>NC_141380.1:14518929-19501101 GCF_017979445.1 Akebia trifoliata | reverse complement strand
TCGAACTAAAAAAAATGTCAGGTCCTTGAGCACGAGCTCTCACTGGCAGTGTCAGATCCTTGAATTTAAAAAAAAAAAATTCTCCTTGACTGATATAACAACTGTGCAAGTGTGTGGGCTCAAAATCTGAGATAGATTTCAAAGAGTTTGAGTTGGAAATGAGTCAAATCTGAGCATGAAGTAAATATAAACTGAGCATAATTCCAAGAAAACCCTTGGCGGTATCTGAGCATAGTTCCGAGAAAGCCATCGGTGGCATCTGAGCATAATTCCAAGAAAACCCTTGGCGGTATCTGAGCATAGTTCCGAGAAACCCTCGGCGGCATCTGAGCATAATTCCAAGAAAACCCTTGGCGGTATCTGAGCATAATTCCAAGAAAACCCTTGGCGGTATCTGAGCATAGTTCCGAGAAAACCCTCGGCGGCATCTGAGCATAATTCCAAGAAAACCCTTGGCGGTATCTGAGCATAATTCCAAGAAAACCCTTGGTGGTATCTGAGCAAAATCCAAGATAACCCTTGGCGGCAACTGAGCAAAATCCAAGATAACCCTTGGCGGCAACTGAGCAAAAATCCAAGATAACCCTTGGCGGAGACTGACTGAGTAAAACTGAGAACAAAGAGATAAATCTGGGAGAGAAACGATTGAAAATGAGTCTGGAGAAGAGTGGTTGAATCTGGGAATGAATAAATTTGAGACATAATGGATGTCCGATCTCCTATGTGAGATTCAGAATGCATTTGTTTGAACCTCAAGGTTTTATCAAAAATTTTTGTAAATTTAAAACCTGAGTTTGAACCTCAAGAGTTTTTTGAAAAATTGTTATCAAGAGGGTAACCTTAAGTTTGGAGTTCATTTTTTTAGGATTAACATTGCTCAAAAACAAAATGTCCCTAGTTTGACAATAAACATGGCATTGAAAATAATTGAACACATCATTAAAAAATGCCCCTAGTATAAGGGGGGAAATTACATATCTAGAGGAAAAAGAAAAAATGCCCCTTGTATGAAGGTTTGAAATATTTGATTACCACAAGCGCAATAAAGATCCAACTTTTAATTTTGATTAATTTTATTAAGATTTTGAGTCAGGCTCAAGAGAACAAAATATTTCCTTTTGAGACTCATCATAGAGTTCACCATTCTCTCCATTGGTTCACTTGGGGAAGTAAGAATTTTCAGATCGATCGTAGACAAGATACTTGTGGCTTCTGAATCTATGCCTGGTTTAAGCTGAGTATTGAACTTGATTATTCGGATTTCTGATGTTTCAGCTCGAACTGCTCTCAGCTTGGGATTTTCTTCTATTTTTTTTTTATTGCTCTAACTTTTGCCTAGATCGCCTTTTCAGGTTTTCAATCTATCGAGCTTGCTCTAACTTTTGCCTAGATCGCCTTTTCAGGTTTTCAATCTAGCGAGCTTTTTCTTTTTTCTTGGCTCTGATTGTTGCCAAAGTTGTCCTTTCAGATTTTCAACTTTGCGAGCTTGCCTTAATTTTTGCCTAAGTCGCCCTTTTCGGGTTTTCAACTTAGCAGGCTTCATCATTTTTTTTTTTCTTTTTCTTTTCCTCTGACCTTCTAGAATTACTGTCTGATCATGTTCTACTACCCTCCTTGACCTTTTCACACGGTACTTAGGAGGACTTTTATAGGTAGGCTTGGGACTAGGCATAAAATGAAAGGGATTTTGAGGCTCAAAAACCCAAATGCCCCTTGTGTGGCATTTCATTTAAACTTTTCTTGAATTTTCTTCCCCATTCTTTTGAATTTTTTTCTTTTTAGATTTTTTTTTTCATCGGGGAATCTATTTTTTTTTATTTTGGTGTGGTCGGGCCTGAAGTAACTTCTCAGGTTGCCTACGTACCCCAAATTTTTGGGATCAGACCAAAACGTAGTTCGGATTTTTCCCTCCCCTAGGTTAGGTGATCAGGCTAAGAAATAAAAGGCACAATTTTTCTCTTTTTGAACAGGCTGCAAAGGGGTTGAGAAAGGAGATAAAGAATTAGGTAATAGGAAAATTGATTCGGCCAAAAATGGCCTCCTTAAATGTAGTACCGTTTGATTTGGTCAAGGTTGGTTGGTTCTGGTAACTCGATTCCATCATGATCTTGAAGCCTGACAGCTTTTCCTGGTAGTATCTCCTTGATGATGTACGGACCTCCCCAATTTGGTTTGAACTTCCCTCTAGGGTCAAAGATAGGTGCCCGATTCTCTTTGAGTACTAAATCCCCGACCTGTAAGTGACGAACCTTGATCTTTTTATCAAATGCACGGGCAACTCTTCTTTGATAAGCTTGCACGTGATACAAAGCTCTCAGTCGTTTTTCTTCAATCAAATTCAATTCTTCATACCGCTGGCGAACCCAATCTGTTTCTGACAATTGGCTTTCCAACAAGACCCTCAGAGATGGAATTTCCATTTCAACTGGCAAGACTGCTTCCATGCCATACACTAAAGAGTAGGGAGTAGCTCCAGTAGAGGATCGAATTGAAGTTCGATATGCCCATAGTGCAAATGGCAATTTTTCAGACCAATCTCGATGTGATTGACACATTTTCCTAATGATAGTCTTAAGATTCTTATTAGCTGCTTCGACTGCTCCATTAGTCTGAGGGCGGTAAGGAGATGATTTGTGGTGTGAGATTTTGAACTTTGAACACAAAGTAATAACCTCAGCTTTGAAATGTGACCCGTTATCAGAAATCAGTTCTGAAGGTACCCCGTATCGGCTGATGATGTTCGTTTGGATAAATTTTGCAACTCGAGACGCAGTGAGAACAGCATAAGAGGCAGCTTCGACCCACTTAGTAAAATAATCGATAGCAACCAAAATGTATTCATGCCCATTTGATGCTTTAGGCGATATTTTACCGATAATGTCGATTCCCCAAACTGAGAATGGCCATGGTGAAGTCAGACCAACTAATCGAGAAGGTGGCACATGTATGAGATTTGCATGTATTTGGCATTTGTGGCAGGTCTTGACCATGTGATGACAATCTGTTTCCATCGTAGGCCAGTAGTACCCTTGTCTCATAATTTTCTTAGCTAACATTTTCCCACTCATGTGAGGGCCGCATTCTCCTGAATGTAGTTCAACCATTATCTGTTCAGCTTGATCTTCATCGACGCATGACAAATGAATCCCATCATAAGACCTTTTGTACAAACTTCCTGCGCACAAGATGAATTGGGATGCTAATCTTAAAAGGGTTTGCCGTTCCTTCCTCGATGCTTCTTCTGGAAATTCTTGTCTTTCCAACACCTTTTTAATATCTGTGTACCACGGCTTTCCATCGGGTAGTCGAGTTGCAATATTGATCTGACAACAATATGCAGGTTTGTCTTTGACTTCAACAGTAATCGGCCTCAATTCCATGCCAGGGGGTAAATGGATCATTGAAGATAGAGTGGCTAACGAGTCAGCAAATCTATTATCTTCCCTTGACACGTGTTGGAACAGAATAGCTTCAAACTTACCCACTAAGTTTAACAAATATTCATGATAAGGCTTCAGCTTTTCGTCCCTAGTCTTCCATTCTTCCAATGACTGGTGTATGACCAAGGCTGAATCCCCAAAAACTTCGATTTCTGTAATGCCCAGATTCAAAGCAGCTTCAAGTCCAGCGATGCATGCCTCATATTCGGCTGTGTTATTGGTATTAGAGAAGGCTAACTTAATAGCGATCGGAATGTGGCATCCGTCTGGAGAAAATAGGACTGCCCCTATTCCATACCCATTCTGATTGGCGGCTCCATCAAAATACAATTGCCATGTTTGGTTCTGAGGCTCTTCTTCAACATGCAAGATGTTCTCATCTGGGAACTGATCAACGGGCCTTATTCCTTCTGCTACGGGGTGATCTGCCAAGTATTCTGCTACAGCTCTCCCCTTGATAGATTTCTGCGTAACGTGCGTGATGTCAAACTCTGATAATAACAATAACCATCGTGCAGTTCTCCCTGTTAGTGCCGGTTTCTCGAAAAGATACTTGAGAGGATCCATCCGAGATAACAAGATAATTGAGTGAGATAGCATATAGTGTCGGAGTCTCTGAGTAGCCCATACTAGCGCCAAGCAAGTTTTTTCCAGGGCTGAATACTTTCGTTCATACTCTAACATCTTTTTACTGATGTAGTAGATAGCCCTTTCTTTGCGAGTATCTTTGTCATACTGTGCCAGCATGCATCCCATAGCTTCTTCTGTGACTGACAGATAAAGAAGAAGTGGTTCACCCGGTGTGGGTGGAACCAAAATGGGTGGGTTCAAGAGATACTCCTTGACTTGGTCAAAGGCCTTTTGACATTGCTCATTCCAAACTGTTGGTTCATTCTTCTTGAGAAGCTTGAAAATAGGTTCGCAGACGTTGGTGAGTTGAGCAATAAATCTGCTGACATACTGGATTCTGCCTAAAAAACCTCGAATTTGCTTTTCGGTTTCTGGCGGTGGCATCTCTTGGATAGCTTTAATCTTCACAGGGTCTACTTCGATCCCTCTTTGACTGACCACAAATCCCAACAATTTTCCAGAAGTTACTCCAAACACACATTTCTGCGGGTTGAGACGGAGTTTGTACTTTTGAATCCTTGTGAGAAATTTTTCTAACGCAGCAACATGCCCCAGTCGTTCTTTGGACTTGACTATCATATCGTCTACATAGACTTCGACTTCTTTATGTATCATGTCATGTAGTAATGTCGTGGCTGCTCTTTGATAGGTGGCTCCGGCATTCTTCAAACCAAAAGGCATAACCTTGTAGCAAAAGGTTCCCCACTGTGTGATAAATGACGTCTTTTGCATATCTCGAGGATCCATTTTTATCTGATTGTACCCCGAAAAACCATCCATGAAGGACAATAAAGCGTGCCCTGCTGTACTATCTACTAGAACGTCTATGTGTGGTAAAGGGAAACTATCCTTTGGACTTGCTTTGTTTAGATCTCTAAAGTCCACACACATCCTGACTTTTCCATCCTTCTTCGGCACCGGGACGACATTGGCAATCCACTCAGGGTATTCTACTACTTCCAAGAATCCAGCGTTAATCTGCTTCGTAACTTCTTCTTTTATTTTCAGAGTCCATTCCGGCTTCATACGTCGAAGTTTCTGTTTAATGGGTCGAGCATCTGGATATAACGGAATCCGATGTTGAACAATGTCTGTGCTTATTCCCGGCATATCCTCATAAGACCACGCGAACACGTCTTTGAACTTTCTGAGCAACTCTACTATCCCTTTGCGTTCATCAGGGGATAATGTGATCCCAATCCGAATCTCTTGAGGATTTTCTTTTGTTCCGAGATTGATAATCTCTACTTCCTCCATTGGAGGTTGAGCCCGACGTTCATTTTCTTGTTCAAGTAATTTGATTATTTCAGGGGGAGGTTCTTCATCAGAAGATTCTCCCTCCGAAGTCAGATTATTAGTTAAATTATTATTGCGCTCGGGGTAATCAAGAATTTCTTTCATTTCATTAAAAGAAGATGGGGTAACAGGACTCATTGCCAACTTGACAGACTCACTTAACTTAGCAGCGATAGTGGACTTACTTGACTCAACAGAAGCAAATGACTCATCTGGCATGTCAGACTGAACAGGACTAAGGGGACTGACAGACCCAGTCTTGACATGCAATACAGGACTAATTACATGATAGCTAGAGAGATACCCTACAGCAGGTTTGATTGCAGATTGAGGATTTGAGATCCCTTTCTCAGTTGACAACACCAAGACACTGTGATCTTCAATGAATAACTGGTCGATGTTGAGGGAGTCGATGTTGAACTGCCAGTCTTCAATTTTCTTCTCTTCAGCTTCTGTACTTACTTCCTCTTCAGGCCAATCCATACCAAAGAATATCTCAAACCCCGGTAGACGAGTACCTGTGATGTGGTCGATGAATGGCTCGGGGAACCCACAGTAACGGAAATCTTCTCCTTCCTTCACAAAATAGCCATTAAGGGTCTTACGATAAGGCTTCATCTTGATGAGATCCATGGTTCGTCTTTGCCTTTTCGCCATTGCCTTGTCTCGCTTTGTCTTCCAGTACTGGGCCCAATCTTCATTAGTAGGCTTATATCCTAGCCCAAATGTGCCAATGGCCTCTTTAATCACTGGTGCCTCTTTAATACCTTGCTGCTTGGGGCCTAAGCCCATACCAGGGAAAAATCTCATTTTCTTGAATATATTGGCCATGTTGCAGTTAGAAGTATTTTCCATTGGAAAATATTCTTTCATGGCTTGATCCCATTGGACTGAGCATATTTTCTCGAACTCGAACCCACTGAGCTCTACTCCCTGTTGTTCTGGCTGAATCTCAAGCAGCGGCTCATCCTTAGCTTCAGTACTATTTATGATCCCTACAATTTCAGCATCTCCATGGAGAGTGATTACTAGCCCATCTTTGATAAACTTGACCTTCTGGTGCAGCGTGGAAGGTATAGCTTTGATTTGGTGTAGCCACGGTCTTCCTAATAACAGATTAAAAGAGGACTGGATGTCTATGACTTGAAATTCTACCAGAAATTCAGCTATGCCCGTGGACAATCGAAGGTGCAGAATTCCCAGTACGTCCCTTTTAGTGTTATCATAGGCCCGAACCCCTTGATTAGTGGGCTTGAGATCTTCAGTTTTAAACCCAAGGCAAGTGGCGGTCTTCAAAGGGCAAACATTCAATGCACTCCCATTATCGATCAATACCAGAGGTACTCTCATCCCGTTACAGTCAACTGTGATGTGCAATGGCTTAGTGTGGTTTGCTCCTTCCTTTGGGAGATCGGAGTCCGAGAATGACAAGATATTTTCCACATAGGTCGCCCCTACTATGTTGGCTAGCTGATCTGGAGAAGTGTCAAGGGAGACTTGGGCTGTACTTAATGCTTTGAGAACAGCCTCCCTATGGGCAGTGGAAGCCATAAGTAATCCCCAAACCGAGATATTGGCTCCTGATTTCTTCAATTGCTTAATCACGGAGTTATCTTCTTCAATGTTTTCTTTGATAGGATCTTCTCTTTCTTTTCTTGCCAAGGTTGCCGGATTATCAACACAAAGTTCTTGTGGCTTAAAAACTCTTCCCCCTCGAGTCATATGTCTAACTTCATCACAGGAGAGAGGATAAGGTTCATCTTCTTCAGTCAGCACATATGGATCTTCATCTGTTAAAGGTACCGGGTTTTTTAAGTTCATCTGGGCCAACAGGTAACTGGTGAATGTGGGGCTACTGTATCGAGGCGGGGACAAACAATACGTATCATCTGAGGTTAAATCGAATGGTTCGTAATTTGTAGTGAAAACCTCATCAGTGAAGGCTATTCCGGCAAGGGGGTAACTAGGTGGTTTGCCGTGGATGGGATGGATAAGAGAGACAGGATCGAATGGTAATGGTGTATGGGACACCATGTTCAAAGTTGGTGGAGGTTGATAGGTAGGCAGTGGATTAGTGGTGACATTCGGTGGGCTAGGGATTGTGACCTTCTTGTTGTCAATCAGGTTTTGAATGGCATGACGTAGGGTAATACATCGATCTGTGTGGTGGCCAGGATTTTGATGGAACTCGCAGAACAAGTTAGAATTGTGTCCAGCTGGCAAGGGATTAGGTAGAGGTCGGGGTTGGATAGGGGTAAGAAGTCCTTTTTTCACCAATTTGTGAAAAGCTACAGTGAGGCTCATCCCTAAATTGGTAAATTGACGCGGAGTTCTAGGTTGACTTGGGTGAGCCTGGTTATTAGTTCGGACTGGGGGTTGAGCTGGGGTAGCTGATGTGTTGGCTATGTAGACATGGTTGGTGCTAGGTTTAGAAATATAGGGTTTCTTAAGCTTGTTATCTGAAGAGTTAGAAAGAATCCCTGAGGCAAATGCATCTTCGAGTTGGCTTCCAGCTTGTAACAATGACTCGAAAGTAGGGAGATATTGGGCCACTAAGTGTTGAGCATATCCTTGCGAGAGGTTCTTTAGGATAATCGCTACTTGTTCTTTCTCTGACGGTCTATCCCACATTTGGGCAGCCTTGGCCCTCCAACGACCAATGAAATCAGTAAATGTCTCTCCATTTCTCTGCTTAGTCGCCTCCAAATCTCTTCTTGAAGTCTCAATCTCGGTACTGTACTTATATTGATGCCAGAAAGCCTTTGACATATTCTCCCATGTGCCCACAGTAACTGGATCTTGAGACATTAGCCAGCGTAGTGCTGACCCTGATAAAGTCCTCTGAAACAACAACGTCATATGTTCGTCACTGAGCCCCATAGTGCGCATGTTAGTAACATATACCTTAAGATGTGTTTTTGCGCACCCTATACCACTAAACTTGTCCATTTCTGGCATCACGAACTTCTCGGGCAGATGGATTCTAGGGATGCGGTTCAGAGCCTCAATACCTGCTGCAATTTCATCGATGCCTTTTATACTTTTCATAGCCGACTCTAACTGAGACATTCTGTTAGCTAACATCGGATTTTCATTGACATATTCTTCATCTCCATCGAGTTCGAAGACTTCATGTGGACGTCTCTCTTCTACTTTCTTTCCTTTTGGATCATTTAAGGGATTGCCTGTTGATTCTGAGGTCTGTTCTAGCACTTCTACTTTACCCTTTATACTGGTGATATCATTGGCAAAGGCTGCCAAGATCTTACGGATCTCTGTCAGTTCAGATTCTGAAGCCATCTCTGCTTGTTGACTTGGTACTGTAGCTCGTTCTAACCGACTGGACTTACGACTCCAACTAGGAGGTGGACGCTTGAGTTTGGGCGCAATGATAATCCTATATGACCCCATCAAAGGTAAATTTAGTCAATTTCAGTATTACCCTCTTGATAACATTTTAAGGAATCATTTCATTGAGGTTTGTGCACCAATCCATTAATTAATCCATTCACATAATGAACATTCAAAGAAGAAATCAATATTCATTTGAAAGAAAAAGAGCTTTATTGAAAATAATTGACAAATAAATGTTCTCATTAAAAACATATTTCAACAAATTTGACTTGAACTATTTTTACATGGACGCTTGGCTTTGTCTTGACGGTCATCAGGATTGCTGTCAGGCTTGACCCTCTTGGCTCTAACAACTGGCTCTTTGAATTCTGCTGGTCCATCTGGATACCCTAAGGTGCGCTTGTTCCAAGCTTTTCAATGAGGTGTACTAACTTTTCAGTCAGAGGCTCGGGGGGAAAGAAAGCTTTGTGCTGAGGTAAGGATAACTCTATAGGTACATCGTACTGCTCTGGGATTAGATTAGGATGGTAGAAAGATGTTTCTTCTAAACCAATCAGACGGACATAGTATGATCCTTTGGTTCCTAGAACAGGGGGATCAGTCATCCACCAAGGGCACCTAAAACCAATATGACGGGCAAGGCGAGAGTCTAACCATTTGCTCCAAGCTTTGACTGAGTTGTGACGCACTAATAGGTTTCTCTTGGAAAAGTGTTCTGGCCCATATTCGAGGTTTGAGGGAACCTCTACGATTTTAAGACGGTCACAAAGCCACATATAGAGTAAGTAGGGGCTTCCTTTGAAGCTTTCCCGCTCACCATTTTTTATGGCATCTAAACCTGAGAAAGTTTCAGCTAGGATGAGAGGTACTGGGTTGGCTTTCCTTGAGAGTTGTGAGGCTATATCTATGAAGGACTCAGGGATAGTTTGGCCATCACTATTGGAAGTCAGCATGTATTGGGCTAGGATTCCTAGGCACAATCGATAATCTCTAGTAGCTCGCCAGGCTTCGGGTTTTACATTGATAGGGTGACTGCGAGAGCGATACGGGCCCAGTAGGGGTACTAAGTTCAATCTCCCGTCATTGACTAAGACTTTGGCTTCTTCCTTGGAAATGTTTAGTCCTGTGGCGAGTTCACCAGAATATCCGGTCTTCAATGAGGGCCTGACTAGAGGTCCTGAAGTGGATATCCTCATGATGCCGCAATAATCCTCGTGAGTGGGGCACAAATGCATATACCCCATATGGAATATATGAAGGTGGGGATTCCATCGCTTAGCCATAGCATGTAGGAGATTCCAGTCTATTTCAAACTCATGGAAGTAAAGAGCACTCCTCAACATAAATTTCCCAAAATTGATCTTCTCTACAGGGTGCATCCCTACAACGGTCGTTTTGACTAACTGTTCGATTGGATTGTCGCCTGCGACTAGCATCCTGGTTTGACACAAAAGGGTATTTTAGTACTTTTCCAAGGTCCATGTAAAAATATCAATTTTTTATTTTCTTTTGGAAATCTTATTCTTATGGAAAATATTTTCTGGAAAATATTTTTTTCTGAAAAACATTTCTGGAAAATATTTTTTTTTTCTGGAAAACATTTCTGGAAAATATTTTTTCTGGAAAAACTTCTTCTAAAGAACACTTCTTTTTGGAAAATAATTTTTTCTGGAAAACATTTCTTCTAAAGAACACTTCTTTTGGAAAATAATCTTTTTTGGAAAAGATTTTCTTTCTATAAATTATTTGAAAATTTGATTTCCATTTTCAATTTAAATGACTCGGCCCACCATGATTGTTAGATCGGGATGGACTGAGTCATTATTGTAAAAGAATGGATTCTTTATTGGGTCGGTGCACCCATTTTAATTTTCAAAAACATTATTTGATCCTTGAGGACAATCATACACTCTGATCTACACCATTCACATACATTCATCAATCAACAAGTTCCAATCAACAAACAACCCGGGAACACCCACAATAAGTTCGAGTCGTGACCTATTGGGAAGGTTTCTAGACTCTAAGCTTACTACGTGCAATGCATTTTTATCTGGCCACCCTTGCCCAAGCACACCTATATACCTTTCGATACGTGGTGACTTGGTTTGATATACCATATAGGTGATAATCTAAAACCTCAATTCACTTCTCTGAAGCCAAAAACAGCCCGTTTGATCTCCAGTTGAGAGGTGGCGCACAATGCTGAGCAAGGGCCCACTTAAATACCTCTCGTCTAGAATAGACGTAGTCTATCCCCCTCGTACAGTAGGGTACAGCGGGGCAAGATCTGCTTAGGCACCGGTTTTGACCAAGAAGTGCAATTGATATACTTAGATTACTTTTTATACCCACGGGTACGAGTCAAGAGTTGTAGCTTTCATAAATGGTTTGGCATCCCACGAGGGGACCGACCACGTACTAGTACTACGTTGGCAATCGGGACATGTGACTGTGTGGCTTACAATAGGTCAAAGGCTCAGGTCGCTCCAGCCTGGGTGCATCAACATACTTCTCAGAATCACCTGATCAGATGGTATTGATGCCCCCAGTTTGATATACCCTAAGGTACGTGACTGGAGTTGTGGGTTTCATGAATGACGTCGCGTCTCCGAAGAGACCGGGCCACGCACTAGTGCCACGTTGGCTAAATGGGACGTGTAAGTGAGTAAAGCGATAAACGTGCATGTGGTGTGTGCAAAACAGGGTGGGGTGTGCCCGGGGCCTTTTTTTTTCAAACAAATGGGCCCATGGGCCTGATCATACCATCATACATCGGATTATGTGAACATTCAATCAAGATCGACATCATTCAAATCATATGAATATTTAATCAAGATCAACATTATGATCAATATCAAACGTGTATTTCAAGCAAGATTATAGCATGTTAGAAGGGTGATTAACATGAACTAATGATATGGTCCGATACACATCACCTTCCTACATCGATCATAGTAAATTAATCAATGGCATATGATAATCTATTAAATCCAATCATTGCAATAGGCGCAATTTTTACAATTTATATAGTCTAACCAAGGGTCATTTTGGGTGATACTAACCAAATTGATATTTCTGAGGATATTGGATTAAGAACAAAATGACAATCATTGGGATAATGATTTTTACGCGAATTGAAAGAGAAAGAAATAAAAAAAAAAAAAAAAAAAACAATCGATTTTTACTTTTATAAACAAACTTAAAAAAACACATTTTTTTTTATTTTTTTTTAAAACTATTAAAAATACAGCAAGTAAAAATAGTAGAAAAAAAAACTAAATTAAATAAAAAAATGGAAAAAAAAAAAAAATGAAATAAGAGCAATTTGGTAGGTTATTATAACAACTAATCATTATAATTAAAAGGGGTGTGCCCTTAGTAAATAAAATAAAAATTTTAATTAATTTTCACATCATCTTCTCCAACAGATTTCAGCCATGTTCATCAGAATTTTTTTTTAAAAAAACAGAGAATGATCTTGCCTTTCCAATCCAATTGATTTGAGGTTACTTTGGTCGGTTTGAAGTTCCTCGTTTCATCGATTTCTTATGACTTCAAATCCAGATTAAAGAAAGAAAAACGCTGCCATTGATGCTTTATTAAAGCTCAAAACCGATGCATAAAATACCATGGAATCCATGGTTTTCATTCGGTCTTCCATTGATTTTAAATGTTCTCCATCTTCGATCAAAACACAGCAAGGTTTAGATTCGCAACCCCATCAGATTTTGCTAAAAACTCGAAACAAACCAAAACAAAAATTCCTTTTTTTCTGATCTCTTTAACCTTCGTCTGCCATTAACGTTGTGTTGCAGCCCACAACAGTCGCAAAAACTCACAACCTTCAATGGAACCACGGTTTTCAATCTGACTACAACGTCTTCCTTCTTCGATTGAAACTCGGCAGATTTTAAACTTAAAAACTCTGATTTTCGCTAATGGCCCAAACCAGATCAGAGGATTTTCCTTTTTTTTTTAGTTGATCTCTTAATCCTCCATTTAAGTTTAAAAAAAAAAAAAAAAATGGTTGGATTTAAGGTGTGAAGCAATCGGCTGGCACTTTGTAAGCCTCTGTTGGAGACGTTAAAATGGCTTGGAAGAGATGAAGTATTCGAATAAATTGATTTTTTTTTTAAAAAAAAAAATCTAATAAAAAACGGTTTTCACTCGGGGCACACCACCCATTAATTAAAAACGAAAATGTCTTACAGAACCTTCAAAACGCCCCTCCTTTTTGTTTATTATTTCATTCTTTTTCCTTTTCCTTTTGCTGTCAATGGACAGCATGGTTTACAAAAATAAATTTAAAAAAATAATAATAATAATAAAATAAACAAAAATAAAAACAGAAATAAATAAATAGAACAAATCAAGCACACGTTAAAGCTTTTTTTTTTTTTTTTAAAAGTGAATCTACCCATGCATAAAAATTATTGTCCAATTATCAACATCCCGTCCTCAATAAAATCATCCATATCAAAATATTGCATCAGTTACAATCACCTTAGATGCCCTTGATTAACTCATAAGAACAATATGCCAACCAAATACCTTCAATCAAAAATGGCATGCTCAATAATCGGATGGAACAAAAAATAACAAAAAGAGAATAAAAAAAAATGCAAATAATGAATAAACAACCAAACAACAAAAATAAAATAAAACAAATCTAGATTATTTTAGCGATACTCCCATACTTGAGGTTTTTCAAGTTTGATCCTCAACGTCCCCAGCGGAGTCGCCACTGAAAGCGCCCTCGATCCGCGGGGTGCGCGGATCCGCTTTTGACCCTTGAGGTTTGGGAGTCGCCACCTAGTTTAGGTCTAGGAACCATAAATGACTCTACAATGGATAAAAAAGAACTAATCTACATAGAAATCTGAATCCGGGGATCATGTTACGGGGTTGGAAGGTGTTAGGCACCAACCCCGCCCGGCCAATGCCGGTCTCTACTTATCCCAAATAGATCTACATCGCTAATGATAAACTAGATTCAAAAAAATAATAAAAATTTACCTTTGATCTGCAAAGGTGCTATTCCCTCAGATCTGAAAATGAACAGTTCCTTGCACCGTACTCCTTGCTTCGTTTTGTCTCCGGATCTGATTCCTGATCTCCGAGGCAAGGTGTCTCTTACTTGGATCTGGATGCTTTGAATTTGTGGTGGATTTTTGGGTGTTTTTGAGAGGTTTTTGGGTGTTTTTTAGGCTAAAATCGGAGTAGGGGTGTTAGGGAAGGAGTTGGGGCTCCAAAATTAGGGTTTTGGGGAGGTTATGGAGGCTTCTTCACCTACTTTTTCTAGGGTTTTTTCTTTGATACGAAAATAGGGTGTGGAGGCTCCTATTTATAAAGTTTTTAGAAGCATTTAGGGTTTGATTAGGGTTTCTTTTTAGGGTTTCAATTAGGGTTTCTTTTTAGGGTTTCAATTAGGGTTTTGACTTAGTCTTTAGGGTTTTAGGGTTTTGACTTTAGTCTTATGAGATTGACTTGATTAGTTTTAGATTAGGGTTTGGATTTAGGGTTTTGACCTTAGTCTTATGAGATTGACTTGATTAGTTTAGATTAGGGTTTTGATTTAGGGTTTTGACCTTAGTCTTATGAGATTGACTCGATTAGTACCTTGACTTCAGTCTTGCTTGATTGACTTTAATTTTGACTTCAGTCTCACTTGATTGACTTTAATACCTTGACTTCAGTCTTGCTTGATTTACTTTTAATTTTTGGAGAACCCCCTTCTATTATATCTTTAATTCTTTGAACCCCCAAATGGAGGGGTCCTTAAAGAAATATCCCACGAACCCTCAACAATTTTGCCTGAGAGTCCAATTAATCGATTTTTTAGGTTCAACTTTTTAAATTAATTTCATTAATGTTTCACTTTAATTATTTAATGTTTTATTTATTAATTTCGAATTTTTTAATTATGAAAATTGTGAAATTACCGTTTTGCCCTCGGAGAGGATTTTTTACGTTTTAAGTCATTTTTCAATGTTCCAGGATGTTTTGGAATCAGTTTTTCGTAAGGAATTCAATGGGAATGTTGGTTTTTGTCATTTATGAAGTTTTTTATATGAAATGATCGTGAACTTTATGAGGGGTATTTTCGTAATTTTGTCAAATTTTGTGAAAATTGGCGAAGTGGTTTACTTGGTTTCGATTTGTTGTTTTTCCTAAGCGTAATGTAGGCTCTAAGGTTGTTTTGAGGTTAGGGGTATTTTGGTAATTTAATCATTTTTTGTGATTTTTATCGTGAAGCTTCTTTTTGGTTTGCAAGATGATGATTTCTATGTTTCTGAGGTCGTATTTTCCTAGCGTAGCGTGGTTTCTAAGTTTTGTCAGTTCGAGATACCTCATCCGGATTTCTGAAACATATCTGGTAACAAAATAAAGCATTGGAATAGACATCCATCATTGGGAACCTTTGCGATCGGGTTGACGACTTGATTAATCAGGCGGATGCAAAAATGGGGTGTCTACAGGGTGGTGAAGGGTTGAGGTGATTTTTGGAGAAAGGTTTTGTGGTTGGTTGATTTTTTAGAGAAAGGTGATGGATGTAGGCGATTAGATGGGGGAGGTGAAAGGGGATGATGACATGTGTCACACTTTTGATGATAAATTGGTGATTGATTTGATGTGGAAGATGGTTTATGGGTTGGATAATGAATTGGATATGGATAATGTATTGTGGGCTTTGTTGTCTTGGGCATGGGTTTTAGAGATGGTTTGTAAGTTATTTTAGATTTGGTAGGGTTTGTTTTGGATTGGATTTTTGAGGGTGGGTAGGTTTTAGGGTTTATGTGATATGGGATTAATTTTAGGTTAGAGGGTCGGGTAGGAAATTAGTTTAGGAAAGAGTTGAGGGTTTGTGGGCTTCAAATGGGCTTAGGGTGTTTGTGGATTTCGATGCGGAGCGGTGGAAGGTAGATGGAGTGATAGGTGTCCCAAGTCTCATTTTTTTTATTTTTTTTTATCTTTTTAGGATTTTTTTAGAATTATTGGGTTGATCCAAATGTCACATGTTGGCGAATCGAACCTTTTAGGCCTGTTAGAGAATTTTATCGAGAATTCGGGTATTCTTGGATACAAGGGCGGAGCGGTAAGGGTTGGAAAAGTGTAGGATAGGTCCAAACCCCTTTGGTGGGTCCCCTAGACCATTAGAAGGTTTTAGGGGCCTTTGTTCGATCAAAATGCCATTTTTCAATGATTTGGGCCTTTGAGGCCTGTTAGTTAACTTTGTTAAAAAATTGATATTTTGAGTAGAGCGGGGTAGATGGGAGCATACCGATTCTTTTCAGGTGGGCCCATTAGACCTTTTAGGGGGTCTTGGGGGGCATTGATTTGGACAAAAGTGCCCCATTTCAAATGATTCGGGCCTTTGAGGCCCGTTGGCCGAGTTTGTTGGAAAACTACTATTTTTGGGCCCTTCCGAGTGAGGGCCCGTTCAAATTGGGGTGTCTACAGCTGCCCTTCTTTGCAGGAATTACGTGTAAGGAACTATAAAGAATAGACTAAACTCCTATTTGTATGGGCCAGGTGATATTTTGTAAAACACGACTTCAAGTTACCGATCGAATTGATGACTTTTGTAAATAATGGTTACTCAAGCACAGGGTCTGACAGAGTTACCTTATTAATTCCTTGATCTCGATGGCGCGGAGCTCGTGTAAAACCTTGGATTTGATGATTTTTGAAATTCGGATGTTTCTTCAGTCATGTTTTGACAAATCAAAATTTAAAACAACTTAAAGGGTTTTTAACATTTTTAAATTTTTTTGATTTTATTTTAATTTTGAATTTTTATTATTATTTATTTATTTATTTATTTTTATTTGATTTTTTGTGGATTTTGATTTTTGATTTCTTAAACCCCATTTTTTTATTGACTGATCCGTGCTTGGGACATGGATGGCTTTTTGGGTAAAGCTTATCCGTATTTCCAATACGGATGGCATTTGATTCCCTTGAATCCGTTTTTGGGGAACGGATGGCGCTATCCTATGTTTTATCCGTGCCTAGAACACGGATGAAATAAATCATACCTTACCCGTACTGGTACCACGGACCAATATGAATTTCAAACGTTAAAGACCTGCATGCCCTCTAATTTTCCTTTTCTTCTTCGTTTTCCTTCAGTTTCCCTTCTCTCTATGGCGATTCTTCTCATTTTCTTCCATTTTCTCTTTCGATTTTCCTTGATTTGGTCTTTGAGTTTGGTCGTGAGAACAACTTGGTGTGTGTATTACCTTTGAACATCCGTGGAAAAGATTTGAAGCGTCGAAGAGTTCGATTGGACTATGATTTCGCAACGAGGTGAGTCCTTAGTTGATCTCTCTTCCTTTATTTTATGATTTTTATTTTCTTTTCACGAGAATCACATGTGCATCTTGATTTTTATGTTATATTCTACCATACCATGAGGATTACCTGTTCACTTTAATTTTTCGATAGTCCTATTTATGCAATCATGATGTTCTTCTTTTTATGATTGCTTGGCTTTGATTTTTGATTGGCATGGTATGGATGTAATGATGGAAGATGGAGGTGAATAGGGGTATTGTTTTGACTGGTTGGGGCATTAGTCAATGGATTTGGGGTTGGATATTGATTTGGTTGAATTGGGATCGGGGTTTGATGGTGGCGGATGATTGGCGCTTCGATTTGTAAGGACATGGCTGGGGTGACATGGATGGGCATGATTGGGTGTTTTTTAGAAGAAAATTGATCGGGTTGGGTGAATAGATTTTCTGGCTTTGGATTTTCATGGTGGGACCTAAGGCTTGCTTGGTTTGAAATTGGTGAGTTGTTTTAGAGCCGTTTTGAATGGGAATTAATGGTAGTTTCGAGACTATTTTAGGGAGTAGGGTACTATTTGGAGTGAGAATAGGAGGTGGTTTGGGGCTGTTTGGGGTAAGGGACTGAGTAGTCTTGGTTATGGGTTAAGGACTGGTTGGGATGGCTTAAGGCTTGTTCGGGCATAAGAGGTTGGACTACATTTGGGCTTTTAGGGACTGGGTTTGGGTGGTTTAAGGGACTATTGTGGGCATGGATCAGGGGGATCAAGGGATCATTTGGGTTAAGAAGCGATGGGTGTTTTATAGATTGGTTCAGGTGAGGACTAAGGATGGTTAATGGGTTATTTTGGAATGAGAATGTGAATTGTTTAATGGTGGTTTAAGGGATTGAAATGGGATTGTTTAGGGGATTGGTTTAGAGGTAATTTCAAGTAGTTTAAGGGAATTGTCTTGGGTGAGGTAAAAGGCTATTTTGGATGAGGAGTTGTGTGGAGAGATGGGATTGGATTTGGATTGCTTAGGGACTATGGAAGTATTGTTTGCCATGCTGGTCTTCTTTTCATTTTTCCCTTATCATTTTTGTTTCATTTTGCTTGTTTGAGTTATGAACATTTAGACTTGCTTTGGGTACTTATGTTTTTTGCTTCCCTTCAAATGATATCTTGACATGATTGTGGTAGTTCATGGGTAGGATGGGTATTACCTGGGTTAGGCTAGGCTTGACTAGGTTAAACTAGGTCAAAATGGATTAACCGGGTTATGATGGGTTGACTAGATTTGACTAGGTCAACTATTTTGACTAAATTGACTAGATTTGATCGGTTTGACTGGGTTTGACTAGGTTGACTAGGTTAAATGGGTTAAATTAGGTTTACTGAGTTGATTTGGGTTGATTGGGTTGACCGGGTATGACTGGGCTTTAGACTGAGTTGACCTAGGCTTTAGACTGAGTTGACTAGGTGGACTGAGTTGGACTGGGTTGACTAAGTTGATTGGGGTTGATTGAGTTGATTAGGGTTGACTGGCTTTTGACTTAGTGAACTGAGTTGGACTGGGTTAATTAGGTTTTGACTGTGATAAATGGATAGGCAGGTGAAAGCGCCCTTGATTTGCGGGGTGCGTCGATCCGCTTTTGACTTTTGAGGTTTGGTAGTCGCCACCTAGTTATTATGGTCTAGGAACCTAACTTTGACTCTAAAAGGTAAATAAACTAATCTACGAAAGAAAAATACGGGTCCGGGGATCACGTTACAGGGTTGGAAGGTGTTAGGCACCAACCCCGCCCGGCCAATGCCGATATTACTTATCCCAAATAAGATTACATTGTTAACAATAAAACCTAGATAGAAAAATAACAGAAATTTTACCTTTGATACGCAAAGATCTTGTTCCCTCAGATCCGACAAAAACTGCTCTTTGTACCGTACTCATTGCTTCGTTCTGTCTCCGGATCTGATTTCTGATCTCCGAGACAAGGTATCTCTTTCTTGGATATGGATTCTTCGAATTCGTTATGGATTTTGGGGTGTTTTTGAAGGGCTTTTACGTGTTTTTCAAGCTAAAATTGAAGTATGGGTGTTAGGTAAGGAGTTAGGGCTCCAAAACTAGGGTTTATGGGAGGTTTTTTGACCTACTTCTCTTAGGATTTATGATTTGATACGAAAATAGGGTGTGAATACCCCTATTTATAGATTTTTTTAAGGGTTGATTTAGATAGAATTAGTATTTAATTAGAATTCTTTTAATTAGAGTTATATTTTAGTTAGAATTGTTTTAGGTAGAGTTGTATTTTAATTAGAATTGTTTTAGGTTAAGTTATTATTTAATTAGAACTCTATTAAATAGAGTTATTATTTAATTAGAACTCTATTAGGATTTTGACTTTTGGTCTTATTTGATTGACTTTAATACCTTGACTTTTAGTCTTACTTGATTGACTTTAAGATTTTGACTTTAGTCTTGCTTAATTGACTTTAATTTTGAATTTAGTCTTACTTGATTGACTTTAATACCTTGACTTTAGTCTTTCTTGATTAACTTTGAGTTTTTGGAGACCCCCCTTTTGTAGACACCCCATTTTTGCATCCGCCTGATAAATCAACTCGTCAACCCGATCGCAATGATTCCCAATTATGGATGTGTATTCCATTGCTTTATTTTGTTACCCGATATGTTTCAGAAATCCGGATGAGGTATCTCGAATTGACAAAACCTTAGAAACCACGCTACGTTAGGAAAATACGACCCCAGAAATATAGAAATCATCATCTTGCAGACCAAAAAGAAGTTTTACGATAAAAATCACTAAAAATTGACCAAATTACCAAAATACCCTAATCTCAAAATAACCCTAGAGCCTACGTTACGCTTAGGAAAACTCTCTCGAACACATAAAATAACAAATCGGAACCAAATAAATCATTTCGCCAATCTTAACAGAATTTGACAAAATTACGAAAATGCCCCTCATAAAGTTCATGACCATTTCACACAAAAAATTTCATCAATGGCACAAACTAATATTTCCATTGAATTCCTTACGAAAAATCGATTCTAAAACATCCTAGAACATTAAAAACCGACTTAAAACGTGAAAAGTCCTCTCCGGGGGCAAAATGGTAATTTCACAATTTTCATAATTAAAAAATTCGAAATTAATAAATAAAACATTAAATAATTAAAGTGAAACATTAATGAAATTAATTTAAAATTTTGAACTGAAGAAATCGATCAATCGGGTTTTCAAGTAAAATTGTTGAGGGTTCGTGAGATATTTCTTTAAGGACCCCTCCATTTGGGAGTCCAAAAAATTAAAGATATTTTAGAGGGGGGTTCTCCCAAAATTAAAAGTCAATCAAGCAAGACTAAGGTCAAGGTATTAAAGTCAATTAAGTGGGACTAAAGTCAAAATTAAAGTCAATTAAGCAAGACTGAAGTCAAGATATTAAAAGTCAATCAATTAAGACTAAAGTCAAAACATTAAAAGTCAATCAAATAAGACCAAAAGTCATAATTGAGTTCTAATTAAATAATAACTCAATCTAATAGAGTTCTAACTTAAAAACAATTCTACCTAAAATAATTCTAATTAAAACACAATTCTACCTAAAATAAGTCTAACTAAAACACAACTCTAATTAAAAGAACTCTAATTAAATACTAACTCTATCCAAATCAACCCCTAAACATCTATAAATAGAGGTGCTCACACCCTATTTTTGTATAAAAATCAAAAACCCTAAGAGAAGTAGGTCTAAAAGCACCCCCCTAGCCTCCCATAAACCCCAATTTTGGAGCCCCAACTCCTTACCTAACATCCCTCATTCGATTTTAGCCTAAAGAACACCCAAAAGCCTTCCAAAAACATCCCAAAATCCGCAACAAACTTGAAGAGTTTAGATCCAAAAATAAGGAGATACCTTGTCTCGGAGATCCGAAATCAAATCCGGAGACAGAACGAAGCAAGGGAGTACGGTACAAGGACTATTTTTTGTCAGATCTGAGGGAACAAAATCCTTGCTATCGGAAAGGTATGAAAATTTTTTATTTTTATTTTTATTGTTATCTAGGTTTTTAGCAATGTGATTTATTTGGGAAGTTAGTAGAGACCGGCTTTGGCCAGATGGGGTTGGTGCCTAACACCTTCCAACCCCGTAACGTGATCCCCGGACTCTCTTTCTCTTTCGTAGATTAGTTTGCTTTTTTTAGAGTCAGTTTGGTTCCTAGACCTTAACAACTAGGTGGCGACTCCCAAGCGGATCCGCGCACCCCCGCGGATCGAGGGCGCTTTCAGTGGCGACTCCACTGGGGACTATTGAGGATCAAACTTGAAAAACCCCAAGTATGGGAGCATTGCCAAGATGACCTAGTTTTTTTATTATTATTTAGTTGGATTTATTTTATTTATTTTTTCTGTTTATTTATTTTTTTGTCTTGATTGTAGATGATTTTGGGTATGTTATTTTTTTTTCCAATTAAGGATCACTTTTTGATGACCCCTAAATAATGAAAGATTCAAATTGACTTATGAAAATGATGGAATGATGAAGGTTGGACAGAAATATTAAAAACGTTTTTACGAATATTCTAGTGAGAGTTAAGTCTGGGAACCTGTTAATAAAACTTAGATCTCATCGAGTAGATTAATTTAGAATCTGAGTTCACTGAATTTCATTATCGGAAGCCTTAGATATCATCGATGCAAGTTTAATCTGTAAATCTGGAATTGTTTCTGAATGAAAGTTGGGACAGCAAAGTTAAAACGTTTTTACAGAATATTCTAGTGAGAATTAAGTCTGGGAACCTGTTAATAAAAGGTAGATCTCATCGAGTAGATTAATTTAGAACCTGAGTTCACTCAATTTCGTTATCAGAAGCCTTAGATATCATCGATGTAAGTTCAATCTGTAAATCTGAAATTATTTCTGAATGAAGGTTGGGACAGCAATGTTAAAACATTTTTACAAAATATTCTAATGAGAACTAAGTCTGGCCACCTATTAATAAAATGTAGATCTCATCGAGTAGATTAATTTAGAATCTGAGTTCACTCAATTTCGTTATCGAAAGTCTTAGATATCATCGATGCAAGTTCAATCTGTAAATCTGGAATTGTTTCTGAATGAAAGTTGGGACAGAAATGTTAAAACGTTTTTACAGAATATTCTAGTGAGAACGAAGTCTGGGCACCTATTAATAAAATGTAGATCTCATCGAGTAGATTAATTTAGAACTTGAGTTCATTCGATTTCGTTATCGGGAGCCTTAGATATCATCGATGCAAGTTGGGATTATATTTTATTAATTCACAGAAAATCCGAATTTATCTAATGTTAGCACAACTAATGTTCCTGAGAGTGAGCTCATCTCAACCATTGTCATTCTATCATCAATGTAATATCTATTGGAATCTCGATTTATTTTGGATCACGCAAAAGTAACCCTTGATTGGACCATAGACAACAAATTTGTGGGCCTTTTTAATGTTGGATAAGATTAATTATTATTTGTGTTATATGCCCATATAATGTGTCATGATCTCTACAGATATATTGTGATGTGTTTGCTTTCATCTTAATTTCGATGTGATGGGTTTTATATTATTTTATTGATCAATATTCATTTGATATCCATATGTGATGACATAATCTGGCCCATGGGCCCATGTGTTTGAAAAAGGCCCCGGGCACACCCCATCCTGTTTTGCACACACCACATGCACGTTTACTGTTTTGCACACTTACACGTCCTATATAGCCAACGTGGCACTAGTGCGTGGCCCGATCTCTTGGAGATGCTCGATTTATTTTGGATCACGCAAAAGTAACCCTTGATTGGACCATAGACAACAAATTTGTGGGCCTTTTTAATGTTGGATAAGATTAATTATTATTTGTGTTATATGCCCATATAATGTGTCATGATCTCTACAGATATATTTGTGATGTGTTTGCTTTCATCTTAATTTCGATGTGATGGGTTTTATATTATTTTATTGATCAATATTCATTTGATATCCATATGTGATGACATAATCTGGCCCATGGGCCCATGTGTTTGAAAAAGGCCCCGGGCACACCCCATCCTGTTTTGCACACACCACATGCACGTTTACTGTTTTGCACACTTACACGTCCTATATAGCCAACGTGGCACTAGTGCGTGGCCCGATCTCTTTGGAGATGCGACGTCATTCATGAAAACCACAACTCCAGTCACGTACCTTAGGGTATATCAAACTGGGGCATCAATACCGTCTGATCAGGTGATTCTGAGAGATATATTGATGCACCCAGGCTGGAGCGACTTGAGCCTTTTACCTATTGTGAGCCACACAGTCACATGTCCCGATTGCCAATGTAGTACTAGTACGTGGTCGGTCCCCTCGTGGGATGCCAAACCATTTATGAAAGCTACAACTCTTGACTCGTACCCTTAGGTATATAAAAGATAATCCAAGTATATCAATTGTACTTCTTGGTCAAAATCGGTGCCTAAGCAAGATCTTGCCCCGATGTACCCTACTGTACGAGGGGGATTGACTACGTTTATTCTAGACGAGAGGTATTTAAGTGGGCCCTTGCTCAGCATTGTGCGCTACCTCTCAACTGGAGATCAAACTGACTGTTTTTGACTTCAGAGAAGTGAGTTGAGGTTTTAAATTATCACCTATACGGTATATCAAACAAAGTCACCACGTATCGAGAGGTATATAGGTGTGCTTGGGCAAGGGTGGCTAGATAAAAATGCATTGCACGTAGTAAGCTTAGAGTCTAGAAACCTTCCTTGTAGGTCACGACCCGAACTGACTATGGGTGTTCCCGGGTTGCTTTATTCAATCCAGCCAACAGGTAAGTGGGCGGACCGATCCAGAATAATCAAATAAAACCCGCAATATCGGTTCAACCAAATCAGTGGAATGTACCGATTAATTTGAACCATTTAAACTGGTTGGCCCAATTGACAAATGGATTAAACTGATCAATACCAAATCAGTTGGACTAATTGGTTTCACTTTTAAAGATCCAGACCACTTTGTATAGAAAGATTCGATCTTAGGATCAAATTAGTTTGTCTGATAAAAGGTTCAATCCCAATTAGGGGTAGACCCACGTTTAATCTTTCTCACTTTCTTGGTCACTATAAACTTATAGTATATTTAGATTCAATATTTTCCACCGGACTTGGGCTATTCTATATCGAAACTTTAATCATGTGGTTAAGAGTCAAACTTTTAGAGTCAATGGTTAACCTTGATTTACTTTCCAATCAGGTGATAATTGGTCCCTAAACGTTCTAAACCCTCATCTGTGTCATTTTGGGTCCTTTAAAAGAGTCATTTAGTCAAAGTACCAATGTTAAGTTCAAGTAGTCCATCCACCCAGAAGAACCTTTTCTCTTTGTAGATAATTGTCCCTGAGTTTTCTTTGAGTTTCAATCCAGTTTTTGTCAATCTTTAAATCCAGTTAGTTGTTTCAATTACGTTAGTCTTTATTCAACTTTCAAGTTTTAGTTGAGTTTGTCAGTCTATGTTTTTCAATTCTAATAAAATATAGAAGCTTTTGATTATCATGCGTGTAATAATGATTTGAGCATAATATCTAACATGAGGATTGACTTAAAGCTCACTAATCAAGCTCGATAAATATTTGAATTAAAGAGTACACTCAAGAAGTGCAAATTGGTGATACATTATCCTCAGGAGAACATGAGAGAATAGTAAACTTACTTGAGAAATTCAACAACGTTCTTACATGGTCTCAGGATAGATTGTACCAAAATAGATCAAGGCATAAAGTCGAGAGTGATTTCAAAGTAAAAAATTATTGGTCAAAAATGATATAGCTGAAAGCATCGACAAAGACGCTAAGACCTACAAGTGGATCTACCATGTTTTTCACTCAAAAGAGGAGAGTTTTCATTCATAAGAGAATAAAAGATTATCTCGAAGTTTTAGCAGAGTTGAATAGTTAGAAAACTCGATCATACTCGATTTCACAAAAGAAGACTGAAGAATATTCATTCTCAAAAGAAGACTGAAGAATATTCATTCTCAAAAGAAGACTTAAGAATATTCATTCTAAAGAAGACCTTACTCGACAGAGCAATCCAGATATCGAATTTCTGAAACTTTGACCAAGTTAAGCTACATTCATCAAAGGAGGCCTTCTTTGGTCGAACAATTATCCTATCTTACCAAAAAAGAAAAAAAAAACCTTCTTTAACCCCTTGAAGCCTTTAAAAAAAATAAAAGCAATAGCCTCTTCTTTCTAAACCATACCGACCAACCTTGGGAGGGAATCTTAGTATGAACTACGTTTTGACCTGATCCCAAAAGGAAAAAAAAAAAATATTTGGGGTACGTAGGCAACCTGAGAAGTTACTTCAAGCCCGGTCATTAAAAGAAAAATGTATTCTCTTAAGGAAAGTGTCATCCAAAAGAAAAATCCCCTATTGAAATGTTCGAAAGAAAAGAATGAATGCCAAACTAGGGGCATTAAAAAAAATCAAAAGATTGATAAAAAAAAATGTCAAACTAGGGGCATTTAGAAAAAATCAAAATAATTGACAGAAAAGAGAGAATATCAAACTAGGGGCATTTTGGGAAGTTGAGCCTTATATATTTTCTTTCTAAATCATATCCTAAGCCCACCTATTAAGTCCTCCTGAATGCTAATTGACTCGATTAAGGTGCAGGGAACCAAGAAGTTGTCGAGTTGGTTATTCAAGATCATCAAGAAAAAAAAAGAGAAGCCCGCTAAATTTATTTATTAATTTCGAAAATTTTAATTATGAAATTGTGAAATTATCGTTTTGCCCCTAGAGAGGACTTTTCGCGTTTTAAGTCAATTTTTTATGTTCCAGGATGTTTTAGAATCGATTTTTCGTAAGGAATTCGATGGAAATCTGGTGATAAAATAAAGCATTGGAATAATCATCTATCATTGGGAACCGTTGCGATCGGGTTGACGAGTTGATTAATCAGGCGAGTGGAAAAATGAGATGTCTACAGCAGGGTTGGCCTCACCGAGATATACGATCATAGGATTTTGCGTTGTCGATTTGACCGATTGGCGACGTGCAAATGGGTAGAGAGCGACTGACTCGAGTTGCAAAACATTCTTCAGACGAGGAGGAGGACCAGACCTAGGACCCGGACCCGCTTTGCTTTGGGGTCCGATATAACAACCGAGTACGGTAGGTCGAGACGGCCTTTGCTGAGGCTTGATCTTCTTCTGTTGCTGCTGGTTCTTCTTCTGGAAGCAGGGTAGATGAGGCTAGTACCTCTCAGAGTGGTCCAATTGAGGACCTTCCCAGTGTAGTGGTGGGAGAGGTGGTTGTGGCAGTCGAGGTCAGGCAGATAGGGCCATAGGCGCAAGCAGAGTGGACCGAGAGGTTCCCAGGGTTGAGATCCTTGCGGAGGAAGGTGAGAGGTTTCCAGATACTTCTCTCTTCGTGGACTAGAAGGCATGTGTCGATGCTAGTAACGATTAGATATCCTACTCCCTATCTTTTAGCCAGTTTCAGAGGGAGATGGAGTACGTTTCTTTCTACTGTTGCCCTCTTTTCTGATGACATCAGGACGCAGTTTGCTACAGTGGGCTTTGGAGCTTTTCTTTGATACTGGCACTTAGAGCAAATCGACCCCTGTTTCTAGCCATGGTAGAAAGGTGGTTTCCAGTGACTCACTCTTTTTACATGCCTGAGATGGAGATAGGTATTAGGCCTTCAGATTTTGTAGCGATTACTGGCATTGCGATGGACGGAGAGCCCTGCCTTTGACTATGCTGACCGTTCAGGAGGTAGGCGAGCTATTGGGTATTGCTAGAGGTCCCTGCCTCTGATGGGGAAGATGGGGGCGTATCAGCACAGAGGTCTTGATGGGCTTATTACTGTTTGAGGGGAGGATGGGGTTCCCCATACTTAGGGAGGGATTGGCTCATTTTAGAGATCAAGATTTCGACATAGTCTTTCCGTATCTGCTTCCTTTCCTCCTTATCGATAGCTATTTCTTTCCTGAGAACGACTCTTCTGTTTCTACCACCTTCTTCTCAGTCATGCATGATATTGACCACATTGGCAATTTTGATTTGGGGGAGTTTGATTTATGGGATTATCTTGGGCGGGTCTGGACCAAGTGGTGGAGGGCATCACTGTGCCTCATGGAGCCAGGATCTCCACATCGCGTATTTTGGGTAGTTTGTTGAGGTAAAATATATCTCAATTTCATTTCTTTTCAGTTTTTTTTCTCAATATCTTGTTCATTATCTGACGCTTTCTTTCTTTTTTCCAGATTTTCGTTCACGTATATTTTTCGTTCTATCTGCCCACTGTCGTCATCCTGACAAGGTTTATCCTTTGGGTGCATTTTGGGCTATTAGAGATGCCAGGGCTATCAGGAGCAGCCCTAGGAGTGCCTGGGCCCCATCAAATGTCGTTTTCGAGACGTGAGTATTCTAGCTTTTTTCATTAAGAGCAGAGGTACACATTCTATCTAGGGGAGCGTCTGTTTCTTCTAGACAACGACGGGAGCCTTCATATCCTTGTCGCTCCACCTGAGCCTATCTTGGGTGCTATAATGGTGGATGTATCTCTTGCCCAAGCGAGGGGCGTAGATGCTGCTGGACTAGTGAGAGGTGGGCGATTACCAGGCTTGATTCCGAGAGGCCTTTATTGGGTGCATTATGCCTATTGTCATCGCCCGGGGTGAGATCATAGAGATTAGAGGGGTCCTGCTCTAAGAGCACGCTGTTACAGCCATTTTCGTCATTGTATCTCTTTCTTAAAACTTTCTTTTTTATCATTCTTACTTGATTGGTGTTCTTGCTTTCAGGCCGATGATCTTTGTCGTCTTCGAAGGGCTACGATGTTATTGAGGCCCAGGCAGCGAGGGCCGTGAAGATGGAGAATAGGTAGAGGGCCTCTAGGGCTAAGGTGGAGGAGCAGGTGCTCGGATTAAGGAACAGAAGGCTCGCATAGAGGCGCAGGCTTCCCGGATCCAAGAGCTAAAGTTGGAGATGGCAACTGCGAGAGTCTCGATTTTAGGCTGAGATGGTATGCTATTTCTATTTCTTTTTTTTTTTTCATAGATCGTAGTTAATAAGTATGTTATTTTGATTGGTTCTTCTATGATCTTTCTAGGATCATCATAGACGCCGAGAATGAGCGAGCACCTCTGCGGGTCCTCCCGACACTCCTAGGGTAAGCATTTCTATTTTAGTTGTTCATTTTCCTGTCATATTCTGTATATTTCTCTGCCCGTATTTTGATTTGTTTTGTTTCTTTATTTTTTGGCCTCCCCCTCCACCACTGGACCCCTCCGTTCCGGGTGCTAATCATCTCTCGGACCACAGAGCAAGATGCTGCCCTGGATGCAGAGTTCTTCTTTATGGACTCTGAGGGACGACTGCGGATGCATGATCTACCTTTTTCCGGGGTGTCGGGTGCTGGTGCTGTGGCTGGGTCTTCTTTTGGAGTGATTCCAGAAACTTAGAGTGTTCGAGATGATCTCCTTTAGACCACACCCCATTTTTTCATCTACCCAATTCGATAATTTGTTAGCCGACTATTGTGCATTCCTAATGATGAGCATAAAAGAACTCGAAGGTTTGTGAGTATTGCTTGATCCCTTCTGTTTCTAGTATTTTCATCCCCTCTACTCGTCACGAATCAATATAGAAAGTTACGCACGCTTAGGATCGTTACACCTTATATCCGATTTATCACTAACGCTTAGGTTCGCTACACAATTCGATAACTTAGAAACTTCGCTACACTAGGAAAAATATAATTTTGGAACTTAGAAATACTCACACGGTGACCAAAAGAACCTCATGCTGAAAATCGTAAAAAAATCTGAAAAATCACAAAAATGATGAAATAACCCCTCATAAATTTCGGACCTCCGAAAAATCTCGAAAGTATCTCCATTGCACTCAGAATGTCATTTTCGAAATCTAACGGGACCCAAATCGATGAAAATAGATAAATTAAAAAAAAATCGTCAAAAATCGTAAAAATGACCAAACGCCCCTTAACATCTCAACTCTAACATAGAGACCTTGATTCCTAAGAAATAAATTCAAATAAAAAATTAAACCACATAAAATTTAAATTGAAAAATTAAACTAAAATTTAACTAAGATCCAATTAAAATCCAAAAATTTAAAATCAAGTTAAATTTCAATTAAATTAAAATAAAAAATATATTTAAATTAAAAATCAAGAAACTGATTAAAAATACAAAATCAAAATAAAAAAATAAATTGAAAATCAAGTTAAATATCATTTAACCAATCAAGATGCAAATTGAATTTTAAAATTAATCAACTAAATCGACCAATTAAAATACATTCTATCAAATCAAATCCAATTAATCGACCAATAAAATACAAAATCAAAATTAAATAAAATGAATCAACGAAATCAATTTTAAAATCAAATTGAAATAAAAATCAAAATCAAAATTTAAACATAAAACTTAAATATCAAATTAAAGTATCGACAAAAACCAATCTAAATTCAATTCAAAATTAAATTGAAAATCAAGTGAAAATCATTAGAATCAATCAAATTGATCAACATCAAATAAAATCAAAATCAAATTAAAAATTGAAACAATCAAATCAAATTTTTAAAATCAAATTGAAATTCAAAATCAAATTAAAAAAATTCAAAATCAATCATAATCAAATAAAAGTCAAATTAAAATTCAATTGATTAAGCAAAGTGAAAATTAAAATCCATCAAACGTTTAAATCAAAATCCAATCGAACAATTAAAATCGATCAACCAAATTCAAAACTAAAATTGACCAATCGAATTTAAAATTAAATCGAGCAAAAAAAAAAAAATCCACTCGATCAAATTGAAATCCAAATTCGATTGAATTAAAATGAGTTCCAACAACCAATCAATTTAATGGGTCTATGAGAGATCATTAGGCGAGTAGTGTGGGGATCAACCCACCCCCCATTTTTCAAAAATAAAAATTAAAAAAGAGAAAGAAAATACGTGGACACACATTTTGTTCTCCAACTCTCTCTTCCTTCCATGTCCTCCATCTCCATCTTTTCAACTTCTCATAACTACCCATGTCCTCCAGCATCACTCTCATTTTTCCTCTCTCATCTGTTTGATGATAGAACTATCATAAAAGAGGATCAAGGAACCATTGAAAAGGGAAAAAAACGTTTTGGGAGGCTACCCTTTAAAAAAAAATAATATTTTTTTTTTTCACCATTAAACTTCTTCCTTCTAAAAGAAAAAAGTCACATCTTCTTCTCCATTAACATCCTTAACTCCTTTCTTCCTCTATCTTTACCATAAAAAAAAAACCAACCATAGCCTCACCTCCATTAACGTCTTCTTCGTTACCCTCAAAGAAAAAAAATTGATTTTGGAGAAAGATTCACACATCAAACTTGCAAGATCATGGAACTACTCATAAGCTATTTCGAGTTTTTGTTGAAGGAATCCAAGCATCCGAAATCATTCGACAAAGGTAATTTTTTTTTATTACTTTATTTATTTCATTTATTTATTCTTGACTTCATAATTTTTATGTATCCGAATGGATTCGTCGATTTTTTAAGTGTACGTGGCACTAATGACAATTTTTTAAATTTTCTGAAATATTGATGGATCAACCAATTAATTATTAATATTATCAGATCAATTTTTTCATTTTGTAATATTAATGGATCAATTCGTTGATTTTGCGAAATGTATATTCATTATGTGTGGCACACGTGACGATTTTGAAAATTCAAGATTTCCTTGATCAAAATTGTTGAGTTGACTCATTGATTGTTGGTACATTAGAAATTTGAATTGATTTTTTTTTCTATAAAATGAATATGTGAGTTAATTCAATGATTTTGTCGTACATGACGAGTTTGAAAAATCAAAATTATTGAGTTGACTCACTGATTTTGGGTACATTAGAAATTTGAATCGATTTATTTTCTATAAAAATGAATATGTGAGTTAATTCAATGATTTCGGCGCACGTGGCGATGATGAAAATCAAAATTTTCTTGATCAAAATTGTTGAGTTGACTCATTGATTGTTGGTACATTAGAAATTTGAATTGATTTATTTTTTATTAAATGGATATGTGAGTTAATTCAATGATTTTGCCGCACGTGACGATTTTAAAAAATCAAAATTTTCTTGATCAAAGTTATTGAGTCTACTTACGGATTTTGGACACATTAGAAATTTAAAATCGATGTTTTCTATGAAATTGGCGCATGAGTCAACTCACTGATTTTTTTTGTGTGCATTGAAAATTCTAAATTGAGACTTTCTACAAAATCGGGCATGTGAGTCGACTCATTGATTTTAATACACGTGGAATTTCAAAAATCGAGTTTCTTTGATAAAAAATTTGTAAGTCAATTCACTCATTTTAATATACATGGCATTTCAAAAATTGAGTTTTTTTTATTAAAAATTTGTGAGTCGATTCACTGATTTAATATACATGGCATTTCAAAAAATCAAGATTTCTTTGATTAAAAAACATGTGTGGGTGACTCATTGATTTTAGGATGCACGTGGCGATTCTGAAATCAAATTTCTTTGATAAAATGTCGTCACGTGGCAATTCAAAAAATTAAATTTCTTTAATAAAATGTCGTCAATGAGCTAATTCATTAATGTTGTATACGTGGCATTGAGAATAGATTTCATACTATTCAAAATGTAACCGAATTGATCCATTAATTTTTGGTGCTTAGGATTCCTTTTATGTGAAATTCGAGAATCTATGTAATTATCTTAACCATAAGATTCGTTTGGCAAACCATACATAAAATGATGATGATGATTGGACCATAGTCTTAACCCTAGTCATATCTCGTTGATCATAGGTTAGTTTTGGATCGTAGTAGAGACCGATCATCTCGATTGGATAGGTTCGGTGCCTAACACCTTCCAAAACCCGTAACCTGATCCCTTACTCATCTCTCTGATCCGTGGGCCGACCCATATCCATTTGGAGTTAATTTTGGTTTCTAGACCTAAACTAGGTGGCGACTCCCTATTCTTTTAAAATCTCCGAGATATGTAGATCGGACCCCTATCCGCTATTTAGCGGACGACCGCGGGGTCGAGGCAATTTCAGCTCCCCCTTCGATCTGATTGTTGATGTACCTTGTAACGCATGTAAATATTTTTGTATTAGACTCATACATATTTGTAAACATTTTAAATTTTTGTATATATCTTTCAATTATTTCTTATTGTTTCATTGTGATCATATGTGTTATTGACTCAGGCCCCAACGGGCTTCTTGGAGCGATATCGATCATCAGGGCTTTTGAGCCCCTTGAGTGCTGGTGAGCTTATGAGCAGGTAAAGGGTGCGATTAAGGTCCAAAGGACCCTTCGAGTGTGTTCTTGAGTGGTGTGAGCCGTTTGGGGGCCCATGGTGAGTAAGGTGGTTCTTAAAGGCTTGGTTTGGCCCGATATGATCCGGGTGAGTTCCCACATGCTCAGCATACATTTTGAGGGCTTTTGAGAGTTTTGATGGAGTTTATCAAGCATGTGGGAGCCTCAATTATTTTCCATAAGATTTCGGGGTTTCAAGACGTGAAATTACCGTCATATGGTCTTGAGTCTTTTAGACTTCACATGACTCATTGTCCCAAAGCTAAAACTTTTTGATTCGTGTTTTTAACACGAATAACCTTACCAAGCTTTCATCCATGCTAGGAGCATGAATAAGGCATTTGGAATTTAATCTGTGCCTTAAGCACGGTTAAGTTACATTTCCCTTTATCCGTACTTGTAACACAGATAAGTTGGCTTTGATTTAATCCGTACTTTAAGTACGAACAAGTCAACCTTGACTTTATCCGTGTTTTAAACACGGACCAATATGATTTACTCCACACTTTAAGCCTGTTTCACCTTCATTTTTGCGCTAACATTTCACTTTTCACGATTTTACTTTCCTCTTTTACATTTTAGGCAAATTTTTGCTCTCTTTCTTCCTCGAAGCTCCTCCTCAAGTCCTATGGAGTTGTCCTCTACTCTTCCCAACTTGAAAAGGTATGGCATTGTCGATCCTTTCTTGGCTAGTTGGATAGATAGCATGGATAGTAATAAGAAGGCTCGATAGTGCTTGAATAAGTTGCGATTTACTCTTTCCTTGCCCAAGGTCCCATTGCAATGGGACTTGATTGAGGCAATGCTGTGGTATTGGATTCCCGAGCTCAATCTCTTTCAATTTGGGGAGTATGAAATGACTCCTACCATTGAGGAATTTGAAGTGTTATTAGGGCTTGAAATATCAGGCGCGATTGTAATTCCCCCCTTGCGTGATGGATATCGAAGCGAGACTTCTGACTTCTTGGGGATAAACTACAAATTTTTGAAGATTCCGGATGGTGGATCAGTTATGAAGACAATGTCCAAATCCTTCTTGATTGAGCGCTTCACGGATCCCTCGAAATCGTTGATTCATTTTAATGGTGGTGAGTCAACTCTTATTTCTGGGTGGTGGAGACATCATGGACCTTTCTCTTATTCACATGATTCAACAAGTCAGGGAGGGACGCCGGTTGGCACCGATGCTTTTGAGTGAGATGTTCCAATCTCTCACGACTTGTTTTTCCTGTCGTGATCAAATTTTCGAGGATGTGTTCCACTCTTGCAAGTAAATTCCAAACTTAACTTAGTTTTAGATTTAAACTTAAATTTACTAGTTTCCAAAGTTTAGAATGCTCTTGTTATTGTAGCTTTAGTTTATGGATCATCTGGCTTCAACTAAAGTTGTTAATCGTCTATTTTGTATTAATCCCGATCTCGTCCTTATGATGTTGAGGCGAGTTGCCCCTTTCGTCTTTGGTGGTAAAGAAGAGTGGTATTCCTTTATTGGCAACCTTGATGATGAAGAAGTGAGATGGGTAGGTGCATTCCAACCTCGGGGGTCTCCCGTGATAGCATTTGATGGTACCCGTATTCTCGTTTTAACTGGTCTTCATGGGGTAACTTATTATATACCACTTCGGGTTCTTTGTCAATTTGGTTATGATCAGGGTGTACTCATCCCCGAAAGTTTCGATGAGTTGGTTGGTCCTTTATTGACTGTGTAGACACCTCAATTTGAACGGGCCACTTCTCGAAAGGGCCCAAAAATATCGATTTTCCAAATAAATGGGCCAACGGGCCTTAAGGGCCCAACTCATTGAAAATGGACATTTTTACCAAACCGAGGCCCCTAAGACCTCTCAATGGTTTAGGAGGCCACCAAAAGGACTCGGCCTGCCTTACGACTTCCCAACATTCACCGCTCCGCTTCCAAAATAAAAACGTCAAATTTTCGATAAATTTCACCAACGGGCCTAAAAAGCCCGATTCGCCAACACGTGGCATTTTTGATCAAATTAATGATTGCAAAAATCTAAAAAAAATTAAAAATTAAAAAGGTGAGACTTGAGATGCCTACCCCTCCTCTACTATCACCGCTCCGCCTCCGTATTCGTAAAAACCATTTCTAAAACCCAAGCCCAACACTACAAAGCCCACAAATCATTAACCATATCCAATTCATTATCCAACCCATAACCCTAACCCATAAACCACAACCCACATCAACCAATCACTCTTTTATCATCAAAAGATGACACATGTCATCACCCCATCTCACCTCCCTCACCCAACTACCTACCCCATTAATTTGCTTTAAATCCCATCTACCCACACATCAACCCATCACCTTTTCTCTCAAATCAAACACATCTACCCACACCCCTAACCTATACCTCCCCTAATCTACCCTCATCATTCCCTACAAAACCTACATCTACAACCTAAACCTACACCATCCTCTCAAGTCAAACACTCAACCTCTCCCATCAACCTATCCCAACCCTTCATTTCCACCCACTTTAACACATGGCATCATCTCCTTCATCCTCCCAAAATATCATCAACCACTTCTTTAAATCCTCCATTCTCTTAAACCAAACACCATTTAATCTCAACCACCATCTTAAACTTACCTCACCAAACACTCCACCCAATGGATTGGGTAGGATCCAAACCATTTGGGTCAAAACTCACCCATTTAACCCCCTTCCCTAAATACCCTCCAATCTTCTCTAAATTACACCCACTTCTCTCTCAAACTCATAACCATTCTACCCATTTTCTTCACTTCACCCCATTATATCCCTAAAATAACTCCTAAACATCTATAAATACCCTTATCCTCTTCCCAAAAATGGCCCCAACTTCTCATTAAAAAACTCTCTCCCCTACACTCTCTCTACTAACAACCATCACCAATTCTCACCAAGTTTACCAACTCTCTCTCACAAATCCTCTACAAGTCTCACTAAAACAAAAGAAATCCCTACTCTCTCTAATCACCTCTTCCCATCCTCATACTCTCATATTATACTAAGGATTCAAGAAGACTCAAGCAAGAAGAAGAAAAGAAGAAACAAGATACAATGTGGGTTTGAAGCACACCCCCCTCTCTTTCTCTAACCTTTTACTATTTCCCTCTTCTAACACCCCCTTCTTCTATTTTATTTTACCCTTTTTGATGGTTGGGCCCCAAGGCTAAGGTTCATATGGGTCATTTTCATTAATGAAATGACCCTACGATCAAGCCGAAAATGAATCCCTACTTAGGGAACAAATGCACCCACGTGGCACATTTTTCACCTTCTTTTAAAAATAAAATGATCGAATTATTTGAGGTTACCGCCACGTGGCGGGGAGGAAAGGGTGCCTAGCACCTTCCCTTTTCTTCAACCGAGCCGCTTACCCAAATCTCGATGTTTGACTACCCCTTTATCCATCGTGAGTCACTAAACGCCAAATGTCACATTTTCTAAAAAAATGCACATCGGGTGACCATTCACGCCCACTTACAAAATGAATGGTGGCGACTCCAAACCATTGTAGATGTGGTCATCGTAATGGCAAATGCCGCGTCTACAGACTGCACTTCTGAGTCGACTTGTAAAGGAATGGAGTCGAGTTGATGTTTTGAGTCGACCTATCTTTGCAGCACATCTATTCCCGGCATACCTACATTGGATTCGAGAACTCATCTTTGGGAGACCCTCGATGTCGATAGTTCCCCGAACACGTCCTGGTGCTTCATCCTTCTTTGATTATCGAGATCGAGTTGAGGAGTCTTAGACTGATCATCATCGAATCCAGGCTATCTAGCTTAAATCTGAAAAGAAGATGTAGAAGGAGATTGCTCGACTAACATCTGCCCTTGCCCAGTCTGGATCTAGTGCTAGTGGCGAAGTGGCTAGGCTTCAACCTGAAATTGCTGAGTTGAGGGACAGACTTGCCCAGTCTCCTCATTTTGATGACTTTGCGATATATTTGGTGAGTCACGATGCTTCTGATGCCGAAAAAGTGATGATGAGCCAGGCTGTCCGGATCCGTGCTTTGGAGGAATGCCTTGACTCATTTTTCATTTCTTACCATGATATTTGATTGACTGCGTTGTATTCCCATTTTTTATATTTTATTGTCATTATTTGAATGTATGCAAAATGTTGAAAGATTAATGCAAAGAAAATAGATTTTGTACTTACTTGGCCTCAAGTATATCTATTGTTTCTAAAAACACGAAGTTTTGTCGAATGAGTCCTAGATTTGTCGTCATCGACCCAAATAATAATTTTTTGAAATCTAAGGAAATGTTTTTATCAAATGAGTATGATAAATTCAGAGTTTGTAAAATCTTTGGCTGTGATGATCCTGGTATTTTTGCCAAACACAGGGGATACAAATGTCAATTGCTTTTTTGATTCCTTTAGAGTCATCCCCTGTGCCCTGGTATTAGAAGATTGTTATCTGCTTGGGATAGATTTTTACTGTTCATAGTTTATACTCTTGCGGGCCAGGAGTTTTTTTTTTGTTTACCTTTGTTGGCCCTAGTGCCAGTTATGATTTTCACTAGACCAGTTTCCACGTTTTTGCGCATCGACGTCCTTTTTGGGATTTTCATCATGCCGGTGGCTTTGATCTTACTATAGTCTGATTTTTTTACTCATAGTGCCCTTTCAAGTTTTCACTATGCCCTTTCAGACTATGCTTGTATTTTTTTGATTTTTTATTACAATTCTTCTCAGAGTCTTTATGTCTTTGTGGCTTGGTAACTCAAGTTGAGCTGCGAGATCGGCGACTGTACTCTTGTAATAGCACTCTTTCTTGAGTAACAGATCTAGATTCCCCTCTCGAGCTTGCTGACGACTATTCGTGGTTCGACAACTCAAGTTGAGCTACGAGATCAGCTACTCTACACTTCAAGTACTCTCTCTTTACCTGGATTCCCCTCTCGAGTCTTCCAACGACTAACAAGATTTTGAGGTTTAGACCAAGTTACAAGATCATTGGTGCTGCCATCGTCATTGTGTTACCCTAGAACATTCCCTGATCACAAAAGGACTTTTGGTAGGATGAAACGTTGGTTTAGGCTTATGATAGTGGAATGGTACAAAAAAGTTACGGTCTGAGTGTATTTAGAGTGATTTAGACTTGGGGTTCGTCTATTTTTATTTCGAAAAGGTGATCTATGTTTCCTCCCAACGTCTCTCGAACTTGTTTAGGCTGGAGATTTGGGTCGAGCTCAGATCAAGTGTTCGAGTTTTTGACTTTTTTGATTTTTTTGTATTTTTAGCCGTTCACAGTTTATCCTCGTGCTTGCAAGGAGTACTTTGATGCTTTTGATTTTTCTATTTTTCTTTTTGTTTCTTGTTTTGTCTATTTTTTTGTATTGTTTTGTAGTTATTGACTTGCCTCAATCTCGGGTTAAAAATGAATGTGATGGCTCAAAAGGGTTGACTAGGGTATGATAGTTTGTTCAAGATAGCAAAGATGGCCTTTCGTCATCTTAGGGGTCAGTTTTTAGGCGTAGTATTTCTTGACAGTGTCAATATTGATTGGTTGCGGGAATATTTGTCCGTCCATTTCTGTAAGGATTAGAGCTCTTCCCGTCATTACCTTCTTTACGATAAATGGTCCCTTTTAATTTGGTCAAAACTTTCTTCTAGCGTCTTCTTGGATTGGCAAAATTTTCTTCAGAGCAAGGTCTCCTGGTTAGAAATTCCTAGGCTTGACTTTCTTGTTATAGGCATGAGCTATTCGTCGTTGTTAGATTTGTTCGTGACATATAGCTGCAAGACGTTTCTCTTCGATTAGATTTAGTTGATCAAACCGAGCTTGAATCCATTCAGTTTCATCTAACTCTGCTTCCTTTAAGATTCGGATGGAAGGAATCTCGACCTCTACAGGAAAAACTGATTCCATTCCATAGACTAATGAATACAGAGTTGCCCCAGTCGAAGTTCTGAACGAGGTTCGATAGGCGTGAAATACAAAAGGCAACATGTCGTACCAATTTTTGTACGTAACTGCCATTTTCTCGATTAATTTCTTGATATTCTTGTTGGCTGCCTCGACTGCTCCGTTCATCTTAGGTCTGTAAGGTACGGAGTTGTGATGAGTGATTTGGAAGTCTTCGCACATCTTGATCATATCCTTGTTTTTGAAGTTCTTGGCATTATCCGTCACTAATCCACTGGGAAGCCCATATCTGATATAATATTGTTCTTGACATACTTCAAGACGTTGCTTTTGGTGACATTGGCATAAGACACAGTTTCTACCCACTTGGTAAAGTAGTCGATAGCAACTAGAATGAAGCGATGCTCTTTTGCAGCTTTAGGTGAGATCTGTCCGATGACGTCCATGCCCCAAAACGAGAAAGGCCAATGAGTGGTCATATTATGTAGTTCTAAAGGTGGATCATTGATCTTGTTGGCGTAGATCTAATATAGATGGTATTTGCGGACATACTGATAGCAGTCACTCTCCATTGTCGACCAATAGTATCCCATCCTCATAATCTTCTTTGCTAGCATGTGACCATTCATGTGGGGTCCACAGACTCCACCGTGTACAGTCTCGATTAGTCATTTTGCTTCTACTTCTGCCACACACCGAAGTAAGACCTCATGGTGTGACTTCTTGTACAGAATACCGTTGCTTAAGAAGAATTGTCCTGTCAATTTCTGAATAATCATTCGATCATTAGGCGTTGCATCTAAGGAGAGGGTTAGATCTTCGAGATATGCCTTGATGTCCGAGTTCCATGGCTTTTCTTCAGATTCTTCTACTAAAATGGATAAGCAATAGGCCGACTCATCTTGAATTCCAATCTCAATGGGGTCGATGACTAAAATACTAATCATATAAGCGAGCGTAGCTAGTGCATCTACGAATTGATTCTTAGCTCTCGGCATATATGTAAATAAAATCCTTCTAAAGCTGGAGCTTAATTCTTCGAGATACTCGTGCTAAGGACTTAATTTTTGTTCTTGGGTCTTCCATTCTCCAGTCGTTTGATAGACTACTAAGCTTGAATCTCTGAAAACATCGATCTCATCTACCTCGAGATCCAATGCTGCTTTCAACCCTGTTATGCATGCTTTATATTCAGTCTCGTTATTGAACATTGGAACTTCAGTCTGATTACAATTGGCACGTTGAACCCATCTGGCTTAATCAAGATTGCCTCTATTCCATTTCCTTTCTAATTGGCTACTTCGTCGAAGTACATTTTCCAGCTTAGTTCCTCATCATTGTCCTCAACCTTAGTGAGTAGTATTGCTTCATCTGGAAAGTTCATCTTTAGTAGCTCGTAGTCAGGCAAGGGTGTTCGGCGAGGTGGTCGGCGATGGCTTGCCCTTTGATGGTTTTTTGAGTGACATAGGTGATGTCAAACTCAGATAATAATAATTGCCACTTTGTTGTGTGGCCTATTAGCGTTGGTTTTTCGAATAGGCACTTGAGGGGGTCCATCCTGGCAATAAGCATAGTCGAGTAACTGAGCAAATAATGACGCAGTCGTTGAGATGCCCAGACTAAGGTGGAGCAAGTCTTCTCAAGCATTGAATATTTTGCTTCGTACTCAGTAAATTTCTTGCTGAGATAGTAGATGGCATGTTCCTTCCGTCCTGATTCATCATGCTGCCCTAGCACATACCCCATTGACGTTTCTTGTACTGAGATGTACATCAGCAGAGGTCGCCTTAGAGTAGGAGGGACTAAAACTGGTAGATTGAGCATATGTTGTTTGATCTTGTCGAATGCTTCCTGACAGTCTTTGTTTCACTTCTTCGGCGTGTTCTTCTAGAGTAGCTTGTAGACAGGCTCATAGATGGGTGTAAGCTGAGCAATGACACAGCTAATATACTGTATTCTCCCCAAAAATGCCCGAACATCTCTATTTAAAATGGGTGTCTTCATCTCGAGGATATATTTAGTCTTTGTCGAATCTATCCTGATGCCTCTTCTACTGTCGATGAATCCCAGTAATTTACCTGATGTTGTCTCGAATACACATTTTGCTAGATTGAGCCTTAAACTGTACTTTCTCAGCCTATCGAATAACTTTTTGGGATTTACTAGATGATCTTCTTCTATACCGGATTTAGCGATCATGTCGTTTACATAGACCTTCATTTCCTTATGGATCATGTTGTAGAATAAAACAGTCATTGCCCATTGGTAAGTCGCCCTAGTGTTCTTTAGCCCAAATGGCATGACTTTGAAGTGGAAAATACCCCATGGTGTGATGAATGCAGTTTTTTCCTAGTCTTCTTCTGCCATTTTTATCTGATTATAACATGAGAAACCATCCATGAACTAGAACATGTCGTGCCCTACTGTGCTGTCGACTAGAATGTCGATGTGTGGTAGTGTGAAATCATCCTTAAGACTGGCCTTGTTCAGGTCTCGGTAGTCAACACACATGCGTACCGTCCCATCTTTCTTGGGTATTGGGACGACATTAGCCAACCACTCAGAGTATGTAGAGATTGCAAGAAACCTTACTTCAAACTACTTCATGACCTCATCTTTGACCTTGAGGGTCCATTCTGACTTTAGTCTTCTCAGTTTCTGCTTGATCGACTTATTTCCAGGAGTAATTGACAGCTTGTGTACAACAAGATTTGTATTTAAACTCGGCATATCCTTGTATGACCATGCGAAGACGTCTTAATAGTTTCGTAAAAGTTCGACCATTTCTTCCTTTTGTTGTGACGTTAATAAAGCTCCTATCTTGATAATTCGTGGGTCCTCTTTGGTACCAAGATTGATTGAATCTGTATCCTTGATGTTTGGCTGAACACCTTTCTCTTGACGTTCTACCAAATTTTTGATTACTTTGGGTGGGTATTCCATTTCGTCCTCAGACTCTTCTTTGATCCCCATGAGGTCGAAGTCGAGTTTAAGATCGAAATCATACTCGTCCCTTTCAAATTCTGTCTTATTTGGGTACTCATTTGATCGAGACAGGTCCCTTGAAAACTTTTTTTTATTTTTAGAAAATATCTATTTTTTTGCAATTTTGAAAGGTTTTTTATTTTTTTGTCTTTTGAGAAAATTTTGATTTTTTTGGTTTTTGAGTAATATTTATTTTTTTGTGATTTTCTGGATATCAGAAATAAGAGGAACAATCATGCAAATTCATTAGTAAAGATAGGGAGCCCTCAAAATAGTTTCTAGGACGAGGGCTCTTTATGATCCTCGGGCAAACTAAATTCGTTTAACGACATTTTTTAAAGCCTCCCCAACCTCAAGGGTTAATGAGAATTCCTCCTAATTGTTTAAGGTCTCCCCTTCTCTAAGGTTGCGGATGAGATGAACAAGTGATTTGTTGAGTGATTTGGTCGGTGGTTCGGAGATGACCATGATCTCCGATTGATTAAGTTGGGGCATAGTCCCTTCCAAGCTTGGTGAGATGATGACTGATGCCCAGTCAATGCCAGCGGGGAAATGTGATTTTTTTCCCTTGTTCTCTGTTGCTTCTTTGCTCGTGGGCTCTCGAGTTTTTTCTGATAGACTTTCATCGGAATCCCCATTGAATAAAACATCAATGCCTTTTATGAAAGATGATTGGGACTCAACGACCGAGTCTTCTTGAATGTGCATAAGTTTGAAATTCACCATTCTCGACTTCCTTACTGGTTTTGTTGGCAGTGGTTCCGATAGACTGTTGGGTCTGACTTGAGACTTCGGGAAGCTAACGTTGATATGAGGGACTTTATCCAGATTCCAGACATTTGATTCACGATTTTGTTTTCTGGCTAACCAAAGTTCCCTCTCCTCTTTTTTCATGGACCTAAATCCCAAACCGAAATAAGGAGTGTGTTTTTTTGCTTTGATCGGCATAGCTTTCATTTTTTCCTCTAGGTCCTAATATTTGCCTGGGTTGGTATCTTGCTTTCTTCAAAACCCGATCGATCATCAGATTCGCCTTTGATAGTTCTGCCTTTATCTTTTCTTTTCCCTTTTCCACGTGATTAACAGCAGCAAATTGGTAGGAGTGGTACAACGCCTTATCTTTTGTTATTTCAATATCGATAAATGATACATTCGGAGCTCTCCCAGTCGGAATAAGATTTTCTGCTAGTACAGATATCATCCTCTGTCCCATGATAAATTTGACTCTTTAGTGCACCGAAGACGGTACTGCCCCGACAATATGGATCTACGGCCTGCCCAACAGTAAGTTGAAGGTCATCGGTATTTCCAGGACTTCAAACATTACCTCTAACGTACATGGGCCTATTGTGATCGGTAAATCCACCTCTCCCAAAGAGTCCTTCTTGAACTGTCAAAGCCTCGGACAACCTTGTTGTTGGGCTTGACATGTGACCAATCAGCATTGAGTTTTCGGAAGATTTCAAGAGGACAAACATTAAGCGCTGAGCCATTATCAATCAATACTCTGGCTACCATCATGCCCTTGCACATGACCATGATATTCAGTGGTTCAACATGTCCCCATCCCTCTGGTACGAATTCGCCTTTTGTAAAGATGATGGGATTGGGAGTCATTATTTGACCAATCGTTTGTTCTAGTTGTGCGGGCGAAGTAGTTGCCGGTACATGCGATTTTCCTAGAATTTTCAGCAGTATTTCTGTAGCAAATCCAGAATGCTGATCTGAGCCGGTTGTTTGTTCAACTGGTCCATTATATTATGCTCGCTCTTACGAATGAGCTTAAGAAGACTTGCTGCTCATTAGTCTGAGCATCTCAACGACTGCGTCATTATTTCCTCAGTTACTCAACTATGCTTATAGCCAAGATGGACCCCCTGAAGTACCTATTAAAAAAACTAGCGCTAACAGGCCGTACAGTAAAATGGTAATTATTGTTATCTGAGTTTGACATCGCCTATGCCACTCAAAAAGTCATCAAAGAGCAGGCCATCATCGACCATCTAGCCGAGCACCCGTTGCCTGACTACGAGTCGTTAAAGACAAACTTCCCGATGAGGTCATACTATTCATCGAGATTGAGGATGATGACGAAGAACCGAGCTGAAAAATATATTTCGATGGAGCAGCTAATTAGAAAGGAAAAGGATAGGGGCAGTCTTGATCAAACCAGATAGGTCCCACGTACCAATTACCATTAGATTGAAATTCCAATATTTTAACAACGAGGCTGAATATGAAACATGCATAACAGAATTGAAGACAGCACTGGATCTCGAGGTAGATGAGATCGATGTTTTCGGAGATTCAAGCTTAGTAGTCTATCAGATGATTGGAGAATGGAAGACCCGAGAGCAGAAACTGGTCCCTTACCACGAGTATCTGGAGGAACTAAGCACGTGCTTTGAAAGGATTTCATTCACATACATGCTGAGAGGTGAGAATCAGTTTGCAGATACACTAGCTACACTTGCTTCTATGATTAGTATCTCGGAAGACCTAGTCATCGACCCACTTAAGATTGGAATTCAAGATAAGCTGGCCTATTGCTTACCCTTCGAAGTAGAAGAATTCGAAGAAAAGCCTAGTATTCAGACATGAAGGTATACCTCGAAGATCGAGCCCTCCCCTCAGATGCAACTCCAAACGATTGGAGAACTATTCAGACACTAGCAGGTCAATTCTTCTTAAGCTACGATATTCTATACAAGAAATCACATCATGAGATCCTGCTCCGATGCGTAGTAGAAGCAGAAGCGAAACGACTAATCAGGACTGTACATGGTGGAGGCTGCGGACCTCACATGAATGGTCATATGCTTTTCAAAAAGATCATGACAATGGGATATTACTGGACAATAATGGAAAGCGATTGCTATCAGCACGTTCGTAAATGTCATCTCTGCCAGATTTATGCCAACAAGATCAATGCGCCACCTTCAGAACTATATAACATGACCACCCCTTAGCCCTTCTCACTCTGGGGAATGGACGTCATCAGGCAAATCTCGTCAAAAGTTGCAAACGGGCATTGCTTCATTCTAATTGCTATCGATTACTTTACCAAGTGGGTAGAAGCTGCTTCATACGCCAATGCCACGAAAAGAAATGTCCTGAAATTTGTCAAGAACAACATTATTTGCAGATATGGGCTTCCTAACAGACTAGTGATTGATAATGCCAAAAACTTCAAGAACAAGGATATGATTAAGATGTGTGAAGATTTCCAGATTACTCATCACAACTCTGTTTTGTATTTTTTAACTAAGTGCTTAAAGATACAAGTTAGGATCTTGGACAAAATACAATGAAGTTGTCAAAATATTTTTAAAAGTTTTAAACTTTTATGATTTTTGAATAGAAAAGAAAATAGGTGGCAATTCGACCCTACACCCCCAAACTTAAATATGATATTGTCCTCAATATTTTAGTATACACATGTAAATGTAAAATTGAAATTGACAAAAAGAAATGAAGTGGGTTGGATAATAATTGAAAATGATCCTATAGTTTAGTGATATTAACACAATGTTTCCTGAAATGAGACAACACACCACTCACCACTGTTGGATCGTCGATTGCATATTTCGTATTAATCTTGATCATGTTGTATGATGCTAAAAATACTACGAATGATATTGTGATCATATATTAGGTAACTGGTTCTTAAGCTATGTTGAAAAAACACACACTAGTATTTTCAACCTACATTGTGTAGAATAGCACAAGACCAAATAATTATGAAAAAGAAAATAATTTTTGAAAGATACTACAACAACGGATGTTTTTGGAATAAAATATGGATAATACAACATCTAGATAATAAACACAACTACTTAACAAAGCATAATAAATCTAGTAGCATAAAAACTTAATAAAACTTATAATGAAAACATCCACTCAAGCATCTAATCCCTTTGAAATCTGTCTCTAGAAGTGATTGACTTGAATTTTCTTACTCTCTTGCATTGTTCAACTGTAATAAGTCGTTGCTCTAAAGTCTTCTGTTTTCTATGTAGCTTACCCATCCCCTTCAAGATTTTTGTAAATGCCTTTTGCATAGGGCGTGACTTGACATCATCAAAAAAGGATATGTCATCAAAATCTGGACTAGACGATCTAACTTCACTCACTCCAACTTCATCAAATTCTTATCTTGGGCACTAATAACCATGAGGGCTTTCATATTGTTCAAAGTGCTCTGGTATCGGTTGCCATAAACCCGGGGCACATTCTACAAAAGATAATGCACCCTTGAATTTTGAAATTTGGACCATCTCGCCTTGGGATGCTAGCACTGCCATTAGCACTCCCATTTGTCTCTTTAGAATCTGACAAACTTGTAGACACCCCATTTTTGCATCTACCTAATTTGACAATTTGTCACCCGACAGCCGTGCATTCCTAATGATGATTGAAAAGAACACGAAGGCTTGTGAGTATTGTTTATGACTTTTCCCATTTCTAATCCTTCTACCCCCTCTACTCGTTACAACTCGACATAGAAATTTACACACGCTTAGGATCGCTATATGTTACACTCGATTTAGAAAGCACGTACACTTTAGGTTCGCTACACAGTTTGATAACATAGAGACCTCGCTACACTAGGAAACTGCAACTTTAAAACTTAGAAACAATCAGGTAAGGACTGAAAGAAATCTCACGCCAAAATTCGTAAAAATTTGCAAAAATTGACAAAATGACGCAAATACCCCTCATAAATTTTGGACCCCTGAAAATTTTGAAAGTACTTCTATTGCATTTAGAATATGATTTCGATTTTAACAGGACCAAAATCGACAAAAATGAAGAAACTTAAGAAAAATCATAAAAATGATCGAAATGCCCCTCAACATCCAAATGCAACTTAGAGATCCCAATCCCTAGTAAAATAAAATAAAAATTGAAATCCAATTAAAAATCCACTCTAAACTAAAAATTAAAATCAAATTAAAGCTAAAATAATTCAAATTAAAAAAAATCCAAACAATTAAAATTAAAATCAAACTATTAAAATTTAATCAAGCAATCAAACTTAATAAAAAACAAATTAAAAATCATTCAACCAATCTAAATCAAAATGAAAATGAAATCGACCAACAAATTGAAATCAGATTCCCACCGACCAATTAAATTGAAAGTGGAACTCAATCACAAATTCAAATCAATCGATAAAACAAAATATAAATCAAAGGGCCGATTAAAACTCAAAACTAAAAATTAAAATCAAATTTAAACCAATAAAATTCCAAAAAAAAATTAATCAATCTCATTTTGTCAATGGAGGGCTATCATAGTATTAATAGCGTGGAATTCCCACCATCATTCTCCAAAAGGGAATCAAAAGCAAGAAAGTAAAGACGTGTAAAAAAGAAAGAATTTAGAAAGAAAACCAAAAATAGAAACTTTTTCTATAAAAGAGAGAACGTTCTCTCTGATTGGGGGCTCTTGATGTATTCTTCTTCCTCTATCCTTCGGCTCTCTCTGGATTCTCTCTCACATACATCTTCTTCTCCTCCTTCTCCTTTATCAACTTCTTATTCTATAGCAACAGTTCCATTGCAACACAACTATCCTTTCTACGTGTATCTACTACACAATCTGCCCACATCTTCATCCCCTCTATCATCTTCATTAAATCTACAACACAACCCTTCATAGCCATCACAACTTTGCTGCCCAACGTCCCTTCTCACTCCCTACAACTTTATCTCATCTTTCACTCTCAGCCCACATTCTACTCCCCACACATCTTTTTCTTTTAGCTGCCCCAACACCCCAAATCCCTCTAACATTGCTGTAATACTCCCTTGCAGTCCCTTTACTGCAATGCACTTGTCTATCAGCCTTTACCTCATAACCTAGCATAGCCCTAATAATGTCTCACATCTTCCTCTTGGTTTGCTGCAACATCCCCCTTACTGCATCCACGTTTTGTCCAACTAACCCCTTGTTGCCCCTTCTTAATTCTCCATTAAACTTGCCATATTTTACCTCCAGATCACCTCTTCAAAAACCATATCTTCTTTTTTGTATCTTGCAACACAGCTCCCCGGCTGCAACTATGTCCTTGCTGCCTAGTCCGAGCTTCTTCAATTCGTCGATAAAGCACTGTTATAGTGCATATAAGAACCTCTCTCGTTGCTCTCATTTCTTGCATCCTTACAGCAGCAAGCACTTACAAGCTTTCTGGTGATACTTGAAGGAACCAACCTCTGTCATCTCTCCATAAGTAAGTTTTCTTTTGGTTTATTTCTTATTGTTGATTATCTTCTTTTTCCCCTTATTCTTCACAGCTCACCTTTTTGGTATTGATAGGATTAGGGAAATACTTTTTATGCATTTTTATTTTCTCATTTATGTTTGCATATCGATAGGGTTAAATATTTTTTTTATGCAGTTTTTTTACACTCTTTATATCGGTAGGACTAGGAGAATGTTTTCCTTTTTATGTATGTTTTCTATTTTTATTTATTTATTTTCTTTCTTTGGCACATTGATAGGTGAAAGCGCCCTCGATCCGCGGGGGTGTTCGGATCCGCTTTTGACCCTTGAGGTTTGGGAGTCGCCACCTAGTTATTACGGTCTAGGAACCGATCAATGACTCAAAACAGATAAATGACTAATCTAGAACAGAAAAAACTGAATTCGGGGATCATGTTACGGGGTTGAAAGGTGTTAGGCACCAACCCCGCCCGGCCAAAGCCGGTCTCTACTAATTTCCCAAATAAGTTACATTGCTAAAAAAACCTAGATAAATAAAAAAAATAAGAAGTTATACCTTTCCGATAGCAAAGACTTTGTTCCCTCAGATCCGACAAAAATTACTCCTTGTACCGTACTTCTTGCTTCGTTCTGTCTCCGAATTTGATTTTCGATCTCCGAGGCAAGGTATCTCTTCTTTCTTGAATCTGAATTCTTCGAGTTTGTTAATGGATTTTGGGGTGTTCTTGAAGGGATTTTAGGTATTTTTTAGGCTAAAATTGAAGAAGGGATGTCAGGTAAGGAGTTGGGACTCAAAAACTAGGGTTTATGGGAGGCTAGGGAGACTTTTAGACCTATTTCTCTTAGGGTTTATGATTTGATACGAAAATAGGGTGTGAGGACCTCTATTTATAGAATTTTTTAAGGGTTGATTTGGATAGAGTTAGTATTTAATCAGAGTTCTTTTAATTAGAGTTGTGTTTTAGTTAGACTTATTTTAGGTAGAATTGTGTTTTAATTAGAATTATTTTAGGTAGAATTGTTTTTTAGTTAGAACTCTATTAGATAGAGTTATTATTTAATTAGATCTCCATTATGATTTTGACTTTTGGTCTTATTTGTTTGACTTTTAATATTTTGACTTTAGTCTTAATTGATTGACTTTTAATATCTTGACTTCAGTCTTGCTTAATTGACTTTAATTTTGACTTTAGTCTTGCTTGATTGACTTTAATACCTTGACTTCAGTCTTGCTTGATTGACTTTAAATTTTTGGAGAAGCCTCCTCCATTATTTCTTTAATTCTTTGGACCCCCAAATGCAGGGGTCCTTAAAGAAATATCTCACGAACCCTCAACAATTTTCCATGAGAGCCCGATTGATCGATTTCTTTGGTTCAAAATATTAAATTAATTTCATTAATATTTCACTTTAATTATTTAATGTCTTATTTATTAATTTCGAAAATTTTAATTATGAAAATTGTGAAATTATCGTTTTGCCCCCAAAGAGGACTTTTCACGTTTTAAGTCGGTTTTTAATGTTCTAGGATGTTTTAGAATCGATTTTTCGTAAGAAATTCAATGAAAATATTAGTTTGTGTCATTTATGAAATTTTTTGTGTGAAATGATCATGAACTTTATGAGGGGCATTTTCGTAATTTTGTTAAATTCGGTGAAAATTGGCGAAATGATTTATTTGATTTCGATTTGTTATTTTCTGTGTTTTAATGAGTTTCCTAATTGTAACGTAGGCTCTAGAGTTGTTTTGATGTTAGGGGTATTTTGGTAATTTGATCATTTTTAGTGATTTTTATGCTGAAGCTTCTTTTTGGTCTGCAAGATGATGATTTCTATGTTTTTGAGGTTATATTTTCCTAGCGTAGTGTGGTTTCTAAAGTTTTGTCAGTTCAAGATACCTCATCCGGATTTCTGAAACATATCTGATAACAAAATAAAGCAATGGAATACACATCCATCATTGGGAATCATAGCGATCGGGTTGACGAGTTGATTAATCAGGCGAGTGCAAAAATGAGGTGTCTACAATAGGATTAAAAGAATTTTCTAAAGTATTTTTCTATGTTTTTTAGGGTTAAGAAAATATCTTTTTTTATTATTATTTATCTTTGCATATTGATAAGATTAGAGGAGTATTTTTTTTATGCATCTTTTTTATGAGTTTGTGATGACATGATTCTTGTATTTAAGCATGATGGTCTTATATGATTTTTACAATGGATTTGTAATGATTTTAAAACCATTCCATGTGATAATACATTTTAGAATGAGGAGCACACATGTCTTGATTGATAAGTGTTTCGGAAAAATTGAGAGGCATGTCGTTGGAAGATAATTGCTTTGGAAAAATTGAATGTTACGTATGCATGCCCGCTTGGATTGATTTAAGGGTTATATGAATATCAATTTTTCTTCGAATTTGGAAATTTGGTATGCACGAATATTGGTAAATCTTCGAATTGGTAAGCATGACAATGTAGAATTTTTCATTGTTATTTTGTTAGTTTTCGATTTGGTAATTCGTTATAAATTCACATTTTTTGTAATTCATAAACTCCTATTCATGATTTTGTTTTTAAAAATAGATATTCAAAACTTTCTAATATGGAAATTGCATAATTTTCTATTTTGGGAAAACATATTTTTATAAATTTCTATTTTAGGAATTTCATGTTTTAGCAATTTTTCAATTTAGAGAATTTTGCATTTTCCTATTCAATTTCATGTCCATAAGAATTTGGGATTTCTTAATTCAGAAATTTGGTATCTTTCTGAAACTTTCTATTTTGGGGAATTCATTTTGTAAACTTCTAATTTTAGAACTCATCATATATTTTTTAAATTCTTAATTTAGAAACTTCCTACGTCCCAATTTAATAGTTTTTTATTTATAATTTTTCCATCTAGAGTATTTTCATGAGTTTCTATTTTGAGCGATTAGGCAAATATTCACACGTGGACTTCTTTTAATTGATTTTAGATCATGGAACTAAATTAATGCTTTTTCAAATCCTTCTATTTTTCACAAAATTTGAGGAATCATGTAATAATGGGAGAATCTTAGCCATAGTATTCATTTGGCAAATCCGATATAAATTAATGATGATGATTGGACCATAGCCTTAGCTATAGTCTTCTTCATTACCATAGGTTAGTTTTGGATCGTAGTAGAGACCGATCATTTTGATCAGGTGAATTTAGTGCCTAATACCATCCGAAACCTGAAATCTGATCCCTTACCCATCTCTTTGATCCGTGGACCGATCCATATTCATTTAGAGTTATTTTTGATTCCTAGACCTAAACTAGGTGGCGACTCCATTGGGGATTTTAGGGCCACCCAATCCAGGACTATCCTTAGGTGGACTTTTTGCTCGGGTCAACCTAGTTGACTCAAAGAGACTCTTAGATTAAGTTAGATTTTGTCTTTTATTTCATTGATTTTTGATGGGATGTAATCAATTATTGTATTCATTGTGATTGGTTTGATGATGGGATGTATGTGGCTTGTATGATTGGATATTTACGAAAACGTCTCGGGCGCACTTTATCCTTTCACACACACTTATGAGCATGCATACTCATATTTGCATCATGACATGTCCTTCTAAACCCTGTAGTCGGATCCAAGCTAGCATTGTCCTTCGGGACACGGGGGATGACTGTGAATGTTATAACTTCAGTACAGTACCTTCGGGTATATCAAACTAAAGCACTACATACTGCTTGACTAAGTAAAACTAGGATAGTATATCGGTGTTCCGGGCTGAAGTGACCTAAGCTTTATCCCAACTTAGTCTCAAGCATATACTGAGCTTAGAACTATGAACTTAGGCATGGTCCCATTAGACTACGACTTAAATCGACTAAGAGTGCTCTTGAGTTGCTTTACTTAATTTAACCAAAAGATAAGAGGGTGAACCGGTCCACACTACTCAAACTGAACCCGCAATACCAGTCCAACCCAATAAATGTAACTTATGTAACATGCCGATCAATATCATGTTAAGTTAATTAGCCCAATTAGTAAATGGATCCTATGGATCAAGACATGGACTGGTTGGACTAAGTGGCTTAAAAATAACAGTTGAAATGATTCAAGTAGAATATTCAGATCCATTGGGTCGAATTGGCCCAAATTCAAATAGGTACACTGTCCCAATCATTTTTACTGGCCAATTTAATTTAATGGACTAAATATTTTATAATCAACAAGATCGGGATTAGTAGTAAACATATTAAGGGGTGCACCGATTAGCACAACCTAGATCTTACTCTTTGAAGGTCGTACAACCCTTAATCACAATTAAATTTCCTAAGATTTCGGATCAATCGACAAATCATCTACATGCAATTTCTTGCTTGGAATGTGTCATTAGTTAAAGACTTTGAATCTAAGGGATTAATTAAACGCTATCAAGAGAGACCTTTAGTTCTAATTGCTAAAACTTGTCCTCGGGACTATAAAAAATAATCCACTATTGATGGGATTTTAGGATATCATTGCTTCTAAGCTTAAGCGTCCACCACCTAGTTGGAGTCAAGAATCAAGTCGTTTGGGGCAAGCATCAGCACCAAGTGAACCGTCAGAAATGGCTTTTGAATCTGAACTCGTAGAAATTTGTAAGATCTTAACAGTATTTATAATGGACATAAACAACATCAAGAGCAAGGTAGAAGTATTAGAACAGATCTCCGAGTCAATAAGAAATCCCCCTGATGATCAAAGGGGCAAAAGACCGGAAGGAAGCATGGTTATAAATCTAAAAGATATTTCCAAGCTTGATGGAAATGAATAACACTTTAATGAAAATTCGATGCTGGCTAATAAAATGACGTAATTAGAAACAACCTTGAAAAAAATAAAAGGGATTAATGAAATCACAGCAGGAATCGAGGCTTTAAATCAAATCCCGAAGATTTGTTTGCCTGAGAAGTTCGTAATGCTAGAAATGGACAAATTCAATGGAGTATGCTGTGCAAAAATGCATCTCAAGGTATACGTCACCAATATGCGCACTATGGGCCTCAGTGATGAACAAATGACATTGTTATTCTAACGTATTCTATTAGGATCAACACTACGATGATTGATGTCTCAAGATTCAATTGCAATAGGGACATGGGAAAATATGTCAAAGTCATTCTGGCACCAATACAAGTATAACACATAAATTGAAATTTCTAGGAGGGATTTAGAATCAACCAAACAAAAGAATAGGGAAACATTCACTGATTTTATTGGCTGCTGGAGGGCTAAAGCTACACAAATGTAGGATAAACCATCAGAAAAGGAATAAGTGGCAATCATTCTGAAAAACCTCACACAAGGGCATGCTCAGCACTTGATCGCCCAATACCTTCCCATACTTGAATCCTTGTTACAAGTCGAAAGTTAGCTCGAGGATGTTTTTGCTTCTGGGATCCTGTCCAATCCTTCTGACAACAAGTCTAAGAAACCCTTCACTAATCCTAAACCTAACATCAACCACGCGTATATAGCCAATACTTCTACTATCCCAATTCAACCCCCAACTCGAGCCAATAACCAGGAAAATTCGGGTAGAGCCCCTTCTCGATAGCTCACAAATCTAAAGATGACCCTCATTGTAGCATTCCAGAAACTATTGAAAAAAAAACTTATAACCCCTTCCCAATCTCTACCTTTGCCAAATCCCATTCTAGCTTCACATAACCTCAATTGTAGACACCCCATTTTTGCATTCGCCTGATTAATCAATTCTTCAACCCGATTGCGACGGTTCCTAATGATGGATGTTTATTTCAATACTTTATTTGTTACTAGATATGTTTCAGAAATTTAGATGAGGTATATCGAACTGATAAAATTATAGAAACCACACTATGCTAGGAAAATATAATTCAAAAAACGTAGAAATCATCATCTTGTCGACAAAAAGAAGCTTTACGATAAAAATACTAGAAAATGATCAAATTATCAAAATACTCCTAATCTCAAAATATCCCTAGAGCCTATATTATACTTAGGAAAATCTTTTCAAACACATAAAACAACAAATCGAAATCAAATAAACTATTTCGTCAATTTTCACAAAATTCGACAAAATTACGAAAATGCTTCTTATAAAGTTCACGACCATTTCATGCAAAAAAATTTCATAAATGACACAAACCAATATTCCCATTGAATTCCTTATGAAAAATCGATTCCAAAACATCCTGGAATATTGAAAAACGACTTAAAACGCAAAAAGTCTTCTTCGAGGGTAAAACGGTAATTTTACAATTTTAATAATTAAAAATTCTAAAATTAATAATTAAAATATTAATTAATGTAAAGTGAAATCCTAATTAAAATTAAAGTCAATCAAGTAAGACTAAATTCAAAATCTTAAAGACAATCAAGGAAGACTAAAGTCAAAACTCTTAAAGTCAATCAAGTAAGACTAAAGTCAAAATTAAAGTCAATCAAGTAAGACAAAAGTTAATCAAGTAGGACTAAAGTCAAAATCGTAAAGTTAATAAAGTAAGACTAAAGTCAAAATCTTAAAGTCAATCAAGTGAGACTAAAAGTCAAAACCCTAATAGAATTCTAATTAAATAATAACTCTATTTAAAACAATTCTAATTAAACTATAACTCTATTTAAAACAATTCTAATTAAACACTAACTCTACCTAAAACAATTCTAATTAAACACTAACTCTATCAAAACAAACACTCAAAAAAATCTATAAATAGGGGTCTCTACAATCTATTTTCACATAAAAAAATAAACCCTAGAAAAAGTAGGATAAAAAACTTCCCAAGCCTCCTATAAACCCTAATTTTGAAGTCCCAACTCCTTACCTAACATCCATACCCCAACTTTAGCTCAAAAAATACCTAGAAGCTCTGTACAAACACCCGAAAATCCATAAAAAAATCAGAAGATTCAGATTTAAGAAGAAAATACCTCGTCTTAGAGATCTGAAGTAAATCTGGTGATAGAATGAAACGAGGAGTGTTGTACGAAGAACTATTCTACCAGATCTGAGGGAATAAGACCATTGTCTTAGTAAAGGTATATATTTCTTATTTTTTTAACGGTTAGGTCTTTTTAGCGATGTAATCTTATTTGGAAATTAGTAGAGACCGACGTTTACCGATGAGGTTGGTGCCTAACACCTTTCAACCTCGTAATGTGATCTCCGGACTCAGTATTTTTTTTGTAGTAGATTAGTTATTTTTTTTTATCCGTTTAGAGTCCAAATTTGGTTCCTAGATCGTAATAACTAGGTGGCGACTCCTAAATCTCAAAGGTTAAAAGCGGATCCGTGCACGCCGCAGATTGAGGGCGCTTTCAGTGGCGACTCCACTGAGGACCATTGAGGATCAAACTTGAAAAATCCCAAGTATGGGAACATTGCCAATGACCTAGTTTTTTTTATTTTATTTTATTTAATTTTTAGTTAATTTCTTTTTATTGTTTGTTTATCGATTTTTTTAAATATATTTGTTGATCCAATCATTAATTATTCGGTTCGATTTTGGGTGCGTTAACCTGGCATATTATTATTATTTTTCCTCTATAGTTCAATCGAGAGTCACTTAGGGTGACTTTAAATAATGCTAAATTTCAAAGGATAATTTTATTGAGGGTGGGATAATGATTATTGAGGATGGAATAATGAAACAAAGGGTTTTTTTTTTCTAAGTTGTTCTTCCTTTTTAGGTATGTCGATCTGTTTTTGGATAACAAAAGATTAAAAAAAAAAAACATGTTTGATCTATTATTTGACAATGTTTTTTTTTTTTAAAAGGAAATTATTTATTTATTTATTTGTTTTTTGCTTATTATTTTTATTTAGGTGTTCAATTATTTTTTAGTTGGCAAGTTTTACTGTCCGTTGACAGCAAACAAAAAAATGATAAAAAAAAACTTCTTATTTTATGTAATATGCAAGTTGATCTGTCCATTGATAGCAAACAAGAAAAAAAAAAGAAATTCTAGGGGTGCCGTTAACAAAACAGCAAATACCAATCAATTCTAAATCAATAAGAAGGTGGTGTCCAGTTAGAAGAAGTCTTCTTTTTTCCTTATTACATCTTCTTTTCCACATTTAAAAAAAATAAATAAAAAAATAGCAAGAGAAAGAGAGATGTCTCTTTCCCCTTTCTCTCTCTCTCTCTCTCTTCTACGATGAAGAAACGATCAAAAAAATGTTTCCCTTTCTGTAATGGTTTCTTAATGGGATCAAATCCTTTTGAAAAATCTGATCTTTGATCAGCAAGTATGTCCCAAATAGACACCTTTTACAGTTGCAGGTCTTGTGGATACCCTCCGTTTATCTTCTCTTTCTCCATTTTACCCAGGTCTGTCTCTCTGTTAATCTCCTTATTTAAACATCAGTCAAAGATTAACGTATATAGGTTCGGATCTTCTTCGATCTATGCAATTCATTCTAATAATTTGCAACACGTTGAAACCTCTACCACCATTACTCATAAAACTGACCTCAAAGGCTGGGGCGCTGACTTTATCAAGGTTGATCAAGCCACTCTCATTGACCTTTTGTGGGCTGCAAACTATTTGGAAATTAAGAGTTTGTTGGGCTTGACGTGTTAGGTTGTAGTTGATATGATGAAGGTAGACACCAAAAGAAATTGAATTTGTCTGTTTTTTGATAGGAAGGTCATAAAACAACAAAGAATATATATGTGTTTTTTTTTTATAAAAGAGAATATGTGAGGCGTGGACGTGTGAATGAAGTGCTGGCAGCAACATTTTTGAGTTGTGATATTCTTTTTTTATTTTTCTTAGGTGTTGCTGTGTTGGCAACATGTGTGGGGCAGCAACATGACGATCTAAAATAGAATAGTGTGTTGGCTGTGTGCTTGAAATTGAGGTATATGTGTGTGTTGGTAGCAAATAAAAAAATGTGTTATAAATTTTTTTATTTTACCAATAATGTCTGGGCCCATATTGTCTTCTTTTGAAATCAATGTTTGGCATGCTTATTGAATCTTCATCACATAAACTCACTGTTTTATAAAGCTTGCTACTAAAAAAAATAGCAGCTTCATATGGTCCCACATATATGATGAAAGAAATTTGGTGTTAACTTTCTCTAATGGGATGATGAGATCTTCTTATTGTCGAGATCACTATTGTCACACCAATTTTTATATAACACCCCATCGGTACCCTTTATTTGATTGTGAAAGGTTTGGTGTGGCTATAGAATTTTTTTTTGTTTTTTTTGTTTTTTTTTGTTTTTTTTTGTTTTTTTTTTCTTCTTAGGGTTGATTTTTTTCTAGGTTATTATTTGGAGTTTTTTTTTTAAAGAAAAAAAAGGGTTGTTTCTTAAATCCTCCAATAATCATTCTTATCCTCAATTTAATGTTCATCGAAATCCCAATTTATTTGAGATCACCCAAAATAACCCTTGATTAGACCATAAAAATTACAAAATTGTGCCTATTACAATGATTAGATCTAATTAATTATTATATGCCATATTCATTGATTGATCTGCCATAATTGATGTATGCAGGAGATGTGCATGTTTAAATCTTAAATTGAACCATATGAATATATTCTGATCAATGTATATCTGCACTTGCATGATTTAATATCCTTGCTTGTATGATTTAATTGGACCTATGAATTAATCTGTTTTGAAAAGGCCTCGGGTACACCCCATCCTGTTTTGCACACACCTGTAGACACCCCATTTTTGGACTTGCTTGATTAATCAACTCGTCAACCCGATCGCAACGGTTCCCCAATGATGGATGTTTATTCCAATGCTTTATTTTGTTACCAGATATGTTTCAGAAATCTAGATGAGGTATCTCGAACTGACAAAACTATAGAAACCACGCTACGCTAGGAAAATATGACCCCAGAAACATAGAAATCATCATTTTTCAGATAAAAAGAAGCTTCATGATAAAAATCACTAAAAAATGATCAGATTACCAAAATACCCCTAATCTTAAAATATCCTTAGAGCCTACATTACGTTTAGAAAATCCTTTCGAACACATAAAACAACAAATCGAAATCAAATAAATTATTTTACCAATTTTCACAGAATTTGACAAAATTACAAAAATGCCCCTCATAAAGTTCACGACCATTTCACACAAAAAATTTCATAAATGACACAAACCAATATTTCTATTGAATTCCTTACGAAAAATCGATTTTAAACATCCTAAAACATAAAAATCCGACTTAAAACACAAAAAAGTCCTCTCCGAGGACAAAACGGTAATTTCATAATTTTTATAATTAAAAATTTTGAAATTAATAAATAAAATATTAAATAATTAAATTAAAATATTAATAAAATTAATTTAAAATTTTAAACTAAAAAAATCGATCAATCAGGCTTTCAGTCAAAATTGTTAAGGGTTGCCAAGATATATATTTAAGGACCTCTCCATTTGGGGGGTCCAAAGAATTAAAGATATAATAGAGGGGGGTTTTCCAAAAAATTAAAGTCAATCAAGCAAGACTAAAGTCAAGGTATTAAAGTCAATCAAGTAAGACTAAAGTCAAAATTAAAGTCAATTAAGTAAGACTGAAGTCAAGATATTAAAGTCAATCAAATAAGACTAAAAGTCAAAACCCTAATAGAGTTCTAATTAAATAATAACTCTATTTAATAGAATTCTAATTAAAATACAACTCTACCTAAAACAATTCTAACTAAAATATAACTCTAACTAAAAGAATTCTAATTAAACACTAATTCTATTAAACAAACCCTTAAAAAAAACTATAAATAAGGGTCCTTACACCCTATTTTCGTATCAAATCATAAATCCTAAGAGAAGTAGGTCAAAAAACTTCCCTAGCATCCCATAAACCCTAATTTATAAGCCCCAACTCCTTACCTAACACCCATACTTCGATTTTAGCTTGAAAAACACTTAGAAGCCCTTTAAAAACACCCCAAAATCCATAACAAATTCGAAGAATCCAGATCCAAGAAAGAGATACCTTGCCTCGGAGATCAGAAATCAGATCCGGAGATAGAACGAAGCAAGGAGTACGGTACAAGGATCGATTTTATCAGATCTGAGGGAATAGAATCTCTGTGTATCGAAGGTAAAATTTATTTTATGTTTTTATCTAGGTTTTTTGTTCGCAATGTAGTCTTATTTGGGATAAGTAGAGACCAACATTGGCCGGGCGGGGTTGGTGCCTAACACCTTCCAACCCCGTAATGTAATCCCCGGATTCAATTTTTCTTCAGTAGATTAGTTTCTTTTTATCTGTTTAGAGTCAGTGTCCGGTTCCTAGACCGTAATAACTAGGTGGCGACTCCCAAACTTTAAAGGTCAAAAGCGGATTCGTGCACCCCACGGATCGAGAGAGCTTTCAGTGGCGACTCCGCTGGGGATCTTCGAGGGTCAAACTTGAAAAATCCCAAGTATGAGAGCATTGTTAGAATGACCTAGTTTTGTTATTTTTAATTATTTGTTTATCAGTTTATTTTGTATTTATTGTTGGCTCAATTATTGCTCATCGGGTTAGACTTTGAATATTTACCTTGACATATTATTTTTATGGTCCGATCAAGGATCATTCGGAATGATCCTAAAATAATAGAAGATTTCGAAAGGTTTTTTTTTCTTAGGGATGATTTAATGATTGTTGAGCATGAGAAGTTTTTTTATTTTTTTATTTTAATCTATTTTTTTAGGCACAAATAAAAGTTTTGTTTATTTTTAGAGTGTGCGGTTTGTTCTTTAACTTTTTCTTAAAAAAAAAAAAATAATAAAAAATAAAAAAGAATTTTGAGCATGCTGTTGGGGACAGCAACAGTAGAGTTTCCATTTGTTTTTTCTAATGGTGTGTTTGAGAAAAACCCGGTTCTAATTGTTAAACCCTTAACTTCTCAACTTAATTGATGGGGTGTTATAAGTAAAAAATTTCTTTTACTTTGTTTTCAACCCGTTTAATCAGTTCTTTTAAAGAACATCGTCTTCCCCATTTGGCTCTATCGGTCTCAACAGAGACTCAAAAGTTCTGCTGCTCAAGGGTTCCAAACCCCACATTTTGGTTAATAAATCTCAATCAACGAAGAGATCTATTTTTTGAGTTTGTTCTCATCCTGTTGCTTCTCGATCGAATGGATAATAATGAACAAAGGGGCTGACAGATGGTGCGATTTCCTCTGTGGGATGAGAGGCTCGATGAAAATCAAAGATTGCATAAATCAACTCGATTTCAATCTCCACCTCTATGTTTCTTTTCATCCGAATATTGTTTCACTTCTCGATTTTCGTGGCTTCTTGATCAATCGTTTATTGTTTAGGTGCTGTTTGATCTCGACTTTGAGTGCGACATTCTTCGTGGAAATGAGTTCGATTTTCAATTTTTGATGGTTTTCTCTGTCTTTCAAACAAAAAACTCAAAGAGACATTTCAGAGAGAACTTTTTCATCTCAATTTAAGTCAGGAAATTTTTACCAAATTAAAAACTATTTTTTTCTCCAACAAGCCAGTATGACAGATGAGTCACTTAGAAATTTATTGAATTTTTACAAGGTTGATGTCACATGCTCTCTTGACTCTTTTCTTGAATGACTTTGTCGAAATTGTTGGGTTCGTTTCTTTTACTGCTCTCGGTTATGGATAAACAAGAGTGTTAGTGGCCGAACATCAATTGGTCTGAGATGATAAAACGAGTTAGATGATTGTGATTTCCCCAAAAGCTTCCTTTAACAGCAACAACTGCTATGACCCAAGTCAATGGGATTGACTGTCGATCACCTTGGGTTCCAAGAATCTGTTATACAATGTTGTTCCTAATTTACAAATTTTTAATAGTTGGAAAGCATTGATCGGGAGTTTTGAATTAATTGAGTTAAAAATCAAATCTTGTAATTTTAACACAATTTTCGGGTAATTTTCTGTCTATTAAGGGGTTTAACTTATATTGACTTATACCTCCATCAAGTCCCTGAATCGATAAGAAAGTTTTTTTTTTAAATATATATATTTTCAAAATAATAATAAAAAAAAAAAAATCGAGGCTTGAATGTTGCCGACAACAACATGGGGGTATATATCTTTTTGTTTTGTTTCATAAAATTCTTTTGATTGAGATCAACTTGTTTTTAAAAAAAAAAAAAAATAAATAAAAACATCCTCTTTATCTCATCAATCATTGTTATATCCTCAATTCGATATCCCTTGAAATGTTGAATTATTTTAGGATCACCCAAAATAATTTGGATTGGACCATGAAAATTGCAAAATTTGTGCCTATTGCGATGATTAGATCTAATTAATTATTATAGGCCATTATTCATTAATTGATTTGCTAATTGATGAATGCCAGAGATGTGCATGTTTAAAGCTTAAATTGAACCATATGAATATGTTTCTGATCAATGTATGCCTTTACCTGTGTGGTATAAGACCTTTGCTTGTATGGCTTAATTAGGCCCATGGGCCCATTTGTTTGAAAAAGGCCCCGGGCATACCCCACCCTGTTTTGCACATACCACATGCACGTTTACTGTTTTTGCACGTTTACACGTCCCATATAGCCAACATGACACTAGTGCGTGGCCCGGTCTCTTCGGAGATGTGATATCATTCATGAAAACCACAACTCCAGTCACGTACCTTAGGGTATATCAAATTGGGACATTAGTACCGTCTGATCAGGTGACTCTGAAAGGTATATTGATGCACCTAGGCTGGAGCGACCTGAGCCTTTTACCTATTGTGAGCTACACAGTCACATGTCCCGATTGCCAACGTAGTACTAGTACGTGGTTGGTCCCCTCGTGGGATGTCAAACCATTTATGAAAGCTACAACTCTTGACTCGTACCCGTAGGTATGTAAAAGAAAATCCAAGTACATCAATTGCACTTCTTGATCAAAATCGGTGCCTAAGCGAGATCTTGCCCCGCTATACCCTAGTGTACGAGGGGGATAGATTATGTCTATTATAGAAGAGAGTTATTTAAGTGGGCCTTTGCTTAGCATTGTGCGCCACCTCTCAACTGAAGATCAAACTGGTTGTTTTTGGCTTTAGAGAAGTGAGTTGAGGTTTTAGATTATCACCTATACGGTATATTAAACCAAGTCACCAGGTATCGAGAGATATATAGGTGTATTTGGGTAAGGGTGGCCAGATAAAATGCATTGCACGTAGTAAGCTTAGAGTCTAGAAACCTTCCCTGTAGGTCATGACTCGAACTTATCATGGGTGTTCCCGGGTTGTTTATTGAATGGAACCTTATGAGACTTTGTGATTGATGTGACTAATGTGGATGATGAGATCAAAATGTATGGTTGTCCTCAAGGATTAAAGTTTTTCTTTTAACTGATTAAAATGGGTGCACCGACCTAATAAAGAATCCATTCTTTTATAATAATGACCCAGTCCATCCCGATCCAACAATCATGATTGCCCGGGTCATTTAAATCAAAATAGAAATCAAATTTTCAAAGAAGAAAAATGGTTTACGGAGGGAAAGTTTTTTCCAGTATTTTCCAAAAGAAATGTTTTCCAAAAAAAAAATTTCTAAGAAAAAATATTTTCCAGAAAATATTTTCCATAAAAACAAGATTTTCCAAAAGAAAATAAAAAATGATATTTTACATGGACCTTGGAAGTACACTAAAATACCCTTTTATGTCAAACCAGGATGCTAGCCACAGGCGATAACCCCATCGATCAGTTAGTCAAAACAACCATCATAAGGATGCACCCGGTAGAGAAGATTAATTTTGGGAGATTCATGTTGAGGAGTGCTCTCTACTTCCACGAGTTTGAAATAAACTGGAACCTCTTACGTGCTATGGCTAAGCGTTGGAACCCCTACCTTCATATATTCCATATTGGGCATATGCATTTGTGCCTTACTCACGAAGATTATTATGGCATCATGGGGATATCCACTTTAGGACCTCTAGTCAGGCTCTCATTGAAGATCGGATATTCTGGTGACCTCGCCACATGACTGAATATTTCCAAGGAAGAACCCAAGGTCTTAGTCCATAACTGGAGATTTGACTTGGTATCTTTACTGGGCCCGTATCGCTCCCGCAGTCATCCTATCAATGTAAAACCAGAAGCCTGACGAGCTACTAGAGACTATCGATTGTGTCTAGGAATCTTAGCTCAATACGTACTGACCTCCAATAGTGATGGTCAAAATATCCCTGAGTCCTTCATAGATATAACATCCCAACTCTCTAAGAAAGTCAACCCAATACCTCTCATCCTAGTTGAAACTTTCTCAGGTTTAGATGCCATAAAAAATGGTGAGCGAGAAAGCTTCATAGAAGTCCCTACTTACTCTATATGTGACTTTGTGACTGTTTCAAAATTGTGGATGTTCCTTCAAACCTTGAGTATGGGCCAGAGCACTTTTCCAAAAAAAATCTGTTAGTGCGTCACAACTCAATCAAGGCTTGGCACAAATGGTTAGACTCTCGCCCTGCCCATCATATCGGTTTAAGATGCCCTTGGTGGATGACTGATCCCCCTGTTCTAGGAACCAAAGGATCCTATTAGGTCCGTCTGATCGGTTTAGAAGAAACATCTTTTTACCATCCTAATTTGATCCCAGAACAGTACGACGTACCCATAGAGTTATCTTTACCTCAGCACAAAGCTTTCTTTCCCCCCGAGCCTTTGACTAAAAAGTTAGTGCACCTCATTGAGAAGGCTTGGAATAAGCGCACCTTAGGGTATTCAGATGGACCAGCAGAAGTCAAAGAGCCAGTTGTTAGAGCCAAGAGGGTCAAGCCTGACAGCAATCCTGATGACCATCAAGACAAAGCCAAACGTCCATGTAAAAATAGTTCAAGTCAAATTTGTTGAAAGATATTTTTAATAAGAACATTTCTTTGTCAATCATTTTCAATAAAGCTATTTTTTCTTCTTTGAATGTTCATTTGTGAATGGATTAATTAATGGATTAGTGCACAAACCTCAATAAAAAGATTCTTTAAAATGTTATCAAGGGGGTTATACTGAAATTGACTAAATTTACTTTTGATGGGGTCATGAAGGATTATCATTGCGCCCAAACTCAAGCGTCCACCTCCTAGTTGGAGTCGTAAATCCAGTCGGTTAGAATGAGCTACAGTACCAAATCAACAACCAGAGATAGGTTCATAATCTGAGCTCACATAGATCTGTAAGATTTTGGCAGCCTTTGCTAATGATATCAACAGTATAAAAGGCAAAGTGGAAGTGTTAGAACAGACCTCAGAATCAACGGGCAATCCCCTAGATGACCCAAAGGGAAAGAAGGTAGAAGAGAAACGTCCATGTGAAGTCTTCGAACTCGATGGAGAAGAAAAATATGTTCATGAAAATCCGACGTTATCTAACAGAATGTCTCAATTGGAGTTAGCTATGAAGAGTATAAAGGGTATCGAAATGAAATTGCAGCAGACATTGAAGCTCTGAACCGCATCCCTAGAATCCATTTGCCAGAGAAGTTTGTGATGCCTGAAATGGACAAGTTCAGTGGGACAGGGTGTGCGAAAACACATCTTAAGGTGTATGTTACCAACATGCGGACTATGGGGCTCAGCGACGAACATATGACGTTATTGTTTCAAAGAACTTTATCAGGATCAACACTACTTTGGCTAATGTCTCAAGATCCAGTTACTGTGGGTACATGGGAGAACATGTCAAAGGCCTTCTGGAATCAGTATAAGTACAGTACCGAGATTGAGACTTCAAGAATGGATTTGGAAGCAACTAAACAGAAAAATAGGGAGACATTCACTGATTTCATTGGTCGTTGGAAGGCCAATGCTACTCAAATGTGGGATAGACCTTCGGAGAAGGAACAAGTAGCGATTATCCTAAAGAACCTCTCACAAGGATATGCTCAGCACCTAGTGGCCCAATATCTCCCTACTTTTTAGTCCTTATTACAAGGCGGAAGCCAACTCGATGATGCATTTGCCTCTGGGGTTCTTTATAATCCCTTAGATAACAAGCCTAAGAAATCCTATATTCCCAAACCTAGTACCAACCATGTCTATATAGCCAACACGTCAGCTACTCCAGCTCAACCCCCAGCCCGGACTAATAACTAGGTTCACCCAAATCAACCTTGAACTCCACGTCAGTTAATAATCTAGGGATGAGTCTCATTGTAGCGCTTCACAAATTGATGAAAATAGGACTTCTTACCCCTATCCAACCCTGACCTTTGCCTAATCCCTTGCCAGCTGGACACAATTCTAACTTGTTCTGTGAGTTCCATCAAAATTCTGGCCATTACACGGATCGATGTATCACCTTGCGCCATGCCATTTAAAACCTTATTGACAACAAAAAGATCACAGTCCCTAGCCCACCAAATGTCACCACTAATCCACTACCTACCTATTAACTTCCACCAACCCTGAACATGGTTTCTCACACCCCATTGCCATTCGACCCCGTCTCTCTTATCCATCCAATCCAAGTCAAATCGACTAGTTACCCCCTTGCCGGGATAGCTTTCACTGATTAGGTTTTCACTATGAACTATGAACCATTTGATGTAATCTCGGATGATACATATTGTTTATCCCTGCCTCGCTACAGTAGTCCTGCATTCACTAGTTACCTGTTGGCTCAAATGAACCTGAAAAGCCCTGTACCTTTGACAGATGACGATCCATACTTGTTGACTGAAGAAGATGAGTCTTTTTCCCTCTCCTGTGATGTAATTAGACATATGACTCGAGGGGGAAGAGTTTTTAAGTCACAAGAACTTTGTGTTGATAATCCTGCAACCTTGACAAGAAAAGAATGAGAAGATCCCATCAAAGAAAGCATCGAACAAGATAACTTTATGATCAAGCAGTTGAAGAAATCAGGGGCCAATATCTCAGTACGGGATTTACTCATGGCTTCCACTACTCATAGGGAGGCTGTTCTCAAAGCACTAAACACAGCCCAAGTTTCCCTTGATACTTCTCCAGATCAGCTGGCCAGTATAGTAGGTAACTTACATGGAGAATATCCTATCCTTCTCGGATCAGATCTCCCAAAAGAAGGGGCAATCCACACTAAGCCGTTGAGGGTACTTCTAGTTTTGATTGATAACGGGAGTGCACTGAATGTCTACCCTTTGAAGATGGCTACTTGTATCGGGTTTAAGGCTGAAGACCTCAAACCCACTAATCAAGGCGTTAGGGCTTATGATAACACCAAGAGGGATGTACTGGGAATTTTGCACCTTCGATTGTTCACAGGCATAGTAGAATTTCCCGTGGAAGTTCAACTCATTGATATCCAGTCTTCTTTCAATTTACTGTTAGGGAGACCATGGTTACACCAGATCAAAGCCATCCCTTCTACGCTATACTAGAAGGTCAAGTTTATCAAGGATAGGCTATTAATTACTCTTCATGGAGATGCTGAAATTGTAGGAATCATAAACAATATTGAGGCTAAGAATGAGCCACTGCTTGAGATTCAGCCAGAATAACAGGGAATAGAACTTAACGGGTTCGAATTCGAGAAGATCTACTCAGTTCAATGGGATCACTCGGTGAAAGAATATTTCCTTATTGAGAACACCTCTAACTGCTATATGGCCAATATGTTCAAAAAAATGATATTTTTTCCCGGGTATGGGCTTAAGTCACAAGCAACAAGATATCAAAGAGGCACCAGTGATTAAAGAAGTCATTGGCACATTCGAGCTAGGATATAAGCCTACTAAGGAAGATTGGGCCCAATACTGGAAGACAAAGCGGGACAAGGCAATTGTAAAAAGGCAAAGGCGCACCACGGATCTCATTAAAATGAAGTCCTATCGAAAGACCCTCAATGGCTATTTTGTGAAAGAATGAGAAGACTTCTGTTACTATGGGTTCCTAGAGCCGTTCATTGATCGCATCATAGGTACTCGTCTACCCGGGTTTGAAATCTTCTTTGGTATGGAATGGCCTGAAAAGGAAGCAAGCACAGAAGTTAAAGAGAAAAATGTTGAAGACTGGCAGCTCGATCTGGACTCCCTCAATATTGATCAGCTATTCATTGAAGATCACAATGTCCTAGTGTTGTCAGTAGAGAAGGGGATCCCAAATCCTCAGTCTGTAATCAAACCCGCTGTTGGGTGTCTCTCTAACTATCATGTAATTAGTCCTGTGTTGCACGTCAAGGCTGGATCTGTCAGTCCCATTAGTCTTGTTCAGTCTGACATGCCAGTTGAGTCTTTTATTTCTGTTGAGTCGAATAAGTTAGTTGTTTCTGTTGAGTCTGTTATTTCTAGTGAATCTGTTTTTCCTGCTGAGTCAAGTGAGTCTGTCAAGTCTGCAATGAGTCCTGTTACCCCATCTCTTTTTAATGAAATTAAAGAAATTTTTGATTACCTCGAGCGCAATAATAATTTAACTAATAATTTGGTTTCGGAGGGAGAATCTTCTGACGAAGAACCTTCCCTTGAAATAATCAAATTACTTGAATAAGAAGAGGAATGTCGGGCTCAACCTCTAATAGAGGAAGTAGAGGTTATCAACCTCGGAACAAAAGAAAGTCCTCAAGAAATTTGGATATGGGTCATTTTATCTCCCGATGAACGTGAAGGGATAATAGACTTGCTCAGAAAGTTCAAAGACGTGTTCGCGTGGTCTTACAAGGATATGCCGAGGGTAAGCATCGATATTGTTCAACATCGGATTCCGTTGTATCCTGATGCTCGACCAATCAAACAGAAACTTCGACGTAGGAAGTCGGAATAGACTTTGAAAATTAAAGAAGAAGTTACAAAGCAGATTAACGCTGGATTTTTAGAAGTAGTTGAATACCCTGAGTGGATTGCTAATGTCGTCCCAGTACCGAAAAAGAATTGAAAAGTTAGAATGTGTGTGGATTTCAGAGACCTAAACAAAGCAAGCCCAAAATACAGTTTTCCTTTACCACACATAGATGTTCTAGTGGACAGTACAGCAGGACACGCTTTGTTGTCCTTCATGGATAGTTTTTCAGGGTACAATCAGATAAAAATAAATCCTCGAGATATGCAAAAAACGTCGTTCATCACACAGTGGGGGACCTTTTGCTACAAGGTTATACCTTTTTGTTTGAAGAATACCGGAGTCACCTATCAAAGAGCAGCCACGATTTTACTACATGACATGATACACAAGGAAGTCGAAGTCTATGTAGATGATATGATAGTCAAATCCAAAGAACGACTGGGGCATGTTGTTACGTTAGAAAAATTTCTCACAAGGATTCAAAAGTACCAATTCCGCTTCAATCCGCAGAAATACATATTTGGAGTAACTTCTAGAAAATTGTTGGGATTTGTGGTCAGTTAAAGAGGGATCGAAGTAGACCCTATGAAGATTAAAGTTATTCAAGAGATGCCGCCGCCTGAGACTGAAAAGCAGATTTGAGGTTTTCTGGGTAGAATCCTGTATGTTAGCAGATTCATCGCTTAACTCACTAACGTCTGCAAACCTATTTTCAAGCTTCTCAAGAAAAATGAACCAATAGTTTGGAATGAGCAATGTCAAAAGACTTTCGACCAAGTCAAGGAGTATTTCTTAAACCCACCCATTTTGATTCCACTTACACCAGGTGAACCACTTCTTCTTTATCTATCAGTCATAGAATAAGTTATGGGATGCATGCTTGCACAGTATGACAAATATACTCGCAAAGAGAGGGCTATATACTACATCAGCAAAAATATGTTAGAGTATGAACGAAAGTATTTGGCCCTCAAAAAAACTTGCTTAGCACTGGTATGGGTTACTCAGAGACTCTGGCACTATATGCTATCTCATTCAATTATCCTGTTATCTCGGATAGATCCTCTCAAGTATTTTTTCGAGAAGTCAGCGTTGACAGGGAGAACCGCACGATGGTTATTGTTGTTATCGGAGTTTGACATCACGCATGTTACACAGAAATCTATCAAGGAGAGAACTATAGCATACTTGGCAGATCACCCTGTAGTAGAAGAAATAAGGCCTATTGATCAATTCCTAGATGAGAACATCTTGCATGTTAAATCGTAGAACCAAACATGGGAGTTGTACTTTGATGGAGTCGCCAATCAAAATGGGTATGGAATAAGTGCAGTTCTATTTTCTCTGGAAGGATACCACATTCCTATCGCTATTAAATTAGCCTTTTCGAACACCAATAACACGGCTGAATATGAGGCATGCATTGTCGGGCTCGAAGTCGCTTTGAACCTGGGCATTACAGAAATTGAAGTTTTTGGGGATTCAACCTTGGTCATACATCAATCATTGGAAGAATGGAAGACTAGGGATGAAAAGTTGAAGTCTTATCATGAGTATCTATTAAACTTAGTGAGTAAGTTTAAAGCTATCCTGTTCCAACACTTGTCAAGGGAAGATAACAGATTTGCTGACTCTTTAGCCACCTTATCTTCCATGATCCATTTACCCCTTGGCATGGAATTGAGGCCGATCACTGTTGAAGTTAAAGACAAACCCGCATACTGCCACCAGATCAAAATTGCTACTCAACTACGTGATGAAAAGCCATGGTACACAGATATAAAGTGAGTGTTGGAAAAACAAGAATTCCCGCAAGAAGCATCGAGGAAGGAATGACAAACCCTACTAAGATTAGCATCTCAATTCATCCTATGAGCAGGAAATTTATACAAAAGGTCTTATGATGGGATTCATTTTCGTGTGTTGATGAAGATCAAGCTGAACAGGTAATGGTTGAACTATATTCAGGAGAATGTGGCCCTCACATGAGTGGGAAAATGTTAGCTAAGAAAATTATGAGATAAGGATACTACTGGCCCACGATGGAAACAGATTGTCATCACATGGTCAAAACCTGTCATAAATGCCAAATATATGCGAACCTTATACATGTGCCACCATCTCAATTAGTTGATCTGACTTCACCATTGTCATTCTCAGTTTGGGGAATTGACATTATTGGTAAAATATTGCCTAAGGCATCAAGAGGGCATGAATACATTCTAGTTGCTATCGATTATTTTACCAAGTGGGTCGAAGTTTTCTCTTATGTTATCCTCACTGCGTCTCGAGTTGCAAAGTTTATCCAAACAAACATCATCAGTCGATACGGGGTACCTTCAAAGTTGATCTCTGATAACGGGTCATACTTCAAAGCTGAGGTTATTAAATTGTGTTCAAAGTTCAAAATCTCACACCACAAATCATCTCCTTACCGCCCTAAGACTAATGGAGCAGTCGAAGCAGCTAATAAGAATCTCAAGACTATCATCAGGAAAATGTGTCAATCACATCGAGATTCGTTAGAAAAATTGCCATTTGCATTATGGGCATATTGAACTTCAATTCGATCCTCTACTGGAGCTACTCCCTACTCCTTAGTGTATGGCATGGAAGCAGTTTTGTCAGTTGAAATGAAAATTCCGTCTCTCAGGGTCTTGTTGGAAAGTCAGTTGTCAGAAGCAGATTGGATTCGTTAACGGTATGAAGAATTAAGTTTGATTGAAGAAAAATGACTAAGAGCTTTGTATCACGTGCAAGCTTATCAAAGAAGAGTTGCCCATGCGTTTGACAAAAAGATCAAGGCCCGTCATTTACAAATCGGGGATTTAGTACTCAAAGAGAATTGGGCACCTATCTTTGACCCTAGAGGGAAGTTCAAACCAAATTGGGGAGGGCCGTTCATCATCAAGGAAATATTACCAGGAAAAGCTGTCAGGCTCCAAGATCATGATGGAATCGAATTACCAGAACCAAGCAACCTTGACCAAATCAAACGGTGCTACATTTAAGAAGACCATCTTTGGTTGAATCAATCCTCATATTACCCAGTTACCCAGTTCAACATATCCTTTCTCAACCCCTTTGCAGCCTTTTCAAAAAGAAAATTTATGCCTTTTTCTTTCTCAGCCCGATCACCTAACCTAGGGGAGGGAAGATTCGAACTACGTCTTAGTCTGATCCCAAAATTCTGGGGTACGTAGGCAACATGAGAAGTTACTTCAGGCCCGACCATATCAAAATTAAAAATAGATTCCTCGACAAAGAAAAAAATCTACAAAAAAAAAAAATCAAAAGAAAAATAAATATCTTCAAAATGGGGAAGAAAATTCAAGGCAAAATAAAATAAATGCCACACAAGGGGCATTCGGATTTTTGAGCCTCAAAATCCTTTTCTTTTTATACCCAGTCCTAAGATTACCTATAAAAGTTCTCTTATGTATCATGCGAAAAGTCAAGGAAGATAGCAAAGCATGATCAGACAGCCATTCCATAAGAAAAAAAGGGGGCCTGCTAGGTTGAAAATCCGAAAAGGGTGACTTAGGCAAAAATTAAGGCAAGCTCGCAAGGTTGAAAATCCGAAAGGATGATCTTGGCAACAATCAGAGCAAAGAAAAAGGAATGCTCGCTAGATTGAAAACCTGGAAAGGTGATCTAGGCAAAAGTTGGAGCAAGCTCGCTAGATTGAAAACCTAAAAAAGCGATCTAGGCAAAAGTTAGAGTAACAAAGCAAAACAGAAGAAAAACTAAGAGCAGTCCGAGCTGAAACATCAGAAGTCCGAATGATGAAGTTTAATACTTAGCTTAAACCAGGCATAGACTCAGAAGTCACAAGCATCTTGTTTACGATCTATTTGAAAATGTTTACTTTCCTAAGTGAATCAAGAGAGAGAAGGATGAATTCTATGATGAGTCTCAAAAGGAAATAATTTTGTTCTCTTGAGCCTGACTCAAAATCTTAAATAAAATTAATCAAAATTAAAAGTTGACTCTTTATTGCACTTGTGTTAATCAAATATTTCAAACCTTCATATAAGGGGCATTTTCTTTCTTCTTTAATATGTAACTTTTCCCGCTTATACTCGGGGCATTTTTTTTTATTTTTATTTTTTTACATGATGAGTTCAATTATCTCCAATGCCATGTTTATTGTCAGACCAGGGGCATTTTGTTTTTGAGTAATGTTAATCCTAAAAGATAATAAGAACCCCAAACTTAAGGTTACCCTCTTAATAATAGTTTTTCAAAAACCCTTGAGGTTCAAAAGAAATAAAAACTCAGGTTTTAAATTCATAAAACTTTTGGATAAAACCTTAAGGTTCAAACAAAAACATTTTGGATCTCACATTTGGAATAGAGATAAGGCATTCATTCTTTCTCAGATTCAATCACTGTTTTTTAGATTTATTTTCAATCGTTCTTTCCCAGATTTATTCCTTCATTCTCAGTTTTACTCAGCCAGTTACCACCGAGGGTCTCTCGGAATTATGCTTAGTTACCGCCGAGGGTTTCTTGAAACTATGCTTAGTTACCACGAGGGCTTTCTCGGAATTATGCTCAGATGCCGTCGAGGGCTTTCTCGGAACTATGCTCAGATGTCGCCGAGGGCTTTCTCGGAATTATGCTCAGATGCCGCCGGTTTTCTCAGAACTATGCTCAGATGCCGCCGAGGGCTTTCTTGAAATTATGCTCAGATGCCGCCGAGGGTTTTCTCAGAATTATGCTCAGTTTATGTTCAAATTATGCTTAGATTATGCTCAGTTTATGCTTAGATTATGCTCAGTTATGCTCAATTTATGCTCAGTCTATGCTCAGATTATGCTCAGTTTATGCTTAATTTACATTCACTTTGTGCTCAGATTTTACTTAAACTCTTTGAAATCTATCTCAGATTTTAAGTCCACACACTTGCACAGTTCTTACATCAGTCAAGGAGAATTTTCTAAAATTCAAGGATCTGACACTGCCAGTGAGAGCTCGCGCTCAAGGACCTGACATTTTTTTTTAATTCGGGGAGAGCTTTACCCTCAAGGATCCGAGCACCCCGACGAATTGCTAAATCAGGCTGCAAAATGAGCTGTCACTAGCTTTGACATTCGAATATCACACTATCCACAAAAATAGATTTGCTATCTACTTTGCTTCAACCCTCTGCCAAAGAGGAGCATCTGTAGACACCCCATTTTTGCACTTGCTTGATTAATCAACTCGTCAACCCGATCGCAACGGTTCCCCAATGATGGATGTTTATTCCAATACTTTATTTTGTTACCAGATATGTTTCAGAAATCCAGATGAGGTATCTTGAACTGATAAAATTGTAAAATCACGCTATGCTAGGAAAATATGACCCCAGAAACATAGAAATCATCATTTTTCAGACAAAAAGAAGTTTTACGATAAAAATCACTAAAAAATGACCAAATTACCAAAATACCCCTAATCTTAAAATATCCCTAGAGCCTACATTACGTTTAGGAAATTCTTTCGAACACATAAAACAACAAATCAAATCAAATAAATTATTTTGCCAATTTTCACAGAATTTGACAAAATTACGAAAATACCCCTCATAAAGTTCACGACCATTTCACACAAAAAATTTCATAAATGACACAAACCAATATTTTCATTGAATTCCTTACGAAAAATCGATTCTAAAACATCCTAGAACATAAAAAATCGACTTAAAACGTAAAAAGCCCTCTCCGAAGGTAAAACGGTAATTTCATAATTTTTATAATTAAAAATTTCGAAATTAATAAAAAAAATATTAAATAATTAAAGTAAAATATTAATAAAATTAATTTAAAAATTAAAACTATAAAAATCGATCAATCAGACTCTCAGGCAAAATTGTTGAGGGTTGCCAAGATATATATTCAAAGACCACTCCATTTGGGGGTCCAAAGAATTAAAGATATAATAGAGGGGGGTTCTCCAAAAAATTAAAGTCAATCAAGCAAGACTAAAGTCAAGGTATTAAAGTCAATCAAGTAAGACTAAAGTCAAAATTAAAGTCAATTAAGTAAGACTGAAGTTAAGATATTAAAGTCACTCAAGTAAGACTAAAGTCAAAATATTAAAGTCAATCAAATAAGACCAAAAGTCAAAACCCTAATAGAGTTCTAATTAAGTAATAACTCTATTTAATAGAATTTTAATTAAAATAAAACTCTACTTCAAACAATTCTAACTAAAATATAACTCTAACTAAAAGAATTGTAATTAAACACTAATTCTATCTAAACAAATCCTTAAAAAAATCTATAAATAAGGGTCCTCACACTCTATTTTCGTATCAAATCATAAATCCTAAGAGAAGTAGGTCAAAAAGCTTCCTTAGCCTCCTATAAACCCTAATTTTGAAGTCCCAACTCCTTACTTAACACCTATACTTCGATTTTAGCTTGAAAAACACTTAGAAGCCCTTCAAAAACATCCCAAAATTTATAATAAATTCGAAGAATCCAGATCTAAGAAAGAGATACCTTACCTCGAAGATCAGAAATCAGATCCGGAGATAGAACAAAGCAAGGAGTACGGTAGAAGGAACAATTTTATCAGATCTGAGGGAATAGAATCTCTGCATATCGAAGGTAAAATTTCTTTTATTTTTTTTATTTAGGTTTTTTGTTAGCAATGTAATCTTATTTGGGATAAGTAGAGACCGACATTGACTGAGCGGGGTTGGTGCCTAACACCTTCCAATCCCGTAATGTGATCCTCGGATTCAGTTTTTCTTCAGTAGATTAGTTTATTTTTATCCGTTTAAACTTAGTATCCGGTTCCTAGACCGTAATAACTAGGTGGCGATTCACAAACCTCAAAGGTCAAAAGCGGATCAACGCACCCTACGGATCGAGGGCGCTTTCAACACCACTAGCACGTTTAACGTTTTGCACGTTTGCATGTCCCATATAGCCAATGTGACACTAAGGTATATTAAACTGGGGCATCAGTACCGTCTGATCATGTGACTTTGGAAGGTATATCGATGCACCCAGGCTGGAGTGACTTGAGCCTTTGACTTATTGTAAGCTGCACAATCACATGCCCCGTTTGCCAATGTTGTAGTAGTACGTGGTCGGTCCTCTAATGGGATGCCAAACTATTTATGAAAGCTACAACTCTTGACTTGTACTCATAGGTATATCAAAGATGATCCAAGTACATCAGTTGCACTTCTTGGTCAAATCAGTGCCTAAGAAAGATCTTGATCCAATGTACTATGGTACTAGGAGGATAGATTACGTCTATTCTAAAAAAGAGGTGATTTAAGAATGCTTTTGCTCAAGCATTTCGGGCCACATCTGATCTGGGATTAAACTGGCTGTTTTTTACTTAAGAGAAGTGAGTTGAAGTTTTAGGTTATCCCCTATACGGTATATCAAACCAAGTCACCACGTATCGTCTGATTGAGTACGCTTGAGAGATATATAGGTGTACTTGGGCAAGGGTGGTCAGATAAAAATGCATTGCACGTAGTAAACTTAAAGTCTAGAAACCTCCCCTGTAGCTCACGACTTGAACTTATCGTGGGTGTTCCCGGGTTGTTTATTGAATAGGACCTTGTGATTGATGAATGTATGTGAATGATGAGATCAGAATGTATGGTTATCCTCAATGATTAAAGTTTTGTTCTACTTAATTAAAATGGGTGCACCGACTCAATCAAGAATCCATTTGTTGTAATAATTCATAATAACCCAGTCCATCTCGACCTAACAATCATGTTGGGTCGGACTATTTAAATCAAAATGAAAATCAAATTCTTTTCTAAATTTGGTTTTCAACCCATTTTCAAATAGGAATAATGATTTACAAAAGGAAAGTATTTTTCAGAAAAAGTATTTTCCAAAAGAAGTTTATATATATATATATATATATATATATATATATATATATATATTTCAGAAAATGATTTTTCAAAAGAAAAAGTAATTGATATTTTACATAGACCTTGGAGGTGTATTAAAATACCCTTTCGTGTCAAACCAGGATGCTAGCCACAGGTAATAACCCGATCGGCCAGTTAGTCAAAACAACCGTCATAGGGATGCACCTTGTAGAGAAGATCAATTTTGGGATATTCGTGTTGAGGGGTGCTCTTTACTTCCATGAGTTTGAAATAGACTAGAACCTCTTATGCACTACGGCTAAGTGCTGGAACCCCTACCTTCACATATTCCATATTGGGCATATGCACTTATGCCCCACTCATGAGAATTATTGTGGCATTATAGGAATATCTACTTCAAGACCTCTAGTCAGTCCCTCATTGAAGACAGGATATTCTGGTGACCTCGTCACAAGGCTGAATATTTAAAAAAAAGAAGGTAAAGCTCTAGTCCATAATGGGAGATTGGACTTAGTACCTTTACTGGGTCCGTATCGCTCCCGCAGTCATCCCGTCAATGTAAAACCCGAAGCCTAGCGAGCCACTAGAGACTATCGATTGTGCCTAGGAATCCTAGCCCAATACATGTTGACCTCCAAAAGTGATAGCCAGACTATTCCTGAGTCCTTCATAGATATAGCCTCTCAACTCTCAAACAAAGCCAACCTAGTACCTCTCATCCTAGCTGAAACTTTCTTAGGTCTAAATGCCATAAAGAATGGTGAGAGAAAAAGTTTCGAAGGAAGTCTCCACTTATTCTATATGTGGCTATCTGATCGTTTTAGAATTGTAGATGTTCCTTCAAATCTCGAGTTTGGGCCAGAATACTTTTCCAAAAGAAACTTGCTAGTACTTTACAACTTAGTCAAGGCTTAGAGCAAGTGGTTAGACTCTCGCCTTGCCCGTCATATCTATTTAAGATGTCCTTGGTGGATGACGGATCCCCTTGTTCTAGGAACCAAAGATCCTACTATGTCCGTCTAATCGGTTTAGAAGAAATTTCTTTCTACCAACCTGCATTGATCCCAGAACAGTACGACATACCCATAGAGTTATCTTTACCTCAACACAAAGCTTTCTTCCCTCCCGAGCCATTTACTGAAAAGTTAGTACATCTCATTGAGAAGGCTTGGAACAAACGCACCTGAGGATATCCAGACGGACCAACAGAATTCAAAGAGCCAGTTGTTAGAGCCAAGATGATCAAGCCTGATAGCAATCTTGATGACCATCAAGACAAAGCCAAGTGTCCATGTAAAAAATAGTTTAAGAACGTTTCTTTGTCAATCATTTTCAATAAATAAACATTTATTTCTCTTTTGAATGATCATTACGTGAATCGATTATTTAATGGATTGGTGTACAAATTTCAATAAAATGACTCATTAAAATGTTATCAAGGAGATAATACTGAAATTAATTAAATTTATCTTCAATGGGGTGTTTGAAATTATCATTGAGCCCAAACTCAAGCGTCCACCTCCTAGTTTGGAGTTGTAAGCTCAGTCGGTTAGAGCGAACGTCAATACCAAGTCAACAGGCAGAAATGGCTTCAGAGTCTAAGCTTATAGAGATCCGTAAGATTTTGGTAGCCTTTGCCAATGATATTAACAGTATAAAAGGTAAAATGGAAGTCTTAGAACAGATTTCAGAATCAACGGGCAATCCTCTTGATGATCCTAAAGGAAAAAGGTAGAAGAAAATACAGTGAGATGTGCACATGAGATTTTTGAGCTTGACGGATATGAAGAACAGTTCGATGAAATCCGGTGTTAACTAACAGAATGTCTCAGTTAGAGTCAGCTATGAAGAGTATAAAGAGTATCGATGAAATTGCAACAGGTATTGAAGCTCTGAACCGTATCCCTAGAATTCATTTGCCAGAGAAGTTTATAATGCCTGAAATGGACAAGTTCAGTCGTATAGGTTGTGCAAAAACACATTTTAAGGTGTATGTTATTAACATGCGCACTATGGGACTTAGCGACGAACATATGACGTTATTATTTCAGAGAACTCTATCAGGATCAGTACTGCGTTGGCTGATGTCTCAAGATCTAGTTATTGTGGGTACCTGGGAGAGCATGTCAAAGGCTTTCCGGTATCAGTATAAGTACAACACCGAGATTGAAACTTCAAGAAGGGATTTGGAGTCAACTAAGCAGAAAAATGGGAAAACTTTTACCCATTTCATTGGTCGTTGGAAGGCCAAAGCTAACTAAAAGTGGGATATACCATCAAAAAAGGAACAAGTAGCCATTATCCTGAAAAACCTTACACAAGGATATGCTCAGCACTTGGTAGCTCAATATCTTCTTACCTTTGAATCCCTATTACAAGCCGAGAGCCAACTCGAGGATGCTTTTGTCTCTAGTGTTCTTTCTAACCCCTCAGATAACAAGTATAAGAAACCCTATGTTCCCAAACCTAGTACCAACCATGTTCATATAGCCAACACGTCAACTACCCTAACTCAACACCCAGCTCGGACTAATAACCAGGTTCACCCAAGTCAACCTCGAATTCCGTGTCAATTTACCAATTTAGGGATGACTCTTACCGTAGTCTTTAAAAAATTATTGAAAAAATATCTTTTTACCCCGAGACAACCCCGACCATTACCAAACCCCCTGTCAGTTGGACATAATTCTAATTTATTTTGCGAATTCCATCAAAACACTGGCCATCACACCGATCGGTGTATCACTCTCCGTCATGCCATTCAAAATCTTATCGATGCAAAAAATGTTACAATCCTCAGTCCAACGTGTCACCAAATGTCACCACTAATCCACTGCCTGCCTATCAACCTCCACAAACCCTGAACATGGTTTCCAACACCCAGTTACCATTTGACCCTATCTCTCTCATCCATCATATCCAAGTTAAACCACCTAGTTGCCCTATTGTCGGAATAGATTTCATTGACGAAGTCTTCACCACAATTTGTGAACCTCTCGATTTAACCCTAGATGATGCATACCATCTATCCCCACCTCGTTATGATAACCCTGCATTCACTAGTTATCTTTTGGCTCAAATGAATCCGGATACCCCTATCTCATTGACAGAGGAAGATCCATACTTGTTGGCTAAAGAAGATGAGCTTTTCTCCCTTTCTTGTGATGAAGTCAGATATGTGACTCGGGGGGGAAGAATTTTTAAGCCACAAGAACTCTGTGTCGATGATCCTGTAATCTTGGCTAGAAAAGGAAAAGAAGATCCTATTAAAGAGAACATCGAGGAAGATGACGCTGTGATCAAGTAATTAAAGAAATCATGGGTCAATATCTCGATTTAGGGTTTACTCATGGCTTCCAATGCCCATAGGGAGGCTATTCTCAAAGCATTAAGTACAGCCCAAGTCTCCCTTGATACTTCTCCAGATCAGCTGGCCAATATAGTAGGGGCAACTTACATAGAGAATATCCTATCCTTCTCGGACTCAGATCTCCCAAAAGAGGGAGCAAGCCACACTAAGCCGTTGCACATCACAGTTGACTGTAACGATATGAGGGTACCTTTTGTTTTGATTGACAATGGGAGTGCGCTGAATGTTTGCTCTTTAAAGACTGCTACTTGCCTCGGGTTTAAGGCTGAAGATCTCAAGCCCACTAATCAAGGTGTTAGGGCCTATGATAACACCAAAAGGGATGTACTGGGAATTTTTTACCTTCGATTATCCACAGGTATAGTTGAATTTTCTGTGGAATTTCAAGTTATTGATATCTAGTCCTCTTTCAATTTGTTGTTAGGAAGATCATGGTTACACCAGATCAAAGCCATACCTTCCCCACTACACCAAATTTGATTAATATGAAGCCTTATCATAAGACCCTTAATGGTTATTTCGTGAAAGAAAGAGAAGATTTCCGTTATTGTGGGTTCCCAGAGCCGTTCATTGATCACATCACAGGTACTCATTTGCCGGGGTTTGCAATCTTCTTTGGGATGGAATGGCCTGAAAAGGAAGCAAGCACAGAAGCTGAAGAAAAGGAAGTTGAAGACTGGCAGCTCAATATGGACTCTCTCAATATTGATCAGTTATTCATTGAAGATCATAGTGTCCTAGTATTGTTAGTTGAGAAGGGGATCCCAAATCCTCAGTCTGTAATCAAACCCGCGGTTGGATTTCTTTATAATTATCATGTAATTAGTCATGTGCTGAACGTTAGGACTGGGTCTGTCAATCCTATTAGTCCTGTTCAGTCTGACGTGCCTGATGAGTCCTTTATTTTTGTTGAGTCAAGTAAGTTAGTTGTTTCTACTAAGTCTGTTATTTCTAATAAGTTTGTTATTCCTACTGAGTCAAGTGAGTCTGTTAAGTCTGCAATGAGTTCTATTACCCCATATCTTTTTAATGAAATGAAAGAAATTTTTTATTACCCCGAGCGTAATAATAATTTAACTAATAATCTGGCTTCGGAGGGAGAATCTTCTGATGAAGAACCTCCCTCTAAAATAATCAAATTACTTGAACAAGAAAATGAACGTCGAGCTCAACCTCTAATGGAGGAAGTAGAGGTTATCAACCTCGGAACAAAAGAAAGTCCTTAAGAGATTCAGATTGGGATCACCTTATCCCCTGATGAACGCAAAGGGATAGTAGACTTGCTCAGAAAGTTCAAAGACGTGTTCGCGTGGTCTTATAAGGATATGTTGGGAGTAAGCACATATATTGTTCAACATCGGATTCCATTATATCTTGATGCTCGACCAATTAAGCAGAAACTTCGACGCATGAAGTCGGAATGGACTCTAAAGATTAAAGAAGTTACGAAGCAGATTAACGCAGGATTTTTGGAAGTAGTGGAGTACCCTGAATGGATTGCTAATGTCGTCCCGGTGCCTAAAAAGGATAGAAAAGTCAAAATGTGTGTGTATTTCAGAGACCTAAACAAAGCAAGTCCAAAAGAAGTTTTCCTTTCTCATACATAGATGTTCTAGTAGATAGTATAGCAGGGCATGCTTTGCTATCTTTCATGGATGGTTTTTCGAGGTACAATCAAATAAAAATGGATCCTCGGGATATGTAAAAAATTGTCGTTCATCTCACAGTGGGGAACCTTTTGCTACAAGGTTATGCCTTCTGGTTTGAAGAACGCTAGAACCCCCTATCAAAGAGCAGCTACGACTTTACTGTACGACATGATACTGTAGACACCCCATTTTTGCACTCGCCTGATTAATCAACTCGTCAATCCGATTGCAATGATTCCCAATGATGGATGTGTATTCCATTGCTTTATTTTGTTACCATATGTGTTTCAGAAATCCGGATGAGGTATCTCGAATTGACAAAACCTTAGAAACCACGCTACGTTAGGAAAATACGACCCCAGAAACATAGAAATCATCATCTTGCAGACCAAAAAGAAACTTCACGATAAAAATCACTAAAAAATTATCAAATTACCAAAATACCCTAACCTCAAAAAAACCCTAGAGCCTACGTTACGCATAGGAAAACTCTCTCGAACACATAAAATAACAAATCAGAACCAAATAAATCATTTCACCAATTTTAACAGAATTTGACAAAATTACGAAAATGCCCCTCATAAAGTTCACAATCATTTCACATAAAAATTTTCATAAATGACACAAACCAACATTCTCATTGAATTCCTTACGAAAAACCGATTCTAAAACATCCTAGAACATTAAAAACCGACTTGAAACGTGAAAAGTCCTCTCCGGGGGTAAAACGGTAATTTCACAATTTTCATAATTAAAAAATTCGAAATTAATAAATAAAATATTAAATAATTAAAGTAAAACATTGATGAAATTAATTTAAAAATTTGAACCTAAAAAATCGATCAATCGGACTTTCGGGTAAAATTGTTGAGGGTTCGTGGGATATTTCTTTAAGGACCCCTCCATTTGGGGGTCCAAAGAATTAAAGAAATAATGAAAGGGGGTTCTCCAAAATTTAAAGTCAATCAAGCAAGACTGCAGTCAAAGTATTAAAGTCAATCAAGTGAGACTAAAGTCAAAATTAAAGTCAATTAAGCAAGACTGAAGTCAAAATATTAAAAGTCAATCAATTAAGACTAAAGTCAAAACATTAAAAGTCAATCAAATAAGACCAAAAGTCATAATAGAATTCTAATTAAATAATAACTCTATCTAATAGAGTTCTAACTTAAAAACAATTCTACCTAAAACAATTCTAATTAAAACACAATTCTACCTAAAATAATTTTAACTAAAACACAACTCTAATTAAACACTAACTCTATCCAAATCAACCTTAAAAAATTCTATAAATAGAGGTGCTCACACCCTATTTTCGTATCAAATGATAAACCCTAAGAGAAGTAGGTCTAGAAGCTCCCCTAGCCCCCCATAAACCCTAGTTTTGGAGTCCCAACTCCTTACCTAACATCCCTCCTTCAATTTTAGTCTAGAAAACACCTAAAATCCCTCCAAAAACACCCCAAGTCCACAACAAACTTGAAGAGTTCAGATCCAAAAACAAGGAGATACCGTGATGTAGGAGATCCGAAGTCAAATCCGGAGACAGAACGAAACAAGGGAGTACAGTACAAGGAGTTCTTTTTGTCAGATCTGAGGGAACAAAATCCTTGCTATCGGAAAGGTATGTAATTTTTTTTATTTTTATCTAGGTTTTTAGCAATATGATATATTTGGGAAGTTAGTAGAGACCGGCTTTGGTCGGGCGGGGTTGGTACCTAACACCTTCCAATCCCATAACATGATCCCCGAATTAAGATTTTTTATGGTAGATTAGTTCTTTTTATCCATGTTAGAGTCAGTTTGGTTCCTAGACCACAATAACTAGGTGGCGACTCCCAAACCTCAAGAGTCAAAAGCGGACCCGCGCACCCCTCGGATCGAGGGCGCTTTCAGTGGCGACTCCACTGGGGATTATTGAGGATCAAACTTGAAAAACCCCAAGTATGGGAGCATTGCCAAGATGACCTAGTTTTTTTTTTTATTATTTAGTTGGATTTATTTTATTTATTTTTTGTCTTGATTGTAGATGATTTTGGGTATTGCATTTTTTTTCCAATTAAGGATCACTTTTTGATGACGCCTAAATAATGAAAGATTCAAATTGACCTATGAAAATGATGGAATGATGAAGGTTGGACAGAAATATTAAAACGTTTTTAGAGAATATTCTAGTTAGAATTAAGTCTGGGATCCTTTAATAAAACATAGATCTTGTCGAGTAGATTAATTTAGAATCTGAGTTCATTCAATTTCGTTATCGAAAGCCTTAGATATCATCGATGCAAGTTCAATCTGTAAATCTGAAATTATTTCTGAATGAAAGTTGGGACAGCAATGTTAAAACTTTTTTAGAGAATATTCTAGTGAGATTTAAGTCTGGGAGCCTATTAATAAAACATAGATCTCGTCGAGTAGATTAATTTAGAATCTGAGTTCACTCAATTTCGTTATCGGAAGCCTTAGATATCATCGATGCAAGTTCAATCTGTAAATCTGGAATTATTTCTGAATGAAAGTTGGGACAGCAACGTTAAAACGTTTTTACAGAACATTCTGGTGAGAACTAAGTCTGGACACCTATTAATAAAATGTAGATCTCATCGAGTAGATTAATTTAGAACTTGAGTTCACTCGATTTCGTTATCGGGAGCCGTAGATATCATCGATGCAAGTTCAGATTGTATTTTCCTAATTCACAGAAAATCTGAATTTATCTAATGTTGGCACAATTAATGTTCTTGAGAGTGAGCTCATCTCAACCATTGTCATTCTATCATCAATGTAACACCTATTGGAATCTCGATTTATTTTGGATCACCCAAAAGTGATCATTGATTGGACTTTAAAAATTATAAAAATTATGCCTATTGCAATGTTTGTTTGATCATTATCATATGCCATATTTATTGATTAATTTATCATGATCTTGCTTGAAATACATGATTGATGTTGATCGTAATGTTAATGTGCTTATGTGATGGGAATAATGTGATCTTAATTGAATATTCATATGATTTGAATGATTTTGGTTTTGATTAAATGTATGATTGGTTTGATTGGATCCATGGGCCCATTTGTTTGAAAAAGGTCCCGGGCACACCCCACCTTGTTTTGCACACACCACATGCACGTTTACTGTTTTACTCACTTACACGTCCCATTTAGCCAACGTGGCACTAGTGCGTGGCCCGATCTCTTCGGAGATGCGACGTCATTCATGAAACCCACAACTCCAGTCACGTACCTTAGGGTATATCAAACTGGGGGCATCAATACCATCTGATCAGGTGATTCTGAGAAGTATGTTGATGCACCCAGGCTGGAGCGACCTGAGCCTTTGACCTATTGTAAGCCACACAGTCACATGTCCCGATTGCCAACGTAGTACTAGTACGTGGTCGGTCCCCTCGTGGAATGCCAAACCATTTATGAAAGCTACAACTCTTGACTCGTACCCGTAGGTATAAAAGATAGTCTAAGTATATCAATTGCACTTCTTGGTCAAAACCGGTGCCTAAGCAAGATCTTGCCCCGCTGTACCCTACTGTACGAGGGGGATAGACTACGTCTATTCTAGACGAGAGGTATTTAAGTGGGCCCTTGCTCAGCATTGTGCGCCACCTCTCAACTGGAGATCAAACTGGCTGTTTTTGGCTTCAGAGAAGTGAATTGAGGTTTTAGATTATCACCTATACGGTATATCAAACCAAGTCACCACGTATCGAAAGGTATATAGGTGTGCTTGGGCAAGGGTGGCCAGATAAAAATGCATTGCACGTAGTAAGCTTAGAGTCTAGAAACCTTCCCAGTAGGTCACGACTCGAACTTGTCGTGGGTGTTCCCGGGTTGTTTATTAAATGAATGCATGTGATTGATGAATGTATGTGAGTGATGTGAATGATGAGATCAAGAATGTATGGTTGTCCTCAAGGATAAAAAATTTTCTTTTTGAAAATTAAAATGGGTGCACCGACCCAATAAAGAATCCATTTTTTGCAATAATTTATAATGACCCAGTCCATCTCGATCCAATAATCATGATGGGTCGGGCCATTTAGATCAAAATGGAAATCAAATTCTTTTCTAAATTCGGGTTTCAACCCATTTTTAAAGAAGAGAAATGGTTTACAAAAGGAAAGTATTTTCTAGAAGAAATGTTCTCTAAAAAATATAGATATTTTCCAGAAAAAGTGTTTTCCATAAGAACAAGATTTTTCAAAAAAAAAAAATGTTTTCTAGAAGAAAAGAGAATGAAGGAAAAATGATTTACAAATGATATATTCAATAAAATCTCAGGATTCTTAAAATGTTATCAAGGGGTTAATACCGAAATTGACTAAATCTACCTTTGATGGGGTCATATAGGATTATCATTGCGCCCAAACTCAAGCGTCCACCTCCTAGTTGGAGTCGTAAGTCCAGTCGGTTAGAAAGAACCACAGTACCAAGTCAACAAGCAGAGATGGCTTCAGAATCTAAGCTCACAGAGATCCGTAAGATCTTGGCAGCCTTTGCCAATGATATCAGCAATATAAAAGGCAAAGTGGAAATGTTAGAACAGACCTCGGAATCAACGGGAATTCCCCTAGATGACCTAAAGGGGAAAAAGGTTGAAGAGAAACGTCCACGTGAAGTCTTCGAGCTCGACGGAGATGAAGAGTATGTTGATGAGAATCCGGCATTATCTAATAGAATGTCTCAATTGGAGTCAGCGATGAAAAGTATAAAGGGTATTGATGAAATTGCAGCATGCATTGAAGCTTTAAATCGCATCCATAGAATCCATTTGCCAGAGAAGTTTGTGATGCCTGAAATGGACAAGTTCAGTGGGACAGGGTGTGCAAAAACACATCTTAAGGTGTATGTTACCAACATGCGCACTATGGGGCTCAGTGACGAACAAATGACATTGTTGTTCCAAAGAACTCTATCGGGATCAGCACTACGTTGGTTAATGTCTCAAGATCCAGTTACTGTGGGTACATGGGAAAACATGTCAAGGCCTTCTGGCATCAGTATAAATACAGTACTGAGATTGAGACCTCAAGAAGGGATTTGGAAGCAACTAAACAGAAAAATGGGGAGACATTCACTGATTTCATTGGTCGCTGGAGGGCCAAGGCTGCACAAATGTGGGATAGACCTTCAGAGAAAGAACAAGTGACTATTATCTTAAAAATCTCTCGCAAGGGTATGCTCGACATCTAGTTTTCCAATACCTTCTTACATTCGAGTCTCTAGTGCAAGCTGGTAGCCAATTGGAAGATGCTTTCGCTTCCGAAATCCTTTCCAATCCTTCTGACAAGAGGTTCAAAAAGCCTTTTACCAATTCTAAGTCTAGTACTGATCACGCTTATGTAGCCAATACATCTACTACACCTGTCCAATCTACTATCTTGCTTAGTAACCAAGTTAACCCTAATCAATCTCGACCGCGTAGGAAATTCACCAATCTTGGTATGCCTTTGAGCATTGTCCTTCAAAAACTATTAAGTAAAGGGCTCATTGCACCTCTCCAACCTCGACCTTTACCAAATCCACTCCCCACTTCTCACAATCCCAATCTATTTTGTGAGTTTCACCAAAATCTCGGTCATCTTACTGATCGTTGTGTCGCTCTTCGTCATACAGTTCAAGACCTCATCGACGCCAAAAAAATTACTGTCCCTGCCCCTGAGCAATCGAATGTTACTACCAACCCTCTACCCAGTTACCAACCTCTTCAGACTTTGAACATGGTATCCAATACTCAACTCTTGTTTGACCCAATCCTTCTCATCCGATCGGTCAATCATAAACCTCCTAGCCCTCCTTTTACCAAAGTGACGGTCCCTAATGAGGTTTTCACCACCAAATGCAGTCTTGGCCAAGAGAGAAGAAGTAAGCTTGAAGAATGCAAAGAATCTGAAGAAGAAAACTTAGTCTAACCGCTTGGAAATAGTTTCTCGAATTCTCAGTCTGTAATCAAGCCCGTTGTGGGTAATTGTCTTTAGTTGTTTATAAGTCTTGAGTCCGGTTCTTTCTATCAAGTTAGTAATCAAATCTGTCTTTTTATTTCTTATTTTGTTCTAGTCAAGTTAGTTTGTTGAGTCTGCAATAGTGTCAGTCACCCCATCTAAATTTAATTGAATAAAGAAAATTTTTGAATACCTTGAGCGCATTAACGAATTAACTAATAACTGGCTTCAAAGAGAAATTCCTCTAATAAGGAACCCCCTCTTGAATGAGAAGATAAATGTCTTGCTCGAGGAACTAAAGGTCATTGACCTCGGAACAAAAATAATCCCAAGAAATTCATAGTGGAACTAACTTATCCCCAGAGGATCACAAAGAGATGATGAATTTATTCAGAAAATTCAAAAGACTTGCTTACATGGTCTTATAAGGATATGTCAGTTAAATTTGGAGTGTTGTTCAACATGAAATATATACCCATCCTATGAGAACACCACATATACAAACCAGAATTGACTAACATAGTCAGAGGAGGGATTATAAAATGTATCAGTGCTGGAATTTTAAAATCGATGGAATAGTTGAAGCAGCCAGTAAAAATCTCAAGACAATCATCGTGAAAATGTGTCAATCACATATCACACCGGGATTGGCCAGAAAAGTTACCATTCGCATTATGGACATATTACACTTCAATACAGTCTTCTACTAGAGTCACTCTAGTATGATATGGAAGCAATCTTACCGGTTAAAAGGGAAAATCCTGTATCTCAAGGTCTTGATAGAAGTTAATTGTTAGAAACAGATTGGGTCTGTCAATGGAGAGGAGTCACTTGCATGTTTGACAAGAAAGTCAAAGTTCATCACTTATAAGTCAAAGATTTAAGCATCAGACTACCCAAATTTTTTTTTGAGTATTCTTCTCGATCATAGAAAGTTTGAACTCAATTGGAGAGATTCAATCATCAAAGAAATATTATCTGGAAAAACTGTTAGACTTCAAGATCATGACGGAATCGAATTACCAGAATCAACCAACCTTGACCAAATCAAAAGGTACTACATTTAAGGAGGCTATCTTTGGCACCCCATTTTTGCACTCGCCTGATTAATCAACTCGTCAATCCAATTGCAATGATTCCCAATGATGGATGTGTATTCCATTGCTTTATTTTGTTACCAGATGTGTTTCAGAAATCCGGATGAGGTATCTCGAATTGACAAAACCTTAGAAACCACGCTACGTTAGGAAAATACGACCCCAGAAAAATAGAAATCATCATCTTGCAGACCAAAAAGAAACTTCACGATAAAAATCACTAAAAATTATCAAATTACCAAAATACCCCTAACCTCAAAACAACCCTAGAGCCTACGTTACGCATAGGAAAACTCTCTCGAACACATAAAATAACAAATCAGAACCAAATAAATCATTTCACCAATTTAACAGAATTTGACAAAATTACGAAAATGCCCCTCATAAAGTTCACAATCATTTCACATAAAAATTTTCATAAATGACACAAACCAACATTCTCATTGAATTCCTTACGAAAAACCGATTCTAAAACATCCTAGAACATTAAAAACCGACTTGAAACGTGAAAAGTCCTCTCCGGGGGTAAAACGGTAATTTCACAATTTTCATAATTAAAAAATTCGAAATTAATAAATAAAATATTAAATAATTAAAGTGAAACATTGATGAAATTAATTTAAAAATTTGAACCTAAAAAATCGATCAATCGGACTTTTCGGGTAAAATTGTTGAGGGTTCGTGGGATATTTCTTTAAGGACCCCTCCATTTGAGGGTCGAAAGAATTAAAGAAATAATGAAAGGGGGTTCTCCAAAATTTAAAGTCAATCAAGCAAGACTGCAGTCAAAGTATTAAAGTCAATCAAGTGAGACTAAAGTCAAAATTAAAGCCAATTAAGCAAGACTGAAGTCAAAATATTAAAAGTCAATCAATTAAGACTAAAGTCAAAACATTAAAAGTCAATCAAATAAGACCAAAAGTCATAATAGAATTCTAATTAAATAATAACTCTATCTAATAGAGTTCTAACTTAAAAACAATTCTACCTAAAACAATTCTAATTAAAACACAATTCTACCTAAAACAATTTTAACTAAAACACAACTCTAATTATACACTAACTCTATCCAAATCAACCTTAAAAAATTCTATAAATAGAGGTGCTCACACCCTATTTTCGTATCAAATGATAAACCCTAAGAGAAGTAGGTCTAGAAGCTCCCCTAGCCCCCCATAAACCCTAGTTTTGGAGTCCCAACTCCTTACCTAACATCCCTCCTTCAATTTTAGTCTAGAAAACACCTAAAATCCCTCCAAAAATACTCCCAAGTCCACAACAAACTTGAAGAGTTCAGATCCAAAAACAAGGAGATACCTTGATCTAGGAGATCCGAAGTCAAATCCGGAGACAGAACGAAGCAAGGGAGTACAGTATAAGGAGCTCTTTTTGTCAGATCTGAGGGAACAAAATCCTTGCTATCAGAAAGGTATGTAATTTTTTTATTTTTATCTAGGTTTTTAGCAATATGATATATTTGGGAAGTTAGTAGAGACCTGGCTTTGGTCGGGCAGGGTTGGTGCCTAACAACTTCCAACCCCGTAACATGATCCCCGAATTCAGATTTTTTGTGGTAGATTAGTTCTTTTTATCCATGTTAGAGTCAGTTTGGTTCTTAGACCACAATAACTAGGTGGCGACTCCCAAACCTCAAGAGTCAAAAGCGGATCCGAGCACCCCGCGGATCGAGGGAGCTTTCAGATACATAAGGATGTCGAAGTCTATGTAGATGATATGATAGTCAAGTCTAACGAACGACAGGGACATCTTGCTGCATTAGAAAAGTTTCTCCCAAGAATTCAAAAGTATCAACTCCGGCTCAACCTGCAGAAATGTGTATTTGGAGTAACTTCTGAAAATTACTGGGATTTGTGATCAGTTAAAGAGGGATCAAAGTAGATCCTGTGAAGATTAAAGTTATCCATGAAATGCCACCACCTGAGACTGAAAAGTAGATTCGAGGTATTTTAGCCAGAATCCAGTATTTTAGCAGATTCATCGCTCAACTCACCAACGTCTATGAACCTATCTTTAAGCTTCTTAAGAAGAATGAACCAACAGTTTGGAATGAACAATGTCAAAACACTTTCGATCAAGTCAAGGAATATCTCTTAAACTTGCTTATTTTGGTTTCACCTACACCGAGTGAACCACTTCTTCTTTATCTATCAGTCTGTAGACACCCCATTTTTGCATCCACCTGATTAATCAAGTCGTCAACCCGATCGCAAAGGTTCCCAATGATGGATGTCTATTCCAATGCTTTATTTTGTTACCAGATATGTTTCAGAAATCGGATGAGGTATCTCGAATTGACAAAACCTAGAAACCACGCTACGCTAGGAAAATACGACCCAGAAACATAGAAATCATCATCTTGCAAACCAAAAAGAAGCTTCACGATAAAAATCACTAAAAATGATTAAATTACCAAAATACTCCTAACCTCAAAACAACCCTAGAGCCTACATTACGCTTAGGAAAATCCGTTCAAACACATAAAACAACAAATCGAAATCAAGTAAACCACTTCGCCAATTTTCACAAAATTTGACAAAATTACGAAAATACCCCTCATAAAGTTCATGATCATTTCATATAAAAAACTTCATAAATGACAAAAACCAACATTCCCATTGAATTCCTTACGAAAAACTGATTCCAAAACATCCTGGAACATTGAAAAATGACTTAAAACGTAAAAAATCCTCTCCGAGGGCAAAACGGTAATTTCATAATTTTCATAATTAAAAAATTTGAAATTAATAAATAAAATTAAATAATTAAAGTGAAACATTAATGAAATTAATTTAAAAAGTTGAACCTAAAAAATCGATTAATTGGACTCTCAGGCAAAATTGTTGAGGGTTCGTGGGATATTTCTTTAAGGACCCCTCCATTTGGGGGTCCAAAGAATTAAAGACATAATAGAAGGGGGTTCTCCAAAAATTAAAAGTAAATCAAGAAAGACTGAAGTCAAGGTATTAAAGTCAATCAAGTGAAACTGAAGTCAAAATTAAAGTTAATCAAGCAAGACTGAAGTCAAGGTACTAATCGAGTCAATCTCATAAGACTAAGGTCAAAACCCTAAATCAAAACCCTAGTCTAAACTAATCAAGTCAATCTCATAAGACTAAGGTCAAAACCCTAAATCCAAACCCTAATATAAAACTAATCAAGTCAATCTCATAAGACTAAAGTCAAAACCCTAAAACCCTAAATACTAAGTCAAAACCCTAATTGAAACCCTAAAAGAAACCCTAATCAAACCCTAATGCTTCTAAAAACTTTATAAATAGGAGCCTCCACACCCTATTTTCGTATCAAAGAAAAAACCCTAGGAAAAGTAGGTGAAGAAGCCTCCATAACCTCCCGAAAACCCTAATTTTGGAGCCCCAACTCCTTCCCTAACACCCCTACTCCGATTTTAGCCTAAAAAACACCCAAAAACCTCTAAAAAACATCCCAAAAATCCACAACAAATTCGAAGCACCCAGATCCAAGAAGGAGATACCTTACCTCGGAGATCAGAAATCAGATCCGGAGATAGAACGAAGTAAGGAACACGGTACAAGGAGTTGTTTTCACCAGATCTGAGGGAATAACACTTTGCAGATCAAAGGTAAGTTTATTTTTATTTTTTTTAATCTAGGTTTATCATTAGCGATGTAGATCTACTTGGGATAAGTAGAGACCAGCATTGGCCGGGCGGGACTGGTGCCTAACACCTTCCAACCCCGTAACATGATGCCCGGATTCAGATTTCTATAGTAGATTAGTTCTTTTCTATCCATTTAAGGGTCAATTTGGTTCCTAGACCACAATAACTAGGTGGCGACTCCCAAACCTCAAGGGTCAAAAGCGGATCCGCGCACCCCGCGGATCGAGGGCGCTTTCAGTGGCGACTCCACTGGGGACTTTCGAGGATTAAACTTGAAAAGCCCCAAGTATGGGATACGTCGCTAATAGGACCTTTTTATTTGATTTAGTTGATTATTTGTTTATTGTATTTTATTTATTTATGTTTTTTTTTATTATTATTTTTTTTTTGTTATTCTTTTGGCTTAATCATAGATCACATGATTCAATCTTGAATATCCTAATCCAATATATCATTTTTTTATGGTTCAATCGAAGTCATTCGGAATGACCCTAAATAATGCGAGATTTCAAAGGAATAATCTTATTGAGGATGAGATAATGGTTTTCGGACCATGATTTTTTTACGCACGTAATTATAGTGTTTTTTTAATGGTTAGGCGTTGCACCCTTCGACAACACTTTGTTTTTTTTAAAAAAATTTATTTTTTAGCATGCTGTCCATTGACAGCAAGAAAAATATCAAAATTTTTTTCTTTTTTTCTGTTGAAGGCAAAGCGTGCTGAAGGGCTTGGTGTGTCGTAAATAACGTGGCGTTTTTCAATTTGCACACTAACTTACCAATAAAAGAGTGCTGGTACGTGTGGTGTGCCATAAAAAATATCTGTTTTTTTCCCGTTCACACCACCAATACATGAGGAGGTGTGTTGGTGTGCATTGAATAAAATCTAATTCTTTCTATGCGCACATCGTTTCTCCAAGAAGAGAAAACGCTGGTTAATATAGAGGCCGATGAGGTCTCTCTGTCCAACCATTTGAAACCAGCAAAATCAACGAAAAAAATCAATTTTTTTACCCACATCATCTTCTCAAATCGTTTTCTTCCTAACCCATTGTCTACAACAGACGAATCTGTTAGAGCTGTTCGATTTCAGACCCAAAAATCATTGTGATGAAGAGTCATAAACTTCGAATCGACAAACCCCTTTGAAGTTCATTCGAACAAGAACGAGTTAACCATACTCTTCATTCGGCTATCAAAGACAATGAGGGACTGGTTCAGATCTGAATCCGATCGGTTTAGTCTCTCCATTCTCTCAGTCCGATTGATTTAGAGTCACTAATGATCTAAAAAATCTGCGATTTCTTCTGAGAGAAAGTGAGACACGCAGCATGATTCATCTACGAAGCTATATTTGCGATCTCGCCCCAAAGAGCTGGAGTTTTTTCTTTTTGTTTCTTTTTTTAAATAAAAGAAGAACACTGATTCGACCGAGATTTTATAAAGATTCAAACTTCACAGATTGCTGCCGGTTCTCGTTGATCTTGTTGACTTTATGTTCTTCAACTCTCATTTATCAGATCGGTTTTACGAACGTGAACCCAACTGTAGAAGCTTTGATTTTCTGGGTTTATTTTTCTTTTTAGATGCTTTTAAACAGAAAATCAGAGAGGTGTAGGAAACCTACTGGATTTGAGCTTTTGATTTTTTGTTTCGAATTACAGAGAACATCGATCTATGATTGAGATTGAATCACGATAGTTCTTGGTTTCGAATCAGCAACATCAATCCGTTTGATTTCGGACATTTTTCAATTTTTCATGTTTATTTTTTTTAACTTTTGAGGATCAAACCGATGGATCAGACGAGAAATCACAATTAAATAAGCACATTTTCATGGAATATTTGCTTCATTTAACTGATGAAGAATGTGGTTGTTTAAGTTTATCCCAAACTCTTATTAGCACATCAATATTCATTTGTAACACACCACTCCATACGCGGGCAATATTTTTTCCTAAAGGATTGATGTAAAGGATTGATAAATTAATAATGAGTTGCTAATATACCTCAATGTTGTTCTAACTGTTGGCAGCCCACACACCAATTATTCTAATGACACCTTGATGATTTACGTGGAAATTTGGGTGACACTAGTAAGATATGGTTTGTCAACAACGATCCATTTGTTGGCTAAATTTTTATTGGGATTTTTTTTTGATTTTTTTTTAAAAAAAAATGGGTATTTGATTTTAAAATCTCCATCCTGACGAATATCCAGTCATCCTCAATACAATATGATTTGAAATTCTGAATTATTTTGGGCCATTCGAAATAACCTTCGATTGAAATACACAAGGAAATAATGTTGGATTAAATGCTTGTTATATGCTTGATATGCTCATCTTTTAATCATGTGATTTGAATGATGATGATCTTGATTAAATATTCATATGATTTGAATGGTGTCGATCTTGATTGAATGTTCGCATAATCCGATGTATGATGGTATGATCAGGCCCATGGGCCCATTTATTTGAAAAAAGCCCCGGGCACACCCCACCCTGTATTGCACACAACCACATGCACGTTTACCGCTTTACTCACTTACACGTCCCATTTAGCCAACGTGGCACTAGTGCGTGGCCCGGTCTCTTCGAAGATGCGACGTCATTCATGAAACCCACAACTCCAGTCACGTACCTTAGGGTATATCAAACTGGGGGCGTCAATACCATCTGATCAGGTGATTCTGAGAAGTATGTTGATGCACCCAGGCTGGAGCGACCTGAGCCTTTGACCTATTGTAAGCCACACAGTCACATGTCCCGATTGCCAACGTAGTACTAGTACGTGGTCGGTCCCCTCGTGGGATGTCAAACCATTTATGAAAGCTACAACCCTTGACTGTACCCGTAGGTATAAAAGATAATCTAAGTGTATCAATTGCACTTCTTTGTCAAAACCGGTGCCTAAGCAGATCTTGCCCCGCTGTACCCTACTGTACGAGGGGGATAGACTACGTCTATTCTAGACGAGAGGTATTTAAGTGGGCCCTTGCTCAGCATTGTGCGCCACCTCTCAACTGGAGATCAAACTGGCTGTTTTTGGCTTCAGAGAAGTGAATTGAGGTTTTAGATTATCACCTATACGGTATATCAAACCAAGTCACCACGTATCGAAAGGTATATAGGTGTGCTTGGGCAAGGGTGGCCAGATAAAAATGCATTGCACGTAGTAAGCTTAGAGTCTAAAAACCTTCCCGGTAGGTCACGACTCGAACTTATCGTGGGTGTTCCCGGGTTGTTTATTGAATGAATGCATGTGATTAATGAATGTATGTGAATGTATGTGAATGATGAGATCAGAATGCATGTGAATGATGAAATGGATGTATGTGAATGATGAGATCAGAGTGTATGATTGTCCTCAAGGATAAAAAATGTTGTTTTTGAAAATCAAAATGAGTGCACCGACCCAATAAAAAATCCATCTCTTGCAAATGACCCAGCCCAACTCGATCCAACAATCCTGATGGACCGGGCCATTTAAATCGAAATAGAAATCAAATTTTCAAAGAAGAAAAATGGTTTACGAAGGAAAAGTATTTTCTAGAAAAAGTATTTTCCAAAATAAGTATTTTCCAAAAAAGTGTTATAATGTTTTCTAAGAAAAAAGTGTTTTCTAGAAAATGTTTTCCATAAGAACAAGATTTTCCAAGAGAAAATATTTTCCAAATAAAAATTATTTTTCAGAGAAAAATGTTTTTCAGAAGAAAATGTTTTCCAAAAGAAAAGAAAATGAAGGAAAACTGATTTACAAAGATATATATTTGCATGAAAAATTATTGAAATATGTTTGAAGTTGTTATTCAATGAAAACATTATTTGTCAATATTTTTCAAGAGTGCAGTAAAATTATTTTTCTTCTGAATAATCATTAAATGGATGAACTTTTTAATGGATTGGTGCACATAATTCAATAAAATCTCAGGGTTCATTTAAAATGTTATCAAGGGGGTGACACTGAAATTGGTTAAATTCACCTTCAAAGAGGTTTAAGGGTTATCATTGTATCTAAGCTCAATCGTCCATCGTCTAGATAGGGTTGTAAATCCGGTCAGTTAGAGTAAACGTCAATATCAAATCAATAGTCGGAAATGACCTCAAAATTTCTCAACATCGTCCAGTTGTTCTTTGAAGATCATAGTACTTCAATCCTATCGGTTATAAGCAATATCTCAGTCCTCAGTCCTAATCAAACTCGTGTAGGTACTTGTCTTGAGTTTTCATGAGTCATTTGGGTTAGCTCGAGTCCTTTTTTCCAGCAAGGTCATGTCTTCCTTATATTGAGTCTACTCTTTCCTATTGAGTCAAGTTAGTACATCGAGTCTATAGAGGTGTCTGTTTCCCCATCTGAAATTGATCGGATAAAGGAAATTTTTGAATACTTCAAGCGCATTAACGAATTAACTACTAATCTGCCTTCAAGGATAGATTTTTCTCCTGAGCAAGAAGATAAGAGTCGGGCTCAAGAAAGCAAAGGTCATTGACCTCGGAACAGAAATAAATTCCTAAAGAGATTCAAATAGAAACCATCTTATCTCCAGAAGAACACAAGGGGATAATGAATTTTCTTAGAAATTTCGAAGACTTGTTCACGTGGGCCTATGAGGATATGTTAGGTGCAAGTTTGGGTGTTGTCTAACACGGATTATATATTGACTCGTCTATATCGATGGAATCAAAGAAGATGTTATAAAATATATCAGCACTATCCTTACTACATCTTGAGTTGCAAATCACATATTATCAATCGATATGGGGATACCTTTTGAACTGATCTCTAATAATGGGTCGTACCTCAAAGCTTAAATCATTACTCCGTGTTCAAAGTTGAAGATCCGGAATCACAAATCATCCTCCTACCGTCCTCAGATCAATGGAACGGTTGAAGCAGTTAGTAAGAGTATCAAGACTATCATCAGGAAAATGAGTCAATAACATCGAGATTGGTCAGAAAAATTATCATTCACGCTGTGGACATATCGAACCCTAATTCGATCCTCTATTGGAGTTACTCCCTACTCTTTAGTGTATGGCATGGAAGCAGTCTTGCCAGTTGAAATGAAAATTTCGTCTCTCAGGGTCTTGTTGGAAAATCATTTGTTAGAAACAGATTGGGTTCGTCAGCAGTATGAAGAATTAAACTTGATCGAAGGAAACGAGTTAAAGCCCTGTACCACGTGCAAGCTTATCTAAGAAGAGTCACCTTTGCATTTGACAAGAAGGTCAAAGCTCATCATTTACAAGTCAAAGATTTAACTATCAGACTTCAAAGAAAATTGAACACTCCTCATCGACTATAGGAGAAAGTCTAAATTGGAGAAATTCATTCATTAAGGAAATACTGTCTAGAAAAGTCGTCAGACTTCAAGATCATGATGGAGGTGAACTACCAGAACCAACCAATCTTTACCAGATCAAGCGGTACTACATTTAAGGAGGCCATCCTTGGCCGAATCAATCCTCATATTACCCAGTTACCCTGTTCAACATATCCTTTCTTAACCCTTTGTAGCCTTTTCAAAAAAAAATGAATGATGCCTTTTTTCTTTCTCAGCCCGATCACCTAACCTAGGGGAGGGAAGATCCGAACTACGTTTTGGTCTGATCCCGAAAATTTGGGGTACGTAGGCAACCTGAGAAGTTACTTTAGGCCCGACCACACCAAAATAAAAAATAGATTCCCCGATGAAGAAAAAATCTAAAAAGAAAAAATTCAAAGAATGGGGAAGAAAATTTAAAGAAAAAGAAATAATTTAAAAGGAAATGCCACACAAGGGGCATTTGCGTTTTTGAGCCTCAAAATCCCTTTCATTTTATGCCTAGTCCCAAGCCTACCTATAAAAGTCCTCCTAAGTACCGTGTGAAAAAGTCAAGGAGGGTAGTAGAACATGATCAGACAGTGATTCTAGAAGGTCAGAGGAAAAGAAAAAAGATAAAAAAAAATGATGAAGCCTGCTAAGTTGAAAACCCGAAAAGGGCGACTTAGGCAAAAATTAAGGCAAGCTCGCAAAGTTGAAAATCTGAAAGGACAACTTTGGCAACAATCAGAGCCAAGGAAAAAAAAGAAAAAGCTCGCTAGATTGAAAACCTGAAAAGGCGATCTAGGCAAAAGTTAGAGCAAGCTCGATAGATTGAAAACCTGGAAAGGCGATCTAGGCAAAAACTAGAGCAATAAAAAAAAAGAAAAAAATCCCAAGCTGAGAGCAGTTCGAGCCGAAACGTCAGAAATCCGAATAATCAAGTTCAATACTCAGCTTAAACCAGACATAGATTCAGAAGCCACAAGTATCTTGTCTACGATCGATCTGAAAATTCTTACTTCCCCAAGTAAACCAATGGAGAGAATGGTGAATTCTATGATGAGTCTCAAAAGGAAATATTTTGTTCTCTTGAGCCTGACTCAAAATCTTTAATAAAATTAATCAAAATTAAAAGTTGAATCTTTATTGCGCTTGTGGTAATCAAATATTTCAAATCTTCATACCAGGGGCATTTTTCTTTTTCACCTAGATATGTAATTTCCTCCTTATACCAGGGGCATCTTCTTTATGATGTGTTCAATTATTTTCAATGCCATGTTTATTGTCAAACTAGGGACATTTTGTTTTTGAGCAATGTTAATCCTAAAATGAGAATTCAAACTTAAGGTTACCCTCTTGATAGCAGTTTTTCAAAAAACTCTTGAGGTTCAAACTCAGATTTTAAATTTACAAAACTTTTTTGATAAAACCTTGAGGTTCAAACAAATGCATTCTGAATCTCACATAGGAGATAGGATATCCATTCTGTCCCAAATCTATTCATTCTTAGATTCTACCACTATTTTCCAGATCCATTTTCAATCGTTTCTCTCCAAGATTTATTCCTTTGTTCTCAGTTTTACTCAGCCAGATGCCGCCAAGGGTTTTCTTGGAATTATGCTCAGATGCGTCAAGGGTTTTCTTGGAATTATGCTCCAAGGGTTTTCTTGGAATTATGCTCAGATGCCGCCAAGGGTCTTCTTGGAATTATGCTCAGATGCCGCCAAGGGTCTTCTTGGAATTATGCTCAGATGCCGCCAAGGGTTTTCTTGGAATTATGCTCAGATGCCACCGAGGTTTTTGGAACTATGCTCAGATGCCGCCAAGGGTTTTCTTGGAATTATGCTCAGATACCGCCGAGGGTTTTCTCGGAACTATGCTCAGATGCCGCCAAGGGTTTTCTTGGAACTATGCTCAGATGCCGCCAAGGGTTTTCTCGGAACTATGCTCAGATGCCGCCAAGGGTTTTCTTGGAATTATGCTCAGATGCCGCCAAGGGTTTTCTTGGAACTATGCTCAGATGCCGCCAAGGGTTTTCTTGGAATTATGCTCAGATGCCGCCAAGGGTTTTCTTGGAATTATGCTCAGATGCCGCCGAGGGTTTTCTCGGAATTATGCTCAGATGCCGCCAAGGGTCTTCTTGGAATTATGCTCAGATGCCGCCAAGGGTTTTCTTGGAATTATGCTCAGATACCGCCAAGGGTCTTCTTGGAATTATGCTCAGATGCCGCCAAGGGTTTTCTTGGAATTATGCTCAGATACCGCCAAGGGTTTTCTTGGAATTATGCTCAGATGCCGCCGAGGGTTTTCTCGGAACTATGCTCAGATGCCGCCAAGGGTTTTCTTGGAATTATGCTTAGATACCGCCGAGGGTTTTCTCGGAACTATGCGCAGATGCCGCCAAGGGTTTTCTTGGAACTATGCTCAGATGCCGCCAAGGGTTTTCTTGGAATTATGCTCAGATACCGCCGAGGGTTTTCTCGAACTATGCTCAGATGCCGCCAAGGGTTTTCTTGGAATTATGCTCAGATGCCGCCAAGGGTTTTCTTGGAACTATGCTCAGATACCGCCGAGGGTTTTCTCGGAACTATGCTCAGATGCCGCCAAGGGTTTTCTTGGAACTATGCTCAGATGCCGCCAAGGGTTTTCTTGGAATTATGCTCAGATGCCGCCAAGGGTTTTCTTGGAATTATGCTCAGATGCCGCCGTGGGTTTTCTTGGAACTATGCTTAGATACCGCCGAGGGTTTTCTCCGAACTATGCTCAGATGCCGCCAAGGGTTTTCTTGGAACTATGATCAGATGCCGCCAAGGGAATTATGCTCAGATGCCGCCGAGGGTTTTCTCGGAACTATGCTCAGATGGCGCCAAGGGTTTTCTTGGAATTATGCTCAGATGCCGCCGAGGGTTTTCTCGGAATTATGCTTAGATACCGCCAAGGGTTTTCTTGGAATTATGCTCAGATGCCGCCGAGGGTTTTCTCGGAATTATGCTCAGATACCGCCAAGGGTTTTCTTGGAACTATGCTCAGATGCCGCCGAGGGTTTTCTCGGAACTATGCTCAGATGCCGCCAAGGGTTTTCTTGGAATTATGCTCAGATGCCGCCAAGGGTTTTCTTGGAACTATGCTCAGATGTCGCCAAGGGTTTTCTTCGAATTATGCTCAGATGCCGCCAAGGGTTTTCTTGGAATTATGCTCAGATACCGCCAAGGGTTTTCTTGGAATTATGCTCAGATGCCGCCGAGGGTTTTCTCGGAACTATGCTCAGATGCCGCCAAGGGTTTTCTTGGAATTATGCTCAGATGCCGTCGAGGGTTTTCTCAGAATTATGCTCAGATACCGCCAAGGGTTTTCTTGGAATTATGCTCAGATGCCGCCAAGGGTTTTCTTGGAATTATGCTCAGTTTATATTTACTTCATCCTCAGATTTGACTCATTTCCAACTCAAACTCTTTGAAATCTATCTCAGATTTTGAGCCCACACACTTGCACAGTTGTTATATCAGTCAAGGAGAATTTTTTAAATTTCAAGGATCTGACACTGCCAGTGAGAGCTCGCGCTCAAGGACCTGACATTTTTTTGATTCGGGGAGAGTTTACGCTCAAGGATCCGAACGCCCAGACGAATTGTTGAATCAGGCTACAAAATGAACTGTCACTAGCTTTGGCATTCGGATATCACACTAATCTACCAATATAGATTTTCTATCTAGTTTGCTTCAACCCTCTGCCAAAGAGGGGCATCTGTAGACACCCCATTTTTGTATCCGCCTGATTAATCAAGTCGTCAACCCGATCGCAAAGGTTCCCAATGATGGATGTCTATTCCAATGCTTTATTTTGTTACCATATATGTTTCAGAAATTCGGATGAGGTATCTCGAATTGACAAAACCTAGAAACCACGCTACGCTAGGAAAATACGACCCCAGAAACATAGAAATCATCATCTTGCAAACCAAAAAGAAGCTTCACGATAAAAATCACTAAAAATGATTAAATTACCAAAATACCCCTAACCTCAAAACAACCTTAGAGCCTACATTACGCTTAGAAAAATCCGTTCAAACACATAAAACAACAAATCGAAACCAAGTAAACCACTTCGCCAATTTTCACAAAATTTGACAAAATTACGAAAATACCCCTCATAAAGTTCATGATCATTTCATATAAAAAACTTCATAAATGACAAAAACCAACATTCCCAATGAATTCCTTATGAAAAACTGATTCCAAAACATCCTGGAACATTGAAAAACGACTTAAAACGTAAAAAATCCTCTCCGAGGGCAAAACGGTAATTTCACAATTTTCATAATTAAAAAATTTGAAATTAATAAATAAAACATTAAATAATTAAAGTGAAACATTAATGAAATTAATTTAAAAAGTTGAACCTAAAAAATCGATTAATTGGACTCTCAGGCAAAATTGTTGAGGGTTCGTGGGATATTTCTTTAAGGACCCCTCCATTTGGGGGTCCAAAGAATTAAAGATATAATAGAAGGGGGTTCTCCAAAAATTAAAAGTAAATCAAGAAAGACTGAAGTCAAGGTATTAAAGTCAATCAAGTGAAACTGAAGTCAAAATTAAAGTCAATCAAGCAAGACTGAAGTCAAGGTACTAATCGAGTCAATCTCATAAGACTAAGGTCAAAACCCTAAATCAAAACCCTAATCTAAACTAATCAAGTCAATCTCATAAGACTAAGGTCAAAACCCTAAATCCAAACCCTAATATAAAACTAATCAAGTCAATCTCATAAGACTAAAGTCAAAACCCTAAAACCCTAAAGACTAAGTCAAAACCCTAATTGAAACCCTAAAAGAAACCCTAATCAAACCCTAATGCTTCTAAAAACTTTATAAATAGGAGCCTCCACACCCTATTTTCGTATCAAAGAAAAAACCCTAGGAAAAGTAGGTGAAGAAGCCTCCATAACCTCCCCAAAACCCTAATTTTGGAGCCCCAACTCCTTCCCTAACACCCCTACTCCGATTTTAGCCTAAAAAACACCAAAAACCTCTAAAAAACATCCCAAAAATCCACAACAAATTCGAAGCACCCAGATCCAAGAAGGAGATACCTTACCTCGGAGATCAGAAATCAGATCCGGAGATAGAACGAAGTAAGGAACACGGTACAAGGAGTTGTTTTCACCAGATCTGAGGGAATAGCACTTTTGCAGATCAAAGGTAAGTTTATTTTTATTTTTTTTAATCTAGGTTTATCATTAGCGATGTAGATCTACTTGGGATAAGTAGAGATCGGCATTGGCCGAGCGGGGCTGGTGCCTAACACCTTCCAACCCCGTAACATGATCCTCGGATTCAGATTTCTATAGTAGATTAGTTCTTTTCTATCCATTTAAGGGTCAATTTGGTTCCTAGACCACAATAACTAGGTGGCAACTCCCAAACCTCAAGGGTCAAAAGCGGATCCGCGCACCCCGCGGATCGAGGGCGCTTTCACAGTCATAGAAGAAGCTATGGGATGTATACTTGCACAGTATGACAAAGATACTTGCAAAGAAAGAACTATCTACTATATCGATAAAAAGATGTTAGAATATGAACGAAACTATTCAGCCCTAGAAAAAACTTGTTTAGCACTGGTATGGGCTACTCAGAGACTTCAGCATTATATGTTATCTCATTCAGTTATCTTGTTATCTCGGATGGATCCTCTTAAATATCTCTTTGAGAAATTGGCACTAACAGGGAGAATCGCACGATGGTTGTTGTTGTTGTTGTCAGAATTTGACATCACGTACGTTACGCAAAAATCTATCAAGGGGAGAGCTGTGGCAGAATATTAGGTAGATTATCCAGTGGTAGAAGGAATAGGGCCTTTTGATCAGTTCCTAGATGAAAATATCTTACATATTGAAGAAGAACCGCATAATCTAACATGGCAGTTATACTTTGATGGGGCTGCTAGTCAGAATGGGTATGGAATAGGGGCAGTTTTGTTTTTTCCTAAAGGATGCCACATTCTTATAGCTATTAAGTTAGATTTTTCTAACACCAGTACTACACTAGAATATGAGGTATGCATCGCTGGGCTCGAAGCTATTTTGAATCTGGGCTTTACAAAAATTGAAGTCTTTGGGGATTCAACCTTGGTCATACATCACTCATTGGAAGAATGGAAGACTAGGGATGAAAAGTTGAAGCCTTATCATGAGTATCTACTAAACTTAGTGAGTAAGTTTAAAGCTATCCTATTCCAACACTTGTCAAGAAAAGATAATAGATGTAAAACCCTAAGTTCTCAATTCGTATATCGAGAAAAAATAAATAGTGAAATTTGATAAAATCTTGAAAGTGGGACTTAGGGGTAAAACTTTAGGATATTTCTGATCATTTTTAATAAAATCCGACCTTACCATTGGATTGCAAATGATCGAAAAATATATTTTAGCCTGTAAGCACACTCAAATGCGAGTCCGAACATAAAAATTGTAAAATCTTCTATTACTGAGTGGGACCAAGCTAAAATAGTGACTTTTTGCTAGAGTAAGAGTTATTAAGATTTGATTACACTATTAAATTCGTAACAAAAAATTATTGAACATGGACTATTTATTTGTCATTTTTGGAGATCAGGAAGTCGAATTATCGTCAAAAACGAAAACGACATCAATTTTAGGGGTCACCTCAGGCCAAAAATTTAAATTTTTGTTAGAAAAAAAATTTGTATAAATTGACGATACCATTAGATCCAGAACGAAAAATTAGATGAAATAGAGTATTCATTCATCATTTTTGAGTTCGAACAGTCAAGTTATCATCGATCGAAACAATAGGCAAAATACCGATTTCATCCCAAGATATATATAAATAAATTTTTTTAATTTATTTTCACTTTCAACTTCATTTTAAAAGACCCAAAAATCAGCCAACCTTTTAAAAGTTTTTTTTCCTTTGATTTTCAACCTCAGATATGTCTCAAACGGCTTGTCGTCGACGATTGACGCAGAAGGGAGAAACGTCCGCAGCCGCGTTCTCTACAAAACTCACCCAAACTCTTACCATTTCACTGTCTTTTTCACCCTGTATCATCAAAAATCAGCTGTATTTATATACGGAGATTTCAAAACTTTGCCTCTGATTTCATCTGTTTCGGGATCAAATCGTCCTCCACAGTAGAAGGGAGAAAAGACAACGACATCGGGATCTTCGAAACCACTGAACCAATTTAGAAAATCAATCATCTAGAAATATGAGTTACCACGATTTTCGCATCGATCGCCTCAATTTCTGTGCATGCGCTTCGATCCTTTCGCACATAGATAGTAGGAAACTCTCAATTTCTATTAGTAATCGTAAATTGTGAAAATTGCATTTAGGATTTTATCAAAAATTTTGGTGTATTTCCAAAATATAGAATTATCTTGTTATTTCAAAATCCACGTCAAAAATTGCATGTTTGATATGTTTAATTGTATTTTTTAACAAATTATACGTGGGTAGGATATTTTAATGGGTTATTTCCATTAGTTGGGTCTTGTGCACTACTCGAACCCTGTTTTGATATAACATTTGTATTTTTTTAATATTATTGATAAAAATAAATTTTATAATTGAAAAATATGATTTAATATTCAATGAACTCATATTGAGTTGATGAATTTCAGAAAATGAATATTTTATTGAAGAGATTGAAAATTGTAAAAAAATCAAAAAAAGGGAAAAAAGGTATGAAATAGTAAAATGTCAAGATCACATCCGAGGGGTGCTGTCTGCATTTTATATTTTTGTGTGGGGTGTAGGTTGGTGAATAGATATCCAGGGATAATGTTACTGGTTGCATATTTATTTACTTTCTGTTAGCACAAGGCGCTGTTTACGTTTCCGTCTGTTATTTATTTTAGGCCGTGTGGCCACACTTCTATGGTAGGAAATTGGATATCAATTCTCAATCTTGTATTGTTAATTTCCCTTTTGCTTTCAAATGAAAATAATATATATATAGCTATTTTGTGAGCTATTAAAGAGTTTGTGAAAGCCTAAAGGCATAGTGCGTCATATCATCCGGAGTGGTGTACTATCTTGGGATGTACGGTAGGGACCACCAAGCTCATACGTGGTATGGGACACGTATGAGAGTGGAGTCACAACTGAAATCCGGGTTATTCCTCTCTATCTTTATGTAAAGGTGGTCGTATACGAATGGTTTGTATATTTGGGAATCACATGCACGCTTGATAGGCATAGACAAAGATGATTAGTCAGTGATCACTAACAATGTATAGTAATCGAATGTTCTGACACATCGAAAAGAGACTCATTGCTTACGGTGACGTCAAACGGCCAGCCTGAGCCGGATAAATGGTCAACTAAACGTGGTAAATGCAGCGGTCGACCACAAAATCAGAAACTAAAAGCTAGAGAAGAATTGTAACATCATGTCCCGACTGGGAGCGATCCAGTCGTGAATCCCAACTCTCTAATTTCAATACTCCACCATAGTGTATTATGTATCTGTTGCCTTATTTTGATATATAAAATGAAATGCATGTTTAATGTTTCCATATGATCAATTAGATTTGTATAAAAAGATTATTTTATATTGAGTAGTGATGATTGATGTAATGTGAGTTTTAAAATGTTTAGTTACTTATCCCTAGCTATATGTACCAGTTAATCGTAGTTTCTTCTTTAAAATTTTGCATATTTTAAAATAATTCAATATGTTTATTCGTTCATGTTAGAAGAGGTTATTGGTAGAAATTGTTTGATTCCTTACTAGGTAACCATTGTTACTCACCCTTTCCTTCTCCATTTTTTAGTTTCAGCACTTACAGTTACCGAGGCGGGCGAAAAGTCGGTAAGTGAGGAGAGCATGGTCGGTTAGATCGACGATCAGAGTCTGTTGGATTGTAAGCACTAGGGCTATACCCTTTAGTGTTGTCAATTTCGTTCAGGATGTATACAGATTTTGGAGTCGAGTGTTAGGTTTATGTTAGAGTGAGAATATTTTTGTAATCTGTATATTGTTAAACTTCCACAGTCTGATCCACTTACGTATTAATTATATTTATTCTTCCGTCGTTATCTTGTTTTCATAGTTTTATATATAGGATTTGTTGTTATTGGTTTATCAAGTTTTGAATTCCATGAAATGCTAACATAAACAGAGGAGACCATGTCAAAATTTCGAGGTGCCACCTAGTACCTTGAGTTTTGGCATGGGGATTTGTGTTAGCATTTGGCGGGGCGCTACAGATGGTATTAGAGTATAGCATTAGATCCGTATGGGATACAAATCTATTATGTTTATTGGAGTTGGTTGATACCACAAATATTAGAGCGATAATCATAGTGTCCCTAGATAATCGAAATTCAAACTCATTAGTAGTTCCGTATTGGAATTACGAGTTCTTCTGTGTCTAGAATTTATAGAGCCTAGTAATCCTAAGGTAGGATTCTAGGTTTGTTCTGCTAGTAATGGAACTGGAGTCCATTACTAAGTTCTAGGCTACAGTAGTAATTCATAGTTGTGTAAGAGCAGTTTTAGCCTTATTCTGATAAGTGCTTTGTTACGGATAAATATAGAGACGAGACATATTCTAGATCAGACCACTAACCTAATAATACAACTAATGTTATTCATGGGACACATGACCGAGTCTCATGTTAAGTTCAGGGAGAAAATATGAATAATACAACCACCACCACCTCGAAGCCAAATGGAAGGAAGACAATTAGTTTCTAATAAGAGACAAACAATTACGAAACTAGCTAGCAAATTCATATGAAAAATAACTATATGTGAGGAGTGAGATTATAGACATACCAATTCAATGGATAAAAGAATTTTATAAGAAACAACAACATATACTACTAAATCCATCGAAAGAAAAAGTTGTGGTACATTATGAGTGTGGCAAATTAGGACATAAAGGAAAGTAATATTCGGGTCGATGTCAACCGATTAAGAATGTGTGGCTCAGAAAGATGTTAGACAAACCAATTCAAGGAACAATAAGGCCACCAAATTTTAATAAAGTTGATAACGTACTCGTATTATACCAAACGGACAAGACTAGCGATCGAAAGCGAGAAATGGTACAAGACTTACCACAATTGCAAGGTGCACTACTAAATCAAAGAAAAGATGGAGCACTGGATTTCTTCACAAGAGACAAATACTATTCCACCTCTGGGATCACTTCCATAGGTCGTGCTTTTGAAGAACAAGAGAGTTCCCTAGCTCAAAGGACAAGTAAATCCAAGGATGTGGTTGTAGAATTTCGATGATTACATCCACCGAGATTAGGAGACTTTTTCAATCCGATTGAGGTCAATGAGTGGGTTTTGAAGACCTAAAAGATTTTGAGTATTATGTAGTGCCTAAGAGATCAGTGGGTGACGGTGATTACATCCTAGTTGGACGGGGAGGCCAGTCATTAGTAATGTTTTGAGAAGAATGTATTGAAAGATTGATCTTTTGAGTGGGTAGACTTCGAGAGGATGTTTGTTCATAGATTTATATTCGAGACTACTTAAGAAATCAAATACTAGGAGTTTTTGAGATTAGTGCAGGATAATCTATCAATTACAAACTATGGTATATATTCATTAGGTTATCACGATATGCGCCCGAACTTCTCCTGACAGATCTGCAGAAGGCCGTAGATTCTTTAGTGGACTATAATCCTACCTAAGGGCTAGGAGGTCAATGATTGAGACTACCAATTATAGAGATACGATGAATCGATCTTAGAGGGTAGAACGAGGGGAGATGGAGTTACAGACCTCTAGGGGGTAAATTAGTAGACCTTAGATTTATTTTTGTCCCAGATCAGATCCGGCTAAGAGGCCGATGTATTCGAAGCTAATTTTCCCTGGATCAGTGTATCCACAATATAGAACTCCTCCACTGTCAAGTTGTAGAGTTCCCCAATCGTCGAGTTATAGAGTAGTTGGAGCTCCAATGATTCCAACAGGGCCAAAGGAACCAACCAGACAGGTTCAGAGCATGCAGGCTCCAGTTTACCAACTGCCTACTCTAGAGAAATTTACGAAGACAAGATCGTTGACATGTTACACATGTGATCAGGTGGGACATATCAAGAGAGAATGTTCTCTATCACAGGCGCGAACAAGGGTTATGACCCAGGAGAAAGTACTTGTCTCCGACGAAGTTTTGAAAAGTACGATTTCTAATTATCATGTTAGAAATTGGAGTTCTATTCAATATTGGTTCTTCTAGATCATATAATTCTATTGAAAGTTTGGATACTTGTGAGAGCTGTTCTTCCCATTATTCATTATTCTAGTATAATATTTGAAACATACTAAACAACTAACCTTTCTCCTACCGCTTTCCACTTTTTATGCTATCATCCCATCCTCATCTTTAACCTCTCCCTTTTTTTAGCGATTTGATATTTATTAAATTTGGAACTACGAAGCTTTTGGAAGTAGGCGGAGTAGAAATTACTCAACTAATAGTAAGGGGGTGAAGGAATGAAACTAATTCGAAACTAGAATGAAAAGGTGCAATCTTATAAAAAAAAAGCTAATCATGAACCATCTAGACTGCGTTCTGATAATTGATAGGTATGTTTTAGGTGTAAGGATGGTTGTGAAGTATGAGAAGGCAAGTGCGATTTATAAGACTAGTAATGTGACTATATAACAAGTGAAGGTATGGGTAATAACTAATAATATATATGGTTGAGTTGAGGAACTGGTGAAATTTGGAAAAAGGTATCGTACAATTTTGAAAGAGCATGTGGTATGTAAAAGAAAAGAGATTTAGTAGAGTATAAGTTAGGAGGTGGGTCGATGTAAAATGTGAGAAAGAATAATCTTGTGACAATGTTGCATTAATGATGACTTAATGGAATTGTGAGAAAATAGATGTAGGATTTATCCCATCGAGTAAGATTTTAAATTATAAAGTTTATGACAGAGGTTTTGAGGAAATATCACAATAAGTAGAAAATGTAAAATTAAATTGAATATAAAGATAGCGGTGTGTTTGTGGTAAGACTATGCATTGAGGAGTAATATTCATAGCAAATATGAGTAAAACATAATAGACGGTGTAATTGATGAGAGAAATAAGGATAAAGAATAGAGAAGATGTGAAAGGATTATTGTTGATAGACATTGGTGGGGAAGTCATACATAGTGAATTGATTGTTATCTTAGGTTTATACAAATAATGGATTGGTGGAGTATGAGTTTGAATTAGAATGATTAATTAATGAATGTGTTAGGTTGACGGAATATGGGAGACATAAGTGTACGAGTTATAAATGAGATTGAATTGAGACTAAGAATAGATGGTAATTAAAAATAGGTGTTGTTTATTATATATGTCGTGTTAGTGGAATCGCGACAAAGCTCGATAAGGTATGATTTTAATTTTGAGCACAAAATTTTTATTAAGGGGGGAAAAATCTAAAACCCCGAGTTTTCAATTCGTATCTCGAGGAAATAAATAGTGAAAATTTGAGAAAATCTTGAAAGTGGGATTTAGGGGTAAAAATCTAGGATGTTTTTGATCATTTTTAATGAAATCAGACCTTACCATTGGATTGAAAATGATCGAAAAACATATTTTAGCCTGTAAGCACACTCAAATGTGAGTCTGAACATAAAAGTTATAAAATCCTCGATTATCGAGTCGGACCAGGCTAAAATAGTGACTTTTTGCTAGAGCAAGAATTATTAAGATTTGATAACACCATTGGGTTCGTAAAGAAAAATTATTAAACATTGACTATTTATTTGTCATTTTTGGAGATTAGGAAGTCGAATTATCGTCAAAAACGAAAACGACATCAATTTTAGGGGTCACCTCAGGCCAAAGATGTAAATTTTTGTTAGAGACAAAATTTATATAAATTGACCATACCATTAGATCTGGAATGAAAAATTAGATGAAATAGAGTATTCATTCATCATTTTTGGAAAATAGACAATCAAGTTATCATCGATCAAAACAATAGACAAAATACCGATTTCGTACCAAGATATATATAAATAATTTTTTTTCACTTTCACCTTCGTTTTAAAAGACCCTAAAATCAGCCAACCTTTAAAAAAAATTATTTTTTCTTTGATTTTCAACCTCAGATCTGTTGCAAACGACTCGTCGTCGACGACCGAACCAGAAGGGAAAAACGTCCGCAGGCGCGTTCTCTACAAAACCCATCCAACCTATTTCCATTTCACTTTCTTTTTCACCCCATATCGTCAAAAATCAGTCGTATTTATATACGGGGATTTCGAAACTTTGACTTCGAATTTCATCCATTTCGGGATCAAACCGTCCTCCATCGTAGAAGGGAGAAAGGACTACGACATCGAGATCTTCAAAACCACATGACCAATTTCAAAAATCAGTTGTCTCGAAGTACGAGTTATCTCGATTTTCGCATCGATCACCTCAATTTCCTCACATGCGCTTCGATCCTTTCGTACGGAGATAATAAGGAACTCTTAATTTCTATTAGTAATCGTAGATTGTGAAAATTGCTTTTAGGATTTTATCGAAATTTTTGGTGTATGTCTAAAATATATAATTCTTTTGTTATTTCAAAATTCATGCCAGAAATTGCATGTTTGATATATTTAATTGTATTTTTCAACAAATTATACGTGGATAGAGTATTTTAACGGGTTATTTTCATCAGTTGGGTCTTGTGCACTACTCGGACCCCGTTTTGATATTGCATTTGAATTTTTTTTAATATTATTGATAAAAATAAATTCTATAATTGGAAAATATGATTTAATATTCAATGAAATCATATTGAGTTGATGAATATCAGAAAATGAATATTTTATTTGTAAAAAAATTAGAAAAATGGTATGAAATAGTAAAATGTCAGAACACACCCGAGGGGTGATGTTTGCATTTTACATTGTTGTGTGGTGTGTAGGTAGGTAAATAGATATCCAGGGATAATGTTATTGGTTGCATGTTTATTTACTTTCTGTTAGCGCGATGCGCTGTTTACGTTTTCGTCTGTTATTTATTTTAGGCCGTGTGGCCACACTTGCATGATAGGAAACTGGATATCCATTCTCAATCTTGTATTGTTAATTTCTCTTTTGTTTTCAAATAAAAATAATATATATATATAGCTATTTTGTGAGCTGTTAAAGAGTTTGTGAATGCCTGAAGGGATAGTGTGTCATATCATTTGGAGTGGTGTACTATCCTAGGAGTACGGTAGGGACCACTAACCTCATACGTGGTATGGGTCGCGTATGAGAGTGGAGTCACAACTAGAATCCAGGTTATTCCTCTCTATCTTTACCAGTGAACTTGTTATGTAAAGGTGGTTGTATACGAATGGTTTGTATATTTGGGAATCACATGCACGCCTGATAGGCATAGACGAAGATGATTAGTCAGTGATTACTAACAATCTATAGTAGTCGAACGTTCTGATACATTGAAAAGAGACCCATTGCTTATGGTCACGCTAAACGACTAGTTTGAGCCGGATAAATGATCAACTAAACGTGGCAAATTCTACGACCGACCACAAAATTAGAAACTAAAAGTCAGAGAAGAATTGTAACATCATGTCCCGACTGGGAACGATTTAATTGTGAATCCCAACTCTCTAATTCCAATACTCCACCATAGTATATTATGTATCTGTTGTCTTATTTTGATATATAAAATGAAATGCATGTTTAATGTTTTCATTTGATCGATTAAATTTGTATAAAAACATAATGTTATAGTGAGTAATGATGATCAATGTAATGTGAGTTTTAAAATGTTTAGTTGCTCATACCTGGCTATATGTACCAGTTAATCATAGTTTCTTCTTTAAAGCTTTACATATTTTAAAATAATTTAGTATGTTTATTCGTTCATGTTAGGAGAGGTTATTGACAGAAATTATTTGATTCCTTCTTGGGTAACCATTGTTACTCACCCTTTCCTTTTCCATTTTTTAGTTTCAGCACTTGCAGTTACCGAGGTAGGATCAGAGTCGGTAAGTGAGGAGTGCCTGGTCGGTCAGATCGACGATCAGAGTCTGTTGCATTGTAAGCACTAGGGATATACCCTTTAGTGTTGTCAATTTCGTTCAGGATGTATATAGATTTTGGAGTTGAGTGTTAGGTTTATGTTAGAGAAAATATTTTTGTAATCCTGTATATTGTTAAACTTCCCCACGCTGATCCACTAACATATTAATTATATTTAGTCTTCCATCGTTATCTTGTTTTCGTAATTTTATATGCAGGATTTATTGTTTATTGGTTTATTAGGTTTTGAGTTCCGTAAAATGCTAACATAAACAAAGGAGACTATGTCAAAATTTCGAGGTGTCACCTAGTCGCTTGAGTTTTGGCATGGGAATTTGTGTTAGCGTTTGGCGGGGCGCAAAAATAGATTTGCTGACTCTTTAGCTATTCTCTCTTCAATGATCCATTTGTCCCTTGGCATGGAATTGAGATCGATCACTGTCGAAGTCAAAGACAAACTTGCATATTGCCATTAGATCAACATTGCTACTCGACTACCCGATGGGAATCCAATGTACACAGATATATAGAGAATGTTGGAAAAGCAAGAATTTTCGGAAGAAGCATCGAGGAAGGAACGACAAATCTTACTATGATTAGCATCTCAATTCATCCTGTGCATTGAAAGTTTATACAAAAGGTTTTATGATGGGATTCATTTGTCATGCGTTGATAAAGATCAGGCTGAACAGATAATAGTTGAACTACATTTAGGGGACTGTGGCCCCCACATGAGTGGAAAAATGTTAGCTAAGAAAATTATGAGACAAGGGTATTACTGGCCCACGATGGAAACAAATTGTCATCATATGGTCAAGACCTGTTACAAATGCCAAATACATGCAAACCTCATACATGTTCCAGTTGGTCTGACTTCACTGTGGCCATTCTCAGTTTGGGGAATTGACATTATTAGTAAAATATCTCCTAAAGCATCTAACGGGCATGAATACATTCTAGTTGCTATCGATTATTTTACTAAGTGGGTCGAAACTGCCTCTTATGCTGTCCTCACTGCGTCTCGAGTTGCAAAGTTTATCCAAACGAACATCATCAGTTGGTACATGATACCTTCGAAACTGATTTCTGATAATGGATCACACTTTAAAGCTGAAGTTATTACATTGTGTTCGAAGTTCTGATAATGGATCGCACCACAAATCATTTCCTTACCGTCCTCAGACCAATGGAGCAGTTGAAGCGGCCAATAAAAATCTAAAGACAGTTATCACGAAAATGTGTTAATCACATCGAGATTGGTCAGAAAAACTACCATTTGCACTATAGGTGTGGTGTCCCGCCAAACGCTAATACAAATCCCAAGGCCAAATCCCAAGGTACTAGGTGGCACCTCGAAATTTCGGCATGGTCTCCTCTGTTTATGTTAGCGTTTCACGGAACTCAAACCTGATAAACCAATTTATAACAAAACCTGTATATAAAAATGTAGATACAGGAAAATAACAGCGGAAGACTAATTACATCTAACATGTAAGTAGATCAGAGTGCGGAAGATTTATCAATATACAGGCTTACCAAAACACTCTCACTCTAACATAGGCCTAAACTCTCAATCCAAAAACTACATACATCCTGGGTGAAACTGACAACACTAAGGGATGTGGCCCTAGTGCTCACCAGGCAATAAACTCTGATCGTCGATCTGATCGACCAGATACTCCTCCATTACTGACTCTACGCCTGCTTCGGTAGCTGTAAATGCTGAAACTAAAAAAAATAGAAAGGAAAGGGTGAGTAACAATAGTTACCCAGTAAGTCCACAGCCAATTCCTACTAATAACCCTTCCTACGCATGATCGAATAAAGCATACTGAACATTTTAATACATGCAAGATTTTACAAGATAAAATACGATCAACTGGTACATATAGCCAAGGATGAGCAACTAAACAGTTGAAAAAAATTACACATAACATTAATCATCCATACTCATTATACATTCTCCATTTTACGCAAATAATGTTGACAACATTGAAATAATAGACATGCTTTTCAGTTTATAATTCGAAATATAACAACAGATACATAATACAAATGGTGGAGTATTGGAATTAAAGAGTTGGGATTCACGACTGGATCGCTCCCAGTCAGGACATGATATTCTCCAATAACATCGTAGTTCTTGATTTTGTGGCTGGTCGTGTCTACCACGCTTGCGAGACCATTTATTCGGCTCAGGCTTGCCGTTTGACGTGATCGTAAGCAATGGGTCTCTTTTCGATGTGTCAGAACGTTCGACTACTACTAGATTGTTAGTGATCACTGACTAATCATCTTCGTCTATGCCTATCAGGCGTGCATGTGATTCCCAAATGACACTCCACTCGTATACGACCACCTTTACAATACACGTTCACTGGTAAAGATAAGAAAGGAATGGACCCGGATTCCAGTTGTGACTCCACTCTCATACGCGTCCCATACCACGTATGAGTTTGGTGGTCCCTACCGTACATCCCAGGATAGTGTAACCCTCCGGATGATGTGACACACTATCCCTTCAGGCATTCACAAACCCTTTAACAGCTCACAAAATAGCTACGTACATATATGATTTTTCATTTAAAACAAAAGAGAAATTAACAGGACAGGGTTGAGAATGGATATCCAGTTCCTACCATGCAACTGTGGTCACCCGGCCTAAAATAAACAACAGTACTCAGTGCACGAGCTAACATAATCGGAAATAAACATGCAACCCTTTCATTAATAACCTGGATATCCTTTCACCAACCTACACACAACATACATTGTAAAATGTAGACATCACCCCTCGGGTGGGATTCTGACATTTTACCGTTCATTCCCTTTTCCCATTCTCTCGACATTCTCACTTTTCATCTTTTCAAATCAACCATCCATTTCCAATCTTTCAAAGTCATTCTTTTGGTCTTTCCATTGAAATTCATCAAAGTTTATTAAAAAACAAGGTCTCGGCGATGCACGGGACCAAAGCTGTTAAAAATAAGGAAAGCTGGTGAAAATTTGGCTAAGTGTCGAAAACTCAATTTTTCAAAGTTCTCGAAATTGAAAACAGGTTTTTCGAAATGAAAGTCTCGATCATGAGATTCGACACCATATAGTTTTTGTAATCTAATTCAAAGGAACGCGAAAGTTATTTCATTTTGAGAACTTGCCAAAAACGTCGAAAATTACGTTTTGTTCTTGAAACAAAAATTCGGATTTTGATCCTTTGAGATTTGGATTTTAAAACCATTCCCATTGTTCCGAAATGGGGGGTAAAACCTTAATTTCATTAAAGAACTTAAAGTAAATGGAAAGTAAAAATTAAAGAGGACATTTACTTAAGTGTTTTTAATGAAATAAAGGGTGAGAAATAGTGTATAAGGTGTGAGGAGGTCAAGCCAAGAGTCAGAACACTGTTCTGATCAAAACTGTGTCTGTCGATGGCTGTCGGTGGCATAATCAATATGCTGTCGGTGGAACCGACAGAATACACATCGGCAGGTGTAGGTGGGACCGACGGTCCTGCCGACAGAACAAAGTTTTCGGCAGCTTCTTGATTTCGTCGATGGCAGAAGCAACATTCTGTCGGTGGGACCGACAGAATGCCTTCGGTAGGTGCCGGTGGCACCGACCCTTCCCACCTACAGCCTGAACCTCACTCGCGATTTTTGGATTTTTTGATTTCTTCTTCCATTCTTCGAACCATTCGACCCACCCACGATTTTGTTATCAAAATTCGATAAAGCATAAACAAAACACCTACTTCTACCATGAATTTGAAATCAAACACCAATTTCTACGATTTAAATGCAAACAATAAGTTTTGTTTCAAAACCCTAAATGCACATTTCAGAAATCTAAAGCTACCAATAAGAATTGGAAGTCCCTTACTTGTTTGTGGACGCCAATGGTGATGAATCAACACTAAAGATCAATGTTAGGCGGCTCGAAGTTCCGAAAGTGGTTGAACTCGGGTGCCAACGGAGTGGTTGGTTGTGAAACCCTCTTTGAAGGTGTTGTCCCCGCTTCCTAATGACCAACAACGACTCTCCTATGATATGGATGAGGTTCCAAGTGATTATACAAAAACCCACTTGCTGATTCTTGTGAGAGACCAAGAGAAAAGAAGAGGAAATGGAGGTTGGATGGGGTGAGGACGTAGAGCTCGACAACGTCGACGACTTTGCCTTCTTCGTCGAGGTTCAACTCGGACTTGATTGGGATAGATCTTGATAGGAATGGGTTCAAACCCTAGGTCTAGAAAATGGCTGAGTTGAGTTCTTTGGAGAAGAGTGAAGAAGTGAAATGAAATAAAAGAAAGTGAGTTTTCTTTTATAAGAGGGCTGAGGGTATACTTGTAATTTCCCCATCATTTCTAGTTTCGATCGTAACTTAACTATTCGGACTCGGAAAACGATAAACGAATATACCATTTCGAATAATTTTTTCACTACGGATCTAATGGTATCATCAAATCTTTTCGATTCTCGCTCTAACGAAATTCCACTATTTTGGATCTCACTTAACGTGAAATTCGAGGATTTGTTAACTTTTTCCTCCGAACTCGAATTTGAACTTGCTTACAAGCTAATGTATATATTCCGATCCTTTTGAATCTAATGGCGAAGTCGGTTTTCCTCAAAATTAATCATAGCAATATTCGAGTATTTTACTCTAAATTTTCTCTCATCTCATATTTTCCTCGAGACATGAGTTGAAAATCTGGGGTGTTACAATAGGCATATCGAACTTCAATTCGATCCTTTATTGGAGCTACTCCTTAATCCTTAGTGTATAGCATGGAAGCAGTCTTGTCAGTCGAAATGAAAATCCCATCTCTTAGGGTTTTGTTGGAAAGTCAATTGTCAGAAGTAGATTGGATTCGTCAAAGGAACGAAGAATTAAATCTGATCAAAGAAAAACGACTAAGCGCTTTGTACCACATACATGCTTATCAAAGAAGAGTCGCCCGTGCGTTTGACAAAAAGATCAAGACCCGTTACTTACAAGTCGGGGATTTGGTACTCAGAGAAAATCGGGCAACTATCTTCGACCCTAGAGGGAAGTGCAAACCAAATTGGGGTGGTCCATTCATCATCAAGAAAATATTACCAGAAAAAGCTGTCAGACTTCAAGAACATAATGGAATCGAATTACCAAAACCAACCAACCTTGACCAAATCAAACGGTACTACATTTAAGGAGGCCATCTTTGGCCTAATCAATTATCCTATTACCCAGTTCAATATATCCTTTCTCAACCTCTTTGCAATCTTTTAAAAAAAATTATGCCTTTTTTATTTCTTAGTCCGATCACCTTACCTAAGGAAGGGAAGAATCTGAACTACATTTTGGTCTGATCTCAAAAATCTGGGGTACGTAGGTAACCTGAGAAGTTACTTCAGTCCCGACCACATCAAAATAAAAAATATATATTTCCTTAAAATATATATATATATATATATAAAGAAATAATAATAGTCAAACAGGGAAGAAAGTTCAAATAAAAGGAAAAAATGCCACACAAGGGGCATTCAAATTTTTGAGCCTCAAAATTCCTTTCTTTTATACCCAATCCTAAGCATACCCATTAAATTCCTCCTAAGTATCGTGCGAAAAAGTTAACGGAGGTAGTAGAGCATGATCAGATAATAACTCCAAGAGTTCAAAAGGGAAGAAAAAGAAAAGAAAAAAGAAAAGAAATGAAGCCTGCTAAGTTGAAAACCCGACAAATGCGACTTATGCACAATTAAGGCAAGCTCGCAAGGTTGAAAATCCGAAAGGACGACTTTAGCAACAATCAAAGCAAAGAAAAAACAAAGAAAAGAAAGCTCGTTAGATTGAAAACCTGAAAAGATAATCTAGGCAAAAGCTAGAGCATACTCGCTAGTTTGACAACCTGAAAGGGCAATCTAGGCAAAAGTTAGAGCAACAAAGAAAAATAGAAGAAAATCTCAGGAGGTTCGAGCTGAGACATTTGAAGTTAGAATAATCAAGTTTAACACTTAGCTTAAATGAGGCGAAGACTTAGAAGCCACAAGTATCTTGTCTACGATTGATCTGCAAATTTTTGCATCCCCAAGTGAACCAAGGGGAGAAAGGTGAATTCTATGATGAGTCTCAAAAGGAAATTGTAGACACCCGAATTTGAGCGGGCCCTCGACGCCAAAATACCCAAAAACAAAAATAAAAACCGTATTGGGCCCTCAAAGCCCATACCTTCAAAAGTCTTGTTTTCCTCAAAATAAATGGGCCAATCCTATTCACGTGGCCCATGAATCCTAAAACCATATATTCCACCCAAGCCCAATCATTATTATTAAATCCAAGTCCATCCTCATTACCGATCAATTCCCTATCCAAGCCCACACCCAAACCCAAACTACTTTATCCAACATTAACCCAATCCAATCTAAGCCCAAATCCTAACCTAAGCCCAATTCACTACCCAAATCCAATCCAACCCACCATCATCACATCAACCAATCACCAAGAGATGACACATGTCATCATCCCCTTCCACCTCCCTCATCTAATCAACTCAACCCATAACCCTACCCTAACCTAACCTATTCCCCATCCTCTCATCATCAACAACCAACAACTCAACCCATAACCCTACCCTAACCTAACCTATTCCCCATCCTCTCATCATCAACCACCCACCTCACAACCCATACCTTACATACCCTAACCTATTCCCCATTCTCTAACACTATCAACCACCCACATCACAACCCATATCTATCCATCACTTTCCCTTAAAACACTCCCACAAAATCACCCCCCATACCTCCCATCATCACCCCCATACTCTTCTCTCTAATCATCTAACCACCATCACCAATCAACCAATCTCATCATCTCCCCCATTTGTCACATGTCATCATCCCTTCACCTCTCCTAAAATCCAACCAATCAACCTCTTACACTACACATCCTCTCAAATCTAACACCTTACCTCTTCAACCATCTCTACACTCATTCTCCAAACAACTCTCTTACACACCCATCAACCATCACTCATCTCACCCCACCAAACACTCTACCCAAATGGATTTGGGTAAGATCCAAACCATTTGGGTTAAAACATAACCCATTTCCCTCATTACAAAACTACCCTTATTTCCATCTTAAATTTCATACCCCTCTCCTCTCAAACCCATGCCATTATCCATTACTTCTTCATTCACCCCATTATACCCTTAAAATACATCCCAACCTCTATAAAAATCCCTCCATTCTCCTCTTACAACACCTAATGAAAATTTGAGAAAAAAATCCTCAAACACACTCAACTACTCAACTCTCAACCTTCTCTCCAACAAGTCAAGCAAAGGAAAGAAGTCAAGGAAAGTCAAAGGAAGTCAAGGAAGGTCAAGGTGGGTTTGACAAAAGGACACCCCCCCCAACTTCCCTCTTCTACTCACCCCTTTCCTACATATTTGCACACACCACTATGGTTTAAATCACCAAAGGGCCCCTTCTTCATAAGGGTGCCCTCAATGATTTGAACCAACATCGAAGCCCCTCACACTTGAGGGCACATATCGATTTTCTTTCATTTTTATTTTCTTTTTATTTTAAAAAATCGAATCCGAGGTTACCACATTACGTGGATGGAGTAGGGTGCCTAACACCTTCCCTACTCCATAAATGGACCCCCTTACCTTGAATCGAGGTTGGACCACATACACCTTATCTTACGAGAGTCAACAAAAAAATGGAAAAATGACATGATTTTTCAAAAATACAAATCCGGGTGACCATTCACAACCCATTTCCAATTTGAATGGTGGCGACTCCAAAACACCCCAAAGTGGAGGGATGTTTGAAGAATATTCGAAATCCCGTGTCCACAGCTTGGCGACTCCACTGGGGAGGCAAGACTAGTGGGTCCGACCCTCTTTTGATTCGGTCATTATTTCTAAAAACAAAAAAAAATGTGTGTTTTCATTTTCGTATTTGTGCTTACCTTCTAACATTTTTCATGTCTCTTTTTTTCTATTTTTATTTTCATTGGAGAATGCTTGTAATATTTACTTATTTCGCGCTTTGTATATGTGTTTTATTTTGTTGGACAAAGGATGTAAGGATGGATACAATTCAAAGAATGCACGCACATGCACATGCGACTCACACCCCTATGCATAAGCCACCCCTCCTCCTCTTTAAATTCTAACCCCGGATGCCGGTACTCTCAAGCCCCCGAGATCGCTATTTTGGGTGGCTGGGAGGAGAACATCCACCCCATTCACCAACCTAAGATGTGTGCACTTTGGTGTCCATCAAGGTTTGAAGAATGGGTAGCCGGAAAACTACCTACAAACCGCATGCATCAAAGCGTAACTAATAGACAAAGGACACTAAGATTTCCAAATTTTAATTTCGTATCCATCCCACGTGTGTGTGTGTTGTAATTTTATTTTATTGCTTTTCTTGTAGCCCACGATGGCAAGTTGTATAGATTTTAGGATTTTCATGTTTTGTTCTCATTTATATGTCCCCCTAGGTAAAAGGGGGAAATCTGTTTTTTTTTTATGTTATCATATGCATCATCAAAAAAAAAATGACATTTTTGTGGCCCAAGCCAAAAAACAGAGGCTATGTGCCTCAAAATCCAGAAAAACATGGCCAAAATGGGATGAGGATAAAAAACAGAGCAAGGTTGGAAGGCCAGAAAAGGTTCTGGTCCGTGCTTGAAGCACGGACTCAAGAAATATTGTTAAGTCCGTGCTTATAAAACGGACTGGACATATTTTCTTAAGTCCGTGCATGAAGCACGGACCAGCCAAAAATAGTTAGGTCCGTGCTTGAAAAACGGACCCCAATTAAAAAAAAAAAAAAAAAAAATTTTTGATGTTCTGGTCCGTACTTGAAGCACGGACCAGCCAAAAAGTGCTAGGTCCGTACTTGAAAAACGGACCCTGAAAAAAAAAAAAAAAAATTTTGCTCATTTTGTTCTTTATGTCAGTCTTGACAACTTTTCTTCTCGAAGTTTTTTTTATTTTGAGTTTTAAAGCTTGAAAATGATCAAATGATTCACTTTGTTATAAAACTCAGGGCCTACTACTCATAATCGATCCCACTCCAAACGAATTTTGCCCAACGCGGCTCACTATCAATCGCAGTCATAATCAAACTTGTCCTTCATCGAGTGTTCACCTCAAAATGGGTCCACGACCCAGATCCGTTTCCAACTGGGTTCCCAACCCAGATCCATGTCCAACTGGGTCCACGACCCAGATCCATATCAAACTGGGTCCACGACCCAGATCCACTTCAAAACGGGTCCACGACCCAGATCCGTTTCCAACTGGGTTCCCAACCCAGATCCATGTCCAACTGGGTCCACGACCCAGATCCATATCAAACTGGGTCCACGACCCAGATCCACTTCAAAACGGGTCCACGACCCAGATCCGTTTCCAACTGGGTCCCGACCCAGATCCAAATCCAACTGGGTCCACGACCCAGATCCATATCAAACTGGGTCCACGACCCAGATCCATTCAACTGGGTCCACGACCCAGATCCATTCCAACTGGGTCCACGACCCAGATCCATTCCAACTGGGTCCACAACCCAGATCCATCTTAAATCGGGTCCCGACCCAGATCCGTTTCCAACTGGGTTCCCAACCCAGATCCATGTCCAACTGGGTCCACGACCCAGATCCAACCAAACTGGGTCCACGTCCCAGATCCATTTCAACTGGGTCCACGACCCAGATCCAACCAAACTGGGTCCACGACCCAGATCCATATCAAACTGGGTCCACGACCCAGATCCATGTCCAACTGGGTCCACGACCCAGATCCATGTCAACTGGGTCCACGACCCAGATCCAATCAACTAGGTCCACGACCCAGATCCATGTCAACTGGGTCCACGACCCAAATCCAATCAATCTGGGTCTACGACCCAGATCCACTTCAACTGGGTCCACAACCCAGATCCACAACAAATCAAGTCCACGACCCATAGCGAATCAAGTTTATGATCCATCTATGATCTAATAAAGATAACAACCAATCAATCGACTCAAACACATTCAACTTTTTCAAAAAAAAAAAAAAAAAAAAAAAAAAGATGTTAACAAAACACCAATTGCAGTCCTTGATCAAAGTCGGTGCCTAGAAAGATCTTACCCTGTTGATACGAGGGGGATAGACTACGTCTATTCAGGGAACAAGGTGATTTAAGAGTGCCATTGTGCGCCGCCTCTTCCTTGGAGATCCGCCTGGCCGACGATGATTTCAGAGAGCTGAATTGGGGGCTGCCAAAAATATGGGTTATTCTAACTCAGTTTATCTCAGAAATTTCTTTTCAAAATATCTTCCCGACTCCGTGTCGATGCCAGCCCCGTGCTGATGAAATTACCTTTTTTTTTTAAATGTTTTACCGACTCCGTGTCGATGCCAGCTCTGTGCTGATGTAATGTCTTTTCAAAATGTCTTCCCGACTCCGTGTCGATGCCAGCCCCGTGCTGAGGAAATTACCTTTTTTTAAAAAATGTTTTACCGACTCCGTGTCGATGCCAGCTCCGTGCTGATGTAATTTCTTTTCAAAATGTTTTCCCGACTCCGTGTCGATGCCAGCTCCGTGCTGAGGTAATTTCTTTTTAAAATGTCTTACCGACTCCGCGTCGATGCCAGCTCCGCGCTGATGTAATTTCGTTTCAAAATGTTTTCCCGACTCCGTGTCGATGCCAGCTCCATGCTGAGGTAATTTCTTTTCAAAATACCTTACCGACTCCGTGTCGATGCCAGCTCCGTGCTGATGTAATTTCTTTTCAAACCGTTTTACCGACTCCGTGTCGATGCCAGCTCCGTGCTGATGTAATTTCTTTTCAAACCGTTTTACCGACTCCATGTCGATGCCAGCTCCGTGCTGATGTAATTTCTTTTCAAACCGTTTTACCGACTCCGTGTCGATGCCAGCTCCGTGCTGATGTAATTTCTTTTCAAACATTTACCGACTCCGTGTCGATGCCAGCTCCGTGCTGATGTAATTTCTGTTCAAACCGTTTTACTGACCCCGTGTCGATGCCAGCTTCGCGCTGATGTAATTATTTTCTCTCAAAAACAATCCAGCTCCGCGCTGACGAACCGTATTTTCAAGCTCACCTAACTAAATTTCCCTTTTTGAGTACCATCCCATAATAATTACCGGACCTAATAAAACATCATGCATTTCCCTTTTTGTAAGTAAGATAGTAACACTTGGTCTTCTGTACCCACAGGTGGCCAAACGAAAAAAGTACAAACTCCCTGAGAAGCCTCCATACTTTCTCCGATCATCTTCATCAACTATGAGTAACTCAGATGAACCACAACCTGCGACAAATGAACTGGCCGAAGCTAATGCAATGATAGCAAAGCTGTTAGAAACAACGAAAAGGCAGGAACAAATCTTGGCGGCTGTCTTGAGTAGCACCAATTTTCTGCAAGCACAGGCAACTCAGCATCAAGCATCCGGGTCAAACCCCGAACCCCCTGAGCAAATACGACCAGAACAACAAACCACCCCACCTCCTACTGTGCCAATATATCAGGGTCCTCCGCTTTATATACCACAGAACCCACCACCTCCCGTGATGATCCCAGATGACGAGTGTGACTTTAGGGCTCCTGAAGCTAAGAGTGCTACTGACGACAAAATGGCCCGACAGATTGAATCTCTCCAAGAGGAAATGCGACGGATGAAAGGCACAAATACTCTGGGAGGAACAAGATTCAGGGACCTATGCTTCTATCCCAACGCACAGCTGCCGGCCAAGTTTAAATGCCCGGAATTTGAGAAATATAATGGTGTTGGGTGTCCTCTGTCACACCTCAAATTGTATTGCGGATCAATGTGCCAATACGGCGAGGATGACAGACTGCTGGTACAACTTTTCCAAAGAAGCTTGACAGGACCGGCTCTCAAGTGGTTCTCAGGATTGGACCATACACTCATCAAGAGTTGGCAGGACTTGGCTGAAATGTTCTGGCACAATTACCGGTTCAATACAGATGTGGGTCTGGATCGGAATGATATGGCTAAGATGACGAGGAAACATAAAGAAACAGTGAAAGAATATGCCCAGAGATGGCGAGAGTCCGCCTCACAAGTGCGGCCTGCGATGACTGAACAGGAGATGAACACTACGTTTATCTCGACACTGGGGCATGCCTTTTACACTCATTTGGTTGGACACACTACAGGCACCTTCTCAAACTTAGTTCAAGTAGCAGACCGGGTCGAGGACGGGATCCGAACTGGTCTAATATTTGACTTTACAGCCTTGAGTGCAGCAGCGGGGACCTCGGCACAAAAGAAATCAGTGCCTTTTGTCAAAAAGAAAGAGGATACCCAGGTCAATAATGTACAACCCAACCAACCTCTCATCATTCAGGCACCAGCTCAAAGGCCACAGGCACCTCAGGCACCTTGGGCGCCAGTACCTCGAGCTGCTTGGGCTCCAGCACCACAGAATCCCTTCCGAACAGTTCCTCCACAAGCCATGCCAGCACAGCCAGCACAACAGTATGGGCAGAATCAGCAAGCAAGACCGAACCGAGTAAATAGAGTATTTACCAGGTTACCCATGACACTATCTGAGTTACTGCCAATCTTGCTTAGGGGTGAGTATCTTGCAAAACGTCCGCCAAATCCTGAGGCTGTCAAGGGGCCAGGGTACAATCCCAATTTATTCTGTGAATTTCATATGGGTGCACCTGGACACTCCACAGACCAATGCTGGCAGCTCAAACATCAGGTGCAGAATCTAATTGATAAGAAGGCTCTTATCCTGGATGGACCTCCCAACCCACCCCAACAACAGAACATCAATCAAAACCCCCTACCTACTCATAACGGGGAGGGGAGTGGGCACAGGGTAAATGTCATCTGCGAAGAATTTGACTTCAATCCTTCAGATCTAATAGCACCCGTCGGAGCGAAAATCAGGGTCCACTTAACCCAAAAATCAAAGATGTCAACAATTAACACGATCAACCACCATGCAACAAATCCATCACAGAATTCACAGCTACCTCTCAGAATGGCCAACCTCACCATCCATCCCCTCATCAAGATACTACCACCCGACCACCTTTGGTCATACCTTATGGATCACCCCATCATCAAAGTTCGACTCGACCCCCTCTGGTCATACCGTACATACCACCATATCCACAAGGATCAACTCGACCCCCCCTCCATATACCATACACTTCATCTCCACGTCTACCACTCGTCATCCCATACACTACATCGACTCCACCAATTTCCACCAGCACTACATCCAAATCACCACCACCTCCTCTCATTCTCAATATGAAACCCGATCCACCCCCCATAACCATACACTCACCTAAACCATTCCCATATAGCTCCGATCAGGCAATTCCTTGGAGCTATGAGACCACCATCACCACGACCGCCGGGGTCGAAACAATGAAGAAAGCAATGGTGGCTGATATCAGCCGTATAACCAGGGCGGGAAAGTGCCAGAAATTGTCAGAAAATGGGGTGAAAATCAGGGAAGAAAGCAAAGAGACTGCAGAAGAGGTGACCGACGAAGACAAAAGAAAAGCAAAGGGGAAAGGCAAGTTGTATAAGGATGAGAAGATGGAAGAAAAGGTGAAAGTGACAGACAAAGAAGCCACAGACTTTATTAAGCTCATCCTCAAGAGAGAGCATAATATAGTAGACAGGTTGAACAAGCAGCCAGCCCAAGTCAGCATCCTAGGACTAATACAAAAATCAGAAGAGCACCAAGAGGCATTGTTGAAAGTCCTAGGGGGATCACATGTACCTTCGACCACGACACCAGCGCAGTTAGAGCAAACGGTCAGCCAGATCATGGCCTCCAATCCTATTATCTTCACAGAAAATGAGTTTACACCTGAAGGAACGGGGCACGTCGAGCCACTAAACATTATGGTCATATGCAAGGGCATAATGGTTGCCAGGGTGCTGATTGACAACGGCTCAGCACTTAATGTTTGTCCACTTGAGACCTTCCGAAAGCTGAACGCCGATTGGTCGCATGTGAAACCCAATAACAAGGTCGTCCAAGGCTTCGATAGTTCGAAAAGGGACTCGTTGGGTGAAGTAGAACTACCAATCACAATAGGACCCTGCACCTTTGAAGTGACGTTTGAAGTCATGGAAATACCAACGACCTTCAACTTGTTACTGGGCAGACCTTGGATCCATACTGCCGGGGCTGTGCCTTCCTCGTTGCACCAAAGAGTCAAATTTATCATGGGGCAAAGGATGATATCAATATTGCCAGAGAACCTTATTCCAGCTGGGAGAGCCCCAGACGTGCCATTCATTGATATAGAGATGACGAAGGACAAGGCACTCTACCATTCGTACCAATTCGCGGCTGTCAACCACATCGAGAAGGGAAAGGAGAAGGTAAAGGCAAAGCTATCGAGTGCGAACCTTATGGTTGGTCGGGTCATGAAAAGGGGGGGTTACCGGCCCAAGCAAGGGTTAGGACCAGGGGGAAGAGGAAGAGCTACACCAGTCGAAGCAAGCAAATATACTCCTTATTTTGGTCTAGGGTTCAGGCCCACAAAGAAGGATATAGCAGAAATGAAAGAAAAGAAGAAAGAACTTCGACTAGCAAGAAAGCAAAATCGGGAATCGAATGTTGGAACCCGGGCCGAGTCCCTCACATTAGTGTCAGCTTCTCAAAGTCCCATATCAGACCCGACAACTTATCAGAACCACCACGGGCAAAAAGGGTAAAAACGGTAAATACCGCACCACTGCACTTTCAAGAAGACTCAATCGTCGAGTCCCAATCATCCTTCGTAGAAGGCATTGACGTTTTGTTCAATGGGGATTCCGAGGAAAGTCCATCGGAGACCGCTCCAAAATCCATCGAAGTAGAAATCATTACCAGCCAAGGGAACGAATCACCTTTTCCCACCGGCATTGACTGGGCATCAGTCGTCATCCCACCGAGTTTGGGAGGGACTGTGCCCCAACCTGACAACAACAATGATCAATCGGAGATCATGGTTATCTCCGAACCACCAATCGAATCACCCAACAAATCACTTTCACATCTCATCCGCCCCCTCAGAGAAGGGGAGACACTACACAATTGGGAAGAATTCCCTCTAACCCTTGAGGCTACCATAGCCTCAAAAAAAAAACGCCGTTAGGCAACATCAGTTTGCCCGAGGATCATAACGAGCCCTCGTCCTCGGGTAAAGACTGTTTTGAGGGCTCCCTATCTTTACTAATGCATGATTGTTCTTCTTATTTCAGATGTCCGGAAAATAGCACTCAAAAATCAAAAAAATCAAAAAGTCTTCAAAAACCAAAAAAATCAAAAAGTCTACAAAAAACAAAAAAATCAAAAAGTTTTCAAAATCTCAAAAAAATAGATATATTCCAAAAACCAAAAAAAGAGTTTTCTCAGAATTTAAGGGGTTTGTCTCAATCGGATGGACCTTTGGACAGAACAGAATATGAAAAGGATGAGTATGACTTCGATCTCGAACTCGACTTCGATCTCATGGGAATTGAGGAAGAGTCTGAGGACGAAGTGGAATACCCTCCTAAAGAAATCAAGGACCTGTTAGAACGACATGAAAAAGGTGTTCAGCCAAACATTGAGGATACAGACTCAGTTAATCTCGGCACTGAAGATGACCCACGTGTTGTGAAAATCGGAGCCTTGTTAACCCCTCAGCAGAAAGAAGAAATGATTGAACTATTGCGTAACTATCAAGACATCTTCGCCTGGTCCTACAAAGATATGCCCGGTTTGGACACGGATCTTGTTGTTCATAAGTTGCCGATCGCACCTGGGAGCAAGCCGATCAAACAAAAGTTGAGAAGACTCAAGCCAGAATGGACACTCAAAGTCAAAGACGAAGTGATGAAACAGTTTCAAGCAGGATTTCTCGCAGTCTCCACGTACCCCGAATGGCTAGCCAATGTCGTTCCGGTACCAAAGAAGGACGGGAAAGTAAGAATGTGTGTCGACTATCGGGATTTGAACAAAGCCAGTCCTAAGGATGATTTTCCACTACCTCACATCGACACTCTAGTCGATAGCACAGCGGGGCATGGTATGTTCTCATTCATGGATGGTTTCTCCGGGTACAATCAGATTAAAATGGCAGAAGAAGACCAAGAGAAGACAACATTCATTACACCCTGGGGCACTTTTCATTACAAAGTCATGCCATTTGGACTTAAAAATGCAGGGGCAACCTATCAACGTGCAATGACGGCTTTATTCCACGACATGATCCACAAGAAATGGAAGTCTACGTAGATGATATGATCGCTAAATCGGCATAGAAGAAGATCATCTGATAAATCTCAAGAAACTGTTCGACAGGCTAAGGAAATACAGCTTAAGGCTCAACCCAGCAAATGTGTATTCGGGGCAACATCAGGCAAACTGCTAGGCTTCATCGTCAGTAGAAGAGGCATTGAGATAGATCCAGCAAAGACCAAGTACATTCTCGAAATGAAAGCACCGGTATCAGAAAAGGACGTCGAGCATTTCTGGGTAGAATACAGTATATCAGCAGATTCATCGCGCAACTCACGCCTATTTGTGAACCAGTATTTAAGCTGCTCAGAAAAGATATGCCGAAAGCATGGAACGAAGACTGTCAAGAAGCCTTCGACAAGATAAAGAAATATTTGCTCAATCCACCAGTCTTGGTTCCTCCTACGCCAGGACGACCCTTACTGATGTATATCTCGGTGCAAGAAACGTCTATGGGCTGTGTACTGGGGCAACACGATGAGTCAGGCAGAAAAGAGCAAGCCATTTACTATCTCAGCAAAAAGTTCACTGATTATGAGGCAAAGTATTCGGCACTCGAGAAGACTTGCTGCGCATTGGTCTGGGCATCCAACGACTACGCCACTATCTCCTCAGCTACTCGACCATGCTCATTGCTCGAATGGACCCGCTCAAGTATCTCTTCGAAAAACCAGCACTGACAGGTCGTACTGCGAAATGGCAATTACTATTATCTGAGTTTGACATCACCTATGTCACTCAAAAGGCCATCAAAGGGCAAGCCATCGCCGACCACTTAGCCGAGCATCCATTGCCTGATTACGAACCATTGAAGACAAACTTTCCTGACGAAGCCATATTGCTCACTGAGATTGAGGATGATGACGAAGAACCAGGCTGGAAAATGTACTTTGACGGAGCAGCAAATCAAAAGGGGAACGGAATAGGGGCAGTCTGATTAAACCAGATGGGTCCCACGTGCCAATTGCAATCAGACTGAAGTTCCAATGTTCTAACAACGAAGCTGAATACGAAGCATGCATAGCAGGGTTGAAAGCAGCACTAGATCTTGAGGTAGATGAGATCGATGTTTTCGGAGACTCGAGCCTAGTAGTCTATCAGACAACTGGAGAATGGAAAACCCGAGAACAGAGATTGATCCCTTACCATGAGTATCTCGAAGAGCTAAGCTCATGCTTCGATAGAATCTCATTCACTTATATGCCGAGAGCTAAGAATCATTTGCTGATGCACTAGCAACGCTCGCTTCCATGATCAGTATCTCAGAAGACTTAGTCATTGACCCTATTGAGATTGGACTTCAAGATGAGCCAGCTTACTGCCTACCCGTCGAAGTTGAAGAATCTGAAGAAAAGCCTTGGTACTCAGACATCAAAGCCTATCTCGAAGACCGAACTCTCCCATCAGACGCAACGTCTAATGATCGAAGGACTATTCAGAAGCTAGCAGGCCAATTCTTCCTAAGCAATGGCATTCTGTACAAGAAATCACATCATGAAGTCCTACTCCGATGTGTGGCAGAAATAGAAGCAAAACGACTGATCGAAACCGTACATGGTGGAGTCTGCGGACCTCACATGAATGGTCACATGCTTGCTAAGAAAATCATGAGAATGGGATATTACTGGACAACAATGGAAAGTGATTGCTATCAACATGTCCGTAAATGCCATCTCTGCCAGATCTATGCCAATAAGATCAACGCGCCACCATCAGAATTGCACAACATGACTACTCCCTGGCCCTTCTCACTCTGGGGCATGGACGTTATTGGACAGATTTCGCCAAAAGCTTCAAATGGGCACCGCTTCATCCTAGTCGCTATCGATTACTTTACAAAATGGGTAGAAGCAGCTTCTTATGCCAATGTCACAAAGAGCAGTGTTCTGAAGTTTGTTAAGAACAATATTATCTGCAGATATGGGCTTCCCAGTGGGTTAGTGACAGACAACGCCAAGAACTTCAAAAACAAGGACATGATCAAGATGTGCGAAGACTTTCAAATCACTCATCACAATTCTGTACCGTATAGACCCAAAATGAACGGAGCAGTTGAGGCCGCCAACAAAAACATCAAAAGAATCATCGAGAAAATGGCAGTCACTTACAAGGATTGGCACGACATGTTGCCTTTCGCCCTTCACGCTTATCGGACTTCATTTCGAACTCAACTGGGGCAACTCCGTACTCATTGGTGTATGGAATGGAAGCAGTCTTACCCGTCGAGGTTGAGATTCCCTCCCTCCGGATCTTAAAAGAAGCAGAGTTGGATGAAACAGAATGGGTTCAAGCCCGATTTGATCAACTAAATCTGATAGAGGAAAAACGTCTCGCAGCTATTTGTCATGGCCAAATCTATCAAAGACGAATCGCACGGGCCTACAACAAGAAAGTCAAACCTCGAAATTTCTCACCAGGAGACCTTGTCTTGAAAAAGATCTTACCAATACAAGAAGATGCTAGGGGAAAATTCAGACCAAATTACGAGGGACCATTCATTGTGCAGAAGGTAATGACGGGAGGAGCTTTGATCCTTACAGAAATGGACGGACAAGTCTTCCCTCAGCCGATCAATGCTGACACCGTTAAAAAATACTACGCTTGAGATCTGACCCTGAGATGACGAAAGGCCATCTTTGCTATCCCAAACAAACTATCTAACCCTAGTCAACCCCTTTGAGCCATCACATTCATTTCTTAACCCAAGACTGGGGCAAGTCAACGTTATATAAAAAAAAAAAAAAAAAAAAAAAAACGAAAAGAAAAGAGACAAAAGAAAAGAAAATCAAAAAGTCAAAATACTCCTGGCCCGCATGAGGATAAACTGTGAACGGCTAAAATACAAAAAAATCAAAAAAATTCAAAAACTCGGACATTTGATCTGAGCTCGACCCAAATCTCCAGCCTAAACAAGTTCGAGAGACGCTGGGAGGAGACATAGATCACCTTTTCGAAACAAAAATAGACGAACCCCATGTCTAGCCCACTTTAGATAAACTCAGACCTTAACCTCTTTTGTACCTTTCCATACACTTAGCCTTAGCCAACATTTCGTCCCACCAAAAGTCCTTTCGGATCAGGGAATGTTCTAAGGCATCATAATGACGGTGGCAGCACCAATGATCTTGCGACTTGGTCCGGACCCCAAAGTCTTGCTAGTCGTTGGAAGATTCGAGAGGGGAGTCCAGGTCGGATATTCGAAAAAAAAGAGTACTCGAAGTGTAGAGTAATTGATCTCGCGGCTCAACTTGAGTTGCCGAGCCACGAATAGTCGTCAGCAAACTCGAGAGGGGAATCTAGATCTGTTACTCAAGAAAGAGTACCACTACAAGAGTAGAGTCGCCGATCTCGCAGCTCAACTTGAGTCACCAAGCCACAAAGACACAGAGGCTCCAAACAAGATTTGCAATGTAAAAATCCAAAAAAATACAAGCATAGTCTGAAAGGGCATAGTGAAAACCCGAAAGGGCGCTATGAGTAAAAGAATCAGACTATGGCAAGATCAAAACCACCGGCACGATGAAAACCCAAAAAGGCATCGATGCGCAAAAATGTGGAAACCGGGTCTGGTGAAAACCGTAACTGGCACCAGGGGCAATAAGGGAATCAAAATTAAAAAAAAAAAAAAAAAAAAAAAAAAAAAAAAAAAAAAACAACTCCTGGCCCGCATGAGTATAAACTGTGAACGGCGAAAATTTCCCAAAATCCTAAGTCCCATGCTCAATCGATATTCACCCAGTACTGGGGCACTGGGGATGACTCTAAAAGAGCCTGAGAACTGCTGACATCTATATCCTCAGTAGTTGGCAAAAACACAAATATCATCGAGATAACAAAGGTTTTTAAAAAGTCTTCATATTTTGGATCTACAATATCAATTCGACAAAGACAAATCACCAAAAATTCAAATGTTTTCAAAACTACTATTTTGGCCGATGATGAAAAATCTAGGACTTATTCAAACATCATGTTTTCAAAGCAATAGATACACCTGAGGCCAAGTAAGTAAAAAACCTATTTTCCTTTCATTTCAAAAGTTTTACATTACGTTTTGAAAAAGAAAAAAAAATGGTGCCAATCACACATCACGACGAGAAATGAAGAAGGAATCAAGTCTCTCTTCTAACGCACGAATGCGGGCAGCTTGCCCCATCATTACCACCTCAGCGTCGGAAGCATCACGACTCACCAAGTAAGATGCAAAGGCATCAAAACAGGGACCTTGAGCAAGTCTCTCCCGGAGATCATCAATCTCCGCCCTCAGGATAGAAGACTCTTCATTCTTCAAAAACTCGAGTCGAGCTATCTGGTTCTTCAGGTCATTCTCAGAACGCAACCAAATCTTCTCAATCCGCTTATGAGACACCTTCATCTCCGCCAGTCGATCACGGTGGTCAGAGGAATGAGAACCAGAAGACCTCCCTTGAACTGAAGGCGTGGCACAAGTTCTCTCAGCAATCTGTTGTTGCATCCAAAGTTGGTAGTTTTGAAAAGAATAACCCGGAAATACAGGATGATCAAGAGTCACCACGTTCTTCCAAGCTTTCTCTAACCGATTACGCAATTGCCATGAGGGGGGAGAAGGAGAAAAAGACCCGACCCATTCTCCAAAATCTCCATGAGTCACTATACCCTGTTCTTCACCAAATTGCCGCAACACACGAAGAGGGATGTAGTGAGTAGCCCCAGTCAATCCAATCAGTATGGCAAAACAACTCTGGGAAAAGGAAAGAACAGGTGAAGTCGAAGGCTGGAAGGTGCCTAACCAACGTATCTCTTCATCTGGCATACCTTGCAAACCTCAAACCAACCCAACTTGCCACCAGAATGGACAGGAGGTTTCCGTTTGTTCATCAAAGCCACTAAATCAGCATGGACGTTGAAAGGACGACTAATGGGAGTAGTTAAAGTCAAATGATCGAAGAACCAAAGCTGCACAAAAAGGGAAGTCAACTCTAATCACAATGCCTCAAAATTTAAAAGCTTCAACTCTAATCATGATGTTTCCAAATTTGAAAAGGAAATTACCTGCAACAATGGAGCACACCCATGATATACTCGTTCTCTCCCGCTCGAACAAGCCGTGAGAGACAAATAGGTTTCTCCTAGAAGCATAGGAGCCAACCTAAAACCTTGTCGCACTTGGTCGAGCACGCTTATCAAAGCTAGATTCACATACTCATCATTTCGAGGGAACAAAAGTTGGTTCACTACCACCAAGGTCAAAATGTCAAAACGAGATGGGGAACTCGTATCCCCAAGCCATCGAAGCAAAAATTCCTTAGAAACCTTGAGTAGATTTGAGTTCCCATCAATCCGTCCTAGTTGTTGCTTGGTGACCCCAAAGAATCCCGATGCTTCTTTCCTATAACTTTCTCGTAAGGGTGGTACAACCACCCTAGGCGATTGGCTAAGGCCAAGTATCCGTTCAAACTCCTCAATCGTAGGAGTCATTTCTTTGTCTCCAAAGCGAAATAAATTGAGCTCTGGGACCCAAAATCCCATAAGAGCCTCTATCAAGTCCCACATGATAGTGACCTTCGACAAAGAGAGAGTGAAGCCAAGCTTGTTGGAATCCCACCTAGCTCTCTCTTCATGAGTCATGGAACTAAGCCATTGATGTAAAAATGGGTCTATAACGGCGTACCTTTTGAGATTGGGAAGGTTGAAGTTACCTTCAAGAGCGGGAGATGAGCTTTCAACCATAAGATCGAAGTTGGTGGAACCCTCCAAAGCATGAGTGGGCTCCATTTGCTGCCCTAGTGGGGGTGAAATCTGTAAAATCGTGAAAGAGAATGACCAAAGGAAGGTCTGTGAGTTAAAAGGCAAAAGAAAAGGTTCTGGTCCGTACATGGAGTACGGACTGAGTAAATTCACTTAAGTCCGTGCTTCAAGCACGGACCGTTCAAAATTCAAACAGTCCGTACATGAAGCACGGACCGTTCAAAATTAGCGCAGTCCGTGCTTCATGCACGGACCAGTACATTCAAAATGATGAATTAACGGAAAATGGGGCCCACAAACCCTAATTATTTGATGTTACTACTCCCCGGCCTCAGTGGCTCAACGACGGTCATAATCACCATTTTGCAAGAGGATCCAAAATGAAATAAACAATGTCATATATATAATCAAAATGAGTTATACAATGTGCACAAAATACAAAAAGATATATACATGTATATTCATAAATACATCCTAAGATCTATCATCATCTGATCCAGGAGCATCTCGAGCAGCAGAATCAACACCAGAAAGATCTACGTCCCTCAGACCGGAGAAGACAGAGCCGGTACCCGAAGAGGCAGGCAGATCATGCATCCCTAAGCCCATATCAGAAGAATCTACAGTAAAAGCTGGGGGTCGGGTAGAAGGTCCGGCGCCATCCGAAGCCTGAAAAGATAAACAGATGCACTCAAATGACAGGCAAATATGCAAGCAGGCTAGTGAAAGAAGATAACTGGAATTAAATGTACCTGAGTAGGAGGTGGTGGATGAGCAGATGTGCTGGCCCCATCATGGCGTCGATGATAGTCCTGAAACATCACAAGAAAACAAAGCAATCAGCCTACAGTGGTAGAAATACTGAATTGAAAGAAGGGAAAAGAAGAACGTACCATCTCAGCCTGTGCACGAGACTCCCTCATGGCCAGCCTCATCTCTAGCTCATGAATACGCTCGGCCTGAGCTGCCACCTCTGCCTGAGCCGCTCTCCACCGAGCCTCCATCTCAGCACAACGGGCCGCCTGGGCCTCGATCACACTATACCCCTCCCGGAGGCGACGCAGATCGTCAATCTGAAAAAAAAAAAAAAGTAGAAAATTAGACTTGAACAGACATGGAGAATCAGAAGATAAGAAGAAGAGAAAAGTTAGGACTCACGGTGTCATCGTGCTCCCGGATGAAGACTCCACCAATCTCAGTAACCCCGGCACGCATGGGCATAGCAGGCATCAGGCAACCAATGGAGGCGGTCCTAAACCAACTGATATAATCACCCTCCACTAGAAGCCCTCGCGCTGGTACCCCACCGACCTGGGCCAAGTACTCCTCAGCCGACAGATCCATAGAAGAAGGCGTCACCGGAGCTGCGGGGATACTGAGAGACCGGTCATGCTGAAAGAATAGCCGCTCCCCAAAGTAATACACATAGAGGAGACGACCAATGAAGCTGGGATATATCTCCCGTCTCATGTCCCGATCGAAGGCTGCCCACACCTCTCGGCGCTCCTGGACCGATTGAGGAAGGTCCGGAAAGGTAACTGAAAATATCTGCACAACAAAGAGAAGGGAAACAATGAGATTCTAACATATTGGAAAGAAGCTCTAGCGCTACAAACCAAAAGAAGTTACTCACCTCATGAAGCCTGCACCTGTCAAAGTGGGCCCGAGCGCTACGGGCATTGCTCTTGATAGTACGCCCGTCTCGAGTCGCCCAAAAAGCACCGAGGGGGTAGCCCTCATCCGGATGGCGCATCTCAGGAAGATAGTAGGGAAAGTGTACATGTACAAAAAGCTGGAAGAAAATGAAGCAACAAGATCAGACCGATAGATCGTAAGAAGTAAGAAGCCAAAAGTTCAAGGGTTGAGAAGCAAAGTACCTCGATAAAAGGCCAGAAGAACCTGGCAGAGATACCGCCACCTCGTGGGGAAGTGATACCCTCCACGATGCGATCTAAGCCACCTAGGATGGTGCCATAAATCAGACTCCCCCAGTCATAGGTAGCTACTCGGTGGATGTCTCGAAGAAAAGGGAGAAACCATGTCATCACAGTAGAGTCGTCCTCCAAGAAGAAACAACTCCCCAACAAAAGCAGAAAACTGAGGCGGAAGACTGCAGCAAAATCGGCATCTCCTCGCCTCACGGTCCGACCCCCCTGACCTAGGGTCGACCACAAAAACCGCATACCCAGCCTATGCAATTTGCCGACCTCGCCAGCTGGAATATAGGGAGCCCCAATCAACTCGGCAACCTCGCCTAACGGTAACATATGAGGAAAAATGGCCTCTCCCTCCATAGAGATCCCGGTGATGGTCACAAAATCGGATGGCCTGATGCCAATCTCGGTCTCTGGCATATGAAATGTGTGCGTAGCCGGAAACCACCTCTCCATCATCGCAACAAAAATAGGTCGGTCTGACCTAAAATATGGAATCCTCAAGAAAGCTCCGAAGCCGGCCCGAGTAAACTGACCCCTCAGATCCTCAGTAAACTGGGAGAACTCTAGCATAAAAGTCCTCCAACTGCCCCTGTAGCTGCTGGATGGGTAAGGGGTCGGCACGTCCATCCGCACGTACATCGAGACGTGCCTGCTCAATCCAGTGAGAAGAGGAGTATCCACTACACCCTCTCTGGCCTCTGCGGGAATCGAAGCGCGAGCTCCCTCTACCCCTCGACCTCGACTACCACTGCCACCTCGACCACTACCACCCTCACTACTACCATCACCGCGACCACCACTGCTACTACCACCATCACCTCGGCCACCACCACCACCTCTGCCTGCCGCCTCTGCAGTCCTACTCCTGCTAGGCACTCGTCGGACGGTAGCCCGACGTCTTGAGTCACCAGCCTCTGTCTCACTGTCTGATGACGAGCTGCTCGATGAGGACTGAGTCGCCTCCTCCATAGGCGACTCCCTGACAGTCTCCTGCTCATATCGAGTCCTCGCAGTCGATCTATCTCCAGCCTCGCCAATCAATGCAGCCCTACTTCCACGAGTGCGCGCCGTCTACATGAGAAAACCAGCTACCTAATAAGATGCCTACTTAAACCAAAAACCTTAACGGCGATCGAACCCATGGACCTAAACCAAGACCAAAGCTACGACTCCATTCGAACCCATAAAACCAACCTAAACCAAACCAACCTTGACCCTCGCAAGGCACCCCACTGATCGAAGCTACACCATCACCTCGAGTACCCCCCATAAATCAAGATTCCATCCATCTTTAACCATGCCTCACCAACTCGAATCTCGAAAACCAACCACAACCTATGCCTAACCTCCCCTAATAGCACTCAAATCACTCCATCCGATTGCCTAACCATTGTCCCAATCATTTCCCAAAGCCCACCACCAATAAATCTCACCTACATCTAAGGAACCTACTCCGAAGTCCAAGGCGAATCCAACGGGTTCTAAAAGAGCAAAAGCATGCGAAACAAAATAATAAATCGCTATAATCGTGCCTTGAACATTTCACAAGCAATGAAGACATCCAAAAGAGCATGAAAAACGAAATAAAGTCACAATGCACACATAACAGAATTTCATGATCACATGTGAACAAACAAAGTGAAAGAAATATCGGAAATAAGCATACAACCAGGTTTTCATGCTATAAAAATTTTGAAGAAGACAAACATGGAAAAGGCATAAACAAGAATCCTAGTCTAACAAGCATGCATGCAACGAGGTTTGTGTGTCTGTCATGGATTGTTTGAAGCAGGTAATCATGCGATAAAGGTTTGCAAAATCAAAAAGAAATTAATCTAAAAGGAGAAGATGAACTAACCTCTATCGAAGGAATAATCCAAAGAAGTACCAAGAGTGCTCCAAATCCAAGTATCCACACGCCCGACATGTCTCTTCGACCACCCAAGCACGCAAGAGAGAAATGAGAGAGGAGAAGACGAAGAATCAGAGGAGAAGACGAAGAACCAGAGGAGAAAACGGAGAAGAACAGCCAAGTGAAACGTCTAGGCGCGACGTTCGATTTTTAAAAATGTTCTGGTCCGTGCATGAAGCACGGACTGAATTAATTTTGCGCAGTCCGTGCTTCATGCACGGACCGAAAATATTAAAAATAGAGTCCGTGCTTGAAGCACGGACCGAATGAGATTTAAACAGTCCGTGCTTCAAGAACGGACCACAAAAAAAAAAAATCATCAAAAAAGAAAAAAAAATCATCAAAAAAGAAAAAAAAAAAAAAATCAAAAAATCAAAAAATCAAAAAAATCAAAATGGTATTCTTGCAAAAGCCAAAATCAACTGCTTAAAGACTCGTTGAAAATACCTAAGTCAAAGTTTTTCTCAAATCACCACAAATCCAAGACCTCACACGAGCTCCGCGCCACGAGGTCGAGGAAATCAACCGGCGCCCTGTCAGACCCCGTGCTTGGGTAACCACTTCTAGCCATCTCTTATCTATCAAATGAAATCGGTGTTTTCAAAAACTTGTCTGAGCAAAATCCTCGGACCCGCACAAATCAGGGTTTCGTCTATTCTTTGCAGTTCTTTGCACGCAATTCCTGCAAAGAGGGGCAACTGTAGACACCCGAATTTGAGCGGGCCCTCGACGCCAAAATACCCAAAAACAAAAATAAAAACCGTATTGGGCCCTCAAAGCCCATACCTTCAAAAGTCTTGTTTTCCTCAAAATAAATGGGCCAATCCTATTCACGTGGCCCATGAATCCCAAAACCATCTATTCCACCCAAGCCCAATCATTCTTATTAAATCCAAGTCCATCCTCATTACCATTCAATTCCCTATCCAAGCCCACACCCAAACCCAAACTACTTTATCCAACATTAACCCAACCCAATCTAAGCCCAAATCCTAACCTAAGCCCAATTCACTACCCAAATCCAATCCAACCCACCATCATCACATCAAACCAATCACCAAGAGATGACACATGTCATCATCCCCTTCCACCTCCCTCATCTAATCAACTCAACCCATAACCCTACCCTAACCTAACCTATTCCCCATCCTCTCATCATCAACAACCAACAACTCAACCCATAACCCTACCCTAACCTAACCTATTCCCCATCCTCTCATCATCAACAACCAACAACTCAACCCATAACCCTACCCTAACCTAACCTATTCCCCATCCTCTCATCATCAACCACCCACCTCACAACCCATACCTTACATACCCTAACCTATTCCCCATTCTCTAACACTATCAACCACCCATATCTATCCATCACTTTCCCTTAAAACACTCCCACAAAATCACCCCAACCCAACCCATACCTCCATCATCACCCCCATACTCTTCTCTCTAATCATCTAACCACCATCACCAATCAACCAATCTCATCATCTCCCCCATTTGCCACATGTCATCATCCCTTCACCTCTCCTAAAATCCAACCAATCAACCTCTTACACTACACATCCTCTCAAATCTAACACCTTACCTCTTCAACCATCTCTACACTCATTCTCCAAACAACTCTCTTACACCCATCAACCATCACTCATCTCACCCCACCAAACACTCTACCCAAATGGATTTGGGTAAGATCCAAACCATTTGGGTTAAAACATAACCCATTTCCCTCATTACAAAACTACCCTTATTTCCATCTTAAATTTCATACCCCTCTCATCTCAAACCCATGCCATTATCCATTACTCTCTTCATTCACCCCATTATACCCTTAAAATACATCCCAACCTCTATAAAAACCCCTCCATTCTCCTCTTACAACACCTAATAAAAATTTGAGAAAAAAATCCTCAAAACACTACAACTCTCTACTCCTACTCTACTCTCAACACTCAACTCTCAACTCTCAACTCTCAACCTTCTCTCCAACAAGTCAAGCAAAGGAAAAGAAGTCAAGGAAAGTCAAAGGAAGTCAAGGAAGGTCAAGGTGGGTTTGACAAAAGGACACCCCCCCCAACTTCCCTCTTCTACTCACCCCTTTCCTACACATTTGCACACACCACTATGGTTTAAATCACCAAAGGGCCCCTTCTTCATAAGGGTGCCCTCAATGATTTGAACCAACATCGAAGCCCCTCACACTTGAGGGCACATATCGATTTTCTTTCATTTTTATTTTCTTTTAATTTCAAAAAACCGAATCCGAGGTTACCACATTACGTGGATGGAGTAGGGTGCCTAACACCTTCCCTACTCCATAAATGGACCCCCTTACCTTGAATCGAGGTTGGACCACATACACCTTATCTTACGAGAGTCAACAAAAAAATGGAAAAATGACATGATTTTTCAAAAATACAAATCCGGGTGACCATTCACAACCCATTTCCAATTTGAATGGTGGCGACTCCAAAACACCCCAAAGTGGAGGGATGTTTGAAGAATATTCGAAATCCCGTGTCCACAGAAATATTTTGTTCTTTTGAGCCTGACTCAAAATCTTCAATAAAATTAATTAAAAGTTGGATCTTTATTGCGCTTATGGTAATCAAATATTCCAAACCTTCATATAAGGGGCATTTTCTTTTTCCTCTAAATATGTAGTTTCGTATTTATATTACGAACATTTTTTTTAATTTTGCATGATGTATTCAATTATCTCCAATGCCATGTTTATTGTCAAACTAGGGGCATTTTATTTTGGAGCAATATTAATCCTAAAAGATAAAAGGAATCCTAAACTTAAGGTTACCCTCTTGATAACAAATTTTCTAAAACCCTTGAGTTTTAAAAAAAATAATAACTCAGGTTTTAAATTCATAAAATTTTTGGAAAAAATCTTGAAGTTCAAACAAAAGCATTTCTGATCTCATATTGGATTTTACTAAAAAAAATAGTTCAGTACTCTTTCGCCTAGAGTAGGTAGAGTAGAGCTCCTAGATCCAGTCATTATTTCCTAGAATTGTCCATTCTTTCTCGAATTATGTTGCCACCGAGGGTTTTGCTCGAATTATACTCAGCCCGGATTATGCTCAGTCAATTGCCGTCGTAGGTTTGCTCGGATTATGCTCAGCTAGTTCCTGCCGAGGGTTTGCTCGGATTATGCTCAGCCAGTTATCGCCGAGGGTATGCTCAGATTATGCTCAACTAGGTGCCATCGAGGGTTGTCTCGGATTTTACTCAGTTTTCACTTAGACCCTCTGCGATTTATCTCAGATTTTAAGTGCGCACACTTGTACATTTGTTTCATTAATAAAGGAGAATTTTCTAAAATTCAAGGATCTGACACCGTTAGTGAGGGTTCGCGCTCAAGAACCTAATAACTTTTTAGTTTGGGGAGAGTTCTACCCTCAAGGATCTGAATGCCCTAACGAATTGTTAAATCAGGCTGCAAAATGAACTGTCACTAGCTTTTTTAGATATCGCATTATCTACTAAAATAGATTTACTATCTAGTTTGCTTCAACCCTTGCCAAAGAGGGGCATTTGTAGACACCTCATTTTTGCATTCGCTAGATTAATCAACTCGTCAACCCGATTGTAACGGTTCCTAATGATGGATGTTTACTCTAATACTTTATTTGTTACTAGATATGTTTCAGAAATTCGGATGAGGTATCTTGAACTGATAAAACTATAGAAATCACACTACGCTAGGAAAATATAAATCAAAAAACGTAGAAATCATCATCTTACCAACAAAAAGAAGCTTCACGATAAAAATCACTAAAAAATGACTAAATTATCAAAATACCCTTAACCTCAAAACATTCCTAGAGCCTACATTATGCTTAGAAAAACCCTTTCAAATACATAAAACAACAAATCGAAATCAAATAAATCATTTCGTCAATTTTCACAAAATTTGATATAATTACGAAAATGCCCCTCATAAAGTTCACGACCATTTCACACAAAAAATTTCATAAATGATACAAACTAATATTCCCATTGAATTCCTTATGAAAAATCGATTCCAAAACATCTTAGAACATTGAAAAATGAGTTAAAATGCAAAAAGTCCTCTCCGAGGGTAAAACGATAATTTTACAATTTTAATAATTAAAAATTTTAAAATTAATAATTAAAATATTAATTAATGTAAAGTGAAATCCTAATGAAAATTAAAGTCAATCAAGTAAAACTAAAGTCAAAATCTTAAAGTCAATCAAGTAAGACTAAAGTCAAAATCTTAAAGTTAATCAAGTAAGACTAAAGTCAATGGACTTAGAAGAATTTAACTCCTTAGAAGATGAAAATCCTTATCTTTTGGAGTAGGAAGATAAACCTTTCTCCCTCTATTGCAAAGAACATGAATATGTGACTTGGGAGGAGAGAACTTTCAAAATATTTAAATGTGATGTTAACAATCATAGGGGCTTGGCTAAGTATAGACATGAGAGTGTTCATTTTTGAACCTCCATACTACGTGGTTTGGAGTCGCCACCATTCTTTTTTGGAAATGGGTGTGAATGGGCACCCGAATCGATTTTTTTGAAAAGTCATTTTTTCATGACATTATAGTGACTTTCATTCTTGAAAAAGGTATGGTCTACCTAAAATTTAGGTAAGGAGATTCGGTTAGAGAATAGGGAAGGTGTTAGGCACCCCATTCTCTCCACCTAAGGTGATTTACCTTTTAAATTTGATCATTTTTAAAAAGAATATCATAATAACAAAAATACATGAGATGAATGGAGTGGTGTGTGCATATAGTGAGTATGTACCTCTTTGAAAGAGGATTTGATGTTAATGTTAACATAAGAAATATCCTATGGGAGAGGATATTTTATGGAGACAACACACTTTTGCATGAATTGAAATGTTGGTTTAGGATTTTAAAGAAATTCCATTGATGGAGTTCCCTTAGATCTATAACCTTAATGCATGCATGCTTAGCTAGAAACTTAGTGTTTTAGCTCCATCAAGAGAGCCACACAATTCTTTTTCATTGCTAAGCATGTGTGGTATGTGTGCATGGTGTACAATTATGATGCATGAGATAAAAGTAGGTAAAAAGAAGGGCTTCAACCTTCATCTTTTCAATCAAATCGTCTCAAGCATTCCATTCCCAAAGGTTGAGGTTCAATCTACTCGGGATGAAGGAGGGTTCTTCATTACATTCTAAAGGCTATTAAAAGGAAAGAAAATAGAGGGATACGAGAAGAAGATGCAACTTAAAAGCAAACTAAATCCTAACTCACCTTGTCCCCTTGGTAGTCTTGAATGAACTTGAGCTTGATAGATAAACTTGAGAGTTAAAGAATGTAGTTGAGGATTGAGAGAGTTGAAGGTTGAGAGATGAGAGAATTGAAGGTTGAGAGATGAGAGATGAGTATAAATTTTGATAGAGTTTTAGGTTGAGAGATGGAGGCTTGAGAATATGAATTATTCATAGAAAATGAGGGTATTTATAAAGCTTTTGGAGAAATTTTGGGGATAAAGTGATCTAATCCTAAAAATAAAGATAATGGACATAAGGTTTAGGTTATTTCTTCTTGGATTTTTCATTTGTATGAGGGCATAGATAACATTTGTGAAGAAATCCTAAAAGTATTATTTGATCTTTGATTTTTGATAAATAGAGATGAGAGAACAAAATGTACTTTTGGGAGGATGAATAAGGGAGTGACATGTGCAAACTTAGAGTGGTAGGTGAAAAATAGACCTTGGTTCATTTGTAAATAACTTATAAAGTAAGGGTGGAAGTATATTTTTGAAATGGACCAATGGGAGAACAAAAGTACTTTTTAGGAGGGTGAGTAGGAGAATGACATGTGTAAAGCTGAAGTGGTAGGTGAAAAGTAGACCTTGATTCATTTGTAAATAACACATAAAACAAGGGTGGAAGTATAATTTTAAAATGGACTAATGGGAGAACTCCATGTATGTACTTGAAGATTCCCACTTTTTGAAGGTATGATTGGAAGTTCTCTCAACTTTATGGATTATTACCAAAGACCTAAGAACCTTTTTAGTTTGACCAACCTTTTTAGGAAGGACATTCTTGGATTTTCACAAAGAGGAGTTGACTCTCCAATTAGATAATGCATTGGGTATTGGGGGCTTATGAGAGATCAACATGTGTCATCTTTTAAGGGGGTGTGAGATAATGGGCTTAGTGTTGGACTTAAAGTGGACTTAGTTTAGGACTTAGAGAATGAACTTTGTCTTGGGCTTAGGTTAAATTAGGAAATGGATTTGGGTTATGGGTTTAGAATGGCATTGGATTTTGAGAATGAGCTTGAATTTCCGGTTAAAAGGTAGACTTTGTCTTGGGCTTAGATTTGGTTAGGAAGTGGACTATGGTTAGGGTATGGATAATGGATTGGTTAATGGGGAAGGGATATGGATTGGGTTGGTTCATGATAAAGAGTAGGAAATTAGAGTGGATTAGGGACAAGGTTGAGCATACAAAATTATATGACATGATGCATATATGCATGAAAATGATGCCTAGTGGCAATGCGGGTCTGCTGAAAAGCTTGAGTTATAAATCGGAATCAATTCGAGGAAATTTGAATTTTTTTAACGGGTTCGTGCAAATTGGGGTGTCTACAGCTGCCCCTTTTTGTAGGAGTTGCTTGCAAATAACTGTAAAGAATAAATTAGACCCTTATTTGTAAGAATCCGAAATAGGTTATTGCATGCTGATTAAAACGTCGGATGGATTGAAGATTTTTTTTTGTAAGATGTGGCTACCCAAACACGGGGTCTGATAGGATTAACCATTTGAACCCTTGATTTCATGGCACGGAGCTCGTTTGAAATCTTGGATATAATTTTTTTTGATGATTTTTTAATGTGATTGACGTTTTAAACCATGCAATTTTGAGTTGCTCTCTCGTTTCTACTTATTGATTCCGGATGTAGAACTCCCTTTATTTTTATTTTTTATTATATTTTTTATTTTTATTATTATTATTATATTTTTATTTTTTATTTATATATATATATTATTTTATTTATTATTATCATTATTTTATTATTATTATTATTATTATTATTATTATTTATTTATTTATATTATTTTTTTTTCAGGTCCGTTTTGTATCCACGGACTGAATTTGCCCCTAATAGTCTGTTTATAAAAGTCGGACTAAATGATTTCACATTGGTCCACTTATTGTGAGCGGACTGAACAATTCCTTATCAGTCTGCTCACCATGACCGTACCAGTAGCTTCATTTATCAATTTTTCGAAACGGCCTTCTTCGCGCGTTTATTTCACTGTCACTCTTTCTCTCTTCTCTCTTGCCTTCTCATCTTCTTGCCCTCTCATCCTCTTGCTTCCTTTCCTTATTTGCCTTTCGATTTTCTTGATCTGTCACTCTCTCTCCCTCTCTCTGTGGTTTTCCCACTCCTGGCTATTGTGAGCGTTCGTGGTCACTGTCGATCTTGGACGATAAAGCTTGATTGAGGTGAGGGTTTGTTGGCGTTTTTGGCGTTATACTCAAGTGCGTGCTTGGATTTTCTTTGCAAGGTCTGTCTTTCTTCCCCGCTCTTTTTTCTTTTGCCCTCTGTAGTTCTTCAATGCCATGCTGCTGTTATTATGTTGTTCGTGTGAGTTTGTCTCAATTGGGTTTGGGGTTGAGGTTTGTGGCTAGTTGATTTGTCTTAGAATTTTGATTGTGGGATTGATTGATTAGGATTTTGATTATTTGATAAGTTGTGGTTTGATTTGTTGAAAGATTTTGTAGGATTTATGTTTTTCTTTTTTTATTATGGTTTCTAGTTTGTTGAGGTTTTGGATTTGTTTTGATGGGTTTTGAGTTTGTTTTAGATTTTAAGGGATTTGGATTGTTGATTAAGGTTCTGATGGTTTATTTAAAGTTTTGCATTTGATTAATTGGGGTTTTGAATCTTGATTATCTGATTTGTTAAGTTTTTAACTGATTTGTTAGGTTTTTAATGATAAGTTGATTTGTTAGATTTTGAATGGATTAAGGTTTGAGTGGATTATTATGGTTTCAATTAATTGATTTGTTAGGTTTTTGTTAGAGTTTAAATGGGTTAAGGTTGGATGGATTATTTGATTCTGCTGAGGTTTTAGTGGTTTATCAAAGTTTCGAATTTATTAATTGGTTTATGTTTTAATTGATTGTTGTCTAGTTAGATTGATCAAGATTTTAAATTGCTCATTTCTTGGTTGAGATTTTTATTTGATTATTAATTGGTTGGATTGGTTAAAATTTTTAATTTTTGTTGATTAAGATTTTTAATTGTTCATTGTTTGGCTCATATTTTCTTATTTGCTTGGTTGAAACTTTTGATGGATCATATTTGTTAACTACCCCTGATGGGGCTTACTCTTCTGGTGGGTCTTCTGAGGTTAGGGTTTCACAGTGTCATGTTATTTCGAGAAGCCCGACTAGAGGTAGATCTGCTGTGGCTAGGAGAGTTCTTGGTGGGTGAGGTGGTAGAGGACAGGGTATTGCTGGAGAGAGCAGTGCTGGGGAGGAGAGAGTTACAGGTAGGGAGAGAGTTACATCGACAGCTAGAGTTGAGATCCCAGCCCACGTTAGAGACCGGATTGCTGACACATTATTATTGACTAGGTTGAGCGGTCATGTATCTATGCTGGTGAGGATGGATCAGCAGACTCCCTTCCAGTATGGCCACTTTCGTGGTAGCTGGAAGAGATTCTTAGACGTGTATCGACTTTTCTCTAAGGATTTGCGAGGGCAGTTCACTTGTTCCGGCTTTGGAGCTTTCCTGAGGATTCCTTACTTTCGGGCGGATAGGCCGATATTTATTGCTATGATGGAGCGTTGGTTCCCTGCCACCCATTCATTCCACATGCCTGAGATCAAGATTGGCATTCGTCCATCTGACTTCGTGGCGATTACTGGGTTGGTGATGGAGGGAGAGGCAATTCAACCACAACTTTTGCCTTAGAGGAGGTGGTTGTTTTGCTAGGGACCCCGTACATCCCTGTGGGCTCAGTTGGCAAGCTGGGACGTGTCAGCATGAGCTATTTATGGGACTTGCTAAGACAACGACGGACATACAGTTCAGAGGGGTGATGTTGATTTTGCTGCCATTTTACACATAACGTTCCTCTGCATGCTTGGGAGCTGCTTCTTCTTGGAGGATGACTCCACCGTTTTTACAACATTTCTCCCTTTTCTTCGGGACATTGAGGAAGTCGATGACTTTGATTGGGGTAGTCTTATTTATGGCACCATTATCGGTGGCCTGGATCGAGTAGTCAAGGGAATCACATCACCTCGTGGAGGAAGAGTTTTAGCAAGATTTTTCTTGCCATTTATTGAGGTGACTTTTCCTTCATTTACTGTCCTTACGATTTCGCCCATTTTGCCGTTTAGTTATCTGATTCCTCCCTTTTCTCCAGCTCTTCGTCCATGTGCATTTCCCATATTATCTACCGACCATGCGTCATCTGGATAAGGGGTTCCCCTTGGGGCTTTTTGGGCAGCTCGAGATTACCGGACAGTCAAGAGCAACTCTCGTAATTGAAATCGCCTCGACCCCTACGGCCCGTTAAATAGAGGATAGGGGTCCGATCTACGTATCTCGGGAATTTTAAAAGAATAGAGAGTCGCCACCTAGTTTAGGTCTAAGAATCAAAATTAACTCCAAATGGATATGGGTCGGTCCACGGATCAGAGAGATGGGTAGGGGTCAAGTTACGGGTTTCAGAAGGTGTTAGGCACCGAACCCGTCCGATCGAGATGATCAGTTTCTACTACGATCCAAAACTAACCTATGGTCAACGGGATAAAACTAGGGTCAAGACTATGGTCCAATCATCATCATCTGTTTATGTCTGGTTTGCCAAACGAATGTTATGGTTAACATAGATTCTCGAATTTCGCATAGAAGGAATCCCACGATTTAATAAGGCTTACGTGGCACCAAAAATTTATGCATCAATTCGGTCACATTTTGAATAGTATGAAATCGATTCTCAATGCCACGTATACAATGAATTGGCTCATTGACGACATTTTATTAAAGAAATTTGATTTTTTGATTTGCCACGTGACGACATTTTTTCAAAGAAATTTGATTTCGGAATCGCCATGTACATCCTAAAATCCACACATATTTTTTTAATAAAAAAAATCTTGATTTTTTGAAATGCCACATATATTAAAAGCAGTGAATCGACTCACAAATTTTTAATAAAAAAAACTCGATTTTTGAAATGCCACGTATAATAAAATCAGTGAATCGACTCACAAATTTTTTATCAAAGAAACTCGATTTTTGAAATGCCACGTGTATTAAAATCAATGAGTCGACTCACATACCCGATTTTCTAGAAAATCTCAATTTGAAATTTCCAATGCACAAAAAAAAAATCAGTGAGTTGACTCATGAGCCAATTTCATAGAAAACATCGATTTTAAATTTTCAATGTATACAAAATCAGTGAGTTACCTCACATATCCATTTTATAGAGAAAAAAAATCGATTCAAATTTCTAATGTTACCAAAATCAGTGAGTCAACTCAATAATGTTGATCAAGGAAATTTTGATTTTTCAAAATCGTCACGTGCGTCAAAATCATTGAATTAACCCACATATCCATTTTATAGAAAAACAAAAATCGATACAAATTTCTAATGTACCTAAAATCAGTGACTAGACTCAATAATTTTGATGAAGGGAATTTTGATTTTCTAAAATCGTCATGTGTGCCAAAATCATTTAATTAATTCACATATCCATTTTATAAAAAACAAATCGATTCAAATTTCTAATGTGCCCAAAATCCGTGAGTAGACTTGAAAGCGCCCTCGATCCGCGGGGTGCGCGGATCCGCTTTTGACCCTTGAGGTTTGGGAGTTGCCACCTAGTTATTATGGTCTAGGAACCAAACTGACTCTAAAACGGATAATGAACTAATCTACTACAGAAAATCTGAATCCGGGGATCATGTTACGGGGTAGGAAGGTGTTAGGCACCAACCCCGCCTGGCCATTACCGGTCTATACTTATCCCAAATAAATCTACATCGCTAATGACAAACTTAGATTAAAAAATAATGAAAAATCTTACCTTCGATCTGTAAAAGTGATATTCCCTCAGATCTGGTGAAAACGGCTCCTTGTACCGTATTCCTCACTTCGTTCTATCTCCGGATCTGATTTCTGATCTCCGAGGTAAGGTATCTCCTTCTTGGATCTGGGTGCTTCGAATTTGTTGTGGATTTTTGGGATGTTTTTTAGAGGTTTTTGGGTGTTTTTTATGCTAAAATTGGAGTAGGGGTGTTAGGGAAGGAGTTGGGGCTCCAAAATTAGGGTTTTGGGGAGGTTGTGGAGGCTTCTTCACCTACTTTTTCTAGGGTTTTTTCTTTGATACGAAAATAGGGTGTGGAGGCTCCTATTTATAAAGTTTTTAGAAGCATTAGGGTTTGATTAGGGTTTCTTTTAGAGTTTTAATTAGGGTTTTGACTTAGTCTTTAGGATTTTAGGGTTTTGACTTTAGTCTTATGAGATTGACTTGATTAGTTTAGATTAGGGTTTTGATTTAGGGTTTTGACCTTAGTCTTATGAGATTGACTTGATTAGTTTAGATTAGGGTTTTGATTTAGGGTTTTGACCTTAGTCATATGAGATTGACTCAATTAGTTTAGATTAGGGTTTTGATTTAAGATTTTGACTTTAGTCTTATGAGATTGACTTTAATACTTGACTCTAGTCTTACTTAATTGACTTTAATTTTGACTTTAGTCTTATTTGATTGAATTTAATATCTTGACTTTAGTTTGCTTGATTGAGTTTTAAATTTTTGGAGAACGCCCCTCTATTATATCTTTGATTCTTTGGACCCCCAAATGGAGGGGTCATTAAAGAAATATCTTGCGAACCATCAACAATTTTTCTTGAAAGCCTGATTGATCAATTTTTTGATTTAAATTTTATAATTAATTTTATTAATGTTTCACTTTACATTATTTAATGATTTATTTATTAATTTCGAAATTTTTGATTATTAAAATTATGAAATTACCATTTTGCCCTCGGAGAGGATTTTTTACGTTTTAAGTCATTTTTCAATGTTCCAGGATGTTTTGAAATTAGTTTTTCGTAAGGAATTCAATGGGAATGTTGGTTTTTGTCATTTATGAAATTTTTTGTGTGAAATGGTCGTGAATTTTATGAGGGGTATTTTCGTAATTTTGTCAAATTTTGTGAAAATTGGCGAAATGATTTATTTGGTTTTGATTTGTCGTTTTATGTATTTGAACGGATTTTCCTAAGCGTAATGTAGTCTCTAAGGTTGTTTTGATGTTAGGGGTATTTTGGTAATTTGATCATTTTTAGTGATTTTTATCGTGAAGCTTCTTTTTGGTTTGCAGGATGATGATTTCTATGTTTCTGGGGTAGTATTTTCCTAGCGTAGCGTGGTTTCTAAGTTTTGTCAGTTCGAGATACCTCATCCAGATTTTTGAAACATATCTTGTAACAAAATAAAGCATTGGAATAGACATCCATCATTGGGAACCTTTGCGATCGGGTTGACGACTTGATTAATCAGGCGGATGCAAAAATGGGGTGTCTACAGATGCCCCTCTTTTGCAGAGGGTTGAAGTAAACTAGATAGCAAATCTATTTTGGTAGATAGTGCGATATCCAATTGCCAAAGCTAGTGACAGTTCATTTTGCAGCCTGATTTAGCAATTCGTCGGGGTGTTCGGATCCTTGAGCGTAAAACTCTCCCTGAATTAGAAAAATGTCAGGTCCTTGAGCGCGAGCTCTCACTGGTAGTGTCAGATCCTTGAATTTTAGAAAATTCTCCTTGATTGATGTAACAACTGTGCAAGTGTGTGGGCTCAAAATCTAAGATAGATTTCAAAGAGTTTGAGTTGGAAATGAGTTAAATCTGAGCATGAAGTAAATATAAATTGAGCATAAACTGAGCATAATTCCAAGAAAACCCTTGGCGGTAACTGAGCATAATTTCGAGAAAACCCTCGGCGGTATCTGAGCATAATTCCAAGCAAACCTTTGGCGGCATCTGAGCATAGTTCCGAGAAAACCCTCGGCGGCATCTGAGCATAATTCCAAGAAAACCCTTGGCGACATCTAAGCATAATTCCAAGAAAACCCTTGGCGGCATCTGAGCATAGTTCCGAGAAAACCCTCGGCGGCATCTGAGTATAATTCCAAGAAAACCTTTGGCGGCATCTGAGCATAGTTTCGAGAAAACCCTCGGCGGTATCTGAGCATAATTCCAAGAAAACCCTTGGCGGCAACTGAGCAAAAGCCAAGATAACCCTTGGCGGCAATTGAGCAAAATCCAAGATAACCCTTGGCGGAAACTGAGCAAAATCCAAGATAACCCTTGGCGGCATCTGAGCAAAATCCAAGATAACCCTTGGCGGAAACTGAGCAAAATCCAAGTTAACCCTTGGCGGTAACTGAGCAAAATCCAAGATAACCCTTGGTGACAACTGAGCAAAATCCAAGATGACCCTTGGCGGTATCTGAGCAAAATCCAAGATAACCCTTGGCGGCAATTGAGCAAAATCCAAGATAACCCTTGGCGGCATCTGAGCAAAATCCAAGATAACCCTTGGCGGAAACTGAGCAAAATCCAAGTTAACCCTTGGCGGCAACTGAGCAAAATCCAAAATAACCCTTGGCGGCATCTGAGCAAAATTGGCGAAGGAATGAAGGACTTTTGGGAAAGAATGAATGAATTTGGAAAAGACTGATCAGAGTGAATTGAATAAATCTGGAAGATACTGAATCTGGAAGAGAAATGATCGAATCCAAGAATGATTGGATCTAGGAATGAAAAAATATCATATTAGTTGATCTCTGGGTATAGTCAAATGTGAGATCCGAAGTGCTTTTGTTTGAACCTCAAGGATTTATCCAAAAGTTTTATGAATTTAAAACCTGATTTTAAATCTCAAGAGTTTTTTTGAAAAACTGCTATCAAGAGGGTAACCTTAAATTTGAAGTTCTCATTATTTTTTTTTAGGATTAACATTGCTCAAAAACAAAATGTCCCTAGTTTGATAATGGCATTGAAAATAATTGAATACATCATTAGAAAATGCCCCTGGTATAAGGGGGGAAATTACATATCTAGAGGAAAAAGAAAAAATGCCCCTTGTATGAAGGTTTGAAATATTTGATTACCACAAGCGCAATAAAGATCCAACTTTTAATTTTGATTAATTTTATTAAAGATTTTGAGTCAGGCTCAAGAGAACAAAATATTTCCTTTTGAGACTCATCATAGAATTCACCCTTCTCTCCATTGGTTCACTTGGGGAAGTAAGAATTTTCAGATCGATCATAGACAAGATACTTGTGGCTTCTGAATCTATGCCTGGTTTAAGCTGAGTATTGAACTTGATGATTCGAACTTCTGATGTTTCAACTCGGGCCGCTTTCAACTTGGGATTTTCTTCTGTTTTTCTTTATTGCTCTAACTTTTGCCTAGATCGCCTTTTCAGGTTTTCAATCTAGCGAGCTTGCTCTAGCTTTTACCTAGATAGCCTTTTCAGGTTTTCGATCTAGCGAGCTCTTTCTTTTTTCTTTGCTCTGATTGTTGCCAAAATTGTCCTTTCAGATTTTCAACCTTGCGAGCTTGCCTTAATTTTTGCCTAAGTCGCCCTTTCCGGGTTTTCAACTTAGCAGGCTTCTTCATTTTTTTTTATCTTTTTCTTCTCTTCTGAAGTTCTAGAATTACTGTCTGATCATGCTTCGCTACCCTCCTTGACTTTTTCACACGGTACTTAGGAGGACTTTTATAGGTAGGCTTGGGACTAGGCATAAAAAGAAAGGAATTTTGAGGCTCAAAAACCCAAATGCCCCTTGTGTGGCATTTCATTTAAAAAATTTTCTTGAACTTTCTTCCCCATTTTGGACGATATTTCTTTTTCTTTTGAATTTTTTTCTTTTTAGATTTTTCCTTTGTCGGGGAATTTATATATATTTTTTTATTTTGATGTGGTTGGGCCTGAAGTAACTTCTCAGGTTGCCTACGTACCCCAGAATTTTGGGATCAGACCAAAACGTAATTCAGATTTTTCCCTCCCCTGGGTTAGGTAATCAGGCTAAGAAATAAAAAGGCATCATTTTTTTTAAAAGGCTACAAAGGGCTGAGAAAGGAGATAATGAATTGGGTAGTAGGAAAATTAATTCGGCCAAAATGGCCTCCTTAAATGTAGTACCATTTGATTCGGTCAAGGTTGGTTGACTTTAGTAGTTCACTTCTTGAAGTCTGACGAGTTTTCCAGACAGTATTTTCTTAATGAATGAATTTCTCCAATTGGGTTCAGACTTTCTCCTATAGTCGAGGAGGAGTGTTCAATTTTCTTTGAAGTCTGATAGTTAAATCCTTGACCTGTAAATGATGAGCTTTGACATTTTTGTCAAATGCACGGGTGACTCTTCTTAGATAAGCTTGCACATGGTACAGGGCTTTAACTCGTTTTCTTCGATCAAGTTTAATTCTTCATACTGCTAACGAACCCAATTTGTTTCTAGCAAATGATTTTCCAACAAGACCCTGAGAGACGAAATTTTCATTTCAACTGGCAAGACTGCTTCCATGCCATACACTAAGGAGTAGGGAGTAGCTCCAGTACAAGATCGAATTGAAGTTCGATATGTCCATAGCGTGAATGATAATTTTTCTGACCAATTTCGATGTGATTGACACATTTTCCTGATGATAGTCTTGAGACTCTTACTAACTGCTTCAACCGTTCCATTGATCTGAGGACGGTAGGGGGATGATTTGTGCTTCCGGATCTTCAACTTTAAACATAGAGTAATGATTATGCTTTGAAGTACGACCCATTATCAGAGATCAGTTCAAAAGGTACCCCCATATCGACTGATAATATGTGATTTGAAACTCAAGATGTAGTAAGGATAGTGCTGATACATTTTATAACATCTTCTTTAATTCCATCGATATAGACGAGTATCTATTCCGTGTTGAACAACACCCAAGCTTGTACCTAACATACCCTCATATGATCGCACGAACAAGTCTTTTGAAATTTCTGAGTAAATTCATTATCCCCTCGTGTTCCTTTCGGGATAAGATGGTTTCTATTTGAATCTCTTTAGAAATTATTTTTTGTTTCCAGGTCAAAGACCTTTCCTTTCTCGATTAAAGGTTGAGCCCGACTCTTATCTTCTTGTTCAGAAACGAAATCTATCAAATTATTAGTTAATTCGTTAATGTGCTCGAGGTATTCAAAAATTTCTTTTATCCGATCAATTTTAGATGGGGCAACAGACACCTCTATAGACTCGATGAACTAACTTGACTCAATAGGAAAGAGTAGACTCAATCTAAGGAAGACATGACCTTGATGGAAAAAAGGACTCGAGCTAACCCAAATGACTCATGAAAACTCAAGACAAGTACCCACACGAGTTTGATTAGGACTGAGGACTGAGATATTGCTTATAACTGGTAGGATTGAAGCACTATGATCTTCAAAGAACAACTGGACGATGTTGATAAATTTTGAGGTCATTTCTGACTATTGATTTGATATTGACGTTTACTTTAACTGACCGGATTTACAACCCTAGCTAGACGATGGACGATTGAGCTTAGACACAATGATAACCCTTAAACCTCTTTGAAGGTGAATTTAACCAATTTCAGTGTCACCCCTTGATAACATTTTAAATGAACCCTGAGATTTTATTGAATTTTGTGCACCAATCCATTAAACAATTCATTAATGTAATGATTATTCAGAAAAATAATTTTATTGCACTCTTGAAAAATATTGACAAATAATGTTTTCATTGAATAACAACTTCCACAAACATATTTCAATAACTTTTCATGCAAAAATAGATTTTTTGTAAATCATTTTTTTATGAAAAGTATATTTTTTTTTTCTTTTTTTTAGAAAACATTTTCTTTTAGAAAAATTTTTGGGAAAGCATTTCCTTTTGGAAAATCTTATTCTTCCAGAAAATATTTCACTTTTGAAAAGCATTTCTCTTCTGAAAAATATTTTTCTTCTGGAAAACATTTTTCTTCTTTTAAAATAGGTTTTAAATCCGAATCAGGAAGAAGTTTGAATTTCATTTTGATTCAAATGGCTCGGCCCATAATGATCGTTGGATCGAGATGGACTAGGTCATTATTGTAAAAGAATGGATTCTTTATTGGGTCGGTGCACCCATTTTAATTTTCAAAAACAACATTTGATCCTTGAGGACAATCATACACTCTGATCTACACCATTCACATCACTCACATACATTCATCAATCAACAGGCTCCATTTAATAAACAACCCGGGAACACCCACGATAAGTTCGAGTCGTGACCTACTGGGAAGGTTTCTAGACTCTAAGCTTACTACGTGCAATGCATTTTTATCTGGCCACCCTTGCCCAAGCACACCTATATACCTTTCGATACGTGGTGACTTGGTTTGATATACCGTATAGGTGATAATCTAAAACCTCAATTCACTTCTCTGAAGCCAAAAACAACCAGTTTGATCTCCAGTTGAGAGGTGGCGCACAATGCTGAACAAGGGCCCACTTAAATACCTCTCGTCTAGAATAGACGTAGTCTATCCCCCTCGTACAGTAGGGTACAGCGGGGCAAGATCTTGCTTAGACACCGATTTTGACCAAGAAGTACAATTGATATACTTAGATTATCTTTTATACCTACGGGTACGAGTCAAGAGTTGTAGCTTTCTGTAGACACCCCATTTTTGCATCCGCCTGATTAATCAAGTCGTCGACCCGATCGCAAAGGTTCCCAATGATGGACGTCTATTCCAATGCTTTATTTTGTTACCAGATATGTTTCAGAAATCCGGATGAGGTATCTCGAACTGACAAAACTTAGAAACCACGCTACGCTAGGAAAATACAACCCCAAAAACATAGAAATCATCATCTTGCAAATAAAAAAGAAGCTTCACGATAAAAATCACTAAATTACCAAAATACCCCTAACATCAAAACAACTCTAGAGCCTGCATTACGCTTAGGAAAACCCACTCAAACACATAAAATAATAAATCGAAACCAAGTAAACCACTTCGCCAATTTTCACAAAATTTGACAAAATTACGAAAATACTCCTCATAAAGTTCACGATCATTTCATATAAAAAAACTTCATAAATGACAAAAACCAACATTCCCATTGAATTCCTTACGAAAAACTGATTCCAAAACATCCTGAAACATTGAAAAACAACTTAAAACGTAAAAAATCCTCTCCGAGGGCAAAACGGTAATTTCACAATTTTCATAATTAAAAAATTCGAAATTAATAAATAAAACATTAAATAACTAAAGTGAAACATTAATGAAATTAGTTTAAAAAGTTGAACCTAAAAAATCGATTAATTGGACAGGCAAAATTGTTGAGGGTTCGTGGGATATTTCTTTAAGGACCCCTCCATTTGGGCGTTCAAAGAATTAAAGATATAATAGAAGGGGGTTCTCCAAAAATTAAAAGTAAATCAAGCAAGACTGAAGTCAAGGTATTAAAGTCAATCAAGTGAGACTGAAGTCAAAATTAAAGTCAATCAAGCAAGACTGAAGTCAAGGTACTAATCGAGTCAATCTCATAAGACTAAGGTCAAAACCCTAAATCAAAACCCTAATCTAAACTAATCAAGTCAATCTCATAAGACTAAGGTCAAAACCCTAAATCCAAACCCTAATCTAAAACTAATCAAGTCAATCTCATAAGACTAAAGTCAAAACCCTAAAATCCTAAAGACTAAGTCAAAACCCTAATTGAAACCCTAAAAAGAAACCCTAATCAAACCCTAAATGCTTCTAAAAACTTTATAAATAGGAGCCTCCACACCCTATTTTCGTATCAAAGAAAAAACCCTAGAAAAAGTAGGTGAAGAAGCCTCCACAACCCCTCAAAAACCCTAATTTTGAAGCCCCAACTCCTTCCCTAACACCCCTACTCCTATTTTAGCCTAAAAAACACCCAAAAATCTCCCAAAAACATCCCAAAAATCCACCACAAATTCAAAGCGTTCAGATCCAAGAAGGAGACACCTTGCCTCGGAGATCAGAAATCAGATCCGGAGACAAAATGAAGCAAGGAGTACGGTACAAGGAACTGTTTTTCAGATCTGAGGGAATAGTGCTTTTGCAGATCGAAGGTAAGGTTTTTTATTATTTTTTTAATCTAGGTTTTATCATTAGCAATGTAGATCTATTTGGGATAAGTAGAGACCGGCATTGGCCTGGCGGGGTTGGTGCCTAACACCTTCCAACCCCGTAACATGATCCCCGGATTCAGATTTCTATAGTAGATTAGTTCTTTTTATCCATTGTAGGGTCAATTTGGTTCCTAGACCGTAATAACTAGGTGGCGACTCCCAAACCTCAAGGGTCAAAAGCGGATCCGCGCACCCCGCGGATTGAGGGCGCTTTCACTTTCATAAATGGTTTGGCATCCCACGAGGGGACCGACCACGTACTAGTACTACGTTGGCAATCGGGACATGTGACTGTGTGGCTCACAATAGGTCAAAGGCTCAGGTCGCTCCAGCCTAGGTGCATCAATATACCTTTTAGAATCACCTGATCAGACAATATTGATGCCCCAGTTTGATATACCCTAAGGTACGTGACTGGAGTTGTGGTTTTCATGAATGACTTCGCATCTCCGAAGAGACCGGGCCAAGCACTAGTCCCACGTTGGCTATATAGCACGTGTAAGTGTGCAAAACAGTAAACGTGCATGTGGTGTGTGCAAAACAGGGTGGGGTGTGCCCGGGGCCTTTTTCAAACACATGGGCCCATGGGCCAGATTATGTCATCACATATGGATATCAAATGAATATTGATCAAGAAAATAATACAAAACCCATCACATCGAAATTAAGATGAAAGCAAACACATCACAAATATATCTGTAGAGATCATGGCACATTATATGGGCATATAACACAAATAATAATTAATCTGATCCAACATTAAAAAAGCCCATAAATTTGTTGTCTATGGTCTAATCAAGGGTTATTTTTGGGTGATCCAAAATAAATCAAGATTCCAATAGATGTTACATTGATGATAGAATGACAATGGTTGAGATGAGCTCACTCTCAGGAACATTAATTGTGCTAACATTAGATAAATTCGAATTTTCTGTGAATTTGGAAAATACAATCCGAACTTACATCGATGATATCTAAGGCTCCCGATAACGAAATCGAGTGAACTCAGGTTTTAAATTAATCTACTCGATGAGATTTACGTTTTACTAAGAGGTTCCCAGACTTAATTCTCACTAAAATATTCTGTGAAAACGTTTTAACATTGCTGTCCCAACTTTCATTCAGCAACAATTCCAGATTTACAAATTGAACTTGCATCGATGATATCTAAGGCTTCCGATAATGAAATTGAGTGAACTCAGATTCTAAATTAATCTACTCGATGAGATCTACGTTTTATGAATAGGTTCTCAGACTTAATTCTTACTAGAATGTTTTGTAAAAAAGTTTTAACATTGCTGTCCCAACTTTCATTCAACAATAATTCCAGATTTACAGATTGAACTTGCATCGATGATATCTAAGGCTTTTGATAATGAAATTGAGTGAACTCAAATTCTAAATTAATCTAATCGATGAGATCTACGTTTTATTAAGAGGTTCCCAGACTTAATTCTCACTAGAATATTTTGTAAAAATATTTTAACATTAATGTCCCAACCTTCATCATTCCATCATTTTCATATGTCAATTTGAATCTTTCATTATTTAGGGGTTATCAAAAAGTGATCCTTAATTGGAAAAAAAAATGCAATACCCAAAATCATTTACAATCAAGACAAAAAATAAATAAATAAACAAAAAAAAAAATAAAATAAATCCAACTAAATAAAAAAAAAACTAGGTCATCTTGGCAATGCTCCCATACTTGGGGTTTTTCAAGTTTGATCCTCAATAGTCCCCAGTGGAGTCGCCACTGAAAGCGCCCTCGATCCGCGGGGTGCGCGGATCCGCTTTTGAACTTTGAGGTTTGGGAGTCGCCACCTAGTTATTATGGTCTAGGAACCAAACTGACTTTAAAACGGATAATGAACTAATCTACTACAGAAAATCTGAATCCGGGGATCATGTTACGAGGTTGGAAGGTGTTAGGCACACACCCCGCCCCGCCATTACCGGTCTCTACTTATCCCAAATAAATCTACATCGCTAATAACAAACCTAGATTAAAAAATAATGAAAAATCTTACCTTCGATCTGCAAAAGTGATATTCCCTCCGATCTGGTGAAAACGGCTCCTTGTACCGTATTCCTCACTTCGTTCTATCTCCGGATCTGATTTCTGATCTCCGAGGTAAGGTATCTCCTTCTTGGATCTGGGTGCTTCAAAATTGTTGTGGATTTTTGGGATGTTTTTTAAGGTTTTTGGGTATTTTTTAGGCTAAAATTGGAGTAGGGGCTCCAAAATTAGGATTTTGGGGAGGTTGTGGAGGCTTCTTCACCTACTTTTTCTAGAGTTTTTTCTTTGATACGAAAATAGGGTATGGAGGCTCCTATTTATAAAGTTTTTAGAAGCATTAGGGTTTGATTAGGGTTTCTTTTAGAGTTTTAATTAGGGTTTTGACTTAGTCTTTAGGGTTTTAGGGTTTTGACTTTAGTCTTATGAGATTGACTTGATTAGTTTAGATTAGGGTTTTGATTTAGGGTTTTGACTTTATTCTTATGAGATTGACTTGATTAGTTTAGATTAGGGTTTTGATTTAGGATTTTGACCTTAGTCTTATGAGATTGACTCAATTAGTTTAGATTAGGATTTTGATTTAGGATTTTGACCTTAGTCTTATGAGATTGACTCAATTAGTTTAGATTAGGGTTTTGATTTAGGATTTTGACTTTAGTCTTATGAGATTGACTTTAATACTTGACTCTAGTCTTACTTAATTGACTTTAATTTTGACTTTAGTCTTATTTGATTGACTTTAATATCTTGACTTTAGTCTTGCTTGATTGAGTTTTAAATTTTTGGAGAACCCCCCTCTATTATATCTTTGGTTCTTTGGACCCCCAAATGGAGGGGTCATTAAAGAAATATCTTGCGAACCATCAACAATTTTTCTTGAAAGCCTAATTGATCAATTTTTTTATTTAAATTTTATAATTAATTTTATTAATGTTTCACTTTACATTATTTAATGATTTATTTATTAATTTTGAAATTTTTAATTATTAAAATTATGAAATTACCATTTTACCCTCGGAGAGGATTTTTTACGTTTTAATTCATTTTTCAATGTTCCAGGATGTTTTGAAATCAGTTTTTCGTAAGGAATTCAATGGGAATGTTGGTTTTTGTCATTTATGAAATTTTTTGTGTGAAATGGTCGTGAATTTTATGAGGGGTATTTTCGTAATTTTGTCAAATTTTGTGAAAATTGGCGAAATGATTTATTTGGTTTTGATTTGTCATTTTATGTATTTGAACGGATTTTCCTAAGCGTAATGTAGGCTCTAAGGTTGTTTTGATGTTAGGGGTATTTTGGTAATTTGATCATTTTTAGTGATTTTTATCGTGAAGCTTCTTTTTGGTTTGCAGGATGATGATTTCTATGTTTCTGGGGTAGTATTTTCCTAGCGTAGCGTGGTTTCTAAGTTTTGTCAGTTCGAGATACCTCATCCAGATTTTTGAAACATATCTGGTAACAAAATAAAGCATTGGAATAGACATCCATCATTGGGAACCTTTGCGATCGGGTTGACGACTTGATTAATCAAGCGGATGCAAAAATGGGGTGTCTACAAGACTCAATAATTTTGATTAAGGAAATTTTGATTTTCCAAAATAGCCACGTGCGGCAAAATCATTGAATTAACTCACATATTCATTTTATAAAAAATAAATCAATTCAAATTTCTAATGTACCCACAATCAACGAGTCAACTCAACAATTTTGATTTTTCATCATCGCCACATGCGCCAAAATCATTGAATTAACTCACATATCCATTTTTATAGAAAACAAATCAATTCAAATTCTAATGTACCCAAAATCAATGAGTAATTCAATAATTTTGAGTAAGAAAATTTTGATTTTCTAAATCGTCATGTCCGGTAAAATCATTGAATTAACTCACATATTCATTTTATAAAAATTAAATCGGTTCAAATTTCTAATGTATCGACAATCAATGAGTCAACTCAACAATTTTGATCAAGGAATTCTTGATTTTTCAAAATCTTCATGTGCGTCAAATTTAATGAATTAGCCCATACATTTTGTAAAATCAACGAATTGATCCATTAATATTACAAAATGAGAAAATCGATCCGATAATATTAATAATCAATTGGTTGATTCATCAATATTACACCTAAAAAATCGACGAATCCATTCGGATATATAAAAAATTATGAAGTCAAGAATAAATAAATAAAATAAAAAAGTAAATAAAAAAAGAAAAATTACCTTTGTCGAATAATTTCGAATGCTTAGATTCCTTCAACAAAAACTCGAAATAGTTTATGAGTAGTGCTGTGATCTTGCAAGTTTGATGTGTGAATCTTTCTCAAAAATCAATTTTTTTTCTTTGCGGGTAACGAAGAAGACGTTAATGGAGGTGAGGCTATGATTGGTTTTTTTTTCGATGGTAAAGAAAGAGGGAGAGAGGAGTTGAGGATGTTAATAGAGAAGAAGGTGTGACTTTTTTTTTTTAGAAGAAAGAAGAAGGTTGTAGATTTAATGGTGAAAAAATGTTGCTGTTTTTTTTAGAGGGTGGCCTCAAAAACGTTTTTTCTCCCTTTTCAATGGTTCCTTTGATTGTTGACTTTGGTACTAACATTTCTTTTAATTGACCGGACTTCCAACCCTAACTAAGCAGTGGAAAATTGAGCTTAGGTGCAATGATAATCCTAAAACCTTATCAAAGGTGGAGTATGCTTTTCAGTGTTATCCCCTTGATAACATTTTAAATGAATCCTGAGATTTTATCAAATTTTGTGCACTAATCCATTAAACAATTCAATCATGCAATGATTATTCAGAAGAAAAATAATTTGATTGCACTCTTGAAAATTATTAAAAAATAATATTTTTATTATAAAAATTTTCACAAATTTGATTATTTTTTGCAATTATTCTCTTTTTATTTTTAGAAAAGCATATTTTGATAATTTTCCAAGGTCCATGCAAAAAATAGATTTTTTGTAAAAAACATATTTAAAAAATTTTCCATGTAAAAAATAAATTTTTTGTAAATCATTTTTCCTTCATTTTCTTTTCTTTTGGAAAACATTTTTTCTAGAAAATATTCTTCTTCCGGGAAACATTTTTCTTCTTTTAAAATGGGTTGAAATTCGAATTTAGAAAATAATTTGATTTCCATTTTGATTAAAATTGTCCGACTCATCATGATTGTTGGATCGAGATAGACTAGGTCATTATGAATTATTGTAAAAAATAGACTCGGTGTACCCATTTTAATCAGGTAAAACAAAAAACTTTAATCCTTGAGGACAACTATACATTCTGATCTCATCATTCACATACATTATGATCTCATCATTCACAAGGTCCAATAAACAACCCGGGAACACCTACGATAAGTTCGAGTCGTGACCTATAGGGAAGGTTTCTAGAATCTAAGCTTACTATGTGCAATGCATTTTTATCTGGCCACCCTTGCCCAAGTACACCTATATACCTCTCGAACATACTCAATCAAACGGTACGTGGTGACTTGGTTTGATATACCATATAAGAGATAATCTAAAACTTCAATCCACTCCTCTGAAGCCAAAAACAACCAATTTAATCCCCAGATCAAAGGTGGTGCGCGATGCTTGAGCAAAGGCACTCTTAAATCACCTATTTTCTAAAATAGGCGTAGTTTGTCCTTTTAGTACCGTAGTACATTGGAGCAAGATCTCGCTTAGGTACTGGCTTTGATTAAGAAGTGCAATTCGATATACCTATGGGTACGAGTCAAGAGTTGTAGCTTTCATAAATAGTTTGGCATCTTACAAGGGGATCGATCGACCACGTACTAGTACTACGTTGGCAATTGGGACATGTGATTGTGTGGCTCACAATAGGTCAAAGGCTCAGGTCGTTTCAGCCTGGCTGCATCGATATACCTTTCAGAGTTACCTGATCAGACGGTACTGATGCCCCAGTTTGATATACCCTAAGGTACATGACTGGAGTTGTGGTTTTTATGAATGACGTCGCATCTCCGAAGAGACCGGGCCACGCACTAGTACCACGTTGGCTATATGGGATGTGCAAGCGTGCAAAGCAGTAAACGTGCTAGTGGTATGTGCAAAACAGGGTCGGGTGTGCCCGGGGCCTTTTCCAAACAAATGGGCCCATGTGTCCAATTAAACCAATACAAGTAAAATGTATACATTGATCGAGAAAGATTAAAAACATATCTATATGGTTCAATGCACATTTCATGTATATATTAATAACAAATCAATCAATGAATATGACATAAAATAATTGATCAGATCCAAATATTGCAATAGGCATAATTTCTATAATTTTATGGTCCAATTAATGATCACTTTTAGGTGATCCAAAAAAAATCGAGATTCCAATAGATGTTATATTGATGATAGAATGATAATTGTTGAGATGAGGAGCGATGAACCCTTTTTTTTATTTTTTATTTTAAATTATAAAAAAAAACTAAAAACACATCCCAAAAGAAAATAAAAAAGAAATATCCTAGTGCTAAATGAGCTCGCTCTCACAGAATAAATCAGGAACATTAACTGTGCTAACACTAGATAAATTTGGATTTTCTGTGAATTAAAAAAATACAATTTGAACTTGCATCGATGATATTTAAGGCTCTCGATAATGAAATCAAGTGAATTTAGGTTCTAAATTAATCTACTCGATGGGATCTACGTTTTATTAATAGGTGCCCAGACCTAATTCGGACTAGAAAGTTCTGTAAAATAATTTTAACATTGCTGTCCCAACCTTCTTTCAGCAATAATTCTAGATTTACAGATTAATCCTGAACTTGCATCGATGATATCCAAGGCTCTCGATAACGAAATTGAGTGAATTCAGGTTCTAAATTAATCTACTCGATGAGATATATGTTTTATTAATAGGTACCCAGACTTAATTCTCTCTAGAATATTCTGTAAAAATATTTTAACATTACTGTCCCAACCTTCATTCAGCAACAATTCCAGATTTACAGATTAATCCAAACTTGCATCAATGATATCCAAGGCTCCCGATAACGAAATTGAGTGAATTCAGGTTATAAATTAATCTACTCGATGAGATCTACATTTTATTAATAGGTGCTCAGACTGAATTCTGACTAGAATATTCTGTAAAAAAGTTTTAACATTGCTATCCCAACCTTCATCATTCTATCCTTTCATATGTCAATTTGAATCTTTCATTATTTAGGGGTCATCAAAAAGTAACCTTTAGTTGGATAAAAAAAATAAAAATACAGCACCCAAAATCATCCACAATCAAGCCACAAAAATAAATAAATAAATAAATAAAATAAATCGAGCTAAATAATAAAAAAAAAACTAGGTCATCCTGGCAATGCTCCCATACTTGAGGTTTTTCAAGTCTGATCCTTAAAAATCCCTAGTGGATTCGTCGTTGAAAGCGTCCTCGATCTGTGGGGTGTGCAGATCCGCTTTTAACTTTTGAGGTTTGAGAGTTTCCACCTAGTTATTACGGTCTACGAACCGATCATTGACTCGGAACGGATAAACAAACAACTCATCTACTAAAAAATACTGAGTCCGGGGATCACATTACAGGGTTGGAAGGTGTTAGGCACCAACCCCGCCCGACAAATGCCGGTCTCTACTAATTTCTAAAAACGATTACATTGCTAATAAGACCTAAATAATAATAATAAAAAAATAAAAATATTTACCTTCACAATGCAACAGTTTTGTTCCCTCAGATTTGATAGAACAGCTCCTCGTATAGTACTCCTCGCTTTGTTTTATCACCGGATTCGCTTCAGACCTCCAAGACGAAGTACCTCATTCTTATATTTGAATATTTTTGATTTTTTTATGAATTTTTTAGTGTTTTTGAAGGGTTTCTAGATGTTTTTTGAGCTAAAGTTGAGGTATGAATGTTAGGTAAGGAGTTGAGACTTCAAAATTAAGATTTATGGGAGGCTAGGGAAATTTTTTTACTTACTTTTCTTAGGGTTTATTTTTTGATACAAAAATAGGTTGTAGGGACCCTTATTTATAGATTTTTTAAAGTACTTTTTAGATAGAGTTAGTATTTAATTATAATTATTTTAGACAGAGTTAGTGTTTAATTAAAATTATTTTTAAATAAATTTAATGTTTAATTAGAATTACATTAAAGAGTTTTATAGTTTAATTAGAATTCTATTAGATAGTTTTAGAGTTTAATTTGATTTTTTAAGATAGTTTTAGAGTTTAATTAGAATTCTATTCAGGTTTTAACTTTGGTCTTATTAGACTGATTAGGGTTTTGACATAAGTCAAACTTGATTGACTAGAATTTAGGATTTTGACTTAAGTCTTACTTGATTGACTTGACTTTAGGATTTTGACTTAAATCTTACTTGATTGACTTGAATTTTAATTAGGATTTCACTTTATATTAATTAATTTTTTAATTATTAATTTTAGAATTTTTAATTATTAAAATTATAAAATTACCATTTTTACCTTTGGAAATGACGTTTTGTGTTTTAAATCGTTTTTTAATGTTCTAGGATGTTTTGAAATCGATTTTTCGTAAGGAATTCAATGAGAATATTGTTTTTTGTCATTTATAAAATATTTTGTGCGAAATGGTCGTGAATTTTATGAGGGGTATTTTCGTAATTTTATCAAATTTTGTGAAAATTGGCGAAATAGTTTATTTGGTTTCGATTTATTATTTTATGTGTTTCAAAGGATTTTTCTAAACGTAATGTAGGCTCTAGAGATGTTTTGAGGTTAGGGGCATTTTGGTAATTTGATCATTTTTAGTGATTTTTATTGTTAAGCTTCTTTTGATCTAAAAAATGATGATTTTTAGGCTTTTGAGGTTATATTTTCCTAGCGTAGCGTGGTTTCTATAGTTTCGTTAGTTTGAGATACCTCATCTGAATTTCCAAAACATATCTAGCAACAAAATATAGTAATGAAATTATCATCCATCATTGGGAACCGTTGCGATCGGGTTGACGAGATGATTAATTAGGCAAATGCAAAAATGGGGTGTCTACACCCGTATGGCCAATTTTATAGAAAATTTTGATTTGGAATTTTCAATGCATACAAAAATCAGTGAGTCAACCCCGCATGTCCAATTTCATAGAAAATTTCGATTTGAAACTTCCAATGCACATAAAAATTAATGAGTCGACTTGCATGCCCAATTTCATGGAAAATTTTAATTTGAAACTTTCAATGCATACAAAGTTCAATGAGTTGACCCCACATGCCCAATTTCATAGAAAATTTCGATTTGGAACTTCCAATGAACACAAAAATTAGAGAGTTGACTCATGTGTCCATTTCGTAAAAAAATTTATATTTCAAATTTCTAATGTACACAAAATCAGTGAGTTGACTCACGTACCCATTTCATAGAAAATTTCGATTTTAAATTTTCAATGTAGACAAAATCAATGAGTTGACTCACTTGCCCATTTCATAGAAAATTTCTATTTTAAACTTCCAATGTATACAAAATCAGTGAGTTGACTTAGGTGCCCATTTCATAGAAAATTTTGATTTTAAATTTCCGATATACACAAAATCAGTGAGTTGACTCACGTGCCCATTTCATAGTAATTTTCAATTTAAAACTTCTAATGTACACAAAATCAGTGAGTTGACTCACGTACCCATTTCATAGAAAATTTCGATTTTAAATTTTCAATGTAGACAAAATCAATGAGTTGACTCACTTGCCCATTTCATAGAAAATTTCTATTTTAAACTTCCAATGTATACAAAATCAGTGAGTTGACTCAGGTGCCCATTTCATATAAAATTTCAATTTTAAACTTCCGATATACACAAAATCAGTGAGTTGACTCACGTGCCCATTTCATAGTAATTTTCGATTTAAAACTTCTAACGTACACAAAATCAGTGAGTTGACTCACGTGCCCATTTCATAGAAATTTTTGATTTAAAACTTCCAATGTACATAAAATCAGTGAGTTGACTCACGTCCTATTTCATAGAAAATTTTTATTTGAAATCTCCAATGTACACAAAATTAGTGAGTTAACTCACATGCCCATTTCATAGAAAACTTCGATTTTAAATTTCCAATGTACACAAAATTAGTGAGTTGACTCACGTGGCCATTTCATAGAAAAATTCTATTTTAAACCTCCAATATACACAAAATCTATAAGTTGACCCACGTACTCATTTCATAGAAAACTTCGATTATAAATTTTCAATGTACAAAAAATCAGTGAGTTGACTCACATGGCCATTTTATAAAAAATTTCTATTTTAATCCTTCAATGTATACAAAATCAATGAGTTGACTCACGTGCCCATTTCATAGAAAACTTCGATCTTAAATTTCTAATGTATGCAAAATCAGTGAGTCGACTCAACAAATTTAATCAATGAAACTCGATTTTTTAAATCGTCACGTGCATCAAAATCAGTAAATTAACCCACGCATTTTTTAATCAACAAAATTTGATTAATATCAACAATCAATGAGTTGATCACAACGTGAGTGAGTCAATCCGATAATGTAAACGATAAATGGGTTGATGCATTAATATCACAAAATCAGTAAGTCGATCCAATTAAAATCAATGAGTCGACTCTCTAATTTTGTATAAAAATTAACTCAATTGATCCACCAGCATTAAAATTAATGAATCGATCTACGAATACTTTGAAAATCAAAGATTGCTATTAGTGCCACGTATACTCGAAAATCGGTAAATCAATTCGGGTGCATAAAAAATTATGAAATCAAGAATAAATAAATAAGAACTCAAAATAGATTATAAGTAGTGTCGTGATCTTGCAAGTTTGTTGTGTGAATCTTTCTCCAAAATCAAAGTTTTTTTTATGATAGCAAAGAAGACGTTAATAAAGGTGAGGATGTAGCTGATTTTTTCGATGGTGAAGAAAGAAGGAGAGAGAATGTTAATAGAGAGTTTGGTTGCGGCTATTTTTTTTAATGGTGAAGGAAGAGAGAGAGAACGTCAATGGAGAGCTTAGAAGAAGAAGATGGAGTTGCTATTTTTTTTAATGGAGCTTGGGCTGTGCAGACTTTTTTATGTATGGAAGGTAGCCAAATAAAAAACTCTCTCCTTTAATGGTTGCTTCCCATTTCTTTTTATAGTGGTTCTACCATCAAACATGAGAAAGGGAAAGATAGGAAAGTAGATGGTTATAAAGAAGAGGTTGGAGAAGTTTTGAGAAGAAGATGAGGAAGTTGGAGACGTTGAGGAGAAAAGGAAAGCCCACATTTTTTATTTTCTTTCTTTCCTTGTTTTTTAGAGAATGGGTGGTAGAGATCTCACGATACTCGTAGTATGACGATCCTTACTCAACTTTCATTTGATTGGTTTATTTTGCTTAATTAAATTTTATTATTTGAGTTTGAATTTTAATTGTATTTTGTCGATATTTTAATTTGATGTTTAAATTAACATTTCAATTTGATTTTGAATTTCGATTGTTCAATTAAAATTTAGTTTTAATTTAGTTTGGTCGATTCAATTTAACTTAATTTTGATTTTATTATTGATTGATCAGTTTAATTTCAATTTAATTCGTCGATTGAATTTAATTTGTTGGTTGTATTTTAATTTTTAATTTTGATTGTTCAATTAAAATTTAATTTTAATTTTGTTTAGTCGATTCAATTTAATTTAATTTTGATTTTATTATTGATTGGTCGATTTAATTTCAATTTGATTCGTCGATTGGATTTAATTTGTTGGTTGTATTTTAATTTTAATTTTTGCATTTTAATTGGTTGAGTGATTTTTAATTTGATTTTAAATTTTAAATTTTAGTTGGACCTTCTTTTTTAATTTGACTTATATTTTATCATGTTTTCCTAGAAATCAAGTTTCTAAGTCAAAGTTGGACATTAAGAGGTATTTCGATCATTTTGGTGATTTTTCTTGAATTTCTTTGTTTTCATCAATTTGGATCCCGTTAGACTCGAAATCACATTCTTAGTGCAATGGAGGTACTTTCGAGATTTTTTGGAGGTCCAAAATTTATGAGGGGTATTTTCATCATTTTGGGTGAGTTTTATAGATTTTTACAAATTTCTCTATTTTCATTAATTTGGGTCTCGTTAGACTCGAAATCACATTCTAAGTACAATGGAGGTACTTTCGAGATTTTTTGAAGGTCTAAAATTTATGAGGGGTATTTTCATTATTTTAGGTGATTTTTATAGATTTTTACAAATTTTAGCGTGAGATTTCTCTCAGTCCCTGTGTGATTATTTCTAAGTTTTGAGGTCGTATTTTCCTAGCATTGCGTGATCTCTAAATTATCGAACTGTGTAGCGAACCTATGCGTATGTGCTTGCTAAGTCGGACGTAAGATGTAACGATCCTATGCATGCGTAAACTTCTATGTCGAGTCGTGATGAGTAGGGGGATGAAAAGAAACTAGAAATAGAAGGAATCAAGTAGTACTCACAAGCCTTCAAATTCTTTATGCTCATCATTAGGAATCCACAACAATCGGGAGACGAATTGTAAAATTAGGCAAATGCAAAAAATGGGATGTTTACACCCATCCGATCAGAAAATCGAGCATTTGCAAGTTTTTCTCGAACTCGAATTTAGCATACTTTTATGTTAAAATATGTTTTTTTGTCATTTTGAATCCAACGATAAGATCAGATTTCATTAAAAGTGATCAGAATAAAATATGAAAATTTTACCCTAAGTCTCCCTTTTAGAATTTTCTCAAAATTCTACTATTTAATTTCCCTCTAGATATGAACTAAAAACTAGGGATATTACACTCTCTAACCCCACCTTAATAAAAAAATTTCCTCAAAATTGAAATCATATCTTAATCTCAGAATATTTTTGAATACTTGCCCTGCATCTCTGTCTCTTTTTCTCATGTGACTTCTTCCATGTTGTGGTGTCTCTAGAGTACCTTGACCAGAAGAATAAATTTGGATCTAAGTTTCTTTACTCTCCTGTCAAGTATTTTCATTGCACCTTCTTTGTACAATATGTCTTCATTTACCTCTAAATCCCGTAAATCAACCATGTGTGAAGGATCTAGAAAATAGTGAAGGATCTAGAAAATACTTCTTCACCATGGATACATAGAACACATCGTGAATCTATTCAAGCTGTGGTGGTAGAATTAATTTGTAAGCTACTAGCCCCATCCGTTCAATTACCTCAAACAATCCCACAAATCTTGGCTTCAATTTACCTGTTATTCCAAACCCGAAGATTCCTTTTTTAGGTGATATTTTTAGGACCACTATATCCCTCACTTGGAATTTCAAAGTTCTGTGTCGTTTGTCTACGTAATTCTTTTGTCTATTCTAAGCAGTTTTTAATTTGTCTCATATAATGCATACTGTCTCAATAGTTTCCACAACAATCTCAGGTCACAACACCGTGGTATCTTCTATCTCTACCCAACATATTAGTGACCGACACAACTTATCGTATAAAGCTTTGAATGGTATCATGTTGATACTGGCTTGAAAACTATTGTTATAGGCGAACTACCAATAATAAATGATGTTTTCAACCTCCTTCAAAATCTAAAACACATACTCATAGCATGTCTTTTAAAATCTGTAGCACCCACTCAGACTGTCCATCTCACTGTGGATGAAAAGTTGAATTGAAGTTTATCTGAGTACCCATGGCTTTGTGTAGACTTTCTCAGAATAGGAAAGTAAATCTAGGATCCCTGTCTAACACGATAGAAACTTGCATTCCATGCAGTTGAACTATCTCAACTATATATATCTATCTCAATTTATCGACCCCAAATAAAACTCGAATTAGAGTGAATTATTCTAAATTCGTCAATCGATTCACAATCACCTATATGACGTCTAATTTGTCACTGGCTCTCGATAACCCAACTACATAGTCCATGGTCACCTGCTCCTACTTCCATTCTGTTATGGGTAATGGCTAGAGTAAGTCTACTAGATTGTGGTATTCTTCCTTAACTTACTAACACGTTAGGCATCTACTCACATATTCTACGATATCTTTCTTCAAACCCAAAAATAATAAATTTCAGTGTACATTTCTATACATTTTTGTACCTCCTGAGTGAATAAAATATCCGGAACAATGTGCCTTGCCTAGTATATCGGATCTTAACTGCGAGTTTTGAGGTATCCTCATCCTACTTCTAAATCTACGAACCTCATTTAATCTTTTCGACCAATCTAGGTATGTCAAGTCCCTAGCTCTCGACTCGTATTCATGTACATCCTCATTTATTTTCTGAGATTCTTTGATTCGTGCTATCAATTCATTTTCTATCCTCAGTGTACCCATTGAATTCTTTACAAAAAATCGATTCCAAAATATCTTGAAACATTGAAAAATGATTTTAAACGTAAAAAGTCCTCTCCGAGGATAAAATAGTAATTTATAATTTTAATAATTAAAAATTCTAAAATTAATAATTAAAACATTAATTAATGTAAAGTGAAATCCTAATTAAAATTAAAGTCAATCAAGTAAGACTTAAGTCAAAATCTTAAAATCTAGTCAATTTAGTGAAACTTAAGTTAAAATCCTAAAATCAAGTCAATCAAGTAAGACTTAAGTCAAAATCCTAAAATCTAGTCAATTAAGTGAGACTTAAGTCAAAATCCTAAAATCAAGTCAATCAAGTAAGACTTAAATCAAAACCCTAAATTCTAGTCAATCAAGCGAGACTTAAGTCAAAACCCTAATCAATTTAATAAGACCAAAGTCAAACCTTAACTCTAATAGATTTCAAATTAAACTCTAAACCTATCTAATAGAATTCTAATCAAACTCTACAACTATCTAATATAATTCTAATTAAACGCTACAACTATCTAATGTAATTCTAATTAAACACTAACTCTATTTAACATAATTTAACTCTAACTATATCTAAAATGTTCTTAAAAAAAATCTATAAATAAGGTTCTCTACAACCTATTTTCGTATCAAAAAGAAAATCCTAAAAAAATAGGTCAAGAAGCCTCCCCAACCTTCCCAAAACCCTAATTTTGAAGTCCTAACTCCTTACCTAACATCCATACCCTAACTTTAACTCAAAAAACACCCAAAACCCTTTAAAAAAATCTTGAAATCCATAAAAAAAGATCAGAAAACTCATAGATCTAAGAAGAAGATACCTCAACTTGGAGATTAGAAATCAGATCCGGTGACGGGGGAATAGCAAGAAAATACATACGAGGATACTCTCCGCCAGTGCTGAGGGAATCGTTGTAATCCGCAAGGTAATTTTCTTTTTATTTTTTATTTTATTATTATTTGTTGCATTTTTGGTCTATTGTGCAATGTAATCGTTTTTGGGAATTAGTAGAAACTGGCGTTTGTTGGGCAAGGTTGATCCCTAATACCTTCCAACCCCGTAACGTGAACCCCGAACCCATATTTTCTTTCGTAGATTAGTGTTATTTACCTTTTAGAGTTAATGTTCGATTCCTAAACCGTACTAACTAGGTAGCGACTCCCAAACCTCAAAAATCAAAAGCAGATCAGCGTACCCCGCGGATCGAGGGTGCTTTCAGTGGCGACTCCACTAGGGATTATTGAGGATTAAACTTGGAAATCCCCAAGTATGGGAATATTGTCATTTAGACCTAGTTTTTCTTATGTTTGTTTTGTTTAATTTTAGTTTATTTGATTCGTTTATTTTTGGGATTATATTATATTCTCTCGGCATCATTTTTAGCGTATTATTATGGAATATTATTTGTTATGATTCAAGTTAAGGTCGTTTGGGATGACCCTAAATAATACAGGATATTGAGAGGATGATGATGTGAAAAAATGGGTGTTGACCCATTTTTATTTGGATGCTTTTTTGAGTTTGTATTATCCTTTATTGGTATCCTTTGATTCGATTTTGGATACTTTGATTTGGCATATAATTATTTTTATGATTTAATCGAGGGTCATTTGGGATGACCCTAAATAATGAAATATTCAATTTGACATATGAATTGAGGATGAGATGATGCTAAAATTGACTATAAAAGTTTGAAGAGCATATTCTTGAATGTTTTTTTGTGGTCCCAATTAAAAGTCGATTTGGGAGACTCCCAAATAATATAATGGTTTAAAAGAAAATAATGAGGTAAAATGGAATGAAGGTTGTTGGATCTTAAAGATTTTTTTTAAAAATAAATTTTATTTATTTATTTATTTATTTTTTAGTTTTTTTTTAGGGTACATGCATTGATCTTTGATAGTAATGTTTTCAAAAAACATTTAAAAAAAACGTTTTTAAAAAAATTACAAAAAAATGTTTGAAAAATAAAAAGGCTTTTTAAAATTTAAAAAAAAAATTAAAAAAAAAACGTTTTAAAAAAAAAATTTCTTTGTTTCAAAATTTTTTATTTTAAACAATATTCGATTTTTCTCTTAAAAAAAAAAGGAAAATTTTTTTTAAAACTGAATTCAATTTTTCTTTATTTCTTAAAAAAACGTTTAAAAAAAATTAATTTCTTCAAATAAGAAGAAGTTTTTTTGGTGTTTCTGAGCAAAATAAAATTCAATTTATTTTCTTAAAAGAAATAATAAAACTAAACTTTTTTTAAAAGAATGATCATAATTTATTATCTCAACAATTATCATTCCATTCTTAACTTAATATATTCTTTGAAATCTCAACTTGTTTAAGGTCGTTCAAAATGATCTTTGATTGGACCATAAAGATAAAATAAAAAAAATTTATTTTGATTGGTTTCAATGTTAAATCTGATTGAATACTCTGTGATGGCCCATCTGATATGCCATGATCTGATATATCTTTATGATGTGCATGCTTTGATCTTGAATTGAATGTATTTAAAATCCATATTGTGATAATCTGATTTGGACCATAGGCCTATTCATCTGAAAATGCCCCAAGCACACCCCACCCTGTTTGCACACACCACTAGCACGTTTATTTTGTTGCATTGCACGCTTGCATGTCTTTATATAGTCAACGTGGCACTAGTGTGTGGCTCGGTCTCTTCGGAGATGCGACGTCATTAATGAAAATCACAACTCCAGCCACATACCTTAGGGCATATCAAACTGTGGCATCAGTACCATCTAATCAGGTAACTCTAAAAGGTATATCGATGCACCACACGGTCACATGTCCCCTTTGCCAATGTAGTACTAGTACATGATCGGTCCCCTTGTGGGATGCCAAACCATTTATGAAAACTACAACTCTTGACTCGTACCCGTAGGTATGTCAAAAATGATCCAAGTACATCAGTTATTTTTCTTGGTCAAAACCAGTACCTAAGCGAGATTCTACTCCGATGTACTACGGTACTAGGAGGATAGACTACATCTATTCTAGAAAATAGGTGATTTAAGAGTATCTTTGCTTAAGCATCGCGTGCCACCTCTGATCTAGGGATTAAACTGGCTGTTCTTGGCTTCAAAGATGTGGGTTGGAGTCTTAGATTATCACCTATATGGTATATCAAACCAAGTCACCACGTACCATCTGATTGAGTATGCTCGAGAGGTATATAGGTGTACTTGGGCAAGGGTGGCCAGATAAATTGCATTGCACGTAGTAAACTTAGAGTCTAGGAGCCTTCTTATAGGTCACGACCAGAACTAACTATGGGTGTTCCCGAATTGCGTTATTTAATCCAATCCAAAGGTAAGTGGGTGGACCGGTCCACACTGCTTCAATCCAACTCGTAATACCGGTCCAACCCAGTAAACTTAATGGATGAGACATATCGATCAATATCAAATTAAATTAGTTAGCCCGATTGGTAAATGGATCTTATAGATCAACACTTGGACAGATTAGATTAATTAGCATAAAAAATAGTTGATGGAGTGATTCAAGTAGAATATTTAGATCCATTGGGTAAAATCGGCCCAAATTCAAATGGGTACATGGTCCCAATCACCTTGTATCGATCAATTTAATTCAATGGACTGAATATTTCATATTTAACATGATCATGATCAGTAAAAAAATCATATTAAGGGATGTACTGATTAGTACAATCTGGATCTTACTTTTAGAAAATCGTACAACCCTTAATCGTGATTTAAAATTTTCTAAGATTCATGATCAATCGGTAAATCATCTTCACGTAATGTTTCGTGATCGGAATATTTCATCGGTTAGAGTTTTTGAATCTAGGGGTTAACCAATGCTATCAAGAGGGACCTCTATTTCTAATTGCTAAAAGCCTACTCCACCTTTGATAAGATTTCAGGATTATCATTGCACCTAAGTTCAATCATCCATCGTCTAGTAAGGGTTGTAAGTCCGGTCAACTAGAAGAAACGTTAGTACCAAGTCAACAATCAAAAATGATCGCGAAATCTTTCAAAATTACACAATTGCTCCCTGAAAATCACATTGCCTCAATCATGTTAGTTGTAAGCAATATCCAGAGTCCTCAGCCTATAGTTAAGTCCGTTGTGTGTGTCTAATTGTCTTTCATGAGTCTTGAATCAAGTTTTTTTTTCAATTCATCAATATCATGTTTTTTTTAGATCGAGTCTACTTTTTTTCTGTTGAGTCGAGTGAATTTGTTAAGTTATAGAGGTGTCTGTTGCCCCTTCTGAATTTGATTGGATAAATAAAATTTTTGAATACCTCGAGCGCATTAATGAATTAACTAATAATTTGGCTTCAAGGATATATTTTTCTCCTGAACAAGAAGATAAGGGTCGGGTTCAACAACTTTCAATTAGAAAGCAAAGGTCATTGAACCTTAGAACAAAACATAATTTCCAAGAAATTCAGATATAAATTATCTATCCCTAGAGGAACACGAGGAGATAATGAATTTACTTAGAAATTTCAAAAGACTTGTTCGTGTGATCATATGAGGGTATGTTTGGTACAAGTTTGGGTGTTGTTCAACACGGAATAGATACTCGTCTATATCGATGGAATCAAAGAATACATTAGAAAATATATTAATGCTATCCCCACTACATCTCGAGTTGAAAAGTTCATTTAAGCATATGTTATCAGTCGATATGGGGGTGCCTTTTGAGCTGATCTCTGATGGTTGTACTTCAAAGCTTAGGTCATTACTCCGCGTTGAAAGTTCAGGATTCGACATCAGAAATCATCTACCCACATTCTCAGACTAATGGAAAGGTTGAAACAGTCAATAAAAAAATTTCAAGATAATCATCAGGAAAATGTATCAATCGCACCAGGATCCGTCAAAGAAATTATCATTCACACTATGTGCATATTAGTTTTCCATTGGAGTTATTCCCTACTCTCTAATATATGATATGGAAGCAGACTTAACAGTTGAAATAGAAATCTCGTATCTCAAGGTCTTGATAGAAAGTCAATTGTTAGAAACAGACTAGATTCGTCAACAGTATGAAGAAGTAAACCTGATAAAAAAAATAACTTAAAAGTTCTGTACCAAGTGTAAACTTATTAGAGAAGAGTCTCTCACACGTTTGATAAGAAAATCAAAGTTTGCCACTTACAAGTCAATGATTCAACCGTCAAACTTCAACATCATGATAGAATTGAACTACCAGAGTCAACCAACCTTAACCAGATCAAGCGGTACTACATTTAAGGAGGCCATCTTTGGCCGAATCAATTTTCCTACTACCTAGTTCATTTTCTCCTTTCTCAGCCCTTTGCAGCCTTTTCAAAAAAAAAATATACTTTTTTCTTTCTCACTCTGATCATCCAATCTAGGGGAGGGAAATTCGAACTACATCTTGCCCTGATCCCAAACTTCTGGGGTACGTAGGCAACCTGAGAAGTTACTTCAGGCCCAAGCACATCAAAATAAAAAAATAGATTCCCCAAGAAAGAAAAAAAATCTAAAAATAAAAAATTTAAAAGAAAAAGAAATATCATCCAAAATGGGGAAGAAAATTCAAGAAAAAAGAAAGTAATTTAAAAGGAAATGCCACACAAGGGGCATTTGGGTTTTTGAGCCTCAAAATTCCTTTATTTTTATGCCCAGTCCTAAGCCTACCCATAAAAAACCTTCTAAGTACTGTGCGAAAAAGTCAAGGAAGATAGCAAAGCATGATCAAATAGTAACTCCAGAAGTTCAAAATGAAAGAAAAAGAAAAATGAAGCCTATTAGGTTAAAAACCCAAAAGGACAACTTAAGCAAAAATTAGGGCAAGCTCGCAAGGTTGAAAATCTGAAAGGACGACCTTGGCAACAATCAGAGCAAAAAAAATAAAAAAAATTGTAAACTCGCTAGATCGAAAGCCTAAAAAGGCGATCTTGGCAAAAGTGAGAGCATGCTCGCTAGATTGAAAACCTGAAAAGGTAATCTAGGCAAAACTTAAAGCAACCAAAAAATAAAAGAAAATCTCCATTGAGTTGAGAAGCTGAAAAGCCGGTCCGAGTCGAAACATCAAAAGTCCAAATGATCAAGTTTCAATACCCAGTTTGAACCAAATATAGACTCAGTGGAGACAAGTATCTCGTTTATGATTGATCTGAAGAGTTTCATGTCCCTAAATGAACCGACGAGAAGAAAGAACAAATTCTATGATGAATTTTAGAAAGAAATATTTTGTTCCAATTTCTTTAAGCCTGACTCAAAGTCTTCAATATAAAGAGTCAAAATTAAAAGTTAAACCTTTATTGCGCTTGCAGTAATCAAATATTTCAAACTTTCATAACTAAGGCCCTTCTTTTTTTTAAAAGGTACAGTTTCCCCCCTTACACTAGGGGCATTCATTTTCAAATTATGTTCAATTATCCCTAGTGCAATGTTTCCTGTCAAACTAGGGGCATTTTGGTTCTGAAACCTGATCAATTTTAACCCCAAAGGATAAGGTTAACTTTGAATTAAAGGTTACCCTCTTGATAACAATTTTGAAAACTCCTAAGATTCAAAAAGAGTTAAAATGTTTACCGGACCTTCATAAAATCTAATTTTTTATTAAAAAAAAAATCAAATGTGGTGTAAATCCCTCATCTATTCCCAAAAAATTAGTTCATTACTCTTTCACTCCGAGTAGGCAGAGTAGAACTTCCCAAAAAATTAGTTCATTACTCTTTCACCCTGGACAGGTAGAGTATGACTCCCGAAAAGCTTAGTTCATTACTCTTTCACTCCAAGTAGGTAGAATAGAACTTCCCAAAAGAATTAGGTCATTACTCTTTTACCCTGGGCAAGTAGAGTAGGACTCCCAAAAAATTAGTTCATTACTCTTTCACTCTGAGTAGGTAGAGTAAAACTTCCCAAAAAATTAGTTCACTATTCTTTCACCTTGGGTAGTTAGAGTAGGACTCCCAAAAAGCTTAGTTCATTACTCCTTCATTCTGATTAGCTAGAGTAGAACTTCCAAAAAAAATAATTAGTTCATTACTCTTTTACCCCAAGCAGGTAGAGTAGAACTTCCAAAAAAAAATTAGTTCATTACTCTTTCACCCTGGGTAGGAAGAGTAGGACTCCCCAAAAAATTAGTTCATTACTCTTTCACTCCGAGTAGGTAGAGTAGAACTTCCTAAAAAAATTAGTTCATTACTCTTTCACCTTGGGCGGGTAGAGTAGGACTCCCAAAAAGCTTAGTTAATTACTCTTTCACTCTGAGTAGGTAGAGTAGAACTTTCCAAAAAAATTAGTTCATTACTCTTTCACCCCGAGCAAGTAGAGTAGGACTCCCAAAAAATTAGTTTACTAATCTTTCACTCCGAGTAGGTAGAGTAGAAATTCCCAAAAAAATTAATTCATTACTGCTAAAAAACTTAGTTCATTACTCTTTCACTCCGAGTAGGTAGAGTAGAACTTTCCAAAAAAAAATTAGTGCATTACTCTTTCACCCCGAATAGGTAAAGTAGGATTCCCAGAAAAAAAGTTCATTACTCTTTCACCCCGAACAGGTAGAGTAGGACTCCTAGAAAAATAAGTTCATTACTTTTTCACCCAGGGTAAGTAGAGTATAACACTCAAATTTTTCTAAACTTTTGCTGAGATTTTTCTCAAACCTTAAATTTTTTTCAAGTTTTGTTTAAAGTCAAATTTTTTCTCAGGTTTTCCTAGATTTTATGTTTTGCTCAGACCCTTTGACATTATCCCAGATTTTAAGTGCACACACTTGCATATTTGTTTCATTAGTCAAGAATTTTTTTTAAAATTCAAGAATCTAACGTTGTCAGTGAGAGCTCGCGCTCGAGGACCTAACAACTTTTAGTTCGAGGAGAGTTTTACGCTCAAGGATCCGAACGCCTTGACGAATTGCTAAATCAAGCTGTAAAATGAACTGTCACTAGCTTTGTGAAAGCGCCCTCGATCCGCGGGGTGCACGGATCCGCTTTTGACCCTTGAGGTTTGGGAGTCGCCACCTAGTTATTACGGTCTAGGAACCGATCAATGACTCTAAACGGATAAAAACTAATCTAAAACCAAAAAAACCGAATTCGGGGATCATGTTACGGGATTGGAAGGTGTTAGGCACCAACCCCGCCCGGCCAAAGCCGGTCTCTACTAAATTCCCAAGTAAATTACATTGCTAAAACCTAGATAAAAATAAATAAAAATAAAAATTTACCTTTCCGATAGCAAGGACTTTGTTCCCTCAGATCTGACAAAAAGAGCTCCTTGTACCGTGCTCCCTTGCTTCGTTCTGTCTCCGGATTTGACTTCGGATCCCCTAGACTGAGGTATCTCCTTGCTTTTGAATCTGAACTCTTCAAGTTCGTTGCGGATTTGGGGGTGTTTTTAGAAGGCTTTTGGGTGTTTTCTAGACTAAAATTGAAGGAGGGATGTTAGTTAAGGAGTTGGGGCTCCAAAACTAGGGTTTATGGGGGGCTAGGGGAGCTTCTAGACCTACTTCTCTTAGGGTTTATGATTTGTTATTTTATGTGTTTGAGAGAGTTTTCCTAAGCGTAACGTAGGCTCTAGGATTGTTTTGATGTTAGGGGTATTTTGGTAATTTGGTCAATTTTTAGTGATTTTTATCGTGAAGTTTCTTTTTGGTCTGCAAGATGATGGTTTCTATGTTTCTGGGTCGTATTTTCCTAGCGTAGCGTGGTTTCTAAGGTTTTGTCAATTCGAGATACCTCATCTGGATTTCTGAAACACATCTGGTAACAAAATAAAGCAATGGAATACACATCCATCATTGGGAATCATTGCGATCGAGTTGACGAGTTGATTAATCAGGCGAGTGCAAAAATGGGGTGTCTACACTTTGACATTCCAATATCGTAATATTTACCAAAATAGATTTTCTATCTAGTTTGCTTCAACCCTCTGCCAAAGAGGAGCATCTGTAGACACCTCATTTTTGTACTCGTCTGATTAAATAACTCGTCAACCCGATTGCAACGATTACCAATGATGGATGTTTATTCCAATACTCTATTTGGATACCATATGTGTTTCAAAAATTTGGATGAGGTATCTCAAACTAACAAAACTGTAAAAACCAAGCTACGCTAGAAAAATATAACCCTAAAAACATATAAATCATCATTTTGTAGACAAAAAGAAGCTTTTCGATAGAAATCACTAAAAATGATCAAATTATCAAAATACCCCTAAACTCAAAACATTCTTAGAGCCAACATTACGCATAGGAAAATCCTTTCAAATACATAAACTAACAAATCGAAATCAAATAAATCATTTCGCCAATTTTCACAAAATTTGACAAAATTACGAAAATACCCCTCATAAAGTTCATAGCCATTTTGTAAATTTTTTTTTATAAATGACACAAACCAATATTCCCATTGAATTTCTTACGAAAAATCAATTCCAAAACATCCTGAAATTTTGAAAAATGACTTAAAACGTAAAAAGTCCTCTCCGAGGGTAAAATAGTAATTTTACAATTTTAATAATTAAAAATTTTAAAATTAATAATTAAAATATTAATTAATGTAAAGTGAAATCCTAATTAAAATTAAAGTCAATCTAGTAAGACTTAAGTCAAAATCCTAAAATCTAGTCAATTAAGTGAGACTTAAGTCAAAATCCTAAAATCAAGTCAATCAAGAAAGACTTAAGTCAAAACCCTAAATTCTAGTCAATCAAGTGAGACTTAAGTCAAAACCCTAATCAATCTAATAAGACCAAAGTCAAACCCTAACTCTAATAGAATTCTAATTAAACTCTAAAATTATTTAATAGAATTCTAATCAAACTTTACAACTATCTAATGTAATTTTAATTAAACTCTACAACTATTTAATGTAATTCTAATTAAACACTAACTCTATCTAAAATAATTCTAATTAAATACTAACTCTTTCTAAAAAGTTCTTAAAAAAATCTATAAATAAGGGTCTCTACAACCTATTTTAGTATCAGAAAGAAAATCCTAGAAAATGTAGGTCAAGAAGCCTCCCCAATCTTCCCAAAATCCTAATTTTGAAGTCCTAACTCCTTACCTAACATCCATACCCCAACTTTAGCTCAGAAGAACCCAAAAACCCTTCTAAAGTACCTAAAAATCTATTAAAAAAAATAAAAAAACTCACAGATCTAAGAAAAAGATACCTCAACTTGGAGATCAGAAATCAGATCCGGTGACGAGCGAATAGCAAGGAAATATATACTAGGATACTCTCCGCCAGTACTGAGGAAATCGTTGTAATCCGCGAGGTAATTTTTATTTTATTTCTTATTTTATTATTATTTATTGCATTTTTGGTTTATTGTGCAATGTAATCATTTTTTGGAATTAGTAGAGACCGACGTTTGCCGGGCGAGGTTGGTACCTAACACCTTCCAACCCCGTAACGTGATCCCCGAACCTGTATTTTCTTTTGTAGATTAGTGTTATTTGCCTTTTAGAGTCAGTGTTAAGTTCTTAGACCATAATAAGTAGGTGGCGACTCCCAAACCTCAAAAATCAAAATTGGATCAGCTCACCCCACGGATAGAGGGCGCTTTCAGTAAGGGGTCATATTACAAGTTTTGGAAGGTGTTAGGCACTAAACCCGTCTGATCGAGACGATCGATCTGTACGATAATCTAAAACTATCCTACGAATAACGAGAGAAGACTAAATCCAAACTAATAGCAATAGTCAAACCTAGAGTCAATTTGAGAGACTAAGATCGAGGTCAAAGTCAAAGTTAAAGCTACCTAAGTCAAACCTAAAGTCAACTAGAAGACTATGGTCAAAAGTCAAGGTCAACGCTAAAGCCAATATCATCAAATTATACAAAAAATTGCCAAGTCAACTCATAACAAAGATCTGGAAAGCAAACTAATGAGAGGAGAGAAAAATAAAAAAATTTGTTGTGGTTAGTCCTAAAGTGAATTTTTAGGTTGCCTAGGTACGCTAGATCACTTTTTGGATCAGACCGAACGTAGTTCGAAAAAATGGCATGAAATCTCAAGAAAATGTCAAAATCAACGGGTTGACTCGGTAAGTTTAAAAATCCATCAAAACTCAAGTCAAAATATTTTTCTTTTTTAAAACTTCAAAACATAGATTTTTTTAAAAACGAGTTAACTCATTAGATAAAAAAATATTTTATGTGTTGAGTGGACTCAACAAAAACTAGAAAAATAAAAAAGACATTCAACTAACCTTAAAGCAACAATGATCTAATTGCCGGGGTCCCTCAAAACAAGGCAAGTGAACGTTGTCCTGAATTAGCCACAAAACGAATAGCTAGATGGATGAGTTATGAGTGTAAAATTGTGATCTTGAGTTGTTAAGGGTTAATGTTAAGTGGTGTTAATAATGATCAGTAAAGATGAGTAGAGAGAATGAAGAATAGGCTGAAATGGAAAGGTATTGTGAGTGGGTTTATGATGCAAGAAAAGTGATGGAGATAAGGTATTTAAAATCGTGAAAAGGTAGAGATAGTAAGTGAAAGATAGAAATGAAAAAAGAATATGGAAAGAGAAATATGACAAAGTGGTGCGAGTGAATGAGACTACCGTTGGGTCGTGCAAAGAATAAAGTAAATGGAGAATGGGGTTGCTATTTGAGTATTGGCAAAGTCAAGTCTGTGAAGAAGCTATTGTTGTTAATGATGTGTGTGAAGGCTTGGAGCAATCATGTAAGAGTTGAGACGAGTTGTGTGAGGGTGAGTCTATTGAGTGAAAAGTCGAGAGAGTGGAGCATTGTTGAGTAAGGAAAAACCAAGAGGAATGGATTGTGGGGCTGCTATGCATTGTGACTATGAGGAAAAGAATGAGATGGGAGATGAAAAAGAAAATAAGCAGATGATTAGAGGTAAATGGTGGGGTTCTATTGTGCATGGATGAAGGTGAAGAAAATGATGGAGAAAGTTGGACGGCTATAATAGAGTAGGGGAGGTGATGAAGGCGTGAAAGGTTGGTTTTAATATAAAAATATGGTGGAGAGGACTATGGAGTTACTGCAAAGAGGTGTTATGGGAGTAGGAAAAAGAAGATGAGATGATAATGAGAATGAAAATAGGACTTGTTTGCTAGTTTTGATGGAGTCGAAGAAGATGATGACATGGGGATCAAAGTAAAGGTAAAGAAGAAGGCTAAAATAAAGATAAAGAAAGAGGTTGAAAATGTTGTGATAGTGAAAAAGAAGTGACATTAGTCTGGTTCTTCTTTTCTTTCTTCTCTTTACTCTTTTTTTGTCTGTATTTTTCCTTTATTGTTTTCTTTTTTATTTTGATTTCGTTTCCTCTTTCCAATGGGATGTGGTGGTTCTTTAATAAAGAAAAGAGTTAGAGTCCATGATGGACTCACCCTCTATCTAACATGATTTCATAGGGAGAAGGGTTAGAGAGATCGAGTCCTTCATGGACTTCCTCTCCCTCTCTATTACGATTTTTTCTTTTGGCTGAACATCCAACATGAAAGAGACCCTCTTCATTCGAAACACATAGATAGTGATACCATACTACTTTCTCCCTCCAATTTGATTGGCCAGGTTTAGATAAATTAACACTTTTATCGATTGGTCAAATTTTGTTCATGATTCTTTTAGATTTTTAATGATTTATTCAACCAAAGATTCAATTGGTGTTTAAGATTTAAAAAAATTAATTGGACCGATTAGTTCATTGGGTAAAATTAGAAGGTGTCTTTTGATCGATAATTTAATTTATCATTTGAATAATTTAATAGTTGTTTTTAATCGATTGGTTTAAATGTTTCAAATGGTCGATTTTATAAAGTTTAAATATGTAAGGATTTTAATGTAGTGCTTTAGGTTTAATTAATAATAATTTTTTTTTCAATTGTTTCAATTTTCACATTTTAAATGTTTTGAATTAGGATTGATTGTTAAAAATTCAATTTCAAATTAGGGTTTCAATCTTTGAATTATAGCGAACATTCTATCATTTCATGTGATTGATAGTTAGCATTCTATGTTGTGAAAATTCATGATTTCATGTGGAAATCTTTATCATTTCATTCAACAATTCATTATTCAATGCGAATTTTTTTATTATTTCATGTGAAATTTTCTATCTTCTTAGGCGCAGGATCTCTAGATTTTTTCGATTTGCATGAATATTGTCGAAAGGTTTACTTTTCAATTCCAAAGTCACATTTTCCTATAAATCAAAGTTTTTTTTAATAAAAATCAGATTTTGAGGGTATTTTGGTTAATTTTGTAATTCTTCGGAAAAAAAAAATTTGCTTTCATTGATTTTAGTCTTGTTAGACTCAAAATCTCATCCTAAGACTAATGAAAGTATTTTTGAAACATTTTTGAGGTGTGGGACTCACGAGGTGTATTTTCATCATTTTGTTAATTTTTTTAATTTTGGTAAACGATTTCATTTGGTTGCAATATGATTTTTTTTAAATCTTATTTTCCTAGCATTGCATGGTCTCTAGGTCATCGAAATGTATAGCGATCTTGAGTGTACGTACTTGTTAAGTCAAGTATAAAATAATGGTAATCCTAAGTGTGCATAATTTTTAAGTTAAGCATTACGAGAAGATAGAAAATGAGGTAGACAATACAAGCTTTTGATTTTTTGAATGTATTACGTGCTTATCATTAGGGATCCATAACAATTTCATTACGAGTTTTCTAATCATATGGTCACAAAACAGGGTGTCTACAGATATCCCTCTTTGGTAGAGGGTGTAAATAAATTATATGACAAATCTATTTGATAAATAATGTGTTATCCAAATGCCAAAGTTAGTGAAATTTCATTTTGAGGCCTTATTCGGCAATTAGTTAGGGTGTCCAAATCTTTGAGGGAAAAACTTTTCCAAGACTAAAAAATGTTAGTCTTGGAACGTGAGCTCTCATAGACAGGAAACATTGAAAACATACTAAACTTCAATACGATCAAACAAAAGTATAATGTGTTATTGTACAATGCTTTGAGCATTGATTGAATCCTCTAGCGTAAACTCTTCTCAAATAAAAGTGTTAGGTCCTAGAGTTTCAAAACTCCTGCTAACAAAAGGTAATAAAATGTTGATAAAAACATTGATTAAAACTTAAGAATTTTTTTTAAACAATGCATGTTTGCAATATATACAATGATAAAAGAGTATAAGTAAATTTATTGAATAGAGTTTTAGTATTTTCGAACTCTAGATGGTGAAGCCTCGATATCTTCAGGCTACAACTTGATGAAGTCTTGGATTATGAGTTTGATTGTACTTTAATTAATTAGAGTCATATTATTGTTGGGCTAAAAATTATTGGAATTACGATATTGTCGAACTTAGGATGATTGGATGGAGTCACAGTATTTTCAGACTCAGAATCGAAGCCATAGTATTTTTGTGTTTGCAAAACGGTTAGAACCACGATATTTTTGGACTCAAGGATTGGAAAAGTCACTATATTTTTGGACTCAAGATTGAAGCAATAGTATTTTCAGGCTTGCAAAATGATGGGAGTCATGATATATTTGGACTCAAGATTGAAAATAAATTGAAACCTTAGAAGATTCATACCAAAATTTTCAAAAAGTTGGATGCCTTGGAGGTCTCACATCAACGAATTTTATATTTGAAAACAAATGGAAAGCTTAGAGGATTCACATCAAAATTGTTAAAAAGTTAGAAGCCTCAGAAATCTTACTCTAACGAGTTTGATTTTTGAAAATAAATGGAAACCTTAGAGGATTCATATCAAAAATTTTAAAAATTCAGACACCGTAGAGGTCCCACATCAATGAGTTTTATTTTTGAAAATAAGTGGAAATCTTAGAGGATTCATACCAAAATTTTAGAAAAGCCAGTCGTCTTAGAGATCTTACACCAACGGATTTGATTTTTAAAGTCATTGTGTTGTTGTTGGACTCAGATCAATGGAGCCTTGATATTGGCTTATCTTGCATCTATATTCATAACTAGCATAGGCTCTACTAGAATTTTAAACTTTTGAGTAAGATTTTTCTTTTCAATTAGGTTGATTAGGAGTGAAATTTTGAATCATGGTGACTATTAGAAAATGCCCCTAGTTTTAAATCAACCTCTAACGGGAACTTGGCTACGAAGTTGATGAACTGAATTGCACTTGAAAAGTATGGAAGAGAAACTATGAACATTGATAAGTGAAAGACAAAATATTAAACATTCCTTTAAACTTTTAGGATTCTTAAGATTATCACATACGCAATAAAGAATTAATCATTTTTCTTTCTTTTGAGAAATACTCGAGTTGGACTTGAAATTTAGATAATGATTGGAATGAAAGATCCACTCCTTAAAGTAGGTCAATGGTTTTTACATTTTCCCTTTCGAAACATTTGGACGAGTAAAACTACTCTTAAAGATCCTACATGTTTGAGATGGCTTCAAAGTCTCTTTCGACTTCGATATTATCCTGGTTGGACATAAGCTTTTCATTAGAAGATCAATGTTCATACTTTAAAATGTTATGATATTTTTCATTGGTTCTATTTAAATAGTTCTCACGAATTTTTAGCTTAATGGAATTTTTTTCAGAATGCCCTAGCTTTTTGTTTAGGTTGCCTTTTCAAATTTTCCACCAAGCGAAATTTTGTTTTCTTTTTCTTGGGACACCTTGATTTTTGTTCAGGTCACCTTTTTCAAGTTTCAACCTACAAAGCTCTTCTTTTTTATTGTTATGCCATAAAATTTTGCCTAAGTCATCCTTTCGGGATTTCAACTTAACAGGTTTCTCTTCTCTTGGTAATCACAAAAATTTAGCTCAACAACCTTTAACTCTTTACTCCTTAACTAAATCAACCACTATTTAGAAAGACTTAATAGGTGGTCTTAAGACAAAGTTTAAAAGGAAAGGATGTATGGCTCAAATTTCCAAAATGCCCTAGTCTTATATTTCCTTTTTGTACCATTTTTTTACTCTCTCCTTTTTCAGAATATCCCTTGTTTGGTATTGTTCTTTTGTTTTTGTTGTTTTTGTTGTTTTTTTGTACTTTTCAGTTGGAGATTTTATTTTGAATGACACTTTTCTTGAGAGAATTTTTTTGTGTAACTAGACCTGAAATAACTTCTCAAGTTGCCTACGTACCCAAATTTTTTTTAGGATCAGGTCAAAACGTAGTTTAAAAAAAACTACCCTTCTAAGGTTGGTAGGTGTGGTTTAGAAAGGAGAGGCTATTGATTTTTTATATAGATTGCAAAAGTCTAAAGAATTGATTTTTATTTTATTTTTATATTTTTTATGAGTAAGAAAGAAAATATGGTTCAGTCAAAAAATGTCTCCTCAGGTAAAACACCATTTGATCTGGCTAAGGTTTAGGAACTTGATATCTTGATCGGTTTGTCAAGTTAGGTATCTTCTTGATAACGAATGTCCTGGAATGTTGAACTTTGGAATTGTCAACCTTTAGAATTGTCACACGCAAAGACCTGAGTGTGATTCTTCTTCACAATATTGAGTTCTTCATGTCTATTTAGAATCGTTCAACTTTTAAGGATTTTTTAAGAATCTTTTTTTAGTAGTGAGAAGTATGATGGTACCTTCTTCAGAAGTGGATTTTTTTCATTATTGTCGGTAGCTTCAAATGCATTGTTCTAATATCCTCAACTTTGAAAATCATCTTTGAATTCATGTCTTGATCGGCCCAGTATTTTGGTGCAACAATGTTTGATGTTAGTAATGCAGTACCTACCACATCCTCATAGGATCATGCGAAAAATTGTCGTTATTAAATTTCTATAGTCTATAATTTTCTCATATTCCTTTAAGGACAAGGCAGTGCTAAATCTCTCTTTTTTAGGTATATTTGTTAATTTCAATATTTATAAAGTTTGGTCATTGAGCTTAGAACTCCTTTCTGTGTTAGATTTTATGCTTGAATCAATATTACACATTATAATTAAAAGACTCATTTATTTTATTAGAATAGAAAAATCTTGATAACAAAGATTAATGGACTTAGCTATAGCTAATTGACCAATAAACATAATCGATGCAACTGACTGGACATTATAGACATCTCATTTTTACATTCACCTGATTTGGTAATCCGTTATCCGATTGCTGTGGATTTCTAATAATAAACGCAGATTATGCGAAAATTCGAAAGGATATTTTCTTGATTTTCTCCAACCCTTCAAAGTCCTTGTGATTTAATTCTTTCCTATCTCGGTACATTCGACGTAGAAATTATGTACGCTTATGATCGTTACATTCTATACTTGATTTAGCAAATACATATATTTAGGTTCGTCACACATTTTGATAACCTAGAGACTTGCATCGCTAGAAAAATGTGACTTTAAGATTTAGAAATAATTACATTGAAATATAAAGAAGTCGTTCGTTGAAATTCGTGAAAATTAACAAAATGATAAAAATATCCCTCATAGGCCCCACACCTTTGAATTGTCTTGAAAGTACTTGCATTACTCTCAAAATGTAACTTTGAGTCTAGCGAGATTAAAATTAGTGAAAACGGAGAAATTTATGAACAATTGCAAAAGTAATCAAAATGTCCCTTGATATACGATTTTTACGTAGAAACTTTGATTCTATGTTAAACATGACTGAAAATAAACCTTCTGATAATATTTGCGCAAATCGTGTAAAATCCTAAGTTTTCGATTCGTATCTCGTGGAAAAATAAATAGTTAAATTTTGAAAAAAATCCTAAAAGTGGGACTTGGGGTATAACTGTAGGATTTTGTTCTGCTCATTTTTAATGAAATCTGTCCTTACCATTAGATTCAAAATGACCAAAAAACATACTTCAGCCTGTAAGCACGCTCAAATGCAAGTCCGAATAGAAAAATTATAAAATCCTCGATTCCTAAGTCGGGTCAGGCTAAAATAATGACTTTTTGTTAGAGTAAGAATTGTTAAGATTCGATCATACCATTGGGTTCATAACAAAAAATTATTGAATGTGGACTATCTACTTGTCTTTTTTGGAGTCCAAAAAGTTGAATTATCGTCAAAAACGAAAACGACGTCAATTTTAGGGTCCCATCTAGCTAAAAATGTAAATTTTTGTTAGAGATAGAATTTGTAGGAATTGACCATACCATTAGATCTAGAATAAAAAATTAAACAAAATAAAGGTTTCATTCGTCACTTTTGGAATCTAGACGGTCAAGTTATCATCGTATAAAATAATAGGTAAAATATCAATTTAATTTCAAAATTTTATATAAATAAATTTTAAATTTTTTTTTTATTATTCATGATCATTCTTACCCGTCCAAAACTAGTGATGGTTTTCTTTAAAAAAAATTTATTTTTCTCCCGATTTCCCAACTTCGATTCGTCACGAACGATTCGTCTTCAACCTTCGACGCAGAAGAAAAAATTATTTGCAGGCTCGTTCTCTACAAAACCCACCCAAGTTCCTTTCGCTTTCTCAACTTTTTCACCCCGTATCGTTAAAAATCAGCCGTATGTATATACAGGGGGTTTCGTAACTTCAACCTTGGATTTCATCTATTTCGGGATCAAATTGTCTTTTGTCGTAGAAGAGAGAAAGGACGACAACAACTAGATCTTCGAAACTACCCGGTCAAACTCAAAAATCAATCACCTCGAAGTTTTAATCGTATCGATTTTCATGCCGATCACCTCAATTTCCGTGCACGTACTTCAATTTCATCGTCTAAAGATTGTAAGGAACTCTCAATTTATATTAGTAATCATAGATTGTGAAAATTGCATTCAGGATTTTATTAAAAATTTGTGATATGTTTCCAAAAATATAGAATTCAATTGGTTATTTCAAATTCATGTCAGAACTTGTATATTTGAAATGTTTTATTGTATTTTATAACAAATTATACGTGGGTAATATATTTTACCAGGTTATTTCCGTCAGTTGGGTCTTATGCACCGCTTAAATCCCGTTTTGATCTAAATTTTGTACTTTTTCAATGTTATTGATAAAAATGAATATCATAGTTGAAAAAATGATTTAATACTAAATGAACTCATATTGAGTTGATGAATATCAGAAAGTCGATATTTTATTTGAGAGATTGAAAAGTGTAAAAATCGAAAAAAGGGAAAAAAGGTATGAAATGGTAAAATGTCAGTTACACTTGAGAGGTGATGTCTGCATTTTACATTATTGTGTTGTGCGTAGGTTGGTGAACGAATATTCAGAAATAATGTTACTGGTTACATGTTTATTTACTTTCTGTTAGCGTGAGGCGTTGTTTACTTTTTCGTTCTATTATTTATTTTAAGCTAGGTGGTCACAATTGTATGATAGGAAACTAGATATCCATTTTCAACCTTGTATTATTAATTTATCTTTTTTTTTTCAAATGAAAATATATATATATATATATATATATATATATATGTAGCTATTTTGTGAGTTGTTAAAGAATCAGTGAATGCCTGAAAGGGATAGTGCGTCATATCATCTAGAGTGGTGTACTATCTTGAGATGTACGGTAGGGACCACCAAGCTCATACGTGGTATGGGATGCGTATGAGAGTGGAGTGACAACTAGAATCTGGGTTTATTCCTCTTTATCTTTATCAGTGAACTTGTAATATAAAGGTGATTATATACAAATGGTTTGTATATTTGGGAATCACATGCACAGCTGATAGGCATAGATGAAGATGATTAGTCAATGATTATTAATAATCTATAGCAGTCGAACATTCTGATACATCGAAAAGAGAACCATTGCTTACGTTCACATCAAACGGCCAGCCTGAGCCGGATAAATGGTCAATCAAGCGTGGTAAGTGCAGTGACCTGTCATAAAATCAAGAACTACAAGCTTGTAAGGAATTGTAACATCATGTCCCGACTGAGAATGATCTAATTATGTATCCCAACTCTCTAATTTCACTACTCCACCATTATTTATTATGTATCTGTTGCCTTATCTTGATATATAAAATGAAATACACATTTAATATTTTCATTTGGTCAGTTAGATTTGAATAAAAAGAAAATTTTATAGTGGGTACTGCTGATGAGCTAATGTGAGTTTTAAAATGTTTAGTTGCTCATCTCTAGTTATATGTACTAGTTAATCTTAATTTCTTGTATAAAACTTTACATATTTTAAAATAATTTAGTATGTTTATTTGTTCATGATAGGAGAGGTTATTGGCAGAAATTATTTACTTCCTTACTGGGTAACCATTGTTACTTATCCTTTCCTTCTCTATTTTTTTAGTTTCAGATTTAGAGCTTGGCGAGGCAGGTATAAAGTACGAGTGAGGATCATCTGGTGGGTTAGATAGACAACCAGAGTGCATCACCTGGTGAGTATTGGGGGTATACTCGATTTTTCCAGGTGTATTATAGATTTGCACTGAGCGTTAGGACTTTTGTTAGAGTGAGAAATTTTTGTATAATCCCATCTATAAATTTCTTCTTTCGCACTCTGATCTATCGTACATTATTAGATGTATATAGGTTTCTACTAGTTATTATATTGTGTATGTATATACAAGATATTATGGATGTTGTTTATCAGGTGCAGGTTGAACTCTTAGGAATGCTAACATAAACAGAGGAAACCATGCTGAAATTTCAAGGCGCCACCTAGTGTCTCGAGATCTGACATGGGATTTTATGTTAGCATTTGGCGGGGTACCACATATGGTAATAGAGCATAACATTAGTTCCTTATGGGATACAGATCTATTATGTTTTGGAAAGTTGGTTGATGCCACAAATATTATATCGGTAATCATAGAGTGTCTCTAGGAATTCGGTTTCCGAGCTCATTAATCGTTCCGTATTAGAATTACGAGTTCTTCTATGTCTAAAAATCTATAGAACCTAGTAAGCCTAGGATAGGATTCTAGGTCTTTTTTGTTAGTAATGGAAATGGAATCCATTACTAAGTTCTAGGCTACGATAACAATTCATAGTTATGTAAAAATGATTTTGGCCTTATTCTGATAAGTGTCTGGTTACGGATAAACACAAACCAGATGAGTGGATGGGGCAGAGGCTGAAACGCAATAAAGACAAAATAGGTTCTAGATCAGACCATTGACCCGATAACACAATTAATGTCATTCATGGGACAGATGGATGAGTCTCATGTCAAGTCTAGAGAGAAAATATGAATAATTCAACTACCACAACCTCGAAGCCAAATGGAAGGAAAAGAGACAAATAATTACAAAACCAAGAAATTCATAAGAAATATAACCATTCATGAAGAGCGAGATTATATACATACCAACTCAATGGATGGAATAATTTTATAAGAAATAACAACATATACTACTAAATCAATCGGAAGAAAGAGTTGTGGTATGTTATGAATGTGGCAAATCAGGACATAAAGGAGAGCAATGTTAGGGTTGATGTCATCCAATTAAGGATGTGTGGCTCAGAAAAATGCTAGACAAACCAATTCAAGAAACAATAAGGTCACCAGATTTCAATAAAGTTGATAACATACGTGTGCCACCCTGAACAAACAAGACTAACAATTGGAAGCAGAAATTGTACAAGACCTACCACAATTGGAAGATGCACTACTAAATCCAAGAAATGAGGGAGCACTAGACTTCTTTACAAGAGACAAATACTATTCCACCTCCGAGACCACTTCCACAAGTTATGCCTTTGAAGAATAAGAGAATTTTCCAACCTAAATAACAGGTAAATCCAAGAATGTGGTTGTAGAATTTCCAACAATTTCGTCCACTCAGATTTTGGGATTTTTCTGATTCGATTAAGATCAATGAGAGGATTTTGAAGACCTGAGAGATTTTGAGTGCCATGTAATGCCTGAGAGATCATTGGGTGACAGTGACTACATTCTAGTTGGACGGGAATGCTAGTCATTAGTAACGTCTTGAGAGGAATGTATTGGGAGATGGGTCGTTTGAGTGGGTAGACTTCAAGAGGATGTTTGTTGATAGATTATATCCAAGACTACTCAAGAAATCAAGCATTAGGAGTTTTTGATATTAATGCAAAGTAATCTATCGACTACAGACTGTGGTATGATGTTCACTAGGTTGTCACGATATGCGCTCGAACTTATCCTGACAGATTTGTAGAAAGCCCGTAGATTTTTTATAAGACTATAATCCTACCTAAGGGCCAGGAGGTCAATGATTAAGACTACAAATTATAGAGATACAATGAGTAGTGCTTAGAGGATAGAATAAGGGGAGATGGAGTTACAAACCTCTAGAGGGCAAATTAGTCGACTTTAGATTTTTTTTCTTCTCAGATCAGATCCGGACAAGAGGTCAATATATTCGTGGACAATCTTCCTTGGATCAATGTATTCACAATATAGAACTCCTCTATTACCAAGTTGTAGAGTTCCCCTATCACTAAGTTATAGAGCAGTTGGAACTCCAATGATGTCAACAAGGCCAAAGGAACCAACAAGACAGGTTCAGAGCATGCAAGCTTTAGTTTATCAACTGTCTACTCCATAGAAACCTACGAAGATAAGATCATTAAAATGTTACGTGTGTGGTCAAGTGGGACATATTAGGAGAGAGTGCCCTCTATCACAGTTGTGAGCAAGGGTTGTGACCTAGGAGAAAGTATATGTCTCCGACGAAGTTTTGGAAGGTACAGTTTCTAATTATAATGTTAGAACATGAGCTCTATTAAATACTGGTTCCTCTAGATCATATAATTTAGCTAAAATTTTGCACATTTGCTAGAACTAAAAACTATTGATGTGAGTCGAGTAATGAAATTATCTACACCATAGGGTGATTATGATTGATAAAAAGTTATTGAGGTAGTTGGACAAAGAATATTGATGAAATAGGCATGATAAGATATAATAGAAAATGGAATATTGTATTGAATATAAAAATAGTGGTGTATTAGGAATGGAGATTTTAATGCAATTTGTGAATTTAGTGGTAGTAGATATTTATATTATAGTAAGGATATACTTAGTGTGGATGTCATGTATTATGTTATTAAGGAGTATTAAATGGTGTGCAAATAGTAGTGATGTATTTACGATAAGTCCATGCAATGAGGAGTAATATTTATGACAAGTATGAGTAAAACATAATAGATGGTGTAATTGGTGAGAAAAGTAAAGGTAAAGAATAAAGAAGAGGTGAAATGATTGTTGTTGTTGATAGATATTTGTAGAGAAGTGATATAATGTGAATTGATTGTTATCTTAGGGTTATACAAATAATTGATTAATTGGAGTATATGTTTAAATTGGAGTGATTAATTAATGAATGTCTTGGGGTGACGCAATACGGGTGACATAAGGTTACGAGTTATAACTGAGATTGGCTTGGGACTAAGAATATAAGATAATTATACATGTCGTGTTAGTGGAATGGCAACAAAGCTTGATAAGGTATGATTTCAATTTTGAGGACGAAATTTTTATTAAGGGGGGAGAATATAAAATCACGATTTTTCGATTTATATCTTGAGGAAAAATAAATAGTTGAATTTTGAAAAAAATTCTGAAAATGGGACTTAGGATAAAACTGTAGGATTTTGTCCTGGTCATTTTTAATGAAATCTCATCTTACCATTGCATTCAAAATGATCCAAAAAAAAAAAATACTTTAGCCTGTAAGCATGCTCAAATGCGAGTCCAAATAGAAAAGTTATAAAATCCTCGATTATTAAACAGGAATTGTTAAGATTCAGTCATACCATTAAGTTCGTAACGAAAAATTATTAAACATGAACTATCTACTTGTCATTTTTGGAGTCCAAAAAGTCAAATTATTGTCAAAAACGAAAACGACGTCAATTTTAGGGTCCCATCGAGCCAAAAATGTAAATTTTTGTTAGAGATAGAATTTTTAGAAATTAATCACACCATTAGATCCAAAATGAAAAATTATACAAAATATAGTATTCATTCGTCACTTTTGGAGTCCAAACGGTCAAGCTATCGTTGAACAAAACAATAGGTAAAATATTGATTTCGTCCCAAAATTTTATATAAATAAATTTTTAAAGTTTTTTTAATTATTCATCATCATTCTCACGCATCCAAAACCAGTGACGATTTAAAAAAAAATTATTTTTCTCCCGATTTTTCAACTCCGATTCGTCGCGAGCGATCTATCTTCGACCTTCAACTTAGAAGAGAAAATTGTTCGCAACCTCGTTCTCTACAAAACCCATCAAAGTTCCTTCTATTTTCTCATATTTTTACCCCGTAAGGTCAAAAATCAACCGTATATATATATATACGAGGATTTCGTAACTTTGACCTTGGATTACATCTATTTTAGGGTCTAACCGTCATCCTTCTCAGAAAAGGGAAAGGACGACGGCGTTGTGGTCTTCGAAACCACTGGGTCAAACTCAAAAATTAGTCACCTTGAAGTTTTAAGTGCCTCGATTTTTGTGAACATCCTTCAATTTCGTCATCTAGAGATTGTAAGGAACTTTCAATTTCTATTAGTAATCATAGATTGTGAAAATTGCATTTAGGATTTTATTAAAAACTTGTGATGTGTTTCCAAAAATATACAATTCGATTGATTATTTCAAATTCACGTCAGAACTTGTATATTTAATATGTTTTATTGTATTTTACAACAAATTATATGTGGGTAGATTATTTCATCGGGTTATTTTCGTCAGTTGGGTCTCGTGCACCGCTTAGACCCCGTTTTGATATAAATTTTATATTTTTTCAATGTTATTGATAAAAATGAATTTCATAGTTGGAAAAATAATTTAATACTCAATGAAGTCATATTGAGTTAATGAATATCAGAAAGTGGATATTTTGTTTGAGAGGTTGAAAAGTGTAAAAATCGAAAAAAGGGAAAAATGGTATGAAACGATAAAATGTCAATCACACCCGAGGAGTGATGTCTACATTTTACATTGTTGTGTTGTGTGTGAGTTGGTGAATAGATATCCAAGGATAATGTTACTGGTTGCATGTTTATTTACTTTCTATTAGCACGAGGTACTATTTACTTTTCCGTTCTGTTATTTATTTTAAGTCAGGTGACCACAGTTGCATGGTAGGAAACTAGATTTCCATTCTCAACCTTGTATTGTTAATTTATCTTTTATTTTCAAATGAAAATAATATATATAGGTAGCTATTTTCTAAGCTATTAAAGAGTCTGTGAATGCTTGAAGGGATAGTGCGTCATATCATCCGAAGTGGTGTACTATTTTGGGATGTACGGTAGGGACCACCAAGCTTATACGTGATCTGGGACGCGTATGAGAATGGAGTCACAACTTGAATCCGGGTTTATTCCTCTCTATCTTTATCAGTGAATTTGTAATGTAAAGGTGGTCTTATACGAATTGTTTGTATGTTTGGGAATCACATGCACGCTTGATAGGCATAGATGAAGATGATGAGTCAGTGATAACTAACAATCTATAGTAATCGAACGTTCTGACACATCGAAAAGAGACCCATTGCTTACGGTCGCGTCAAACGGCCAGCCTGAACCGGATAAATGGTCTACCAAGCATGGTAAGTGCAGCAATCGTCTACAAAATCAAGAACTTTAATCCAGTAAGAAATTGTAACATCATGTCCCGATTATGAACGATCTAGTCGTGAATCCCAACTTTCTAATTCCACTACTCCACCATTGTGTATTATGTATCTATTGTCTTATTTTGATGTATAAAATGAAATACATGTTTAATATTTCCATTTAGTCAATTAGATTTGTATAAAAAAATGTTATAATGGGTACTGCTGATGATGTAATGTAAGTTTTAAAATGTTTAGTTGCTCATCCTTGGCTATATGTACCAGTTAATCGTAGTTTCTTTTGTAAAATTTTGCATATTTTAAAATAATTTACTATGTTTATTCGTTCATGATAGGAGAGGTTATTGGCAAAAATGTTTGCTTCCCTACTGGGTAATCATTGATACTCATTCTTTCCTTCTCCATTTTTTTAGTTTCAGATTTAGAGCTTGGTAAGGTAGGTATAAAACATGAGTGAGGATCATCTGGCGGGTCAGATAGACAACCAGAGTCCGTCATCTGGTGAGTATTGGGGATATACTCGATTTTTCTAGGAGTATTATAGATTTGCACTGAGCGTTAGGATTTTTGTTAGAGTGAGAAATTTTTGTATAATCCCGTATATAAATTTGTTCTTCCGCACTCTGATCTATCGTACGTTATTAGATGTATATAAACTTCTGCTAGTTATTATATTGTGTATATATACACAGAATATTATGTATATCGTTTATCATGTGCAGGTTGAACGCCTTGGAATGCTAACATAAATAGAGGAGACCATGCCGAAATTTCGAGGTGTTACCTAGTGTCTTGAGATCTGACATGGGGTTTTATGTTAGTGTTTGGCAGGGTGCCACAAATCGACTCAACTTAAAGACTTCTGATGCTTAGAAAAATAAAAAAAATTCACATAAAATGATTATTTCCATTTATTTGGAAAGATATCCTCAATCACTTAAAACAACAAAAATTCCACATACTGATCACATAAATGACAATTTCGATACATGGAGTGAAAACCTTTTGGACACATGAAACCTTAATAGAAGAAATTCAACCTCATATCGACCAATCGAATCATCCATAAAAAATATTCACCAATCAAACCAATTTATTAAAATAATCAATTTTAAAAGCAACCAATCAAATAAAACAATTCAAAATTGAGAAGTTTAAAAAGAAAAGAAAGAGAGATTTACCAGGTATACCAATTAGTTGCGATTTTCTTACAAAAGTTCTTTTTACTTTATCAAGCTTGTTAGTAACCAACTTTTTTAATCAAGCTAGCATGACTAATTGAGGTTTCCAATCTTAATAAGAGCCATTAGTCCCACATGGACTTTTAAGTTGCAATTCAATGTCATGATTTTTGGATTTCATGTAAAAAAAAACTTCATAGTCAAAAGAAAATAAACCATTGTTTTTTTAACTTGATTAAAGATGTCAAAAATGGATGGCTAAGGATTTACCACATTTAAAAACAAATAATTCAATGATGAAAATTATTTTTAAAAATTTTTATCCCTTGATTTCAATTTATGCATGACCAAAATTGATTTGGTTATGCTTCACCCCAAGGTATGTCCAGTAGCAAAAGTTAACGACATTAATTTTGGTGTTAGGATGTGGATACCAACTCCAAGAGAGTTTTCTTTTGTAAATAAAAATGCGACATTAGGTTATGTTGAGTAGATCACTATAAATAGTAATAAAAAAAGAAGAATAGAAAGAGAAAATTTTGGCAATTCTAAACTACACCCACGTGGAAACTTTTCTGGAAAGATAAATCATTAATATGTGATTTCAGTCCTCATTCAACACGTTGAATCAACGATGGATTCTCTACACAAAAAAAAATGGAAATGTAAATCTTCAATTAAGCCATCCTAGGAGATCATTAAAAAGAAAGAATTCCAAGAATTAATCAATTGGAAACTTCCCATGTGAACCGATTTTGGAAAGAATGGGTGATCAAGAAAACGTTTCTAAAGATCCTTTGGATATTTACTTCAGAGGTAAGTTTCTAAAGAGAAAAAGGGAGAGAAAAATCTATATGTAGCACCCCGGCAAACGCTAATACAAATCCCAAGGTCAAACCTCGAGGTTTAGACAGTTTCCTCTTCTTATGTTAGCATTTCACGGAACTCAAAGGCAAAGAAAAACTGATAAGCCAATAATCAATAAATCCTGTATATGACAAGGTACTAAAATATACAAGATACGGAAGGCAGTAAATTGCGAACATCACGAAATTCGATTAGAGTTACTCAAAAAGTGAAATTATACAGGATTACAAAAATTTCCTCACTCTAACATAGACCTAGCACTCGGCCCCAAAAAAAATATATACCTCTCCTATAATGAACAGACTCCTAGTAGAAGTAGTCATGATGCTTACCGGGTAACGGACTCTGGTCGTTGGTATGACCCACCAGATAATCCTTACTAGACGGTTCTACGACTGCCTCTTCGGCTGCAGACTCTGAAGTTAAACAAAATAAGAAGAAAATGGTGAGTAACAATAGTTACCTAGTAGGTCTACAAACAGTCCCTACTAATAACCTCACCTAACATGTACGAATAAGCATACTGAAACATTTCAATACATGCGAGTTTTACTATTAAAACTACGGTTAACTGGTACGTATAGCCAGGGATGAGCAACTAAACAGTTTTAAAGATTCACATGTCATTAATCATCAGTATTCACTATACATTTTCATTTTTATACAAATAATTTGTCAATATTAAAATGACAAGCATGCTTTGTAGTTTATAATTCAAAATATAACAACAGATACATAATACAAAATGGTGGAGTAGTGGAATTAGAGAGTTGGGGTTCAAGACTGGATCGCTCCCAGTCAAGACATGATGTTACAACATAAATCTGGCTTTTAGTTCCTGGTTTTGTGACCGGTCGTTGCTCTTACTACACTAATGACCATTTATCCAGCTCAAACGGGTCGTTTGACATGACCGTAAGCAATGGGTCTCTTTTCAATGTGTCAGAACGTTCGACTACTACTAGATTGTTAGTGGTCACTGACGAATCATCTTCGTCTATGCCTATCAGGCGTGCATGTGATTCCCAAAATAACACTCCACTTGTATATGACCACCTTTACAATACACATTCACTAGTAAAGATAAGAAAGGAATGGATCCGGATTCCAGTTGTGACTCCACTCTCATACGCGTCCCATACCATGTATGAACTTGGTGGTCCCTACTGTACATTCCAGGATAGTACATCCCTCCGGATGATGTGATGCACTATCCCTTTAGACATTCATAGACCCTTTAATAGCTCACAAAATAGATATATATATATATATATATTATTTTTTCATTTAAAATAAAAGAGAAATTAACAGAACAGGGTTGAGAATGGATATCCAGTTCCTACCATGCAATTGTGGCAACCTGGCCTAAAATAAACAACAGTACTTGAAGCCTTTGTGCCAACATAAATTTAAATAAATATGCAACTCTTTCCTTAATAACCTGGATATCCTTTCACCAACCTACATATCACATACAATATAAAATGTAGACATCACCCCTCGGGTGTGACCCTGACATTTTACCGATTCATCCTTTTTTCCATTCTCTTGACATTATCACTTTTTGTCTTTTTGCATTAAACCATTCATTTTCAATCTTTCAAAGTTATTTTTGGTCTTTCCATCGAAAACCATCAAGGTTTATTCAAAACAAGCTCCCAACAGGTGTGTGAAGGCAAACTGCGAAAATTAGAAAAACTGATGAAAATTTGGCTAAGTGTCGAAAACTCGATTTTTCAAAATTTTTGAAATTGAAAATGGATTTTCGTATATGATGGCCCTCGACAAAATAAGAAGAGCCATGCAGTTTTGTAACCTAATTCAAAGTAATGCAAATGATATCACGTGAATACTTAAAACATTCCTATCGTGACGAAAATTTGTTTATTTTTTTTTCACTTCGTTTGAAGTAGTAACGGAGGCCATAAGTAGTCATTTTGGTATGTTAAAAGTATGAGGAATCCAAAAAAAACATCAGAAAAAATTTTCAGTCACTTTTTGGTTTCACGATGGCACCCGCCAGAATGCTGGAAATTCACGAATTTTTCTATTTTTTTTCTTCGTTTTTCACTCATTTTCGATTATAATAACCCACCCACGAATTAAATTTTCAAACTACAATAAAATACATCAAACATAACGATTTATAGCATGAATTTGAAATAATTTAAACGACATTCTATAAATTTAAAACATATACAAGTTTCGAAACATCCCTAAATGCAATTTTTCAAAATCTACGGCTACTAATAAGAGTTGAGAGTCCCCTATTTGGTTTGTGATTGCTAATGGTGATAAACCAACACATGGTCAATGTTCGACGGCTCGAAGTTCTGAAAGTGGTTGAACTCGGGTGCCAATGGTCGAGTTGATTTGAAAACCCTCTTTGAAGGTGTTTTTCCCCTTTTCAATGACTATGGACAATTCTCCTTTGGTTTTGATGAGACTCTAAGTAGATATAGATGAACCTACTTGTTGATTTTTGTGAGAGAAAAAGAGAAATCAAGGAAAATGAAGGTTAAACGGGTTGAAGGTGTGGAGTTCGTTGATGCCGATGGCTTTCTCTTCTTCGCCGATGATCAACTCGGACTCACTTGCAATAGATCTTGATGGGAAGGGTTGAAACCATAGGTTTGGAGAATGAGCTCATTCTTTATGAGTTAGAGAGGAGAAAGTGAATAAAAGAATGAGTTGGTTTTTTTTATAATAAAAGTTGATGGTATTTTTGTAATTTTCCCTCGTTTACACTTTCGACAAAATCTTGACCATTCGAACTCGAAAATTGACATATGAATACCCCATTTCGAATAATTTTTTATTGCGGACCTCATGGTATGGTTAAATTTTTCTAATTCTTCTTCTATCAAAAATTCACTATTTTGGGTCCCACTTAACATGAAATTCGAGAATTTTATAACTTTCTCATCCGAACTCAAATTTGAACATTCTTATAGGTTAAAGTATATATATTTCAATCATTTTAAACCTAATGGCGAAGTCAAAATTCGTTAAAAATGAACGGATTAAAATTCGAGTATTCTACCCTAAGTCTTTCTTTTAGAATTTTATCGAAATTTACAATTAGACTTCCTTGAGATACAAATTAAAAACTCGGGGTGTTACACTATATAAGGGAGCACCTCCTTGGTTCAATTACGACCTATTCTCCTTAACAAAGAGAACAAGAAAAGAACAAATAAAACGAAGAAAAAGGAGAAGAAGAAATTTGAAAATAAAAAAAACTGACTTGAAGCATCCACTCATCTCAAGTTCTCGGCACAACAGCCACAAGATCTCCGATATAAGAACTTCATAGCCTTTTTTTCTTTCTTTTTCCCCATAATGATTGTTATCTCTTCTTATTACTCTTACCTTATCTCACACGACTCCATACCAGTCTCACAATCTCTCTCTCTCTCTCACATTTTCTATCACACCTAGTCTCCCATTTTTGTCCCTTTTTTTCCCATTTTTTCATCTCCTTCCCTCTACGATTTTGTTTTCAACTCAAAACCCATCATAATCACAACTCATCTTTCCGATCTCTTTTCATTCAAAGGGAAATTCAAGCCTTCAAATTTTGAAGGAATATTCATGACAACCATGTTTAAAAATGTAGGGATTTTATGTTTTTCAGTTTCTAGGACTGATTTTTTTCTTTTTTTATCTTGATAGAGTTAATTGTGATGAATGGTGGTTGAAACTAATTCATATTAGGGATTTGGACGTGAAAACTTTGGAAGCATGGATACTCAAAATTAGAAGATCATATGTGATTGTATGTACAGTGTTGTATTTATTTTCCTCTCCTAACCATTGATGCAAGTCGTGAGTGAATGAGTGTCCATGCTTCAATGGGACAAACATATCACATTTTCTTTATCAAGTTCATAAGAATGCATAAAATGTCAAATAATTCGTACTTTTGGTTGAGCTTAATTAATCTATCACCTCTCTTTGGATAAGCTCTAAAATTTTGATAGACGTTCCACCATGTTACCATCTATTAGGGGTACACATGGTTCAGTTTTGTGGCAAAAATTGGAATCGAACCAAATATGATTGGTTCTAAAAATTCGAAATCGAAACCAAACCAATTAACATATAAAATCGAACCAGCCTAAACCAACCTTGGTTCAGATTGGTTCAATTCGGTTCTCGATCCTCGATTCTCGTACTTATTATTTTCAATAGTAAAATTAAAATAATTAAAACTTAAAACTAAGCAAAATAAATATTAAAATTTCAAAATAAACAAAGTATCACACATAACACATTAAAAATCATGAAAAAAATTAGAAAATAAATCAAAAAAGTCAATTTTAACACTTACCTTGTAAGGGAAGATTGAAGATCAAAGACATTCCTAAAATCAATATTAAGAACCCAAATCAAAATGTTGCTTGTTCAAAGTCGAATCCATCACAAACCAAGAAAATATATCAATCTACAATTATATAGTGGAGGCAATTAGGCATTTATGTTAATTGATATTCAATATTAGAAAGAATAAACATTAAACGAATAAATAAATTCACAACCATCAATGATTTTAGTCAAAAGGCATAACAAAAATATTAAGCAAACAAACAATAGAAAATGAATAAGTGAATAAATACTTAACTACAATTCATATTTATACCAATCCAACTTGACTTCCAGAAATAAATTCAAATAAGAATCATCTATCAAACAAAACAAATATCTCATACACAAAAATAAATACACCCATGAACATATGTCTTATATAATATAAATCAGTCCAAAATTAAAATCAAGTAATTTCCATTCCATATCTTCTTTCTTGCTCCAATACATAAGACTTAAAAATAGAAAAATAAACATCATCATTATTGAATAGGTATTTAGAAAGAAATTTACTTCATAACATATAGTTTTAGAAAAGTAATTTACCTATAATTACAAATGAAAAGGCCTTTGAAAATCAACTAATCACTAACCAAAAAGAAAGATTTCACCATCTATAATGACTAAAAATAAAATGAAATGACTTTTTATTAAATAGAAGTACTCTAATTTTACACATGAGTAAGATAACAAAATAACAAAAATAAAAGATTACCTGACAAAACTTCTTCAAGTTCTTCTAAACTCTTTTCAACAACAATTGAAAGAGGTGAAGTACATAACTAATCTTGTCCACAAATCAAGCATTCCACTAGCTTTGGATTAGGGAGATTCAAAATTGATCTAGTATGGGACCCTTGATGTTAAAAGCAGTCTCAAAAGCAACAGTGGAAACATGAATGGATATAAATCTAGTGCCATCTTTAAAAATATGAAATATTTGGAAGAATTCATTTTCTACCAATTCAAAATTTCAAAGTTCAAATCTTGCTTTTTTACTCTTTCTTTCAAATATTTATCCACTTTTGATTTGCATTTCACATTTTCTTCTTCTTCTATTTGTCTTAAAAACTTAGATTATAGATACATCTCATTTGAATTTTGAGTAAAACCAGATGAAGAAGCAACTGGAGTTGAGTAATGAAGTTGATTTTGTTCAAAATTTTGATTTATTGCTTCCCTTACCTTCTTAACCAAGTCGTCAACCTTTGTGAATGTATCAATGTATGAGTAAAAAATTTTGACATACATCAACTTGTAACAAGGATCTAACACCATCGCAACCAATAGCATCAAGTTTACTTTATCAATGTTCTCCTAGTATTTATCAAACTTATCTTTCATTTTTATTTACATAGAACTCAAGCAAGGATCAAGGCTTTTAGATCAATTAGAAATAATACTTTCAATAGCAAAAAATTCATGAAAATACATATTAGTAGTTACATACAACAAGCCTGACATTCATTTAAAAGTCTTGTAAAAATTTTGCAAAAACTTAGCTAATACCTGAGCATAATTTCAATTTTCCTTGGTGGGAAGCCCATATTTAAGTTTATTCCTAAACTATGGTTCTTGTTCTTCCAATCGTTTAAATGCTTTTTGAAATTCTATTACGGTATCCAACATACAGTATGTTGAATTCCACCAAGTTAAAACATTAAAAATCAAATAACTCTTACACATGATTATTTCTTGGTCAACACACTTCTTGAATTATTGAGCTCTTGCTGGAGAACTCCTAATGAATTTCACAATATCATGGATTTTAACAATTGAATTATACACATCACTCATCCCATCTTTTCAATCAAATACAATATATACGCAAAACACCTCATATGCAACAACTCACTGTCTAAAATGCAACCATGTCTTTTATTTAGCTTTATCTTCATTTGTCCCATGGCAACATCGTTGGAAATTGCATTATCAATTGTGATAGTGCACACATTCTTTATATTCCATTGAAGCAAACATAACTCAATTGCTTTACTAATTTCCTAACGTTTATGATTCATAACTACATAAAAGTTAATTATCTTTTTATGTAATTTTCAATATTTATCTATAAAATTCACAATAAGGCAAATATATGAGATATTTTGTAAAAACGTCCACAAATTTATTGTGAGGGAAACTCTATGCATAGAACTAATCAACAACTTCTTCTTCTCAGTTGCATATAATTGTAAACAATCTCTTGCTACTATAGTATGAAATACTAATTGAAATTTAGGTTGCAACACACTTAAAAGGTACCGAAATCCTTCACGCTCAAAAATATTAAAAAGTAATTTATCAATAATAATAATTCTAGTCAAGTTATCCTACACAACTCTTGATCAGATTTTCAAGCGGTAAAGCTACTATCTTTTTCTTGTCTTACCTTTTGGAATGATAAATTTTTTTGTCTTTTGTCATCATTATAAGTGTTAATTGTTTTGGGCATCCATATGGACCCAACCAATGTTGTCTACATATTAAGACTCCTCTTGGAGTCAGAGTCTTAATAAGGTTGAGTCCCTATTAGAATAGGAGACTACAACCCTTATCTTATTTTCTCTATAAATAAATAAGTGGGGGACATGAATAACATAACAACAAAAAATAAACACACGACAGAATATCTGATTCTCAAAACTTCTTCTCTCTAAGTAGCAATTTTCTAAGTTCTATCAAGAGGACCCTAGGGTTTAAGGTGTGGAAATAGCGACAACTTTAATAGTGTCGATGTGACGATTTTTTGGACTTTCAATCTCCTGCAATCGACTAACGCGACATGACTTAAGGTTCAGATCTCTGCTGCGACAAGAAGGTACGCTCTCTAATATCCCTAACATTGGTATCAGAGCCAAATTTTGTTTCGTGCTCCGTTGTATTGTTCGAATAAAAATCCTAATCGATTTTTATTAGACCAAATAAAGCCTTAAGAGTTCAAATAATAGAAATTTTTTTAATCGATTTTTGAGGACAAAAATTTATTTAATCCCTAAATTGATTTTGAACCAGAAATTTGGGGGTTTTTTCTTCGAACCCTCGTCAAACACTAAAAAAATCCTATTTTTCCTTCGATTTCTGTTAGTTCTTGTTGAAGTTGATAATAAAAATCGAGAAATAGGTAGAATCAGGAGATTTAGACAAAGAACTTGAAAGGAGATCAGATCAGACTCACCTGATCTGCCCTCAAATTGAGTGCGAGTTAGTCCATCGTGGGCTCACGGCTTGGGTTCCATGGCCGATCCCCTTGAAAGCTTCAGTAGCTTCGGGTGATTAAAGATTTTCTTCTACGTCTTCAACACACTCTTCTGTTTGGAAAGTGACAAAGCATGGTGCAGTCATGGCTTCATGGATCCAAAAATAAAATAGAGTAGATCGACAATTTTTTATCTGGTTTGAGTGAGGAAGAGGCTGAAATTTAAACTCAAATGTTCTGTTATGTTTAAGTGCATAAATATTAGAGAGAAACATGATTATGTACATCAAGATACATCATGTTTTCGATGTGTATTCCTTTAACTTATTAACACATATAATATGTCATTGTTTAATGTGGCTGGAATTTATTCCAACACCATTTTTTTTGAGACACCATAAGACATGTCACTATTTTGTATGGCTGGAATTTTTTTGTCACTGTTGTACAATAATGATTAGAGTTCTTTGATGCAAATGAATAAGTTTTTTCTCATATAAAACTATAGTTGTATAACTATACAACAACGAGTTCAGCAGAACTCTAGAATTGTTAAGATAATGCATTGTATTGGGATTTTTAATATACAATGGTAGTTGTATAATTAAATTGCACTGAGTTCAATAGAACTCTACATTTTTTCAAATAATGGATTGAAATGGATTTTTAATATACAACAGTAGGTTGTATAGTTAAATAACATCGGTCATAAAATTGTTCACTAACTTTATCTTATTTGGACTATTTATGAGGTTTAGTCTTGAAGCAATTTTTTTTTAATTCTAAAATTTTTTGAATACCAACCTTCAAGGAATTGCATGAGATGCACTTTAAAAAAATTAAAATTGCTTGCTAATAATGTAGCACATACCATCCAAATGTATATCCATGATTATTTGTTTGATTATAGTTGTTGGAATAACATGATGTCAACAAATATTTTTAAGATCAAAAGAAATGATTGCTAACTTTGACAATCGTCAATATTTAGTTTTTCGATCTAATGTCATAACATTGATCTTGATTGGCTAATCTGAGGGATTGAGCTAATTTTTGTGTGTGGCATAATTGATAGTTATAACAATTATTTTTTTTTAATTTATGCACATTTTTTGCATTTTTTATACACTATATTGCAATGGCATCTAAAAACATAGTAGCGGATTTAAATAAGGGAGAGAAACTGGTGGTAGTAATTATGACATTTGGCACTGTAAGATCCAATATCTCTTAGATGAGCAAAGGGTCTAAGATACTTTGACCATAATTATGGACAGATCAGAAGAATGGACTTCTGCACAACACCGTCGTAGCATAGACAAATACCTGAATTTGCAAAAACAAGATCAGTGTACTTGTTTTACTATACTGAGTAGCATGCACAATGATCTTATTGGTGAATTCAAGGGTTATTAAACAGCCAAAGATATGTGGGATGTTTTGAAACTATCATTTACGGGTACTTCAGCAACTAGATTGTGCATTGTCACTGAAATTTGACTCATATAAGAATGTTCTCAATGAGACCATAATCGAGCATCTTAAGAAAATATCTCAAATGATACGTGATCTGAAAATTGTTGGAAATGTTCTGACAGATGAGCAGTAAATTCTTATTGTCTTAAGATCTTTCCCTGATTCATGGGAGCAGATGAAACTCAATATGACATGCAATGAGAGTATTACCAACTTCTCTCAATTGTCGTGACATCTTGAATTAGAAGCTGGACATCAGTCTGCAAGAATTAACAGTATCGCTTTTACTGCTGAATCCGGTAAGGGCGGGAGCTTCAGATCCAAGCGCAAGCCAATGAAAAGCGCTCAAACTAATGAAATTGCACCTAAAAAGAACCCGAATTTCAAATGCCACAGAGGAAAATGTGGTGGAAAGAAAGACAAATCTAAAATGGCATGCCACAACTATAAGAAACTGGGATATTTCGCTCGTGAATGTACTGAGCCGAAGAAGGTAAAGTCAACTCTAAAACCCCCTTTCATTATTTTTTTTTGAACAAAGCTGCTTGTTGTTGATTCTTGTCATCCTGATTGGATTGCAAATTCTGGAACAACCAAACATATAGTAAGGGATAGAACAGGGTTCAAAAAGTTTCATCGAGTCCCACATGGTAGCATGAAGATTTTCATGGGAAATAGTTCTAATAGGAGTGGGAATATACCAACTACGAATGTACACAAGATGCACATTGTTACTCTACAATATTCTTTATGCACCAGGAGTTCAACGTAGTTTGCTTTCAGTTACATCGCTATTAGATTTAGGTTCTAATTTTTATTTTTCATTAAAAACAATTAGAATTTCCTTGGATTCAGTTGTTTATGGATAAACTTTTAATTCAAATGGTTTGTTTAAATTATATATTAATTTCAATAATTTAAACTTTGAAGCTTATTCGATTTCTAATTATGTTGTTTCTGATTCTATGAAATGGCATGCTAGATTAGGCTATATTGGGTAAGATAGGATGAAAAAACTAGCGAATGATGGATTATTAGGTTCACTTTCAAAGTTGATCTTCCAGTCTGTGAACATTGTCTAGTCGAAAAGTCGAGTAGGAAACCATTTGGAAAGACGATACATGTATCAATTCCCTTAGAGTTATTCCATTCTGACATCTGCACCACTTAATGTGAGGGCACGCCATGAAGTGACCTATTTCATCATATTTATTGATGATTATTCACGGTTTGGATATGTTTATTTGATTTCACATAAATCTGAAGCATCAGATTGCTTCAAAAAAATTTATGTTGGAAGTTGAAAATTAGTTGGAGAAGAAAATTAAGATTCTCAGAGCTGATCGAGGATGCGAATATTTATCAGAGACTATGAAGAGGCTTTGTGTGGTGTCCCACTAAATACTAACACAAATCCCAAGGTCAAATCTCAAGGTACAGGGTGGTACCTCAAAATTTTGACATGGCTCCCTCTGTTCATGTTAGCGTTCTATGGAACTCGAAAACTTGATAAGCCAAAATCTAACAAATCCTATATATAACATAAGTCAAGAGTATTCAGGATTACAAAAACTTGTCCTTACTCTAACATAGATCTAATCTCTCAACCCAAAAGCTATATATACTTCTTGATACGAACGAGCTACTAAGGGAAGTAGTCCCAATACTCACTGGGTAACGAACTTTGGTCGTTGGCATGATCCACCAAATGATCCTCGCTCAATGGCTTTACGCGTGCCTCTCCGACTACAGGCTCCAAAATTAAAAGAGTAGAAAGTAAAAGGTAAGTAACAATAGTTACCTAGTAAGTCCACAAACAATTCCTACTAATAACCTCACCTAACATAATCAAGTAATCATACTAATACATTTCAATACATGCAAGGCTTTACAAATTAAATTACGATCAACTGGTACATATAACCAGGGATGAGCAACTAAACAGTTTAAAATCTCACATAGCATCAGTCATCCATACTCATTATACATTTTTATTCTTCTGCAAATATAAGTGACAACATTGAAATAGTAGACATGTTTTTCAGTTTATAATTCGAAATAGAATAATAGATACATATTACATAATAGTGGAGTATTAGAATTAGAGAGTTGGGATTCACGACTGGATCGTTCCCAGTTGAGACATGATGTTACTACATAAATCTAACTTTTAATTCTTGATTTTGTGACCGGTCACTGTGTTTACCACACTTAGTGACCATTTAGCAAACTCAGGTCTCTTTTCGATGTGCCAAAACGTCTGACTACTACTAGATCGTTGCTGATCACTGATCATTCATCTTCGTCTATGCCTATCAGGTATGTATGTAATTCCCAAGGTAAATAACTCCATTCATATAAGACCACTTTTACAATAAACGTTCACTAGTAAAGATAAAAAGGAATAGACCCGAATTCTAGTTGTGACTCCACTCTCATACGCGTCTCATACCATGTATGAGCTTGGTGGTCCCTAGCGTACATCTCACGATAGTACACCACTCTAAATGATATGACATACTATCCCTTCAGGTATTCGTAGACTTTTTAACAGCTCACAAAATAGCTAATTATATATATTATTTTTCTTTAAAAACAAAAGAGAAATTAACATAACAAGGTTTAGAATAGATATCAAATTCCTACCATGCAACAGTGGCCACCCTGCCTAAAATAAATAATAGTACTCAGAGCCTCTGTGCCAACATAGTTTAAATAAACATGTAACATTTTATTACACCTAAATATCCCTTCCCTAACCTACAAACAACATACAATGAAAAATGTCGACATCACTCCTTGGGTGTGATTTTGACATTTTACGATTTCATCATTTTTCTCATTCTTTCAACATTTTCACTTTTCATCTTTTCAAGCCAAACCTATCAATTTTGAAGTTTTCAAATTCACTTTGATCTTTAAATCGAAAAACTGTCAAACTGAAAAAATTGGTGAAAATTTGACTAAATGTCGAAACTTAATTTTTTAAAGTTTTCGAAATTGAAAATGGGTTTTTAAAAATAAAAGCCTTTAACATGAGGTTTGATGAGACTATCATTGTTCTTTTCACTAGAGTTAATAATAATCTTACTTTTACCTTACCTGTGGGGTAAGTATAGGATCGAACCTAAGAGAAAAGAGGAGTAGAGTTAAGCTAAGAGGATAAAATTCAAATTAACTAAAAGGAATTAAAACTATTTTTCTTTGTATTTTTGAACTTATAAGAATATGTAATATTGCTAGAAAATGAACTGAAGTAAATGAAATTAAAAGTAAGTAAACTTATGAAATTAAAGCACCATTGGAGGTAGATCTACCTAGAACATATTGATGAGCAATTCCAGTCTCTAGCCTTTTTATAACTTAATTGTAAGGGCATGGTGTTAGCTCCTTAGATCAGAAAGTTTTGCAAATGAAATCAAATGAGGGAACATAAACAAAGTAGAACTCTTTGAAAACTTTCTACTACCAATTATCTAGTTTAAGCATACTTTATCTTGATATAATCTAAGCATAAAGTATTTATATTAAGAATAAAAGGTGCAAGAAATCTTAAAGAGAACTCATAAGCATTTTAAATAAAAGAAAGGCATGAAATTAGAAATTACACAAAAACTTGCTATAGGCTTTTCTACTCTCCAATGAGGGGAACTTAGCTTAATATCATTGCAAGAGAGGGAAGATAAGAGCTGAAAGGACTTTTCTTTATTTCATGGAGAAACTTACAACTTCTTCTTCTTCTACTTCTTACAAAATTTTTAGCCAAAAAAAAATAACTAGAAGATAAAAATACAAAAGTAAGAGAATAGGTTAAGAGCCTTAGATTAAAGGAGTCTTGGATAAGAGAACCAAGAGGGGAGGACAAGAGAGCCTCTAGAGATTGAAGCTCTATTTATAGAGAAAAATATGTGTAGAAGAGTTTAAAAGTAGACTCCATTTTTTTTTTTTTACATAAAAAGACTAAAGATGAGAACATTAGTTAAGAATTAGGGCATTCCAAAGTAGGTCCAAATGCTTTTGCCTTGAGATTTTGATTCCAAAATATTAATTTTCTGCACAAGAAACACACGTAATTAGATTTATCTAATAAATAAATTTATTTATGTATAATTAAGTCTAATTAACATACAACATAGTGTTTCGAGGCTTATAGTGATTATTACCTTAATACGGGGAAATATGGACAAAAATCCAGATAAATGTCTAGAAAATATGCCTATAATTAAGTGTTTTGAGACACTCATTACACTCCTAAACTTACTTTTTTCTAGTCCCTAGAAAATAAACTGCTACTTTCGTAGGCACCTCGACCGCATTTAGTGCATGCAACAAGCCTTTGAACCGCTAGATTACCACTAGTAAACTAGTTTGACTCGTGAGGGTTTATAGAGAATATACCCACAAAATTTCAACACTTTACAGAAATATTAAAATCAAAATCAAAGTATGTGAGGCGAGCATAATGATATTTCACAAATCAGTCAAAGGTCATTTACGTTTGAACATATTTTTAAATTTTATTTCTCATTTTAGAAAATTTCAAAGATAACTTGAGTGCTTGTACGATTTTCTGATTTTTTTCTTTTTAAGAGTAACATCTTTTTAAGGAACAAGATTTTACCTCCTAATTGTTAAGAATGGTTGGTTCTACCTAAGTTCTAACTCGAAACTAAGCATCCTGTTTGAGATTGTGAGAGGTGTAGATGTTCACTTTAATACCTGTAAAGGGCTTCATCTGTGATATTCTAGTGTACTCACGTGTTTACCATTGACGGGTTTCAGCCTACTGAACTAATTGGTCTCATTAGACTCTTTTCATTTTTGAACTTTTTCAGTTCTAACATTTTTCTTTACTTTGGTCTTTTTCACATCTTTCTACTTTTTATTTTCTCAACTTTTTCATACTTCACCATTTTCTGATGTTCTTTTTACAAAAAACAGGTAGCTCTTTTCAAAGTACTAAGTTTAATCCTATGGTTGTTATCTAAGTCATATTAATCCCAATTCTGTATTTCTTCTGACTAGCCAATCAAAGGACAAGGAAGTCATTGTTCACTAGACTAAGTTTTCCTTAACACTCTAGACAAAGAAGAGGGACTCTTGTTCCATAAAATCTTATTTTTTCAAGTACTCAATCCGAAGAGAATTTTTCAAAGTAATTTTTTCATGATTTTCTTAATGAGGAACAACCAAAAAGAACTTATGATCAAAAGTTAGGACATGAGCCAAATATTTGAAATTCATATGTAAAAAGTACATACAAAGATTTTGAAGAAAATATTTTGAAAGTATTAAATATTTTTGATTTTTTTTATTTTTTATTTTTTTAAAAACATGAAACTAAATTAGAATGAAAAATGAAACTAAATTAGAATGATATGCAATGCACTTGTGAGCTAACCTAATACCCCCAAACTTAAATGAAATATTGTCTTCAATATACATGCAGTAAGGAAAGAAAGAAAAATGTTAGATCACACCTGAAACGGATTGGGCATTAATGTGCAAAATCCGTTTACAACTAATCTGAAAAGATTGAAAGTTATAACAATTATAATTTCTGAAATAGTTTTGCATAAATAAAATCCTACCTAAGAATTAAGATACAACTTAAAAACATCCTAATCTAATAATGAAATCCATCCTAATCTGAATCTGAGCTTCTAGTGACCTGTGCTTTCTTCTTCTCAATATAGGCCAACATCTATCTCTGTTACTCAATCAACAATTACTGACCAGTCTGTAGTCCAAGTAGTGCTGATTGATTGGCTTGGTTGAGAGTTGTCTTGAAGAGGAAGAGAATAAAAAAAAGATTAGGGTTGAAGGTTTTTTTTTTTTTTTTTTGAAAAAGTTTGTCTCCTAATTACACTGCTTATTAAAACAAAAGCACATGGATTGCCTCCCAAGCAGCGCTAAGTTTAATGTCTTCAGCCGGACCTATCAAAAGGTCTAATTTTTAAGAATTTTCTTAACATGTAATTTAACTGACATGACAATCGATTTCCCACCCCAAATGATAAGTAGACAAATTTTGATCATCGTTAGGATATGGAAATGATTTTTTAAAATGATCAACATCCCTCGTTTATCCTTAGTTCTTAGTGTCCTCACCTTTTCGAAACAGTTCTTAACCATCATATTTCCTAAGAAAATGGAAGTTGTAAGACAAGCAGGGTCTTTACAATCATGTGAAAGGATAGGCTAGATGGGGTACAAAATTAGATCAGTAGTGGTCAAAATTGGTGTGACTAACAAATTAGAATTCATCCTTGGTTCTTCCTTAACAATAGTTTCCTCTGATGGTGGATCAATTTCTTAGACAAATTTGTACAATTGATTAGGCCATTGGAAATTTGAAACATTAGTTGGCTCTCGGGGGTTATCTCATTTGAAAATTGATCATTCTATTTTTTTTCTAAGGACACAGTAAGTTGACCTAGTTGGACTTCCATCATTGCTTCGGTTGGAACTGTAACCTCATTGATTTGAATTTGAACTTCAATTAAGACGGGATTATCAATTATTGATGGACAATCATCGAAATCTTTAAAAGAGTAGAACTGGTCACTAAGGTTATTTTGAAAGAATGGTAGATTTTCTAGGATGGAGATATCCTCATTTTCGAATTTATCAAAATTTCTTTCTTCTAAAGATAGCGCTAGGTGACTCAATTGAGTTCCTATGCTAGCTAAAGCTTGACCTGTGTCTTATTGTTGTTGGACGAACTGTTGTTGTTGACTTAACTACTCGGTCATCAAGGACTTTAATGATGAAGTTGGAAGAGAGGACAAAAATGAGTAATTGAATGTTGATTTTGGCTTTACAGCTCTATATTCGAAGAAATGTTGAGAATCATAGGATTGTTGGGGAATTATGGTTGAATTCATCATCGAGGTGTCATGCATATAAAAATCTTCATGATTACCTTGAGTGAACTCGTTCTGACACGGTATGGTATCCAAGGGAAACCAACTATCTATGTGGTATGGTTGGTCGAACGAACTAGGTGTCGGCATCCAATAAGAATTTTGATAATGATGCATATTGGCTTGCGTAGCACGAAACATGGGTAGACACGGACAACACTCGGGAGGATGACCATAATTATCACATAGGATGCATGGGATCAAAGATTCTCTGCTAAACTCCATGACAATGCAAATCACACAGTGGATCAAACAATCATGAAAAAAAACACTGGACCTAAATAGGTTGCCTAAAGCTAAAGAACTCCTAAATGGGTAGAAATAGCGCAACTAGCCTTCCAACTCGGTCCTATGAAGTCAATTTTGAATCATTCGGATTTTCAGATAGGAGGTGACGCACAATGCATAAGCAAGGACACTCTTAAATCACCTTCCTTTCTTGAATAGACTGAGTCCATCCCCTCAAAGGACAAGATCTTACTAGATACAAAAGATGACCAAGAAGCGTAATTGACACAACTTGAAGTGAAATTTCTCCTATTGAACTCGTGGGCCCTACAGTCAAGTCTAATTGATTTTATTTAATTTGATTGGATGATTAGTGATTTGATTATCCTATTTAGAACAAGGAATTGGTAATGACTTCCAATCCTTATCATATCATGCCATCCCTAGGAGAGAGTGTGTTCTTTACTACTTAATTAACTATTCTAAGTGTGTGCAAATTGGAAAAATAACATACAAAGACAAGGAGTAACCCACTAGCATAGAGAGGTGTGGGTATTTCGAGATTACCTCCCGTGCTAGACGGGGTGAAGACGGTTTGAGTAGACTTACGCCACCTACTCCAATTTTGGTGTGCGAACCTAAGGAGTCATGATGGTATTATCCACCCGTCGTCCTTCTTTAGTCTATTACAATCCAAGCCTTCTTGGATAATTAAAAAAAAATTACAATGAATCCTATACAAGAGTTTCTAAAACAAAAAAAAAATAAACCTAACTAAAGATTAAAGGAAATTGAAAGAAAAGAAGAAAAAATATGTTCACCTACAAGGAACAAAACATAAATGTTAGTAGAAATGATAGTAAACGGACTCAAAAACAGAATCTGACTTACCAAAATCTTGCTGATAATATCACATTTTATAAAAAATTTCGTTCTACCCCAAATCGATATACTATAATAGTTAGTCGAAGATCGAAGTATAACGTTACAGTCAGTTTAAGTTCTGCTGTCTAGGGTGAAAAAGAAAACGAGAATGACTTTTTTTTTCAATGTTTTTTCTTCTTTCTTCTCTCTTAAAATCTCAAGAATACTTGAACTTACAGAAAAAAGCCAAAGAAAAAATTAAAATAAAATAAATGAATTTTAAATCAAAACTTACCACTACTACCTTTACCTTTCCCCGGTAGCGGCACCAAAATTTTGATGAGACTATCGTTGTTCTTCTCACCGGAGTTAATAATCATCTTACTTTTACCTTACTTGTGGGGTAAGTAGGGGATCGAACCCAAGAGAAAGGACAAGTAGAGTTAAGCTAAGAGGATAAAATTTAAATTAATTAAATGAATTAAAATTATTTTTCTTTGTATTTTTGAACTTATAAGAATATGTAAAATTGCTAGAAAATGAACTAAAGTAAATGAAATTAAAAGTAAGTAAACTTATAAAATTAAAGCACCATTGGAGGTGGATCTACCTAAAATATGTTGATGAGCAATTCCTAGTCTCTAGCCTTTTTAGAACTCAATCGTAAGGGCTTCGTGTTAGCTCCTTAGATCAAAAAATTTTGCAAATGAAATCAACTGAGGGAACATAAACAAAGTAAAATTCTTTGAAAACTTTCTACTACCAATTATTTAGTTTAAGCATACCTTATCTTGATCTAATCTAAGTATAAAGTATCTATATTGAGAATAAAAGGTGCAAGAAATCTTAAAGAGAACTCATAAGCATTTTAAATAAAATAAATGCATTAAATTAGAAACAACACAAGAACTTGCTATAGGCTTTTCCACTTTCCAATAGAGGGGAGCTTAGCCTAATGTCATTGCAAAAGAGGGAAGATAAGAGATGAAAGAACTTTTCTTCATTTCATGGAGAAACTTACAACTTCTTCTTCTTCTACTTCTTGCAAAACTTTTAGGCAAAAGAAAATAACTAGAAGATAAAAATACAAAAAATAAGAGAATAGGCTAAAAGCCTTAGATTAAAGGAGTCTTGGATAAGAGAACAAAGAGGGAATGGGGAGAGATCCTTTAGAGATTGAAGCTCTATTTATAGAGAAAAATGTGTGTAGAAGAGTCTAAAAGTAGCCTCCAATTTTTTTTGCACAAAAAGACAAAAGATGAGAACATTAGTTAAAGATTAGGGCATTCCAAAGTGGGCCTAAATGTTTTTTCCTTGAGATTTTGATTCCAAAATGTTGATTTTCTGCACAAGAAACAAACGTAATTAGATTTATCTAGTAAATAAATTTATTTATATAGAATTAAGCCTAATTAACATACAACATGGTGTTTTGAGGCTTATAGTGATTATTACCTTAATACGAGGAAATATGGACAAAAATCCAGATAAATATTCAGAAAATGTGCGTATAATTGAGTGTTTCAAGACACTCATCAAGGTTCGACACCATATAATTTTTATAGTCTAATTCAAAGTAACGCGAAAGATATCAACTTTTGAAAATTTGTCGAAAACGTCAAAATTTACGTTATGTTCTTGAAACCTGCAGATATCCCATTTTTGCATTCACCTGATTAATCAACTCGTCTACCTGATTGCGACGGTTCCCAATGATGGATGAATATTTCAATTCTCTATTTTTTTGCTAAATATGTTTCAGAAATTTGGATGAGATATCTCAAATATACAAAACTACAGAAACCACGTTACGCTAGGAAAATATAACCCTAAAAACATATAAATCATCATTTTACAAATAAAAAGAAGCTTTACGATAAAAATCACTAAAAAATAATCAAATTACCAAAATACCCCTAACATCAAAACATCCTTAGAGCCCCCCTTATGCTTAGGAAAATCCTTTCGAACACATAAAATAACAAAATGAAACAAATAAATCATTTAGCCAATTTTCACCAAATTCAACAAAATTATAAAAATGCCCATCATAAGGTTCAAAATCATTTCATACAAAAAAATTTCATAAGTGACACAAAATAATAATCCCGTCGAATTCCTTATGAAAAATCGATTCTAAAATATCTCATAACATCGAAAAATGAATTGAAACGCAAAAGCTCTCTTCAAGGGCAAAACGATAATTTTCAATTTTAAAATTTTAAATTTTGAAATTAATAAATAAAATATTAATTAACGTAAAATGAAACCTTAATAAAATTAATTTAAAAATCTAAACATAGAAAATTAATTAATCAAGTCCTCAGGAAAAATTGTTGATGGTTACCCCTTGATATTTATTAAAAGACCCTTCCATCTGGGGGTCCAAATAATTAAAGATATAATCAGGGGGTTCTTTACAAAACTTAAAAATATATTATTTCATTTTACGTAAGAATTAAAACCCTAATCTAAAGAAACTAAGTCAATCTCATAAGACTTAAGTCAAAACCCTGATCTAAAAAGACCAAGTCAATCTCATAAGACTAAAGTCAAAATCCTAATTTATCTTATCTAAAAGAAACCTAATCAAATACTAACTTTATCAAAAGAATCTATAAATAGAAAGCCTCCACAACCTAATTTCGCAAGTAAAAAAAACCCTATAAAAAGTAGGTCAAAAAGCCTCCTAGCCTTTCCAAAACCCTGATTTTGAAGTCCTAATCGCTTACCTGTCATCCAAACCCTAGTTTTTGTTCACAAACTCTTACAAACTCTCTACAAAATACCTATAAATTCATCAATAAATTTAGGAATCACTCAGATCTCAGAAGAAGGTACTTCATCTTGGAGATCTGAAGTGGATCTAGTGGCAGAAACGAAGCAAGGAGTATCTTACAAAGTACCATTCTACCAATTCTGAGGGAACAAATTGTTGTGATCGTATAGGTATATTTTTTTTTTATATTTTTTATATATTTTATTTATTTATTTTAGTTTTTTTAGCAATGTAATCCTTTTGAGAAATAGTAGAGACCGGCATTTGTTAAATGGGGATGGTGCCTAAGACCTTCCAACCCCGTAACGTGATCCCCGGACTTAGTTTCTTTTTGTTGATTAGTTGTTTTTATCCATCTTGATTCAATGCTTGATTCCTAGACCATAATAACTAGGTGGCGACTCCCAAACCTCAAAGTCAAAAGTGGATCTGCACACCCCGCGGATCGAGAGCGCTTTCAATGGCGACTCCGCTGGGGACTATTGAAGATAAAACTTGAAAAGCCCCAAGTATGGGAACGTTGACAAAATGACCTAGGTTTATTTTTATTTTTATTTAATTTTTTTTGTCTATTTTTTTTATTGTTTGTTTATCGATTTATTTTGTTTTGATTATTCTTGTGGCTCAATTATTGATCATTGGTTTAGACGTTGAATATCTGGTTTTGGCATGTTATTTTCTATGGTTCAATCAAGGGTCGCTTAAGATGACCCTAAATAAAGTAAGATTTTAAGAAGTTAATGATGATCGTGGAATTGTGAAGAGTTTTTCTTTTTGTTACATTTATTTATTTTCAAGTGTGTGTCGATTTACCCATTGACAGTATTATTATTATTATTATTATTGTTTAGGCATGTGCCCATTGACAATAAGCAAACAAAAAAAATGATTTTTTGGGGTACTATTAGCAACAGCAAGAACAGGATGGTCTAACTTTTTTTTAAGGGGGTGTGTCTTTAGCAAAAAACTATTTTCAATTTTTAAACCCTTAATGTTTAACTTCATGGGTGGTGTGTTTCCAGTAAAAAAATATTTTTAATTTTTAAACCCTTAATATTCTAATTTCTACCATCTTGTTCATCATCTCCAATAGAGAGACCATCGTTTTCATCGTTTCTAGTAGAAAGACGATTGTTTCAAATCTTTTTTTACCCAGCTTCATCATTTTTCAACAGAGATGATTGGTTTTGATCTTTCAATCCGATTGATTTAGGAACCGAGAAATTGTTGATGGAGAGACACAAAACTTTGAATCGACAGCCCCTCTTTAGATCTATTCGATCTAATTTTAATCACTCTTTTGTTCTTCTGTTGAAGAAAATGGTGTGCTGGTTTAGAAAAAAAAAACTTTAATTCAAAGTGGAATGATGGATCCTGCTTGAAGAGCCGAAGATCTTTGTTAAAAATGTTTTTTTCTTGTTAGTTTTCTTTGAAAATCTGAATCATTTCTTCTATTTGAGGGGTATTTCGGATTGCTTTTGAAACCTTAAATTGTAGATGGAAAGGTTAGATTTTGGGTTTCAAAGACATAGACCATAAAATCGTTTTACACTCTTCAAATTGTATCCAATCCGGATCGATTTTTTTGGAAAATTTGATTTTATTTCTTTCTCGTCGAAAGTTGTAGAGTTTTTTAGAAAAACTCACAAATTCGAAGTAAGCTGGTGTGATCTCGTCTGAAGAGAGTAATTTATTAAATTACGTACCTTTTGTTGATCTAGTTCTGATTCCTTTGGACATGGTTTTCTTTTCTTGAACTCATTTGAAACTCTCCGTACGTTGAAAAGCACTTGTGTCCACTGTAGATAAAATGAAAATGTTGGTGTTACCCCCAAGAACCCAACCTGATATAATTGCTCTTAAACAACTATTACAAATTGGGTGGTGCGGGTTTTGAACCAGATCAGGTTATTTTCGACACCTTTCTTAAGGGATCTTGTATGGAAGACAAATTAGAATAGGTGAGGGAGTTGCTTAACAAATAGTGATAATAGGTACTCGATCACTTTACCTATCTTTTATGTTAGTTAGCAAGTTTTGAAAAAATGGATGAAGCTCTAAGGTTGTTAAAATTGAGAGATAGAGAGAGAGGGAGAATTTCTATGGTCACACCAACTCTCTACCTAGTACACCCCAAATCTGGATATTTCATTCAATCTTTGCTTGATTGCAGAAGATCGGCTGATGCAATAAAATCTTTCAATGGGCTGTATTTTAGTTTGTTTTTTTCATATTTTTTTTTTTTTGGTTTTTATTAAAAGAAAATTGGTTTGCTTTTTAAATAAAAATAAATAAAATAAAATCCCTTCCCATCTCCATGGACATCATTCTACCATTAATTCAATGATTTATCATCAATTTAATTAGTTGTTGGAATCTTAATTTACTTAGGATCGCTTGGGAGCACTCTTGATTGGACCAAAGATTATTACAAAACAATAATCCTTCTTTTTGAAAAAAAAAAGGATTTTATTTTTGTGCCTGTTTCAATATGGTATGATTAATTGTTCTATGTTATGTTCATCGATTGATTATCTGAAATGCCATGATCTTACATGCTTTGATCTTGGATTGGGTGATATGTATAATTTTTTTTTTCATTTCTTTCAATATTTTTCTTGACTTGTATGGTCAGACTTGGCTTATGGACTTATTTGTTTGGAAAAGGCCCCAGGCACACCCCACCCAATTTTGCATACACTACTAGCACATTTATTTTGTTGCATTGCACACTTGCATTTCCCTTATAGCCAACGTGGTACTAGTGTATGGCCCGGTCTCCTCGTGAGATGCGACATCATGCATGAAAACCACAACTCCAGTCACGTACCTTTATGGCATATAAAACTGGGGCGTCAGTACCATTTGATCAGGTAATACTGAAACGAGTATCGATGTACTTAGGTTGGAGCGACCTGAACCTTTGTCCTATTGTAAGTCGTAAAGTCACATGTCTCGATTGCCAACCCTAGACTCGTACCTATACGATATATCAAAAGTAAATCTAAGTTCACTAATTGCACTTCTTGATCAAAATCAGACCTAAGCAAGATCCTGCCCCGGTGTACCCTATTGTACGAGAGGGATAGACAACGTCTATTCTAGACGAGAGGTATTTAAGTTGGCCCTTGCTCAGTATTGTGTGCCACCTCTCTACTGAGGATTAAACTGACTGTTTTTTAACTTTAGAGATTTGAGTTGGAGTCTTAGATTATCACCTATACGGTATATCAAACCAAGTCACCACGTATCGAGAGGTATATAGGTGTACTTGGGCAAGGGTGGCCAGATAAATTGCATTGCAAGTAGTAAACCTAGAGTCTAGAAATGTCCCTATAGATCACGACTCGAGCTTATTGTGGGTGTTCCCAAGTTGTTTGTTGGAAATGGACCGTGCAAATAATGGGATCAGGAATGTACGATTTTGTCCTCAAGGAGCAATATTTTTGTTTAAACCTGATTCGAAATTATTGTATTACTGGGTGCACCAACCCAATAAAGAGTCCGTTTTAAAAACTTGGTAATGATTCATAATGACCCAGTCTATCTCGATCCAACGATCATGATGGGTCGGGCTATTTAAATCAAAATGGAATTCAAACTCTTTTCTAAATCAGGTTTCAACCCATTTTAAAAGAATATTTTCCAGAAGAAAAATATTTTCCAAAAAAAAAGAAGAAGAAGAAAAATGATTTACAAAAGATTTATTCTTTCATGGGAAAATGACTTACAAAAATATATTTTACATGGACTTTGAAAATATACTAAAATACCCTTTTGTATCAAATCAAGATGCTAGTTACATGCAATAACCCAATCGACCAATTGGTCAAGACAACCATCATAGGGATGCACCCGGTGGAGAAAATCAACTTTGAAAAATTCATGTTGAGATGTGCCTTGTATTTTCACCAATTTGAGCTAGATTGGAACCTTCTACGTGTTATGGCAAAGCGTTGGAACCCTCATCTCCATATCTTCCATATTGGGCATATGTACTTATGTCTTACTCATGAAGAATATTGTGATATCATGGGATATCTATTTCAGGACCTCTAGTCAGGCCCTTATTAGAGACAGGATATGTTGGTAAACATGCTACAGGACTAGACATCTCAAAAAAAGAAGCCAAGACCCTAGTCCATAACGGGATATTGGACTTAGTACATTTATTGGGCCCGTATCGCTCCCGTAATCATCCCTTCAATGTAAAACCAGAAGCCTGACAAGCCACTAAAGACTATTGATTATGCTTAGGAATCCTAGCCTAATATATACTAATCTCCAAAAGTGATGGTCAAATTGTTCCTGAGTCCTTCATAGACATAGCCTCCCAACTCTCAAGAAAAGCCAACCTTGTACCTCTCATTATAGTTGAAACCTTCTCGAGTTTAGATGCAATGAAAAATGATGAGGAAAAAGATTCAAAGGAAGTCCCCACCTACTTTATATGTGACTTTGTGACCGTCTCAAAATTATGGACGTCCCTTCAACCCTCGAGTATGGGACATAATATTTTTCTAGAAGAAACCTATTAGTGCATCACATCTCAGTTCTAAGAACCAAAAGATCCTACTATGTCCGTCTGATCGGTTTGGAAGAGACATCTTTTTATAGACCTGACTTGATCCCAGAACACGATTTCTCTTTGCCTCAACACAAAGATTTCGTTCCTCCTGAGCCGTTGACTGGAAAGTTAGTACATCTCATTGAGAAGGCTTGGAGCAAATGGTTAGATTTTTGCCTTGCCTATCACATTGGCTTGAGATGTCTTTGGTGGATGACTGATCCCCCTATTCTAAGAATCAAAGGATCCTACTATATCCGTCTGATCGGTTTGGAAGAGACATCTTTTTATAGACCTAACTTGATTCCAGAACAATACGAAGTGCATATAGATTTCTTTTTGCCTCAACACAAAGATTTCGTTCCTCCTGAGTTCGTTGACTGGAAAGTTAGTATATCTCATTGAGAAGGCTTGGAGCAAATGGTTAGATTCTCATCTTGCCTGTCATATTAGCTTGAGATATCTTTGGTGGATAACTGATCCCCCTGTTCTAAGAACCAAAGGATCCTACTATGTCTGTCTGATCAGTTTGGAAGAGACATCTTTTTATAGACCTGACTTGATCCCAGAACAATACGAAGTGCCTATAGATTTCTCTTTTCCTCAACACAAAGATTTCGTTCCTCCTAAGCCATTGATTAAAATGTTAGTAGATCTCATTAAGAAGGCTTGGAGCAAATGGTTAGATTCTCGCCTTGCCTGTCATATTGGCTTGAGATGTCCTTGCTTGATGATTGATCCCCCTGTTCTAAGAACCAAAGGATCCTACTATGTCCGTCTGATCGGTTTGGAAGAGATATCTTTTTATAGGCCTGACTTGATCCCAGAACAATATGAAGTGCTTATATATTTCTCTTTGCCTCAGCACAAAGATTTCGTTCCTCATGAGCTGTTGACTGGAAAGTTAGTACATCTCATTGAGAAGGTTTGGAATAAGTGTACCTTATGGTATCCAGATGGACCAGCAGAATTCAAAGAACCAGTTGTTAGAGTCAAAAGGAGCAAGCCTGATAGTTCTAGCAATCCTGATGACCATCAAAACAAGGCCAGGCGTCCATGTAAAAAATAGTTTAAGTCAAAAGGATGTTATTCAATGAAATTTTCTTTGTCAACAATTTTCATTATGTCCAATAAAGCTATTTTTCTTTTGAATAAACATTTCTTTTGAATTAATGAATTATTTAATGGATTGGTGCATGAACTTCAATAAAGGACTCATTAAAATGTTATCAAGGGGGTAACACTTATGGCGCCCCGCCAAACGCTAACACAAATTCCCATGTCAAATCCCGAGGTACTAGGTGGCACCTTGAAATTTTGGCATGGTCTCCTCTGTTTATGTTAGCATTCCAAGGCGTTCAACCTGCACCTAATAAACGACATACAATCCTGCATATATATATATATATAATATAATAATAGCGGAAGCCTACATATATCTAATAACGAACGATAGATCAGAGTACGGAAGGATAAAAAAATACAGAATTATACAAATATCCTCATCCTAATAGAAATCCTAATATTCAAGATAAAATTCATAATAATCCTGGACAAATTGACATCACTAGGGGGTATAACCCCAATACTCACCAAGTGACGGAGTCTGGCTGTCTATCTGACCCACCAGATGATTCTCACTCGTTTTCTACACCGGTTTCGCCATGCTTCAGATCTAAAACTAAAAAATTGGAAAAGGAAAGGGTGAGTACCAATGGTTACCCAGTAGGGAAGCAAACAATTTCAATCAATAACCTCTCCTAACATAAACGAATAAACATACTGAATCATTTTAAAATATACAAAATTTTACAGAAGAATCTACGATTAACTGGTACATATAGTCAAAGACGAGCAACTAAATATTTTAAAACTGATATTACATCAACCAACAGTACTCACTATAATATTTTCTTTTTATATAAATCTAATTGATCAAATTGAAGCATTAAACTTGCATTTCATTTTATATATTAAAATAAGGTAACATATACATAATACATATGGTGGAGTAGTGGAATTAGAGAGTTGGAATTCATGACTGGATCGCTCCTAGTCAGGACATGATGTTACAATTCTTTATTGGCTTTTAGTTCCTGATTTTGTGGCCGATCACTGCATTTACCACGTTTGGTTGACCATTTATCCGGCTCAGGTTGGCCGTTTGACGTGACTGTAAGCAATGGGTCTCTTTTCGATGTGTCAGAACGTTCGACTACTATAGATTGTTAGTGATCATTGACTAATCATCTTCATCTATGCCTATCAAGCGTACATGTGATTCCCAAATATACAAACCATTCGTATACGACTACCTTTACAGTACAAGTTCATTGGTAAAGATAGAGAGGAATAAACCCAGATTCCAGTTGTGACTCCACCCTCATATGCTTCCCATACCACGTATGAGCTTGGTGGTCCCTATCGTACATCCCAGGACAGTACATCACTCCAGATGATATGACGCACTATCCCTTCAGGCATTCACAGAATTTTTAACAGCTCACAAAATAGCTACACATATATATATATATATATATATATATATATATATATATATATATATATATATATTTATATATATAATTTTCATTTGAAAATAGAAGAGATATTAACAATACAAGATTGAGAATGGATATCCAGTTTCCTACCATGCAAGTATGGCCAACCGGCCTAAAATAAATAACAGAACAAAAAGTAAACAGCGTCTCGTGCTAACAGAAAGTAAATAAACATGCAACCAGTAACATTATCCATGGATATCCGTTCATCAACCTACATACAACATAATAATGTAAAATGCAGACATCACCCCTTGGGTGTGACTCTAACATTTTACCGTTTCATACCATTTTTCTCTTTTTCTCTTTTTTCGAATTTTACCATTTTAAATCTTTCAAACAAAATATCCACTTTCTGATATTCATCAACTCAATTTGAGTTCATTGAATATTAAAATTATTTTTTCAACTATGAAATTCATTTTTTATCAATAACATTGAAAAAAAATATCAAAACTTAAATCAAAACAGGGTCCGAATGGTGCGCAGGACCCAATTGACAAAAATAACTTAGTGAGATATCCTATCCACATATATTTTTATTATAAAATACAGTTAAACATATCAAACATGCAAGTTCTGGCATGAATTTAAATTAACAAAAATAATTCTATATTTTTGAAAATTCACCACCAATTTTTAATAAAATCCTAAATGCAATTTTCACAATCTACGATTACTGATAGAAATTGAGAGTTCCATACTATCTCTCTGCGAAATGATCGAAGCGCGTGCACTAAAATCGAGGCGGTTGGAATGAAAATCGAGATGGATCGGATTTCAAAACTTCTGATTTTTTAATTTGACCTAGTGATTTTGAAGATCTTGATGCCGTCGTCTTTTCTCCCTTCTACGGTAGAAGACGATTTGACCTCGAAACAGGTGAAATCTAAGGTCGAAGTTTCGAAATCCCTGTATATATATACGACTAATTTTTTACGATACTGGGTGAAAGAGAAAGTGAAATGGAAAGATGTTGGGTGGGTTTTGTAGAGAACGCGACTGCGGACGTTTCTCCCTTTTGCATCGGTCGTCGATGGCGAGTCGTTTGCGAGGGATCTGAGGTAGAAAATCGAAGAAAAAATGAATTTTTTTTTTAAATTGGGTTGGCTGGTTTTGGGTCTTCTAAAACGAAAACGAATGTGAAAAAAATTAAAATTTTTTATTTATATATATCTTGGGACGAAATCGGTATTTTTCCTATTATTTCGATCGACGATAACTTAACCGTCTGGACTCCAAAAGTGACGATTGAATACTCCATTTTGCCTAATTTTTTATTTCGGATCTAATGGTATAGTCAATTTCTAAAAATTCTATCTCTAACAAAAATTTGCATTTTTAGCCTGAGGTGACCCCTAAAATTGACGTCATTTTCGTTTTTGACGATAATTCGACTTTCTATGCTCCAAAAATGACAAATAAATGGTCCATATTCAATAATTTTTCATTATAAATCCAATAGTATAATCAAATCTTAATAATTCTTTCTCTAACAAAAAGTCACTATTTTAGCCTGGTTCGACTCGATAATTGAGGATTTTGTAACTTTTATGTTTGGACTAGCATTTGAGCGTGCTTATAGGCTGAAGTATGTTGTTCGATCATTTTGATTCCAATGGTGAAGTCAGATTCCATTAAAAATGATTAGAAATATCCTAAAATTTTACCCTTATGTCACACTTTCAAGATTTTATCAAAATTCTAATATTTTTTTCCTTGAGAAACGAATCAAGAACTCGGGATTTTATACCGTTGAAATTGGTTAAATTTATCTTTGATGGGATGTATAGGATTATCATTGCGCCCAAACTCAAGCATCTACTTCCTAGTTGGGGTCGTAAGTCTAGTCGATTAGAACGAACGTCAGTACTAAGTCAACAAGTAGAAATGGCTTCAAAATTTGAACTTACAGAGATCCGTAAGATTTTGGCAGCCTTTGTCAAAGACATCAACAGTATAACAGGTAAAGTGGAAGTTTTAGAACAAATTTCAGAATCAAAGGGTGTAACACCCCATTTTTGTATCCGCCTGACTTGGCGATCCGTCACCCGGTTGCTGTGGATTCCTAATGATGAGCGTAAAAAACTCGAAAGCTTGAGAAAAGCATCCTTTTAATTCCCCCTGTCTTATGATCTTATTCTATTATTTCTCCTTGCTACGCAGCATAGAATTACGCACACTTCGGATCGCTACACCATACACGTAACTTAGCAAGCATGTACGCTTAGGTTCGCTACACATTTGGATAACTTAGAGACCTCGCTATGCTAGGAAAACATGACCTCGAAACTTAGAAATAATCACGTTATAACTGAAAGAAACTTCACGCCAAAATAGATAAAAATTGATAAAATGATGAAAATACCCCTCATGAATTTCTGACCTTCGAAAAATCTTGAAAGTACCTCCGTTGCATTCAAAACATGATTTTGAGTCTAACGGGACCCAAATCGATGAAATCGGAGAAATTTATAAAAAATCACAAAATGACCGTAACGCCCCTCGATGTCCGACTCTTAGAAACCTTGACACTTAGGAAAACACAATTAAAGAATTAAAAAGAATTCAATAAAAATCTCGAATAATCAAAATTAAATTAAATTTTAAATTTTAAATCAATTAAAATTTACAATCAAATAAAAAAATTTCAAATTGAAAATAACCATTAAACTAAAATTAGAATTTAATCGACAACTTAAAATTTAAGATAAATTTGAAATTCAAATTAAAATTCAAAATTAAATAAAAAATAGATTTTAAAATCAAATTAAAGATCAATTAACCGATCCGAATTAAAATTCTATCAAAACCCAACTAAAGCTAATCAACAAATTAAAAAATCAAAATTCAAGCTTAAATTAAACTCAATCGACCAATCAATATCCAAATCAAAACATAATTAACCAATCGAATTAAAATCTTTATTTAATCAACCAATCAAGATCGAAAAGTGAAACACAATCAAATTAAAATCAAACCAAAATTAAAAATTGTAACCCAAACCATCAACCAAAATTAAAAATCGAAATTTAATCAATAATGATCTACCAATGTGCCACGTGTTGTGAACCGTGGGATCATGATCCCATTCTTTCTAAACTTTAAAAGAGAGATATTCTCTCTTTAGTTCGGTCAAAGAATAACCAAATAAAAGAAAGAATAAAAAATTAAAAAAATAAATAAAGAAACAAATAAAGTAGAACAAACAAAAAAGGGAAAAGAAATAAATGAAAAAGAGAAAGAGATAAAATAAAAAATAGCAAGAGAATGCCATAAATGGGAGAGAGGCTTCTCTCTTGAGGGGGGAGACATTTTTGGAACCCATCAAAGCAAGGGACTAACGTTCTTGGAACTAGTAATAGAGGAAACAAATAAAAAAGGGGAAGAAAAAAACAAAAAGAAAAAAAAGGAGGATTGACCTCTTCTTCATCACCGTCTCCTTCATGGTTTCTGTCTCCAACACACACAGCAGGTTTTCTTCTTTAGTTCCTCCATCTTCCTCGTCTTCATCACCCCCACCATTATTATCTATTTTTTATTCTTTCTACTTCATCATACAGCCACGTTTTCTATGTTCTTTTTCCATGTATTTCACTCACACAACAGTCATCTCTTGATTGTCTTCATCATCGTCCCAAACACTTTCCATAACCATCCTCCATTAACATCCTTAATAGCTCCCTTGCTGCCCCAATAACCAGCAACCTTACTGTCCAAAAAAAAGGCACCATTACAACCCCCCTTGCTGTCCCATCTTCTTCTCCATTCAATATACAACCTCACTGCCCATAACAGTCCCTCCAACAATCCCTCTCCTTACTATCTTTGACACCACAAACGTCCTCCATTGACAGCCCTATTTCAACCCCACTTCACTCCCATTCCTTCCTTTGGATAGCAAGCACGAGGAATCAAAAGATAAGAGGAAGGGAAGATTGAATAGAGAGGTGCTCAACCAACAACATGTCACCTTCATCCCCCTTTTTTTTTCTGTTTTTTTTCATTCCCATTTTGGGCAGCAGCCCTTCACACCAACTTCGTCTTCGTCTTGTTCTTCATTAGCTCAACCATCTTCACATTCAGCCACACTTTCACACAGCCGCGTCCATTCCACAAGCAGCAACATCCCCAACCTCACTCTATTGCAGCCTTTGCTGTAACGCCCAAGTCACCACTCCATTACCGCAACATCATCTCTGTCAAGTCTCGATACCTCTCCTTTTGGGTAGCATATATCCATCCTCTCTCATACATTCGAGCAGTAAGCAATCAAAGACTCTGAAGGAACATCACTCAACTCTTGTAAGTGCAGCTATTTCGTCTTTCCATTGGGCGGCGAGCTAGTCGAGTAATTTTGAAGGGATTCCAAATAGACAAATTTTTGCAAGTGGTAAGTGTTTCTATTTATTTTTTTCTTTTCTTTTCTTTTCTCCTTCTCCATTGATCGTTATTTCATGTGTGGTCTTTATTCATGAATGTTAATTTGAGCATTGGCGTGAACCAACTCATTGATTTGTGTGCGCTAGAAGCTTAAGATCGATTTTTTATAATATGCACGTGAGTCCACTCGCTGAGTTTTTGTGCACATAGGGATTTAAAATTGATTTTTTTTAATGTGCACATGAGTTGACTCACTATTTTTTTGTGTACATAGGGATTCAAAATCAATTTCTTTTAATATGGGTGTGAGTCAACTCACTGAATTGTGTGCATATAGGAGGTTTAAAATCGGATTTTTTATTCACTTGCCACGTGGGTCAATTCACTAATTTGTATGTGCATAGGAATTCCAAAATCGCTTTTTTAATAAAATTGGCACTGAGTTGACTCACTGATTTTTTTCTATGTACATGGAAATTTAAAATCATTTTTTTAACAAAATAAGCATGAGTCAACTCATTGATTTCTATGTATATGGGAATTAATTCATCGATCAATTATTAACGTTTGCCACTTGTCCTTTTTTTAAAGGAAAATTTGCATATATGTGTGAGCGGTTGATTCATTAATTTGCCCCATGTCCCTAATATTTTGATTGTTGAAGCACCGACTTGTTGATCCACCATGTGTTCGTAATTTGAAAATTTCCTTGTTCACAATTCCCATTTTTTTGGTAAGATTCATTTTTGGAATATTCTAATTTTGAAAATTTTGTCATTTTCTAATTTGGGAAAGCCAATGTTGATCATTTTTCTATTTTGGAAAATCCTTCTTACAAATTTCTAAATTGAGACTTTCTTATTTGGAAATTTCTATTTTGGGAAGTTTATTTTTTCAAATTTCCAATTCGGGAGCTTCTCATATTTTTATAAGCTTTCAATTTAGAAAATTTCAAATTTCCAATTTAGAAACTCTTTGAATTCCCAAATTAGAAATTTTATATTCTCAATTTTTCATTTTTGAAAATTCTTTTTTTAGTATATTCGAAAAATCTTTGTACATGCGGGTTTGTGATTGAGATATCTTGCCACGTGAGCTTTGAAGCATGATATAGAATTTGGGTATTTTCAAATATTTTCATTTTGTGCGAAATTCGAGAATCATGTGATATTTAATAAAATATTGGCCTTGAGACTCGTTTAGCACATTCGATATAATTTGATGATGATGGTGATGATGATTGGACCATAGTCTTGACTTTAGTGTCTATCCGTTGACCGTAGGATAGTTTGGATCGTAGTAGAGACCGATCATCTCAATCGGGTGAGTTCGGTGCCTAACACATTCCGAAACCCGTAATCCGACCCCTTACCTATTTATCTGATCCGTGGACCGACCCGATCTATTTTGGGGTTATATAGGCCCCGTTTGATTCAGCTGCCTGAATCTGCTGTCAGCTTCTACTATCAAAATCTGCTGTCAGAATCTGCTGTCAGAAGCTGAAACACTGAAAAGCTTGTTTGTTACAGCTTCGTGAAAGTGCTGTGCTGTTGACCAGAATCTGGTAATTATTGTTTGATACAGCTTCTAGAATCTACTATTTAGGGTAAAATGACCAGAATACCCTTAAGGTTGATGGAACACTCAAAATGCCTAAAAAATTACCAAAATACCCTTATAAATATATAATTACACTAAATATATATAAATATAATAAAATTATATAAAAACTTTTAAAAATAATTTTATTAATTTTAAAATATTTATAATTCAAAAAAAAATTATAAAAATTTTATAATTCTACAGAAATTTCGGCAGCATCTCCTCTTAAAAATGGACATATGAAATTTTTCTGATAAACAAAATACCTGCATAATATGCAATTCAACATTCACATTACATCATATATACATAACATATCCACATCACATCATATATACATAACACATCCACATAACTTCTAATTTACATTCCGACATCATTTAAACATAATAATCATAGTTAATATAATAAGTAAAATTGAAATAAATAAAAACATGAAAAATATACATCCAACAAATGCATACAAAATATATTTTTCATTCTTCTTATTTGACTCTGTTACTTTATCTTGAGGAACATTATCATTGATAATGTCAACTTCATCTGCCCATACAAAAGACCCTGCATGTCTCTATAAAGTAAAATAACACATGAATTAATATCAGTCTCACCAAATATAAATATGCACCCAATATTAATATCAATATCATATTACCTGCCAAGATGGACACCTATAAAACTTCCTCCCATAATTTTCTTTTGTTTTAGCTGTGATTAATGTCATCACTCGACCACATGAACAACATGGTGGATACGTATAATTTGTCATCAATGCTATTCATCATACACAAAGAACATAAATAAATAAGTATAGAATCTTCGAAATATAATTAAAAATATTATAATTTTTATTCCAACATCGAATAACAGTATTTATAATTACAATACAAAGTAAAAAAAAAATTAATATGAAAATGCATCAATGATTGCCAGTAAAAATGGCATCAACTATTGAATCCCTATGCATTTTCATTGTTTGTTGACTCTGACAACCTACTGATGGGGGAACTGGATACTCTTGATCAATGATCCTGTCTTCTTCCTCTTCCATTGCCCCTTCTTCCTCAAATCGAATAAATTCTTCATTGGCAATTGCATGTTTTCTGATAAAATTGTGCAATGCCATGCAGGCCACAACAATGTTTCGTTGTTTGTCCAAATTATAGGAACGCATCATCTTCAAGATAGGTCATTTTGCCTTCAAAACCCCAAATGTTCGTTCGATCACATTCCGAAGTGAAGAATGTAAATGATTGAACATTTCTTGTCGACCATTTGCCCGTGACCTCCGATAGTCTTGTAGATAGTATCGAACACCTCGGTAAGGTGTGAGATAACCTTCCATGAGCGGGTACCCAACATCTACCAGATAGTATTTACCTATTATCTAAAAAAAATTTATATTGCCTAATCTTGAATATAAATAAATATAATTGACAAACTTTTAAATACAAACCTGGTGGAGGATATGGAAAATTTAAATTGGGAGTATTCAATGTCTCAAGGAAGACCCGTGAATCATTAGTCGATCCTTCCCAACCAACCACCACATGAGTGAACAACATGTCAAACGAACATGTTGCCATTATATTTTGCGTGAGTCCCTTATGTCCTCGATATTGCATTTGGTCTACTATTGGTACAAATGCACTAACATGTGTTCCGTCTATCGCTCCAATACAATCCTACATATTTTTTAACTATATTAATCTATAAATATTAATAAAACAAATATATTTAAAGTGTATGTATATGAGAAATTACCTTAAAATATGGCCAAAAACGAGGATTGTTACGGATGTGCGGAGAGACTTCATTGAGGTCGGGAGGTACAATCAAGGATATTGACAAGTTCACAATCGCCAAAAGAACTATGTTGAAATACTTGCTAACCGTTTCAAGTGAATGAACAAAACGATCTGCAATTACTCTTTGTCCTTGATTATGTCCTATTATTAATAGGAACATCGCTACTTGTTCTTGAATAGTAATATATCGTTGCATCTTTAGCAGACCCCGTTCCTCAAAAATAGAACATAGATTCTCAAATACATGGCTTTCCATTCTAAACAATGCGTGGCACATCGTATTATTATTTAGTGTTTTTCGCACAAAATCAATCCCTTTGAACGGACAATTACTATGTTCCTCCCTATCTAAGACATTCGCACAATAAAATAAAGAACCTAAGATGGCTCCTCTCGTGCCTAAATTTAAAACACTTGACCCAACAGTATTATTGGTATCATCATTTGAATCCATGGTATCAGCAGTATCAACAGTATTTGTGCTATCAACATCTGAATCCATTTGACCTGTTTATGGATCCATATTAGTTGTATATACACCCAACTTACAATACACAATAAAATGATATCCACCACATACAACAAAACTCATTATCCACAATATTAATCACAATAAATATCCAATAGTGCAAATAATATCCATCTATAGGAAAATATAATATATGTCTAACAAAAATTAACATATCCATCTAACATAGTATATTACATCATATTAGTGCAAAAAGTAACCAATGTATATTGCACCCTATAAGTGCATCATCAAACCGACATAAATATAAAAGTAACCAAGTATATTGCACCCTATAGGTGCATCCCAAAACTAACATAATATAAAAATAACATGAAAAAATGTCTAACAATCTCTCTCCAGCCAGATAATCAGTCATCTCGCTCTCTAACCACCTAAGATGAATATCTGTTGATCGTAACCCACAAAAAATCTCTCTGAATTGCTTGTTTTTCATAAACATCTTTAACGCAAAATGATAGAGATCACTATTGGGGGTTATCTCTGTTAGCTGGTCTAAGAGGTCGATTGACTCTTGAATAGTGCCTTTCTTAACAGATGTCTGATTGATAGAAGCAGATGTCTGATTGTTAACTGCATCTACGAGCTTCACCAATGATTGGCCAATTAGCATAACAGGAGTCATCTTCTGCCTACGACCCTGAGATTGTAGAGTATCGCCACTTCTGCATCGCACAGGATCTGTGAGTGGGGGTACAGTAGCGGTAGCATCATCTCCTAACTCATCAGCATCATAAAGAGTAAAGTCTAGAGGTGTCTGAGACTCTGGGGGCAAGGTCTCCATGACATCTTCTAGATCATCCCCAAGATTATCTGGTTGGTTTACTGATGTAGATGGCATTGTACCAGATGCAGGCGACCACATCCGGCTACCAGTAGCATATGTGCCTCCAAATATTACATTTAATTGCTTCGCAAACATCAAAGGCTTCGATCGAAATATTGCATCTTTTGGATGATGCTTTAAAAAATAAAAATTCTAAATTATAAATAAAAGAAATAACTAAAATTTAAATAAATAAAATAAAGAAGTAACAAAAAAATATACCTCTAACCACCCATCCCACCACTCCTCACTTGCATCTAATATACCAGTCTCAACATCATAAGAGACGCCAGTATTTGTGCAAATCTTATTTCAACGTCCCCAAATTCCTTTTTGTCTATCCCACTTATTTTTCATTTGTCCTCTATCATAGTAAACGCCAGTTATCCTTTTAAACTCCTTCACCAATGTTTCATATCCGATCTTATCAAGTACTTTATGTGGTCTCCTCCCCTTTTTAACTAATTCATAGCATATCTCGACCCAAACTTCATGTTGTTTGGGTGTCCAATCTGCTTTCGCACTCTTTGAATTGTTATCTTCCATCTGTCAATGGTAATAACAACAGTAGTGCATGGAACAAAACATGTCATATTCTACTTCGACTTCATCACCAATTTTTTGTAAAATCTTTAGTTCACTAACAAAAAAATCATAAGAGAAATCAAATAGAAGCAATGTATAATGAAAGAAAAGCACAATGTATAAGTTAAAGAAAATCACATATATATATATATATTTTGACTTTTCCACAATGTATAATCAAAGAGAGAAACCAGGAGGCAATGTCAGGTTATCTTATAGATAGCCGGAAGAACGCACAGTTCTCAGTCCCACGGTGAGGGATCCCTGTGTTCTCAATCTTTGACTGTACAGAGTACAGTAATTGATGTGTGTGTGTGCGTGTGTAAATTTCTTCAACCAATAAGCGTTGGGCAAATGGATGCATGTACAGAAATTATTTTTAAATATTCAATTTATGAATATGACATTCTTTGTTTGTTATTCATCAAAACAAATCATCGTAATAGATTGAAAGTTTCATCTAAATCTTCGAAACTATAATTATATAGTGTTCTCCATTCATCATTTTTCACCGTTACAAATGGTTAGAATAGATTTCAATGCCATTGAAAAACTCAGGTATTTTAAAAGATATGAGAAAAAAATATTTTTGATACTTTAAAATTTTTGTTTAGATGAGGGAGCTTAAAAAAAAAAAGATTTCACTAACTGGACTATCAAGCCACCACACAAAAGTAAGGGAGATCCCCAACCATGAAACCAAATCTGTGCCTTTCTCATGCATTGATCAGCTCTCTCTGGCGAAATATCAAGAAGACAAGGCCTATGATATGAGATGTAAGTGTCCTCCATGTTATTCCATTTGACTAATTTGATTGTTATCATCATCACCATCATCATTAATCTTATGAAAAATAGGTAACCAATTTGGCGTAGTATGCAAATTATAATGCATGATAACATGTAGACATGACAAAGCATACTATTAGATCGATATATGTGACATTTTTTATAGTGCATCACACCACTTACTACGATTTGTCCACGTAGTAATCTACATAGTACCTAGCAATCCAAAAAAAAAATATCTACATGATATCCATCATGTAGACGTATTTTATAGAGAAATTCTCCAAAACATTATCAACTTTTGATAAATTCTCATTCTAGCTAACTAGTCATTTTAATTCCAAAAACATGAAAAGCGAGATCGTAGGTTTTTCAAAGTGACGATCTCGTCGGTTTAAAGTAGCGAGATCATTGATTCTTCTATCTTTTTTTTTCTTTTTTTTTTCAAAATGACAATCTCGTTGGTTATAAAAGTGATGATCTTGCAAGTTTGCAATGATCTTGCTCCTTTAAACTAACGAGAGTGTCAGTTTGAAATACCTACAATATGACTATTCATGATTTGGGAATCAAAATGAACAGTGAATACAAAGTTTTGAGTTAGACAATAAACAAAAAGTGGTGAATTGGACAGTAAATAATGGTGAGTTCAAATGTCAAAATTGTGGTCTCAACAATCCAGAAGAACAGAAACAAAATAAAAAACAATATATAAGACAAAATTCATTAATTCATTCTTCAAAATAATAGAGCAAAACCCAGCAAAAGAAATGGCTTTCCCAAAAATCTTAAGAAACCCAAACCCTCAAAAAAATTACATAAACAAACTCATGGGTTGTTCTCCTCATTGTTGAAATCTGAAATTTGCATTAAAATTGGAAAAAAAAATAAATCTGAAATTTGCATTAAAATTGGAAAAAAAATAAATCTGAAATTTGCATCAAGTAGACATTAATATTGAAAAAAAAATCAAAAATTTGCATCAAGTAGACATTAAAATTGAAAAAATAAAAATCTGAAATTTGCATGTTTATAGGGTTAGAAAATTCGAACAAAAAATCTAGATGTTTGTCGAGAAAGAAGAGGCGAAGTTGAACTCCTCACGTAGATCTGTGCGAGGTTGATGTACGAGAGAGAGAGAGTGAGAGCTTCGCGTGAGAGGGGTGCGAGAGAGTGAGTGAGAGCTTCACGTGAGAGGGATCTGTAACTACAGATCTGTGCGCAGCTGTGTGTGACGTTTGTCGACCGAGAAGAGAAGAAGAGAAGCAGCCGGAGGTGGACAGAGAGAGGTGTGCGAGAGAGGTCTGTGCAGAGAGAGGTCTAAGAGAGAACGAGTGGGAGAGATGTTTCGGTTGAACGAGTGAATAGAGATGAGTGACAGGGGCATAACGGTCAATTTACATGAACCGTTTATTCGGTCATTATTCCCCCGCAAACGCGATAAAAAAAGTGCCTAATTTGCGCTTCTCACATTTGCGTTTCCAAACGCAGTTTCAAGTCGCAGATTTCTAACGCTGGGTTTTAACAAACGGACTTTTGAATGCAAACGCAGATTCTAACCGCAAACGCAGTAGAATCCACGTTTTGAAGCGGTAACAAACAACGCCTTATGGTTCCTAGACCTAAACTAGGTGGTGACTCCTTATTCCCTAAAAATCCCCAATTTACCAATCGGACCCCTATCCACAATTTGGTGGAAAACGGGTCGAGACGATTTCAAAGGGCAATCCCCTTGACGATCTAAAAGGGAAAAGGGTAAAAGAAAATTCAACGAGATGTGCACATTAGGTCTTTGAATTTGACGGAGATGAAGAACATTTCAATGAAAATCCGATGTTAGCCAACAGGATGTCTCAATTGGAGTCCACCCTGAAGAGTATAAAGGGTATCGATGAAATTGCAGCAGGCATTGAAGCTCTGAATCGTATCCCTAGAATTCATTTGCCAGATAAATTTGTAATGCTTGAAATGGACAAGTTCAGTGGGGTAGGTTGTGCAAAAATACATCTTAAGGTGTATGTTACTAAAGTACTATGGGGGTCAGTGATGAACAGATGACATTGCTATTTCAGCGAACTCTATCAGGATCAGCTTTACGATGGTTAATGTCTCAAGATCCAGCTACAATAGGTATATGGGAGAATATGTCAAAGGCTTTTTGGGATCAGTATAAGTATATACCGAGATTGAAACTTCGAGAAGGGATTTGGAATCAACTAAACAGAAAAACGGGGAAACATTCACTGATTTCATTGGTTCCTGGAAGGTCAAGGCTACCCAAATGTGGGATAGAGCCTCAGAGAAGGAATAAGTAGTGAATATCCTAAGAAACCTCACACAAGGATATACTCAACACCTAATGGCCCAATATCTTCCTACTTTTGAGTCCCTATTGCAAGCCGGAAGCCAACTTGAAAACACTTTTGCTTTTGGATAACCAGGTTCACCCAAGTCAACCTCAAATTTCGCATCAATTTACCAGTCTAGGGATGAGTCTCACTGTAACTCTTCACAAATTGGTAACTAAAAGGCTTCTTTTCCCGATTCAACCCCGACTTTTAACAAATCCCCTACCAGCTAGACACAACTCTAACTTATTCTACGAGTTCCATCAAAACTTTGGCTATCACATTGATCAATGTATCACCTTGCGCCATGCCATTCAATACCTTACTAATAACAAAAAGGTCACAATCCCTAGCCCAATATCACCAAATGTCACCACTAATCCATTATCTGCCTATCAACCTCCACCAATCCTGAACATGATTTCCAACACCCAATTACCATTTGACCCTATATCTCTCATCCATCCCATCCAAGTCAAACCACCCAGTTACCCCATCATCGAAATAGTTTTCACCGACAAAGTCTTCACCACAAGCTACGAGTCCTTCAATCTAACCTCAACAATGCATACTGTCTATCCTCACCTCGTTACAGTAGCCCCGCATTCACTAGTTACATGTTGGCTCAAATGAACCCAAAATGCCTTATCTCTTTGATAGATGAAGATCGATACTTGTTGACTGAAAAAAGATGAGTCTTTCTCCCTCTCCTACGATGAAGTTAGACATATGATTCGATAAGGAAGAGTCTTTAAGGCACCAGAACTCCGTGTTGACAATCCTGTAGCCTTAGAAAAAAAAAATAGAACATTGAAGAAAATGACTCCGTGATCAAGTAGTTGAAGAGATCAGAGGCCAATATCTCAGTTTGGGGTTTACTCATGGCTTTTACTGCCCATAAGGAGGCTGTTCTCAAAGTACTAAATACAGCCCAAGTTTCCCTTGATACTTCCCCAGATCAGTTGGTTAGTATAGTAGGGGTGACTTATGTGGAAATTTTTTTATCTTTCTCAGACTCAGATCTCTCAAAAGAATGAGCAAGCCATACTAAGCAGTTACACATCACAGTCGACTGCAATGGGATAAGGGTACCTCTAGTTTGAATTGATAATAGGAGTGCACTGAATGTTTGTCCTTTGAAGACTGCTACTTGCCTTGGTTTTAAAACTGAGGACCTGAAGCCAACCAATTAAGGTGTCAAAGCATATGATAACACCAAGAGGGATGTACTGGGAATTTTACATCTCTGATTATCCACAGGCATAACTGAATTTCCTGTAAAATTTCAAGTCATAGACATCCAATCTTCTTTTAATCTGTTATTAGGATGACCGTGGCTACACCAGATCAAAGCCATACCTTGCACACTACACTAGAAAAGCAAATTTATCAAAGATGGGCTAGTGATTACTCTTCATAGAGATGTTGAAATTGTGGGAATTATAAACAGTACCGAAGCTAAAAGTGAGTCGTTGCTTGAGATTTAGCAAGAACAACAGGGGATAGAGCTTAGCAAGTTCGAATTTGAGAAGATTTGCTCAGTTCAATGGGATCACCCCGTGAAAGAATATTTTCCTATTGAGAATCCCTCCAATTGCTATATGGCTAACATGTTCAAGAACATGAGGTTCTTTCCTGGTATGGGCCTAGGTCGCAAGCAACAAGGTATTAAAGAGGCACAATTGATTAAAGAAGTCATCGGAACATTCGGATTAGGATATAAACCTACTAAGGAAGATTGGGCCCAATATTGGAAGATGAAACAGGACAAGGTAAGTGCAAAGAGGCAAGGGCGCACCACAGATCTGATTTAAATGAAACCATATCGTAAGACCCTTAATGAATATTTTGTGAAAGAAGGATAAGATTTTCGTTACTATAAGTTCCCAGAGTCATTTATTGATCTCATCACGAATACTCGTCTGTTGGGGTTTGAATTCTTCTTTGGTATGGATTGGCCTGAAAAAGAAGCAAGCGTAGAAGCTGAAGAAAAAGAAGCTAAAGACTGGCAAGTCAACTTGGACTTCCTCAACATTTATCAGTTGTTTATTGAAGATGATAATGTCTTAGTGTTGTCAGTTGAGAAGGAGACCCCAAATCCTCAATCCGTAATCAAACCCACGATTGGGTTTCTGGCTAACTATCATGTAATTAGTCCTGTGTTACATATCGAGACTGGTTCTGTCAATCCTATTAGTCCTGTTCAGTCCGACATGTCTTGTAAGTCATTTATTTCTGTTGATTCAAGTAAGTTAATTATTTTTGCTGAGTCAAGTGAGTCTGTTATTTCTAATGAGTCTGTTATTCCTGCTGAGTCAAGTGAGCCTATTAAGTCTGCAATGAGTCCTGTTACCCCATATGTTTTCAATGAAATGAAAGAAATTGTTGATTTCTTTGAGCGCAATGATAATTTAACTAATTATCTAGCTTCAAAGGGATAATCTTCTGACGAAGAAGCTGAAAGCGCCCTCGATCCGTTGGGTGCGCAGATCCACTTTTGACCTTTGAGGTTTGGGAGTCGCCACCTAGTTATTACGGTCTAGGAACCGAATATAGACTCGAAACGGATAAAATGACTAATCTACTAAAAAAATACTGAGTTCGGGGATCACATTACAAAATTGGAAGGTGTTAGGCACCAATCCCGCCCGATAAACGTCGGTCTCTACTAATTCCCAAGTGAACTACATTGCTAAAAAATCTAATAAAATTAAAAATAAAAAATTTATACCTTTCCGAAGACAACGGTCTTGTTCCCTCAGATCTGATAGAGCAGCTCCTTGTATAGTACTCCTTGTTTCGTTTTGTCTCCGGATCTGATTTCTAATCTCCAAGGCAAGGTATCTCTTTCTTAGATCTAGATTCTTTAGATTTTTTTATGGATTTTCTGGGTGTTTTTGAAAGGCTTCTAGGTGTTTTTCGCGCTAAAATCGAAGTTTGGGTGCTAGGTAAGGAGTTGGGACTTCAAAATTAGGGTTTATGGGAGGCTAGGGAAGCTTTTTGACCTACTTCTCTTAGGATTTATTTTTGGATACGAAAATAGGGTGTAGGGACCCTTATTTATAGATTTTTTAAGTGTTTGTTTAGATAGAATTAGTGTTTAATTATAATTCTTTTATTTATAGTTATATTTTAACTAGAATTATTTTAAGTAGAGTTATATTTTAGTTAGAATAGAGTTATTATTTAACTAGGATTGTCAAATAGAATTATTATTTAATTATAACTCTATTAGGATTTTTACTTTTGGTCTTATTTGATTGACTTTAAGATTTTGACTTTAGTCTTACTTGATTGACTTTAATATCTCGACTTTAGTCTTACTTAAGTGACTTTAATTTTGACTTTAGTCTTACTTGATTGAATTTAATATCTTGACTTTAGTCTTACTTGATTGACTTTCATTTTTTGGAGAACCCCCCTCTATTATATTTTTAATTCTTTGGACCCCCAAATGGAGGGGGTCCTTGAATAAATATCTTGGCAAACCCTCAACAATTTTGCCTGAAAGCCTGATTGATCGATTTTTTTGATTTAAAATTTTAAATTAATTTTATTAATGTTTCACTTTAATTATTTAATATTTTATTTATTAATTTCAAAAATTTTAATTATAAAAATTGTAAAATTACCGTTTTATCCTCGGAAAGAATTTTTTGCATTTTAAGTCCTTTTTCAATGTTCCAGAATGTTTTGAAATTGGTTTTTCATAAGAATTTCAATGAAAATATTGGTTTTTATCATTTATAAAATTTTGTGTGGAATGATCGTGAACTTTATGAGGGGTATTTTCGTAATTTTGTCGAATTCTATGAAAATTGGCGAAATGATTTATTTGATTTCGATTTGTTTTTTTATGTGTTTGAATGAGTTTTTTTAAGCGTAACTTAGGCTCTAGGGATATTTCAAGGTTAGGGGTATTTTGGTAATTTGATCATTTTTTTAGTGATTTTTATCGTGAAGCTTCTTTTTGTCTGAAAAATGATGATTTCTAAGCTTTTGGGGTTATATTTTCCTAGCGTAGCGTACATTTTTGTTAATTTGAAATACCTCATCCGGATTTCTGAAACATATCTGGTAACAAAATAAAGCATTGGAATAATCATCCATCATTAGGAACCGTTGCAATCGGGTTGACGAGTTGATTAATCAGGCAGATGCAAAAATGGGGTGTCTACAGATGCCCCTCTTTGGCAGAGGGTTGAAGCAAACTAGATAGCAAATCTATTTTGGTAGATAGTGCAATATCCGAATGCCAAAGCTAGTGACAGTTCATTTTGCAGCCTGATTTAGCAATTCGTCGTGATGTTCAGATCCTTGAGGGTAAAAACTCTCTACGAACTAAAAGGTTGTCAGGTCATTGAGTGAGAACTCTCACTGACAGTGTCAGATCCTTGAATTTTAGAAAATTCTCCTTGACTAATGTAAAAGTGCGCGTGTGTGCTAATGTGTGATGCTTACTGAGTAAAAATGTGTCAGGTCTTAAAGATCTTCTCTCACTGACAATAATGATTCAAAATTGAAATGTGCTTATGCAACAAAAGAAATCATGGCAAGATTGAATAATGAGGTAATTGGAGTCATAACATTGTAGGAACTTCATTAAATCCTATTTGAAATTCTTTTTTAAAGTTCGAAAAAGTATGAGTCTCGTTTATCGGACTCGAACGTATTGTAGCCACGCTTCTCGGGCTAAAGAACTTAAACAATCATGTTAATTCAATATGATTCAAACAAAACTGGAGTCTCATTTCTTGAACTCTAGCTAAGGTTTACGGAATTTAAATAATCCTATTAAAATTGGAGTCTCATTTCTTGAACTTGAACTAAGATTTATAGGCACTTCAAAAAACATATTCATTCTATGATTCAAAAAGTTGGAGTCTCGCTTCTCGAACTCGAACCTAGGTTTGTAGGCACTTCAAAAAAAAACTACTCAATCTATGATTCAAAAAGTTGGAGCCTCGTTTCTCGGACTCGTATTTAGGTTTGTAGACACTTCAAAAAGTCTACTCATTCTATGATTTAAAAAGTTGGAGTCTCGTTTCTCAGACTCGAATTTAGGTTTATAGGTACTTCAAAAAGCCTATTCATTCTATGATTCAACAAGTTGGAGTCTCGTTTCTCGGACTCGAGCTTAGGTTTGTAGGCATTTCAAAAAACCTACTCATTCTATGATTCAAAAAGTTTGAGTTTCGTTTCTCAGACTCAAACTTAGGTTTATAGGCACTTCAAAAAGCCTACTCATTCTATGATTCAACAAGTTGGAGTCTCGTTTCTCAGACTTGAAGTTAGGTTTGTAGGCACTTCAAAAATCCTACTCATTCTATGATTCAATAAATTAGAGTCTCATTTCTTGAACTCGAACTTAGGTTTACTGGCACTTCAAAAAGCCTACTCATTCTTTGATTCACAAGTTGGAGTCTCGTTTCTCAGACTCGAACTTAGGTTTGTAGGCACTTCAGAAAGCCTACTCATTCTATGATTCAAAAAGTTGGAGTTTCGTTTCTCGTACTCGTACTTATGTTTGCAGGCATTTCAAAAAGCCTACTCATTCTATGATTCAAAAAGTTGGAGTCTAGTTTCTCAGACTCGAACTTAGGTTTATAGGCACTTCAAAAAGCCTACTCATTATATGATTCAACAAGTTAGAGTCTCGTTTCTTGGACTCGAACTTGGGTTTGTAGGCACTTCAAAAAACCTACTCATTCTATGATTCAAAAAATTGGAGTCTTGTTTCTCGGACTCGCACTAATTAAGTAACGTTTCTCGGGCTTAGATTTATAGGAACTTAAAAAATCTTATTAATTCATTCTATGATTTAAAATTGAGCTTAAAGTTTGAAAGATTAGGGCTTTATTGACTTATCATGCATCTGAATTCAAAATTATCATTGTACTTTATTGGACTTTTAAGTAAGATTTTTCTTTTTATCATGTAATTAAGAACAAAACTTTGGAATTAAATGACTTTCAAAAATGCCCCTAGTTTCAAGTTGACTTTAACTGGAACTTGACTACGAGACTGATGGAATGGATTATGCTTGAAAAATATGGACTCTGATGTATGACAGATAGAAGAACTGACATTCCTTTAAGACTCTTAAGGTTATCATATGTGCAATAAGGGATTGACCATTTTCTTTCGAATTTCTTTTGAAAAATGCTTGAGCTGGACTAAAAAAATCTTGATAAATATAAGAATAAAAGATCTTTTTCTTCAAAGTGGTTGATGGTTCTACATCTTCCATTAGTGAACACTTGAACAAGTAAACATACTCTTGAAGATCGTACAATTTTCAAGATGACTTCTGATTTTTTCGACTTCAACATTGTCTTCGTCGCATGTGAGCTCTTTGCTGAAAAGCGAATGTTGTGGCTTGAATGGTTCTGCATTTTCTAGTTTCTGCACAGGCTTTCTTTTGAATTTTTCTTCTTGATAGAACTTTTCCTCCTATTTGATGATGCCCTAATTTTTGCCTAAATCGCATCTTCAGGCTTTCAATCTAGCCGACTTTATTTTTCTTTTTTTGATAATGCCTTGATTTTTGCCTAGGTTACCTTTTTAGGTTTTCAACCTAGCAGGCTTTCTTTTTTATAGTTATGCCCTAACTTTTGCCTAAGTTGCCTTTTCGAGTTTTCGACTTAGCGGGCTTTTCTTTTTTTCTCGATGATCCTGAATATTCAACTCGACAGTTTCTTGGTTCCTTACACCTTAACCGAGTCAATTAGCATTCAAGATGACTTAATAGGTACACTTAGGATATGATTTAAAAAGAAAAGATATAAGACTCAACTTCCTAACATGCCCCTAGTTTGATATTATCTATTTTCTGTCAATTATTTTGATTTTTTTCTAAATGCCCCTAGTTTGACATTTTTTTTTAACAATTCTTTTGATTCTTTTTTCTAATGCCCATAGTTTGGCATTCTTTCTTTTGAACATTCAATAGGGGATTTTCCTTTTAGATGACACTTTTTCTAAGAGAATAAATTTTTTTTGCATGATCGGGCCTGAAGTAACTTCTCCGGTTACCTACGTACCCCAAATATTTATTTTTCTTTTGGGATCAGGTCAAAACGTAGTTCATACTAAGATTTCCTCCCAAGGTTGGTCAGTATGGTTTGGAAAGAAGAGGCTATTAATTTTTTTCAGAAGTTGCAAGGGGCTAAAGAAGGTTTTTTTTTCTTTTTTGGTAAGATAGGAAAATTGTTCGATCAAAGAAGGCCTCCTTTGGTGAATGCTGCTTGACTTGGTCAAAGTTTCAAGAATTCGATATCTAGATTGGTCTGTCGAATATGGTCTTCTTTTGAGAAGGAGTAACTTCAGTTTTCTTCTGAAAATGAGTAATCTTCAGTCTTCTTTTACGAAATTGAGTGTAATTGAGTTATTTGTATTTGACATTAACTCGTTCAACCATTTCCAAACTTCAAAGAAAATCTCATGTTTTTTGCGAATGATAATTCTTTTCTCTGAGTGATAAACATGATGGATACCTTCTTGTGGGTCTTGACACATTTGTGATGATTTGAACTACATCATTCTTGATCGATAATCTTTGATTTTGAAGTTCATCCTTGAATTTATGACTTGATCTATTTTGGTACAATCTATCCTCATGAGATCATGTAGGAACATTGTTGAATTTCTCAAGTAAGTTTATTATTTTCTCATATTCCCCTAAGGATAATGTAGTACCAATTTGCACTTCTTGAGTGTACTCTTTAATTCCAATATTTGTTAAGTTCGATTAGTAAGCCTTGAGTCATTCCTCATGTTAGATATTATGTTCAAATCGTTATTACACGCATGATAATCAGAAGCTTCTTTACTTTATTGGAATTAGAAAAACAAAGACCGACAAGCTCGACTAAAATTGAAAAGTTGAAGAAAGACTAACGTAATTGAAACAACTAACTGGATTTAAAGACTGATGAAAACTAGATTGAAAGTCAAAGAAAACTCAGGGACAATTATCTACAAAGAGAGAAGGTCCTTTTGGGTGGATGGACTACTTAGACTTGACATTGGTACTTTGGCTAGACGACTCTTTTGACGGATCCAAAATGACACAGATGCGGGTTTAGAACGTTTAGGGGTATCTAAGAGTAACCATTGACTCTAAAGGTTTGACTCTTAATCACATGATTAAAGTTTTGATATAAAATAACCTAAGTCCAGTGGAAAATATCGAATCCAAATGCATTATAAGTCTATGGTGACCAAGAAAGTGAGAAAGGTTAGACGTAGGTTTACCCCTGATTGAGATTGAACCTTTGATCAGACAAATTAATTTGGTCTTAAGATCGAATCTTTTTATATAAAGTGGTCTGGATCTTTAAAAGTGAAACCAATTAGTCTAACTGATTTGGTATTGATCAGTTTAATCCATTTGTCAATTGGGCCAACTAGTTTAATTGGTTCAAATTGATCGATACATTTCACCAATTGGATTGGACCGATATAGTGGGTTTAGTTTGAACAGTCTGGATCAGTCCACCCACTTACCTGTTAGTTAGATTAAATAGCGCAACCCGGAAACACCCATAGTCAGTTCAGGTCGTGACCTACAAGAAGGCCTCTAGACTCTAGGTTTACTACGTGCAATGCAATTTATCTGGCCACCCTTGCCCAAGTGTACCTATATACCTCACGAGCGTACTCAATCGAACGGTACGTGGTGACTTGGTTTGATATACCGTATAAGTGATAATCTAAAACTCTAACTCACTTCTCTGAAGTTAAAAATAGTCAGTTTGATCCCCAGTTGAGAGGTGGCGCACGATGCTGAGTAAGGGCCCACTTAAATACCTCTCGTCTAGAATAAACGTAGTCTATCCCCCTCGTACAGTAGGGTATAGCGGGGCAGGATCTCGCTTAGGCACCGATTTTGACCAAGAAGTGTAATTGATGTATTTGGATTATCTTTGATATACCTACGAGTACGAGTCAAGAGTTGTAGCTTTCATAAATGGTTTGGCATCCCACGAGGGAACCGACCACGTACTACGTTGACAATCGGGACATGTGACTGTGCAGTTTACAATAGGTCAAAGTCTCAAGTCGCTCCAGCCTGGGTGCATCGATATACCTTTTAGAGTCACTAGATCAGACGATACTGATGCCCCAGTTTAATATACCCTAAGGTACGTGACTGGAATTGTGATTTTCATGAATGACGTCACATCTCCGAAGAGACCAGGCCACGCACTAATGCCACGTTGGCTATTAGAAACATGCAAGCGTGCAAAGCAGTAAACATGCTAGTGGTGTGTACAAAACAGGGTAGGGTGTGCCCGGGGCCTTTTTCAAATAAAATGGGCCCTTGGGCCTGATCATATCATCACAGCATTAGTGCCATATGGATATTAACCAAAACAAATACCAATCCCATCACATCAAAATTAAAATCAGAATAAGCACACAAAATATTGAGATTATTACATAATAGAACTGCAATCACAAAATATCAAATCAGACCCATTTTTGTAAAAAAGAATTTCTTTCTTATCTATGGTACAATCAAAGGTTGCTCTGGGCGACCCAAAATATATTTAGATTTCAATGATCACTTAATTGAGGATAGGTTCGTAATTATGAGATAAGGAGCCATGACTTTTTTTTATTTATTTTTATTTATCTGATAGGTCCATCTGTTGAAATTTTTCATACATATATTCCCTTACTTCATGAAATTTGTCACCCAAAAACCCTAGGGTGAAAATGGAGCTTTCCCAACTAGCACAATAGAATTTCAAATTTTACTAAGGGTCAACTCGCCAATGTGATCACTTCATCTATAATCCAGTTCCAAAACTTTTTTTAGATTTGATGGAAAAAAGTTTGGATTGAGAAAAAAATTTCACTTAAATCCAAGGTTTTGAAAATGGATGATTATGAACTTTCAAATTTAAAATGAAAGTTCAAAATGAAAATTAATTTTAAAATATTTTCTTGAAAATTTTATTTTAAAAATTCTTAAAATTTGTTTGTCACAAACATGTGACATTGGATCATGTTATTAGATGTCACGTGGCGAGATCAATGACCTTTTAGCAATATTTGAAATCTTACTAACTAGTGAGGAAAGTAATTTTTTATTTTTTGAGCTGAATTATGTTTACGTAAACGACAAAAAACTTTTTTTTTTTTAAATGTGAAATTTAAAGAAATCCTAAACATTTCAAAACAGAATTTATGATCCAAACCATGAAGATAACTCAAAATCTCTCAAACATAAAAATTTCCGACAATGCTGATATGATGACAGTAGGAAAAAGAGACAAAAGAAAAATAACTTTTCTTCCTTCTCTCAACAACACAACTTCAGAAATTGAGCACGAGTTCCATGGCCACCAATATGATATCTTTTCACACAAACTTTTCTCGACACCCTATCTGTGCAAGCTTATTGAACTCAATTGATCTTTGGGGTCTGGCATCAGAAACAAACCAGCATTCGTAGCTCCTCTCGGAGGCAAAAACCTTAGAAATTTCTACAAATTTGTACGGAAATTTGTACGGATACTGATGGAACACAAAAATTATAAGAATGCCATGGAGAAATCGGTTGGATTGTCTCCTTATAAACCTTGATGACTCATCTTCTAAACAAGAGCAGCGGGTGAGAAAGAAATTTTAACAACGGGTTTGCCTTCGAAGAGAGAGTTGAGGAGTCCACAGACAATGAAGAGAACAAGGACAACAACTGCTCTAGATTTGAATTTGGAAAGGGAGAGATCACGAGTGGGTTCTTTAAGACTAGTTTCGAATCGACCGACCCTCTTGGCTTTGGATTTCTTGGTGGATGTTGATGATTTGGTTTCGATGTTCTTGGTTTGGATCATTGGGTTCTGTTATTGGAGTTCCAAATTTTCCAGCACCAATTTCATGAAGAACAACAGTCATTAATAAACAAAGAATGGTGATCTCCATGAAAACAAGCTCTCTAGATCTTTTGAAGATTGAAGGATTTGGGGATTATTGTCGCCATGATCGAGTTTTTTAGAGAGAGATATGAGAGAGAGAATTCTCTCTCTCTCTGCTGATTTTAGTTTTTCCCTGTTGGAGAAGGAGATAAAAACAGCAAAAACGGATTTCTGCTAATGGCACACCACACGTAAAAGTTTTTTTTTTTTTTCAATTATTTTCTGATTTTTTTTTTCTTGGAATTCTCTCCTCATCACGAACAACATTAAAAAAGACATGTTTTTTTTTCTTAGCGCATTACTCACAAATAATTTATTTTCACAACTCGCCGCATATGCCTAGAAACACATTAAAAAAAATTCATCCAACATTTTTTCTTTAAAAAAAAAATTCATAACTCTCATCCCAACCACCATCATTCCGTTCTCAATTTATGTCAATTTGAATATTTCATTATTTAGGGTTTATGACGCCCGTCAAATGCTAACACAAATCCCCATGTCAGATCTCGAGGTACTATGTGGCACATCGAAATTTCGGCATGGTCTCCTCTGTTTATGTTAGCATTCCAAGGCGTTCAACTTGCACCTGATAAACGACATACAATCATGCATACATATACAAAATATAATACTAGCAGAAGCTTAAATACGTTTAATAACGTACGAAAGATCAGAGTGCAAAGAATAATCAGAATACAGGATTATATAAATATTTTTCACTCTAACAAAAGTCCTAACGCTCAGAACAAAATCTATGACTTTTGGACAATCGACACCACTAGAGATATAACCCCAATACTCACCAAGTGACGAACTCTGGCTGTCTATTTGACCCACCAGATGATTCTCACTCGTGATCTACACCTGCTTCGCTAAGCTCCAGATATGAAACTAAAAAAATAGAGAAGGAAAGGGTGAGTAACAATGGTTACCCAGTAAGGAATAACACAATTTCTGCCAATAACTTCTTCTAACATGAATGAATAAGCATACTCAATCATTTTAAAATCTGTAAAATTTTATAAAAGAAACTACGATTAACTGGTACATAGAGTTAGGGATGAGCAACTAAACATTTTAAAACTCACATTACATCGATCAATAGTACTTACTATAATATTCTCTTTTTATACAAATCTAATTTACCAAATACAAACATTAAACATGCATTTCATTTTATATATTAAAGTAAGGCAACAGATACATAATACACTATGGTGGAGTATTGGATTTAGAGAGTTGGGATTCACGACTGGATCGCTCCCAGTCGGGACATGATGTTACAATTTTTCTCTGACTATTAGGTTCTGATTTTGTGGCTGGTCGCTGAATTTATCACGTTTGGTTGACCATTTATCTGGCTCAAGCTGACCGTTTGACGTGATCATAAGCAATGGGTCTCTTTTCGATGTGTCAGAATGTTCGACTACTATAGATTGTTAGTGATCATTGACTAATCATCTTCGTCTATGCCTATCAGGTGTGCATGTGATTCCCAAATATACAAATCATTCGTATACGACCACCTTTACATTACAAGTTCAATGGTAAAGATAGAGAGGAATAACCCAGATTCCGGTTGTGACTCCACTCTCATACGCGTCCCAAATCACGTATAAGCTTGGTGGTCCCTACCATACATACCAGGATAGTACACCACTCCGGATGATATGACGCACTATCCCTTCAGGCATTTACAGACTCTTTAATAGCTCACAAAATAGCTACATATATAGATTATTTTCATTTAAAAATAAAAGAGAAATTAGCAATACAAGGTTGAGAATAAATATCCAGTTTCCTACCATGCAAGTGTGGCCAATCGGCCTAACATAAATAACAGAACGGAAAAGTAAACAGCGCCTCGCGCTAACAGAAAGTAAATAAACATGCAACCAGTAACATTATTCCTGGATATCTGTTCACCAACCTACATATATCACAACAACGTAAAATGCAGACATCATCCCTCGGGTGTGACTCTAACATTTTATCATTTCATACCCTTTTTCCCTTTTTTTAATTTTTTTTACAATTTTCAATCTCTTCAATAAAATATCCATTCTCTGATATTCATCAACTCAATATGAGTTCATTGAATATTAAATCACATTTCCAACTAAAGAATTTATTTTTTATCAATAACATTGAAAAAGAAGACATTTTTTTATCAAAACGGGGTCCGAGCAATGCACAAGACCCAATTGATGGAAATAACCTGTTAAAATACCCTACCCACGTATAATTTGTAAAAAAATACAATTAAACATATCAAACATGCAATTTCTAGCGTGAATTTTTAAATAACAAAAGAATTCTATATTTTGGAAATACATCTAAAAAATTTTGATAAAATCTTAAATGTACTTTTCACAATCTACGATTAATAATAGAAATTGAAAGTTCCTTACAATCACTAGGCGACGGAATTGAAGCACGTGTGCGAAGATCGAGGCAAATGGTGCAGAAATCGAGGTAACTCGTATTTCGAGATGGTTGATTTTTGAAACTGGCCTAGTGATTTCGAAGATCTCGATGTCATCGTCTTTTCTCCCTTCTGTGACGGAGGACGGTTTGACCCCGAAATAAATGAAATTCGAGGTCGAAGTTTTGAAATCCTCGTATATACGTACAACTTATTTTTAACGATATGGGGTGAAAAAGACTAGAAAATGGAAGGAATTTAGGTGGGTTATGTAGAGAATGAGGTTGCGGACGTTTCTCCCTTCTACGTCAGAAGACAATTTGACCCCGAAACGGACGAAATCTAAGGTCAAAATTTTGAAATTTTCGTATATAAATACAGTTGATTTTTGATGATATTGGATGAAAAAGAAAGTGAAATGGAAAGAGGTTGGGTAGGTTTTGTAGAGAACGCAGTTGTGGACATTTTTCCCTTCTGTGTCAGTCGTCAACGACGAGCCGTTTGCAAAAGATTTGAGGATAAAATTCGAAGAAAAAACAAAAAAATTTTTTTTTTAACGCCTCGGCTGGTTTTGAACGGCTGGGGAAGACAATGAATTAAAAAAATAGTAAAAAATTTATTTATATAAAATTTAGGACGAAATCGGTATTTTGCCTATTATTTCGATCGACGATAACTTTATCATTCGGACTCCAAAACTGACAAATGAATACTCTATTTTGCCTAATTTTTCATTCCGGATCTAATGGTATAGTCAATTTCTAAAAATTCTATCTCTAACAAAAATTTACATTTTTTACCTGAGGTGACCCCTCAAATTGATATCATTTTCATTTTTGACGATAATTAGACTTTCTGATCTCCAAAAATGACAAATAAATAGTCCATGTTCAATAATTTTTCGTTACGAATCCAATGGTGTAATCAAATCTTAATAATTCTTGCTCTAACAAAAAGTCACTATTTTAGCCTGGTCCGACTCGATAATCGAGGATTTTACAACTTTTATATTCGGACTCGCATTTGAGTGTGCTTACAGGCTAAAGTATATTTTTCGATCATTTTGAATCCAATGGTGAGGTCAGATTCTATTAAAAATGATCAGAAACATCCTAAAGTTTTATCCCTAAGTCCCACTTTCAAGATTTTCTCAAAATTCCATTATTTATTTTTTCTCGAGATACGAATTGAAAATTTGGGGTTTTACAGGGTTATCTCAAAATGACCCTAGATTGAATTAAAAAAAACGATATTCCAAAATGGCATACCCAAAATCAATCCAAATAATGTATAAAAAAAAAGATAATACAATCCAAAAATATAAAATAAACCAAATAATGAAAATAGTTCAACAACTATTTTTTTCACAATATTATTTTCTTGACATCCTGCATTATTTAGGATTAGTTCAGATGATCCTATATTGAACCATAAAAATGTGCCAAAATACTTGGAACTCAAACAAATTATCAATAATTAAGTAAAAAATAATGATAAAAAAATAAAATAAACAGATAAACAAATAACTAAAAATAAATTAAAATAAAAGGTCCTACTGGCAATGCTTCCCATACTTGGGGCTTTTCAAGTTTGATCCTCAATAGTCCCCAGCGGAGTCGCCACTGAAAGCGCCCTCGATTCGCGGGGTGCGTGGATCTGCTTTTGACCTTTGAGGTTTGGGAGTCGCCACCTAGTTATTACGACCTAAGAACTGAATATAGATTAATCTACTAAAAAAATACTGAGTCTGGGGATCACATTACGGAGTTGGAAGGTGTTAGGCACCAATCCCGCCCGGCAAACGTCGGTCTCTACTAATTCCCAAGTGAACTACATTGCTAAAAGACCTAATTAAACAAAAAATAAAAAATTTATACCTTTCCGAAGACAACGGTCTTGTTCCCTCAAATCTGATAGAGCAGCTCCTTGTACAGTACTATTTATTTCGTTTTGTTTTCGGATCTGATTTTTGATCTCCGAGGCAAGATATATCTTTCTTAGATCTGGATTCTTTGGATTTTTTTATAGATTTCTAGGTGTTTTTGAAAGGCTTCTAGGTGTTTTTCGCGCTAAAATCGAAGTATGGGTACTAGGTAAGGAGTTAGGACTTTAAAATTAGGGTTTATGAGAGGTTAGGGAAGCTTTTTGACCTACTTCTCTTAGGGTTTATTTTTGGATACGAAAATAGGGTGTAGGGACCCTTATTTATAGATTTTTTAAGTGTTTGTTTAGATATAATTAGTGTTTAATTATAATTCTTTTATTTAGAGTTATATTTTAATTAGAATTGTTTTAAGTAGAGTTATATTTTAGTTAGAATAGAGTTATTATTTAATTAGGATTGTTAAATAGAATTATTATTTAATTAGAACTCTATTAAGGTTTTGACTTTAGTCTTACTTGATTGACTTTAATATCTCGACTTTAGTCTTACTTGAGTGACTTTAATTTTGACTTTAGTCTTACTTGATTGACTTTAATATCTTAACTTTAGTCTTACTTGATTGACTTCAATTTTTTGGAGAACCCCCCTCTATTATATTTTTAATTCTTTGGACCTTCAAATGGAGGGGGTCCTTTAATAAATATCTTGGCAAACCCTCAACAATTTTGCCTGAGAGTCGAATTGATCGATTTTTTTGGTTTAAATTTTTAAATTAATTTTATTAATGTTTCACTTTAATTATTTAATGTTTTATTTATTTATTTCAAAAATTTTAATTATAAAAATTATAAAATTACCATTTTACCCTCGGAGAGGATTTGTTTCATTTTAAGTTGTTTTTCAATGTTCCAGAATGTTTTGTAATCGATTTTTCATAAGGAATTCTATGAAAATATTGGTTTTTATCATTTATGAAATTTTTTGTGTGGAATGGTCATGAACTTTGTGAGGGGTATTTTCGTAATTTTGTCGAATTCTATGAAAATTGGCATAATGATTTATTTGATTTCAATTTGTTATTTTATGTGTTTGAATGGATTTTTCTAAACGTAACGTAGGCTCTAGGGATATTTCAAGGTTAGGGGTATTTTGGTAATTTGATCATTTTTTTAGTGATTTTTATCGTGAAGCTTCTTTTTGTCTAAAAAATGATGATTTCTAAGCTTTTGGGGTTATATTTTCCTAGCGTAGCGTGATTTCTACAGTTTTGTTAATTTGAGATACCTCATCCGGATTTCTGAAACATATCTGGTAACAAAATAAAGCATTGGAATAATCATCCATCATTGGGAACCGTTGCAATCGGGTTGACGAGTTGATTAATCAGGCGGATGCAAAAATGGGGTGTCTACAGACCCTCCCCCTGAAATAATCAAATTACTTGAACTAGAAAATGAACGTCGGGCTCAACCTCTAATAGAGGAAGTAGAGGTTAACAACCTCGGAACAAAAAAAAGTCCTCAAGATATTCAGATTGGGATCACCTTATCCCCCGATGAATGCAAAGGGATAGTAGATTTACTCATAAAGTTCAAAATCGTGTTCGCGTGGTCCTACGAGGATATGCCGGGAGTAAGCACAGATATTGTTCAACATCGGATTCCATTATATCCTGATGCTCAACCAATTAAGCAGAAATTTTGACGTTCGAAGTCGGAATGGACTTTAAAGATTAAAAAAGAAGTTACAAAGTAAATTAACGCTGGATTTTTGGAAGTAGTAAACTACCCTAAGTGGATTGCTAATGTCATCCCAGTGCCTAAAAAGGATGGAAAAGTCAGAATGTGTGTGGACTTTAGAGACCTAAACAAAGCAAGTCCAAAAGACAGTTTTCCTTTACCACACATAGATGTTCTAGTAGATAGTACGGCGGGGCACGCATTGCTATATTTTATGGATGGTTTTTCAAGGTATGATCAGATAAAAATGGATCCTCGAGATATGCAAAAAACGTCAATCATCACACAGTGGGGAACCTTTTGCTACAAGGTTATGCCTGTTGATCTAAAGAACGCTAGGGCCACTTATCAAAGAGTAGCCACAACTTTACTTCATGACATGATACACAAGGAAGTCGAAGTTTATGTAGATGATATGATAGTCAAGTCTAAGGAACGACTAGGACATGTCACTACACTGGAAAAATTTCTCACAAGGATTCAAAAGTACCAACTCTGACTCAACCCTTATAAATGTGTATTTAGATAAACTTCTGGAAAATTGTTTGGATTTGTAGTCAGTCAAAGAAGGATCGAAGTAGACCCTGTGAAGATCAAAGTTAACCAAGAAATATCACCGCCTGAGACTGAAAAGCAAATTTGAGATTTTTTAGGCAGAATCTAGTATGTCAGCAGATTCATCGCTCAGCTCACCAATGTTTGCGAACCTATTTTCAAGCTTCTCAAGAAGAATGAACCAAAAGTTTGGAATGAACAATGTCAAAAGGCCTTTGATCAAGTTAAAGAATACCTTTTGAACACACCTATTTTGGTTCCACCTACACTAGGTGAACCACTTCATTTTTATTTATCAGTCACAGAAAAAGCTATGGAATGTACGCTTGCACAATATGACAAAGACAATCGCAAAGAAAGAGCAATCTACTATATCAGCAAAAAGATGTTAGAGTATGAATGAAAGTATTCAACTCTCGAAAAAACTTGCTTAGCACTGGTAGGGGCTATTAAGAGACTTCGGCACTATATGCTATCTCATTCAGTTATCTTGTTATCTTGGATGGATCCTCTCAAATATTTCTTCGAGAAATCGGCACTGATAAGGAGAACCGCACGATGGTTGTTGATGTTATCAGAATTTGACATCACGTATGTTACCCAGAAATCTATCAAGGGGAGAGTTGTGGCAAAATACTTGGCACATCATCCAGTGGTAGAAAAAGTAAGGCTTGTTGATCAGTTCCCAGATAAGAATATCTTGCATGTTGAAGAAGAATCGCAGGATCAAACATGACAGCTATACTTTGATGGAGCCACCAATTAGAATGGGTGTGGGATAGGGACAGTTCTATTTTCTCCTGAAGGATGCCACATTCCGATTTCTATTAAGTTAACTTTTGCTAATACCAATAATACAGCCGAATATGAGGCATGCATCGCTGGACTAGAAGCTACTTTGAATTTGGGTATCACAAAAATTGAAGTTTTCGGATATTCAGCCTTGGTCAGACATCAGTCATTGAAAGAATGGAAAAGTAGGGATGAAAAGTTGAAACCTTATCATGAGTATCTATTAAACTTAGTGAGTAAGTTTAAAGTATCCTATTTTAGCACCTGTCAAGGGAAGATAATAGATTTGCTGACACGTTAGCCACTCTCTCTTCAATGATCCATTTGCCCCTAGTATGGAGTTGAGGCCTATCAGTATCGAAGTCAAGGACAAACATGCATATTGCTATCAGATCAACATTGCTACTCGATTACCTGATGGAAAGTCGTGGTATACAGACATGAAAAGAGTGTTGAAAAAATAAGAATTCTCGAAAGAAGCATAGAGGAAGGAACGACAAACCCTACTAAGATTAGCTTCTCAGTTTTCCTGTGCGCAAAAAGTGTATACAAAAGGTCTTATGATGGAATTCATTTGTCATGTTGATGAAGATCAAGCTGAATAGATAATGATTGAACTACATTCGGGAGACTGTGGTCCTCACATGAATGGAAAAATGTTAGCCAAAAGAATTATGAGATAAGGGTATTATTGGCCCACGATGAAAATAGATTGTCATCACATGGTAAAGACCTGCCATAAATGTCAAATACATGCAAACCTCATACACATGCCACCTTCCAAATTAGTTGGTTTGACTTCACCGTGGCCATTTTCAGTTTGGGGAATTGATATTATTGGTAAAATCTCACCCAAGGCATCAAACTGGCACGAGTACATTCTAGCTACTATCGATTATTTTACTAAGTACATCGAAGCCATTTCTTATGCAATCCTCACTGCCTCCTAGGTTGCAAAGTTTATTCAAGCAAATATCATCAGTCGATATGGGGTACCTTCGAAAATGATCACTGATAACAGGTTCCACTTCAAAGTCGAGGTTATTACATTGTGTTCAAAGTTCAAAATCACGCATCATAAATCATCTCCTTACCGTCCTCAGACCAATTGAGTAGTTGAAGCAGCCAATAAGAATCTTAAGATAATCATTAGGAAAATGTGTCAATCACATCAAGATTGGTTAGAAAAATTACCGTTTGTGCTATGGGCATATCGAACTTCAATTCGATCTTCCACTGGAGCTATTCCCTACTCCTTAGTATATGGCGTGGAAGTAATCTTATCAGTTGAAATAAAAATCCCATCTCTCCGGGTCTTTTTGGAAAGTCAGTTGTCAGAAGCAGATTGGGATCGTCAACGGTATGAAGAATTAAATTTGATCGAAGAAAAATGACTAAGAGCTTTGTACTACGTGCAGGCTTATCAGTCGCCCGTGCGTTTAACAAGAAGATTAAGGCCCGTCACTTACAAGTCAGGGATTTAGTATTCAAAGGTCCGTTCATCATCCAAGAAATATTACCAGGAAAAGCTCTCAGACTTCAAGATCATGATGGAATCGAATTACGAGAACCAACCAACCTTGACCAGATCAAGCGGTACCACATTTAAGGAGGCCATCTTTAGCTAAATTAATTTTCCTACTACGCAGCTCAATATCACCTTTCAAAGCCCTTTGCAACTTTTTTTTAAAAAAATGTCTTTTTCTTTCTCAACCCGATCACCTAACCTAAGGGAGGAAAAAATTTGAACTACGTTTTGGTCTGATCCCAAAATTCTGGGGTACGTAGGCAACCTGAAAAGTTACTTCAAGCCCGACCACATCAAAATAAAAAAAAATAGATTTTCCTACAAAAAGAAGAAAAATCCAAAAACAAAATATTGTCAAAATGGGAAAGAAAATTCAAGGAAAAAGAGAAACTTTAAGAGAAAATGCCACACAAGGGGCATTCGATTTTTTTGAGCCTCAAAATTCTTTTTTTTTTATACCTAGTCCTAAGCTTACCTATGAAAGTCCTCCTGAGTACCGTGTGAAAAAGTCAAAGAAAGTAGCAAAGCATGATCAGACAGTAATTCTAGAAGTTCAGAAAGGAAGAAAAGGGAAAAAAGAAGAAAAAAGCCTGCTAGGTTGAAAATCCGAAAAGGGAGACTTAGGAAAAAATTAAAGCAAAGCTTACAAGGTTGAAAATCCAAAAGGATGGCTTTGGCAACAATCAGAGCAAAGAAAAAAAAAAGAAAGCTCGCTAGATCGAAAACCTAAAAAGGCGATCTAGGCAAAAGCTAGAGCATGCTCGCTAGTTTGAAAACCTGAAAGGGAAATCTAGGCAAAAATTAGAGCAACAAAGAAAATCAGAATAAAATCTCCATAGAGTTGAAAAGCTAAAAGGCAATCCGAACCGAAATAGCTAAAGTCCGAATGAACAAGTTCAACACTTAGCTTAAACTAGACAATGACTCAGAAGCCATAAGTATCTTGTCTACGATTGATCTAAAATATTTTTGCTTCCCCAAGTGAACCAAGGGGGAGAAGGGTGAATTCTGTGGTGAATTTCGAAAGGAAATATTTTGTTCTCTTGAGCTTGACTCTACATGTTCAATATAAAAAGTCAAAATCAAAAGTTAAATATTTATTGCGCTTGTGGTAATCAAATATTTCACACCTTCGTAACAAGGGGCATTTCTCTTTTTTTTATAGCATGTATTTTTCCCCTTACACTAGGGGCATTTAAAAAAAAACTGTGTTCAGTGCAGTATTTCCTATCAAACTATGGGCATTTTGTTCTCAAGCTTGATTAATGTAAATCCTAAAGGATAATGAGTATCCTGAATTTAAGGTTACCCTCTTGATAACAGTTTTTTTTAAAACCTTTGAGGTTCAAAAGAAGTTAAAAATTTATAAAATTTTGGAAGACTTTAAGGTTCAAACAGAAGCGTTTCTGATCTCAAATTTAGTTTTGCCCAGAAATTAACTCATTACCCTTTCGCATAGAATAGGAGATAAAGCATTCTTTCTTTCCCAAATTCATTAATTTCTTCCTAAATTTATTCATTCCTTCCTAGATTTATTCATTCTTTCTCAAATTCTTTCCCAGATTTATTCATTCTTTCTTAGATTCTTTCCCAGATTTAATCATTCTTTCTTAGATTCATCCATTCTTTCCCAGATTCATTCATTATCTCTCAGATTCACTCCACCGCCGAGGGTTTTCTAAGAATTATACTCAATTTATGCTCAGATACCACCGAGGGTTTTCTCTAAATTATGCTCAGATACTGTTGAAGGTTTTCTCGAAGTTATGCTCAGATTATGCTCAGAAACCCCCCGAGGATTTTCTCAGAATTATGCTCAGATACCGCCGAGGGTTTTATGAAAATTATGCTCAGATGTCACCGAGGGTTTTCTCAAAATTATGCTCAGATACGACCGATGATTTTCTCAGAATTATGCTCATTTTTACGCGCAGATTATGTTCAGTTTATGCTCAAATTATACTCAAATTATGCTCAGATTATGCTCAGTTTATACTCAAATTATAATCAGATTATGCTCAATTTATGCTCATTTTATACTTAGATTATGCTTAGTTTATACTCAGATTATGATCAGTTCTGCTAAGATTTTAGTCAGTTCTGAGATTTATCTCAGATTTCGAGTACACATACTTGCACGTTTTTAGTCAAGGACAATTTTCTAAAATTCAAGGATATGACACCGTCAGTGAGAGCTCGCGCTCAAGGACCTGACAACTTTTTAGTTCTAGGAGAGTTTTACCCTCAAAGATTCGAACTCCTCAACGAATTGTTAAATCAGGCTGTAAAATAAACTATCACTAGTTTTGGCATTTGGATATCGTACTATCTAGCAAAATAGATTTACGATCTAGTTTGCTTCAACTATTTGCCAAAGAGGGGCATCTATAGACACCCTATTTTTGCATTCACCTGATTAATCAACTCGTCTACCCGAATGCGACGGTTCCCAATGATGGATGAATATTCCAATGCTATACTTTGTTGCTAGATATGTTTCAAAAATTTGGATTAGGTATTTCAAACTAACAAAACTATAGAAACCACATTACGCTAGGAAAATATAACTCTAAAAATATATAAATCATCATTTTACAAATAAAAAGAAGTTTTACGATAAAAATCACTAAAAAATGACCAAATTACTAAAATACTCCTAACATCAAAACATCCTTAGAGCCCCCCTTATGTTTAGGAAAACCCTTTCGAATATAAAATAACAAACTGAAATCAAAAAAATCATTTCACCAATTTTCATCAAATTCAATAAAATTACGAAAATGCCCCTCATAAGGTTTACAATCATTTCATACAAAAAAAATTTCTTAAGTGACACAAACCGATAATCTCATCAAATTTCTTACGAAAAATCGATTCCAAAACATCCTAGAATATCGAAAAACGACTTGAAACTCAAAAGTTCTCTTTAGGGGTAAAACGATAATTTTTCAATTTTAAATTTCTAAATTAATCAATAAAAAATTAATTAACGTAAAATGAAACTTTAATAAAATTAATTTAAAAATCTAAACTAAGAAAACTAATCAATCAAGCCTTTAGGCAAAATTGTTGATCGTTGCCCCTTGATATTTATTAAAAGACCCTTCCATCTAGGAATCCAAATAATTAAAGATATAATCAGGGGGTTCTCCACAAATCTTAAAAGTATATTTTTTCATTATACATAAGAATTAAAATCCTAAGCTAAGAAAATGAAGTCAATTTCATAAGACTTAAATCAAAATCCTAATTTACCATATCTAAAAGAAACCTAATCAAGCACTAACTCTACCCAAAAAACTCTATAAATAGAGAGCCTCTACAACCTAATTTCGCAGGTAAAAAAAAATCCTAGAAAAAGTAGGTCAAAAAGCCTTCCTAACCTTCCCAAAACCCTAATTTTGAAGTCCTAACCGCTTACCTATCATCCAAACTCTAGTTTTGTTCACAAACTCTTAGAAACTCTCCACAAAACACCTAGAAATACATCAATAAATTTAGGAAAGACTCAAATCTAAGAAGGAGGTACTTCATCTTGGAGATCTGAAGCTGATCCAGTGATAGAAACGAAGCAATGAGTATCTTACGAGGAACCATTCTACCAATTCTGAGGAAACAAATTGTTGTGATCGTATAGGTATATTTTCTTTTTATCTTTTTTATATATTTTATTTATTTATTTTAAGTTTTTTTAGCAATGTAATCTTCTTGGAAAATAGTAGAGATCGGTGTTTTCTGGGCAGGGTTGGTTCCTAACACCTTCTAACCCCGTAATGTGATCCCAAGACTTAGTTTCTTTTTGTATATTAGTTGTTTTTATCAATCTTGAGTCAATGCTCAGTTCCTAAACCGTAATAACTAGGTGGTGACTACTAAACCTTAAAGTCAAAAGTGGATCCGCACATCCCGCAGATTGAGGGCACTTTCAAAATCAAAATTTGGATTTTGATCTTTTGAGATTTGGATCTTGAAACCATTTCCATTGTTCCGAAATAGAGGGTAAAACTTTAATTTCATTAAAAAATTTAAAGTAAAAATTAATGAGGACATTTACTTAAATATTTTTAATGAAATAATGGGTGAGAAAACATGTACAAGTCATGAGAAAAATAACCCAAAGTCAAAAAATAGTTTTGATAAATTTTTGTTAGTAGGTGTTAGTGGCAAAACCTTGATTCTATCAGTGGGACCGACAAAATTGCCTTCAGCAAGTATCAGTGGCTCCGACGGCTCTTGCCAACAATACTGAATAATTTTACGATTTTTGATTTTTTGATCCATTTTTTAGGTTTCTCTTCCATTCTTCGAACCCTTCAACCCACCCATAACTTTTAATGTTAAAACAAGATAAAAATACATCAAATCTCTATTTCTAACATGAATTGCAAATCAAACAAAGATTGCTATGATTTAAAACGAACAATAAGTTTTTGTAAAACCTAAATGCACATTTCAAAATCTATGATTATTACTAAGAATCAAGAGTTCCCTACTTGGTTTGTGGTTGTCATGGGTGATGAGCTAGTATGAAGGTCCATGTGAGACTGAGGGGAACTTGAAATTTGACGAACTTTTTTGTTGATGGTCGGGTTGATGTCAAAACCCTCGGTAAAGATGTTCTTCTTCTTCCTCTGATGATAAATGACCTTTCCTCTAAATGGGTGAGATCCGAGTGCGTAGCGTTGAACCCACTCACTATTTTTGGATGAGAGACCAAGAGAAATAAAAGAAAATGAAGGTTGAATGGGGTGAAAACGAAGAGTTCGACAATGCCGACGACTTTTCCTTTTTCTTCCACGATACACACGGGCTTGATTGCAATGGATTTGGATGAGATTGTGTTGAAATCCTAGGGTTGAGAAAAGTACTGGTTTGGGTTCTTTAGAAAAAAGAGAAGGAAATGTGATAAAAAAAAAGGTTAACTTTCTTTTATAAAAGTTGAGGGCACTTTTGGTATTTTCTTCTCGTTTTTATTTTCGATGGTTACCCGACTATCCGGACTCGAAAAATGGTGAATGAATATTCTATTTCAAATATTTTTTTCGTTGTGGACCTAACGGTGACGTTGAATTTTCTTGATTTTTACTCTAATGAAATTTTACTGTTTTGAGTCCTACTCAACACGAAATCAAGGATTTTTATAACTCTTTCATCCGAACTCAAATTCGAACTTACTTACAGGCTAAAGTATATATTTCAACCTTTTTAAATCTAATGGCGAGGTCGATTTTCATTGAAAATGAATATAACAATATTCAAGTATTTTAAATCTAAGTTTTTCTTTTAAAATTTTTCTAAAATTTCATTATCAAGTTCCCTCGAGATATGAGTTAAAAACTTAGGGTATTACACTCTGTGAAGAAAAAGGTATCCATAGGCAATTAACAATTCCTTCTACTCTGCAACAAAATGGCATAGCAGAAAGAATGAATAAAATCCTTTTAGACATAGTGAGATTGATGATGGCGCAAGCAAACCTTCCTATTTCTTTCTGGGTAGATGCACGTTTGACTACAACCTACATCCTCAATAGGATACCCTCTAAATCTGTTACATCCACCCCTTATGAATTATGGACAGGTAGAAAACCTGATCTAGGTCATCTACGTCCATGGGGATCATCTGATTTTGTTCATATCCTTTTCCATCTGGTTGAGAAGATAGACATGAGAGCTAAGAAATGCACGTTTATAATTTATTCAAAGCATTTTAAGGGCTTTGTGTTTATATATGAACGAGACAATGGTGCAATAGTAGAGATTGAGTCGCAAGATGTGGATTTCATTGATAATGATTTCCCAAGCAGAAAGAAAACTCATACATCACATGAGTTATGAATTAATAGAATCAACTTCGAAATCAGAAGAGGAACCTCCACCTATTCTCGACGATGGTGGGGTAACTAAACCTTCTGATGATTCGATGATCATCGAGGATAATGGGAGTGTACCAATCAGTGGGAGTGTACTACAAGATGTCACTGATGATGATCTGGAGCTACGTAGGAGTAAAAGTAGAACAATACCCCATCGTCGATTTGAGATTGAAGGGGAATCATTCATGTCCGCTTTACTTGATGATAATGAACCTAGGAATTAGTGGAAGGTATTGTCATCATCTACTTCTAAAGGATGGATGACTGCTATGTGTAGATACCCCATTTTTGCATCCGCCTGATTAATCAACTCGTCAACCTGATCGCAATGATTCCCAATGATGGATGTGTATTCCATTGCTTTATTTTGTTACCAGATATGTTTCAGAAATTCGGATGAGGTATATCGAATTGAAAAAATCTTAGAAACCACGCTACGTTAGGAAAATACGACCCCAAAAACATAGAAATCATCATCTTGCAGATCAAAAAGAAGTTTCACGATAAAAATCACTAAAAATTGACCAAATTACCAAAATACCCCTTACCTCAAAACAACCCTAGAGCCTACGTTACGCTTAGGAAAACTCTCTCGAACACATAAAATAACAAATTGGAACCAAATAAATCATTTCACCAATTTTAACAGAATTTGACAAAATTACGAAAATGCCCCTCATAAAGTTCATGATAATTTTACACAAAAAATTTCATAAATGATACAAACTAATATTTCCATTGAATTCCTTACAAAAAATCGATTCTAAAACATCCTAGAACATTAAAAAATGACTTAAAACGTGAAAAGTCCTCTCCGGGGGCAAAACGGTAATTTCATAATTTTCATAATTAAAAAATTCGAAATCAATAAATAAAACATTAAATAATTAAAGTAAAAAATTAATGAAATTAATTTAAAATTTTGAACCAAAGAAATCGATCGATCAAGTTTTCAAGTAAAATTGTTGAGGGTTCGTGAGATATTTCTTTAAGGACCCCTCCATTTGGGGGTCCAAAGAATTAAAGATATTTTAGAGGGGGGTTCTCCAAAAATTAAAAGTAAATCAAGCAAGACTGAAGTCAAGGTATTAAAGTCAATCAAGTGAGACTAAAGTCAAAATTAAAGTCAATTAAGCAAGACTGAAGTCAAGATATTAAAAGTCAATCAATTAAGACTAAAGTCAAAACATTAAAAGTCAATCAAATAAGACCAAAAGTCATAATAGAGTTCTAATTAAATAATAACTCAATCTAATAGAGTTCTAACTTAAAAACAATTCTACCTAAAACAATTCTAATTAAAACACAATTCTACCTAAAACAAGTCTAATTAAAACACAACTCTAATTAAATACTGACTCTATCCAAATCAACCCCTAAAAACATTTATAAATAGAGGTGCTCACACCCTATTTTCGTATCAAATCATAAACCCTAAGAGAAGTAGGGCTAGAAGCCCCCCTAGCCTCCCATAAACCCTAGTTTTGGAGCCCCAACTCCTTACCTAACATCCCTCCTTCGATTTTAGTCTAAAGAACACCCAAAAGCCTTCTAAAAATATCCCAAAATCCGCAACAAACTTGAAGAGTTCAGATCCAAAAATAAGGAGATACCTTGTCTCGGAGATCCGAAATCAAATCCGGAGACAGAACGAAGCAAGGGGGTATGGTACAAGGAGCTATTTTTGTCAGATCTGAGGGAATAAAGTTTGCTATCGGAAAGGTATAACCTTTTTTATTTATTTTTATTTATTATCATCTAGGTTGTTAGCAATATAATTTACTTGGGAAGTTAGTAGAGACCGGCTTTGGCCGGGCGGGGTTGGTGCCTAACACCTTCCAACCCCGTAACATGATCCCCGAATTCAGTTTTTTATTATTTTAGATTATTTTTGTTATCTGTTTAGAGTCATTGATTGGTTCCTAGACCTTAACAACTAGGTGGCGACTCCCAAACCTCAAGGGTCAAAAGCGGATCCGCATACCCCGCGGATCGAGGGCGCTTTCACTGTGCAAGATGAAATTAGTTCTATGATGAAGAACAAGTTTGGGAACTTGTTGATCTTCCACATAAATGCAAGACTGTTGGAAACAAATGGATTCTAAAAGTCAAGCGATAGGCTGATGGAATTATTGATAAGTATAAAGCCCGTTTGGTTGCGAAAGGATATACCCAAATAAAGGGTATTGACTATGATGAGACTTTCTCACCAGTAGTATGACTCACATCCATTCGCCTCATTTTAGCCATTGTTGTACATTTAAACTTAGAAATTTTCTAGATGGACGTTAAGACAACATTTCTCAATGGAGATTTGGATGAGGGGATCTATATGGATCAACCCGTAGGCTTCAAAATAAAAGGACATAAGTGCAAAGTCTGTAAGCTTATAAAGTTTATCTATGGTTTGAAGCAATTATCCAAGCAATAGTACTTTCATTTTCATCTAACCATTACTACAAATGGGTTTACGATGATAGAAAAGGATCATTGTGTGTATGTTAAACAAAGTGGAAAATGATATGGAATTGATTGTTGCGACTCAGAATTAGTTATCCTCAATTTTTGAAATAAAAGATATGGGTGAAGAGAATTATGTACTTGGAATTAAGAGATCACTCGTGATCGCTCTAAGAGACTTCTTTGTTTCTCTCAGGAGACTTACATTAATAGAGTGTTCGAGCATTTTCGTATGCAAAATTGTAAATCCATGGACACTTCAGTCCAGAAGGGACATTCCTTACATCTTGGTCTTTGCCCTATGATGGATGTAAAGAAGGAAAAGATAGCATAAGTGCCCTACGCAAATGTAATTGGGAGTCTGATGTTTGCTATGATGTGTACTCGATCGGATATTTGCTTTGCAGTAGGATTGGTAAATCGTTATCAAAGTAATCCAGGAACTGCTCATTAAAAGGTAGTAAAGAGAATTTTTCGATACTTGCGTGGAATTGTAGATTATTCACTATGTTACCAAAGAGCATATTTGCTATTACAGAACTATAGTGATGCTGATTGGACTAGTGATCAAAATGAGCGTAGATTCACATCAGGTTATGCATTCTTACTTGGAGGAGGTGTTATTTCTTGGTCTAGCAAGAAATAGTCTTGTGTTGCATTATCCACGATGGAATCAGAATACATTGCATGTAGTGTTGCGGTTCAAGAAGCTGTGTGGATGAGAAAGTTCCTTATTCGACTCAGTATAGTGCATAGTACCTCACATCCTGTATCATTGTATTGTGATAGCATGGCAGCACTGGCATATGCAAATGATCCTAAATACCATAGAAAATCAAAACACATCGATATTTGCTACCACTATATTCAAGACATGGTTGTGTAGAAGGAGGTAGTCTTATCACATATTTCTTCAAGTCAGATGGTAGTAGATCCTCTGACTAAATCTATTTCACAAGACATTTATCATTCTCATGTTAGGAGTTTGGGACTTCATAGGTTTTGATTTGTGATTGTAATAGACTTCTTGTTTTATTGGATATTTTTTTTATATATAGATATTTATTCCTTCCATTTGATTATATCATCAGTATATTGCATTCTTTTTTGGATTATCTTATGCCCTCACATTTTTTACTATATTTTTTTAACATGAACTTGTTTTTCGTCGTCAGGCTAAGGTCATTCACTCACACAATGATCGCCCTAACGCATAGACTGCGAGCAGGAAGGTATTTTTTAGACAATCAAACCTTAGGGGTTGAATCGATTTCAAAAGGCGCAATGATTGCGAGCTTGATCATGGTATTATTGTAACCTCGAATATTGTCGAGATGAGACTTGTAGGAATCGATTATGATTCATAGACTTGTAGAATCATAAAGCCTAAAAAAGTCAGATGTGAACTTTAATCAGGTGCTTTAGTAAGCAATTGGATTGGGAAGTTCAGGTTAGGTGCTCACAGTGCGACTAGACTTGGATCCATATGGTGTTGAGGTTGATGAACTCTTGAGGAGCTCTACCATAACATGTAAGTCATACTGTAGACACCCCATTCTTGTATCTGCCTAATTCGACAATTCTTCACCTGGTTGTTGTAGATTCCTAATGATGAACATAAAAGAACTCAAAGGCTTGTGAGTACTACTTGATTCCTTTTGTTTCTAGTCTTTTCATCCCCCCTACTCGTCACGATTCAACATAGAAAGTTACGCACGTTTAGGTTCACTACATCTTACGACCGACTTAGCAAGCACGTACGCTTAGGTTCGCTACGTACTTTGACAACTTAAAGACCTCACTACGCTAGGAAAATATGACTTTGAGACCTAGAAATAATCACGTAGGAACTGAAAGAAACCTCACGTTGAAATCCCAAAAAATCTTTAAAAATCACAAAAATGACGAAAATACCCTTCATAAATTTTGAATCTCCAAAAATTCTCGAAAGTACCTTCATTACACTCAGAAGGCGATTTCGAGTCTAACGGGACCCAAATCGATGAAAATAGAGAAATTCATAAAAATCAGTAAAAAATCATTAAAATGACAAAAATGCCCCTCATAAATCTTGGACCCCCGAAAAATCTTGAAAGTGCCTCCATTGCACTCAGAACATGATTTCGAGTCTAACGGGACCCAAATTGATAAAAACAGAGAAATACAAGAAAAATCATCATAAATCGTCAAAATGATCAAAACGCCCCTTAACATCCAACTCCAACATAGAGACCTTGATCCCTAGGAAAATAAAATTCAAATAAAAAATTAAAACAAAATAAAATTAAAATTAATTTTAAATTGTAAAATCAAATTAAATTTCAATTAAAATACAAAACAAAAATTATATTTAAATTAAAAATCAATAAACCAATTAAAATACAAAATCAAAATCAAATTGAAAATCAATTTAAAAATCATTCAACCAATCAAAATGCAAAATAGAATTAAAACTTTAAAATCAATCAACCAAATCGACAAATCAAAGTGCAGCTAACAAATTAAAATACATCCGATCAAACTAAAATCCAATTAACCAACCAATTAAAATTTAAATTCAATTTAAAATTTAAATTTAAATTAATCAACCCGTTTAAAAATTAAATTCAAATTAAACAATTAAAACTCAGATAAAAATCAAATTGAAAATCACTGAACCAATTAAAATATAAAAATAAAATTAAAATCGAACGATCAACTAATCGAAACAAAATCAAATCGACCAACAACCAATATTACAATCAAAATTCAAATTAAATTTTAATCTAACAATTTTAATCCAAAATTTAAAACCAAACACAAATTCAAATTAAATTTTAAACATCAAACTTAAATCAAAATGTCGACGAATCCAAAATTCAAATTCAACTGAAAAAATAATAATAATAATCAACTAATTAAATGACAATAGATTACCGTTAAGGCGAGTAGTACCGGATCACACCCCATTCTTTAAAAAAAATGTGTTTTAAAATAGAAAGAAAAATTTAAAAAAAAACAACCTATGTCTCCTTCTCCCTCAACGCCCCTTCTTCTCCAACGGACCCCTCTTTACCTCATGTCCTCACCCCTCTCTCCCTCTTTCTCCACACTCTCTCCCTCTCTCCCTCTCTCCCTCTCACACATTTTGATGTGGAATACTATTATAAAAGATAAGGGAAGCAACGAATTAGAGGGGAGGTTTTCTTGGCTGCCATTTGATTAAAAAAAAAAAAAAAAATTCCATTAAACCCACAACACACATTCTCATACTTTCTGATTTTTACAGCAATCATAATCCAACCCATTTTCTTCTTTGTTTATTGCTACCCCAACATTTTCTAGCCACTCTCCATCTTCTCCAATAGCCAATGTCTTCTCTATCAAAATCTGCAACACCTTCTTCTTTATAGGACGTCTTCTCCATAAGAAACATGCAACTACATCACGCCCCTCTTAAAAAAAAGTGGCTATCACAGCCATATTTCAGCCCCCCTAACTCTCTCAAACTCCTTCTCTCCCACACTTTCTTCTTTATCTATCACGTTTTGTAACAGAAAAGTCAGCAATGCCTCAGCCCTCTTCTCCCTCTCTCACGTTTTACTGTAATAATCACCATACACCCGCCTTTCTTCTTCTTTGTTGACATCTCACCTCTATTGCAGCACCTTTTGCTGAATGATCGTCTTGTTTTCTTCTTCAATCTCTATATCAACTGTAGTTTCTCTGCTCTCACATCTTTTTCTGACCATCTCCATAAATTTCCTCCACAGCATCATCTCTCACATTCTTCTCCATTAGTGCAATAGTCTCCTTACTGCATTCACGTCATAGACCAATAGCCATCCCAGCCATTGTGTTTTTCACTACACAACACAACCATCTCACTCACAACCATCATTTTCTTCGCAGTACACTCATCTCTCTGTCCCCGTCTCTTCACAGCAAATACTCGTGAGTCTCCAAGTCCTACCTGAAAAAATCGACTCCCGATAATTCTCTTATAGGTAAATTCGTGGTTGGATCTTCTTCATTTTTATTTTTGTTTATCTTTGTTCTTCTTTTACTCTTTGTCTTTATGACATTTTTTTTCATGCATTGATAGGATTATAGAAAAGTTTGTTTACGCGATTTTTGTTTATTTTTATTCATTCTTGCACATTGAATAGGATGATTAGAAGTGTGTTTTCAGTTCTTTTTTATTATTATTATTTTTGAGTTTCTTTTTTTAATTTTTTAATTTTTTTTATTAATGTATTTGAATCAATTCACCGATTTTTGGGGTATTCGTGGTGCCATGGTAATCTTTACGATTCCAAACTATTAGTGGATCGATTCACTCATTTTCCTTTTTTTTTATTTGATTGATTAACTTGGTAATTTTAAGATGATGGAGCGGCTCATTGTTGATATTTATTGGGTCGATTCGTCAATTTTTTGAGGTTATTGGGTCAATTCATCAATGTTGATATTAATCAACTCATTTTTTTTGTGTGTACACGAAAAATTAAAAATCGATTTTTCCAATAAAATCAACGAGTTGACTTACTGATGTTTTGTATGCATTAGAAATTCCAAATCGAAATTTTCTATGAAATTGGGCATGTGGGTCGACTCAATGATTTTTAATACACGTGGCAATTCTAAAAATCAAAATTTTTTATTAATGAATGTGTGGGTTAACTCACTAATTTTGATACACGTGGCATTTCGAAAATCGAGTTTCTTTGATAAAAACAGTCTTTGAGTCCACTCATTGATTTTAATATACGTTGCATTTCAAAAATCGAGTTTCTTTGACAAAAATTATGAGTTGACTCACTAATTTAATTTACGCGACAATTCAATAATCGAATTTCTTTGGTTAAAAACATGTTTGGATTGACTTACTGATTTTAATACACGTGACCATTCAAAAATCAGATTTCTTTAATTGATAATGTATGAGTCAACTCACTAATTTAGTGTATGTGGCGATTCAGAAATCGAATTTCTTTGATACATGTCATCAATGAGCCAATTCATTAATTTTGTGAATAAGGTATTAATTGATTTTACTTTCTTCCAAATATGACTGAATCGATTCACTGAATTTTGGTGCCACGTAAGCCTCATCAATCGTGGGATTCTATTATGCAAAATTCGAGAATCCACATAATTGTTTTAACCGTAGGATTTGTTTAGTAAATCTGATGTAATTTGATGATGATTGGATCCTAGTTTGACTTTTAGTCTTTGAATGTTGACTATAAGATATTTTTGGATCGTAGTAGAGACTGATCATCTTGATCCGGCAGGATCGGTGCCTAACACCTTCCGAAATCTGTAACCTGACCCCTTACCCATTTCTCTGATCCGTGAATCGACCCATATCCATTTTGAGTTTATTTTCGTTCCTAGACCTAAACTAGGTAGCGACTCCTTATTCTTTAAAAATTCTCGAGATACGTAGATCGGACACCATAATCCGCTATTTAGCGGATGGTTAGGGGTCGAGGCAATTTCAGTGGTAACTCCACTGGGGACATTTAGGGTCAAACTTGACCCGATCCAAGACTATCCTTAGGTTGACTTTTTTCTCGAGTCAACCCAGTTGACTCAATGAGACTCTTAGATTAGGCTAGATTTGGTCATTTCTTTCATTGGCATGTGATTAGATATATTCAATTATTTATCTATGTTGATTGGTTTGATAATTGGATGTATTTAATTTGAATGTTTAGATATTTGCGAAAAATGCCCCGGGTGCACTTTGTCCTTTTGCACACATTCACGAGCATGCATACGCATATTTGCATCATGTTATGTCCTTATAAACGCAATAATCGGATCTAAGCTAACCTGGTCCTTCAAGACACAGGGGACGCCTGTGAACGCTACAACTTCAGTACAGTAACTTCAGGTATATCAAACTGGAGCACCACGTACCACTTGACCAGGTAAAACTGGAATAGTATATCGGTGTTTCGGGCTGAAGTGACCTAAACTTTATCCTAACCTAGTCTCAATCATATAGAAAGCCTAGAACTTAGGTGCGATCCTATTAGGCCACGACTCGAATCGACCATAAGTGCTCCCGGGTTGCCTTTCTTTAATCTTACCAAAAAGTAAGTGGGTAGATCGGTCCACACCACTCAAATTGAACCCGCAATACCGGTCCAACCCAATAACATAACTATGAGACATACCGATCAATGTCTATTTAAACCAGTTAGCCCAATTGGTAAAAAGATCTCATGGATCAAAACATGGATCGATTGGACTAATTGACTTAAAAATAGTAGATGAAGTGATTCAAGTAGAATATTCAGATCCATTGGGTTGAATCGGCCCAAACTCAAATGGTTACACAGTCCTAATAATTTTTATTGGCTAATTTAATTTAATGGACTGAATATTTTATAATCAACAAGGTTAAGATTAGTAGAAAACATATTAAGGGCTGTATCGACTAGCACAACCTAGATCTTACTCTTGGAAGGTCGTACAACCCTTAATCATGGTTATATTTTCTAAGATTCCTGATCAATTGACAAATCATCTTCAAGCAACTTCTTGCTCGAAATGTGTCATCAGTTAAAGACTTTGAATCTAGGAGGTTAATCTACTAAATGTTATCAAAAGGGCCCTTTAATTCTAATTGCTAAAACCTATCATCGGGTCAGTAACAAATAATCCACCATTGATGGGGTTTCAGGATACTATTGCGCCCAAACTTAAGCGTCTGCCACCTAGTTGGAGTCGAGAGTCAGGTCGTTTGGAAAGAACATCAACACTAAGTGAACCATCAAAAATGGTTTATGAATCTGAACTCGCGGAAATTCGTAAGATCCTGGCAGTCCTTGCAATGGATATGAACAACATAAAAAGCAAAGTAGAAGTACTAGAACAGATCTATAAGTCAACAAGAGACCAGCCTGACAATCAAAAGGGCAAGGAACTGGAAGGTAGCACAGCTAAGAATCTGGATGAGGTTTATAAGCTTGAAGGAAATGAAGAGCACTTTAATGAAAATCCGATATTAGCCAACAGAATGACTCAGTTGGAAATTGTCGTGAAGAACATAAAAGGGATTGATGAAATCACGATAGGAATGGAGGCTCTGAATCAAATCCCTAACATCCGCCTGCCCGAGAAGTTCGTCATGCTAGAAATGGAAAAATTCAATGGAGTAGGCTGTGCAAAAATGCATCTCAAGGTATATGTCACCAACATGCGCACAATGGGCCTTAGTGACGAGCAGATGACATTATTGTTTCAGTATATTCTATCAGTATCAGCGTTATGATGGTTGATGTCCCAAGATTCAGCTGTAATAGGGACATGGGAAAATATGTCAAGGATGTTCTGGCACTAGTACAAGTATAGCACTGAAATCGAAACTTCTCGAAGGGATTTGGAATCCACTAAGCAGAAGAATGGGGAAACATTTACTGATTTTATTAGCCATTGGAGAGCTAAGGCTGCACAGATGTGGGATATACCATCAAAAAAGGAACAAGTGGCAATCACTACTGGCTGTGAAGCATTCAACTTAACTTCAGATTGAATATATTGTTTGTCTCCACCTCATTATGATAGCTCTACGTCCATCACTCAAATAGACTTGGAAAAATCTAATTTCTAAAAAGATGAAAATCCTTACTTATTAGACCAAGAATACAAATACTTCTCCTTTTATCGCTATGAACACGAACATATGACTCGAGAAGAAAGAACTTTCAAAATATCTGAACTCGATACGATCTTAGTCAATAAAGAAGAATCAAGTCTGAATAAGAAAATGTCAGAAAAAGACAAAGAATCTGAACAAGAAGTTCAAGACTGGCAAATTACCACAGAGCCTCTCAACATTGCCCAGTTGTTCCTTGAAGATTACCATGTTTCAATCTTATCGATTGAAAATGATGTCTTGAGTCCTCAGTTTGTAATCAAACCCATGTGATTTAGTTTGAGTCTAGTTTTTTTATTTCGTAATGGCTTATTCTTGTTAGATCGAATCTAGCATTTTTTATTTCTATTGAGTCGAGTCCACAATGGTGTCTGTCGCCCCATCTGATTTTAATTGAATAGAAGAAATTTATGAATACCTCGAGCACATTAACGAGTTAACTAATAATCTTGCTTTAGGAGAGGATCTTATAATAAGGAATCCCCTCCCGAATCAATCAAGTTATTTAAACAAGAATACAAATGTCAGGAAGCAAAGGTTACTGACCTCGAAATAAAAAAATACTTTTCAAAAAATTCAGATCGAAACTGACTTATCCCCAGAGGAACACGAGGAGATGAAGAATTTATTCAGAAAATTCAAAAGACTTGTTTACGTGGTCCTATGAAGATATGTTGGGTAAGCTTGGGTGTTGTTCAATAAGAAATGGGTACCTGTCCTACGAACTAGAGCGGAATCACATAATCGAAGGACGAGTCACATCATTGCTGAATTTTTCAAAAATGGAAAGTAATCCAAAATGGAGTACTGTTAAGACAGCTAATAAGAATCTCGAAACTTCAATCACAAATGTGTTAGACACATTGAGATTGACAAGAGAAATCATAGTTTATGCCTTCAACATGTCAAACTTCGACTCAATTTTCTATAAGGACTACTTTAGGGTTCTATGTTAGGTGGCATGAAAGGAAGTTTGAAATGAAAAGTTTGTTTCTTAAAGTACGAATAAAATACCCATCATTAGAAGCGAATTTGATTTATCACCATGAATCATTTGTATTTTGATACGAAAGCAAAAATGCGGGACATGCAAGTTGAAGATTGAGCCTTTAAAGAAAATTACAAGTCCAACAAGGAAGGTCATCCCGTCATCAATACAAGACTATTTGGAAAAGCCATCAGACTTCAAAGATCATCACGACACCAAAATGCTAAAATCAATCAACCTTGGCCAGATCGAGCGGTACTATATCTAAGGAGGCCATCTTTGGCCGAACCTATTTTCATGTTACCTAGCTCAATATTTCCTTTTTCAGCCTTTTTGTAACCTTTCAAAAAAAAATTTTGCATTTTTTTTTCTCAGCCCGATCACCTAACCTAGGGAAAGGAATGTACTTGAACTACGTTTTGGTCTGATCCCAAAAACAATTAGGGTACATAGGCAACTTGAGAAGTTACTTCAGGCCCGACCACATCAAAATAAAAATATATATCCACCAACAAAAAAGGATATTGTTAAAATGGGGAAGAAAATTCAAAGAAAAAGAAAAAAATTCAAAGAAATGTCGTACAAGGGGCATTTGGGTTTTGAACCTCAAAATTCCTTTCTTTTATGCCCAGTCATAAGCTTACCTATGAAAGTCCTCCTAAGTACCGAGCGAAAAAGTTAAGGAAAGAAACCAAGCGTGATCAGACAGGAATAAAAGCCTACTAAGTTCAAAAAGGGAATAAAATGGAAAATAAAGCCTACTAAGTTGAAAATCCGAAAGGACGACTTAAGCAAAAATTAAGGCAAATTCGCAAGGTTGAAAATTCGAAAGGATGGCCTTGGCAACAATTAGAGCAAAGAGAAAAAAATTAAAGAAAAATGGTAAGCTCGCTAGATCGAAAATCTGGGAAGGTGATTTAGGCAAAAATTAGAGCACGCTAGCTAGATTGAAAACCTAAAAAGGCGATCTAGGAAAAAATCAGAGCAATCAATAGCAAATCTCATTCCAGATGAAAATCCAAAAGCGGTCCGAGATAAAATTTTGAAAGTCTGAAGGGCCAACTGCATCACCTTTGGGACAAACAATTAATCACCGTACAACCAATATCCATTTTGAACCAAATATAGACTCAGCGGATACAAGTGTCTCGTCTACGATTGATTTGAAGAGCTTCACGTCCTTAAGTGAACTGATGAGGAGAAAGAACAGATTCTGTGATGAATTTCAAAAAGAAATATTATGTTCCAATTTCTTTGAGCTTGACTCAAAATCCTCAATATAAAAAGTCGAAATTAAATGTTAAACCTTTATTACGCTTGCGGTAATCAAAGATTTCAAACTTTCATAGTAGGGGCACTTCCCTTTTTTAAAGAGTGTAGTTATCCCCTTACACAAAGGGCATTTTTTATTCTCAAACTATGTTTAGCTATCCTCAGTACAACATTCCCTATCAAACTAGGGGCATTCTGTTCTGAAGCCTAATCAATTTCGATCCCAAAGGATAAGGTTAATCTTGAATTGAAAAGTACCCTTTTGATAGCAACTTTGAAAATCCCTGATGTTCAAAGAAAGTTAAAATGTTGACCGGACCTTTATAAAACCCAACTCTTTCCAAAAGTGTTATTGACTTCTTGTTTGCTTTGCCCATACAAAATAGTTCATTACTCTTCCACCTCGAGTAGGTAGAGTAGAACTCCCAAAAAATAGTTCATGACTCTTCCACCCCGAGTAGGTAAAGTAGGACTCTCAGACAACAGTTCATTACTCTTTCACCCCGAGTAGGTAGAGTAGAACTCCCAGACAAGAGTTCATTACTCTTTCATCCCGAGTAGGTAGAGTAGGACTCTCAGACAAAAGTTCATTACTCTTTCACCCCAAGTAGGTAGAGTAAGACTCTCAGACAATCATTCATTACTCTTTCACCCCGAGTAGGTAGAATAGGACTCCCAGACAAATAGTTCATCACTCTTTCACCCCGAGTAGGTAGAGTAGGACTCCCAGACAAACAGTTCATTACTTTTTCACCCCGAGTAGGTAGACTAGAACTCCCAACCAACAGTTCATTACTCTTTCACCACGAGTAGGTAAAGTAGGACTCCCAGACAAACAGTTCATTACTCTTTCACTCCGAGTAGGTAGAGTAGAACTCCCAGCCAATAGTTCATTACTCTTCCACCCGAGTAGGCAGAGTAAGACTCTCAGACAAAAGTTCGTTACTATTTCACCCCGAGTAGGTAGAGTAGAACTCCAAGAAAATAGTTTATTACTCTTCCACCCCGAGTAGGTAGAATAGGACTCTCAGACAATCATTCATTACTCTTTCACCCCGAGTAGGTAGAGTAGGACTCCCAGACAAACAATTCATCACTCTTTCACCCCGAGTAGGTAGAGTAGGACTCCCAGACAAACAGTTCATTACTCTTTCACCCCGAGTAGGTAAACTAGAACTCCCAGCCAATAGTTCATTACTCTTTCACCCCGAATAAGTAAAGTAGAACTCCCAGACAAACAGTTCATTACTCTTTCACCCCGAGTAGGTAGAGTAGAACTCCCAGCCAATAGTTCATTACTCTTCCACCCCGAGTAGGTAGAGTAAGACTCTCAGACAACAGTTCATTACTCTTTCACCCTGAGTAGGTAGAGTAGAACTCCAAGAAAATAGTTCATTACTCTTCCACCCCGAGTAGGTAGAGTAGAACTCCCAGATAAACAGTTCATTACTCTTTCACCCCAAGTAGGTAGAGTAGAACTCCCAGAAAATCGCTCATTACTCTTGCATCCCGAGTAGGTAGAATAGGACTCTCAGACAAATCGTTCATTACTCTTCCACCCCGAGTAGGTAGAGTAGGACCCCTAAAAAAAAAAAGTTCGTTACTCTTTCACCCAGGATAGGTAAGACATTCAACTTTTGCTCAGATTATGCTCAAATTATGCTCAGACTTTATGTTTAGTTGTGCTCAGTGTATGCTCATATTTTACTCAGTTTTACTCAATTTTTTCATCAGATTTTGCTTAGATTTTACTATGCGGTTTTCCATCAATAAGTTTCTTATCCTCTCCTCATGAATACGTTAAATGGAGATGCGCCTTTTTAAAAAAATCATCACTACATAGTGACACACACGTGCACTCACATTGCATTTGCATTAGTTAAGGAGAATTTTTCAAAATTCAAGGATCTGATATTTTTCGAAGGAAAGGTTACCCTCAAGGATCTGGACGCTTCGTCAAATTGTTGAATCAGACTGCAAAATGGACTGTTACTAGCTTTGGCATTCAGATATCGCATTATCTACTACAATAGATTGGGCATCTAGTTTGCTTCCACCCTCTGCCAAAAAGGGGCATCTGTAAACACCCCATTTTTGAATCTGCCTAATTCGACAATTTGTCACTTAGTTGTTGTAGATTCCTAATGATGAATATAAAAGAACTCGAAGGCTTGTGAGTACTGCTTTATTCCTTTTGTTTCTAGTCTTTTCATCCCCCATACTCGTCACGATTCAACATAGAAAGTTACGCACGTTTAGGATCGCTACATCTTACGACCGACTTAGCAAGCACGTACGCTTAGGTTCACTACATACTTTGACAACTTAGAGACCTCACTACGCTAAGAAAATATGACTTTGAGACTTAGAAATAATCACCTAGGAACTATAAGAAACCTCACGCTAAAATCTCAAAAAATCTGTAAAAATCACAAAAATGATGAAAATACCCTTCAAAAATTTTAAGTCTCCAAAAATTCTCGAAAGTACCTCCATTGCACTCAGAAGGCGATTTTGAGTCTAACGGGACCCAAATCGATGAAAATAGAGAAATTCGTAAAAATCATTAAAAAATCATCAAAATGACGAAAATGCCCCTCATAAATCTCGGACCCCTGAAAAATCTCGAAAATGCCTCCATTGCACTCAGAATGTGATTTTGATTCTGACAGGATCCAAACCAATGAAAATAGAAAAATTTAAGAAAAATTGTCAAAAATCGTAAAAATGACCAAAACGCCCCTTAACATCCAACTCCAACATAGAGACCAATCCCTAGGAAAATAAAATTCAAATAAAAAATTAAAATAAAATTAAATTAAAATTTAACTAAAATCCAAAATTTAAATTAATTTAAAATCGTAAAATCAAATTAAATTTCAATTAAAATACAAAATAAATATTACATTTAAATTAAAAATAAATAAACCGATTAAAATACAAAATCAAAATCAAATTGAAAATAAATTTAAAAATCATTCAACCAATCAAAATGCAAAATTGAATTAAAACTTTAAAATCAATCAACCAAATTGACCAATCAAAGTGTAGTCAACAAATTAAAATACATCCGATCAAACTAAAATCCAATTAACCGACCAATTAAAATTTAAATTCAAATTAATCAACCCGTTCAAAAATTAAATTAAAAATTAAATTCAAATTAAATAATTAAAACTTAAATTAAAATCAAATTGAAAATCACTGAACCAATTAAAATGTAAAAATAAAATTAAAATCGAACGATCAAGCAATCGAAACAAAATCAAATCGACCAACAACCAATATTACAATCAAAATTCAAATTAAATTTTAATCCAAAATTTAAAACTAAACTCAAATTCAAATTTAATTTAAAACATCAAACTTAAATCAAAATGTTAGTGAATTCAAAATTCAAATTCAACTAAAAAAATAATAATAAAAATCAACCAATTCAATGACAATAGACTACCATTAAGGCGAGTAGTACCGGATCACACCCCATTCTCTAAAAAAATGTGTTTTAAAATATAAAAAAAAATTAAAAAAAAAAAAAACTACCTACATCTCCTTCTCCTTCAACGCCCCTTCTTCCCTAACGGACCCCTCTCTATCTCACGTCCTCACCCCTCTCTCCCTCTTTCTCCCCACTCTCTCCCTCTTTCCCTCTCTCACATTTTGATGAGGAATACTATTATAAAAGATAAGGGAAGCAACGAATTAGAGGGGAGGTGTTCTTGGCTCCCATTTGATAAAAAAAAAAAAAAGATAAAATTTCCATTAAACCCACAACATACATTCTCATACTTTCTAATTTTTACAGCAACCATAATCCAACCCATTTTCTTCTTTGTTTATTGCTGCTCCAACATTTTCCAGCCACTCTCCATCTTCTCCAATAGCCAATGTCTTCTTCATTAAAATCTACAACACCTTCTTCTTAATAGGACGTCTTCTCCATAAGAAACCTGCAATTACATCACACCCCTCTTTAAAAAAAATGTAGCTGTCACAACCATCTTTCAGCCCTCCTAACTCTCTCAAACTCTTTCTCTCCCACACTTTCTTCTTCATCTGTCACGTTTTGTAACAGAAAAGTCAGCAACGCCTCAGCCCTCTTCTCCCTCTCTCACGTTTTACTGTAATAATCACCATAAATCCGCCTTTCTTCTTCTTTGTTGACATCTCACCTCTATTGCAGCACCTTTTGCTGAACGATCGTCTTGTTTTCTTCTTCAATCTCTATATCAACAGTAGTATCTCTACGCTCACATCTTTTTCTGACCATCTCCATAAATTTCCTCCACAGCATCATCTCTCACATTCTTCTCCATTAGTGCAATAGTCTCCTTACTGCATTCACGTCATAGACCAATAGCCATCCCAGCCATTGTGTTTTTCACTACACGACACAGCCATCTCACTCACAGCCATCATTTTCTTCGCAGTACACTCATCTCTCTGTCCCCATCTCTCCACAGTAAATACTGGCGAGTCTCCAAGTCCTACCTGAAAGAATCGACTCCCGATAATTCTCTTTATAGGTAAATTCGTGGTTGGATCTTCTTCATTTTTATTTTTGTTTATCTTTGTTCTTCTTTTACTCTTTGTCTTTTTGACTTTTTTTTTCATGCATTGATAGGATTATAGAAACGTTTGTTTACGCGATTTTTGTTTATTTTTATTCATTCTTGCACATTGAATAGGATGATTAGAAGTGTGTTTTTAGTTCTTTTTTCTTATTATTATTTTCGAGTTTCTTTTTTTAATTTTTTAATTTTTTAATTTGTTAATTTTTTTAATTAATGTATTTGAATCAATTCATCGATTTTTGGGTATGCGTGGCGCCATGGTAATCTTTACGATTCCAAACTATTAGTGGATCGATTCACTCATTTTTTTTATTTGATTGATTAACTTGGTAATATTAAGATGATAGACTAGCTCATCGTTGATATTTATTGGGTCAATTCATCAATGTTGATATTAATCAACTCATTTTTTTTGTGTGTATACGAAAAATTAAAAATCAATTTTTTCAATAAAAATCAACGAGTTGACTCACTAATGTTTTGTGTGCATTAGAAATTCCAAATCGAAATTTTCTATGAAATTGGGCATGTGGGTCGACTCAATGATTTTTAATACATGTGGCAATTCTAAAAATCAAAATTTTTTATTAATGAATGTGTGAGTTAACTCACTAATTTTGATACACGTGGCATTTCAAAAATCGAGTTTCTTTGATAAAAAAAAATCTTTGAGTCCACTCGTTGATTTAAATACACGTTGCATTTCAAAAATTGAGTTTCTTTGATAAAAATTATGAGTCAACTCACTAATTTAATGTACACGACAATTCAAGAATTGAATTTCTTTGGTTAAAAACATGTTTGGGTTGACTCACTGATTTTGATACACGTGGCCATTCAAAAATCAGATTTCTTTAATTAATAATGTATGAGTCAACTCACTAATTTAGTGTATGTGACGATTCAGAAATCGAATTTCTTTGATAAATGTCATCAATGAGCCAATTCAGTAATTTTGTGAACAAGGTATTAATTGATTTCACTTTCTTCCAAATATGACTGATCGATTCACTAAATTTTGGTGCCATGTAAGCCTTATCAATCGTGGGATTCTATTATGCGATATTCGAGAATCCACATAATTATTTTAACCGTAGGATTTGTTTAGTAAATCCAATGTAATTTGATGATGATTGGACCCTAGTTTGACATTTAGTCTTTGAATGTTGACCGTAAGATATTTTTCGATCGTAGTAGAGACAGATCATCTTGATCCAACGGGTTCAGTGCTTAACACCTTCCGAAACCCGTAACCTGACCCCTTACGCATATCTCTGATCCGTGGACCGACCCATTTGGAGTTAATTTTGATTCCTAGACCTAAATTAGGTGGCGACTCCTTATTCTTTAAAAATCTCCGAGATACATAGATCGGACACCATAATCCGCTATTTAGCGGATAGTCAGGGGTCGAGGCGATTTCACATACTACATGCGCTATTTATTTTTTACCTTTATTATTACCTATACGAGTAAGTGAATGATTTCTTGTTTCCTTATATTGTGTGAGTATTTTAAATAATTAGGTAATTATTGTGCCCTTAGTGACTTATGACTATGTTGTAAAGTAGAGGTTAATGTTTACTGACTCTAGCATGTTACCTATGACTAGGATTGATGAGGTCTATTAGAGCATGACTGGGAAAGTAACTAAACCAAAATTAAGCAACATGAAAACTTGAGGAAGATTATTAGGCATGACATTCTAATGATAAATTGTACATAATGACTAGAGCTTGTGCTGGCACTGATATTTCTACTTAAATTTTTTTTTTTAAAGTATACTATTGTATATTCAAGAAAATGTATAAATTTGCAAATTATTTTATTTTTTGAAAGAAAGCTCATGCATTGTATACAGAGTTGAACATTGTTTTGAGCTTAGGCACATGAGGGTTTGAAAAATGCTCAATCCGATGTGGTCAAATAAGTTTTGGGGCATATATGAGTTATAGGAGATGAGATGTGTTTTGTCAATTAGACAGAAACTTGATAAGTCGATTTGTAACGACTTATTCTATGTAATTTTACTTGACATTTTGTTAATTTGAGAGTGATTTTATTTAGTAATCGTTCTTTTTATTGTTTTAGGTAATAAATGGTCAAGAATACGAAAAGGAAGCAATTCGGGGTGAAATCGAAAGAAAATACGAAGTTTCGGAGAATGGAGTACAAGAGGCAGAGGCTGCCACGGTAGTGGGTACATGCCCGCCACGGCGCGATCCCTTTTTTACCCTTCGTCTCGTGTTGTTATCATATCTTTTAGATCGATTTAAAGGGGATTTAACCCCAATTGTATTTAGAACGTATGGAGGCTATAAGTAGTTTGTTTTTAGGGTTTATTAAGATATCTTGGAGACGCTAGAGAAGAAGGGGGATAGGAGATCAAGTGATTGCTACTGCAATCTCGAATTTTACTGGTTTATTCTTTCTTTCTTTTATGTTTAATTTCAAGATGTTTATTTTGTATTTCGTTATGAACTAAATTTCCCTTCTAGGGTTGAGACGTAACTCAGATACAATTTCATAGTTGTTTTATTCAAATTCAATTCCTTATTTTCCAATTACTTATTTGTATGTCTATTTTGAGTTTAATGCTATCAAATCTAAAGGCCAAAGTTTTGATTGATTTATTGATCTAGGTTAGATCAATAAAATAGATCACGTTAGAATGAATGAACGATAGAGGTACTTTAGCATGTTCTAAGAGGTTAGTAATTCAATTTACGATAATTCCACAGATTTTATAACTCTTCGGTATTTAAATTCACAAAGAGATGTGTTGAGTTAATATTTAAAGGAGTAATCTAGCGTATTTCGAGAGAAAACACTAGTTGGTATAGGGCATTAAACTTCCAAATAAGGCAATTTAGGAATTACTTTGAATAATCAATTACGTAGGAGTATCTGTAGTAAAGTCGAATGCCCTAGGTTTTTAATCCATAAGAATCCATTCTTTCTTGTTTCATTGTTATTTCAATTTTCAATTCTACAATTCTCGATTCATCAAATAGTAATTTAAGTGATTATTTTTTATACTTAGTAACTTAATCCTCGTGGGAACGATATCTTATATTATTACTTGAAACGATTAGTGCACTTGCTAGCATAAATTCTACGCATCAAGTTTTTGGCACCGCTACTGGGGATTAAAGATTACTAATATTAATACCAATTGCTTTTATTGCTAATTTCATTTTTATTTATTCTTACTTTATTCATTTTTCTCTTTTGAGTTTTTTCTTAGTGTATGAGACGGACAAGGAGCTTGGACTTAGTGCTAATCGACCTTGATATTGATAAAACACTTAGAAGGTTCAATAGGGAGCGCAAGCAAAGAGCTGAACAAGGAGTTTTAGCAATGGCAGAAGAAGAGAATAATGGTGGTGGTGAAGATGCAGTCCCGAATAGAGCACTAAACGATTACTCTATTCCTAATATGGGTGTCTCTAGCATTCGGAGGCTACCTATTCAAGCAAACATTTTTGAGATCAAGCCTGCCATCATTCAGATGATACAATCTTCGGTTAAGTTTGGGGGGTTGGCTAATGATGATCCAAATCTGCATATTGCAAATTTCTTGGAAATTTGTAATACATTCAAGCACAATGGGGTGACTGATGATGCCATAAGAATGCGTTTGTTTTCATTCTTATTGAACAACAAGGCTAAGTCATGGTTGACCTCACTACCTTCAGGAACCATTACTACATGGGATGGGCTGGTTAATGCCTTTCTGACTAAGTACTTTCCACGAGCGAAATCTACGAAGATGAGGAACGATATAATCAATTTTCTATAGCAAGATCAAGAATCTCTCTATGAAGCTTGGGAGAGGTTTAAAGATCTCTTAAAGAAGTGCCCGCACCATAGACTACCGTTATGGATGCAAGTGCAAACTTTTTTAACGGTTTGCTCTCAAACACTCAAACCATGGTGGATGCAGCAAGTGGAGGAGCATTCTTCAACAAGACACCGGAGGAAGGATATGTACTAATTGAAGTCATGGCTAGTAACAACTTCCTGAAATCTGGTAGGAATACACAGAAAAGGACAGTCGGAGTTCATGACATTGATGCTTTTACTAATTTGACTGCTCAAGTTGCTATTTTAAATAATAATTTAAAGAAAATGAATGTTGCTACAGTTTCTAATGTAGTTTGTGATAATTGTGCAGGGAATTATCCTACTTTGGAATGTCAAGGCCCATATGAAGCAAATTCTTCCGAATAAGTGAATTATGTGGCCAACAATCAAAGACAATACAATCCTAACTCCAATTACTACAATCAAGGGTGGAGAAATCATCCGAACTTCTCATGGAGCAACAATGCGAATGTGCAAAAATCGCCTCCCGACTTTCAATCTCAAGAGAAGAAACCAACAATGGAAGAGGTCTTCACCCAATTCATGCAAAAGATCAATCCATTTATTGATGATACCCAAGCCAATTTCAAAAATCAAGGTGCAAGTATTCGCAACCTTGAACATCAAGTTGGGGAGATTCCAAGCTATTGACGGAAAGGGCTCAAGGAGCACTACCAAGTAATACTGAGAAGAATCCCAAGGAACATGTGAAAGCTATAACTCTTAAAAGTGGGAAGGAGTTAGAACAATCAAAGGGGGGTAGCAAGCAAGCAAATGAGGATGAAACTGCTCTTCCTATATATCAAGATGCTACCACTCCTACTCTACAACCTATTCCACAACCATCTTCTAATCCCATTCATTTTTCTCAAAGATTGCGAAAGAAAAATTTAGATAATTTTCTAAATTTATTGATATTTTTATAAGCTTACATATTAATCTTCCTTTTGTAGATATGCTGTAGTAAATGCCGAAATATGTTAAGTTCTTAAAGGAAGTTCTATCAAACAAGAGGAAATTAACGGATAATGAAAAGGTTATGGTCACGGAAGAATGTAGTGTTATTCTTCAAAGAAAGCTTCCCCAAAAGCTAAAAGATCTAGGGATTTCCACTATTCCTTGCATTATTGATGATTTTAATTTTGATAGAGTTTTATGTGATCTTGGTGCAAGTATTAATTTGATGCCTCTCTCTATTTTCAAGAAACTCGATTTAGGGGAAGTGAAGCCTACAACGGTATCCTTGCAGCTTGAAGATAGATCTATCAAGCATCCTAGAGGCATTATTGAGGATGTTTTGGTAAAAGTGGATAAATTCATATTTTCTGTTGATTTTATCATTTTGGATATGGAAGAAGACAAGGATGTCCCACTCATATTGGGAAGACCTTTTCTCGCCACAGGTAGAACTCTCATAGATGTTCATCAAGGTAAGTTGATTTTAAGGGTTCAAGATGAACAAGTACCTTTTAATATTTTTGAGACTATGAAATTTCCTTCCGATGTTGATGCATGTTTTGCAATAAGTGTTTTGGATAGGGTAGTAGCTGAAAATTTTAATGAATCTTTTCCTCCCTTACCTTTGGAAAATTGCATATTAAATGGTAGAACTTTAGGAACTCTAAGTGATGATGAAGATATAATTGAATATGTGAATAATCTTGATGTTTTGCCACTTTGTGAGTTTCCAAAAAAGCTTAAATTTAAAGAGTTAGGAGCTGTGCATGTTAATAAACCATCATCTAAAAAGGAACCTCCTAAACTTGAACTTAAACAATTGACATCACATCTTAGGTATGCTTTCTTAGAAGAGTCTTGTTATTATCCTGTTAGTATTAACTCTTCTTTGAATGATTTGAAGGAAGAAAAGTTATTGAGGGTTTTAAGGGAGCATAGGAAAGCTATTGGATGGACTATTGATGATATCAAGGGAATTAGCCCATCAATTTGTATGCACAAGATTTTGATGGAAGAGAATTACAAGCCATTGTTGCAACCTCAAAGAAGATTAAAGCCTTCCATGCAAGAAGTGGTGAAAAAGGAGGTTGTGAAGCTTATGGATGCAGGTATAATTTATCCAATCTTGGATAGTTCATGGGTAAGTCTGGTCCAAGTGGTTCCTAAGAAAGGTGGTATGACCATGGTGAAGAATGACAACAATAAGCTTATACCCACAAGAACGGTGACCGGATGGAGAGTTTGTATAGATTATCGAAAACTCAATGATGCCACAAGAAATGATCACTTTCCTTTACCCTTTATTGACAAAATGGTGGAGAGACTTTCTTGGCATGACTATTATTGTTTCTTAGATGGATATTCGGGTTATAATCAAATTTCAATTGCATCGGAAGATCAAGAGAAGACCACTTTTACATGTCTATATGGAACCTTTGCTTATAGAAGAATGCCATTCGGATTGTGCAACGCCCCTGCTACTTTTCAATGTTGCATGATGTCAATTTTTTTCGATATGATTGAAAAATACATTGAAGTGTTCATGGATGATTTTTCTATTTTTGGTTCTTCTTTTGATAATTGTCTTTATAATCTCTCTTTGGTTTTGCAACGATGTGTTGATACAAACTTGGTTTTGAATTGGAAAAAATGTCATTTTATGGTAAAAGAAGGAATTGTGTTGGGACATCGAATTTCTGTTAAAGGAATTGAGGTGGACCAAGCAAGAATTATTGTAATTGAGAAGCTTCCACCTCCTACCAATGTTAAGGGAGTTAGAAGTTTTCTTGGACATGCATGATTTTACAGGAGATTTATTAAACATTTCTCTAAAATTGCTAAACTTCTTTGTGAATTGTTGGTAAAAGATGCAGTTTTTTATTTTTCCAAAGAATGTTTAGATGCTTTTGAAACTCTTAAAGTGAAATTGATATCTTCTCCTGTTATTGCTGCACCCGATTGGGAATTGCCTTTTACTTTGATGTGTGATGCTAGTGAATATGCTATAGGTGATGTTTTAGGGCAACGAAAAGATAAGGTCTTTCATGTGATTTACTATGCTAACAAAGTTTTAAATGAGGCTCAATTGAATTATGCAACTACCGAAAAAGAGCTTTTAGCAGTTGTTTATGCTTTTGAAAAATTTCGGTCTTATTTAATAGGTTCTAAAGTGATTGTCTACACCGATCATTCGGTATTGAGGTATTTATTTGCTAAAAAATATGCAAAGCCAAGGTTGCTAAGATGGAGTTTACTTTTGCAGGAATTTGACTTAAAAATCAAGGATAAGAAAGGTACCGAAAATGTAGTTGCAGATCATCTTTCTAGGATGGACCATGTGCAGCCAAATGAAGAAGTTGATGGGGATATTAATGAGAAATTTTCGGATGAGCAACTATTTGTAGTTAGAGAAGCCCCATGGTATGTTGATATTGTCAACTATTTGGCTAGGGGGATTGTGCCTACCGAACTCACCCACCAAAGGAGGAAAAAGTTCTTTTCAGATATTAAGTATTTTATATGGGATGATCCATTCCTTTACAAGATGTGTGGTAATCGTATAACTAGAAGATGTGTGCCGGAAGAGGAGATGGAGAGTATTCTTCAACATTGTCATTCTCGCGAAGTTGGAGGACACTTTGGAGCAACCAAGACAACAGCAAAAATTTTACAATAAGGATTTTATTGGCCTACTCTTTTTAAAGATTCATATAATTTTGTTGCCAATTGTGATAAATGTCAAGGGGTTGGGAATATATCTAGGAAAAATGAGATGCCTCTAACAAATATTTTGAAAATTGAATTGTTTGATGTTTGGGGTATTGATTTTATGGGTCCTTTTCCATCTTCTTTCTCTAATCGTTTTATTTGGTTGATGTAGATTATGTGTCCAAGTGGGTTGAAGCTGTAGCGTTGCCAACTAATGATGCTCAGGTGGTGGTGAGATTTTTGAAGAAATATATTTTTGCAAGATTTGGAACACCAAGAGCTATCATAAGTGATGGAGGATCACACTTCTGTAACAAACAATTTGATTCACTTTTGAGCAAATATAGAGTGACACATAAGGTGTCTACACCTTATCATCCACAGACAAGTGGTCAAGTTGAGGTATCCAACCGTAAGCTAAAAAGGATTCTAGAGAAGACATTCAATTCTTCAAGGAAAGATTGGTCAACCAAATTGGATGATGCTCTATGGGCCTACCAGACAGCGTTCAAGACACTTATTGGAATGTCTCCATATCAATTGGTTTGTGACAAATCTTGTCATCTCCCAATTGAGTTGGAACATAGATCATTGTGGGCTGTTAAGTTCTTGAATTTCAATTTACAGGCTGCAGGGGAGAAGAGACTGTTACAACTAAATGAGATGGAAGAGTTCCAGAACGATGCTTATGAAAATGCTAAGATCTATAAGGAAAAGACAAAGAGGATGGCATGATAGGCACATTCACAAACGGGAATTCAAAGAAGGGACACGAAGTTCTCCTCTTCAATTCAAGACTTAAACTTTTTCGAAAACATTAAGATCACGGTGGTCTGATCCTTTCACTGTCAACAAGGTCTTACCATCGGGGGCAATAGAAGTCAAGCATCCGTCGAATGGGATTTTTATAGTAAATGGGCAGCGATTGAAGCACTACTTCGGAGGGAACTTTAGTACCGAGTGGGTGTCCATTTTGCTCTCAATTCCGAAGTGAAGATTCAAGAAAGTCTAGCTAAAGACTTAAATTTTAGCGCTTCTCAGGAGGCAACCCGATTTATTTCCAGCATTGAAATTTTAATTTTTGAACAATTTATTTAATTTTACAATTTAATTTTTTTTAAGTTCAAGGATTTAGGATTTCATTAGTTTATTTTATTTTAGTTTTAGTTGTTATTTTATTTTATTAGGTAGTTTAGGATTTGTTTTATGTTATTTGTTTTGATTTTAATTATGTTTGTTTTATTTTTCAGGTGAATAAAGGGTTTCAGTATTGCCCAGTCAATTCCGCGGCGGCGGTAGGTACATGTGCGCCGCGGCGGTTTATGAAAATCTTAGATAAAGAGGGCAAACCCATGCTTAGACGCCGCGACAGAAATGACTTACCCGCCGCGGCGCAAGTCGCGAAGTTTGAATTTTAAGGGGTTAAACCCTTCATTTGGTTCAAACTCCTCACATTCTCTCGGCCCCTTTTTCTTCTTCTCTTCAAAAAACCTCTCATTTTCCTTCACCTCTTCCTCTTCCTCAACTTTCTACCTCCCCTAACTCTATTTAAATCCATAAAATTTCTTTCATTTGTTCATATCACTCTCACTATTCTTGTTTCTTCTTAGAAAAATGAAAGGTTACTACTAAGTTTGGGGGAAGGAAGGTGATTGCATTGAAGTTTGGATTCGAGATTTGAAGAAGAGGTTTGAGGTTTGCAAAAGTGGTAAGGGTTTTCTTCTCTCTTGATTGTTGAAGTTCTGTGTTTGGTTGATTTCTGATTAGAAGGGTTTTATTTGGGTAATAATGACTTCATAAAGTACTTCTAAGAAGAGGAAATCTAGGGTTGTTTCTGATAAAGAAAAATTTGTTAGTGAAGATGCATAGAATAGGTTCTATGAATCGGTAACTGGTAGAAATCCCATAGCAGAAAGGGGATTAATTGTCACAGTTGTAGGATATCCTCATATTAGGGGGATTATAGAAGAGAGGAAATGGGAAACGTTTTGTGCACAACCTAAGCTTGCAATAGTACCAGTTGTGAGGGAATTCTATGCCAATGCTCCTGAACATGACCATAGGAAGGTGTTTGTTAGAGGAAAACAGGTCGATTTTAGTAGGGAGGCTATCAACAAATTTTTCAAATTACCTGATATTACGAAAGACGATTATAATAGATTCATTGGGTGGCAAATAGATTATTAAGAGATATTGCAAGAGATTGCTATACCAGGTACCCAATGGAAGCTAACAAAAGAAAAACCCGTGACATTTCCGAGCATTGGGCTCACTAAGGACTATAAGGCTTGGTACTATTTTCTGGGGGCTAGAATGATGCCATTAAAGCATTTTAGTAATATTAATAAGGAAAAGGCAATTCTCTTGTACTGCATTGTGACTGGAAAATCTATTGATGTGGGAAAATTCATATCTTCTCATATTATACAGTGTTATACGCACACTTCCATGTCATTATTTTATTCTTCCTTGATCACTGCTTTATGTGTTGTTGCTGGGGTCCAATTTGGGGCAGATGAGGAAACTTTGGCTCCTATGGCTACACTTTTTGACAGTAAAGTGCAAGGTATGAAAGGGGTTGACAGAATGGCACCAGTTGTTCAGAGTCAAGAGGCAAGACCACAGTCTTCCAGATCTCTCACTATGGCCGAGCGGATGGAGAGGTTGGAAGAAAGGGTTAATCAACAAGGCGAGCAGCTCCAGTAGTTTACAGAGTATCAATATGCCTGCAACAACACTCTTGAGTTGATGATGAGGCAGCTAGCAGTGGGGATAGCAGTGAACATGTCACAGTTTCCTAACATGCCAGTTTATCCAGGACAGTCACATGGAGAGGGACTAGGGTCTTCTCAGGCAGAGGATCTAGATGGAGATGAGGGTGTTGGAGCAGCTGAGAAGGAGGAGATGTAGTCTCTATTTTTATTTTATTTTACTTTTCTGTCTATTTTTTTGTTTTTGATTTCTGTTTTTTATTTCAATTTTATTTTCTAGATTTATTAGTTATGTTTTGTTTTATTTTGGATATTTTAACTAAGTATGAGTTTTCTTTGTGTGAGTTAACGACTTAACATTGATTACAAGCGTGGCTTTTTCTTTTTCTTTTTAGGATACTGCTTGAAAAGAAAGGAGAAAATGTCGTTGTACCCGAGAAAAATCGAGAAGGGAGTTATTCTGTCCCTTAATTTCCTTACTTTAGTTTGTTTGCTTTTGTTCATTGAGGGCAATGAAGATAATTAAGTTTGGGGGGGGGGGGTCGGAGGATAATTTGATTATTTTATTCTTTGAGTTGTTAGCTTCATTAAAGTCATACTATCATTCTATTCATTCTTCTATTTTTCATTCTTTTATTCTTTTCTATTCTTTTATTTATTTTCTGCATTAAAATTTTTACAATAAATTTTTAACTTTTGAGCATTTCTTTTGTTTTCGAGTCAATGATGATAACTTGATTACTGTGATATGTGGCTGTTGAGTTGGAATTCGATATTACATAGACTTTGAGGATAGCTTAGACGTTTGTTTTGTTTGAATTTGATATTCAATGTTGGTCTAATATGGTAATTTTGAATAATGATCCTGTTTTGCTACTTAGAGATATTTTATTTAGACATTTGTGAATGAAAAATAGGTCTCAACAGATTTTAGAACTTGGCTGATTGTTGCTGAGGCGAAATCCTAGACTTTCATGTTGCTTAGGAAATGATTTAGGCTATCTTTGGACCGTTTGAGCTTTTCTTGCCTACCTTAATTATTTTTTATCCGCTAGTTACCTATTTGAGCCATTTATTTAATTTTTAGCCTTAATTTTCTTTCTTTAAACTTATTTTCCTACCTGATTTTGAGCCTAAATACTTATCCTTACCTTTAATAAGAATATTCACTTGTGTGTGATTTGTTGAGATTGAAGAGCAAAAATCTATTGTTAAGGGAGAAAAGGATAGAAAAGAATGTTTTTGACCCCGGTAATAATCAAAGATAAGTTAGGGGATCTTGAAGAAAAATGAAGGAGGGATGCAAGTTTGAAGAAAAATGTTCTGTATTTATTTATTTTATTTTGCATTATCATAAAAATAAATAAATAAATAAATAATTGATGGTAGTAGTGGTGAAAGTGTGTGAAAGTGTTATAACACAAAAGAAAGAAGGAAAGTATGAAAAGTGAAGTTGTGATGTTAGTATTCTTAAGCTCTTTGAATTATCCTATCCATTCTTTTTGAGCCAATACCTAAACCTGACATTACAAGCTTAATTAAGACCTTTTGATCCGAGGTGGCATGATGAGTTTACATTAGTGGAGAGTGACAAGAAAGTCAAGCTTATGAGATTTGATATTTTCATTACTATTTCAAGGTCAAATTTGTTTGCATTGTTTTTATAAAATTATCTGGGTGGTAGAATGGATTGTTTTAGAGATTGCTTGCTTGGATTTTTCAGAGGATTGATGATTTGAATAGGATGAAAGTTTGGGTGATTTTTTTAGTTTTTGTAATTTCCAATAGATTCTTGACGTTTTATGTTATCAGTGATTTTTGAGACACTATTGTGAATTGTGCTTGTTAAATGTATTTTGTTCTTGAAAGTTGAAGAGTCTGAAGTTAGTTTTCATTCAGTTCGTTCTAGGTTAGGTTTATTTCTATTTTGCTCGACGACTAGAAAATATTAAGTTTGGGGAAATTTGATAAATCGATTTGTAACGACTTATTCTATGTAATTTTACTTGACATTTTGTTAATTTGAGAGTGATTTTATTTAGTAATCGTTCTTTTTATTGTTTTAGGTAATAAATGGCCAAGAATACGAAAAGGAAGTAATTCAAGGTGAAATTGAAAGAAAATACGAAGTTTCAGAGAATGGAGTACAAGAGGCAGAGGCCGCCACGACAGTGGGTACATGCCCGCCACGGCGCGATCCCTTTTTTACACTTCGTCTCGTGTTGTTATCATATCTTTTAGATCCGATTTAAAGGGGATTTAACTCCAATTGTATTTAGAACGTATGGAGGCTATAAGTAGTTTATTTTTAGGGTTTATTGAGATATCTTGGAGATGCTAGAGAAGAAGGGGGATAAGAGATCAAGTGATTGCTACTGTAATCTCGAATTTTACTGGTTTATTCTTCCTTTCTTTTATGTTTAATTTCAAGATGTTTGTTTCGTATTTCGTTATGAACTAAATTTCGTAGTTGTTTTATTCAAATTCAATTCCTTGTTTTGTAATTACTTATTTGTGTGTCTATTTTGAGTTTAATGCTGTCAAATCTTAAGGCCAAAGTTTTGGTTGATTTATTGATTTAGGTTTATAATGAGAATTAGAATCTAGGTTAGATTAATAAAATAGATTACGTTAGAATGAATGAACGGTAGAGGCACTTTAGCATGTTCTAAGAGGTTAGTAATTCAATTTACGATAATTCCACAGATTTTATAACTCTTTGGTATTTAAATTCACATAGAGATGTGCTGAGTTAATATTTAAAGGAGTAATCTAGTGTATTTCGAGAGAAAACACTAGTTGTTATATTGAATTAAACTTCCAAATAAGGCAAAGCAGGAATTACTTTGAATAATCAATTACGTAGGAATATCTGTAGTGAAGTCAAAAGCCCTAGGTTTTTAATCCATAAGAATCTATTCTTTCTTGTTTCATTGTTATTTCAATTTGCAATTCCACAATTCTCGATTCATCAAATAGTAATTTAAGTGATTATTTTTGGTACTTAGTAACTTAATCCTCGTGGGAACAATATCTTATATTATTACTTGAAACGATTAGTGCACTTGCTAGCATAAATTATACGCATCAAAACTTGGCATAATACTCTCTCCAAAAATCAAACTCCCGTTGGTCGGACACTTTATTCCCTTCTATGAAGAAAATACATGCACAACTTGAGATGATGAGATGATTGTTGAGTCCCACCATAGACGAGTGGGAGATGTTAGTTGTTTTGAAAGTTCATGTGGACCCAACCCTTGTTGTTCACATATTTCTTGGAGTCAGAGTCTTAAAAAGGTTGAGTCCCTATTAGAATAGGAAACGACAACCCTTATCTTGTTTTCTCTATAAATAAATAAGTGGGGGACATGAATAACATAACAACAAAAAATAAACACACGGTAGAATATATGATTCTCAAAACTTCTTCTCTTTAAGAAGCAATTTTCTAGTTTTCTATCAAGAGGATCCTAGGGTTTAAGGCATTGAAACAACGACGGCTCTAGTAACATCGACATGATGGTTTTTTGGACTTCCTATCTCCAATGATCGACTCAACATGACACGACTTAAGGCTCGAATCTCCGCTGCGACAAGAAGGTGCGTTCCCTAATATTCCTAATAGTAAGGATACTAGGAACATTTACTCAAATATTTTCTTAATATGATAGCCCCGTTAGTACTTGAACACCCATAATCTATACCACAGTGATTGCATTTAGTCATTTCTACCTTTCCTCCTTTATCAATTTTTATTTTGACAAAATGATCTTAAACCTCAGATTTTGGTCTACAATGATTCTTTCAAATAAGACTTACCTCTACTTTTGAGGTTGCTATGTCAATTGCCGAATTACTAGCAACAACTAGTTCAATACTAAGAGTTGGAACATTCTTGTTTCTGATACTTGACATCTAACAAAAATAACAAACCCTTAATTAATTAAATTCAACAACATACACTAAATGTTATGTCAAAATAAGTAAGGTAATTATAAGAAGACCCCACTAATTAATAAGGACAACCCATAGCATATCCGAAAACCCAAAAAAAAAAAAAAGATTTGAATCAAACCATTTGCAAAGAGATTCCATTAACATTTCTATTAATAACAGGTTTTGTTGAGATAAACTATAAAATACAAACCATTTAGTAGAATAACATGTCAATCTTTTAAATTGTGGTGCAAGAAAGTTCTATTTTGTACAAATTACAAACTAAAACACAAGAAAACATCAAACAATTATTGATCAAAACTCACTCCCAACTAAAACCATCCAAAATTTTACAAAACATACCCTATAATCCATACAAGCATTGATTTCGAACAATGATATATATCACCAACATTTTGGATCCAACAATGCCAATATATCATCTTTTAAAATTTTCATTTATTAATTAGTTGACTAACAAACCCAATGGCAATTTTTTTTTAATCTTTTGCTTTGTACGTCACATATCCATAGCTCCCACAATAAAATGTTCGAATCAAATGGTCAAAAATCAATGGGGCTACTTGATATGATTGGAATTGGTTCAAGGGCTCAATTTGCTCCAAAGTTGAGGTGTTTATATATTATAGGGATGTAATAGAAATTAGGGGAAATTACTAATAAAGAGTAAAAAATTAATTAATTATTAAAAGAATATTATTTTTTAACAAATTACAAAAAACGATTTAACACGTTGAACCTTTAGCATTTATCGAAAACACTAGACTGTCCAGTGTTTTGGTTTCTCCAATATCTTCAAACTCCTTTGTGAGCTTCGATGAGGTTATGTGTATTGTGAAAAGAAAAATTTTCCTTACAACTTTGTAAGATTCCAAATCTTACTAAAAGTCCTTGAACTCAAATGGATTACCAAATCGACAATCCAATACCATAGCCTTATAGATTTCATGGAAAAAATCAGATTCAATAAAAATATATATTTTTTTTAAATGATCTTTAAGCTTGATCCAAGGTTTTAAAATGGATGGCTATTGAATTCTCATGAACTCCAAATTTTAAAATTAAAATATAAAAAATTTCAAATCTGAGGCTTTGACCATATTTTTGGATGCGACAAGAGGAGTTTAACGACCCTTAATAAGTTTTCAAATCTTACTATGTTAGTTAGCTTAGCTCACCCTTTCCATCCTTCAATCTAAATGAATCATATTCCTAACACAATAACACATTGGACAATTCAACTAGAGAGAAAGCTGGGTTACATCTTCGATTTTTCAACAAAGTGGCGATTCAATTGGTGAGGGAGACGACGACTAGGGTTTGTCTTCACAGAACTTGAAGAAAAAAAGAGAATAGATGAAAGAAAGGGGTTTACCATTTTTTCTTTTGGGATTATTTTATTATTGAATATATATACATATATTGGTTCGGTTCTCGATTTGGTAGGGTTCTATTATACCTCTAAACTGGAACCCAACCGAATCATGCAAAAATCGAACCAATCCAATTCAAAAGGCTTTGGTTCAATTCGATTCTTGGTTTGACTTGATCCAGTGTGCACCCCTACCATCTACATCTCATGCGTGTAAAAGAGAGAAGGAAAATTAATTGAAGCCATCAATGTCACGAGATTAATCATTTATTTAAGGGAGCAACTCATTAGTTTTTTTTAAGTTCAATGGTTTATTTGTTTTCATGGCCGAGCCAACTCACTCCCTTCCAAGGTGTTTTGGATTGATTTAATTGGAAAAGTTCTCCATAAAGATTAACACAAGTTAACTCACTGATTTTAAATCCAATTTCTTTTACTTGTTAAAAATATGTGAGTTAACTCACTAATGTTAGTGCACGTGGAGGTTTTAAATCCGATTTTTTTTTACTTGTTAAAAATATGTGAATTAACTCATTTTAATGCACGTGGAGGTTTTAAAACCAATTTTTTTACTTGTTAAAAAATATGTGAGTTAACTCACTGATGTTGATGCACGTGAAGGTTTTAAATCCAATTTTTTTACTTGTTAAAAATATGTGAGTTAACTCACTGATTTTGTTGCACGTGAAGATTTTTAAATCCAATTTTTTATTTGTTAAAAAATGTGTGTGTTGACTCCCTTATTTTGGTGCAATTGTAGGTCTTAAAATCAATTTTCTCTATATAAAATGACACGTGAGTTGGCTCAGTGATTTTTTTTTACACGTGGCACTTAAATGGGAATTATTTTTGCGCATGAGATATTTATGTTAATTTCAGTCTTTTCTTCCAAAAAATTTTATTTCATATATATTAATACAAAATTCGGTTTATTAATGAGTGCCACGTAGATTTAATTGGAAGATATGATTTTTCATAAATTTCCTAACACGATTTGAAAAGAATATTTTTTCAGTTTGGAAATTATGACCATAAGATTTATTTGATCAACTAGATGTAAAATGATGATGATTTGTCTGGCCGATTCGACATGAAATAATGATGATTGGACCTTAGTTTGATTTTAGTCTTCACCCATTGACCTTAGGATTTTCTTGGATCATACTTGAGACAGATCACTTTGATTGGGCAGGTTCGGTGCCTAACATGTTCTGAAACCTATAACTCGACCCCTTCTCCATTTCTCTTAGTCATAGACTAACCTGATTCCATGACGGAATTATCTTTGGTTCCTAAACCTAAATTATGTAGCAATTCCCCCTTCTTAGAAAATCCCCCAAAATCATTAAGTCTTTTTTTTTTACTTAGGAAAAAAGCATCGAGGTGCTTCTAAACATGACCGATTCAACTAACTAAATAAAAGATAACATGACTAACTGAATAAAAAATAACATAATCGACCCGATTAACTGAATTTAGAAAAGTAACATGATTGAATCAACTCTAGAAATAACTTATGGACATTTGACTTCAAACTTCATAACTGGGAAAAATGCTTGAATGGATGGACTGTGATGCCCGAGATCACTGCTTCATACTCTTATTTGAGCCTATCATATGCTAAATTACCCACTATTTCAATAAAATATTTGCTTTCCAATATTATTTTTGCCATGGGATAGATGGATTCATCTTGATGAAGTGAAGATAAACCGTTAGGATTGATCGGATGAATGAAGGAAAACGGACCAGCTGGTTCTAGTTTGGTTGAGGAAATTTCTTTCAAAATGAGTGGAAGCTAATTTTATAAGTGAGCAAAGGATTGGTGGTGACATTAGGTGTCACAGGTGTGGATAAGGTATTTTTTTTTTCCAATCAATCAAATTTTGAATAGCATGCCGCACACACCTATCAGTGTTGTGACTAGGCATTTGTTGGTATCCACAGAATAAGTATGTCCTATAGTTTTGTGAAAAGGGATTAGGCAAGTCCTAGGCTATAAAGATGTGGGACACCCTTTTTACAATATCTTTTGATATGCAGTACAGAGAGGCATCCCAAGATTAACAAATTGTCTTTGCAGCCTAGGTTATAAAGGTTGAGTAACTTGGGGAGATGGTGTTATTGAAGTAGTGGTCAGTTGTAACGCATTTGTATTGGGTCTAAAGCTTTTGGATTTTGACTCTTTCGAGTTGCCAAAAATCCCCAAGAAAAGACTGTCATCTACTTGACTTCCAACTTCAAGAAGAGATTGAAAAATAGGAAGCTATTGAGGTATCAAGTATTTGGTATAAGTGGGAGTAAGATTCTTGAGGATGATCTTGACTTATTATTTTTCTTGAGGTCAGTCCCACAACTTAACAGTTTTAACTCTCCATTGAGCGATGAATTCAATGAAGGTCTCCTAGGCTTTTACTTTGTCGTTTCTAGATCTCATCTTCTGAGTTCGATGTTTGTGTTGAACGAATATCGACTAATAAACTCATTTATCAATTCATGCCATGTTTTCACCATAGATGAGTCCAGTGACATGAGTAAACGTAAAACAGGCCTTGTGAAAGTTCTTTGAAAGAATTGAGTCATTTGTTCCTCACTCAATCCTTAAGCTTGCATAATGTCGACGTATACTTTTACGTGAGTCTCAGGGAATCTAATCCCATCAAATTTATCCATATTTGCTATGGTGAATTTCTCTAGCAAACAAACAATGAGAAATAATATCATTTCCCTTAACCCAAGGGCAAGCTCATCTCGATCCTTGATATTCTTCAATACAGTTTCAACCTGAGTTATTCGATGAGCTAAGACAAAGTCGATGAGTACTTGATCTATTTCTTGATCTTCATTGAGGTCAAACACATCCTAAGACTTTTTAATTTTACCTTTCTTCTTTTCAACTTTTAGACCATCAATTTGTGTTTTAACAGATGCAATGATTTGTGCTTGGAAAAGATCTAAAATCTGACAGAGTGTTGCTTCATCCATGATAATTTTCCTTTACAAGGTAATGATAGATTATTCAAACTTAACGACGGTATTCTAACAAGATGATTATTTTGACAGGTCCAAAGTGGCACAACTGTTGGTTTAGAGCCTCTAGGAGCAATTTTAACCTGGTCGAAACTAACTCAGATAAACCGTTAATTTTGAAAGGATTACTCTTAATCATATAATTAAAGATTTAAAATGAATTAGCCCAAGTATGGTCGCAATCATTAAGTCCAAATGCATTATAAGCCTATAGTGACCACAAGAGTGATAAATATTAGTTGGGGTCTAACCTTGATTGGGTTGAACCCTTGATCAAATTGATTGATTAAATCTCAAGAAAAAATCTTCTTATATGAACTGATCTGAATCTTTGAATCAAAAAGTAATTGATTTAACTCGTTTTGCATTGATCAATTTGATCTATTTGTCAATTGAGCCAACTAGTTTGGCTCAACTACTATATTTCACCAATTTTTATTGGGTTTGATCGATATTTCGCATTTAAAATTAAAAGATTGGATCGATCGGTCCACTTACCTATTAGTTAGATTAAAGAATTACAACTCGAGAACACCCATAGTCGGTTCAAGTCATGGCCTAATGGGACCAAACCTATGTTCGAGTCTCTAAGTTCACTAAATGATTGAGACTAGGTTAGGAAAAAGTTTAGGTCACTTCAGCCTGAAATATCAATATATCTTAGTTTTACCTAGTTAAATAGTACATGATGTTTTAGTCTAATATACCCGAAGGTATTGGACTAAAGCTATAGCATTCACATGTGCCATGTGTGTGCCAAGGGATCAGGTTGGCTATGTTTTGACTACGGAGCTATCAAGCGACAAAGAATTATGCAAACATCATATATGCATGCTTGTTAGTGTGCACAAAGGGACAAGATGCACCTAAGGAATTTTCACGAATTATAAGCATGCAAGTGTAATCATCACAAAAAGAAAATAAGGAAAGACGGATTCTCCACTAAAAGCACCCTCGGTCTGTGGTAGCAGATTCCGATTTTTGGGAGTCGCCACCTAATTTAGTTCTAAGAACCATAAAAAACAATGGGTAAGGAGTCAGATTATGAGTTTCAAAAAATCTTAGGCACCGAACCCACCTGATCGAAAAAATTAATTTCTACTACAATACAAGACTACTCTACGGTCAACGGGAGGAGACTAAAGTCAAACAAGGAGTAAAAGTTAAACTTAGAGTTAATTTGAGAGACTAAGGTCAAGATCAAAGCTACCTAAGTCAAAATTAAAATCAACTAGTGGACTATGGTCAAAAGTCAAGGTCAATGCTAAAGTCAATAATATCATTATACAAAAAAATCTTCAAGTCAACTCATAATAAAAATTTGGAAAGTAAACTAATAAGAGAAAAGAAAAAAGGAAAAATTTATTGAATTCGGACCTAAAGTGACTTCTCAGATTGCCTACATACCCCAGATCACTTTTGAAAAAATGACATGAAATGTCAAGAAAATGTTGAAATAAACGAATTGAATCGGTAAGTTTAAAAATCTAATGAAAAATCAAGTTAAAATATTTTTCGTTTTAAAACTTCAAAACACAAATTTTACAAAAAAATGAGTTAAATCATTGAATAAAAAAACCTTTTTTGAAAATGCCCTCAATCCACATGTTTTGGATACCGGTGTTTTTTGAATCGCCACCTAGTTTAGGTCTAGGAACCATAAAATGACTCTGAATGGAATTTGAATCAGTCTACAATAAAAAAAAATGAGTAAAGGGTCAAACTACGGATTTTGGAAGGTGTTAGGCATTGAATCCGTCCGATTGAGAGGTCGTCTCTACTACAATTTAAGACTATCCTATGGTCAACAGGAAGATACTAAAGTCAAATTATGCGTCAAAGTCAAACCTATGCTCAATTTTAAAGATTATACTCAAAATAAAGTCAAACCTAAAGTAAACTAGGTGTAACCACGATCAAAGTCAACTAGGGGTAACTACTATCAAAGTCAAGGCCTAGGTCAAATCGAAAACCTCGGTCAAAGTCAATTCGAGATAATGAAATTAAACTAAAAAATCCTACTAAATCAACTCATAAATAAAGAAAACAAGAAACTAATGAACGAGGTAAAAATAGAAAATTTTGTTGTAGTCGGACCTGAAGTTACTTCTCAGGTTTCCTATATACCTAGGATATCTTTTGGGATCATATCGAACGTAATTCGAAATAATGCATAATCTGCAAAAAATTTTGACAACATCATCGGAGTCAATGAGTTGACTCAACATTTTGATTTCAATAAAAATGATTGAATTTCTCTATTTTTAACATATTTTTAAATTTTCAAATCATAAGTTGGAAATTTTGGAAAATTGCCAAGTTGACTTATCGAGTTTTTAAAAAAACCTTTTTACTTTATTTACTTATTTATTTATTTTAAAAAAAATCTTTTTGTTTTATTTTTTTTTCTATTTTGAATCAAGTTGACTCAATTAAAATTAATAAAAAAATCTACCTTGAGGTTCGATTGTAGAGGATTCCCTTAGAAATTTGTTGAATGAAGTGTCGCGATGACTTAGGCATAAAAATTGAGTGCAAGAAAGGCCGAAGGTGAGGGTGGCTTGATTGAGATTATGAAATGGAAGGGAATAAATGGGTTTGTTGTAAACTCGAGGTGAATAGAATGAACAAGACTATTTTAGATGTTAAAATAAATGGATGGGTGTGAATGGCCTGTTATAAAACGTGAGGTTGAGGTGCTACGTCAGTGATGAAAAATAAAAGAGAAGAGGATATCTTAAGGCAACAAAAAAAGTGAATGAGAGGTGCAAATCTGAAAGGTAAAGAAGGTTTAACTGCTCCCAAAAAATTCCATGTGGGACTCTCTCTCTCTCTCTCTCTTCGGGTTAAACCCTTAGTTAGATCGATTGATTAAATCATAAGACTAAATCCTTTGTGGTTAATTGTCTGAATCTTTAAATTCAAAAACGATTGGTCCAACCAGTTTAGCATTGATCAATTTGATTCGTTTACTAATTGGGCCAAATGGTTCGGCTTAACTAGTATTTTTCACCAATCTTTATTGGTTCAGATTGATATTGCGAGTTTAAAATTGAGCGGTGTAGATTAGTCCACCTACTTACCTTTGATTAGATTGAAAAAGTCCAACCTGGAAACACCCATAGTTGGTTTGAGTCATGGCCAAATACGAAAACACCTAGGTTTTGGATCTCTAAGCTCACTATATGATTGAGGCTAAGTTACGAAAAAAATTTAGGTCTCTCCAACTTGAAACACCAATATACCTCTTAGTTTCACTTGGTTGGACAATATGTGGTATTCTAGTTTAATATACCCAAAAGTACTGGATTGAAGTTACAACGCTCGCATGCATCATCTATGTCCCAAGGGACCAAGTTGGTTATGTTCCAACTACGGGACTATCGAGGGACAGAGAATGATGCAAATATGTAAATGCATGCTTGTGAGTTTGTACAAAGGGGACGAGGTGTAACCGAGGTGTTTTTGCAAATCATAAACATGTAAACCTAATCATCACCAAAAGTAAATAGAGAAAGATATAAAAAAAATAGCATATAAAAATTATCCTAGAATATGATTTTCTTGGGTCAACTCAGTTGACCCAAAGGGAAGTTCTCAAATCAAGTCAAGTTTGACCTAAATATCCCCAGTGGAATTGCCATTGAAAGCACCATTGATCCTTGTGTTTCAGATCCTAGTATTTTGGGAGTCATCACCTAGTTTAGGTCTAGGAACCATAAAGTGACTCTGAATAGAATTCAAATCGATTTACAATAAAGACAATGGGTAAGGGGTCAGATTACGAGTATTGGAAGCTTTTAGCACAGAACCCACTAGATCGAAGGATCAATCTTTACTACGATTCAAGACTATCCTATGGTCAACAGGAGGAGATTAAAGTCAAATTATAGGTTAAAGTCAAACCTATGGTCAATTGAGAGATTACGAACAAATTAAAGTCAAACCTAAAGTCAACTAGGGCTAACTACGGTAAAAAAACAAACCTAAGTCAACTAAGGGTAACTACGATCAAAGTCAAGGCCTATGTCAAATTGAAAAAACCTTAGTCAAAGTCAAATCAAGATAATCAATTTAAACTAAATAATGACACCAAGTCAACTCGTAAATAAAGAAAAACGTAACTAATGAAAGAGGAAAAAAAAGAAAGTTTTATTGTGGTCGGGCTTAAAGATACTTCTCAGGTTGTCTACGTACCATAGAAATCTTTTGGGATCAGACGGAACATAGTTTGAAACAATGCGTGATCCGTACAATTTTTAGGAAACATTATCATAGTCAATGAGTTTCTCGGCATTTTGATTTTGACAAAAGGGATTGAATTTCTCTATTTTAAAAAATATTTTAAAAATTTTTAAATCATAAGTTGAAAAAATTGGCAAGTGGACTCATCGAGTTTTTATAAAAACCTTCTTACTTTATTTATTTTTTTTTGTAAATTCCTTTTTGTTCTATTTTGAATCAAGTTGCCTCGATTAAAATTAATACAAAAAAAAACTTACCTTGAGGTCCAATTGTCAAGGATTCCTTTAGAAATTTGTCGAACAAAGTATTGCAATGACTTGGGCACAAAAATTGAGCGCAAGAAAGGTCGAAGGTGGGTGTGACTTGATTGAGATCGTGAGATGGAGGGGAATAAATGGATTTGCTATAAACTTCAGCTAAAGAGAATGAAGGATCTATTTTAGAGTGTTAAAATGAATGGGTACGAATGGGTTGTTGTAAAATGTGAGGCCGAATTGTTAGGTCAGTGATGAAAATGAAAAAGAAGCGGGTATTTTGGGATAATAAACAAATGTGAATGAGAGGTGCAAAACTGAAAGGTAAAGAAGGTTTAATGATTGCCAAAAAAGTGGATGAAAATGGTGATTTTATGTGAGAGGGTGATGATGCCGTAAGGGTAGTCTGTGGACGTTAATGACTTAAGGCCAAGGGCTTCAAAGGTGAGTTAATGGAGGTCATGGGTGGAAAGAGGAAGTGTTGAAACAAATAAGGTGATGGTTTATTAATGGAGATGACATTACGGAAAGTTCAATTGAGGTAATAATGAAGGTTTGGTAGAGGAATTAACAGAGATTATGTTGAGGAAAACGAAATGCAGGGGTTCGGTTGGAACTGAAAAACCGTGGTGATGAGGGGTTTGGGGGAGGTTTAATGGATGCAAAGATGGAGGTCCATGCTTGGGTAGCAAAATGTGAATGGAAAAGAAGATAAGAGTATTGTTCAGTTGGGCTGGTACAACAATGGAGAAAATGGAGATGGAGAAGGTTAGTTAACCGTTCTTCTTGATTCTCTTTCTATTTTCTTTTTCTACTTGGCATTTTTTATTTATTCAGATTTTTTTTCCTTTTGCTTGTTTTTTTTTTTTTTTTTTTCTTTTCCATTTGGTGAAACTCTTCTTGTGTTTTTATAGAGGAAGATGAGAGAGTCCATGTGGGACTCTCTCTCTTGGCCTAGTTTAGTTGGTTAAAAATTAAATGGATTAGGATTGATCTGCTCGATCAAGATTTTAATTATTGATTAGTTTAATTTTATTTTGTTGGATTAATTGATTGGTATGGATCAAATTTATTTTTAATCGCAAGTTGCATTTAAAATTTGATCGGATTGATTGATTTAAATTTTTTTGCTCATAATATTTTGATTTAATTTTTTATCTACAATTGATGATCGATTTTATTAGTTTTTGAGTTGATGGATTAAATTTCATCATTTTCATGTGATCGAAAATTGACATTATTTCATGTTAATATTTGTCCAAATTTTATGTAAAAATTCATCATTTTATATGAAAAATTAATCATTTCATGTGATCAAAATCATCGTGAAATTTTTTTGTATTCTTAAGTGTGATATCTCTAATTTTTTTTGATGTAATGAATATTATCGGAAGTTTATTTTCAGTAACATTTTCCTAGGAATCAAGGTTTTTAAGTTTAAGTCAAATTGTCAAGGGGTATTTTGATCATTTTTTATAAACTTATCCAATTTCATTGATCTTAGTCTGTTTAGGCTCAAAATCACATTTTAAGAGTAATGAAAGTATTTTCGAGATATTTCTAAGATACGAGACTTGTAAGGGGTATTTTTATCAATTTTTCTTAATTTTAACAAACGATTTTGTTTAATCATGATGTGATTCTTTCCAAGTCTCAAAGTTTGATTTTCCTAATGTTGCAAGATCTCTAGGTCATAGAAACGTATAGTGATCATGAACGTACGTGTTTTCTAAGTTAAGTATAAATAGTGATGATTATGAGTATGCATAATATTTACATTGCACGTGCAGAAAAGAGAGAGAATAGGGAAGGATTAGGAAATAAAATGGGAAATGTCCTCTCACAAACTTTCTGCTCTTCGCATATATTATACGTTCACCATTAAGGTTCCTCAGCAATCAAGGGACAAGTTGTCAAATCAGGTGCTCACAAAAATGGGGTGTCTACACTTTTATGTGTCGAATTGACTCGATGAAAACTAGAAAAATAAAAATATTCCACTAACTTTAAAATGCGATGATCCGATTGTCGGGGTCCCTTAAAAAAAAGTCCAGCGAACGTTGTCGAGGGTTAGGCACAAAACTAAGAGGTAGATGGGCTCATTATGAATGTAAAACCATGATCTTGAGTTGTCGAGGGTTAATGTTAAGGGGTGCTAATAATGATCGGTAGAAATGAATAGAAAGAATGATGAATGTGCTGAAATGGAGAGGTATTGCAAGTAGGCTTATGATACAAGGAAAGTGACGGAGATAAGGTCTTTGAAATCGTGAACAGGAAGAGATAGTGAGTGAGATAGAAATGAAAAGAGAGTGATAAAAAAAAAAAGGAATACGACGAAGTGGCGCAAGTGAATAAGGTTGCTGTTGGTTTGTGCAAAAAATAAAGTAGATGGAGAATGTGGTTATTATTTGAGTATTAGAAGAGTGGAGTCTATGAAGAATGGGGCTATTGTTAATAATGTGTATGAAGACTGTGAGCAATCATGTAAGAGTTGAAACAAGTCATGAGAGAGAGAGTCTGTGGAGTGAAAAGTCGAGAGGGTGAAGGACTGTTGAGTGAGGAAAATCGAAAGGAATGGAATGTGGAGGTGTTGTGCATTGTGACTGTAAGGAAAAGAATGCGATGGAATATAAAGAAGAAAAGAATGAGATGATGAAAGGTGAATGGTGGCGTTCAATCTGTGCATTGATGAGGGTGAAAAAAATGATGAAGGAGGTTGGAGGACTTTATTAGAATGAAAGGTGACAAAAGTGTGAAAGGTTGGCTTTAATAAAAAATAATAATAATAATAATGGTGGATAGGACTATGAAGCAATTGCAAAGAGGTATTAATGAGAGTAGGAAGAAAAAGATAAGAGGATAATAAGAATGAGAAGAGGGCTTACTGGTTGGTTTTGATAGAGTCAAAGAAGATGATGGCTTGGGGATCAAAACGAAGGTAAAGAAGATGGTTGAAACGAAGATGAAGAAGGAGGTTGAAGATGTTACGATAGTAAAGAAGAAGAGAAGTAAGTCTGATTCCTCTATTCTCTCTATTTTTTTTATTTTTTCTTACTAGCTTTTTTTCTGTTTGCATTTTTTATTTGTTGCTTTCTTTTTTATTTTGATTTTGTCTTCCTTTTTCAATAAGACGTCGTGGACCTTTTATAGAGAAAGGAGGTAGAATCCATGATGGACTTTCCCCCTTTTTTACGTGATTTCATGTGAGAGAAAGGGTGAAGAGATCAACTCCTTCATGGACTCTCTCTCCCTCTCTCTTGCGATTTTTTTTTTGTCGAACATCCAACGTGAGAAAACCCCTCTTCATTAGAAACACATGGGTAGTGATCCCATGCATTTCACTAGTTTTATAGTACTCCCACACTCCAATTTGATTGATTAATGGTTAAAGGCATTTAAATTCACTACAACATAAGTATGAAACGGTTTACCAACCGTCTCTAATTGAGGCGTCGTTAATGAATTTAAACAGCTAGAAGCCGTTCTAGATATCAGGATTTGGAACGACTAAAAATCGTTTCAAATATGCATTTATATAACAAAAAAAATATCTTAGACATCGATTTAAAATCCGATGTCTATAAGAGTATGTCCTAAGCCTGAGACTTTAGGCATCGGTTATAAACCAATATCTAAACTTTAAAAAAAAAAAAAATTTATTTTAATTTTTTTTTCTACACACCTATCACCCGCAGTCAAAATAGACCCAAATAGAAAATATTGAGATTTTCTATCACATTAATTTATACACAGAAAGAGTTACAATGAGTCATAAGTACAAAATTCAATTCATGTGGCTTCAAAGCTCCTTAAACAATCTCTTGAACTCCTCTATTGCGACAGCAAACATCCGATAGCTCTTCAACTGAAACTATTAGAGCAGAAATATCACCCCTTGTTGCTACCTTGGATAATGCTTACAGAAATCTTGATCGCTCCACCTCAGTTACGACTGTTGATGGAATCAATGAAATGATCTCCTTGGCCCAATCCAATGCTTTTATCCCATATGCCCTCACCAGAGATAGCAGTGCATATGTTATCTAACGAAAAAAAAAGAGGTTCACTTACCATAAATGGCAATGAGTAAAAAGTTGATTTTCGGCAAGAATAATTTCCAAACCGTGGAAATCATTTTGACATATTTAGCCTTATCAAGAGACGATAGATAGAGAGAACAATAACCTATGCTCAAGAGTACTTACCACTTCTAATCGAGAACTTGGGAGTGCCCTAGTTAATGAGGCTACCAAGATTCTGGTGATGCTTGCATCTTGAGGAATTACCACATTATCCCTGATAGATTTGTACTGCTTTGCTCGATTAGAGTTTGCAAGATCAAAGACATCGGATAAGAATGTCAATATGGAATTGCAGGCCTTCTCTAAAAGCAATAATGAAAATAGAGGGTATGTTAGATCGGAAAAATGCCAATATTTGGCCAAAATAATTGCGAAGAATATAATTATCCATGTCAGTACTGCTTCCTCATTGAAAACTACTAGGTCTCTTCTTGCTTAGCATAGAGAATCACCTAGATTGATATCTGATCCCTTACTGTGGGTATGCCTACTTTTGGGGAGAAGGCTATCTAAGCTCCTCAGTGTTACACTCACAGCATATTTGCAAACCCGGCATAGAGCATCCATTGTTCTAATGTCCCAAGTACGACTACACAATAAGAACTTACAAGCTCAAATTAGACATCGACAAGAAAATTTAGGCATTTAACCATCGAAAATTGTTCCCTAAAAGGAAAGTTATTCAACAATCCTTACTGATCAAATATGACTTTGAAAATTGGCCATAACCTTTGAATCACATACGCCACAGCTTCAGGGTGATTAACATACCTAAAAATTAATAAGTTGGGCAATTGAGAAGCCACATAAAAGAAACTGGGATACATAAATAAAATACATGTCAATTCTACCTGAAAATGTTTCCAAGTCGATCAATATGAATAGTAAGCTCCCGTGCAATTATTTTTTGCAATGGTCCTAGACCTTGATTGATGGTTTCCTGTTTGTTTAGAAACAAAAATAAAACAGTATTACCCAGTCCAATAGAATTTTAGACTACTTTCTTTAGAAATAGAATTTTAGACTATTTTTTTTAGAAATAACACTAACCTATAAAGGAGTTGCAACTGGCAGGCATAAAGCCTCCAGGGCTTTCCTAGCATGCATCTGTGATGGTATAGTAAACAGACTTGCAGTATAAAAAAGAATGTACTTCACAAGAAAGATCTAGAATAAGAATGGTCTATCAATGACACAATGATACTAACAGTAGATACACAGGATAAAGGTTGATCTAATAGATGGCTACGATCATCTAGTTGAGATTGGCTTCAAAGATCTCATAACTTACTCTGATTTCCCAGTCTTTGCTTTAAATTGCTCTTGAATGTGTCTAATCAGAATGTCATCTGCACCTAACGGTTTTTCATCATCTTGCATTCAAATGAAAGTCATAATCAACTTTTAGTGAAAAACAGCATGATCTTATCTGCCAACCGATGCTAATTGTACTTTGTAGAACCAAATAAGAGTAAAAAGATGTAACACTCACATAGAATTTCCAATTTTAAATGAGCATTAAAGAGGATATATTATCTAGTTTAAACACTACGTCATATTGCGGTTTCGGCGACACCACAACTGCGCTAAAAACGACTACTAAAGGCAGTTGTTAATGACGACAGTTTTAAGCCGTCGTTTAACCGTCGTTTCAACTGGAAATAAGTAAAAGTTGGGGTGCCAATAACCACTAGAAAAAAAAATGAAAACAGAACCTTCATTTACAGAAGTCTTCTTCACCACTGTATAACTTCAACTCTCTCTCACTCTCACTCGACTGATCACTGTATAGCAGAATATATTCAGCTATTTTCAACTGATCAGTTGCTCTCTCACTATCTCTCGATTCCGTCGCTCTTCTCGCTCTCGTTCTTTTTTTTTTTCAGAAACCAATCGATCGGAATTTTTTTTTTTAGATACAAATCGATCGGAGTTTGATCAAAAGATCTTCGCTCGACCTCTCACTCAAAGAATATGTTATTTTGAAGACGAAATCAGATTTGATTTACAAGTTTTAGGGCAGAATCGATCGGCGTTTGATCGAAAGTTTTAGGGCTTTGTTCGATCTCCCTCCTTTTGCTTCGTTTGTGATCGAATCTTCAGGTATGTTAAAGTTTTTTATTGAATCTTAGATTTTCCATAATGAATTTAGGGTTTCAAATGTTTTTTTCATTGTTAAAGCAGATTTAGGATTTTGTTTGATCCCTCCTTCCCTAATCATTTTGAATTACCTTCTATTGCAGAGGAAATCCATATAAGATCGCATTTCAGCAGCTAAGTTTCGATTTCTGTCGGATTTGTCGTGAGTTTTTGCTAGGTTTTTTTATCTAATCTTAAGGTATGTTAAGGCTTTTGATCCAAACTCAGATTGTTATCAATTATTTTAGGGTTTCAGATTATAATTTTAATGTTATTTATCAAAATGCTATATATTCTTAGATGTTAGTTGTTTAATTGATTTAATTATAAAATCTTCATCTAATTTAGTTTTGTGAAGAAATCTTAATCTGAAGCTTTTTTCTTTGTTGGGTGCCCAACTATGAATCTATTTTAGTTTTGTGTAGTGACTCTTTGTTAGGGATTGTAATGAGTAGTTTTTCAGTCATTTTAGTCGAAGGAGTTTCTTTCTTCATACCCTCTCCTTTTGATTTGAAGATTTGTTGCAGCTGTGAAGTGTTAACCATTTGTATAGTAGAGAATGAAACACTTTGGGGGTGAAGGTGGAAACAGATCCCAAAGTTATAATCCTTTGTTCATTTTTATTTGGTAGAAAAGGTGCAAAAGCCTTTATATACAAAGTGGAGGAATACCCCCACTTGTACCTTAATTTATATATGATCTCTGTATTTTGGTTAGGGTAGATGATGATTACTAGCTGTCTGTAAATTCATACTGTCCCTTCGCCGAGCTTTCATTGATTAATAGAAAGTCCTTCATGAATGTCAAAACATGGTTCATGTTGTCATAACCCCAAATTTATTTTGGAGTGAATTAAGCTAATGATGAACTATGCTTAAATTTGGTCTTGAATTGATACTGAATCGAGAGTACATGTGGCATGCCTAGTGTTTGCAAATGAAATTGCTTGCTTCAATAGGTTTCATCTTTGAATCTCTCGGGGTTCAGTTACTTTATAATGTGCACACGGCATATATCTATTAAATTACTTGTGCCTTCGTTCCAGCATTTTCTACATATAAGCAACAATGGTTATTGTCCATCGAATCTATATTTTGTACTCCTCTCTGCAACCACTGCCCACTCCCCCACCTAATACTTCTTTTTGTCTCCAAAAAGAATCGAATCTTAATTTTCCTCTCTAGTTTTACAGTCTTGGGTGGGACCGAGTTTGGTTGGAATCTTTGTTGACCTTAGAGTCCTTTGACACAAATATATGCAAACAGTCCACCAAAAGCATTCACAATGAAGTAATAGTCCACCAAAAGATCCATGGACACAAATATATGCAAACAGTCTTCTAAAGCCTTCATACATATAATAATAAAAATCTTACAAATCACAAAACCATAATAACAACAACAACAACTTTGCTTTCTTTCAACCAGAAGGTCACCTCCAAATCTGGTTGGGAAGACAAAGCAACATTCAGTCTTATAAATATATAAATATAATTATAATAGATTGGTGGCAGAGTGGCCTTGCAGCCTCCATTACTAGTCAATCAGTCATATTAGCGGAGCCAGGTAACTTGCAAGAGAGTTTATTGGCTTGCAAGTATCAATATTTTCGGTTCTCCGGTGCCTCACCTTGATCCTTACCAAGTATTCAACAGGGATCCATGCAAAGCTAAGCATTGCTGGTGCTCTATCTTCACCCAGTCCTTTTTCTTGTTTATGGGTTTATATACTTTTCTTGATAAATATTTAAAAAAATACATGCCTATTTTGGTAAAATACCCTAGATTCTTTCTATCTGATAAAAGAATACTATCTACCAGTCAGCTGTAGTTTTAATAATTAATCCTTAAGTTTTTAAGTCATTTTTCAATTAGTATCATGGCCATGGCACATAGACAACTACGCCCATGTCATGTGTCAAGGTAATGCTCATTTTGTTCTAGTTTTTGTTCTTTTTTTTCCTCTTTGGTAAATCTAATACTATTGACGATTTGAAAGTGAGTAGATACATTACTTGGAAACAAGTAGAGTGAAAATATGAAGTCAAGAATATATCAAAAGTAAGCCTAAATAGAAACCTTAATGAGGGGAGCTACTATGCTAGCTTGATGCTTCCTGTTAAACCTTATAATCAACATAATTAAAAGGGATATTTACGAATAAAGGAGAGAGTAGGGTCTACAATTGTGTTTTATTATATAGATGTTTTAACTGTTTTTTCCCATTTTGTATTTTGGAGAGATATTTAATGCTTTCATTCATCAAGTTTACATTGATTTCACATATTCAGTTTGATGCGTTCATGTTGTAGGCGTCATTGATTTATCCTTCTTTTGGGTTTAACCTGCCCGCCCAGAAAAAGATATATTAACATTATACTTTATATCAAAGGTCCTAAAAAGATTTGGGCATGTTTATCGCATAAGAGGCAATATATTGGTAATAGAAATGGGTCTTCCCATCTTGGAGGCAGAAAATATGCAAAACAGTGAAAAATGTTTTTGTGAATGCAATTTATTAATGTCGTGTTTCATAGGAATTTAATAGTATCTGGATCTTGAATCAAAGGATTTCCTGATGTTGTTGCTAGCCCTTCTTCTTCCAGTATTTGTATGTTCTGGATATTGAACATTTGAATTACTACACAGGCTTGCCATGTGGTGCTAGGAGTTTTATAGAATTGGGTATGGAATCTTAGCTACCGTTGATTTGGTCTTATCTTCCTTAACTTAAATATAAATACATCAGTATCATCATTAACATTCTAAGGGAATTTTATTGTCATTTTCTTAATAGTGTATTTTTGTATCATTTCTATTTCTGTGTTTGAGTAATCTATGTCGAGGTCGGGTGGTGAGCACTAACATCATGATTTTAGCAACACCTTTGAAGACCACCAATGAGAATGGTTAATTACTTATTCCCAGTGCTCTTCAAACATTTCTGATCATATATTACTTTCTTCAATCAGGTCCAAGATATTTACAAGTCGTGAATCTCGACATGATTATAAGAAGACAGTCTGTGGTCTTTTTCACTTTTAGGAAATATATATTGACTTTGGGATTTTGAGCATCCTCTAAGCTAGTTGATGTCATTTCCCTTCCAAAATTGTAGGGGCGACAGGTCTTACAAACCCAATCCTTGACTTACTTGTGTTCTGGATGTATTCTTCATACTCCATGCAGAACATGAAATGAATTGCTCCACAACTACTGCCAGGCACCTTGCATCAAGGTATGCATCTTATTTTCTGTAATGCAAACCAGCTACCCCAAAAAGGTTGTACGATATATCTGACATCAAATTTTCCTATTCCTTGGCTCCGTGGAGAGCTTCAGTACAAAGTGCCAACCTTGCACCTTCAACATAGACAAAATGTGCAAGTCTGCTCTCGCCAACGCTATCTTCAGCACCGTGTCTTTAGTGCTTGGTGCTGTCACATCAGGTAATGTTATAATTGTTATACCTATACTCTACCCAACCCAATTTTTGGGGTAATTTTCGAGCAAGTTCAAATCTATTAATTTTTTTATATTAAAAGTATTTTATTTCAAGGCTTAATATAATTTGTTTGAATTATTTTAGTCTCTCTGTATTTCTGGGTTCTTCTTTGGTTTCACTCCATCATCTCAGCATTCTTTCTAGAGATTCAAGTTGGGTGTTTCTCCTTTAAATTTATGGTCAGGTAAGGTTTAATGACTAATATCCTTTCCTTTACACTTCAAATCTCATCAATTTAGTTTGTTGGTTCTCTTGTTTATTTCTATTCCACTTGTTTTAGATGGGATTTTGTGCTCAACAGTCTTATTGTGCACTAAGCTTCCTATCTTTTTTGTTTCTAGGTTTTTTTTTTTTCTTTTTTAAAGTTGTTTTAATGTTGAAGGAAGTTATTGTTGGATTCTCTCAGGTTTTGAGAATTTTAAGGACGGGAAAGATGCTAAGAGTTAATTGTCATACACCTTCTTCATCATGTCTTTCTATTCCCTCCTCAAACATGAATTTGCCAATGTAAGCTGTCAGATTCTCCATTATAACATTAATACTTGAAATAAGATTTGGGACTTAAGAGTCATTTTGCAGGATATGGTTCCAAATTACTGAGAGAATTGAAGTTTGTTTGTAGTAATGTTTACTTGTCTTAATCATAGAAAGATCAAATGGTAGCCAAACTTGTAAGTCTGACATTTAGAATTATGTTAGAACGACTCAGCACATTTTTCTTCCAAAAAAAGTTTAATTTCTCAGGGTGTGGGGGAAGGGTGTTCTTTATTGATTAAGTATCTTTCAATTCAAAGCATCAAAAACTTTATAAAAAAATTGATCCAAGTACATGCTTTTAACCTGTTGTTTATGTCGTAGTGTTTCTATTTGCAGTGTTCCCAAAAATGGATTGCCCAATGATGTATCCAGTCCTTTGAGCATTCTAACTCTTTCTTTGTTTCTATGTTCATTGATATTTCTTATTATAAAACAATGATTGGGAGTTGTTTTTTTTTTTTCTATTTGATGAATGTCCCTCTCCTTGAATATTGGTCCAAATTAACAAATGTATTGAAGGGATTGAATGATTGGTAGGTCTTGCGTACTGTTAGAATTTCCATATTTAGAAAAATATGTGAGTTACATCTGATAAGGGAAAGAATTAAATTGTGGGTGATCCCAAACAGTTTATCCAAAACAGTTCTTTAAAACAATATATTAGAAGATAGGCAGGGTACTATTAGTTACTCTTTGTTTTGACCAAACATATGGCGATAAAGGTTTAATCATGGTGATGATGATCTCTTTATATGGATCAAATCAGCTTACGTCAATATAAGGGCAATCTCAATTCACAACTCTCATTCGATCATTTCTGTTGCCTGAATTAAGATTCATACTGGTGGTATCAGTTCCAAACTAACAGTCTACCATAATTTTAATTATTGTTTGCTTTAAATGGGCTAGATAGAGTTTTGGAGCTTAAACTAGTGCACACAACACTGAGGCAGCCAGTTTTATTCTATCTTATCTGCCCCAAATGAATAAAATGGCATGTTAATAAATCCCTATACGCCTTGTTAAATTCATGGGCTTTGATGGTGTTTTTATACTTGGTTGGCAAAGGGGCATGATGCTGCTACTGTTTTAAAGAAGCTTGCCTCAAGGTTGTAGTCTTTGAAAAATGTGGATGGTTCACACTTTTATGCATTATGAATGCTTTGTATCAGAGGCATGCAGCTTACATGCATATGTTGTTGGTGGTAGGTTGTAGTAGTTTAAAAAAAGTTTAATTTAGTTCAATTTTTGTATCCCCACCACACAAACACACATATATCAACGTATGGTGCACACCACTTACACGGGGCATTAGAAATGGTATAGAAGGTGTTACGCATCCCCCTTGGTTAAAGCCTCACACACAGACACATAAGGTGTAGAGTGCTTTGTGGCATGAGCTGCAAACACCTTTGGGATTTTGAATCTCTAGTTTTTTTAAAGTCCAGGGTTTATTATGGCCTAATTATATCTTTGCTTTCTTCTTAAAGGTGATCGCTGACAATGTTGGTGGTAATGTTGGGGATATTGCTGGGATGAGATCTGATCTTTTTGGCTCTTATGCTGAGTCCTCATGTGCTGCTCTTGTTGTTGCCTCCATCTCCTCATTTGGTATCAACCTTGAGTTCACTGCAATGTGTTATCCCTTGCTCATCAGCTCCATGGGCATCCTTGTTTGCTTAATCACCACTCTATTTGCAACTGATTTCTTTGAAATCAAGGCTGTCAAGGAAATTGAGCCTGCCTTGAAGAAGCAACTCATTATCTCCACTGCTCTTATGACTGTTGGAATTGCTCTTGTTAGTTGGGTTGCCCTCCCACCGTCCTTCACAATCTTCAATTTTGGAGTCCAGAAGGTTGTGAAGAACTGGTATGCTCCATAACTGTTCTTCATGCTTTTTCAAGATATTTGCAATTTTTTTTACATATATTTTGGTTGTTTCAAAATAATAAAATATGTTGACAGAGACTCCAATTGCAGGGAACTATTCTTTTGTGTTGCCATTGGCCTATGGGCTGGACTGGTTATTGGATTTGTAACTGAGTATTACACTAGCAATGCATACAGGTAACTAATCTTAGTAAACCTTCCGTTCCTCTTCAATTCTGTCGCATAATAATTTATATCTTAACAAAAATCTGTCTTTCATCTTACAGCCCTGTACAAGATGTTGCTGATTCATGCAGAACTGGAGCTGCTACCAACGTTATCTTTGGTCTTGCTTTGGGATACAAATCCGTGATTATTCTGATTTTTGTCAGTTTCAGCTTGGCTGCTATGTACAGCATTGTCGTAGCTGCTCTTGGAATGCTGAGCACCATTGCTACCGGATTGGCCACTGATGCTTATGGACCCATTAGTGACATTGATGTTTTGAGTTTTTCATTTGGATTTTGGTGGCAGATTTGGATTTGGATTTTGGTGGCAGATTTGGATTTGGATTTTGGCAGATTTTGTATTTCATAAAAATAATTAAAAATGACACATTTTTTTTCATTTTTAAATTTAGGAAAAAATGTAATTTTTTTAATATTACAAATCAAGAAAAAACGACTGTCTGTGACAGTCTTTTTTTCCGACTGTCAAAGACTGTCGTTTTTTCCGACTATTACTGTCGTTTTTTCCGACTGTCAAAGACCGTCGTTTTTTCCTATAGTCGAGGAAAGTCGTTTTTTCCGACTGTTTTAGACTGTCGCAATTTAAAAACCACTCCTTTAAAACGACCCCTATTCCGACTGTAAGGGCAGTCGGTTTTTTCAAAAACGACTGTCATGGACAGTCGTTTTTAGCGCATTATGACGTAGTGAAAGTTTTGTGTCACTCCTGAATGTTTCAGCCAAAACTTTCTATTTTTTTGACATACAAGAATGCCACATTATTTAATCTCCAACAATCTTTACCTTTCAAAAAAAAAAAGGAATGCCACATTAATATTGTTTAAAAATTCCAAATGTATCCCAATGTTTCGCAAAACATTAAGGAACGTAACAGAAAAACATATGTATTCCCATTAAATCACGGGTACATGCATTGTTCCAGAATGTTTAGAAACATTTGTAATGTGTATTAATAGAGGCAAGTGTGATTATTAATTCTAGCTTTCATTTTAAACACTTAAAAATAGTTTGATCTACTCATCTATAAATAAAACTAGTTTTTTCGATTTATAGCCAATGTTTTGATAAATTCCAATTGAACCAGGATTTATGCATACCATGAGGATTGCCTCACGAAAATTCACCATACATAAAAGTCTCAGATTCAAAATACCTCTTCAATAGCATTTAAAAGATGTCGGCACATTCCCTGGCGACGATGTTTGATGTGAGTTACAACAAGAGGCATCTCTACAGTTGTGATTCCGTGCACCCTGCATAAAAACCAAAGATGAGCTCACAACATTTGGTGATTGTAATCATAGATTACTACCAAGGAATGAATGCAAAAGAAGCTACAATCACAACAAGTATAATATTACACATTTAAGTGGAAATGATGTGGAATAGCCCAGAAAAAAATATGCAAATGACGTAAAAAAAATGGACTTTGTGAAACAAATTAAGGAAATGGACAAATAATAATATAGAGGAAATATACACCCCCAATTGTATAAGACATGTGGTATCATGTCTAAGCCTGTTCTTGTATCTAACATTGGGAGAAAGCATTCCTCCATAAAACTAATAGCAACAACCAATTTTGAATTGCATTCAACCATCAATGCAAATCTTTGTGTAGTACAAACTTTTTGGTCACCACGGATACATTTAAGAAGGGTCCATGAAAAACCATGAGCAATATGGTTTGAAATGCCAACAAGAGAATGAAGACCAAAGTAAACCTGCATGCAGCAGTGAATTGAACTCTTTAAAACAAGAACAACCAACAATCAACAAAAACAAAATGACAGAAACCCATAGATATTTTGGGCAACATGAAAAAAATGCAAAGCAAGACTAGGGACATGAATTAGCAGATAAGTGTGCCCAAACTGTAATGCAGAATTATTAGGCTATAATCACTAAATAGACCACATGTACCCCTCTATTTTTCCCTATTGTGTGTGTGTGCGTGTATGTGCATCCATCTCAATATTGCCGAGGACCCAGAGATGATTCATGTGTGTTTCGTGATTCAAACTGAATGACTTTTCCTTCCATATTTTCTGGATCACCCTAATTTTTCCATCACATCTTGATTTTCTTTTTTTTTTAAATGTTTTGTGTGACTTTTAGTGAATTCCTCCCTTTCTGTGGTTAAGACATACAATTGTCACAACAAACAACAGAAGGGCCAATTCCCAATTAAAATTCAATAAACATAGAATATTAAGACAGTAAATACTAAAGTAGAGATGAAGTTGGAGAAATTTAATAACTTCTCATCAAAATGCAACCTTGTGTATCGAGGATTGTGTTGCTCAAGTGTAGCAGCCTTTGATATTTCAGAATTTGCTTTACAATGCAGCTCATAGTCAAGGATAGCTCCTTCTCCATGAAGTGTGATGTGATTCTCTGTTGATACATCACTTTCAAGACTCTTCAATGGATATAGATCTCCAATTTGCAATTGTTGGTCCATTTAAGCATTCAATAAGGAGAGATGTTAATTGTTTCTGAAAAAGTGTGCATGTTTGTTATACATAGGATTGGAATATTCTAGTGCCATGTCGAACAAAATAGTCTATAATTCTCCTCTATATATAAAGACATATCATAGGTTCATCAGAGTGAGATCTAAGGTTGAACATAAGATGCAAAAAATGTTTCCCTATTTTTAAGAAGTTCAACCTTGAGAGTTACAAGGTAGGACTAGATCAATCTAGGTATCAGAAAGAAAGAAAAAAAACCTACGAATGCCCTTAGAATTAGGAGTCTCTTGTGGGTAAAATCAAGTTATTGATCTAATTCCATTAGTATGCCATTTACCTACTTGCCAACCTGTAAGGCCACTTTTACCCATTAATGCCAGCATGTTTCAAAGGTAGTACTAGCATGGCTTAAAATATCATATCGATTGAATGTTTTAGTTAATGAAAAGCCCGATAAGATATCCACCAATATATTTGATACAAACCGATACATTTTCAAGGACAATGTTTCTTATAGATCGCAGTCGATACATTCCAATAATTTAAACCATGGGTAGTACTATGTATAACGATGTTAAAATTAAACATACCAAGTACCATAAACTATAAATGCAGCAGTAGCACTACAACAAAAATGGAAATTAGGAACTCAAAGTCCGTTTTACCTTTTTGTTCCAAAATAGACATTTCTTGTAGTGTTCATAGCTATAAACTTACAACAAACATAAAGCCCATACTTTCTTTAACAAATTGAACAGCAAAGCTTTCAAAAGAGCACACCTTAACAATAGAGAACATATATAGAAGTCATTAACTGCACCGAGTTGGATGTTTAAAGCAGCACTTATAACCACCATTGAAACTCTTCTTAATATGTACATTTGTGGATGGTGCAAACAAGGATGAATAATACATACAACTTATTGCGAAGTTATTTCAAATTAAAAAGGATATAAACACAACAACATGAACCTTTAAACCAACAACCTATTGTTCAAAATCAGCTTTCGACCTAGGACTTGGTGCGAGAAATACTTCTTCAATAACAGGTTCCGTCTATAGAACAGATTTGCCCAAGCCCATGTTCAATAACAGTTAACTGATTGTCATTAAGTCGTTGGCCTTTGTAAGGTGGAGTTCAAAATTTCAAGTTGCTATAGTTTTAGAGAGAATAAAGGAAAATCAAGTAGTTGAGGGCATGGGTATGTGTTATGTAAAAATGGTGATGGAAGAATATTTATAATTCATATTCAAATCTCTTCCACAACAGTAGAATATATCCATAAAACATATATATATATATATGGGTCCCGTTCGCTAGCTAACGTTTTAGCCTACACTTTAGCAAACTTATTGAAATCGTTAGATTAAACGCGATCTGATAGACAAGATTGAATTTCGCAACGATTTAACGTTTCAATTATAATTTATCGATATTTATAGCGCCATCCGTATATTTCTTAATATTTAGTGCTACCTCCTTGGATTGAATTAAACAGAGACAGAAGTTCTGTCGAACAGAACTAAACTCAGATTTCTCTCATCTCTTCTCTCTTCTCCTTCGTTTTCCCTTCTCTAACTCGAACCCTAACTTTAAATGCAGATCAGATTTCTCTCTTCTTTCTTCTCCTCGTTTTACCTCAAACCCTAACCCTCTTCCTCTCTATTGCTACGACGACGATGACTCACTACTGTTCCAGCCATTGCGACGAAGAAGACGGAGACATGCAGCCATTGCGACTCACTCCATCTTAGTACTTACCTCTAATTCTATGGTTTCTTGAAGGTGTTCATGTTGAACAAGCTTCCAGTACAAACCACCACGGGAGAAGAACCATGGAGAAACCCCTAAAGAGTTCTAGAGCCTCACACATGACCCAAATTATTCAAGGTATGTTTTGATTTTTGATTTCAGTGGATCAACTAGCTGATTTAACTGTATTTTAAATATGCTTTCACTGAAGCTACTATTCATGATAGAGTTAAATTGTGAAATAGGATTCATGTTGATGACCTAGTAATTGGGATTAAGGTGAAGACGACAACAGCTTTGATGATGATCTGTTGGTTGATCTGTTACTTCATTTGGTTGAGCTATACTCCCTTGCTTAGTCAGCACATGTTTTACTCTCTAGAAACATGTTTTACTTTCAATCTGCCCTTTGACCTTAATGAAAGAAAAGGGCGAGATCATATTCTAGACATTTGAGTATTATTTTCTTTGTGATTTTCATGGATAGGCCTATAACTAGGTTCTAAGCCGAATGTGAAAACTGTTCAAACCCAAGAGGCTAGAAGCCTTAATCAAGCTGGATTTTTTCGACTAGATCTACCTAGGGGTGGACCAAACAATCTTGGGTTCAAGTGTTCAGGTGGCCTGAGAGTTTGCCAAAAGTCATTTTGTCAAAGCTGAAAATCCAAGACGATGGAGAAGCAAGTCTCCTATGTTAGTTTCTGATCTATCAAAACCCACGAAACCCCTTTTTCAGATTTATTTAGTGGCCCACAGTGTCTTTGATGACACGTTTCTTGAAGTTAAGAAACGTGACCCACGAATGGATCACGTTGTGGTAACCATCTGATCGTGAATGAGTGCTTGATGGAAGCCTCATTCAAAGTTGGTTATTTAAGCTTGGTTTTGGTCCCCAAACTCTACACTCTCTCTTAATCTTCTTCAGTCTACACCATCTAACGTGAGTGTATTCGAGTTTGGAAGTACCAAATCGAGATCGACAGATCTGCAGCGTAAAAGGATCAAAATCAATGGCTGGAGGTATTTATTTATACGAATTTTGGGCAATTTCATATTTGATTCTCTTGATTTTATTTCCGCATTTATTTTAAGAATCAATATTTCAGGTTCAGATTTAATCTAACATGATATGCCTCCATATCTTCTGTTTTTGTTTGAAATTTTTATTTTTAAAATTTGAGTTTGATGCATATTGGAGCTAAAAATCTTTGAGAAATTAGATTTCTAATTTTTATGTAATTTTTAAACAATCTTTTGGAGTTTTATCTGATGAGTTGTATCAGATCGAAATCGAATAGATATCGGATAGAAATCGGATAAACTGAAAGTTAAAGAAGACAAATTTTTATAAATAAAATAAAAAAAATAAATAAATTCTAAAATTATTTAGGTATTTATTTAGCAACATGCCTATCTTTTATTTATTTATTTATTTATTTTACATATGATATTCAGTTTGTTTAATTGTATGCAATTTATTCATATTTATATATGTTTGCTTGAATTAATTATTTTGCTTAAATTAATTATGCAAAATTTTGGATAAATATTTATGCTCGAAATTAGAGGATTAATTTGTAATAATTATGCTTAAAATATTGTTTTTACATATTTTTATGTTTAATTATGTAAATTATTAAGTTCTACTATGAGAATAATTAAGTGCATAAGATTAACATAATTATAGTTAAACTATACAATATATTCTCATAAAACTTAAATTTTAAGCACAATACAATAATGTCTAAGTGATCTATATAATTTTAGTTAATTAGATAATAGCCCAAGCATCTTTAATTAAATAAAAATATAATTAATTAGGATCACATAAAGTTTATTTAGACATCAATTGTAATTAATTATATTTAATATAATAAAGTTTATCCCACAAGAAATTGTATTATATTTATATAATTAATTAGGATAAAATATCAAATTATTCATAACTTACCCACAGGAATTATGACTTAATAATTTGGTAGTTTTATCATAATGTTTAATCTAAGATAGAATATATATCAAATTATATACCTTGTATAATTACGAATTAAGTGAATAATTTGATATATTCTATCATAAAGAATGATTGAATCTTTTGAATTAAAAATTAGCCCACAGGCAATTTTGGTAATTAGATTCAATTTTAAGCATGATTTACATTAGTAAAACATGAAATTATTTAGGTCTCAATTTTAAAATAAACATGTAATTTTTAATTTATGCAACTTCACAAACTGCGAATTTTTCTGATATCTGATGTGATATTCCCAAATTAAAGGGTGATAACTATAAAGTATGGAAAGAGAGAATTCACCTTCACTTAAGATGGATTGACATTGATTATGCTATTAGGAAAGACGAACCACCTGCAATTTCCGATACCAGCTTTACAGTGTACATTACGCTTTATGAAAAATAAGGAACGATCTAATCGCCTCAGCGTAATGTTCATTAAGACAAAAATTTCTACTGGTATTCGTGATTCCGTAGATCAGCATGATAATGTCCAAGACTTGCTAAAAGCCATTGATGAACAATTCGTTACTTCAGAGAAGGCACTCGCAAGTACCTTAATCACGAAGTTCTCATCCCTAAGGCTCACCAATGTCAAAGGTGTGCGTGAGCACATCATGCATATGAGGGATATAGGGGCTCAATTAAAGAATCTCGAGGTTGAAATGTCGGAGTCCTTTCTGCTGCACTATATTCTGAATACCCTTCCGCATCAATACGGACATTTCAAAATCTCTTACAACACACATAAAGACAAATGGTCAATTAATGAAATCTTAACCATGTGTGTTCAAGAGGAAGGAAGGCTAATGATGGAACTGGGCGAGAGTGCTATGCTGGCTACACGTGGAAAGGGAAAATCTCAAGCTAATCAGAAAGGAAAAGGTAAAATACCCCCCCAAGCTGATATCAAGAAAAATTCTAAGTGTTGCTTCTATAAAAAGACAAATACGTGAAGAAGGAATGAGTCAAATTTAAAAAATGACTTGAGGATAAAGGTAATTCAATCTCATTTGTTTGTTATGAATCTGATATGGTTAATGTAAATATTAACACATGGTGGATTTATTCTGGATCAACAATCCACATTTCGAATTCCTTGCAGGGTTTGCAAAACCTAAGGAAGCCAGTGAGAAGTGAGTAAAGCATTTTATCCGAAAATAAGATGGGCTCACATGTAGAGGCTGTAGGGACATGTTGTTTAACTTTAGGTAGTGGTTATGTTTTAGAGTTAGAAAAGACTATTTATGTTCCAAGTTTTTCTAGAAACTTGATTTCAGTTTCAAGACTTGTACCTTTTGGATATTCCTTTCACTTTTCAGAAACATCCTTTAGTTTATTTTATAAATCTGATTGTGTTGGGAATGGTATTTTGTCTGATGGTCTTTACTGCATTAATTTACAAAACAATGCCACTCATAATGCTATGCATGTTAAAACTGGTACTAAAAGGTGTATTATTAATGAGGATTCCTCTACATTATGGCACCGGAGATTAGGACATATCTCCATAAAGAGGATTAAAAGATTAGTAAATGCTGTGGCACTTAGTACTCTGAATTTTACTGATTTTGAGACTTGTGTGAACTGCATAAAAGGAAAACAGACCAACAAGTCAAAGAAAGGTGCTAATAGGAGTTCGGCCATATTAGAAATCATACACACTGATATATGTAGTCCAAACATGGATTCACATGGTCCGAAATACTTCATCTCTTTCATAGATGATTATTCACGATATCTGTATCTCTACATGCTTTATAACAAGAACGAATCATTAGATGCCTTTAAAATCTTTAAGGCTAAAGTAGAGAAACAATGCGGCAAACAAATTAAGATCGTGAGATCAGATAGAGGTGGAGAATATTATGGTAAATACACAGAGAATGGACAAGCATCTGGGCCATTTGCAAAGTTTCTTCAAGAGCATGGGATTGTTGCCCAATACAACATGCCTGGTTCACCAAATCAGAATGGTGTAGCAGAAAGAAGAAACCAAACATTATTGAACATGGTGCGGAGTATGCAGAGCAACTCCAATCTTTCTAATTCCTTGTGGGCAGAAGCACTTAAGACGGCAGTGTATATATTAAACCGAGTTCCAACCAAGGCTGTTTCTAAAATGCCATTTGAATTATGGAAAGGTTGGAAACCGAGTTTGCGACATATGCGCGTTTGGGGATGTCCGTCTGAAGTAAGAATTTATAATCCACAAGAAAAGAAGCTCGACCCATGAACCATTAGTGGATACTTCATTGGATATGCCGAAAGGTCTAAAAGTTACAATTTTTTTGTCCATCTTACAGTACTAGGATTGTGGAATCAAGAAATGCAAAGTTTCTTGAAAATGACTTAATTAGTGGGAACGATCAAATCAGGACTATAGGTTCTGAGAATGATCATTTAGAGTCTCAACCTTCTACTTCAGGTGATAGATTGGTTATTGTTCACAGCGCCCGTCAAGTACAAACTGGTGTTGAACAACTAATCATTGAAGTTCCACAAGCTGTTAACATCATTCCGGTAGATCAGGTTGTTCAAGAGTTGCCCGAGACTTCTGAACAACGAGTTGAACCCATACTTCCGAGGAAGATGATAGTGCGACATTAAGAAGATCTGCTAGAACTAAGAAGTCAGCAATTTCTGGTGATTATGTTGTGTATCTACAAGAATTTGATTACAACACTGGAGTCGAAAATGATCATGAATCTTTTTCGCAAGCCATGAGTTGCAAAGAATCAGAATTATGGTACAATGCCATGAAGGAAGAGATGAATTCTATGAAGAGTAATGGAGTCTGGAACCTTGTTGAGTTGCCTAATAGTGCAAAAACCATTGGTTGTAAATGGGTCTTTAAGACAAAGAAAGACTCATTAGGTAACATTGAGAGATACAAGGTAAAACTTGTTGCTAAGGGATTCACTCAGAAGGAAGGAATCGATTACATGGAGACTTTTTCTCCTGTGTCTAAGAAAGATTCCTTGCGTGCTATTTTGGCATTAGTAGCCAATTTTGACTTGGAGTTGCAACAAATGGATGTGAAAACAGCACTTCTTAATGGAGATCTAGAAGAGGAGGTTTACATGAAACAACTTGAAGGATTCCATCTAGTGATGGTGAGCAATTGGTTTGCAAGCTCAAGAAATTCATATACAGTTTAAAACAAGCATCCCGCCAATGGTATTTGAAATTCCATAATGTAATTTCTTCATTTGGTTTTGTTGAAAATATTATGGATCAATGTATATACCAGAAGATCAGTGAGAATAAAATTTATTTTTTTGTTTTATATGTGGATGATATTTTGCTAGCAACTAATGATAAAGGTTTGCTGCATGAGGTGAAACAATTCCTCTCTAAAAACTTTGATATGAAGGATATGGGTAAGGCGTCTTATGTCATTGGCATTAAGATCCATACAGACAGATTTCGAGGTATCTTAGGTTTGTCATAGGTGTAGGCACCCCAATTTGAACGGGCCCATACTCGAAAGGGCCCAAAAATATAAAAAAATTTAAATAAAAATTGCCAACGAGCCTCAAATGCCCAAATCAATCGAAATATGGCATTTTGATCGAATCAAGGCCCCTAAGACCTCCTAATGGTTTGGGAGGCCCGCCAAGAGGATTCGGCCAACCCTCCGCTTTCCCAATATTCATCGCTCCGCTTCCAAAACCAAAAACGTTAAATTTTCGGTAAAGTTCACCAACGGGTCTAAAAAGCCCGATTTGCCAACACGTGGCATTTTGATTAATTCAATAATTTCAAAATCTAAAAAAAATGGATAAAACTAAAAATATGAGACTTGGGACATCTATCACTTCCTCTACCTTCACCGCTCCACTCCCGAATCCAATTACCCTAAGCCCACCTAAAGCCCGCCCCCCCTAACCTAAACTCAATCCCACATCACCCAAGATCTAAAACTAACCTACACCATCAAAACCCATTCCAAGATAACCCCCAACCAATTCCTAAAACCCAAAATCATTTCATAACCCAAGACCAATACACTAAAAAGCCCACAAACATTTATCTATATCCAATTCACATCAAACCCACAACCCACATCAACCAATCACTATTTTTATCATCAAAAGGTGACACATGTCATCACCCCCATCTCACCTCCCTTATCCAACTACCTACCCCATTAATTTTCTTTAAACCTCATCTACCTACACATCAACTCATCACATTTTCTCTTAAATCAAACACATCTACCCACACCCCTAACCTATACTTCATTTAATCTACCCACATCAACCCATCACCTTTTCTCTAAAAAAATCTAATATACCCATACCCCTAACCTATACCTCCACCTAATATACCCACATCATTCCCTACAAAATCCACATCTACAACCTAAACCTACACCCATCCTCTCAAGTCAAACACTCAACCTCTCCCATCAACCCATCTCAACCCTTCATCTCCACCTATTTTGACACATGGCATCATTTCCCACACCCTCCCAAAATATCATCAACCACCTTCTTACACAACCTTTTTTTAAATTAAAATCTCATCCCCTCAACTCACTTCACCAATTAATTACTCTCTTACACAATCCCATCCTCTCAACCACTCTCATTTATTTTATTCCATCTAATACTCAACCCAAATAGGTTGAAAGATCCAACTCATTTGGGTTGTAAAACAACCCATTTATCCTTCTTACATAAATGCCCTTCTATCATCTCTAATTTACCCTCACCTTTCTCTGAAATCCCACACCATTCTACCACTTCTCCTCATTTTACCCCATTATATTCCTAAAATAACTCATCAACATCTATAAATACCCTCATCCTCTTTCCAAAAAAATCTTCCAACTTTCACTACAAAACTTCTCCCCCCAACTCGCACTACTAACAACTATCACTAATTCTCACCAAGTCTACCAATCATCTTTTATTAACTCCACACCAAGTCTCACTAAAAAAAAAATCCCTACTCTCTCTAATCACCTCTTCCCATTCTCATACTTTCATATTCTACTAAGGACTTAAGAAGACTCAAAGAAGGAGAAGGAAGGAAAGAAAAGAAAAGAAAACTTTAAAACTTCAAGGTGGGTTCAAGACTCCATACCCCCTCTTCCCTCTACCCTCTCCTCCTCCCTCTTCTATTATCCCCTCTCCTCTTCATTTATTTTAAATGGATTTAAGATGAGTGGATTTCAAGGTAAATGATCCATTAGGATCATCTCTTTCAATGAGATGATCCTATGATCGAGCCGAAAGTAAATCCCTACTTAAGGTACAAATGCACACACGTAGCACTTTATTTTTTGCATTTTTTAAATCAAATGATCGAGTTCTTTGAGGTTATCGCCACTTGGCGGGGAGAAAAAGGTGCCTAACACCTTCCCTTTTCTCCAACCGAGCCGCTTACCCCGGATCTCAAGGTTGGATCAATCCTTATCCATCACGGGTCACCATATGTCAAAAATGTTACTTTTTTTGTTAAAATGCACATCGGGTGACCATTCACACCCACTTACAACATGGATGGTGGCGACTCCAATCCTTAGTAGAGGTGGCCGTCATAATGACGAAATCACGTATCTACAGCTTGGCAACTCCGTTGGGGACTAAAGGCTTTACCCTCGTGTCAACTCAGTCATTTGAAAAAAAATTTCAAAATATTCTTATTTGTAAGCTAACATTTTTGTTGTATTTTTTGTATTTGTTGTATTTATTTTTTAGGTAGGTTTCTTTTTATTTATTTACTCCCTTGAGTGAAAAAAAAATAAAAAAAAATAAACAAAAAAATCGATTTTTACTTTATTTATCCGATTATATGTTTTCTTAAGCATGCATATCATCAAAAAAATAAAAAATAAAATTTCTTTTTTTTTGCCCAAGCCAAAAACCAGAGGCAATGTGCCTCAAAATGAGTATAAAAAAAATAAAATAAAAATCATTTTTCTTTTTTTTGTCAAATGGACAGTCGAACTTAAACTGATTGTAACTTTCTCGTCCGATCTCTTATTAACTATTAGTGCATATCGATTTGGGATAGAACAAAATTTTCTTTCAAATGTGACAAAGTAAGCAAGATTTTGTCAAGTCAGAATCGGTTTTTGAGCTCGTTTATGCCAATATTTATGTTTGACGTCTTGTCGGGATACATAATGAGTAGGAAAAAAGAGCATAAAAAAAATTTGGCCCAAGCTAAAAACCAGAGGAAATGTGCCTTAAAATGAGCACAAAAAAAAAATTTTAATTTTTTTTTTTTTTGCTCAGCTTGTTCCTTACGTTAGTCTTGGAAACTTTCCTCTTGGAATTTATTTTTGTTTCAGGTTTTAAAGCTTCAAAAGATCAAACAGATCATTTTTTTTTAACTCAAGGCGTACCGCTCGCCACTTTTTAATTGATCAAAATGAAAATTCAAAGCAATCATCGATTGGACCATAAAAAAACAAAAATAAAAAGAGAAGTCCTTTTGTTATTAGTTCATTAGTTAAAAAAAATGATGAAAAAAAATCGATTGGTTGATGCGTAACCATGAATATGCTATCTTTGTGGACCAATTATCTAAAAGGCCATGGTCTCTATAGGTATATTTTAATGTGCCTACATGATCGTAATGTGGATGTAATAGATTTGGTTGCCTTTGAGCTATGTAGCATCCATGTAGAAATGATTTGATCTGGCCAACGGGCCCACTCATCTGGAAAATGCCCCGGGCACACCCTATCCTATTTGCACACACCACTAGCACGTTTACTTTACTACATTGCACGCTTGCATGTCCCTAATAGCCAACGTAGCCCGGTTTCCTCGGAGATGCGACGTCATCCATGAAAATCACAACTCCAATCACGTACCGTAAGGTATATAAAACTGGGGCATCAATACCATTTGATTGAGTGATTCTGAAAGGTATATTGATACACCCATGTTGGAACGACCTGAGCCTTTGTCCTATTGTAAATCGCACGGTCACATGTCCCGATTGCCAACGTAGTACTAGTACGTGGTCGATCCCCTCGCGGGATGTAAAAACCATTTATGAAAGCTACAACTCTTGACTCGTACCTGTAGGTATATAAAAGATAATCCAAGTACATCAATTGCACGTCTTGGTCAAAACTAGTACTTATGCGAGATCCTGTCCCGCTGTACCCTACTGTACAAGGGGGATAGACTGCGTCTATTCTAGACGAGAAGTATTTAAGTGGGCCCTTGTTCAGCATCGTGCGCCACCTCTCAACTGGGGATCAAACTAGCTCTTTTTGGCTTCAAAGAAGTGGGTTGAAGTTTTAGATTATCACCTATATGGTATATCAAACCAAGTCATTACGTACCATCTGATTGAATACGTTTGAGAGGTATATAGGTGTGCTTGGACAAGGGTGGCCAGATAAAAGTGCATTACACGTAGTAAGCTTAGAGTCTAGAAACCTTCCCTGTAGGTCACGACTCGAACTTATCGTAGGTGTTTCCGGGTTGTTCATTGAATAAAACCTTATGATTGATGTATGTGAATGATGTGAATGATGAGATCAGAGTATATGATTGAACTCAAGGGTCAAAAAAATTTGTTTTTAAAAATTAAAATGGATGCACCGACCTAGTAAAGAATCCATTTCTTGCAAAAATTCAATAATGACCTAGTCCATCTCGATCCAACAATCATGATAGGCCGGGCCATTTAAATCAAAAGCGAAATCAAATTTTCAAAGAAGAAAAGTGGTTTACAAAAGAAAAATATTTTCCAGAAAGTATGTTTTCCAAAAGAAGTGTTCTTTAGGAAAAAATATTTTTAAAAAAATGTTTTCAAGAAAGTGTTTTCCATAAGAACAAAACTTTTCAAAAGAAAAGTAATTTTACATGGACCTTGGAAATGTACTAAACTATTCTTTTGTGTCAACTCAGGATGCTGGCTGCAGACAATAACCCAATCGACCAATTGGTCAAAACAACCATCACGAGGATGCACACCGTAGAGAAATTCAACTTTGAAAAATTCATGTTGAGATGCGCCCTGTACTTCCACGAGGTTGAGATAGATTGAAATCTTTTGCGCGCTATGGCTAAGCGTTGGAACCCTTATCTTCACATCTTCCACATTGGACATATGCACTTGTGTCCTACTCATGAAGACTATTGTGGCATCATGGGGATATCTACTTCAGGTCCTCTAGTCAAGCCTTCATTGAAGACAGGATATTCTGGTGACCTCGCCACAGGCCTAAACATTTCAAAAGAAGAAGCCAAGGCCTTAGTCCGTAACGGGAGATTGGATTTAGTACCCTTATTGAGTCTATACCACTCCCGCAGTCATCCCATCAATGTAAAATCAGAAACCTGGCGAATTACTAGAGACTATCGGTTATGTTTAGGGATCTTAGCCCAATACATACTGACCTCCAAACTGTTCCTGAGTCTTTCATAGACATAGCTTCCCAGTTCTTTAGAAAAGCCAATCCCGTACCTCTCATTCTAGCTGAAACCTTCTCAGGTTTGGATGCCGTAAAAAATGGTGAGGGAAGGGATTTCAAATGAAGTCCTCATCTACTTTATATGTGGCTTTGCGATCGTCTTAAAATTGTGGACTTCCTTCAACCCTTGAGTATAGGCCAGAGCACTTTTCCAAGAGAAACATGTTAGTACGTCACAACTCAGTCAAGGCTTGAAGCAAATGGTTAGATTATCGCCTTGCCCATCATATTGGTTTGAGATGCCCTTGGTGGATGACGAACTACCCTGTTTTAGGTACCAAAGGATCCTATTATGTCCGTTTGATTGGACTGGAGGAGACATCTTTTTACCAACCTGCCTTGATCCCAGAACAATACGGAGTACCTATAGAGTTTTCGCTACCTCAAGACAAAGAATTCTTTCCTTCCAAACCATTGACTGAAAAGTTAGTGCATCTCATTGAGAAGGCTTGAAACAAGCACACCTTAGGATATCCAAATGGACCAGTAGAGTTCAAAGAGCTAGTCATTAGAACCAAGAGAAGCAAGCCTAATTGTCCTAGTAATCCTAATGACGATCAAAACAAATACAAGCGTCCATGTAAAAGAATGTAAGACAGAGTTATTGAAAATTGTTAATCAAGGAAAATCTTATCTGTCAAGTAATTTTTAATAGTTCAATAAAATTTCCTTTAGTTTCTTTGTGAAAAATCATTGCATAAATGAATTATTTAATGGGTTGGTGTACAAAATTTAATTTGAGGATTCACCAAAATGTTATCAAAGGGGGTAACACCGCAATTAATAATCAACCTTAAATGGGTCCACTACCCATATCCATCTCAGATTGGGCCTACGACATATCTGATTTCGAATCAAGCCCATGACCCATCAGTTAATCTACTTTTGCAAAATGTCATACCGACTCCGTGTCGATGCCAGCTCCGTGCTGATGAAATCGTTTTTAAATTTTACCGACTCCGCGTCGATGCCAGCTCCGTACTGATGAAATCACTTTTAAATTTTATCGACTCTGTGTCGATGCCAGCTCCGTGCTGATGAAATCATTTTTTAATTTTTACGACTCCGTGTCGATGCCAACTCCGTGCTGATGTAATCATTTTTAATTTTACCGACTCATGTCTATGCCAGCTCCGTGCTAGTAAAATCATTTTTAAAATTTTATCATCTCCGTGTCGATGCCAGCTCCGTGCTGATGAAATCATTTTTAAATTTTACCGACTCCGTGTCGATGCCAGCTTCATGTTGATGTAATCGTTTTAATTTTTACCGGCTCCGTGTCGATGCCAGCTCCGTGCTGATGAAATCTTTTTAATTTTACCGACTCCGTGTCGATGCCAGTCCCGTGCTGATGAAATTCCTTTTTCAAAATATTTTACTGGCTCCGTGTCGATGCCAATCCCGTGTTAATGAAATTTCTTTTTCAAAATGTTTTACCGACTCCGTGTCGATGCCAGGTCCGTGCTGATGAAATCTTTTTAATTTTACCGACTCCGTGTCAATGCCAGCTCCAGCTAATGTAATTCTTTTTCAAAATATTTTGTCAGTCCCGTGTTGATGCCAACTTCGCATTAATGTCTGCTTCGAGCCGAAGAACTCTTTTCTTTAAAACTCGTTTACTTTAAAATAAATAATTTTACTTGACCTAATAAAATGTCATGCATTTTTCTTTTTGTAAACAAGATAGTAATGCTTGGTCTTCTGTACCCTAAGGTGGCCAAACGAAAGAAATATAAGCAACCAGAGGAACCTCCGTATTTTCTCAGATCTTCCACCGTCATCATGAGTTCTTCCAAACCAGCACAACCCCCAGTAGTTGAAACGTCAGGTATCGATCCACAAATAGCAGCACTATTGAAAATAATTGAGAAAAAAAAAAATAAGTGTCGTGTTAGCCAACGCTAGCATCATACAAGCCCAAACAATACAGCAACATGCGTCCGGATTAAATCAGGATCTACCGAACAACCTCCACAGGGACCACAGACCACCATGCCTCCTGTAGTGCCTGAATACTAGGGGCCCCCACTTTATATTCCATAGAATCGACCACCTCTTGTGGTCATTCTTGATAACGAATGCGAGTATAGGGCCACAGAGGCTAAAAATGCAACAGATGAAAATTTGACTCAGCAAATCGAGTCTTTGCAAGAAGAAATGAGGAAGATGAAAGGCCTCAATACTATGAGCGGGACACGGTTTAAGGACCTCTGTTTTTACCCAAATGCACAGTTGTCGATCAACTTCAAATGTCCGGAGTTTGAGAAGTACAATGGGGTGGGGTGTCCTCTGTCACATCTAAAACTATACTGCGGATCCATGTGCCAATACGGCAAAGATGATAGGCTACAGGTGCAGTTGTTTCAAAGAACCTTGACAGGACCAGCACTCAAATTATTTTTCGGATTGGACCATACACTTATCAAAAGTTGGCAAGACTTGGCTGAAATGTTCTGGCATAATTATCGGTTCAACACAGATGTGGGTCTGAATCGAAATGATATGGCCAAAATGACTAGAAAGCAAAGGGAAACGGTGAAAGAGTACGCCCAGAGGTGGCGGAGTCTGCTTCGCAAGTAAGGCCTGCAATGAGTGAACAAGAGATGAACACCACGTTCATCTCAATACTAGGGCATGCCTTTTATACTCATCTGGTTGGACACACTACAGGCAACTTTTCAAATTTAGTTCAAGTGGCAGACCGAGTCGAGGACGGGATCCGAACTGGTCTAATATTCGACTTTACAGCCTTGAATGCAATAATAGGGACATCGGCACAGAAGAAGTTAGTGCCTTTTGTCAAAAAGAAAGAGGAAACTCAAGTCAACAATGTACGACCCAGCCAACCTCTTTTCATTCAAGCACCAGTTCAGAAGCCGCAGGCACCACAAGTCCCTTGGGCACTAGTACCTCGAGCTGCTTGGGCTCCAGCACCGCGAAATCCCTTTCAGACAGTTCCTCCGCAGGCACAACCAGCACCACAGTATGGGCAAAATCAACAAGCACGGCCCAACATGATATTCACCAGATTGCCTATGACGTTGACAGAATTATTTCCAATCTTGCTTAGAGGAGAGTACCTCACGAAATGACCACCAAATCCAAAGGCTTCGAAAGGACCAGGGTATAACCCCAACTTATTTTGTGAATTTCATATGGGTGTACCAGGGCACTCCACAGATCAATGCTGGTAGCTCAAACATCAAGTACAAAATTTGATCGATAAGAAAGCTCTCATCATAGATGGACTTGCCAACCCGTCCCAACAACAGAATATCAATCAAAACCCTCTACCTACTCACAATGGAGAGGGGAGTGGGCACAGGGTAAATGTTGTCTGTGGAGAACTCGACTTCAATCCCTCAGATTTAATAGCGTCTATCAGAGCAAAAATCAGGGTCCACTTAACAAAGGAATCAAAAGCACCTGCAGTTTACACAATCAACCACCACACAACAAACTCATCCCAAAATTTACTACCACCTCTCAGATTGTCTGACCTCACCATCCACCCTACTCATCAAAATACTACTACCCGACCACCTTTAGTTATACCTTACGGATCACCAAGCCATCAAAATTCAACCCGACCTCTTCTTGTTATACCCCACACACTGTCAACTTCTCAGGGATCAACCCGACCCCCCTTCATATACCATACACTTCACCCTCACGTTCATCGCTCGTCATTCCATACACGTCATAAACGCATATCATCACACATCCAAATCATCACCACTACCCCTCATTCTTAGTGTAAAACCTGACCCACTTCCAATGACCATCCGCTCACCTAAACCATTCCCCTATAACTCCGACCAAGCAATTCCTTGGAGCTAGGAGACAACCATCACCACAACCGCAGGGGTTGAGACCATGAAGAAAGCAATGGTGGCTGACATTGGCCATATGACAAAGGCAAGGAGGTGCCGAAAGTTTTTAGAAAAAGGGGTAAGAATTAAGGAAGAGCCAAAAGAAATAGTAAAGGGAATGGATGATGAAAAGAAAAGAAGGGAAAAGAGGAAGGGCAAGATAGATGAAGATGACAACACAGAAGGGAAAGTGACAGATAAGGAAGCAGCAGACTTCATTAAGTTTATTCGGAAGAGTGAGCATAATATTGTAGACCAACTAAACAAACAGCCTGCTCAGATCAGCATTCTGTTCTCTTACAAAAATCTGAGGAACATCAAGAGGTACTGTTGAGAGTCTTGGGAAAGTCACACGTACCTGCAACCACTTCGCCAGCATAGTTAGAACAGACAGTTGGTCAGATCATGGCCCCCAATCCCATCATCTTCACAGAAAGTGAGTTCGTGCTAGAGGGACGAGGACACGTTGAACCACTGAATATCATGGTCATTGATGAGACTATCGTTTCTTCTCACCGGAGTTAATAATAATCTTACGTTTACCTTACTTGTGGGGCAAGTAGAGGATCGAACCCAAGAGAAAGGAGGAATAGAGTTAAGCTAAGAAGATAAAATTCAAATTAACTAAAAGGAATTAAAACTGTTTTTCTTTGTATTTTTGAACTTATAAGAAAATGTAAAATTACTAGAAAAGAAACTAAAGTAAGTGAAATTAAAAGCAAGTAAACTTATGAAATTAAAACACCATTAGAGGTGGATCTACCTAGAACATGATGATGAGCAATTCTTAGTTTCAAGCCTTTTTATAATTCAATCGTAAGGGCTTGGTGTTAGCTCCTTAGATCAGAAAGTTTTGCAAATGAAATGAAATAAGGGAACATAAACAAAGTAGAATTCTTTGAAAACTTCCTACTACCAATTATCTAGTTTAAGCATACTTTATCTTGATCTAATCTAAGCATAAAGTATCTATATTAAGAATAAAAGGTGCAAGAAACTTAAAGAGAATTCATAAGCATTTTAAATAAAAGAAAGGCATGAAATTAAAAATAACACAAGAACTTGCTCTAGGCTTTTCCACTCTCCAATGGAGGGGAACTTAGCCTAATGTCATTGCAAGAGAGGGAAGATAAGAGATGAAAGAACTTTTCTTCATTTCATGGAGAAAATTACAACTTCTTCTTCTTCTACTTCTTACAAGACTAATTAGCCAAAGGAAATAATTAGAAAATGAAAATACAAAAAAATAAGAGAATAGGCAAAGAGCCTTAGATTAAAGGAGTCTTGGATAAGAGAACCAAGATGGGACCCTTTCTCTAGAAATGAAGGCTCTATTTATAGAGAAAAATGTGTGTAGAAGAGTCTAAAAGTAGCCTCCACTTTTCTTTGCACAAAAAGACAAAAGAGGAGAATATGAGTTAAGGATTAGGGCATTCCAAAGGATTAGGGCATTCCAAAGTGTTAGGGCATTCCAAAGTGGGCCCAAATGCTTTTGCCTTGAGATTTTGATTCCAAATTGTTGATTTTCTGCACAAGAAACACACGTAATTAGATTTATCTAGTAAATGAATTTATTTATATATAATTAAGCCTAATTAACATGCAACGTGGTGGTTTGAGGCTTATCATGATTATTATCTTAATATAGAGAAATATGTACAAAAATCAAGATAAATATCCGGAAAATGTGCGTATAATTGAGTGTTTGGAGACACTCATCAGTCATGTGCAAGGGCATGATGGTAGCCAGAGTACTGATTGATAATGGCTCAGCCCTCAATGTTTGTCCCCTTGAGACCTTCCAAAAACTCAATGCTGATTGGTCGCACGTCAAACCCAACAACAAGGTCGTCCGAGGTTTCGACAGTTCAAGAAGGGATTCGTTGGGGGAAGTGGATCTACCTATCACTATAGGCCCATGCACCTTTGAAGTAACATTTGAAGTCATGGAGATACCGACGACATTCAATTTACTACTGGGTAGGCCGTGGATCCACATAGTAGGGGTTGTACCTTCTTCTCTACATCAAAGGGTCAAATTCATTATGGGGCAGAAGATGATATTCGTTTTGACAGAGAACTTAATCCCGACTGGCAGAGCTCCGGACGTGCCATTTATCGATATAGAGACGACGAAGGACAAAGCACTCTATCACTCTTATCAATTCGCTGTTGTCAATCATATTAAGAAGGGACAAGAGAAGATAAAGGCAAAGCTATTGAGAACAAATCTGATGGTTGGTCGGGTAATGAAAAAAGCAGGTTACCAACCCAGGCAAGGGTTGGGGCCGGGAGGAAGAGGGAGAGCTACACCGGTCGAAGTGAAAAAGCACGATCCTTATTTTGGTCTGGGATTTAGGCCCATAAAAAGGGATATTGCATAAATGAATGACAAGAAAAAATTACTTCGACTAGCGAAAAGGCAAAATCGTGAACCGAATGTTTGGAATCTAGGAAGAGTTCCACATATCAGCGTTAGCTTCCCAAAATCACATATCAGACCCGACAGCTTATCAGAACCACCACCAGCAAAAAAACCAAAAATGGTAAATTTCGCACCAGTGCACATTCATGAAGACTCAATTGCTGAGTCTCAATCATCCTTCGTAAAAGGCATTAATGTTCTATTCAATGGGGATTTCGATGAAAGTCTATCAGAAACGGCTCTAGAATCCACCAACGTGGGGATCACTAGCAACCAAAAGAAAGACTCACCATTCCCCACTGGCATCGACTGGACATCAGTCGTCATCCCACCAAGCTTGGGAGGGACTATGCCCCAACTTGACAAAGATCAATCAGAGATCATGGTCATCTCCGAACCACCGACCAAATCACCCAACATATCACTTTCGCATCTCATTCGCCCCCTCAGAGAAGGGCAAGTTCTGAACAACTGGGAGGAATTCCCATTAACCCTTGAGGCTGTTGAGGCCTAAAAAAATGATGTTAAATTAATCTAGTTTGCCCGAGGATCATAACAAGCCCTCGTCCTTGGTAAAGACTGTTTTGAGGGCTCCCTATCTCTATTAATGAATTTGCATGATTGTTCATCTTATTTTAGGTATTCGAAAAGTAACAAAAAAATAAATATTCCTCAAAAAGTAAAAAAATCAAAATTTTCTCAAAAGAAAAAAAAATCAAAAAGCTTTCAAAATTGCAAAAAAATAGGTATTTTCCAAAAGTCAAAAAAAAGTTCTCAAGGGATCTGTCTCAATTAAATGAGTATCCAGATAAAATAAAATTTGAAAGAGACGAGTATGATTTCAATCTTGAACTCGACTTTGACCTCATGGGGATCGAAGAAGAGTCTGAGGACGAAATGGAGTACCCGCCTAAAGAAATCAAAGACTTGGTAGAACGTCACGAGAAAGGTGTTCAGTTAAACATTGAGGATACAGATTCAATCAATCTTGGTACCGAAGAAGACCCACGAATTGTCAAGATCGGAGCCTTATTAACATCGCAGCAAAAAGAAGAAAGATCAAACTTTTACGGAAGTATCAGGATGTTTTCGCATGGTCATATAGGGATATGCATGGGTTGGACACAGATCTTGTTGTACACAAGCTACCAATTGCCTCGGGAAATAAGTCGATCAAGCAGAAACTGAGAAGGCTAAAACCAGAATGGACCCTCAAGGTTAAAGATGAGGTCATGAAACAGTTCGAAGCAGGTTTCTTGCAGTCTTTACGTACCCAGAATGGTTGGCTAATGTCATCCTAGTACCCAAAAAAGATGGAAAGGTACGCATGTGTATTGACTATCGAGAGTTGAACAAAGCCAATCCTAAGGATGATTTCCCACTACCACACATCGACACTCTAGTCGATAGTACAGCAAGACATGGCATGTTCTCGTTCATGAACGGCTTCTCAAGCTATAATCAGATAAAAATGACAGAAGAAGACCAAGAAAAGACTGCATTTATCACACCATAGGGTACTTTTCAATACAAAGTCATGCCATTCGGACTGAAGAACGCAGAAGAACCTTATCAACAGGCAATGACCCTATTATTCCACGGTATGATCCATAAGGAAATGGAAGTCTATGTAGACGACATGATTGCTAAATCCAGCATTGAAGAAGACTATCTGGTGAATCTAAAGAAGTTGTTCAACAGGCTAAGAAAGTACAGTTTGAGGCTAAATCATGCAAAATGTATATTCGGGACAACATCGGGCAAACTACTAGGTTTCATCCTCAGCAGAAGAGGCATCGAGATAGATCCAGCAAAATCTAAGTATATCCTCGAAATGAAGGCACCTGTTTCAGAAAAAGACGTTCGGGACTTTCTGGGGAGGATACAATATATCAGTCGGTTTATAGCTCAACTTACGCCTATCTGTGAGCCAGTCTTCAAGCTACTAAGGAAAGACAAGCCAAATAAGTGGAACAAGGACTGTCAGGAAGCGTTCAACAAAATTAAGCAATATCTGCTCAATCCACCAGTCCTAGTCCCTCCTACTCTAGGGCGACCTTATCTGATGTATATGTCGGTGCAAGAAACATCAATGGGGTATGTGCTAGGGCAACACAATGAATCAGGACGGAAGGAACAGACCATCTACTATCTCAGCAAGAAATTTACTAAGCACGAAGCAAAATATTCAACGCTTGAGAAGTCTTACTGCGCATTAGTCTGGGCATCTCAATGATTACATCACTATTTGCTGAGTTACTCGACTATGCTAATCGCCAAGATGGACCCCCTGAAATACCTATTCGAGAAACCAGCATTAAGAGGTCGCACTGCAAAATGGCAACTATTATTATCTGAGTTTGACATCACCTATGTCACTCAAAAAGCCATTAAAGGGTAAGCCATCGTCGACCACCTCGCCGAACACCCATTGCCTGACTACGAACCACTAAAGACGAACTTTCCCGATGAAGCCATATTACTCACCGAGATTGAAGACGATAATGATGAACCAGCCTGGAAAATGTACTTCGACGGAGCAGCCAATCAGAAAGGAAACGAAATAGGGGTAGTTTTGAATAAGCCAGATGGATCACACGTACCAATTGCAATCAGATTGAAATTCCAATGTTCTAACAACGAGGCTAAATACGAAGCATGCATAGCAGGGTTGAAAGCAGCACTGGATCTCGAGGTAGATGAGATCGATGTTTTCGAAGATTTAAGCTTAGTAGTTTATCAAACGATTGGAGAATGGAAGACCCGAGAGCAAAGACTGATTCCTTACCACGAGTATCTGGAAAAACTAAGCTCGCGCTTTGATAGGATTTCATTCACGTACATACCGAGAGCTAAGAATCAGTTTGCAGATGCACTAGCTACACTTGCCTCTATGATCAACATCTCGAAAGACCTAAGCATCGACCCTATTGAGATTAGAATTCAAGATGAGCCAGCATATTGCTTACCCGTCGAAGTAAAAGAATCTGAAGAAAAGCCATGGTATTCTGACATCAAGGCATATCTTGAAGATCGAACGCTCCCCTCACATACAACGCCAAATGATAGAAGGACCATTCAGAAGCTAGCAGGACAATTTTTCTTGAGCAATGGTATTCTATACAAGAAGTCGCACCATGAGATCTTACTCAGGTGTATGGCAGAAACAGAAACAAAATGACTAATTGAGACTGTACATGGGGGAGTATGTGGGCCTCACATGAATAGTCATATGCTGGCCAAGAAAATCATGAGGATGGGATACTATTGGTCGACAATAGAGAGTGACTGCTATCAGCATGTTCGCAAATGCCATTTATGTCAAATCTACGCCAACAAGATCAATGTCCCACCTTCAGAACTACATAATATGACCACTCCTTGGCCTTTCTCACTCTGGGGCATGGATGTCATTGGGCAGATCTCACCAAAAGCTGCAAACGGGCATCGTTTCATCCTTGTTGCTATCGATTACTTTACCAAGTGGGTAGAAACGGCTTCATATGCCAATGTCACTAAGAGCAACGTCATGAAGTTTGTCGAGAATAACATCATTTGCCGGTATGGACTTCCAAGCAGATTGGTAACTAACAATGCCAAGAACTTCAAGAACAAAGATATGATCAAAATGTGCGAAGACTTCCAGATCACTCATCACAACTCTGTACCCTACAGACCTAAGATGAATGGAGCAGTCGAGGCAGCCAACAAGAACATCAAAAAAATAATCGAGAAGATGACAGTTACATACAAAGATTGGCACGACATGTTGCCATTTGCACTACATGCCTGCCGAACCTCGTTCAGAACTTCGACTGGGGCAACTCCGTATTTATTGGTCTACGAAATGGAAGTAGTCTTACCCGTAGAGGTTGAGATTCCTTCCCTCCGAATCTTAAAATAACTAGAGTTAGATGAAACTGAATGGATTCAAGCTCGGTTTGATCAGCTGAATCTGATTGAAGAGAAACGCCTTGCAGCCATTTTCTATGGACAGATCTATCAACGACGAATAGCTTGTGCCTATAACAAGAAAGTTAAGCCTGGGGATTTCTTGCCAGGAGACCTGGTCTTAAAGAAGATTATGCCAATCCAAGAAGAAGCCAGAGGAAAGTTCAAACAAAACTACTAGGGACCATTCATCGTGCAGAAGGTAATGACGGGAGGAGCTCTGATTCTCACATAAATGGACGGACAAGTCTTCCCGCAACCAATTAATGCTGACACTGTCAAGAAATACTATGCCTAAAACTGATCCTGAGACGACGAAATGCCATCTTTGCTATTCTAAACCAACTATCAACCTTAGTCAACCCTTTTGAGCCATCACATTCATTTCTTAAACTAAGACTGGGACAAGTCAACAACTACAAAATGATACAAAAAAAAAAAAAAAATCAAAGCATCAAATTACTCCTGGCCCGCATGAGGATAAACTGTGAACGGCTAAAAATACAAAAAAATAAAAAAAGTCAAAAACTCGGACACTTGATCTAAGCTCGACCCAAATCTCCAGCCTAAACAAGTTCGAGAGACGTTGGGAGGATACATAGATCACCTTTTCAAAATAAAAATAGACAAATCCTAGGTCCAACCCACTCTAGACAAACCTAGACCTTAATCTTTTTGTAACCTTCCACTACCATAAGCCTAAGCCAACATTTCGTCTTACTTAAAGTCATTTTTGATCAGGAAATGTTCTAGGGCAACATAACGACAGTGGCAGCACCAATGATCTTACGACTGCTACTACAAGAATAGAGTCGCTAATCTGGCAGTTCAACTTGAGTCACCAAGCCACAAAGACACAGAGACTCCGAGTAGAATTGTAATGAAAAAATCTAAAAAATATAAGCATGGTCTGAAAGGGCATAGTGAAAACCTGAAACGGCGCTATGAGTAAAAGAATCAAACCATGGCAAGATCAAAGCCACCAGCACGATGAAAATCCCAAAAAGGACGTCGATGAGCAAAAATGTGGAAATCGGGTCTGATGAAAATCGTAATTGGCATCAGGAGCAATAAAGGTTAACAAAAAAAAACAACTCCTGGCCCGCAAGAGTATAAACTATGAACAGTAAAATCTCTCCAAAATCCCGAGACCCAAACAGATAATAGTCTTCCAATACCAGGGCACTGGGAATGACTCTAAAGGAATCAAAATAGCAATTGACGTTTATATCCTCTGTGGTTGGCAAAAATACCAAGATCGTCGCAACCAAAGATTTTACAAACTCTGAATTTATCGTACTCATTTGATAAAGATATTTCATAAAATTTCAAAAAGAAAAACTACTATTTTGACCGATGATGAAAAATCTAGGACTTATTCAAACTTCAAGTTTTCAAAGCATTAGATACACCTGAGACTAAGTAACTACAAAACCTATTTTCTTTGTATTAATCTTTCAACATTTTGCATATATTCAGATAATGAAAAGAAAATACAAAAAGAGTGAATACAACGCAATCAATCAAACATCATGAAAAAAAGAGTCAAGGCGTTCCTCCAAATCACGGATCCGGGCAGCCTGACTCATCATCACTTTTTCAACGTCCGAAGCATCACGACTCACTAGACAAGACGCGAAGGCATCGAAACAGGGACCCCAAGCAAACCCCTCCTGAGATCACACTCCGGACCTATTGAGGCAGATAAACCATTGATCATCGAACTCGTAGTTGTAGTAATGGAAAAGTTTATAAGAATGGCCCAACTAGGAAAACCGTTGTGAGTGCATAGTCTTGATCATGCTTATGAGATTCTAAGTGAAGATGAGTACATGCAAACATTCCTGAGGGAAATTGGACCAAAACCATTTGGATTGAAGTCAGAAGCTTCTCGAGAAACTACCATTGTTATCATGAATCACATTAACCTTGTTGAGATCCTTATGGATGTGAATCAGTGGTCCACCGTGTTTTCTAGCATTGTTTCAAAAGCAACGACTCTTGAGGTCGTATCAACAGGCTAGCAGAAAACTATAAAAGAGTCCTTCAAGTGATGGCAACAGAGTTTCAAGTCCCACCAAAGAGAGTTTTCAATTTCTTTCGCGATGAGAACTTTAAAAGTGAGTGGGACATTCTTTCTAATGACGGTGCTGTTCAAGAAATAACACATATTGCTAATGGCAGAGATCTTGGTAACTGTGTCTCTCTACTGCAAGTTAATACTCCAAATTCCAGCCATAGCAACATGTTGATATTACAAGAGAGTAGCACCAATACAACGGTCTCTTTTGTAATCTATGCTCCTGTTGATATTGTTGCAATGAACGTGGTTCTAAATGGGGGAGACCCAGACTGTGTAGCACTCCTTCTCCTTGATTTTGCTATACACCCCGATGGGCTAACAGTAAATAGAGGTAGAAATTACTGAAGTTGGGTCTGATGGATCTCTATTGACTGTCGCATTCCAGATCTTGGTCGATTTGGTTCCAACTGCAAAACTCTATCTTGGATTGGTGGCGACTACTAAACAACCTCAGTGCTTGCACCGTTGAAAGGATCAAAAGTATCATTACAAGGGACGATGCATGAATTGGGAAGGTTAACTTATGATAGAAATAGAGCAAAATCAACAAAAGAATGCAATGAAGAGGGATTTTAAAAAAAAACTTCAAAAACCTTTCGAGTTGCACTCAATTCCAATTTGTTAAAACGCGACTGAAGAAATATCTGAATTTCTAAACTTATCAAATTTTCATAAAATCCAAGATCTCACACGAGCTCCGCGCCATCGAGATCAAGGAATTAATAAGGCAAAACTCTATCAGACCCCGTGTGTAGACACCTCAATTTACACGAACCCGTTAGAAAAATTCGAATTTTCTCGAATTGATTTCGATTTAGAACTCGAGCCTCTCAACGGACCCACATTGTCACGTGTCACCATTTTCATGCATACATGCATCATGTCATATAGTTTGCATACTCAACCTTGTCCCTAACCCATAACCATTCTCCATTCACCGCTCCATCACTCATACCATAACCAAGGTCCATTTCCTAATCCAACCTAAGCCTAAAACAAAACCTACCTTCTAACCCAAACCCAAGTCTATATTCTAAGCCCAAACCCAAGTCCATAACCCAAGTCCATCACCTAAGCCCAATGCCAAGTCCATTCCAAACCCATTCTCTAAGCAAAATACCAAGCCCACTCTAAGCCCATTTTTTCACACCCCCTCAAAAAATGACACATGTTGATCTCCCATAAGTCCTCAATACCTAATGCATTATCTAATTGCAGGGTCAACTTCCATTTGTAAAAACTCAAGAATGCCTTTCTTAAAAGGTGTGGTCAAACCAAAAAGATACTTTGGTCTTTGGTAATAATTCATAAAGTAGAAAGAACTTCCAATCATACCCTCAAAAGATGAGAATCTTCAAGTACATACATAGAGTTCTCCCATTAGTCCATTTCAAAAATATACTTCCACCCTTGCTTTATGAGTTATTTACAAATGAACCAAGGTCTACTTTTCACCTACCACTTCACTTTTACACGTCATTCTCCTACTCACCATCTCAAAAGTACTTTTGTTCTCCCATTGGACTATTTCAAAATTATACTTTCACCCTTGCTTTATGAGTTATTTACAAATGAACCAAGGTCTACTTTTCACCTACCACTTCACCTTTACACATCATTCTCCTACTCACCATCTCAAAAGTATTTTTGTTCTCCCATTGGACCATTTCAAAATTATACTTCTACCATTGCTTTATGAGTTATTTACAAATGAACCAAGGTCTACTTTTCACCTACCACTCCACATTTACACATGTCACTCCCTTATTCATCCTCCCAAAAGTATTTTTTGTTCTCTCACCTCTGTTTACCAAAAAACCAAAGATCAAAGAATGCTTTTAGAGTTTCAACACAAATTTCATCTTTACCCTCAAACAAATAAAAAATCCAAAAAGAAATAACCTAAACCTTATGTCCATTCTCATTATTTTTAGGGTTGGACCACTTTATCCCAAAAAGTTCTCCTAAAACTCTATAAATACCCTCATTTTCTATGACCAATTCATGCTCTCAAGCCCCTATCTTTCAACCTAAAACTCTACCAAAATTTCTACTCATCTCTCAACCTTCAACTCTCTCAACCCTCAACTACATCCTTCAACTCTCAAGTTCATTTCTCAAGCTCAAGTTCATTCAAGACCTCCAAGGGGACAAGGTGGGTATAGTAGTTGTTATTTATTTTTTTTAACATGCATCTTCTTTTTCTATCCCTCTCTTTTTTCTTTTTAGAAACCTTTAGGATGTGATGGAAAACCCTCATTTATTTCAAGTAGATTGAACATCAACCTTGGGCATGGAATGCTTGAGGCGGTTTGGTCGAAAGGATGGAGGTTGAAGCCCTTTTTAACCCATTCTTATATCATGCATCATAATGTACACTATGCACACACCTCACACATGTTTGACTATGATGAAGAAATGTGTAACTCTCTTGATGGGGTTAAAATACTAAGTTTCTAGCTAAACATGCATGCATTAAGGTTATGGATCTAAGGGTACTCCATCCATGGAATTTCTCTAAAATCCTAAACCAACATCTCAACTCATGCAAAAGTGTGTTGACTCCATAGAATATCCTCTCCATAGGATATTTCTTATGTCAACACTAACATCAAATCTTCTTTCAAAGAGGTACATATTCACTAAGTGCACACACCCACTTCATGCATTTCATGCAATTTTATTATGTTAATCTTTTCAAAAAGTGGTTAAATCTAAAGGTAACCACCATAGGTGGAGATAATGGGGTGCTTAAAACCTTCCCCATTTTCTAACGAATCCCCTTACCTAGATCTTGGTAGACATTGCCCTTTCCAATACATGAGAGTCACAAAATGCTATGAAAAAATAATTTTCAAAATAATCAATTCGGGTGCCCATTCACACCCATTTCCAAAAAAGAATGGTGACGACTCCAAACAATGCAGCATTCAGGTTCAAAGATGAACATTCTCATGTCTACACCGTGCATGACTAGCCATTTTTCACAAAAATCTTCAATAGAATCGGTAATTCAAGATCGCATTTTTACAGAATTTTTCTAGCCCGTACAAATAGGGGTTTAGTCTATTCTTTGCAGTTCTTTGCACGCAATTCCTGCAAAGAAGGGCAGTTATAAAAATCCCAATTTGAATGGGCCCATACTCGAAAGGGCCCAAAAATACATATTTTTTAAATAAAAATTACCAACGGGCTTCAAAGGCCCAAATCAATCGAAATATGGCATTTTGATCGAATCAAGGCCCCTAAGACCTCCTAATGGTTTGGGAGGCCCACCAAGAGGACTCGGCCAACCCTCCGCTTTCCCAATATTCATCGTTCCACTTCCAAAATAAAAAATGCCAAATTTTCGATAAAGTTCACCAACGGGCCTAAAAAGCCCGATTTGCCAACACGTGACATTTTGATTAATTCAATAATTTCAAAATCTAAAAAAAATGGATAAAACTAAAAATATGAGACTTAGGACATCTATCACTTCCTCTACCTTCACCGTTCTGCTCCCAAATCCAATTACCCCTAAGCCCACTTGAAGCCCGCAAACCCTCAACACTCACAAATTACATTTCTCACTTCCCCCTAACCTAAACTCAATCCCACATCACCTAAGATCTAAAACTAACCTACACCCTCAAAACCCATTCCAAGATAACCCCCAACCAATTCCTAAAATCCAAAACCATTTCATAACCCAAGCCCAATACACTAAAAAGCCTACAAACATTTATCCATATCTAATTCACATCCAACCCACAACCCTAACCCATAAACCACAATCCACATCAACCAATCACTATTTTTATCATCAAAAGGTGACACATGTCATCACCCCATCTCACCTCCCTCATCCAACTACCTACCCCATTAATTTTCTTTAAACCTCATCTACCCACACATCAACTCATCACCTTTTCTCTCAAATCAAACACATCTACCCACACCTCTAACCTATACCTCCCCTAATCTACCCACATCAATCCATCACCTTTTCTCTAAAAAAATCTAATCTGCCCATACCCCTAACCTATACCACCCCCTAATCTACCATCATCATTCCCTACAAAACCCACATCTACAACCTAAACCTACACCCATCCTCTCAAGTCAAACACTCAACCTCTCCCATCAGCCCATCTCAACCCTTCATCTCCACCCATTTTGACACATGGCATCATCTCCCACACCCTCCCAAAAATCATCAACCACCTCCTTACATAACCCTTCTTTTAATTAAAATCTCACCCTCTCAACTCACTTCACCAATTAATTACTCTCTTATACAATCCCATCCTCTCAACCACTCTCATTTATTTTATTTCATCTAATACTCAACCTAAATGGGTTGAAAGATCCAATCCATTTGGATTGTAAAACAACCCATTTACCCTTCTTACACAAATGCCCTTCTATCATCTCTAATTTACCCTCACCTTTCTCTTAAACCCCACACCATTTTACCACTTCTCCTAATTTTATCTCATTATATCCCTAAAATAACTCATCAACATCTATAAATACCGTCATCCTCTTCTCAAAAAAATCCCCCAACTTTCACTACAAAAATGCTCCCCCCAACTCTCACTACTAACAACTATCACCAATTCTCACTAAGTCTACCAATCATCTCTTATTAACTCCACACCAAGTCTCACTAAAAAAAAAATCCCTACTCTCTAAAATCACCTCTTCCCATTCTCATACTCTCATATTCTACTAAGGACTCAAGAAGACTCAAAGAAGGAGAAGGAAGGAAAGAAAAGAAAAGTAAACTTTGAAGCTTCAAGGTGGGTTCAAGACTCCATACCCCCTCTTCTCTTTACCCTCTCCTCCTCCCTTCTTCTATTATCCCCTCTCCTCTTCATTTATTTTAAATAGATTTAAGATGAGTGGATCTCAAGGCAAATGATCCATTAGGATCATCTCTTTCAATGAGATGATCATATGATCGAGTCGAAAGTAAATCCCTACTTAGGGTACAAATGCACACACGTGGCACTTTATTTTTCATATTTTTTAAATCAAATGATCGAGTTCTTTGAGGTTACCGCCACTTGGCAGGGAGAAAAGGGTGCCTAACAGCTTCCCTTTTCTCCAACCGAGCCGCTTACCCCGAATCTCAAGGTTGGATCAATCCTTATCCATCGCGAGTCACCATATGTCAAAAATGTCACTTTTTTAAAAAAAATGCACATTGGGTGACCATTCACACCCACTTACAACATGGATGGTGGCAACTCCAATCCTTAGTAGAGGTGGCTGTCATAATGACGAAACCATGTATCTACAGTAGGAAACCTATATCAATAAGGTTTTAAAGAGATTTCGGATGAAGGATTGTTCACCAAGTGTTGTTCCCATTGTGAAGGGTGATAAATTCAATTTGAACCAATGCCCGAAGAACGATTTTGAGAGGGAACAAATGAAAAATATTCCATATGCTTCTGCTGTTAGAAGCCTAATGTATGCTCAGGTCTGCACAAGACCTAACATTACATTTGTTGTAGGAATGTTGGGACGATATCAGAGTAATCCAGGTTTAGACCACTGGAGAGCTGCAAAGAAAGTGATGAGGTACCTTCAAGGAACTAAAGACTACATGCTTATGTATAGACGGACGGACAATCTAGAAGTAATTGGCTACTTAGATTCAAAATTTGCTGGCTATGTTGATTCACACAAATCAACATCAGGTTACATTTTTATGATGGCCGGTGGAGCAGTATCATGGAGAAGTGTCAAGCAGACCTTGACTGCCACTTCCACTATGGAAGCCGAGTTCGTTTCTTGTTTTGAGGCTACTTCGCATGGTATATGGCTTAAGAGTTTCATATCTGGGCTTAGAATTATGGATTCTATCTCTAGGCCATGGAGAATATATTGCGACAATTCAGCTGCTGTTTTCATGGCTAAGAACAACAAAAGTGGAAGTCGAAGTAAACACATCGACATTAAGTATTTAGCCATAAGGGAACATTTTAAAGAAAAGAAAGTGGTCATTGAGCTTGTTAGCACTGAATTGATGATCGCTAATCCTTTGACTAAAGGGCATGCCACCGTTGAAATTCAAAAATCATGTAGTGAATATGGGACTTGGTTCCATTATGTAGTTTTTCATTGTATATACAATGTTATTTAATGAAACTCTTCTAATTGTAATGTTTCTCATATTTATGTGCACCTTAATTTATTTTGAGAAACTTCATTTGTGTTGGACCAGAATAAACACAGGGTTTATTCATTAAGAAATGTTACCACATAAAGTATAATATTAAGAAATAAATACATTGTAATACATGGAAGATAATACTCGTCATTAGAGAACTTATCGCCATGATTCATGTATTTATTACTTAATACTGATTATCAATGGGTTCAAGATAAGACATTTGTACTGTGGACCAAGTGGGAGAATGTTAGTTTCTGATCTATCAAAACCCACGAAATCCCCTTTTTCGGATTTATTTAGTAGCCCACAATGTTTTTGATGACACGTTTCTTGAAGTTAAGAAACGTGACCCACGAATGGATCACGTTGTGGTAACCAACCGATCGTGAATGAATGCTTGATGGAAATCTCTTTCAAAGTTGGTTATTTAAGCTTGGTTTTGGTCCCCAAACTCTACACTCTCTCTTAATCTTCTTCAGTCTACACCATCTAACGTGAGTGTATCCGAGTTTGGAAGTATCAAATCGAGATCAACAGATCTGCAGCGTAAGAGGATCAAAATCAATGGCTGAAGGTATTTATTTATACGAATTTTGGGCAATTTCATATTTGATTCTCTTGATTTTATTTCGCATTTATTTTGAGAATCAATATTTCAAATTCAGATTTAATCTAACATCCTGAACTCCAGAAGCCTCTAATCCTCACCATATCTTCCCTATTTACTTGCCCATATTTTTTATTTCTCTATATTTGTATCTGTGATGTCTCTTACAATACTCTAAAAAACCAAGGAGATAAAATAGTTGAATCTATATGCAAGGATACTGCATATTTGATTCTTAATTCGATTGGTAATACAGAGCAATCTTGGATGTATCAGTTCCTTAATTTATACCAACTTGTCTAGACCTTTGATTTGTTTATTATTATACTAAGTTTAGATAAGAATATTGATGAAAGTTAGACCTACCACATGCAATTCTATAAATTGCTTTTCATTGTTCCTCAAATAAAGAAAATAACCTGGGGAAAGACTCTGTTTTGTTTTGGTTTAAAGAGAAGGGAGGTAGCACTAAATATTAAGAAATATACGGATGGCGCTGTAAATATCGATAAATTATAATTTAAACGTTAAATCGCTGCGAATTCAATCTTGTCCGTCAGATCGTGTTTAATCCAATGATTTCAATACGTTTGCTAAAGCGTAGGGTAAAACGTTAGCCAGCGAACGGGACCCTATATATATATATATATATATGTATGTGTGTGTGTGTGTGTGTGTGTGTGTGTGTGTGTGTGTGTGTTGTAAGATTGAAAATAAGAAAATAAATTGAGAGTATCTTCCTTGATAAAATAGTTTAGGGCAGACCTCTAAGAACTTTTTGTATAAAAATCTGTATATTTAACGAAGTTAAAAAAAAAATGACAATGGCTTTTGAGAAATCTAAATGACACATAGATGTTAGATTTCTTCACTATTTTCAAATTGTTTGAAGGATAGCTAGATCTTGTCTAATAAAAATAATTGGGTTTTTAAATGTGATCATAATGGGATGCTTCTTCATTGACTCTTGCAATGTCTATAAGGGTGTTCTATCATGCCTTTCCCAATCTCCAAACAGGGGATGCCTGGTGCTTTAAGACTTCTGTGATTGTTGCAGCACAGTGATTAAAATCATAAACTAATAGATGTGTAAGACTCACTAAACCCCACATCTTCAAATTAGAAAAGGGCAATGTATTAGGAATTGAGTTAATACTACCTAATAGCCAAACCCAAGTTTTCGTGAATTGTGATTAGGCTTCTATGATGAATTTATATTATCTGATACTGTCAAAACTATAAAAACAATGTATAAATGATTGATGCAAGGAAAGTATGCACATGAATCAAGATTGGTTTAACTACAACTAAACCAGACCTTTCCATAACTCAAGCTTAGCTTCATGTACCTAAAAGCCCACAAAAATGTAACCTATTTTAATCTTTCTAAAATAAAACAGAGTAAAGAACTTCAAAGTCATTAAATAAATCAAAAGAAAAAATATATACATAAATAGACCCAATAAATGAAAAAACCCTAACTCACAAAACCCAAATGCTTATCTAACTATTTTTTCTGGTTGAATGGTTGAAGTTCTGTTCAGTTAGAGAGGCTAGAACACATCGAAAGAAAAGCCCAATCCAAGTTTTAGATCCAAGCTTACCTCTGTGTTTAGAAGAATCTACAGGAGATTCGAGACGATTTGATCAAAACAAAAACCCTAAGTAAAGAAACAAAAAATGTTCTTAAAAGATCAAACAAGACATTAAACCCTACATCGATCGGAATTCCACCTAAGAAATGCAATGATCTCAATCGAAAACTAGAAAATCAAATCAAATCTAACTAAGAATCGATAATAGGGTTCCAAAATCATAAAGAATGATAGATTGAAAAGAAAATTAAAAGAAAGCAAAATCTTGCCTGAGAGATGAGGGAATTTCGATGATTCGAACCTTAGATTTCGTAGATCTTGGACGAAGAACCGATCGACATTGAGGGACGAAGTGGATTTTCTCTCTGAAATTGATAAATCTTCATCAATCCTAAGTTAGTCGACAAACGAGTGGAATTTCTCTCTGAAACGAATGGATTTTCACAGATCACTTTCCCTTTCCTCTCGATCTAACTCTTTCTGTCTTCCATCTTTCGTTCTTGTTAGAACGCGAGAGAATGAGGTCGATTTCTTCAGTTTGGTTCGGGTTAAAACGAATGGGTTGCGATTTAGAAACGGCTCCTAACATAAAAAAAAAGGTTTAAAACCATTCTTTACTAGAAACGGATAAAATCCGTTTCATCCTCCTGTTCCAAAATAACCATTTTTTGTAGTGATTGATTGGTTGGGTTTAGATGATTTAACACTTTCATTTATTGGTCCAATTTTGTTCATGATTTGTTTAAATTTTTAATGATTTGTTCGATTGAAGATTCGATTGGCGTTTAAGATTTTAAAAAATTAATTGAACCAATTAGTTCATTGGGTAAAATTAGAAGGTTGTTTTTTTATCAATGATGTAATTTATCATTCGAATAATTAAAATTTATAGATTGATGATTAGTTAAGTTTTTTTTTTTTCAATTGGTTTGAATGATTCGAATAGTCGATTTTATAAAATTTAAATACGTAAGGATTTTAATGTGGCGTTTAGGTTTAATTAATAATAATTTTTTTTATTATTTTCAAATGTTTCCATTTTCAAATTTTAAATGTTTTGAATTAGGATTGATTTTTTAAATTTAAGTGTTAAATTAAGGTGTCGGTCTCCAAATTGTGTCATACATTCTATCATTTCATGTGATCAAGAGTTGGCATTCATCATTTCATATGAAACTTTACAAAAATTCATCTTTTTATGTGAATTTTTTTATCATTTCATGTGAAATTTTCTATCTTCCTAAGCATAGGATCTCTGGATTTTTTCGATATGGGTATATTTTTTCAAAAGATTTATTTTTCAGTCTCGGAGTCATGTTTTCTTAAGAATCAAAATTTTTAAGTTAAAGTTAAAGTTTAGGGGAATTTTGATTATTTTTATAATTCTTCGTAAATTTCTTTGTTTTCACTGATTTTAGTCTCGTTAGACTCAAAATCTCACCTTGAGACTAATGAAAGTAATTTTAATACATTTCGGAGGTATGAGATCCACAAGGGGCATTTTCATCATTTTGTTAATTATTTAGAATTTTGTTAAAAGATTTTGTTTGGTCGTAATATGATTCTTTCTAAGTCTTAAAGTATCATTTTTTTTAACACTGTGAGATCTCTAGATTATCGAAATGTGTAGCGATCTTAAACATATGTAATTTTTTAAGTTTTGCGTTCCGTGAAGTGAGAAAATGAGATAAGAAATAAGAAGGATTCTGAGAACTAAGAAAAGAAATGGGAGAGGCTCTCTCACAAGCTTTTGGTTGTTTGCATGTATTATACACTCATCATTAAGGATCCACAATAATTAGGTAACAAGTTGTTGAATCAGACAATCGTAAAATGGGGTGCCTACAATCCCTAAAAATTAGAATAATATCTTAGTGATCCCTTACTAATAGAAAATTATCTATATACGCTCATCTTCACCAGTCATGACCTTCCACTTCTTTTAGTTGACTTACTTAAAATCAATCATCTTCATCATTTATTTTTAGTCTTCAACCTGAATATTCAATCTACTTCTACTTCAAAACTGGATATGATTTTTTGAGAAGTAGAAAATGGTGGAGTTTTGGATTGAAAAATCAAGTTTCTTTTTTTGTGTGGAAATGTTGGCTAAAAATATCCTTGATTTTCTTTCAAATAACATTATCCAGAAGCTCTTTAACCTTTATGACAAGCTTCTTTTAATTTATTCCACCTAATCTCTCAACCATTGTTTTTTATCTCAATTTAACTAAGGGTTTGAAAATCCTAGATTTTTCAATCCAAAATTCTGCCATTTTCTAGTTCTCAAAATATAATATTTAATCTTTGGATTTGAAGGTTACAACAAATTGAATCTTAGGGTGAAAATGATTTTTTTTTCATGGAATTAGCCAGTCAAATAAGGTCTTTAAGTATTACCATACCAATTTCGTGGAGTTTCTTAATCCTAATATGCCCTAACATTAAAGGAAGAGGATTTTGAAATTGCAGATAAGGCAATTTAAGTTAGAATATGGATCCAGTTAGGTGTCCCATTCCTAACCAAGGTCAAGTGGCACCCCATTTTATGCCACATGGAATTTTTGGGGACCCACTGACCAAATGGATATGTGGTTCATCTCTTGGTGAACCTACATACCAAAAATCATAGTGTTTGATAACTTGTATCCACTTAATCTAATCTCTTGAAAGAAAATTTAAATCCAACAATTAGAAATCATTCTTAAGATAATGCTATAATCAATGGATGCACATCACCAATCAAACCGATCTTTTATGTGTAGATTCACCAAGGGATGGACCACATATCCATATGGTCACTTGGTCACCAAAAATGTCATGTGACATAAAATAGGGTGCCCCTGACCTTGGTTAGGAACAAGACACCTGACTAGATCTCTACCCTTTAAATTACGTTGTAATAATAAATTAGAGTAGAATGAGGTGAGGGACATGTATCATCATTTTGAAAATACAAGGATATCTCAAATATTCACCAAAAGGTGAAGAGCCTCATAATAAAAAGTAGGAAAAATTATTTAAAATAATAATATATTATTTTATAATTATTTAAAAATAATATATTATTTTATATTTATTAAAAAATATATAATTTTAACGAAATTATCAAAAAAGTAATAAATAGACGATTTGATCATCGATTTTTAAGTTGATGAAATTACCCCCTCGAAAATCGACTGTTGGACCGCTGATTTTCGCTAGAATTTAAAAATATTTCTCCAATTTATGCTCCAACGGTCAATAACACATTCCTTCTCCATTTTGGACGAATAAATTTTACTAGTCTCTTTCCTTTCTTATTCTCTAATTTATCTTAATTATTGGTATGTTATTTTCACTTTTTTTGTAAGAAAAATTTAAATTTTTGAGATGACTACTCAAAGAATGATTATATGCAGGTATGGAGGCTATTGTGACGATTTGACGTGCACTGGTGGTAGTACTCGAATTTGAATGGTAACGTTAAATATTACTTTGTGCGAGTTACATACGATGATTACTTTAAATTGAGAGATTAGAACAACTTTTATATTGAGGTCAGTTGTTACAATAAATTCTTAGTCAATTTTAATAGACGAAATACTGATGTTGAAGATGTACTAACCATTATGTTGTAGTTGTAGTTGTTGTGGTGCGATTATATATACATATATATAGAGAAATGTTCAACACCCTAAGCTTTACCCTACACTTTAACAAACGTGTTTTGTCCTACATGGGTTAGAAGTTTTGGAATGGACTGATTTTTGGTGAGGATGATCTCTATGATTAGAAGATCATCCTCACTAAAAATCAGCCCATTCCGAAATTTTTAACCCCATGTTTACAAGTTGAAAAATCGTGGACCGTCCATTTTTTGTAAACCATTTTTAATGGGGTTAGAAGTTTTGGAATGAGTTGATTTTTGGTGAGGATAATCTCCTCACCATAGATCCTCGCCAAAAATCAGCTCATTCCAAAACTTCTAACCCATGTAGGACAAAACACGTTTTTTTAAGTGTAGGGTAAAGCTTAGGGTGGGGAACGGGATCCATATATATATATATATATATATCCTGTTCAACAACAAACATTTTGGCAAACATTTTGGTCAAACATTTTTCAAAACATGGGTTAGAGGTTTTGGAATGGGCTGATTTTTGGTGAGGATGATCTCTACGGTGAGGAGATCATCCTCACCAAAAATCAGCCCATTCCAAAACTTCTAGCCCCAGTTTACAAGTTGAAAAATCGTGGACCGTCCTTTTTTTGTAAACAATTTTTGATGGGGTTAGAAGTTTTGGAATGGGCTGATTTTTGGTGATGATGATCTCCTCACTGTAGAGATCATCCTCACCAAAAATCAGCCCATTCCAAAACCTCTAACCCATGGTTTGAAAAATGTTTTGCCAAAATGCTTGTTGCTGAACATTTCCCATATATATATATATGGCTTTCGGAAGCCCTAAAGTGAACCAAATATCGTGCCAAACATTTTTCAATGTATGGGTTATAAGTTTCAGAATGGACTGATTTTTTTTCTAAGAATGATCTTTATGATGAGGAGATCATCCTCACCAAAAATCAGCTCATTCCAAAATTTCTAACCCCATCAAAATTGATTTACAAAATTTGAACGGTTTACGATTCTTTAACTTGTAAACTTTTGAAATGAGCTGATTTTTGGTGAAAATGGTCCTTTCACCATAGAGATCATCCTCACAAAAAATCGGCCCATTCCGAAGCTTTTAACCTATATTTTAAAAAATGCTTAGCATAATATTTGGCTCTCTTTAGAGCCTTCGAATGCTCATATATATATATATGAACATCTACGGTTCAATTGTCGGGTTTTAGTGAAGGGTATTTGGGTACATGGTTAAATTTAAATTGAAAATGGATGCTTCAACCAGGGGCAGAGCTACTAAGGAGCTGTTGGGGGCAATTGCCCCACAGAATTTTGAGACACCCCTATATTTTCAATTAATTACATGCCCCATTTGTCCCCACTCCCTCATCTCCCTCCAATTTTTGCCCCCACACCCTCACCACCCTCCATTCAAGTTCTTCAACTATACAACTAATCATTCGAAGGCTCCGCCCTGGTCCAACCATCAATTTTTGAAAATAGACGATGGGAGTGTATAACTTTTCTGATATTTTAGTAAAAAATATAATGTTTTTAATATTTTTTCCCTAAAAAGTACTCGGATACAACAGGTAGAAATCATCCTCTTAACTGGTTGTGGTGAACAGATCCACTAAGAAATGGGACGAAAACTAGTAGATGGTGGATGGTGGATTGGAGAAGTAGAAAGCATACCCCACGTGTCAATAAATACTTGTTTTTTTTACAGACTTTTTAATTCTGATAAAAGGTGGAAACAAGTTAGGAAATCTATTATGCAATGTCGTTGGACAAAAGGTATTCTACAAGCGGTTGTGATGACAAAACCTTCCCAAGCATTTTCTTTTTTATATGATCCCTATAAACATGGGGTAACACATGCCTTTCCGTAAAAGCTAAGAAGTGCACTTCTCCAAACAATTATTAAGAGGGTTCATCACATGAGGCGGTTTTGGCGCACACCCTTGATGCTAATTGATGTGTTTGCTCATAGTCCAATTAGTGTATTAGACGCAAATGTCATCACTAATAAAAAGAATTCCTCTTTGCCCGCCCATATATTTATTTTTTTAGATTTTAAATCTTAAAAAGAGTTGTTGAACCCACATTGATTATTATATTTACAATTCAAAAACACAACCTTCTAGATTTTATGAAAATATTCATATTAAAATAAAAATATTATTTTTCAAACTTGATCTAAGGTGTTAAAATTGGACGGCAAAGCCAACAAACATCCAAATTTAAAAATAAAATGTAACACTGAACAATATTTTTTATTTTTTTATTTTTTTATTTTAAAATTCATATAATTTTATCCTCAACAACTCGAGTACATCTGATCTTGTTTTTGAATGTCATAAGGTGATTAGACCAAAAAGTTGTCTTTTTCTTATAATTGGTAGGAGAGAGAAAAGTGCATTAGTCAAAAAGTGCATCAAATTATCAAAATTTATTTTATTAAGGGTATGTTTCATTTTAGATGAAAAACGGATGAGAAAACCATTTTTTTTTTTTTTTTATAATTACAATTTTTCAGTCATGTTGCTGCCATTTTGGTTGGAATTCAAATTCCATTCCGCCCCTTTGGAAAATGAGTTTTCCACCCAACTTCGATGTCTAATGAGTTGATACGAATGAGTTTAATTAAAATATTTTTTAATTATAATTTAAAAAAAATATTGTCCACAATATTAATTTGATCATCTTTCTTACCAAAGTAGGTGCATTTTCGAGTTGAATGAACCAAACTGACTCATGAGTTGATTCCATCAAATCTTGGGCTTGAATCACCTTGAAATCTAATCTAATCGAGTTGACTCGATTGACTTTAAAGTTGTCCAATCGTGTGGGGTGAGGGAATTGTACATGCTTGGAGGATTAGTCTTGGGGGGTTTGTGTATTAAGAGGCCCAAATACCTCGATTTAAAAAGTATAAAAAATCAATTGTCCAATCTGGTTCCATAACATTTTGTTATTAAATCGATTCAAGTAATTAACCATCAATTTTTATGAGTATTATCCATGAATTTATATAAAGATATTTTATGAATAAGGTATACATACATTTTTTCATGATCATTTTTCTTAAATTTTGAATTTTCTGGAAAATGTTTTCCCAAAGCAAATACTCTTTACATTTAACCAAAGCCATATTTATAAACGTAAATAATGTTTTGGGATCACCTTATAGGGGAAGTGGGGACAACAAGACCACTTCGTATGCGTATTACGTACGCATCAAACGTATATAGTACAACTATAAGATACAACTGTCTTTTTCTCTCTATATAGTATATATATCTAACGTCGTCTTCCCGTTTTCACGTTCTTTTTCTTTATGAATCGTACAAACGACGTTAATTAACATACCTTTCTTAGTACCATGCTTGTAGGTCAGAATTCCGTTAAAGAAACGTTTCTTCGATGGTTGTCAGATGACGTCGAAGTTAACCTTGACGGTGGTGACAACTGCTGCGTCCTCTTGTGCAAAAAATACTCCTTTACACCCATCTCACTCGCCGTTATCGTCTCCATTAAATCCTTCTCTAAGAATCCAAGAAACGGTGGCCGTAACACATCCGTTAATGAATCCCACTTCAAACCATGAAAAAACAAATGTTCTTTAATCTCCACCGCACCTTTATTATACCCTAAACGCTTTGTAGGATCCTTTTCTAACAACCGTCCGATCAAATCACTTAGAGCCGTTTGTTTTCCAATAAATTCTGGTGGTTTCATCAAAACGTTACGAAAAGTTTCTTTTCGATTCTTCCCACGAAACGGGGTTTTCCCGTACAACATCTCGTAAGTTAATATCCCAAGAGCCCACCAATCAACAGCGAACTCGTGTCCATCACCACGTACGACCTCAGGTGACACGTACTCCTCCGTTCCAACAAACGAGTTGGATCGTTCTCCATTTGTAAAACTCGTTCTCCTTCGACTCACTGGTAGAACTCGAGCGGATTTTGCTTTTTTTAGGGTTTTTTCCGTAACAGACGAAACGAGTCGCGTCAGATTCCGGCGATGCTTCTTTCCATCTTCTGCAGCAACTAGTTTACCGGATTCTGACGTGATATTGGATTTTGTCGTTCTGTGTGTCAGATTCCGAGAGAGATCGAAATCAGTGAGGGTGATGTGGCCGGATTGTTGTATGAGGACGTTTTCGGGTTTGAGATCACGATATACGATACCCAAACGGTGTAGATACTCGAGAGCGCATACGATTTCGGCAACGTAGAAGCGTATAACGGAAGGAGAGAATATACGGTCAGATTGACGGTGACGGAGGACATTAAGGTCACCACCCGGGCAGTAGGGCATGGCCCAAGCCAATAATTCGTCGGTTTCAATGGTGCCCAAGAGGGTTGGGAGGAAGGTATGGTCAAGACGGGCAAGTACTGATATCTCCCAACGGGCACGTCGGTCAGCGTCGAATTTGGTGTGGAGGGTTGATTTTTCAACAACTTTGAGGGCGAAAGGGAAGCGGGCAGATGGATCAGCTGCCCAGTTGGTGACCAAGAATACGGTTCCCATAGCTCCTCCGCCCAGAACCCTGACCACGGTCAGCTTGTCAAGGTCGAGGTTCGATGACATCGTCTTGTTAATTATCTGTAGAGAGAGAGAGAGATTTAAGGGAAGAAGGCTCTGAGATCTGTCTTATATGTATTATTATGTGGACGTGATCAAGTGTGTAGCTCAGCCTGATCAATTCGATCCGTCTGCCTATTGAGCGATGGACACGTACGCAAGGGAAGGCATGACATGGAAACTCAGCTGGACCCAACATTGTCCACCTCAACAGTATAGAAATCCTAATACAAGAGTAGCATATCTAAAATACTTATCCTTAATATATTATTTTACTTATTACAACTCAATCATAAATAAAGAAAGAATAATGATAAACTGTCATCCCTCTGGCATACACCCCTTACGGGGCATGTGTTGGAATCATAGTTTTTTTTCGTCGGGTACACAACATTACATATATTATGGGGATGTGAAATTGTGTATCCCAAGAAAAAAATCTATTATTATAGAGCGTGTCACGTCAAGGATGTATGTCAGAATATCACGATTCATAAAAAAGAGAAAATTACACAAACAAGTACTGCTGTTATTCTAATTATAATTTTGGTATATTGTTCATTTTATTTACAAAAATATGCATGCGTACCTTATTCACTTTTACGTATTTATGAACTTGTAAATTTAAAAGTGACAAACTTATGAATTAGTAGATATTAAAAGTGACAAACTTATGAGTTTGTAAGCGCGTAAAAAGAATAGTGTACCGCATGCATGTTTTAGGAATTAAAATGAATGCGTTGCACCAAAGTCGGAATTTCGACATATTCATTGCACGATTTGGAAATTCGCCCTAAAAAAAATTAAATGAATGGTTGAAAAATAAGTAAAAGTTGGAGTGCCCATAGAAGTTCTCCTTCTTTTGTTTTTTAAGTTTTCTTTTTTTGGGTTTTATGATTTTGTATGAGCATAATCATAATTGTAAACAATTACTCTTGTTATGATGTCTTGTAATGGTTGAGATTATAATTTGAGTTAAATCTCTGTAATGTTTGAAGATTGTGTTTTAATCTTTAATTGAGGTGTAATAAATAATTTAAGAAATCGGAGTTTAAGAAGTAAGATTTGGGTGACTAATAGAGACTCTTCTAGTTTTGTGTTGTGTTTGGATTGAAGAAGTAGAGAGAAGGGAAGAGAAAATAAATGAGTTTCTCTCAATTTCTCTTGTTTGGATTGTTAAACGGGGAGAGAAGACGAGAATAAATAATGTGAGTTTTCTTTCTCTCCAAAAGTGGAGAGAAGAGAAGAGATTGAGAGAAACCCTTTTAAAATATTTATAATTCCAATTCTGCCCATAGATATCTTTTAAGATATTTTAAAATTTTAAAGTTATCTTAATTTCTCTCGTGTCAATCCAAACATGGTGGAGAGAAATTGAGTTTCTCTTCTCTTCTCTTTCATTTTCTTCATCAAATTCTCTTTTCTCCACTTCTCTCAATTCAAACATAGCCTTAATGTTTGTTGGGCCGACGCAAAAGTCTTCAGAGTCAACTCAACTTAATAAGATATCAAGATTTTTTATCAGAAAATTTGATGGAATGAACTTATTGAGTCAACTCGAAAACTCGGAAAGATCAAGTATAAATTCGGTGTGAAAATGTTCCACGTCAAAGATAAAATTATCATTTTCGAAAACTGTTGAGTTTTATGCTGAAAATCCCTCCAAAAATCCATCATCGTCAAGCATTTTAACCTATGCAACCTCGTCTTTAATCCATCAACTTCAACCTCTTAAAGGAATCCTAGAATTTTTTACTAAGTTAATACAATACTTTCAAACTCTTAAACATGTTCATCTTTATCCGTAGACTTAGAAGAAAATTCTTGATTATTCCACTAAAAAATGCACCATCTTCTAGTTTTTCAATCCATTCAACTCCATCTTCATACTATCTACTTCAATCTTTCGAAGAAAACTAGTTTTATGTTAAAAAATACATAATCTACTACTTTCCAAAAAAATCATATATTTTTTTGAACTTGGGATGGCTGCATGACATAGATCTTGAAGATGAATGATCTTAGAGAAAAAATATTGTGACATTCGGCCCAACATATACTTTCTTGACCAAGGCACTTTAAGTTATTAAATATTTTAATTTGACTCATCTGAATCCAAATCGATTCTTGGGTCTTCAATTTAAGTTTTACTCATATTCGAGTTGAGTTTGGAAACTATTATAAGGAATCTTTATGATCTTTTAAATGGGACCCATCTAGGAAACATTTTTCAGACACAATGTCAGCTTGATTCAACTCTTTACCATCATCAACAGTATGCTTTTTCCAACATTAAACCCAATATGATTGTTTGTACATTAGATAATTATAATTAATGGTTTTCCCATTTTGGTGAGTTTTTGTTAGTGGACGTTAATTTCTAAATAAAAGGAGGTTTGCGCACGTGTGAGGTACTAATATCAAATAAGAAGAAAAAAAAAGGGCCGTGCCCCTGGACCACGTGGGGTTTCCCATGATCTATGGACCGGAACATGTAACTTGTGAGGGTTTTAGGGTTTGTTGGAATGTCGTTGAGGAATTGCTTATCAATTATTTTCTTGTCTTTTTCTAATTTTTCAAAAAAAAAAAAGTTATTAAATATTTGTTAGTGTAATTGGTGAAATCATATATTATTCGCTTACATCTTTCTAACAACTAAGTAGTTGGCACGTGTATTGCATTATAAGACATAAAGTTTGAAATTGACTATGTTTAATTATGGATAATCAATTTGATAAAAAAAAAAAAAAAAAAAAACAAAAAGAGAAAATTGAGAATGGTCAATGTGATTAGAAAAATAAATAGATAAATGGTTAGTATCCAATCGTGGCATTCATTCCATACCAAACTTTTGAATGATTAATTAAAGCCATTGATTACCATTATTAGACTGTCGTTGATAATTATAATTATATTTTAATAAATATGATCATAAAGCAAGATCAAATGATAGGGTTAGTGTGTCTCATGATCTCCACTTACAGTAAAGTTATTTGATAATCTCAAGTTTCATAAAATTAAGAGTGCTGATAATGTGACACAGTATTGATGTACGCCCTTGACCTGTTTGCTCACAGCTCAACAAACGTTTTGACATGTGGTGCAAATGACATCAACAATAGAGGGATTCTCTCTCTTGCCCACATTGATTGTCACATTTATAAATCAATAATACAATCTTTTAGATTTCATGAAAATATTCATATTCAAAAGAAAAAAAGATATTAAAAAAATATTATTTTTCAAGTTTGATCCAAGGTGTTGAAAATGAATGGCCAGAGAGCATCCAAATTTAAAAATAAAATTCAAAAGTAAAAAATAATTATTTTTTATTTTTTTAAAGTTCATATAATTTTGTCCTTTACAATCCCATTGCATTGGATCATGTTTTTTAATGTCACAAGGTGACTTTCTTTTTTCATTATGAACAGGAGAGAGAAAATGGTGTAGGGCATTGGCAAAAAATCGAGTCATATTATCAAAATTCTAAAATTAAGTGAAGATGGAAGAAACTAATAAAAAAACACTAATCTCTAGAATGTAGAATACTTATGTTTTAAATAAAGTAACCAAACCAATTAATGATTGTACTTTGTTAGTAAAAATAATAATTTCTTTACTTTTTTACATTATTAAGCAAGGAATTCATTGCTTTCATCAATATCAATCAACCAACTTGTTGCATTTTCTTTCTTTTATGTTATAAGCAGTGTCTTTGTTACGTACTTTATTTGTTTCAAAGAAAAGAAATCATTCCTAATTAAACTTTTTATAACGAAGTCAATTTCATAACTTATTTATTTTTATGCAAAAATGGTAATTTATTTTATAATATTTTTTCAGGAGATTAATTTCTTTGAAGATCTTTTTCTACCATTCACATCATGCAAAGCTATTTATTTAAAATATATATATATAAAAAAAAAAAGACAATTATTCTTTAATAATAACAAAAATTTATTGGTGCAGACAAAATTTTCATTGGTAATTAAAAAAAATAAAAATTACGAGTACATTCCTAGTGAAGATGCACTTTGTGGAAAAAAAATCAAAGTATACCTAGTGGAGCCATGTTTTCAAGTTTTAAAACTATGCTTTGAAGTGGGGTTTGTTCAAATTTAGTGTTGTTTTTTATGGTAAGTTATAAGTATTTAATGATTTTCCTAAGTATTAGGTATTATTCGTGGAATAAAAACAGAGTGAATATAATAATACCTACCAAATGATGAAAAAAGAAAAAGTAAAAGTAAAGAATATGTTGATGCCTTGAGCTCATTTGGTGCTTACTGTTTCTACTTTATGTTGAGATTTCCTTCCATTATTGCCTACGCAATCCATTTTATTGTTTGAGCGCCCAATACTCTTCCCAAATTACTTAAAAAAACATTTTTCTTATTAACTCAATAGGATTTTAAGCCTTATTAAGAGTTATTTTAATTCTGATTCGATGTTTCAGGGTTGTAGAGGACTAAATTCTATGAATTTTGAGGAAATTTTTTTTTAAAAAAATAAATTATTTTTCACTGTTGAATTTCATTTTTTAGTATAAGAGTTATGTGAGAAGTTCAGTAGCCGTCCATTTTCATAAACCTAGTGATAGTGTGGTGTTGGATTTCTGGCGAGATAATCCATTTGAACAAAACTACACTTAGTAAGTCTCAAAATCATACTATGTTTGTAAGGAAAGGGTTTCACAAAATTTAATAGAGATGTACCAGTCAGTAGCAACCTCACTGTTCCATTTTTATTACAAAACCCCCTTCAAGCTTGTTACCAGAAAACCTTGGATTGGAATGGAACCACATCATTTTACAATTTAAATAAATACTTGTAATACCCTGATTTCTTTAGAGAGATGCTCATTGACACTCCAACTTTTACTTATTACACCTCAATTTAAAAAAAAAAAAAAAAAACTAAGTTAACGATTGAAAATTAGTAAAAATTGGGGGTGTCAATCGATTCTCTCTCTCTCTAGATTTCAATTTGTTCAATTTAGGATTTTATATGAGCATAATCCTAATTATAAAGAATTGTTGAAGTTGTTTGAATATGTTAATGTTCTTTGTAATGTTGAGGTAATAATTTGAATCAAACTTTTTTAATGTTTGAATGGCGTATTTTAAAAATTCATTATTTTATGACTAAATAATGAAAATTGACATATAACAACTCAAGATTATCAATCAATCATCGTTAGCATTTAGCTCCCACTGACAGATAATCCTAGTTCTGTCAATGTTTCTGGATGCCCACCAAGTGAGGTCAACGACCCTTAATAAGAATTGAAATAAGCTAAGTTAGTAAGGCTAGTTGAGTTCGTTGCTTAAAGAGACCAAGCATGTTTCATGTTAAAGTTGTTTTACACGTACCCATCCACGGCTCCACGTTTTGGTGGATATTTGAGATACCTATGGATTTTCAAACGGATGACTTGACCATAGTCTTCTATTATAGACTACTGATAAAATGATCTAAATGCCCTCATCATCTTTAATCTCTTACCCCCCCTTCCCTTTTTTCCTTTATAAATCAGTCAATCTTAAAGCTCTTCAACCTATTTAGTAAATTATTTTTAATCAAATTTTAACCTCATCTTTAGTCTAATATTTTCAACCTTGCCTTCAACCCTTCTTAAAACCCCTTGATTTTTTCAACCAATTCATTTGGTCTTTTACTTCTCTAAAATCCCATCTTGTTCGTAAAGCTTGAACGTTGAAAAGAAGGGAAAAATATTTCTCCCAAGAAATTAAAGATGACTGATTTTGAGGAAAAAGAATCAAGGGTTTTAATGTAAACTTTGAAAATGAGGGTTTTTAAGTCATTTCTTCATTACTATATTAGAGAAGATGGAGGTCAAGGGGGGGCAGATCATCAGTATGAAAAGATATAAGTGGTTATCTCATATTCACCCGGAGGGGTAATGTCTAAATCACCCTTCATGTGTTTTTCTTTTATTCTTTTCTTTTCTTAGAGATCCTATGCCCATAATATTCTTTCCTTTTTTTATTTTTTATTTTTTTTTTATTGATGAGAAAAAGGAAAAGATAGAACACTACAATCTGCTAGGTCTGAGTGGATGCGTACCCTCCCCTTATTATTAAAAGATTTGAATTATTAATCTTGTATTCAAAACTATTGTATATTAACCACGCTGGAGAAGTATAGCGTTGTGTAAAGAATCCTGAAATTTTTGTCTTTTAGACAGTTACAAGGTCATGGATTTTTACAAAATAATTAGAATGCCCCTCCACGTTAAAAAAAAAAAAAAAACATCAACTAATATATTTTTAACATTTTAAATGAAACATACATTTACAACTAACTTTTAATGGACCCTTCAATAACAAAACAATATGAATAATTAATTCATTAAAAAAATAATAATTTTAAGTTAGATATTGTTGTTACGACTAAAATTATTATATAATAAATATAATTAAACATAAACAATCGGTCATGAGGAAAAATTATATAATAAGGCACCAATAAAAAATTTTCAATGTGCAATAGATTAAGCTAAGAGGCCATTCATTTTTTTATACACAAATAGAGAGAGCAAACCCATGTTGCTTATTTTACCAGTGACCCAATCCTTTGGGGATTACCAATTCATTGTTGATCAAAGGTATTGAATAACAAAGGATGATGATTGTTGTTTCCAAGATTTATTTCACACTAACTAAAATCAAAATATACATTCCTAATGTGGAATTGATCCGATAAGTATTAGATTCAGAACTGATTTGGGAAGTATCGAATTAGGCTCTTAACAGTTTGTCAGATCTTGATATTAAGATCCAATGACAATCAGATTGAGTCCATAATGAGTTATACCCAATTTGATGTGTATTATAAAATCTAAATAAGCTACATATATTTAAACAAATATATAATATCCTTTATATACTTTCTAGCATTTTATTGGATTGGGAACATGGTTGATTCAGATCTGATCCAATAAGTTATTACATCAAAATCCAAAACATCGATCCAGACCTGAAGTTATTGGATCATAACGGTTTCGATTTCATGTATGATCTGATCCATTGATAGCTGTAGAAAATGGATGTCTCTTAACATACGTTGTGACAGAATCAGCTTCCCACAAATACGTTTGCATAAAGCACTTGATAATCCAAACACCATTTTCAGCTTCTTCAAAACGCGCTAATCTGACGCAATTCTCTAAAAAAACACCCATTTTTAGCTACAGAATCGCTTCTGGAGCTCAAATGTCGACGAAATGTGTTTGCACAAACAACAAACACCTCCCAGAAAGTTCTAGATCGTGTCATATATACATAAAAAAGTATAGAAAATCCCTGTCTTGCCATTAAGTATTGTGTTTAATATAATTGCTAGTTAGATCCCACATCCCACTGCCCTGTTCGCGTCTCACTAACAAAATTACCTTATCCTTAGGTTTCTAATTTGTCCCACCGACATTCATACTTGCATGAAGTCTCAATCTCATCATTAATGCTCTTGATTTCGATTGATCGTTTCGATGAATCAAATCAAACAATCCAATTATGATGAAAATAAAGGCTCTCTTACCAAACACCCAAACTCCACATTGGGTGGCAAGAAAATCTTGTACACGTTTTTAGTGTAAAGGACATGACAACCCTACAAGGATTTTTCTAAATCACTGAAGTTCTAAGTTTCATAAAATGTGGTCTGGTCGGTCATTATTAGGTTGGAGAAAATGCAGATTTCCACCAATACTAAAGTGATTAAAACTACTAATTTATATTCCCCACCCACCGTGTCAAAAGTTTGAAAAACATGTGTACCTTAAAGAGAAGGGAAAGGAAAAGCATGTATTCTTTGATGAAGCCAATACGGTCGGCCATGATGCTGTTAATGAAAGGAAGCCCCCTTTTTTTCTGATTTAAAAATGATATATGATCGGTAAAGGGACAACATTAGGAGCCTATTTGGGAAAGAAGTATAAATTCTATAAATTAAATTTGTTTGCAAGTGTTTTAAAAGACCAGACTGGACCAATTATCTAACTAGGTCCAATCAGATTTTAAAATCGTTCTGATTCACTTTGAACCAATACTTTACCAAAAAAAAAAAAAAAAATTAAAAAATCATCTTTTTTTTCCAAAATCATTAGTTCAACCTTACCAACCATCGATTCTCATGAAAGAATCTTTGAAATATATGTATATATATTTTTAGCCAACGAGTTTTGTCCTATATGGATTTTCGAATGGGCTGATTTTTGATAAGGATGGTCTCTTTGGTAAGGACATCATCCTCACCAAAAATCAACCCATTCTGAAACTTTTAACCCATATAGGACAAAACACAATGACCAAATAGTTGGCTTATGTATATGGGGCATGTTCGGCACCCTACTATTTATCCTATGTTTTGCCCTACGTGTTTTATCCTACATCGGTTAGAAGTTTTGGAATGAACTGATTTTTGGTGAGGATGATCTCTATGGTGAGGAGATCATCCTCACCAAAAATTAGTCCATTCTGAAACTTCTAACCTCATAAAAAATGATTTACAAAAAATGGATGGTCTACGATTCTTCAACTTGTAAATATGAGGTTAAAAGTTTTAGATTGGGGTAGGAGTCATCCTCACCAAAAATCAGCCCATTCCAAAACTTCTAACCCATCTAAGACAAAACATGTAGGGCAAATAGTAGAGTGTCGAACATTTTTTTTGACATATATATATATATATATATATATATATATATATATATATATATATATATATATATATATAAAGAAAGAGAGAGAGAGAGAGAGAGAGAGAGAGAATGGGTAGTGTTCCGTTGACAATCTTAGGCTGACAATGTTGGTTAATAAAATTTATCTTATTATACCTTAAAAGTTTTGGATTGGGCTGATTTTTGTGAGAATGATCTTTATAGTGAGGAGATCATCCTTACAAAAAATCAGCCCAATCTGAAACTTCCAACCCCATCAAAATTAGTTTACAAAGTTGAAGAATTTTGACTAGTAAGGCAATGTGGTTCACAGTGAACCATGTGAAAATCCTAAACAAAAATGACATGTATAGTGTAAACAAGCTTAAACGAATAACAATAATAAAAAGAAATGCAGTAAGAAAATTTGATATACGATAAGTACCTTTTGTTCAACCTTAACCTTTTTCCCATGTCCAACAATCTCCAAGAAGAGTGTTTCATTTAGTTGTTTCTCTTCTTTTGGTGGGAGGGTGTCACGGCCGTGTTCTTTCAAAGTGAGGTCATGCGGTGCAAGGGGTGTTAATCCACAAGTAAGCCTGAAAAATAATATACACATACACAATACGTAGTTAGAAAGGAAAAGAACGGGGACAACACGAGGCAAAATCCAAAGGCAATTTTGTTGATATATATATATATATATATGCAAATTACAAGGTATAACACGTTACAAAAATGATAGGTGTGTTACAAGCAACTGATGATTTATGACACGAGGGACTCCATGTAGTTTGCCGTGAGGGCTTGAAGTCAACGTGGGTGTAGGTCAGGGATTGGGAAGCACTAGACACCCTTCCTACCAAGAGTACGTTAAGTCTTTCCTAGGTTTCCAAAAGGAAATATCAAAAGTAGAGGCCGATTATATCCCTTTATTACATAAATGTCACTAAACTAACATATATGCCCTGACACGGGACTGATATGACTTCATATGTGAGCCTTACATAGTATTACATGGGTGTTCCCAGGTAACTCCGGTGAGAGCTACACCTAACTCTAGGTATCAGAATATATGGCCGTCACAGTCTTCCCCACCTATTCTGCAGACGTCTTCATCGCATGGCCTTAACAAACTCTTCAATCATTTGCTTAAAAGATAGTAGGTTTTCTATACTCTCCTAGGTAGTTTCACATTCTAGCATGTTCTTCTATTTGACGAAGTACTCCCATGCTACTGCTGACTTGATGCTTATGAGAACTTTGTCAACAATACGCTTTGACTGAATCGTTGAATGGGAAGGTGTATGTGTTGGAATGTTGCGCATAGGATCTGTAAAGTATGACTCTGTTCTGTCGTAAGAAGTCCATCCCATTGATAACTTTGAATTCATCAAGTGAAACTACGAGTAAATCAAGCTTACCCTCTATATGCCTGTCTTGACGGACATTGACTTGGCCAACCCTTGTATAGGAGTGGCTTGGGAATTTACAGCTTTCATACGGCTTGAATCTTTCTCGAATCAAATATTGAGACGTTTCGCCTCTTTAGGAAAAATGAAGCTATACGTAGCTCTTGTATCAACCATTATCTGGGTGGTCTTGCCATCAACTTCGATATCAATATACATAAGTTGACGACTTTTCTAAGTCTCAGAGGTCTGCTTCATTGCATTCAATAAATACATAGTTCCCTTGTGAGGAGAATCATCATCATCTCGCCCACTCGTACTTTTGTGACTAGGGTCACTCTAGGAAGTTAGTAATGCAATCAACCTGGCTTGCTTTGGACACTTACATGTCTTATAAGGCCCACCACACAAAATGCATATAAGCTTGTGACGATGTTTGGCTGGCGAGGTACTTCTATTATTTGAAGGTGAGGAATTTCGTTGGGATCCCTGATTAGAATTGTGTCTGTGCTTTCCATTATTACCATTAAAAGACTTCTTGGTGTGCTCATGTTGCTGGGAGTACCTCTTCGAGTGAGGATGCACATTCTGTTTGCTCCCATCCACGGGAGTATAATTAGTCAACCGCTTGATTGCGACAATTGCAGATGCGAGATCTTGTACACATTGCTTTTGGAGTTCTGTCTGAACCCAAGGCTTGAACCCTTCTTAGAATGAGAATAACTTGTTTTTCTCTGACATGTTACGAATATCAAGGATCAAGGCAGAAAATTGCTTGACGTAGTCGTGCATTGTACTTGTCAGGTGGAGTTGCCTCAACTTTCTACGGGCATGAACTCCACATTTTCTAGTAGAAATTAATATTTCAATTCCCGTTTAAAGTCATCCCATGTATCGATGGAATATTGGCTACTTTCCATCTCGGTGTACTTTGTTCGCCACCATAGTTTGGCATTACTTGCAAGATACACAGAAGCTGTTATGACCTTTACCTCTTCTGAATCCGAACGAGCTATACGGAAGTACTGCTCTATATCAAATAAAAATTCTTGAGCTCTTTTGCATCGCTTGCACCACTGAAAGGGCGTGGCTCGGGGACTCGTAGGCCCGAGGTAGGAGCTTTACTAGTAGTAGGACGTTCATTATCGACGGTTCTGATAAGGAGACTTACCTTCATAATGAGCTCCGTAATCTGTTCCTATAAGTTGGCTAGGGATCATCGGGTATCTTCCTTGAGGTCAACTACTCTAGCATTGAGGGGTCATGGATTCTTTTTCCAACGTGTTCTAGTGATCATCTAATTGCGCAATACCATCAACGAGACCCGATAATTGGCTATCTTATCTTAGAGTAGCTCAATACGTTCTTTGTTTATATGTGGGGTAGTCTACAGTACTTTTCTCTCTTCTTGCTATTGTTCACATGAACTAATGGAACTAGGGGAAGAACTTGGTGATGAAACCAATTTGAACATGTAACCAATGTGGTTTTGGATACCAACTATGCTTGATACCAATTATTATGACCGTATTCTTTCGAAGTGAGGTCGTGCGGCTCAAGGGGGTGCTAATCCACAAGCAAGCTTGTAAAAATGATCTTATACCACAAACATAACAAGCAAATAAAATAACGGGGCAACACGAGGCAAAGTCCAGAGGCAATTTTCTTGATATAATATTGATTACACGAAGTAACACGTTACAAAAGCAAATAGGTGTGTTACAAGCAACTAATGATCTATGACATGCGTGACTTCACATAGCTTGGTGCAAGAGCTTGAAGTCAACGTGGGTGTAGACTGGGGATTGGAAAGTACTAGACACCCTTCCTACAAATTGTATGTTAAACATTTCCTAGGTTTCTAGAAGGAACATTAAAAGTAGAGGTCGGTCATACTCCCTTATTACTAAAATGCCATTAAGCTAACATATATGCCCTGGCACGAGACTGATATGGCTTCATATGTGAGCCTTACATAGTTTACATGGGTGCTCTCGGGTGACTCCAGGGCGAGCAACACCTAACTCTAGGTGACATAATGTATGGCTGTCATAGTAGGGCACCCAGCTCGTTTGAAGGGCAGAGCTCAAATATTAGTTACACTCAATATACAGACCGAGCAGGGTACACTACAAAAACTAGGGTTTTTAGAGCCTTTTATTTTGGGCGATTTTGTTGAAGCGTCGAGATAAGTAAAATGAAATGGACTTTTGAAGGTAGTTTTGTTGAAAACGCCAGGGAAGAACCAACGTAGATCGATTAGAGGCGTTTCCGTTGGAAATGCATTTGAAGAAATAAGAAATGTAGCTCAAAGGGGGCAGTTTAATGGTGAAAATCTAAGGTGCTTTTCATGAATCATTGTGACAGGCGATACAGTAGTTTGACGGTAAGTTTTTTGTTTCTTTTTTTCCCCATATTCCCTCTCTCCTACTCCCATTATATATCTCTGTCCCATCCTCTAACAATCCCATTCTCTAATGATTACTCAAGGTTGAAAAAAAAGAAGAAATGAGGGTTTTTGTTCAAAACTCAAATTTGTCAAGAGTTGGAACATGTAATTTTTATTTTTTTCTTTTTCTCTGCATCAATTCCTTGAAATACAATTGGTTTTGAATGACTTTTTTTTTATCATTAGGGTACAATGCTGATTTGAATTTATTTATTTTTCAGAAAATTTGATTTACAGTATTTGGTTGATCCTAGATAACCAAATCTCCTAAACTTTCGTTGTATTACGCTCTCTTTATATATCATGTAAGTAGTGGCCCCTCTTCTCAAACTCTTTTTTGTTCTATTTTTTATTTTTATTTATTATTATATAATTCTTTTTATTTGCTTCTGTTTGATCGCCTATTATGAAAATGTACAAATTTTTGAGTTATGATTTTTTCCTTTCCGTGTTGTTTTTTGGAGTAATTTGTAAGGTAATTTGTGTTGTTTTTTGAAGAAAAATCAAAGGTGTTTGAATATAAAACATTATAATGTATTTGAATATAAAATATGATAGATGATATTTATATATGTAATGTACATTAAATCTTGAATATATTTTTATCAAATCGAATAAAAATCAAATTGAGATCAATAAAAAAATATTATTTTTTCTATTGGATTAGATCCGAAAAGAATACATTATTTTGGAAATCTGTTTCTTTTTTATTTCTTATTTTCAGATTTTTGTGCTTAGGTATAACATTTTTCAATTCCACTATTATGATTCTAGATTCTAAAATCAATTTCTAATATTTTTAAAAGATTCTATTGTAACACCAACTTTTACTAATTGTACCCCAACATTTGCTCAGTCTTTGTATGAATTGGGGTGCTCTTAGTAAAAGTCGGTGCAACAATATAATATATCTCACGCCTCAAAATCCCAACATGAATCCCGAGAACTCATCAATTAGAATCTCGAGGTGTGAGGTAAACATACATACAACCTGATAAAACAATCATAAAAAATAGTACTATAAAGTGAAACATACACGCAACGAAATCTATACTGGATAATAAAAAGTCAATGCAACGGAAGCTAAACAATCACAGATCAAGTACATTAATCCCAAAATCCATTAACAATCACTCGATAGTATCTCCCCAAAATGTAATTTCTCAAAAATAAACAAGTCCCACCATATGAATTACAATACATCCGCCAAACTACTAGACTAATCCTCAAGTTGACGGAGGCTACAGATCCACGACAATACCCTCGGCAGAAACCTCTTTGAATGACTCTTCATAAGTAGGCTCTCCAATAGTTATTGCATCTGAAAGGAGAAGGATAGCATGAATAACAAGGGAATGTTACTTAGCATGATGAACACTGTTCTAACAACGAGGCATACATGCACTAATGAATATCTAAACAGTTAAATAATGTAGGTTTTCGTAATGCAATATATGATAAATGTCTAAGCATACCCAATAAACAATTGTAAATAACTTCAATCTATCATTTAAAGTAGCATATACATATTTCAAATAGAAAACATCTATCAACATCACAAAATAAAAAAATACATAATAAGAACACAGCGGGTTGTCGATAAGAGAGCAGAGGAACACGCCGATAAAACAGCCTCGACATGGCAACTCGATATTCCAAATATGATATGGAATCCCATCGTTAAAATCTGATTTTGTGGCTAGTCGGCATACCATACTTTTGAGACCATTTATACTGCTCAGACTAGCAGTTGGCCAAGAACCCAATACTGAGTTCACTTTACGGTGAGGCTTACCGTTTGACAACTACAAACTAATAGTGATTACTAACTAACTTAAAAGACTCCTCGCATCGAAGCCTATCAAGAGGCAATACATGTGAATCCCGCCTACTTATACACTATACAGAGACAACCTTTACACATAGTATTTCCCAAGAAAGAAATAGGAGAAATTCTTGGATCTCAGAAGCTGTAATATGCTTAAGGCATCTCATACTATTAAAGAGCATATGACATCTAGTGCTATCTTAAATTGACCTACTAATTCTGAAAATATAGCAACACATCACTCTTTCTAAGTTTACTACAACACTTTTCTGGTAAATAAAATAGTTTTCAAATCGTAATACATACTAGTTTCTTTTATATTGAAAATACAAACAAGGTTTGGTAGTGTCCTCTAGTGATATCCATGTGTCATTTCCATCCATCAATCGTTTCATACATCAATCTACCTATCATGTCCTACATGGCATGACCCTCACGTAGAAATTGGAAGCATTATCCCATCAATCAATCAATCATCATTTAATGATTTTGATTGACTAGAAAGACTCGGAAAATGCGATAAAACCATAAGACGTAAAAACTAGAAATGCTGTCAAAATTTGATAAAGTGTTGGAAAAAGTGATTTTTTAAGTTATCAAATTTAGAAAATGAGTTTTTTTACGTGAAAGCCCTCGAAAATATGAGAAATACCATATAATTTTTATTACTTAATTCAAAATAATGCTTAAGATATCACATTTTGAAAATCGGGCAAAAACGTCAAATTTTACGTTTTGTTCTTGAAATCAAAAATTAAATTTTGATACTGTAGACACCCCAATTTGAACGGACCCCTACTCGAAAAGGCCAAAAAATACCGATTTTCCAAATAAATGGGTCAACGGGCCTTAAGGGCCCAAGTCATTGAAAAGTGACATTTTGATCAAACCAAGGCCCTTAAGACCTCCTAATGGTTCAGGGGGCCTACCCTACGCTTTCCCAATATAAGCCGCTCCGCTTCCAAAATCAAAAATGCCAAATTTTCGATAAAGCTCACCAATGGGCCTAAAAAGTCCGATTTGCTAACACGTGGCATTTTGATTAATCCAATAATTTCAAAACCTAATAAAAAAAAATTATTAAAATTAAAATGAGACTTGGGACACCTATCACTTCCTTTACCCTCACCGCTCCATCTCCAAATCCGAAAAAACCTAAGCCCATCTAAGGCCCACAAACCCGCAAATCACCTAAAATGTATTTCTCGCATTATCCCCTAACCTAAATCCAATCCTATATCACCTAAAATCCTACGACCTACCTACCCTCAAAAACCCAATCCAAAATAACCCCAAACCAATTAATAAAACCCCTAACCTTTCCTACAACCCAAGCCCAATGCCCCTAAGCCCAAACCCATATCCAATTCATATCCAACCCACAACCCTAACCCACTAATCACTACCCACATCAACCAATCACCCTTTTATCATCAAAAGATGACACATGTCATCATCCCCTTTCACCTCCATCATCAAACCACCCACCTCATCACTTTTCTCTAAAAAATTAACTATCTATATCACATTTTCTCTAAAAAATCACATTAACCCAGACCCTCCCTAACTTACCCTCATTACTCCCTATAAACCTCCATTCTCTCAAATCAAACACCTACAACCCATACCTCCCCTAACCTACCATCATAATTCCCTAACCCCTATTATCTCAAATCAAACACCTCCAACCCATACATTCCCATAATCTATCACCATCATTTCTTATAAACCCATCTCTACAACCTAAACCTACACTCATCTTCTCAAATCAAACACTCATTCTCTCCCATCAATTAAATATAAACCCCTAGCCTCCCATATCTTATCACATCTCACCATCTCCATCACCCTCCCAACCACCCTCTTTCACCCTCCATTCTCTTAAATCAAACACCACTCAATCAATAAACCACCTTTTTAAACACTCATTATCTCACCTCACCAAACACTCGACCCAAATGGTTTGGGTAAGATCCAAATCATTTGGATCAAAACACAACCCATTTACCTCCATACATAATTACCCCTCTCCCAACTCCTAATTTCATACCCCTCACCTTTAAAACATCTGTCATTCTCTACTTTCTCACACTTTACCTCATTATATCCCTAAAGTAACCCCTCAACATCTATAAATACCCCTCTCCTCTTCCCAAAAATGGTTACCAAATCTCACTAAAAAAATCTTACCAAGTCTCATAAAAAAATCACTCTACTCTCTACTCATCTCTTCACTACTCTCTCACACTAATCTCAAAAGAGTTACATTCTCATAACGCATTAAGGACTCAACTCAAGAAGACATAGAAGAAGAAGGAAGGAAGGAAATAAAAGAAAAGAAAACCTTGAAGCTTTAAGGTGGGTCAAAAGAACACCCCCCTCTTTTTCTCTACCTTCTTCATATTCCTCTTCTACTATCCCCTTTCACCTCTCTTTAATTTTTATTTTAGATAGTCCCTAAGATGTAATGTTTCCCCTCCTTTATCTCTGGTAGATCGAACTTCAGTTTGGTCGAAAGTATAAGGGTTGTAACCACCTTAAAAAAAATCGATTTAACCTATCAAATTATTTTGAGGCAACCGATTTTTCGGGTCCTTCTCAATTCATGAGAATGGATCCATAACTGTAGACACCCCATTTTTGCATTCGCCTGATTAATCAAATCGTCAACCCGATTGCAAAGGTTCCCTATGATGGATGTCTATTCCAATGCTTTATTTTGTTACCAGATATGTTTCAGAAATCCGGATGAGGTATCTCAAACTGACAAAACTTAGAAACCACGCTACGCTAGGAAAATGCGACCCCAGAAACATAGAAATCATCATCTTGCAAACCAAAAAGAAGCTTCACGATAAAAATCACTAAAAATGATTAAATTATCAAAATACCCCTAACCTCAAAACAACCCTAGAGCCTACGTTACGCTTAGGAAAACTCTCTCGAACACATAAAATAACAAATCGGAACCAAATAAATCATTTCACCAATTTTAACAAAATTTGACAAAATTACGAAAATGCCCCTCATAAAGTTCACAATAATTTCACATAAAAATTTGCATAAATGACACAAACCAACATTCTCATTGAATTCCTTACGAAAAATCGATTCTAAAACATCCTAGAACATTAAAAACCGACTTAAAACGTGAAAAGTCCTCTCCGGGGGCAAAACGGTAATTTCACAATTTTCATAATTAAAAAATTCGAAATTAATAAATAAAACATTAAATAATTAAAGTGAAACATTAATAAAATTAATTTAAAAAGTTGAACCTAAAAAATCGATTAATTGGACTCTCAGGCAAAATTGTTGAGGGTTCGTGGGATATTTCTTTAAGGACCCCTCCATTTGGGGGTCCAAAGAATTAAAGATATAATAGAGGGGGGTTCTCCAAAAATTAAAAGTAAATCAAGCAAGACTGAAATCAAGGTATTAAAGTCAATCAAGTGAGACTGAAGTCAAAATTAAAGTCAATCAAGCAAGACTGAAGTCAAGGTACTAATCGAGTCAATCTCATAAAACCAAGGTCAAAACCCTAAATCAAAACCCTAATCTAAATTAATCAAGTCAATCTCATAAGACTAAGGTCAAAACCCTAAATCCAAACCCTAATCTAAAACTAATCAAGTCAATCTCATAAGACTAAAGTCAAAACCCTAAAACCCTAAAGACTAAGTCAAAACCCTAATTGAAACCCTAAAAGAAACCCTAATCAAACCCTAAATGCTTCTAAAAATTTTATAAATAGGAGCCTCCACACCCTATTTTCGTATCAAAGAAAAAACCCTAGGAAAAGTAGGTGAAGAAGCCCCCACAACCCCTCCAAAACCCTAATTTTGGAGTCCCAACTCCTTCCTTAACACCCCTACTCCGATTTTAGCCTAAAAAACACCCAAAAACCTCTCAAAAACATCCCAGAAATCCACAACAAATTTGAAGCACTCAGATTCAAGAAGGAGATACCTTACCTCGGAGATTAGGATTCAGATCCGGAGATAGAACGAAATAAGGAATACGGTACAAGGAGCCATTCTAACCAGATCTGAGGGAATAACACTTTTGCAGATCAAAGGTAAATTTTTTATTTTTATTTTTTTTAATCTAGGTTTATCATTAGCAATGTAGATCTATTTGGGATAAGTAGAGACCGGCATTGGCCGGGCGGGGTTGGTGCCTAACACCTTCTAACCCCGTAACATGATCCCCGGATTCAGATTTCTATAGTAGATTAGTTCTTTTTATCAATTGTAGGGTCAATTTGGTTCCTAGACCGTAATAACTAGGTGGCGACTCCCAAACCTCAAGGGTCAAAAGCGGATCCACGCACCCCGCGGATCGAGGGCGCTTTCAATAACCATCGCCAACACTTTTAAAATGTGTTATTCCCAAGGTTAAAGTTCTATAAGGATCATCTCCTTCAATAGAATGATCTTATAATCAAGCCAAAATAAATCCCTATTTAGGGTACAAATGCACATCACGTGATACTTTATTTTTCATTTTTTTCTAATCAAAATGATCGAGTTCTTTGAGGTTATCGCCACTTGGCAAGGAAAAAAGGGAGCCTAACACCTTCCCTTTTCTCCAACCGAGTCACTTACCTCGATCTCGAGGTTGATTGGTACTTTATCCATCGTGAGTCAATAAAATGTCAAAATGTCACTTTTTTCGAAAAATGTACATCAGGTGACCATTCACACCCACTTACAAATATGAACCTTAATAGATGTGGCCATCGTAATCACGAAATCACGAATCTACAGCTGACGACTCCACTAGGGAACTCATGGTTCATCCCTCGTTACAACTCGATCATTTTGAAAAAAAATAGATTTTTTTTTGCTAACATTGTTTGTTTGTTGCTTGTTTCTTATGCTTTATTTTTAATTTTTTTACATGGTTAAATTGTAATATTTATTTACTTTCGTTGCTTTCATTACGTGTTTGTAAGGGGGTCGATTGAAAAGAAAAAAAAATGAAAAATCTTGTTGCATGTACACTCGCGAGCATAGCCCCATTGCATAACCACCCTACCTTCAATATATTTAGCCCTGATACCTAGTAGGTCTACGGCTTGAGATCGTTATTTCAAGTATCGGGGATGAACACATCAAATTTGATTACCAACCAACGACGTGTGTACTCCGGTATGCATCGAGGTTTGAAGATCGGGTAACCATAAACCTACTTATTAGCTTCATGCATGTGCCCAATTAGACAATTCTAGGACACAAGTTCTCAAATTTACATCGACCCTCGAAGTAACATTGTAAGTGTTTAGTGTATTCGAGCCTCGAAGTCCAAGTTGTAAGCTCACAATGGCAAGTTGTATAGACTAAGGGGTATGTCTTTCTTTGCTTATTCCCTTGGTAAGAAGAGAAAAATCAGTTTTCTTTTTTATCATGCACATCAAAAACAAAAACAAAAAAAAAAAAAATAAAAAAATGCAAAAAATGTATTTTTTTTTGCCCAAGCTAAAAACCAGAGGCAATGTGCCTTAATTTTAGATTAACAAAATTAAAAAAAACAAAAAACAAAAACAAAAACAACTTTTTTTTTTAGCCAAAAATTCGTACTGGTTCGTATTTAAGGCACGACTGGGTATAAAATACCCGTATCTGTACTTGAAATATTGATGTAAAAAAAAAATTTGGTTATTTTGTTCCCAACATCAGTCTTGACAACTTTTGTTCTCGATTTATTTTTCTTTTGATGTTTAAGGCTTAAGAATGCTTAAATGAATTATTTTTTAATTAAGTTTAGGGCCTACTCCTCCCCACTTTTTCTTTATTTGATCAAAACGAAACTCGCATACATTCTATTGATCAAAGTTGACCTCACCTAACGTGTTACACTATCAACCTCGCTTACAATCAAATTTGTTATCGTCCATCACCAAACATAAAAAATGGGTCCACGACCCATACCCACTTCTAATTGGGTCCGCAACCCATATCTACTTCCAAATGGGTTTACGACTCATATCCATTTCAATTAGGTCCACAATCTAGATCCACTACAACTAGGTCCACGACCCATATCCATTTCAACTGAGTTCACGACCCAGATCCATTTCAATTGGGTCCACAACCCATATCCACTACAACTGAGTCCACGAACCAGATCCATTTCAACTGGATTCACGACCCATATCACTTCAACTGGGTCCACGACCCAGATCCATTTCAGTTGAGTCTATGACCCAGATCCGTTTCAATTGGGTCCATAACCCAAATCCATTTCAACTAGGTCCACTACCCAGATCCACTACAACTGGGTCTATAACCTATATTCATTTCAATTGGGTCCACAACCCAAATCGGTTTCAACTGGGTCCATGACCCAAATCCATTTCAACTGGGTCTACAACCTAGATCCACTACAACTGGGTCCACGACCTAGATCCATTTTAATTAGATCCATGACCCGGATCCATTTCAACCAAGTCCACGACCCATATCGAAACAAGTCCATGATCCATATATGATCTAACAAGGCTGACAACTAATCAATCAACTCAAATGAATTCAATCTTTTTTAACAAAAAAATAATAATAATTTAAAGCGCCAATTGCAGTTCTTGATCAAAATCGATGCCTAGAAAGATCTTGCCCTGTTGATACAAGGGGGATGGATTACGTCTATTCAAGGAAATGAGGTGATTTAAGAGTGCTATTGTGCGCCGCCTCTTCTCTGGAGATCAGACTGGCTGGCATTAATTTCATAGAATTGGATTGGAGGCTAACAAAAAAAAAACATCTTTTCAACTCGACTTGTTTGTAGCAATCCACTTTTTCAAAATGTTATACCGACTCCATATCGATGCCAACTCCGTGCTGATGCCAACTCCATGTTGATGCCAATTCTGTGTTGATGTCGACTCCGCGTCGATGCCAGCTTCGTGCTGATACCGACTCCGTGTAGATGCCAGCTCTATGCTGAGATAATTCTTTTTTCAAAAATAATATTTTACCGACTCTGTGTCGTGCTAGCTTCGCGCTGATGTAATTCTTTTTTCAAAAAGATTTTACCGACTTCGTGTAGATGCTAGCTCCGTGCTGATGAAATTCCCTTTTTCAAAATATTTTATCGACTCCATGTTGATGCCAGCTTCGTGCTGATGCCAACTCCGTGTTGATGCCAACTTCGTGTTGATGCCGACTCCGTGTCGATGCCAGCTCCATGCTAAGATAATTTATATATATATATATATATATATATATATATATATATATATATATATTTTTTTTTTTTTTTTTACCGACTCCACGTTGATGCCAGCTTCGCGTTGATGTAATATTTTTTTCAAAATGTTTACCGACTGCATGTCGATGCCAACTCCGTGCTGATGCCAACTCTATGTTGATGCCAGCTCCGTGCTGATGCCAACTCCGTGCTGATGTCGACTCCGTGTTGATGCCAGCTCCGTGCTGATGTCAATTCTGTGTTGATGCCGACTCCGTGTCGATGTCAGCTCTGTACTGATGAAATTCCTTTTTTCAAAATATTTTACCGACTCCATGTCGATGCCAGCTCCGTGTTGAGATAATTTGTTTTTTCAAAAAAAATATTTTACTGACTCCGTGTCGATGCTAGCTTTGTGTTGATGAAATTCCCTTTTTCAAAATATTTTACCGACTCCATGTCGATAGTAGCTCCGTGCTGAGATAATTCTTTTTTTTCAAAAAAATATTTTATCGATTCCGTACCGATGGCAGCTCGGTGCTGATGAAATTCTCTTTTTCAAAATGGTTTGCCAACTCCGTGTCGATGCCAACTCCATGCTGATGTCAACTCCGTGTTGATTCCAACTCTGTGCTGATGTTATTATTTTTCAAAAATACACAATCCAACTCTGCGCTGATACCAACTCCGTGTTGATGCCGACTCCGTGTCGATGCCAGCTTTGTGCTGATGCCAACTCCGCGTTGATGCTAGCTCTGTACTGATGTAATTATTTTTCAAAAATACACAATCTAACTCCGCGTTGATGCCAACTTCGTGTTGATGTCGACTCCGAGTCGATAAACCTTTTTTCTTTAAAACTCGTTTATCTTATAATAAATAATAAAAACATCATGCATCTTTATAATAACGCTTGGTCTTTTGTATCCACAGGTGGCCAAACGAAAGAAATATAAGTAGCTAGAGGTACCACCATATTTTCTCAAATTTTTCACCGTTACCATGAGTTCGTTCTAACCAGCACAACCCACAGTAGCCAAAACGTCAGATGTTGATCCCAGAATAGCAGCATTATTGAAAATGATTGAGAGACAAGAAAAGATGCTGAGTGTCGTGTTAGTCAATGCCAGCATCATACAAGCCTAGACAATACAACATCCTACATCAGGGTCAAATCAGGATTTACCCGACCAACCTCCACAAGGACCACAGACCACTATGCTTCCCGCAGTGCCGGAATACCAAGGGCCCCCACTCTATATTCCACATAATCGACCATCCCCTGTGGTCATTCCTGATGACGAATGCGAGTACAGGGCCACAAAGGCCAAAAGTGCAATAGATGAAAATTTGGCTCAGTAAATCGAGTCTTTGCAATAAGAAATGGGGAAGATGAAATGCCTTAACACCATGAGTGGAACTCGATTTAAAGACCTCTACTTCTATCCCAATGCTCAATTACTGGCCAAGTTCAATTGTCCAGAGTTCAAAAAGTATAATGGAGTGGGGTGCCCACTATCACACTTGAAATTATATTGTGGATCTATGTGCCAATATGGCGAGGATGATAGGCTATTGGTGCAGTTGTTCCAAAGAAACTTAACATGGCCGGTACTCAAATGGTTCTCTGGATTGGACCACACGCTCATCAAGAATTGGCAAGACCTGGCAGAAATGTTCTGGCACAATTACCGATTCAATACAGATGTCAGTTTAGACCGGAACGACATGGCCAAGATGAGTGTAAACACCCCATTTTTTCATCTACCTAATTCGACAATTCGTCACCCGATTTTGGTGGATTCCAAATGATGAATATAAAAGAACTTGAAGGCTTGTGAGTACTGCTTGATTCCTTCTGTTTCTAATTTCTTTTTATCCCCCTACTCGTCCCAACTCGACATAGAAGTTTACGCATGCTTAGGATCACTACATCTTACACCTGACTTAGCAAGCACGTACGCATAGGTTCGTTACACAATTCGATAATTTAGAGACCTCGCTATGCTAGAAAAATATAACTTTAGAACTTAGAAATACTCACATAGTGACTGAAAGAAACCTCACATTGAATATAACACCCCGAATTTTAACTCATATCTCGAAGAAATTAAATGGTGAGATTTGGAGGAAAATATCGAAGGAGAAACTTAGAGTAAAATACTCGGATATTTTTCTGATTAATTTCAAGAAAAATCGACTTCGCCATTATATTTAAAAGGGTCAGAATATATACATTAGCCTATAAGCAAGTTTGAATTCGAGTTCGGATGAAAAAGTTGTAAAATCCTACAATTTCGCGTTAAGTGGGACCCAAAATAGTAAAATTTTGTTAGAGCGAGAATCAGAAAAATTTGATGACACCGTTAGGTCCGCAACGAAAGATTATTCTAAATGGTATACTCGTTTGTCATTTTTCGAGTCCGAATAATCAAGTTAAGGTCGAACTAAAAATGATGGAAATATTACAAGTATGCCCTCAGCCTTGTTATAAAAGAAATCTAATTTCTTTTATTTCATTCATTTCTCTTTCTTCTCCAAAATACCAAACTCAGATTTTTCTCAAACCTAGGGTTTCTCCTCTCTTCTCCTCAAGATCCGTTGAGAACGAATGACCGTTGAACCCCGACGAAGAAGACAAAGTTGTCGGGTACGACGATAGCTACAACCTCACCCTCCATCAGAAATCAGCGAGTAACTTAGAGTATCGTCACACTCGGAACTTCACCATGTTAGTAGAGGCTTGTCTTCTAGGGTAGAAGTGGAGGAGAGTGTCGTTGTCGAAGGAGTTGCAAACCCTCGTCTTCTTTGAATCAAACTCATCTTAACATGAACTCTTTCACCACCAACCTTGATCATTGTGCGAGTTTATCACGTTCGGCTTCCACAAACAAGTAAGGGACTTTCAATTCCTATTGGTAACTTTAGATTTCCAAAATGTGCATTTAGGTTTTGAAATAAAACTTATTGTTTGCATTTAAATCGTAGAAATTTGTGTTTGATTTCAAATTCATGGTAAAAGTAGATGTTTTGATGATGCTTTAATCAAGTTTTAACTACAAACTCGTGGGTGGGTCGAATGGTTCGAAGAAGGGAAGAAGAAAATCGAAAAGGGGATCGAAGACTCGAAAGTTCGAGTGAAGTTCAGGCTGTAGGCGGGAAGGGTCGGTGCCATCGGCACCTACCGAAGGCATTCTGTCGGTACTTTCCATTTACTTTAAGTTCTTTAATAAAATTAAGGTTTAACCCCCCATTTCGGAACAATGGAAATGGTTTCAAGATCCGAATCTCAAAGGATCAAAATCCAAATTTTAGTTTCAAGAACAAAACGTAGACTTCGACATTTTCGATAAATTTTCAAAATGTAATAACTTTCGCATTACTTTAAATTAGATTTCAAAAACTATATGGTGTTGAATCTCATGATCGAGACTTTCATTTCGAAAAACTTGTTTTCAAATTCGAGAACTTTGAAAAAATGAGTTTATGACACTTAGCCAAATTTTCACCAGCTTTCCTTATTTTTAACAGCTTTGGTCCCGTGCATCGTCGGGACCTTATTTTTGAATAAACTTTGATGGTTTTCAATGGAAAGACCAAAAGAATGACTTTGAAAGATTGAAAATTGATGGTTGATTTGAAAAGATAAAAAGTGAGAATGTCGAGAGAATAGGAAAAAGGAATGAACGGTAAAATGTAAGAATCACACTCGAGGGGTGATGTCTGCATTTTACATTGTATGATGTGTGTAGGTTGGTGAAAAGATATCCAGGTTATTAATGAAAGGATTGCATGTTTATTTCCGATTATGTTAACGCGTGCGCTGAGTACTGTTATTTATTTTTAGGCCAGGTGGCCACAGTTGCATGGTAGGAACTGGATATCCATTCTCAACCATGTTCTATTAATTTCTTTTATTTTAAATAAAAAATCATATATATACATAATTATTTTGTGACCTGTTAAAGGGTTTGTGAATACCTGAAGGGATAGTTCGTCACATCATCCGGAGGGGTGTACTATCCTGGGATGTACGGTAGGGACCATCAAGCTCATACGTGGTATGGGACGCGTATGAGAGTGGAGTCACAACTGGAATCCAGGTCCATTCCTTTCTTATCTTTACCATTGAACGTGTATTGTAAAGGTGGTCGTATACGAGTGGAGTGTCATTTAAGAATCACATGCACGCCTGATAGGCATAGACGAAGATGATTGGTTAGTGATCACTAACAATCTAGTAGTAGTCGAACGTTCTGACACATCGAAAAGAGACCCATTGCTTACGGTCACGTCAAAAGGCCAGCCTGAGCAGGATAAATGGTCCCGCAAGCGTGGTAAACAGCGACCAGCCATAAAATCAGGAATTACAATGTTATTGAGGAATATCATGTCCCGACTAGGAGCGATCCAGTCGTGAATCCCAACTCTTTAATTCCAATACTTCACCACTTGTATTATGTATCTATTGTTATATTTCGAATTATAAACTGAAAAACATGTATATTATTTCAATGTTGTCAACAACTGTATTTGCATAAAATGGAAAATGTAAAATGAGTATGGATGATTGATGTTATGTGAAACTTTAAAACTGTTTAGTTGCTCATCCCTGGCTATATATACCAGTTAATCGTATTTTATCCTGTAAAACCTTGCATGTGTTAAAATGTTCAGTATGTTTTATTCGATCATGTTTAGGGAGGGTTATTAGTGGGAATTGCTTGTGGACTTACTAGGTAACTCTCGTTACTCACCCTTTCCTTTCTATTTTTTTTAGTTTCAGCACTTGCAGTTACCGAGACAAGCGTAGAGTCAGTAATTGAGGAGCCTCTTATTGGTCAGATCGACGACTAATGTCCATTTCCCGGTGAGCATTGGGGTTACTTCCCTTAGGAGTTAGTTCGTCCTAGGAAGGATGCATAGTATTTTTGACTGAGTGCTAGGACTATGTTAGAGTGAGGTTGACTTTTGTAATCATGTATATCGCTAAACTTCCGCACTCTGATTTATATTTACATGTTAGATGTAATTAGTCTTCCGCTGTTATTCCTGTATTTACTTCTTTATATACAAGTTTTGTTATAATTTTATTTATCAGGTGTTGTGTTCCGTTGAACGCTAACATATACAGAGGAGGCCATGCCGAAATTTCGAGGTGCTGCCTAATACCTTTAGATTTGGCATTGGGATTTGTGTTAGCGTTTGGTGGGGCATCACATTGAAATCCTTAAAAAGCTGTAAAAATAACAAAAATGACGAAAATACCCTTCATAAATTTTGGATCTCCGAAAAGTCTCGAAAGTACCTCCATTGCACTCAGAATGTGATTTCGAATCTAACGAGACCCAAATCGATGAAAACAGAGAAGTTTATAAAAATTTGTAAAAAATCATCAAAATGACGAAAATACCCCTCATATACCTCGGACCTCCGAAAAGTATCGAAAGTACCTCCATTGCACTCAGAATGTAATTTCGAATCTAACGGACCCAAATGGATAGAAACAGAGAAGTTCAAGAAAAATCTGTAAAAATCATCAAAAGACCAAAATACCCCTCAATATCCAACTCTACAATTTAGAGATCCTGATCCCTAGGACGATGTAAATCGAAATCCAATCTAAACTAAAAATAAAATTCAAATTAAAAATTAAACAATTCAAATTAAAAAATTCAAATAATTAAAATTAAAATCAAAATCAAATAATTAAAATTAAATCAAACAACTAAAATTAAAATCGAACAATTAAATCCAATCAAATTTTTTTTTTTAAATTAAAAATAATAATAAAAAAAATTCAATCAACCAAAATAAAAATTTCAAGTAATCAACCATCAAAATTAAACTCAAATTCTATCAATAAATCTAAAATTTAAAATCGAACCCAATCTAAAATCAAATTAAAAGTTAACCAATCGAAATCCAATCAACCGACCAATTAAAAATTAAAATCAATTTAAATTTCAAATTAAAATGCAAATTAATTAACCCGTTCAAAATTTAAATTAAAAATTAAATTCAAATTAAACAATTAAAACTCAAATTAAAATCAAATTGAAAATCACCCAACCAATTAAAATAAAATTAAAATCGAACGATCAACCAATCAAAAATTAAAATCAAATCAACCAACAACCAAATTTAATATCAAAATTCAAATTAAATTCTAATCGAAATTCAAAAATTAAAATCAGATAGAAATTCAAATGTAATTTAAAACATCAAATTAAATTTCAAATCAAAATGTTGACTAAAATAAAAAAAAAAATTCTAAATCAACCAATCAGAAGCAAAATCAATTCATTAACCAATCACAACTCAACAGTAGTAAATTACCGTAGTACGAGTAGCGTGAGATCCCCCTCTTTCATTTAAAAATAAAATAATAAAATAATAAAATAAAATAAAATAAAAAATCACGTTTTTTCTTCTTCTTCTCCAACGCACATCCTCACCCACGTTCTCTTCTTCTTTTCTAATACCTCTCCACTCCAACGCACCCCCTCTCCCATTACCTCATGTTTGTCTCTCTCTATCTCTTTATTCCTCTCTATCTTTCTCTCTCTCCCATGTTCACGTTGGACAACAACTACCCCCACGTTCTTCCCCACTTCTTCTCCAATTCTCCCACCATCATCTTTCCCCACTCTCCCTCTCCCATGGCTGATGAGGGAACTACCATAAATAAGCAACAAAAGACACCATTCAAGGGGGGAGAAGAAGACGTTTTTAGCAACAGCCATTAAAAAAAAATTGCAACTTTCTTCTTCAGCCATTAAACCTGCAACAAGAGTGCCTCTCTTCAGGTTCATCACATTTCTACCTCTCTCATCTCCATTAAACTATTAATCTATTTTCAACGTTTTCTCACCCCAAGCAACCCATAATAGTCTTTAACGTTTTCAAACTCCATTAATGACCTCCACAGCCACACCATTAACGTCCTCTACAGTTCTTCTCTATTAACGTCTTCCAGAACCACCCCATCCTCCACACCTTCTTCACCATTAAAGATTGGCAACCTCACCTCCATCATCGTTGGTAACAACCCAACAGCAACCCATACATAAGCCATTTGTTTGTTTGTTTTTTTTTTTTAATTTTAAAAAAAGGGCTACCTCATGCCATTCTCTCCTTGCAACTCACCTTCTCTTCCCCATTAAAAGCTTGCAACTTCATCTCTCTCTTCTCCCTGCAATCCTTTCTTTTCCTAATCACGTTTTTTTTTAGACTTTGCTGCAACCTTGTGGCACAGCTTCTTCCTTTCATTGCAACGTAGCTCCTTTGATCTCCTCATCATCCCTGTCGTGCCTTATACATCTCTTCAGTCCACTTTCTGATTACCTCCTCTCTATTCGTAATAGCTGAACCTCCCTACCACTGTTGCAATCAGTCTTTGCTGCCCAGAAAATATCTTCAATTCATTGCTACGTCACATATAGGTACTCATATTTCTCGGTCTTCGTCTTTCAAACAGCGAGTATTCACGAGCCTTTGGATTCTACCTGAAGGAGTAAATTTATTATTATCGATTCTACATGTAACTTTATTTTCTGTTTAGTCTGTTAATTTTTATTCATTTATTTATTTATTTTTGTAATATTTATTTTCATATGGTGATAGGTTAGGTGATTTTTTTTTTTTTATTCATTTTGCCTCCATTTTTGTTTATTTTATTTTGTTGATTCTTGATTGTGTAATTTTATGCATCTAAACTAATTCATTGATTTTTGGGGTATACGTGGCATTAATGACAATGTTTGAGTTTCCGAAATATTAGTGTATAAATTCACCCATATTTTTTTTGATTAATAGATCGATTGAATCAATTCACGTATACCAAGTTGATGGACCGACTCATTGGATGTTAATATTTATCGGGTTGATTCGTCACTTTTTGATGTTATTGGGTCAACTCATTAATGTTGATTTTAATCGACTCAATAAAAATTAATGGTGTACACTAAACATAAAAATAAAACATCGATTTTCACAATAAAAATTACGAGTCAACTCGTTGATTTTGGGGACATTGAAAATTTGAATTGATTTTATTTTCAAATTAAGCACGTGGATTAAATCACCGATTTAATATATGTGGCACTTCAAAAATTGAGTTTCTTTGATAAAAAAATTGTGAGTCGACTCGTCGATTTTAATACACGTGGCATTTCAAAAATCGAGTTTCTTTGATAGGCATGTGGGTTAACTCACCGATTTAATATATGTGGCACTTCAAAAATTGAGTTTCTTTGATAAAAAAATTATGAGTCGACTCGTCGATTTTAATACACATGGCATTTCAAAAATCGAGTTTCTTTGATAGGCATGTGGGTTAACTCACCGATTTAATACACGTGACAATTCAAAAATCGAATTTATTTGATAAATGTCGTCAATGAGCCAATTCATTAATTTCATATACGTGGCATTGAAAATCGATTTTCTATTATTCAAAGTATGATCGAATTGATCCATTAATTTTTGGTGCCATGTATGCCTCATTAAATCATGTAATTATTTTAATCGTAGGATTTGTTTAGTAAATCCGATGCAATTTGATGATGATTGAACCCTAGTTTGACTTTTAGTCTTTGATTGTTGACCATAGGATATTTTTGGATTGTAGTAGAGACTGATCATCTTGATCAGGAGGATTCGGTGCCTAACACCTTTCGAAATCCGTAACCTGACCCCTTACCCATCTCTCTGATCCACAGACCGACCCATATCCATTTGGAGTTAATTTTGGTTCCTAGACCTAAACTAGGTGGCGACTCCCTATTCTTTTATAAATCCTTGAGATACGTAGATCAGACCCCTAATCAACTATTTAGCGGACGGCCGGGGGTCAAGGCGATTTCAGTGACGACTCCACTGGGGATTTTAGGGTCAAACTTGACCTGATCCAAGACTATCCTTAGGTTGACTTTTTCCTTGAGTCAACCTAATTGACTCAATGAGATTCTTAGATTAGGCTAGATTTGGTCCTTTCTTTCATTGGCATGTGATTAGATATATTCAATTATTTATCTCTGTTGATTGGTTTGATGATTGGATGTATTTAATTTGAATGGTTGGATATTTACGAAAAATGCCCCGGGCGCACTTTGTCCTTTTGCACACACTCACGAGCATGCATACGCATATTTGCATCATTTCATGTCTTTATAAATCCAGTAGTCGGATCTAAGCTAACCTGATCTTTCGGAACACGTGGGACGCCCGTGAATGCTACAACTTCAGTACAATACCTGCGGGTATATCAAACTAGAGCACCACGTACTGCTTGACCAGGTAAAACTGGAATAGTATATCGGTGTTTCGGACTAAAGTGACCTAAGCTTTGTCCTAACCTAGCCTCAATCATATAGAAAGCCTAGAACTTAGGTGCGGTCCTATTAGGCCACGACTCGAATTGACCATAAGTGCTCCCGGGTTGCTTTTATCTAAACTAACCAAAAGGTTAGTGGGTGGACCGATCCACACCGCTCAAATGGAACCCGCAATATCGGTCCAACCCAATAATTGTAATAGAAAAGTTGTGTTGGCCAATCATTTTTCAACCTATTAACCCAATTGGTAAGTCGATCTTTCGGATCAATATACAAGCCGACCGAGTTAATTGGTTCAATTAAATGTCAATGAGGTGATAGATTGTTTTTCGAATCCATTGGATAGGGTCGGTCCAAATGTGATAACTGAACTTTTTTTTCCGACCAATTCTATTCAATGGATCGAACCTTTCTTTAAATTAAAATGGTTGAATCACATTAAAGATCGTACCAAAAAATGGACGTGGCTTGTTTTTAAATATGTCAGTAATAAGAGTTAGTTTCTTGGTTAGATGGCTCTTGGTGATGTACAATTGTTGATGGAAAGAGCTTTAGACGCGTTTACCACCGTCGAAAAGTACAATTTTGGTGCATATGAACTGCAAAGTGTATTCTTTCTCAAGTCAGTAACCGTCAATTGGAACCTCTTATGTACCACGGCCAATTTCTGGGACCCGAATTACCACGTATTCCGTTTTGGTTCAGTCACACTTTGTCCAACTCATGAAGATTATTGTAATATTATGGGGATAAACACATTGGGTCCGATGATTCGTCTTCCATCGAAATCCAAATTCACAAAAGAACTCTCGAAAGGGTTAGGAGTTAAGCCAAAAAAAGTAAGAAGATTCACAGATTATGGTTTACTGAACATGCAGAGACTCCTAGAAGTACACCAAACTCCTGAACAAGAAAATCCTGGGGATTTTACTCTGGAACCTCATAGGAAGGCTAGGGATTTTACTTTATGTCTGGGGGTATTGTCAACATATTTTCTAGTTTCATTTAGGATGGGTCATTAGTTACCGGGCTTTATTGTAGGTATTGCCGGACAACTTAAAAACAAGGTTAACCTAGTCCCCACTATACTCGCCGAGACTTTTGAGGGATTATCAAATGAGAATGCACCAGGAGGGGTGGGATTTCGAGGAAGTCCACATTTGCTTTATCTGTGGTTATGTATCCAACTTCGCATCGTAGAGTTCCCGCAAATCAAGGAAAGTAAATGGGAAAAATTCATAAGAAATGAAACATTGGTGGACTTTGCATCCGTAGAAGACTGTAAGGACTGACTTTCAAACTTGACTACACAAGATGTAAATTGGGATAAATTGAGATCAAGAATGGATGAAGGCACCGTGCTTGCTTCACTGATCTGCTGAATACATCTTTTTATTGCCCAAGGATGATACCAAGACAGATAGGATTCCCTTTATGGATCCCAATGCTCTCGAGGAATCGACATCCTATTAAGGAGCTGACTGTGCACTTGGTAGAACACATAGTTACCGCTTGGGACCATCGGTTACTTATTGAATTAGAAGATCAACAAGCATTCAAGAAGCAAAAGAGAGAAGTAGAAGAGCATGTAGGGTCCTAGATCCAGTCATCTTTGCTTTAAGAGGAGAGTCTCCTCATTTCTTTTGTGGTCGCATTTGTCTCATTGGTACGATTTTTAATGAGAAGTCTATTTTTATATATAAGGCCCTAATTAACAATAAATCACCTCATCAAACATAAGTTCGACCAGCACAACTCATCAATTATAATAATAAAATTAAATGCTATCAAAAGGGACCAATTCTTAATTAACCTTTGATGGGGTTTTATGATACTATTGCGCCCAAACTTAAGCGTCCGCCAACTGGTTGGAGTGGAGAGTCAGGTCGTTTGGAAAGAACTTCAGCGCCAAGTGAACCATCAAAAATGGCTTTTGAATCTGAACTCGCGGAAATTCGTAAGATCCTAGCAGTTTTTGCAATGGATATGAACAACATAAAAAATAAGGTAAAAGTGCTAGAACAGATCTCTGAGTCAACAAGAGACCAGCCTGACGATCAAAGGGGAGTTGAATAAAGATCTGCTCCTTGGTTTCAACTGTATTCTGTTTTTAGCTGCAATATTTTGTACTATCCCATCTTTGGGATTTATCTTATTCTCTTCTCGTTATTAATGAACGCTTTGTTTTTAAGCCAATTTCTAATCTGTCTTCAATAGAAACTTTACTTTTCCACACTGTTTGCACTGCACATTAAAGTATTGAACTACTTTCTAACTTAGCATAGATTTCAACATTATGCTTTACTTAAAGACTTCAGCAAATCTATTCTCTTACACTGCTTGTACTACTTGTACTTACTACCTCTTCTCCCCAGGTTCTACTTTATGTAAATTTTACTTAGGTGGAACATTTTTGTAAATAACCACATAGTAAAAACTTTTGTGCAACATTAACTTATGTTCTTTGGGGAGGTACTTTTGAGTTACTATCCCTCAAAAAAGCTCTAACTCAGTGTTATAAAGCATATAACTTAATGGATTTCAATCAGAATACTCATCTTTGTTCATGAAATGGCTATTCTACAATGTTTTCATTATTCTAAGGCAAACTGGAGTCATTCAACAATCTTCTCTTCATCATAAGTAGATGATGACTTCGAGGATTTGCTCTTTAGCTAAACAATTGTTTATGCTCTGTTACTCAGGACAAAACATGGTCGCCCAGCTCTTCGTTCTACTGGATAAAGTAGAGGAGAGCTGCGATGACCAGACTTTAGAAAGAGCCTAACTAAGTGTTATGTTACTCATGCTATAGTAGGGCCCCGACTAGCTTTTTACTCTGTCAATTAAGGTAAAGAAGACTCACGTAGGCCTAAATCCAGGTAGGATCCATCTTCAGTGCTATTGTACTCATGACAAAGTAGGGTCCCGAATAATTTCTTATTCTACCAATTAAGGGAGAGAAGACCCATGTGGGCCTGGATCTAGGTGGGATCCATTTTTAGTGCCCTTGGACTCATGACAAAATTGACCCCGACTAGCTTCTTGCTCTACCAATTAAGACAAAGAAGACACACGTATGCTTAGATCCAGGCGAGATCCATATTTAGTACTATAAAACTCGTGTTAGAGTAGGCCCGACCAGCTTTTTACCCTACCAATTAATGCAAAGAAGACCCATATAGGCCCGGATCTAGGTGGGATCCAATTTTAGTGCTATATTATTCTCGTCAGACTAGGGCCCTGAAAGCGCCCTCGATCCGCGGGGTGCGCGGATCCGCTTTTGACTCTTGAGGTTTGGGAGTCGCCACCTAGTTATTGTGGTCTAGGAACCAAACTGACTCTAACATTGATAAAAAGAACTAATCTACCACAAAAAATCTGAATTCGGGGATCATGTTACGGGGTTGGAAGGTGTTAGGCACCAACCCCGCCCGGCCAAAGCCGGTCTCTACTTACTTTTCAAATATATCACATTGCTAAAAACCTAGATAAAAATAAAAAAAATTACATACATTTCCGATAGCAAGGATTTTGTTCCCTCAGATCTGACAAAAAGAGCTCCTTGTACTGTACTCCCTTGCTTCGTTCTGTCTCCGAATTTGACTTCGGATCTCCTAGATCAAGGTATCTCCTTGTTTTTGGATCTGAACTCTTCAAGTTTGTTGCGGATTTTGGGGTATTTTTGGAGCGATTTTAGGTGTTTTCTAGACTAAAATTGAAGGAGGGATGTTAGGTAAGGAGTTGGGGCTCCAAAACTAGGGTTTATGGGGGGCTAGGGGAACTTCTAGACCTACTTCTCTTAGGATTTTTGATTTGATACGAAAATAGGGTGTGAACACCTCTATTTATAGAATTTTTTTAAGGTTGATTTGGATAGAGTTAGTGTTTAATTAGAGATCTTTTAATTAGAGTTGTGTTTTAGTTAAAATTGTTTTAGGTAAAATTGTGTTTTAATTAGAATTGTTTTAGGTAGAATTATTTTTAAGTTAGAACTCTATTAGATAGAGTTATTATTTAATTAGAATTCTATTATGACTTTTGGTCTTATTTGATTGACTTTTAATGTTTTGACTTTAGTCTTAATTGATTGACTTTTAATATTTTGACTTCAGTCTTGCTTAATTGACTTTAATTTTGACTTTAGTCTCACTTGATTGACTTTAATACTTTGACTACAGTCTTTCTTGATTGACTTTAAATTTTTGGAGAACCCCCTTCCATTATTTCTTTAATTCTTTGGACCCCCAAATGGAGGGGTCCTTAAAGAAATATCCCACGAACCCTCAACAATTTTACCCGAAAGTCCGATTGATCGATTTTTTAATTCAAAATTTTAAATTAATTTCATCAATGTTTCACTTTAATTATTTAATATTTTATTTATTAATTTCGGAAAATTTTAATTATGAAAATTGTGAAATTACCGTTTTACCCCCAGAGAGGATTTTTCACGTTTTAAGTTGGTTTTTAATGTTCTAAGATATTTTAGAATCGATTTTTCGTAAGGAATTCAATGGAAATATTATTTTGTATTATTTATGAAATTTTTTGTGTGAAATGATTGTGAACTTTATGAGGGGTATTTTCGTAATTTTGTCAAATTCTGTTAAAATTGGTGAAATGATTTATTTGGTTCCGATTTGTTATTTTATGTGTTCGAGAGAGTTTTCCTAAGCGTAACGTAGGCTCTAGGGTTGTTTTGAGGTTAGGGGTATTTTGGTAATTTGGTAATTTTTTAGTGATTTTTATTGTGAAGTTTCTTTTTGGTCTGCAAGATGATGATTTCTATGTTTCTAGGGTCGTATTTTCCTAGCGTAGCGTGGTTTCTAATGTTTTGTCAGTTCGAGATACCTCATTCGGATTTCTGAAACACATCTGGTAACAAAATAAAGCAATGGAATACACATCCATCATTGGAAATCATTGCAATCGGATTGACGAGTTGATTAATCAGGCGAGTACAAAAATGGGGTGTCTACAGATTCCCCTCTTTGGCAGAGGGTTGAAGCAAACTAGATAGCAAATCTATTTTGGTAGATAGTGCGATATCTGAATGCCAAAGCTAGTGACAGTTCATTTTGCAACCTGATTTAGTAATTCGTCGGGGTGTTCGGATCCTTGAGGGAAAAGCTCTCCCCGAATTAAAAGATTGTCAGGTCCTTGAGCGAGAGCTCTCACTGATAGTGTCAGATCCTTGAATTTTAGAGAATTCTCCCTGACTAAAAAGTGCAAGTGAGTGCACTGTGTGAAATTAAGTAAAATCTGAGTAAAACAAAACTCGAGAAAATTTGAATGATATTTGAGACAAATCTGAGCAAAAGTTGGGACTCTACCTACTCTAGGTGAAAGAGTAATAAATTTATATTTTTTTTTAGAGTCTTATTCTACCTACTCAGAGTGAAAGAGTAATGCACTAAATTTTTTTTTGGGAAGTTCTACTCTACCTACCTGGAGTGAAAGAGTAATGAACTATTTTTATTTTTATTTTTTTTCTGAAGTTCTACTCTACCTACTCGGAGTGAAAGAGTAATGAATTAAGTTTTTTAGAAGTCCTACTCTACCTGCCTAGGGTGAAAGAGTAATGAACTAATTTTTTAGGAGTCCTACTCTACCTGCCCAGGGTGAAAGAGTAATGAACTAATTTTTTTTTTGGAAAGTTCTACTCTACTCTACCTACTTGGAGTGAAAGAGTAATGAACTAAATTTTTTTTTGGGAAGTTCTACTCTACCTACTCGGAGTGAAAGAGTAATGAACTAAGCTTTTTAGAAGTCCTACTCTACTTGCCCAGGGTGAAAGAGTAATGAACTAATTTTTTTGGGAAGTTCTACTCTACCTACTCGGAATGAAAGAGTAATGAACTAATTTTTTAGGAGTCCTACTCTACCTGCCCAGGGTGAAAGAGTAATGAACTATTTTTTTTTTGGAAAGTTCTACTCTACCTACTCGGAGTGAAAGAGTAATGAACCAAGCTTTTTGAGAGTCCTACTCTACCTGCCCAGGGTGAAAGAGTAATGAACTAATTATTTTGGGAAGTTCTACTCTACCTACTCGGAGTGAAAGAGTAATGAACTAATTGTTTTGGGAATCTTACTCTACCTGCCCAGGGTGAAAGAGTAATGAAATAATTATTTTGGGAAGTTCTACTCTACTTACTCGGAGTGAAAGAGTAATGAACTAATTTTTTTTTTTTGGAAGTTCTACTCTACCTACTCAAAGTGAAAGAGTATGAACTAATTTTTTCTTGGAAGTTCTACTCTACCTACTCGGAGTGAAAGAGTAATGAACTAATTTTTTTCTTTTTTAGGAAGTTCTATTCTACCTGCCCAGGGTGCAAGAATAATGAACTAAGCTTTGAGGGAACAAACGGGGGATTAACCTCGCATTTGACTTTTTTTTTAATAAAAAGTTGGATTTTATGAAAGTCTGGTAAATATTTTAACTCTCTTTGAATCTGAGGAGTTTTCAAAATTGCTATCAAGAGGGTAACCTTTAATGCAAAGTTAACATTATCCTTTGGGGTTGAAATTGACCAGGCATCAGAACAAAAATGCCCCTAGTTTGACAAGGAACATTGCACTAGGGATAATTGAATATAATTTGAAAATAAATGCCCCTAGTGTAAGGGGGGAAACTGTACTCTTTAGAAAAAAGGAAGTGCCCTTGTTATGAAAGTTTGAAATCCTTGATTACCGCAAGCGCAATAAAGGTTTAACTTTTAATTTTGACTTTTTATATTGAAGATTTTGAGTCAGGCTCAAAGACATTGGAACAAAATATTTCTTTCTGAAATTCATCATAGAATTTGTTCTTTCTTCCCGTCGGTTCGCTTAGGGACATGAAACTCTTCAGATCAATCATAGACGAGATACTTGTATCCACTGAGTCTATATTTGGTTCAAACTGGGTATTGAAACTTGATCATTCGGACTTCTGATATTTCGGCTCGGGCTACCTTTTCAGCTTCTCAACTCAACGGAGATTTTCTTTTATTTTTTGATAGCTCTAAGTTTTGCCTAGATTGCCTATCCAGGTTTTCAATCTAGCGAGCATGCTCTAGCTTTTGCCTAGATCGCTTTTTTAGGTTTTCGATCTAGTGAGCTTACAATTTTTTCTTTTTTCCTTGCTTTGATTGTTGCCAAGGTCATCCTTTCAGATCTTCAACCTTGCGAGCTTACCTTAATTTTTGCCTAAGCCGCCCTTTTTGGGTTTTCAACTTAGCAGATTTTTTTCTTCTTCTTCCCTTCTGAACTTCTGGAATTGCTGTCTGATCATGCTTTACTATCTTCCTTAACTTCTCACACGGTACTTAGGAGGACTTTCATGGGTAAGCTTAGGACTAGGTATAAAAAGAAAGGGATTTTGAGGCTCAAAAACCCAAATGCCCCTTGTGTGACATTTCCTTTTAAATTATTTTCTTTTTCCTTGAATTTTCTTCCCCACTTTGACAATTTTTTTCTTTTGAATTTTTTTTTTTATTTTTTTTTTAGATTTTTTCTTTGTCGGGGAATCTATTTTTATTTTTTTGATGTGGTCGAGCCTGAAGTAACTTCTCAGGTTGCCTACGTACCCCAGAATTTTGGGATCAAACCAAAACGTAGTTCGAATATTTTTCCCTCCCTTAGGTTAGGTGATCGGGCTAAGAAAGAAGAAGGCATAATTTTTTTCTTTTTGAAAAGGCTGCGAAAGGGTTGAGAAAGGATATATTGAACTGGGTAATAAGAGAATTGATTCGGCCAAAGATGGCCTCCTTAAATGTAGTACCGTTTGATTTGGTCAAGGTTGGTTGATTCTGGTAATTCGATTCCATCATGATCTTGAAGTCTAACAGTTTTTCCAGATAATATTTCCTTGATGATTGAATCTCTCCAATTGAGTTCAAACTTTCTATGATCGAGAAGAATACTCAAAAAAAATTTTGGGTAGTCTGATGCTTAGATCTTTGACTTATAAGTGATGAACTTTGACTTTCTTCTCAAATATGCAAGTGACTCCTCTCCATTGACAGACCCAATCTGTTTCTAACAATTAACTTCTATCAAGACCTTGAGATACAGGATTTTCCCTTTTAACCGGTAAAATTGCTTCCATATCATACTATAGTGACTCTAGTAGAAGACTGTATTGAAGTGTAATATGTCCATAATGCGAATGGTAACTTTTCTGGCCAATCCCGGTGTGATATGTGATTGACACATTTTCACGATGATTGTCTTGAGATTTTTACTGGCTGCTTCAACTATTCCATCGATTTTAAAATTCCAGCACTGATACATTTTATAATCCCTCCTCTGACTATGTTAGTCAATTCTGGTTTGTATATGTGGTGTTCTCATAGGATGGGTATATATTTCATGTTGAACAACACTCCAAATTTAACTGACATATCCTCATAGGACCATGTAAGCAAGCTTTTGAATTTTCTGAATAAATTCATCATCTCTTTGTGATCCTCTGGGGATAAGTTAGTTCCAATATGAATTTCTTGGGAATTATTTTTGTTCCGAGGTCAATGACCTTTAGTTCCTCGAGCAAGACACTTATCTTCTCATTCAAGAGGGGGTTCCTTATTAGAGGAATTTCTCTTTGAAGTCAGTTATTAGTTAACTCGTTAATGCGCTCAAGGTATTCAAAAATTTTCTTTATTTAATTAAATTTAGATGGGGCAACTGACACCATTGCAGACTCGACGAACTAACTTGACTCAATAGGAAAGAGTAGACTCAATCTAAGGAAGACATGACCTTGCTGGAAAAAAGGACTCGAGCTAACCCAAACGACTCATGAAAACTCAAGACAAGTACCCACACGAGTTTGATTAGGACTGAGGACTGAGATATTGCTTATAACCGGTAGGATTGAAGCACTATGATCTTCAAAAAATAACTGGACGATGTTGAGAAATTTTGAGGTCATTTCTGACTATTGATTTGATATTGACGTTTATTTTAACTGACCGGATTTACAACCCTAGCTAGACGATGGACGATTGAGCTTAGACACAATGATAACCCTTAAACCTCTTTGAAGGTGAATTTAACCAATTTCAGTGTCACCCCCTTGATAACATTTTAAATGAACCCTGAGATTTTATTGAATTTTGTGCACCAATCCATTAAACAATTCATTAATGTAATGATTATTCAGAAAAATAATTTTATTGCACTCTTGAAAAATATTGACAAATAATGTTTTCATTTTTTGTAAACAATTTTTTTTGAAAAATATTTTTCTTCCTTTTCTTTTTTTAGAAAACTTTTTGGGAAAGCATTTTCTTTTGGAAAATCTTATTCTTCCAGAAAATATTTTACTTTTGAAAAGCATTTCTCTTCTGGAAAATATTTTTCTTCTAGAAAAAATTTTCCTTCTTTTAAAATGGGTTTAAAATCCGAATCAGAAAAAAGTTTGAATTTCATTTTGATTCAAATGGCTCGGCCCATAATGATCGTTGGATCGAGATGAACTGGGTCAAGTTTAAAATGGATTTTTTTATTAGGTTGGTGCACCCATTTTAATTTTCAAAAACAACATTTTTGATCCTTGGGAACAATCATACACTCTGATCTCATCATCCACATCATTCACATACATTCATCAATCAACAGGCTCCATTTAATAAACAACCCGGGAACACCCACGATAAGTTCGAGTCATAACCTATTGGGAAGGTTTCTAGACTCTAAGCTTACTACGTGCAATGCATTTTTATCTGGCCACTCTTGCCCAAGCACACCTATATACCTTTCGATACGTGGTGACTTGGTTTGATATACCGTATAGGTGATAATCTAAAACCTCAATTCACTTCTCTAAAGCCAAAAACAGTCAGTTTGATCTCCAGTTGAGAGGTGGCGCACAATGCTGAGCAATGGCCCACTTAAATACCTCTCGTCTAGAATAGACGTAGTCTATCCCCCTTGTACAGTAGGGTACAGCGGGGCAAGATCTTGCTTAGGCACCGGTTTTGACCAAGAAGTGCAATTGATATACTTAGACTATCTTTTATACCTACGGGTACGAGTCAAGAATTGTAGCTTTCATAAATGGTTTGGCATCCCACGAGGGGACCGACCACGTACTAGTACTACGTTGGCAATCGGGACATGTGACTGTATGGCTTACAATAGGTCAAAGGCTCAAGTCGCTCCAGCCTGGGTGCATCAACATACTTCTCAGAATCACCTGATCAGATGGTATTGATGCCCCCACTTTGATATACCCTAAGGTACGTGACTGGAGTTGTGGGTTTCATGAATGACGTCGCATCTCCGAAGAGATCGGGCCACGCACTAGGCCACGTTGGCTAAATGGGACGTGTAAGTGAGTAAAACATTAAACGTGCATGTGGTGTGTGCAAAACAGGGTGGGGTGTGCCCGGGACCTTTTTCAAACAAATGGGCCCATGGATCCACTCAAACCAATCATACATTTAATCAAAACCAAAATCATTCAAATCATATGAATATTCAATTAAGATCACATTATTCCCATCACCTAAGCACATTAACATTACGATCAACATCAATCATGTATTTCAAGCAAGATCATGGTAAATTAATCAATAAATATGGCATATGATAATGATCAAACAAACATTGCAATAGGCATAATTTTTATAATTTTTAAGGTCCAATCAATGATCACTTTTGGGTGATCCAAAATAAATCGAGATTCCAATAGGTGTTACATTGATGATAGAATGACAATGGTTGAGATGAGCTCACTCTCAAGAACATTAATTGTGCCAACATTAGATAAATTCAGATTTTCTGTGAATTAGGAAAATACAATCTGAACTTGCATCGATGATATCTAAGGCTCCCGATAACGAAATCGAGTGAACTCAAGTTCTAAATTAATTTACTCGATGAGATCTACATTTTATTAATAGGTGTCCAGACTTAGTTCTTACCAGAATGTTCTGTAAAAACGTTTTAACGTTGCTGTCCCAACTTTCATTCAGAAATAATTCCAGATTTACAGATTGAACTTGCATCGATGATATCTAAGGCATCCGATAACGAAATTGAGTGAAATCATATTCTAAATTAATCTACTCGACGAGATCTATGTTTTAGTAAGAGGCTCCCAGACTTAATTCTCACTAAAATATTCTCTAAAAAAGTTTTAACATTGCTGTCCCAACTTTCATTCAGAAATAATTCCAGATTTACAGATTGAACTTGCATCGATGATATCTAAGGCTTCCGATAACGAAATTGAGTGAAATCAGATTCTAAATTAATCTACTCGACGAGATCTATGTTTTATTAAGAGGCTCCCAGACTTAATTCTCACTAGAATAATCTCTAAAACGTTTTAATATTTATGTCCAACCTTCATCATTCCATCATTTTCATAGGTCAATTTGAATCTTTCATTATTTAGGGATCATCAAAAAGTGATCCTTAACTGGAAAAAAAATGCAATACCCAAAATCATCTACAATCAAGACAAAAAATAAATAAACAGAAAAAATACATAAAATAAATCCAACTAAATAATAAAAAAATCTAGGTCATCTTGGCAATGCTCCCATACTTGGGGTTTTTCAAATTTGATCATCAATAGTCCCCAACGGAGTCGCCACTGAAAGCGCCCTCGATCCACGGGATGCGCGGATCCACTTTTGACTCTTGAGGTTTGGGAGTCGCCACCTAGTTATTGTGGTCTAGGAACCAAACTGACTCTAACATTGATAAAAAGAACTAATCTACCACAAAAAATCTGAATTCGGGGATCATGTTACGGTGTTGGAAGGTGTTAGGCACCAACCCCGCCCGGCCAAAGCCGGTCTCTACTTACTTTTCAAATATATCACATTGCTAAAAACCTAGATAAAAATAAAAAAAATTACATACCTTTCCGATAGCAAGGATTTTGTTCCCTCAGATCTGACAAAAAGAGCTCCTTGTACTGTACTCCATTGCTTCGTTCTGTCTCCGGATTTGACTTCGGATCTCCTAGATCAAGGTATCTCCTTGTTTTTGGATCTGAACTCTTCAAGTTTGTTACGGATTTTGGGGTATTTTTGGAGCGATTTTAGGTGTTTTCTAGACTAAAATTGAAGGAGGGATGTTAGGTAAGGAGTTGGGGCTCCAAAACTAGGGTTTATGGGGGGCTAAGGGAACTTCTAGACCTACTTCTCTTAGGGTTTTGATTTGATACGAAAATAGGGTGTGAACACCTCTATTTATAGAATTTTTTTAAGGTTGATTTGGATAGAGTTAGTGTTTAATTAGAGATCTTTTAATTAAAGTTGTGTTTTAGTCAAAATTGTTTTAGGTAGAATTGTGTTTTAATTAGAATTGTTTTAGGTAGAATTGTTTTTAAGTTAGAACTCTATTAGATAGAGTTATTATTTAATTAGAATTCTATTATGACTTTTGGTCTTATTTGATTGACTTTTAATGTTTTGACTTTAGTCTTAATTGATTGACTTTTAATATTTTGACTTCAGTCTTGCTTAATTGACTTTAATTTTGACTTTAGTCTCACTTGATTGACTTTAATACTTTGACTACAGTCTTTCTTGATTGACTTTAAATTTTTGGAGAACCCCCTTCCATTATTTCTTTAATTCTTTGGACCCCCAAATGGATGGGTCCTTAAAGAAATATCCCACGAACCCTCAACAATTTTACCCGAAAGTCCGATTGATCGATTTTTTAATTCAAAATTTTAAATTAATTTCATCAATGTTTCACTTTAATTATTTAATATTTTATTTATTAATTTCGGAATTTTTTAATTATGAAAATTGTGAAATTACCGTTTTACCCCCGGAGAGGATTTTTCACGTTTTAAGTCGGTTTTTAATGTTCTAGGATGTTTTAGAATCGATTTTTCGTAAGGAATTCAATGGAAATATTATTTTGTGTTATTTATGAAATTTTTTGTGTGAAATGATTGTGAACTTTATGAGGGGCATTTTCGTAATTTTGTCAAATTCTGTTAAAATTGGTGAAATGATTTATTTGGTTCCGATTTGTTATTTTATGTGTTCGAGAGAGTTTTCCTAAGCGTAACGTAGGCTCTAGGGTTGTTTTGAGGTTAGGGGTATTTTGGTAATTTGATAATTTTTTAGTGATTTTTATCGTGAAGTTTCTTTTTGGTCTGCAAGATGATGATTTCTATGTTTCTAGGGTCGTATTTTCCTAGCGTAGCGTGGTTTCTAATGTTTTGTCAGTTCGAGATACCTCATCCGGATTTCTGAAACACATCTGGTAACAAAATAAAGCAATGGAATACACATCCATCATTGGAAATCATTGCAATCGGATTGACGAGTTGATTAATCAGGCGAGTACAAAAATGGGGTGTCTACAGGCCCTGATTGGCTTCTTACCCTGCTAATTAAGGTAGAAAAGACCTACGTAGGCCTAAATTTAGGTGTGGTCCAAGTTTAGTGCTATATCCGCACGTAGGTTACTAATAATTAGAAAAGATTTTTTTGTTGATAATATATTTTCAAGTTATATGCATACCACGAACTAGGTAGCTCTTGAATGGTCATTTTCACCAAGTAAAGGACTCCTTTCTGGCCTACTCTTGATGCCTTGTATGGCCCTTCTTAGTTAGGACCCAACTTTCTACCATTTTGCTCTTTTCTATTCTGGAATACTCTACGTAGCACTATATCTCCTTCTTTAAACTGCCTATGTGACTCTCTTATTGAAGTACTTTTGCAACTTCTTATGAAAGCCCTCTAGCCTTCAACGCTACTTCTCATTTTTTCTTTCAACAAATCTAGTTCTGCGATTATATGTTGGTTGTTCTGATCAGTCTACACTACTCTTGATCTTATTGTGGGGAAACTATTTTCTATTAGTATCACTACCTCCATACCATAGGCCATAGCGAATGGAGACATCCTTATAGAGGTTCTGGTAGTTGTCCTGTAGGCCCACAGTGTTCCATGCAAGACTGTTGTCCATCTTCCCTTTGCTTCTCCCATCCTATTCTTTAACGTGTCTATTAGTACTTTGTATGTGGCTTCAGCCTGTTCATTGTCTTGTGGATATTGTGACGTGAAAAATAACTACATTATCCCATGCTCTCTATAAAAATCTTTGATCTGCTCTCCTGCAAATTGTCTCCCATTGTCTGAGACTATAGTGCGTAGTAGACCAAATCGACAGATTATGTTTTCTCATAAGAACTTCTGAACTTCCTACTGGCATATTCTAACTGGAGGGAGTGCTTTTGTACACTTGGTAAAATAATTTGTCGCCACCAGTAAGAAAGTTAGGTTACCTAGTGCCTTGGGCAGCAGGCCTACTAGTCAATTCCCCATTGTGCAAATGGCCAAGGGTTGATGAGGGAATTGAATTGCAAAACTGGCTGTTGGATTATTCTCCCATATATTTGGCAATTGTCGCAATGCTTGACGTGTAGAACTGTGTTTTTTTGCAAATATGACCAGAAATACCATTGAGAGAGTATTTTGTAGGCCAAAGACCTTATCCCTAAATGATTCCCCCAATACTAAGGGTTGTGAGCTCATATTGTAACATCCAAAAACATGATTTAATGCCACAAGGATGTAAAGGAAAAATTTTAATAACTCTAAAAATAAATATATTTAAAAAAAAATCATAATTGAGGTTTACTTTCAAATTTGGGAGCTTAGTAATCACCCATTTCAACACCTTGGATGAAAGATCAAAACAGATTTTTTTTTTTCTTCTCTGTATATGAGTTTTTCCATGAAATTTAGACGGTTGTAGTGTTGGATTGCCAATGTCATAATCCATATGGGGGACCCTTAATAAGAAAAGAATTTTTCAATCTTATTTCATATAATAGACATTTTGGCGCTATTTTGATCGCTTGTCTTGTCTCCTGAGAATCCAAGAGACTTTCAAAATATCGTTGTTGATTTTCTCTACTCTCGGTAACCTTTCCTAAGAAGCAGTCACCAACTCACCATGGCCCCACGATCACAATAACCCCTATATCAGAAAATGTAACGTGGACCACTCTTACCAACGTTGGTGGATCTACAAAACCATAGGCCCACTAATGTGAATTTTCTATATGCCATTATATATATATGTATTCAATGGCCCCGGGACCATGTAAATATTTACCCATTTCTTGTTTCTCTAAAAGCCCGACAACGGCTACAAATCTTCAAATCCAAGCGATTCGAAGTGGCACCTTTTAGGCCGTTAGATTCTTAGAGATCTGACCGTCCAAATTTCAAAAAAGAAATAAGACCGTTAGACAGTGCTGTAGAGTCCTCTATTTTAAAAGGGAGAGTTCCTTCTCAATCCTCTTTTCACAAGGCAGACAAATCAACTGAAAAGAAGAAGAGATAAACAGAGAGGTGGCGAACTCGAACGATGCAGATGAATCAGGAATCAGAGATGGCTTCAAGATTTATAGTTCCACAGAAACCTGAAGGTGTGTAATCTGAAACCCCCTTCTCTCCTTAACCATGGATCGTTGGACGGCATTTTATTTGATGGGGTTTTAAGCATCGATTTGTGCATCTTGAACAGATCTCTTCAAATTCTTTGAATTTTTATATGGGTTTCTGTTTTGGACAATTATTAAAGGTGTTATTTGTTCTTGGCTGTTTGGATTTTTTGACACCTTTGAAAATTTTCTTTCTTTTATGCGAGTTTCCATCTCTTAAATATTTTTGGTTTTTTGAATCTCTAATGTAATCTATAAGGTTTCTTTATGTGTTTATGGCTAGATCTTGGTTGGGTTGTTCTTTTATTTTCAAATCCTTATTGTAAATAGGTGGTACTTCTTTTTTGTTTTATTTTTTTTATATAAGAAATTTTTTATGAAATTTGCAGAGGGGGCAGTTGTTGGAGGAGGCAAGAAGAAGGTCAGCAAAGCAGAAGGAAACAATCGCCGAGCCCTCGGAGATATTGGGAATCTTGTTACTGTTCGAGGAGGAATAGAAGAAGCAAAACCACATCGCCCCATCACAAGGTTGGTTTCCATCTCCATATCCATCAATCCTCTTTTTCTCTGTTTATATAATATACTTCTTGAATGTTTTATTTCTTCTATTCAGGAGCTTCGGTGCCCAATTACTTGCAAACGGAGCAGCAGCAGCGGAGAACAACAAGAAGGTTGTAAATTAAACATATTTCTTTCTCAACATTTTTCGATCAAACTCAAGAAATTTCAATCAGACCAATGTAGTCTCTCTTTTCTTTTTCTCTTAATGTACAGAAACAAGTTGCAGTAATTAATGGAGCTGTTTTGGGGAGAGGTGTGGCAAGAAAGCCAGCCCAAAAGAAGGTTAGTGTTGTTAACCCAAAAGCCAAGACGGTAATCAAGATCAGCCCAGACACCGAAGAGGAGGCTAAAATGGATAAATCTGAAAATCGAAGAGTATCAAGGAAGAAAGTCCAGACCCTTACTTCAGTTCTTACTGCTCGAAGCAAGGCAATTTACTGGGATCCTTTTTCAATCTTCTGTTAAATTTTTTTATTTTTTTCGTTTAAGATTCTTTTAGAGAAATCTAACACTTTGGTGTGCTTTATCCATGTCAGATTGCTTGTGGTCTGACTGATAGACCAAAGGACCCCATCGTTAACATCGATGAAGCAGACGTCGATGATCAGTTGGCAGCAGTGGACTATGTTGAAGATATTTACAAATTTTACAAGCTGACAGAGGTTATCATCTTTTCCAATTTCAATTTTTATTTGTTGTTTATAAATATGTCAGTTTATTTAATACTATTTGGGGGGTTCTGATTCCTGATATGCAGAGTTCAAGCAGAGTTCATGACTACATGAGTTCACAAATCGAAATTAATGAGAAGATGAGAGCTATCCTTGTGGACTGGTTGATAGAAGTTCACAACAAGTTTGCACTCATGCCTGAAACTCTTTATCTTACAGTCCACATAATCGATCGATTTCTCTCAATGAAGATAGTCCCAAAGAAGGTGTTGCAGCTAGTAGGTGTAAGTGCCATGCTTATAGCTTCTAAATATGAGGAAATATGGGCCCCAGAGGTATATATATTTTTGGTCATCTTGTTTCTGATAAATTGATTTAGCAACAAATTGTAATCTGGGTTGGCTGATTCCATCATAATTTAGCAGGTGAACGACTTCGTTTGCATATCAGATATGGCTTATAACCGAGAACAAATATTAGCAATGGAGAAAGCGATCTTGGGAAAGCTTGAATGGAGCTTAACAGTCCCTACGCCTTACATGTTCTTAGTACGATTTATCAAAGCCGCTGTGTCTGATCAAGAGGTATTAGAGATCATATATTCTTTCAATAAATACAATAATCAATTTCAGAATTTACTCATTCTTGTTAAAATTCAGATGGAGAACATGGTTTTCTTTCTAGCTGAGTTGGGACTAATGCACTACAAGACGATTATGTACTACTGCCCTTCAATGGTGGCTGCTTCAGCAGTCTATGCATCGCGCTGCACTCTAAACAAAAGCCCTCTTTGGGATGAAACACTTAAGTTCCACACGGGTTTCTCTGAGCCTCAGCTTATGTATTCTTCTCTCCTCTCTCCCCTTTTACCCCTGCTTTCAAGCGTATTAACATCGATAATAAGTCTTTTTCTTACAACGTAACTTTGTTCCGTCATGTAACAGGGATTGTGCTAAGCTCTTGGTAAGCTTACACTCAGGGGCTGCGGAAAATAAGCTGAGGGTGATTTACACTAAATACTCAAATCCTCAACGCAAAGCTGTTGCACTACTTTCACCAGCCAAGAACCTCTTGGCGTGATTGGTTCATTTCTATTTCATTGATCGGAGTTCATGTGTATCCAGTTTCAAACACTCCCTTTTGTGTTCTTTATGAAACAACAAGATTTTGATTTTGTTCATTGATGAGAAATGCTCTTTGATAGAAAGTTTTAGTGTTGTTGTGGTAGGACAGAATCAGAAAATTACAATGTTAAGGCCCATTTTTTTTGTCTACATAGATGGATCTGTCTTCTGAGCCAAATGTCGTTGTGTATGTGCACACTAGTATTTTATGTATGTGTGTGTGTGTGTGTGCATCTCAAGTTTCCATACGCTCCCTTTTTGTGTGCCTGCCCTTGTTGTGTATATGCATGCATGTGCATCTCAAGTTTCCATACGCCCTTGTGTGTATGTGCGTGCATGTGCATCTCAGAAAATTACAATGTTAAGGCTCATTTTTTTTGTCTACATAGATGGATCTGTCTTCTGAGCCAAATGTCGTTGTGTATGTGCACACTTGTATTTTATGTATGTGTGTGTGTGTGTGTGTGTGTGTGCATCTCAAGTTTCCATACGCTCCCTTTTTGTGTGCCTGCCCTTGTTGTGTATATGCATGCATGTGCATCTCAAGTTTCCATACGCCCTTGTGTGTATGTGCGTGCATGTGCATCTCAAGTTTCCATACGCTCCCTTGTTGTGTGCATGTGCCCTTGTGTGTATATGTGTGTATATGTGCACACTTGTATTTTATGTATGTGTGTATATGTGTATTACATAGACGATCTGAGTCAAAGGTATGGTTGTGTATGTGTGCATGCATCTCAAGTTTCCATACGCCCCCCCCTTTTTAGTGTGCCCTTGTGTGCATGCATGCTTGCGTGCATCTCCAGTTTCCAAATGCTCCCTTTTTAGTGTTCTAGATGAAATAACAAAATTTGGTTAGTGGAACGAATAATTGGGGTGAAAAAATCACAAAGTTGTTATATCAATAAAGATTGAATTCATCCATCTCTCCCACCGAAGCAAATGCAGTCTCTATCTCTGCCAAGAACTGCACCAAGAAAAAAACTGTTTACCAAGATAAATCGTATAGAGATGATTTTGATAGTAAAGAATGGTAACATAAACTGAATTACATATATAATTGGTGAGCATTACCAATAATCTGCTAATTTAGCCCAGAATCTCGTGCTCTTGATCTCTCGTGAGGGGTTCCTCTGGAAAGATGAGATTCTGATTCCAGGTCTCATTGATTTATTCGAGGATGATCCCACTCAGGTATCTCGGTCTATCATCATGGATGATTACTGGAATCTTCTTGTGAATTTAGGATGCAAGTAACAATGAGCTCTTGTTGTAAGGATCTTCGTAGATGAATTCATATTCAATTCCCTTTAGTTTCAATGCCCATTGAACTCTGAAACTGAATGGACTCAACTTGACTCCATCGAGTGTCTGGTGTATGATCTAAGACAATTTTCTATATAGATTCTTCTAATAATATTATTTTATATAATACAAAAATGGAGTCTTCTTATAATATAAAGCTAAGTCCTGTTTGTGACCAAATTGTAGTAGATCCAGACAAAAACAAATACACCAGAAGGATACCGAATCACAGTAATGTTGTCAAATTTAAAACTAATTTTATTTTGGGTAGGTAGGTGTATTTCGTTTGTACAGAAATGTTCTATATTCAAGTTGGCGGCTTATATTTAATGAGTTTGAATGAAGTTGGCTTTTAATGTTTTAAAACTCTTATGACTTAGTCTAGTCAATAAAATATGTTGAAATTAATAATGCCCTGGGTTCTGGCTTTATTTTTCTTGATCAAAAGATACCAATCAGAGGATTCATTTGTTGGATAATCATAATTCACAAAACTATGCGCTTGGTTCCTAGTTGAAAGATTATATTTGTTGGTTTTGAATTCGAAGATTGTTTGAATACTCAATATACGAGATATTGTGATTTGTTATATTGTGATTTCTAACAAAGATACCAACGATCAACAATATGGAGACATTTTAGTACTGAAATATACAAGATATTGCTTTAAGCACATCAACACCAACAATAGGAATGGGACACCTTACTTGATCGCTAATCTATGTACAATTGTTTCAGAAAAAGCAATTCATGTTTAGTTATTTTCCAAAGAAGGCCACAGGCATCATCAATATGCAAGAAGTAAAGAAAAACAGCCATTATAGAAGCAAATTGATCGATTGATACCATTAAAATTGTAATCTAAGTATAAAAATTCATATATGGTCTTCGTAGAAAATAGATATTACCAAACAGGCATCATCAATATGCAAGAAGTAAAGAAAAACAGCCATTATAGAAGCAAATTGATCGATACCATTAAAATTGTAATCTAAGTATAAAAATCTACTATATGGTCTTCGTAGAAAATAGATATTACCAAACAGATAGCTAAGAGCAAATATTGTTCTCCCTATCAATGACCGGTACTAACAATCTAGTACCCGAATCTCTTCGATAATAAAAAAATGTAGAATTTTAGGATAAAGATGCCTCTAAAACCATGCTTTCACCTCTACTTTCAACACCCAGATGAATTATACAAAACGACTCCCTTCTCAAGCCTCTTGTGAATTGTGAAGCAAAGGTTCTAATAAAAAACAATGTGAACTTAATAAAATCCAACTCCATGACCGACCACCATTAAAGAAAAAGAAAAAAATTATTCAATCTCGACTATAGGTATATGCGGAACCCACTACTGACAATCCTTTAACTAACCTATTTTGTATGCAAGATTCATCAGAAGCATACCTCCTGTTCTCATGCTTGAAGCACTTGACAATGCACAATGTGACTCTTCAAACCACTTTGACCCGCAATACTTGACCATAAATTAGTGACCATAGTTTTAAAATGACCTTTCTTGGAAATAGTCTCCCACAGTTGAGGGTTACTCTCAACATGTTTATCAGAACTAGAAATGTCCACAAGGCTGATACTCATGTTGTTACGGATGATGCAAAGCTTCCCATTGAGGGGAACAAGTGCTGCTGCCTCTAAGGCCTGTGAGCTCCCTAAGTGGAGCTTACTGTCTATGAACTTTGTCCACGAATCTGTAGTTTCATCATAGATTCTCAGCTTACATCCATCTCTGCAGTCCAAGGCATAGAGACGCCCGTTGAAAGAGATGCTTGGATTGCGCCAACCAGATACCATCCCATCATTAACAGGAGTCCAAGTATTGGTTTCGGGTGCATAAGCTTCACTCAGAACCTGACGGTGGGATCCGAGCCCTTTCAAGAACCATCTCCCATCAAAAACAACCCCAATGAAGGGCACCATAGCGGTGCTCATATCCGCAATAAAGGTCCACCTGTTCTTATTGGGATCATAAACTTCAGCAGAATGGAGAGTCCTTTGTATCCCTTCACATTCCCCACCCGCGACATAGAGGCAGTTATTTATGACACAAAAACCAAAGAAATGTCGTTTCCTTAGCATATCTGGCGCACGGTGCCATCTATTTGTCCTGGCACTATAGAAGATGACACGTCTCAAAGACCCCCTAAGTGGATCTTTTCCTCCAAATAAGTACAAGCGACAACCACTGAGAACAGCACAACCAAACCCCAGGGCTCCAGAATACTCGTCTGGAATAGGTGGAAGTGGCTGCCAAAGCTGGTATGTTGGGTCAAAAGCATGCCATGAAATCTTTCCATCGCGATCTCTTTTGATTATGAAAACCCACTCCTCTGCCATTCCCAATCTTTTCCTGAGTGAGTAAAAGAAGTTTCCTGCTAGAAGTCGATACCATCTCTTGCAGACTAATCGGAGCTTTATATGCTCAACACGGGGAACCCTGATTAGACAAGCAATGGCGAGATCATCGGGAAGGCCAGGCAAGAGAGGAGCCTGGACTCTGGTCCTCTCTCTGTGCAAGTTCTTATCTTTGTGTGCATGAGGTACGATGTCAGGTCGAATACAATGTTTTGCTCCCGGGACAAACTTCCTAGCGCTAGCAACTGTTTTTAAGCTTGAATCTACTCTGCAATAGCATGATACGGAATCAACCTGCAATATATTCAATGTCAAGATACAAAAAAAAAAAAAAAGAAGTTCGAAGATTGTTTAGATGAAGAGTGGACACAAAAGGAATGTTTATTTTATTTTATTTTTGCTGAAACCATAAATATTTATGAAAAAATTCAAAGTGAAGTGGATAGTATGATGTTCCTAAAAGTACAAATGGGTTCTTTGAATCGTAGCATGTACATGACCAATTGACTAAAGGCGAAGGAATTCTAATATAACCAATGCAGACATGTTAGTTATTTCATGCTTGGAGCCAAAAGTTAGATAGTCATGGCAGTAACATGCCAAGGATTCCTGGAGAGACTATTTTTTGCAGTTTAAAAAAAAAAGGAAGAATTAGAGCCATGGACAAAGATGGTATTTAGTAGAGTGACACTTAGAGCACTGCAGTTTTGTGTGCCGTTCACAGCAGACCCAGATTTAAGAAATTTAAACAGAAGCTTCCAGGAGACACTCCCAGTCAATTAATCTACATAGCAAGCCATGGTCACAACTTTCAAGAACAGCCTAGTGTATGTTCATTCTGACCTTAGTACTTACTGTTGACAGTGGACTGGTTCTAGGTACAAGAGATAATGAAATGTTCCCTAGTGACCATTTTAATTTATGACTTATAAACTTACGAAATTATGAAATCGTCATTCATTTCATGTATACCATCAGATATAACAAACATGCTTACAAGCCCGTGGAATGTTAAAGTCAACAATTTGGGAAGGGATGTTCAGGGTTAGGTATTCAGGAACAGGTGCAAATTATAGATGGATATTGGCATGGGTATAAGTATAGTTTGGTAGTTTAAAAATGCCAGAATCATGAAGGATAGGTATTGCCAAGGTTGAGGATTACAGCTTGGCACTTAGACATAACAATCTCCAGAAGAAAGAGTAAAATAGAGACAGCTTCCCTTTAGTATTTGTAGCCATGAATGACTGATGGCGTATCTTATATAGATGGCTGTCAAGAGATGTCTATTGTGCCATAAATAAATTATCATCCACACAGGTTCCTCCTTGAGACTACATCAACAGAAATTAGCCTTTGAGATGCTATTCAACAATGCATGACACCCGACAACACTTCAGAAGAGTATGGAACAGACAAGAAGACTCAATATGAGACACTAAGCAGTGGTGAGTAGTTATATGTTTTGTGTACACCAATAGTACTGCTGAGATACTTTACTCTTTGTCCAACAAGGGCACTGCAGCACCTCTGATAGGGTATCCTTGCTCCTTATGTAAGGCCCCAGCAACCCCCATCCCCCCTCCCTCTCTTTTACGATACTAAAATAGTTCAACTTCAATTCTATGCCTAAATGGCACTAAATATAAAGGGAGCAGACCTTAATTATATGCCTAGAAAAGGCCTTGACTGCCATATCAATTGTATGTTTGAATGTACTATCTTAACCTTTTTTTTTTCCAATAAGGAAAGGAACTGCATTAAAAAGAGGGAAAGAAAGAGAAACGACCTGTAACATTAGGAATACCTTCTTAACTGAATACCCCTGAAGTAGATGATGAATTTTGACAACCTTCCACATAATGCACCTTTCACTCTCAATTACAATTTGTTTACATCGAGGAGCTTGAGTTCAGTGTTTTCTCAAATTATATATGAAGTAGATGCTCATATTCAAGAATAGGTCCTTGGTACGTGTTATTTTCAGATGAACGCAATATCAGTTAATAACAATAGAGAGGGATTTGAAGGTTCCAGCTAGATAAGTTGGTAAAAAATTGTGAGTGTTGATACCACGACCTAGGTTCAAAACCTGCCTTCAGCTACTAATTGCTGCCACTAATCTCGCTGGCCTAGCAAATAAATAAATAACAGAGGGATTCATGCGAAGCTAGAACTCTAAAGAGCTGATTTGGAGTTCAAGCACTTTAGAATAAGTAAAACCAACAGAGTATACCAAGTGAAACTTTAATAATGATACTAATGGGGAGAAATGGTCAATAAAAACATTGATGGTCAAGAAATACCCTGAAATGACCATTTTCATCATCTTTGTTCTATTATCCATAAGGATGGAGAAACTGAAAAGGACTACTTGAACTTCAAGCCCATCTTGCTCCAGATTAGAAGGAAGGGATTTGGTAAAATCTCCATATTTTGATGATCTCATGCTCCCATGAAGAAAAATGCATAGAATTAGAAATGGATGGTCTAAGTGGAGGTGTGTTTTTGGAGTGCTATGTTACAGACAAATCCCAATTAAATTATAAGGAGAATTCTATAAGACTAGTAAGACCGGCTATGCATCATGGATTTTGATGTTGGGAAATCAAGAACATATTCATAGATTGAGTGTACAATAGATGAAATAATGAGATGGATTGCAAGAAATACAAAATTGGAAATGAATGCATTTACAACCCCATTTATAAGAAATGTGCAAGTTAAAGGTTCTAAAAGAGCGAGGAGAAATTATAAAGAATGTATATTGAGGTTACTGAGAGTGGATACAAATACATGATTTAACATAAGACTTAGATTCATGTAGAATTGATTGAAGGAACAAGATTTGTTCAACGAATCCCAAATTTTTGGCATTAAGCTTTGATGATGAGGAGGAGGAGATTAAATAAAAGAAAACAGATATTTGAGATGATTAGCCATGTATTAAAAATGGACCAATGTCAACATTAGTGAGGAGTGCTTTGTTGCAAGTAGAAGGATATAGATAGGTAAAAGGAAAGCAAAAATGATGTGGCTCGAGGCTATAATGTAAGGTCTAGAACATATACCTTGATTGAAATTGTGGCTCAAGATAGAGTTGAATGACGAAATAGGATTCATGTTGCAGACTCCAATAATTGGAATAAGTCATAATGAAAATGGAGATGATATGAGTTCAGCAGTTCAACATGATAACATGCAAACAAATAAACAAAAATGTTTAATAAAAACAGTCATTATTGTTGTGAATTTGAAGATTCCTATTCAATATAATTACGAAGAAAATAGCAAAAAAATATTAAGAAGCAAGCCAAAGAACACCAAGATTTAAGTGGTTCGGCAACGATGTTTATGTCCACGGATAGATCCAATCTTTTTCACTAAGAAATCAAAGGAGAACAAATAACCACTCAAGGTTTTAAACCCAAACCCAAGCCTTGAAACCCTTGTACACCCCTCTCTCTCTCCCTTTCTCTCTCAAACCCTAGAAGAATTGACTTAGTATATAGAGTACAACCCAATACTCAAATATATAAGGGGAAAACTAAAGATCAACTAGGATTCCAATTAGAAGTGGAGTGAATTTCTAAGCCCAATGGGATTGTGGTCGGTTAACACTATCCTAATATAACTCGAAAACCACTTCCACAAGAAAACTCAATCCTAATCTAAAAATCCTAAACTTATCATTATTGGAAATATTAAGATAAATAGTTAGTTCTAGTTTTACTAATATTAGTTTATTTCTTTGTAAGGGCATTTATGTCTATTCCCTTTTTATTGATTATAAATATATGCCAAGCTCTCATTATGAAGCTTGACTTTTCTCTTCTAAAATTCTTCTTGGTATCAGAGCTAAAAGAAACCTAACCCCTTTTCCTCTTCATTCCTCCTCCTCCTCCCTACTTCCTTCACTCACTTATTCCAAACAGTAGTCCCATCCGGAGTTTCTCCCCTTCGGGGGGCTCTTTTTTTCTTCTTTAATTCTTGTCTTCTTAATCGCATGTTGCGATAGAGATATTATTAGCCCTTCACATGCTGCAATAGAGGTTTGCGCTGTGATTATTTCTTTTATTACCCTACGTTAGAGTTTCTCTTGGCACTCAGCCCTTGACCTGTTGGTGCATGTCAATTAGCCCCAAAGATCTCCTAAAATCAGTTTTCAGGCTCACATACTTCTCTTCGACAGCTTCAACATGCCAACTATAGATCAGAATCTGACTTATAATCAACCTCCAGGCTCATACAATACCTTGCGACAGCAACAGTAGGCTTGTATACTACCTGCGATCAGCCCTACAAGCACTATAGTGCTCTAGGACAACAATAGTAAGGTTCTACAGGCCTGTATACAACCTGCGATTAGATTTAGATGCTATATAGTAACCTGCGACAGCATCAGTAGGCTCATATACTACCTGCAATCAGCCCTACAAGCACTAGAGTGCTCTGCGACAGCAATAGTAAGGTTCTATAGGCCTGTATACAACCTATGATCAGATCTAGATGTTCTACAGTAACCTACGACAGCATCAGTTAGCTCATACCTGTGTTACAACTCAACCTGCATGCTCTAGAGTGCCTGCGATCAGATCTAGATAACCTATAGTAACCTACGACAACAGCAATAGGTCTTTACCGGAGTTACGATTCAACCTACATACTCTACAGTGCCTTTGATTAGATCTAAATAACATATAGAGACCTGCGATAGTAGCAGTAGGTCCTTATCAGAGTTTCGATTCTATCTACATGCTCTAAAATACCTTGTGACAGCAACAGTAGACCTCTACAGGTCTGTATTTTACTTATGATCAGCCTACGATTCTCTGGACTAACTGCTACAGCAATTACTTTGGTTGGATCAACCTCACAACAGCAGTAGAGGTTGTTTTTTTCTTTTTTGGTGTTGCCGACAGCAATCAATAGGATTATTTAGACTTAGACAGTACGAATACGGGAGATCTCCCTTCAATCCAAAGTTTCTACTTTTTCATAGTGTGCAATGACTACGACTCACGAGACTAAGGAATCTAACACTACTCTTGGGGCTAATTTCTCCATTCAGTGTATCACTAATGCCCCGCTAGATGGTCGTAACTTTCAGAGCTGGTCTCGGTCTGTACGACTTTATTTGGGTAGTCGAGGAAAATCTGGTTGGTTGTTAGGCAGTATTCCTAAGCCACCTCCCACTGATCCCAAATTTGAACAATAGAAAATCGATAATTGCACTATTCTTGGTTGGTTATTCAATTCCATGGAGCAACACATCTACACTATGTTTATGTATCATGAGATTGTCTCTTCTTTGTGGTCAGCTCTCACTTAGACATATGCACATGCTCGTAATGACTCAAGGAATTATGAATTTTACCGGGATATTGCTCAAGCTACCCAAGGAAATCAGAGTGTTGCAGATTATTTTGGATTTCTTCAGTCCCGTTGGGAGGAACTCTCGCACTATGAGTCTATGGCCGGGTTATCTGCAAAGGCAGTCGGGTATGTGGTCAAGAGGATTGCTCGACATCAAACATACTTTCCCAGAATACCATTCCTCTACCTTCATTATTTGAGACATTTGCGACTATTGATAGCGATGAGCGTCGTCGCCGAGTCATTCCCTCTCAGACTCAGTCCTCTGTCCCTATCTCTACTCCAGATACAGATCAGATGGCTCTTGTAGCCAATTCAGGTTTTTCTAATTCCCGTACTCAAGGATCCGGGAATCGAGGCCGTGGGAGCCATAGGCGTGGAAAAGGAAGTGGTCTTACATGTGGTCATTGTGGGAAGATTGGCCATGAGAAGGCCTACTGTTTTCAGCTCTATCCTCACCTGTTGAGATCTTCTGGGGGACAGCCCCATGCTATTGTTGTGGAATCTACATCTGTTGATCATGCTTCCCTTGGTACTATTGATTTACAACATCTTTAGACACAGATTACAGCTATTGTACGGGATCGGCTCCAGGCTCAGACTCCCTCATCCTCAATAGTCGCATCTGTTACCACTCCTCCAGGTACCTCTTCTGCATTTCATGCCACTTAGTCTGGCTCTGCTCCTCTGACCTAGGTCATTGACTCTGGTGCCTTCAATCACATGACCGGTGAGTCCAATCATTTTAATTCTTCTATTTTTCCTACGACTCATAAGGAAGTTCGTCTTGCTGATGCGTCCCTTACCCCTGTTCACAGTAAGGGTACTATATCTCTAACCCCTAGTTTTCCTCTTGATTCTGTTCTCCATGGTCCACACTTATCTGTTAACCTTATGTCTGTTAGTAGTATTACAAAATTGCTTAATTGTTCTGTAACCTTTTTTCCTACTCACTATGTCTTTCAGGACCTGACTTAGAAGAGGATTTTTGACAAGGGATATGAGAGGGATGGGTTGTACCTGTTTGAAGCTCCACCTACTGCTGCCCCAGCTTCCGTGCTCCCACTCACTGGACATCATACTTTCTCTTTTCAGACTTTAGACTTATGGCATGCTCGCTTAGGACATGCTAATTTTCAGCACTTATGTTCATTATTTCCTACTTTAAAATAATCTTGTAGTGGACACAAATTTCAGTGCGCTGTGTGTGAGCATTCTAAACACACACGTACATCTTATATTCCTCGCATGCATAGAGTTAATGCTATTTTTGATTTGGTTCATTCTAATGTGTGGGGCCTTCCCCTATTACTGCTTTTAATGGTCATAGATATTATGTTACATTCATTGATGACTATTCTCGTTGTACTTGAGTTTATTTAATGCGTTCTCGCTCTGTGGTACTACCTATTTTTGTTACTTTCCTTAAAATGATTCAAACTCAATACAACATTACCATCAAATCTCTTAGAACAGATAATGACGGGGAATATATCTCTGATGGGATTCGCTCTCATCTCCATGAGCATGGTATGCTTCATCAGTTAACCTGCCCATACACTCCTGAGCAAAACGGGGTGGCGGAACGTAAAAAATCACCACCTCATGAACATCGTCCGTTGCCTTTTGCGAGGGATGCATGTTCCCAAGTCATATTGGAATATGGCAGTTATTACTACTGCATTCCTCCTGAATCGTGCTCCGAGTCGCACTTTAGGAGGGCGGGTGCCTCTTCATGTTCTTCGACCTGATAGCACTCTCTTCTCTATTACATCTAGATGACAAAGCTACCCGTTGTGTCTTCTTGGGTTATTCTTCTATGTCAAAGGGGTATCGGTGCTATGATCCCCTCTCTCATCGTATTATTCATTTCCTAGATGTCACTTTTTTTAAAACTGTTCCATATTTTCGGACTTCCTCTTCTTTGCAGGACTCTTCTCCTTTGCAGGATTCTTCTCCAATAGTGCTACCATCTCCAATTTTCTCTCTATCTTCATCTTCGCCGCCGCCACTACAAATTTACTCTCGTCGCCCTCCCCCCTCTCAAACTTTGCCAACCTCCTCATTGGACTCAGGTATATCCCCTTCTACATTTTTGCCTACTCTTTCTATTTCTGACCTTCACTTACCTATTTCACTTCGCAAAGGTAAGCAAGGGTGTGTTACTGATCACCCTATCGCCCAGTTTGTTTCTTATCAAGGTCTTTCTCCTTCCTATCGAGCCTACCTTGCCACCACAGACTCTATTCGAGTTCCTCGGTCTATATCTGAGGCCTTACGTGATCCTATGTGGACTAGAGTTATGACTACTGAGATAAATGCATTGTAGAGGAATTACACCTGGGATCTTGTTTCTCTTCCTTCTGGGAAACAGACTGATGGTTGTAAATGGGTTTTCACAGTCAAGTATCTCGCAGATGGTACTGTTGATCGCTACAAGGCTCGACTTGTTGCTAAGGGATTTACGCAGACTCCGGGAAAGGACTTTGGAGCCACCTTTACCCCTGTAACCAAACTATCTACTGTCCGTTTACTTATCTCTTTAGCGGCCTGTCATTCATGGCCCCTTCACCAACTTGATGTGAAGAATGCATTTCTCAATGGTGATCTGACAGAGGTCATTTATATGGATCCCCCTCCTGACTTTCGTATTTAGGGGGAGTATTCTGGGAAAGTATGTCACCTTCTTAAATTTCTGTATGGCCTAAAACAATCTCCGCAAGCCTGGTTCCAACGTTTTTCTGAGGTTATTTTATCTATGGGTTTTTCCAGATACCACTCTGACCATACTTGCTTTATTCGACGTGGAGTAGATGGCCGCAATACCATAGTCTTGATTTATGTGGATGATATTATAGTAACTGGAGATGATACACAGTAGATTGACAGGATTAAGCGACAGTTGGGTAGTGCTTTTGAGGTTAAGGACTTAGGTCCTCTCAAGTACTTTTTGGGGTTAGAAATAGTTCGGTCACGCCGTGGTATTTCGTTATATCAAGGTAAATATACATTAGATCTTCTTCAGGACACTGGTATGTTTGGTTGTCGTCCCGTCTCTTCCCCAATGGATCAGAATCATCGTCTTCATGCTGAATCTGGGGAATTTTTATCTGACCCTTCATCTTACCAGAGACTCGTAAGCCGTTTGATTTATCTGACTAACACTAGACCGGATTTGACCTTCGCAGTTAGTGTTGTCAGTCAGTTTATGCATGTTCCGCGTACCTTTCATGTTGATTCTGTCTATCGTATCCTTCGCTACTTAAAGTCTTATCCTGGTCTTGGCTTATTTTATTCATCTACTGCTCAGCCATATCTGTCATGTTTCACTGATGCTAATTATGCGGGTTCTCTTACAGATAGAAGATCTACATCTGGTTTCTGTACTTTCTATGGTGGTAACCTTATTTTGTGGAAAAAGTAAGAAACAGAGTGTGATTTCTTGTTCCTCTACTGAAGCTGAGTATCGTGCTATGGCCCTTGGCACATGTGAGCTTCTTTGGCTTAGATCTTTGCTACCAGAGTTAGGATTTCCTACTGTTGGTTCCTGTTCGTTGTTTTGTGACAACAAGTCTACTATCATGCTTGCATCTGACTCAATCCTTCACGAAAGGACTAAGCACATCGAGGTTGATGTTCACTTTCTCAGGGAGAAAGTTCGATCTGGTGTACTTAAGAAAATTTTTGTTTCTTCTTCAGATCAACTAGCCGATATGCTTACAAAGTCTATTGGACCTTCTGTCACAAACTCTCATCTCGCCAAGTTGGGCTTAGTTGATATATTTGCCCCAGCTTGAGGGGGAGTATTGGAAATATTATGATAGATAGTTAGTTCTATTTTTACTAATATTAGTTTATTTCAGTTTATTTCTTTGTAAGGGCATTTATGTCTATTCCCTTTTTATTGATTATAAATATATGCCAATCATTATGAGGCTTGACTTTTCTCTTCTAAAATTCTTCTATCATAACCGTTAGATTGAAACCTAATCCAACGGCTATGATAAAAGACACATAAATATAACAATTATGAAACAAAAAAATTATACCAATGTGGAGAGGTTTTTAAGCTTTCACTCCTCGAGATGTGTGTTCTTCTTAGATATTGAGCTCGGTCTTAATCTTCCATCTTTTTCCCATGTGGATGAACTTCAGTTCTCTTCTGCTTATTTGGTGTCTTCACGGCCAGTGCGACTGATGGGGGTGGGAAAGGTGGTCAACCTCAGTTAATGGTCATTTCAGTAAATGGTGGTCATTTGACTATCTCAATCTGAGTCCTTCTACCTATTAACTCTAAGTCTTCTCGAACCTCGGGCTACAAGTTGTCGTTCACTTCAGTCAATAACCTAAGGTGTCTTTTCTTTCATGATTTGGCACTATGATCAACCTTCATGGTTGAAGGCTAAAGGCCTCGACTTCCATTCTTGCTCCTTGGCTTTTCTTTGGGGAAGTGTCTTGATTCACTTCCAACTAGCTGTTGTTGTGGCCATGACTTCTCTTCTGATGATTGCTTGGTCTTCCTTCCTTGTTGGCTCTGGGTTAAACACGTCTTTCTATCGGGAGGCTTGGCATTGATCACTAGCCCTCCTCTTCTTCCACCAACTATCCTCTCCTTGTTTTTTCCTTTGTTCTTCTTCTTGGTTTTTTTTCTTGACAGAAGACTTGGCTTTAAACTATAGTCTTTTGCCTCCTTTGGTTTGTTGATCCCATTTCTTTCTCTACTGACTTGGTTGTTCCTTTGTTCTTCTTGGATCGGTCTTCCTTCATTATAGATGGTGGTCTAGTGAGATCCACCTTCTATTGGACTCAACCTTATTCTTTTGATTTTCTCTCCTTTGTGGCTATGGACTGTTTGTCTAATACTTTGAAATCTCCAAGGTATTAAGAAGTTAGAAGCTAGAAGGATGAAGCCCTCGGTATGGGGTCTGCCATCGTTCCTCCGGCAATCTTGTTAGTGCTTAGATTATAGAAAAATGAAGAAGAAAATGAATAGTAAATTTACAAAGTGATCTTGTTTCTCTTTTCCTATTTGTTTTTTCTTTTCTTCTACCTTCAGCCCGTTTTGTCCAGCCCTTTCTTAGTTTTATGACTTGACTTATATAGGCGAAAACTTAAGGATAGGTGTCATCACACGATTAGCCTAAGCATTTTAGACGAATTGTTCTGTTTAGGGCGAACTTCTGTGCTATGGGAGATGAGCCCATCACTAGTCAATATGATGTGATCTTAATGTATAAGTATTGCAAGTTTATTAAATGTGAAGCAAAATCTCTCTGATTCACGACGTCCCATCAATCAGATTCAAATCTTTCTTAAGCTTATCTTGATATGCTAGGTCTCAGATGTCATCTCCGGGTTTGTTTGTATACTATACACCTAATTACTTGTGAATTCGGAGCTTGTAACCTAAGCTCAATGTATGTGTTTATACAGAATGGTTTTTCTAATCTAATCATGATTTGTTTCCTTGTTCTTATTTATTTGGTACTCTTCATACCCTCTTTTCTAGACGTTCTCGAGCGTCACATGCACCGTGTTGTGCATGATGGGGAGAGAGGAGAGCAAAAAAAAAAAAGTGATGGGGGGGACGCGTGTAACTATTTCTAACTCTGCTTGTGGTACCTAGGAAGCCAGACTTTGGTAACTTAGGGTCTGTTCTTTACAGAAGCCAGCTCCAGCTCCAGCTGCAGAAGCTGGCTTCTGGAAGAAGTAGAAGCCAAAAGCCTGAAAAGCCATATTTAGCAGAAGCTTGTTCGTTACAGAAGCACAGAAGCTAGAAAAGCCTATTCATTTTACAGCTTTTTATTGCTGGATTCTGATAAAATGACCAGAATACCCTTAATGTTGATAATGCACGTAGAATGCACAAAAAATTACCAGAATACAATAAATATATAATTACACTAATATATAAAATAAATTTTATTAAAAAATTATCAAAATAATTATTTTCAATTTAAAAAAATGTATAAATTTTATGATTTTATCAAAATTTCGACAACATCTCCTCTTAAAAATGGACATATGAAATTTTCCTGATAAATAAAATACCTGCATAATACACAATCTAATATCCACATAATGGACATGTTTAAACTAAGGTTGCATTCAAACCCATAGAACATACAAAGTATGATAAAATTGCAAATACTCAAAAGTGTGCATGCACTATGAGGTTACCATGGACTAATGAAATAGTACTGGAAATTTACATATGATTATGAGTGAATAAGTGCACTATTAACAATACCTCTCAAGCAAAGTCCATCCTAATGGATTCCAAAAGCCAATGAGCATGTCAAACACTAAAAAAAGAAGAAAAAAAAATAGAATAACAACTCCATCTTTTTTTATTATGGATTTCACTTATAAAAAACAAAGAATGGCATTTTACTTTTGCAGTAGTTTGAGAGAGATGATTGAGTTCTGTAAATTTAATAGAGTGATGGACTAATGGCAATGGTTTTCATAATTGGCCCGAGATACTTCAGCTCATCAAGTCACAAAACTTGAACCATGCTGACAATCCCATGTAAGACATTTTCGTTTTCATTTCTATTATAAACAGGTAACACAACTTATCAAAAGAAAACATACACATACAACACATGCAATACATTCATTCATTTGGACATACTCATAAGAGCTAGGCACAAAATTCTCCATTTTTTTTCTAAAAATTCAAAATATTCTTTGAATAAGGGACTACCCGATTAAATTGGTGAATCAGCAAATCAATAAGATATTTGTTGATTAATCGTCAAATATGATAACATTTTTACCCTTCACCCTCAAATTTAATGTTCATTTAATAACAAAATCTCAAGAACGAGATAGGGTTTCTAGGGAGGTTGAAGATGATGGATTTTGGTAAGAAACCGAAAAACATTATACATAGGTATAAGAGAGCCAAACAACCAAAGCAACTATATTCTTAATCAAAATTAGAATAATATCACATTAACTGCAAAAATCTTAATATTTATTATATAAATAATGTTGACATAAATAAATAATTGAAAAATAGAAATATAACTACGTATTACAAAATATTTACACGAGGTGTTTTCTTTTCAGAGTCACATTCCCAAATCCCCTCCATCAACCAATAAATAAGATGCATCTACAGAGGCAGAAGGAAATGATTGAGAATCTTTACATGGGGAAGGTAATGACTCAGGGTCCCATAACACTGCATAGAAAGTTGATTGTCTTCTTCCAAAGAGAACTGACAATATATTGTTTTCATTCAACATATCATTTATGAAGGCTTTCTTTACTAGTAGCTCTCTTTCTTCCTTTTGGCGATCTCTCAGACGAGAACTTCGTGCCCCTGGAAGTAAGGCTCTAGGTACTCTGGCATTCAAATAATTCCAGCAAATTCAAACTGGAGAAAAAATTAGGTGCCCACTTTTATAAGTTTGGACACCAAAAGAAAAGAAGTAATCTACATAAGCATATATGAAGAATAAATTCATGGGAGACATCCATCAGAAAATTAAATAAAAGGTAGGCTTATGCTCAATGTATAGAACATGTGAAATCAAGACTAAGCCAACGGGAGAAAATGCACACACTATTTATTAGGCATTTAAAATACTAGACTGCCCATTTGACATATTATCCTCCTATTGGCCATGTAGATGGTGTCATTGCTAGGTCATTCCTATATCCTACCATATGATAATCCTTCCCCACTAAATTGCAGCAATTTTAAATTACAAACAGTTGAAAAGAAAAGAGAAAGAAAGAAAGAAATATGCATCTCTTTACCACATGGAAGAGTCCAAGTGGGCTGAAACTCATGGAATAGCTAAGTTGGGTCTAAGGATCTCCAAGGGCATGCACATTAATTTCCATATGTGAAAAAAACCCTGCCACATGGAAAACACCCTACAAACCTGTTCCATTATTGAATTTGGGAATTGGAATCAATGTGTCCAGAGGTGTTGGAGGCTTACACCTCAAAGCTCACCTCTGGGCGAGGCTCTTATAAAATATTTTGAGGCTTTAAGGAAAGCCCCCCCTCCCCTATCACACCTTACTCAAAGAGGAGTTGAAAAGGTTTACGCCTTAGGGGATATTCACACATTTTTGGCACCTTTCATCTAAGGCGTGACGTATTGCATTTCTTCCGCTTTTTCCCCTATATTTTTGTAGTATCATTAATAGTCTTTATATCTATAAAATTATTCTTGTTATGAGATTCAATTTATATATAGTCTCCAACTCTTCTTCAACTAGTTTTTTTTTTCTTCCTTGTTGCTATCTTTCTCTTTATTGAACTCATGCCTCTACTACTCCTTATAGTATTAGGTGATGTTATGCTTTTTTAGTTAGAGTAGTTATAAAGTATGAAACTAAGGATATGATATAATTTTATTTGATTTTGATGAATTTGGAATTTTGGATTTTAAACTTCAAATCCTAACTTTGTCACTATAATAAGAACCTGCCAAATGGAGAGATTACATCAATGAGATATGCACTTCTCACAACCAGCTGGAAGAATGGTTAACACATGATCTCCACCATTATCAAGGAATATCATGTAAGTCAGTCATTTCATCGAACATATAGATAGTAAACACAGAGGGGAAATGAGAGTAAATCTGAATTAAACAAATGGGGTAATCTCATATTGGAAATCTAGAATATAACGAACGCATTAACAGATCCAAATATTTTGGCATATTGGTTTGGCTACATATCATTTCCACTAATCTGTCATCGCATCTCACATATCCATCAAAATATGAAATTAACCAAAATACAAGTTAATAATTAACCAAATAAAAAATCGATAACTTAAATATGAACTCTTCAAAATTATAAACAATCAATCAACTAAACAAGATCCAAGAACTCCCAAACCTGATTCCTAAATTAACTTATCAAAAAAAAAAAACTAAAATTACATCACACACAAAACTCTTCAAAATCAGAAAAGAAAAAAATTTAATTAAACAAATAACCACAAAAAAAAATGGGAAATAAAACTCTATATCTAAATCCCAAGTTGCAATCCTAAATAAAACCCTTCAAAATACTCATTCAGTACTAAACCCCAACATAAAATTCCGAGACATAAAAAATCGATACCTTAATTAGTTATTAATGGCGGAGAGCAAGGGACAAGATCTGTCTTCTGTTGTTAGGGCTTTTCGTTTGGTTAGTTATGAGGAAAAGATGAGAGAGGCGAGCTGCGACAGTCGATCGACGAACTTGCAGGAGATGAAGATGAGAAACGTAAATCATTTCTCGATTTCTTATAACATGAGGGAAAGATAAGAGAGGGGAGAAGGGATCTTGACTGCCGATCGTTTGGGCGAGGCTCTTGTAGTAGATGAAGATGAGAGAGGCGAGAAGGTCGCCACAATCGATCGATTTAGGTTATATTTTGGTTGAAAATTTGATTAAAGGTGGAGGGCATTTAGGTAATTGTAATTGAACCTTTTTTTGGTAAATGGCTTCGCACAAGAGCCTTACCAAGAAGCGCGCACGGGACATCTCTGAAAAAGAGCCATTTTTTGGCTTTTTTAAAAATTTGTTGGCGTGAAACGAACATAGATGATCAGGCTTTATATGCTTATAAGCCAAAAAAAGTAGAAAAAGCGGGCTTCAAAAGCCCAAACGAACAGCCCCTTACTTATTGGCCTAGAGGTTCGAAAAAGGTCTTTCTAAGCAGGTTTTTGATTTCTATTTTGTGACAAGTGTACGTATCATAGGGCGTGACTAATATGACCACCACACCCAAGAACATTTAAACTCCCTTTCAAGGGCTAGATGATCTGCAAACTCACCTTTGTACCTCATATTAGACCTTCAACATCTTACATCATGAAAAAAAACACAGAAACAAAACAAACAAAGCCAATCGAACACAAGAAAATGCAATATATATATATATATATATATAAACTACCAAAGAAACTTCTTTCACCTCTGAAAGGGAATCTTCATATTTTCAAAACCCTACAGAACTGAAAAATCCACCAAACCATCTCTAAATTATAGCAAGATTTCGCACTCATTCTCTACAACCCCCACCCACTCTCTCTCTCTCTCTCTCTCTCTCTCTCTCTCTCTCTCTCTCTCTCTCTCTCTCTCTTTTGCAACAAAACTACGAAACTCAATTTTATGTTTTTAACCTTCTAATTAAGCTAAATCACTGGAACCAAGCAGATCTTCTGGCACGAATATGCCCTTAGATTCAAGAGATTTTCCTCGGATAAATCAAATTTAACAATATTTTCGAAGGGGTATCTTCAAAAACGTATGCATTGAAGAAATAAATATCAAATAACTAGAAATTGATCGATAATTTTATTTGGGTATCTTCAGAAATTCAAAAATTGAAGAAATATCTATCAAATAAGGTAAAAATCGAGTTTTGCTTACCAATGGAGCTTGAACACGAACAACCCTCTGCGCATTCGATGAAGATTCAACATTTGCCATCTATAGAGAACAACTTCATCAACAAAATCTTTCGAGAGAAACCAAAAGAATTAGAAGAACAAGAGAGAGACAGAGAAGCTTAAGGAGAGAGACTCAGATCGAGCTTCTTAAAGTTTAAAAATTGATCAAAGAAGAAAATATTTTTATTTCTTAAAAAAAAAAATTCAAGAAAATAGGAACTTGAGAACAACGATTGCTTCAAGACGTGAGGGGAAATGCTTCTCACTCTTCTCATCTCTCTCTATAAGACTATAACTGACGATTACAGCTGGACCCATGGCTTCCACGGTTCCACCAACTTCTCATTTTCATATGGTTTTAATTAATTTATTTCTATTTATTTGATTTTAAAAATATTTATTTGTTGAATTTGATTTTAAGACAAAAAGCATATTAGTTTAAACTGTCTTAGTTCACCAGTCAACTCTTCCAGGGGAAGTGGGAAAGATCAACTGGTTCGAGCAAATTTATGCTGGACTATAGGTGTATCAGCATCAATACACCTCATCCACCAAATCTTATGCATGGCCAACCAATTCAATCAGAGATTAGATCACCCACAAAAATGTTGATATATCAATCAATTTAAGAGCACTAACATATTATTTTTTTTGATCGAGGAGTTGGTAAGATTCAATGGTCCTGATCACTTAGAGTTAAAGCATAGTGGGCAGACACTCAAACCTCAAATCCATCATATCTTTCTTCCTTTTTTTCTCCTCACTAAGCTAGCATATTGATGGGGACCATTAATGGTCTATTATGTGTGAAAATCAAAACAAAGAGTTTAGTGACTTTACCTTAGGAGTTATGACTAAATTACCCATCCAAATCCTACAAATAATGGCAATGAAGAATAAAATGAGCAGAATTTACCCTTCAAACTCTATAAATGGTTACAACGAAAGAATTGCATTGTTCATATATACATTGTGACCTTTAATACTACTTAAAATATCGTTGCATTGGATGAGTAACTGTTGTGATTAGATTAACTGAGAGGAGTAATGGATGGTAAGTATTAAATGCCCACAAATCCTTCATTTTTAGTAATCCAAGGTGTTTTGCCTCTCTATGTCAAGAGTCTTCACTGGTAAATAGGCGTATAAAATTCAAATTTTATTTTAGCCCACAGTTTCTCATAATTAGTTGTCGTTGAGTAAGTTACACATGTCAATTTTAGGTATATTTAAGATCTAGCACCACAAGATTCAACGACATCTATGGTGTTGTTGAAAACATTATCACAAATACAAGATCCAACAAGTGAAAATTTTCTTCAAGATAAGTGTCATTGGGATCATGTGGCAATCGTTATTTGACAATCCAATTAACAACTATTTGTTTAAGAAGATCACCCTTAAAAAAAATCCATCAATTCTAAAACTTCTAACCTCATCAAAAGTTATTTGCAAGTTAACGTAAAAATTGATAGTTGATGATTCTTTAACTTGTAAATCACTTTTAATGAAATTACAAGTTTCATAATAGGCTAATTTTTATGATGACGATCTCATCACCAAAGATATCATACTCACAAAAAATCAGTCCATTTCAAATTTTATATGTATAATATATTAATGCATAGAATACATGAAAACTTTCTATTCTTATCTACATGTTTAAGAAACTCTTTGAATTTGTGTGGTGAATGCACTTGGGGGAGAAGAGGAAAATGAGGGCAGTTTAAGAAATTTGAAAAAAAAAAAAACTTCTAAATTCGAAAATGACTCTAATCCTAATTAGGAAAGAAGTTGGGGCGGTTGTGTGAAAAGCATGTTAGAAAGGTAATTTTCTCACCTAACGTAACGTCAACGTACTTGCTCGTTTGGATTTTCTACATTTGTCAGGAGACTATCTATAAGAGTACTTCATTCTTTAACTAACTTCCCTACTTCTCTCATTGGTGGTACCCACCTAAACCAATGACCCCCTTTTTCTTAACTCATAGTGAGCATGGTACGGTATTTCTTTTGCTTTTCCTAATATTTTATTATCACTCTCATTATCATCATCATCATCACCATCAAGCCTTATCTCGAGGATTTGGACATGGCAAAATGAATCTTATCCCTCTATTTCATTTTCTCCAAAGTCAACTCTTTTGTTATTGAAAATGAGTTCACTATCTCAATCCACATTTTTTGAGATCTTTCTCTCACTTTTTTATATCAATTCAAATTTTATGTTATTCTATTTTTTCAATTAGGATTATAGTTGTGCTTTTGTTAAAAATATCTTGTTTTTCTTTTTTTATCAATTATTTAAGTTAATCATACGTATATTTTTTCAAATATTTTGCCCATCTCAACAATATCATAATCTCTACTATGCTCAATTTATTAGTATGATCCTTCTAGATCATCTAATGTTTAAGTCTATAAAGTATCATTGGTCTTAGTGTCATCTTATAAAAAAATTAAATTCTTCCAATTAAATTGGTATTAGTTAATCACATATCAGTACTCTAAAAATACACTTCCACTTTAACCACCCAACTCTAATCGTATGGGTTATATACATCTTCCTCGACCTTTCCTTTCTTATATATAATAAGAAATGCAAGGGAGCAAATGTGGTCGATCTTTTTGAATTAGTTCTAGAGCATCAATTTTTATTAGACTTCCTCTTCTCGGATGTCAATACAAAATTTACACTTCACATATTGATCTTTATTCTAAAGTTATTGGACTCCATCTCTCTCCATAACTCAAGTTTTGTGTTGACTCCTCTTTAATACTTGCTAAACAAGTCGCATTCCTCCAATCAATTCTCTCAAAAGTATATTTTATGTTAATTTAAACATTCTCATATCCTTCTCTTTGAGAGAGAGAGAGAGAGAGAGAGAGAGAGGGGGGGGATTACTAAAAAGATGACTAAAAAATCATATGTATTTTTTAACAAATTATAAATAGCAATTTAACAGGCTGAACCGTTCATTGATTTTTGAAATAGCTGGACTGTCCAGTGTTTTGGTCTCTCCTACGTCTTCTAACTACTACCTGAGTGTGGCTAAGATTACGTGCATTGTGAAAAGAAACATTTTCTTACAACTTTGTAAGATTTCAAATCTTACTAAGAGTCCTGGAAGTCAAATAGATTACCAAATTAACAATCCATTAACATAATCTTATAAATTTCAAGGAAAAACTCATATTGAATAATTTTTTTTATTTAAATGATTTTTTATCTTGATTCTAAGGTTTTAAAATGGATGGCTACTGAATTCTTACGAACTCCCAATTTTAAAATTAAAATGCAATAATAAAAATAAATTCTTTTTTGAAATTTCATAGAATTTTGTCCTCTACATTCCCAAGGCATCAATCATATTTTTGGATGCCAAAGGTATGTTCAACTACCCTTAGTAAGTTTTCAGATCTTACTAAATTAGTTAGGCTAGCTCCCCTTTCCATTCACATATACGAAAGAATCCTAACTCGTTGGACAGACCAGCAAATTGGAAACACAGTCGAAAGCATGTTAAATCGGTTTTGGTAATTTCTTGAAAATTAACACTTTTTAAAATAATAAGTTAGAAAATATACACTTTTTTGGATAATTTTCCTTTTTTTTAATATATTATCTCAATTCCAAGAGAGTGAAAGAGACCTCTCAGTCCATAGTCCTGGCTAACACGGCATGTAGTTATTAATCAGTAATTCAGCACTCATATCATACACCTAGCAAATGGGACATGGTGATATATGCCTGAAGTCATGTCATAGTAAATTTTATAGCTAAAATCATAGCATTAAGCAAAATCATAATCAAACCTTCTAAATGAAATATTGAAATTGAAGGTCTCAGAAAGAAAAAAAAGACCCTAAGGAACATGGATATGATGAAAGCAGATTTGAATTCACTTTCAATATTAAAAAAAAAAAAAACAAAAACAAAAAATAAAACATAATGAAATAGAATGACAAGATTTGTTTTACCGATACCAAATCTTTGGGGATAATGTTTTGTTGTTGTTGTTGCTTACTGTATAGAGTAAAAGGCAAACTAGATCTGGACCCTACAAATATTTGAATATGAGAGTAGTTTAGCAGCTAAGTAAGGTAGGATCCGATGTTGCCTAGAGTTTTCCGTTAACAGGTTTAGGAATCTAGAAGAAGGATAAAGCAAATAGGTGATGTCGCGGTTGACTTATAAATAAGAAAGGAGAACTCAAGAAAAAAGACTTTGGAAGGCTATCAAAGCTTTTAGCTATTACTTTCTACAACTTCAATTCTAACTTAAGAGTCAGAGAATGTTCAACATGCACCACACTAGTGCGTCAACTTATTCGTGAAGAAAAAGAACCCATTTTTTTAAAAGATTTGAGGTGTTCAAGGTAAGCCAATAAAATTTACCCCTATACTTACAAACTCTTGCCATTTGATCGTGACTATATTGAAAAAAGATGGGTAACTTTCAATGGTTACAATTAAATTTTTATTGATCATATTTTAAAAAGGGTAGACTTTGAATAATGTAAAAGAGGTTCTTAATCGTTTCTTTCCTCTCTTTTTTTTTTCCTTAACTGGGCCAAATGCGTGATATGGAATTTTTGTTTCTTGTGAAACACTTATCTAACCTCAAGGATTCCCTCAACTAATCCACTTAACCCAAAACCTAAACCATTAGATCCCAATTTAGAATCACTAATGCTTCTTTTAAGTTGATTTGTGAGATCACCTAACTTATTTAATCTTCAATGCATATTTTTAAAATTCGATGATCTCAACTTGACTTGACCAAGTAAAAAGTGATTGCTTTCAAAATTAAAATCAATTTATGTTAATTTGCCAATAGTTTAAAACTGGATCCGCATACCTTTGTTTCTATGGAAAAAACTTAGAAGCGGCCAGTCTGCCTCAAAATTGCTGTGGAATAGCTCTTTTCGTGACACCTGGCAGCTCAGGTTTTGTTGAAGATTAGTGATATTACACTATGTTTTCAAATTGGTGGTATGCCATTTTACCTTATCCTTCTCTTTTATAGTAATATAATTGACTTTAAAACCCTTGATAAATTCTTTAAAATTATTGCAAATTGATAATATGCTCTTTGACCTATGTCTTTTCTTGTAGACTGATAGAAAATAACTTAAGAACCTTTGTTTTTATTTTTTTTTCTTCCAAAACTTGAATTATTCCCCAAGGTGATGATGATGAGGGAATTGATATTATTTTTCATTAGCCTAAAAGAGAAGACCAAGGTCCAAGGTGATATGTCATTAATTTGAAAACTCAAGGACATATCCCAAATATTCACAAGAACGTGGAGGGATAACTCGTTACCATCAATACCTAAACTTTAAGAGCCACAAATCACGGAAAGTGAACAGTCTTAGCAAAATATTGAAGTGGCCAGGTCACTTCAAAGTTAGACCTTTGATTCTACAAGTGTGAAGTTTTAAATACGTAACTCGACTACACCACATGTCCATCAAGTCAAGTCAATGATATGATGACACCTGCTAGTCAAATAAAAATATATTAATTTAAAAAAAAAATATTTATAATATAATTTATAATATTTTAAAATAAATAATATTATTATTTTCTGTTCTTCACAAAAATATTTGATAAAAAAAATTTATTTGGGCAAAATTTTCTAAAATAAATTTAGGTGACATGTGCACATGTATAAAAAGGGTTTATTTGCTATTTAAAATATTGATTAAAGGATTTTTGAAGATTACATAATGTAAAGAATTCTTGTTAACAATTCGAAATATGACAAAAATGCGAGTTCTATTCGATTTTGGATTGCAAAAATTTGGTCTAAAATATAGTTAAAAATTCGATGAATGAAAAACATGCGGCATATGTTTCATATGTGCATTATCCGTCTCAATTTAAAAATTCGAAAATGAAAAATTAGGTAATATGATTGTGATGTTAATATTGATAGTGATGATGAAATTGGTGATGGTGAAGGTGATGATATATTGGCGATGGTAACAATGATGATGTTGATAATGAGGGCATGGAGGTTATTGTTCCATTGATTTATAAAAAAAAGACCAACGCCAATAGACAAATCATCAATTTAGAAAATTAAAATGCAATCTCAAATAAATGTAAAGAGCCATGTCATTATTTTTTAAGGATGAAAAGGACCTTTGTCATGTAAAAAGATGATTTCCCCCAAAAGTTTGAAGCATGTCCGCTTCAAAGTCGACTTGTGCTGCATGTCACAACTTACAAGTTACACTTTGCAACATACACATTATAGTAGTATTTTTTTTCATCGAATTTTATAAAAATTTGTAAAAAAACCGCGTTTTATTCTTTTTAGACTTAAAATGCATAAATTATTTAAAATAGTTCCATAATCTGGAAAATAATACTTTCATTGAAAAAAATGAAAAATTTATGAATTTTTCAAGAATGAAACGAAAGATTGCTAACCACGAAAAGAATAAATTTGTAATTTTTGAAACTTGAGTTGAAATTTTCTTGGTGTTTTACCAAAATAGCCTTGATTATATTAATTTTAAATACAAAAATAGAGGCATTTATTACCACTCAAATTTTGGGGTTGAACCACTTCTAACTTGCCTTCTCTCATTATAACAAAAAATATAACTAACTTGGCCAAGTTGATGAGTTGACTTAGTGATTGGTTGTGACACCCCTGAAACACTAACACAAAGTCCCATGTCAGATCTCGAGGCACTAGATGGTGCTTCGAAATTTTAGCATGGTCTCCTCTGTTTATATTAGCATTCCAAGACGTTCAACCTGTTTCACTTGATAAACAAAATCCATAATATCCTGTATATACATACAAAAATAGAATAACAGTGAAAATCTATATACATTTAGCCATGTAAGATATATTAGAGTGCGAAAAGATAAACAAAATAAAGGATTCTACTGAAATTTCTCACTCTAACAAAAGTCCTAACACTCAATACAAAATCCATAATACTCATGGATGAATTGACACCACTAGGAGGTATAGCCCTAGTACTCACCAGGTAATAGACTCTAGTCGTCTATCTAACCTACCAAATGTGAAAGCACCCTCGATCCGCGGGATGCATGGATCCACTTTTGATTTTCGAGGTTTGGGAGTTGCCACCTAGTTATTACGGTCTAGGAACCGAACATCGACTCTAAACAGATAAGGAAAACTACTAATCTACTAAAAAAATACTGAGTCCGGGGATCACATTACGGGGTTAGAAGGTGTTAAGCACCAACCCTGCCCGACAAAAGTCGGTCTCTACTAATTTTAAAAAATGATTATATTGCACAATAGACAAAAAAAAAATTATAATAATAAAAATTAAAAAATTACCTTGCAGATTACAACGATTCCCTCAGTACTGGTGGAGAGTATCATCGTATGTATTTCCTTGTTATGCGCCCGTCACCGGATCTGATTTCTGATCTTTGAGTTGAGGTATCTTCTTCTTAGATCTGTGAGTTTTCTGATTTTTTTTATGGATTTCAAGGTGTTTTAGAAGGGTTTTTGGGTATTTTTTTAGCTAAAGTTGGGGTATGGATGTTAGGTAAGGAATTAAGACTTCAAAATTAGGGTTTTGAGAAGGTTGGGGAGGCTCCTTAACCTACTTTTTCTAGGATTTTCTCTTGGATACGAAAATAAGTTGTAGAGGTCTCTATTTATATATTTTTTTTGTACTTTTTAAATAGACTTAGAGTTGGATTATGTTTCTTTTAGATAGTTTTAGAGTTTAATTAGAATTCTATTAGATAGTTTTAGAGTTTAATTAGAATTCTATTAGGGTTAGGGTTTGACTTTGGTCTTATTAGATTGATTAAGGTTTTCACTTAAGTCTCACTTGATTGACTAGAATTTAGGGTTTTGATTTATGTTTTACTTGATTGACTTGATTTTAAGATTTTGACTTAAGTCTTACTTGATTGACTAGATTTTAGGATTTTAACTTAAGTCATATTTGATTGACTTTAATTTTAATTAGAATTTTTCTTTACATTAATTAATGTTTTAATTATTAATTTCAAAATTTTTAATTATTAAAATTATAAAATTACTATTTTACTCTCGAAGAGGACTTTTTGCGTTTTAAGTCGTTTTTCAATGTTCCAGGGTGTGTTTTAAAGGATTTTTCTAAACGTAATGTAGGCTCTAGGGATGTTTTCATATTAGGGGTATTTTGGTAATTTGATCATTTTTTAATGATTTTTATCATTAAGCTTCTTTTTGTTTGAAAAATGATGATTTTTATGTTTTTTTGTAGTCATATTTTCTTAGCGTAGCGTGGTTTCTACAGTTTTATTAGTTTGAAATACCTTATCCGAATTCCTGAAACATATCTAGTAACAAATAAAGTATTGGAATGATCATCCATTATTGGGAACCGTCACAATCGGATTAACAAATTGATTAATCAGGCGAGTACGAAAATGGGGTGTCTATAGATGCCCCTATTTAGTAGAAGGTTAAAGCAAACTAGATAGCAAATCTATTTTAGTTGATAGCGGGATATTTGAATGCCAAAGCTAGTGACAATTCATTTTATAGCCTGATTTAACAATTCGTCGGGGCGTTCAAATCCTTGAGCATAAAACTCTCCTCGAACTAAAAGTTTTCAGGTCCTCGAGCGCGAGCTCTCACTGACAACGTCAGATCCTTGAATTTTAGAAAATTCTTCTTGACTAATGAAACAAATGTGCAAGTGTGTGCACTTAAAATCTAAGATAAATCTCAGAGGGTCTAAGTGAAAACTAAGTAAAATCCGAGAAAACCCTCTACGGCAACTAGTTGAGCATAATCCGAGAAAACCCTCTGTGGTAACTGGTTGAGCATAATCCAAGTAAACCCTCGGTGGCAACTGGCTGAGTATAATCCGAGCAAACCCTCGGCGGTAGCTAGCTGAGCATAATCCGAGCAAACCCTCTGCGGCATCTGGCTGAGCATAATTCGAGTAAACCTTCGGTGACAACTGGCTGAGCATAATCCGAGTAAACCCTCGGCGGCAACTGACTGAGCATAATTCAAGAAAACCCTCGGTGGCAACATAATTCGAGAAAGAATGGACAATTCTAGGAAAGAATGACTGAATCTATGAGTTTTACTCTACCTACTCGGGGCGAAAGAGTACTGAACTATTTTTTGGGCAAAATCAAATATAAGATCAGAAACGCTTTTATTTGAACTTCAAGATTTTATTCAAAAGTTTTACAAATTTAAAACCTGAGTTTTTATTTCTTTTGAACCTCAAGGGTTTTCAAAAAATTGTTATCAAGAGGCTAACCTTAAGTTTGAGATTCCTTTTATCTTTTAGGATTAACATTGCTAAAAAATAAAATGCCCCCTAGTATGACAAGAAACATGGCATTGGAGATAATTAAACAAATCATGTAAAAATTAAAAAAACAAAAGAATTGCCCCTAGTATAAGGAGGGAAAGCTACATATTAGAGAAGAAAGAAAATGCCCCTTGTATGAAGGTTTGAAATATTTGATTACCACAAGCGCAATAAAGATCTAACTTTTAATTTCGATTTTTTTCTTTATTTTTTTTATTGAAGATTTTAAGTCAGACTTAAGAGAACAAAACATTTCCTTTTAAGACTCATCATAGAATTCACCCTTTTTCCCCTTGGTTCACTTGGGGAAGCAAAAATTTTCAAATTAATCGTATATAAGATATTTGTGGCTTCTGAGTCTTTGCCTGGTTTAAGCTAAGTATTGAACTTGATTATTCGGACTTTTGATATTTTAGCTCGGACCGCTCTTAGCTTTTTAACTCAGTAGAAATTTTTTTATTTTTCTAACTTTTACCTAAATTGCCCTTTCAGGTTTTCAATCTAGTGAGCCTTTTTTTTTTTTGCTTTGCTCTGATTGTTGCCAAAGTCGTCATTTCAAATTTTCAACCTTGCGAGCTTACCTTAATTTTTGCTTAAGTCACCCTTTTAGGGTTTTCAATTTAGTAGGCTTCATTTCTCTTTTTTTTACTGAACTTTTGGAGTTATTGTCTGATCATGCTTTGCTACCTTCCTTGACTTTTCCGCACGGTACTTAGGAGGACTTTAATGGGTAAGCTTAGGACTGGGTATAAAAAGAAAGGAATTTTGAAGCTCAAAGAACCTAAATGCCCCTTATGTGGTATTTATTTTAAATTATTTTCTTTTTCCTTGAATTTTCTTCCCCATTTTGATAGTATTTCTTTTCTTTTTCTTTTTTCTTTGTTAGGGAATCTATTTTTTTATTTTGATGTGGTCGGGCCTGAAGTAACTTCTCAAGTTGCATGCGTACCCTAGAATTTTGGGATCAGACCAAAACGTAGTTCGAATCTTTCCCTCCCTTAGTTTGGGTGATCAGGTTAAGAACGAAAAAATGTATTTTTCTTTTAAAAAAGGCAACGAAGGGTTGAGAAAGGATATATTAAACTGGGTAATAGGAAAAATCGATTCGGCCAAAAATGACCTCCTTAAATGTAGTACAGTTTGATTTGGTTAAGGTTGGTCGGTTCTGGTAATTCAATTCCATCATGATCTTGAAGTCTGACAGCTTTTCCAGGCAATATTTCTTTGATGATGAAAGAACCTCCCCAATTTGGTTTGAACTTTCCTCTAGGGTCAAAGATAGGTGTTCGATTCTCTTTAAATACTAAATCCCCGACTTGTAAATGATGGGCCTTAATTTTCTTATCAAAAGTACGGATGACTCTTCTTTGATAAGCCTACACATGGTACAGGGCTCTTAGTTGTTTTTCTTATATCATATTTAATTCTTCATACCGTTGACGAACCCAATCTGTTTCTGATAACTGACTTTCCAACAAGACCCTGAGAGATAGGATTTCCATTTCAACTGGCAAGACTGCTTCCATGCCATATACTAAGGAGTAAGGAGTAGCTCCAATAGATGATCGAATTGAAGTTCTATATGCCCATAGTGCAAATGATAATTTTTCTGACCAATCTCGATGTGATTAACACATTTTCCTGATGATAGTCGTAAGATTCTTATTAACTACTTCGACTGCTCCATTGGTCTGAGGACGATAAGGAGATGATTTGTGATGCGTGATTTTGAATTTTGAACACAGTGTACTAACCTTAGCTTTGAAGTGTGACCCGTTATCAGAAATCAATTCCGAAGGTACCCTATATCGATTGATGATGTTCGTTTTGATAAACTTTGCAACTCGAGATGGAGTGAGGACAGCATAGGAGGCAGCTTCGACCCACTTAGTAAAATAATCGATAGCAACTAGAATGTATTCATGCCCGTTTGATACCTTAGGCGATATTTTACCAGTAATGTCAATTTCCCAAACTAAAAATGGCCACGGTGAAGTCAAACAAACAAATTTGGAAGGTTGCACGTGTATGAGATTTGCATCTATTTGGCATTTTTGGTAGATATTGACCATGTAATGACAATCTGTTTCCATCGTGGGTCAGTAATACCCTTATCTCATAATTTTCCTAGCTAACATTTTCCCACTCATGTGAGGGCCACAGTCCCCTGAATGTAATTCAACCATTATATGTTCAGCTTGATCTTCATCAACACATGACAAATGAATCCCATCATAGGACCTTTTGTATAAACTTCCTGCGTACAGGATGAATTGAGATGCTAATCTTAATAAGGTTTGTTGTTCATTCCTTGATGTTTTTTCTGAGAATTCTTATTTTTTCAACACTCTTTTTATATCTGTATACCACGGCTTTCCATCGGATAGTCGAGTGGTAATGTTGATCTGATAGCAATATGTAGGTTTGTCTTTGACTTCGATAGTGATCGACCTCAATTCCATGCCAGGGGGCAAATGGATCATTAAAGAGATAGTGGCTAACGCGTCAGTAAATCTATTATCTTCCCTTGACAGGTGTTGGAACATGATAGCTTTAAACTTACTAACTAAGTTTAATAGATACTCATGATAAGGCTTCAACTTTTCATCCCTAGTTTTTCATTCTTCTAACGACCGATGTATAACCAAGGCTGAATCCCCGAAAACTTCAATTTCTGTGATACCCAAATTCAAAGTAGCTTCGAGGCTAGCGATGCATGCCTCATATTCGATTGTATTATTGGTGTTAGAAAAGGCTAATTTAATAGCGATAGGAATGTGGCATCCTTCAAGAGAAAATATAACTACGCCTATTCCATACCCATTCTGATCGGCAATTCCATCAAAGTATAACTGACATGTTTGATTCTGCGACTCTTCTTCAACATACAAGATATTCTCATCTAGGAACTGATCAACAAGCCTTGTTCCTTCTACCACTGGATGATCTGCCAAGTATTCTGTCATTGTTCTCCCCTTGATAGATTACTATGTAACATGTGTGATGTCAAATTCTGATAACAACAATAACCATCGTGTGATTCTCCCTGTCAGGGCCGATTTCTCAAAGAGATATTTGAGAGGATCCATCCGAGATAACAGAATGAGATAACATATAGTACCGAAATCTCTGAGTAGCCCATACTAGTGCCAAGCAAGTCTTTTCAAGGGCCGAATATTTTTGTTCATATTCCAACATCTTTTTGTTGATATAGTAGATAACCCTTTCTTTGCGATTATCTTTGTCATACTGTGCAAGCATGCATCTCATAGCTTCTTTTGTGACTGACAGATAAAGAAGAAGTGGTTCACCCGGTGTAGGTGGAACCAAAATAGGCGGGTTCAAGAGATATTCCTTAACTTGATCGAAAGCTTTTTGACATTGTTCATTCCAAACTGTTGGTTCATTCTTCTTGAGAAGCTTGAAAATAGGTTCACAAACATTGGTGAGTTGAGCGATGAATCTGCTGACATACTGGATTCTGTCTAAAAAACCTCGAATCTGCTTTTCAGTCTCAGGCGGTGGCATTTCTTGGATAGCTTTAATCTTCACAGGGTCTACCTTGATCCCTCTTTGACTGACTACAAATTCTAACAATTTTTCAAAAGTTACTCCAAATACATATTTCTGCGAGTTGGGTCGGAGTTGGTACTTTTGAATTCTTGTGAGAAACTTTTCTAGTGCAGCAACGTGCCCCAGTCGTTCCTTAGACTTGAATATCATATCATTTACATAAACTTCTACTTCCTTATGTATCATGTCGTGCAATAAAGTCGTAACTGCTCTTTGATAGGTGGTTCCAGCGTTCTTCAAGCCAAAATGCATAACCTTGTAACAAAAGGTTCCCCATTGTGTGATGAATGACGTTTTTTGCATATCCCGATGATCCATTTTTATTTGATTATTCCCTGAAAAATCATCCATGAAGGACAACAAAGCGTGCCCTGCCGTACTATCTACTAGAACATCTATGTGTGGTAAAAGAAAATTGTATTTTGGACTTACCTTGTTTAGGTCTCTAAAATCCACACACATTCTGACTTTTCCATCCTTTTTAGATACTGGGACGACTTTGGCAATCCACTCAGGGTACTCCACTACTTTCAAAAATCCAACGTTAATCTATTTCGTAACTTCTTTTTTAATCTTTAGAGTCCATTCCGGCTTCATACGTCGAAGTTTCTATTTGATTGGTCGAGCATCAAGATATAATGGAATTCGATGTTGAATAATATATGTGCTTACTCCTGGCATGTCCTCGTAAGACCACGCGAACACGTCTTTAAACTTTCTGAGCAAGTCTATTATCCTTTTGCGTTCATCGGGAGATAAGGTGATTCCAATCCGAATATCTTGAAGACTTTCTTTTGTTCCGAGTGGACTGGTCCACACTGTTTAAATTAAACCCACAATACCGATCAAACCTGATAGACTAAATTAGACATATTGGTCAATATCAATTTAAACTAGTTAGCCCAATTGGTAAATGAATCTTATAGATCAATACATAAACCGGTTGGACTAATTGGCTTAAAAGAACCTTGATGAAGTGATTTAAATACATCATTCAGGTCTATTGGATAGAATTGGTCCAAACTTGCAACAAATTGGATCATAATCCTGATTTCTTCCCGTTAGTTCAATTTAATGGATTGAATCTTTAATCCGATTAGAATTGGTTATTGTACATACAACCATATTAAGGGGTGTAGTAGTTAAAACAACTTGGCTTATTCTTTTTTGTGTGTCAAGTAATAAGAAATATTGTCCTTGTTCAGATGTTTCATAATCACGTTCAGCTTTTGATAGATCAAGCCTTGAGAGCATTCAATATTATAGAAAAGTACAATTTTGGTGTACGAGCTTCAAAATATGTCCTCCCTCAAGTCGGTGGATGTTGAATAAAACATTTTACGTGTTGTAGCTACCTTTTGGGATCATAACTATCATGTGTTCTATTTTGGGTAAGTCATGATTTGCCAAATTAATGAAGATTTTTGTAGTCTTATGAGGGATAAGCACATTAGGGCCGATGATCAGACCACCACTATAACCTAAGTTCACAAAAGAACTTGCAAAAGGACTGGAAATTAAGATGAAAGAAACAAAAAAGGTCACAAATCAAAGATTATTGAATATACAAAAACTTCTAAAAAAAAATCGAATTCCTAAGCATGTGAAACCTGAGGACTTCAAAACCTAACAGGAAAGCTCGAGATTTCACCTTATGTTTGGAAGTACTATCAACATATTTCAGGTAGTCGTCGTCTCATCAGCAATTAATATATTTACTCTCCTTAATTTGTGGGCAAGTAAGGGATCGAACCCAAGAGAAAGGGGGGTTATTACCAAGCTAAGCAACATGAAGTTAGTTTAAGTTACAAATTTTAAATGTATTTTTGTATGTTTGTGAAACAAAAGTGAAGAGTAAATGATGCTAGAAAATAAAGCAATAGAGATGAAAATTAGACTAAGAAAAAAAGAAATAAAACCATTAGTGATTAGAGTAGCCTAAGATTAGCAAATAAAATTATATCTAAGTTTTATCCTTCTTTTCAGTCAACCCCAAGGACTTGGTATGAACTCCTTGGGTTGAAAAATATAGCATGAATCTTGAAATAATACAATAGTTTGGACTCCTTCACTCACTAATGTGTGAAGTCTCCACTACCATTTTATCTTGATCTTATCTAAACATAAAACATCTAAGTTAAGCATAAAAGGTGTAGAGATTCATCTAAAACTTTGATCAGTTGGAGTTAGATAAAATCTTGAAGAGAATCCTATAATCATAAAGACATGGAAAGATAAATAACATAAACACATAATTAAAACTTATTTCTAGGCTTCCTCATTTAACTAATGGAGAAAGTCTTGCATGTGGTCATTGTAAGGATACAAGGAGAAGTCATGAAACCAACACTTATGTTCATATAGTAACCAATGTACACTATTTCCTTCTTTGAGAAATTACAGAGAGTGGCTAAAATAAAACCTATTTAAAAAATAAAAAATTACAGAGAAAATGTCAAGGGCATTGGGGGGGAGAAGAGAGAAAGGGCAAGGCCCAAAGGGATTATTTTCTAGGTTCTCTAGAAGGTCCCAAAAATATCCATCATCACTCTTGCATATGATATCACATGCGGAGCACATTGGAGAAATTTTAGGGTATTCCATTCAAAAATCACTACACCACATTGGATTTGGACTGCGCCACATTGCTCTAAAGACAACTGGATTCCCATTTTTTCATGGTTGCTTGATTGATCTTCTAAATTATAATGCACACTTGATTTATTGATTTGGTAGTCCATCTTGATGATTTAATATTTAACCTGTACAATGAACACACGTAATTAGTCTTTCAATAAATGCATTAATTTTATGCAATTAAGTCTAATTAGATGGTAGAACATGTAATGTGATAATTTGAGACTTGGCATGATTATTTACCTAATCTAATGAAATAAAGGGGAAAATTGAGATAATTGCCTGGGAAAAATACGAATAAATTAGTGTTTTAAGACACTAATCACACCTCCAAACTTATCTTTTTTTATAAAATAAATTGCCACTTTTGCAGGTATCTCAACTATATTTAACTAATGCAATAAACCCTTAAACCAGTAGGTTACCCCTAGTAGACGAGTTTGACTCGTAAGGATTTGTAGAGAATACACTCACAAAATTCGAAATAACTTTTAAAGTAACACTAGTCAAAATCAAAACTTATATTTAAAAACACAACTTGTTTCAAGATTTGTCAATCATTTGGAAGTAATACTTAGTATAGACTCTCAACTCTTTTTTCTCTATGAATAAACTTAAACTTAAATTAACCTTTAAAAAATAATAATTCTAACTAAGAAACTTTAGAGATTCGATTTCCTAAAGTGAGTTCAAAAAAACCTTCAATCTACCTAGGAATAGTTGGATTAACTTAGGATTTAACTCAAAACTTAGCATCCTATCTAAGGTAGTGAGAAGCATGGATATTTAATTTAATACCTTTACGGGACTTTAACTATGATATTCCAGTCTACTCATGTTTTTACACTTGATGGTTTTCACCCTACTGAAACTTTAAACTTTTAAATTTTGAATCTTTCTTTCTTTCTTTCTTGCTTCAGGGGATCGTTTTCTTTTTTTGCTCTTTTGCTTTTTCTTTTTCTTTTTGTTTTCTACTCTTTTTTTCACTTTTTTTAAGAAAAGCAGCAATCTTTTTCAAAGTACCCAGTCTAATTCAATGGTTGTTGTTCACGATATATTCAATCAGTTCTATTTTTTTTCTAATTAGTCAATCAAATGAACAAGAAAGTCAAACTTCATCAAACCCAATTTTTCCTTATACTCTAGGTAGAAATAAAGTAAAAAAGCTCACTTAATTCAACCTAGACACTTGGTAACCTTATTAGATGTAACTACAAACAAAATGTAACTTTGCTCTAATTTTGATCTAGATCAAAGCTTCCAACCAAATAATGATCTAAGATTTTTAACCAAGTACTTAAAGATACAAACTAAGATCTTGAAGAAAATACAATAAAATTCCTGGTAAAATATTTTTCAAATATTTTTCAAATTTTAATGATTTTTGGAATAGAAGAAGAAAACTAAAGAAGTTAGGTGTAAATCCTTTTATGATTTTTGGAATAGAAGAAAAATAAAATAAAAGAAGATAGGTGGAAATCTGAACCATATACCCCCCAAACTTAAATGTGATATTGTCCTCAATATTTTAGTATGCACATGCATATGCAAAACTAAAATTGACAAAAAAAAAATGAAGTGGGTTGGATAGCACTTGAAAAAAAATCATAAATTCTTGTTGATATTAACACAATATCCACACCATCCACCACTATCGTAGTGTATGTTATATAAAGTAGAGAGGTATTGTGCTCATAACCTAGGCGAATGGTTCATAGGATATGTTAGATAAACATGCAAGACAAAGTAACTACTAAAAATAAAGGTAAGTTACCCCATAATAGCGCTAAGTTTTATGTTTTTAGGCAAACATATTAGAGTTGTGGGTCTGAACTTGGATTACATGGGTTACCTTCCAAGCAGCGCTAAGTTTAACATCTTTAGTCGGACCTTTGAAAATGTGTTATTGAAAAGAATTTTTCTGTCATCAAATTTGATTGACACCTTAATTGATTTTTCATCTTGTGTATAACTTAGACAAATTTCTATGGCTTGAACGATTTGGAAATTATGTTGCAAAACACCCAACATCCTACTTAAGTCTTTTTGAGTTAAAAATTTTACCTCTTTGAAAAATTGTTCAACTATCATGTTTCTTGTGATGATGAAGATTATAGGATCGATAGGATCCTTATAATTTTGTGAAATTATAGGTTGGGAAGGACATAGGTTGTGATCGAATTCTAAAAAGATTTCACTATTTGTGGTGATTAGACTCTTAGGAGCTGGTGTAAATACTCATTCCCTCTAAGATAAGATTGTCTTTTGAGAATAGATTGATAGACAACTCTAAATGAATTTATTCTTCCTTGAGAGGTTGTTCCAAATATTGGTTTTGGGAGATTATTTTTTTTAGAAATTGACCAATCTCTTCTAAAGATATAGTTTGTTGCTCTAGTTGTACTTTCATCTTCCTTATGGTATATGTTGTAACTTAATTGATGTTTATTTTGGCTTGAAAGGAAAATGGGTTGTCAACTATGGATAGACAACTATTTAGTTCCTTGGGAATTGAAATTGGTTAGTAAAGGTATCTTGTAAGAGTGGTAAATTTTATGGGATTGGGATACCTTCATTTTCGAATAGATCAAACTTTGCATCTTCTAAGGATAGCTTTAGGTACTTTAATTAGGACTCCATATGGGTTAAGGCTTGAGCATTCTTTTGTTGTTGTTATTGAATGAGTTGTTGTTGCTGATTTAGCAACTCTATCCCCATGAATTATAATGCGATTGGTAATTGAAAAGTTAAATTATGACAATTGTACATCGATTAATGCTCTATCGATGGTTGAAAATTTGATTAAGAATTTTGAAGAATTATTGAGTTGCCGTGCATGTCCTGAGTGAACTCGTTCTGCCTATATGAGAAATTTGAAAGGGACCAACTTTTCGAATGATATGGTTGACTGAACAGGTTAGGGGTAGGTGTCAAATAGCAAATGTACTCATGAAAGATTTGGGACTGTATATTCCTCATGATGGATTAGTTTGGACAACACTCAGCTATGTGATCATAACTATCGCTCAAGACACATAAGGATCATGTTCATCTATCTATTCCTATGATATTCTTAGACCTATGAAGCGGGTTGTGAATTGGTGGCTTCTAGAAAGTATTGATTCTATCATTTACTCTATTCACCTCGCTCAACATATTTGACATGACATACTCATAACCATTCTCTATCGAAGATCAAGAGATTGAACTATTACACTCTTCAAATATCTATTAAGGGATCAAAACACACAGTCGACCAAACAATCAAAAGAAAGAAAATATTAGACCTAAATAGGTTGATCTCCAGACTGAAGGTGGCACACAATGCATAAGCATGGGCATTCTTAAATCGCCTTCTTTCTATAATAAAATGAGTTTATTTCTTCAAGAGGCAAAATCTTACTAAATACCAAAAATAATCAAGAAACGCAATCGGTGCAACTTGAAGTAGATTTCTCTTACTAAGCTCATAAACCCTATAGTCAAGTCTAATTAATTTTAATTAATTTGATTTGATGACTAGTAAATTGATTATCCTAATTAGAGCAAGGAACTGCTAATCACTTCAAATCCTTATCATATTGGGTCAACCTTAGGAGGAGGGTGCTCTTTACAAATTTAATTACTAATCCAAGTGTGCAAATTGGAAAATAACAAGCAAAGACAAAGAATAACCCACTAGCAATGAAAGGCATAGGTGAATTGAAATTACCTCCAATGCTAGATGGGGTAAAGACTAGTTGAGTCGACTTATGCCACCAACTTCAATTTTGGTGTGCAAACCTAAGGAGCCTTGACAGTATCTGTAGACATCCCATTTTTGCATCCACCTGATTAGTCAACTCGTCAACCCGATCGCAACGATTTCCAATGATGAATGTTTATTCCAATACTTTATTTTGTTACCAGATGTTTTAGAAATCCGGATGAGGTATCTCGAACTGACAAAACTGTAGAACCGCGCTACGTAAGGAAAATATAACCCCAAAAGCTTAGAAATCATCATTTTTCAGACAAAAAAAAAATTTACGATAAAAATCACTAAAAAATGACAAAATTATCAAAATACCCCTAATATCAAAACAACCCTAGAGCCTGCGTTACGCTTAGGAAAACTCATTCAAACACATAAAAAAATAAATTGAAACCAAATAAATCATTTCGCCAATTTTCACAGAATTTGACAAAATTACGAAAATGCCCCTCATAAAGTTCACGATCATTTCACACAAAAAACTTCATAAATGACACAAACCAATATTTCCATTGAATTCCTTACGAAAAATGGATTCTAAAACATCCTAGAACATCAAAAACCAACTTAAACCGCGAAAAGTCCTCTCCGGGGGTAAAACGGTAATTTCACAATTTTTATGATTAAAAATTTCGAAATTAATAAATAAAATATTAAATAATTAAAGTGAAACATTAATGAAATTAATTTAAAATTTTGAACCAAAGAAATCGATCAATCAGGCTCTCAGGCAAAATTGTTGAAGGTTGCCAACATATTTCTTCAAGGACCTCTCCATTTGGGGGTCCAAAGAATTAAAGATATAATAGAGGGGGACTTCTCCAAAAAATTAAAGTCAACCAATAAATACTAAAGTCAATCAAATAAGACTAAAGTCAAAATTAAAGTCAATTAAGTAAGACTAAAGTCAAGATATTAAAGTCAATCAATTAAGACTAAAGTCAAAATCTTAAAGTCAATCAAATAAGACCAAAAGTCAAAACTTTAATAGAGTTCTAATTAAATAATAACTCTATTTAATAGAATTCCAACTAAAATATAACTCTACCTAAAATAATTTTAATTAAAATACAACTCTACCTAAAACAATTCTAATTAAAATACAACTCTAACTAAAATAATTCTAATTAAACACTAATTCTATCTAAATCAACCCTTAAAAAAATTCTATAAATAGGAGCCTCTACACCCTATTTTCGTATCAAATAATAAACCTAAAGAGAAGTAGGTCAAAAAGATTCCCTAGCCTCCCATAAACCCTAATTTTAAAGTCCCAACTAACACCCACACTTCGATTTTAGCTTAGAAAACACCTAGAAGCCCTTCAAAAACACCCCAAAATCTATAAAAAAATTTGAAGAATCCAGATCTAAGAAAGAGATACCTTGCCTCGGAGATCGAAAATTAGATCCGGAAACAGAACGAAGCAAGGAGTACGGTATAAGGAGCGAATTTATCAGATCTGAGGGAATAGAATCGTTGCGTTCGAAGGTAAAATTTATTTTATTTTGTTTTCTATCTAGGTTTTTTTGTTAGCAATGTAGTCTTATTTGGGATAAGTAGAGACCGGCATTGACCTGGCGGGATTGGTGCCTAACACCTTCAACTCCGTAATGTGATCCCTCGATTCAGTTTTTCTTTCATATATTAGTTTATTTGCCTTTTAGAGTCAAAGTTTGGTTCCTAGACCGTAATAACTAGGTGGCGACTCCCAAACCTCACAGGTCAAAAGCGGTTCCGTGCACCCCACGGATCGAAAGCGCTTTCAATGGCGACTCCATTGGGGACCTTGAGGATCAGACTTGAAAAGCCCCAAGTATGGGAACGTTGCCAATAACCTAGTTTTTTTTTTTTTAGTCTCTTTTTATTATTTGTTTATTGGATTTCTTTTTTCTTGTTGATACGATCATTAATTATTTTGGTTCTACTTGGAAAACTTCGATCTAACATATTAGTCTTTATGGTTCAATCAAGGGTCATTCGGAATGACCCTAAATAATGTGATATTTCAAGATGGATGATTTTATTAATGATGGGATATTGATAGTTGGACAATAAATGTTTTTTTTAGATATATGAGTATATTTGTTTTTTTTAGTGTGCGCTTGATTTGTTGGTTGATGTTTTTTTATTTTATTTTATTTTATTTTATTATTTTTTTTTTTTAATTTGGGGCAAGACTAACAATAAGAAGAAAGGCAAAAAAAACAAAGAAAAAAGAGTCTTTAAGGTTCTGTTTAAAGCAACCCCTCGTTTTAATTGGTTTTAGGGGTGGTGTGTCCCCAATAAAAATATGTTTTAATAGTTAAATCCTTAATGTCTTAATAGGATGGGTGGTGTGGTTTTAATAGAAGCATTATTTTTATTTTTAAACCCTTATATATTTCAACTTTCAATTTGTTTTCTTCCCAACTCCGTTGTTTGCAACAGAGACCAATCGGGCTGATCTTCCTTTTGATCGGTTTAGAACCCCTATTGCTTGAAGAATATTTTCGATTTGTTTCGAGGCTGCAACTCAATGTTTGAAATCGTTAATTCATCTTGGAACTTAACCAATTTCAAACAATTTTAATGATAATCGATGTCTCTGTTGGTTGCTGAAGAACACGATTTCATGGCTTGCTGGTTCCGATCGGTGGTGAGCGCTTGATTTGGGGTAAATGGGAAGGATGGCCATAGGGCAGGATTTCAATCGAATGTTTTTATTTTTTATTTTTTCTGTTTTGTTTCATTCTGAAAATCGATCTGTTTTTTATTTTTGTTTTTTGTTTTGTTCATCTATTTATTTTGATTAAACTCATCCGCTTTTACTTAAAGAACGTCTTCTTTCTTCACCTATCTGATCTAAGAAAAAAAAGAAAAGATCAAGTATCCTTCACGTTGTCGAAAATTAGTTTTAGTGTTCTTGCACTATACGTTTGAAGAAATTATTATTTCTTGGCTGGTTTTTTGGCATCTCATCGAGATTCATCAATTTAAACGGATATCCAGCAATCAACGTAAGTTTTAGATCCAATCTAATTTATTTTCATCGATCTCTTGATTTGGTTTCTTTATGAAATTCTCCATTACAGCATGAGTCACTTATTTTTGTACCCATTCAATCTCTGCTTGTATAGTTCCGTTCTCTCTACCTAGGATTGTAACGAAATAGTAATCTCCTTTTAGCTCTAACCTTTGAAACCAGTGATCCCAATTGATGATTGGTAGGAGTATTTAGACCTCAAAATTATCTATCCACACACTACTGTTGAGTTAAGTAGTGTTATTTTTCTGGTTTTTCATGTGCGTGTAAGGATCCATTTTTGATGGGGTGTGGCCATATGGGATTTTCCTATTGGCCGATTACTCAATGTGGCTATGATCATGAAGAAAGTTGATATATCATTTACTTTTAATGAAAATATTATTATCTTTGACTGAAAAAAAAAAAACCAAATGGGTATGAGTGATGTTGCTGCCAGCAACATAAAAACAAAAAAAAAACTAAAAATAAAGGGTGAGTGGTTGCTGCCAGCAGTATATGAAAAGGCTGATGTGCTTCCATGGTGGGCTCTTTTCTTGCTTTGTCTGTCAAAAGGGGTCCACTCCATCTTTATTCCTCGCCCCTTTAATGACTGCCCCATGCAGAACTAGCCTTATTTGCATACAAAGATGGCATCTTAATTTGATTATGTTCAGTAGCGAAATGTTGATGTACTCAACGATTGTAGGGTCGAGGATGATGAGGCTGATTGAGGCTCCATCACGACCTTTTATAGAACCATCAAGCCAAAAAGAATTATCACAAGATTCAGCTCATGTAGAGGAGGGTCATAATTCAGCTTAATTTCTTTCATCTTTTATGAATGTATGTCCATCATTGTTTCGAATACGAATGGAATCTCACTGAATTGGGTTTGGACAAAAGAAGGGATCTCGTTGAATCAAGCTGGGCCTTCTTCATCGGGTTAGCCCATGTGTTTGGTTATTAGTTGTTAGTTTTTATTTTTTATTTTTTTTTTAACAAAAAAAATCAGAATTCGATTTTTATCTTTATAAAAACAAAACATTTTTTTTATTATAAAACTAAATTCGGTTTTTCTTTTTTGTTCAAATTTTAGGAAATTCACTTGGTAGATTTATTGTTGCATCTGGGTAAAGAAATTAGGAATTGCTTTCCTCACAAATTTAGTAAGATCTCAAATCTTGCTAACGGTCATGGACCTCACCACGTGGCAAAAAAAAAAGAAAAAAAAGAAAAAAAAATATTCATAACTCCTTATGCTCACAACTATCATTCTACACTCAATATAATATTCTTTGAAATCTCGAATTGTTCGGGGTCGCCCAAAGTGATCTTTGATTGGACCATAAAATTAAAAAAAGGGATTGGATTTCGAAAATCAACCATAGGAGTGAATTTTTTAGGCGAGTCAACTTAGTTGAACTCATCTTACATCACGTGAGGAACTAGTTTGTGTGCTATTTATTCTCTTTGTGTGATTTTACCATAATGTGTTGCCATGATACCCAATTTTGAACATAATGAGTCGAGTCAACTCGTTTGAATTTATCGGTTTCATGCAATTTGTTGCTTGTTCTTATACATTCCCTTGATATGTTATGATGATATTGTTTCCATGTTATATGAGGATTGAATGCTATGAGATAAGTTAACTCCATGAGTCTATGTTTGAATAGGTTATGTGTTAGATTAGGGTGCATGATTTCCCTTTTGATACCCGATTGATATGATGATACCCTTTTGATATCTTGATTGATGGAACCTTAACTCTAACATATTAACTGATTGGTTTTAATTAATTGATTGGTTGATTTTAATTCCTCCTGATTTGCATACCATAACTTTGATCTTGATAATCTTTTGATGATTGTATTCACTATGATTGTGGCCCATTAATGGTTTGATATGGTCCATAGGTCCATTTATCTGAAAAAAGGCCCTGAGCACACTCCATCCTATTTTTGCACACACCACTAGCATGTTTACTGCTTTGCACGCATACACGTCCCATATAGCCAACGTGGCACTAGTGCGTGACCTGGTCTCTTCGAAGATGCGACGTCATTCATGAAAATCACAACTCCAGTCACGTACCTTAGGGTATATCGAACTAGGGCATCAGTACCGTCTGATCAGGTAACTCTGAAAGGTATATCGATGCACCCAAGCTGGAGCGACCTGAGCCTTTGACCTATTGTGAGCCACACAGTCACATGTCTTGATTGCCAACGTAGTACTAGTACGTGGTCGGTACCCTCGTGGGATGCCAAACCATTTATGAAAGCTACAACTCTTGACTCGTACCCGTAGGTATGTAAAAGATAATTCAAGTACATCAATTACACTTCTTGGTCAAAACCGGTGCCTAAGCGAGATCTTGCCCCGCTGTACCCTACTGTACGAGGGGGATAGACCACGTCTATTCTAGACAAGAGGTATTTAAGTGGACCCTTGCTCAGCATCGTGCTCCACCTCTCAACTAGAGATCAAACTGGTTGTTTTTAGCTTCAGAGAAGTGAGTTAAAGTTTTAGATTATCACCTATACGGTATTTCAAACCAAGTCACCACGTACCGTCTGATTAAGTATGCTTAAGAGGTATATAGGTGTGCTTGGACAAGGGTGGCCAGATAAAAATGCATTGCACGTAGTAAGCTTAGAGTCTAGAAACCTCTCCTATAGATCACGACTCAAACTTATTGGATGTTCCCGGGTTGTTTATTGAATGAGACCTTGTGAGTGATGAATGTATGTGAATGATGATATCAGAATGTATGTGAATGATGAGATCAGAATGTATGGTTGTCCTCAAGGATTAAATTTTTTTATTTTACTTGATTAAAATGGGTGCACTAACCCAATAAAAATCTATTTTAAACTTGGCAATGATTCATAATGACCTAGTCCATCTCGATCCAATGATCATTATGGAATGATCCATTTGAATCAAAATAGAATTCAAAGTAAAATGCTTTCTAAAAGAGAAATGCTTTCCAAAAGTAAAATGTTTTCCAGAAGAATAAGATTTTCCAAAAGGAAATGCTTTTCAAAAAAAAGTTTTCTAAAAGAAAATGTTTTTCAAAAAAAAAAGAAAAGGAAGAAAAATATTTTTCAAAAAAAAAATGATTTACAAAAGATTTATTTTTGCATGAAAAATTATTGAAATATATTTGTAAAAATTATTATTCAATAAAAACATTATTTTTCAATAATAAAATTATTTTCCTTCCTGAATAATCATTGAATGGATGAATTGTTTAATGGATTGGTGCACAGAATTCAATAAAATCTCAAGATTCATTAAAATGTTATCAAGGGGGTAACACTGAAACTGGTTAAATTCATCTTCAATGAGGTTTAAGGGTTATCATTGTACCTAAACTCAATCGTCCATCGTCTAGCTAGGGTTACTAGTCCGGTCAGTTGGAACGAACGTCAACGCCAAATCAATCCTTTAGAATATCTCAACATTTTTCAGTTGTTCCCTGAAGATCACAGTGCCTTAACCCTGTCGATTGCAAGCAATGTCTCAGTCCTCAGTCCTAATCAAGTCCGGTGTAGGTAGTTGTCTTGAGTTATCATGAGTCATTTGGGTTAGCTCGAGTCCTTTTTTTCAGTAAGGTCATGTCTTCTATAAAGTGAGCCTACTATTTTCCTGTTGAGTCGAGTTAGTTTATCGAGTTTATAAAAGTGTCTATCGCCCCTTCTGAATTTGATTGGATAAATAAATTTTTTAATACCTCGAGCGCATTAATGAATTAACTACTAATCTGGCTTCAAGGATAGATTTCTTTCCTGAGCAAGAAGATAAGAGTCAGGCTTAACCTTTAATCGGAAAAGCAGACCTCGGAAAAAAAAAGTCCTAAAGAGATTCAAATAGAAACCCTCATATCCCTAGAGGAACACAAGGGGATAATAAATTTACTCAGAAATTTCAAAAAACTTGTTCGTGTAGTCTGATGAGGATATGTTAGGTGCAAGCTTGGGTGTTGTTTGACACGGAATAGATACTGGCTTGAGAAAATGAGATCAAGGAAGATGTTACAAAATGTATCAGTGCTACACTTCTCGAACTGGTAGAGCTCCCAGAATAGATTATCATTCTCAGACTAATGAAATAGTTGAAGCGGTATTGATTCTTGATAATGGGTCGTACATCAAAGCTTAAGTTGTTACTCTATATTCAAAGTTTAGGATCCGGCATCACAAATCATCTCTCTACGTTCTCAGACTAATGGAAATGTTGAAGCAGTCAATAAAAAAATCTAAAAACAATCATCAAGACAATGCGTCAATCAGACCAGGATTAGTTACCATTCACACTACAAGGGTACAGAAACGATCATACCAGTTGAAAAGGAAGTCCCATATATCAAGCTCTTGATGGAAAATCAATTGCTAGAAATAGACTAAGTTCATCATTGGGTATGAAGGGCTAAAATTGATTGAAAAAAAAAACATAGAGTTTTATACCACATGCAAACTTATTAGAGAATAGTGAAAGCGCCCTCGATCCGCGGGATGCGCGGATCCGCTTTTGACCCTTGAGGTTTGGGAGTCGCCACCTAGTTATTGTGGTCTAGGAACCAAACTGACTCTAACATGGATAAAAAGAACTAATCTACCATAAAAAAATCTGAATTCGGGGATCATGTTACGGGGTTGGAAAGTGTTAGGCACCAACCTCGCCCGGCCAAAGCCGGTCTCTATTAACTTCCCAAATATATCACATTGCTAAAAACCTAGATAAAAACAAAAATAAAAAATTCATACCTTTCCGATAGCAAAGATTTTACTCCCTCAGATCTGACAAAAAGAGCTCCTTGTACTGTATTCCCTTACTTCGTTCTGTCTCCGGATTTGACTTCGGATCTCCTAGATCAAGGTATCTCCTTGTTTCTGAATCTGAACTCTTCAAGTTTGTTGCGGATTTAGGGGTGTTTTTGGAGGGATTTTAGGTGTTTTCTAGACTAAAATTGAAGGGGGGATGTTAGGTAAGGGGTTGGGGCTCCAAAACTAGGGTTTATGGGGGGCTAGGGGAGCTTCTAAACCTACTTCTCTTAGGGTTTATGATTTTATATGAAAATAGGGTGTGAGCACCTCTATTTATAGATGTTTTTAGGGGTTGATTTGGATAGAGTTAGTGTTTAATTAGAGATCTTTTAATTAGAGTTGTGTTTTAGTTAGACTTATTTTAGGTAGAATTGTGTTTTAATTAAAATTGTTTTAGGTAGAATTGTTTTTAAGTTAGAACTCTATTAGATAGAGTTATTATTTAATTAGAGTTCTATTATGACTTTTGGTCTTATTTGATTGACTTTTAATATTTTGACTTTAGTCTTAATTGATTGACTTTTAATATCTTGACTTCAGTCTTGCTTGATTGACTTTAATTTTGACTTCAGTTTTACTTGATTGACTTTAATACCTTGACTTCAGTCTTGCTTAATTGACTTTTAATTTTTGGAGATCCCCCTCTAAAATATATCTAATTCTTTGGACCCCCAAATGGAGGGGTCCTTAAAGAAATATCCCACGAACCCCTCAACAATTTTACCCGAAAGTCCGATTGATCGATTTTTCAGGTTCAAAATTTTAAATTAATTTCATTAATGTTTCACTTTAATTATTTAATGTTTTATTTATTAATTTCTAAATTTTTAATTATGAAAATTGTGAAATTACTGTTTTACCCCCGGAGAGGACTTTTCATGTTTTAAGTCGGTTTTTAATGTTCTAGGATGTTTTAGAATCGATTTTTTGTAAGTAATCAAATGGAAATATTAGTTTGTGTCATTTATGAAATTTTTTGTGTGAAATAGTCATGAACTTAATGAGGGGCATTTTCATAATTTTGTCAAATTCTGTTAAAATTGGCAAAATAATTTATTTGATTTCAATTTGTTATTTTATGTGTTTGAAAGGGTTTTCCTAAGCGTAATGTAGGCTCTAGGGTTGTTTTGATGTTAGGGGTATTTTGGTAATTTGATAGTTTTTTAGTGATTTTTATCGTGAAGCTTCTTTTTGTCTGAAAAATGATGATTTCTATGTTTCTGGAGTCGTATTTTCCTAGTGTAGCGTGGTTTCTAAGGTTTTGTTAGTTTGAGATACCTCATCCGGATTTCTGAAACACATCTAGTAACAAAATAAAGCAATGGAATACACATCCATCATTGGGAATCATTGCGATCGGGTTGACGAGTTGATTAATCAGGCGGATGCAAAAATGGGGTGTCTACAAATAGTCACCCGCACGAAGGTTAAAGTTCACCACTTACAAGTCAATGATTTAACCATCAAACTTCGAAGAAAATTGACCATCCCTCCTCGACCATATGAGGAAGTCTGAACTTAATTGGAGAGATTCATCCATTAGTAAGGAAACACTACTTTGGAAAACCATCAGATTTCAAAGAGAATAGAGTGCCTATTTTTTACCCTAGAGGGAAGTTCAAACCTAATTTAAGAGATTCATTCATTAAGAAAATAGTGCCTTAAAAACTCGTCAGATTTCAAGATCATGATTGAACTACCAGAGTCAACCAACCTTGACCAGATCAAACGGTACTGCATTTAAAGAGGCCATCTTTGGTCGAATCAATTTTCCTGTTACCTAGTTCAATATCTCCTTTCTCAGCCCTTTGCAGCATTTTCAAAAAAAAATGATGCATTTTTCTTTCTCAGCCCGATCACCTAACCTAGGGGAGGGAAAAATTCGAACTACGTTTTGGTCTGATCCCAAAATTCTGGGGTACGTAGGCATCCTGAGAAGTTACTTCAAGCCCGACGACATCAAAATATAAAAAAAATCTATTTCCCCATACAAAAAAAATCTAGTAAAAAAAATTCAAAAGAAGAAAAGAAATATCTTCAAACTGGGGAAGAAAATTCAAGACAAAATAAAAAAAATGCCACACAACGGGCATTCGGGTTTTTGAGCCTCAAAATTCCTTCTTTTTTTACCCAGTCCTAAGCTTACCTATAAAAGTCCTCCTATGTACCGTACAAAAAGTCAGGAAAGATACAAAGCATGATCAGACAGTAATTCCATAAGGAAGAAAAGAAAAAAAATGCCTGTTAGCTTGATAACCCAAAAAGGGCGACTTAGGCAAAAATTAAGGCAAGCTCGCAAGGTTGAAAATCTGAAATGATAACTTTGGCAACAATCAGAGCAAAGGAAAAAAGAAAGCTCACTAGTTTGAAAACTTGAAAAGGTAATATAGGCAAAAGTTAGAGCAAGCTCGCTAGATTGAAAATCTGAAAAGGCGATCTAGGCAAAAGATAGAACAACAAAGCAAAACAGAAGAAAAACTAAGAGCAATCCGAGCTGAAATATCAGAAATCTGAATAATCAAGTTCAATACTTAGCTTAAACCAGGCACAGACTCAAAAGACACAAGTATCTCGTCTATGATTGATCTGAAAATTTTTACTTTCCCAAGTGAACCAAAGGAGAGAAGGGTGAATTCTATGATGTGTCTCAAAAGGAAATAATTTTGTTCTTTTGAGCCTGACTCAAAACCTTCAATAAAATTAATCAAAATTAAAAGATGAGTCTTTATTGCGCTTGTCGTAATCAAATATTTCAAACCTTCATACAAGGGGCATTTTCTTTTTTCTCTAAATATGTAGTTTTCCCCCTTATACTAGGGGCATTTTTTAAATTTTTGCATGATGTTTTCAATTATTTTTAATGCCATGTTTATTGTCAAACTAGGGGCATTTTATTTTTTTAGCAATATTAATCCTAAAAGATAATGGGAACCCCAAACTTGAGGTTACTCTCTTGATAACAGTTTTTCGAAAAACCCTTGAGGTTCAAAAGAAATAAAAACTCAGCTCTTAAATTCATAAAACTTTGAGGTTCAAACAAAAGCATTTTGGATCTCACATTTGGTTATGCCCAGAGATTAACTAATAACTCATTAGGAGATATGGCATTATTTCGTTCCAAGATTTTTTTCCAGATCCATTCAATCTTGGATTCGATCATTCTCTTCCAGATTTATTCGTTCCCCGATGCATTTTAATTAGTCTTCTCCAAATTCATTCATTCTTTCCCAGATTTATTCATTCCCAAATCACTATTTTCCAGATTCATTTTCAATCATTTTTTTCCCAGATTTATTCCTTCATTCTCAGTTTTACTTAGCCAGATGCCGCCGAGGGTTTTCTCGAAATTATGCTCAGATGCCGCCGAGGGCTTTCTCAGAACTAAGCTCAGTTACCGTCGAGGGTTTTCTCTGAACTATGCTCAGATGCCGTCGAGGGCTTTCGCGAAATTATACTCAGATGCCGCCAAGGGCTTTCTCGAAACTATGCTCAAATGCTGCTGAGAGCTTTATCAAAATTATGCTCAGATGACGCCAAGGGCTTTCTCAGAATTATGCTCAGTTGCTGCCGAGGGCTTTCTCGAAATTATGCTCAAATGCCACCGAGGGCTTTCTCAGAATTATGCTTAGATGCCGCCGAGGGCTTTCTCGGAACAATGCTCAGATGCCGGCGAGGGCTTTCTCGGAATTATGCTCAGTTACCGCCGAGGGCTTTCTAGGAATTATGCTCAGATGCCGCCGAGGGCTTTCTCGGAATCATGCTCAGATGCCGCCGAGAGCTTTCTAGGAACTATGCTCAGATGCCACCGAGAGCTTTCTCGGAACTATGCTCAGATGCCGCCGAAGGTTTTCTCGAAATTATGCTCAGATGTTGTTGAAGGCTTTCTAGGAACTATGCTCATATGCCGCCAAGGGTTTTCTCGGAATTATGCTCAGATGCCGCCGAGGGCTTTCTCGGAATTATGCTCAGATGCCGCCGAGGGTTTTCTCGGAATTATGCTCAGTTTATGTTCAAATTATGCTCAGATTATGCTCAGTTTATGCTCAGATTATGCTTAGTTTATGCTTAATTTATATTCACCTTGTGCTCAGATTTTACTCAAACTCTTTGAAATTTATCTCAAATTTTAAGTGCACACACTTGCATAGTTATTAAATCAGTCAAGGAGAATTTCTTTTTAAATTTAAGCATTTGACACTGTCAGTGAGAGTTCTCGCTCAAGGACCTGACAACCTTTTAATTCAGTGAGAGTTTTAAATTCAAGGATTCGAACACCCTGACGAATTGCTAAATTAGGTTGCAAAATGAATTGTCACTAACTTTGGCATTCGGATATCGCACTATCTATCAAAATAGATTTGTTATCTAGTTTGCTTCAACCCCCTGCCAAAGAGGGGCAACTGTAGACACCCAATTTTTGAATCCGCCTGATTAGTCAATCGTCAACCCGATCGCAACGGTTCCAAATGATGGATGTTTATTCCAATGTTTTATTTTGTTACCAGATGTTTCAGAAATCCGGATGAGGTATCTCGAACTGACAAAACTGTAAAACCGCGCTACGCTAGGAAAATATAACCCCAAAAGCTTAGAAATCATCATTTTTCAGACAAAAAGAAGCTTTAGGATAAAAATCACTAAAAAATGACAAAATTACCAAAATACCCCTAACATCAAAACAACCCTAGAGCCTACGTTACGCTTAGGAAAACTCATTCAAACACATAAAACAACAAATCGAAATCAAATAAATCATTTCGTCAATTTTCACAGAATTCGACAAAATTACAAAAATGCCCCTCATAAAATTCACGATCATTTCACACAAAACTTCATAAATGATAAAAACCAATATTTCCATTGAATTCCTTACGAAAAATTGATTATAAAACATCCTAAAACATCAAAAACCGACTTAAAACGCGAAAAGTCCTCTCTAGGGGCAAAACGGTAATTTCATAATTTTTATAATTAAAAATTTCGAAATTAATAAATAAAATATTAAATAATTAAAATGAAACATTAATGAAATTAATTTAAAATTTTGAACCAAAGAAATCGATCAATCAGGCTCTCAGGTAAAATTATTGAAGGTTGCCAAGATATTTCTTCAAGGACCTCTCCATTTGGAGGTCCAAAGAATTAAAGATATAATAGAGGGGGACTTCTCCAAAAAATTAAGTCAACCAAGAAATACTAAATTCAAGGTATTAAAGTCAATCAAATAAGACTAAAGTCAAAATTAAAGTCAATTAAGTAAGACTAAAGTCAAGATATTAAAGTTAATCAATTAAGACTAAAGTCAAAATCTTAAAGTCAATCAAATAAGACCAAAAGTCAAAACTTTAATAGAGTTCTAATTAAATAATAACTCTATTTAATAGAATTCTAACTAAAATATAACTCTACCTAAAATAATTTTAATTAAAATACAACTCTACCTAAAACAATTCTAACTAAAATACAACTCTAACTAAAAGAATTCTAATTAAACACTAATTCTATCTAAATCAACCCTTAAAAAAAATCTATAAATAGGAGCCTCCACACCTTATTTTCGTATCAAATAATAAACCCAAAGAGAAGTAGGTCAAAAAGCTTCCCTAACCTCCCATAAACCCTAATTTTGAAGCCCCAACTCCTTTCCTAACACCCACACTTTGATTTTAGCTTGAAAAACACCTAGAAGCCCTTCAAAAACATCCCAAAATCTATAAAAAAAAATTTTGAAGAATTCAGATCTAAGAAAGAGATACCTTGCCTCGGAGATAGAAAATCATATCCGGAGACAGAACAAAGCAAGGAGTAAGGTATAAGGAGTAGATTTATCAGATCTGAGGGAATAGAATCGTTGCGTTCGAAGGTAAAATTTCTTTTATTTTTTTTCTATCTAGGTTTTTTTGTTAGCAATGTAGTCTTATTTGGGATAAGTAGAGACCGGCATTGACCGGGCGGGATTGGTGCCTAACACCTTCAACCCCGTAATGTAATCCTCGAATTCAGTTGTTCTTTCGTAGATTAGTTTATTTGTCTTTTAGAGTCAAAGTCCGATTCCTAGACCATAATAACTAGGTGGCGACTCCCAAACCTCAAAGGTCAAAAACGGTTCCGTGCACCCCGCGGATCAAAAGCACTTTCAATATCGTCTAACCGTCATCCTTCCCTAGTTTATTACAATCCAAGCCTTCTTAAATTATTAATTAGGCAATGAAAATTTTAATAAGTACCTAATACAAATGAATCTAAAATAGAAAAGAAACCTAACTACAAATGTAGAAAAATAGAAAAAAAAAAAAAAACATAACAAGATGGAATGAATCTTGTATCTAATGGATCAAATTTGAAAATTTTGTTAAAAAATTCTCCAACCTACAAAAAAAAAAAAAAAAAACAGAGTGTAAGAAACTGAAAAAAAAAAAATTAAAAAAAAAACTAACAAAAACTAAACCTACTGTTACAATCCTTAAGCAAAACTAACAGTAATGTTAAAATCAAAAGACTCAAGTCTCTAGAATCAATGTGGCATAGTGAATATTAACTATGTCATATTGAAACCTTGAGATCTATGTCTGGAATTTGTCCATAGATCTTAGATAATCTCCTTGGTTGTAATGAACACATAATTTTTTATTTTCTAGAAAAAAAATTGATCGACAAAAAATAGAAACATAAACAAAATAACAAAAATAACTTCAATCCAACTTATAACAACTACACCTTTCCTCGATAATGGTGCCAAAATTCCGATGTCATCGTCATCTCATCAGAAATTAATATGTTTATACTCTCTTTAAGTTGTGGGCAAGTAAAGGATCAAATCCAAAAGAAAGGGAGATTGTTACCAAACTAAGCAAAATAAAGTTACTTCAAGTTACAAATTTTAAAATTGTTTTTGTATAGTTGTAATACAAAAGTGGAAGTAAATGATACTAAAAAAATAAAGCAATAAAGATGAAAATTAGACTTAGAAACAATAAATAAAGTCATTAGTGATTAGAGTAGCCTATGATTAACAAATAAAACTATATCTAAGTTTTATCCTTCTTTGCCCTCAACCCCAAGGGCTTGGTGTGAGCTCCTTGGGTTGGAAAATATAACATGAAACTTTAAATAATATAATAGTTAGAACTCCTTCATTCACTAATGTATGAAGTCTCTACTATCAATTATCTAGATTAAGTATATTTTATCTTAATCTTATCCAAGCATAAAACATCTAAGTTAAGTATAAGAGATGTAGATATTCATCTAAAGCTTTGATCCATTGGAGTTGGATAAAACCTTGAAGAGAATCCTATAATCATAAGACATAAAACGATAAAGAACATAAACACATAATTAAAGCTTGCTCCTAGGCTTCCTCCTCTCACTAATGGAATAAGTCTAGCATATGTTCATTGCAAGAATACAAGGAGAAGTTATGAAATCAACACTTGTATTCATATACTAACCAAATACATTATCTCCTTCTTTGAGAAATTATAGAGAATTACTAAAATTAAACCTATCTAAAAATAAAAAATTACAAAGAAAATGCTAAGGGCATTAAGGGGAGAAGAGAAAATGGACCAAGGGCCAAGGATCATTTCCTAATTGGGAAAATTATCTATTGACAGAGAGTAGTTGAAATAAAACCTATCTAAAGAATGGAAAATTACAGAGAATATGCCAAAGGACATTGGGAGGGGAAGAGAAAATAGACAAAGCTCAAAGGAACTATTTCCTAATTGGGTAAATGATTTATTTATAGACATTAGGTACTCTAGAAAGTCGCAAAAATAATCACCATCACTCTTGCATATAATATCACATGCAAAGCATACTGAAACAATTTTAGGGTGCTCCATTCAAAAAGCACTATGCCATATTGGATTTGGGCTGCACCACATTCATCTAGAGACACCTAGATCTCCATTTATGCATGGTTGCTTGATTGGTCTTATAGATTATAATGCATACTTGATTGATTGATTTGATTGTCCATCTTGATGATTTGATATTTGATCTATACGATGAATATACGTAATCAATCTTTTAATAAATGCATTAATTTTGTACAATTAAGTCTAATTAGCATGGTAGAACATGTAATGTGATAATTTTTGACTTAGCATGATTGTTTACCTAATCTAATAAAAATAATGATAGAGATCAAGATAAATGCCTGGAAAAAGTGCAGATAAATTAATGTTTTGAGAAACTGATCAATACTTCATGGTATTCTTTTGAATCGGTCATCACTTATCGAACTTCTTTGCAAACATTGTTGGACAAATTCAAAACAAAGCTAATCCAGTTCCCATAACACTTGCCAAGAATTTTGAGGGATTATCCAATATGAATGGGCAAGATTCAGAAAAAATCTGTATTTTCTCTGCGTATGGTGATGCATCCAACTCTGTATTATAGAATTTCCTTAGATTAAGGAAAGTAGGTGAGATAGATTTTCAAGCATGGAGATATTGGTTGATTTCACATCTATACATGACTGGAGTGACTAGCTCATAGGTTTTATTGGACATGATATTAGTTGGGAGAAAATTGAACCATGAATAAATGAAGGTGCCACATTTGCATCAAAAAGATACGATCATATAGTACTTACAGGTTATTAAATACATCATTTTACTGATTAATGATGATACCAAGGCAAATAGGACTCCCCTTATGGATCATTGTTTACCCAAGGTATATGCACCCTATCAAAGGATTAACTACTCATTTGATAGAACGTAACACATGGGATAATCGGACGTCTGCAGAATTAAAGGTCAAGTTGATGAGTGTCTCGAAACACTCAATTATATGTACATTTTTTGGATATTTATCTTTATTTCTGTCCTTATTTCTCTATATTATGGTAATAATCATGATAAGTCTCGAAACATCATGTTGCATGTTAATTAGGCTTAATTATATATAAATAAATTCATTTACTAGATAAATCTAATTACGTGTGTTTCTTGTGCAGAAAATCAACATTTTGGGATCAAAATCTCAAGGAAAAAGTATTTGGGCCCACTTTGGAATGCCCTTATCCTTTAAAATGCCCTAATCATTAACTCATGTTCTCATCTTTTGTCTTTTTGTGCAAAGAAAAGTGGAACCAAATTTTAGAACCTTCTACACACATTTTTCTCTATAAATAGAACTTCAATCTCTAGAGGCTCTCTCCCTCCCTCTTGGTTCTCTTATCCAAAATTTCTTTAATATAAGGCTCTTAGCCTATTCTCTTATTTTTTGTATTTTTATCTTCTAGTTATTTTCTTTTGGCTAAATAGTCTTATAAGAAGAAGAATTTGTAAGTTTCTCTATGAAATGAAGAAAAGTTTTTTCCTCTCTTATCTTCCTTCTTTTGCAATGATATTAGGCTAAGCTCCCCTCCATTGGAGAGTGGAAAAGCCTAGAGCAAGTTCTTATGTTGTTTCTAATTTCATGTCTTTCTTTTATTTAAAATACTTATGAGTTCTCTTTAAGATTTCTTGCACATTTTATTCTTAATATAGATACTTTATGCTTAGATTAGATCAAGATAAAATATGTTTAAACTAGATAATTGATAGTAGGAAGTTTTCAAAGAATTCTACTTTGCTTATGTTCCCTCATTTGATTTCATTTACAAAAATTTTCGATCTAAGGAGCTAACACCAAGACCTTACGAGTGAGTTATAAAAAGGCTAGAGACTAGGAATGGCTCATCAACATGTTTTAGGTAAATCCACCTCCAATGGTGCTTTAATTTCATAAGTTTACTTGCTTTTAATTTTATTTATTTTGATTAATTTTCTAACAACTTTACATATTCTTGGTAAGTTCAAAAATATAAAGAAAAATAGTTTTAATTTCTTTTGGTTAATTCAAATTTTATCCTCTTAGCTTAACTCTACTCCCCCTTTCTCTTGGGTTCGATCCCTTACTTGCCCAATAAGTAAGGTAAAAATAAGATTAATATTAACTCTGGTGAGAAGAACAACGATAGTCTCATCAGAATTTTGGCGTCACTGCCGGGAAAAAGTAAAGGTAGTAGTGGTAAGTTTTGATTTAAAATTTCTTTCTTTCATTTTTATTTTATTTTATTTTTTCTTTTGGTTTCTTTCTGTAAGTTCAAATATTCTTGAGGTTTTAAGAGAGAAAAAAGAAGAAAAAACATTGAAAAAAAAAGTCATTCTCGTTTTCTTTTTTACCCTATACAGTAGAACTTAAACTGACTGTAATTTTTTGTTCCGATCTCCGATTAACTATTATAGTGTATCGATTTGGGGTAGAACAAATTTTTTTTATAAAATATAACATTGTCAGTAAGATTTTGATAAGTTAGATTCTATTTTTGAGTCTGTTTACTATCAAAAAATGACTTCTCAATGCAAATGTCATCTTCGGGGGTAAAACGGTAATTTTTTAATTTTAAAATTTTAAAATTAATAATTAAAATATTAATTAATGTAAAGTGAAATCCTAATTACAATTAAAATTTTTAAAATCAATCAATCAAGCTCTCAGGCAAAATTGTTGATGGTTGCCCACTTATTTAAGTGGAGCCATCAGATATTTATTAAAAGACCCCTCCATCTGGAGGCCTAAAGAATTAAAATTTAAATAAAGGGGGTTCTCCAAAAAATTAAAATATATTTTTTCATTGTACGTAAGAATTAAAACCTTAATCTAAAGAAACCTAGTTAATCAAATAAAACTTAAGTCAAAACCCTAATTCACCTTATCTAAAATAAACCTAATTAAACACCAACTCTTCCAAAAAAAATCTATAAATAAGAGCCTCCACAACCTAATCTCGCTGGTCAAAATAAACCCTAGGAAAAGTAGGTCAAAAAGTCTCCCTAGCCTTCGTCAACCCTAATTTTGGAGCTCTAACCCCTTACCTATCATCCAAACCTTAGTTTTGCTAAAAAAAACTCCTAGAAACCTTTAAAAAACATCCAGAAACCTTTCAAAAAAATATAGAAAACACTCAGATCTAGATACCTCAACTTGGATATCAAAAACAGGTCTAGTGACGGAAACAAAGCAAGGAATTTCATATGAGTAGTCTCTCCGTCGATTCTAAGGGAACAAATCGTTACGATCGTCTAGGTACTTTTTTTTTTATTATTGGTTTTAGGTCTTTTAGCAATGTAATCTTTTTTCAGAAATAGTAGAGACCAGCGTTTGCCAGGCGGGGTTGGTACCTTACACCTTCCAACCCCGTAACGTGATCCCCGGAAACATACTTTATTTTTCATAGAGTAGTGTTATTTATTTTGGTGGAGTCAATATTTGGTTCTTAGATCATAATAACTAGGTGGCGATTCAAAAAAACCCAAAAAAAACAAATCTGCAACCCACGAATTGAGGGCACTCTCAGTAGCGACTCCGTTGGGGATTAAACTGGATCAAACTTGAAAATATCCCAAATTTTGGTACATTGCCAAATCGACCTAGTTTTTTATTTATTTTGATTTATTTTGATTTGTTTATTTTTATTTTTATTCTTTTGGCTTAATTGTGTATCAATTTGTTTAGATTTTGAGTATGGTATTTTTTATTTCTTTCATGATCCAATTGAAGGTCACTTTTTGATGACCCCTAAACAATGAAAGATTCAAATTGACATATAAATGGAATAATGGTGGTTGGGATGAGGAACCATACATTTTTTTTTAGAAAAAAAAATTTTGGTTGAAATTTTTGTTAGCATGTTACTATGCATGGGTGGCACTAGTCGTGAAAATAAATTATTTGTAAGTGATGCGCTAAGAAATAAAATTTATTTTTACTTTTTTTTTTATTGTTCTACATAATGAGGAGATGAATTAAAAAACAAATCATAGAAAAAAATTCGCAAAAAAAAAAAAAAACACTTTAGGCGTGGTGTGCCAATAGTAAAGTTTTCTTTTTATTATTATATCTTCTTCTCCCATGTGTAAAGAGAGAAGAGACAACGAAAGAGAGAAATATTTTAACCTTTAGTTGCTGGACAAAGGCAGAAAAATAAGAGAAATTGATCTGGGTTTTCTTCAGTTTAAAGATATCTTCTCATGTTCTTCGAAAAGAATCTTATTTGTGGATGTTTTTTGTTGTTCTGCAATGGAGTTCACTCTTTGATTAATCCAAAGGGTCTTTTATTTTTCGTTTTTGATTTGGGCTTCTCTACAACAAGCATAGATCTTGAGGTCAAAAATGGAGAAAATAAAGAAGCTTTGAAGATCTTGAAACGTTTGGTTTCATCTCAACCAATGGAGCTCGAATGGAAATTTATTACAGCAAGGTTGGTAAAAAAACTTGAAGCTCTAAAGGTTTACGAAGAGATTTCGGTGACCCTTCCTCCCCCCCCCCCCTCTCTCTCTCTCTCTCTCTCTCTCTCTCTCTCTCTCTCTCTCTCTCTGTTATGGCCCAATCCCTCCAACTCCTCTTTCTCCTATTCTTCCTTTTCCCATTTCAGTTTCTCCAACAACAAACAGCATCAACCAATCAACACCATTGATCTCACATCTCTCTTCTCCATCAAGACTCTCGAATGGGATCAACCCACGTCAAAAAATCTTAGGAATTCTCATCGAAATCCTGCCTAAGATCATTAGTAATTCTGAAATCACCGCTAAAATCACAAATAGGTAGCCTATTACCATGTCCCGATTGCTAGCTACCTAAGTGATCAACATGCAGCAATGGTGGGCGAGCGTGTAGGAAAGGCGAAGGCGAAGAAGAAGATGAATCTTCTTGTTAAGACTTAAGTGTTTTATTTCATATTAGAAGCTCTAGTAATTGGTAGGTTTGTCCAAGTCTTTAGGAATTTAGTTATTTGATTTACTGGCTGAGTAAGTATCCTATGTGTGATCCTATTTTATATGAGTTGTGGTTATACTAGGATGAAGTGTACTGATGTTGTTCTGATGTAAAGCCTATTTATAGGCCTTTTCTTTATCAATAAAATTCGAGTTTTACCATTTTACAAATGTCTCTTTTGATTTTTTTTCTTAATTTATGTATCAGTGGTGCCAGAGCAAAAAAAAAGTATGAGAGAAAGCAAAAGAGAAAGAGTTTCCAAATAGTGAGAGTTCCCAAAACAATCCAAAATAGCAGCAGCTATTTTCTCCTCAAATTTATTTTTTGTAGGAAACGATGGCTTCAGATTCCAATTTTGTGTAGGCGACGATCTCACGTTTTAATGGTCACTATGACCATTGGAGTATGCTAATGGAGAATTTTCTATGGTTAAAAGAATATAAGCCGATTGTTGAATCTGGAATTGGAGAACCAGCAACAAATGCAATCTTAATAGATTCCCAGAAAATAGAGTTGGAAGGGAGAAAGCTAAAAGATTTGAAGGTAAAAAATTACTTTTTTTCAGGCAATTGATCGTCCCATCTTGGAAACAATTCTTAGCAAAGAAACTTCCAAGGATATTTGGGATTCCATGAAGAAAAAATATCAAGGATTTTCTAGAGTGAAACGTGCACAGCTTAAAGCCTTGAGAAGAGATTTTGAGACCCTACAAATGAAAGATGGGGAATCTGTCACCAGCTACTGTGCTAGGACTATGGAGATAAGCAACAAAATGCGATTTCATGGTGAGAAGATGAAAGATGTCACCATTGTGGAGAAGATGTTGCGATCCCTAACACCAAAGTTTGATTATGTCGTGTGTTTAATTGAAGAATCGAAAGACATAAATGCACTATCACTTGATGAACTGTAAAGCTCCTTGCTGGTCCATGAACAGAAGATGAATAGAAATTCAACTTCAGAGGAGCAAGCTTTGAAGGCTTCTAACTTTACTCATTTCTCAAACTCTAGAGGAAGGGGAGATCGAGGCAGTAGAGATGGCAGCAGGCATTTCAAAGTCAACGATGATAAAATTCAGGGCAAAGGCAGAGGACGGGATCATCATTTTGACAAATCCAAGGTAGAGGGTTTTAGATGTCATAAATTTGGACATTATCGTTCTGAATGTTATTTTAGGTTGCCTATTGACAAAGAAAAGGGAGAGCAATCAAATTTTGCTGAAAAAAAAAGGAAGTGGAAACTTTGTTGATGGTTGTTCAAGATAACCAGGAACCATAGTCAAATGTTTGGTATGTGGATACAAGCTGCAGTAACCACATGTGTGGAAGTAACTGTTCTTTTTATTATTTAAATGAAAGCTTTCACTCTATAGTAAGTTTTGGTGATTGTTCTACTGTGAATGTGATGGGAAAGGGTGATATTGAGATAAGAACTAAGAATAGTTTTGTAGAAACAATTTCTAATGTCCTTTACGTTCCTAACTTGAAAAGTAATTTGTTAAGGACTCATCAATTACAAGAAAAGGGTTATGTAATCACTATTCAGAAAGGTGTTTGTGAGATTTATGATCCTACTAGAATAGCTATTGTTGTTGTGCAAATGAGATCAAACAGGTTGTTTCCATTGAAGATTGAAAGTGTGCAATCTTGTTTGGTGGCTGAAGTAAAAGATGCTTCTTGGTTGTGGCATTTTCGTTATAGCCATTTGAGTTTTGGTGAACTGAAGACCCTCCAACAGAAAAATATGGTGACAGGTCTTCCTCATATTAGTCTTCCTTCCCAAGTTTGTGAAGAATGTGTTGTTAGCAAACAACATCGTTCTCAATTCCCACAAAGAAAGTCATGGCGAGCAAAAGGTGTTTTTGAGCTAATTCATTCTGATATTTGTGGTCTAATAAAACCATCTTCTAATGGAGGTAAAATATACTTAACTACCTTCATTGATGATTATGCTCGAAAATTTTGGGTTTATTTTTTACAAAAAAAATCAGAAGCTCTTTGTACTTTTAAAAGCTTTAAGGCTCATGTGGAAAATGAAACAGGAAAGACCATTAAGACCCTTCAAACAGATCGTGGTAGATAATATTGCACAACCAAATTTGAAGTTTTTTGTGCAGTTCATAGCATTCGAAGAGAGCTAACAACTACTTATACACCACAACAAAATGGTGTATCGGAGAGAAAAAATAGAACCATCCTCAATATGGTGAGAAGCTTGTTGGCAAGAGGGAGTATTCCAAAAACTTTTTGGCCCGAAGCTGTAAATTGGATTATTCATATCTTGAACATTAGTCCTACATTTGATGTTCAAAATATGACACCCTCAGAGGCTTGGAGTGGAAGGAGACCAGCTGTATATCATTTTAGAATTTCTGGTTGCATCGCTTATGCACATGTCCCAGATGAGAAAAGGAAGAAACTTGATGATAAGGGGGAAAAGTGTGTCTTTCTTGGTGTTAGTAACGCATCCAAAGCGTATAAATTGTTTAATCCACTAACCAAGAAGATTGTGACCAGCCGAGACGTTGTCTTTCATGAGGAAAACACTTGGGATTGGAATAGGTAACAGCCTACTCAAGTTTTTTTTTATAATGATTCTGAAAAGGAGCCACCTCCAGTAGCCTCTATGCCCGAAAATTCAATAGAAGCAACTCCAACAGTTGCTGAAATTTTGCCATAGCAACAGAAGCTACTGATACAGTAGCTTAAACTCTTCGTCGTATTCGAAAAAGGCCCGCATGGATGGAAGACTATGAGGTAACTGAAATTGAAGATCCAATCACTCACTTTGCTTTATTTTCAGATTGTGATCCTACAACTTTTGAAAGTGCCATCAAAGAAGCAAAATGGCTAAAGGCGATGGATGATGAAATTGACGTCATTGAAAGAAATAGTACTTGGGAGCTCACTAATCTTCCGAAAGGGCAGAAAGCCATTGGTGTAAAGTGGGTCTTCAAAACAAAACTAAAGGAAAATGGTGAAGTTGATAAGTATAAGGCGCGTTTGGTGGCTAAGGGATATAAGCAGGAATATAGGATCGATTATACATAAGTTTTTGCTCCCGTTGCAAGACATGATACTTTCAGATTGATGATCGCATTGGCCGCGCAAAACTCGTGGCCTATTTTCCAATTAGATGTCAATCGACGTTCTTGCATGGAAACTTGGAGGAACAGGTATTTGTAGAACAACCACTTGGTTATATTAAGATCGGAAATGAGCATAAAGTGTATAGATTAAAGAAAGTTCTTTATGGATTAAAACAAGCTCCATGAGCTTGGTATAGTTGCATTGAGACTTATTTTTTAAAAGAAGGCTTTCATAAATGTCCATATGAGCACACATTTTTTGTTAAAATTGGAAATCAGGGGAAATTTCTCATTGTTTGCTTATATGTAGACGATCTTATATTTACTGGAAATGATGGTGTTATGTTTAAAGAATTCAAGAAATCTATGATGGTTGAATTTGAAATATGTCTGATCTTGGTATGATGCATTACTTCCTTGGCATAGAAGTAGTGCAGTCTGCTAATGGGATCTTTATTTCTCAAAAGAAATATGTGCGAGAAATTTTGGACAAGTTTCGGATGAAGGATTGCAATCCTGTAAGTACTCCAACTGAGTTTGGCTTGAAACTAAACAATGATCATGAAGGGAAGAAAGTGGACAACACACTTTACAAGGAAATTGTTGGCAGTTTGATGTATTTAACTGCAGCAAGACCAGACATAGTGTATTCTGTGAGTTTAATAAATAGATATATGGAGAATCCAATAAAAATGCATTTGATAGCTGCTAAGAGAATCCTTCGTTACTTGCAAGAAATTAAAGATTTTGGGCTGTTCTACAAGAATTACAAGAAGGGTGAAAAGTTAGATTTTTTCGGGTTTACTGACAGTGATTATGCAAGTGATCAAGATGATAAAAGGAGCACTTCGGATTATATTTTTATGTTGGGCACAGGGGCCGTTTCATGGTCTTCTAAGAAGCAACCAATTGTCACCTTGTAAACTACAGAAGCTGAATTTATTGCTGCAACAGCTTGTGCTTGTCAAGCTATCTGGTTGAGGAGAATTCTTGATGAGCTACAGTTCAAGCAAGTTGGAGCGACTTGAAAGTGCCCTCGATCCGCGGTATGTGCGGATCCGCTTTTGACTTTTGAATGTTTGGTAGTCGCCACCTAGTTATTACGGTCTACGAATCGAACTTTGACTCTAAAAGGCAAATAACACTAATCTACGAAAGAAAATACGGGTCCGGGGATCATATTACGAGGTTGGAAGGTGTTAGGCACCAACCCCGTCCGGTAAATGTCGGTCTCTACTTTTTTCAAATAAAACTACATTACTAAAAAGACCTAAATAATAAATAAAAAAATTATCTTTATGAACGCAACGATTTTGTTCCCTCAGATCTAATAGAATAACTCTTCGTGCAGCACTCCTCGCTTCATTCTGTCATCGGATTCACTTCAGATCTCCAAGACGAAGTACCTCCTTCTTAGATCGAAATTTTTCTGATTTGTTTATGGATTTCTGGGTGTTTTTTAAAGGTTTTTAGGTGTTTTTTGAGCTAAACTTGGGGTATGGATGTTAGGTAAAGAGTTAGAGCTTCAAAATTAGGATTTTGGGGTGGTTAGGGAGGCTCATTAACCTATTTTTCTAGGGTTTTCTCTTGGATACGAAAATAGATTGTAGAGACCCTTATTTATAATTTTTTTAAGTACTTTTTAGATAGAGTTAGTGTTTAATTAGAACTATTTTAGATAGAGTTAGTGTTAATTAGAACTATTTTAGATAGAGTTAGTGTTTAATTTGAATTATTTTTAAATAAAGTTAGTGTTTAATTAGAATTACATTAGATAGTTTTATAGTTTAATTAGAATTCTATTAGATAGTTGTAGAGTTTAATTAGATTTCTTTTAGATAGTTTTAGAGTTTAATTAGAATTCTTTTAGATAGTCTTAGAGTTTAATTAGAATTCTATTAGGGTTTTAACTTAAGTCTCACTTGATTGACTAGAATTTAAGGTTTTGACTTAAGTCTTACTTAGTTGACTAGATTTTAGGATTTTGACTTAAGTCTTACTTGATTGACTTGACTTTAGGATTTTGACTTAAGTCTTACTTGATTGACTTGACTTAAGAAAATTTTAGAATTTTTAATTATTAAAATTATAAAATTATCGTTTTGCCCTCGGAGAGGACTTTTTGTGTTTTAAATCGTTTTTTAATGTTCCAGGATGTTTTGGGATCGATTTTTCATAAGGAATTTAATGGGAATATTGATTTTTGAAAAAAATTTGTGCGACATGATCGTGAACTTTATGAGGGACATTTTCATAATTTTATCAAATTTTGTGAAAATTGACGAAATGATTTATTTGGTTTCGATTTGGTGTTTTATGTGTTTGAAAGGGTATTCCTAAGAGTAATATAGTCTCTAAGAATGTTTTGAGGTTAGGATTATTTTGGTAATTTGATCATTTTTTCGTGATTTTTATCGTAAAGCTTCTATTTGTTTGCAAGATGATGATTTCTATGTTTTTGGAGTTATATTTTCCTAGCGTAGCGCGGTTTCTATAGTTTTGTTAATTTGAGATACCTCATCCGAATTTCTGAAACATATCTAGCAACAAAATATAGCATTAGAATAATCATTCATCATTGGGAACCGTCGCAATCGGGTTGACGAGTTGATTAATCAAGCGAATGCAAAAAATGGGGTGTCTACACTACTATAGTTTTTTGTGACAACAACTCAGCAATCAAACTCTCCAAGAATCCTATGCTACACAAAAGAAGCAAACATATCGATGTGAAGTATTATTTTTTAAGAGATCTCAGCAATGATGGAACAATCAAATTGATTTATTGTCAAAATGAAAACCAAGTTGCAGATATGCAGACCAAGCCTCTCAAGTTGGCTACATTTGTGAAGCTGCGTGGTCTACTTGGAGTTTGTTCACGTGCTACTGTAAATGAGGACTTTGTAGAAGGTTGATTTTCTTTTAAACTAATTTCTGCAGATTTCAGTTTAAGGGAGGGTGTTAAGACTTAAATGTTTTATTTCATATTGGAAGCTCTAGTAATTGGTAGGTTTGTCCAAGTCTTTAGGAATTTAGTTATTTGATTTAGTGGCTGAGAAAGTGTCTTGTGTGTGATCCTATTTTATAGGAGTTGTGGTTAGTATTAGGATGAAGTGGCTGTGTGGTACTATTTTATAATAGTTGTGGTTAGTTCTATGATGAAGTGTACTGATGTTGTTTTGATGTAAAGCCTATTTATAGGCTTTTTCTTTATCAATAAAATTCTAGTCTTACCATTTTAAAAATGTCTCTTTTGGTTTTTTCTTAATTTCTGTATCAGTGTCATGGCTGCGAAGCCGTGGAATCTGAGAGCGAGAAGAGCTGCTTGTAAAACTCCAAGTAAGATTGGAGGAGAAGCTTTGAAATTTTTTCCTTAGAGGACTGAAAATCCAACGAAAAAATTACTTCGATCGAACGATTTGAAGAAGGGGCATCAAAGAGAAGAAATAAACTCTCTCTCTCTGTTCCTCTTTTTAAAAACCCCTATAATTTTTTCATGTGAGTGGGTCTTCTCTGAATTAATGATTTTTTTATTTTATATTTTCACATAAATAAAAAAATATATTGTACTGGTAGCAACATAGGCAACAAAGTCCTAAACAAAAAAAAAATTGCTATGTGTACGTTGGTAGTAATAAAACAAAAAAAAAAGTGTTAGATGATGTTCTTGTCATTATTTTTGTTGTGCTGCCAGCAATGTATAAATTTTTTTATTTATTTTTTTTTTTTGTGATGGTGGCAACATATTAAAAACTTGTTAGTTGGGGTTTGTGTGTTGCTGGTAATAACATGAAAAACAAATTTTAATTTTTTAGCTAGTCTTACTAGCTTAGTAAGGTTTCTTCTTACTAAGAGTCATTGACTTTGCCACATGGCACTCAAGAATGATTCAATGCCATGTGCTTGTGGCGGATGAAACTCTAAGAACTTTTTAAAAAAATAAAAAATTTCGAGAAAATTCTTAAAAATGATTTTTCATTTTAAATCTTTATTTAAACTTTGATTTCATAGTCACTCATTTTCAAAACCTTGGATCAAACCTAAAAAAAAAAAGTAATGTGAATTTTATTTTCAGATCCAAATTTTTCCATCAAAATCTATAAGGTTGTGATATTGAATTGCCGACATGAAAGGCCACGTGGCCTAATGACCCTTAGTAAAATTTTGAAATCTTATTGTGTTAGTCAAGCTAGTTTGGTCCTCGCCCAAAGTGATCTCTGATTGGATTATTAAAAAAATATATATATTTTGGTTCATTTAAAAAAAAAAAAAAAAAAGACATCGCTCCTTATTTCTACAATTATTAATATATCCACAATTCAATGTTTATTGAAAACCATATTTGTTTTGGGTCACCCAAAGCGATCCTTGATTGGACCATAGATAAAAAAATACATTTTGTGTGCCTATTTCAATATTAGATTTGATTGATTATTCCTTGTGCTATATTAATTGACTGTCCATCTAATATGCCATGATCTGATTGATATATTTCTATGATGTGAATGCTTTAATCTTGAATTGGATGTTTTGGATATATTTCTATTTCTTGATCAATATTTATTTGATATCCATATGTTGATGGTTTGATCTGGCCCATGGGCCAATTTATCCGAAAAATGCCCCGAGCACACCCCACCCCACTTGGCACACACCACTAGCAGGTTTATTTTATTACATTGCACACTTGCATGTCTCTTATAGCCAACGTGGCATTAATGCGTGGCCCGATCTCCTCGTGAGGCGCGACGTCATTCATGAAAATCACAACTCCAATCACATACCTTAAGGTATATAAAACTAGGGTATCAGTACCGCTTGATCAGGTGACTCTGAAAGGTATATCAATGCACCCACGCTGGAGCGACCTAAGCCTTTGTCCTATTGTAAGCCGCAAAGTCACATGCCCCGATTGCCAACCCTAGACTCGTACCTATATGGTATATCAAAGTTAATCTAAGTTCACCAAGTGCACTTCTTGGTTAAAATCAGTACCTAGGCGAGATCCTGCCCCGATATACTATGGTACAAGGGGGATAGACTATGTCTATTCTAGAGGAAAGGTGACTTAAGAATGCTCTTGCTCAGTATCGTGTGCCACTTCTCAACTAGGGATTAAACTGGTTGCTTTTGACTTCAGAGATTTGGGTTATAGTCTTAAATTATCACCTATACGATATATCAAACCAAGTCACCATGTACCGTCTGATTAAGTACGCTCAAGAGGTATATATGTGCATTTGGGTAAGGGTGGCCGGATAAATTGCATTGCACATAGTAAACCTAAAATCTAAGAGCTTTCCTATAAGCATTCTTATAAATCACGACCCGAACCGACTATGGGTGTTCCCGGGTTACTCTAGGCTGACCAATCCAAACTGTTCAAACTAAACCCGTAATATCGATCCAACCCAATATGTGAAATGTAAATCAATTGGCCCAATCAACAAATGGATCAAATTGATTAACACCAAACAAGCTGGACCAATTGCTTTTACTTTCAAAGATTCATACTATTTTATACCAAAAAGATTCGATCTTAGGGTCAAACTAATTTGTCTGGTCGAAGGTTCTATCCCAATCAGGGGTAGACCCGTGACTAACATTTCTCACCCTTATGGCCATTATAGACTTATAGATTTGGATTCGATGTTTTCCACTGGACTTGGGTTAATTTACATCAATTTTTTATTCATGTGGTTTAGAGTCAAACCTTTAGAATCAATTGTTAATCTTAGGTGTACTTCCCCTCAGGTAATAATTGCCCCCAAATTTCTAAACCGTTATCTATGCTATTTTGGGTCCGTCAAAAAAATCATCCAGCCAAAATACCAAGAAAGACCTCCCCGTTTTGTAGATAAGTGTTCCTGAGTTTCCTTTTAATGCCAGATCAGTTTTCGTCAGTCTTGAAATTCAATTAGTCATTTCACTTACGTTAGTCTTTCTTTAGTCGAATTTGTCAGTCTATGTTTTTTTAATTATAATAAAATAAATCAGTTTTTGATTATCATGCGTATAATAATGATTTGAGCATAATATCAAACATGAGGAATGACTCAATGATGACAAATCGAACTTGATAAATATTGAGATTAAATAGTATACTCAAGAAGTGCAAATTGGTACAACATGATCCACAGGGGAATATGAGAGAATAATAAATATACTTGAGAAATTCAACAACGTTCTTGCATGCTTTCATGAGAATATATTGATAAATTGCACCGAGATAGATCAAGATATAAAGTCAAGGGTGATTTTCAAATTCAAAGTTCATCGGTCAAAAATGATATAGTTGAAACCATTGACGAGGGTGATAAGATACACAAGAAGGGATTCCTTATGTTTTTCACTCGAGAAAAGAGAGTTCTCTTTCACAAAAGAATAAAAGATTTTCTTAAAGTTCTAGAAAAGTTGAATAATTAAATACAAAGAACTCAACCACACTCAATTTCGTAGAAGAAAACTGAAAATTACTCCTTCTCAAAAGAAGACTTTACTCGACAAAGCAATCAAGGCATCGAGTTCCCTAAACTTTGACCAATTGAAGTAGCATTTCTCTAAAGGAGGCTTTCTTTAATCGAACCATTTTCCTGTCTTACCAATAAAAAGATAACCTTCTTTAGCCCTTCGCAGCCTTTAAAAAAATCAATAGTCTCTTCTTTTTAAACAACACAAACCAACCTCGGGAGGGAAGTCTAGTATAAACTATGTTTTGACCTAATCCCAAAAGAGAAAAGAAATATTTGGGGTACGTAGGCAACCTGAGAAGTTACTTCAAGCCCGATCACGTAAAAAAATGTATTCTCTTAATAAAAGTGTCATTCAAAAGGAAAATCCCCTATTGAAAGGTACAAAAGAAGTAATACCAAACTAAGGGCATTAAAAAAAAGAGTCAAGAGAATTGACAGAAAAAAAATAATGTCAAACTAGGGGCTTTAAAAAAATAGTCAAAAGAATTTACAAAAAAGAATGTCAAACTAGGGGCATTAGTAAAAAAGAGAATATCAGACTAGGGGCATTTTGGGAAAGTCGAACCTTATATATTTTCTTTCTAAACCATGTCCTAAGTCCACCTATTAAGTCCTCCTGAATGCTGATTGACTCGATTAAGGTGCAAGGAACCAAGAAGTTGTCGAGTTGAATATTCAAGATCATCAAGAAGAAAAAGTAGCCCGCTAAATTGAAAACCCCAAAAGGGCGACTTAGGCAAAAGTTAGGGCATAACCATAAAAAAAGGGTCTGCTAGGTTGAAAACTTGAAAAGACGACCTAGGAAAAAATCAAGACATCATCAGAAAAAGAAAAATAAAGTCTACTAGATTGAAAACCTGAAGAGGAGATATAGGCAAAAATTAGGGCATAATCAAATAGGGGGAAATGTCCCATCAAGAACAAAAATTCAGAAGGAAGTTTGTGTAGAAACTAGGAAATGCAAGAAATTATTCAAGCCACAACATTCATTTTTCGACTTGAAGCTCACATCTAACAAAAATAATGTTGAATTTGAAGAAACTCAGAAGCCATCTTGAACATTGTAAGATCTTTAAGAGTATGTTTACTTATCCAAATGTTTGCCAAAGAAAAATATAAAACCATCAACCACTTTGAAGAGAAAGATCTTCTATTCCCATAATTATCAAGATTTTAAGTTCAGCTCAAGTATTTTTCAAAGAAAATTAAAAAAAATGATTAAATCCTTTATTGCACATATGATAATCTTAAGAGTCTTGAAAATTTAAAAGAATGTCGATTCTTCTGTTTGTCATATATCAAAGTCCATAGTGGCTTGTTCATATTTTTCAAGTGTAATCCATTCCATCAGTTTCGTAGTCAAGTTCCAGGGGCATTTTTGAAAATCATTATTATTCCAAAGTTTTGTTCTTAATCACATGATCAAAAAGGAAAATCTTACAAAAGCTTAAAAGTCCAGCGAAGCCTAATGATAATTATGAATCCAGATGCATGACAAGCCAATAAAGGCCCAATCCTTCAAATTTTAAGCTCGATAATACCAAGTTTTTTACTAATTCAAGTCTAAGAAGCGTGGCCCCCATAAGTTCGAGTCCGAGAATCGAGACTCCGAAGTTTTTTTGAATCATAGAATTAGTAGGTTTTTTGAAGTGCCTACCAACCTTAGCCCGAGAAGCGTGGCTCCAATAAGTTCTAGTCTAAGAAATGAGACTCAGACTTTTTTTGAATCATAAAATAAGTAGATTTTTTGAAGTGCCTACAAACATTAGCTCGAGAAGTGTGGCTCCAATAAGTTCGAGTCCAAGAAACGAGACTCCGACTTTTTTTTGAATCATAGAATGAGTAGATTTTTTGAAGTACCTACAAACTTTAGCCCGAGAAGCTTGACTCCAATAAGTTCAAGTCCGAGAAACAAGACTCCGACTTTTTTTTAATCATAGAATGAGTAGATTTTTTGAAGTGCCTACAAACCTTAGCTCGAAAAGTGTGGCTCCAATAAGTTCGAATCCGAGAAACGAAACTCTGACTTTTTTTAATCATAGAATGAGTAGGTTTTTTTGAAGTACCTACAAACATTAGCCCGAGAAGCGTGGCTCCAATAAGTTCAAGTCCGAGAAACGAGACTCCGACTTTATTTGAATCATAGAATGAGTAGGTTTTTTAAGTACCTACAAACCTTAGCCCAAGAAGCATGGTTCAAATAAGTTCGAGTCTGAGAAACGAGACTCTGACTTTTTTTTTATCATAGAATGAGTAGGTTTTTTAAGTGCCTACAAACCTTAACTAGAGTCCGAGAAACGAGACTCCTACTTTGTTTGAATCATAAAATGAATTAACAGGATTGTTTAAATTCTTATAAACCTTAGTTAGAGTCCAAAAAATGAGACTCCAGCTTTTTTTTAATCATAGAATGAATTAACGAGATTGTTTAAGTTCCTGTAAACCTCAGTTCGAGTCCGAGAAACGAGACTCCAACTTGAATAAGATTTTTTAAGTTCCTACAAACCTTAATCCGAGAAGTGTGGCTCTAATAAGCTTGAGTCTGATTAAACGAGACTAAAAATTTTTTCGAACTCTAAAAAAGAATTTCAGTAGGATTTAATGCAGTTTTACATCACCTATCTCGTTATTCAAACTTACCATAATTCAATATTGTGTGATTGTCTTCATTACGTATGTGTATTTCAGTTTGAATCATTATCGTCACTAAGAGAAGATCTCTAGGACCTAACATTTGTAGTTATTGATGAGAATTTATTCTCAATGATCCAATAGAATACTCAATAAGTATCACACATTTGCACACACGTGCACTTTTTGTATTAGTCAAGGAGAATTTTTCAAAATTCAAGGATCTGACATCGTTAGTGAGAGTTCAGGCTCAAGGACCTAACAACTTTTAGTTCAGGGAAAATTTTACCCTTAAGGATCCGAACATCCTGACGAATTGCTAAATAAAACTGTAAAATGAACTATCACTAGCTTTGGCATTCAGATTTCGCACTATCTACCAAAATAAATTTGCTATCTAGTTTGCTTCAACCATCTGCCAAAGAGGGGCATCTGTAGACACCTTATTTTTGCACTCGCCTGATTAATCAACTCGTTAACTCGATTGCAACGGTTCCCAATGATAGATGAATATTCCAATGTTTTTGTTTGTTACTAGATATGTTTCAAAAATTCGGATGAGGTATCTCAAGCGAACAAAACTTTAGAAATCAGGCTACGCTAGGAAGACATGACCCAAAACATAGAAATCGTCATTTTTCAGACAAAAAAAAAAGCTTTACAATAAAAATCACTAAAAAATGATCAAATTACCAAAATACCTCTAACATCAAAACATCCTTAGAGCCTATATTACGCTTAGGAAAATCCTTTCGAACTCATAAAATAATAAACTAAAACCAAATAAATCGTTTCGCCAATTTTCATAAAATTTGACAAAATTACGAAAATGCCCTTCATAGGGTTCACAATTATTTCATACCAAAAAATTCATAAATGACACAAACTAATAATCCCATCGAATTCCTTACAAAAAATATATTCAAAAACATCAAAAAACGACTTCTCAATGCAAAAGTCCTCTTTGGGGGTAAAATAGTAATTTTTCAATTTTAATAATTTAAAATTCTAAAATTAATAATTAAAACATTAATTAATGTAAAGTAAAATCCTAATTAAAATTAAAATTTTTAAAACCAATCAATCGAGTTCTCAGGCTAAGTTGTTGATGGTTGCCCACTTATTTAAGTGGAACCCCCTGATATTTATTAAAAGACCCCTCCATTTGGGGGCCTAAAGAATTAAAATATAATTAAGAAAGGTTCTCCAAAAAATCAAAAATATATTATTTCATTGTAGGTGAGAATCAAAATCCTAATTTAAAGAAACATAATCAATCAAATAAGACTTAAGTCAAAACCCTAATTAAAACCATAATCTCAAAAAACCTAATCAATTAAATAAAACTTAAGTCAAAACTCTAATTCACCTTATCTAAAAGAAACATAATTAAACATCAACTCTTCCAAAAAAATCTATAAATAGGAGCCTCCACAACCCAATCTCGTAGGTCAAAATAAATCTTAAGAAAAATAGGTCAAAAAGTTTCCCTAGCATTCGCCAAACCCTAATTTTGGAGTCCTAACCCTACCTATCATCCAAACCCTAGTTTTGCTATAAAAAAAAACTCCTAGAAATTTTTCAAAAATATCCAGAAACCTCTAAAAAATATATAGAAAACACTCAGATCTAGATACCTCAACTTGGAGATCATAAGCAAATCCAATGATGAAAACAAAATAAGGAATCTCATACGAGGAATGTCTCCGCCAGCTTTGAGGGAACAAATCGTTGCGATCGTCTAGGTACTTCTTATTTTTTTATTTATTGATTTTAGGTCTTTTAACAATGTAATCTTTTTTGGGAATAGTAGAGACCGGTGTTTGCCGGATAAGGTTGGTGCCTAACACCTTCCAATCCCGTAACGTGATCCCCAGACCCATAATTTCTTTTTCGTAGATTAGTGTTATTTATTTTTTTAAAGTCAATATTTGGTTCCTAGACCATAATAACTAGGTGGCGACTCTCAAACACCCAAAAAAAACGGATCCGCAACCCGCAGATCGAGGGCGCTTTCACCAATTACACCCTTATTGGAATTGCTTGATGTCTATACCACCAATTACAAACCATTCGATCTAAGTTCGGATGAAACGTATTATTTATCCCCACCCTATTATGATATCCCCGCCTTCACTAGCTACCTCTTGGCCCAAATGTACCTAGGAGAAATTTTCTCCCTAACTAATAAGGACCCTTACACGTTAACCAAAGAAAATAAATATTTCTCCCTTTCTAGTGATGAAGTCGAGCATATGACCTGAGGAGGAAAATTTTTTAAACCCCCGGAACTTAACGTTGACAATCCCACAACTTTGGCTAGAAAGGAAAAGATAGATCCCATTAAGGAAATCATCAAAGAAAATGATGATATTATAAAGCAGTTAAAGAAATTAGGCACTAACATTTCGATTTGGGGATTGTTAATGGCCTTAGCCGCTCATGGAGAAGTAGTTCTAAAGGTATTAAATGCAGCTCAGGTTTCTCTTTACACTTCTCAAAATAAGTTGGCAAACATAGTAGGGGCAACATATGTGAAAAACATCTTATCATTCTTAGATTTAGACCTCCCTAAAGAAGGGTCAAGTCACACAAAACCATTGCACATCACAATTGACTACAATGGAATAAGGGTCCTTTTAGTATTAGTTGACAATGGAAGTGCACTAAACGTTTATCCCCTGAGGACTACTACTTGTCTTGGGTTTAAAGTAAAGGATCTCAAACCAGCCAATTAGGGTGTCAGAACTTATGATATACTAAAAGAGACATACTAGGAACTTTCTATCTCTGGTTGTTCACAGATATAACTAACTTTCTTATAAAGTTTCAAGTGCTAGACATTAAGTCTTCCTTTAATTTGCTATTGGGGAGACTATGGATACATCATCAGAAGGTCAAATTTATCAAAGATGGTTTAGTGATCACCCTTCACAAAGATATTGAGATTGTAGGAGTCGTGAACAATACAAAAGCCAAGAGTGAGTCATTGCTTGAGATTCAACCAAAACAACATGAGATAAAGTTTAGCGCATTTGAATTCAAGAAAATCTACTCAATTCAGTGGGACAAATCCATAAAAGAATATTTCCCTATCAAGAACACCTCCAATTGTTACATAGCTAATATGTTCAAGAACATGAGGTTCTTCCCTGGCGTGGGCTTAGGCCGAAGACAACAAGGTATCAAAGTCACATCAGTTGTCCAAGAAGTCATTGTTACATTCGGGTTAAGATACAGACCTATTAAGGAAGATTGGGCCTAATACTTGAAAGCAAATGAGACAAAAAAAAAATACAAAAAGGCAAGGACATCTTACAAATCTGATTAAGATGAAGTGATATCCTAAGACCCTCAATAGATACTTCATAGAAGTAGGAGAATATTTTCCTTATTACAACTTTTTAGAGCCATTTATTGATCACATCACAGGTACACCCTTATGAAAAAAAATTGGGATGAATTGGCTTGAAAAGGAAGAAGATAAAAAGTCTAAAGAATAAAAAGTCAAAAATTAGCAAACTACTACAGACTCTCAATATTACTCAAATGTTTCTCGAAGATCATAGTGTCTATCAGTCGGATTTGGTACCCCAAATCCACAGTCTGTAATCAAACCTACTATCAAATCTCTTTCTAGTCTTGTCAATGTTGTTATGTCTACTGAGTCTAGCACGTCTGTTATGTCTGTTGAGTATTTCATTTCTCTTGAGTCTATTAAGTCTACTATGAAGTCTGTTACCCCATCTAATTTTAATGAAATAGATGAAATTTCTGATTACCCCGAGCACAATAATAATTTAACTAATAATCTGACTTCAGGGGGGAAATCTTCTGACAAAGAACTTCCTCCCGAATTAATCAAGTTACGTGAACAAGAAGATGAATGTCAGGTTCAACCTCTAATGGAAGAGATAGAGGTAATTAATCTCAAAACAAAAGAAGATCCTTAAGAAGTTCAGATTGGTGCTACCTTATCCCCCGACGAACAAAATGAGATAGTGAATTTACTTAGAAAGTTCAGAGAGGTATTCGCATGGTCTTATAAAGGTAAGCACAGATATTATTCAACATCGGGTTTTGCTACATCAAAATGTTCATCCAATTAAACAGAAGCTCAGACGTATGAAGCCAAAATGGACTTTTAAGATCAAGGAAGAAGTCATGAAGCAAATTAATGCTATAGATTTCTAGAGGTGATAAAGTACCCTAACTAGAGTACTAATATAGTCCCAATTCCTAAAAAGGATGGAAAGGTTAGAATGTGTGTGAACTTTAAGGATGTAAATAGATAAAGCTCGAAAGGTAGCTTCCTCTGTCACACATAAATGTTCTAATCGATAACACATCGAGAGATGCTCAACTTTTATTTATGAATGGATTTTCAGGATACAATCAAATAAAGATGGAACCACCATATATGCAAAGACATAGTCAATCACACAATAGAGAACATTTTGTTACAAGGTCATGTCTTTTAGTTTGAAGAATGTTGGGTCCACTTATCAGAGAGTGGTGACAACTGTACTACATGACATGATCCACAAAGAAGTCGAGGTCTATGTAGACGACAGAATAGTCAAATCCAAGGAATGAACTGGCCACGTAGATGCACTATAAAATTTTCTCACAAGGATCCAAAATATTAGTTGTGTCTCCACCCACATAAATGTGTATTCAAAGGTACTTCTGAAAAATTATTGGGCTTCGTAATTAGTTAAAGAAGAATTGAAGTAGATCTTTGAAAAATCAAAGTTATCTAAGAAATATCACCACCCAAGATAGAAAAATAGATTCGAGGATGCTTAGGTAAGATTCAGTGTCTCAAAAGATTTATCACTTAGCTCACCAACATCTACGAGCCTATCTACAAGCTTCTCAAGAAGACTGAATCGACGGTATGGAATGAAAAATGTTAGAAAGTTTTTGATCAAGTTAAAGAGTATCTCGCAAGTCTGCTTGTCTTGGTTCCACCTACTCCAGGTTAACCACTTCTTCTCTATCTATCAGTCTCAAAAGTAGCTATGGGATATATGCTGGCAAAATATGACTAAGACAATCGTAATGAAAGAGCCATTTATTACACCAGCAAGAAGATGTTAGAGCATGAGCAAAGGTATTCCACACTTGAGAAAACCTGTCCGGCTCACTCTCACTAAAAGCCTAAAGACTCAAGATTGGTTGCTCAAGCGAAAAATAATCTAGACTTCTAGATACGCTGAAAGCATCTGGCACCTCTTTCTTGAGTGTGGGTATGGCAGAAGGGTTTGGTATTCATTAAAAAGCAAATGCAAGCTTAATAGAGGTACCATCACGTGGGACAATGAGATTGCTTGGCTGTCTCGCATCTATCTTCAAAGGCAAAAGCATGGTGATTGATCTAAGGTGCGTCTTCCAAGCGTTTATTTACAATTTGTGTAGAGAAAGGTGCAAAAGAACTTTCAAGTCGACCTCAAAGACTGAAGATCTTATTACCATTATCTCTCAATAAGTTAAACTGAAGTTCAGTGGGCTGACCTCTCATGTCCTTGACACCCAATGCCATAGAGACCTCTCTAACTAGTCGATTTCTGCCCCCTTTTGTTATTAAAAAGGAGCTGAAATGTAAATGGGATCATCCTCCTCCAAACTTTGTCAAGCTCAACACGGATGGCTTTCTACGAGGTCCTTTGGGAGGTATGGGACCTGTGCTTAGAAATTCTGATGGTAGGGTCCTTAAAATGTTTGCTGAAGGTTGTAATGCTTCTTTTATTCTCTTCCTCGAGCTTCAAGCAATCTTCAAGGATCTTGAATTGGCTGCTGTTTCTTTCAACTCATCCACTGCAATTGATTGTATTCTTACGAGATGTAGCATTCCTTGAAAGGTTAGAAGATTTGTGGAAGACATAAATCCTTAGTTCCTCTTTCGGATCTTGTTCTCTCTTTATTAGAGAGACACTAATAGCTCTTTTTGTCATGGAGGAACTAATAGGGTAGCTGATTGCTTAGCTTCTTTCGGTCATTCAAGCTATTATTGTCCCCAACGCTAAAGAGCTAGATATCCTTGTGGGTGAGGACGCTAGGGGATGCTTGTAATAAAGACTAGCTGATTTCTTTTTCTTTAATATATATGGCCTGGAGGTCTGCCCAACTCCCTGATTACCTTACAAAAAATAAAAAAACAAAAAAAATTCGAAGCCTCCCTTGCAGTTAAAAGTAATTAATTCAAATCAACCTTTCAGGTAATTTTCAAAAATGATTTGGGGAGTAGGTACCTTTAATAAAGAAGGTAAAAAGATGTAAAACCCAGGACCCATGGCTTGTTAACACTCCTCATGACCATCGATTTAGATGAACAGGAATATGATGACTTAGAGATGATGGAATTGTCCCTACACATTCCATCACCCCCCACCCAACATTATGAAAATAGGAAGAAAAAAAAAAGGGTAACAGATCATTGTAAACCTAATCTGTTAGTTGTATCACCAAAAAAAATGAAAAAACTCAGACATTACTACACCTTTCCCTAACCTTTTATTGGGTGGTGATGATATAATTTAAATATTAAAAAAAAATACATCCAGCAGCAATAGTTGAACCATGAGGAGACTAAAACTTCCATATAAAAGACAGAATGAATCACCATTCACCCATGAAAAATTGTGCAACCTTATCTCAAAATTATAATTTAGATTAAAACAAGTAGCGAAAATTGTGTGATGCTTTGCTAATCCCAAGCACTGGTCACACCTGGGCCATACCCACCACCGGTGGAACCTCCATATCCACCACCTCCACTACTGTTGCCTCCACCATAGTAGTCTCCACCACCCCTATTCATAGGAGTGTCCCTCCGGAAATCACGGCCCCCAAAGCGACCTCCACCAGAACGTCTATTCCTCCCTCCTCCATAAGATGATCGAGCCGCGTAACGGGAAAGCCAAGCAGGTACTTCTTGATTAGATTCATGCATCAGATCTGCCAGTGCCCTTGCCAACGAAGTATTGTTCTCATTGAAAAACGCAGTCGCTAAACCAGACTTACCTGCTCGCCCCGTCCGTCCTATCCGATGGACGTAGTCATCTATATCGTTCGGGAGATCAAAGTTGACTACATGTGCTACATGTGGGATATCGAGACCACGTGCTGCCACATCTGTTGCCACCAATATTGGGGTTGTTCCACTTTTGAATGATCTCAATGCTTGCTCTCTTTCCTGCAAACACAATAATATTCACTCATGTTAGATGTGCAAGTCACCGTATACACAAAGAATTGAGTACTAAAAGAGGTGTAAAGGGCAGTAGAAGACAAACAAGAAGACATATCACTGGAAAAAAAAAACACAGAAACAATAATCTGTATCATATTTCAGAGATTCATACATCCAGACAAGTCCAAACATTTCACTTACAGAAAAATATGAAGTGTGGTCAACATTTTCATTTAAGGATTTAGAATTTTTTTTTGATATGCACAAATTTATTAGAAGAGGACAAGATGTCCGCAAAGAGAACAAAGCAGCTTAACAAAAAGTATAACAAAGGCAAGAGTCAAAAAACAAAACAAAACTGTTAGTCGTGTGAGCCCAATACTTAAGCCCACACGATCCATGCCTTATTTCTAATTAATGTATGGTCATGTGAGACCAATACTTAAGCCCACATGACCAACCACATGTTTTTAATATAAAAGAGAGACTGAACCCTATCAGGAGTGACCTACTCATTTCTCTTCTCTACTTTCCTCCTCTCCTTAACCCTAATCTTTTAACATGGTATCAGAGCACTTCTAACATTAGATCTGTTTGATTTCTCTTCTCTTTTTTCATTTTCTTACTCTCTTTCTCTTCCCCCTTCAATCCGATATTTCCAAACCCTAAGGCCTTAATTCCGAAAAGGATTAGGAATTTGAGGTTTGTGTGTTTGCACCTAGATGTTTATCTAGGATTTGGTTTGTGTTCGTTTAAGGTGTTTTTGAATGTTTGAGGAATTTGTGGACAGTTTATAGAAAAAAATCTGTGAATAGTGTCATGTGAACAATGCCCTGTGAATAGTATTTTCTGCGTGAATAGTGCCGCATGAACAGTATTTTTACAAACAAACAAAAAAAAAACAATTAAGACTTCTTCGGCTTTTCGATCAACAGTATGAAGTTTTCCTAGATCTCAATTTTTTTCTAGATGTTTTTGGGTTTTGCGATTTTATTACAATTTTGTTTCGTTGGCTTCTCAACCCTAACCGCATTTCAAAGAATATCCTTAGGGATATTATATTTTTTTGAGATTTTTTTTTCATCCCCATGCGGATTTTCAATTTACTCCTCCCTAGATGGCAAATTTGGGGATTTTTGATGGTGTTGGTAGAGGATGCCGTGGTAGAGGAGGTTGTGGTGGTCATGGACATGGTCATAGTGGTGATTTGAAGTATACCTATTATGGCAACACTAGCCACACTGAGCAATTTTGTTGGGATAAATGGGGTAAACTTGCTTGGGTTAATTAAGCTCAAGAGGAACCTCCTCAGAGTTCTACTGATTCCACTTCTAAGACTATATCTAGAGCTGCATCTTCTAATCTTACCACACAGTTGAGAGAAAAGTTGACTACCTTGATTGCAAAAATTTCTTCCCTTATTATTGCGTCTTTCAGGATATCATGAACCAATAGGTGTCAAGCCTTAAGAAGTTTTTTGCAAAAGTTAGCTGAGCAAGGGCAGCTCAGGGATTTTGTAGGAAAGGGAAGATTAGATAGAAACCGGCCAAAAAGACAATACAGAGAAGATCAAAGGCACGATCAACCTTTTGCAAAATAGCATAACAAAAGAGCTACAATGATACATGTAATACTGAGGCAGGATGAAAGGAGACTGAGGAAAGGAAGACTGATAAAAGGGTGAAGACGCGACGAGCAAAGCATATGATGCATGTCTATACTACCAGAAGTGGCCCTACTAAGCAAAGTAGATCACATTACGAATACATGGTGGCTTTCTCTAAGGACTTGGAAGGGGTGGTACATCCACACTATGATGCCCTGATCATGACACTCCAAGTCAGAACCTTTACCCTAAAAATTGTCTTGAATGACAATGGCGACGAACATCCTCTATGCTTCGACCTTTGAAAAAATGGGGTTGAGCAGGAACGTACTTACCTTAACTAGAACACCACTAGTGGAGTTTGATGGAGGCTCAAACCAGCCTTGGGGGGAGATCGTTCTTCCAGTACAGGCAGACCCGGTCATTCTGATGACCAACTTTACAATTGTAGAGGCAGCTTTGCCCTACAATGCAATCCTGGGAAGGTGGTGGACACAAGATAAGGGTCGTCCCTTCAATGGACTACCAGGTATTGAGATTCCCAACTCCTCAGGGGATGTGGGATATCAAGGGAGATCAAACAATAGCGCAGATCTATATGTTGGAACAAGAAAAAGAGTAAAATGCTAAGGTGCAGCAATAACAATTACAATAGGGGTGGCCGAACAAAAAAGATAAAGATGGTAGACATTGGGGAAGGAAGGCAAATCAGAATAAGAGCAGAGTTGGATCCAAGAGAGTTAAAAAATCTGACGAATTATCTACAAAAAAACAAGGACATTTTCGCCTGGTCGTTTGAAGACATGCTAGGGATTGTTCAAAGGTGATCTGCCATCACCTCATTGTCGAACCAAGTATGAGGCTGGTGAAGTAGAAGCCAAGAAGACTAGCACCTAATTTAAGATAAGCTATAAATGAAGAAGTCAAAAAACTGATCAGAGCAGGATTTATCAAAGAGGTGCCGTTTCCAAATTGGATAATTAACATTGTGGCAGTACCAAAGAAAATGGGAATGTTAAGGTGTGTATAGGCTTCACAAATTTAAATAAGACATGCCCAAAGGGCAGCTTCCCAATGCCAAGAATCAATCAACTAGTAGATGCGACATCAAGACACGAAAGACCATCCTTCATGGATGGTTACTCAGGTTACAATCAGATCAAGCTCATCACAGAAGATCAAGAGAAAACGGCCTTCATCACCGAACAAGGACTCTACTGCTATAAAGTCATGCCATTTGGATTAAAGAATGTTGGAGCTACGTATCAAAGACGGGTGACAGAGTTATTCAGAGATTTACTTGGGAAAACTGTTGAAGTCTACATTGATGACCTGCTGGTCAAAAGTAAAAAAGGAAGATCACATTGCAGACCTGGAGAATGTGTTCTCCCAAATAAGGCATATCGGGATGAAACTCAACCCAGAAAAATGTACCTTTGTGATGACGTCAAGTAAATTTTTAAGATACCTAGTCACAAAAAGGGGAATTGAAGCCAACCTTGATTAGATCAGGGCATTGCTCGAGATGCCTTCGCCAAAGACTAAGAAGCAAGTGTAGAACTTAACAAGGAGAGTGGCAGCATTGAACAGATTTATCTCCAAATCTGTAGACAAATACAGACCTCTATACCTACTCATACAGAACAATACAAAGTTTGAATGGACAGAAGAGTGTAAATAGGATTTTGGAGAGCTGAAGAAATACTAGGGCGTCCTTCAATTCTTTCAAAACCAAAAGGAGGAGAGGAACTATACCTAGCAACTTCTGAGTGTGCACTCAGCTCAGTTCTAGTCGGAATAGGGGCAGTAAAGGAGCAGCCAATCTAATTCCTCAGCAAGACCTTCATAGATGCGGAGACCAATACACAAAGATTGAGAAATTAGGTCTAACCTTAGTGTACTCTGCTTTTCGGCTAAGACCATACTTCCAGGCTCACAAAGTTCAAGTCATATCAAATTACCCACTGAAATCTGTACTGGGGAAGACAAAATGATCAAGAAGAATGGAAAAATGGGCAATTCAATTAATTGAGTTCGAAATCGAGTACAAACCAAAAGTCTCGTTAAAAGGTCAAACGATAACTGACTTCCCATCTGAAAAGAACGCAGACCTCCAAGTAGAAGAACTGGGTACAAAGGAAAGATTGGAAGAAATGGGTATCCAACCAAGGTAGAAATTCTTTGTAGATGGATCTTCAAACTCGAAAAGATCTGGGATTGGAATGGTGGTGCTCACTCCAGAGAATACAAGAATCAAAAGGACAGTGAGGTTGGGGTTCAGAGCCTCAAACAATGAAGCAGAGTACGAAGCAATGTTGCTCGGATCAAATATGTTAGGTGAGCTCGAGGTCAAAGAGGTTGTAGTCTACAACGACTCCTAGCTAGTAGTTAACTATGTCAACAAAAGTTTGAAGCATGGGACCCTAGGATGCAGCTCTACCTAGAAAAAAGCAGAGCAATTACAAGCCAACTTTGGGAGATGAAGGTGGAGCATATACCAAGATCTGACAACAAACATGCTGACGTTTTAGCCTATGTGGCATCTATGTTAACAGGGGAAGACAGGAGAGAACTCCCACTAGGTTTTCAGGATAGACTAGCTATTGAAAAACCAGAGCAGATTAGCTATGTAGTATCATCAAGGGATCAAAATTGGATCAATCCGATAATTTCCTATTTCCAGTCAAGACAACTTCCACTTGACTCAAAAGAGTTAAGAGAGATTAGAACTAGAACAGAACGTTACATTATACTCGATGATCAGCTTTATAGGAAGTCATTTAGTGGGCCACATCTTCGTTGCCTAACTCTAGAAGAAGCCGAACAAATGTCAAGTGAGATCCATGGGGGAGATTGTGGAAACCATTCGAAAGCCAGATCATTAGCGCACAAAGTACTCACAACGGTATTTTTGGCCTTACTAACAGAAGGATGCTTCCCTATATGTCAGATGCTACGATAAATGCCAAAGACATGTAAGACTTATTCATCAGTCAGTAGTTCAACTCAACTCAGTAATCAACCCCTGGCATTTTGCCCCATGAGGAATGGATTTAGTCGAACCACTACCTAGAGAACTAAGTAATCTAACTTTCCTACTCATACCAACAGACTACTACACCAAATGGGCAATGGCCAAGATTCTCCAGTAAGAAGTACAGAAATTCATTTGGGAGAACATGATCTACCGATTTGGTGTGCCATGCACAATTGTATCAAACACTAGAAAACAGTTCTCAAGGAAGCAGAACAAATCCTTTTGTAGAGAGTGAGGCACAACTCAACTATTTTCTTCCCTCTAGTACCCCCAAGGAAATGGTAGGTAGAAGTTATGAACAAAGTCTTGGTCGACATCTTGAAAAGATTAGGAGAGGCAAAAAGAAAATGGACATCGGTGTTGCATGGAGTACTATGAGCTTACAGGACATCAACTCAATCCTCCCCATTCGTCATGACATACGGAGTAGAGGCAACGATCCCAACAGAAAACAGTTTCCCCACTACACTTTCAAGGATAGTGAAATTCGGGTAAAATGATAGATAGCTAGTGGTCGAGCTAGATTTATTAGAAGAAAAACGTGAGACAACCCGAGTAAGGTTGAAAAGTTATTATCAAAGGTTACAAAGCCACTTCAGTAAAAAGGTTTGTACTAGACAATTTAGGGAAGGGGACTTAGTTCTTCGAAGGGTTTTTCAGAATACATAAGAGCTGATCAACGAAAAATTAGGTCCGAATTGAGAAGGTCCCTACCTAGTGACCCAGGCTGGAACGAAAGGGGCTTACTATCTTGCTACAATGTCAGGTCAGGACTTGCCTAGGCCATGGAACACTTGTAACCTCAAGAAGTATTATCAATAAAAGAATGATTGTCCAATTGTGTAGTTCAGCCCTGTGTGGCTTAGGGTCCTGAGTGACCTTTGTTGTCCTGAGTGGTTGTACAGCCCTTATTGCCATTGTCTAATTCAAGCTTGTGTGGCTCAAGGTCCTGAGTGACCTTTGCTGTCCTGAGTGGCAGTACAACCCTTATGACCATTGTGTAGTTCAACCTTGTGTGGCTCAGGATCCTAAGTGACCTTTGATGTCCTAAGTAACAGTGCAGACCTTAGGATTATTGTGTAATTAATCATGTGTGGCTCGAGGTCCCGAGTGCCCTTTTTTAGCAGTCCTAAAACGTCAATAAAAGACTTGTTGCTACCGAGTAGTGCAAATATAACGCAAACAAATAGAAAAGAAAGGTTCAGATCTCTTTGACCAATGAAAGGTGTCATCCCCAAGAGAAAGCCAGAGATGACATCTGGGGGGAGAAACCTTAAACAAACAAATACATCGAAAATAAATCTAAGATCAAGAGTGGAAAGGAAAAATCTTCTCATTCATACAAAACTTGATTACATTGATTGACCTCTAAAGGGAGACAATAAAAAAAAAGAAAGTAGTACAAAGAAAACAGAAGAAAACAAGACTTGTTGGTCAAAGAAGAGGAAGATTAGCTTGCTCAACCTGAGTCAAAGTTTGTTGCTCGACCAAGATCTACTGCTCTGATAGAGGATTAAGTTGGACAAGAAGATGAGCAGGAGTGGCAACAGACGTTTGGGCAGGAGTGGGCTAATCAATCTCATCCAGAAGAGGAGGAACTCGTCCCCATCGGCCTTGCCAATTTGGACATCTCCCAAGGGCTAAGAGCATAGACCTATCGTTTGATTCTTCTTCTTCTGCCTCCTTGTACGATAGCCAGGCAGCCTCGAAGCCATCATTATAAGCTTTATTAGAAGACTCATCCATAGTCAAAACATATTGAGCCCTCATTCAGCAACTTTTTGGTTGTCACCTTATCTTCCTTGGCCTGTTTTGCCCTGGCCTCTTGTACTACAGGCTCAAGTTGAGCAATAATAGCCAAGTTGGAGGCTACATTTACTTGCTCTTCAAAATTGGTCTTGAAAGAGCCCAACTCCAACTCTTTCTCCCTGAGTTCCTTCCTCAGGTCTTCTAGCTCGGCATCTTTTCTCTACATGCACTCCTTGAAGCTCTCGTGTTCCAACAGAAGGTTATGATGCGCCAGCTCCAATTTCTGATGCTTGGCATCTAGAGCGTCCTTGGCCTTGGATAACTGGATCAAATTTACCTTCAGCTAAAAGATGGTATCTTTAGAAGCAAGTGTAGAGGAAGTGAACTCGGCAGGATGTGTTTTTCTATGGATTGATGGCTACTGGATATAAATAGAAAACGTCAGTCATTTAGTTGTTAAAAAAGATCATGTGTCTTCTACGAGTCTATGATCTTGTGAATCCAGTCGTGTAGTTGAATTACACATAGGATGTTTTAGATCAATGGTAATAAATTAAACTTAATTAATGCGCCCGCATAAGTTATTAATTTATTGATAATTTGTATAGTGACATTGTACTGTCATGCTTTGCATCATTGGTGCAGGTTGAGTAGTTAGTAGCTTTCGAGCTATTGGCTCACCTTTGTTTTCTACATATTTTCAAGTGTAGTACGTGGAGACGACGGGGGTGGTGAAGTAGCTTAGTAGATTTGCTTATTTCAATAGTTTTATCTGCCTATTTTACTTTAGAAATACAGGTAGTGAGGATCTTAGTGAAATTCTCTTTTTAGTACTCTCTAGTTTGTGGTAGATTGATCAAACAAATTCTCTTGATTCACTACAATGTTTGGATTTTGGATTATTTCTTACTATTGGAAAACATTTAGCTAGTTGTTGTTTTATTTCCAATTGCATAAAATTTGCAGTTATCGTGATATTCTATGCCTGAGATATGTTCTCAATCTCATCCCTTGAAATCTGTGTCCAAATCTAAATGATTTTGAGCATTCAACTTTGGGGGCGTGACAAAGATCCCTTTGAATTCCTTAAAAGAGTTTGCTCCAAGAAATCAAGAAGGCCAAAATAGATAAGATCAAATCAAGACTGTTGGACTCCTTTCCCTCAAAAATACAAAGATTACGTTCTTTCCAAATACCCCAATAGATCACAAAGGGGGTCAAGCACCAAAGAATCCTCTTGGATAGGGAGGAGCCTCCCCAAGCCAGCCATATCTCGAACAACAACTTAACCGAAAGTGACAAACAACCCATTAATCCAAAAAGAGACAAGAAATGCGACCAAATCTGATGGGTAACCTAGCAATGAAGGAACAAGTGATTTGATGTTTCTTCACAAGATCTACATAGACAACATTGATTTGGAGAAATGAAACCTCATCTGATTAATTGATCCAAAGTTGGCAACAAAGCTACTAACCAAATAAAAGTCAAAATTTTTTAGAGCACCTTCCCACCCCCAAACAATCACGTGGGGGAAGTCAATAGAACATCTTGGAGAGATAGCAAGATACATTGTTTTCACATAAAAACGAGCATCCCTCGCACCACGCCACATTCTTCGATCCTCCATTCCAACATTTATCTGAATATTTTCCACCAAATGTATCAAACCCCCCAAACTTTCCTACTCCCAATCATTAAACGCCCTCCTAAACCCGAAATCCCAATTAGTTTCCCCATTCCCCATGGTTCCAAATAGAGAAATTACTTGGCCTTTCTTCACAAACAAATTGAAAAGGTCCAAAAATTGCTCCAAAAGCGGTTCATTCTCACACCACCAATCTTGCCAAAATCTCACCCTAGACCCATAACATATTGCACTATGTTATATTACTTTAGTAAGATTTTTAGCAAAAGTGGCAACCCAGGTAGAAAACTCATGCAGCTACAAACTAGAAAAGTTGGTAATAGCATCTGATGAGCTCAATGCACCTTCCCAAGTATTCAAAGCTGACCTCTCCACATAGATCAGAAGATTTTTGACAAGTCCACCGGCTGCCACATATTCCCACTGAAACCAATGTATGTCCTGACTTTTATAATATTAAGTGTATTACTCAGTATTTTCAGATATCAATAAAAATTTTAAACCTCCAAAAAAGTATTAGAGAACAATCAATGAAAAAATAACAAATACTAGATATAAAAGAAATGATAGCTTATAACATCTGGCCTTCCATGCTTGTAGCTTTCAAATACAAGGGAAAAAAATCAAAGAGAGCTTCTATTGGCACCCTAACTTTTTCTTATTACACCCCAATTTCTTAAATTAGTTATCGTACCACAATTATGGATTAAAACACTCTTCAAACAATACAAAGGTTTGGCCCAAATTATAATCACAACATTACAAAACATTATCACACTCGTTCAAACAATTTCAGTAGTTGTTTACAATTATGATTGAGCTCATATAAAAAAAATGATCGGGCATATAAAATTCTAAACCCCAAAAATAGAAACCGTAGCAAAGACAAAAAAACAGAGAGAGAAGTTCTATTGGTTCCCCAACTTTTACTTATTCTCAACCATTCACTTATTTTCTTTATTTTTAGTTGAGGTGTAATAAGTAGAGTTGGGGTGCCAATAGCAGCTCTCAAAAAATATATGCATTAACTAGAACGAAATTAAAACATCCAGACACATTAAAAATGCATACCAGCAGAGAGGGCATTTACTGAAGTAGTAAGCAAATTTAAAAAACAATGCAGCAGAATCCTATCTCCTAAACAACAGATCTAACTTACCTGCTGTGATCTATCACCATGAATCGTAGTTGCAGGAAAACCATTTTGATACAACCAGTGTTCCAATGAATCAGCTCCTTTCTTCGTCTCCACAAAAACTAGAGTCAGCGCTTGCTGCAAACCCAATAACAGGAAAGATCTTTATATGATTAGATATAGATATATACAAAACTAGAGTTATTAGTAGAATCAGGAAGCTTAGGAATTATGAATTTTAAGTGTGAACATTCATAATAGCAACAAAGAAACAAAAGCACGAGTAAGGCAATAATGTGGCTAAGATAAGAATAAACTACTGAGAAACCGTATCCCATGAAACAACAAAAGTGTGCATTCTACTTTATTACCTTCCCGTGCACTCCATTTGCCATTTGGGCATGAAGAAGATCCATGAGGTGGCTTCTCTTGTCGGACTCAAGAACATATTCAACTCTTTGGACAATCAAATCAGTACTTGAACCAACCCTCCCAACAGCCAGAAAAATGTAGTTTGAAAGAAAATCAGAAGCCAGTCTCTGAAAAAAGAATCAACCACAATTTATTAAAAAAAATGCTAAGGAATATCAGATGTCAATCATATTCAACAAGACTGCCAATAGCATACAATTCAAACAAAAAAAAAAAAATCTGTGAAATTCTCTTGAGATCGATAATAACTAGAGTTAGCATGAGTATAACCCCACTCCTGTACAGACAAAAAGGGGACAGAATTATAAATAAATCTGGATAGAACAATTAAACATTTTGGAACTTCCCATAAACTTGAATATGTTGCTAAAGAAGGTGACTATGTCCTATATTTATGCTTAACTACGAATAGAATGAATCAAATTGAAAAAACAAATAATCAATATTTGATAAGAGAAAATTCTAGCAGAAAAGATCAAGACATTTATAACATGTAAAGCCAATAGGATATGAAAGAACGAAAGAAGGAACCAAGAAATAACTATGGAAAAAAATGATGGAAAAAGCATAAGAGAAGGAACTATCAACTTCCCAAATGCAAGGCACCCTCACCCAAACCACATGCCACAACAAACTAGAAACTAACTACAAAATAAAGAAACCACGGTATTTATCAAAAAAATAACAAAAAAATAACAAAAAAATATTTTAAAAAAGAAGAAGAAGAAATTACAGTCTAGCGGTCAAAAACACAGTTACCGAAAAAACTACCCAAATTGAAGTTGAAATGTGCAAACTATGCCTAACGTTCAAATGTGAATTCAACTTAAATAAGAAGCCTTCCCATAGCCATATTCTGTAACTCAAACACACCATATCAAAGTTTATATTGTGAATTATGTCGAAAGAACAAATGCTACTTCCATTTAAATAATAAGTCTTCCCAATATCCATCAGATAAATGCTCCAAAATGGTTAACCAAAAGGCACACGCGCGCACATACACACAAACACAATCTTTTTAAACAGTTTAACTAACTTGGAATGTTATTAAAATCCTACAATTTTTTAACCAAACCGTGAGACCCAATCAAAACTTGAACCGAAAGACTTTGTATCTTATGCCTGAATCCCTTTTCATAGAAATACTATAATAGTGAGAGAATTCTATAATTCAAGAACGATTCACAAATCGAATCGTACGATTTTAACAAAACATGGGGCACATTTTGGGGTGAAAACAACACTTGTATTAAGCTTAAACACTACCAAAAGGAAAATTGGTATTTTTCTAGTAACCCAGCATAGATGAAAAGAAATGTGTTCAGCACGCAATTTAAAAGATCAAGGACAGAGATTATTGATAAGTTGAAATAAAGTGCCTACCTACATAGCCAAGCAAATTGTTTTGTACATTTGTAGCAAGCAACAGTGAGCTCCTAAACTATTTGATAATTAACATAATTATCCTTTTTCTATTTTTCTTACATGAACTTCAATTTTATTATTATTATTTCCACAGATATATGGGATGGATTTTTTTTTTTTTTTTTTTTTTGCGCTGTAACTAAACAACTTGATATTGTGCTCTGCATTGTATAATCTTTATGATTGCTTATTTGCTGTGTATTTAAGAAATTGTGATTCATATGTTAATCATTTAATAGATTGTTAATTGAGTGTAATTTTTTGGTTTTTATAAAAATTGATACATTGAGTGCTTCAAAATGATAACAGTACATCACAAGTACATTTATTATGATTGGAAAATGTCTACAATGTGTGGCTAGCGGTCTTTGGCAAATTGCTTACTCTTGGTCATCTTATTTGAATCCAATGATCATATCCTTATCCATTCTCCTTTTGTGACGTGATTATGGTCCCATTTTTTGAAGTTATTCCATATAAGCTGGGTCTTTCCAAGAGACTGTTTGTCCGTCTTTAAGAGTTGGTCTTCTAATATGTTCTCTGGCAGGAAAAAGAAGCTTTGGGCTATACTTCCTTTTGCAGTATGATGGGGTTCTTGGTTGGAAACAAACAGGAGAATTTTTTTGGGGATGGAAGGGGAGCATCATGACATGATTTTGTTAATTCTTGGTTCTTATTTGATTGGTATAAGGGGGGTGTAGATTTTAAAGGGGTTATCTTTGAGGAGTTTGTTTTTAGATGGGGAGATCCTTTGAGGACTCTCATTGCTTTGTTTTTTTTCTTTTCTTGTACCCTTGGTTGGTCATCTCGGCCACCTTTTGTTTCTTTATTAATTTATCTTTTGTTTACCTATCCAATTTTTTTTCTTAGATTTTCATATTTTTGTTTTAAGAATTTTGAATTTATTGCACCTTACTTCACTCAGGTGCACACCTTGCCTTGTGCCTCAAATACCAAAAGGTTGTAGCACCTTTAGTATGTGTTGTCATGGTGTGACGGCCATAACTTCTGTCACTTAGAGTTAGGTGTAAGCTCGCCCCAGAGCTACCCGGGAGCACCCATGTAACAGTATGTAAAGCTCAATATGAAGCCATGTCAACCCCGTGCCAGGGCATATCTGTTAGCTTAGAGGCACATGTCAGCAGTCCCGTGCCAGGGCATATCTGTTAGCTTAGAGGCACATGTCAGCAACCCCGTACCAAGGCATATCTGTTAGCTTAGTGGCATTTTTGTAAAGGGAGTATGACCGGCCTCCACTTTTGATGTTTCCTTCTGGAAACCTAGGAAAGGAATATTATACACCTTGTAGAAAGGGTGTCTAATGCTTCCCAATCCCCGACCTACACCCACGTTGACTGAAACCTTCGAACCAAGCCGCGTGGAAGTCCTGCGTGTCATAGAATCATCTATTGCTAGTAACACATATATTTGCTTTTGTAACGTGTTACCCCATGTAATCAATATTATATAAACAATGTTGCCGCCGAGCTTTACCTCGTTTACTTGTTTGCTAGCTACGTTTGTGGTGTACGATCATTTTTACAAGTTTGCAAGTGAATTGAAACCTCTTGCGCCGCACATCCTTGCTTCGAAAGAATACGGTCATGACAGTTGTTATCAGAACTACAGTTGTTTGAGCACAGTTGGTATTTCAACCACGTTGGTTCAGGTTCACGTTGGTTTTATCCCCAAGCTCTTCCCCTAGTTTCCATTAGTTCACGTGAACAATGGCAAGAAGAGCTGTAAGTACCGCAGACTAACCCGCTCCAAACACACCACCACCATGTACAAACAAGGAACACAGTGAGGTATTAGAAGAGAAGATAGCCATGCTATCCGGTCTCGTTGATGGTATTACATAATTAGATGGTCGCCAAAACACGCTGGAAGAAAAATCCGTGACCTTCAAAGCTAAAGTAATTGACCTCGAGGAAGATACCCAAGGAATCCTAGCCACCTTACAGGAACAGATTACGGAGTTCACTACAAAGGTAGGTCTCCTAGTCCGAGCCATCGCTAATGATTGGTCTACCAGTAATGATACTTCTCCCTCACGATTGAGAGTCCCCGAGCCACGCACCTTCGATGGTGTTCGCAATGTGAAAGAGCTCGAAAATTTCTTGTTCGATATGGAGTAGTACTTCCATGCAGCTCGTCCGGATTTAGAAGAGGTAAAAGTAACAACTGCTTCTATGTATCTTGCAGGTGACGCCAAACTATGGTGGTGAACAAAGTACACCGAGATGGAAAGTGGCAAATGTTCCATCGATACATGGAAAGACCTCAAAAAAGAGTTGAAGCACCAGTTTCTCCTAGAGAACGTGGAGTTCATTGCCTGCAGAAAGTTGAGGCAACTCCACCAAAGAGGTACAGTTCACGATTACGTCAAGCAGTTTTCCGCCTTGATGCTTGATATCCGTGACATGTCAGAGAAAAACAAGTTATTCTCATTCCAAGAAGGGCTCAAACCTTGAGTTCAGACAGAGCTCCAACGGCAACGTGTGCAAGATCTCATGTCTGCAATTGCAGCAGCCGAGCGATTGACTGATTATACTCCCACAAGAGGGAGTTAACAGGATGTACACCCTCAGTCGAAGGATTATTCGTAGCAACATGAGCACATAAAGAAATTCTCAAATAGTAAGAATGGAGGGCACAAACATAGTTCTAGTCAAGGATCCTCACGGAATTCCTCCCCTTCACAAAGCAGAAGTACCTTGCCAGTCAAGCGTCGTCACAAGCATGTATGCGTTTTGTGTCGTGGGCCACACAAAACATTTAAGTGCCCACAGCAAACCAAACTAACTGCACTATTAGCCTCTCAGAGTAACCCTAGTCACAAGAGTACGAGTGGGCGAGATGATGAAAATTCTCCTCACATGGGAGCCTTGCATCTATTGAATGCAATGAAGCAAGTATCTGAGACTCAAAAATAACCGTCAACAAAAGAGTCTTATGTATGTTGATATTGAAGTTGGTGGCAAGACCACCCAAGCAATGGTTGATACAGGAACTACACACAGCTTCATTACCCCTGCATAAGCGAAGCGTCTCAATATCCAACTAGATAAAGGTTCAAACCGCATGAAAGTTGTAAACTCCTAAGCCACTCCTATCCAAGGTTCGACCAAGTCAATGTCCGTCAAGATAGGTACATGGAAGGGTAAGCTTGATTTACTCGCAGTTCCGCTCAATGAGTTCAGAGTTGTCATTGGGATGGATTTCATACGACAGAACAGGGTTGTACCGATGTCATTCGCCAACACATTGGGCATGCTAGGTGAATGTCCAAGTTTCGTTCCCTTCTCCACAGGCAAGGAAGAGGGAAAGTTGATTTCAGCCCTTCAACTAAAGAAAGGGTTGAAGAAAGGTGAGCAACCATACATTGCTACCTTGATAATTGAATCTAAATAACAAGATCATAGTTCAACTCCCACACAAATTACACAAGTTTTAGCAGAAGTTGATGACGTGATAGCGAATGAGCCTCTGAAGACACTACAGTCACGTAGGTCGATAGATCATCACGATGAATTGCTACCTGTTACCACACCTCTTACAGAGAGGCCTTTCAGGATGAATCCTCCAAGACTAGCTGAGTTGAGTAAACAACAGAAAAAGTATGAGTTTTTACGATGTAGTGTCAATTATCGAACATCGAAAAAGATCACCATCAAGAACAGGTATCTCATCCAACCAGTTGCCGACTTGTTTGATAAACTTGAGACAGCCAAGTACTCTTCAAAGTTGGGTTTGAGATCAGGTTACTGTTAGATTCAAGTTGCAGATGAAGCCCCTCAGTTACTTCGTCAGAGTATTAACAAGAATTGGGATGTGCCCAAAAGTATTGTCAGCGACAGAGATTCAAGAGTCACAGGAGAGTAATGGGACGAACCATGTAGATTACTTAGGTTTCAGCTTGACTTTCCAACCAGTAGACATCAATCAAATTGGCCAACGGAGAAATTCAATTCCGTGTTGGAGTATTTTAGGCATCTTGCCAATGTCGACCATGAGAATTGGGTGAATTTGTTCAATTCCAACTTTTAAAAGAACTCTTCCTCCAACAAGAGTGATTTTGAACTTATCACAGGCCAACAGGATTTAACTTCTCACACTATTGTTTCAGACTACAGGAGGCATAATCCAAGGACGTACACGTTTGCTAAACTTTAATTACCGCATAAGTTACGCAGCATTCACTATGTCATCCATGCAAGAAGTCTCAAGTCGTACCATGCAGATCCTGCGCGCAGCATTCCAACACGTACATCTTCTCATTCAGCTATTCAGCCAAAGCGTGTTGTCGACAAAATTTTCAAAGACGTCAATTCAGCAGCAGTTCAATCCAACAACAACAACAGCAGCACGTGGAGTACTTCATCACACAGAAGAACATGCCAGAATGTGAAGCTACACAGGAGAGTGCAGAGAACCTACAACCTTTCAAGCAGAAGATTGAAAAGTATGCCAGGTCAATGCGACAAGGACGTCTGCAGAATAGGTGGAGGAGTCTTTGACAGCCATAACTTCTGTCACCAAGAGTTAGGTGTAAACTCGCCCCGACGCTACCCGGGAGCACCCATATAACAGTATGTAAGGCTCAATATGAAGCCATGTCAGCCCCGTGTCAAGGCATATCTGTTAGCTTAGTGGCATTTTTGTAATAAAGGGAGTATGACCGACCTCCACTTTTGATGTTTCCTTCTGAAAACCTAGGAAAGGAGTATTATACACCTTGTAGGAAGGGTGTCTAGTGCTTCCTAATCCCCAACCTACACCCACGTTGACTAAAGCCTTCGAGTCAAGCTACGTGGAAGTCCCGCGTGTCATGGGATTATCTATTGCTAGTAACACATCTATTTGCTTTTGTAACATGTTACCCCGTGTAATCAATATTATATCAACAAAATTGCCTCCGAGCTTTGCCTTGTTTACTTGTTTGCTAACTACGTTTATGGTGTACCATCATTTTTACATGCTTGCAAGTGGATTGACACCCCTTGCGCCGCACGACCTCGCTTCGAAAGAATAGGGCCGTGACACATGAGCCCTTAAGTCTTAACCACTGTCCAAATCCTAGCCCAATATATCTGAATCTTATGTTTGAATCCATTTAGATATAAGTCCAATAATATTTGTAAGAATCTTACAATTTAAATAAGAATAATGAAGCAACTCTTACAATTCCATCAAGTTTTACTATCACAATAAATACAAAGGGTAGATTTCCAAGTGAAAACAACAGCCCCATGCTTGGATTTTTATTTTGTTTTGTTTCTCCTAAATCACAAACTTTACAAGAAAGAAAAACGGTAAGTATCTTCATTAATTAAATAACATAACCTAGCATAAATGACATAAATATCCATGCATGCATTTGAAACATTGAGAGTGGAAATTGTTTTAAAAATAAGACTTGTCGAATGAAACAATGAATTGATAATACATGACTTGGATTTTTCTTTTAAGAAAATATTACTTGTTCATAATTTTGCATAACTAATGAGTTTAGAACAGTGGTTCTCAAGTACAAAAAGGGATTTCCATGTAAATTATTTGTTATCATTATATTTTACTTTCATAGAAAACCTCGTCAATTTTCACTAGAGTTGGTGCAAATGGAGAGGTGAAGAATGAGTTCCCAATTACAATTTATTTACATTAGGGATCAACTTTGACTTTGCATCTGTTTGTTCTAGGTATACATGAAGTAACTACTCGCATTCAAGAGAATGAACATTTGTGTATATTATTTGCAGATGATGCATTAGTTGATGGGTCTAGGGAGGGAGTCAACACAAAACTAGAATTATGGAGAAACACATTGGAAGTGAAGGAGTCTAGAATAAGTTATACCAAGACCATGCTTAGTACTAACACCCAGCAAAAGGAATGTCCAGTAAAAAATTGACAATCTAGAAATGCCCCAAAGCGTGCACTTCCAGTATCTTGTGTTTATCATACATAAGGATGGTAATATTAAGAAAAATGTCGCCCATAAGATTAGAATTGAATGGTTGAAGTGGAGGTGTGCTTTTTGAGTGTTGTGAAAATTCATATTAATCAACTTAAAAGGAAGATTTTATAAAATGGTAATATGACCACCTATGATTTATGGAGTTGAATGTTGGGTGATCATGTTGATACATTGAGGGCAATTTAAAAGATGAGAATATTGAGATGTACGAGTGGAAAGACTAGGAACGATAAAACTAGAAATGAACGGATTCACAAAAATGTAGGAGTAGCTCCAATAAACTAAGAGAAAGTCAATTGAGATGGTTTCGCATGTTCACAACCAATAACATCCCCAACTAGAAGAAATATTCAAGTTGAAAGTTCTAAAGAGAGAACCAAAAGAACTGTGGATTGAGATAGTGCACTATTTCAATAACAAAAGATGTGGTTGTATACAAAGTGGAGTAGAGGAGCAAGATTCATTTAACTGACCACAAAACCATGGGATGAGACTTTTACGATGATATGACATAGATAGTATCCTATATATTTTTCAGTTATCTGGATAATATTTCATATTACTTAACTCATAAAGAAAAACAATGAATCGTATAATCCAACAATTTGAATCACTCACTCTCACAGCTTTACGATCCAATTCGACAAAGACAACATCACTAACCTGAATCTCTTTTGGAAAGGTGGCACTGAACAGCATTGTTTGCCTTGAACCTCGCAGAGGCATGTCCATTTGCTCGACAATCTTTCTAATTTGTGGCTCAAAACCCATATCCAACATACGATCTGCCTCGTCTAGAGCCAAATACCTGATCATCTGTAATGAAACTCTAGCCCTCTCCAACAAATCCACCAATCTTCCTGGAGTTGCAACAAGAATATCAACACCTCTCTCTAGCTCCCGCAGCTAACAAAAAAGAGCACAAATTTATCAACAAAAAATATCTTAACACTAATTATAAGAAATTTGGTAATTTGGAGGCATACAAGACAACCACTATTCATTTATCAAAAAATTTATAATTCATGTTGGAATTTAGTAGACTAAACAGAGCCAACAAATCCAAAGTAACCACACGGTGATGGAGCAAAAACAGATGGGAAGGAAGTAAAAAAAAAAATGAGGAACAAGTCATATTTCATTGGTTCAAGTAAAGTTAGGTATACCATGTAATAATTGAGAGATGCTATTGGTACCCCAATTTTTACTTATTACCATAGTCACCATGTATGGGTTTTGGAATAAGTCAGCAAAGGAAAATTTCAGTTAAATCAGGAAACATCGGAAAAAAGTCGGGAAAAATCAAGTTAGGTTTGAGGCTTAGGGCTATGTAATCGTTCCTACTAGTGGACATTTTCATATTATATAATCAAGTTCCTTATTAAACTAGAATGATAAATCAAGAATTCCCATGTTAATATCATTTATGCATCCACACCAAGTAACCACAGATTGACAACAAATTCAAGGTTTATACTATTTAAAATATAAAAAAGACTACAATCATGAGTCCGAATTAAGATACATGAACATGAACAGATCTAAACATCAAATCAATGTCATTCTCATTTGCATAACTAGTTTTTTGCATTATTCATGATTTAATCGCAAAGTTCATAAAAATCATGTATTTTTATAAATAAAAAAAATCGTGATTAAATCAGTGAAGGAAAAAAAATCACGATATAATCGCGACCTTTTCAATAAGTCAGAGACTTTGGTAACTATGCTTATTACACCCCAATTTCTTAAATTATTAATCACCCCAATCAAAGATTAAAACACACTCTTCAAACATTACAAAGATTTGGCTCAAATTCGAATCTCAACATTACAAAACATTATAACACTCGGTCAAACAATTTCAATAGCTATTCAAAATAATGATTGGGCTCATATCAAATCCTAAACCCCAAAAATATAAATTTAGCCACAAAAAAAAATTTAGAGATCTTCTATTGGCACCCCAACTTTTACTTATTCTCACACTCACTTATTTACTTTATTTCTAATTGGGATGTAATAAGTAAAAGTTGGGGTGCTAATAGCAGCTCTCTAATAATGAGTGCTTGGAAAGTGGGGTATGCCCACAAGAATATTAAGTTGGAACTAGGAAGTTGAGGTATATTATATGATTACCTAGTTAGTAAGCAAGTAACAACAAAGGAAAATTTACGACTCAACAATATTAAAATAACTACAAATAGTCAGTTCCATTAAATAAATAACCAAATAAGAAACAAAATAATGAAACCTGTTGATTAATTGGTGCTCCTCCATAAACAACCACCACCTTGACACCAGTTTGATAGGAAAACTTTCTAGCTTCCTCATGTATCTGTAAAATGAAGCACAAAATATGATATTAAAATTGTCCCAACTCCCAATTAATACCAAAACTAGACTCAATATCATGAAAAAAAAAGGACGATACAAGAAACCCACCTGACATGAGAGCTCTCGCGTAGGGGAGAGAATAAGAGCGAGTGGATACACTGTCCGTGCACCACGCGGTCTCTGTGCAAACTGTCCATTCATAATTCCACTAATAATTGGGAAACAGAAAGCAGCTGTCTTTCCAGATCCAGTTTGAGCACAAGCCATCAAGTCTCGACCTGCAAGAGAAATTGGGATGGTATGACGCTGCACCGGTGTTGGCCTAACATACTTACACCTCCGTATATTCAAATTAAGTGCTTCCCCTAAATCGATTTCTGCAAAAGTATTCACGGGAGGTGGCACATTCTCGCCACTCGTTTCTACAGGAATGTCTTCATATGCATCGAAGTTAATTCCAGAATTCTGCTCAGAAAGATCTTGTTCAGCATTATCCTCATCTTTGAAAGGGTTCACCTCACGTTCTTTTCCACGATCCCATCCCCCACTTCTGCTGTTCCAACCACCGCCACCAACCCGAGAACCACCGACAAATCCCGACCGCCCAAAATCTTCCCGTGTCCCACCACCACCCCATCGGGTCCCACCAATGGGAGCTCCGTAAGCAGATCTATCATTACCAGCTGAAGGGGTTGAAACAGGAGGATCCGCTGAAGGTTGTCGGTTACGGAGATGTGGTGGAATGTAAGATGATCGGGCAGGATGCGAACCACTTCCAATGCCATTGTTGGCAGAAGAACCATCAGCTCTGCTCTCAGCTGCAGAGTTCGCCATAGAATCCGCCCATGAAGTTCGCATAATTGTAAATTTTCCTCCTTTTTCTTCCACCAGCCCTCGTAACCCCCCAAAAGAATTGCTAAACCACAAACAGCCAAAGCGATCCTTCTTCAGGAAAAACAAATCTCTGTTTAAAATCAAAAAATCAAAAACCCAAAAATCTCTCTACCATCACCCCAAATATATACTCTCACAATAACTAAATCAATGGATATCCTCTCCTCTGCCTTTTTCTACAACCACCAAATCGAAGCCCTAACCAACCAAAAAGATCAAATCCACTGAACTCAGAACACAAAACAAAACATAGACGCACATGCACGCAATAAACAATCAAAAAACATGAATCCAACCAAATAACTACAAAATTACGAAAGAAGAAACTGTGATCTATAATAAAGCAAAAGATGGGGGTACTGAAGCAACAGTAGCACAAATTGAAACTCAAAACGGAAGGATTCAAAATCATTTTTTTAAGAAATCAAACAAAGAAACGAATTGTGTGAGAGAGAGAGAGAGAGAGAGAGCAAGACCTGATAGATAGCGACGAGAAAATAAAGAAACCCTAGAATCGTTGCAGGTAGAGCGCAGTTAGAGAAGAATCTCAGAAAACCCTAAAAAAAAGTTTCGCAGACAAAATCTGTCTCGCAGCGTTTGCGTGATCGGGGACACAACACAAAAAAATATCTCCTTTTTCAACTCGAATCAAAATTCTTCCTCTTTTTTTTTTTTTTTTTCTTTTTCTCTCTTTTCTTTTTCTTTTTCTTTTCTTTTCTTTTCTTTTCTTCGCCGCTCACCAATCCCAAAATAAAAATAAAACTATAAACATTATAAACGCCTCTGTCCGTACAAGAAAATGCTGACGTCATAAAAAGCAATTAGCGGTTTAAAACGCTAAACAATCGCTTTTAGACGGTGAAACGTGAAATACTTGGACTCATATAATTAAAAATTAAAATTATCACAAAATAAAAAAAATTCCACCCTCACAATTCGATGATTACGAGGTTATCTTGAACATCAAATTTACATAACCGTTAACGATTTTTTAACTCAATCTTACCGGGGACTCAATTGAAGTATACCTGCCATAACCGTAATTTCATTCTCAAAATATCACAATTACACATGTCAGGTTGAATTATCCCCTCAGGTAGAGCTATAAAATCAGCTTTCTTTACATAAGAATCATGATAATCTGACTATCTCATGTGGTATACTCAATCGACTCTCCTTATTATGACATGTGTTAGAACTGTAGATCTGTATTTCTCGTGATACACACTATATTTTTTTATGAGGATGTACAATTAGATATCAAAAAGTACATATCTATGGCTCTTACACATATCACATCAAGAGGGTCAATTGAATATGCCACGTGGGTAGTCAAATTATCACAACTCTTTACATAAGGTACCATAGCATGTGGGGGTGGGGGGGTGTAGTGAGCTTATGAGGAATCCTATCATCTAAGGATCATTTCTAACGTTCAATGCTTTATGTGAGGTTAATATTTTTCCTAATTTTAATTTTTTTAAATATATTTAATTTTGATTTTTAAGATATTTTTAAAATGTAGTCAGTATTTTTTAATAAAAAATAAAGATAGTTTGTATAATCATATGGCCCTCTTTAATTATCCATGAAAACCAACAAAATACAATGTTTTGCCTTTATTACTTTTTGCAATTACACAATTTCGATGCTAAGTACAATGCAATTGCTTGGTTGAGTACTGGAACACAAAGAATTGTAAAAATAAAAATAAAAAATTACATAAAAATAAGTATCTTTATTAGATATGGATTTTCAGACGAATCTTAAATTTATAAACATATAAAAAATGAAAGAATTTTAATAAATACAAACATTTTTTTAATTTAATCAAAAATATCAGACAAGCATTTTTTTTATTTGACCAAAATAGATATAAATGAGAGGGATTGAAACATTTTTCAATTATTGAAAACAACGGGAATAGAACACTATGGATTTGCTTTAGTTCGTACATATTTCTATCACATTCAATCTCACTCTTTACCAATCTAGGTTTTTGGATAGACTTGAATTTTTTTACAACCAAGAAGAAGAGAAATAAGGAAGTAAGGGGGTTTATTTGTATGATTTTACCCATGAACAATCTGGATAAGATAAATGGGTTGCCGTTTGGAGAAGATGAAGTGGATAAAGAGAGGAAATGTTTAGTTTATTAAGTGTAAAAGTATGTGTCTTTAATCCATGATATATATAGATTTCCCTTAAAAAAATTATTTCTTGTATAATTAAAAATATTGAAGACGAGTTTGGGAAGTCTAAGCTTGAAGAACTTGTTTAAGTCATATTCGATGGAGATCAAGTTAAAGAAGGATGAAAAAAAGAATGGGGGTTGATTTAGATCAACACAAGCTGAAAATTCCAAAAAGGTAAGAGTATGTGTGAGTGTCCATGATCCGTCGACCGATGAATGTTCAGTCGACCAAATCCGAAACTCTTATACCTCCTCTCTTTGATCACTTAAGCAATCGAGACTGTTTGGTCGACCGAACCTGAAACTTTTGTACCTCCTGTAGACACCCCTATTTGAATGGGCCCCTACTCGAAAGAATAGAAAAATATCAAATTTTTTAATAAGGTTTGCCGATTGGCTTAAAACGTTAAATTTGTCGAAACATGTCATTTTTATTAATTCGATGACTCCTAAAACCCCTAAAGATCTAAGGGATCCATAATAATGACTTGGTGTACCCCCACCTTCTCCACCTTTCACCGCTCCACCCTTGGAATCAAAAATACCCCAAACCCATTTAGGGTCCACAAACCCTCAACTCCCCAAAAATCATTTCTCACCTTAACCAACCTAACCTAGACTTAATCCCACATCACATAAAACTTAAAACATATCACCCTAAAAAATTCATCCCAAATAACTTAAAACCTTTCCAAACCCAAGTCCAATACATCAAAGCCCAAATCAATTCAAATCCACATCCATAATCCACAAATTATCACCCACAAACCATTATCCATATCAACCAATCACCTTTTGATCATCAAATGAACACATATCCACACCACAACTCACCTTCCAAAAAATCATCTATCTACATCTCAACTCATACCATTCTCTAACCTACCCTCATCACCTTTCTCTAAAAAACATCTACCCTAATCTCAACCCATGCCCTTATCTAAACTAACATCATCATTCCTTACAAATCTATCTTCACAAGGCAAACCCACACCCTTCCTCTCCAATCAAGCATTCATTCTCTCCAATCAATTCATCTAAATATCCACTCTCCACCTATTTTTAACACATGTCACCACCTCATTCACCTTCTCAAAATCCAATCAATTAATCCCTTACACAACTCATTCTCCTAATCTAAACACCACTACCTTTCAACCTATCTGACACTCAATCAATAAACCACTCTCTTATACTATATTCTCTTAAATTAAGCACAACTCCCATTTATCTCACCTAACACTCAATCCGAATGGGTTGAAAGATCCAACCCTTTTAAGTCATAAATTACCCACTTAAGCCATCTTACACAAATGCCCTTCCACCACCTTCAATTTACAAATATCCTCTCTTATAAATCACAAATCATTCTACTTATTTTTATTATTTCACCCAATTAAACCCTTAAAATAACCTCCAAACACCTATAAATACCCCCCATCACCTTCCAAAATGGATACCAAGTCTAAGTCTAAAAAGGGAAAAACAATTTTCTCAACTCTCTCCTCCCCTTACTTCATCTACTTTTAAAAAAATTTCTACTTTCACAAATTCTACTAAGGACCTAAGAAGTAGAAGAATGAGGGAAAGAAAGAAGACATTAACGCTTCAAAGTGGGTTGAAGGAATAAGCATCCCCCTATCTCTTCCCTATTCATATCCCTCTTTTACTCCCCCCCCCCACCTCTTTAATTTTTTTTTAAATGACTTAAGTTGTGATGCCCATCCCCTATCTCTGATAGATCGAACTTTGATTTGGTTGAAAGTATAGGGGTTGTAACCCCTTTTAAAACAAAATCGTTTTAATCCTTCAACTAGTTTTAAGGCAATCGATATTCGGGTCATTCTCAACCCATGAGAATGGACCCCTAACCATTAGCTAACACTCTTCAAAAACATGTTGTTTCAATGTTATATTTTTTTTAGAGTCATCTCCTTCGATGAGATGATCCCTATAGTCTAAGTCAATAACAAATCCCTACTTAGGATACAAGTCATCAACACATGATACTTTTATTTTATTTATGTTTGCATCTAAAATGGTCGAGTTATGTTGAGGTTACCACCACTTAGTAGAGAGAAATGATGCCTAAAACTTTTTCTTTTCTCTAACCGAGCCACTTGTCCCAATCTTAAGTTGATTGGTACATTATCCAAACGAGAGTCACTAAATGCCAAAATAATACTATTTCAAAAAAAAAATACATTTTGGGTGACCACTCACCCCCTCTTACAAAATAAATATTGGCAACTCAAAACCTTCGTAGAAGTGATATTTGAAAATTGAAAATCACGCATCTATAGCTGGCAACTCCACTGGGGATACTAGGTTCAACCTTTGTGTCAACTTAGTCATTTTAGGAAAAAAACAAAAAAGGAATTTCATATTTGTTTGCTAACATTACTTTTATTTGTATTATTTCTTTTATTTACATATGAAAAGTTGTAATATTTATTTACTTTCTTTCTTTTATTACATACTTGTAAGGCGGTTGATGATGGAAAAAAATGCACAAGTACTTGCAAGCATAGCCCATTGCACAAACCACCCCTACCCTCAATATATCTAACCCTGATACCTAGTAGTTCTATGGCTTGAGATTGTTATTTCAAGTGTCGGGGATGAACACATCAAGTCCGATCACCAACTAGCGACGTGTGTACTCTGGTATGCATCAAGGTTTGAAGATCGGGCAACCATAAATCCACCTATTAGCCACATGCATGTGCCCGATTAGATGTTTTAGGACACAAGTTTTCAAGAATGTATCGACCCCCAAAACAAAGTTGTTTTTGCTTAAGTTGTTATCGGGCTTCAAAGCCCAAGATGTAAGCCCACAAAGGCAACCTTGTATAAATTATGATTGCATTTCCTTTCATTTCTTTGCTTTCCCCTTAGGTAAAAGGGGAAGATGTGCTTACTACATCATGTTCAAAAAAAAAGAAAAAAATAGTGGAGAACCTTCAAATTAGAGACCACGAATCCAGTTTCTATGAATTTTAAGAACTGGATTTCTTTATGGTTCGTGCTCATAACACGGATAACCATAAATAAGCATCATCCGTGTTTGAAGCATGAATAGAACAATGAATGTCTCATCTATGCTTAAAGCACGGATAAGACAATGATAGTTCTATCCATGCTCCAAACACGGACCAGTATGAATTTGGAACGAGGAATGAACACAAACCAGATTTGTGAAATTCCTAATCGCTATTTAACATTAACGACACCCTCAATGGGAATCCCAAATTTTGGAAAACTAAACAAACTGGATTTTTCTAACCAATGATTCCAACAAAAAAATAGAAACAAAACTATTCGTTAATAAATCGAATCAGAATAGTTTAAGACCTTGGGCCTCAAGTGGGCTTATTGTGTTTCTAAAATCGTCTCGACCCCCAACCGTCCCGCTAAATAGCGGATAGGGGTCCGATCTACGTATCTCAAGGATTTTAAAAGAATAGGGAGTTGCCACCTAGTTTAAATCTAGGAACCAAAATTAACTCCAAAAGGATATGGGTCGGTTCACAGATCAAAGAGATGGGAGAAGAAGTGGGGAAGAAAGAGGGAGAAAGGGGTGAGGACGTTGGGAACAGTTATGGGAGAGAATGGGGTGTTAGAGAAGGTGGAGAAGAAGAAGTCGTTGGGGAAGAAAGAGTGCCCACGTATCTCTCTTTTATTTTTTTATTTTTTATTTATATATTTTTTTTAAGAATGGGGGTGGGGATCCTATGCTACTCGTACTACGGTAATTTACTGTCATTGAATTCTGATTGGTTGAATTTTTTATTTGAACTTGCATTTTGGATTTGTCAAATTTTTTGGATTGCGATTTAGGTTGGTTTAATTTCAATTTGGTTCGTTTTGAATTTCGATTTGAGTTTTAATTGTTTAATTTTAATTTAAATTTTGAATGGGTTGATTAATTTAAATTTAAATTTTAAATTGACTTTGAAGTTCAATTGGTCGATTAATTAGATTTTGATTTAATCGAATGTGTTTTAATTTGTTAATTGCACTTTGATTGGTTGATTTTGTTGATTGATTTTAAAATTTTAATTCAATTTTACATTTTGATTGTTTGAATGATTTTTAACTTGATTTTTAATTTAATTTTGTATTTGAATCGATTTATTGATTTTTAATTTAAATGTAATTTTTATTTTGTATTTTAATTAAGATTTAATTTGATTTTACAATTTTAAATTGATTTAAATTTTAGATTTTAATTGGATCTTAGTTAAATTTTAGTTTAATTTTCAATTTGAATTTTATTTTGGTTTAATTTTTTATTTGAATTTTATTTTCCTAGGGATCAAGGTCTCTATGTTGGAGTTGGATGTTAAGGGGCGTTTTGGTCATTTTTACGATTTTTGATGATTTTTCTTAAATTTCTCTATTTTTATCGATTTGGATCCCGTTAGACTCGAAATCACCTTCTGAGTGCAATGGAGGTACTTTAGAGGCTTTTCGGGGGTCCGAAATTTATGAGGGGTATTTTCGTCATTTTGACGATTTTTTTACAGATTTTTATGAATTTCTCTGTTTTCATCAATTTAGGTCCCGTTAGATTTGAAATCACCTTCTGAGTGTAATGGAGGTACTTTCGAGACTTTTCGGGGGTCCAAAATTTATGAGGGGTATTTTCGTCATTTTTGTGATTTTTACAAATTTTAGCGTGAGATTTCTTTTAGTTCCTACGTGATTATTTCTAAGTCTCAAAGTCATATTTTTCTAGCGTAGTGAGGTCTCTAAGTTGTCAAAATATGTAACGAACCTAAGCGTACGTGCTTGCTAAGTCGGTCGTAAGATGTAGCGATCCTAAGCGTGCGTAAATTTCTATGTCGATTCGTGATGAGTAGAGAGAATGAAAAGACCAGAAATAAAAAAGATCAAGCAGTACTCACAAGTGTCTAAGTTATTTTATGTTCACCATTAGGAATCCACCAAAATCAGGTGACGAATTATCGAATTAGGTAGATGCAATAATGGGGTATCTACAGATGCCCCTCTTTAGCAGAGGGTGGAAGTAAACTAGATGCCCAATCAATTGTGGTAAATAGTGTGACATCCGAATGCCAAAGCTAGTGACAGTCTATTTTTCAGCCTGATTCGGCAATTTGTCAAAGTATCCAGATCCTTGAGGATAACTTCCTTGGAAAAATGTTAGATCCTTGAATTTTGAAAAATTCTCCTTGACTAATGCAAATGCAATGTGAGTGCACGTGTGTGCCATTGTGTAGTGATGATTTTGAAAATGCACATCTCCATTCTACACATTCATGCTAAGATGATAGCAAACTGTGTAAGGTCAACATAAAATCTGTGTAACATGTTTTTGCAGGAAATCAGATAAAACTGAGTAAAATCTGATAATAAACTGAGCAGGTTTGAGTAAAATCAAAGACGAATCTCAGCGGGTGTGAGCAAAATCCGAAAAAATCCTCGGCGGTATCTAAGCAAAATCTGATAAAGAATCTCGGTAGGTTTGAGTAAGTCTAAGAATAATCTTAGACGAATCTCGGCGGGTCTGAGCAAAATCCGATAGAACCCTCGGCGGTATCTGAGCAAAATTCGAGAAAACCCTAGGCGGCGTCTGAGCAAAATCTGAGAAAACCCTCGGTGGTATCTGAGCAAAATCCGAGAAAGAATCTTGGTAGGTCTGAGTAAGTCTGAGAATAATCCGAGATGAATCTCGGCGGGTCTAAGTAAAATCCGAAAAAACCCTCGGCGGCATCTGAGCAAAATCTGAGAAAGCCCTCGACGGTATTTGAGCAAAATCCAAGAAAATCCTCGGCGGCGTCTGAGCAAAATCCGTGAAAACCCTCGGTGGTGTCTGAGTAAAATGCCCCTAGTTTGATAGGACCTTACACTGGAGATAATTGAACATATTTTGAAAAGACATGCCCTTAATGTAGGGGAAAAATAAATATGTTTTCGAACAAAAGGAGAAGTGCCCCTCAGTATGAAAATTAGAAGTCTTAGATTACCACAAATGCAATAACGATTCACTTTTAATTTTGACTTTATTGAAGATCATGAGCCAGGCTAATCTGTTGGAAATAAATATTAACTTTTGAGATTCATCTTGGAGATCACGTTATTTCCCTTTTGGTTCGCTCAGGAAAGTAAACTTTTCTAGATCAATCGTAGACGAGATACATGTGACTTCTAAGTCTTTGCTTGACTTAAACTGGGTATTGAAGCTTGGTCATTCAGATTTATGATGCTCTGACTAGGCTCGTCTTTTAAGATTCTCGGCTCGACGGAGATTTTTTTTTGATTGTTCTATCTTTTGCCTAGATTGCATGTTCAGATTTTCAATCTAGCGAGCATGCTCTACTTTTGCCTAGACCGCCTTTTTAGGTTTTCGATCTAGCGAGCTTACAATTTTCTTTTCCTTTGCTCTGATTATTGTCAAAACAGTCCTTTCGGATTTTCAACCTTGCGAACTTGCCTTAATTTTTGCCTAAGCTGCCCTTTCGGATTTTCAACCTAGCAAGCTATCTTTTTTTTTTTTTTGACTTCTGGAGTTACTGTCTGATTACGCTTGCTATTTTCCTCAACCTTTTCGTGCGGTACTTAGGAGGAATTCCATAGGTGGGCTTAGGAGTAGGCTAAGAAAGAAATGAGACTTGAGGCTCAAGAACCCAAATGCCCCTTGTGTGGCATTCCTTTAAAATAGTTTTCTTTTCCTTCCCCATGAGCCTACTCGACATAAAAAACAAGACCTTGAATGCTATCTGATTTTATACGAACCCATTGGTAAAGCAGAGACATCAAGCAAACAAGGTGTGAGACTTTGCATCAAGAATAAAACCGAGAGAAAATAAAAAATAAGAGTTGCAGCCTACAAAAAACTCATGGAATTTCTCGATAACTTATTCGCCATCTCAGCTTGCTGAGATGAAGAAATTTCCTTATGAACTGCCCTGTTGGTGATTTGAAACTTTTATTTGAAGAAAAAAAATGAGATTTAAATAACTCTCCATGGAAAACCTTGCGCTCGAAATCGAAGTCAAAAGCTCCTAGATAATTAAATAACCGATCGGAAAAACCTCATAACTACTAGAATCGAGAAGTAAAATGATATTTGTCTAAGAAAAATCGTAGAGAGGAAGATCAACATCGAGTTTATTCATGTAATCTCTAATCTTCATCGAATCTTTCATCTTACGCAGTAGTTCGTGCCATCTACCCGCCCTTTAGTTCATTGTTTACTTGTTCGTTCGAGAAGTAGAGGGTGAAAGCAAGCTCAAACGACCAAGCTCTAGATCGTTCGAGTTTCACAAACCAAAATACGGGTTTGGAACCCTAGAGGAGTGGAATTCTTAAGTCTCTATTGAGACCGTTAAAATTGAATGGGGAAGAAGATGTATCCTTTAAAAGAACTGATTAAAAGAATTGAAAACAAGTAAAAGGAATTTTTCACTAATAGCATCCCAATTATTAAGTTAAGGGTTTGAAAATTAGAACCAGATTTTTCTCAAAACACACCACCAATAAAAATCGAATGGAAACAGTATAGTTGTTGTTCCCAACAGCATGCCTAAAATTTTTCTTTTATTATTATTTTTTCTCTAAAAAATAATTGTTAAAGAGCAAACCACATACTCTAAAAAAAAAAAAAAAAAAATTTATTTGTGCCTGAAAAAAATTAAATAAATAAGAATAAGATAAAAAAAGTTAGAAAAAAAAAACTCCTCATGCTCAACAATCATTAAATCATCCCTAAAAACTAACATTTGGAAATCTTACATTATTTAGGGTCATTCCGAATAATCCTTGATCGAACCATAAAAATAATAAAGTAAATATTCAGAGTCCAATCCGATGAGCAATAATTGAGCCAACAATAAAAACAAAATAAACTGATAAACGAATAATTGAAAATAACAAAACTAGGTCGTTTTAACAATGCTCCCATACTTTTGATCCTCAATGTCCCCAGTGGAGTCGCCACTGAAAGATCCCTCAATCCACGGGGTGCGCGGATCCGCTTTTGACCTTTGAGGTTTACGAGTCGCCACCTAGTTATTACGGTCTAGAAACCGAATACTGACTCTAAAAAGACAAATACTACTAATCTACGAAATAAAAAAAAATGGGTCCGGGGATCACATTACGGGGTTGGAAGGTGTTAGGCACCAACCCCACCCGGCAAACGCCGATCTCTACTAATTTCCAAATAAATCACATTGCTGAAAGACTTAAGTAATAAAAAATAACAAGAAATGAATACATTTCTGAAGACAACGGTCTCGTTCCCTTAGATCTGATAGAGTAACTCCTTGTATAGTATTCCTCGCTTCATTCTGTCTCTGGATCTGAATTCTGATCTCTGAGACAAGGTATCTCTTTCTTAGATCTAGATTCTTCAGATTTTTTATGGATTTATAGGTGTTTTTGAAGGGCTTCTAGGCTTTTTTCGAGCTAAAGTTGAGGTATGGATGTTAGATAAGGAGTAAGGACTTCAAAATTAAGGTTTATGGGAGGCTAGGGAAGCTTTTTGACCTACTTCTTTTAGGATTTATTATTTGATACGAAAATAGGGTGTGGAGGCTCCTATTTATAAACTTTTTTAAGTGCATTTTAGGTAGAGTTAAGGTTTAATTATAATTCTTTTAGAGAGAATTATTGTTTAATTATAATTCTTTTAGAAAGAGTTATTATTTAGTTGGAATTCTATTAAATAGAGTTATTATTTAGTTAGAATTCTATTAAATAAAGTTATCATTTAATTAGGATTATTTTAAATAGAGTTATTATTTAATTATAATTCTATTAGGGTTTTGACTTTTAGTCTCACTTGATTGACTTTAAGATTTTGGACTTTAGTCTTACTTGATTGACTTTAATTTTAATTAGGATTTCACTTTACATTAATTAATATTTTAATTATTAATTTCAAAATTTTTAATTATTAAAATTGTAAAATTTCTGTTTTACCCTCGGAGAGGACTTTTTGTGTTTTAAGTCGGTTTTTGATGTTCTAGGATGTTTTGGAATCGATTTTTCGTAAGGAATTCAATGGGAATATTGGTTGGTGTCATTTATGAAATTTTGTGTGTGAAATGGTCGGGGTCTTTATGAGGGGCATTTTCGTAATTTTGTCAAATTTTGTGAAAATTGACGAAATAATTTATTTGATTTCGATTTGTTGCTTTATATGTTTGAAAGAATTTTTCTAAGCGTAATGTAGGCTCTAGGGATGTTTTAAGGTTAGGGGTATTTTGATAATTTGATTATTTTTTAGTGATTTTTATCGTAAAGTTTGTTTTTATCTGCAAAATGACAATTTCTATGTTTTTGGGGTTATATTTTCCTAGCGTAGCGTGGTTTCTACAATTTTGTTAGTTTGAGATACCTCATCCGGATTTCTGAAACATATCTGGTAACAAAATAAAGCATTGGAATAATCATCCATCATTGGGAATCGTTGCAATCGGGTTGACGAGTTGATTAATTAGACGGATGCAAAAATGGGGTGTCTACAGCTAGAACTATTTTTAGTATACCAGTTGTAGTTTAGGTATAGGGATCTTTTGCTTATTTTTGGGTAAGATGGTAGGATTTGCTGTTAGTGAGATGACTTTCGTATATTGGCGATATTTTGCCATTTCTTTCTACTATTATATTTTGAGTTTAATATTTGAGTACTCGTGCACTTAGATACTTTGTGGATATGTTTTTATGGGAATGTTAATGGCAGTTCTAGCACCCAAAGGCGAGATGATTTAGCTTTCTAAATTCAAGGGTGTATTATCTTTTGTAGAATGTGCCCTGAGTTTGTGACAATGGTTATCAGAACACTTTGAAAAGCACAGAAGCCCTCATCGGTTACAGCGTCTAGGACCAAAGTTTAAAAAAAATGGAGCGAGCAAAGCTAGATCGTCTAGCCCAGATTTTGAGGACACATCTTTATTAGATGATATCAAACCACGTCCCCTCCAGAAAGTATTTACAAAAAATTTCAAATGGATAGGTAAGCTGTATAAAGGGCAAAAGGCATTGGAGTGACGACTCGATGCCACTGAATAGCTCGAGAAGGTGTGAGAGTTTGAGACAACCACTGCTAGAGGTAAAGCTCGTAGGGATTAAATGTTTCATTAGGAGTTTATTTGTTAGTATGCTATTAGGATTTATTTTGTTAAGTAGTTTTTGTTTTATTGAATGTTATACTATCCATATTTTGTTTCAAAAATAGTTTCTTTTTGTAGTATTTTTCAGAAATCCTTTTCTTTTTCATAGTTATTTCATCTTGTACTAGTTTAAACAGTGTTGGTTAAAAGTACTAGTATGTATTTTTTTCGACATAGTTTAGAACCAATTACCTAGACTATGATCATAGTATCTTTCATGGTGCTTATAGGATCATGCAACATAATCACAATTAATATCTCAGATACAATCGACGTTGCGATAGTGGTGTGTGGAGTGTTGTCTCATTTCAGGGGACATTGTGTTAATATCACAAGATAGTAGGATCATTTTCAGGTACTATCTAACCTGCTTCATTTCTTTTTATCAATTTTTGTTTTGCATTTGTATATGCTTATTAAAATATTGAAAACAATATCAAGTTTGAGTTTGGGGGTGTAGGGTTGGATTTCCACCTATTTTCTTTTATTTTCTATTCACAAATCATTAAAATTTTAAAATTTTGAAATATTTTTGTAACTTTATTATATTTTGTTCAAGATCTTAACTTGTATCTTTAAGCACTTAGTTAAAAACACTAAATCAGTGTTTGAATAGAAGCTTTGATCTGGAGTCTCCATTCATGTTTCTCTTAGGCACAAGTTAGAGTAAAGTTACATTTTATTTATAGTTACTTTTAATAAGATAACCAAGAGTCTATATTGAATTGAGTAAGTTTGCTACCTTCTTTCTATCTAGATTATAAGGAAAAACCAAGGTTTGATGACCTTTGGCTTCCTTGATCATTTGGTTGACTAATTAGAAGAAAAATAAAATTGGGTTGAATATATCTTGAATAGCAACCATTAAATTAGACTAGATACCTTGAAAAGGGCTTGCTACTTTTCTTGAAAAAAGAGTGAAAACGGAGTAGAAAAGAAAAATAAAAAACAAAAGAGCAAGAAAAAAAAAGATCCCTCAAAGCAAAAATGAAATAAAGATTCAAAAGAATCAAAGTAGAAAAGTTTAGAGTTTCAGTAGAGTGAAACCCGTTAAGTGTAAAAATATGAGTACACTAAAATATCATAGCTAAAGCCCCTTGGAGGTATTAATGTGAACATCCACACTTATCACTATCCTATACAAATGTTAAGTTTATAATTAAACCTCAAGTAGATCCAATTATTCTGGATTAGTTAAAAGGTTGAAATTCATTCTAGCAAATCGATTCTCTAAAGTTTCTAAGTTAAGTCAAAGTTTTATCATAGAGAAATAAAAGTTGAGACTTCATACCAAATATTACTTCCAAATGACTAACAAATCTTAAAAGAATTTGTGCTTTTAGATATAACTATTGACTTTGACCATTATACTTCAAAAGTTGTTTTGAATTTTGTGGATATATTCTCTACAAATCCTCACAAGGCAAACTCATCCACTAGGGGTAATCTAGCAGTTTAAAAGGCTTGTTATACTAGCTAAATGCAGTCAAGATGCTTGCAAAAATAGTAAAGTTATTTTCTAAGGTATTAAAAAAGATAAATTTGGGAGTGTGATCAGTGTCTCAAAATACTGATTTATCCGTATTTTTCCCAGGCATTTGTCTCGATTTTCATTCTTATTTCATTAGATTAGGTAAATAAGTGTGTTAAGTCTCAATTTATCACATTTCATGTTATACTATTCTAATTAGCCTTAATTGCACAAAATAAATGTAATTATTAGAAAATTGATCACGTGTGTTCATTATATAGGTTAATGATCAAATCAACAAGATGAACACCAAATTAATCAATCAAGAGTGCATTGCAATCAGAAAGAACAATCAAGCAACCATGTAAAATTAGAAATCAGGAGGTCTCCAAATCAATGTTGCGCAATCCACCTCGAATGGATCTGTGGCGCCCTGCCAAACACTAACACAACTCTCAAGGTCAGATTTCAAGGTACTAAGTGGCACCTTGAAAGTTTGACATGGCTCTCTCTGTTTATGTTAGCGCTCTACGGAACTCGAAAATCTGATAAACCAAAATCCAACAAATCCTGTATAAAACATAAGTCACAAGTATACAAGATGCGGAAGATGGTAAAATACAGACGGTATAAAGATAGATTAGAATTGCGGAAGTTTACAATATACAAGATTATAAACATACTTTCACTCTGACATAATCCTAACACTCGACCCCAAAATCTATATACATCCTGAACGGAACTGACAATATTAAAGGTATAGCCCTAGTGCTCACCATGCAACAGATTCTGATCGTCGATTTGACCAACCAAGAACTCTTTACTTGTTGACTCCGTGCCTGCCTTAGTAACTACAAGTTCTAAAACTAAAAAAATAGGAAGGAAATGGTGAGTAATAATGGTTACCCAGTAAGTCCACAACCAATTTCTACCAATAACCTCTCTTAAACCTGATCAAGTAAGTATACTGAACATTTTAATACATGTAAAGTTTTACGAAATAAAATACGATCAACTGGTATATATGGCCAAGGATGAGCAACTAAATAGTTTAAAAGTTCACATAACATCAGTCATCAATACTCACTATACGTTTTCATTCTTATACAAATACAATTGACAACATTAAAGTAGTAAACATGCATTTCAATTTATAATTCAAAATAAAACAACATCTACATAATACATGATGGTGGAGCAGTAGAATTAGAGAGTTGAGATTCATGACTGAATTACTCCTAGTTGAGACATGATATTCTTAAATAAAACATTAGTTCCTGATTTTGTGGTTGGTCGCTGTTTACCACACTTACAGGATCATTTGTCCAACTAAAGCTGGCTATTTGAAGTGACCGTAAGCAATGGGTCTCTTTTTGATGTGTCAAAATATTTGACTGCTATTAGATTGTTAGTGATTACTGACTAATCATTTTCGTCTATACCTATCAGGTGTGCATGTGATTCCCAAAGTAAATAAATCCATTCATATATGACCATCTTTACAATACAAGTTCGCTGGTAAAGATAGAATAGAATGAACCCAGATTCCAGTTGTAACTCCATTCTCATATGCATTCCATACCATGTATGAGCTTAGTGGTCCCTACCGTACATTCAGGATAGTACACCACTTTGGATGATATGACGCACTATCCATTCAAGCATTCAAAAACTCTTTAACAACTCACAAGATAAATATATATATATATATCATTTTCATTTGAAAATAAACGAGAAATTAACAATACAGGATTGAGAATGGATATCTAGTTTCCTACCATGCAATAGTGGCCACCTAGCCTAAAATAAATAACAAAACTTGGAGCCTCTTCGCCAATAGAATTTAAATAAACATGCAACCCATCATTATCCCTGGATATCCCTTTACCAACCTACACACAACACATCAATGTAGAATGTAGACATCACCCCGCGGGTGTGATTATAGCATTTTACCGTTTCATCCCATTTTCTCGATGTTTTTACTTCTCAACTTTTCAAGCTCTCAATTTCATTTGATCATTCAATAAAAAATTATCAAATTTTGGTTAAAATGGGATCCCAATAAGTACGTGAAGTCAAACTGTCAAAACTGGTGAAAATTTGGCTAAGTGTCGGAAATTCAAATTTTCAAAATTTTTGAAATCAAAAATGAATTTTTGAAAATGAAAGCCTCGAACATGAGATTCGACACCATGTAATTTTTATAGCTTAATTCAAAGTAATGTGAAAGATGTTAACATTTGAAAATTTATCGAAAACGTCAAAATTTACTTTTTGTTCTTGAAATCAAAATTTGGATTTTGATCCTTTGAGATTTGGATTTTGAAACCATTTCTATTTTTCTGAAATGGAGGGTAAAATCTTAATTTCATTAAAGAATTTAAAATAAGTGGAAAGTAAGTCATGAGAAGGACAACTCTTATGTATAAGTCATTAGAAGGACAACCCAAAAGTTAGAAGTAGTTTTGCTTAAAACTTTTTGTTGGTGGCATAAACTTGATTTTGTTGGTGGAACCAACAGAATGGCCTGCGATAGGTGGCGGTGGAAGCACCAACTCCTACTGATAACACTGAACAAATTCACGAACTTTGGTTCTTTGATCCATTTTTCGGGTTTCTTTTCCGTTATTCAAATCCTTCGACCCACCCACAAATTTAATGTTAAAACTTGATAAAAACATATCAAATCTCTATTCCTAACATGATTTCAAAATTAAACAAAAAGGTTTCTACGATTTATAAAAGTAACACATGTTCGATAAAGATTCCTAAGTGCATATTTCGAAATCTAAGGTTACTACTAAGAATTGAGAGTCCCTTACAATTGTGGTTGTCGGACACGATGAATTAGCTTGGAAATCAAGGATCGGTGGTCCAGAACTTCAAAATTGGTTGAACTTGGGTGCCAAATGAATCGGGATGGTTGCAAAACCCTCGATGGAGGTGTCCTTCTTTCTTCAACGGCGAAGGGCAACTCTTTTTCACATTGGATGGAATTCCAAGTGGGTAGAATCAAAACCCCTTTGTTGATTTTTGGTGAGAACTCAAGAGAAAAAAAGGGAAATGAAAGTTAAATGTGGTGAGAACGTGGAGCTCGTCGATGCCGAAGACTTTGCCTTCTTCGTTGATGATCAACTCGGACTTATTTTCAACGGATCTTGAAGGAAATGAGATGAAACCTTTAGGTTGGGAGTTGGTTGTCTTTTAGTTCTTTGGAGAAGTAGAGAAATAAATAAAAGAAACCAACTTTCTTTTAAATAGAAGGGATAAGGGTATATTTGTAATTTTCTTTTCATTGTTTCTAGTTTTGGCGGTAACCTGACTATTTAAACTCGAAAAATGACGAATGAGTATTCCATTTTGAATTTTTTTTTATTGCGGACCTAATGGTGTCGTAGAATTTTTCTGATTCTCGTTCTAACAAAATCTCACTGTTTTGGGTCCCACTCAACATGAAATTTGAGGATTTTAGAACTTTTCATCCAAACTCAAATTTGAACTTGCTTATAGGTTAAAGTATATATTTTAATCTTCTTGAATCCAATGGCGAAGTCAGTTTTCATTAAAACTGGACATAACATGATTCAAGTATTTTACTCTAAGTCTCTCTTCCCAAATTTTCTCAAAACATCAACATTTGATTTCTTTGATATACGATTTGAAAATTCGAGGTATTATAGGATAACCCTAGAAATTTTTCAGAGTGCTATGTATGTGAGATTATAAGTAAGAGTGATGGCTGCTATTTTTGGATCCTTCCAGAGCATCTCAAGCTTATAAATAATATCATTTTTCCAATTAGGAAAAAGTTATTGGGCCATTGTCCCTTTTTTCTTTCCTCCAATACCCTTGGCATTTTCTCTATAATTTTCTATTTTTTAGATAGATTTTATTTCAACAACATTCCGTAATTTCTCAAAGAAGGAGATAGTGTATATTGGTTACCATATGAATACAAATGTTGTTGTCATAACTTATTCATGTATCCTAGCAATGACCATAGGCTATATTCTCTCCATTAGTGAGAGGAGGAAGCATAGGGGCAAGCTTTTATTTTTGTATTTATGTCTTTATTCTTCCAAGTTCTTTATGATTATAGGATTCTCTTCAACGTTTTATCCAACTCTAATGGATCAAAGCTTTAGATGAATTTCTACACATTATTTGCTTAACTTAGATGTTTTCTTAGATAATATCAAGATAGAACATGCTTAATCTAGATATCTGGTAGTAGGAACTTCACACATTAGTGAGTGAAAGAGTATGACATATCTTCCAACCTGAGGAGCTCACACCAAGCCTTTGAGGTTGAGTGCAAATAAGAATAGACTGAAATATAATTTTATTTGTTAATCCTAGGTTATTCTAATCACTAATGATTTTGTTTCTCTTATTTTATTAGTATATATTTCCTTTCTATTACTTTATTTTACAGTAACATCTCCTCTCCAATTTGTTTCACAAAAATAGAAAAACAAATTTTAAATTTGTAACTTAGATTAATATCATTTTTGTTAACTTGATAATATCCCCCCTTTCTCTTGGGTGTTATCCCGTACTTGTCCACAAGCTAAGGAGAGTATAAAATTTTTAATTTTTGAAAGATAATGATCACTATCGTGGAGTCTTCCATTGATTCGTTACCTATTTTTGAAAATTTATCAGATGAACAATTGATGACAGTTTCCATGTTTAACGCTTTTTGGTATGCTGGCATTGTCATTATCATGCCACAGGGCAATTAATCACTACCTAGACCAGATAAGAGAAAATGCAATTTCAGCCATGTATAAGTATTATTTTTGGGATGGACTCTGCTTATTTAAGTATTGTCTTGATCATCATTCAGCAATGTGTCTCTAAAAAGGTTCAGAAATATGTAGAATCTTATGACTTCCTCTTTAAACTCAATGATATGGAATTGAATGTTTCTAGGTCAACATTTAACATAGAGTGATTATTCATTTCAGGAAATATTAAACATATATCATTTTCCATTGTGCCTAAAGTAATTAACTCATCAGATATTTTAATAATAACATTTAAATTAAAAAAAATCGAATAATTTGAGTCAAGTAACCTACTAACACTACCTCAAAAAAGCTAAAATTTGTTATTGACGTCACAGCAAAAAGAAGAAATGGTTGAATTCTTACGAAACTATAAGGACGTCTTCGCATGGTCATACAGAGATATGCCAGGGTTAGATACAGATCTTGTTGTACACAAGCTACCAATTGCTTCCAGAAGAAAGCCAATCAAGCAAAAACTGAGAAGATTGAAACCAGAACCTCAAGGTCAAAGATGAGGTCATGAAATAATTCGAAGCAAAATTCCTCGCAGTCTTTACATACCCTGAATGGTTGGCTAATATAATCCCAGTACCCAAGAAAGATGGGAAGGTACGCATGTGTGTTGACTACCGAGACTTAAACAAGGCCAGTCCTAAGGATGATTTTCCACTTCCACACATCGACACTCTAGTCGATAGTACAGCATGGCATGGCATGTTCTCGTCATGGATGACTTCTCAGGCTATAACTAGATAAAAATGACAGAAGAAGACCAAGAAAAGATTGCATTTATCACACCATGAGGTACTTTCCACTACAAAGTCATGCCATTCGGGCTGAAGAACGCAGGGGCGACTTACCAATGGGTAATGACCGCATTATTCCACGATACGATCCATAAGTAAATGGAGGTCTACGTAGATGACATGATCACTAAATCCGGCATTGAAGAAGATCATCTGGTGAATCTAAAGAAGTTGTTCGACAGACTTAGAAAATACAGTTTGAGGCTAAATCCGGCAAAATACGTGTTCGGGGCAACATCAGGCAAGCTACTGGGGTTTATAGTCAGCAGAAGAGGTATCGAGATAGATCCGACAAAAACTAAGTATATCCTCGAAATGAAGGCACCTATTTCAGAAAAAGACGTTCGGGGCTTTCTGGGAAGGATACAATATATCAGTCGATTTATAGCTCAGCTCACGCCTATCTGCGAGTCGGTCTTCAACCTACTCAGGAAGGACACGCCAAAGAAGTGGAACAAGGACTGTTAAGAAGCATTCGATAAGATCAAGGAATATCTGTTCAATCCACCAATCTTAGTCCCTCCTATTCTAGGGCGACCTCTGCTGATGTACATCTCAGTGCAAGAAACATCAATGAGATGTGTGCTAAGGCAACATGATAAATCAGGACGGAAGGAATATGTCATCTACTATCTCAGCAAGAAGTTTACCGAGTACGAGGCAAAATATTCAACGCTTGAGAAGACTTGTTGTGCACTAGTCTGGGCATCAACGACTACGTCATTATTTGCTCAGTTACTCGACTATGTTTATCGCTAGGATGGACCCCCTGAAGTACCTGTTCGAAACACCCGTACTAACAGGTCGTATAGCGAAATGACAGTTATTATTATTCGAGTTTGACATCACCTATGTCACTCAAAAAGCCATCAAAGGGCAAGTCATTGCTAACCACCTCGCCGAGCACCCGTTGCCTGACTATGAGCCGTTAAAGACAAACTTCCCGGATGAAGCCATACTATTTACCGAGATTGAGGACAATGATGACGAACCAGGCTGGAAAATGTACTTCGACGGAGTAGCCAATCAGAAAGGAAACGAAATAGGGGCAGTCTTGATTAAACCAGATAGGTCCCACGTGCTAATCGCTATCAGATTGAAATTCCAATGTTTTAACAACGAGGCTAAATACGAAGCATGCATAGCAGGGTTGAAAGCAGCACTTGATCTTGAGGTAGATGAGATCGATGTTTTTGGAGATTCAAGCTTAGTAGTCTATCAGATAACTGGAGAATGGAAGACCCGAGAGCAGAGACTGGTCCCTTACCACAAGTATCTAGAGGAACTAAGCTCACGCTTTGACATGATCTCATTCACATACATGCTAAGAGCTAAGAATCAGTTCACAGATGCACTAGCTACGCTTGCTTCCATGATTAGTATTTCAGAAGATCTGGTCATCGATTCGATCGAGATTGGAATTCAAGATGAGCCAGCTTATTGCTTACCTGTTGAAGTAGAAGAATCCGAAGAAAAGCCTTGGTACTCAAACATTAGGACATATCTCAAAGATCGAACCCTTCCCTCAGATGCAACGTCAAATGATCGCAGAACCATTCAGAAATTAGCAGGGCAATTCTTTTTAAGTAGTGGTATTCTGTACAAGAAGTCGCACCACGATGTCTTACTCTGATGCGTGGCAGAAGTAGAAGTAAAACGATTAATCGAGACTGTACATAGTGGAGTCTGTGGACCTCACATGAATGGTCACATGCTAGCAAAGAAGATTATGCGGATGGGATATTACTAGACAACAATGGAAAGTGACTACTATCAGCATGTTCGCAAATGCCATCTGTGCCAGATCTATGCCAACAAGATCAATGCTCCGCCTTCAGAGCTACATAATATGACCACTCCTTGACCCTTCTCACTCTGGGGAATGGACGTCATCGGGCCAATCTCACCTAAAGCTGCAAATAGGCATCGCTTCATTCTAATGGCTATAGATTACTTCACCAAGTGGGTAGAAGCAACATCTTATGCCAATGTCACAAAAAACAATGTCCTAAAGTTTGTCAAAAACAACATTATCTGCAGATATGGGCTTCCAAACGGACTAGTGACGGACAATGCCAAAAACTTCAAGAACAAGGACATGATCAGGATGTGCGAAGACTTCTAGATCACTCATTATAACTCTGTACCCTACAGACCTAAGATGAATGGAGCAGTCGAGGCAGCCAACAAGAATATCAAAAAAATCATCTAGAAGATGGCAGTTACGTACAAAGACTGCACGACATGTTGTCTTTTGCACTTCACGCCTATCGGACCTCGTTCAGAACTTCGACTAGGGCAACTCCGTATTCATTGGTTTATGGAATGGAAGTAGTCTTACCCGTCGAGGTTGAGATTCCCTCCCTCCGGATCTTAAAAGAAGCAGAGTTAGATGAAGCGGAATGGATTCAAGCTCGGTTTCATCAACTGAATTTGATTAAAGAAAAACGACTCGCAGCTATCTGCCATGGGCAAATCTATCAACGACGAATAGCTCGGGCCTACAATAAAAAAGTCAAGCCTAGAGATTTCTCACCAGGAGACCTTTTGTTGAAGAAGATTCTACTGATCCAAGAAGATGTCAGAGGAAAATTCAGACCAAACTATTAGGGACCATTCATCGTACAAAAGGTAATGATAGGAGGAGCTTTGATACTTACGAAGATGGACGGACAAATCTTTCCACAACTGATCAATGGTGACACTGTCAAGAAATACTACGCCTAAGAACTGATCCTGAGATGACGAAAGGCCATCCTTGATATCCTGAACAAACTATCTACCATAGCCAACCCTTTTGAGCCATCATGTTCATTTTTTAACCTAAGACTGGGGCAAGTCAACAACTACAAAACGATACAAAAAACAACAAAAAAAGAGACAAAAGAAGAGAAAATCAGAAGTATCAAATTACTCATGGCCCGCATAAGGATAAACTGTGAACGACAAAAAATACAAAAAAAAATAAAAAAAGTAAAAAACTCGGACACTTGATCTGAGCTCGACTCAAATCTCTAGCCTAAACAAGTTCGAGAGACCCTGGGAGGAGACATAGATCACCTTTTTGAAACAAAAATAGACGAACCCCATGTCTAGCCTACTTTAGATAAACTAAGACTTAGACCATAGCTTTTTGTATCCTTCCACTACCATAAGCCTAAGCCAACGTTTCATCCTATTAAAAGTCCTTTTTAATCAAGGAATGTTCTAGGGCAACACAACGACAATGGCAGCACCAATGATCCTGTAACTTGGTCCGGACCTCAAAGTCTTATTAGTCGTTGGAAGACTCGAGAGGGGAATCCAGGCCGGATATTCGAAAAAAAAGAGTACTTGAAGTGTAGAGTAGCCGATCTCGCGGCTCAACTTGAGTGTCGAACCACGAATAGTCGTCAGCAAACTCGAGAAGAGAATCTAGATCGATTACTCAAGAAAAAGTGTCACTACAAGAGTAGAGTTGCCCATCTCGCAGCTCAACTCGAGTCACAAAGCCATAAAGACACAGAGACTCCGAGCAAAATTGTAATGAAAAATCCAAAAAAATACAAGCATGGTCTGAAAGGGCATAGTGAAAATCTGAAAGGGCGCTATGAGTAAATGAATCAGACCATGACAAGATCAAAGCCACCGGCATGATGAAAATCCCCAAAAGGACATCGATGCTCAAAAATGTGGAAACTAGGTCTGGTGAAAACCATAATTGGTACCAGGGGCAATAAAGGTAAACAAAAAAAAAACTCCTGGCCTGCAAGAGTATAAGCTGTGAACGGCAAAATCTTTCTCAAAACCCGTTGTCCAAGAGAATAACAATCTTCCAATACTAGGGCATTGGGGATGACTCTAAAGGAACCAAAATAACAATTGACGTTTATATCCTCTGTGATTGGCAAAAACACCAAGATCGTCACAACCAAAGATTTTACAAATCCTGAATTTATCGTACTCATTTGATAAAGACATTTCATAAAATTAAAAAAAAAAAAAACTACTATTTTGGCCAATGATGAAAAATCTAGGACTTATTAAAACTTCAAGTTTTCAAATCATTAGATACACCTGAGGCCAAGTAAGTACAAAACCTATTTTCTTTGCATTAATTTTTCAACATTTTACATACATTCAGATAATGACAAGAAAATACAAAAAGTGGGAATACAACGCAGTTGATCAAGCATCAAGTAGCCTGGCTCATCACCACCTTAGCATCCAAAGCATCACGACTCACTAGGCATAGTAGATGGAGCCCTTCAAGTGATGACAGCAGAATTTCAAGTCCTTTTACCTCTGGTTCCAACTTAAGAGAGTTTCTTTGTAAGGCATTGTGAATAACATGCCAAGGGGATTTGGGTGGTTGTCGATGTTTCATTGGATCATTTACATCCTAGCCCGATATTGAGATGTTGAAGAAGCCATTAGGCTGTGTAATCCAAGAAATGCCAAATGGTCACTCCAAGGTTATATGGGTCGAACATGTAGAAGTGGATAACAAAGCAGTTCACAGTATGCATAGAACATTGGTTAACTCTGACCTTGGATTTGGAGCGAAGCGATGGGTTGCTACCTTAGATCAACAGTGCGAACGCCTTGCAAGTGTTATGGCTAGTGACACGCCAACTAGAGATATTGGTGTGATAATGAATCAAGAAGGGCGAAAAAGTACGTTGATATTGTGAAGAGTAGCACCGATACAACATGATCAAATGCGTCACTACAAGGGACAATGCGTGAATTGAGAGAGTTAACTTATGGAAGAAATAAGGTAAAATCAACAAAAAAAAAAAAAACAAAAAACAAAAAATCAAAGAATTTCAAAAATCCTTTCGAGTTGCACTCAACTCTGATTTGTTTTTAACATAACAAAAAATATCCGAATTTCAAAACTCATCAAACTTTCATCAAATCCGAAATCTCACACGAGCTCCGCGCCATCGAGATCAAGGAATTAATAAGACAAGACTTTGTCAGACCCCGTGCTTGAGTAGTCATTTCCTACAAAAGTCATCAATTTAATCAGAAATTCGAAATCGTGTTTTACAAAGTTTTTTGGCCCGTGCAAATAGGGGTTTAGTCTATTCTTTGTAGTTCTTTGCACGCAATTCCTGCAAAGAAGAGCAGCTGTAAACACCCCAATTTGAAAGGGCCCATACTCAAAAGAGCCCAAAAATATCGATTTTCCAAATAAATGGGCCAACGGGGCTTAAGGGCCCAAATCACTAAAAAGTGATTTTTTGATCGAATCGAGGCCCATAAGACCTTCCAATGGTCTAAGGTACCCACCGAAGAGATTGGACCTACCTCACGCTGTCCCAACCTTCACTACTCCGCATTTGTATCCAAAAAATTGATAAAATTCTCCAACGGGCCTAAAAAGTCCAATTTGCCAACACGTGGTATTTTAATCGATCTAATAATTCCTAAAAATCTTAAAAAGATAAAAAAATGAAAAAATTTGAGACTTGGGATGCCTACCCCTCCTCTACTCTAACCGCTCCACCTCCTAATTTGCAAACACCCTAAGCCCATTCAAAGCCCATTAACCCTTAAATCTACAAAAACCAATTTCCCACCCTACCCCTAACCTAAACTCAATCCCACATCACCTAAAATCTAAAACCAACCTACACCCTCAAAATCCATTCCAAGATAACCCCTAACCAATTCCTAAAACCCAAAACCTCTCCTAAAACCCCAGTCCAATGCCCCTAAGCCCAAACCCATATCAAATTCATATCTAATCCACAACCCTAACTCATAAATCACAACTCACATCAACCAATCACTCTTTTATCAACAAAAGGTGACACATGTCATCACCTCCTCTCACCTCCCTCATCAAACTACCTACCCCATCACTTTTCTCTAAAAAATTAATTACCCATATCACTTTTTCTCTAAAAAATCACATCACCCCACACCTTCCCCTAACCTACCCTCATTACTCCCTATAAACCTCCATTCTCTCAAATCAAACACCATAAACCTATACCCTTCTAACCTACCCTCATAACTCTCTAACCCCTATTCTCTCAAATCAAACACCTTTAACCCCACACCTCCCTCTAACCTACCATCATCATACCTCTCCCTAATCTACCATCATCATTTCCTATAAACCTATCTCTACAACCTAAATCTATACCCATTCTCTCAAATCAAACACTCAATCTCTCTCATCAATTAAATCTAAACCCCTAACCTCCACACATCTTGCCACATGTCACCATCTCCCTCACCCTCCCAACCACCTTCTTACACCCTCCATTCTCTTAAACCAAATACCACTCAATCAATCAACCACCCTCTTAAACACCCATCGTCTCATCTCACCAAATACTCCACCCAAATGATTTGGATAAGATCCAAACCATTTGGATCAAAACACAACCCATTTACCCTCATTACATAATTACCCTTCTCCCAACTCATAATTTCATACCCCCCACCTTTAAAACATATGCCATTTTCTACTCCCCCACACTTCACCCCATTATACCCCTAAAATACCCTTCCAACATCTATAAAAACCCCCTCCTCTTCCCAAAAATGGTTCCCAACTCTCACAAAAAAATCTCTTACTAAGTCTCACAAACATCACTCAACTCTCTACTCATCTCTTCTCTACTCTCTCACACTAACCTCAAAAGAGTTACATTCTCATAACTCACAAATGACTCAACTGAAGAAGACATAGAAGAAGAAGAAGGAAGGAGAGAAAAGAAAAGAAAACCTTGAAACTTCAAAGTGGGTGCAACAAAAATAACCTCCCCTTTCCCTCTCTCTACCCTCTCTTTCTCCCTTTCTATCATCTCTTCTCCTCTTCACTTTGTTTTAAATGGACTTGGGATGAATGGACCTTAAGGCAAATGATCCATTAGGATCATCTCTTTCAATGAGATGATCTTATGATCAAGCCGAAAGCAACCCCTATCTAGGGTACAAATGCACACACGAGACACTTTATTTTTCAATTTTTTAAAAATCAAAATGACCGAGTTCTTTGAGATTACTGCCACTTGGCGGGGAGAAAAGGGTGCCTAACACCTTCCCTTTTCTCCAACCGAGTCGCTTACCCCGAATCTCAAGGTTTGACTTATCCTTATCCATTTGACTCACTACGAGCCAAAAATGATAATTTTACGAAAATGCACATCGGGTGACCATTGACACCCACTTATAACATGAATGGTGACGACTCCAAACTTTAGTAGATGTGACCGTCATAATGACGAAAATCACGTATCTACACTATCTAAAAGAAACATAATCTAACTCTAACTCTATCTAAAAAGTTCTTAAAAAAATCTATAAATAGGGGTATCCACACCCTAATCTCGTAGGTAAAAATAAACCCTAGAAAAATTAGGTCAAAAAGTCTCCATAACCTTCCTCAAACCCTAATTTTGAAGTCCTAACTCCTTACCTAACACAAAATCCCAACTTTTGCTCAAAAAACACCCAGAAACCCTTCAAAAATACCTAGAAATTCATCAAAAATTAGGAAACACTTAAATCTAAGGAGAAGATACTTCATCTTGGAGATTCGAAGCGGATCCAGTAATAAAAACGAAGCAAGAAATCTCTCCACCAGCTCTGAGGGAACTATTGTTGTGATCATATAAGTATTTTTCATTCTTATTTTTTTATATTATTTATTTAGGTCTATTAGCAATGTAGTTTTATTTAGAAAAAATAGATATCGACGTATGCCAAGCGGGATTGGTGTCTAATACCTTCCAATCTCGTAACGTGATCCCCGACCAGTATTTTTTTTCGTAGATTAGTGTTATTTACCTTTTATAGTCAATGTTCAGTTCCTAGACCGTAATAACTATGTGACGACTCCCAAACTTCAAAAATCAAAAGCAGATCCGCGTACCCCGCGGATCGAGGGCACTTTCAGGTAGTTGGATGAGGGAGGTGAGTTGGGGTGATGACATGTGTCCCATTTGATGATCAAAAATGTGATTAGTTGATGTGAATAATGGTTTGTGGGTTTTGGTTATGGGTGTGGATGTGGGTTTGATATGGATAATAGCTTGTGAGCTTTTGTGTATTGGACTTCAATTTTTGGAGGTTTTAGGTGATTTGGGATTGGGTAAGATTTATTTTAGGATGGGATTTAATGGTTGGTGATTTTTAGGGTTTGGATGATATGAAATTATGTTTAGGTTAGGTTGGATAAGGTGAGAAATGAATTTTGGTGAATCGAGGGTTTGTGGGCTTTAAGCGGACTTAAGATAATTTCAGATTTGAGAGGGGAGCGGTGAAGGTGGGAAAGGTGTGGGGTAGGCCAAGTCTTTATGGTGGGCTTACTAGACCCTTAGGAGGTTTTAGAGACCCTCAATTTGATAAAAATGCCATGTTTGAGTGATTGGGACTTTTTAGGCCTGTTGGCCAATCTTATTTGAAAAGTTGATGTTTTTGGACCTTTTCGAGTAGAGGGCCTATTCAAATTGGGGTGTGTATAACTGCCATTCTTTGTAGGAATTACTTGTAAAGAACTACAAAGAATAGACAAAACCGTTATTTGTACGGGCCAGAAATTTTTTAAAAAACACGACTTTGAATTACCGATTGAATTGATGACTTTAGTAGAAAATGACTACTCAAGTACGGGGTCTGACAGAGTTTTACCTTATTATTTCCTTAATCTCGATGGCACGGAGTTTGTCTGAGATTTCGGATATTGATGAAAACTTGATGAGTTTTAAAATTTGGATATTTTTGGTCGTGTTTTGGCAAATCGAAATCGAATGAATCTCGAAAGGGTTTTTGCGACTTTTTACTTTTTAATTTATGATTTTTAGATTATTTTCTTGATTTTTGTAGATATATTTTTTGGATTTTTGGATTATTTTCTTGATTGTTGTATTTTTTGATTTTTGGATTATTTATTTGATTTTTGTATTTTTTTTTAAATTTTTTGATGATTTATTAAAATTATTTTTGACCGATCTGTGCTTGAAGCACATATGGCATTTGGGTCAAATTCATCCATTTTTGAAGAACGGGCAACGCCAAGTTTGTTCTGTGTATGCATGGAGCATGGATGGAACATAATTCTCCTTATCCGTACTGGTAACACGGACCAGTACGAATTTCAAACGTTTAAGGCTTACGCGCCTCTCCTTTTTCCATTTCTTTCTTCTTTCCTTCAATTTCCCTTCCTCTCTCTTGCATTTTCTCTTCTTCTTTTGATTTTCTCTTTGTTTTTTTCATTCATGGAGATACATTTCTTTGTTGAGGTGATTAATGCATATTCGAAGCATTGAGCTGAGTTATTTATTTTCTTTTTGAACTTTTCTCTTTTGAAATTTTTTTTCTTTTTGTTTTAAAATTTTCTCTTTGATTTTTTTTTTCCAGACTGGGACTTTGAGTAACTTAGGGGCATTTGGACGTTTTTGGATATTTGCGATTGACCGAGGTAGGTTTTCTTTCCTATTCATTTTGATTTCCTTGGTTGTATGCTTGCTATGAGAATATCTCAGATTGCTCTATTTTTCTTTTATGTTGCTGCCATGGAATTTGATTAAGAATCCTCGAGTTGTCCTTATTTTATTTGGTTATTTTGTTGTTTGTCTTTTTTTTTCGATAAACATGGTGGTGGTAACCAATGGCTTGGTTTGTGTTTTGGAGAATGTGATGGGTATGATTTGGTGGATGTGATGGCCATAGTCTAGCTGGTTTGGGGGGTAGCATGGATGTGGTGATGATGGGGTTTTAGGCTCATTTTTCATTGGATTTGGGGTTGTTTTGGTGTACTCTAAGTGAATGGAAATGGGGCGGTTGGAGGTTTATTGAAGGTTTTAGGATCACAGGTATTGCAATGATGAGGTTCGAGGTCGATTGGTGATGTTTGGGGGTTATCATGGTGATTTTGAGGATGTTTGAATGGTGTCGAGGTGAATGGATATAAATGTGGATAATAGGGGATTGTTTTGGTGAGTCGAGTGGTTTCGAGGTGAAGTGGGATGTTGGGGTTGTTAGGGGTGATCTTAGTGACTGTTTGGACGAGAAATTGAGGTTGTTTGGGTGAGAATTTGGGGTTGTTAGAGGGTTTTTGTGGAGGGGTTTGGTTAGGGGACTGTTTTAGGTGAGAATTAGGGGACTGTTTAGAGACTTTTTGGGAGGGGTTTGAAGCAGTTAGGAGCTGTTTTAGAGCAGAATTAGGGGACTATTTAGGGCAAGTCAACTTTCTTTTTCCCCTTTTTATTTTTATTTTTTGCTTTTTTTTGCTTATATGAGAATGAATATTTTTGACTTATTTTGGATTCCCACACGTATTTCTCTACTTTGACTGATGTCTTGATATGGTTGTGGTGGATGATTAGGTAATTTGGCATGGGTATGGACAATTTGGTTTAGTCGAGATTTCTAAAAGGATTGAGTCGTGGGGGTGGATAATGTGGATGAATGCTTGTCGAGTATATTTGAAAAGGCTATCATGTGTTTTGAGGGTTTAGGTGAAGTGATTTATTTTGAGAGTCTTGGACTCGAATAGGCTTTGAGTCGGGCATGGATTTGAATAGACTGCTTGGGTTCCTTAACGGTTGGTGAGTGAAAATGACATGAATATAGGCAAGTTATGATCGTGGATCATGGATGGTGGTATTTGGGCGATCTGGGTGGGTTTTTAGAGTTGAGTCGGGGTGGAGAGGTAATATGAAATTGCATTGGCGAGTGATTTTTGAAGTGAAGTGGTTGGATTCTTCTAGTTTAGGTTTTTCATGAATGGTGGGGTTGACGGGCTCAGATAGGTGAAGTACGAAATTGGGGTTGGGGATCATAGGTTTAAGTAGGCGGATTGTCGTTAGTTTGACCTTCGGATAGATAGGCTGAGTGGTTGGTTAGGGGGTTTATAATCGGGTTTAGCTCTCCTGGGTTTGAAATGTGGGTCTATTGGGTCTTCCAAAGGTAAAAATGGATGATCTAGACACAGTTCAAACAGGAGATCCCAACGGGATTCCTCCTCTTCGAAGAACACAGGTACCCAGTCTACCAATCACCGCAACAAGATTTTGTGTTACTTGTGTGGTGGTCCTCATATAATGTTCAAGTACCCGTTGAAAAACAAGTTGAATGCACTGTTAGCTTCCCAGAGTGACCCTAGTCACGAGAGTAAAAGTGAGCGAGATGACGATGAATCTTCTCACATGGGAGTAATGCATTTGTTGAATGCAATCAAGCAGACCTCTGAGACTCTGAAAATCCGTCAGCGTAAGGATCTCATGTATGTTGACATAGAGATTGGTGGTAAGACCACCCAGGAAATGGTTGATACGGGAGGTACGCATAACTTTATTGCCCCTGTAGAGACGAAGCACCTCAATATCCGACTCGAGAAAGATTCAAGTAGTATGAAAGTTGTTAACTCTGAGGCCACTCCTATACAAGGGTCGGCCAAGTCCATAGCCGTCAAGATAGGCACATGGAAGGGTAAGCTAGATCTACTTGTAGTTCCACTCGATGAGTTCAAAGTCATCATTGGGATGAAATTTTACGACAGAACAGGACCGTACCAATGCCATTCGCCAATACTTTGGGCTTGCTACGTGAATGTCCAAGCTTCATTCCCATCTCTACAGGTAAAGAAGAGGAAAATATGATTTCAGCCCTTCAGTTGAAAAAAGGTGAGCAAATGTATCTTGCTACCTTACGAGTTGAACTTGATGATCAGGACCATAGTTCAACTCCCCCATTGGTACAGCAGGTATTGACAGAGTTTGATGACGTGATGCCGAAAGAGCTTCCAAAGGCTCTACCACCATGTAGGTCGATTGATCATTAGATCGAACTAGTACCTAGTGCCAAGCCTCTTGCAAAGGGGCCATTCAAGATGAGTCCTCCGGAACTAGCTGAGCTACGCAAGCAACTTGATGGACTTTTGGAGTCTGGATTTATCAGACTTTCGAAGGCACTTTATGGGGCACCTATTTTGTTCTAGAAGAAATATGATAGGTCATTGCGACTTTGTGTAGACTACCGAGCGCTGAACAAGGTTATTGTCCAGAATAAGTATCCGATCACACTGATTGTCGATTTGTTTGATCAACTTGGGGCAACCAAGTATTTTTTCAAGTTGGATTTGAGATTAGGTTACTATCAAGTACGGGTTGCAGAAAGAGATGAGCTGAAAACTACATGTTTTACTAGGTATGGTGCTTATGAGTTCTTAGTCATGCCCTTCGGCCTTACTAATGCACCTATCACATTCTGTACCTTGATGAACGACCTCTTCAGACAGTACATTGACAAGTTTGTTGTGGTATATCTTGATGATATTGTGGTGTACAGTTCCACCCTTAAAGAGCACATTCAATATTTATGCAAGGTATTCCAATTGTTTTGCGACAATCAATCATATGTCAAGTTAGAGAAGTGTTCATTTGCTCAAGAACATATCATGTTTCTTGGTCATGTTGTGGGTAATGGACAAATTCAGATGAACATGGAAAAAGTGCGCTATTGATGAATGGAAAACCCCCTTTATTGTTACAGAACTCAGGTCATTCCTTGGTCTTGTGAACTACAACCGACGATTCGTCTAAGGGTATTCCAAAAGGACCGCACTTCTCACATGCCTGTTGAAGAAATATCACACTTGGTCTTGGTCGGACAAGTGTCATGAGGGGTTTGAAGACATCAAGTTTGCTGTTATGCAAGACCCTGTCTTAGCTCTACCCGACATCACCAAGTTATTTGAAGTTCAGACAGATGCATCTGACTTTGTTATTGGAGGAAAGTTGTTACAGGATGGGCATCCGCTTGCTTATGAAAGTTGAAAGCTCAATGATGCTGAGAGAGGTTACACCGCACAAGAGAAAGAGTTGTTAGTCGTCGTACATTGCTTGAGAGTTTGGAAACATTATTTGATGGGATCATAAGTTCAGGTGAAGACTAATAATGTGGCTTTCAGCCATTTCCTGATTCAGAATAAGTTGACCCCAAAATAGGCTGGTTCACAAGAGTTCCTCGTAAAGTTTGACTTGACCTTGGATTACAAGTCAGGAAAGAACAATAGCGTGGTCGATGCCCTTAGTCACAAAATAGAGCTAGCAGCACTTTAGTGACAAGTTTATCAAGTTATCAGTATTTTACAGTAGAGAATTCATAATGGTTTGAACAGTGATCCCTAGGCAAAGGCCATATTGGATACGGTGCAGAAGGGGAAAACACGTCGTTTCTGGCTTAGGGATGGGTTGTTATATACCACAAAGAGCCGCATGTATGTTTCACGTGCGGACGGGCTAAGACGAGAACTAATGAGAGAGTGTCATGACACTCCATTGGCTGGCCATCCAGGATAGCGCCGCACATTAACTCTCTTGGAGAGAAGATACTATTGGCTGAACATTCAAGATGATGTGTTAAATTATGTGAGGACCTGCCCAATTTGCCAACAAGACAAGATCGAACGGGACAAACCTATCAGGCTGTTGAAACCTCTTCCAGTCCCCCAAAGGTCTTAGGAAAATGTTTCTATGGACTTTGTCTCAGGTTTGCCAAAAGTTACAGAGTATGGTTCCATCTTAGTGATTGTGGATCGTTTCTCTAAATATTCTACATTTATCCCGACTTTGACATATTGTTCAGTAGAGGAAACAACACACTTATTCCTCAAGCATGTCATCAAGTATTGGGGTGTGCCCAAGAACATTGTTAGTGATAGAGATTCAAGATTTACAGTGAAGTTCTGGACCGAATTATTCATATTACTTGGGTCTCAAACTGATTTTTCGACCAGCGGACATCCTCAAATAGATGGGCAAACTGAAAGATTTAATGCCATGTTGGAAGAGTATCTCAGGTATTTTGTCACTACCAACTAGAAGGATTGGGCGAATCTTCTTGATGTCGCACAGTTCTGTTTCAACCTTTAGAAGAGCTTTTCCTCCAACAAGAGTCCTTTTGAACTTATCACTGGCCAACAACCTTTAACTCCTCATACTATTGTTTCAGGCTATCAAGGACAATGTCCAAGGGTGTACAAGTTTGCAAATCTTTGGTAAGACAACAATGAAATTGCCAGATCTTACCTTGAAAAAGCGTCGAAACGGATGAAGAAATGGGCTGATGGACATCGTTGACTAAATCGTTTCAAAGTTAGTGACTTAGTTCTACTCAAGACATATCAATTGAGAAGGTTCAATCGAGTACAATGAGCACATAGAGGACTACTACAGCGTTATGAAGGTCCAATGCTCATCATTTCTCGAGTCGGCAAGGTTTCCTATAAGCTGAAGTTACCACACTGGTTACGCAACATCCACCCTGTCTTCTATGCCAGCTGTCTCAAATCATTCCATGCAGATTCAACGCGTAGCATTTCAACACATATGCATTCTCATTCAGCAATTCAACCAGAACGTATTGTCGACAAAGTTCTCGCAGAACGTCAAGTTAACAGTAGTTCAAGCAAACAACAACACGCGGAGTACTTTGTCACATGGAAGAACATGTCAGAATGTGAAGCTACTTAGGAAAATGCAGAGAACCTACAACCTTTCAAGCAGAAGATTAAAGAGTTTGTTAGGGACAATGTGACTAGGACGTTTGTAGAATAGGTAGGGGAGACTGTAACGGCCATGTACTCTGACACCTAGAGTTTAGGTGTAGCTCGTCCCGGAGTCACCCGAGACACTCATGTAATATTATGTAAGGCTCACTATGAAGCCATGTCAGCCCCGTGCCAAAGTAAATATATTAGCTTAGTGGCATTTTTGTAATAAAGGAGTATGACCGGCCTTCACTTTTGATGTTTCTTTCTAGAAACCTAAGAAAGGAATATTAGCATCCTTGTAGGAAGGGTGTTTAGTGCTTCTCAATCCCCGACCTACACTCACGTTGACTGAAGCCTTCAAGCCAAGCTACGTGGAGTCCCATGTGTCATAGGATCATCTATTACTTGTAACACACCTATTGCTTTTGTTATGTGTTACACCGTGTAATCTCAATATTATATCAACAAAGTTACCTCCAGACTTTGCCTCGTGTTGCCTCGTTTACTTGTTTGCTAGTTACGTTTGTGGTATACGATCATTTTTACAATCTTGCTTGTGGATTAGCACTCCTTGCCCCGCACGACCTCACTTCGAAAGAATAAAGCCGTGACATTAGGGCTCTAGAGTAACTCCGCCTTTACGATGAACAAGTTAAATGGGTGTTGGTACAATAGGTGTGGCATCGTCCTCAAGCTTTTCGACATTGTCAAGAGTCAAATTGAGAAGTTTCTGAGACTTTGGGGCTGGGTTTAGATACTCATCTTCAAGGTCCTCCTTGTGAGCTCTTGATGTACTCGTAAGTGGCATGTTACCAGATGCAAGTGACCAAATTCGCTCACCCCATTAACATACATGTTTCCAAATATGTAATCCAATTCATTCGCAAAGTTTAGAGGATTTGTTCGAATACTAAATCTTTTAGATGATGCTATAAAAAATCTCAAATTACATAGCAAAACATAAAATTCCTTTAAAAAAAATCTAATATTATATACATCTAATCACCTATTTCACCACTGCTTGAATACATTTAACTTGCTAGTATTAGGATCATAAGATACACAAGTATTTGGGCAAATCTTATTCCAACGTCTTCAAATGCCATTTTGTTTATCCCACTTATTATTCATTTGACCACTATCATAATAAACACTAATTTTTTATTTTTAAACTCTCTCACTAGGATTCTACAGCCAATATTATCAATAAATTTATGTGATCTCATTCCTTTCTTAACTAATTCATAGCATATATCAACCCAAACAAATGTTGCTTGGATGTCCAATTAGCTTTCGAACCTTTGGAATTGGTATCCTTCATTTGACAATGATAAAAAAAGTAATCCTAACTATTAAATTGTTAAAAAAAATCAAAACTTGAGTGCATTTACAGTAATAATCAACCATTCATGGCAGATATAGAATTTTAATATGAAAAATGGTCTATAAATCCTAAAAAAAAAAATCCTAGCTTGAGAGTAGCTACATGGTATACATGCATTTACAATGATGATCAATATAAGATAGCATGAAACCATCATAAATCCTTCAAGAAAAATTAGAACTTGTTTGTTGAAATAATTTTTTTTTATTACAACTAATGCAAAAAAATTGAACCTGTTTGCTAAAAAAAAAATCAGAACTTGTTTGGTGATCATCAAAGCCAAATTGTGAACAACCAACCCAATTTGTGATTTAATCGACAGAAATAGTGATCAACCCACCCAAATAGTGAAGAACCAACTCAAATCATGAAATAATCAACTGAAATAGTGATCAACCCACCCAAATAGTGAAGAACCAACTCAAATCATGAAATAATCAACTGAAATCATGAACAACCAACCATAAATGTGCAATAATCGATTGAAATAATGATCAACTGACCCAATCGTGAGATAATCGACTCTAACCATGAAGAATAAATCCAAATACTGACTCAAATGATGACAATAAACTCAGATTAAGGAAGAAGAGAATGTCGATTTGTGGAAATGGAGATAAATCGTCAATAAATGGTGGATTTACATATATTTTAGAAAAAAAATGTATTTTTAACTCACCTTAAGATAGATTGAAGTTCAGTTAGAGTATGACGTCAATCGGATCTCAAATGAAAATGACAACCACCGTGATGCACAACCGATACTAGGGCGACAAATGAGTTCATGTAGCCGCCTATAGAAATGGATAGGCATCTATTTACCAATTTTTTTGAATTGCGTTTAAACGCAAAATTGTAGTGCACATTTTTTTTCTTCGTACTAGTAACACATTCAACAACCGCAAATGCACCGTAATAAGTGTGTTTCAAACACCACCTAAATTTCCAAAGGATTGGTGTTCTAATAGTATATCTCAAACACACACCACCTAATCATACATTCTTTTCCTCAGGATGTTCGTTAATATAATCGAGGAAAATCGATGGTTCTTTTCACATAGTGTACAAACAGTGCTGTAGGTTGTGTTATAGGATGTCAGTGTAGCACTTGAAACCCCAAAGCCTCATTTTCTCTGTTGAGTGAAACTTTGGAGAGTCACTGGGTTTCATCGATCAGCTCCTCTAGGCGTAAGCGTGAGGTGAGCCAACTTCTCTCTCAAAACCAGTATGGAAATCGAATCTAATCGATGAGGGTTTGGTGGATTTGATTAGGATTTTGTTTTCATTCTATACGATTTCGGTTTTGGGACTCATTGAGGAGTTTTGCACCATTTTTATTTTTCAGATTTGTTTTTGGTTTGGAGTGATGCAACATTTAAGAAAAATTTGTCTTTTGGGTTCGATTTCTATTTTTTATTTTTTTTATATTTGGTTTCTGGATCGTTAAATTATGTGTACTTTCACTATTTTTATTTTTATTTTTATGTTTAGTGGATTTGATGAACCTAAACTGTGAAATAGGGTTCTTCTCTGTTGCAGGTTTAAGTAATTTTGTATAGTGAAATAGGGTTCTTCTGTGCTTTTGGTTAATTTCTTTTGTAACAATCCATTTTCTTTCAACCTCAAGAACCTGAAAAATATTAGGGAAAATTTCCGGAGTAATTACCAATTACTTCACCTGCAAAACATCTTTAAAATCCATAAACGCTAAACTTTGTCAACACAAAGTTTGCATTTATGGGGTTTTGTGGTCGAAACAACCAACCAAAGAGACTATCCATTAGAAACTTTGCCAACCCCTTCCCAACAGGGTTGGTGCCAGGATTTTCTTGTAGTGGGGGCAAACTATGGTTAGCTGTATATGAAAAGGCTTGGTCAAGAGGCAATATCGAACTTGAAAGGGGGGGGGGGGGTGTGGGGGGAGAGAGGGGGTAAAAATTGGAGGGAGGAGGGTGTGGGGACAGATGGGGAGAGAGGTGAGGGAGTGGAGACAAATGGGGCATGTAATTATTTGAAATATAGGGGTGTCTCAAAGTTCTGTGGGGACAATTGCCCCACCAGCTCTGCCCCTGCTTCCCACGCAGCACCACCACAAAACTTAAATAGTTAATGCATCCCATCTAAATACAAACCCAACGATGAAGGTCCCCTTGAACTCTTTAAGCACTTTAGACCATAGAAATATTTGTGCTTTAATGCCTAGAATAATGTTAGAAAGGCTCCTTTACTTTCCTTTGAAGGACCTAGAGTTCATTTCTTTCGAAATCCCCCAACAAACAACATAGGGTAAAAGATTCCGAAGGATACTGCAGCTGTAACTTTAATAGCATAACAAGATCAACTTTCAAAGATAGCCAGGAGAGGTTGAGGTAACATTCATTCTGTATTGAAATATTAAAAATATAGGTGGAAAATGCTATTTGACAATGTAGAAGGAAATGGTCATTTACGGTTTATCTTTATTTCCGCCTTACACTATGCTTAAGTCTGCTATGATATATACATATATTTTAAATACAGCAATTAGCTGTTGACAGCATTTTGTTGTGAGCCAAGAAAATGTTCTTGCAAAGGATATGTTGAAAAAATATTTAAGGAGCAAAATTCATCTTAAAGAAAAGTAGACAAATTTTGGAAACCTTAGGTTTCTAAAATAGCATTGGTCAGTGGCCTTCCCTCTAGTTTTTATATCTGTATCACTTACCTCCCCTCCGACCGTCATTTTGAATGACGGAAATGATATTGAGGAATGGTATAGTAACACGCTAATGGCAGTGAGGTATAGTAACTATGTATACCTCACTATGTATCTGCTGTCATGGTGGGGACGGTTACCATTAATCCTTATATCTTCTTTTAGGCAATTTGACCATTTTCTCGCCTGTAGAAATTTTGTGACTTTCTTCAATAAGCACACAAATTGTGTAAACCATTGTAGCAGCCTGGCGATGAACCTCTAGCTACAAAATACTTATCCTGAGGCTGAACCACTTGTCTGCAATGATGCCCCTGTGGATACGACATAGGACTTGGTGGTGTTGATATTTATGCATTTTTTATGGACAACAAAACCCACAAATTTCTCTGGTTAAAGCACATTTCAGAGGGTGCTTGAGCTTGAAAGCACGACAATGTTCAAACACCGTTGGCTGCCTTTGGATGTGATGTGGAGATTTTTCACATTGCCTTTAATTTATCCATGGGGTATATTGGGAATAATAGTGTTCATTGCACATTGGTATATTGTTCACATTGTAAAAAATTTTCAATGATGATCTGAAGGCACGACAATGTTCAAACACCGTTGGCTGCCTTTGGATGTGACATGGAGATTGTTCACATTGCCTTTAATTTCTCCATGGAGTATATCATGAATAATAGTGTTCATTGCACATTGGTAGATTGTTCACGTTGTAAAAAATTTCCAATGATGATCTGATGGCAGTTTTCTTGGAGTTGCAAAATGCCATCTTTATTTGAATGTAAACATTGTAGCTTTTGGCCTTCACTTTTTATTTGCTCTTTAACATCACATTTATGTTGTCGTCCAGGTCATTTTATCAAAAGCCATGTCTTCTACTAATTTAATAGTGTTTATGTCCACTTTCATTACCTCAATCCGCATCCTTTCTGGTTCGCCCTCTCATTCTTTTAGATCCTTCAAATTTTGCTAATTCTTTTGGCGATGAATGTTATTGGTATATTTTTGCACATGACCAACTATTTCAATCATCTTTCCCTTAGATATCACCTATTGGGCCTATTCGTATGTTGGTAAACGCATTCATTTCTAATTTTATTTTTCTTAGTCCCTTCATTCATACATCTCAATATTCTCAACTCTGCTACACTCAATCTATGAACATGTTTGTTAAACATTCAGCTCCATAAAACATTGTTGATCTATTGTTTCTCGTCTTTATAAAACATGGTTGATCTTATTGTTGTCTTTATAAAATTTTCTTTCTAATTTGATACAGATGTGTCAGTCACATTGCACTTGGTTAGCACACCTGTATTTTAGCCATCCAATCCAATTCAATGGACAATGTTTCCCTCGATACATGGTATAACCAGGTGGAGACATGGTGCATGTACTCGACACCTGCGCACGAGAAGGATGTGGGCCAATCAAGGCATCAAATTTGACGAGATTAAATTTGTCTCTAATAGCATTTGACGGATGACAAATTGAATAAGCTGTCATTGGCAGGTTGACATTGATGCGTCCCAACTATACCTCGTACTGAAAAGGGAGCCGGACATGCCAATACCAAAGGTTGTCCAAGAGAGCTAATAAAATGGAAGCTCAGGATTCCTTTTTTTCTTTCTTATAAGGCTATAAATAAGGGACCATGTGATGGCCGAAGACATTCATTGTACGCACCATAATTTATCATTCAATCACAGATCACTTATCTTATTCTCTTGCTCCTTGTCTTGTTCTCCGTATAGTGCAAAAGCCTCAATTTGTGAATGATCTCTTAAGGCTCTAAGTCTCTCAGTCCTTAAAATATTTATTTATAAAAGATTTCTTATTGACCTACTTATACCTAGCCATTGATTTTTACTGACTCATCATCAATACATGTCATTGCTAAGGTGGCACTGTATATTCTGTGTCTTGGTCTTACTTTTCTAGTAACTGTTAAGTGGATTACTTTTCCTTTCGTTTGATTCGATCAAGTATAAGTTATAGGATTTTCTTTTCCAAACAAAACTTCAGGAATGGAGGGACTTCCTTTGCAGAATTTGTTATCTTCAGCCTGTAGTTCCTTCTTGGTGAGAGGCCACCAGCCCAATAGATCATCCAAAGGGTGCCCAAAAATCCCAGTTTATACGAGGAAAGTCCGCAATCAAATTGGTTATTCCCGCCTTGTTCATTGTTCGAAGACACCTGATTACCAAGGTAAGAAAATTATCATCATATTTGAAGAGTGTTTTCCTGTGTTCTCTTGTCGACTATGAGATACCACATAGAATTTTTTTGAGCATATTTTAGTAGTTAAACACCACAATTTAGAAGCACTTTGAGGTTTTATCTGATAATTTTTTGGGCAATATATTTCTTTTCCTAAGAATGAGAGAGCGTTCAATGTGTAAAGATTTTTTTTGGTTATTTCAGCAAAAGAGTTTAACTATTCAACATAAATTATTATTTGTCACTCACGCCCCAAAATCCTAACACGCAACCCCATGATTAAATGTTAGAATCTCCAGATGTGAGATATTTCTCATACAACTATAAACACATATTACTCAACAATTTCAAACAATGATACCATATATTGAGAAAGCATAACTAAATACAATATATTAATAAAATCAACAATCCTATCTCAAAACCCCTTTTATTTATATGTAATAGAAAGAAATATTGGCACATACTGCCAAGAGTATATTAACTTGCTCTTTCAACATGAACCAAGTACTCAATCTACTTAGGTTCACAACCCACAAATCTATTAATCCTGAAGCTTTAACTATCCCATTGCTGATTATCGAGCGTTGGAACTTCTTGAAACTGAGATGATTGGAGGGTGAGTAACAAGGATGTTACCTAGCAGGAAACGTATATTTCTAAATCATAGTCCTAGTATGCAAATTAATCACACAAATTCATTTGTAAACAATGTAGATTTATTAAAACATAAATCCATCTAAAAGATCTTGATAACTGCGAAATAAAACAGAATAAAACCCTTTCATAAGCGTGAAATACCAAACATACAACATCAATCCATAAGATAACATACAATGACAAAGTATCATGATAGAGAGTCAAGGGTCACGACTGATGTGAACATCTTAGTCATGACAATTAATCCAGTATTTCACCAATGCGGAACCCCATTGTTAGTTCTTGATTTTATGGCTAATATTTGCTATACTTGGGTAATTGATTTTTTAGTTCAGGTTGGTTGTTGACTAAGGCCTTAAGAAATTGTTTAGTTAAGTGAGTTATTTTTTCTTTACTACTATATATTATTAATGATCATTGACTAGTCATCTTTGTCTATACCAATCTGGCATGCATGTGATCCTCAGTAAAACTCTATTATTTATACAACTATCTTTACATCTTGTTCTGATTTAAAGATTGAAAGGAAATTCCCGGATTTCTGTTGTGAGAAGTTCTTATGCATCCCATGCTACATAAGAAATTAGACATTGTAATTGTTATCCTAGAATGACGTGCCACTGCGTAAGTGACACAACACGTTATTTTTTGTAGGCTTTCACAATTTCTTTAATAGATCATTAAACAATATAAGTAAATCATTTTTTAATTTCAAAACATTAAACTTCTCTTTTTCAAAAAGTATGAAACAAATAGTAACAACCAAGTATGTCATTTGAATCCTAGTCTATCACTCAACATAATATACGCTCTTTTTTTTTTTCGTGTCTTACACGATAATGAACCAAAACATTTTCTTTCTTCCCTCTTTCGTGACTTGCACAATCCTTGGATCGAAGCATGTCTAACATATCTCTCTTGTGACTTGCACGACATACGTCGAAGCATCTCACTACTGGGTAGTCACTCCACATACACGTTCAATTGAGAATCACGTTCTCAATAATATCACAAGTTATCACATTTCTAGTATGTCTTTAATATAAAAGAATTAGAATCCCTTTCTTTATTCTTTTGAAAACTTTTTTTTTCCATCAGTCAAAAACTTGAAATTTCCTTTGCAAAATTAATAAAATCATTTTTGAAATCACAGTAAAATTTTCGAACATCAAACATCAAATTTTTCATAAAATAATTCTCATGTTCAGTTAATTGAAATCATAGAAAAGCCTGTTTTAATTTTCAATTTTTTTCATTCTAAAATTCTTCCAAAAATCCTCTCTTTTTTTTTCCCTTAACATTTCTACTTTTAAACTAAATGGTTAATCAAAATTTTTTTTGATTAATCATAGACTATGCTCGATTAGCTCAAAACTATGCTCTATTATTCCAATTAGTTTAATAATAAAAACATTATTGATTTTTATTCAAAACCAATTTTACAAGAAACACTTATACAATTAAAACATTTTAGTGGATTGTTTTGGTGTCATCAACAAAATCTCCTATAACATAAATACAACAACGATATATAAAAATTCTAATCTAACATGCATGGATTTTTTTGGCAAAATGAATATAAATTTCGAAATGACTAATTTACTTTTTCAGGGCATTACATTATTATTATTTTTTTGATAAACAAAATTTCCATTAGCATTGCTAGTTGAGATAACCAACAACATAAGTTAATGGTTATGGATGTTTGCATTTAGTGGTGAAAGAAAAGAATTGGTAATAAAAGGCATCCATGAATTAGGTGGTGGAACTCTAAAAGTTTTTTAGGAAAAAAAAAGTTGAGCTTGGTCATGTAAGAATTAAGATAATGAGTTGGTGCTCCATGGACCCACTCAAATCTTAAGAGTCAATCTCAATCGTATGGTCATCTTTTTAAAGAAAATTTTATTTTTTTCCCTTGTGCCTATGTCTACCAGTCAAAAGCTAAATAGATAAATAAAAACTCATATTAGGGTCTCTTAGGGAAAAATTGATAAAGGAAAATGGAATTTAGATATGGAGATTACAATGATATGAGATAAAAATATCTAACTTTACTGTAAGAGTATTAAAAGAAAATCCCAAGAAAGTTGAAGGGAAAAGTCACCTACAAAAGGAAATTTAGTTGTGGATTCATGTTTTTCAAAAGGTTAATAAATTGTGGCAAAACATGAAACTTCTGATGGTTTATACCATTTTTTGGGTTTTGGAGAGGTCTTGAGTTCAAGCCCTCTCGTTGGCCACCCCCAGGGATTTTTCCCGACTTACCTGGCATGTGTGGTCTGTGTGGGCTATTGCATGTACCCAGGGGATTTGGGTCAGATATGGAGCTCTAAGACGCTAGTTGGCTCTCCCCTTAGTCAGACCTAAGGGTCTGGACACCCTTTCATAAAAAATAAAAAAATGCCATAATTTATGGTTGAATGGGCCCTCTCAGATGATCCCCATTTTGAATAGTGAGCTTTCACACCTCCTACTTAGGGGTCAGAGTTGAGGTTGGTCTCCCCAATCTTCCCATCATTAGCATTGAGCTTGCTCTGCTGCCATTATAGAGGTCAAAGTTCCCCACCCCTCCCCCAAATACGCGCTCACACCCACCCACACACACACACACACACACACACACACACACACACACACACACACACATTTGAATGAACTACAATTGCACTCAGACTGCACCTTTCCTATCAGAGTTTCGTGACCCATTTCTAGAAAAATAACCAAAGAGTTCATGCATCAGATTTTCAGGGCTATGCAAGACCTTTACGTCTTTTTCCCACCACAGAACCAAATATCTGCACACCGTCTTCGCTTGAGGAGATGTCTACTTCCTTCAAAGTGGATGAATCTCAGTCTCTTTACATGGTCAAAATACATACAAGTAATTTTTCCGGCTCAGGTTTGAGTGACTTGAATGCTGGGGTATTACTTTGCTTAATAGATGAAAATGGTGACTCAATATTACAGAGGATGGCAGCAACTCCAATGAAAGAAATAGCTCTCCCAGATCTGCTCCATTTCCAAAGAGGTTCCGTTGACAAGTTCACTTTTGGGGGACCTAAACTGGGAAAAATTGAAGCATTATGGGTTGGTCTTGAATCAGGTTTTTTTGTTATAGAAATGGCGTTACGATTGTTTTATTGGTTGTTTAAGAAACTTTGATAGTCTGATGCATTTAACTGTCTCCGTTCTCTTTTATTTCTAAGGTCAGGTCGCTGGAGATTAGGAGGTGTGAACTTGACAGTAGTCCATGGATGCCAAGCCTCATCTGATAATGCTGAAGAAGAGAGGAAAGTAACCCAAAACAGTGGATTACAGTATGACTTTGAGGCTGAGGATATCCTCATTGGAGAAGGTGGTGACATGTCAATGGTTGAACTGAGACCTTGTCACATGACAAAGTTATCTGAGATTGAACCTTTGAGCTTATTAGACACTAGTCTTTCTCGATCAACTTTACTCTTAAATCATGAAATATACAATGAAGAAAGCATGAGGGAATATGCGGATTTGAAGTTCTCCTTACTATTTTATGATGGCATGCTAATCTTCGCTGGAACGTTAATCACAGCCATCTCTATTGGAGAGAAAGTGGCTTTTGCGTTCTTAACAGGTGGAGCTGTGGGCTTCCTTTATCTGTTTTTGCTGCAAAGATCGGTTGATGGCTTACCAACTCCTACATCAATTCCCATGAACACGGAAGGAGGGAATCTCAATCAACACTTTGGACGATTTAAGGGTCCGATATCACGTTTGGCATTTGCATTTGTGTTTGCTGTTGTAGCAGTGAAGTATAGTTCAGGAGTAACCCCCACGGTGTTGACACCACAAGAAATCTTGGTTGGGATGACAGGGTTCCTCATATGTAAGCTCGCAGTGGTGCTGGCAGCATTCAAACCCGTGCCAATAAGGCTGAAGGAGAACAAGTGATAGTAGAAACCTTGGAAATTAAGAAATATGCTTAGCTGCATGTGTTAAAGAAATTCCAACCAAAGATGGTGGGGGCCGGGTTGGGTATTAAAGAAAACATCTGGAGCACTCTTGAGAGGGAAGTAGTGAAAATAGTAAAAGCTGCTGTACTTAATGAATCTTAATCATGGCTGCATGTATTAAAGATATTCCAAGAAAAAAAAAGAAGTATTAAAGAAAACATCTGGGTTCTCTCTAATGCTCAACGAGGAAAGTAGTGGAAATAGTAAAATCTGATGTATTTCACGATTCTTCCTTTTTCCTCTACGGATACTGATCATTGGTAGCAGAACAACCTTCATGTGACTTGATTACGCTAGGCAATTAATTAAAATCTTCATTTGGTGGGAGTTCTTAAGATTCTATAGTGTGATGGTCGGTGGCTTTGTACTAGTGGTTTCATTCAAGCTTGAGCAACCCTAATTTGACAAATCTTTTGACTTGACTGTATTCCCTTTAGAGAAATATGTACTTGGCATCCTTTGCGGGAAACTCATTTTTTAACGAATAATCCTAACAAAACGATGGAAAAACAGAGTTTTGGGCTCTCTATATATCGAAAGATTTTCTGTTGAATTGGTAGGAGAGCTCACTCGGTTCAAAGTTCCAAAGGTCATTATCACTGACAACGGAAAGCAATTTGAAGAATGAACAATTCATGACTTGTGCAAAAGCTTGGATGTACGTCAATTGTTCTCTATCCCTTGCAATCCTCAAAGAAATGGGCAAGCAAAACTTACAAATAAACCCTGATCAACAACCTTAAGAAGAGACTTGGAGATAAAAAAGCAAGATGGGTCGAAGAGCTCCTTGGAGTTCTATAGGCTTATAGAACCACATAAAGGTAGCCCTCGCTTCTTACAAAAGAGCCCTTACTCACCAAGGTAGCCCTTGATCACCACGAGTTCTCGCTTCTCATAAAAGAGATCTTGCTCACTAAGGTAGCCCGTGCTTCCTTAATAAAGAACTCTCGTTCTCCAAGAAGCTCCCGCTTCACCTAAAAGAGCCCTCGCTATCCAAGAAACTCCCACTTCACTTCAAAGACCCTCGCTCTCTAAGAAGCCCTCATTTCTCAAATCAATGAGCCATCTCACTCCAAGCAGCCCTTGCTTCTCAATCAAAAGGCTCTCGCTCTCAAAGAAGTCTCATTTCACCAACAAGAAGGAAACCCACGCTTTTCAAACAAAAGAGCCCATGCTCTCCAAACAAGGCCCAAACCACATAGAGCTCAAGCTCCAAAACGAAATCTTAGTTATGCAAGTATTCCACAAGAAAGAGAGTACAAACTGAAATTACGGGCTTTGTACCATGTCTAAACCTAGAGGGGGGGGGGGATAGGTTAATTAAAAATTTCGTTTTAAAATCACCCCACGAAGATACTAAGGGGCTGTTTGTTTGAACTTCAGAAGCCGGCTCCTTTTGTTTTTTTTTTGGTTTAAAAGCCAAAAAAGCCAGATGAACACTGTTCAATTGAGCTTTTTTGGCTCATACGAATATAAAAAAATCCCAAAAACAACCCTCATCAAGAGTCGTCTAAATGGGACTTCGTTATTTTGCTTATGCTCAAAGCCGATCACCGAAAACGGTTTAAGTATAATAACCGAAATACCCTTCACCTTTATTTGAATTTCCAACAAATTTTAACCTAAACCCTCTTTCGTTATCAACTTTCAATGAATGTAACTGTTGTAGCTCCCAATCGAATGTGACCCCTTCCTCGTCTCTGTCGTTGCAGCTCCGCATCTTTATGATCTCTTCTTCTTCCCCAAGCCTTCTTCACATTCAAAGAAAATCGTAGAAATTGTCTTCCTTTCTTTTGTCCTCTACTCTCTCTCGGCATTTACAAATTGTCCTCCGTGCTCTTTCCCATTGAAGATATCTCCGACAACGATTTGTTCAAGGGCGAAGATCTCTATCTTGTAATCTTTCCCCAAATACAGGTCTCTCTATTTCTCTTCCTCTCTCTAAGCCCTAACTGTACCCCCATAGCTCAATCGTCACTTTATTATTATTTTTTTTTTTGTGATTCTTAAGAATTTCATTTTCAACCTTGTATTTTATTCTTCAACTATGGGTAAAATTTCAATTTTTTATTTGTTTGTGATTCTGGAAGATAGTGTGTGTCAGTTCTCTTCACCAAATTTGTGATTCTGGAAGATAATATGTTGATAATTTCTTTTTTATTTTTATTTTTCCTCAACTAAATAGTTAGAGTTTTGGTTTATAGTTCGTAAAAGTAATTTTGGATGGATTTTAGACTACGATTAACGTAAAAATCAGTACCATTTTGAATTTAGTGTTCTCATTTATCAATAAACATTTCGATTCTTGTTAGAAAAACTCGAATTTCTCAATTTCTCTTCGTTATTTTTGTTCTATGTGATATCTCCAATTTTAGTTGTTATGTTGAATTTTGATGTTTGTTTAATTCATGTTGTGGGAAGTGAAGATTTATTAAAGAAAAAAAAAATCTTAAGGAATTGTTGTAAATTCTATATGCCTTATAGAATATATGTATCAGGGTTTTATGTTCTAATTCAGTTTTGGGTAAATAGGTATCATTGACACCCCTAATGAAGCTCAAGAGAAATTGTTTATTGAAATACAATTTTGAATCTGAATTTTTCGATGAAACTAAGAGGGCTATGGTATTGGATTGTTGCTTAGATAATTCATTTGAGAAAATTGACCCATAGTAAGACTTGAAATCTTTAAAACCTTATTCCCTTAGTTCATTATGAAACTTATCCAACCAATAAAATTATGTTTCAATTTTCTAATTAGAGGTCTCCATTATCTCCAATACCCAGATTCCTAGTGGAAGACCTATTCACATTCAATCTGATGAACTTGCCTTGGATCAATTTAATAGGTTTGGATCGCATCAATTCGATAGGGATTGTTGATGAGGAAATGTGATTTTATTCTTCTGTGGTTGATTTGTGTTTGAATAGTTGATTAGTTCTATTAGATTTCACATTCCCCTGAACTTAATGACTATATATATGAAGATAAGAATGAACCAGCTCAATTTCGAGCTTTTCTTTGGCTATATAAGAACGAACAATCATTGCATGACAGACATTTCATATGCATTGTGAACATCGATTAGTATATATCTTTATGTGATTTTGAATCTATAGGAATAGTAGGGTGTTTGAAGGCAAAGAAGAGGTCATCCATAACATTTTTCTCAATATTAAAGCCTTGATGTTTTTTTTGATACAAGAAATTCAAGGAGTGTAGGGGTGTTCTTCTTAAGAGTTGATGTTTAAGTAGGGCTGATTATAAAATTGGAGTAAATTAGAGTTATTTTTTTTATTGTTTTAACTTGATTTTAGTTAGATTCTGAAAGCACCCTCGATTTGTGGGGTGTGCGGATCCGTTGTTGATTTTTGAGGTTTGGGAGTCGCCACCTAGTTATTACGACCTAAGATCCAAAATATTAACTTTACCAATAGATAAGATACTAATCTACACAGAGAATAGGTCCAGGGATCAGGTAACGGGGTTGGAAGGTGTTAGGCACCAACCCCGTCTGGCAAACGCCGGTCCCTACTATTTTCCAAAAAAAGGATTACATTGATAAAAGACCTAAAATAGAAAAAATAAAACAAATAAAAAGTAAGAAAATATACCTAGATGATCACAACGATTTGTTCCCTTAGTACTAGCGTGGAGCGTCCTTGTACGAGTTTCCTTGTTTTTCCTCTATCACTGGATTTGCTTCAGTTCTCCAAGTTGAGGTGTTTTCTTCTTAAATCTGAGTATTTTTTATATTTTTAGAAGGATTTTTGGGTATTTTTGAAGGGCTTCTAGGTATTTTTTGAGTAAAAGCTAGGGTTTGGATTATAGGTTGGGAGTTAGGGCTTTAAAATTAGGGTTTGGAGAAGGCTAAGGAGACTTTTTGACAATTTTCTAGGGTTTATCTTGACCTCTGAAATTAGTTGTAGAGGTTCTATATTTATAGAGTTTTTTTTTTAAAGGATTAGGGTTTGACTAGGTCTCTTTTTAGATAAGGTGAATTAGGATTTTGACTTAAGTCTTATGAGATTGACTTGGTATTTTAAATTAGATTTTTTAATCTTGTGTACAATGAAAAAATATATTTTTAAGTTTTGTGGAGAACCCCTTAATTATATTTTAATTCTTTAGGCCCCCAGATAGAGGGGTCTTTTAATAAATATTAGGGGGCTCTACTTAAATAAGTAGGCCTGAGGGTTTGATTAATTAATTTTCTTGCTCAAGATTTTTAAATTAATTTTATTAAGATTTTACTTTACGTTAATTAATGTTTTATTTATTAATTTTAAAATTTTAAATTGTTAAAATTGAAAAATTATTCTTTTGTCCCCAAAGAGAACTTTTGCGTTTCAAGTCGTTTTTCGATGTTTTAGGATGTTTTTGGAATCGATTTTTCGTAATAAATTCAATGGGATTATGGGTTTGTCTCATTTATGAAAATTTTTGTATGAACTGATTGTGAACCCTATGAGGGGTATTTCCGTAATTTTGTCGAATTTGGTGAAAATTGGCGAAATGATTTATTTGATTTCATTTTGTTGTTTTATGTGTTGAAATGGATTTTCCTAAGCGTAAGGGGACTCTATGGATGTTTTGATATTAGAGGTATTTTGATAATTTGATCATTTTTTAATGATTTTTATCGTAAAAGTTCTTTTTGTCTGTAAAATGATGATTTATATGCTTTTAAGGTTATATTTTCTTAGAGTAGCGTGATTTCTACAGTTGTGTTAGTTTGAGATACCTCATATGAATTTCTGAGATATATTTAGTAACAAACAAAAAAATATTGGAATTTTCATCCATTATTGGGAATCGTCACGATCGGGTTGATGAGTTAATTAATCAGGCGAGTGCAAAAATGGGGTGTCTACAGATGCCCCTCTTTGGCAGAGGGTTGAAGCAAACTAGATAGTAAATCTATTTTGATAAATAGTGCGATATTCGAATGTCAAAGCTAGTGATAATTCATTTTGCAGCTTGATTTAGCAATTCGTAGAGGCGTTTGGATCCTTGAGGGTAAAACTCTTCTCGAACTAAAAGGTTGTCAGGTCCTCGAGCGGGAGCTTTCACTGACGGCGTCAGATCCTTGAATTTTAAAAAATTCCCCCTGACTAAAAATGTGCAAGTGTGTGTACTTGAAATCTGAGATAAATCTCAGATGGTCTGAGCAAAATCTGAGCATAATCTGAGTTTAATCTGAGCATAAACTGAGCATAACTGAGCAAAATCTGAGCATAATTTGAGCAAAAGTTGAATGTCCACATACCTTGGATGAAAGAGTATTGTTTTTTTTTTGGGAGTCCTACTCTACCTACTCAGGGTGAAAGAGTAATGGATTATTTTTTTTGGAGTCCTACTCTACATACTCAGGGTGAAAGAGTAATGAACTATTTTTCTGGGAGTTTTACTCTACATACTCAGGGTGAAATAGTAATGAACTATTTTTCTGAGAGTCTTACTCTACCTTATCAGGGTGAAAGAGTAATGGACTAATTTTCTAGAGTTATACTCTACATACTGGGGGTGAAAGAGTAATGAACTATTTTCTGGGAGTTCTACTCTACCTACTCTGGGTGAAAGAGTAGTGAACTATTTTTTTGGGAGTTCTACTCTACTTACTCGGGGTGAAAGAGTAATGAACTATCTGAGTAAAATCCGAGAAAACCCTTGGCGGTAACTGGCTGAGCATAATTTGAGAAAGCCCTCAGTGGCAACTGGCTGAGCATAATCCGAGAAAACCCTCGATGGTAAATGGCTGAGCATAATTCGAAAAAATCCTCGATGGCGACTGGCTGAGTATAATCTGAAAAAGCCTTCGACGGCATCTAAGCAAAATTCGAGAAACCCTCGACGGTATCTGGGCAAAATTTGAGATAGCCCTCGACAGCATTTGAGTAGAATTGAGCAAAATCTGAGAAAACCCTCTTCTGCATTTGAGTAAAATCTGAGATAACCCTCGGCGGTATCTGAGCAAAATCTAAGAAATCCTCAACGGTATCTGAGCAAAATCCGAGATAGCCTTTGACGGCATCTAAGTAAAACTGAGCAAAATCCGAGAAAACCCTTCGCGGCATCTAAGAAAAATTCGAGATGACCCTCGGCGGCAACTGAGCAAAATTAGAGATAACTCTCGACGGTGAAATCGCCTCGACTCATTTTCCACCAAATGGCGAATAGAAGCCTGATTGGTAAATTGGGGATTTTTAGGGAATAAGGAGTCGCCACCTAGTTTAGGTCTAGGAACCATAAATGACTCCAAAGTGGATCGGGTCGGTCAACGGATCAGACAAATGGATAAAGGGTCAGATTACGAGTTTTGGAAGATGTTAGGCACTGAACCCGTCCAATCGAGATGATCGGTTTCTACTACGATCCAAATTATTCTATGGTCAATGGGTAGAGACTAAAGTCAAGACTGTGGTCCAATCATCATCAAATTATATTGAATGCGCTAAACAAATCTCAAGGCTAATATTCCCCAAATATCATATAATTTTTCGAATTTCGCATAAAATGAAAATATTTGAAAAAACCTTATTTCCAACCTATGCTCCAAAGTTCACATAGCAACATTTCAACTACAAATCCAAATATGTGAAGACTTTTCAAATCAACTAAAATAGGAATTTGTGAAAACTTTCTAAAATGGAAAACTGAGAATATGAAACTTCTAATTTGGGAATTCATGAAATTTCTAAACTACAAATTAAAATTTTCCTAAATTGAGAGTTTATAAAAATATGAGAAGCTTCCAAATTAGAAACTTGGAACCATAATCTTCTCGAAATAGAAAATTTCAAATATGAGAATCTCAAATTAGAAATTTGCAAAAGGATTTTCCAAATTAGAAAATTATCAACATTGACTTTCCCAAATTAACAGTTCACAAATATTAATTTTTCAAAAATAGAAAATCATGATTTTAGGAAAATCATCAAATCAGTGAAAAACTCATAAATCCCCAAAATTAGTAAGTTGTGAATTTTCAAGAATCCATTTTTACCACGTGAACACAAATCAGCGAGTCGACTCGTTGACAATATTTTGAAAAGTAAAATAAGTTTTCACTCCCCAATGTCCACCAAAATCAGTGAGTCAACTCACATGTTCATTTTATAGAAAAATTTATTTTAGGCTTCCAATGCACACAAATCAATGAGTTAACTCGATGTCTAATTTAGTTAAAAAAACAACTTCAAATTTCCAATGTACACCAAAAATCAGTGATTTAACTTGATGCCCATTTCATCAAAAAATCCGATTTTGAAATCCCTATGTACACCAAAATCAGTGAATTGGCTCACGTGTCAATTTTATCAAAAAAATCGATTTTAGTTTCCTATGCACACATACAAATCAGTGAGTTAACTCAATGTCTATTTTGTTAATAAATCAATTTTGAAATTCCAATGTACATAGAAATCAGTGAGTTAACTCAATGTTTATTTTGTTAATAAATTGATTTTGAACACAAATCAGTGAGTTGACTCACGTGACAACTTTATTAAAAAAATTGATCTTGAAATTCTTATGCACACAAATCAGTGAATCAATTCAATGTCTATTTTATCGAAAATTCCAATTTTGAATTCCCAATGTGCACAAAAAATCAATGAGTCGACATACAAATTCCCGAATTAACACTCACAAAGAAAATCCACATATTGAAATAACAACTAAAGGAGAAAAGAAGAAGAAAAAAAAACAAATAAATAACTAAATACACATACCACGTGCAAGAATTGGGTTGCTTGGGATCCCTTCAGAATTACTCGAATGCTCGCTACTCAAATGCATGAGAAAAACGAAATTGCTGCTGTCAAAAAAAGATGTGTCAAGAAAAATTAGAAAAAAGATGAGAGTAGGAGAGGGTGTTAATGGTGCTGCTGTAGGGACTGTTAATGGAGGGAGTTTGGGGCTGCTTATAGAGGGAGTTTTGGGGCTGTCAATGGCTCAAGGTTGGGGCTGCTAATGGATGGAGTTTGGGGCTGCTTATAGACCATAGTTGGGGCTGCTAATGGATGGAGTTTGGGACTACTGTGTTGCTAATGAAAAAGGTGGAAGAAGAAGATGTAGTGAGGTATATTGGACAATGTTTTGGGACGTTAGTAGCTATTCAAAGAAGGTGAGGGAGAATGTTTGTGGCTGTTGTAACGAGGCTGCTAAACCAAGGTTGGAATGGCTGTGGGTTGAAGAACAAAAGGAGAAGAGGGATGTTTAGGATGCTGTAGAACAGAAAGGAAGAAAGGGGAATAAGAGATGGTGATGTGGCTGCTGTTGGAAAGAGGAGTGGAGGACATGGGGTTGCTGTGGGGTGTTGGACAGAGAAGTAGAGGACGTGAGGTTGTTGTGGGGTATTGGAACGAAGAGATGAAAGGTTGCTGTACGTTTGGGGTTATGATCAATGGTGGAAATTGCAGGTTAATGGAGAAGAATAGGCGTGATCAATGATGGAAGTTGCAAGTTAATGGAGAAGAAGAAGAGGTTGGGCAAAGGAACTGTTGGGCAACTAGGATGTGAGGTATAAGGTCGGTTGGAGGAAGAGACGTATAGAGAGTGAGTCAGCAATGTTGTAGGTTTAATGGAGACAACAAGTTCTCAAAACGAAGAAGCAGCAAGGGGGTTGGGTGGTAAGGATGTGAGTGCAGGAGAGGGGTTGCAGCAAGAGGAAAACCAACTCGTTGGAAAAGAATTCAGCTAAGGAGGTAGCAGTCCAATAGAGAAGAAGAAGAAACCTTTTTCTTTCTTAAAAAAAAGTCAGTTTCCTTCTTTGGCTGTCCAAAATGTCAGATTCCTTCTTGTTTTTTCCAAGAATGTCAACCCTTTTTTGATGGGTCCAAAAAGATGTCAACCTCCCCCTCAAGAGAACATAGAGTTCTCTTTTTATAGAGTTCACTTTCTATTTTTCTCTTTTTCTAAACTTTCTCTTTATTTCCTTTTTGATGTTTTTATTTAATTTCTTTTATTTTTTATTTTATTTGCTTCTTTCTTTAACCGAACCAAAGAGAGAATGTCATTCTTTTAAAGTTTAGAAAGAATGGGACCATGATCCTATGCTTTGCAACCCATGGTGCGTTGGTGATGAATTTTTTATTTTTAATCTTGATTTTGATTATGTTAAAATTTCAAATTACTTAATTAATTTTTAATTTTCAATTTTGATTTGATTAAGTTAAAATTTTAATTTGATGGATTAATTATATTTCACATTTCGAACTTGATTGGTTGATTGTGTTTTAATCTGAATATTGATTGGTTGATTGGATTTTAATGTTAATGGGTTGATCGAATTTAATTTTAATGTTACTCGGTTGATTTAATTTTAATCTGGATATTGATTGGTCGCTTTTAAATTTGGTTGGTTGATCAATTGGATTTTAATTCGATTGTTAATTGATTGATTTATGTTTTAATTTAAATGTTGTTGGGTTGAGTAAATTTTGTATTGAATATTAATTTAAAATCTTCAAGTTGATCGTTTGAATTTTAGTTTTTGTTTAATTTAAAAAGTTTCAAGTTGGTTGTTTTATTTTGATTTTCCTAATAGTCAAGGTCTCTACGTGCGAGTTAGACATCAAGGGGCGTTTTGGTCATTTTTTATTTTTTCACAAAATTCTCTAATTTCATCGATTTGGGTCCCGTTAAACTTGAAATCTCATTTTGAGTGCAATGAAGGTACTTTCGAGACTTTTCGGAGGTGCGAAATTCATGTGGGGTATTTTTGACATTTGATCGATTTTTGTCCATTTTGGTGAATTTTGACGTGAAGTTTCTTTTAGTTGCAATGTGATTATTTCTAAGTTTCAAGGTCATGTTATCTTAGCGTGGCGAGGTCTCTAAGTTATCCAAATGTGTAGTGAACTTAAGTGTATGTGCTTGCTAAGTCGGGTAGAAGATTTAGCGATCATAATCGTGTGTAATTCTATGTCACGTGACCAAGAGAAAGAAGCGAATCGAATTAGAAGACAGAGAGAATTGGAAAGAGATTTCTCACAAGTTTTCAAGTTCTTTACGCTCATCATTAAGAATTCACAGCAACCGGGTGACGGATCGCCAAGTCAGGCGGATGCAAAAATAGGGTGTCTACAGGCGGCATCTGAGCAAAATCCGAGATAACCCTCGGTCGAAACTGAGCAAAATCCGAGATAACCCTTGGCGGCAATTGAGCAAAATCTAAGATAATCCTCGACGGCAACTGAGCAAAATCCGAGAAACCCTCGGCGATATCTAAGAAAGAATAAATCTGGGAAAGAATGGATGAAGCTGAGACAAAATGAATGAATCTGGGAAGGAATTATTGAATCTGGAAAATAAATAATGAATCTAGGAAGGAATTGATGAATCTGGGAAAGAAAGAATGCCTTATCTCCTATTCTATATGAAAGGGTAATGAGTTAATCTCTGGACAAAATCAAATATGAGATCAGAATCGTTTCTATTTGAACCTCAAGGTTTTTCAAAAATTTTATGAATTTTTTAACTTCTTTGTACCTCAAGGGTTTTCAAAAAACTACTATTAAGATGGTAACCTTAAATTTGGGGTTCCCATTATCCTTTAAGATTAACATTGATCAAGCTAGAGAACAAAATGCCCCTAGTTGATAGGAAGCACTACACTGAAGATAATTGAACACAATTTTTTTTAAATGCTTCTAGTGTAAGGGAAAAAATTACACGCTATAGAAAAAAAAGAAAAGTGCCCCTTATTTTGAAGATTTGAAATCTTTAATTATTCCAAGTGCAATAAAGATTTAACTTTTAACTTTGACTTTTTGTATTGAAGATTTTGAGTCTGTTTCAAAGAAATTGGAACAAAATATTTCTTTTTGAGATTCATTATAGAATTCACCCTTCTCCCCCTTGGTTCATTTGGGGAAGTAAAAATTTTCAGATCAATCGTAGACAAGATACTTGTGGCTTCTGAGTCATTGTCTAGTTTAAACAAAATATTGAACTTGATCATTCGAACTTTAGACGTTTTGGCTCGGACCGCCTTTTAACTTTTTAACTCTATGGAGATTTTCTTCTATTTTTCTTTGTTGCTCTAACTTTTGCCTATATTGCCCTTTCAGGTTTTCAAACTAGTGAGTATGCTCTACTTTTTGCCTAGATTGTCTTTTCAGGTTTTCAATCTAGCGAGCTTTCTTTTCTTTTTTTTTTTCCTCTGATTGTTGTCAAAGTCGTCCTTTCAGATTTTCAACTTTGCGAGCTTGCCTTAATTTTTGTCAAAGTCGCCCTCTTCAGATTTTCAACCTAGCAGACTTTTTTTTCTTTTCTTCTGAACTTCTGGAATTACTGTCTGATCATGCTTTGTTACATTCTTTGAATTTTTCACACGATACTTAGGAGGACTTTCATAGGTAAGCTTAGGATTGGGTATAAAAAGAAAGGAATTTTGAGGTTCAAAAACCTAAATGCCCATTTTGTAGTATTTCTTTTATTTTGCTTTGAATTTTCTTTCCTATTTTGAAGATATTTCTTTTTTTCTTTTGAATTTTTTTTCTTTCTGGATTTTTTTTTGTGTGTGGGGAAATATATATTTTTGTTATGTGGTCGGGCCTGAAGTAACTTCTCAGGTTGCCTACGTACCCCAGAATTTTGAGATCTGACCAAAACGTAGTTCGAATTTTTCCTCCCCTGGGTTAAGTGATTGGGCTGAGCAAGAAAAAAATAATTTTTTTTGTTTGGAAATGGTTGCAAAGGGTTGAGAAAGGAGATATTAAACTGGGTAACAAGAAAAATTGATTTGGCCAAAGATGACCTCATTAAATATAGTACCGCTTGATCTGGTCAAGGTTGCTTGGTTTTGGTAATCCGATTCCATCATGATCTTGAAGTCTGATAGCTTTTCCAGGTAATATTTCTTTGATGATGAAAGGACCTCCCAAATTTAGTTTGAATTTCCCTTTAGGATCATAGATAGGTGTTCGATTCTCTTTGAGTACTAAATCCCTGATTTGCAAATGACAAGCTTTGATCTTTTTGTCAAATGCACGAGCGACTCTTCTTTGATTAGCCTGTACGTGGTACATAGCTTTAAGTCATTTTTCTTCGATCAAATTTAATTCTTCATACCGTTGACGAACCAAATCTATTTCAAACAACTGATTTCTATCAAAATCCTAAGAGACAGAATTTCTATTTCAACTAGCAAGATTGCTTTCATACTATACACTAGGGAATAGGAAGTGGCCCTAGTGAAATATCAAATTGAAATGTGATAAGCCCATAACATGGATGATAACTTCTCTAATCAATCCTGATGCGATTGACACATTTTCCTGATGATTGTCTTAAGTTTTTTTTGTTGGCTACTTCAACCTCTTTATTAGTTTGAAAATGTAGAGAGATGATTTGTGGTGCTGGATCTTGAACTTTGAACATAGAGTAATCCTCGACTTTGAAATGTGACCCATCATCAGAGACTAATTCCAAAGGTACCCTGTATCGACTTATGGTCTTTGCTTTGATGAACTTTGCAACTTGAGATGCAGTGAAGACAACATTGATATGTTGATTTCATTGGTATTTCCATTCCATCGAGTGAGTATCTATTCCATGTCAGATAAACACCCAAGCTTGCACCTAACATATCCTCATCAGATCACTCGAACAGATTTTTTGAAATTTCTGAGTAAATTCATTATTCTCTCGTGTTTCATTAGGGATAGGATGGTTTCAATCTGAATTTTTCTAGGAATTATTTTCTATTCCGAGGTCAATGACCTTTACTTTCTTGATTTAAAGTTGAGTCCGACTCTTATCTTCTTGTTCAGGAGAGAAATCTATCCTTAAAGCCAGATTAGTAATTAATTCGTTAATACACTCGAGATATTCAAAAATTTCTTTTTAACTTGACAAACTAACTCGAGTCAACAGAAAAAGAGTAGACTCGATCAAAAGAAAACATGACATTGAAAAATTGGACTCGAGCTAACCCAAATAACTCAAGATAAATACCCACAACAGACTTGATTAGGACTAAGACATTGCTTACAACCGGTGGGACTAAGGTACTATGATCTTTGGGGAACAACTGTGTAATTTTGAGAGATTTTGAGGTCATTTATGATGATTCATTTGGTGTTGACATTTGTTCTAACTGACCGGACTAGTGATCTTAACAAAACGGTGAACGATTGAACTTAGGTACAATGATAACCTCGTAAACTTAATGAAGGTAAATTTAATCAATTTCAGTGTTACCCCCTTGATAACATTTTAAATGAACCTTGAGATTTTATTGAATTATGTGCACCAATCCATTAAAGAATTCATCCATTCAATGATTATTCAGAAGAAAAATAATTTTATTGCACTCTTGAAAATTATTGAAAATAATGTTTTTATCATATAAAATTTTTTAGAAAAACATATTTTGATAATTTTTCAAGGTCCACGCAAAAAAAATATATGTTTTTGTAAAAAACATATTTTAAAAATTTTCCATGCAAAAATAGATCTTTTGTAAATCATTTTTCCTTATTTTTCTTTTCTTTTGGAAAATGTTTTTTCTAAAAAATATTCTTTTTCTGGAAAATATTTTTCTTCTTTTAAAATAGGTTGAAACCCAAATTAACAAAGAATTTGAATTCCATTTTGATTTAAATGGTCCGGCCCATCATGATGGTTGGATCGAGATGGACTGGGTCATTATGAACGATTGCCAAGTTTTAAAATGGATTCTTTATTGGGTTGGTGCACCCAGTGATATGATAACCTAGAGTTAAATTAAACAAAAATTTGACTTGAGGAAAAAATCAAAATTTCTTGATCTCAACATTTGAAAAGTCCATTTTCGAAAATCAACCTGGGAACACCCACATTAAGTTTGAGTTGTGACATATATGGAGGTTTCTAGACTCTAGGTTTAATACGTGCAATGCAATTTATCTGGTCACCCTTGCTCAAGTGCACATATATACTTTTCAAGCGTACTCAATCAGACAATACGTGGTAACATGGTTTGATATACCGTATAGGTGATAATCTAGGACTCCAACCCAAATCTCTGAAGTAAAAAGTAACAAGTTTAATCCTCAGTTGAGAGGTGGCGCATGATGTTAAGCAAGGGCCCATTTAAATACCTCTCATCTAGAATAAACATTGTCTATCCCCCTCATACAGTAGGGTACAGCGGGGTAAGATCTCGTTTAGGTACTGATTTTGACCAAGAAGTGCTATTGTTGAATTTATATTAACTTTGATATACTGTATATGTATGAGTTTAGGGTTGGCGATCGGGACATGTGACATTGCGGCTTACCATAGGACAAAAGCTCAGGTCTCTCCAGCCTGGGTGCATCAATATACTTTTTAGTGTCACCTGATCGAACGATACTGATGCCCCAGTTTTATATACCATAAAGGTACGTGACTGGAGTTGTGATTTTTATGCATGATGTCGCATCTTATGAGGAGACCGGGTTATACACTAGTGATTTTTATTGGAATCTTCTTCTCATCACGAACAACATTAAAAAAAATAATATTTTTGTTTCTAAGCGTATCACTCACAAATTATTTATTTGAGAAGAAGATGAAAAATAAAAAATCGTTTTTTGCTAACGGCACACTATGCATAATTTTTTTTTTGCTATTTTTTATTGGAATCCTCTCCGCATCACGAATAACATTAAAAAAATTAATTTTTTTTATTTCTTAGCGCATCACTCACAAATAATTTATTTGAGAAGAAGATGAAAAATAAAATATTATTTTCTACTAATGGCACACTACGTACAAAAATACTTTTTGTTTTATTTTACTTTTGCGATTTTTTTCTTGAAATTCTCTCCTCATCACTAACAACATTAATTTTTTTTTTAATTTCTTAGCACATTACTCACAAATAATTTATTTTCACAACTTATGACCCATGCATATTAACGTGCTAAAAAAATGTTCATCTAAAAAAAATCTTTTAAAAGTCTATGGCTCCTCATCCCATCTACCATCATTCCAGTATTATTTCCTTGAATTTTGAAATCTTGAATTATTTGGGGTCATAAAAAGTTACCCTTGATTGGATCATAAAGCAAATAAACAAACTAGAATACTCAAAAATCAAACAAATGATCTACAATCAAGTCAAACTAACTAAACAAATAAATCAAAATAAAAATTAGGTTGATTTGGCAATGCTCCTATACTTGGGGCTTTTCAAGTTTGATCCTCAATAATCCCTAATGGAGTCACCACTAAAAGTGCCTTCGATCTGCGGGGTGTGTGGGTTCACTTTTAATTTTTGAGGTTTGGGAGTCGCCACCTAGTTATTATAGTCTAAGATCCAAAATATTAACTCTACCAATATATAAGATACTAATTTACACAGAGAATAGGTTCGGGAATCAGGTTACGGGGTTAGAAGGTGTTAGGCACCAACCCTTTCCTGCAAACGTCGATCTCTATTATTTCCCAAAAAAGGGATTACATTGCTAAAAGACCTAAAATAAAAAAATAAAAAAATAAAAACGTAAGAAAATATACCTAGATGATCGCAACGATTTGTTCCCTTAGTATAGTGGGGAATGTCCTTATACGAGTTTCCTTGCTTTTCCTCTATCACTGGATCTGCTTCAGATCTTCATGTTGAGATGTCTTCTTCTTAAATCTGAGTATTTTTTATATTTTTAAGAGAATTTTTTAGTGTTTTTGAAGGATTCTAGGTATTTTTTGAGTAAAAACTAGGGTTTTGATGATAGGTAGGGAGTTAGGACTTTAAAATTAGGGTTTGGAGAAGGCTAGGGAGACTTTTTGAGCTACTTTTTCTAGGGTTTATCTTGACCTCCGAAATTAGGTTGTGGAGGCTTTATATTTATAGAGTTTTTTTGAAAGGATTATGGTTTGACTAGGTCTCTTTTTAGATAAGGTGAATTAGGATTTTAATTTAAGTCTTGTTTGATTGACTAGGTTTCTTTAGATTAAGGTTTTGACTTAAATCTTATGAGATTGACTTGATATTTTAAATTAGGTTTTTTAATCTTGCGTATAATGAAAGAATATATTTTTAAGTTTTGTGAAGAACCCTTAATTATATTTTAATTCTTTAGGCCCCCAGATGGAGGGGTCTTTTAATAAATATTAGGGGGCTCCACTTAAACAAGTGGGCAACCATTAACAATTTTGCCTGAGGGCTTGATTGATTAATTTTCTTTGTTCAAAATTTTAAATTAATTTTATTAAGGTTTCACTTTACGTTAATTAATATTTTATTTATTAATTTCAGAATTTTAAATTGTTAAAATTGAAAAATTATTGTTTTGTCCTCGAAGAGAACTTTTACTTTTCAAGTCGTTTTTCGATGTTTCGGGATGTTTTGAAATCGGGTTGTCATAATAAATTCAATGGGATTATGGTTTGTGTCATTTATGAAATTTTTTATATGAAATGATTATGAACCCTATGAAGGTCATTTTCGTAATTTTATCAAATTTGGTGAAAATTGACGAAATGATTTATTTGATTTCATTTTGTTGTTTTATGTGTTCAAATGGGTTTTCCTAAGTGTAAAGGGGCTCTAAGGATGTTTTGATGTAAGGGGCATTTTAGTAATTTGATCATTTTTTAGTGATTTTTGTCGTAAAACTTCTTTTTGTCTGCAAAATGATGGTTTTTATGTTTTTAGGGTTATATTTTCCTAGCGTAGCATGATTTCTACAATTTTGTTAGTTTGAGATACCTCATCTGAATTTCTGAAATATATCTAGTAACAAACAAAAAAATATTGGAATAATCATCCATCATTGGGAATCGTCGCGATCGGGTTGACGAGTTAATTAATCAGCCGAGTGCAAAAATGAGGTGTTTACAGGTTCCCTTGGAATGTTTTCTTCGCCTTCAATAATACCCCTGAACCGTACCACAAGGGCGTTGCCCATGCACCCCCAACTTATTAATCGTCCCTAGCAATAAAAGACTAAATCATCTCAAAAGACAGATGCCGAAGTTCCACTCCGTTCTGTTTGGTACTGTAGACACCCTATTTTTGCATTCGCCTGATTAATCAACTCATCAACCCGATTGCAACGGTTCCCAATGATGGATGTTTATTCTACTACTTTATTTTGTTACCAGATATATTTCAGAAATCCGGATGAGTTATCTCGAACTGACAAAACTATATAAACCATGCTACGCTAGAAAAATATAATCCCAAAAACATAGAAATTATCATTTTTCAGACGAAAAGAAGCTTCACGATAAAAATCACTAAATAATGATCAAATTACCAAAATACCCCTAACCTTAAAACATTCCTAGAGTCTACGTTACACTTAGAAAAATCCTTTTAAACACATAAAATAACAAATCGAAATCAAATAAATCATTTCGTCAATTTTCACAGAATTCGACAAAATTATGAAAATGTCCCTCATAAAGTTCACGACCATTTCGCATAATTTTTTTTATAACTGATAAAAACCAACATTCCCATTGAATTCCTTACGAAAAATTGATTCCAAAACATCCTGAAACATTGAAAATCGACTTAAAACGCAAAAAGTTCTCTCCGAGGGCAAAATGATAATTTTACAATTTTAATAATAAAAAATCTGAAATTAATAATTAAAATATTAATTAATGTAAAGTGAAATCTTAATTAAAATCTTAAAGTCAATCAAGTAAGACTAAAGTCAAGAAATTAAAGTCAATCAAGTAAGACTTAAGTCAATCAAGTAAGACTAAAGTCAAGATCTTAAAGTCTATCAAGTAAGACTAAAGTCAATCTTAAAGTCAATCAAGTAAGGCTAAAGTCAATCTTAAAGTCAATCAAGTAAGACTAAAATCAAAATCTTAAATTCAATCAGGTGAGACTAAAAGTCAAAACCCAAATAGAATTCTAATTAAATAATAACTCTATTTAAAACAATTCTAATTAAAATATAACTTTACCTAAAACAATTATAATTAAACAATAACTCTCTCTAAAAGAATTATAATTAAACACTAACTCTATCTAAAAGACACTTAAAAAAATCTATAAATAGGGGTCCCTACAACCTATTTTCGTATGAACAAATAAATCCTAGAAAAAGTAGGTCAAAAAGCTTCCCTAGCCTCCCATAAATCCTAGTTTTGAAGTCTCAACTCCTTACCTAACATCCATACCCTAACTTTAGCTCAAAAAATACTTAGAAATTCAGAAAAAGTCAGAAAATTCAGATCTAAGAAAAAAGTACCTCGTCTTGAAGATCTAAAGCAGATCCGGTGACAGAACGAAGCGAGGAATGTTGTACGAAGAACTATTCTACCAATGTATATATATATGTATATATTTTTAATGCTTAGGTCTTTTTAGCAATGTAGTCTTATTTGGGAATTAGTAGAGACCGACGTTTGCCGGGTGGGGTTGGTGCCTAACACCTTCCAACCTCGTAACATGATCCCCGGACCTAGTTTATTTCGTAGATTAGTTTTTCTTATCTGTTTATAGTCAAAGTTCGGTTCCTAGACCGTAATAACTAGGTGGTGACTCCCAAACCTCAAAGGTCGAAAGTGGATCTGCGCACCCCGTAGATCGAGGGCACTTTCAGTGGTGACTCCACTGGGGATTTTTGAGGATCAAACTTGAAAAGCCCTAAGTATGGGAAGCATTGCCAATAAAGACCTTTTTATTTATTTTTATTGTTATTTATTATTTTAGTTTATCTGTCTATTTTTATGGTTTATCCTTCTCTTGGCTCTATTAGTGATCATTATGTTGAATATCTTGTTTGGCACACTTTTTATGGTTCAATAAAGGACCATTCGGAATGGCCCTAAATAATGCGAAATTTCAAAGGGACAATTTTATTAAGGATAGAATAATGATTAACGGACCATGGAGATTGTTAAAAAAAAAGATTTTTCTTTCTAAGTTATTATCATTATTTGATTTTTTTTAACATGTATGGATCCATTCTTTGGCAGCGTTATTATTATTTTTATTTTTATTTAAAAAAAGGGGGGGTTTTTTATGTTCTGTGGTAAAACAATGTAGAAGCTTGGGGTGCTGTTAACAACAGCAAGGCATGCGAGTCTTAAATCGTTTTGTTGTCAAGGGTATGTTGTGAATAAAAAAAAACTGTTTTAAATTATTAATGGATGGTGTGGCTTTAATAAAATGTTATTTATTCTTTAAAACCATTATCCGTTTCAATGTTCATCTCGTGTTCTTCCCAGCACTATTGTCCTCAACAGAGAACGACCAGTTTCGGTCTCTCAATCCGATCAACGTTGATTGTTCGATGTTTGATCGGGTTATGACTTAGGAAAACTATCGATTTCTTTTGATGATTAGGCACGAAGCTTCAAATTGATGGCCCCTCCAGAGATTCACTCAAATCTTGTCGTCTTCAACAGGGACCAACTGGTTCAAATCTGAGTTCAATTGATTTAGTCTCAAATCTGATCGATTTAAGCCCTCCATCCCAATCGATTTAATATTCTAACACCCGAAGTAATTTTTCGATTCATTATTATGAAGAAATATGGAGCTTGGAATCATTAGCTCCTCTTGATCAAATTGTAACGATGTGATGAAACCAGACGATTTTCTGTGTTGAAAAAAAAAAGTTTTTTTCGTTGCATATGCGTTACATAAACAGTGGTACACATATTTTTTTTTTTTTTTACCAGTTCGTGTGCTTCAATGGACAGCCCAAGCACGGGCTCGATTTATTGATTTCCCTTCATCATGGGATAGGTTTTTCACTCTCGCCATGACCACCTTCCCCAACTTCGAGTCAATTTAGTCTCCTCAATGTGAAAAAGATGGCTGTGGTTGGAGTTAGGGCTTGGAAAAAATAATAATGAAGATTTACTGTAAGGATGAGAAGACTGGTTTTTTTTTTCTCATTGAATTTAGGGACAGGAAGATCGAATGAATGCGAGGTTGATCTATGAGTAATCAAGATCGACAAATAAAATTTTGGTTTATCCCTCTCTAATAATTTTATTTTGTCTCACAGGAGATTACAAATTTTACGCTAGAGGACTTGTTGGATTTAGGGAAGATTGTGTTTATTTAAAAAAAAAAAAAATATTTTGATTCTTGTATAACTCAGATTAACAGGATGTTCGTTTTTTTTTCCAGAACTATTATTGATGTTTTAATTTCTATTTTGGGTCCTGTGTTTGATTTTAGATTCTTTTGATTGAACTTTTGTCACACCCATTTTTTTTACGGCATACCACATTAGGAAGTTTGCTAATTTGTTATTGGATTGCAAATGAATCGGTGATGATAGGATCCTTTCCCTTGTTTTTTTTAGGCTGTTTTTAAAAAAATTATTAATAGTTAAAAAAAAAAAATCAATTTGTTTAATTTGTTTAGTAATAGTTGATAATAGGTTTCTTTAGTTTTTTTTTACTTTTAAATTTTTTTTCTTCTAAAAAAAAGAGAAAGGTCAACAAATTGTGTGAAATTGTTAAAGCAAAGCATGGACTCAATTGAATCCTTAGTGCATTACGTGATGTGTTATTGATAGAATTTCTCCATATTTTCATGTGATAATTTATCAAGTAAAATTTTGCCATATCACATTTTTGTCGATATTTGGAAATTGGGTCATGCTGTTCAACTCAATTGAACTCTTTTACTCTCATTTGACATGGCACATTTTCTTAATGCATCATTTACCATGATATATGAATATTTGATCATGATCAGTTCTTCCTTTGTCATTTGATGCTATTGATTTAATGTGTTATGCTTACTTTTGTCCTATGCGTTCATTCAATCTTTAATAATTTGATTGGTATGATCTATTGATTTTTGGATACTTGATGTCATTGATGTATGAATAGATGTTGTTCTTTGATCAAGCCCATAGGTCCATTTGTTTGAAAAAGGCCCTGGGCACACCCCACCTTGTGTTGCACATACCACACGCATATTTATCGTTTTGCATGCTTACATGTCCCATATAGCCAACATGGTACTAGTGCTTGGCCCGGTCTCTTTAGAGATGCGACGTCATTCATGAAAATCACAACTCCAGTCACGTACCTTAGGGTATATTAAACTGGGGCATCAGTAGCGTCTGATCAGGTGACTCTGAAAGGTATATCGATACACCCAGGCTGGAGTAACCTGAGCCTTTGACCTATTGTAAGCCACACAGTCATATGTTCTGTTTGCCAACGTAGTACTAGTACGTGGTCGGTCCCCTCGTGGGATGCTAAACCATTTATGAAAGCTACAACTCTTGACTCGTACCCATAGATATATCAAAGATGATCCAAGTACATCAATTGCACTTCTTAGTCAAAATCAGTGCCTAAGTGAGATCCTGCTCCGATGTACTACGGTACTAGGAGGATAGACTACATTTATTCTAGAAAAGATGTGATTTAAGAGTGCCTTTGCTCAAGCATCGCGAGCCACCTCTGATTTGGGGATTAAACTGGCTGCTTTTGACTTCAGAGAAGTGAGTTGAAATTTTGGATTATCACCTATACGATATATCAAACCAAGTCATCACGTACCATTTGATTGAGTACGCTCGGGAGGTATATAGGTGTACTTGGGAAAGGGTGGCCAGATAAAAATGCATTGCACGTAGTAAGCTTAGAGTCTAGAAACCTCCCCTGTAGGTCACGACTCGAACTTACCGTGGGTGTTCCCGGGTTGTTTATTGAATGGGACCTTGTGATTGATGAATGTATGTGAATGATGAGATCAGAATGTATGGTTGTCCTTAAGGATTGAAGTTTTTCTTTTACCTGATTAAAATGGGTGCACCGATCCAATAATGAATCCATTTGTTATAATAATTCATAATGACCTAGTCCATCTTGATCTAACAATCATGATGGGCCGGGCCATTTAAATCAAAATGGAAATCAAATTATTTTCTAAATTCGGGTTTCAACCCATTTTCAAAGAAAGAAAAATGATTTACGAAAGGAAAATATTTTCCAAAAAAAGTATTTTCCAAAGGAAGTGTTCTCTAGCAAAAAAAATGTTTTCCAAGAAAAAGTGTTTTCCAGAAAATATTTTTCATAAGAACAATATTTTTTACATGGACCTTGGAAGTGTACTAAAATACCCTTTTGTGTCAAACCAGGATGTTAGCCACAGGCGATAACCTAATCGATTAGTTAGTCAAAACAACCATCATTGGAATGCACCCTGTAGAGAAGATCAATTTTGGGAGATTCATGTTGAGGAGTGCTCTTTACTTCCACGAGTTTGAAATAGACTGGAACCTATTACGTGCTATGGCTAGGCGTTGGAATCCTTACCTTCACATATTTCATATTGGGCATATGCACTTGTACCCTACTCATGAGGATTATTGTGGTATTATGGGGATATCCACTTCAGGACCTTTAGTTAGGCCCTTATTGAAGACAGGATATTCTGGTGACCTTGCCACAGGTTTGAACATTTCAAAGGAAGAAGCCAAGGCCCTAGTCCATAACGGAAGATTGGATTTAATACCTTTATTGAGCCTGTATCGCTCCCACAGTCATCCCGTCAATGTAAAACCAGAAGCCTGATGAGCCACTAGAGACTATCGATTGTACCTAGGAATCCTAGCCCAATACATGCTGACCTCCAAAAGTGACGGTCAGATTGTCCCTGAGTCCTTCATAGATATAGCATCCCAACTCTCAAGGAAAGCCAACCCTGTACCTCTTATCCTAGCAGAAACTTTCTTGGGTCTAAATGCCATAAAGAATGGTGAGCGGGAAAGCTTCAAAGAAAGTCTCCACTTACTCTATATGTGACTATGTGATCGTCTCAAAATTATAGATGTTCCTTCAAATCTCGAGTGGGCTAGAACACTTTTTGAAAAGATACCTGTTAGTGCGTCACAACTCAGTCAAGGCTTGGAGCAAAGGGTTGGACTCTCGCCTCACCTGTCATATCGGTTTAAGATGTCCTTGGCGGATGAATGATCCCCCTATTCTAGGAACCAAAGGATCCTACTATGTCCGTTTGATCGGTTTAGAAGAAACCTCTTTCTAGCAACCTGCATTGATCCCAGAGCAGTATGACGTACCCATAGAATTATCTTTACTTTAGCACAAAGCATTCTTCCCTCCCGAGCCATTGACTAAAAAGTTAGTGCATTTCATTGAGAAGGCTTGGAACAAACGTACCTTCTTAGGGTATCCAGACGGATCAGCAGAATTCAAAGAGCCAATTGTTAGAGCCAAAATGATCAAGCCTGATAGCAATCCTGATGACCATCAAGACAAAGTAAGCATCCATGTAAAAAATAGTTTAAGTCAGATTTGTTGAAAGATATTGTAATGAGAACGTTTCTTTGTCAGTCATTTTCAATAAAGCTATTTCCCATTGAATAAATATTTATTTCACTTTTGAATAATCATTACGTGAATGGATTAATTAATGGATTGGTGCACAAATTTCAATAAAATAACTCATTAAAATGTTATCAATGGGGTAACACTGAAATTAATTAAATCTATCTTTGATGGGGTCATATAGGATTATCATTGTGCCCAAACTCAAGCGTCCACCTCTTAATTGGAGTCGTAAGTCCAGTTGGTTAGAACGAGTGACAATACCAAGTCAATAAGCAGAGATGACTTCAGAATCTGAGCTCACAGAGATCCGTAAGATCTTGGTAGCCTTTGCCAATGATATCAACAATATAAGAAACAAAGTAGAAGTGTTAGAACAGACCTCGGAATCAACGACAATCCCCTAGATGACCCAAAAGGAAAAAAGGTAGAAGAGAAACGTGCACATCAGGTCTTTGAGCTTGACGAAGATGAAGAACAATTCGATGAAAATCCGGTGTTAGTTAACAGAATGTCTCAATTTGAGTCAACTATGAAGAGTATAAAGGGTATCGATGAAATTGCAGCAGGCATTGAAGCTCTGAACCGCATCCCTAGAATCCATTTGCCAAAGAAGTTTGTGATGCCTGAAATAGACAAGTTCAATGGGGTAGGTTGTGCAAAACACATCTTAAGGTGTATGTTAGTAACATGCGCACTATGGGGCTCAGTGATGAATAAATGACATTGCTATTTCAGCAAACTTTATTAGGATCAGCATTACGTTGGTTGATGTCTCAAGATCCAGTTACTGTGGTACTTGGGAGAGCATGTCAAAGGCCTTCTGGCATCGGTATAAGTACAGTACCGAGTTTGAGACTTCAAGAAGGGATTTGGAGTCAACTAAGCAGAAAAATGGGAAAATTTTTACTGATTTCATTGGTCGATAGAGGGCCAAGGCTGCCCAAATGTGGGATAGACCCTCGGAGAAGGAACAAGTAGCGATTGGTTGCTCAACATCTTTTTACCTTTGAATCCCTATTACAAGTCGGAAGCCAACTCGAGGATGCATTTGCCTCTAGGGTTCTTTCTAACCCCTCGGATAAAAATTCTAAGAAACCCTATGTTTCCAAACGTAGTACCAACCATGTTTACAGAGCCAACACGTTAGCTACCCCAGCTCAACCCCCAGCCCGAACTAATAACCAGGTTTACCCAAGTCAACCTCGAACTCCACGTCAGTTTACCAATCTAGGGATGAGTCTCACTGTAGCTCTTCACAAATTGATGAAAAAAGGACTTCTTACACTTATCCAACCCCGACCTTTACCAAATCCCTTACCAGTTGGACAAAACTCTAACCTGTTCTGCGAGTTCCATCAAAACTCTGACCATCACACTGATCGATGTACCACCTTGCGCCATGCCATTCAAAACCTTATTAAAAACAAAAAGGTCACAATCCCTAGCCCAATCTCACCAAATGTCACCACTAATCCACTACCCACCTATCAACCTCCACCAATCCTGAACACAGTTTCCCACACCCCATTACTATTCGATCCCGTCTCTCTCATCTATCCAATCCAAGTCAAACCGCCTAGTTACCCCTTTGTCGGGATATCTTTCACTAATGAGGTTTTCACCACAAACTATGAACCATTTGATTTAGCCTTGGATGATATGTATTGTCTATCCCCACATCATTACAGTAGCCCACATTTACTAGCTATCTTTTGGCTCAAATGAACCCAGAGAGTCTTGTCTCCTTGACAGATGAAGATCCATACTTGTTGACCGAAGAAGATGAACCTTCCTCCCTCTTTTGTGATGAAGTTAGACATATGACTTGAGGGGGTAGAGTTTTTGAGCCACAAGAAATCTGTGTTGATAACCTTGAGACCTTGACAAGAAAAGAAATAGAATATCCTATCAAAGAAAATATCGAGAAAGATAACTCGTAATCAAGCAGTTGAAGAAATCAGGAGTCAACATCTCAGTTTGGGATTTACTCATGGCTTCCACTGCTCATAGAGAACCCGTTCTCAAAGCATTAAGTACAGCCCAAGTCTCCCTTGATACTTCTCCAGATCAGTTGACCAGTATAGTAGGGGCAACTTATGTAGAGAATATCCTATCCTTCTCAGACTCAGATTTCCCAAAAGAAGGAGCAAGCCACACTAAGCCTTTGCACATCACAGTCGATTGTAACGGGATGATGGTACCTCTGGTTTTGATTGATAATAGGAGTGCACTGAATGTTTACCCTTTAAAGACTGCTACCTGCCTTGGGTTTAAGGCTGAAGATCTCAAGCTCACTAATCAAGGTGTTAGGGCCTATGATAATACCAAGAGGGATCTATTGGGAATTTTGCACCTTCGATTGTCCACAGGCATAGCTAAATTTCTTGTGGAATTTTAGGTTATTGATATCCAGTCCTCTTTCAATTTAGTGTTAGGGAGACCATGGTTACACCAGATCAATGCCATACCTTCCACGCTACACCAGAAAGTTAAATTTATCAAAGATGGACTAGTAATTACCCTTCATAGAGATGCCGAGATTATGGGGACTGTAAACAGTACCAAAGCCAATAATGAGTCACTGCTTGAGATTCAGCCAGAACAACAAGGGATAGAGCTTAACGGGTTTGAATTTGAGAAGATCTATTCAGTTCAAAGGGATCACTCGGTGAAAGAATATTTTCGTATGGAGAATACCTTTAACTGCTACATAGCCAATATGTTCAAAAAAATGAGATTTTTTTCCTAGTATGGGCCTAGGTCGCAAGCAACAAGGTATTAAATAGGCACTAGTGATTAAAGAAGTCATCGACACATTCGGGATAGGATATAAGCCTACTAAGGAAGATTGGGCCCAATACTGGAAGACAATGACAAAAAGGCAAAGGCGCACTACGGATCTGATTAAAATGAAGCCTTATCGAAAGACTCTTAATGGTTATTTCGTGAAAAAAAGGAGAATATTTTCGTTATTGTGGGTTCCCAGAACCGTTCATTGATCACATCATCAGTACTCGTTTGTCAGGGTTTGAAATCTTCTTTGGCATGGAATGGCCTGAAAAGGAAGCAAGCACAGAAGCTGAAGAGAAGGAAGTTGAAGACTAGCAGCTCAATCTGGACTCCCTTAATATTGGTCAGTTATTCATTGAAGATCACAGTGTCTTAGTGTTGTCAATTGAGAAGGGGATCCCAAATCTTCAGTCTGTAATCAAACCCGCGGTTGGGTGTTTCTCTAATTATCATGTAGTTAGTTCTTTGCTGCATGTCAAGACTGGGTCTGTCAGTCCTATTAGTCTTGTTCAGTCTGACGTGCGTGGTGAGTCTTTTATTTCTGTTGAGTCAAGTAAGTTAGTTGTTTATGCTGAGTCTGTTATTTCTGGTAAGTCTGTTATTCCTGTTGAGTCAAGTGAGTCTTTTTAATGAAGTGAAATAAATTTTTGATTACCTTGAGCGCAATAATAATTTAACTAATAATCTGGCTTCAGAGGGAGAGTCTTCTGACGAAGAACCTCCCATTGAAATAATCAAATTACTTGAACAAGAAAATGAACGCCGGGCTCAACCTCTAATAGAGGAAGTAGAGGTTATCAACCTCAGAACAAAAGAAAGTCCTCAAGAGATTCGGATTGGGATCGCCTTATCTCTCGATGAACGCAAGGGGATAGTAGACTTGCTCAGAAAGTTCAAAGACGTGTTCGTGTGGTCTTATGAGGATATGCCGGGAGTAACCATAAATATTGTTCAACATCGAATTCCATTATATCTTGATGCTCGACCAATCAAGTAGAAACTTCGACGTATAAAGTCGGAATGGACTCTAAAGATTAAAGAAGAAGTTACAAAGTAGATTAACGCGGGATTTTTGAAAATAGTAGAGTACCCTGAATGGATTGTTAATGTCATCTCGATGCCTAAAAATGATGGAAAAGTTAGAATGTGTGTGGATTTCAGAGAACTAAACAAAGCAAGCCCAAAAGACAGTTTTCCTTTACCACACATAGATGTTCTAGTAGAAGTACGGTAGGACATGCTTTACTGTCCTTCATGGATGGTTTTTCGGGATACAATCAGATAAAAATAGATCATCGAGATATGCAAAAAACGTCGTTCATCACACAGTGGGGAACCTTTTGTTACAAGGTTATGCCTTTTTGTTTGAAGAACGCTGGAGCCACCTATCAAAGAGCAGCCACAACTTTATTGCATGATATGATATACAAGGAAGTCGAAGTCTATGTAGATGATATGATAGTCAAATCTAAGGAATGACTGGGGCACGTTGCTTCATCAGAGAAATTTCTTACGAGGATTCAAAATATCAACTCCGTCTTACAGAAATGTGTATTTGGAGTAACTTTTGGAAAATTATTGGGATTTGTGGTTAGTCAAAGAGGGATTGAAGTGGATCATGTGAAGATTAAAGTTATCCAAGAGATGCCACCGCCTGAGACTAAAAAGCAGATCCGAGATTTTTTGGGCAGAATCCAATATATTAGCAAATTCATCGCTGAACTCACCAACGTCTGCGAATCTATTTTCAAGCTTCTCAAGAAGAATGAACCAACAATTTGGAATGAGCAATGCCAAAAAGCTTTCGACCAAGTCAAGGAGTATCTCTTGAACCCGCCTATTTTGGTTCCACCTACACTGGGTGAACCACTTCTTCTTTATCAATTAGTCACAGAAGAAGTTATGGGATGCATGCTTGCACAGTATGACAAAGATAATCACAAAGAAAGGACTATCTACTACATCAGCAAAAAGATGTTAGAGTATGAACGAAAGTATTTTGCCTTCGAAAAACGTGCTTAGCACTGGTATGGGCTACTCAGAGACTTCAGAACTATATGCTATCTCATTTAGTTATCTTGTTATCTTGGATGGATCCTCTTAAATATCTCTTCGAGAAATCGGTACTGACAGGGAGAACCGCACGATGGCTGTTGTTGTTATCAGAATTTGACATCACGCATATTACATATAAATATATCAAAGGGAGAGCTGTAGGAGAATACTTGGCAGATCATCCAGTGGTAGAAGGAATATGGCATGTTGATAAGTTCCCAGATGAGAATATTTTGCATGTTGAAGAAGAACCGCAGAACTAAACATGGCAGCTGTACTTTGATGGAGCTACCAATCAGAATGGGTATGGAATATGGGCAGTCCTGTTTTCTCTGGAAGGATGCCACATTCCGATCGTCATTAAGCTAGCTTTTTCTAACACCAATAATACAGTGGAATGTGAAGCGTGTATCGCTAGGCTTGAAGCTGCTTTGAACCTGGGCATTACGAAAATTGAGGTTTTTGGGGATTCAGCCTTGGTCATACATTAGTCATTGGAAGAATGAAAGACTAGGGATGAAAAGTTGAAGCCTTATCATGAGTATCTGTTAAACTTAGTGATTAAGTTTAAAGCTATCCTGTTCCAACACTTTTCAAGAGAAGATAAGAGATTTACTGACTCTTTAGCCACTCTATCTTTAATGATCCATTTACCCCTTGGTTGGAATTGAGGCCGATCACTATCGAAGCCAAAGACAAACCTACATATTGCCATCAAATCAACATTGCTACTCGACTACCTGATGGAAAGCCGTGGTACACAGACATTAAAAGAATGTTGGAAAAACAAGAATTCCCTAAAGAAGCATCGAGGAAGGAATGACAAACCCTACTAAGATTAGCATCTTAATTCATCCTGTGCGCAGGAAGTTTATACAAAAGATCTTATGATGGGATTCATTTGTCGTGTGTTGATGAAGATCAGGCTGAATAGATAATGGTTGAACTACATTCAGGGGAATGTGACCCCCACATGAGTGGGAAAATGTTAGCTAAGAAAATTATGAGACAAGGGTATTACTGGCCCACGATGGAAACAGATTATCATCACATGGTCAAGACCTGTCACAAATGCCAAATACATGCGAACCTCATACATGTGCTACCGTCTCAATTAGTTGGTTTGACTTCACCGTGACCATTTTCAGTTTGGGGAATTGACATTATTGGTAAAATATCGCCTAAGGCATCAAACGAGCATGAATACATTCTAGTTGCTATCAATTATTTTACTAAGTGGGTCGAAGCTACCTCTTATGCTGTTCTCACAGTATCTCGAGTTACAAAGTTTATCCAAACGAACATCATCAGTAGATACGGGGTACCTTCGGAACTGATTTCTGATAACGGGTCACACTTCAAAGTTGAGGTTATTACATTGTGTTCAAAGTTCAAAATCTCACACCACAAATCATCTCCTTACCGTCTTTAGACCAATGGAGCAGTTGAAGCGACCAATAATAATCTAAAGACAATTATTAAGAAAATGTGTCAATCACAACGAGATTGGTTAGAAAAAGTACCATTTGCACTATGGGCATATCGAACTTCAATTCGATCCTCTACTAGAGCTACTCATTACTCTTTAGTGTATGGCATGGAAGCAGTCTTGCCAGTCAAAATGGAAATCTCATCTCTTAGGGTTTTGTTGGAAAGTCAGTTGTCAGAAGTAGATTGGGTTCGTCAATGGTACAAAGAATTAACTCTGATCGAAGAAAAACAACTAAGAGCTTTATACCACGTGCAAGCTTATCAAAGAAGAGTTGCCCGTGCATTTGACAAAAAGATCAAGGCCCGTCACTTACAAGTCGGGGATTTGGTACTCAAAGAAAATCAAACACCTATCTTTGACCCTAGAGGGAAGTTCAAACCAAATTGGGGTGGTCCGTTCATCATCATGGAAATATTACAGGAAAAATCTGTCAGACTTCAAGATCATGATGGAATTGAATTACCAGAACCAATCAACCTTGACCAAATCAAACGGTACTACATTTAAGGAGGCCATCTTTGGCTGAATCAATTCTCCTATTACCTAGATCAATATTTCCTTCTTCAACCCTTTGCAACTTTTTTCAAAAAAATAAAGAAAGAAAAAAAAAACCTTTTTATTTCTGAGCCCGATTACTTAACCTAGGGGAGGGAAGAATTCGAACTACATTTTGGTCTGATCCCAAAAGTTTGGGGTACGTAGGCAACCTGAGAAGTTACTTCAGGTCCGACCACATCAAATTAAAAAAATAGATTTTCCCATATAAAAAAAAGTCTAGAAAGAAAAAATTCAAAAAAAAAAAAAGAAAATGTATATAAAAAAAATATTGTTGAATAGGGAAGAAAATTCAAAAAAAAAAAAAAACCACACAAGGGGCATTCGGGTTTTTGAGCCTCAAAATTCCTTTCTTTTTATGCCCAATCCTGAGCCTACCTATGAAAATCCTCCTAAGTACCATGTGAAAAAGTCAAGGAAGGTAGTAAAGCATGATCAGACAGTAACTCTAGAAGTTCAGAGGGGAAGAAAAAAAATGATGAAGCCTACTAAGTTGAAAATTTGAAAAGGGTGACTTAGGCAAAAATTAAGGCAAGCTCGCAAGGTTGAAAATCTGAAATGACGACTTGGGCAACAATCAAAAAAAAAAAAAGCTCGCTAAATTGAAAATCTGAAAAGACGATCTAGACAAAAGCTTGAGCAAGCTCGCTAGATCAAAAACCTGAAAAAGGCGATCTAAGCAAAAGTTAGAGTAACAAAAAAAAAAAGAAGAAAATCTCAAGAGGATCGAGCCGTGACATTTGAAGTTCGAATAATCAAGTTTCAATACCCAGTTTGAACCAAACAGAGACTCAGAAGCCACAAGTATCCTGTCTACGATTGATCTAAAAATTTTTGCTTTTCCAAGTGAATCAAAGGGAGAGAAGGGTGAATTCCATGATGAGTCTCTAAAGGAAATATCTTGTTCTTTTAAGCCTGACTAAAAATGTTCAATATAAAATGTCGAAATGAAAAGTTGAATCTTTATTGCGTTTGTGATAATCAAATATTTCAAACCTTCATACAAAGGGCATTTTCTTTCTTTTCTAATATGTAGCTTTCCCCCCTTATACTAGGGGTATTTTTTTTAATTTTTACATGATGTGTTTAATTATCTCCAATGCCATGTTTATTGTCAAACTAGGGGTATTTTATTTTTGAGCAATGTTAATCCTAAAAGATAATGGGAACGCCAAACTTAAGGTTACCTTCTTGATAATAATTTTTCGAAAACCCTTGTAGTCCAAAAGAAATAAAAACTCAGGTTTTAAATTCATAAAACTTTTGTATAAAACCTTGAGGTTTAAACAAAAGCATTTCGGATCTCACATTTGGTTGTGCCCAGAGATTAACTCGTAACCTTTTCACCTAGAATAAGAAATAGGGCATTCATTCTTTTCCAGATCTATTCATTCCTAGATTCATTCCTTCATTCTGAGTTTTACTCAGCCAGATACCGCCGAGGGTTTTTAAGAATTATGCTCAGTTACCGTCGAAGGCTTTCTCGGAATTATGCTCAGTTACCGTCAAGGATTTTCTCAGAATTATTCTTAGATACCATTGATGGTTTCTCGGAATTATGTTTAGATATCATCGAGGGTTTCTCGGAATTATGCTCAGTTACCGTCGAGGGTTTTCTCGGAATTATGTTCAGATACCGTCAAGGGTTTCTCAGAATTATGCTCAGATACCGCCAAGGGTTTCTCGAAATTATGCTAAGTTACCACGGAGGGTATTCTCGGAATTATGCGCAGATACTGCCGATGATTTCTCAGAATTATAATCAGATACTGCCGAGGGTTTGTCGGAATTATGCTCAGTTACCGCCAAGGATTTTCTCGGAATTATGCTCAATTACCATCGAGGGTTTCTCGAAATTATGCTTAGTTATTGTAGACACCCCATTTTTGCACTCGCCTGATTAATCAACTCGTCAATCCGATTGCAATGATTCCCAATGATGGATGTGTATTCCGTTGCTTTATTTTGTTACCAGATGTGTTTCAGAAATCTAGATGAGGTATCTCGAATTGACAAAACCTTAGAAACCACGCTAAGCTAGGAAAATACGACCCCAGAAACATAGAAATCATCATCTTGGAGACCAAAAAGAAACTTCACGATAAAAATCACTAAAAAATTACCAAATTACCAAAATACCCCTAACCTCAAAACAACCCTAGAGCCTACGTTACGCTTAGAAAAACTCTCTCGAACACATAAAATAACAAATCGGAACCAAATAAATCATTTCACCAATTTTAACAGAATTTGACAAAATTACGAAAATGCGCCTCATAAAGTTCACAATCATTTCACATAAAAAATTTCATAAATAACACAAAATAATATTTCCATTGAATTCCTTACGAAAAAACGATTCTAAAACATCCTAGAACATTAAAAACCGACTTGAAATGTGAAAAGTCCTCTCTGGGGGCAAAACGGTAATTTCACAATTTTCATAATTAAAAAATTCGAAATTAAAAAATAAAATATTAAATAATTAAATTGAAACTTTAATAAAATTAATTTAAAAATTTGAACCTAAAAAATCGATCAATCGGACTTTCGGGTAAAATTGTTGAGGGTTCGTGGGATATTTCTTTAAGGACCCCTCCATTTGGGGGTCCAAAGAATTAAAGATATTTTAGAGGGGGGTCTCTAAAAATTAAAAGTAAATCAAGAAAGACTGAAGTCAAGGTATTAAAGTCAATCTAGTGAGACTAAAGTCAATTAAGCAAGACTGAAGTCAAGATATTAAAAGTCAATCAATTAAGACTAAAGTCAAAACATTAAAAGTCAATCAAATAAGACCAAAAGTCATAATAGAATTCTAATTAAATAATAACTCTATCTAATAGAGTTCTAACTTAAACCTTAGAAAAATGTGTCAATCACATCGATATTGGTCAGAAAAACTGCCATTTGCGCTATGGACATATCAAACCTCAATTCGATCCTCCACCGGAACTACTCCCTACTCCTTAGTGTATGGCATGGAAGCAGTCTTGCCAGTTGAAATGGAGATTCCATCTCTCAGGATTTTGTTAGAAAGTCAGTTGTCAGAAGCAGATTGGGTTCGCCAATGGTATGAAGAGTTAAATTTAATCGAGGAAAAATGACTAAGAGCGTTGTATCATGTGCAAGCTTATCAAAGAAGAGTCGCCCGTGCGTTTGACAAGAAAATCAAGGCCCGTCACTTACAAGTCGGGGATTTAGTACTCAAAGAGAACAAGGCACCTATTTTTGATCCCAGGGGGAAGTTTAAACCAAATTGGGGAGGTCCGTTCATTGTCAAAGAAATATTACTAGGAAAAGCTGTCAGACTTCAAGATCATGATGGAATCGAATTACCAGAATCAACCAACCTTGACCAAATCAAACGGTACTACATTTAAGGAGGCCATCTTTGGCCGAATCAATTCTCTTATTACCCAGTTCAATATATCCTTTCTCAACCCTTTCGCAGCCTTTTCAAAAAGAAAAAAATTATGCCTTCTTCTTTCTTAGCCCGATCACCTAACCTAAGGGAGGGAAAAATATTCGAACTACGTTTTGGTCTGATCCCAAAATTCTGGGGTACGTAGGCAACCTGAGAAGTTACTTCAGGCCCGACCACATCAAAAAAATAAAAATAGATTCCCCGACAAAGAAAAAATCTAAAAAAAAAAAAAAATTTCAAAAGAAAAAAATTGTCAAAGTGGGGAAGAAAATTAAAGGAAAAAGAAAATAATTTAAAAGGAAATGTCACACAAGGGGCATTTGGGTTTTTGAGCCTCAAAATCCTTTTCTTTTTATACCTAGTCCTAAGCTTACCCATGAAAGTCCTCCTAAGTACCGTGCGAGAAGTCAAGGAAGATAGCAAAGCATGATCAGACAGCAACTCCAGAAGTTCAGAAGGGAAGAAGAAGAAAAAAATCTGTTAAGTTGAAAACCCAAAAAAGACGGCTTAGGCAAAAATTAAGGTAAGCTCGCAAGGTTGAAGATCTGAAAGGATGACCTTGGCAACAATCAAAGCAAGGAAAAAAGAAAAAATTGTAAGCTCGCTAGATCGAAAACCTAAAAAGACGATCTAGGCAAAAGCTAGAGCATGCTCGCTAGATTGAAAACCTGGATAGGCAATCTAGGCAAAACTTAGAGCTATCAAAAAATAAAAGAAAATCTCCGTTGAGTTGAGAAGCTGAAAAGGTAGTCCGAGCCGAAATATCAGAAGTCCGAATGATCAAGTTTCAATACCCAGTTTGAACCAAATATAGACTCTGTGGATACAAGTATCTCGTCTATGATTGATCTGAAGAGTTTCATGTCCCTAAGCGAATCGACGGGGAGAAAGAACAAATTCTATGATGAATTTCAGAAAGAAATATTTTGTTCCAATGTCTTTGAGCCTGACTCAAAATCTTCAATATAAAAAGTCAAAATTAAAAGTTAAACCTTTATTGCGCTTGCGGTAATCAAGGATTTCAAACTTTCATAACAAGGGCACTTCCTTTTTTCTAAAGAGTACAGTTTCCCCCCTTATACTAGGGGCATTTATTTTCAAATTATATTCAATTATCCCTAGTGCAATGTTCCTTGTCAAACTAGGGGCATTTTTGTTCTGATGCCTGGTCAATTTCAACCCCAAAGGATAAGGTTAACTTTGCATTAAAGGTTACCCTCTTGATAACAATTTTGAAAACTCCTCAGATTCAAAGAGAGTTAAAATATTTACCAGACCTTCATAAAATCCAACTTTTTATTAAAAAAAAAGGTCAAATGCGAGGTTAATCCCCCGTTTGTTCCCTCAAAGCTTAGTTCATTATTCTTGCACCTTGGGCAGGTAGAATAGAACTTCCTAAAAAAGAAAAAAATTAGTTCATTACTCTTTCACTCCGAGTAGGTAGAGTAGAACTTCCCAGAAAAAATTAGTTCATACTCTTTCACTATGAGTAGGTAGAGTAGAACTTCCAAAAAAAAAATTAGTTCATTACTCTTTCACTCCGAGTAGGTAGAGTAGAACTTCCAAAAAAAAAAAAATTAGTTCATTACTCTTTCACCCTGGGCAGGTAGAGTAGGACTCCCAAAATAATTAGTTCATTACTCTTTCACTCCGAGTAGGTAGACTAGAACTTCCCAAAATAATTAATTCATTATTCTTTCACCCTGGGCAGGTAGAGTAGGATTCCCAAAACAATTAGTTCATTACTCTTTCACTCCGAGTAGGTAGAGTAGAACTTCCCAAAATAATTAGTTCATTACTCTTTCACCCTGGGCAGGTAGAGTAGGACTCTCAAAAAGCTTGGTTCATTACTCTTTCACTCCAAGTAGGTAGAGTAGAACTTTCCAAAAAAAAATTAGTTCATTACTCTTTTACCCTGGGCAGGTAGAGTAGGACTCCTAAAAAATTAGTTCATTACTCTTTCACTCCGAGTAGGTAGAGTAGAACTTCCCAAAAAAATTAGTTCATTACTCTTTCACCTTGGGCAGGTAGAGTAGGACTTCTAAAAAGCTTAGTTCATTACTCTTTCACTACGGGTAGGTAGAGTAGAACATCCCAAAAAAAATTTAGTTCATTACTCTTTCACTCCGAGTAGGTAGAGTAGAGTAGAACTTTCAAAAAAAAACATTAGTTCATTACTCTTTCACCCTGGGCAGGTAGAGTAGGACTCCTAAAAAATTAGTTCATTACTCTTTCACCCTGGGCAAGTAGAGTAGGACTTCTAAAAAGCTTAGTTCATTACTCTTTCACTCCGAGTAGGTAGAGTAGAACTTCCAAAAAAAAAAAAAACAAAAATAGTTCATTACTCTTTCACTCCAGGTAGGTAGAGTAGAACTTCCCAAAAAAAAATTAGTTCATTACTCTTTCACTCTGAGTAAGTAGAATAAGACTCTAAAAAAAATATAAATTTATTACTCTGTCACCTAGAGTAGGTAGAGTAGGACATTTAACTTTCTCCCAACTTTTGCTCAGATTTGTCTCAAATATCATTCAAATTTTCTCGAGTTTTGTTTTACTAAGATTTTACTCAATTTCACACAGTGCACACACTTGCACTTTTTAGTCAGGGAGAATTCTCTAAAATTCAAGGATCTGACACTGTCAGTGAGAGCTCTCGCTCAAGGACCTGACAACCTTTTAGTTCGGGGAGAGCTTTACCCTCAAGGATTCGAACACCCCGACGAATTGCTAAATCAGGCTGCAAAATGAACTGTCACTAGCTTTGGCATTCAGATATCGCACTATCTACCAAAATAGATTTGCTATCTAGTTTGCTTCAACCCTCTGCCAAAGAGGGGCATCTGTAGACACCCCATTTTTGCACTCGCCTGATTAATCAACTCGTCAATCCGATTGCAATGATTCCCAATGATGGATGTGTATTCCGTTGCTTTATTTTGTTACCAGATGTGTTTCAGAAATCCAGATGAGGTATCTCGAATTGACAAAACCTTAGAAACCACGCTACGCTAGGAAAATACGACCCCAGAAACATAGAAATCATCATCTTGGAGACCAAAAAGAAACTTCACGATAAAAATCACTAAAAAATTATCAAATTACCAAAATACCCCTAACATCAAAACAACCCTAGAGCCTACGTTACGCTTAGGAAAACTCTCTCGAACACATAAAATAACAAATCGGAACCAAATAAATCATTTCACCAATTTTAACAGAATTTGACAAAATTACGAAAATGCCCCTCATAAAGTTCACAATCATTTCACACAAAAAATTTCATAAATAACACAAAATAATATTTCCATTGAATTCCTTACGAAAAAACGATTCTAAAACATCCTAGAACATTAAAAACCGACTTGAAACGTGAAAAGTCCTCTCCGAGGGCAAAACGGTAATTTCACAATTTTCATAATTAAAAAATTCGAAATTAAAAAATAAAATATTAAATAATTAAATTGAAACTTTAATAAAATTAATTTAAAAATTTGAACTAAAAAATCGATCAATCGGACTTTCGGGTAAAATTGTTGAGGGTTCGTGGGATATTTCTTTAAGGACCCCTCCATTTGGGGGTCCAAAGAATTAAAGATATTTTAGAGGGGGGTCTCTAAAAATTAAAAGTAAATCAAGCAAGACTGAAGTCAAGGTATTAAAGTCAATCTAGTGAGACTAAAGTCAAAACCAAATTCAATTAAGCAAGACTGAAGTCAAGATATTAAAAGTCAATCAATTAAGACTAAAGTCAAAACATTAAAAGTCAATCAAATAAGACCAAAAGTCATAATAGAATTCTAATTAAATAATAACTCTATCTAATAGAGTTCTAACTTAAAAATAATTCTACCTAAAACAATTCTAATTAAAATACAATTCTACCTCAAACAATTTTAACTAAAACACAACTCTAATTAAAATATCTCTAATTAAACACTAACGCTATCCAAATCAACCTTAAAAAAAATTATATAAATAGAGGTGCTCACACCCTATTTTCGTATCAAATCATAAACCCTAAGAGAAGTAGGTCTAGAAGCTCCCCTAGCCCCCCATAAACCCTAGTTTTGGATCCCCAACTCCTTACCTAACATCCCTCCTTCAATTTTAGTCTAGAAAACACCTAAAATCCCTCCAAAAACACTCCCAAATCCGCAACAAACTTGAAGAGTTCAGATCCAAAAACAAGGAGATACCTTGATTTAGGAGATCCGAAGTCAAATCCAGAGACAGAACGAAGCAAGGGAGTACAGTACAAGGAGCTCTTTTTGTCAGATCTGAGGGAACAAAATCCTTGCTATCGGAAAGGTATGTAATTTTTTTATTTTTATCTAGGTTTTTAGCAATGTGATATATTTGGAAAGTTAGTAGAGACCGGCTTTGGCCAGGCGGGGTTGGTGCCTAACACCTTCCAAACCCGTAACATGATCCCCGAATTCAGATTTTTTGTGGTAGATTAGTTCTTTTTATCCATGTTAGAGTCAGTTTGGTTCCTAGACCACAATAACTAGGTGGCGACTCCCAAACCTCAAGGGTCAAAAGCGGATCCGCGCACCCCGCGGATCGAGGGCGCTTTCAGTTATGCTTAGTTTATGCTCATATTATGCTCAGTTTATGCCCAGTTTATGTTCAGATTATGCTCAAATTATGCTCAGTTTATGCTCAATTTATATTCACTTTGTGCTTAGATTTTACTCAGTTCCAACTTAAACTCTTTGAAATTTATCTTAGATTTTAAGTGCACACACTTGCACAGTTGTTACATTAGTCAAGGAGAATTTTCTAAAATTCAAGGATTTGACACAGTCAGTGAGAGCCCGTGTTCAATGATGGATGTTTATTCCAATGCTTTATTTTTTTACCAGATATGTTTCAGAAATCCGGATGAGGTATCTCGAATTGACAAAACTATAGAAACCACGCTACGCTAGGAAAATATAATCCCAAAAACATAGAAATCATCATTTTTCGGACAAAAAGAAGTATCACAATAAAAATCACTAAAAAATGATCAAATTACCAAAATACCCATAACCTTAAAACATCCCTAGAGCCTACATTACGCTTAGGAAAATCCTTTCAAATACATAAAACAACAAATCGAAATCAAATAAATCATTTCGCCAATTTTCACAGAATTCGACAAAATTATGAAAATGCCCCTCATAAAGTTCATGACCATTTTGGATGAAAAATTTCATAAATGATAAAAACCAACATTTCCATTGAATTTCTTACGAAAAATCGATTTCAAAACATCCTGTAACATTGAAAACCGACTTAAAGCGCAAAAAGTCCTCTCCGAGGGTAAAACGATAATTTTACAATTTTAATAATTAAAAATTCTTAAATTAATAATTAAACATTAATTAATGTAAAGTAAAATCTTAATTAAAATATTAAAGTCAATCAAGTAAGACTAAAGTCAAGAAATTAGAGTCAATCAAGTAAGACTAAAGTCAATCTTAAAGTCAATTAAGTATGACTAAAGTCAAAATCTTAAAGTCAATCAAGTGAGACTAAAAGTCAAAACCCTAATAGAATTCTAATTCAATAATAACTCTATTTAAAACAATCCTAATTAAATAATAACTTTATTTAAAACAATTCTAATTAAAATATAACTCTACCTAAAATAATTATAATTAAACAATAACTCTTTCTAAAATAATTATAATTAAACACAAACTATATCTAAAAGGCACTTAAAAAAATCTATAAATAGGGTCCCTACAACCTATTTTCGTATGAAAAAATAAATCCTAGAAAAAGTAGGTTAAAAAGCTTCCCTAGCCTCCTATAAACCCTAGTTTTGAAGTCCCAACTCTTTACCTAACATCCATACCCTAATTTTAGCTCAAAAAATACCTAGAAGCTCTTCAAAAATACTTAGAAATCCAGAAAAAGTCAAAAAATTCAGATCTAAGAAGAAAGTACCTCGTCTTGGAGATCCGAAGTAGATCCGGTAACAGAACGAAACGAGGAGTATTGTACGAAGAACTATTCTACCAGATCTGAGGGAACAAGACCGTTGACTTCAAAAAAGTATAGATTTTTTATTTTTTTTTAACGATTAGGTCTTTTTTGCAATGTAGTCTTATTTGAAAATTAGTATATACCGACGTTTGCCGAGCAGGGTTGGCGCCTAACACCTTCCAACCCCGTAACATGATCCCCGAACCTAGTTTATTTTGTAGATTAGTTTTTCTTATCTGTTTAGAGTCCAAGTTCGGTTCCTAGACCGTAATAACTAGGTGGCGACTCCCAAGCCTCAAAGGTCAAAAGTGGATCCGCGCACCCCGCAGATAGAAGGCGCTTTTAGGTAAGTTATGCGTTCCGAGTGGAGTTTGAAACTCAAAACTCCCCTCTCTCCATTCTTGCATCCGCCTATTTTCTCTATGTACGTGTTCCACTTAATATGAGACACACACTACAACATATATAATTTACCATCACATGTAATATGTATTATTCTTATTTTTATTTTAGAGAAAAAGATTTTGATTTAAATAAATCTAGAACATTAGCCCATATGATGATAATGGCCACCAATGTATACTTGGAGAGGTTATATTGCCGCTTCAACTTTCTTATGTAGCAACCCAATCAACATAAATGCATAGAGTGTTGTGCGCAGGTAGCAATTAACATTTCTAATCCCCACATAATCATGAGATTTGTTGATGAGGTTGAGCTCTTAAAGTAGCTAGAATTGACAGAAAGTATGAGGGATAATTTGGGTTTTGGGTAATCAATGCATATTTTCTTGATGATTTTTGTTGGTAATCTTGAATTATTTTGACCTCTTTTAAAAAAAATTGAATTTAGAAAGTACAACAAATATTGAAGTAAACAAAATTTTGTTGCCTAATTATATTCTCATAGATTTGGTTTGCTTTAAAGCAGTGAATGTTGTGATTAATGATGGCACAACAAGAACTGATTAGTAACAATGATGTTGAAACAGTGAATATGACTCACTTAATGTGATTTAATTTGTTTGTGCCCTGAATGTGAAGAGAATTCTTAATATATTTTTGTAAATGTTATGTGAAAGTTTGACATTTTTTTGGACTACAAAAAAACATAATAAGATTTTTTTTACTTTAGATCATCCAAAAGAATATTTAGATCAAATGGTCATGATAGTCCAATCAGGTTGATTTTTGATAATATCATATAAGGATGAATTATCTGTTGTTAGCATTTATGTGATTTTAGTCTTTTACAACTTACTTTTTTGATGATTCTTTGTGTTATTTGATCATGCATGTGAAATCGCCTCGACCTTTTCCACTAAATAGTGGATAGGGGTCCGATTGGTAAATTGGGCACTTTTAGGGAATAAGGAGTCGCCATCTAGTTTAGGTCTAGGAACCATAAATAACTCCAGATGGATATGGATCGGTTCATGGATCAAAGAAATGGGTAAGGGATCAGATTACGTGTTTCCGAAGGTATTAGGCACCGAACCCGTTCGATCAAGATGATCGGTCTCCACTACAATCCAAATTATCCTACGGTCAATGGGTAGAGACTAAAGTCAAGCTAGGGTCCTATCATCATCAAATTATATCAAATGTGCTAAACGAATCTTATGGTCAATATTTTCTCAAATATCACATGATTCTCGAATTCCACACAAAATAAAAATATTTGAAAAAGCCTAAATTCTAGATCATGCTTCGAAGTTCACATGGCAAGATTTCAATTTCAAATCTAAATATATAAAGTTTTTCTAAAACGACTAAATAAGAATTTGTGAAAATTTTCTAAAATTGAACATTGAGAATATGAAATTTCTAATTTGGGAATTCATGGAGTTTCTAAACTAGAAATTAGAAATTTCCTAGATTGAGAGTTTATAAAAATATGAGAAGCTCCCGAATTGAAAACTTGGAAAAATAAACTTCTCAAAATGAAAATTTTCAAATATAATGAGTTCCAAATTAGAAATTTATAAAAAATGATTTCCCAAAATAGAAAATTACCACATATGATAAATTCAGAAATTAGGAATTCACGAATACGAAAATTTCCAAAATAGAAAGTTATGAGCAAGGATTTTTTTCACAATGGACATTATGAACATGGACATTTCAATTTTGGTAACTCGCAAATATGAATTTTCTAAAAGAACTATGAGTATGCATTTAAATATTACGTGAGAATGACCAAGAGATTATTAACATAATAAGGAAAATCCATACACAAAAGCAACAATCATGTGGAATCAATTAATTATCAACGCATTGCAGCTCGAAACTAATATTCCACAGAATCGTTCTCAATTATATGCAAACTAATCACAAGATCACGTGCAATCCTAAAGTTGCTTAAAATCTAAAATATGAAACACGTATTGAAGTTCATATCAAAGTACCAACACCGAGTTGACTCACCATGACAAAACATCTAGCTCATTTATTTTATAGAAATCCAATGTTGAGGCTAAAAGAAAACTAAATCTGCATTGAAATCCAGCCTCGACACATATTCAGAATTCTTTGACATGTAGTCAATATCGAAAAAAAGTTTAGAACAACACACACCAATCTGAAATTCAACATGTAATTGAATTCACGTTGGATCTTAAATAGAATTATAAATCTATTAAACCCAATTTGGATTCGACTCCAATCAGTGTAAAATTGATATCAACTATATGAAGCAAGCATTGTGCAAAAGAGACGCAAAGGAGTGTTACCTGCTACAAAATCATGCCAACAAACATAAGACGTAAAACTTGAGCGACAATGATCCAAATACGACAAACGGATTCTCGTCGATCGCTGCTATCCCTTCAGGATTTATATTATTTGAGAAATGACTTGATTGCAAGTACGTTAAGTCTGTAAGAGCTTCCTAATAACAAATTCTTTGGACCTTCAACGATGATGGTTCTTATTTCTATAAGGATTGGAGAGAGACGACGTAGTGGGTTGAGAACGATGATGATGGTGTTCGGGTAAGGTATTGAACTGAAAGGACTGCAAGGGATGGTAGTGATGAGAAGGTCGTCAAAGGAGTGTTGGTTGAGAGGGAGTGCTGGTCTGCTTGAAGACGTGTGGGGTTTCTATAAGGTGGTGTTAATGGAAGCTGCTAGAGGATGTGTGGAGGCTGTTATGATGAAGAAGAAGAGGGTTGAGAGAGGGAACTCGACAGAACATGATAGAGATAGAGATAAGAGGACAGTTGCAGGCAGTGGAGAAGAAGACAACAAGGAGATTTCTGGTGGGGTGCTGTTGAGATGGAAGGAAAGGTCGTTAATGGGGGTTTAGTAGAGGACGTAATGCTGGAGGAGATGAACCCTGTGACACTCCTTCCTGATCTCTCTTTTCTTTCATTTTTTTTCCTTTTTTTCTGTTGCTTTTCAAAACTTTTCCACTTTCCTCTTTATTTAGTTACTGTCGTGTGTGATCTATGAGAGAAAAAAATTCAGAAGAGAAGTCTCTCCCTTTTGTTGTCCCAAGAACGTCAGTCTTTTTTTTATGCAAAATGTCAGCATCCTTTGATGGATTCAAAAAAATCTCTCCCTCAAGAGAACATAGGATTCTCTTTTTATAGAGTTCACTTTCTAACTTTTTTTTTTTCAATTTTCTCTTTCTTTTCTTTTTGATGCTTGTATTTAATTTCTTTTCTTTTTTATTTTATTTACTTCTTTCTTTGATCGAACTAATAGAGATAATATCTCTCTTTTAAAGTTTAGAAAGAATGGGATCATGATCCCACGCTTCGCAATACGTGGCACATTGGTGGATCATTATTGATTAAATTTTGATCTTTAATTTTGGTTGATGGTTTAGGTTGTAATTTTTAATTTTGGTTTGATTTTAATTTGATGGATTAATTATGTTTCACTTTTCGATCTTGATTGGTTGATTAAATTAAGATTTGAATTCGATTGGTTGATTGTGTTTTAATTTGAATATCGATTGGTCGATTAAGTTTTAAATTCAATTTGATTGATCGATTGAATTTTAATGTCAATGTTAATTGGTTGATCGGGTTCTAAGTTAAATGTTGATGGGTTGATTGGATTTTAATTTCAATCTGATTGGTTGGTTGGATTTTAATTTCAATTTGATTGATTGATCGAATTTTAATTTAAATGTTGACAGGTTGATTAAATTTTGGATTGAATGTTGGTTTAAAGTCTTCAAGTTGATTGTTTGAATTTTAATCTTCGTTTTGATGTAAAAAGTTTCAAGTTGGTTGTTTTATTTTGATTTTCCTACTAGTCAAGGTCTCTACGTGTAAGTTGGATATCAAGGGGCGTTTTTATCATTTTTTGATTTTTTCATAAATTTATCTGATTTCATCGATTTGGGTCCCGTTAGACTCGAAATCCTATTTTGAGTGCAATGGAGGTACTTTCGAGACTTTTCAAAAGTCTAAAATTTATGAGGGGTATTTTTGTCATTTTTTCTATTTTTGTCCATTTTGGTGAATTTTGGCGTGAAGTTTCTTTCAGATGTAACGTGATTATTTCTGAGTCTCGAGGTCATGTTTTCCTAGTATAGTGAGGTTTCTAAGTTGTCCAAATGTGTAATGAGCCTAAGCGTACGTGCTTGCTAAGTTGAGTGTATGGTGTACCGATCCTAAACGTGCGTAATTCTATGTCGCGTAGTAAGGAGAAAGAAGGGAATATAATTAGAAGAAAAAAGAAAATTAGAAGGATGCTTCTCTCAAGCTTTCGAGTTCTTTGTGCTCATCATTAGGAATCTATAGCAATCGGGTGATGGATCGCCAAGTCAGGTGGATGCAAAAATGGGGTGTCTACAGCATGTAGTGTTCTTGTTCCTTGATATTATTTTTAGTAATAGCATATAAAAATGGATTATCTGTTTTCAACATTTATGCAGTTTTTTTTAGGAACTTTTAAATTTTAATTGATCTTGGAGATGTAAGTTGAAATGCATCCCGATTCATTTGATTTGTTTTAAGTTGTCAGATGTCGAGACAAAAAGTAATAGAACCAAAAGAAACAGAGTTAAAAATTGATTCTGAAAGATGGACACCCTATCTTCATAAGATTTGGGTTCATATCTGTGTGGAATTAGTTAAGGGAAAAGACTCGATACTTCATTGAATGTATCAAGGTATTCATCTCTAATGAAACAATTCTAGACAATGACGAGGCTCAATTATACTATGAAGTAACATAATAATCATTGGGATAAAAGTAAAGCTATGTGGGCTAAATGGATTAAACTAAAACCATGTAGTGGTGTGGATTACAATATTGTTAACAATAAGGTATTAACGAGTGATGACTAGTGGAACTCTTGATTGGTCGTAATTTTCGATTAGATTACCAAATAGGAAAGTCACATTTACCTATTCAAAACTATGGAATAAATTTATTTATTATGTAGAAAAATAAAATTGATGCACAAAGGCATTATGAGGGATTGGAACATGTTGAAGAATTGGACATACTATATGGAGGGACCTATGCTACTGGAGAGTATGTCGCAAGCTCTTTTAATCCTAGTGTGCATCTATCCACTAGGTCATATAGAGTTGGAGAGCATGAGCTTTAGGACAATGATGATAATGATGGTGGTGATGATGATTTTGCATTTGTTCAAGAAATACAACCACCAGAATCCCAACCATTAGGTCTCCAGTCACTTATTGATATTTCTCCTGATATTGATGCGGGTAGTGATGGTATCCCTACATTTATTGCACCATCATGTAAGAGATATGAAGATTTCTAATCCCATTCCAAATGATAAAAAATGATGAATGCAACCATGTTGGGACAATGGATTGATCGTTTGATTGAAGCAATTTTGTTGAGGACGAGAAGAGTAGTGCATCACCTCCACCATCACCACTTACACAACTTGGTAGCATTAGGGAGTGTATTGATTTGTTGGATGAAATAATAGAAACCATCCTTAATAGTGATCGTTATCGGTTTGCATTGAAATTATTTAGTATGAAGGAGTACAGGTAAATTTGGTGCATGTTGCGAATCGATGAACTTCGTATTGGGTGGTTGGATGACAAGATGGAGGATGTTCGAGTTAATCGTTCTAAGTATTATTTGTGTGGTTTTTAATATGTATGTTTATTGTTATCTTTCATTGATGATTATGACTATATCCCACCTCTATGGTGGTATGTTATTGACAATGTCTGTTTATTTTTTTAGGCTTTGCGTGGATTGGGTAATATGCCTATTATGTGGTGAATGATAAACATGTCTGTTGTGTTATCTATGTTATTTGAGTGTTATGGTTTAGATTTATATAATTTGTAGTTGTAAATTTATACATACTTATGGATTTCGATGATGATATTTTCACGCACGATGATATGTCCAGTAACGACGAAGTTCATGACGTGAATACCATATAATCTATTGTTAGATATTTTGGTAACAGGTGTAGTTGTTGCAATACAACAATATGCCGATACCTTTATTTATAGGGAACCACATAAGAATTCTATTTATATTGGAGCAGATTATGTGCGAGACATCATTGATGGGCATGGTAACATATGCAATGATTTATTTGGATGAAACGACATATTTTCCTAAATTTGGATTACATATTAGAAGGGAGGGGTCTGTTAAAAGACAGAAAGAAGATCTCGGTCCAAGAACAAGTTGTAATGTTTGTTTATACCGTGGGTCACAATGAAAGGCATATGGTATTGAAGACCAGTTTTAGACGTTCGTTAGACACCATTCACAAATATTTTCATGTAGTTCTAAGAGGCTTAATTGAAATTTTAAGGTTTTTGATCGTTGCTCCTAATTTCAACAAAGTCTCGATGCATATACGAACCAATGGAGGATATTGGCCATATTTCGAGGTATTTTCTCAATGATTTTCTTTTATTTACCATTATTTCTAATAACGTCAAATATAGTTATTTATATTTGAAATATATAAATATAAAGACTGTGTTAGGACGATTGATGGGACACATATTAACACATATATCCCGTTCGTGCATCATAATAGATTTTGATGAGACAAAGGCATAACACAAAATGTTATGGCTACTTGTGCTTTTGATATAACATTTACATATATCGTAGTTGGATGGGAGAGATCAATTAATGATTCTCATATGTTTCTCGACACTATTACGAATCATCATTACAATTTCTACATCCTCTTCTAGGTTAGTTATTTTAAAGTTAAGATAAAATGCAATATCTATATCTTCGTTCTTAATAGGTTATTTTTTTAAGGTAAATATTATTTGATCGACTCTAGATATCCATTGATGGAAGGCTACCTTGCACCTTATCGGGATGTAACATATCATACAAGATTTTAGAAGAGAGTCGAGGTCAAGAACAGATAAAGAATTGTTTAACTATATGCATTCTTCACTTAGGAATGTATTGAGCGATGTTTTGAAGTTTTAAAGGAAAAATGGCCAATTTTGAAGCAAATGCCACCTTACAAATTCGAAACACAACGAGATATTACATTGGCTTGCATGACACTCCATAACTTCTTAAGGAAACATGCAATTGTAGATGAAGAATTCTTACGTTTTTAAGAAGAACAAATTGTGGAAGATGAAACCTAAACAAGATAATAATGGTGAGCATGTAGATCCTCGATCTCGTGTTACCATGGAGAAGACAAGGATTGAAATAACTAATGCATTATATGTTGTTTATAATAGAGCTTAAGAGTTTTGATCTATTTTGGATTTGTTCTTAATGAAAATTATATTTCTCTTTTTGTATGACATTGTAATACTTTTTATTTGATAAAATGTGGTTTATATATGGGATGTTATGTGGATGTTAGAATGTATATGGGATTGTATTATGCATGTATTTTCTTTGTTAGGAAAGTTTTATATGTCCATTTTTAAGAGGAGATGCTGCCAAAATTTTGATAGAATTATAAAATTCATAAATTTTATTAAAGTAAATAAGAAAAATGAAAGGAAAATAAAAGAAAAAGGAAAATTGATAATATAAAAATAAAAACTAAACTCTTTAAAGAGGGGGGCCTATGGTTACTCTAAAAAAAAGGACATTCTCTCCGATCATTTCCTTTTGGGGACAGCAACAAAAAGAAAAGAGGATATTTTAGGGTAGCAAGGGTCGAAGAGTAATCCTCTTAATCTCTTTCTTTCATGATTTCTTTCTTACGTCATTGCATTAGCCATTCCACGAACCAGACCCCTTTCATCCTTAAGGTCATTCTGATGATACAACAAGGGGGAGAGAACCAATCCAATAAAAGGAGAAATTAGATGAAGGAATGAAAAGAAGACACTTACCTGGTTCTTCTTCTTTAGTAGCACCATCGAAGTTAGCCTTTATCTCTCCTTCATCTACTTCTCTAGAAACTCCCATCGTCCATAACTCCTCTTGTCTTCATTATTTTTTAATTTTTTTTTTACATCTCTCTATTAACACCTATTCACTCTCTCTTCCTTTCACCACACCCACAGAACTTTTACAATTTCATCTCTTCCCATCATCAATAAAAGCCTCCCTTCATTCACAACTTCACTTTTTTTAACCTCTTCCCAGCACCATAATAACAACTCTTCTCATTCACAATTTCACCTCCTTCAATTGCTCCTATTAACATGATCAGTCGCATTGCAGCCCCATCTTCATCATTTCATTCCTAGCTCCTTTTACCACTCTTAGTTCCCATCTAACAATCACTCGCTCTTTCTTTCAGTCACATAAAATAACTCTCAGATCATCGCTCTCAAAATTTTACTCACTCTCATGATCTTCAACACTCAAGTTTTAAGAGGGACTCTTCATTACTCTGAAGGACTCTGAACACCACATTTGCATTTACTGATATCATTGCTTACCTATGAATTTGTGTCCAGGTGAACGAGCATTCAATCATGGTTTTAAGGAATTTTAATGAATTTGGTATCCAATCGGTCCTTTACTTGGGTACGTTCAAGCCACTTTAATAATTTACCAATGAACCTTAAATGAACGTGTTCATGTTTTGGAGTGATGATAGGGCTAAATATAGCCATGAGAGTTCAACCAACAATCAATTCTGTGCCTTTAAGCTAATTTAGTATTTTGGGTGCCTTAGGAGGGATCATTTTTTAACATAATTTTTCACCTCGAGAGACCCAAATTTTTGTTGGCCACCTATCCTAAAATCGTATTTTTCAGATTCAAACAATTACTTAAATCACTTTTACAAATTTCTAATTTGGGACTCGTCATATTTGAAATTTTCTATTTTGAAAAGTTTATTTTTTCAAGCTTCTAATTTGGGAGCTCATGTATTCATAAACCTCTAATTTAGGAAATTTCAAATTTCTAGTTTAGAAACTCCATAGACTGTCAAATTAGAAATTTCATATTCACAATTTTCTAACTTAGAAACTTTTCATAAATTTCTATTTTAATTAATTGAAAAAATATTTGTGTTTGTGGGTTTTAATTGAAATATTACCACGTGAACTTTGGAGCATGGAATGAAATTAAGGCTTTTCAATTTTTTTCATTTTTGTGCGGAATTCGATGAAACATGTAATATTTGGGAGAATATTAGCTATAAGATTCATTTAGCACATTCGATATAAATTGATGATGATAGGATCCTAGTTTGACTTTAGTCTCTACTTGTTGACCATAGGATAATTTTGGATCGTAGTAGAGATCGATCATCTTGATCGAGTGGATTCAGTGCCTAACCCCTTCTGAAACTCGTAATCTGACTCCATACCCATTTTTTTTACTCGTGGACCAATCTGAACCATTTTGGAGTTATTTATGGTTCATAGACCTAAACTAGGTGGCAATTACCAATTCCATAAAAATCCCTAATTTACTGATCTAACTTATTCATTATTTAGTATAACTAGGTCGAAGCGATTTTCGTGGCGACTCCACTGGGATTTTAGAGTCAAACTTGACTCGATCTAAGATTATCCCTAGGTTGACTTGTCATTCGAGTCAACCTAATTGACTCAAAGAGACTTTTAGATTAGGTTAGATTTTGTCCTTTCTTTCATGGGTATGTGATCGGATGTAATTAATTGATAATTTTTGTCATTGACTATTTTTTGTGATTGGATTGGATAAATGCATGTGACTTCCTACACATTCACAAGCATGCATAGTCATATTTGCATCATGACATGTCCTTATAAACCCCATAGCCGGATCCAAGCTAACTTGATCATTCGAGACATTGGGGATGACAGTGAACATTACAATTTCAATACAGTATCTTCGGGTATATCAAACTAGAGCACCACATACTGTTTGACCAAGTAAATTTGGGATAGTATATTGGTGTTTCAAACTAAAGTGACCTAAGCTTTGTCCTAACTTAACCTCAATTATATAGTGAGCCTAAAGACTTGAACTTAAGTATGGTCCCACTAGGCCACGAGTTGAATTGACTATGTTTACTCCTAGGTTGCTTTATAAAATCTAACAAATGGGTAAGTGGGTGGACCGATCACAACCGTTCAAATTAAACCCGCAATATCGGTTCGACCCAATAAATTCAGTTAGTAAACAAAAAGGATACTAATCATTGTAAACCAATTAAACCAGTTGGCTCAATTGGTAAATGGATCTATCCAGCCAACACCAAACTAGTTAGACCAATTGGTTTAAGTTCAAAGACTCAACCTAATTCGCACCAAGAATATACAATCAAGAGGTCAAATTAACTAGTCTAACCCAAGGTTCAACCGCAACTAAGGGTAGACCCGTAACTAACCTCTCTCACTCTTATGGTCTCTATAGACTTATAATGCATTTGGACTCAATGTTTATTGCCAGACTTAGGTTAATTTATGTCAAAATTTTAATCATATGGTTAAGAGTCAAACTTTCAAAGTCAATGGTTAATTTTTGTTTACTTCCAATCAGGTGATAATTGCTCCTAAACGTTCTAAATCACCATCTGTGCTACTTTGGATCCTTGAAAATAGTTGCCTTTCCAGGGTAACATTGTCAAGTCCAATTAGTTTACCCTTGCCATAAGAAAAAATAAGTACCATGGATGAAGCAGCATTCCGCCAAATTTTAGAATCCTTACAAGCATAGATTATTTCTTTTATTCAAACACAAATTGAAGTTCTTAAGACAGAAAAGAAAAAGAATAAAGTAATAAAATCTCAAGCTGTGTTTGACCTCACCAAAGACCTAGAAGAGGATCAATTACCCGTCGACCCTATCTTAGCTCATCAAATAATTCAAATTGAAACTGTCTTAAAGAATATCAAAGACTTCAATGATCTTGCTCTTAGATTAGAGGCAATTACATTATTTCTCACAGTCTGTCTGTTAGAGAAGTTTAAAAGGTCAGACATGGAGAAGTTTGATGCAATTGGATGCCCTATGGCTCACTTGAAAGTATATGTCGGCATCATGCAATCTCAGGGTCTGAGTGAATAACAGATGGCCCAACTTTTTCAGAGAACCCTTATAGGTCTTGCCTTACGCTGGCTAATGTCATTAGACTCATCTTGAGTAAGAACATGACATGAATTGATAAATGAGTTTATTGGTAGGTAATCATTAAATACAGACATTGAACTCACAAGAAGATATTTGGAAACGACTGAGTAGAAGTCTAGGAAAATCTTCACTGAGTTCATTACTCGATGGAGTGCTGAAACCGCTCAATTATGGGATCAACCTCAGGAAAAGGAACAAGTCAAGACCATCCTTAGGAATCTTACTCCAAATTATGCTACATACTAGATGCCTCAATACCTTTATACCTTTCAATCTGTAATACCCTATGTTTTAATTCGTATCTCGAAGAGATCAGATAATGTTAATTCAAGGAATATTCTGAAAAGATAACTTAGAGTAAAGTATCCGATTTATGTTACATTTGTTTTTTTTTAAAATTGACTTCACCATTAGTTTCAAAATGATCGTAATATATATTTTAGCCTGTAAGCAAGTTCGAATTCAAATTCGGGTAGAAAAATTAATCAATCATCGAATTTCTTGTTGAGCGTGACCCAAAATAGAAAATTTTCGTTAAAGGGAGAATCAGGAAGATTCGACCACACCATTAGGACCATAACGAAAAATTATTTGAAATGGCATACTCGTTTGTCATTTTTTGAGCCCGGATAGTTAAGTTCCGATTGAAACTAGAAATGATGGGAAAATTACAAGTATGCCCTCAGCTTTTTATAAAAGAAAGAAAACTTTCTTTCATTCTCATTTATTTCCATTTTCTCTAAATAACCTAGACATCAACTCTTTTCTCAACCTAGGGTTCTCCTCTCTTCACCTCAAGATTTATTGAGAGGAAGGACCGTTGAACCTCAACGAAGAAGACAAAGTTGTCGACTACGACGATAGCTACAACCTCACCCTCCTTGTTAACCCATTCACATTCATTTTCCTCACCCTCCATAAAAAATCAACAAGCAAATTAGGTTATCATCAAACTCAGAGCTTCAACTTGTTAGTAGAGACTCATCTTCTAGTGTAGAAGTAAAGGAGAGAGTGCCGTCGTCGAAGAAGTTGCAAACCCTCATCCACTTTGCACCAAACTCAACCCAACATCGACTCTTTTGCCATCAACCTTGATTATTGTGCGTGTTCATCACTTTCGGCGTCCACAAATCAAGTAAGGGACTTTCGATTCCTATTAGTAAACTTAGATTTCGAAATGTGCATTTAGGTTTTATAAAACTTGTTAATTGTTTGTTTTAAATCGTAGAAATCTTTGTTTGAATTGAAATTCATGTTATAAATAGATATTTGATGTGTTGTATTTATATTTTAAATGTTAAAAATTCATGGGTGGATCAAAGGGTTTGAAGAACGGAACAAAGATCCAAAGAATGAATGAAAAAATTCAAAATTTGTGAGAAAGTTCAGTGCTGTCGGCAGGACCGTCGGTCCCACCGACACCCACCAATGACCATTCTATCGGTTCCACCGATAGAATGAAGCTTCTGCCGTCGATAATTATCTTCTATCGGCAAGAACCGTCAGTTCCACCAATAGAACAACTTTCTACCGTCGACAGAACTGTTTTCAAACAGTTTCTGACTTTAACTCTTGGATTGTGATCCTTAGGACTTGCACATGATTTCCAACCCTTTATTTTATTAAAAAAATTTAAGTAAATGTTTCCATTACTTTAAGTTCTTTAATAAAATTAAGGTTTTACCCCCCCATTTCAGAACAATGAAAATGATTTTGAGATCCGAATCTCAAAGGATCAAAATCAAAATTTTGGTTTCAACAACAAAATGTAGATTTCGACGTTTTTCGGTAAATTTTCAAAATGTAATGACTTTCGCATTATTTTGAATTAGATTACAAAAACTATATAGTGTCGAATCTCGTGATCGAGACATTCATTTTCAAAAACTCGTTTTAATTTCGAGAATTTTAAAAAATTGAGTTTTCGACACTTGGTCGAATTTTCACCAGCTTTCCTTATTTTTAACAACTTTGATCCCGTGCATCGTCGTGACCTCGTTTTGAATAAACCTTGATATTTTTTCGATGGAAAGACCAAAAAAATATTTTAAAAGATTGAAAATGAATGGTTTGACTTTAAGAGACGAAAAGTAAGAATGTCGAGAGAATAATAAGGGAATGAACGGTAAAATGTCAGAATCACACCCAAAGGGTAATGTCTGCATTTTATATTGTATGTTGTGTATAGGTTGGTGAAAGGATATCCAGGTTATTAATGAAAGGGTTGCATGTTTATTTAAGATTATGTTAACGCGTGCGCTGAGTACTGTTATTTAATTTTAGGCCCGGGGACCACAGTTGCATGGTAAGAACTGGATATCCATTTTCAACCCTGTTCTGTTAATTTTCCTTTTATTTTAAATGAAAAATCATATATGTACGTAACTATTTTGTGAGCTGTTAAAGGGTTTATGAATGCCTGAAGGGATAGTGCGTCACATCATTCTGAGGGGTGCACTATCCTGGGATGTACAGTAAGGACCACCAAGCTCATACATGGTATGAGATGCGTATGAGAGTGGAGTCACAACTGGAATCCGGTTCCATTCCTTTCTTATCTTTACTAATGAATGAGTATGGATGATTGACGCTATGTGTACTTTTTAAACTGTTTAGCTGCTCATCCCTAGCTATATGTACCAGTTAATCGTAGTTTTAATTGTAAAACTTGTATGTTTTGGAATGATGCAGTATGATTATTCGATCAAGTTAGGTTAGGTTATTAGTAGGAATTGTTTGTGGACTTACTGAGCAACCATTATTACTCACCCTTTCCTTCTATATTTTTTTTAGTTGTAGAGCCTACAATTGGTGAAGCGGGTGTTGAACCATTAGCCGATGAACATCTGGTCGGTCAGATCAATGAGTAGAGTCCGTTATTCGGTAAGCATCATGTCTACTTCTACTAGGAGTCAGTTCGTCCGAGGAGAGGTCTATGTTTTTGAGATCGAGTGCTAGGTCTATGTGAGAGTGAGGAAAATTTTGTAATCCTGTATATCTTTATTCATTTCTGCGCAACTCTGACCTCGTTTTATGTTGTTTATAAAATTTTTCGTTTTTCGTTTCTTATTCATTGTGGATATGTTGCTTTATACAGGATTGTTTGAATTTGGTTTATCAGGTTTGAGTTCCGTGAAACGCTAACATAAACAGAGGAGACCATGTCGAAATTTCGAGGTGCCACCTAGTACCTCAAGGCGGGCTTGGGATTTGTGTTAGCGTTTGACGGGGTGGTACATATTATATCAGAGCTCATTAGTAGTTCCGTATTGGGATTACGAACTCTTCCGTGTCTAGAGTCCGTCGAGCTTAATAAGATTAAGATAAGATCTTAGGTTTGTTCAGTTAGTAGTAAAAATAGTGTTCATTACTAAATTCTTAATTAAGATATCGATAAATTCTTCTATAAGAACAACCTTAGCCTTATGATAATAGATGCCTTGTTGATGATGAGCAGAAACGAGATGAGCAGATGGGGCAGATGTAGAGGCCGAGGGAAAGGCCGAACTACAGTAGAAATGGGACAGGCATCGGATCAGACCTCGATCTGATAGCACAACTAATGTCATTCATTGGACAGATGGCTGAGTCCCAGAACAAGTTTAGGGAAGAGATGCTCGAGTCACAGGCTAGGCTAGCCGAGGAAGTAGCTGAGTTGAGGGAGCATCAGGCTTCTTCACAAGAGGCTGATCCTATTCCACCCCCAGAGCCACCACATGAGCCACGACCATAGGTTGTACCATTGAGGACTGCGAGAACTCTTCCACCCCAGGCACCGACAGACCCGAGGATGTGACTATAGAACTTCCAGCGACTACGTCCACCTAGATTAGGAGGTTCTTCGGACCGGGCTGAAGTCGAGGAGTAGGTTTTGAGGACCCAAGAGATTTTGAGCACTATGCAGTGCCCAAGAGACCAATGGGTACCGGTGGCCGCATTTCAATTTGACGGGGATGCCATCCATTGGTGGCATTCAGAGAAAAATGTTTTGGGGGATGGACCTTTCGAGTGGTCTGATTTCGAGAAGATGTTCCTAGACTGATTCATATCCGAGATGGTCCGAGAGATCAAGCATCAGGAATTTTCAAGTTTGGTGCAAGGCAATCTGTTCGTTACAGACTATGAGCTAAGATTTACTAGGTTGTCAAGATATGCACCCGAGCTCATTCCGACCGACCTGCAGAAAGCTCGTAGATTTTTCAGGGGACTACGACCCTACCTAAGGGCCAGGATGTCAGTGATAGAGACCATCACCTACAGAGACACAGTGAGTCGAGCTCAGAGGGTTGAGGGAGAGGATATGGAGTTACAAACTTCGAGGGGGCAGACTAGTCGACCCCAGACTTCATTTCCCCCTAGGGCCGATCCAGCCAAGAGGCCGATGTTTTCGATACCAAGTGCATCTGGACCCATGTATTCACAGTATCGAGCTCCTGCACAGCCGAGTTATGGACTAGTTGGGGCTTCAGTGAGGCCAACAGGGCCAAGGGGACCAATCAGACAGAGTGTGAGACCACCCATCCCATAAAGACCTATTCAGACAGAACCGTTAGCATGTTTTTGGTGCGGACAGATGGCATACATCAAGAGAAATTGCCTTTCATCACAGCAACAACCGAGGGTGACTCCTAGACCCCAAGGCATGGTTTACCATCTAACTCAGGAGGAGATACCAGTTTCTGACAAGGTATTAGAAAGTGCAATTTTGATTTCCAACATTAAGATTCAAGTTTTGTTTGATACCGGTTATTCTAGATCATATATTTCCATTGAGATTGCACGGTTGCTAGAATTAGAGATTTCTGACATGGGCCAGTTAATAAAACTATCTACACCGTTGGGAGATCGACAGATAACTCAGAAATTATGTTGAAACTGTGTAATTAGGATAGAGGACCAAGAGATGAGTACCAACCTCATGACATTAGATTGTTCTGACTTTGATGTCATTTTGGGGATGGATTGGCTAATGTAGAACCATGCCTACATCGATTGCTTCGCGAGATCGGTAGTCTTCAAACGGTCGGGTTATTCGAAAGTCAAGGTTCGAGGATCCAAGTATAGAGGAGATGGTCCTTTATACAACTAGTTGGGGACTTTGAGTATATCAGAACTAGAGACATCGACGAATATGGTAGAGGTAGTCAGGGGATTTGGGGATGTTTTTCCAGACGAATTATCGGGTTTGCCTCCATGTCGTGAGATAGAGTTTTCTATTGATTTGGTAACAGGCACAGGACCTATCTCCATCGCACCATACCGTATGGCCCCTGTAGAAACCCGAGAGTTGAAAACGTAGATTGATGAGCATACTAACTTGGAATTTATTCGACCGAGTTCCTCACCCTGAGGAACACTAGTTTTGTTTGTTAAGAAGAAGGATGGGTCACTCTGTTTATGTATCGACTATCGGAGGTTAAATCAAGTGACCATCAAGAATAAGTACCCCCTTCCGCGCATTGATGATTTATTCGACCAACTACAGGGTGCCCAATACTTCTCTAAGATTGATTTGCGATCTAGGTATCACCAGTTGAGGATTCGGGAAGTGGATATTTCAGAGATTGCATTTCGGACTAGGCTAGGGCACTTTGAGTATCTAGTGATGCCTTTCGGTCTAACGAATGCACCGACAACATTCATGAATTTGATGCACTGGGTATTTTGGGAGCATCTCGACAAGTTTGTCATTGTGTTCATAGATGACATCATAATCTACTCTAAGTCGAGGGAGGACCACGAGAGACACCTCAGAATTACACTTCAGATTCTACGAGAACATAAGCTATATGCCAAGTTTAGTAAGTGTGAATTCTAGTTCTAGGAGGTAAAGTTCCTAGGACACGTGGTGTTCAATGAAGGGATAGCAGTATACCCTTCTAAGGTTGAAGTCGTGCTGATGTGGAAACAGTCGAAGACAGTCACCGATATTAGGAGTTTTCTTTGGATAGTCGGCTACTATAGAAGGTTTATTAAGGGATTCTCCACTCTTGCAGCACCGTTGATGAGACTGACGCAAAAAAATATCCGATTTGAATGGGATGATAAATGCGAGACTGCATTCCAAGAATTGAAGAAAAGGTTGACGATCGCTCTAGTTTTAATATCACCAACTCCGGGTGAAAGTCTAGCAATATTTGCATATGCTTCTGGGATTGGTTTGGGAGTTGTATTGATGCAGTATGGGAAGGTAGTAGCATACGCATCGAGGAAGTTGAAAAATCATGAGAAGAATTATCCTGTCCATGATCTTGAGTTAGTCGCTATAGTGTTCGAATTACGTATTTGGAGACACTACCTATACGGAGAGAAGTTTGAAGTATTCTCCGATCATAAGAGTCTCAAGTACATATTCTCGCAACGAGAATTAAATATGAGGCAGCGACGTACCTTAAGGACTATGACTTTACCCTTGAGTATTACCCGGAGAAAGTCAATGTGGTTGCCGATGCATTGAGTAGAAACACTGTAGCTCACATGATGATGAAAGAATGGCAGTTGCTTGAGCAAGCCATAGAAATAGTGTTCGAGACTTCGAGGGAAACGTACAGACCGCACATCTACTTGGGTACATTGAAGATTGAAAACAAGTTGATAACACGTATTAAAAAAGCCCAGCAAGTAGATGAAGATGTAGGAGAATATGAACTGAGAGATAGGGACCTGACCGACTTAGATAGGTCAATAGGATTAGATCAGGTTCTCAGATTTCGAGGCAGGATGTGGATACCGAAGGACTCACAATTGAGGTCCAACATACTGGGTGAGGCACACCGTTCTCAATATTCGATACACCCAGGAGGTACGAAAATGTATAAAGACTTGCGAAGAAATTTTTGATTTTCGGGTATGAAAAAGTAATTGCAGAATATGTAGGTAGATGCCTAACTTGCCAACAAGTCAAGGTAGAACACCGCAACCCAACAGGTTTACTCCAACTACTACCCATAGCGGAATGGAAATAGGAGCATGTGACCATGGACTTCGTAGTCAAGGTTACCGAGAGCCAGTGACGGGTCAGATGCCATATGGGTAATCGTGGATCGATTAACGAAATCGGCACATTTCATCCCAATCCGAGTTTCATTTGACGTCGATAGATTGAGCTAGATAAACATAGCTGAGATAGTTCGACTACATGGGGTGCTGGTTTCTATCGTGTAAGATAGGGATCCCAGATTCACTTCGCAATTCTGGGAGAGTCTCCACAAAGCCATGGGTACTCAATTGAATCTCAGTATAGCTTTTCACCCATAGTCTGATGGACAATTCGAGCGAGTTATTCAGATTTTAGAAGACATGCTATGGGCATGTGTGTTGGATTTTGGAGGAGGTTGGAAGCGCCATTTACCGTTGGAGGAATTCTCCTACAACAACAACTTTCAAGTTAGTATTGGCATGGCACCATTTGAGGCTTTATACGGCAGGCCTTGTCGATCACCGATATGTTGGACAGAAATAGGAGATGCCATGGTGTTGGGACCCGAGATTGTTGAGGAAACTACTGAGACAGTGCACATTATACGGGACAGACTAAAAACTGCTCAGAGTAGATAGAAAAGCTATGCAGACAAGAGACGTTGACCTTTGGAATTTCAAGTTGGGGATTGATTATTTTTGAAAGAATCACTCAGAAGAGGAATCTCCAGATTTGACGTGAAGGGCAAGTTAAAGTCGCGGTTTGTGAGACCATTTGATATAGTTGAACGGATTGGTCCAGTGGCTTACAGATTGATCCTACCCCCGCAGCTTGAGTAGGTTCATAATGTATTCCACGTGTCCATGTTGAAGAAATACTTGCCAGACCCCTCACACATGGTAGACTTGCAGGAGTTAGAGGTAGACGATGATGTATCATACGAGGAAAGTGCGGTACAAATACTTGACAAGAGGGTAAAACAACTCAGGTCCAAATCCATTCCTTTAGTCAAAGTATTGTGGAGGCACCACAACGTTGAGGAAGCCACTTGCGAAAAAATGGTCGAGATGCAGGCTAAGTACCCAGAACTGTTCTGAAGACTAAGGTACTATCTTAATTTCGAGGATGAAATTTTTATTAAGGGGGGAGAATGTAACACCCCGTGTTTTAACTCATATCTCGAAGAGATCAGATAGTGTTAATTCGAGGAATATTCTAAAAAGATAACTTAGAGTAAAGTACCTGGATTATGCTACGTTCGTTTTTGTTAAAAATTGACTTCGCCATTAGTTTCAAAATAATCGTAATATATACTTTAGCCTGTAAGTAAGTTCAAATTCAAATTCGGGTGGAAAAGTTAACCAATCCTCGAATTTCGTGTTGAGCGGGACCCAAAATAGAAAATTTTTGTTAGAGGGAGAATCAGGAAGATTCGACCACACCATTAAGACCGCAATGAAAAATTATTCGAAGTGGGATACTCGTTTGTCATTTTTCGAGCCCAGATAGTTAAGTTCCGATCGAAACTAGAAATGATGGGAAAATTACAAGTATGCCCTCAGCATTTTATAAAAGAAAGCAAACTTTTTTTCTTTCTCATTTGTTTACCTTTTCTCTAAAGAACCCACACATCAACTCTTTTCTCAACCTAGGGTTCTCTTCTCTTCACCTCAAGATCCGTTGAGAAGGAAGGACTGTTGAACCCCGACGAAGAAGATAAAGTTGTCGGCTACGACGATAGCTACAACCTCACCCTCCTTGTTAACTCATTCACATTCGTTTTCCTCACCCTCCATAAAAAATCAGCAAGCAAATTAGGTTATCATCAAACTCAGAGCTTCAAGTTGTTAGTAGAGCTCGTCTTCTAGTGTAGAAGTAAAGAAGAGAGTGCCGTCGTCGAAGAAGTTGCAAACCCTCCTCCACTTTGCATCAAACTCAATCCAACATCGATTCTTTTGCCTCCAATCTTGATTATTGTGCGAGTTCATCACTTTCGACGTCCACAAACCAAGTAGGAGACTTTAGTTTCCTATTGGTAACCTTAGATTTCGAAATGTGCATTTACATTTTACAAAACTTGTTAATTATTTATTTTCAATCGTAGAAATCTTTGTTTGAATTGAAATTCATGCTAGAAATAGAGATTTGATGTGTTGTATTTATGTTTTAAATGTTAAAAATTCGTGGGTGGGTCAAAACGTTTGAAGAACGGAATAAAGATCCAAAGAATAGATCGAAAAATCCAAAATTCGCGAGAAAGTTCAGTGTTGTTGGCAAGACTTTCGGTCCCACCGACACCCACCGATGACCATTTTGTCAGTTCCATCGATAGAATGAAGTTTTTGCCGCCGATAATTATCTTCTGTCTGCAGGAACCGTTGGTTTCATCGACAGAATTGTTTTCAAATAGTTTCAGACTTTAACTCTTGGATTGTGATCCTTAGGACTTGCACATGATTTCCAACCATTTATTTCGTTAAAAACATTTAAGTAAATGTCCTATTTACTTTTCATTTACTTGTTCTTTAATGAAATTAAGGTTTTACCCCCCATTTCGGAATAATGAAAATGGTTTTGAGATCCGAATCTCAAAGGATCAAAGTCTAAATTTTGGTTTCAAGAACAAAACGTAGATTTCGACGTTTTTAGGTAAATTTTCAAAATATAATAACTTTCGCATAACTTTGAATTAGATTACAAAAACTATATGGTGTCGAATCTCGTGATCGAGACTTTCATTTCCAAAAACTCATTTTCAATTTCGAGAACTTTGAGAATTTGAGTTTCCGACACTTAGCCAAATTTTCACCAGTTTTTCTTGTTTTTAACAACTTTGGTCCCTGTAGACACCCCATTTTTGCATCTGTCTAATCAACAATTCGTCACGCGGTTACCGTGAATTCCTAATGATGAGTGTAAAGAACTCAAAGGCTTGTGAGTATTGTCCCGGATTCCTTCTGTTTCTACTCTTTTCATCTCCCCTACTCGTTACGACTCGATATAGAAACTTACACACGCCTAGGATCGCTACACGTTACACCTGATTTAGCAAGCACGTACGCTTAGGTTCGCTACACAGTTCGATAACCTAAAGACCTTACCACGCTAGGAAAATACGACTTTGAAACATAGAAATAATCACGTTGGGATTGAAAGAAACCTCACGGTAAAATTTGTAAAAATCTGTAAAAATCGACAAAATGATGAAAATACCCCGCATAAATTTTGGACCTCCGAAAGACTTCGAAAATACTTTCATTGCACTCAGAGCATGATTTCGACTATAATGAGACCCAAATCGACGAAAACAGATAACCTCACGAAAAATCACAAAAATGACCAATATGCCCCTTAAGATCCGAACTTTAACCTAGAGCCCCTAATTCTTAGGAAAACATGACAATTAAAATCTAATAAAAAAAAATCAAACCCCAAATTAAAAAAAATTAAACCTTTAAAATTTAAAATCTAATAAAAATCAAATTCAAAATTAAACAATTAAAATTTAAAGTCTAATAAAAATAAAATTCAAAATTAAACAATTAAAATTTAACCTAATAAAAATCAAAGTAAAAAAATTAAATAATTAAAATTTAAAATCTAATGAAATAAAAAATTAAATTCAAATTAAAATCAAGCATTTAAAATTAAATCAAATAATTAAAATTTAAGTAACCAAATTTAATCGATCAACCAATAAAACGAAAATCAAATCAACTTAAATTAAAAATTACATAACCCACTAAAATGAAAAATCAAATAAAAAAAAACTCAAAATTCAAACCAAAAATCTTAATTAATCGACCCACCAAAACGAATCCAATCAACAAGAAATAAAAAATCCAAGTTAAAAAAAACCAATCGACCATAGGGGGACTATCATACTACGAGTAGCACAAGATCCTCACTTCCATTCTCTTAAAAGAAGAAAGTAGAAAACGTGTAAAAGAAAAAAAAATTAGAAAGAAAAATAAAAATAGAAGTTAGATTTCTATAAAGAGAAGGACGTCTTTTCTCTTGGGGGGATCATCTTCTTCTTCTCTTCTTTCGACTCTCTCTCTCTTGGAGGTTCATCATTTCTGCCTCACCTCTCCTTCAACGTCATCTTTTCTCAAGATTTACAGCCACAGGTCCCAATCATCAGCGCCCCAGCCTTCATCTCCCTTGGCTGGTTGCTGTACCAACGCCCCATCCTTTATCTCCTTCGATTGGTTGCTGTACCAACGCCCTAGCAACTTCCTCACAGCACTGCAAAGTAGCCATAGTGCTGCCTTCATCATCTTCAACAACCCTCTCTGCAAAATGTGGTTGTTGCAGCCATTTGCTAAGCCACCTCGCGATCGACCTTCACCTCACCCTCGTCTTCTTCGTAAACCCATTGCAAACGCTTCACTCTTCCTCTCCATCACAGCAGTCACCACAGGGACTCACGAGCCTTCGATTGTACTTGAAGGGAGCAAACCATAGTTCTCAAACTAATAGGTGAGTTTATTTTTCTTTTATTTTATCTTGTTTTATATATTTTTTTTTTTTGTAATTTCTTACCTTTCCTTCTCGCTTTCTATGGCACTTTGTTGATTTTTCTATTTGTATTTGTATGATAAATTTGTCTTCATATTGAAGTTTCATGTCAATTCATGACGTCATGATAAAACTCAGTATGAGATGGATTTTTCGTGGTGCTACGTGGCGATTTCAGTTGTTTTTTTGTATATATATATATATATATTCTCTATTTTTTTTATGTTGCTATTCCTATATATTTTTTCTTTTTCTTTCTTTATATTTTTATTTATTTTCATATTTTCATCAATACGATGGAAAGAACGTTTGTTTTCTATGTGTGTTCCATATTTTTATTCTTATTGTATATCAATAGGATTAGGAAGATATTTATTATATATATATATTTTTACGCTTTTTATATTTTTTCATAGAAGTAGGACTCGGAGAGCATTTTTTTTATTTATTTTACGTAGTTTTTATATATTTTTTTCATATTGATAAGGTTAGGATAGTTCTTTTTATGTATTCTTTTCTATATTTTTCATTCTTTTTATGTTTTAGTGGAATTAGGAAAATCTGCTTTTTTGTATTATTTTGCATTATTTATTTATCTATGCATATCAATAGGGTTCGTCGAATATTTATTTTGTATATTTTCTTCATATTTAATTTTTTTATTATTTTTTTATTTTTTCATTGCATGTCAATAATATTAGGGGACTATATTTTATGCATTTTTTTATTTTATTTTTTATTAGTTATTTTCGCATGCCGATAGGATTAATAAAATATTTCTTTTATGCATTTTTTTTTATTGCATATTGATGGGATTAGAGGAGTATTATTTGTGAATCTTTTTTATGAGTTCGTGATGGCATGGTCTTTGTGTTTAAGCATGATGGTTCCATATGATTTTTGCCATAGATTTGTGATGAATTGGTGATGAGTTTAAAATATTCCCATGTGATTAGTATACCCATTGACTTGACAAATATGCTTGTTGTCGAATGATAGTTATTTGGACAAAATTAAAAATCATATATGCATGCTTGTTTTGGTTAATTTAAGGATTCATGAACACAGAAATTTTCTTGTGGATTTTTCTTTCAAATTTGAAAATTTTATACAATGATATTTGTCAATCTCCAATTTGGTAAGTATGATATCCTGGATTCTTTGTTGTTTGGTAAATTTCCAATTTTGTGATTCTTGGTAAATTCATAATCTTCTAATTTGGGATTTTATTGTTTATATAATTTTTCTTTTTAGAGATTATTTGTGGATCATTGGAAAATTCATATTTGGAAACTTTTTAATATGGGATTGCATAGTTTTCTATTTTGGGAGGATATATTCATAGGTTTCTAATTTAGAAATTTCATATTTTAACAATTTCCCAATTTAGAAGATTCTGCATTTTTATATTTAGAAGGTTTACATTCATATGAAAATTTGGGAGTTCCTAATTCAAAATTTTGTATTTCTTGAAATTTGCTATTTTGGAGGCTGTTTCTTTTAAATTTCTAATTTAAGAATTCCGCATATATTTTTGAATCATAATTTGGGGAACTTCGGATTTCCAATTTAAAAATTCTTTGAGTTCCAATTTGAGAGTTTCTACTTTGGACAGTTTAGGAAGTACTTGCATGTGGAATTTCTTAATTGATTTTAGATCATAGAACTAATTAGGGCTTTTTCAAACCCTTTTATATTTTGTGGAATTCAAAGAATGATCATGTGATAATTGAGACGATTTTAACCGTAGGATTTGTTTGGCAAACCCAACATAAATTGATGATGATGATTGGACTGTGACCTTGACTGTAGTCTTCGTATGTTGACCATAGGATGATTTTGAATTGTAGTAGAGACCGATCATCTTGATCGGACGGGTTCGGTGCCTAACACCCATATCTTTGATCCGTGGACCGATCCATATCCATTTGGAGTTATTTATGGTTTCTAGACCTAAACTAGGTGGCGACTCCCATTTATCAAAAGTCCCCCATTTACAAATCGGACCACTATTCACTATTTAATAAAAACGGGTCGAGGTGATTTCAGTCCCATGCATTGTCAGGACCTCGTTTTGAATAAACCCTGATGTTTTTTTGATGGAAAGACCAAAAAAGGACTTTGAAAGATTGAAAATGAATGGTTTGACTTGGAGAGACGAAAAGTGAGAATGTCGAGAGAATGAAAAAGTGAATGAATAGTAAAATGTCAGAATCACACCCGAAGGGTGATGTCTACAGTTTACATTGTATGTTGTGTGTAGTTTGGTGAAAGGATATTCAGGTTATTAATGAAAGGGTTGCATATTTATATAAAATTATGTTAGCGCGTGCGCTGAGTACTGTTGTTTATTTTTAGGCCGGGTGGCCACAGTTGCATGGTAGGAACTGGATATCCATTCTCAATCTTATTTTGTTAATTTCTCTTTTGTCTTAAATGAAAAATTATATATATACGTAACTATTTTGTGAGCTGTTAAGGGTTTGTGAATACCTGAAGGGATAGTGCATCATGTCATTCGGAGGGGTGCACTATCTTGGGATGTACAGTAAGGACCACCAAGCTCATACGTGGTATGAGATGCACATGAGAGTGGAGTCACAATTGGAATCTAGGTCCATTCTTTTCTTATCTTTACTAGTGAACGTATATTGTAAAGGTGGTCGTATACGAGTGGAGTGTTATTTTGGGAATCACATGCACACCTGATAGGCATAGACGAAGATAATTGGTCAGTGATCACAAACAATCTAGTAGTAGTCGAACGTTCTGACACATCGAAAAGAGACAGATTGCTTATGGTCACGTCAAACAGGTCGCCTGAGCAGAATAAATGGTCACCAGTGTGGTAAGCGCAGTGACCGGCCACAAAATCATGAACTAAAAACCAGATTTATGTTGTAACATCATGTCCCGACTGGAAGCGATCCAGTCGTGAATCCCAACGCTCAAATTCCATTACTCCACCACTTGTATTATGTATCTGTGTTATATTTCGAATTATAAATTGAAAAGCATGTCTATTATTTCAATGTTGTCAACAGTATTTACATAAAATGCAAAATGTATAATGAGTATGGATGATTGAATCTATTATTTCAATGTTGTCAACAGTCTAATCATTTGGTCCAAGCTTTGACTGAGTTGTGACGCACTAATAGGTTTCTCTTGGAAAAGTGTTCTGGCCCATATTCGAGGTTCGAGGGAACCTCTACGATTTTAAGACGGTCACAAAGCCACATATAGAGTAAGTAGGGGCTTCCTTTAAAGCTTTCCCGCTCACCATTTTTTATGGCATCTAAACCTGAGAAAGTTTCAGCTAGGTGAGAGGTACTGGGTTGGCTTTCCTTGAGAGTTGTGAGGCTATATCTATGAAGGACTCAGGGATAGTTTGGCCATAACTATTGGAAATCAGCATGTATTGGGCTAAGATTCCTAGGCACAATCGATAATCTCTAGTAGCTCGCCAGGTTTCGGGTTTTACATTGATAGGGTGACTGCGAGAGCGATACGGGCCCAGTAGGGGTACTAAATTCAATCTCCCGTCATTGACTAAGACTTTGGCTTCTTCCTTGGAAATGTTTAGTCCTGTGGCGAGTTCACCAGAATATCCGGTCTTCAATGAGGGCCTGACTAGAGGTCCTGAAGTGGATATCCTCATGATGCCGCAATAATCCTCGTGAGTGGGGCACAAATGCATATACCCCATATGGAATATATGAAGGTGGGGATTCCATCGCTTAGCCATAGCATGTAGGAGATTCCAGTCTATTTCAAACTCATGGAAGTAAAGAGCACTCCTCAACATAAATTTCCCAAAATTGATCTTCTCTACAGGGTGCATCCCTACAACGGTCGTTTTGACTAACTGTTCGATTGGATTGTCGCCTGCGACTAGCATCCTGGTTTGACACAAAAGGGTATTTTAGTACTTTTCCAAGGTCCATGTAAAAATATCAATTTTTTATTTTCTTTTGGAAATCTTATTCTTATGGAAAATATTATCTGGAAAATATTTTTTTCTGAAAAACATTTCTAGAAAATATTTTTTTCTGGAAAACATTTCTGGAAAATATTTTTTCTGGAAAAACTTCTTCTAAAGAACACTTCTTTTTGGAAAATAATTTTTTCTGGAAAACATTTCTTCTAAAGAACACTTCTTTTGGAAAATAATATTTTTTGGAAAAGATTTTCTTTCTATAAATTATTTGAAAATTTGATTTCCATTTTCAATTTAAATGACTCGGCCCACCATGATTGTTAGATCGGGATGGACTGAGTCATTATTGTAAAAGAATGGATTCTTTATTGGGTCGGTGCACCCATTTTAATTTTCAAAAACATTATTTGATCTTTGAGGACAATCATACACTCTGATCTACACCATTCACATACATTCATCAATCAACAAGTTCCAATCAACAAACAACCCGGGAACACCCACAATAAGTTCGAGTCGTGACCTATTGGGAAGGTTTCTAGACTCTAAGCTTACTACGTGCAATGCATTTTTATCTGGCCACCCTTGCCCAAGCACACCTATATACCTTTCGATACGTGGTGACTTGGTTTGATATACCATATAGGTGATAATCTAAAACCTCAATTCACTTCTCTGAAGCCAAAAACAGCCCGTTTGATCTCCAGTTGAGAGGTGGCGCACAATGCTGAGCAAGGGCCCACTTAAATACCTCTCGTCTAGAATAGACGTAGTCTATCCCCCTCGTACAGTAGGGTACAGCGGGGCAAGATCTGCTTAGGCACCGGTTTTGACCAAGAAGTGCAATTGATATACTTAGATTACTTTTTATACCCACGGGTACGAGTCAAGAGTTGTAGCTTTCATAAATGGTTTGGCATCCCACGAGGGGACCGACCACGTTGGCAATCGGGACATGTGACTGTGTGGCTTTGTAGACACCCCATTTTTGCATCCGCCTGATTAATCAACTCGTCAACCCGATCGCAAGGATTCCCAATGATGGATGTGTATTCCATTGCTTTACTTTGTTACCAGATTTGTTTCAGAAATCCAGATGAGGTATCTCGAATTGACAAAACCTTAGAAACCACGCTACGCTAGGAAAGTACGACCCCAGAAACATAGAAATTATCATCTTGCAGACCAAAAAGAAGCTTCACGATAAAAATCACTAAAAATTACCAAATTACCAAAATACCCCTAACCTCAAAACAACCTTAGAGCCTACGTTACGCTTAGGAAAACCCATTCGAACACATAAAATGACAAATTGGAACCAAATAAATCATTTCACCAATTTTAACAGAATTTGACAAAATTACGAAAATGCCCCTCATAAAGTTCACAACCATTTCACACAAAAAATTTCATAAATAACAAAAACTAATATTTCCATTGAATTCCTTACGGAAAATCGATTCTAAAACATCCTAGAACATTAAAAACTGACTTAAAATGTGAAAAGTCCTCTCCGGGGGCAAAACGGTAATTTCACAATTTTCATGATAAAAAATTTCGAAATTAATAAATAAAATATTAAATTATTAAATTTAAACATTAATGAAATTAATTTAAAATTTTGAACCTAAAAAATCGATCAATCGGACTTTCGGGTAAAATTGTTGAGGGTTCGTGGGATATTTCTTTAAGGACCCCTCCATTTGGGGGTCCAAAGAATTAAATAAATAATGGAGGGGCCTTCTCCAAAAATTAAAAGTAAATCAAGCAAGACTGAAGTCAAGGTATTAAAGTCAATCAAGTGAGACTGAAGTCAAAATTAAAGTCAATTAAGCAAGACTGAAGTCAAAATATTAAAAGTCAATCAATTAAGACTAAAGTCAAAACATTAAAAGTCAATCAAATAAGACCAAAAGTCATAATAGAATTATAATTGATTAATAACTCTATCTAATAGAGTTCTAACATAAAAATAATTCTACCTAAAACAATTCTAATTAAAACACAATTCTACCTAAAACAAGTCAAATTAAAACACAACTCTAATTAAAAGATCTCTAATTAAACACTAACTCTATCCAAATCAACCCCTAAAAATATCTATAAATAGAGGTGCTCACACCCTATTTTCGTATCAAATAATAAACCCTAGGAGAAGTAGGTCTAGAAGCTCCCCTAGCCCCCCATAAACCCTAGTTTTGGAGCCCCAACTCCTTACCTAACATCCCCCCTTCAATTTTAGTCTAGAAAACGCTTAAAAGCCCTCCAAAAATACCCCCAAATCCGTAACAAACTTGAAGAGTTCAGATTCAGAAACAAGGAGATATCTTGATCTAGGAGATCCGAAGTCAAATCCGGAGACAGAACGAAGCAAGGGAGCACGGTACAAGGAGCTCTTTTGTCAGATCTGAGGGAACCAAGTCCTTGCAATCGGAAAGGTGAGTTTTTATTTTTATTTATTTTTATCTAGGTTTTAGCAATGTGATATATTTGGGAAGTTAGTAGAGACCGGCTTTGGCTGGGCGGGGTTGGTGCCTAACACCTTCCAACCCCGTAACTTGATCCCCGAATTCAGATTTTTATGGTAGATTAGTTATTTTTGTCCATGTTAGAGTCAGTTTGGTTCCTAGACCACAATAACTAGGTGGCGACTCCCAAACCTCAAGGGTCAAAAGCGGATCCGCGCACCTCGCGGATCGAGGGCGCTTTCAGTGGCGACTCCACTGGGGACCATTGAGGATCAGACTTGAAAAACCCCAAGTATGAGAGCATTGCTAAAGCGATCTAGTTTTCATTAATTGTTAGTTCATCTATCTATTTACTTGTTTTTTATTCTTTATTTTTCTTTTGCTTTTAATATTTGATCACATGTTTAGATCATGAATATTTTTCCCTAGCATGTTCGTATTGTGTTATTACTTATAGTCCAATCAAGGGGTATTTAGAATGATCCTAAATAACTAACCAAATCAAGGAGTTTAATTGACGGTAGAATAATGATTAGTGAATCGCGTAGGGTTGTTTTCTTTTTATAAAGTCTTGGGGGATGATGTATCTTTTAATAGTTTCTTCTTTCATTTTTTTTTTTTTTTTAGTTTTTTTTTATTGTTGCTTTTTTTTAAAGATTGTTTTAGGTTCCATTGATAATGGGCTGAGGGTGTCAATGTAAAAAAAAAAAAAAAAAAAAAAAAAACTAATCCTTTTAATAGCCCCCCATTATTTATTTATTTTTTTCTGGTAAAATTTTTTTTTCTATCACAGCAACATTGGGCTGTGTTGTAGCAAAGAACAAACTGTTTTTTTTTTTTTTTTTTTTTTTTTTAAAAAAAAAAAAAAAATCTGGAATTTCTGTCAACAGCAACATGCTGGTTGGTTTGGGGTGCCACAAATAAAAGCCCGTTTTTATTTTTTCCATGCCCCCTTAACAGCATACTAATGGGAGTGGTGTGCATGCGTAGATTCTATTTTGTTCTTCTCCCACACACCGTCTTCTTCATCAGGACGCATCTGGTTTCATCGTTTAAATTCAAGAGAAACCAATTCGATCTCTCTGATTCGATCGATTGAAAGTCAGTCCAAATCGATTTGGAACTTCATAAACCGTTGCTTTTTCGTGATCTAAAGCTAAGAACCATTCTCTCTTCTTGAAACCGATTCTGGTTTGAATGTTTTTTTTTTAAAAAAAATGAATAAACATCGAAGAAAATGGCAGAGTTTTAATGAAATCACTAGCAGGAGGTCGTAGAGAGATTCCTCTCATCACAGCACTGAAATGGCGAACAATTCGTCGAAAAATCCCACGTTACAGGTTGACCTCGACGCTGGTCTGCTGTTGATCTCGACGCTGGTCTGTTGTTGATCTCGACGCTGGCCTGCTGTTATAGGATGATCTCGACGATTAAGCTGCTGATCTCGACGGTTTTACTGCTGATCTCGACGATTATGCTGCTGTTAAGGGTTGATCTCGACGTTGATCTCAACGTTAAGCTGCTGATCTCGACGTTGAGCTCGACGATATCCTGCTGTTTTAAAACAGCAAGACCGATCTCGACATGTGCCGGATGAATTCGATCATTGGCAGCGGCATATAATTTGTTTCCCAAAATTATTTTGGTTTTTTTAAGATCAGTTTGTTTTCTAAAAAGAGAGGAAATTAATTTGTTTCTAAAAAAAGAAAAAAATCAAAATAAAAAAATTGGAAGGAAGTTAGAAAAAAAACAGCAAAATCATCTTTTTGAATATTGCTAAACAGCAACACATGTTCAAGTTTTTCTGTTTTTCTGAATTTCTTTTGGGCTAGACTCGGTTTTAAAAGAGAAATAATGATAAAAAAATAAAAATAAAACCATCCTCTTTATTTCATGGATCATTATTATACACTTAATTCAAAACCCTTAGAAATTTCGAATTATTTCGGGTCACCCCAAAATGACCTTTGATTGGACTATAAAATTTATCAAATTATTGCGATGATCGGGTCTAATTGATTGCCACATACCGTATATGTGCATGTTTAAATCGTGAAGCGGACCATATTATTAATTCATGATAATTGCCTATTTAATATGCCATAATATCATTGGGAATGCATGTTTGATGTTGGTCATAATGTTGATCATGATTAACTGTTTATGTGATTGGAATAGTGCTTATATCCATATAGTTCATGTTATAATTGGTTTGATTGGGCCATGGGCCCATTTGTTTGAAAAGGCCCCGGGCACACCCTACCCTACTTTGCACACACCACATGCACGTTTACCGCTTTACTCACTTACACGTCCCATTTAGCCAACGTGGCACTAGTGCGTGGCCCGGTCTCTTCGGAGATGCGACGTCATTCATGAAACCCACAACTCCAGTCACGTACCTTAGGGTATATCGAACTGGGGCATCAATACCGTCTAATCAGGTGATTTTGAGAGACATATTGATGCACCCATGCTGGGGTGACCTGAGCCTTTGTCTTATTGTAAGCCACACAGTCACATGTCCCGATTGCCAACATAGTACTAGTACGTGGTCGGTCCCCTCGTGGGATGCCAAACCATTTATGAAAGCTACAACTCTTGACTCGTACCCGTAGGTATAAAAGGTAATCTAAGTATATCAATTGCACTTCTTGGTCAAAACCGGTGCCTAAGCAAGATCTTGCCCCGCTGTACCCTACTGTACGAGGGGGATAGACTACGTCTATTCTAGACGAGAGGTATTTAAGTGGGCCCTTGCTCAGCATTGTGCGCCACCTCTCAACTGGAGATCAAACTGGCTCTTTTTGGCTTCAGAGAAGTGAATTGAGGTTTTAGATTATCACCTATACGGTATATCAAACCAGGTCACCACGTATCGAAAGGTATATAGGTGTGCTTGGGCAAGGGTGGCCAGATAAAAATGCATTGCACGTAGTAAGCCTAGAGTCTAGAAACCTTCCCCATAGGTCACGACTCGAACTTATCGTGGGTGTTCCCGGGTTGTTTATTGAATGAATGCCTGTTGTTGGATGAATGTATGTGAGTGATGTGAATGATGAGATCAAAGTGTATGATTGTCCTCAAGGATCAAAGAAATTTTATTTTTGAAAATTAAAACGGGTGCACCGACCTAGTAAAGAATCCATTCTTTTACAATGATGACCCATTCCATCCAGATCCAACAATCATGATGGACCGTGCCAGTTAAATCAAAATGGAAATCGAATTTTCAAAGAAGAGAAAGAAAATATTTTCCAAAAGAAGTGTTTTCCAGAAAAAATGTTATTCTCTAGAAAAAATATTTTCTAAGAAAAAATGTTTTCTAAAAAAAAAAAATGTTTTCTAGAAGAAAATGTTTTCGAAAAGAAAAGAAAAAAGGAAAAATTTGCAAAAGATCTATTTTTTGCATAAAAAGTTTTTATGGACCTTGGAAAACTACCAAAAAATGTTGCAAAAATATAATCAGATTTGTGAAATAAAAACATTATTTTCCAATATTTTTCAAAAGTGCAACATAATTATTTTTCTTCTGAATAATCATTGAATGGATAAATTTTTTAATGGATTGGTGCACAAAATTCAATAAAATCTCAAGGTTCATTTAAAATGTTATCAAGGGGGTGACACTGAAATTGGTTAAATTCACCTTCAAAGAGGTTTAAGGGTTATCATTGTATCTAAGCTCAATCGTCCATCGTCTAGCTAGGGTTGTAAATCCGGTCAGTTAGAGTAAACGTCAATATCATGTCAATAGTAAGAAATGACCTCAGAATTTCTCAACATCGTCTAGTTGTTCTTTGAAGATCATAGTGCTTCAATCCTACCGGTTGTAAGCAATATCTCAGTCCTCAGTCCTAATCAAACTCGTGTGGGTACTTGTCTTGAGTTTTCATGGGTCATTTGGATTAGCTCGAGTCATTTTTTCTAGCAAGGTCATGTCTTCCTCAGATTGAGTCTACTCTTTCTTATTGAGTCAAGTTAGTTCGTCGAGTTTACAGAGGTGTCTGTCGCCCCTTCTGAATTGATCGTACAAAAGAAATTTTTGAATATCTCGAGCGCATTAATGAATTAACTAATAATCTAGCTTCAAAGACAAGAAGATAGGAGTCGGGCTCAAGAAAGCAAAGGTCATTGACCTCGGAATGGAAATAAATTCCTAAAGAGATTCAAATAGAAGCCATCTTATCTCTAGAGGAACACAAGGGGATAATGAATTCTCTCAGAAATTTCAAAAGACTTGTTCGTGTGATCATATGAGGGTATGTTAGGTACAAGCTTGGGTGTTGTTCAACATGAAATTGATATTCGTCTATATCAATGGAATCAAAGAAGATATTATAAAATGTATCAGTGCTATCCTCACTACATCTTGAGTTGCAAATCACACATTATCCATTGATATGGGGATACTTTTTGAACTGATCTCTGATAATGGGTCGTAAATCATTACTCTGTGTTCAAAGTTGAAGATCCAGAAGCACAAATCATCCCCCTACCGTCTTCAGATCAATGGAACGGTTGAAGCAATTAGTAAGAGTCTCAAAACTATCATCAGGAAAATGTGTCAATCACATCGAGATTGGTCAGAAAAATTATCATTCACGCTATGGACATATCGAACTTCAATTCGGTCCTCTACTGATACTACTCCCTACTCCTTAGTATATAGCATGGAAGCAGTCTTGCCAGTTGAAATGGAAATTTCGTCTCTCAGGGTCTTGTTAGAAAATCATTTGTTAGAAACAGATTGGGTTCGTCAGCAGTATGAAGAATTAAACTTGATCGAAGAAAACGAGTTAAAGCCCTGTACCATGTGCAAGCTTATCTAAGAAGAGTTACCCGTGCAAAAATGTCAAAGCTCATCATTTACAAGTCAAGCATTTGATAAAAAGGTCAAAGCTCATCATTTACAAGTCAATGATTTAACTATCAGAGTTCAAAGAAAATTGAACACTTCTTCTCGACTATAGGAGAAAGTCTGAACCCAATCGGAGAAATTCATTCATTAAGGAAATACTGTCTAGAAAAGTCGTCAGACTTCAAGATCATGATGGAACCGAGTTACCAGAACCAACCAACCTTGACCAAATCAAACGGTACTACATTTAAGGAGGCCATCTTTGGCCGAATCAATTTTCCTGCTACCCAGTTCATTATCTCCTTTCTCAGCCCTTTGCAGCCTTTTCAAAAAAAAAATAAAAAATAAAATGATGCCTTTTTCTTTCTCAGCCCGATCACCTAACCTAGGGGAGGGAAGGTTCGAACTACGTTTTGGTCTGATCCCAAAATTCTGGGGTACGTAGGCAACTTGAGAAATTACTTCAGGCCCGACCACATCAAAATAAAAAAAATGTATTTTCCACACAATAAAAAAAATCAAGAAAAAAATTCAAAAGAAAAGAAATATCATTCAAAGTGGGAAAGAAAATTTAAAGAAAAAGAAATAATTTAAAAGGAAATGCCACACAAGGGGCATTTGGGTTTTTGAGCCTCAAAATCCCTTTCTTTTTTATACCCAGTCCTAAGCCTACCTATAAAAGTCCTCCTAAGTACCGTGCGAAAAGTCAAGGAAGATAGCAAAGCATGATCAGGCAGTAACTCCAGAAGTTCAGAGACAAAAAAATAAAAATAAAAATAAAAAGATAAAAAATGATGAAGCCTGCTAAGTTGAAAACCCGAAAAGGGCGACTTAGGCAAAAATTAAGGCAAGCTCGCTAGATCGAAAACCTGAAAAGGCGATCTAGGCAAAAGCTAGAGCAAGCTCGCTAGATTGAAAACCTGAAAAGGCGATCTAGGCAAAAGTTAGAGCAACAAAGAAAAATAGAAAAAGATCCCAAGCTGAGAGCGGTCCGAGCTGAAACATTAGAAGTCCGAATAACCAAGTTCAATACTTAGCTTAAGCCAGGCATAGACTCAGAAGCCACAAGTATCTTGTCTATGATCGATCTGAAAATGTTTACTTCCCCAAGTGAACCAAGGGGGATAAGGGTGAATTCTATGATGAAACTCGAAAGGAAATAATTTTGTACTCTTGAGCCTGATTCAAAACCTTCAATAAAATTAATCAAAATTAAAAGTTGAGTCTTTATTGCACTTGTGGTAATCAATTATTTCAAACCTTCATACAAGGGGCATTTTCTTTCTTTTTTAATGTAACTTTCCCCCCTTATACTAGGGGCATTTTTTTATGTGTTCAATTATTTTCAAGGCCATGGTCATTGTCAAACTAGAGGCATTTTGCTTTTGAGCAGTGAGATAATGAGAACCCCAAATTTAAGGTAACCCCTTGATAACAGTTTTTCAAAAAACTCTTGAGGTTCGAAAGAAATAAAAATTCAGGTTTTAAAACTTTTTGATAAATCCTTGAGGTTCAAACAAAAGCATTTCGGATCTCACATAGGAGATATAGCATTCTTTCAGTCTCCAGATTCTTTTCCAGATTCAATCATTCTTAGAATCAATCATTTCTCTTCCAAATTCATTATCTTCCAGATTTATTCGTTCTCCGGTTTGTTCTAATCAGATTTCTCCAAAATTCATTCATCCCTCTACTAGTTTTGCTCAGTTGCCGCCAAGGGTTATCTTGGATTTTGCTCAGATTCCGCCAAGGGTTATCTTGGATTTTGCTCAGTTGCCGCCAAGGGTTAACTTGGATTTTGCTCAGTTGCCGCCAAGGGTTATCTTGGATTTTGCTCAGTCTCCGCCAAGGGTTATCTTGGATTTTGCTCAGTCTCCCCCAAGGGTTATCTTGGATTTTGCTCAGTCTCCGCCAAGTGGATTTCGCTCAGTTGCCGCCAAGGGTTATCTTGGATTTTGCTCAGTCTCCGCCAAGGGTTATCTTGGATTTTGCTCAGTCTCCGCCAAGGGTTATCTTGGATTTTGCTCAGTTGCCGCCAAGGGTTATCTTGGATTTTGCTCAGTCTCCGCCAAGGGTTATCTTGGATTTTGCTCAGTCTCCGCCAAGGGTTATCTTGGATTTCGCTCAGTTGCCGTCAAGGGTTATCTTGGATTTTGCTCAGTCTCCGCCAAGGGTTATCTTGGATTTTGCTCAGTCTCCGCCAAGGGTTATCTTGGATTTTGCTCAGTTTCCGCCAAGGGTTATCTTGGATTTTGCTCAGTCTCCGCCAAGGGTTATCTTGGATTTTGCTCAGTTTCCGCCAAGGGTTATCTTGGATTTTGCTCAGTTGCCGCCAAGGGTTATCTTGGATTTTGCTCAGTCTCCGCCAAGGGTTATCTTGGATTTTGCTCAGTTGCCGCCAAGGGTTATCTTGGATTTTGCTCAGTTTCCGCCAAGGGTTATCTTGGATTTTGCTCAGATGCCGCCAAGGGTTATCTTGGATTTTGCTCAGTTTCCGCCGAGGGTTTTCTCGGAATTATGCTCAGATACCGCCGAGGGTTTTCTCGGAATTATGCTCAGATACCGCTGAGGGTTTTCTCGGAATTATGCTCAGATACCGCCAAGGGTTATTCTCGGAATTATGCTCAGATACCGCCGAGGGTTTTCTCGGAACTATGCTCAGATACCGTCGAGGGTTTTCTCGGAACTATGCTCAGATACCGCCGAGGGTTTTCTCGGAACTATGCTCAGATACCGCCAAGGGTTATCTTGGAACTATGCTCAGATACCACCGAGGGTTTTTCTCGGAATTATGCTCAGATACCGCCGAGGGTTTTCTCGGAACTATGCTCAGATACCGCCGAGGGTTTTCTCGGATCTATGCTCAGATACCGCCGAGGGTTTTCTCGGAACTATGCTCAGATACCGCCGAGGGTTTTCTCGGAACTATGCTCAGATACCGCCAAGGGTTATCTTGGAACTATGCTCAGATACCGCCGAGGGTTTTTCTCGGAATTATGCTCAGATACCACCGAGGGTTTTCTCGGAACTATGCTCAGATACCGCCGAGGGTTTTCTCGGAACTATGCTCAGATGTCGCCGAGGGTTTTCTCGGAACTATGCTCAGATACCGCCGAGGGTTTTCTCGGAATTATGCTCAGATACCGCCGAGGGTTTTCTCGGAACTATGCTCAGGAACTATGTCCAGATTATATTCAAATTATGCTCAGTTTATATTCAAATTATGCTCAGTTTATACTCAGATTATGCTAAATTTATGCTCAGGTTTTACTCAGTTTCACACAGTGCACACACTTGCACATTTGCACTTTTTAGTCAGGGAGAATTCTCTAAAATTCAAGGATCTGACACCGTCAGTGAGAGTTTGTGCTCAAGGACCTGACAACCTTTTAATTCGGGGAGAGCTTTACCCTCAAGGATCCGAACACCTTGACAAATTGCTAAATCAGGCTGCAAAATGAACTGTCACTAGCTTTGGCATTCAGATATCGCACTATCTACCAAAATAGATTTGCTATCTAGTTTGCTTCAACCCTCTGCCAAAGAGGGGCATCTGTAGACACCCCATTTTTGCATCCGCCTGATTAATCAACTCGTCAACCCGATCGCAAGGATTCCCAATGATGGATGTGTATTCCATTGCTTTACTTTGTTACCAGATTTGTTTCAGAAATCCAGATGAGGTATCTCGAATTGACAAAACCTTAGAAACCACGCTACGCTAGGAAAGTACGACCCCAGAAACATAGAAATCATCATCTTGCAGACCAAAAAGAAGCTTCACGATAAAAATCACTAAAAATTACCAAATTACCAAAATACCCCTAACCTCAAAACAACCTTAGAGCCTACGTTACGCTTAGGAAAACCCATTCGAACACATAAAATGACAAATTGGAACCAAATAAATCATTTCACCAATTTTAACAGAATTTGACAAAATTACGAAAATGCCCCTCATAAAGTTCACAACCATTTCACACAAAAAATTTCATAAATAACAAAAACTAATATTTCCATTGAATTCCTTACGAAAAACCGATTCTAAAACATCCTAGAACATTAAAAACTGACTTAAAATGTGAAAAGTCCTCTCCGGGGGCAAAACGGTAATTTCACAATTTTCATGATAAAAAATTCCGAAATTAATAAATAAAATATTAAATTATTAAATTTAAACATTAATGAAATTAATTTAAAATTTTGAACCTAAAAAATCGATCAATCGGACTTTCGGGTAAAATTGTTGAGGGTTCGAGGGATATTTCTTTAAGGACCCCTCCATTTGGGGGTCCAAAGAATTAAATAAATAATGGAGGGGCCTTCTCCAAAAATTAAAAGTAAATCAAGCAAGACTGAAGTCAAGGTATTAAAGTCAATCAAGTGAGACTGAAGTCAAAATTAAAGTCAATTAAGCAAGACTGAAGTCAAATATTAAAAGTCAATCAATTAAGACTAAAGTCAAAACATTAAAAGTCAATCAAATAAGACCAAAAGTCATAATAGAATTATAATTGATTAATAACTCTATCTAATAGAGTTCTAACATAAAAATAATTCTACCTAAAACAATTCTAATTAAAACACAATTCTACCTAAAACAAGTCAAATTAAAACACAACTCTAATTAAAAGATCTCTAATTAAACACTAACTCTATCCAAATCAACCCTTAAAAATATCTATAAATAGAGGTGCTCACACCCTATTTTCGTATCAAATAATAAATCCTAGGAGAAGTAGGTCTAGAAGCTCCCCTAGCCCCCCATAAACCCTAGTTTTGGAGCCCCAACTCCTTACCTAACATCCCCCCTTCAATTTTAGTCTAGAAAACGCTTAAAAGCCCTCCAAAAATACCCCCAAATCCGTAACAAACTTGAAGAGTTCAGATTCAGAAACAAGGAGATATCTTGATCTAGGAGATCCGAAGTCAAATCCGGAGACAGAACGAAGCAAGGGAGCACGGTACAAGGAGTTCTTTTGTCAGATCTGAGGGAACCAAGTCCTTGCAATCGGAAAGGTGAGTTTTTATTTTTATTTATTTTTATCTAGGTTTTAGCAATGTGATATATTTGGGAAGTTAGTAGAGACCGGCTTTGGCCAGGCGGGGTAGGTGCCTAACACCTTCCAACCCCGTAACTTGATCCTCGAATTCAGATTTTTATGGTAGATTAGTTATTTTTGTCCATGTTAGAGTCAGTTTGGTTCCTAGACCACAATAACTAGGTGGCGACTCCCAAACCTCAAGGGTCAAAAGTGGATCCGCGCACCCCGCGGATCGAGGGCGCTTTTAGGCTTACAATAGGTCAAAGGCTCAGGTCGCTCCAGCCTGGGTGCATCAACATACTTCTCAGAATCACCTGATCAGATGGTATTGATGCCCCCAGTTTGATATACCCTAAGGTACGTGACTGGAGTTGTGGGTTTCATGAATGACGTCGCGTCTCCGAAGAGACCAGGCCACGCACTAGTGCCACGTTGGCTAAATGGGACGTGTAAGTGAGTAAAGCGGTAAACGTGCATGTGGTGTGTGCAAAACAGGGTGGGGTGTGCCCGGGGCTTTTTCAAACAAATGGGCCCATGGATCCAATCAAACCAATCATTACAAAATGGATCGCAATAAAACACTATCCCAATCACATGAATATTTAATCGAGATCAACACTATTCGAATCACATGATTGATCCCAATCACATGAATATTTAATCGAGATCAACACTATTCGAATCACATGATTGAAAATACACATATCAAGCATATATCCATGTTAAAAGCAAACATTTAATCCGAAATATTTATTCATGTATTTTAATCAAGGGTCATTTTGGATGGTCCAAGATAATTCCGAATTTTAAGGCACATTGGATCGAAGATAAATGGATGATCGCTAGCATGGAGATCTAAAATCAAATAACCCCCTGCCCTTTTTTTTTTTTTTTAAAATCCTGAAGTTTAACCCACAAGTGGATTGTTATTGACACATCATCTTTTGCTAGTATCACCCAAATTTCCATGTAAATCAGTAAATAATTACTATGATCAAAGTAACATTAAAAGGAATTGGTGTGTCAATAACAACTCACATAGAAATCAGAATCTTTCTCTTTTAAACCATAGAGCGGGTTGCTAATTAATCATCTTACTTTTGCTACATTTGCCAGACATCCATGACCTTGTGGGTAAATCATATAAAACAAATGTGCGAGATTTCATCTACCCATAACACGTGAGATCACATTTTTGTTTTCTTTTTTTTTTTTAAAAAAAAAAAAAAATGGAAACGAATAGAAAACGAAGTGGCCGGTCCACTCAAACAATTATCAATCTTATCAAGATTGATTTAAACCAACTAGCTCAAAATTCAACTCCAAGTAAGATTGCTTTTGGAACGTGAACCAAACAACTAAATCGGGACTCACAAAACTGATTTCAGAAATTTGATTCCATTAAAATCTGTAATTTTCTCTCAATATTCAATATTGTAAGATCTGAAATTTCGAAAAAACTGATCAGATAAACGCATTAAAACTTAAACTTTCTGAATCAAACAACCATGAAAACCGAAAATCATTTTTCAAAACATGCTCCAATCGAACCAAAAATCGGAAGTGTGGCGATGAAACTCGGTTGCAAAGAAAAACTCAACCGCTGGAAGATGGAAAAGTAGAGGGAACTCAATTGCATTCCCTTTATGAATCCTCCTCTCGTGATTTCCAAAATCGGATTTAAAAAAAAAAAATTACACTGCTGCCATTAACGTCTCATTACAGCTCAAGATTGCAGTGGAAACTCTCCACAAACTCTAATGGCCACGGTTTCATTACCTTTGTTCGTTGAATACAACTTCTTGCTTCCATTTTGAAGACCCAAGAACAGAGGAAGAATCCATGAGTTTTCTGTAAAAAATTTGTCTTTTTTTCGATGGTCCAAGCGATAGATCAATTAGTTCTATGATCTAAACCGATCTGGTAGAGTTGTTTCTTCAACAAAATGAGACAAGATACAGATTTTTTTAAAAAATCTCTTCGTTGGGGACGATAAAATAAGATGTAAAAAAAAAATCTGCGAAAGAAACTCACCTTTGAGGACGCTGAAATCGTGTTTAAATCACTTGGGAAGATGATGTGTGAATAGAAACAAAAACAGTTTCGTTATTACACACCATTCCACACACACAAACGCTGTTATTGAGTTTGGTGTGTAAACCGAAAGTTAATGTCATTGTTCATGACACACCAACCCAATTTTGTTGACAGAACCTCAAACCGAAGCATTTTCCTCTCTTCTTTTTTTTTTTTAATTTTTATTTACAAAATTCCTCCTTTGCTGTCAATGCACAGCGCCACTTTCCAAAACTCCAAAAAAAATTATTTTATTTAAAAAAAAACTAATAACACATGTTTTTTTTTTTTTTTTTTTTTTTATAATTTTTAAAACACAAAACTGTCCAATGATTAATGGCACTCACCCTTAAAAAAAATCAAAATAAAAAATAAAAAAATAAAAAATAACAGAAAAAATAAAACTACACACGTAAAATTAAATGCCAATGGTCCACCAATCATCATATTATTTTCCATACAACCAACCATTCCGAAATCCTTCATTATTTAGGACCACGTTTGATAACCCTTGATTGACTCACAAGAATAGTATGTCGAAGCCGGATATTTAAAATCAAAACACATGCTCAATAATCGGGAAAAAAAAACAAATACGCAAATAATGAATAAACAAATATACAAAGAACAAATAAATAAAAAGAAACTAGGTTATTTTAGCGATACTCTCATACTTGGGGTTTTTCAAGTTTGATCCTCAATGTCCCCAGTGGAGTCGCTACTGAAAGCGCCCTCGATCCGCGGGGTGCGCGGATCCGCTTTTGACCCTTGAGGTTTGGGAGTCGCCACCTAGTTTAAGTCTAGGAACCATAAATGACTCTACAATGGATAAAAAAGAACTAATCTACATAGAAATTTGAATCCGGGGATCATGTTACGGGGTTGGAAGGTGTTAGGCACCAACCCCGCCCGGCCAATGCCGGTCTCTACTTATCCCAAATAGATCTACATCGCTAATGATAAACTAGATTTAAAAATAATAAAAATTTACCTTTGATCTGCAAAGGTGCTATTCCCTCAGATCTGAAAATAAACAGTTCCTTGTACCGTACTCCTTGCTTCGTTTTGTCTCCGGATCTGATTCCTGATCTCCGAGGCAAGGTGTCTCTTACTTGGATCTGGATCCTTTGAATTTGTGGTGGATTTTTGGGGTATTTTTGAGAGGTTTTTGGGTATTTTTTAGGCTAAAATCGGAGTAGGGGTCTTAGGGAAGGAGTTGGGGCTCCAAAATTAGGGTTTTGGGGAGGTTATGGAGGCTTCTTCACCTACTTTTCCTAGGGTTTTTTCTTTGATACGAAAATAGGGTGTGGAGGCTCCTATTTATAAAATTTTTAGAAGCATTTAGGGTTTGATTAGGGTTTCTTTTAGGGTTTCAATTAGGGTTTTGACTTAGTCTTTAGGGTTTTAGGGTTTTGACTTTAGTCTTATGAGATTGACTTGATTAGTTTTAGATTAGGGTTTGGATTTAGGGTTTTGACCTTAGTCTTATGAGATTGACTTGATTAATTTAGATTAGGGTTTTGATTTAGGGTTTTGACCTTGGTCTTATGAGATTGACTCGATTAGTACCTTGACTTCAGTCTTGCTTGATTGACTTTAATTTTGACTTCAGTCTCACTTGATTGACTTTAGTACCTTGATTTCAGTCTTGCTTGATTTACTTTTAATTTTTGGAGAACCCCCTTCTATTATATCTTTAATTCTTTGGACCCCCAAATGGAGGGGTCCTTAAAGAAATATCCCACGAACCCTCAACAATTTTGCCTGAGAGTCCAATTAATCGATTTTTTAGGTTCAACTTTTTAAATTAATTTCATTAATGTTTCACTTTAATTATTTAATGTTTTATTTATTAATTTCGAATTTTTTAATTATGAAAATTATGAAATTACCGTTTTGCCCTCGGAGAGGATTTTTTACGTTTTAAGTCATTTTTCAATGTTCCAGGATGTTTTGGAATCAGTTTTTCGTAAGGAATTTAATGGGAATGTTGGGTTTTGTCATTTATGAAGTTTTTGTATGAAATGATCGTGAACTTTATGAGGGGTATTTTCGTAATTTTGTCAAATTTTGTGAAAATTGGCGAAGTGGTTTACTTGGTTTCGATTTGTTGTTTTATGTGTTTGAACGGATTTTCCTAAGCGTAATGTAGGCTCTAAGGTTGTTTTGAGGTTAGGGGTATTTTGGCAATTTAATCATTTTTAGTGATTTTTATCGTGAAGCTTCTTTTTGGTTTGCAAGATGATGATTTCTATGTTTCTGGGGTTGTATTTTCCTAGCGTAGCGTGGTTTCTAAGTTTTGTCAGTTCGAGATACCTCATCCGGATTTCTGAAACATATCTGGTAACAAAATAAAGCATTGGAATAGACATCCATCATTGGGAACCTTTGGATCGGGTTGACGACTTGATTAATCAGGCGGATGCAAAAATGGGGTGTCTACAGAGTCACAACTGGAATCCAGGTCCATTCTTTTGTTATCTTTACTAGTGAACGTATATTGTAAAGGTGGTCGTATACGAGTGGAGTGTTATTTTGGGAATCACATGCACGCCTGATAGGCATAGACGAAGATAATTGGTCAGTGATCACTAACAATCTAGTAGTAATCGAACGTTCTGACACATCGAAAAGAGACAGATTGCTTATGGTCACGTCAAACAGGTCGCCTGAGCAGAATAAATAGTCACCAGTGTGGTAAGCGCAGTGACCGGCCACAAAATCATGAACTAAAAACCAGATTTATGTTGTAACATCATGTCCCGACTGGAAGCGATCCAGTCGTGAATCCCAACGCTCAAATTCCATTACTCCACCACTTGTATTATGTATCTGTGTTATATTTCGAATTATAAATTGAAAAGCATGTCTATTATTTCAATGTTGTCAACAGTATTTACATAAAATGCAAAATGTATAATGAGTATGGATGATTGAAGCTATGTGTACTTTTTAAACTGTTTAGCTGCTCATCCCTGACTATATGTACCAGTTAATAGTAGTTTCAATTGTAAAACTTGCATGTTACTCACCCTTTCCTTCCATGTCTTTTTAGTTGCAGAGCCTACAGTTGGTGAAGCGTGTGTTAAGCCATTAGCCGAGGAACATCTGGTCGGTTAGATCGACAACCAGAGTCCGTTACCTGGTAAGCATCATGACTACTTCTACTAGGAGTATGTTCATCCTAGGAGAGGTCTATGATTTTGGGGCCAACTGCTAGGTCTATGTTAGAGTGAGGAAAATTTTGTAATCCTGTATATCTTTATTACTTTCTGTGCAACTCTGACCTCGCTTTATGTTGTTCATAAAATTTTTCGTTTTCTTATTCATTGTGGATATGTTGCTTTATACAGGATTGTTTGGATTTGGTTTATCAGGTTCCATGAAACGCTTACATAAACAGATGAGACCATGAAGAAATTTCGAGGTGCCACCTAGTGCCTCGAGACGGTCTTGGGATTTGTGTTAACGCGTTTGGCGGGGTGCTACACATTTTAATCAAAGAAATTTGATTTTTGGAATCACCACGTGAATAAAAATCAGTGAGTTGATCCGATAATATTAATAGTCAATGAATTGATTTATTAATATCACAAGATTAGTGAGTCAATCCAATAATGTCAACGATCAATGAGTTGATCCATTAATGTCATCATCATCATCAACTAGGGTCCCATCATCATCAATTTCTATCAAAGGTGTTAAACGAATCTTACGGCTAAAATTTTCTCCAAATATTACATGATTCCTCGAAATCCGTACAAAAGGAAAATTATGAAAATTAAATTTCCCAAATTAACAATTTGCAATTATAAATTTTTCAGAATGAAATATTATGATTTTAGTAAGGTCACCAAATCAATGAAAAATTCGAATTTACATGAATCGTCAAATTCATGTAAACTATGATTTTTTCAAAACTTATCTTTATCATGTGAATTCTCTGAATTTTGTATAGTGGAATCCCACGATTGATAATGCTTACGTGGCATCAAATATTAGTGGATCAATTCGGTCACATCTTGAAAAGTATGAAATCGATTTTTATTGCCACATACACAAAAATCAGTGAGTCAACTCACATACCCATTTTATAGAAAAATTCGATTTTAAACTTCCATTGTACACAAAATCATTGAGTTGACTCATTAATGACACTTTATTGAAAAAATCTGATCTCAAACTTTCTATCTGCACAAAAAATCGGTGAAATTTTAATCAAAGAAATTTGATATTTTGAATCGCCACGTGCACCAAAATCAGTGAGTTAGCCCACACATTTTAATCAATGAAATTTGATTTTTTGAATCGTCACGTGTGCAAAAATCAGTGAGTTAACCCACACATTTTAATTAAAGAAATTTGATTTTTTGAATCGCCACGTACACCAAAATCAGTGAGTTAATCCGATAACATTAACAATCAATGAGTTGATCCATTAGTATCACAAGATCAGTGAGTTAATTCGATAATGTTAACGATCAATGAGTTGATCCATTAATGTCACAAAATCAGTGAGTTACTCTGATAATATTGAAAAAAAATCGATGAGTCGGCTCTCTAACTTTGTATAAAAATTAACTTGACCAATTTATCAACATTAAAAGTCAGTGAATCGACCCACTAATACTTGGAAAACTCGAAGATCGCTATTAGTACCATGTAAACTAAAAATCGTTGAATCAACTCGGATACATAAAAAGTTATGAAATCAATAATAAAATAAAATAAAATAAAAAACTTACTTTCATCGAATAATTTTTGGGATTCCTACAAAAGAATCTCGAAATAGTATGTGACGTCAAAAAATATAGGAAGAAGATAAGATGATGACCGGTGTGGGATGTAAACTAAAAATCGTTGAATCAACTCGGATACATAAAAAGTTATGAAATCAATAATAAAATAAAATAAAATAAAAAACTTACTTTCACCGAATAATTTTTGGGATTCCTACAAAAGAATCTCGAAATAGTATGTGACGTCAAAAAATATAGGAAGAAGATAAGATGATGACCGGTGTGGGATATACAATAAATCAGAGATGGAGTGTTTTCATCGAGTAAATGACGTCAAAGAGAGAGGTATTTTTGTAGGTGCTGTAGCAGTGAGTTAAATTGAAGGCTGTGAGTTGGTTAGAGGGCGTTAGAGGGTTGGTTGTGTGTGTACTATAATGGAGATGGGCACAACCATGTTTAACGGTAGATAATTTGATGATGGTATGGCTGTTGGAGAAGAATGTAAAGGAAAAAAAAAGTGATGAATGGGGGCTATTGCAAGTTAATGGAGAAGAAGTTTTAATGACAGAAAAATGTGATGAATGAGGGCTGTTGGAGAAGAGTTTTAATGGCAAAAAAAAACATGATGCTTTTACCTCTAGGATCCTTTCCAACTCTTCTGACAACAAAGCTAAAAAACCCTTCACTAACTCCTAATCCAATGTCAACCATGCCTATATAGCCAACATATCCGCCATACCATTTCAACCCCTAATTCGAACCAATGCTCATGAAAATTCAGGTAGAGCTTCCCCTCTACAGTTAACAAATTTAGGGATGACACTCACCGTAACCTTCCAGAAATTATTGAAAAAAGGGCTTCTTACCCCTCTCCAACTTCGACCTTTGCTAAAATCCCTTCCAGCTTCACATAACCCTAATCTCTTTTGTGAATTCCATCAAAACCCTGGTCATCATACTAATCGATGCATCTTTTTTCGCCATGCTATTCAAAACCTCATCGATGATATAAAAAAAGTCATCATACCTACCCCAACACTGCCAAATGTTACCACCCATCCACTACTTGTATATTTACCTCTACCAACACTGAATATGGTCTCCAATATCCAATTATCATTTGACCTAGTCTTTCTCATCTACCCTATCTGCGCCAAACCATCTAATTATCCCCTTGTCGTAGTAACTTTCACTGATGAGGTATATGCCACAAGCCATGAGCCATGTGATCTAGTCGAAGATGAAACATATTGTTTATCCCCACCTCAGTATGATAGCCCATCATATACTAGTTAACTCTTGGCACAAATGATCATGAAAATTCATTCTCTATAACAGATGAAAACCCTTACTTACTGGCCGAAGAAGACGAGCCATTTTCACTTTCTTGTGATGAAGTCAAGCACGTAACATTGGGAGATAAAGTCTTTAATCCACCGAAGCTTAGCGTTGACAACCCAGCAGCCCTGACAATAAAAGAAAAAGTGGATCCCATCAAGGAAACCATTGAAGAGGATGATGTCGTGATCAAACAGTTAAAAAAATAGGTGCCAACATTTCAATTTGGGATTTGCTCATGGCCTCCATAACTTCAATAGAGGTGTTTTTGAGATTTTTCGGAAGTCCGAAATTTATGAGGGGTATTTTCATCATTTTGTTGATTTTTTTGTAGATTTTTACAAATTTTAGCAGAAGGTTTCTTTCAGTCCCTACGTGATTATTTCTAAGTTTTGAGGCAATATAAAATTGTGTAAGGTTAACATAAGATCTAAGCAATACCTAAAAAAATTGGATAAAACTAAGTAAAATATGAGCATAAACTGAGTATAATCTAAGAAAAACCAAGCAAAATCTCAACGGGGTCTGAGCAAAATCTGAGAAGAATCTCGACAGAGTCTGAATAAAATGCGATAAGAATCTCGACAGGTCTGGACAATATTAGAGAATGATCTCAACGGGTTTGTGCAATATTCTAGAATGATCTTGATGGGTTTGTGCAATATTTGAGAAGAATCTCGGTTGGTCTGAACAAAATACGTAAAGAATCTCTGCGGGTCCAAGCAAAATCTGAGGCGGATCTGAGCAAAATCTGAAGCAGGTCTAAGTATATAATCTGAGACAAATCTCAATTGGTCTGAGCAAAATTTGAGAAAAAATAGAGTAAAATCCCACTCCAAAGGATCCATTTATTTATTTTAACAAAGAGTTGGATTTTATGAACGCCAAGTCAACATTTAACTTCCTTTAAACCTCAAGGGTTTTCAAAATTGCTATCGATAGGATAACCTTTAATTCTGGATTTTCCTTATCTTCTAGGGCTGAAATTGATCAGGCTTTAGAACAAAAATGACCTTATATTGGGGATAATTGAACATGTTTTGAAAAAACATACCCCTAATATAGATGGGAAATAAATATGCTTCCGAACAAAAGGAGAAGTACCCCTCAATATGAAAATTAGAAGTCTTTGATTACCTTAAGTGCAAATAAGGATTCATTTTTAATTTTGACTTTATTGAAGATCATGAGTCAGGCTCAACCGTTGGGACCAAATATTTACTTTTGAGATTCTGGCTCACTTAAAAAAGTAAAACTCTTCAGATGAATCATAAACAAAATACATGTCACTTCTGAGTCTTTTGCCTAGTTTAAGCTGAAGCTTGGTCATTCAAACTTCTAATGTTCTGACTCAGCTCATCTTTTCAGATTCTCAAATCGTCGGAGATTTTCTTTTGGCTGCTTTATCTTTTGCTTAGATTACCTTTTTAGGTTTTCAATCTAGCTAGCGTGCTCTAATTTCTACCTAGATCGCCTTATCAGATTTTCGATCTAGCGAGCTTACAATTATTCTTTACTCTACTTGTTGTCAAGACCGTCCTTTTGGATTTTCAACCTTGTGAGCTTGCCTTGATTTTTGCCCAAGTCGCCCTTTCGGGTTTTCAACTTAGCAGGCCCTTTTTTTTTATTCCCTTTTGAACTTTTGGAGTAACTGCTTGATTTTGTTTGCTATTTTCCTCGACCTTTTTGTGCGGTACTTAGGAGGACTTCCATAGGCGAGCCTAGGAGTAGGCTAAGAAAGAAGACTTGAGGCTCAAACCCAAATGCCCCTTGTGTGGCATACAATTTTTTTTATCTTTTTCTTAGGATTTTCTTCCTCATTTTGACAAAACAAAATTTCTTTGTCTTTGTATTTTATTTATTTATAGGGGAATATATTTATTATTATTATTTTTTGAATTGGTCAGGCTTGAAGTAATTACTCAGGTTGCCTATGTACCCCAAAATTTTTGGATTAGACAAAAATGTAGTTTGATCATTCCCTCTCATGGGTTAAGTGATCAGGCTGAGAAAAAAGAAAGCAAATATATTATTATTATTATTATTTACTTATTTATTTTTTTGAAAAAGGCTGCAAGGGGCTGAGAAAAGAGATATTTAACTGGGTAACAAGTAAAATGGTTCAACCGAAGATTGCTTCCTTAAATGTTGTATCGCTTGATCTGGTCAAGGTTTGTCAGTTCTAGTAATTCGATGCCATCGTGATCTTGGAGTTTGACAGCTTTCCCAAGCAGCACCTCTTTGATAATGAAGGGACCTCCCCAATTGGGCTTGAATTTAGCTCTGGATCGAAGACGGGTGCTCAATTTTCTTTAAATATAAGTTGATCCGATAATATTAGCAATCCATGAGTTGATCCATTAATATCACAAGATCGGTGAGTCAATCTGATAATGTTAATGATCAATGAATTGATCCATTAATGTCACGAAATCAGTGACTTGCTTCGATAATATTGAAAAAAAATCGATGAGTCAGCTCTTTAACTTTGTATAAAAATTAACTTAACCAATCTATCAACATTAAAAGTCAGTGAATTGATCCACTAATACTTCAGAAACTCGAAGATCGCTATTAGTACCACGTAAACCAAAATTTGTTGAATCAACTCGGATAAGATATCCAACTTAGGCATACGCACTTACTAAATTGGGTGTAAAGTGCGTAATCTTAAGCGTGCATAAATTTCTATGTCGAGCTATGACGAGTAAGGGGATGAAAAGACTAGAAACGGAAGGAATCAATAACAATACTCACAAGCCGTCGAGTTATTTGCGCTCATCATTAGGAATTCACAACAGTAGGTTTTAATTGAAATACTGCCAAGTGAACTTTGGAGTATGGGATGAAATTAAGACCTTTCAAATATTCCATTTTTGTGCGAAATTCAACAAATCATATAATATTTGGAAAAATATTAGCCATAAATTTGTTTAGCATATCCGATATAAATTGATAGTGATAGGACCCCATCTTGACTTTAGTCTCTGTCCATTAACCATAGGATAGTTTTGGATAGTAAAAATCGATCATCTTGATCGGGTGGGTTCAGTGCCTAACCCCTTTCGAAACTCATAACCTGAACCCTTACCCATTTGTCTTACTTGTAGACCAACCCGATCCATTTTGGAGTTATCTATGGTTCCTAGACCTAAACTAAGGGACGACTCCTAATTCCATTAAAATACCCCTTTTACCAATCGGACCTATTTATTATTTAGTGAAACTAGGTCGAGGCGATTTCACATAGTATTCCAGTTTTCGAGCTCACAAGAAAAATCTCTATAAATGCTTAAAATGTTAAAAAATGACATCAAAACAGTGTAAAAAGAGAATAGGAATGAGGCATAGAGAATGAAATTCTCCAGCAAAGTGAACAAAAGATTGTATGGACATAGTGAATATGCATTCTGCTAAGAAAGCAAATGTGTGTTTTCTATGAAAGTGAATGCTTGTTCGCAAAGAAAATGAATGCTCGTTTATTAAGAAAATGAATGAGCATTCGCTATGAAAGTGAACATACATAATGAATGCATTTGTTATGCATTCACTATGACATAGTTGTAGACACCCCCATTTGAACGGGCCCCCTACTCGAAAGGACCTAAAAATAGTAGTTTTTTAATAAAAATTGGCCAACGGGCCTCAAAAGCCCGAATCATTAAAATATGACATTTTATCAAAATTGAGGGCCCCTAAGACCCCCTATGGGTCTAGTGGGCCCACCCAAAAAGATTTGGTGTACCACCACCTTCACCGCTCCGCTTCTGAAACCCAAAATACTCGATTTTTAATAAAATTTACCAACGGGTCTAAAAAGCCCAATTTGTCAACACATGGTATTTTGATCAATCCATGATCCCCAAAATCCCTGAAAAGATAAATAAATACAAAATGAGACTTGGGATACCTGCCACCCTCCCTAACCTTCACCGTTCCACCTCCAAATCCGAAAAACCTAAGCCTACCTAAAGCCCACAAACCCTCAACACTCACAAAATATATTTCTCACCTTACCCAAACTTAATCCTACATCACCTAAAAATTGAAAACATACCCACCCTCCAAAAATCCATTCCAAAATGATCCTAACCAATCTCAAACAACCCACAACCTTTCATAACCTAAGCCCAATACACTAAAGGCCAACAAACTCTTATCCATATTAAAATCCACATCCAATCCATAACCCTAACCCATAAACCACTATCCATATCAACCAATCACCATCTTAACTACCAAAGATGACACATGTCATCACCCCCTCTCACCTCCATCATTGTTACCTACCCCCATCATCTTTTTCTAATAATCCATCTACCCACATCATCTATCTCCAAAATCATCTCAACCGATATCCTTTCCTAACCTACCCACCTCACCCTTTTTCTAACACAACCAACCACCACATCACAACCCATACCATAACCCATCACTTTTCTCTAAATACTCTACCAACTCACATCATAACCCATACCTCCCCTCATTATTTCTTATAAAAATCATTTTCACAAATCAAACCCATACCCCTTATCTTCAATCCAATACTCTTTCTCTCCAATCAATTCATCTAAATCACCTCATCTCTACTTCTTTATGCCACATGTCATCATCCTCTCAATCCTCCCAAAAATCCAAACACCTAATCCCTTACACAATCCATTCTCCTAAATCTAAATACCTCACCTCTTCAACCAACCTGACACACAATCCAACACCTAACTCCTTACACCCTCATTTTCTCCATCTCACATCACTCATCTCACCAAATACTTTACCCAAATGGATTGGGTAAGATCCAAACATAACTCACTTACATTCATTACATAACTACCCTCATTCCAATCATAAATTTCATACCCCCACCTTCAAAACCTATGCTATTCTCTACTCTCCCAACAATTTACCCCACTATATTACTAAATTAACTCCTAAACATCTATAAATACCCCTCTCCTCTTTCTAAAAATGGTGATCAATTCTCCCACCAAGTCTTACACGAAAAAAAGAAAAAAAGAATATACTCTCAATTCATCTTTATTCTCTACTCTCTTCTACTTTACTCTCAACTTTCTCACATTACTCTAAAATACATAGTCATATTTTATTAAGGACTCAAAGAAGAAGGCATAGAAGAAAAATAAGGAAGAAAAGAAGAAAGACATTAAGGCTTCAAGGTGGGACATACCCCCCTCTTTCTCCCCTCTCCATTTCCCCCTTCTACCTCTCATCTCACTTCTTTTTAATTTTTATTTTAGAAATCTTCTAAGATGTGATGTTCCCCCTCTTATATCTCCGGTAGATCGAACATCGAAAGTATAGGGGTTATAACCACTTTCAAAAATAAAATCGTTTTAAAACCCTCAAATCATTTTGTGGCAACCGACATTTACATTCTTCTCGACTCATGAGAATGGATCTATAATCGAAGCCAACACTTTTCAAAAATATGATTTTCAAGGCTAATGTCCATTAGGATCATCTCTTTCGATGAGATGATCCTTACGAGCTAAAGGCAATAGTAAATCCTTACTTAAGGTCCAAGTTATCGACATGTGGCACTTTATTCTATTCATAATTTTTTAATAAGAATTCGAATATCGGTTGCTACAAAACGATTTGAGGATTTTAAAATAATTTTATTTTTGAAGGTGGTTACAACCTATATACTTTCAACCGAAGTCAGATCTATTGGAGATAGGAGAAGGAGAACATCACATCTTAGAAGTTTTCTAAAAGAAAAATTAAAAATAAGTGAGAGGGGAGGTAAAAGGGGAAAATGGAGAGGGGAGAGAGGGGGGGGGGTATGTCCCACCTTGAAGCTTTAATGTCTTTCTTCTTTTTTTCCTTCTTCTTATTCTTATATGTCTTTTTCTTTGAGTCCTTAGTAAAATATGAATATGTCTTTTAGAGTAATGTGATAAGGTTGAGAATGAAATAGAAAAGAGTAGAGAATAGAGATGAGTTGAGAGTAGATTTTTTTGTGTGTAAGACTTGGAGGGAGAATTTGTCATCATTTTTGGAAGGGGATGGTGAAAGTACCCTCGATCCGTGGGGTACGCAGATCCATTTTTGACCTTTGAGGTTTGGGAGTCGCCACCTAATTATTACGGTCTAGGAACCGAATACTGACTCTAAAAAGGTAAATACTACTAATTTACAAAAGAAAAATACAGGTCTGGGGATCACGTTACAAGGTTGGAAGGTGTTAGGCACCAACCCCGTCCGGCAAACACCGGTCTCTACTAATTCCCAAATAAAATTACATTGTTAACAAGACTTAAATAATAATAAAAAAATAAAAATAGTTATCTTTTTAGAACACAACGGTTTTGCTCCCTCAGATCTGATAGAACAACTTCTTGTACAGTATTCCTCGCGTCGTTCTGTTGTCGGATCTGATTTCTGATCTCCAAGTTAAGGTATCTTCTTCTTGGATCTGTGAATATTTTAATTTTTTTTTATATAGATTTTAAAGTATTTTAGAAGGGTTTTTGAGTATTTTTTGAGCTAAAATTGGGGTATGGATGTTAGGTAAGGAGTTAGGGCTTTAAAATTAGGATTTTGGGGAGGCTAAGGAAGCTTTTTGACCTACTTTTCTTAGGATTTTTTTAGATATGAAAATAGGTTGTAGAGACCCCTATTTATAGATTTTTTTAAGTGCCTTTTAGATAGAGTTAGTGTTTAATTATAATTTTTTTAGAGAGAGTTATTGTTTATTTATGATTGTTTTAAATAGAGTTATTATTTAATTAGGATTGTTTTAAATAGAGTTATTATTTAATTAGAATTATATTAGGATTTTGAATTTTAGTCTTACTTGATTGACTTTAAGATCTTGACTTTAGTCTTACTTTATTGACTTTAGTCTTACTTGATTGACTTTAAGATTGACTTTAGTCTTACTTGATTGACTTTAAGATTTTAATTAAGATTTCACTTTACATTAATTAATATTTTAATTATTAATTTTAGAATTTTTAATTATTAAAATTGTAATATTATCATTTTACCTTCAGAGATGACTTTTTAGGTTTTAAGTCGATTTTCAATGTTCCAAGATGTTTTGGAATTAATTTTTTATAAGAAATTCAATGGGAATATTAATTTTTATCATTTATGAAATTTTTTGTACAAAATGGTCGTGAACTTGATGAGGGGCATTTTCATAATTTTGTCAAATTTTGTGAAAATTGGCCAAATGATTTATTTGATTTCGATTTGTTATTTTATGTGTTTGAAAGGATTTTCCTAAGCATAACGTAGGCTCTAGGGATGTTTTAAGATTAGGGGTATTTTGATAATTTGATCATTTTTTAGTAATTTTTATTGTAAATCTTCTTTTTGTTTGAAAAATGATGATTTCTAAGTTTTTTGGGTTATATTTTTTTAGCGTATCGTAGTTTCTATAGTTTTGTCAGTTCGAGATACCTCATCCGGATTTCTAAAATATATCTGCTAACAAAATAAAGTATTAGAATAAACATCCATCATTGGGAACCGTTGCAATCGGGTTGACGAGTTGATTAATCAAGCCAATATAAAAATGGGGTGTCTACAGATGCCCCTCTTTGGCAGAAGGTTGAAACAAACTAGATAGCAAATCTATTTTGGTAGATAGTGCGTTATCTAAATGCCAAAGATAGTGATAGTTCATTTTATAGCCTGATTTAGCAATTCATCTAGGCGTTCGGATCCTTGAGTGTAAAACTCTCTCCAAACTAAAAACTGTCAAGTCCTCAAGCGCAAGCTCTCACTGATGGCGTCATATCCTTGAATTTTAGAGAATTCTCCCTGATTAAAAAGTGGAAGTGTGAGTGTGTGTATTGTGTGAAACTGAGTAAAAATTGAGTAAAAAATGAGCATAAACTGAGCATAACCTGAGTAAAATCTGAGCATAAACTGTGCATAACTGAGCATAATTCCTAGAAAACCCCCAGCGGCATCTGAGCGTAATTCTTTGAAACCCTCGGTGGTATCTGAAAGTACCCTCTATCCGCGGGGTGCGCGGATCCGCTTTTGACCTTTAAGGTTTGGGAGTCGCCACCTAGTTATTACGGTCTAGGAACCGAACTTTGGCTCTAAAAGGCAAATAAACTAATCTACGAAAGAAAAATATGGGTCCGGGGATCACGTTATAGGATTGGAAGGTGTTAGGCACCAACCCCGCCCGACAAATACCGATTTCTACTAATTCCCAAATAAAACTGCATTGCTAATAAGAACTAAATAATAATATAAAAAAATAAAAATACTTACCTTTTTCGAACGCAACGATTTTGTTCCCTCAGATCTGATAGAATAATTCCTCTTATAATATTTTTCACTTTATTCTGTCTACGGATCTGATCTCTGAGCTCTGTGACAATGTATCTCTTTCTTAGATCTGGATTCTTCGGATTTGTTTATAGATTTCGAGGTGTTTTTGAAGGGCTTCTAGGTGTTTTTGAGCTAAAGTTGAGGTAGAGGTGTTAGATAAGGAGTTAGGACTTCAAAATTAAGGTCTATGCGAGGCTAGGGAAGCTTTTTGACTTACTTCTCAGAGGGTTTATTTTTTCATACGAAAATAGGGTGTGAGGACCTCTATTTATAGATTTTTTTAAGGGTTTCTTTAGATAGAATTAGTGTTTAAATAAAATTCTTTTAGTTAGAGTGGTATTTTAGTTAGAATTCTATTAGATAGAGTTGTATTTTAATTAGAATTATTTTAGGTAGAGTTATATTTTAGTTAGAACTCTATTAAATAGTGTTATTATTTAATTAGAGCTAAATTAGGGTTTTGACTTTTGATCTTATTTGATTGACTTTAAGATTTTGACTTTAGTCATAATTGATTGACTTTAATATCTTGACTTTAGAATTACTTAATTGACTTTAATTGACTTAATTGACTTTAATACCTTGACTTTAGTCTTTCTTGATTGACTTTAATTTTTTGGAGAACCCCCCTCTATTATATCTTTAATTCTTTGGACCCCCAAATGGAGGAGTCCTTGAAGAAATATCTTGGCAACCCTCAACAATTTTGCCTAAGAGCCTGATTGATCGATTTTTTTAGTTTAAAATTTTAAATTAATTTTATAAATGTTTCACTTTAATTATTTAATATTTTATTTATTAATTTAAAAATTTTTAATTATAAAAATTATGAAATTACCGTTTTACCCTCGGAGAGGACTTTTCGCGTTTGAAGTCGGTTTTTTATGTTTTAGGATGTTTTAGAATTGATTTTTCGTAAGGAATTCAATGAAAATATTGGTTTGTATCATTCATGAAATTTTTTGTGTGAAATGGTCGTGAACTTTATGAGGGGCATTTTCGTAATTTTGTCAAATTTTGTGAAAATTGGCGAAATGATTTATTTGGTTTCGATTTGTTGTTTTATGTGTTCGAAAGGATTTTTCTAAGCGTAACGTAAGCTCTAGCGATATTTTAAGGTTAGGGGTATTTTGGTAATTTGATCATTTTTAGGGATTTTTATCATGAAGTTTCTTTTTGTTTGAAAAATGATGATTTCTAAGCTTTTGAGGTTATATTTTCCTAGCGTAACGTGGTTTCTACAGTTTTGTTAATTTGAGATACCTAATTCGGATTTCTGAAATATATCTGATAACAAAATAAAGCTTTGGAATAATCATCCATCATTGTGAACCGTTGCAATCGGGTTGACGAGTTGATTAATCAGGCGAGGGCAAAAATGGGGTGTCTACAGATGCCCCTTTTTGACAGAGGGTTGAAGCAAACTTGATAGTAAATCTATTTTGGTAGATAGTGCGATATCCGAATGCCAAAGCTAGTGACAGTTCATTTTGCAGCCTGATTTAGCAATTCGTTGGGGCATTCGGATCCTTGAGCGTAAAACTCTCCTCGAACTAAAAGGTTGTCAGGTCATTGAGCGAGAACTCTCATTGACAATGTCAGATCCCTGAATTTTAAAGAATTCTCCTTGACTAAAAAGTGCAAGTGTGAGTGTGTGTATGTGTGAAACTAAGTAAAAACGTGTCAGGTCCTAGAGATCTTCTCTCACTGACAATAATGATTCAAAATTGAAATGTGCTTATGCAACAAAAGCAATCATGGCAAGGTTGAACAATGAGATAATTGGAGTCATAACAATGTAGGAACTTCGCTAAATCCTATTTGAAATTCTTTTATAGAGTTCGAAAAAGTATGAGTCTCGTTTATCGAACTCGAACCTATTGTAGCCACGCTTCTCGGGCTAAATAACTTAAACAATCCTGTTAATTCAATATGATTCAAACAAAGCTGGAGTCTCGTTTCTCTGACTTTGGCAAAGGTTTACAAGAACTTAAACAATCTTATTAAAATTTGAGTCTCATTTCTCAGACTCGAACTAAGGTTTATGGACACTTCAAAAAACCTATTCATTTTATGATTCAAAAAGTTGGAGTCTCGCTTCTCGGACTCGAACCTAGGTTTGTAGGCATTTCAAAAAGCCTACTCATTCTATGATTCAAAAAGTTGGAGTCTCGTTTCTCGGACTCGAAGTTAGGTTTGTAGGCACTTCAAAAAACCTACTCAATATATGATTCAAAAAGTTGGAGTCTTGTTTCTCGGACTTGAACTTAGGTTTGTAGGCACTTCAAAAATCCTACTCATTCTATGATTCAAAAAGTTTGAGTCTCATTTCTCGGACTCAAACTTAGGTTTGTAGGCACTTCAAAAAGCCTACTTAATCTATGATTCAAAAAGTTGGAGTCTCGTTTCTCGGACTCGAACTTAGGTTTGTAGGCACTTCAAAAAGCATACTCATTTTATGATTCAAAAAGTTGGAGTCTCGTTTCTCGGACTCGAACTTAGGTTTGTATGCACTTCAAAAAGTCTATTCATTCTATGATTCAAAAAGTTGGAGTCTCGTTTCTCAGACTCAAACTTAGGTTTGTAGGCACTTCAAAAAGCCTATTCATTCTATGATTCAAAAAGTTTGAGTCCCGTTTCTCGAACTTGAACTTACTAAATCATGTTTCTCGAGCTTAGATATAGAGGAACTTAAACAATCCTATTAATCGAGCTCAAAGTTTAAAAAATCGGGCCTTTATTGGCTTATCATGCATCTAGATTCATAATTGTCATTGGACTTCATTAGACTTTTAAATAAGATTTTCCTTTTTATCATGTGATTAAAAATAAAACTTTGGAATTAAATGACTTTCGAAAAATGCCCCTAGTTTAAAGGTTGGCTTTAACTGGAACTTGACTACGAGACTGATGGAATGGGTTACGCTTGAAAAATATGGACTTTGATGAATGACAGATAGAAGAAGTGACATTCCCTTAAATTTAAGACTCTTAAAATTATCATATGTGCAATAAGGGATTAATCATTTTCTTTCGAATTTCTTTTGAAAAATGCTTGAGCTGGCCTTAAAAAATCTTGATAAATATTAGAATAAAAGATCTTTATTTTCAAAGTGGTTGATGATTCTACATCTTCCATTAGCGAACACTTGAACAAGTAAACACACTTTTAAAGATCTTACAATGTTCAAGATGACTTCTGATTTTTTTAACTTCAACATTGTCTTCGTCGAATGTGAGCTCTTGGCTGAAAAATGAATATTGTGGCTTAAATGGTTCTGATTTTTAAGTTTCTTTACAAGCTTCCTTCTAAATTTTTCTTTTTGATGAGACCTTTCCTCCCATTTGATGATGCCCTAATTTTTTTCTAGATCGTCTCTTTAGATTTTCAATCTAGTAGGATTTATTTTTCTTTCTTGATGAGCCTTGATTTTTGCCTAGGTCGTCTTTTCAGGTTTTAAACCTAGTAGGCTTTCTTTTTTATGGTTATGACCTAAATTTGGCCTAAGTCACCTTTTCGGATTTTCGACTTAGCGGGCTTCTCTTTTTTTCTTGATGATCTTGAATAACCAACTCGACAACTTCTTGGTTCCCTGCACCTTAACTGAGTCAATTAGCATTTATGAGGACTTAATAGGTGGGCTTAGGATATGATTTAGGAAGAAAAGATATAAGGCTCAACTTCCCAAAATACCCTTAGTTTGATATTCTCTCTTTTCTGTCAATTATTTTTATTTTTTCTAAATGCCCCTAGTTTGATAATTCTTTTCTTTTTATCAATTATTTTGATTCTTTTTTCTAATGCCTTTAGTTTGGCATTCTTTTCTTTTGAACATTTCAATAGGGGATCTTCCTTTTAGATGACACTTTTCTTAAGATAATACACTTATTATTTGCGTGACCGGGCCTAAAGTAACTTCTCAGGTTGCCTACTTACCCCAAATATTTCTTTTTCTTTTGCGATAAGGTCAAAATGTAGTTCATACTAAGATTTCCTCCCAAGGTTGGTCGGTATGATTTAGAAAGAAGAGGCTATTGCTTTTATTTTTTTAAAGGCTGCGAGGGGCTAAAGAAGTTTTTTTTTTTTTGGTAAGATAGGATAATTGTTCGACCAAAGAAGACCTCCTTTGGTGAATGCTGCTTGACTTGGCCAAAGTTTCAGGAATTCGATATCTAGATTGCACTGTCACGTAAGGTTTTCTTTTGGAGATGAATATTCTTCAGTCTTCTTTTATGAAATCGAGTATGATCGAGTTTTCTAACCATTCAACTCTTCTAAAACTTCAAGAAAATATTTTATTCTTTTATGAATGAAAACTCTTCTCTTTTGAGTGAAAAACATGGTAGATCTACTTGTAAGTCTTAGCGTTTTTTTTTATGCTTTCAACTATATCATTTTTGACCGATAATCTTTTAATTTGAATTCATTCTTGACTTTATGTCTTGATCTATGTTTTTGTGTGATTCATCCATATATCCTTATGAGACCATGCAAGAACATTGTTGAATTTCTCAAATAAGTTTACTATTCTCTCATGTTCTCCTAAGGATAACGTATCACCAATTTACACTTCTTAAGTATACTCTTTAATTCCAATATTTATCAAATTTGGTTAGTGAGCTTTAAATCATTTCTCATGTTAGATTTTATATTCACATCATTATTGTACACATGATAATCAAAAGTTTTTTTATTAAAATAAAAAAAACATAGACTGACAAACCTTACTAAAACCCAAAAATAAAGATGACTAACTGAATTCAAAGACTGATGCAACTGAAACTAAAAAAAAAACTAAGAAGACTTAAAAGACGACATCATTCTGAATAGAGGGACATAATTATAGAGTCTATGCCACTTCGATTATCTTCGATGGATGACTTTAACTTGCCTGCTTTTACTATCTCTTTATAGTTCGATTCAAGCCTGTCATATGCGGGACAACCCGTTGCTTCAATAATTTCTCTGTTCTTTAGTTTTGTCACTGCCATAGGGTAGTTGAGCTCATTCTGGCATGGAACGAATGCACTGTTAAGACCAATTGGGTGAATGAAGGAAACTGGGTCAACTAATTCGGGTTTGGATATTGATATTAGGTTCAGAGTAGGAAGGGGTTGATTTTGAAAGGTAGGCAAAGGATTAGTCTTAACATTGGGAGTAGTGGGAGTGGGTATGGTAACTTTTCTTTGCTCAATAAGGTCTTGGATAGCATATCGGAGAGTAATACACCTGTCAAGAACATGACCAGACATCTGATGGAATTCACATAATTGCCCATTATCCATGTTTGGGGAAAGAGGATTAGGCAAAGGCTCAGGTAGTAAAGGTGCCAGTAATCCCCTTTTCATCAATTTTTAATAAGCAACACTAAGGGACATTCCAAGATTGGTAAACTGTCTCCTAGGCTTAGTTTGTGAAAGCTAAGTAGCTTGAGAAGAAAGTGCGAAGGAGGTGTTGGCAACTTGTAAGGAATTGACATTAGGTTTAAAATGTTTGGATTTTGACTCAGACGAGTTACCAAAAAGTCCTGAAGAGTAAGCATCATCAACTTGATTTCTAGCCGCAAGGAGAGATTGAAAAGTGAGGAGGTACTGAGGCATCAAGTACTTGGCATAATTTGGAGTGAGATTCCTGAGGATGATCTTGACTTGCTCCTTCTCTTGAGGTCGGTCCCACAATTGAGCTGTTTTAGCTCTCCATCGAGCAATGAACTCAGTGAAAGTTTCCCCGGGTTTCTGTTTAGTAGTTTCTAAGTCTCTTCTTGTGAGTTCGATATCCGTGTTGAATGAATATCGACTAATAAATTCTTTCATCAACTCATGCCATGTTCTTACCCGAGATGAGTCCAATGACATTAACCGGCAGGACCTATAAGGGTTCTTTGAAAAAGTTGAGCCATCTGTTTTTTACTCAGACCTTGAGATTGTATTATGCCGACATATACTTTTAAGTGAGTCTTAGGACATCCAATACTGTCAAAATTCTCCATATCTGGCATTGTGAACTTCTCTGGCAGACGGACTGTGGGAAACAAGGTCATTGCCCCTAAGCCAAGGGTAAGATCGTCGGGGTCTTTAATATTCTTCAAAGCAGTTTCAACCTGAGTTATTCGATGAGGTAGGATAGGGCGACGTGTAACTGATCATCTTCTTGGTTTTCAACGATGTCAAACACATCCTGAGGTTCTATAGCTTTATCTTTTCCCTTTTCAATTTTCAGGGATTCGATTTGTGTTTGGACTGAAGCAATAATCTGTACTTGAAAAGATTCTAAAATCTGACGGAGCGCAACTTCATCCATGGTACTCATTTTTTCTAGTGGCAAAGAGTGACTACTTGGCAATGGTACTCTAGATAGACGACTTTTTTCACGGATCCAAAGTGGTACAGATGGAGATTTAGAATGTTTGGGACCAATTATCACCTGATTGGAAGTAAACCAAGGTTAACCATTGACTCTAAAGGTTTGACTCTTAACCACATGATTAAAGTTTCGATATAGAATAGCCCAAGTCCTGTGGGAAATATCGAATCCAAATGCACTATAAGTCTATGGTGACCAAGAAAGTGAGAAAGATTAGACACGGGTCTACCCCTGATTGGGATAAAACCTTTGATCAGACAAATTAATTTGATCCTAAGATTGAATCTTTTTATATAAAGTGGTCTGGATCTTTAAAAGTGAAATCAATTAGTCTAACTGATTTGGTATTGATCAGTTGATCCATTTGTCAATTGGGCCAACTGGTTTAATTGATTCAAATTGATCGGTACATTTCACTGATTGGGTCGGATAGATATAGTGGGCTTAGTTTGAACAGTCTGGATCAGTCCACCCACTTAGCTGTTGTTGGATTAAATTGAGCAACCAGAGAACACCCATAGTCAGTTCAGGTCGTGACCTACAAGGAGGTTTCTAGACTCTAGGTTTACTACGTGCAATGCATTTTTATCTGGTTACCCTTGCCCAAGTACACTTATATATCTCTCGAGTATACTCAATCGGACGGGACGTGGTGACTTGGTTTGATATACCGTATAGGTGATAATCTAAAACTCCAACTCACTTCTCTAAAGTAAAAAACAACCAGTTTGATCCCCAGTTGAGAGGTGGCGCGTGATGCTGAGCAAGGGCTCACTTAAATACCTCTCGTCTATAATAGACGTAGTTTATCCCCCTCGTACAGTAGGGAACAACGGGGCAGGATCTCGCTCAGGCACTGGTTTTGACCAAGAAGTACAATTGATGTACTTGGATTATCTTTGATATACCTACGGGTACGAGTCAAGAGTTGTAGCTTTCATAAATGGTTTGGCATCCCACGAGGGGACCGATCAGGTACTAGTACTACGTTGGCAAACGGGATATGTGACTTTGCGGCTTACAATAGGTCAAAGGCTCAGGTCGCTTCAGCCTGGGTGCATCGATATACCTTTCAGAGTCACCTGATCAGACGGTACTGATGCCCCCAGTTTTATATACCCTAAGGTACGTGACTGGAGTTGTGGTTTTCATGAATGACGTCACATCTCCAAAAAGACCGGGCCATGCACTAGTGCCACGTTTGCTATATGGGACATACAAGCATGTAAAACAGTAAACGTGCATGTGGTGTGTGCAAAAGAGGGTGAGGTGTGCCTGGGGCATTTTCATATAAATGGGCCCGTTGGCCAAATCAAACCATCAACATATGAATATCAAATAGATACTGATCAAAAAATATAAAATCCATAGCATCAAAAATTAAGATTGAGGCATGCACATAAAAAGTATATATCAATTAAGAACATGGCATGTCAAATAGGCGGCAATTGGTATAGCACAAGGAATAATCAATTAGATCTAATATTGAAACATGCACGAAGAAAGAAAAAAACAAAAGGAATTTTATTTTATTTTATTATTATTATTATTATTTTTTTTTTTGCACTTTTGAATTTATTACTTAACAAGCTTAGGTTTTCTCGACTAACACATTAAGATTTCAAATTTTACAAGGAGTCATTAGGCCACCGTGATCGACAATCCAATGCTACGGCCTTTTAGATTTGATGGAAACAATGTGAATCCGAAAATAAAATTTAAAAAAAAAATGAAACTTATGTCCAAAGTTTTGAAAATGGGTGGCAAAGAAATTCCATCAAAATGCCAAATTTAGAATCGAAATTCTATGATAAAGTAAATAATTATAAAGGATAAAATTCTAAGAATCTTAAAAATGTTCAATTTTCACGTTGGATTTCAATTTTCAAATTGGAAAATTATAGCCACCTACTTTCAATATCGACGATTAAGATCGATTTTATTTTTATTTTTATTTTTTTAGAAAATCGAAAAGGCTGCGGCATCAAATTTTTAATTTGACGTTCCAAGTGGACCCAATGACACCTAGTAAGATTCAAATCTTACTAAGTGAGTCATAATAGCATAGCTCATAAATTGAGTTTCAACCCATCTTTTTTAACTCATGTTGCTGGCAGCACACAAGTATTAACTCGTTATTTTTTACTAAGATGTGGGTCCCACGTTGTTAAGTAAAAAACTCACAAAACAAAAATTTGATCTTTCAAAGATCAAGGATCAAAAATTTGACCTTGTTACTTCTGTTGAGAAGATCAAGGATCTTCGATTATTTTCGATCCGATTTACATCTTTTCCCCGAGACCAAGAGAGAGAGAGAGAGAAGAGAGAGGCGTCCTTCTTCCTGGTCTCTTCTTTCTCTTGAAGAAGAAGAAGATAGAAAAAAGGAAAAGATTAAAAAGCCTACCAGCACACCACTCATGTTGCTGGCAGAACACAAGTATTAACTCGTTATTTTTTACTAAGATGTGGGTCCCACATTGTTAAGTAAAAAACTCACAAAACAAAAATTTGATCTTTCAAAGATGTGGTCCGTCCAAAGAATCTTGAATAACAGATTCATAAAGCAGATTTTTCCAAATAAAAAACGTAACCAGAACATCTGCCTGAGTAAGATATTATTCACAAAAAAAATAAAAAGTTTTTCTTTTATTCTCTCCTCAGCCACATATTCACAACACTCATTCACTCTCTTCTTTCCTCTATTTTAGTTTACCTTTTTTCTTTTTTTTTTTTAAATCAGAAAATCAAACCAAAAAACACGATTGTGCTATCAATTCGATCCATCTGAGCTAATTGTCCACACCATAACATGCTGCAAATCAGCATCAAGACCATTGTTCTTCATCATAATTTTCCATTATATCAGTAAATTTTGTTGAATCTGACATCAAAATCATGAAGGAGTTCATCCGATTCAGATCGGATTATTCAAACGGAACATGGAAGGTAAACCGATTAAAACCATTGTTCTTCATAAAAATTGTGCAACTAAGCACAGTAAATTTTGAACCTAAATCCATCTAAAAGTTATATTTCTATGAAGATGAAGAGTAAAAAATTATAAAGTTTCTCATTCTCACCATCTTCAAACAAAACTCACCGATATTCCATCTACCGGTATAACGCTTAAGCCCATCGAGGGGACCTTTCCTACATGTTTTCTCTTCAGCTAATGTAAACAAAGAATTTTCTGTAGGTCCCTCTACAATAGACCTTCACGTCCCTCTTCTACGTTTTCAATCTTGTTGTCATTGGAGTTACTACAATGAAAGTTTCCGTCTTTGTTACTTCTGTTGAGAAGATCAAGGATCTTCGATTATTTTCGATCTGATTTACATCTTTTCCCCGAGATCGAGAGAGAGAGAGAGAGAGAGAAGAGAGAGGCGTCCTTCTTCCTAGTCTCTTCTTTCTCTTGAAGAAAAAGAAGATAGAAAAAAGGAAAATATTAAAAAGCCTACCAGCACACCACTCATTATACTAAACACATTAAGTGTTTGAAGATTGAAAACGACCTTTTACTAGGGCACCCTAGTGCTTGACAGAAACTTAAAAAAATCAAACTTTGTTGGGTTTTCCTTTTGCTGCCAATGGATAGCACGTTTTTAAAAAAAAGTTTTATATATAAAAAAACGAACTGCCAAAGGGCAGATTGAAAAAATAAAATAAAATAAAAAATAAGGAAAAAAAAAAGAAAAGAAAAATCAAAGGATGAATCGATTCCTAAAAACAAACTAAATAATAATAAAAAAATTATATGATTTAATAACTATCACTCCGTCTTTAATGCAATCATGCTTTTGAAATCCCAAATTATTTATGATTGTTCTTGATTGGCCTTCAATTGAACCACAAAAGTAATGCTTGATTGATTCATAAAAATAATATGCCGAGATCTCCAATATTCAAAAATACATGCTCAATAATCGAATCAAAACACAAAGATGATAAATTAATAAATATACCAATAAAATAAATAAAAAACATTCTAGGTAATTTTAGCAATGCTCTATACTCGGGGTTTTTCAAGTCTGATCTTCAAAAAGTCCCCAGCGGAGTCACCAATGAAAGCGTCCTCGATCCGCGGGGTGCGCGGATCCGCTTTTGACCTTTAAGGTTTGGGAGTCGCCACCTAGTTATTACGGTCTAGGAGCCGAACTTTGATTTTAAAAGGTAAATAAACTAATCTACGAAAGAAAAATACGGGTCCGGGGATCACGTTACGGGATTGGAAGGTGTTAGGCACCAACCCCGCCCGGCAAACGTCGGTTTCTACTAATTTCTAAATAAAACTACATTGCTAATAAGACCTAAATAATAATATTAAAAAAAAAATACTCAATCTTTTCGAACGCAACGATTTTGTTCCTTCAGATCTGATAGAATAGTTCCTCGTATAATATTCCTCGCTTTGTTCTGTCTTTGGATCTGATCTCTGAGCTCCGAGGCAAGGTATCTATTTTTTAGATCTGGATTCTTCGAATTTGTTTATAGATGTAGGGGTGTTTTTGAAGGGCTTCTAGGTATTTTTTGACCTAAAATTGAGGTAGAGGTATTAGGTAAGGAGTTAGGACTTCAAAATTAGGGTTTATGGGAGGTTAGGGAAGCTTTTTGACCTACTTCTCTTAGGATTTATTTTTTCATACAAAAATAGGTTGTGAGGACCTCTATTTATAGATTTTTTTAAAGGTTTGTTTAAATAGAATTAGTGTTTAATTAGAATTCTTTTAGTTAGAGTTGTATTTAGTTAGAATTCTATTAGGTAGAGTTGTATTTTAATTAGAATTATTTTAGGTAGAGTTATATTTTAGTTAGAATTCTATTAAATAGAGTTATTATTTAAGTAGAACTCTATTAGGGTTTTGACTTTTCGTCTTATTTGATTGACTTTAGTCTTAATTGATTGACTTTAATATCTTGACTTTAGTATTACTTAATTGACTTTAGTCTTACTTGATTGACTTTAATACCTTGAATTTAGTTTTTCTTGATTGACTTTAATTTTTTGGAGAACCCCCCTCTATTATATCTTTAATTTTTAGGACCCCCAAATGGAGGGGTCCTTGAAGAAATATCTTGGCTACCCTCAACAATTTTGCCTGAGAGCCTCATTGAATGATTTTTTTAGTTTAAAATTTTAAATTAATTTTATTAATATTTCACTTTAATTATTTAATATTTTATTTATTAATTTTCAAATTTTTAATTATAAAAATTGTGAAATTATCGTTTTGCCCTCGAAAAGGACTTTTCACGTTTTAAGTCAGTTTTTTATGTTCTAGGATGTTTTAGAATCGATTTTTCGTAAGAAATTCAATAGAAATATTGGTTTGTGTCATTCATGAAATTTTTTGTGTGAAATGATCGTGAACTTTATGAGGGGCATTTTCGTAATTTTGTCAAATTATGTGAAAATTGACGAAATGATTTATTTGATTTTGATTTGTTGTTTTATGTGTTCGAAAGGATTTTTTATTTTTGTAATTTGGTCATTTTTATCGTAAAGCTTCTTTTTATTTGAAAAATGATGATTTCTAAGCTTTTGAGGTTATATTTTCCTAGCGTAGTGTGGTTTCTACAGTTTTGTTAATTTGAGATACCTCATCCGGATTTCTGAAATATATCTGGTAACAAAATAAAGTATTAGAATAATCATCCATCATTGGGAACCGTTGCAATCGAGTTGACGAGTTGATTAATCAGGCGAGTGCAAAAATGGGGTGTCCACAGTATCTGAGCGTAATTTCAGGAAAACCCTTGGCAGCATCTGAGAATAATTCTGAGAAACGCTCAGCGGTATCTGAACATAATTCCAAGAAATCCTCGGCGGTATCTAAGCATAATTTCTAGAATACTCTCGACGAGATTTGAGCATAATTTCGAGAAACCCTCGGCAGCATCTGAACATAATTTTGAGGGTATCTGAGAATAATTTCGAGAAATCCTCGGCGATATCTAAGCATAATTCTGAGAAAACCCTCGACGGCATCTGAGCATAATTCCGAGAAAACCTTCGGTGGCATCTGAGCATAATTCCGAGAAACCCTTGGTGGTATCTAAGCATAATTTTGAGAAAACCCTCGGTGGCATCTGACTGAGTAAAAATTGGAAAGGTGGGAATGAATCTGGGAAAAAATGATTGAAAATGAATCTGGAGAAGAGTGATTGAATTTGAGAATGAATAGATCTAGGAAAGAATGATTGAAAATGATTCTGAAAAAGAATAATTGAATCTGGGAGCGAATAGATCTGGGAAAGGATGAATGCCCTATTTTCTATTTTAGGTGAAAGGGTTACGAGTTAATCTCTGGGCACAACCAAATGTGAAATCCGAAATGCTTTTATTTGAACCTCAAGGTTTTATCCAAAAGTTTTATAAATTTAAAACCTGAGTTTTTATTTCTTTTGAACGACAAAGGTTTTTGAAAAATTGTTATCAAGAAGGTAACCTTAAGTTTGGGGTTCCCATTATTTTTTAGGATTAACATTGCTCAAAAATAAAATGCCCCTAGTTTGACAATAAACATGGCATTGGAGAAAATTGAACACATCATGTAAAAATTTAAAAAAAAAAATGCCCCCAGTATAAGCGGGAAAAGCTACATATTAAAGAAGAAAGAAAATGCCCCTTGTATGAAGATTTGAAATATTTGATTACCACAAACGCAATAAAGATCCAACTTTTAATTTTGATTAATTTTATTGATGGTTTTGAGTCAGGCTCAAGAAAACAAAATATTTCTTTTTGGGACTCATCATAGAATTCACCCTTCTCTCCCTTGATTCACTTGGAAAAGTAAAAAATTTTCAGATTGATCGTAGACAAGATACTTGTGACTTCTGAGTCTGTGCTTGGTTTAAGCTAAGTATTGAACTTGATTATTCGGACTTCTGATGTTTTAGCTCGGACGGCTCTTAACTTTTTAATCCCCAAAGCTTTTTCATTTGTTGCTCTAACTTTTGCCTAGATTGCCCTTTCAAAATTTCAAACTAGCGAGCATGCTCTAGTTTTTGCCTAGATCACCTTTTCAGGTTTTCAAACTAGCAAGCTTTTTTCTTTTTTTTTTCTTTTCTCTGATTGTTACCAAGATTGTCCTTTTGGATTTTCAACCTTGTGAGCTTGCCTTAATTTTTGCCTAAGTCGTCCTTTTCGGATTTTCAACTTAGCAGGTTTTTTATTTTTTTCTCTTTTTTCTTTTTCTTTTTTTTTTTCTTCCCTTCTAAAGTTTTGGAGTTACTACCTTCCTTGACTTTTCGCACTGTACTTAGGAAGACTTTCATAGGTAGGCTTAGGACTGGGCATAAAAAGAAAGGGATTTTGAGGCTCAAAAAAACCCAAATGCTCCTTATGTGGCATTTCCTTTTAAATTATTTTCTTTTTCCTTGAATTTTCTTTCCCATTTTGGATGATATTTCTTTTTCTTTTGAATTTTTTTTTTTAGATTTTTTCTTTTTTAGGGAATCTATTTTTTTATTTTAATGTGGTCGAGCCTGAAGTAACTTCTTAGGTTGCCTACGTACCCTAGACTTTTGGGATCAGACCAAAACGTAGTTCGAATTTTTCCCTCCCCTGGGTTAGGTGATCGGGCTGAGAAAGAAAAATGTATATATATATATATTGAAAAAGGTTGCAAAGGGCTGAGAAATGAGATATTGAACTGGGTAGTAGGAAAATTGATTCGACCAAAGATGGCCTCCTTAAATATAATATCGCTTGATCTGGTCAAAGTTGGTTGACTCTGATAGTTCAATTTCATCATGGTCTTGAAGTCTGACAGCTTTTCCAGATAATATTTTTTGATGATGAACATATCTCCCCAATTAGGTTTGAACTTCCCTCTAGGGTCAAAAATAAGCGTCTGATTTTCTTTGAGTACCAAATTTTCGACTTGTAAGTGATGGGCCTTGATCTTTTTGTCAAACGCACGGGCAACTCTTCTTTGATAATCCTGTATGTGGTACAAAGCTTTTAGGTTATTTTCTTCAGTCAAGTTCAATTCTTTGTATTGATGTCGGACTCAGTTTGTTTCTAACAATTGACTTTCAGTCAAGTCCTTGATATAAGGGATTTCCATTTCAACTGGTGAGACTGCTTCAATATCATACACTAGAGAATAGGGAATGACTCCAATGGAAGATTGTATTGATGTACAATATGATCCAGTGTGAATGACAGCTTCTCTGACCATTCTCGGTACGATCGACACATTTTCACGATGATTATTTTGAAACTCTTATTAGCTATTTGCTTCAACCACTCCATTAATCTGAGGACGATAAGGAGATGATGCCGGATCTTGAACTTTGAACACAAAGTAATCCTTGACTTTAAAGTGTGACCCGTTATCAAATATCAATCCCAAAGGTACCATGTATTGACTTATGATAGCTGCAGTGAGGACAACATCAAGCGAGTATCTATTCCATGTCGGACAACACCCAAGCTTGTACCTAACCTATCCTCATTAGACCACGTAAACAAGTCTTTTGAAATTTCTGAGTAAATTCATTATCCCTTCGTGTTCCTCTAGGGATATGATGGTTTCTACTTAAATCTCTTTAGGAATTATTTTCTGTTCCGAGGTCAATGACCTTTGCTTTCTTGATTAAAAGTTGAACCCCACCCTTATCTTCTTGTTCAAGAAAGAAATCTATCCTTAAAGCCAGATTAGTAGTTAATTCGTTAATGTACTCGAGGTATTCAAAAATTTCATTTATTCAAATGGGGCGACAGACGTCATTCTAGACTTGGCAAACAAACTCAACTCATAAAATAGAGTTGACTCAATCTAAAGAAGTCATGACCTTGCTAAAAAAAGAACTCGAGCTAACCCAAATGACTCATGAAAACTCAAGATAACTACCCACAATGGGCTTGATTAGGACTGAGACATTGCTTACAACCGACAGGATTGAGGCACGGTGATCTTCAGGGAACAACTGTGTAATTTTGAGAAATTTTGAGGTGTTTCTGACAATTCATTTGGTGTTGATGTTATTTTTAACTGACCGGACTAGTGACCCTAACTAAACGACGAAAGATTGAGCTTAGGTACAATGATAATCCCATCAAAAGTCAATTCCAGTATTACCCCCTTGATAACATTTTAATAAATACTGAGATTTTCTTGAATTTGTGCACCAATCCATTAAACAATCCATTCATGTAATTCTATTGCACTCTTAAAATTATTAACAAATAATGTTTTCAAACTTTCACAAATCTGATTATTTTTTACAATTATTTTCTTTTTAGGAAAATAAATTTTAGTAATTTTTCAAGGTCCATAAAAAAAATTGATTTTTTGTAAAAATCTTTTCTTTTTCTTTAGAAAAATAATATTTTAGAAAATTTTCAAAGTCCATGTAAATCATTTTTCTTTAAAAAAATAGATCTTTTGGAAAATATTTTCTTCTGAAAAATATTTTTTTATTTGGAAAACATTTTCTCTTGGAAAATCTTGTTCTTATGAAAAATATTTTCTGGAAAACATTTTTTCTAAAGAACACTTCTTCTGAAAAATATTTTTCCTGGAAAAATACTTTCCTTTTGTAAATCATTTTTCTTCTTTGAAAATGGGTTGAAACCCGGATTTAGAAAATAATTTGATTTCCATTTTGATTTAAATGGCCCGACCCATCATGATTGTTGGATCAAGATGGACTGGGTCATTATTAATTATTGCAAAAGATGGATTCTTTATTGGGTCGGTGCACCCATTTTAATCAGGTAAGACAAAAAACTTTAATCTTTGAAGACAACCATACATTCTAATCTCATCATTCATATACATGCATCCTGATCTCATCATTCACATGCATTCATCATTCACAAGATTCCATTCAATAAACAATCCGGGAACACCCACGATAAGTTCGAGTCGTGACCTACAGGGGAGATTTCTAGACTCTAAACTTACTATATGCAATGCATTTTTATCTGGCCACCCTTGCCCAAGTACACCTATATACCTCTCGAACATACTCAATCAGACGGTACGTAGTGACTTGGTTTGATATACCGTATAGATGAGAATCTAAAACTTCAACTCACTTCTCTGAAGTCAAAAATAGCCAGTTTAATCCCCAAATTAGAGGTGGCGCGCGATGCTTGAGCAAAGGTAATCTTAAATTACCTCTTTTCTAGAATAGACGTAGTCTATCCTCCTAGTACCATAGTACATCAGAGCAGGATCTCGCTTAGGCACTAGTTTTGACCAAGAAGTACAACTGATGTAGTTGGATCATCTTTAATATACCTATGGGTACGAGTCAAAAGTTATAGCTTGCATAAATGGTTTGGCATTCCACGAAGGGACCGACCACGTACTAGTACTACGTTGGCAAACGGGACATGTGACTGTGTGACTTACAATGGGTCAAAGGCTCAGGTCGTTCCAGCTTGGGTGCATCGATATATTTTTCAGAGTCACCTGATCAGACGGTACCGATACCCTAATTTAATATATCCTAAGGTACGTGACTGGAGTTGTGATTTTCATGAATGACATTGCATCTCCAAAGAGACCGGGCCACTCACTAGTGCCACGTTGGCTATTAGGGACATGCAAGCGTGCAAAACAATAAATATGCTAGTGGTGTGTGCAAAATAGGGTAGGGTGTGCCCGGGGCCTTTTTCAAACAAATGAGCCCATGGGCCTGATCATACTATCATAATATGGATTTCAATTATTGAACCAAATATAAACAACATCCATTCAATTCAAGATCAAAGCATGCACATCATCAGATCAAGGTGTATTAGATGAGTAATCATATAATATTCAATTAGATCTAACATTCAAATCAACATAAAATTAATCAAAACAAAATTTTTATTTTATGGTCCAATCATTGATCACTTTTGGATGATCCAAAATTTCCCACGAATATTGAATTGAGGACATAACGGTATTGGTGGAGATAAGGAGTGATGAAACTTTTTTTTTTTTTTTGAAAAAAAAAACAAAAAAATTAAATTTGATACTCAACAAACTTCTCAATGAGCACTGTGGTTATTTTGACAAACACATTAAGATTTCAAATTTTACGAATAGTCGTTAAGCCAACATGATCGATAATCCAATGTCATGGCCTTCTAAATTTCAAGAAAAATGTTTTGATCCAAAATATTATTAAAAAATAATGAGCTTAGATCCAAGTTGTTGAAAATTTATAGCTATTAACTTTCAACCAAAGTCCTAATATTTTATATTGAAAGAGAAAGAAAAAAAAAATTATTTCAAAATTCATCGAATCAATGACATTGGATCATGTCACGTGAGAGCAAAACGACCCATAGCAAAAGTAAAACCTTACTAAGTGAGTTAGATTATACCATTGTGGTGAAAAATCCTTAGTAAGGAATGTGATTTCCAAAAATTTGAGGTGGCGCCCGCGGTATTGTAAAGAATTAAATACTTATTAAAGACAATATTTGAAGGATTTTTAATCTTAAAAAACATATTTGAATGATTTTTAATTTTAAAAACGAACAAGTGGGTCCCATCCAAAGTTTGTTTGCAGTAACAAAAAAAAAACTTTTTTTTTTCTAAAGAAAGAAGAAAAAAATGCCAAATGGCGATATTATGAGTGATCCACACATGAGAGAGGTGTTTGTGATCAACACCATAGTTTACTCTGAACTTTACTAACAGAATCACCATCCATCATATTCTTTTAATGGCCACCCTTACCAATCCACTCACAGCAACAGCAGAATCCATGATTCCAAACAAAATCATCCAATTTGAATGTTTCTTTGAACGACTAACACCATCTCACACAACTGACCATTAAATCACGTCCATCTCAATCATGCAAAGAAACCCCATAAAACCCACGTTCCTTTTTATCTCCATGGCTTCTCTTGTCTCACCTCACCAGTTAACAATTGTCGAATTTCAACCTTTTTCTCATTATCAGACGACTTAACAGCGTGCGCACGATTTCACCAGTGGAAGTATAGCAAACACAGATGAAGAATATAGCCTTGTTGTTCTACAATGCACGCTTCAATGGATTTGTATCCATTGATACTATGATCGATCGAGAAAGAGAGAGACGTCACTCCGTTTATTTGTTGTTTCTTCTTCACAGATAGATGGAAAATAATAATAAAAAACTTTTACTAACCGTACACAAAAAAAAACTTGTTGCTGTAGCTACAACACGTCATGGACAACAACGTATGAAAACTCTTTTTTTTTTCTTTTAAGAAAAAAAAATCGAATTCTACTTTTTTAAAAAAGAGAAAAATTGAACTTTGTTTTATAAAAAATATAAAAAATAAAAATAAAAAATAAAAACTGAATTCGGGTTAAAAATAAATAAATAAATAAATTTATTAAAAGAGAAAAATCGAATTTTGTTTTGAAATTTTTTTCACATCAGCCTATGGATTGTTTCTCTCTATCTATTTTGCTGTTTTTTTTTTTATAATAAAACATGTGAAATTCAATCGGTGAGTGATATTTGGGCACTAAGGGCAATCCATTTAATCAATTGGGTATCTCAATATCGTCCATCAAAAACCAAGATTTACAGAACCAGAAAAAGAATGATCAAGATTGAGAAAACACCGTTGGATCCAATATGGTTCTTTTAACAGAAATTTTTCAAGAATAAACAAGTTGTTTATCGGATTCAAACCGTAGATTAAAGTATCAGATTCAAGAGTTCTTGTGATTTGAAACTTGAAGCACAAATCTTGAGAGAGAAAGAGAGAGATAATATTATTTTTTTTTTGCGATTTTTAGTTTTTTTTTTTTCTATTGGAGAAGGAGATAAAAAATAGCAGAAACGGATCTCTGCTAATGGCACACCAAGCGTAAAAAAAAATTGCGATTTTTTTCTGATTTTTTTTCTTGGAATTCTCTCCTCATCACGAACAACATTAAAAAACACACTTTTTTTTGTTTCTTAGAGCATTACTCATAAATAATTTATTTTCACAACTCGACGCATATGCCTAGTAACGCACTGCAAAATAATTCATCCAAGATTTTTTTCTTAAAAAAAAAATCATACCTCTCATCCTAACCACTCTCATTCCATCATCAATTTATGTCAATTTAAATCTATCATTATTTATGGTCATCCCACCATCATTCCGTCCTTAATTTATGTCAATTTGAATCATCATTACTTAGGGACATCCCAAAATGACCCTAGATTGAATCATAAAAAGTGATATTCCAAAATGACATACTCAAAATCAATCCAAATAATGCCAACAAAAAAATAATAATAATAATACAACCTAAAAATATAAAATAAACCAAATAATGAAAATGGTTCAACAACCATTTTTTTCACAATATTATCCTCTTGAGATCCTACATTATTTAGGGTCAGTTCGGATGATCCTAGATTAAACCATAAAAATGTGCAAAAGTATTCGGAATCCAAACAAATGATCAATAATTAAGTAAAAAAGAATGATAAAAAAATAAAATAAACAGATAAACAAATAACTAAAAATAAATTAAAATAAATGGTCCTACTAGCAATGCTTCCCATACTTGGGGCTTTTCAAGTTTAATCCTCAATAATCCCCAGTGGAGTCGCCACTGAAAACGCCCTCGATCCGCGGGGTGGGCGGATTCACTTTTGACCTTTGAGGTTTGGGAGTCGTCACCTAGTTATTACATTCTAGAAATAGAATACTAACTCTAAAAAGGTAAATACTACTAATCTACGAAAGAGAAATACAGGTCCGGGCATCACGTTACAGGGTTGGAAGGTGTTAGACACTAACCCCGTCCGACAAACACCGATCTCTACTAATTCTCAAATAAAATTATATTACTAACAAGACCCAAATAATAATAAAAAATAAAAATAATTATCTTTTTCGAACGCAACGATTTTGTTCCCATAGATCTGATAAAATAACTCCTTATACAGTATTCCTCACTTCGTTCTATTGTCGGATCTGATTCCTGATCTCTAAATTGAGGTATCTTCTTCTTGGATCTATGAATTTTTTATTTTTTTTTATAGATTTTAAGGTATTTTAGAAGGGTTTTTGGGCATTTTTTGAGCTAAAGTTGGGGTATGGATGTTAGGTAAGGAGTTAGGACTTCAAAATTAGAGTTTTGGGGAGGTTGGAGAAGCTTTTTAACCTACTTTTCTTATGTTTTTTTTTAAAATACGAAAATAGGTTGTTGGGACCCCTATTTATAGATTTTTTTAAATGCTTTTTAGATAGAGTTAGTATTTAATTATAATTTTTTTAGAGAGAGTTATTATTTATTTAGAATTATTTTAAATAGAGTTATTATTTAATTGGAATTCTATTAGGGTTTTGACTTTTAGTCTCACTTGATTGACATTAATATTTTGACTTTAGTCTTACTTAATTGACTTTAAGATTGACTTTAGTCTTACTTGATTGACTTTAAGATTTTAATTAAGATTTCACTTTACATTAATTAATGTTTTAATTATTAATTTTAGAATTTTTAATTATTAAAATTATAAAATTATCGTTTTGCCCTCAGAGAAGACTTTTTGCGTCTTAAGTCGGTTTTCAATGTTCCAAGATGTTTTGGAATTGATTTTTTGTAAGAAATTCAATGGGAATATTGGTTTTTATCATTTATGAATTTTTTTGTGTGAAATGATCGTGAACTTTATGAGGGACATTTTCTTATCGAATTTTGTGAAAATTGACAAAATGATTTATTTGGTTTCGATTTATTATTTTATGTGTTTGAAAGGATTTTCCTAAGCGTAACATAAGCTCTACGGATGTTTTACGATTAAGGGTATTTTAGTAATCTATCGTGAAAATTTTTTGTTTGAAGAATTATGATTTTTATGTTTTTGGGATTATATTTTCTTAGCATAGCGTGATTTCTATAGTTTTGTCAGTTCGAGATACCTCATCCAGATTTTTGAAATATATCTGGTAACAAAATAAAGCATTGGAATAAACATCTATCATTGGGAACCGTTGCAATCAAGTTGACAAGTTGATTAATCAGGCGAATGCAAAAATGGGATGTCTACAGATGGGGGGTATTTATGGGTGTTGGGAGAATATTTTGAGGATATAATGGGGTGAATTATTGGAAAAGTAGAGAATGACATAGGTTTTTAATGTGAGGGGTATGAAATTTATGGTTGGAATGAGGTAGTTATATTATGAAGGTAAGTGGGTTGTATTTTGATCCAAATGGTTTAGATCTTACCCAATCCATTTGGGTAGAGTGTTTGGTGATATGAGATGAGTGATGAGTGATGTGAGATGGAGAGAATGGGGGTGTAAGGTGTTATGTATTTGATTGAGTGTTAGGTTGTTTGAAGATGTGAAGTGTTTATATTTAGGAGAATTGATTATGTAAGAGATTAAGTGTTTGGATTTTTGGGAAGGTTGAGGGGATGGTGGCATGTAGCAAAAGAAGAGAAAAATGAGGTGATTTAGATGGATTGATTAGTAAGAAGGAGTGTTAGATTGGATATGAGGGGTGTGGGTTTGGTTTGTAAGAATGGTTTTTGTAAGAAAGTATAAAAGGAGGTGTGGGTTGTGATGTGAGTTGGTGGAGTGTTTAGAGAAAAGTGATGGGTTATTGTATGGGTTGTGATGTGGTGGTCGGTTGTGCTAGAGAAGGGTGAGGTGGGTAGGTGAGGAAAGGGTATGGGTAGAGATGATTTGGGAGAGAGATGATGTGGGTAAATGGATTGTTAGAGAAAGGTGATGGGGATAGGTAGTTAGATGAGGGAGATAAGAGGAGGTGATGACATGTGTCATCTTTGGTAATTAAGATGGTAATTGGTTGATGTGGATAGTGGTTTATAGGTTAGGATTATGAATTAGATGTGAATTTGCATATGGATTGGATGTGGATTTGAATATGGATAAGGGTTTGTGGGCCTTTAGTGTATTGGTTTTGGGTTATGAAAGGTTGTAGGTTATTTGAGATTGGTTACGGTCATTTTGGAATGGATTTTTAGAGGGCGGGTATGTTTTCGATTTTTAGGTAATGTAGGATTAAGTTTGGGTAAGGTGAGAAATGTATTTTGTGAGTGTTGAGGGTTTGTGGGCTTTAGGTGGGCATAGGTTTTTTCGGATTTGGAGGTGGAGTAGTGAAGGTTAGGGAGGGTAGCGGGTATCCCAAGTCTCATTTTGCATTTATTTCATCTTTTGAATGATTTGGGGATCATGGATGGATCAAAATGCCACGTATTGACAAATTAGGCTTTTTAGGCCCGTTGGTAAATTTTATTGAAAATCAAGTATTTTGAATTATAGTAACGGAGCGGTGAAGTCGGGGTACACCAAAGGTCGGGGTTGGATTGGGGTAAGAAGCCATTTTTTCAACAGTTTTTGAAAGGCTACGGTAAGAGTAATCCCTAGATTGGTAAATTGACGCGGGGTTCTGGATTGACCTGGGTGAGCAATGATTATTGGTTCAGGCTAGAGGTTGAATCGGGGTAGTTGATGTGTTGGCTATGTGAACATGGTTGGTACTTGGTTTAGGAGCAAAGGGTTTCTTGGACATATTGCCCGAGGGGTTAGAAAGAACCCCAGAGGCAAAAACATCCTCGAGTTGGCTTCCAACTTTGAAAGCGCCCTCGATCCGCAGGGTGCGCGGATCCGCTTTTGACTCTTGAGGTTTGGGAGTCGCCACCTAGTTATTATGGTCTAGGAACCAAACTGACTCTAAAACGGATAAAAAAAAACTAATCTACTACAGAAAAACTGAATCTGGGGATCATATTACGGGGTTGGAAGGTGTTAGGTACCAACCCCGCCCGGCCAATGCCGGTCTCTACTTATCCCAAATAAGACTACATTGCTAATGGTAAAATCTAGATAAAAAAAATAAAAAAAATAAGAAAAATCTTACCTTCGATCTGCAAAGGTTCTATTCCCTCAGATCTGGTGAAACTGCTCCTTGTACCGTACTCCTTACTTCGTTCTGTCTCTGGATCTGATTTCTGATCTCCGAGTCAACGTATCTCCTTCTTGGATCTGGGTGCTTCAAATTTGTTATGGATTTTGGGGTGTTTTTGAAAAGTTTCTAGGTGTTTTTTAGGCTAAAATCGAAGTAGGGGTGTTAGGTAAGGAGTTGGGACTTCAAAATTAGGGTTTTGGAGAGGTGTGGAGGCTTCTTCACCTACTTTTCCTAGGATTTTTTCTTTGATATGGTAATAGGGTGTGGAGGCTCCTATTTATAAAGTTTTTTAAGAGAATTAGGGTTTTGATTTAGGGTTTTGACCTTAGTCTTATGAGATTGACTTTAATACTTTGACTTTAGTCTTTCTTGGTTGGTTTTTAATATCTTGACTTTAGTCTTACTTGATTGAATTTAAGATTGACTTTAATTTTTTGAGAACCCCCATTTTATTATATCTTTAATTCTTTGGGCCCCCAGATGGAGGGGTCCTTGAATAAATATCTTGGCAACCATCAACAATTTTGCCTGAAAGCCTGATTGGTCGATTTTTTGATTAAAATTTTTAAATTAATTTTATTAATGTTTCACCTTACATTATTTAATGGTTTATTTATTAATTTTAAAATTTTTAATTATTAAAATTGTGAAATTACTATTTTGCCCTCGGAGAGAATTTTTTACGTTTTAAGTCATTTTTCAATGTTCCAGGATGTTTTGGAATCAATTTTTCATAAGGAATTCAATGGGAATCTTGGTGTTTATCATTTATGAAGTTTTTTGTATGAAATGGTCATGAACTTTATGAAGGGCATTTTCATAATTTTGTCAAATTTTGTGAATATTGGCGAAGTGGTTTATTTGGTTTCAATTTGTTGTTTTATGTGTTTGAAGCGTGACGTAGGTTCTAGGGTTGTGTTGATGTTAGGGGTATTTTGGTAATTTGGTCATTTTTAGTGATTTTTATCGTGAAGCTTCTTTTTAGTTTGCAAGATGATGATTTCTATGTTTCTGGGGACGTATTTTCCTAGCGTAGCGTGATTTCTAAAGTTTTGTTAGTCCGAGATACTTCATCCGGATTTTTGAAACATATCTGGTAACAAAATAAAGCATTGGAATAAACATCCATCATTGGGAACCGTTGTGATCGGGTTGACGAGTTGATTAATCAGGCGAGTGCAAAAATGGGGTGTCTACAGATGTCCCTCTTTGGCAGAGGGTTGAAGCAAACTAGATAGCAAATCTATTTTAGTAGATAATGCGATATCCGAATGCCAAAGCTAGTGACTGTTCATTTTGCAGCCTGATTTACCAATTCGTCGGGGTGTTCGAATCCTTGAGGGTAAAACTCTCCCCGAACTAGAAGGTTGTCAGGTCCTTGAGCGCTAGCTCTTACTGGCTGTGTTAGATCCTTGAATTTTAGAAAATTCTCGTTGATTGATGTAACAACTGTGCAAGTATGCGGACTTAAAATCTAAGATGAATTTCAAAGAGTTTAAGATGGAAATCAGTCAAGACTAAGCATAAAGTGAATATAAACTGAGCATAATTCCAAGAAAACCCTTCGCGGCATCTGAGCATAATTCTAAGAAAACCCTTTGCGGCATCTGAGCATAATTTCGAGTAAACCCTCGACGGCATTTGAGCATAATTCCAAGAAAACCCTTGGCGGCATCTGAGCATAGTTTCGAGAAAACCCTCGGTGGCATCTGAGCATAATTCCAAGAAAATCATTTACGGCATCTAAGCATAGTTCCGAGAAAACCCTCAGCGGCATCTGAGCATAGTTCCGAGAAAACCCTCGGCGGTAACTGAGCATAGTTCCGAGAAAACCCTTGGCGGCATCTGAGCATAATTCCAAGAAAACCCTTGGCGGCATCTGAGCATAGTTCCGAGAAAACCCTCGGCGGTAACTGAGCATAGTTCCGAGAAAACCCTTGGCGGCATCTGAGCATAATTCCAAGAAAACCCTTGGCGGCATCTGAGCATAGTTCTGAGAAAACCCTCGGCGGGATCTGAGCATAATTCTAAGTAAACACTTGGCTTCGAGAAAACCTTCGGCGGCATCTGAGCATAATTCTAAGTAAACCCTTGGCGGCATCTGAGCATAGTTCCAAGAAAACCCTCGGCGGCATCTGAGCAAATTCCAAGAAAATCCTTGGCGACATCTGAGCATAATTCCAAGAAAACCCTTGGTGGTATCTGAGCATAGTTACGAGAAAACCCTCGGCGGCATCTGAGCATAATTTTAAGAAAATCCTTGACGGCATCTAAGCATAGTTCCGAGAAAACCCTCAGCGGCATCTGAGCATAGTTCCGAGAAAACCCTCGGCGGTAACTGAGCATAGTTCCGAGAAAACCCTCGGCGGCATTTGAGCATAATTCCAAGAAAACCCTTGGCGGCATCTGAGCATAGTTCTGAGAAAACCCACGACGGGATCTGAGCATAATTCTAAGTAAACCCTTGGCTTCGAGAAAACCTTCGGCGGCATCTGAGCATAATTCTAAGTAAACCCTTGGCGGCATCTGAGCATAGTTCCGAGAAAACCCTCGGCGGCATTTGAGCATAATTCCAAGAAAATCCTTGACGGCATCTGAGCATAGTTCCGAGAAAACCCTCGGCGGCATCTGAGCATAATTCCAAGAAATCCCTTGGTGGCATCTGGCTGAGTAAAACTGAGAATGAAGGAATAAATCTGGGAAAGAATGACAATGAAATCTGGAAAAGAGGGGTTGAATCTGGGAATGAATAGATCTGGGACAGAATGAATGCCCTATCTCCTAGGTGAGATATAAAATGCATTTGTTTGAACCTCAAGGTTTTATCCAAAAGTTTTATGAATTTAAAACCTGAGTTTGAACCTCACGAGTTTTTCGAAAAATTGTTATCAAGAGGGTAACATTAAGTTTAGGGTTCTCATTATCTTTTAGGATTAACATTGCTAAAAAATAAGATGCCCTAGTTTAACAATAAACATTGCATTGAAAATAATTGAATACATCATGCAAAAAAATGCCCCTAGTATAAGAGGAAACTACATATTAGAGGAAAAAGAAAAATGCCCCTTGTATGAAGGTTTAAAAAATTTGATTACCACAAGCGCAATAAATATCCAACTTTTAATTTTGATTAATTTTATTGAAGGTTTTGAGTTGGGCTCAAGAGAACAAAATTATTTCCCTTTTGAGACTCAACATAGAATTCATTCTTCTCTCCCTTGGTTCACTTGGGGAAGTAAGAATTTTTAGATCAATCGTAGACAAGATACTTGTGACATCCGAGTCTATGTCTGGTTTAAGTTAACTATTGAACTTGATTATTCGGATTTCTGATGTTTCAGCTCGGACCGCTCTCAGCTTGGGATTTTCTTTTATTTTTCTTTGTTGCTCTAACTTTTGTCTAGATCGCCTTTTCAGGTTTTCAATCTAGCGAGCTTGCTCTAGCTTTTGCTTAGATCGCCTTTTCAGATTTTCCATCTAGCAAGCTCTTTCTTTTTTATTGGCTCTGATTGTTGCCAAAGTTGTCCTTTCAGATTTTCAACCTTGCGAGTTTGCCTTAATTTTTGCCTAAGTCGCCCTTTTCGGGTTTTCAACTCAACAGGCTTTATCATTATTTATCTTTTTCTTCTCCTCTGAACTTCTAGAATTACTATCTGATCATACTTTGCTACCCTCCTTGACTTTTTCACACGGTACTTAGGAGCACTTTTATAGGTAGGCTTGGGACTAGGCATAAAAAGAAAGGAATTTTGAGGCTCAAAAACCCAAATGCCCCTTGTGTGACATTTCATCTTCAATTTTCTTCCCCATGATGATATTTCTTTTTCTTTTGAATTTTTTTCTTTTTAGATTTTTTCTTTGTCGGAGAATCTATTTTTTTATTTTAATGTGGTCGGGCCTGAAGTAACTTCTCAGGTTGCCTACGTACCCCAAATTTTTGGGATCAGATCAAAATGTAGTTTGGATTTTTCCCTCCCCTGGGTTAGGTAATCAGGCTAAGAAGTAAAAGGCATATTTTTTCTCTTTTTGAACAGGCTGCAAAAGGATTGAGAAAGGAGATAATGAACTGGGTAATAGGAAATTGATTCGGTAAAAAACGGTCTCCTTAAATGTAATACCGTTTGATTTGGTCAAGGTTGGTTGGTTCTGGTAACTCGATTCCATCATGATCTTGAAGTCTGACAGCTTTACCTGGTAATATCTCCTTGATGATGTACAGACCTCCCAATTTGGTTTGAACTTCCCTCTAGGGTCAAAGATAGGTGCCTGATTTTCTTTGAGTACTAAATCCTTACTTGTAAGTGACGGGCCTTAATCTTTTTGTCAAATGCACGGGCGATCCTTCTTTGATAAGCTTGCACATGATACAAAGCTCTCAGTCGTTTTTCTTCGATCAAATTCAATTCTTCATACAGTTGGCGAACCCAATTTGTTTCTGACAACTGACTTTCCAACAAGACCCTGAGAGATGGAATTTCCATTTTAACTGGTAATACCGCTTCCATGCCATACACTAAGGAGTAGGGAGTAGTTCCAGTAGAGGATCGAATTGAAGTTCGATATGCCCATAGTGCAAATGACAGTTTTTCAGACCAATCTCGATGTAATTGACACATTTTCCTGATGATAGTCTTAAGATTCTTATTAGCTGCTTCGACTGCTCCATTAGTCTGAGGGCGGTAAGAAGATGATTTGTGGTGTGAGATTTTGAACTTTGAACACAAAGTAATAACCTCAGCATTGAAATGTGACCCGTTATTAGAAATCAGTTCCGAAGGTACCTAATACTGACTGATGATGTTTGTTTGGATAAACTTTGCAACTCGAGACGCAGTGAGGACATCATAAGAGGCAGTTTCGACCCACTTAGTAAAATAATCGATAACAACTAAAATGTATTCATCCCTGTTTGATGCTTTAGGCGATATTTTACCAATAATGTCAATTCCCCAAACTGAGAATGGCCATGGTGAAGTCAGACCAACTAATCGAGAAGGTGGCACATGTATGAGATTTGTATGTATTTGGCATTTGTGGCAAGTCTTAACCATGTGATGACAATCTATTTCCATCGTACGCCGGTAGTACCCTTGTCTCATAATTTTCTTAGCTAACATTTTCCCACTCATGTGAGGGCCGCATTCTTTTGAATGTAGTTCAACCATTATTTGTTCCGCTTGATCTTCATCGACGCATGACAAATGAATCCCATAATAAGACCTTTTGTATAAACTTCCTGCGCACAGGATGAATTGAGATGCTAATCTTAGTAAGGCTTGTCGTTCCTTTCTCGATCATCTTCTGGAAATTCTTATTTTTCCAACACCTTTTTAATGTCTGTGTACCACGGATTTCCATCAGGTAGTCGAGTAGTAATGTTGATCTGGTAACAATATGCAGGTTTGTCTTTGACTTCGACAGTGATCGACCTCAATTCCATGTTAGAGGGGAAATGGATCATTGAAGATAGAGTGACTAACGAGTCGGCAAATCTATTATCTTCCCTTGAAACGTGTTGGAACAGAATAGCTTTAAACTTACTCACTAGGTTTAACAAATTCTCATACTTTTCGTCTCTAGTCTTCCATTCTTCCAATGACTGGTGTATGACCAATGCTGAATCCCCAAAAACTTTGATTTCTGTAATACCCAGATTCAAAGCAGTTTCAAGTCTAGCGATGCATGCCTTATATTCGACTGTGTTATTGGTGTTAGAGAAAGCTAACTTAATAGCGATCGGAATGTGGCATCCTTCTGGAGAAAACATGACTGCCCCTATTCCATACCCATTCTGATTGGCGGCTCCATCGAAATACAACTACCATGTTTGGTTCTGGGGCTCTTCTTCAACATGCAAGATGTTCTCATCTGGGAACTGATCAACAGGCCTTATTCCTTCTACTACCGGGTGATCTACCAAGTATTCTGCCACAGCTCTCCCTTTGATAGATTTCTGTGTAACGTGCGTGATGTCAAACTCTGATAACAACAATAACTATCGTGAGGTTCTCCCTGTCAGTGTCGATTTCTCGAAAAGATACTTGAGAGGATCCATCCGAGATAACAAGATAATTGAATGAGATAGCATATAATGTCGAAGTCTCTGAGTAGCCCACACTAGTGCTAAGCAAGTTTTTTCCAGGGCTGAATACTTTCATTCATACTCTAACGTCTTCTTACTGATGTAGTAGATAGCCCTTTCTTTGCGAGTATCTTTGTCATACTGTGCAAGCATGCATCCCATAGCTTCTTCTGTGACTGACAGATAAAGAAGAAGTGGTTCACCCGGTGTGGGTGGAACCAAAATAGACGGGTTCAAGAGATACTCCTTAACTTGGTCGAAAGCCTTTTGACATTGCTCATTCCAAACTGTTGGTTCATTCTTCTTGAGAAGTTTGAAAATAGGTTTGCAGACGTTGGTGAGTTGAGCGATGAATCTACTGACATACTGGATTCTACCTAAGAAACCTCGAATTTGCTTTTCAGTCTCTAGCGATGGCATCTCTTGGATAGCTTTAATCTTCACAGGGTCTACTTCGATCCCTCTTTGATTGACCACAAATCCCAACAATTTTCAAGAAGTTACTCCAAATACATGTTTCTGCGGGTTGAGGCGAAGTTTGTACTTTTGAATCCTTGTGAGAAAATTTTCTAAAGTAGAAACGTGCCCCAGTCGTTCTTTGGATTTGACTGTCATATCATCTACATAGACTTCGACTTCCTTATGTATCATGTCATGTAGTAGAGTCGTGGCTGCTCTTTGATAGGTGGCTCTGGCATTTTTCAAACCAAAAGGCATAACTTTGTAGCAAAAGGTTCCCTACTATGTGATGAACGACGCCTTTTGTATATCCCGAGGATCCATTTTTATCTGATTGTACCCCGAAAAGCCATCCATGAAGGACAATAAAACGTGCCCTACTGTACTATCTACTAGAACGTCTATGTGTGGTAAAGGAAAACTATCCTTTGGGCTTGCTTTGTTTAGATCTCTAAAGTCTACACACATCCTGACTTTTCCATCCTTTTTTGGCACCGGGACGACATTGGCAATCCACTCCGTGTATTCTACTACTTCCAAAAATCTAGCATTAATCTACTTCGTAACTTCTTCTTTAATTTTCCAAGTCCATTCCGATTTCATACGTCGAAGTTTCTGTTTAATGGGTCGAGCATCCGGATATAACGGAATCTGATGTTGAACAATGTCTGTGCTTATTCCCAGAATATCCTCGTAAGACCACGCGAACACGTCTTTGAAATTTCTGAGCAAGTTTACTATCCCTTTGCGTTAATCGGGGGATAATGTGATCCCAATCCGAATCTCTTGAGGACTTTCTTTTGTTCCGAGATTGATAACCTCTACTTCCTCCATTGGAGGTTGAGTTCGACGTTCATTTTCTTGTTCAAGTAATTTGATTATTTCAGGGGGAGGTTCTTCGTAAGAAGATTCTCCCTTCGAAGTCAGATTATTAGTTAAATTATTATTGCGCTCGGGGTAATCAAAAATTTATTTCATTTCATTAAAAGGCGATGGGGTAACATGACTCATTGTCGACTTGAGAGACTCACTTAACTTAGCAGAAACAAATGACTCATCTAGCATGTCAGACTGAATAGGACTAAGGGGACTGACATACCCAGTCTTGACAGGCAACACAGGACTAATTACATGATAGCTGGAGAGACACCCTACAGCGGGTTTGATTGCAGACTTAGGATTTGGGATCCCCTTCTCAGTTGACAACACCAAGACACTGTGATCTTCAATGAATAACTGGTCAATGTTGAGGGAGTCTAGATTGAGCTGACAATCTTCAATTTTCTTCTCTTTAGCTTCTGTGCTTGCTTCCTTTTCAGGCCAATCCATACCAAAGAATATCTCAAATCTCGGCAGACGAGTACCTGTGATGTGGTCAATGAATGGCTCTGGGAACCCACAGTAACAGAAATCTTCTCCTTCCTTCACGAAATAACCATTAAGGGTTTTACGATAGGACTTCATTTTGATGAGATCCGTGGTGCATCTTTGCCTTTTCGCAATTGCCTTGTCCCGCTTTGTCTTCTAGTATTGGGCCAATCTTCATTAGTAGGCTTATTTCTTAGCCCGAATATGCCGATGACCACTTTAATCACTGGTGCCTCTTTAATACCTTGCTGCTTGCGACCTAAGCCCATACCAGGGAAAAATCTCATTTTCTTGAATATATTGGCTATGTAGCAATTAGAAGTATTTTCCATTGGAAAATATTCTTTCATGGCTTGATCCCATTGGACTGAGCTCTACTCCCTGTTGTTCTGGTTGAATCTCAAGTAACGGCTCATCTTTAGCTTCAGTACTGTTTATAATCCCTACAATTTTAGCATCTCCATAGAGGGTAATTACTAGCCCATCTTTGATAAACTTGATCTTCTGGTGCAGCGTGGAAGGTATGGCTTTGATTTGGTGTAGCCACGATCTTCCTAATAACAGATTAAAAGAGGACTGGATATCTATGACCTGAAATTCTGTCAGAAATTCTGCTATGCCCGTGGACAATCGAAGGTGCAGAATTCCCAATACATCTCTTTTTGTGTTATCATAGGCCCTAATCCCTTGATTAATGGGCTTGAGATCTTCAGTTTTAAATCCAAGGCAAGTGGCGGTCTTCAAAGGGCAAACATTCAATGCACTCTCATTATCGATCAGTACTAGAGGTAAACTCATCCCATTACAGTCAACTGTGATGTGCAATGGTTTAGTGTGGCTTGCTCCTTCTTTTGGGAGATCTGAGTTTGAGAAGGATAAGATATTCTCCACGTAAGTCGCACCTACTATGTTGGCCAACTGATCTGGAGAAGTATCAAGGGAGAGTTGGGCTGTACTTAATGCTTTGAGAACAACCTCCTTATGGGCAGTGGAAGCCATAAGTAAACCCTAAATTGAGATATTAGCTCCTGATTTCTTCAATATCTTGATCACGGAGTTATCTTCTTCTATATTTTCTTTGATAGGATCTTCTCTTTCTTTTCTTGCCAGGACTGTCGGATTATCAACACAGAGTTCTTGTGGCTTAAAGACTCTTCCTCCTCGAGTCATGTGTTTAACTTCATCACAGGAGAGAAAGTAGGGCTCATCTTCTTCAGTCAGCAAGTATGGATCTTCATCTGTTAAAGATACAGGGCTTTTTAAGTTCATCTGAGCCAACAAGTAACTAGTGAATGCAGAGCTACTGTATCGAGGCAGGGATAAACAATACGTATCCTCTGAGGTTAAATCAAATAGTTCATAGTTTGTGGCGAAAACCTCATCAGTGAAGGCTATACCGGCAATGGGGTAACTAGGCGGTTTTACTTGGATGGGATGGATAAGAGAGACGTGATCGAATGGCAATGGTGTGTGAGAAACCATGTTCAAGGTTATTGGAAGTTGATAGGTGGGTAGTGGACTAGTGGTGACATTTGGTGGATTAGGGATTGTGACATTTTTGTTGTCAATAAGGTTTTGAATGGCATGGCGCAAGGTGATACATCGATCCGTGTGATGACCAGGATTTTGGTGAAACTCGCAGAACAAGTTAGAATTGTGTCCAGCTGGCAAGGGGTGAGGTAAAGGTTGGGGTTGGATAGGGGTAAGAAGCCCTTTTCACCAATTTGTGAAAAGCTACAGTGAGACTTATCCCTAGATTGGTAATTGACGCATATTTCGAGGTTGACTTGGGTAAGCCTGGTTATTAGTTCGAACTGGGGGTTGAGCTGGGGTAGCTGACGTGTTGGCTATGTAGACATGGTTGGTGCTAGGTTTAGAAATATAGGATTTCTTAAGCTTGTTATCCAAGGGGTTAGAGAGAATACCAGAGGCAAAAGCATCCTCGAGTTGGCTTCCGGCTTGTAACAGTGACTCGAAAATAGGGAGATATTGGGCCACTAAGTGCTAAACATATCCTTGTGAGAGGTTTTTTAGGATGATTGCTACTTGTTCCTTCTCTAACGGTCTATCCCACATTTGGACAGCCTTGGCCCTCCAACGACCAATGAAATCAGTGAATGTCTCCCCATTCTTCTATTTAGTTGCTTCCAAATCCCTTCTTGAGGTCTCAATTTCGGTACTGTACTTATACTGATGCCAGAAGGCCTTTGACATGCTCTCCCAGGTGCCCACAGTAACTGGATCTTGAGATATTAGCCAGCGTAGTGCTGATCCTGATAAAGTTCTCTGAAACAACAACGTCATATGTTCGTCGCTGAGCCCCTTAGTGCGCATGTTAGTAACATACACCTTAAAATGTGTTTTTGCACAGCCTATACCACTAAACTTGTCCATTTCTGGCATCACAAACTTCTCAGGCAAATGAATTCTAGGGATGCGGTTCAGAGCTTCAATACCTGCTGCAATTTCATCGATGCCTTTTATACTTTTCATAGCCGACTCTAATTGAGACACTATGTTAGCTAACATCGGATTTTCTTCAACATACTCTTCATTTCCGTCGAGTTCCAAGACTTTTTGTGGACGTCTCTCTTCTACCTTATTTCCTTTTGGATCATTTAAGGGATTGCCTGTTGATTCCGAGGTCTGTTCTAACACTTCTACTTTGCCTTTTATACTGTTGATATCATTGGCAAAAACTGCCAAGATCTTACGGATCTCTGTAAGTTCAGACTCTGAAGCCATTTCTGTTTGTAGACTTGGTACTGTAGCTCGTTATAACCGACTGGACTTACGACTCCAACTAGGAAGTGGACGCTTGAGTTTGAGCGCAATGATAATCCTATATGACCCCACCAAAGGTAAATTTAGTTAATTTTAGTATTACTCTCTTGATAACATTTTAAAGAATCATTTCATTGAGGTTTGTGCACCAATACATTAATTAATCCATTCACATAATGAACATTCAAAGAAAAAATCAATATTTATTTGAAAGAAAAATAGCTTTATTGAAAATGATTGACAAATAAATGTTCTTATTAAAAACAACTTTCAACAAATTTGACTTGAACTATTTTTACATGGACGCTTGGCTTTGTCTTGATGGTCATCAGGATTGCTGTCAGGCTTGACCCTCTTGGCTCTAACAACTGGCTCTTTGAATTCTGCTGGTCCGCCTGGATACCCTAAGGTGCGCTTGTTCCAAGCTTTCTCGATGAGGTGTACTAACTTTTCAGTCAAAGGTTTGGGGGGAAAGAAAGCTTTATGCTGAGGTAAAGATAACTCTATAGGTACGTCGTATTGTTCTGGGATCAGATTAAGATGGTAAAAAGATGTTTCTTCTAAACCGATCAGACGGACATAGTAGGATCCTTTGGTTCCTAGAACAGGGGGATCAGACATCCACCTAGGGCACCTAAAACCTATATGACAGGCAAGGCGAGAGTCTAACCATTTGTTCCAAGCTTTGACTGAGTTGTGACGCACTGATAGGTTTCTCTTGGAAAAGTGTTCTGGCCCATATTCGAGGTTTGAGGGAACATCTACAATTTTAAGACAATCACAAAGCCACATATAGAGTAAGTACCGGGTTGGCTTTTCTTGAGAGTTAAGAGGCTATATCTATGAAGGACTCAGGGATAGTTTGGCCATCACTATTAGAGGTCAGTATGTATTGGGCTAGGATTCCTAGGCACAATCGATAATCTCTAGTGGCTCGTCAGGCTTCGGGTTTTACATTGATAGGGTGATTGCAGGAGCGATACGGGCCCAATAAAGGTACTAAGTCCAATCTCCCGTTATGATCTAAGGCCTTGGCTTCTTCCTTGGAAATGTTCAGTCCTGTGGCGAGGTCACCAGAATATCCGCTCTTCAATGAGGGCCTGACTAGAGGTCCTGAAGTGGATATCCCCATGATGCCACAATAATCCTCGTGAGTGGGGCACAAATGCATATACCCCATATGGAATATATGAAGATGGGGGTTCCATCGCTTAGCCATAGCGCGTAAGAGGTTCCAGTCTATCTCAAACTCGTGGAAGTAGAGAGCACTCCTCAACATGAATCTCCCAAAATTGATCTTCTCTATAGGGTGCATCCCTACGACGGTTGTTTTGAATAACTGATCGATTGGGTTATCGCCTGCGACTAGCATCCTGGTTTGACACAAAAGTGTATTTTAGTACTCTTCCAAGGTCCATGTAAAATATTAATTTTTTCTTTATTTTCTTTTGGAAAACTTTCTCTTATGGAAAATATTTTCTGGAAAACATTTTTTCTCGGAAAACATTTTTTTTAGAGAATAACACTTCTTTTGGAAAAACACTTTTTCTGGAAAATACATTCCCTTCGTAAACCATTTTTTTCTTTGAAAATTTGACTTCTATTTCAATTTCAATGGCCCGGCCCACCATGATTGTTGGATCGGGATGGACTGGGTCATTATTGTAAAAGAATGGATTCTTTATTGGGTCGGTGCACCCATTTTAATTTCCAAAAACAAAATTTTTGATTCTTGAGGACAATCATACACTCTGATCTTATCATTCACATCATTCACATACATTCATCAGTCAAAAGATTCCATTCAATAAACAACCCAGGAACACCCACGAAAAGTTCGAGTCGTGACCTATATGGAAGGTTTCTAGACTCTAAGCTTACTACATGCAATGCATTTTTATCTGGCCACCCTTGCCCAAGCACACCTATATACCTTCCGATACGTGGTGACTTGGTTTGATATACCGTATAGGTGATAATCTAAAATCTCAACTCACTTCTCTGAAGCTAAAAACAGTTAGTTTGATCTCCAGTTGAGAGGTGGCGCACAATGCTGAGTAAGGGCCCACTTAAATACCTCTCGTCTAGAATAGACGTAGTCTATCCCCCTCGTATAGTAGGGTACAGCGGGGCAAGATCTTGCTTAGGCACCGATTTTGACCAAGAAGTGCAATTGATATACTTAGATTATCTTTTATACCTACGGGTATGAGTCAAGGGTTGTAGTTTTCATAAATGGTTTGGCACCCCACGAGGGGACCGACCAAGTACTAGTACTATGTTGGCAATCGGGACATGTGACTGTGTGGCTCACAATAGGTCAAAGGCTCAGGTCGTTCCAGCCTAGGTGCATCAATATACCTCTCAGAATCACCTGATCAGACAGTATTTATGCCCTAGTTTGATATACCCTAAGGTACGTGACTGGAGTTGTGGTTTTCATGAATGACGTCCCATCTCCGAAGAGACTGGGCCACGCATTAATGCCACGTTGGCTATATAGGACGTGTAAGTGCGCAAAACAGTAAACGTGCATGTGGTGTGTGCAAAACGGGGTGGGGTGTGTCAGGGACCTTTTTTAAACATATGGGCCCATGGGCCTTATCATATCACTACAACATTGATATCACATGAATATTAAATACCAATCCAATCACATTCCAGCACATCAACATTATGATCACCATCAAACATGTATCCCAAACAAGATTATGGCATGTATATTAGATATCACGGCAAAATTTACTATTAAATCAATAAATAAATTGATTATCAATCAATAGCATGTGATCAGGGTATTCAGAAGGATGGATATATCCTTGGCATCAAAATATGGTCCAAGGTCAATAATAATCAAGGTATATACCCATCAAGATCAATTAATCGCTTAGTTAAGTCGTAATTACCTACGTATCACGACAAAATAACGCACCAAAAAAATCAAAATATCATATGATAAACCACAAGTTTAACTTTTGAGATTTTTCAAAAAAAAAAAAATTAATGGTCCAATCGGGGGTCATTTTTTATGACCCGAAATAATCCAAAATTTCAAGGGATATTGAGGATGGAACAGTGATTGATGAGCTAAGAAATTTTTTTTATTTATTTATTTATTTTTTTTTAAAGACAACTCTTTTTTCAAAAAACTGAGGAAAAGAAAAAAAAACCAACTTTGTTTTCAACAAACAAGACTGGTGGTGCACCAAGCCCATCCAACACTCATGAATTGTGTTATCATTTTCAAACTTTCAGATCGGACTTCATCCAACGGCCTCAGATGAAACATGGATGTAACCCATAGAAAAGAGTTGTTTTTTTTCTCTTTTTTTATAAAATACATGGCTGGAAAAGTATCGAAGACATAGAATTCGAATGGGTGAAAACCTTTCCGATCCACCGTTTTCACAATGAAAATGAGGTCCGAAATCCGATCGAATAAGCCTTTGTACAGTCCTGTTAACTTCACCATTAAACACTACAGCAACAGCCACAACACTATTGAGTCCGATCGGTCAATTATTCCCAACAAACGATGAATTAAATCTGGGTTCATGGTGACAAATTAAACTCAAAGACAGATTTTCAGCCAAAAAACAACTTGGAAACGTTTTCTTTTTTTAAAAAAAAATCCATTTTTCTTCTAACTTGAGATCCCACCATCAATCAAGACGCCAAACTTAAACCTTTTCTTTGAAAAAAATCAATGAACATACCCATCGTTACAGCGATTTAAAAAAAAACAACAACCATCGATCTCCAAATTTACGTCAAGAGATCAGAGAATCTGTCCATCGTTCTAAACCGATTGGACTGGTTTTGAACAAAGAGCAGAGAGACAGAAACAGTTTCTACTGTTGAGGACAATGGATCAAATTTGAAAATTAAAACAGCAACGATTATTTTTCTCTTAAAAACAAATCGATTCATTTGACGGCTCTAAACTGATTGGGTTGATTTTGTATCTAGATGGCAAAGAGATAGAATCGGTCTCTGTTGAAAAAATTAAAGAATTGGGTATAAAAACAATGTAGAAGATGATGTATAAAATAAATATAGCGATTTTATTTGTAGCACACCAAACCCACAAGCACCCTTTTGTTCTTATGGTGGTGTGCAAATCGAAAAAAAAAACATATTATTCATGGCACACCAACCTTCCAGCACCTTTTGCTATTAATAGAAACGAGAAATTTTTTTTTATTACTTTATTATTTTTCCTTGCTGTCAATGGACAGCATGTTTAAAAAAAATTCTCTTTTTTTTTTTTTTTTTTTTAAAACTAAAGTGTTGTCGAAGGGTGTAACGCATGCCCTTAAACAAAAAAAATATATATTATATATATATATATATATATATATATATATATATATTTTCTTTGAAAAAACATTTAAAAATAGCACCTTAAAACAAAAAAAACATAAATAAAAAATAAATAGAATTTCATAATTCATTAATCAATACTCCGTCCTCAATTAAACCTCTTGATCTCTTTAATTACTTAGGGTCATTCTGAATAACCCTCGACTGAGCCATAGAAACTAACATGCTAAAGCAAAATACTCAAAATTCAAACACATAATCCACAATTGCACCAAAATAAATAATCCACCAAAGAAGTAAAATAAATCGAAAAAATAAAATAAAATAAACTAAGTCATCTTCGCAACACTCTCATACTTGGGGTTTTTCAAGTTTGATCCTCAATGTCCCCAGTGGAGTCGCCACTGAAAGCGCCCTCGATTCGTGGGGTGCGCTGATCCGCTTTTGACCCTTGAGGTTTGGGAGTCGTCACCTAGTTATTATGGTCTAGGTACCAAACTGACTCTAAAATGGATAAAAAAAAACTAATCTACTACAGAAAAATTGAATCCGGGGATCATATTACGGGGTTGGAAGGTGTTAGGCACCAACCCCGCCCGGTCAATGCCGGTTTCTACTTATCCCAAATAAGACTACATCGCTAATGACAAAACCTAGATAAAAAAAAATAACAAAAATCTTACCTTCGATCTGCAAAGGTTCTATTCCCTCAGATCTGGTGAAACTGCTCCTTGTATCGTACTCCTTACTTTGTTCTATCTCCGGATCTGATTTCTGATCTCCGAGGTAACGTATCTCCTTCTTGGATCTAGGTGCTTCGAATTTGTTATGGATTTTGGGGTGTTTTTGAAAGGTTTCTAGGTATTGTTTAGGCTAAAATCGAAGTAAGGGTGTTAGGTAAGGAGTTGGGGCTCCAAAATTAGGATTTTGGAGAGGTTGTGAAGGCTTCTTCACCTACTTTTCCTAGAATTTTTTCTTTGATATGAAAATAGGGTGTGGAGGCTCTTATTTATAAAGTTTTTTAGGAGAATTAGGATTTGATTAGGGTTTCTTTTAAGGTTTCAATTATGGTTTAGACTTTGGTCTTATGAGATTGACTTAGTCTTTAGGATTTTGACTTTAGTCTTATGAGATTGACTTGATTAGTTTAGATTAGGGTTTTGATTTAGGGTTTTGACCTTAGTCTTATGAGATTGACTTGATTAGTTAGGGTTTTGATTTAGGGTTTTGACTTTAGTCTTATGAGATTGACTTTAATACTTTGACTTTAGTCTTTCTTGATTGGTTTTTAATATCTTGACTTTAGTCTTACTTGATTGACTTTAAGTTTTGGAGAACCCCCCTTTTATTATATCTTTAATTCTTTGGGCCCCCACATGGAGGAGTCCTTGAATAAATATCTTGGCTACCATCAACAATTTTGCCTGAAAGCCTGATTGATCGATTTTTGGTTAAAATTTTTAAATTAATTTTATTAATGTTTCACTTTACATTATTTAATGGTTTATTTATTAATTTCAAAAATTTTAATTATTAAAATTGTGAAATTATCGTTTTATCCTCGGAGATGATTTTTTATGTTTTAAGTTGTTTTTCAATGTTCCAAGATGTTTTGGAATCAGTTTTTCATAAGGAATTCAATGAGAATGTTGGTTTTTGTCATTTATGAAGTTTTTTGTATAAAATGGTCATGAACTTTATGAGGGGCATTTTCGTAATTTTGTCAAATTTTGTGAAAATTGGCGAAGTGGTTTATTTGATTTCGATTTGTTGTTTTATGTGTTTGAATGGATTTTCCTAAGCGTAACGTAGGTTCTAGGGTTGTATTAATGTTAGGGATATTTTGGTAATTTGGTAATTTGATTATTTTTAGTGATTTTTATCGTGAAACTTCTTTTTGATTTGCAAAATGATGATTTCTATGTTTCTAGGGTCGTATTTTCCTAGCGTAGCGTGGTTTCTAAAGTTTTGTCAGTCCGAGATACCTCATCCGGATTTTTGAAACATATCTGGTAATAAAATAAAGCATTGGAATAAACATCCATCATTGGGAACCGTTGCGATCGGGTTGACGAGTTGATTAATCAGGCGAGTGCAAAAATGGGGTGTCTACAGACTTATAATAAGGACTCAAAAGTAGGGAGATATTGGGTGACTAGGTGTTGAGCGTATTCTTGTGTAAGGTTTTTCAAGATAATTATCACTTATTCCTTCCCTGAGGGTCTATCCCACATTCGGGCAACCTTGGCTCTCCAACGGCTAATGAACTCAGTAAATATCTCTTCATTCTTCTGTTTAATTGACTCCAAATCCCTTCTTGAAGTTTCAATCTCGGTACTATACTTATACTGATGCCAGAAAGCCTTTAACATATTCTCCCATGTACCTAGTATAGCTGGATCTTGAGACATCAACCATCGTAAAGTTGATCCTGATAGGGTCCGCTGAAATAGCAATGTCATCTGTTCATCACTGAGCCCCATAGTGCGCATGTTAGTAACATATACCTTAAGGTGCATTTTTGCACAACCTACCCCACTGAACTTGTCCATTTCTGGCATCACAAATTTCTCTAGCAAATGAATTCTAGAGATACGATTCAGAGCTTCAATGTCTACTGCGATTTCATCGATACCCTTTATACTCTTCAGAGCTGACTCCAATTGAGACATCCTGTTGGCTGACACCGGATTTTCATAAACAAGTTCTTTATCTCCATCAAGTTCAAAGATCTGATGTGCACGTCTCATTATATTTTCTTCCACCTTTTTTCCTTTTGGGTCCTCAAGGGGATTGTCCGTCGATTATGAAATTTTTTCTAAAACTTCCACTTTGCCTTTTATACTGTTGATATCATTGGCAAAGGCTACCAAAATCTTACGGATCTCTGTAAGCTCAGACTCTAAAGTCATTTCTAGCCGTTAACTCGGTATTGACTCTAATCAACTGGACATATGACTTCAACTAGCAGGTGGATGCTTGAGTTTGGGTGTAATGATAATCCTAGACACCCATCAAAGATAACTTTAATCAATTTCAGTGTTACCTCCTTGATAACATTTTAGTGAACCAAACTATTAAACAATTCATTCATGCGATGGTCATTTCAAAAAGTAAAGAATTGTTTATTAAAAGAAAAATAACTTTATTGAACATATTGAAAATTGTTGACAAAGAAAATTTTATTGAATAACATCTTTTTGACTTAAACTATTTTTTACATGGATACTTGACCTTGTTTTGATGGTCATCAAGATTGCTAAAACTATCAGGCTTGCTCATTTTGGCTCTAACAACAGGTTCTTTGAATTTTGTTGGTCTGTTTAGATACCTTAAGGTACGCTTGTTCCAAGTCTTTTCAATGAGATGTACTAACTTTCCTTTCAATGGCTTGGGAGGAACGAAATCTTTGTGTTGAGGCAAAGAGAAATCTATAAGCACTTTGTATTGTTCTAAGATCAACAGGTCTATAAAAAGATGTCTCTTCCAGTCCAATTAGACGGACATAATAGGATCCTTTGATACCTATAATAGGGTAGTTGATTATCCACTAAGGACATCTCAAATCAATATGACGGGCAAGGAGAAAATCTAACCATTTGCTCCAAGCCTTAACTGAGTTGTGACACACGAACATGTTTTTTCTAGAAAAATGTTCTGGCCCATACTCGAGGGTTGAAGGAACGTCCACAATTTTAAGACGGTCACAAAGCTACATATAAATAAGGTGGGGGCTTCCTTTGAATCTTTTTTTCTCATCATTTTTCATTGCATCTAAATTCGAGAAGGTTTAAGCTAGAATGAAAGGTACAGTTGGCTTTTCCTAAGAGTTGGGAGGTTATGTCTATAAAGGACTCAGGGACAGTTTGACTATCACTTTTGGATATTAGTATATATTAGGCTAGGATTCTTAAGCACGATCGATAGTCTCTAGTGGCTTGTTAGGCTTCGGGTTTTATATTAATGGGATGATTGCGGGAGCGGTACGGACATAATAAAGGTACCAAATCCAATCTCCCGTTATGGACTAGAGCCTTGGCTTCTTCTTTTGAGATGTCTAGTCTTGTGGTGAGTTTACCAGCATACTCTATCTCCAATGAGGGCCTGACTAGAGGTTCTGAAGTAGATATCCTCATGATGCCACAATAATCTTCATGAATAGATACAAACACATATGCTTAATATAGAAGATATGGAGATAAGGGTTCCAACGCTTTGCCATAGCGCATAGAAGGTTCCAATCTATCTCAAACTCGTGGAAATACAATACACATCTCAACATGAATTTTCCAAAGTTGATTTCCTCTACCGGGTACATCCCTAAGATGGTTGTTTTAACCAATTGGTCGATTGGGTTATTACCTGTGGCTAGCATCTTGGTTTGACACAAAAGGGTATTTTAGTACATTTCCAAGGTCCATGCAAAATATATCTCTGTAAGTTATTTTTCAAGAAAAAATAAATCATTTTGTAAATTATTTTTCTTGCACTGTATTTTCTTTCTAAAAAGTATTTTCTTTTGGAAAATATTTTTCTTCTTTTAAAATGGGTTGAAACCCAAATTATGAAATGTTTGAATACAATTTTGATTTGAATGGTCCGACCCATCATGATTGTTAACTCGAGATGGACTGGATCATCATGAATCATTGCCCATTTAAAAATGAATTCTTTATTGTGTTGGTGCACCAAGTGATATGATAATCAGATTAAACAAAAAAGTTTGGTTATCTTGAGGATAAAACTGTAACTTCCTAATCTCAAATTTGTAAAGTCCATTTCCAAAAAAACAACCCAGGAACAGTCACAGTAAGCTCGAGTCGTGACCTATAGGGAGGTTTCTAGACTCTAGGTTTACTACATGCAATGCATTTTATCTGGCCACCCTTGCCCAAGTACACCTATATACCTCTCGAACGTACTCAATTAGATGGTACGTTGGTATTTGGTTTGATATACCGTATAGATGATAATCTAAAACTCCAACTCAATCTCTAAAATCAAAAGCAACCAATTTAATTCTCAGTTGAAAGGTGGCACATGATGCTAAGCAAGGACACTCTCAAGTCACCTTTTTTCTAGAATAGACGTAATCTATCCCCCTTGTACTGTAGTACATCGGGGCAGGATCTCACTTAGGCACTGATTTTAACCAAGAAGTGCAGTTGGTGAACTTAGATTAACTTTGATATACCGTATAGGCACAAGTATAAGGTTGACGATTGGGACATGTGACTTTGCCGCTTACAATAAGACAAAGGCTCAAGTCGCTCCTGCCTGGGTGCATCGATATACCTTTCAATGTCACCTGATCGAACGGTACTGATGCCCCAGCTTTATACACCATAAAGGTACGTGACTGGAGTTGTGGTTTTCATGCATGACGTCGCATCTCACGAGGAAATCGGATTATATACTAGTGCCACGTTGGTTATAAGGGAGATGCAAGCGTGCAAAGCCATAAACGTGCTAGTGGTGTGTGCAAAATAGGGTGGGGTGTACCCAGGGCCGTTTTCAAACCAATGGGACCATGGGCCTGATCATTTCATTACAACATTGAAACATTAAACAAGATAATACACAAACCCAACATATCAAGATCAAAATGAGCACATCAAACATATATTCCAATTAAGATCATAGCATGTTAGATGGGTAATTAACACAAAGACTATTAATTGGATTCGATCGTCAAAACAAACATATAATTCTTAGTCCAAACCAAAAATTATATAAATTTTATATGGTTCAATCAAGGTTATTTTGGGGTGACCCTAACCAAATTGATATTTCACTAAACATTGAATTGAGGATAGATTAATAATTGTAGAAATAAGGAGTGATGTCTTTTTTTTTTTATAAAAAAAAATGAACCACAATAAAAAAATTTATGATCCAATCAAAGATCACTTTGGGCAAGGATCAACTAGCTTGACTAACACAATAAGATTTCAAAATTTTACTAAGGGTCATTAAGCCACGTGGCCCTTCATGTTGGCAATCCAATGTCACAACCTTATAGATTTTGATAAAAAAATTTGGATTCGAAAATAAAATTCACATTACTTTTTTTTTTTAGCTTTGATCCAAGGTTTTGAAAATGGACAACTAACGTAATTCGAAGTTTAAAATTAAAATTCAAAATAATATTTTTTTCAAAATCTTTAAGAAAAACTCTTAGAATTTCTTCCTCCACAAACTCGTGATATTGGATCAAATTTTTTTCTTTTTCGAGTGCCAAGTGATTTTCTCAATACCCCTTTGTAAGAAAGAAATCTTACTAAACTATCAAGGCTAACCTATTCCTAATTTTTTTGAAAAAATTATGAAACAAAGTTTTTTTTTTATTTTTTATGTTGCTGCCAGTAACATTGGCTCAAAAGTGAAATACTTGAATTTTTTTTTTACAAAAACATAAATCCATGTAGCACTAGTAAAAATTGGTGTGGCCATAACGACTCTCAACCAACACACAAAATCGTTATTTCTGACGCAGAGAGGGCTGCCATAGATGTCTCTGTTTTTATTTTTATTTTTTTAAAACATCTTTCTCAATAGAAAACTTCTCAGCTTTTATTTTTTTAATCATTGCACATCTCCAAAGTCTTGTTATCTTTTGCCCCAATTGTTTTGCAACAATGGGTTTGCTGGAAAATTTGCTAACGTCTTCCTTAATTCTCACATAATTGGCAACTGAGCTCCACGAAGACATTCGTAAAGGTGGAAAGGCATTTTATGCAATCTGTTCCTCAGTTGTGAGAATCTCGAACAAAGTGAAAAGATTTGGGAGGATTCAAAATCTGTTGATTAAGAGACCGAACAGATAATGTAGACAAGAATGGAATCACCATTGAAGCTCGGATGGAGAGTTCGATTGAAGATCGAGTTGATTGCTAACTATCCCTCAAGAGTTGAAACAAGTACTGTGAGAGAGTGACTTAGGTCAGAATGAGGTTTTCAACTATTGGAATCTCTCGGGTCTTACCTATGATTCTGAATCTTTAAGAGTGAATTTAGTGGAGACAGATGAAGAAGGAATCATGTAGAGAAAGGGAGAGAGAGAGATGAAGGAGAGAGAGGTCTCTTTCTTTCTTTACGATATCTTCTTCACACACAGATGAGAAAAACGAGATAGAAAGAAAAAAAAAAGCAATGAAGGAGAGAACGTTTCTCTCTATGCTGCTCCTTATTTCTTTTTTGAGGAGAAGTAAAAAAAAATATGTTACTATTGGCACACTACGCATACAAGTACTATTTTTTTTTCTGGTGATTTTAAAAATATAAAAAAAATTCCAACATCACAATTTGTTGTTGTTACCAACAGCATGCCTAAAAAAACTTTTTTTTTTTTTGCAATTTAAAAAAAAAAATACTGTCAAAGGACAGATTGCACACATCTAACAAAAATAAAAATATTTAAAAAAAATCTACACACGTATCTAAAAAAAATAAACTCAAACTTCATGGTCCAACAATCATTATCCCATCCTCAATAAAACAATCCTCTTGAAATCTCGAATTATTTAGGGTCATTCCAAATGATCCTTGATTGAACCATAAAAAAAAACATGCAAAAGCAGAATATTCATAATCCAAACAAATGATCAATAATTGAGCAAAAAAGAATTATAAAAATCAAAAAATAAGCAAATAAACAAACAACTAAAAATAAAAAAATAAAAACTAGGTCATTTTGGCAATGCTCCCATACTTGGGACTTTTCAAGTTTGATCCTCAATAATCCCCATGAAAGCACTCTTGATCTGCGGGGTGCGCGGATCCGCTTTTGACCTTTGAGATTTGGGAGTCGCCACCTACTTATTACGGTCTAGGAACTGAACACTAACTCTAAAAGGCAAATTACACTACTTTACGAAAAAAAAAAATATGGGTCCGGGGATCACGTTACGGGGTTAGAAGTGTTAAGCACCAAGCCCGCCCAGCAAATGTCGGTCTCTACTAATTCTCAAAAAACTACATTGCTAAAAAGACCTAAATAAAAAAAAAAAAAAATAGTCACCTTTTTTTAATGCAACGGTTTTGTTCCTTCAGATCTGATAGAACAACTCCTTGTACAGTGCTCCTCGCTTTGTTCTGTCACTGGATTAGCTTCAGACCTCCAAGGCGAAGTACCTCCTTCTTAGATCTTGAAATTACAGGCTTTGACAATGTATAGACCTAGAGGGGGGGTGAATAAGACTATTTAAAAATTCTTCTAAATGCGAACACTTAAGTATGATTGAATTTTTAATGAGTTCGTTCTATTGATACATTCATCAAATCATTCATGGAACAAAAGATTTATGTAAGCTATGATCAATCATGATATACATTTAGATTCGCATGAAGATAAGGAAATTAGAGAAGAACACGAGACACGCAATTTATAGTGATTTAGCAACTGTGCCTATATCCACTCCCAAGAGAACTCCATCGATGGTTCTTTGGTGTTTACTAAAACTGAGGTTTTTGGTTCACCTTAAACCGCACATAGAATTTTCCAGGATTAATTCTGCAACCTTAAAATTGAGTGAACCACATCCACTCAAACTGTCTGAGTTTTATACTTCAGGAACTCAGTAACCTGTGCCACTCAACTTAAGTCCGCAACTCAATCAAGTGCTTGATTTTGAAGGAGAAATCAAGTAAACTACTACAAGAGTATTTTTGAAATTTAAAACAAAACAATCAAACTCACAATTATGACGATTGAGGTGAGTTTGTTATTCTTCAATTCTTCACTACTTCCTTCATCTATGACTCCTCGTCTAGGTCAATGTTAGAATGTAAATGCTTGAAAGATGAAGTAAGTGAAGCTTGATCAACCCAGATGAAGTAGCTTGATGTGCATGGTTTCGACTTCACTTCACGATTCTTCTTACTTTGTTAAGCCTTTTGAAATGTACTTATTCGCTTGGACTTAACTCAGAAGATGTTGATCGATCAAAGAGTGAAGCCTAGAGCTTTTTTTTTTATATAGAAACTGGTCTTAACGGCTTCCTGTCGGTGGCACTTGAATCCCGTCTGTGGCACCAACCAAACACAACGATCGAAAATCTTACCATTAAACATTATCGGCAGCACTGTCGGTGGAACCTCCAAGAGTCATCGGTGGGACCGATGAGCAATATAACGGTGGAACCGGTAGAACTATGCTTCTACCACCGAAAAATGATTTCTCAATTAGTTCTGGTGGTGTCTGTCGGTGGGACCGACATGTTGTTCATCAGTGGAACCGATGACTATTCTGTCGGTGGGACCGACAAGTTAGAGCTTCTGCCACCGATAGATGATTTCCCATTTTGATATGTCGATGGCTGAAGGTAGATCCGATAGGTTGTTCATCGGTGGGACCGATGAATATTTTGTCGGTGGAACTGACAAATTTAAGCTTCTGCTACCGATAAATGTTTTCTCATTTTGTTCTGTCGGTGGCTAACGGTGGATCCTTCACTCCTGCCGACAGCTTCTGTTTCCCTTGAGATAGAGCTGATTTTAGGATGACCTTAGAGCACTCACAAGATGCTTCAATAATAACGTGTTCTTATGCTCCACGGGTGAAGATGTCCCTTGTCCATGATTGGTTTTGATATATTAATTTATCGTTGATGTAATGCATACGATCAATGTCTTCCAGTGGTTACAGCATGACAAGATACGACTAATCTTGGAATTGACAAAACATGGTACTAACAATCTCCCCCTTTGTCAATTACAAGACAAAACCAATCCTAGACTACCAACTGTGAACCATTTATAAGAGTAATCAATTACATGTAGAGCCCAATAAGATCTTACACAAAATATACAAATATAGAGCAGTAAGACTCTTAACAGATTACAGATACATGTTCAGATATTGTGAGACAGCAGATATCTCCTCCTTACTCTGTACATTGTTCATATATGCCTGCATTAAAACAGTTGTTCACATGTGGGATGCCTTCTCCCCCTTTTTGTCCGTTGTTGACAAAGGGTGAACCACCCAAAAGCCAACACCCAAGGAAACCAAATAACAAGAGATACAACAAGGTGAACAGAGACAGAGATGCACAATAGTGAAGATGCCAAGAATTAGGATGCATGTCTCAGTGAGAAGGGAAAAATAGAGCATGAAACTAAACATATATTCATTATAGACAGTACAAGGTACGGAAGATAGATAAATACATGTCATGACAGAAGCAACCCGACTACATATAGCTAAACAACAAAACAGTTGGAGAATATAACTATAAAGACTAAGCACTGCTTGAGCTGTCATTGGAAGTGGCGTGCCTGGGTACACAAGCCCGAATAAGAGTCTTGAGGTACCGGTTCATCTTCTTGAGGCGTGATTCCAGATGAGTTTGCCCTTGTACCAGGTGGAGCTGGCATGCTTCCAGAGCAGCTAATCGAGACTCAAGATCAGAGGGGGCAGTCGGAGGTGGAGCGGGTGTGTCCAGAGGAGGTGGAATGGGGGCCTGACGGGCTGGGTGAGGTGGAGGAGGTGCATCGAGAAGGGCAATCCACATCTTGGAGAGGATGGCGGCTGTGAAAAGTTCTTCATGAATCACTGGACTGGTGTCTGTTGGAAGGCCACAGAAAACTACCAATTGAGAAATGAGATGGCCATATGGCAGGTTACTGGACGTGCGACCAGAGCAGGCAAAGCCGACAATCGTATGGAGGAGATAGGTGGCAAGGCACATGGCTTGCCCGGTGGCAACACAATACAAAGTATCGGCCATGTGCATCGCAACATCAGTCTTATTCCCGGCTCGCGGATAGAGATTAGATGTGAATAATTTGTGGAGAAGTTTATACCGCGGGAGGAGATCCGTGCCCCGAATAGCGCTATCCTTGACCTACTGGATGTCCCGGCAACCACAGAGTACATCCATGTAAGCGTTGCGACGAGTCCCCAGGTCGAAAATGGGATCAGGATGGCCAACGTAAGTGCACGTGATGCCCAGGATGGAGGAATTGGTGGTGGCAGTAACATGGGTGCTGATTTGATCGGGCGTGCCGAAGGCCACCATGTCAAGGGAAGGAGGAAAGTCGCGAGAGTCCACAATGTTGGCATAGAAACGATGATAAGGTCCCAATAATTTCACTTTGGGACTGTAATTTCACCGAGATTACCATCGTATAAATACTAGTTCCCTTAAAATAATAATAAATTTTATTTTAATCCCAAATTAATAGTTTGTTACTAATTTCAGGTGAAAAGGGCTCATTCGGAAATCAACAAAAGAAATAATAATTACTGTTACAACATGCGAGCAAAAAGGAAGTATCCGGCAAAATCTCGAGGATTTTGGGCACCACGTCACCGCGCCGCGGCTAGCCATGACCGCGTCGCGGTCATTTCGAGGAATTGGTCCTCGAGATTTTCACAGAAGCTTCTAGAAGCTTCGGTGGTTGTAACTGATTGGGTCACTCGAATCGAATTATCCGCCAAATCACTCCGATTACCCGAATACGAACATTATAAATTGGGAGGTTGATTTCAAAGGAAGGGGCTCTTCTTCTCTTCTCTTCTTCCATAATTTCTAATTTTTCTTTCTTAATTCTCTGTAATTTTTCCTTTTGGTGAGCTTTTGAGAGGAGTGAGAACATCAAGAGTAATCCATTACCTTAATTGTAACTCTTTTGGGAAATCATCAAGGAAGGAATTAAGTTGCAACACTATTCTACATTCTCTTCTCCATCTATAATCTTCTTACTTTTATTATTGTTGCAATATGATCTTTGCGATGATCGGCTAGATCCTCTTTAGAGAGATCAAGGATGCCGAAGCAAGTTTATCTCTCTAATGTAGTTTTAATTCCTTATTTTGCTTACATGTTTACTATTCTAGAAATTCTACTTTGATTAGATGATCTACTTATATTTCTGATTCAAACTTTGATAGCCATTACTTAGATAAGTTCAAGAACGGCTATGCTCTGTGAATAATCTGAATATAAGCTAGGCAATCTCAATTAAATCTGAATTTTCATGAATGTCTCTTGGTTACCTTTGATAATTAAACCGCTCCACCTTCCGATCCATGAGCAATGACTTGCTACATGGATTGAGTTATTCTTGGAATTGATCTGCATTATGGATAGTTTGCAAAAGCTGATTTGATTTCTCTAAACCTCCTTTCTTATATCTTCAATCTCTACTTTCTGTTTTTATTTCAAATTGCAAGTTAATTTCCATTTCATTTGTGCAACAAATCTGTTTTGTTTTTAAGAAAAATCTGTTTTCCAATTCTGTTTTGGACTTCTAACCGAATGAATCTTTGAATCTTCATTGTCCCTGTGGAACGAATTCGACTTGCCCAAACTCTTAATTCACATCTTAATCTCTGCATTTATTTAGCAAGATCTACAATCGATCAAAATGGCGCCGCTGCCGGGGACAGCGAGTTGATTCATTTTTCAATTCGGAAAGTATCCGAAACAGTTTTCGAAACAGAACCGAATGTATTTTGCTTGAAACAGAAGCCAAACGAACAGAAAAAAAATTGAAAAAAAATTTCATTACAATCCTCAGGATATCAGAAATCATTTCCAATTTGAAAAATCGATTTTCATCAAAATTTTACTGCGCCGCGGTTATCCCTTGGTGCGCCGCGGTGACGTGGCAACATTTTCTGCTGATTTTTGTTGGACAAGTTTCTGACATCATGGACATTGTAATGGTCATATTGGTTTTTTTTTCTTAGTATTCTGATTTGAATAATTTTGTTCTGTTCAGGTGAAGGATTCGACGGAAGTCGACGCGTGGAATTTTTATCCACTAAATTGGTTCTATCACCAAGAAGATCAACAATTTTCAATTCTCTGCATTTTATTTTTTTTTTAGAAACCAACTTGTATTAGGAACTTGAACTTGTATTAATTTTTAATTTCATCCGAGAGGGCTCGGATTGTAATAGAATTAGGGACGGACGATAGTGGGACGAAACTATCTCAGCCCCTCGGGTTCGTACACCAAATTTGGTGTTGGTGGCCCGAGTCTACTCAACTCGATCATCCCCCGTCTAGAACGGGAGGTAAATTTCGAAACACTCACGCATCACTCGCTAGTGAGTTTCTGTATTGCTTTTGAGTGACTAATCTGTACACATTGGATTGCACCTAGTAATAAGGGCACCCTTACGAGGATGGCACCATAAGATAAGAATCGGATTTCATCACCGATATCTTGCCCTTCTAGGAAAATCAAATTCACAGCAAATTAATTAATTAAAATTTGATTAGACTGGACTCTAGGTTCCATCGAGCTCATTAAGCAAAGCTAATCAAAAGTTGCACCAATTGCACTTCTTGATCGTGAACAGTGCCTAGCGCAATCTTGCCCTGTAGTTCTACGTGAATTCAGGGGATAGACTACGTCTATTCAAGACTAGAGGTGATCTAAGAGTGCCCTTGCTCAGCATTGTGCGCCACCTCTCCTCTGGAGATTAAACTGGCTGTTCCGATTTCAGAGATTTGGGTTGGAGGCTTTGATTAATCCTTTGAACCAGTTAGGAGCTGTCTAGTCATAGGCACCCAGTGATCACGTGTGAATTCCTCCCTCTCTTGTGTGCAAGTCCATAGTGTATGTTACAGTAGATACAGAACCTCGAGCAGATTTATATCGTCATGGAGTTTAGGAGAGAATCATTGATCTCGTGCGGTTTATGTGATAATTATGGTCATTCTCCCGAGCATTGTCCGAGTCAGCCCATGCTACATGCTACATGCTACACAGGCCAATATGCATCATTCTCAAAACTCGTATTGGATGCCGACACCCAGTTCGTTCGACTAACCATACCATGTAGATAATTTGTTTCCCCAAAATTTCATACCGTGTCAGAACGAGTTCACTCAGGGTAGTCATTTTGGTAACCATGAGGATTTTTATTTGCATAACACCTCGATGATGAATCCAACCATAATTTCCCAACAATCCTATGATTCTCAACATTTCTCCGATTACAGAGCTATAGAGCCTGAGCCAACATCCACTCACTCATATTTGTCTTCTCCTCAATCGTCGTCATTAGAGTCTATGATGTCTGCCTTCTTAATTCAACAACAACAGTTAATCCAACAACAACAGCTCCATCAACAAATGTTGGTAAATCATCAACAACAGTTGTTAAATCATCAACAACAATGGGATATGGGTCAAGCCTTAGTCAACATAGGAACTCAACTGAGTCACCAAGCGTTATCCTTAGAAGAAGGAAAATTTGATAAATTCAAAAATGAGGATATCACAATCCCAGAAAATCCACCATTCTTTCAAAATAACCTTAGTGACCAGTTCTACTCTTTTGAAGATGTCGATGATTATCCATCAACAATTGATAACCCTGTCTCAATTGAAGTTCAAATTCAAACCAATGAGGTTACAATTCCAACTGAAGCAACGATGGAAGTCCAACTAGGTCAGCTTATTGTGCCCTTAGAAGAAAATGAGAATGGTCAATTTTCAAATGAGATAACCCATGAGAGCCAACCAATGTTTCAAATTCCTAATGGGCTAACCAATTGTACAAATTTGGCTAAGGAAACTGATCCACCATTTGAGGAGACTGTTGTTCAAGAAGAACCAAGGATGAATTCTAATATATTAGTCACACCAATTCCGACCATTACTGATCCAACCTCGTACCCTATCAAGCCTATCTTTTTACAAGATCCTGCTTATTTTACAACTTCCATTCTCTTAGGAAATACGATGGTTGAGAATTTTTTCGAAAAGGTGATGACACTAAGAACTGAGGACAAACGAGGGTTGTTGATCATTTTTAAAAATAATTTCCAAGTCCTAACGATGGTAAAAATTTGTCTACCTATCAATTGGGGTAGGAAGTCAATCGTTGTGTCCGTCAAAATGAATGTTAGGAAAATTCCTAAATATCAGACCTTTTGATAGGTCCGGCTGAAGACGTTAAACTTAGCGCTGCTTGGGAGGCAACCCATGTGCTTTTATTTTAATAAGTAGTGTAGTTAGGAAATAAATATTTTCTAAAAAAAAAAAAAAACCTCTAACCTTAATCCCTTTCTCATTCTCTTCATCTTCAAGTCCACTATCAAACCAAATCAATGAGTGTCACTAGGACTGCAGCCTGGTCACAAATTGTTGATTGAGTAGCAGAGATAGATGTTAGCTTATATTGAGGAGAAAAAGGGACAGACTACTGAATGTTCGGATTAAGATAGGTTTAAATTTTATATTAGGATGATCTTAATTTCTTAATTAGGTTGTTTTTCTATTTTAGAAAGGATTTCTTTTATGAAAAAAAAAAAACGGCTTCGGAAATTCTCATTGTTATAACTTTCATTCTTTTCAGATTAGTTGTAACAAGACTTTGCACATTAATGCCCAATCCGTTTCAGGTGTGATCTAACCTTTTTATTTTTCCTTACTGCTTGCATATTGAGGACAATATGTCATTTAGGTTTGGGGGTATTAGGTTAGCTCACAATTGCATTGCATTGCATTGATAGTTTAGTTTCATGTTTATTTCATTGCTAGTTTAATTTCATGTTTAAAAAAAAAAAAATTTCAAAAATATTCAACACTTTCGAAATATTTTCTTCAAAATCTTTGTATATATTTTTTACATATGAATTTCAAATCTCAAGCTCATGTTCTAACTTTTGATCAAAAGTTCTTTTTGGTTATTCCTCATTAAGAAAATTATGAAAGAATTACTTTAGAGATTTACTTCTGATTAAGTATTTGGAAAGATAAGATTTTATGGAACAAAAGTTGACCCTCTTTTTTGACTAGAGTATTAGGGAAAACCTAGTCTAGTGAACTATGACTTCTTTGTCCCTTGGTTGGCTTGTTAGAAGAAAAACAGAACTGAAGTTAGTATTACTTGGACAGCAACCATAGGATTAGACTGGGTACCTTGAAAAGGGCTACCTGTTTTTTGTAAAAAGAATACCAGAAAATGGTGAAGTGTGATAAAATCTAAAAAAGAAGCAGAAAATACGAGAAAAATGTCAAAGATGGCTAGAACTGCAAAAATGAAAAAAAAGTCCAATGAGACCAAATAGTGCAGTAGGGTGAAAGCCGTCATTGGTAAAAACGTGAGTAAACTTGAATGTCACAGATAAAGTCCCTTAGAGGTATTAAAGTGAATATCCACACCTCTCACAATCCTAGATAGGATGCTTAGTTTCGAGTTAGAACTTAGGTAGAACCGACCATTCTTAGCAGTTAGGAGGTGAAATCTTGTTCCTAAAAAGATGTTGCTTTTAAAAAGAAAAAAAAATCAGAAAATCACACAAGCGCTCAAGTTATCTTTCAAATTTTCTGAAAATGAGGAATAAAAACTTAGAACTTTGTTCAAACATAAATGACCTTTGACTGATTTATGAAATGTCGTTATGTTCACTTTACATACTTTGATTTTGATTTTAATATTTTTGTAAAATGTTAAAATTTTGTGGGTATATTCTTTCACTGAAAACCTTCACGAGTCAAACTCGTCCACTAGGGGTAACCTAGGGGTTTAAGGGCTTATTGCATAAGCTAAATGCAGTCGGGAACCTCACGAAAGAGGAGTTGTTTACATTTAAGTTTTGCTCGGGACTAGCAAAATTGAGGTTTGGGGGTGTGATAAGGTCCCAATAATTTCACTTTGGGACCGTAATTTCACCGAGATTACCATCGTATAAATACTAGTTCCCTTAAAATAATAATAAATTTTATTTTAATCCCAAATTAATAGTTTGTTACTAATTTCAGGTGAAAAGGGCTCATTCGGAAATCAACAAAAGAAATAATAATTACTGTTACAACATGCGAGCAAAAAGGAAGTATCCGACAAAATCTCGAGGATTTTGGGCACCACGTCACCGCGCCGCGGCTAGCCATGACCGCGTCGCGGTCATTTCGAGGAATTGGCCCTCGAGATTTTCACAGAAGCTTCGATGGTTGTAACTGATTGGGTCACTCGAATCGAATTATCCGCCAAATCACTCCGATTACCCGAATACGAACATTATAAATTGGGAGGTTGATTTCAAAGGAAGGGGCTCTTCTCCTCTTCTCTTCTTCCATAATTTCTGATTTTTCTTTCTTAATTCTCTGTAATTTTTCCTTTTGGTGAGCTTTTGAGAGGAGTGAGAACATCAAGAGTAATCCATTACCTTAATTGTAACTCTTTTGGGAAATCATCAAGGAAGGAATTAAGTTGCAACACTATTCTACATTCTCTTCTCCATCTATCATCTTCTTACTTTTATTATTGTTGCAATATGATCCTTGCGATGATCGGCTAGATCCTCTTTAGAGAGATCAAGGATGCCGAAGCAAGTTTATCTCTCTAATGTAGTTTTAATTCCTTATTTTGCTTACATGTTTACTATTCTAGAAATTCTACTTTGATTAGATGATCTACTTATATTTCTGATTCAAACTTTGATAGCCATTACTTAGATAAGTTCAAGAACGGCTATGCTCTGTGAAGAATCTGAATATAAGCTAGGCAATCTCAATTAAATCTGAATTTTCATGAATGTCTCTTGGTTACCTTTGATAATTAAACCGCTCCACTTTCCGATCCATGAGTAATGACTTGCTACATGGATTGAGTTATTCTTGGAATTGATCTGCATTATGGATAGTTTGCAAAAGCTGATTTGATTTCTCTAAACCTCCTTTCTTATATCTTCAATCTCTACTTTCTATTTTTATTTCAAATTGCAAGTTAATTTCCATTTCATTTGTGCAACAAATCTGTTTTGTTTTTAAGAAAAATCTGTTTTCCAATTCTGTTTTGGACTTCTAACCGAATGAATCTTTGAATCTTCATTGTCCCTGTGGAACGAATTCGACTTGCCCAAACTCTTAATTCACATCTTAATCTCTGCATTTATTTAGCAAGATCTACAATCGATCAAACGATGAACTCGCGAAGGAAAGAAATCGCCTCCAAGGTCCAGAAGTGCCTCCCAGCCCATTTGATGAAGTAAGTCAGGGATGCCAAATGGATGCACGATTGCGAGGTCAATGCGGCATTCACAGACAATTGGGCAGTCTTGAAGGGATTGCAATCGCTCTATGTATTGGCGCTGATCATCATCAAGGCCTATATTGAAGAAGGAGGATGGCGAGAACCCTGTGGAGGTGGCAGATCAATGTCCTTTTCATCATTGTCTCCGTCGTCAGTGGAGGAGGACGAGGAGGAGGAAGGGCGAGCAGATGGTATAGAAGCACGCTTGCTTCTAATATTCCTTTGGGCCGGTGGTGGCCTCGCTTGGCGACGGCGAGCCATGAGATCAATGATGAGCCTAGCGGAGATCAGAGTAAGGAAAGCAAAGAGAATCATCATGGTGGCAAGTGACAAGAGAGAGAAGGCAAAGAGAGAAGGCCGAGAAAGACGAAGGAAAAGGGTGAGACGAGGAAATGTAAAAAGGAAGGAAAATGAAAAGGCACGAAAAGAAAATGGGGAAAAAGGGTTTAAAACGACGAATCGCATGCTGTCGGTCAGACCGTCAGAATCTGTCGGTTCCACCGACATCTACCGATAAGTAATCTGGCGGTGGAACCGACAGAATGCTCATTCCGCCATCGATAGATTTCCTCCCCTCTTTTTTTTTTTAATTTTTTTGTTTGTTGTGAGACTAACCGAATGTTCAATGAAGAGCGAGAGTGGGAAGCAAACCTGCATCCCGAGTGTACATAGGCACTCGTGCATTATGTCAGAAAAGCCCTGCTCATAAGGAGCAGACCCCAATGGATTTCCGAAGGTGATCAAACCTTAGGGAATCTAATGGCTTAGTGAGAATATCAGCAAGTTGACTTTCAGTCGAGACATATTCCACCCTAATTATGTGTTCTTCAACAAGTTCACAAATGAAGTGATGCCGAATATCAATGTGTTTAGTGCGAGAGTGTTGGACAAGATTCTTCGAGATATTGATGGCACTGGTGTTATTACATAAGAGGCTGATCGTATCTTGAGATATCCCATAGTCTATGAGCATCTGCTTCATCCAGAGAAGTTGCGCACAACAACTGCCAGCTGCAATGTACTCAGCCTCAGTGGTGGAAAGGGATATGGAACTTTGCTTCTTACTATGCCAGGCAACTAAACAGTTCCCGATGTAGAAGCAACCCCCACTAGTGGATTTTTGATCATCTATGTTTTCGGCCCAATTAGCATTTTGAGTACCCGGCTATGATGGACGAGGAATCAAACGGATACCAGAGACCATTTTCGGTAGTACCGGCGACATACCTGATAATTCTTTTAACAGCTAGGAGATGAGATTCCTTAGGATCGGCTTGAAAATGGCCATAGGTTCCTACACTGTAAGAGATGTCGGGCCTACTAGCTATAAGATAGAGAAGGCTACCAATCATACTCTTGTAGAGATGCTCATCCACACTCTTACGTGAAGGATCTTTAAAGAGTTTAAGAGTGGTGCTCATAGGGGTATGGTGAGTTCGGCCAGACTTTAAACTAAATCGATCTACCAAGTCTCGAGCATATTTAGTCTGGGAAATGAACATGCCATTCTCGAGTTGTTTAATTTGCAATCCCAAAAAGAAGCTGAGTTCACTAACCATGCTCATTTCGAATTCAGATTGCATAAGGTGAGCGAATTTGTTAGCCAATCCTTCAGCAATGGACCCGAACATAATGTCGTCCACATAGATTTGAGCAATAAGAGTGGGACCATCAACCTTTTGAACAAACAACGTTTTATCAACGCTCTTCCTTACAAATTTATGACTGAGTAGAAACTGAGTCAGTCTTTCATACCAGGCACGGGGGGCTTGTTTGAGGTCGTAAAGAGCCTTGTTTAGTTTGAAGACACGGTGAGGATGTTTGGGATCAACAAAGCCTTTTGGTTGTTCAACTTATACTTCCTCATCTAAGAGGCCATTAAGAAAGGCACTCTTAACATCCATTTGAAATAGTTTGAATTTCATCACACATGCAATGGACATCAAAATCCGAATTAACTCAAGTCTTGCTATCGGGGCGAAGGTTTCATCAAAGTCAATCCCCTCAATTTGAGAGTATCCCTGAGCAACCAGACGAGCTTTATTTCGGACAACATTGCCAAGTTCATCAGATTTGTTCTTATAAATCCATTTTGTCCCGATGACATTTTTATCAGATGGCCTTGGAACAAGATGCCACACCTGGTTTCGATGAAATTGAAAAAGTTCGCCTTGCATGGCTTGGACCCAGTATTCATCATGGAGGGCTTCATCAATATTTTTATGGCTCCAACTTGGATGTGAAGTAGAGATGACTATTCAATGTCTCAAGTTGTTGTCGGGTTTTTATTCCGATGTGAGGATCTCCAAGGATTTGACTGGCAGGATGATCCTTGACAACAGGTAGTGTTTCTGGAACCTGAGACGTTGGGGGTGGTAAGGATGTAGAAGGGAACACTCCCTCGTCCTCACCTTCAGCGTCTAAGGGACCATTTTCCTTGATGGGTTGATCATCGATCACCATATTTATGGATTCTTGAATTGCGGAGGTCCTCTGATTAAAAACTCAAAAAGCTCGACTGTTCAAAGAGTATCCCAGAAAGATTGCTTGGTCGCTTTTCGAATCAAACTTCCCCAAATGTTCTCAATCTCTAAGGATATAACAATTACTACCGAAGACCTTGAAGTGCTTGACACTTGGAGTTTTGTTGTTCCATAGTTCATATGTTGTTTTGTTTAGGCCTACTCGAAGATATACTCGATTAATGATATGACAGGCAGTGTTTACAGCTTTGGCCCACAGACTTTTATGAAGATTCTTACTATGTAACATGACTGTGGCCATTTCTTAAAGAACGCGATTCTTTCTCTCAACAACTCCATTCTGCTGAGGGGTCTTCGGAGCTGAAAATTCATGTTGAATTCCATGTTCATCGCAGAATTGTGTGAATCGACTATCCTCAAATTCTCCACCGTGATCACTTCATATTTTACCAACAACAGATTATTTTTCTGTTTGGATACACTTTATAACCTTTTTGAATTCATCAAAAGTATCAGATTTCTCTTCTTGAAATGCGACCCAGGTGAATCTAGAGTAATCATCAACGATTACCAAGAAGTGTCTCTTTCCACCTAGACTTTGTACTTTAGTGGGACCCACAAGGTCCATGTGTAAAAGTGCTAGGGGTTTTGAGGTTGCAAGAATGGTTGTCTTTTTGTGGGTACTTCGAATTTTTTTACCAATTTGATACTCCCCACTGACATCTCTTGCTTGTTTTCCCAATTTGAGTAACCCTCTGACTAAGCCTTTTGAGGCAAGTTGAAACAAGTTCTTGTAGTGAATGTGACCTAGACATTGATGCCATAACTGGACTTCATCAACTTGAGCCATGTTGCTTACAGTGGTCTCTCATAAGTTTTCGATAACATAATAGTTATTAGAGGTGCGAAGACCTCTCATGATAATTTTTCCAGTCGGGGTGGAGATCTCGCAAACTTCACGATTGAAGCTCACTCGGTGATCCTTGTCAAAAATTTTGGATATGCTAAGAAGGTTATGTTTCAGACCATCTATGCACAATACATTTTCTACTGTGGGTAATCCACGACCACTGACAGTCCCTCTCCCAATAATCCTAGCAGTGCTGCCATCACCAAAAGTGACTGACCATCCGTCAAAATCAACCAAGTGGTTAAATTGACTTCGGTCACCCGTCATGTGTCGGGAACAACTACTATCAAGGTACCATCGCGAAAGATTTCCAACCTTGAGGGCTGTGTGAATTACAAGGCACTTGTTATTCCTATTTTTGACTTTCCATTGTAGAGTCGTTTTGGGGGGTTGAGGATTATATTTAGGAGGGGAGTTCTCCTTAATCGGTGAGCTTTTCTTAGGGGCCTACCCTTCTTAGGTGATTTTGAAGGTGAATTTTTCTTTGGATACCTTCTTCCACCTTGATTTCCTCTACTTGATTCAGCAATTGCTTTAGCTTTTAAGGTCAGGTAAGCAATCTGTTTGAAGAGTTCCCCAATATTGTTGCTTTGTTTGGGAGGAGATGAATTATTTGCTCCCTTCCTTTTTGGAGACTTTTCTTTCTTTCCTTTTTTGACTTTATTTAACAGTGGATTTTTTCCCTTATCATACTTCTTCTTTTCAACCGATAAAGATTTACCAATAGAGATTTGTGAGATTGTGTGGTAGATGGTTTTGTACTCGATACATTTAAATTTCATGTGACCCGTTCTACTACAGAAATTGCACGTGATAACTTTCTTGGAGTCTTTCTTAGTGTTTGATGACTCTCCATGTACAAACACAGTGGGAGATAGAGGTGATGTGGAAGTATACCTATCATAGCCTAATCCTCCTTTATCTCCATAGGGTTTTTGCACTCCTAGAAGTTTTTGTAACTCCAAGCTTCCTTGAGTGTAGTTATACTCAAGTCTAATCTTCTGTTTTTGCAGTTCGTTGATGTCAAACTTAAGAACTTTGTTGTCATCACGAAGATTTTCTAGTTCTAAGTTCTGACAAGCTATTGTGGAGTTAGCCACCGAAAGGAGATTCTTGAGTTGTTGAAGATTTTTTGCCATCTCATCTTTCTCAATCAAGACTGTCTCCGATGTAGAGAGCAAGCTGATCTGTCTTTCTAAGGCTATTGAGAGTTGGATCTTAATATCTTCTAATTCAAAGTCCATGGAGAGTTTTTCCTCGCAGACTTGTTTATAGTGAGCATGCCACTATTCCTTTTAGAGTTTTTCTTGACTGTGTTTTTTGGTTAGTTTCACATGACTAACGAACAGTTGGTCAAATGCAGATTGAAGCTCAAGTTCATCACTGTCCTCACCTTCTCGTTCTTCATCAGAGGAAGAAGTGACTAAGGAGTGATTCTGACTTTCACAGTCCACTTCCCCTTCAATTTCATCCCCATCTGGAATACAGACCGTGGTGGCAGCCATAAGGATCCAAAAAGTGTCTTGGTCTTCAGCATCTAAATGAGAACCTAGATCTTCTTCCTCTTCTAACTCATTAGAGTCATCTCATGTGGCCTTAGCAGCTATTGTTGTGCCCTTAGTCTTAAGTCTAGAGAGACCTTTGGATTTGGGTTTAGTGGGCCACACATTTGAGTAGTGACCACGACCACCACATGTGTGTAGACACCCCATCTTTGCATCTGCCTGATTAATCAACTCATCAACCCGATCGCAATGATTCCCAATGATGGATGATTATTCCAACGCTTTATTTTGTTACCAGATATGTTTCAGAAATTCGGATGAGGTATCCTTGATAAAACTGTAGAAACCACGCTACGCAAGGAAAATATGACCTCAAAAGCTTCGAAATCATCATTTTTCAGACAAAAAGAAGCGTCACGATAAAAGTTACTAAAAAGACCAAATTACCAAAATACCCCTAACCTTAAAACAACCCTAGAGCCTACATTACGCTCAGGAAAATCTTTTCGAACACATAAAGTAACAAATTGAAACCAAATAAATCATTTCGCCAATTTTCACAGAATTCGACAAAATTACGAAAATGCCCCTCATAAAGTTCACGATCATTTCACACAAAAAACTTCATAAATGACACAAACCAATATTTCCATTGAATTCCTTACAAAAAATTGATTCTAAAACATCTTATAACATTAAAAATCGACTTAAAACGCGAAAAGTCCTCTTCGGGGGCAAAACAGTAATTTCACAATTTTCATAATTAAAAATTTTGAAATTAATAAATAAAATATTAAATAATTAAAGTGAAACATTAGAAAAATTAATTTAAAATTTTAAACTAAAAAAATCGATCAATCAGACTCTCAGGCAAAATTGTTGAGGGTTGCCAAGATATTTATTCAAGGACCCCTTCCATTTGGGGGTCTAAAGAATTAAAGATATAATAGAGGGGGGTTCTCCAAAAAATTAAACTCAATCAAGAAAGACTAAATTCAAGGTATTAAAGTCAATCGAGTAAGACTAAAGTCAAAATTAAAGTCAATTAATTAAGACTAAAGTCAAAATCTTAAAGTCAATCAATTAAGACTAAAGTCAAAATCTTAAAGTCAATCATATAAGACTAAAAGTCAAAACCCTAATAGAATTCTAATTAAGTAATAACTCTATTTAATAGAGTTTTAATTAAATAATAACTCTATTTAATAGAGTTCTAACTAAGATATAACTCTACTTAAAACAATTCTAATTAAAATACAACTCTACCTAAAACAATTCTAACTAAAATACAACTCTAACTAAAATAATTATAATCAAACACTAATTCTATCTAAACCAACCCTTAAAAAAGTCTATAAATAGGGGTCCTCACACCCTATTTTCGTATCAAATCATAAATCGTAAGAGAAGTAGGTCAAAAAACTTCCCTAGCCTCCCACAAACCCTAACTTTGAAGTCCCAACTCCTTACCTAACCCCTATACTTCGATTTTAGCTTGAAAAACCCTTAGAAGCCCTTCAAAAACATCCCAAAATACATAACAGATTCGAAGGATCCAGATCCAAGAAAGAGATATCTTACCTCAGAGATCAGAAATCAGATCCGGAGATAGAACGAAGCAAGGAGTACGGTACAAGGAGCAGTCTTATCAGATTTGAGGGATATAATCTTTTCGTATCAAAGGTAAAATTTTTGTTATTTTTTTTATCAAGGTTTTGTTAGTAGCAATGTATTCTTATCTGGGATAAGTAAAGACCGGCATTGGCCGGGCGGGGTTGGTGCCTAATACCTTCCAACCCCGTAATACGATCCCCGGATTCAGTTTTTTTTCAGTAGATTAGTTTTTTTTATCCGTTTAGAGTCAGTATCCGGTTCCTAGACCGTAATAACTAGGTGGCGACTCCCAAACCTCAAGGGTCAAAAGTAGATCCGCGCACCCAGCGGATCGAAGGCGCTTTCATGAGTAACACTCAGTATATTCCCTTGGTTCAGACATGGTTCTACCTATAGGTATGTCTATCTGTCGGATGATTACGTTTACTAGTGTTACCAGGTCCTCTTCTTTTGAAGAACTTTTGAAACTTTGAAGCTAACAAAGCTAAGTCTTCCTCATCCGATTCAGTCTCCTTATCCTCATCAATCAATATCTTCTTATGATCGTGGGAGGAGGATTGAGACCCGATACTAGATGTTCGCTTGGACATGGACTTCGAAGAGGATGTCTTTAGGACCTGAGTATTCCCTTTTGAGGGAGGCCCTTCGAGATGGAGTTTGAAGGTAGTGAGAGACTCCATAAGTTCCTCAACGGTCATTGTTTCCACATCTCGGTATTCCTCAATTGGGGTAACCTTAGAGGCAAATCTCTTAGGCAGGGATCTTAGGATTTTTGCACAAATCCTACCTTGAGGGACAGTCTCTCCTACATAAAACATCGAGTTGCAAATGTCACTTAAACGTGCATAAAACTCTTGGACAGTTTTACTTTCCTCTATTTTAATATTTTCAAATTGAGTGTAGAGGAGTTGGAGTTTAGATTTTTTCACTATACTCGTGCCTTCGTGAGCGGTCTCTAGAATTTTCCATGCTTGCTTGGCCGACTGACACGTTCATATCAGTTGATACTCATCATCGGAAATGGCACTCGTAATGGTATTAAGAGCCTTGTAATTGTTACTACTATCTATTTTATCCTGTTCTGTCCATTTTCTTGATGGTCTCGGAACAGAGGTAGTGACACCATCTACCTCGATGATGTCAACAGGAGGTTCCCAATCTTCCTCAATCATGTCCCACACATCCCTACTTAGAGAGTTGATGTATATCATCATTTTATTCTTCCAGAAGGCATACTTCATGCCTTCAAACATAGGTGGATGAGTCAAGGACCATTTATCGGCTCTAGACATGATGCAAAGCCATGGATCACTTAGGGTTGTTAGACCTTTCTAGAGTAACCTACTCTGATACCAATTGAAATTACAAGCTTTGACAAGGTATAAACCTAGAGGGGGGTGAATAAGACTATTTAAAAGTTCTTCTAAATGCGAACACTTAAGTGTGACTGAATTTTTAATGAGTTCGTTCTATTGATACATTCATCAAATCATTCATGGAACAAAAGATTTATGCAAGCTATGATCAATCATGATATACATTTAAATTTGCATGAAGATAAGAAAATTAGAGAAGAACATGAGACATGTAATTTATAGTGGTTCAGCAACTGTGCCTACGTCCACTCCCAAGAGAACTCCAATCAATGGTTCTTTGGTGTTTACTAAAACTGAGGTTTTTGGTTCTCCTCAAATTGCACATAAAATTTTTCCGGGTTAATTCTGTAACCCTAAGATTGAGTGAACCACATCCACTCAAAATGTCTGAGTTTTATACTTCGGGAACTCAGTAATCTTTATCACTCAACTTGAGTCCGCAACTCAATCAAGTGCTTGATTTTGAAGGAGAAATCAAGTAAACTACTACAAGAGTATTTTTGAAATTTAAAACAAAACAATCAAACTCACAATTATGACGATTGAGGTGAGTTTGTTATTCTTCGATTCTTCACTACTTCCTTCATCTATGGCTCCTTGCCTAGCTCAATGTTAGAATGTAAATGCTTGAAAGATGAAGTAAGTGAATCTTGATCAACCCAGATGAAGTAGCTTGATGTGCATGATTTCGACTTCACTTCACGATTCTTCTTACTTTGTTGAGCCTTTTGAAATGTACTTATTCGCTTAGACTTACCTCAGAAGATGTTTATCGATCAAAGAATGAAGCCTAGAGCTTTTCTTTTAAAGAAATTGCTCTTAACGGCTTCCTGTCGGTGGCACCTGAATCCCGTTGGTGGCACCGACCAAACATAACTGTCAAAAATCTTACCGTTGAACATTATCGACAGCACTGTCGGTGGAACCTCCAAGAGTCATCGGTGGGATCGATGAGCATTATAACGTTAGAATCGGCAGAACTATGCTTCTGCCACCGAAAGATGATTTCTCAATTAGTACTGGTGGTGTCTGTCGGTGGGACCGACATGTTGTTCATCAGTGGAACCGATGACTATTCTGTCGGTGGGACCGACAAGTTAGAGCTTCTGCCACCTATAGAAGATTTTTCATTTTGATCTGTTGGTGGTTGACGGTGGATCAGATAGGTTGTTCATCAGTGAAACTGATGACTATTTTGTCAGTGGAACCGATAAATTTAAGCTTCTGCTGCCGATAGGTCTTTTCTCATTTTGTTCTGTCGGTGGCTGACGGTGGATTCTTCACTCCTACCGACAGCTTCTGTTTCCCTTGAGATAGAGCTGATTTTGGGATGACCTTAGAACACTCACAAGATGCTTCGATAATAACGTGTTCTTATGCTCCACGGGTGAAGATGTCCCTTGTTCTTGATTGGTTTTGATATATTAATTTGTCGTTGATGTAATGCATACGATCAATGTCTTCCAGTGGTTACAACATGACAACATACGACTAATCTTGGAATTGACAAAAAATGGTACTAACATATTTAAATTTTTTTGATTTATTTATGAATTTTTGGGTGTTTTTGAAGGATTTCTAGGAGTTTTTTGAACTAAAATTGATGTATGAGTGTTAGGTAAGGAGTTAGGGCTTCAAAATTAGGGTTTATGGGAGATTAGGAAAGCTTTTTGACCTACTTTTCTTAGGGATTATTTTTTCATACGAAAATAGATTGTAGAGACCCTTATTTATAAATTTTTTAAAGTTCTTTTTAGATAGAGCTAGTGTTTAATTATAATTATTTTTAAATAGAGTTAGTGTTTAATTAGAATTATTTTTAAATACTGTTAGTGTTTAATTAGAATTACATTAGATAGTTTTATAGTTTAATTAGAATTCTATTAAATAGTTTTAGAATTTAATTAAAGTTCTTTTAGATAATTTTAGAGTTTAATTAGAATTCTTTTAGATAATTTTTTACTTTAATTAGAATTCTATTAGGGTTTTGACTTTGGTTTTATTAGATTGATTAGGGTTTTGACTTAAGTCTCAGTTGATTGATTTGATTTTAGGGTTTTGACTTAAGTCTTACTTGATTGACTAGAATTTAGGGTTTTGAATTAATTCTTACTTGATTAACTTGACTTTAGGATTTTGACTTAAGTCTTGCTTGATTGACTTGACTTTAAGATTTTGACTTAAATCTTACTTGATTGACTTGAGTTTAGGATTTTAACTTAAGTCTTACTTTATTGACTTAAATTTTAATTAGGATTTCACTTTACATTAATTAATATTTTAATTATTAATTTTAGAAATTTTAATTATTAAAATTATAAAATTATCATTTTTCCCTCATAAAGGAGTTTTTACGTTTTAATTCATTGTTTAATGTTTCAGGATGTTTTGGAATCGATTTTTCATAAGTAATTCAATGGAATTTTTTGTTTTTGTCATTTATGAAATTTTTTGTGCGAAATGGTCATGAACTTTAGGAGGGGCATTTTTATAATTTTGTCAAATTTTGTGAAAATTGGTGAAATGATTTATTTGGTTTCGATTTATTATTTTATATGTTTGAAAGGATTTTCCTAAGCATAATGTAGGCTCTAGGGATGTTTTGAGGTTAGGGATATTTTGATAATTTGGTCATTTTTTAGTGATTTTTATCGTAAAAATTCTTTTTGTCTGAAAAATGATGATTTCTATGTTTTTGGGGTCATATTTTCCTATTATAGTATGGTTCTACAGTTTTGTTAATTCGAAATACCTCATCCGAATTTCTGAAACACATCTGGTAACACATAAAGCATTGGAATAAACATCTATCATTGGGAACTGTTGCAATCGGATTGACGAGTTGATTAATCAGGCGAGTGTAAAAATGGGGTGTCTACAGATGCCCATCTTTGGCAGAGGGTTGAAGCAAACTAGTAACAAATCTATTTTGGTAGATAGTGTGATATTCGAATGCAAAAGCTAGTGACAGTTCATTTTGCAGCCTGATTTAACATTTGTCGAGGCGTTCGGATCCTTGAGGGTAAAACTCTTCCCAAACTAAAAATTGTCAGGTCCTCAAGTGCAAGCTCTCACTGACGGCGTCAGATCCTTAAATTTTAAAGAATTCTCCCTGACTAAAAAGTGCAAGTGTGAGTGTGTGTACTATGTGAAACTAAGTAAAAATTAAGTAAAAATTGAACATAAACTGAACATAATCTGAGTAAAATCTAAGCATAAACTGATCATAATCTGAGCAAAAGTGAGCATAATCTAAGCAAAATTTGAATGTCTTACTCTACCTACCTTGGGTGAAAGAGTAATGAATTTTTTTTTTTTTTAGTCCTACTCTACCTACTCGGGGTGAAAGAGTAATAGACATATTTTCTAGGAGTTCTACTCTACATACTCTGGGTGAAGGAGTAATGAACTATTTTTTTAGGAGTCCTACTCTACCTACTCGGGGTGAAAGAGTAATGAACTTTTTTTTTGGGAGTTCTACTCTACCTACTCGGGATGAACAAGTAATGAACTATTTTTTCTGGGAGTCCTACTCTACCTACTCGGGGTGAAAGAGTAATGAACTTTTTTTTGGGAGTTCTACTCTACCTACTCAGGGTGAAAGATGAATGAACTATTTTTTCTGTGAGTCCTACTCTACCTACTCGGGGTAAAATAGTAATGGACTTATTTTCTAGGGGTTCTACTCTACATACTCGGGGTGAAAGAGTAATGAACTATTTTTCTAAGAGTCCTACTCTACATGCTCGGGGTGAAAGAGTAATGAACTATTTGAGTAAAATCTGAGCAAAATCTGAGAAAACGCTCGGCGGTATCTGATTAAGCATAATTCGAGAAAGCCTTCGGTGGCAATTGGCTAAGCATAATTCGAGCAAACCCTCGGTGGCATCTGGCTGAGCATAATCCGAGAAAGCCCTCGGTGGAAAATGGCTCAACATAATCCGAGCAAACCCTCGGCAGCATCTGAGCATAATTCCAAGGAAACCCTCGGTGATATCTAAGCATAATTCTGAGAAAACCCTCGGCGGTCTGATCACAATTCTGAGAAACCCTCAGCGGTATCTGGGCATAATTCCGAGAAAACCCTCGGTAGTATCTGAGCATAATTCTGAGAAAACCCACGGTGGTTGAAAGCGCCCTCGATCCGCGGGGTGCGCGGATCCGCTTTTTACTCTTGAGGTTTGGGAGTCGCCACCTAGTTATTGTGGTCTAGGAACTAGTTATTGTGGTCTAGGAACCAAACTGACTCTAACATGGATAAAAAGAACTACTCTACCACAAAAAATCTGAATTCGGGGATCATGTTACGGGGTTGGAAGGTGTTAGGCACCAACCCCGCCCGGCCAAAGCCGGTCTCTACTAACTTCCCAAATATATCACATTGCTAAAAACTTAGATAAAAATAAAAAAATTACATACCTTTCCGATAGCAAGGATTTTGTTCCCTCAGATCTGACAAAAAGAGCTCCTTGTACTGTACTCCATTGCTTCGTTCTGTCTCCGGATTTGACTTCGGATCTCCTAGATCAAGGTATCTCCTTATTTTTGGATCTGAACTCTTCAAGTTTATTGCGGATTTGGGGGTATTTTTGGAGGGATTTTAGGTGTTTTCTAGACTAAAATTGAAGGAGGGATGTTAGGTAAGGAGTTGGGGCTCCAAAACTAGGGTTTATGGGGGGTTAGGGGAGCTTCTAGACCTACTTCTTTTAGGGTTTATGATTTGATACGAAAATAGGGTGTGAGCACCTCTATTTATAGAATTTTTTTAAGGTTGATTTGGATAGAGTTAGTGTTTAATTAGAGATCTTTTAATTAGAGTTGTGTTTTAGTTAAAATTGTTTTAGGTAGAATTGTGTTTTAATTAGAATTATTTTAGGTAGAATTTTTTTAAGTTAGAACTCTATTAGATAGAGTTATTATTTAATTAGAATTCTATTATGACTTTTGGTCTTATTTGATTGACTTTTAATGTTTTGACTTTAGTCTTAATTGATTGACTTTTAATATTTTGACTTCAGTCTTGCTTAATTGACTTTAATTTTGACTTTAGTCTTACTTGATTGACTTTAATACTTTGACTACAGTCTTGCTTGATTGACTTTAAATTTTTGGAGAACCCCCTTCTATTATTTCTTTAATTCTTTGGACCCCCAAATGGAGGGGTCCTTAAAGAAATATCCCACGAACCCTAAACAATTTTACCCGAAAGTCCGATTGATCGATTTTTTAATTCAAAATTTTAAATTAATTTCATCAATGTTTCACTTTAATTATTTAATATTTTATTTATTAATTTCGGAATTTTTTAATTATGAAAATTGTGAAATTACCGTTTTACCCCCGGAGAGGACTTTTCACGTTTTAAGTCGATTTTTAATGTTCTAGGATGTTTTAGAATCGATTTCTCGTAAGGAATTCAATGGAAATATTATTTTGTGTTATTTATAAAAAATTTTGTGTGAAATGATTGTGAACTTTATGAGGGGCATTTTCGTAATTTTGTCAAATTCTGTTAAAATTGGTGAAATGATTTATTTGGTTCCGATTTGTTATTTTATGTGTTCGAGAGAGTTTTCCTAAGCGTAACGTAGGCTCTAGGGTTGTTTTGAGGTTAGGGGTATTTTGGTAATTTGGTTATTGTTTAGTGATTTTTATCGTGAAGTTTCTTTTTGGTCTGCAAGATGATGATTTCTATGTTTCTGGGGTCGTATTTTCCTAGCGTAGCGTGGTTTATAAGGTTTTGTAAATTCGAGATACCTCATCCGGATTTCTGAAACACATCTGGTAACAAAATAAAGCAACGGAATACACATCCATCATTGGGAATCATTGCAATCGGATTGACGAGTTGATTAATCAGGCGAGTGCAAAAATGGGGTATCTACAGTGGTATCTGAGCATAATTCTGAGAAACCTTCGGCGGTATCTGAGCATAATTCCGAGAAAACCCTCAGCGGCATCTGAACATAATTTTGAGAAAACCCTCAGTTGTATCTGAGCATAATTCCAAGAAAACCCTAGATGATATCTAAGCATAATTTCGAAAAAACCCTCGACGGTCTGAGCATAATTCTGAGAAAACCCTCGACGGTATATGGGCATAATTTCGAGAAAACCCTTGGTGGTATCTGAGCATAATTCCGAGAAAACTATCGGCGGTATCTTAGCATAATTCCGAGAACCCTCGACGGTATCTGAGCATAATTTTGAGAAAACCCTCGATGGCATCTGGCTAAGTAAAACTGGGAAGAAAGGAATGAATCTGGGAAATAATGATTGAAAATGAATCTGGAAAAGAGTAATTGAATCTGGGAATGAATAGATCTGGGAAAGAATGATTGAATCAGGGAAAGAATAGATCTGGGAAAGAAAGAATGCCCTATCTCTTATTCTAGGTAAAAGGGTAATGAGTTAATCTCTGGGCACAACCAAATGTGAGATAAAAAACGCTTCTGTTTGAACCTCGAAGTTTTTCAAAATTTTATAAATTTTAACTTCTTTTTAACCTCAAGGGTTTTCAAAAAAATGCTATCAAAAAGGTAACCTTAAATTAGGAGTTTCCATTATCTTTTAGGATTAACATTGACCAGGCTTGAAATAAAAAAATGCGTCTAGTTTGATAGGAAACATTGTATTGAACACATCTTGTAAAAAAACAAACAATACCCCTAGTATAGGGGGAAAATTACATATCAGAGAAGAAAAAAATGCCCCTTGTATGAAGGTTTGAAATATTTGATTATCACAAGCGCAATAAAGATTCAACTTTTAATTTCGACTTTTTATATTGAAGATTTTGAGTAGGCTCAAGAAAGAACGAAATATTTACTTTTGAGATTCATCGTAGAATCCACCCTTTTCCCTCTTGGTTCACTTGGGGAAGCAAAAATTTTCAGATCAATCGTCGACAAGATATTTGTGATTTCTGAGTCTTTGCTTGGTTTAAGCTGGGTGTTGAACTTGTTTATTTGGACTTCAAATGTTTCGGCTCAAACCGCCTTTTAGCTTTTCAACTCCATGGACATTTTCTTCTATTTTTCTTTGTTGCTTTAACTTTTTTCTAGATTGCCCTTTTCAAGTTTTCGATCTAGCGAGCTTGCTCTAGCTTTTGCCTAGATCGCATTTTAGGTTTTCAATCTAGCGAGCTTTCTTTTCTTTTTTCCTTCCTCTAATTGTTGCCAAAGTCGTCCTTTCAGATTTTCAACCTTGAGAGCTTGCCTTAATTTTTGCCTAAGTCGTCCTTTTCAGGTTTTCAACTTAGTAGGCTTTTTTTTTTCTTTTCTTTATGAACTTCTGGAGTTATTGTCTGATCATCCTTTACTACCTTCCTTAACTTTTTCGCACTGTACTTAGGAGGACTTTCATGGGTAAGCATAGGACTGGGTATAAAAAGAAAGGAATTTTGAGGCTCAAAATCCGAATGCCTCTTGTGTGGCATTTTCTCTTAAATTTTCTTTTTTTTCTTTGAATTTTATTTATGGGGAAAAATTTTATTTTTTTATTTTTGATGTGGTCAGACCTGAAGTAACTTCTCAGGTTGTTTACGTATCCTAGAATTTTGGGATCAGACCAAAATGTAGTTCGAATTCTTCCCTCCCCTAGGTTAGGTGATCGGGATGAGAAAGAAAAATATATATTTTTTTAAAAGGTTGCAAAGGGCTAAGGAAGGAGATATTAAACTGGGTAGCAAGAGAATTGATTCGGCCAAAAATGGCCTCCTTAAATGTAGTACCATTTGATTTGGTAAAGATTGGTTGGTTCTGGTAATTCGCTTCCATCATGATCTTGAAGTCTGACAGCTTTTCTTGGTAATATTTCCTTGATAATAAACGGATCTCTCCAATTTGGTTTGAACTTCCCTCTAGGGTCAAAGATAGGTGTCCGATTCTCTTTGAGTACCAAATCCCCTACTTGTAAGTGACGGGCATTGATTTTTTTATCAAACGCACGGGCGATTCTTCTTTGATAAGCCTGCACGTGGTGCAAAGCTCTTAGTCATTTTTCTTCGATCTTAATTCTTCATACCGTTGACGAACCCCCAATCTGCTTTTGACAACTAACTTTTCAACAAGACCCTAAGAGATGGGATTTCCTTTTCGACTGACAAAACTGCTTCGATGCGATACACTAAGGAGTAGGGAATAGCTCCAGTAGAGGATCAAATTGAAGTTTAATATGCCCATAGTGAAAATGATAATTTTTCTAACCAATCTCGATGTGATTGACACACTTTCACGATGATTATTTTGATACTCTTATTAGTTATTTTAACTGCTCCATTGGTCTGAGGACGGTAAGGAAATGATTTATGATATCTAATCTCGAACTTTGAACATAGAGGGATAACCTCGACTTTGAAGTATGACCCATTATCAGATATCAATTCCACTTGAACCGCTCCATAGGTCTGAGGAAGGTAGGGGAATGATTTGTGAGATCGGATCTTAAACTTTGAACATAGGGTGATGATTTTGAAGTGTGACCTATTATCAGATATCAATTCCACTTCAACCGCTCCATAAGTCTGAGGAAGGTAGGGGAATGATTTGTGAGGTCGGATCTTAAACTTTGAGCATAGGGTGATGACCTCGACTTTGAAGTGTGACCCATTATCAGAAACTAATTCCAAAAGTACCTTGTATTGACTTATGACATTTGCTTTGATAAACTTTGCAACTTGAGATGCAGTGAGGACAACATCCGTTTTGTAACATCTTCTTTGATCTCATTGGTATTTCTATTCCATCGAGCGAATACGTATTCCGTGTCTGATAACACCCAAGCTTACATCCTAACATATCCTCATAGGACCACGCGAACCAATCTTCTGAAATTTCTGAGTAAATTCATTATCCTCTCGTGTTCCTCTAAGGATAAGATGGTTTCTATTTGGATTTCTTGGGAATTTTTTATTCCGTGGTGAATGACCTTTACTTTTTTAATTAAAAGTTGAGCCCAACCCTTATCTTCTTGTTTAGGAGAGAAATCTATCTTTGAAGTTAATCAATTAATGCGCTCAAGGTATTCATAAAATTTTCTTTATCGATAAACTAACCCGACTCAACAAGGAAGGAGTAGACTCGATCTAAAGAAAATATGACATTGATGGATTGATATAAAAAAATGGATTCAGACTAACCCACATGACTTATGAAAACTCAAGGCAAGTACCCACAACAGGCTTGATTACGAACTGCAGACTCGAGATATTACTTACAACCGGTAGGATTGAGGCACTATGATCTTTAGGGAAGAACTGGGCGATGTTGAAAGATTCTGAGGTCATTTCTGACAGTTTACTTGGTGTTGACACTCGTTCTAAATTACTAGACTAGTGACCCTAGCAAAATGGTGAACGATTGAGCTTAGGTGCAATGATAACCTTGTAACCCCATCAAAAGTGAATTATCAATTTCGGTGTTACCCCCTTGATAATATTTTAATGAATCTTGAGATTTTATTGAATTCTGTGCACCAATCCATTAAACCATTCATCCATTCAATGATTATTCAGAAGGAAAATAATTTTATTGCACTCTTGAAAATTATTGAAACTAATGTTTTTATTGAATAATAATTTTCACAAATCTGATTATGTTTGTGCAATGATTTTTTTTTAGAAAAATATATTTTGGTAATTTTTCAAGGTCCATGAAACAAATAGATTTTTGGTAAAAAACATATTTCAAAAATTTTCCATGCAAAAATAGATCTTTTGTTAATCATTTTTTTTTCTTTTGGAAAGTATTTTCTTTTGAAAAGCATTTTTCCTGGTAAATACTTTTCTTTTGTAAACCATTTTTCTTCTTTGAAAATGGGTTGAAACCCGAATTTAGAAAAGAATTTGATTTCCATTTTGATTTAAATGGCCTAGCCCATCAAAATTGTTGGATCGATATGGATTGGGTCATTATGAATTATTGCAAAAAATTGGATTCTTTATTGGGTCGGTGCACCTATTTTAATCAGGTAAAACAAAAAACTTTTATCCTTAAGGACAACCATACATTCTGATCTCATCATTCACATACACTTTGATATCATCATTCTCATACATTCATCATTCACAAGGTCCCAATCAATAAACAACCCAAGAACACCCACGATCAATTCGAGTCGTGACCTACAGGGGAGGTTTCTAGACTCTAAACTTACTATGTGCAATGCATTTTTATCTAGTCACCCTTGCCAAGTACACCTATATACCTCTCAAGCGTACTCAATCAGACGGTACATGGTGACTTGGTTTGATATACCGTATAAGTGATAATCTAAAATTTCAACTAACTTCTCTGAAGTCAAAAGCAGCCAGTTTAATCGCCAAATCAAAGGTGGCGCACGATAATTAAGCAAAAGCAATCTTAAATCACCTATTTTCTAGAATAGATGTAGTCTATCCTCCTAATACCGTAGTACATCGGAGCAGGATCTTGCTTAGGCACTGGTTTTGACCAAAAAGTGCAACTAATATACTTTGATCATCTTTGATATACCTATGGGTACGAGTCAAGAGTTTTAGCTTTCATAAATGGTTTGGCATCCCACAAGGGGACCGACCACGTACTAGTACTACGTTGGCAATCAGGACATGTGACTGTGCGGCTTACAATAGGTCAAAAGGTTCAAGTCGCCCAGCATGGGTGCATCGATATACCTTTTAGAGTCACCTGATCAGACGGTACTGATGCCCCAGTTTGATATACCCTAAGGTACTGGAGTTGTGAATTTTCATGAATGATGTCGCATCTTCGAGGAGACAGAGCCACTCACTAGTGCCACGTTAGTTATATTGGGACATGCAAGCGTGCAAAACAGTAAACGTGCATGTGGTGTGTGCGAAACAGGGTGGTGGGGTGTGCCCGGGGCCTTTTCAAACAAATGGGCTCATAGGCCTGATCATAACCATCACACATTGATACCATATGAATATTAGCCAAAATAAATACTAATCCAATAACATCATTAAGATCACCAATAAGCACATCAACTATATATCAAATCAAGATCAATGGCAAATCAATTAATGAACATGGCATAGAATAATTGATCAGATCCAATCACTGCAATAAGCACAACTTTTTTTAATATTTTTTATGGTCCAATCAAGGGTTACTTATGGGTGACCTTAAAATAAATCGAGATGCCAATAAATGTTACATTGATGATAAAATGATAATTGTTAATATGAGGAGCAATGAACCCCTTTTTTTTTATTTTTTAAATCATAAAAAAAAAACTAGAAACGCATACCAAAAGAAAATCAAAGAGAAAGATCCTAGTGCCAAATGAGCTTGCTCTCACAAAATAAATCAGGAACATTAACTGTGCTAACACTAAATAAATTTAGATTTTTTATGAATTAAGGAAAATACAATCTGAACATGCATCGATGATATCTAAGGTTCCTGATAATGAAATCGAGTGAATTCAGGTTCTAAATTAATCTACTCGATGAGATTTACATTTTATTGAAGGTGCCTAGACTTAATTCTCACTAGAATATTCTGTAAAAACGTTTTAACATTGTTGTCCCAACCTTCATTCAACAACAATTCCAGATTTAGAGATTAATCATGAACTTGCATCGACGAAGCTCCCGCTAACGAAATTGAGTGAATTCAAGTTCTAAATTAATCTAATCGATAAGATCTACGTTTTATTAATAGGTGCCCAGACTTAATTATCACTAGAATGTTATGTAAAAACGTTTTAACATTGTTGTCCTAACTTTCAAAATAGCAACAATTCCTGATTTAGAGATTAATCCGAAATTGCATCGCTGATATCTAAGGCTCCCGATAACGAAATTTAGTGAATTCAGGTTCTAATTAATCTATTCGATGAGATCTACATTTTATTAATAGGTGCCCAGACTTAATTCTTACTAGAATGTTCTGTAAAAACGTTTTAACATTGCTATCCTAAACTTCATCATTCCATCATTTTCATATGTCAATTTGAATATTTCATTATTTAGGGGTCATCAAAAAGTGACCCTTAATTGGATAAAAAAAATAAAAATACAACACCTAAAATCACCCACAATCAAGTCACAAAACTAAATAAATAAATAAAATAAATCGAACTAAATGATAAAAAAACCTAGGTCATCCTGGCAATGCTCCCATACTTGGGGTTTTTCAAGTCTGATCATCAATAATCCCCAACGAGGTGAGCGGATCCGCTTTTGACCTTTGAGGTTTGGGAGTCACCATGTCACACCCCAAAATCCCAACACGAATCCCTATGATTCATCGGTTAGAATCTCGAGGTGTGAGGTAATCAATCACACAATCTAATAGAACATTCATAAATAATAATACTTATGAAAAGAAAATATATGTAGCGGAATAAACATTTAACTAACATCTATACGAGAGTCTAGAGTAAACAGAAGAAATCGACAAACACTGATATAAGTCAAGATCTTTAATCTCATAATTCATCAGGTTACAAAAATTTCTAAACTACCATGTTCTTATCTACAACCAAAAACCGCTAAGATCCTCTACTAGTCCTCAAAGACATGAAGGCGGCAAGACATCAATCTGATCCTCCTCGAGGACCTCCTCAAAAAACTCCTCAAAGAACGGTTCTTCAAAAGTTGAATAATCTGAAAGGGGAAGGATAGGGTGAGTAACAGGGGAATGTTACTCAGCAGGATGAACGCCGTTCTAACAACAAGTCATACTTGCACGAGTAATCAGTTGAACAGTTAAATAATGTAAGTTTTTCATAATGTAACATACGATAAATGTCTAAGCATATTCAATAAACAGTTAAATAATTTCAACCTATCATTTCTATCATTTAAAGTAACATATGCATCTTTTAAATGAAAACATCTATCAATCATTACAAAATAAGAAAAAGATACATAATAAGAACACGGCGGTGTAATCGATAAGAGAGTAGAGGAACACGCCGATATAACTGCCTCGGCTATGGCAATACGATATTCCAAACTTAACCTCCGATGTGGAATCCCATCGTTATAATCTGATTTTGTGGCCGGTCTAGCATACCACGGTTGGATGACCATTTATCCGACTCAGACTGGTCGTTGACCAAGAACCCAATACTGAGTTCAACTAACGGTGAGGTCGACCGTTTGACGACTATAGACTAATAGTGATCACTAACTAGCCCAGGAGACCCCTCGCGTCGAAGCCTATCAAGAGGCAATGCATGTGAACCCCGCTTAGCTCTACACTATACAGAGACCCCCTTTACACACAATGTTTCCCAGGAAATAAGTAGGAGAAATTCCCGGATTTCATAAGCTATAATATGCTCTAAGGTATCCCATACTACCGAAGAGCATATGACATCTAGTGTTATCCTAGATTGACTCGTCGCTTCCGGATACATAGCAACGCGTCACTCTTTATGGGTTTTTTACAAACCTTTACTGGTAAACAAAATAATTTATTTTGTATATAATATATCATTTCTTTTTAATCGAAAATACAAACAAAGTCTGGTAGTGCCTTCTAGTGACAGTTATCTGTCATTTCCATCCATCAACCATCTCATCCCTCTATCTATCTATCACGTTTTACGTGGCATGACCACTACGTAGAACTGGAGGCACTGTCCCATCAATCAGTCGAGAACATACGTTCTCTCTATCCATCCATCAATTAAATCGATCAATCTATCATCTAATTTTCTACATATCTATTAAAGTAATTTTACTTTTAAAGTAATTCGAAATCCATAAAGTATCAACCAATTCCATTCGATGGTTTTGGTTGAGTCGAGAGACTCGAAAACAAAGATAAAACTATAAGACATAAAAGCTGAAAATCTATGAAAATTTAACTAAGTGTTAAAAAAATAATTTTTCAAAGTCGAAATTGAAAACGAACTATTTATTTATATATTAAAGAACTTAAAGTAATACTTAATTGTTTTTAATGAAATAAATGTAGGAAATGGGTACACATATTATATGGAAGCAACACAAAACAAATTAGAACCAAACTCAACATTTGGATACTTTTCCGAATTACTGATTTTTTTTTGAAACTCGCCCAAAATCAATACAAATATCATATTAACTATAAAATGATTATATTACATCAAATGAACTAAAACCAATCATAAATAAGCATGTAAACATGATTCAAATCGTTCAAATATGTATAAACTTAATGAAATAATCGATTTATCAACAATCATATGGATTTTCTATGAAATTATCGCATAACTAGAAGGTAGAAGGGAAGGCAACCTACTTCAAGCTAATTTCAATGGTTGAACGAACTTTAAAATCGCCTCCGGCCAATCTCCAAAATTTTCTTCCGGCGAAAATCGGATTTCTTTGCGTCTACGCGTAACCCTCGTCGAGAGGAACAACTTTCCTTCTTGCGCCTAAGCTCGGATCGTTCTCGTTTAGTGTAGATCTGAGTTTCAAATATTGAAGGAAAAGGGTTGAGATTTGTTTGGAGAGGAGAATAAGAAAAATCTGATTTTTCTAATAGAATTTAGATATTTATATCACTTAAGTTGGGACATACTTGTCATTTTAGGAATTGTTTTTCCCGAATGTCAAATTGGATAAACTTATACTCTATTTCGGATGATTTTTCGACACGAACCTAATGGTATGATCAGTTTCCTCAAATTACATCTCTAAGGTGTCGTTTACTTATTGGAAAAATATCTAATGCGAAACTCAAGGATTTGATAATTTTTAAATCAATGCACGGATCTAAAATTCTTTCCTCGAGATACATTTTAGGATTTCAGGTCATTACACACCACATAGTTATTACGGTCTAGGAACCGAACACTGACTCTAAAAGGTAAATAACATTAATCTACGAACAAAAAATATGGGTCCAGGGAACACGCCGGTCTCTACTAATTCTCTAATAAACTACACTGCTAAAAAGACCTAAATAATAATAATAAAATATAAATAGTCACCTTTTTCAAATGCAACGATTTTGTTCCCTCAGATCTGATAGAACAGCTGCTTGTACAGTGCTCCTCGCTTCGTTTTGTCACTAGATTCGCTTCAGACCTCCAAGGTGAAGTACCTCCTTCTTACATCTGAATTTTTTTAATTTTTTTTATAGATTTTTAGGTATTTTGGAAGGGCTTCTATGTATTGTTTGAGCTAAAGTTAAGGTATGGGTGTTAGATAAGGAGTTAGGACTTCAAAATTAAAGTTTATGGGAGGCTAGTTAAGCTTTTTGACCTACTTTTCTTAGGATTTATTTTTTCATCCAAAAATAGTTGTAAAGGCCCTTATTTATAGATTTTTTTAAGTACTTTTTAGATAGAGTTAGTGTTTAATTATAATTATTTTAGATAAAGTTATTGTTTAATTAAAATTATTTTTAAATAGAGTTAGTGTTTAATTAGAATTACATTAGATAGTTTTATAGTTTAATTAGAATTCTATTAGATAGTTTTAGAATTTAATTAGGTTTCTTTTAGATAGTTTTTGAGTTTAATTAGAATTCTTTTAGATAGTTTTTGAGTTTAATTAGAATTGTATTAGGGTTTTGACTTTGGTCTTATTAGATTGATTAGGATTTTGACTTAAGTCTTAGTTGATGGACTTGAATTTAGGATTTTGACTTAAGTTTTACTTGATTGACTAGAATTTAGGGTTTTGACTTAAGTCTTACTTGATTGACTTGGCTTAGGATTTTGACTTAAGTCTTACTTGATTGATTTGACTTTAGGATTTTAACTTAAATCTTACTTGATTGACTTGAAAAGGATTTTTCTAAGTGTAATGTAGGCTCTAGGAATGTTTTGAGGTTAGGGGTATTTTAGTAATTTGATCATTTTTTAGTGATTTATATCGTAAAACTTCTTTTTGTCTAAAAAATGATGATTTCTATGTTTTTGGTGTCATATTTTCCTAGTGTAGTGTGGTTTGGTTTCTATAGTTTTGTTAATTCGAGATACCTCATCCGAATTTTTGAAACATATCTGGTAACACATAAAGCATTGGAATAAACATCCATCATTGGGAATCGTTGCAATCGGGTGAGTTGATTAATTAGGCGAGTACAAAAATGGGGTGTCTACACCCCAGTGGAATCCCCACTAAAAACGCCTTCGATCCGTGGGGTGTGCGGATCCGCTTTTGATTTTTGAGGTTTGAGAGTCGCCACCTAGTTATTACAGTCTACTAACCAAGCATTGACTCTAAATAGATGAAAGCAACTAATCTACGAATAAAAAATAGACTATGGCCCGGGGATCACGTTACGGGGTTGGAAGGTGTTGGGCACCAACCCCGCCCGACAAATGTCAGTCTCTACTAATTTCCAAAAAAGAGTTACATTTGTAAAAGACCTTAAATAAATAAAACAAATAATAAAATTAAAATTAAAATAAAATAAGAAAGTATACCTAGAGGATCGCAATGATTTGTTCCCTTAGAGTTGGTGGAGAGAATCCTCGTATGAGATTCCTTGTTTTTTCTCTGTCATTGGATTTGCTTTAGATCTCCAAGTTGAGGTACCTTCTTCTTAGATCTGAGTGTTTTTTATATTTTTTTGGAGGGTTTCTGGGTGTTTTTGAGAGATTTCCGAGTATTCCTTGAGAAAAAGTTGGGTTTGGATTAAAGGTAAGGGGGTAGGACTTCAAAATCAGGGTTTGGGGAAGGATAGGGAGACCTTTTGACCTATTTTTCCTAGGATTTTCTTTGACCTGCGAGATTGGGTTGTGTAAGTGTAGACTTCCCATTTTGTACTTGCCTGATTAATCAACTCGTCAACCCGATCGCAACGGTTCCCAATGATGGATGATTATTCCAACACTTTAGTTTGTTACTAGATATGTTTTAGATATCCGGATAAGGTATCTCGAACTGACAAAACTGTAGAAACCACGCTACGCTAGGGAAATACGACCCCAAAAACATAAAAATCATCATCTTGCAGACTAAAAAGAAGCTTCACGATAAAAATCACTAAAAATGATCAAATTACCAAAATACCCCTAACATCAAAACAACCTTAGAGCGTACGTTACGATTAGGAAAACTCATTCAAACACATAAAATAATAAATCGAAACCAAATAAATCATTTCGCCAATTTTCACAGAATTTGACAAAATTACGAAAATACCCCTCATAAAGTTCACGACCATTTCACACAAAAAACTTTATAAATGATAAAAATCAACATTCCCATTGAATTTCTTACGAAAATCGATTTCAAAACATCTTAGAACATTGAAAACTGACTTAAAACGCGAAAAGTCCTCTCCGAGGGCAAAAGGGTAATTTCACAATTTTATAATTAAAAATTTCAAAATTAATAAATAATTCATTAAATAATGAAAGTGAAACATTAATAAAATTAATTTAAAAATTTAAACTAAAAAAATCGATCAATTAGGCTCTCAAGCAAAATTATTGAGGATTGCCAAGATATTTCTTCAAAGACCCCTCCATTTTGGAGTCCAAAGAATTAAAGATATAATAGAGGGGGGTTCTCCAAAAAATTAAAGTCAATCAAGAAAGACTAAAGTGAAGGTATTAAAGTCAATCAAGTAAGACTAAAGTCAAAATTAAATCAATTAAGTAAGACTAAAGTCAATCAAGTAAGACCAAAAGTTAAAACCCTAATAAAGTTATAATTAAATAATAACTCTATTTAATAGAATTCTAACTAAAATATAACTCTACCTAAAACAATTCTAATTAAAATACAACTTTACATAAAATAATTTTAACTAAAATACAACTTTAACTAAAAGCATTCTAATTAAACACTAATTCTATCTAAATCAACTCTTAAAAAATTTATAAATAGGGGTCCCTACACCTTATTTTCGTATCAAATAAAAAATCCTAAGAGAAGTAGATCAAAAAGCTTCCCTAGCCTCCCATAAACCCTAATTTTGAAGCCCCAACTCCTTACATAACACCCATACTTCGATTTTAGCTTGAAAAACACCTAGAAGCCCTTCAAAAATACTTAAAAATCCATAAAAAAATTCAAAGAATCAAAATCTAAGAAATAAATACCTTGCCTCGAAGCTCAAAGATCAGATCCGAAGACAAAACAAAGCGAGGAATACTACACGAGGAGATATTCTATCAGATCTGAGGGAACAAAATCGTTACGTTCGGAAAAGGGGAGTATTTTTATTATTATTTAGGTCTTGTTAGCAATGTAATTTTATTTAGGAATTAGTAAAGACCAGCGTTTACCGAGCGGGGTTGGTGCCTAACACCTTCCAACCCCGTAACGTGATCCCCGGACCCGTATTTTTCTTTCGTAGATTAGTTTATTTACCTTTTAGAGTCAAAATTTGGTTCCTAGACCGTAATAACTAGGTGGCGACTCCCAAACCTCAAGGATCTAAAGTAGATCCGTGCACCCCGCGGATCGACGGGGCTTTCAGTGGCGACTCCACTGGGGATAATTGAAGATCAAACTTGAAAAGCCCCAAGTATGGGAAGCATTGCCAATAGGACTTTTTATTTTATTTTATTTTTAATTTTTTGTTTATCTGTTTATTTATTTATTTTTTTTTTATCATTCTTTTTGGCTTAATTATGGATCATTTGTTTGGACTGTGAATATTTTATTTTGGCACATTTCTATGGTTCAATATAGGATCATTTTCGGATGACCCTAAATAATGAAATATTCAAATTGACATAAATTGAGGATAGAATGATGGTGATTGGGATGTGAGTTATGAATTTTTTTTTAAAAAATAAAATTATTTGGACGAATTTTTTTAGTGCGTTACTAGGCATATGCGGCGAGTTGTGAAAATAAATTATTTGGGAGTAGTGCGCTAAGAAACAAAAAAAGTGCATTTTTTAATGTTGTTTGTGATGAGGAGAGAATTTCAAGAAAAAAAATCAGAAAACAAATCGCAAAAAAAAAAAAAAAAAAAAATTTACGCGCGGTATGCCATTAGCGGAATTCCGTTTTTGCTGTTTTTTATCTCCTTCTCCAATAGAAAAAAAATAAAAAACAGCAGAGAAAAAGAGAGAAACGTGTCTCTCTCTCTCTCTCAATTGAAATTGATTATAAAAAATAAAAAAATTAAAAAAAACGAAGAAGGTAATGAGATTGTGCGCAGCAACATAGATAATAAAAAAAATAAAAGGGATTTTTGTTACAAGTGTTGTGTTGGCTACAATATGTATTTTCTTTTTTATTTCTCTTGCTGTTATTGCTGCCACAAGAATGCCCAACTGAAATTCATTTTTATTTTTGTTCCTTGAATCAAAATTTTTTTTTTTTAAATTGGTTTCTTTTGCTATTATGGCTGCCATAAGAATGCAAAACAGAAATTCGTTTTTATTTTTATTTTTTATTCCTTGAATTGATTTAAAAATAATAATAATAATTGCTGTTATTGCTGCCACAAGAATGCCCAACCGAAATTCAATTTTATTTTTGTTCCTTGAATCGATTTTTCTTTAAAAAAAAATTGGTTTCTTTTGTTCTTATGGCTGCCATAAGAACGCAAAACAGAAATTCGTTTTTATTTTTATTTTTTATTCCTTGAATTGATTTAAAAATAAATAAAATAATTGCTGTTATGGCTGCCATAAGAACGCAACATATAATTCGTGAATTGTGAAAAATTGTATCTTGAGAGATCATGTATCTCAAGGAGAATAGCCAATTTGTGATGTCACAAGGTAGTTGATTTAGTATGCCACGTTGGGTAGTAGATTATCATGACTCATAGTTCATATCTGATCCAAGTTTAAAACTCTCTCCAAAATCAGTAAGTATTTCATGATTTTTTTGAATGGGATGTGATGTCATGATGAAAACAATAAACAATTTTGTCTCATCTTTAAGCTCTAAGTGGGTTGGTAATTTAAGAGTTTTTGAACATTTTCCAGCTTTGTTGGTAGTATCGTTTGTTTGCCAATTTCATGTTTTTTTTTAATTTTTTTTATTATTATCAGGTATTTTGTAGAAGTCATCAACTATAAGGTATGTTTTATGTGGTTGTGTAGTAACTTTTTATCACATTAAAAAAAAATTAAATAAATAAATAAAAAAAGAAAGAGTCATCACTCCCTATCTCCACCACTATCGTTCTACCATCAATTCAATAATCGTTGAAATCTCGATTTATTTTTGATCACCCAAAAGGGACCTTTGATTGGACCACCATAAATATATATATATATATATATATATATATATATATATATATCTATATATATAAAATTCTTTTGGCTTGGATTAAAAATTGTGCTGGTAGTAATGATTGGATCTGATTAATTATTCAATGCCATATTATTTGATTGGTTTGCCATAATCATAGTTGATATATATTTCTGGTGTGCTTACTTTGATCTATGTTATGAATTTTGAATGATTTGATTAATATTCATGTGGTATCAATGTATGATGATCTGATCAGGCCCATGGGCCCATTTGTTTAAAAAAGGCCCCGGGCACACCCTACCCTGTTTTGCACACACCACTGGCACGTTTATTGCTTTGCACGCTTGCATATCCCATATAGCAAACGTGGCACTAGTGTGTGGTCCGGTCTCTTCGGAGATGCGACGTCATTCATGAAAACCACAACTCTAGTCACGTACCTTAGGGTATATCAAACTGGGGCATCAATACCGATTGATCAGGTGACTTTGAAAGGTATATCGATGCACCCAGGCTGGAGCAACCTGAGCCATTTACCTATTGTGAGCCACACAATCACATGTCCTGATTGCCAACGTAGTACTAGTACGTTGTCGGTCCCCTCATGGGATGCCAAACCATTTATAAAAGCTACAACTCTTGACTCGTACCCGTAGGTATATCAAAGATAATCCAAGTACATCAATTGCACTTTTTGGTCAAAAACGGTGCCTAAGCGAGATCCTGCCCTGCTGTACCCTACTGTACGAGGAGGATAGACTACGTCTATTCTAGACGAGAGGTATTTAAGTGGGCCCTTGCTCAGCATTGTGGGCCACCTCTCAACTGGGGATCAAACTCGCTGTTTTTGATTTCAGAGAAGTCAGTTGAAGTTTTAGATTATCACTTATGCGGTATATCAAACCAAGTCACCACGTACCATCTGATTGAGTACGCTCGAGAGGTATATAGGTGTACTTGGGCAAGGGTGGCCAGATAAAAATGCATTGCACGTAGTAAACTTAGAGTCTAGATACATTCCCTATAGGTCACGACTTCAACTTATTATGGGTGTTCTCGGGTTGTTCATTAAATGAGACTATGTGAATGATAGATGTATGTGAATGATGAGATGAGAACGCATGTGAATGATGAGATAAATGTATGTGAATGATGAGATCAGAATGCATGTGAATGGTGAGATGAATGTATATGAATGATGAGATTAGGAATGTGCGGGTTTGTCCTAAAGGATATATTTTTTGTTGTTTAACCTGATTTGAAATTACAGTATCACTGGGTACACCAACCCAATAAAAAATCCATTTTAAACTTGACCCAGTCCATCTCGATCCAACAATCATTATGGGCCGAACTATTTGAATCAAAATGAAATTCAAACTTTTTTCTAATTTGGATTTTTAACCTATTTTAAAAGAAGAAAAATGTTTTCCAGAAGAGAAATGCTTTCCAAAAAAAATTTTCTAAACGAAAATGTTTTTAGAAAAAAAAAGGAAGAAAAATATTTTTCAAAGAAAAAATTATTGAAATATGTTTGTGAAAATTATTATTCAATAAAAACATTATTTTTCAATAATTTTCAAGAGTGCAATAAAATTATTTTCCTTTTATGGATGAGTTGTTTAATGGATTGGTCTACATAATTCAATAAAATCTCAGGGTTAATTTAAAATATTATCAAGGGAGTAACACTGGAATTGATAATCCACATTTGATGGGGTTACTAGGTTATCATTGTATCTAAGCTCAATCGTCCATCGTCTAGCTAGGGTTGTAAATACGGTCAGTTAGAGTAAACGTCAATATCAAGTCAACAGTCAGAAATGACCTCAAAATTTCTCAATATCGTCCAGTTGTTCTTTGAAGATCACAGTACCTCAGTCATGTCGGTTGTAAGCAATGTCTCACTCCTCAATCCTAATCAAGTCCGTTGTGGGTAGTCTTGAGTTTTCATGAGTCATTTGGGTTAGTTCGAGTCCCTTTTTTTACCAAGGTCATGTCTTCTTTTCGTGTCGACTCTTTTTTCTATTGAGTAGAGTTAGTTTGTCGAGTCATATAGGTATTTGTCGCCCCCAACTGAATTTGATTGGATAAAGAAAATTTTTGAATACCTCGAGCGCATTAACGAATCAACTACTAATCTGGCTTCAAGGATATATTACTTTCCTGAGCAAGAAGATAAAAGTCAGGCTCAATGTTTAATCAAGAAAACAAAGGTCATTGACCTCGGAACAAAAAATAATTCCTAAAGAGATTCAAATAGAAACCCACCTATCCCGAAAGGAACACGTGGGAATAATGAATTTACTCAGAAATTTCAAAAAACTTGTTCGCGTGATCCAATGAGGATGTGTTAGGTGCAAGCTTGGGTGTTGTTCAACACGGAATAGATACTCGCTTGATGAGATGAAAATATCGATAGAGATGTTATAACATGTATCAGTGCTATCCTCACTATATATTGAGTTGCAAATCACATATTATCAATCGATATAGGGGTACCATTTGAACTGACCCCTGATAATAGGTCGTACTTCAAAGCTTAAGTCATTATTCTGTATACAAAGTTCAAGATCTGGCATCACAGATCATCTATTTACCGTCCTCAGATTAATGGAGCGGTTGAAGTAACTCGTAAGAGTCTCAAGATAATTATTGTGAAAATGTGTCAATCACACCAAGAATAGTCAGAAAACCTACCATTCACACTATGGGGGTGTCGTACTTCAAATACAGTCTTCCACTAGAATTATTCCCTATTCTATAGTATATTATCTAAAAGCAGTCTTACTAGTTGAAATAGAAATCCCATATCTCAAGGTCTTGATGAAAAGTCAGTTACTAAAAACAGACTAGGCTCGTTATTGGGTATGAAGAGCTAAACCAGATTGAAAAAGAAAATAACTTAGAGTTCTGTGCCACGTGCAAACTTATTAAAGAAGAGTCACTCTCACGTTTGATAAGAAGGTTACGGCTCGTTACTTATAAGTCAGGGATTTGGTACTCAAAGAGAATCAGGCACCTATCTTTGACCCTAGAGGGAAGTTCAAACCAAATTGGGGAGGGCTGTTCATCATCAACGAAATATTATCAGGAAAAACTGTCAGGCTTTAAGATCATGATGGAATCGAATTACTAGAACCAACCAACCTTGATTAAATCAAACGGTACTACATTTAAGGAGGCCATCTTTGGCCGAATTAATTTTCCTATTGCCCAGTTCAATATATCCTTTCTCTACCCCTTTGCAACATTTTCAAAAAACAAATTATGTCTTTTTCTTTCTTAGCCCGATCACCTAACCTAGGGGAGGGAAGATTCGAACTACTTCTTGGTCTGATCCCAAAATTATGGGGTACGTAGGCAACCTGAGAAGTTACTTCAGGCTCGACCACATCAAAATAAAAAAAAATTCTATTTCCCCACACAATAAAAAATCAAGAAAAAAATTCAAAAGAAAAAAAATATATCTTCAAAATGGGGAAGAAAGTTCATGGCAAAATAAAAGAAATGCCATACAAGGGGCATTCGGGTTTTTGAGCTTCAAAATCCCTTTCTTTTTATACCTAGTTCTAAGCTTACCTATAAAAGTCCTCCTATGTATCGTGCAAAAAGTCAAGAAGATAGCAAAGCATGATCAAACAGCAATTCCATAAGGAAGAAAAGAAAAAAGAGAAAAAATGTCTGCTAGGTTGAAAACCCCAAAAGGACGACTTGGGCAAAAATTAAGGCAAGTTCGCAAGGTTGAAAATCCGAAAGGACAACTTTGGCAACAATCAGAGTAAAGAAAAAAAAAAGAAAGCTCGCTAGATTGAAAACCTGAAAAGGCGATCTAAGCAAAAGTTAGAGCAACAAAGCAAAGGAGAAGAAAAATTAAGAGCAGTCCGAGCTGAAACATCAGAAGTCCGAATAATCAAGTTCAATACTTAGCTTAAACCAGGCACAGACTCAGAAACCACAAGTATTTCGTCTACAATCGATATGAAAATTGTTTACTTCTCCAAGTGAACCAAGGGAGAGAATGGTGAATTCTATGATGAGTCTCAAAAGGAAATATTTTGTTCTCTTGAGCCTGACTCAAAATCTTCAATAAAATTAATCAAAATTAAAAGTTGGATCTTTATTGCGCTTGTAGTAATCAAATATTTCAAACCTTCATACAATGGGCATTTTTTTTTCTCTAAATATGTAGTTTCCCCCTTATACTAGGGGCATTTTTTTAAAAATTTTTGCATGATGTATTCAATTATCTTCAATGCCATGTTTATTATCAAACTAGGGGCATTTTTTTTTAGCAATGTTAATCCTAAAAGATAATGAGAACCCCAAACTTAAGGTTACCCTCTTGATAATAGTTTGTCGAAAAACCCTTGAGGTTTTAAATTCATAAAACTTTTGAGGTTCAAACAAAATCACTTCGGATCTCACATTTGACTATGCCTAGAGATTTAACTAATAATTCATTTACCTAGAGTAGGAGATATGGCATTCTTTCGTTCCCAGATTCTTTTCATTCATTCTTTGATTCGATCATTCTCTTCCAGATCCATTATCTTCCAGATTTATTCGTTCCCCGATTCATTTTAATCAGTCTTCTCCAAATTCATTCATTTTTTCCCAAAATTCCTTCATTCCTCTGCTAGTTTTACTCAGTTTTCGCCAAGGGTTATCTTGGAGTTTGCTCAGTTGCCGCCAAGGATTAGCTTGGATTTTACTCAGATGCTTCCAAGGGTCATCTTGGATTTTGCTCAGTTGTCGCCAAGAGTTATCTTGGATTTTGCTCAGTTACCGCTAAGGGTTATCTTGGATTTTGCTCAGATGCCACCAAGGGTTAACTTGGATTTTGCTCAGTTGCCGCCAAGGATTATCTTGGATTTTACTCAGTTGTCGCCGAGGGTTTTCTCAGATTTTGCTAGTTCATTACTCTTTCACTCCGAGTAGGTAGAGTAGAACCTTAAAACAAAAATTAGTTCATTACTTTTTCACTCCGAGTAGGTAGAATAGAACTTTTCCAACAGAAAAAAAATTAGTTCATTATTCTTTCACCCTGGGCAGGTAGACTAGGACTCCCAAAAAAATTAGTTCATTACTCTTTCACTCTAAGTAGGTAGAGTAGAACTTCCCAAAAAAATTAGTTCATTACTCTTTCACCTTGGGCAGTTAGAGTAGGACTCCTAAAAAAATTAGTTCATTATTCTTTCACTCCGAGTAGGTAGAGTAGAACCTTAAAACAAAAATTAGTTCATTACTTTTTCACTCTGAGTAGGTAGAATAGAACTTTTCCAACAGAAAAAAAATTAGTTCATTACTCTTTCACCCTGGGCAGGTAGAGTAGGACTCCCAAAAAAATTAGTTCATTACTCTTTCACTCTAAGTAGGTAGAGTAGAACTTCCCAAAAAAATTAGTTCATTACTCTTTCACCCTGGGCAGTTAGAGTAGGACTCCTAAAAAAATTAGTTCATTATTCTTTCACTCCGAGTAGGTAGAGTAGAACTTCCAAAAAAAAAAAATTAATTAATTACTCTTTCACCTTTGGCAGGTAGAGTAGGACTCTCAAAAAGCTTAGTTCATTACTCTTTCACTCCGAGTAGGTAGAGTAGAACTTCCCAAAAAAATTAGTTCATTACCCTTTCACCCTGGGCAGGTAATGAACTATCTAAATCAAGCTATCTAAATCAATCCTTAAAAAAAATCTATAAATAGGGGTCCCTACACCTTATTTTCGTATCAAATAAAAAACCCTAAGAGAAGTAGGTCAAAAAGCTTCCCTAGCCTCCCATAAACCCTAATTTTGAAGTCCTAACTCCTTACCTAACATCCATACTTCGATTTTAGCTTGAAAAATACCTTGAAGCCCTTCAAATATACTTAGAAATCCATAAACAAATCTGAAAAATCCAAATCTAAGAAATAGATACCTTGCCTCGGAGCTCAGAGATCAGATCCGGAGACAAAACAAAGCGAGAAATACTACACGAGGAGATATTCTATAAGATCTGAGGGAACAAAATCGTTACGTTTGAAAAAGGTGAGTATTTTTATTATTATTTAGGTCTTGTTAGCAATGTAGTTTTATTTGGGAATTAGTAGAGACCAGCGTTTGCCGGACGGGATTGGTACCTAACACCTTCCAACCCCGTAACGTGATCCCCGGACCCGTATTTTTCTTTCGTAGATTAGTTTATTTATCTTTTAGAGTCAAAATTTGGTTCCTAGACCGTAATAACTAGGTGGCGACTCCAAAACCTCAAGGGTCAAAAGCGGATCCGCGCACCCCGCAGATCGAGGGCGCTTTCAGTAAGCTCTTATTTATAGAATTTTTTTGGAAGAATTAAGGTTTGACTAGGTCTCCTTTTAGATAAGATAAAGTTGTTTAATTAGGGTTTTGACTTAAGTCTTATTTGATTGACTAGGTTTCTTTAGATTATGATTTTGACTTAAGTCTTATGAGATTGACTTGATCTTTTAAATTAAGTTTTTTAAATTTGTGTATAATAAAAGAATATATTTTTAAGTTTTGTGGAGAACCCCCTAATTATATCTCTAATTATTTGCACTCCCAGATGGAAGGATTTTTTAATAAATATCAAGGGGCTCCACTTAAATAAAGGGGCAACCATCAATAATTTTGCATGAGGGCTTGATTGATTAATTTTGTTAGGTCAGATTTTAAGATCAATTTTATTAAGGTTTCACTTTACGTTAATTAATGTGTTATTTATTAATTTTAAAATTTAAAATTGTTAAAATTGAAAAATTATCGTTTTACCCCCGAAAAGAACTTTTGCGTTTCAAGTCATTTTTTGATGTTTCGGGATGTTTTGGAATCAATTTTTCATAAGGAATTCAATGGGATTATGGGTTTGTGTCATTTTTGGATTTTTGGTGTGAAATGATTATGAACCCTATGAAGGGCATTTTCGTAATTTTGTTAAATTTGGAGAAAATTGGCGGAATGGTTTATTTGATTTCAATTTGTTATTTTATGGTTCGAAAGGATTTTTCTAACTTAATATGGGCTCTAAGGATGTTTTGATATTAGGGGTATTTTGATAATTTGGTCATTTTTTAGTGATTGTTATCGTAAAGCTTCTTTTGTTTACAAAATGATGATTTCTATATTTTTGGGGTTATATTTTCCTAAGGTAGTGCAGTTTCTACAGTTTTGTTAGTTTGAGATGCCTCATCTGAATTTCTAAAACATATCTTGTGACAAATAAAGCATCCATCATTAGGAACCATCGCAATCAGGTTGACGAGTTGATTAATCAGGTGAGTACAAAAATGGGGTGTCTACAACTACTATTTTTGGATCATTTCGAGTAGGGAGCCCCTTCAAATTGGGGTGTCTACATCTGCCCTTCTTTGCAGGAATTACGTGTAAAGAACTACAAATAATAGACTAAACCCCTATTTGTATTGGCCAGAAAATCTTTTGCGAAAACACAACTTCGGATTACTGATTGAGTTGATGACTTTGTAGAAAATGGCTACTCAAACACGGGATTTGACAAAGTTTTGCCTTATTAATTCCTTCATCTCGATGGCATAGAATTCATGTGAAATCTTGGATTTGATGAGTTTTGAAATTTGGATATTTCTTTGGTCGTGTTTTAACAAATCGGAGTTTAATGCACCTCAAAAGGGTTTTGAAATTCTTTTGCTTTTCGATAAATTTCCTTATTTTTTTATTTTATTTTTTATTTTTTGTTTTTTCTTGATTTTTATGGGTTTTTGTATTTTCTTGATTTTTGATTTTTCTGATTTTTTGACTTTGTTTACATATGATTTATGATTTTTTTATTGATTGATCCGTACTCATAATGTCAAGGCGAGTTGCTCCATTGGTCTCAACTGGTAAAGAGGAATGGTATGCCTTCATTTACAATCTTGATGATGAGGAGATGAGATGGGTTGGTGCATTCCCACTTCGAGGGTTTCCCGTGATTGCATTTGATTGTGCCCGTTTTCTTGTTTTAGTTAGTTTTCATGAGAGGACTCACTATGTATCATATCGGGTTCTTCGATAATTTGGCTATGATTAGAGTATTCTTATTTTCGAGAATTTTAGCAAGTTGGTTGGTCCCTTATTAACAGCACTTCTGAGTCGACTCATGAAAAAATGAAGCCAAGTTGAGATTTTGAGTAGACCCGTCTTTGGAGCCTACCTATTCCCATCATACTTGCATTGCATTCGAGAACTCATCTCTGGGAGGTAATCGATATTGATAGTGCTCCGAGCACGTCCTGGTGCTTCATCCTTCTTTGATTATTAAGATCAAGTGGAGGAGTCCCCAAACTAATTATCGTCGAATTCAGGCTATTTGGCTCAAATCCGAGAAAAATATGCAAAAGGATATTGTTCCACTAACATCCGAACTTATATGATTGGGAACTAGTGATAGTGGTGAAGTGGCTAGGCTTCGAGCTGAAATGGCTAAGTTGAGGAATAAGCTTGCCTAGAGTCCTTGTTTTGATAACTTTACAGCATATTTGGTGAGTTATGATGCTATAGATGCTGAAAGAGTGATGACTAGCCAGGCTGTTCTGATTCGTGCTTTGGAGGAACGCTTTGACCCATTTTTCATTTCTTACCATGATGTTTGAAGGGTTGCGTATTGTATTCCCTCTTTTATTTTCTTGACATTTAGGAATGTATGCAAAAATATTAAAATATTTAATGCAAAGAAAATATATTTTCTATTTACTTGGCCTCAGGTATATTTATTGTTCTTGAAAACACGAAGTTTTGTTGAATAAGTCCTGGATTTGTCGACATTAGCCAAAATAGTAGTTTTTGAAATTTAATGAAATGTCTTTATCAAATAAGTACGATAAATTCAGAGTTTGTAAAAAATCTTTGGTTGTGACGGTCTTGGTGTTTTCGCCAACCGCAGGGGATACAAACGTCAATTGTTCTTTTGGTTCCTTTAGAGTCATCCTCAATACCCTAGTATTGAAAAATTATTATCTGCTCGGGCCTCAGGATTTTGGAAAGTTTTTGCCGTTCATAGTTTATATTCTTACGGGCCAGGAGTTTTTTTTCTTATATTTTTTTTGTTTGCCCTTATTGCCCCTGGTGCCAATTACAGTTTTTACCAGACCCAGTTTCCACATTTTTGCTCATTGACGTCCTTTTTGGAGTTTTCATCATGTTGGTGGCTTTGATCTTACCATAGTCTGATTTCTTTACTCACAGCGCCCTTTCAGGTTTTCACTATGCCCTTTCAGACTATGTTTGTATTTTCTTTTAGATTTTTTCATTAAAATTCTTGCTCGGAGTCTTTGTGGCTTGGTGACTCAAGTTAAGCTGCGAGATCGGCGACTCTACTCTTGTAATGACACTCTTTCTTGAGTAATAGATCTAGATTCTCCTCTCGAATTTACTGATGACTATTCGTGGCTCAGCAACTTAAGTTGAGCCGCTAGATCAGCTACTCTACACTTCAAGATGCTCTTTTTTTCCGAATATCCAACTTGGATTCCCCTCTCAAGTCTCCTAACAACTAATAAGATTTTGAGGTCAAGATTAAGTCGCAAGATCATTGGTACCACCATCGTCACTGTGTTGCCCTATAACATTCCCTAATCAAAAAAAAAAATTAGTGGGACAAAAAGATGGCTTAAGCTAATGGTAGTGGAAGGATACAAAAAGATTAAAGTTGGAGTCAGTGGGCTAGATATGGGGTTCGTCTATTTTTATTTCGAAAAGGTGATCTATGTCTTCTCCCAACGTCTCTTGAACTTGTTTAGACTAGAGATTTGGGTCGAGCCAAGATCAAGTTTTTGATTTTTTACTTTTTTTTATTTATTTTGTATTTTTAGCCATTTACAGTTGAAAGTGCCCTCGATCCGTGGGGTACGCAGATCCACTTTTGACTTTTGAGGTTTGGGAGTCACCACCTAGTTATTACGGTCTAAGAACCAAACACTGACTCTAAAAGGTAAATAATACTAATCTACGAAAGAAAATACGGGCCTGGGGATCACGTTACGGAGTTGGAAGGTGTTAGGTACCAATCCCGCCCGGCAAACGCTGGTCTTTACTATTTTCCAAAGAAGATTACATTGCTAAAAGACCTAAAATAAATAAATAAAATAATAATAAAAATAAAAAAGTTTAACTTGATAATCGCAACAATGGTTCCCTCAGATTTGGCGGAGAGATTCCTTACTTTATTTCAATCACTGGATCCGCTTCTGATTTTCTAAAAGGAAGTATCTTATTCCTAGATCTGAGTGTTTTTTTTTAATTTTTTTGATGGATTTTTAGGTATTTTACAAGGGTTTCTGGGTGTTTTTTGAGCTAAAGTTGGGGTATGGATGTTAGGTAAGGAGTTAGGACTTCAAAATTAGGGTTTAGGGAAGATTAGGGAGGCTTTTTGACCTACTTTTTCTAGGATTTTCTTTTTGATACGAAAATAGGTTGTAGAGACCCCTATTTATAGATTTTTTTAGGTGCTTTTTAGATAGAGTTAATGTTTAATTAAAATTATTTTAGATAAAGTTAGTGTTTAATTAGAATTATTTTAAATAGAGTTAGTGTTTAATTATAATTACATTAGATAATTTTAGAGTTTGATTAAAATTTTATTAGATAGTTTTAGAGTTTGATTAGAATTCTATTAGATAGTTTTAGAGTTTAATTAGAATTCTATTAGGGTTTAGGGTTTGATTAGAATTCTATTAGGGTTTAGGGTTTGACTTGGTTCTTATTAGATTGACTAGAATTTAAGGTTTTGATTTAAGTCTTACTTGATTGACTTGATTTTAAGATTTTGACTTAAGTCTTACTTGATTGACTTGGTTTTAGGGTTTTAACATAAGTCTTACTTGATTGACTTGATTTTAGGGTTTTGACTTAAGTCTCACTTGATTGAATTTATTTTAGGGTTTTGCCTTAAGTCTCACTTGATTGACTTTAATTTTAATTAGGATTTCACTTTACATTAATTAATGTTTTAATTATTAAAATTATAAAATTACCATTTTACCTTCGGAGATGACTTTTTGCGTTTCAAGTCATTTTTCAATATTCCAGGATGTTTTGGAATCTATTTTTTGTAAGGAATTCAATGGAAATATTGGTTTGTGTCATTTATGAGATTTTTTGTGCGAAATGGTCGTGAACTTTATGAGGGTCATTTTCATAATTTTGTCGAATTTTGTGAAAATTGATGAAATGGTTTATTTGGCTTCGATTTGTTGTTTTATGTATTTGAAAGGATTTTTCTAAGCGTAATGTAGGCTTTAAGGATATTTTGAGGTTAGGGGTATTTTGGTAATTTGATCATTTTTTAGTGATTTCTATCGTAAAACTTCTTTTTGTCTGAAAAATGAGGATTTCTATATTTTTGGGGTCATATTTTCCTTGCGTAACAGTTTTGTTAGTTTGAGATACTTCATCCGAATTTTTGAAACACATTTGGTAATCAAATAAAGCATTGGAATAAACATCAATCATTGGGAACCGTTGCAATCGGGTTGACGAGTTGATTAATCAGGAGAATGCAAAAATGGGGTGTCTATCGATGCCTCTCTTTGGTAGAGGGTTGAAACGAACTAGATAGCCAATCTATTTTGGTAGATAATGCGATATCTGAATGCCAAAGCTAGTGATAGTTCATTTTGCAGCCTGATTTAGTAACTCGTCTGGACGTTTGGATCCTTGAGGGCGAGCTTTCCCCGAACTAAGATTTGTTAGGTCCTTTAGCGCGAGCTCTCACTGACAGCATCAGATCCTTTAATTTTTAGAAAATTCTCCTAAACAAACGAAATAGATTTGCAAGTACGTGCACTTAAAATCTAAGATAAATTTCAAAGAGTTAAGTGAGAAATGAGTAGAATCTGAGCATAAAATAAGTATAAACTGAGCATAAACTGAGCATAATCTGAGCATAAACTAAGCATAACTGAGCATAATTCTAAGAAAACGCTCGGCAACATCTGAGTATAATTCCGAGAAAACCCTCGACTGCATCTGAGCATAATTATGAGAAAATCCTTGGCGAAAACTGAGCATAATTCTAAGAAAACCCTCGGCGACAACTGAGCATAATTCCAAGAAACCCTCGGTGGCAACTGAGCATAATTTCGAGAAAACCCTCTGTAGCATCTGAGCATAATTCCGAGAAAAATCCTCTGCGGCATCTGCCTGAGTAAAACTGGGAATGAAGAAATGAATCTGGGAAAGAATGATTGAAAATGAATTTGAAAAAGAGTGATTGAATCTGGGAAAGAATATATCTGAGAAAGAATGTTTGAAAATGAATCTGAAAAAGAATGATTGAATCTGGGAGTGAATATATCTTGGAAAAGAAGAATGCCCTATCTCTTGTCCTAGGTGAAAGGGTAACGAGTTAATCTATGGGTACAACCAAATGTGAGATCAGAAACGCTTCTGTTTGAACCTTGAAGTCTTTCAAAATTTTATGAATTTTAACTTCTTTTTAACCTCAAGGTTTTCAAAAAATGCTATCAAGAGGGTAACCTTAAATTAGGAGTTCCCATTATCTTTTAGGATTAATATTGCTCAAAAGATAAAATGCCCCTAGTTTGACAGGAAACATGGTATTGGAAATAATTGAACACATCATGTAAAAATTTTAAAAAAAATACACCTAGTATAAGGGTTTGAAATATTTGATTACCACAAGCGCAATAAAGATCCAACTTTTAATTTCGATTTTTTTTTATTGAAGATTTTAAGTCAGGTTTAAGAAAAAAAAACATTTCCTTTTAAGACTCATCATAGAATTCACTATTCTCCCCTTTGGTTCACTTGGGGAAGCAAAAATTTTTAAATCAATCGTAGATAAGATACTTGTGGCTTCTGAGTCTTTGCCTGGTTTAAGTTGAGTGTTGAACATGATTATTCGGACTTCAAATGTCTCGATTCGAACCTCCTGAGATTTTCTTATATTTTTCTTTGTTGTTCTAACTTTTACCTAGATCGCCTTTTCAGGTTTTCGATCTAGCGAACTTGCTCTAACTTTCGCCTAGATCGTCTTTTCAGGTTTTCAATCTAGCAAGCTTGCCTTAATTTTTGCCTAAGTTTCCCTTTTAAGATTTTCAACTTTGCAAGCTTGCATTAATTTTTGCCTAAGTCGCCCTTTTGGGGTTTTCAACTTAGCAGACTTCTTTTTTTTCTTTCTTTTCTTTTCTTTTTCTTTTTCTTTTCTTCTGAACTTCTGGAGTTACTGTTTGATCATGCTTTACTACCTTCCTTAACTTTTCGGCACGGTACTTAGGAGGACTTTCATGGGTAAGCTTAGGACTTGATATAAAAAGAAAGAACTTTTAAGGCTAAAAAAACCCAAATGCCCCTTATGTGGCATTTCTTTTAAATTATTTTATTTTTCCTTGTGGGAATCTATTTTTTTATTTTGAAGTGGTTGGGCCTAAAGTAACTTCTCAGGTTGCCTACGTACCCCAAACTTTTGGGATCAAACAAAAAATGAAGTTCAAATTTTTCCCTACCCTAGATTGGGCGATTAGCCAAAGAAAGAAAAAAGGTTTTTATTTTTTTTTTAAAAGGACTGCAAAGGACTGAGAAAGGAGATGTTGAAATGGGTAGTAGGAAATTAATTCGACCGAAGGTGGCCTCCTTAAATGTAGTACCGCTTGATCTGGTCAAGGTTGGTTGACTTTGATAGCTCGATTCCATCATGATCTTGAAGTCTGATATTTTTTTCCCAGTAATACTTATTTGATGATGAACGGACCTCCCCAATTTGGTTTAAACTTCTCTCTATGGTCAAAGATAGGTGCCCAATTTTCTTTAAGTATTAAATCCCCGACTTACAAGTGTCGGGCCTTGATCTTTTTGTCAAATACATGGGCGGCTCTTCTTTGATAGGCCTGCACGTGGTACAGAGCTCTTAGTCATTTTTCTTCAATCAAATTTAATTTTTTATATCGTTGACGAACCCAATCTATTTTTAGCAATTGACTTTCCATCAAAGCTTTGAGTGACATGATTTGCCTTTCAACTGGTAAGACTGTTTGTGTATCATACAGTAGACGGTAGAAAGTAGTTCCAGTGAAAGACTGTATTGAAGTACGATATACCCTTAGTGCGACCAGTAACTTCTCTAAGCAATCCTGGTTTGATTGACACATTTTCCTTATTGGTTGTTTTAACTGCTCCATTGGTCTGAGGACGATAGAGAGATGATTTGTGATACTGGATCTTGAACTTTGAAAACAAAGTAATCCTTGACTTTGAAGTACGACCCATCATCAGGGACTAATTCCAAAGATACCCTGTATAGACTTATGGGATTTGTTTTGTAGAGAAGACAACATCGACATGTTTTGTAACATCTTCTTTGGTCTTATTGGTATTTCCATTCCATCGAGCGAGTATTTATTTCATGTATTGAACAACACCCAAGCTTACACCAAATGTATCCTCATAAGATCACGTAAACAAGTCTTTTGAAATTTCTGAGTAAATTAATTACCCCCTCATGTTCCTTTAGGGATAGGATAGTTCTAATCCGAATTTCTTGAGAATTATTTTTTTGTTCCGAGGTCAATGACCTTTGATTTCTCGATTAAAGGTTGACCCTGACTCTTATATTTTTGTTCAAGAGAGGAATCTATCCTTGAAGCCAGATTATTAGTTAATTCGTTAATAAGCTCGAGGTATTCAAAAATTTCATTTATTCAGATGGGGCGATAGACACCTCTATAAACTTGACAAATTAACCTGACTCAACAGAAGACAAATTGACTCGATCTAAAGAAAACATGACTTGCTGAAAAAAAATGGACTCGAACTAACCCAAATAACTCATGAAAACTCAAGACAAGTAATCACAACGGGCTTGATTATAAACTAAGGACTCAAGGCATTGCTTATAACCGGCAAGACTGGAGCACTATGATCTTCAGGGAACAACTGGGTAATGTTAAGAAATTTTAAGACCATTCTAACTATTGACTCGGTATGTTTATTCTAACTGACCGGACTTACAACCTTAACTAGGCGGTGGACGATTGAGCTTAGGTGCAATGATAACCCTGAAACCTAATCGAATGTGGATTTAATCAACTTTAGTGTTACATTAATAACATTTTAAATGAACCCTGAGATTTTATTGAATTTTGTGCACCAATCCATTAAACAATTCATTAATGAAATGATTATTCAAAAGGAATTTAATTTTATTGCACCCTTGAAAAATATTGACAAATAATGTTTTCATTGAATAACAACTTCGAACAAACATATTTCAATAATTTTTCATGCAAAAATAGATATTTTGTAAATCATTTTTTTCTAAAAAAAATTTTTCTTCATTTTCTTTTTTGTGGAAAACAGTTTTTTTTTAGAAAACTTTTTTGGGAAAGCATTTCCTTTTGGAAAATCTTATTCTTCTGGAAAATATTTTACTTTTGGAAAGTATTTCTACTTTGAAAAATATTTTACTTCTAGAAAAAAAATTTCTTCTTTTAAAATGGGTTAAAAATCCGAATTAGAAAAAGTTTGAAGTTCATTTGGATTTAAATGGCTCGGCCCATAATGATGGTTGGATTGATATGGATTAGGTCAAGTTTAAAATGGATTTTTTATTGGGTTGGTGCACCTAGCGATACTCTAATTTCAAATCAACTTAAACAAAAAAAATTATCCTTGAGGACAAATCTGCATATTCTTGATCTCATCATGCATAAGGTCTAATTTCAATAAACAACCCGGGAACACCCACAATAACTTCAAGTCGTGACCTATAGAGGAGGTTTCTAGACTTTAGGCTTACTACGTGCAATGCATTTTTATCTGGCCACCCATGTCCAAGTACACCTATATACCTCTCGAACGTACTCAATCAAACAGTACATGGTGACTTGGTTTGATATACCGTATAGGTGATAATCTAAAATTCCAACTCATTTTTCTGAATCAAAACAATCAGTTTAATCTCCAGATTAGAGGTAGCGTGCGATGCTTGAGCAAAGGCACTTTTAAATCACATCTTTTCTAGAATAGACGTAGTCTATCCTCTTAGTACCGTAGTATATCGGAGCAAGATCTCGCTTAGGCACTGGTTTTGACCAAGAAGGGCAATTGATGTACTTATATTATCTTTGATATACCTACGGGTATGAGTCAAGAGTTGTAGTTTTCATAAATGGTTTGGCATCCTACAGGGGACTGACCACGTACTAGTACTACGATGACAAACGGTACATGTAACTGTGTGGCTTACAATAGGTCAAAGGCTCAGGTCGCTCCAGCCTAGGTGCATCGATATACCTTTCAGAGTCACCTGATCAGACGGTACTGATGACCCAGTTTGATATACCCTAAGGTATGTGACTGGAGTTGTGATTTTCATTAATGACGTTTCATCTCCGAAGAGATCGGGCCACGCACTAGTGTCACGTTGGCTATATTGGGATATGTAAGTGTGCGAAACAGTAAACATGCTTATGGTGTGTGCAAAATAGGGTGTGCCCGGGGCGTTTTTCAAATAAATGGACCTATGGGCCAGATCAGATCATTAATGGGCCACAATCATCAAAAGATTATCAAGATCAAAGTCATGGTATGCAAATCAGGAGGAATTAAAATCAACCAGTCAATCAAAACCAATTAATTAATTAAAACCAATCAATCAATATGTTAAAGTTAAGGTTCCATCAATGAAGATATCAAAAGGATATTATCATATCAATTAGGTATCAAAAGGGAAATCATGCACCCTAATTTAGCACATAACCTATTCAAACATGGACTTATTGAGTTAACTCATCTCATAGCATTCAATCCTCATATAACATGGAAACAATATCATCATGACATATCAAGGGAATGTATAAGAACTGTAACACCCCAAATTTTTAATTCGTATCTCGAGAAAAAAAATAAATAGTGAAATTTTAAGAAAATCTTGAAAGTGGGAGTTAGGGGTAAAACTTTAGGATGTTTCTGATCATTTTTAATGGAATCTGACCTCACCATTAGATTCAAAATGATCGAAAAACATAGTTTAGCCTGTAAGCACGCTCAAATGCGAGTCCGAATATAATAATTGCAAAATCCTCGATTACTGGATCAGACCAGGCTAAAATAGTGACTTTTTGTTAGAGAAAGAATTAGTAAGATTCGATTATACCATTAGGTTTGTAATGAAAAATTATTGAATATTGACTATTTATATGCCATTTTTGGAGATCAGGAAGTCGAATTATCGTCAAAAATGAAAACGACGTAAAGTTTAGGGGTCACCTCAGGCAAAAAAATGTAAATTTTTGTTAGAGACATAATTTGTAGAAACTGACTACACCATTAGATTTAGAACGAAAAATTAGGCGAAATAGAGTATTCATTTGTCAGTTTTGGAGTCCAGATGATCAAGTTATCATCAATCGAAACAATTGACAAAATACCGAATTCGTCCCACATTTTATTTAAATAATATTTTTAATTTTTTATATGTCATCTTCCCCAACTTGTCAATACAGCTGCACGACATAATAAACGAAAAAAAAAAATCATTTTTTCTTCCGATCTTCCACCTCAGATCTCTCACAAACGGCTCGCCGTCGAAGATCGACGCAGAAGGGAGAAATGTCCGCAGCTACGTTCTCTACAAAACCTTTCCAACCTTTCTTCATTTCACTTTCTATTTCACCCGATATCTTCAAAAATCAGCCGTATTTGGATACGGAAATTTCGAAACTTTGACCTCGGATTTCGTTCGTTTCGGGGTCAAATCGCTTTCCGACGCAGAAGGGAGAAGCGTCCGTCGTCTCATTCTCTACATAACCCACCTAAATTCCTTCCGTTTTCTCATTTTTTTCACCCCGTATAGTCAAAAATCAGCCGTATTTTTATACGGAGATTTCGTAACTTCGACCTCGATTTTCATCGGTTTCGGGGTCAAACCGTCTTTCGTCGTAGAAGGGAGAAGAGACGAGCACATCGAGATCTTCGAAACCCCAGGGTCGGTTTCGAAAATCAGCCGCTTCGAAGTTCGGTCCGTCTCGATTTTCGCGCACACGCTTTGATCCTTTCGCCTAGACATTGTAAGGAACTCTCAATTTCTATTAGTAATCGTAGATTGTGAAAATTGCATTTAGGACTTTATTGAAAATTTTTGGATGTATTTCCAAAATATAGAATTCTTTTATTATTTCAAAAATTCACGCCAGAAATTGCATGTTTGATATGTTTAATTGTATTTTTAACAAATTATACGTGGGTAGGGTATTTTAACATATTATTTCCATAAATTGGGTCTTGTGCACTGCTCGGACCCCGTTTTGATATAAAATTTGTTTTCTTTTTCAATATTATTGATAAAAATAAATTCTTTAATTGGAAAATGTGATTTAATATTCAATGAACTCATATTGCGTTGATGAATATCAGAAAATGGATGTTTTATTGAAGAGATTGAAAATTGTAAAAATCGAAAAAAGAGAAAAAGGGTATGAAACGGTAAAATGTCAGAGTCACACCCGAGGGGTGATGTCTGCATTTTACATTGTTGTGTTGTGTGTAGGTTGGTGAACAGATATCCAGGGATAACATTATTGGTTGCATGTTTATTTCCTTTCTGTTAGCGCGAGGCGCTGTTTACATTTCTGTTATGTTATTTATTTTAGGCCGGGTGGCCACACTTGCATGGTAGGAAACTGGATATCCATTCCCAACCTTGTATTGTTAATTTCTCTTTTGTTTTCAAATGAAAATAATATATATATATATATATATATATATATGTAGCTATTTTGTGAGCTGTTAAAGAGTTTGTGAATGCCTGAAGGGATAATGCGTCATATCATCCAGAGTGATGTACTATCCTGGGATGTACGGTAGGGACCACCAAACTCAAACGTGGTATGGGACGCGTATGAGAGTGGAGTCACAACTGGAACCCGGGATATTCCTCTCTATCTTTACCAGTGAACTTGTAATGTAAAGGTGGTCGTATACGAATGGTTTGTATATTTGGGAATCACATGCATGCCTGATAGGCATAGACGAAGATGATTAGTCAGTGATCACTAACAATCTATAGTAGTCGAACGTTCTGACACATCGAAAAGAGACCCATTGCTTACGGTCACATCAAACGGCCAGCCTGAGCCGGATAAATGGTCAACCAAGCGTGGTAAACAACGACCAGCCACAAAATCAGGAACTAAAAACCAAAGAAGAATTGTAACATCATGTCTCGATTGGGAGCGATCCAGTCGTGAATCCTAACTCTCTAATTCCAATACTCCACCATTGTGTATTATGTCTCTGTTGCTTATTTTGATATATAAAATGAAATGCAGGTTTATTGTTTCCATTTGATCAATTAGATTTGTATAAAAAGAGAATGTTATAGTGAGTACTGCTGATCGATGTAATGTGAGTTTTAAAATGTTTAGTTGCTCATCCCTGACTATATGTACCAGTTAATCGTAGTTTTCTTCTGTAAAACTTTGTTTATTTTAAAATGATTCAGTATGTTTATTCGTTCATGTTAGGAGAGGTTATTGGCAGAAATTGTTGCTTCCTTCCTAGGTAACCATTGTTACTCACCCTTTCATTTTCCATTTTTTAGTTTCAGATCCGAAGCTTAGCGAGGCAGGAGTAGAACATGAGTGAGAATCATCTGGTGGGTCAGATAGACAGCCAGAGTCTGTCACTTGGTGAGTATTGGGGTTATACCCCTAGTGGTATCGATTCGTCAAAGAGTTATATAGATTTTTGTTTTGAGTGTTAGGAATTTTGTTAGAGTGAGGAACCTCTGTAAAATCCTGTATATAAATTTTCTTCTTCCGCACTCTGATAATTCGTACGTTATTAGACTTATATAGGCTTCCGCTAGTATTATATTTTTTATATATATGCAGGATTGTATGTCGTTTATCAGATGCAGGTTGAACGCCTTGGAATGCTAACATAAACAGAGGAGACAATGCCGAAATTTCGAGGTGCCACCTACTACCTTGAGATCTGACATAGGGAATTATGTTAGCATTCGGAGGGGCGCCACAAAAACAAGCAACAAATTGCATGAAACCAATAAATTCAAACGCGTTGACTCGACTCATTACGTTCAAAATTGGGTATCATGGCAACATATTATGTTAAAAGCATACAAAGAGAATTAAAATAAATAGCACACTACTAGTTCCTCATGTGATGTAAGATGAGTTCAACTGAGTTGACTCACCTAAGAATTCACCCCTATGGTTGATCTTCGAAATCCAATCCCTTTTTTTTATGGTCCAATCAAAGATCGCTTTGGGCGACCCAAAAAAATTTGAGATTTCAAAAAATATTACATTGAGTGTAGAATGACAGTTGTGAGCATAAGGAGTTAAGATTTTTTCCTTTTTCTTTAAAACAAACCGATTATTTTTTTTGCCACGTGGTGAGATCAATCCTTTAGCAAAATTTGAAATCTTACTAAATTGATGACGATAACCTTACCCCTCCCCTTTTTTTTAAAAAAAAAAAGAAGACAAAAAAACATAACAGGATAAGATTATAGAAAATGGAAGTTGTTCTACCATGGACGTGTTCAATCCAACCAACATAATTGCCATTACCGACCTGTTACTACAAGCCATACTTCGACTAAAGGGAACGGAAACACAAGGGAGGCTAAACATTGGTTCTTATTAAGAATACTAGAGAATAAATTACAATATGTACATGTGTGAGTAAGACGAGAAGAGCCATGTAGATACAGAGGGATGTAAGACTCACAGGAAAGGGTCGGTTCAGAGACTGTGTCTTGCTTTGGTAATAGTCTTTACCAAGCCTTTGATGATTTTCCAAAACCAAAACACGTTCATCACTGCCAATATGGAAGGCACCATTAGCAAGGTATAGAAGCCCAAAAGAAATATTTGTTTGATTTGATCAAAATGGAGGTACATGTGGATATAGAAAGACATGAACAAAAGGATCCTTGCAACCAGCCACCCCAAGAACATTGCGATGCCATTGAAGACATAAAGCTTGGAACCCTTTTGTCTAGCATAATCCAAGTACCATCTTAGATTTACAAAGGGAGTAGTGCTCTCCAAAAATAAAATCATCAGTATGTAAATTTGAGCTTGACCACTTATGAGCGTTAGGAAGATTGCAAACATGGAGAGCACATGATGTAGAACATACTCTAGACCACTTAAAGCTGGGAAATTCCAAAGGATCATTCCCAAATCTGAGAGAAAATAACCCACCGAGATCCCCAATATGGTGTTAGATAGGCCATAATTTTTTTTACAATCAATTCATCACGAGAACTTTCATTGAAAAGATCTGATAACAGAACAAGATAGAAAACAACAACTGCTACAATAAATGCATGGAATGTAGAAACACCCCGGTTGTTCCATTCAATTTGTTCTGCTTTGCTTAGCTTGGTATAGCCTTTGAAGCACAACAAGCTAATAAAACCTGTAACTTCATACACAATCATGCACATAACGATGCCAACCAAAACAGACGGAAGCTAGAAAAATTGTTCGCTTGGTGCGAAATAGTCAGCTAAGGTATCTAGTGCCATGTCACTTGTCATAGGAATTAACAAAGATCAAACTTAAGATATAAACAGAGAAGAAGAAGAAGAACAGAGGCGAATGGAGAGGGGTTTTGAAGTTTTTGAGAAGTGGTATTGGTTCTGGAACAAGGTATGGGTTGTAATTGTAACCACACGTCGAGCCAATACACTACACACGGCAAGCGTAGTAGATCGAGATAAAGAGAGAAACGTCTCTATCGGTTTACTGAATTTCGTCCTCTTATTTGTGGAGAAGAAGATAGAAAACAGTAAAAACGGATTTCTGTTAGCGGCACACCACGTAAAAAAAAAATTTGCAATTTTTTTTCTTGGAATTCTCTCCTCATCACGAACAACATTAAAAAATGCACTTTTTTGTTTCTTAATGCATCACTCACAAATAATTTATTTTCAAAACTCGCCACCCATGCATAGTAACGTGCTAAAAAAATTACATCCAATTTTTTTTTTTAAATGTAAAATCCATGACTCTCATCTCAATCACCATGATTTCATCCTCAATTTATATGTCAATTTGAATCTTTCATTGTTTAGGGTCATCAAAAATTGACCCTTAATTGGATCAAAAATAAAAATACAATCCCTAAAATCCAAATAAACAATCCACAATCAAGCCACGAAAATAAAAATAAAAGATAAAAATAAATAAATAAACAAATAAAATAAATCAAACTAAATAAATAAATAAACTAGGTCGATTTGGCAATGTTCCCATACTTGGGGCTTTTCAAGTTTGATCTTCAATAATCCCTAGTGGAGTCGTTACTGAAAGCATCCTCGATCCGCGGAGTGTGTGGATCCGCTTTTGAATTTTGAGGTTTGGGAGTCACCACCTAGTTATTTTGGTCTAGAAACCGAACACTGACTCTAAAAGACAAATAATACTAATCTATGACATAAAATACGGGTTCGGGGATCACATTACAAGGTTGGAAGGTGTTAGGCACCAACCCCGCCCTGCAAACGCCGATCTCTACTATTCCCCAGAGAAGATTATATTGCTAAAAGACCTAAAATAAATAAATAAAATAATATAAAAAATAAAAAAGTTTACCTTGATGATCGCAACAATGGTTCCCTCAGATCTGACGGAGAGATTCCTTACTTTGTTTCTGTCACTGGATCTGCTTCTAATCTTCTAAGATGAAGTATCTTATTCCTAGATCTAAGTGTTTTTTTTATGGATTTTTAGGTATTTTAGAAGGGTTTCTACGTGTTTTTTGAGCTAAAGTTCGAGTATGGACGTTAGGTAAGGAGTTAGGACTTCAAAATTAGGGTTTTGGGAAGGTTAGGGAGCCTTCTTGACCTACTTTTTCTAGGATTTTCTTTTTTATACGAAAATAGGCTGTAGAGACCCCTATTTATAGATTTTTTTAGGTGTTTTTTAGATAGAGTTAGTGTTTAATTAGAATTATTTTAGATAGAGTTAGTGTTTAATTAGAATTACATTAGATAGTTTTAGAGTTTAATTAGAATTCTATTAGGGTTAGGGTTTGACTTTGGTCTTATTAGATTGACTAGAATTTAGGGTTTTGACTTAAATCTTACTTAATTGACTTGATTTTAGGATTTTGACTTAAGTCTTACTTGATTGACTTGATTTTAGGGTTTTGATTTAAGTCTCACTTGATTGACTTTAATTTTAATTAGGATTTCACTTTACATTAATTAATGTTTTAATTATTAATTTTAGAATTTTTAATTATTAAAATTATAAAATTATCGTTTTACCCTCGAAGAGGACTTTTTGCGTTTTAAGTTATTTTTCAATGTTCTAGGATGTTTTGAAATCAATTTTTCGTAAGGAATTCAATGGGAATATTGGTTTGTGTCATTTGAAATTTTTTGTGCGAAATGATAGTGAACTTTATGAGGGGCATTTTCGTAATTTTATTTAATTTTGTGAAAATTGGTGAAAGGTTTATTTATTTTTGATTTTTTATTTTATGTGTTTGAAAATATTTTTCTAAGCGTAATGTAGGCTTTAAGGATGTTTTGAAGTTAGGGGTATTTTGATAATTTAATCATTTTTTAGTGATTTTTATCGTAAAGCTTCTTTTGGTCTGAAAAATGATGATTTCTATGTTTTTGGGGTCATATTTTCCTAGCGTAGTGTGGTTTCTACAATTTTGTTAGTTTGAAATACTTCATCCAAATTTTTGAAACACATCTGGTAACCAAATAGAGCATTGGAATAAACATCCATCATTGGGAATCGTTGCAATCAGGTTGACGAGTTGATTAATCAGGCGAATGCAAAAATGGGGTGTCTACAACAGTTTATCCTCATACAGGCTAGGAGTAATTTGATATTTTCTTCTTAATTTTTTACTATTCTTTTCCTTTTGTCTCTTTTTTTTTCTTCTTTGTTTTGTTTTGTAATTGTTGACTTACCCTAGTCTTAGGTTAAGAAATAAACGTGATGGCTCATAAGGGTTGACTAAGGTTGATAGTTAGTTTAAGATAGTAAAGATGGCCTTTCGTCATCTTAGGATCAATTTTTAAGCGTAATATTTCTTGATAGTGTCAACATTGATCGGATGAGGGAAGACTTATCCGTCCATTTTTTTAAGGATCAGAGCTCCTCGCATCATTACCTTTTTCACGATAAATGGTCCCTCATAGTTTGGTCGAAACTTTCCCCTAGCGTCTTCTTAGATTGACAAAATTTTCTTCAAAACAAGGTCTCAATAGTGAGAAATCTTTAGGTTTGACTTTTTTGTTGTAGGCACGGGTTATTCGTCGCTGATAGATCTATCTATTACAAATAGTTGCAAGGTGCTTCTCTTTAATCAGATTCAGTTGATCAAACCGAGCTTGAATCCATTCCATTTCATCCAACTCTGCTTCTTTCAAGATTCGGAGGGAAGGGATCTCGACCACTACAGACAAAACTGCTTCCATTCCATAAACTAATGAATACGGAGTTTTCCTAGTCGAAGTCCTGAACGAGGTTCGGTAGGAGTGAAAAACAAAAGGCAACATGTTGTGCCAATCCTCGTATGTAACAACCATCTTCTCAAAAATTCTCTTAATGTTCTTGTTGGTTGCCTCGACTGCTTCATTCATCTTGGGTCTATAATGTACCGAGTTATGATGAGTGATCTGGAAGTCTTCGCACATCTTGATCACATCCTTGTTCTTGAAATTTTTAACGTTGTCAGTAACTATCCCGCTAGGAAGTCCATATCGACAGATAATGTTGTTCTTTACAAACTTCAAGACATTGTTTTTCGTGACGTTGGCATATGATGTAGCTTCTACCCACTTAATGAAATAGCTGATAATAACTAAGATAAAGTGATGCCCATTTACAGTTTTCGATGAGATTTGCCCAATAACATCCATCCCCCAAAGTGAAAAAGGCCAAGAGGTGGTCATGTTATGTAACTCTGATGGTAGAGCGTTGATCTTGTTGGCATAAATCTATCATAGATGGCATTTGCGAATGTGCTGATAGCAATCACTCTCCATTATAGACTAGTAATATCCCATCATCATGATTTTCTTGGCTAGCATATGACCATTCATGTGGGGCCCATAGACTCCCCCATGTACAGTCTCGATTAGTCGTTTCTCTTCTGTTTCTGCCACACTGGAGTAGGACTTCATGATGTGATTTCTTGTATAGAATGTTATTGCTTAAGAAGAATTGGCCTATCAACTTCTGAATAGTCCTTCAATCATTAGGCGTTGCGTCTGATGGGAGGATTCGATCTTCAACATATGCCTTGATGTCCGAATACCATGGTTTTTCTTCAGGTTCTTCCACTTTGATGGTTAGACAACAAGCCGGTTCGTCTTGAAATCCAATCTCAATGGGGTCAATGACTAAGTCTTCTGAAATACTGATTATGGAAGCGAGCGTAACTAGTGTATCTATGAATTAATTATTAGCTATCGGCATATATGTAAATGAAATCCTTTTAAAGCTTAAGCTTAATTCTTCAAGATATTCATGGTAAAGTCTTCCATTCTCCGATCGTCTGATAGACTACCAAGCTTGAATCTTCGAACACATCGATTTCATCTATCTCGAGATCTAGTGTTGCTTTCAACCCTGCTATGCATGCTTCGTATTCAATCTCGTTGTTAGAGCATTGGAACTTTAATCTGATGGCGATTGGTACATGAGACCATTTTGATTTAATCAAAACTGCCATTATTCCGTTTATGTTCTGATTAGCTTCTCCGTCAAAGTATATTGTCCAGCCTGGTTCTTCGTCATCATCCTCAATCTCAACGAGTAATATGGCTTTATCGGAAAAGTTCGTCTTCAATGGCTCGTAATCAAATAATGGGTACTCGGCTAAATGCTCTGCAATGGCTTGCCCTTTGATGGCATTTTGAGTGACATAGGTGATGTCAAACTCGGATAATAATTGTCATTTTGCAGTGCGACCTGTTAGTTCTAATTTCTCAAAAAGTTACTTCAGGGGGTCCATCCTGGCAATAAGCATAATCAAGTAACTAAGCAAATAGTGACACAGTCGTTGAGATGCCTAGACTAATGTGCAGCTAGTCTTCTCAAGTATTGAATATTTTACTTCATACTCGATAAATTTCTTGCTGGGATAGTAGATGACATGTTCCTTCCGCCCTGATTTATCATGTTGTCCTAGTACACAACCCATTGACATTTCTTGTACTGAGATGTACATCAACAGAGGTCACCTTCGCGTAGGAAGGATCAAGACTGGTGGATTGAGCATGTATTGCTTGATATTATTGAATGCTTCTTAACAGTCTTTGCTCCACTTCTTTGGCATATCTTTTCTGAGTAGCATGAAGACTGGCTCACAGATAGGCATGAGTTGAGTAATGAATCGACTGATGTACTGTATTTTCCTCAAGAATGCCCGAACATCTCTTTCTGAAATAGGTGCCTTCATCTCAAGGATATATTTAGTTTTTGCCGAATCTATCTTGATGCCTCTTCTGCTGACGATGAACCCTAGTAGCTTGCTCGAGATTGTCCCGAATACACACTTTATCCAGTTGAGCTTTAAGCTGTACTTCCTTAGCCTGTCGAACAACTTCTTGAGATTTACTAGATGGTCATCTTCTATTTCGAACTTAGCGATCATATCGTCTACGTAAACCTCAATTTCTTTATGAATCATGTCATGGAATAATGCAGTCATTGCCAGTTGGTAAGTCGCCCTTTTATTTTTCAGCCCGAATGTCATGACTTTGTAATGGAAAGTATCCCATGGTATAATGAATGCGGTCTTTTCCTGGTTTTCTTCTACCATTTTTATCTAATTATAGCCTAAGAAGCCATCCATAAATGAGAACATGACGTGCCCTATTGTACTGTCGACTAGACTGTCAATGTGTGGTAATGGAAAATTATCTTTAGGACTGGTTTTATTTAGGTCTTGGTAGTCAATACACATGCGCACCTTTTCATCTTTCTTAGGTACTAGAAAAACCTTAGCCAACTACTCGGGATAAGTAGAAACTACGAGGAATCCAGCTTCGAACTGCTTCATGACCTCATCCTTGACCTTGAGGGTCCATTATGGTTTTAACCTTATCAATTTTTTCTTGATCGACTTGCTTCCGAGAGCGATTGACAGTTTGTGGACAACAAGATCAATGTCTAACCCAAGCATATCCCTGTATGACCATGCAAAGACGTCTTGATAGTTCTGTAAGAGTTTGACCATTTCTTCTTTTTGTTGCGACGTTAATAAGACTCCGATCTTGACAATTCGTGGGTTCTCATGATGTTCTACCATGTCTTTGATTTCTTTGGGTGAGTATTCCATTTCGTCCCCAAACTCTTCTTCATTCCCCATGAGGTCAAAATCGAGTTCAATGTCGAAATCATACCCGTCCCTTTCAAATTATGTTCTATCTGAGTACTCATTTAATCGAGACAAATCCCTTGAAAACTCTTTTTTTGATTTTTGAAAAATATCTATTTTTTTATAATTTTGAAAAGTTTTTTATTTTTCTGTCTTTTGAGAAAATTTTAATTTTTTGATTTTTGAATAATATTTATTTTTTTGTTGATTTTTGGATATCTGAAATAAGAAGAACAATCATGCAAATTCATTAGTAAAGATAGGAAGCCCTCAAAATAGTCTTTCTTAGAGGATGAGGGCTCGTTATGATCCTTGGGCAAATTAGATTCGTCTAATGGCATTTTTTTAAGCCTCAATAGCCTCAAGGGTTAACGGGAATTCTTCCCAATTGTCCGAGACTTCCCTTTCTCTAAGGGGGCAAATGAGATGAGAAAGTAGTTTGTTTGATGGTTCGAAGATGACCATGATCTCCAGTCGAATGTTATCAAAGCTAGGCATAGTTCCTCCCAAGCTTGGTGGGATGATATTTGATGCCCAGTTGATGCCAATAGGGAAAGGTGACTCATTTTATTTGCTCATGGTAACTTCCACTTTTGCATGTTCTCTTGTCGTTTCTGATAGACTCTCGTCAGAATCTCCATTGAATAAGACATCAATGCCCTCCACGAGGGATAGTCGGGACTCAACAACTGAGTCTTCTTGAATGTGCTTGGGTTTGAAACTTACTATTTTCAGTTTTCTAGCTGGCTTAGTCGGCAATTGTTTTGATAGACTGTCAGGTCTGACTTGATATTTTGGAAAGCTAATGCTAATATGAGGAACCTTACTCAAATTCCAACTATTTGGTTCACGATTTTACTTTTTTGCTAGTCGAAGTTATCTCCTTTTGTCGTTCATATCTGACATATCCCTCTCCGTAGGCCTGAACCCCAAATCAAAATAAAGAGTGTGCTTCTTTGCTTTGATTGGAGTAACTTTCCCTTTTCCTCCTGGTCTCAACCCTTGCCTGGGTCGGTAACCTGCCTTCTTCAAAACCCAGCTAACCATCAGATTTACCCTTGATAACTCTGCTTTTACCTTTTTCTTCCCCTTTTTGAATTGATTGACAACAGTGAACTGGTACGAGTAGTACATTGCGAAAGCACCCTCGATCTACAGGGTGTGCGGATCCACTTTTGATTTTTGAGGTTTGGGAGTCGCCACCTAGTTATTATGCTCTAGGAATCAAATATTGACTCTACCAATAGATAAGATACTTATTTACACAAAAAATAGGTCCGGGGATCAGTTTACGGGGTTGGAAGGTATTAGGCACCACCCCCGTCCTGTAAACGGCGGTCTCTACTTTTTCAAATAATACTACATTGCAAAATAGACCTAAAAACAGTAACAAAAAAATAATAAAAATAATTACCTAACAGATTACGACGATTCCTTCAATACAACCAGAAAGTGTCCTTGTATGAGTTTTCTTACTATTCCTTAATCATTAGATCTGTTTTTGATTTACAAGTTGATGTATCTTTCTTCTAGATCTAGGTGTTTCTTGACTTTTCAAAGGATTTTTGGGTGTTTTTTGAGGGTTTCTAGGAGTTTTTTGAGTGATGATAGGTAGGGAGTCAAGGCTTCAAAATTAGGGTTTGGAGAAGGTTAGGAAGACTTTTTGACTTATTTTTTCTAAGATTTATTTTGACTTGCGAGATTAGATTGTGGAGGCTCATATTTATAGATTTTTTTGAACGAATTAGGGTTTGACTAGGTCTCATTTTAGATAAGGTGAATTAGGATTTTGACTTAAGTCTTATTTGATTGACTAGATTTATTTAGATTAGGGTTTTAATTAGGGTTTTGACTTAAATCTTATGAGATTGACTTGATTTTTTAAATTAGATTTTTTAATTTTGCATACAAAAGAATATATTTTTAAGTTTTGTGGATAACCCCCTAATTATATCTTTAATTATTTGGACCCCCAGATAGAATGATATTTTAATAAATATCAAGGGGGCTCCACTTAAATAAGTGAGCAACCATCAACAATTTTGCCTGAAGGCTTGATTGATTAATTTTCTTGGTTCAGATTTTTAAATTAATTTTGTTAAGGTTTCACTTTACATTAATTAACGTTTTATTTATTAATTTTGAAATTTAAAACTTTTAAAATTAAAAATTTATCGTTTTACCCCCTAAGAGAACTTTTGTGTTTCAAGTCATTTTTTGATGTTTCAGGATGTTTTGGAATTGATTTTTCGTAAGGAATTCAATGGGATTATGGGTTTATGTCACTTATAAAAATTTTGGCATGAAAAGATTGTGAACCCTTATGAAGAGCATTTCCGTAATTTTGTCGAATTTGGTGAAAAGTGGCGGAATGATTTATTTGATTTGATTTTGTTGTTTTATGTATTCAAATGGATTTTCCTAAGCGTAATGTAGGTTCTAGGGATGTTTTGATGTTAGGGGTATTTTGATAATTTGGTCATTTTTAGTGATTTTTATCGTAAAATATTTTTTGTCTGAAAAATGATGATTTCTATGTTTTTGATCGTATTTTCCTAGCGTAGCGTGGTCTCTAGAGTTTTGTTTGCTTGAGATACCTTATCTGAATTTCTGAAACATATCTAGTAATAGATATAGCATTGGAATAATCATCTATCATTGGGAATCATCACGATCGGGTTGATGAGTTGATTAATCAGGCGAGTAAAAAAATGGGATGTCTACAGATGCCCCTCTTTGGTAGAGGGTTGAAGCAAACTAGCTAGCAAATCTATTTTAGTAGATAGTGCAATATCTGAATGTCAAAGCTAGTGACAGTTCATTTTACACCCTGATTTTACAATTCGTCGGGACATTCGGATCCTTAAGGGTAAAACTCTACTGAACTAAAAGTTTGTCAGGTCTTCGAGCCTGAACTCTAACTAATGATGTCAGATCCTTGAATTTTGGAAAACTCTCCCTGACTAATCAAAAGTTCACGTGTGTGCAATGGTGATGCCTACTGAGTATTCTATCAAATCATTGAGAATAAACTTTCCTCGATAACCACAAATGTTAGGCCTAGAGATCTTCTCTCACTAACGATGATGACTCAAATTGAAATGCACATACATAATGAAGACAAATACATGAGATAGGTGATGTAGAAACTCCATTAAATCCTATTGAAATTCTTTTTTAGAGGTCGAAAAAATTTGAGTCTCATTTATTAAATTCTAATTAAGGTTTACAAGAACTTAAACAATCCTGTTAATTCATTCTATGATTCAAAAAGTTGGAGTCTCGTTTCTCGGACTCAAACTTAGGTTTGTAGGTACTTCAAAAAACCTACTCATTCTATGATTCAAAAAGTTGGAGTCTTGTTTCTCGGACTCGAACTTAGGTTTGTAGGTACTTCAAAAAAAACCTACTTATTTTATGATTCAAAAAGTTGGAATCACATTTCTCGGGATCGAACTTAGGTTTGTAGGTACTTCCAAAAAACCTACTCATTCTATGATTCAAAAATTTGGAGTCTCGTTTATCGAACTCGAACTTAGGTTTGTAGGTACTTTAGAAAAACCTACTCATTCTATAATTCAAAAAGTTGGAGTCTCATTTTTCGGACTCGAACTTAGCATACATCTGGATTTATAATTTTCATTGGGCTTCGTCGAATTTTTAAGCTTTTGTAAGATTTTTCTTTTATCATGTGATCAAGAATGAAAATTTCGGAATCACAGTTATTCTAAAAAAATGTCCATTTTTTCAAGGTTGGCTTTTAATTGGAATTTGATTATGAAACTAGTGAAATGGATTGCACTTGAAAAATATGAACAAGCAACTATGGACTTTGATATATGAGAGACAGAAGAATCGACATTCCTTTAAATTCAAGAGTCTTGAGATTATCATATGTGCAATAAGAAATTTGATCAATTTCTTTTGAGAAATGCTTGCGTTAGGCTTAGAATTTTGATAATTATTGGAATAGAAGATGTTTCTCTTCAAAGTAGTCAATGGTTTTATACTTTCCTTTAGTGAACACTTGGACAAGTAAACATACTCTTACGGATCTTACAATGTTCAAGATGACTTTTGAGTTTCTTCGACTTCAACCCTATCTTTGTTAGATGTAAGCTTTCAGTTGAAAAATGAATGTTGTGACTTGAATAATTTCTTGCATTTCTTAGTTTCTACACAAACTTCCTTCTGAATTTTTCTTCTTGATGGGATTTTTCCTCCTATTTCATGATGTCCTAATTTTTGCCTAAATCACCTCTTCAGGTTTTCAATCTAGTGGACTTTATTTTTCTTCTTTTGATGATGCCTTGATTTTTGCCTAAGTCGTCTTTTCAGGTTTTCAACCTAGCAAGCCTTCTTTTTTATGGTTATACCCTAACTTTTGCCTAAATCGCCATTTCAAATTTTCAACTTAGCAGGTTTTTTTCTTCTTGATTCTTTGGACCTTAACTGAATCAATTAGCATTCAGGAGGACTTAATAGGTGGGCTTAGGACATTATTTAGAAAGAAAAGATATAAGGCTCAACTTCCCAAAATACCCCTAGTTTGATATTCTCTCTTTTCTATCAATTATTTTGATTCTTCTTTTTTATAAATGCCCCTAGTTTGACATTCTTTTATTTTTATCAATTCTTTTGATTTTTCTAATGCCCCTAGTTTGGCATTATTTTCTTTTGAATCTTTCAATAGGAGATTTTTCTTTTAGATGACATTTCCCTTAAGAGAATATATTTTTTTTGTGATCGGCCCTGAAGTAACTTCTCAGGTTGCCTACGTACCCTATATATTTCTTTTTTTTATTTTTGGGATCAGGTCAAATGTAGTTCATAGTAAGATACCCTCCCAAGGTTGGTCGATGTGATTTAGAAAGAAAAGGCTATTGATGTTTTTAGAGGCTGCGAGGGGCTAAAGAAGGTTTTCTTTTTCTTGGTAAGACAGAAAAATGGTTCTATCAAAGAAGGACTCCATTGGTGAAACACTACTTGATTTAGTCAAAGTTTAGAAAACTCGATGTCTTGATTGCTCTGTCGAGTAAAGTCTTTTTCTAAGAAATTGAAAATGAGTAATCTTCAATCTTCTTCTAAAAAGGAGTAATCTTCAGTCTTCTTTTGAGAAAAAGTAATCTTTAATTTTCTTTTATGAAATTGAATGTGATTGAGTTATTTGTATTTGACATTGACTCGTTCAACCCTTTTCAAACTTCGAAGAAGATCTCATATTCTTTTGTGAATGAGAACTCTTCTCCTTCTAGTGAAAAACATGATGGATCCCTTCTTGTGGGTCTTAACACATTTATTGATGGTTTCAACTACATCATTCTTAATCGATAATCTTTGATTTTGAAGTTCGCTATCGACTTTATGCCTTGATCTATTTTGATACAATCTATCAATATATCGTCATGAGACCATGTAGAAACGTTGTTGAATTTCTCAAGTACATTTATTATTCTCTCATATTCCTCTGAGGATAGTTGTGGACACGTGATTTATTCAATTTTGAATATATCATCCACTTTGGGGGATTTTGGAGTTGCCACCATTCATATTTGAAATTGGTGTGAATGGTCACCCGGGTTACATTTTTTTGAAAAATAAGTCAATTTTGGCATTTTGGTGACTCTCGTACGGATATGGCTCATTTGGTCCAACTTTTAATTTTAGGTAAAGGGGCTCATTTTATGGAGTAGGGAAGGTGTTAGGAACCCTATTCCATCCACCATGGTGGTAACCTCGGATTCGGTCTATTTTGAAAATAAAAATAAAATAAAAAAAAAGAATCAAAAAATTCGATATGTGCCATTAAGTATGAGAGGCTTTGATGTTGGTTCAACCCATTGAGGGCACCCTTATTGAAAAAGGGGCCCTTTGATGGGTCAAACCATGGTGGTGTGTGTGAAGGTATGTAAAAAGAGATGAGTAGAAGAGGGGAGTTGGAGGGGGTGTTCTTTTGTCCAAACCCACCTTTCTCCTTTGTTGACTTTATTTGACTTTTCTTGATGAATCCCTTTGACCTTCTTGGATTTTCTTGAGAAGAAGTTGAGGGTTGAGAGTTGAAGGTAATGGAGGTGAGTTGAGAGTTGAGAGTAATGAGGTGAGTAGAGAGTTTTTTTTTTTTTAAGAGTATTTTTCTCAACATTTTATTAGATAGTAAGAGTTGAGAATGAGGTGGTTTTATAGATTTTGGGAGTTATTTTTAGGGGTAAGATGGGGTAAAATGTTAGGAGAATAGAAAATTGCATGAGTTTTGAAGGTGGGGGGTATGAAATTAGGAGTTGGAAGAGGGGTAATTATGTAATGCAGGTAAATGGGTTGTATTTTGATCCAAATGGTTTGGATCTTACCCAAACCATTTGGGTGAAGTGTTTGGTGAGGTGAGATGATGGGTGTTTAAGAGGGTGGTTGTAATTGAGTGATGTTTGGTTTAAGAGAATGGAGAGTGTAAGAGGGTAGTTGGGAGGGTGAGGGAGATGGTGACATGTGGCAAGATGTGTGAAAATTAGGAGTTTAAATTTAATTGATGGGAGAGAATAAGTATATGATTTGAGAGGAAGGGTGTAGGTTTAGGTTGTATAGATGGGTTTGTAGGTAATGATAAGGGTAGATTAGGGGAAGTTGATGGTTGGTTAGTAGGGAGTGATGATAGTAGGGGGTGTGGATTGATGTGATTTTTTTAGAAAAAAAATAATGGGGTAGTTAATTTTTTAGAGAAGGAGATGGGAGTTGGTGGTTTGATGAGGGAGGTGAGATGAGGTGATGACATGTGTCATTTTTGATGAAAAAATGATGATTGGTTTGATGTGGGTAGTGGTTTGTGAGTTAAGGTTAATGGGTTGGATATGGATAAGGGCTTACGGGTATTGGGCTTGGATTTTAGGAAGGGTTTTGGATTTTAGGAATTGGTTGGAGTCATTTTGGATTAGATTTTCAAGGGTGGATATGTTTTTAGGTGTTTGTAGGTTAGGAGTTAAAGTGAGAAATGCATTTTATGTATGTTGAGGGTTCGTGGGCTTTAGATGGGCTTGGGGTATTTTTTATTCGGGAGAGAAGCAGTGAAGATTGTGGAAAGTGGTGAGTATCCCAAGTCTCATTTTGCATTTGTTTATCCTTTTATGGATTTTGGGGATCATTGGATTGATCAAAATGCCACGTGTTGGCAAATCAAGCTTTTAAGGTCCGTTGGTGAATTTATTGAAAATTCGAGTATTTTTACTTTGGGAGCGGAGCGGTGGAAGTTGGAGAGGTGTAGGGTAGGTCAAGTCCTTTTGGTGGGCCCACTATACCATTAGGAGGTCTCGAGGGCCTCGGTTTGATCAAAATGTCATATTTGAATGATTCAAGCTTTTGAGGCCTTGTAGACACCCCATTTTTGCATTCGCCTGATTAATCAACTCGTCAACCCGATCGCAATGATTCCCAATGATGGATGTGTATTTTGTTGCTTTATTTTGTTACCAGATGTGTTTCAGAAATTCGGATGAGGTATCTCGAATTGACAAAACCTTAGAAACCACGTTACGCTAGGAAAATACGACCCCAGAAACATAGAAATCATCATCTTGCAAACCAAAAAGAAGCTTCACGATAAAAATCACTAAAAATGATTAAATTACCAAAATACCCCTAACCTCAAAACAACCCTAGAGCCTACGTTACGCTTAGGAAAACTCTCTCGAACACATAAAATAACAAATCGGAACCAAATAAATCATTTCACTAATTTAAACAAAATTTGACAAAATTACGAAAATGCCCCTCATAAAGTTCACAATAATTTCACATAAAAATTTTCATAAATGACACAAACCAACATTCTCATTGAATTCCTTACGAAAAACCGATTCTAAAATATCCTAGAACATTAAAAACCGACTTGAAACGTGAAAAGTCCTCTCCGGGGGTAAAACGGTAATTTCAAAATTTTCATAATTAAAAAATTCGAAATTAGTAAATAAAACATTAAATAATTAAAGTGAAACATTAATGAAATTAATTTAAAAAGTTGAACCTTAAAAATCGATTAATTGGACTCTCAGGCAAAATTGTTGAGGGTTCGTGGGATATTTCTTTAAGGACCCCTCCATTTGGGAGTCCAAAGAATTAAAGATATAATAGAAAGGGGTTCTCCAAAAATTTAAAATCAATCAAGCAAGACTAAAGTCAAGATATTAAAGTCAATTAAATAAGACCAAAGTCAAAATAAAAGTAAATCAAGCAAGACTGAAGTCAAGGTCAATCAAGTGAGACTGAAGTCAAAATTAAAGTCAATCAAGCAAGACTGAAGTCAAGGTACTAATCGAGTCAATCTCATAAGACTAAGGTCAAAACCCTAAATTAAAACCCTAATCTATACTAATCAAGTAATCTCATAAGACTAAGGTCAAAACCCTAAATCCAAACCCTAATCTAAAAAACTAATCAAGTCAATCTCATAAGACTAAAGTCAAAACCCTAAAACCCTAAAGACTAAGTCAAAACCCTAATTGAAACCCTAAAAGAAACCCTAATCAAACCCTAAATGCTTCTAAAAACTTTATAAATAGGAGCCTCCACACCCTATTTTCGTATCAAAGAAAAAATCCTAGAAAAAGTAGGTGAAGAAGCCTCCACAACCTCCCCAAAATCCTAATTTTGGAGTCCCAACTCCTTCCCTAACACCCCTACTCCGATTTTAGCCTAAAAAACACCTAGAAACCTTTCAAAAATACCCCAAAAATCCACAACAAACTCAAAGCATCCAGATCCAAGAAGGAGATACCTTGCCTCGGAGATCAGAAATCAGATCCGGAGACAGAACAAAGTAAGGAGTACGGTACAAGGAGCCATTCTAACCAGATCTGAGGGAATAACACTTTTGCAGATCGAAGGTAAGGTTTTTTTATTATTTTTTTAATCTAGGTTTTATCATTAGCAATGTAGATCTATTTGGGATAAGTAGAGACCGGCATTGGCTGGGCAGGGTTGGTGCCTAACACCTTCCAACCCCGTAACATGATCCCCGGATTCAGATTTCTATAGTAGATTAGTTCTTTTTATCCATTGTAGGGTCAATTTGGTTCCTAGACCACAATAACTAGGTGGCGACTCCCAAACCTCAAGGGTCAAAAGCGGATCCGCGCACCCCGCGGATCGAGGGCGCTTTCAGTGGCGACTCCACTGGGGACATTGAGGATCAAACTTGAAAAACCCCAAGTATGGGAGCATTGCCGATGACCTAGTTTTGTTTTAGTTTATTTTTAATTCTTAGTTAGTTTTTTTTATTTGTTTATTATTTTTAGTACATCATTAATCGTCTGATTCTACTCGGAGTACTTTGATATAATATGTTAATCTTTATGGTTCAATCAAGGGCCATTCGGAATGACCCTGGGAATGATCCTAAATAATGCGATAGTTCGAGGTGAATGGTTTTGTTAAGGATGAGATATTAATGATGGGATAATAATTTTTGTATAAGTAGATTTGTATTTCTTTAATGTGAGTTCGATTTGTTGGCTGTTTTTTTTTTTTTTGTTAAAATTTTTTTTTTTGTTTCCAAGCTGTACTGTCCATTATTAAAAAAAAAAAAAAGCAAAGGAAAATAAAAAAATTTAGAGGTTCTGTTGAGTAGTTAAGCTACCCATCGGTTAACTACTAAAGGAGGGGTGTCTCAAGTAAAATTTTTTTTTACGGCCAAACCCACAAGCTTTAAACCAGATTTTTCTCTGTTTTGTTTTCCATCCTAACAAAGCTCCTTCGTCCTCATCAAAGGCCGACTGATCCGAATGGAAAATGGATCGGTTTGGCAAAGCCGATCATATTAGATCCTTCGTTCTAATCAGTCCATGATCCTTCCACGTGAAGATGTATGATTCTTCTTCGGGAGCTTTGTATCGTCAACCAACTCGAGCAATGGTTCTATCGGATTTTCTCTTTTGTTCTCATCTGTCAAAGAATTTTCGAAGTTTTAATCGATGGAAACCTCGATTTGAAGCAAGATAGGAAGACCCCAATCAGTGATAAACGAAGAACCCTTAAAAAAATTTGATTTTGGGTTTCGAACTCGAATCGAGAACCCTTTGATATTTTCTTTTCCAACCAGCTTTTAACACGAAGATCTTGCGACCATTAAATTGATCATGGTTGAAGCCACGGCTCATGGAGTCTGTAGGGACAGTTCCATTTTGATCTTGAGCTGAATGAGCCGTTAAATGCAGCGGTATTGTGGTTAATCTAAGTTGGAATCATGAGAAATCAGTGATGAACGAAGAACTTTAAATCGGCCAAACCGATTTCAAATCGACTGGTTTGAGAAACTCAGCCACCCCCTGTTTTTTTAAAATAAATTTTGACGAACATGGCTGAGAGCCATTGGAGAAGATGGTGCAAATGTTAAATTTTTTTATTTTACTAAGGCCACCCCTCTTTATTAACCTCGATGATTAACTGTTACGACTCAACAGCGCCTTACCACTTTGCCTTTGGTTGTGTTTTCTTTTACTATTTTTTTTTTTTAGTTTCTTCTCTACTGATTTTTATTATCCTTTCAATGATTTCTCTAAAAAAAAATAAATAAAAATTGTGTTCCTTTAAGCTTGGTTATAAAAAAAAAAAGGGAAATCGATTCGCTTGATTCTTAAAAAGATGTTTCACTTTTTTTTTTTTCTCTCTCTAATTTCCCATCCCGATGATTGATATTTCATCTTTAACCCTATATCCTCATAAATATTAATTTGGTTAGAATAGCCCCAAAACACTCTTGATTGGACTATAAAAACTATCAAAATTGCGCCTATTGCAATGATTGGATTTAATGGATTATCATATGCCATTGATTAATTTACTATGATCGATGTAGGAAGGTGATGTGCATGTTTAGATCTTCAATCGGACCATTAGTTCATGTTAATCACCCTTCTAACATGCCATAATCTTGCTTGAAATACACGTTCGATATTGATCATAATGTTGATCGTGATTAAATGCTCATGTGATTAGAATGATGTTAATCTTGATTAAATATTCATATGATTTGAATGGTGTCGATCTTGATTGAATGTTCACATAATCCGATTTATGATGGTATGATCAGGCCCATGGGCCCATTTGTTTGAAAAAAAGGCCCCGGGCACACCCCACCCCGTTTGCACACACTACATGCACGTTTACCGCTTTACTCACTTACACGTCCCATTTAGCCAACGTGGCACTAGTGCGTGGCCCGGTCTCTTCGGAGACGCGACGTCATTCATGAAACCCACAACTCCAGTCACGTACCTTAGGGTATATCAAACTGGGGGCATCAATACCATCTGATCAGGTGATTCTGAGAAGTATGTTGATGCACCCAGGCTGGAGCGACCTGAGCCTTTGACCTATTGTAAGCCACACAGTCACATGTCCCGATTGCCAACGTAGTACTAGTACGTGGTCGGTCCCCTCGTGGGATGCCAAACCATTTATGAAAGCTACAACCCTTGACTTGTACCCGTAGGTATAAAAGATAATCTAAGTATATCAATTGCACTTCTTGGTCAAAACCGGCGCCTAAGCAGATCTTGCCCCGCTGTACCCTACTGTACGAGGGGGATAGACTATGTCTATTCTAGACGAGAGGTATTTAAGTGGGCCCTTGCTCAGCATTGTGCGCCACCTCTCAACTAGAGATCAAACTGGCTGTTTTTGGCTTCAGAGAAGTGAATTGAGGTTTTAGATTATCACCTATACAATATATCAAACCAAGTTACCACGTATCGAAAGGTATATATGTGTGCTTGGGCATGGGTGGCCAGATAAAAATGCATTGCACGTAGTAAGCTTAGAGTCTAGAAACCTTCCCAATAGGTCACGACTCGAACTTATCGTGGGTATTCCCGGGTTGTTTGTTGATTGGAACCTGTTGATTGGTATGTGAGTGATGTGAATGGTGTAGATCAGAGTGTATGATTGTCCTCAAGGATAAAAAATGTTATTTTTGAAAATCAAAATGGGTGCACCGACCCAATAAAAAATTCATCTCTTGCAAATGACCCAGTCCAACTCGATCCAACAATCCTGATGGACCGGGCCATTTAAATCGAAATAGAAATCAAATTTTCAAAGAAGAAAAATAGTTTACAAAGGGAAAGTATTTTCCAGAAAAAATATTTTCCAAAAGAAGTGTTTTCCAAAAAAAGTGTTATTCTCTAAAAAAATGTTTTCTAAGAAAAAACGTTTTTCAAAAAATATTTTCCAAGAGAAGATACTTTCCAAATAAAAAACTATTTTTCAGAGAAAAAATATTTTTCAGAAGAAAATGTTTTCCAAAAGAAAAGAAAAAGAAGGAAAAATAATTTGCAAAAGATCTATTTTTGCATGAAAAATTTTTATGGACCTTGGAAAACTACCAAAAAAATGTTGTAAAAAAATAATCAGATTTGTGAAATAAAAACATTGTTTTCCAATATTTTTCAAGGGTGCAACATAATTATTTTTCTTCTGAATAATCATTGAATGGACGAATTTTTTAATGGATTGGTGCACAAAATTCAATAAAATCTCAGGGTTCATTTAAAATGTTATCAAGGGGGTGACACTGAAATTGGTTAAATTCACCTTCAAAGAGGTTTAAGGGTTATCATTGTGTCTAAGCTCAATCGTCCATCGTCTAGGTAGGGTTGTAAATCCGGTCAGTTAGAGTAAACGTCAATATCAAATCAACAGTCAGAAACGACCTCAACATCGTCCAGTTGTTCTTTAAAGATCATAGTGCTTCAATCCTACCGGTTATAAGCAATATCTCAGTCCTCAATCCTAATCAAACTCGTGTGAGTACTTATCTTGAGTTTTCATGAGTCATTTGGGTTAGCTCGAGTCCCTTTTTCCAGCAAGGTCATGTCTTCTTTTAATTGAGTCTACTCTTTCCTATTGAGTCAAGTTAGTTCATCGAGTCTATAGAGGTGTCTGTTGCCCCATCTGAAATTGATTGGATAAAGAAAATTTTTGAATACCTCGAGCGCATTAACGAATTAACTAATAATTTGATAGATTTCATTTCTGAACAAGAAGATAAGAGTCGGGCTCAACCTTTAATCGAGAAAGAAAATGTCTTTGACCTCGAAACAAAAAAATAATTCCTAAAGAGATTCAAATAGAAATCATCTTATCCCTAAAGGAAAACGAGGGGATAATGAATTGACTCAGAAATTTCAAAAAACTTGTTCGTGTGATCATATGAGGGTATGCTAGGTACAAGCTTGGGTGTTGTTCAACATGGAATGGATACTCGTCTATATCAATGGAATCAAAGAAGATGTTATAAAAATGTATCAGTGCTATCCTCACTACATCTTGAGTTTCAAATCATATATTATCAATCGATATGGGAGTACCTTTTGAACTAATCTCTGATAATGGGTCGTACTTCAAAGCATAAATCATTACTCTATGTTTAAAGTTGAAGATCCGGAAGCACAAATCATCCCCCTACCGTTCTCAGATCAATGGAACGGTTGAAGCAGTCAGTAAGAGTCTCAAGACTATCATCAGAAAAATGTGACAATCACATCGGGATTGGTCAGAAAAGTTATCATTCACGCTATGGACATATCGAACTTCAATTCGATCCTCTAGTGGAGCTACTCCCTACTCCTTAGAGTATGGCATGGAAGCAGTCTTGCCAGTTGAAATGGAAATTTCGTCTCTCAGGGTCTTGTCAGAAAATCATTTGTTAGAAACAGATTGGGTTCGTTAGTAGTATGAAGAATTAAACTTGATCAAAGAAAACGAGTTAAAACCCTATACCATGTGCAAGCTTATCTAAGAAGAGTCACCCGGTTATTTGACAAGAAGGTCAAAGCTCATCATTTACAAGTCAAAGATTTAACTATCAGACTTCAAAGAAAATTGAACACTCCTCCTCGATTATAGGAGAAAGTCTAAATTGGAAAAATTCATTCATTAAGGAAATATTGTCTGGAAAAGTCGTCAGACTTCAAGATCATGATGGAGGTGAACTACCAGAACCAACCAACCTTGATCAGATCAAGCGGTACTACATTTAAGGAGGCCATCTTTGACCGAATCAATTCTCCTGTTACCCAGTTCAATATATCCTTTCTCAACCCCTTTGCAACCTTTTTTCAAAAAGAAAAATTATGCCTTTTTCTTTCTTAGCCCGATCACCTAACCTAGGGGAGGGAAGATCCGAACTACGTTTTGGTCTGATCCCAAAAATTTGGGGTACGTAGGCAACCTGAGAAGTTACTTCAGGCCCGACCACACCAAAATAAAAAATAGATTCCCCGAAAAAAAAAAATCTAAAAAGAAAAAAAGATTGGGGAGGAAAATTCAAAAAAAGTTTAAATGAAATGCCACACAAGGGGCGTTTGGGTTTTTGAGCCTCAAAATCCCTTTCATTTTACGCCTAGTCCCAAGCCTACCTATAAAAGTCCTCCTAAGTACCGTGTGAAAAGGTTAAGGAGGGTAGTAGAACATGATCAGACAGTAATTCTAGAAGGTCAGAGGAAAAGAAAAAGATAAAAAAAAAAAAAAAATGATGAAGCCTGCTAAGTTGAAAATCCGAAAAGGGCGACTTAAGCAAAAATCAAGGCAAGCTCGCAAAGTTGAAAATCTGAAAGGACAACTTTGGCAACAATCAGAGCCAAGAAAAAAGAAAAAGCTCGCTAGATTGAAAACCTGAAAAGGCGATCTAGGCAAAAGTTAGAGCAAGCTCGATAGAGTGAAAACCTGAAAAGGCGATCTAGGCAAAAGTTAGAGCAATAAAAAAAAATAGAAGAAAATCCCAAGCTGAGAGCAGTTCGAGCCGAAACGTCAGAAATTCGAATAATCAAGTTCAATACTCAGCTTAAACTAGGCATAGATTCAAAAGCCACAAGTATCTTGTCTACGATCGATTTGAAAATTCTTACTTCCCCAAGTAAACCAATGGAGAGAATGGTGAATTCTATGATGAGTCTCAAAAGGAAATATTTTGTTCTCTTGAGCCTGACTCAAAATCTTTAATAAAATTAATCAAAATTAAAAGTTGAATCTTTATTGCGCTTGTGGTAATCAAATATTTCAAATCTTCATACCAGGGGCATTTTTCTTTTTCATCTAGATATGTAATTTCCTCCTTATACCAGGGGCATCTTCTTTATGATGTGTTCAATTATTTTCAATGCCATGTTTATTGTCAAACTAGGGACATTTTGTTTTTTAGCAATGTTAATCCTAAAATGAGAATTCCAAGCTTAAGGTTACTCTCTTGATAGCAGTTTTTCAAAAAACTCTTGAGGTTCAAACTCAGATTTTAAATTTACAAAACTTTTTTAAAACCTTGAGGTTCAAACAAATGCATTCTGAATCTCACATAGGAGATAGGACATCCATTATATCCCAAATTTATTCATTCCCAGATTCAACCACTCTTCTCCAGACTCATTTTCAATCGTTTCTCTCCCAGATTTATTTCTTTGTTCTCAGTTTTACTCAGTCAGTTTCCGCCAAAGGTTATCTTGGATTTTGCTCAGATGCCGCCAAGGGTTATCTTGGATTTTGCTCAGATACCGCCAAGGGTTATCTTGGATTTTGCTCAGTTTCCGCCGAGGGTTATCTTGGATTTTGCTCAGTCTCCGCCAAGGGTTTTCTTGGGATTTTGCTCAGTTGCCGTCGAGGGCTTTCTCGGAATTATGCTCAGATACCGCCAAGAGTTTTCTTGGAATTATGCTCAGATGCCGCCGAGGGTTTTCTTGGAATTATGCTCAGATGCCGCCGAGGGTTTTCTCGGAACTATGCTCAGATGCCGCCAAGGGTTTTCTTGGAATTATGCTCAGATGCCGCCAAGGGTTTTCTCGGAATTATGCTCAGATGCCGCCGAGGGTTTTCTCGGAATTATGCTCAGATACCGCCGAGGGTTTTCTCGGAATTATGCTCAGATGCCGCCAAGGGTTTTCTTGGAATTATGCTCAGATACCTCCAAGGGTTTTCTTGGAATTATGCTCAGATACCGCCGAGGGTTTTCTCGGAATTATGCTCAGATACCGCCAAGGGTTTTCTTGGAATTATGCTCAGATGCCGCCGAGGGTTTTCTCGGAACTATGCTCAGATACCACCGAGGGTTTTCTCGAAACTATGCTCAGATGCCGCCGAGGGTTTTCTCGGAATTATGCTCAGATGCCGCCAAGGGTTTTCTTGGAATTATGCTCAGATACCGCCGAGGGTTTTCTCGGAATTATGCTCAGATACCGCCAAGGGTTTTCTTGGAATTATGCTCAGATGCCGTCGAGGGTTTTCTCGGAATTATGCTCAGATGCCGCCAAGGGTTTTCTTGGAATTATGCTCAGATACCGCCGAGGAATTTCTCGGAATTATGCTCAGATACCGCCGAGGGTTTTCTCAGAATTATGCTCATATGCCGCCAAGGGTTTTCTTGGAATTATGCTCAGATACCGCCAAGGGTTTTCTTGGAATTATGCTCAGATACCGCCGAGGGTTTTCTTGGAATTATGCTCAGATACCGCCAAGGGTTTTCTTGGAATTATGCTCAGATACCGCCGAGGGTTTTCTCGGAATTATGCTCAGATACCGCCGAGGGTTTTCTCGGAATTATGCTCAGATGCCGCCGAGGGTTTTCTCGGAATTATGCTCAGATGCCGCCCAGGGTTTTCTTGGAATTATGCTCAGATACCGCCGAGGGTTTTCTCGGAATTATGCTCAGTTACCGCCGAGGGTTTTCTCGGAACTATGCTCAGTTATCGTCGAGGGTTTTCTCGGAACTTTGCTCAAATGCCGCCGAGGGTTTTCTCGGAATTATGCTCAGATTATATTCAAATTATGCTCAGTTTATACTCAAATTATGCTCATATTTTAAGCCACACACTTGCACATTTGCACTTTTTAGTCAGGGAGAATTCTCTAAAATTCAAGGATCTGACACCGTCAGTGACAGTTTGCGCTCAAGGACCTGACAACCTTTTAATTCGGGGAGAGCTTTACCCTCAAGGATCCGAACACCTTGACGAATTGCTAAATCAGGCTGCAAAATGAACTGTCACTAGCTTTGGCATTCGGATATCGCACTATCTACCAAAATAGATTTGCTATCTAGTTTGCTTCAACCCTCTGCCAAAGAGGGGCATCTGTAGACACCCCATTTTTGCATTCGCCTGATTAATCAACTCGTCAACCCGATCGCAATGATTCCCAATGATGGATGTGTATTTTGTTGCTTTATTTTGTTACCAGATGTGTTTCAGAAATTCGGATGAGGTATCTCGAATTGACAAAACCTTAGAAACCACGTTACGCTAGGAAAATACGACCCCAGAAACATAGAAATCATCATCTTGCAAACCAAAAAGAAGCTTCACGATAAAAATCACTAAAAATGATTAAATTACCAAAATACCCCTAACCTCAAAATAACCCTAGAGCCTACGTTACGCTTAGGAAAACTCTCTCGAACACATAAAATAACAAATCGGAACCAAATAAATCATTTCACCAATTTAAACAAAATTTGACAAAATTACGAAAATGCCCCTCATAAAGTTCACAATAATTTCACATAAAAATTTTCATAAATGACACAAACCAACATTCTCATTGAATTCCTTACGAAAAACCGATTCTAAAATATCCTAGAACATTAAAAACCGACTTGAAACGTGAAAAGTCCTCTCCGGGGGTAAAACGGTAATTTCAAAATTTTCATAATTAAAAAATTCGAAATTAGTAAATAAAACATTAAATAATTAAAGTGAAACATTAATGAAATTAATTTAAAAAGTTGAACCTTAAAAATCGATTAATTGGACTCTCAGGCAAAATTGTTGAGGGTTCATGGGATATTTCTTTAAGGACCCCTCCATTTGGGGGTCCAAAGAATTAAAGATATAATAGAAAGGGGTTCTCCAAAAATTTAAAATCAATCAAGCAAGACTAAAGTCAAGATATTAAAGTCAATTAAATAAGACCAAAGTCAAAATAAAAGTAAATCAAGCAGGACTGAAGTCAAGGTCAATCAAGTGAGACTGAAGTCAAAATTAAAGTCAATCAAGCAAGACTGAAGTCAAGGTACTAATCGAGTCAATCTCATAAGACTAAGGTCAAAACCCTAAATTAAAACCCTAATCTAAACTAATCAAGTAAATCTTATAAGACTAAGGTCAAAACCCTAAATCCAAACCCTAATCTAAAAAACTAATCAAGTCAATCTCATAAGACTAAAGTCAAAACCCTAAAACCCTAAAGACTAAGTCAAAACCCTAATTGAAACCCTAAAAGAAACCCTAATCAAACCCTAAATGCTTCTAAAAACTTTATAAATAGGAGCCTCCACACCCTATTTTCGTATCAAAGAAAAAACCCTAGAAAAAGTAGGTGAAGAAGCCTCCACAACCTCCCCAAAATCCTAATTTTGGAGTCCCAACTCCTTCCCTAACACCCCTACTCCGATTTTAGCCTAAAAAACACCTAGAAACCTTTCAAAAATACCCCAAAAATCCATAAAAAATTCAAAGCATCCAGATCCAAGAAGGAGATACCTTGTCTCGGAGATCAGAAATCAGATCCGGAGACAGAACAAAGTAAGGAGTACGGTACAAGGAGCCATTCTAACCAGATCTGAGGGAATAACACTTTTGCAGATCGAAGGTAAGGTTTTTTTATTATTTTTTTAATCTAGGTTTTATCATTAGCAATGTAGATCTATTTGGGATAAGTAGAGACCGGCATTGGCCGGGCGGGGTTGGTGCCTAACACCTTCCAACCCCGTAACATGATCCCCGGATTCAGATTTCTATAGTAGATTAGTTCTTTTTATCCATTGTAGGGCCAATTTGGTTCCTAGACCACAATAACTAGGTGGCGACTCCCAAACCTCAAGGGTCAAAAGCGGATCCGCGCACCCCGCGGATCGAGGGCGCTTTCAGGCCTATTTGCCAATTTTATTGAAAGATTGTTATTTTGGGGCCCTTTCGAGTGGGGGCCCATTCAAATTGGGGTGTCTTCACAATGGATGATTCAAACTCGTCCGCTTTTGCCATCTTTTCATGTTCTGATTCAAGTCCGTCTGATACTAAAAACCTTGTTTCTTCAATATTTTCTCTGCTTTTCAGTTTTGTCACTGCCTCAAGATATATGAGTTCATTTTTTGCATGGTGAGGATGTACTATTAAGACCAACCGAGTGAATGAAGGAAATAGGGTTAATTGATTCAGGTTCGCTTATAGATATTAAGTTCAGAGTAAGAGAAGGTTGATTTTGAAATGTAAGCAAAGGGTTAGTTTTAACGTTGGACACAGCAAAAGTGGGTATGGTGACATTTTCTTGCTCAATAAGGTCTTGAATATCATGGCGGAGACTAAAGCATCTATCAAGAACATGATCAGGCATCTGATGGAATTCATAGAATTGCCCATTGTCCATGTTTGGAGGAAGAGGATTGGGCAGAGGCTTAGGTTGTAATGGTGTCAACAATCCCCTTTTCATCAATTTTTCATAAGTAGCACTAAGGGACATTCAAAGATTGGAAAATTATCTCCTAAGCTTGGCTTGTAAGGGCTGAGTGGCTCGAGGAGCTAGTGCGAACGAAGTGATGGCTATTTGTAAGGAATTGAGACTAGGTTTGAAATGTTTGGGTTTTGACTCAGACGAATTACCAAAAAGTCCCGAAGAATAGACATCCTCAACTTGATTTCCAATCTCAATGAGGGATTGAAAAGTGGGAAGGTATTGAGACATCAAGTACATGGCATAATTTGGAATGAGATTCCTATGGATGATCTTGACTTGTTCCTTCTCTTGAGGTCAATCCCATAATTGAGCGGCTTTAGCTCTCCATCGAGCAATTAACTCAAAGAAAGTTTTCCCGGACTCCTGTTTAGTAGTTTCCAAATCTCTTCCTGTGAGTTCAATATCCGTGTTGAATGAATACCAACCAATAAACTCCTTCATCAATTCATGTCATGTTCTTATTCGAGATGAATCCAATGACATTAGCCAGCGTAGGGGAGGACCTGTAAGAGTTCTTTGAAAAAATTGTGCCAACTATTCTTCACTCAAACCCTAATATTGCATAATGCCGACATATATTTTTAAATGAGTCCTAGGGCATCCAAGCCCATCAAACTTCTCCATGTCTGGTATTGTGAACTTCTCTGGCAAACGGACCATGAGAAATAACGTCATTCCCCCTAATCCAAGAGTAAGGTCATCGAGGTTTTTCATATTCTTCAAACCAGTTTCAACCTAAGTTATTTGATGAATTAAGACAGGGTCGACGTGTAATTGATCATCTTCTTGGTTTTCGATGAAGTCAAACACATCCTGAGATTTTATAGCTTTATCTTTTTCCTTTTCAGTTTTCAAAGCTTCAATTTGTGTCTGGACAGAAGTGATAATTTGTGCTTGAAAAGATTTTAAAATCTGATGGAGCACTGCTTCATTCATGGTACTTATTTTTTCTTGTGGCAAAGACTGACTACTTGGCAATGATACACTGGAAAGACGACTTTTTTTGTCGACCCAAAGTGGTACATATGGAGGTATAGAACGTTTGGGACCAATTATCACCTAAGTGGAAGTACACCAAGATTAACCACTGATTCTGAAGGTTTGATTCTTAACCACATGATTAAAATTTTAAGATTAACCTAAGTCCGGTGGGAAACATTGAATCCAATTGTACTATAAGTCTATAATGACCAAGAAGGTGAGAAAGGTTAGTCACGGGTCTACCCCTAATTGGGATAAAACCTTTGATCAGACAAATTAATTTGACCCTAAAATCGAATATTTTTTGTATAAAATAGTCTGAGTTTTTGAAAGTAAAACCAATCGGTCCAACTGGTTTGGTGTTGATCAATTTGATCTATTTGTTGATTGGGCCAATTGATTTATATTTCATATATTGGGTTGGACCGATATTGCGAGTCTAGTTTGAAGGGACTGGATTGGCCCGCCCACTAACCTGTTGGTTGGATTGATTAGAGCAACCCGGGAACACCCATAGTTAGTTCTGGTTGTGACCTATAGGAAGGCTTTTAAACTTTAGGTTTACTATGTGCAATGCAATTTATCCGGCTACCCTTACCCAAGTGCACCTATATACCTCTCGAGCGTACTCAATCAGACGGTATGTGGTGACTTGGTTTGATATACCGTATAGATGATAATCTAAGACTCCAACTCAAATCTCTAAAGTCAAACCAGCCAATTTAATCCTTAGTTGAGAGGTGGCGCACAATACTGAGCAAAAGTCCACTTAAATACCTCTCGTCTAAACTAGACATTGTCTGTCCCCCTCGTACAGTAGGGTACAACGGGGCAAGATCTCGCTTAGGCACTGATTTTAACCAAAAAGTATAGTTAGTCAACTTAGATTAACTTTGATATATCGTATAGGTACGAGTCCAGGGTTGGCGATCGGGACATGTGACTGTGCGGTTTACAATAGGATAAAAGGCTCAGGTCACTGAAAGCGCCCTCGATCCGCGGGGTGCGCGGATCCGCTTTTGACCTTTGAGGTTTGGGAGTCGCCACCTAGTTATTGCGGTCTAGGAACCAAACTTTGACTCTAAAAGACAAATAAACTAATCTACGAAAGAAAAATACGGGTCCGGGGATCACGTTACGGGGTTGGAAGGTGTTAGGCACCAACCCCGCCCGGTAAATGCCGATCTCTACTAATTCCCAAATAAAATTACATTGCTAACAAGACCTAAATAATAATAATAATAATAATAATAAATACTCACCTTTTCCGAACGCAACGATTTTGTTTCCTCAAATCTGATAGAATAGCTCTTCGTATAATATTCCTCGCTTCGTTCTATCTCCGGATCTGATTTCTGATCTCCGAGGTGAGGTATCTCTTCCTTGGATCTGGATTCTTTAAATTTGTTTGTGGATTTTGAGGTGTTTTTGAAGGGCTTCTAAGTGTTTTGCAAGCTAAAATTGAAGTATGGGTATTAGGTAAGGAGTTGGGGCTTCAAAATTAGGGTTTATGGGAGGCTAGGGAAGTTTTTTGACCTACTTCTCTTAAGATTTTTTATTTGATACGAAAATAGGGTGTGGATGCTCCTATTTATAAAGTTTTTTTAGAAGAATTAGGGTTTGATTAGGGTTTCTTTTAGGGTTTTAATTAGGGTTTTGACTTTGGTCTTATGAGATTGACTTAGTCTTTAGGGTTTAATTTAGGATTTTAATTTTAGTCTTATGAGATTGACTTGATTAGTTTAGATTATGGTTTTGATTTAGGGTTTTGACTTTAGTCTTATAAGATTGACTTGATTAGTTTAGATTAGGGTTTTGACTTTAGTCTTATGAGATTGGCTTTAATACTTTGACTTTAATATTTCTTTGTTGACCTTTAATATCTTGACTTTAGTCTTATTTGATTGACTTTAGTCTTACTTGATTGACTTTAATTTTTGGAGAACCCCCTTTTATCATATATTTAAATCTTTGGGCCCCCAGATGGAAGGGTCTTTGAATAAATATCATAGCAACCATCAACAATTTTGCTCGAAAGCCTGATTGATCGATTTTTTAATTCAAAATTTTAAATTAATTTTATTAATGTTTGACTTTACATTATTTAATGGTTTATTTATTAATTTTGAAATTTTTAATTATTAAAATTGTAAAATTACCGTTTTACCCTCGGAGAGGATTTTTTGCATTTTAAGTCTTTTTTCAATATTCCAGGATGTTTTGGAATCAATTTTTCATAAGAAATTCAATGGGAATGTTGGTTTTTATCATTTATAAAAAATTTGTATGAAATGGTAGTGAATTTTATGAGGGGCATTTTCGTAATTTTATCAAATTTTGTGAAAATTGGTGAAATAATTTATTTGGTTTCGATTTGTTATTTTATGTAGTTGAATGAGTTTTCCTAAGCGTAACGTAGGCTCTAGGGTTGTTTTGATGTTAGGGGTATTTTGATAATTTGGTCATTTTTAGTGATTTTTATCGTGAAGCTTCTTTTTGTCTGCAAGATGATGATTTCTATGTTTCTAGGGTCATATTTTCCTAGCGTAGCGTGGTTTCTAAGGTTTTGTCAGTTCGAGATACCTCATCCTGATTTCTGAAACATATCTGATAACAAAATAAAGTATTGGAATAAACATCCATCATTGGGAACCGTTGCGATCGGGTTGACGAGTTGATTAATCAAGCGAATGCAAAAATGAGGTGTCTACAAATGCCCCTCTTTAGCAGAGGGTTGAAGAAAATTAGATAGCAAATCTATTTTGGTAGATAGTGCGATATCCGAATGCCAAAGCTAGTGACAGTTCATTTTACAGCCTAATTTAACAATTCGTCGGGGTGTTCAGATCCTTGAGCGTAAAACTCTCTCCGAACTAAAAGGTTGTCAAGTCATTGAGCGAGAACTCTCACTGACAGTGTCAGATCCTTAAATTTTAGAAAATTCTCTTTGACTAATGCAAGAGTGCACGTGTGTGCAAATGTATGATGCTTACTGAGTAAAAATGTGTCAGGTCCTTGAGATCTTCTCTCACTGACAATAATGATTTAAAATTGTAATGTGCTTATGCAACGAAAGCAATAATGGCAAGGTTGAACAATGAGGTAATTGGAGTCATAACATTGTAGGAACTTCGTTAAATCCTATTTGAAATTCTTTTTTAGAGTTCGAAAATGTTTGAGTCTCGTTTATCGGACTCGAACCTATTGCAGCCACGCTTCTCGGGCTAAAGAACTTAAACAATCCTGTTAATTCAATATGATTCAAACAAAATTGGAGTCTCGTTTCTCGGACTCTAGCTAAGGTTTACATGAACTTAAACAGTTCTATTAAAATTGGAGTCTCGTTTCTCGGACTCGAACGAAGGTTTATAGACACTTCAAAAACCTATTCATTTTATGATTTAAAAAGTTGGAGTCTCACTTCTCGGACTCGAATCTAGGTTTGTAGGCACTTTAAAAAACCTACTCATTCTATGATTCAAAAAGTTGGAGTCTCGTTTCTCGGACTCGCACTTAGGTTTGTAGGCACTTCAAAAAACCTATTCATTCTATGATTCAAAAAGTTGGAGTCTCGCTTCTCGTACTTGAACTTAGGTTTGTAGGCAATTCAACAAACCTACTCATTCTATGATTCAAAAAGTTGGAGTCTCGTTTCTCAGACTCGAACTTAGGTTTATAGGCACTTCAAAAAGCCCACTCATTCTATGATTCAAAATGTTGGAGTCTCGTTTCTCGGACTCGAACTTAGGTTTGTAGGCACTTCAAAAAGCCTATTCATTCTATGATTCAAAAAGTTGGAGTCTTGTTTCTCGGACTCGAACTTAGGTTTGTAGGCACTTCAAAAAGCTTATTCATTCTATGATTCAAAAAGTTAGAGTCTCGTTTCTCGGACTCGAACTTAGGTTTATAGGCACTTCAAAAAGCCTATTCATTTTATAATTCAAAAAAAGTTGGAGTCTCGTTTCTCGGACTCGAACTTAGGTTTGTAGGCAATTCAAAAAACCTATTCATTCTATGATTCAAAAAGTTAGAGTCTCGTTTCTCAGACTTGGATTTGTAGGCATTTCAAAAAGCCTATTCATTCTATGATTCAAAAAGTTAGAGTCTCGTTTCTCGGACTCGAACTTAGGTTTATAGGCATTTCAAAAAGCCTATTCATTCTATAATTCAAAAAAAGTTGGAGCCTCGTTTCTCGAACTCGAACTTAGGTTTGTAGGCACTTCAAAAAGCCTATTCATTCTATGATTCAAAAAGTTGGAGTCTCGCTTCTCGGACTCGAACTTCAGTTTGTAGGCACTTCAAAAAGTCTATTCATTGTATGATTCAAAAAGTTAGAGTCTCGTTTCTCGAACTAGAACTTAGGTTTATAGGCACTTCAAAAAGCCTATTAATTCTATAATTCAAAAAAAGTTGGAAAGATTGGGCCTTTATTGACTTATCATGCATCTGGATTCATAATTATCATTGGACTTCATCGGACTTCTAAGTAAGATTTTTCTTTTTATCATGTGATTAAAGACAAAACTTTGGAATTAAATGACTTTCAAAAATATCCATAGTTTCAAGGTTGGCTTTAATTGGAACTTGACTACGAGACTAATGGAATGGATTACGTTGGAAAAATATGGACTTTGATGTATGACTGATTGCACATATGATAAATATTATAATAGAAGATCTTTCTCTTCAAAGTGGTTGATGGTTCTACATCTTCCATTAGCGAACACTTGAACAAGTAAACATACTCTTGAAGATCCTACAATATTCAAGATGACTTCTGATTTTTTCGACTTCAACATTGTCTTCGTTGGATGTGAGCTCTTGGCTGAAAAACGAATATTGTGGTTTGAATGGTTCTGCATTTTCTAGTTTATGCACAAGCTTCCTTCTGAATTTTTCTTCTTGATGGGACCTTTCCTCCCATTTGATGATGTCCTAATTTTTGCCTAGATCGCCTCTTCAGTTTTAAATCTAGTGGGCTTTGTTTTTTCTTTTTCTGATGATGCCTTGATTTTAGCCTAGGTCGCCTTTTCAGGTTTTCAACCTAGCATGCTTTTTTTTATTTATGGTTATGCCCTTAATTTTGCCTAAGTCGCCTTTTCTGGTTTTCGACTTAACGGGCTTCTCTTTTTTCTTGATGATCTTGAATAACTAACTCGACAACTTCTTGGTTCCCTCCACCTTAACCGAGTCAATTAACATTCAGGAGGACTTAATAGATGGGCTTAAGATATGGTTTAGAAAGAAAAGATATAAGGCTCAACTTTCCAAAATGCCCCTAGTTTGATATTCTCTCTTTTTTGTCAATTATTTTGATTTTTTCTAAATGCCCCTAGTTTGGCATTCTTTTCTTTTTATCAATTCTTTTGATTCTTTTTTCTAATGCCCTTAGTTTGGCATTCTTTTCTTTTGAACTTTTCAATAGGGGATTTTCCTTTTAGATGAAACTTTTCTTAAGAGAATACACTTATTCTTTGCGTGACCGGGCCTGAAGTAACTTCTCAGGTTGTCTACGTACCCCAAATATTTCTTTTTCTTTTGGGATCAGGACAAAACGTAGTTCATACTCGGATTCCCTCCCAAGGTTGGTCGGTGTGATTTAGAAAGAAGATGCTACTTATTTTTATTTTTATTTTAAAAGGCTGCGAGGGGCTAAAGAAAGTTTTTTTTTTTTTGTAAGATAAGATAAGGGTTCGACTAAAGAAGGCCTCCTTTGATGAATGTTGCTCGACTGGTCAAAGTTTCAGGAATTTGATATCTGGATTGCTCTATCGAGTAAAGTCTTCTTTTGAGAATGAATATTCTTCAGTTTTCTTTTGTGAAATCGAGTATGATTGAGTTTTCTGACTATTTAACTCTTCTAATACTTTGAGAAAATCTTTTATTCTCTTATGAATGAAACTCCCCACTTTTGAGTGAGAAACATGGTAGATCCACTTGTAAGTCTTAGCGTCTTTGTCGATGCTTTCAACTATATCATTTTTTACGAATAATCTTTGACTTTGAAATCACTCTTGACTTTATGTCTTGATCTATATTTTTATACGATCCATCCATATATCCTTATGAGATCATGCAAGAAGCATTGTTGAATTTCTCAAATAAGTTTACTATTCTCTCATGTTCTCTTAAGGATAATGTATCACCAATTTGCACTTCTTGAGTGTATTCTTTAATTCCAATATTTATCAAATTTGATTAGTGAGCTTTGAGTCATTTCTCATGTTAGATTTTATGTTCACATCATTATTGCACGCATTATAATCAAAAGCTTCTTTACTTTATTGGAATAAAAAGATATAGACCTACCAACTTAACTAAAAGTTAACAATTAATAAACCCTAACATAATGAAACTGATCAACCGAATTTAAAGACTGACGCAACTGACACTTAAGAAAAAAAAACTCAAAATAGGGATATGATTCTGAGTGGAAGGACATAGCGCTAAGGTCTATGCCACTTTGGATATCTTCACGAGAGATGATTCAGGCTCGTCCGCTTTTATTATACCTTCATGTTCTGATTCAAGCTTGTTTGATCCTGGATAACCCATTGCTTCAATACTGTCCTTGCTTTTCTCTGTTCTTCAGTTCTGTCACTACCTTAGGGTAGTTGAGCTCATTCTGGCATGGAGCGAATGCACTGTTAAGATCAATTGGGTGAATGAAGGAAACTGGGTCAATTGATTCGGGTTTGGATATGGATATTAGGTTTAAAGTATGAGGGGGTTGATTTTGAAAGGTAGGCAAAGTGTTAGTCTTAACATTGGGTACGGTAGGAGTGGGTATGGTAACCTTTCCTTGTCCAATCAAGTCTTGTATAGCATGACGAAGAGTAATACACCTGTCAAGAACATGACCAGAAATCTGATGGAATTCATAGAATTGTCCATTATCCATGTTTGGGGGAAGAGGATTAGGTAAAGGCTTAGGTCGTAAAGGTGTCAACAATCCCCTTTTCATCAATTTTTGATAAGCAACACTAAGGGACATTCCAAGATTGGTAAACTGTCTCCTAGGCTTAGTTTGTAAAGGCTGAGTAGCTTGAGGAGATAGTGCGAAGGAGGTGTTGGTCACTTGTAAAGAATTGACATTAGGTTTGAAATGTTTGAGTTTTGAATCAGACAAGTTACCAAAAAGTCCCAAAGAGTAGGCATCCTCAACTTGATTTCCAGCCTCAAGGAAGGATTGAAAAGTGGGAAGGTACTGAGGCATCAAGTACTTGGCATAATTTGGATTGAGATTCCTGAGGATAATCTTGACTTGTTTTTTCTCTTGAGATCGGTCCTATAATTGAGCGGCTTTAGCTCTCCATCGAGCAATGAACTCAGTAAAAGTTTCCCCGGGTTTCTGTTTAGCAGTTTCTAGGTCTCTTCCTGACGGAGCGCAGCTTCATCCATGGTACTTGTTTCTTCTCGTGGCAAAGACTGACTACTTGGCAATGGTACTCTAGAAAGACGACTTTTTTCACGGACCCAAAGTGGTACAGATGGAGGTTTAGAACGTTTTGGACCAATTATCACCTGATTAGAAGTAAACCAAGGTTAACCATTGACTTTAAAGGTTGGACTCTTAACCACATGATTAAAGTTTCGATATAGAATTGCCCAAGTTTGGTGGATAATATCGAATCCAAATGCACTATAAGTCTATAGTGACCAAGAAAGTGAAAAAGGTTAGACGCGGGTCTACCCCTGATTGGGATTGAACCTTTGATTAGACAAATTAATTTGATCCTAAGATCGAATCTTTCTATACAAAGCAGTCTGGATCTTTAAAAGTGAAACCAATTAGTCCAACTGATTTGGTATTGATCAATTTGATCAATTTGTCAATTGGGCCAACTAGTTTAAGTGGTTCAACTTAATCGGTACATTTCACCGATTGGGTCGGACCGATATTGCTGGTTTTGTTTGATCAGTCTGAATCAATTCACCCACTTACCTGTCGGTTGAATTAAATTGAGCAACCTGGGAACACCCATACTCAGTTCAGGTCGTGACCTATAGGAAAGCTTCTAGACTCTAGGTATACTACGTGCAATGCAATTTATCTGGCTACCCTTGCCCAAGCACACCTATATACCTCTCGATACGTGGTGACTTGGTTTGATATACCGTCTAGGTGATAATCTAAAACCTCAACTCACTTCTCTAAAGTCAAAAAAAGTCAGTTTCATCTCCAGTTAAGAGGTGGCGCACAATGCTGAGCAAGGGCCCACTTAAAAATCTCTCGTCTAAAATAGACGTAGTCTATCCCCCTCGTATAGTAGGGTACAGCAGGGCAGGATTTCGCTTAGGCACCGATTTTGACCAAAAAGTGCAATTGATATACTTAGATTATCTTTTATATACCTACGGGTACGAGTCAAGAGTTGTAACTTTCATAAATGGTTTGGCATCCCACGAGGGGACCGACCACATACTAGTACTACGTTGGCAATCGGGACATGTGACTATGTGGCTCACAATAAGTCAAAGGCTCAGGTCACTCCAGCCTGGGTGCATCAATATACCTCTCAGAATCACCTGATCAGATGGTATTGATGCCCCAGTTTGATATACCCTAAGGTACGTGACTGGAGTTGTGGTTTTCATGAATGACGTCACATCTCCGAAGAGACCGGGCCACGCACTAGTACCACGTTGGCTATATAGGACGTGTAAGTGTGCAAAGCAATAATATAAACTCACTAGTGGTGTGTGCAAAACAGGGTGGGGTGTGCCCGGGGCCTGATCAAAATCAATGGCAAATCAATTAATGAGCATGACATATAATAATTGATCAAACAAACATTGCAATAGGCATGATTTTTATAATTTTTAAGGTCCAATCAATGATCACTTTTGGGTGATCCAAAATAAATCGAGATTCCAATAGATGTTACATTGATGATAGGATGATAATTGTTGAGATGAGCTCGTTTTCAGGAACATTAACTACGCTAATACTAGATAAATTCGGATTTTCTGTGAATTAAGAAAATATAATCCGAACTTGCATCGATGATATCTAAGGCTCTCGATAATGAAATCGAGTGAATTCAAGTCCTAAATTCACCTACTCGATGGGATCTACGTTTTATTAATAGGTGCCCAGACCTAATTCTAACTAGAATGTTCCGTAAAAACGTTTTAATATTGTTGTTCTAACCTTCATTCAGCAATAATTCCAGATTTACAGATTGAGCTTGCATCGATGATATCTAAGGCTTACGATAACGAAATTGAGTGAACTCAAGTTCTAAATTAATCTACTCAATGAGATCTACATTTTATTAATAGGTGCCCAGACTTAATTCTCACTAAAATATTCTATAAAAACGTTTTGACATTGCTATCCCAACCTTCATTCAGCAACAATTCCAGGTTTACAAATTGAACTTGCATCGATGATATCCAAGACTCCCGATAATGAAATTGAGTGAACTCAGGTTCTAATTAATCTACTCGATGAGATCTACGTTTTATTAATAGGTTCCCAGACTTAATTCTCACTATAATATGTTCTGTAAAAATATTTTAACATTGCTGTCCCAACCTTAATTCAGCAACAATTCCAGATTTATAGATTGAACTTGCATCGATGATATCCAAGGCTCCCGATAACGAAATTGAGTGAAATCAAGGTCTTAATTAATCTACTCAATGAGATCTACATTTTATTAATAGGTGCCCAGGCTTAATTCTCACTAGAATGTTTTGTAAAAATGTTTTAACATTGCTGTCCCAACCTTCATTCAGCAACAATTCCAGATTTACAGATTGAATTTGCATCGATGATATCAAAGGCTCCAGATAATGAAATCGAGTGAACTCAGGTTCTAAATTAATCTACTCGATGAGATCTAAGTTTTATTAAAGGTTCCCAAACTTAATTCTCACTAGAATGTTCTGTAAAAACATTTTAACATTATTGTCCCAACCTTCATCATTCCATCATTTTCATAGGTCAATTTAAATATTTCATTATTTAGGGGTCATCAAAAAGTGATCCTTAATTGGATAAAAATGCAATACCCAAAATCATCCACAATCAAGCCACAAAAAGAAATAAATAAACGAACAAATAAATAAATAAAATAAATCGAACTAAATAATATAAAAAAATTAGGTCATCATGGCAATGCTCCCATACTTGGGGTTTCCAGTGGAGTCGCCATTGAAAGCGCCCTCGATCCGCGGGGTGTGCGGATTCGCTTTTGACCTTTGAGGTTTGGGAGTCGTCACCTAGTTATTGCGGTCTAAGAACCAAACTTTGACTCTAAAAGGTAAATAAACTAATCTACGAAAGAAAAATACGGGTCCGGGGATCACGTTACGGGGTTGGAAGGTGTTAGACACCAAACTCGCCCGGTAAATGCCAGTCTCTACTAATTCTCAAATAAAATTATATTACTAACAAGACCTAAATAATAATAAAAAAATAAAAATACTCACCTTTTCCGAACGCAACGATTTTGTTCCCTCAGATCTGATAGAATAGCTCATCGTATAATATTTATCGCTTCGTTCTGTCTGCAGATCTGATTTCCGATCTTCGAGGCGAGGTATCTCTTCCTTGGATCTGGATTCTTAAAATTTGTTTATGAATTTTGAGGTATTTTTGAAAGGCTTCTAAGTGTTTTTCAAGCTAAAATTGAAGTATGGGTGTTAGGTAAGGAGTTGAGATTTCAAAATTAAAGTTTATGGGAGGCTAGGAAAGCTTTTTGACCTACTTCTCTTAGGGTTTTTTATTTGATACGAAAATAGGGTGTGGAGGCTCCTATTTATAAAATTTTTTAGAAGAATTAGGGTTTGATTAGGATTTCTTTTAGGGTTTTAATTAGGATTTTGACTTTGGTCTTATGAGATTGACTTAGTCTTTAGGGTTTTAATTTAGGGTTTTGACTTTAGTCTTATGAGATTGACTTGATTAGTTTAGATTAAGGTTTTGACTTTAGTCTTATGAGATTGACTTGATTAGTTTAGATTAGGATTTTGACTTTAGTCTTATGAGATTGGCTTTAATTCTTTTACTTTAGTCTTTCTTAGTTGACCTTTAATATCTTGACTTTAGTCTTACTTGATTGACTTTAACTTTTGGAGAACCCCTTTTATCATATCTTTAATTCTTTGGGCCCTCAGATGGAGGGGTTCTTGAATAAATATCCTGGCAACCATCAATAATTTTGCTTGAAAGCCTGATTGATCAATTTTTTAGTTCAAATTTTAAATTAATTTTATTAATGTTTCACTTTACATTATTTAATGGTTTATTTATTAATTTCAAAATTTTTAATTATTAAAATTGTAAAATTACCGTTTTGCCCTCGAAGAGGATTTTTTGCGTTTTAAGTCATTTTTCAATGTTCCAGAATGTTTTGGAATCAGTTTTTTATAAGGAATTCAATGGGAATGTTGGTTTTTATCATTTATAAAAACTTTTGTATGAAATGGTCGTGAACTTTATGAGGGGCATTTTCGTAATTTTGTCGAATTCTATGAAAATTGGCGAAATGATTTATTTGGTTTCGATTTGTTATTTTATGTGTTTGATTTTTTCAAGCGTAACGTAAGCTCTAAGATTGTTTTGATGTTAGGGGTATTTTGGTAATTTGGTCATTTTTAGTGATTTTTATCGTGAAGCCTCTTTTTGTCTGCAAGATGATGATTTCTATGTTTCTAGGGTCATATTTTCCTAGCGTAGCGTGGTTTCTAAGGTTTTGTCAGTTTGAGATACCTCATCCAGATTTCTGAAACATATCTGGTAACAAAATAAAGCATTGGAATAAACATCCATCATTGGGAACCGTTGCGATCGGGTTGACGAGTTGATTAATCAGGCGAATGCAAAAATGGGGTGTCTACAGTCGCCCCAGCATGGGTGCATCGATATACCTTTCAGTGTCACCTGATCAAACGGTACTGATGCCTTAGTTTTATATACCCTAAGGTACGCGACTGGAGTTGTGGTTTTCATGAATGACATCGCATCTTTGAGGAGACCGGACCACACACTAGTGCCACGTTGGCTAGAAGGGACATGCAAGCGTACAATGCAATAAAATAAACGTGCTAGTAGTATGTGCAAAATAGGGTGGGGTGTGCCCGGGGCGTTTTTCAAATAAATGGGCCCATGTGCCTAATCATATCATTACAACATAGAATATCACATGAAATTAACCAAACATTCAAAATTCACAACGTTAATAACTAGAGCTACACATCTCATATGTATATCAATTAAGATCATGACATATCAATCAATGAATATAACACAAAATAATCGATCAGATCTAATATTGAAACAGGCCCAAAAACCAAAAATATTTTTTTCTATGGTCCAATCAAGGGTTACTTTGGACGATCCAAAATAAATTGAGATTTTAATGAATATTGAATCGAGGATAGAATGATAATCGTTGAGATAAGGGGGGATGACTTTTTTTTTTTTTTTAGAAACAAATTATTATTATTTTTTTTACAATTTTTTATTGGAATCCTTTCCTCATCACGAACAATATTAAAAAATAATAATTTTTTTGTTTCTTAGCGCATCACTCACAAATAATTTATTTGAGAAGAATATGAAAAATAAAAATTTGTTTTCTGCTAATGGCATACCATGCATAAAAATAATTTTTTTATTACTTTTTTTACGATTTTTTATTGGACTCCTCATCACGAATAACATTAAAAAAAAATTTAATTTTTTTGTTTCTTAGCACATCACTTACAAATAATTTATTTGATAAGAAGATGAAAGATAAAAAATCATTTTCTACTAACGGCACATCATGCATAAAGAATAATTTTTTTATTTTTATTTTTTTACGATTTTTTATTAGAGTCCTCTCCTCATCACAAATAACATTAAAAAAAAGAAATTTTTTTGTTCCTTAGCGCATCACTCATAAATAATTTATTTGAGAAGAAGATGAAAAATAAAAAATCATTTTCTGCTAACGTCACATCACGCATGAATTTTTTTTTTTTTTTAACGATTTTTTATTGAAATCCTCTCCTCATCACGAACAGCATTAAAAAAAAGTAATTTTTTTGTTTCTTAGCGCAATACTCATAAATAATTTATTTGAGAAGAAGATAAAAAATAAAAAAATCGTTTTCTGCCAACGGCACACCACGCAAAATATATATATATATATATGGGGTCAGTTCAAGGGCCATATGTAAAAACATATGAAAAAACAATGGTTTTTCAAAATATGGGTTAGAGATTTTGGATTGAGCTGATTTTTTGCGAAGATGGTTACTATGGTGAGAAGATCATTATCACAAAAAATCAGCTCAATCAGAAACTTCTAAATCCATCAAAAGTGATTTACAAATTATTGACAAAAATTGGTAAAAAATCGACGATCCACATTCTAAATCACTTTTAAAGGGGTAAGAAATTTCAGATTTGACTGATTTTTTTTTTCCAGATGATCTTCCCATCATAGAAATCATCCTCACAAAAAATCAGCTCGATCTGAAACTTCTAACCCATATTTTGAAAATTTATTAATGTTACATTGTTTTTACATATGTTTTCTCCTATGTCCCTTGAACCTGACCCTATATATATATTGCAATTTTTTTTCTTGGAATTCTCTCCTAATCACGAACAACATTAAAAGAAGTAATTTTTTTTATTTCTTAGCACATCACTCACAAATAATTTATTTTCACAACTTTTCACCCTTGCATAATAATGTGCTAAAAGTTTTTATCCAAAAATTTTCTAAAACAAAAACAAAATTCCATGACTCTCACCCCAGCTACCATCATTCCATCCTCAGTTCATATGTCAATTTGAATATTTCATTATTTAGAGTCATCCCAAAATGAACCTAGATTGAATCATAGAAAGTGATACTCCAAAATAACATATCCAAAATCAATCCAAATAATGCCAAGAAAAAAAATACAATCCAAAAATATAAAATAAACTAGATAAAAAAAAATGAGTCAACCATCATTAATTCATATCATTACACTCTTAAAATCCTGCATTATTTAAGGTCATTCCGAGTGACCCTAAATTGAACCATAAAAAAAATGTGCCATAAAATATTCACCATTCAAACAAGTAATCAATAATTGAGCAAAAAAGAATGATAAAAAATAAAAATAAATAAATAAACAAACAACTAAAAATAAAATTAAAAAAAAAGTAGGTCGTTTGGCAATGCTCCTCATACTAGGGACTTTTCAAGTCTGATCCTCAATAATCCCCAGTGGAGTTGCCACTCAATCCTCGGAGTGTGCAAATCCACTTTTAATTTTTGAGATTTGGGAGTCGCCACTTAGTTATTATGCTCTAGGAACCAAATATTGACTCTACCAATAAATAAGATACTGATCTACGTAGAGAATAGGTCAAGGGATCAGGTTACAGGGTTGGAAGGTGTTCGGCACCAACCCCGCCCGTCAAACGTTGGTCTCTACTTTTCCTAAATAATATTACATTGCAAAATAGACCTAAAAATAATTACCAAGCGGCTTACGATAATTCCCTCAATTCTAACAAAGAGTGTCATTGTATAAGTTTCCTTGTTATTCTTCCATTACTAGATCTATTTTTGATTACCAAATTGATGTATCTTTTTCCTAGATCTAGGTGTTTCTTGACCTTTCAAGAGATTTTTGGAGCGTTTCTGAGGGTTTTTTGAGTAAAAACTGGGTTTAAATGATAGGTAGAGAGTTAGGGCTTCAAAATTAGGGTTTGGAAAAGGTTAGGGAGACTTTTTGACCTACTTTTCTAGGGTTTGTTTTGACCTGTAAAATTAGGTTGTGGAGGCTCCAATTTATAGATTTTTTGAAAGAATTAGGGTTTGACTAGGTCTCCTTTTAGATAAGGTGAATTTGGATTTTGACTTAAGTCTTATTTGATTGACTAGATTTTTTTAGATTAGGATTTTAATAAGGGTTTTGACTTAAGTCTTATGAGATTGACTTGATTTTAAATAAGGTTTTTTAATCTTGCGTAGAAAAGAATATATTTTTAAGTTTTGTGGAGAACCCCTGAATTATATATTTAATTATTTTGACCCCCAGATGGAAGGGTCTTTTAATAAATTTCAAGGGAGCTCCACTTAAATAAGTGAGCAACCATCAACAATTTTGCCTAAAAGCTTAATTGATTAATTTTCTTAGTTCAGATTTTTAAATTAATTTTATTAAGCTTTCACTTTACGCTAATTAATATTTTATTTATTAATTTTGAAATTTAAAACTTTTAAAATTAGAAAATTATCGTTTTGCCCCCGAAGAGAACTTTTGCATTTCAAGTCATTTTTCAATATTCCAGGATATTTTAGAATTAATTTTTCGTAAGGAAATCGATTGGATTATGGGTTTATGTCACTTATGAAATTTTTGGCGTGAAATGATTGTGAACCTTTATGAGGGGTATTTTCATAATTTTGTTAAATTTAGTGAAAATTGGAGGAATGGAATATTTGATTCCATTTTGTTGTTTTATGTCTTCAAATGAGTTTTTCTAAGCGTAATGTAGGCGCTAGGGATGTTTTGATGTTAGGGGTATTTTGGTAATTTAGTCATTTTTAGTGATTTTTTTCGTAAAACTTCTCTTTGTCTAAAAAATGATGATTTCTACGTTTTGGGTCATATTTTTCTAGTGTAACGTGATTTCTAGAGTTTTGTTTGCTTGAGATACCTCATCTGAATTTCTGAAACATATCTAGTAACAGATATAACATTTGAATAATCATCCATCATTGGGAATCGTCACGATTGGGTTGACGAGTTGATTAATCAGGCGAGTGCAAAAATGGGATGTCTACACATTGTTTTGTCCTTTGTCATCTCCACATCTATAAAAGGCACATCTAGAGTTCAACCAATTAGGATTAAGGTCTCTACAAGAACTGATTTCATATTTTGCCCCATTATGAATTTGACTCTCTGGTGTAAAGAAGATAGTACTGCCCCTATAATATGAATCCACGACCTCTTTAACAGAAGATTGAACGTTGCTATCTTATTTTGAAAAAGGAAAATGCATGATGTTTTATTAAGTTCAGTAATTATTCGGGATGCCACCCAAAATAAAATTTTAGTTAAGTAAATTTAAAAAGTGTGGTTCGTTAGCGCGGAGCTGGATCGTTTGAGAAACAAGAATTACATCAGTACAAAGCTAGCATCAGCAAGGGAGCCGACATCAACATGGAGTTGGAAGAATATTTTGAAAAATAATTACATCAGCCGGAGCTGGCATCGACATGGAGTTGGTGTAATTAAAAAATATTACAATCAACACAAAGCTGGCATCAGCATAGAACTATCATCAACACGAAATTGGTAAAATATTTTAAAAAAGAAATTACATCAGCACGGGGCTAACATCGACACGGAGTTGATAGAACATTTTGAAAAAGAATTACATCAGTTGGAGCTGACATCGACACAGAGTTGATATAATTAAAAAGCAATTACAATCAGCACGAAGCTGGCATCAGCACAGAGCTGGCAAAACGTTTTGAAAAGTAGATTCATCAACACAAAGCTGGCATTGACACGGAGTCTGTAAAATATTTTGAAAAAAGAATTACCTCAGCACGGAGCTAGCATCAACACAGAGTCGGTAAAATATTTTGAAAAAAAGAATTACATCAGCACGAAGCTAGCATCAACACGAAGTCGGTAAAATATTTTGGAAAAAAGAATAGATCAGCACGGAGTCGGCAATGACACGGAGTCGAAGCTAGTAACGACACGGAGTCGATAAAAAATTTTGAAAAAGTAATTTCATCAGCACGGAGCTGGCATCAACGTGGAGTGGGTAAGTCATTTTGAAAAAAGAATATTACATCAGCACGGAGTTGGCATCGACATTGAGCCAGTAAAATGTTTTGAAAAAGTAATTACATCAGCACAGAGCTAGCATCAACATGGTGTCGATAAAACATTTTTAAAAGTAATTTCATCAGCACGGAGTTGGCATCGACATGGAGTCGGTAAAAAAATTTTGAAAAAAAAAGATTATATCAGCACGGAGCTGGCAACGACACAAAGTTAGTTAGTGGGTTAGGGTTATGGGTATGGAAGTGGATTGGATATAGATAATGGTTTGTAAGCTTTAGTATATTAGGCTTGGGTTTTGGAAAGTTGTAGGTTATTCTGGATTGGGTAGGATTTATTTTGGATTGGATTTTTTAAGGTGGGTAAATTTTAGATTTTAGGTGATGTGGAATTAGGTTTAGGTTCAGGGATAAGGTGAGAAATTAATTTTGGAGGGTTGAAGGTTTGTGGGCCTTAGGTTGGCTTAGGATTTTTTCCGGATTTAAAGGTGAAGCGGTGAGGGTTATGGAAGATGGTAGGTATCCCAAGTCTCTTTTTAAATTTATTCATATTTTTAAGGGTTTTGGAAATCATTGGATTGGTCTAAATGCCACGTGTTGGCAAATTGGGCTTTTTAGGCCCGTTGGCAAGCTTAATTAGATATCTTGTATCTTTGATTTCGGGGGCGGAGCGGTGAAGGTGGGGGTACATCGAATATTTTTGAGTGGGCCTACTAGGCCTTTAGGAGGTCTTAGGATCCTCCAAATTGATCAAAATGTCGCATTTCATTGATTCGGGCTTTTGAGGTTTGTTGGCAAATATTGTTGAAAAATTGATATTTTTGGGCCCTTTCGAGTAGGGGCCCATTCAAATTGAGATGTCTACAATAACGGATGCTTTTTTCCCTACTTAGTAAAAAATTTGCTTATAGAGAATGCATTCACTATGTGTGGTAGTACTTTGCATTTGCTAAAACGTCTTCGTTATGTTCAATGCACATAATGAACTAGCAAAATAGAAAGCGAATTTATGGTACGAAATCTGAAATCTAGACGCTATCAACTCATGAAAATTTAGTAGAAAATTTATATTACCCCAAAGAAAATATATACTAGAATCCAGATTCGAGAAGAAGCAAATAGTGGTATTGAAAATCGATTAAAATTTACAAAAAAACTATTTTAAAAAAATTTGAATAATAGAAAAAAATAGAAAATGTCCAGATCTAAAATATGAAGAAACACAGATCCAACCACGACCAAAAGGACAATGAAGGCACAATTTTGGTCCCCTTCCAAACATGATATTTTGGGGCACTAAGTTGATTTGAGGTATTTTAGGGCTATGGATGGACACATTTAACTTGAGTTCATCCTCGTGTTCCCATCATGGAAATGAATCAAGGATCCAACCTCAACATAAAGAGGTTGTCAGTTTAAGTATTTTAGATCTAGAACTTCTATCTATTATAACTTGAAGAGCACAAAAAAAAAACAATAAGGAAAACTTACAAGAAAACTAATAAACTTAAAGAAAAATGAAGAAAAAAAAAGTAAGAAAATTATAAATTTTATTAAGAAATAAAAAATAAAGGGAAGATTTACAGTTTTGAAGCTTCATCAATCAGAGTTCTTTCTCATGGAGAGAGAAAACTTCTCCTTCTCTTTCATCTTCTTCTTCTTCTTCCCCAAGTTTCCTTTTCTTTTCTTTTTTCCTTTTAGGAATAAGGCTGTCTAAACCTTAAGTTATCTTCCCTTTCACCCTCTACAGGGGAACAAAACTGAATTAAAGGGGAGTTTATTGCAAAAAGTCAACTAAAAGTACAAAATTGCCATACAATCAAGTTCTGTCAAGAGAGCAATGGGCATTCACTATCCTAATCAAATGGCCATTTGCTATTTGTCAACATAATTTATTTATTTTTTTTTTTCGCTAATCTAATATAGATCATGAATTTTGGAGGCCTGATCTGTAATTTTTCTAACCGTATTCGAAACAGCACAACTGGACTATACTCCCTTTGTAACCATCTAATGAGTATCATAGAAATTCACAAATAATCACCCGAACAAGGTTGTGGGTCCCACTTTTCACCAATTTGGTATCTGATGACGGCAACTTCATCTCATCATGTCTAACAGCTCCCAAGTGTCAATTCATTGTAAAATTATATAAATCCTCTAACTCCTAAAAACAAATTAATTTTTTTGTAATTATTACTGGAAAAAACCTTTTTTATTCGTACTTCAAGCAGATACGACTCTTCTAAACTTGATATTATTTTGCACATTTCTAAAGTGGATGTGTAGAGAATCATAGATGCGTATTATCGAGATACAATTCAGAAGCATTTGACGATGTTTGCTCCCGCACGACTTTTGGTTCACTAACGTCTCATTTCCTCTCTAATTCTATCAAACCGTTATCTCCTTTCCTATCCAAAAACCATCATTTCCGTCAACTTCTAAATCCCTTACACAACTATTGGTTCACGCATAAAGAATCTCCTTTTCTTTCCAATTCTATCAAACCGTTGCCTCCTTTCCTACCCAAAAACCATCATCTTCGTAATCTTCCAAAATCCTATTCTTTTTCACATATTTTTTGATTCCTCCAAAGCGTCAACAAGCTATTACTTTGGATTTCTTGAAGGCATGAACAAACTGATTTTTTGAACATAGTACTCTTTCTTTCCACAAACACACAATTTGATTCATTAATGTTGTTTCTTGGGTACATTTATGGTTTTTACTTGAATTTACTTATTTCTCGCTTTATTTTAGACAATTTGTTTCTTAATTAAGAATGTTATTTCTATGTTGTTGACTGAACTTAACTACAATAGATTTTCTGTTTTAAATTGTCCCAAAAAAAAAAAAAAAAAATTCTCAAATATTTATAATATAGTGAACAATAAAACTTTTTAACATAAATTCGAAAAAAAAAAAAAAAAAACAAAAAGATTAACTAAATTGTTTAAAATTAATCAATGTGTGTAAATTAAATAGTATTTTGATGAATTCATGTTGAGAATTTACAATCTTAAGGTTTTTTTTTTTTTTTTCTCTGTTGTAGGCACAGGATCTACAAATCCACGTTGCTCAAAAAGTAAGATTTTTTTTTTTTTTTTTCTCTGTTGTAGGCACAGGATCTACAAATCCACGTTGCTCAAAAAGATTTCATGCATCTGCCAAGAGTCGAACCCGAGTCTTTTGCTTGGAAGGCAATTATACTAACCGTTGGACCATAAATGTTTGTTATACTGGAGACATTGGATGCTTTTATAAATTCAAAATTTTGTGTGTCTAAAATGCGTGATTTGGGAAATTGTTTATTCATTGGCCACTTCTTCCCAACCAATAATGAAAAATGTTGTAATCTAACCGTTAGACATCGCCAATCAAGCTGATATTCGTCATATAAAACCATAATGGACCCATTGTTTCAAATCTTGGTATCATTTAATAAGTGGAAAATTGAATTTGAATTGTCCCCTTAATTATCTCATTTGATAAACAAGACGACTTGGACAATAATTTCAAAATTTAGGCTTTAGTCAACTGAGGTTTTAATATTTTTTATTAAAATAATTATTTTTTATTAAAATAATTATTTTTTCATAATTTATATATTTTAATATAAATAAAATCTAATCTTGTGATCGGGGCGGAGCTAGTAAGGAGCTGATGGGGGCAATTGGCCTCACAGACCTTTGAGACACTCCTATATTTTCAACTATTTACATACCTTATATGTCCCCACTCCCTCACCTCTCTCCTCATTTGCCCTCACATCCTCTCACCTCCCTCCAATTCCCCCCTCCCTTTCAATTTTTTGTTGATGACATTGCCCCTTGACCGGACGTTCTCATATACTAATTGGAAATGATCTAAATATCTTTTTCTTTAATTTCTAATAAAAAATCTCTAAATTTCTCCCTAAAATAGTTTATCTTTAAGTTCTTCAACTATACAATTAACCATAGTTTGCCCTCACTACAAAAAAATCCTGGTTCTATCTCTACTTATGATTGAGTTCTTCTAATTCATCTTATTTTATAAAAATATTATAATCATTTATATTTAAATATATATTAATAAATAATTATATACGGAGTTAATGATGCATCTTATTGAAGATGAAATGACTTTGATAAATCAATTGGACAAGATGAAAAATTGAGTTTTAAAACCATGGATAGGGTTGGCAGAGTTTGGCATATGCTTCCTTCTTGGAGAAGGGCAATTAATTATTCATGAAATTATAGCTACATTACTTTTTATAATCAGTAGCAAATCTTCTATGGTACTGTTAGATGACATCAACCAAATGGTAAAAAATCAAAAATCCTAATAATCTAACTAGAACGTCTTCACTCGATCAATACTGAATTGACTAGTTATAAATATAAAATCATAGATCTATTTATTCAGGATACACAAATGCAAATGTTCATAAAAGATGTGCATTTGTTTATACTTAGGAAACAAATCTATCGTTCCGTGTCCGTAACATGTCAGTCGAGTATTCACCAACTATTTTTTAATTTTTTTTTTTCCTAATCTAATATAGGTCATGAATTTTGGAGGCCTGATCTGTAATTTTTCTAACCATATTTAAAACAGCACAACTGGACTATACTCCCTTTGTACCCATCTAACGAGTATCATAGAAATTCACAAATAATCACCCAAACAAAGTTGTGGGTCCAACTTTTCACCAATGAGGTATCTGATGACGGCAACTTCATCTCATACGTCTAACAGTTTCCAGGTGTCAATTAACAATAAAATTTTATATAAAAAACGACAAAAAGCATGAAGAATATAAATGGTATCTCAAAGGCTTCAGATTCTCTCATTCCAGTTTCAAGAAAAGACGACGCCCAACAAAAGGCTACCAGACAAATTGGCATCTTTTGTACAACACTCTCTTAGTCACACATAATCCACCTATGATTTGATCTTGACCATCTAATTGAGGCGCTGAACAGATGATGTAAAGATGGAGCGCTCATCCTGAGTCCATAAGTGATGATCAAAATGTATGATATATATATATATAGTACAACAGAAAGTTAATTCCTTCCTCTATAAAGAATCAACACAATTTTGTAACTTCTTTGATCTTTCTGTTGAAAACTGTTTAGTCCTTTCTTAACTTAGCTGGTGAGGATTAATTAGCAAATGTGTTCGACACTTTCACTTTCGTCTAAGACCTGCATCAGAGTGTGCAAAGATGTGGAATCGTCTTATGATGGTAAGATTAAATGCAGAAGAATTCAATTGCCCATCGTTCCAAAGACAAGAAACAGGAAGCATCCCAAGTTCCTTGAATTATCAAAATATGGCATCCCACACACTGAGCTAGGACTAAATGAAATCATAGATAAGCAATCACAGACCAGCAATTTAGCCATGATGAATGATTTCAGAAGACCTGCGTTTCATCCAACATTTTTAGAAGAAGCTTACAAACGTTGTCGATGCCTTTGTGCTGAATATGCTAAGACCTTTTACTTAGGTTCTTTCACTCACCATTAATTTCTTTCTCACCAAGCATATATACTCACAATTACATAATTAACAATCAGATTTATGTATGATTTGACTATTAATTGACCATATTTCAGGAACTTTATTAATGACCGAGGAACGTCAGAAAGCAATATGGGCTATTTATGGTAAATTGTTATAGCTGTATTTGATGATTAGCAAATAGGATTGAACTGGTATATATATGATGCAAATAAATGGGTTTAAACAGTGTGGTGTAGAAGGACGGATGAGCTGGTTGACGGCCCCAACGCCATCTATATGAGCACTGCAGTTCTTGATAGATGGGAGGAGAGACTTCTAGATATCTTCAATGGACGCCCTTACGATATGCTCGATGCTACACTAACTGATACTGTCTATCAATTTCCCATGGACATCAAGGTACTAAGAAAATTAATTTAATATCTTTTTTCATTGTACAAAGATTATTCTCAACTAAACAAGAAGTTTAAATTTTGAGTGTTGTAGCCCTTCAAGGACATGATTGAAGGAATGCGAATGGATACAAGAAAATGTCGTTACCAAAATTTTCAAGAGCTTTATCTCTATTGCTACTATGTGGCTGGAACGGTCGGCCTTATGAGCGTTCCTGTTATGGGAATTGCACCTGAATCTCCAACTTCTATCTACAAAATTTATGAAGCCGCACTCTATTTAGGCATCGGTAACCAACTTACTAACATTCTTAGAGATGTGGGAGAAGAGTAAGTCTATATTATATATCTTATTCTAGTTTGTGTTTCCTTTTTCAATTTTTTTTCTATAAAATTCTCCTCTTTACAGTGCTTTGAGAGGGAGAGTGTATCTACCACAAGATGAGCTTGCAGATTTCGGGTTATCCAATGAAGATGTTTTCTCGAGAAAGGTTTCTGATGGATGGAGGGAGTTCATGAAAAAGCAGATTACGAGAGCAAGGTTCTATTTCAACGAGGCCGAGGAAGGAGCTTCTCATCTTGATAAGGATAGCCGTTGGCCGGTATTTTCACTCACTTCCTAGCTAACACAATTTGAGATGTATTAATTTGGAGATATTCTTAATTAGATTGATTATTGGGGTGTTGCAGGTTTGGTCTTCATTGTTGTTGTATCGGAAGATCTTGGATGCAATTGAAGACAATGATTATGATAACTTGACAAAGCGGGCATATGTTGGGAGGACAAAGAAGCTTCTTATGTTGCCTTTGGCTTACACTAGAGCTGTATCAGTTCCTAACTTAGTTTTTCACTAAGTGTTATTGCTTGTATCTCCTTATTATCGATAAGTGATCACCAACACATACTTCAATGGAAAATTGGAGGAAACAAAATTTCTTTTTTACTATGAAATAACTCAATTGGCGCAGTTGTGTTAATGTAGTAGTTTCAATAGCTGATTAACAAAGAGAAAGTCAATAGAGAAGGTTTGTTCAAGTACAATAAGGTCAATTATAGACCCAACTAGAAGAATTGTGCCAGTTCAACGTTTTAAAAGAATGAGAGAACCCCCCTGGCCTACCCCCACCCCACCCCACCCGATCCCCAAAAATAAATGTGAATTGAGGCATTGAGAATAGATACGAACACACTTGCAGTGGCAAAACACAACATTAGACACAATCGAATGGAGGATTAGAATTTGTAAGAACAAAAAAAAATCACACTCCTTAGGATTAGTAAAATTACCAAATCAAGCATTAGAACCCGGTTCAATGAGTCCAATCTATAAATAAAAAAACTTCTCCCATACAAACTCCAAGGCACAAATCACATAAAAATACTTATCTCTTCCTCTCTCTTTTTTTGCTCTATAAATTTACTAAGATCTAACTTGATTGTCAGAAGCTCCTTGGTCAGCATCCTACTGGTGTCTTTCTAGATTAAGAAAGAATTACGACTGAAGATAAAGAAGCATCATTAGAGAAGATGATTGGAACTAAGAATTATTATCAGAAAATAAGATTGAAGTTGAGCATTTATTTGTATTTATTATACCATGTATCTCGAGGAATGTGATATTCGAAAAGCCCTCCTCCCCTACACAAATTCATTCAGTAAATACCAAATTTTTGGAATAAGACTTCAATGATGTAGATGAAAGCGCCCTCTATCCGCGGGGTGAGCGGATCCGCTTTTGACCCTTGAGGTTTAGGAATCGCCACCTAGTTATTACGGTCTAGGAACCGATCAATGACTCTAAACGGATAAAAAAACTAATCTAGAACAAAAAAAAATTGAATTCGGGGATCACGTTACGGGGTTGGAAGGTGTTAGGCACCAACCCCGCCCGGCCAAAGCCGATCTCTACTAACTTCCCAAATAAATTACATTGCTAAAAACCTAGATAAAAATAAATAAAAAAAATTTTATACCTTTCCGATAGCAAGGACTTTGTTCCCTCAGATCTAACAAAAATAGCTCCTTGTACCGTACTCCCTTACTTCGTTCTGTCTCCGGATATGATTTCGGATCTCCGAGGCAAGGTATCTCTTTATTTTTGGATCTGAACTCTTCAAGTTTGTTGCGGATTTTGGGATGTTTTTGGAAGGCTTTTAGGCGTTTCTTAGGCTAAAATCGAAGGAGGGATGTTAGGTAAGGAGTTGGGACTCCAAAACTAGGGTTTATGGGAGGCTAGGGGTGCTTTTAGACCTACTTCTCTTAGGGTTTATGATTTGATACGAAAATAGGGTGTGAGCACCTCTATTTATAGATTTTTTAGGGGTTGATTTTGATAGAGTTAGTATTTAATTAAAGTTCTTTTAATTAGAGTTGTGTTTTAGTTAGAATTGTTTTAGGTAGAATTGTGTTTTAATTAGAATTGTTTTAGGTAGAATTGTTTTTTAGTTAGAACTCTATTAGATAGAGTTATTTTTTAATTAGAACTCTGTTATGATTTTGACTTTTGGTCTTATTTGATTGACTTTTAATATTTTGACTTTAGTCTTACTTGATTGACTTTTAATATTTTGACTTCAGTCTTGCTTAATTGACTTTAATTTGGACTTTAGTCTTGCTTGATTGACTTTAATACCTTGACTTTAGTCTTGCTTGATTTACTTTTAATTTTTGGAGACCCCTCCTCCATTATTTCTTTAATTTTTTGGACCCCCAAATGGAGGGGTCCTTAAAGAAATATCCCACGAACCCTCAACAATTTTACTTGAAAGTCCGATTGATCGATTTTTTAGTTCCAATTTTTAAATTAATTTCATTAATGTTTCACTTTAATTATTTAATGTTTTATTTATTAATTTCAAAATTTTTAATTATGAAAATTGTGAAATTATCGTTTTGCCCCCAGAGAGGACTTTTCACGTTTTAAGTCGGTTTTTAATGTTCTAGGATGTTTTAGAATCGATTTTTCGTAAGGAATTCAATGGAAATATTGGTTTGTATTATTTATGAAATTTTTTGTGTGAAATGGTCGTGAACTTTATTAGGGGCATTTTCATAATTTTGTCGAATTCTGTTAAAATTGACGAAATGATTTATTTGGTTTCGATTTGTTGTTTGAGAGAGTTTTCCTAAGCGTAACATAGGCTCTAGGGTTGTTTTGAGGTTAGGGGTATTTTGATAATTTGGTAGTTTTTTTAGTGATTTTTATCGTGAAGTTTCTTTCTGGTCTGCAAGATGATGATTTGTAAAAGTGATTTACAAAAATTGGACGGTCCACGATTCTTCAACTTGTAAACTAGAGTTAGAAATTTCAAAATGAGCTGATTTGTTGTGAGGATGATCTCTTCACCGTAGAGATCATCCTCACAAAAAATCAGCATATTCCAAAACTTCTAACCCCATCAAAAGTGATTTAAAAAATGTTTGGCACCAAACTTGGCTTTAGGGTTGCCGAACCACTCCCATATATATATATATATATATATATATATATATATAATATATATATATATATAATATATATATATAAAATAATTATTTTAATAAATTTAATAAATTTTATAATTCTATTGAAATTTCGATATCATCTCCTCTTAAAAATGAACATATGATAAAGAAAATACCTACATAATATACAATCTAACATCCACATAAAGATGAAAGGTGTTTTGGCAATAAAGTAGTGATGATGAATTGATTTTGGTCTTTGTAGTAAAAATGAAGGGTATTTTGGTAAAGATGATGGGTATTTTAATAATTCTGTTTTATTTTTTAAGGTTAAGTTTGATTGAAAATTTGATTAAAAATGAAGGGTATCTTGGTAATTCTATTTTTTTTTTAAGGTTAAGTTTGGTTGAAAATTTAATTAAAGATGAAGGGTATTTTGATAATTAGTAAAGATAAAGGGTATTTTGATAATTGGTAAAGATGAAGGGTATTTTGATAATTTCATTTTATTTTTTAAGGTTAAGTTTGATTGAAAATTTGATTAAAGATGAAGGGTATTTTGATAATTCCTTTTTATTTTTTAAGGTTAAGTTTGGTTGAAATTTTGATTGAAAATAAATGGTATTTTGATAAAGTCGAAGGGTATTTTGATAATTCCTCTTTATTTTTTAAGGTAAAGTTTGGTTGAAATTTTGATTAAAGATGAAGGGTATTTTTGGAAGATGAAGGGTATTTTGGTAAATATGAAAGGTATTTTAGTAATCTCATTTCATTTTTTAAGGTTAAATTTAGTTGGAAATTTGATTAAAGATGAAGGGTATTTTGGTAATTATACTTGAACTGTTTTAATATTTTTGACTTCCAACAAAAGCCATTTGAAGAAGCCCTTCTTGGACGACTTCTTTTAGGAGCTACTTTTGGGCTTCAATTGAAATCTACAGGAGCCAAAAAAGCCCAAACGAACATCATTTATCTGGCTTTTTTGGCTTAAAAGCTAAAAAAGTGAAAAAAACTGGCTTCTGAAGCTGAAAAGAACAGGGCCTAACTCTCCAATGCGCTTCAAGGGTTGGCTCACCAATGAGAGACCTTCTTGGGTGTTGGAGCTTATGGGTTATTGTTATGTATCCACTTTTGGGGAAGGGTGTGAGATCATGGGCCTTATAATGAGTAATGAGCTTGGACTTGGACATGGGGATGGGCTTAGAAAAGGCTAAGCATTCGACTAAGTTGGAAGTTTGAATACGGGTTAGGCTTAGAAGTAGGTTTGGATGATGGGCTTTGGTATTGGAGATGGGTTTGGAATAGGTTAGGTTTTGGATCGGATGGGCTTAGGTTTGGGTTATAAGCTAGGTTTTAGGCTTGGATGGTAAAAAGGGGTTAATGATGCAATTATGCATGAGAATTTGCTAAATGACAATTGTTAAAAACCAATTGGCCAATTATTGGCCTTTTGGCTTTTATTTGGAACCAAAACTAAGACTTTTGAAAGTTTTTGGAGATGATTTTGAGTGGGCTCATGCAAATTAGGGTGTATACAATTTAATTATAATTTTTAGATGATATGTTACTTTTTTTAGCCTGTGTTTTTTGACAGTTTCGATTCGATTCCATTTATTTTGGAACCAAAAAGATATGATTATGGTTTTATGTGCCTTAAGATCTGAACCGGAACCAACCCATTGAAACCCCTAATAATAGGTTATATTATAAAGTAAAAAAAAATAAGAATATATTGCCAATAATTTGAAAGGACTGTCAATGAAAAAGATCATTTGAGCAAAGGGTTTTGATCTTGAGCCCACAAAATAGGGCAAAGCTTATGATTCTCAAGCTCTCACACACGCATGCTACCCAAGGGGACGTTTGTATGCTTCACAATCATAGATTTTTCATAAATATTATTTTTAAAGGATTTGATCAGTAGACTCATCCCGACCATTTATGTGTTGGATCCAACAGTTGGGATATAAAAAATGTATCCTGAGAAAATTATACAAATCTCTAAGATTAATCAACTGTTGAATCCCACATATACACCATCGGGAGTCTTATGTGAACCTATGAAGAATTCACTTTCACGAGTCCAAGGATCACAAACCTTTTCATAAATATTTAATTTTATGTTTCTGTGAAAAAGGTGTTGTCATTGCTTAGATGGTTAATGTGGTTTGCAGACAAAAAAATATTGTGGCTATGGTGAAAGGTGCCCTTGGTAATAATTGGGGTGCCTTTAACCCTACACATTAGATTATACAAAATAAAAATTCCAAGGATTCAAGAAAAAAAAAGGGGACTATCACTAAACTCCCAAATTTATTTAAAATTCGTTAATCAAAGGTTAAAGGTGAAAATATATCTTTTCTTTCTTAATATGTTAAAAGAGTAGTTAAAATTTTGTGCTATACTTTTTCTTCCATAATGATTGTAGGAATTAAAATAATCCTATAATCGATTTATATAAAGCCCAAATCTCATCCCTAACACTTCCCAGACAAGACTTGAGTCTGAGCTCTGCTTACCTAAGAAACCGCCCATTAATAATTGTATTACTTACCAGCTAGTACATATAACCCTAACTTGTCCAAGTAAAAGATGAGGGCCTATTACTTCTGTATCCAAGGATAGAGCACAATCCAATGCACCATACAACAATGTGATCACACAAGCACTATCTATCTAACTGTACAAAATGAGAAAATAACTGTTAAGTCCCATCCACACATTAAAAACATAGACCGATCTATAGTTTGCCAACACCATCCACAAAACCATGAAAAATGTCAAATATAATAATAAAAACACTGCCACAACTAGACAAACATGTCCTGTAAATAGTCCTAATAACACAAGGTCCCTAGACTTCAACCGCTGTCACCATACTTCTCATGTAGTTCCTCCAGCATCCTCTTTCTGTAAGTCTCATTCCTCACAAGGAAGATTTCTGCACCATGTCCATCCCGCTTCAAAATTTCAAATGCACGGTCTAGAAAATCAGGACTGAATCCTTCTACCTTCATGACCTCAGTATACAACTTCTTTGAGAAGGACAAACCATCAACTGACTTGACCAAGCCACCAATCTTTGCTTTTACAATGTCCATCACCTCCCTCACCACATCAGTGGTTCGTGGTTTCTTTCCATGTCCGCACTGTGTAGTAGGAGATAAACATCTTTTGACATCTTGGCTCATTCTGTCTACCCCATCATCAGTGTCATCTAGACTCTCATCCTCGTCAATCGGTGACAAGTCATCACTATCCTCTACACCCTCAGTGGGACCCGAGGTCATGTCAACATCAACTTCGACAAGAGCATTCATGTTATAGCTTCCAGTGATCTGATCATTGCCTATAATAATACCCAGCGACTCGTAATCCCATTTACATGCTCTTCCACGATAAGTCTTGAACTTTGGGTGTGCCTGTAACAAAACAAAAGTTTATCTATGAAAAAAACTTCATCCATTATATACATCTATTTATCATAAACTACGAAATTTGACTGAATTTGGGTGATACCATAATGAAGTCGTCCCAAGTATCATCGGGAGCAGTGACCATATTTTCATCTGAGTCCCAACTAAAACCACTATGGCCTCTCAGGGTACTGAACATGTGGTATTCAGTCCTAAGTGTTTTAAGCCGATTATCTATATGTTTCCTACACACGTCAACATCGAGTTGGTCTGCCAAAGCCTTACTAACAGCAGTGTAGGCTTGATCTTTAAAACCTTTGTCTCCTTTGTGACCCAACCTCACCTGCTCAACAAATGTTTCTATCATGCATTCATCCATTTCTCGAGTCCACCTAAGTTGCTTCGCTTTCCCCTTATTCTCTACTTCCGGAAGTGACTCACTCGAATCGAAACAACACATCGCAAAGCTTCCAGTGGCATAGTCATTGCCTACAATAACACCCAAAGATTCATAGTCCCATTTGCATGCCCTTCCACGGTAAGTCTTGAACTTTGGGTGTACCTGAGAATCATATAGAAGTTTTTAAGACAAACAGATCCTCATCCATATTTACATCAATCTATTGTAAGTTTACTTAATAGAGTTGCTATTGGCACCCCAACTTTTACTTATTACACCCCAATTGAAAATAAAGAAAATAAGTGAATGGTCGAGAGTAAGTAAAAGTTGGGATGCCAATAGAAGCTCTCTTTATTTTTCTTTCTATTTTTTGGGTTTAGGATTTTATGAGCCTGATCATAATTGTAAACAACTAATAAAATTGTTTGGGCAGATGTTAAAATGTTTTGTAATGTTGAGATTATAATTTGAGCCAAACCTTTGTAATGTTTTAAGTGTGTGTCTTAATCTTTAATTGGGGTGTGAAATAATTTGAGAAATTGGGGTGCAATAAGTAAAAGTTGGGTGCCAATAGCAGCTCACTTAATTAATTACATTGAATACGAATTATACCTTCAAGAAGTCATTCCATATAGCATCGGGAGCAGTGACCTTATTTTTTACTGGGTCCCAGCAAAATCCACTTTGCTCCCTTAAAGTACGGAACATGTGGTATTCAGTTCGAAGCGTTTTAAGCCGATTATCTATATGATTCCTGCATACATCAACACCAAGTTGGTCTGCCAAAGCCTTGCTAACAGAGTTATAGGCTTCATCTTTAAAACCCTTCTCCCCTTTGAGACCCAACCTAGCTTGCTCAACAAATATTCTTATCATGCATTCATCCATTCCTTGAGTCCACCTCAGCTGTCTTCCCTTCCCCTTGTGGTCTACTTCTAGCTGTAAGTCACTAGAATCAATATCTGTAATGGCTAGGGTTTCGGTCACGGGATCTTTGCCTAAAATAATACCCAATGATTCATAATCCCATTTGCATGCCCTTCCACGATAAGGCTTGAACTTTGGGTTTGTCTGTGAACAATATAGAGTTCATATGAAAATGAGATTATCATTCATGGTTAATAGCTAATTATGCTAAATTGACCAAATAAATTGAATTTGAACCATACCTTTATGTAGTCGTTCCATAAACTGTCTGAGGCAACAACCTTATTTTTAGCTGGATCCCAGACAAATCCACTATGCTCTCTAAGAGTAGTAAACATGCGGTATTCGGTCCGAAATGTTTTAAGTCGATGATCTATGTGCTTCTGACACACATCAACATCGAGCCGGTCAGCCAAAGCATTGATAACTGCTTTATAGGCATGATCTTTAAAACCCTTCTTCCCTTTGTGACCCAACCTCGCTTGTTCAAGAAATATTTCTATCATGCATTCATCCATTCCATAAGTCCACCTAATTTGTCTTCCTTTCCTTTTGTTGTCTACTTCTGCCTGTGAATCGCTAGAATCCATTCCAATGGCTGTAATTATCACCATTTTAGCAAAATAGGGTCAAACAAGATGGTCAAAGATGCTTAACTATGCATATATGCAAATAGATAAAGCAGGATAATTACAAAACTATAATGCATAGGTGATCTAAAAGGTAAAGACAACAATCATCATGCATATTATATCCCATTGGAAGTCGTCTTTATATTTCAAGCAGTTCGACCACGTTTCTTAGTTTCAAGTAGTCATCATACATCTGTTCTGCCTTCATACTCATTAACACTTTATGATGTGTGGTTAGAGTTTTTTCAGGTACATCTATTGCTTCTGCTGTTGTTGCCATCGTTGGTCTGGAGCTTTCAATCAATTACCAATGGATCAGTTGTACCGACCATGGTTTAAAATCACATTTCCATCCTACGTTCCAATTTTTCCAAATCCGAAACAATACCGAAACATTTGATACTTTCAATACATTTATGTTAGGTTCTAAAAGAAATCTTTTACAAAAGGCTGTGATCAAAGGGCATGTAATCAGTTTGAAAACATTGGGTTGATACAAACCAGTGTAACTCTCTCTCTCCCAGAGAAATCACCAAAACATTCTATATTTCGCTTTTCAATGTTTTTTCATAGGGGTGGCAATCGTAACACGACACAAAATTAGTGGGTTTGGATCATAATAGTATCAACCCATCTAACACAATTATTAAATTGGTCGAGTCTGGGTTAAGGAAGTCAACCCGCTTAACTTGTTTTGACACGTTGAGTTATTTTGTAATTGACATGTCATTTTAAATCATGTAACATAGGAGTTATCTTAAATATTAACAATAATTTAAGGGTTTGTTAAATTACCCATTTTTTTGCTAGAATTTCGTAGAACTTTCTCATTATACATTTTTCAAATTTTATGAAATATAAAAGGTGTTTTAAGATATTTTTCAAATAATTAATGGTTAAGCTTTTAGTTTGAGGAAGAAAAAACACTTTCCTTACTATGTTAATTATTTATTTATATTTGTATTTTTTTAAACTGAGTTTTTCATTGAAATCTAGAGGCCTATAGTGTTTGATTCCTAATATGGTGATTCAAGAGGGCAAAACAACCCCTAGTAAGACTTTAGGCTCATGATAATAAAAACACTTTCCCTACTAAGTAAAGGAAAGTTTTCTGGCCACATCACCTTATGGCATCCAAATACATGATCTAATGCCACAGAATTGTATAAGAACAGAATTCTATAAACTTTGAAAAACAAATTGCTAAAAGACTTGATACAAGCAACCTCCTACATGGAAAGTCATCAGCAAGTGACAGGATGTTCAAGTACTTTAGGCACTTTAACGAGACCATCTACTTTCTCAACCCACAATACCAATATTAGGAAATAAATTGATCATATAAGATAATTGGTCAAAATTTTGACATTAAACTTTTTTTTAACATTCTAAGAGAGACAAATGTACTAGCCGACTCGAGCTAAAACAATGGTATAGAGATAAATTCTGTAAAGAACTCCCATAACTTACCTTCCTTAAGAAGAATTGTAGAATTGTCAAGTCTCTAATTAAGAGCTTGGCAGATATATATAATAATAAAAAAGGTGAATAGACATATATGCCCTTACATAGGTGAATGGACATAAATATCCTTACACAGAAATAACATAATTAAACTACTACTATCTACTCTTTTCCAATACTCCCCCTCAAGTTGGAACAAATATATCAACTAACCCCAGCTTGATAAGATGAGAGTTAGAGATAGAAGGACCAACAGACTTTGTAAACATGTTGGCGAGCTAATTTGAAAAAGATACAAAGACTATCTGAAGGACACCAGATCGAACTTTCTCCCTGAGAAAGTGAATATCAACTTCTATATGCTTAGTTCGTTTATGAAGAACTGAGTCAGAGGCAAGCATAATAGCAGACTTGTTGTCGCAAAATAACGAGGAAGAACCAGAAGGAGGAAATCTCAATTCTGTTAGTAAAGATCGAAACCAGAGAAGCTCACATGTCTTAAGAGCCATAGCACGATACTCAGCTTCAGTAGAAGAACGAGAAACCACACTCTGTTTCTTACTTTTCCATGAGATAAGGTTACCTCCATGGAATGTACAGAAACCATAAGTAGATCTCCTATCAGTAAGAGAACCCGCATAGTCAGCATCAGTGAAACATGACAAATGTGGTTGAGCAGTAGAGGAGTAGAAAAGCCCAAAACCAGGACGTGACTTCAAGAAGCGAAGAATACGAAGAACTGCCTCAAGATGAGATGTACGCGGAGCATGCATAAATTGACAGACTACACTAACCGCAAAGGTCAAATCCGGTCTAGTATTAGTCAAATAAATCAGACGACCTACAAATCTCTGATAAGAAGCATGATCAGATAATAGATCACTAGATTCGATATGAAGTCGATGATTCTGATCCATAAGAGAAGAGGTAGGACGACAACCAAGCATACAAGTATCCTAAAGAAGGTCTAATTTGTATTTGCGCTGAGATAGCGAAATACCATGTCGAGAGCGAGTTACTTCTATCCCCAAGAAGTACTTGAGAGGACCCAAGTCCTTAACCTCAAAGGCACGACCCAATATTATCTTCACCCTGTCAATCCACTGTGCATCATCTCTTGTCAGGATAATATCATCTACATACACTAGAACAATGGCACATCGACCATCCAATTCTCAATGAACAAAGCAAATATGATCTGAGTGGCATCTAGTAAACTCCATAAACAGAATAACTTCTAAAAAACACTGAAACCAATCTCGCGGGGACTGTTTCAGACCATACAGAGATTTGAGAAGGCGGCATACCTTCCCACAATACTCCCCTTGAAGACGAAACCCAAGAGGAGGGTCCATATATATAACCCCATTTAAAAATGCGTTCTTCACATCGAGTTGATGAAGGGGCCATGAATGACAAGCAGCTAAAGAGATAAGAAGACGAACAATGGAAAGTTTGGCGACATGAGCAAAGGTGGTACCAAAGTCCTTCCCTGGAGTCTGCGTAAATCCCTTTGCAACAAGTCGTGCCTTATACCGGTAAATAGTGCCATCTGCGAGGTATTTCACCGTAAATACCCATTTACAACCATCGGTCCGCTCCCCAGATGGAAAGGTAACAAGTTCCCAGGTATTATTTTTTTGCAAAGCATCCATCTCAACAGTCATAACTCTAGTCCACTGAGGATCTTGCAAAGCCTCTAATACAGATCGAGGAACTCGAATAGAATCAATGAGAGCAAGGTAGGCCTGATAAGAAGGAGAAAGACCCTGATAGGAAACAAACTGGGCAATGGGATGATCAGTAACACACCCTCGCTTACCTTTGCGAAAAGCAATAGGCAAATGAGAGTAAGAAACAAAAGGAATAGGAGCAGGTATAAGTGTAAGAGTAGGAAATGATATACCTGAGTCCAAGGAGGAGGTTGGGAAGGGTAGAGATGGACGAGGGCGACGAGTGTAGACCTGAAACTCTGACGGGGGTGAAGGAAAGATTGGAGAGGGTAGCACTATAGATGATGGGTCCTATGAAGAAAAAGATTCCTGCAAAGTAGTAGTACGAAAATATGGAATATTTTCAAAGAATGTAACATCAAGAGAATGTATGACACGGTGAGAAACCGGATCATAACACCGATACCCCTTGGACATAGTTGAATAAGCCAAGAAGACGCACCGAATGGCTTTATCATCTAATTTAGTACGAGTGGGAGTCCTATCTTGAACAAAGCATGTGCACCCAAAGACTCTAGGAATAATGGGGAAGAGAGTACGGTTGGATTGAAGGACATAATGAGGTACTTGTCCCCCTAAGGTGCGACTCGGAACACGGTTAATAAGAAAAGCCGCAATTAGAACTGCCATATTCCAATATGCCTTAGGAACATGCATGCCTCGAAGAAGACACCTGACTGTATTCATGAGATGGCGATTCTTACGTTCCGCCACCCCATTTTACTCAAGAGTGTATGGACATGTCAACTGATGGAGCATATCATTCTCATGAAGATGGGAACGAATTCCATCCGAAATATATTCCCCCCCATTATCTGACCTGAGAGATTTAACAATAATGTTGTACTGAGTTTGAATCATTTTAAGAAAATTAACAAAAATGAGATGCACCTCAGAACAAGAATGCATTAAATAAACCCAAGTGCAACGAGAATAATCATTTATAAATGTAACATAGTATCTATGACCATTAAATGCAGTAATAAGGGAAGGCCCCCAAACATCAGAATGAATTAAATCAAACATTGCATTAAACTGATGCAGACGAGGAATATACGTGGTATGAGTGTGTTTAGAGAGTTCACACACAGAGCACTGAAATTTGTGCCCACTACAAGAAGTTTTTAAAGCAGGAAATAAAGAACATAAATGCTAAAAATTGGCATGTCCTAAAGCGAGCATGCCATAGATCTAAAAACTGAGATGAAAAAGTGTGACTCTCAAAAGATGGAAGCACATAAGCTGGAGCCGCAATCGATTGAGGTGCAAACATATACAACCCATCCTTCTCATACCCTTTGCCAAAAATCCTCCTCGAAACCAAGTCTTGAAAAATACAGTGAGTAGGAAAAAAGGTTACAGAACAATTTAAAGATTTAGTAATGCTACTCACAGATAAAAGATTAAGAGATAACTGAGGGACATGAAGTACAGAGTCAAGGGAAAAATTGGGGGATAATGAGATAGTACCCTTGTTGTGGATAGGTGTAAGAGACCCATCAGCAAGACAAACCTCCCTATGAGTAGTAGGAAAAATAAAGGATGTAAAATGGCTAGACTTACCAGTCATGTGATCAGAGGCGCCAGAATCAATTGCCCATGTCAGAGGAGCAGAGCCAGACTGAGTAGCATGAAGGGCAGAGGATGTACCTTGAGATGTAATAACTGACACAACAGTCAAGGATGATGGAATGTGAGCCTAGATCTGATCTCGTACAATGGTTGTAATCTGAGTCTGGAGAAGATGCAAATCAATGGTACCAGGAGTCGCTTGAGAAACTGATGCAGATTCAATAGTAGCAGCACGAGGAAAAGGTTGCACCACAGAAGACTGTCCAACAGAAGATCTCAAAAAGTGGGGATAAAGCTGAAAGCAACGGGTCTTCTCATGTCCTACCTTCTCACAATGACTGCAAGTAAGGCCACTCCTTTTACCACGTCCACGGCCTCCACGGGCTCTACTGCCATGTTCTTGAGTACGAGAGTCGGAGAACCCTGAGTTGGCTGCTAGAGCCATTTGATCTGTGGCGGGAGCTGAGATAATTCCCGAGACCTGAGTTTGAGAAGAAACTACACGGCGACGACGCTCATCACTATCAATGGTTGCAAATGTCTCAAATAAAGATGGTAAAGGAGTGGTGTTAAGTATCTGTGTCCGAAATACTTCAAACTCAGGACGTAGACCCATGAGGAACTGGTATGTCTGATGTCTACCAATCCGCTTAACCACATACCCAGCAACTTCTTCAGACAACTCAGTCATAGACTCATAGTGCAAGAGCTCCTCCCAACGGGATTGAAGGAAACCAAAGTAATCTGCTACACTCTGAGAGCCTTGGGTAGCTTGAGTAATATCTTGATACAGCTCATAAATCCTCGAGTCATTTAAAGCATGCGCATATGTCTAAGTGAGGGCTGACCACAAAAAAGAGACAGTTTCATGGTACATGAACATGGTATAGATGCACTGCTCCATAGAGTTAAATAACCATCTGAGAATGGTACAGTTATCGATTTCCCATTGTTCAAATTTGGGATCAGTGGGGGGTGGCTTAGGGATGGTGCCCAATAAACAACCGGATTTACCTCTACTCCCTAAATAAAGTTACACAGACCGAGACCAGGACTGAAATTTACGACTATCTAACAAAGAAGTAGTAATCTGTTGTGCTGAAGAATTTCCCCCAAGAGCAGTGTGGGAGTCTTTTATCTCATGAGTAGGTGTCATGGCTTACGCTAAACAAGAAGCGACGATACTTGTGAATTGAAGAGAGATCTCGTCGAAAAAACAAAAAACTATCGAGAATCAAAAAATAGGAAGACGTTGTCGTTGATCCCACACAGCACTATAGTTGCTGTCATTACTGCTGTCATTGAACCCACACAGCACTATAGTTGTTGTCACTAGTGTTGTAGGCCTCCTAAAGAGGTTTCCTTACTGTCGAAGGTCATTAAGGCACCCTAGGTACTGTCGTGGGCCTCCCAAAAATATTTCCCTGCTTGCCGTAAGTCGCTAAACAACAACCAAATAGTTGTTGTTTTAGTTAGAGATCACAGACAGCCCTTTATTCACTGTCGTGGGTCTCTAAGGCACCCTAGATGATATCATAGGCCTCCCAAATAGGTCTCTCTGCTGTCGAAAGTTACTAAATAGCACCCAGATAGTTGCTGTTGTCGTCGCAGATCACAGATAGGCCTATGGTTTCTGTTCCAAGGTCTGTCGCAGGTTTCTAAACAGCACAAACAGTAGTCCAGTCGGTGTTGTAAGCTTCTAAACTGCTGTCGAAGGCTTCTAAATAGCCCTCAGTTGATTATGTTGATGTCATAGATCAAAAACAGTAATACAGTTGCTGTTGTAGGCCTCTAAACTCCACCACAGTGTTGGGCTTTGTGGAGCCTAGTTATATTTTGATCCGGTTGACGACCTGACCCGACCCAAATAATGTTTGCGTGGTATTTTGATGGGATATTTTCTGAGGCTTAATCCATGGAGTGGAAGCTTGGGCTGATAGGCCCAAGCTGGAGCGCTCATGGATAAGCTTTCTGGGGGTCCAGGGGGCAACGCCCCCGGGAAAAATTTTTGGGGCCCGTTTTGTAACCCATTGTGTATCTTGTGCGCGATATATAGAAGCCATTTTTGGTGATTAGGGTTTTTTAAGGTTTTGGTTGTCGTCTTTGAGACTGGAGCCGCACTTTTGTAATTCTTCTCGAAATAGTGAAATCTCTACAACTCCGTGGACGTAGGCAAATTGCCGAACCACGTAAATACTGTCTTGTGCGTGTGATTGTTTTTCTTTTTCGACGTGTGTTTTTTCTCTATTTCTTGTTTCTCACAGGTTGGGAATTTCGGGTTGAATTCCCTACACACAGTGGGTTCTATTGATATCGCAGGCAGAAATAGGGACCTAACAGTCCAACCAAAGGCTAACGATAAAGAAAATAGGGCTTACTAGGGCATAGAACACAGCGCAGATAATTATCGCAGCTTGTGATCAAACCCTAACGATACAGGAAAAAAAAAACCCAAAAGGGTGATTCCTTAATGAGGCTGCTTTAGATTAGTAGATTTTTCCTATAAAATAGAGAAGAGAAAAAAAGAAAAGGAGAACCAAGAGAGTTAGGCGTTAAATCCTAAAGGCTCTGATACCAAGAAGAATTGTAAAATTGTCAAATCTCTAATTAAGAGCTTGACAGATATATATAATAATAAAAAAGGTGAATGGACATATATGCCCTTACATAGGTGAATGGACATAAATGTCCTTACACAGAAATAACATAAAAATAACAGAATTAGACTACTACTATCTACTCTTTTCCAATAGCTTACAATAATGAATATATTCCAGATTTCTAATAATTTTTAAATGAACAAATGGGAAACGAATTTTTCAAGGTATTTGGAAAAAAAACATGGATTGAATAGTTGCAAAAATGATCCAAGATATAAAGGAAAGAATAAAAAAGTAATAATCTATAAATAAATGCCTTTCCAAGTCTTAAGTAGTCCATCATGATATATATCTATCTCTGCCAGTATGTTGAAACCTCTACCTTTTACGTGCAGTCCCTTGTATTGTCACCTGCATTGCCTAGTCTCTTCTAAAAGGTTGAAGTACCCTGACCGAACAATCTTTGGGTTCTCACATTCCATTGACTCTTGTGCATCGCTTACATTTATTTTCTTCCTCTATTGCAAGATAATGATTAAGCATATATTAAATCATTAATTTTATGCTTTCCTATTGAAAATTTTCTTGTAGAAAAAGTATGATAAATATGGAAAATTATTGTCTTATGTCTATGATATACCACAAGCCATCCCATCACATAATCGGTCTGTATCCATATCATCATATAAAATAATTAAGTTCTTCTAAAGGATTTAAAATAGTGTCAAATCCAATCCTATTTTCCGGGTTTGCCAAATCTTATACATTGTACCCAAGTCAAAATTTGATACCCATAATTGTGTTTGTGCAAATTGTCACAAATTTGACCCTGCTTGGTACGCTCACAAGTAACAGCAAAATCACAAAAATTCGTGATGGTTTGCGAGGAAGAAAGTCTGCATAGAATTTGGTAGCAGTTTCTTCAGAGGATCCACAAACTTGAAAGGCAATGATGGGCAGCCAAGCACCTGTAAAAGTTTGTGATCATCTACAGAGCAGAAATCAAGCATCAGCTAAAACCTAATCACCCGCGAAAGATTTATTACTGCGAATTCCAGGTGTACCAAGCAAAGGCAATATTACAAATTATTTTAAACTCATAATCTAGTTTTAAATTTTGGTTTTTGAATTATATTTTCGAATTGGTGGTTCACAAAGTGAAAAAAATCACCATTTTTTAATGTGTGCGGGTGGGGTGGGGACAAACGGATGATGAAGAGAATGCAGATGAGGATCATGATTTTATAAGAGGTGAAAAAGGCACTAGACGTAGCATTGTGGGCCTTATCATCTCGCCTACCCTAGCAATTAAAAATGCTTTACAAAATAAAGGCGTTAAAAAGATATTTTCTTTCAATAACATCATATAAAACTATACTAAACTTTAAAAAAAAAAAATAATGAGGCATGTACATATTCAAAAATTTTAAAAAAAAAAAAGGCCTAATGAACAAAAGGTGTGCCTAGACGGCAGCTCCCTCATCGCCTAGGCGTGCCTAGCCCTTTTGATAACCTTGATGGTATGAGAGTTCATGATTTGAGATGTAGATAGGCTTGCCGACACTTATATCACTGTCTATGATTGAGTTAAGAAACGTCGAAGAAATAAATCAGCAACATTAACTGAGTCAAATCTATTTGACTGAGTCAACTCGATCCAATCTTTGACCGATCCTCAAGACCTATTCCAACTTCTCTTAGGACTCTTTCTTTTATTGAGTTTATATTTTTTAAGTTGCTTAAGTAGTAGTAGTTAGTTTCTATTTTAATTTTAGAAAGTTTTTTTTCCTAGCTAGTTTCTAATTTGTTTTATGTTTAAAATTTGTTTTTATTCTTTAGGTTATAATTATTAGTCTTTTAAGATGTCCAAATTGAGTTCTAATAGAACTAGAAGGTTAGTGATATGTTATAGATAGATAAAGAAATTACTTTTTAGTGTTTTAAAAAATTTCTAAGCTGTTATGAAGGAGTTATCTATATAAGAAGCTTCAATAAACAAATTCGGAGTTAGTTTTTTTTTAAGATTGATTAATAAAAGAAAAATAAGAGATTTTTTCCCTTTCTTTGTTTTTTTTATTTTGAACCTGATATTGGTTCTTAATTTTAGTATTTGCGATTGATTTCCATCAATCTCAAACCTATATTGAAGTTTCTAGTCTATTTTGTTAGACATAGAGATTCTTCATTACTCTTAATTCTTGGGATTTCACCTTTGATGAATTTTTAGATTTTGAAGTTTGAAGTTGAATAATATTATGGCTTTATGATTTTGTCAATAGTATGTTTTATATATGAAATGAACATTTTTTATATTTTTCATTTTTAATAATGGACATTTTGATTTTTTATCTTCCCGATTTTGCCAACTTTTGCCCCCTTTTTTCAATTTTTTCCCTCAGCATTACTCCCAAACCTCGACTTTGACACTATGGTTAGCATTGGCAACCATACTGCAGATCTAACAAAGCTTATGTCATGAGTGAATTCATAAAGTTGTGAGTGGAACTCCTTTAATCAAATAAGTATAGATCCCTAGTGGTAGGCAATGACCATTGTTATGACAAACTTGGGGAAATTCACGTGTGATGCATGCAAAGCTTAAATCATGGAGTCGTCATATCTTTCTTGACTAATAGAAGTTTTTCTAAATAATAAAAGTTTTTTAGATAAAAATACTAAAAAGGTATGTCCATTGGTGGAGTGTGGTAGTGGAGGATATTGTGATAGAGGTTTTTTCCACTATGTACGTCATGTAAGCTCTATCAAAGGAGTTTCCTTGAGAATTCTCAGGAGTTTTTGGACCAACCAATACGAGACTATAATCTTAATTTTAGGAAAAAATGGGTAACACAACCTACTTATTTGAATGCCCCTTGGTGCCTAGAGATGTTATTAAGTTTTCCTTAAGAAAAAATGTGAGAAATGATTGACGAATTATGAACCATTTTGAGGATGAGTAGGGATCCTGTCAGGCGTCCCATTCCTAACCAAGGTCAGGTGGCACCCCATTTTATGCCACATGGAATTTTTGGGGACCCATTGATCATATGGATAGGTGGTCCATCCCTTGGTCAACCAACGTACCAAAAATCATAGTGTTTGATAACTTGTATCCACTAGATCTAATCTCTTGAAAAATAATTTAATCCAACAATTAGAAATTATTCTTAAGACAATCCTATAATCAATGGATGCACATCACCAATCAAACTGATCTTTTGTGTGTAGATTCACCAAGGGATGGACCACATATCCATACGGTCATTGAGTCACCAAAAATGCCATGTAGCATAAATGGGGTGCCACCTGACCTTGGTAAGGAATGAGACACCTGACTAGATCCTTACTCTTTGAGAATTTCTTCATCATAAATTGGCTCATGACCTTCAATTTGAATGTGGCTGGTTTACATGGTCAAATGATCGAGATAGCTCAAAGCTAAGCAGATTGAATAGATTCAACACCTTAGGTTTGTGGGAGGAATACTTCTCATCGAATAGCCAAATAATTGTCACAAGGCTTGTGCCAAGTGATGTCTCAATTGTCCCATTCCTTTTCTCCACTTTGAAAATGTGTGGGCATGGTTCAAAATCTCATTTTGTTTTGTACTATTTCATATGAAACGTTGCATTTTTTTCTAAATCCCGAGACGAAACATGCTTGAAACCAAAAAAAAATGCAAAGTTTCAATGGTTTTCATGGAAAATCAAAAAAAGAATGAAAGTGGGGAGAAAAGAAGAATAACGAAGGAATAGAGAGGGGAGAAAGAGACAGAAGGAGAGGTACCTGGGTGAGGTCGTCGGAATTACATCACCAGATTCATTGATTGTGGTAACTTCTTCTTCTTCAGTTTTTTTTTCCTCTCCTCTGAAAAACGTAGGGATTACAACAATTTTCACGATTTCATGACCTTGACTTTAGTCTTCTAGAAGACTAAGGTTATTTAGATTAAAAAACTCATATTTTCATAAATATTTGAGAAACCCTATGTGTTCTAACTGATGATATGCCCCTTGACCATTCTTATATGAAAGACTTTCTTTAAAAGGTTCGCAATGTTTCGATTTTTGAAAAAAATTGAAACACCGAATCAAAACAAGATTTTCAACCATGTGTGTAGTAAGGCATACGAAATTTGTAAAAAAAATAAGTGGGGGAGTGGCAATTCTCTTTCTTTTGGAGGAACAATGGCAGTTTGTTTTTGAAAGAGTTGCCAAGGCTTAAGGAAAGATTTAAATTATGGAAGATGGCGAAATTTTGAATGATTGGTCAAAAACAGTAGAGTTTGGCAATATTGATTTATTGGATAGGGAGAAGTACAAGTCTAATCTTTCTTCGAAAAATAGCTAAAAACAAAAAAATGAAGGTGAGATGGCCAAGAAAAGGAGAAAACAATACCAGATTTTTCCATCAAGTCATAAATGCTTATAAAAAGTGCAACTCCATATCCAAGATCAAAATTTATGGGAATTGGCTTGAAAAGAAATAGAAAATTAAAGGGAGGATTAACGAAGTATTATGAAACCCCATAATCTGAGCAAGAAAGAACAAGAACTTCCTTGGATAACTTGGATTTTGAGCAAATTAGTAAGTAAAGGCAGGGTTGATGTAGATAGATTTGCCGACATTTATCTCAATACCTATGATCGAGGTACGATGCGTAGAAGAAAGAAATCAGCAACATTGACCGAGTCAAATCAGTCAAAACCGAATCAACTCAGTTTGACCGAGTCAACTCGATCCAATATTTGACCAATCCACAAGACTTAGCCCAACTTCTTTTAGGACTCTTTCTTTTATTGAGTTTCTATTTTTTAAGTTGCTTAAGTAGTCCTAGTTAGTTACTATTTCAATTTTAGAAAGTATCTTTTCCTAGTTAATTTCTAATTTGTTTCATGTTTTAAATTCATTTTTATTCTCTAAGTTATGATTAGAAATCCTTTTAGATGTCCAAATTGAGTTCTAATAGAATTAGAAGGTAATAAATAAAGTAGTTACTTTTTAGTATTTTAGAAGCTTTCTAAGTTGTTATGGAGTTATCTATATAGGGAGCTCCAATAAACAAATTCAGTGAAACAAGTTCTTTTAAAGATTAATTAATAAAAGAAGAGACTTTTTTTCCCTTTCTTTATTTTTTTTAGCATAAGAGCTCGATATTGGTTCTTAATTTTGGTGTTTGCGATTGATTTCCATCAATCTCATATCTAAATTGAAGTTTCTAGTTTGTTTTGATTGACATAGATATTCTTCATTACTCCTAGTTCTTGGGATTTCACTCTAGAACCAGATTTTTTAACAGACTCTAGGATTGTGTGTTCTACCCTACATCAAGGGTCCAGTAAAATAGGCCATTCAAAATAGATGAAGTTATTTTGGGATGTTATTAGAGGTAAGAAAAAAGCAAAGCATGTCGGAATGTTACCAAATATGATTTGAAGCGTCATTGGGAACTTATAAAATATGATTTAGTAAGTTATTGCTTATAAATAAATAAAAAGAAATCTAATAGGTTCTTACAGAATTTCAAGAGGAAGCTCTACTAGATTATTAGTCAAATAGCACTTTTGTTGTTCTAACCCCCAATAAGCACGGTATGAAGGAGATTTAGGTCCTTAGGCCACAAAATTCTGATTTGAAGATAAGAGAGCAGATGCAGATAAAGGAAACACTGCACTACTCCAGTGTTGTCAAGCGCTATGTTACCTGCTTCGTTTATTCGCTTGGTTTGAATTCAAGTTCGCCACTCGAAAATGAACCCAGTTTGTAAGGGTAGACAGAGATGAGGGCTTTTAAAGGTTGAAGTGAGGAGTAGGATAAAATACAGATAGAAGATAACATATTTTGGGAAGAAAAAAACAACCTTTTTTTTATTTATATGTTGAAAATGAGGGTATTTGGTCATTTTTTTTGTTAGTCCATTAATAAAGACCAAGGTCAAAGGAGCATATTATCAGTTTGAATATCTAGGGTGATCTCTCAAATATTAGGAGCATGTTGGGGATGTAAGAATTATAAAGTAAAATGAAAATCGCTTTGGTTTGCTAAATTGCACCAACCCACAGCGAACCGTACCGTGAACTGCTTCAGTTCAAACCGGTTTGCAGTTTGGTACCATACATACAAATTGCATAACTATGCTCAAGAGTATGCCATTTCTCTACCAGGGTTCAATGTGTTAAATCTGTTTCACCAACACGATAACTGAGATTCAACAGAACTCTCAGATGTACTCAAAGATTCAGAAAGTAATGAGATGTGAAGTATAAACAGGATGCAAATAAATCTTTGTTGTGCACTTCACACAGAACCCCGGTTAAAAGGTAAAGAGTAAAAAGAGTTTTTCTCCTCAACAACTCTCAATGTGGCAACCAAATCTCGTAGAGACTCTCTCAATGTGAACTCCTAGTGTGAAACATTGAGCACACAGTTACTTGTTGATTCTAACACTGAAAAGGACCACATCGTGGCTAGAATGGAAAATTAAGATATATTAATTTTAAACTAATAAATATATTAATATCAACCAATTTCTAACAAAAAAGATAGGACCATCCAAAGCCCTAGGTTTGAAGGGCTCAATTGGATCTACAGACCATGCCCGACTTGACTCAACTTGGTATGGCGTGCGTACAAGTATGGCATTCTAGAGGTACTCTTGTTTTACTTTTAACAATGGTAGAGCTCAAGAGCACTTATAAAGAGGTCCCCACTCTCATATTTAATCCATGTGAGACTAAAAAATGAACTTCAAATAATACTCACTAAAAGAAAGAAACTCAATAGGAGGTTTCAGGATCATATTTTCCAAATACACACTACCAAAACAGTGAAAGTATGCTATTTTGGCCTTAAATATCTCTTTCCCAAAATATGATATGAATCCAAGTGGGATCATGGTTATCAAGTTCACAATCCACCTTAGTCAGACCAACCAATAAGAATCTAAATGTGAGCCCTAGGAGCCATGAAAATTAGGTCCAAATAAGCCCAAAAATCACAGTAAAATTGGATTAAATATTTATATCATATAACAATCCCCCACATAAATAAAATATAAATTAAAACAAATCCGGAGTACCATAGAAAAGTAGTGGATGGACAAAAATCTTTTGGAACTGAATCTTGGCTTAGTGTACTAGTTTCTAGTGATTTGATATCTTGAAGTTATTTTATAATATAAATCAAGCCAATGACCTAACACACACAACTCCACCTAATCATCAAGAATTCTTCAATTGTGCTTTTTTCGACCGTGAGCATTCCCAGATTTTCACGAGCGCTCAAGAAAAATCAACCTGAATTCTCATAGGAAAATGCCCCACTTCCATACTCAAATAGCTATCAGGAGTTCTCCATATTACAACACTCCATTGGACATCCAGCTATAAAAAAGCATTAAGAGTAAATAACCCATCCTTCCATCGATATATGTGTACTACTATCATAGGGATGGATAATGTAGTACCCTTACAAACCATTCTACTATGTTTCTCATGAGATCTACATTTTCTCCGATTTGAAACTTTTAGATCCATATTTTCTATCCACATCTACATTTTTGGTGGTTTGCATTCCAAACGCAAAGCTTTTTTTTTACTACAAAAGTTTTTTGGTTCGAAATGCATTATCTATTTTGCATTCCAAAACCCTTCGGTGATTCATGTTCCAAACACTAATTTGATAAAAATATATTGGAAAAATAGCTATCTGGAACGCTATTAAGACACTGTTATTGAAGAGGATAGAATAGAATTTTTTTAGTTATTTTTGCACTCCCAAGGCAATGAAATGGAATTTAGCACTTTGAACACATGAAGTAGAATCTTGCATTCCAAATGGTATTCTTCATTTGAAGCGCAATAGCAATCCGACCACTATTTTTGGTTGAAGCCCAACAGCGATCTGACCACTATTTCCGATTGACGCACAACAACAATCAGAACACTATTTGAGGTCTCTTTTCTCATTTGAAACGTTAAAAGAGATTCAGTATCTAAGCACAACAATTGCAAATATTGAATAGAGAGATGCCTAAAATACTCAAATTAAATTCGCACCGCCCCCTAGACCCCCAACTCGAAGTAATCATTTCTAACTGAGGTAGCAAACAACAAAGTTTCTCACTAGGATCAATTGTTTGAAGCTTTTAGAATCGTGAAAAAATACAAATATTTGGCAGATATTAAAAAGAAAAAGTGACCGATTAATAAGTAAATGGAAGCACTATTTTATGAAATTATTTCTTAAAACAATATATCTTCTTTGTATTATTCATATTCCCAGATCAATGTAAAATTTTCCCCTGAATCAAAAACCCTGATTCCGATAGTCATTTATTTGGTAGCTCCCAAGGCACGGGAACTGTCATTCTAACCCTTCTCGGGGGATTCCATCCACAAACTCAAGGTTTATGGCTGACCATTATTGTTAATCATCATTTACTACTGCATCTTTTCCTGATAGCTGGTAACATGTACACAAGTAACTTCAAGATTTGGCACAGCATGAAACGTCTTTTAGAAGAACATATTCCTACAGGGGGTTGATTGGGGCATGGACATAAGGGTCTTTATGACAATAATTCGATTCATTTTCAATTAGGCCTTGCTCTAACCTCTTTAGGAGTTTATTACTTCTATGGTAGCTTAACATATGTACACTTTGCCTGCTATGCATCTTTTGAAAACCCAAGTAGCTAAGCTATCAATACACATAATAAAAAATAATAAATTGAACTGTATTCATGCACAACTCAAAGAAAGTCAAATGAATAATTAAGCTAAAGTTCGAAGTTATTACAGTCTTACAAAATCGGATCACTCGAATGTGAAGAGGAGGGCTTCCAATGGAAGATTAGACGCCCACTAGCTTAGGGTTCAATTCTAATTGAAGTTTGTCTCTTAATCCTTCAAGGATTGTGAAAAGAACAATTAGAACCAACTGTTAGGGCTAAATAGGAGTATTCAGTAAATTTTCAGTTTGTTTAAAAGGACCCTAGTTAGGGTTTGGTGTTTTTTAAGAGGTGCAGGTCATGACTTAGTAGGTTGGAGAGCAGTGCACAATGGCTGGAATGTTGGTTTAGGGTTTATTGGCAACAGTTTAGCAGGCTGGAAAGGGTATGGAAGCAATGGGGGTGAATGTTTGATGTAGGACGATGAGGGAAGAAGATAAAATGTAGGGGTTAAGGAACTTGGTTTGGGATTTAGAATTGGGTTAAGGATTTGGGTGTCAATACGGAAAGGGTTTCCAAAATCCTAAGTTGCTATTGAGATATAAAATGCAAAGTTTTGAAAATTATGATATTTTGGTTGGCTTTGGATAAGGGTTAAAGGAAAGGGGAAAGGGTTAAGGGTCGAGATTTTTTGGTTTCAAGAAACAAGAATGAGAAAATAATAAAAAGAAAAATAAAGATTAGAAGAAAAAGAGAAGGAGTAGAAATAAAAGGATAAAACCTTGGAATCACACCAAGGGCTTCTTGGAATCACAACAATAGTGGAGAACTCAATTCACTACATGAAAGCATGAAAAAAAGCTCATTATTTATTCATCAAATTCTTCATTTTTTAAAAATCCTAATACAATAATTGTAATATAAAGAAAATAAATCTTAGAATCATAATCAAACTAAAATACTAAATAAATAATCTAATTTTCGTAACTTTCTCTCTCCGAATTTTTCAAACTTCATAAACTTAAATAAAAGACATTTTAAAGTTTGCAAACTACCCCTATATATTATACTAAAAGACCATGGACCAATAAAACATAAAAATAAAGTCCTACAACTCAAAACTTAAAAAAATAACTAATCTAAAATAATCTAGAACGATAAAACGATAAATCTAAACCCAATTAAGTAAAAACCTAAATAATTACAAATTCTTCATCATAACCGTTGACTTGATTTGTGTACTGCATTATTCTCCTCAGGTTGGAAAAAACTCATCGAATTTTTAAGTGCTTGAGAATGATCATGACAATTTGTGGTTCATCCTTTTTGGCGAAGATTCGTCCTCTTTGTGTCTTGATGTTATGTTGAACCATTAACTTCAAATTACGGTCTTCTATCTTGGCAAAGTCTTCATTGTACTCGTTTGAGATGATTAAGTCGGTTTGAGGTAGTGATGGAACAATTACATCATGAATAAAGACTATAGATGTCTCCAAAAGATCTTCCTTAAGCTCTTTTGATGTATTTTCCACTTCATGATCTTATTCTTACGTTGATTCTAGAGCTATAAGCACACCATCTTCTAAAGTTGATGTTTGATTTGTCTTTTCTTCAACCTAATCTTGGATCGATAGCACCACAAGAGTTGATTTTCATAGATATACCTTGGGTAGATATTATCTACCTAAAGTAACACGTAAATTATTTTGCCCCCATTAAACATAGTTTGTACATGTGAGATCAAATCTCAAGCCAACACAATATGAAAATCTTTTAGAGAAACCACCTTGCACCATGGATAAACCTTCCTTGATGGAACTGAACAACGAATCCTTTATCACGATATCTACAATAGGTCTCATCTTTAACATTCTGCAAGATCTTCACAGAAAAACTTGTGGAAATCAAGTTTCTTAATATTCATCACAGCACAACACCTTGAATGACTTCACGAAAGGTAAAACAAATTTGGTTTTGACTTCCAATACCATCCCTATCTATTCGAGGTTTAGCTCTAAGATACGAAATCTGATGCAGGAAGGTGAGGGAAGAAGAGGAAAAATGGGTGGTTAGGGGATCTGAATTGGGAATTGGAATTGGATTAAAGATTTCAGCGAACAAGGATTTCCAAAATCCCAATTCGCTATTAAGATATAAAATGCAAAGTTTTGTAAATTACGATATTTTGATTGGGATTGAATAAGAGTTAAAGAAAAGGTCAAAGGATTAAAGGTTGAGGTTTGTAGGTTTCAAGTATCAATAATCAATAAACAATAATGAGAAAACATATATAAAATAAATAAATAAAGATTAGAAGAAAACGATAAGGGATAGAAGGATAGAAGCTTGAAATTATACCAAGGGATTCTTGAAATCACACCAAGAATGATGGACAATTCACTTCACCCCATAAAAGAAACTCATTCTTTATTCATCAAATTCTCGTTAAAAAAAAAAAACCTAATACAATCTATATTTTTTTAAAGAAGGCAATTATAATTTCTAAAACATTTACTCTTTAGATAGAGAAGAGAGCTTTAAAAGAAGGGTTTGAAAATTACTTTCTTGAATAAGAAATTGGAGAAGAAGAAAATGGACTAGAAAAAGAGTTCTCTCACAATGAGAGAGAAATCTAATTGATTGAAAAACATCAAAATTTGTAAATATTCCTTGTAATTCAATCTAATTTTGATGAATTGGGGAGGATGAGTGAATCAAACACAAACGTCTCGTAACACAAGTCTAAGGTATATTTTACTTTTATTTTTTTGATTGGTAAGCTTGTTTTGAATGAGTTCAATAACTCGGTGCTGGCAAGCTTTGAACCCAAAGCTCCGCTATCATCACCCAAAGGCTTTAAGCTAAGCTAACTGGCATATCCAAACTAATTATCTATCCAATGCTCTTGGATCAGGATTATTAGTATATCTACTTAGTTATGTGGAACACAAATCAAGTCAACGATCAAGGGTTTCGATGAAAAATTTATAATTATTTAGGTTTTCACACATAATTGGGTCAAGATTTATTGTTCGGGATCATTTTAGATTAGTTATTTTTTATTTTTGAGTTGTTTTAGGGCTTCAATTTATTTTATTTTTGATAAGCAAAATTTATAAATAAAGAAGACAAGAAGTCCTCAAAGAAAACAAAGAAACAAAGGGGAGGAAGAAAGGAAAAACAAAAAGATCACTCCCAAATTACATTTTCCCATCTAAACAAAAAATCTTCAAAAAAGAAACCTCTGAACTCCAAAAGAACAACAAGCCAAAAACACTAAATAAAATCTCCAGCAAGGAGTTCTCTTTCCCCTCGAAGGTGCGTAAGTTCCTCTCTATCCACAAACCCCAACAGATTGCACATAGAGTAAGCTTCCAAAGAATCTTCCACCTGCTAGAAACGAAGCGTATCTTCCAGCTAAAAAGGAGAGGAACCGCAGAACTAGGAAAACACCAAGAAACCACAAACAAAGAGAGAAAAAAAGACCAAATGCTATAAGCCACCTTACAATGAATCAAAATATGGTCCACCGACTCACCACTAGACTTACACAAGCAACAATAATCAATTAAGACAAAGCCCTTACGTCTAAGAGAGTTTATTGTTGGCAACTTATTCAAAGCCGCCAACCACATGAAAAAAACACTTTAGGAGGGGCCTTGGAAGCCCAAATCAAGGAAGATGGAAAGCAAACCTCAATGTTGTCTTTGAGAAACAAATAAAAGGAACTAACTTTGAAAAGAACATCCCCATTACCTTTCCAAATTCGGCGATCCTCTCTGTCCATCGAAGGGCTCGAAGAAGCTAATAATTCTGAGATAGAGATAGCATCCCCAATCTCCCGATCATTCAATCTTCTTTTGAAACCCAAATCCCAAGACTCTCCCCTCTTATTAGGACTCAAAAAGGTAAAGGCATGCATTCTTTTCCTTAATGAAATCGAATACAACTCGGGAAACAGAAACTGTAAAGGGATATCAGTGCACCATTTATCCTCCCAAAATTGGGTACGATCCCCCCTACCCACTTCAAATCTAATGTGCTCCCCCAAAGTCATAACCAAAAAGGAAATGCTTCTCCACACTCCGCACCCAAACGGTAATCTGCTCGGTTGACATTCCCAACCAAGTGGATCTGTAGAAGCCCACGAGGCCTAACTCATCCTCACAAAACCGGCTTGTAAGGTGAGGATTGCCCCAGGTTCATATAGAGCCCAGGGTCATAGTACCCAAGCAATGTGGGACTATCTCTTACACTCCCTCACGTGTAACATGTCTCCTACATCCTTGCGGTTACCCACTCTGATACCATGTAGAAGCTCACGGGGCCTAACTCATCCTCACAAAACTGGCTTGTAAGGTGAGGATTGCCCCAGGTTTATATAGGGCCCATGGTCATAGTACCCAAGCGATGTGGGATTATCTCTTACACTCCCCCTCACGTGTAACGTGTCTCCTACATCCCTACGGTTACCCACTTTGATACCATGTAGAAGCCCACGGGGCCTAACTCATCCTCACAAAACTGGCTTGTAAGGTGAGGATTGCCCCAGGTTTATATACAGCAGGGACATGATACCCAGGCGATATGGGACTATCTTTTACAGGATCTTCCCCAAACTTAGCCGCCACAATCTTCCTCCAAAGTTCCTCCTTCTCGATACCAAACCTCCACAACCACTTCCCCAACAACACTTTGTTGACTGATCTAAATCTCTAATACCAAGACCTCCACGTTTTCCAGGACGGCAAACAAACGTCCAATTCACCAAGTGAAGCTTATGATTCCCACTTCTATCATTCCAAAGGAAATCTCTCATCAGTTTTTCCCATTGGGATTCAATCCTACTTGGAAGAGAGAACAAGGATAAAAAATGCACCAGAATACTAAACAAGGTGCTCTTAATCAAAGTCAATTAACCGCCCTTTGATAAATACTTAGCTTTCCAAGAACTAAGCCTTCTCCTAACTCTCTCAACAACAGACTCCCAAACTAAAATGGACTTATAAGCCGCCCCCAAGGGGAGCCCGAAGTATGAAAATGGCAAAGCCCCAACTTTGCGACCCAAATAATTCGCCCAAGCCGCAACATCAGAAACACCACCAATAGCGAAGATCTTGTTCTTTTTCAAATTGATTGGAAGCCTAGAAATAGCCTCGAACTAGCATAAGATGCCTCTAAGAAAACAAACCTCACTGAGAGAAACCTCAAGAAAGACCAAAGTGTCGTCAGCAAACTGTAGATGCATAACTCTTGGCCCCAATTGTGCCACTCCAAACCCGGACAAGGCACCAATAGAGAAGGCGCGAATACATATCCTTCCCAAGGCTTCGACCACAATATTGAACAGGAAGGGGGAGAGAGGATCACCTTGCCTTAAACCTCACAAACTACTAAGAAACCAACAAAGCTACCACTAACAAAAATCGAAAAAGAAGCTAAGGACACACATTTTCTCATCCAAAGAATCCATTTTTCCCCAAAGCCTATCATTTGCAAAAGATGCCACAAAAAATTCCCATTGATATGATAGTAAGCCTTCTCGATATCCACCTCGCAAACCAAACCCGTTTTCCCTCACTTCTTTGTAGAATCAATACACTCGTTAGCCACCAAAACTCCATCAAGGATTTGCCTTCCTTTGATAAAAGCCCCTTGCTCCTTGCAAATAACCTTCAGAATCACTGCTTTTAACCTCAAAGCAAGAACCGTGGCTAAAATCTTGTAAGCAAAAGTCACCAAAATAATGGGTCTAAAATCCCTCAACTCTTCAGCTCGATAAGAGTTATGAACGTAGAATTAGACCCATGATCAAGGAAACACTCATCATAAAAGTCTCTCATAAACGACATTAGATCCCCTTTGACCACCTCCCAACACAACTTATAGAACCTCATAATGAATCCGTCATGGCCTAGCGCCTTATCACTACACATGCTGACTATAGCTCTGTGCACCTCCTCTTCTGTGAAAGGCCTTTCTAGCCAAACTTTGTCAATAACTGCTATTGAGTCAAAAGCTGGGTCATTCAGGAAAAGTCTCTCAATAAAGTCTTCCGAGTAAAGTTTCTGATAAAAATCAACAATCGAGGCCCTTATGCTAACTTCATCCTCAAGCACCCTATCCTTCTCTATTATTTGAATTTGTCACATGATAAAAGAACTTTGTGATATTGTCCCCTTCTTTTACCCATCTCACTTTGGATTTTTGCTTTCAACTGATTTCTTCCAAAGCAGGTACCTTTTGGAATTCAGTCTTCAAATTAAGATGTGGCCCTTATGCTAACTTCATCCTCAAGCACCCTATCCTTCTCTATTATTTGAATTTGCCACACGATGAAAGAACTTCGTGATATTGTCCCCTTCTTTTAACCATCTCACTTCGGATTTTTGCTTCTAACTGATTTTTTTCAAAACAGACACCTTTTGGAATTCAGTCTTCAGATTAAGATGTGGCATTCTTTTCCTCTCATCCAAGAAACCACCTTCCTCTTCTTCTTTATCCAAAGCCTCCATATCTGCCAACAACGCTTTCTTTCTGGTCTCCAACCTTCCAAAACACTCCAAGTTCCAAACTTTCAATTTTTCCTTCAACTCCTTCAATTTTATCCCGAAAATCGTCCCAGTCTCTTTGAAACTATTCCACCACCCATTAACCAAATCCACAAAACCATCGTGCTTCAACCACATATTCTCAAACCGAAAGGGGGTTTGTCGTCTCAAATCGATCCCAGACTCCAAAAGGATTGGGGAATGATCCAACACAAGTCTAGGTATAGTAGATTGAATGATAGAACCCAAGAGATCCTCCTAGCTGGTACTCACCAAAAACTTGTCCAGTCTAGATAAAGTCAGGATCTCCTAATTATTGGACCAAGTAAAACGAACCCCACCTAGAGGTAAATCAACCAACTCGTCCCTTTTAACAAACAAATCAAATTTCCTCATGCTAAAAATACAACTACGACCTCTTCTCTTCTCACTAGCAAAGCGAATGGTATTAAAATCACCTCAAACACAGCAAGGTCTATCCCAATAGCTAGCCACATTATTCAGCTCCTCCCAAAATTAATTGCATTCCCACGATTTGATCGAGCCATAAACTCCACTCAAAACCCAAGACTCCACCGATCCAATCCCACTGCACAAGATAGACACCGAAAAGGTCCCTACCAAATAGTCCTTAACATCCACAAATCTAGAATCCCACATAACAATGATGCCTCCCACAAAGCCAATCGTCGAAAGGAACAACCATCTCACTGCACTCCCCCCCCCCCCCCCAAAACCTTGACAATAATAGAAAGGCCGACTCCTTCCAACTTAGACTCTTGAAGAATAACAATATGAAGGTTATGGAATCAAACTATTTGCTTCACCAAGGTCCTCTTGTGGCTATTGCCCAACCCCCTGACATTCCATGTCAAAATCTTAACTATCATCAACGACTAAGTGACTAGGGACCTTTCTTCTACTCCCTCCAGATTTCAACCAAAACTTGATCACATCTTTTTCCAAGTTTTCCACTTCCTTGGATCACCCCCCCCCCTTTACCTTTTTTCTACACTGAAGTAGACAATGTAACCTCTCCAGACTCTAACTAAATCCTATCTACCTTGCTGAAACCTTTGAAGCAGTCAATGAAGGGAGAGTGCTAGATGTCCTAACTGGGACACAATCTGAATGTTTGCCGACCCAATCTAATTAACTTCGAACACACTAGTCCTATTAACCTTGTCTTCCTTCCAAAAGAGCATCCTGAACTCCTTGCCCTGCAAAGACTTGAAAGCAGCTCAATATGAGCCCTACAAATTTCGGAGAAAACCCAACAAAGGAACAAAGGCAATCGAAGGACCAAGGACACACCAAAAAATTATCTAAAATTAAAGGGTTTAAATTTGGAAGTCCACCTTTTTTCTAGCATCGAGCATCAGATTCAGAAAACATACATGGCCAAAGCAACCTTTGGAGCTTGCAAAATTACTTATTGGAAAATACGCCTTAAACTTGTCTTGAACTTCGAAGGAAACTCCGATGTTCATCACCTGAACTATCGCTGCTTCATCCGAAGACACCCCCCCCCCCTTTCAAGGCTTCTGTCACACCCTCCATCAAGTAATGCTCCAGGCTCAGACTAAATTTAATCTTCCTTGGCCTCCCCCTTGAAATCACTACCAACCCAACCCCACTGTTTGCGATGCTAATAGGGGAGAGAACTTTATCAGTAACAACCTTCTCACCTACTCCAAACCAAATGGGATTGTTGTAGGTCCAAACCCTCATCGATGAAACCAGCTTGCCACCTTCTAAACAATCCACTGGACTTAGTTCAACGAACTGGACTGCATCCCAACCTACTTGGGCCTCTAATTAACCAAGTTGAAAAGCAAATGTCCAAATCCACATAAATTTTACACTTCAGAGGCTCATTCAAGTCAACTAGTCTAAACTTTGGCTTGGACTTTGGATTTTACTAAAGTCGCACTCCCCATAATTACGACACATGTGACCCACCTTTAATATTCTCATAGACTCATTTCCTCACATAAGTGGGTTGTGAGTTGTAATACATCATAGAAGCTCCTTGCCCCACTAAAATAGGTTGTGAGCTATCACGCAAGCTAGTGCCTACCACTCCCAAATCCACATATGGTCTAACATTGTTTTCCTTAGTTGTTTCGGCTTCTCCTTTCCAACCCAATAACAAGATTTGATCTTCTTCATCCCAGCACGAGACATTGTTGATGGAGTTCTGCACGGAGGATTCATCAAAATCTGAAAGAGAGTCTTCATCAAGCAAAGAACAATGGTCCTGATCAGCTTTCAAGTCTCAATTACTATAAACTCCAATCTCAAAAATCCGAGGAGCCTCCTGATGTAAACAGCCCATCACTTCCTCATTAATGTTTAAAGAAGAAGGGATCCCATCGGCTATACTCTGCACACCTCCTTCATCCTCTAGAGGTTGCTTAAAATTAGCCTCTTCAATAAATGCTCCTTCAGACGACCTTGCATGATCTAAATGATGGGCCAAAGAGAAGTCCCCAACTGCTTTGAGACCATTCTGTTGAGCCAATAAGCCTTTGGCTGATTCTAATTGGGCCTGGGTTTGAGCAGGATCCAAACCTAACCTCCATTCACCAGCCCTCCCTGGCAAATCCATCTTCTTCGACAACTCACCTACAAACCTACCTTCCCCCCCTTTGTCTGCCTCCGATGTCTGCACTATCTTTCCCACATGACCAATCTCTATCTCCTTACTTTTTGAATCTCCTTCCTCAACGAGCTTATGTGGAAGCTCAAGTCTACCATTACGAAGGTCACCGTACACGTGAAATGCCTATATTCCACTATAACCTCCCTATGCTAATACATGCGTTATTGACAAGAATCCTCGCCATCGTGAGGTTGGATCTATAAGTCACCAATTCGTCCACCCTTAACAATCCCCCTAGAGGTTTGCTCAACTCCAAAAAGACATCTATGTTCCAGAGATGCAATGGTAGACCAAAGATTTCCACCCAGGTAATTCATTATTTCCATTGACTTGGCAACATATTTGAATGAGCACACCAAAAGTTAAAATTGACAGTAAGTTCTAGCTAAATCGACCCCGTGGACAAAAACTAGGAAAAATGTTCTTTCAATTTCATTGCCAGGATGCGCCGCCCCACCCCAAACGAAATCAAGTCATACCTGAATTGTAACTTTTGAAAAATTAACTCCTGGAGCTACACCCAATTGATAAGACCTAACCCCTTACAAATAATGCTACTTGGACAAGCACCAAATCCTTTGAAAGGGGCATTCACCGAAAAAGTAGCATCAGTCGCCTTGGTGGCCTGAATGCCCACCTAAATACGTTCATCAACCAACGAAGGTTCCACCTGGCGAACAAGCCTCACTAACAAACACCGATGGGGACATCATCTAGTCCAAAAACTCTTGTAACCCTTTCACAATCAATAACCAGCATGTTCTGTTAGCCCCTGTTGGAAAAATAATAGGATTACTTTGGCTTTTTTATGCAAAATCCATAATCTTCAAAAAAGCCCCTCCTCTATTAAAGCCTTTCACAGGTACCCGAATATGGTTTATACACTTAAGTTTATTCCTAAAAGGGTTTATCAATGGGTGTTTTAATAACTTCTAACATCATTTTCAATAGCCACCTACCCTCTTCAATGAAAAAATCCATTGAGCCTGTCCAAGAAGGAGAATGTTCGAACACAACAAGACCTTCACAATGCAAGACCACCATCTTCCTAAATTAAAATTCCTTGGCACCCACTCTAACCACTCTATGCTGAGCAAGGGATCCCATCGCTAACACAGCCCACCTGATTAATGGCCTACAAACCAACTCCGATCATTCGAAGAAATCGGAGGACCCAATCATAACCCTTACCTAATTCAATTTTAGTGGGACTTACACAAGATCCGGTTTTGAAAATCCGCTAGACTAATGCATGGGATCCGACGATCTCAATATTGTTTCCTTAATCCCAACGAAGGGGAAAACAAATCAGGGGTTTTAATTTATGTGTTTTAGGCTTATTTTGATGTTTTATTGGCTCATGGTCTTAGTATAATATTTTGGGGCAGTTTCGTAATTTAGTTTATCTTTTATTTAAGTTTATTTTTAGAGTTGGAAAATTAGGAGAGAGAAAATTACAAAATTAGATTATTTATTTGGAATTTCAGTTCGATTAGGATTCTTGGATTTATTTTCTTAATATATAGATTGTATTAGGGTTTTTTAAACGAAGAATGATGAATCAAAAGAGTTTGCATTTTGATCTTTCCAACAATGGGTGTGGTGTGCGGTCATTTTGGAGTGAGTCCAAGACAACATTATTTTTTCTTCTTTTTTTCTTGATTTTTATATCTTGAATTCTTGATTTCTTGATTTCTTGAACTTTGATTCTTGAATCTTGAATCTTGAATCTTAAAACCATTTTTTCTCAACCCTTAATTCTTTCTCCATTTTCTTAACATTTAACCATTTTCTCTACCATACAATAATTGCAAAAAAAAAAAAAAAAAAAAAATCAATTGTACTTCTTAGGTTTACCCTATCCTAACCCAAATCCTTAACCCAATCCCAACCAAATTTTCCTAATCCCCTTATTTTCATCTTATTCCCTCGCCATCCTACATCAGATTTGGTACCAAAGCTAAACCTAGAATTGATAAATATGGTATTGAAAGTCAAAACCAGATTTATTTTACTTTCCGAAAAGTCCTTCAAAGTGGTGTGCAGTGACGAATATGAGGAAAACTTGATTTTCACAAGTTTTATTGACAAGATTTTGCAGAATATTGAATACAAGACTTATTGTGGAATTCGTGATAACAGCTTTGTCGTTCAGTTCCATCAAGGAAATTTTATCCATGGTGCTAAGTGCAAGGTATGTCCATCTAAATCTAAGAGCATGTTGAAGAAAAGATAGACCAGACATCAGCTTCAGAAGACGGTGTGCCTACAGTTCTAGAATCAGCGCAGGAATAAGATCATGAAGAGGAAAATACGTCAAAAGAGCGTAAGGAAGATCTTTTGGAAACGACATCTACATTTTTTTGATCATGATGCAATTATTCCATCTCTACCTCAAATTGACTTAATTATCTCAGACAGGTACACTAAAGACTTTGCTAAAATAGAAGATTATAATTTGAAGTTAATGATTCAACTCAACATCAAGACACGAGGTCGAATCTTCGCCAAAAAGAATGAATCACAAATTGTCATGATTATTTTCAAGCACTTTAAAACTCGAAGATGAATTTTCTCCAACCAGGGTAGAATAATGGGGAATGCAAATAAAGTCAAGGGTTCCAACGAAAAAATTTGTAATTATTTAGGTTTTCACTTAATTGGATCTAAATTTATCATTTTATCGTTCAGGATTATTTTAGATTAGTTATTTTTTTTAGTTTTGAGTTGTTTAGAACTTTAATTTTATATTTTTTAGGCTTATTTTGATGTTTATTGCTCAATGATCATAGAATAATATTTAGGTGCAGTTTAGTAATTTTAGTTTGTCTTTTATTTAAATATATTAAGATTAGACAATTAGGAGAGAAAGTTATGAAATTAGGTTATTTATTTGAAATTTTAGTTTGATTAGGATTCTTGGATTTATTTTCTTTATATATAGATTGTATTAGGGTATTTTTTAACGAATATGATGAATAAAAATAAAGTTTTAAGTTTTGATCTTCCCAACAATGGGTGCAGTGTGAGGCCATTTTGGAGTGAGTCGAAGATAACATTCTTTTTTTTTCTTGAATTCTTGATTTCTTGGCTTCTTAATTGCTTGAATTTTTTTAATTCTTGAACTTTGATTTTTGAATCTTGATTTCATGAAAATCCATTTCCTCAACACTTAATCCTCTCTCCATTCTCTTAACCTTTAACCCTTTTCTCTACCCTACAATAATTGTAAAAGATTCCATTTTTTACCTTTTGGGTTTTTACCCTATCCTAACCCAAATCCTTAATCAAATCCCCAACCAGATTTTTCTAATCCCCTTATCTTCATCTTCTTCCCTTACCATTCTGCATCACTTAGCTACCCATTGTTTGTGTCATATCTAGACAAATGAAGTTCATGATATTCATGAGACTACCTATCACAATGGAATACTCGAATTGAGATAGACCAATACAAACATGCTTTCTTAGATGAATACAAGGTTATATGGAGTTCTCGCTGGATCACAATTATATTAATCAAATTTTTTAAGCATTTTCTGAATGTGGTCTGACTAAAACAAGATTATCCTATCTGAATTTTTAATTATTTTAATACCCAAATTAACATCACATTACCAAGGTCTTTCCTTTCAAAGTTTTTCATTAAAACATTTTTGTGATTTTTATCACTTCCAGATTGGTGCAAATGTTCAACATATCAACATATAAGCAAATTACGAGGTGTAGGGCATTATTAACCTTCCTATTAATGCATTCATCTACCTCATCAATTTTATAACCATTGAGCTTAATACTTTATCAAATTTTTCATGTCATTGCTTGGAAACCTACTTAAGGCCATAATGAGACTTTTTAAGTTGTAACACTTTATTTTATATATCTTGAAGCACAAAGCCTTCAAGTTGATCCATATAAATTTTCCCTTCCAATTCATCATTCAGAAAGGCAGTTTTTACATCCATTGATGCATCTCAAGTTTATATAATATCTATAGTAGCTATGGTCACTAAAACTCTCAATAGATGATATTCTTATTATTAAGAAGTATATATAGAAGAAATCGATATCGTCTTTTGCCTAAAGCCTTTTGCTACCAACTTGACATTAAATTTATCTATTGACCCATCAGATTTTAATTTCTTTTTAAATATCTATTTATCTTCAATAAGCTAACACTAGGGTGGTAGATCTACTAATTCCCAAGTTTTGTTACTTAACTCACAGATATCTTTCACGTACATCTTCTTAGGGATTAGAGTCAAGAAGGTACAATTTGAATAATAGTCTAGGAAATCATTATCTTGGAAGTCGTTGACTACTAGCATGAGATCAAAAAATGTACATATTTGCAATATAGGCACATTCTAGCCATATGCAGTGCGAACAACAAAATCAATCTTCTCTTCTTTGCATTATAAAATGAAACGCCTTATAGATGTACCTGCAACAATATACAAGTGCAGCTCAACAAAACACAGGCTGACACTTTTAGGAATGTAAACACATGCATGCGAAACCAAAGAGAGAAAGAAGAAAAAAACGAGGGGTTTACAACACAGCCCCTCTCTCTTATATTGTTATTTTTTGAAGGGAAAAAAATGAAAGAGGCTACAAGTACTATGGAGTTCATAGCAGCAGTCACACAATCGCAAGTTGTGCTCCCATTTACATGTTTTGCAATGTTTTTCGGAGTTCATCCAATCTAATTGGTTTTTGTGAGCAAAAGCATGTCTTTGTGAGCAAAAGCACCCAATTATAGGGTTTATTGACACAACTTCTAGGAACAAGGGTGCAATGGATTGTGCATGGGTTTGAGAGGTCCTCTCTTTTGTTTTTTCTTCAACCCAATTGTATCAACCATCTCCCCAACAAAGTCACTGATTTTTTTAGTGCAAAACAGATAGGGCTTTTACATGATATGGGGAGGGTAAAGGTGAAGTGAATTTGATACCTCGATTAAACTGATAAGACGGTCATTCAAGTACCAATGCAAAACTCGAAGGGGAAGAAAAACTGAGAAGAGGAAGAAAAATGTATAAACGAGAAAGAGAGATGGGGAGAGCCCCCATGAAAGAAGGAATTGGATTTATAAAGTCATGAGCCCCATCCTTTGTGCCCTAAAATATTTTTTATAAGCCAAAAGATGATAAATGATTGAAATACCCCTGTTCATCCGATGATCCAAAATGTGTGATGTGCTCTCAGATGAAAGCCATCGATTTAGCAATCACGCAACCATGATGATACCTTTGCCTCCAAACCTACGTGTTGTATGGTGCCATGGTCCCACCCCATTTGGTGTCTGAAATAAAGACAACTTTGGCCAACGGAAGTGGATAACAAAGAAGTAGCAACAAGAGTCAGAAGCAAAGGAATATTAAAAAAAAAGATGTGCTAACAAATAGCAGGCAATTTTGTAAATTTTGCTACAAACTCTCTTATAATTCTATAAATAGGGGAGTCTTGAAAGTTTAGAGAGATAAATTTATTTATTTTTTGGTTCTCAAAAGATAGAGAGGTCTTATAGAACTAGAGAGCTCTGTTAAACTATAACTAAGGGCCATTCTATTGGATTTTCTAATTGGATTTCTAAGCATTTTTCTTTGTCAGTATTTAGTTTGGATTTTTTAGTTTCTTTATTTCTCTATAATTTAACGAATCTCAAGCCTTACAACTTCCTTCTCCTTTCTTTTCTTCTCCTTTTCATGCAAACTTGATGGGCACCCTGCCACTTGAAAGGGTGGATCTTGATTCATCATCCCTGCGGTAGAAACAAAAGAAGAACTCAAGGCTGAGTTTCTTCGTCCCTTTGTCTCTCTCTTTTATTCCTTCCTTGTATGTTTAATGGTGGTTTTTGTTGCCCTTGGACTAGTTGGCAGAAGTTGTACCCCAAAGTTTGGAGTTGATACTCCCAACCAAATAGAAAGTTCAAGTCAAAAGCAACCCCAATCACCCTCACTGTTTTGGTTGGAAGGATTGAGAGTTGTTGAGTAAGTGGCTTTGGAGGTTTGGGGAGGAAGGGGAGAGCCTTTTGGAGGAAAGTGATTGTGGATAAATATGGGGTGAGTAGGAATGGGTGGGACAAGGCCAACTAAGGTTTGTTGGGGTATGGGGTGTGGAAAGGTATCTTAAGAAGGCTTCCTTTATTTAAGAAAAAATTCATGGTAGGGAGAGGGAGTAAGGTGAGATTTTGGGAGGATTGGTGGTGTGGGAATGGTCCGCTTAAGGACTTTTTCCCAAAACTCTTCAATTTGCCTTTGAAAAAGAATCGAGTAATTTCTCTTTTTAAAATCATTAGGAACAAGGTGACCAATTGGGACTTTGGATTTAGAAGGGCCTTTAATGATTGGGAGTTGAAAATTTTAGGAAGATTGATTTATTTGGTGGAGAATAATCACACGGTGGGTTCTTCAGTTGACCACAGATTGTGGGGTGGTGCTAGGGATGGAAGATTTTCTATCAAATCTATGTACAACATTATTGCTCCAAGAAGCTCGACAACATTCGATCATTATTTTGCTTAAGGTGGCAAGATTCCTTCTAAGATCTCGACCTTTATCTGGCTGGCGGCTTTAGGGAGACTTCCTGTATTAGATCAGATAATTAAAAGAGGCTTCATTTCTCCGAATCAATGTTATATGTGTAGATCTTGTGCGAAAACTTTGGATCACTTAGTCCTTCATTTTCAGGTTGCTCATCAGATTTTGTCACGCTTCTTTTCACTTTTTGATTTGGTGGGTCGTTTTCCTTGCTCGGTTAAGTCAGTTTGGGAGTCGTGGCTGGCATGAGGAGGTTCCTTTTCTTCATTGAAGCGGACTATTTGGTTCTTGGCCCCATATGCAATTTGTTGGAGTATCTGGAAAGAACATAATAGTCGCATTTTTTAGGGAAAGAGTCTACAATTGAAGATTTAGTTCTATCTATTTTGGCTCTCTTGTTCTCTTGGAGCAAACTTTACAAGGAATTCAAAGGCATTTTCTTTGAAAATTTTGTTGTTAGATGGGATGGGGTATGTTCTTTGTTGCTAGAGTAGTAGTTGTTCAGGGTTCTATGTTGTTCTCTGTCTCTTTCTCTTTTGCTTTGTTTGTTTTGTTATTTTGGGTTGGTCTCCTTGACCCCTCTTATTCTCTTTCTTTTTCAATAAATTTATCTTTATCGATAAAAATAAAAATAAAAACACTATGTCCTTTTCATCTCCCCATATTGATCATACTTTGCTATCTCACTCATGGTCAATCCACTTGGCATACTGGTAAACTAATTCATTTCGCATGATCTACGGTGACAATTTTAGTCCCTTTTTTTCAATCTTCAATATGTATTTTGATAACTTATCAACCAAGAAAAAATGCTTGTAATACCCCGAATTCTAATTAGTATCTTGAGAAAATAAAATAGTGAAATTTGGAGAAATTCTAACAGAGGGACTTAAGGTAAAATACTCAGATTTTGTTCTGTCCATCTTTAACGAAATTTGACTTTACCATTGGATTCAAAATAATAGAAAAACATACTTTACCTTATAAGCACGCTCAAATTCAAATTCGGACGGAAAAGTTACAAAATCCTCGAGTTTCATTTTAGATATTTACTAAATAGGTAAATGACATTTTAGATAAATAATTTGAGGAATCCAATCATACCATTAGATTCGTATCAAAAAATAACCCGAAATACAGTATAAGATTATCAAAATCGGCATTCGGAAAAAATAATTTCTGAAATGACGCTTACGTCCTACTTCAGTTATAAATATCTGAATTCTATTAGAAAATTTTGATTTCTTCTTATTCTCCTCTCCAAACAAATCTCATCCATTTTCCCTCAAAATTTGCAACTCAGATCTACACCGAAGTAGAACGATTCAAGCTTTGCTGCAAAAAGGAAAGTCATGCACGTCATCAAGGACTACTCGTGGACGCAAAGAAATTCAATTTTCGTTGGAGGAAAAATTTGAAGATTGGCCGGAGGCAATCTTAAACTCCGTTCAACCGTCGAATATAGCTCAAAGTAGGTTGTCTTCCCTTCCACCTTTTAGTTATGCAATAATTTCATAGAAAATCCATGTGATATTCGATAAATCAATTATTTGTATTTTCGATAGATGGAAATGATAGATGGTTGTCACTGAAGAGCACTACCAGACTTTGTATTTTCGATACAAAGAAATTAGTATATAGTATACAAAAATAAACTATTTTGTTTACCAGAAAAGATTTGTAGAAAACCCATAAAAAGTGACGCGTTGCTGTGTATCCGGAAGCCGCAAGTCAATCTAGAATAGCACTAGATGTCATATGCTCTTCGATAGTATGGGATGCCTTAGAGCATATTACAACTTATGAGATCCGGGAATTTCTCCAAATTATTTCCTAGGGAACGTTGTGTGTAAAGACAGCCTCTGTATAGTGTAGAGGTAGGCGGGGTTCACATGCATTGCCTCTTGATAGGCTTCGACGCGATGGGTCCCTTGGGCTAATTAGTGATTATTGTTAGTCTGTAATCGTCGAACGGTCGACCTCACCATTAGTTGAACTCAGTATTGAGTTCTTGGTCAACTGCCAGTCTAAGCCGGATAAATAGTCATCCAACTGTGGTATGCTAGACTAGCCACAAAATCAAATTATAACAATGAGATTCCACGTCGGATTGGAAGCCTGGAATAACGAATTGCCATAGTTGAGGTGGTTATATCGGCGTGTTCATCTGCTTTTTTATAGATTACAACACCGTGTTCTTATTATATATCTTTTCCTTATTTTGTAATGTTTGATAGATGTTTTTATTTGAAAAATGCATAGGTTACTTTAAATGATAAAAATGATAGATTGAAATTATTATAACTGTTTATTCAGTATGCTTAGACATTTATCGTATGTTACATTATGAAAAACTTGCATTGTTTAAATGTTCAGATGATTATTCGTGCATGTTTGACTCGCTGTTAAAACGGCGTTCATCCTGCTGAGTAACATTCCCTTGTTACTCACCCTATCCTTCCCCTTATAGATTATGCAACTGTTGATGAGCCGTTCTTTAAGGAGTCTTTTGAGGAAGTCCTTGAGGAGGGTCAGATTGATGTCTTGCCGCCCCCGTATTTTTTAGGATTAGTAGAGGATCCTAACGGTTTTTGCTTGTAAATAAGAAACATGTAGTTTAGAAATTTTTGTAACCTAATGTATTATTAGATTGAGGATTTTGACTTATATCAGTGTTTGTCGATTTCTTCCGCTTACTCTAGACTCTCATATAAATGTTAGTCAAATGTTTATTTCCGCTGCGTATATTTTCTTTTCCATAAGTATTATTACTTGTGAATGTTCTAGCAGATTGTGTGATTGGTTACCTCACACCTCGAGATTCTGACTAGTGAATCATAGGGATTCGTGTTGGGATTTCGGGGCATGACAATGCTCAAGTAGACAAAACTAACTATTACCTGCTTTGTTGGTAAACTATGATAATTATAATTATACTATAAGTAATACTTATTGCAATGGTGAAAATAGTCGGCCATTTTAGGTTTAAATAACATCAACAAAAACATATTTTTTTCTATATAATTAATTAATGTATTTTCATAATTTTTTCCAGAAGCCATCTAGTTTACTAAATTTATTTTCTTCTGTTTTCAATGTTCAGGTAAAAAGTGTGCCTACGATTTCACACTTTTGGCTATTGAAGCATCTTACCCTACACCTCCAAGTTTAAAAACATTAACAGCATGAGAAATCATATGAACATACTCAATCATAAGGTTTCTCAAATGAAATGCATGATACATTGCACAATCACGTGATCATATGCAAAAGGACAAAAGCTGTGTTTTCCCACACGCCTCTCATTAGGAATATCCTATTGGACAAGAGAATTAAGGCAAGGATTTTTAATGGAACATTCTTGCATAAATCATTTTGTTCGATGTTAGCTCATCCTAAGATGCACTCAACGTTATTGAAGACCGCCCCAAAGATTTGGGATCAGCTAATCGAACAATGTGTTCGTTGCACTGCTCTTGATAAAATTCTACCTATGACCATCTAATTGTAAGGAAGAGAGCCATCACCGATTTCTATATCATGCATAAAGAAAGTGGTTAGATCATTAATTATCTTTAATTCACCATTCCAGCATTGGTACAATTTAATCCCACTTTTTCTCCTCATTCACAATCTTTTGAACTTTGCCTTTATCAATCCATTCCCTTTTTAGTAGTTGGTCCTCTTATGCATTTGATGCTAAAGGCAATATCCTCTGGAAAATCCTCCATCATGTATGTGGAAAGGGATGACTAATAGAACTTATATGAGAGGAAGGAAGAGAACCTACATGACTTTATTATGATCGTGAAAATAAAATGTTCCTTGGGGCCAATCCCCATAAAGAGTTTAAAAGAATTTTATCTGAACAACTTTTTTTAAAATCGAATTTATTGATTTAAGGGGATGTGTATGCTTTATTTGTACTTGTTGTCATGATGCAATTATTCTCTTCAGCCCTATAGGACTATTTCCACCTACTCATGTAAATGTAATTAAACTCTTCCTTTTAACCCGAGAAGCAAAAAAAATGGGATAGATATATTATGGGTCACTTATCAGGAAAAAAAAATTTTGAAGTTCCACTTTGTTTCAATATCATAAATTACATGATGGGTGTAGCATAAAAAAAAAAGAATATGATGTTATTCTAATGAAGCATTTATGATTTGATGCCAAAAATGAACATGGCATCAATGCTTTTGAGACTGTAAATGATATGAAGAAAAGCAATATACTTGTCCAAGAAGAAAGTGAAATATTGGAAAGAACGTAAAAGTGTCAAAATTGAGTGACTTTCTAAGATCTTAATACTAAATAATGAATTGAATATCATTTGTATTTTGAAGGTGCCAACTTAGCTAAGTAAGGTTGAATAGGATCAAAACTCGCCTTTACCCACTTATCCTTTTTTTTGACCACTCACTCACTTTCCTAGAAAAAAAAAACGGGTGGGGGTGATATTATATGTATTCAAAACATTAATTTCTTTTTTTCTTTTTATTTCTTCAATCTTTATCAATTATGGTCAAAAGAAAGAGAATAATCAAAGTGAAGCAATAAAAGGATATGAACGATATGAAAATGAATATAGAAAAATATGTGAGAATTGAATGCATGGATCATCCTACAAGTGATGGCCAGCCTTTAACAGATGAATGATTGCGTTTTTTTTTTTTTCCATGGGGCTTTGATTGATACTAGGCTTTGAACATCCATCCATATGATCGAATACTTTTCATGGAAAATTAATTTTTTTAAATTTATTTTTCTACATTTTTTTTCCTATGTTTCAATGAAAATTTTATTGAAATTTTTTATGTTTCAATACACCTTTAGCGTGTTATATCATCGTGTCACGGTTTCACTGATTCACACTATAATACTAATTCATAGAAGACAATAACGTTATCAAAAATCAAAAATAAAATAAAATAAAAAGTGAAAGACATGCTTACCTAAGCACTAAGTATTGTTCAATTACTTATGTCCTTATCTCAAGGTCTTGGATTCTTCTCACGCATCTCGACGACAAAGCCCAGATAAACTGAAAACCACAATTACAGTAATAATGGGTGAACAACAGATGCTTCAACTTTGAATAGAGCTTATATAAAATTTTGGGGTCGAAAAAAAAAAGGAGAGAAGTGAAAATTAGGGGTAGATCGCAGTTGAGTTTATAATGGACATTTTTTTTCCAGAAAACCATAATAGGAAAAGTTTCTGCCTGTTTGTTTATTTTCTACGAAAGTTGGGGTTTTGCAGGAAAATCATAGGAAAAAAAATTACAAATTAATTAAAAGAAAAAAAAAATTTAAAAGAAGCCTCACGACTCACAATTTTTTTTTATTAAAGAAAGGTAAACAAAGCAGAAAAAAACAAAATACAAATTACCACTACAAGTCGTCTCATCTTCTTCACAGTCGATCGATCGACAAATCGATCGAGAAAATAGGAGATTATCTCGAGTGGAGACGAGCTAATTGCTAGGGCTTCCTCTGGATTAACTTTTTGGGAAATTTCTGCGCAAACAAAGGGAACACGTGGAATAGTGGGCCTTCTTTTATGTTTATTTTATAGGGTAAATTACATATCAACCCCCTGTAGTTTGGCATAATTTCATTTTGAACCCTTATGGTTTTGATAATTTCACTTACCTCCGCTTTCAGGCAACTTAGAGGAACTCCGGCAGTGAATGAAACTCTCTAACCGTCCTTTATTTGAAAGAAAAACACCTTTAAATCACTATTCATAGTTTCATATTGAAGGGGAGGGAGGAGATTTTAAAGCTCCACTTTTATTATTATTGACCTTTTTTAATAAATCCTATTGTGTCCCATCTTTTTGTATAGATGTCAATTTTAACCCTCTCTTTTCATGTAACATGATTTAAATGTTACTTTTGTCCCTTATAAGTTAAAAAATAAAATTCATTTAATATTTTAAAAATCAAATCAATTATTCGATTAAGCTCAATGAAAATTTCTCTTATTTTTTATTATTTTTTAATAAAAAAAATTAAAACAATAATTAAAATGCCCCGTCTAAACATTCATTGAACCCAATTTTTCATAGGCATATTTTTGTTTGTAAAAATATTAACATTTTAAAAAGGGTAGAATGGTATTTGTAAAAGGTATTTAACTATTAAGTTTACAACAATTTGACAAAATGGAGGGGTAAGTGAACCCCTTAGATAACTATAAGGGAGGTAAGTATAATTATCAAAATGTTAGGGGTCAAAATTATGTCAAGCTATAAGGTTCAAAGTGTAATTTGCCCTATTTTATATTTTAAGAGAGCCTATATTAGCGTGCCAAATTTTCTTATAGCACGTAAAATAATAATTGAATTTGGGATTTCTATATCTATATTTATATTCTATATAAAAAAGAGGCAGGCAATAGGACTTAAACACAGGTCGTGTTCGAACTAGATATGAATGTGTCCACATCTATATCCATGATATTGAGATCTACTTAATTATTGGATTATTTTGTCGAATCGTCTAGAGAATTAGTTTAAAAAATCATTTTAATGTCATAGAAAAATGTAAAATCTAACTACGAACGTAGGAAACTTATAATTTCAAATTCGTAGTATAATTTTAAATGAAATCTATTTTCTTTCAATTTTGATAGTTAAATTTAAAATTTATTATGATTTAAATTCAAAATCCATGCATCAAATTGTAGAATAATTTGTTTTAGGTCTTGATTGTTTAGAATCAAGAATGAAAGTCTTGATTGTTTAGAATCAAGAATGGGATTATCGACTATATGTGCATGCATTGAGGAATTTTTAGGTTTAGGGTGCTTTTGAGCACTATATAATAGAGAATGGGATGCAATTAGGATGATAATCGTGGGACGGTATACCTGTATGTTTATTACTAATATGAACCCTCTTGGATTAGAACCTTCTCTTGATGGTCTCTTCTAGGAACCCTTTAATTCAAAGGCTTCGAATATTCTAGAATTATTTAGAAAGAACTTAAAATGATAATGATTGGATTAGAAGCTTAAGGAAACTATGTCCTTAAAACCCCAATCTTGAAACGCCACAAAGGATGATCACTCCTTTGATGAGTCGAAGATTCATGCACTCGATTAAGAACTCAATCAAGAACTTATAAAGAACTCAAAACAAGAATTCATGAACATAAAGCAAACTTCTTGAAGAAACTTCAATTCTCATAAATGTAAACTATCAATTGTATCCCAAATACAACACGAGATATCCTTTTATAGACAAATTAGATCAAAATTGGGTCTAATCTATCATTTGGAAATAAAAGACCAAAACTAAGGACAATTAGAATATCAAACTCCCAATTAACCCTTGCATCCAATTTGTTCTTACAAATCACTCTCTTGCACAAAAAGATAGTTGACCATCCTTGGTGAAGCTTTAACATCTCCAAAGTTCGTCTTAGAATCTTCTAGAATGGCCTCCTTGTATTGTACTTTCACAATCAAGCCTTGCAATGCCTCTTTCATCCTTTTTATCCTTGTCCTAGTCATCGGACCGCCAATTCCTTACAATGGTTCTTGAAAAGACTTGGGAACATCAACTTGAGTTAGTTTGTAAGCAACTTGATCTCCGTTATTTTTCCCCTCTTCGAAAAGATTCATTCTCGAATCACCTACATCAAATAAGGATAAATCAGCAACATTAAAAGTTGCAGTAACATTACCCTAGTCACTTAGCAAGTCTAGTTTATAGGCGTTATCATTGATCCATTGCAAGACTTGAAATGGTCCATCTCCTCGAGGCTGCAATTTTGATTTCCTTTAGGTAGGAAATCGTTTTTTATGCAAGTCCACCCAAACCCAATCTCCAGGGTGAAAAACAACTTTTGATCAACCCTTATTTGCTTGCTTAGCATATTGTTCATTCTTCCTGTTAATGTTAGCTCGAACTCTGGCATGTAAATCTTTCACAAAATCTGTCTTTTTCTTACCATCAAGATTAACATGTTCATTAATAGGCAAAGGTAAAATATCCACAGGCGTTAAAGGATTAAAACCATAAACAATCTCAAATGGAGAAAATGTAGTAGAATGAATAGTCCTATTATATGCGAACTCAATATGTGGTAAACACTTCTCCCGTTGTTTTAAATTTTTTTGAATGATAGCACGCAATAAAGTAGTGAGTGTCCTATTGACTACTTCAATTTGACCATCCGTTTGAGGATGTACAACAGTAGAAAATAGAAGTTTAATTCCTAATTTACTCCACAAAGTACGCCAAAATAACTTAGGAACTTAACGTCTCTGTTACTAACAATTGACTTAGGTAGCCCATGCAATTGAACTACTTCTTTAAAGAACAAATTAGCAAATGATATGAACCCTCTTGGATTAGAACCTTCTCTTGATGATTTCCTCTAGGAACCCTTTAATTCGAAGGCTTCGAATGTTCTATAATTGTTCAGAAATAACTTAAAATGATGATGATCGTATTAGAACCTTAAGGAAGCTATGTCCTTAAAACCCCAATCTTAAGACGCCACAAAGGATGATCACTCATTTGATAAGTCGAAGATTCATGCACTCGATCAAGAACTCAATAAAGAACTCAAAACAAGAATTCATGAACATAAAGCAAACTTTTTGAAGAAACTTCAATTCTCATAAAATGTCAATTGTCAATTGTGTCCCAAATACAACACGAGGTATTCTTTTATAGACAAATTAGATCAAAATTGGGTCTAATTAGTCTTTTAGAAATAAAAGACCAAAACTAAGGACAATTAGAATATCAAACTCCCAATTAACCCTTGCATCCAATTTGTTCTTACAAATCACTTTCTTGCACAAAAAGATAGTTGATCATCCTTGGTAAAGCTTTGACATCTCCAAAGTTGGTCATAAAATCTTCTAGAACGGCCTCATTGTATTGTACTTCCACAATCAAGCCTTGTAATACCTCTTTCATCATCTTTGTCCTTGTCCTAGTCATCGGACCGTCAATTCCTTGCAACGGTTCTTGAGAAGACTTGGGAACATCAACTTGAGTTAGTTTGTCGGCAACTTAATCTCCATTAATTACTTTATGATTTATTACTTTCAATAAACTACTGCTTATTTATAATTCTAGAATACATGGAAAAATCTTCACACTTACAAATTTATTTAATTTATTTCAAATAAATCTTTATATATATATATATATATAGTCCCGTTCAACAACAAACATTTTGGCAAAACATTTTTCAAAACATGGGTTAGAGGTCTTGGAATCTGCTGATTTTTGGTGAGGATGATCTCTACAGTGAGGAGATCATCCTCAACAAAAATCAGCCCATTCCAAAACTTCTAGCCCCAGTTTATAAGTTGAAAAGTCGTGGACCGTCCATTTTTTGTAAACCATTTTTGATGGGGTTAGAAGTTTTGGAATGGGCTGATTTTTGGTGATGATGATCTCCTCACCGTAGAGATCATCCTCACCAAAAATCAGCCCATTCCAAAACCTCTAACCCATGTTTTGAAAAATGTTTTGCCAAAATTTTTGTTGCTGAACATTTCCCATATATATATATATATATATATATTTTGTTATCCATTAAAGAGATAATGAATGTCTAATCAATTAATCGATAACTATTTCCGAAAATGATCAATTAATTTAAAATAATAGGGGTTTGATATTCTCTCCAATAGTATAAGATACCACTTGAGAATACCATATGTGCGATTGAAATTCGGTGGACGACTTTGATGGTCCCAATCCGCACTAATCCGAAGTTATTCCTTGCGCCTCCCTCCTCGTGGCGGCCTGGTACCTGCTATAGACACTCTAATTCTCAAGTTAGAAAGGTAGAGAAAACAGTCATCGATACTGGTTAGCTCTCAATCTCTCCCGTCCCCCCTCAATAGTGCCTACTACGCTATTTAACCCCCCATACCTTACCCTAGGGTTTCCCCCTCTATAAGTTGCAATCATGGGATTTTTGCTGGTGTGATGGGATTATTTACCTAACTGAGATATTCTGGATTGATCAGATTTATCTACAGAGATCCCCTCTGAGATTTCTGGGATTGACATGCACGCAATAGTATTGCAATTTTCTCGAGGCCTGACCTGCTTAGCAAGACTAGCTTCGCTTAGTACTGTGCTACCTTGCTAGCCAAATTAGGGAGGTCTCTGCTCTAACCTACCCTACCTACTGAACATCACCTCACCAACTGATTTGTGTCAGGTACTACTTGGCCGGCTTGGACACATGTACGATTAAGATTGTTGTGCAATTATTTTCCTTTACAACTACCCCATTTCGATGAGGTGTAAGATTTCTTCATCTCCTTGAGATGCAATTCTGCTTTCCTATTGGCTACTCAAGTCTTTCATAATTGCACTTGTTGTTTTCGAATCGACGCATTCAATGCAACGTCGCTTCGAATCTCTAACGATGGCCCATATGGATTCCTCTTCATTTGCATTCATCCACGTGTCCCTTAGCCTCTTTGCAATACTCTCAATTTACAACTCTTTTGTTGGATTCGAACTGTCCTCTTAGGCGTATGTACTTATTTGCCTCTTCTTATAAATAGGGGATTTGGTGCATTCTTCGTCTGCTATCGTGCTGAAACTCTGCAAATCTGTTTCTATGTTTTTCTATGAAGACATTTTCTCTTTCTTATTCTATTTTGTTGCAGTAGTTAACCTCTTTGCTTCGAGGTAATTTCTTCATTTCTCTATCTGTTCTCTTCCTTTTTCATACTTGGCCTTCCCATGGCTGTCATTGCATATTAACTCTGATGAAGCCTGTATATTCCTGCTTCGATTCACATTTGGGTTGGTAGTGACTCTAATACTCCTAATGATTACCGCCAGGGAGAAATCTTTATCTAAACCGGCCAAATGAAGGTCGGCCTTAGTTTTTTTCTCTCTACTTTCCTTAGAGAGGTACTAAGTAGATAAACCAGTCCCCTAGTCAAATGTCCGAGAACTTCTAACATCTGGTGGAGATTGTGGAGAAGATGGACGTCACCCCCAATGACTTCCTCTCCTGATACAACCTGAAGGTGATTCCCAATCGGTCGGTATTCTACTTGTTGTCCTCTAAGAGTACGGCAGTGGCTCTAACCCTTTCTCTCCCAAGTTCTGATAAAGGATAGTACAAAGACCCCCTCTACATTTTTGGGGACTAGGAATTTGCCCCTAGCACTCCCCATAAGGGATCCAGAGTCCCTCATACCTTCTAGGCTACTGGCTGAAGTTGTCTCTTTCATTTACTCTATCCACGCTCAGTATTACTTTCTCAACTACATTTCTTCTTCTTGTGAAGAATCTTTTGCTTTGGTGGTTGCGGAGGCTAAGAAGATATAGCGTAGAGCATCCGAAAATCGAAGGCCAAAGGTAGTGAATTTTTGAACTAGAGCTGCTGAAAGAACAGTGGTAGACAATCTTCTAGGTGACGTCCATTGGCCACCACGACAAGCTCTTTCGGGTCGTATCGTGAAGGGTCTTGATCCACTTTCTTCAACTCCACGATGAAGGGATCCCAGTCTACTTTTGAGGTTCTGCTTGGGCCCTCCAACATCATGAACATCAATCTCTTGGAATTCCTTCTTTTCTCTACCACCAGGGATATTCCGCTACTTGTCCCAACCAAGGTGCAGAGGAAGAAGAGAAGCCACTCATCCCATAGTACCGGCCTTTCTGGGAGCTGTGCCGTTTGGGGAACCTAATACCCTTGCTCTCGTCTCTGCTTCTACTTTACTACGATTACTACTGAGGTTACTACTAGTGCTATTGTTATTTCTATAGAGCTTCCTGAGGAGATTCAGGCTGAGGCTGGGCAAAGTTTTGCCACCCCCAGGGAGGATAGTCATGTTCTTCTTCTTCAGTAGTGGAAAATGTATCGACTGGTCAGGAAGAATCTAAGGAGCCCTTTTTTTCTGAGGGGTCTGAGGGTGAGGGCCCCTTTATGCGTAAAACCCCTTTAGATGAGGCTGCATTTGCTTGGATGGGCCACGAAGCTTATTTCTGATATGGGAGTGAAGGCAACCTCTTCCCTCCCCCTTGCCACGTCCAGAATAAAGGTTGCAGGATTAAAGATCCTATAACCGTTGTTTCCCTGTTCTCCTAGTCCATTTCCCCTATGGATTGAGATGTTGCTGACCGGACTAACGCTGACCTGGGTTTCGGTCGCTTCGTCCACGACCTTCATCAGGTAACTACTGTTCTAACTACCCTACTCAACTATTTTCCAATATATGTGTTCTAACATACTATTTCTTACTTCGTAGGCTCACATTTATGGAACCATGACCTTCCTGAAGTGGCGTGAAGCCAAAAACTGGACAACTACCTTAGTTAGAGAATAGGACGAGAAAATAATTATACTCCATTGAGCTGGCCTCTTCTATCCAATTTTCCCAAGAGGCTAGAGAGGAGATGGAGGCTAACTTGGCTCAATTATCCATGGCCAACCTAGATTTGGAAACATCTAATAAGAGGCTGACAGATCTCCAAAATATTATACAACTAGAGCTGATCAGCTATAAAGAGAGAGTGCAATGGAGAGATGAAAAGCTAGCAAAGCTCTGAGACAAGGTTCAACAATAAGAACTCGAGCTGAACTCCCTGAGAACAAGTGTTGATTCAGTCAGGTTTGCTCAGGTTAAAGAGGATGAGGCTAAGACAATGAAGTTGTTGGGGTAACTACAGGCCCAATACTCTCGGTTGGTAGATGAATCTTCTATGAAAGCCTACAATGAAGGCTTCGAGGTCACTCGACTTCAGTATGAGGATGAAAAGGATGATAGGGATGACGAAGATGACCTGGTTGATGCACCCAAGGTAACTCTTATCCGGGATACTCTTTGGACTGGACGTTATGGGTGTGCTCTCCCCTTCCAACTAAATGAGGAAAATAAGCCTATTGCCATACTCAGTTGAGCCCCTGGTAATCTTATGAAGGTTGGTGCTACCTTAGAATTGAACCTTGCTTAAGCAGCGGGTTCCTTATTTTAGCCCATCAATCCCCTGTCCAACCATCCATTCTTGTCATTGATGTGGACCAAGACAAAGTCGTTTGTCCCTCTAACACCATTGTTGAAACAAAGCCTTCTACTGTCCTTGCTCAGCCATCTACTAATCTACCATCATCCTCTGAATGATAACTTATTTTCTACTGTTGTACTTGTGCTCTCTGTACTTATCCCGTATTTCAGGATCTTTCTTTTGTACTTTCTCTTAAGTATAAATGGAAAAATCTTTTGCACTTGTTGTGACTTTTGTCATTTCTTCATTGTCTCATCACTTCTGCTCTGTTGACTATACTACTTGTATCAAGCTGGTTGAAACAACCCCTACATACATTAAGCTGTTAAGGGATTCACTACTGTTTTGCCTTAACGATTAGCCCATTCAACTGTAAGACTACTTATGCTGCTCTGTACACTGTACATTGCTCAATCATACTGTAAACTGCAAACTATTTCAAACATACTTGCACACTGCAAATTGCTCAAACTGCTCTGTACACTGTACACTGCTCAAGCATACTGTAAACTGCAAATTGTTTCAAACATACTTGCATACTGCAAATTGCTCAAGCATACTTCCCTTCTACTTTACTTCTCCCCAAGTTCTACCTAAAGTAAAGTTTACTTTTGGTGGAACCTTTTTAGTCTAATGTTGCAAATGGTTCTCGAGCCACTGCTATTTACGAAGGCTCTGACTCTACTTACGTTCCTAACTGTAAGTTAACAATGCAAACAGCTATCTGAGCCACTATCCTTGAAGAAGGCTTTAACTCTTCTCATATTCGCAATTGTAAAACAATTTGTGCTGGCTAACCCTACAAACGACTACCTAAGTTACTGTCCTTGAAGAAGGCTCTGACTCTGCTTATATTCGCAATTGTAAAACAATTTGTGCTAAGCTAACCCTGCAAACGTCTATCTGAGTCACTGTCCCTGAAGAAGGCTCTGACTCTGCTTATACTTGCAACTATAAGATAATCTGTACTGAGCTAACCTTGCAAATGGCTATCTGAGTTACTGTCCTTAAAGAATGCTCTAACTTTGCTCATACTTTTAGCTATAATATTCGACTAACTTTTCGACTAGTGAATTCGTGGTAGAATGGGACCCCAACCAGCTTCTGCTCTGCCAACAAGGGCAAAGCAAACCTATGTAGGTTCGGACCCCAACTGGATCCACATGGTTATTGTTACTTATACTAGAACTGAGCCCTGACCAGCAATCTTGCTCTATCAATAAAGGTAGAGAAGACCCACGTAGGTTAGAATCCCAGCTAGATTCCACTGAAACATTCTTGAAGCTCATGACAAAGTAAGACCTCGACCAACCATCTTATTCTACCAACAAGGGTAGAGAAGACCCATGTAAGTCCGAATCCCTGCTGGATCCACATGGCTATTATTACTCGTGTCAGAGTTGGACCCTGACCAGCTTCTTACTTTACTAATGTAGACAGAGAAGACCCACGTAAGCCCGGATCCCAACTAGATCCCCTTCTTCAGCTTAACCATGTAAACACACATGAAAAACAAACACGACAAAACATTTATTGATAATATCTTTTTAAATTACATGCATTCCATGGTCTAGGTAGCTCCTGACCAAACATTGTGAGTAGGTAATATACTCCCTTCTGGTCTATGCTAACCACTCTATAAGGTCCTTCCCAATTTGCTCTTAGCTTGTCACTGTTATGTTCTTTCGTGTTCTAGAATACTCGTCGTAATACTAAATCATTTTCTTGAAACTATCGAGGACGAAACTTTTTATTGAAGTAGTTCTGCAGCTTCATGTGGTAATGCTCTAGTCTGACTAATGCTACATCTCGCTTTTCTTCTAACAGGTCCAGTTCTGTGACCAACTGCTGGCTATTTCTCTCAGACTACACTACCCTGGTCCTCACAATGAGAACGTTATTCTCCATAGGGATCACAACTTCTATCCCATAAGCCATAACAAATGGGGACATTCCTGTGGACATTCTAACAATTGTCCTGTAAGCCCACAAAACTCCATGCAAGATAGATATCCATCTGCCTTTGGCCTCCCCTAACCTCTTCTACAAAATGTCTAGCAACACCTTCTTCGTAGCTTCGGTTTGCCCATTGTAGGCACCACATTTTTGCATACACCTGATTAATCGACTCGTTAACCCGATTTCAACGGTTTTCAATGATGGATGATTATTCCAATGCTCTATTTTGTTATTAGATATATTTCATAAATTTGGATGAGGTATCTCAAACTAACAAAACTGTAGAAACCATGCTACACTAGGAAAATATAACCCTAAAAAAAAAATCATCATTTTGTAGATAAAAAAAAGTTTTACAATAAAAATCATTCAAAATTGATCAAATTACCAAAATATCCCTAACATCAAAACATCCTTAGAGCCCCCTTATGCTTAGGAAAAATCCTTTCGAATACATAAAATAATAAAGTAAAACTAAATAAATCATTTTACCAATTTTCATCAAATTCGACAAAATTATGAAAATACCCCTCATAGAGTTCACAATCATTTAATGCAAAAAATTCATAAATGACATAAGCCCATAATCCCATTTAATTCCGTATGAAAAATTGATTCCAAAACATCTTAGAACATCGAAAAACGACTTGAAACTCAAAAGTTCTCTTCAGAGGCAAAAAGATAATTTTTCAATTAAAAAAATTTTAAATTTCGAAATTAATAAATAAAATATTAATTAACGTAAAGTGAAACCTTAAATAAATTAATTTTAAAATCTGAACCAAGAAAATTAATCAATCAAACCCTCAAGCAAAATTGTTGATGGTTGCATACTTATTTAAGTCATACAAGGGGCATTTTCTTTTTTCCTTTAAATATGTAGTTTCCCCCCTTATACTAGGGGCATTTTTTTTAACGATGTGTTCAATTATCTTCAATGCCATGTTTATTGTCAAACTAGGGGCATTTTATTTTTGAGCAATGTCAATCCCAAAAGATAATGGGAACCCCAAACTTAAGGTTACCCTCTTGATAACAATTTTTCGAAAACCCTTGTGGTTTAAAAGAAATAAAAACTCAGGTTTTAAATTTATAAAATTTTTGAAAAAGAAAACCTTGAGGTTCAAACAAAAACGTTCATGATCTCATATTTTGATTTTTGCCCAAAGAATAACTTATTTATCTAGAGTAGGAGATAGGGCATTCTTTCGTTCTCAGATTCATTAATCCTTTTCCAGAACAATTCATTCTTGGATTCGATCATTCTCTTTCAGATTCATTATCTTCCAGATTTATTCATTCCATCAGTCTTCTCCAAATTTGTTCATTCTTTCTCAAAATTCATTCATTCCTCTGCCAGTTTTGCTTATTACCACCAAGGGTTATCTTGGATTTTGCTCAGATGCCGCCAAGGATTATCTTGGATTTTGCTCAGTGGCCGCCAAGGGTTATCTTGGATTTTACTCAGTCGTCGCCAAGGGTTATATTGGATTTTGCTAAGATGCCGTTAAGGGTTATCTTGGATTTTGCTTAGATGCCGCCAAGGGTTATCTTGGATTTTGCTTAGATGCCGCTAAGGGTTATCTTGGATTTTGCTTAGTCGCCGCCAAAGGTTATCTTGGATTTTGCTTAGATGTCGCCAATGGTTATCCTGGATTTTGCTCAGTTGCCGCTAAGGGTTATCTTGGATTTTGCTCAGATGCCGCCAAGGGTTATCTTGGATTTTGCTCAGTTGCCATCAAAGGTTATCTTGGATTTTGCTCAGTTGCCGCTAAGGGTTATCTTGGATTTTGCTCAGTTGCCGCCAAGGGTTAACTTGGATTTTGCTCAGTTACCGCTAAGGGTTATCTTGGACTTTGCTTAGTTGTCGTCAAGGGTTATCTTGGATTTTTCTCAGTTACCACCGAGGGTTTTCTCGGAATTATGCTCAGCTTATGCTCAAATTATACTCAAATTATGGTCAGTTATGGTCAGTTTATGCTCAGTCTATGGTCAGATTATGCTCAATTATGCTCAGTCTATGCTCAGTTTATGCTCAGATTATGCTCAAATTATGCTCAGTTTATGCTCTATTCATATTCATTTTATGCTCAGATTTTACTCAGTTCCAACTTAAACTCTTTGAAATTTATCTCAGATTTTAAGTGCACACACTTGCACAATTGTTACATCAATCAAGGAGAATTTTTTAAAATTCAAGGATCTGACACTGCCAGTGAGAGCTCGCGTTCAAGGACCTGACATTTTTTTAATTTGGGGAGAGCTTTACCCTCAAGGATCCGAACACTCCGACGAATTGCTAAATCAGGCTGCAATATGAACTGTCACTAGCTTTGATATTCAGATATCGCACTATCTACCAAAATAGATTTGCTATCTAGTTTGCTTCAACCCTCTGCCAAAGAGGGGCATCTGTAGACACCCAATTTTTGGAGTCGCCTGATTAATCAACTCGTCAACCCGATCGCAACGGTTTCCAATGATGGATGATTATTCCAATGCTTTATTTTGTTACCACATATGTTTCAAAAATCCAGATGAGGTATCTCGAACTGAAAAAACTATAGAAACCACGCTACGCTAGGAAAATATGACCCCAGAAACATAGAAATTATCATTTTTCAGATAAAAAAAAGCTTCACGATAAAAATCACTAAAAAATCATTAAATTATCAAAATATCCCTAACCTTAAAACATCCCTAGAGCCTACATTACGCTTAGAAAACTCATTCGAACACATAAAACAACAAATCGAAACCAAATAAATCATTTCGTCAATTGTCACAAAATTTGACAAAATTACGAAAATGGCCCTCATAAAGTTCATGACCATTTCACACAAATTTTTTTATAAATGACACAAACCAATATTTTCATTGAATTCCTTTACGAAAAATCGATTCTAAAACATCATAGAACATAAAAAACAGACTTAAAACGCAAAAAGTCTTCTCCGGGGGTAAAATGATAATTTCATAATTTTTATAATTAAAATTTTCAAAATTAATAAATAAAATATTAAATAATTAAAGTGAAACATTAATGAAATTAATTTAAAATTTTGAACCAAAGAAATCGATCAATCAGGCTCTTAGGCAAAATTGTTGAGGGTTGCCAAGATATTTCTTCAAAGACCCCTCCATTTGGGGGTCCAAAGAATTAAAGATATAATAGAGGGGGGTTCTCCAAAAAATTAAAGTCAACCAAACAAGACTAAACTTAAGGTATTAAAGTCAATCAAGTAAGACTAAAGTCAAAATTAAAGTCAATCAAGTAAGACTAAAGTCAAGATATTAAAAATCAACTAAGTAAGACTAAAGTCAAAATCTTAAAGTCAATCAAATAAGATCAAAAGTCAAAATCCTAATAAAGTTCTAATTAAATAATAACTTTATTTAATAGAGTTCTAACTAAAATACAAATCTACCCAAAATAATTCTAACTAAAATATAACTCTACCTAAAACAATTTTAATTAAAATACAACTCTACCTAATAGAATTCTAACTAAAATACAACTCTAACTAAAAGAATTATAATTAAACACTAATTCTATCTAAACCAACCCTTAAAAAAATCTATAAATAGGGGTCCTCACATCCTATTTTCGTATCAAATCATAAACTCTAAGAGAAGTAGGTCAAAAAGCCTCCCTAGCCTCCCTAACCTCCTATAAATCCTAATTTTGAAGCCCCAACTTCTTACCTAACACCTATACTTCAATTTTAGCTTGAAAAACCCTTAGAAGCCCTTCAAAAATATCCCAAAATTCATAACAAATTTGAAGAATCCAGATCCAAGAAAGAGATACCTTACCTCGGAGATCAAAAATCAGATCCGGAGACAAAATGAAGTAAGGAGTACGGTACAAGGAACAGTTTTATGAGATCTGAGATAATAGAATCTTTGCGTATCGAAGGTAAAATTTCTATTATTTTTTATCTAGGTTTTGTTGTTAGTAATGTAGTCTTATTTGGGATAAGTAGAGACCGACATTGGTCGGACTGGGTTGGTACCTAACACCTTCCAACCCCGTAATGTGATCCCTCGATTCAGTTTTTTCTTTAATAGATTAGTTTTTTATTCGTTTAGAGTCCATATTCGGTTCCTAGACCGTAATAATTAGGTGGCGACTCCCAAACCTCAAGGGTCAAAAGCGGATCGAGATTGCTCCCCGCGGATCGAGGGCGCTTTCAGATTCTTCATAATGATTTAAAAGAGTGCTAACGAACGTGGGTCGCGGCTATTCAATTGTCCCACGATTTATTTCTTTCAAATCATCTACAGTGGCTTGTCCGCCTTCTTCAAAGACCGATAAAACATTTTCAAACTCTTCATCTGGCGACGTAGAATCTTCTTCAGGGAATTCCTCAATGGTAATATGATTTACCGAAACGACATCTTCAAAATTGTCTGTTCCAACAGTTGAAGCTCTGTTATTGCTCGTTTGGTTTGTGAGGATGATGGTGCGTCGCTTCAAAACCAATGCATCTGATATCGAGACCTCTAAAGCTGCTTGTCGTTTCATGCTAGATGGAATAGTGCTATGCATGCCACTACTATCTTTATGCTCCATATGTTTATTTATTTGCTTAGGTCGACATCACGATTATCTTCAAATTTTTACTCCAACATTCTGACCAAGTTTAGATATAGTATACGCACGAGATTTATGAATTTGTACTTCATCATGATCATCTAAAGCACCCAATCGGTCAAATACCGACGTGGTTAAGATGTGGCCACCAATTAGATCAAAGATCGATGTTCGTGGAACTAGTGTTTCTTCTACAGACTCATCGATGACCTCTACTGTAGTATGTTATGAAGAAGCTGTCTTCATCTTATAAATTTTGATTGGAACCTCTAGCGTATACCCTAGCCCTGCTCGTGTGAATGAAACTCTTTCTCCAGCTCGAACGAGTTTGAATTGTGTTGCAGTTAAACCATGAATTTGATCAGTTTGTGGTAATTCACCCAACCGCACAGGTTCACCTTTTCCATAACCGACAATCTTGAATAACTTTGAAGTTTTAGGACTGAACCAACTTTTGCAAGGTTGTCTTCATGGTTCTTCGCGATTGACGTAGTTGGGACAACGTTTTCCACGGATGTCCTTACTATGTAAGATTTTTGGAGAGGTGTAACCGAAAAGATTAACTCTTCTTTCAACGTCTCCAATTCGATTTTAGAGACAAAAGGCTTGGTCTTTGAAGAAATCTCTTCGAAAGGTGATTGTCCCGGCTTTTGTCTTGATTGTGGCACGTAACGAAACATTCGGGTTGGCAACATAATTGTGGATGACGTGTCCACCATTGATTAACCCACCTTAATCTGTCGAGTTTCTGGTTCTTATTTCTTACTACGTTCTTTCCGAAGCGGAGGACCAGGAGAAATCTCCTTGGCATCATTCGTAGTATGTTTTCCTTTGTCGGGTTTTTGCTTATTAGAAGGAGGTACCGAAATTGGAAGTGCTTCTTGAATGACATCCCCTTTAAAATAGAATTTTGTATCTGTAAAATACGTTTCTGCCTTGTCAAATGGGTTATCTTCGGCTATTACACTCTTCTGCACACCATTTTAGTAATACTTGAAGTATTGATGTAACGTGAATGGTACTACCCCAGTTTCATGCAACCATGGTTGGCCGAGAAGCAAGTGATATGAAGTTTTACAATCAATCACGTGGAAAAGCGTTGTTGACTCCAAATCTGCAATAGAGAGCTTGACTCTTATCATGCTAATCGCTCTTTGACCTCCTAAGTTGAAGTCCTGAATCATCAACTTACTACGAGCAAGTGGATCCGATGATATGCCAACTTGTTTCATAGTACAAATTGGCATGATGTTGACCGTAGAACCACAATCCAGGAGGATTCTTTGAATTTTAGTTTCCCTAACATAACCTGTAACATAAAGAGGCCTATTGTGAAGTCGAGACCCTAATTGGAGATCCTCGTCAGTGAAGGTGATTGTGGCCATACACATACTGTCTTGTTGTGGATCTATGTCAGGTTGAACTTCCTATTTTGAATCAGTTGAGCTTTGTTTTGAAGTAAGCTGAACTTTCTGGAATTCACTGAAAAAATCGACGTCGACCTGCGAATCTTCTATTTCTGAGATGCTATTGTCTTTTTCAAGTCGTTGATTTTCATCATTGGAAGTAGTAGGATGTTCTTTGGACCTATCATCAATATTATCTTCTAGCACTTCCGCTTTCACTTGATGACATGACACCGTGCAGACTTCCTTTAAGAACTTCTTGGGTAAGAATTCTAAAAGAGTAACTGACACACGGGGTGGTTGCTGAAGGATGTCTTCAAGGTCTACGGGCGGAACTCAGAAAGCCTTCTTCTTTATTGCTCTCTTTCGTTTCTTTGACCCTATACTTAATTTTGACTTTCTTCTCTTTCTCTTTGATTTCGAAATAGAAGGAGTTGGCATATATGTAAGGCGTCTTTTCCGATGAGTGACAACTGTCCACCCTTCGTCATCAACTAAAGTAAACTCAAAGATGTCTGATTTTGAATTTGAAGTCGACTGAGATTGTTGTCCTTGTTGAGGTAGAGTGGAAAATGTGATGATTTTCTTTGATTTGGCCTTGCCCCCAGCGTGGGATGGGCCTTTTCAACATCATAATGTACGGATACGAGTTGTGATGATTTAGATAAAACTTTGGTGATCTGAGGATATGGAGTCTGCGTTGCATACTGACCTGCCAAGAGTATTGGATCAAAAGATCCAAATGTGATAGAGGTCATGTTGGAAGTAGCAACATTTCCAATAAAATCAAATTTAATTTTCCTTGACGTGCCAAATCCATAATCTTCTCCTTGAAAATGAAGCATTTTTCAATCGGGTGCCTAATCACCTTGTGATAGCAACAATATTTCAGATCATTGTCGCGACTTGCTTCCTCGGGTCGTTTGGGCACTGGAAGTTCAATAAACTTTAATTTCAACAACTCTTCGAACATGCCCAAGACGTTAGCATCAGGAAAAAGGTACTCTTTTGCTTAAAACTCTTTGAGAGTTTTCCAAGCTTTTCATTTTTCTTGTGTTGAATCAGTTTGCGGCTGATCTTCTCTTCTTTTACCTGTGATCTTGACAGATTTGTTGGTGGTGGTAGACAAGACTTCTTTAGTTTTAAAGGACTTGCCATCCTTCTTTTCCTATCTTCGAGGCTCGTTTGGTCGTGGAGTCTGATTCACAGCTATACTCTGTTCCATGTCGTGGGCTCGAGTAGCTAGCTCTACAAAAATATGTGGTTTAATTCCTTTCAAGATGTAAAGGAGTTGTCAGTGCATCCCTTGAACACACATTTCGATAGTAGAAGATTGAGAAAGTCGATCCATGCATTTGAAGAAAAGATTTCTCCAGCGTTCAATGTACTCAATGACCGATTCATCTTTCCATTGTTTGATGGCAGTAAGCTTCACCATACTCACCGTTCTTCTGGTGCTGTAGAAACGGCCAAGGAACACTCTTTCGAACTGATCCCAACTGTCTATTGAGTTGGGTTCTAAATCGGTATACCAATCGAACGCATTGCCGCAGAGGAAACGAACGAATTATTTCACTATGAAGTCACTGAATGTATCGGCGTTGTTGCAAGTTTCGATGAAGTGGACAATATGCTACTTTGGATTGCCTTTTCCCTCGAATTGTTGGAATTTTGATGGTTGATATCCCACTGGAAGACACATTTGTTTGATGCGTTGAGTGTAAGGTTTGGAATATACCAATGAAGACTATGGCATGCCCCCATAGTGAGCACGAATGGTGTCAGTAATCATTACTTGCAGCTGTTGAACGGAAAGTGAGGCAACAGACCCCTGTGATGGGTCTCGCGTAGCTTTACGTGAGCCAGCATAGTCTTCTCCCTCTTCTTCATGCGGAGTCGTGTACGCTTCAAAAGTGAATCCTAGAAGATGTGAAGGTCCAGCACTCGATTCATTCTTCTTGTCTTTATGCTCCAAATGACTAACAAGGGTTGCAATCTGGATGTCTTTGTCCTCCATTACCTTTGTTAATTTGTTGATGGTGTTTGCCATCTGGGCAACTTGTTCCTTCATCATTAGTGCTCTAGCTGTGATCACTACTCTGATGGATGTATGAGTTTGTGATGGAGAAGTGATCAATAAAGATCTAGACGATCCTTCGCTTGACTTCGAATCAGATCCAGAATTTGACGAGTCGTCTTCTACCACGTTCGCCCACGATTCCTACGTGGTAAGTGTCATTTTTGTGGCACGTTTCTTGGAGTGATGCTAGAGAGGCTCCACTAGATTGGATCTACCAGTCTTTGTCATTGTTCGTGTCACATGATGATCGCGACTAATAACCTGAGCAGACTCAAGATTGAAATAAAGGATTTTCTTACCTTTCTCAGTAGCGACAAATGCGATAGCGTTGACGTTATGAGATGCCATCGATGCTTTATGTTATGTTCTTATAGTTAACTGAAAGATGAGATGTTGAGATGGTCCCACCGGGCGTGCCAAAAATTTATCGACAATAAATTTCTACGGATCTACCTCGAGATTCATGAAATATGATCGCAAATGATTTTATTGATTTTTGATAAAAAGGAGATACAGATCTCAGTGTTTCTTCTGATTAACAGTCAAATACAAAATAGTGATGACGTATGTAGCTTTTCTTTTCTCCATGCTTTGCGCTTTATCAATTGAGGAGGATGCTTTGGTGTTGGCTTTGCTTTATGCTTGATCTTCTGTAGAGGCTTTTGTAGATTTTCTTCTCTCCGAGTTTTGCGCTTTATCGACTGAGAATGTTTTCTTGGCTTCTGGAGAAGGGCTTTATGCTTGATCTTTTCTTTAGTCGGAGTCCGGATCTCTGAAGAACCTTGCTTTGTCTCTGGAGGAGGGCTTGAGAGCTTCTTCTTCTCTAGAGGGAGAGCTTCTGTCTTCTGAGAGAAAGTAATCCTGATCCCCCTGTCCATGAGAGAGGCTCTTGTATTTATAGACTTAAAGGTAATTTATCTTTCCAATTATACCCCAACTTAAAGAGATTTAATTGATTTGTTAAAATGTTAAATTTGTCCAAATCCAATTTTAAAGATTTTATAGATCATTACTGGGCCGAACTCATTTTTTTGGGTGTAGGGCCTAATATTTAATGTGTGGATCACTTGAATTTTATTTAGATCATGGGCTTTATCTGCGAAAGCCCAAATCCAAACCATATGTGGCTTGTTCCAACCAATGGCCCCAATTTAAATTTATTTGCCCAATTTTAATTTAAGGGACTTTCATTAATTTAGAAAATGACGAAGACCCATTTCAATTTTGATGTCTACAACATCTACTATTCTTAAAGCTTTTGAAGATGGGAAAAATATTGGTGGGAGTACTAAGCTTTCAAAACCAACAAAGATTATAAAACAAGTGGACATAAGGATGATTGCTGTGTCACCTCTTGAGCATGATATCACTCAAGAAGATGTGGAGTACTTTTGTGCACAATATGGCAAGGTGAATATCGTTAGGCTACCTCATCATGTTGCGGACAAGAGGTTCTTTTGCGGTAGTGCTCTATCTCAATAGAGGAAGACACGAGAAATATGTTAAAGCAAAGTTTGAGCTTTGCGGGTGCTAAACTAGAACTAAAATTGAAGAAGGATTTTGATGTTAAAAGAGAAAAGATGATGGTCGAATATGAGAATTATCGTCCTCTACAGGTTCAACCAATAGAAGTAGTTCCAGCACGGATGCAGAGTATCCCAAAGGTTTAATTATTTCATTCAAGTTAAAACATAAATTAGTAGAAAGATTAACGGAACATAATGGCATCCATGAAACAACTGAACAAGGTGATGATTGCGAGACCTAGGTGGAATTAGTTTCTATAGAAAATGCTCCTGTGGAGAGTGAGCAGGAGACCTCAAAAAAAGTTAATGATGGTGAAGAAAGACATTTGGATAATGTTACAAAGGAAAGGCTAGAATCAGCCTAGTGAGATTTAATTCTTACTAAGGATATTTGAGCTAACCATGTGGCACCCCAAACCACGTTCCAATGCCACAAGCTTGTAGAGGACAAAATTATTAGAATTTAAAAAAAAAAATTATTTTCATCTTGAATTTTAATTTTAAATTTCAAAATTTTGATAGTCATCAATTTTCAAAACCTTGGATCTATCTTGAAAAAAAAATTTGTTTTCGAATTATTTATTTATTTATTTATTTTCTTCGATCCAAGTTATCTTTTACATGAAACCTAGAGGTTGTGGTATTGGTTTGTTGATGCAATGGTCCATGTGAACACAATAACCCTTAGTAAGGTTTGACATCTTACTTAATTGGTTAGGACAACATAAGTTCTCACCCCTCAAGGTTTGTTGCGTAACAAATTTTATATAGAAAGGGGATTTTGTAATAAAGATTCAACATGTAAGTCTGTCCCACAAATCTCTAAAATAAATAATTGAATGAATTTGAAAAAAAATAAAAAATCGACAAATTGTGTGAAATTGTTAAGGCAAGCATTAACTCAATTGAATCTTTAGTGCATTACGTGATGTGATAGAATTTCTTCATATTTTCATGTAAAATTTTTCCACATGACATTTTTGTCAATATTTGGAAGTTGGGTCATACGGTTCAACTCAATTGAATTATTTTACTCTTAATGCATCATTTTACCATGATATATGCATATTTGATCATGATCAATTCTGCTTTTTATTGTTTGATGCTATTGATTTAGTGTGCTATGTTTGCTCTTGTAATATGCATTTATTCATTCTTTGATAATATGATTGGTATGATTTATTGATTTTTTTTCTTGGATACTTGGTGTTATTGATGCTTGAATATATGTTGTGATTTGATTTGGCCCATGAGTCAATTTATTTGGAAAATTCCCTAGGTACACCCCCCCTATTTGCACACACTACTACCACATTTAATTTACGATGCATTGCACGCTTGCCAACATGGTACTAGAGTGTGGCTCGATGTCCTCGTAAGATGCGACGTCATTCATGAAAATCACAACTCTAGTCATGTACCTTTATAATATATAAAACTGAGGCATCAATACCGTTTGATTAGGTGACCTTGAAAGATATACTGATGCATCCACATTGGAGTGACCTAAGCCTTCGTCCTATTGTAAGCAGCAAAGTCACATGTTATGATTGCCAACATAGTACTAGTATGTGGTCGGTCCCCTTGTGGGACGCTAAACCATTCACAAAAGCTATAACCCTAGCCTTGTAACTTTATAGGTACCATCTGATTGGGTACACCCGAAAAGTATATAGGTGTATTTAGGACAAGGGGGACTAGAGAAATTACATTGCATGTAGTAAACCTAAGGTCTAGGAGCCTTCCTGTAAGTCACGACTTGAATCAACTATGTGTATTCCCAAGTTGCTCTATCCAATTTAATCAATAGGTAAGTGGGGGGACCAATCCATATTAATCAAATTAAAAACCACAATATCAATCAAACCCAATTGGTAAAAAAATGCAGTTCATTGGGAGCTAATTAAATTAGTTGGCCCAATTGGCAAATGGATCTAACTGGCTAATACTAAACCAATTGGTTTTAGGTTCAAAGATTCGACCTAATTCGTACAAAAAAGATTCGATCCTAGGGTCAAACTAATTTATCTAACCTGAGTTTCAACCCCAACCAGGGGTAGACCCGTGACTAACCTTTCTCACCCTCGTGGTTACTATAGACTTATAATGAATTTGAATTTGATGTTTGCCATCAGACTTTGGCTAATTTATGTCAAATTTTTAATCATGTGATTAAGATTTCAACCTTCAAAATCAATGGTTAATCCTATTTCATTCAAATTAGGTAATAATTGCTCCTAGACATTCTAAACCACCATTTGTGCCACTTTGGATCCGTCAAAAGAATCGTCTTGCTAGAGTACCATCGTCAAGCCCAAGTAGTCAACCTTTGTCATAAGAAGAAATAATTATCATGGATGAAACAACGCTCTATCAAATTTTGAAATCTTTTCAAGCATAAATTATTGCTTATGTTCAAAAACAAATTGAATTCTTGAAGACTAAAAAGAAAAAAAATAAAACTATAGAACCTCAGGTTGTTTTTGACCTCATTGAAGACTTAGAAAATGATCAATTACCTATCGACTAACTTAGTTGATTGAATAATTCAGATTGAAATTTTCTTGAAAAATATTAAGGACCCCGACAATCTTATCCTTGGATTAGGGGCAATGATGTTATTCACTACTGTCTGTCTGCTAGAGAAATTCATAATGCCAAACATGGATAAGTTTGACGGGATTGGTTGTCATAGGACTCACTTGAAGGTATATGTCGACATCATACAATCTCAAATTTGAGTGAAGAACAGATGGGTCAACTTTTTCAAAGAACTCTCACAGGACCTATCTTATGTTCACTTATGTCACTGAACTCATCTCGTGTAAGAAATTGCACAAATTGATGAAGGAGTTTGTTGATCGATATTCATTTAACACGGACATTGAACTCACGTGAAGAGATTTAGAAACGACCAAACAGAAGCCTAGGAAAACCTTCACTAAATTCATTACTCGATAAAAAGCTAAAATCGCTCAATTGTGGGATCGACCTCAAGATAATGAACAAGTGAAGATCATCCTCAGGAATCTTATTCCAAATTATGCCAAGTACTTGATGACTCAGTACCTTCATACTTTTTAGTCCCTCCTTGAGGCTAGAAATCAAGTTGAGATTGCCTACTATATGGGTCTCTTTGGTAACTCGTCTAAGTTAAAACCCAAAAGTTTAAAATCCAGTGCCAATTCTTTACAAGTGGCCAACACCTCATTCGTACTAGCTTCTTAAGCCACTCAGTCCTCAAAAGCCAAGCCTAGGAGATAATTCACCAATCTTGGAATATCCTTTAGTATCACCTTCCAAAAATTGATGAAAAGGGGATTATTGACACCATCGCAATCTAAGCCTTTGCCTAACCTTCTCCCTCCAAACTTGGATAATAGGTAATTCTATGAACTCCATCAGATGCTTGATCATATTCTTGATAAGTGTATTACTCACCGCCATGTTATTCAAGACCTGATTGAACAAGGAAAAGCTACCATATCCACTCCTACTGCGCCCAATGTTAAAACTAAATCTTTTACCTACATTTCAAAATTAACCTCCACCCACTTTGAACTTGATATCCCTATCCAAACCTGAGTCAGTTGACCCAATTCCCTTCATTTACTCAATCAATCCTAACAGTGTGCCATTACTATGCCAAGATGAGCATATCTACCCTAAGATAATGATGGAATTGAATAATAGAAAGATTATTAAAGCAACGGGTTGTTCAGCATCTGACATACTCGAATTAGAACATGAAGATATATATAAAAAAATAAGTTCAAGTCACCTATTGAAGATATCTAAAGTGGCATATACCCTAGGATTTTGTCCCTCCATTTAAAATGATATCCTCACTCTAAGTTTTCCTTTTAGCTTCAGTTGCGCCAGTCTTTAAATTCAATTAGTCATTATAGTTATGTTTGGATTTATTAATTTTCAAGCTTTAATCGACTTCATCAATCTATCTTTTTAATCCCTAATAAAATAAAGAAACTTTTTATCATCATGCATGCAATAATGATGTGAACATAAAATCTAATATGAAGAATGACTTAGAGCTCACTAATCAAACTTGATAAATATAGGAATTAAAGAATATATTCAAGAAGTACAAATTGGTACTACATTATCCTCAAAGGAACATGAGAGCATAATAAACTTACTTAAGAAATTCAATAGTGTTCTCGCATGGTCTTATGAGGATATGTTGAGTATGAGCACTACATTACTTTTCATCAAAACAAATTGCATCAAAATAAATCAAGACATAAAGTCGATGATGAACTTCAAAGTCAAATATTATCAAGAATAATGCAATTGAAACCATTGATAAAGGTGTTAAGATCTACAAGAAGGATTCACCATATTTTTCACTCGAGAGAAGAGAGTTCTCATTTGCAAAAGAATAACAGATTTTCTCAAAGTTCTGAAAAAGTTGAACAGTCAAATACAAATAACTCAATCATATGTAATAACACAAAAGACGATTGAAGGCCACCCATTCTCAAAAGAAAACCCTACTCGACAGAGCATTCAAGACATCAAGTTCCTATAACCTTGACCAAATCAAATATCATTTCACCAAATGAGACCTTCTTTAACCCCTTGCGACCTCTAAAAAAATCAATAGCCTCTTCTTTATAAACCACACCAACCAACCACAGGAAGGAAGTCTTTGTATGAACTACATTTTGACCTGATCTCAAAAGAGAAAAGAAAATTTTGGATTTGTAGGCAACTTGATAAATTGCTTCAGACCTGATCACGTAAAAACTACAAAAAAATTTGTATTCTCTTAAGGAAAATGTTATCCAAAAAAAAAATCTCCTATTAAAAGGTTCAAATGAAGTAATGCCAAACTAGGGCATTAAAAAAAGAATCAAAATATTTGATAGAAAAGAAAAGAATGCCAAACTAGGGGCATTAGAAAAAAAGAGAATCGAAAGAATTGACAAAAAATAGAGAATATCAAACTAAAGGCATTTTGAAAACTCGAGTATTACACCTTTTCTTTCTAAATCATGTCCCCTATTAAGTCCTTTTGAATGCTAATTGACTCGGTTGAGGTATAGGAAACCAAGAAGTTGTCGAGTTGAATATTCAATATCATCAAGAAAAAAAGAAAAACCTATTAAGTTAAAAATCTGAAAAAGCGATTTAGGCAAAAATTAGGATATAGCCATAAAAAATGACTTTTAAGTTGAAAAACTTGAAAATGCGACTTTGGAAAAAATCAAGGCATCTGTAGAAAAAGAAAAATAAAGCCTATTAGGTTGAAATTTTGAAAAGGCAATGCAAGCAAAAATTATCACATCAAAGAGAAAGAGCGAAAAGAAATATCCCACTGAAAAGAAAAATTCATAAGGAAACTTACACAAAAATTGGGAAAGGTAGAAAATTATTTAAGTCACAGCATCCATTTTTCAGTCTATAGCTCATAGTCATCTTAAACATATTAGATCTTTAAGAGTATGTTTGTTTTTCCAAATGTTCCCTAAAAGTAATATAAAACCATCGACCACTTTGAAAAGAATGATCTTTTATTCCAATAATTATCAAGATTTTAAGTCCAGCTCAAGTATTTTCCAAAAGAAATTTGAAAAAAAATGATCGATTTCTTATTACACATATAATGATCTTAAGAGTCTTGGAAATTTAAAGAAATTCTTATATCTGTCATTTATCAAAATTCATAGTTTCTTATCCATACTTTCGAAGTGCAATCCATTCCATCAATTTCATAGCCAAATTCTGGTTAAAAACCAACCTTTAAATTAAGGGCATTTTTGAAAGTCATTGTGCTTCCAAAGTTTTCATTTTTAATCACATAGTCAAAAAGAAAAATCTTACTCAAAAGTCTAAAAGTTTGGTGGAACCCAATGATATTATGAATCCAGATGTATGATAAGCCAATAAAAATCTAATTTCTCAATCTTTAAGCTCGATAATACCGAGACTCAAACTAATACAAGCACAAGATGTGTAACTTCAGTAAGTTTGAGTTTGAGAAATGAGACTCCAACTTTTTTAATCATATAATATGATTTAAAGTAGGATTATGTAGACACCCCATTTTTGCACTCGCCTGATTAATCAACTCGTCAATCCGATTGCAATGATTCCCAATGATGGATGTGTATTCCATTGCTTTATTTTGTTACCAGATGTGTTTCAGAAATCCGGATGAGGTATCTCGAATTGACAAAACCTTAGAAACCACGCTACGCTTGGAAAATACGACCCCAGAAACATAGAAATCATCATCTTGCAGACCAAAAAGAAACTTCACGATAAAAATCACTAAAAAATTACCAAATTACCAAAATACCCCTAACCTCAAAACAACCCTAGAGCCTACGTTACGCTTAGGAAAACTCTCTCGAACACATAAAATAACAAATCGGAACCAAATAAATCATTTCACCAATTTTAATAGAATTTGAAAAAATTACGAAAATGCCCCTCATAAAGTTCACAATCATTTCACATAAAAATTTTCATAAATGACACAAACCAACATTCTCATTGAATTCCTTACGAAAAACCGATTCTAAAACATCCTAGAACATTAAAAACTTACTTGAAACGTGAAAAGTCCTCTCTGGGGGCAAAACGGTAATTTCACAATTTTCATAATTAAAAATTTTGAAATTAATAAATAAAATATTAAATAATTAAAGTGAAACATTGATGAAATTAATTTAAAATTTTGAACCTAAAAAATCGATCAATCGGACTTTCGGGTAAAATTGTTGAGAGTTCGTGGGATATTTCTTTAAGGACCCCTCCATTTGGGGGTCCAAAGAATTAAAGAAATAATGGAAGGGGGTTCTCCAAAATTTAAAGTCAATCAAGCAAGACTGTAGTCAAAGTATTAAAGTCAATCAAGTGAGACTAAAGTCAAAATTAAAGTCAATTAAGCAAGACTGAAGTCAAAATATTAAAAGTCAATCAATTAAGACTAAAGTCAAAACATTAAAAGTCAATCAAATAAGACCAAAAGTCATAATAGAATTCTAATTAAATAATAACTCTATCTAGTAGAGTTCTAACTTAAAAACAATTCTACCTAAAATAATTCTAATTAAAACACAATTTTACCTAAAACAATTTTAACTAAAACACAACTCTAATTAAAAGATCTCTAATTAAACACTAACTCTATCCAAATCAACCTTAAAAAAATTCTATAAATAGAGGTGCTCACACCCTATTTTCAAAAAAAATCATAAACCCTAAGAGAAGTAGGTCTAGAAGCTCTCCTAGCCCCCCATAAACCCTAGTTTTGGAGTCCCAACTCCTTACCTAACATCCCTTATTCAATTTTAGTCTAGAAAACACCTAAAATCCCTCCAAAAACACCCCCAAATCTGCAACAAACTTGAAGAGTTCAGATCCAAAAATAATGAGATACCTTGATTTAGGGGATCTGAAGTCAAATCCGGAGACAGAACGAAGCAAGGGAGTACAGTACAAGGAGCTCTTTTTGTCAGATCTAAGGGAACAAAATCCTTGCTATCGGAAAGGTATGTAATTTTTTTATTTTTATCTAGGTTTTTAGCAATGTGATATATTTGGGAAGTTAGTAGAGACCGGCTTTGGCCGGGCGGGGTTGGTGCCTAACACCTTCCAACCCCGTAACATGATCCCCGAATTCAGATTTTTTGTGGTAGATTAGTTCTTTTTATCCATGTTAGAGTCAGTTTGGTTCCTAGACCACAATAACTAGGTGGCGACTCCCAAACCTCAAGAGTCAAAAGCGGATCCGCGCACCCCGCGGATCGAGGGCACTTTCAGTGGCGACTCCACTGGGGACTATTGAGGATCAAACTTGAAGAACCCCAAGTATGGGAGCATTGCCAAGATGACTTAGATTTTTTTATTATTTAGTTGGATTTATTTTATTTATTTTTTTTGTTTATTTATTTTTTGTCTTGATTGTAGATGATTTTGGGTATTGTATTTTTTTTTCCATTTAAGGATCACTTTTTGATGACCCCTAAATAATGAAAGATTCAAATTGACCTATGAAAATGATGGAATGATGAAGGTTGGACAAAAATATTAAAACGTTTTTAGAGAATATTCTAGTGAAAATTAAGTCTGAACATAGATCTCGTCGAGTAGATTAATTTAGAATCTGAGTTCACTCAATTTCGTTATCGGAAGCCTTAGATATCATCGATGCAAGTTCAATCTGTAAATCTGGAATTAGTTCTGAATGAAAGTTGGGACAGTAATGTTAAAACTTTTTTAGAGAATATTCTAGTGAGAATTAAGTCTGGGAGCCTATTAATAAAACATAGATCTCGTCGAGTAGATTAATTTAGAATCTGAGTTCACTCAATTTCGTTATCGGAAGCCTTAGATATCATCGATGCAAGTTCAATCTGTAAATCTGGAATTATTTCTGAATGAAAGTTGGGACAGCAATGTTAAAACTTTTTTAGAGAATATTCTAGTGAGAATTAAGTCTGGGAGCCTATTAATAAAACATAGATCTCGTCGAGTAGATTAATTTAGACTCTGAGTTCACTCAATTTCGTTATCGGAAGCCTTAGATATCATCGATGCAAGTTCAATCTGTAAATCTGGAATTATTTCTGAATGAAAGTTGGGACAGCAACGTTAAAACGTTTTTACAGAACATTCTAGTGAGAACTAAGTCTGGACACCTGTTAATAAAATGTAGATCTCATCGAGTAGATTAATTTAGAACTTGAGTTCACTCGATTTCATTATCGGGAGCCTTAGATATCATCGATGCAAGTTCAATCTGTAAATCTGGAATTATTTTTGAATGAAAGTTGGGACAGCAACGTTAAAACGTTTTTACAGAACATTCTGGTGAGAACTAAGTCTGGAAACCTATTAATAAAATGTAGATCTCATCGAGTAGATTAATTTTGAACTTGAGTTCACTCGATTTCGTTATCGGGAGCCTTAGATATCATCGATGCAAGTTCAGATTGTATTTTCCTAATTCACAGAAAATCTGAATTTATCTAATGTTGGCACAATTAATGTTCTTGAGAGTGAGCTCATCTCAACCATTGTCATTCTATCATCAATGTAACACCTATTGGAATCTCGATTTATTTTGGATCACCCAAAAGTGATCATTGATTGGAGCTTAAAAATTATAAAAATTATGCCTATTGCAATGTTTGTTTGATCATTATCATATGCCATATTTATTGATTAATTTACCATGATCTTACTTGAAATACATGATTGATGTTAATCGTAATGTTAATGTGCTTATGTGATGGGAATAATGTGATCTTAATTGAATATTCATATAATTTGAATGATTTTGATTTTGATTAAATGTATGATTGGTTTGATTGGATCCATGGGCCCATTTGTTTGAAAAAGGTCCCGGGCACACCCCACCCTGTTTTGCACACACCACATGCACGTTTACTGTTTTACTCACTTACACGTCCCATTTAGCCAACGTGGCACTAGTGCGTGGCCCGATCTCTTCGGAGATGCGACGTCATTCATGAAACCCACAACTCCAGTCACGTACCTTATGGTATATCAAACTGGGGGCATCAATACCATCTGATCAGGTGATTCTGAGAAGTATGTTGATGCACCCAGGCTGGAGCGACCTAAGCCTTTGACCTATTGTAAGCCACACAGTCACATGTCCCGATTGACAATGTAGTACTAGTACATGGTCGGTCCCCTCGTGGGATGCCAAACCATTTATGAAAGCTACAACTCTTGACTCGTACCCGTAGGTATAAAAGATAGTCTAAGTATATCAATTGCACTTCTTGGTTAAAACCGATGCCTAAGCAAGATCTTGCCCCGCTGTACCCTACTGTACGAGGGGGATAGACTACGTCTATTCTAGACGAGAGGTATTTAAGTGGGCCCTTGCTCAGCATTGTGCGCCACCTCTCAACTTGAGATCAAACTGGCTGTTTTTGGCTTCAGAGAAGTGAATTGAGGTTTTAGATTATCACCTATACGGTATATCAAACCAAGTCACCACGTATCGAAAGGTATATAAGTGTGCTTGGGCAAGGGTGGCCAGATAAAAATGCATTGCACGTAGTAAGCTTAGAGCCTAGAAACCTTCCCAGTAGGTCACGACTCGAACTTATCGTGGGTGTTCCCGGGTTGTTTATTGAATGAATGCATGTGATTGATGAATGTATGCGAGTGATGTGAATGATGAGATCAAGAATGTATGGTTGTCCTCAAGGATAAAAAATTTTCTTTTTGAAAATTAAAATGGGTGCACCGACCCAATAAAGAATCTATTTTTTGCAATAATTTATAATGACCCAGTCCATCTCGATCCAATAATCATGATGGGTCGGGCCATTTAGATCAAAATGGAAATCAAATTCTTTTCTAAATTCGGGTTTCAACCCATTTTTAAAGAAGAGAAATGGTTTACAAAAGGAAAGTATTTTCTAGAAGAAATGTTCTCTAAAAAATATATATATATTTTCCAGAAAAAGTGTTTTCCATAAGAATAAGATTTTTCAAAAAAAAATATTTTCTAGAAGAAAAGAGAATGAAGGAAAAATGATTTACAAATGATATATTCAATAAAATCTCAGGATTCTTAAAAATGTTATCAATGGGTTAATACCGAAATTGACTAAATCTACCTTTGATGGGGTCATATAGGATTATCATTGCGCCCAAACTCAAGCGTCCACCTCCTAGTTGGAGTCGTAAGTCCAGTCGGTTAGAAAGAACCACAGTACCAAGTCAACAAGTAGAGATGGCTTCAGAATCTGAGCTCACAGAGATCCGTAAGATCTTGGCAGCCTTTGCCAATGATATCAGCAATATAAAAGGCAAAGTGGAAATATTAGAACAGACCTCGGAATCAACGGGAATTCCCCTAGATGACCTAAAGGGGAAAAAGGTTGAAGAGAAACGTCCACGTGAAGTCTTCGAGATTGACGGAGATGAAGAGTATGTTGATGAGAATCCGACATTATCTAATAGAATGTCTCAATTGGAGTCAGCGATGAAAAGTATAAAGGGTATTGATGAAATTGCAGCAGGCATTGAAGCTTTAAATCACATCCTTAGAATCCATTTGCCAGAGAAGTTTGTGATGCCTGAAATGGACAAGTTCAGTGGGACAGGGTGTGCAAAAACACATCTTAAGGTGTATGTTACCAACATGCGCACTATGGGGCTCAGCGACGAACAGATGACATTGTTATTCCAAAGAACTCTATCGGGATCAGCACTACGTTGGTTAATGTCTCAAGATCCAGTTACTGTGGGTACATGGGAAAACATGTCAAAGGCCTTCTGGCATCAATATAAGTACAGTACCGAGATTGAGACTTCAAGAAGGGATCTGGAGGCAACTAAACAGAAAAATGGGGAGACATTCACTGATTTTATTGGTCGTTGGAGGGCCAAGGCTGCACAAATGTGGGATAGACCTTCAGAGAAAGAAGAAGTGGCTATTATCTTAAAAAACCTCTCGCAAGGGTATGCCCGACATCTATTTTCCCAATACCTTCCTACATTCGAGTCTCTATTGCAAGCTGGTAGCCAATTGGAAGATGCTTTCGCTTCCGGAATCCTTTCCAATCCTTCTGACAACAAGTTCAAAAAGCCTTTTACCAATTCTAAGTCTAGTACTGATCACGCCTATGTAGCCAATACGTCTACTACACCTGTCCAATCTACTATCTTGCCTAGTAACCAAGTTAACCCTAATCAACCTCGACCGCGTAGGAAATTCACCAATCTTGGGATGCCTTTGAGCATTGTCCTTCAAAAACTATTAAGTAAAGGGCTCATTGCACCTCTCCAACCTCGACCTTTACCAAATCCACTCCCCACTTCTCACAATCCCAACCTATTTTGTGAGTTTCACCAAAATCCCGGTCATCTTACTGATCGTTGTGTCGCTCTTCGTCATACAGTTCAAGACCTCATCGACGCCAAAAAAATTACTGTCCCTGCCCCTGAGCAACCGAATGTTACTACCAACCCTCTACCCAGTTACCAACCTCCTCAGACTTTGAACATGGTATCCAATACTCAACTCTTGTTTGACCCAATCCTTCTCATCCGATCAGTCAATCATAAACCTCCTAGCCCTCCTTTTACCAAAGTGACGGTCCCTAATGAGGTTTTCACCACCAAATGCAGTCTTGGCCAAGAGAGAAGAAGTAAGTCTGAAGAATGCAAAGAATCTGAAGAAGAAAACTCAGTCTAACCGCTTGGAAATAGTTTCTCGAATTCTCAGTCTGTAATCAAGCCCGTTGTGGGTAATTGTCTTTAGTTGTTTATGAGTCTTGAGTCCGGTTCTTTCTATCAAGTTAGTAATCAAATCTGTCTTTTTATTTCTTATTTTGTTCTAGTCAAGTTAGTTTGTTGAGTCTGCAATGGTGTCAGTCGTCCCATCTAAATTTAATTGAATAAAGAAAATTTTTGAATACCTTGAGCGCATTAACGAGTTAACTAATAACTGGCTTCAAAGAGAAATTCCTCTAATAAGGAACCCCCTCTTGAATGAGAAGATAAATGTCTTGCTCGAGGAACTAAAGGTCATTGACCTCGGAACAAAAATAATTCCCAAGAAATTCATATTGGAACTAACTTATCCCCAGAGGATCACAAAGAGATGATGAATTTATTCAGAAAATTCAAAAGACTTGCTTACATGGTCCTATGAGGATATGTCAGTTAAAATTGGAGTATTGTTCAACATGAAACATATACCCATCCTATGAGAACACCACAAATACAAACCAGAATTGACTAACATAGTCAGAGTAGGGATTATAAAATGTATCAGTGCTGGAATTTTAAAATCGATGGAATAGTTGAAGCAGCCAGTAAAAATCTCAAGACAATCATCGTGAAAATGTGTCAATCACATATCACACCGGGATTGGCCAGAAAAGTTACCATTCGCATTATGGACATATTACACTTCAATACAGTCTTCTACTAGAGTCACTCTAGTATGATATGGAAGCAATCTTACCGATTAAAAGGGAAAATCATGTATCTCAAGGTCTTGATAGAAGTTAATTGTTAGAAACAGATTGGGTCTGTCAATGGAGAGGAGTCACTTGCATGTTTGATAAAGAAAGTCAAAGTTCATCACTTATAAGTCAAAGATCTAAGCATCACACTACCCAAAATTTTTTTTGAGTATTCTTCTCGATCATAGAAAGTTTGAACTCAATTGGAGAGATTCAATCATCAAGGAAATATTATCTGAAAAAACTGTTAGACTTCAAGATCATGATGGAATCGAATTACCAGAATCAACCAACCTTGACCAAATCAAACGGTACTACATTTAAGGAGGCCATCTTTGGCCGAATCAATTCTCTTATTACCCAGTTCAATATATCCTTTCTCAACCCTTTCGCAACCTTTTCAAAAAGAAAAAAATTATGTCTTCTTTCTTAGCCCGATCACCTAACCTAAGGGAGGGAAAAATATTCGAACTACGTTTTGGTCTGATCCCAAAATTCTGGGGTACGTAGGCAACCTGAGAAGTTACTTCAGGCCCGACCATATCAAAAAAATAAAAATAGATTCCCCGAGAAAGAAAAAATCTAAAAAAAAAAAAAAATTCAAAAGAAAAAAATTGTCAAAGTGGGGAAGAAAATTCAAGGAAAAAGAAAATAATTTAAAAGAAAATGTCACACAAGGGGCATTTGGGTTTTTGAGCCTCAAAATCCCTTTCTTTTTATACCTAGTCCTAAGCTTACCAATGAAAGTCCTCCTAAGTACCGTGCGAGAAGTCAAGGAAGATAGCAAAGCATGATCAGACAGCAACTCCAGAAGTTCAGAAGGGAAGAAGAAGAAAAAAATCTGCTAAGTTGAAAACCCAAAAAGGGCGGCTTAGGCAAAAATTAAGGTAAGCTCGCAAGGTTGAAGATCTGAAAGGATGACCTTGGCAACAATCAAAGCAAGGAAAAAAGAAAAAATTGTAAGCTCGCTAGATCGAAAACCTAAAAAGGTGATCTAGGCAAAAGCTAGAGCATGCTCGCTAGATTGAAAACCTGGATAGGCAATCTAGGCAAAACTTAGAGCTATCAAAAAATAAAAGAAAATCTCCGTTGAGTTGAGAAGCTGAAAAGGTAGCCCGAGCCGAAATATCAGAAGTCCGAATGATCAAGTTTCAATACCCAGTTTGAACCAAATATAGACTCAGTGGATACAAGTATCTCGTCTATGATTGATCTGAAGAGTTTCATGTCCCTAAGCGAACCGACGACAGGGAGAAAGAACAAATTCTATGATGAATTTCAGAAAGAAATATTTTGTTCCAATGTCTTTGAGCCTGACTCAAAATCTTCAATATAAAAAGTCAAAATTAAAAGTTAAACCTTTATTGCGCTTGCGGTAATCAAGGATTTCAAACTTTCATAACAAGGGCACTTCCTTTTTTCTAAAGAGTACAGTTTCCCCCCTTACACTAGGGGCATTTATTTTCAAATTATATTCAATTATCCCTAGTGCAATGTTCCTTGTCAAACTAGGGGCATTTTTGTTCTGATGCCTGGTCAATTTCAACCCCAAAGGATAAGGTTAACTTTGCATTAAAGGTTACCCTCTTGATAGCAATTTTGAAAACTCCTCAGATTCAAAGAGAGTTAAAATATTTACCAGACCTTCATAAAATCCAACTTTTTATTAAAAAAAAAAAGTCAAATGCGAGGTTAATCCCCCGTTTGTTCCCTCAAAGCTTAGTTCATTATTCTTGCACCCTGGGCAGGTAGAATAGAACTTCTTAAAAAAGAAAAAAATTAGTTCATTACTCTTTCACTCCGAGTAGGTAGAGTAGAACTTCCCAGAAAAAATTAGTTCATTACTCTTTCACTTCGAGTAGGTAGAGTAGAACTTCCAAAAAAAAATTTTAGTTCATTACTTTTTCACTCCGAGTAGGTAGAGTAGAACTTCCAAAAAAAAATTAGTTCATTACTCTTTCACCCTGGGCAGGTAGAGTAGGACTCCCAAAATAATTAGTTCATTATTCTTTCACTCCGAGTAGGTAGAGTAGAACTTCCCAAAATAATTAATTCATTACTCTTTTACCCTGGGCAGGTAGATTAGGATTCCCAAAACAATTAGTTCATTACTCTTTCACTCCGAGTAGGTAGAGTAGAACTTCCCAAAATAATTAGTTCATTACTCTTTCACCCTGGGCAGGTAGAGTAGGACTCTCAAAAATCTTGGTTCATTACTCTTTCACTCCGAGTAGGTAGAGTAGAACTTTCCAAAAAAATATTAGTTCATTACTCTTTCACCCTGGGCAGGTAGAGTAGGACTCCTAAAAAATTAGTTCATTACTCTTTCACCCTGGGCAAGTAGAGTAGGACTTTTAAAAAGCTTAGTTCATTACTCTTTCACTCCGGGTAGGAAGAGTAGAACTTTCCAAAAAAAATTTAGTTCATTACTCTTTCACCCTAGGCAGGTAGAGTAGGACTCCTAAAAAATTAGTTCATTACTCTTTCACCCTGGGCAGGTAGAGTAGGACTTCTATAAAGCTTAGTTCATTACTCTTTCACTCCGAGTAGGTAGAGTAGAACTTCCAAAAAAAAAAAAAAAATAGTTCATTACTCTTTCACTCCAGGTAGGTAGAGTAGAACTTCCCAAAAAAAATTTAGTGCATTACTCTTTCACTCTGAGTAGGTAGAATAAGACTCTCAAAAAAATATAAATTTATTACTCTTTCACCTAGAGTAGGTAGAGTAGGACATTTAACTTTCTCCCAACTTTTGCTCAGATTTGTCTCAAATATCATTCAAATTTTCTCGAGTTTTGTTTTACTCAGATTTTACTCAATTTCACACAGTGCACACACTTGCACTTTTTAGTCAGGGAGAATTCTCTAAAATTCAAGGATCTGACACTGTCAGTGAGAGCTCTCGCTCAAGGACCTGACAATCTTTTAATTCGGGGAGAGCTTTACCCTCAAGGATCCGAACACCCCGACGAATTGCTAAATCAGGCTGCAAAATGAACTGTCACTAGCTTTGGCATTCAGATATCGCACTATCTACCAAAATAGATTTGCTATCTAGTTTGCTTCAACCCTCTGCCAAAGAGGGGCATCTGTAGACACCCCATTTTTGCACTCGCCTGATTAATCAACTCGTCAATCCGATTGCAATGATTCCCAATGATGGATGTGTATTCCATTGCTTTATTTTGTTACCAGATGTGTTTCAGAAATCCGGATGAGGTATCTCGAATTGACAAAACCTTAGAAACCACGCTACGCTAGGAAAATACGACCCCAGAAACATAGAAATCATCATCTTGCAGACCAAAAAGAAACTTCACGATAAAAATCACTAAAAAATTACCAAATTACCAAAATACCCCTAACCTCAAAACAACCCTAGAGCCTACGTTACGCTTAGGAAAACTCTCTCGAACACATAAAATAACAAATCGGAACCAAATAAATCATTTCACCAATTTTAACAGAATTTGACAAAATTACGAAAATGCCCCTCATAAAGTTCACAATCATTTCACATAAAAATTTTCATAAATGACACAAACCAACATTCTCATTGAATTCCTTACGAAAAACCGATTCTAAAACATCCTAGAACATTAAAAACCGACTTGAAACGTGAAAAGTCCTCTCCGGGGGCAAAACGGTAATTTCACAATTTTCATAATTAAAAAATTTAAAATTAATAAATAAAATATTAAATAATTAAAGTGAAACATTGATGAAATTAATTTAAAATTTTGAACCTAAAAAATCGATCAATCGGACTTTCGGGTAAAATTGTTGAGGGTTCGTGGGATATTTCTTTAAGGACCCCTCCATTTGGGGGTCCAAAGAATTAAAGAAATAATGGAAGGGGGTTCTCCAAAATTTAAAGTCAATCAAGCAAGACTGTAGTCAAAGTATTAAAGTCAATCAAGTGAGACTAAAGTCAAAATTAAAGTCAATTAAGCAAGACTGAAGTCAAAATATTAAAAGTCAATCAATTAAGACTAAAGTCAAAACATTAAAAGTCAATCAAATAAGACCAAAAGTCATAATAGAATTCTAATTAAATAATAACTCTATCTAATAGAGTTCTAACTTAAAAACAATTTCTAATTAAAACACAATTCTACCTAAAACAATTTTAACTAAAACACAACTCTAATTAAAAGATCTCTAATTAAACACTAACTCTATCCAAATCAACCTTAAAAAAATTCTATAAATAGAGGTGCTCACACCCTATTTTCGAAAAAAATCATAAACCCTAAGAGAAGTAGGTCTAGAAACTCTCCTAGCCCCCCATAAACCCTAGTTTTGGAGCCCCAACTCCTTACCTAACATCCCTTATTCAATTTTAGTCTAGAAAACACCTAAAATCCCTCCAAAAACACCCCCAAATCCGCAACAAACTTGAAGAGTTCAGATCCAAAAACAAGGAGATACCTTGATTTAGGGGATCCGAAGTCAAATCCGGAGACAGAACGAAGCAAGGGAGTACAGTACAAGGAGCTCTTTTTGTCAGATCTGAGGGAACAAAATCCTTGCTATCAGAAAGGTATGTAATTTTTTTATTTTTATCTAGGTTTTTAGCAATGTGATATATTTGGGAAGTTAGTAGAGACCGGCTTTGGCCGGGCGGGGTTGGTGCCTAACACCTTCCAACCCCGTAACATGATCCCCGAATTCAGATTTTTTGTGGTAGATTAGTTCTTTTTATCCATGTTAGAGTCAGTTTGGTTCCTAGACCACAATAACTAGGTGGCGACTCCCAAACCTCAAGAGTCAAAAGTGGATCCCCGCACCCCGCGGATCGAGGGCACTTTCAGATTATAATAAGTTCCTACAAACCTTAGTAAGGGAAGCATGGCTCCAATAAGTTCGAGTCCGAGAAACAAAACTCCAACTTATGAACCACATGATTTTAATATGTTCCTACAAACCTTAACTCGAGAAGTGTGGCTTTTGTAAGTTCGAGTCCGAGAAACAAGACTTCAACTTATAAGCCATAGAATGTGAGTTAAAATAAGATTTTAATAAGTTCCTACAAACCTTAGCCTGAGAAGCGTGGTTCTAGTAGGTTTGAGTCTGAGAAATAAGACTCTAATTTTTTAAATCATAGAATGTGAGTTAAAGTAGAATTTTAATAAGTTCCTATAAATTATAATCTAAAAAGCGTGGTTGTAGTAAGTTTGAGTCCGAAAAACAAGACTCCAACTTTTTGAATCATAGAATGCAAGATAAAGTAGGATTTTAATGAGTTCCTACAAACCTAAGCCCGAGAAGCGTGACTCCAATAATTTTGAGTACGAGTTAAAGTAGGATTTTAATAAATTTCTACAAATCCAAGCCCATAAAGCGTGGCTCTAGTAAGTTCAAGTCTGAAAAACGAGATTCCAACTTTGTGAACAATAAGATATGAATTCAAAGAGGGTTTTAATAAGTTCTTACAAATCCCAGTTCGAGAAGCATGGCTTCGATAAGCTCGAGTCAGATAAACAAGACTAAAATTTTTCGAATTCTAAAATTTAATTTCAAATAGGGTTTAATAAAGTTCCTACATCACTTGATGTCAATAATGCTATGACTTTAATTACCTCATTGCTCAACCTTGCTATCATATGATTGCTTTTATTGCGTAAGTACATTTCAATTTGATTCATTATTGTCAGTGAGAGAAGATCTCTGGGACCTAACATTTCTTTAATTGATGAGAATTTATTCTCAATCATTCGATAGAATACTACATTAGCATCATACCATTGCACATACGTGCACTCTCATTGCATTTGGCTAAGGAGAATTCTCAAAATTCAAGAATCTGACACCATCCACGAATGAGAGTTTACGTTCGAGGACTGGACAACCTTTTAGTTTAAGGATAGTTTTTTCTTCAAAGATCCGAACGTATAGACCAATTGCTAAATCAGTTTGTAAAATGAATTGTCACTAGCTTTGGCATTCAGATATCGTACTATCCACCAAAGTAGATTTGCTATCTAGTTTACTTCAACTCTCTATCAAATATAGGCATCTGTAGACACCTCATTTTTAAACTCTCCTAATTAATCATCTCGTCAACTTGATTGCAATAATTCTTAATGATGGATGAATATTCTAAAGTTTTTTATTTGTTACTAGATATGTTTCCAAAATTCAGATGAGATAATTCAAGCAATCAAACCTTAGAAACCACACTACACTAGGAAAATATGACCCAAAACATAGAAATCATCATCTTAACATAAAAAGAAGTTTTACGAGAAAAATCACTAAAAAATGATCTAATTACTAAAATACCTCTAATGCCAAAACATCCCTAGAGGCTACATCACGCTTATGAAAATCTTTTCGAACATATAAAATAATAAAATCAAATCAAATAAACTATTTCACCAATTTTCATAAAATTTAAAAAATTACGAAAATACCCTTCATCTGGTCCACAATTATTTTATGCCAAAAACACATAAGTAACAAAAACCAATACTCTCATTAAATTCTTTATGAAAAACTAGTCTCTCAACGTAAAAATCATCTTTAAGGGCAAAACAATAATTTTTCAACCCTAAAATTTAAAAATCTAAAACTAATAATTAAAATATTAATTAACGTAAAGTGAAATCTTAATAAATTAAATTAAATTTTTTTGAATAAATAAATTCAATTAATTAAGCAGGCTAAATTTTAAGTGATGGTCAATTTATTCAAGTGGGGCCCACCTAATATTTAATCAACAACCCTCTACGAGGGATCCCAAAGAATTCAGAATAATTTAATAAAGAACCCTCCATTGTGGGGGTTCTACAAAATTTAAAAAATTCTCATTCTACATAAGTTAAAAAATTCAAAATTCAAAATTAAAATAAAACCTAATTAAAATCATATCTAAAGCATTTAATAATAGATTAGTTAGAGAAAGACCTTATCTCTAAGAAACCTAATGAAACCTTGATCTTATCATAAAGTTCTTTAAAAATGAACTTCCAAAACCTAATTTTAGAGCTCAAGAGAAATCATAGAAAATCAAGGTCAAAACCTCTCCAAAACCCTAAATCAAGAGTCCGAAGTCAATACTTAACCCCAAAACCCTAATTTTCAACCTAAAAAGACTCTACAAATACTTTTAAAAATTCATACAAACATTCAGATCTTAAAAAAGAAAGTCTCATCTCAAATATCGAAAACAGATCTAGCAACAAAATTAAAGTGGGAAGATTCACACGAAGAACGTTTATTGTCAATTTCTTAGGGACCCGATCATTGTAATCACTTAAGGAAAATGGTAGGTATTTTTTATTATTCTGGATTTATGCTATTTTGCAATGTAAATATTTGAAAAAGTAGAAACCAATTTTCTCTGGGTGGGATTGGTAACTAACACATTCCAATCCTATAACCTGATCCTCATACCCATAATATTTTTGTGGTTCTATGGTCATTGTCTGTTTAGAGTCATTTTTTAGTTCTTAGACCATAAAATTAGGTGGTGACTCCCAAAAATAGAAAATTAGATCCGTACACTCGGATCGAGGGTACTTTCAAAATGCACAGTCATGAGGCCTTTCATGTTCCTTAAAATATTTAGGTGTCGGTTGCCACAAACTCATAATACACTTTGCGAAGGATACTTGATCATCTCTCTATGAGGTGCCAGAATCACCATCGACATATCCATCCACCTCTCAAGAATCTAACATACTAGGTGTGGGAAAAATCAATGGGCTCCCCTTCTTGGGCTGGACACAGGCCTCGATCAAAGTCTCTAAAATGAGATGGGACATGCAAAAGGTGGGATCCTTAGTCTGGATCATATGCATGATGTGCATGTGCTTTGCATAGAGCAAATTGTTGTTCGACGTTCCCAGGATATTCGACACCACCCATGCCAACAAAGGTACTGATTGGCACTAAACCTTTTGAATAGTAATCCTCCATTCTACTTGTTAATCTATTGAAAATGAAACCTAATAGAGTAATGAAGCACTCAAATGGTTAACAAGTACGGCAAGTTCCCTTCTCGATTTTTGGAATACCTAAGATTGCGGTGATATCCTCGAAACCAACAATGAACGTGATGTCTCAAAACTCGAGGGTGAGGGAAGGAATGGCGAGATTGCTAGAAATGACAAATACATAAAACTCTCTTACTAACTCCTTGTAATAGGTTTTAGACCTGATTCAAAGCAAATTGCTCCATCCTAGCATGGCGATGATCTTACAAAACTATGATCAATTGATGCAATGAAAATGATGGCTAAAAATAGAGTCTTAAAAAATTATTTGTTTTGACAAAACCATGAGTAATACTACAATCAGAAGACTATGACATAATGATGGTGTGCTTGTCTTAATTTGGTGCTAAATATATTTCTTGCCCTTGATTTGCACAGAAATAACTGAGAAGGGAGATCTGAAAATTATCTCCTTGGCAACTACGATTTTGGACTAATTGGGAGGTGGAGAAAAAGTGATTTAATATTAAGGTTTCTTTGGTTTTCAAGGTTTTAGGGATCTAAATGATAGGTTATGAGAAGAGATAGGGTTCCCTTGGAGAAAGATGATGAGAAAAATCTTAAAATATCCTTAAGAAAATCTAAAATCCTAAATTACTAAAAAAAAGAAAATAAAATAAAGAGAATGGGTTGCCTCCCAAGAAGCGCTAAGTTTAACGTCTTCAGTCGGACCTATGAAAATGTGTTATTGAAATGAATTTTCCTGTCATTAAATTTGATTGATAGCTTAATTGATTTTCCATCCTGTGTGTAACTTAAACAAATTTCTATGGCTCGAACGGTATGAAAATTATGTAGCAAAATACCCAATACTCTACTTATGTCTTTTAAAGAATTTACCTCTTTGAGAAATTAATCAACTACCATATTTCCTGTGATGATAAAGATTATAGGACCGATAGGGTCCTTGTAATTTTGTGAAATTATAGGTTGGAAGGAGCACTGGTTTTGATCGATTTCTAAAGAGGTTTTACTATAGGTGGTGATTAGATTCATAGGAGCTAGTGTAAATAGAGGATCAAACTTGGTCCCCATTTCCTCTAAGACAAGATTGTCTTTTGAGAATGGATTGATAGACATCTCTATGTAAATTTCTTCTTCCTTGAGAGGTTGTTCCAAAGATTGCTTTTGTGAGATTGTTTCTTCTAGGAACGAATCACCCTTTTCTAAATAGATTACTTATTGCTCTAATTGTAATTCTATCTTCCCTATGGTTTATGTTGTAACCTGATTGATATATATTTTGTCTTCAAAGGGAAATGAGTTGTCAACTATGAATAGACAATTATGGAGTTCCTCGAAAAATTGAAATGGTTCAATAAAAGTATCTTAGAAGAGTGGGGGATTTTTCAGGATTGGGATATCCTCATTTTCAAATTTATCAAACTTCCCTTCTTTTTCTAAGGATAGTTTTAGGTTCTATAATTGGGTATCCATATAGGCTAGGGCTTGAACATTCTCTTATTGATGTTGTTGAATGAGTTGTTGTTGCTGATTTAACAACTCTGCCAACATGGATGAAAATGCGATTAGTGGTTGAAAAGTTGAAGTAGGGCAATTGTACATCGGTTGAGACTTTATGAATGGTTGAAAGTTTGAGTGAGATTATGGAAGAATCATTGAGTTGTCATGCGTATGGTTGCCGAAAAAACTATCATGAGTAAACACATTCTACCTATATGAGAAAGTTGGAGGTGACCAACTTTCTTAATGATATGGGTGACTGAACGGGTTAGTTGTCAGCATTAAATAGCAAGTGTACTTATGAAAGATTTATGACTACCTATTCCTCATAATGGATAAATTTCGACAACATTCGGTTATGTGATCATAACTATCGCACAAGACAAATAAGGATCATGTTCCCCTATCTACTCCTATGACATTCTCAGACTTACAGAGTGGGTTGTGAATTGATGGGTTTTGAAAAGTATTGATTCTATCATTTAAACTATTTACCTCAGTCAATATGTTTGACATGACATACTCATAATTATTCTCCGTCGAAGATCAATAGATTGAACTACTACACTCTTCAAATGTCTATTAAGTACTCAAAACACATAGTCGGTCAAAAAATCAAAAGAAAGAAACGATTAGACTTAGATAGGTTGTTAAACTCTATACAGCTCCTATTAGTTAGAAATTGCACAACTAGCCTTCCGACTCGATTCTATGAAATCAAATTTGGATCTCCAGATCGATGTGGCACACAATGCATAATCAAGGACACTCTTAAGTTACCTTCTTTCTACAATAGATTGAGTCTATCCCCTTAAAAGGCAAGATCTTACTAGATGTCAAATATGATTAAGAAATACAATCGATAGAACTTGAAGTGGATTTTTCCTGTTGAGCTTTGATTTTAATTGGTTTTATTAGATGACTAATGAGCTAATTTTGTTAATTAGAGCAAGGAATTGGTAATGACCTCCAATCCTTATCTTAAGCGCCATCCCAATAAGAGGAGTATTCTTTACTAAACCTAATTAACTAATCCAAGTGTGCAAATTAGAAAATAATAAATAAAGACAAGTAGTAACCCACTAGTAATGAAAGGCGTGGGTGTTTCGAATTTACCTCTTATGCTAGACGAGGTGAAGATGGGACGGTATCGTCCAATCGTGGTCCTTTTCCTAGTCTATTACAATCCAAGTCTTCTTGGATAATTAATAAAATAATGAAAATTTGATAACGTTCCTAATACAAATGAATCTAAAATAGAAAAGATACCTAATTAAAATAAAAGAAAAACTCAATAAGATGGAATGAATCTTGGATCTAATGGATTGAACATGATCTTTTTGTCCAAATATTCTCCAATATACAAAAGAAACAAAGTGTTAAAACTAAACAAAATAGAAACAAAAAAGTAATAATTGAACCTACCACTACAATCCAGATGACAAAATAAGGTCAGTGTTAAAATATGAAAATTCAACTCTTCAGACTCAATGTGACGTAATGAACAGTTGAAAGCGTCCTCGATCCGCGGGGTGCGCGGATCCGCTTTTGACCCTTGAGGCTTGGGAGTCTCCACCTAGTTATTACGGTCTAGGAACCAAACTGACTCTAAAAAAGGCAAATATTACTAGTCTACGAAAGAAAAAAGGGTCTGGGGATCACGTTACGGGATTGGAAGGTGTTAGGCACCAATCCCGCCCGGCAAACGCCGGTCTCTACTAATTCCCAAATAGCTTACATCCTTAAAAAGACCTAAGTAATAATAAAAAAGTTGAGAAATATATATCTTTCCGAAGACAATGTTCTCGTTCCCTCAGATCTGATAGAGTAACTCCTTGTACAGAATTCCTTGCTTCAGTCTGTCTCCGGATCTGATTTTTGATCTCCGAGGTAAGGTACCCCTTCCTTAGATCTAGATTCTTCGGATTTGTTTATGGATTTTGGGGTGTTTTTGAAGGACTTCTAGGTTTTTTCAAGCTAAAATTGAAGTATGGGTGTTAGGTAAGGAGTTGGGACTTCAAAACTAGGGTTTATGGGAGGCTAGGGGGACTTTTTGACCTACTTCTCTTAGGGTTTATAATTTGATACGAAAATAGGGTGTGAGGACCCCTATTTATAGATTTTTTTAAGGGTTGATTTAGATAGAATTAGTGTTTAATTAGAATTCTTTTAGTTAGAGTTGTATTTTAGTTAGAATTGTTTTTCGATAGAGTTGTATTTTAATTAAAATTACTTTAGGTAGAGTTATATTTTAGTTAGAACTCTATTAAATAGAGTTATTATTTAATTAGAACTCTATTAGGATTTTGACTTTTGGTCTTATTTGATTGACTTTAATACCTTGACCTTAGTCTTACTTGATTGATTTTAAGATTTTGACTTTAGTCTTACTTAATTGACTTTAATTTTGAATTTAGTCTTACTTGATTGACTTTTAATACCTTGACTTTAGTCTTGCTTTGTTGACTTTTATTTTTTGGAGAACCCCCCTCTATTATATTTTTAATTCTTTGGACCCCCAAATGGAGGGGTCCTCAAAGAAATATCTTGCGAACCTTCAACAATTTTGCCTGAGAGCTTGATTGATCGATTTTTTTAATTCAAAATTTTAAATTAATTTCATTAATATTTCACTTTAATTATTTAATATTTTATTAATTAATTTTAAAAATTTTAATTATGAAAATTGCGAAATTACCGTTTTACCCCGGAGAGGACTTTTCACGTTTTAAGTCGGTTTTTTATGTTCCAAGATGTTTTAGAATCGATTTTTCGTAAGGAATTCAATGGAAATATTGGTTTGTGTTATTTATGAAGTTTTTTGTGTGAAATGATCGTGAACTTTATGAGGGGTATTTTCATAATTTTGTCGAATTCCGTGAAAATTGGCGAAATAATTTATTTGATTTCAATTTTTTATTTTATATGTTTGAATGGGTTTTCCTAAGCGTAACGTAGGCTCTAGGGATCTTTTGATGTTAGGGGTATTTTGGTAATTTGGTCATTTTTTAGTGATTTTTATCGTGAAACTTCTTTTTGTTTGAAAGATAATGATTTCTAAGTTTCTTGGATCATATTTTCCTAGTGTAACGTGGTTTCTACAGTTTTATCAGTTCGAGATACCTCATTCGGATTTCTGAAATATTTCTGGTAACAAAATAAAGCATTGAAATAAATATCCATCATTGGGAACCGTTGCGATCGGGTTGATGAGTTGATTAATCAGGCGAATGCAAAAATGGGGTGTCTACAACAGTGCACTCCATTACATTGAAGGTTAGGGATTCATGTCTGAAATTTTCACAAAGATCTTAGTTTGTTTCCCTGATTGCAATTAACACAATTTTTTTTATTTGCTGAAAAAAATTTGGATTGATAGAAAAACAACAAAAATGAAAAGAAAAATAAAAATTAACTTCAACCAACTTAGAACAACTACACCTTACCCTAGTAATAGCGTCAAAATTCTAATGTCGTCGTTATCATCACATCAAAAATTAATATTTATACTCTCCTTAGTTTGTGAAAAAGTGAGGGATCGAACCCAAGAGAAAGGGGGGTGTTACCAAGTTAGTAAGAAATAAAGTTAATCTAAGTTATAGTACAAACCTGTTTTGATATTTTTGTGAAACAAAATGGAGAGTAAAATGTAGTTGGAAATTAAAATAATAGAATAGAAAATTATACTAAGTAAACAAAAGATAAAACATCCATTAGTGACTAGAGTAATTTGGGATTAACACATAAAATTGTATTTGAGATTATCCTTATTTGCACTCAATCACAAAGGCTTGGTGTGAGCTCCTTGAGTTGGAAAATATGTCATAAAGTTTTTGAGAAAACACAGTAATTAGGACTCTTTCACTCACTAATATGTGAAGTCCCTACCACCAAATATCTAATTTAAGCGTGTTCTATCTTGATCTTACCTAAGCATAAAACATCTAAGTTAAGCATATAAGGTATAGAGATTCAATTAAAGCTTTGATTCATTAGAGTTGGATAAAACCTTGAAGTGAATCCTATAAACATTATAAAGAGTATAGAAGGATAAATAAATAACACAAAATTAAAGTTTACTCATAGACTTCATCCTCTCACTAATGGAGGGAATCTAGCCTACGATTATGGTAAGGATACAAGAAAAAGTAAAGGAAACAACACTTATATTCATGATAACCAAAATACATTATCTTTTTAAGAAATTACAGAGGTTGCTGAATTAATCCTAACTAAAAAAATGAAAATTATAGAGAAAATGCCAAGGGCATTGGGGGAGAAAAAGAGAAGGGAAAAGGGTCGAAGGACTAGCGTACCCAAATACCCTTTCTAAATTGAGAAAATGATCTATTTACAAACTCAAGGTGATCTATAAGTATCCAAAAATAGTTACTATCACTATTGCATATAATCTCATTTGCGGAGCACATTGGAGCAAAATTAAGGCGCTCCAATCGAGGTGGATTGTGCCAGAGTGGATTTGGACTACGCCACATTGATATGGAGACATTTGGATCTCTAATTTTGTATAGAAGCTTGATTGGTCGTCTAGATTACAGTGAATACTTGATTATTTGACTTGGTGTTGAATTTGACGAGTTGATCATTGACCTACACAATAAACATAGGCAATCAGTTTTTCGATAATTATATTTATTTTGCCCAATTAAGTCTAATTAGCATGGTATATCATAAAATATGATCAATTGAGGCTTAACATACTTTTTTACCTAAGATAATGAAATAAGGACAAAAATCGAGATAAATGCCGAGGAAAAATGTGGGTAAATCAGTGTTTTGAGACACTAATTAGTGATCCCTTATCGAGTGTCCCATTTTTTAAGAAGAATTGTCATGTTAATCAATGAATTATTTTCTTTTCAACTTTTATAGCCTTTGGAGGGTAGGTCTATTTGCTAAATAAGCTTTGATGCCGAAGATCCATGGAGTTTCTATCTCTGCATTCTCCATCTCAATTGGTAAATAGTAAGTTGGCTCATCTTGAATCTCTATCTCTAAGGGATTGATAGTTATTTCTTTAATGACTCTGATCATATAGGCCAAGGTTGCAAGTACGTCTGCAAACTAGTTTTTGGCCCTTGACTTATAATTGAAAGCGATTCGAGAAAAGTTAGTACTTAGTTCTTCTATATACTCGTGGTACGGTACAAATCTCTATTCTTGTGTCTGCCATTTACTAGTAATTTGGTACAACTAGACTAGAGTCCTTAAATACATCGTTCTCGTCAACTTCCATCTTTACTGCTGCCTTGAGACCAACTATGCATGACTCATATTCTGTTTGATTATTTATGCACTAAAAATGTAATTTGATTGCTATGGGCACATGCGATTAACTTTGATCCCATTACCCTTTTGATTAACTACACAATTGAAGTATAATTTTCAACCTTGTTCTTCTTCATCTGTTTCTATAAAAAGAATGACTTCATTTGGAAAGTTGGCCTTCAACGGTTCGTAATCTAGAAGAGGGTATTCTACTAGATGGTCTGCGATAGCCTGTCGATTAGTTACTTTCAACATGACATACTCGATATCGAACTCTGATAATAATAGTTGTCACTTAGCGATGCGACTAGTGAGTGCAGGTTTCTCAAACAAGTATTTTTATAGATCCATCTTAGTAATAAATTGTATTTTATAGCTTAGCAAATAATGGCACAACCTTTGAGATACCATGGTGCAACATGTCTTCTGAAGCAAAGAATATATTGCCTCGTAATCTGTAAATCTTTTGCTGAGGTAGTATATTATCCTTTCCTTGTGACCTATTTTGTCATGCTGCGTCAATACACACCCCATGGATCAAGTACTAACATGTACATTAATAGAGGTCTCCCTAGGGTAGGGGGAATTAAGACTGGAGGATTTAATAGATATTTCTTAATTTTTTCGAATGTCTCCTAGCAATCACTATTTTATTTTAAAGATTCATTTTTCCTTAAGAGTTTGAAAACAGGTTTACAGATTGACGTGAGTTGTGTGATAAATCTATTGACGTATCGAATCTTTCCCAAAATATCTCGTATTTCTACTTCTGTCTCTGGTGTTGGCATTTCAATGATTACTTTTATTTTAGCTGGATTTATTTCAATACCTGAAAGTGATCAGTGTCTCAAAATACTAATTTATCTGCATTTTTCCCAGGCATTTATCTCAATTTTCGTCCTTATTTCATTAGATTAGATGAATAAGTATGTTAAACCTCAATTTATAATATTTCATGTTATACCATGTTAATTAGGCTTAATTGCACAAAATAATTATAAATATAAAAAAAATTGATCGCGTGTGTTCACTATATAGGTCAATGATCAACTCATCCAGAAGAACACAAAATCACTTAAGCAAGAATGCATTACAATCAGGAAGTCAAATCAAGCAATCATTCATAGATTAAGGTCTAGATGTTTTCGGATCAATGTGGCGCAGTCAAATATGAATGTGGCGTAGTCCACCTTGGTTAGATCTCCCTAGAATTGCTCTAGTTTGCTTAGTACATGAGATTATATACAAGAGTAATGGTGACTATTTTTGGATCCTTTGAGAACACCTCAAGTCTAGAAATAGATCATTTTCCCAATTAGAAAATAGTCTTTGGGCTCTTCTCCCTTCTCTTCTTCTCTCCCAATGTCCTTGACATTTACTCTATAATTTTTATTTTGTAGTTAGTTTTTATTTTAGCAACTTCTATAATTTTTCAAGGAGATAGTTTATCTTGGTTACCATGAATACAAGTGTTGTTTCTTTTACTTCTTCTTGTTTCTTTTAATTTTGTATTATTTCTTTATCGTTCCATGTTCTTTGTAATATTTATAGCATTCACTTCAAGGTTTTATCTCTACATCTCATATGTTTAACTTAGATGTTTTAGACTTAGATAAGATCAAGATAAAACATACTTGAAATAGATATTTGGTGATAAGGCCTTCACACATTAGTAAGTGAAGGAGTTCTAACTATAGTGTTTTTTCAAAAAGCTTCATGCCATATCTTTCAACCCAAGGAGCTCATATCAAGCCATTGAAGTTGAGTATAAAGAAGGATAAACTCAAATACAATTTTATTTGTTAATCATATGTCTCTCTAATCACTAATGGGTTTTTATCTCTTTTGTTTTCTTACTATAATTTTCCCTTATATTATTTTATTTTTCAGCAACATTTATTCTCCATTTTGTTTAACAAAACTATAAAAACAGGTTTTAAATTGTAACTTAGGTTAACTTCATTCTTGATAACTTGGTAACATCCTCCATTTCTCTTAGCTTCAATCCCTTACTTGCCCACAAGCTAAAGTGAGTATAAAAATATAATTTTTAATGAGATGAGAATGACAATATTAGAATTTTGGCGTCGTTACCGGGGAAAGGTGTAGTTGTTATAAGTTGGTTGATGTTATTTTTGTTGTTTTCTTTATTTCATTTCTGTTATATTTTTTGGCTATTCAAAATATTTTAAAAAATCAAAAAAAAAAAATTGTGCTCATTGCAACCAGGAAGAAATTCCAAAATTTGTCGAAAAATTCAGACACAAATCTCAAGGTTTCAATGTGACACAATAAACTTTAACTGCGCCACATTGATTCAAGAGAATTAATTTCTCAATTTTTGACACATCTTTTTAATTATCTTTTGGATTGCAATAATTAGAACTATACGAAGCCCTTCCAAATGACCTATAGTTAAATATACTACACGAGCCAAGAAAGAGTATAGTAGACTCCATTCGCCCATGGAGGTGAGTGGAGGAAGAATAAAATAATATGCAACAAGTATTGCTTACCTTTGGAATCTTCTATTCTATATGGGTTCCGTTCCGTCAAGGACCGGGTGAAGAATGAAAAACGTCCGCTAACGCCCACGGGATAAGATCTTTTTTAGATCAGCAACGAATGTCTTGTATCTATGAAGAAAGATTTCTCCCCGGGTTCAGTTCAGACCCTGAATGCCATACCTTGCTGAAGGCGATTCACGAGAGAATCGCGCACAGTTCCGTTTGACCGAGATGTGAATGCCCGTGATCTGCTCGGTATAGTGATGGATTTCATGGCCGACGTCTAACCGGCACGAATACGCCGACATGAAACGAGTTCCCCGCGGAGCATTTTTCGTCCTCGGACGTTCGGATGTTTTGTTCGATTCCGGCACTTGCGTTCTCATGTTTACACGATCAGGATTATCCCGGACTGTATTTCGAAAAAGTGGCCTACTTGAAAGAAAGGGCGGGCACTCTCGTGTTTCAACCCCACTCACTATACTATGAATAGTTGTGGGGCACTGTGTACTTACAGCCTCTACGATAAGCAAGTGAATGGGGCCGGTGCTGGCGAACGGAACGGTTCATAAAGCCATTTCTCGTTTAGTTTCTATTTTGCACATTTTTTAACATTCTCTTTCTTTTGTAGGTTGGAGAAATCTTTTGACAAAAAGACCAAGTGTAGTCCATTAGATCCAAAATGCGTTTCATCTTGTTGGATTTTTATTTGTTTTTATCTTTTTTAGTTAGATGTCTTTTCTATTTTTGATTCATTTGGATTAGGAACGTTGTAAAAATTTCATTAGTTCATTAATTATCGAAGAAGGCTTGGATTGTAATAGACTAAGAAAAGATGATGATTGGACGATGTCGTCACGACTCCTTAGGTTCGTACACCAAAATTGGAGTTGGTGGCCTAAATCAACTCAACCTATCTTGACTTCATCTAGCACGAGAGGTAAATTTGAAATACCCACGTCACTCATTGCTAGTATGTTACTTCTTGTCTTTGTTTGTTATTTTTCACTTTACACATACTTGGATTAGTTAATTAAGTTTAGTAAATAGCACCCCTCTTCTAGGGATGGCAACATAAGATAAGGATTGGAAGTCATTACCAATTCTTTGCTATAATTAGGAAAATCCACTTACTAGATATCTAATTAAAATAATTAAAATTAATTGGACTTGACTACCGGGTCCATGAACTCAATAGGAGAAATCTACTTCAAGTTGTGCCAATTGCGCTTCTAAATCATATTTGGCATCTAGCAAGATCTTACCCTTGTAAGGAGATAGACTCAGTTTATTTAAGAAAAGAATGTGATTTAAGAGTGGCCTTGCTTATGCACTATGTGCCGCATCCGATTTGGAGATCCAAATGATTTGAATTTGATTTTAAAGAACCAAGTTGAAAGGATAGTTGCGTAATTTCTAACCAGTTAAGAGCTGTCTAAAGTTAGGCAACCTATCTAGGTCTAGTCTTTTTTTTCGTGATTGTTTGAAATATTTTGTGAATTACATGTTTGGTAGACGATTTAGGAGTAATACATTAGAACCATTGGATCCTAAGATCAAGTGCATTATCAGTAGACTCCATAAGAGACCATTATTAAATATGATGGGTGATCGAGAACAAGCTCTCAATGAGCTTTTCACTCCTACTTCTGCTGCCACACCTATATACATTATGTTACTACTAAACAATGCACTTCAATATGAAATTAGGGCAATTACCATAAACATGCTCCCTAAATTTCACGATTTAGAGCGTTAACATCCTTATACCTACCTTAATCAATTTTTAACCATATGTCAAATTTTTAGAAACTAGAATTTAGATGAAAAGAGTATTAAGCTCATGTTATTTTCATTATCCTTGGAAGATCACGTAACAACGTGGTTGAACACCCTACCTCCCAATTCCATAAATTCATGGGATGTTTTATCCAAGAAATTCATGACCAAATTTTATCCCGTTGCCAAAATCGAGAGAATAAAGGACATAATTTAGAATTTTAAAAGGCATCTGAATGAAAAATTCTCCCGAACTTGGAAAATATTCAATGATTTGTTAGTCAAATGCCCATAACATGGCATTAACAAAGTACAATTGGAGCAATACTTCTATCAAAGATTAAAAATAAATCAACATACCTTAGTTGAGTCTATGCATAAAGGTCAATTTATGAACTAGAGTCCCAACCAAGTGTACGATTTTCTAGTTGAGCTAGCCGATAATGCTCAAAATTTGAGTACTAATAACGAAGAATTTGATATCCCGTTATGAAGCTAGGAATGTAAGAGATGAGGGTAAATCCTAATCTCAAAAAAGTTATCTCTAATCTAGGGAGTGGTATGCATAGTCTTACAAAGAAATTAGATACTTTTAGTATCTCAACATCTACTCCTCACTATGATTCTCACTCAATTTCACAAGTTTTAGTCGAACAAACATCTTTATGTGTCTTATGTGATGGCAACGACCATTTAGTTGAATGATGTCCCAACTTGCCATATATTAAGGCCGAACAGGCCAATGGTGTTAATGACTACAGTTTTTTAGGAAGCCCACCCAGAATTCGATTAATTAAATCATAAAACTGATTGGTTTTGAAAGAATAACTCTTACCACATGATTAGAGATTTACCATGAATTAGCTCAAATCTAGTGGCAATCATTGAGTCTAAATACATTATAATCCTATAGTAATCATAAGAGTAATAAAGATTGGTTGAGGTCTAACACTAATTGGGATGAACCAGTAAGACCCCGAATTTTTAAATCATATCTCGAAGAAGCCAAATGGTGATATTTTAAGGAAAATACCAAAGAAGAAAATTAGAGAAAAGCACTCGGATATTGTTCCGATCATTTTTAACGAAAATCGATTCCACCATTGGATTTAAATAGGTCGAGATATATACTTTAGCCTGTAAGCAAGTTCAAATTCGAGTTCAGATGAAAAAATTATAAAATCCTCGAATTTCGCGTTAAGTGGAATCCAAAACAGTAAAATTTTGTTAAAGCGAGAATCAGGAAAATTTGACTTCACCGTTTGGTTCACAATGAAAAATTATTCAAAATGGAATACTCACATGTCATTTTCCGAGTTTAAATGGTCAAGATTTCGTCAAAAATACAAATAAGTAGAAAATGTCAAAAATGCCATCAGCCCTCTTATAAAAGAAAGCTTACTTGCTTTTATTTCATTTCACTTCTTCACTCTTTTCTAAAAAACTCAACTCAGCCATTCTTCCAAACCTACGATTTCAACCCTTCCCATAAAGATCTATCGCAAGCGAGTCCGAGTTGAACCTCGACGAAGAAGACAAAATCGTCGGCGTTGTCGAGCTCCACGTGCTAACCCCATTCAACCTCCATTTCTTTTTCGTTCTCTTGGGTTCTCACCAAAAATCAGTAAAGGGGTTTTGATTCTACCCACTTAGAGACTCATTCATTTAGAAGGAGGGTCGTCCATCGTTGTAAGTGGAGGAAGAACACTTCCATCAAGGGTTTCACAATCAACCCGATTCGTTTGGCACTCAAGTTCAACCAAATTCAAAGTTCCGGACCACCAACCCTTGATTTTCAAGCTAGCTTATTATGTCGAACAATCACTAGAGTAAGAGACTCTCGATTCTTATTAATAACCGTAGATTTCAAAAAATTACATTTAGGGATATTTCAAAACTTATTTTGTATTTTAAAATTGGTAGAACATTATTGTAATTGCTTCAAATTCATGCTAGAACTAATGTATTTGATGTATTTTATCATGATTTAATTATTGGATCCGTGGGTGGGTTATTAGAATTGAAAAAAAAGTGAAAAACGCAAAGAAACGAAGAAACAAATGAAAAATTTTGAAGTTGTCACCGTTCTGACGATTCCACCGTGAATAGTCATGGTGCCACCGTGAGCCGTCATCCTCCAATCACGGTACCACCTTGAAAGTCAAACGTTGTTCGTAATTTTTTTCTGATATTTTTTTTGGATTCCTCATGCTTTTAACATGCCAAACCGACTATTTATGGCCCACATAACTCCTTCAAAAGAAGCGAAAAACAAATAAACAAAATTTCTTCACGATGGGAATGTTTCAAGTATTCACGTGATATCCTTTGCATTACTTTGAATTATGTTACAAAATTACATGACCCTTCTCATGTTTTCAAGGGCCTTCATTTATAAAAACTTGTTTTCAATTTCGATAACTTTGAAAAATTGAGTTTCTGACACTCAGCCAAATTTTCATCAACTTTTTCAGTTTTAGTAGTTTGCCTTCGCATACCTATTGGGACCCCGTTTTAATGAAAATTGAATAGTTTTTAAATCAAATGATCAAAATTTATTTACAAGCTTGAAAAGGAAATATTTGATTTGAAAAGTTGAGAAGTAAAAACATGATAAAATAGGAAAGAGATGAATGAGTAAAATGCTAGAATCACACCGAGGGGTGATGTCTACATTTTACGTTGTATGTTGTATATAGGTTGGTGAAGGGATATCCAAGGATAAATGAAAGGATTGCATATTTATTTAAATTTATGTTGGCGCAAAGGCTCCGAGTACTATTGTTTATTTTAGGCGGGGTGGTCACAGTTGCATGGTAGGAAACTGGACATCCACTCCCAACCCTGTTTTGTTAATTTCTCTTTTGTTTTTAAATAAAAATGATATATATACATAGTTATTTTGTGAGCTGTTAAAGAGTCTGTCAATGCTTGAAGGGATAATGCATCATATCATCTGGAGTGGTGTACTATCCTGAGATATACGATAGGGACCACCAAGCTCATACGTGGTATGGGACGCGTATGAGGGTGGAGTCACATTTAGAATCTGAGTCCATTCCCTTCTATCTTTACCAGTGAACGTATTATGTAAAGGTGGTCGTATACAAATGGAATGTTTACTTTGGGAATCACATGTACGCCTGATAGGCATAGACGAAGATGATTAGTCAATGATCACTAACAATATAGTAGTAGTCGAACGTTCTGACACATAGAAAAAAGAGCCTGGCTTACGATCACGTCAAACAGCCAGCCTGAGCCGGATAAATGGTCTCGTAAGTGTAGTAAACAGCGACCAATCACAAAATCAAGAACTACGATTTATTGAGGAATATTATGTCCCGGTTGGGAGTGATCCAGTTGTGAATCCCAACTCTCTAATTCTACTGCTCTACCATTATGTATTATGTACCTGTTGCTTTATTTTGAGTTATAAACTGAAAAGCATGTCTATTGTTCCAATGTTGTTATTTAGATTTATAAAAAAAATGAAAAATGTCTAATGAGTACTGATGATTGATGTGATGTAAACTTTTAAACTGTTTAGCTACTCATCCCTGGCTATATGTACCAATTAATCATATTTTCTCTTGTAAAACTTTGCATATGTTAAACTGTTCAACATGCTTTCTGGATCATGTTTAGGGGAGGTTATTAGTAGGAATTGGTTGTGGACTTACTGGGTAACCATCGTTACTCACCCTTTACTTCCATTTTTTTTAGTTTTAAAGCTTGTATCCTGAGAAGTAGTCGTAGAACCGTCGAGTGAAGATCATCTGGTGGGTCATACCGACGACCAGGATCCGTTATCTGGTGAGCATTGAGACAACATCCACTAGGAGTCTGTTCGTCCTAGGAGATATATATAGTTTTAGGGTTGAGTAATTAAATTCACGTTATAGTGAAAGTTTCTTTTTGTAATCGTGTATATTGTAAACTTTCGCGCTCTAATATACTCATGTGTTAGATATTTTCAATCTTCCGTTGTTATTTCTACGTTGTCTTTTTATATAGTCAAAATTTGTTATATATTAGATTACGATATTTTCAAATTTCGTGGAACACTAACATAAATAGGGGGAAGCCATGTCTGAATTTCGAGATGGCCTTGGGATTTGTGTTAGCGTTTGGCAGGGCGTCACAGATGGTATCAAAGAATAGCTTTACATCCGTATGGGATACAGATCTGTAATGTTTTGAAGAATAGGCTGATACCACAGACATTAGAGATAATCATAGAGCGTCATTAGGAATCCGATATCCGAGCTCACCGTAGTTCCATATTGGGATTACGAGCTCTTCTATGTCTAGAGGTCCGTAGAGCCTAGTAAGTCTAAGATAAAACTCTAGGTTCATTCCATAGTAATGAAAATGGTATTCATTACTAGATTCCTTATTACAATAGTAGCTCATGTTTCCCTAAAAATGATGTTGGCGTAGTTAGGAGAAGTATCTTGCTTATGATAAATAGAAATTTTTTGAACTTGCTGGCTAGGAAAAGAGGCAAGAAAACAAAGTTACGACGAGACCCATGACAAGGAGTCAAACTGGTGGGGAAGGTCTACCTGGGTCGAGTCAACTTACCAAGGTAGAACAGTTGATAGAAGCAGTCTCGGGGTTATCCCAGAGTTAGACACGCATGGAAAGGAGACAATTGGAGATGTTTGAGACTCAAATGATCGTGATGAATCAATTAACAAAAAGGCTAGAGAGGATACAAGAAAAGCTCGACCACCGTCTTAAGGATAAATTCCAAAAGGATCTAAGAGTAAATATCCCAACATGGGGAGAACTACGAGAAGATAAAGGGATAGTACAATCACCGCCTCAAAACCTAGTAGAAGAAATGCAACTTAGACCAAATAAGAGGCAAACAATTACGAAACTAACATAGTCATGGGGAAAATGACCATACATAAGAAGCGAGACTATAGAAATACCAGTTCAAGAAATAGATGAATTTTGTAAGAAACAATAACGTGTAATATTTAATCAGTCGAAGAAAAAAGTAGTGGCATGTTACGAATATGATAAGTTAGGACACAAAGGGGTACAATGTTCGAGTTGACGTCAACCAATTAAAGATGCGTGGCTTAAAAATATGTTAGATAGACCAATTCAAGAAACCATGGGGTCACTGGATTTTAACATGGTCGATGACACACTTATACCTCCGCAAGCGGACCAAACTAGTGGTCAAAAATGAGAGGGGATGGAATTACAGATGTGCCGAAGACAAGCCAGTCAACCCCTGACCTCTCTTCCTTCCAGATTAGACCCGGCCAAGAAGCCGATGCAATTGAGGCTAATCGTCCCGGGATCAGTTTACCCACAATATGGAGCTACTTCACCACCGAGTTGTAGGGTTCCCTCATCACTGAGTCATAGAGCGGCTGGAATTCCAACAAGGCTAACAAGGCCAAAAGAACCAACGAGGCAGGTCCAGAGATCACTGGCTCCAACTTTCCAACTGCTCGATCCACAGAAATCTATAAAGACAAAAGTGTTGACATGTTACGAGTGTGGTCAGGTGGGACATATCAAGAGAGAGTGCCATCTATCACAGTCACAAGCAAGGGTTGTGACCTAAGAGAAAACACCTATCTCTGACGAAATTTTGGAAGGTACAATTTCTAATTATAATGTTAGAAATCGGATTTCTATTCAATATTGATTCCTTTAGATTAAATACTTCTGCTAAGATTTTACACCATTACTAGAGTTAGAAATTACCGAGACAGGCTGAGTGACAAAAATATCTACGCCACTAGAAGATTATGATTGTCAAAAAGTTATCAAGTACTTTGGGGCAAATAATGTTAATGAGATAGGCACAGTAGAGTAGGGTAGGAAAGGAGTATCATGCGTAGAAATGTATGTTGTGGGGATAAATGTAATTATAATATGGAAATAATATGGTTGAGGTTGTATGTTGTGTGAGTAAAGGCTAAAAGTATGTGTGGGTAAGTGATGTTTAGAATGATACCTTGTGAAGAAAGAATGAGGTTTTTGATAGATTAACTAGGAACCTACATACTAAAGGTGTTTAATCAAAAATTGAAATTTTGTATGTGAAACAAATGTACAAGTATTTGGAGGTAAAGTTGATGTGTGAAAGATGCGTTTCATTAAGAGATGTAAGAAATAAATTTATGAAGGGGAAAGCGTGTTGGATTTGAAGATAGTATAAGTTCAAAAAAATATTGCTAAAAAGATAAAATTTCAGTAAGTAAGAGTTAGATAGAAAATGTAGTTTTCAGAACAAGGCGGATATAATAAGGGGTGGATCGTAACGTGTGTTTTGTTAATTAATGAGTATGTTTTAGGTGTTAGGAGGGTTGAAGAGTGTGAGAAAATGAGGACTATTTGTAAAACTAATAATGTAACTGTGTGCGTGCAACAATTGATATTATATATAATCTAACTGGAACAATTGATGAAATTTGAAAAAGGTAGCATACGATTTCGAAAGGGCATGTAGTATGCAAAAGAAAAGAGACTTAATAGAGTATAAGTTAGGACGTGGGTCAATGTAAGATGCGAAAAAGAATGTTTTTGTGATAAAGTTGCATTAATGGTGACTTAATTGAATTGTGAGGAAATAAATGAAGAAGGTAAGATAGAAATATTGTTTGTGAATCGAAAATCATGAGAAATTGTTGTGAGATTTATAAAGGCTAATTATTGTAATAGCAATATTAGATGATAAGTGAAATTATGTATAATTTAAGCAAAATAAAATTTCATAAATAAGGATTATTTGACATTACAATGATATTTAAACATTAACTAGTCGATATTGTGAATTTGGGAGTAGAGAAAAAAAGCGTATGACTTGTAGCTTATAGGACTATTTGAAGTAGGTGAGTAGATCTTGAGCAGGTTCACCGCGTGTTCCACGTGTCCATGTTGAAGTAGTATTTGCCATACCCTCCACACGTGGTTAGTTTGCGAAATAAATTATTTGATGCAGGATTTACCCCCTTGATTAAGGTTTTAAACCATAAAGATCTTGACAAAGGCCTTGAGGAGATATCACGGCAAGCAAAACATGGAATATTGAGTCGAACGTAGATGTATTGATTTATTAGGAATAAAGGTTTTGATATGAATTTTGAAGTTAGTGTTGGTAAATACTTGCATTATAGTAGTGGTGTGTTTGTAGTAAGACTACGTATTGAGGATTAATTTTCATTGTAAGTACAAGTACGCATAATAGATGACTTAGTTGGTAGGGAAAACGAAGATAAATGATAGAAAAGATGTGAAAGGATTATTGATAGAGGTTGGTAAGGACTTGGTATAATGTGAATTGATTGTTACCTTATGATTATATAAATGATGGATTAATTGGAGTATGAGCTTGAATTAGAAAGATTAATTGATGGGTATATTGGGTTGAGGGAAAATAGGTGACTTAAGGTTTAAGAATTTAAAATGAGATAAGCTTAGAACCAAGGATAGACAATAATTGAAGATAAGTATCGTTTGTTATACATGTCATATTAGTGGAATGACAACAACGTTGATAAGGTATAATTTCAATTTCGATGATGAAATTTTTATTAAGGGGGGAGAATGTAATATCTAGGATTTTTAACTCGTATCTCGAAGAAGTCAAATGGTGATATTTTGAGGAAAATGTCGAAGAACGAAATTAGAGTAAAACACTCGGATATTGTTCCGATCATTTTTAACAAAAACTGACTCCACCATTAGATTTAAAGAGGTCGAAATATATACTTTTGCCTGTAAAAAAGTTTAAATTCGAGTTCGGATGAAAAAGTTATAAAATACTCGAATTTCGCGTTAAGTGAGACCCAAAACAGTAAAATTTTGTTAGAGGGAGAATCAAGAAGATTTGACTTCACCGTTAGGTCCACCATGAAAAATTATTTGAAATGGAATACTCACATGTCATTTTTCGAATTCAAATGGTCAGGATTTCGTCAAAAATACAAATAAGTAAAAAATGTCAAAAATGCCATCAGCCCTCTTATAAAAGAAAGCTTATTTTCTTTTATTTCATTTCACTTCTTCACTCTTTTCTAAAGAACTCAACTCAGCCATTCTTTCAAACCTAGGATTTCAACCCTTCCCAACAAGATCTATCGCAAGCGAGTCCGAGTTGAACCTCGACGAAGAAGGTAAAGTCGTCGGCATTGTCGAGCTCCACGTGCTAACCCCAGTCAACTTCCATTTCATTTTCGTTCTCTTGGGTTGTCACCAAAATCAGCAAAGGGGTTTTGATTATACCCACTTAGAGACTCAATCATTTAGAAGGAGGGTCGTCCATCGTTTTATGTGGGGGAAGAACACTTCCATCAAGGGTTTAACAATCAACCCGATTCGTTCGGCACTCAAGTTCAACCAAATTCAAAGTTCCGGACCACCAACCCTTGATTTTCAAGCTAGCTTATCGTGTTCAACAACCACTAGAGTAAGTGACTCTCGATTCTTATTAATAATCGTAAATTTTAGAAAATTGCATTTAGGGATATTTCAAAACTTATTTTGTGTTTTAAAATTGGTAGAACATTGTTGTAATTGCTTCAAATTCATGCTAGAATGAATGTATTTGATGTATTTTATCGTGATTTAATTATTGAATCCGTGGGTGGGTTAATAGAATCGAAAAAAAAGTGAATAACACAAAGAAATGAAGAATAAAATGAAAAAATTCGAAGTTGTCACCGTTTTGACGGTTCCGCCATGAACAGTCATGGCGCCACCGTGAGCCGTCGTGCTCCAATCACGGTGTCACCGTGAAAATCAAATGTTGCCCGATTTTTTTTTCTGATATTTATTTTGGATTCCTCATGCTTTTAACATGCCAAAACGACTACTTATGGCCCACGTAACTCCTTCAAAAGAAGCGAGAAAAAATAAACAAAATTCCATCACGATGGGAATGTTTCAAGTATTCACGTGATATCCTTTGCATTAATTTGAATTATGTTACAAAATTACATGACCCTTCTCATGTTTTCAAGGGCCTTCATTTACAAAAACCTGTTTTCAATTTCGATAACTTTGAAAAATCGAGTTTCTGACACTCAGCCAAATTTTCATCAACTTTTCCAGTTTTGATAGTTTGCCTTCGCATACCTATTGGGACCCCGTTTTAATAAAAATTGGATAGATTTTCAATCAAATGATCAAAATTTATTTACAAGCTTGAAAAAGAAATATTTGATTTGAAAAGTCGAGAAGTAAAAATATGATAAAATAGGAAAGAGATGAATGAGTAAAATGCTAGAATCACACCGAGGGGTGATGTCTACATTTTACGTTGTATGTTGTATGTAGGTTGGTGAAGGGATATCCAAGGATAAATGAAAGGATTACATATTTATTTAAATTTATGTTGGCGCAAAGGCTCCGCGTACTATTGTTTATTTTAGGCGGGGTGGCCACAGTTGCATGGTAGGAAACTGGACATCCACTCCCAACCCTGTTCTGTTAATTTCTCTTTTGTTTTTAAATAAAAATGATATATATACATAGTTATTTTGTGAGCTGTTAAAGAGTCTGTCAATGCTTGAAGGGATAATGCATCAAATCATCCGGAGTGGTGTACTATCTTGGGATGCACGATAGGGACCACCAAGTTCATACGTGGTATGGGACGCATATGAGAGTGGAGTCACAATTAGAATCCGAGTCCATTCCCTTTTATCTTTACTAGTGAACGTGTTTTGTAAAGGTGGTTGTATATGAATGGAGTGTTTACTTTGGGAATCACATGCACGCCTGATAGGCATAGACGAAGATGATTAGTCAGTGATCACTAACAATCTAGTAGTAGTCGAACGTTCTGACACATCAAATAGAGAGTGTGGCTTACGATCACGTCAAACGGCCTGCCTGAGCCGGAAAAATGGTCTCGTAAGTATGGTAAATAGCGACCAACCACAAAATCAAGAACTACGATTTATTGAGGAATATTATGTCCCGGCTGGGAGCGATCCAGTTGTGAATCCCAACTCTCAAATTCTACTGTTCTACTATTATGTATTATATACCTGTTGCTTTATTTTGAGTTATAAACCGAAAAGCATGTCTATTGTTCCAATGTTGTTATTTAGATTTGTATAAAAATGAAAATGTCTAATAAGTACTGATGATTGATGTGATGTAAACTTTTAAACTGTTTAACTGCTCATCCCTGGCTCTATGTACCAGTTAATCATATTTTTTCTTATAAAACTTTGCATATGTTAAATTGTTCAGCATGCTTACTCGATTATGTTTAGGGGAGGTTATTTATAGGAATTGGTTGTGGACTTACTGGGTAACCATCGTTACTCACCCTTCCATTCCATTTTTTTTAGTTTCAGAGCTTGTATCCTGAGAAGTAATCGTAGAACCGTCGAGTGAGGATCATCTGGTGGGTCATACCGACGATCAGAATCCGTTATCTGGTAAGCATTGAGACGACATCCACTAGGAGTCTGTTCGTCCTATGAGATGTATATAGTTTTGGGGTTGAGTAATTAGATTCACGTTAGAATGAAAGTTTCTTTTTGTAATCGTGTATATGGTAAACTTTCGCACTCTGATATACTCATGTGTTAGATATTTTCAATCTTCCGCTCTTATTTCTATGTTGTCTTTTTATATAGTCAAAAATTTTGATATATTAGATTACGATGTTTTCGAGTTTCGTGGAACGCTAACATAAATAGGGGGAAGCCATGTCTGAATTTTGAGGTGGCCTTGGGATTTGTGTTAGCGTTTGGCAGGGCGTCACAGATGGTATCAAAGCATAGCATTAGATCCGTATGGGATACAGATCTGTAATGTTTTGAAGAATAGGCTGATACCACAGACATTAGAGATAATCATAGAGCGTCATTAGGAATCCGATATCTTAGTTCACCAGAAGTTCCATATTGGGATTACGAGCTCTTATATGTCTAGAGGTCCGTAGAGCCTAGTAAGTCTAAGATAAGACTCTAGGTTCATTCTATAGTAATGAAAATGGTATTCATTCCTAGATTCCTTATTACAATAATGGCTCATGTTTCCCTAAAAATGATGTTGGCATAGTTCAGAGAAGTATCTTGCTTATGATAAATAGAAATTTTCTGAACTTGCTGGCTAGGAAAAGAGGCAAGAAAACAAAGTTATGACGAGACCCATGACAAGGAGTCAAACTGGTGGGGAAGGCCTACCTGGGTCGAGTCAACTTACCATGGTAGAACATTTGATAGAAGAGTCTCGGGGTTATCCCAGAGTTAGACACGCATGGAAAGGAGACAATTGGAGATGTTTGAGACTCAAATGATCGTGATGGGTCAATTAACAAAAAGACTAGAGAGGATACAAGAAAAGCTCGACCACCGTCTTAAGGATAAATTCCAAAAGGATCTAAGAGTAAATATCCCAACACGGGGAGAACTACGAGAAGATAAAGGGATAATACAATCACCGCCTCAAAACCTAGTAGAAGAAATGCAACTAGGACCCAATAAGAGGCAAACAATTACGAAACTAGCAGAGTCATGGGGAAAACGACCATACATAAGAAGCGAGACTATAGAAATACCAGTTCAAGAAATAAAGGAATTTTGTAAGAAAAAAACGACGTGTAATATTTAATCAGTCGAAGGAAAAAGTAGTGGCATGTTACGAATGTGATAAGTTAGGACACAAAGGGGTACAATGTTCGGGTTGACGTCAACCAATTAAAGATGCATGGCTCAGAAATATGTTAGATAGACCAATTCAAGAAACCATGAGGTCATCAGATTTTAACGTGGTTGATGACATACTTATACCTCCACAAGCGGACCGAATTAGTGGTCAAAAACGAGAGGGGATGGAATTACAGATGTTCTAAAGACAAGCCAGTCAACCCCTGACCTCTCTTCCTTCCAGATTAGACCCGGCCAAGAGGTCGATACAGCTGAGGCCAATCGTCCCGCGATCAGTTTACCCACAGTATAGAGCTACTCCACCACCGTGTTGTAAGATTCCCTCATCACTGAGTCATAGAGCGGTTGGAATTCCAACTAGGCTAGCGAGGCTAAGAGAACCAACGAGGCAAGTCCATAGATCACCGGCTCCAACTTTCCAACTGCTCGCTCCACAGAAATCTATGAAGACAAAAGTGTTGACATGTTGCGAGTGTGGTCTGGTTGGACATATCAGGAGAGAGTGCCATCTATCACAGTCACAAGCAAAGGTTGTAACCCAGGAGAAAACACTTATCTCTGATGAAATTTTGGAAGGTACAATTTCCAATTATAATGTTAGAAATCGGATTTCTATTCAATATTGATTCCTTTAGATTAAATACTTCTGCTAAGATTTTACACCCTTACTAGAGTTAGAAATTACTGAGACAGGTCGAGTGATTAAAATATCTACGCCACTAGAAGATTATGATTATCAAAAAGTTGTTGAGTACTTTGGGGCAAAGAATATTGATGAGATAGGCGTAGTAGAGTAGGGTAGGAAAGGAGTATCATGAGTGGAAATGTATGTTGTGGGGATAAATGTAATTATAACATGGAAATAATATGGTTGAGGTTGTGTGAGTAAATGCTAAAAGTATGTGTGGGTAAGTGATGTTTAGAATGATACCTTGTGAAGAAAGAATGAGGTTTTTGATAGATTAACTAGGAACCTACAGAATAAAAGTGTTCAATTAAAAATTGAAATTTTGTATGTGAAACAAATGAACAAGTATTTGGAGGTAAAGTTGATGTGTGAAAGATGCGTTTCATTAAGGGATGTAAGAAATAAATTTATGAATGGGGAAGCGTGTTGGATTTGAAGATAGTATAAGGTAAAAAAAAATATTGCTAAAAAGATAAAATTCTAGTAGGTAAGAGTTAGATAGAAAATGTAGTTTTCAGAACAAGGCGGATATAATAAGGGGTGGTTCGTAACGTGTGTTTTGTTAATTAATGAGTATGTTTTAGGTGTTAGGAGGGTTGAAGAGTGTGAGAAGATGAGGACTATTTGCAAAACTAGTAATGCGACTTTGTACGTGCAACAATTGATATTATATATGATCTAAGTGGAACAGTTGATGAAATTTGGAAAATGTAGCATACGATTTCGAAAGGGCATGTAGTATGCAAAAGAAGAGAAACTTAATAGAGTATAAGTTAGGACGTGGGTCAATGTAAGATGCAAAAAAGAATGTTTTTGTGACAAAGTTGGATTGATGGTGACTTAATGGAATTGGGAGGAAATAGATGAAGAAGGTAAGATAGCAATATTGCTTGTGAATCAAAAATCATGAAAGATAGTTGTGAGATTTGTAAATGCTAATTATGGTAATTGCAATACTAGATGATAAGTGAAATTATGTAAGATTTACGCAAAATAAAATTTCATGAATAAGTATCATTTGATATTACAATGATATTTAAACAGTAACTAGTCGATACTGTGAATTTGGGAGTAAAGAAAGAAAGCGTATGACTTGCAGCTTATGGGACTGTTTGAAGTAGGTGAGCAGATCTTGAGCAGGTTCACCGCGTGTTCCACGTGTCCATGTTGAAGAAGTCTTTGCCAAAACCTCCACACGTGGTCAGTTTGTGAAAAAAATTATTTGATACAGGATTTACCCCTTTGAATAAGGTTTTAAACCATAAAGATATTGACAAAGGCCTTGAGGAGATATCACGGTAAGCAGAACATGGAATATTGAATCGAATTTAGATGTATTGATTTATTAGGAATAAAGGTTTTGATACGAATTGTAAAGTTAGTGTTGGTAAATACTTGTATTATAGTAGTGGTGTGTTTGTAGTAAGACTACGTATTGAGGATTAATTTTTATTGTAAGTACAAGTACGCATAATAGATGATTTAGTTGGCGGGGGAAAACGAAGATAAATGATAGAAAAGATGTGAAAGGATTATTGATAGGGGTTGGTAAGGAATTAGTATAATGTGATTTGATTTTTACCTTATAATTATACAAATGATGGATTAATTTGAGTATAAGCTTGAATTGGAGTGATTAATTGATGGATATATTGGGTTGATGAAAAATAGGTGACTTAAGGTGAAAGCGCCCTCGATCCGCGGGGTGCGCGGATCCACTTTTGACCCTTGAGGTTTGGGAGTCGCCACCTAGTTATTATGGTCTAGGAACCGATCAATGACTCTAAACGGATAAAGAATTAATCTAGAACAGAAAAAAAAACTGAACTCAGGGATCATGTTACGGGGTTGGAAGGTGTTAGGCATCAATCCCGCCCGGCCAAAGCCGGTCTCTACTAATTTCCCAAATAAGTTATATTGCTAAAAAAACCTAGATAATAATATAAAAAAAAGAAATTATACCTTTCCGATAGCAAAGACCTTGTTCCCTCAGATCCGACAAAAATTGCTCATTGTACCGTACTCCTTACTTCGTTCTGTCTCCGGATTCGATTTTTGATCTCCGAGGCAAGGTATCTCCTTTTTTCTGATCTGGATTCTTCGAGTTTGTTATGGATTTTTAGGTGTTTTTGAAGGACTTTTAAGTGTTTTTTAAGCTAAAATCGAAGAAGGGATGTTAGGTAAGGAGTTGGGGCTCCAAAACTAGGGTTTATGGGAGGTAAGGGGACTCTTAGACCTACTTCTCTTAGGGTTTATGATTTGATACGAAAATAGGGTGTGAGGACCCCTATTTATAGATTTTTTAAGGGTTGGTTTAGATAGAATTAGTTTTTGATTATAATTCTTTTAATTAGAATTGTATTTTAGTTATAATTGTTTTAGGTATAATTATATTTTAATTAGAATTCTATTAAATAGAGTTATTATTTAATTAGAACTCTATTAGGGTTTTGACTTTTGGTCTTATTTGATTGACTTTAAGATTTTTAGTCTTAATTGATTGACTTTAATATCTTGACTTTAGTCTTATTTAATTGACTTTAATTTTGACTTTAGTCTTACTTGATTGACTTTTAATGCATTGACTCTAGTCTTGCTTAGTTGACTTTGATTTTTTGGTGAACCCCCCCTCTATTATATCTTTAATTCTTTGAACCCCCAAATGGAAGGGTCCTTAAAGAAATATCTTGCGAACCCTCAACAATTTTGCCTGAGAGCCTGATTGATCGATTTTTTTAGTTCAAATTTCTAAATTAATTTCATTAATGTTTCACTTTAATTATTTAATGTTTTATTTATTAATTTCGAAATTTTTAATTATAAAATTTGTGAAATTACCGTTTTACCCCCAGAAAGGACTTTTCACATTTTAAGTCGATTTTTGATGTTTTAGGATGTTTTAGAAATGATTTTTCATAAGGAATTCAATGGGAATGTTGGTTTTTATCATTTATGAAATTTTTTGTGTGAAATGATCGTGAACTTTATGAGGGGCATTTTTGTAATTTTTTCAAACTCTGTTAAAATTGGCGAAATGATTTATTTGGTTTCGATTTGTTGTTTTATGTATTTGAATGCGTTTTCCTAAGCGTAACGTATGTTTTAGGGATATTTTAAGGTTAGGGGTATTTTGGTAAGTTGATAATTCTTTAGTGATTTTTATCGTAAAATTTTTTTTTGTTTGCAAGATGATGATTTCTATGTTTCTAGGGTCGTATTTTCCTAGCGTAGCGTGGTTTCTACAGTTTGTTAGTTCGAGATATCTCATCCGGATTTTTGAAACACATCTGGTAACAAAATAAAGTAATGGAATAAACATCCATCATTGGGAATCATTGCGATCAGGTTGATGAGTTGATTAATCAGGCGGATGCAAAAATAGGGTGTCTACAGATGCCCCTCTTTAGCAGAGGGTTGAAGCAAACTAGATAGCAAATCTATTTTGGTAGATAGTGCGATATCCGAATGCCAAAGCTAGTGACAGTTCATTTTGCAGCCTGATTTAGCAATTCGTCAGGATGTTCGGATCCTAGAGCGTAAAACTCTCCCCGAACTAAAAAGTTGTCAAGTCCTTGAGCGTGAGCTCTCACTAACAGTGTCAGATCCTTGAATTTTAGAGAATTCTCCCTGACTAAAAAGTACAAGTGTGAGTGTATGTATTGTGTGAAACTGAGCAAAGATTGAGAAAAAAAAAACTAAGCATAATCTGAGTAAAATCTGAGCATAAACTGAGCATAATCTAAGCAAAGTGAGCATAATCTGAGCAAAATTTGAATGTCTTCCTCTACCTACCCTAGGTGAACGAGTAATAAACTAATTTTTTGGAAGTCCTACTCTACCTACTCAGAGTGAAAGAGTAATGAACTAATTTTTTTGGGAGTCCTACTCTACCTGCCTAGGGTGAAAGAGTAATGAACTAATTTTTTTTTTGGGAAAGTTCTACTCTACCTACTCTGAGTGAAAGAGTAATGAACTAATTTTTTTGGGAGTCCTACTCTACCTGCCCAGGGTGAAAGAGTAATGAACTAATTTTTTTTTTTTGAAAGTTCTACTCTACCTACTCGGAGTGAAAGAGTAATGAACTAATTTTTTGGGAGTCCTACTCTACCTGCCCAGGGTGAAAAAGTAATGAACTAATATTTTTTTGGGAAGTTCTATTATACCTACTCGAAGTGAAAGAGTAATGAACTAATTTTTTTGGGAAGTTCTACTCTACCTACTCGAAGTGAAAGAGTAATGAACTAATTTTTTGGGAGTCCTACTCTACCTGCCTAGGGTGAAAGAGTAATAAACTAATTTTTTTTTTTTGAAGTTCTACTCTACCTACTCGGAGTGAAAGAGTAATGAACTATTATTTTGGGAGTCCTACTCTACCTGCCCAGAGTGAAAGAGTAATGAACTAATTAATTTTTTTTTTTGGAAGTTCTACTCCACCGACTAGGAGTGAAAGAGTAATGAACTAATTTTTTGGGAGTCCTACTCTACCTACCCAGGGTGAAAGAGTAATGAACTATTTTTTTTTTGGAAGTTCTACTCTACCTACTCGGAGTGAAAGAGTAATGAACTAATTTTTTTGAGAAGTTCTACTCTACCTACTCGGAGTGAAAGAGTAATGAACTAATTTTTTTGGGAGTCCTACTCTACCTGCCCAGGGTGAAAGAGTAATGAACTATTTTTTTTTTTTTTTTTTGGAAAGTTCTACTCTACCTACTCGGAGTGAAAGAGTAATGAACTAATTTTTTGGGAGTCCTACTCTACCTGCCCAGGGTGAAAGAGTAATGAACTAATTTTTTTGGGAAGTTCTACTCTACCTACTCGGAGTGAAAGAGTAATGAACTAAGCTTTTTGGGGATAAATGGGGGATTTACACAGCATTTGATTTTTTTTTCTAAATAAAAAATTGAATTTTATGAAGGTCTGGTAAACATTTTAACTCTTTTTGAACCTGAGAAGTTTTCAAAATTGCTATCAAGAAGGTAACCTTTAATTCAAAGTTAACCTTATCCTTTGGGGTTGAAATTGACCAGGCATCAGAATAAAAATGCCCCTAATTTGACAAGGAACATTGCACTGGAGATAATTGAACATAATTTGAAAACGAATGTCCCTAGTATAAGGGGAAAACTATATTCTTTAGAAAAAGGAAGTGCCCTTGTTATGAAAATTTGAAATCCTTGATTACCGCAAACGCAATAAAGGTTTAACTTTTAATTTTGACTTTTTATATTGAAGATTTTGAGTCAGGCTCAAAGAAATTGGAACAAAATATTTCTTTCTGAAATTCATTATAGAATTTGTTCTTTCTCCCTGTCGGTTCACTTAGGGACATGAAACTCTTCAGATCAATCATAGACAAGATACTTGTATCCCCTGAGTTTATATTTGGCTCAAACTGAAACTTGATCATTTGGACTTCTGATGTTTTTGCTCAGACTGTCTTTTCAGCTTCTCAACTCAACTGAGATTTTTTTTTATTTTTTTGATTGTTTTAAGTTTTGCCTAGATTGCCTTTTCAAGTTTTCAATCTAGCAAGCATGCTCTAGCTTTTGCCTAGATCGCCTTTTTAGGTTTTCGATCTAGCGAGCTTCAATTTTTTCTCTTTTCTTTGCTCTGATTGTTGCCAAGGTCGTCCTTTCAGATTTTCAACCTTGCGAGCTTGCATTAATTTTTGCCTAAGCCACCCTTTTCGGATTTTCAACTTAACAGACTTTTTTCTCCTTCTTCTTCCCTTCTGAACTTCTGGAGTTACTATCTGATCATGTTTTACTACCTTCCTTGACTTTTTCACATGATACTTAGGAGGACTTTTATATGTAGGCTTAAGACTGGGCATAAAAAGAAAGGAATCTTGAGGCTCAAAAACCCAAATGCCCCCCTTGTGTGGCATTTCCTTTTAAATTATTTTTTTTTTCCTTGAATTTTCTTCCCCACTTTGACAATTTTTTCTTTTTAGATTTTTTCTTTGTCAGAGAATCTTTTTTTTTTTTTTGATGTGGTCGGGCCTGAAGTAACTTCTCAGGTTGCCTACATACCCCAAATTTTTGGGATCAGACCAAAACGTAGTTCGAATTTTCCCTCTCCTAGGTTAGGTGATCGGGTTGAGAAAGAAAAAGGCATCATTTTTTTTTAAAGGCTGCAAAAGGCTGAGAAATGAGATAATGAACTAGGTAGCAGGATAATTGATTCGGTCAAAGATGGCCTCCTTAAATGTAGTACTGTTTGATCCGGTCAAGGTTGGTTGACTCTGGTAATTCGATTCCATCATGATCTTAAAGTCTAACAGTTTTTTCAGATAATATTTCCTTAATGATTGAATCTCTCCAATTGAGTTCAAACTTTCTATGATCGAGGAAGAGTACTCAAAATTTTTTGGGTAGTCTGATGCTTAGATCCTTGACTTATAAGTGATGAACTTTGACTTTCTTGTCAAACATGCGAGTGACTCCTCTCCATTGACAGACCCAATCTGTTTCTAACAATTAACTTCTATCAAGACCTTGAGATACATGATTTTCCCTTTTAACCGGTAAGATTATTTCCATATCATACTAGAGTGACTCTAGTAGAAGACTGTATTGAAGTGTAATATGTCCATAATGCGAATGGTAACTTCTCTAGCCAATCCCGGTGTGATGTGTGATTGACACATTTTCACGATGATTGTCTTGAGATTTTTACTGGCTGCTTCAACTATTCCATCGATTTTAAAATTCCAGCACTGATACATTTTATAATCCCTCCTCTAACTATGTCAGTCTATTTTGGTTTGTATATGTGGTGTTCTCACAAGATGGGTATATATTTCATGTTGAACAACACTCCAAATTTAACCGACATATCCTCATATGACCATGTAAGCAAGTCTTTTGAATTTTCTGAATAAATTCATTATCTCTTTGTGCTCCTATGGGGATAAGTTAGTTCCAATCTGAATTTCTTGGGAATTATTTTTGTTCCAAGGTCAATGACCTTTAATTCTTCGAGCAAGACATTTATCTTCTCATTCAAGAGGGGGTTCCTTATTAGAGGAATTTCTCTTTGAAACCAGTTATTAGTTAACTCGTTAATGCGCTCAAGGTATTCAAAAATTTCCTTTACTCAATTAAAGTTAGATGGGGCGACTGACACCATTGCAAACTCGACAAACTAACTTGACTAGAACAAAATAAGAAATAAAAAGACAGACTTAATTATTGAATTGATAGAAAGAACTGGACTCAAGACTCATAAACAACTAAAGATAATTACCCACAACGGGTTTGATTACAAACTGAAGACTCGAGAAACTATTTCCAAGCGATTGGACTGAGTCTTCTTCTTGAGATTCTTTGCATTCTTCAGACTTACTTCTTCTCTCTTGGCCAAGACTGCATATGGTGGTGAAAATCTCATTAGGGACCATCACTCTGGTAAGAGGGGTGCTAGGAGGTTTATGATTGACTGATCGGATGAGAAAGATTGGGTCAAACGAGAGTTGAGTATTGGATACCATGTTCAAAGTCTGAGGAGGTTGGTAAATGGGTAGAAGGTTGGTAGTAACATTTGGCTGCTCAGGGGCAGGGATAGTAACTTTTTGGCATCAATGAGGTCTTGAACTGTATGATGAAAAGCAATACAACGATCAATAAGATGACCGGAATTTTGCTGAAACTCACAAAATAGGTTGGGATTGTGAGAAGTGGGAAGTGGATTTAGTAAAGGTCGAGGTTGGAAAGGTGCAATGAGCCCTTTACTTAATAGTTTCTGAAAGACAATACTCAAAGGCATACCAAGATTGGTGAATTTCCTACGTGGTCGAGGTTGATTAGGGTTAACTTGGTTACTATGCAAGATAGTAGATTAGACGGGTGTAGTAGACGTATGGGCTACATAGGCGTGATCAGCGCTAGACTTGGAATTGGTGAAAGGCTTTTTGAATTTGTTGTCCGAAGGTTTGGAAAGGATTTTGGAAGCGAAAGCATCTTCCAATTGGCTACCAGCTTGCAATAGAGACTTGAATGTAAGAAGGTATTGGGAGACTAGATGTTGGGCATACCCTTGCGAGAGGTCTTTTAAGATAATAGCCACTTGTTCTTTCTTTGAAGGTCTATCCCACATTTGTGCAGCCTTGGCCCTCCAACGACCGATGAAGTCAGTAAATGTTTCCTCATTCTTTTGTTTAGTTGACTCCAAGTCCCTTTTTGAAGTTTCAATTTCGGTACTGTATTTGTACTGATGCCAGAAAGCCTTTGACATATTCTCCCATGTACCTACTATAGCTGGATCTTGAGACATCAGCCATCGTAGAGCTGATCCTGACAGAGTTCGTTGAAACAGTAATGTCATATGTTCGTCGCTAAGCCCCATAGTGCGCATGTTAGTAACATACACTTTAAGATGCATTTTTGCACAACCTACCCCACTGAACTTGTCCATTTCAGGCATCACAAACTTCTCTGGCAGATGAATTCTAGGGATACGATTCAGGGCTTCAATGCCCGCTGTAATTTCATCAATACCTTTTATACTCTTCATAGCTGATTCCAGTTGAGACATTCTGTTGGCTAACTCTGGATTCTCATCAACATACTCTTCGTCTCCATCGAGTTCGAAGACTTCATGGGCACGTCTCGCTGTATTTTCTTCTACCATTTTTTCTTTAGAATCATCAATGGGATTGCCAGTTGATTCTGAAATCTGTTCTAAGACTTCCACTTTGTCCTTTATACTGTTGATATCATTGGCAAAGGCTGCCAAAATCTTACGGATTTCTATAAGCTCACACTCTGAAGTCATTTCTGCCTGTTGACTTGGTACCAACGTTCGTTCTAACCGACTGGACTTACGACTCCAACTAGGAGGTGGACGTTTGAGTTTGGGTGCAATGATAACCCTGAAAATCCCATCAAAGGTGGATTACTAGTTACGGACCTTAGAGTAAACTTTTAATAAATAGAGGTTTCTCTTGATAGCATGGGTTAAGTTAACCCCTAGATTCAAAATCTTTAACCAATGAAATATTTCGATCAAGAAATATTATATGAATATGATTTATTGATCTTGTTAAGTATGAAATATTCAGTCCATTGAATTAAACTGGCCGATGCAAGGTGATTGGGACTATGTACCCATTTGAGTTTGGGTCGGTTCGACCCAATAGATCTGAATATTCCATTTGCATCATTTCATCCAATATTTTTAAGCCAATTAATTCAATCGGTCCATATGTTGATCCATAAGATCCATTTGCCAATGGGGCTAATTGGTTTATCTTGATATTGACCAGTATGTCTCATCCATTAAATTTATTGGGTTGAACCGATATTACGGGTTTGATTGGAGCGGTGTGGACCGGTCCACCCACTTACCTTTTGGTTGGATTAAATAGAGCAACCCGGGAACACCCACGATAAGTTCGAGTCGTGGCTTACAAGGGAGGTTTCTAGACTCTAAGCTTACTATATGCAATGCATTTTATCTGGCCACCCTTGCCCAAATACACCCATATACCTCTCGATACGTGATGACTTGGTTTGATATACCATATAGGTGATAATCTAAAACCTCAATTCACTTCTCTGAAGTCAAAAATAGTCAGTTTGATCTCCAGTTGAGAGGTGGCGCACGATACTGAGCAAGGGCTCACTTAAATACCTCTCGTCTAGAATAGATGTAGTCTATCCCCCTCGTACAGTAGGGTACAACGGGGCAAAATCTCGCTTAGGCACCGATTTTGATCATGAAGTGCAATTGATATACTTAGATTGTCTTTTACATACCTATGGGTACGAGTCAAGAGTTGTAGCTTTCATAAATGGTTTGGCATCCCACGAGGGGACCGACCACGTGCTAGTACTACGTTGGCAATCGGGACATGTGACTGTGTGGCTCACAATAGGTCAAAGGCTCAGGTCGCTCCAGCCTGGGTGCATCAATATACTTCTCAGAATTACCTGATCAGACGGTAATGACGCCCCATTTTGATATACCCTAAGGTACGTGACTGGAGTTGTGATTTTCATGAATGACGTCGCATCTCCGAAGAAACCGGGCCACGCACTAGTGCCACGTTGGCTATATAGGACGTGTAAGTGTGCAAAACAGTAAACGTGCATGTGGTGTGTGCAAAACAGGGTAGGGTGTGCCCGGGGCCTTTTTCAAACAAATTGGCCTATGGCCCTGATCATATCATCATAATCAATACCACATCAATATTAATCAAAACAAACACCATTCCAAAATATAATTAAAGATAAGCATATCAAACAAATATCAATGTTAGGATCAAGCATTTAATCTGAAATATTTCTTTATGTGTTTCAATCAAGGGTCATTTTGGATGGTCCAAAATAATTTAGAATTTCAAAGCGCATCAAATTGAAGATAAATGGATAATCGTTAGGATGGAGATTTTAAAATCAAATAACCATTTTTTTTTTTAAAGAAAACAAAGTCTTAATGAAAATTTAACCCATAAGTGGATCATTATTGACATATCATCTTTTACTAATGTCACCCCAATTTCCATGTAAATCAATAACTAATTACCATAATTAAGATGACATTAGAACAATTGGTGTGTCGATAACAACTCACAAAGAATCCATAATCATTAGTTAGTCTTTTTGTTTATTTTTTTGCTTAAAAAAATCTCTAAATGTTTTTTTTTTAAGAAAGAACATGTATATAAAAAAAAACCATGATCTTACCTATATCCAACAAATTCTCTAAAAAATTTCATAGCTATCATTCAACCAATCGATATACCCTCTTCGAAAAAAAAATTAACAAATTAAAAAAAAAATGTTAACCTGTGTTCTATTTTTCGATTTTAATTACCCACGGATTAATCTTGTTCTCATCTGATCCACCCATCCACTGAAATTAACTAATTCATGACTCATTTGTGTTTAAGATCGTTACTTCCCTCGAAGAAAAAAAATGGAGGAAAAGCTTCAAAGAGAAAATAACAGCATCGTCATGATCAGAGAAGATGCTCATCTTCTTGTTAAGATTTCTAACAAAGAAGTCGATTTTCGAATTAGCAACGATTTATGAGGTGGATTGTCGTTCATCTTGTGCTGCCATTAAAGCACCCAATTTGATGTTGGATTCTTTTTTTTTTTTTAAATAGATAAAATCGAGAAGAGAAGTAAACGGCAAATATTTGTAAAGTTCATCGTCAAAAGGCCATCCGAAGTAATGGGTTCCAAACCGTTGGCTCAGATCAAGAAAAAAAACACCAGATTTTTTTATACAAAAACTTACTGATTTTAACAACAAAGGAATTATTCACGATCTCAACCATAGATCCTTGTCGTTATACAAACAAGTCTCATCGGAGACCTGGACTGATCAAAGATTGGGTCTCCTTTGATCTTTAAAATCCCGATTGCTCCTTAAGCATTTAGAGTTTTCAAAACCCAGCAAGTTCTTTGCTTCAACAGATGAGAAAAGAAAAACAACCAACGTCGCTTAACGTTCCTCAAGGACCTTGAATGAGTAGATCTGAATTCAGATCTTCTTTGACTTTGATCTCATCTTAACAACCTGATGTCTTTAAGAATTAAGAGTTTTCGACTGCACTTAACCAACAATTCTAAAATTTGCTTCGATTGGTTTTAAGAGAAATCGATGGGATTACTTGGGAGATCGGACCGATCGATCTCTAGTAATTTTCTTTAAGATCGAACAGGCTTCAAGAAAAATCGATGGGATTAAATGGGAGCTCAGACCGATCAGTCTCTGTTTGGAGAAGATGCAGTTGGGCAGGAACCAATTTGAGAAGATGGTGTGCTATAAAAAAATGATTTTTTTTGCTTGTTATTCACCAGCCCAATGTTACTGTGAACAGAACTTAAAAATAAACAAAAAAAAAATTTTTATTTTTTTTTATTTTAAATTCTAGATCTTTAAAGGCTCGGTTTTTATGTGTTACAAACCAGCTCTAACAGCCTATTGTTGTTGTTAACAGCAATTTTTTTTTTTAAAGATAAAAAAAAAAAACAAATATAAAATGTTGTCGAGGAATACATCGCACATCGGCCATCAAATAAAAAAAACGTTGCTGTTCCTAACAGCAATTATTTTATGAATTTTTTATTTTTTATTTTTTTAAGAAAAATGGTCAAATACCAAATCAAGCACACACCTAAATTTTTAATCGAAATATACTTACATGTGTAAAAAAAATCATGGTCCAAAAATCATTATCCCATCCTCAATAAGACTATTCCTTTGAAATCTCACATTATTTAGGGTCATTCCGAATGACTTTCGATTGAACCATAAAAAAAATATGATAATATGCAAAAGCAGAATATCCATAATCCAAAAACACAATCAATAATTGAATGAAAAAAAAAAGAAGGATAAAAAAAAAACAAAATAAATAGGCAAATTAATAACTAGAAATAAAAACAGTCCAAGTCATTTTAACAATGCTCCCATACTTGGGGTTTTTCAAGTCTGATCCTCAAAAGTCCATAGTGGAGTCGCCACTAAAAGCGCCCTCGATCCGCGGGGTGCGCGGATGCGCTTTTGACCCTTGAGGTTTGGGAGTTACCACCTAGTTATTACGGTTTAGGAACCGATCAATGACTCTAAACGGATAAAGAACTAATCTATAACAGAAAAAAAAAAAAACTGAATTCGTGGATCATTTTACGGGGTTGGAAGGTGTTAGGTACCAACCCCGTCCGGTCAAAGTCGGTCTCTACTAATTTCTCAAATAAGTTACATTGCTAAAAAAACCTAGATAATAAAAAAATAAGAAATTATACCTTTCCGATAGCAAAGACCTTGTTCCCTCAGGTCCGACAAAAATTGCTCCTTGTACCGTACTCATTGCTTTGTTCTGTCTCCGGATTCGATTTCTGATCTCCGAGGCAAGGTATCTCCTTTTTTTCGATATGGATTCTTCGAGTTTGTTATGGATTTGAGATATTTTTTAAGGGCTTTTAGGTGTTTTTTAGGCTAAAATCGAAGAAGGGATGTTAGGTAAGGAGTTGGGACTCTAAAACTATGATTTATGGGAGGCTAGGGGGCTCTTAGACCTACTTCTCTTAGGGTTTATGATTTGATATGAAAATAGGGTGTGAGGACCCCTATTTATAGATTTTTTAAGGGTTGGTTTAGATAGAATTAGTGTTTGATTATAATTCTTTTAGTCAGAGTTGTATTTTACATATAATTGTTTTAGGTATATATATTTTAATTAGAATTCTATTAAATAGAGTTATTATTTAATTAGAACTCTATTAGGGTTTTGATTTTTGGTCTTATTTGATTGACTTTAAGATTTTTAGTCTTAATTGATTGTCTTTAATATCTTGACTTTAGTCTTACTTGATTGACTTTTAATACCTTGACTCTAGTCTTGCTTGGTTGACTTTTATTTTTTGGAGAACCCCCCCTCTATTATATCTTTAATTCTTTGGACCCCCAAATGGAGGGGTCCTTAAAGAAATATCTTGCGAACCCTCAACAATTTTGCCTGAGAGCCTGATTGATATATTTTTTTAGTTTAAATTTCTAAATTAATTTCATTAATGTTTCACTTTAATTATTTAATATTTTATTTATTAATTTCAAAATTTTTAATTATGAAAATTGTGAAATTATCGTTTTACCCCCAGAAAGGACTTTTCGCATTTTAAGTCAATTTTTGATATTCTAGGATGTTTTAGAAATGATTTTTCCTAAGGAATTCAATGGGAATGTTAGTTTTTATCATTTATGAAATATTTTGTGTTAAATGATCGTGAACTTTATGAGGGGCATTTTTGTAATTTTTTCAAATTCTGTTAAAATTGGCAAAATGATTTATTTGATTTCGATTTGTTGTTTTATGTGTTTGAATGCGTTTTCCTAAGCGTAACGTAGGCTTCAGGAATATTTTAAGGTTAGCGGTATTTTGGTAATTTGGTAATTCTTCAGTGATTTTTATCGTAAAACTTCTTTTTGTCTGCAAGATGATGATTTCTATGTTTCTGGGGTCGTATTTTCCTAGCATAGCGTGGTTTCTACAGTTTGTTAGTTCGAGATACCTCATCCGGATTTCTGAAACACATCTGGTAACAAAATAAAGCAATTGAATAAACATTCATCATTGGGAATCATTGCGATCGGGTTGACAAGTTGATTAATCAAGCGGATGCAAAAATGGGGTGTCTACATAAGGGTTAGGAATTTAAAATGAGATAAGCTTAGAACCAAGGGTAGATGATAATTGAGGATAAGTATCATTTGTTATACATGTCCTATAAGTGGAATGACAACAACGTTGATAAGGTACAATTTCAATTTCGATGACGAAATTTTTATTAAGGGGGGAGAATGTAATACCTCGGATTTTAAACTCGTATATCGAAAAAGTCAAATGGTGATATTTTGAGGAAAATACCGAAGAAAGAAATCAGAGTAAAACAATCGGATATTATTCCGATCATTTTTAACAAAAACTGACTCCACCATTGGATTTAAAGATGTCGAAATATATATTTTAGCCTGTAAGTAAGTTCAAATTCGAGTTCAGTTGAAAACATTATAAAATCCTCGAATTTGGCATTAAGTAGGACCCAAAATAGTGAAATTTTGTTAGAGTGAGAATCAAGAAAATTTAACTTCACCGTTAGATCCGCAATGAAAAATTATTCGAAATGGAATACTCACATGTCATTTTTGGAGTTCAAATGGTCAGGATTTCGTCAAAAATACATATAAGTAGAAAATATCAAAAATGCCCTCAGCCCTCTTATAAAAAAAAGCTTACTGTCTTTTATTTCATTTCACTTCTTAACTCTTTTCTAAAGAACTCAACTCAGCAATTCTTCCAAACCTAGGATTTCAACCCTTCCCATCAAAATATATCGCAAGCGAGTCCGAGTTGAACCTCGACAAAGAAGGCAAAATCGTTGGCATTGTCGTGCTCCACGTGCTAACCCCATTCAACCTCTATTTCCTTTTCGTTCTCTTGGGTTCTCATCAAAAATCAGCAAAGGGATTTTGAGTCTGCCCACTTAGAGACTCACTCATTTAGAAGGAGGGTCGTCCATCGTTGTAAGTGGAGAAAGAACACTTCCATCGAGGGTTTCGCAATCAACCCGATTCGTTTAGCAATCAAGTTCAACCAAATTCAAAAGTTCGGACCACCAACCCTTGATTTCCAAGCTAGCTTATCGTGTCCAACAACCACTAGAGTAAGATACTCTCGATTCTTATTAATAACCATAGATTTCAGAAAATTGCATTTATGGATATTTCAAAACTTATTTTTTGTTTTAAAAATGGTAGAACATTGTTGTAATTGCTTCAAATTCATGCTAGAACTAATGTATTTGATATATTTTATCATGATTTAATTATTGGATCCGTGGGTGGGTTATTAGAATAAAAAACGAGTGAAAAACTCGAAGAAACGAAGAAAAAAATGAAAAAATTTGAAGTTTTCAGCGTTCTAACGGTTCCATCATGAACAGTTACAGTGCCACCGTACCTTGTCCATGGTGCCACAATAAGCAGCCGTGCTCCAATCACGGTGCCATCGTGAAAATCAAAAGTTGTCCGAAAAAAATTTTCTAATATTTTTTTTAGATTCCTCATGATTTTAGCATGCCAAAACGACTACTTATTGCCCACGTAACTCCTTCAAATGAAACGGAAAAAGAAATAAATAAAATTAAGTCATGACGGGAATGTTTTAAGTATTCACGTGATATCTTTTGCATTACTTTGAATTATGTTACAAAATTACATGACCCTTCTAATGTTGTTAAGGGCCTTCATTTACAAAAATTCATTTTCAATTTAAACAACTTTGAAAAATCGAGTTTCCAATAATTAGTCAAATTTTCATCAACTTTTCCAGTTTTGGCAGTTTGCCTTCACATACCTATTGGACACCATTTTTATGAAAATTAGATAGTTTTTCGATTGAATGATCAAAATGTATTTGCAAGCTTGAAAAAAAAATATTTGATTTGAAAAGTCGATAAGTAAAAATACGGTAGAATGGGAAAGCGATGAATCGGTAAAATGTCATAATCACACCGAGGGGTGATGTCTGCATTTTACGTTGTATGTTGTATGTAGGTTGGTGAAGGGATATCTAGGGATAAATGAAAGGGTTGCATATTTATTTAAATTTATATTGGCGCAGAGGCTCCGAGTACTATTGTTTATTTTAGGCCGGGTGGCCACAGTTGCATGGTAGGAAACTGGATATCCACTTCCAACCCTGTTCTGTTAATTTATCTTTTGTTTTTAAATAAAAATGATATATATACATAGTTATTTTGTGAGCTGTTAAAGAGTATGTCAATGCCTGAAGGGATAGTGTATCATATCATCCAGAGTGCTGTACTATCCGGGGATGTACGGTAGGGACTACCAAACTTATACGTGGTATGGAACGCGTATGAGAGTAGAGTCACAACTGGAATCCGGGTCCATTCCCTTCTATCTTTACCAGTGAACGTGTTTTGTAAATGTGGTCGTATACGAATGGAGTGTTTACTTTGGGAATCACATACACGCCTGATAGGCATAGACGAAGATGATTAGTCAGTGATCACTAACAATCTAGTAGTAGTCGAACGTTCTGATACATCGAAAAGAGAGCATGGCTTACGATCACGTCAAACGGCCAGCCTGAGCTGGATAAATGGTTTCGCAAGCATGGTAAACAGTGACCAGCCACAAAATCGGGAACTACGATTTATTGAGGAATATTATGTCCTGACTGGGAGCGATCCAATTGTGAATCCCAACTCTTTAATTCTACTGCTCCACTATTATGTATTATGTATCTGTTGCTTTATTTTGAGTTATAAACTGAAAAGCATGTCTACTGTTCCAATGTTGTTATTTAGATTTGTATAAAAATGAAAATGTATAATGAGTACTGATGATTGATGTGATGTAAACTTTTAAACTCTTTAGCTACTCATCCCCTGCTATATGTACCAGTTAATCGTATTTTCTCTTGTAAAACTTTGCATATGTTAAACTATTCAACATGCTTACTTGATCATGTTTAGGGGAGGTTATTAGTAGGAATTGGTTGTGGACTTACTGGGTAACCATCGTTACTCACCCTTTACTTCCATTTTTTTTAATTTCAGAGCTTGCAGTCAGAGAAGTAGTCGTAGAGCTGTCGAGTAAGGATCATCTGGTGGGTCATACCGACAATCAGGATCCGTTATCCGGTGAGCATTGAGACGACATCCACTAGGAGTCTGTTCGTCCTAGGAGATGAATATAGTTTTGGGGTTGAGTAATTAAATTCACGTAAGAGTGAAAGTTTCTTATTGTAATCCTGTATATTGTAAACTTTCGCGCTCTAATATACTCATGTGTTAAATATTTTCAGTCTTCCGCTGTTATTTCTATGTTGCCTTTTTATGTAGTCAGAATTTGTGGTATATTAAATTACGATGTTTTCAAGTTCCGTGGAACTCTAACATAAATAGGGGGAAGCCATGTCTGAATTTCGAGGTGGCCTTGGGATTTGTGTTAGCGTTTGGCGGGGCGTCACAAAACCCTTTGGTCAGATCAATTGATTAAATCATAAAACTGAATCTTTTATTTTAATTGATGTGAAACTTTGAATCTAGAACCAATTAGTGCAACTGATTTAAGCATTGATCGGTTTGATCTATTTACCAATTGGGTCATGGGTGAGAAGAGCAATACCTCACATTCTAGAAAGGGGATGTCAAATTGAGTAAACTTGGACCATCAACTCTGATTTTGGTATACGAACTCAAGGAGTCGAGACGATATAGTCCAATCATCCTACGTCCCTAAGATATTACAATCCAAGCCTTCTAGGAAAATTAAAGAAATTAAAGTTTACAAAAGTGTCTAGTACAAAGTGGTCTAAGCATAATTAAAAGTCTATTAAAAAAAAATTGAAAAGTTGTTAAGGTTGTCTTGGTCTCCTTTTTGAATTTCTCCTTCAAAATTGACAAACTTACAAAAGAAAACAAAATATCAGAACTATATCAAATGATGATAATAGAAAATTAACTGAATTGATCATTGTGATCCTCTGATTTCAAGAAAGCTTCTAGAGAAACCAAAAGAGTCAACTCACTGGTTTAATCGTGGCACAGTTAGGCTTCAACCGTAGCGTGGTGAAACTAGAGAGTTGGTCGTTGGAGTTTTTCCAAAAGTCTTACAATATATCACTGATTGTAAACAGAACCTTGAATTTTTTCTGGACCAGAACAAAATGGAAAAAATGCAAGAAATGAACTAAAACTTCCTTTTTTGAATTAAAACCATATACTTATCCCCCGCAACGGAGCCAATTTGTTTGATGTTACTAATATGACTGATGACTAATTGCTACAGATTTGTAGGTGAAGCAAGGCTCATTCAAACAAATAAAATTTACCTTACTCAAAAGGGCAAATATGGGTCGAACTACAAGGATAAGATTGGGACTTAACAATTCGAAATTGAAAGAGTCAAAACAAGATTAAAAACATATTTGAATGTTGTTGAAGAAGAAAATAGAAATTAAAGAATTAAAGACAAAGATAAATTGAATTAAAAAAACCAATTGAAGCTTAGGATCCACCACGAGTAAATCCACTACACAATTCAAATTCAATCCTCTAGAAACTCAACCTAAAAGCATGCTAATGCATATTAGGTTGGAAGATTTAACTTTGAAAACTCAATTATATCACAAAAGCGAGGATTCCTTCACTCAAAAGTATGAATTTCAACTACCCAATATCTAAGTTAAGCATAAACCATCATGATCTTATCTAAGTACGGCCTATCTAGATTAAACATAAAAGGTGCAAGGTATTCAACTAAGGATCTTGATCCATAGGACATGGTCAGATCTCGAATATAACCTAAAAATCATAAAGCATAGATAATAGAGGAAAGAAATTAAAGTGCAAAATTAAACTTTCTCAAGGCTTCTCCACTTTTCCAATAGAGGGGAAAATTATCCCATGATCATTGCAAAAGGAAGGGAAAAAGTAAAATGAACTCATTCATTAATAGATCAAAGTTGCACCCTCTTCTCCTTTTCTCATAATTTATAAGGAAATTTGCAAAGAAAATAAAACCTAAACTAAAATGGAAGAGACGTAAAACTAAGGGAAAAATTGGCCAAAGGAAAGACAAATTACAATTATCCTAGGGTCCTATTTATAGAAAATTCTCTTATTCTAGAAAGATCTTACATGTGGAGCATGACCAAAGATCAGGTCGCCTTTACATATGGTGCATGACCATGCAAAATTAGCTTGATTAATCACCCTTTTACCATAGTGCGGTTGGGTTGAACAAAAATGGATCATTTTTTGTCTAGTGGCCTACAATTAAGTCTGAATTGCTTTAATATGCTTGAATTGCTTCATTTTGTTCATTTTTATCCTTCTAATATAAAGCCTCCACAATTAACCACACGATCTTCAGATTTCTTCAGTTATTTAATTATTCATGCAATTACACCTAATTAATATGATAAAGTATGTAATGAGATGATATGAGGCATAAATATGATTATTTGTTAACAAAGGTAAAACTAGGTCTAAACAGACAGGGAAATGTTTATATAAATTAGTGTTTTGAGATACTGATCAGAGTGATAATGGGCCTAGAGAATGAATGTGTTTAAAAATGGATGGCTTAGATAATGCATGGATGCAATGCAATGAGAATAACAAAAAAAGATATTTTATTATGGGCCCATAAGGCAATTGAAGGCCTTCAAATTGTTATTTAGAACAAAAGAATAGGTTTTTGAAAACTTAAGCCTTTGGTCCTTTTGTCGACACTTTGGCTAAAACGCACATTTGTGGACATTTCTGAAGTTGGACCTGTGCAAATTGGGGTGTTCACACCCACAAAATTCATTCAACCATATTTTTCATGTGAGAGTGTAATCTAAAGCTCCTTGCTAACCATAAGTTAGCTTCTAAATAAATTGAAGTGTGGAATAACAACCATTGTAAAAGGAATGTGTAATCCATGATTTTTATCCATTATACATAAAAATTTAGAAATCACCATAAATCAAGAAATCTTGAAAAATATTCAAAATGCTAAACATGACATTTTTATCATCTAAACATCTGAGTTTTAAAGGCAAAAGGTTCAACATTAATATCAACCTAAAATTTACATTTTCACAGTTAATAATTCAATTCACTATTCCATTGTTAGAACATTAGAAAACTTTTTGTATTTGAGTGCATAGTGAAGTCTGGGCTTACACAAATAAGGTTTTAGTTTTCTAAAGCAATGTTAAACTAATAATCACAAAAAAGGATTAGATTCACCAAAGACATTAATTCAAAACCTCATTGATCTGTCAATGATCACAAGTGATTTGGATATTTACCTTAATACTTCATGGGCTTTATTTGTGATATTTGTGACACCCTTGAAATACTAACACAAGACCCCATGTCAAATCTCGAGGAACTAAGTGGCTCCCTTAAATTTTGGCATGGTTTCCTCTATTTATTTTAGCATTTCAAGGCACACAAATACCTACTTCACCTAATAAATGATATAAATAATCCCTCTATATGTACATAAATTAAAAAATAGTAGAATTTTATATACATATACTAACGTAAGGTAAATCAGAGTGCAGAATAAGTAAATAATATAAACAGATGATCATCACTAGCTTGCTCTATACCTCCTCATCAAATGTCAGATCTAAAACTAAAAAAATGATAAAGAAATGGCGAGTAACACAAGTTATCTAGTAGGTAAGTAAATAATTCTGACTAATAACCTCTTCTAGCATGAGTGAATAAGCATTCTAAATCATTTCAATACATACAAAGCTTTATAAAATAAACTACAATTAACTGGTACATATGGTTAGAGATAAGCAACTAAATAATTAAAATCCACATTTCATTAATCAACAATATTCATACTATACCATTTTCTTTTTATACAATTCTAATTGAGAAACTCGAAATAGTAAACATGATTTTCATATTATAATTCAAAATAATATAACAGATACATAATACACAATAGTATAGTAGTGGAATTAGAGTATTGGGATTCTACGACTGGATAGCTCCCAGTCGGGACATCGTGTTCTAGTACTTCATTAATGTAAAATTCCACCGTTAGTTCTTGATTTTGTAGTTAGTCGCTGCAACTTATCACACTTGGGTAACCAGTTATCCGACTCAGGTTGGCTATTTGACATGACCATAATAGATAAGTCTCTTCTTGATGTGTTAAGACGTTCGACTACTTTAGACTATTAATGATCACTGACTAGTCATCTTTGTCTATGCCTATCAGACGTACATATGATTCCCATTATACATCATCATTCGTGTATGACCACTTTTACATTACATATTTACTAAAAAAAATAAAAAATGAATAAACCTGAATTCTAATTTCAACGTCATTCTCATACCACGTATGAGTTTGGTTGTCCCTACTATACATCCTAGGATAGTATATCATTCCGGATGATATGACAGACAATCCCTTCAAGTATTTGCAAACTCTTTAACAGCTCACAAAATAAATACGTAATATATATACATCACAATACAGTATAGTGCACTCTTGCACAAATTTAAACAGTGTCTCGCAGTAATAAAAAGTAAATAAAAATGAAAATCACCTCATTACAACAGAAAGCCAATTAACCCTGGATATCCGTTCATCAACCCACGCATATCATAATAATATAAAATATAGATATCACCCATCGGGTGTGATTCTGACATTTTATAGTTTCATCCATTTTTTCCCTTTTTCCAATATCCACACTTTTTGAACTTTTTGGAAAATATAATTTCTTTTTCAATATTTATCAAATCAATATCAATTCATTTAATATCAAATCATTGCTAAATTTTAAAATTTATTTTTATTATTTAAATTGAAAAATTACAAAATTTGGATCAAAACGGGGTTCGAGCAGTGGCAAAGGACCAAACTGGTGAAACCCACAAGATTCTTTGATAAAATGTCTCACCCACATCTAAGTTGTTATAAAATGCAGTTAAACACTTCAAACACATATATTTCTCATAAATTAGAAATAAATGAAGAAAGTCTTATGTTTTGAAACAAATCGAAAGATTGATAAAAATTCTAAATGCATTTTCGAAATCTATGATTATCAATAAGAGTCATAAGCTCCCTATCTATCGTTGATCTTTAGAAATAAATAATATGCACGAAAATAAAAAAAAATCAGACTTGGATGTAGCTGAATTTTGAAATGAATCTAGTGGTTTCAAAGATCTCGACGATAGCATCATTTTTTCTTTCTTCGATAGTGGGCGATTTTGACTATAAATCGATGAAATCTTGGGTTGAAACCCCCTATTTGATTCAACTAATTTTTGATGAAAAATAGAGAAGGAAAATAGAGAGAGAAAGTGACGAGGTGAATTTGTAGTGTTCAATGACGCGGACAAATTTTCCTTCTTCATCAACGGTCGACGGAGTCCCAATCGCAATGGAACTTCGATACAAAGTAGTTGAAAATCCTATGATTTTTTAGTCATTTTGTTGCTAGTTTATGACACATTGGAGAAGACAATGAATATAAAAAAAATCTAATTCTTTTATATAAAGACATATCGGGATGAAATCGGTATTTTTAAACTTATTTTTATTTTTTTTATGATAATTCTACTTTCCAAGGTCGGAAATTGACAAGTGAATACTCCACTTTTCATAATTTTTTGTTGTTGACGTAATGGTGTTATCAGATTCCTCCAATTCTCATTCTAACAAAATTTGACTTTTTTAGTCTCATCCGACCTGAAAATCGAGGATTTACAACTTTTTCGTTCGAACTCGAATTTGAGCGTGCTTACATGATAAAATATGTTTTTCAACCATTTTGAATCCAACAGAGAAGTCAGATTTCATTAGAAGTAAATAGAAAAATACTCTAAAAGTTTTATCCTAAGTCCTACTTTTAAATTTTTCTTAAAATTATACTATTTGATTTTCCTTGAGATATAGTTAAAAACTTGGGGTATTACAATATTCTAGCTTGTTTGCATCGTTACAGTGATGGTTTTTGCCCTATTTTTCTTTATAATTCTCTCATTTTCTTTAGTGCCATTAGTTTTTTTATCAACTCATTATAATTTGCTTGTTTAACTATAGTGTATTATATCAAGTCTTAGTATAATAATCTTTGTAATGTTAGAAGTTTCATTACTGTAATACAAAAAAAAATTGATAAAGTAGATAAAATGATACTTAGCCTAGGAGATCTAAAAAATAAATCATGGTACTAAGATATTAGTTATGATACTTGTGTACATGTACTTATCTTGGATTTTAAGAAATGAGGAGTTGAATCCATGTTCCTTGGCTACAATCTGCATTCAATACTCCACACCTCCTCTGACAACTAGAGCTGTCAATATAGGTTTTTCCACTAATTCTTCTGTTAGTTGGCAAAACTTGAAATTTACATAATGATGGTCAAAAGCACCGCACATATAAACCTTGCTTCCTCAACAAAACACTATAACGCTTTCTTCAAAGATGACCTTAAAAATGTGGACAAGTTACAAGGTTTTATTGCTTCTAACCTTAAATTTGTTGAAATGCCTTCACTAATGATCACACAGAAATCACATGCTTGAGCTTGACATCATTATTTTAATATCGTTTTGATATATCCTTATATATATTAGAAGGTCAGTAATCCATGTGATTGGAAAGCTTGAAGGTGTTCAATTTACTAAGTTTTTCTCATGAAACTGGAAATTGGAAATTGGTATCACTTCTCTCTCACTCGTGCATATCAAAATTCTATTTTTAATAATTGTTTTGTGTTGATTTTACTTTAATGGGCCTTCGCTTCATTAGGAAAGTTGAGGTATTATTCAGAAGACTTATTTTTTAAAGTTATTTTTTAAATTTGATTATAATCATATTTTATCTTATTTTTACTATCATTCCTTCATCTTCACTCGATGAATGTGATCATCCCTAGCTATATATCTTTTGTTTGATTCTTAATAAAACTTGATTAAAATGTCCCATGGGTGTTGAATAAATCAAATATCTTGCCAATATAATGGAAGCTATGGTTTTCAAGCTTCTTTTCCCATATAGCTCACTTTTTTGTCATAGTATTTTGGATTGAATTGTTAGTCACGTGCACAATTTGTAGTTAGGTTGTTATGCCAAATAACAATTTTACATATTTTATATGTAAAATAAAACTTCTTACATGCTAAACTGATTTTGTTTTAGACCTTCTATATCAATAGTCATGCCTTTTATAATGATTGGATATGTAGTGTTCTTTATTAGGGTATATTTGTTTCATATCTTCTATGCCTTTTATATTTGTTTCCGGTATATAATGTTAAGAAATAATGATTGAATATTTACTGTTCTTTAATTATTTGTGCCTTAGTTACTAGGGTGATAATTTTATTTTTAATCAAACATTTGAAATGTTTGTTATTGGTTAGATATGCCTTCTAAAGAAAAAAGAGCAAATTAGATAATAGAACTTAAGAATTTGTTTATCAACCTATGTATTGAAGAAGTCAATTAATGTGGGAGGTCATGAGGGAGCTTGAAATTCCATTGTTGGATAAAGATAATTACTAAAATAAAGAATATTACTAAAAAAGAATTGACTCAATGATAACTAAAGAATGAATGAGATTATCTAAAAAGGCTCTACAATATTTAGGTGAAACTTATGACCACCACCGGTCATGGATACAACGCTGAGACGGATATCTTCGATTGGCCGAATGATAAATAGGAAGACTTTATTAAGGTAAATTTCAAAACTATTTTTTTCTATTATTTTTTCAAAATGTGGATAAAACATTCTAATTAGGCTAAATACATTTCATGTTATAGAAATACCCTATTGCGAAACAATTATGTACGAATTCATTGAAGGATATAAATAAATTGATTATTTTGTTTGAGTGCACCTTGGCAAAGAAAAATAGTGAATGGGGTCCACATCGAACAGGTTTTCCTATAAATTTTACTGTATCCACAAATTTGGATGATGATAGTGCACTAAGTTTGGATACATTTAATGAGGAAAAGGAAATGACCATACGCACCGCTCCAAATAACCCAAGATGTAAGTCAAGATCGTCAAGAATTTGTTCGTAGTTTTTCAACCGTAAGTGTCGAAAAAATAATGATGTTTCTGAGCTTCAAAGTACTGTACGACTCCTTATCACTATACTTGGAAAAGAACCTGATAATGACTCATCTATTTGTAATTATATTAATTTATTGAAACAAATAACTAATTTGGAGAAGGAGAGTCATCTTTATAATCTTACACTCAACATATTTGTCAAATTGAAAGAGTATCATGAAACAGGAATGGTATTGGATGATGAAGATGAGCGGTTGTTTTGGTTAAAGAGTTTTGTTTAAGTAAATTATGTTACTTTTATAAATGAATTTTGTATGAACATTATTATGTGGTACAATATTTTTATGAGTATGAGTTATGTACTAAACTTTGTAATAGATGCTTTTTACTTATATAATATTTTGTTGATTGATGAAAATATTTTATTGATGGATGAATATATTTTCATCACAAAATTTTTGTTGGTGGTTATGTTCTTCTTATGGTTTGTATTCTTATTTGAAAATAGCTATGTATCCAATCTTTATTAATGGGATAAAAATACAGCTCTAATTCTGACTAGAATGTTCTGTAAAAACGTTTTAACGTTGTTGTCCCAACCTTCATTCAGCAACAATTCCAGATTTACATATTGAACTTGCATCGATGATATCCAAGGCTCCCGATAACGAAATCGAGTGAATTCAGGTTCTAAATTAATCTACTCGATGGGATCTACATTTTATTAAAGGTTCCTAGACTTAATTCTCACTAGAATATTCTATAAAAATATTTTAACATTGTTGTCCCAACCTTCATCATTCCATCCTTTTCATATGTCAATTTGAATATCTCATTATTTAGGGGTCATCAAAAAGTGACCATTAATTGGACAAAAATACAATAAAATCATCCACAATCAAGCCACAAAAATAAATAAATAAAATAAATGGAACTAACTAAAACGAAAAACTAGGTCATCCTGACAATGCTCCCATACTTGGGGTTTTTCAAGTCTGATCATCAATAGTCCCCAGCGGAGTCGCCACTGAAAGCGCCCTCGATCCGTGGGGTGTGCGGATCCACTTTTAACCTTTGAGGTTTGGGAGTCGTCGCCTAGTACGGGGATCACGTTACGGAGTTGGAAGGTGTTAGGCACCAATCCCGCCCGCAAACGCCGATCTCTACTAGTTCCCAAATAAACTACATTGCTAAAACACCTAAGTAATAAGAAAAATTAAGAAATTTATACCTTTTCGAAGACAACGGTTGTAACACCCCGAATTTTTAATTCGTATCTCGAGAAAAAAATAAATAGTGAAATTTTAAGAAAATCTTGAAAGTGGGATTTAGGGGTAAAACTTTAGGATGTTTCTGATCATTTTAATGGAATCTGACCTCACCATTAGATTCAAAATGATCGAAAAACATAGTTTAGCCTGTAAACAAGCTCAAATGCGAGTCTAAATATAAAAGTTGCAAAATCCTCGATTATCGGGTCGGACTAGGCTAAAACAATGATTTTTTGTTAGAGTAATAATTTTTAAAATTCGATCATACCATTGGGTTCATAACGAAAAATTATTCAACATAGACTATTTATTTGTCATTTTTGGAGATCAGGAAGTCGAATTATCGCCAAAAACGAAAACGACATCAAGTTTAGGGGTCACATCAGGCCAAAAATGTAAATTTTTTATGGAGACATAATTTGTAGAAATTGACTATACCATTAGATCCGGAACGAGAAATTAGGTGAAATAGAGTATTCATTTGTCAGTTTTGGAGTCCGGATGATCAAGTTATCATCGATCGAAACAATTGACAAAATACCGAATTCGTCCCACATTTTATTTAAATAATATTTTTAATTTTTTTATATGTCATCTTCCCCAACGCGTCCATACGGCCGAGACATATAAAAAAACAAATTTTTTTTTCTCTTCGATCTTCCATCTCAGATCTCTTACAAACGGCTCGCCGTCGACGATTGACGTAGAAGGGAAAAATGTCCGCAGCTACGTTCTCTACAAAACCCACCCAACCTTTTTTTGTTTCACTTTCTATTTCACCCGATATCGTCAAAAATCAGCCGTATTTGGATACGGAAATTTCGAAACTTTGACCTCGAATTTTGTCTGTTTCGGGGTCAAACCGTCTTCCGACGCAGAAGGGAGAAACGTCCGCAACCTCATTCTCTACACAACCCAATTAAATTCCTTCCGTTTTCTCGTCTTTTTCACCCCGTATAGTCAAAAATCAGTCGTATTTTTATACGGAGATTTTCGTAACTTCGACCTCGATTTTCATCGATTTCGAGGTCAAACTGTCTTTCACCATAGAAGGGAGAAGAGACAAGCACATCGAGATCTTCGAAACCACCGGACCGATTTCAAAAATTAGCTGCTTTAAAGTTTGGTCCATCTCAATTTCTGTGCCGATCGTCTCGATTTCCGTGCACACGCTTTGATCCTTTTGCCTAGTCATTGTAAGGAACTCTCAATTTCTATTAGTAATCGTAGATTGTGAAAATTGCATTTAGGATTTTATCGAAAAAATTTGGATGTATTTCTAAAATATAGAATTATTTTGTTATTTCAAAAATTCACGCCAGAAATTGCATGTTTGATATGTTTAATTGTATTTTTAACAAATTATACGTGGGTAGGGTATTTTAACGGGTTATTTCAATAAATTGGGTCTTGTGCACTACTCGGACCCCGTTTTGATATAAAAATTGTATTCTTTTTCAATATTATTGATAGAAATAAATTCTATAGTTGGAAAATGTGATTTAATATTCAATGAACTCATTTTGAGTTGATGAATATCAGAAAATGGATATTTTATTGAAGAGATTGAAAACTGTAAAAATCGAAAAAAAAAAAAAAAAAGGGTATGAAACGGTAAAATGTCAGAGTCACACCCGAGGGGTGATGTCTGCATTTTACGTTGTTGTGTTGTGTGTAGGTTGGTGAACAGATATCCAGGGATAATATTGTTGGTTGCATGTTTATTTAAATTTCTGTTAGCGCGAGGCGCTCCGTTATGTTATTTATTTTAGGCCGGGTGGCCACACTTGCATGGTAGGAAACTGGATATCTATTCTCAACCTTGTATTGTTAATTTCTCTTTTGTTTTCAAATGAAAATAATATATATGTAGCTATTTTGTGAGCTGTTAAAGAGTCTGTGAATGCTTGAAGGGATAGTGCGTCATATCATCCGGAGTGGTGTACTATCCTGGGATGTACGGTAGGGACCACCAAGCTCATACGTGGTATGGGACGCGTATGAGAGTGGAGTCACAACTGGAATCCGGGTTTATTCCTCTCTATCTTTACCAGTGAACTTGTAATATAAAGGTGGTCGTATACGAATGGTTTATATATTTGGGAAGCACATGTACGCCTGATAGGCATAGACGAAGATGATTGGTCAGTGATCACTAACAATCTATAGTAGTCGAACGTTCTGACACATCAAAAAGAGACCCATTGCTTACGGTCACATCAAACGGCCAGCCTGAGCTGGATAAATGGTTAACCAAGCGTGGTAAACAGCGACCAACCACAAAATCAGGAACTAAAAGTCAGAGAAGAATTGTAACATCATGTCCCGACTGGGAGCGATCCAGTCGTGAATCCCAACTCTCTAATTCCAATACTCCACCATTGTGTATTATGTATCTGTTGCTTATTTTGATATATAAAATGAAATCCATGTTTAATGTTTCCATTTGATCAATTAGATTTGTATAAAAAGAGAATGTTATAGTGAGTACTGCTGATCGATGTAATGTGAGTTTTAAAATGTTTAGTTGTTCATCCCTGGCTATATGTACCAGTTAATCGTAGTTTTTCTGTAAAATTTTGTATATTTTAAAATGATTTAGTATGCTTATTCGTTCATGTTAGAAGAGATTATTGGCAGAAATTGTGTTATTCCTTATTGGGTAACCATTGTTACTCACCCTTTCTTTCTCCATTTTTTAGTTTCAGATCCGGAGCTTGGTGAAGCAAGTATAGGACACGAGTGAGGACTATCTAGTGGGTCAGATAGACAACCAGAGTCTGTCACCTGGTAAGTATTGGGGTTATACTCCATTTGTCTAAGAGTATTATAGATTTGTACTGAGCGTTAGGACTCTTGTTAGAGTGAGGAATCTTTGTATAATCCCGAAAATTTCTTCTTCCGCACTCTGATCTACTGTATATTATTGGATGTATATAGGCTTCCGCTCGTATTCTATTTTGAATGTATACATGCAGATTGTATGTCGTTTATCAGGTGCAGGTTATACGCCTTGGAATGCTAACATAAACAGAGGAGACCATGCCGAAATTTCGAGGTGCCACCTCGTACCTTGAAATCTGACATGGGGATTTGTGTTAGCGTCCGGCGGGGCGCCACAACGGTCTTGTTTCCTCAGATCTGATAGAGCAGCTCCTTGTACAGTATTCCTCGCTTCGTTTTGTCACCGGATCTGATTTCTGATTTCTGAGGTAAGGTATCTCTTTCTTAGATCTTGATTCTTAGAATTTTTTTATGGATTTTGAGGTGTTTTTGAAGGGTTTCAAGGTGTTTTTCAAGTTAAAATCGAAGCATGGGTGTTAAGTAAGGAGTTAGGACTTCAAAATTAGGGTTTATGGGAGGCTAGGGAAGCTTTTTGACCTACTTCTCTTATGATTTATTATTTGATACGAAAATAGGGTGTGGAGGCTCCTATTTATATATTTTTTTAAGGATTTGTTTAGATAAAATTAGTGTTTAATTATAATTTTTTTAGTTAGAGTTATATTTTAATTAGAATTATTTTAAGTAGAGTTGTATTTTAATTAGAATTATTTTGGGTAGAGTTATATTTTAATTAGAATTCTATTAAATAGAGTTATTATTTAATTAGAATTCTATTAGGGTTTTGACTTTTGGTCTTATTTGATTGACTTTAAGATTTTGACTTTAGTCTTGATTGACTTTAATATCTTGACTTTGGTCTTACTTAATTGACTTTAATTTTGATTTTTGTCTTACTTGATTGACTTTAATTTTGATTTTTGTCTTACTTGATTGAATTTAATACCTTGACTTTAGTCTTACTTGATTGACTTTAATTTTTTGGAGAACCCCCTCTATTATATCTTTAATTCTTTGAACCCCCAAATGGAGGGGTCCTTGAAGAAATATCTTGGCAACCCTCAACAGTTTTGCCTGAGAGCCTGATTGATCGATTTTTTTAGTTTAAAATTTTAAATTAATTTAATTAATGTTTCACTTTAATTATTTAATATTTTATTTATTAATTTTAAAATTTTTAATTATAAAAATTGTGAAATTACCGTTTTGCCCTTGAAGAGGACTTTTCGCGTTTTAAGTCGATTTTTTATGTTCTAGGATGTTTTAAAATCGATTTTTCGAAAGGAATTCAATGAAAATATTGGTTTGTGTCATTTATAAAATTTTTATATGAAATGATCGTAAACTTTATGAGGGGCATTTTCGTAATTTTGTCAAATTCTATGAAAATTGGTGAAATGATTTATTTGGTTTTGATTTGTTGTTTTATGTGTTCAGAAGGATTTTCCTAAGCGTAATGTAGGCTCTAGGGATATTTTAAAGTTAGGGGTATTTTGGTAATTTGATAATTTTTTAGTGATTTTTATCGTAAAGCTTCTTTTTGTCTGCAAGATGATGATTTCTAAGCTTTTGGGGTCATATTTTCCTAGCGTAGCGTGGTTTCTACAGTTTTGTCAGTTCGAGATACCTCATTCGGATTTCTGAAACATATCTAATAACAAAATAAAGCATTGGAATAAACATCCATCATTGGGAACCATTGCGATCGGATTGACGAGTTGATTAATCAGGGGGATGCAAAAATGGAGTGTCTACATTAGCCTTTATCATTTATTTCAAGATCGAGGATGGCTTCAAGATAGTCAACATGTTAGAATATCAAAGATGATTGCAATGTTTCTTATTGTAATAGGTCATAATTGTAGGTATCGATTGGTTAAAAATCAATTCCAACATTTATTAAAAATCATCCACAAATACTTTCATAAAATGTTTATTGCAATGTTACACTTTTCAAAGGAAATGATTACTGTTCTATCTCTTGATGGATTCATGGAGGAAATTAGAAGTCACAAACGTCTTAGACAAATATTCAAGGTACATTTTATATTAAGGGTTACATAATAATTATATACATGTCATTAACTAACTAACATTAGCGTTATTAAATTGTGAAGGAGGCAATTGGTTATTAGATGGAACATTCATCCACGTATGTATTCTAATAGACAAACAAATACCTTATAGAAAAAGAAGAAAATCTGATTGCTATCAAAATGTTATGGTCATTTGTAATTTTGATATTATTTTTACGTGCGTCCAAGCCGATTGGAAAGGAGTGGCACATGATTCACGGATCTTAATGGAGACTATTTATGATCCTGCAAATAGATTTTCAATACCTCCACTTGATAAAAATAATATTTATTTATTTTATATTAGTGATTAGTCATTACATTTTATAAGCTTGATGTGATGTTATTTTTGTTTTGATGTAAATAAATATTATCTTGTTGATGCTGCCTATACGCACACACGTGGGTTCATGGCACAATATCATAACGTTCGATATTGGTTGCCTGATTTTCATTGTGGGAGAGTTAGGGATAAAGAAAAGATATTTAATCAATTACATGTTAGGTTGAGAAATATAATAGAGAGGTCTTTGGGAGTTCTAAAAGCGTGTTTCCCAATTTTAAAAAGGATGGCGCCATTTACTTTTCAACATAACGGAATATCATGATTGCATCCATGATCATCCACAATTTCCTTCATAGGATTTCAATGATGGATAAGCTATTTGAACAATTTTAAAATGATGGCGTTCTTCTAAATATGACTAACGATGGAGATGACCTTCACAAGATCAATCATTTATATAGGCAAAATGAACAAGCGTTCATGATTGGTTTACGTGACCAAATTGCAAATCAACTTATCAATGCAAATCCTTAAACTTATGTGAACTATGTTATTTGAATTTATATTTTAAATGAACTATTTTACTTGAATTTATATTTAGACATTTTGTATGATGTGAATACATTTTTATTTTCTCATTTGTTTGTTATTAGAATACATGAATGTAAGTCCTTGCAAACATTTGAATTTATGTTGATGTATGTTTATTTTTATGTTTGTTCTATCCTTATTACTCATTTTATTTATAATATTGTATTGTCTATTTAGATGGATATAAAAATCTCATGTGCATATGGTGAAGGCCATTGCCAAGTTTGTATATTAGAAACTTCAAGAAATCCAGATCATTTGTATATAAAATATCAAAATACGATAACTTTATAATTTTTTTTAGGACATTTCATTTGAAATCATATGTCATTATCTAAAATACAATCTTTATTTGTTTGTCTATTTTAGATTAGAAATAATAAAGGATGTAGATTTTGGATATGGTTTGATGAATTGAGATGGTGCAAATGTGGTTGTGGACCATGCAAGTTATTAACAAGTACATCCAATAAAAATGGTAATAAAGGACAAATATTTTATTGTTGTCCTAAATTAACGGTAAGATATTAGTTAAATGTAGTATAACACAAAATGATATAATTCAATGTCATATTATAGATTAATACATTTATTGATTAATGTATTTAATTTTTATGTATTTTTACTATAGTCAGTACACAATGGTTGTGACTTATTCACGTGGTATGAGGAGCCGAATATTGTTTCAACAACAAACGTGAAGGAAAATGAAATAAAAATTGAGTGCAAAAATAGAGAGATTGAAAAAATTTGGACTAACATTGTACACTTATGAAAGAATTTGAAAGAAAAATTAGATCTAAAAAATATGAATAGAATTGTATGTTATTTAACATTTTGGTATATTGAATTGTGTTTGTAATTTAAAATACCAAATCAGATTATCTTTTACATGTATATTTTTTTTATAATGTGTGACGTAAAGTAGTAGTTAAAATAGTCGAACAGACTATATTATGTGATTACAACGGTTAAAAAATGTAATATAGTCAATTTACCAGTTTTCAACATTAAGTAACAAACACTCTTATGTGATTACAATACTTAATTTAAATCAGTTCAGCACAATTTAGATTGGTGAACATACAACATTTTCAGCACTTAAATTCAACACTTATACAATTTTAGCAATTATAATAATTCAGTACTTATTTGTTCAGTTTTAACAAACGGTACCTAAAACTTCTATATCTACTGAAGTGTATAAGGTGACAATGCATGGCCTACATAATATATTAAGAGACATTAAAATTGTATTGAAAAATATAACAATCAACCTTAAGGAACCCAATAAAAGCATTGAAAGAGAACATATTGGTGAAATAAGTCTAATAAGTTTAAAAACTCATTTAAAATCAAAAGCCATTACTTGATCTACCTGTTGTGAAGCATAAAAGGCGGCCTATGAGAATGCTATCATGGGTTGATAAATTATCAAAGAGAAAGACGAATGCCAATAAAAAATATGAAAAAAGTCAAACCATATAGTCAGGTACTCTTTAACATTATTTATTACTTCATGAATAATTATATATACATAGTAAAGATAAAATATATTTTAATCATTTATATTGTTGGTCTATGTAGTTCACAAACCTCAAAAAGTTCAATTGAAGGCTCCATTCATATATCAAATCCATATCCTTTGGGAAATAATGATATAGAATTATATAATTTAAGCCAAGTAAGTAAATTTTTTACTTTAAATAAGTGATCCTCTTCATTTGATTTCATTCATTATTATGTTTAATTTGACCTTTTGATAAATTAATTTTATAGGACTGTTACGTGGATATTATCCAACCATCATCAGATGCACCCAATTTTCTTGACTTCCTTATTTAAGTCAAGTACCAAAATTTTCTTTAATTATTGACATTTTAAATCATATTATTAATTTAAAAAATATACTGAGAATGAATAGTCATATAAGAATCCTCCGTAGTTGGCAATAATGTTTGTAAAACACGACATAATAAGACATCCACTAATCCAAATCATGCAGTGAATCCACATCAATCTCGTGATAATGTGTTCATTGATCTTAATAACTAAGGAATTAATCATCTCTTTTGTTGGTATGTATTAAATATCAGATATTGATTGTCTTATAACGCACAAAATTTTCTTTTAAATTGATGTATTTTGATGGTGTAGATTGTAGACATACATGAGAGTTAATTCAGAAGAGTTACATAAGATTTGTAGGCTATTAGAAGTTGGGAAGTAAAAAGTGTTTGGTAAAGTAATGCTTAATAATAAAGTAATAGTGGATCTCTATAAATGTATAGTTGGAGAATCACAAAAATTTATTGGATGTACAAAGAAATCGAGGAAGGCATTCAATCATTCGTTTAGTTTTTCTAATTTTGAAAATGATTATAATATCATTTTATTAACTTATTTGGAATTACTTGAGGTATTTTTATTTATTTTTATTGATATTACTTAGGATTTTTTTTAATAAGATCGACCATGTTAATTAATGTGAGATTATGGCTTGGTGTTGTTATGATCTAATAGTGGTCACTACTATCATTCACAAGTCACTTAAATGCTCTAACTCCACTTAGTGCAGGTTTCTCTAGTGGGATATTGGGGGCTCCTATAATTTTCATTATAGTTGATGGCAAAACACAATTGAGGTGTTTAATGAATTTAGGGGAGTGTTTTCGATGATTTAGTGGCAAGATGGGATTGAGTCTATTTTATTTCTTTCGCATAAATCTATTTATGTAATTTATAACTCTAGTTGATCTTCTCGACCACTTTATCAATAAATTTCGTTATCGATCAAAAGTAAATATTTTAAGTCATATGTACTACATATAAATTTTAATTTTTATTACAACTGTAAATCAAGTGTTAGGGGAATATTTTTTGTTATTCATTAAAAGTTTTACGTAATTTGATATGTTTGATACTCAATTTTTTTATTTCTTGTTCTCATGCAATTTTATTTTATTGTAGTCATGTAGATCTTAAATAAATGCAGTATATTTTAACATGTGATTATAGTGTTTTGAGAGAGCATGTGATTCTTAATTGGAAAGATTCAAAATTCACCTAAGTTTTGTACATGATATTTTACTCCAAACTCATGCATTTGTTTAGTAATCCAATGGGCTCATTTTTTTAATTCAATTTTTCTTATTTTGGTATAAAGAACAAGAAAAAGAGAAGGATTTGAGTAGTCTTTATACTCTTAATAGTCTTATCTCAAAAGTTTGGAGTGGGTTCATCCATTAGCAGTTACTCTCATTAAAAGTGAGTTTATATAAAATGTTATCCCTCATATTGAAACTAACATCTCCAAGAGGTGGTGGTGGTGATAAATGATGTTCTTAATCAAACAAATATCTCCAATGGTCTAGTTTTTTAATGAATTGATGTATCGACAATTTATGAAAAAAATATTGAAGGCTAAATCATGTAGGTTTCAATTGGCTTAGACTTGATAGAGTCACTTTTCTAACGTAAATTGACTCTCAATAATGCCAATGATGCAACTTATTTCAAGCTTGTAAGTTGTTTGATATTTAGAATGTAGTGTAATTAACTTTACCCTATGGTGTTAAAAATGAGGATAAACAACAAAAGAGGATTTCTTCACGTTTAATTTAGCCGTACAATAGAAAGTACTAACTACATCCAATCAACTCAATAATCTAGAGTTCTGGACTCTAAGATTAAGTGCATAGATCATTAATTGAAAGCAAGTTCACAATTTCTTTTAGATTAAAACGAATTTGTACAATTGAAACTATAATATTAAACTTATCAATCATTGTGGGCCATTTGTTTGATTCAATCAACTTTGAAAGGAAATACATACCATCCAAAAAACATTTTCATTCTAAATTAAAGTCATAAAGAAACTAAAGAATGAAAATTTTCACTTTAGGTCTCACCTCAAGTTAATGTCCCTCAGATACAAATGAGCATTTTTTTTCATGACTCCACCTCAATAAAAAAATTGACCTGAGAATATCTTTCAATGACACAATACTTGTATGAGCCATAGACAACCCGATAGGAAATTGGAGACCAAACAATATTTCTTAACATCCAAGCAATTCAAAGAATCAACATAGTCATATAGAGACTAGATATTGGAAGTTTTGTGAAACCTCCTTTCCTTGAGTTCAACATTGGAATTGTACTAGAGCCTATGATATAAAGAAAATCACAAATATTAAATAAGCTTTATATTTAAAAAGTCTTAAAATGTGCAACATGAATATTAATATATGGAGTCTACCCTTCTTCTTCACACTTTGAGACAAACTTGAGATATTTTGTAAATGTCATATAACTAGCAATATTTAAAAAAAAAAAGATATCCATTAAACAGAACAAAATGTCTTTATAATGTTTCAATACAATTTTTTGCCCATGAGTTATTCACATTATATAATATCTACATCAATGAGGGGAATTATAAATAGAGTAAATGTTTGTTTATTTACATGTATACACACACATTATTCGCATATTGATAGTTTGATGAATTTCCTTCAATGTAGATTTAAGGAATGAGAAGAAATATAGGTAAATCTGAACTTTGGTGTTAAGGGCCGCAAACTTGTAAGGTGGGAGATTTGTTGAAAACTGAGTTTCATATTGTTTCTAAGTTACAGAAAAATAAGATGAAACAGAACGTTGAACGTTCATTGCCTTCATCCTTTAACTTTTAACTTTTAACTGTTAACTTTCACTATAGGGTATTTGGAAAAAAAAAATACACAGTTCTAATAATCAACTAATAATCAAAATGATGCGATCAAAGAACTAAAAGTTCAATTCCCAGTTGAATCTCTTTAAAATCTACAACTTCACAATCTGAATTTTTTCCAATGAGATTAATTTAAAATTTTTAGATTGGAATGATATTCAAATTCAAAGTTCACCTCAATTGAGTTTGGCATGATATTCAAAATCTCATCTAACTAATAGAATAAATTGACAACAAGGTCATACATTGGTCAATATTTCTTCCCTTATGTCAAAGTTAATGTATTTTCAACATTTTAATCGATCCATTTTATGGGTTTTTCAATCAAATGCGTTAATATAGATGATTGAAATCAAAATTCAACATATTTTCCCTAAAAAAGAAAGAAATCGAGATGCTTAGAATTTGAATATCAAATAATTATTTCTGTAAAGAAAGATCTAAATAGAGTAAAATAATACAGGAGGTAGAAATTACAAATTAACATAGAAGAAGAATAAATTTTGGAGGTACAATCTCATATAAGAAGAGAGATGCTAGGAGAGGAGAAAAAGAAACTTGGGCTATCTTTCAAGCTTGGAATTGGGGCGTTTGATATTCCGTTTGACGAAATTTGATTAACCTCTATCGCTACACAGAGGGAGGAAAGGGGCTGTTCTTCTTCTAGGGTTTCATGAGAGGGAAACACATATATCACTTTGGAGAAACCTACCAATTGCTCACCAAGGTAATTTTCTGCTAGGGTTTCACGAGAGAGAGAGAGAGAGAGAGAGAGAGAGAGAGAGAGAGAGAGAGAGAGAGAGGGGAGAATATAGCTAACGTGACGATCGTCGGAGTTTGGTCAGAGTTGTTGGATCTTATTTTCCATTCATTGAAACTTGATCAATGTTGGAGAAAGATTGGTTTTGGGAGATAAAATCCTAAAACAATTTAGATTTTTTTTTTTAATGTTGGAGAAGAAGGATTGGTTTTGGTACATAGAAACCTAAAATAATTTAGAATTTTTTTTTAATATTAAAGAAGAAGGGTTGGTTTTGGTACATAGAAACCTAAAACAATTTTGATTTTTTTTTTTTGTTGCTGAAGTGGTTTAGAATTCAGATGCATGGGAGAGAGGATATCTGACGTGGTAACTTGCTGATGTGACAAGTAGATCTTGAGATCTGTGATTGAGATCGTGTGGCTCTAAAACTCATTCGTGTGGTTCTCTCCCACAAATGAGTGTAGGAGAGCCGACCTCTTTTAATGATGTGCCACGAGTGTAGGAGAGCTGGTTTCTTTTAATGATGTGCCACGTGTCGATCTCATACCCTGTGACAAAAAAACAATATGTCATGGACTACCAATCATTGATCAGATATATTTTGACCAAACAAGTATACCACGTGGCATTTTGAGGAAAATGATAGATCTAGCTTCGCTCTTGTTTGGGTGGAGCAAATATTCTCTCGGACATGAGGAAGTTTCTCGAAAGGTCAAAAGGGTTCAAGACTTGGGTGTGGAAAATAGTTTTGAGGGCATAGAGATTGTGTGTGTGTGTGTGTGTGTGTGTGAGAGAGAGAGAGAGAGAGAGAGAGAGAGAGAGAGAGAGAGGAGAATATAGCTAACCTGACGATCGTCGGAGTTGTTGGATCTTATTTTCCATTCATCGAAGCTTGATCAATGTTGGAGAAGGATTCGTTTTGGTAGATAAAAACCTAAAACAATTTAGATTTTTTTTTCAATGTTGGAGAAGAAGGACTGATTTTGGCACATAGAAACTTAAAATAATTTCTAATTTTTTTTTTTTAATATTGAAGAAGAAGGGCTGGTTTTGATACATAGAAACCTAAAATAATTTAGATTTTTTTTTTTTTTTCTGAAGTGGTTTAGAATTTAGATGCATGGGAGAGAGGAGATCTGACGTGGTAACTTGCTGATGTGGTAAGTAGATCTTGAGATCTGTGATTGAGATCGTGTGGCTCTAAAACTCATTTGTGTGGTTCTCTCCCACAAACGAGTGTAGGAGAGCCGGTCTATTTTAATAATGTGCCACGTGTCGATCTCATAGCTTGTGACAAAAAAATAATATGTCATGGACTACCAATCATTGATCAGATATATTTTAACCAAACAAGTATACCACGTGGTATTTTGAGGAAAAGGATAGATCTAGCTTCGCTCTCGTTTGGGTGGAGCAAATATTCTCTCGGACATGAGGAAGCTTCTCGAAAGGTCAAAAGGGTTCAAGACTTGGGTGTGGAAAACAGCTTCGAGGGCATAGAGATTGTGTGAGAGAGAGAGAGAGAGAGAGAGAGAGAGAGAGAGAGAGTTCTCTTTGCATCTCAGGTATTTCTCACCTTTAATATCTCTGTTAATATGTCATTGTTTCTATGCGTTCTCTCTGTTAGGGTTTTGAGATTTTTTTGTTGTCGGGAATTTATTGATCTGATCTTTGTTTGATACAGATTCGTATTGGAATCTATAGAATTTTTTTATATTTTATTTGATCTTAGGTTTCTTGAAACAGTTTTATCTCAAAATTAAGGAGCTCTTAAGCTCCATTTGTTTGATTTCTTCACGTTTCATGGCATTACAGATCACAAGTGGGGGGCTAGAAATGGTTTCCAAAGTTAGGTTTAAGAGGACTTCATAATTCCTTGGAAGTCAATAAACATATTTATGTATGTTGATTGAGAAGGTTTTGTGGATAAGTTTTAGCATTTGTGGTTATAACTCCTATGTTCAATTTGCTGTTATGGGGGACAATCTATATGAAAGAAAGGGGTGTTGTTCAAATCGCTCAAGTCGACAGCCATGTGATTTTTGAAGGTTTGGTTATAGGGTTCTTGCTTTGTTATTAAATCGCCCAACACTTGGTAGTTTTCTGAAATCTACCTTTTGCTTTACACTTCCTTTCTAAGAGAACAACTCTGAAGAATTCATTCGATGAGTAATCATCTTTGTTGTTGATCTAATCGAATGCACTTGAATTTTGTTTGTGTGTGTAAGTGTGTGTGCAAAGATAATTGCTTTTTGATAGAAGTTATACCTAGTCCATGTGGTTTTATTTGAGCACACTAAAAATGAGCTATTTGTTAAATTTTCTTTTTTATAATTTGAATCAAACTTCTGGACTACTTATAAAAAAAAATCAAGCTTCTGGACCTTTTTATTTAAGCACTGTTATTAAATCAAACTAGTAAACTTGATAAATTAGCAAATTACTCGTATAGTTATTATATGTCTATCTATGTGTAAAGGCACTTCAACAATGTCCAATGCTTGGATTCACCAAGTTGTTTTAGCAATATTGGGGTGATGGTTAAGAATCCATTTAGGGTATGTTTGATTGCACATGGAAAATAGGGTGGAAAATCAATTTCCATGGAAAATGACATTTTTCAAGTGTTTGATTGCACATGGAAATGGAAATTCATTTTCCATCCACCCATATTTTCTATCCCCAATTCTTCCCCACTCATATCTTCTTCTTTCCTACCACCACCACCACCATTACACTAACCTCGTTGTCATCGTCATCACCGTCGCCGTCGCCGTCTCCGTCTCTATCATCACCATCTCCGACCACCTTCTCTCTCTCTCTCTTCTTCTCCTTCTTCTCCATTCCTCACCTCCTCCGCCACCACCACCACCACGTTTTCCCCCCATCTTCTTCCTCACTTACCTCCGCCTCCGCCGCCGCCACCATCACTATCACGTTCTTCCTTCTTCCTCACTTACCTCCACCATCACCATCGCCATCGCCATCACCGCCGCCGCCGCCACCACCACCACCGTCTCCGTCGCTGTCGCCGCCGCCACATCCTCCCCCCTCTCTCTTTCTCTTCATCTTCTCTTCTTTTTTCTCATATTTTTGTCATGATTTTATCAAAGTAAAATTAAACAATGAAATTTGATTTTCCAACCCTACCTATTTTCCACCACTATTTTTCCATGGATTTCAAATTCCATGGAAAGTCACTTTCCATGCAATCAAACATACCCTTAAATCATTACATGGAGATAATATGGTGGCTTCAACATTTGAGATGGCCTATAACTTTAATTCTCTCCTAGTTCATGGGCGTGGTGTGAAAGATACATTGGCATGACTAATAACATGCTTATCCTTGTGCTTTCCTTAGCTCCCATCTTTTTTCTCCCTAGTTTTGTAGTGAAAAGATGGTTTGCTTGCTCTCAAAAGACCCCGTCATAGGATGTTTTGTTCTTATCTAGATTGGGTGTTGAAATTTGGTTCTTAGATAGACATAGAAAGTAAATTAATAGTCAAGTTAATTAACAATGTTTAGTACAAGCAAAAAATCTTAATAACTTTTGTCGTCGTCATTGTTTTTGTGATTGGTAGGAGGATGATTTATTTAAAAACAAAATGAATTGATGGCCTGTTTGTTGGATAGGTAAACCAGAAATTTATTAAAAAGGTGGTCGAGGTGACCAACCACAAAAACAAGGATACAAGAACAAAAAGAAACAAAGAAAAAGAGACAAACAAAAACTTACGGGAGCAAAGGGTCTCCAAACTTAAAAACAAACTCTTGGGAGCTGAATTGATGGACTTGTGATTGAGGATGGCACAAACCAAGAAACAAGAAACTAAAAAAACATCACAATTGCCTATCAAAAAAAAAAAAATCACAATCTTCTTTCATGCTGTCTTATTATAGAAAAAATCATCAACATTGAACTCCTAAAATCAACATGAAAGGAGGTGTACAAGATTATAATGGAGCTTTATGCGTCGACCCTTGCCCAAAAAAATCAGTGTTCGTCGCCCTCCAAATAACCCATCAAAGAGAAATGGATAGACTATCATGAAGTGTTTCAAAACATTTAGACTTTAGGGTATATGGTGAGGCTCATATGTTATTTCTATTATAGTATGGGCATTTTCCTTTGTATGGGTTATACACCATACAAGAGCTGTTAAAATAAAGAAAAAAGAATGAGGCTTTTAGAGTTTGTTCAACGAAGATGCTTCTGGTAACATAGTGATATCTCTGCTTATTTCAAATGTAAAAATGCTTATGTGAACAAATAATATTTAGACCAAGTGTGTTTTTCCCCTCTTATTCGATACCCGTTTGATCATTCATCATTCATAAGCTATTATTGATGCTTACCTGTATGATTTATTTGATCTTCAACAGTTAGTTTCTTGCTTCTTTGAACTGGATGTAGGTTGGGGTTATTGTAGACAAATGAGGGGTAGAAGTTACAGTTACAGTCCTTCACCACCAAGAGGGCATGGAAGAAGAGGTCACAGCCCCGTTTCCAGGGGACGATATGGAGGTCGTGATAGAGATCTTCCAACTAGTCTTTTAGTTCGCAACCTGCGTCGTGATTGTAGGTTTGTTCTCATCAACTTATCTGCTATTTGTTTCCACAATATGTCAAGTTTGATTCTTGTTATTTTTATGTGTTTTTTTCCAAATTATCATCATCTTTATATTTAGAGGTAACTGAGTTGTTGGTCACTTCTACTTGTGCCACGTGATGGTCACACCAAAGTGAAATCCACTTGTAATATTGTTCCTGTTGCTGTTCGGTCAAGTATTTAGGAGTTGATCTTCTTTTGGTTGGTTTTGTGGTTCAATTCAGCTTGGTAGGTCTTGGTCGAGACACCTAGGTCTCATGGGTGGTTGGAATGGATGATGGCTTCATGCCTTGGTATGGCTTGACTTTTCCCATCGTTGCCTTATTTTAAGCTCAGATCTCCCTGGTCGAGACCTGTTGGTGTTTCAGTTGGTTGAGACCATCATAAGATTCTGATTTTACACCACGGTTTTATGCTCTTGGTCACTGTCACAATGTCATTTTTAATTAGTTTGATTTTTTTTAGTTCTGTTGTATTTTATTTTTTCTTATTTTGTTAGTCACATTTATTATCCTATTTTTTTCTTGACTCTCTGTGTTTATGCGTCCTCATCACTTGTTACCCAATATTCATATAATTTACTTTTATTAGTATCGAGATCTTATAGCATAATAATATTTGAAGGTTATCTATGAATAAAAATGTATGAGAATAAATACTTGCATTTTATGTTATAAATATAAATATGGTTTGTTATGAACTGAGTTTTTCCCTTTGGGAGACATAAGGGAAGTACCCATACGTTTTGCATCCATTGCGGCTTGATCGAAGTATGTCTATAATGGGTAGGGTGTTTTGGTCAAGAACATGGGAGGCACATCAAGATTATGTCCCTCTCTCATCTTTGAAAGATCAACATCTGTTAAGTCAAAAACTTGCCCTTACGATTTGTTCCTTATCCAATTTTGAGTTGGGACAGATCGACATCTCACCTTTTCCAAATGGAGCATTGGGACTTGTGGGATAGGTGTTTTATTTTTTGGTCAAGAACGTGAGATGATGGAATTTATGACCTTTCATCATCTTTGAAATTGGATTATGTTAATAGAAAAAATAGGACTAATGACCCTTAACTCCTTGATCGACCTATCCCTTGTATAGATTTCACGTCTTCTTTGATGGGAGATTAGAGGGGCATTTACAAAGACACTTCGACAATTGAGTAAGAGATTTAGACTAAGCAAAGTTTTTCCAATTCAAACTTGGCTTTTATTCCATGCCTTACCATTGCAGTTTTTTCCTTATTTGTGCACTTTCTCAGGTCCATTCCAAGCTTAGGAGTACTATATAGTATATACTATATTGAGCATGTGGCTTCTAGATTATCGGCGTGTAATTCTCGTGATTCCATGGTGGTAGATCCCTTACAACTCATTACTATGCCATCAAGTCAAGTTTTGTAGAAATATCACATTTTTTTTTAATAAGCAGATTTTCATTCAAAAGCTAGGGAGGTTGGCCGAGATGACCAACCAAGTGAAAATCAATGCAAGAGGCTAGTCTGTTGCAATGTTACAAGCCCTTTCCCAGTTACCTACAAAATTCTCAAAAAGCACTCCCCTAAATTCTCTAAACACTTTTGACCAAAAGAAAATAAAACCCTAGATCGAGAGAATTATGTCTTTGGTATCCATGGCTTTGTCCTTGAAAATAAAGCCCTAGTGAATGCATTTCTCGAGTGTATCGATCACCTTTGTATGTCTGCATCATTAGGATAAACATCGTTATACCATATACAACTCAAATACCACAATAAGTCGGTAGTAGTCCCTACCCAATTCCAATTGTTACTAATATCTGCATATAGATTCAATCCAGCATTGGGGATGTCTCTGGATTCCTCTGGTAGAAGTAATTTTAATCCTATTTAGGGTGTGTGATCTTTACCATAGTCACCGAAGTCGTCGACTTTTTGAATAAATCACGATTAAATCGTTGTTTTTTCAACTTGTGATTAAATCATGATGTTTTGAAAAATCGCAATTAAATCATGAAATTCGTGATTAAATCGTTTAGTTTTTTGGTAAGAAATTAAAAAAGAGATGTTTTGTCATAATTTATTAAACTTGAGGGGTGTCCTAAATATTTGATAAAAAATAAAAGGTTAACTTTCAATTAAGAAAATCCTCTCTAAACTTAAAATCCAAAACACATTCTTTTTTGTCTTTGTTAAGAGGTAAGGAGAATCAAATCGAAGTCCTAAAAATTAACTCTGTGCGATTGTAGCTGCAACTCCTTATCTCGACGACTCTCTCTGTTATCTTCTCAGCCTCTTCGTTAAACTCGACCACCATTGCTTCTTGGTCTTTACTTTGAAGAAGAAGAAGAAGAAGAAGAAGAAGATCAACCAGTCGAACAAGTACATATTTTTTTGATAAGTTAAATTTCATTGATAAAAAAAAGCAAGGTCGGTCGAGAAGACGAACCAAGCGAAGGCAAATACAAAAATCTACTCTCTTGCAATACCCCAATCTTCCTCCCAATTGATCATAAACTCTTAAAAGAAAACACCCCTTAATTCTATAAAGACTTTAGACCACAAAAATACAAGACCTAAAACAGAAAAAATAATAGAATGCAAATCACGCTCTTTGCCCTAAATTGTTTGATTGTTATGTTCTCTTCAAATGCTGCAACAGACTGCAAAGTGAGTGATATGAGTGATGCTCCAAAGTAATCTCTTTCCTTCGGAGAAGGAATTACCAAGGTATGCCCATGATTCAAATAGTGTTAACATCGACCTAGGGAGACACGAACACACACCAAACAAGGAAGAAAAATGGGCCCAAACCTTAGAAGCAACCTTACAGTGAAGTAACACATGATATGTCGATTTCCTGTCTCGAAAGCACAAAACACAACAATTAGGCCCATAGAGGCCTCTGTGCATAAGGAAATCCATTGTTTGAATCCTTTCCAACACTGCTATCCAACTAAAAAACGCCACCTTACACGACACTTTAGGCCCCCAAATAGGCCACCTTTGGGAACGATGCAGGACCATCAATGTTCAATGAATGATAAAAAGAACTTACTGAGAAGAAACCATCGTCACTCGCCCTCCAAACTCGTAAATCCTCTTTCTCGACAACGAGGGAGAAAGAGCTCACAAAGTGGATTAATCTTCCGACTGTTTCTAATTCCCAATCATTAAACCAGTGCGAAGCCCAAAGTCCCAAGACTGTCCACCATTTGTCATACATTTGGAACTCGAGACAGGAAGCCCCATTTTTGTTGAACAAGTACATGCCTCTCTCTCCAGTCTCCATAGAATGAATCTCTCTCTCTCTCTCTCTTAGGGATTTTTTTAACCTTAGAGGAGGTTTGATGGGCTTGAGTAGGTAAGAGAGCCAAATGGATTTGATTCCTTGTCGATATAACTCGACAGGTTATCTTCTTTTAGATTATACATCTTGAAAGCATAACTGATGTTTACTTTTCAAAAAAAAAAACGCATAACTGATGTTTGATAAAATGCTAAAGCCACACTTGTTTTGTTAGTTAGCTTCTTTAATGCATTTTTTATTCTTTCATGAGAGAGAGAGTAGTCATGTTGGTCGACATATGGATGATTTTTTTGTTGTTGGCTGCTACAATATATTTATTCTGTGTTATTTGTTGCTGCATTTTTTTAATGTTACTGTTGCTGAATTTATTGTGTTTGTTGCTGGCTTGCTGTAGTTTTATTTAATAATACAGTTGTTGAATTTTAATTACTGTCGATTCTCTTTATTTTTAAATACTCTTTATGTTTGTATGTTATTGAATTTATTATTTTTGGCTGCAATTTTATTTTTTTAATGTTAATGTTGTTGAATTTAAATTGATGTCAATTGTGTTTGTATTTTTTAAATACTCTCTATAGGCTGTATTTGTATATTAGAAATATAAAAACATAAGGTTTATTTTTTCAATGTATTTCAAAAATCAATATATATTTAAGTATATATATACTTAAATATATATATAGGGTTGCGTTTCGTGTACACTTATATCCACTTATATCTCTACAACGCGTATGGTCCATCAGATTAAAAGAACATCCACGGTCGAGATCGATTATAAACTTACAATTATTTCTTATCAAATAAAATTTTAAAAATTACTTTTACCTCCCCATAATTGAATTAGCTTCTTTTCTTCCCCTTCTTCGTTTCTCTGCTGGAGGGAGACTTCAACAGCGATGAGCGTTGTTCACGGCTATAATTCTGTAAGTCAGGTCTCATTGCGGAGTGTATATGTGTTTGCTTGTGTGGTGATTGGCGTGGTTTTATAAAACTCAACTGGCTCTCCAAGGAGTTAAAATGTAGACAATCGTAATACCCACTTGTCTAAGAAAGATTCACTACTATGTAAGTTGAACTATAGGGAGTGTATATGTGTTTGCCTGTGTTGGATTTGTTAATTTATTTGAATTTTTTAATTTTTTGGAAGATACTTGAACCTATAGCCAACTGGATACTTTTTTGTGGGATTTTTTGGAAATTTCAAATTAAAGTAAATTCCTACAAATTCATTGGTCTATCCTATTTAGTCCTTGTTTATGAAGAGGGGATTGGTTTGATCTCATTTGTTCATCGTGCGATTGGGACAGGTACAAGTGTAATAATTCAGATTCAATGTTCCGTTGTGCAAACGGACATAATCCAGGTAGCCATTGTGATAGCGTGAAGGTACTTTGAAAGGATGCATTGAGACCCATAAATTCAGAGTCCTAAATGGGTTGAAATCATAACTAGATAACAAAACCGAAGAGAACAAAAAAATTGGATTAATTTTTTTTCCGATGTTCTCTAGTGTTTTGGATATAATTTTTTTTCGCTCTTGAAGGTGATTAGGCCGTGATTGGCAATAGAGACGTGGGTTTCATTATATTTTTGAAACTATTTGTCCTAGACCTTTTTCACACTCATTGTAATAACTGATGAAGGAATGAAATTCATTTTGAAAAAAGTCGTCTCTTCATGATGTGAAAGAAATTGGAGTGCTTTTAAGGCTGCAACATACTAAGAAGAAAAATAGATTAGAGTTGAAGAAGTTATATGACTTGGTGTTTGTAAAGATGAACATGCATTTTAAGAAGACTTGTGAAAAAAAGAACAAAAAAATTCAGAACCAATCATCTTAGACAAAATTTCAGCATCCTCAGATATCCCAAATGATGAAGTAGGATAAGATAATGTTGATGAAGATGATGACGATAATAGTGATGGAGCATCAGAGAATGAGGATGGAATGGAGGATGATTTTGATAAGTTGATGAATCTTAATATAGATTTATGATTGTAATGCTTTTGTATTTTGAAGTTTGAACTATTTTAAGTAGGTGGATATTACTTTTTTATGGATTTATGAATGACATCAGTTTAAAATTTTAAGATTTATTCTTACAGAGATAAATAAGATTTGATGATATAAATGATAACATTACTTAGTAGGCAAAATTACATTGTTCTAACACTATTTCGAGTTTTTCCCGATCTTTCCGTTTTCTCTTTTTTATGTTTTTCCCCTCTCGACTTATTCCAGAACCCGATTTGGTGACCGTGATCTTTAACCATCTTTCTATTATTTTGGGGTTTTTTTTTTATTTCATTTAGATTCATATTTAAGCCATTGAGCTACTCGATTTTTACATTTAGATACATTGTAAATTATCAAAAACAAATTATGAGTTGGGGGATATCAACCCAGGTTTTAGAAAAGATAGTTCAGTACTATACGTTTGTCACCTTTCCGATGCCCCAACGGTAATATTCTCCATATTGTCAATCAAATTCTTGCTCGTTGCCTAATGGCCTCAACTAGGTGCATGCCTACTGATGAAATCATAACATTGTATCCTTGAGGATTGTATGGGTCCTATGTAAACTCCATTTTATGTGGGATTTAAACATTTCAAACCTTCCAAGTAACTTTAAATGAGAGCGATAATGGAGAAAAGGAAAAGAATGGGATAAGAGGTGAACTTCATCTGATCAAAGTTCTTTATGTATTGCTTACCTTCTTCCGTTGTTCTTATTTATTTATTTATTTATATTTTCTCTTGAATTTTCATAATTCGTTCAAGAATCTACTAGATTTGGACATTCAACCCATTAATGCCATTACAAATTACGTTCGATTAAGGGACATGCTGAAGAGCTTGGGGTATTTGTTCAAGGGTCATGGCACAATCCATGTCATCGTGGGTCAGCTCAAGGTTGTGATGTAGGGTAGGACACACAAACCTAGAGTTTGTTAAAAATCAGGTTCTAGAGTGAGATCCCAAGAACTAAAATTAATGAAGAATCGTTATGTTGAGCGAAACAGACTAGAAACTTCAATCTAGGTTTAAGATTGATGGAAATCAATCACAAATGCTAAAATTAATAACCAATATCAGGTTCTGATGTTAAAAATATAAAAAAAACAAAGAAAGGGAAGAGGCTTTTTCTTTTTCTTTTATTAATCAATCTTCAAAAAAGCTAACTCACTGAATTTGTTTATTGGAGCTCCTTATAAAAATAACTTTATAACAACTTAGAAACTTTTTAAAATAATAAAAAGTAATTTCCTAATCTATGTATAACATATTACGAACTTTCTAATCCTATTAGCACTCAATTTGGACATCTGAAAGGACTTCTAATTATAACCTAAAGAATAAAAACGAATTTTAAACATAAAACAAATTAGAAACTAACTAGGAAAAGAAATTTTCTAAAATTGAAATAGAAACTAATTAGGACTACTTAAGCAACTTAAAAAATAGAAACTCAATAAAAAGAAAGAGTTTTAAGAGAAGTTGGATTAGGTCTTGTGGACCGGTCAAAACTTGGGTCAAGCTAACTTGGTCAACCCGAGTAGACTCGGTCACTCGGTCAAATAGAATTGACTCGGTCAATGCTGCTGATTTCTTTCTTCGATGCATCTTAACTTAATCATAGGTATTGAGATAAGGGTCAACAAGCCTATCTACATCAGGTTAGTTTGTGTTTTCCCTTGGATCGCTTCATTTGAGAGATCCTTAACTACTATGATTGAGGACCTGAGCCAGTGAAAGAGATTTTTTGGATCATCATGAAGGGGATGATCAATAACAATTGTGAGTGGCACAAAAGGATGACATTTGTGTACTTCTGTGCCATGTATCATTAAATAACGTGCCATATTCATCCAAAGAAAAAAAAACATGCCTTGGCTGATACTGCCACTATTATCTGGCTTCTCAACTGTGCAAGAATGATATCATACACAATATCTAAAATTTTGATAAGGATTGACACTGACATCCCATCTATTAGGGGTGCAACTTGGTCTGGTTCAAACTGAGAATCAAACCAAACTGATAGTTTTGGGTTGGTTTGGAACAAGTTTTGATTCAGATCAGGGGTAGGAAAATACAGAACCAACCAGTTTGGTATGGTTCTCTATTCAGGGTTGGTATAGAATTGAACCAAACAGACAACCACCCTCCTTATAAATAATAATTATATAAAATTTATTATATAGATATTATATGTATCTGATTTTTATCACACCTGTGACCTTGTAAACTACATTGTCGATCTGCTTTCAACAATTAATGTAATAGGTTGCCTTTCGAGGCATTTTTGGAGTTCCCATGTGTAATATGTTTTAAAAAACACTTCCATTTTAGTTCGCAGGATGTGCTTGAATCTTTGACCCCTTCTTTAGTTGTGATGCTATTTAGTTGCGATCCCAGCTCACATACTACGCTACACTACTGTAGTCTCTGCCTTTAATTGCTTCATATATTTCTTTTATCATTTATTTACAAAAGAGTAACATATTTTCTCCTGTTAGATTCCACCTGCTTATTCTTTTCTATATTCTCACTGTCACCCTGCTCTTCCATCTTTTAATGTGCTCATTTACAATTATTATCATATGAGTTATGGTCAAACTCTCCCCAGTGTTCCTTACAGTCTCACATACTTCACGCCATTACATATTCCAGCGTCTTCTCCAATTTCTTCATCTTTTTGAGAAGGATGATACAAACTTTTGTAGGCTACACACATGATGAGGTAGACATTTGTATTAAAATTCAAAGATAATGCCCTAATAGATGTGCAAACTATGACGTTGAGTTAGGGATGCCAAGTCACTTTAATGATATTACTTTGAGGGACTTTCCATCAATGGCCCTACCATTTATGTACATCTCAATGCACTCAATTATATATTTTAAAACTAATTAGATGGTCATATCTGTATTTATATCCTTTAGTTTTTTTTGTGTGTGCTTGTGTGCATCTTTTGAAGTTATATTCTTAATTATTGTACGTGGATGATGGATCATAGGCATGCCAATGCCCTAAGCAAAAAGAACAAGTGCATTTGTTTTTAGCTGTTATATTTCTTCAGGAGAAGCTTTTAGGTTTACGTCTGCTTGGGGCACCTAGTTTATTTTCGATTTTATGTTATTTCAGGCCAGAAGACTTACGGAGGCCTTTTGGGCAATTCGGTCCTCTTAAGGATATTTACTTACCACGAGACTACTATACTCGGTAAATCTATTCCTGCTTACTATTATTATCTAAATTAGCTGATGATGTCTGTATTTCAGCATAGTTTTAAATTTTCTTTTTCCATCATTTTTGGTTGACCTATGTAGAGATAACGATCCTATGTATTGAATATATGTGTGAGTTGTAGTGAATGACTTTAGGCTGCCCATCTACTTTTTTTTGCTTCTCTTATTCTGTTTTCCTAAACTACTGTTTTGTTGGTGGCACTTGCTTTTGTACTTTCTTTTATTATACATGTATCTTTTTATTTTGAATTGTTGGAGCTTGTTCTTTATGATCTACTATTCTTTTATTGCACGTTGGATCTTTTGTTTTATTAAATTTGTTGAGATTTAACAGTGAAAAATAAAGTTCTGAAGACGTCAGTCTCAAGTAATAAGAGTTCTGTTGAAGATGATGTTAATGTATATGAAGATGAGAAGGAAGTTGGGTTTGAATAGACTGTGAAGATATTCAAGTCTTGAAGAACTTGAAGTCATCTTTAAACTCTGACATTTGCAAGGTCAGCAGCCGAGTGCTTGCTTTTACTTGAATTGTACGAAAGTACCAAATAGCATTTTCATGCTCATCATGACCTCCCATGTTTCCCGGGATTATTTTGGTGATTTTAACAGACAAAATTATCTTGGTGATACTGTCCGGGTGTTTATGCATCCTCCTTTTTTGTTACTAAAAACCTATGTATGTTTCAGGGACCCACGTGGCTTTGGTTTTGTCCAGTATGTAGATCCTGCAGATGCTGCAGAAGCCAAATATCAAATGGATGGGCAGATTCTTCATGGTCGGGAGCTGACTGTTGTATTCGCAGAGGAGAATAGAAAGAAGCCATCTGATATGAGGGCCCGTGAACGATCGAGGTAAACTTGGCATTATTGTTTGGATCTTGATTCGCATTCCGGTTAATAGTTATTATTTATGATACTGTTTGGATTGGTGGGTCTATATTATTATTTGATATGGTATACATCATCAATCATTTAAAAAAAAAAATATATATATATGTTATACAACATTTCATTAATTGGTGTGTTATAAATAAGAGTTAATGCTCTAATAAAATTTTGGTTATCAAAAAAAAGAAAAGAAAAGAAAGAGTTGATGTGGCAAATTAAGTTCTTTTTTTCTTCTTAAAATAATATAACTTAAAAAAGGCTTATTTCTGGGAAAGCAAGCCTCAGTTGAAGTAAAGATTTCTGATTTGGTGATCTTCTCAGTGGTAGGGGTCGAGTATATGATCGAAGGCGATCTCCTCCTCGATATTCTCGTTCACCTCGTTATGCAAGATCTCATTCTCGCAGCCCCAGTTACTACTCCCCTTCCCCTGCGCGAAGGCATTATTCAAGGTAAGCAATTCTATTTATTTGGTTCAATGTTTTATAATTTTTTTTTTTTTAATTTTTATTTATATATATACTTGATGTCTATTATACCAATCCCAACAGGTCGGTTTCACCTCAAGATAGAAGAGGCCGTCGAGAGCAGTCGTACTCCCGCTCTCCCCCATATAATGGTTCAAGGAGCCGGAGCCAAAGCCCTGAAGACTACACTAGAGAACATAGAGAAGGGTCCTTGTCCTTGAGCCAGTAGAGGTAGCTGGAAAGGTACATGCTGTGCTGTTATTTTCAGTGCTTGCTTTAACAATTAGATTGTTGGCTCAAGGTGGGTTTCAAATTTTTTTTCCTCTCTGGGCATGTTAGGTTTATTTGTGCTGTGGCAGTAGTGCTCAATCACTATAAAACTGTTTCTATCATGTTAAACTGGTACTTTTTTTTCCTGTTTGTGTACCAATCTTGTACTCATCAATATGGCACACAGTGAAGTGGGCTGCTACTCAACTTTAACAGTCGAAATTGGGCAGATCTTTAATAGAATAGTTGAATTAGAGGTTGTTTAGGTAAGTTTACTGTAGATGGTGATTACAAAAGAAGTAAGTTTATTTTAATGATTGGGACTTGGTATATGATATTCAACCAAATATATATGGCTTCAATTCTCAGATTTTTATTTGACCATAAGTCCTCTCAGGGCTGTTTTGGACTATCGCCCTTTGGGGGGTGATACAACAGAAAAAAGAACTAACCCGTGCACAAATATATTAATCCATGACTGCTTGTGTTTTGGTTTGAAATCTAGATTGGAAGATATGCGTAGTGGGTTAGTGCTCCTATTTTCCTTGGCATGTAGATAGATGGATTTGTTTGTGTAGGCTTGTTTTACTGTGTGTGTATATATATATATATATATATATATATATATATATATATATATGGGTCCCGTTCAGCACCCTAAGCTTTACCACACACTTTAACAAACGTGTTTTGTCTTACATGGGTTAGAAGTTTTGGAATTGGCTGATTTTTGGTGAGGATGATCTCTATGGTGAGGAGATCATCCTCACCAAAAATCAGCTCATTCCAAAACTTCTAACCCCATCAAAAATGATTTACAAAAAATGGACGGTCCACGATTTTTCAACGTGTAAACATGGGGTTAAACATTTCGGAATGGGCTGATTTTTGGGGAGGATGATCTTCTAATCATAGAGATCATCCTCACCAAAAATCAGCCCATTCCAAAACTTCTAACCCATGTAGGACAAAAAACGTTTGTTAAAGTGTGGTAAAACTTAGGGTGCTGAACATTTCCCTATATATATATAGGGAAATGTTCAGCAACAAACATTTTGGCAAAACATTTTTCAAAACATGGATTCGAGGTTTTGGAATGGGATGATCTCTACGGTGAGGAGATCATCCTCACCAAAAATCAGCCCATTCCAAAACTTCTAACTCCATCAAAAATGGTTTACAAAAAATGGACGGTCCACAATTTTTCAACTTGTAAACTGGGGCTAAAAGTTTTGGAATGAGCTGATTTTTGGTGAGGATGATCTCCTCACCGTAGAGATCATCCTCACAAAAAATCAGCCCATTCCAAAACCTCTAACCCATGTTTTGAAAAATGTTTTGCCAAAATGTTTGTTGCTGAATGGGACCCATATATATATATATATATATATATATATATATATATATATATGGGGGGGGGGGGGGGGGTTGAACCAAGGCCAATTGCAATCCTAATTGGAAGAGAGGGAGAGAGGGTGATATTACTCTTAGCATATAGACTTGGGTTTTGGACAGAGTGGAATACGCCAGTTCGGAGGAGGCCTCATTTGCTGTTGATGTGGGTTCCTAAAGTTGGGTAGCAGGAATCCAATTGGGCATGCTCCATGGTCTTCTTCTTTGCCTTATAAGTTTTATGGTGAATTCGTTTCATGTTGATATCTTTCACAACACTTCAAAGTGTCATTTTTTACCCTTTTAAGTCTTCAACTCATATGCACCAGTGTTCAGTTTAATTGTTATGATATTATTATGCCAATTTCCTTAATGATCATTAATTATTATTAGTGCCAAGCAAAGAAAGAATTGCTCTCATATTTTGGGGATTGAGACGCTAAACCAGAGCTCCTCTCACAGACTCATTTTGGTCCATGGTTCATAGAATGCGAGCAAAGAGATGGATGGGATGAGTGGGTTAAGGAGGAGATCATCATGTAAAGACTAAATGTATATTATAATATGTTAAAAGATTTTTTTTAAAACTAACGAGTTTGTTATTAATTGAAAACTCATGAAAATATCAATGAGATACTGAGAAAGGATATGAAGATGAATGCTTCGAAACCAAGTGTCCTGAATAATATTTTGGATAATCAATGTGTTTGGTTATATAAAATCTAATTTTAAAACAGTTGGTAGGATTTAAACTGGGTTTTGAAAGGCTATCAAGGTGTTCTCAAACCATGACAAATTTCCGTACCTTAAACGTTAATACCCACTCCCTCCTCCTTAAGAGGATATTATGAAACTTTCCTTATAATTGAGATTATACAAAAAAGATTAGATTAGATTGATTTAGGGATATCAGTTGACCGGATCACATCTGATAACTTTAGATCTGGACTAATCAAGTATATGATTTAACAACCAATTAGATTGGCTATACGGAAACTCCGTGGGACCTATAATTTTTGCTCTTTATGTTTTAGAAAATGAGCTCCTTTCTCTGGTAATTTGTCTTAGGTAGCAAAAAATTGCCTTGCCCATATAATAATGGCTTGAAAACGCCCGGTAGGTATAAATTCTCAAATCTAACCTCTTATTTTTCTTGTGTGTGTGGGACCCTGACCTGATTGATAACACTAGTCTGTCTTTCGGTGCTCCATCCAAAACTTGGACTCGCCTTGCTTCGCTTATGAATTATGACATCAGAGAATCTGCTACGACATGAAATCTTTGTTACGAGAATCGAGACACAAAAGTAGAAAAACTTTTTGACATTTGGCTTTCACTATGGCTTACTTTTTCCAGCTAAGGTGTTGTTTTTCTCTGTGGCCATTTCAAAACTTCATAATGAATCAAGGCTCGCATCCCTAGATATTTAACGATTCAAAGATCCCACAAACAAAGCTGCCACTTGGCACATCAATTGTGCCCCATTTATATCCATCTCTTACTTTCATTAAGACGAACAGTTGGATTTGATCAATTTTTCATCATGTTACACATGGCTAGAATCTAAGAATATTTCATCTAATCCACCAAAAAGTGGGAAAAGCATGAATGAGTTGGTGGGCACCAAACCACATGCCCTTTGCCCTTTGTTAGTTTCTTTTTCTTTTCTTCTTTCTTAAAATGGGGAATTGTAGGTCCCACGCTAATAATTTGCTTGTTAAAAAAGATAGATTAATTGGGTTGGGTTGGGTTGGGTTGGGTTGGAGCCAAGTCATGCATGTGTCCAAGAACCAAGTTATGAATAATGCCCACACACCCTAGTTGAATTTTGTTGCAGCATTAATGGGAAAATTTATAATGGTCTCTTATTGACTCATTTTCCTCATCTTATCCATGTGAGTTAACAGGACATGGGCTAATTAATGGTTTCTTTCTTTCTTTCTGTAAATTAGATTAATAGATGTTACAATCAAAATCTCATTCTATTTCTATACAAATAAAATATAGTTTCCTTCTTCAAAATCGTTAATAGATGTTAAAAATTGATCTAAATAGGTTTACTTGCCACCTAGTTTTCTCAAAAAAATTGATCGACTTGGACCCCTTTTTGGCATTTTTTTTTTCTTTTCTTGCTATAAACCTACTCTTAAATTTTCCTTTTAGATCAATAACATATATTTTATTTTCTAAAATTATTTATATATGTGAAAAAGCACTAACTCTGTGTTTGAAAAGAGATATAAATGAATGACAATGATTTTATCAAATCTAATATTGTTAAATTTTTTTTGTGAAGATAATATCAATTTTCAAAAATAAAGGTCTTATGAAGTTTGAGATTTTTACAACTCTGATAACCACCTAAATACTATAGTTATAATTAACTATCACTTTCAACATTTAAGAGTTGCACTCATGGAAGTCCAACTCTCAAAATGAATTATCTGTTTTCAAATGCAGCTTAAAATAGATCAAAATATCAAAAAGCATCCCAGTTTTTTTGAGAATTGGTCCATTTGGATTGATATTAGTCGAATCAAAAAGGTTTTGATTCAAAGTTGAAAATCTCTTGGATGCAGACGATCTTGTTGTAACTCACTCAAATCAGACCAGGATTGGATTGGCCGAATTTTGAAACCATGGATGGGCCTACTGGGCATGTTTTTTGGTCCAACAAAAATCATTTATGTCCAAAGTATGGGCCTTGTGAACCCATTTGGTTTCCAAACCAATTAAGTAAATCTAGAGAATTCATCACTAATCAAATTTAAAAATCTTTTCATATTCCTTCACTATTGGCATGATTGTGGACTTGTGGCTGAGGGTGAGCCTTTCCCACTGCTTTTCATGTCTTTTGAGGTTTTGAGATGAAAATGAACCCGAGAAGAAAATGAAGATTCTACAAACAAATGATACTTTTGTAGAGAGAGAGAGAGAGAGAGAGAGAGAGATATTCTTACATGTTATGGATTTGCATAAAAAAATAAAATAAAAACAAGAAACTTAAAAGGTTTGTCTTGTTAAACAAGAGCTGAGATTGGATTAGTAGAAGAGGTTAATAATATTAGAGGTATTTATTTATTTATTTGTATACTTGTTATTCCACTACTCTTTTTTAAGTTTCTTCAACCGTTCAGGTTCCACAGTGCAGCTTTAGTTTGGTAGATTTTAAACTCTTTCTGGATTCTATATAGATATTTGTTCCTTTACTTGTATCCCTGTTGTAATGTATTTTGAGAATTTGGAATGATTTTTGAAGGCTGGTGGACAGCTGCCTTTTCTGAATTGGGGAAGTTAGATCAGGTACTTTTTGCTCATTTTTTCTTGTTATCTACATTTGGGTAGTTTGAATTTTGATGGGTTTTAGATTTTGGGTTGTATGAGTTAAGGTTCTTCCTGCATTGGGTTTCAGTATTTTTTTTTGTTTATTTTTTCTTTGTTCCTGTAATGACTTGGAAGTCCTGTATTTATTTATTTATTTATTTTTGATTTTAGATGAAAATAAATAGGTCAATTAACTCAGATTTATGTCCATTTTCAGATATGTGGTCCTGTTTTAGAAATATGGAAAACTTTGACATCTATTTTCTCTAGAAATCATACTGTAATTTTTTGTTGTCAGGATGGGTGAACAAGAGAGGTTTCATGTTGAACTAAAATTATTGCATTTTGTAGCAGTTTTATGCGAGATTACTGAAAATCTTGGTTGAATCGCACATTGTCTCCTTTAAACTCTTTACTACACCTTATTTGCTTGCTGTGTAAGTTCCACAAGTTTTTGTGAAAGGGAGACCCAAAAAAACTCTTCAACTGTGAAGTGTGTCCTCGGTATCTTTTTCACACTAAAAGCTGAGATCTGTTTGCCTATATCAAAATGTGTTAATATCTAAGCTGTAAAATCACCTCCGTCGACAAATTAGGTCTTTACTGGGCATTTATTGTTATTCATTTGTTAACTTTTGAAATCTTGATCTCCTTGGTCAGCTTGGTCTGCTCTTACCCATCGGAAAAAAAAATTAAAAAAACCGATCCAAAAAAAGCTTTGCCTTCTCCACAGAAACAACTCAGGTGATGAGCGAGCCAAGTTATCTGTCTTTTGCTTCTGTTCTTCATATTGTTCTGTATGCTGGACTTTTTAACTCTTTCAGTTCTTTTGAATTGACCTTCTCCATTTGCTTCACTATGAGTTAATTCTTATATTTATATTCATTACAAAATACTTCTGAATTCTTATTTTTATTTAATTTTTAATCTGGCCATTCATGAAATGTCGCATTTTACTGTTATCTTGTTCATGCTGTTGTGTGTCTGTCTCTGTTGGTTAACTTTGGCCATTTCTACTTCTAAATCCATTTGTCTAAGTTAGGGTTTCCAGAGAAAATGTATTGATTCTTTGTTTTGACAATAGTCACAAAAAAAGAAAAATGAAATCCCAACTATTTATAGTTGGATTGGCAAAATAAATTATACTCTTTCATTTAGATCTTTCAAGTGCCATATCTTTTTTCAGAGGTGGAGCCAGGATTTTCTTGCAGTGGGGGCAATGTATAGTCAATGCTAAGGTTGTAGTGCTTGAAGTCAAATGGTTTTGGGGAGAAAATTCATAGATTTTTTGTTAGACGTTGAAGAAAAAGGTATTTAGGTCATTTCCAATTAGTCTATGAGAGAAGGCTCAAGTCAAGGGGCAATGTCATCTTCAAAAAATTAAGGGAGGGGGCAAAAATTGGAGAGAGGTGAGTAAGTAGGGGCAATGTCATCAGTTAAAAATACAAGGGTATCTAAAATTAATTGCCCCCACTGGCTCCTTACTAGCTCCGCCCGTCTTTTATCAAAGTATGTGTTTCAATCCTCTTTCTCATTACCTCAAATTATTCCCTTTTTTGGGTTCATTCTTCTAGAGCCTTTTAACTTGAATGTTCTTAGTGTTGGGATCATTGGTCTTCATTGTACACTACCATCACATCTCAATTGACTTCTTGATTTACTTGTTTTTTGATTGGTAATTGATTCTCTTAATTTTACTATGCGTGCTGGGTTCTCTTAGGTACATTCATTTTTAAGTTCCCTTTCCTACTTTTTTGATTTTTCCATCTCAACATTACCATCTCGGCTGTGCTCATTCAATGAACATGTCATGTTGATTCTTGATTTCTCAACATTCTGTAAAATAGAGTTGGGCTTATTACCATTTAATAAAGTTTCTAGTGCATATGATTGCTAATATGCTATGCACCAGTCAAATAACAATGAGAAGCATCTCCACTTTAGCAATCTGGTTCTAGTTCTATGGGAAAAATCTTCCCCATTCTCTCCTCTTTATGAATTACCTAACCGAGATACACCAACTAAGGCTTAACCCAAATGTTGGGGTCAGCCACACAAGTTTTATTTTTCTATTACACTCTTATCTTAGGTCAAAGCTTTAGTCAGGGGGGTGGATTTTCATATATTTATTCTCAAATGGTCTCATTATGATTTTGTCTTTCTTAGGATTACCATTTTTTGCAATTATGTTAAAAACTTAGGATTCTAACTTCTAACCTTTCCTGCTATAGTTCTAGTTTTGAATACATTCTTTCCCTAGTTTCATCAATTAAAACCACATCATCAACAAATAATATATAACATTAGATTATTCCTTGAATATGAGCAATTGATCCATTAATAACTAGGGGACCTGAAATCTGTAATCCACCACGAGTTACAAGGTATCATTCATGGTCTTTGGCTTGCTTGCTCGAGAGGTTACTCTAGAATTCAGGTTCAATCTGACTCGAACCTGGCTATCAATGTCTTGAAAGATAAATGGAGTGCCCCTTGGTGCGTGCTTCACCTTGTTTTGTTGATTGAGAGGCTTACAGCCAACTTCCACAAAGTCAAGTATTTGCATGTTTTTAGGGAGGCTAACAAGTTTGCTGACGTCCTTGCTTCCTCCCTTTCTAATGTAGGATGGATGGAGATCGTTTGTGGCTCCATACCCTCCCTAGTTTCTCTTCTTTCCCAGGATTCTAGAGGTCTGCTCTTTCTGCGGTTGTAGCTGGTCTGGGTCTGCCTTAACCCTGTTGACCTTTCAAAAAAAAAAAATAGTGCAAAAATGTATGGACTTGGTTTTGATCCCTGGTGCAAAACCACTGTAACTGGAAACTTCCTAATCTCACTACTAACCATCATACTTGTCCTAAATACTACCAATATACTCATTCGAATTGGGCCTCCTTTGTCTTAAAACCCACTAAATTAACTCTGTGGGGACTTTATCATATGCCTTTACAAGTCAATAAAAACAATTTGTCGTTTTTTCCCCTTTCTTGAAACCTAACCATTATTTGTCAAAGTAAATTTGATTGCCATTTGTGATTTGCTTTGTATGATTCAGATATTTATTCTGGTTATGAGTAGCTCCCAGTCTAAGTTTGAAGTCCTTTGAAAATTGACAAATTGTGTGGGTCCCTTCCATATCTCTGACATTCCGATTTAGGCCAAAACCGGCCCGAAACATTGAATGTTTCGGATGAGAATAGTTTGGTTTTCTCTAACCGAACGAAATGTGATTTTAAACCATGGTTCTCATCGAGGAAAAATCCTAGTTTTTCAGTAGCTTACTTATTTGCTTGTGTTTCTCTGAATTTTGGAGTTCTGAAAATTCAAATGTTTCTGTGTATTTTTAAAGGTACAGAAGAGGTGAAGGTATCTAGTAACGTTTCTGGGCTCGATGTTCCTTGAAAAATGGAGAAAGATAATTTTTCTGCTTCTAATGTTTATGTCCACAGATGCATCAGGTATTTTGGCGTTTTATTGGAAGCTTTTATTCTACAGCTTTTTATTAATAGAGTTGAGCTTTCTCCTTAAACAAGGTTAGATTAGAGGTTCAGACGCGCCTACTTCTTTACTTTGCACTTGTTCAATAATTTCCTTTTAGCTAGATCTGTGAGTAATTGATTCATTCAGCTTTAAGTTTCTTGAAACTTTACTTATCACAAAGAAGTTCGCTGATACCTTTCCTTGATTGTTTGACTGATTTGTTAGTTTCCATTTAGATGGATGAGTGTTTTGCAGGATTTCTTCTACTTTCTTGTTCTGAATGGGCCCCTTGGGAATTAGAACATGATTCTCTTTGACAAATTATTTATATGTATATATTTTCAATTTTTTTTTTCTTTCCTTTTTCAACTCGAAACATATAGATTTCACCACTTTTATTCCTTTCACTTAGAAGCTATTACGTGATTTCTTCCTAAGCCCCATTTATGTTCCAGTGGCCGCTCTCTCCAGTTATCTTTATTGTTTTTCTTTCCTTTTTCATGGTTTTATATTTCCCTCATATTGCTGATTTGAGATTTTTTGAAATTTCCAGGTGCATTCGTTGGAATAAACATTGGCACTGATATATCAAACTTGCCTCCAGCAACGGATATAGTATCAATCCTTAAAGTTCATCAGATCACTCACATCCGGCTCTTCGATGCTGACCATCACATGTTAAATGCCCTAGCAAACACTGGGATTGAAGTCATCGTGGGGGTCACCAATGACGAGTTGCTAGGCCTTGGAAAATCCGCATCAGCTGCTGCAGCTTGGATCAATAAGAACGTCGCTGCATACCTTCCAGCAACCAATATCACAGCCATTTCTGTAGGTAGTGAGGTCCTAACTACTATACCCAACTCTGGTTCCCTCTTGGTTCTCGCAATGAGCTACCTTCACCGTGCTCTGGTAGCTTCAAACTTAAATTTCCAAGTCAAAGTCTCGAGTCCCCAATCAATGGACTTGATCCCTAAACCTTTCCCTCCCTCTACTGCTAACTTTGATTCCTCGTGGAACACTACTATGTACCAATTCCTCCGATTTTTGAAAAACACGGGATCGTTTTACATGTTGAATGCCCACCCTTACTATGGTTACGTTGATGGAGATGGCATTTTCCCGATTGATTATGCCCTTTTTCGTCCACTCCCTAAGACCAAACAAATTGTTGACCCCAATACGGTTTTTCGTTACACCAACATGTTTGATGCGATGGTTGATGCGGCTTATTATTCCATGGAGGCATTCAATTTTTCTGGGATTCCCGTCATTGTGACAGAATCAGGATGGCCTTGGCTTGGTGGAGCCAATGAACCTGATGCAACGGTAGAGAACGCGGAGACCTACAACAACAACTTGATACGGAGAGTGCTCAATAATTCGGGCCCACCTAGTCAGCCATCTATCCCTGTCAGCACATACATATATGAGCTATTCAATGAGAATAAGAGGCCAGGGCCCATATCTGAGAAGAATTGGGGTGTGTTCTATATGAATGGGACTCAAGTATATTCTTTGAGTTTGAGTGCTTCGGATAAGATTAATGGGAACTCATCAGGGGCTGGGGTGTTCTGCATGGCAAAAGAAGACGCTGATCCTACTGCGTTGGAAGCTGGTCTGGACTGGGCTTGTGGGCCTGGGCAGGCAAATTGCAATGCCATTCAAGAGGGACAGCCTTGTTATGAGCCTGACACCCTCCTGAGCCATGCTTCCTATGCTTACAATGATTATTACCAAAAAATGAAGAGTGCTGGTGCGACATGTGACTTTGGTGGTACAGCCACGACAACTACTATTGATCCCAGTAAGCCACGATGCCTTATTATTTAATTAATTAATTTTTTTTTCAAATGTTAAAAGAGTTAAAATTTAAGGTGCTTCCACTTCGCCAAAGCCTTGAGGCTTGAGGCATAATCGTCTAGAGCATGCATTTTTGGAATAGATGACTAGTAAATTTACAAACAAATAAATAGTACAAATTTTAATAAAAGAGAAAAATCTCAAAAAATAGAATGACAAGTCACAACTTCACATTTCAAAGTTTAATATGCACCAAATTTAAAACTCATCAATTAAATAAAATTTTACCCATCTTCCATACTCCAAGTTTTAATCCATCAAACGAAAAAGAAACACTTTTAAGTGTTACAACCAATTTAACTAAAAAACATAACACCATCCTGATACTAGATGAAAAAGTTAAGGTATAGGTCCAATATAGAGAGAAAAATAGATAGGGAAAAACAAAAACTAGTGGAAGAAAGGCCAGATATTGTATGTAAATTGAACGTTATAACAGAGACAACTTTGTAGTTATTAACACTGTTATGTAATATGCTACTGCAAAAAATAGAGAACAAAAAAATAGAATACATCACATTCCCATAGGACTTACACCTTAGTAAAGAGGCATGTTCACTTTGAGTGAGGCAGAGGTGTAAGCCTTGGGGGAGAAGAGCCTTTCCCCAAAGCCTTGAGATGTTTTATGAGAGTCTCGTTTCAAGGAATAAGCTTCCAATGCATTTAAAAACATTGGCTTTGCTGTATTTTGCAATATAGATAGATAGATAGATAGATATATGGCAATGCTAACGTTCATGACCTCATAGGGACATTAGCATTCTTGACCATATTTTTTTCCCAATAATACCCCTACCCATTTTGTCTTTTAGTGAAAAAGATTGTGGTATGTTTGTCTTTTACATAATAAATGTTTGTTTTCATTGATAGTCAAAGTATTTAATACAAATAAGACATTTAAATCCAAAGACTAAGTAGCATTTATTGTATAAAAGACAAGCATTTATTATGAAAAGACCAATATACCCTTGTCTTTTTCCCTAAAAGACAAAATGGGTAGGGGAATTATTGAAAAAAAAATGTGGTGGAGAATGCTAATATCCTCATGAGGTATGGGATGTTAGCATCCCCCATATATATACACACAACTGTAGGGCCCACTTTTGTGGGGGACGAACTTCTATCCAGTTGGGATAAACATCCCATCCAACAAAAGCTTTTGCGGGGCCCACTTTATTAATTTTCCTCTTTAGCCCCTCTAACTCTACTATATTTCATCTTTTACTCTTTTAACTCACTTTATTATTTTTCATATTTTACCCTTTAACCTCGAGAATTTTTAATAATACCCCTTAACTTTATTTTTTTTCCACTTTTACCCCCTTTAGTGTATGTGTATATTTGATGCAATAGGGTGTCCCCACCACTTTTAAAGTGGGACTAATCCCTGTGGATATGCGCTGCCACCACAAAGAAGTGTATCGGGTTAAACAGTTATGGGTGGGAAGACTTGATCTCCTGGCTACTGTATTTTACAATATTACATGATTATTGTATAGCACTTGCATCGTCAGTCTCTTTTTTAATAAAACAAAAATTAGTGAAATTATACAACAAACCAAGTAAGGATGTAGACATGCAAAACAAGAAAAAAAACGAAAAGAAAAGAAAAAGATTCTGAAACAAGAAGGCTGTGATGAAAATTGACAGTAGCAAACCTTCGATTTCTTCCTTGATCACTCCCACTTCATAACCAGTCCATTTATAGCTTGAAGAGCTTTTCTCACCTCAGTAGAGGCAAATCGAAAACATTTTTTGAAGAAGAAATGGAGATGGGTGCAGTCACAGCAAAATAGAATGGTTATCTGCACCCCAGACATATATTTTGGTTTAGCCATTTGTTGTTCTGAAAAAAAATGTTGGTGTGGCAATGTAAGCTCTCTTATTCAAAATATAGCATTTGCATTGGTCGTACATCATGTTCCCACTCAACTAGTTTTTTCTAAGAATATATCTGCCTTTTTCTATGTCTGAATTTCTATTTGTTGTCCTTCTTTAAAACTCAAGTTTTATATCAACATGCTTCTTATTTTTCTTATGGGGTCCCCCTCTTTGCAGGCCACAAATCATGTGTTTTCGCAGGAAGGTAAGAATTTCTTTGAATTTCTCTCTAGTTGATCCACTCCTTTAAAATTCTAATGGCTTTTAGGTGTTTGTTCTAAAATATCTATTCTTTTGAAACAGTTCGAGTTCGAATACAAGTGCGGTTATAATGCCTTCCTCTGCTTTCGGACCTGTTAGTCCGAGTGGAAAGGGTTCACAACTGCGGGTCTCTGAGATAGCATTTCTGATCCCAGCAATACTTACACTTATCCAACTTTGGAGACTATATCTGTATGATTTTGCATTGGTTTGATCAGTTTGAAATCGATAATGTGGAGATTGAAGTCTTGTATAAAGCTTATAGAGGGAAGCGAGCTCGATGACACTCAACAATGGTTGAATGTTCATTTGCTTGTTGTTTATTTTCAGTTTATCATGTTGAATCTTTGTCTCTTGGGTTCACTTGTATACACTTCGAGAAACTGTAAGACCTCTATGCTGTTCTTGTACACTTCAATGTTTTTTTATAGATATAAAAGTTTATTTAAGAAAAACGAAAACGGAGGCACAAAATGGAATCAGAAAGATAAGTAGCACACAACAAACACAAACCACCTTCCTCTTGGGAAATCCTTTAAATGGGGACACTCAATGTCTATTATGATTACACGGGAAAAGGTTTTTGATAGAAAAATATGATTTGTTGGTGTATGATTTATTGATTAGGGATTTCATGGGAAAATCATTCTTTTTTAACATTTGGAAATGGCTTTCACTTCTTGTTGGGAAGATACTCTCTAATCTAGCCCCATAGAAGACAACCAAAACTCAAAAGCTATTCTCTTTTTAACATTGTCTGATAGGGGGCCTAAACCCTATAGAGTCGATTCACTTAGAAGGGGAATCGTTCCTCGTATATTAAACTAATTTTTTATTGAAAAATTCTACTGGAAAATCTATTACAGACCTCTTTAAATAAGCAAAGACTCCTACTACTAATATACTCTGGAAATAAACAGACTCCTAAAAATAGACTCATACTAAGAACAGAAATAATACTTCTAACTAAATAAAATCCAAATAAGCAACAAACTCTATAGATAATTAGTAGGAATCCGGTCCCTAACATCCCTCTGCCCATGAAAACTGACTTGTCCTCAAGTTGGAAATTTTGGAAAACGGGTGTGGAACTCATAATAGTCTTCTTAAGTTACTTCCTTCGGGGAGTGATCTTCCCATTGTATTAACAAACGAGTGACAACACAGTTATGTTTCTTTAAAATGTCACGATCAAGAATCTTTGCAGGACGCCATGAGAAAGAACCAGTATCTGAAATAGGTGGAAGATGAGCAACTGGAGTGATTTGGTCGCTTATTTTCTTCTTCAAATGTGACACATGGAAAATCGGATGAATGTGACAACCGGGACGAAGATCCAATTTATAAGAAACTGATCAGATTTTTGGATGATATGAAAATGTCCATAGAATTGTGGAGAGAGTTTTGTGTTGCCTGGGGGAGCCAAGGATAGTTTCCTATAAGGCTCAAGTTGGAGGAAAACCCAATCGTCTATCTGGAAAGAATCGTTGGTTGCGGTCTACATAGAATTTCATGTGGGCCTATGTAGATTGCAATCTTTCCTTGAGATTTTTTTAAATGTGATCCCGATTCCGCAAAAAGTACTACCAATGGCTTGAACAACAGTAGTGCCCGATAAATAAGAAGAAATGGAAGGTGGTGGCCTACTATGAAGGGCTTGAAACAATGTCATCTTCATAGCGGAGTGATAAGAGGTGTTGTACCACCATTCTGTCCAAGGAAGCCAATTAACCCAATGGTATGGTTGATCTCCAACGAAGCAACAAAGATAAGTTTCAAGGGTATAATTTGTGACCTGGGTTTGACCATCAATTGTGGATGATAAGCAGAACTACAACATAATTGAGTTTCTTGCAAAGTAAACAAATTACAGAGAAAAATGGGGACACGATCACTAACGATAGAACATGGCATACCATGAAGAAGAACAATATCCCGAGCAAAAATATTGGCAACAGTGGCCGTTGAATATGGATGGGAAAGTGCACTGAAGTGTGCAATAAAATCCATGGATAAGTCCATCCAAACATCATCAGGAATCAGTTAAAGGTTGAAGAAGGCCGGGTGGAGCAATTGCTTCAGCTTTGCTTCTTTGGCACACATCACAAGCAGCAACAAATGATTTAACTGCCTCTTTTAATCCGAGCCAATAAATTTTTTGAGAAACACGCTTGTAAGTTCGTTGAAAACCTGAATGGCCTCCTTGAGGGGTTGCTTGGAGCTCATGTAATATCTTAGAAGAGGAAGGGGAGACCACGATCTGACCTTTATGACGTGATACACCATTGTCATATGAATAAAAAGCCTTGGGAGTTGAATTATGCTGGATGCATTGAATAATGGAAGCCAAATTGGGATCATTATGGCGCTCATGTACAATGGCATCGATACCAGAGAAAATCTGCGAAGAAATAACATGAATAATGAACTCTGAATTTTCAAAACCTTTGTGATAAATGGTCTCATAGTCATAGCCAAGTAGTTTAGTCACCCATTTTTGTCGCTCAAGAGAAGTAATGTGTTGCTCCAAAAAATATTTCAAATTATGATGGTCGATCATTATTTTGAAGTGTCGACCCAACAAATAATGTTGCCATTTATTGACCACAACGACAATAACCAGCATCTCCTTATCATAGATAGACAAATTCAAATTTTTACCTGAAAGGGCTTTACTAAGAAAAGCAAGGGTTGACCTTCTTGCATTAAAACAACCCCAATTCCCTCACCTGAAGCATCACATTCAAGCCTAAGTGGCTTAGAAAAATCTGTTGAGGCAAGAATCGGGGTAGTAGTCATAGCAAGTTTCAGTTTCAAAAAGGCATGATCGACCTCATCATTCCAAAGAAAGGAGTCCCTTTTTAGAAGATTATTTATTGGAGCACTAATCTTACCATAATCCTTGAAAAATTTACGATAATAACCAATTAATCCCAAGAAGCCCCTTAGTCCTTTTAGCGTTTGAGGGGTTGGCCAATCAACCATACTTCGAATTTTTTTCATATCAACTGCTACACCATCAGCTGAAATAATGTGGCCCAAGTAATCACCAAAATTTTGACCAAATAAGCATTTGGATGTTTTGGCATATAATTTGTGTTGAATAAGAGAACCAAGGACCGGCGATAGATGTTGCACATGTTTCCTCCAAAGAAGTGCTATGAATAAGTATATTGTGGAAAAAAACAAGCACAGACTTACGTAAATGTGCTAAAAGAATATCTACCTTACATAACCATCGTTCATAAAGCTTTGGAAAGTTGTTGGTGCTTTGGAAAGACCGAAGGGCATGACTAAAAATTCATAATGGCTGTTGTGGGTTCAAAAAGTGATTTTGGAAATATCTTAATCATTGACCCTAATTTGGTGATAACCCGATTGAAGATCCAACTTTGAGAAAATTGTGGCACCATGCAGTTGATCAAGTAATTCATCAATAATAGGAATAGGGTAGCGATCTTTTACCAACACAAAGTTGAGGGAATGATAGGCCACACATCCACCAAGATCCATCCTTTTTACGAACAAGTAACACAGGCGATGAGAAAGGGCTCTCGAGCTAGGATGGATGAGACCAAGGTCAAGCAATTCTTTTACCAAGCGTTTGATCTCATTTTTCTGAAAGTGCAGATACCGGTATGGTCAAACATTAACCTGCGTACAACCGAAGGGGTCGCCGAACGCATCTGACAAATTACTCAATGTGATGATAATTGGTGGAGGAATGAGGCTTACACTATTCTCCACTGATGTCGTTTCCAATTGCAAAATAATACCATTGATGCTCTTGGAGGAGAAGGCATTTGGATGGAACTTTGACTGGTAACCAAAGCGGATGGAGACCCCTCACTAACTAATGTGTATGTAGTCTCATTCACCTTGAAATGCATCGTTAAGTTAGCAAAGTTCCATGCAATGAGACCCAAGGAACGTAGCCACTGAGCACCCAAAACAATGTCGCATCCATTTACAGGAAGAAGAAAAGATTCGGATGTGAAATTAAATCCCTGTAAACATATGTGAACTTCTTTGCACTTGCCGAGACTTTGAAGAAATCCACTATCGGCAAGCATGACTTGTAGTGGATTTGTGTGTTGTACCGTACACCCACAATGTTTTGCCAATGAAAGAGGTAGAAAATTATGGGTTGAACCAGAATTGATTAGCACTGTAACCATTCGTTTCTTCAAGTAGCCCATAATCCTCATAGTAACTGATCGAATTGTGGCAATAGTAGCATGGATGGAAATTTCTGGATTGGTTGGGTGGCCAAGAGCAGAATCAAGATCCCCACTTGAATGTTCCTCGTATGGCTCAGTTGCATCCAGAAGTAGGAGTTGTGGTGTTTTACATTGATGTCCGGGCTTGAATTGTCATCACAATTGAAGCATAAGCCTTTCTCTCATCGTTTCTTTTGTTCTACAAGAGCGAGGCATTTATAATTTGGGAGGCTAGGCGTGGTGTTGGTGGAGGAGGGTCAGGAACTTCACGTTGTGGCGGTGCAACTCACTCCTTCGACTGTTGTTTGATAGATTGGACAGCCAAAGTGAGATCATGGATGGAAGACAGGATTTTTTGACTCTCCGAGTGCATACGATCCTGATGTTGTTTGTACTGGGGAAGAAATTGCTCAAAACGATCATGTAATTCCTTCATTGTCACCATGGTAGAGATTTAAAACCTGTCTATGATACCAAATGACAAGGCCTAAATACTTAGAGTCAATTCACTTAGAAGGAGAATCGTTCATTGTATAATAAACTAATTTTTTATTGAAAAATTGTGCTGGAAAATCTATTACAGACCTGCTTTAAATAAACAAAGACTCCTAAAATCAGACTCATACTAAGAATAGGAATAATACTTCTAACTAAATAGAATTCAAATAAGCAACAAACTCTAGAATTCAAATAAGCAACAAACTCTATATATAATTAGTAGGAATCATGTTCCTAACATTTTCTTTTATGCAATCAAAACACCAACAACATTCTACAAAGATATCTATTTTCTCAGGAACATTTTCATGTGATAGGTTGCGGAAATATATGAATGTATATACACAACACTCTAGAAAAAGAATTCATAAAGAAACACAAAATCCTAATATGTATACTTATATACATATTCCAATGGTTGGGATAAAATGGTAAGGTTGAAGAATAGTTTTAAAAGATAGGTGTGGTAACCACGTTAAGATTGTGACACGTACCCCTAAAATATGAAATTATCTTCTAAAAAAAGGCGGAGACCGAGCTGTCGAGCTTATTTAAATCAATATGTTAAAGTAATTTACATCAGAGAGATCACATAGGAACCTAATCCCGAGCTCATATTTGATCTGATCCCTCGCTCGTATCTAATCTGATCCATCGCTCATACCTGACATAATCCTGAGTTCATATTTGATCCCTAGTTTGTATATAATCTAATCTCGAGCTCATACCTGACTTAATCTTGAGCTCATATATGATCTAATCCTGAGCTCATATCTGACCTAGTCCCTAGCACATAAATAATCCTTATTAAGTATCCTAATTCAAGCATATCTTTTCCTTTAAAATGCCTACAAGATCTTATTAGATTGATAAGACATCACATATTAAATTGATGGGGCATCACATGTCAGAATTCTTCATTTCTCTACTTTGTATTAATGATTTGCAATACTTACACATCATACTCAAGTGTTTGCTAAGTGATAGACCCATCTTCCAAAGCACTCAAGTGCATCTCAATACCCATTTCATCATGCACCTGGAAAAGTAATGTGGTGACACCTATTTCTAAGACTTTACTATAAGTATACATTCTCAAAACTAAAAAGTGGGTTGGTTGAGTTCTGATCTCCATATATGTACACTATTCATCTTCTTCTTCATTCATCTTTTTTCTATCTAAGTACTAACTTGACCATCAGAGCATTCTTGGTAGGCACAACATTGGGCCTCATCATTCTCTTCTTCTTGCCTTCTATCGACCAAGAAGTGGAGAAAGAGCGAAGATCAACCATCATCAACAAAAAAGGAAGATGGTTAGGTCAAGATCAAAGCAACCATCCCAAGAGGTCAACCAAGTCAAAACCAACAAAAGAGGAAGACCTTTATATCAAACATACACTCATAAGACAATTCTTATCTTGACAAGTGGAAGCTCAAAAAGCTTCTACAATAGGGTATACCAAATATTTTCCAAAATGCCTATATGCAGTTTTTTTCTTTAATAGACTAATGCAGAATGACCTCATTGCCTTTTTCTTTAACTTGAAACCAAAAACCCATAGATTTCTTTTACTCAAAATTTTCATCTTCAACCTCTTGAATAATTTTTTTTAGCTTAAATTCCATTATTAAGATTAATCTACTTTGACCTTCAACTCTAACAAACAAGATAGGAAGATGAGGTTAAAAAAATTAAAATAATTTATTATAGATGTTGAAAAGCTCGAAGATGACTGGTTTTAGGAATAAAATCTAGAATGTTTCATTATAAGTTGAAATGAAAGTACTTTAGTTGTTTTTCGTTGGTTTAGTAAATAAGAAAAAGATTGAAGGGGTATGTCATCAAATTGCAGATAGAGGTATCTTCAATTTGATAGAGGGGTGTCTAAATCACCTAAAATTTTGAAGGGGGGGGGGTGTTCAAAGGGGGCATGTCATCAGATTGTGCTTGAACTAACTGCGTCAGTGGTTGTGCTTGAAAATGTCGAATCATGGGTGGTGCTTGGAAGGAGACTTGTGGGGTAGGAGGCCTTGGAACTGCTGCCATAGGGGAAAATAATTAACGATTTGGTTGGATGTTGACTTGATCTCTTCCTTCTTCCTTAACCCATTTATTGGCTTGCTATACCTTGGACCTGGAGATGAGGTTGTTTGTCAACCTACTGCTGAAAGGTTGGTAATTAATCTTGATTTCAACACATCCTGTATCTTGTCCGTGATCTGCAATGGTGATAAAAACTAGCCATAGTATGTCTGATGAGATGTGTGTAATAGTGTTGCCCCAGTATTGAAATGAAAAGTTGATAATTAATCTTGATTTCAACAAATCCTCTATCTTGCATGTGATCTACAATGATGATTTAAACTAGCCATAGTATGTTTTGATGTGATGTGTGTAATAGTGTTGCACCAGTGTTAAGATGAAAATAGTCTTCATCTTTAACTTGATCATAGGGGGTTTTACTTGAACAATTGCATCTCTCCAGTGTTGAGTATATTGCCTCATGCCTTTCATTTGTCTTTCTCATCATCTTTAACCACCCCTTGTATCCATATCTACTTCTGTATTGAACCAATAATAGGCCATGAACATATTTGCTTAATCTTGCTTATTCTCAATATGGATGGGGTTTAGTTGAGAAGACCATTATGAGGCAAATCTTGATAAATTTCACTGAAACAATTGTAAATAAGTAAGGACTCAAGACTTTGGGGGGTTTTGAGCTCATTTACTTGGGTTTTGGAGTCCTCATTATTCAAAGAGTTTAGATATGAATGAACACCACTAAAATAGGTTTTGAAATTCATTTTTGGACTTGTAGTGACTTCATTTCAATGGTAAGGGTATAAGTTTACCTAGAGAGTTAGGTAAGGAGGTTTGGTTGAGGGGACAAAGAAGGTGTTAGGTTACCTTGTCCCTCCCATCCATTGATGGTTACCAAAATGATCATAAGTTAAAGCTTTTAAAACTATTTATTTTTTTATTTTTAGATAGTAGAGAAGATAAGAGAAGTTAGGAGATTAAAGAGCTATAGTTTGGTTTACAAACTAGTGAAATAAAACAATAAGTAAGCCCTACACCAAAACATATGCTTGTTGGATTTTTTATGAGTTTGGAACTTTGATGAAAATTTACTTGGATTTCATCATTTGGGGTCCTCAAGCTTCAATTCCTATCTATGTTCTTCCTTAAGAGTTTTTATTTATCGATTTGATCCATTGGTAATGTTCATGAATTGAACAAGACCACGAAGGGATCAAAATCTTATGCATGAGATGTTAACCACTTGGGATAATCTTTTTATTGGTTTTAGAGTTAGACATAAGTCCATAGGAGCCTACACCTTAGTTCAATAGTTCTTTTGGATGTGATTGTGTGCATGGGGGGGGGGGGGGGTGTATGCATGTAATAGACTTAGTAAGAGAAGATTACCTCAAAAGAGGATTTTCTCTCTAGCTTTATTGTCATCAAGAAAACAAAATAAAGAACAATTATTCTAGAAATTTAAATTGCATGAAAGTAAATAAACAAAAACATCTATGCTAAGAATTTTGTAGAGCTTATTAAGGACTTATAGGGGGAGATTGCCTTACTAAGAGGGATTACTGTCATGCCCCGACCCACAATAGTACCAATATTGTCCTTGAGTTAACCGCCCATGGATTCATGATTTTTTTTTTTGGGCTTTTACACCCAAAAGGCCTCGATACTATATAGGGTTAGTTTGCCCCTTATGAATACTTCAAACACTACACTCTTGGGTGATGTGAGACTAAACCTCTCACCCCGTATCGTGCTACCTCTAGGAGTGGGTTATCACATTCACCCCCTAGCAAGGCACACGCCCACATATGCACGAGGCTATCCTCCCACTACGCATGCAATAGGTTCTAATACCATTTGTCACGCTCTAACCCACAACAATATCAATATTGTCCCTGAATTAACCATCCATGGGCCCAAGGTTTTGTTTTTGGGCTTTTACACCCAAAAGGCTTCAATATTATGTAGGGTTGGTTTGCCCCTTATAAATACTTCAAGCACCGCACTCTTGGACGAGTTACCGATTAAACCTCTCACCTTGTGTCGTGCTACATCTAGGAGCGAGTTACCACAATTACCTTCTACTCCCATGTCTTGATATTAGAAATTAAAGATGTACATTATAACAAGAATTGAAACTAAACTTGAAGTAAAAGCATTAAAAATAAATAAAGAGGATTTGAGAATAGGGGATTAGAGAGGGAGATTGTTGCTTAGCCTCATCTTGATTTTCTTCTTCTTTCATTCTTTTTTCTCATTCATCTGCTTCTTGGGTTTGAGAGATTATTTGAACAAAATTTTGGGAAGGATTGGAAGGCTTAAAGAAGGGATTTGGACATACTTTTGAAGCTCAAAATTGATCGATGCTTTGTAGGTATAAAATTGAACAAATATTTAAAATAAACTTGGTGAGTAAGATTCGTTCCATAGGGACAATCGTGATTCAATGTTTCCTTCGATTTGAAACCAAAACAGAATTTAAAAATAGATTTGAAAATATGCAGCTAAGTGTAGAATAGAACTGAAATAAAAATTAAAATTAAAGCAATATAAAAGAGTAGAGAGATCAATTTAACCTTCGCAAGCCCACTTAATAGTCTAAACAATCCTAATTCGATCTCAATCCACGCAACAAATCATTGTTCGTGGATCGGAATATAAATCGCTTAATGTTCTTGAAAATAAATCTAATGGTAGAGGTGATTAGTGAATTAAGATGGTATTCTAAGATTCATATCTCAAGTGTCATTGAGCATGATTAAGCTTGATCTTATCTAAGCATGGATCATCAAAATGAGTACAATTGATATAAATCTGATAATCCGAACTTAATAACTTCTCACAAGCATAATTAAAATAGTTAGAAGGAATTGTTTAAACAAATCAAGATAAACTCACTCCGGCATCATCGACCTCTCTATGGAGAGTCTAGCCAATCATCGTGAGAACAAAATTACAACAAAAGTAAAATGTAGAGAACATGGTGGAGAAGAAAATAAGGTAAGTCTTTGTTGCAATTTGATTCCTTCTTGATGATCCTCCAATAGAGTTACAAAGAAATTTAAATAACAAAAATGAAAGGAAAACACTCTTTCGATCTCACTTTTACAAGAATTCTTTTTCTCAAAAGAAAACTAGAAAATTACAAAGAAATTGGAAGAAGAAAATGGATAAGAGAAAATAAGAGGGACCCTTTCTCAAGAGATTGAGACTCTATTTATAGAGAAAAAAAATGTAGAAGAGTCTAAAAGTAGCCTCAATTTTTTTTTCCTAAGATATTACGGGGTTTGAAGGTGTTAGGCATTAACCCCACCCGGTAAATGCTGGTCTCTACTTTTTTTAAAAAAAATTTACATTGCTGAATAGACCTAAAAATAAATAAATAAATAAAATACCTGGTTGATTGTAACAATTGGTTCTCTCAGAGCTGGCGGAGAGCGTCCTCGTGTGAGTTTTTCTATTTTTTATTCCTTACTAAATTCGCTTTTGGTCTCCAAGATGAGGTATCCTCCTCCTAGATCTAAGTATTTTCTATTTTTTTTGATATTTTTTAGAGGGTTTATGGGTGTTTTTGAAGGGTTTTTAGGTATTTTTTAAGCAAAACCTGGGGTTTGGATGTTAAATAGGGAGTTGGGGCTTCAGATTTAGGGTTTTGGGAAGGATGAGGGGTGTTTCTGACCTCTCTTTCCTAGGGTTTCTCTTGACTTGTGAGATTAGGTTGTGAGGCTCATTTTTATAGAATTTTTTGAAAGTTTTTTAGTTTGACTACGTCTATTTAAGATAAGGTTACTTAGGGTTTAATTAAGATTTTGAATTAGGATTTCCATTTTTACATACAATAAAAGAATATTTTTTAGTTTTTTTTTTTTTGAGAACCCCCCTGATTATATTTTAAATCTTTAGAACTCCAAATGTAGGGGCCTTCTAATAAATATCAGGTAGGCCCCACTTGAATAAGTGGGCCACCACCTAAAATTTGGCCCATGGGCTTAATTAATTGATTTTATTTGTTTAAAATTTAAAATTTAATTTATTAAGGTTTCATTTTACGTTCATTAATATTTTAATTATTAATTTAAAAAATTTAAATTTTTAGGGTTGAAAAATTATCGTTTTACCCTCAAAGAGGGCTTTTGCGTTTTGAAGTCATTTTTCGATGTTTTGAGATGTTTTAAAATCAGTTTTTTGTAAGAAATTCAATGGGAGTATCGATTTCTGTCATTTATGGGTTTTTGACGTGAAATGGTCGTGGACCCTATGAGGGGTATTTTTGTAATTTTGTTGAGTTTGGTAAGAGTTGGCAAAACAGTTTATTTGATTTTAATTTGTTGTTTTATGTGTTTAAAATGATTTTTCTAAGTGTGATGTAGGCTTTAGGGATGTTTTGATGTCAGGGGTATTTTAATAATTTGGTCATTTTTTACTGATTTTTCTCGTAAAGTTTCTTTTTGTCTCAAAATGATAATTTTTATCTTTTTTGATCATATTTTCTTAGCGTAACGTAGTTTCTAAAGTTTTGTTCACTTGAGATACCTCATCTGAATTTCTGAAACATATCTAGTAACAAACAAATAAACATTGAAATATTCATCCATCATTAGGACCGTCGCAATCGGATTGATGATTTGATTAATCAGGTGAGTGCAAAAATGGGGTGTCTACAATAAGTTACTCACGTGGATAAAATCCTGAAATTAACAAGCGATGTATGCCAATTTCTGAATTTTCAAAACATTCACTTTGAATATTCTTCGACTTAACAAGTGAATTATGATATAATTTCAAAACAGTGAAAAAATGTTACATCTATCAATTTTGAATCATCACTTTCCTAAACATGAAAGTTGTTAACATAACTCAGATCGCACTAATCGAAAATAAACCTTTTTTGAAAAAGTGAAACCAGTTTGAACATAGCAAAAAAAAAATGTATTTTCTAATGAGGAAAATAATGAGAAAAAATAAAATAAAACAAGTCAACATTTTCTTTTATGGACATGCCTCGAGAATAAGAGAGGATATTAAAGAAAGCAAACATGATAAGAAAAACACGATGAGAAGAAATGAATGAAAAAAAATATTTAATAAAAAAATCTAATATACCTTTGTAACAGGATGATGGCTGAACATGATCTCTTCAGGCACAACTTTGAAAGCGAGAGTAGATTTTCTGATGAGAGAGACTCCAGTTGGGGACGCGTCACTACTGTAATAGAAATAACGAAGTAGGAGAAGGTTGAAGATGATGGTGATGCGGGTAGCTGATTGAGGCTGTTGTGAGGGTAAAGAAGAATGAAGAAGGGTGGTCTAGGATGAAGGAATGGCTGCTTTAATGGAGTTAGAGAGAGGAGGGAATGTGTGCATGTCACGTTAACGGCTATAGTGAGACATTAAAGAGAAGCATAGAGCTAAAGTGGCTACTGTAATAGTTGCAATGCGACGTTAACAAGAAGAAGAGAGTTGGAATAATTGCTGTAAAGTGGAGGACATGGTTGAGAGTTGAAGAAGATGGCTATGTAGTAGACGTGGCTGTGTTGTGGACGACGTGGCTGAGAGTTGAGGAAGGTGGCTGTGCTATGGAGGACGTGGCTATGTTGTGGTGGATGTGGCTGAGAATTGAGGAAGGTGGCTGTGTTGTAGAGGACGTGGTTGAGAGTTGAGGAAGGTGGCTGTGCAGTGGATGACGTGGCTGAGAGTTGAAGAAGGTGGCTGTGTAGTGGAGAGTTAAAGAAAGAGGGAGAGAATGAGAGACATAGAGAACCAGTCCAGAGTGGGAGTGAGAACGGGGTGATGGTTATTGTTTCCTTTTCCTTTTCTTTTCTTCTCTCTTCTTCTTATGCTTTTCTTTCCCTTTTTTAGAGAGCAATTGCCAAGAAAAAACCAGCCTAAAGTCGTCAGCCCCCCTCCCCCTAACGTGAGAAGGCCCTACCATTTTATATTTTTTTCTCTTCCTTTTTTTTTTTTTTCACTTACCCTTTTCATTCTTTTTTTAATAATAATTAAAGGTCTACTCTCTCCTATATTTTCTTCTCTATCGAATCGATGAAGGGGACATGCATGGGTTGCAAAGATTAGGTACTTCTCGTGGGATAAATTGCTATGGTTGGTGGTTCATTTAAATGATTTTTGGCCAATTATTTGATTGAGATTGGTAAGATATTTAACCGTCCGAATTTGTTTATTTGATTTTTCTTATTATTATTTTTATTTTCATATATTGGTCGACTCACAATTGGTTTGATTGGATTTTATTTCCATTTTGAATTCAATTCAATTTTTAAATTTTCAAAATGATTAGTTGTTTGAATTTTAATTTCAATTCGGTTTGATCGATTGGATTTTAATTTCAATTTTATTAATTGATTTAATTTCAATTTTAATTTGGTTGGTCGATTTTAATTTTTGTTTTGATTAGTCGATTGAATTTTTTTTTATTTGAATTGATTGATTGAATTTCAATTTTAATTTTGATTGGTTGGTTGGATATATTTTTTTTAATTTTAATTTTGATGTAGAATTTTCAAGTTGATCGTTCCATTGAAGTTAAAATTTTTGATTTCAATTTTTCTAAGAGGCAAGATCTCTATGTAAAGGTCGGATCTCGAGGGTAGTTTCGGTCATTTTATGTTTTTTCATAAATTTATCTGTTTTAGACGATTTGGGTCCCGTTAGACTCGAAATCATATTCTAAAGGGAATGAAGGTATTTTTGAGATTTTTCGGAGGTCCGAAATTTATGCGGGGTATTTTCGTCATTTTATTAATTTTTGTCAATTTTTACGAATTTTGGCATGAGATTTCTTTTAATCCCAATGTGATTGTTTCTAAGTCTCAAGGTCTCATTTTCCTAGCATTTCGATAATTTTAAGATGATTTTGTGTCGAAATTGGAATGGATTTTGAGATGACTTGGTGAATTGGGGTTGGCTGGTGGATTTATGTGGATTGGATGGATGATTTTGGGTTTGATTTTGACGAAATTGGATTTTAGATTATTTTTGGGTGGAATTTTGATATAAAATTTGATTAACATTTTTTTCCAAATCGAGTTAGATGAGAAGATGTCTATGAATGAGAACATGCCATGTCCGACTGTGTTTTTGACAAGCTTGTCGATATGTGGGAGTAGAAAATTATCCTTTGGACTAGCCCTTTTCAGGTCTCAATAATCCACACATCCTCACTTTTTCATCTTTCTTTAGCATCGGCGCTATGTTCACAAGCCATTCTAGATAAGTTGATACCACTAAAAATCCTGTATGTACTGCTTTGCAATCTCATCTTTGACTTTGAGAGTCCATTCTAATTTTAATATTCTAAGTTTCTGTTTAATAGGCCTTGTATTAGGAATAATGGGTAAACAATGTTTAACACGATTTGTTTCAAGCCCTGACATATCCTGATAAGACCATGCGAATACATATTGGTACTGTTGAAGGAATTCAATCATATTTGTCTTTTGGGCTGGGGTAAAAGGGATCAAATCTTGACTATTTTTGGGTCCTCTTTGGATCCAAGATTCATTGAGTCTATCTCTTTGACATTTTCCTGGTGGTATTTCTCATGATGTTCCACAAGTTATTTTAGTTCTTTGGGTACATCGACTATTGTGTATCAAACTTTTCTTCAATCTCCATGAAATCGAAGTTGGGTTTGACATTGTATTAATTCGATTCCCGCTCAAACAGTTTTGTAAGTTTTTTGATTTTTTTGAGATTTTATTAATAAGTGTGGATCTTCTAAACAAATACCTTCCGAGGACGAAGGTCCATTAAGATCCTTGAGGAAAGAAAAAGAAACTAACAAGAATTTTTTTTGGAGGCCAAGGTGGCCTCAAGGGTAATTGGAGTGATGTTTGATTACCTGTTTTTTCTGTCTTGAATTGCTGGACGAAGCACCATGCATGAAATGAGGACTTTATTATATTATTACATTTTTTGGGTAAAAAACAAGTCCCTCTCATGGTGGAATTGGAAGAGATCCTAGAAAGCTTAGGAAAAAGAATGATGATCCTAATTGCGACCCTCTATTGTGATTTTGGGTACTTGAAGAAATGCAAAAGAACTAACCTAGAGGAATCTAAGACGTTCGACTATAGATCTTTAAGGAATGAAAAAGGGAAATGACAATGAAATAAATTGACCTTTAAGAGGTTTAGAGATCTTTTAAGAGATCCGAAATTATGAAGCAAAAGTATTCTAAATCGACCTTTAAGAGGTCCAGCTATCTTTAAGAGATCCGATCTATGAAATGAAAATGCATTAAATTGACCTTTAAGATGCCCAAAGATTTTTAAAAGTTTAGAAAATACTAAATGAAGACTATCTAAATTGACCTTTAAGAGGTCTAGATATCTTTAAGAGATCCGCAACTACTATCTAAAGTGACCTTTAAGAAATCGAGAATCCTTAAGAGATCTAGATTTACGAGAAAAGAAGAAAGGACCACGCCTGAACTTTCTAACAATTTAATGCTTGACTTGAAATGATCTTTAGACGAAGAAAGGTCCTACCCGAACCTTCAAGCATTTGAGTATCTCAAATATGGGAGACTGGGAGGAAAAGGTCCCTGCCTGAATCTTTTAGAATTTGGGAGTCAATCTAAATTGACCTTTAAGAGGTCGGGAATCTTTAAGAGATTTAAAACTACCCAAAATGAAGACAAGTCCCTACTCGGACCTTCTAATATTAAAACACTTGATCTAGGGTGACTTTTAAGAGGTCGGGGATCTTTAAGAGATCTGAACTACAATCTAGAGTGACATTTAAGAAGTTTAAGAGATCCAAATTTACGAGAGATGAAACGGGCAAACCAAATCTTACCTTGGATGTTGGTGATCAAAGGTCTGTGTAACTCACACCTGTGCACTACACAAGAAAAGTTCAAAGCAAAAGTGGCCTGGCCACTTTATGACAAATGGCCAAGCAAGGCTGTACTTGGCCGTTTGTCCCAAATGGCCAAGAAAAACTTTTTTTTATATCATTGATTGATTGGTCTTGAATTGATTAAGTGGGTCCCACTTGATTGATTGAGAGTCCTTGATTTGGTCTTAACCATTGGATGCGAATGAGCTCTTGGATTTATTCGATCAAATTGAGGTGTCTACAACAGTTACACTAGTAACTTGTCTTAACCATTAGTTTTGGGTAAGGAAATTCAGTTGAAAAATGGGGTAGGTATTAGCCACTCCATCCTACCCACCAAGGTGGTGGTTATCTAGTCTTCGTCAAATGTTCAGATTCTAAATTATTTTAAAAATCATTTTTATTTTTGAACAAAGTAAGGTTTCCAAGTATGGAATCTCAATATTATGAATTTTTTTTAACTTATATTAACTTAATGAATTTGAGCCATCTTGGCTAAATTCCTTGCATGCATGATGCGATGATATGTGAGTGCATGTAAGATTTTCTAAAGCAAGAGTGTATGGAATCTAATGTTGGTGTGTCGAAAGTGATGGAATGAGCTAAGTGTTCCAATAATTGGAATTTTAATGTTTGCTTAGAATGGGGAGTAACATCTCATTAAGAGAAGTGTTATTTGGACTCTAGAATTATGAGTGATGATGATACACTTCCAAAGACAAGTGCCCAAATGGAGTTTAATTTTCATTGGTTTGGAGGGAACTTCTCCATGAATAGAGAGTGTCCACCTTGTCACATTGCACACTTTTCAATACTTAGTGCACTACGTCATAATGTGCAAAAATTGAGTGCTCAAGATAGTTGTTTAAAAAAAAAATGATTGCCCAAACCATTGTAAGAGCAGTTGTTTAAAAAGGGGTCGTTTTTCATTTGTGATAGTCTAAGTCTGTAGGAAAATGACAATTGTATTGGACAGTTGGAAAAAATGACGGTCTATGACTCTCATTTTTCTGGATTTATAAGTTAAAAAAAAAACAATTTCTTTTTGATAGGTAACGACAGTTTGATACATGTATTGCTAATTGCAATCTCGATGAGTCCATTATGGATATGGCATGTCAAAGATCATTAGTTTGTTGGATTTGGACTTATTAAGGTTGAGTTTATTTTTTTCGGAATTCATTTTTCATCAAGCAACAATAATGAATTTTCACTGTTTAGTAAAAAGGAGAGAACATAACATGTTCTACAAAACAGACCGAATATGTTGCATTTTCCATATGTAAGACTTGATGTGTATTAAATAATCATATATTAAAAAAAAATTTAAAAAGTATATAACTAGGAAAATCTCAATAGTCTGAAGGCTTCTTTGGTTGTAGACTTGTTTAGCTAGGTGGTGTTTAGCAACTATCCACTACAAGAAAACAGTGAATCAAGGACAGAGTGGTAAAATGGTGAAAGACCGTTTCTTATTAAAAATGGTGAAAGACCATTTTACGCCCTTTCACCCTTAAAAACCCGTTTCTAGTTGCTGGTTTATATCGAAAAAATTGGGAGAAACCTTTTAGGTTTTTCATTCTAACAGGAACGAATGTCCCATCTTCTTTTCTCCCATCGGTTTCTCCCACGATTTCAAAGCTTGTTTCCATTCAAGTCGATTTCAATCATATTCATCTTTGATTTCGAGAAGGTGAAGTTCATTTCGAAATGGTGAAGGTTGTTTCAACCTTGTTATTTTCGATTTTGAGAAGGTGAAGCTCGTTTCAACCCTATTCGTCTTCAATTTTGAGAAGGAAGTTAGCAAACGAACATGTAAGATCTTAATCAAAGTTTTTTTTTTTTTTTTTTCTATCGCAGTCTTCTCGTTTTGGGATTTTATTTTTTATTTTTCCTCATGATTTGTGACTGATGATATTTGCAATTCTAGAATTCTCAGAGTGGATTGAAATTTAGTATTTTTGTTAATTATCGTAAATTACATCCTGTAATTTCTAATATTTTTGGTCAAATCTAATTTCTTTTAATAATTTATTTAGGATAATAGCTGGATTGATAACTCACTATTACTTGGATGTACTGATTTGCTATATCCTTTATGTTTCAGATTATCTGATTTGATTCTTGGAGTGAACTTTTGGTTTTTGATCCTTTTAATCCAAAATTATGGAACATCCAGGAAGTTTAATTTATGTTTTGTTTATTTGGCTTGATACAGTAAACTCTCACATAACTGTTCTTGGAGTTAAAATTATAAATATTTCTTTTGCTTCTCCGTCTAGATGAGTTTTCATGTTTCAAATGTAATGTTCTGATGTTTGTAATTCATGTCGAATTGAATGTTGCGGACTTGTTTTATTACATTTACTATACATGAACTTTCTTGAATTAATTTATGTTAGAAGTTGTTCAATTCAGTGGGAAACTCTGTCATCTGGATATGTTTTGTATTTCAGAATCAATTATCCATTATTTCTAATATGCCCATTCAATCAGACTTTCGCTATACCCATTGTTTCTATCCGTAAAAGATTTTCATATGAAGGGATGGTTTGCTATTTAGAGAAGGATACTTAAAAAGATTTTCAGATCATGATAGGTTATTTGTTCATGATGCAGAATTTGAAGCAGGAAAAGCTTTTCAAGTGTTAAATTTAGTTCTTTTCATAATGAACCTAACATGAATAAATCAATTGAGTATAGTGAAAACATAGTTAATCTTGGACCTAGTGATCCTGTCCACTTAAATGTGGATTCTCGTTTAGGTTCCTTGGTGTCTCCAAATTCTACAAAAGGAAATGAATTTAATGGATCTGGCCTTCTTGCAAAGCATGGTGGAAAAGACATGTAGTTTCCTTGTTTGCTCAGGCAAAGGAAGCTAATGGATTTTGGACTATTTTAGTTGTTGCAGCTTTGATGAGCCTTGTAATTTTTGGGCAACGGTGGCAGCAAGAATGTTGGCAGATTCAGCAACTTAAGTGGCAATTAAACGTTAATGATGAGGTATGCTCTATCATCCAGAATAAGTAAGGTTTGATATGTAGCATATAATTCTGTTTATTAAAGTTTATACAAACATTTCACATTTTAGCTGTGATTGGGGATAAAATTTTGAGTTTTTTACATTTAGTGCCGTATAATGTGTTGAGCCAAGTTGGGAGCTTCTGATTATTGACACACTTTAGTGATCTCCAACCATTTTGGCAACCCCAGTGGGTTTCTATGTCTTAGTGCACATCTGAATAAATTTTAGATCATTGTGGATGCAAGAAAGCATTTACCAAAATGCACACGAAAAATATTTAAGGCACTCAAACAAGTCTGTCATATATTATATGTATGTATGTATCCTTTTTTTATATTTATTCTTTCTCACAAACTGTTCAATATGGGATTTTAGTTTCCAATCCACACTCATTTCTAGTATCGGTTAAGCTGTTGACTCTCATTGGGGGTTGCATGTCTAGAGGGATTTTTTCCCCAAAAATCTCTCAAGTATGATACTATGAATTATATTTTGACAGGATTCGCTATTGTGGTCTAAAACTAATACTAGTTGCACTAGTTTTATTGGATTTTCAATAATCCTATTGGATGAGACTATCGTTGTTCTTCTCATCGGAATTAATATTAATCTTACTTTTACCTTACTTGTGGGGCAAGTAAGGGATTGAACCCAAGAGAAAGGGGGAGTAGAGTTAAACTAATAGGATAAAATTTGAATTAACCAAAAGGAATAAAAATTATTTTTCTTTATATTTTTGAACTAATCAAGAAGATTTAAAATTACTAGAAAATTAACCAAAGTAAATGATGTTAAAAGCAAGTACTCTTATGAAATTAAAGCACCATTGGAGGTGGATCTACCTAGAAAATTGTTGATGAGCAATTCCTAATCTCTAGTCTTTTTATAACTCAATTGTAAGGGCTTGGTGTTAGCTCCTTAGATCGAAAAGTTTAGCAAATAAAATCAAATGAAAGAACATAAACAAAGTAAAATTCCTTCAAAACTTTCTACTACCAATTATCTAGTTTAAGCATACTTTATCTTGATCTAATTTAAGTATAAAGTATCTATATTAAAAATAAAAGATGAAAGAAATTTTAAAGAAAACTCATAAGTATTTTAGATAAAAGAAAGGCATGAAACTAGAAATAACACAAAAATTTGCTCTAGGCTTTTTCACTCTCCAATGGAGGGGAGCTTAGCCTAATGTCATTGCAAGAGAGGGAAGATAAAAGATGAAATAACTTTTTTTCATTTCATAAAGAAACTTATAAATTCTTCTTCTTATACTTCTTACAAGACTATTTAGCAAAAAAAAAAAAAACTAGAAGATAAAAATATAAAAAATAAGATAATAGACTAAGAGCCTTAGATTAAAGGAGTCTTGGATAAGAGAACCAAGAGGGACCCTTTTTCTAGATATTGAGGCTCTATTTATAGAGAAAAATGTGTGTAGAAGAGTTTAAAAGTAGCCTCCACTTTTCTTTGCACAAAAAGACAAAAGAGGAGAACATGAGTTAAGGATTAGGACATTCCAAAAGATTAGGGCATTTCAAAGTGGGCTGATGAGATTATCGTTGTTCTTCTTACCGGAGTTAATAATAATCTTACTTTTACCTTACTTGTGCAAGTAGGGGATCGAACCCAAGAGAAAGGAGGAATATAGTTAAGCTAAGAAGATAAAATTTAAATTAACTAAAAGGAATTAAAACTGTTTTTCTTTGTATTTTTGAACTTATAAGAAAATGTAAAATTGCTAGAAAATAAACTAAAGTAAATGAAATTAAAAGCAAGTAAACTTATGAAATTAGAACACCATTGGAGGTGAATCTACCTAGAACATGTTGATGAGCAATTCCTAGTTTCTAGCCTTTTTATAACTCAATCGTAAGGGCTTGGTGTTATCTCCTTAGATCGGAAAGTTTTGCAAATGAAATAAAATAAGGGAACATAAACAAAATAGAATTCTTTGAAAACTTCCTACTACTAATTATCTAGTTTAAGCATACTTTATCTTGATCTAATCTAAGCATAAAGTATTTATATTAAGAATAAAAGGTGCAAGAAACTTAAAGAGAACTCTTAAGCATTTTAAATAAAAGAAAGGCATGAAATTAGAAATAACACAAGAACTTGCTCTAGACTTTTCCACTCTCTAATGGAGGGGAACTTAGCCTAATGTCATTGCAAGAGAGGGAAGATAAGAGATGAAATAACTTTTCTTCATTTCATGGAGAAACTTACAACTTCTTCTTCTTCTACTTCTTACAAGACTATTTAGCCAAAAGAAAATAACTAGAAAATGAAAATACAAAAAATAAGACAATAGGCTAAGAGCCTTAGATTAAAGGAGTCTTGGATAAGAGAACCAAGATGGGACCCTTTCTTTAGAAATGGAGGCTCTATTTATAGAGAAAAATGTGTGTAGAAGAGTCTAAAAGTAGCCTCCACGTTTCTTTACATAAAAAGATAAAAGATGAGAATATGAGTTAAGGATTAAGGCATTTCAAAGGATTAGGACATTCCAAAGTGGGTCCAAATACTTTTGCCTTGAGATTTGATTCCAAATTGTTGATTTTTTGCACAAGAAACACACGTAATTAGATTTATCTAGTAAATTAATTTATTTATATATAATTAAGCCTAATTAACATGCAACATGGTGTTTTGAGGCTTAACATGATTATTACCTTAATATGGAGAATTAGGTACAAAAATCAAGATAAATAATCAGAAAATGTGCGTATAATTGAGTGTTTGGAGACACTCATCACACCCCCAAACTTACCTTTTTCTAGTCCTTAGAAAATAAAATTGCCACTTTCGCAGGCACCTCGACTGCATCTACCGAATGCAGCAAGCCCTTGAACCGCTAGGTTACCCCTAGTGGACGAGTTTAACTCGTGAGGGTTTGCAGAAAATATACCCACAAAATTTGAAAACAACTTTGAAGTAAAAATAGTAAAAATCAAAACTTATATTGAAAAGCACAAGTCTTGTTTTTTTTTTTTTTTTTGGTTTTGTCAATTAATTAGAAGTACTGCATGGTATAGAGTCCCAATCCTTTTTTCTCTATGACAAAACTTAGACTTAAATTGACCTTTGAGCGATAGTGGTTTTAACTTAGAAATTTAAGAGATTCGATTTCCTAGAATGAGTTTCAATCTTCTAACTACTCAAGAGTGGTTGGAGTAACTTAGGATTTAATTCTAAACTTAGCATCCTGTCTGGGGTAGTGAGAAGTGTGGATATTCACTTTAATACCTCTAAAGGGCTTTATCTGTGATATTCCAGTATACTCACATTTTTACACTTGATGACTTTCACCCTATTAAAACTTTACATAAACTTTTGGATCTTTGAATATATATATATATATATATATATATATATATATATATTTTTGGAAGGTCTCTTTTTTTTCTATTACTTCTTCACTCTTTTTCTAAGAAAAGTAGGCAGCCCTTTTCAAGGTATCCAGTCTAATTCAATGGTTGCTGTATAAGGTGTATACAACCCAGTTCTATTTTTCTTCTAATCAGCCAAGCAATTGAATAAGGAAGTTAAAGTTCATCAAACCCAGTTTTTCCTTAAACTCTAGGTAGAAAGAAGGTAAGAGCTCTCTTAATACAATCTAGACTCTTGGTAACCTTATTAGAAGTGACTATAAACCAAAAGATAACTTTGCTCTAACTTTTTCCTAAGAGAAACACAAATGGGGACTCCAGATCATAACTTCCAATGAAAGACTGATTAAATATTTTTGACCAAGTGCTTAAAGATACAAGCTACGATTTTGAGCCAAATACAACAAAGTCACCAACTTTTTTTTTTTTGAAATAAAAAAAGAAAATAATAAGTGGAAATCCGACCTATACACCCCCAAAAGTTAAACATTATATTGTCCTCAATATTTCAACAAATACATGCAAAGGTAAAATTGAAATTGACAAAATGAAATGAGGTGGGTTAGATAGCACCTGAGAAAGACCTTGCAATGTCCCCTGAAACGTGTGGGTTGCCTCCCAGAAGTGCGAAGTTTAACGTCTTTAGCCAGACGAAAACAAAGTTAATTTTGATAGACGGGGTTATCAAGGAGAAGAACTTCCTCCTGCGGAACATACTCGAGAAAAGGTTTGAGACGTTGGCCATTCACTTTGAAAGTGGATCCGTCCTTAGGATTAAGGACTTCAACAACACCATGGGGGTAGATTGTTTGGATAATATATGGGCTAGTCCATCGAGACTTAAGTTTTCCTGGAAAAAGGTGGAGTCTGTTATCATACAACAAAATTCTTTGATTAAGAATGAAATTCCTCCTAAGAATGTGCTTATCGTGAAAGAATTTAGTACGCTCTTTGTACCTTTTGACACAATCATACGAGTCATTTCTAATATCTTCTAACTCATCTAGTTGTAATTTTTGCTTCTCACCGGCTTTATCAAAATCAAAGTTGAGGCGCTTGATCGCCCTATATGCACAATGCTTGAGTTCTACAGGGAGATGGCATGCCTTACCAAAAACTAACCGGTAAGGAGACATCCCTATGGATGTCTTGAATGCGGTCCTATAGGCCCAGAGTGAATCACTCAATCTTAAAGACCAATCTTTCCTTGAAGGATTGATTGTCTTTTCTAAGATAGTCTTTATTTCCCTGTTAGAAATCTTCACTTGCCCAGTTGTTTGTGGGTGGTAAGGTGTAGCAACCTTATGCGTTATGAGGTTCTTCATCAACACAGCAAAGATTTTGTTACGAAAATGCAAGCCACCATCACTTATGATAGCTCGCGGAGTACTGAATCTTGAAAAAATCGTCTCCTTAATGAATTTTATTACAACCTTGTGATCATTAGTTCTACATGCCACAGCTTCGACCCATTTTGACACATAGTCCATGGCAACTAGGATGTATTGGTAACCCTAGGAGATAGGAAATGGTCCCATGAAGTCTATACCCCACACGTCAAAAATTTCAATGATCAAGATATGATTTTGAGGCATTTCATTTCTCTTAGAGATTTTTCCTAATCTCTGACATCTATCACAAGATTTACTAAACTCGTGGGTATCACAAAAAATACTAGACCAGAAAAAACTGCATTGTAAGATTTTCATAGCGGTCTTCTTACCACTGAAGTGCCCTCCGTAGGTATGATTATGACAAAACTCTAGGATATTGACTTGCTCACAGGTTGGAATACAACGTCTAATGATTTGATCGGGACAATACTTAAATAAGTATGGCTCATCCCAGAAATACCATTTTTTTTATAGAAGACGGAATTTCTCTTGACTAGTCATTTCAATTGGGAATTGACCTGTAACTAAGTAGTTGACAATGTCCACATATCATGGAGCGTTGGCTTGAGAAATTTGCATAAGTTGCTTATTGGGAAATGAGTCAGAGATGGGTAAGGACTCCTCAAATGACTTGTTAACTATCTTAGACAAGTGATCAGTTACGATATTTTCTGCCCCCTTTTTGTCTCGGATCTCGAGATCAAACTTTTGTAGAAGTAGAATCCAACGGATAAACCTTGCTTTAGCATCTTTCTTTGATAGAAGGTACTTCAATGCTGCGTGGTCTGTGTAGATCACAACTTTAGATCCTATGAGGTAGGGACAAAATTTTCTAACGGCATATACCACTGCTAGCATTTCCATCTCTATTGTAGAGTAGTTAAGCTGAGCATCGTTAAGGGTTTTACTAGCATATTGGATAATATGAGGTTGTTTTTCGATTCGCTGACCCAAAACAGCTCCTATTGCATAATCTGAAGCGTCGCACATAACTTCGAATGGAATGTTCCAGTTTAGAGGTTGAATAATGGGTGTCGAGGTTAACTCGAACTTGAGTTTGTTGAATGCAGAGAGACATGATTAGGAAAAGTCGAAAGGAACATCCTTTTCCAATAGCTCACATAAAGGCTTCGAGATTTTCTCGAAAACTTTAATGAATCTACGATAGAAACCCGCATGGCCTAGGAATGACTTAATTTCTTTGACCGTTCTACCTCAATCCCTTTAGCAGAAATAATGTGCCCTAGCACAATCCCCGATGTTACCATGAAATGGTAATTTTTCCCAATTGAGGACTAGATTGATCTCGTTGCAACTTACAAGGACCAAAGTTAAGTGATGGAGAAATTCCTCAAAACTTGGTCCGAAAACTGAAAAATCATCTATGAACACTTCAAAATATCTTTCTAGCATGTCAGAGAATATACTCATCATACACCGTTGAAAAGTAGAGGGTGCATTGCACAATCCAAAAGGCATGCGACGATATGCAAAAGTTCCAAAGGGACAGGTGAAAGTTATTTTCTCTTGATCGATTGGAGCAACATGTATCAGGTTGTACCTGAAATAACCATTTAAGAAGCAATAGTAAGAATGTCCTGCTAGACGCTCTAACATTTGATCAATGAAAGGTAAGGGAAAATGATCCTTAGGAGTCATTGAGTTGAGTTTCCTATAATCGATACACACTCTCCATCTATTTTGGATTCGAGTGGGGATTAATTCGTTGTCCTGGTTCACTACCACAGTGATACCAGATTTCTTAGGAACTACTTGTATAAGACTCACCCAACGACTGTCAGAGATAGGATAGATAATACCCGCATCTAGCAATTTCATCACTTCCATCCGAATCACGTCTTTCATGACTGGATTTAGCCGTCTCTAAGGTTCTAAGGAAGGCTTAATGAAATCCTCTCAACGAATGTGTGCATCACCACAGATGGATTAATTCCCTTGATGTCAGCTATACTCCAACCAATAGCTTATTGATTTTCTCTTAATACTCCTAACAACTGTCCCTCTTGAACTTCATTGAGGTGAGAGGAAATGATCCGGGCAAGTTTTGATTCATGCCAAGAAATACATATCTCAAGGTCTCTGGAAGCGACTTGAGTTCAAATTTTGGAGGCTCGACATGAGAAGGAACAAGATTGGATGTGCGCATAGGAAGACTTTCAGCTTTTGCATGCCACCTCACAGAATCTAAGAGGAACGAATTCAAGCAAAGCATTGACTTCGCTTATAGACTCTTCTACATCCAAGTCAAAGCCAAAGTGAGCCAAACAGTTCGCTAGGGGATCAGAGTACCCTAACTTTTGATACGTTTGATTGATTAGCGTATCTATCATGTTCACTTCCTCCATACCATCATCTACATCAATTCCTTTAAAATTATGGAAGACGTTCAGTTTCATTTTCATATCCCCAAATGCTAAAGTCATAATCTCATTTCTACAATAAATGACTGCGTTAGACGTGACTAAGAATGGATATCCTAAGATGAAAGGAATATGACTGTTCGAATTGATGACTGGCTCTGTGTCTAAGACAACAAAGTCAACAGGGAAATAGAAATATTTGACTTTAACTATCACATCCTCAACTATACCCTTTGGAATTTTTATGGACCTATCGGCTAGACTCAACGTGATATCGATGGATTTCAAAACTCCCAAACCTAATTGTTTGTAAACCGAATATGGTAAAAGGTTCACACTGGCCCCTAAGTCTAAGAGACATTTTTCGACCACTTGATTTCCAATATGAATGGCAATTGTCGGACATCCAGGATCCTTAAATTTTGGTGCAATCGTTTGTTGGATGAGCGACGAAGCTTGGGTTGCCATGATGGCTTCCCGAGGAAACAGTGTTTTTCTTTTAGCTGTGGTCAAATCCTTTAGGAATTTCGCATAAGAAGGTATCTGCTTAATGGCATCTAAGAATGGGATATTGATATGCATATTTTGGAAGACTTCCAAGACACCCTCAAATTGCTTACCTTTTTTAGAATCTCTAAGGCGATGGGGAAATGAAGCTTTTAAAATTGGCAAAATGATGGGAGGATTCTCCAAATCTTTTTCTTTCTCTTTTGGAGATTATGACTTTTTTTTGAACTTTGTCCTTCTCTAGGACTTTTTCTCCCTTGTCAATAGGTTGGACTTTGTTGTCCTCCTTTTTTTCCTGAACGCAAGGTGTGGATAGCCTGGACTAAGTCTTGTGGAGCTCTAGAATGGCTTCCTACTTCGTATTGACCTTCTGAACCGTGTGGAATCAAAGGTTGACCTCTAAGGTTAGGGATAGTCTGACTAAGAAATTGACCTTTCTCTCTCCCACTCAAGGAGAGAGCTAACTGCCCAACTGAACTTCCATCTTAGCTATGGATTACTCAGTGATCTGGTTGATCTGAGTTTGATTTTGATGGGTTTGCTGTTGAGTTTGGATGAACTGTTGTTGCTGCCTCATCAACTCGACAATCATAGATTCTAAGGACGACTGTTATTGGGCAGGTTATTGGGAATTGGTCATGGGATCTGGTATGATGGCTCTGTAATCTGTAGATTGTTAGGTTTGATAAGGGACTTGAGGAAAATTGGCTTGGTTTGTGGAAGAACCAGATTGCTTAGGAAAACTCCTATTGTAACCTGACGGACCACTAGATTGAATAGGTTCGTTCTGTCTGTGTGAGAAATTAGGATGTAACCTATTATCTGGGTGATACGTTTGACTAAAAGAGTTTGGAGTTGACTTTTTAAAAGTACTATAGCCATTAATCGCATTTGTTTGTTCAGCTTTGATTTGAGGCAAGGTGGGACAACACTCGACCAAATAGTCGTTGCCGTCGCATACGACGCCCAAAGAACTCGGTTCAACAGTCACTTGTGAAATTGTACGAGGGTCTAGGTGAGGTTTGGATGCTGAGATGGTAAATGCATCTAACTTCTTCGTGAGATTGGTCATACCACTTACTAGATTAGACATAACATATTTAAGATCAGGGTCTGCCTTCATCTCATACATGCCTGTCTTCCTAAGTGGATCATCTCTATCAAACTCTTCTTGGTTAGTGCTCCAATTTTGAGCATTCTCGACTAACTCTACGAGAAAATCATACATTTGGTTGGGAGTCTGGTTCATGAATTGACCTTTATGCATTTATTCGACTAAGGTACGTTGATTCATTGTTAATCTTCTATAAAAACTTTGCACCAACTATGCTTTGTCAATGCCATGGTGTGAGCACTTGACCAATAAATCATTGAATCTTTCCCAAGTTTGAAAAAATTCATCATCAGGACGGGCTCTAAAATTTCTAATGGAGTCATTCATTTTCTCAGTTTTGGCCATGGGGTAGAATTTGGCCATAAATTTCTTGGATAGAACATCCCAGGTAGATATGGAATTGGGTGTTAAGGAGTTCAACTAAGCAGCTGCGTGGTCTTCCAGGGATAACGAGAACAGAATAAGCTTGATACTTTCCTCATCTAGATTCTGATTTCTAAAAGTTTGACATATAGTCAAGAAATGATTAAGGTAGGTGTAAGGTGGTTCACGCTCTAAACCGTGAAACTTAGGGAGCATATTGATGGTGGTAGCCCTAATTTCAAACTGAGGTGTATTGATCAATGGTAAAACAATGCATGTAAGAGGAGATGCCGATGCTAGAGTGAAGAGCTCATTGAGAGTTCGCTCTCGATCACCCATCATAACTACTGATGGTGTCTTGCGTATCCTACTGATGGTACGTTCGATCTCAAGATCAAATGGTTCTAACACGTTATTTTATGAACGTCTACCAACCATGCAAATCGCACAGTTGATTAAACAATCACGAAAAGAAAAGACTGGACCTAGATAGGTTGCTTAAAGCTAGACAGCTCATACCTGGGTAGAAATAGCACAACTAACCTTCCAACTCGATTCTATGAGGTCAATTTTGAGTCATTCGAATATCCAGATCGGAGGTGGCGCACAATGCATAAGCAAAGGCACTCTTAAGTCACCTTCCTTTCTTGAATAGACTGAGTCTATCCCCTCAAAGGGCAAGATCTTACTAGATACAAAAATGACCAAGAAGCACAATTGGCACAACTTGAAGCGAAATTTCTCCTATTGAGCTCGTGGGCCCTATAGTCAAGTCTAATTTATTTTAATTAATTTGATTGGATGACTAGTGAGTTGATTATCCTAATTAAAGCAAGGAATTGGTAATGACTTCCAATCCTTATCTTATCATGTCATCCTTAGGAGAGGGGTGCTCTTTACTACTTAATCAACTATTCCAAGTGTGTGCAAATTTGAAAAATAACATACAAAGGCAAGGAGTAACCCACTAGCAAAGAGAGGCGTGGGTGTTTCGCAATTACCTCCCGTGCTAGACGGGGTGAAGACAGTTTGAGTCGACTTAGGCCACCAACTCCAATTTTGGTGTGCAAACCTAAGGAGCCGTGACGGTATTGTCCACTCGTTGTCCTTCCTTAGTCTATTACAATCCAAGCCTTCTTGGATAATTAAAAAAAAATACAAAGAATCTTATACAAGTGTTTCTAAAACAGAAAAATAAACCTAACTAAAGATTCAAGGAAATTGAAAGAAAAGAAGAAAAAAAATATTTACCTACAAGAAGCAAAACATAAATGTTAGCAGAAATGATAGTAAACGGACTCAAAAATAGAATTTGACTTATCACAATCTTGCTGACTTAGTCACATTTTATAGAAAATTTTGTTATACCCCAAATCGATATATTATAATAGATAATCGGAGATCGGAGCAGAAAGTTACAGTCAGTTTAAGTTCTGCTGTCTAAGGTAAAAAAATAAACGGGAATGACTTTTTTTTTTCAATGTTTTTTTCTTTTTTCTTTTCTCTTAAAACCTCAAGAACATTTGAACTTATAGAAAAAAACCAAAAGAAAAAATAAAATAAAATAAAAATGAAAGAAATGAATTTTAAATCAAAACTTACCACTACTACCTTTACCTCTCCCCGGCAGCGACGCCAAAATTCTGATGAGACTATCGTTGTTCTTCTTACCTGAGTTAATAAAATCTTACTTTTACCTTACTTGTGGGGCAAGTAGGGGATCGAACCCAAGAGAAAAGAGGAATAGAGTTAAGCTAAGAAGATAAAATTCAAATTAACTAAAAGGAATTAAAACTATTTTTCTTTGTATTTTTGAACTTATAAGAAAATATAAAATTGCTAGAAAATAAACTAAAGTAAATGAAATTAAAGAAAGTAAATTTATAAAATTAAAACACCATTGGAGGTGGATCTACCTAGAACATGTTGATGAGTAATTCCTAGTTTCTAGCCTTTTTATAACTCAATCGTAAGGTGTTAGCTCCTTAGATCGAAAAGTTTTGCAAATGAAATGAAATAAGGGAACATAAACAAAGTAGAATTCTTTGAAAACTTCCTACTACTAATTATCTAGTTTAAGCATACTTTATCTTGATCTAATCTAAGCATAAAGTATCTATATTAAGAGTAAAAGGTGCAAGAAACTTAAAGAAAACTCATAAGCATTTTAAATAAAAGAAAGGCATGAAATTAGAAATAACACAAAAACTTGCTCTAGACTTTTTCACTCTCCAATGGAGGGGAACTTAGCCTAATGTCATTGCAAGAGAGGGAAGATAAGAGATGAAATAACTTTTCTTCATTTCATGGAGAAACTTACAACTTCTTCTTCTTCTACTTTTTACAAGACTATTTAGCTAAAAGAAAATAACTAGAAAATGAAAATACAAAAAATAAGATAATAGGCTAAGAGCCTTAGATTAAAGGAGTTTTCGATAAGAGAACCAAGATGAGACCCTTTTTCTAGAAATGGAGGCTCTATTTATAGAGAAAAATGTGTATAGAAGAGTTTAAAAGTAGCCTCAACTTTTCTTTGCACAAAAAGACTAAAGAGGTGAATATGAGTTAAGGATTAGGACATTCAAAAGTGGGCCCAAATTCTTTTACCATGAGATTTTGATTTCAAATTATTGATTTTCTGCACAAGAAACACACGTAATTAGATTTATCTAGTAAATGAATTTATTTATATATAATTAAGTCTAATTAACATGTAACATGGTGTTTTGAGGCTTAACATGATTATTACCTTAGTATGGAGAATTAGGTACAAAAATCAAGATAAATAATCGGAAAATGTGCGTATAATTGAGTGTTTGGAGACACTCATCATGAGCTCAAATGCTTTTGCCTTGAGATTTTGATTCCAAAATGTTGATTTTTTGCACAAGAAACACACGTAATTAGATTTATCTAGTAAATTAATTTATTTATATATAAATAAGTCAAATTAACATGCAACATGGTGTTTCGAGGTTTATCATGATTATTACGTTAATACGGAGAAATATGGAATCAAGATAAATGTCCGAAAAATATGCGTATAATTGAGTGTTTCGAGACACTCATCACACCCCCAAACTTACCTTTTTCTAGTCATTAGAAAATAAAACTGCCACTTTCGCAGGCACCTCAACTGCATTTAACGAATGCAACAGGCCTTTGAACCACTAGGTTACACCTAGTGGACGAGTTTGACTCGTGAGGGTTTGTAGAAAATATACCCACAAAATTGAAAATAACTTTGAAGTAAAAATAGTCAAAATCAAAACTTATATTGAAAAGCACAAGTTTTTTTTGGTTTTGTCAATCAATTGTAAGTAATGTTTGGTATAGAGTCCCAACTCTTATTTCTCTACGACAAAACTTAGACTTAAACTGACCTTTGAGTGATTGTGATTCTAACTCAGAAATTTAAGAGATTCAATTTCTTAGAATAAGTTTCAATCTTCTAACTACTCAAGAATAACTGGAGTAACTTAGGATTTAATTATAAATTAAGCATCCTGTCTAAGGTAGTGAGAAGTATGAACATTCACTTTAATACCTCTAAGGGGCTTTATCTGTGATATTCCAGTATACTCACATTTTTACAGTTGATGACTTTCATCCTAGTGAAACTTTACATAAACTTTTAGATCTTTATTTTTTTTTTTGGAAAAAATTTATTTTTATTTTTATTACTTCTTCACTCTTTTTCTAAGAAAAGTAGGAAGTCATTTTCAAGGTACCCAGTTTAATTCAATGGTTGTTGTACAAAGTGTATACAACCCAGTTCTGTTTTTCTTCTAATCAGCTAACTAATTGAACAAGGAAGTCAAAATTCATGAAACCCAATTTTTCCTTAAACTCTAGGTAGAAAGAAGGTAACAAGCTCTCTTAATACAATCTATACTCTTGATAACCTTATTAGAAGCGACTATAAACCAAAAGATAACTTTGTTCTAACTTTTTCCTAAGAGAAATACAAATGGGGACTCCAGATCATAACTTCCAATGAAAGACTGATTAAATATTTTTAACTAAGTACTTAAAGATACAAGCTAAGATTTTGAGCAAAATATAACAAAGTTGTCAACCAATTTTTTTTTTTGAAATAAAAAAAGAAAATAATAAGTGGAAATCCGACCCATACAACCCTAAACTTAAACATTATATTGTCCTCAATATTTCAAGATATACATGCAAATGTATAATTGAAATTGAAAAAATAAAATGAAGTGGGTTAGACAGTACCTGAGAAAGACCCTACAGTCCTGTTGATATTTAACACAATGTCCCCTGAAACATGTGGGTTGCCTCCCAGAAGTGCCAAGTTTAATGTCTTTAGCCAGACGAAAACTTAGTTAATTTTGATAGATAGGGTCATCGAGGAGAAGAACTTCCTCCTACGGAAAATATTCAAGAAAATGTTTGAGACGTTGGCCTTTTACTTTGAAAGTGGATTCGTCCTTAGGATTAAGGACTTCAACAGTACCATAGGGGTAAACTGTTTGGATAATATATGGGCCAGTCCATCAAGACTTAAGTTTTCCTGAAAAAAGGTGAAGTCTATTATCATACAACAAAACTCTTTGATTAAGAATGAAATTCCTCCTAAGAATGTGCCTCTCATGAAAGAATTTGGTATGCTCTTTGTACCTTTTGGCACAATCATACGAGTCATTTTTAATCTCTTTTAACTTGTCTAACTTTCGCTTCTTATCGACTTTATCAAAATCAAAGTTAAGGTGCTTGATCGCCCAATATGCACGATGCTCGAGTTCTATAGGGAGATGATAGGCCTTACCAAAAACTAACCAGTAGGGAAACATCCCTATGGGTGTCTTGAATGTGGTTCTATAGGCTCAGAATGAATCACTCAATCTTAAAGACCAATCTTTCGTTGAAGGATTGACTATTTTTTTTAAGATAATCTTTATTTCCCTGTTAGAAATCTCCACTTGCCCACTTACTTGTGGGTGGTAAGGTATAACAACCTTATGCATTATGAGGTATTTCTTCATCAATGCAGCAAAGATCATGTTGCAAAAATGTGAATCACCATCACTTATGATAGCTCGTGGAGTACCGAATCTTGAAAAAATCGTCTCCTTGATGAATTTTTTCACAATTGTTAGTTTTACATGCCACAGCTTCGACCTATTTTGACACATAGTCAACTGCAACTAGGATGTATTGGTAACCCTAAGAGATAGGAAAGGGTTCCATGAAGTCTATACATCACACGTCAAAAATTTCGATGATAAGGATAGGATTTTAAGGTATTTCGTTTCTCTTAGAGATTTTTCCTAATCTCTGACATCTATCACAAGATTTGCTAAACTCGTGGGCATCATGAAAAATACTAGATCAGAAAAAATCGCATTGTAAAATTTTCATAGTGGTTTTCTTACCACTGAAGTGCCCTCCGCAGGCATGATTATGGCAAAACTCTAGGATATTAACTTGCTCACAGGTTGGAATACAACGTCTAATGATTTGATCGGGATAATACTTAAATAAGTATGGCTCATCCTAGAAATATCATTTTATTTTCGACAAAAGATGAAGTTTCTCTTGACTATTCATTTCGACTGGGAATTGACTTATAACTAGGTAGTTGACAATGTCCGCATACCATTGAGTGTTGACTTGAGAGATTTGCATAAGTTGCTCATTGGAAAAGGATTCAGAGATGGGTAAGGACTCATCGGATGACTTATTAATTATCCTAGACAAGTGATCAGCTACAACATTTTCTATCTTTTTTTTGTCTTAGATCTTGAGATCAAATTCTTGTATAAGTAGAATCTAATGGATTAACCTTACTTTAGCATCTTTTTTTGATAGAAGGTACATCAATATTGCGTGGTCTGTGTAGATCACGACTTTAGATCTTATGAGGTAGGGCCGAAATTTCTCAACGGCATAGACCACTGCTAGCATTTCCTTCTGTGTTGTAGAGTAGTTAAGCTGAGCATCATTAAGGATTTTATTAGCATATTGGATAACATGTGGTTGTTTTCCGATTCGTTGACCTAAAACAACGCCTATTGCATAATATGAAGCGTCGCACTTAACTTCGAAAGGAATATTCCAATTTGGAGGTTGAATAATGGGTGCCAAGGTTAATTCGGACTTGAGTTTGTTGAGCGCAGAGAGACATGACTCTGAAAAGTCAAAAGAAACATCCTTTCCTAATAGCTCACATAAAGATTTCGAGATTTTTCCAAAATCTTTAATGAATCTACGATAGAAACCCGCATGGCCTAGGCATGACCTAATTTCTTTGACCGTTCTAAGAGGTGGTAATTTATACCTACCTTCGTCTTATCTACCTCAGTCCCCTTAGTAGAAACAATGTGCCCTAGCATAATCCCTGATGTTACCATGAAATGGTATTTTTCCCAATTAAGGACTAGATTGACATCTTTGCAACGTACAATGACCAAAGTCAAGTGAAGGAGACATTCCTCAAAATTTGATCCAAAAATTGAAAAATTATCCATGAAGACTTCAAGATATTTTTTTAATATGCTAAAAAATATACTCATCATGCACCGTTGAAAAGTAGCGGGTGCATTGCACAATCCAAAAGGCATATGACGATACGTGAAAGTTCTGAAAGGGTAGGTGAAAGTTGTTTTCTCTTGATCGACTGGAGCAACGATTATCTGGAGTACCCGAAATAACCATCTAAGAAGCAATAGTAAGATTGTCTTCCTAGACACTCTAACATTTCATCAATGAAAGGTAAGAGAAAATGATCATTAGGAGTCATCGAGTTGAGTTTCCGATAGTCAATGCACACTCTCCATCCATTTTGGACTCGAGTGGGGATTAATTCGTTGTCTTGATTTACTATCACAGTGATACCAGACTTCTTAGGAACTACTCGTATAGAACTCACCTAACGACTGTCAGAGGTAGGATAGATAATACCCGCATCTGGTAATTTCATTACTTCCATCCGAACCACGTCTTTCATAATAGGATTTAGCCGTTTCTGAGGTTCTAAGGAAGGTTTAACGATATCTTCTAAACGAATATGGTGCATCACCACAGATGGACTAATTCCCTTGATGTCAACTATGCTCCAACCAATGACTTCTTGATGTTCTTTTAATACTCCTAACAAGTTTCTCTCTTAAACTTCATTGAGGTGAGAAGAAATAATCATGGGCAAGGTTTGATTCTTGCCAAGAAATGTATATCTCAAGGTCTCTGGAAGTAACTTGAGTTCTAATTTTGGAGGCTCGACATGGGAATGAACAAGATTGGATGTGCGCACAAAAAGACTTTCAGCTTTTGCGTGCCACCGCACAAAATCTAAGAGTAGAACGGATTTAAGCAAAGCATTGACTTTGCTTATAGACTCTTCTACGTCCAAGTCAAGGCCAAAGTGAGCCAAACATTTCGTTAGGGAATCAGAGTACCCTAACTCTTGATATGTTTGATTGACTATCGTATCTATCATGTTCACTTCCTCTATATCATCATCTACATCAATTCCTTAAAAATTATGGAAGACGTTCAGTTTCACTTTCATATTCCCAAATGCTAAAGTCATAATCCTGTTTCTACAATGAATGACTACGTCTGATGTGACTAAGAATGGACGTCCTAAGATGATAGGAATATGACTATTTGAATTAATGATTGGCTCTGTGTCTAAGATAACAAAGTCAATAGGAAAATAGAAATCTTTGACTTTAACTATCACGTCCTCAACTATACCCTTTGGAATTTTTATGGACCTATCGGCTAGACTCAACGTGATATCGGTGGGTTTCAAAACCTCCAAACCCAATTGTTTATAAATCGAATATGGTAAAAGGTTCACACTAGCCCCTAAGTCTAAGAGACATTTTTCGACCACTTGATTTCCAATGTGAATGAAAATTATCAGACATCTAGGATCCTTAAATTTTGGTGCAATCGTTTGTTGGATGAGTGACGAAGCTTGGACTGCCATGATGGCTTTTCGAGAAAATGGTGCTTTCCTTTTAGTTGTGGTCAAATCCTTTAAGAATTTCGCATAAGAAGGTATCTACTTAATGACATCTAGGAATGGAATATTGATATGCACATTTTGGAAGACTTCTAAGACACCCTCAAACTGCTTATCTTTTTTAAAATCTCTAAGGCGATGGAGAAATGGATCTTTTAGAATTGGCAAAATGATGGAAAGATTTTCCAAATTTTTCTCCTTCTCTTTTGGAGACTCTATGACTTCTTTCTGAACTTTGCCCTTCTCTAAGACTTTTTCTCCCTTGTCAATAGGTTGGACTTTGTTGTCCACCTTCTTTCCTGAGTGCAAGGTGTGGATAGCCTGGATTGAGTCTTATGGAGCTCCAGAATGGCTTCTTACTTCGTATTCACCTTTCGATCAGTTTAGAATCGAAAGTTGACCTCTAGGGTTAGGGATAGTCTGACTAGGAAATTGACCTTTCTCTCTCCTACTTAATAAGAAATCTAACTGCCCCAATTGAACTTCCATCTTAGCTATGAATTGCGTAGTAACCTGATTAATCTGAGTTTGATTTGATGGGTTTGCTGTTAAGTTTAGATGAGCTGTTGTTGCTGCCTCATCAACTCGGCATTCATAGAATCTAAGGATGACTGTTGTTGGACAGGCTGATAGTAATTGGTCATGGGATCTAGTATGATGACTCTACAATCTGTAGACTGTTGGGATTGATAAGGGACTTGAGGAATAATGAATTGGTTTGTGGAAAAACTAGATTGCCTAGGAAAACTCCTATTGTAACCTGACAGACCACTAGATTGAATAGGTTCGTTCTGTCTGTACAAGAAATTAGGATGAAACCTATTATCTGGGTGATACATTTGGCTAAAAGGATTCAGAGTTGGCTTCCTAAAAGTACTATAGCCATTAATCGCATTTGCTTGTTCAGCTTTGATTTGAGGCAAATTGGGACAACACTCGACCAAATGGTCGTTGCCGTCGCATATGATGCACAAAGAACTTGGTTCGACGGTCACTTGCGATAGTGTACGAGGATCTAGGTGAGGTTTGGATGTTGAGATGGTAAAGGCATCTAACTTCTTCGTGAGATTGTTCATCCCACTCACTAGATTAGATATGACATTTTTGAGATTAGGGTCTACCTTTATCTCATACATGCATGTCTTCTTAACTAGATCGTCTCTATCAAATTCTTCCTGATTAGTGCTCCAATTTTGAGCACTCTCGACTAACTCTATGAGGAAATCGTACGCTTGATTGTGAGTCTGGTTCATGAACTGACCCTTATACATAAACTTAGCTAAGGTACGTTGATTCATTGTTAATCCTCTATAAAATTTTTGCACTAACTGTGTTTTGTCAATGCCATGGTGTAGGCATTTGACCAATAAATCGTTGAATCCTTCTCAAGTTTGGGAAAATTCATCATCAGGATGGGCTCTAAAATTTCTAATGGAGTCATTTATTTTCTCAGATTTGGCCACGAGGTAGAATTTGACCATAAATTTCTTAGATAAAACATCCCAGGTGGATATGGAATTGGGTGCTAGGGAGTTCAACCACGTAGCTACGTGGTCTTCCAGGGATAACGGGAACAAAATAAGCTTGATACTCTCCTCATCTAGATTCTGATTTCTAAAAGTTTGATATATAGTTAAGAATCGTTTAAGGTGGGTGTAAGGCTGTTCACGCTCTAAACCGTGGAACTTAGGAAGCATATTGATAGTGGTAACCCTAATTTCAAATTGAGGTGCATTGTTCAATGGTAACACAATGCATGTAGGAAGAGATGTGGAAGCTGGAGTGAAGTGCTCATTGAGAGTTCGCTCTCAATCATCCATCATAAATACTAATGGTGTTGCGCATTCTACTAAGGGTACGTTCGATCTTATGATCAATTATTCTAACACGTTGTTTTGTAAACGTCTACCAAGCATGCAAGTCACACAATCGATCAAACAATCACGAAAAGAAAAGACTATACCTAGATAGATTTCCTAAAGCTAGACAGCTCCTAACTGGGTAGAAATAGCGCAACTAGTCTTCCAACTCGATTTTATGAAGTCAATTTTGAATCATTCAGATCTCTAGATAGGAGGTGTCGCACAATGCATAGGCAAGAGCACTCTTAAATCATCTTCCTTTCCTGAATAGACTGAGTCTACCCCCTCAAAGGGTAAGATCTTACTAGATACAAAAGATGACCAAGAAGCGCAATTGGCACAACTTGAAGCGGAATTTCTCCTATTGAGCTCATGGGCCCTATAGTCAAGTCTAATTGATTTTATTTAATTTGATTGGATAACTAGTGAGTTGTTTATCCTAATTAGAGCAAGGAATTGGTAATAACTTTCAATCCTTATCTTATCATGCTATCCCTAGGAGAGGGGTGCTTTTTACTACTTAATTAACTATTCCACGTTTGTGCAAATTAGAAAAATAAAACACAAAGGTAAGAGTAATCCACTAGCATAAAGAGGCATGGGTTTTTCGAGATTACCTCCCGTGCTAGATGGGGTGAAGATAGTTTGAGTTGACTTAGGCCACCAATTTCAATTTTGGTGTACGAACCTAAGGAATCGTGACGGTATTGTCCACCCGTCGTCCTTCCTTAGTTTATTACAATCCAAACCTTCTTGAATAATTAAAAAAAATTTATAAAAAATCCTATACAAGAAGTTCTAAAACATAAAAATAAACCTAACTAAAGATTAAAGGAAATTGAAAGAAAAGAAGAAAAAAAATGTTCACCTACAAGGAGCAAAGTAGAAATGTTAGCAGAAATGATAGTAAACGGATTCAAAAATAGAATCTGACTTACCAAAATCTTGCTGACTTGTCACATTTTATAGAAAATTTTGTTTTATCCCAAATAGATATACTATAATAGTTAATCGGAGATCGGAGCAGAAAGTTACAGTCAGTTTAAATTTTGCTGTCTAGGGTGAAAAAGAACACGGGAATGACTTTAATTTTTTTAAAAAATATTTTTTCTTCTTTCTTCTCTCTTAAAACCTTAAGAACACTTGAACTTACATAAAGAAATCAAAAGAAAAAATAAAATAAAATAAAATAAAAATGAAAGAAAAAAATTTTAAATTAAAACTTACCACTACAACCTTTACCTTTCCCCGGCAACAGCGTCAAAATTCTGATTAGACTATCGTTGTTCTTCCTACCAGAATTAATATTAATCTTACTTTTATTTTACTTGTGGGGTAAGTAGGGGATCGAATCCAAAAGAAAGGGAGAGTAGAGTTAAACTAAGAAGATAAAATTCAAATTAACCAAAAGGAATTAAAACTGTTTTTCTTTGTATTTTTGAACTTATCAAGAAGATTTAAAGTTGTTAGAAAATTAATCAAAGTAAATGATGTTAAAAGTAAGTAAACCTATAAAATTAAAGCACTATTGGAGGTAGATCTATCTAATATATGTTGATGAGCAGTTCCTAATCTCTAGCCTTTTTATAACTCAATCGTAAGGGCTTGGTATTAACTCCTTAGATCAAAAAGTTTAGCAAATGAAATCAAATGAGAGAACATAAACAAAGTAGAATTTCTTCAAAAATTTCTACTACCAATTATCTAGTTTAAGCATACTTTATCTTGATTTAATCTAAGCATAAAGTATCTATATTAAGAATAAAAGGTGAAAGAAATCTTAAAGAGAACTCATAAGCATTGTAGATAAAAGAAATGTATGAAATTAGAAATAATACAAAAACTTGCTCTAGGCTTTTCCACTCTCTAATGGAGGGGAGCTTAGCCTAATGTCATTGCCAGAGAGGGAAGATAAGAGATGAAAAAACTTTTCTTCATTTCATGAGAAATTTATAAATTCTTTTTCTTCTACTTCTTACAAGACTATTTAGTCAAAAAGAAAATAAGTAGAAGTTAAAAATATAAAAAAATAAAAGAATAGGCTAAGAGCATTAGATTAAAGGATTCTTGGATAAGAAAACCAAGAGGGACCCTTTCTCTAGAGATTGAGGCTCTATTTATAGAGAAAAATGTATGTAGGAGAGTCTAAAAGTAGCCTTCACTTTTCTTTGCACAAAAATCCAAAAGAGGAAACATGAGTTAAGAATTAGAGCATTCAAATGATTAGAATATTCCAAAGTGGGCTCAAATGCTTTTACCTTGAGATTTTGATTTTAAAATATTGATTTTCTGCACAAGAAACACACGTAATTAGATTTATCTAGTAAATAAATTTATTTATGTATAATTAACCTGCAACATAGTGTTTCGAGGCTTATCATAATTAATACCTATAACGAAAAAATAGGGATAACAATCAAGATAAATGTTCGAATAATGTGCGTATAATTGAGTGTTTCGAGACACTCATCACCTGTAGGGACTCATTCATAAAGTCTTCACGATGATAATGCGTGGCATATCTAGTGCCAAAGTTACTAGACCTGAAAAATTCATTAGCTTTATTGTATTAGTGGTGGTTTCCATTCACCTGTTATGCTAAATTTTGATCTCATTTGTTGATTTGAGTTAGTGTCTTTTGTAAGTACTTTTTTCTACTCATCGATATATCTTATCGTTACAATTGGAACTCTGAAGGTATTTTGGGCTTTTGGTTGGTACATTTTATCTGGATATGTTACTGCATTTCACAGTAGTTTATTTTCTTCCTTATCATTTTTATTGCCTAGCCTAGTCTATTTATCTAATCTATCTTATACTAGTCTCAAATTTGTCAATGGGCAGTTTTGAAGCTTGTGATATGTATAATCAGAGGTGCGTCATTGATTGCCACCTTTGATGCGATTGGAGAAGGGAAGTATAGATACGTGATTTCGTTATTACGATGGCTACATCTACTAAGGTTTGGAGTCGCCACCATTCATATTATAAGTGGGTGTGAATGGTCACTCAATGTAAATTTTTGGAAAAAGTAACATTTTTGGCACGTAATGACTCTTAATGGATAAAATAATAGTCAAACCTCGAGATCGGGGTAAGCGGCTCGATTGAAGAAAATGGAAGGTGTTAGGCACCCTTTTCTTCCCACCAAGTGGCAGTAACCTCAGACAACTCGATCATTTGAATTAAAAAAAAAGTAAAAAAGCAAAGTGCCACGTGTCGTGCATTTGTGCCCTAAGTAGGGGTTTACTTTCGGTCCGATCATAGTATCATCTTATCGAAGAAGATGATCCTAATAGACATGTGCCTTAGACATAATTCATATTTGAAAAGTGTGGGCTAAGGTCATGGATCGATTCTCATGAATTGAGAAGGATCCAATTTCCAAATGCCATAAAATCATTTTAGGATAAAATTGGTTTTGCTTTTTAAAAAGGGTTACAACCCTTATACTTTCAATCAGACCGAAATCCAATCTACCGGAGATAAGGGAGGGTAGTATCACCTATTAAAGGCCTTCTAAAAGCAAAAAAAAAAGAGGAAGGGATAATAGAAGAGGGGAACGTGGAGGGTAGAAAAGGAGAAAGGGGGAAGGTATGCTTTGAACCCACCTGGATGCTTCACCTTTTCTTTCCTTGTTTTTTCTCTTCTTCTTCTTCAATGTCTTCTAAGGTCCTTCATGATTTATGAGAGTGAAATTCATTTTTTAGAAGATAATATGAGAGAGTAATGGAGATGAGATGATTAGAAAGTAGAAGATTTTTTTTTTTTAGTGAGACTTGGTGGGAAATTAGTAACATTTGGTAAGAGAGAATTGGTAAGCATTTTTTGGGAAGAGGAGGGGGTATTTATAATGTTTGGAGAATACCTTGGGGGTATAATGGGATGAAGAATTGGGAGAATGGATAATGGCATGGGTTTTAGGGGTGGAGGATATGAAATTTGGAGTTAAAAGGAGGGTAATTGTGTAATGAATGGAAATTGATTGTATTTTGACCCAAATGGTTTGAATCTTACCCAAATCCAGTTGGGTAGAGTGTTTGGTAATATGAGATGAGTGATGGTTGATGGAGAGAATGAGGGTGTAGGTGTTAGGTATTTGATTGAGTGTTGGATTGAGGGAAGAGGTAAGGTATTTAGATTTAGAGGATGGGTAGTATAAGGGGTTGGTTGGTTGGATTGATTTTGGGAGAATTGAGGGGATGATGATATGTGACAAATGAGGAGGTGATGAGATTGATTGATTGGTGATGGTGGTTATGTGATTAGAGAGAAGGGTATAGGTTAGTTTGGTGATGATGGTGTGAGGTATGGGTTGAGGTGATTTTGTTGGAGTATTTTAAGGAAAAGTGATGGGTTGAGGTGTAGGAGATATGGGTTGTGATGTGGGTGATTGATGGTGTTAGAGAATAGGGATAGGTTGAGGATATGGGTGGTTGATGGTGTTAGGGAAGGGTGATAGGTTAGGTTAGGGTAGGGCATGGTTTGAGGTGATTTTTGGAGAGAAGTGATAGGTTAGATGAATTTTTTAAAGAAAGGTGATGGGGGTAGGTGATTAGATGAGTGAGGTAGGAGAGAATGATGACATGTGTCATCTTTTGATGATAAATTAGTGATTGGTTTGATGTGGATGATGGTTTATGGGTTAGGGTTGTGGGTTGGATAATGAATTGGATATTAATAATGGCTTGTGGGCTTTTAGTGCATTGGGCTTATGTTTTAGGAGGGTTGTAGGTTGTTTTGGATTGAGTAGGATTTGTTTTGGATCGGATTTTTGAGGGTGGGTTTGTTTTAGGGTTTAGGTGATATGGGATTAATTTTAGGTTAGGTGTAAGGTGGGAAATTGATTTTTGGAGAATTAAGGGTTTTTGGGCTTTAAACCGGTTTAGGGTATTTATGGATTATGAAGTGGGATGGTGGGGGTTGAGGAAGTGGTAGGCATCCGAAGTCTCACTTTTTTAATTTATTAATTTGTTTTGAAGTTTTTAAAATCATTGATTTGATAAAAAATGCCACATGTTGGCAATTCTGGTTTTTTTGGCCCATTGGAGAATTTTATTAAAAAACGGATATTTCTGGGTACAAGAGTGGAGCGGTGAAGGTTGGGAGGGTGTAGGGTAGTTCGAACCCCTTTGGTGGGTCCCTTAGACCTTTGAGAGGTCTTAGGGGCCTCGGTTTGGTCAAAATGCCATTTTTTAATAATTTGGGCTTTTGAGGCCCGTTGGCCAATTTTGGTTGAACAATAGATATTTTGAGTAGAGCGGGTTAGATGGGATTATACCGAGCCTTTTAGGATGGGCCTGTTAGATCTTTAGTGGGTCTTAGGGGCCTTGATTCGATCAAAATGTCAAATTTTTTTGTGATTCGGGCCTGTTCGCACCTTTTGTTGAAAATCTATTATTTTTGGGCCCCTTTTGAGTATGGGCCCGTTCAAATTGAGGTGTCTATAGCTACCTTTCTTTGTAGGAATTGCGTGCAAAGAACTGCAAAGAATAGACTAAACCCATATTTGTACAGGCTAGACGAAATTTTGCAAAACACGACTTCGAATTACTGATTGAATTGGTGACTTTTGTAGAAAATGGTTACTCAAGCACGGGTCTGACAGAGTTACCTTATTAATTCCTTGATCTTGATGGCACGGAGCTCGTGTGAGATCTCGGATTTGGTGAAAGTTTGATGAATTTTGAAAATCGGTTATTTTTAATCGCGTTTTGACAAATTAGAGTTGAGTGCAACTCGAAAAGGTTTTTTTTTTTAAAAAAAAATTCTATTTGATTTTTTATTTTTATTTGATTTTTTTTGATTTTTTTGATTTTGATTTTTTTGATTTTTGATTTTTGATTTTAAAAAAAAATTTATTTTGATTATTTTGATTATTTTTTGTGAGAAGGTTCAATCGGGTTTGAACAAGTTGGTTTGCACACTCTCCTTGCCTAAGGTCCCATTGCAATGGAGTTTGATCGAGGCTATGTTAGGGTGTTGAGTTCCCGAGCTCAACCTCTTTCGATTTAGAGAGCACGAAATGACTCCCACCATTGAGGAGTTTGAAGTATTGTTAGGTCTCGAGATATCAGGTATGGTTGTTGTTCCGCCTTTGCGCGATCGTTACCTAGGCGAGGCTTCCGACTTCTTGGGGATAAACTGCAAATTTTTGAAGATTCTGGATGGTAGATCAGTTTTAAAGACCAATGTCTAAATCCTTTTTGGTTGAATGCCTCGTGGATCTTTCGAAGCCGTTGATTCACTTTAATGCCTCACTTTGATGGTGGTGAGTCAACTCTTGTTTCCGGGTGGCGGAGACATCATGGACTTTTATCTTATTTACGTGATTCAACAAGTCCAGGAGGGATGCTAGTTGGCACCCATGCTTTTGAACGAGATGTTCCAATCTCTCACGGCTTGTTCGTCTGGTCGTGATCGAATTTTTCGAGGATGTGCTCCACTCCTGCAGGTAAATTCCAAACTTTAGCTTAGATTTAAAATTTAAACTGAAATTTACTAGTTTCCAAAGTTTAGAATGCTCCTGTTATTATAGTTTTGGTTTATGGATCATATGGCTTCAACTGAAGTTGTTAATCGCCCATTTTGTGTTAATGCCGATCTCGTACTTATGATGTGAGACGAGATGCTCCCTTTGTCTCGGGTGGCCAAGAAGAGTGGTATTCCTTTTTTGGCAACCTTGATGATGAAGAAGTGAGATGGGTAGGTGCGTTCCAACCTCGGGGGTTTCCCGTGATTGCATTTGATAATGCCCGTTTTCTCATTTTGATTGGTCTTCACGGGGCAACTCATTATATTCCACTTTTAGTTCTTCGACAATTTGGTTATGATTAGGGTGTGCTCATCCCCTAGAATTTCAATGAGTTGATTGGTCCTTTATCGACTGCACTTCTGAGTCGACTAGTCAAAGAATGCTGTCGAGTTGTGGTTTTGAGTTGACCCATCTTCGCAGTACACCTGTTCCCGGCATACTTTCATTAGATCCGAGAACTTGTCTCTGGGAGGCCATCGGTGTTGATAGTTCCTCGAACGCGCCCTGGTGCTTCATCCTTCTTTGATTACTGAGATCAAGTTGTGGAGTCTCAGACTGATCATCGTCGAATTTAGACTATCTGGTTCCAATCCGAGAAGAAAATGCAGAAAGAGTCGTTTGGTTAACATCCGGACCTGCTCAGTCGAGATCTAATGATAGTGGTGAAGTGGCTAGGCTTCAAGCTGAAGTTGCTGAGTTGAGGGACCGATTTGCCCAGTGTCCTCATGTTGATGACTTTGCAACTTATTTGGTGAGTCGTGATGCTTCAGATGCCGAAAGAGTGATGATGAGTCAGGCTGCTCGGATTCATGCTTTGGAGGAACGGTTTGACTCATTTTTCATTTCTTACCATGATATTTGATCGACAGCGTTATATTCTCACTTTTTGTATTTTCTTGTCATTATTTGAATGTATACAAAATGTTGAAAAATTAATGCAAAGAAAATAGGTTTTGTACTTACTTGGCCTCAGGTATATCTATTGTTCTTGAAAACACGAAATTTTGTTGAATAAGTCATAGATTTGTCATCATTGGCTAAAATAGTAATTTTTTGAAATCTAATGAAATGTCTTTTTCAAATGAGTATGATAAATTCAGAGTTTGTAAAATCTTTGGTTGTGACGGTTTTGGTGCTTTTTTCAAACACAAGGGCTACAAGTATCAATTATCATTTTAGTTCCTTTAGAGTCATCCCCATTGCTCTGGTATTGGAAGATTATTTTCTATTTGGGCCACGGGTTTTTTTTGAAAAGATTTCACCGTTCATAGTTTATACTCTGACGGGCCAGGAGTTCTCTTTTTTGTTTTTGTTTTTATTTTTTATTTTTATTTTTTATTTTGTTTTTTATTTTTTTGTTTGTTTTTGTTTGCCCTTATTGCCCTTGGTGCCAATTACGGTTTTCACCAAATCCAGTTTCCACATTTTTGCGTATTGACGTCCTTTTTGGGATTTTCATCGTGCCGGTGACTTTGATCTTGCCATAATCTGATTCTTTTACCTATAGCGCGCTTTCAGACTATGTTTGTATTTTTTGATTTTTAATTACAATTTTGCTCGAAGACTCTGTGTCTTTGTGGTTTGGTGACTCAAGTTGAGCTGCGAAATCTACGACTCTAGTCTTGTAGTGACTCAAGTTGAGCTGCGAAATCTACGACTCTAGTCTTGTAGTGACTCTTTTTCTTCAGTAACAGATCTAGATTCCCCTTTCGAGCTTGCGGACCACTAGTCGTGGTTCGGCAACTCAAGTTGAGCCGCGAGATCGGCTACTCTACACTTCAAGTACTTTTTTTTTGGAATATCCGACCTGGATTATTCTCTCGAGTCTTCCAACGATTAATAAGGCTTGAGGTCTAGACCAAGTCGCAAGATCATTGGTGCTGCCATTATCATTGTTTTGCCCTAGAACATTCCTTGATTAGAAATGATTTTTAGTAGGACGAAACGTTGGCTTAGGCTTATGGCGATGGAAAGATACAAAAAGGATTAAGGTAGCTTTGTCTAGAGTGATTTAGATTTGGGGTTCGTCTATTTTTACTTCGAAAATGTGATCTATGTCTCCTCTCAACATCTCTCGAACTTGTTTAGACTGGAGATTTGGGTCGAGCTCAGATCAAGTGTCCGAGTTTTTGACTTTCTTGATTTTTCCTATTTTTCTTTTCTTTTGTCTTTTTTTTTTTTTTGTATCATTTTGTAATTGTTGACTTGCCCCAGTCTTAGGTTAAGAAATGACTGTGATGGTTCAAAAGGGTTGACTAGGGTGTGATAGTTAGTTTGGGATAGCAAAGATAGCCTTTCATCATCTCAGGATCAGATCTCAGGCGTAGTACTTTTTAACGGTGTCAGCATTGATTGGTTGAGACTTGTCCGTCCATTTCTGTGAGGATCAGAGCTCCTCCTGTCATCACCTTTTGTACAATGAATGGTCCTTCATAGTTTGGTCGAAACTTTCCTCTAGCGTCTTCTTAGATTGACAAAATTTTCTTCAAAATAAGGTCTCCTGGTGAGAAATCTCTAGGCTTGACTTTTTTGTTGTAGGGTCGAGCTATTCGTTGTTGATAGATTTGTCTGTGACACATAGCTGCAAGACGTTTCTCTTCGATCAGATTTAGTTGATCATACCGAACTTGAATCCATTCAGTTTCATCTAACTCTGCTTCCTTTTGAGATTAAGAGGGAAGGGATCTTGACCTCTACAGGCAAAACTGCTTCCATTTCATAGACCAATGAATACGGAATTGCCCCAGTTGAAGTTCTGATCGAGGTTCGATAGGCGTGAAGTGCAAAAGACAATATGCCGTGCCAATCTTTATACGTAACTGCCATCTTCTCGATAATTTTCTTGATATTCTTGTTGGCTGCCTCGAGTGCTCCGTTTTTCTTAGGTATGTAAGGTACAGAGTTGTAATGAGTGATCTGGAGTTCTTTGCACATCTTTACCATATCCTTGTTCTTGAAGTTCTTGGCATTATCAGTTACTAATCTGCTGGGAAGTCCATATCGACAGATGATGTTATTCTTGACAAACTTCAAGACGTTGCTATTGGTGACATTGTCATATAAAGTAACTTCTACCCACTTGGTAAAGTAGTCGATAGCAACAAGGATGAAGCGATGCCTGTTTGCAGCTTTAGGTGAGATTTGTCCAATGAGAAAGGCCAAGGAGTGGTCATGTTATGTAGTTCTAAAGGTGAAGCGTTGATCTTGTTGGCATAAATCTGACATAGATGACATTTGCGGACATGCTGATAGCAGTCACTTTCCATTGTTGTCCAGTAATATCCCATCCGCATAATTTTCTTTGCTAGCATATAACCATTCATGTGAGGTCCACAGACTCCACCATGTACAGTCTCGATTAATCGTTTTATTCTGCTTTTGCCACACATTGGAGTAAGACCTCGTGATACGATTTCTTGTATAGAATACCATTGCTAAAAAAGAATTGCCCTGCTAACTTCTAAATGGTCCTCCGATCATTTGGTGTTGCATTTAAGGGGATGGTTCGATCTTCGAGATATGCTTTGACTTCTGAGTACCAAGGCTTTTCTTCGGATTCTTCTACTTCAATGGGTAAGCAATAAGTCGGTTCATCTTGAATTCCAATCTCAATGGGGTCGATGACTAGGTCTTCTGAGATATTGATCATACAAGCAAATGTAGCTAGTGCATCTGCAAACTGATTCTTGGCTCTCGACATATATGTGAATGAAATCCTGTCAAAGCACGAGCTTAGTTCCTCCAGATACTGGTGGTAAGGGACCAGTCTCTACTCTCGGGTCTTCCATTCTCCAGTCGTCTGATAGACTACTAAGCTTAAATCTCTGAAAACATCGATTTCATCTACCTCGAGATCTAGTGCTGCTTTCAACCCTGCTATGCATGCTTCATATTCAGCCTCGTTGTTAGAACATTAGAACTTCAGTCTGACTACAATTGGCATGTGAGACCGTCCGATTTGATCAAGATTGCCCCTATTCCTTTTCCTTTCTGATTAGCTGCTCCGTCGATGTACATTTTCCAACCTTGTTCTTCATTATCGTCCTCGACCTCAGTGAGTAGTATGGCTTCATTTGGAAAGTTCGTCTTTAGTGGCTCATAGTCAAGCAACGGGTGCTCGACAAGGTGGTCGACAATGGCTTGCCCTTTGATGGCTTTTTGAGTGACATAGGTGATGTCAAACTCACAATTTCGTTGTACGACCTGTTAATGTCGGTTTTTCGAATAGGTACTTCAGGGGATCCATCCTGACTATAAGCATAGTCGAGTAACAGAGGAAATAGTGACGTAGTTGTTGAGATGCCCAGACTAATGCATAACAAGTCTTCTCAAGTGTCGAATATTTTGCCTTGTACTCAGTAAACTTCTTGCTGAGATAATAGATAGCCTGTTCCTTCCATCCTGATTCATCATGTTTTCCTAACACACATCTCATTGATGTTTCTTGTACTGAGATGTATTGAAGTAGGAGGGACTAGGACTGGTGGATTGAGTAAGTAATGTTTGATCTTATCAAATGCTTTCTGATAGTCCTTGTTCGACTTCTTTGGCGTATCTTTCATCAGTAACTTGAAGACTGGCTCATAGAAAAGTGTGAGTTGAGTAATGAAACGACTGATATACTGTATTCTCCCCAAAAATACCCGAACATCTCTCTCTGAAATGGGTGCCTTTATCTCAAGGATATATTTAGTCTTTATCGGATCTATTTCGATGCCCATTCTGCTGACGATGAAACCCAGAAGTTTGCCCGATGTTGCCCCAAATATACATTTTGCTAGGTTGAGCCTCAAAATATACTTCCTGAGCTTGTCAAACAATTTCTTTAGATTCACCAAATGGTCTTCTTCAATGGTGGATTTAGCAATCATGTCGTCTACATAGACCTCCATTTCTTTGTAGATCATATCGTGGAATAATGTGGTCATTGCCCATTGGTAAGTCGTCCTTGCGTTCTTCAGCCCGAATGGCATGACTTTGTAGTGGAAAGTACCCCATGGTGTGATGAATGCAGTCTTTTCCTGATCTTCTTCTGTCATTTTTATCTGATTATAGCCTGAGAAATCGTCCATGAAAGAGAACATGTCGTGCCCTGCTATACTATCGACTAGAGTGTCGATGTGTGGAAGTGAAAAATCATCCTTAGGACTAGCCTTATTCAAGTCTCGATAGTCAACACACATGCGTACCTTTCCATCTTTCTTAGGTACTGGAACGACATTAGCCAACCACTCAGGGTATGTAGAAACTATCAGAAATTCGGCTTCGAACTGCTTCATAACCTCATCTTTGACCTTGAGGGTCTATTCTGGTTTTAATTTTATCAGTTTCTGCTTGATCGGCTTCTTTCCGGGAGTAATCGACAGCTTGTGTACAACAAGATTTGTGTCTAACCCAGGCATATCCCTGTACGACCATGCGAAGACGTCTTGATAATCTTATAAAAGTTTGATCATTTCTTTCCTTTGTTGTCCAGTCAGTAAGGCTCCAATTTTGACGATTCGTGGGTCCTCTTCGGTACCAAGATTGATTGAGTTTGTATCCTCAATGTTTAATTGAACACCTTTTTTGTAACGCTCTATCAAGTCTTTGATTTCTTTGGGTGGGTATTCTATTTCGTCCTCAGATTCTTCTTTGATCCCCATGAGATCGAAGTCGAGTTCAAGATCGAAATCATACTCGTCCCTTTCAAATTCTGTCTTATCTAGGTACTCATTTGATCTAGACAAATCCCTTGAAAACTCTTTTTTTGGTTTTTAGAAAATATATATATTTTTTTGCAATTTTTAAAGGTTTTGATTTTTTTATCTTTTGAGAAATTTTTGATTTTTTTGGTTTTTGAGTAATATTTATTTTTTTGTGATTTTCTAGATATCTAAAATAAGAGGAACAATCATACAAATTCATTAATAAAGATAGGGAGCCCTCAAAATAGTCTTTACCCAAAGATGAGGGCTCGTTATGATCCTCGGGCAAACTAGATTCGTTTAACGACGTTTTTTTAGGCCTCAGCAACCTCGAGGGTTAATGGAAATTCTTCCCTATTGTTCAAGATTTCCCCTTCTCTGAGGGGATGGATGAGATGAGAAAGTGATTTGCTGGGTGGTTTGGTCGGTGGTTCAGAGATAACCATTATCTCCAATGGATTGTTGTCGGGTTGGGGCATAGTCCCTCTTAAGTTTGGTGTTATGATGACTGATGCCCAGTCGATGCCGGTGGGAAAGGGTGATTCTTTTCCTTGGCTAGTGGTGATTTCCGCTTTGGTAATTTCTGGAGTGGTCTCTGATAGACTTTCGTTGGAATCTCCATTGAATAAGACATCAATGCCTTCTATGAAGGATGATTAGGACTCAACAACTACGCCTTCTTGAGCAATCTTGGATTCGAAATTTATCGCTTTTGACTTTCTTATTGGCTTTATTGGTGGTGATTCTAATAAGCTGTTAGGTCTAGTTTGGGACTTCGGAAAGCTGATGCTGATATGAGGAACTCTACCCAGATTCCAGACGTTTGGCTCACGATTTTGCTTTCTTGCTAGTCGAAGTTCTTTTTTTTTGTCGTTCATTTCTACTATATCTTTTTTCGTGGGCCTAAACCCTAGATCGAAATAAGGAGTATGTTTTTTTGCTTCGACCAGCGTAGCTTACCCTTTTCCTCCCAATCCTAACCCTTGTTTGGGTCCGTAACCTACTCTTTTCAAAACCTGGCCAATCATCAGATTTACCCTTGATAGCTCTATCTTTACCTTCTCATTCCCTTTCTCCACATGATTGACAGCAGCGAATTGATATGAATGGTAGAGTGCTTTGTCCTTTATCATTTCAATGTCAATGAATGACACATCCGGAGCTCTCCCAGTTGGAATAAGATTATCTGCTAATACTGATATCATCTTCTTCCCCATGATGAATTTGACTCTTTAGTGCAAAGAGGAAGGTACAACTCCTACTATGTGGATCCATGGCCTACCCAGTAGTAAGTTGAAGGTTGTTAGTATTTCCATGGCCTCAAATTTTACTTCGAATGTACATGGGCCTATTGTGATTGATAAATCCACTTCTCCTAGAGAATCCCTTCTTGAACTGTCGAAACCTCGGACAACCTTGTTGTTGGGTTTGACATGTGACCAGTCGGCGTTGAGCTTACGTAAGGTCTCGAGAGGACAGACATTGAGGACAGAACCATTGTCATCAATACTTTGGCTATCATCATGCCCCTGTACATAACCATGATATTCAATGGTTCAACGTGTCCCCATCCCTCTGGCACAAATTCACTTTCTGTAAAGATGATGGGATTTGGAGCCATTATGCGGGCGAAGTGGTGGCAGGTACATGTGATTTTCCCAAAATTTCAGCAATACTTCTTGGTACTCCTTTGACTTCTGTACCAAACCTAGAATGCTGATCTGAGCTGGTTATTTTTTCAATCGGTCCACTATATTGTGCTCACTCTTGTGAATGAGCTAATGTAGTCTGCGACCTCTTTATCTGTCACCTTCGCCTCTTCCCTTTCCTTGTCGTCTTTGTCTACCTTGCCCTTCCCCTTTTCCTTTCTTCTCTTCTCGTCCTCCATCCATTTTGTTATTTATTTTTCCTCCTCCCTGATGCTCACCCCTTTTACCGGTGCCTTCTGACACCTTCCTGCCTTTGTCATATGGCCAATATCAGCCACCATTGCTTTTTTCATGGTCTCAACCCCTATGGATGTGGTGATAGTTGCCTTATAGCTCTAGGGGACGACTTGATTGGAGCTATAGGGGAATGGTTTAGGTGAGCGGACGGTCATTAGAGGTGGATTAGGTTTTATACTGAGAATAAGGGGGGGTGATGATTTGGATGTGGTGGTGATAAGAGGAGTTGATGAATTGTATCGGGTGACGAGTGGTGGACGTGAGGATGAAGTGTAAGGTATGTGAAGGGGGGTCGGGTTGATCCTTGAGAATTTGGTAGTATGTAAGGTATAACCAGAGGAGGTCGGGTCGAATTTTGATGGTTTGGTGATCCGTAAGGTTTCTAAAGGTGGTCGGGTAGTAGTATTTTGATAAGTGGGATGGATGGTGAGGTCGACCATTCTGAGAGGTAATTGTGAATTTTGAGATGAATTTGTTGTGTAGTGGTTGACTGTGTTAACCGTGGGCGTTCCTGCTTTCTTTGTTAAGTAGATCCTGATTTTTACCCCTATATGCGTTATCAAATCTGATGGATTGAAGTTGAGTTCTTCGCAAACAACATTTACCCTGTGCCCATTCCCTTCTCCATTGTGAGTAGGTAAGGGGTTTTGATTGATATTCTATTGTTGGAGCGGGTTGGCAGGTCCATCTAGGATGAGAGCCTTCTTATCGATCAAATTATGTACCTGATGTTTGAGTTGCCAGCATTGATCTGTAGAGTTCCCTGGTGCACCCATATGAAATTCGTAGAACAAATTGGGGTTGTACCCTAGCCCTTTGGCAATCTCAGGATTTGGTGGACGTTTTGCAAGATATTGGCCCCTGAGCAAGATTGGTAGTAATTTCGATAGTATCATAGGTAACCTAGTAAACACTCTATTTATCCTGTTGGGTCGTGCCTGCTGGTTCTACCCATATAGTGGTGCTTGGTGCCTGTTATGCAACTGGTGGAGGATTTTCCCTGAATTGGTTTTGGGGTGCAGGGTCCCACGCTGGTGGAGATGTTGGAGTCCATGAAGTTGACGGTGCTTATGGTCTTGGTGCTAGTGAAGGGATGAAGAGGGGTCATTTTGGCTGTTGTTGTTGACTTGTGGTTCTTCCCTCTTCTTTCCTATAGGCACTAGTTTTCTCTGAGAAGGGATTCCTATTATTGTCCCTAGGCTTATGAAATCAAAGATTAGACCAGTTTGGATCCCGTCCTCGACCTGGTCTGCTACTTGTACTAGATCTAAGAATGTGCCTGTGGTGTGCCCTACCAGATGAGTATAGAAGGCATGCCTTAGTGTTGAGATAAATGTGGTGTTCATCTCTTGCTCGGTCATTGTATGCCTTACTTGTAAGGCTGACTCTCGCCACCTCTGTGCATACTCCTTTACCATTTCTCTTTTTTTTCTTGTCATCTTGGCCATGTCGTTCCGATTAAGACCAACATCTGTATTGAACCGGTAATTTTGCCAGAAAATCTCAGTTAGGTCTTGCCAATTTTTTATGAGTGTGTGATCTAACCCGGAGAACCATTTGAGTGTCGACCCCGTTTAACTCCTCTGAAACAACTGTACTAGCAATCTGTCATCCTCACCATATTGACACATAGACCCACAATATAACTTTAGATGCGATAGAGGACACCTTACTCCATTATATTTTTCAAATTTCGAACACTTAAACTTGGTCGGCAGCTGTGCATTAGGGTAAAAGCAGAGGTCTTTAAATTGAGTCACGTTCATCGTGTTGAAGCCTTTCATTCTTCTCACCTCTTCCTGCAGAGACTCGATTTGTTGAGCCAATTTTTCATCAGTCATGCTTTTGGCCTCTGTGGCCCTATACTCGCATCGTCATCAGGAATGACCATAGGGGGTGGTCGATTATGTGGAATATAGAGTGGGGGCCCTTGATATTCTAGCACTACGGGATGCATAATGGTTTGTGGTCTTTCCAGGGGTTGCTCGAGTAAATCCTGGTTCGACCCTGATGCCGGGTGTTGCAATGTCTGGCATTGGCTAACACGACACTCAGCATCTTTTCTTGCCTCTCAACCATTTTCAATAGTGTTGCTATTCTGGGATCAGCGTCTGACGTTTCAGCTGCTGTGGGCTGTGCTAGTTTAGAGGAACTCATGGTGATAGTAGAAGATCTTAGAAAGTATGGAGGTACCTTTGGCTGCTTATATTTCTTTCGTTTGGCTACCTATGGGTACAGAAGACCAAGCGTTATTATTTTGATTACAAGAATAAAAATGCATGATATTTTATTGGGTCGGATAAGCTTGTTTATTTTGAGTTTTAACAAAAAGGTAATTTCTCGGTGCGGAGCTGGCATCAACAAGGAGTTGGTGAAACGTTTTAGAAAAGAATTACATCAGCACGGAACTGGCATAAACACGGAGTCGGCATTAACATGGAGTTGGCATCAGCGCGGAGCTGACATTGATATGGAGTCGGCGAAATATTTTGAAAACGTAATTACATCAGTACGGAGTTGGCATCTACACAGAGTCGGTAAAATATTTTGAAAACGGAATTATCTCAGCATAGAGCTGGCATTGACATGGAGTCGGTAAAATATTTTTAAAAATAGAATTATCTTAGCTCGGAGTTGGCATCGACACGGAGTCAGTAAAACATTTTTGAAAATAGAATTATTTCAGCATGGCGCTGGTATCGACACGGAGTCGGTATCAACACAGAGTTGGTAGAAATATTTTGAAAAAATAAGTTCGTCAGCTCGGAGCTGGCATTGACACAGAGTCGGTGAAGTACTTTGAAAAAAAGAATTATCTCAGCACGAAGCTGGCATAGACACGGACTTGGTATCAACACGGAGTTGGCATCAGCACGAAGCTGGCATCGACACGGAGTCGGGAACACATTTTGGAAAAGTAGTTTCATCACACGGAGCTGGCATCGACACGGAGTCGGTAAAATATTTTGAAAAAGAGAATTTTATCAGCACGGAGTTGGCATCGACACGGAGTCGGTAAAATATTTTGAAAAGGTGACAACATAAGCACGGAGTTGGCATCGACACGGAGTCAGTAAAGTACTTTGAAAAAATAATTTTTGAAACCAATCGAGTTGGAATAACCCATGTTTTTGTTAGCCTCCAATTCAGTTCTCTAAAATCAACGTTGACCAGTCAGATCTCCAAGGAAGAGGCAGCGCACAATGACACTCTTAAATCACCTCATTTCCTTGAATAGATGTAGTCTATCCCCCTTGTATCAACGGGGCAAGATATTTCTAGGCACCAATTTTGATCAAGGACTGCAATTGGTTCTTTTAAAATTCTTTATTTTTTTTTTGGTTGAAAAGTATTGAATTAATTTAAGTTGATTGATTAGTTGTCAGCTTTGTTAGATCATAAATGGATCATGGACTTGGTTCGGTATGGGTCGTGGACCCGGTTGTAGTGGACCTGGGTTGTGAATCCGGTTAAGGTGGATCTGGTTCATGGGACCAGTTGAAGTGGATCTAGGTCGTGGAGCCAATAGTAATAGATCTGGGTCGTGGACCTAGTTGAAACTGATATGGGTCGTGGACCCAATTGGAATGGTTTTGGGTCATGGACCCAGTTGAAATGGATCTGGGTCGTGGACCCAGTTGAAATTGATTTGGGTCGTGGACCCAGTTGTAGTGTATCTAGGTCGTGGACTCAATTGAAATGGATCTGGGTCTAGACCCAGTTGTGGTGGATCCTGGTCATGGACCCAGTTAAAATAGATTTGGGTTTCGATATTGGAACCAGTTGTAGTGGATCTGGGTCATGGACCTAGTTGAAATGGATCTGGGATCTGAATTGTGGACCAAGTTGAAACTGATCTGGATCGTGGACCCAGTTGTAGTGGATCTAGGTCGTAGACCAATTGAAATGGATCTAGGTCTGGATTGTGGACCCATTTGAATTGGATCTGGGTCGTGGACCTAGTCGAAATAGATCTAGGTCTGGATTGTGGACCCAGTTTTCATGGATCTGGGTTGTGGACCTAGATCAAAGTGGGTATGGATGGAGTACAAGATTGGTTTGATTTTGAGAGATTTCATGAACATTTTTTTTTGTTTTGTTTTTTTTTTCTTTGTTTTGAAATCCTTGTTTAGAATACCCATTTTTACCTGATTTTCTAAAAGTTGGGGACACATTTGTTTTTTTGTTTTTGAAAAGTGGCATTGATGTGTAAACAGCGAGTGGGAGTCCCGTTATCAGATTCTTACTGTTCCGTATTAGTGGCACGGATGCAATTATCGTTCTGGGATCCGTGTTTTGGGCACAAATGAGACATTCACTGTTTAAACTGTGCTCAAAACACGGATGAGGCATATATTGTTCCAACCGTGCTCCCAACACGGATGAGGCATACACTGCTTCAATCGTGCTACCAACACGGATAAGGCACATTTTTGTCTATCCGCATCGTAGACACAGACTAGAAAGAATTCTAGTTTTTGGACTTTCACAGAACTGGTTCTTTGGTCTACTACTATGCTTTTTAGCTACTCCCTCACTGTACTTTTTTTTTTCATTAATATGATGCAACACTTTTCTCCCCTTTTACCTAAGGGGAGATGGAAAGATAACAAAATAAACCTACGATCTAATTGCCTCTTTGGGCTTACAACTTGGGTTTCAAGGCCCGAACATACCAAACACATACAACATTGCTTTGGGGGTCAATGTAAAAGTGAAGACTTGTGTCTTAGTGTTGTCTAATTGGGCACATGCATGTAGCTAATAGGTGGTTTCACGGCTACCCGATCTTCAAACCTCGATACATACCGAAATACGCACGTCGTTGGTTGGTGATCGGATTTGATGTGTTCGTCCCCGACACTTGAAATAACGATCTTAAGTCGTAGAACTACTAAGCATCGGGACTAAATATATTGAGGGTGAGGTAGCTTGTGAAGTAGGCTATGCTAGCAAGTGCACGTGCAACAAGATTTTTCATTTCCATTTTTTTTTCATCGACCCCCTTACAAATATGTAATGAAAGCAATAAAAGTAAATAAATATTATAATTTGGACATGTGAAAAATAGAAAATAATAAACAAACAACAAACAAACAATGTTAGTAAACAATTTTTGTTTCTTTCTTTCAAGAAGACCAAGTTATCACGAGGGATGAACCATAAGGCCCCAGCGGAGTCGCCAGTTGTAGATACGAGATTTCGTTATTATGATGGCCTCATCTACTAAGGTTTGGAGTCGCCACCATTCATATTATAAGTGGGTGTGAATGGTCACCCAATGTACATTTTTGAAAAAAGTGACATTTTTGGCACGTAGTGACTCTCAATGGATAAAGTAATAGTCAAGCGACTCGATTGGAGAAAAGGGAAGGTGTTAGGCATCCTTTCCTCCCCACCAAGTGGTGGTAATCTCAAAGAACTCGGTCATTTGGATTAAAAACAAGTGATAAAGCAAAGTGCCACGTGTCGCGCATTTGTACCCTAAGTAGGGGTTTACTTTCGGCTCGATCATAGGATCATCTTATCCAAGAAAATAATCCTAATAGACATGAGCCTTGGATATAATTCATATTTGAAAAGTATGGGCTAAGGACATGGATCCATTCTCATAGGTTGAGAAGGATCTAATTTCCAAATGCCTTAAAACTGTTTTAGGATAAAATTGGTTTCACTTTTTAAAAAGGGTTACAACCCTTATACTTTCAATAGGACCGAAGTCCAATCTACCGGAGATAAGGGAGGGTAGTATCACCTCTTAAAGGCCTTCTAAAAATAAAAATAAAAAGAGGAAGGGGATAATAGAAGAGGGAGCGTAGAAGGTAGAGAAGGAGAAGGGGGAGAAGGTGTGCTTTGAACCCACCTTGATGCTTCACCTTTTCTTTTCTTGCTTTTTCTCTTCTTCTTCTTCAATGTCTTCTAAGGTCCTTAATGATTTATGAGAGTGAAATTCCTTTTTTAGAAGATAATATGAGAGAGTAATGGAGATGAGATGATAAGAAAGTAGAAGTTTGTTTTTTTAGTGAGACTTGGTGGGGAATTAGTAAGATTTGGTAAGTGGGAATTAGTAAGGGAGAATTGGTAAGTATTTTTGGGAAGAAAAGGGGGTATTTATAATGTTTGGAGAATACCTTGGGGGTATAATGGGATAAAGAATTAGGATAAAGGATAATGACATTGATTTTAGGGGTGGAGGATATGAAATTTGGAGTTAAAGGGAGGGTAATTGTGTAATGAATGGAAATGGGTTGTATTTTGACCTAAATGATTTGGATCTTACCCAAGTCTATTTGGGTAGAGTGTTTAGTGAGATGAAATAAGTGATGATTGATGGAGATAATAGGGGTGCAAGGTGTTAGGTGTTTGATTGAGTGTTGGGTTGATGAAAAAGGTAAGGTGTTTAGATTCGGGGGATGGGTAGTGTAAGGGGTTGGTTGGATTTCGAGGGAATTGAGGGGATGATGACATGTGGTAAATAAAGGAGGTGATGAGATTGGTTGATTGGTGATAGTGATTGTTTGATTAGAGAGAAGGGTATGGGTTAGTTTGGTGATGATGGTGGGAGGTATGGGTTAAGGTGATTTTGTTGGAGTGTTTTAAATGAATGTGATGGGTTGAGGTATAGGAGATATGGGTTGTGATGTGGGTGGTTGATGGTGTTAGAAAATAGGGATAAGTTGAGGATATGGGTTGTGATGTGGGTGGTTGATGGTGTTAGGGAAGGGTGATAGGTTAGGGTAGGGTATGGTTTAAGGTGATTTTTGGAGAGAAATGATAGGTTAGATGAATTGTTTAAAGAAAGGTGATGGGGGTAGGTGATTATATGAGGGAGGTGGGAGAGGATGATGACATGTGTCATCTTTTGATGATAAATTGGTGATTGGTTTGATGTGGATGATGATTTATGGGTTAGGGTTATGGGTTAGATAATGAATTAGATATGGATAATGGCTTGTGGGCTTTTAATGCATTGGGCTTAGGTTTTAGGAGGGTTGTAGGTTGTTTTGGATTGGGTAGGATTTGTTTGGGATCGGATTTTTGAGGGTGGGATTGTTTTAGGGTTTAGGTGATATGGGATTAATTTTAGGTTAGGTGTAAGGTAGGAAATTGGTTTTTGGAGAATTAAGGGTTTATGAGCTTTAAACGGGTTTAGGGTATTTGTAAATTTTTGGAAGTGGGATGGTGGGCATTGAGGAAGTGGTAGGCATCCCAAGTCTCACTTTTTTAATTTATTAACTTTTTTTTTTTGAAGTTTTTGAAATCATTGATTTGATAAAAAATGCAACGTGTTGGCAAATTGGGTTTTTTTGGTCCGTTGGAGAATTTTATTAAAAAACGGATATTTCTTGGTACAAGAGTGGAGCGGTGAAGGTTGGGAGGGTGTAGGGAAGTTCAAACCCTTTTGGTGGGTCCCCTAGACCATTGGGAGGTCTTAGGGGCCTTAGTTTGGTCAAACTGCCATTTTTTTTAATGATTTGGGCTTTTGAGGTCCGTTGGCTAATTTTGTTTGAACAATCAATATTTTGAGTAGAGCGGGTTAGATGGGATTATGCTGAGCCTTTCGGGATGGACCTGTTAGACCTTTAGGGGCTCTTAGGGGCCTTGATTCGATCAAAATGTCAAAAATTTTGTGATTCGGGGCTTTGAGGCCTATTGGCACCTTTTGTTGAAAATCTATTGTTTTTGGACCCCTTTCGAGTATGGGCCCATTCAAATTGGGGTGTCTACAGGAAGATTGATGTGTTTTTCCACTATAAATTTGTGTGTATTTCAAATTAACGAGATCAATGTTTCTTATTGTTAGTTGCTTATTTTTTTATTCATTCCCAAATTATTATCTTGGAATGCATTTTCGGGATGATTATCGAATCAACCAAATTTTGGATATGTTTATAAAGGGATTGGACAAGATATTAGCAGTTTGGAAATCTTGTATCGAGTTATACAAATATTAACTTGTGTTATAACAAATCTTTTAGCTCGTAATTTAATAATTTGCGGTACATGAAGAAAACTTTGAATTGGATAGCTACCGAAATTACTACGTACATTATCCACATTCTTAATGTTAATTCACGTTAGAAAGAAAAAAAAAAAAAAAAAACGAAAATATTGTTTTAGCCTTTCTAATCCCTTGATTCTAGTCTATCGTTTGATTGCTTTAAATCGTTGCTATCATTCTTGGTTTTGGACATTGGATAATGAATTTACATGGCTCATTTATAATTTTTGAGTCATCATAACTACTAGGATAATATGTTTGTATAAGCTAAATTTTGTCTAAACTTCACCCACTTTGTGTAGTCGTGGCTGGATTGGCACCAGAAGGATCACATTTTGATGCTTGTCAATATGATTCCAAGATGAGGGAATTGTGAGTTCTTTTGCATTGATTTGTTCTCTCCATTTTCTATTGAAGCATTGACTATGTTTGGATATTATATTTAATATTTATTTTTATTCTGATGGATTTGCAAGAGAACCTCTTAAGAGGCATTTATGCAATATGGTAATAAATCCAATCATACTTTCATATTTGTGCATTTATGCCATGGGTTTGCAAACTCACGTATTGCTTATTTCTCAAGGTCTAACTCTTTCATGGTCCTCCATTCCGATTCATGTCTCTTTCACTGAGGATCGAGTTGAAACCACTTGAGATAATTCTTATGTCCATAAATACTTAAAATATTTCACTACAAGAAAATGGCGAATTAGGAACAAAACTTTGAAACGACTTGTAGCTGTTTCAAATCGAAAACGGTTTAAAGCCCTTTCTCTATTGAAGACCGTTTCTTAGTATCGATTTTAGATCAGCAACTTCAAGAGAAACCTTTAGATCTCACATTGTTGTTTATATTATTCTACTGTATGGCCAAAGGGTTCATTGGTCTATACTGATCCTAACCTCTGTTGTTTAGTCTACAGTTGTTTGTGTGTTACTGAAATTCGTTGTTGATTGGGTGGATGGGCTAGTTATGTTCTTAGAGGTTAAAGACACTGTAGTTGTTAATTTTTGCATGTGATTGCTTCAGCTTTACTTTTCTCACGATATACTCTTGCGAAATGAAATCTTCGGTCTTATTTATTCAGCAAATGGTCGTCCAAACAGGCCTCAAAATTCTTGATCGAAATGCATATATTCTAAATGGTTGTCTTCATTGATAGCAAAACTTGATTTCCTACATTTAATTTTATTTACATAGTTGTTGCAAAAAATCACACTCTATCCTCATTAGAAGGAAATACAAAATCTGTTTTAACAAAATAGAATCAAAGTTTGTTCATTAGTAACCCTTTTTGTTTCCTATTTTGTGCCTTTTTACCTTAGTACTTGTTTGGATGGTGGTGTTCAAATCTATTATTTCTTAGTTACTTTGTTTAGAATCAATCATACATTTACAAATCTAAGAAACTAGGAATCTAAACTTTAGGAAGACTAAAACAAACTTAAATCCTTTTTTGATTTAGGCACTTCTTAATATCAAATTGTAATCGTTTTCATTTTTGATCTAGTTTTTAATTTCCTATTGCATTCTTCAGAGAGCAATGCTATGCTCAATGCAGACATTTCAATACTTGGACCCATGTTCAAGTGCCATTTGTTTTGCTACTGTGAGGCCAATTTGATAATAAAAAAAAGTTCATGCTAATGCAGCTGGAAAAAGAGGCTAGTTGCCAGAGCTATTTGTTTGGCAAGTTTTGTGAATACACCACTATATGTAGTTCATGTGATGAGCACTGTGTTAGGCCACGTCGTTCTGAGAGGGGCCTTAAACCAAATCCCAAATATTTAGGATGAGCTAGTGACGTGAGTTGCATATGGCAGTGGCATGGATCGTGGCCTAACGTGCAGTAGTGGAATGGGTCACGTTGCATTTTTTTCTATTTTTAGTACGTGTGTTTATGTTTTCTGATACTAGTTGATAGGACTCTTTTATTTTGGCAATATGTACACGGGTTTGCTTATTTAAGTAGCCAATGTTTTTGTTAAGGTAGGCAAGTAGTTACATTCCAATTTGGTACGTTTCTCACCCTAAGAGAAAACAATTATCTTTTCAGTTATTTTTTTGTTTGTGTTTGGGACCTATCATTGGTATCAGAGCTTTGTTATTCATGGGAACCAAGAAAGACCACATCGAACATTTGGAGTCCGGGCCAGGCATGATACAGGTGGGTTGCACAGAATGGAGCTTGGCATGACTGACAAACATTACCATTTGGAGGAAACCATTAACCGCCTCTCAAATGTGTTGCTTGCAGGTCAAGAGTCTCCAAACCATGGCAATCACACTCATGATAATCAAGACAGAGGACGACGATCATTTTTTCCAAAAATGGCAAAGTTGGAATTTTTGTGATTCTCTGGAGATGATCCAATAGAGTGGTTCAATCGGGTGGAACAATTCTTTGAATACTAGGGCACTGTAGAAAACCAAAAGGTTCCATGGTTGCTTACCACCTTGAAGGGGAGGCCAACCAGTGGTGGCAATGGCTTCACAAGACGTTACGGAAAGAAGGACTTGTGATTTCATGGGAAAATTTCGAAGAGGAATTGTGGGCTCGTTTCGGACCATCAGGCTGTGAAGACTTTGATGAAGCTCTTTCAAGGATCAAACAGCTAGGAATGTTGAGAGACTATAAACGTGAGTTTGAGAAGCTCGGCAACAAAGTGCGTGGATGGATGCAGAAGGCCTTGGTGGGGATGTTCATGAGCGGCTTGAAGGATGAGATTTCTAATGGGATTTTGATGTTTAAATCGCAATCCCTCAAGGAGGCCATTAATTTAGCACAGACGAGAGATGAGCAATTTGCACGATAGCGGCAGTTCATGTGACCATCACCTATAAGAGTTCCTCTAGCTCTTCTACAATCCACTCGTGTAGCTTCTACTACCCCGGCTACTCCAGTCAGGCACTTGTCATGGGAGGAGATGCAGAAGAGAAAAGTGCAGGGCCTCTATTTTAACTGCAATGAAAGATTTACAACTAGGCATAAATGCCAAAAATATCAGCTACTACTCTCGGAGGACTACGCAGGTGTTGGTAATATGCTTTGTGAGGACATCACTGATCAACTAATGGTGGATTTGACCAAGGGGGAAATACGGGAGAGGTACAAGAACTAGAACTGGAGCTTGAAATCACACTAAACGCATTGATGGGATGGACTGCTCCAAGAACCTTGCGTATGACAGCAACAATGGGCTCTCACGAAGTGACAGTGTTGATTGATAGTGGATTCACGCACAATTTCATTAGTTAGCGCTTGGCAAGCATGCTGCGTTTACCCGTAGTACCAACAGAACCATTCGTTGTTCGAGTTGGTAATGGCAAGCGGCTAAAATGTCAAGGGCGATTTGATAAGGTATTGGTGAATTTACAATACACTGAGTTTTACCTTACCCTATTCTCTCTACCCTTATCAGGTATTGATCTAGTACTGGGTATCCAATTGTTGGAAATGTTGGGTTCTGTGATTTGTAATTGGAAGCAATTAACCATGGACTTCATCTGAAATAATCAAGCCCGAAGGTTGGGCGAGCAAACTATTCAGGAGGCTATGTTAAAAGAAATCTCAAAGGATTGCTGACGGGGCCATACGTTGTTTGTGGTATGCTTTCCTTAAACCTTGGAGGACATCATTCAGGGTGTAGTTTATGACGTTAAACATCAAGACATGCAACAGGTAATACAGGAGTATGAGGACGTGTTCCAGGACCCCTCCTATGTACCACCTATGCGCGAGGTAGATCACTGCTTTACACTTAAGAGAACACTGAACCAATTAATGTTCGCCCCTATAAATATGCTCATTTCCAGAAAGAAGAAATCGAAAGGCAGGTTCAGGGGATGTTGGATTTCGGGTATATTCGTGCTAGCACCAATCTTTTTTCTTCGCCGGTACTACATGTAAAAAAAAAAAGATGGTAGTTGGCAATTTTGCACGGACTACCGCGTGCTTAACAAACAACCCAATACTTCATCATCTACACGTAGTCGCTGTAACTTTGTGGGGTGAGATTAAAAATGCTTACGCAGGGGATTCTTATATTCAGTCTGTAGATCGGGTGGCCAAGGCTCAACCCGAAGGACCATCTTCACTACGCTAAGGACTTTGGTTATTTAAAGGAAGGGTGGTTGTCCCTTTGTGTGGAATACTACACACTAAGCTGCAGTATGAGGCACACAACACCAAAATTGGAGGACACTCAGGCGTCTTACGGACATTCAAATGGCTAGCTCAACAATTTTATTGGCCTAAAATGCACTAAACCATCCAAGAGTATGTTAAGTATTGTGAGGTATGCCAAAATATGAAGTCTGAGACACTTTCCCCTGCTGGATCCCTACAACCTTTGCCCATTCCATGCCAAGTTTGGGATGATATTACTCTCAACTTCGTTGAAAGATTGCCAACATCCCACCACAAGGATACAATCTTAGTAGTCGTAGACAGGTTAAGTAAATTTGCACATTTCTTAACTTTAACCCATCCATTTATTGCTAAAAGCATGGCTGAAAAATTTGTGGAAGGGGTTATCAAGTTGCATGGCCTTCCTAAATTGATCGTTAGCAATCGGGATCCAATTTTTATTAGTTGATTTTGACAGGAATTCTTTCAAATGTCAGGAACTCAATTAATCGCCTATCATCTGCAAACCGACAGACCGACAGAAGTGGTCAATTGATGTCTTGAACAATATCTTCGTTGCTTTGTTCATCAATGGCCACGTAAGTGGAGCACCTACATTCCCTGGGCTAAACTATGGTATAATACGACATACCATTCATCTACTGGAATGACTCCATTCCAAGCATTGTATGGTTGTTTGCCTCCTTTCCTTCCCAATTACCATAGTGGTAATTCTTTAGTACATGCGGTAGACTAGACTTTCGTGTCCAGAGATGAGTTGCTGCATCAACTAAAGGCAAATTTGGAGACTTTCATTCATCGTATGAAGCAGACAATGGATCAAAGGTGGCGGGATGTGACTTTCGAAGTAGGTGATATGGTGTTTTTCAAATTGCATCCCTACCGTCAACAATTGATTTTCAAACGTGTCCACCAGAAGCTTGCTAGTCGATTTTATAGGCCATATCCAATCATGCAAAAAATCGGAGTGGTCGCTTACAAGCTTCAGCTGATGGTAGGAGCTCGAATTCACCTGATCTTCCACGTGTCACTGTTAAAAAAATTCGTGGGAGATCTGGTAGTGCCTTTTACGGAACTACCACTAGTGATCGATGACAACATAATTATATTGGAACCTCAATAGATTTTGGACACTTATTGGGTCAAAAAAATAAATTTGAAGAAAAGCCCTTAGTTCAGTGGAAATGTCTACCAGTAGAAGAGGCCACGTGGGAGACACGTCAATCGTTGCTTTAGCAATTTTCGAATATGGACCTTGAGGACAAGGGTATTGTTAGGCCACGTCGTTCTGAGAGGGGCCTTAAACCAAATCCCAAATATTTTGGATGAGCTGGGGACGTGAGTTGCATACGGCAGTGGCATGGATTGTGGCCTAACGTGCAGTAGTGGAATAAATCACGTTGCATTTATTTATGTTTTTAGTATGTGTGTTTATGCTTTCCGTTACTAGTTGATAGGACTATTTTATTTTGGCAATATGTACGTGGGTTTGCTTATTTAAGTAGCCAATGCTTTTGTTAAGCTAGGCAAGTAGTTACATTCCAATTGTGGTACGTTTCTTACCCTAAGATAAAACAATTATCTTATTAGTTATTATTATTTTTTCTGTGTTTGGGACCTACCACACTGATGCGAAGGAAGAGATTGCCAAGGATCGGAATTCTGGTTAGGATTGCCTAACTTTTTCACTTTCAGATTTTTTTTTGTGTGGTAACTTTGTTTGGTGGCATTAATAATGTATCTTTTCAGATTCTCTCAGCATAGGCTGAACATCACATGCCTTGCCTTGCAACTGATTTGGAGTTGGATGCATAATATGTGCACTCTAGCCACTAAGCTGATGCCTACTTTATTCAAGTATTTATAAATCATGATCCTGTATGATTCTACCTAGCTTGCACCATGAAGAACTAGTGGCAAATGAAAGAAAAAAATGATGTTGAAGAAAACGGACGAATGGGTCGAATATTACAACATTTTAAATTAATAGAATCCTATGTTAGAGTTAAGATCAAATTTCAGATTACAATACTTGACACCAAATTTAGAAAAGTGAATAAATGAGATATAAGAAGAATTGATAGGAGATCCTGGATGCTTAAGGGATAACCGATATATTGTCTCACTGATTCTTCATGGTACTTGTACTCACAATGTAAAGATTTTGATGATTAGTCTCCTTCATTTTAAACTTATGTTTGATAGTGGAGATAAAAATTAAATGTATGTCTAAAATCCACTTTTTGAAAGAACTCAAGGGGTTCTTTCTTCGACACCTGAAAATGATTACATGAGTCAACTTTATAGTCCTAATTTTGCACCTGACACCAAACTTCAAAGGAATCTAAAACCTTGAATTCCCAACCTTACATTCCTATTCCTGTCATTATTTACATACATCCATCTAACGAATATGATCTTATAGACGGAGCCAAAAAGGCATACCTAGGTTTATTAATCAATAACTTTACGATAAACTCAAGTTTTATGCATAAAGGATAGTTATGGCTATAGATGGAAGCCTAGATCCAAATATACTGCATCTTTAACACAGATTGGATGGTAAAGTTGGAGGTTTTCTTCTGGAATGCTATGTGAGCGATACATCACAATTAAATTAAAAGGAAAATTTTATGAAGATGCCAATAAGACTGATGATGATTTATGGAGTGAAATGTTGGGAGGTGTCTAAGCTTTGTGTTACTCCATGCTTGGTGTGGCAATAATATTTACTCCTTGTTCATATAAGTAAAGTTTTCTTATTTGTTCTTTTAGGATATACAACTGCCTATCTTCAAATGTTAAGACTTTAAACTGCTTGCACACCATACTGACCATTTCATGATTTGTACAGGAGATGTCATTCGTAAGTTCATTTTCAAACTGCAGGGCAAAGGGTTATTGGAGAATTGGTAGTTTCTGCACTGGTCTTTGATGAACCGGTAGCCTAGCCATAACAGATGATTTGTTTTTAATACCCAATCTCTCGCCTAATGGAAGTTCTCTAATTGTTTGTATGAACAATTCTGATTGAGAGTGTTTTGTGTCATCCAGGACATTTCTGCCCCGCACTGTCAAAAGCTGTAAAAACGATGAAAAAGGGAGAAAAAGTCATCCTAACGGTGAAGTCACAATGTAGGTTTGATTCCATTTAATCTGTCGACAACATCGGATATGGCTTTAGTTTTGGGTTATTTACCTTTGTTGCATAGTCTGTAGTTTAAGTCTAGAGTTTTTTAATTATTTATGGTTTTCTAACTTATAATCTGATTTATTACTTAGATAAAGGTATTTTATAAAGTTCGAGTTTTCTGGGTTTGATTTATTTGGTTTGCTCTTAGTTTTGAAGCTATCTTAAACAGTTTGAAGTTACTGTTTCAGTTCCTACTGTTTAAAATGCCTTTTGTTATTTTGTCGAGTACTACCCATAACGATGCTTGCCTTACTAATCGCTAAAAACAGTCGGAGATAGCTTCAACCCAATCATTTATGAGATTATTCTTGACCTCAAAAACTTGCCTTTCTTGGAAGCTAATCCAAACTAGTGGATGAGAAACATCACGGTTGGTGAGCTCACCGATACCAAACCATCCATAGTCACACCATCTGGCATCAAGAAGTAGCCCCTATCGTGGAAGTCTTTCAAAACACTGCACACAATGCCTTCCCTATTGTTGAACAAGGGACAGTACACATTGGGGCAACAAAACTTCATAGAATTATTTTAAGAGCACTTCTTGTCGTCGTGCTTAGAAAGAAATGGTTCTTGAAAGACAAGAGGAGAACATAGGATTGGGAAGTGTGGCAGAAATTTACGTCTATTGATCTTGCTGAGAAGGGGATAAAGATTGAAGAGGTGGATGTGAAAAAGAATGAAATGGAAATGTATGTAGATTTGCATCATCTCACTAACACCACACCATACATAGTTGTGGAGAGTATGTCAGTGGCTAAGGCTTTGGTGCTCTTTCGACAAGTCGAGCTTTGCCATTTATTAATCGTACTGAAATATCAAGCAGCAGGGGTGAGTTGATTTCTTTTAAATTTCACAACTCCATGCACACACCATAGAAGATAGAAAAGAAAGTTGCTTGATATTTTATTGCCACGCCAATTTTTACTAAGAGCACACCCCATCAAAATGCTAACCAATCATTTTAGAGTTAATACTACTAATGGAGATGGTTATATTTTTCCACTACAGTGTATGTATCTGTTTTTCTCAATGTCTTCTATTCTTGATTGTTTTGATGCTAAAGTTGATAATTCCCTCACCTAATGATAGACTTGTTCTTTCATCTTCATTGGAGCAGGTTTCTTTATTTTACGATGATGGTCAACCCATTGATGGGAAAGGTATCAGGAGAAGAGTGATTGATAGAGTTTATGAAACATATGATACTAAGCTTGCTGAAAAGAACTTTGCGTATGATGGAGAAAAAAGCTTATTTACTGTTGGTCCTCTCCCGCAAAATAAGCTCAAGTTCTTTGTTGTGCTTGAAGATATCTCATCGAATATGTATACATGTGTGGTTCATAGTTTGGATTTTACTCAAGGTTTCATGATATTAAACTTTCTGGATGATTTTATACATAGGAATGCTGGGAATGGCAGCCCTGGTGGCAGTGGATCTCCAAATGAGGGACAATTACGGTTTGTTTGTAATATTATGTGATGGTGAAGTACTTGATAATTTTATAAATTATGACTCATTGTAATTCTTTTTGTGTATAAATGAATGTGATAGAAAACCTCAATGTTCTCTATTTGGGTCTATTTTGACCGAGGGCAATAGGTGCGTTGAAAAAATTAAAAAATTAAAAAATTTAAAATTAATTTTTTTGAAGTTTAGATATCGGTTTTTGATCACTTTAGATATCAATTTGTATCTGATGTCTAAAGTCTTATAGGACATCAGTCTTATAGACATAGGATTTTAAAGTGATGTCTAAGGAGTTTTTGTGAGTGCTAGTGCTTACAGATTTGGAACGATTTTAAGCTGTTCCAAATGCTGAGATCTAGAACGGCTTACAGTTGTTTAATTTCATCAACAACGCCTCGATTAGAGACAGTCCATCAACCATTTCAAATCGTCTTAGGAACAGTTATAAACCGTTCCTAATGTCCAATTTTGTTGTAGTGATCACTTGTATAATACAATCTGTGCCATTGGACATATTAAGATAATAGAAGATTTCAATGATTAGTTAATTACTTAATCCTCATCATCCAATATACAAACATGATTACATGATGCAATTTATCTGATTGTCCCAAATACATTGATGCAATTTTGAATATGTTGATTTTCATAGAATGCCATCACTTGGTTGACCTATATCAAAACTTTATGTGTCACGTAGCTAGTCAGTAGAGAGTAATAAAAGAGGAATCTAAAAGGGAGAGTACAAGAATCATTATTAACCTGTCAGAGACAATAATGAAATATTGTCAATTTGTTTACAATTAAGAAAATCAACTTTTTAGTTTGTAAAGCATATCTATTATACTTTTTTGTACCTATTAGGACGACCTTCAAGAGATTGCCAATGAATTTTTTGATTGGAGATGGGCTGCATGGAAATTATAAAATCATGAGTTTGAAGGGAAACATATGAAAGTGTAGATACGTGGTTCTCGATTATAAGGGCCACATTTACTAAGGTTTGGAGTCGCCACCATTCATGTTGTAAGAGGGTGTGAATGGTAACTCGATGTTTCGTTTTAGAAAAATGTCATTTTTGTCGTTTAGTGACTCTCGATGGATAAGATACCGATCAACCTCGAGATCGGGGTAAACAGCTCGATTGGAGAAAAGGGAACGAGTTAGACACCCTTTTCTCGCAGCCAAGTGGCGGTAACCTCAACTTAACTCAGTCATTTCAATTAAAAATACGTAAAATAAGTGCCACATGTCGTGCATTTGTTCCCTAAGTAGGGATTTATTTTTGGCTTTAGCTTGTAAGGATCATCTCATTGAAAGAGATGATCCTAAAAAGGCATTAGCCTTAGACGTAGTTGGTATTAAAAAAATAAAATGTTGGCTAAGGTTTCAGATCCATTCTCATGGGTTGAGAAGAATCAAAATTCCAACTTGCCTCAAAATAGTTTTTAAAATTAAAATCGATTTTATTTTTGAAAAGGATTACAACCCTTATACTTTCAACCGAACTGAAGTCCAATCTACCGGAGATAAGGGTGAGGAGTAGTACATCTTAGAGGCCTTCTAAAACAAAAATAAATAGAGGGGAATAGTAGAAGAGGGAGATAGAGAGGATAGCGAAGAAGATGGGGGGAATGTGATTCTTTTGACCCACCTTGGAGCTTTTCTTTTCTTTTTTCCTTCTTTTTCTATGTCTTCTTGAGTCCTTAGTGATTTAGGAAATGTCCCCATTTTTTTGTTTGTTTGTTTTGTGTAATTGAAAGAGTAAGTAAGAGTTGATAAGAGAATTGAGATGAGTGTAGTATTTTTTTGTTGTGAGACTTGGTAACCTTTTTTGGAAGGAGATGGGGGTATTTATAAGTGTTGGGAGGATATTTTGGGAGGTATAATGGGATGAAAGGTTGAAAAAGAGTAGAATGGTTAGGGATTGAGTGTGAGGGGTATCTAATTTTGAGTGGATAGGAGGGTAATTATGTAATGGAAAAAATGGGTGGTGTTTTGATCTTACCCAAATCATTTGGATAGAGTTTTTGGTGAGATGAGATGAGTGATAGAAAATGGTGGTGTAAGGAGTTAGGTATTTGATTGAGTGTTAGGTTGGTTGAAGAGGTAGGGTTTTTAGATTAGGATAATGGGTTGTGTAAGTGGTTGGTTGGTTGGATTTTGGAAGAATTGAGAGATGATGACATGTGGCAAATGGAGATGGGAGAGTGAGGTGATGAGATTGGTTGATTGGTAATGGTGGTTGTTTGATTAGAGAGAAGGAGTGTGAGAATGATTTTGTAAGGAATGATGAGGGAGGTATGGGTTGTGATGTGAGTTGGTGGAGTGTTTTAGGGAAAGGTGATGGGTTAGGGTGTAGAGGATATAGGTTGTGATGTGGGTGGTTGATTGAGTTAGAGGAGAGTGATAGCTTAGGTTAGGGTAAGGTATTGGTTGAGGTGATTTTTATAAAGAGGTGAGATGGTAGATGAATTATTTAAAGAAAGGTGATGGGAGTAGGTGATTGGATGAGGGAGGTGTGAGGGGATGAAGACATGTGTCACCATGTGATGATTAAAGTGGTGATTGGTTAATGTGGGTGTTGGTTTGTGGGTTGTATGTGAATTGGATATGGGTAGGGGTTTATGGGCTTTTTAGTGCTGGGCTTGGGTTTTAGAAGTGGTTTAGGGTTTTAGGAATTGGTTGGGGGTTATTTTGGAAATGGTTCTGAGAGTGTAGGTTGGTTTTAGATTTAGGTGATGTGGGATTGAATATGGGTTAGGGGGTAAGATGAAATATGTATTTTAAGTGAATTGCGGGTTCGTGGGCTTTGAACTGGCTTAAAGTTATTTTGGATTGGGAGGCGGAATGGTGGGGGTAAAAGAAGTGGTAGGCATCCCAAGCCTCATTAATTTTTTTGAGATTTTGCAAATCATTATATTGATCAAAATGTCACGTGTTGGCGAATTGGACTTGTTAGGTCCATTAGTGAATTTTATCGAAAATTAGGTATTCTTGATTTTGAGAGTGGAGCGGTGAAGGTTGGGAAAATGTAAGGTAGGCCAAGTCCTTTTTGGTGGGCCCACTAGACCATTAGGAGGTCTTAGGGGCTAATACTTTTTGGCCCTTTCGAGTGGGGGCTCGTTCAAATTGGAGTGTTTACAGTTGCCTTTTTTGAAGGAATTGTGTGTAAAGAACTACAAAGAATAGACTTAACTCCTATTTGTACGGGTTAGAAATTTTTTGCAAAACACGACTTCAAATTAGCAGTTGAATTGATGACTTTTGTAGGAAATGGTTACTCTAGCACAGGGTCTGACAGAGTTTTACCTTAATAATTCCTTAATCTCAATGGCGCGGAGCTCGTGTGAGATCTTGGATTTGATGAAAATTTGATGAGTTTTGAAATTCGGGTATTTCTTCGGTCGTGTTTTAGCAAATTGGAGTTGAGTACAACTCGAAATGATTTTTTTTTTAATTTTTAGTTTTTGATCTTTTTGATTTTTATTTGATTTTTGATTTAGTGATTTGTATTTGATTTTAAAATTTGACTGATCCTTGTCTTCAGCATGGTTAATTCTGAACTAATGTTGATCCGTATTTTGAATACGGATATCATTTGGTTTCACTTTATCCATTTTTTGAGCATGGATTTCACTTTTTCCTACTTCATCCATGCCTGGGGCGCGGATAGAATAAATTTCGCCCTATCCGTACTGGTGCGACGGACCAGTACAAATGTCAAACGATTTAAGCCTCGCGCATCTTCCTTCTCTCATTCTTTTGTTTTTATTTTCGATTTTCTTCAATTTCTCCTCCTCTCTCCGGTGATTTCTCTTCTTCTCCTTTATCCTCTCTTCGATTATGTTGATTTGGCACTTGGTGGGCTCGGTTTGGAACATATTGCGAGCGTTTGGACTCTTGTGGAAGCGACCTAAAGCCTTGAGAATTTCTAGTGATAACGATTTTACGTGTTTGAGGTGAGTCTCCATTTCACTTTTCTTTCTCTTTCTTGTCCGTTTTGCCTTATGACGTGAGAACACTCCTTTTGAATTTGTCTTGGGTACAAACATCATTATTATTTATTTATTTTTTTCGGATTTTCACTTTGTTTTATTTACATCCTTTATGTGTGATGTATTTACTATTCTTTAAACATTTCGAGCGTATTTGATTTATGATTGAAAATTATGTGAACTGCCTTTCCCCTCTCATTGATTATTATTGATTTTCTTGTATGATTTGTCGATTTATGGAATTGATGGGTTGTGGATTTGGGTGAGAATTTTCCAGGATGTTTGGAAATTTGGGAATATGGTAAAGGTGTTGATGGTGGTTAATTGGATAGGTATGGCTGTTTGTTAGGGCTAGGGTTTCGACGAGATGGGACTGACAAGAATTGGTCTGCTTGGGTTGACCTTAGAGGTGTCATTAGGGTATCGTGATAGCGAATCATAGAAGGGGTTAAAGGACTTGGTCTTTCGATTGAGTGGAGGGTTGCACTTCTTGGGGTGAATGGGGTAAGATGGAGTTATTTAAGGATTGTTTTGAGGTTTAAAATGCTTTTGAGGCTCGAGGCTGGAGTTAGGTGACTTGATGATGATTTGTGGGTTGTTTCGATGAGAATTCGGGCTGAGTTTTAGGGACTATTTTGGGTAGGGATTAGGGGTTTTTGAAGGGGCTGATTTTAGACTGTGGATTGGGGACTGTTTGGAGAGGGTATTATGGTGGCTTTAGGAATTGTTTGGGACTGTTTTAGGTAGGAATCAGTGGTCTTGTTTTAGGGACTGGATTTTGCAAGATGGGAGTGTTTTAAGGACTAACTTGGGATTATTTAGTGGACTGTTTAGGACCGTTGGATGGGTAATGAGATAGGGTGGTCGAGGGATGATGTTTTGGGACTGGTTTAAGGACTGTTTGGACGCGAGAGATTGGACTGCATTTAGACTTTTATGGACTGTTTGGGGTTGGAATTTGGGCTGAGTTTAGGACTGTTAAGGGTTGGAGTAGGGATAATAATGGGCAGTTTGGGATTGTTTTAAGGATTGCTTAAGTGGCAACTATGGACTGTTTGGGGACCGGTTCGGGCATGGATTAAGGGTATTTTAGGGGATTTCTTTTGGGATGGGTTTTAGGACTATTTGGGCACGAAAGATCAGGTGATTTAAGGTATGGTTTTGGGTTTGTTCGGATAAGTGATAGGATGGTTTTAAAAGTAGGATATCGATTGGTTATTGAGTTGTTAGGGGAATTGTTTTAGGTGGGAAATAGAGGTAATTTTAGGGACTGAATTAAAATTGGGTTTGGACTGTTTTAAGGAATGTTTTGATAAATCGACTTCTCATTCTCCTTTCTTTGTTTGTTGCCTATCATGCCTTTGATTGTGAAAATATTGCTTGTCCTGCTCGTTTTCTTTTCATATTTTTTATTGTAATTTTGACTTGCTTTGGGCACTCACACATTTTCTTTTCTTCAAATAGCGCCTTAACATGGTTGAAGTAGATGATTGAGTAATTCGGCATGGATAAGTGTTTGGTCAAGTAGGAAGGGCATTCTAGCTTAGCGGATGATTGATAGTTTTAGCGAGATCGAATGAGTGAGGTGGCCTGGTTTTGTGATTTGATAGGTATAGGTGGAAGACGATGAGTGTTACATGGGATAAGCTCGTATAAGTGAAGCTTGGGATTGGAACTGAAATTCACGAGCTTTTTAGGTGGGTTGGAGTAGGTTTGAACTGGGTTTTGACTAGATTTGATTGGGTTTGGCTAGGTTTGTCTAGGTTTTGATTAGGTTTTGACTAGGTTTGACTGGGTTTGGCTGGGTTTGATTAGGTTTTTATTGGGTTTTGACTGGGTTTGGCTGGGTTTGACTAGGTTTTGATTGGATTTGACTGGGTTTGGCTAGGTTTGACTAGGTTTTGATTGGATTTTCACTAGGTTTGACTGGGTTTGTTAGGTTTTGACTGGGTTACCTCGAGATAAACAAATAGGACATTTTTCTCTATCGACTTAACAACTTATTATCTTGCAGATGGGTAGAGAGCGGAGGACCAGAGTGGCGCCTCAGTCATCTGACGAGGAGGAGGAGGCTAGACCTAGGACTCGGACCCATTTTGCTTTGGGGTCTGGTGTAGCAACAGAGTATGGCCGGCTGATATGGCCTTTGTGGAAGCATGATTCATCTTCGGCAGCTGGTTGTTCTTTAGGTAGTCGAGCAGATGAGGCCAGTACTTCTCAGGGTGATCCGACTGAGGACCTTCCCGGTAGTAGAGGTGGGAGAGGTAGACGTGGTGGCCGAGGTCAGGCAAATAGGGCCGTAGGCACGGGCAGAGTGAGTAGAGAGGTTCCTAAGGTAGAGATCCCTAAGGAGAAGAGTGAGAGGGTTCCAGATACCTCTTTTTTTCTTGGGCTAGGGAGGCATGTCTCGATGCTCGTTCAATTGGATGTCCCTACCCCTTATCCTTCTGTTAGCTGGTGTAGGTGGAGCGCATTTTTTTCGACTACTGCGTTATTCTCTGATGATATCCTTACACAGTTTTCGACAGTGGGCTTTAGCGCCTTCTTGTAGATACCCGCGCTTAGAGCAGATCAACTTTTATTTCTAGCCATAATAGAGAGGTAGTTTCCAGCAACTCACTCTTTCCACATGCCAGAGGTAGAAATAGGCATCAGGCTTTCAGATTTCATAGCATTACCGGCATCGTAATGGATAGAGAGTCCCTACCCCTAACTATGCTGATTGTTCAAGAGGTAGGCGCGTTATTGGGTATCGCTAGGGTCCCTACCTCTATGGTGGGGAAGATGTGGCGTATCAACACAAAAGTCTTGATGGGCTTACTGTTGTTTGAGGAAGAGGATGGGACTCCCCATACTTATAGAGAGAGAGTGGCCTAGTTTGGAGACATGGATTTCGACATGATTTTCTGTATTTTCTTTCTCTTTCTCATTGGAAATTGTTTCTTCTTAGAGGATGAATCTTTGGTTTCCACCACATTTCTCTCAATCATGCGCGATATCGACCACATTAGCAATTTTGATTGGGGGAGTTTGATTTATAGGAACATTCTTGCCAAGCTGGACCGTGTAGTAGAAAGGATCACTACACCCCGTGAAGCTGGGATCTCCACTCGATTTTTCTAGCATTTCATTGAGGTAAAATAGATCCTAACTTTATTTTTCAGTTATTCTTCATCATATCTTGTTCATTGTTTCACATTTTGTACTATTTCTTCTAGATTTTTGTCCATGTATATTTTCCTTTTTACTTGCATACCCATCGTCATCCCGATGAGGGTTATCCATTGGGCACCTTCTAGCCCACTAGAGTGTCAGGGCTATAAGAAGCAACCCTAGGAGTGCCCTGACCCACATTGATCGATGTCGTCTCTGAGACGTGAGTATTCTAACCCTTGTTCTGTTCTTCTAGACTTGAAATTATTTGTGCTTACTATCCGATTTTCTCTTTTATATATCTTTTCTATCACTCTTCGAAGTCTCCCCCGCCCTATCAACTAGAGGAAGGAAGTGAGAAACGCCTACAGGCATAACATCAGGTGACAGCGCTACCCCTATTTCATTGGAGAGCAGAGGTATACATTTTATCTAGGGAGTGCCTATTTTTCTAGAACGACAGGAGTCTTTGCATTCATGTCGCTCCACCTAAGCCTATCTTGGGGGCTATGACGGTAGATGAGTATCTCGCCAAATTGAGGGGCGTTGATACTGCTAGACTGGTGAGGGTTGGGGACTATCAGGTTTGGTTCCAAGAGGCGTCCATTGGATGAATCATGCCTGCGGTCATGCCAGAACCGGGATTACTAAGATTGGAGGGGTTTTGCTTTAGGAGTATGCTGTTACGGTATGCATTCCATCCTTCTCTCATTTTTCTCTAGAACTCTCTACTTCTTATCATTTTCACTTGGTCGATGATTTTACTTTCAGACCGATGATCTTCGTTGTCTCCGAGAAGGCTACGATGTTATCGAGGCCCAGACAGTGAGGGCTATGGACATGGAGAACAGGTGGAGGGCCACTAGGACCGAGGTGGATGAGTAAGTGGCTTGGTTTTAAGGAGCAGGCTGAGATGGTATGTCACTTTTTGTTTATTTTCTTTTCTGTTTGTAGGTCGTAGTTCATTTATATCTTATTTTGATTGTTTTTCTTATGGTCTTTTCAGGATTATTATCAATGCCGAGATGGAGTGAGTACCTCTGCGCGTCCTCCTACACCTCCTAGGGTAAGCATTTGTATTTCAGTTGTTCATTTCCATACATATTCTGTATATATCTGCCTGTATTTTAATCTGCTTTATTTCTTTCTTTTCAGGCCTCCCCCTCCATTGGTCCCTCTATTCTGGGTGTTTATCTCGAGGGGACCACAGAGCAAGATGCCACCCTGGATGTAGAGCTATTCTTCACGGATTCTGAGGGATGACTGCGGATGCATGGTTTACCTTCTTCCGGGGTGTTGGGTTCTGGTGCTGTAGCTGGGTCTTCTTCTGGAGCGGTTCCGGAGACTCCGAGTGCTCGGGACGATACTCCCTCCCCTTCAATTTGATTTTGTTCCTTGCAAACATGTAGATATTCTTGTTTTAGACTCAGACATATTGTTTAACCATATTGAAATTTTGTATATATATGCACTTATGTTTATCTTTTCATGTATTTACTGTATCATTATAATTGTGCGTGTAATTGACTTGGACCCTAACGGGTCTCTGGGGAGTGATATCGATCATCGAGGCCTCCAAGGCCTCATGATTGTTTGTGATCTTACAGGAGTGGGTAAAGGCGATTACGGTCCCAAGTACCCTTGAGGGTGTTCTCGAGTGGTGTGAGCCATTTGGGGACCCATGGGCCAGTTGGTGAGTGGTACGGATAGGCATCTGGTTTTTGAAGGCCTAAACCGATCTGATATGATCATGGTGAGCTCCCACATGCTCGGTATACACTTTGAAAACTTTTGAGAGTTTTGATGGCGTTTATCGAGCATGTGAGAGTCTCGATTATTTTTCACGTGATATTAAGGTTTCGAGACATGAGATGACTGTTATCCGGTCCAGAGTTTTCAAGAACTCCAATAATTCAAGGCCCCAAGGGTAAAAATATTCTGGTCCGTGTTTTTGACACGGATAAGCTTCGTTAAACTTTTATCCGTACTCCCAATACAGATGGGTCATCTAGGATTTCATCCGTGCTTTTGACACGAATAGACCAACTTTGACTTCGTCCATGCTTAGACACGGATGGGTCTACTTTGGTTTCCATCCGTACTTCAAACACGGATTCATGATCTTGGGTTTTATCCATGTCAGGACCACAGACCAGTACTAATTCTTTCTCCTTAAAGTCTGTTCAACACTGGGGGTTTTGACCTAACATTTTTTCACTTTTCACGATTTTACTTCCCTTTTGTATATTTTGGGTAGATTTTTGCTCTCTTTCTTCTTCAAGACTTCTTCCCAAGATCCATAGAGGTGCTCCCCACTTTTCCCACCTTGAAAAGGTATGGCATTGTTGACCCTTTCTTGAGTAGTTGGATAGATAGCATGGATAGTATTGAAAAAGCTCAATGAGATTTGAATAAATTGGGATTCACACTTTCCTTGCCAAAGATTTCATTGCAATGGAGTTTGATCGAGGCAATGTTGGCGTGTTAGGTTCCCGAACTCTACCTCTTTCGATTTGGGAAGTATGAAATGACTCCTACTATTGAGGAGATTGAAGTATTGTTGGGCTTTGAAATGTCGCATGTGGTCGTTGTTCCACCTTTGTGTGATGGTTATCGAGGCAAGGCTTCCGACTTCTTGGGGATAAACCGCAAGTTTTTGAAGATCCCGGATGGCGGGTCGATTTTGAAGACGATGTCAAGGTCTTTTTTAGTCGAGCGTCTTACGGATCTTACGAAGCCGTTGGTTTATTTTAATGCCCTTACTTTAATGGTGGTGAGTCCACTCTTGTTTCTGGGTGGTAGAGACATTATGGACCTTTTCCTCATTATGTGATTTAGCAAGTCCGGGAGGGTCGTCGGTTGGCCCCTATGCTTTTGAGTGAGATGTTCCAATCCCTCAGGGCTTGCTCGTCCGGTCGTGATCGAACTTTCTGTGGATGTGCTCCATTCATGTAGGTACATTTCAAACTTAGTATAGATTTAAATTTAAGTTTACTAGTTTCCAAAAGTTTAGAATGCTCCTGTCTTTGTAGCTTTGGTTTATGGATCACGTGGCTTCTATTAAAGCCATTAACCGTTCGTTTTGTGTTAATGTCAATCTCATGCTCATGATGTCAAGACGAGTTACTCCCTTGACATCGGGTGGTTAAGAAGAGTGGTTTGCTTTTATTTGCAACCGTGGTGACAAGGAGTGCGATGGGTTGGTGCATTTGACGGGGCTCGTTTCTTTGTTTTGATTGGTCTTAGAGGAGCAACCCACTATATACCACTTCGAATTCTTAGGCAGTTTGGCTATGATCAGGGTGTGCTTATTCGTGAGGACTTTAGTGAGTTGGTTGGTCCTTTGTCGACTATACTTCTGAGTCGACTCGTAAAAGAATGGAGTCGAGTTGAGGTTCTAAGTCGACCCATTTTTGCAACATACCTGTTTCCGGCCTACTTACAGTGGATTCGAGAACTCATCTCTAGGAGGCCATCGGTGTCAATAGTTCCCCAAATACGTCCTAGTGCTTCATCTTTCTTTGATTATCGAGATCGACTGGAGGAGTCTCAGATTGATCATCGTCACATTTAACTATCTGGTTCAAATCTGAGAAGAAAATACAAAAAGAGATCGCTCGACTGACATCCGAATTTGTCCTGTCAAGATCCAGTAATGGTGGTGAAGTTGCTAGGCTTCCATCTGAAGTTGCTAAGTTGAGGGACAAGCTTGCCCAGTGTCCTCATTTTGATGATTTTATAGCATATTTGGTGAGTTGTGATGCTTCAGATGTTGAAAGAGTGATGATGAGCTAGGCTGTCCGGATCCGTACTTTAGAGGAACGCCTTGACTCTTTTTTCATTTCTTACCATGATGTTTAACTGGTTGCATTGTATTCCCACCTTTTGTATTTTCTTGTCATTATTTGGATGTATGCAAAATATTGAAAGATTAATACAAAGAAAATAGGTTTTGTACTTACTTGGCCTCAGGTATATCTATTGTTCTTGAAAACACGAAGTTTTGTTTGAATGAGTCCTAGATTTGTGGTCATTGGTCAAAATAGTAATTTTCATTTTAAAATCTTATGAAATGTCTTTATTAGATGAGTATGATAAATTCAGAGTTTATAAAATCATTGGTTGTGATGGTTTTGGTATTTTTGCCAATCATGGAGGATATAAATGTCAATTGTTCTTTTGATTCCTTTAGAGTCATCCCTAGTGCCCTGGTATTGGAAGACTGTTATCTGCTTGGGTCTTAGGACTTTTAGGAAGATTTTGCCATTCATAGTTTATACTCTTGCGAGCCAGGTATTTTTTTAACTTTTGTTTACCCTTAGTGCCCCTTGTGCCAATTACAATTTTCATCAAATCTGATTTCCATAATTTTGCGTATCGATGTCCTTTTTGGGATTTTCATCATGTCGGTGGCTTTGATATTGTCATAATCTGATTCTTTTACTCATAGCGCCTTTCAGATTTTCATTATGCCTTTCCAGACTATGCTTGTATTTTTTGGATTTTTACATTACAGTTCTTGCTCGAAGTCTTTGTGTTTTTGTGGCTTGGTGACTCAAGTTGAACTGCGAGATCAGCGACTCTACTCTTGTAGTGACACTCTTTCTTGGGTAATAGATCTAGATTCCCCTCTTGAGTTTGTTGATAAATATTCGTGGTTCGACAACTCAAGTTGAGTTACGAGATAGGTTACTCTACACTTCGAGTACTCTTTTTTTTCGAATATCCGACCTGGATTCCCCTCTCGAGTCTTCCAACAACTAACAAGACTTTGAGATTCGGATCAAGTCACAAGATCATTGGTGCTGCCATTATAATTGTGTTGCCTTAGAACATTCCCTAATTAGAAAGAACTTTTGTTGGGACGAAATGTTGGCTTCGGCTAATGGTAGTGAAAAGATACAAAAGGGTTAAAATTAAGGTCCTAGTTTATCTGAAGTGGGTAAGACATGGGGTTCATCTATTTTTATTTTGAAAAGGTGATCTATGTCTCCTCCCAATGTCTCTAAAACTTGTTTATGTTGGAGATTTGGGTCGAGCTCAAATCAAGTATCTAAGCTTTTGACTGTTTTGATTTTTTTGTATTTTTAGCCGTTCACAGTTTATCCTCATGCGGGCCAGGAGTACTTTGATGATTTGTTCTTGATTTTCTGATTTTTTTTTCTTTTTGTTTCTTTTTGTTTTCTTCTTTGTTTTGTGATTGTTGACTTGTCCCAGTCTTAGCTTAAGAAATGAACGTGATGGCTCAAAAGGGCTTACTAGGGTGTGATAGTTAGTTTAGGATATCAAAGATGGCCTTTCCTCATCTCAGAGTCAAGTCTCAGGCGTAATATATTTTGACAGTGTCAACATTGAACGGTTGAGGAAAGACTTGTCCATCTATTACTATAAGGTTCAGAGTTCCTCCTGTGATTACCTTTTTCATAATAAATGGTCCCTCATAGTTTGATCAAAACTTTTCCCTGGCATCTTCTTGGATTGGCAAAATTTTCTTCAAAACAAGGTCACCTGGTGAAAAATCTCTAGACTTGACTTTCTTATTGTAGGTACGAGCTATTCATCATTGATTGATCTGTCCATGGCAAATGGCTGCAAGGCACTTCTCTTCAATCAGATTCAGTTAATCAAATCGATCTTGAATCCATTCAGTTTCATTTAACTCTGCTTCTTTTAAGATCCGGAGGGAGGGAATCTCAACCTCGACGGGTAAGACTGCTTCCATTCCGTACACCAATGAATATGGAGTTGTCCCAGTTGAAGTCCTGAATGAGGTTCGAAAGGCATGAAGTGCAAAAGACAACATGTCGTGCCAATCCTTGTATGTAACAACCATTTTCTTGATAATTCTCTTAATGTTCTTGTTGGCTACCTCAACAACTCCGTTCATTTTAGGTCTATAAGGTATAGAATTGTAATGAGTGATCTGGAAGTCTTCGCACATCTTGATCATATCCTTTTTCCTAAAGTTCTTGACATTATTTGTTACTAATCCGCTGGGAAGCCCATATCTGTAAATAATGTTGTTCTTGACAAACTTTAGGACGTTGTTTTTCGGGACATTGGCATATGAAGCTACATCTACCCATTTAATAAAGTAGTCGATAGCAACGAGGATGAAGCGATGCCTATTTACAGCTTTTGACGAGATTTACCTGATAACGTCCATGCCCCAAAGTGAGAAGGGCCGAGGGGTGGTCATGTTATACAGTTCTGAAGGTGGAATATTGATCTTGTTGGCATAAATCTGACATAGGTGGCATTTGCAGATGTGCTGATAGCAGTCATTCTCCATCGTTGACCAATAGTATCCCATCTTTATGATCTTCTTGGTTAGCATGAGACCATTCATGTGGGGTCCACAGACTCCCCCATGTACAGTTTCAATTAGTCGTTTTACTTCTGTTTCTGCTACACTGGATTAGGACTTCATGATGTGATTTTTTGTATAGAATACTATTGCTCAAGAAGAATTGGCCTTCTAATTTCTGAATGGTCCTACGATCATTTGGGGTTGCATCAGATGGGAGGATTCGATCTTTGAGGTATGCCTTGATATCCGAGTACCATGACTTTTTTTCAGGTTCTTCTACTTTGACAGGTAGACAGTAAGTTGGCTCATCTTGAATTCCTATCTCAATGGGGTCGATAACTAGATTTTCTAAAATACTAATCATGGAAGCAAGTGTTGCTAGTGCATCAATAAATTGATTATCAGCTTTCGGCATGTATGTGAATGAAATCCTATTAAAGCTTGAACTTAACCCTTTGAGATACTCATAGTAAGGGATCAATCTCTATTCTCGGGTCTTCTATTCCCCAGTCGTCTGATAGACTACTAAGATTGATTATCTGAAAACGTCGATTTCATCCATCTCAAGATCCAATGCTGCTTTCAGCCCTGTTATGCACGCTTCATATTCAGCATCGTTGTTAGAACAGTGAAACTTCAATCTAATGGTAATTGGTACATGGGACCCATCTGGCTTGATCAAAACTGCCTCTATTCCATTCTCTTTCTGATTAGTTGCTCCGTTGAAATACATTTTCGAATCAAGTTCTTCATCATCATCCTCAATCTCGATAAATAGTATGCCTTCATTAGGAAAGTTTGTCTTCAACGGCTCGTATGCTCGGCTAGGGGGTCGGCGATGGCCTGCCCTTTGATGACTTTTTTAGTGACATAGGTGATGTTAAACTCAGATAACAGTAGTTGCCATTTTGCAGTGCGACCTGTTAGCGTGGGTTTCTCGAAAGGAACTATAGGGAGTCCATCCTGGTGATAAGCATAGTCGAGTAACTGAGCAAATAGTGATGCAGTCATTGAGATGCCCAGACTAATGAGTAGTAAGTCTTCTCAAGAGTTGAGTATTTTGGTTTGTACTTAGTAAATTTGTTGCTAAGATAGTAGATGGTCTGTTCATTCCATCCTGATTCATCATGTTGTCTTAGTACACACCCCAATGATGTCTCTTGCACTAAGATGTACATAAGTAGAGGTCGCCTTAGTGTAGGAGGGATAAAGACTGGTGGATTGAGTAGATATTGTTTGATTTTGTCGAATGCTTCCTGACAGTCCTTGTTCCACTTCTTTGGCGTGTCCTTCATGAGTAGCTTGAAAATTGGCTCACATATAGGCGTGATCTAAGCAATAAATCTACTAATATACTGTATTCTCCCCAAGAATATCGGAACATCTCTCTAAAATGGGTGATTTCATCTCGAGGATATACTTGGTTTTTGCCAGATCTATCTCTATGCCTCTTTTGCTGACAATGAACCTTAGTAGCTTGCCCGATGTTGTCCTGAATAGACATTTTACTAGGTTGAGCCTTAAACTATACTTCCTCAGCCAATCGAACAACTTCTTTAGATTCAACAGATGTTCTTCTTTAATATCGGATTTAGCAATCATGTCGTCTACATAAACTTTCATTTCCTTATGAATCATGTCATGGAATAAAACGGTCATTGCCCATTGGTAAGTCGCCTATGTGTTCTTTAACCTAAATGACATTACTTTGTAGTGGAAAGTACCCCATGACGTGATGAATATAGTCTTTTCCTAGTCTTCTTCTGTCATTTTTATCTGATTATAGCCTAACAAGCCATCTATGACCGAGAACATGTCGTGCCCTACTGTACTATCGACTAGAGTGTCAATGTGTGGTAGTGAAAAATCACCCTTAGGACTGACCCCTTTTCAAGTCTCGGTAGTCAACATACATTCGTACCTTCTTATTTTTTTGGGTACTAGGACAACATTAGCCAACCATTCAGGATAAGTAGAGACTGCGAAGAATCCGACTTTGAACTGTTTCATGACCTTATCCTTGACCTTGAGGGTCCATTCTGACTTTAGTCTTCTCAGTTTTTATTTAATTAGCTTACTTCCCGGAGTGATTGGCAGTTTGTGGACCACAAGATTAGTGTCTAGCCTAGGCATATCTCTGTATGACCATGCAAAGACGTCTTAATATTTTTGTAAGAGGTCGATCATTTCTTCCTTTTGCTACGGTGTTAATAAAGCTCCGATCTTGACGATTCGTGAGTCTTCTTCGGTACCAAGATTGATTGAATCTATATCCTCAATGTTTGGCTGAACACCTTTCTCATGACGTTCTACCAAGTCTTTGAATTCTTTGGGGGGGTACACCATTTCGTCCTCAAACTCTTCTTCAATCCTCATAAGGTCAAAGTCGAGTTTAAGATCAAAATCGTACTCTTCCTTTTCAAATTCCGTTTTATCCAGGTACTCATTTGATTGAAACAGATCCCTTGAAAACTCTTTTTTTTATTTTTGAAAAATATCTATTTTTTTGTAATTTTGAAAGGTTTTTTATTTTTTTGATTTTTGATAAATTTTTGATTTTTTGGTTTTTTGAAAAATATTTGATTTTTTTCTTTTTGGATACCTAAAATAAGAAGAACAATCATGCAAATTTGTTAGTAAAGATAGGGAGCCCTCAAAACAGTCTTTCCCTAAGGATGAGGGCTCGTTATGATCATTGGGCAAATTAGATTTGTCTAATGGCATTTTTTTAGGCCTAGACAGCCTCAAGGCTAACGGGAATTCTTCCCAATTGTTCAAGACTTCCCCTTCTCTGAGGGGACGGATGAGATGAGAAATCGATTTGTTTGATGGTTTGGTCAGTGGTTTAAAGAGGACCATTATCTCCAATTGATCTTTGTTAAGTTGGGGCATAGTCCTTCCCAAGTTTGGTGGGATGATGACTGATACCCAGTCGAGGCCAATGGGGAAGGGTGATTCTTTCTCTTGGTTCGCGGTGATTTCCATTTTTATAGGCTCTTGGGTAGTCTTTGATAGACTTTCGTTGGAATCCCCATTGAATAAGACATCAATGCCTTCCATGAAGGAGGGTTGGGACACCACAACATATTCTTCTTGAATGTGCTGGGGTTTGAAACTTACTACTCTCGACTTTCTAATTTGCTTTGTCAACAGTTTTTCTGGTAGACTGTCGGGTTTGGGTTGAGATTTTGGGAAGCTGACACTAATATGAGAAACTCTGCCCAGATTCCAGACATTTGGTTCACAGTTTTATTTTCTGGCTAATCGAAGTTACTTCTTTTTTGTCGTACATATCTGATATGTCCTTTTTCGTGGGCCTGAACCCCAAACCAAAATAAGGAGTGTGCTTCTTTGCTTCAACTAGCGTAACTTTCCCTTTTCCTCCCGGTCTCAACCTTTGTTTGGGTCGATAACCTACTTTTTTCAAAACCCGTTCGATCATCAGATTTGCCATTGATAACTCTACTTTCTCCCTTTCTTTCCCATTTGCAACATGATTAACAACAGCAAACTGATAGGAGCGGTACAACGTTTTATCCTTCGTCATCTCTATGTTGATAAAGGGAACGTCTGGAGCGCTCTCAGCCAGGATAAGATTCTCTGCTAAGACAGATATCATCATCTGCCCCATGATAAATTTGAATATTTGGTGCTAAGAGGAAGGCACTGTCCCAGCAATATGGATTCACAGACTGTCCAATAGTAAGTTGAAGGTTGTCGGTATTTTCATGACCTCAAACGTTATTTCAAATGTATATGAGCCTATTGTGATTGGTAGGTCTACTTCCCCAAGAGAATCCCTTCTTGAATTGTCGAAACCTCGATCAACCTTGTTGTTGGGTTTGACATGCGACCAGTTGGCATTGAGCTTGAGAAATGTTTCAAGAGGATAGACATTGAGGGCCAAGCCACTATCAATTAATATCCTAGCTACCATCATGCCCTTGCACATGACCTTATTTAGCAGTTTCACGTGCCCCCGTCCCTCTGGCACGAATTCGTTTTCTGTAAAGATGATGGGATTGGGAGCCATGATTTGACCAACCGTTTGTTCTAGTTGTGCGGGCGAAGTGGTTGTAGGTATATGCCATTTCCCCAGAATTTTTAGCAATACTTCTTGGTGCTCTTCTGATTTCTGTAAAAGATCCAAAATACTGATTTGAGCCGATTGTTTGTTCAGCTGGTCCACTATATTATGCTCACTCTTATGAATGAGCTTAGTGAAGTCTGTAGCCTCTTTATCCGATACCTTCGCCTCCTATTTTCTTTGTCGTCCTCATTCATCTTGCCCTTCCCCTTTTCTTTTCTTCTCTCCTTGTTCTTTGTCCCCTTTGCTATTTTTTTTGCCTTTTCTCTGATGCTTACCCCTTTTACTAGTACCCTCTAACACCTCCCTACTTTTGTCATATGGCCAATGTCAACCACCATGGCCTTTTTCATGGTCTCAACCCTTGCAATCATGGTTATGGTGGGTCTCGTAGCTCCAAGGAATTGTTGGTTGGAACTATAGGGGATTGGTAAGTGAGCGTATGGTCATTAGAGGTGGGTCAGGTTTTACATTGAGAATGAGGGGTGGTGGTGATGATTTAGATACGATGTGATAGAAGGAGTTACGTGAGGAGTTGATGAAGTGTATGGAATGACGAGTAGTGGACGTGAGGATGAGGTGTATGATATATGAAGGGGGGTCGAGTCATATTTTTTTGACTTGGCAATGAGTAAGGTATGATGAGAGGTGAACGGGTAGCAGTATTTTGATGAGTGGGATGGATGGTGAGATCAACCATTCTAAGAGGTAATTGTGTGTTTCAAGGTAGATTTGTCCTGTAATGGTTGACTGTGTTAACCGTAGACATTTCTACTTTTTTTGTTAAGTGGACCCTGATTTTTACCTCGATAGAGGCTATCAAATTTGATGGATTGAAGTCGAGTTCCTCGTAAATGACATGCACCCTGTGCCCATCTCCCCCTCCATTGTAGTGTGTAGAGGGTTTTGATTGATGTTTTATTGATGAGTGAGATTTGCCGGCCCATCCAATATGAGTACTTTCTTGTCTATCAAATTCTACACCTGGTGCTTGAATTGCTAGCATTGATATGTAGAGTGCCCTAGTGCACCCATATGAAATTCATAGAACAAGTTGGGGTTATACCCTGGTCCTTTAACAGCATCGAGATTTGGTGGACGTTTTGTAAGATATTCTCCTCTCGGTAAGATTGGCAGTAATTCTGATAGTGTCATAGATAACCTGGTAAACACTCTGTTTACCCTGTTGGGTCGTGCCTGCTGGTTTTACCTGTATAGTGGTGCCTGCTGTGCGATTGGTGGAAGATTTTCCCTAAATTGATTTTGAGGTGCAAGGTTCCAAGCTGGTGGTAGTGTCAGAGCCCATGAAGTTGACGGCGCTTGTGGTCTTGGTGTCGGTGAAGGGATGAAGAGGGGTCGGTTTGGCTGTACGTTGTTGACTTGTGTTTCTTCCCTCTTCTTCCCCATAGGCACGACTTTCTCTGAGAAGAGATTCTTACTATTGCCTCTAGATTTGTAAAATTAAAAATCATACCAGTTCGGATCCCGTCCTCGACCCGATCTACTACTTGTACCAGATTCGAGAATGTGCCTATGGTGTACCCCACCAGATGAGTATAAAGGCGTACCCTAGTGTCGAAATAAACATGGTGTTCATATCTTACTCGGTCATTGCAGGCCTTACTTGTGAGGCTGACTCTCGCTACCTCTGTACATTCTCTTTCACTGTTTCTCTCTATTTTCTTGTCATCTTAGCCATGTCGTTCTGATGTAGACCAACATCCATATTGAATCAGTAATTGTGCCAGAACATTTCTGCCAGGTCTTGTCAATTTTTAATGAAAGTATGACCCAACTCGGAGAACCATTTGAGTGTCAGCCCCGTTAAGCTTCTGTGGAACAAAGGCACCAATGGCCTGTCGTCCTCGTCATATTGGCACATAGATCCGCAATATAATTTCAAGTGTGATAGTGGGCACCCCACTCCATTATACTTTTTGAACTTCAGATACTTGAACTTGACTAGTAATTGAGCATTGGAATAGAAACAGAGGTCCTTGAATCGAGTTCCACTCATAGTATTAAGGCATTTCATCCTCCTCATTTCTTTTTATAGAGGCTCGATTTGTTGAGCCAAATTTTTATCTGTTGCACTTTTGGCCTCTGTGGCCCTGTACTTGCATTCGTCATCATAAATGACCATAGGGGGTGGTCGATTATGTGGAATATAGAGTGGGGGCCTTTGGTACTCCGCAACTGTAGGAGGCATAGTGGTCTGTGGTCCTGTGGAGGTTGCTCAGGTAAGTTTTAATTTGACCCCGATGCATGGTACTGTATTATCTGGGCCTGTATGATGCTGGCATTGGCTAACACAATAGTTAACATTTTTTCCTGCCTCTCAGTCATTTTTAGTAATGCCGCTATCCTTACATCAACATATGATGTTTTGGCCGCTGTGGGTTGTGCTGGTTCAGAAGAACTCATGGTGACGGTGGAAGATCGGAGAAAATATGGAAGTACCTTTGACTGCTTATATTTCTTTCGTTTGGACACCTGTAGGTACAGAAGACCAAGCATTACTATCTTTGTTTATAAGAAGAAAATGCATGATGTTTTATTAGGTCGGGTAAAGTTATTTATTATTATAAGGTAAATGAATTTTAAAGAAAAAGTAGTTTCTCGGCATGGAGCCAGTATCAACGTGGAATTGGTGAAATATTTTGAAAAAAAATTACATCAGCATAGAGCTGGTATCGACACGGAGTCAGTAGAATATTTTGAAAAAGGGAATTTCATAAGCACGGAACTGGCATCGACCCGGAGCCGATAAAAATATTTTGAGTAAAGAATTACATCAACACGGAGTTGGTATCAATACGGAGTTGGCATCAACACGGAGTTGGTATCAGCGCGGAGCTGGTATTGACATGGCATCGGTAAAATAATTTTAAAAAAATAATTACACCAACATGGAGCTGGCATCATCACGGAGTTAGCATCAACACGGGATTGGCATCAGCACGGAGCTAGCATCGACACGGAGTCGGTGAAACATTTTGAAAAAGTAATTTCATCAACATGGAGTTGGCATCGAGACAGAGTCGGTAAAATATTTTAAAAAAAATTACATCAACACGGAGCTGGCATCGACACGGAGTCGATAAAATATTTTGAAAAAGTAATTTCATCAATACGGAGCTGGTATCGACACGGAGTCGGTAAATCATTTTAAAAAAATAATTACATCAGCACGGAGCTAGTATCGACATGACATTGGTAAAATATTTGAAAAAAATAATTACATCAGTACGGAGCTGGCATCGACACGGAGTCGGTAAAACACTTTGAAAAATTAGATTTTTGTGAGCAAATCGAGTGGGAAGAGTACACGTTTTTTGTTAGCTTCCAATTGAGTTCTATGAAATCAAGGTTGGCCAATTAGATCCCAAGGGAATAGGTGGCACACGATGCTTTCGTAGGGGCATTCTTAAATCATCTCATTTCCTTGAATAGACGTAGTCTATCCCCTCGTATCAACAGGGTAAGATCGTTTTTAGGCACCGACTTTGATCAAAGACTACAACGGATGCTTTTAAAATTTTTTTTTTTAAAGATTGAATTCATTCGAGTTGATTGATTGGTTGTTAGTCTTGTTAGATCATAGATGGATCATGGACTTGGTTCGATATGGGTCGTGGTCCCGATTTGTAGTGGATTTGGGTCGTGGACCTAGTTGAAATGGATCTGGGTAGTAGACTCGGTTGAAATGGATGTGGGTGGGGGGACCTAATCTTGCTTGGATATGGATCGAATCACGGGATTGGTTTGATTGGAGAAAATTCGCATATCTCTCTTCTTATTTTTTTCGAAAATGATTGGTGGGAGGCTTGAGGAGACTTGATGGTGCTTGTCCCCAAGTTTCGAGATCGATTGGTTGGCCAGATTGCGCAACAAGCCTAATTGAGGCCCAAGTCTTAACCTATCTCAATTTCGCTTATTGACGAATTTTTTTTGGGTGGTATTGACGCTTAAACAGCAAGTGGGAACTCTATCATTTGGTCTGTTGTCAAGTTTCGCACAGGTCCGTTTCCAAGGCACGGGTGGAACTATCATTGTCTCATCTGTACTTTGAACATGGTTGAAACCTTCACTATTTCATCTGTGTTTCCAGAACGGATGGGACATGCGATGTTCCATCCGTGCTTTTAACCCGGTTAGAATGCCCATTGTTCCATTTGTGTTTCCAGAATGGATGAAACACTCACTGTTTCACCCGTGTTTCCAGAACGGATGAGACACATTTATGTCTATCCGTTTCAGGGACACGGATCAGAAAGAAATCCAGTTCCTGAACCTTCACAAAAACTGGTTCCCTGGTTCATGTTTTGAACGTCCCTCACTAGTTGTTGTTTTAATCACTCACTTACTTTTTTTTATTATTATTATGATGTAATGTGCATTCCTCCTTTTTACCTAAGGGAAGATGGAAAGGAAACAAAATAAAACCTACGATCTAATTGCCTCTTTTAGGCTTACAATTTGGGCTTTGAGGTCCGAATACACATACACATTGCTTCGGGGGTCGATTGTAAACTTGAAAACTTGAGTCCTAGCATTGTCTAATCGGGCACATGCATGCGGTTAGTAGGTGGCTTTACGGTTACTTGATCTTCAAACGTCAATGCATACCGGAGTACACACGGCATTGGTTGGTGATAGGATTTGATATGTTCATCCCTGATACTTGAAATAACGATCTTAAGTCGTAGAACTACTAGGCACCGGGACTAAATATATTGAGGGTGGGGTGGTTTGTGCAATGGGGCTATGCTCGTAAGTGCACGTGCAACAAGATTTTTTATTTTTTATTTTTTTATTTTTTTTTCATCGACCCCCTTACAACACATGCAATGAAAAGCATCGAAAGTAAATAAATATTACAACTTGGACATGTGAAAAAAAAATAAAAAAATAAAAAAAAACATAAGAAACAAACAACAAACAAACAATGTTAGTAAATAGAAATTATTTTTTTCAAAATGATTGAGTTGTCATGAGGAATGAACCATGATCCCTAGTGGATTCGCCAGCTATAGATACATGGTTCTCGATTATGAAAGCCACATCTACTAAGGTTTGGAGTCGTCACCATTCATGTTGTAAGATGGTGTGAATGGTCACCCGATGTATCTTTTTAGAAAAATATCATTTTTGTCGTTTAGTGACTCTTGATGGATAAGATACCGGTCAACCTCGAGATCGGGGTTGCTCGATTGGGGAAAGGGAAGGTGTTAGGCCCCCTTTTCTCCCTGCCAAGTGGCAGTAATCTCAACTTAACTCGGTCATTTTGATTAAAAAATACGCAAAACAAATTGCACGTGTCGTGCATTTGTACCCTAAGTAAGGACTTGTTTTTTACTTTAGCTTGTACGAATCATCTCATTGAAATAGATGATCCTAAAGAGCATTAGCCGTAGACGTAGTTGATATTAAAAAAAATGTTGGTTAAAGTTTTGAATCCATTCTCATAGGTTGAAAAGAATCCGAATTCCAACTTGCCTCAAAATAGTTTTTTAGGATTAAAATCGATTTTATTTTTGAAAGGGGTTACAATCTTTATACTTTCAACCGGACCGAAGTCCAATCTACCAGAGATAAGGAAGAGAAGTATTACATCTTAGAGGCCTTTTAAAACAAAATAAATAGAGGAGGGGAATAATAGAAAAATGAGATGGAGAGGATAGAGAAGAAGAGGGGGGGAATGTGATTCTGTTGACCCACATTGAAGCTTCTCTTTTCTTTTTTCCTTCTTTTTCTATGTCTTCTTGAGTCCTTAGTGATTTAGAAAAATGTCCCCCTTTTTTTGTTTGTTTGTTTTGTGTAATTGAAAGAGTAAAGAAGAGTTGATGAGAGAATTAAAATGAGTGTAGTATTTTTTTGTTATGAGACTTGGTAACCTTTTTTGGAAGGGGATGGGGGGTATTTATAAGTGTTGGGAGTATATTTTGGGGGGTATAATGGGATGAAAGGTTGAAAAAGAGTAGAATGGTTAGGGATTGAATGTGAGGGGTATGTAATTTTGAATAGATAGGAGAGTAATTATGTAATGGAAGAAATGGGTGGTGTCTTGATCCAAATGGTTTTGATCTTACCCAAACCATTTGGGTAGAGTTTTTGGTGAGATGAGTGATAGAGAATAGTGGTGTAAGGGGTTAGGTATTTGGCTGAGTGTTAGGTTGGTTGAGGAGGTAGGGTGTTTAGATTAGGGTAATGGGTTGTGTAAGAGGTTGGTTAGTTGGTTGGATTTTGAGGAGATGATGACATGTGGCAAATGGAGATGGGAGAGTAAGGTGATGAGATTGATTGATTGGTGAAGGTGGTTGTTTGATTAGAGAGGAAGAGTGTGGGTTGGTTTTGTGAGAATGATTTTGTACGGAATGATGAGGGTGGTGTGGGTTGTGATGTGAGTTGGTGGAGTGTTTTAAGGAAAGGTGATGGATTAGGGTGTAGAGGATATGGGTTGTGATGTGGGTGGTTGATTGAGTAAGAGAAGAGTGATAGGGTAGGATATGGGTTGAGGTGATTTTTGGAGAAAGGTGCGATAGTAGATGAATTGTTTAAAGAAAGGTGATGGGGACAGGTGATTGGATGAGGGAGGTATGAGGGGACATGTGTCACCTTGTGATGATAAAAGTAGTGATTGGTTGATGTGGGTGTTGGTTTGTGGGTTAGGGTTATGGGTAGGGGTTTATGGGCTTTGTAGTGTTGGGCTTGGGCTTTGGAAGTGGTTTAGGGTTTTAGGAATTGGTTGGGGGTTATTTTGGAAATGGTTTTGAGAGTGTAGGTTGGTTTTAGTTTTTAGGTGATATGGAATTGAATTTGGGTTAGGTGGTAAGATGAAATATGTATTTTATGTGAATTACCGGTTCGTTGGCTTTGAACGGGCTTAAGGTTATTTTGGATTGGGAGGCGGAATGGTGGGTGTAGAACAAATGGTAAGCATCCCAACTTTCATTAATTTTTTTGAGATTTTGCAAATCATTGTATTGATCAAAGTGCCATGTGTTGGCGAATTGGACTTATTTGGCCCGTTAGCGAATTTTATCGAAAATTAGGTATTCTTAATTTCAAGAGTGGAGCGGTAAAGGTTGGGAAAATATAGGGCAGGCCGAGTCCCTTTTGGTGGGATCACTAGACCATTAGGAAGTCTTAGGGGCCTCGTTTTGATAAAATACCATATTCTAATGATTCGGGCCTTCGAGGCCCATTGGCCAAGTTTAGTTTATTGGAAAACTACTATTTTTAGGCCCTTTCGAGTGGAGGCCTGTTCAAATTGCGATGTCTACAGAAAGCATTCCGTTAAAGTTCTCAAATTCAAGATGCAAAAGGAAATAAATAAACACGGGAAGCCTCGCAATCCTCACTTGCATATTTCGAACAAGTCAAGAGAGCTCAATATCATGATAAGATGTTTTATATTAAAAATGAGTAGAAGTACTTCGCTATGATGTATAATAATCTTCCATCTACTTAATATAAAAAATGAGCAAAAGTACTTTGTTAAGATGCATAAAAAAAACAGCAATTTAAAACATTTAAATTCAAGGAATCTTTTTATATAGGAAATTCATTTTTCCTATTGATATTCTACTACTAATCAAATCCAAAATTAAAAAGAAAGGTCAATCCCTAATATAGAAAAATCACAGTATGCGTGAGAAAGGTAAGATGTATAATAATCTTACTGGGTACTTAGGGTTAGGAACTGCCGAGGATCTTCAATGGATGGAGCCGCCGCCACATTCATATCGCCTCCAATGAACCCACCACCACCTCTTGAGCCACGTCCCCGACCACGTCTTCTTGGGCTGTAATACCTCTCCTTTCAACAAACTTTAGAAACTCATTTATGCTCACTGACTACAAGCACAATAACAAGTTTAAATAAATATAACAAATCAGTATGGAAGACATCGACCAAACATCAGCTACGAATATTAACAAATGCTCAAGAAGAAAATAGAGAGAGAAGTAAAAAATATGCATCAAAATATATTTTAATACCAAAGTTGTCTAAACATTATGAATCTAAAAAGTATTTAGTGTTTCTTGATATGGTCTTAGAAATTAAACCATTGTAATGAACTAATTATTTAAGCTTCTAAGTGTTTTTGATAAATGAGAAGACCTAGTGTAATATGAATGCCAGTGTAATCTAGGAATCATCTAAGAGAAACAACATATGACACAAAGTTTCTAGAATAAGAATTCTATGATACTCACAAAGGCCCACAAGCTTTATGTCTATATTAAATGATACATTTACGAACATATTGATCAATAATTCATTATTAATATGAATTATGGACATTTTTTTTTATTATGCTCTGTCTAAATTCACAAAAAAGTCAAAAGACAAAATCAAGGTCTAGGCTAATGTAGGTTTCTGTCATGATTTTGGATCCCAACTTTTGCAAGAATTTGAAAGCCAATTGTGTGGAAAACATTTTTTCAGCCGAAAAGTGCTTTTCAGCAAAAAGTTAAAAGCTTCGAAACACTGCGGCAAAGTACAACTTTTAATTAGTAGCTCATAGAAGTCTAAAAACATCTCCTCTTATAATCAACTCTAAAGTAAGAAAGATCAGGAGTGATCTTTCAAGTTTGACAAAATGGGCTGAAACAGACACTCCACCCTCTGGAGGGGCTCAAACCTTCCCTTTAAGCAAACCTTCTTTCAAAGCAATCTTTTGGTTGTACCTCTTCCTTAATTGCTTTGTTTTCTCTCAGATTCACCATTCTCCAATTTGACAAGTTGTTTTATGAGAATGGCAAGTGAATTCAATCCGAGCAAACGCTGTTATGACCTTAGCATGTCGAAGAGAACCAAAAAACCATTGATGATGCTTGAAGGGCCCGATCAATCTTCTTCTTCTACAGATGTTTTCAAAGAATCCAAGGACGGCATTGGAGAGTTGAAACATGATCAGCAAACCGAAGGCGGGGATTCACTTGGCGAGAACTTCATGGAAGAAGAGAAGAATCTCCAATTGGTGACAATGCAGCATGGAGGGAGTGTGGAGGGTATCAAGTTTGGTAGGATGATGAATCGTTATTTTAAAGTCTTCAGTCATTTGATCAAGATTAAGCGAGATCCTCGCCTGTGGGCCCAGAAAAAGCCTGTTCTTCAATTAACGATGTAGGATCTAATCAGGCTTCACCTATTATGCATTTTGTCTCTCATATTATTTTCCTATACATAATTATGTGTTCGGAGTGGGGTGCTGGTGATGCCTTTTGGTGGTTTAAATTTAAATTCTCTGTATATGTAATTTAAAGCCATCTCGGCCTAGAGCTTTGTTCCATTTTACATTTTTAATCAAATAAAAAATCTCTCTCACCAAAAGCCCTTTCCAATAATTTAAGATTCTTCAAAGTGATACAATTAAATTCGAGAGCTGCTATTGGCAGCCCAAATTTTACATCATACACCCCAATTAAAAAAAATTAATAATAAATGAAGGGGTGAAAATAAGTAAAGTTAGGGTGCCAATAGAAGCTCTTTCGTTTTTCTTTTTTTTTATAGTGTGTGTGCTAGATTTCTATTTTTTGGGTTTAAGATTTTATATGAGCCTAATCACATCTGTAAACAGCCACTAAAAATGTTTGAATGAGTGTTATAATGTTTTGTAATGTGAGATTATAATTTGAGCGAAGCCTTTGTAATGTTGCTAGAGTATTTTTGTTAGGAATGTGCCTTAGAAAAGTTTTTTTTTTTTTTTAATATTTATAGACTTTCACTTCTTGGAGATTATAAATTTGAATACGATTCTAGTTTTTTTACATTACACCATTTATTATTATTATCATTATTATTATTTTTATTTTTATAATCGGGTATTCTTATAGATAGGGGACCAGGGTCATACCTGGGCTTTGCCCAATCCATAGAGCATGTTCTTGTCCAAGCTCTAGTCCCGGCTCACGTGCAATGCCCGCACATCACACCTGCCAGGTAAGTGAGGGTGCGCCCTCACGGATGGCCCTGAAGAATTAATGCTCATATTGGGTATCGAGCTCACAATCTACGAGTATTAACCTCTTATCGGTCTGAAATTCCCATTGAGCAAACCCATCAGTGTTTACACCATTTATTATTTCATCATGATTATGAGTACTTGACTAAACATCATTGCCCATAGGATGTATTGTAGGTTGATTATGTGATTGGCTTAGGGTTAACACGAGGATATAATCAACCAGTCCCTTGCACCTAAAAGGGTCACAACTTTGGATGAAGGTTGGCACTTCATTTACGAGGTTGCCACAATGTTATGATTTTAATGAATAAAATCAAGAATTTGTTTTTTCTAACTATTTCATATCATATATATATAGGGTGGCATTCTGAGGCCCTAAAGTGAGCCAAACATTGTGCCAACAATTTTTTAATGTATGGGTTAGAAGTTTCAGAATGGGCTGATTTTTTCTAAGGATGATCTCTACGATGAGGAGATCATTCTCACCAAAAATCAACCCATTCCAAAACTTCTAATCCCATCAAAAGTGATTTACAAAAATCGGACGGTCCACGATTCTTCAACTTGTAAACTAGGGTTAAAAGTTTCGGAATGAGCTGATTTTTGGTGAGGATGATCTTTCCATTGTAGAGATCATCCTCACAAAAAATCAGCCCATTCTGATACTTATAACCTTTGTTTTGAAAAATGTTTGGCACAATGTTTGACTCTTTTAGGGCCTCCAAATGCTCCCCATATATATATATGGGTGGCGTTCAAGGGCCAACTTTTTAGCAAACTTTTTGGCAAAACATTTTTCAAAACATGGGTTATAGGTTTTGGAATGGGCTGATTTTTGGTGAAGATGATCTCTACGGTGAGGAGATCATCCTCACAAAAAATCAGCCCATTCCAAAACTTCTAACCCATGTTTACAAGTTGAAAAATCGTGGACCGTCCATTTTTTATAAACTGGTTTTGATGGGGTTAGAAGTTTTGGAATGGGCTGATTTTTGGTGAGGATGATCTCCTCACCGTAGAGATCATCCTCACCAAAAATCAGCCCATTCCAAAACCTCTAACCCATGTTTTGAAAAATGTTTTGCCAAAAAGTTTGCTAAAAAGTTGGCCCTTGAACGCCCCCCTATATATATATATATATATATATGGGAAATGTTAAGCACCCTAAGTTTTACCACACATTTTAACAAACGTTTTTTGTCCTACATGGGTTAGAAGTTTTGGAATGGGCTGATTTTTGGTGAGGATGATCTCTATGATTAGAAGATCATCCTCCCCAAAAATCAGCCCATTCCGAAATGTTTAGCCCCATGTTTACACTTTGAAAAATCGTGGACCGTCCACTTTTTGTAAACCATTTTTGATGGGGTTAGAAGTTTTGGAATGAACTGATTTTTGGTGAAGATGATCTCCTCACCATAGAGATCATCCTCACCAAAAATCAGCCCATTTCAAAACTTCTAACTCATGTAAGACAAAACACGTTTGTTAAAGTGTGTGATAAAGCTTAGGGTGCTGAACGGGACCCTATATATATATATATATATATGGGTCCCGTTCGCCACCCTTAGTTTTACCACACACTTTAACAAACACGTTTTGTCTTACATGGGTTAGAAGTTTCGGAATGAGCTGATTTTTGGTGAGGATGATCTCTATGGTGAGGAGATCATCCTCACCAAAAATCAGCTCATTCCAAAACTTCTAACCCCATCAAAATTGACTTACAAAAAATGGACGGTCCACGATTTTTCAACGTGTAAACATGGGGCTAAACATTTCGGAATGGGCTGATTTTTGGGGAGGATGATCTTCTAATCATAGAGATCATCCTCACCAAAAATCAGCTCATTCCAAAACTTCTAACCCATGTAGGACAAAAAACGTTTGTTAAAATGTGTGGTAAAACTTAGGGTGCTGAACATTTCCCTATATATATAGAGTAGCGTTCAATGGCAAACTTTTTGGCAAAACATTTTTCAAAACATGAGTTAGAGGTTTTGGAATTGGCTGATTTTTGGTGAGGATGATCTCTACGGTGAGGAGATCATCATCACCAAAAATCAGCCCATTCCAAAAATTCTAACCCCATCAAAAACAGCTTACAAAAAATGGACGGTCCACAATTTTTCAGCTTGTAAACATGGGTTAGAAGTTTTGGAATGGGCTGATTTTTGGTGAGGATGATCTCCTCACCATAGAGATCATCCTCACCAAAAATCAGCCCATTCCAAAACCTCTAACTCATGTTTTGAAAAATGTTTTGCCAAAAAGTTTGCTAAAAAGTTGGCCATTGAACGCCCCCCTATATATATATATATATATATATATATATATATATGGGAATTGTTCAACACCCTACACTTTACCCTATGCTTTACCAAACATGTTTTGTCCTACATGGGTTAGAAGTTTTGGAATGGGCTGATTTTTGGTGAGGATGATCTTTACGATTAGAAGATGATCCTCACCAAAAATCAGCCAATTCTGAAATTTCTAGCCCCATGTTTACAAGTTAAAAAATCGTGGACCGTCCATTTTTTGTAAACCATTTTTTATGAGGTTAGAAGTTTTGGAATGGGCTGATTTTTGGTGAGGATGATCTCCTCACCATAGAGATTATCCTCACCAAAAATCAGCCTATTCCAAAACTTCTAACCCATGTAGGACAAAACATGTTTGGTAAAGCGTAGGGTGGCGAACGGGGACCCTATATATATATAGGGTCCCCGTTCGCCACCCTAAACTTTACCCTACACTTTAACAAACGTGTTTTGTCCTACATGGGTTAGAAGTTTTGGAATAAGCTAATTTTTGGTGAGGATGTTCTCTATGGTGAGGAGATCATCCTCACCAAAAATCAGCCCATTCCAAAACTTCTAACTCCATAAAAAATGGTTTGCAAAAAATGGACGGTTCACGATTTATCAACTTGTAAATATGGGGCTAAATTTTTTGGAATGGGCTGAGTTTTGGTGAGGATGATCTTCTAATCATAGAGATCATCCTCACCAAAAATCAACCCATTCCAAAACTTCTAACCCATGTAAGACAAAACACGTTTGTTAAAGTGTAGGGTAAAGCTTAGGGTGTTGAACATTTCCCATATATATATATATATATATATATATAGAGAGAGAGAGAGAGAGAGAGAGAGAGAGAGAGTGTGTGTGCCAACTATTTAGCCACCACGTTTTGGCTTACATGGGTTAGAAGTTTTGGACTGGGATGATTTTTTATGAGGATGATTTCTATGATGAGGAGGTCATCCTAACCAAAACTCAGTCCATTCCAAAATTCCTAACCCCATCAAAAGTGGTTTACTAAAAATGGGCGGTCCATGATTCTTCAACTCATAAACATGGGGTTAGAAGTATTGGAATGGGTTGATTTTTGGCGAGGATGATCTCCTCATCATATAGATCATCTTTACCAAAAATCAACCGATTCTGAAACTTCTAACCCATGTAAGACAAAACGTGTTGGCCAAATAGTTGGAACCCGAATGGGACCCATATATATATATATGGGTAGCGTTCGATAGATAATCTTATGGGGATAATGTTGGGAGAAATTTTTTTGTCCGATATGGCTTCAAAGATTCAAATTGGGTTGATTTTTTGCGAGGATGATCTCTATGGTGAGGAAATCATCCTCACAAAAAATCTACTCAATTTGGAACTTCTAACTCCATTAAAAATGATTTATAAATTAATGATAAAAATTAACAATCCACAATTCTTCAACTTTAGAAACCACTTTTGATGGAGTTGGAAGTTTCAGATTGGGCTGATTTTTTGTGAGGATGATTTCGTTACCATATTGATCATGCTCACAAAAAATTAGCTAATCCAAAACTTTTAAGCCATATATGACAAATTTTGTCTCCCAACGTTGTCCCTCTAAAGTTGTTTGCCGAACGTTCCCCAATATATATGTTGTAGAGGGTAAAATCGATATTTCACCAGGACCCTACACATTCCTTGATTAGTACAATGATCAAGAGTGTAGGAAAGAGATTGCCAAAGGGAAATGGTACTCAGATTAGCCTAGTAGTCCAAACCTACCTAATAGGAGGACAAGAAAAAGATAGATGTCTCCCCTGATGAGGGTAGAGCGAACCAATGTAACCGCACAGATCTCGATCCATTTGTGCTAGACTCTAAGATCTAAGAAAAATCCCAAGAACCCAGGGGCGTAAGAAGTTTAATTATAATTTGGTTAACATCCCTATGATCAGATCCTAGATTACCAAAAATCATAGAGGAAACCCGATTCTTTGGGAAATCATATATAAAGGAGGAAGAAACAAGAGAGGGTTTTTAGGCTCTTTTTCCAACCGAGCTAATAATCAAAAATTTTTTTGTACATTTCTAACTTGATCGTTGGAGGATTATTAACATGTACCATATTGTTGCCATCATGGAGGAGTAAGGAGCATCGTGACGGAGTAATAGAGTTAAGTAGCTAAAGGTAAGCTCACAACTACCTCTACAAATTGGCACCGACTGTGGGAAATTTTTAGTTCCATATTTTGTTAATTGTAAGACTTAGTTGTGTGTCAGACCAATTTGTATGAGAAGACGCTGAAGATTTCAAGAAAGTCGCTTAACCTCAGACACCTTGATAAAACGTTTTATATTTGTGTACACAAAGCCTAAAAGAAAATGAAACCACCTAAACCATTCTCCAACAGTTAGATTATTGTTAGGTCGACTAATATTAGTAAGTACATCTTATTTCCCGACCCATTCGTTCATCAAAACTTTTAGGAGCCAAAAATGGTTTGTTGGGATCCAAAATGGCTTAAAGGGTATTTTGATAATTTTACACCCCTTGGGCCATCATCCATCCCTTGGTGAGATTTTTGGGATCTTAGATTGGTAAGATCTACAAAATCTCTGAATCATTTGATCACCAAACTTCCTGAGAGTTGAAAATGGCCCAAAAGTGCATTTTGACAATTTTACTAATGTCAACTGTTAAAATTACCAGGGCTACCAATAAAATTACCAGAGCCACCTGTAGCAAGCATGCATTTCCATGTCCCTACTGTTTTTCACTCACGGTAACACGGATTTTGGTCCGATAGAACTAGTAGACCAAATGACTTGATCCCGAAAGTCAAAAATATGATCATTGGAGCCACCAATGTCACCGATAAATATCACAGCGCCACCGATAGGTCTCCCTTGATCTCCAAGTGTATTTAAAACTCATCTATTGAGTTCATTTGTGGATGAATCAAACCTAGAGGACTTTTGCTCTCCCTTCATCATACTTGGAGAGCATTCTCTACACACATGAGAGTCTAATTTAGGTGAATCCCCTTTCAACTTTCCTAGACCTCTTATTTGATCCCATTCCCACCATCAAATCTCACCTTACAAACACATTGGTACATTCATGGAGTATAGAGCAAAAGGAGAAGATGGAAGGAGTGGTCACAAGAAGCCGACGAACTCAAAAGCTTGATTAGAAGATCCAATCGTTGAAATGCACTTGTGAGCTTAAGAACTTGAAGAACTCAAGATCACTATAGACACCCCCTTTTTGCCTAGGCCAAGCTTAAGAACACAAAAAACCTTCTGAGAAAGGACTTGATCTAAGGTGTAATTCAGGAAGGTTCAAAAACCCAATTTTCAAGTAACCACGAGGTCTCAAGGCTATTTTCAAATTCTGGACTTAGGCCTGGTTGTACCTCATTCTTGGCCAAGCTTAAATTTAGGCTTGGTTGTACCTCACCCTTGGCCAAGCTTAATTTTAAGCCTAGAAGTACCTCAACCTTGTCCAAACTTATTTACTTGCCTGGCCAAGGGAGACCATGGTCAGGATCACTTTTTGCTTGGTCCAAGGGTGACCCACGGCCAGGTTTATTTTTGTTTAGGCCTTGGTTCACTTAAAGCCAATTTTGTTGGGCAGTTAAGGGTCTATGTGTGCTCAAAAATTTTAATGGATAATTACCATTTGAACCCCCTCTTTAATGACTTTTCACCCAAGAAATCTCTCCCTTTTATACTCTTTTACCCTTCCTCTAACTGTCCAATAATCCCACTACTTTGGTTTTTTTTATAATTTTCTTATTCTTTCAAGGTCAAATGTTGGTCCCCATATGAACGTAATTAATACACTAACCCCATATTTTTAGAAACAAAGGGAGGTAGATTACTCTTATGCTCTCCTAGCTTATCCTCAATCCTAGAAGGTTCTTTGTAATTTGACCAAATTCCATGGTTTGTGACAATTTTACCCAACATATAAAATTCTCTAGAACTTCTGAGAAAAGACATTCTTAATCCTAAGTTGATAGAAAGCTAACTAGGCTAAGTGACCTTAATGTCCAAAACCCAAATTTATATTTACATGCCATCTAGTCTAGTTCAGTTCTTTAGGATTTAACCAAAGCTAATGCCTTAAGACCGTTTTAATCTTCCCATAGTATTCTCTAGAACATGTTATCTTTTATAATCTTATCATTTGATCATCATGATTGCTTAGACTCATAGGATTGTAAAAGAAAATCAAGGACTCTTTGATGGGGGTGTTTGTTGTCTTTCATTGAGATTCTATTGAAAATATAGAGAACTCTAAGATTTATGACAAGTTTATTCCCAAGGGTCCCCTAAAATCCTATAAATAGGACTCCTATCCAAGGCAAATGAAAAGAAGAGCTTGAGTGATCAAAATATTCTATCCAAGTATCTCCTCAAAAGCCTATAGCCTACCAAAACTCTGTCCAATTCCTTTTTCAAACACCCAAGAAGCCTTAACCACGAAAAAAAAAGAAAGAAGAAGGAGAGACCAAGACGGGTGTAGTTGCAATTTTTCGATTCTTCTCATGTAATCCCCTTCTAAACCTTCCTTTTTTATTTACTCCCCTTTTTACATTTAAGCAAGTTTATTTTTAAGCTTTCTTTGTTTTTAACAATGTAGATTTTAGTTTGCTTTTGTTTGAGACTTGGAGGTAGAGAGTAAAACCTCCTAGAGGTAATCTCCTCCTATAAGCCCTCAATAATCTCTTAAAAACATTAGAGTAATTGTTCTTTGTTTATTTATTTTCCTTGTAATCTTTAAATTTTTAGTGTAAATGTACTTTATTTTCTTTAAATTCCTTGGAAATTTAAATTCGTAGAATAGATACAATCTTGTTTTCTTTCTTAATGGCTTAAGAGCTAGAGAATAATCTTTTCTTAGAGGTAATCTTCTATTTCTAAGTCTATTATATGCATACATTATGTACACACACATCACACTAGCTTTTCTAAAATGACTAAGTGTCAAAGGTGGGGATCTATCTAGATCTACACCTAACTCTCTAAGCTAAAAAAGAATCCCATCGAGGACACAACTCTTGCATAAGGTCCCTAGTCTATCTATGGTGGTGTCCAACTCACAGACACCTCTTAAAGGCTAAACCAACAAAAATATATTTCCAAGTGAGCACATAACTCCCTAAAAGAGTTTTGGGATCCAAGAAAGTGAAATCCATGTGGATTTTCACAAAAATTCTAGGCTCATAAAAAGTTTCAGCAAGCATCTTATTTCATTTTTAACTTGCTCATTATTTTTATTTGTTATTTTTTTTTATAGAAATAACCTATAGTCAATTCTCTTCAAATTTTCTATAACTTCCTCTATCTTTAAAACCTAAAACAAAAAATTTATAATCTCACCTTTGATGAATCATTGGTAATAGTCTTAGGATGGGAGAAACAAGGTGCCTAACATATTCCTTATCCTTGAATCTAGTTCTTTTATCATAGAATTTCTAGGAAGACCTTTTCCTTATATTTTGGATATGAGAGTCACTACAAACGAAATAAAAAATATATAGATTTTAAAACAATCTTTTTATGGTGCCTATTCACACTTTTATTGAATGGCGGCGTAGATGAGTCCAAACCCCAAAGTTTTCGAAGCTCACGTATCTACAGCTTGGTGACTCCATTATGGATAACGAGGGTTCAAACCAAAATTTTAATGACCATTGGTGTTGATTTAGAAAACTAACTTGCTGTTCTTTTCTTGTACCTAACATTTTCTTACTTCCTTTGTGTTCTTTTTCTTAGCAGAGAATGTTTGTAATAATTTGGGATTGATTTTGCTTATTTTTGTAGGGAAGTTTTGCTTGCAAAGTTGGTACACTTGTTTTTAAATGCACTTGTGCATTCTCGATCATAGTTAATTCATAAATCACTAGTCCTATAAAAACTCTCTAGCCCCGGATCCAAATAATCTTACGCCTTGACATAGCTCACCTTAAGATACAAAGATGAAAATATCCAACTCAATCACCAACATATGAAACACTAGCTTCGGCTTGTGTGGATGTTTGAAAATTTGAGAACCTTCAACTTACCTAACGACAATCATGCATAGCCTTTGATTAGAGGTTTAGGGCACGTTTTGAAAAAAAAAACTCCCAATGAATTGTGTGCTAACTCCTTAAAGTAATGTAAGTTTAAGTTGACCCACAAAGGTCAAGTTGTAAGGTTTTGTTCCAATGATCCATGTAATAGAATAGGATATCCCACCTTTAATAAGGGGGGATTTTCTCATTTTTTCACTTTTTTAAGCCTTAAAAGATACTTCCGATTGACCTAAACTTTCCAAAGTCAATTTTCAACTTGAAGAGGGCACAAACCCAACAAAAGAAGTTGAAAACAAATGTTGGGAAGGATTAATTTTGCAATAAAAAAAGTTTTAGTCCGTAGGTCAAAATAAATTTTGTAGGTCCACAACTAACCTTTGGCTAGGGAAAAGCTTTTGCATGGTCGTACCTTACCCTTGGCTAGGGCAAAAGTTTTTCCTGGCTATACCTTATCCTTGGTTAGGGCAAATATTTTACCTGGCCATACCTAACCCTTGGCCAGGCAATATTTTAGCCTAAAATGGCCTTCCCCACAGTCAAAAGTGATTTTTGGTATTATCTACCCTCACCCCCAGCCAAAATAAATGTTTGGCCAAGCTTTAACTTCACCCCAATTGACCAGAACAGAACCTTGACTTTTTTCCATTCTTTTGGCTTCTTGTGGTGAGTCTAAATCCAAATCAAGTGTGTTTTCACATTCCCACTTAGTGTTGAGCCGATGGTTCATTAGTGTCGAGGACCACCTTACTCTTAGGTCCAAACTTGAAGCCCATTGAAGTTTTCTTGCTCTCTTCAAGTATTAAAAGTACCCTTAATCTGCAGGGTGTGTGGATCCGCTTTTGATTTTTGGGGGTTTGGGAGTCGCCACCTAGTTATTATAGTCTAGGAACCTAATCATGACTCTAAACAAATGAATATCACTAATTTACGAAAAAGAAACTACGGGTCCGGGGATCACGTTACGGGGTTGGAATGTGTTAGACACTAACCTCGCCTGGCAAACGCCAATCTCTACTATTTTTCAAAAAAGATTACATTGGTAAAAGACCTAAAGCCAATATAAAAAAAGTATACCTAGATGATCACAATAATTTGTTCCCTCAGAATTGGTGGAGAGACTCCTCGTATGAGATTCCTTGTTTTGTTTCCGTCATTGGATCTGCTTTTGATCTTCAAGTTGAGGTATCTAGATTTGATTATTTTCTGTATTTTTTTGAAAGGTTTCTGGGTGCCTTTTTAGTAAAAACTGGGGTTTGGATGATAGGTAGGGAGTTAGGGCTTCAAAATTAGGGTATGGAGAAGACTAGGGAGACTTTTTTAACCTATTTTTTCTAAGGTTTATCTTTGACCTGCGAGATTGGGTTGTCGAGACTCCTATTTATAGATTTTTTGGAAGAGTTAGTGTTTAATTAGGTTTTTTTTAGATAAAGTGAATTAGGGTTTTGACTTAAGTCTTATTTGATTGATTAGGTTTCTTTAGATTAGGGTTTTAATTAGGGTTTGACTTAAGTCTTATTTGATTGACTATGTTTCTTTAGATTAGGATTTTAATTCTTAAGTACAATGAAAGAATATATTTTTAATTTTTGAAGAATCCCCCTTAATTATATTTTAATTCTTTATGCCCCTAGATAGAGGGATCTTTTAATAAATATCAGGGGGCTCCACTTAAATAAGTGGACAACCATCAACAATTTTGCTTGAGAGCTTGATTGATTGGTTTAAATTTTTTTAATTTTAATTAGCATTTCACTTTACATTAATTAATATTTTAATTATTAATTTTAGAATTTTAAATTATTAAAATAGGAAAGTTACCATTTTGCCCCCCGAAGAGGACTTTTGTATTGAAAAGTTGTTATTCGATGTTTTGGGATGTTTTGGAATTAATTTTTCATAAGGAATTCGATGGAATTATCCGTTTGTGTCACTCATGAATTTTTTGGCATGAAATAATTGTGAACCTTATGAGGGGTATTTTTGTAATTTTGTCAAATTTGGTGAAAATTGACGAAACGATTTATTTTGTTTCAATTTATTATTTTATATGTTCGAAAGGATTTTTCTAAGCATACCGTGGGTTTTAAGGATGTTTTGATGTTAGGGATATTTTGGTAATTTGATCATTTTTTAGTGATTTTTATCGTAAAACTTTTTTTTGTCAAAAAAATGATGATTTCTATGTTGTGATTCATATTTTCCTAGCATAACGTGGTTTCTAGAGTTTTGTTTGCTTGAGATACCTCATCTAAATTTCTGAAACATATCTAGTAGTAAATATAGCATTGGAACAATCATCCAGAATTAGGAATCGTCGCAATCAAGTTGACGAGTTGACTAATCAGGCAAGTGCAAAAATGGGGTGTCTACAGATGGCCCTCTTTGGCAGAGGGTTGAAGCAAACTAGATAGCAAATCTATTTCGGTAGATAGTGCGATATCCGAATGCCAAAGCTAGTGACAGTTCATTTTGTAGCATAATTTAACAATTCGTCGGGACGTTCTGATCTTTGAGTGTAAAACTCTCCCCGATCTAAAGGTATGTCAGATCCTTGAATTTTGGATATTTTTCCCTGACTAATCAAAAGTGCACGTGTGTGCAATGGATGATGCCTACTGAGTATTTTATCGGATCATTGAGAATAAATTCTCCCCGATAACCACAAATGTCAGATCCTAGAGATATTCTCTTGCTAATAATAATGATTTAAATTGAAATGCACATACGAAATGAAGACAATCACACAATATCGAATTATGGTAAGTTTGAATAATGAGATAGGTGATGTAGAACCTCCATTAAATCCTATCGAAATTCTTTTTCAGAGTTTGAGTCTCATTTATCGGACTCGAGCTTATTGGAGCCATGCTTCTCGGGCCAGGGTTTGTAGGAACTAAAAAAACCCTATTCAAGTTGGAGTCTCGTTTCTCGAACTTGAACTGAGGTTTACAAGAACTTAAACAATCCCGTTATTTCATTTTATGATTAAAACAAAGCTGGAGTCTCGTTTCTTGGACTCTGGCTAAGGTTTACAGGAACTTAAACAATCCTGTTAATTCATTCTATGATTCAAACAAAGCTAGAGTCTCATTTCTCGGACTTTAGCTAAGGTTACAGGAGCTTAAACAATCATGTTAATTTATTCTATGATTCAAACAAAGCTGGAGTCTTGTTTCTCGGACTCTGGCTGATGCTTATAGGAAGTTAAACAATCCCGTTAATTTATTCTATGATTCAAACAAAGTTGGAGTCTCGTTTATTGGACACTGGCTAAGGTTTATAGGAACTTAAATAATCTTGTTAATTCATTCTATGATTCAAACAAACTTGGAGTCTCGTTTCTCGGACTCTGGTCAAGGTTTACAAGAACTTAAACAATCCTGTTAGTTCATTCTATGTTTCAAACAAAGCTAGAGTCTTATTTCTTGGACTCTAGCTAAGGTTTACAAGAACTTAAATAATCCTGTTAATTCATTCTATGATTCAAACAAAGCTGGAGTCTCATTTCTTGAACTCTAGCTAAGGTTTATAGGAACTTCAACAATCATGTTAATTCATTCTATGATTCAAATAAAACTGGAGTCTTGTTTCTCGAATCTAGCTAAGGTTTATAGAAACTTAAACAATTTTGTTAATTCATTCTATGATTCAAATAAAGCTGGAGTCTCATTTCTCGGACTCTAGCTAAGGTTTACAAAAACTTAAACAATCCTGTTAATTCATTCTATGATTCAAACAAAGCTGGAGTCTCATTTTTCGGACTCTAACTAAGGTTTACAGGAATTTAAATAATCATGTTAATTCATTCTATAATTCAAAAAAGTCAGAGTCTCATTTCTCGGACTCTGGCTAAGGTTTACAGGAACTTAAACAATCCTATTAATTCATTCTATGATTCAAACAAAGCTGAAATTTTCTTTCTCAGACTCTAGCTAAGTTTTGTAGGCACTTAAAAAACCTACTCATTCTATGATTTAAAAAAAGTCAAAGTCTCGTTTCTCAGACTCGAACTTATTGAAGCCACACTTCTCGAGCTAAGGTTTGTAGGCACTTCAAAAAATCTACTCATTCTATGATTCAACAAAAGTCGGAGTCTCATTTCTTAGACTCGAACTTATTGGAGCCATGCTTCTCGGGCTAAGGTTTGTAGACACTTCAAACAACCTACTCATTCTATGTTTCAAAAAAGTCGGAGTCTCGTTTCTCAAACTCGAACTTATTGAAGCCACGCTTCTCGAGCTAAGGTTTGTAGGCACTTCAAAAAATCTACTCATCCTATGATTCAACAAAAATCAGAGTCTCATTTCTCAGACTCGAACTTATTGGAGCCCCGCTTCTTGGGCTAAGGTTTGTAGACACTTCAAAAAACCTACTTATTCTATGATTTAAAAAATTTGGAGTCTCATTTTTCGGACTCGAACTTATTAGAGCCACGCTTCTCTAGCTAAAATTAGTTAAAGACTCGGTATTATCGGGCTCAAACTTTGAAAGATCGGGCCTTTATTGGCTTATCATGCATCTAGATTATCATTAGGCTTCGTCGGACTTTGAAGCTTTGAACAAGATTTTCCTTTTTATCATGTGATTAAGAACAAAACTTTGAAATCACAATGACTTTCAAAAATGCCCCTAGTTTCAAGGTTGAATTTAGTTGGAATTTGACTTCGAAACTAATGGAATAGATTGCACTTGAAAAATATGAACGAGCAACTATGGACTCTGATATATGACAGATAAAAGAATCGACATTCCTTTAAATTTTCAAGACTCTTAAGATTATCATATGTGTAATAAAGAATTTGATCATTTTCATTTTGAATTTCCTTTGAAAAATGCTTGAGCTGGACTTAAAATCTTGATAATTATTGGAATAGAAGATCTTTCTCTTCAAAAAGGTCGATGGTTCTACACTTTCCTTTCGCGAATACTTAGACAAGCAAACATACTCTTAAAGATCTTACAATGTTCAAAATGGCTTCTGAGTTTCTTTAATTTCAACATTATTTTCATCAAATGTTGTGGATTGAATGGTTCTATATTTCCTAGTTTCTACACAAGCTTCCTTCTGAATTTTTTTTCTTGATGGGATATTTCTCCCTATTTGATAATGTCCTAATTTTTGCCTAAATCGCCTATTTAGGTTTTCAATCTAGCGGATTTTATTTTTCTTTTTCTAATGATGCCTTGATTTTTGCCTAGGTTCTTTTCAGGTTTTTAACCTAGTAGGCCTTATATTTTTTTATGATTATGCCCTAACTTTTGCCTAAGTAGTCTTTTTGGGTTTTTAACTTAACAGGCTTCTCTATTTTCTCGATGATCTTGAATAACCAACTCGATAACTTCCTTTTGAATTTTTCTTCTCAATGGGATTTTTCTTTTTTTATTTATCCTAATTTTTGCTTAAGTCGTCTTTTCAGATTTTCAACCTAGCAAGCTTTTCTTTTTTTCTTGATGATCTTGAATATTCAACTCGACAACTTTTTGGTTCCTTACACCTTAATCAAGTCAATTAGCATTTAAGAGGACTTAATAGATGGGCTTAGGACATGATTTAGAAAGAAAAGGTATAAGGCTCAACTTTACCTAAATGCCCCTAGTATAATATTGTTTTTTTTTTCTAATGTCCCTAGTTTGGCATTCTTGTCTTTTCTATTTTTTTTATGCCCCTAGTTTGTCATTCTTTTCTTTTCTGTCAATCATTTTGACTTTATCTTTTAATGTCCCTAGTTTGTCATTCTTTTCTTTTCTGTCAATTCTTTTTACTCTTTCTTTTAATGTCCCTAGTTTGAACATTACTTCTTTTGAACCTTTTAATAAGAGATTTTCCTTTTGAATAACATTTTTCTTAAGATAATACTTTTTTTTATATGACCGGGCTTGAAGTAAGTTCTCAGGTTTCCTACATACCCCAAATAGTTTTTTTTCTTTTGGGATCAGGTGAAAACGTAGTTCATACAAAGATTCCCTCCCGATATTAATTGGTGTGATTTAGAAAGAAGAGGTTATTCATGTTTTTAGAGGCTGCGAGGGGCTAAAGAAGGTTTTTTTTTCTTTATAAGACAAGAAAATGGTTCAACCAAAGAAGGCCTCATTTGGTGAAATACTTCTTGATTTGGTCAAGATTTTAGGAACTCGATATCTTGATTGCTCTGTTGAGTAAGGTCTTCTTTTAAGAAAGAGTAATCTTCAGTCTTCTTCTGAGAAGGAGTAATCTTCAATCTTCTTCTATGAAATTGAGTTTAATTGAATTCTTTGTATTTGACATTGAATCATTCAATCCTTTCCAAACTTTGAAAGAAATCTCACATTCTTTTGCTAATGAGAAAACATGATACATCCCTTCTTGTGGGTCTAGCACCTTTATCGATGGTTTCAACTATATCATTCTTGACTGATAATATTTGATTTTGAAGTTTATCCTCAACTTTAGGACTTGATCTATTTTGGTGCAATCTATCAATATATCATCATGAAACCAAGCTAGAATGTTGTTGAATTTCTCAAGTAAGTTTATAATTATCTCATGTTTCCCTGGGGATAATGTAGTACCAATTTATACTTCTTGAGTGTATTCTTTAATTTTAATATTTATCAAGTTCGATTAGTGAGTTTTGAGTTATTCTTCATGTTTGATATTATGCTCAAATCGTTACTACACGCACGATAATCAGAAGATTCTTTATTTTATTAGAATTAAAAAACAAAAACTGACAAACTCGATTAAGATTCGAGAATTAAAGAAAGACTAGTATAACTGAAATGACCAACTAAATTAAAAGACTGACGGAAATTGAACTAAAACTAAAAGGAAACTTATGGACACTTATCTAAAAAGCGAAGAGATCCTTTTGGGTGGATGGACTTGATACTATGGTGCAAGGTTAGACCACCTGGACTTGATAGTGGTACTTTGTCTTGACAACTCTTTTGACAGACCTTAAGTTGCATAGACGGGGGTTCAGAACATCTAGGAGCAATTATTACCTGATTGGAAGAAAACCAAGATTAATCATTGATTCTGAAGATTTGACTCTTAATCACATGATTAAAAATTTGATATAAATTAGCCCAAGTCTGGTAGAAAATATCGAATCTAAATGCACTATAAGTTTATAGTGATTAAGAAGGTGAAACAGATTAGTCACGGGTCTACCCTTGGTTGGGATAGAACCTTCGATCAGACAAAATAATTTGACCTTAATATCGAATCTTTTTCGTATAAAAAGGTCTGAATCTTTGAAAGTAAAACCAATTGGTCCAACCGGTTTGGTGTTGATCAGTTTAATCTATTTGTCAATTGGGACAATTGATTTACATTTCACACATTGGGTCAGACCGATATTGCGGGTTTAGTTTGAATAGTCTGGACCGGTCTGCCCACTTACCTGTCGATTGGATTTAATAGAGCAACCCGGGAACACCCATAGTCGGTTCGGGTCGTGACCTACAGGAAGGTTCTTAGACTCTAGGTTTACTACGTACAATGCAATTTTTCCGACCACCCATGCCCAAGTGCACCTATATATCTCTTGAGCATACTCAATCAGACGGTACGTGGTGACTTGGTTTGATATACCGTATAGGTGATAATTTAAGACTCCAACCCAAATCTCTAAAGTCAAAAGTAGCCAGTTTATTCCCTAGTTGAAAGGTGGCGCACGATGCTAAGTAATGGCACTCTTAAGTCACCTCTCGTCTAGAATAGAGGTAGTCTATCCCCTTGTACCGTAGTACATCAGGGCAGGATCTCGCTTAGGCACTGATTTTAACCAAGAAATGCAGTTGGTGAATTTAGATTAACTTTGATATACCGTATATGTACGAGTCTAGGGTTGATGATCGGGATATGTGACTTTGCAGCTTACAATAGGACAAAGGCTTAGGTCGCTCCAGCATAGGTGCATTGATATACCTTTCAAAATCACCTGATCAAGCGATACTGACGTCCCAATTTTATATACCCTAAGGTACGTGACTGGAGTTGTGGTTTTCATGAATGACGTCGCATCTCCGAGGAGATCGGGCCATGCACTAGTGCCACGTTGACTATAAGGGACATGAAAGCGCGCAATGCAATAAAATAAACATGCTAGTAGTGTATGCCAAATAAGGTGGGGTGTGCCCGGGGCATTCTTCAAATAAACGGGTCTATGAGCCAAATCAAATCACTAAAATATGGATATTAAAAAAATATGATCATACATCATAAATATCAAAAGCATCAAGATCAAGATTAAGGCATGCACATAAAAATATATATCTATCAGGATCATGACATATCAAATAGGCAATCAATCAAAGTAATGCAATAGAGAATAAAGATGATGTAGGTAAGAGTCAAACCTTTAGAGTCAACGGTTAACCTTGGTTTACTTCCAATCATGTAATAATTATTCCTAAATATTCTAAACCACCATCTGTACCACTTTGGGTCCGTGAAAAAAGTCGTCTTTCCAGAGTATCATTGTCAAGTCCAAGTAGTCAGCCCTCGCCACAAAAAGAAATAAAAACAATGGATGAAGCAATGCTCCATTAGATTTTGGAATCTTTTCAAGCAAAAATTATCACTTCTGTCCAGACACAAATTGAAGCCCTGAAGACTGAAAAGGAAAAAAATAAGAACCTTAGGATGTGTTTGACCTCGTCAAAAACCAAGAAGATAATGACTTACCTGTTGACCCTATCTTAGCTCATCGAATAACTCAGGTTGAAACTACTTTGAAGAATATCAAAGACCCCGACGATCTTGCTCTTGGATTAGTGGCAATGATTTTGTTTCCCACTGTCCGTCTGCAAGAAAAGTTCACAATGCTAGACATGGAGAATTTTGATGGGATTGGATGCCCTAGGACTCACTTGAAAGTATATGTCAGCATAATGCAATCTCAGGCCTGAGTGAAGAACAGATGGCTCAACTTTTTCAAAGATAGGTCCTGCCCTACACTAGTTAATATTATCGGACAAATCTCGGGTAAGAACATGGCATGTATTGATGAATGCGTTTATTAGTCGGTATTCATTGAACATAGATATTGAACTCACAAGAAGAGACGTAGAAACTACAAAACAGAAGTCCGGGGAAACTTTCACTGAACTCATTGCTCGATGGAGAGCTAAAGCTGCTCAGTTATGGGACCGACCTCAAGAGAAGGAACAAGTTAAGATCATCCTCAGGAATCTCACTCCCAATTATGCTAAGTACTTGATGCCTCAATACCTTTCCACTTTCCAGTCCCTCCTCGAGGTTGGAAATCAAGTTGATGATGCCTACTCTTCGGGACTTTTTAGTAACTCGTCTGAGTCAAAACCTAAACATTTCAAACCTAATGTCAATTCCTTACAAGTGGCCAACAGCTCTTTCGTACTATTTTCACAAGATACTCAGCCCTCACAAGTCAAACCTATGAGACAATTTGTCAATCTTGGAATGTTCCTTAGTGTTGCTTATCAAAAATTGATGAAAAGGGGATTGTTGATTGATGAGTGTCTCCAAACACTCAATTATACACACATTTTTCGGATATTTATCTTGATTTTTGTGCCTATTTTTCCATATTAAGGTAATAATCATGATAAGCCTCAAAACACCATGTTGCATGTTAATTAGGCTTAAATATATATAAATAAATTTATTTACTAGATAAACCTAATTACGTGTGTTTCTTGTGCAAAAAATCAATAATTTGAAATCAAAATCTCAAGGCAAACGTATTTGGGCCCACTTTGGAATGCCCTAGTCCTTAACTCATATTCTCCTCTTTTGTCTTTTTGTGCAAAGAAAAGTAGAGGCTACTTTTAGACTCTTCTACACACAATTTTCTCTATAAATAGAGCCTCAAACTCTAGAGAAAGGATCCCATCTTGGTTCTTTTATCCACGACACCTTTAATCTAAGGCTCTTAGCCTATTCTCTTATTTTTTGTATTTTCATTTTCTAGTTATTTTCTTTTGACTAAATAGTCTTGTAAGAAGTAGAAGAAGAAGAAGTTGTAAGTTTCTCCATGAAATAAAGAAAAGTTATTTCATCTCTTATCTTCCCTCTATTGCAATGACATTAAGCTAAGTTCCCCTCCATTGAAGAGTGGAAAAGCCTAGAGCAAGTTTTTGTGTTATTTCTAATTTTATGTCTTTCTTTTAGTTAAAATGCTTATGAGTTCTCTTTAAGTTTCTTGCACATTTTATTCTTAATATAGATACTTTATGCTTAGATTAGATTAAGATAAAGTATGCTTAAACTAAATATTTGGTAGTAGGAAGTTTATAAAGAATTCTACTTTGTTTATGTTCCCTTATTTCATTTCATTTGCAAAACTTTTCGATCTAAGGAGCTAACACCAAGCCCTTACGATTGAGTTATAAAAAGGCTAGAAACTAGGAATTGCTCATCAACATGTTCTACGTAGATCCACCTCCAATGGTGTTTTAATTTCATAAGTTTACTTGCTTTTAATTTCATTTACTTTAATTTATTTTCTAGCAATTTTACATCTTATAAATTCAAAAATACAAAGAAAACCAGTTTTAATTCCTTATAATTAATTTGAATTTAATCTTCTTAGCTTAACTCTATTCCTCCTTTCTCTTGGGTTCGATCCCCTAGTTAGAAGGCTAGTTGTGCTATTTCTACCCAGTTAGGAGTTGTCTAGCTTTTAGGCAACCTATCTAGGTCCAGTCTTTTCTTTTCGTGATTGTTTGATCGATTGTGTGATTTGCATGCTTGGTAGATGTTCATAAAACATCGTGTTAGAACCATTTGATCCTGAGATAGAACGTACCATTAGTAGGATAGGCAAGATACCATAGTAGTTATGATGGATGATCGAGAGCGAACTCTCAATGAGCTCTTCACTCCAGTTTCCGCATCTTTTACATACATTGTGTTACCATTAAACAATGCACCTCAGTTTGAAATTAGGGCTGCCACCATCAATATGCTCCCTAAGTTCCACGGTTTAGAGTGTGAACAACCTTACACCCACCTTAATAGATTCTTGACTATATGTCAAACTTTTACAAATCAGAATGTAGATGAGAAGAGTATCAAGCTTATTCTGTTCCCGTTATCCCTGGAAGACCACGTAGTTGCGTGGTTGAACTCCCTAACACCCAATTCTATATCTACCTGGGATGTTCTATCCAAGAAATTTATGGCCAAATTCTATCCCGTGACCAAAACTGAGAAAATGAAGGACTTTATTAGAAATTTTAAAGCCCGTCCTGATGATGAATTTTTCCAAACTTGGGAAATATTTAATGATTTATTAGTCAAATGCCTACACCATGGCATTGACAAAACACAGTTGGTGCAAATTTTTTATAGCAGATTAACAATGAATCAACGTACCTTAGTTTAGTCAATGCATAAAGGTCAATTCATGAACCAGGCTTCCAACCAAGCGTACGATTTCCTCGTAGAGTTAACCGAGAGAACTCAAAATTGGAGCACTAACCAAGAACAGTTTGATAGAGATGATCCGGTTAAGAAGACAGGCATGTATGAGATAAAGGTAGACTCTGATCTCAAAAATGTTATGTTTAGTCCAGTGAGTGGGATGAACAATCTCACGAAGAAGTTACATGCCTTTACCATCTCAACATCCAAACCTCACCTAAACCTTCGTATAATTTTGCAAGTGAAGGTTGAACCGAGTTCTTTGTGCGTCATATGCGACGGTAACGACCATTTGGTCGAGTGTTGTCCCACCTTGCCTCAAATCAAAGCTGAACAAGCAAATGCGATTAATGACTAATGTGCTTTTAGGAAGTCAACTCCGAACTATTTTAGCCAAACGTATCACCTAGATAATAGGTTCCATCGTAATTTCTCGTACAGACAAAACGAACCTATTCAATCTAGTGGTCCGTCAGGTTACAATAGGAGTTTTCCTAGGGAATTTGGTTCTTTCACAAACCAAGTCATTATTCCTCAAGTCACTTATCAGTCCCAACAATCTACAGATTGCAGGGCCATCATACTAGATCCCATGACCAATTACCAACAGCCCGCCCAACAATAGTCGTCCTTAGAATCTATGATTGTCAAGTTGATGAGGCAGCAACAACAGTTCATCAAACTCAACAACAAACCCATCAAAATCAAACTTAGATCAACCAGGTCACTGTGCAATCCATAGCTAAGATGGAAGTTCAGTTGGGACAGTTAGCTTTCTCATTGAATGGGAGAGAGAAAGGACAATTTCCTAGTCAGACTATTCCTAACCCTAGAGGTCAACCTTTGATTTCAAACGGATCAAAAGGTCAATACGAAGTAGGAAGCCATTCTAGAGCTCCACAAGACTCAGTCCAGGCTATCCACACCTTGCGTTCAGGAAAGAAGGTGGACAACAAGGTCCAACCTATTGATAAGGAAGAAAAAGTCTTAGAAAATGACAAAGTTCAAAAAGAAGTCATAGAGTCTCCAAAAGAGAAGGAGAAAGTTTGAAGAATCCTCCCATCATTTTGCCAATTCCAAAAGTTTCATTTCCCCATCGCCTTAGAGATTCTAAAAAAGATAAGCAATTTGAGGGTGTTTTAGAAGTCTTCCAAAATGTGCATATCAATATCCCATTCCAAGATGCCATTAAGTAGATACCTTCTTATGCGAAATTCCTAAAGGATTTGACTACAGCTAAAAGAAAAACACCGTTTCCTCGGAAAGTCATTATGACAGCCCAAGCTTCGTCGCTCATCCAACAAACGATTGCACCAAAATTTAAGGATCTTAGATGTCCGACAATTTCCATTCATATTGAAAATCAAGTGGTAGAAAAATGTCTCTTGGACTTAGGGGCTAGTGTGAACCTTTTACCATATTGGTTAATAAACAATTAGGTTTGGGGGTTTTGAAACCCATCGATATCATGTTGAGTCTAGTCGATAGGTCCATAAAATTTTTAAAGGGTATAGTTGAGGACGTGATAGTTAAAGTTAAAGATTTTTATTTTCCTGTTGACTTTGTTGTCTTAGATACGGAGCTAGTCATCAATTCGAACAGTCATATTCCTATCATCTTAGGACGTCTATTCTTAGTCACGTTTGACGTAGTCATTCATTGTAGAAATGGGATTATGATTTTAGCATTTGGGGATATGAAAGTGAAACTGAACGTCTTCCACAATTTTCAAGGAATTGATGTAGATGATGGTATGGAGGAAGTGAACATGATAGATACGCTAGTCAATCAAACGTATCAAGAGTTAGGGTACTCTGATCCCCTAACGAAATGTTTGGCTCACTTTGGCCTTGACTTGGACGTAGAAGAGTCTATACTTTGTTTGAATCCGTTCCACTCTTAGATTCCGTACTGTGGCACGCAAAAGCTGAAAGTCTTCTTGTGCGCACATCCAATCTTGTTCTTTCTCATGTGGAGCCTCCAAAATTATAATTCAAATCACTTCCAAAGACCTTGAGATATGCATTTCTTGGTAAGAATCAAACCTTGCCCGTGATCATTTCCTCTCACCTCAATGAAGGTCAAGAGGGACAGTTGTTAGGAGTATTAAGAGAACATCAAGAAGCTATTGGTTGGAGTATAGCTGACATCAAGGGAATCAGTCCATCTATGGTGATGCACCATATTCGTTTAGAGGATTTTGCTAAGCCTTCCTTAGAACCTTAGAGACGATTAAATCCTGTCATGAAAGACGTGGTTCAGATGGAAGTAATGAAATTACTAGATGCGGATATTATCTATCCTATTTCTGAGAGTTGTTGGGTGAGTCCTATACAAATAGTTCCTAAGAAATCTGGTAACACTGTGGTAGTGAACCAAGACAACGAATTAACCCCCACTCGAGTCCAAAATGGATAGAGAGTGTATTGATTATAGGAAACTCAACTTGATGACTCCTAAGGATCATTTCCCCTTACCTTTCATTGATCAAATGTTAGAGCGTCTAGCAGGACATTCTTACTATTGCTTCTTAGATGGTTATTCCGAGTACAACTAGATACCTATTGTTCCAATCGATCAAGAGAAAATAACTTTCACCTGTCCCTTTGGAACTTTTGCGTATCGTCGCATGCCTTTTGGATTATGCAATGCACCCGCTACTTTTTAACGGTGTATGATGAGTATATTCTCCGACATGCTAGAAAGATATCTCGAAGTGTTCATGGACGATTTTTCAATTTTCGGACCAAGTTTTGAGGAATATCACCATCACTTGACTTTGGTCCTTGTACGTTGCAAAGAGGTTAATCTAGTCCTCAATTGGAAAAAATGCCATTTCATTGTAACATCGAGGATTGTGTTAGGGCACATTATTTCTACTAAGGGGATTTAGGTAGATAAGGCGAAGGTAGGTCTAATCGAAAAATTACCACCTCCTAAAATGGTTAAAGAAATTAGGACATTCCTAGGCCATGCGGGTTTCTATCGTAGATTCATTAAAGATTTCAGGAAAATCTCAAAGCCTTTATGTGAGCTATTGGGAAAGGATGTTTTTTTTGACTTTTCAGAGTTATGTCTCTCTGCGTTCAATAAGCTCAAATCCGAGTTAACCTCTGCACCTATTATTCAACCTCCAAACTGGAGCATTCCATTCGAAGTTATGTGCGACGCTTCGGATTAGGCGTTGTTTTGGGTTAGCGAATCGAAAAACAACCTCATGTTATCCAATATGTTAGTAAAACCCTTAACGATGTTCAGCTTAACTACTCTACAACAGATAAGGAAATGCTAGCAGTGGTCTATACTGTTGAAAAATTTCGCCCATACTTCATAGGATCTAAAGTCGTGATCTACACAGACCACGCAGCATTGAAGTACCTTCTATCAAAGAAAGATGCTAAAGCAAGGTTAATCCGTTGGATTCTATTTTTACAAGAGTTTGATCTCGAGATCCAAGATAAAAAAGTGACAGAAAATGTCGTTGCTGATCACTTGTTTAGGGTAGTTAACAAGCCATCTGAGGAGTCCTTACCCATATCTGAATCCTTTCCCGATGAACAATTTATGAAAATCTCTCAAGCCAACGCTCCATGGTATGCGGACATTGTCAACCTCCTAGTTGCAGGTCAATTCCCAGTCAAAATATCTAGTTAAGAAAAACTTCGTTTTTTGTAAAAAAAAAATGATATTTCTAGGATGAGCCATACTTATTTAAGTATTGTCCTGATCAAATCATTAGATGTTGTATTCCAACCTGTGAGCAAATCAATATCTAGAGTTTTGCAATAATCATGCCTATGGAAGGCACTTCAGTGGTAAGAAGACCGCTATGAAAATCTTACAATGCGGTTTTTTTTGGCCTAGTATTTTTCGTGATACCCACGAGTTTAGCAAATCTTGTGATAGATGTCAGAGATTAGGAAAAATCTCTAAGAGAAATGAAATGCCTCAAGATCCTATCCTGATCATCGAAATTTTTGACGTGTGGGATATAGACATCATGGGACCATTTCCTATCTCCCAGGGTTACCGATATAAAGTTGTGGCATGTAGAACTAACGATCACAAGGTTGTGATAAAATTCATCAAGGAGACGATTTTTTTCAAGATTCGGTACTTCGTGAGCTATCATAAGTGATGATGGCTCACATTTTTGCAATAAGATCTTTGCTGTGTTGATGAAGAAATACCTCATAACGCATAAGGTTGCCACACCTTACCACCCACAAACAAGTGGGCAAGTGGAGATTTCTAATACGGAAATAAAGACTATCTTAGAAAAAACAGTCAATCTTTCAAGGAAAGATTGGTCTTTGAGATTGAGTGATTCACTCTAGGCCTATAGGACTACATTCAAGACATCCATAGGGATGTCTCCTTTCCGGTTAGTTTTTGGTAAAAACTGTCATCTCCCTATAGAACTAGAGCATCGTGCACATTGGGTGATCAAGCGCCTCAACTTTGATTTTGATAAAGTCGGTGAGAAGCGAAAGTTACAACTAGACGAGTTAGAAGAGATTAGAAATGACTCGTATGATTGTGCCAAAAGGTACAAAGAACGTACCAAATTCTTTCACGATAGGCACATTCTTAGGAGGAATTTCATTCCTAATCAAAGAGTTTTATTGTATGATAACAGACTCCACCTTTTTTCAGGAAAACTTAAGTCTGATGGACTGGCCCATATATTATCCAAACAGTCTACCCCCATGGTGCTGTTGAAGTCCTTAATCCTAAGGATGAATCCACTTTCAAAGTGAATGGCCAATGTCTCAAACCTTTTCTTGAGTATGTTCCGCATGAGGAAGTTCTTCTCCTCGATGACCCCGTCTATCAAAATTAACTTTATTTTCGTCTGATTAAAGACGTTAAACTTAGCACTCTGGGAGGCAACCCACATGTTTCAGGGAACATTGTGTTAAATATCAACAGGACTGTAAGGTCTTTCTCAGGTGCTATCTAACCTACTTCCTTTCATTTTGTCAATTTCAATTTTACCTTTGCATGTATATGTTGAAATATTGAGGACAATATAATGTTTAAGTTTGGGGATATATGTGTCGGATTTCCACTTATTATTTTCTTCTTGGATTTCCACTTATTATTTTCTTCCTTCATTTCAAAAAAAAAAAAAAAAAAAAATAGTTGGTGACTTTGTTGTATTTTGCTTAAAATCGTAACTTGTATATTTAAGCACTTGGTCAAAAATACTTAATCAATCTTTCATTGGAAGCTATGATCTAGAGTCCCCATTTGTATTTCTTTTAGATAAAAGTTAGAGCAAAGTTATCTTTTGGTTTATAGTCACTTCTAATAAGTTTACCAAGAGTCTAGATTGTATTAAGAGAGTTTGTTACCTTTTTTCTACCAATAGTTTAAGGAAAAACTGGATTTGATGAACTTTGACTTCCTTGTTCAATTGGTTGGCTGATTAGAAGAAAAACAGAACTGGGTTGTATACACCTTATACAACAACCATTGAATTAGACTGGGTACCTTGAAAAGGGCTGCCTACTTTTCTTAGAAAAAGAGTAAAGAAGTAATAGAAAAAAAGAGACCTTTCAAAAAAAAATCGAAGATCCAAAAGTTTATGCAAAATTTTAATAGGGTGAAAGCCATTAAGTGTAAAAATGTGAGTATACTGGAATATCACAGATAAATCCCCTTAGAGATATTAAAATGAATATCCACACTTTTCACTACCCCAGACAGGATGCTAAGTTTAGAATTAAACCCTAAGTTACTCCAGCTATTCTTGAGTAGTTAGAAGGTTGAAACTCATTCTAGGAAATCGAATCTCTTAAATTTCTGAGTTAGAACCACTATTGCTCAAAGGTCAATTTAAGTCTAAGTTTTGTCATAGAGAAATAAGGGTTAGGACTCTATACCAAGCAGTATTTCTAATTGATTGACAAAAAAAAAAGACTTGTGCTTCTTAATATAAGTTTTGATTTTGACTATTTTTACTTCAAAGTTGTTTTCAAATTTTGTGGGTATATATTCTACAAATCTTCACGAGTCAAACTCATCCATTAGGGGTAACCTAGTGGTTCAAGGGCAGGCTGCATTCGATAAACGCAGTCGAGGAGCTTACGAAAGTGGTAATTTTATTTTCTAGGGACTAGAAAAAGATAAGTTTGGGGGTGTGATAAGTGTCTCCAAACACTCAATTATACACACATTTTTTGGATATTTATCTTGATTTTTGTACCTATTTTTCCATATTAAGGTAATAATCATGATAAGCATCAAAACACTATGTTGGATGTTAATTAGACTTAAATATATATAAATAAATTTATTTACTAGATAAATCTTATTACGTGTATTTCTTGTGCAGAAAATCAACAATTTGGAATCAAAATCTCAAGGCAAAAGCATTTGGGCCCACTTTAGAATGTCCTAATCCTTAACTCATATTCTCCTCTTTTGTATTTTTGTGCAAAGAAAAATGGAGGCTACTTTTAGACTCTTCTACACACATTTTTTTCTATAAATATAGCCTCAAACTCTAGAGAAAGGGTCTCATCTTGGTTCTCTTATCCAAGACTCCTTTAATCTAATGCTCTTAGCCTATTCTTTTATTTTTTGTATTTTCATTTTCTAGTTATTTTCTTTTGGCTAAATAGTCTTGTAAGAAGTAGAAGAAGAAGAAGTTGTAAGTTTCTCCATGAAATGAAGAAAAGTTATTTCATCTCTTATCTTTCCTCTATTGCAATGACATTAGGATAAGTTCCCCTCCATTGGAGAGTGGAAAAGCCTAGAGCAAGTTCTTGTATAATTTTTAATTTCATGTCTTTCTTTTATTTAAAATGCTTATCAATTCTCTTTAAGTTTCTTGCATCTTTTATTCTTAATATAGATACTTTCTTCTTAGATTAGATCAAAATAAAGTATACTTAAACTAGATAATTGGTAGTAGGAAGTTTTTAAAGAATTCTACTTTATTTATGTTCCCTTGTTTTTATTTCATTTGTAAAACTTTCCGATCTAAGGAGCTAATACCAAGCCCTTACGATTGAGTTATAAAAAGGCTAGAAACTAGGAATTGCTCATCAACATGTTCTAGGTAGATCCACCTCCAATGGTGTTTTAATTTCATAAGTTTACTTACTTTTAATTTTATTTACTTTAGTTTATTTTCTAGCAATTTTACATCTTCTTATAAGTTCAAAAATACAAAAAAAAATAGTTTTAATTCCTTTTAGTTAATTTGAATTTTATTTTCTTAGCTTAACTCTATTCCTCTTGGGTTCAATCCGCTACTTGTCCCACAAGTAAGGTAAATGTAAGATTATTATTAACTCCGTTGAGAAAAACAACAATAGTCTCACCACTGACACCTTTACAACCTAAGCCTTTGCCTAATCCTCTTCCTCCAAACATGGATAATAGGTAATTCAGTGAATTCCATAAGATATCTGGTCATATTCTTGCCAGGTGTATTACTCTCCGTCATACTATCTAAGACTTGATTGAAAAAGGAAAGGTCACCATACCCGCTCCTATCGCACCCAATGTTAAAACTAATCCTTTACTTACCTTTCAAAATCAACCTTCCCCTACTTTGAACCTAATATCCCTATTCAAATCCGGGTCGGTTGATCCAATTTCCTTCATGTATTCAGTCGGTCCTAACAGTGTACCTTTATCATGCCGAAATGAGCATATCTACCCCAAGGCAGTACTAGAACTAAAAAATAGTGAGATTATTGAAACAATGGGTTGTCCAACATATGACAGGCTTGAATCCGAATATGAAGAGATAGTAAAAGCAGGCAAGTTCAAGTCATCCATCGAAGATAACTGAAGTGCAATAGACCCTAGAATTGTATTCATCCATTCAAAATGATGTCGTTTTTGTAAGTCTTCTTAGTTTTTTTTTAGCTTTAGTAGTGTCAATCTTTGAGTTTAGTTAGTCATTTTTAATTTTGGGCTTTAGTCAGGTTTGTCAGTCTATGTTCTTTTTTGTTTTAATAAATAAAGAAACTTTTGATTATCATACGTGTAATAATGATTTGAGCATAATATCTAACATGAGGATTGACTTAGAGTTCACTAAAGGCTCCGTTTGGAAAAGCTGTATGTAAAGTTGCTGATGCTGAATTAAGTTGCTGAAGCTGAGAGAAAGTTGCTGTTGCTGTTGCTGAAGCAACTTGCTGAATTGAGTATATTGTTTGGTAACATGTTGTCTAACTGTGCTGTTAAGATGTTGAACTGTTTGGTAACCTGCTGTCTAGAATTTGTTGGATGAAATTAAAAATAATATTTAAAAAATGAATTATTTATCTTATATAAGTACTAATATGTTAATAATAAGTATAAACATAGGATTTAATATAAAAAAAATAAAAAACGAAATAAAACTTAAGTTAGGTTTTTTAATCATCTCAATCAAGAAAATTCAAAACACCGTTAAAATTATAAAAGAAAAAAGAAAAACATTAAAATAAACACAAAGGAGGAAATTTACACCCAAAAAAGTATGAATCAAGAAATCAGAGAAAAACCTATCAAATTGAATTATAATTTTATAATATCTTGTTCAAGAAAACCCAAACAACCATTAAAGGGGTCGTAGATAATAATATGACTATGATTATATTAGAGAGCCCCTAACTTATTACATCCACTTGCTTAAATTATTTATCACACCCCACTTAAAGATTAATACACACGTTTCAAATATTACAAAGGTTCAGTTCAAATTATACTCTCAACATTAAAAAACATTATAACACTTGTTGAATAGTTGTTTACAAATATGATTAGGCTTTTAAAATCCTAAACCTAAAAAATAGAAATCTAACAACAACAAAAAAAAAAGTGAATTTATATTGGCACCCCAACTTTTATTTATTCTAATTCATTCATTTATTTTCTTTATTAATTGGGGTGTAGCAAGTAAAAATTAGGGTGCCAATAGAATATCTCTTACCCGCACTAATTATTTTCTTATGATTACTTTCATGCAGAATTAGTATTTTCATAAATATTTATTATAAAAATATACACATTCTTACCCACACTAAATGCATTGGATTCCATCAGAATCTCGTCATTCAACATGTTTGGATTAGAGTAATAATAAGATGGATGACTGAAAAATCCTCCATATTGTATCCTTCCTCCTATTTATTTATTGAATAATAAAGAAACATATTCTAAGAAAATCCATTTTCTAATGATTACTTTTATGTGGAATTGATTTTTCAAAGAATATTTATTCTCCTTGTTAAATAATGTTGAAATTATTTATTCAAATGAAATTTATTCAAATGAAGAAGAGATTCCATGGGGGGGGACCACATGCTTAGTAGCAGGCCCCACAAAAGTGATTAGTACCATTAGAAAAAGAGAGATTCTATTGGCACATCAACTTTTATTTATAACACACCAATTCAGTTTGAACAGAGAATGGTGTGTTATACGCCTAGCATCTTCTCTTTATCACTTCAGGCAAACCACCACATGCTTTGCAGCAGGCACCACAAAGTGATTAGTACCATTAGCAAAAGAGAGATTTTATTGGCACATCAACTTTTGTTTATAACACACCAATATAATTGAAAATGAAATTGAATGGAGAATGGTGTGTTATACGCCTCGCATCTTCTCCTTATCACTTTAGGCAAATCATTAATCCTAACCTTAAACTCATCATACTCTCTCTTAATCCAACGTCTATCCTTTACAAAATCAGCTCTCTTCTTATTCTTCGTTGGATCACTCTTAATTGAGAAATAACTATTTGGATTTCGAAGTTCGATGTTGTATTTTCGACAGCTTCAACCCTGGCTTCGAATGTTAGAATAGCTGCTCCATCATCAAATATGTATCAATACATCTTCTCTATTGGGTAGTGGATGGCTAGGATTGAGAGGATCGTGTTGGCTGTCACGAGTGGGGGATCTTTCTCTGGATCGACTATGGAGACGAAGACATCCATGCCTGGAAGCTTTGATCTTCCGTGAGGGTTTGAAGGTGAGGGGAGTTCGAATTTGTCTTGAAGGGCAGAGAGATCGGCTGAGTGATTGATGGGGCTAAGTTTGGGGAGCTGATCGAGAAGCCATGAGAAGGCAAACCAGATCTCGCAAACTACAGACAATCCCCAAAGCCACATTGTGTCTTTGTTAGGGTTTCGGACTGGCCATGTTAGAAACAAGGCTAGTGCTTTCATACACATTACTACCAGAAGCCTGCATCGTCGTGCACGTTAACAACAAAAATTCAAGTCTCAAACTAACTGAAACGCATCATTTCCCCTTTACGGTTTGTACTCTATTTTTGTCGAACCGTGTTATTTTACGGAGGCTCGATTAAGTGTTGATAGTCGAGCGAATCGACAGATTTTTCTGAATGAAACGGCAAATAAAAAGAGTTCTTATCGATCCCAAACACTCAAGTTATACAAACTGAACGAGTTCGGCATGATTTTAACCGTGCGAAGGCTTTTCCAAATGGACTATAATTAACTTAATAAATATTGGAATTAAAGAGTAAACTTAAGAAGTGCAAACTGGTGATACATTATTCTCAGGGGAACATGAGAGAATAATAAATTTACTTAAGAAATTCAACAATGTTCTTGCATGGTCTCATCAGAATAGATTGCACTAAAATAAATCAAGAGATAAAGTCGAGGGTGAACTTCAAGGTCAAAGTTTATCAATTAAGAATGATGTAGATGAAACCATCGACAAAGGTGTAAAGATCCGCAAGAAGGGATCCATCATGTTTTTCACGCGAGAGAGAAAAATTCTCATTCGTAAAAGAATATGAGATTTTCTTCAAAGTTTGGAAAGGGTTGAACGAGTCAATGTCAAATACAAAGAACTCAATCACACTCAATTTCATAGAAGAAGACTGAAGATTTTTCATTTTCAAAAGAAGACTTTACTTGACAGAGCAATCCAGATACCGAGTTCCTGAAACTTGGACCAAATCAAGTAGCAATACACCAAAGGAGGCCTCCTTTGGTGGAACCATTTCCCTATTTTACGAAAAAAAAAAGATAACTTTCTGTAGCCTCTCGTAGCCTCTAAAAAATCAAATAGCCTGTTTCTTTCTAAATCACACCAACCAACCACGGGAGGGAAGTCTAAGTATGAACTACGTTTTGACCTGATCCCAAAAGAAAAAAAAATATTTAGGGTATGTAAGCAACCTGAGAAGTTACTTCAGGCCTAGTCACGAAAAGAATAAGTATATTCTCTTAAGAAATGTATCATTTAAAAGGAAAATTCCCTATAGAAAGGTTCAAAAGAAAAGAATGCCAAATTAGGGGCATTAGAAAAAAGAATCAAAAGAATTTAGAAAAAGAAAAGATTGCTAAACTAGGGGCATTTAGAAAAAATCAAAATAATTGACAGAAAAAAGAGAATATCAAACTAGGCACATTTTTTATTTCAAGCTTCATCAATGTTAATCCTAAAAGATAATGGAAACCCCAAATTTAAGGTTACCCTCTTGATAGCATTTTTTTGAAAACCCTTGAGGTTAAAAAGAAGTTAAAATTCATAAAATAATGAAAAACCTTGAGGTTCAAACAGAAGCGTTTCTGATCTCACATTTGGTTGTGCCAAGAGATTAATTCATTACCCTTTCACCTATAATAGGAGATAGGGCATTCTTTTTTTCCTAGATTCAATCATCCCTTCCCAGATCTATTCATTCCCAGATTCAATCACTCATTCTCAGATTCATTTTCAATCATTCTTTCCCAGATTCATCCCTTTCTTCCCAGTTTTACTCAGCCAGATGCCGTTGAGGGTTTTCTTGGAATTATGCTCAGATGCCGCCGAGTATTTTCTCGGAATTATGCTCAGATCGTTAAGGGTTTTCTTGAAATTATGCTCAGATACTGCCAAGGGTTTTCTCGGAATTATGCTCAGATACTGTTGAGGATTTCTCAGAATTATGCTCAAATGCCGCCGAGGGTTTCTCAGAATTATGCTCAGATACCGCTGAGACTTTTCTCGGAATTATGCTCAGATGCTGCCGAGGGTTTTCTTAGAATTATGCTCAGACACCGCCGAGGGTTTCTCGGAATTATGCTCAGTTTATGATTTATGCTCAGATTCTACTCAGTTCTCACTTAAACTCTTTGAAATTTATCTTAGATTTTAAGTGCACGTACTTGCACATGTGTTTCGTTAGTCAAAGAGAATTTTCTAAAAATTCAAGGATTTGACACTGTCAGTAAGAGCTCGTGCTCGAGTACTGTACAATTTTTAATTCGGGGAGAGCTTGCCCTCAAGGATCTGAACATCCAGACGAATTACTAAATCAGGCTGCAAAATGAACTGTCACTAGCTTTGGCATTCGGATATCGCATTATCTACAAAAATAGATTTGCTATCTAGTTTGCTTCAACCCTCTACCAAAAAGGGGCATCTGTAGACACCCCATTTTTACACTCGCCGAATTAATCAACTCTTCAACCCAATTGCAATGGTTCTTAATGATGGATGATTATTCTATTGCTATATTTTGTTACTAGATATATTTCAGAAATTTGGATGAGGTATCTCAAACTAACAAAATTGTAGAAATCACGCTACGTTAGGAAAATATAACCCTAAAAACATAGAAATCATCATTTTTCAGACAAAAAGAAGCTTCACGATAAAAATCACTAAAAAATGATCAAATTATTAAAATACCGCTAACTTGAAAACATCCCTAGAGCTTACGTTACGGTTAGGAAAACCCTTTTCAAACACATAAAATAATTTTGTAAATTTTCACAAAATTCAACAAAATTACGACAATGCCCCTCATAAAGTTCATAATTATTTCGGACAAAAAATTTCATAAATGACACAAACCAATATTCCCATTGAATTTTTTACGAAAAATCAATTCCAAAACAACTTGGAACATTAAAAAATAACTTAAAATACAAAAAATCCTCTTTGAGGGCAAAACGGTAATTTTATAATTTTAATAATTAAAAATTTTGAAATTAAAATATTAATTAATGTAAACTGAAATCCTAATTAAAATTAAATATTTTTAAGTGAAGTGAATCAAGTAAGACTAAAGTCAAGTCAATCAAGTAAGACTTAAGTCAAAATCCTAATGTCAATTCAATCAAGTAAGACTAAAGTCAAAATCCTAAAATTAAGTTAATCAAGTAAGACTTAAGTCAAAACCCTAAATTCTAGTCAATCAAGTGAGACTTAAGTGAAAATCCTAATCAATCTAATAATACAAAAGTCAAAACCATAATAGAATTCTAATTAAACTCTAAAACTATCTGAAAGAATTCTAATTAAACTCTAAAAATAGTCAAAAGAAACTTAATTAAACTCTAAAACTATCTAAAAGAATTCGCATTAAACTATAAAAGTATCTAATGTAATTCGAATTAAATACTAACTCTATTTAAAATAATTATATTTAAACACTAACTCTATCTAAAAAGTACTTAAAAAAATTTATAAATAGGGGTCTCTACAACCTATTTTCATATTCAAGAGAAAATCCTAGAAAAAGTAGGTCAAAAAGCCTCTCCAACCTTTCTAAAACCCTAATGTTGAACCTTAACTCCTTACCTAACATCCATACCCCAACCTTAGCTAAAAAAACACCTACAAACGCTTCAAAAATACTCGAAAATCCATAAACAAATCAGAAAAATTTAGATCTAAGAAGGAGGTTCTTCGTCTTGGAGATTTGAAGTGAATTCGGTGACAGAACATAGCGAGGAGTGCTGCACGAAGAGCTGTTCTATCAGATCTAAGAGAATAAAACCGTTGCGTTCGTAAAGATAAATCTTTTTTATTATTTAGGTCTTTTTAGCAATGTAGTTTTATTTGGAAAAAGTAGAAATCGACATTTGTAGGGCGGGGATGGTGCCTAACACCTTCCAACCCTGTAACATGATCCCTGAACCCATATTTTCTTTCGTAGATTAGTGTTATTTGCCTTTTAGAGTCAAAATTGGGTTTGTAAACCGTAATAACTAGGTGGTGACTCCCAAACCTTCAAAAGTCAAAAATGGATCTGCGTACCCTACGGATCGAGGGTGCTTTCAGCGTCATATCATTCGGAGTGGTGTACTATCCTGGGATATACGATAGGGACCACCAAACTCATACATGGTATGGAACGCGTATGAGAGTGGAGTCACAACTAGAATTTGGGTTTATTCCACTCTATCTTTATCAATGAACTTGTAATGTAAATGTGGTCGTATACGAATGATTTGTATATTTATGAATCACATGCATACCTGATAAGCATAGACAAAGATGATTAGTCAGTGATCACTAACAATCTATAGTAGTTGAACGTTTTGACACATCGAAAAGAGACCCATTGCTTACAGTTACGTCAAACTACCAGCTTGAACCGGATAAATGATTCGGTAAGTGTGGTAAACAGCGACTAACCACAAAATCAGGAACTAATACTTTATTATGAAACATCATGTCCCGACTAGGAGCGATCCAGTCGTGAATCCCAACTCTCTAATTCCACTACTCCACCATTGTGTATTGTGTACATGTTACCTTATTTTAATATATAAAATAAAATACATGTTTAATATTTTTATTTGACCAATTAGATTTGTATAAAAAGAAAATGTTTTAGTGAGTATTGCTGATCGATGTAATGTGAGTTTTAAAATGTTTAATTGCTCATCCCTGGCTATATGTACCAGTTAATCGTAGTTTATTATGTAAAACTTTACACATGTTAAAATGATTTAATATGCTTATTCGTTCATATTAGAAAAGGTTATTAGTAGAAATTATTTTCTTCCCTACTGGGTAATCATTGTTATTCACCATTTTCTTGTCCATTTTTTTAGTTTCAGATCCGAAGCTTGGTAAGACAGGTGTAAAAATCGAGTGAGAATCATCTGGTAGGTCAGATAGACAGTCAGAGTCCGTCACTTGGTGAGTACTGGGGTTATTATCCCTAGTGGTGTCAATTAGACCAAAAGTATTATAGACTTTTTTTTTAGCGTTAGGATTTTTGTTAGAGTGATAAATTTTTGTATAATCCCATGTATAAATTTCTTTTTCTGCACTTTGATCTATCGTACGTTGTTAGATGTATATAGGCTTGTGCTAGTATTCTATTTTGTATGTATATATGCAGTATTGTATGTCTTTTATCAGGTATAGGATGAACGCCTTCGAATGCTAACATAAATAGAGGAGACCATGCCAAAATTTTGAGGTGCCACTTAGTACCTCGAGATCTGTTAGTACCATGTTTTGTCAATTCCAAGATTAGTCGTATGTTGTCATGTTGTTTGTTCATATGCATTACATCAACGACAAATCCGTAGTGTATCAAAAGCAATCAAGGACAAGGGACATCTTCACCCGTGGAGCATCAGAACAAGTTATTATCAACGCATCTTATGAGTGTTCAAAGGTCGTCCTAAAACCAGCTCTATTTCAAGGGAAACAGAAGCTGTCGGCAGGAGTGAAGGATCCGCCGTCAACCACTGATAGAACAAAATGAGAAAACATTTATCGGTGGCAGAAGCTTAAACTTGTCGGTTCCACCGATGAACAACCTATCGGTCCCACCGACATCCATCGACAAATCAAAATGGGAAAACTCTTATTGGTGGCAGAAGCTCTAACTTATCGTTTCCACTGACATAATAGTCATCGGTTCCATCGATGAATAACTTGTCGGTCCCACCGTCAGAACTAATAAAGAAATCATTTATCGGTGGCAAAAGCATGGTTCTGCCGGTTCCACCGTTATAATGCTTATCGGTTCCACCGATGACTCTGGGAGGTTCCACCGACAGTGTTTCCGATAGTGTTCAACGATAATATTTTCGATCGTTAATTTTGGTCGGGGCCACCAACGGGATTCAGGTCCCACCGACAGGAATTCGTTGAGAGTAGTTTCTATAAAATAGAAGCTCTAGGCTTCATTGTTTTTTTATCAACAACTCTTAAGTTAAGCCCAAGCAAATAAGTACATTTCAAAAGGCTTAACAAAGTAAAAAACATCGTTAGGTGAAGTCGAAACCATGCACATCAAGCTACTTCATCTGAGTTGATTAAGCTTCACTTACTTCATCCTTCAAGCATTTGCATTCTAACATTGAACTAGGCGAGGAGCCAAAGATGAAGGAAGTAGTGAAGAACCAAAGAATAACAAACTCACCTCATTCATCATAATTGTGAGTTTGATTATTTTGTTTTAATTTCAAAAATACTCTTGTAATAGTTTACTTGTTTTCTTCTTCAAAATCAAGCACTTGATTGAGTTGCGGACTCAAGTTGAGTGATAAAGGTTGCTGAGTTCCCGAAGTATAAAACTCAGACATTTTGAGTGCATGTGGTTCACTCAATCTTAGGATTGCAGAATTAACCCCGAAAAATTCTATGTGCGGTTTAAGGTGAATCAAAAACCTCAGTTTTAGTAAACACCGAAGAACCATCGATTGGGATTTTCTTGGGAGTGGACGTAGGCACAGTTACTGAACCACTATAAATTGCGTGTCTTGTGTTTCTCTCTAATTTCCTTATCTTCATGCAAATCTAAATGTATATCATGATTGATTATCACTTGCATAAATATTTTGTTCCATGAATGATTTGGTGAATGTATCAATAGAACGAACTCATTAAAAATTCAGTCACACGTAAGTGTTCACATTTAGAAGAATTTTTAAGTAGTCCTATTCACCCCTTTCTAGGTCTATACATTGTCAAAGCCTGTAATTTCAAGATTTGACATGGAGATTTGTGTTAGCATTTGGCGAGGCACCCTACGAACTTACTAAGCCATGCTTCTCGGACTTGGGTTTGTAGGAACTTATTACAATCCTACTTCTAAAAATTGGAATCTTGTTTTTAGAACTCGAACTTACTTGAGCCACACTTTTTGGGCTTGGGTTTGTAGGAATTTATTAGAATTCTACTTTAAAAAAGTTGAAGTTTTGTTTCTTGAACTCAAACTTACTAGAGCCATGCTTCTCAGACTTGGGTTTGTAGGAACTTATTAAATTCCTACTTAAAAAAAAGTTGGAGTCTCATTTGTCAAACTTGAAGTTACTGGAGCCATGCTTTTTGGGCTTGGGTTTGTAGGAACTTATTAGAATCCTACTTTTTTAAAAAAGTTAGAGTCTTATTTCTTAAACTCAAACTTATTGGAGCCATGTTTATTGGGCTTGGATTTGTAGGAACTTATTAAAATCCTACTTGAATTCAAATTCTATGATTCAAAAAGTTGGAGTTTCGTTTTTCGGACTTGAACTTACTATAGCCACGTTTCTTGGACTTCGATTAATTAGAGCCTCGGTATTGTCGGGTTCAAAGATTGAGAAATCAGACCTTTATTGGCTTATCATGCATCTGGATTCATACTAGCATTGGGTTCTACTAGACTTTTAGACTTTTGAGTAAGATTTTTTATTATGTGATTAAGAACAAAACTTTGGAATCACAATGACTTTCAAAAATGCTTCTAGTTTCAAAGTTGGCTTCTAACTAGAACTTGACTACAAAATTGATGGAATGGATTACTCTTGAAAAATATAGATGCGATACTATGAGCTCAGATAAATGACAGATAGAAGAATCGACATTTATTTAAATTTTCAAAATTCTTAAGATTATCATATGTGACAATAAGGAATTTGATCATTTTCTTTTAAATTTCTTTTGAGAAATGCTTGAGCTGGACTTAAAATATTGATAATTATTAAAATAAATCTTTCTTTTCAAATCGATCGATGGTTCTACATTTTTCTTTAGCGAACATTTGGACAAGTAAACATACTCTTAAAGATCTAACATGCTCAAGATGACTTTCGAGTTTTATCAACTTCAATATTGTCTTCTTTGAATGTAAGCTTTTGACTAAAAATGAATATTGTAGCTTGAATAATTTTTTATACTTCTTAGTAAACTTCCTTATAAATTTTTCTTCTCAGTGAGATTTTTTGTTTCCTTTTTTGGTGCCCTAATTTTTGCCTAGGTTGCCTTTTTATATTTTTAACCTAGCAGGTTTTGCTTTTCCTTTTCTAAGGATGCCTCAATTTTTGCCTAGGTCACCTTTTCAGATTTTCAACCTAGCAGGTCCTTTTTATTATTTATGGATATGCCCCAACTTTTGCCTAAATTGCTCTTTAAAATTTTCAATTTAGTGGGCCTATCTTTTTCTTGATGATCTTGAATATTCAACTCAAAATTTTCCTTATGAATTTTTTTTAGTAAGATTTTTCCACTTCTTTTTTCGTGTTCTAATTTTTACCTAGGTTACATTTTTAGATTTTCAACTTAACAGGTTTTGCTTATCTTTTTTTGAGGATGCCTTGATTTTTACCTGGGTCGCCTTTTAGGTTTTCAACCTAGCAAGTCTTCTTTTTTATGGTTATGCCCTAACTTTTTCCTAAGTCACCCTTTCGAATTTTCAACTTATTAGGCTTCCTTTTCTTCTTGATGATCTTGAATATTCAATTTGACAACTTCTTGATTCCGTGCACCTTAACCGAGTCAATTAGCATTTAGGAGGATTTAATAGGTGGGCTTAGGACATAGTTTAGAAAGAAAAGATATAAGGCTCGACTTCTTAGAATGCCCATAGTCTAATATTCTCTTTTTTCTGTCAATTCTTTTGATTCTCTTTTTTTCTAATGCCCCTAGTTTGACATTCTTTTCTTTTCTATTAATTTTTTTGATTTTTTTAATGCCCTTAGTTTGTCATTATTTTCTTTTAAACCTTTCATTAGGGGATTTTCTTTTTGGATGACACTTTTCTTCAAAATACATTTTTTTCGCATGATCGGGCATGAAGTAACTTATCAAGTTGCCTACATACCTCAAATCTTTCTTTTATCTTTTGGGATCAGGTCAAAACATAGTTCATACTAAGATTTCACTCCTGAGGATGAGTAGTGTGGTTTAGAAAGAAGAGTCTATTGATATTTTAAAGGCTGCGAAGGGCTAAAGAAGATTATATTTTTCTTTGTAAGATAGGAAAATTGTTTAACCAAAGAAGGTCTCTTTCCGTGAAATACTACTTGATTTGGTCAAGGTTCTAGGAATTCGATATCTTGATTGTTCTGTCGAGTAAGATCTTCTTTTAAGAAGGAGTAAGCTTCAATCTTCTACAAAAGTAAGTGTGATTGAGTTATTTGTATTTGACATTGACTCGTTTAACGTTTTTAGAACTTCAAAAAATCTCTTATTCTTTTACAAACGACAACCTTTCTCTTTTAAACGAACAGTATGATGGATCTTTATTGTGGGTCTTAATATCTTTGTTAATGGTTTCAACTGCATCATTCATGATCGGTAAACTTTGACTTTGAAAATCACCATTGACTTTATGTTTTGATCTATTTTGGTGCAATCAGATCTGATGAAATGCAACAAGATGCTATCCATTTGAGAACACTGCTGAATTTCTTTAGTAAGTTTATCATTTTCTCATATTCCTTTGATGATAATGTAGTACCAATTTGTACTTTTTGAGTGTACTATTTAATTTCAATATTTATCAAGTTTGATTAGTGAGTTCTGAATCATTTTTCATGTATGATATTATGCTCAAATCGTTATTACACGCATGATAATCAAAAGACTTATTTATTTATTTGGAATTAAAAAATAAATAAACTGACAAACTTGGCTAAAACTCGAAAATTAAAAAGACTTAACATAGCTGAAATGATTAACTGAACTCAAACACTAATGCAACTGAACTGAAATTAAAAGGAAACTCAGTGACGCTTATCTATAAAGTGGTGAGGTCCTTCTTGGTGGATAGACATAATATTGTGATGCAAGAGTAGACTACTTGAACTTGAGATTGGTACTTTAGCTAGACGACTCTTTTGATAGACCCAAAGTGGCACAAATGGTGGTTTAGAACGTCTAAGAGAAATTATTACTTGATTGGAAGTAAATCAAGATTAACCATTAATTCGGAAGGTTTGACTCTTAACCATATGATTAAAATGTGATATAAATTAGCCCAAGTCTAGTGGGAAATGTGGCGTCCCGCCGAACACTAACACAAATCCCCATGTCAGATTTCAAGGTACGAGGTGGCACCTCGAAATTTCGGCATGGTCTCCTCTGTTTATGTTAGCATTCCAAGGCGATTCAACCTGCACCTGATAAACGACATACAATCCTGCATATAACAAACAAAATATAATACTAGCGGAAGCCTATATACGTCTAATAATGTCCGATAGATCAGAGTGCGGAAGAAGAAAAATTATATACAGGATTATACAAAATTCCTCACTCTAACATAATTCCTAACACTCAAGACAGAATCCATAAGACTACCGGGAGAAACTGACCCCACTAGGGGGTATAGCCCTAATACTTACCAGGTGACGGACTCTGGTTGTCTATCTGACCAACCAGATGATCCTCGCTCTTGTTCTACACTTGTTTCGCCAAGCTTCAGATCTGAAACTAAAAAAAAATGGAGAAGGAAAGGGTGAGTAACAATGGTTACCCAGTAAGGAAGCAACAATTTCTGCCAATAACCTCTGCTAATATGAACGAATAAACATACTGAATCATTTAAAAATAAACAAAGTTTTACAAAAGAAAATTACGATTAACTGGTACATATAGCCAGGGATGAGCAACTAAACATTTTAAAACTCACATTACATCGATCAGCAGTATTCACAATAACATTCTCTTTTTATACAAATCTAATTGATCAAATGGAAACAATAAACATGCAATTCATCTTATATATCAAAATAAGCAACAGATACATAATACACAATGGTGGAGTATTGGAATTAGATAGTTGGGATTCACGATTGGATCGCTCCCAGTCGGGACATGATGTTACAATTCTTCTCGGGCTTTTAGTTCCTGATTTTGTGGCTGGTCGTTGTTTACCACGCTTGGTTGACCATTTATCCGGCTCAGGCTGGCCGTTTGACGTGACCGTAAGCAATGGGTCTCTTTTCGATGTGTCAGAACGTTCGACTACTATAGATTGTTAGTGATCACTGACTAATCATCTTCGTCTATGCCTATCAGGCGTACATGTGATTCCCAAATATACAAACCATTCGTATACGACCACCTTTACATTACAAGTTCACTGGTAAAGATAGAGAGGAATAAACCCGGATTCCAGTTGTGACTCCACTCTCATACGCGTCCCATACCACGTATGAGTTTGGTGGTTCCTACCGTACATCCCAGGATAGTACACCACTCCGGATGATATGATGCACTATCCCTTCAGGCATTCACAAACTCTTTAACAGCTCACAAAATAGCTACTTATATATATTATTTTCATTTGAAAACAAAAGAGAAATTAACAATATAAGGTTGAGAATAGATATCCAGTTTCCTACCATGCAAGTGTGGCCACCCGGCCTAAAATAAATAACATAACGGAAACGTAAACAGCGCCTCGCGCTAACAGAAAGGAAATAAACATGCAACCAATAATATTATCCCTGGATATCTGTTCACCAACCTGTACACAACACAACAACGTAAAATGCAGACATCACCCCTCGGGTGTGACTCTGACATTTTACCGTTTCATACCCTTTTTCCTTTTTTTTTTTTTTTTACAGTTTTCAATCTCTTCAATAAAATATCCATTTTCTGATATTCATCAACTCAAAATGAGTTCATTGAATATTAAATCACATTTTCCAACTATAGAATTTATTTCTATCAATAATATTGAAAAAGAATACAATTTTTATATCAAAACGGGGTCCGAACAGTGCACAAGACCCAATTTATGGAAATAACCCGTTATAATACTCTACCTACGTATAATTTGTTAAAAATACAATTAAACATATCGAACATGCAATTGCTGGCGTGAATTTTGAAATAAACAAAGAATTCTATATTTCGGAAATACATCCAAATTTTTCCAATAAAATCCTAAATGCAATTTTCACAATCTATGATTACTAATAGAAATTGAGAGTTCCTTACAATCACTAGGCGACGGAATTGAAGCACGTGCGCGGAAATCGAGGCGAACGGCCCAGAAATCGAGACGGGCCGAACTTCGAAGCGGCTGATTTTCGAAATCGGCCCGGTGGTTTTGAAGATCTCGATGTGCTCGTCTATTCTCCCTTCTACGGCGAAAGATGATTTGACCCCGAAACGGATGAAAACCGAGGTTGAAGTTACGAAATATCCGTATAAAAATACGGCTAATTTTTGACTATACGGGGTGAAAAAGGTGAGAAAACGAAAGGAATTTGGGTGGGTTATGTAGAGAATGAGGCTACGAACGTTTCTCCCTTCTGCATCGGAAGACGGTTTGACCCGGAAACGGACGAAATCCGAGGTCAAAGTTTCGAATTTTCCGTATCCAAATACGACTGATTTTTGACGATATCGGGTAAAATCGAAAGTGAAACAAAGAAAGGTTGGGTGGGTTTTGTAGAGAACGTAGCTGCGGACATTTCTCCCTTCTGCGTCGATCGTCGACGGCGAGCCGTTTGTGAGAGATCTGAGATTGAAGATCGAAGATAAAAAAAAAAATTCATTTTTTTATATGTCTCGGCCGTATGGACGCGTTGGGGAGGATGACATATAAAAAAAAATTAAAATTATTATTTAAATAAAATGTGGGACGAATTCGGTATTTTGTAAATTGTTTCGATCGATGATAACTTGATCATCTGGACTCCAAAACTGACGAATGAATACTCTATTTCGCCTAATTTTTCGTTCCGGATCTAATGGTATAGTCAATTTCTACAAATTTTATCTCTAACAAAAATTTACATTTTTGGCCTGAGGTGACCCCTAAACTTGATGTCGTTTTCGTTTTTGGCGATAATTCGACTTTCTGATCTCCAAAAATGACAAATAAATAGTCTATGTTGAATAATTTTTCGTTATGAATCCGATGGTATAATAAAATTTTAAAAATTATTCCTCTAACAAAAATTCACTGTTTTAGCCTGGTCCGACCCGATAATCGAGGATTTTGTAACTTTTATATTCGGACTTGCATTTGAGCGTGCTTACAGGCTAAACTATGTTTTTCGATCATTTTGAATCTAATGGTGAGGTCAGATTCCATTAAAAATAATCAAAAACATCCTAAAGTTTTACCCCTAAATCCCACTTTCAAGATTTTCTTAAAATTCCACTATTTATTTTTTCCTCGAGATACAAATAAAAAATTCGGGGTGTTACATTCTCCCCCCCTTAATAAAAATTTCGTCCTCGAAATTGAAATCATACTTATCAAACTTTGTCCCGATTCCACTAACATGACATGTATAATAAATACTACTTATTTTCGATTACTATCTATTCTTAGTCCCAAACTAATCTCATTTATAACTCGTAGACTTATGTCTCCCATATTTTGTCAGCCCAATACATTCATTAATTAATTACTCTATTTTAAACCCATACTCCAACTAATCCATTATTTGTATAATCCTAAGATAATAATCAATTTACCTTGTATCACTTCCCCACCAATATTTATCAACAATAATCTTTTCACATCTTCTCTATTCTTCATCTTTACTTCTCTCATTAATTACATCGTCTATTATGTTTTACTCATAATTGTTATGAATATTACTCCCCAATGCATAGTCTTACTGCAACACACCACTGTCTTTATATTCGATTCAATATTACATTTCTACTTATTGCGATATTTCCTCAAAACCTCTGTCATAACCTTTATAATTTAAGATCTTACTCGAGGGGATAAATCATACATCTATTTTCTCACAATTCCATTAAGTCATCATTAATGCAACATTGTCACAAGATTATTCTTTCTCACATTTTACATCGATCTACCTCCTAACTTATACTCTACTAAATCTCTTTATGATGGATGTGGGCACAGGCAGGTGGTAATCGCTGCTTCTATGGAATCATTATCTTTACTTATAGTGCTTTCGTTTCGAGGAGTGAAAATCAACCACGATCGAAGTCTCGAAATGAGCGCTTGTCTGTAGAAAGAATTGATCACTTAACGAGAACGATAATAATGAATTCCTCTACTAGAAGGCGATCGTGAAATGAGAAGGCAAAAGAAGAGTTAGAGCCGACACCGATGATAGAAAGATGAAAGGGAAAAGATGATCTATCTTTTTAAAGGAAGAGAATCGATTCAAGAAGTCGCAAAGCAAGAACTGCTTCATCTAATAGTTCAGTCGTTAGGCCTCCCAAAGTTAAATCATTTTCAATCGAAAGGAAAGATACGCGACTCCCTATGTTGATATTTGAGGAATTATCTCTCGACATGAAGGATATACAAGAAACACCTGCTTATCTACTAGTGTTACTATGACTTTTCTTTACGGTTCCTACTGATACTATGCACTAACTAAGCTAATAAGTCTGAGTTATGGGTTCTCGTCTCTTAGGAAGCAGTAGTTCTTGTTCTATTCTAGTAGCTGTATGAGTTATTTAGATGTTCTTTGTCTTATCTCCACTTTAGCCTATTAACTATTAGTTGTAGTTAGCCTTTTATAGTTGTTGGAGTAATTAATATGTGTCCCCCTGCCTACACGCGTACATGTTAACGATTTTGTCTTCGTAGATTTCTGTGGAGTAGGCAGTTGGTAGACTAGGGTCTATAGGCTCTGAACCTGACTTATTGATTTCTTTGGCCCTGTTGGCATCATTGGAGTTCCAATTGCTCTTTAACTCATTGATGGGAAACTCTATATCTCAATAGTGGAGTTCTATATTATGGATACACTGATCCGGAGGAGATTGGCCTCGAATACATCGGTCTCTTGGCTGGATCTGATCTGGGAGGAAAAGAAGTCTAAGGTCGACTAATTTGCCCCCTGGAAGTCTGTAACTCTATCTTCTCTCATTTTATCCTTTAAGCTCGATTCATCGTATCTCTCTAATTGGTAATCTCAATCATTGACCTCTTGGCCCTTAGGTAGGGTTATAATCTTCAAAAAATCTACGAGCCTTCTGCAAATCTGTCAGGATAAGCTCGGGCGCATATCGTGACAACTTAATGAATATTATATCTTAGTCTCTATAATTGATAGATTACCTTGCATTAATCTCAAAAACTCCTAGTGTTTGACTTCTCGAGAAGTCTCAAATATAAATCAATTAACAAATATCCTCTCGAATTCTACCCACTCAAGCGATCCATCTCCCAATATATTCCTCTCAAACGTTACTAATGATTGGCATCATCGTTCAACTGGAATGTAATCACCTTCACCCATTGATTTCTTGAGTATTACATGGTACTCAAAATCTTTCAGGTCTTCAAAATCCACTCATTGACCTCAATCGGATCAGAAAAACCCCCAAATCTTAGTGGACGTAATCGTTGAAAATTCTACAACCACATTATTGGATTTACCTATCATTTGGGCTGGGGAATTCTCTCATTCTTCAAAGGCACGACCTTGTGGTAATGGTCTCTAAGGTTGAATAGTATTTCTCTTGAGAATAAGTCCAGCGATTCCTCATTTCTTGGATTTAATGGTACACCTTACAATTGTGGTAAGTCTTGTACCATCTCTCACTTCCGATCGCTAGTCTTGTATGTTCGAGATGGCATGAATACGTTATCAACTTTAGTAATTATCTCATACATTGGTTTGTCTAGCATCTTTCGAAGCCACACATCTTTAATCAACTGACGTTGACCCAAATATTGCTTTCATTTATGTCCCGATTTGCTACATTCATAACATACCACAACATTTTTCTTTCGATGGATTTAGTAGTATATGTTGTTTCTTATAAAATTCTTCCATCCATTGAGTTGGTATGTCTATTATATCGCACCTCACGTATGATTATTTTTCCTATGAATTTGCTAGTTTCGTAATTATTTGTCTCTAATTAAATACTAATTGCCTTCTTTCCATTTGGCTTCGAGGTGGTGATAGTTGTATTATTCATATTTCCTCTCTAAACTTGATATGAGACTTAGCCATCTGTCTCATTAATGACATTAGCTGTGCTATTAGGTCAGTGGTCTAATCCAAAACCTATCTTGTCTCTGTTGCGTTTTGGCCTCTACCTCGTCCACTCCTCTTGCTTATGTTCATCCGTATTAAGGCAATTATTAGAATAAGGTCAAAACCATTCTTACGTAACTATGAATTACTACCGTAGCTTGAAACTTAGTAATGGACTCCATTTCCATTACTAACAGAACATATCTAAAATCTTATCTTATGCTTACTAGGCTCTATAGACTTCTAGACACGGAAGAACTCGTAATTCCAATACGGAACTACTAGTGAGCTCGGATACCGAATTCCTAGTGACATTCTATGATTATTGCTCTAATAACTGTGGTATCAGCCAATTCTTCAAAACATAGCAGATCAGTATCCCATACGGATCTAATACTATGCTCTGATACCATCTGTGGCGCCCCGCCGAATACTAACACAAATCCCCATGTCAGATTTCAAGGTACGAGGTGGCACCTCGAAATTTCGGCATGGTCTCCTCTGTTTATGTTAGCATTCCAAGGCGATTCAACCTGCACCTGATAAACGACATACAATCCTGCATATAACAAACAAAATATAATACTAGCGGAAGCCTATATACGTCTAATAATGTCCGATAGATCAGAGTGCGGAAGAAGAAAAATTATATACAGGATTATACAAAATTCCTCACTCTAACATAATTCCTAACACTCAAGACAGAATCCATAAGACTACCTGGAGAAACTGACCCCACTAGAGGGTATAGCCCTAATACTTACCAGGTGACGGACTCTGGTTGTCTATCTGACCAACCAGATGATCCTCGCTCTTGTTCTACACTTGTTTCGCCAAGCTTCAGATCTGAAACTAAAAAAAAATGGAGAAGGAAAGGGTGAGTAACAATGGTTACCCAGTAAGGAAGCAACAATTTCTGCCAATAACCTCTGCTAATATGAACGAATAAACATACTGAATCATTTAAAAATAAACAAAGTTTTACAAAAGAAAATTACGATTAACTGGTACATATAGCCAGGGATGAGCAACTAAACATTTTAAAACTCACATTACATCGATCAGCAGTATTCACAATAACATTCTCTTTTTATACAAATCTAATTGATCAAATGGAAACAATAAACATGCAATTCATCTTATATATCAAAATAAGCAACAGATACATAATACACAATGGTGGAGTATTGGAATTAGATAGTTGGGATTCACGATTGGATCGCTCCCAGTCGGGACATGATGTTACAATTCTTCTCGGGCTTTTAGTTCCTGATTTTGTGGCTGGTCGTTGTTTACCACGCTTGGTTGACCATTTATCCGGCTCAGGCTGGCCGTTTGACGTGACCGTAAGCAATGGGTCTCTTTTCGATGTGTCAGAACGTTCGACTACTATAGATTGTTAGTGATCACTGACTAATCATCTTCGTCTATGCCTATCAGGCGTACATGTGATTCCCAAATATACAAACCATTCGTATACGACCACCTTTACATTACAAGTTCACTGGTAAAGATAGAGAGGAATAAACCCAGATTCCAGTTGTGACTCCACTCTCATACGCGTCCTATACCACGTATGAGTTTGGTGGTCCCTACCGTACATCCCAGGATAGTACACCACTCCGGATGATATGATGCACTATCCCTTCAGGCATTCACAAACTCTTTAACAGCTCACAAAATAGCTACTTATATATATTATTTTCATTTGAAAACAAAAGAGAAATTAACAATACAAGGTTGAGAATAGATATCCAGTTTCCTACCATGCAAGTGTGGCCACCCGGCCTAAAATAAATAACATAACGGAAACGTAAACAGCGCCTCGCGCTAACAGAAAGGAAATAAACATGCAACCAATAATATTATCCCTGGATATCTGTTCACCAACCTGCACACAACACAACAACGTAAAATGCAGACATCACCCCTCGGGTGTGACTCTGACATTTTACCGTTTCATACCCTTTTTCCTTTTTTTTTTTTTTTACAGTTTTCAATCTCTTCAATAAAATATCCATTTTCTGATATTCATCAACTCAAAATGAGTTCATTGAATATTAAATCACATTTTCCAACTATAGAATTTATTTCTATCAATAATATTGAAAAAGAATACAATTTTTATATCAAAACGGGGTCCAAACAGTGCACAAGACCCAATTTATGGAAATAACCCGTTATAATACTCTACCCACGTATAATTTGTTAAAAATACAATTAAACATATCAAACATGCAATTGTTGGCGTGAATTTTGAAATAAACAAAGAATTCTATATTTCGGAAATACATCCAAATTTTTCCAATAAAATCCTAAATGCAATTTTCACAATCTATGATTACTAATAGAAATTGAGAGTTCCTTACAATCACTAGGCGACGGAATTGAAGCACGTACGCGGAAATCGAGGCGAACGGCTCGGAAATCGAGACGGGCCGAACTTCGAAGCGGTTGATTTTCGAAATCGGCCCGGTGGTTTTGAAGATCTCGATGTGCTCGTCTATTCTCCCTTCTACGGCGAAAGATGATTTGACCCCGAAACGGATGAAAATCGAGGTTGAAGTTACGAAATATCCGTATAAAAATACGGCTGATTTTTTACTATACGGGGTGAAAAAGGTGAGAAAACGAAAGGAATTTGGGTGGGTTATGTAGAGAATGAGGCTGCGGACGTTTCTCCCTTCTGCGTCGGAAGACGGTTTGACCCGGAAACGGACGAAATCCGAGGTCAAAGTTTCGAATTTTCCGTATCCAAATACGGCTGATTTTTGACGATATCGGATAAAATCGAAAGTGAAACAAAGAAAGGTTGGGTGGGTTTTGTAGAGAACGTAGCTGCGGACATTTCTCCCTTCTGCGTCGATCGTCGACGACGAACCGTTTGTGAGAGATCTGAGATTGAAGATCAAAAAGAAAAAAAAAATTCGTTTTTTTATATGTCTCGGCCGTATGGACGCGTTGGGGAAGATGACATATAAAAAAATTTTTAAATTATTATTTAAATAAAATGTGGGACGAATTCGGTATTTTGTAAATTGTTTCGATCGATGATAACTTGATCATCCAGACTCCAAAACTGACGAATGAATACTCTATTTCGCCTAATTTTTCGTTCCGGATCTAATGGTATAGTCAATTTCTACAAATTTTATCTCTAACAAAAATTTACATTTTTTGCCTGAGGTGACCCCTAAACTTGATGTCGTTTTCGTTTTTGGCGATAATTCGACTTTCTGATCTCCAAAAATGACAAATAAATAGTCTATGTTGAATAATTTTTCGTTATGAACCCGATGGTATGATCGAATTTTAAAAATTATTCCTTTAACAAAAATTCACTGTTTTAGCCTGGTCCGACCCGGTAATCGAGGATTTTGCAACTTTTATATTTGGACTTGCATTTGAGCGTGCTTACAGGCTAAACTATGTTTTTCGATCATTTTGAATCTAATGGTGAGGTCAGATTCCATTAAAAATGATCAAAAATATCCTAAAATTTTACCCCTAAATCCCACTTTCAAGATTTTCTTAAAATTCCACTATTTATTTTTTCTTCGAGATACAAATTAAAAATTCGGGGTGTTACAGGAAATTTCGAATACAAATGCACTATAAGTCTATAGTGACCACAAATGGAAGAAAAGTTAGTCGTAGGCCTACCCCTAGTTAGAGTTGAACCTTTGGTTAGATAAATTAATTTGACCACATGATCAAATCTTCTTGGCGAGAATTAGGTCGAATCTTTAAACTTAAAACCAATTAGTCCAATCGATCTAGTATTGGCCAAGTAGATTCATTTGCCAATTGGGCCAACTAGTTTAATTGGTTCACAACGAACTACATTTTATATTTTTACCAATTGGGTCAGAACGATAATGCGGGTTCAATTTGAACGGTATGGACCGGTTCACCCACTTACCTATTGGTTGGATTAAATAGAGCAACCTAGGAACACCCATAATCGATTCGGGTCGTGACCTATAGTAATGCTCCTAGACTCTAGGTTTACTACATGCAGTGCAATTTATCTGGCCACTCTTGCCCAAGTACACCAATATACCTCTCGAGCGTACTCAATCAGACGATACGTGGTGACTTGGTTTCATATACCGTATAGGTACAAGTCTAGGGTTGTAGTTTTTGTAAATGATTTAGTGTCTCGCAAAGGGGATCGATCACATACTAGCACTATGTTGGCAATCGGGACATATGACTTTGTGATTTACAATAGGACAAAGGCGCAGGTCGCTCTAGTATGGGTTTATCGATATACCTTTCAGGATCACCTGATTAAATGGTACTGATGCCTCGGTTTTATATACTATAGAAGTATGTGATTGGAGTTGTGATTTTCATGAATGACATCGTGTCTCACGAGGAGACCGAGCCATGCATTAGTGCAACATTGGCTATAAGGGACATGCAATCGTGTAATGCAACATAAATCAAACGTGCTAGTGGTGTGTGCAAATAAGGTGAGGTGTGCTTAGGGCATTTTTTTATATGAATGGGCCCGTGGGCAAGATCAAATTAACAACATATGGATATCACATAAACATTGATATAAAATCCATAGCATCAAAATTCAGATCAAAACATGTACATAAAAAATAATCAATCAGACCCAACATTGAAATAGGCACAAAAACCCCCTTTTTATTTTTCTTTTTATTTTTATTTTTCATTTTTTTACATGAACAAAATAAAAAGACTATTTTTTTTTGGATTAAAAGAAAATTGATTTTTGTTTTACCGAGTAAAACAAAAAACCCCTTCTTTTATTGAATTATATATATATGGGTGGCATTCCGTATACAAACATTCTCACTTATATCTCTACAACTCATGTAGGCCGTCGGATTAAACTTAGATATGCGGTTTAGATCTGATGTAAGTTTACAACAGATGCTAAAGAAATGAAATTTCCTAAATTTTTTTTACCTCCCCGCAAAAAAAATTATGCTCCTTTCAACTTCATCTTCTTCGTTATTCGTTTCTCTTCAAATTTGGGCGATGCGAGTACTACTTGCCGATTCTACCCGATATCGTTTCTTCATGGATTCTACCTTGTTCTTGCATTGACTAGGGGTTTTAACGAATTTATTTTAGGGGCTTCGAATAGAAACCATTTGGGCAATTTCTTCCCAATCAATTCTTTTCAGTTTGGCACAAATCCTAAGTACCCATTTCGATTCATAAATATCTAGCAAACTTAGGACTCCACCTTCGCTTCACTCATCTCTCTTAGTCTTGTCTGGGGTTTTTGTTGTTGCCATGGTTTCTGCTCCACTTGATTCAAACCGGGTCAATTGGGAAATTAAAAGATTTAGAAAGAAAAATCAGTATCAACTAGGAATCTGATTTCCCTCACTGTTGTTCTTAGCCTAGATACTCTCCAGTCTTCATCAAATCCCCATAAATATTTGCATCAACCGAGAAAAAGAACTGTTTTGCCTTAAAATTTTGACCGAAAAAACTAAATATTGGGCAAATTTTTGCAAGGAAGTTGAAATCTGCGTGTTGGGTTTAATCGAGGGAGTTGTTGCGGAGTAAAGAGATGGTAAAGGAGGCACTGAGAGAATCCAGGAATGTGGGTTAGAGAGAGAAAAAGATGAGGAAGAAGTTTTCTTCGTCTTCGCCTACATCTTCGTCGATTTGTGCACGAGTTCTATTTCAAGAAGATGGCAAGGACGAGTTCAGTGAAGAAAGACATCAATGGAACTACTCACAGTGAAGAGGATGAAATGAGTGTATGGAGGTAGTTACAAATAATCAAAGTTATAAGTGTTTTTATTAGAATCACGTGCTCTGTTTTCTCACGTTTTAAATAATGACTGTTGGATCATCTTTTAATCCAATGGCTACAACATTTTGTAGAGATATGAGTAGATATGTGTGTACACGGAATTTGTATATATATATATATATATATATATATATATATATATATATATTTATTTATTTAAAACTACTACTAATTATTTTAAGAAACCTAAAAACACTGCCCAATAAAAAAAAATTCTACTACCACACCAAAATTAAGAAGAAAACTTGTTTTTTATTTTTATATATATATATATATATATGTATGTATACATATATTTTTGTTTAAAAACTACTACTAATTATTTAAAGAAACCTTAAAACATTGCCCAATAAAAAAAGGAAAAATTATGCTACCACACCAAAATTAAACAAATAATTTTATTTATATATATATACACATATATTTTTATTTAAAAACTACTACTAATTATTTAAAGAAACCTAAAAACATTGCCCAATAAAAAATAAAAATTATTTTGCCACACCAAAATTAAAAAAAGAAATTTAGTTTTTACTTTTTTTACTTTATATATATGTATACATACATATATTTTTGTTTAAAAACTACGACTAATTATTTAAAGAAACCTAAAAACATTGCTCAATAAAAAAAGATAAATTCTACTGCCACACCAAAATTTGAAAAAGAAATTTAAAAAAAAAAATCCATGGCTTATCATTTCAACCCCCATCATTCCATCCTCAATTCATTATTATTTTTGAACATTTAAAATTATTATGGGTCACCAAACGTGACCCACATGACCTTTGATTAAGACCTTAAAAAAATTACTAAAAAAGAAAATGTCTACAAAAAAGCAACCAAACAATTTACAACTATGCCAAAAAAATTTAAATAAATTAAATAAACAAAAAATATTAAGAAATTTTGCAATGCACCAAGATTTGAGAATTTTCATGTTTGATCCTCAAACTATTTCTAATGGAGTCACCACTGAAAGCACCCTTGATTCGTGGGTATAGATCCGCTTTTTATTTTTTAAGAGTCGCCACCTAGTTTTATAGTCTAGGAATCGAAACATGACTCTAAACAGATAAAAGGTACTGAATTACAAAAAAATGGGTCCAGGGATCACGTTTCAAGATTAGAAGGTGTTAGGCACCAATCCCATCCGACGAACACTGGTTTCTACTTTACCTGAATGATTGCATCGCTCGATTCCCTCAAAAACTGGCGTAAAGCGTTTCTTGTGTGAATCTTCTTGCTTTTGTCTCCATTGCTAGATCTACTTTCGATATCTGAGATGAGGTTTTCTTCTCTTATATTTGAAAATTTCCTAACTTTTCTAGGTGTTCTAAGAATTTCTAGGGTGTTTTTTAGGTAAAAAATAAAGTTTAGGTTAGACTTGGGACTTTGGACTTTGGAGAGTTTTGATCTCTCTTTCCTAGGATTTTCTTGACCTACAAATTTAGGTGGTGGAGGCCCATTTTTAAAGATCTTTTGGAAGATTAGGATTTGAGATTAGGTTTGGGATTAAGTCACTTAGAGATAAGATTAAGTTGTTTCAATTAGGTTTTAATTAGATTTTATTTGAGTTTTGAATTTTGATTTATAAAGAATGAAGATTTTTTAAGATTTTGGAGAACCCCCTCAAATGGAAGGTTCTTTATTAAATATTATGTGAGCTCCATTTAAATAAATTGGCCGCCACTTAAAATTTGACCTGTGGACTTGATTAATTGATTTTATTTGTTCAAAAGTTTTAATTTAATTTATTAAGATTTCAGTTTAAGTTAATTAATGTTTTAATTATTAGTTTCAAAATTTGAATTTTAGGATTTGAAAAATTACCGTTTCACCTTCAAAGATGTTTTGGGATGTTTTGAATAGTTTTTCATAAGAAATTCAATGAGAGTATCGGTTTGTTTCACTTCTGGATTTTTGACGTGAAATGATTGTGGACCCTATGAAGGCATTTTCGTAATTTTGTCGATTTTGTGAAAATTGACGAAATGATTTATTTGGTTTTAATTTGTTGTTTTATGTGTTCGAAAGAGTTTTCTTAAGTGTCATGTAGGTTCTAAAGATGTTTTGATGTTAGGGTTATTTTGCTAATTTGATCATTTTTTTTTATGATTTTTCTCATAAAACATATTTTTATCTGAAAATGATGATTTCTATGTTTCGGGTCAAATTTTCCAAGCTTAGTGTGGTTTCTAAAGTTTTGCTTACTTAAAATATCTCATTCAAACTTTGGAAACACATCTAGTAACAAACAAAAATATTGTAATATTCATTCATCATTGGGAACCGTTACAATCAGGTTGACGAGTTGATTAATCAAGCGAGTACCAAAATTGGGTGTCTATAGGCGCCGTAAATCTTATCATATTTTGACTATAACTTTCAAACTATAGCTCTGTTTTACACGTCGTCTAAAGATATGATAGATATTACTATGTAGAACATCCCCAAACTTCCACCAAGGGGTGGTTCACGGAATAAGTAGGTAAAATGACCAAAATACCCTTTTTGCCATTTATGGTCAAAACAAGCTTTCATGAAGTCCGGTAATGAAATGGTTTGGAGGTGTAGTAGATTTTACCTATATAAGTTCCCCAAAAAATCACCAAAGAAAGATGATGGTATTAGGGTGGTAAAATTTTTAATATTATCTTTTTGACCAGATATGACTCCTGAAAAGTCTGATAAAAGAGCAAATCGAGGAAAGAGTTTTTCAAATCAATATAGTAGATTTATCAATCATCTAAGTGTTCGGGAATGGTCTAGGTGGTCTCATTATCTTTTAGGCTTTGTGCTCACACGTTGGAGTTTTTTGTCGATGTGTATTCAATTGAGCTTCTTTCCGGATTCTTCATATGTCTTCAATAGTAAATTGATCTGACACTCAACATTAGTCTAAGGATTGACAAAATATGAAACTTACAATCTCCTCCATTGTCAATTATGAGACAAAACCTAAACTAGACCAAATAGACTGAAAAACGTTCTTAGAATGACCAACACAACTTACACTAGATTAGAATTTTACAAAAATATTTAAAAATAAAAATCTAATATTCTAACTACTTCGCTCCTTCTTAAGTACTACCCCCCATGAATGACTTACATGTAGAATTCAATTGGGATAGTACACACGAGTGAAAACTACATTATCCCCCTTCTTGTCAGTATTTGAGAAAAGGTGTAATCAACCCAATGTCAATACAAGATATATACTAATAAGCATTGGAGAAAAAAATAAGCATGCAAGCAATAAATATAACTATCAGAACATGATGCATAACGAAAGCAAACAGAGACATGCCACAAATAATTTAACTATAAAGCAGAGGCATGACATGATACATGACACATAACAAATATAACTAAATGAAGCAACATTAAACATGCTAACGTGTGCAAAACAATATGAAAAATATGCAAATAATTGAATATAAGCTCATAAAATAGTTGTAAACTATTTTATTATTAAGAACCAACTGTATGAAAAATAAATGCCAAAATGATTTAACTATTGAAACATTGGCATAACATGCTAACAAAATAATAAAGATATACAAATACGATCATAGGAATTCTAGCATGATAGATGTGTGAGATGTCATAAAATATACCAATATGAATACTCATGCAAGATAGCTTAACAACACATGAATTGTGTCACGTGACCACGTTTGATCATTATGCTCATCAAATGATTTAAATAGGAGAAATAAATGTAATAAAACAAAATAAGTTTGGGAGCTCAAGGGACGAACAAAACACGTCAGGGAACAAATGAAATTTTTTTGGTTCATGGATATGTTACTGTCAGCGCCGCTAGTTGGAGCCAATTTTTTGGGAAAATGTTTTTTGTGTTTATCATGGTTTTTACATCCACAAAATGATATTTTCTTCCCCAACTCTTTCTCAAGAATTTCTGAATTTTAAAGATTATGTCAATTTGCAAAAAATTTGAGAATTCAAGAGAGAAAACATGTGTAAAAAATGAGCTGAAAATTTGAGTGAACCTTACCATGGAACTTAGATGGGGTCTATGAACCCAAATATACCAATAAAATCCAAGTCCATGGTTGTTCAAATTTCGGTGAAAATTCCTTATAGGAAATTTTCATCAAAAGAGGTTATAACCTCAAGTCTGACTATAAAAATATAGAATGAGTCTAAGAACTCAAATATTTGCCAATTTTGGCTCAACTTTGATGGACCAACAGAGTTTCGTGGTGTACATGAGCATCTCGTTGATTTGTGACTGGGAATAAAGAGGCTTTAAATTCCTCAAATATTTCAATAAAAATAATAACGACGGTTTTCACGCAAGATATACAAATTTGATGCAAAATCTAAAATTCAAAAATTTTCCAACGTGTGTATGTTTACTTGGGCAATTGTTGACAAAAAGTAGTGAGGTTCCATTATTCATAAGTGGACTCATTTTAAGAATAGTGTGAGAATACAAGTATTCAAATTTATCGATAAATAATATGTTCTTGAAATAAGACGAATTTCTGGATGACATGACCACACTGACTCCAACTATGTGAAAATTTTCGAAAAGAAAAATTCATGAAAAATGAGGTCTTAACCTCAAATTTTACTAAAAAGCACAAGGTAATGAGTCGAAAACTCAAATTTACCAATTAAGATCAATTTGTGAGTTTTTGGACTCTAGAGTGAACGTCTCCAGTTGCCGTGCATTTACACACCAATGTGAGGATCTCCAAAGATTTGATTGGGGTATGATGATTAACTACAGGTCGATTTTCTGGCACAATAGACGGAGATGACGACGAGGAAGGGTAGAAAATACTTCCTCCTCAATATCGTCAAATCAGTTGAACCTATGTCCTTTATTGGTTGATTGTCAACCACAACATTTATAGTCCTTTGAATAGAGTAAATTCTTTGATTGATGACTCGATAAGGGTAACTATGAATACACCAACATGTAGCCCCACCATTTCTCAAGTCAACCTATCCCAATTTTTTATGATCTTTGAAGAGTATAACATTTATTATTGAAGACCTTGAAATACTTAGCACTGGGAGAAAATTATTTTATAGTTTATAGATTGTTGATGAGACCTGTTTTAAGATATACACATGAATAAGATATCAGGCAGTGTTTACAATCATAACTTAAATTTGACTATGAGACATAATTATCCATTTACTGTAAAACAGAGTTGATCTTCTCAGCAACTCCATGATGATAAGAGATCTTTAGAGTTGAGAATTTATGTTGGATCTTGTGATTTTCACATAATTTAGTGAATTGACTATTTTCAAACACTCCACCATGATTATTTTAGATTCGTTCAATAACATACTCTATTTCTATTTGAAATTGCTTAACAACTTTCTTAATTTCCTCAAATGTATCCAATTTTTCCTTCTAGAATACAACCCAAAAAAGCTGGAGTGATCATCAACTACTACTAGAAAATGTTTCTTACCTTTTAGAGTTTTGACTTTTGTGATGTGAAGTAATGCTAGAGGATTTAAGGTAGCTAGAGAATTTGTCTTTTTGTGGGTACTATGAACTTGTTTACCAATATGGCACTTCCTCATGGACATTTCTAGTTTTATTGTCCTGCTTGGACAACTCTCTGACTAATTCATTTTTAAGTATATCGAGATAGGTTCTTGTAATGATTATGGTTAATTTGTTGACATCACAACTGGACTTCATTAACTTGAGTCATATTATTCACAAACATAATGGTGGTTTTTTTGGTGTTTTCGATAACATAACAGTCATCGGATGTGCGAAGACCTCAAACAATTAATTTCTTATTAATATTGTGATCTCACACCCCTTGTGATTGAAACTCATCGATTGTTCTCTATCACACATTTGAGATATGCTGAGGAGATTATATTGCAAACCATCCACACAAAGGATAATTTCAACCTTGGGCATTGAAAGCGCCCTCAATCCGTTTGTGCAGATCCACTTTTTTGTATTTTGGGAATCGTAACCTAGTTTTATGGTCTAGAAATTGAAACATTGACTCTAAATAGATAAAAATACTGATCTACAAAAAGAATGGGGATCACATTTGAAAGCGCCCTCGATCCACGGGATGCGAGGATCAGCTTTTGACCCTTGAGGTTTGGGAGTCGCCACCTAGTTATTACGGTCTAGGAACCGATCAATGACTCTAAACGGATAAAGAACTAATCTAGAATCGAAAAAAAATCTGAATTCGAGGATAATGTTACGGGGTTGGAAGATGTTAGGCAACAACCCCGCCCGACCAAAGTCGGTCTCTACTAACTTCCCAAATAAATTACATTGCTAAAAAAACCTAGATAATAAAAAAAGTAAGATTATACCTTTCTGATAGCAAAGACCTTGTTCCCTCAGATCCGACAAAAATTGCTCCTTGTACCGTACTCCTTGCTTCGTTCTGTCTCCGGATTTAATTTCTGATCTCCGATGCAAGGTATCTCCTTTTTTTTATTTATACTCTTTGAATTTGTTATGGATTTTGGAGTGTTTTTGGAGGGCTTTTAGGTGTTTTTTAGGCTAAAATCGAAGGAGGGATGTTAGGTAAGGAGTTGGGACTCCAAAACTAGGGTTTATGGGAGGTTAGGGGGACTTTTAGACCTACTTCTCTTAGGATTTATGACTTGATATGAAAATAGGGTGTGGGGACCTCTATTTATAGATTTTTTTAGGGGTTGATTTAGATAGAGTTAGTGTTTCATTAGAGTTCTTTTAATTAGAGTTGTGTTTTAGTTAGAATTGTTTTAGGTAGAGTTGTGTTTTAATTAGAATTGTTTTAAGTGGAGTTGTGTTTTAATTAGAACTCTATTAGATAGAGTTATTATTTAATTAGAACTCTATTATGATTTTGACTTTTGGTCTTATTTGTTTTACTTTTAATATTTTGACTTTAGTCTTAATTGATTGACTTTTAATATCTTGATTTCAGTCTTGCTTAATTGACTTTAATTTTGACTTTAGTCTCACTTGATTGATTTTAATACCTTGACCTTAGTCTTGCTTGGTTGACTTTAATTTTTTGGAGAACCCTCATCTATTATATCTTTAATTCTTTGGACCCCCAAATGGAGTGGTCCTTAAAGAAATATCTCACAAACCCTCAACAATTTTCCATGAGAGTCCGATTGATCGATTTTTTTAGTTCAAAATTTTAAATTAATTTCATTAATATTTCACTTTAATTATTTAATGTTTTATTTATTAATTTTGAAAATTTTAATTATGAAAATTGTGAAATTACCATGTTACCCCCGGAGAGGACTTTTCATGTTTTAAGTCGATTTTTAATGTTTTAGGATGTTTTAGAATCGATTTTTCGTAAGGAATTCAATGGAAATATTAGTTGATGTTATTTATGAAATTTTTTGTGTGAAATAGTCGTGAACTTTATGAGGGGCATTTTCGTAATTTTGTTGAATTCTGTTAAAATTGGTGAAATGATTTATTTGGTTCCGATTTGTTGTTTTATGTGTTCGAAAGGATTTTCCTACTCGTAACGTAGGCTCTAGGGTTGTTTTGATGTTAGGGGTATTTTGGTAATTTGATCAATTTTCAGTGATTTTTATCGTGAAACTTCTTTTTGTTTGCAAGATGATGATTTCTATGTTTTTTGAGTCGTATTTTCCTAGCGTAGCGTGGTTTTTAAGGTTTTGTTAGTTCGAGATACCTCATCCAGATTTCTGAAACATATCTGGTAACAAAATAAAGCAATAGAATAAACATCCATAATTGGGAATCATTGCGATCAGGTTGACGAGTTGATTAATCAGGCGGATGGAAAAATGGGATGTCTACAAATGCCCCTCTTTGGCTGAGGGTTGAAGCAAACTAGATAGCAAATCTATTTTGGTAAATAGTGCGATATCTGAATGCCAAAGCTAGTGACAGTTCATTTTACAGCCTGATTTAGCAATTCGTTAGGGTGTTCGGATCCTTGAAGGTAAAGCTCTCCCCGAACTAAAAGATTGTCAGATCCTTGAGCGCGAGCTCTCACTGGCAATGTTAGATCCTTGAATTTAAAAAAAAAAATTCTCCCTGACTGATGTAATAACTGTGCAAGTGTGTGACTTAAAATCTGAGATAAATTTGAGTATAGACTAAGAGTGAACTGAGAATAGACTAAGCATAGACTAAGCATGAACTGAGCATAATTTGAACATAAACTGAGCATAATTCCGAGAAAACCCTCGGCGGCATCTGAGCATAGTTCTGAGAAAACCCTCGATGGTAACTGAGCATAATTCCAAGAAAGCCCTCGGCAGCATCTGAGCAAAATCCAAGATAACCCTTGGCGGCAACTGAGCAAAATCCAATATAACCCTTAGCGGCAGCTGAGCAAAATCCAAGATAATCCTTGACGGCTACTGAGCAAAATCCAAGATAACCCTTGGTGGCATCTAAGCATAATCCAAGATAACCCTTGGCGGCAACTGAGCAAAATCCAAGATAACCCTTGGCGGCATCTGAGCAAAATCCAAGATAACCCTTGACGGTAACTGAGCAAAACTGGTAGAGGAATGAAGGAATTTTTTGAAAGAATGAATGAATTTAGAGAAAACTGATTAGAATGAATCTGAGAACGAATAAATCTGGAAGATAATGAATCTGGAAGAGAAATGATCGAATCCAATAATGATTGGATCTGAAAAAGAAACTGGGAGTGAAAGAATGCCATATTTCCTAATGAGTTATTAGTTGATCTCTGGACACAGTCAAATGTGAGATCCGAAGTGCTTTTGTTTGAACCTCAAGGTCTTATCCAAAAAGTTTCATGATTTAAAAACCTGAGTTTTTATTTCTTTTGAACTTCAAGGGTTTTTCGAAAAACTGTTATCAAGAGGGTAACCTTAAATTTGAGGTTCTCATTATCTTTTAGGATTAACATTGCTCAAAACAAAATGCCCCTAGTTTGACAACGTACGTGGCATTGAAGATAATTGAAAACATCATGCAAAAATTAAAAACAATGCCCCTAGTATAAGGGGGAAAAGTTACAATAAAGAAGAAAGAAAATACCCCTTGTATGAAGGTTTGAAATATTTGATTACCACAAGCGCAATAAAGATCCAACTTTTAATTTTGATTAATTTTAATAAAGATTTTGAGTCAGGCTCAAGAGAACAAAATATTTCCTTTTGAGACTCATCATAGAATTCACCCTTCTCTCCATTGATTTACTTGGGGAAGTAAAAATTTTAAGATCGATCGTAGACAAGATACTTGTGGTGTAACACCCCGGATTTTCAACTCATATCTCGAGGAAATTAAATGGTGAGATTTGGAGGAAAATGTCGAATGAAAGATTTAGAGTAAAATACTCGAATATTGCTATGATTAATTTTGAGGAAAACCGACTTCGCCATTATATTCAAAAGGATCGAAATATATACATTAGCCTGTAAGCAAGTTTGAATTCGAGTTCGGAGGAAAAAGTTGTAAAATCCTCGAATTTTGCGTTAAGTGGGACCCAAAATAGAAAATTTTTGTTAGAGGGAGAATCAAGAAAATTCGACTACACCACTAGAACCACAACGAAAAATTATTTGAAATGGTATATTCGTTTGTCGCTTTTCGAGCCCGAATAGTTAAGTTATGATCGAAACTAGAAATGATGGGGAAAGTACAAGTATACCCTCAGCCCTCTTATAAAAGAAAACTCACTTTCTTTTATTTCCTTTCACTTCTTCACTCTTCTCCAAAGAACTCAACTCAACCATTTTCTAGACCTAGGGTTTGAACCCATTCCTATCAAGATCTATCCCAATCAAGTCCGAGTTGAACCTCGACGAAGAAGGCAAAGTCGTCGGCATTGTCGAGCTCTACGTCCTCACCCCATCCAACCTCCATTTCCTCTTCTTTTCTCTTGGTCTCCCACAAGAATCAGCAAGTGGGTTTTTGTATAATCACTTGGAACCTCATCCAAATCATAGGAGAGTCGTTGTTGGTCATTAGGAAGCGGGGATAACACCTTCAAAGAGGGTTTCACAACCAACCACTCCGTTGGCACCCGAGTTCAACCACTTTCGGAACTTCGAGCCGCCTAACATTGATCCTTAGTGTTGATTCATCACCATTGACGTCCACAAACAAGTAGGGGACTTTCAATTCCTATTGGTAACTTTTGATTTCTCAAAATGTGCATTTAGGTTATTTTAACAAAACTTATTGTTTGCTTTTGAATCATAGACGGTTGTTGTTTGATTTCAAATTCATGATAGAAGTAGGTGTTTTGTTTATGTTTTATCGAATTTTGATAACAAAATCGTGGGTGGGTTGAATGATTCGAAGAATAGAAGAAGAATCCGAAACATGGATCGAAAACTCGAAGGTTCGAGCAAGGTTCAGGCTGTAGGTGGGAAAGGTCGGTGCCACCGGCACCTACCGAAGGCATTCTGTCAGTCCCACCGACAGAAAGTTGCTTCTGCCACCGACGAAATCAAGAAGCCACCGAAAACTTTGTTCTGTCGGCAGGACCGTCGGTCCCACCGACACCTGCCGATGTGTATTCTGTCGGTTCCACCGACAACATATTGATTCTGCCACCGACAGCCACCGACAGACACAGTTTTTCTTCAGAACAGTGTTCTGACTCTTGGCTTGACCTCCTCACACCTTATACACTATTTGTCACCCTTTATTTCATTAAAAACATGTAAGTAAATGTCCTCTTTAATTTTTACTTTCCATTTACTTTAAGTTCTTTAATGAAATTAAGGTTTTACCCCCCATTTCGGAACAATGGGAATGGTTTTAAGATCCAAATCTCAAATGATCAAAATCCAAATTTTGGTTTAAAGAACAAAACGTAATTTTCGACGTTTTCGGCAAGTTTTCAAAATGAAATAACTTTCGCGTTTCTTTGAATTAGATTACAAAAACTATATGGTGTCGAATCTCATGATCGAGACTTTCATTTCAAAAAACCCGTTTTCAATTTCGAAAAGTTTGGAAAATTGAGTTTCTGACACTTAGCCAAAATTTCACCAGCTTTCTCTATTTTTTAACAGCCTTGGTCCCGAGCATCGCTGGGACTTTATTTTTATAACCTTTGATGGTTTTTAATGGAAAGACCAAAAGAATGACTTTGAAATATTGAAAATAGATGGTCGATGTGAAAAGATGAAAAGTGAGAATGTCGAGAGAATGGGAAAAGGGAATGAACGGTAAAATGTCAGAATCACACCCGAGGGGTGATGTCTACATTTTACAATGTATGTTGTGTGTAGGTTGGTGAAAGGATATCCAGGTTATTAATGAAAGGGTTGCATGTTTATTTCCGATTATGTTAGCGCGTGCGCTGAGTACTATTGTTTATTTTAGGCCGGGTGGCCACAGTTGCATGGTAGGAACTGGATATCCATTGTCAACCCTGTTCTGTTAATTTCTCTTTTGTTTTAAATGAAAAACTATATATATGCGTAACTATTTTGTGAGCTGTTAAAGGGTTTGTGAATGCCTGAAGGGATAGTGTGTCACATCATCCGGAGGGGTGCACTATCCTGGGATGTACGGTAGGGACTACCAAACTCATACGTGGTATGGGACGCGTATGAGAGTGGAGTCACAACTGGAATCCGGGTTCATTCCTTACTTATCTTTACCAGTGAACGTGTATTGTAAAGGTGGTCGTATACGAGTGGAGTGTCATTCGGGAATCATATGCACGCCTGATAGGCATAGACGAAGATGATTGGTCAGTGATCACTAACAATCTAGTAGTAGTTGAACGTTCTGACACATCAAAAAGAGACCCATTGCTTATGGTCACGTCAAACGGCCAGCCTGAGCTGGATAAATGGTCCCGCAAGCGTGGTAGACACGACCAGCTACAAAATCAGGAACTACGATGTTATTGGGGAATATCATGTCCTGACTGGGAGCGATCAAGTCGTGAATCCCAACTCTTTAATTCCAATACTCCACCACTTGTATTATGTATCTGTTGTTATATTTCGAATTACAAACTGAGAAGCATGTCTATTATTTTAATGTTGTCAACATTATTTGGATAAAATGGAAAATGTATAATGAGTATGGATGATTGATGTTATGTGTAATTTTTAAACTGTTTAGTTGCTCATCCCTGGCTATATGTACCAGTTGATCGTATTTTATCTTGTAAAACCTTGCATGTATTAAAATATTCAATATGCTTTATTCGATCATGCTTAGGAAGGGTTATTAGTAGGAAATGACTGTGGATTTACTGGGTAACCATCGTTACTCACCCTTTCCTTCCTATTTTTTTTTTGTTTTTAGTTTCAGCATTTGCAGCTACCGAGGCAGGCGTAGAGTCAGTAATTGAGGAGTATTTGGTCGATCAGATCGACGATCAAAGTTTATTACCTAGTGAGCACTAGGGTCACATCCCTTAGTATTGTCAGTTTCACCCAGGATGTATGTAATTTTTGGATTGAGAGTTTAGGCCTATGTTAGAGTGAGAGTGTTTTGGTAAGCCTGTATATTGATAAATCTTCCGCACTCTGATCTACTTACATGTTAGATGTAATTAGTCTTCCGCTGTTATTTTCCTGTATCTATATTTTTATATACAGGTTTTGTTATAAATTGGTTTATCAGGTTTGAGTTCCGTGAAACGCTAAAATAAACAGAGGAGACCATACCGAAATTTCGAGGTGCCACCTTGGGATTTGTGTTAGCGTTTGGCGGGGCGTCACATGTGGCTTCTGAGTCTATGCCTGGTTTAAGCGAAGTATTGAACTTGATTATTTGGACTTCTGATGTTTCAGCTCGGATCGCTCTCAGCTTGGGATTTTCTTCTGTTTTTCTTTTTTGCTCTAAGTTTTGCCTAGATCGCCTTTTCAGGTTTTCAATCTATCGAGCTTGCTCTAGCTTTTGCCTAGATCACCTTTTCAGGTTTTCGATCTAGCGAGCTTTTTTTTTTTTCTTGGCTCTGATTGTTGCCAAAGTTGTCCTTTCAGATTTTCAAGCTTACGAGCGTGCCTTAATTTTTGCCTAAGTCGCCCTTTTGGGATTTTCAACCTAGCAGGTATTTTTTCTTCTTATTCTTTTCTTCCTGTCTGAACTTCTGGAGTTGCTGTCTGATCATGCTTTGCTATCTTCCTTGACTTTTTGCACGGTACTTAGGAGGATTTTTATAGGTAAGCTTAGGACTGGGTATAAAAAGAAAGGGATTTTGAGGCTCAAAACCCGAATGCCCCTTGTGTGGCATTTCTTTTATTTTGCCTTAAATTTTCTTCCCCATTTTGAAGATATTTTTCTTTTCTTTTGAATTTTTTTCTTGATTTTTTTTATTGTATGGGGTCGAGCTTGAAGTAACTTCTCAGGTTGCCTACGTACCCCAGAATTTTGGGATCAGACCAAAACGTAGTTCGAAGCTTCGCTTCCCTAGGTTAGGTGATCGGGCTGAAAAAGAAAAAAGGCATAATTTTTCTTTTTGAAAAGGCTGCAAAGGGGTTGAGAAAGGATATGTTGAACTGGGTAACTGGGTAATATGAGGATTGATTCGGCCAAAGATAGCCTCCTTAAATGTAGTACCGTTTGATTTGGTCAAGGTTGGTTGGTTCTGGTAATTCGATTCCATCATGATCTTGAAGTCTGACAGTTTTTTCTGGTAATATTTCCTTGATGATGAACAGACCTCCCCAATTTGGTTTGAACTTTCCTCTAGGGTCAAAAATAGGTGCCCGATTCTCTTTGAGTACTAAGTCCCCGACTTGTAAGTAACGGGCCTTAATCTTTTTGTCAAATGAGCGGGCGACTCTCCTTTGATAAGCTTGCACGTGGTACAATGCTCTTAGTCATTTTTCTTCGATCAAATTCAATTCTTCATACTGTTGGCGAACCCAATCTACTTCTGACAACTGACTTTCTAACAAAACCCTAAGAGACGGAATCTCCATTTCAACTGGCAAGATTGCTTCCATGCCATACACTAAGGAGTAGGGAGTAGCTCCAGTGGAGGATCGAATTGAGGTTCGATATGCCCATAATGCAAATGGTAGTTTTTCTAACCAATCTCGATGTGATTGACACATTTTCCTTATGATAGTCTTGATATTCTTATTAGCTGCTTCGACTGCTCCATTAGTCTGAGGACGGTAAGGAGATGATTTATGGTGTGAGATTTTGAACTTTGAACACAATTTGATAACCTCAACTTTGAAGTGTGACCTGTTATCAGAGATCAACTCCGAAGGTACCCCGTATCGACTAATGATGTTTGTTTGAATGAATTTTACAACTCGAGATGCAATGAGGACAGCATAAGAGGCAGCTTCAACTCATTTGGTAAAATAATCAATTGCAACTAGAATGTATTCGTGCCCGTTTGATGCCTTAGGCGATATTTTACCAATAATGTTAATTTCCCAGATTGAGAATGGCTATGGTGAAGTCAGACCCACTAATTGAGATGGTGGCACATGTATAAGGTTCGCATGTATTTGGCACTTATGACAGGTTTTGACCATGTGATGACAATCTGTTTTCATCGTGGGCCAGTACTAACCTTGTCTCAATTTTCTTAGCTAACATTTTCTCACTCATGTGTGGGCCACATTCTCCTGAATGTAGTTCAACCATTATCTGTTCAGCTTGATCTTCATCAACACACGACAGATGAATCCCATCATAAGACCTTTTGTATAAACTTCCTGCGCACAAGATGAATTGAGATGCTAATCTTAGTAGGATTTGTCGTTCCTTCCTCGATGCTTCTTCTGGGAATTCTTGTTTTTCCAACACTCTCTTTATATCTGTGTACCATGGCTTTCCATCAGGTAGTCGAGTAGCAATGTTGATTTGATGGCAGTATGCGGGTTTTTCTTTAACTTTAACAGTGATCGGTCTCAATTTCATGCCAGGGGGTAAATGGATCATTGAAGATAAAGTTGCTAAGGAGTCAGCAAATCTGTTATCCTCCCTTAACAAGTGTTGGAATAGGATAGCTTTAAATTTACTGACTAAATTTAACAAATACGCATGGTAAGGTTTCAACTTTTCATCCCTAGTCTTCCATTCTTCCAATGACTGATGTATGACCAAGGTTGAATCCCCAAAAACTTCAATTTCTATAATGCCCAGGTTCAAAGCAGCTTCGTGCCCCGCAATGCATGCCTCATACTCAGCCGTGTTATTAGTGTTCGACAGGCTAATTTAATAGCAATAGGAATGTGGAATCCTTCCGGAGAAAAAAGGACTGCCCCTATTCCATACCCATTTTGATTGGCAGCTCCATCAAAGTACAACTGCAATGTTTGGTTTTGCGGTTCTTCTTTAACATGCAAGATGTTCTCATCAGGAAATTGATCAACAGGCTTTATTCCTTCTACTACAGGGTGATCTGCCAAGTATTCTGCTACAGCTCTCCCCTTGATAGATTTCTGTGTAACATGCGTGATGTCAAACTCTGATAGCAACAATAACCATCGCGCGGTTCTCCCTGTCAACACCGACTTTTCGAAAAGATACTTAAGAGGATCCATCTGAGATAACAGGATAATTGAATGAGATAGCATATAGTGCCCGAGTCTCTGAGTAGCCCATACCAGTGCTAAGCAGGTTTTCTCCAAGGATGAATATTTTCGTTCATACTCTAACATCTTCTTACTGATGTAGTAGATGACCCTTTCTTTGCGAGTATCTTTGTCATATTGTGTAAGCATCCATCCCATAGCTTCTTCTGTAACTGACAGATAAAGAAGAAGTAGTTCACCCGGTGTAGGTGGGACCAAAATAGGTGGGTTTAAGAGATACTCCTTGACTTGGTCGAAAACGTTTTGACATTGCTCATTCCAAACTGTTGGTTCATTCTTCTTGAGAAGCTTGAAAATAGGTTCACAAACGTTGGTGAGTTGAGCGATGAACCTGCTACCATACTGGATTCTGCCTAGAAAACCTCGAATCTGTTTTTCAGTCTCAAGTAGTGGCATCTCTTGGATAGCTTTAATCTTCACAGGGTCTACTTCGATCCCTTTCTGACTGACGACAAATCCCAATAGTTTCCCAGAAGTTACTCCAAATACACATTTCTGTGGGTTGAGGCGGAGTTGGTACTTTTGAATCCTTGTGAGAAACTTTTCTAATGCCGTAACATGCCCTAGTCGTTCTTTGGATTTGACTATCATATCATCTACATAGACTTCGACCTCCTTGTGTATCATGTCATGTAGTAATTCTTCAAACCGAAAGGCATGACCTTGTAGCAGAAGGTCCCCTATTGTGTGATGAACAACGTTTTTTGCATATCTCGAGGATCCATCTTTATCTGATTGTACCCTGAAAATCCATCCATGAAGGACAATAAAGTGTGTCCTGTTGTACTGTCTACTAAGACATCTATGTGTGGTAAAAGGAAACTATTCTTTGGGCTTGCTTTGTTTAGGTCTCTGAAATCCACACACATTCTAACTTTTCCATACTTTTTCGGCACTGGGACGACGTTAGCAATCCACTCAGGGTATTCTACTACTTCTAAAAATCCAGCGTTAATCTGCTTTGAAACTTCTTCTTTAATTTTCAGAGTCCATTCTAGCTTCATACGTCGAAGTTTCTATTTGATTGATCGAGCATCAGGATATAACGAAATCCGATGTTGAACAATATTTGTGCTTACCCCCGGCATATCCTCGTAAGACCACGCGAACACGTCTTTGAACTTTCTGAGCAAGTCTACTATTCCTTTGTATTCATCGGGAGATAAAGTGGCCCCTATCCGAATTTCTTGAGGACTTTGTTTTGTTCCGAGGTTGATAACCTCTACTTCCTCTATTAGAGGTTGAGTCCGACGTTCCTCTTCTTGGTCAAGTAATTTGATTATTTCAGGGGGAGGTTCTTCGTCAGAAGATTCTCCCTCCGAAGTTAGATTATTAGTCAAATTATTATTGCGCTTGGGGTAATCAAAAATTTCTTTCATTTCATTAAAAAGAGATGAGGTAACAGGACTCATTGCAGACTTGACAGACTCACTTGACTCAGCAGGAAAAACAGACTCACTAGAAATAATAGACTCAGCAGAAACAACTAACTTACTCGACTCAACAGAAGTAAAGGATTCAACTGGCATGTCAGACTGAACAGGATTAATGGGACCGATGGACCCAGCCTTGACATGCAACATAGGACTAATTACATGATAATTTGAAAGACACCCAACAGCGGGTTTGATTACAGACTGAGGATTTGGGATCCCTTTCTCAACTGACAACACTAAGACACTATGATCTTCAAGGAATAGTTGATCGATGTTGAGGGAGTCCAGATCGAGCTACCAGTCTTCAACTTTCTTCTCTTTAACTTCTGTGCTTGCTTCCTTTTCAGGCCATTCCATGCCAAAGAAGATTTCAAACCCCGATAGACAAGTACTTGTGATGTGATCAATGAACGGCTCTGGGAACCCACAGTAACGGAAGTCTTCTCCTTCTTTAACAAAATAACCATTGAGGGTCTTTCGATAGGGCTTCATTTTAATGAGATTCGTGGTGCGCCTTTGCCTTTTAGCAATGGCCTTGTCTCGTTTTATCTTCCAGTATTGGGCCCAATCTTCCTTAGTAGGCTTATATTCTAGTCCGAATATGCCGATGACCTCTTTAATCACTGGTGCCTCTTTAATAGCTTGCTGCTTGCGACCTAAGCATTACCAGGGAACAATCTCATTTTCTTGAATATATTGGCCATGTAACAATTAGAGCTATTTTCCATTGGAAAATATTCTTTCATGGCTTGATCCCATTGGACTGAGCATATCTTTTCAAAGTCGAACCCACTGAGCTCTACTCCCTGTTGTTCTGGCTGAATCTCAAGCAATGGCTCATCCTTAGCTTCAGTACTGTTTATAATCCCTACAATTTCAGCATCTCCATAGAGAGTAATTACTAGTCCATCCTTGATAAACTTGACCTTCTGGTGTAGCGTAGAAGGGATGGCTTTATTCTGGTGTAACCATGGTCTCCCTAACAGTAAATTGAAAGAAGACTGGATGTCAATAACCTAAAATTCCACAGGAAATTCAGCTATGCCTGTGAACAATCGAAGGTGCAAAATTCCCAGTACATCCCTCTTAGTGTTATCATAGGCTCTAACACCTTGATTAGTGGCTTGAGATCTTCAACCTTAAACCCAAGACAAGTAGTTGTTTTCAGCGGACAAACGTTCATTGCACTCCCGTTATCGATCAAAATAAGAGGTACCCTCATCCCGTTACAGTCGACTGTAATGTGCAACGGCTTAGGGTGGCTTGCCCCTTCTTTTGGGAGATCTGAGTCCTAGAAGGATAAGATATTCTCCAAGTAAGTTGCCCGTACTATACTGGTCAGCTGATCTGGAGAAGTATCAAGGGAGACTTGGGCTGTGTTTAGTGTTTTGAGAACAGCCTCCCTATGAGCAGTGGAAGCCATGAGTAAACCCCATGCTAAGATATTGGCCCCTGATTTTTTTAACTGTTTGATCATGGAGTTATCTTCTTCGATGCTTTCCTTGGTGGGATCTTCTCCTTCTTTTCTTGTCAGGGTTGCAAGATTATCAACACAGAGTTCTTGTGACTTAAAAACTCTTCCCCTTCGAGTCATATGTCTAACTTCATCACAAGAAAGGGAGAAAGGCTCATCTTCTTCAGTCAACAAGTATGGATCTTCGTCTATCAAAGGTACTGGGCTTTTTAGATTCATTTGGGCCAACAGATAACTAGTGAATGTGGGACTACTGTAGCGAGGCGGGGATAAACAATATGTATCATCTGAGGTTAGATCAAATGGTTCATAGTTCGTAGTGAAAACCTCATCAGTGAAAGCTATCCCGGCAAGGGGGTAACTTGGCGGTTTGACCTGGATTGGATGGATAAGAGAGGTGGGTCAAATGGCAATGAGGTGTGAGAAACCATATTTAGGATTAGTGGAGGTTGATAGGTAGGTAGTGGATTAGTGGTGACATTTGGTGGGCTAGGGATTGTGATCTTTTTGTTATCAATAAGGTTTTGAATGGCATGGCGCAATGTGATATACCGATCCGTGTGATAGCCAAGATTTTGATGAAATTCATAGAATAAGTTGGGGTTGAGTCCGGCTGGCAAGGGATTTGGTAAAGGTCGGGGTTGAATCAGGGTAAACAACCCTTTTTTCAATAGTTTTTGCAAAGCTACGGTAAGGGTCATCCCTAAATTGGTAAATTGACGTAGAGTTCGAGGTTGACTTGGGTGAACCTGGTTATTAGTCCGGGCCGGGGGTTGAGCTGGGGTAACTGAGGTATTGGCGATGTAAGTATTGTTGATATTGGGTTTGGGAACATATGATTTCTTAGGCTTGTTATCTGAGGGGTTGGAAAGAATCCCAGAGGCAAATGCATCCTCGAGTTGGCTTCCGGCTTGTAGCAAGAATTCAAAAGTAGGGAGGTATTGGGCTACTAGGTGCTGAGCATATCCTTGAGAGAGGTTCTTTAGGTTAATCGCTACTTGTTCCTTCTCCGAAGGTCTATCCCACATTTGAGTAGCCTTGGCCCTCCAGCGATCAATAAAATTAGTGAATGTCTCCCCATTCTTCTGTTTAGTTGTTTCCAAATCCCTTCTTGAAGTCTCAATCTCGGTACTGTACTTATACTGATGTTAGAAGGCCTTTGATATGTTCTCCCATGTACCCACAGTAACTGGATCTTGAGACATTAGCCAACGTAGTGCTGATCCTGATAAAGTTCTTTGGAACAATAATGTTATCTATTTGTCGCTGAGCCCCATAGTGCGCATGTTGGTAACATACACCTTAAGATGTGTTTTCGCACACCCTGTCCCATTGAACTTGTCCATTTTAGGCATCACAAACGTCTCTGGCAAGTGGATTCTAGGGATGCGGTTCAGAGCTTCAATGCCTGCTGCAATTTCATCAATACCCTTTATACTCTTCATAGTTGACTCCAATTGAGACATTCTGTTAGATAATGCCGGATTTTCATCAACATATTCTTCATCTCCGTCGAGCTCGAAGACTTCACGTGGACGTTTCTCTTCAACCTTTTTCCCCTTTAGGTCATCTAGATGAATTCCCGTCGATTCTGAGGTATGTTCTAACATTTTCACTTTGCCTTTTATATTGTTGATATCATTGGCAAAGGCTGCCAAGATCTTACGGATCTCTGTGAGCTCAGATTCTGAAGCCATCTCTGCTTGTTGACTTGGTACTGTGGTTCTTTCTAACCGACTGGACTTACAACTCCAACTAGGAGGTGGACGCTTGAGTTTGGGCGCAATGATAATCTTTTCTGACCCCATCAAAGGTAGATTTAGTCAATTTCAGCATTACCCCCTTGATAACATTTTAAGAAATCATTTTATTGAGGTTTGTGCACCAATCCATTAATTAATCCATTCGCACAATGAATATTCGAAAAGAAAATAGATATTTATTCAAAAAAAAAGATAGTTTTATTAAAAATGATTAACAAAGAATATGTTCTTATTAAAAACATCTTTTAATAAATTTGACTTGAACTATTTTTACATGGATGCTTGGCTTTGTCTTGATGGTCATCAGGATTGTTGTCAGGCTTGACCCTCTTGGCTCTAGTAACTGGCTCTTTGAATTTTGCCGGTCCGTCTAGATATCCTAAGGTGCGTTTGTTCCAAACTTTCTCAATGAGGTGTACTAACTTTTCAGGCAAAGGCTCGGAGGGGAAGAAGCTTTGTGCTGAGGTAAAGATAACTCTATAGGTACGTCATACTGTTCTGAGATCAGATTAGGATGGTAAAATGATGTTTCTTCTAAACCATCAGACGGACATAGTAAGATCCTTTGGTTCCTAGAACAGAGGGATCAGTCATCCACCAAGGGCACCTAAAACTGATATGACAGGCAAGGTGAGAGTCTAACCATTTGCTCCAAGCTTTGACTGAGTTGTGACACACTAACAGGTTTATCTTGAAAAAGTGTTTTGGCCTATACTCGAGGTTTGAGGGAACATCTACGATTTTGAGACGATCACAAAGCCACATAGAGAGTAAGTAGGGGCTTCCTTTGAAGTTTTCCCGTTCACCCTTTTTTATGGTATCTAGACCTGAGAAAGTTTCAGCTAGGATGAGGGGTACTGGGTTGACTTTCCTTGAGAGTTGAGAGGCTATATCTATGAAGGACTCAGGGATAGTTTGGCCATCACTATTAGAGGCCAGTATGTATTGGGCTAGGATTCCTAAGCATAGTCGGTAATCTCTAGTGGCTTGTCAGGCTTCGGGTTTTACATTGATAGGATGACTGCGGGAGCGATACGGGCCCAGTAAAGGTACTAAGTCTAATCTGCCGTTATGAACTAAAGCCTTGGCTTCTTCTTTGGAAATGTTTAGTCCTGTGGCGAGTTCGCCAGAATATCCGATCTTCAATGAGGGCCTGACTAGAGGTCCTGAAGTGGATATCCTCATGATGCCACAATAATCCTCGTGAGTGGGGCACAAGTGCATATACCCCATATAGAATATGTGAAGATAGGGGTTCCACCGCTTAGCCATAACATATAAGAGGTTCCAGTCTATCTCAAACTCATGGAAGTAGAGAGCACTCCTCAACATGAATCTCCCAAAATCTACAGGGTGCATCCCTACGATTGTTGTTTTGACTAACTGATCGATTGGGTTATCGCTTGCGACTAGCATCCTGGTTTGACACAGAAGGGTATTTTAGTACTCTTCCAAGGTCCATGTAAAATATTAATATTTTTCTTTCAGAAAATCCTGTTCTTGTAGAAAACATTTTTCGAAAAATATTTTTTCTTGGAAAATATTTCTTCAAAAGGTTCCATTCAATAAACAACCTGGAAACACCCACGATAAGTTCGAGTCGTGACCTATTGGGAAGGTTTCTAGACTCTAGGCTTACGACGTGCAATGCATTTTTATCTGGCCACCCTTGCCCAAGCACACCTATATACCTTTTGATACGTGGTGACTTGGTTGATATACCGTATAGGTGATAATCTAAAACCTCAATTCACTTCTCTGAAGTCAAAAACAACCAGTTTAATCTCCAGTTGAGAGGTGGCGCACAATGTTGAGCAAGGGCCCACTTAAATACCTCTCGTCTAGAATAGACGTATTCTATCCCCCTCGTATAGTAGGGTACAGCGGGGCAAGATCTTGCTTAGGCACCGTTTTTGGCCAAAAAGTGCAATTCATATACTTAGATTATTTTTTACATACCTATGTGTACAAGTCAAGAGTTGTAGCTTTCGTAAATGGTTTGGCATCCCACGAGGGGACCGACCACAAACTACTACTACGTTGGCAATCGGGACATGTGACTGTGTGGCTTACAATAGGTCAAAGGCTCAGGTCGCTCCAGCCTGGGTGCATCAATATATCTCTCAGAATCACCTGATCAGACGGTATTGATGCCCCAGTTTGATATACCCTAAGGCACGTGACTGGAGTTGTGATTTTCATGAATGACGTCCCATCTCCGAGGAGACCGGGCCACGCACTAGTGCCACGTTGGCTATATGGGACGTGTAAGTGAGTAAAACAATAAACGTGCATGTGGTGTGTGCAAAACAGGGTGGGGTGTGCCCGGGGCCTTTTTCAAACAAATGGGCCCATGGGTCCAATCAAACCATTACAACCTTGATATCACATGAATATTAAACACCAATCCGATCACATTCCATCACATCAACATTATGATCAACATCAAATATGTATCTCATACAAGATTATGGCATGTTAGATAGGCAATTAACAGAAACTAATAATATGGTCCGAATCATTGAAATAAGCCCATAATTTTTAGTCCAAACCAAAAATATACCTTTCTTATATGGTTCAATCAAAGTCATTTTGGGTTGACCACAAACATGTTGATATTCAAAGGATATTAGATTAAGAATGGAATGACAATCATTGGGATAAGAGATTATGATAATCTCTAAACAAATTGAATGAAAGAAGAAGAGAAAGAGAAAAAAAAAAATTTAGAAAACAAATCAACCTTTAGCAAGCAATAAAAGATTGGATTTTTTTTATTTTTTATTTTTTTATTTTTACAATTTTTTCTTCAAAAACTTAAAAAGAACACTTTTTTTTTTTTTTTTGCAAAACCACCCACTTATAATCGTTTTCTTTCTGCATCTTTTTTACTTTGCCGCCAAAGGATGGACCACACACCTATAACTATCACTCAGGGTAGCAACCTTGATGGATGATAATTTGGTTCTATTTTTGGGGAGTTTGAGGAATCGAAGACGAGAGGAAGTAAAGATGAGGAATGTCTGGCAGTTATAATTTGTTCCAAAAATGTAGCTTCAAAGATTAATTTGGCACCATTAATAGAAAATCAGCAAAGAAGATATTGAAACTGTGAGAGAGAGAGAATTTTTTATTATTATTCTTCACCATACATAGCCACCAACATGTTCATGATCCAAGCCTCAAACATTCCCTTTATCACATTTGATCAATTTTGAAACTTTTGGGATTGAAATCCCTTCAGAAAGGACAATATCTCAACTTTGACTTTCATCAGGCTCAATCGAACATGGATTAGATGAATCCACGGATTAGTTGCAGTCCCTGCAACTTCAATGGTGGAGCTTTTAAGCGCCATTATTTTCAGCAAAATTCAACTAAAACCTCTTTTTTTCTTATTGGTAGCCACTTTGATACCAAATCCTTGACGTTTTCATCTTTCCTCAAGTGTAAACAATAATTATCAAGGAAACCCAGTAGAAAATAAATACACCCAGTAAACCGAAATAAGCACAAACGTTCCCAAAAATTCGTTTACTCAAGCTAGAAATCAAGAAAAAACTGAATAGATTGCGATTAATCCTTCACCTTCCAAGTGAATCAAACACATATCGATTAAAAGAGTGAAGTGCGATCAGATTTTCTTGCTGGTTCATTTGGGCTTCAATGAAGCCTTTTCATGGAGCTTTTGGTGTTTGAACAGGTTTCGTTGAAGATATTTGGTGTCATAGTTGTACATGGGAAGACTTATGATTTGATTGGAAGAGATAGGAATAAAAGAGAGATTCATAGGTGTTTTGATTCATCAATGGTGGCTTGCTGCTTCGGTAATGGAGGTAAGAGAGCTAAATTTGGGAATCAGATGAGAAGTAAATAAGGATATTAGCAAGGTTTCTGAGATTGGGACCGTTGGATCTCCAGTTTTTTTACATATCAGAGCTTCCATTGTTGATTTTAGGGAGAGAGAGAGGGACAAAGGAGAGAGAGATGTCTCTCTCTGTTTTGGTGTTTCCATTGGAGAAGAAGATACGAAGAGAAATTTTCTCTTCTTACTAGCGGCACACCACCCTTTCAATAAGGGTTCGACAACTGAAAAAACACTTTTAATAGGAGCACACCACCCCTAAACCTAATTTTATATGCTGTTTGCTAACAGCATTGATAAAAAAAAATTTATTTCTATTTTTATATTTGCTTGCTCTTTGCTTGATGTCAACATGACTTGTTTAAATAAAAAAAATTTTAGAAAAACATTATTGACCGATAGCTCAAGCACACATACCTAAAAAATTTCCTCTTTTTTTTTTTTTTTTTGAAAAAGAATATTGTCTAAAGACAAATTGCACACACATAAAAAAAAAATCTACACACGTATCTGAAGTAAAGAAATAAAACATAAAAAATAGAAAATAAAAAAAAATTTCATTGTTCAACTATTACTATCCCATCCTCAATAAAATTATCCCTTTGAAATTTAGCATTATTTATAGTCACCCTACGTGACTCTCGATTGAACCATAAAAACATGTATGCCAAAGCAAATATTCAAAGTCCAAACACATAATCAATAATCGAACCAAAAATAATAATAAATAAATAAATAAAATAAATAAATAAAATAAACATTCTAGGTTGCTTTAGCAATGCTCCCATACTTGGGGTTTTTCAAGTTTGATCCTCAATGGTCCCCAATGGAGTCGCCACTGAAAGCGCCCTCGATCCGCGGGATGCGCGGATCCGCTTTTGACCCTTGAGGTTTGGGAGTCGCCACCTAGTTATTACGGTCTAGGAACCGATCAATGACTCTAAACGGATAAAGAACTAATCTAGAACCGAAAAAAAATCTGAATTTGGGGATCATGTTACGAGGTTGGAAGGTTTTAGGCACCAACCCCGGCCGGCCAAAGACGGTCTCTACTAACTTCCCAAATAAATTACATTGCTAAAAAAACTTAGATAATAAAAAAAGTAAGAGATTATACGTTTCTGATAGCAAAGACCTTGTTCCCTCAGATCCGACAAAAATTACTCCTTGTACCGTACTCCTTGCTTCGTTCTGTCTCCGGATTTGATTTTTGATCTCCGAGGCAAGGTATCTCCTTTTTTTTTATCTGGACTCTTCGAGTTTTTTTATGGATTTTAGAATGTTTTTGGAGGGCTTTTAGGTGTTTTTTAGGCTAAAATCGAAGGAGGGATGTTAGGTAAGGAGTTGGGACTTCAAAACTAGGGTTTATGGGAGGCTAGGGGGACTTTTAGACCTATTTCTCTTAGGGTTTATGACTTGATACGAAAATAGGGTATGGGGACCTCTATTTATAGATTTTTTTAGGGGTTGATTTAGATAGAGTTAGTGTTTAATTAGAGTTGTGTTTTAGTTAGAATTGTTTTAGGTAGAGTTGTGTTTTAATTAGAATTGTTTTAGGTAGAGTTGTGTTTTAATTAGAACTCTATTAGATGGAGTTATTATTTAATTAGAACTCTATTATGATTTTGACTTTTGATCTTATTTGTTTGACTTTAAATATTTTGACTTTAGTCTTAATTGATTGACTTTTAATATCTTGACTTCAGTCTTGCTTAATTGATTTTAATTTTGACTTTAGTCTCACTTGATTGACTTTAATTCCTTGACCTTAGTCTTGCTTGATTGACTTTAATTTTTTGGAGAACCCTCCTCTATTATATCTTTAATTCTTTGGACCCCCAAATGGAGGGGTCTTTAAAGAAATATCTCACGAAACCTCAACAATTTTCCATGAGAGCCCGATTGATCGATTATTTTAGTTCAAAATTTTAAATTAATTTCATTAATATTTCACTTTAATTATTTAATATTTTATTTATTAATTTCGAAATTTTTAATTATGAAAATTGTGAAATTACCATTTTGCCCCCAGAGAGGACTTTTCACGTTTTAAGTCGGTTTTTAATGTTCTAGGATGTTTTAGAATCGATTTTTCGTAAGGAATTCAATGGAAATATTAGTTGGTGTTATTTATAAAAATTTTTGTGTGAAATGGTCTTGAACTTTATGAGGGGCATTTTCATAATTTTGTCGAATTCTATTAAAATTAGTGAAATGATTTATTTGGTTTCGATTTGTTGTTTTATGTGTTCAAAAGAGTTTTCCTAATCGTAACGTTGGCTCTAGGGTTGTTTTGATGTTAGGGGTATTTTGGTATTTTGGTCAATTTTCAGTGATTTTTATCGTGAAACTTCTGTTTGTTTGCAAGATGATGATTTCTATATTTTTGGGGTCGTATTTTCCTAGTGTAGCGTGGTTTCTAAGGTTTTGTCAGTTCGAGATACCTCATCGGATTTCTGAAATATATCTGATAACAAAATAAAGCAATAGAATAAACATCCATCATTGGGAATCATTGCGATCGGGTTGACAAGTTGATTAATCAGGCGGATGCAAAAATGGGGTGTTTACAACATTATGGGACTGGAAGGTGTTAGACACCAATCCCACTCGGTAAACTTGTAACACCCCGGATTTTCAACTCTTATCTCGAAGAAGTCAAAGGGTGATATTTTGAGAAAAATAACGAATGAGGGAATTAGAGTAAAATACTCAGATATTATTTCGATTATTTTTAATAAAAATCAACTCCGTCATTGGATTCAAAGAGGTCTACATATATACTTTAGCCTGTAAACAAGTTCGAATTCGAGTTCGGATGAAAAAGTTATAAAATCCTCGAATTTCACGTTAAGTGGAATCCAAAACAGTGAATTTTTGATAGAGAAAGAATCAAAAAAATTTAACCATATCATGAGGTCCACAATGAAAAGTTATTCGAAATGGAGTACTCATATGTTAATTTCTGAGTTCGAATGGTTAAGATTTTGTCGAAAATGTAAACGAAGGAAAAATACAAAAATGCCCTCAGCTTTTATTATAAAAAGAACCAACTTATTCTTTTATTCATTTACTCCTCTCCAACTCACAAAAGATCAGCCCGTTCTCCAAACCTAGGGTTTCAACCCTTTCCATCAAGGTCTATCGCAAGCGAGTCCGAGTTGAACCTCGACGAAGAAGGCAAAGTCGTCGGCGTTGTCGAGCTCCACGTGCTCATCCATTGTAACCTCCACTTTCTTTTCCTTCTTTTGGTCTCCCACAAAAATCAGCAAGTGGGTTTGTTTATAACCACTTGGAACCGCATCCAAATCGTAGGAGAGTCCTTATTTGTCGTTAGAAAGGGGAAGAACGCTTCCATCGAGGGTTTTGCAACCAAACCGATTCGTTTGGCATTCAAATTCCACCAAATTTGATGTTTCGGACCGCTACTCCTTCATTTCCAAGCTAGCTTATCATGTCCAACAACCACAACCAAGTAAGGGACTCTCGATTCTTATTAATAACCGTAGATTTTGGAAAATTGCATTTAAGGATCTTTCGAAACGTTTGTATGTTTTAAATTTATAGAATGTCGCTTAATTTACTTCAAATTCATGTTAGAAATAGTTATGTTTGATGTGTTTTATCATAATTTAAATGTTTAATTCGTGGGTGGGTTAGTTGAATTGAAAAGGAGTGAAAAACTCAAAGAAACGAAGAAGAAAAATCAGAAAATTCACAAAAATGAAGTTTCTGTCGGTTCCACTGTGAATAGTCATGGTGCCACCGTGAGCCGCCGTGCTCCAGGCACGGTGCTACCGTGAGCCACCGTGAAAATTAAAAAGTGCTCAAAAAAAATTTCTGATATTTTTTTTGGATTCCTCATGCTTTAACATGCCAAATCGACTACTTATGGCCCCTGTAACTCCTTCAAACGAAGCGGGAAAAAAATAAATAAATTTTCATCACGATGGGAATGTTTTAAATATTCACGTGATATCTTTTGCATTTCTTTGAATTATGATAAAAAAAATTACATGGCTCTTCTTATATTATCGAGGGCCTTCATTTACAAAAAAAAAATCCGTTTTCAATTTCGACAACTTTAAAAAATCGAGTTTCCGACACTTAGCCAAAATTTCATCGATTTTCTCAATTTTGGCAATTTGCCTTTGTATACTTATTGGGACCCTGTTTTAACGAAAATTGGATAGTTTTCGATTGAATGATAAAAGTGATTTTGCAAGTTTGAAAAAAGAAATACTTTGTGCGAAAAGTCGAGAAGTAAAAACACGGTAGAATGGGAAAGGGATGAATCGGTAAAATGTCAGAATCATACCGAAGAATGATGTCTGCATTTTATGTTGTATGTTGTATGTAGGTTGGTGAAAGGATATCCAGGTTATTAATGAAAGGATTGTATGTTTATTTAAATTTATGTTAGCACAGAGGCTCCGAGTACTGTTGTTTATTTTAGGCCGGGTGGCCACAGTTGTATGGTAGGAACTGGATATCCATTCTCAACCTTATTCTGTTAATTTCTCTTTTGTTTTAAATGAAAATCAATATATATATGTAGCTATTTTGTGAGCTGTTAAAGCGTCTGTGAATGCCTGAAGGGATAGTACATCACATCATCCGGAGGGATGTACTATCCTGGGATGTACGGTAGGGACTACCAAGCTCATACGTGGTATGGGACGCGTATGAGAGTGGAGTCACAACTGGAATCCGGGTCCATTCCATTCTTATCTTTACCAGTGAACTTATATTGTAAAGGTGGTCGTATACGAGTGGAGTGTTATTTTAGGAATCACATGCACCACACCTGATAGGCATAGACGAAGATGATTGGTCAGTGATCATTAACAATCTACTAGTAGTCGAACATTCTGACACATCGAAAGAGACCTATTGCTTACGGTCACGTCAAATGGCCAGCCTGAGCCGGATAAATGGTCCCGCAAGCGTGGTAAATAGCGACCAGTCACAAAATCAGGAACTACGATGTTATTGAGGAAATCATGTCTCGACTGGGAGCGATCCAGTCGTGAATCCCAACTCTTTAATTCCAATACTCCACCAATTGTACTATGTATCTGTTGTTATATTTCGAAGTATAAACTGATAAGCATGTCTACTATTTCAATGTTGTCAACTATATTTGCATAAGATGAAAAATGTATAATGAGTACTGATGATTGATGCCATGTGAATCTTTAAAACTGTTTAGTTGCTCATCCTTAGCTATATGTACTAGTTAATCGTATTTTCTCTTCTAAAACTTTGCATTTGTTAAATCGTTCAGCATGTTTACTCGATCATGTTTAGGGGAGGTTATTAGTAGGAATTGGTTGTGGACTTACTGGATAACCATCGTTATTCACCCTTTCATTTCTATTTTTTTTTAGTTTTAGCACTTGTAGTTACCGAGACAGGTGCAGAGTCGTTAAGTGAGGAGTATCTGGTCAGTCAGAACGACAATCAGAGTCTATTGCTTGGTGAGCACTAGGGCTACACCCCTTAGTGATGTCAGTTTCGTCCAAGATGTATGTAAATTTTGGAGTGAGTGTTAGGTTTGTATTAGAGTAAGAGTATTTTGGAAATCTTGTATATTGTTAAACTTTTGCACTTTAATCTTGTATGTCAGAATTTGTAGTATATTAGATTACGATGTTTTCGAGTTCCGTGGAACACTAACATAAACAGAGAGAGCCATGCCTAAATTTCGAGGTGTCACCTAGTACCTTGGGATTTGGCCTTGGGATTAGTGTTAGTGTTTGGCGCGGCGTTACAAAACTTCAGTTTTTACTCTTCCCGAAAGTTTTACATTGCAAAAATGACCTAAAAATTAAAATAAGATAAAATAATATCTTCTTTTTTACCTAGGTGATTACAATAGTTGATTCCCTCAAAATTAGCGGAGAGCATTTCTCGTGTGAGTCTTCTTACTTTTATCTTCATCGCAAAATCTACTTTCGATCTCCGAGATGAGGTGTTTTCCTCCAAAATCTAAATATTTTTTAGATGTTTCTAGGTGTTTTGAGGATTTCTAGATGTTTTTGAGGATTTCTAGGTATTTTTTTGTAATACCGCGAGTTCCTAATTCATACCTCGAGAAATTCTTTTGATAGAAGATTAAGATAAAGTACCCATATTCTATTTAGTTCATTTTTAATGAAATCTGAATTTGCCATTGAACTTAAAAAGGGTCGAAAAATATATATTAGCCTGTGAGTTTGCTCGAATTCGAGTTCGGACGAAAAAGTCATGAAAATCATTGAATTTCGTATTAAGGGGGACCTAAAAATAGTGGATTCGTGATGGAACGAGAATTTGAGGAATCTGAATACACCATTAAATCCGTGGTAAAAAATTAAAGATAATGAAGTATTCATTCGCCAAATTCCGAGTTCGGGAAGTCAAGTTATCATTGAAGATAGAAACAATGTGAAATTATCAACTTTGCCCTCATGTCTAAAATAAAAGAAAATCAGATTTTTCATTATTCACTTTTCTTTCTCTTTAATAATCCCAAGCCCTAGCTCTTAAAGAACCAAGGGTTTTCACCCCTTTTCCCTTCTAAATTCTTCGACATTGAGTGATCGTTGGACCTCGACAACAAAGAAAGAGTTGAAGGCGACGTCGAGCTCTATAAGCTCACGGTCTTTGAACCTAACTTCTTTTTCGTTCTCTTCGTCTCTCACCAAGAATCAACAAGTGGATTTCGACTCATCCCACTCGGGTCCATTCACTTTGGGAGAGGAGTATTGTCTCTAAGAATAGTGCAATCACCCAAGCATCTCGCATTCAAGCTCACCAACCTTGACCTTCGTACCACTCTTTGCCTCCAAATCAATCGTGGAAAGCTATACAGGTAGGATGCCTTCCTTTCTACCCTCAAGTTGTATGTTATCCTCAATAGAATATAATGTTGATAAATTCATGTTAGGAATAGAGATTTATCATGTTTTTACCTATTTTTAACCATAGTTTCATGAGTGGATCGAAGTATTCGAAGAGTGGAAGAGGAACTCAAAAGATTCGAAAAGTCGAGAATTCGTGAGTGGTTCAATGCGGTCGGTCCCACCAGCATCTAGCGACAACCATTCTGTCGGTCCCACCGATAGAAACAATCCATCAGAATTGGCTCCTATCTTTTAGGTTGCCCTTCTCATTGCCTATACATGATTTCTCACCCTTCATTTCATTAAAAACATTTAAATAAATATTTCCATTTACTTTAAGTTCTTTAATGTAATTACGATTTTACCCCCCATTTCGGAACAATGGGAATGGTTTCAAGATCGAAAACTCAAAGGATCAAATCCGATTTTTGATTTCAAGAACAAAACGTAAATTTCGACGTTTTCATCCGATTTTGAAAATGCGATATCTTAAATTTTACTTCGAATCAAGTAATAAATTTTTTATTGTTTTTCTCATATTGTCAAGGGCTTTCACGTGTAAAAATCCATTTTAAACTACAACAACTTTTAAAAATCACTTTTTTGAACAGTTAGCCAAATTTTGACAACTTTTCCAACTTTTTCGTTGTATACTCAACCAAAACAGTGAAATCTTAATAAATTGAACTAAAAATTTAAACAAATAAAACCACCTAATTAAGCTCACGGATCAAATTTTAAGTGGTATCCCATCTATTTAAGTGGGGCCCACATAATATTTATTAAAGACCCTTCCATCTGAGGTCCCAAAGAATTAAAAATATAATTAACGGGGTTCTCCAAAAAAACTTAAAAATCTTCATTGTATGTGAGAATTAAAATTCTAATTCAAAACCTTAATTAAACAACTTAACTTTATCTTGTAGAAGCCTAGTCAAACTGAAAAACTCCTAAACTATTTTTAAAAAGGAGCATCCACAACCTAAACTCGTAAGTCAATGAAAATCGTAAGAAAGAGAGGTCAAAAACTCTCCATAACCTTCCCAAAACCCTAAATCTAAAATCCCAAGTCCCTATCTAACACCAAAACCTCATTTTTTGCTCAAAAAATACCTAAAAATCCTCAAAAAAACCTAGAAACCCTCAAAATACCAAGAAAAATCCAAAAAATATTCAGATCTAAATGGAGAACACCTCATCTCGAAGATCAAAAGTGGATCTAGTGACGAAGACAAAAGCAAAAAGACTCACACGAGAAACGCTCTCCACCAATTCTGAGGGAATCAACCCTACCAATTACCTAGGTAAAAAAGAAGGTTTTATTTTATTTTATTTTAATTTGTAGGTCATTTTTGCAATGTAAAACTTTTGGGAAGAGTAAAGATTTGCGTTTGTTGGGCGGGATTGGTGCCTAACACCTTCCAATCCCGTAATGTGATCCCTAGACCCGTTCTTTTCGTAGATCAGTATTTTTATCTATTTAGAGTCAATGTTTCGATTCCTAGACCATAAAACTAAGTAGTGACTTCCAAAATATCAAAAAATGGATCCGCACCTGTAGATCGAGGATGCTTCAGTGGTGACTCCATTAGGGAATGTTTGAGGATCAAACTTGAAAATTCCCAACTACTGGTGCATTGCCAAATAAACCTAATTTTTATTTATTTTGTTTATTTATTTTATTCTTTTGATTTGATTGTGGATCATTTGTTTGATTTTTGAGTATTTTATTTTTTATTTTTTATTTTTTTAATATATTTTTCTTGTTTTATGATCCAATTGAGGGTCACTATCCTAAATAATTCAAGATTTCAAGAAGTTAATGAATTGAGGATGGAATGATGGTTGTTGAGATAATGAGTCATGAAATTTAAAGAAAAAACTTTTAAAAATTTAAAATTTTTTTTGCTATGCTTGTTATCAAAAAATAAAAAATGATTGTCTTTCTCTTTCTTTCTCTCTCTCAAAAAAAAAAATTAAAAAAATAAAAGAGAATAGTTAATCTGTGAAGCTCTCAAAAGAAAAGGGAAACTTTCAAAAAAAAAATTCTTCTTGGAACAGCGGCCACACACGTTAAAAGAAAAAAAAGAGAAACATAGTGAAAAATCTAAAAGAAAAAAAATTAGTTTCACATAAAACTTTAGTCTCTCTCTGTCTATTTGATATGGCTTCCTCTGTATCTATACTCTCTATAAGACTTTTCTCTCTTCCATCTCTCCTTGGCATCAAGGAGACTCGATGAGTTGGTGCAAGATCAACCACTACTCTTAAAGTACCACAACGATCCTTTTCTCTCTGGCGAAATCACCATTAATCTCATTTGGTATGGTAATTTTAAGCCTTCTCAATGCACAATCATCTATAATTTCCTCACCTCCCTAAATTTCCCCAATACCCAGAACCAACTTTGCAAATGTGGTTCTAAAATTGGAAAACTATTTCGATTGAATATTTCAAATATTTCAGGACAACCTAGAATTTGAAGATGAGTTTGATATTTCAAAATTCTCTAATGACGTTCGTCATCAGCTTGATATTTCAAGATTATTCTCCAATGCCTCTACGTTGGTAATTCGGTACAGTGACAAAGTGTAACAACTCATGCATTAGTAAATGTGGATCCTATACAAACCAATAAAGAGTCACAATGAAGAATTTATTTCCTACTTTAAAGAGAGTGTGTTGCTGGCAACAACATAAAAAAAATTCAAAAATAAAAATAAATTGTGTTCCTGATGAGTTGTATGTTGCTGGCAGCAACATATATAAAAAAAAAGGTTTTTTTTTTTTTTTGTATTGTGGGTATTGTTCTGGCAGCAACATATGATTTATAAAAAATAAAAAATAAATAAAAAACTTGTTGGCAACCCCAATGGTGTTAAAAGAAAGAATAATTTTTCATAGTTACCACACCAACTTTTACTTATGGCACACCACATTTGGATGTTTGCTAATTATGTTTTGATTGCAAATGTATGAGTTGGTGTGGCAGTAGAGTTTTTTAATAAACTTTTTTTTAGGTTTCTTTAATAATTAGTATATATATATATATATATATATATATATATATATATATATATATATATATATAAGAATTTCTTTTCTTTGAAAAATCAATTTGTTTAAAAAATAAAAATAAAAATCGTTGAAATCTCCTTATCTCTACAACTCTCATTCTATCTTCAATTCAAAATTCATTGAAATCTCGATTTGTTTAGGGTCATCCAAAGTGATTTTTGGTTGGACCATAGATTAAAAAAAATAATCCTTTTGTTTTTGTTAAAAAAAAAAAGTTTTTGTGCCTGTTTCAATGTTGGATAAGATTGATTATTCTTTGTGTTATAATTATTGATTGCCCATCCTAATTTGCCATGATCTTTACAGATATATTTTTGATGTGGTTGCTTTGATCTTAATTTTGATGTGATGGGTTTTGTATTGTTTTGATTAATATTTATGTGATATCCATGTTTTAATGATTTGATCTGGCCCATTCATCTAACACACGCCCCAGACACAGCCCCCTATTTTGCATACACCATAGAACGTTTAAATTACTTTGCATTGCATGCTTGCATGTCCCTTATAGCCAACGTGGAACTAGTGCGTGGTTCAATATCCTCGTGAAACACGATGTCATTCATGAAAATCACAACTCCAATCACGTACATTTATGGTATATAAAATTGGGGCATCAGTACCGTTCGATCAGGTGACCTTGAAAGGTATATTGATATACCCATGCTGGAGCAACCTGAGTCTTTGTCCTATTGGAGGCTGCAAAGTCACATGTCTCGATTGCCAACATAGTACTAGTACGTGGTCGGTCCCTTTGTGAGATGTTAAGCCATTTATGAAAGCTACAACCCTAGACTTATACCTATACGGTATATTAAAGCTAATCTAAGTTGCACCAATTGCACTTCTTGGTCGAAATCAGTATCAAAGCGAGATCCTGCCCTACTGTACCTATTGTACTAAGGAGATAGACGACGTCTATTTTAGACGAAAGGTAACTTAAAAGTACCTTTGCTTAGTATTGTGAGCCACCTCTCAACTAGGGATTAAACTGGCTACTTTCGAAATTTAGAGATTTGGGTGGAGGCTCAGATTATCACTTTGAATACATATACGGTATATCAGACCAAGTCACTACGTACCGTCTAATTGAGTACATTCAAAAGGTATATAGGTGCACTTAGGCAAGGGTAGCCAGATATATTGTATTGCATGTAGTAAACCTAGAGTTTAGGAGCCTTTCTATAGGTCATGACCCCGACCGACTAGAGTGTTCCCAGGTTGTTTTATTTAATTTGATCAACATGTAAGTAGGCGGACCGGTCCAGACCATTCAAACTAAACCCACAATATTGGTCCGATCCAATTAAACCAATTAGCCCAATCGACAAATGGATCAAACTGATCAACACCTAACCGGTTGGACCAATTGATTTTAGGTTCAAAGATTTGACCTAATTCGCACCAAGAAGATTTGATCTTAGGGTCAAATTGATTTGTTTGATCAAAGGTTCTATCTTAATCAGGGGTAGACCCGTGACAAATCTTTCTCACCTTCTTGGTCACTATAGACTTATAGTGCATTTGGATTCCATGTTTCCATCGGACTTAGGCTAATTACAAAATTTTAATCATGTGGTTAAGAGTCAAACCTTCAAAATTAATGGTTAATCTTGGTGTACTTCCACTCAGGTAATGATTGCTCTTAGACATTCTAAACCCTCGACTATGCACTTTGGGTCTGTCAAAAGAGTTGTCAAGCCATAATACCAATGTCAAGTCCACGTAATCTAGCCTAGCACCATAGTATTATGCCCATCTACCTAAAAGTACCTTCCCGCTTTGTAGATAAGTGTCCCTGAGTTTTCTTTAGTGTCAGTTCAGTTTTCGTTAATTTTGAAATTCAATTGGTCATTTTAGTTACGCTAGTCTTTCTTTAATTTTTGAGTTTTGGTCGAGTTTTGTTAGTCTATATTTTTTTAATTCCAATAAAATAAAGAAGCTTCTGATTATCATGCATGTAATAACGATTTGAGAATAATATCAAACATGAATAATGTCTAAGAACTCATTAATCGAACTTGATAAATATTGAAATTAAAGAGTACGCTCAAGAAGTGCAAATTGGTACTACATTATCCTTAGGAGAATATGAGAGAATAATAAACTTACTTGAGAAATTCAATAACGTTCCTGCATGACCTCATGAGGATATATTGATAGATTCTACCAAAATAGATCAATGCTTAAAGTCGAGGGTAAAATTCAAAATCAAAGATTATCGGTCAAGAATGATGTAGTTGAAATTATTGACAAAGGTGTTAAGATTCGTAAGAAAGGATCCATCATGTTTTTCACTCGCGAGAGAAGAGTTTTCATTCGTAAAAGAATATAAGAATTTTTTTGAAGTTTAGAAAGGTTGAACGAGTCAATGTCAAATAAAAAGAACGCCATCACACTCAATTTCGTAAAAAAAGACTAAAGATTACTCATTCTCAAAAGAAGACCTTACTCGATAAAGCAATCAAAACATCGAGTTCCTAGAACCTCGACCAAATCAAGTAATATTTCACCAAATGAGGTCTTCTTTGGTCGAATCATTTTCTTATCTTACCAAGGAAAAGATAACCTTGTTTAGTCCCTTGCAGTCTTTAAAAAATCAATAGCCTCTTCTTTCTAAACCACACCAACTAATCTTGGGAGAGAAATTTTTGTATGAACTACGTTTTGATCTGATCTCAAAATAGAAAATAACGATTTGGGGTACATAGGCAACCTGAGAAGTTACTTCAGGCCTGGTCACATAAAAAAATGTATTCTCTTAATAAAAGTGTCATCCAAAAGAAAAATCCCCTATTGAAAGGTTCGAAAAAAGAGAATGCCAAACTAGGGGCATTAGGAAAAGAGAATCAATAGAATTGATAGAAAGGAAAATAATGTCAAACTAGGGGCATTAGACAAAAAAATCAAAAGAATTTACAGAAAAGAAAAGAATGCCAAACTAGGGGCATTAGAAAAAAAATAGAATTAAAAGAATCAACAAAAAAGAGAGAATATCAAACTAGGGGCATTTTGAAAAATCAAGCCTTATATACCTTTTCTTTCTAAACCATGTCCTAAGCCCACCTAAAGTCCTTTTGAATGCTAATTGACTCGATTAAGGTGGAAGGAACAAAAAAGTTCTCAATTTGAATATTCAAGATCATTAAGAAAAAAAGAGAAACCTGCTAAGTTGAAAACCTGAAAGGATGACTTAGGCAAAAGTTATGATATAACCGCAAAAAAAAGGCCTGCTAGATTGAAAATTTTAAAATGCAACTTAGGCAAAAATCAAGGCATCCTCAGAAAAAGAAAATAAAAACCCGCTAGGTTAAAAAACTGAAAAAGCAACCAAGGCAAAAATTAGGGTACAAAAAAAAATCCCATTGAGAAGAAAAATTCAAAAGAAAGTTGTCGTGTTGGTAATTCAAGATCATCGAGAAAAAGAGTGGCCCGTTAAGTTAAAAATCTGAAAAGGTAGCTTAGGCAAAAGTTAGGACATAACCATAAAAAAAATGTCTACTAGGTTGAAAACCTGAAAAGGTGACCTAGGCAAAAATCAATGCATCTTTAGAAAAAAATAAAATAAAATAAAATAAAAATAAAAATAAAGCAAAACCCGCTAGGTTGAAACGGTGACCTAGGCAAAAATCAATGCATTTTTAGAAAAAAAAAATCCGCTAGGTTGAAAACTTGAAAAGGTGATATAGGCAAAAATTAGGACATCAAAAAAAGAAAAGGAAAAATCCCATTGAGAAGAAAAATTCAGAAGGAAGTTTACTAAAAAATATAAAAGATTATTCAAGTCATAACATTCGAGAGATCACATCCGACAAAGACAGTGCTGACTTCGACAAAGCTCAGAAGTCATCTTGAGCATATCAAATCTTTAAGTGTGTTTACTTGTCCAAGTATTTACTAAAGGAAAATATAGAACCATCGACTACTTTGAAGAGAGAGATCTTCTATTCCAATAATTATCAAGATTTTAAGTCCAGCTCAAGCATTTTTCAAAGGAAATTCAAAAGAAAGTGATCAGTTCCTTATTGCACATATGATACTCTTAAGAGTTTTGAAAATTTTAAAGAATGTCGATTCTTCTATTAAAGTCCATAATTGCTCGTTTATATTTTTCAAGTGCAATCTATTCCATCAGTTTCATAGTCAAGTTCCAGTTAAAAGCCAACCTTCAAACTAGGGGCATTTTTTGTGATTCCAAGGTTTTCATTCTTAATCACATGATCAAAAAGGAAAATCTTACTAAAAGTCTAAAAGTCCGACGAAGTCCAATGATAAATATGGATCCAGATGCATGATAAGCCAATAATGACCCAATTTACCAATTTTTGAGCTCGATAATACCGAGTTTTTGACTAATCTTAGACTGAGAAACTTGGCTCCAGTAAGTTCGACTCCGAGAAACGAGACTCCAACTTTGGTAGGATTTTTTAAGTTCTTGTCAACCTTAACCTGAGGATTTTTTAAGTTCCTACAAACCTTAGACCGACAAGCATGGCTTCAATAAGTTCGAGTCCGAGAAATGAGACTCCAACTTTGGTAGGATTTTTTAAGTTCCTGCTTGAGGATTTTTCAAGTTCTTACAAACCTTAGCCCGAGAAGCATGGCTTCAGTAAGTTCAAGTCTGAGAAACGAGACTCCAACTTTGGTAGGATTTTTGAAGTTCCTATAAACCTTAGCCTGATGATTTTTTAAGTTCCTGTAAATCTTAGCCCGAGAAGCATGGCTCCAATAAGTTCACGTTTGAGAAATGAGACTCTGACTTTAACAGGATTTTTTAAGTTCCTGTAAACCTTAGCCCGAATTCGAGAAATAAAACTCTAATTTCATAAGGATTTTAATAAGTTCCTGCCAACCCCAGCCTAAGAAACGTGGTACTAGTGAGTTCGAGTCTGAGAAACGAGACTCTAAATTTTGAATAAGAATTTTAATAAGTTCCTACAACCGTCAACTCGGAAGCATGGTTCCAGTAAGCATGAGTCTGAGAAACGAGACTCAAACTTTTCAAACTTTAAAATAGAATTTCGATAGGATTTAATGAAGTTCCTACATCACCTGATTCTGTTAATGTTATGACTCTAATTACCTCGTTGTTCAACCTTGACATAATTGCATGATTATTTTCATTGCATAAGTGCACTTCAATTGGAATCATTATTGTCAATAAGAGAAGATCACTAGGTGTAGACATGAAATGTTCGCCATGAACCTCAATACTACATTGTTTGGAGTCGCCACTATTCTTTTTTGGAAATGGGTGTGAATGGGCACCCGAATTGATTTTTTGAAAACCATTTTTTCCATGGCATTGTAGTGACTCTCATATGTTGGAAAGGGCACGGTCTACCTAAGATCTAGGTAAGGAGGTCCGGTTAGAGGATGGGGAAGGTGTTAGGCACCCCATCCTCTCCACCAAAGGTGGTTACCTTGCTTGGCCATTTTATTTTGTAAAAAAAAACTCAAGTAACAACTATTAAAATGCATGAGAATGTATGGTAAGAGTGGTGTGTGCATTAAGTGGAATGTTCCCTTAACAAAGGGTTTTGATTTTTATCATGACATTAGGGGCATTCTATAGAAAAGAATGACCCATGTAGCCACATTAAATTTATGAATATGAATGTACGTTTAAGCTTTTAGAGAGACTCCATCATGGAGTTTCCTTAAGGCCACAACCATGATGCATGTATGCATGGCTAGAAACTTAGTGTTTCACCCCATCAAGAGGGTGACACATTTCTTCATCATTGCCATGCATAAGTGAGTGTGTGCATTGTGTACAATATGATGCATGAGATTGAGGTGAAAAGGGCTTCAACCCCCATCCTTTCGATCGAACCTTAGTCCAACCTACCGGGGATGGGAGAGGGTATACATTACATCCTAAGGCTTTCTAAAAATAAAATAAAGTAGAAGATTAGAAGAAGAAGATGCAAGCTTTGAAATAGATAGACTACATGTTAAACCCTACCTTGTCCCTTGATGGTTTTGAATGAACTTGATCTTGAGAAGTGAACTTAAGAGTTGAGTGAGGTGATTGAAGGTTGAGTGAGTTGAAATTTAGAATATGAGAGAGTGAGTAGAAATTTGGGTAGAGTTTTAGGTTGAGAGATGGGGGCTTGAGAGCATGAGTTGATCATGGAAAATGAGGGTATTTATAGAGTTTTTGGAGAACTTTTGGGGATAAAGTGGTCCAACCCTAAAAATAAAGAAAATGGACATGAGATTTAGGTTATTTCTTTTTGGATTTTCCATTTGTATGAGGGTAAAGATGACATTTGTGAAGAAACCCTAAAAGCATGCTTTGATCCTTGGTTTTTTGGTAAATAGAGGTGAGAGAACAAAAGTACTTTTGGGAGGGTGAATAGGAGGATGACATGTGTAAAGGTGGAGTGGTAGGTAAAAAGTAGATCTTGGTTTATTTGTAAATAACTCATAAAGCAAGGGTGGAAGTGTAGTTTTGAAATGGACCAATGGGAAAACAAAAGCACATTTGGGAGGATGAATAGGAGGATGACATGTGTAAATGTGAAGTGGTAGGTGAAAAGTAGACTTTGGTTCATTTGTAAATAACAAATAAAGCAAGGGTGGAAGTATAATTTTGAAATGGACCAATGAGAGAACTCCATGTATGTACTTGAAGATTTCCACCTTTTGAGGGCATAATGGGAAGTTCCCTCACCTTTATGGATTATTACCAAAGACCAAATAACCTTTTTGGTTTGACTAAACTTTTTTGAGAAGGGCATTCTTGAGTTTTCACAAAGGGAAAGTTGACCCTCCAATTAGATGATGCATTGGGTATTGGGGGCTTATGAGGCATCAACATGTGTCATCATATAAGGGGTGAGAGAATGGACTTGGGTTTGGGTTTGGGATATGGACTTGGATTTGGGCTTAGGATGGACTTGGTTTTGGGTTAGGGATGTGGACTTGGGTTTGGGCTTAGGATGGACTTGGTTTTGGGTTAGGACATGGACTTGGTTTTGGGTTTGGGATATGGAATTGGATTTGGGTTTGGGTGATGGGCATAGGTTTAGGTGGATTAGGGACAAGGTATGGGCATGCGATGATATGAGATGATGCATGTATGCATGAAAATGATGCAAAATAGCAATGTGGGTCCGTCGAAGAACTTGAGTTCTAATTCGAGAAAATTTGGATTTTCCTATGGGTTCGTGCAAATTGGGGTGTCTACACTAGGACCTGACATTTTTTTAAACGATGAGAGTTTATTCTCAATGATCCGATAGAATACTCTTCAAACATCACACCATTGCACACATGTGCACGTACATTTGCATCAGTTAGGGAGAATTTTCTAAAATTCAGGGATCTAACATCGTCAACGAGAGTTAAGGCTTGAGGACTTGAAAAAATTTTAGTTCGGGGAGAGTTTTACCCTCAAAGATCCAAACACCCTAACGAATTGCTAAATCAGGTTGCAAAATGAACTGTCACTAGCTTTCGCATTCGGATATTGCACTATCTGTCAAAGTAGATGTAGACACCCCAATTTGAACTAGCCCCTACTCGAAAGGGCCTAAAAATATCGATTTTCCAAATAAATGGGCCAACGGGTCTTAAGGGCCTAAGTCATTGAAGAGTGACATTTTGATCGAACCAAGACCCCTAAGACTTCTTAATGGTCTAGGGGACCCACCAAAGGGATTTAACCTACCCTACACCTTACTAACCTTCACCGCTCCGCTCTTGTATCCAGAAATACCCGATTTCTAATAAAGTTCACCAATGGGCCTAAAAAGTCAGATTTGCCAACACATGGCATTTTGATCATACCAATGATTTTCAAAACCTCAAAAAAATGAATAAAATTAAAAAACGAGACTTGGGACGCCTACCACCTCCTCTACCCTCCATTGCTCCACTTCTAAATCCGAAAATATCCTAGCCTACTTAAGACCCATAAACTCTCAATCCTCAAAAATTAATCTCTTACCTTCCCCCTTAACCTAAACTTAATCCCACATCACCTAAAATCTAAAACCAACCTAAACCCTCATAATCCAATCTAAAATGATCCCAACCAATTCCTAAAATCCAAAACCTATCATAAAACCCAAGTTCAATGCCCCTAAGCCCAAACCCATATACAATTCATATCTAACTCACAATCCTAACCCATAAATCACAACCCATATCACCTAAAATCTAAAACCAACCTAAACCCTCATAATCCAATCCAAAATGATCCCAACCAATTCCTAAAACCCAAAACTTATTATAAAACCCAAGCCTAATGCCCCTAAGCCCAAACCCATATCCAATTCATATTTAACTCACAATCTTAACCCATAAACCACAACCCACATCAACTAATCACTCTTTTATCATCAAAAGGTGACACATGTCATCACCCTTTCTCACCTCCCTCGTCAAACCACCCACCCCATCACCTTTCTCTAAAATATTAACTACCTACATCACCTTTTTTCTAAAAATCACATCAACCCACACCCTCCCCTAACCTACCCTCATTACTCCCTATAAACCTCCATTCTCTCAAATCAAACACCTCCAACCCATACCTCCCCCTAACCTACCCTCATAATTTCCTAACCCCTATTATCTCAAATCAAGCACCTCGAACACATACCTCCCCCTAATCTACTACAATCATTTCTTATAAACCTATCTCTACAACTTAAACCTACACTCATCCTCTCAAATCAAACACTTATTCTCTCCTATTAATTAAATATAAACCCCTAACCTCCACACATCTTACCACATGTCACCATCTCCCTCACCCTCCCAACCACCCTCTTACACCCTCCATTCTCTTAAACCAAAGACCACTCAATCAATCAACCACCCTCTTAAACACCCATCATCTCACCTCACCAAACACTCCACCCAAATGATTTGGGTAAAATCCAAACTATTTGGATCAAAACATAATCCATTTACCTTCATTACATAATTACATCTCTCCCAATTCCTAATTTCATACCCCCCACCTTTAAAACATGTGTCATTCTTTACTCTCCCACAATTTATCCCATTATATCCCCAAAGTATCCTCCCAACACCTATAAATACTCATTTTCTCTCCTAAAAATGATTATCAATTCTCACTAAAAAAATCTTACCAAGTCTCATAAAAAAATCATTCTATTCTCTACTCTCTACTCTCAACTCTCAAGTCATAACTCATCTCTTTACTACTCTCTCACACTAATCTCAAAAGAGTTACATTCTCATAACTCATTAAGGACTCAACTCAAGAAGACATAGAAGAAGAAGAAGAAAGGAAATAAAAGAAAAGAAAACCTTGAAACTTCAAGGTGGGTCAAATGAATACCCCCCTCTTTCTCTCTACCTTCTCCATATCCTTCTTCTACTACCCCCTTTCACCTCTCTTTAATTTTTATTTTAGATAGCCCCTAAGATGTAATGTTTCCCCTCCCTTATCTCTAGTAGATTGAATTTCGATTTGGTCGAAAGTATAAGGGTTGTAACCACCTTCAAAAAAATAAAATCGATTTAACCCATCAAATCGTTTTAAGGCAATCGATTTTTGGGTCCTTCTCAACTCATGAGAATGGATCCATAACCATCGCCAACCCTTTAAAAAAAGGTGTTGTTCCCAAGGCTAAGGATGTATAAGGATCATCTCCTTCAATGGGATCTTATAATCAAGCCAAAAATAAATCCATACCTAGGGTACAAGTTATCGACATGTGGCATTTATTTTATTTTGTATTTTTTATCAAAAATTTGTCAAGTTGAGTCGAGGTTACCACCACATGGCGGGGAGAAAAGGGTGCCTAACACCTTCACTTTTCTCCAATCGAACTACTTACCCTGATCTCAAGGTTGATCGGTATCTTATCCATCGTGAGTCACTAAAATGCTAAAATATCACTTTTCCAAAAAATGTGCATTGGGTGACCATTCACACCCACTTACAATATGAATGGTGGCGACTCTAATCCTCCGTAGTAGTGGTCCTCGTAATCGAAATCCACGTATCTACAGTAGATTTACTATCTAGTTTGCTTCAACCCTTTGCCAAAAAGAGGCATTTGTAGACACCCCATTTTGGCACTTGCCTGATTAAGCAACTCGTCAACCCGATTGTAACGGTTCTCAATGATGGATAAATATTTCAATGTTTTATTTGTTACTAGATGTGTTTTAAAAATTTTAATGCGACAAAACTTTAGAAACCACGCTACGTTAAGAAAATATGACCCAAAACATATAAATCGTCATTTCAAATAAAAAAAAGTTTTACAAGAAAAATCATCAAAAAATGATCAAATTACCAAAGTACTCTTGAAATCAAAAACATCCTTAGAGCCTACATTACAATTTGGAAATTCTTTCAAATATGTAAAACCTCAAATTAAAACCAAATAAACTGTCTCGTTAATTTTAACAAAATTCGACAAAACTACGAAAATATGCTCATAGGGTCCACGATCATTTCACGTTGAAAACCCATAAGTGATACAAATTGATATTCCCATTGAATTTCTTATGAAAAATTGATTTCAAAACATCCTAAAACGTCGAAAACAACCTCTCAATGCAAAAATCCTCTTTAAGGGCAAAACGATAATTTTCCAGTCCTAAAAATTTTAAATTTTGAAATTAATAATTAAAACATTAATTAATGTAAAATGAAATCTTAATAAATTGAATTAAAAATGTAAACAAATAAAACCAATTAATTAATCTCACGGATCAAATGTTAAGTGGTAGCCCATCTACTTAAGTAGGGCCCACATAATATTTATTAAAAAACCTCCTCTATCTGAGGTCCCAAAGATTTAAAAATATAATTAGGGGGGTTCTCCAAAAAACTTAAAAATCTTCATTGTACGTAAGAATTAAAATCCTAATTCAAACCTTAATTCAACAACTTAACTTTATCTTGAAGAAACCTAGTAAAATTGAAAAACTCCCAAAAACTTTATAAAAAGGAGTCTCCACAACCTAAGCTCATAGGTCAAGGAAAACCCTAGGAAAGATAAGCCAAAAACTATTCCCAATCTTTCCAAAACTTTAAATCTGAAGCCCCAAATTCTTATCTAACATCCAAACCCCATTTTTTGCTCCAAAATGTCACACCCCAAAATACCAACACGAATCACAAGGATTCATCAGTCAAAATCTTGAGGTGTGGGGTGAATATACACACAACCTGATAATCCAATAAGACAAAATAATGCTAGGAGATAAAGATAAACGTAGCGGAAACTATATTAAAATACAACAAATAAGAGTAGTGGAACTAAAATTCAAAATCATCATCCAAGGAGATCCTCAACATGCACCATATCCCAAAGTACAACCTCCCGAAAAAATGAATATATCATCCCCCACAAATCTGAAAGTAACACATTGTATCTGAGTTTCTAAAATAATCTTCAAATGGAAGGAGGTTGTAGATCATCGATATAATCTTCTATGGGGAACTCCTCGAATGGCTCCTAGTAAGCAGGCTTCTCAGAAGCTGGATAATCTGAAAGGGGTGGAGGATAAGATGAGTAACAAGGGGATGTTACTCAGTAGGATGAACGTCGTTCTAACAACGAGTCATACCGGAACGAGTAATCATCTAAACAGTTAAATCATGCAATTTTTTCATAATGTAATATACGATAAATGTCTAACCATATGTAATAGTCAGTCATAATACATTTCTATTGTTTGAAGTAATATATACATTTTTCAAGTGAGAATATCTATCAACATCATAAAAGGAAGAAAAATATATAATACAAGTACAACGGTGTAATCGCTAAGAGAGCAAAGGATGACGCCGATATAACCGCCTCGGCTATGGCCAAATTGATATTCCAAACTTCAAATCCGATGTGAAATCTAATCGTTAAAATCTGATCTTGTGACCAGTCTAGCATACCACGATTGGATGACCACTTATCCGACTCTGACTAGTTGTTGACTAAGAACTCAATATTGAGTTCAACTAACAGTGAGATCGACCGTTTGATGACTACAGAATAGTAGTGATCACTAACCAGCCTAGAAGACCTCTCGCGTCGAAGCCTGTAAAGAGACAATGTATGTGAACCCCTGATGAGTGTCTCCAAACACTCAATTATACGCACATTTTCCGGATATTTATCTTGATTTTTGTACCTATTTCTCTATATTAAGATAATAATCATGATAAGCCTCAAACCACCACGTTGCATGTTAATTAGGCTTAATTATATATAAATAAATTCATTTACTAGATAAATCTAATTACGTGTGTTTCTTGTGCAGCAAATCAACAATTTGGAATCAAAATCTCAAGGCAAAAGCATTTGGGCCCACTTTGGAATGCCCTAATCTTTTGGAATGCCCTAATCCTTAACTCATATTCTCCTCTTTTGTCTTTTTGTGCAAAGAAAAGTAGAGGCTACTTTTAGACTCTTCTACACACATTTTTCTCTATAAATAGAGCCTTCATTTCTAGAGAAAGGGTCACATCTTGGTTCTCTTATCCAAGACTCCTTTAATCTAAGGCTCTTTGCCTATTCTCTTATTTTTTTGTATTTTCATTTTCTAGTTATTTTCTTTTGGCTAATTAGTCTTGTAAGAAGTAGAAGAAAAAGAAGTTGTAATTTTCTCCATGAAATGAAGAAAAGTTCTTTCATCTCTTATCTTTCCTCTCTTGCAATGACATTAGGCTAAGTTCCCCTCCATTGGAGAGTGGAAAAGCTTAGAGCAAGTTCTTGTGTTATTTTTAATTTTATGCCTTTCTTTTATTTAAAATGCTTATGAATTCTCTTTAAGTTTCTTGCACCTATTATTCTTAATATAGATACTTTATGCTTAGATTAGATCAAGATAAGTATGCTTAAACTAGATAATTGGTAGTAGGAAGTTTTCAAAGAATTCTACTTTGTTTATGTTCCTTTATTTCATTTCATTTGTAAAACTTTCCGATCTAAGGAGCTAACACCAAGTCCTTACGATTGAGTTATAAAAAGGCTTGAAACTAAGAATTGCTCATCAATATGTTCTAGGTAGATCCACCTCTAATGGTGTTTTAATTTCATAAGTTACTTGCTTTTAATTTCATTTACTTTAGTTTCTTTTATAGTAATTTTACATTTTCTTATAAGTTCAAAAATACAAAGAAAAATAGTTTTAATTCCTTTTAGTTAATTTGAATTTTATCTTCTTAGCTTAACTCTATTCCTCCTTTCTCTTGGGTTCGATCCCTTACTTGCCCCACAAGTAAGGTAAACGTAAGATTATTATTAACTCCGGTGAGAAGAACAACGATAGTCTCACCAGAATTTTGGTACCGCTGCCGGGGAAAGGTAAAGGTATTAGTGGTAAGTTTTGATTTAAAATTAATTTCTTTCATTTTTATTTTATTTTATTTTATTTTTTATTTTTGGTTTCTTTCTATAAGTTCAAGTGTTCTTGAGGTTTTAAGAGAGAAGAAAGAAGAAAAAAAACATTGAAAAAAAAAAAAAGGTCATTCCCGTTTTCTTTTTCACCCTTGATAGCAGAACTTAAACTAACTGTAACTTTCTACTCCGATCTCCGATTATCTATTAGTGTATATCGATTTGGGGTAGAACGAAATTTTCTATAAAATATGACAAAGTCAGCAAGATTGTGGTAAGTCAGATTCTGTTTTTGAGTCCGTTTACTATCATTTCTGCTAACATTTTTGTTTTGCTTCTTGTAGGTGAACATTTTTTTTCTTCTTTTCTTTCAATTTCCTTTAATCTTTAGTTAGGTTTATTTTTCTGTTTTAGAAACTCTTGTATAAGATTTCTTATAATTTTTATTAATTATCCAAGAAGGCTTGGATTGTAATAGACTAAGGAAGGACGACGGGTGGACAATACCGTCACGGCTCCTTAGGTTCGCACACCAAAATTGGAGTTGGTGGCCTAAGTCGACTGAAACCGTCTTCACCCCGTCTAGCACGGGAGGTAATCCCGAAACACCCACGCCTCTCTTTGCTAGTGGGTTACTCCTTGCCTTTGTATGTTATTTTTCCAATTTGCACACACTTGGAATAATTAATTAAGTAGTAAAGAGCACCCCTCACCTAGGGATGGCATGATAAGATAAGGATTGGAAGTCATTACCAATTCCTTGCTCTAATTAGGATAATCAATTCACTAGTCATCCAATCAAATTAATTAAAATCAATTAGACTTGACTATAGGGCCCACGAGCTCAATAGGAGAAATTCCGCTTCAAGTTGTGCCAATTGCGCTTCTTGGTCATTTTTGTATCTAGTAAGATCTTGCCCTTTGAGGGGATAGACTCAGTCTATTCAAGAAAGGAAGTTATTTAAGCGTGCTCTTGCTTATGCATTATGCGCCTCCTCCGATCTGGAGATCCGAATGATTCAAACTTGACTTCAAATAACCGAGTTGGAAGGCTAGTTGCACTATTTCTACCTAGTTAGGAGCTGTCTAGCTTTAGGCAACCTATCTAGGTCCAGTCTTTTCTTTTCGTGATTGTTTGATCGACTTTGTGATTTGTATGCTTGGTAGACGTTCACAAAATAACGTGTTAGAACCATTTGATCCTGAGATCGAACGTACCATCAGTAGAATACGCAAGACACCATCAGTAGTTATGATGGGTGATTGAGAGGGAACTCTCAATGAGCTTTTCGCTCCAGCTTCCACATCTCCTCCCACATGCATTGTTTTACCGTTGAACAATGCACCTCAGTTTGAAATTAGGGCTGCCACCATCAATATGCTCCTTAAGTTCCACAGTGTAGAGCGTGAACAACCTTACACCCATCTTAATCGATTCTTGAATATATGTCAAACTTTTAGAAATCAGAATCTAGATGAAGAGAGTATCAAGCTTATTCTGTTCCCGTTATCCTTGGAAGACCATGCAGCTGCGTGGTTGAACTCCCTAACACCCAATTCCATATCTACCTGGGATGTTCTATCAAAAAAATTTATGGCCAAATTCTACCCCGTGGCCAAAACTGAGAAAATGAAGAACTTTATTAGAAATTTTAGAGCCCGTCCTAATGATGAATTTTCCCAAACTTGAAAAATATTCAATGATTTATTTGTCAAGTGCTCACACCATGGCATTGACAAAGCACAGTTGGTGCAAAGTTTTTATAGAGGATTAATAATGAATCAACGTACCTTAGTCGAGTCAATGCATAAGGGTCAGTTCATGAACCAGACTCCCAACCAAGCGTACGATTTCCTCGTAGAGTTAGCTGAGAGTGCTCAAAACTGGAGTACTAACCAAGAAGAATTTGATAGAGACGATCCGATTAGGAAGACAGGCATGTATGAGATGAAGGCAGACCCTGATCTCAAAAATGTCATGTGTAGTCTAGTGAGTGGGATGAATAATCTCACGAAAAAGTTAGATGCCTTTACCATCTCAGCATCCAAACCTCACCTAGACCTTCGTACAATTTCGCAAGTGACTGTCGAACCGAGTTCTTTGTGTGTCATATGCGACGGCAATGACCATTTGGTCGAGTGTTGTCCCACCTTGCCTTAAATCAAAGCTGAACAAGCAAATGCGATTAATGGCTATAGTACTTTTAAGAAGCGAACTCCAAACTCTTTTAGCCAAACGTATAACCCAGATAATAGGTTTCATCATAATTTCTCATACAGACAGAACGAACCTATTCAATCTAGTGGTCCGTCAGGTTACAATAGGAGTTTTCCTAGGCAATCTGGTTCTTCCACAAATCAAGCCATTGTTCCTCAAGTCCCTTATCAACCCCAACAATCTACCTATTGCAGAGCCTTCATACCAGATCCCATGACCAATTACCAGCAACCTGCCCAACAACAGTCGTCCTTAGAATCTATGATTGCCGAGTTGATGAGGCAGCAACAGCAGTTCATCCAAACTCAACAGCAAACCCATCAAAATCAAACTCAGATTAACCAGGTTACTGCGCAATCCATAACTAAGATGGAAGTTCAGTTGGGGCAGTTAGCTCTTTCCTTGAGTGGAAGAGAGAAAGGTCAATTTCCTAGTTAAACTATCCCTAACCCTAGAGGTCAACCTTTGATTCCAAACGGATCAAAAGGTCAATACGAAGTAGGAAGCCATTCTAGAGCTCCACAAGACTCAGTCCAGGCTATCCACACCTTGCGTTCGGGAAAGAAGGTGGATAACAAGGTCCAACCTATTGACACGGGAGAAAAAGTCTTAGAAAATGACAAACTTCAAAAAGAAGTCATAGAGTCTCCAATAGAGAAGAAGAAAGATTTGAAAAATCCTCCTATCATTTTGCCAATTCCAAAAGTTCCATTTTCCCATCACCTTAGAGATTCTAAAAAAGGTAAGCAGTTTGAGGGTGTCTTAGAAGTCTTCCAAAATATGCATATCAATATCCCATTCCTAGATGCCATTAAGCAGATACCTTCTTATGCGAAATTCTTAAAGGATTTGACCACAGCTAAAAGGAAAACACCATTTTCTCGGGAAGCTATTATGGCAGCCCAAGCTTCATCACTCATCCAACAAACGATTGCACCAAAATTTAAGGATCCTGGATATCCGACAATTTCTATTCATATTGGAAATCAAGTAGTCGAAAAATGTCTCTTAGACTTAGGGGCCAGTGTGAACCTTTTAACATATTCGGTTTATAAACAATTTGGTTTGGGGGTTTTGAAACCCACAGATATCACGTTGAGTCTAGCCGATAGGTCCATAAAAATTCCAAAGGGTATAGTTGAGGACGTGATAGTTAAAGTCAAAGATTTCTATTTTCCTGTTAACTTTGTTGTCTTAGACACAGAGCCAATCATCAATTCGAACAGTCATATTCCTATCATCTTAGGACGTCCATTCTTAGCCACGTCTGACGCCGTCATTCGTTGTAGAAACGGAATTATGACTTTAGCATTTGGGGATATGAAAGTGAAACTGAACGTCTTTCACAATTTCCAAGGAATTGATGTAGATGATGGTATGGAGGAAGTGAACATGATAGATACGCTAGTCAATCAAACGTATCAAGAATTAGGGTACTCTGATCCCCTAACGAAATGTTTGGCTCACTTTGGCCTTGACTTGGACGTAGAAGAGTCTATAAGCGAAGTCAATGCTTTGCTTGAATCCGTTCCACTCTTAGATTCTGTGCGGTGGCACGCAAAAGCTGAAAGTCTTCCTGTGCGCACATCCAATCTTGTTCCTTCTCATGTCGAGCCTCCAAAATTGGAACTCAAGTCTCTTCCAGAGACCTTGAGATATGCATTTCTTGGCAAGAATCAAACCTTGCCTGTGATCATTTCCTCTCACCTCGATGAAGTCCAAGAGGGAAAGTTGTTAGGAGTATTAAGGGAACATCAAGAAGCTATTGGTTGGAGCATAGCTGACATCAAGGGAATTAGTCCATCTGTGGTGATGCACCACATTCGTTTAGAGGATTTTGCTAAACCTTCCTTAGAACCTCAAAGACGACTAAATCCTGTCATGAAAGACGTGGTTCGGATGGAAGTGATGAAATTGTTAGATGCGGGTATTATCTATCCTATCTCTGACAGTCGTTGGGTGAGTCCTATACAAGTAGTTCCTAAGAAATATGGTATCATTGTGGTAGTAAACCAAGACAATGAATTAATCCCCACTCGAGTCCAAAATGGATGGAGAGTGTGTATCGATTATAGGAAACTCAACTCGATGACTCCTAAGGATCATTTCCCCTTACCTTTCATTGATCAAATGTTAGAGTGTCTAGCAGGACATTCTTATTATTGCTTCTTAGATGGTTATTCCGGGTACAACCAGATACCTGTTGCTCCAATCGATCAAGAGAAAACAACGTTCACCTGTCCTTTTGGAACTTTCGCGTATCGTCGCATGCCTTTTGGATTGTGCAATGCACCCGCTACTTTTCAACGGTGCATGATGAGTATATTTTTCGACATGCTAGAAAGATATCTCGAAGTGTTCATGGACGATTTTTCAATTTTCGGATCAAGTTTTGAGGAATGTCTCCATCACTTGACTTTGGTCCTTCAACGTTGCAAACAGGTCAATCTAATCCTCAATTGGGAAAAATGCCATTTCATGGTAACATCGGGGATTGTGCTAGGGCACATTGTTTCTGCTAAAGGGATTGAGGTAGATAAGGCAAAGGTAGGTCTAATTGAAAAATTACCACCTCCTAGAACGGTCAAAGAAATTAGGTCATTCCTATGCCATGCGGGTTTTTATCGTAGATTCATTAAAGATTTTAGGAAAATCTCGAAGCCTTTATGTGAGCTATTGGGAAAGGATGTTCCTTTCGACTTTTCAGAGTCATGTCTCTCTGCGTTCAACAAGCTCAAGTCCGAGTTAACCTCGGCACCCATTATTCAACCTCCAAACTGGAGCATTTCATTCGAAGTTATGTGCGACGCTTCAGATTATGCAATAGGCGCTGTTTTGGGTCAGCGAATTGAAAAACAACCTCATATTATCCAATATGCTAGTAAAACCCTTAACGATGCTCAGCTTAACTACTCTACAACGAAGAAGGAAATGCTAGCAGTGGTCTATGCCGTTGAAAAATTCCGCCCCTACCTTATAGGATCTAAAGTTGTGATCTACACAGACCACGCAGCATTGAAGTACCTTCTATCAAAGAAAGATGCTAAAGCAAGATTAATTCGTTGGATTCTACTTCTACAAGAGTTTGATCTCGAGATCCGAGACAAAAAAGGGACAAAATGTCGTAGCTGATCACTTGTCTAGGATAGTTAACAAGCCATCCGAGGAATCCTTACCCATCTCTGAATCCTTTCCCGATGAACAACTTATGCAAATCTCTCAAGCCAATGCTCCATGGTATGCGGACATTGTCAACTACCTAATTATAGGTCAATTTCCAGTCGAAATGACTAGTCAAGAGAAACTTCGTCTTCTGTAAAAAACAAAATGGTATTTCTGGGATGAACCATACTTATTTAAGTATTGTCCCGATCATATCATTAGACGTTGTATTTCAACCTGTGAGCAAGTCAGTATCTTAGAGTTTTGCCATAATCATGCCTGCGGAGGGCACTTCAGTAGTAAGAAGACCGCCATGAAAATCTTACAATGCGGTTTTTTCTGGCCTAGTATTTTTCGTGATGCCCACGAGTTTAGCAAATCTTGTGATAGATGTCAGAGATTAGGAAAAATCTCTAAGAGAAATGAAATGCCTCAAAATCCTATCCTGATCATCGAAATTTTTGACGTGTGGGGTATAGACTTCATGGGACCCTTTCCTATCTCCCAGGGTTACCAATACATCCTACTTGCTGTTGACTATGTGTCAAAATGGGTCGAAGTTGTGGCATGTAGAACTAACGATCACAAGGTTGTGATAAAATTCATCAAGGAGATGATTTTTTCAAGATTTGGTACTCCACGAGCTATTATAAGTGATGGTGGCTCGCATTTTTACAACAAGATATTTGCTGCGTTGATGAAGAAATACCTCATAACGCATAAGGTTACCACACCTTACCAACCACAAACAAGTGAGCAAATAGAGATTTCTAATAGGGAAATAAAGACTATCTTAGAAAAAACAGTCAATCCTTCAAGGAAAGATTGGTCTTTGAGATTGAGTGATTCACTCTGGGCTTATAGGACTGCATTCAAGACACCCATAGGGATGTCTCCTTACAGGTTAGTTTTTGGCAAGGCCTGTCATCTCCCTGTAGAACTAGAACATCATGCATATTGGGCGATCAAGCGCCTCAACTTTGATTTTGATAAAGCCGGTGAGAAGCGAAAGTTACAACTAGACGAGTTAGAAGAGATTAGAAATGACTCGTATGATTGTGCCAAAAGGTACAAAGAGCGTACCAAATTCTTTCACGATAGACACATTCTTAGGAGGAATTTCATTCATAATCAAAGAGTTTTATTGTATGATAATAGACTCCACCTTTTTTCAGGAAAACTTAAGTCTCGATGGATTGGCCCATATATTATCCAAACAGTCTACCCCCATGGTGCTGTTGAAGTCCTTAATCCTAAGGACGGATCCACTTTCAAAGTGAATGGCCAATGTCTCAAACCGTTTCTCGAGTATGTTCCGCAAGAGGAAGTTCTTTTTCTCGATGATCCCGTTTATCAAAATTAACTATGTTTTCGTCTAGCTAAAGACGTTAAACTTAGCGCTTCTGGGAGGCAATCCATGCACTTCAAGGGACATTGTGTTAAATATCAACAGGACTATAAGGTCTTTCTCAGGTGCTATCTAACCCACTTCATTTCATTTTGTCAATTTCAATTTTACCTTTGCATGTATATGTTGAAATATTGAGGACAATATAATGTTTAAGTTTGGGGGTGTATGGGTTGGATTTCCACTTATTATTTTCTTCTTTTATACAAAAAAAAAAAATTGAAAAATATTTGGTTGGCAACTTTGTTGTATTTTTCTCAAAGTCTTAGCTTGTATCTTTTAAGCACTTAGTGAAAATATTTAATCAGTCTTTCATTGGAAGTTATGATCTAGAGTCCCCATTTATGTTTCTCTTAGGAAAAAATTAGAGCAAAGTTATCTTTTGGTTTATAGTCACTTCTAATAAGGTTACAAAGAGTCTAGATTGTATTAAAAGAGCTTGTTACCTTCTTTCTACCTAGAGTTTAAGGAAAAACTAGGTTTGATGAACTTTGACTTCCTTATTCATTTGGTTGGTTGATTAGAAGAAAAACAGAACTGGATTGTATACACCTTGTACAGCAACCATTGAATTAGATTGGGTACCTTGAAAAGGGCTGCCTACTTTTCTTAGAAAAATAGTGAAGAAGTAATATAAAATAAAAAAATAAAAAAAAGAGAAAAAGTTAAAGATCCAAAAGTTTATGTAAAGTTTTAGTAGGGTGAAAGCCATCAAGTGTAAAAATGTGAGTATACTGGAATATCACAGATAAAGTCCCTTAGAGGTATTAAAGTGAATATCCACACTTCTCACTACCCCAGACAGGATGTTAAGTTTAGAATTAAACCCTAAGTTACTCCAGTTATTCTTGAGTAGTTAGAAGGTTGAAACTCATTTTGGGAAATCGAATCTCTTAAATTTCTAAGTTAGAATCACTATCGCTCAAAGGTCAATTTAAGTCTAAGTTTTGTCGTAGAGAAATAAGAGTTGGGACTCTATACCAAGCAGTACTTCTAATTGATTGACAAAACCATAAAAAAGACTTGTGCTTTTCAATCTAATTACGTGTGTTTCTTGTGCAGAAAATCAACAATTTGGAATCAAAATCTCAAGGCAAAAGCATTTGGGCCCACTTTGGAATGCCCTAACACTTTGGAATGCCCTAATCCTTAACTCATATTCTCATCTTTTGTCTTTTTGTGCAAAGAAAAGTGGAGGCTACTTTTAGACTCTTCTACACACATTTTTCTCTATAAATCGAGCCTTCATTTCTTGAGAAAGGGTCCCAGCTTGGTTCTCTTATCCAAGACTCCTTTAATCTAAGGCACTTTTCCTATTCTCTTATTTTTTTGTATTTTCATTTTCTAGTTATTTCCTTTTGGCTAATTTAGTCTTGTAAGAAGTAGAAGAAGTAGAAGTTGTAATTTTCTTCATGAAATGAAGAAAAGTTCTTTCATCTCTTATCTGCCCTCTCTTGCAATGACATTAGGCTAAGTTCCCCTCCATTGGAGAGTGGAAAAGCCTAGAGCAAGTTCTTGTGTTATTTTTAATTTCATGCCTTTCTTTTATTTAAAATGCTTATGAATTCTCTTTAAGTTTCTTGCACCTATTATTCTTAATATAGATACTTTATGCTTAGATTAGATCAAGATAAAGTATGCTTAAACTAGATAATTGGTAGTAGGAAGTTTTCAAAGAATTCTACTTTGTTTATGTTCCCTTGTTTCATTTCATTTGCAAAACTTTTCGATATAAGGAGCTAACACCAAGCCCTTACGATTGAGTTATAAAAAGGCTTGAAACTAAGAATTGCTCATCAACATGTTCTATGTAGATCCACCTCTAATGGTATTTTAATTTCATAAGTTACTTGCTTTTAATTTCATTTACTTTAGTTTCTTTTATAGTAATTTTACATTTTCTTATAAGTTCAAAAATACAAAGAAAAACAGTTTTAATTCCTTTTAGTTAATTTGAATTTTATCTTCTTAGCTTAACTCTATTCCTCCTTTCTCTTGGGTTCGATCCCCTACTTGCCCAACAAATAAGGTAAACGTAAGATTATTATTAACTCCGGTGAGAAGAACAACGATAGTCTCACCAGAATTTTGGCACCGCTGCCGGGGAAAGGTAAAGGTATTAGTGGTAAGTTTTGATTTAAAATTAATTTCTTTCATTTTTATTTTATTTTTTATTTTTTATTTTTGTTTCTTTCTATAAGTTCAAGGGTTCTTGAGGTTTTAAGAGAGAAGAAAGAAGAAAAACAACATTGAAAAAAAAAAAAAAGTCATTCCCGTTTTCTTTTTCACCCTTGACAGCAGAACTTAAACTGACTGTAACTTTCTACTCCGATCTCCAATTATTTATTAGTGTATATCGATTTGGGGTAGAACGAAATTTTCTATAAAATATGACAAAGTCAGCAAGATTGTGGTAAGTCAGATTCTATTTTTGAGTCCATTTACTATCATTTCTACTAACATTTCTGTTTTTCTTCTTGTAGGTGAACTTTTTTTTTTCTTCTTTTCTTTCAATTTTCTTTAATTTTTAGTTAGGTTTATTTTTCTGTTTTAGAAACTCTTGTGTAAGATTTCTTATAATTTTTATTAATTATCCAAGAAGGCTTGGATTGTAATAGACTAAGGAAGGACGACGGGTGGACAATACCGTCACGGCTCCTTAGGTTCGCACACCAAAATTGGAGTTGGTGGCCTAAGTCGACTGAAATCGTCTTCACCCCATCTAGCACGGGAGGTAATCCCGAAACACCCATGCCTCTCTTTGCTAGTGGGTTACTCCTTGCCTTTGTATGTTATTTTTCCAATTTGCACACACTTGGAATAATTAATTAAGTAGTAAAGAGCACCCCTCTCCTAGGGATGGCATGATAAGATAAGGATTGGAAGTCATTACCAATTCCTTGCTCTAATTAGGATAATCAATTCACTAGTCATCCAATCAAATTAATTAAAATCAATTAGACCTTACTATAGGGCCCACGAGCTCAATAGGAGAAATTCCGCTTCAAGTTGTGCCAATTGCGCTTCTTGGTCATTTTTGTATCTAATAAGATCTTGTCCTTTGAGGGGATAGACTCAGTCTATTCAAGAAAAGAAGGTATTTAAGCGTGCTCTTGTTTATGCATTATGCACCTCCTCCGATCTGGAGATCCGAATGATTCAAACTTGACTTCATAGAACCAAGTTGGAAGGCTAGTTGCGCTATTTCTACCTAGTTAGGAGCTGTCTAGCTTTAGGCAACCTATCTAGGTCCAGTCTTTTCTTATCGTGATTGTTTGATCGACTTTGTGATTTGTATGCTTGGTAGACGTTCACAAAATAACGTGTTAGAACCATTTGATCTTGAGATCGAACGTACCATCAGTAGAATACGCAAGACACCATCAGTAGTTATGATGGGTAATCGAGAGCGAACTCTCAATGAGCTCTTCGCTCTAGCTTCCACATCTCCTCCCACATGCATTGTTTTACCATTGAACAATGCACCTCAGTTTGAAATTAGGGCTGCCACCATCAATATGCTCCCTAAGTTCCACGGTTTAGAGCGTGAACAACCTTACACCCATCTTAATCGATTCTTGACTATATGTTAAACTTTTAGAAATCAGAATCTAGATGAGGAGAGTATCAAGCTTATTCTGTTCCCGTTATCCTTGGAAGACCATGCAGCTGAGTGGTTGAACTCCCTAACACCCAATACCATATCTAAGGTATCCCATACTACCAAAGAGCATATGACATCTAATGTCAATCCTAGATTGACCCGTCGTTTCTGGAAATACAGCAACATATCACTTTTTCTAGGTTTTCTACAACTCTTTTCTGTTAAACAAAATAGTTTGTTTGTATACTATATATACTAGTTTATTTTCATAAAAATACAAGCAAGCTCCGAAGTATCCAGTAGTATCCATCTGTCTTTCCATCAATCTATCAATCCATCCATTTATCATGTCTTGTGTGGCATGGCTACGACATAAGAATGGAGGCACTGTCCCATCATTCAGTTGAGAACCTACGTTCTATCTATCCATCCATCAATCAATCGGTAAATCAAGTGTCTAACTTCCTACATATCTATCCATGTATCTTTGTTTATAAAGTTGTTGGAAAACCATAGAACACCAACCAATTCCATTCAATGGTTTTGGTTGAGTATAAAAATTATGAAAAATAAGATAAAATCATACAACGAGAAAGTTGGAAAAGCTGTCAAAATTTGGCTAAGTGTTTAAAAAAGTGAATTTTCAAAGTTGTCGAAATTTAAAATGGGTCTTTGCACGTGAAAGCCCTCGACAACATGAGAAAAATCATATAATTTTTATTACTTGATTCGAAGTAAAATTTAAGATATCGCATTTTTAAAATCAGATGAAAACGTCAAAATTTACGTTTTTGTTCTTGAAATCAAAAATCGGATTTTGATCCTTTGAGTTTTGGATCTTGAAATCATTCCCATTGTTCCGAAATGGGGGGTAAAACCTTAATTTCACTAAAGAACTTAAAGTAAATGGAACATTTACTTAAATGCTTTTAAAGAAATGAAGGGTGAGAAATCATGTATAGGCAATGAGGAGGGCAACCCAAAAGACAGGAGGCAGTTCTGATGAACTGTTTCTATCGGTGGCTGAAAATTAGTTCTGTCGGTGGATGTTAGTGGAACCGACAGCTCCTGCCAACAAAACTGAATTGACGGTGGCACAAACTTGTTTCTGTTGGTGGGATCGACAGAATGGCTGCCGGTGGATGTTGGTGGGACCGACAGCACTGAACCACTCACGAATTCTCGACTTTTCGAACCCTATTTTGAGTTCCTCTTCCACTATTCGAATACTTCGATCCACTCATGAAACTATGGTTAAAAATGGGTAAAAACATGATAAATCTCTATTTCTAACATGAATTTATCAACATTATATTCTATTGAGGATAACATTCAACTTGAGGGTAGAAAGGAAGGCATTCTACATGTATAGCGTTCCACGATTGATTTGGGGGCAAAGAATGGTACGAAGGTCAAGGTTGGTAAGCTTGAATGTGAGATGCTTAGGTGGTTGCACTATTCTTAGAGACAATACTCCTCTCCCAAGTGAATGGACCCTCGAGTAGGATGAATCGAAACCCACTTGCTGATTCTTGGTGAGAGACGAAGAGAATGAAAAAGAAGTTAGGTTCAAAGATCATGAGCTTGTAGAGCTCGACGTCGCCTTCAACTCCTTCTTTGTTGTCGAGGTCCAACGATCACTCAATGTCGAAGAATCTAGAAGGGAAAAGGAGTGGAAACCCTTGGTTCTTTAAGAGCTAGGGCTTGGGATTATTAAAGAGAAAGAAAAGTGAAGAATGAGAAATCTGATTTTCTTTTATTTTAGACATGAGGGCAAAGTTGGTAATTTCATATTGTTTCTATCTTCGATGATAACTTGACTTTTCGAACTCAGAATTTGGCAAATGAATACTCCATTCCCTTTAATTTTTTTCCACTGACCTAATGGTCTATCTAGATTCCTCAAATTCTCGTTCCATCACGAATCCACTATTTTTGGGTCCCACTTAATATGAAATTCAAGGATTTTCATGACTTTTCCGTTCGAACTCGAATTCGAGCATACTCACAGGCTAATATATGATTCTCGACCCTTTTTAAGTTCAATGGCAAATTTAGATTTCATTAAAAATGAACTAAATAGAATATGGGTACTTTATCTTAATCTTATATCAAAAAGTTTTCTCGAGGTATGAATTACGAACTCGAGGTATTACATCCTCCCCCCTTAAATAAAATTTCGTTCTCGAAATTAAAACATACCTTAGTCCAAGAATAAATTCAAAAATTGAGTCCGCATTTCTGTTTCTTTTTCCCCAGTCGCTTCCTCGACGTTATGATGTCTCCAAAGTACCTTCACTAATGGAATAGCTCGCGATCTCAACATCTTCTCTTTACGATCAAGAATTTGCATTGTCCCTTCTTCATAAGATATATCTTCCTCTAGGTTCAAAGATTGCCAATCAACAACATGGGATGGATCCGGTTCGTACTTTCTCAACATGGATACATGAAATACATTGTGAACCTTATCTAACTGGGCTGGTAATGCCAACTTGTATGCAACCGTGCCAACTCTGTCAACGATTTCAAACGGTCCTACATACCTCGGCTTTAGTTTATCCTTAATCCCAAACCTGCTGATTCCCCTCTTGGGAGAAACCTTCAAAAATACAAAGTCACCCACCGCAAACTCTAACGATCGTCGACGATGATCTGCGTAGCTTTTTTGTAGACTCTGCGTGACTCGCAAGTTCTCTCGAATGGTCCTAATCTTCTCAGTAGTCTCTGCGACGATGTCAGATCCCAATAGAATACCATCCCCAACTTCTGCCCAACAATTTGACGATCTACATGGCCTGCCATACAATGCCTCAAACGGTGCCATGCCAATACTAGATTGGTAACTATTGTTATAGGCAAACTCGGCTAATGCCAAGTGGTCCTTAACATATCTTCTAGTATCTGTATAACACGTTCTGACTACCCATCGGTCTGTGGGTGGAATGCTATACTCATTTTCAGCTTCGTGCCAAATGCAACTTGAAAACTCTGCCAGAATTGATATGTAAAACGTGGGTCCCTATTAGACACAATCGAAACTGAAACTCCATGTAACTTCACAATCTCTGAGACATATATCCTACTTAATCTATCCACAGTATAAGTTATCTTGATCGATAGAAAATGGGCGGATTTAGTAAGTCTATCCACAATCACCCAAACTGTATTAGTCCCATCACTGGCCTTTTGCAATCCACAAATAAAATCCATAGTCACGTGCTCCCATTTCCATTCCAGAATAGGAAGTGGTTGCAACAACCCTGCAGATCTCTTATGCTCAGCTTTTACTTGCTGACATGTCATACAATGGCTCACATACAGGACAGTATGTTTTTTCATCCCTGGCCACGAAAAATTTCTTTTCATGTCTTGATACATCTTTGTACTCCCGGGGTGAATAGAAAAATATGACTTATGGGCTTCGTCTATTATGTCCCCTCTCAACAAAACATCACGAGGAACCCAAAGTCTGTTATTGAATCTGATACCTCTATCGTCATGAACTCTCCAATTCGGATCCTCGGGGTCCTCGATCTTCTTCTGATATATTTCCAATTCTGTATCCGTCTTCTGAGCTTCAATAACCCTCTCAACGATGTGGGGTTGTACTTTTATGTGAGCTACATAGGATTTATGCTCATTTACTTTTGAGGGGAGGTGGAACGCATAATCAGTTGCAATTTCCAGCATCTTCCATTCCTCAATCCTTATGCGAGCAAACACCCCATCTTTCTTACGACTCAACACATCTGCTACTACGTTAGCCTTACCAGGATGGTAATGCAATGTAAAGTCATAATCCTTTAGGTACTCCATCTATCGCCTTTGCCTCATGTTCAATTTTTTATGTGAGAACAAATACTTGAGGTTCTTATGGTCTGAATACACCTCAAAGGTCTCCCTATACAAATAGTGTCTCCAAACCTTGAGTGCGTGCACTATAATCGCCAACTCTAAATCATGGGTCGGATAATTCTTCTCGTGGATCTTCAACTATCTCGATGCGTACGCAATCACTCTACCATCCTGCATTAGTACGCATCCAAGTCCCGTATGAGAAGCGTCGGCATAAATGACGTACTTCGTTCCTAGCTTGGGGACTATCAAAACGGGTGTCGTGGTTAGTCGAGTCTTTAACACCTGAAATGTTGTTTCACAGTTATTGATCCATTCAAACTTGACACCCTTATGAGTTAACTTCGTTAATGACGAAACTATCTTGGAGAAGCTTGCTACAAACCTACGGTAGTATCCTGCAAGCCTGAGAAAACTCCTGATCTCAATAACTGTAGTCGGCCTATGCCAATTCATGACTGCCTCAATCTTCGACGGGTCCACAGAAATCCCATCCTTAGAAACCACATGACCCAAGAACTTCACTTCATTTAACCAGAATTTACACTTGGAGAATTTAGCATACAACTTCCCCTGGCGCAACATGTGAAGTGTGACATTCAAATGATCCTCATGCTCAAATTCCGTCTTCAAATAGATCAAGATATCGTCAATGAATACGATGATGAGGACATTCAAGAAATCCCAAAACACTCACTGCATGAGATCCATAAACACCGCAGGTGCATTAGTTAAACCGAACGGCATTACTAGGTACTCAAAGTAACCTAACCGAGTTCAAAATGTTGTCTTCGAAACATCCTCCTCTTTGATCCTCAACTGGTGGTATCCCGATCTTAGATCAATTTTTGAGAAGTACTTGGCACTTCTTAGTTCATCAAGCTGATCATCAATCTTGGGGAGTGGATACTTGTTCTTTATCGTCACTTGGTTCAGTTTTCGATAGTCAATGCATAATCTCATTGACCCATCCTTCTTCTTTACGAACAAAACTGGAGCACCCCAAGGCCAACTACTCGGACGATTGAAACCCAAACCTGTCAACTCTTCCAATTGACTTTTTAGCTCCTTCATGTTTGTTGGGGCCATTCGATAAGGTGGAATTGATATGGGTCTAGTTCCTAGAATTAGTTCGATTGAGAAATCAATCTTCTTGATTGGAGGTATCCTAGGTAACATTTTTGGAAAGATATCGGGATAATCACTCACTACTCGAATTGCCTCTATTATTATTGACTCTTCGTTCACCTCACTAACGGTAGTATTCAGGACATACATACTACCCAAATCAATACGATTTCGAGATGGTTCTATCATTCATACCATAGGATTTCGGAATCCTTTGAACTTGAATTTCAATTGCCCCAATGCACCAAACTGAACTATTTTTGCATAGCAATCTATAACTGCATGATACGCTGCTAGCCAGTTCATACCTAGGATGATGTCGAAGTCCTGAAGGTCTAAAACCGTCAAATCTAGTTCAAACGAACTATCACCTATCTTAAGAATACAGGATTTACATATACAATGCGGTACTATTTTGTTTCCTAAGGGGGTTAACAATGAGAGTGTCCTTTTTGCATCTATTACGTGTAATTCTAGCTTTCCTACCATGCTAGAAGATATGAAAGAATGCATTGAACTAAAAGCGCCCTCGATCCGTGGGGTGCACGAATCTACTTTTGACCTTTGAGATTTGGGAGTCGCCACCTAGTTATTGCGGTCTAGGAATAGAACTTTGACTCTAAAAGGCAAATAAATTAATTTACGAAAGAAAAATACGGGTCCGGGGATCACGTTACAGGGTTGGAAGGTATTAGGTACCAACCTCATCCGGCAAATGCTGGTCTCTACTAATTCCCAAATAAAACTACATTGCTAACAAGACCTAAATAATAATATAAAAAAATACCCACCTTTTCCGAACGTAACGATTTTGTTCACTCAGATCTGATAGAATTGGTCCTCGAATAGTATTTCACATTTCGTTCTGTCTCCGGATCTGCTTTCTGATCTCCAAGATGAGGTATCTCTTCCTTGGATCTGGATTCTTTGGATTTTTTTATGAATTTCGGGGTATTTTTGAAGGGCTTCTAAGTATTTTTCAAGCTAAAATTGAAGTATAGGTGTTAAGTAAGGAGTTGGGGCTTCAAAATTAGGGTTTATGGGAGGCTAGGGAAGCTTTTTGACCTATTTTCTTAGGATTTTTTATTTGATACGAAAATAGGGTGTAGGGACCCCTATTTATAGATTTTTTTAAGTGATTGTTTAGATAGAATTAGTGTTTAATTATAATTCTTTTAGTTAGAGTTATATTTTAATTAGAATTGTTTTAGGTAGAGTTATATTTTAGTTAGAATTCTATTAAATAGAGTTATTATTTAATAAGGATTGTTAAATAGAATTACTATTTAATTAGAACTCTATTAGGATTTTGACTTTTGGTCTTATTTGATTGACTTTAAGATTTTGACTTTAGTCTTACTTGATTGACTTTAATATCTTGACTTTAGTCTTACTTGAGTGACTTTAATTTTGACTTTAGTCTTACTTGATTGAATTTAATATCTTGACTTTAGTCTTACTAGATTGAATTTAATTTTTTGGAGAACCCCTCTCTACTATATCTTTAATTCTTTGGACCCCCAAGTGGAGGGGTCCTTGAATAAATATCTTGGCAACCCTCAAAAATTTTGCCTGAGAACCTGATTGATCGATTTTTTTGGTTTAAATTTTTAAATTAATTTTATTAATATTTCACTTTAATTATTTAATATTTTATTTATTAATTTTAAAATTTTTAATTATAAAATTACTGTTTTACCCTCGGAGAGGACTTTTTAAGTTTTAAGTCGATTTTTGATGTTCTAGGATGTTTTAGAATCGATTTTTTATAAAAAAATTCAATGGAAATATTGGTTTGTGTCATTTATGAAATTTTTTGTGTGGAATGGTCGTGAACTTTATGAGGGGTATTTTCATAATTTTATCAAAATTCTGTAAAAATTGGTGAAATGATTTAATTGGTCTTGATTTGTTGTTTTATGTGTTTAAAAGGGTTTTCCTAAGTGTAATGTAGGCTCTAGGAATATTTTAAGGTTAGGGTATTTTGGTCATTTGATCATTTTTTTTTATTTTTATCATGAAATTTCTTTTTGTCTGAAAAATAATGATTTCTAAGCTTTTGGGGTTATATTTTCCTAGCGTAGCGTTGTTTCTACAGTTTTGTTAGTTCGAGATACCTCATCCGAATTTCAGAAACATATCTGGTAACAAAATAAAGCATTGGAATAATCATCCATCATTGGGAACCGCTGCAATCGGGTTGACGAGTTGGTTAATTAGGCGAGTGCAAAAATGAGGTGTCTACAGATGCTCCTCTTTGGCAAAGGGTTGAAGCAAACTGGATAGCAAATCTATTTTGGTAGATAGTACGATATCCGAATGCCAAAGCTAGTGACAGTTCATTTTGCAGCCTGATTTAGCAATTCGTCGGGATGTTCGGATCCTTGAGGGTTAAACTCTCCTCGACCAAAAAGGTTGTCAGGTCCTCGAATTTGAACTCTCAATGAAGATGTCAGATCTTTGAATTTTAAAGAATTCTCCTTGACTTAAAAGTGCAAATGTGAGTGTGTGTACTGTGTGAAACTAAGTAAAAATGTGTCAGGTCCTAGAGATCATCTCTTACTGACAATAATGATTCAAAATTGATATGTGCTTATACAACAAAAGCAAACATGGCAAGGTTGGAGTCATAACAATGTGGGAACTTCATTAAATCCTATTTGAAATTCTTTTTTAGAGTTAGAAAAAGTATGAGTCTCGTTTATCGGACTCGAACCTATTGTAGCCTGGCTAAAGAATTTAAACAATCCTGTTAATTCAATATGATTCAAACAAAGCTGGAGTTTCGTTTCTCGGACTCTGGCTAAGGTTTACAGGAACTTAAACAATCATATTCAAATTGGAGTCTCGTTTCTCGGACTCGAACTAAGGTTTATAGGCACTTCAAAAAACCTATTAATTCTATGATTCAAAAAGTTGGAGTTTCGTTTCTCGGACTCGAACCTAGGTTTGTAGGCACTTTAAAAACACATACTCATTATATAATTCAAAAAGTTGGAGTCTCGTTTCTCGGACTCGCATTTAGGTTTGTAGGCACTTCAAAAAGCCTATTCATTTTATGATTAAAAAAGTTGGAGTTTCGTTTCTCGGACTCGAACTTAGATTTATAGGCACTTCAAAAAGCCTATACATTCTATGATTCAAAAAGTTGGAGTCTCGTTTCTCGGACTCGAACTTTGGTTTATAGGAACTTCAAAAAGTCCACTAATTCTATGATTCAAAAAGTTGGAGTCTCGTTTCTCGGACTCGAACTTAGGTTTGTAGGCACTTCAAAAAGCCTATTCATTTTATGATTCAAAAAGTTGGAGTCTTGTTTCTCGGACTCGAACTTAGGTTTATAGGCACTTCAAAAAGCCTATTCATTCTTTGATTTAAAAAGTTAGAGTCTCGTTTCTCGAACTCGAACTTACTAAGCTACATTTCTCGGGCTTAGATTTATAGGAACTTAAATAATCCTATTGATTCATTCTATGATTCAAAAATTTGGAGTCTCGTTTCTCGGACTCGAACTTAGGTTTGTAGGCACTTCAAAAAGCCTATTCATTTTATGATTCAAAAAGTTGGAGTCTTGTTTCTCGGACTCGAACTTAGGTTTATAGGCACTGCAAAAAGCCTATTCATTCTTTGATTTAAAAAGTTAGAGTCTTGTTTCTCGAACTCGAACTTACTAAGCTAAGTTTCTCGGGCTTAGATTTATAGGAACTTAAATAATCCTATTGATTCATTCTATGATTCAAAAAGTTGGAGTTTCATTTCTCGGACTCGAACTTAGGTTTTTAGGCACTTTAAAAAGCCTATTCATTCTATGATTCAAAAAGTTGGAATCTCGTTTCTCGGACTCGAACTTACTAAGCCACGTTTCTCAAGCTTAGATTATAGGAACTTAAACAATCCTATTAATTGAGCTCAAAGTTTGAAAAATTGGGCCTTTATCGGCTTATAATGCATCTGGATTCATAATTGTCATTGGACTTCATCAGACTTTTAACTAAGATTTTTCTTTTTATCATGTGATTAAGAACAAAACTTTGGAATTAAATGACTTTCAAAAAATGCCCCTAGTTTCAAAGTTGGCTTTAACTGGAACTTGACTACGAGACTGATGGAATAGATTACACTTGAAAAATATGGACTCTGATGTATGACAGATAGAAGAACTGACATTCCTTTAAGACTCTTAAGGTTATCATATGTGCAATAAAGGATTGATCATTTTCTTTCAAATTTCTTTTGAAAAATACTTGAGCTGGACTTAAAAAATCTTGATAAATATTAGAATAGAAAATCTTTCTCTTCAAAGTGGTTGAACAAGTAAACATACTTTTGAAAATCCTACAATGTTCAAAATGACTTTTGATTTTTTCGACTCCAACATTATCTTCGTCGGATGTGAGCTCTTGGCTGAAAAACTAATATTGTGGCTTGAATGATTCTGCATTTTGTAGTTTCTGCACAAGCTTCCTTTTGAATTTTTCTTCTTGATGGGACATTTTCCTCCCATTTGATGATGCCCTTATTTTTGCCTAGATTGCCTCTTCAGATTTTCAATCTAACAAGTTTTATTTTTTTTCTTCTGATGATATCATAATTTTTGCCTAGGTCATCTTTTCAGGTTTTCAACCTAGCAGGCTTTTTTTATGCTTATGCCCTAACTTTTACCTAAGTTGCATTTTCGGATTTTCGACTTAGCGGGCTTCTCTTTTTTTCAATGATCTTGAATATTCAACTCGACAGCTTCTTAGTTCCCTACAACTTAACCTAATCAATTAGCATTCAGAGGACTTAATAGGTGGGCTTAGGACATGATTTAAAAATAAATGGTAAAAGGCTCGACTTCCCAAAATGTCCCTAGTCTAATATTCTCTTTTTTTGTCATTCTTTTCTGAAAATTCTTTTAACTCTTTTTTTTTCTAATGTCCCTAGTTTGGCATTCTTTTCTTTTTTTATCTAATGCCCCTAAGTTGGCATTCTCTTTTTTTTAACCTTTTAATAAATGATTTTTCTTTTGGATGACACTTTCCTTAAGAGAATATATTTTTTTTGCATGACCGGGCCTGAAGTAACTTCTCAGGTTGCCTACGTACCCCAAATATTTTTTTTCTTTTGTGATCAGGTCAAAACGCAGTTCATACTAAGATTCTCTCCTAAGGTTGGTCGGTGTGGTTTAGAAAGAAGAGACTATTGATTTTTTAAAGGCTGCAAAGGGTTAAAAAGGTTATCTTTTTCTTGGTAAAACAGAAAAATAGTTCGGCCAAAGAAGGCCTCTTTTGATGAAATACTAATTAATTTGGCCAAGGTTTTAGGAACTCGGTATCTAGATTATTCTGTCGAGTAAAGTCTTCTTTTAAGAAGGAGTAATCTTCAGTCTTCTTTTGTGAAATCGAGTATGATCGAGTTTTTTATATTCTACTATTCAACCCTTCTAAAAGTCTGAGAAAATCTTTTATTCTTTTATGAATGAAAACTCCCCTCTTTTAAGTGAAAAACATGGTAGATCCACTTGTAGGTCTTAGCATCTTTATCGATTCTTTCAACTATATCATTCTTGACTGATAAACTTTGACTTTGAAGTTCACCCTCGACTTTATGTCTTGATTTATTTTGGTGCAATCTATTCTGATGAGACCATGCAGGAACATTGTTGAATTTCTCAAATAAATTTATTATTCTCTCATGTTCCCTTGAAGATAATGTATCACCAATTTGCACTTCTTGAGTGTACTGTTTAATTCCAATATTTATTAAGTTTGATTAGTAAGCTTTAAGTCAATCCTCATATCCAATGTTATATTCACATTATTATTACACGTATGATAATCAAAAGCTTTTATATTTTATTAGAATTGAAAAACATAGACTAACAAACTCGACTAAAACTTGAAAGTTGAAGAAAGACTAACGTAACTGAAATAACTAACTGGATTTAAAGACTAACGAAAACTGGATTGAACTCAAAGAAAACTCAGGGACGATTATCTATAAAGCGAGAAGGTTTTTCTGGGTGGATAAACTTCTTGGACTTGACATTGGTACTTTGACTAGACGACTCTTTTGACGGATCCAAAATAACACAAATGAGGGTTTAGAACATTTAGGGGCACCTAAGATTAACCATCGATTCTGAAGGTTTGACTCTTAACCACATGATTAAAATTTTGATATAAATTAGCCCTCCGGTGGAAAATATCGAATCCAAATACACTATAAGTATATATTGACCAAGAATGTTAAAAAGATTAGACGCGAGTTTACCCTTGATTGGGATTGAACCTTTGATTAGACAAATTAATTTGATCCTGAGATCGAATCTTTTTTATATAAAATGGTATGAATCTTTGAAAGTAAAACCAATTAGTCCAACCAGTTTGATGTTGATTAATTTGATTCATTTGTCGATTGGGCCTGTAGACACTCCAATTTGAACGGGCCCTCACTCGAAAGGACCCAAAAACAGTAATTTTTCAATAAATTTGGCCAACGGGCCTCGAAGGTCTGAAGCATTAAAATCTGACATTTTTGCCAAAATCCAAGCCTCTAACACCCCTCAATGGGTTAGTAAGTCCACCAAAAGGATTCGGCTATCTCCTTTCTACCCCACTCCACTCAAAAACATCGATTTTCGACAAAATAGGCCAACGGGCTTCTAAGGCCCAAAATATTAAAATGTGGCAATTTCGATTAAATTGATGCCCCTAAGACCACCCAATGGTCTAAAGGATCCATCAAAGGGACCGGACTCATCCCACATCATCCCAACCTTCGCCGCTCCGCACTTATATTCATAAAAATCGATAAATTCTCCAACGGGCTCAAATCGCCAAACACGTGGCATTTTTTATCAAATCAATAACTTCAAGAAAAATACAAAAAAAAATTAAAAAATTAAAAAATTAAAAAAGTGAGACTTGGGAGACCTACCCTTCATCTATCATCCACTACTCCGTCTAGAAATCCCTAAATACCTTAAACCCACCTAAGGCCCACAAGGCCTCAACCCCTTCCTAAACCCATTTTCCTACATTACCCTTAACCCGAAATTAATCTCTTACCTTCTAAGCCCTAAAAACCACCTCCCTTCTCAAAATCCAATCCAAAATAAGCCTTACCTAATCCAAAACAACCCACAACCCCCCTAAACCCAAGCCCAATACACCCCAAGGCCCACCAAATCCCACCCATATCCAATTCATTATCCAACCCACTACCTTAACCCATTATCCATTATCCACATCAACCAATCACCCTCTCTACATCAAAAGATGACACATGTCATCACCACCCTTCACCTCCCTCATCTAATCACTCACCCCCATCACTACTCTCTAAACAACTCATCTAACCCACATCACCTCTCTCCAAAATCACCTCAACCCATACCTTACCCTAACCTATCCTCATTTTCTAACCACCAACATCACAACCCGTACTCAACATAGCCTAACACACCATCACTCTCTAACATCATCAGCCACCCACATCACCACCCATATCTCTACCCATCATCTTCCTTAAAACACTCCAATAAAATCACCTCAACTTATACTTCTTTCATCATCAACCAACTAACTCATACTTCTCTCTCTAATCAAACAACCACCATCAACCAATCAACCAATCTCATCACCCCATCCTCTCATCACATATGCCACATGGCATCATCCCCTCTTTCCTCCCATAAACTAATCTAACAACCTCTTACACAATCCATTCCCCTAAATCTAAACACCTCACTTCTTCAACCAACCTAACACTCCTTCTCCAAACAACCCTCTTACACCCTCACTCCTCCCATCAACCATCACTCATCTCATCCCACCTAACACTCTACCCAAACGGATTTGGGTAGGATCTAAACCATTTGGATTAAAATACAATCCATTTCCACTCTTTACAAAATAATCCCTAAATTCACTCCAAATTTCATACTCCCATCCTCTAAAAACCATGCCATTATCCATTCTCCCAACCTTTAACCCCATTATATCCCTCAAACCATCCTTCAAATACTATAAATACCCCTCCCTTCCCAAAAATGGTAATCAAGTTTCCAAGTCTCCCTAAGAAAAAAAAAATCTACTCTCTCTACTCATCCTCACTACTCTCTCATATCATATTCTAAAAAAGGAAAGGTTTCCTTCTCAACTCACTAAGGACTCAAGAGAAGTTAAAAGAAGAAGAAGAAGAAGAAGAAAATAAGAACTTGAAGCTTCAAGGTGGGTTCAAAGCACCCCCCCTCTTTCTCTCTATCCTCTCCTTCTCCCCCTTCTAATATCCCCTTTCTACTCTTTTATTTTTATTTGTTAGACGAGTAGACCCCAAGGCTAAAGGATCATGAGGGTCATTTCCATCAATGAAATGACCCTATGATCAAACCGAAAATGAACCCCTATCAAGGGTACAAACACTTCCACGTAGCACTTTATTTTTTGATGTTTCTTAAACTCAAAATGACCGAATTATGTTGAGGTTACCGCCACTTGGCGGGGAGAAAGGGGTGCCTAACACCTTCCCTTTTCTCCAACCGAGCCGCTTACCCGAATCTCTAGGTTCGATCAATCCTTATCCATTGTGAGTCACTAACGCCAAAAATGTCATTTTTTTTGCAAAACAAATGTACATCGGATGACCATTCACACCCACTTGCAACTTGAATGGTGACGACTCCAAATTTTTGTAGATGTGGCCATCCTAACGATGAAAACCACGTATCTACAGCTGGCGACTCCACTGAGGAGCTTTGGTTCATCCCTCGTGACAAACTCGGTCATTTTGAAAAAAGAAAAAAACACAGATTTTTTATTTATTTTTTTCTTTTACTAATGTTGTGTGTTGGTTGTTGTTTGTGTGTTTTCCTATTCAAGTAGTCATTTCAACGATCACATTGTAATATTTACTTACATTTTGTTTCGCTTCATTATGATATTTGTAAGGGGGTCGATGAAAAGTAATGAATAAAAATGCACATGTGTACTTGCGAGCATAGCCTCACTTCCAAGCCACCCTACCCTCAATATATAAAAGCCCCGATGCTTAGTAGTTCTACAGCTTGAGATCGTTATTTCAAGTGTCGGGAATGAACACATCAAACCCGATCACCAACCAACGACGTGTGTACTTCGGTATGCATCGAGGTTTGAAGATCGGGTAGCCGTGAAGCCACCTATTAAACCCATGCATACGCCTGGCTAGATGAGCTAGGACACAAATTTTTGATGTTATATTGACCCCCAAGCAATGTTGTAATTGTACATGTTGTAGTTGGGCCTTGAAGCCCAAGTTGTAAGCCCCAAAGAGGCACACGTAGATTGTAGGGTATTTATTTTCGTTTTCCTTCCATTTCCCCTTAGGTAAAAGGGGAGGAATGCATTACATTCATATTCAAAAAAAAAAAAAAAAAAGTGAGCAAAGAACAATGGGGGACATCCAAAATAGTGGCAAGGAAACCAGTTTCTGTGATTTGCAGAAATTGGATTTCTTTTTGGTCCGTGCCCATAACACGGTTAGGCACGAATGTGTCACATCCGTTCCAGAAACACGGATGAAACATTGAGTGCCTCATCCGTTCCAGAAGCATGGGTGAGACAATATATATCTTAACCGTGTTCTAAACACAGTTGAAGTGACAAATTACCTTATCCGTGCCAATAACACGGACTAGAGTGAACTCAACCCTATAGTATGAGCTCGACAGTTCATTTTTTAGCCACCCCCTTTACCATTGACCAAATATTGAAAACATCCTTTTGGGGAAACTCCTAAATTTCGAAAAAAAAATGAGTAAAATGGATTTTGGCAATCAATGTCTTCAAAAATAAAAAAATATAAAAAAAAAAAGAGGAGGAACTTGCGGATTCTTCAACTCGAAACGATACTATGAACCGGATCCCCACTCATATCCATTTAAACCAAGTCCACAACCCGTATCTAATCCAACTGGGTCCAAGACCCAGATCCATTTACAACTGGGTCCACGACCCAGATCCAATCCAACTGGGTCCACAACCCAGATCCATTTCAGACTGGGTCCACGACCCAGATCCATTTACAACTGGGTCCACGACCCAGATCTAATCCAACTGGGTCCAAGACCCAGATCCATTTATAACTGGGTCCACGACCCAGATCCAATCCAACTAGGTCCACAACCTAGATCCATTTCAGACTGGGTCCATGACCCAGATCCATTTTCAACTGGGTTACGACCCATATCCAATCCATCTGGGTCCATAACCCAGATCCATTTCAGACTGGGTCCATGACACAGATCCATTTTCAACTGGGTCCACAACCTAGATCCATTTACAACTGGGTCCACGACCCAGATCCAATCCAACTGGGTCCACGACCCAAATCCATTTTCAACTGGGTTACAACCCTAATCCAACCCAACCAGGTCCACAACCCAGATCCAACCCAATCGGGTCCACGACCCAGATCCAAATCCATTCCAACTAGGTCTACAACCCAGATCCATTGAGACCACAACCCAGATCCATTACAAACCGGATCCATATCCAATTTCAAAACCAAGTTCATGATCTAACAAAGATAACAATCAATCAATCGACTCAAATACATTCTACTTTTTCAAAAAAAAAAAAAAGATTTCAAAAGTACCAATTGCAATCCTTGGTCAAAGCCGGTGCTTAGAAAGATGTTACCCTGTTGATACGAGGGGGATAGACTAAGTCTATTCAGGGAACAAGGTGATTTAAGAGTGCCATTGTGCACCGCCTCTTCCTTGGAGATCCGCCTGGCCGACGATAATTTCATAGAACTGAATTGGAGCCTACGAACAGCATAGGTTGTTCCAATTCGATTTATCTCAAAAATTACCTTAAAAAAAAATGTTTTCCCGACTCCGTGTCGATGCCAGCTCCGTGCTGATGAAATTACCTTTTCAAAATGTTTCCCTTCTCCGTGTCGATGCCAGCTCCGTGCTAATGAAATTACTTTTTCAAAATGTTTTTTCGACTCTGTGTCGATGCCAGCTCCATGCTGATGGAATTACTTTTTCAAAATATTTTCCCGACTCCGTGTCGATGCCAGCTTCGTGCTAATGAAATTACTTTTCAAAATGTTTTCCCAACTCCGTGTCGATGCCAGCTCCGTGCTGATAAAATCACTATTCAAAATATTTTCTCGACTCCGTGTCGATGCCAGCTCCGTGCTGATGCCAACTCCGTGTTGATGCCGACTCCGTGTCAATGCCAGCTTCGTGCTGAGATAATTTCACTTTCAAAATATTTTTTCGACTCCATGTCGATGCCAACTCCGTGTTGATGAAATTACCTTTCTTAAAATGTTTTTCCGACTCCGTGTCGATGCCAGCTCCGTGCTGATGCCAACTCCATGTTGATGCCGACTCCGTGTCGATGCTAGCTCCGCGCTGAGTTAATTCCATTTTCAAAAACGCTTTACCAATGCCAGCTCCGTGCTGATGTAATCCTTTTGTAAAACAATTTACCAACTCCGTGTTGATGTCGGTTCCGCGCCAAGAAATTGCTCTTTGCTAAACAACTTTACCCGACTTAATGAAACATCATGCATCTTTATTTTTGTAAATAATATAGTAACACTTGGTATTCTGTACCACAGGTGGCCAAGCGAAAGAAATACAAGCAGCCAGAAGTGCCTCCCTATTTTCTCAGATCTTCTACCGCCACCATGAGTTCTTCAGAACTAGTACAACCTCTAGTGATCGAAGCGTCAGGTATTGACCCGCAAATAACAACACTATTAAAGATAATTGAGAGACAAGAGAAAATAGTAAGTATTGTGCTAGCCAATGCCAGCATCCTACAAGCTCAAACAATACAGTAGCACGCATCCGGGTCGAATCAAGAGTTACCCGAGCAACCTCCACAAGGACCACAGACCACAATGCCACCTGTAGTGCCAGAATACCGGGGCCTCCGCTCTATCCCACAGAATCAACCACCCCCTGTGGTCATTCTTGACGATGAATGTGAATACAGGGCTACGGAAGCCAAAAGCGCAACAGACAAAAAACTGGCTCAACAGATCGAGTCTCTGTAGGAAGAGATGAGGAGGATGAAGGGCCTCAACATTATGAGTGGAACTCGGTTCAAGGATCTCTGTTTTACCCTAATGTACATTTGCCTGCTAAGTTCAAGTGTCCAGAGTTTGAAAAATATAACGGGGTAGGGTGTCCGTTGTCACATCTGACGTTGTATTGTGGATCCATGTGCCAGTATGGCGAAGACGACAGGTTGTTGGTACAGTTGTTTCAGAGTAGCTTAACGGGACTAGCACTCAAATGGTTTTCTGGATTGGATCACACACTCATTAAGAACTGGCAAGACTTAGCCGAAATGTTTTGGCAAAATTACCGGTTCAATACTGATGTGGGGCTAGATCGAAACGACATGGCCAAAATGACAAGAAAACAAAGGGAAACAGTGAAAGAGTATGCGCAGAGATGGCGAGAATCTGCCTCACAAGTGAGGCCCGTAATGACAGAGCAAGAGATGAATACTACGTTTATCTCGATACTAGGGCATGCCTTCTATACTCATTTGGTAGGACACACCACAGGCACATTCTCGAACTTGGTGCAAGTAGCAGATCGGGTTGAGGACGGGATCCAAACCGACTTGATATTTGATTGCACAAGTCTGGGGACAACAGCAGGGATTCCCTCTCAAAGAAAGCCAATGCCCCAGGAATGAAGAGGGAAGAAACTCAAGTCAACAACATACAGCCAAACTGACCCCTCTTCATCCCTTTACCAGCACCAAGACCACAAGCACCGTCAACTTCATGGGCACCAGCACCGCCAACATGGAACCCTTCACCAGTTGCAAACCAGGCACCACTGTATGGGCAGAACCAGCAGGCACAACCCAACAAAGTAAATAAATATTTACCAGGTTACCCATGACACTGTCGGAATTACTGCCAATCTTACTCAGGGATGAGTATCTTGCAAAACGCCCGCCAAATCTTGAGGCTACCAAAGGGCCAGGGTACAACCCCAATTTATTTTGCGAATTCCACATGGGTGTACCAGGACACTCTACAGACTAATGCTGGCAACTAGAGCATCAAGTACAGAACCTGATTGATAAAAAGGCTCTCATCCTGGATGGGCCTGCCAACCCGCCCCAACCATAGACATCAATCAAAACCCCCTACCTACTCACAATGGAGAGGGGAGTGGGCACAAGGTGAATGTCATCGACGGAGAACTCAACTTTAATCCTTCTGATTTGATAGCACCTATTGGGACAAAAATCAGAGTCCAATTAACCAAGGAATCCAAGGCATCAACAGTTAACACAGTCAACCACTACACAAATAACGCATCCAAAAATTCACTACCACCACTCAGATTGGCCGACCTCACCATCCATCCCACTCATCAAAATACGACTACTCGACTACCCTTAGTCATACCTTACGGATCACCCCATCATCAAAATTCAACCCAGCCTCCCCTTGTCATACCTTACGCACCACCATCAACTCGACCCCCCTACATCCATACACACCTTCCTCACGTCCACCGCTTGTCATTCCATATACTCCATCAGCTACTCACGTAACTCCTCCTACTACCACTGCCTCCAAACCATCACCACCACCCCTCATTCTCAACACGAAACCCGATTCACCTCCCATAATCATACGTTCACCTAAACCATTCTCCTATAGCTCCGATCAGGCAGTCCCCTGGAGCTATGAGACCACTATTACCACAATAGTGGGGGTCGAAACAATGAAGGAAACAGTAGTGGCTGATATCGATCATATGACAAGGGCAGAAAAATGTCAAAAATTATCAGAAAGTGGGGAAGAAACAAAAGAGACAACAAAAGAGGTGACAGACGAAGAAAAAAGGAAATCGAAAGGAAAGGGTAAGCTGTATAAGGATGAGAAGACGGAAGAAAAAGTGAAGGTGACAGACAAGGAAACTACAGACTTTGTTAAGCTTGTTCTCAAGAGTGAGCATAATATAGTGGACAGGTTAAACAAACAGCCTGCTCAAATCAGTATCCTGGGACTGATGCAAAAATCGGAAGAGCATCAGGAGGCACTGCTGAGAATTCTGGAAAAATCACATGTACCTTCGACCACGACCCCATCACAGTTGGAACAAACAGTCGGTCAGATCATGGCCCCCAATCCCATTATTTTCACAAAGAATGAATTTACGCCTGAGGGAACGGGACACGTCGAACCACTGAACATCATGGTCATATGCAAGGGCATGTTGGTCGCCAGAGTATTGATTGATAATGGCTCAACGCTTAACGTCTGTCCACTTGAAACCTTCCGAAAACTCAACACTGATTGGTCACATGTGAAACCCAACAACAAAGTTGTTAGAGGTTTTAATAGCTCAAGAAGGGATTCGCTGGGAGAAGTAGACCTACCGATCACAATAGGTCCTTGCACCTTTGAAGTGACATTTGAAGTCATGGAAATACCAAGGACCTTCAACTTGTTACTAGGCAGACCTTGGATCCACATTACTGGAGCTGTACCTTCCTCATTGCACCAAAGAGTCAAATTTATCATGGGGCAGAAGATGATATCAGTATTGATAGAGAATCTTATCCCGGCTGGCCGAGCTCCGGACGTGCCGTTTATTGATATAGAAAGGACGAAAGATAAGGCACTCTACCATTTATACCAATTCGCTGCTGTCAATCACATCGAGAAAGAAAATGAGAAGATAAAGGCAAAGCTATCAAGAACAAGTCTAATGATTGGTCGGGTCATGAAAAGGGTAGGCAGATTGGTCGGGTCATGAAAAGGGTAGGCTATCGACCCAAGCAAGGGTTGGGACCAGGAGGAAGAGTTACACCGGTCGAAGCAAGAAAGCATACTCCCCATTTTGGTCTGGGGTTTAGGCCCACGAAAAGGGATATTGCAGAAATGAATGATAAGAAAAAAGAGCTTCGACTAGCGAGAAAGAAAAACCGTGAACCGAACATCTGGAATCTGGGCCGAGTTCCTCACATTCGTGTTAGCTTCCCAAGATCACATACCAGACCTGACAGCTTATCAAAACCACAATCAGCAAAAAAGCCAAAAAGGGTAAATCCCAAACCAGTGCACATTCAAGAAGACCCAATCGTAGAGTCCCAATCATCCTTCGAAAAAGGCATTGATATTCTATTCAATGGGGATTCCGATGAAAGTCCATCAGAGACTACTCCAAAATCCACTAAAGTGGAGGTCACTACCAACCGAGAGAACAACTCACCATTTTCATCAGGCATTGACTGGGCATCAATCGTCATCCCGTTGAGCTTGGGAGGGACTATGCCCCAATCTAACAACAACCAACCGAAGATCATGGTCATCTCCGAACTACCATCCAAATCATCCACCGAATCACTTGCTCATCTCATCCGCCCCTTCAGAGAAGGGGAAACATTGCACAACTGGGAGGAATTCCCATTGACACTTGAGGCCTAAAAAAAAATGTTGTTAGGTGACATCAATTTGCCCGAGGATCGTAACGAGCCCTCGTCCTCGGGTAAAGACTATTTTGGGGGCTCCCTATCTTTATTAACAAATTTGCATGATTGTTCTTCTTATTTCAGGTATTCAGAAAATCACAAAAAATAAATATTCCTCAAAAGGCAAAAAAATCAAAAATGTCTCAAAAATCAAAAAAATAAAAAAGCTTTCAAAATTGTAAAAAAATAAATATTTTCCAAAAACCCAAAAAAGAATTTTCAAGGGATCTGTCCCTATCAAATGAGTACTCAGATAAAATAGAATTTGAAAGGGATGAGTATGATTTCGATCTCGAACTCGACTTCGACCTCATGGGGATAAAAGAAGAGTCTGAGGACGAAATGGAATACCTCCCCAAAGAAATCAAAGACTTGGTAGAACATCACGAGAAAGGTGTTCAGCTAAACATCAATGATACAGACTCAATTAATCTTGGTACCGAAGAGGACCCACGAATTGTCAAGATTGGAGCTTTACTAACGTCACAACAGAAAGAAGAAATGGTCGAGTTCCTACGGAATTATCAGGACGTCTTCGCATGGGCATATAGAGATATGCCGGGGTAAGATACAGATCTCGTTGTACATAAGCTACCCATTACTTCGGGAAGCAAGCCAATCAAGCAGAAACTGAAAAGACTAAAGCTAGAATGGACCCTCAAGGTCAAAGATGAGGTCATGAAGCAGTTTGAAGCAGGATTTCTTGCAGTCTCTACGTACCCGGAATGGCTAGCTAACATCGTCCCAGTACCAAAGAAGGACGGGAAAGTACGCATGTGTGTTGACTATCGAGACTAAAACAAGACCAGTCCTAAGGATGATTTTCCACTTCCACACATCGACACTCTGGTTGATAGTACAGCAGGGCATGGCATGTTCTCGTTGATGGATGGCTTCTCAGGCTATAACCAGATAAAAATGGCAGAAGAAGACCAAGAAAAGACAACGTTCATCACACCATGGGGTACTTTCCACTACAAAGTCATGTCATTCGGGCTGAAGAACGTAGGGACGACTTACCAAAGGGCAATGACCGCCTTATTTCATGATATGATCCATAAAGAAATGGAGGTCTACGTAGATGACATGATCGCTAAATCCGGCATAGAAGAAGACCATCTGGTGAATCTGAAGAAGCTGTTTGACAGGCTCAAAAAATACAATTTAAGGCTCAATCCGGCCAAATGCGTGTTCGGGGCAACGTCGGGCAAGCTACTGGGGTTTATAGTCAGCAGAAGAGGTATCGAGATAGATCCGGCAAAAACTAAGTATATCCTCGAAATGAAGGCACCAATTTCAGAAAAGGATGTTCGGGGCTTTCTGGGGAGAATACAGTATATCAGTCGGTTTATAGCTCAACTCACACCCATCTGTGAGCCAGTCTTCAAGCTACTCAGGAAAGATACGCCGAAGAAGTGGAACAAAGACTGTCAGGAAGCATTCGACAAAATCAAGCAATATCTGCTCAATCCACCAGTCTTAGTCCCTCCTACTCCAAAACGACCTCTGCTGATGTACATCTCAGTGCAAGAAACATCTATGGGGTGTGTGCTAGGGCAACATGATGAATCAGGAAGGAAGGAATAGGCCATTTATTATCTCAGCAAGAAATTCACCGATTATGAAGCAAAATATTCGACACTTGAGAAGACTTTCTGTGCACTAGTCTGGGCATCTCAACGACTGCGTCATTATTTGCTCAGCTACTCGATTATGCTTATCGTCAGGATGGACCCCCTGAAGTACCTATTCGAAAAATCAGCATTAACAGGTCGCACAACGAAATGGCAATTACTGTTATCTGAGTTTGACATCACCTATGTCACTCAAAAAACCATTAAAGGGCAAGCCATCGCGGACCACCTCGCCGAGCACCCATTGCCTGACTACGAACCGTTAAAGACAAACTTTCCGGATGAAGCTATACTATTTACCGAGATTAAAAATGATGATAATGACGAAAAAGTAGGCTGGAAAATGTACTTCGACGAAGCAGCCAATCAGAAAGGAAATGGAATAGGGGCAGTCTTGATTAAACCAGTTGGGTCTCACGTGCCAATTGCAATCAAACTGAAATTCCAATGTTCTAACAGAGGCTGAATACGAAGCCTGTATAGCAGGGTTGAAAGCAACATTGGACCTCGAGGTAGATGAGATCGATGTTTTTGAAGATTCAAGCCTAGTAGTCTGTCAGACGACTGGAGAATGGAAGACTCGAGAACAGAGACTGGTCCCTTACCACGAGTATTTAGAGAAACTAAGCTCACACTTTGACAGAATCTCATTCACATACATGCCAAGAGCTAAGAATCAGTTCGTCGATGTAATAGCTACGCTTGCTTCCATGATTAGTATTTCGGAGGATCTGATCATCGACCCAATTGAGATCGGAATTCAGGACGAGCCAGCTTATTGTCTCCTCTTCGAAGTAGAAGAACCCGAAGAAAAGCCATTGTACGCTGACATAAGGGCATATCTCGAGAATCGAACCCTTCCCTCAGATGCAACGCCTAATGACAGAAGGACTATTCAGAAATTGGCAGGGCAATTTTTCATTAGCAATGGCATTCTGTACAAGAAATCGAACCACGAGGTCTTACTTCGGTGTGTGGCAGAAACAGAAGCAAAATGATTAATCGAGACTGTACATGGTGGAGTTTGTGGACCTCACATGAATGGTCATATGCTAGTAAAGAAAATTATGCGGATGGGGTACTATTGGTCGACAATGAAAAGTGACTGCTATCAGCATGTTCGCAAATGTCATCTATGCCAAATCTACGTTAACAAGATCAATGCTCCACCATCTGATTTGCATAACATGACTACATGATATGAACCTTCTTGGATTAAGACCTTCTCTTGATGATCTCTTCTAGGAACCCTTTTATTCGAAGGCTTCGAATATTCTAGAATTGTTTTAAAACAAATTAAAAAGTTGATTGGACTAAAATCCCAAGGAAACTAAGTCCTTGAAACTTCAATCTAATGACACCACAAGGATTGATCACTTCCTTGATAAGTCGAAGAGTCATGTCTTTTCTTCAAGAACTCGAATGAAAACTCATAAAGAACCCATAAAGAAATCATAAAACAAAACTAAAGTTTCTTTGAATAAACTTCAAAATCTCATAAGATGTAAATTATCAATTGTGTCTCAATTACAAAATGAGGTGCCCTTTTATAGACAAATTAGATCAAGATTAATTCTAATTAGTCCTTGAAAAAATAAAGAAAGTCTAACTAGTCCTTAGGAAATAAAGAATTCAAAACTAAGGACAATTAGAACATAACAATTCCCAATTAACCCTGGCATTCAAATTGATCTTCCAAATTGATCTCTTGCATAAAAAGATAGTTGACCATCCTTGATGAAACTTTGATATCTCCAAAATTAGCCTTAGAATCTTCTAGAATGGCCTCTTTGTATTGGACTTCCGCAATCAAGCCTTATAATGCCTCTTCCATCTTCTTTGTCCTTGCCCTAGTCATCGGACCGCCAATTCCTTGCAATGGTTCTTGAGAAGACTTGGAAACAGCAACTCGATCTCCATTACTACACCTTGGCCTTTCTCACTCTGGGGGATGGATGTTATCAGACCAATCTCACCTAAAGTGGCAAATGGGCATCGCTTCATCTTAGTGGCCATCAACTACTTCACCAAGTGGGCAGAAGCTGCGTCATACGCCAACATCACAAAAAGCAATGTCCTGAAGTTTGTCAAGAACAACATTGTCTGCAGATATGAACTTCCCAGCGGACTAGTGACTGATAATGTCAAAAACTTCAAGAACAAGGACATGATCAAGATGTGCGAGGACTTCTAGATCACTCATCACAACTCTGTACCATATAGGCCCAAAATGAACGGAGCAGTTGAGGCTACCAACAAAAACATCAAAAGAATCATCGAGAAAAAGGCAGTCACCTACAAGGATTGGCACAACATGTTGCCTTTCGCCCTTCATGCTTTCCGGACTTCATTTCGAACCTCAACTGAGACAACTCCATATTCATTGGTCTACGAAATGGAAGCAGTTTTACCTGTAGAGGTCGAGATTCCCTCCCTCTGGATCTTAGAAAAAGTAGAGTTGGATGAAGCTGAATGGATTCAAGCTCGGTTTGATCAATTGAACTTGATTGAAGAAAGGCGACTTGCAGCCATCTGCCACAGACAGATCTATCAGCGACGAATGGCTCGTGCCTACAACAAGAAAGTCAAGCCCAGAAATTTCTCACTAGGAGACCTTGTTCTAAAAAAGATTCTGCCAATCCAAGAAGACGTTAGAGGAAAATTCAGACCAAACTATGAGGGACCATTCATCGTAAAGAAGGAGATGACGGGAGGAACTTTGATCCTTACGGAGATGGACGGACAAGTATTCCCGCAACTGATCAATGCTGACACTGTCAAGAAATATTACGCCTAAAATCTGACCTTGAGATGATGAAAGGCCATCTTTGCTATCCTAAACAAATTATCTAGTCCTAGTCAACCCTTTTGAGCCATTACGTTCATTTCATAACTTAAAACCGGGGTAAGTCAACAATTACAACAAAAAAAAAAGACAAAAGAAAAGAAAATCAAAGAGAAAAATAAGAAGTACAAAAATACTCTTGGCCCGTATGAGGATAAACTGTGAACGGCTAAAAATACAAAAAAGTCAAAACTCAGACTTTTGATCTGAGCTCGACCCAAACCTCCAGCCTAAACAAGTTCGAGAGGCGCTGGGAGGAGACACAGATCACCTTTTCGAAACAAAAATAGATGAGCCCCATGTCTAAACTACTCTAAATACATCCAAACCTTAACCTTTTTGTAACCTTCTACTACCATAAGCCTAAGCCAATGTTTCGTCCCAACAAAAGTCCTTTTTGATCAGGGGATATTCCAGGGCAACACAATGACAATGACAGCATCAATGATCTTACATCTAGGTCCAAACTTCCAAAGTCGTATTAGTCGTTGGAAGACTCGAGAGGGGAGTCAAGGCCGGACATTCGAAAAAAAGAGTACTCGAAGTGTAGAGTAGTCGATCTTGCAGCTCAACTTGAGTTGCCAAACCACGAATAGTCGTCAACAAAGTCGAGAGGGGAATCCAGATCTATTACTCAAGAAAGAGTGCCACTACAAGAGTAGAGTCGCCGATCTCGCAGCTCAACTTGAGTCACCAAGCCATAGAGACACAGAGACTCCAAACAGAAATGAAATGGAAAAATCTAAAAACACAAGCATAGTCTGAAAGGCCATAGTGAAAATCTGAAAGGGTGCTATGAGTAAAAGAATCAAACTATGGCAAGATCAAAGCCACTTGCACGATGAAAATCCCAAAAAGGACGTCGATACGCAAAAATGTGGAAACGGGGTCTGGTGAAAATCGTAACTGGCACCAGGGGCAATAAGGGTGAACCAAAAAATAAAAAATAAAAAATAAAAAATAAAAAAATAACTCCTGCCCGCAAGAGTATAAACTGTGAACGGCAAAATCCTTCCCAAAACCCGTAATCCAAACAGATTACAATCTTCCAATACTAGGGCACTGGGGATGACTCTAAAGGAACCAAAAGATAATTGACGCTGGTATCCCCTGTGTTCGGCAAAAGCACCGTAATTGTCATAATCAAAGATTTTACAAACTCTGAATTTATCAGACTCATTTGATGAAGACATTTCACAAAATTGCTTTTCCAAACTACTATTTTGGCCAATGATGACAAATCTAGGACTCATTCGATAAAACTTCGGTTTTCAAAAATAATAGATATACCTGAGGCCAAGTAAGTACAAAATCTATTTTCTTTGCATTAATCTTCCAACATTTTGTATACATTCAGATAATGAAAAGAAAATACAAAAGTGAAAATATAGCGCAATCAGTCAAACATCATGGTGAGAAATGAAGAAAGAGTCAAGGCGCTCCTCCAAAGCATGGATTCGGGCAGCTTGACTCATCCTCACTTTCTCAGCATCAAAAGCATCACGACTCACCAAATATGCTGCAAAGTCCTCAAAATGAGGACACTGGGCAAGTCGATCCCTCAACTCAGCAACCTCAGCTCAAAGCCTAGCCACTTCACCAACATCATTAAATCCAGATTGGGCAAGGGCAGATGTCAGCCGAGCAATCTCTTTCTACATTTTCTTCTCGAATTTGAGCCAGATAGCTTGAATTCAACGATGATCAATCTGAGACTCCTTCACTCGATCTCGATAATCAAATAAGGATGAAGCACTAGGACGTGTTCGGGAAACTATCGACACCGAGGGTCTCCCAGATACGAGCTCTCGAATCCAATGCAAGTATGCCGGGAATTGGTGTGCCGCAAATATAGGTCGACTCAGAACCTCAACTCCACCCCATTCTTTCACGAGTCGACTCAAAAGTGCAGTCGATAAATGGCCAATCAACTCACTGAAATTTTCGGGAATAAGCATAGCCTGATCATAACCAAATTGGCGAAGAACCCGAAGGGGTACATAATGTGTCACCTCGTGAAGACCAATTAAAATAAGAAAACGGGCACCATCAAAAGCAATCACAGGGGACCCTCGAGGTTGGAAAGCACCAACCCACCTCACTTCCTCCTCATCAAGGTTACCGATAAAAGAATACCATTCTTCTTTGCCACCCGAGACGAAGGGAACAACTCGCCTCGACATCATGAGTACAAGATCAGCATTAACGCAAAATGGACGATTCACTACTTTAGTTTAAGCCAGATGATCCATAAACCAGAGCTACAATAACAGGAGCATTCTAAACTTTGGAAACTGACAAGTTCAAATCTAAATTTAAAAACTAAGCTAAGTTTGGAATTTACCTATAGGAGTGGAGCACACCCTCGGAAAACTCGATCACGACCGGAAGAACAAGCCGTGAGAGATTGGAACGTCTCGCTCAAAAGCATCGGTGCCAACCGGTGTCCCTCCCGGACTTGTTGAATCACGTGGATAAGAGAAAGATCCATGATGTCTCCACCACCTGGAAACAGGAGTTGACTCACTACCATCAAAGTGAGAGCATTAAAATGAATCAACGGTTTCGAAGAGTCGGTGAGGCGTTCAATCAAGAAAGACTTGGACATTGTCTTCAAAACCAATCCGCCATCCGGAATCTTCAAGAATTTGCGACTTATCCCCAAAAAATCGGAAGCCTCACCTCGGAATCCATCACGCAATGGTGGAATCACAACAGGGCCCGATATCTCAAGCCCTAACAAAACTTCAAACTCCTCGATGGTGGGAGTCATTTCGTGCATCCCAAACCCAAAGAGATTAAGGTAAGGGATCCAATACCCCAACATGGCCTTAATCAAGCTCCATTGCAATTGGACCTTGGGCAAAGAAAGAGTGAACCCCAACTTATTCAAATACCATTGAGCTCTATCATATTATCCATGCCATCTATCCAACTACTCAAGAAAGAATCGACAATGCCATACCTTTTCAAGTGGGGAAGAGTCGAAAACACCTCCATGGAGCTTGAGAAGGTGCTTTGAGGGGGAAGAAGAGTAAAAATCGCCCAAAATGTGAAAGAGGGAAGTGAAAAGTAAAATGTTAGGGCAAAATGAAGTTGAAATAGGCTTAAAGGGAAAGTAAATCGTGCTGGTCCGTGTTTGAAACACGGATTAACGCCAAATGACAATTGATTCGTGCCTAAAACACAGATGAGATCAAGGTTAGCTTATCCGTGCTGGTAACACGGATGAAACAAAATATGACTCATCCGTACTCTTGGCACGGATAAAAGAAACAAATGATTCATCCATGCTCTGGGCACGGATAAAAAATTTAAAAACCAATCCGTGTTGAGAACGCGGACCAGAACATTTTAAGCCTTGGGGCCTGGGTCATTTGAGAGTTCGACAACTCCAGACCACATAAGGGCCATCTCAGGACTCGATACATTGAAATCATATAGAAGGGTGATAGAAGTTCCTAAGTGCTCAATAAATGCGTTTAAAACCCTCAGAAACTCTCAAAATACGTATCGGGCACGTACGAACTCGCCAAATCCATTTTGGGGCAAAATAGATCCCCAAGGACTACCTCAGTCACCGTAGATCCTAAATGACTCACATCACTCAAAGAGCACAACCGAAGTGTCCTTGGGACCCTAATCACACCCTTTACCCACCCGTAGCCTCACTGACACTCGAGAAAGCTCAAAAGCTTTAGTGATGGATACCACATCCAGAAGCTCGTTGGAGCCCGAATCTGTTGCACATGTGGTCATAATAAGACAAATACAATGAAATATGGGCACAAATATATACATACAAAAGTTTGAAATGTCTACACACAATGTTCAGAAAACTAATACAAATGTCTGATATTTTGTCAGGTATAATAAAATCAGATGGAGGAGGGAGCATCGTCCCGAGCACTCTGATTCCCCGGGACCTCTCCAGAAGAAGATCCAGCCACAGCACCAGAACCCGACACCCCGGAAGAAGGTAGACCATGCATCCGCAGCCGTCCCTCAGAATCCGTGAAAAAGAGCTCTGCTTCCAGGGCAGCATCCTACTCCGTGGTCCTCGCAAGATCAGTACCCGGAACGAAGGGCCCAGTAGAGGGAGAGGCTTGAAAATAAAGAAATAGAGCAGATTAAAATATAAGCAGTGATACAGGCAACATGTGTAAGGCAATAAACAACTGAAATGCATATACTTACCCTAGGAGGTGTCGGAGGACGCGCAGAGGTGCTCGCTCCGTCTCAGCATCGATGATAATCCTGAAAAGATCATAAGAGAGCCAATCAAAACAGAATATTCATGAACTACAATCGATGAAACAGAAGGGAAACAGAAAGTGACATACCATCTCAGCCTGGAAACGAGACTCCCGCAGGGCCATCTCCAGCTCCAGCTCATGAATCCTGGCTGCCTGCGCTTCTATACGAGCCTCCTGCTCCTCAATACGGGTAGCCTGCTCCTCCACCTCAACCCTATAGGCCCTCCACCTATTCTCCATCTCCACTGCCCTCGCCGCTTGGGCCTCTATCACACCGTAACACTCTCGTAGATGACGGAGATCATCGGCCTGAAAATGAGAAAACTGGCCAAGTGAGAATGATAAAAGTAGAAAGTTCTAAAAAGAAAGCAATAACGGAGCACGTACCGTAACGGCATGCTCTTGTAGCAGTACCCGTCCAATCTCCGTGATCCCAGCACGAGCAGTGACTACAGGCATGAGACACCCAATGGATGCCTCTCGGAACCAAGCCTGGAAATCACCGACCCTCACCAGTCCAGCCGCATCTACGCCCATCGCCTGAGCGAGATACTCCTTTACTGTCATAACCCCCGAGATGGGCTCAGGTGGAGCGACAGGAATACTTGTGCTGGAAAAACAGACACCCTCCCAGGTAAAATATGTATCGCTGCTCTCCAATGAAGTAGGGGTAACGCTGTCGCCTGGTGTTACGCCGATAGGCATTCCTCACCTTCTGCCTCCCGTTGATGGTGCGAGGGAGGTCTCGAAGCGTAACCGAAAAGATCTGCAAAAGAAAGAGTCAAACAACAGATACAGGCAGTTCCAGAGTTGAATGAAAAGAGAGGGTTCGAATACTCACGTCTTGGAGACGACATCTATCAATATGGGCTCGAGCACTCCTAGGGCTGCTCCTGATAGCCCTGGTGTCTCTGGTAACCCAGAATGCACCCAATGGATAACCCTCGTCAGGTAAAAAGGAAAGTATACATGAACAAAAATCTGGAAGGAAAAACGTAAAATATCAGATGGTGAACGAAACGTCAAGAAGAAAATGGAAGAAGAACAAGACTAATATCTATCTACCTCAATAAACTTCCAGAAAAAATGAGTGGAGATCCCAGATCCACGAGGCGCAGTGATGCCCTCAACTACTCGATCCAGACCAGCGAGAATGGTCCCATAAATCAAACTCCACCAGTCAAAATCACCGATGTGGTCGATGTCATGCATGACTGAAAGGAAGGTGGTAGAAACTGATGAATCATCCTCCAAAAAGAAGCAGCTACCGATAAGGAGAAGGAAGCAAATGCGGAAGATGAGGTCAAAATCTCTGTCTCCGAATCGGGTTGATCTCTCTTTATAGGTGTGAGGGACCCCATCCTCTCCCTCTATCAGCAGGAGCCCCATCAAAACCTCGGTGCTGATACGCCCCTGCTTCCCCACCATGGAGGCAGGGACTCTGGTAAGACCCAACAGCTCGCCTACCTCCTGGACAGATAGCACAGTCGAAGGTAGAGGCTCTCCATCCATCACAATGCCGATAATAGCAACGAAATCTGAAGGCCTGATGCCTATCTCAACCTCTGGCATATGAAAAGAGTGAGTCGCTGGAAACCATCTCTCCACCATAGCTAAGAACAAGGGACGATCTGCTCTGAGCGCTGGTATCTGAAGAAAAGCCCCAAAGCCTAGTGTAGTGAACTGCGTCCGTATATCATTTGAAAATAAGGCAGCGGTCGATAGAAAAACACTCCATCTCCCTCTGAAACTGGCTGACGGGTAGGGTGTAGGGATATCCAGTAGAACCAGCATCGAAACATGCCTCCCTAGGCCACAAAGCAAATAGGTATCTGGCATTCTCTCGCTCTCCTCCTCAGGGATCTCAACCCTAGGAACCTCACGGCTTACTCGGTCAGTGCCTACGGCCCGATCAGTCCTGCCTCGACCACCACGTCTGCCTCTCCCACTGCTGCTACCGGGCAGATCCTCAGCTAGGCCACTCTGAGAAGTATTGGCCTCCTTCGCTCGGCTACCTAAAGAAGAACCGGCCGCTGAAGACTAGTCAGGCCTCCGCAAAGGCTGCCTCTGCCAGCCATACTCAGTAGCCACACCGGACCCCAAAGCAAAGCGGGTCCGAGTTCGGGGCCTAGCCTTCTCCTCCTCGTCAAAAGAATGTTGCGCTACACGGATCCTCCGCTCTCTACCCATCTGCATGTCACCATGTGATCAATCAACAGGGTAAAAATCCTATGATCACGTATCTCGATGAAGCTGTCTGAGTTAAACCTAATCCATCTGAGTCAAAACCCATTAAACCTGGCCAACATAAGCCAAAACTAGCCCAGTTGAGTCAAACCCATCCATTCAGTCAAACCTAGTCAACCGAATCAACTCAAGCAACCTAGTCAACCTAGTCAAACCTAGCCAACCTAATCAGCCAAATCAAAACATAGTCCAACCAGCCCCACCTAGCCAAGAACCACCACAACCATGTTGAGATATCATTTGAAGGGAAGCAGAAGCACGGGTACCAAAGCAAACATAAATGTTCATAATTTAAGCAAGCAAGGCAAAATTAAAACGAGGAAAGAAAAATGAAAATACACCCACAGGCCCTAAGTAGTCCAAAAATCAGTCCCAATAAACCGCTAACCGTCCCCTAACCCACCCTTAGACAATCCACATCCCCACTTTAAACAACCCCAAACCACATCTCATTACCATTCCCAAAACAACCCCTAAAACCACTTGATTTTCCCGTCTAAAATTCAACCCAATCCCATTCCTAACAGCCCCTAACCCATACTCTATTTCACTGCTCTAAACAGTCCCCAAAAAAAAATCTCTACCTATCACCCGGAAACCATCCCATTTACCATGTGAATATCAATCATAAGACATCTCTGCTAGACCACCCAATCCCATCATCACTCATCAAACCAATCCTTAAACAATTTCAATCACTTTGAATAACCCCGAACTACCCTTCACAGACAGTCCCGATTCTAGCACCAATCCAGTCCTTAAACCATTCCCTTCCATCACAACGCCAAAACAGCCCCGAACCATTGGCAAGCCACCCAGCCTTACCACACCCATGCAAACTACCGGGCATCTAACCCAAACAATAAAGCTCTCATGACCCATGACCATTTAATCCAATCCATCATTCTCTGTTAAACGAAGACCACACACCATTTGAGTTACAAATCACCCTCCACGCCACATCACACCTTCATCTACCCTTTACCACCAGCATACACCTTAGGAAAATACCATCCCTTTCCATGATCCCACCAAGCAAGTTCACCTTCAAATTGTAAACACATACCCACAACCACCTCCATCCACCACAACCGAGTCCCCAAACGTCCTAGGAAACCCTCACCCAAAAACATCACCAATCCACCATCCACCAATGCCATAAATCGATAGTCTATACAATCAAGCAACGAAGTAAAAGCAATGAAATCAAAGCACAGTCGCCCGAAAATAGTAATAAGGAAGACAATTTGCAACATAGCAACATTCAAAAGGGAGGAAACAAAAAGATCACGTATGGAAAATACACATGAATCAAAGCCAAAAGCAAAAATGGAAAACATGAAATAGGGGTGTTGTCTGTTCAAAGGTTCACGAAAGGAAAGGAGGAAAAGAAAATAAAAGAGGACAAATACAAAACTCACCACGATAACGATAGGGTAATCCACACGTGCAATCAAATCTCTCAAGGCTTCAAGTCACTCCCAAACGTCCAAATACGGCAGCACATGCTCCAAATCTTTCAAGCAATATACCAAACGCCTAGATCAAAGAGAAGTTAATGAGAAAAAGAGGAGACAAGGAGAAAGATCACCAAAAGGCGCCAGAAAGAAAGAAAAGTCAGAAGAAAACGGAGAAGAATGAGAAAATGGAGAGGCGCGAAGGCTTTATCGTTCAAATTCCATACTGGTCCGTGCTACCAGTACGGCTAAGGCAAAATGTGTTCTATCCGTATCGTAAACACGGATGAAGAAAGTTTGGTTGGAACCGTGTCCCAAGCACGGATGAAATAAGAAGCAGCGCTATCCGTGTTCTAAACACGGATGAAATCAAACCAAAGGCCATTCGTGCATTAAGCACGGATCAGTCAATAATAAAAAAAGGAGAGAAATGAGGAATCAATTCAAAAACCAAATAAAAAAAGTCAGAAAAATCAGAAAAACTTCAAAAATCCTTTCGAGTCGCACTCAATTTCGATCTGTTAAAACACGACGGAGAAATACCCAAACTTCAAAAAATCACCAAATCTTCATCAAATCCAAGGCCTCACACGAGCTCCGCACCATCGAGACCAAGGAGTCAATAAGGTAACTCTGTCAGACCCCGTGCTTCAGTAACCATTTTTCTACAAAAGTCATCAATTCAACCGGTAATTCAAAGTCGTGTTTACAAAATGTCGTCTGTCCCGTACAAATAGGGGTTTAATCTATTCTTTGCAGTTCCTTGCACGCAATTCCTGCAAAGAAGGCAGCTGTAGACACCCCAATTTGAACGGGCCCTCACTCGAAAGGATCCAAAAACAGTAATTTTTCAATAAATTTGGCCAACGGGCCTCGAAGGCCCGAAGCATTAAAATCTGACATTTTTGCCAAAATCCAAGCCTCTAACACCCCTCAATAGGTTAGTAGGTCCACCAAAAAGATTCTGCTATCTCCCTTCTACCCCGCTCCACTTAAAAACATCGATTTTCGACAAAATAGGCCAACGGGCTTCTAAGGCCCAAAACATTAAAATGTGACAATTTTGATTAAATCGATGCCCCTAAGACCACCCAATGGTCTAAAGGATCCATCAAAGGGACCGGACTCATCCCACATCATCCCAACCTTCGCCGCTCCACACTTATATCCACAAAAATTGATAAATTCTCCAACGGGCCCAAAAGTCCCAAATCGCCAAACACGTGGCATTTTTTATCAAATCAATAACTTCAAGAAAAATACAAAAAAAAATTGAAAAATTAAAAAGGTGAAACTTGGGAGACCTACCCTTCATCTATTATCCACCACTCCACCTCGAAATCCGTAAATACCCTAAACCCACCTAAGGCCCACAAGGCCTCAACCCCTTCCTAAACCCAGTTTCCTACATTACCCTTAACCCGAAATTAATCTCATACCTTCTAAGCCCTAAAAACAACCTCCCTTCTCAAAATCCAATCCAAAATAAGCCTCACCCAATCCAAAACAACTTAAAACCCCCCTAAACCCAAGCCCAATACACCCCAAGGCCCACAAAATCCCACCCATATCCAATTCATTATCCAACCCACTACCTTAACCCATTATCCATTATCCACATCAACCAATCACCCTCTCTACATCAAAAGATGACACATGTCATCACCACCCTTCACCTCCCTCATCTAATCACCCACCCCCATCACCATTCTCTAAATAACTCATCTAACCCACATCACCTCTCTTCAAAATCACCTCAACCCATACCCTACCCTAACCTAATCTATTCTCATTCTCTAACCACCAACATCACAACCCATACTCAACATACCCTAACACACCATCACTCTCTAACATCATCAACCACCCACATCACCACCCATATCTCTACCCATCATCTTCCTTAACCCATACTTCTCTCATCATCAACCAACTAACCCATACTTCTTTCTCTAATCAAACAACCACCATCAACCAATTAACCAATCTCATCACCCCATCCACTCATCACATATGCCACATGGCATCATCCCCTCTCTCCTCCCAAAAACCAATCTAACCATCAACCATCACTCATCTCATCCCACCCAACACTTTAACCAAATGGATTTGGGTAAGATCCAAACCATTTGGGTTAAAATACAATCCATTTCCACTATTTACAAAACTACCCCTAAATTCACACCAAATTTCATATTCCCATCCTCTAAAAAACCATGCCATTATCCATTCTCCCAACCTTTAACCCCATTATATCCCTCAAACCATCCTTCAAACACTATAAATACCCCTCCCCTCCTTCCAAAAATGATGACCAAGTTACGAAGTCTCCCTAAGAAAAAAAAAATCTACTCTCTACTCATCCTCACTACTCTCTCATAATATATTCTAAAAAAGGAAAGGTTTCTTTCTCAACTCACTAAGGACTCAAGAGAGGTTAAAAGAAGAAGAAGAAGAAGAAGAAAAGAAGAACTGAAAGCTTCAAGGTGGGTTCAAAGCATCCCCCCCTCTCTCTATCCTCTCCTTCTCCCCCTTCTAATATCCCCTTTCTATTCTTTTATTTTTATTTGTTAGACGAGTGGACCCCAAGGCTAAAGGATCATGAGAGTCATTTCCATAAATGAAATGACCCTATGATCAAGCCAAAAATGAACCCCTATCAAGGGTACAAACACTTCCACGTAGCACTTTATTTTTCTATGTTTCTTAAACTCAAAATGACCAATTTATGTTGAGGTTATCGCCACTTGACGGGGAGAAAGGGGTGCCTAACACCTTCCCTTTTCTCCAACCGAACCGCTTACCCGAATCTTTAGGTTTGATCAATCCTTATCCATTCTGAGTCACTAACGTCAAAAATGTCATTTTTTTTTCAAAACAAATGTACATCGGGTGACCATTTACACCCACTTACAACTTGAATGGTGGCGACTCCAAAATTTTGTAGATGTGGCCGTCCTAACGACGAAAATCACGTATCTACAGGGCCAATCCATTTAATTGATTCAAATTAATTAGGACATTTCACCGATTGGGTCGGACCGATATTGCGGGTTTTTTTTACCTATTCTGGATCGGTCCGCCCACTTACCTGTTGGTTAAATTAAATAAAGTAACCCGGGATCACCCATAGTCAGTTCGGATCGTGACCTATAGGTTGACTTCTAGACTCTAGGTTTACTACGTGCAATGCAATTTATCTAGCCACCCTTGTCCAAGTGCACCTATAAACCTTTCAAGCGTACTCAATCAGACGGTACGTGGTGACTTGGTTTGATATACCATATAGGTGATAATCTAAAACTTCAACTCACTTCTATGAAGCCAAAAACAACCAGTTTGATCCCTAGTTGAGAGGTGGCACACGATGCTGAGCAAGCACCCACTTAAATACCTCTCGTCTAGAATAGACGTAGTCTATCCCCCTCGTACAGTAAGGTACATCAGGGCAGGATCTCGTTTAGGCACCGATTTTGACCAAGAAGTGCAATGATGTACTTGGATTACCTTGATATACTGTATAGGTACGAGTCTAGGGTTGTAGCTTTCATAAATGGTTTAGCATCCCACGAAGGGACTGACCACGTACTAGTACTACGTTAGCAATCGGGATATGTGACCGTACGGCTTACAATAGGTCAAAGGCTCAGGTCGCTCCCGCCTAGGTGCATCGATATACCTTTCAGAGTCGTCTGATCAGACGGTACTGATGCCCCAGTTTAATATACCCTAAGGTTCGTGATTGGAGTTGTGGTTTTCATGAATGACGTCATATCTCTGAAGAAATCAAGCCACGCACTAATGCCACGTTGGCTATTAGGGACATGCAAGTGTGCAAAGCAGTAAACATGCTAGTGGTGTGTGCAAAACAGGGTAGGGTGTGGCCGGGGCCTTTTTCAAATAAAATGGGCCCTTGGGCCTGATCATATCATCACAACATTAGTGCCATATGGATATTAACCAAAACAAATACCAATCCCATCACATCAAAATTAAGATCAAAATAAGCACACACAATATTGAGATTATTGTATGCTAGAAGTGCAATCACAAAATATCCAACATACCTATTATTGAAAAATAAAATTCTGTCTTATTTATGATCCAATCAAAGGTTGCTTTGGGCGACCCAAAATATATTTAGATTTCAATGATCACTGAATTGAGGATAGATTGGTAATAGTTGAGATAAGAAGTTATGATCCCCCCTTTTCTTTTTGATTTTTTCAAATAAATTACCAAGCTAATTGCACATAATCGAAGTAACGTTAATAAAAGTTGGGGTGCCAATTGTAATTCTCAATCACAAGAAGTCGTTCCCTTCTTTACAATTACGTGTAACCAACAAATGAATTACTATTGCCATATCGTCTTTTACCAATACCACCCCAATTTTTATGTGAGTCACTAAATAATTGCTTAATTGAGGCAACATTAGAAAAAGTTAGTGTGCTAAAACAAAAAAATTCTCTTTTACCACAGAGAGGGCTAGTGATAGTCCTTTACAAAAATTGAGATATTATTGGCACACCCATTTTTTACTTATAACACACCAATTCCTTCAAAAATAAGTAGTTGATTACATGTAGATCGGTTATACGTAAAAATTGGTGTGCTAATAAAAATTCATAACAAGATGAACTGAATAACCATGATTTGTCAGTTAAATTAAACGAAAATTACACAAGTATACGCTTATTTCACCATGGTTTCTCATTCAATCTCCTGATTTCGATTCCAAAAAATCTCCAGAATATTTTAAATCCTACTCTCGTTTGAGTAATTTCCTGAATTGAGAGAACTCCTCCATCATATTTCAGATTCAAATCTTATGGATTAATGATGCATAGATGAGAGAGAGTTCAAAACTTCCACTTGAATCAATATCAAACTAGACAAGTAATGATAACGACTCAAATTAAATTTACGATCCTATAGCCAAAATCCCAAGATTTTCAACACTAATTCTTTTCTTCTCAATTTGCACTAGATTCTTTAGGTAAAAGGTATGAATCAATTGAAAATACTACGATTCAGATCCCAAACGCAATAAGAGATGTTGCAATTCCAACGTTCTCAGGCTGAAGTCGAAGAATTTCACGATGAGAAATCAAGAAAAAATACCCTAAGACACAAATTTCTTCAAAAGTACATCGCAAGAACATCAGAACGAAATTTGAAAAATGAAGGAAATCAGATAAAAGGTGAAGAAAGAAGATATAAAAAAAACGTTCTTTAAGTTAAAGAAGATGGGTTTGAGTTTGAAAAATCAAATACGATTTTCAAAAAAGACAAACCAACACAGATTATTATCATTATTTGAAGAAATCTTCAATTGAAATCCTTCCCTTTTGCTAAAGAAACGAATTCAAACCTTCAATTTGAATTCGAAGTCGAAGTTGGTGAGGCACGGATGGTTCTGTCACCTATTCGTGTAGTCGAAGCCATTGTAGAAGAGGCCCCATATCTAGATTCTGATTTTTAAATAATCGATCTGTGACCGACAAATTACGAACTTGAATGTTTTGGAGGTTAGTTTAAATCTGAAGTGAAAGATTGAAAGGGTTTGCTGGTTTGAGTGATGAAGATGGAGACAAAAGAGGGTGGAGGTGATTGGTTTCATGAAAGAGAGAGGAATCTTGGATGTGTCGAGAAGACCTATCACAGAGAGAGAGAGAGAGAGAGGAAGGAGAGAGAACATTTTTTTTATATGCTGTATTTCGTTTTTTTCTATTGGGGAAGGAGATAAAAAATAGCAGAAACGGATTTCTACTAATGGCACACCACGCGTAAAAAACAATTTTTTTTTCCCATTTTTTATGATTTTTTTTTCTTGGAATTCTCTCCTCATCACGAACAACATTAAAAAAGGCACTTTTTCGTTTCTTAACCTATTACTCACAAATAATTTATTTTCACAACTCGCTGCTTATGCCTAATAACGCACTAAAAAAAATTCATTCAAGATTTTTTCTTTAAAAAAAAAAAATCATAACTCTCATCCGACCACCATCATTTCGTCCTCAATTTATGTCAATTTGAGTCTTTCATTATTTAGGGTCATCCCAAAATGACCCTAGATTGAATCATAAAAAGTAATATTCCAAAATGACATACCCAAAATCAATCCAAATAATGTCAAAAATAAAAAATAAAAAATAAATAATAATAATAATAATAATAGTAATAATACAACCCAAAGATATAAAATAAGCCAAATAATGAAAATAGTTCAACAACCATTTGTTCACAATATTATCCTCTTGACATCTTGCACTAGATTGAACCATAAAAATGTGTCAAAGTATTCAAAATCCAAACAAATGATCAATAATTAAGTAAAAAAGAATGATAAAATAAAATAAATAAATAGATAAACAAACAACTAAAAATAAATTAAAATAAAAAGTCCTACTGGCAATGCTTCCCATACTTGGGGCTTTTCAAGTTTGATCCTCAATAGTCCCCAGCAAAGTCGCCACTAAAAGCGCCCTCGATCCGCGGGGTGTGCGGATCCGCTTTTGACCTTTGAATTTTGGGAGTTACCACCTACTTATTACGGTTTAGGAATCGAACTTTGACTCTAAAAGACAAATAAACTAATCTACGAAAGAAAAATACGGGTCCGGGGATCACGTTACGGCGTTGGAAGGTGTTAGGCACCAACCTCGTCCGGCAAGTGCCGATTTCTACTAATTCCCAAATAAAACTACATTGCTAACAAGACTTAAATAATAATTAAAAAAAATTAAAATACTCACCTTTTTTCGAATGTAACGATTTTGTTCCCTTAGATCTAATAGAATAGCTTCTCGTATAGTATTCCTCACTTCGTTCAGTCTCCGGATTTGATTTCTAATCTCCGAAGTGAGGTATCTCTTCTTTGGATCTGGATTCTTTGGATTTGTTTATGGATTTCGGGATATTTTTGAAGGATTTCTAAGTATTTTTTAAGTTAAAATTGAAGTATGGGTGTTAGGTAAGGAGTTGGGACTTCAAAATTAGGGTTTTTGGGAGGCTAGGGAAGTTTTTTAACCTACTTCTCTTAGGATTTTTTATTTGATACGAAAATTGGGTGTAGGGACCCCTATTTATAGAATTTTTTAAGTGTTTATTTAAATAGAATTAGTGTTTAATTATAATTCTTTTGGTTAGAGTTATATTTTAATTATAATTGTTTTAGGTAGAGTTATATTTTAGTCTATTAAATAGAGTTATTATTTAATTAGGATTGTTAAATAGAATTACTATTTAATTAGAACTCTATTAGGATTTTTACTTTTGGTCTTATTTGATTGACTTTAAGATTTTGACTTTAGTCATACTTGATTGACTTTAGTCTTACTTGAGTGACTTTAATTTTAACTTTAGTCTTACTTGATTGACTTTAATTTTTTGGAGAACCCCCCTCTATTATATTTTTAATTCTTTGGACCCCCAAGTGAAGGGGTCCTTGAATAAATATCTTGGCAACCCTCAACAATTTTGCCTAAGAACCTGATTGATCGATTTTTTTGGTTTAAAATTTTAAATTAATTTTATTAATGTTTTACTTTAATTATTTAATGTTTTATTTATTAATTTCAAAAATTTTAATTATAAAAATTATAAAATTAGCGTTTTGCCCTCAGAGAGGACTTTTTGTGTTTCAAATCAGTTTTTGATGTTCTATGATGTTTTAGAATCGATTTTTCATAAGAAATTCAATGAAAATATTGGTTTATATCATTTATGAAATTTTTTGTATGAAATGGTCGTGAACTTTATGAGGGATATTTTCGTAATTTTATCAAAATTTTGTGTAAATTGATGAAATGATTTAATTGATTTTGATTTGTTGTTTCATGTGTTTAAAAGGGTTTTCCTAAGTATAATGCAGGCTCTAGGAATATTTTAAGGTTAGGCGTATTTTGGTAATTTGATCATTTTTTATGATTTTTATCGTGAAGTTTCTTTTTGTCGTAAAAATGATGATTTCTAAGGTTTTGGGGTTATATTTTCCTAGTGTAGCATGGTTTCTACAGTTTTGTTAGCTTGAGATACCTCATCCGAATTTTAGAAACATATCTGATAAAAAAATAATGTATTGGAATAATCATCTATCATTGGGAACCGTTGCAATCGGGTTGACGAGTTGGTTAATCAGGCGAGTGCAAAAATGGGGTGTCTACAAGAACCTGAGTCTATCAATACATGTACTAAGCAGTTGTATAACATGATTGTACCTTCTACAATATCTTTCGAAGCGGTAGCATTCGCCTGTGTCATAGCATAGGCCCTCGCCTGGGTCATCAAGTCACGTTACTGTTAGGGGATCCTGGGGCACTGTCTTCTCAAATGTCCAAGCTGGCCACACTCATAACATCGGATCGCTTCCCTCTTAGTCTGACCCACAATTGTCTTCTGTGACGGTAGTGGGGGTCTGGCAGTATGGACCTAAGGCTTCAAAGTCTATCCCTGGCCTTTAGTCATCTGATTCTGCGATCAAGAAGTCTGATTTCTACTCTGCACTGGTGCTACTGCCCTCAGTGCATAGTGGCCTATTGGTACTGGGGTTCGAACGCTGCTCTGACCCGGTGCTCTGTTGGCCCATTGTTGCCCTGAACTATTGGGTCCATAACTCATCTGCCTCTTAACCGAAGGGGGTACTGTCCTTATCCTAGCACTCTGTTCATGGATGACTTCATCTGCTCTTTCTAATCTCTGTGCTTGGGTGACTACCTCAGAATAATCCGTGTTCTCAAATGCAACTGTCCTACTTCTGAAGGAGATTTTTAGCCCCCTAACAAACCTTTCTACTTTCATTTGGTTGGTGGAAATTAGCTCGGGAGCATAACGAGCCAACTATGTAAAACGAGATTCATATTGGTCCACGGTTATGTTCCCCTGTGTCAACCGCTCAAACTCCATCCTCTTTCTGTCCCTGGCGCTGACAGGAATGTACTTTTCATGGAACTTCTTCTGAAAGATTTCCCAACTGTTATGAATCCCTGGTTGATTATCTCTCACCGATGTTCACCAGTGTGCAGCATCTCTTTGTAGAATGAATGTGGCACATAAAATTTTTTGAGTGTCTGAGCACTTCATGGTGCATAAGTATCTGTCAGACTCTTGCAGCCATTCTTCAGCCATAGTGGGGTCCGCAGTTCCATCAAAACTGGGAGGCCTCATACTCTTATACTCCCTCAAAAGGGCACCTGCGTGACATTAGGTGGTCGCACTACTTTCATACCTCTCGGTATTTCTACTAGTGGGCGTGGTGATACATCATGCTCTGACGTAGTCTCAGGTGTGTGTGCACCAGACTGATTATGTCCCCCTAGCATCCCTATTATCTGCCTCATAAAAGCCAGTTGTTCTTCCATCATCTTGGCTTGCCTTTCCTCTAATCTTGTCTGACTTTGAGAGAGATTCGTTATGGCTTGAACCATAGTCTCCATCTCCATAGGCTGTCTAGGCTCAAATGTCCTTGCATCTATGGGTCGAGTTCTCTTGTTTGGCCTACCTTTGCCTGCCATCATATAATGTCTGCAATTTAAACAATCTTGGTAAGTTGTCCCAATCCCAAAAGATACTTCATCGAAATATAGGCAAAGTACTTATTATACATCAAGCATCTATACATTAACATCTTCCTTTTAATACTACCCAGCTCATTAATTCCTCAAATTACGACAGCCTTCTACTTGATGGTTCCTAAGGAATTTCTTATTTTTTTTCCCAAACCTTAACCCCTAATCTATGCTCTAACAGATCTTTAGACACAGAAGAGAGCTCTCGTCCCATTTTGAACTAATATTGAGCTCTGATACCAAGCTGTTACACCCCAAAATTCCAACACGAATCATGATGATTCATCAGTTAGAATCTCGAGGTGAGGTGAATATACACACAACCTGATAATCCAACAAGACTAATAATGCTAGGAGATAAAGATAAACGTAGTAGAAACTATACTAAAATACAACAAATCAGAGTAGCGGAGCTAAAAGTCAAAATCATCATCCAAGGAGATCCTCAACATCCACCATATCCCAAAGTACAACCTTCCAAAAAAATGAATACATCATCCCCCACAAATCTGAAAGTAACACATTGTATCTGAGTCCCTAAAATAATCTTCAAATGGAAGGAGGTTGCAGATCATCGACATAGCCTTCTACGGGGACCACCTCGAATGGCTCCTCATAAGCAAGCTCCTCAGAAGCTGGATAATCTGAAAGGGGTGGGGGATAGGGTGAATAACAAGGGGATGTTACTTAGCAGGATGAACGTCGTTCTAACAACGAGTCATACATGCACGAGTAATCATCTAAATAGTTAAATCATGCAACTTTTTCATAATGTAGTATACGATAAATGTCCAAGCATACATAATAGTCAGTCATAATAATTCTAATCTATCATTTCTATCGTTTGAAGTAATATATACATTTTTCAAGTGAGAATATCTATCTACATCACAAAAGGAAGAAAAATACATAATACGAGCACGGCGGTGTAATCGTTAAGAAAGCAGAGGATCATGCCAATGTAACTGCCTCGACTATAGCCAAATCGATATTCCAAACCTCAAATCCGATGTGGAATCCCATCGTTAAAACCTGATTTTGTGACCGGTCTAGCATACCACAGTTGGATGACCATTTATCCGGCTCAGACTGACCGTTGACTAAGAACCCAATACTGAGTACAACTAACGATGAGGTCGACTGTTTGACGACTATAGACTAATAGTGATCACTAACTAACCCAAGAGACTCCTCGCGTCGAAGCCTATCAACAAGTAGTGCATGTGAACCCCGCCTACCTCTACACTATATAGAGACCGCCTTTACACACAACGTTTTCCAAGAAAAAAGTAGGAGAAATTCTTAGATCTTAGAAGCTGTAATATGCTCTAAGGTATCCCATATTACCAAAGAGCATATGACATCTAATGCTAATCCTAGATTAACCCGTCGCTTCAGGATATATAGCAACGTAACACTCTTTCTAGGTTTTCTACAACTTTTTTCTAGTAAACAAAATAGTTTATTTGTATACTATATATACTAGTTTATTTTCATAAAAATACAAGCAAGCTCGGTAGTATCCTCTAGTAGTATACATTTGTCCTTCTATCAATTTATCAATCCATCCATCTATCATGTCTCGTGTGCCATGGCCACTGCATAAGACTGGAGGCACTGTCCCATCATTTAGTCGAGAACCTATGTTCTCTCTATCCATCCATCAATCAATCGATAAATCAAGCGTCTAACTTCCTACATATTTATCAATGTATCTTTGTTTATAAAGTTGTTGGAAAACCATAGAACACCAACCAATTCCATACATTAATTAATGTTTTAATTATTAATTTTAAAATTTTAAATTTTTTGGATTGAAAAATTACCGTTTTGCCTTTAAAAAAGACTTTTGCGTTGAGAAGTTATTTTTCAACGTTTTGGGATGTTTTGAAATCAATTTTTCGTAAGAAATTTAATGGGAATATCAATTTGTGTCACTTATGGGTTTTCAGCATGAAATGATCGTGGACCCTATAAGGGCATTTTCGTAATTATGTCGAATTTTGTGAAAATTAACGAAATAGTTTATTTGGTTTTAATTTATTGTTTTATGTATTCGAAAGGATTTTCCTAATCGTAATATAGGATCTAAAGATGTTTCGGTGTCATGGGTATTTTAGTAATTTGATTATTTTTTGATGATTTTTCTCGTAAAACTTCTTTTTGTCTAAAAATGATGATTTCTATGTTTTTGATCATATTTTCCTAGCGTAGCGTGATTTCTAAAGTTTTGTTTGTTTGAAATACCTCATCCAAATTTCTAAAGCACATCTAGTAACAAATAAAAATTTTGGAATATTCATCCATTATTGGGAACTGTCACAATCGGGTTGACGGGTTTATTAATCAAGCAAGTGCAAAAATGGGGTGTCTACCCCTGGTCCACTGATCATGCCACACCCAACAATTCTAGTGATACAAATATCACCTAAGGTAACTGAGCCTCCATTAAACTCTGTCAAGTGATTGAACTAGCTTTCGTTACTGGTCTTGTGTTTGGAGTAACTACTATCCAAATACCATTTTGTGAAATTTCTTACCTTAGGAAGGATGTGAATCATGAGGTACTGGATATCCCTAGATTTAACTTTTCAATTTAAAATAAATTCTTTAGGACGGAGGATTATTTTTAGAAGGAGAAGGGATTTTCCTATTAAGCTCATATTTTTTTTTCTTAGTGAGTTTTAAGTGGGGGACCTACTTTTCTTTGGTGATCTTGATGGTGATTTCTCCTTCAAATTCCTTTTTGCATCTTGATTACTTCTACTTAATCTGAAAGATTCTCAGGCTTTCAGATTTAAGAAAGTAACATGATTAAATGAGTCCCTCACAAAATTATCTACATGTGTGTGCATATGGTGTATACATGTAATGAACGTAAAGAAGAAAAGATTATTTCAAAAAAGATATTACTCTTTAGCTCTTAAGTCATTAGAAGATAAATAAATAAAATATCTATACTATGAATTTAAATTTGCAAGGAATTAAAGAAAGTAAAATCTTCTATACTAGGAATTTAAAGCTTGCATATAAAGTAAATAAATAAGAAACAATTAATAGAATGCTTTTATGGAGCTTGTATATACGTGATTCTCGGATTTCGAATATCACATCTATTAAAATTTGGAGTCGCTACCAATTATAATGTAAGAGGGTGTGAATGGTCACCCGGAATGTATTTTTTTTGAAATAGTGTCATTTTTGGCATTTAGTGACTTTCTCTTGGATAAGGTACTAATCAACCTTGAGATTGAAATAAGCGGCTCGATTATAGTAAAGGAAAGGTGTTAGGCACCCATTTCTCTCCATCAAGTGGTGGTAGCCTCAACATAACTCGATCATTTTAGAAGAAAATACAAAATAAAATGAAGTGCCATGTGTCGATAACTTATACCCTAAGTAGGAATTTATTGTCGACTTTAACTTATAGGGATCATCTTATCGATGGAGATGATCCGAATGGGCATTAGCCTTGGAAATAATACATTTTGAAAAGTTTTGGCTTCGGTTACGAGTCCATTCTTATGAGTCAAGAAGAACCCGAATTGAGTGCCTTAAATCAATTTGAAGTATTAAATCAGTTTTATTTTCTTGAAAGTGGTTACAGCCCTTATACTTTTGACCGAACCGAAGTCCGATCTACCAAAGATAAGGGGGGGAAGCATAACATCTTAGGAGCTTTCTAAAATAAAAATTAAAGAGAGGAAGGGGATACTAGAAGACGGATATGGAGAGGGTACAAAGAGAGAGAAGGGGGGGGTTCCTTTGACCCACCTTGAAACTTTTGTTTCTTCTTATTTTCCTTTCTTTTCCCTTCTTCTATGTCTTCTTCTTTGAGTTCTTAGTAAAATATGAGAGTATATTTTTTAAAAGATTAAATGTGAGAGTATGAGAATGAAGTAGAAGTGAGTTGAGAGAAGAGTTTTTTAGTCTAAGACTTGGGATACCCATTTTAGAAGGGGAAGGGGGTATTTATAGGTGTTTGGAGGTTACTTTAAGGATATAATGGGGTGAATGAATGAAAGAGTAAAGAATGACATGGGTTTTGAAGGTGGGGGGTATGAAATTTAGAGTTGGAATGAGGGTAGTTGTGTAATGAGTGAAAATGGATAATTTTTTATCTAAATGGTTTGGATCCTACCCAATCCATTTGGGCGGAGTATTTGGTAAGGTGAGATGATAGGTGTTTGATTTAAGAGAATGGGGATGTAAGGGAATGGTTTGTTGATTGAGTGTTAGTTTAGTTGAAGAGGTGAGGTGTTTAAATTAAAAGAATGGGTTGTGAAAGGGATTCGTTGATTGATTTTTGGGAGGGTTACGGGGATGATAACATGTGACAAATGACATAGGGAGGTTAGATGATTAGACGAGTTGATTAGAGAGAAAGAATGTTAGATTGGAGATGAGGGTGTGGGTTTGGTTTGTAGAAATGGATTTGTAAGTAATGATGATAATAGGTTAGATAAGGGTATAGTTTGAGATGATTTTTAGAGAGAGATAATGTGGGTAGATGGGTTGTTAGAAAAAGGTAATGGGAGTAGGTAGTTAGATGAAAGAAGTAAAATGGGGTGATGGCATGTGTCCTCTTTGAGGATCAAAGGGTGATTGGTTGATGTGGATAGTGGTCTGTGGTTTATGGGTTATGGATTATGGATTTTGAATGTGGATTTGATATGGATAATGATTTGTGGGCTTTAATGGGTTGAGCTTGGGGTTTTGTGAAGATTGTAGGTTATTTGGGATTGGGTAGGGATTATTTAGGATGGGATTTTGGGGGTGGGTTTGTTTTTGGGTTTAGGTGGTGTGGGATTAAGTTTAGGTTAGATTGAATGAGGTAAGAAATGCATTTTGTAAGTTGAGGGGTTCGTGGGCTCTAAACGAAACATAATTTGTAAAATTTGACCACACCATTAGATCTGGAACGAAAAATTTGACAAAACAGAGTATTCATTCGTCACTTTTGGAGTCCAGACAGTCAAGTTATCGTCAAACGAAACAATAAGTAAAATACCAATTTCATCCCAAAAATTTATATAAATAATTTTTAAATGAATTTACTATTCATCATCATTTTAAATCGTTAAAAACCAGCAAAGGGGTTTAACAAAAAATTGGTTTTCTTTTTAATCTTCAAACTCAGATTCACCATGAACTATCCATCTTTGACCTCCGACGTAGAAGGGAAAAACCTCTATAGCGTCATTTTCTACCAAGCCCACCCAATTTTCTTTCATTTTCTCTTCGCTTCTGTCCCGTATCATCAAAAGTCAGAAGTATGTGATACAAGGGTTTTGATTCTTAAACCTTGGATTTCATCCATTTTGGGGTCAAATTATCCTCTACCGTAAAAGGAAAAAAGGACGATGGCAGCGAAATCTTCGAAATCACCGAGCTAGATTCAAAAATCAGCCGCCTCGACGTCTGATCCACCTCGATTTTTGTGCTGATCGTATCGATTTTCGCACGCATGCTTTAATCCTATCTTACAGAGATTTGTAAGGACTCTCAATTTCTATTGATAACCGTAGATTGTGAAAACTGCATTTAAGATTTTTATCAAAAATTTATATTAGATTTAAAAATTGTAGAATTATTTTTGTTATTTTAAATTCACGTCAAAACTTGCATATTTGATATGTTTAATTGTATTTTATAACAAATTATTCATGAGTAGGATATTTCACCTGGTTATTTTCGCCAGTTGGGTTCTATGCACTACTCGGACCATGTTTTGATATAAGTCTTGTAAAATTTCAATTTAAATAATAAAGATGAATTTCAAAGTGTGAAAAATGATTTGATATCGAAAAATGAATATTTGAGTGAAAGAATCTAGAAAATGAATGATGTATTTGAAAACGTAAAAAGTGCAATAATCGAAAAAATGAGAAAATGAGATGAAACGGTAAAATGTAAGAGTCACACTAGAGGGGTGATGTCTGCATTTTACATTGTAATACTGTATGTAGGTTGGTGAACAGATATCCAAGGATAATGATATTTGTTGTATGTTTATTTACTTTCTATAGCGTAAGGCGTAGTTTATGTTTCTGTTCTGTTATTTATTTTAGGCCGCGTGGCCACAATTACATGGTCAGAAACTGGATATTTATTCTCAACTCTGTAATGTTAATTTCTTATTTATTTTCAAAGAAAAGAAATAATATATATATATATATATATATATATATATGTAGCTATTTTGTAAATTGTTAAAGAGCTTGCAAATACTTAAAAGGATAGTCTGTCATATCATCCAGAGTAATATACAATCTTGAGATGTATGGTAAGAACAACCAAACTCATACGTGGTATGAGATACGTATGAGAATAGAATTACAACTGGTATCCAGGTTTATTCATCTCTATCTTTACCAGTGAACTTGTAATGTAAAGGTGGTCGTATACGAATGGATTGTATTTTTGAGAATTACATACATGCTTAATAGGCATAGACAAAGATGATTAGTCAGTAATCACTAACAATCTATAGTAGTCGAACGTTTTGACACATGGAAAAGAGACCCATTACTTACAGTCACGTCAAACGGCTAGCCTGAGTAGGATAAATGGTCAACCAAGTATGGTAAGTGTAGCAACTGACTACAAAATCAGGAACTAAAAGCTAGAAAATACTGTAACATCATCTCCCGACTAGGAGCAATCCAGTCGTAAATCCCAACTCTCTAATTTCACAACTCTATCATTATGTATTATGTATCTATTATCTTATTTTGATATATAAAATGAAATGCATGTTTAATATTTCTATTTGATCAATTAGATTTGTATAGAAAGAAAATGTTATAGTGAATACTAATAATTGATGTAATGTGAGTTTTAAAATATTTAATTGCTCATCCCTAGCAATATGTACTAGTTAATTGTAGTTTACTATGTAAAATTTTGTATATATTAAAATGATTCAGTATGGTTATTTGTTCATGTTAGGAGTGGTTATTGGTAAAAATTGTTTGCTTCCATACTGGATAACCAATTTTATTCATCCTTTCCTTCTCCAGTTTTTAGTTTTAGATCCGAAGCTTAGCAAAGCATGTGTAGAACACGAGTGAGGACTATCTGGTAGGTTAGATAGATGACCAGAGTCCGTTACCTAGTGAGTATTGAAACTATACCCCCAAGGGGTGTTAGTTTATTCAAGTAGTATTATAGGTCTTGTACTGAACATTATGATTTTTGTTAGAATGAGGAATGTTTGTATAATCCTATATTTTGTTTACCATTTCGCACTTTGATCTATCGTACGTCATTAGATATATATAGACTGCCGCTAGTATTATATTTTGTATGTATGTATGCAGGATAATATATGTCATTTATCAGGTGCAGGTTGAATGTCTTAGAATGCTAACATAAATAGATGAGACCATGCCAAAATTTCAAGGCGCCACCTAGTGCCTCGAGATCTGACATGGGATTTTCTATTAATATTTCGGGGGGTGTCACAGATGGTATTAGAGGATAGCATTAGATCCGTATGGGATACAGATCTGCTATGTTTTGAGGAGTTAGCTGATATCAAAGATATTAGAGCAATAATCATATAGCGTCATTAGGTATTCGAGCTCATTAATAGTTCTGTACTGGAATTACGAGTTCTTCTGTGTTTAGAAGTCTATAGAGCTTAGTAAGCTTGTTATAGGATTTTAGGTTTGTTCTGTTAGTAATGAAAATGGTGTCCATTACTAAGTTCTAAGTTACGGTAGCAATTCATAGTTACGTAAGATCGATTTTAGCCTTATTTTGATAAGTGCCTTGTTACGAATAAACACAAGTGAGGGGAGTGGATGAGGCTGAGGCCGAAATGCAACAGAGAAGAGATAAATTCTGGATCAGACCACTAACCCAATAGCACAACTAATGTCATTCATAAGATAGATGGCTGAGTCTCATGTCATGTTCAGAGAAGAAATATGAATAATACAACCACCATCACCTCAAAGTCAAATAGAAGAAAAATAATTAGTATCTAATAAGAGACAAACAATTACAAAACTAATAAATTCATAGGAAAAATAACCATACATGAGGAGTGAGATTATAGATATACCAACTCAATGGATAGAAGAATTTTATAAGAAACAACAATATATACTACTAAATTAATCGAAAGAAAGAATTGTGGAATGTTATGAATGTGACAAATCAGGACATAAAAGAGAGTAATGTTTGGGTCGATATCAACCGATTAAGGATGCGTGGTTTAAAAAAATGTTAAAACAAACCAATTGAGAGAACAATAAGGCCACCTGAAAGCGCCCTCGATCTGCGGGGTGCGCGGATCCGCTTTTGACCCTTGAGGTTTGGGAGTCGCCACCTAGTTATTACGGTCTAGGAACCGAACATTGACTCTATAAGGCAAAAAAAACTAATCTACGAAAAATAAGAAACTAAGTCCGGGGATCACGTTACGAAGTTGGAAGGTGTTAGGCACCAACCCCGCCCGGCAAACACCGGTCTCTACTAATTCTCAAGTAGAACTACATTGCTAAAAAGACCTAATCAATAAAAAAATAAAAATACTTACCTTTTCCGAACGCAACGATTTTCTTTTCCCTCAGATCTAATAGAATAACTTTTTGTACAGTATTCCTCGCTTCGTTCTCTCACCGGATCTGATTTCTGATCTTCAAGTTGAGGTATCTCTTTCTTAGATCTGAATTCTTCGAATTTTTTTATAGGTTTCTGGGTGTTTTTGAAGGACTTCTAGGTATTTTTTGAGTTAAAATCGAATAATGGATGTTAGGTAAGGAGTTGGGGCTTCAAAATTAGGATTTATGGGAGGCTAGGGAGGCTTTTTGACCTACTTCTCTTAGGGTTTATGATTTGATACGAAAATAGGGTGTGAGGACCTCTATTTATAGATTTTTTTAGGGTTGATTTAGATAGAATTAGTATTTGATTGTAATTCTTTTAGTTAAAATTGTGTCTTAGTTAGACTTGTTTTAGGTAGAGTTGTGTTTTAATTAGAATTATTTTAGGTAGAGTTATATTTTAGTTATAACTCTATTAAATTGAGTTGTTATTTAATTAAAACTCTATTATGATTTTGACTTTTGGTCTTATTTGATTGACTTTTAATATTTTGACTTTAGTCTTAATTGATTGACTTGAAGATTTTGACTTTAGTCTTAATTGATGGACTTTAAGATTTTGACTTTGGTCTTGCTTAATTGACTTTAATTTTGACTTTAGTCTTACTTGATTGACTTTAATACCTTGACTTTGGTCTTGCTTAATTGACTTTAATTTTGACTTTAGTCTTACTTGATTGACTTTAATACCTTGACTTTGGTCTTGCTTGATTGACTTTAATTTTTTGGAGAACCCCCCTTTATTATATCTTTAATTCTTTGGACCCCCAAATGGAGGGGTCCTTAAAGAAATATCTAGCGAACCCTCAACAATTTTGCCTGAGAGCCTGATTGATCAATTTTTTTAATTCAAAATTTTAAATTAATTTCATTAATGTTTCACTTTAATTATTTAATATTTTATTTATTAATTTTGAAAATTTTAATTATAAAAATTGTGACATTACTGTTTTACCCCCTGAGAGGACTTTTCGCATTTTAAGTCGATTTTTGATGTTCTAGGATGTTTTAGAAATAATTTTTCATAAGGAATTCAATGGGAATGTTGATTTTTTTATCATTTATGAAATTTTTTGTGTGAAATGATCGTGAACTTTATGAGGGGCATTTTTGTAATTTTGTCGAATTCTGTGAAAATTGGCGAAATAATTTATTTGATTTCGATTTGTTATTTTATGTGTTTGAATGGATTTTTCTAAGCGTAACGTAGGTTCTAGGGATATTTTAAGGTTAGGGGTATTTTGGTAATTTGGTCATTTTTAGTGATTTTTATCGTGAAGCTTCTTTTTGTTTGAAAAATGATGATTTCTAAGCTTTTGGGGTTACATTCTCCTAGCGTAGTATGGTTTCTACAGTTTTATCAGTTCGAGATACCTCATTCGGATTTTTAAAATATTTCTGGAAATAACATCCATCATTGGAAATCATTGCGATCGGGTTGACGAGTTGATTAATCGGACGGATGCAAAAATGGGGTGTCTACACCACTGAATTTTAATATAGTTGTTAACGTATTCGTGCCACCCCGAACAGACAAGACTAGTAGCTAAAAACAAGAAATGGTACAAGACTTATCACAATTGCAAGGTGAACTTGTAAATCCATGAAATGAGGGAGTACTTCCACAAGATGTAATCTATGAAACAATGACATCTATGGATGACATTCTGATCTATTCCAAGTCAAGGGAGGACGATAAAAGATACTTTAGAATCACACTACAGTTATTGCGGAAGCATAAGCTATACGCTAGACTCAGTAAATGTGAATTTTAGCTTCAGAAGGTGAAATTTTTAGGACACGTAGTGTCAAGTGAAGGGACAGCAGTAAACCCTTCCAAAATTGAAGTCGTATTATGGTGGAAACAACCAAAGACAGTGACAGATATCATAAATTTTCATGGGATGACAGGATATTATAGAAGATTTATTAAGGGATTCTCCATTCTTGCAGTACCGTTGACGAGACTAACTCAAAAAAATGTCTGATTTGAGTGGGATGATAATTGCGAATCCCAAATCTCTAATTTCACTACTCTACCATTGTGTATTATGTATCTGTTACCTTATTTTGGTATATAAAATGAAATGCATGTTTAATATTTTCATTTGATTAATTAGATTGTATAAAAAGAAAATGTTATAGTAAGTGCTACTAATTGATGTAATGTGAATTTTAAAATGTTTAGTTGCTGATCCTTGGCTATATGTACCAGTTAATCATAGTTTATTTTGTAAAACTTTGTATGTGTTAAAATGATTTAGTATGCTTATTCTTTCATGTTAAAAGAGGTTATTGGCAGAAATTATTTGCTTTCCTACTTGGTTACCGTTGTTACTCATCCTTTTTTTCTCCATTTTTTAATTTCAGATCCAGAGCTTGGCGAGGCCGGTGTAGAATATGAGTAAGAACTATATAATAGGTTAGATAGACGATCAGAGTCCGTAACCTAGTGAGTACTAGGACTATACCCCCTAGGGGTGTTAGTTCATTCAAGTAGTATTATGGGTCTTGTATTGAGCGTTAGGACTTTTGTTAGAGTGATGAATATTTGTATAATCCTGTATTTTATTTATCCTTCTGCACTCTGATTTATCGTACATCATTAGATGAATATTGGCTTCTGTTAATATTATATTTTGTACGTATGTATGTAGGATAATGTATGTCATTTATCAAGTACAGGTTGGACGTCTTGGAATTCTAGCTTAAATAGAGGAGACCTTGCCGTAATTTTGAGGCGCCACCTTGTGCCTCGTGATCTAACATGGAGCTTTGTGTTAGTATTTTGGGGGGTGTCACACAAATCCTTTTGGTGGGTCCATTAGACCTTTAGGAGGTCTTAGGGGCCCTCAATTGTGGTAAAATACTATGTTTTAGTGATTCGGGCTTTTGAAGACCATTGGCCAATTTTATTTGGAAATTCAATATTTTTTTGTCCTTTCGAGTAAGGGCCCGTTCAAATTGGGGTATTTACAACTGTCCTTCTTTGCAGGAATTGCGTGCAAATAACTGCAAAGAATAAACTAAACCCTATATTTGTACGGGCCAGAAAACATTTGCAAAAACACGACTTTAAATTACTGATTGCATTGATGACTTTTGTAGAAAATGACTACTCAAGGTTTGCAAGTTTTGCCTTATTAATTCCTTGATCTCGATGGCACGAAGCTCGTTTGAGATCTCGAATTTGAAGATTTGGTGAGTTTTGAAATTTGGATATTTTTTATCATGTTTTAACAGATCGGAGTTGACTGTAACTCGAAAGGATTTTTGAAATTATTTTGAATTTTGATTTTTTTTGTATTTTTATTTCATTTTTTATTTTGATTTTTTTATTTTTGATTTTTGATTTTTGATTTAATTTTTTATTTGATTTTTATTAATTGATCCATGTATGGAGCACAGATGGCGTTTGGTTCCATTTCATCCGTTTTTGAAGAACAGATAACATATTTTTTATTTCATCCGTGCTTGGAGCACGGATGCAATGCAATTTTCCTCATTCGTACTGGTAACATGGACCAGTACAAATTCAAACATTTTAAGCCACTCGCCTTTTCCTTTTTTTATTTTTCCTTTCTTCTTCCGTTTTTTCTCTGGTGTTTGGCGATTTCTCTTCCTCTTCTTCGCCTCTTCTTGATTTCGTGCTTGTGGTGGGATTTGTTTGTCATTTAAACAACCGAAAGTCACATTTAAGGCGTTGAAGTGGTCTTCTTTGCCATGATTTTCTTTTAATTTTTGAAGACTTAATTTCATCTCAAACTAGTCATACCCTTTTCAATTGGATTTTGAATGTTTTGCGGCTAATTTGGAAACTTTTGGTACCTTGGTCAATTGAGGTAGGTGCCCCCTATCTCTTTTTATTTCGATTTTTTTTTGTTTCATTATAGCATGAGAATTAATCTTGAAAATTTCCTTGAACACGATCATGTATCTTGCTCATTTATTTATTTATTTGTACTTTTTCTTTGCTTCATTTATTTTGGAATGCCACCCTGATTAACAATACCCTTCTTTATTATTTTTATTTTTATTATTTTGTTGTTGTTTGTTTATCATATGTTGGACACTATGTATGCCTTGATATGTTGGAAAGGGGTTGAATGGCATTGATTTGTGGAGTTTGATGGAAGGGGGGTTATTTGAGAATTTCCAAAGATGTTTGGGATTTCAGGTTTCTGACGAGTATTGATTTTGTGGAATTTGTTTTTGGGAGAATGGTTACAGGCATGATTGGTGGATTGCTTGGAGGGCAATACTATTGGGTTTTTTTTTATGGTTGGTGGATGATTGTTTGATGGATGTGATGGCCGTGGTTGGGTGAGGGGTTGAGCATGGTTATGGTTTGTGGAAGTGGGCTAAATTTGGGTTGGGTTTTTGACAGTAGTGGATGACTTGTGATTTGTGGGGACTATGATGATGGGATTGGCTTGATGTGTATGTTTGAAAGGGGAGTGTTAGTCTTGAGAGTGTATGGGTGGTTTGGGTGGAGTGGTTTTGAAAGTGATGTGGATTGTCGGTGGATTGGTTATTTAGGATTTGCAGGTATTCGAATTGTTTGGGGTAGATGAAGTAAGGCGAGATATCTTTGATGGGTTTAACAGTTTGGAGACTATTTTTGGCTAGAATTTTAGGTGTTTTGAGGACTGTTTTGAGTGGGAATTCAGGGTAATTTTAGGGTGAGAAATTGGGGTGGCTAAGGGACGGTTTTCAGGATGCTAAGGATGAGAAATATGGGTTATTTTAGGGACTGTCTTAGGCAAGAAATTGGAGTTGTTAGGGACTGGATTTGGGTGAGAAGTTTGGATTGTTTGGGGATTGGGTTAGGTGAGAAATTGGAACTATTTGGAGGATCTTTGTGGAGGGGTTTGTGGCGGTTAGGGGACTGTTTTAGTGGGAATTGGGCTTTTTAGAGATGGTTTAGGAATTGGATTAAGCGTGTAAACACCCCAATTTGAATGGGCCCTCGCTCGAAAGGGGCCCAAAAATAACAGTTTTTTAATAAAAGGTGCCAACAGGCCTCAAAGGCCAAAATCATTAAAAATGTGACATTTTGATCGAATCAAGACCTCTAAAACCTCCCAACAGGTTAGTGGGCCACCAAAAGGACTCGGCATGCTCCCATCTACCCCGCTCCACTCAAATACCGATTTTTCAATGAAGTGGGCAGACGGGCCTCGAAAGCCCGAATCACTGAAAAAGACATTTTGACCGAACCAAGGCCCCTAAGACCTCCCAATGGTTTAGGAGACCCACCAAAAGGGTGTGACCCATCCTACATGTGTTCGACCTTCACTGCTCCACCCTTGTACCTAAGAATACCCGAATGCTCGATAAAATTATTCAATGAGCCTAAAGAGCCCGACTTGCCAACACGTGGCATTTTTTATCAAACCAATGATTACAAAAATCTCAAAAAAAATTAATAAATTAAAAGATGTGAAACTTGGGATACCTACCCCTCCTCTACTTCCACCGCTCCTCCTCCGAATCCGCAAACACCCTAAGCCCATTTAAGTCCCACAAATCCTTAACCCTTTCCTAAATTAACCCCTTACCTTACCCCTAACCTAAAAATCAATCCCACATCATCTAAAATCTAAAACCAACCTACCTTCTTAAAATCATTTCTAAAATAATCCTAACCAATTCTTAAAACCCAAAACCATTTCCAAAACCTAAGCCCAACACTAAAAGCCCACAAACCACTATCCATATCCAATCCACAACCGATAACCCATAAACCATCACCCACATCAAACCAATCACCAATCTAACACCAAAAGATGACACATGTCATCATCCTTACTCACCTCCATCATCTAATCACCTACTCCCATCATCATTCTTTAAACAATTCATCTAACCCACATCACTTCTCTCCAAAATCACCTCAACCCATACCCTACCCTAACCTAACCTATCCCCATTCATCAACCACCCACATTACAACTCATATCCTACATACCCTAACCTATCCCCATTCTCTAACACCATCAACCACCCACATCACAACCCATATATCCTACACTTCACCCCATCACTTTTCCTTAAAATAGTCTAACAAAATCACCTTAACCCATACCTCTCACCATCATCATCAAATTAACCCATACCTTTCTCTCTAATCAACCAACCACCATCACCAATCAACTAATCTCATCATCTCCCCATTTTTCACATGTCATCATCTCCTCAATTCGCCCAAAATCCAATCAACCAACCTCTTACATTATCCATCCCCCCAAATCTAGCACCTTACCTCTTCCATCAACCCAACACTCAATCAAACACCTAACACCTTACACCCCCATTCTCTCCATCAACCATCACTCATCTCATCTCACCAAACACTCTACCCAAATGGATTTGGGTAAGATCCAAACTATTTGGGTCAAAATATAACCCATTTTTATTCATTACACAATTACTCACCTCTCCCTAAATTTCATACCCTTCACTTCTAAAACCCATGCCATTATTCCTCTTTCCAACCTTTCACCCCATTATACCCCTAAATACCCTCTAAATATCTATAAATACCCCCATCCTCATCCAAAAAATGGTTATCAATTCTTAATCATTATTACCAATTCTCACCCACACTACACAAAAATCTCATCAATCTTCTTTTACTAACTCCACACCAAGTCTTATCGAAAAAAAAAATCTAATCTCTACTAATCTCTACTCTACTCTCCTACTCCCACAATAATCCTCTAAAAAAATATATATACACACTCTCTCATATTCTACTAAGGATTTAAAAAGACAGAAGAAGAAGGAAAAAGGACAAAAAGAAGCTTCAAGGTGGGTTCAAAGTATACCCCATCCTCCCTCTAACCCTCTCCACTTCCCTCTTCTCTTACCCCCCTCCTCTCCTTTATTTTTGTTTTAGCATGCCTCTAAGATGTGATGCCACCCTCCCTTATCTCCGAAAGATTGGACTTCGATCCGATCGAAAGTATAAGGGTTGTAATCCTTTTTTTAAAAAGAACAAAAATCGATTTTAATCCTTAAAAGATTTTGAGACAATTGGTATGAGATTTCTTCTCAACTCCTGAGAATGGACCCTCAACGTTAGCCAATACTTTTTAAACCACACATGGCTCTTAAGGCTAATGATTTATAAAATATTGTTGCACGTGCACTTGCGAGCATAGCCCACTTCGCAAGTCACCCCACCCTCAATAAATTTAGCCCCGATGCTTAGTAGTTCTAGGGCTTGAGATCGTTATTTCAAGTGTCGAGGATGAACAAATCAAATCCGGTTACCAACCAACGACGTGTGTACTTCGGTATGCATCGAGGTTTGAAGATCGGGTAGCCGTGAACCACTTACTAGTCGCATGTATATGCCCGATTAGACAATGCTAGGACACAAGTTTCAAGTCCACATCGACCCCAAGCAAAGTTGTACTTACTTGAAATTGTTGTCGAGCTTCGAAACCCACATTGTAAGCCCAAGGAGGCACACTTGTATAGATCATAGGGTGCTTTCGTTTTGTTCTTTCCTTCTTTTGGGTAAGAGGGAGAAAAGTGTTGCATTATGTTAATGAAGAAAAAATACAATAGGAAGTGACCAAAAAGCAAAACATTGGACCAAAGAACCAGTTCTGTCAAATTCCAAAAACTGAAATTCTTTCTGGTCCGTGTCCATGACACAGACAGACAAAAATGTGCCCCATCCGTGTTGGGAGCACGGTTGAAGTAATATGTGCCTTATCCGTGTTAGGAACACGGTTGGAACAGTGAGCACCTCATCCACGTTTTAAGCATGGTTGAAACAGTGAATGTCTCATCCGTACCCAAAACACGGATAACATAAGGGTAATTACATCCGTGCCATTAATACAGACCTGAATGAATTCAAGCCCACAAAATGAATACAGTCCATTTTTGAAGGGGCCCGCCTACTATTGATCAAACATTCATGGCACCTTTAGAAAAATCCCAAGTTTTGGACAAATTAAGTAAAATGGATTTTTGTTAATCAATGTTTTCAAAAAATAAAAAAATAAAGAAAGGGGGGGAACTTGCGGATTTTCCCAAATCGAAACGATTTTGTGAACCGGGTCCCCACTCGTATCCATTTAGAACTGGGTCCACGACCCAGATCCCTTTTCACCTAGGTCCACAACCCAGATCCATATCCTTTTCAACTGGGTCCATGACCCAGATCCATATCCAGTTTAATTGGGTCCACGACCCATATCCTTTTTAACTGGGTCCACAACCCAGATTCATATCCATTTCAACCAGGTTCACGACCCAGATCCATATCCAATTTAACTAGGTCCATGACCCAGATCCATTTCAATTGGGTCCACGATCCAGATCCATGTCCATTTTAGCTGGGTCCACGACCCAGATCCATTTTAAATGGGTCCACGACCTAGATCCATCTCAATTGGGTCCCCAACCCAGATCCATCTCAACTGGGTCCACGACCCAGATCCTTTTCAACTCGGTCCATACCCCAGATCCACTACAACTAGGTCCACGACCTAGATCCATTTTCAACTGGGTTTACAACCCAACTCCAGATTGGGTTCACGACCTAGATCCAAACCCATTTCAGCTAGGTTTACAACCCAGATCCATTACAACTGGATCAGTTTCAACTAGGTCTAAGACCCAGATCCACTACAAACCGGATCCATATCCAACTTCGAACCAAGTCCATGATCTAACAAAGATAATAACGGATCAATTAACTCAAGTAATTCAATCTTTTTCAAAAAAAAAATACAAATTTTAAAAGCACCAATTGCAATCCTTGATCAAAGTCGGTGCCTAGAAAGATCTTATCCTGTTGATATGAGAGGGATAGACTACGTCTATTCAAGGAAATGAGGTGATTTAAGAGTGTCATTGTGCGCCGCCTCTTCCCAAGAGATCAGCCTGGCCGATTGGAAGCTACCAAAAACATGGGTTGTTCCAACTCGATTTATCTCAGAAACTACTTTTTTAAAATAGTCTCCGGATTTTGTGTCGATGCCAGCTCCATGTTGATGAAATTACTTTTTCAAAATATTTTTTCGACTCCGTGTCGATGCCAGCTCCGTGTTGATGAAATAAATTTTTCAAAACATTTTCCCGACTCCGTGTCGATGCCAGCTCTGTGCTGATGAAATTTCTTTTCAAAATATTTTTTCGACTCCACGTCGATGCCAGCTCCGTTCTGATGAAATTACCTTTTCAAAATATTTTCCCGACTCCGTGTTGATGCCAACTCCGTGCTGATGAAATTACCTTTTCAAAATATTTTTCGAACTCCGTGTAGATGCCAGCTCCGTACTGAAGAAATTACTTTTTCAACAATATTTTACCGACTCCGTGTCGATACCAGCTCCGTGCGGAGATAACTTTATTTTCAAAAATATTTTACCAACTCCGTGTCGATGCCAGCTCCGTGCTGATGCCAACTTCGCTTTGATACCGACTCCGTGTCAATGCCAACTCCGTGCTGATGAAATTACCTTTTCAAAATATTTTCTCGATTCCGTGTCGATGCCAGCTCCGTGCTGATGAAATTACTTTTTCAACAATATTTTACCGACTTCGTGTTGATGTTAGCTCCGTGCTGATGAAATCACTTTTTCAAAATATTTTTTCGACTCCGTGTCGATGCCAACTACGTGCTGATGAAATCACTTTTTCAAAATATTTTCCCGACTCCGTGTTGATGCCAACTCCGTGCTGATGAAATTACCTTTTCAAAATATTTTTCGAACTCCGTGTAGATGCCAGCTCTGTACTGATGAAATTACTTTTTCAACAATATTTTACCGACTCCGTGTCGATGCCAGCTCCGTGCGGAGATAACTTTATTTTCAAAAATATTTTACCAACTCCGTGTCGATGCCAGCTCCGTGCTGATGCCAACTCCGCTTTGATGCCGACTCCGTGTCAATGCCAACTCCGTGCTGATGAAATTACCTTTTCAAAATATTTTCCCAATTCCGTGTCGATGCCAGCTCCGTGCTGACTAAATTACTTTTTCAATAATATTTTACCGACTCCGTGTCGATGTTGCTCCGTGCTGATGAAATCACTTTTTCAAAATATTTTTCCGACTCCATGTCGATGCCAACTACGTTCTGATGAAATTACTTTTTCAAAATATTTTCCCGACTCCGTGTCGATACCAGCTTCGTACTGATGAAACAACTTTTTCAAAATGTTTTTCTGACTTCGTGTTGATGCCAACTCCGTGCTGATGCCAACTCTGCGTTGATGTTGACTCTGTGTCAATGCCAGTCCCGCGCTGAGATAATTCTATTTTCAAAACATTTTACCGACTCCATGTCGATGCTAATTCCATGCTGATGTAATTACGTTTTCAAAATATTTCAACATCCCCATGTCAATGCCAGCTCCACGCTAATGCCAAGTCCGTGTTGATGCCAACTCTGTGCCGATTCCAGCTCCGTGCTGGTATATTTCCTTTTTTTAAAAAAGTACTTCACAAACTCCATGTTGATGCTGGCTCTACGTTGAGAAATTACTTTTTTTTTGTTAAAACTCATAATAAACAACTTTACCTGACCTAATAAAACATCATGCATCTTCATTTTTGTAAACAAGATAGTAACGCTTAGTTTTCTGTACTAACAGGTGGCCAAACGAAAGAAATACAAGCAGCCAGTGGTACCCCCATATTTTCTTAAATCATCTAAAATCCCCATGAGTTCTTCTGAACCAGCACAGCCCACAGCGGTCGAAACGTCAGGTATCGATCTACAAATAGCAGCACTATTGAAAATAATCGAGAGGTAAGAAAAGATAGTAAGTGATGAGTGTCTCCAAACACTCAATTATACGCATATTTTTCGGATATTTATCTTGATTTTTGTACCTATTTCTCTATATTAAGATAATAATCATGATAAGCCTCAAAACACCATGTTGCATATTAATTAGGCTTAATTATATATAAATAAATTCATTTACTAGATAAATATAATTACGTGTGTTTCTTGTGTAGGAAATCAACATTTTGAAATCAAAATTTTAAGACAAAAACATTTGGGCCCACTTTGGAATGCCCTAATCCTTAACTCATATTTTCCTCTTTTGTCTTTTTGTGTATAGAAAAGTATAGCCTACTTTTAAACTCTTCTACACACATTTTTTTCTATAAATAGAGCCTCAATCTCTAGAGAAAGGGTCTCATCTTGGTTCTCTTATCCAGGACTCCTTTAATCTAAGACTCTTAGCTTCTTCTCTTATTTTTTGTATTTTTATCTTCTAGTTATTTTCTTTTGGCGAAAAATTTTGTAAGAAGTAGAAGAAGAAGTTGTAAGTTTCTCCATAAAATGAAGAAACGTTCTTTCATCTCTTATCTTCCCTCTCTTGCAATGAAATTAGGCTAAGTTCCCCTCCATTGGAGAGTGGAAAAGCCTAGAGCAAGTTCTTGTGTTGTTTCTAATTTCATGTCTTTCTTTTATTTAAAATGCTTATGAGTTCTCTTTAAGTTTCTTACACCTTTTATTCTTAATATAGATACTTTATGCTTAGATTAGATCAACATAAAGTATGGTTAAACTAGATAATTGGTAGTAGGAAGTTTTCAAAGAATTCTACTTTGTTTATATTCTCTCATTTCATTTCATTTGTAAAATTTTTAGATCTAAGGAGCTAACACCAAGTCCTTACGATTGAGTTATAAAAAGACTATAAACTAGGAATTATTCATCAACATGTTCTAGGTAGATCCACCTCCAATGGTGCTTTAATTTCATAATTTTACTTTCTTTTAATTTCATTTACTTTTGTTCATTTTCTAGCAATTTTACATCTTCTTATAAGTTCAAAAATTGAAAGAAAAATAGTTTTAATTCTTTTTAGTTAATTTGAATTTTATCCTCTTAGCTTAACTCTACTCATCCTTTCTCTTGGGTTCGATCCCTACTTGTCCCACAAGTAAGGTAAAAGTAAGATTAATATTAACTCCGGTGAAAAGAATAACGATAGTCTCATCAGAATTTTGGCGTCGCTGCCAGGAAAAAGTAAATGTATTAGTGATAAATTTTGATTTAAAATTCATTTCTTTCATTTTTATTTTATTTTATTTTTTTCTTTTGGTTTCTTTCTATAAATTCAAGTATTCTTGAGGTTTTAAGAGAGAAGAAAGAAGAAAAATATTGAAAAAAAAATCATTCCCGTTTTCTTTTTCACCCTAGATAACAAAACTTAAACTAACTGTAACTTTCTACTCCGATCTACGATTATCTATTATAATATATCGATTTGGGGTAGAACAAAATTTTTTATAAAATGTGAGTTAGTCAGAAAGATTGTGGTAAGTAAGATTTCATTTTTGAGTCTGTTTACTATCATTTTTGCTTACATTTCTATTTTGTTTCTTATAGGTGAACATTTTTTTTTCTTCTTTTCTTTCAATTTCCTTTCATCTTTAGTTAAGTTTATTTTTTTTATTTATTTTAGAAACTCTTGTATAAGATTCTTTGTAATTTTTTTTAATTATCCAAGAAGGCTTGGATTGTAATAGACTAAGGAAGGACGACGGGTGGATAATACCATCACGGCTCCTTAGGTTTGCACACCAAAATTGGAGTTGGTGGCCTAAGTCGACTTAAACCGTCTTCACCCCATCTAGCACGGGAGGTAACCTCGAAACACCCACGCCTCTCTTTGCTAGTGGGTTACTCATTGCCTTTGTATGTTATTTTTTCAATTTGCACACGCTTTGAATAGTTAATTAAGTAGTAAAGAGCACCCTTCTCCTAGGGATGGCATGACAAGATAAGGATTGGAAGTCATTACCAATTCCTTACTCTAATTAGGATAATCAACTCACTAGTCATCCAATCAAATTAATTAAAATTAATTAGACTTGACTATAGGGCCCACGAGCTCAATAGAAGAAATTCCGCTTCAAGTTGTGCCAATTGTGCTTCTTGGTCATCTTTTGTATCTAGTAAGATCTTATCCTTTGAGGGGATAGACTCAGTCTAGTCAAGAAAGGAAGGTGAATTAAGAGTGCCCTTGCTTATGCATTGTGCGCCACCTCCAATTTGGAGATCCGAATGATTCAAACTTGACTTCATAGAACCGAGTTAGAAGGCTAGTTGTGTTATTTCTACCTAGTTAGGAACTGTTTAGATTTAGACAACCTATCTAGGTCTAGTCTTTTATTTTCGTGATTGTTTGATCGACTGTGTGATTTGAATGCTTGGTAGACGTTCACAAAACAACGTGTTAGAACCATTTAATCCTGAGATCGAACGTACCATTAGTAGGATACGCAAGACACCATCAATAGTTATGATGGACGATCGAGAGCGAACTCTTAATGAGTAATTCGCTCCAACTTCCGCATCTCCTTCTATATGCATTGTGTTACCATTGAACAATGCACCTCAGTTTGAAATTAGGACTGCCACTATCAATATGCTCCCAAAGTTTCATGGTTTAGAGCGTGAACAACCTTACACCCACCTTAATCGATTCTTGACTATATGTCAAATTTTTAGAAATCAGAATCTAGATGAGGAGAGTATCAAGTTTATTCTGTTCCCGTTATCCCTGGAAGACCACGCAGCTGCGTGGTTGAACTCCCTAACACCCAGTTCCATATCCACCTAGGATGTTATATCTAAGAAATTTATGGCCAAATTCTACCCCGTTGTCAAAACTGAGAAAATAAAGGACTCCATTAGAAATTTTAGAGCCCGTCCTGATGATGAATTTTCTCAAACTTGGGAAATATTCAATGATTTATTGGTCCAGTGCTCACACCATGGCATTGACAAAGCATAGTTTGTGCAAAGTTTTTATAGAGGATTAACAATGAATCAACGTACCTTAATCGAATCAATGCATAAGGGTCAATTCATGAACCAGACTCCTAACCAAGTGTATGATTTCCTCGAAGAGTTAGCCGAGAGTGCTCAAAATTGGAGCACTAATCAAGAAGAGTTTGATAGAGACGATCCAGTTAGGAAGATAGGCATGTATGAGATGAAAGTAGACCCTAATCTCAAAAATGGCATATCTAGTCTAGTGAGTGGGATGAACAATCTCACGAAGAAATTATATGCCTTTACCATCTCAGCATCCAAATCTCACCTAGATCCTCGTACAATTTCGCAAGTGACTATCGAACCAAGTTATTTGTGCGTCATATGCTACGGCAACGACCATTTGGTAAAGTGTTGTCCCACCTTGCCTCAAATCAAAGTTGAACAAGCAAATGCGATTAATGGCTATAGTGCTTTTAGGAAGCCAACTCTAAACTCTTTTAGCTAAATGTATCACCCAGATAATAGGTTCCATCTTAATTTTTCATACAGACAGAACGAACCTATTCAATCTAGTGGTTCGTCAAGTTACAATAGGAGTTTTCCTAGACAATTTAGTTCTTCCACAAACCAAGCCATTGCTCCTCAAGCCCCTTACCAACCCCAACAATCTACAAATTGTAGAGCCATCATACCAGATCCCATTACCAATTACCAGCAGCCTGCCCAACAATAGTCGTCTTTAGAATTTATAATTGTCGAATTGATGAGGCAGCAACAATAGTTCATCCAAACTCAACAGCATACCCATAAAATCAAACTCAGATTAACCAGGTCACTATGCAATCCATTGCTAAGATAGAAGTTTAGTTGGGGCAGTTATCTCTCTCTTTGAGTGGGAGAGAGAAAGGTCAATTTCCTAGTCAGACTATCCCTAACCCTAGAGGTCAACCTTTGATTTCAAACGAATCAAAAGGTCAATATGAAGTAGGAAGCCATTCTAGAGCTCCACAAGACTCAGTCCAGGCTATTCACATCTTACGTTCGGGAAAGAAGGTGGACAAAAAGGTCCAACCTATTGACAAGGAAGAAAAAATCCTAGAGAATGACAAAGTTAAAAAAGAAGTCGTAGAATCTCCAAAAGAGAAGGAGAAAGATTTTAAAATCTTTCCATCATTTTGTCGATTCCAAAAACTCTATTTTCTCATCGTCTTAGAGATTATAAAAAATGTAAGCAGTTTGAGGGTGTTTTAGAAGTCTTCCAAAATGTGCATATCAATATTTCATTCCTAGATGCCATTAAGCAGATACCTTCTTATGTGAAATTTCTAAAGGATTTAACCACAGCTAAAAGGAAAACACCGTTTCCTCGGGAAGCCATCATGGCAGTCCAAGCTTCATCGCACATCCAACAAACGATTGCACCAAAATTTAAGGATCCTGGATGTCCGAAAATTTTCATTCATATTGGAAATCAAGTGGTCGAAAAATGTCTCTTAGACTTAGGGGCCAGTGTGAACCTTTTACCATATTCGATTTACAAACAATTAGGTTTAGGGGTTTTGAAATCCACCGATATCACATTGAGTCTCGCCGATAGGTCCATAAAAATTCCAACGGTATAGTTGAGGATGTGATAGTTAAAGTTAAAGATTTCTATTTCTCTGTTGACTTTGTTGTCTTAGACACAGAGCCAGTCATCAATTTGAATAGTCATATTCCTATCATCTTAGGACGTCTATTCTTAGCCACGTCTGACGCAGTCATTCGTTGTAGAAACGGGATTATGACTTTAGCATTTGGGGATATGAAAGTGAAACTGAACGTTTTCCATAATTTCCAAGGAATTGATGTAGATGATGGTATGGAGAAAGTGAAGATGATAGATACGCTAGTCAATCAAACGTATCAAGAGTTAGGGTATTCTAATCCCCTAACTAAATGTTTGGCTCACTTTGGCCTTGACTTGGACGTCAAAGAGTCTATAAGCGAAGTCAATGCTTTGCTTGAATCCGTTCCACTCTTAGATTCTGTGCGGTGGCATGCAAAAACTGAAAGTCTTCCTTTGCACACATCCAATCTTGTTCCTTCCCATGTCGAGCCTCCAAAATTAGAACTCAAGTCACTTCCAGAGACCTTGAGATATGCATTTCTTGGTAAAAATCAAATCTTGCCCGTGATCATTTCCTCTCACCTCAATGAAGTTTAAGAGGGAAAGTTGTTAGGAGTATTAAGAGAATATCAATAAGCTATTGATTGGAGTATAGTTGACATTAAGGGAATTAGTCCATCTTTGGTAATGTACCACATTCGTTTAGAGGATTTTACTAAGCCTTCCTTAGAACCTCATAGACGGTCAAATCCTATCATGAAAGACGTGATTCGGATAGAAGTGATGAAATTACTAGATACATGTATTATCTATCCTATCTCTGACAGTCGTTGGGTGAGTCCTATACAAGTGGTTCCTAAGAAATCTGGTATCACTGTGGTAGTAAACCAGGACAACGAATTAATCCCCACTCGAGTCCAAAATGGATGGAGAATGTGTATCGATCATAGAAAACTCAACTCGATGACTCCTAAAGATTATTTTCCCTTACCTTTCATTGATCAAATGTTAGAGCGTCTAGCAGGACATTCTTACTATTGCTTCTTAGATGGTTATTTTGGGTACAACCAAATACCTGTTGCTCCAATCGATCAAGAAAAAACAACTTTCACCTGTCCTTTTGAAACTCTTGCGTATCGTCGCATGCCTTTTGGATTGTACAATGCACCCGTTATTTTTCAACGGTGCATGATTGTGCAATGCACCCGTTACTTTTCAATGTCTCCATCATTTGACTTTGGTCCTTGTACGTTGCAAAAAGGTCAATCTAGTCCTCAATTGGGAAAAATGTCATTTCATGGTAACATCGGGAATTGTGCTAGGGCACATTGTTTCTGCTAAGGGAATTAAGGTAGATAAGGCAAAGGTAGGTCTAATCGAAAAATTATCACCTCCTACAACGGTCAAAGAAATTAGGTCATTCATAGGCCATGCGGGTTTCTATCGTAGATTCATTAAAGATTTCGAAAAAATCTCTAAGCCTTTATGTGAGCTATTGGGAAAGGATGTTCCTTTCAACTTTTCAGAGTCATGTTTCTCTGCGTTCAACAAGCTCAAGTCCTAGTTAACCTCGGCACCCATTATTCAACATTCAAACTGGAGCATTCCATTCGAAGTTATGTGCGACACTTCAGATTATGAAATAGGCACTATTTTAGGTCAGTAAATTGAAAAACAATCTCATGTTATCCAATATGCTAGTAAAACCCTTAACGATGCTCAGCTTAACTACTCTACAACAGAGAAGAAAATGCTAGTAGTGGTCTATGCTGTTGAAAAATTTTGCCCCTATCTCATAGGATCTAAAGTCGTGATCTATATAGATAACGCAGCATTGAAGTACCTTCTATCAAAGAAAGATGCTAAAGCAAGGTTAATCCGTTGGATTCTACTTCTACAAGAGTTCGATCTCGAGATCCGAGACAAAAAAGGAACAGAAAATATCATAGCTGATCACTTGTCTAGGATAGTTAACAAGCCATCTGAGGAGTCCTTACCCATCTCTGAATCCTTTCCCAATGAGAAACTTATGCAAATCTCTCAAGCCAATGCTCCATGGTATGTGAACATTGTCAACTACCTAGTTATAGGTCAATTTCCAATCTAAATGACTAGCCAAGAGAAACTTCGTCTTCTATCGAAAGTAAAATGGTATTTCTGGGATGAGCCATACTTATTTAAGTATTATCCCGATCAAATCATTAGACGTTGTATTTCAACCTGTGAGCAAGTCAATATCCTAGAGGTTTGTCATAATCATGCCTGCGGAGGGCACTTCAGTGGTAAGAAGACCGTTATGAAAATCTTACAATGTGGTTTTTTCTGGCCTAGTATTTTTTGTGATGCCCACGAGTTTAGCAAATCTTGTGATAAATGTCAGAAATTAGGAAAAATCTCCAAAAGAAATGAAATGCCTCAAAATCCTATCCTGATCATCGAAATTTTTGACGTGTGGGGTATAAACATCATGGGACCATTTCTTATCTCCCAAGATTATCAATATATCCTAGTTGCTGTTGATTATGTGTCAAAATGGGTCGAAGCTGTGGCATGTAGAACTAACGATCACAAGGTTGTGGTAAAATTCATTAAGGAGAAGATTTTTTCAAGATTCGGTACTCCGCGAGCTATCATAAGTGATGGTGGCTCACATTTTTGCAACAAGATCTTTGTTGCATTGATGAAGAAATACCTCATAACGCATATGGTTACCACACCTTACCACCCACAAACAAGTGGGCAAGTAGAGATTTCTAATATGTAAATAAAGACTATCCTAGAAAAAATAGTCAATCCTTCAAGGAAAGATTGGTCTTTGAGATTGAGTTATTTACTCTAGGCCTATAGGACTGCATTCAAGACACCCATAGGGATGTTTCCTTACCGGTTAGTTTTTGGTAAGGTCTGTCATCTCCCTGTAGAACTCGAGATTCGTGTATATTAGGCGATCAAGCGTCTCAACTTTGATTTTGATAAAGTTGGTGAGAAGCGAAAGTTACAACTAGACGAGTTAGAAGAGATTAGAAATGACTCGTATGAGTATACCAAAAGGTACAAAGAACGTATCAAATTCTTTCACGATAGGCACATTCTTAGGAAGAATTTCATTCATAATCAAAGAGTTTTGTTGTATGATAACAGACTCCACTTTTTTCCACGAAAACTTAAGTGTCGATGGACTAGCCCATATATTATCCAAACAATCTACTCCCATGGTACTGTTGAAGTCTTTAATCCTAAGGACGGATCCACTTTCAAAGTGAATGGCCAACGTCTCAAACCTTTTCTCGAGTATGTTCCGCAGGAGGAAGTTCTTCTCCTCGATGACCCCGTCTATCAAAATTAACTTTGTTTTTGTTTGGCTAAAGACGTTACACTTAGCGCTTCTAGGAGGCAACCCACACTTTTCAGGGGATATTGTGTTAAATATCAACAGGACTGTAAGGTCTTTCTCAGGTGCTATCTAACCCACTTTATTTCATTTTGTCAATTTCAATTTTACCTTTACATGTATATGTTGAAATATTGAGGACAATATAATGTTTAAGTTTGAGGGTGTATGTGTCGGATTTCCACTTATTATTTTCTTCTTTCATTTCAAAAAAATAAAAAATAAAAAATAGTTGGTGACTTTGTTGTATTTTGCTCAAAATCTTAGCTTGTATCTTTAAACACTTGGTTAAAAATATTTAATCAATCTTTCATTGGAAGCTATGATTTGGAGTCCCCATTTGCATTTCTCTTAGGCAAAAGTTAGAGCAAAGTTATCTTTTGGTTTATAGTCACTTCTAATAAGGTTACCAAGAGTCTAGATTGCATTAAGAGAGCTTGTTACCTTCTTTCTACCTAGAGTTTAAGGAAAAACTAGGTTTGATGAAGTTTGACTTCTTTGTTCAATTGGTTAGCTGATTAGAAGAAATACAGAGCTGGGTTGTATACACCTTATACAACAACCATTGAATTAGACTGGGTACCTTGAAAAAGACTGCCTACTTTTCTTAGAAAAAGAGTGAAGAAGTAATATAAAAAAAAAAGACTTTTAAGAAAAAAAAATTCAAAGATCCAAAAGTTTATGTAAAGTTTTAGTAGGGTGAAAGCCATCAAGTATAAAAATATGAGTATACTGGAATATCACAGATAAAGCCCCTTAGAGGTATTAAAGTGAATATCCACACTTCTCACTACCCCAGACAGGATGCTAAGTCTAGAATTAAACCCTAAGTTACTCCAACTATTCTTGAGTAGTTAGAAGGTTGAAACTCATTATAGGAAATCGAATCTCTTAAATTTCTGAGTTAGAACCATTATCGCTCAAAGGTCAATTTAAGTATAAGTTTTATCGTAGAGAAATAAGGGTGAAATCACCTCGACCCCCGCGGTCATCCGCTAAATAAAAAATTAGGGATCCGATTACATATCTCGAGGATTTTTAAAAGAATAGGGAGTCGCCACCTAGTTTAGGTTTAGGAACCAAAATTAACTTCAAATGGATATGGGTCGGTCTATGGATCAGAGAGATGGGTAAGGGGTTAGGTTACGGATTTCGGAAGGTGTTAGGCACCGAACCCGCCTGATCAAGATGATCAGTCTCTACTACGATCAAAAAATATCCTACGATCAATATTCAAAGACTAAAAGTTAAATTAGGGTCCAATCATCATCAAATTGCATCGGATTTACTAAACAAATCTTACGGTTAAAATAATTACATGATTTAATAAGGCATACATGACACCAAAAATTAATTGATCAATTCGATCATACTTTGAATAATAAAAAATCAATTTTCAATGCCACGTATATGAAATTAATGAATTGGCTCATTGATGATATTTATTAAAGAAATTTGATTTCTGAATCGTCACGTACACTAAATTAGTGAGTTGACTCATACATTATTAATCAAAGAAATCCGATTTTTGGATTGCCACGTACATCCTAAAATTAGCAAGTTAACTCACAAATTATTAATCAAAGAAATATGATTTTTGGATTGCCACGTGTATTAACATCAGTGAGTCAACTCACATGTCCAATTTCATAGAAAATCGAATCAAATTTTCAATGTCCCCAAAATTAGTGAGTCGACTCACAATTTGTTAATCAAAATAATCTTTGATTATTTTCAAAATTGTCACATGTATTAAATCTGTGAATTAACCCGCATGCACAATTTCTAAAAAATCTAACCAAATTTTCAATGTACCAAAAAATCAACGAGTCGACTCACAATTTGTTAATCAAAAGAATCTTAATTTTTTTTTGAATCGCCACGTGTATTAAATCGGTGATTTAACCCACATGCCTAATTTAAAATAAAATAGATTCGAATTTTCAATGTCCCCAAAATTAGCGAGTCGACTAGCAATTTTTATTGTGAAAATCGATTTTTTATTTTTATGTTTCATGTACACCATTAATTTTTATTGAGTCGATAAATATCTACATTAATGAGTTGACCCAACAACATCAAAAAGTGACGAATCAATCTGATAAATATTAACACCCAATGAGCCGGTCCATCAACTTGGTATATGTGAATTGATTCAATCGATCTATTAATCAAAAAAATATGGGCGAATTGATACACTAATATTTCAAAAACTCGAAAATTGTCATTAGTGCCACGTATACCCCAAAAATCAATGAATTAGTTTAGATGCATACTAAATCAAGAAACAGTAAAAATAAATAAACAAATAAATAAAAGTAAAATAAAATAAAATGAAATTAAAAAATTTTACCTTTGCCAAATAATTTTGGAAGCGTGGATTCCTTCAAAAAAAGAACCAAATGAAGTGTTGCGATGACTTAAGCATGAATGTCGAGTTCGATGGAATTCGAAGGTAGCTATTGGAGGTGAGAATGGCAATCTAAAACGAATGTCTCTTTTTTTCTTAGAATAAAAAAAAGTAAAAGAAAAGGTCTAAAATATGGTGAAGGACAGCAATAGACACATTTTTATTTTCTTTTTGAATGGTTGCTTTTTTGATGGTTTTTAATGGAGAAGATAAGAGAGAAGGAGCTGTTAATGGAAGAGAAAATGGTGGTAATGTTGCTGAGATGTTGAAGGACCAAGGGGGTAGCAATGGGGGCGTTAATGGAGGAGAAAATAACGACTGATTTTAATGGTGCAACGAGGGAGAGTTGCAGGTTTTTTTTTGTTTTTCTTCTTTTTCCTCTCTAAAAAAATGTGGGACAACAAAGACAAATTTGGAATGAGGGAGATGAAGTGAAGATGAGGGAGATGAAGTGGAGATAGGCTATAGTAGATTTTTTTTTTAAAAAATAGAGAAGATGAGCTGCTGTTTTTTTTGTTTTATGGACATGAAGGGGTGTTATTTTTTAATGGAGGCAGCCCAAAAAACGTTTTTTTCGAATTTATGGAGAGGAAGAAGATAGGGAAGGGTAGAAGTGCAAGGTAGAGGGAGGAAGGAATGTTAGAGAAGAAAACGTGGAGATGAGGGAGGCTACAATAGATTTTTAAATGGAGAAAAAAAAGTTCCAGGTTTTTTTTTTTTAATGGCAGCTAAGTAAAAAAAATCTCTCTACTAATTCGTTGCTTCCCTTCTCTTTAATAATAGTGTTCCTCATCAAAATGTGAGAGAGGGAGAGAGGGAGAGAGTGAGGAGAAGGAGTGGGTGTTGTGTGGGTGAAGAGAGAAGTTGGAGAAGAAGAAGTGGAACACGTGGGGAAGAAGAAGAAACGTGGTTTCTTCTTCTTTCTTTTATTTTTGAAATTTTTTTTTCTTTTATTTTTTAAAAGAATGAGTGATGAGGATCTTATGCTATTCTTACTACAGTAACTCTCCGCCAATGAGTTGTGATTAGTCAATTTAATTTTTCTTCCGATTGGTTGATTTCGAAATTTTTTTATTTGAGTAGACATTTTGATTTAAATTTCAATTTGATGTTTTAAATTACATTTGAATTTGTATTTGGTTTTAAATTTTGAATTTCGATTACAATTTAATTTGACTTTTGATTTTATTATTAGTTGTTGGTCGGTTTGATTTTGTTTCGATTCGTTAAGTTTTGAGTTTTAATTTGATTTTAGATTGGGTTCGATTTTAAATTTTAAATTTATTGATAGAATTTAAGTTTAATTTTGATGGTTGATTACTTGAAATTTTTATTTTGGTTGATCGAATTTTTATTATTATTATTATTATTATTATTTTTTAATTAAAATTTTTTTTTTGATTGGATTTAATTGTTCGATTTTAATTTTAATTGTTTCATTTTAATTTTAATTGTTTGGTTTTAATTTTAATTGTTTAATTTTTAATTTGAATTTTATTTTTAGTTTAGATTGGATTTCGATTTTTATTACATCATCCTAGGGATCGGGATCTCTAAATTATAGAGTTGGATCTTGAGGGGTATTTTGGTCTTTTGACGATTTTTACAGATTTTCTCGAACTTCTTTGTTTTCATCTATTTGGGTCTCGTTAGACTCGAAATCACATTCTGAGTGCAATGGAAGTACTTTCGAGATTTTTCGGAGGTCCGAGGTATAGGAGGGGTATTTTCGTCATTTTGATGATTTTTTACAAATTTTTATAAATTTCTCTATTTTCATTGATTAATGTCCCGTTAGATTCGAAATCACATTCTGAGTGCAATGGAGGTACTTTCGAGACTTTTCAGAGATCTAAAATTTATGAAAGGTATTTTCGTCATTTTGATGATTTTTTTACAGATTTTTTTGAATTTTATCGTAAGGTTTCTTTCAGTCACTTTGTGAGTATTTTTAAGTTCTAAAATTATATTTTTCTAGCGTAGCGAGGTCTCTAAGTTATCGAATTGTGTAACGAACCTATGCGTACGTGCTTACTAAGTCGGGTGTAAGGTGTAGCGATCCTAAGCGTGCGTAAATTTCTAGGTCAAGTAGTGACGAGTAGGGGGGATGAAAAGACTAGAAACCGAATGAATTAAACAGTACTCACAAACCTTCGAGTTCTTTTATATTCATCATTAAGAATCCACCAAAATCGGGTGACAAATTGTCGAATTAGGCAGATGCAGTAATGGGGTATCTACAAAGGGTTGGGACTCTATACCAAGCAGTACTTCCAATTGATTGACAAAATTAAAAAAAGACTTGTGCTTTCCAATATAAGTTTTGATTTTGACTATTTTTACTTCAAAGTTGTTTTCAAATTTTGTGGGTATATTTTCTGCAAACCTTCACGAGTCAAACTCATCCACTAGGGGTAACCTAGCAGTTCAAGGGCTTGCTACATTCTCTAAATGTAGTCGAGGTGCCTGCGAAAGTGACAGTTTTATTTTCTAGGGACTAGAAAAAGATAAGTTTGGGGGTGTGATGAGTGTCTCCAAACACTCAATTATACGCACATTTTTTGGATATTTATCTTGATTTTTGTACCTATTTCTCTATATTAAGGTAATAATCATGATAAGCCTCATAACACCATGTTATATATTAATTAGGCTTAATTATATATAAATAAATTTATTTATTAGATAAATATAATTACGTGTGTTTCTTATGCAGGAAATCAACATTTTGGAATTAAAATCTTAAGACAAAAGCATTTAGGCCCACTTTGGAATGCCTTAATCCTTTGAAATGCCCTAATCCTTAACTCATATTCTCCTCTTTTATTTTTTTGTGCAAAGAAAAGTGGAGGCTATTTTTAGACTCTTCTATACACATTTTTCTCTATAACTAGAGCCTTCATCTCTAAAGAAAGGGTCACATCTTTGTTCTCTTATCCAAGACTCCTTTAATCTAAGGCTCTTAACCTCTTCTCTTATTTTTTGTATTTTTATCTTCTAGTTATTTTCTTTTGGCTAAAAGTTTTGTAAGAAGTAGAAAAAAAGAAGAAGTTGTAAGTTTCTCCATGAAATGAAGAAAAGTTCTTTCATCTCTTATCTTCCCTCTCTTGCAATGAAATTAGGCTAAGTTCCCCTCCATTGGAGAGTGGAAAAACCTAGAGCAAGTACTTGTGTTGTTTCTAATTTCATGCCTTTCTTTTATTTAAAATGCTTATAAATTCTCTTGAAGTTTCTTACCCACTTTATTCTTAATATAGATACTTTATGCTTAGATTAGATCAATATAATGTATGCTTAAACTAGATAATTGGTAGTAGGAAGTTTTCAAAGAATTCTACTTTGTTTATGTTCCCTCATTTCATTTCATTTGTAAAATTTTCCGATCTAAGGAGCTAACACCAAGCCCTTACGATTGAGTTATAAAAAGGCTAGAAACTAGGAATTGCTCATCAACATGTTCTAGGTAGATCCACCTCCAATAGTGCTTTAATTTTATAAGTTTACTTGCTTTTAATTTGATTTATTTTAGTTCATTTTCTAGCAATTTTACATCTTCTTATAAGTTCAAAAATATAAAAAAAAAAATAGTTTTAATTCCTTTTAGTTAATTTGAATTTTATCCTCTCAGCTTAACTCTACTTCTCTTTTCTCTTAGGTTCAATCCCCTACTTGCCCTAAAAGTAAAGTAAAAGTAAGATTAATATTAACTCCGGTGAGAAGAACAACGATAGTCTCATCAGTAAGTACCGTGTTAGTCAATGCTAGCATCATACAAGTCCAAGCCCAAACACTACAACAGCATGCATCCGGATCAAATCAAAATCTACCCAAGCAACCTCCGCAGGGACCACAGACCACCATGCCACCTGTAGCGCCTGAATACCAGGGGCCCCCGCTCTATATTCCACAGAATCGACCACTCCCTTTGGTCATTCTTGATGACGAATGTGAGTACAGGGCTATAGAGGCCAAAAACACGACTGATGAAAATTTGGCTCAACAAATCGAGTCTTTGCAAGAAGAGATGAAGATAATGAAAGTCCTGAATACCATGAGTAGAACTCAGTTCAAGGACCTCTATTTTTACCCCAATGCTCAATTACCGGTCAAGTTCAAGTGTCTGGAGTTCGAAAAGTATAATGGAGTAGGGTGCCCTCGATCCGTGGATCTATGTGCCAATATGGCGAGAATGACAGATTGCTACTACAGTTGTTTCAAAGGAGTTTAAAGGGTGAAAGCGCCCTCGATCCGTGGGGTGAGCGGATCCACTTTTGACCTTTGAGGTTTGGGAGTCGCCACCTAGTTATTACAGTCTAGGAACCGATCATTGACTCTAAAAATAAAGACAACTAATCTACGAAAGGAAATATGGGTTCGGGGATCACATTACAGGGTTGGAAAGTGTTAGGCACCAACCCCGCCCGGCAAGTGCCGGTCTCTATTTCTTTCCAAAAATCGGTTCCATTGCAAAATAGACCAAGAATAATAAATAATTATAATAAAAGATATAAAAGAAAGTTACCTTGCCGATTACAACGATTCCCTCAACACCAACGAAGAGTATCTACGTATGTGTTTCCTTGCTATTCGCCTGCCACCGGATTTGATTTCTGATCTCCAAGTTGAGGTATCTTCTTCTTAGATCTGTGAGTTTTCTGATTTTTCTTATGGATTTGAAGGTATTTTTGAAGAATTTTTTGGGTGTTTTTTGAGCTAAAGTTGAGGTATGGATGTTAGGTAAGGAGTTAGGACTTCAAAATTAGGATTTTGGGAAGATTGGGAAGCTTTCTTAACCTACTTTTCCTAGGATTTATGATTTGACACTAAAATAGGGTGTGAGGACCCCTATTTATAGATTTTTTTTAAGGGTTGATTTAGATATAATTAGTGTTTAATTAGAATTCTTTTAGTTAGAATTGTATTTTAGTTAGAATTGTTTTAAGTAGAGTTGTATTTTAGTTAGAACTCTATTAAATAGAGTTATTATTTAATTAGAACTCTATTAGGATTTTGACTTTTGGTCTTATTTGATTGACTTTAAGATTTTGACTTTAGTCTTAATTGATTGACTTTAATATCTTGATTTTAGTCTTACTTAATTGACTTTAATTTTGACTTTAGTCTTATTTGATTGACTTTAATATCTTGACTTTAGTCTTGCTTGATTGACTTTAATTTTTTAGAGAACCCCCCTCTATTATATCTTTAATTCTTTAGACCCCCAAATGGAGGGGTCCTTAAAGAAATATCTTGCGAACCCTCAACAATTTTGCCTGAGAGCCTGATTGATCGATTTTTTAGTTTAAAATTTTAAATTAATTTCATTAATATTTCACTTTAATTATTTAATGTTTTATTTATTAATTTCAACATTTTTAATTATGAAAATTGTGAAATTATCGTTTTACTCCCGGAGAGGACTTTTCGCCTTTTAAGTCAGTTTTTTATGTTGTAGGATGTTTTAGAAACTACTTTTCATAAGGAATTCAATGGGAATGTTGGTTTTTATCATTTATGAAATTTTTTGTGTGAAATGATCATGAACTTTATGAGGGGCATTTTCGTAATTTTGTCAAATTCTATGAAAATTGGCGAAATGATTTATTTGATTTCGATTTGTTGTTTTATGTGTTCGAAAGGATTTTCGTAAGCGTAATGTAGGCTCTAGGGATATTTTAAGATTAGAGGTATTTTGGTAATTTGATCATTTTTTAGTGATTTTTATCGTGAAGCTTCTTTTTGTCTGAAAAATGATGATTTTTATGTTTCTGGAGTCGTATTTTCCTAGCGTATCTTGGTTTCTACAGTTTTATTAGTTCAAGATACCTCATCCGGATTTCTGAAACATTTCTGGTAACAAAATAAAAGTAATGAAAATAACATCCATCATTGAGAATCATTGCGATTGGGTTGACGAGTTGATTAATCAGGCGGATGCAAAAATGGGGTGTCTACAGATGCCCCTCTTTAGCAGAGGGTTGAAGCAAACTAGATAGCAAATCTATTTTGGTAGATAGTGTGATATCTGAATGCCAAAACTAGTGACAGTTCATTTTGCAGCCTGATTTAGCAATTCGTCGAGGCGTTCGGATCCTTGAGGGTAAAACTCTCCCAGAACAAAAATGTTGTCAGGTCCTCGAGCGTGAGCTCTCACTAACAGTGTCAGAACCTTGAATTTTAGAAAATTCTCATTGATTAATGCAAAAGTGCACGTGTGTGCAATGGTGTGATGCTGTGTGAAACTGAGTAAAAATGTGTCAGGTCCTAGAGATCTTCTCTCACTGACAATAATGATTCAAAATTGAAATGTGCTTATGCAACGAAAGCAATCATGGCAAGGTTGAACAATGTGGTAATTGGAGTCATAACATTGTAGGAACTTCGTTAAATTCTATTTGAAATTCTTTTTTTAAAGTTCGAAAAAGTTTGAGTCTCGTTTACCGGACTCGAACCTATTGTAGCCACGCTTCTCGGGCTAAAGAACTTAAACAAAAAGCCTATTCATTCTATGATTCAAAAAGTTGGAGTCTCGTTTCTCGGACTCCAACTTAGGTTTGTAGGCACTTCAAAAAGCCTATTCATTCTATGATTCAAAAAGTTGGAGTCTCGTTTCTCGGACTCGAACTTAGGTTTGTAGGCACTTCAAAAAGCTTATTCATTCTATGATTCAAAAAGTTGGAGTCTCGTTTCTCGGACTCGAACTTAGGTTTGTAGGCACTTCAAAAAGCCCACTCATTCGATGATTCAAAAAGTTGGAGTCTCATTTCTTGGACTCAAACTTAGGTTTGTAAGTACTTCAAAAATTTCACTAATTCTATGATTCAAAAAGTTGGAGTGTCATTTCTCGGACTCAAACGTAGGTTTGTAGGTACTTCAAAAAGCCCACTCATTCTATGATTCAAAAAGTTGGAGTCTCATTTCTCGGACTCAAACTTAGGCTTGTAGGTACTTCAAAAAGCCCACTCATTCTATGATTCAAAAAGTTGGAGTCTCATTTCTCAGATTCGAACTTAGGTTTGTAGGCACTTCAAAAAGGCTATTCATTCTATGATTCAAAAAGTCAGAGTCTCGTTTCTCAGACTCGAACTTAGGTTTGTAGGCATTTCAAAAAGCCTATTCATTCTATGATTCAAAAAGTTGGAGTCTCGTTTCTCAGACTCGAACTTAGGTTTGTAGGCACTTCAAAAAGCCTATTCATTCTATGATTAAAAAAGTTAGAGTCTCATTTCTCTGACTCGAACTTAGATTTGTAGGTACTTCAAAAAGTCCACTCATTCTATGATTCAAAAAGTTGGAGTCTCATTTCTCGGACTCAAACTTAGGCTTGTAGGTACTTCAAAAAGCCCACTCATTCTATGATTCAAAAAGTTGGAGTCTCATTTCTCGGACTCGAACTTAGGTTTGTAGGCACTTCAAAAAGCCTATTCATTCTATGATTCAAAAAGTTGAAGTCTCGTTTCTCGGACTCGAACTTACTAAGCCACGTTTCTCAGGTTTAGATTTATATGAACTTAAACAATCCTATTAATTCAATCTATGATTCAAAATCAAGTTCAAAGTTTGAAAGATTGGGCCTTTATTGGCTTATCATGCATCTGGATTCATAATTATCATTAGACTTCATTGGACTTCTAAGTGAGATTTTTCTTTTTATCATGTGATTAAGAATAAAACTTTAGAATTAAATGACTTTAAAAAATATACTTAGTTTCAAGGTTGGCTTTAACTAGAGCTTGACTACGAGACTGATGGAATGAATTACGCTTGAAAAATATGGACTCTGATGTATAACAGATAGAAGAACTGACATTCCTTTAAATTTAATACTCTTAAGGTTATTATATGTGTAATAAGGGATTGATCATTTTCTTTCGAATTTCTTTTGAAAAATGCTTGAGCTGGACTTAAAAAAATCTTGATAAATATTAGAATAGAAGATCTTTTTCTTCAAAGTAGTTGATGGTTCTACATCTTTCATTAGTGAACACTTGAACAAGTAAACATATTCTTGAAGATCCTACAATGTTCAAGATGACTTCTGATTTTTTCGACTTCAACATTGTCTTCGTCGGATGTGAGCTTTTGACTGAAAAACGAATATTGTGGCTTGAATGATTCTGCATTTTTTAGTTTCTGCACAAGCTTTCTTCTGAATTTTTCTTCTTGATGGGACCTTTCCTCCCATTTGATGATGCCCTAATGTTTGCCTAGATCGCCTCTTCAGGTTTTCAATCTAACGGGCTTTGTTTTTCTTTTTCTAATGATGCCTTGATTTTTACTTAGGTCACCTTTTTAGGTTTTCAACCTAGCAGGCTTTCTTTTTTTATGGTTATGCCCTAAATTTTGCCTAAGTCGCCTTTTCGGATTTTCGACTTAGCGGGTTTCTCTTTTTTTCTTGATGATCTTGAATAACCAACTCGACAACTTCTTGGTTCTCTACATCTTAACCGAGTCAATTAGCATTCAGGAGGACTTAATAGGTGGGCTTAGGATATGGTTTAGAAAGAAAAGATATAAGGATCAACTTTCCAAAATACCCCTAGTTTGATATTCTCTCTTTTCTGTCAATTATTTTGATTTTTTCTAAATGCCCCTAGTTTGGCATTCTTTTCTTTTGAACCTTTCAATAGGGGATTTTCCTTTTAGATGACACTTTTCTTAAGAGAATACACTTATTCTTTGCGTGACCGGACCTGAAGTAACTTCTCAGATTGCCTACGTACCCCAAATATTTTTTTTTCTTTTAGGATCAGGTCAAAACGTAGTTCATACTAAGATTTCCTCCCAAGGTTGGTCGGTGTGATTTAGAAAGAAGAGGCTATTTATTTTTATTTTTTTAAAAGACTACGATGGGCTAAAGAAAGTTTTTTTTTTTTTTAAGATAAGAGAAGGGAAATGGTTCTACCAAAGGAGGCCTCCTTGAATGCTGCTCGACTTGGTCAAAGTTTCAGGAATTTAATACCTGGATTGCTCTGTCGAGTAAGGTCTTCTTTTGAGAATGAATATCTTTCAGTCTTCTTTTGTGAAATCGAGTAGATTGAGTTTTATGACTGTTCAACTCTTCTAAAACTTCGAGAAAATCTTTTATTCTCTTATAATTGAAACTCTCCTCTTTTGAGTGAGAAACATGATAGATGCACTTGTAAGTCTTAGCGTCTTTGTCAATGCTTTCAACTATATCATTTTTGACCAATAATCTTTGACTTTGAAATCACTCTTAACTTTATGTCTTGATCTATGTTTTTATGTAATCCATCCATATATCCTTATGAGACCATGCAAGAACATTATCGAATTTCTCAAGTAAGTTTACTATTCTCTCATGTTCTCCTGAGGATAACGTATCACCAATTTGCACTTCTTGAGTGTACTATTCAATTCTAATATTTATCAAATTTGGTTAGTAAGCTTTAAGTCATTTCTTATGTTAGATCTTATATTCAAATCATTATTGCACACATGATAATCAAAAGCTTCTTTATTTATTGGAATTGTAAAGAACATAGACTGACAAACCTTACTAAAACCCAAAAATAAAGATGACTAACTGAATTCAAAGACTGATGCAACTAAAGAAAAAAAAACTAAGAAGACTTAAAAGACGACATCATTCTGAATGGAGGGACACAATTCTAGAGTCTATGCCACTTCGGTTATTTTCGATGGATGACTTGAACTTGCCTGCTTTTACTATCTCTTCATATTCCGATTCAAGCCTGTCATATGCGGGACAACCCATTGCTTCAATAATTTCTCTGTTCTTCAATTTTGTCGCTGTCTTAGTATAGTTGAGCTCATTCTGGCATGGAGCGAATGCACTGTTAAGACCGATTGGGTGAATGAAGGAAACTGGGTCAACTGATTCAGGTTTGGATATTGATATTAGGTTCAGAGTAGGAGGGGGTTAATTTTGAAAGGTAGGCAAAGGGTTAGTCTTAACATTGGGAGTAGTAAGAGTGGGTATGGCGACTTTTCCTTGCTCAATAAGGTCTTGGATAGCATGTCGGAGAGTAATACACCTGTCAAGAACATGACCAGGCATCTGATGGAATTCACAGAATTGCCCATTATCCATGTTTGGGGGAAGAGGATTAGGCAAAGGCTTAGGTTGTAAAGGTGTCAACAATCCCCTTTTCATCAATTTTTGATAGCAACACTAAGGGACATTCCAAGATTGGCATATTGTCTTCTAGGCTTAACTTGTGAAGGCTGAGTAGCTTGAGGAGATAGTGCGAAGGAGGTGTTGACCACTTGTAAGGAATTGACATTAGGTTTGAAATGTTTGGGTTTTGACTCAGACAAGTTACCAAAAAGTCCCGAAGAGTAAACATCATCAACTTGATTTCCAGCCTCAAGGAGAGATTGAAAAGTGGGGAGGTACTAAGGCATCAAGTACTTGGCATAATTTGGAGTGAGATTCCTGAGGATGATCTTGACTTGCTCATTCTCTTGAGGTCGATCCCACAATTGAGCGGGTTTAGCTCTCCATCGAGTAATGAACTCAGTGAAAGTTTCCCCGGGTTTCTGTTTAGTAGTTTCTAGATCTCTTCTTGTGAGTTCAATATTCGTATTGAATAAATATCGACCAACAAACTCTTTCATCAATTCATACTATGTTATTACCCGAGATGAGTCCAATAACATTAACCAGCGTAGGGCAGGACCTGTAAGGGCTCTTTGAAAAAGTTGAGCCATCTGTTCTTCACTCAGACCTTGAGATTGTATTATGCCGACATATACTTTTAAGTGAGTCCTAGGGCATCCAATACCCTCAAACTTCTCCATATCCGGCATTGTGAACTTTTCTGGTAGACGGACCGTGGGAAACAAGGTCATTGCCCCTAATCCAAAAGTAAGATCGTCAAGGTCTTTAATATTCTTCAAAGCAGTTTCAACCCGAGTTAATCGATGAGTTAGGACAGGGTCGACATGTAACTGATCAACTTCTTGGTTTTTAACGAGGTCAAACACATCCTGAGGTTCTATAGCTTTATCTTTTCCCTTCTCAATTTTCAGGGATTCAATTTGTGTTTGAACAGAAGCAATAATCTGTGTTTGAAAAGATTCTAAAATCTAACAGAGCGCAGCTTCATCTATGGTACTTGTTTCTTCTCGTGGTAAAGACTGACTACTTGGCAATAATACTCTAGAAAGACGACTTTTTTCACGAACCTAAAGTGGTACAGATAGAGGTTTAAAACGTTTGGGACCGATTATCACCTGATTGGAGGTAAACCAAGGTTAACTATTGACTCTAAAGATTTGACTCTTAACCACATGATTAAAGTTTCGATATAGAATAGCCCAAGTCCAGTAGAAAATATCGAATCCAAATTCACTATAAATCTATAGTGACCAAGAAAGCGAGAAAAATTAGACGCGGGTCTACCCCTGATTGGGATTGAACCTTTGATCAGACAAATTAATTTGATCCTAAGATCGAATCTTTCTATACAAAGTGGTCTGGATCTTTAAAAGTGAAAACCAATTAGTCCAACTGATTTGGTACTGATCAGTTTGATCCATTTGTCAATTGGGCCAACTGGTTTGAGTGGTTCAAATTAATCGGTACATTTCACCGATTGGGTCGGACTGATATTGGGATTTTGTTTGATTATTCTGGATCGGTCCGCCCACTTACCTGTTGGTTGGATTGAATAAAGTAACCCGGGAACACCCATAGTCAGTTCGGGTCATGACCTATAGGAAGGCTTCTAGACTCTAGGTTTACTACGTGCAATGCAATTTATCTGGCCATCCTTGCCCAAATACACCTATATACCTCTCAATACGTGGTGACTTGGCTTGATATACCGTATAGGTGATAATTTAAAACCTCAACTCACTTCTCTGAAGCCAAAAATAGATAGTTTGATCTCCAGTTGAGATGTGGCACACGATGCTGAGTAAGGGCCCACTTAAATACCTCTCGTCTAGAATAGACATAGTCTATCCCCCTCGTACAGTAGGGTATAGCGGGGCAAGATCTCGCTTAGGCACTGGTTTTGACCAAGAAGTGCAATTGATATAATTAGATTATCTTTTACATACCTATGGGTACGGGTCAAGAGTTGTAGCTTTCATAAATGGTTTGGCATCCCACGAGGGGACCGACCACGTACTAGTACTACGTTGACAATCGGGACATGTGACTGTGTGGCTCACAATATGTCAAAGGCTCAGGTCGCTCCAGCCTGGGTGCATCAATATACCTCTCAGAATCACATGATCAGACGATATTGATGCCCCAGTTTGATATACCCTAAGGTACGTGACTGGAGTTGTGATTTTCATGAATGACGTCGCATCTCCGAAGAGACCGGGCCACGCTCTAGTGCCACTTTGGCAAAATGGGACGTGCAAGCGTGCAAAACAGTAAATGTGCATGTGGTGTGTGCAAAACAGGGTGGGGTGTACCTGGGGCCTTTTCTCAAATAAATGGGCCCATGGGCCAGATCAAACCATCAACACATGGATATCGAATATTGATCAAAAATACAGAAATATCCAAAATATCCAATTCGAAATTAAAGCATGTATATATCCATTAAGATAATGACATTTCAAATAATCAATCAATGAACATAACACAGAATAATCGATCAGATCCAATATTGAAACATGCACAAAAAATTCTTTTTTATTTTTTTTATTTTTCTTTTGGAATTTTAGAAATTTTTTGCATTTTTGAATTTAGGACTCAGCAAATTTCTCAATGGGAACTTGGGTTATCTCGACTAACACATTAAGATTTCAAAATTACTAAGGGTCATTAGGCCACGTGATTCCCTCATTGATAATCTAATATCACAACCTTTTGATTTGATGAGAAAAGACTTGGACCGGAAAAAAATTTTAATTTTACAAATGAGAAATTTAGATCCAAGGTTTTGAAAATGAGTGATTATGAAATCTCAAATCAAAGTTCAAGATGAAACTTAATTTTTTAAAAAATTAAAATCTTCTCTTAAAAGTTCATAGAATTTTGTTCGTCACAAACACGTGGTATGGGATCATGCTCTTAGATGCCACGTGGTGAGATAAAAAAGATCTTTAGCAACATTTTAGATCTTACTGCATTAGTGAGTAAAGCAATCCCCTATTTTTGGTTTTTTTTTTCCAGCCAGCCAACACAATCCACATTACTTATTTTATTTTATTATTATTATTTTTATGTAACTACCACCACACTCAACTCGCAGCACAACTCAAATTTTTTTTTTTTTTAATTTTTAATATGCTGCCATCACCACACAATCATTTTTTTTATGTTGCTGGCAGCAACACCACACCTTTATTTATTTTTTAATTTCTTGAGGGACAAAATCTGTAAAGGCCAATTGGTCAAGCTGAAATTTGAATCAACATTTCACAATTGAAATTCAGACTTGACCGATGTGCTTAATGCCTACGAATGAGTGATGACTTCAGCAACAAGGCAACTGGGTGGTGAGCACCACATGGAATTTGAAGAAAGAAAAAGAAAAAAAAAATAAAATAAAATAAAACGAGTATTATAATTCATCAAGAAGCAATATAGGTCATAATTTCGAAACAAATACACACCCAACCTTACCCGTGTATATTACTTAAACATGAAACACAAACGTCATAACAGTGACGCCCATTTTTTAGTTTTTGTTTTTATGAATAAGTTTTGGAAACCTCTAGAAGGGAAGTAGTTATTGAGTTGCTAAAATCGAAATAGAGAAGAAGAGAAACAAAAGCAAAGGAAAAAGTGTGAGAGAGAGGGAACAAGAGATTGAACTTTCTTAGGAGCTGAATCAGCACTTACAGAGAACGGTTCAAGAGGTTGAACTTTCGGTATATTTATGTCATGGCCAACCAAAAATCTAACCACAAAATCTATGAACTTCGTCAGTTGCATTGGATCAGCAGAGTTAGAAAACTTATTTATGTCATTCTTTTTTCTTTTTTTTTTAAGGTTTTTTTCTTTTTAAAAGGTTGTTGTTACCAACAGCACGTCCATTGGAGAAGTTTTCTTCTTTTTTTTGTTTTAAAGAAAAAATTAGATCTTGCTCTTTTTTTTTTACTCCAAAACACAAGATCACCGCCGATCAGAACCCCCTGAATTTCTTTGACAGACGAGAATATAATTTAATGAAATCGTCGAACTCAAGTTGGTTTCAAACAGGACCTGACGATAAAAGAAATCTGAAATTCTCTAGAGTGTTAGGGTCGTAAATCACTTGGGATGAAAATTTTAATACATTCGGTATTGTGAGATTAGATCGATTGACTTCTGGTTTAAACCAGCTGATCCCTGTAGCAGACGATGGAATTGGGTAGAGACAAAGAAAGAAAAAAAAACTAAAAAAAAATAATAATTAAAACAAAGGGTTTGGCAATTAAAAACCAATTCCTACTAGGGGCACACCACCCTGAAAACAATTAAAAATGATGGGTTGTTGCTAACAGAACCTCAAAACCTACCTCTTTCTTATTTTATAAGTTCCTTCACCACACACAGCAACCTTCTTTGAAAAAAAATACTTGTTTTTTTTTTTTTCACAAACACTTATTTTGTGTTTAATTTTGCAAACACGCACACCCAATTTTTTATTTAACTTTGAAAACAAAAATCATCAATGAATTGAAAGGGGATCACCATTATATCCTCATTCCATTATTCTTTTTTAAAACTTGAATTGTTCTGAGTCATCAAAGTTGACCCTCGATTGAATCATAAAAAACACATACCCAAAATCGAAAAAAATGATCTATAATTAATAAAAAAATAAAATAAAAAAACAAATAGAAATAAATTAAAAATAAAATAAAATAAAAAATCAGGTCGATCTGGCAATGTGCAAAAAATTGGGATTTTTTCAAGTTTGATCCTCAACATTATCCCCAATGGAGTCGCCACTGAAAGCGCCCTCGATCCGTGGGGTGAGCGGATCCACTTTTGACCTTTGAGGTTTGGGAGTCACCACCTAGTTATTACAGTCTAGGAACCGATCATTGACTCTAAAAACTAAGACAACTAATCTACAAAAGGAAATACGAGTCCGGGGATCACGTTACGGGGTTGGAAGGTGTTAGGCACCAACCCTGTCCGGTAAGTGTCGGTCTTTACTTCTTCCCAAAAATCGGTTACATTGCAAAATAGACCAAGAATAACAAATAATTATAATAAAAAATATAAAAGAAAGTTACCTTGCCGATTACAACGATTCCCTCAGTACCAACGAAGAGTATCTACGTATGTATTTCCTTGCTATTCGCCCGCCACCGGATTTGATTTCTGATCTCCAAGTTGAGGTATCTTCTTCTTAGATCTGTGAGTTTTCTGATTTTTCTTATGGATTTAAAGGTGTTTTGGAATGATTTTTTGAGCTAAAGTTGAGGTATGGATGTTAGGTAAGGAGTTAGGACTTCAAAATTAGGGTTTTGGAAAGATTGGGGAGCTTTCTTAACCTACTTTTCCTATGATTTATGATTTGATACGAAAATAAGGTGTGAGGACCCCTATTTATAGATTTTTTTAAGGGTTGATTTAGATATAATTAGTGTTTAATTAGAATTCTTTTAGTTAGAGTTGTATTTTAGTTAGAATTGTTTTAGGTAAAGTTGTATTTTAGTTAGAACTCTATTAAATAGAGTTATTATTTAATTAAAACTCTATTAGGATTTTGACTTGTGGTCTTATTTGATTGACTTTAAGATTTTGACTTTAGTCTTAATTGATTGACTTTAATATCTTGACTTTAGTCTTACTTAATTGACTTTAATCTTATTTGATTGACTTTAATATCTTGACTTTAGTCGTGCTTGATTGACTTTAATTTTTTGAAGAACCCCCCTCTATTATATCTTTAATTCTTTGGCCCCCAAATGGAGGGGTCCTTAAAGAAATATCTTGCGAATCAACAATTTTGCCTGAAAGTTGATTGATCGATTTTTTAGTTTAAAATTTGTAATTAATTTCATTAATGTTTCACTTTAATTATTTAATATTTTATTTATTAATTTTAAAATTTTTAATTATGAAAATTGTGAAATTACCGTTGTACCCCCAGAGAGGACTTTTCACGTTTTAAGTCAGTTTTTTATGTTCTAAGATGTTTTAGAAATGATTTTTCATAAGGAATTCAATGGGAATGTTGATTTTTATTATTTTTAAAATTTTTTGTGTGAAATGATCGTGAACTTTATGAGGGGCATTTTCGTAATTTTGTCAAATTCTATGAAAATTGGCGAAATGATTTATTTGATTTCGATTTGTTGTTTTATGTATTCGAAAGGGTTTTCCTGAGCATAATGTAGGCTCTAGAGATATTTTAAGGTTAGGGGTATTTTGGTAATTTGATCATTTTTTAGTGATTTTTATCATGAAACTTCTTTTTGTCTGAAAAATGATGATTTCTATGTTTCTAGAGTCGTATTTTCCTAGTGTAGCTTGGTTTCTACAATTTTATCAGTTCAAGATACCTCATCTGGATTTCTGAAACATTTCTGGTAACAAAATAAAGCAATGAAAATAACATCCATCATTGGGAATCATTGCGATCGGGTTGACGAGTTGATTAATCAGGCGAATACAAAAATGGGTTGTCTACACGGAGCCAGCACTCAAATGATTTTTTGGATTGGACTACACACTGATTAAAAACTAGTAGGACTTACCTGAGATGTTCTGGCAAAATTACCGGTTTAATACAGATGTTGGTCTAGATCGAAACGACATGGCCAAGATGACAAGAACGCAATGGGAAACAATGAAAGAGTATGCATAGAGATGATGAGAGTCAGCCTCACAAGTAAGGCCTATAATGACCGAGCAAGAGATGAACACCACGTTTATCTCGATACTAGGGTACGCCTTCTATACTCATCTGGTGGGGCACACTACATGCACATTTTTGAATCTGGAACAAGTAGGAGGCCGAGTCGAGGACGGGATCCGAACTGGTCTGATATTTGACTTTATAAGCTTGGGGGCAACAACAGGAATCCCTTCTCAGAAAAAGCTAATACCTATAGGAAAAAAGAGGGAAGAAACAAAGGTCAACAACGTACAACCAAGTCAACCCCTCTTCATCTCTTCACCAGCACTAAGACCATCAACGCCATCAACTTTATGGGCACCAGCACCGCCAACATAGAACCCTGCACCTCAAAACCAATTCAGGGCAAACCCTCCACCGGTCGCACAGCAGGCACTAATATATGGGCAGAACCAACAAGCACGACCCAACAGGGTAAATAGAGTGTTTATCAGGTTACCTATGACACTATCGGAATTACTGCCAATCTTGCTCAGGGACGAATATCTTGCGAAGTGTCCACCAAATCCTGAGGCAGCCAAAGGGCCAGAGTACAACCGTAATTTGTTATGCGAATTTCATATGGGTGCTCCAGGGCACTCTACAGATCAATGCTGGCAACTCAAACATCAGGTACAAAATTTGATCGATAAGAAGGCTCTCATCTTAGATGGACCTGCCAACCCACCCCAGCAACAAAACATCAATTAAAACCCCCTACCTATTCATAATGGAGAGGGGAGTGGGCATAGGGTAAATGTCGTTTGTGGAGAACTCGACTTCAATCCATCAGACTTGATAGCGCCTATCGGGGCAAAAATTAGGGTCCACTTAACAAAGGAATCAAAGACATCAACGGTTAACACAGTCAACCACTACACAACGAAATCATCTTAAAATTTACAATTGCCACTCAGATTGGCTGACCTCGCCCTCCGTCCTACTTATCAAGATCCCAATGCTACCACTCGACCACCTCTCATCATACCTTATACATTGCCAAGTTCCCAAAATATAGTTCGACCCCCCCTTCACATACCTTACACTTCATCCACTCGACCACCACTCGTCATCCCCTACACTTCATCAACTCCTCAAGTAGCTCCTTCTATCACCACCACCCCTCATTCTTAATGTAAAACCTGATCCACCTCCAATGACCATACACTCACTAAAATCATTTCCATATAGCTCCAACCAAGTAGTCCCATGGAACTACGAAACAACCATCACTACAACGATCGGGGTCGAAACAATGAAAAAAACAATGGTGGTCGATATTGGCCATATGACAAAGGCAGGGAGGTGCCACAAGTTGCCAACAAAAGGGGTAAGCATTAGGGAAGAGACTGAAGAAACAATAAAAGAGATGACAGATGGAGAGAAGAAAAAGGTAAAAAAGAAAGGGCAAAATGAGCGAAAAGGACCAGAAAGAAGATAAGGTGAAGGTGTCAGATAAGGACGCTGTAGACTTTATTAAGCTTATTTGCAAGAGTGAGCATAATGTCGTAGACCAATTAAATAAACAGCCGGCTCAGATCAGCATTCTGAGTCTGCTACAAAAGTCAAAAGAAAATCAAGAAGTACTACTGAGAATTCTGGGAAATTCACATGTACCTTCAACCATGTCACCAGCACAACTAGAACAGACAGTAGGTCAGATCATGGCCCCTAATCCTATTATCTTCACAGAGAGTGAATTTGTGCCTGAAGGGCGGGAGCACGTCGAGCCACTGAATATCATGGTCATGTGCAAGGGTATGATGATTGCCAGGGTACTGATTGACAATGGCTTGGCCTTCAATGTCTGTCCGCTTGAAACCTTCCGAAAACTTAATGCTGATTGGTCACATGTCAAGCCCAACAACAAGGTTGTCCGAGACTTCTATAATTCAAGAAAAGACTCTTTGGGGGAGGTAGACCTACCGATTACTATAGGTCCTTACACCTTTGAGGTAACGTTTGAAGTTATGGAAATACCGACGACCTTCAACTTGCTGCTAGGCAGACCGTGGATCCATACAGTAGGTACTGTACCTTCTTCTCTACACCAAAAAGTCAAATTCATCATGGGGCAGAAAATGATATTGGTACTAGTAGAAAATCTCATCCCGACTAGGAGAGCTCCGGATGTTCCATTCATTTACATTGGAATGACGAAAGACAAAGCGCTATACCATTCCTATCAATTCACCGCTGTCAATCATGTTGAAAAGGAAAAAGAGAAGGTGAAGACGGAACTGTCAAGGGCAAATCTGATGATCGAGCGAGTTCTGAAGAAAGTAGGTTACCAACCCAGGCAAGGGTTGGGGCCAAAAGGGAAAGGGAAAGGTGCACCGGTCGAAGCAAAGAAGCACAATCCTTATTTCGGATTGGGATTCAGGCCCACGAAAAAGGACATAGCAGAAATGAATGAAAAGAAAAGAGAACTCCGGTTAGCCAGAAAATAGAATCGTGAACCAAATATCTGGAATCTGGGCAAAATTCCTCACATCAGTGTTAGTTTTCCGAAGTCTCAAACTAGACCTGACAGCTTATCAGAACCATCGGAGACAAAATCACTAAGAAAATCGAGAACAGTAAGTTTCAAACCTCTCACATTCAAGAAGACTCAGTTGTTGAGTCTTAGTCATCTTTCATAGAACATAGAAGGCATTAATATTTTATTCAATGGGGATTTTAATGAAAGTCTATCAGTGACTGCTCTAGAATCCACAAAGGTGGAAATCATCAAAAGCAAGGGGAACGAATCACCCTTCCCCACTGGCATCGACTGAGCATTAGTCATCATCCCCCCAAACTTGGGAGGAACTATGCCCAACAATCAATTGGAGATCATGGTCATCTTCGAACCATCAACCAAATCAAACAAATCACTTGCACATCTCATTCGCCCCCTCAGAGAAGGGGAAGTTCTGAACAACTGGGAGGAATTCCCGTTAATCCTTGAGGCTGCTGAGGCTTCAAAAAAAATGCCATTAGACGAATCTTGGTTGTCCGAGGATCATAACGAGCCCTCGTCCTCGGGAAAAGACTGTTTTGAGGGCTCCCTATCTTTACTAACACATTTGCATGATTATTCTTCTTATTACAGGTATTCAAAAAGCAACAAAAAATCAAATATTTGTCAAAAAACTAAAAAATAAAAAATTTATCAAAAATCAAAAAAATCAAAAATCTTTCAAAATTGTAAAAAAATACATATTTTTCGAAAATCAAAAAAAGAGTTTCCGAGGGATCTGTTTCAATCAAATGAGTACCTAGATAGAACTGAGTTTGAAAGAGACAAGTATGATTTTGATCTTGAACTCGACTTTGAACTCATGGGGATCGAAGAAGAGTCTGAGGACGAAATGGAGTACCCGCCTAAAGAAATCAAAGACTTGGTAGAACGTCACGAGAAAGGTATTCAGGCAAACATTGAGGATACAGATTCAATCAATCTTGGTACCGAAGAGGACCTAGGGGTGCAACTTAATTTGGTTCAAACCGAGAACCGATCCAATCCGTGCATTTTGGATTGGATTGGTTCGGTTTTAGTTAAATACGATTCGGTTTCGGATCAAAGAAAATAAGAACCGATGAGTTCGGTTCGGTTTTCGATTCCGGATTGATAAATAACCGAACCAACCTGAAAACCGATACTATATATAAAAACAAAAATGTAAAATTTTTTTTTAAATAGAAACCCTCTTCGTCTCTCTCGTCTCCCTCGTCTCCCTCTTCGTCTCTCGTCTCTAGTCTCTACGGTTGTGGCTGCGACTACGACTATAATCTGCCTTGCCACCGACTGCCACCAGCTACAACCGTCTCTCTCTCTCTCTCCATCTTTGTCTCTACGGCTGCGACGGTGGGACCTGCAACCTGCGGCTGCCATCGGCACATCTCCCTCCCTCCCTCCCTCTCTCTCTCTCTCTCTCTCTCTCTCTCTCTCTCTTGCGCTGCGGCTGCGACCTCTGATTTGCAACCTGCGACCGGTGATATACGATCTGCGACAGGTTTGAGATTGGGTTTTTTTCTTTTTTTATTTATTTTTATTTTTATTTTTATTTTTTTTAATTCCTTCTTTATATTGTGCTGATCTTTAGTAATTATAGGGTTTGAAATTCAAACTTTAAATCGAAGAATTGGGAATCAATTTTGTGTAGAATTCGAATGTTCTTCTCTTTTTGACAATCCATCGAACCGAACCGAACCAAACCGAATTAAGGTCAGTTTCGGTTGGTTTGGTTCTAGACCAATTCGGTTCGGTTTTGGTTCTCATATAATAGAACCAATCTTGGTCGGTTCGGTTATGATTTTACACTAAACCGAACCAACCCAACCCTTAAGAGGACCCATGAATTGTCAGGATCGGAGCCTTGTTAACGTCGCAACAGAAAGAAGAAATGGCCGAACTATTACGAAAGTATTAGGATGTCTTTGCATGGTCATATAGGGATATGCCCGGGTTAGACACAGATCTTATTGTACACAAACTACCAATCGCTCCCGGAAGTAAGCCAATCAAGCAAAAATTAAGGAGACTGAAGCCAGAATGGAGCATTAAGGTCAAAGATGAGGTCGTGAAGCAGTTCGAGGCAGGATTCCTCGCAATTTCTATGTACCCTGAATGACTAGCTAATGTCTGAAAGCGCCCTCGATCCGTGGGGTGCGCGGATCCACTTTTGACCCTTGAGGTTTGGGAGTCGCCACCTAGTTATTGTGATTTAGGAACCATACTGACTCTAACATGAATAAAAAGAACTAATCTACCATAAAAAATCTGAATTCGGGGATCAAGTTACGGGGTTGGAAGGTGTTAGGCACCAACCCCGCCCGGCCAAAGCCGGTCTCTACTAAAGTCCCAAGTAAATTACATTGCTAAAACCTAGATAAAAAAATAAATAAAAATAAAAATTTACCTTTTCGATGGCAAGGACTTGGTTCCCTCAGATCTGAAAAAAAGAGCTCCTTGTACCGTGCTCCCTTGCTTCGTTCTATTTCCGGATTTGACTTCGGATCTCTGAGGCAAGGTATCTCCTTGTTTTTGAATCTGAACTCTTCAAGTTCGTTGCGGATTTGGGGGTGTTTTTAGAAGGCTTTTGGGTATTTTCTAGACTAAAATTGAAGGAGGGATGTTAGTTAAGGAGTTGGGGCTCCAAAACTAGGGTTTTTGGGGGGCTATGGGGGCTTCTAGACCTTCTTCTCTTAGGGTTTATGATTTGATACGAAAATAGGATGTGAGCACCTCTATTTATAGATGTTTTTAGGGGTTGATTTGGATAGAGTTAGTGTTTAATTAGAAATCTTTTAATTAGAGTTGTGTTTTAGTTTGACTTGTTTTAGGTAGAATTGTGTTTTAATTAGAATTGTTTTAGGTAGAATTGTGTTTTAATTCAAATTGTTTTAGGTAAAATTGTTTTTAAGTTAGAACTCTATTAGATAGAGTTATTATTTAATTAGAATTCTATTATGACTTTTGGTCTTATTTGATTGACTTTTATTGTTTTGACTTCAGTCTTAATTGATTGACTTTTAATATCTTGACTTCAGTCTTGCTTAATTGACTTTAATTTTGACTTCAGTCTCACTTGATTGACTTTAATACCTTGACTTTAGTCTTGCTTGATTTACTTTAAATTTTTGGAGAAGGCCCCTCCATTATTTCTTTAATTCTTTGGACCCCCAAATTGAGGGGTCCTTAAAGAAATATCCCACGAACCCTCAACAATTTTGCCTGAGAGTCCGATTAATCGATTTTTTAGATTCAAAATTTTTAAATTAATTTCATTAATGTTTCACTTTAATTATTTAATGTTTTATTTATTAATTTCGAATTTTTTAATTATGAAAATTGTGAAATTACCATTTTGCCCCCGGAGAGGACTTTTCACGTTTCAAGTCGGTTTTTAATGTTCTAGGATGTTTTAGAATCGGTTTTTCGTAAGGAATTCAATGAGAATGTTGGTTTGTGTCATTTATGAAAAATTTTATGTGAAATGATTGTGAACTTTATGAGGGGCATTTTCGTAATTTTGTCAAATTTTGTTAAAATTGGTGAAATGATTTATTTGGTTCCGATTTGTTATTTTATGGGTTCTAAAGAGTTTTCCTAAGCGTAATGTAGGCTCTATGGTTGTTTTGATGTTAGGGGTATTTTGGTAATTTGGTAATTTTTAGTGATTTTTATCGTGAAGCTTCTTTTTGGTCTGCAAGATGATGATTTCTATGTTTCTGGGGTCGTATTTTCCTAGCGTAGCGTGGTTTCTAAGGTTTTGTCAGTTCGAGATACCTCATCCGGATTTCTGAAACACATCTGGTAACAAAGTAAAGCAATGGAATACACATCCATCATTGGGAATCCTTGCGATCGGGTTGACGAGTTGATTAATCAGACGGATGCAAAAATGGGGTGTCTACAGATGCCCCTCTTTGGCAGACGGTTGAAGCAAACTAGATAGCAAATCTATTTTGGTAGATAGTGCGATATCTGAATGCCAAAGCTAGTGACGGTTCATTTTGCAGCCTGATTTAGCAATTCGTCAAGGTGTTCGGATCCTTGAGGGTAAAGCTCTCCCCGAATTAAAAGGTTGTCAGGTCCTTGAGCGCAAACTCTCACTGACGGTGTCAGATCGTTGAATTTTAGAGAATTCTCCCTGACTAAAAAATGCAAATGTGCAAGTGTGTGCATTGTGTGAAACTGAGTAAAACCTGAGCATAAATTTAGCATAATCTGAGTATAAACTGAGCATAATTTGAATATAATCTGAGCATAGTTCCTGAGAAAACCCTCGGCGGCATCTGAGCATAGTTCCGAGAAAACCCTCGGCGGTATCTGAGCATAATTCTGAGAAAACCCTCGGCGGTATCTGAGCATAGTTCCGAGAAAACCCTCGGCGGTATCTGAGCATAGTTTCGAGAAAACCCTCGGCGGTATCTGAGCATAGTTCCGAGAAAACCTCGACGGTATCTGAGCATAATTCCGAGAAAAACCCTCGGCGGTATCTGAGCATAGTTCCAAGATAACCCTTGGCGGCGGTATCTGAGCATAATCCAAGATAACCCTTGGCGGCAACTGAGCAAAATCCAAGATAACCCTTGGCGGAGACTGAGCAAAATCCAAGATAACCCTTGGTGGAAACTGAGCAAAATCCAAGATAACCCTTGGCGGAAACTGAGCAAAATCCAAGTTAACCATTGGCGGCAACTGGTAGAGGAATGAATGAATTTTGGGAAAGAATGAACGAATTTGGATAAAACTGATTAGAACGAATCGGAGAATGAATAAATCTGGAAGATAATGAATATGGAAGAGAAATGATTGATTCCAAGAATGATTAAATCTGGAAAAGAATCTGGAGAACGAAAGAATGTTATATCTCCTATGTGAGATCCAAAATGCTTTTGTTTGAACCTCAAGGATGTATCAAAAAGTTTTATGAATTTAAAACCTGAGTTTTTATTTCTCTTGAACCTCAAAAGTTTTTCAAAAAAAGTGTTATCAAGAGGGTTACCTTAAATTTGGGGTTGTCATTATCTCTTAGGATTAACACTGCTCAAAAGCAAAATGCCTCTAGTTTGACAATGACCATGGCCTTGAAAATAATTGAACACATCATAAAAAAATGCCCCTAGTATAAGGGGGAAAAGTTACATTAAAGAAAGAAAGAAAATGCCCTTTGTATGAAGGTTTGAAATAATTGATTACCACAAGCGCAATAAAGACTCAACTTTTTAATTTTGATTAATTTTATTAAAGGTTTTGAGTCAGGCTCAAGAGTACAAAATTATTTCCTTTCGAGACTCATCATAGAATTCAACTTTATCTCCCTTGGTTCACTTGGGGAAGTAAACATTTTCAGATCGATCATAGACAAGATACTTGTGGCTTCTGAGTCTATGCCTGGCTTAAGCTAAGTATTGAACTTGGTTATTCGGACTTCTAATGTTTTAGCTCGGACCGCTCTCAGCTTGGAATCTTTTTCTATTTTTCTTTGTTGCTCTAACTTTTGCCTAGATCGCCTTTTCAGGTTTTCAATCTAGCGAGCTTGCTCTAGCTTTTGCCTAGATCGCCTTTTCAGATTTCGATCTAGCGAGCTTTTTTTTCTTCTTGGCTCTGATTGTTGCCAAAGTTGTCCTTTCAGATTTTCAACCTTGCGAGCTTGCCTTAATTTTTGCCTAAGTCGCCCTTTTCGGGTTTTCAACTTAGCAGGCTTCATCATTTTTTATCTTTTTATTTTGTCTCTGAACTTCTGGAGTTGCTGCCTGATCATGCTTTGATATCTTCCTTGACTTTTCGCATGGTACTTAGGAGGACTTTTATAGGTAGGCTTGGGACTGGGTAAAAGAAAGGGATTTTGAGGCTCAAAAACCCAAATGCCCCTTGTGTGGCATTTCCTTTTAAATTATTTCTTTTTCTTTAAATTTTCTTTCCCACTTTGAATTTCTTTTTCTTTTGAATTTTCTTTTTTTTTGATTTTTTGATTTTTTGTGTGGGAAATACATTTTTTTATTTTGATGTGGTCGGACCTGAAGTAATTTCTCAGGTTGCCTACGTACCCCAGAATTTTGGGATCAGACTAAAACGTAGTTCGAAGTTCCCTCCCCTAGGTTAGGTGATCGGGCTGAGAAAGGAAAAAAACATCATTCATTTTTTTTGAAAAGGCTACAAAGGGTTGAGAAAGGATATGTTGAACAGGGTAACTGGGTAATATGAGGATTGATTCGGCCAAAGATGGCCTCCTTAAATGTAGTACCGTTTGATTTGGTCAAGGTTGGTTGGTTCTTGTAACTCGATTCCATCATGATCTTGAAGTCTGACAGCTTTTCCTGGTAATATTTCTTTGACGATGAACGGACTTCCCCAATTTGGTTTGAACTTTCCCCTAGGATCAAAAATAGGTGCCCTATTCTCTTTGAGTACTAAATCTCTGACTTGTAAGTGACGGGCCTTGATCTTTTTGTTACACGCACGAGCAACTCTTCTTTGATAAGCTTGTATGTGATACAAAACTCTTAGTCATTTTTCTTCGATCAAACTTAATTCTTCATACCGTTGACGAACCCAATCTGCTTCTGACAATTGACTTTCCTTAAAGAACTTGAGATACGAGATTTACATTTCAACTGGTAAGACTGCTTCCATGCCATACACTAAGGAATAGGGAATAGCTCCAATATAAGATAGCATTGAAGTAAGATGTGCCCCTAGTGTGAATGGTAACTTTTCTAACTAATCCTGATGTGATTGACACATTTCCCTGATGATTGTTTTGACATTTTTTACTAGTTGCTTCAACCTTTTCATTAATCTGAAGACGGTAGAGAGATAATGTGTGATGCCGGATCTTGAACTTTAAATATAGAGTAACAACTTAAGCTTTGATGTACAACCCATTATCAAATATCAATTCAAAAGGTATCCCCATATCGATTGATAATATGCGATTTGCAACTTAAGATGTAGTGAGGATAACACTGATACATTTTATAACATCTTCTTTAATTCCATTGATATAGACGAGTATCTAGTCCATGTTGAACAACACTCAAGCTTGTACCTAACATACCCTCATATGATCATACGAACAAGTCTTTTGAAATTTCTGAGAAAATTCATTATCCCCTTGTGTTCCTCTAGAGATAAGATGGTTTCTATTTGAATCTCTTTAGGAATTTATTTCTGTTCCGAGGTCAATGACCTTTGCTTTCTTGAGCCCGACTCTTATCTTTCTTGTTCAGAAGAAAAATATATCCTTGAAGCTAGATTATTAGTTAATTCGTTAATGAGCTCGAGATATTCAAAAATTTCTTTTGTACGATCAATTCAGAAGGGGCGACAGACACCTCTATAAACTCGACGAACTAACTTGACTCAATAAGAAAGAGTAGGCTCAATCTAAGGAAAACATGACCTTGCTAGAAAAAAGGACTCGAGCTAACCCAAATGACCCATGAAAACTCAAGATTACCCAAAACGGGCTTGATGAGAACTGAGACATTACTTACAACCGGTAGGATTGAAGCACTATGATTTTCAAAGAACAATTGGATGATGTTGAGAAATTTTGAGGTCATTTCTGACTGTTGACTTGATATTGACGTTTACTCTAACTGATCGGATTTACAACCCTACCTAGACGATTGGTGATTGAGCTTAGATACAATGATAACCCTTAAACCTCTTTGAAGGTGAATTTAACCAATTTCAGTGTCACCCCCTTGATAATATTTTAAATGAACCTTGAGATTTTATTGAATTTTGTGCACCAATCCATTAATTAATCCATTCACACAATGAGTATTTGAAAAGAAAATAAATATTCATTCGAAAAGAAAGATAGTTTTGTTGAAAATGATAAACAATACGTTCTTATTAAAAACATCTTTCAACAAATTTGTTTTGAACTATTTTTACATGGACGCTTGGCTTTGTCTTGATGGTCATCAGGATTGCTGTCAGGCTTGACCCTCTTGGCTCTAACAACTGGCTCTCTGAATTCTGCTGGTCCGTCTGGATACCCTAAGGTGCGCTTGTTCCAAGCTTTCTCAATGAGGTGTACTAACTTTTCAGTCAAAGGCTCGGGGGAAAAGAAGGCTTTATGCTGAGGTAAGGATAACTCTGTAGGTACATCGTACTGTTCTGGGATTAGATTAGGGTGGTAAAAAGATGTTTCTTCTAAACCAATCAGACGGACATAGTATGATCCTTTGGTTCCCAGAACAGGAGGATCAGTTATCCACCAAGGGCACCTAAAATCGATATAACAGGCGAGGCGAGAGTCTAACCATTTGCTCCAAGCTTTGACTGAATTGTGACGCACTAACAGGTTTCTTTTGGAAAAATGTTCTAGGCCATATTCGAGGTTTGAGGGAACCTCTATGATTTTGAGATGATCACAAAGCCACATATAGAGTAGGTAGGGGCTTCCCTTGAAGCTTTCCCGCTCGCCATTTTTTATGGCATCTAACCCTGAGAAGGTTTCAGCTAAGATTAAGGGTACTGGGTTGGCTTTCCTTGAGAGTTGAGAGGCTATATCTATGAAGGATTCAGGGATAGTTTGGCCATCACTATTAGAGGTCAGTATGTATTGGGCTAGAATTCCTAAGCACAACCGATAGTCTCTAGTGGCTCGCCAAGCTTCAGGTTTTACATTGATAGGGTGACTGCGGGAACGATACGGGCCCAGTAACGGTACTAAGTTCAATCTCCCGTCATTGACTAAGGCTTTGGCTTCTTCCTTGGAAATGTTTAGCCCTGTGGCGAGCTCACCAGAATATCCGGTCTTTAATGAAGGCCTGACTAGGGGACCTGAAGTGGATATCCTCATGATGCCGCAATAATCCTCGTGAGTAGGGCATAAATGCATGTACCCCATATGGAATATGTGGAGGTAAGGGTTCCATCGCTTAGCCATAGCCTGTAAGAGGTTCCAGTCTATCTCAAACTCATGGAAGAAAAGAGCACTCCTCAACATGAATCTCCCAAAATTGATCTTCTCTACAGGGTGCATTCCTATGACGGTTGTTTTGACTAACTGATCGATTGGGTTATTGCCGACGGCTAACATCCTGGTTTGACACAAAAAGGGTATTTTAGTACTCTTCCAATGGTCCATGTAAGAGATCAATTTATTTTCTTTTTGGAAAATCTTGTACTTATGGAAAATATTTTCTGGAAAATATATTTTCTGAAAAATATTTCTTCTAAAGGACACTTCTTTTGGAAATTAATCTTTTTTTTTTGAAAAATATTTTCTTTTTTTCTTTGAAAATTCGATTTTCATTTTGATTTAACTGGCCCGGTCCATCATGACTGTTGAATCGAGATGGACTGGGTCATTATTGTGAGAGAATGGATTCTTTACTGGGTCGGTGCACCTATTTTAATTTTCAAAAATAAAATTTCTTTGATCCTTGAGGACAATCATGCACTTTGATCTCATCATTCACATCACTCACATACATTCATCCAACAACAGACATTCATTCAATAAACAACCCGGGAACACCCACGATAAGTTCGAGTCGTTACCTATGGGGAAGGTTTCTAGACTCTAGGCTTACTACGTGCAATGCATTTTTATCTGGCCACCCTTGCCCAAGCACACCTATATACCTTTCGATACGTGGTGACTTGGTTTGATATACCGTATAGGTGATAATCTAAAACCTCAATTCACTTCTCTGAAGCCAAAAACAGCCAGTTTGATCTCCAGTTGAGAGGTGGCGCACAATGCTGAGCAAGGGCCCACTTAAATACCTCTCGTCTAGAATAGACGTAGTCTATCCCCCTCGTACAGTAGGGTACAGCGGGGCAAGATCTTGCTTAGGCATCGGTTTTGACTAAGAAGTGCAATTGATATACTTAGATTACCTTTTATACCTACGGGTACGAGTCAAGAGTTGTAGCTTTCATAAATGGTTTGGCATCCCACGAGGGGACCGACCACGTACTAGTACTACGTTGGCAATCGGGACATGTGACTGTGTGGCTTACAATAGGACAAAGGCTCAGGTCACCCCAGCATGGGTGCATCAATATGTCTCTCAGAATCACCTGATCAGACGGTATTGATGCCCCAGTTCGATATACCCTAAGGTACGTGACTGGAGTTGTGGGTTTCATGAATGACGTCGCATCTCCGAAGAGACCGGGCCACGCACTAGTGCCACGTTGGCTAAATGGGACGTGTAAGTGAGTAAAGCGGTAAACGTGCATGTGGTGTGTGCAAAGTAGGGTGGGGTGTGCCCGGGGCCTTTTCAAACAAATGGGCCCATGGCCTAATCAAACCAATTATCACATGAATTATATGGATATAAGCACCATCACATAAACATTTAATCATGATCAACATTATGACCAACATCAAACATGTATTCCTAATGACATTATAGCATATTAAATAGGCAATCATCATGAATCAATAGTATGGTCCGCTTCACGATTTAAACATGCACATATACGGTATGTGGCAATCAATTAGACCCGATCATCGCAAATTTTATAGTCCAATCAAGGGCGCTTTGGGGTGACCAAAAGATAATTCAAAATTTCTAAGAATTTCGGATTAAGGGTATGATAATGATCAATGAAATAAGAGGATGGTTTTATTCATTTTTTTTTTTTTAAAACAAATTGAGCCCAATCAAGGAAATTCAAAAAACAAAACAAGGAAAACTTGCATATATGTTGCTATTGGTAACATTTAGAAAATGACTTTGTTGTTTTTTTGAACTCCTTTTTTTTATGAAAAGAAAATCTCCAATCTTTTTTTTTTGTTTTGATTTTTTTCTTTTTTAGAAACAAATTAATTTCCTCTTTTTTTTAAAAAAAATTGATTTAAAACCCAATACAGTACAGTGCAGCAACTCATATGCCGTTGGCAGCACATGTCGAGATCGGCCTTGCTGTTTTAAAACAGTAGGATAACGTCGAGCTTAACGTCGAGATCAGCAGCTTAACGTCGAGATCAACGTCAACTTAACGTCGAGATCAGCAGGTTAAATCGTCGAGATCAACAGGTTAAATCGTCGAGATCAGCCTATAACAGCAGGCTAATCGTCAAGATAAGCTTAGAACAGCAGGCTAATCGTCGAGATCAGCCTATAACAGCATACCAGCGTCGAGATCAGCATGCAACATGGGATTTTTCGACGAATTGTTCGCCATTTCAGTTCTGTGATGAAAGAAATCTCTTTCTGAACTTCTTGAATGGCGATTTTAATCTTTTATTTAAAAGAAATAGGGTGAAGAACCACGCTTCAACCAATCTCCACAGAGATCTTCATGTTCAATCGAGATCAGACGTATCTTCCTTACAGCTGATCGGGCAAGACAGCCATTAAAGTCGAGACATGGGGACGATTTTTGAGCGAAGAAGATATGAAGTAATTCAGGAAACAACGCCCCATACCAGTCCGTTGATCCATCGTTGATCAATTGATAATCAGGATGAAAGCAAAACTCAAACGGTTGATCCTTAAATCGGCCGAGATTAATGAGCCAAGAGGCGGGTTAAAAACCTTTGAGGAGCAAGGTTTTCGAGTCTCTGTTGAGACAGTAGAACTGAATGAAGAAGACGATGTGTTCTTCAACAAAAAACTGATTTTTTTAAAAAAATTAAAAGCATTTTTCTCTATTAACACCCCATTTAAAACGTTGAATTTAAAAACTTACAATATTTTATACTTGGGGCACACCAACAGGAGCTGCTGTCGGCAGAAACTTCAAATTTTTTTTTTTTTTCTTTTTGACTATTTGTTTCTCTCTTGCTGTCAATGGACAGCACCCTCATCAAAACAAATCGATCATAAAAAATAAAAAATTAAAATTAAAATTAAGAAAAACTATCGACCAAAAGATCGACCACACACCCACAAATAAAATTAAATCAAAAATCGTTCTCCCTTTCAAAAAAAAAACCCAAGAATAGATCAACGTATGCCTAAAAAATAAAAAATCGACGATCTCCCTATTCTAATAATCATTAATCCATTCTTAATAACAACCACTTTCAAAATTTTGCTTTATTTAAGGTCACCTTAAACAATCCTCAATTGAACCACAAAGATAATAATATGCCCAAAATATCAAACATTCGAAGTCCAAATGCATACTCAATAATCAAATAAATAAATAAAAAATCAAAGATGCAAATAAGCTAACAAATAAACAAATGAACGAACAAAATAACTAAAACATTCTAGGTAATTTTAGTAATACTCCCATACTTGGGGCTTTTCAAGTCTGATCCTCAATGTCCCCAGCGGAGTCGCCACTGAAAGCGCCCTCGATCCGCGGAGTGCGCGGATCCGCTTTTAACCCTTGAGGTTTGGGAGTCGCCACCTAGTTATTGTGGTCTAGGAACCATACTGACTCTAACATGGATAAAAAGAACTAATCTACCATAAAAAAATCTGAATTCGGGGATCAAGTTACGGGGTTGGAAGGTGTTAGGCACCAACCCTGCCCGGCCAAAGCCGGTCTCTACTAAAGTCCCAAGTAAATTACATTGCTAAAACCTAGATAAAAAAATAAATAAAAATAAAAATTTACCTTTCTGATGGCAAGGACTTGGTTCCCTCAGATCTGACAAAAAGAGCTCCTTGTACCGTGCTCCCTTGCTTCGTTCTGTTTCCGGATTTGACTTCGGATCTCTGAGGCAAGGTATCTCCTTGTTTTTGAATCTGAACTCTTCAAGTTCGTTACGGATTTGGGGGTGTTTTTAGAAGGCTTTTGGGTATTTTCTAGACTAAAATTGAAGGAGGGATGTTAGTTAAGGAGTTGGGGCTCCAAAACTAGGGTTTTTGGGGGGCTATGGGGGCTTCTAGACCTTCTTCTCTTAGGGTTTATGATTTGATACGAAAATAGGGTGTGAGCACCTCTATTTATAGATGTTTTTAGGGGTTGATTTGGATAGAGTTAGTGTTTAATTAGAAATCTTTTAATTAGAGTTGTGTTTTAGTTTGACTTATTTTAGGTAGAATTGTGTTTTAATTAGAATTGTTTTAGGTAGAATTGTGTTTTAATTCAAATTGTTTTAGGTAGAATTGTTTTTAAGTTAGAACTCTATTAGATAGAGTTATTATTTAATTAGAATTCTATTATGACTTTTGGTCTTATTTGATTGACTTTTATTGTTTTGACTTCAGTCTTAATTGATTGACTTTTAATATCTTGACTTCAGTCTTGCTTAATTGACTTTAATTTTGACTTCAGTCTCACTTGATTGACTTTAATACCTTGATTTCAGTCTTGCTTGATTTACTTTAAATTTTTGGAGAAGGCCCCTCATTATTTCTTTAATTCTTTGGACCCCCAAATGGAGGGGTCCTTAAAGAAATATTCCACGAACCCTCAACAATTTTGCCTGAGAGTCCGATTAATCGATTTTTTAGATTCAAAATTTTAAATTAATTTCATTAATGTTTCACTTTAATTATTTAATGTTTTATTTATTAATTTCGAATTTTTTAATTATGAAAATTATGAAATTACCATTTTGCCCCCGAAGAGGACTTTTCACATTTCAAGTCGGTTTTTAATGTTCTAGGATGTTTTAGAATCGGTTTTTCGTAAGGAATTCAATGAGAATGTTGGTTTGTGTCATTTATGAAAAATTTTATGTGAAATGATTGTGAACTTTATGAGGGGCATTTTCGTAATTTTGTCAAATTCTGTTAAAATTGGTGAAATGATTTATTTGGTTCCGATTTGTTATTTTATGGGTTCGAAAGAGTTTTCCTAAGCGTAATGTAGGCTCTATGGTTGTTTTGATGTTAGGGGTATTTTGGTAATTTGGTAATTTTTAGTGATTTTTATCGTGAAACTTCTTTTTGGTCTGCAAGATGATGATTTCTATGTTTCTGGGGTCGTATTTTCCTAGCGTAGCGTGGTTTCTAAGGTTTTGTCAGTTCGAGATACCTCATCCGGATTTCTGAAACACATCTGGTAACAAAGTAAAGCAATGGAATACACATCCATCATTGGGAATCCTTGCGATCGGGTTGACGAGTTGATTAATCAGGCGGATGCAAAAATGGGGTGTCAGGATCGGAGCCTTGTTAACGTCGCAACAGAAAGAAGAAATGGCCGAACTATTACGAAAGTATTAGGATGTCTTTGCATGGTCATATAGGGATATGCCCGGGTTAGACACAGATCTTATTGTACACAAACTACCAATCGCTCCCGGAAGTAAGCCAATCAAGCAAAAATTAAGGAGACTGAAGCCAGAATGGAGCATTAAGGTCAAAGATGAGGTCGTGAAGCAGTTCGAGGCAGGATTCCTCGCAATTTCTATGTACCCTGAATGACTAGCTAATGTCATCCCAGTACCCAAGAAAGATGGGAAGGTACGCATGTGTGCTGATTATCGAAACTTGAACAAAGCCAGTCCTAAGGATGATTTTTCACTTCCACACATCGACACTCTAGTCGACAGTACAGCAGGGCATGACATGTTCTCGTTCATGGATGGCTTCTCAAGTTATAATCAGATAAAAATGATAGAAGAAGACTAGGGGCACTTTCCACTACAAAGTCATGCCATTCGGATTAAAGAACGCAGGGGCGACTTACCAAGAGGCAATGACCGCATTATTCCACGATATGACTCATAAAGAAATGGAGGTCTACGTAGATGACATGATCGTTAAATCTGGCATTGAAGAAGATCATTTCGAAAATCTCAAGAAGTTGTTCGACAGGCTCAGAAAGTACAGCTTGAGGCTAAATCTGGCAAAATGCATATTCGGGGCAACATCGGGCAAGCTATTGGGGTTCATCGTCAGTAGAAGGGGCATCGAGATAGATCCGGCAAAAATCAAGTATATCCTCGAGATGAAAACACCCATTTCATAGAGAAATGTTCGGGTATTCTTGGGGAGAATACAGTATATTAGCCATTTTATTGCTCAGCTTACACCTATCTGTGAGCTAGTTTTCAAGCTACTCAAAAGAGATACGCCACTGAAGTGGAACAAGGACTGTTAGGAAGAATTTGATAAAATAAAGCAATATCTGCTCAATCCACCAGTCCTAGTCCCTCCTACTCCAGGGCGACCCCTGTTGATGTACATTTCAGTGCAAGAAACATCAATGGGGTGTGTGCTAGGGCAACATGATGAATCAAGATGGAAGGAACATGCCATCTACTATCTCAGCAAGAAATTCATCGAGTACAAAGTAAAATATTCATTGCTTGAGAAGACTTGATGTGCACTAGTCTGGGCATCTCAATGGCTACGCCACCATTTGCTCAGTTACTCGACTATGCTTATTGCCAGAATGGACCCCCTGAAGTACCTTTTCGAGAAACCAGCATTAACAAGTCGCATTGCAAAATGACAACTATTATTATCCGAGTTTGACATCACCTATGTCATTCAAAAAACCATCAAAGGGCAAGTCATCGCCGACCACTTCGCCGAGCACCCGTTGCCTGACTATGAGCCACTAAAGATGAACTTTCCTGATGATGCCATACTGTTTACTGAGATTAAGGACGATGATGAGGAACCAGGTTGGAAAATGTACTTCAATGGAGCAGTAAATCAGAAAGGAAACGGAATAGGGGTAGTCTTGATCAAATCAGATGGGTCCCACGTACCAATTACCATCAGATTGAAGTTCCAATGTTCTAATAATGAGGTTGAATACGAAGCATGCATAGTAGGGTTGAAAGTAGCACTGGATCTCGAGGTAAATGAGATCGATGTTTTCAGAAATTTCAGCTTAGTAGTCTATCAGACGATTGGATAATGGAAGACCTGATAGTAGAGACTAGTCCCTTACCATGAGTATCTGGAGGAATTAAGCTCGTGTTTTGACAGGATTTCGTTCACATATATGCTGAGACCTAAGAATCAGTTTGCAGATGCACTAGCTACACTTGCTTCTATTACCAGTATCTCAGAAAACCTAGTTATCGACCCAATTGATATTGAAATTCAATATGAATCGGCCTATGGCTTACCCGTCTAAGTAGAAGAATCCGGAGAAAAGTCTTGGTATTCAGATATCAAAGCATATCTCAAAGATCGAATCCTCCCCTCAGATGCAACGCCAAATGATCGAAGGACTATTCAGAAACTAGCAGGGCAATTCTTCCTGAGCAATGGTATTCTATACAAGAAATCACACCATGAGATATTACTTCGGTGTGTGGCAGAAACAGAAGCAAAACGACTAATCGAGACCGTACACGGTGGAGTCTGTGGGCCCCACATGAATGGTCATATGCTTGCGAAGAAGATCATGAGGATGGGATACTATTGAATAAGAATGGAGAGTGACTGCTATCAGCATATTCATAAATGTCATCAATGCCAGATCTATGCCAACAAGATCAATGCTCCACCATCAGAATTGCATAATATGACTACTCCTTGGCTTTTCTTGCTCTGGGGCATGGACGTCATCAGGCAAATTTCGCCAAAAACTACAAACGGATACCGTTTCATTCTAGTGGCTATCAACTATTTCACTAAATGGGTAGAAGCGGCGTCCTATGCCAATGTCACCAAAAGCTATGTCTTGAAGTTTGTCAAGAATAATATTATCTGTAGATATGGGCTTCCCAGCGGACTAGTGATTGACAATGCCAAGAACTTCAAAAATAAGGATATGGTCAGGATGTGAGATGATTTCCAGATCACTCATCACAACTCTAAACCCTATAGACTTAAGATGAATAGAGCAGTCAAGGCAGCCAACAAGAATATCAAGAAAATTATCGAGAAGATGACGGTTACGTACAAAAACTGGTATTACATGTTGCCTTTTGCACTTCATGCCTATAGAACCTCGTTCAAAACTTTGACTGGGGCAACTCCTTAATCATTGGTCTATGGAATGGAAGTAGTTTTACCTATAGAAGTCGAGATCCCTTCCCTCCGAATCTTGAAAGAAGTAGAGTTAGATGAAATTGAATGGATTCAAGCTCGATTCGACCAGTTAAATCTGATTGAAGAAAAATGCCTTGTAGCCATTTGCCATGGACAGATCTATCAGCGACGAATAGCTTGTGCCTACAATAAGAAAGTCAAGCCAAGGGATTTCTCATCAGAAGACATTGTTCTGAAGAAAATTTTGCCAATCCAAAAAGATGCTAGAGGAAATTTACGATCGAATTATGAGGGACCATTCATCATACAAAAGGTAATGATAGGAGGAGCTCTGATCCTTACAGAAATGCACGAACAAGTCTTCCCGCAACCGATCAATGCTGACACTGTTAAGAAGTACTACGCCTAAGATCTGACCCTGAGATGACGAAAGACCATCTTTGTTATCTTGAACAAACTATCTAACCCTAGTCAACCCTTTTGACCCATCACGTTCCTTTCTTAACCTAAGACTGGGGCAAGTTAACACAAAAAAAAAGTGAAAAAAAACAAATCAGAGAAAAATAGAAAAATCAAAGCATCAACCTACTCCTGGCCCGTATGAGGATAAACTGTGAACGGCTAAAAATACAAAAAAATAAAAAAGTCAAAAACTCGAACACTTGATCTGAGCTCGACCCAAATCTCCAGTCTAAACAAGTTCGAGAGATGTTGGGAGGAGACATAGATCACTTTTTCGAAACAAAAATATACGAGTCCCATGTCTAAACCACTCTAAATACATCCAGACCTTAGTTTTTTCTGTATCCTTCCACTATTATTAGCCTAAGCCAATGTTTCGTCCCACTAAAAGTCCTTTCTGATCAGGGAATATTCTAGGGCAACACAGTGACGATGGCAGTACCAATGATCTTGCGACTTGGTCTGAACCTCAAAGTCTTATTAGTCGTTGGAAGACTTGAGAGGGGAATTCAGGTCGGATATTTTAAAAAAAGAGTACTTGAAGTGTAGAGTAGTCGATCTCGCAGCTCAAATTGAGTTGTCGAACTACGGATAGTCGTCGGAAAACTCAAGAGGGGAATCTAGATCTATTACTCAAGAAAGAGTGTCACTACAAGAGTAGAGTCGCCGATCTCGCAGCTCAACTTGAGTCACCAAGCCACAAAGACACAGAGACTCCGAGCAGAATCGTAATGAAAAATCAAAAAATATAAACGTAGTTTGAAAGAGTATAGTAAAAACTTGAAATGGCGCTAGGAGTATAAGAATCAGACTATGGCAAGATCAAAGCCACCGGCACAATGAAAATCCCAAAAAGGACGTCGGTGGGCAAAAATGTGGAAACGGGGTCTGGTGAAAATCGTAATTAGCACTAAGGGCAAAAAAAAAACAAAAAAAAAGAGAGAGAACTCCTGGCTAGCAAGAGTATAAACTGTGAACAGTGAAATCTTTCCAAGAAAACCCATGTCCCGAGCAGATAACAACACTCTAAATATCAAGGCATTGGGGATAACTCTAAAAGAACCAAAAGAACAATTGACGTTTGTATCCCCTGTGTTTGGCAAAAGCACCAAAACTGCCACAACCAAAGATTTTGCAAACTCTGAATTTGTCAGACTCATTTGATAAAGGCATTTCACAAAACTGCATTTCAAAAACTACTATTTTGGCCAATAACGACAAATCTAGGACTCATTCAACAAAATCCCGTGTTTTTAGGAACAATAGATATACCTGAGGCCAAGTAAGTACAAAACCTATTTTCTTTGCGTTACTCTTTTCAACATTTTGCATACATTCAGATAATGACAAGAAAATACAAAAAAAAGGAATACAACGTAGCCGATCAAATGTCATGGTAAGAAATAAAAAATGAGTCAAGGCGTTCCTCCAAAGTACGAATCCGAGCAGCCTGGTTCATCATCACTTTTTCGGTATCTGAAGCATCAGGACTCACCAAGTAAGTTGTAAAGTCCTCAAAATGAGGACACTGGGCAAGCCGATCCCTCAACTCAACGACTTTAGCTTGAAGCCTAACCACTTCGCCACTATCACTAGATCCAGACTGGGCAAGGATAGATGTTAGTCGAGCAATCTCTTATTGTATCTTCTTCTCGGATTTAAGTCAGATAGCCTGAATTCTTTGATGATCAGTCTGAGACTCCTCCACTCGATCCCGATAATCAAAGAAGGATGAAGCACCAGGATATGTTCAGGGAACTATCGACACCGAGGGCCTCCTAGAGATGAGTTCTCCAATCCAATGTAACTATGCCGGGAATAGGTGTGCTACGAAGATGGGTCGACTCAAAACCTCAACTCGACTCCACTCTTTCACGAGTCGACTCAAACGTGCAGTTGATAATGAGCCAACCAACTCATTGAAATTCTCGGGGATGAGCACACCCTGATCATAACCAAATTGTCGAAAAACCTGAAGTGGTATATAATGAGTTACCTCTTGAAGACCAATCAAAACGAGAAAACGGGCACCATCAAATGTTATCATGACAGACCCCCGAGGTTGGAATGCATCGACCTACCTCACTTCTTCATCACCAAGGTTGCTGATAAGGGAATACCACTCTTTTTTACCACCTGAGACGAGGGGAGCAACTCGTCTCGACATCATAAGTATGAGATTGGCATTAATGCAAAATGGGCAACTAACAACTTCAGTTGACGCCAGAGGATCCAAAAACCAAAGCTGCGGTAACAGGAACATTCTAAACTTTGGAAACTAATAAATTAAAATTCAAGTTTAAATCTAAGCTAAATTTGAAATTTACCTGCAAGAGTGGAGCACATCCTCGAAAAATTTGATCACGACCGGATAAACAAGTCGTGAGGGATTGGAACAACTCGCTCAAAAGCATCGGTGCTAGCCGGCATCCCTCGGACTTGCTGAATCACGTGAATGAGAGAAAGGTCCATAATGTCTCCGCTACTTGGAAACAAGAGTTGACTCACCACCATCAAAGTGAGAGCATTGAAATGAATCAACGGCTTCGAAGGATCTGTGAGGCGTTCAATCAAGAAAGATTTGGACATTGTCTTCAAGACCGATCCACCATCTGGAATCTTCAAAAACTTGCAATTTATCCCTAAGAAGTCGGAGGCCTCGCCTCGATACCCATCACGCAAGGGTGGAATCACAACCTCACCCGATATTTCGAGCCCCAACAACACCTCAAACTCCTCAATGGTGGGAGTCATTTCGTGTTCCCCAAAGCGAAAGAGATTAAGTTCGGGGATCCAATACCCTCGCATTGCCTCGATCAAACTCCATTGCAATGAGACTTTTGGCAATGAGAGAGTGAACCCCAACTTGTTCAAACACCATTGGTTTTTCTAATTATTATCCATACTATCAATCCAACTAGCCAAGAAAGGATCAACGATGCCATACCTTTTCAAGTTGGGGAGAGGAGAAAGCACCTCCATGGAGCTTGAGGAAGAAGGAGAGCAAAAATCTGCCTAAAATGTGAAAAAGGGAAGTAAAATCGAGAAAAGTGAAATGTTAGGACAACAACAATGGTGAAGCAGGCTTAAAATACGGAGTAAATTGTACTGGTCCATGTTGGAAACACGGATAAAGTCAAGGTTGACTTATCCATGCTTGAAGTACGGATTAAATCAAAGACAACTTATCCATGTTATCAGTACGGATAAAGTAAAATGTGACTCATCCGTGCTTAATGCACGGATGAAAACCAAAATGCATTATCTGTGCTCCTGGCACGGATGAAAGCTTGGCAAAGTTATTCGTGTTGAAAACACAGACCAGAACATTTTAGCCTTGTGACCCTAAGTCATTTGAGTTTTTGACAAATCAGGACCACATAACGGTCATCTCATGGCCCGATACCTTAACATCACATGGAAATGTTTGAGACTCCCACATGCTCGATAAACGCCATAAAAAACTCTCAAAAGTCTCCTAGGCCAAACCAGTTTTTCAAAAACCACCTCACTCACCATGGGCCCTTAAAATGGCTCACACCACTCAAGAACTAGCTCGAAGGGTCATTTGGACCCTGATCGCACCCTTCACCCACTCGTAAACTTACCAACACTCACGGGCTCAAAAGCCCTGATGATCGATGTCACACATAAGAAGTCCGTTAGGGTCCGAGTCAATTACAACATATGATCATAACGGAGCAATAGGAAATAATGGATAGATATATATACATATACAAAAGTTTAAAATGTTTACAACTATGTCTGAGTCTAATTCAAAAATCTAATGGGCTATCAGGTACAACAAGATCAGATGGAAAGGGGGAACATCATCCCGGGTACTCTGAGTTTCTGGGATCGCTCCAGAAGAAGATCCTGCCACTGCAGCCAAGCCAGACATCCCAGAAGAAGGTAGACCGTGCAACCGCAGTCATCCTTCCGAATCTATGAAGAATAGCTCCGCGTCCAGGGCAGCATCCTGCTCCGTAGTACCCCCGAGATCAACACCAGGGACAGAAGGTCCGATGAAAAGGGAGGCCTGAAAAGAGAAAAGCAAAACAAGATCAAAATAGATGCAGTGATATATACAGAATATGTAGAGAAATGAACGACTAAAATAGAAATGCTTACCCTAAGAGGCATCGAAGGACATGCATAGGTGCTCGCTCCGTCTCGACGTCGATAGTAATCCTGAGAAAATCAATCAGAACAGATGAGAAACATGCTATAGTTTACATAGGAAGGGGAAAAAGAAACGAAAAGTGACATACCATCTCAGCCTGGAAACAAGACTCCCGCAAGGCCATCACCAACTCCAGCTCCAGCTCCAGCTCATGAATCCTGGCAGCCTGTGCCTCGATACGAGCCTGCTCCTCAATCCGAGCAGCATGCTCTTCCACCTCAGCCCTGGAGGCCCTCCACCTGTTCTCCATCTCCACGGCCCTCGCTGCCTAAGCTTCGATCACATCGTAACCCTCTTGAAGACGTCAAAAATCATTGGCCTAAAAGCAAGAACACTGATCGAGTGAGAACGATAAGAAACAGACAGTTCTATAGAAAAAAGACAATGATAGAATACGTACCATGACAACGTGCTCCTGTAACAGGATCCCTCTGATCTCTGTAATCCCGGCCCGGGCAGTGACTACAGGCATGATGCACCCAATAGAGGCCTCTTGGAACCAGGCCTGATAGTCACCGCCTCTCACCAGTCCAGCAGGACTACACCCCTCGCCTGAGCAAGATACTCATCTACCGTCATCGTACCTGAGATAGGCTCAGGTGGAGCGACAGGGATCCGAAGGCTCCCGTTGTGCTGGAAAAATAGACACTCCCCTAGATAGAGCGTGTATCTTTGCTCACAAATGAAGAAGGGGTATCGTTGTTGCCTGGTGTTACACCTGTAGGCATTCCTCACCTTCTGCCTTTTGCTGATAGTGCGGGGAAGGTCTCTCAAAGTGACAAAAAAGATCTGCAAAAGAGATAATCAGAAAATAGGAATGGACAATTCCAGATTTAAGTGAATGGAGAGGAAGAGTTCGAATACTCACGTCTTGGAGACAACATCGATCAATGTGGGCCCGGGCACTCCTAGAGCTGCTCCGAATAGCCCTAACATCTCTGGTGGCCTAAAATGTACCCAATGGATAACCCTCGTCAGGATGACGATGGGTAGGCAGATAAAATGGGAAATATACGTGAACGAAAATCTGAAGAGAGAAAGGAAACATCAGATAATGAACAAGATAACGAGAAAGAGATTGAGAAGAAACGAAATTAAAATATCTTTTACCTCAATAAACTGCCAAAAGAAGCGTGTGGAGATCCCAGCTCCACGGGGTGCAGTAATCCCCTCCACGACTAGATCTAGGCCTGCCAAAATAGTGTGGTAGATCAGACTCCCCCAGTCAAAATCTCCAATGTGATCAATATCGTGTATAACTGAGAGAAAGGTGGTGAAAACTGAATAATCATCCTCTAAGAAGAAACAGCTACCGATGAGGAGAAGGAAACAAATGCGGAAAATAATGTTGAAGTCTCTATCTCCAAACCGAGCTGATCTTTCTCTGTAAGTGTGAGGGGCCCCATCTTCTCCCTCAATCAGCCTCAAGCCCATCAATACCTCCGTGCTGACACGCCCCATCTTCCCCACCATAGAGGCAGGGACTCTAATGATACCCAACAACTGACCCACATCCTGAACGGTCAGCATAGTCAAAGGCAAAGGCTCTCCATCCATCGTGATGCCAGTGATAGCAACACAATCAGAGGGCCTGATGCCTAACTCCACATCAGGCATATGGAATGAATGAGTCGCAGGAAACCACCTCTCAACCATGGCCAAGAAGAAAGGCTGATCAGCCCTGAGTGCCGGTATCTGTAAGAAAGCACCAAAACCCACAGTAGCAAACTGCGTCCGGATATCATCGAAAAATAATGCGGCAATAGCCAAGAACGCACTCTACCTTCTTAGATACTAGCTGAAGGGTAGGGGGTAGGAATGTCTAAACGAACCAACATGGAGACGTGTGGCCCCAGTCCACGAAGAAGAGAAGTATCTGGAACCCTCTCACTCTCCTCCTCAGGGATCTCGACCCTAGGAACCTCACGGCCCATTCTGCCAGCGCCTACGGCCCTATTTGCCCGGCCTCTACCCCTACGTCGACCTCTACTACCACTACTACCCGTAGGGTCCTCAGCCGGGGCACTCTGAGAAGTACTGGCCTCATATGCCCTGCTCCCAGACGAAGAACCAACTACTGACGCTGAATCAGGACTCCGTAAAAGCTGTCTCGGCCATCCGTACTCTGTAGCCATGTCGGACCCCAGAGCGAAATGGGTCCGAGTCCTGGGCCTCGCCTCCTCCTCCTCGTCAGATGACTGATGCACTACACGGGTCCTTCACTCTCTGCCCATCTGCAAGGTAATAGTTTATTGAGTCAATGAAGAAAAACGTCTTATTTGCCTATCTCGAGGTTACCTAGTCAACCTAGCCTACACTCAGTCAAACCAAGTCAACCCAGTCTATTTAGCAAACTCAGTCAGCCCAGTCAACTCAGTCTGGTCAAACCCAGTAAACATAGTCAAACCTAGCCAATCCAGTTAACCTAAAATCCATCTAGCCCAGTCAATCCAGTCTAACCCATCCAACCCAGTCAAAACCCAATCAACTCAGTCGACCCCATTTCAACCTAGTTTAACCCATTTAGCCTAGCCAACTCAGTCAACCAAGTTTAACCCATTTAAAGCCCGGTCAACCCAAGTCAAACCCAAGTCAACTCAATCTAAAGCTTGATCAACCCAAGTCAAGCCCAGGTCAACTCAATCTAAAGCCCAGTCAACCCAAGTCAAGCTCAGGTCAACTCAATCTAAAGCCCAGTCAAACCCAGGTCAACTCAATCTAAAGCCTAGTTAGCCCGGTCAACCCAGTCAAACCTAGGTTAACTCAATCTAAAGCCCAGTCAACCTAGTCTACTCAATCAAACCTAGTCAAACCCGGTCAACCGAGGTTCTACCTATTCAACCTAGTCAAACCCAGTCAGCCTAGTCAAATCCAGTCAACCTTATCAAACCGGGCAGATCTAGTTAGTTTAGTCAAACTAGTTGATTTAGTCAAATCCAGTCAACCTACTCTAACCCGGTTAATCCATTCTAGACCGAGTTTAACCTAGTCAAACCCAGCCTAACCCAGGAAATACCTATCCGACCCATGAACCACCATAACCGTGTGAAGAAAAGCAAAAACATGAGTGCCCCGAAGTAAGTCCAAATGTTCACAACTCAAACAAGCAAAGTGGAACAAAAATGAAAGGGAAAAAGAAAACCAGCATGGCGGACAATACTTCCTTAGTCCCTGAGCAACCCAAATCCATTCCCATCTCTCCACACAATTCCTCATCCAAAATAACCTATTACATCACCCAAGACAATTCCCTTAAACCACTAGAAATTACCTCCCAACCAGTCCCCATTTCAATCCCAAGTCGGTCCTTAAACCACTCCCATCTCACCAAACCTAGCCCCTAAACCAAGACCACCAACTCAAGCCCCTTAAGCCAGTCTCTGAAGTCGCCAAAGTATCCACCCAAAAACCAGCCTATTAACCATTCAAGACAGCACCTAACCAACCTATCCTTTCTCACCTAAACCATCCCCAATACTTCGCCCAAAACAACCCACTCTCACCCCTAACAGCGGTTAAGCCATCCCATGTCACCTCGCCCATCCCAAAACAATCCAAATTCCTACCAAGTCCAAGTATTAGGTTCATCCAAGGGTCCACTGGCATTATCATCAACGACACCCAGGCTTATCTATCACCATCCTTCCTAGCTCAACCTCATTCTCTACCATCATGAAGCATGCAAGAACCTTCACCAAAACACACCCCAACAACATTCACCCTTCACCACCATCCCCATGGAAACCAGCCGCCATCATCAAACCCCCGAACCAATCTCAAAACAATCCAAACACCGGCAATGCATAAGTCAGCCCCACTTCAGCCTAATCACTCTTCTAAAATCCCTCAAATCATTCAATCAATACGTGACAATATAATCAGTGCCAAACATCGAAGGAAACCCTCCTCCAAAATGATCACCAACCATTCAAAATTTCACAAACCCATCACCACCCACAGTTCATACATTCAAGGCTGATTAAATAATGCAATATCAATCGAAACAGAGCAAGCAAGACAAAGAGATAACAATCGATAATGAATGACAAGTTACACTATTTTCAAAACATGATAACATCTCAAAAGGATAGATCAAAATGTTCATTCAAATGGGCAAATCAAGGCAAGCAAAAGAAAGATGAAACGAATATAGAACTTGCCTCAAACGTGAACCGTCCACACCGAAAAGCTCTCTGAAACTATCAACTTCACAAGTGCTCAAGTGCCCAAAGGTCACAAATGCGCTCCAAATCGTTCCAGAGCAGTCCACCAAATGCTCAAACTAGTGAAAACTAGAAGAAGAATAAGGGAAGGGAAGAGAAATCGCCGAAGAAGAAGAGAAGCCGAAAGAAAATTGGAAGAAATGAAAAGGAAGAAGCGCGCAGGCTTTAAGCGTTTAAAATTCGTATTGGTCCGTGTTACCAGTACGGGCGAGGCAAGGTTTATCCAATCCGTATCACCAGCACGGATAAATGAAGTTTGGTTGGATCCGTGCCTCAAGAACGGATGAAAGAAACGAGACTGCTACCCGTTTTATAAACACAGATGAAATCGATCCAAATGTGGTCCATGTCTCAAGCACGGATTAGTCAATAAATAAAAAAGGGAAAGAAATGGAAAAAAAAAATCAATCAAAAAGATCAAAAGAATTCCAAAAGCCCTTTCGAGTTACACTCAATTCCAATTTGCTAAAACACGACCAAAAAAATATCCAAATTTTCAAACTCGGCAAAATTTTCATAAAATCCGAGATCTCACACGATCTCCGTGCCATTGAGATCAAGGAATTAATAAGGTCACTCTGTCAGACCCCGTGCTTGAGTAACCATTTTCTACAAAAGTCATTAATTCAATCGATAATTTGAACTCGTGTTTTGCAAAATTTTGTCTGGCCCGTACAAATAGGGGTTTAGTTTATTCTTTGTACGCAATTCCTGCAAAGAAGGGCAGCTGTAGACACCCCAATTTGAACGGGCCCTCACTCGAAAGAGGCCCAAAAATAACAGTTTTTTAATAAAATGTGCCAACATGCCTCAAAGGCCCAAATCATTAAAAATGTGACATTTTGATCGAATCGAGGCCCCTAAAACCTCCCAACAGGTTAGTGAGCCACCAAAAGGACTCGGCATGCTCCCATCTACCTCGCTCCACTCAAATACCGATTTTTCAATGAAGTGGGTCGACCGACCTCGAAAGCCCGAATCACTGAAAATGATATTTTGACCGAACCGAGGCCCCTAAAACCTCTCAATGGTTTAGAACACCCACCAAAGGGGTGTAACCCATCCTACATGTCTTCAACTTTCATCGCTCCACCCTTGTACCCAAGAATACTCGAATGCTCGATAAAATTATCCAACAAGCCTAAAGAGCCTGACTTGCCAACACGTGTCATTTTTTATAAAACCAATGATTAAAAAATTAATAAATTAAAAGATGTGAGACTTGGGATACCTACCCCTCCTCTACTTTCACCACTGCGCCTCCGAATCAGTAAACACCCTAAAGCCCATTCAAGGCCCACAAATCCTTAACCCTTTCCTAAATTAACCCCTCACCTTACCCCTAACCTAAAAATCAATCCCACATCATCTAAAATCTAAAACCAACCTACCTTCTCAAAACCATTTTAAAAATAACCCTAATCAATTCTTAAAACCCAAAACCATTTCAAAAACCCAAAGCCCAACATTAAAAGCCCACAAACCACTATTCATATCCAATCCACAACCCATAACCCATAAACCATCACCCATCTAACACCAAAAGATAACACATGTCATCATCCTCACTTACCTCCCTCATCTAATCACCTACTCCCATCATCATTATTTAAATAATTCATCTAACCCACATCACTTCTCTCCAAAATTACCTTAACCCATATCCTACCCTAACTTAACCTATCCCCATTCATCAACAACCCACATCACAACCCATATCATACATACCCTAACCTATTCCCATTCTCTAACACCATCAACCACCCACATCATAACCCATATCTCCTACACCTCACCCCATCACTTTCCCTTAAAACACTCTAACAAAATCACCTCAACCCATACCCTTCTCTCTAATCAACCAACCACCATCACCAATCAACCAATCTCATCATCTCCCCCATTTGCCACATGTCATCATCCCCTCAATTCTCTCAAAATCTAATCAACCAATCTCTTACACTATCCATCCCCCCAAATCTAACACCTTACCTCTTCCATCAACCCAACACTCAATCAAACACCTAACACCTTACACCCCCATTCTCTCCATCAACCATTACTCATCTCATCTCACCAAATACTCTACCCAAATGGATTTGGGTAAGATCCAAATCTTTTGGGTCAAAATATAATCCATTTTCATTCATTACACAATTACCCTCACCTCTACACCAAATTTCATACCCTTCACTTCTAAAACCCATGCCATTATCCATCTTTCCAACCTTTCCATTATACCCCTAAATACCCTCTAAACATCTATAAATACCCCCCTCCTCATCCCAAAAATGGTTACCAATTCTCACCCACACTACACAAAAATCTCATCAATCTTCTCTTACTAACTCCACACCAAGTCTTACTAAAAAAAAGAAATCTAATCTCTACGCTATTCTCCTACTCCTACAATAATCCCTTAAAAAAATATATATACACACTCTCTCATATTCTACTAAGGATTCAAGAAGACATAGAAGAAGAAGGGAAAAAGACAAAGAGAAGCTTCAAGGTCGGTTCAAAGTATTTTCCCCCTCTCTCTTACCCTCTCCACTTCCTTCTTCTCTTACCCCCGTCCTCTCGTTTATTTTTGTTTTAGCATGCCTCTAAGATGTGATGCCACCCTCCCTTATCTCCGGTAGATTGGACTTCAGTCCGATCGAAAGTATAAGGGTTTTAATCCTTAAAAGATTTTGAGGCAATTGGTATGAGGTTTCTTTTCAACTCATGAGAATGGACCCTCAACCTTAGCCAATATTTTTTTAAACCACACATGGCTCTTAAGGCTAATGATTTATAAAGATCATCCCCATCAATGGGATAATCCTATGATCGAGTCGAAAGCAAACCCCTATTTAGGGTACAAGTGCATCGCATGTGGCACTTTATTTTTCTTTTCTTCTAAGAAAAAAAGTCCTGACACCTTCTTTTTTCTCCAACCGAGCCGTTTACCCTGAATCTCTAGGTTTGATTAGTACTTTATCCATTGTGAATCACTACATGCCAAAATACCATGTTTTTCGAAAAATGTACATCGGGTGACCATTCATACCCACTTATAATATGAATGGTGGCGACTCCAATCATTAGTAGATGTGGTCATCGTAATCGCGAAAACCACGTATGTATAAGGCAAGAAATGAGATTGTTTGTATGTAGATATTTGAGAAAGGATAGGTGGGATTATATCCGGGGTTTAATATGGTTTGGGTATTGTTTAGGGGTTGTTTCGAGTGGGTATTAGGGGTAGTTTTTAGGGACTGTTTGAGTGAGAAGATAGGGTGGTTTAGGGACTGTTTGGGTGAGAAGATAGGGTCTATTTTGGGACTGTTTTATTTCTCCTTGCTTTAGAATATGCTTTTAACTTTGCTACATCTCTGATTATGCTCCATTTGCTTGAAACGTTCTCATGCTTTTGCTTTTGTATCGTTTATGTCCATATTTGCACTGTGGCCCCTCCTTGGGTTTTGAATTTGGCATACTCAGATTTAAGTAAGTGGATCATTGTAGGTTAGTGAGGGGATGTGGGGACAAAACAGACTTTGTGGTACGTTTAATTAAGTCTTGGTTTGGATTTGATAAGTGTAGACGGAGATTGATGAGTGCTAGTGTCATCCTTTATACTGAGTTTGGTATAACGGTCTTTGATAAACGAGACATGGAGTTGGCATTAGGGACTTGTAACTTTAGATAGATGGGTCAATGTTAGTTTAACTTTTAACTAAGTGGAACTAGTGAGTGGGGCATGTAAGTTTATGGCTAGGCTTGGAACGGCTTGGTTTCCTTAGGTTTGGAATATGGATCTGCTTGGTTTGCTTAGGTGTAGTTCGAAATGGGTAGGTTTAGGTGAGTCAGGTTGGTTGAATTTTTGCTAGGTTATATTGAGATAGGCAATCGGGATGCTTTTCACTGTTAACTCAATGACCTGATGGCTTATAGATGGGCAGAGTAGGATGGACTAGAGTAGCCCGACATTCTTCAGATAAGGAGGAGGAGGCGAGACCTAGGACCTGGACCCATTTCGCTTTGGGGTCTGGTGTAGCAACTGAGTCAGGTAGACTAGGTAAGCTCTTGTGGAGGTCGAATTCTTCTTTTACAACCAGTTCTTCTTTGGGTAGCAGAGCAGATGAGGCGAGTACCTATTGGAGTGGTCCAGCTAAAGACCCTACAGGCAGTGGTGGTGGCCGAGGTAGGTGAGACAACAGAGGTAGTGAGGCCAAGCAGATAGGGTCGTTGGCACGGGCAGGGTTGGTAGGGAAGTTCCCAAGGTCGAGATCCCTAAGGAGGAGACGAGAGGGTTTCGAATACCTCTCTCCTTTGTGGACTAGGAAGGCATGTATCAATGCTAGTTCAATTAGATATCCCTACTCCTTATCCTTCAGCCAGCTTTAGGGGGAGTTGGAGTGCATTTTTGCCGACAGCAGCCCTATTCTCTAACGATATTAGGACGCAGATCTCCACAATAGGGTTCTGTCCTTTCTTGCAGATATCGGTTCTTAGAGCGGACCGACCTTTATTTTTGGCCATGGTAGAGAGGTGGTTCCCAGCGACTCACTCCTTCCATATGCTTGAGGTGGAGATAAGCATCAGGCCTTCTGTAGACACCCCATTTTTGCATTCGCCTGATTAATCAACTCGTCGACCCGATCGCAAAGGTTCCCAATGATGGATGTCTATTCCAATGCTTTATTTTGTTACCAGATATGTTTCAGAAATCCGGATGAGGTATCTCGAACTGACAAAACTTAGAAACCACGCTACGCTAGGAAAATACGACCCCAGAAACATAGAAATCATCATCTTGCAAACCAAAAAGAAGCTTCACGATAAAAATCACTAAAATTACCAAATTACCCCTAACATCAAAACAACCCTAGAGCCTGCATTATGCTTAGGAAAACCCACTCAAACACATTAAACAACAAATCGAAACCAAGTAAATCACTTCGCCAATTTTCACAAAATTTGACAAAATTACGAAAATACCCCTCATAAAGTTCACAATCATTTCATACAAAAAAACTTCATAAATGACAAAAACCAACATTCCCATTAAATTCCTTATGAAAAACTGATTCCAAAACATCCTGAAACATTGAAAAACGACTTAAAACGTAAAAAATCCTCTCCGAGGGCAAAATGGTAATTTCACAATTTTCATAATTAAAAAATTCGAAATTAATAAATAAAACATTAAATAATTAAAGTAAAACATTAATGAAATTAATTTAAAATTTTGAACCTAAAAAATTGATCAAGCGGACTTTCGGGTGAAATTGTTGAGGGTTCGTGGGATATTTCTTTAAGGACCCCTCCATTTGGGGGTCCAAAGAATTAAAGATATAATAGAAGGGGTTCTCCAAAAATTAAGAGTAAATCAAGCAAGACTGAAGTCAAGGTATTAAAGTCAATCAAGTGAAACTGAAGTCAAAATTAAAGTCAATCAAGCAAGACTGAAGTCAAGGTACTAATCAAGTCAATCTCATAAGACTAAGGTCAAAACCCTAAATCCAAACCCTAATCTAAAACTAATCAAGTCAATCTCATAAGACTAAAGTCAAAACCCTAAAACCCTAAAGACTAAGTCAAAACCCTAATTGAAACCCTAAAAGAAACCCTAATCAAACCCTAAATGCTTTTAAAAACTTTATAAATAGGAGCCTCCACACCCTATTTTCGTATCAAAGAAAAAACCCTAGAAAAAGTAGGTGAAGAAGCCTCCACAACCCCTCCAAAACCCTAATTTTGGAGCCCCAACTCCTTCCCAAACACCCCAACTCCGATTTTAGCCTAAAAAACACCCAAAAACCTCCCAAAAACATCCCAAAAATCCACCACAAATTCAAAGCATACAGATCCAAGAAGGAGACACCTTGCCTCGGAGATCAAAAATCAGATCCGGAGACAAAACGAAACAAGGAGTACGGTACAAGGAACTGTTTTTCAGATCTGAGGGAATAGTACTTTTGCAGATCGAAGGTAAGGTTTTTTTATTATTATTATTTTTTAATCTAGGTTTTATCATTAGCGATGTAGTTATATTTGGGATAAGTAGAGACCGGCATTGGCCGGGCGGGGTTGGTGCCTAACACCTTCCAACCCCGTAACATGATCCCCGGATTCAGATTTCTATAGTAGATTAGTTCTTTTTATCCATTGTAGGGTCAAATTGGTTCCTAGACCGTAATAACTAGGTGGCGACTCCCAAACCTCAAGGGTCAAAAGCGGATCCGCGCACCCCGCGGATCGAGGGCGCTTTCACCTTCGGACTTCCTGGCGATCACGGGCATTGTTGTGGACAGAGAGCCCTTGCCCTTGGCCATGCTGACTGTGCAGGAGGTGGGGGAGCTATTGGGCATTGCTAGAGTCCCCGTTTCCATGGTGGGGAAGATGGAGTGTATTAGTAGAGAGGTGCTGATGTGATTGTTATTGATCGAGGGAGAGGATGGGGGCCCCCCCTTATCGAGAAAGAGCAACTCGCTTCGGAAATAGAGATTTTGATACATTTTTCCAGATTTGTTTCCTTCTACTCCTAGGCAACTATGTCTTTTTTGAGGACTATTCTTCAGTCTCTACCTCCTTCTTTTCCTTGATGCGAGACATCAACCATATCAGAGATTTTGATTGGGGGAGTCTAGTCTATAAGACCATTTTAGCAGGCTTAGATTGAGTAGTGGAAGGGATCACTACACCCCGTGGAATTTGGATCTCCACTCGATTCTTCTGGCAGTTCATCGAGGTAATGTATCTCAGTTTCGATCATTATTTGTTTATTTTATTAGTCTTCCATTCAATGTCTGACATTCTATTTATCTCCAGATTTTTGTCCATGTATATTTTTCTTTCTATCTGCCCACTCGACGCCACCCCCTAGGTGTTTTTTGGGTCACCCGAGATGTTAAGGCTATTAAAGCAGCCCTAGGAGAGTACTCAAACCCATATTGATCGATGTCATCTTCGAGAGATGAGTACTTTATCCCTTTCTCTCTATTCTTTTAGACTTGGAGTTATCTGTACCTATTTGTAGACACCCCATTTTTGCACTCGCCTGATTAATCAACTCGTCAACCCGATCGCAATGATTCCCAATGATGGATGTGTATTCCATTGCTTTATTTTGATACCAGATGTGTTTCAGAAATCCGGATGAGGTATCTCAAACTAACAAAACCTTAGAAACCACGCTACGCTAGGTAAATACGACCCCAGAAACATAGAAATCATCATCTTGCAAACCAAAAAAAAGCTTCACGATAAAAATCACTAAAAACTATCAAATTACCAAAATACCCCTAATCTCAAAACAACCCTAGAGCCTACGTTACGCTTAGGAAAACTCATTCAAACACATAAAACAACAAATCGAAACCAAATAAATCATTTCGTCAATTTTCACAGAATTCGACAAAATTACGAAAATGCCCCTCATAAAGTTCACGACCATTTCACACAAAAAATTTCATAAATAACACAAAATAATATTTCCATTGAATTCCTTACGAAAAATCGATTCTAAAACATCTTAGAACATTAAAAACCGACTTAAAACGTGAAAAGTCCTCTCTGGGGGCAAAACGGTAATTTCACAATTTTCATAATTAAAAAAATTCGAAATTAATAAATAAAACATTAAATAATTAAAGTAAAACATTAATGAAATTAATTTAAAAATTTGAACCTAAAAAATCGATCAATCGGACTCTCAGGCAAAATTGTTGAGGGTTCGTGGGATATTTCTTTAAGGACCCCTCCATTTGGGGGTTCAAAGAATTAAAGAAATAATGGAGGGGCCTTCTCCAAAAATTTAAAGTAAATCAAGCAAGACTGAAGTCAAGGTATTAAAGTCAATCAAGTGAAACTGAAGTCAAAATTAAAGTCAATTAAGCAAGACTAAAGTCAAGATATTGAAAGTCAATCAATTAAGACTAAAGTCAAAACATTAAAAGTCAATCAAATAAGACCAAAAGTCATAATAGAGATCTAATTAAATAATAACTCTATCTAATAGAGTTTTAACTTAAAAACAATTCTACCTAAAACAATTTGAATTAAAACACAATTCTACCTAAAACAATTCTAATTAAAACACAATTCTACCTAAAACAAGTCAAACTAAAACACAACTCTAATTAAACACTAACTCTATCCAAATCAACCCTAAAAAACATCTATAAATAGAGGTGCTCACACCCTATTTTCGTATAAAATCATAAACCCTAAGAGAAGTAGGTCTAGAAGCTCCCCTAGCCCCCCATAAACCCTAGTTTTGGAGCCCCAACTCCTTAACTAACATCCCTCCTTCAATTTTAGTCTAGAAAACACCCAAAAGCCTTCTAAAAACACCCCCAAATCCGCAACGAACTTGAAGAGTTCAGATTCAAAAACAAGGAGATATCTTGCCTCGGAGATCCGAAGTCAAATCCGGAAGCAGAACGAAGCAAGGGAGCACGGTACAAAGAGCTCTTTTTGTCAGATCTGAGGGAACCAAGTCCTTGCATCGGAAAGGTAAATTTTTATTTTTATTTATTTTTTATCTAGGTTTTAGCAATGTAATTTACTCGGGAAGTTAGTAGAGACCGACTTTGGCCGGGCGGGATTGGTGCCTAACACCTTCCAATCCCGTAACTTGATCCCCGAATTCAGTTTTTTTTTTTTTTGGTTTTAGATTAGTTTTATCCGTTTAGAGTCATTGATCGGTTCCTAGACCGTAATAACTAGGTGGCGACTCCCAAACCTCAAGGGTCAAAAGCGGATCCGCGCACCCCGCGGATCGAGGGCGCTTTCACTATTGTCTGATTTTTCTTTTGTAGGTCTTCTCCGTTACTCTTCGAGACCTTCCCCGTATCGTTAGCGGGAGACAAAAGGTACAGTACGCCTATAGGCATAACACTTGACGATAGCACTACCCGTACTTCATTGGCGAGTAGAGATACACATTCTATCTGGCGATCGTATGCTCTTTCAGGACGACAGGAGCCTTCGTATCCCTGTCGCTCCACCTGAGCCTATCTCGGAGGCTATGACGATAGATGAGTATCTTGCCCAGGCGAGGGGCGTATATGCTGCTGAACTGGTAAGGGGTAGTAATTATTAGGCCTGGTTCCGAGAGGCGTCCATTGGATACATTATGCTTGTAGTCACTGCCTAGGTTGGGATCACCAATATTGGAGGGGTCCTGATCCTGGAGCATGTCGTCAAGGTATGAACTCTGTCCTAACTCTTCTGTTTAGGATTTCCTGTTTATATCGTTCTTATTGGGTTTATTCTTTTGGTTTCAAGTAGATGATCTTCGTCGCCTCTGAGAGGGCTATGACGTTATTAAGGCGCAGGCGGCAAGGGCCATGGAGATGGAGAACAGGTGAAAGGCCTCTAGGATTGAGGTAGAAGAGCAAACGGCTCGTATCGAAGAGCAAGATGCTCGCCTAGAGGAGCAGGCTACCCGTATCCAAGAGTTGGAATTGGAGATGGCCTTGCGGGAGTCTCGTCTTTAGGCTAAGATGGTACATTATTTCTGTTTCCTTTCTTTTCTATTTATAGATCATAGTTCAATTGTATCCTGTTTTGATTGATTCTCTCATGATCTTTTTAGGACTATCATCGACGTCGATACGGAGCGAGCACCTCTGCCAGTCCTCCGACACCTCCTAAGGTAAGCATATGCATTTCAGTTGCTTATTTTTGTATCCTATATATATCTGCATGTTTCTTCACTTGCTTTGTTTTTCTTTTTAGGCTTCCATTCCCACTGGACCCTCTGTCCTAGGTGTTGATCTTGTTGGGACTTTAGAGCAGGATCCTACCTTGGACACAGAGCTTTTCTTCATGGATTTCGATGGACGACTGCGGTTACATGATCTACCTTTTTTCGGGGTGTCAGGTTCCAGGGCAATGGCTGGATCTTCTTTTGGAGCGATCCCGGAGACTCAGAATGCCTTGGATGATGTTAGACCCCTTCCTGTCTGATTTTTGTTGTACCTTCTATGAACATGTAAATATTTGGTATTAGTTTCAGACATCATGAAAACATTGTAAACTTTTTTGTATATATATTTCCATGTTTATTATTCCCCAATATTTTATTATTCCTCAACATCTAGGGCGTGATATTGATTATCAAGGCCTTCATAGGCCCGTTGAGTATTTGTGAGCCTGCGAATGGGTAAAGGGCACGATTGGGTTCAAAGGACCCTTTAAAAGTATTCCCGAGTGACGTGTGTCATTTGTGGGCCCAGGGGCTCGATGATGAGTGGCATGAATAGGTAGGCACCTATAGGCCTCAAGAACCCTGCACAATGTGATGTAAGTGCCCGGTTTTGAAAAAGCTTTTAATTAAGCAACACGATCAACATGGGTTTCAAAAGATGAATTTATCACTTGCCTGATATAATTTTCACATTTCGAGAACTCTTAAATGTTTTGTTTGCATTTATCAAGTAAGAGAGAGTCCTGATTATTTTTGAGGTTTCGGGACATGAAATGATTGTTTCGCGGGCTTGGGTCCTTAAGGAGTCAGATAATTCAGGGCCCTAAGAATTTAAAACATTTTGGTCCGTGCTTTAAGCACGAATAGCTTTGTTGATCTTCTATCCGTGCTTGAAGCACGGATAAATTAGTTGAGATTTTGTCTGTGCTTAAAGCATGGATTAGGCAATATTCGTTTGATCCATGTTTTGAGCATGGATAAGTTAATATTTGTTTCATCCGTGTTCTGAACATGGATAGGTCAGCTTTTGTTTTAGTCGTGTGCTTGGACCACGGACCAGCACAACTTCCTTCATTTTTAAGTCTGTTTCCACACTGGTTTTGCCCTTATTGCCCCATTTTCACGATTTTTTACTTCCCTCTTTCACATTTTGTGTGGATTTTTGCTTTCCATCTTCCCCAAGGCTTTCTCTCAAGATCCATAGAGGTGCTTCCCATTATCCCCAACTTAAAAAGGTACGGTGTTGTTGATCCTTTCTTAGGTGGTCAGATAAAAGGTATGGATAGTAATGAGAGGGCTCAATGGTGTTTGAACAAGTTGGGGTTACACTCTCCTTACTAAAGGTCCCATTGCAATGGAGCATGATTGAGGCTATGTTGGGATGTTGGGTTCCCGAACTCAATCTTTTTTTATTTGGGGAACATGAGATGACTCCCACCATCAAAGAGTTTGAAGTGTTTTTGGGTCTTGAAATGTCGGGTATGGTTGTTATTCCGCCTTTGGGCAATGGTTATCGAGGTGAAGCTTCCGATTTGTTGGGGATAAACCGTAAGTTTAGCGGATTAGTTTTGAAGACAATGTCTAGGTCCTTCTTGATTGAGAGTCTTACAGATACCTTGAAGCTATTGGTTCATTTTAACGTCCTCACTTTGATGGTGGTGAGTCAACTCTTATTTCTGGGTGGCAGAGACATCATGGACCTCTCTCTCATTCATGTGCTACAACAAGTCCGAGAAACATCATAGACCTCTCATTCATGGCGTTGGTGGCTCCCATGCTTTTGAGTGAGATGTTTCAGTCTCTTATGCCATGTTCGTTTAGTCATGATCAATTTTTTTGTGGATGCGCTCCACTCCTACAGGCAAATTCCAAACTTAACATAAATTTATATTTTAATTTTACTAGCTTTCGAGAGTTTTAGAAGGCTTTTCTTTTTGTAGCTTTGGTTCATGGATCACGTGATTTCGACCAAAGCAGTTAATCGCCCGTTTTGCGTTAATGCTGATCTTGTGCTCAAGATGTCGAGGCGAGTTGCTCCATTTGTCTCGAGTGGTAAAGAAGAATGGTATGCCTTCATTTTCAACCTCAATGATGAGGTGGTGAGGTGGGTTGGTGCATTCTAACCTTGAGGGTCTCCCATGATTGCATTTTATGGGGCCCATTTCCTTGTTTTGATTGGTCTCCCACTACGTACAACTTCGAGTTCTTTGGCAATTTGGCTATGATCAGGGTGTTCTCATCCCTGAGAATTTTGGCAAGCTGATTGGTTCTTTATCAACTTCACTTCTGAGTTCACTAGTGAAGGAATGGGGCTGAGTTGAGGTTTTGAGTTGATCTGTCTTTGTAGCACACTTATTCCCGTCATACATGCATTGGATTCGAGAACTCGTTTCTAGGAGGCAGTCGATGTTGATAGTGTCCTGAGTACGGCTTAATACTTCATCCTTATTTGATTATTAAGATCAAGTGGTGGAATCCCAAACTTTTTATCGTCGAATTCCGGTTATTTTGCTCAAATCTAAGAAGAAGATGCAAAAAGAGATAGTTCGACTGACATCCGAACTTGCACGGTCAAGATTTAGTGATAGTGGTAAAGTAGCTAGGCTCCGAATCAAAGTTGCTGAGTTGAAGGACATGCTTGCCCAGAGTCCTCATTTTGATGACCTTACAGCATATTTGGTGAGTCGTGACGCTTCGGATGTTGAAAGAGTAATAACTAGCCAAGCTGCCCGGATCAGTGCTTTGGAGGAATGCCTTGACTCCTTTTTTATTTGTTACCATGATGTTTGATGGATTGCATGTTGTATTCCCATTTTTTTTATTTTCTTGACATTATCTGAATGTATGTGAAATGTTGAAAGATTTAATGCAAAGAAAATTGATTTTGTACTTACTTGGCTTCTATATCTATTGTTTTTGAAATACAAAATTTTGTTTGAATAAGTCATAGATTTGTCGTCATTAGCCAAAATAGTAGTTTTTTTTTAATTTTTATGAAATATCTTTATCAAATGAGTATGATAAATTCAGAGTTTCTAAAATCTTTGGTTGTGATGATCTTGGTGTTTTTGCCAACCATAGGGTATACAAGTGTCAATTACTCTTTCGATTCCTTTAGAGTCATCCCCTATGCCCTGGTATTGGAAAATTATTATCTGTTCCGGCCTCGAGATTTTTGAAAGATTTTTCGTTCACAATTTATACTCTCACGGGCTAGGAGTTCTTTTTTTTTTTGTTTGCCTTTATTGCCCCTAGAGCAAGTTACGATTTTCACCAGACCTGGTTTCCCATTTTTGCGCATCGATGCCCTTTGAAATTTCATCGTGCATGTGATTTTGATATTGTCATAGTCTGATTCTTTTACTCATAGCGCCCTTTTGGCCTTTCACTATGCCCTTTCAGATTATGCTTGTATTTTTTTAGATTTTTACATTACAATTTTTGCTCGAAGCCTCTGTGTCTTCGTGGCCAGGTGACTCAAGTTGAGTTGCGAAATCGGTGACTCTACTCTTGTAGTGGCTTTCTTTCTTGAGTGATTGATTTAGATTTTCTTCTCAAATTTTTCAACCACTTCTCGTGGCACGGTAACTCAAGTTGAACTACAAGACCAGCTACTCTACGCTTTAAGACGCTATTTTTTTTGAATATCTGATCTAGGTTCCCCTCTCGAATCTTCCGACGACTAATAAGACTTGAGGTTCGGATCAAGTCGCAAGATCATTGGTGCTGCCATCATCATTGTGTATCCCTAAAATATTTCCTGATCAGAAATGACTTTTGGTGGGACGAAACATAGGCTAATGGTAGCGGAAGGATACAAAAGATGTTATGGTATTGGTTTACCTGAAGTGGGCTAGACATGGGGTTCGTTTTTTTTTTTTTTTTTTCGAAAAGGTGATCTATGTCTCTTCCCAACGTCTCTTGAACTTGTTTAGGTTGGCGATTTGGGTTGAACTTGAGAACAAGTGTTCGAGTTTTTTGACTTTTTTGATTTTTTTGTATTTTTAACCGTTTACAGTTTATCCTCAGGATCAGATCTCAGGCGTATTATTTCATAACAATATCAGCATTGATCGGTTGAGGGAAGACTTGTCCGTTTATTTCTGTAAGAATCAGAGCTCCTCTTGTCATAACCTTCTCTACGATAAATGGTCCCTCGTAGTTCGGTGAAAACTTTCCCCTAGCATCTTTTTCGATTGGTAGAATCTTCTTTAAAACGAGGTATCCTGGCAAGAAATCTCTACGTTTGATTTTTTTGTTATAGGCACGAGCTATTCGTCGTTGAACTGCAAGACTAGCTACGCTTCAAGACGCTATTTTTTTCGAATATCTGATCTAGATTCCCCTCTCGAATCTTCCGACGACTAATAAGACTTAAGGTCCAGATCAAGTCGTATGATCATTGGTGCAGCCATCATCATTGTGTTGCCCTAGAACATTTCCTGATTAGAAAGGACTCTTTGTAGGACGAAACGCTGGCTTAAGCTAATGATAGTGGAAGGATACAACAGATGTTATAGTCTTGGTTTATCTAAAGTGGGCTAGACATGGGGTTCGTCTTGTTTTGTTTCGAAAAGGTGATCTATGTCTGTTGCCAATGTCTCTTGAACTTGTTTAGGCTGGCGATTTTGGTAGAACTTAAGAACTAGCTATCGAGTTTTCTTTTACTTTTTGATTTTTTTGTATTTTTAGCCGTTCATAGTTTATCCTCATGCGGGCCAGGAGTAGTTTGATGCTTTTACTTTTTCTATTTTTTTTCTATTTTTTGTATTATTGACTTGCCCTAGTCATATGTTAAGAAATGAACGTGATGGCCAAAAAGGATTGATTAGGGTTGGTAATTAGTTTAGGATAACAAAGATGGCCTTTCATCATCTCAGGATCAGATCTCAGGCGTATTATGTCTTGACAGTGCCAGCATTGATCGGTTGAGGGAAGACTTGTCCTTCCATTTCTGTAAAAATCAAAGCTCCTCTTATCAGTACCTTCTCTACGATAAATGGTCTCTCGTAGTTCGGTGGAAACTTTTCCCTGGCATCTTTTTCGATAGGTAGAATCTTTTTTAAAACGAGATATCCTGGTAAGAAATCTCTAGGTTTGATTTTTTTGTTGTAGGCGCGAGCTATTCGTCTTTGAACTGCAAGACCAGCTACGCTTCAAGACGTAATTTTTTTTTTCGAATATCTGATCTAGATTCCCCTCTCGAATCTTCCGACGACTAATAAGACTTGAGGTCCGGATCAAGTCGCAAGATCATTGGTGCTGCCATCATCATTGTGTCGTCCTAGCACATTTCCTAATCAGAAAGAACTTTTGGTGGGACAAAACGTTGGCTTTGGCTAATGGCAATGGAAGGATACAAAAGATGTTATGGTCTTAGTTTATCTGAAGTGGGCTAGACATGGGGTTCGTCTTTTTTTGTTTCGGAAAGATGATCTATGTCTCTTCCCAACGTCTTATGAACTTGTTTAGGCTGGCGATTTGGGTCGTACTTAAGAACAAGTGTCCGAATTTTTTGACTTTTTTGATTTTTTTTGTATTTTTAGCTGTTCACAATTTATCCTCATGTAGGCCAGGAGTAGTTTGATGCTTTTACTTTTTCTATTTTTTTTTTTTTTGTATTGTTGACTTGTCCCAGTCTTAGGTTAAGAAATAAACGTGGTGGTTTAAAAGGGTTGACTAGGGTTGGTAATTACTTTAGGATAACAAAGATGGCCTTTCGTCACCTCAAGATCAGATCTCAGGCGTATTATTTCTTGACAGTGTTGTAGACACCCCATTTCGCATTTGCCTAATTAATCAACTCGTCAACCTGATCGTAATGGTTCCCAATGATAGATGTTTATTCCAATGCTCTATTTGTTACTAAATGTGTTTCAGAAATTCGGATTAGGTATCTCAAGCTAAATTCTAGAAATCACACTATGCTAGGAAAATATAACTCCAAAAACATAGAAATTATCATCTTACAGACAAAAAATAGCTTCACGGTAAAAATTACAAAAAATGACCAAATTACCAAAATACCCCTAACCTCAAAACATCCCTAGAGCCTACATTATGCTTAAGAAAATCCTTTCAAACACATAAACAACAAATCAAAACCAAATAAATCAATTCGTCAATTTTCACAAAATTTGATAAAATTACGAAAATGCCCCTCATAAAGTTCTCGACCATTTCGGACAAAAAATTTCATAAATGACACAAGCTAATATTCCCATTGAATTCCTTATGAAAAATCGATTCTAAAACATCCTGGAACATTGTAAAATGACTTAAAATGTAAAAAAGTCCTATCTGAGGGCAAAACGGTAATTTTATAATTTTAATAATTAAAATTTTTAAAATTAATAATTAAAACAGTAATTAATGTAAAGTAAAACCCTAATTAAAATTAAATTCAATCAAGTAAGACTTAAGTCAAATCTTATAATCAAGTCAATCAAGTAAGACTTAAGTCAAAATCTTAAAGTCAAGTCAATCAAGTAAGACTTAAGTCAAAACCCTAAATTCTAGTCAATCAAGTGAGACTTAAGTCAAAACCCTAATCAATCTAATAAAACCAAAGTCAAACCCTAAACCTAATAGAATTTTAATTAAACTCTAAAACTACCTAATGTAATTCTAATTAAACACTAACTTTATAATTCTAATTAAGTATTAACTCTATCTAAAAAGCTCTTAAAAAATCTATAAATAGTGATCTCTACAACCCATTTTCGTATCCAAGAGAAAATCTTAGAAAAAGTAGGTCAAGAAGCCTCTCCAACCTTTCCAAAACCCTAATTTTGAAGTCCTAACTCCTTACCTAACATCCATACCCAAACTTTAGCTCAAAAAACACCCAAAAACCCTTCTAAAACACCAAAAAATCCATCAAAAAATAAAAAACACTCATATCTAGGAAGAAGATACTTTATCTTAGAAGATCAGAAGCAGATCCAGTGACGGAAACAAAGCAAGGAATCTCTCTACCAATTCTGAGGGAACCATTATTGCGTTTATCAAGGTAAACTTTTTTATTTTTTTATATTATTTTATTTATTTGTTTTAGGTCCTTTATCAACGTAATCTTCTTCGGGGAATAGTAGAGACTGACGTTTACTGGGCAGGGTTGGTGCCTAACACCTTCCAACCCAGTAATGTGATCCCCGGACCCGTATTTTCTTTCATAGATTAGTGTTATTTGCCTCTTAGAGTCAATGTTCGGTTTCTATACCGTAATAACTAGTTGGCGACTCCCAAACCTCAAAAATCAAAAGCAGATCGAGGGCACTTTTAATGGCTACTCCACTGGGGATTATTGACGATCAAACTTGAAAATCCCCAAGTATGAGAACATTGTCATTTAGACCTAGTTTTTTAAATTTATTTTGTTTATTTTTAATTTATTTGATTCGTTTATTTTTGGGATTGTATTATATTCTCTCGACATCATTTTTAGGGTATTATTATGGAATATTATTTGCTATGATTCAATTTAGAGACATTTGAAATGACCCTAAATAATGCAGGATATCAAAAGGATTTGACCCATTTTTATTGTTTGGATTATTTTTGGGTTTGTATTATCCTTTATTGGTACCCTTTGATTCAATTTTGGATATTTTGGATAAGGCATATAATTTTTCTTTTTGGTTCAATCGAGAGTCATTTAGAATGATCCTAAATAATAAAATATTCAAATTGACATATGAATTGAGGACGGAATGATAGTGGTTGGGATGAGAGTAATGAACTTTAAAAAAAAAATGTTTGATGAATTTTTTTACCACATTACTAGGTATAAGCGGCGAGTTGTGAAAATAAATTATTTTTTAGTGATGTGGTAGGAAATAAAAAAAATTGCCTTTTTTATGTTGTTCGTGATGATCAGAGAAAAAAAAAAAAAAAAAACGTTTTAAATAAAAAAAACGTTTAAAAAAAATGTTTTAAATAAAAAGAAAGTTAAAAAAAAAAACGTTTAAAAAAAAAAAAATTTTAAACGTTTAAAAAAAATTAAAAAAAAAGATGTTTTAAAAAAAATTAAAAAAACATTTAAACAAAAAAAAAAACGTTTCAAAAAAATTTTAAAAAAATGTTTAAACAAAAAAAACCTCTAAAAGAAAAAGAAAAAAAAATGTTTAAAAAAAATTAAAATATAAAAAATTTTAAACAAAAAAAAAACATTAAAAAAATCGTTAAAAAAAGGAAAAAAGAATGTTTTAAAATAAATCGTAAAAAAAACATTTAAAAAAAAACAAACGTTTTTAAAAAAAAATTTGTTTCAAAATTTTTTATTTTAAATAATATTCAATTTTTCTCTTAAAAAAATGGAACAATTTCGTTAAAACTAAATTCAGTATTTCTTTATTTCTTTAAATTAAAAAAAAAAACATTTAAAAAAAAAAAAAAAAAAGTCATAACTCCTCATCTGTACAATTATCGATCTACCCTTAATTCAATGTTCACAGAAATCTCAAATTATTTTGAGTCACCTAAAGTGATTTCCAATTGGACAATAAGGAAAAATTTTGTGCCTATCTCAATGATTTATATTATTTTCATGTTATTCTAATTGATTGATCATCATTACTTTTTTGTTTCACTTCCCAGATTGATTGCTATTAGATATGCCATGATCTTGGTTGTTATACAATTTGATGTGCGTGTATTGATGTGGATCTCGATGCTATGGATTTTATGTGATGTCCATATTTTGATTGGTTTGATTTTGTTCATGGGCCCATTTGTTTGAACAAGGCCCCGAGCACACCCTACCCTGTTTTGTACACCCCACTTTCACGTTTACTGTTTTGCATATTTGCATGTCCCAATATATCCAACGTGATACTAGTACGTGGCCCGGTCTCTTTGGAGGTGCGACGTCATTCATGAAAATCAGAACTCCAGTTACTTACCTCAGGGTATATCAAACTGGGGCATCAATACCGTCTGATCAGGTGACTTTGAAAGGTATATCGATGCACCAAGGCTGAAGCGACCTGAGCCTTTGACCTATTGTGAGTCACACGGTCACATTTCCCGTTTGCCAACGTAGTACTAGTACGTGGTGGGTCCCCTTGTGAGATGCCAAACCATTTATGAAAGCTACAACTCTTGACTCGTATCCATAGGTATATCAAAGATGATCTAAGTACATCAGTTGCATTTCTTGGTCAAAATCAGTGCCTAAGTGAGATCTTGCTCCGATGTACTACGATATTAGGAGGATAGACTACGTCTAGTATATAAAATAGGTGATTTAAGAGTGCCTTTTCTCAAGCATCGCGCACCACCTCTGATCTGGGGATTAAACTGGTTGCTTTGGACTTCAGAGAAGTGGGTTGAGTTTTAGATTATCACCTGTACAATATATCAAACCAATTCACCATGTACCATCTGATTGAGTACGTTCGAGAGGTATATAGGTGTACTTCGGCAAGGGTGGCAAGATAAACTGCATTGCACGTAGTAAACCTAGAGTCTAAGAGCCTTCTATAGGTCATGACCCGAACTGACTATGGGTGTTCCCGGGTTGCTCTATTTAATCCAATCCAAAGGTAAGTGGGTGGACTGATCCACACTACTTCAATCCAACCCGCAATGCTGGTCCAACCCAGTAAATTTAATTGATGAGACATACCGATCAATATCAAATTAAACTAGTTTACCCAATTGGAAAATGGATCTTATAAATCAACACATGGACCGATTGGATTAATTAGCTTAAAAAAATAGTTGATGAAGTGATTCAAGTAGAATATTTAGATCCATTGGGTCAAACCGACCTAAATTCAAATGGGTACATGGTCCCAATTACCTTGTATCGGCCAATTTAATTCAATGAACTGAATATTTCATATTTAACAAGATCAGGATCAGTAAAAAAATCATATTAAGGGATGTAATGATTAGTACAATCTGGATCTTACTTTTAGAAAATCGTACAGCCCTTAATCGTGATTCAAAATTTTCTAAGATTTATGATCAATCGATAAATCATCTCCATGTAATGTTTCGTGATCGGAATATTTCGTCAGTTAGAGTTTTTGAATCTAGGGGGCTAACCAATGCTATCAAGCGGGACCTCTATTTCTAATTACTAAAAGCCTACTCCACCTTTGATAAGGTTTCAGGATTATCATTGCACCTAAGCTCAATTGTCCACCACCTAGTTAGGGTTGGAAGTTCGGTCAACTAAAAGAAACGTTAGTACCAAGTCAACAATCAAAAATGACCTTGGAATCTCTCAAAATTACAGTTGTTCCCTGAAGATCACATTGCCTCAATTTTGCTGGTTGTAAGCAATATCCAGAGTCATCAACCAATATTCAAGTCCGTTGTGTCTGGGTAATTGTCTTTCATGAGTTTTGAATCAAGTTTTTTTATCAATTCATCAATATCATATTTTCTTTAGATCGAGTCTACTCTTTTTCTGTTGAGTTGAGTTAGTTTGTCGAGTCATAGAAGTGTCTGTCGCCCCTTCTGAATTTAATTGGTTAAAGAAAATATTTGAATACCTTACGAATTAACTAATAATCTGGCTTCAAGGATATATTTTTCTCCTGAACAAGAAGATAAGGGTTGGGTTCAACAACTTTCAGTCAGAAAGCAAAGGTCATTGAACCTTAGAACAAAAAATAATTTCCAAGAAATTCAGATAAAAACTATCTTATTCCTAGAGGAACACGAGGGGATAGTGAACTTACTTAGAAATTTCAAAAGACTTGTTCGTGTGATCATATGAGGGTATTTTAGGTACAAGCTTCGGTGTTGTTCAACACAGAATATATACTCGTCTATATCAATGGAATCAAAGAAGATGTTAGAAAATATATTAGCTTTATCCCCACTACATCTCGAGTTGAAAAGTTCATTTAAGCACATGTTATCAGTCGATATGGGGGGTACCTTTTGAGCTGATCTTTAATAATGGGTCGTACTTCAAAGCTTATGTCATTACTTTGTGTTTTATTCAAGATCTGACATCACAAATCATCTCCCTACCGTCTTCAGACCAATAGAGCAACTAACGCAGTCAAATAAGAGTCTCCAAACAATTATCAAGAAAATGCGTCAATTACACCGGGATTGGTCAGAAAAGCTACCATTGACACTGTGGGGTGTATCATACTTCAATATAGTCTTCCACTGGAGCTATTCCCTACTCTCTAGTATATGATATGGAAGTAGTCTTACCAGTTGAAATGAAAATCCCATCTCCTAGGGTCTTGTTCGAAAGTCAGTTATCAGAAGCAGATTAAGTTCATCAATGGTATAAAGAATTAAATTTGATCGAAGAAAAATGACTAAGAGCTTTGTACTACGTGCATGCTTATCAGAGAAGAGTCGCCCGTGCATTTGACAAAAAGATCAAGGCCCGTCACTTACAAGTCGGGGATTTAGTACTTAAAGTGAATCGGGCACCTATCTTTGACCCTAGAGGGAAGGTCAAACCAAATTGGAGATGACCATTCATTATCAAGGAAATATTACCAGGATAAGCTGTCAGACTTTAAGACTATGATGGAATTGAATTACTAGAACCAACCAACCTTAACCAAAAGGAGATCATCTTTGGTCGAATCAATTCTCCTATTACCCAGATCAATATATCGTTTCTCAAGTGCTTTGCAGCCTTTTCAAAAAAAAAAAAAAATATATATATATATATATATATATATATATATTTTTCTTTCTTAGCCTGATCACCAACCCAAGGGAGGGAAAATTTGAACTACGTTTTGGTCTGATCCCAAAATTCTGGTATACGTAGGCAACCTGAGACGTTACTTCAAGCCCGACCACATCAAACTAAAAAAATATATTTCCCCACAAAAAAAATCCAGAAAAAATTCAAAAGAAAAAAAGAAATATCTTCAAAATGGGGAAGAAAATTCAAAGTAAAATAAAAGAAATGCCACACAAGGGGCATTCGGGTTTTTGAGCCTGCTAAGTTGAAAACCCGAAAGGGTGACTTAGGTAAAAATTAAGTTAAGCTCGCAAGGTTGAAAATCCAAAGGACGGTCTTGGCAACAATTAGAGTAAAGAAAAAAGAGCCTGCTAAGTTGAAAACCCGAAAAGGGCGACTTATGCAAAAATTAAGGCAAACTCAAAAATCTGAAAGGATAACTTTAGTAACAATCAGAGCAAAACAAAAATTAAAGAAAGTTCACTAGATCGAAAAACCTTAAAAGGTGATCTAGGCAAAAAGTAGAGCATGCTCGCTAGTTTGAAAACCTGAATAGGCAATCTAGGCAAAAGTTAGAGCAACAAAGAAAAATAGAAGAATGTCTCCATAGAGTCGAAAAGTTAAAAAGAGGTCCGAGCCGAAACATCTAAAGTCTGATTAATCAAGTTCAACACTTAGCTTAAACCAGGCAAAGACTCAAAAGCTACAAGTATTGTTTATGATTGATCTAAAAATTTCTACTACTCCAAGTGAACCAAAGGGGAAAAAGGTGAATTCTATGACGAGGCTCAAAAGGAAATGTTTTGTTTTCTTGAGCCTGACTCAAAATCTTCAATCAAAATTAAAAGTTAAATATTTATTGTGCTTGTGGTAATGGTACCCCACTGACTTCATCTTCTCCAACCACCATAGTCCATTCCTGCCTCTTCTTCTTCCCAAAAAATATGCAACACTTTAGTCCATTGCTGCCCCTTTTTCTACCCAAAAAAATTTGTAACACCACAGCCCCTTGTAGCCCCCAAACACCTCTCCATGTCCTTGCAATATAGCTTCCATTAACAGCCCATTTATCAAGTTTTTACAGTCCCAAAATATCACCTTTTCCATCACGTTTTTCAACCCCTATTCATCACGTTTTCAGTCCCCCTTTCACTTAGTTTTTCGGCCATAAAACAGCCATCCTTCACCACGTTTTTCAGCAACATTCACTCAATATTTCAACCTGTAAAAAAGTCATCCTTCACCACGTTTTTCAGCACCATTCACTAAATATTTCATCCTATAGAATTGCCCTCACTCATCACATACATCAGCCTCATCATCCTCTCCATTAATGCACAACAGCCACTGATCTTTTTGCTTCATTACGACATCCCCACTACTTATCTCGGATTGTTTATATATTCTGAAGGAAATCACGACAACCACTACAGTTAGGAGACCACTTTCGTACTTTGTTTTATCTCAATAATGGTGCCTAATTCACTGTAGACAAGGTGAGGTTCATTAGCTAATTTTTATGTTATTTAATGGGTTTGCGATATGTGCAGATGATTGTGTCCATTGGATTGTGATCTCGATTCGATGATTTACCAATCTCCTTTCTAACATAATTTGATATATGGTGAATCACATATTTATTGTTTGAATGAATGGAATTTCAAATTAAAACTCAAATCAATTCAGAAAGGAGATTGGTGGATTAATTTTCCGATTTTGATGTTCATGGATTGATTGAATTAATTCTTACATATCAAGTAAGTGAACCAGCTCATTGGTTTTGATATTATCAAGTGGACTCATTGGTTTGTCACTATTGGATTGATTCGCTAATCTAGATATAATTGACTCGCTGTTTTTTTTGGTACACATAAGATATTTGAAATCGAATTTTAATAAAATTGTGGCATGAGTCAAGTCGTTGTTTTATTTTGTGTGCATAGAAGTTTTGAAATCTTTTGTTAATTGAATTGACATGTAAATCGATTTGCCTCTTATGCACATACAAAATTCAAAATTAGATTTTTAATCGAAGGGACAGCTGAGTCAACTCATTGTTTAGGGGGAGGCATCGAATGTGGCATTGAGATTTTTAATAAAGTTGCCACGTGAGTCAACTCACTGATTTGTGTGTGTGTGGGAATTTCAAAAATCATTTTGTTTAATAAAGTTGTCACGTGAGTCAACCCACTGATTTGTATGTGTATTGGAATTTCAAAATTGATTTTTAATAAAGTTGTCACGTGAGTCAACTCACTGATTTCTATGTACATTGGAATTTCAAAATCAATTTTTTTTAATAAAATGAGTCGAGTTAACTCACTGATTTGGGGTGTGCATTGGGGGTTTAAAGCTGGACTTTGTTTATACAAATGGATTTGAGTTAATTCACTGATTTGGGGTGTACATTGGGGGTTTAAAACCGGATTTTGTTTATACAAAAGGATTTGAGTTGACTCATTGATCTTGTGGACATAGGATTATGCGAAATACGAAGAATTCACGTGGTAAAAATAGATTCTTCGAAATTCACAATTTGCTAATTTTGGGGATTTATGGGTTTTTCATTGATTTTGTGATTTTTCTAAAATCATGATTTTCTATTTTTGAAAAATTAATGTTTGTAAATTTCGAATTTGGGCAACCCAATAATGATAATTCTCTAATTTAGAAAATCCTTTAACAAATTTCTAATTTAGGACTCTCATATTTGAAAATTTCTATTTCAAGAAGATTATTTTTCTAAGTTTCCAATTTGGTAGCTTCTCATATTTTTATAATCTCCCAATTTAGGAAATTTCTAATTTTTAGTTTAGAAATTTCATGAATTCCCAAACGTCTAAGCTATCCTCAAACTCTAAGTAATATCAAATTCCAACTCAACAGCCACATATCACAGTAATCAAGTTATCATCATTGACTTTATGAATTGACTTGAAAACAAAAGACATGCTCAAAAGTTGAAAATTTATTACAAAAATTTTAATGCAAAAAACAAATAAAAGAATAGAAAAGAGTAAAATAATGAAAAATAGAAGAATGATAGTATGACTTTAATGCAGCTAACAACTCAAAGAACTCAAAGAATAAAAGAATCAAATTATCCTCCCCCCCCCCCCAAACTTAATTATCTTCATTGCCCTCAATGAACAAAAGCAAACAAACTAAAGTAAGGAAATTAAGGGACAGAAAAAATCCCTTCTCTATTTATCTCGGGTACAACAACATTTTCTCCTTTCTTTTCAAGCAGTATCCACTTTTGCAAACCTCAATCTCTTCTTCAAATCTCAAATCCGAACTTCAATGCAATTACCTTCCTTCCCCCAAACTTAGTAGCAATCTTTCATTTTTCTGGAAAAAAATAAAAATAGTGAGAGTGATATGAACAAATGAAAGAAATTTTGTGGATTTAAATAGAGTTAGGGGAGGTAGGAGGTTGAGGAAGATGAAGAGGTGAAGGAAAATGAGAGGTTTTAGGAGAAAATGAGAGAAAGAGGCGGACAGAATGTGAGAGGTTTGAACCAAATGACGGGTTTAACCCCTTAAAATTTCAATTTCACGACTCGCACCGTGGCAGGTAAGTCATTTCCGCCGTGGCTCTTGCCCTAATTTCTTCAATTTGGGGCTTTGCCTCTTTTCTGAGTTTGAGAAACCGCCGCAGCGCACAAGTACCCATCGCTGCGACAGAATTGACTAGGCAGCACTAAAATCCTTTATTCACCTGAAAAATAAAGAAACATAATTAAAATTAAAACAAATAACATAAAACAAATCCTAAACTACTTAATAAAATAAAATAACAACTAAAACTAAAATAAAATAAACTAATGAAATCCTAAATCCTTGAAATTTTAATTTTGAAAATAAATCGGGTTGCCTCCCGAGAACGCTAAAATTTAAGTCTTTAGCTAGACTTTCTCGAATCTTCACTTCGGAATTGAGAGCAAAATGGACACCCGCTTGGTATTAAAGTTCCCTCCGAAGTAATGCTTCAATCGCTACCCGTTTACTGTAAAAATCCTTTTCGACAGATGCTTGATTTCTATTGCCCCCGATGGTAAGACCTTATTGACAATGAAAGAACCGGACCACCGTGATCTTTATTTTCCCTAAAAAAGTTTAAGTCTTGAATTGAAGAGGAGCACTTGGTGTCCTTCTTTAAATTCATGTTTGTGAATGTGCCTATCATGCCATCTCTTTGTCTTTTCCTTATAGATCCTAGTATTCTCATAAGCATCGTTCCGAAACTCTTCCATCTCATTTAGCTGTAACAGTCTCTTCTCCCCTGCAGCCTGTAAATTGAAATTCAAGAACTTAACAACCCAATATGATCTATATTTCAACTCAACTGGGAGATGACAAGATTTACCACAAACCAGTTGATATGGAGACATTCCAATAGGTGTCTTGAACGCTGTCCGGTAGGCCCATAGAGCATCATCCAATTTGCTTGACCAATCCTTCCTTGAAAAATTGACTGTCTTTTCTAGAATCCTCTTTAGCTCACGGTTGGATACCTCAACTTGACCACTTGTCTGCGGATGATAAGGTGCAGCCACCCTATGTGTCATTCTATATTTGCTCAGAAGTGAATCAAATTGTTTGTTACTGAAGTGTGATCCTCCATCACTTATGATAGCTCTTGGTGTTCCAAAACTTGCAAAAATATACTTCTTCAAAAATCTCACCACCACCCGAGCATCATTGGTTGGCAATACTATAGCTTCAACACACTTGGACACATAATCTACTACAATCAAAATAAAACGATTAGAGAAAGAAGATGGAGAAGGACCCTTAAAATCAATACCCCAAACATCAAACAATTCAATTTTCAAAATATTTGTTAGAGGCATCTCATTTTTCCTAGATATATTCCCAACCCTTTGACATTTATCATAATTGGCAACAAAATTATATGAATCTTTAAAAAGAGTAGGCCAATAAAATCCTGATTGTAAAATTTTTGATGTTGTCTTGGTTGCTCCAAAGTGTCCTCCAACTTCGTGAGAATGACAATGTTGAAGAATACTCTCCATCTCCTTTTCCGACACACATCTTCTAGTTATACGATCACCACACATCTTGTAAAGGAATGGGTTATCCCATATGAAATACTTAATATCTGAAAAGAACTTCTTCCTCCTTTGATGGGTGAGTTCGGTAGGCACAATCCCCCTAGCCAAATAATTGACAAAATCAGCATACCATGGGGCTTCTCCAACTGCAAACAGCTGCTCATCCGGAAATTTCTCATTAATATCCCCATCACTTCTTCATTTGGCTGCACATGGTCCATCCTAGAAAGATGATCTGCAACTACATTTTCAGTTCCTTTCTTGTCCTTGATTTCCAAGTCAAATTCCTGCAAAAATAAAATCCATCTTAGCAACCTTGGCTTTGCATCTTTTTTAGCAAATAAATACCTCAAAGCCGAATGATCGGTTTAGACAATCACTTTAGAACCTATTAAATAAGACCAAAATTCGTCAAAAGCATAAACAACTACTAAAAGCTCTTTTTTGGTAGTTGCATAATTCAATTGAACCTCATTTAAAACTTTGCTAGCATAGTAAATCACACGAAATACCTTATCTTTTTGCTGCCCTAAAACAACACCTATAGCATATTCACTAGCATCACACATCAAAGTAAAAGGCAATTCCCAATCGGGTGCAACAATAACAGGAGAAGATATCAATTTCACTTTAAGAGTTTCAAAAGCATGTAAACATTCTTTGGAAAAATAAAAAACTGCATCTTTTACCAACAATTCACAAAGAGGTTTAGCAATTTTAGAAAAATCTTTAATAAATTTCCTATAAAATCCTGCATGTCCAAGAAAACTTCTAACTCCCTTGACATTAGTAGGAGGTGGAAGCTTCTCAATTACATCAATTTTTGTTCGGTCCACCTCAATTCCTTTAACAGAAATTCGATGTCCCAACACAATTCCTTCTTTTACCATAAAATGGCATTTTTTCCAATTCAGGACCAAGTTTGTGTTAACACATCGCTGCAAAATCAAAGAGAGATTAGAAAGACAATTATCAAAAGAAGAACCAAAAACAGAAAAATCATCCATGAACACTTCAATGTATTTTCAACCATATCGAAAAAAATTAACATCATGCAACGTTGAAAAGTAGTAGGGGCGTTGCACAATCCGAATGGCATTCTTCTATAAGCAAAGGTTCCATATGGACATGTAAAAGCGGTCTTCTCTTGATCCTCCGGTGCTATTGAAATTTGATTATAGCCCGAATATCCATCTAAGAAACAATAATAGTCATGCCCGGAAAGTCTCTCCACCATTTGGTCAATGAAGGACAAAGGAAAGTGATCCTTTCTTGTGACATCATTAAGTTTTCGGTAATCTATACAAACTCTCCATCCGCTCACCATTCTTGTGGGTATAAGCTCATTGTTGTCATTCTTCACTACGGTACCACCTTTCTTAGGAACCACTTGGATCAGACTTACCCATGAACTATCTGAGATTGGATAAATTATACCTGCATCCATAAGTTTCACAGCCTCCTTTTTCACCACTTCTTGCATGGAAGAATTTAATCTTCTTTGAGGTTGCACCAATGGCTTGTAGTTCTCTTCCATCAAAATCTTGTGCATACAAATAGATGGGCTAATTCCTTTGATATCATCAATAGTCCATCCAATAGCTTTCCTATGCTCCCTTAAAATCCTCAATAACATTTTCTCCTCCAAATCATTCAAAGAAGAATTAATAAGAACAGGATAATAACAAGACTCTTCTAAGAAAGTATACCTAAGATGTGATGACAATTGTTTAAGTTCAAGTTTAGGAGGTTCCTTTTTAGATGATGGTTCATTAACATGCACAGTTCATAACTCTTTAAATTTAAGCCTTTTTGGAAACTCACAAAGTCGCAAAGCATCAAGATTATTCACACATTCAATTATATCTTCATCATCACTTAGAGTTCCTAAAGTTCTACCATTTAATATGCAATTTTCCAAAGGTAAGGGAGGAAAAGATTTATTAAAATTTTCAGCTACTACCCTATCCAAAACACTTATTGCAAAACATGCATTAACATTGGAAGGAAATTTCATAGCCTCAAAAACATTAAAAGTTACTTGTTCATCTTGAACCCTTAAAATCAACTTACCTTGATGAACATCTATGAGAGTTCTACCTGTAGCGAGAAAAGGTCTTCCCAATATGAGGGAACATCCTTGTCTTCTTCCATATCCAAAACAATAAAATCAACAGGAAATATGAATTTATCCACTTTTACCAAAACATCCTCAATAATGCCTCTAGGATGCTTGATAAATCTATCTGCAAGCTGTAAGGATACCGTTATAGGCTTCACTTCCCCTAAATCGAGTTTCCTGAAAATAGAGAGAAGCATCAAATTAATATTCGCACCAAGATCACATAAAACTCTATCAAAATTAAAATCACCAATAGTGAAAGGAATAGTGAAACTCTCTGGATCTTTTAGCTTTTGGGGAAGCTTTATTTGAAGAATAGCACTACATTCTTCCGTGAGCATAACCTTCTCATTATCTACCAATTTTCTCTTGTTTGATAGAACTTCCTTCAAGAACTTAACATATTTCGGCATTTACTCCAGCATATCTACAAAAGGAAGATTAATATGTAAGCTTTTAAAAATATCAATAAATTTAAAAAATTGCTTATCTAAATTTTACTTTCACAATCTTTGAGGAAAAGGAATGGGATTAGAAGATGGTTGTGGAATAGGTTATTGAATAGGAGCAGTAGCATCTTGATCTTTAGGAAGAGCAGTTTCATCCTCATTTGCTTGCTTGCTACCCCTCTTTTATTAGTCTAACTCCTTCCCACTTCTAAGAGTTATAGCTTTCACATTCTCCTTGCGATTCTTCTCAGTATTACTTGGGAGTGCTCCATGAGCTCTTTCTGTCAATAGCTTGGAAATCTCCCCAACTTGATGTTCAAGGTTGCGAATACTTGCACTGTGATTTCTGAAATTGGCTTGGGTATCATCAATGAATGCATTGGTCTTTTGCATGAATTGGGTGAAGAACTCTTCCATGGTTGGTTTCTTCTCTTGAGATTGAAAAGAAGGAGGCGGTTTTTGCATATTCGCATTGTTGCTCCATGAGAAGTTCGGATGATTCCTTTACCCTTGATTGTAGTAATTGGAGTTAGGATTGTATTGTCTTTGATTGTTGGCCACATAATTCACTTGTTCGAAAGAATTTGCTTCATATGGGCCTTGACACTCCAAAGTAAGATGATTTCCTGCACAATTATCACAAACTACATTAGAAACTGTAGTAACATTCATTTTCTTAAAATTATTATTTAAAATTGCAACTTGAGCAGTAAAATTAGTAAAAACATCAATGTCATGAACTCCGACTGTCCTTTTCTGTGCATTCCTATCAGATTTCAGGAAGTTATTACTAGCCATGACTTCAATAAGTTCATATCCTTCCTCCGGTGTTTTTGTTAAAGAATGCTCCTCCACTTGCTGCATCCACCATGGTTTGAGTGTTGGAGAGCAAACCGTTATAAAACGTTTGCACTTGCATCCATAACGGTAGTCCATAGTGCAGGTACTTCCTTAAGAGATCTTTAAACCTCTCCCAAGCTTCATAGAGAGATTCTTGATCTTGCTGCAGAAAATTGGTTATATCGTTCCTCATCTTCGCAGATTTCCCCGGTGGAAAGTACTTAGTCAGAAAGGCATTAACCAGCCCATCCCATGTAGTAATGGTTCTTGAAGGTAGCGAGGTCAACCATGCCTTAGCCTTGTTGTTCAATGAGAACGGAAACAAACGCAGTCTTATGGCATCATCAGTCATCCCATTGTGCTTGAATATATCACAAATTTTCAAAAAATTTGCAATATGTAGACTTGGATCATCATTAGCTAACCCCCCAAACTGAACCGAAGATTGTATCATTTGAATGATGGCAGGTTTGATCTCAAAATTGTTTGCTTGAATAGGTGGTCTTCGAATGCTAGAGACACCCACAATAGGAATAAAATAATCCTTTAGTGCTCTATTCGGGACTGCATTTCCACCAGCACCATTATTCTCTTCTTCCACCATTGCTAAAACTCCTTGTTCAGCTCTTTGCTTGCGCTCCCTATTTAGCCTTCTAAGTGTCTGATTGATATCAAGGTCGATTGGCACTAAATCCAAGCTCAGTGTCCGTCTCATACACTAAGAAAAACCTGAAAAGAGAAAAACGAATAAAGTAAAAATAAATAAAAATCAAATTAGCAATAAAAGCAATTGGTATTAATATTAGTAATCTTTAATCCCCGGCAGCGGCGTCAAAAACTTGATGCTTACAATTTATGCTAGCAAGTGCACTAATCGTTTCAAGTAATAATATAAGATATCGTTCCCACGAGGATTAAGTTACTAAGTACCAAAAATAATCACTTAAATTACTATTTAATGAATCGAGAATTGTATAATTGCAAATTGAAATAACAATGAAACAAGAAAGAATGAATTCTTATGGATTAAAAACCTTGGGCTTTCGACTTCACTACAGATACTCCTACGTAATTGATTATTCAAAGTAATTCCTACTTTGCCTTATTTGAAAGTTTAATTCCCTATACCAGCTAGTGTTCTCTCTCGAAATACGCTAGATTACTCCTTTAAATATTAACTCAGCACATCTCTATGTGAATTTAAATACCAAAGAGTCATAAAATCTATGGAATTATCGTAAACTGAATTACTAACCTCTTAGAACATGCTAAAGTACCTCTACCGTTCATTCATTCTAATGTGATCTATTTTATTGATCTAACCTAGATTCTAATTCTCATTATAAACCTAGATCAATAAATCAATCAAAACTTTGGCCTTTAGAATTGACAACATTAAACTCAAAATAGACATACAAATAAGTAATTACAAAACAAAGAATTGAATTTGAGTAGAATAACTACGAAATTGTATCTGAGTTACATCTCAACCCTAGAAATGAAATTTAGTTCATAACGAAATATGAAACAAACATCTTGAAATTAAACATAGAAGAAAGGAAGAGTAAACCAATAAAATTCGAGATTTCCGTAGCAATCACTTGATCTCTTCTCCTCCTTCTTCTCTAGCATCTCCAATATATCAATAAATCCTAAAAAATCAACTACTTATAGCCTCCATACGTTTTGAATACAATTGGGGTTAAATCCCCTTTAAATCGAATCTAAACGATATGATAACAACACGAGACGAAGTGCAGAAAACGGGATCGCCCCATGTGCCACGGTAGGCATGTACCCACCGCTGCGGCGGCTAGCTTCTATCTTGGGGCCTTTATTGATTTAAATACGAGCGCCGCGGCGGACATGTATCCACCTGGCGGCCTCTGCCTCTTGTACTTCATTTTCCGAAACATCGTCTTTTCTTCTGATTTCACCCCGAATTGCTTTCTTTTTGTATTCTTGGCAATTTATTACCTAAAACAATAAAAAGAACGATTACTAAATAAAATCACTCTCAAATTAACAAAATGTCAAGTAAAATTTCATAAAATAAGTCGTTATAAACCGACTTATCAGTGGTTATGTTATGTGATTCTGAAGGCATAGTATTGATCTTGTTGGCATAAATCTGGCATAGATGGCATTTTCGAATGTGTTGATAGTAGTCACTCTCCTTCGTTGTCCAATAGTACCCCATCCTCATAATCTTCTTAGCTAGCATGTGACCATTCTGTGGGGTCCGTAAACTCTCCTGTGCACAGTCTCGATTAATCCTTTTGATTTCATTTCTGCTATGCATTGGAGTAGGACTTTGTGATGTGACTTCTTGTACATAATTTCGTTACTTAGGAAAAATTGACCTACCAATTTTTGAATGGTCCTTCAATCATTTGGCGTTGCATCCGATGGGAAGATTCAATCTTCAAGGTAAGCCTTAATGTTTGAGTACTAAGGCTTTTCTTTAGGTTTTTCTATTTTGACGAGTAAACAATAGGCCAGCTCATCTTGAATTCCAATCTTAATGGGATTGATGACTAAGTCTCCTGAAATATTGATTATGGAAGTGAATGTAGCTAGTGTATCTGTGAATGAAATCCTATTGAATCTTAAGCTTAACTCTTCGAGATACTCATGGTAAGGGATCAATTTCTTCTCTCGGGTCTTCCATTCTCCAGTCTTCTAATAGACTACTAAGCTAGAATCTTCGAATATGTTGATTTCATCTACCTCGAGATCTAATGCTGCTTTCAACCCTACTATGCATGCCTAATTGTTATAACATTGGAACTTTAATCTGATGGCGATTGGTATATGGGACCCATCCGGTTTGGTTCTTCATCATCGTCCTCAATCTCAATGACTAATATGGCTTTGTCGGGAAAGTTCATCTTCAATGGCTCGTAATCGGACGACGGGTGCTCGACTAAGTGATCGATGATGGCTTGTCTCTTAATGGTTTTCTGAGTGACATAGGTGATGTCAAACTTAGATAACAATAACTGTTATTTTGCAGTGTGGCCTATTAGCACTAGTTTCTCAAAAAAGTACTTCAGGGGGTCCATTCTGGCAATAAGCATAGTTGAGTAACTGACAGATAATAGCATAGTCGTTGAGATGCCCAAACTAATGCACATCAAGTTTTTTAAGTGTCGAATACTTCACTTCGTACTTGGTAAATTTCTTGCTGAGATAATAGATGACCTGTTCTTTTCGTCCTGAATCATCATGTTTTCTTAACACACATCCCATTAACGTTTCTTGCATTGAGATGTATATAAGCAAAGGTCATCCTGGTATAGGAGGAACCAAGACTGACTGGCTGAGCAGATATTACTTGATCTTGTCAAAATTTTCCTGACAGTCCTTGTTCCACTTCTTTGGCGAGTCATTACGGAGTAACTTGAAGACTAGTTCACAAATAAGCGTAAGTTGAGCAATGAATTGGTTGATATATTGTGTTTTTTCAAGGAAAACTCTAACATCTCTCTTTGAAACAGGCACATTCATCTCAAGGTTTGGTTTTTGCTGGATCTATCTCGATACCTTTTCTGCTAACGATGAACCCCAGTAACTTGCTTGATGTTGTCCCAAATACACACTTTGTTGGGTTAAGCCATAAACTATATTTTCTTAACTGATCAAACAACTTCTTTAGGTTTACCAAATGGTCTTCTTCTATACCGGACTTTGTGATCATGTCGTCTACGTAAACCTCCATTTCTTTATGGATCATGTCATGAAATAATGCGGTCATCGCACGTTAATAAGTTGCCCCTACGTTCATTAACCCGAATGGCATGACTTTGTAGTGGAAAGTAACCCAAGATGTGATGAATGCAGTCTTTTCCTGATTTTCATCTGTTATTTTTATTTGGTTATAGCGTGAGAAGTCGTTCATGAATGAGAATATGTCGTGCGTTGCTGTACTGTCTACTAGAATGTCAATGTGTGATAGCGGAACGTCATTGTTAGGACTAGCTTTGTTCAGGTCCCGACAATTAACACACATGCATACCTTCCCATCTTTCTTAGGTACTAAGACGACGTTAGCTAGTCACTTGGGGTAAGTAGAACTACAAGGGATCCTAGTTCGAACTACTTCATGACCTCATCCTTGACCTTGAGGGTCCATTCTGGTTTTAGTCTTCTCAATTTTTGCTTGATCGACTTGCTTTCGGGAGAAATTGGTAATTTGTGGATGACCAAATTTTTGTCTAACTTAGGTATATCTTTGTATGACCATGCAAAAATGTCTTGATAATTTTGTAAGAGTTCAATCATTTCTTCCTTTTGTTGCTGTATTAGTAAGGCTCTGATCTTGACAATTCATGGGTTCTCTTCGGTACCGAGATTGATTGAATCTATATCCTCAATGTTTGGTTGAATACCTTTCTCATGACATCCTACCAAGTCCTTGATTTCTTTGGGCAGGTACTCCATTTCGTCCTCACACTCTTCTTCGATCCCCATGAGGTCAAAGTCGAGTTTAAGGTAAAAATCATTCTCGTCATTTTCAAATTTCATTCTATTTGGGTACTCATTTGATCAAGACAAATCTTTTTTTGATTTTTTGAAATGTTTTTGATTTTTTTGATTTTTGAAGAATATTTGTTCTTTTGTTGTTTTCCGAATCTTTGAAATAAAAAGAACAATTATGCAAATTCATTAGTAAAGATAAGGAGCCCTCAAAAATATTTTTCCTTGAGGATGAGGACTCGTTATGATCCCCAAGCAAATTAGATTTGTCTAGCAACATTTTTTTTGGAGGCTACTACAGCCTCAAGGGTTAATGGGAATTCCTCCCAGTTGTTCAAAACTTCTCATTCTTTGGTGGGGCGGATCAGGTGGGAAAGTGATTCCCTGAATGGTTCGGAGATGACCATTTTCTCCGATTGATTAAGATAGGGCATAGTCCCTCCCAAGCTTGGTGGGATGATGATTGATGTCCAGTCGATGCTGATGGGGAAGGGTGATTCATTTTCTTTGCTCGTAGTGATTTTCACTTTTGCAAGCTTTCGGGTTGTCTCTAGTAGACTCTTGTTGGAATCCCCATTGAATAAGACATCAATGCCTTCCACAAGGGATGGTTGGGACTCAACAACTGAGTTTCTTGAATGTGCTTAGATTTGAAACTTACTATTTTTTACTTTCTAGTTGGCTTTGTTGGTAGTTGATCTGATAAGCTGTCAGGTCTGACTTATGATTTTGGAAAATTGACACTGATGTGGGGAACTTTTTCTAGATTCCAAACGTTTGGTTCATGATTTTTCTTTCTTACTAGTCGACGTTCTCTCTTTTTGTCGTTCATATTTGATATATCATTTTTCGTAGGCCTGAACCCCAAACCGAAATAAGGAGTGTGTTTCTTTGCTTCGACTGGTGTGGCTTTCCCTTTTCCTCCTAGTCTCAATCATTGTCGGATAGGTAACCTGCTTTCTTCAAGACCCGACCAATCATCAGATTTGCCATTGACAATTCTGCCTTTATCTTTTTTTGACCTTTTTCGACATAATTAACGACAGAAAATTGATAAGAATGGTACAATGTCTTGTCTTTTGTCAGTTTTATGTCGATAAAAGGAACAGTCGGAGCTCTCCTAGTTGGGATCAATTTTCTACCAAGATAGATATCATCCTTCACCCCATGATAAACTTAACTCTTTGGGGCAAAAAGGAAAGTATTGCTCTTGCAATATGGATCCATGGACTGCCCAGCAGCAAGTTCTATGACCTCGAACGTTATCTCGAATGTACAAGGGCCTATAGTGATCGGTAAATCTACCTCTCCTAAGGAATCCCTTCTTGAACTATCGAAACCTCGGACAACTTTATTGTTGGGTTTGACATGTGATTAATCGGCGTTGAGTTTGCGAAAGGTTTCAAGAGGACAGAAATTAAGAGCTAAGCCATTATTAATTAATATTTTAGCAACCATCATGCCCTTACACATGACCATGATATTTAATGGCTCAACATTTCCCCGTCCCTCTAGCATGAATTCGCTTTCTATAAAGATAATGAAATTGGGAGTTATGACTGACCGACTGTTTGTTCCAACTGTACTGACGAAGTGGTCGTGGGTACATGCGATTTTTCTAAGACTCTCAACAGTACTTCTTGGTGTTCTTCTGATTTTTGTAGTAAACCCATAATGTGATATGAGTTGGCTGCTTGTTCAATTGGTCCACGATATTATGCTCATTCTTGCGAATAAGCTTAATGAAGTCTGCTGCCTCCTTATCTGACACTTTTCCTTTTTTATCTTTCTTGTCATCTTTGTTCATCTTGCCCTTCCCCTTTTCTTTCCTTTTCTCTTCGTCCACTATTTTTTTCGTTGATTCTTTTTCTTCGATTCTTATCCCTTTGACTAGTACCCTTTGGCATCTTCTTGCCTCTGTCATGTAGCGAATGTCAACCACCACTGCCTTTTTCATTGTATCGACTCATGTTGATGTGATGATGGTTGTCTCGTAGCTCAACGAGACTGCTTGATTATAGCTATATGAAAATAGTTTTGGTGAGAGTATGGTGATTTGGGGTGGATCAGGTTTTATGTTGAGAATAAGGGGTGGTGGTTGCGTTTTGACTGTTGTGATGATGGGAGGAGCTACTTGAAGGGTTGGTAGAGTGTAAAGAATAATGAGTGGTAGTCGAGAGGATGTAGTGTAAGGTATATGAAAGGGGTCAAGTTGTATCTTGGGGATTTGGCGGTGTATAGGGTATAATGAGAGGTGGTTCAAGTAACAGTATTGGGAATTTGATAAGTAGGATGGAGGGTGAGATCAGCCATTCTGAGCGACAGTTGTGAGTTTCGAGGGGGATTTGTCGTGTATTGGGTAATGGCGTTGACTGTTGATGTCTTTGGTTCCTTGGTCCCCACATGAGCTATTAAAGCTGATGGATTGAAGCCTAATTCTTCGAGAATGACTTTTACTACACGTTCGTTTCCCTCTCCATTATGGGTAGGTAGAGGATTCTAGTTGACATTATGTTGCTGAGTGTTTGTTGATCCATCTAGTATGAGTGATTTCTTATCTATAAAATTTTACACATGGTGTTTGAGTTGTCAACACTCATCTGTAGAGTAACCCTATGTACCCATGTGAAATTCACAAAAAATATGAGTTTTAAAATATTTAGTTGCTCATCCCTACTGGGTAACCCTGTGTACCAATTAATTGTAGTTTCTTCTGTAAAACTTTGCATATTTTAAAATGATTCAATATGTTTATTCGTTTATATTAAGAGAGGTTATTGGTAGAAATTATTTGCTTCCCTACTGGGTAACATTGTTACTCACCCTTTTCTTCTTTATATTTTTAGTTTCAGATCTAGAACTTGACGATGTAGGTGTAGAACACAAGTGAGGACTAGGGCTATACCCCCTAGTGGTGTTAATTCATTCAGGTAGTATTATAGGTCTTGTACTAAGCGTTAGGACTTTTGTTAGAGTGAGGAATGTTTGTATAATCCTGTATTTTGTTTATCCTTCTGCACTCTGATCCATCGTACATTAGTAGATGTATATAACCTTCCGCTTGTATTATATTTTATATGTATCTATGCAGGATAATGTATGTCATTTATCAAGTACAGGTTGAATGCCTTGGAATGGTAACATAAAAAGAGGAGACTATGCCAAAATTTCGAGGTATCACCTAGTACATCGAGATCTGACATGAGACTTTGTTTTAGCGTTTGGTAGGACGCCACAGATGGTATCAGAGCATAGCATTAGATTCGTATGGGATACATATCTGCTATGTTTATAGGAGTTTGCTGATATCACATATATTAGAGCAATAATCATAAAGTATCACTAGGAATTTGGTATCTGAGCTCATTAGTAATTCTATATTGGAATTACAAGTTCTTCCGTGTCTAAAAGTTTATAAAGCCTAGTAAGCCTAGGATAGGATTCTAGGTTTATTCTGTTTGTAATGAAAATTGAGTCTATTACTAAGTTCCAGGCCACGGTAGCAATTCATAGTTACTTAAGAACGGTTTTGGCCTTATTCTGATAAGTACCTTGTTATGAATAAACACAAGCGAGATGAGTGGACGAGGTAGAGGCCGAAACTTAATAGAGACGAAACAGATTCTAGATCAGACTACTGACCCGATAGTACAGCTAATGTCATTCATGGGATAGATGGTTGAGTCTCATGTCAATTTTAGAGAGGAAATATGAATAATACAACTACCACCACCTCGAAGTCAAATGGAAGGAAAACAATTAGTATCTAAGAAGAGATAAACAATTACGAAACTAGCTAATTCATAAGAAAAATAATCATACGTGAGAAGTGAGATGATAGAAATACCAACTCAATGGATGAAAATTTTTTATAAGAAACAACATATACTACTAAATCAGTCAAAAGAAAGAGTTGTGGTACGTTATGCATGTGGCAAATCAGGACATAAAGGAAAGTAATGTTTGGGCCGATGTCAACTAATTAAGGATGTGTGGCTCAAAAAGATGCTAGACAAACCAATTCAGGGAACAATAAGATCACTAGATTTTAATAAAATTGATAATGTATGCGTACCATCTCGAACGGACAAGAATAGAGATCGGAAGTAAAAAATGGTACAAGACTTACCACAATTGCAAGGTGCACCACTAAATCCAAGAAATGAGGGAGCGCTAGACTTCTTCGCAAAAGGCATATACTATTCCACCTCAGGGACCACTACCACAAATCGTGCCTTTGTAGAATGAGAGAATTCCTCAGCCCAAGGGACACATAAATCTAAGGATGTAGTTCTAAAATTTCCAACGATTATGTCTACCGAGATTTGGGGGCTTTTTCGACTCGATTGAGGTAATGAGTAGGTTTTGAAGACCTGAGAGATTCTGAGTGTCTTGTAGTGCCAGAAAGATCAATGGGGCAATGATTACATTCCAGTTGGATGGGGATGAGAGTCATTAGTAACGTTCTGAAATGAATGTATTGGGAGATGGATCATTTGAATGGATAGATTTCAAGAGGATGTTTGTTGATAGATTTATATCTGAGACTACTCAAGAAATCAAGCATTAGGAGTTTTTGAGATTAGTGTAGGGTAATCTATCGATTACATGCTATGGTATGATGTTCATTAGGTTGTCACGATATATGCTCAAGCTTATCCTAACAAATCTGTAGAAGGCCTGTAGATTCTTTAGAGGACTATAACCCTACCTAAAGGTCAAGAGGTCAATGATTGAGATTATTAATTATAGAGATACGATGAATTGAGCTTAGAGGGTAGAACGATGGAAGATATAGTTACAAACCTCCAGGGGAAAATTAGTCAATCTTAGATTTATTTTCATCCCAGATCAGATCCAGACAAGAGATAGATGTATTCGAGGCCAATCGCCCCCGGATCAGTGTATCCACAATATAGAACTGCTCTACTACCGAGTTGTAGAGTTCCCCCCATCACTGAGTTATAGAGCAGTTGGAGCTCCAATGATGCCAACAAGGCCAAAGGAACCAACAAAGCAGGTTCAAAGCATGCAAACTCAAGTTTACCAACTATCTACTCCACAGGAACTTACGAAAATAAGATCGTTAACATGTTACACATGTGGTCAGGTGGGACATATCAGGAGAAAGTGCCATCTATCACAGCCACGAGCAAGGGTTGTGAGCCAAGAGAAAGTACATGTCTTCGACGAAGTTTTGGAAGGTACGGTTTCTAATTATAATATGGGAACGTGAAGTTTATACAATGCTGATTCCTCTAGATCATATAATTCTATCAAGATTTTGCACACTTTCTAGAGTTAGAAACTATTGATACGAGTCGAGTAATGAAATTATATACACCACAGGGAGACTATGATTGATAAAAAGTTATTGAGGTAGTATGAGCAAAGAATATTGATAAGATAGGCACGGTAAGGTAGATATAAAGATAGTGGTGTATTGGGAATGGAGCTTTTAATGCAATCTACGAATCTAGTGTTTGTAAATATTTGTATTATAGTAGGGATATATTAAGTGCGAATGTTGTGTATTATTTTATTAAGAAGTATTAAATGGTGTGCAAATAGTAGTGGTGTGTTTGTGGTAAATCTATGCATTGAGGAGTAATATTCATGGCAATTATGAGTAATACATAATAGATGGTGTACTTGGCGAGAGAAGTAAAGGTAAAGATAAAGAAGATGGGAAATGATTGTTGTTGGTAAATTCTGGTGGGGAAGTGATATAATGTAAATTGATTGTTATCTTAGGGCTATAAAAATGATGGATTAGTTGGAATATAAGAGTGATTTGGAGTGATTAATTGATGGATGTATTGGGGTGATAAAAAATAAGTGACATAAGGTTTATGAATTGAAAATGAGATTGGCTAGAACTAAAAATAGATGATAATTGAGGGTAGGTATTGTTTATTATACATGTAGTATTAGTGTGGTGACTACGAAGTTTTATAAAGTATGATTTCAATTTCAAGGAAAAAAATTTTATTAAGGGGGGAGAATGTAAAACCCCAAGTTTTTTATTCGTGTCTCGAGGAAAAATAAATAGTTGAATTTTAAAAAAATCCTAAAAATAGGACTTAGGATAAAACTGTAGGATTTTGTTCTAGTCATTTTTAATGAAATCTGACCTCAGCATTGGATTCAAAATGGTCAAAAAACATACTTTATCCTATAAGCACGCTCAAATGAGAATCTGAACAGAAAAGTTACAAATCCTCGATTTTCGAGTCGGACCTAACTAAAATAATGACTTTTTCTAGAGTAAGAATTTTTAAAATTTGATCATACCATTGGATTTGTAACAAAAAGTTATTGAACATGAATTATTTACTTATCATTTTTGGAGTTCAAAAAGTCGAATTATCGTAAAAAATGAAAACGATGTCAATTTTAGGGTCCCATTGGGCCGAAAAAGTAAATTTTTGCTAGAGATAAAATTTGTAGAATTTGACTATACCATTAGATTCAAAATGAAAAATTATACAAATTAGAATATTCACGTTATTTTTGGATCCCGGACAGTTAAGTTATTGTCGAATGAAACAATAAGTAAAATACCGAAACTGTCCCAAAATTTATATAAATAAAATTTTAAAATAAAAAAATTATTCATTATCATCCAAACGGGTTAAAAAAACCAGCTAAGACGTTTTTTTTTTAAATTATTTTTTCTCCAACTTTCAAACTCAAATCTATCACGAATGGGTCGTCATTGACTTCCACCGCAGAAGGAAAAAAAAGTTCGCAACCTCGACAACTACAAAACCTACCCAACTTTTTCTAATTTTCTCTTCTTTTTCATCTCGTATCATCAAAAATTAGACGTATATATATACAGGGATTTCGTAACTTTGACCTCGAATTTCATCTGTTTCGAGGTCAAACCGTCCTCTATCACAAAAGGGAAAAAGAACGACGATGTCGAGATCTTCGAAACAACCGAGTCAAATTCAAAAATCAGCCACCTTGACATCTGATTCACCTCAATTTTCGTACTGATCATCTCAATTTCACGCATGCACTTTGATCCTATCGCATAGAGATAATAAGGACTCTCAATTTCTATTGATAACTGTAAATTGTGAAAACTGCATATAGGGTTTTTTTCAAAAATTTGTATTGGGTTTAAAAATTGTATAATTCTTTTTGTTATTTCAAATTCATGTCAGAACTTACATATTTGATATGTTTAATTATATTTTATAACAAATTATACATGGGTAGGATATTTCACAGGGTTATTTTCGTCAGTTTGGTTCCTATATACCATTCGGACCCTGTTTTGATCTAAGTTTTGTATTTTTTCAATGTTATTGAAAAAATAAATCTCATAATTGAAAAAATGATTTAATATTCAGTGAACTCATATTGAATTGATGAATATCAGAAAATGAATATTTTTTTTAAAAATTAAGAACTAGGAAAATTATAAAAGGGGATGAAACGGTAAAATATTAAGTAGAACTGAAATAAATAAAAATATGAAAAATATTTCTTTTATGAAACTAACAAATTCTTCATCAACAATGGGATATTTTCTGATAAAATTGTACGATGTATACAGGTAACAATAATATTTCGTTATTTATCCAAATTATATGAACGCATCAACTTCAATATTGGTTATTTTGCCTTCAAAATCCAAAGGTCTACTCGTTCACGTTCTGAAGTAAAAAATATAAATGGTTGAATATTTCTTTTCAACCATTTGCCTATAATCTCCTATAATCTTGTAGATGGTATCGAACACCTCGATAAGGTGTGAGTACCTAGCATCTACCAGATAATATTTGTCTAAATGAATTTTTTATATTATAAATAAACATATATAATTTACAAGCTATTACATACAAAAATGATGGAGGATATGAAAAATTTTAACTGGGACTACTCAATATATCTAGGAAGATACATAAATCATTAGCCGACCCTTCCCAACCAACCATTACATGAGCTAACAACATTTCAAACAAACATGTTGTCATTATATTTTGTGTGTGGCCCTTATGTCCTCAATATCATACTTGTTCTTTTATTGATACAAGTGCACTAACGTGTGTCTCATCTATCACTCCAATACAACCCTACATATATTTCAATACATTAATTTATAAACATTAATAAAAAAAATATTTTTAAAATATATATATTATCTTAAAATAGGTCCAAAAATGAGAATTATTACAGATGTGCAGAGAGATTTCATTAAGGTTGGGAGATACAATTAAGGACATTGAAAATTTCACAATAACCAAATAACTATGTTGAAATACTTCCTAACCGTTTGAATAGAATGAATGAAATGATTAATAATTATTATTTTCCCATGATTGTGTCTTATTATCAATAAGAACATCGTTACTTGTTCTTAAACAGTAACGTATAGTTTCATTTTTAGTAGATCTCGTTCCTATAAAATGATACACATATTCAAAAAGATGTGTCTTTCTATTCTAAATAGTGTATGGCATGTCATAAGATTACCATTTAGTCCCGTACAAAGTCAATCCTTGTGTACCGACTATTATGATGTGGCTTCCTAACTAAGAAATTCTCGTAATAAAATAAATAACCTATGACTACTCTTATGGTGACTATATTTAAAACACTTGAATCGATAGTATTAGTGATATCACCATCTGAATTGATGGTATCAGTTGTATCATTATCTAAATCGATAGTATTTCTAGTATCACCATCTGAATTTATATGACTTGTATTTGAATCCATGTTAAATTAAATACAAACCAATTTACAATACACAACATAGAAAGCATAATTAAATAATATCCACCACATACAACATAAATCATCATCCATAATATTAATCACAATACCCGTCCAACATAAAATAAACAGAGCATATCACACCATTTTAGTGCAAAAAGTAACCAAAGTATATTGCACCCTATTAGTACAATAACCAAAGTAACCAAAGTATATTACACCGTATATGTGCATGATAAAACCAACATAAAAATAACTTGATCATGGAAAAAATGCCTAGAAATCCTTCCTAGTTAAAAAATCAGCTATCTCATCCTCTAACCACCCAAGATGAATAGCTGCTGATCATAACCCACAAAAAAATTCTCTGAATTGCTTGTTCTTCATAAATATCTTAAATGTTTGCAGTTCATTCCGTGGTCCTTGGGTTGTGAACTTGAGATTGATAGAAAAGTGGAGAGAAAACTGGAAAGAAGTCAGTCTACGGACTTACCTCTTTACAAATGTCATGTTTTAAAGGCTCCTTAAGGATATCTTACATCCAATGAAAGAGTTTGGTGGCCAAGTGACAAAATTCTCTATTTTTAAAAAAAAAAGAGCTCGTGATAATATAACTCTCCTAGGTGACATATTCAATCCATACCCCGACGTGGGGTGTGCCAAAACCATAAACTTTATGCCTCAGGATACACAACAACACATGTCCCATAAATCTGTGCAGTTGTGTATATGGGGATGTGCCGTTATGTTTCCCGAGGCATAAAGTCTATGGTTATGGCACAACTCATGTCAGGGAGTCGATTGAGTATGTCACATGAGGAGTCATATTATCACCACTCTTTAAAAAGTCATGATAGATTCACGATTCCTACAATTAGAAATGAGTTGTGATAATCTGACTCCCCCACGTGGCATACTCAAAATACTCACCTAATGTGGGGTCTACCAAAATCATAGACTTTATGCCTTGGGATACATGACCGCATATCCCCATAAATATGTGCAGTTGTGTATCCTGGTGAAAGAAAATCTATGGTTTTGGCACACCCCACGCTAGTGAGTATTTTTAGTATGCCCTGTGGTAGTGTTAGATTGTCATTAATCATTAGAGATTTAACCTCATTATTTGTAAACATTTGAAAAATACTTTTTTTATAGGGTGCCAATAATTTAACTTACTTTTGACTGACACACCATGGCCTGGTAGCACATAACTTATTAAAAGAAAGAAAAAGAGAGTTTCTCTCTTCTGCCTGTAGTGAAAAAACGAAACTTTCAAATCTGATCACCTTATGACATTTAAAATCATAATTCGATGAAATGGGATTGTAGAGGATAAAATTATATAAACTTAAAAAAAAAAAAAACACCTTAGATCAAGCTGAAAAACAATTTTTTTTCTAATTTTTTTGAATATGAATATGTTCATGAAATCTAGATGGCCGTGTTGTTGGATTGTCAACATTGTTACAATGTGGGCCCGAGGATCCTTTTTAAGATTTGAAATCTAAAATAATAAATATGTGGGCAAAGAACGGGCAAGAGAGAGAATCTTTCTCTCTTTTTTTTAATGAGTTATGTGCTTCCACGTCAGCATGCATCAAGTGCATGCACCAAAAGTATGTCAATTTGTTAGCATTCTTTTTTATATTATATATCATATTATATTTTATATATTTTTTTTAACTTTATATTTAATATATGAAATATATATTTTATATTATCAATAAGTAATAGTATACAACAGTGTCAATGGGTCGGTTCTGATTCGATTTCTAAGGTACTTTGAACCATAACCATTATATTATTTTATTTTTTCGTTCTTATTCTGGTTTCAAAAGAAATTGAACCTCCCAAAAACTTATATATAATTGTTATACTAAAAATATAATTTAATGATTATTTCAAAAATAACAAGTTATCTTTTTTAAAAATAATAAACTTTTAAAAGAGATAGCTTATTTTAAGCTCCAATCCATAGTTGATATGAAAATTTTAACATGTATTGATTTTGTAAAAAAGCCTTTTAAAGTATAAAAATAAATGGCAAAATAAATCAGTTCGAGGTATCCATTAGATAGAAACCAACAGTTCCAGTTCCATTTTAGACCTAGCTCTAATCGGTTCCAATAAAAAGGGAATCGATACCAGGGTTTTCGGATCCGATTTTCAATTTCGATTCGGCAGCCAACTATTTAACCAACGTATTTTGTCCTATATAGGTTCGTAGATGTTGAAAATGTATGGCTATCGAACTCCCAAATTTAAAAATAAATTAAATAGTGAAAATTAACTCTTTTTTTATTTCCTTTTTCAAAGTTCTTAGAATTTTGTCTTTTATAACCCCCATCACTGCGTCAAAACAGTAACATTTCGGTGTCACTGTAGCGGTAAATTCGGCGGCTCTAACCTGTCGTTTTTATTTCATCGGTCCAAAACCCACGTTTTGGTCCATACAATAATTCAACAAGCATAGCCCACCGAATTTTTTCATCGTTTTACCGGCCCATCTAACAGACTCTCCCTCTCTCATTCTGTTATTCATTCTCTCCTCTCAATCGCACGAACTCTCCACTCGATCTCTCTGATCTCTCGAACTGTCGAACTCTTGGTCTCTCGATCTCTCTGATTTCTCTGATCTATTGAACTCTCGGTCTCTCGATCCCTCGAACTCATCTCTCTGTGTAAGCCTCTCTCGATCTCTCCTCTCTCTGTCTTTGATCTATCTTTCACCTATTTGACCGATCAATTTATAAAATTGTTGATCGTCTTCTTCGACTTAAGGTCAAATCGAAGAACTTAAGTTCAAATCCTCTCAATCTCGTCATCATCTGCGCCTTCCAAGAACTGAAGCTCAAATCGAAGTACTTAAGCATAAATCCTTGAACTTCTCTTCTCAGTCAACTATTTTAGTAGCTCAAATTAAGATAGCCATTTGATTGGTTCAGTTCTAGTAAGTATTGTTTCACATTTCTAAACATTTGCTATAGAAAATTTTAAATTCTTCATCAATTTTTAAATTCTTCTGATTGTTCATCAATTTTCCCTTGTTTTTAAGATTTTTTTAACAGTTCGATTGATTGTGTTTAATTTTTCTCAACATTTGTTGTAGAAATTGTTAAATTCTCTCCATTTTACATGATTAATTTGTCGTCTAGCTTTTCTTGAATTTTGATTTTGATTTTTCTTACTTTTGATGTAATCCATTGTTGAAAATTGTGATTCTTATTGTGAGCTTGAATGCATTCTTAGTTGAAATGGGATCAGGCTTAATGCATGTAGAAATGCTCCTATAATTAGTTATACAAATTTTAATTTTTATCTATATATCTCTTAGCTTGCTTAGAAAAAAGAAACACCTCCAAAAGTCTGTGCAATGGCTTTATGGTGTAGATTTTTTTTTTAATTGGTAGAAAAAAAAATGTATTGATAAAAGGCCAAAAGACTAGAGTACAAGGAGAGAGAGAGATCAAGTGAGAGGGATCCTCACAAAGTCATAACATAGTGAGAAAAACTATTGCTAATTGAGGCTTCCCATATAGTCACAAAATCAAAAACGTGAACTGTTGAACTTGTACTAGATCAAAATCCACTTAAATAATAAGACCTTGTTTCTTTAGGACATCCATTTTAAGATTACTTGGTTTTATATCATAGAGTATTAGCCTATTATGGAATGAATGAAACAAACATGAGGATGTTGAAATGGAAAGACTAAGGAGAACTAAAATTGAAATGTCAATATTTAAAAAGTGAAAACAAGCATTTTGGAAGGTGGTGGTGGGTTTCGATCTGTTTTGAATTGGAGTTGGGAGTTTGAGGTGAAAGTATTTAAAAAGGAAGAAACAAAAAAGCTAAAATACCAGCACATGTGGGCTTGTTTCTTGACTTTGGGTGAAAGATTCATAATGACAAAGAGTATTAGAAGAATGAAAAAGAATGCAATATGGTTTTTATTTTTTGTTGACCTCCCTCATAATATGAGTTGGACTGGACCTGTGTTGGTAACAAAAGAGAGGATATTTGGGAATGGATGGATCTAGTTTGACTAGGATCATTTACCGAGTTGGTCAAGGGATTAACCAACATTAGAGCCAAAATGGTCCATGAACATTTGGCAATCCTCAAGTGTATACTTGTGGACAATATTCAACTTTACAATCTCAAATTCAAGATCCAAACATTCTCTTAAGGCCTTGATGGAGGATGTGGGGGAACCCATGAACCACATACAGGACATGAGGGTGACTTTAGATATTTTTCATAACCCGAGATCAAGGAGCATTTTATCAGTTCATAAAAACAAAGGGTATCTTAAATATTCGAAGACCATTCTTTGAAATAGCTTTGTAATTGAGTGACATTCCATAAATAAAAGTGGAGTTTCTAAAGAGTTGGTCCAAGTTGGGAATGGATGAATTTTCTTTTTATGGTTAATGATGATGTTCAATGAAGGCACAACTTTATTGTCAAATGTCTCCTCTATGAACCCTACTATGTTCTAATTAAACCAATGAGAGGTATGGCCATACCTAATCAATGATCTCACCCCTTCAATCAACACAAAGAGTTAGTAATTTAAGGGATGGAAGGAACCCTGATAGGCAAATGACAACATCTTTCTTGTGTGGGGTCACCACACTAATATGATAAGATGGATTAAGTGAATTAAAGACTAAGGAGGACTAAAATTGAAACTAACAGAATTATGTTAGGCTCTATTCGCTATGTGTTTCGCACATAGCGAACAGAGGGAAATTTCTAAATTTTTCTTAAGTGTTATAGCATATATCTTCATCGCTTAAGGTCCAATCTTTCTTATTTTCAACTTATTTTGTGAATCTATCTTTTGGTATTGGTAGATACACAATCATTGAATCTCCTTCTAATCGTTTATTTCATTGATGCATGTCGATTGTAAGTTTGATGGAAAGGCTCAAAGTTCCAAGCAAAGAGTGGATGTCGAAATCTAGGTTATCAACAGAATACATTGATGGTGTAGTGTCATTTATTGAATACTTGAAAACAAATAAATAGAATTTCGGTTATGATGATCATTATTTTTGTTCTTCTGTCAAATGTCGTAATACTTTATCGGGGAGGAAAGATATAAAAAAAATCGCAAAACACTTAGTTTGTGACAGTGTATATACTTCTTACACGAGATGGATATTCCATCGAGAACATTGGAGAGGCGGGGATCATGTAACTATCGGGGCTAGTACGTCTATTTGACAATGTGATGAAGATATGGTCCCAAGAATGATAGACATGTTGAATTATTCAATTGGATGTTTTTCCAACGAAGAAGATGAAGTTACTTGCATGGACAAGTGTTCTGATAGAAACGATGACCAAGTTCATGATAATTCAACAGATGATACTCAATATCACCAAATGATAGAAGAAGCTATACAACCCTTCTATCATTCATGTTGAAATGAGGATACAAAATTGTCAATTATAATTGAGTTGTTGAGTATGAAGACTAAACATCAATGGTCTCAAAAGAATTTTGATTAATTGTTGCAAATAATTAAAAGGATATTACCACATGATAACTCTTTACCAGAGAGACTTATTCTACAAAGAAAATGATCAAGACTTTACAGATGAAATGCCAGATTACTCATGCATGTCCTAATGATTGTATATTGTATTGGAGAGAAAATAAAGGTAGAGATAGTTGTCCAAAATGTGGCGAGAGTAGATGGAAACTGATTAATGAAAAAAAGTCGAGGAAAAAACTTTTACCGGTGAAAATATTAAGGTATTTCCCACTAACGCAAAGGTTGAAACGAATGTATAGTGTGCCATGGATTGCAGAGAACATGAAATGACATTCTAAAGGAGGTCAACAACGAAAAGAGTTTATGTGTCATCCAGTGGATTCATCTTGTTGGAGAGGAGTGGATAGTAAATGGGAAGATTTTGCTGTTGAGCCATGAAATGTTCGGTTGGAACTTACAACAGATGGATTTAATCTATTTAAGATGAAAAATAACTCATACAGTTGTTGACTTGTTATGGTTGTTCTGTATAATCTGTCACCATCTTTATGCATGCGAAAGGAGTTTACGATGTTGACATTTTTTATTCTTGGGAGAAATAGTCCAGGATATGACATTGACCTGTACTTGAAACATATGATGCTAACACTAAACATATGTTTACAATGAGAGCAATTTTGTTATGAGCTATACATGATTTTCCAGTATACAGTCATTTATCGGGTTGTAAAACAGTGGGAAAATTTGCATGTCCTGTTTGTAGTGAAAAAACAGATTCAATGTGGTTAAAACATAGTAGAAAATTGGTTTATATGGGGCACAGAAAATTTTTAACTGATCTCAACCATCTTTTCAAAAGTCAAAAATCTCAATTTTATGGGTATGAAGAAAAAGATAGGCAAAATCATTATTTGAACGCAAAATCGTCATTTGAACGGAGTTGATCTATTAGTCAAGTTAGAAACAATTCATACAGAGTTTGAAAAATTACCAAGTAAGAAAAGGAAAAAATCTATTAATGATAAGACTTCATGGTTGAAGAGATCAATATTCTTTGACTTGTCTTATTGGAAAGATTTTCCAATTTGTCATAATCTTAATGTGATGCACATTGAGAAAAATGTGACTGAAAATCTCTTCACAACAATTATGAAGACAAAAGATAAGACCAATGAAGGCCGTAAAACTCAATTAGACTTGAAAGAAATGAAGATAAAAAAGAATTTGTGGCCAATGAACATTAATGGCAATGAGGTTTTACCAAAAGCTCTTTACGAACTGTCTACTGAGAAAAAAGAATTAATTTGTAAAATTTTGTAGGATTTGAAAGTTCTTGTCGGATACAGTTCAAATTGGAAACAAAATGTAAGTTTACAAGAACTTCAATTCAAAATTTTGAAATCACATGATTATCACATACTTATGCAACATTTATTACCAGTATTGCTAATGCACGCATTTAAGATGAAGAATCAAAAGTCATTGCGTGCTGCTATTCGACAACTCTCGATATTTTTCAATGTCTTATGCTTGAAAAAATCAATCATATAGAGTTACAAATTTTTAAAGGACGTATTGTAGAAATAGTGTGTGTATTCGAAAAATATTTTCCACCTTTTTTTTTTTCTATGATACATCTCCTTGTGCACTTGGTGGAGGAAACGCTTATGTGCGGACCAATTAGATATCGATGGATGTATCCTTTTGAATAGTATTTGGTGATCAATAAGCAATGAATATTTTTATTTTTCTTATCGTTGTCTAATTTGTAAAACATTATTAGAATGATGTAAAGTTATAAACGATACGTGGTGAACCAAACATTCCCAAAAAATTCTATCATAGAATGTTATCTCATGGAAGAAGCAATGATGTATGTTATGCATTACATGCCCGATAGTTTACGTAGAATAGGAAGTCATCAATGAGGCCAACACATGATTATGAACGATGATTGTGAACCTACATACCCTATTGATAAGAATGGAAAACGCTATGTTCTGAACAATGTGGAGTACGAGCAAGTTTCGCAAATGGGTACTTAGTCAGTCTGCTGAGAATTCTTAGTGGGAATTCTTAGTGAGAATTCTCATGTGTTCCACAACCCCAATTTCCCTCTCATTATTGAATTAATTTTATGTTGAAGCTTAGTTCCTTTACTGTATTTGGTGTTGCAGTGTTGGTGCGCAGCGTGTATAGCTTGCCTGCATTAACTTCTATCAACCTTGTGAGGAGGAGGACGAGGATGGGTATGTAGTGATATAATGTCTGCACTAATTGACTGGTACCGAATTGCTGATTACTCTTTTTGCTCGATAATGGTTATCAACTAGATGGGTACATTTATCAAAAGAAGGAAAAGCAAACAAAAAAGAACTCAGTGGATAGTGTATTAATAATATATTTTTAATCAATGAATTAGTAATGTTAGATCAGGTCCTTAATAGAATTCATCAACTTTAGATCATTTACTCTTCATATTGGAGATCATGGACCCTTTCCTATGACTTATAACTATTTCATGTAAATATTTTGCTATTTAAGGAAACATTTGTATGTTTTGCGGAACATTCAAGCATTAGTAAGTATTATTGGTTTTTAGCATGACTTTTGGTCCACTTCTATTATATAGACTCATCCTATTTTTGGATTCTTGGAAAATCCCAATCTAACTAAAGAATGCAACCTAGACTGCTTGAGCCTAAAACCTTCTACCTTAATTGTTTTGTTTCCATTTGGTTACTTTAATAGGAAATGTTCATAGGATACACCTTTGCTTGTTATAATTTTTTTTTTTCGGTTTTTTTGGGTATTGTTGGTATGTTTCTTGTGGGACCTTTCGGGGTACAGCTGGAGCAGAGAATCCTCGCCTATGGTGCCAAAGAGCAATGATAAGAGAGCCAGTCTTGTTCTGCAATCCTCCTCCAGGTGTTTTTAAACTTTTAATAGAAAGTTTATTCCTGGGCTTTGACACCATCGTCGGTCCTGCTCTCACTAGGCCTCATCTGTTGATTATGTGGCTATGGATGGTATTAAGAGTCTTGGAGACTGTAGAATGTTATAATATGTTTCCAACATGCTTTTATTGCATTCATCCAATGATACCATGGATTGTGACCCATCCCTTAGAGACACAACAACAATTAGATGGATTGGTGAATTCTAGTCGTTGGATTTCCACATTTTTTTTATCTTCGACTTGACACTCTTGTGTTTTGTACCTATGTCTGTAGAATGTGTTATGTTTCATATGTGGAGTGTGTGGCATTGAATCTCTCATGACCCTGGGGTCATTACATATGTGATCCTTTTAACTTCTCATAGTTTTGATCTATTTACATAATTATTTATCAGGTTATCAAGCATTTCGATGGATGCAAAGCTGATCTGGTTGTCTGTGATGGTGTTCCTGATGGTTAGAAAAAAGTCTTTTATGGGTTCATCCAGTGTTAGTATTAGCTGTATATGATCCACGGTTTTTTAGTTCAATAAAAGCACGTTGGAAACATATTCTAAATTGGTATTGGGCCTCAAACTTTGTATATGCTGCTCACCTCGGATGAACTGTGGATTCCCAGTGAAGAGAAACGGTAAGGAACATTATAACTGCGTCTAAATTGGATTTCATGTGACTTCAATGGCTACTGCTGGGAGCCGATGGGGTGTTAATGAATTTGAACATATATTATGATGATAGGAGCAACACCAAAATTAGTTTTGGAGTTAATGAATAAGAAGGATCTAACACTAGCTCATGTGAAGGATCTAACACCGAAGTCAGTTTTGGAGTTAGTGAATGTGAACATATATTGTGATGATAGAATAGTGAAGAACACTGACAAAGGAGCAGGTATTTGGTTCTTTTTGGTTCAAAGTTTTGTTGATTTAAGGGTGGCAGATCTTTCTCTAATGTTACCAACTACACAAATTGGTTGAGTTTTGTACTAATAGTTTTTGGTGGCCAGGCAGGATATATGCAATGGAATGTGGAACAAATACCAGATCGGTCACTTTTAAACACTGCTAGCTGGAAATTTATAGTTCCTAAACTTTACAAGAAGTATCTGAATGATGACATGAAGCTCAATATTTCTTTTACTTCTCCTCCAATTATTAAGATTTCGTCAGATAAGATTATTGCTACCATATACTCTGACATGACAGTTGCATGCATCTCTATGGTAAGCTTAATAGTACGATGTGTGCCTTGTAGTTTCTATTTCATTTTTAATGTATTTTTGCTTATTAACTATTTTTTTTTAGCTGAGGAGAAATTACGAGATGCAATGCAAGAGCTTGAAGTAGTTAAAGCATCAGAAATAATAGCTCTTGCAAACTTAAAGACTCTTATTGAGAAAACAATGAAGTCTAGAGCTTCAGCATCTCAGCATAATTCCTTTATAACTATAACGAATTTCAAGTACAAGTACTTGAGTGGGCATGCAGAAGGGTCGAAGAAATTGTAGATATGAAGGTCACTGTTGCCCAAGCATGGATTGAAGCACTAAAGGCTAGTGAGAAGGAGATATTAATGAAGACTGAATTAGCTCATAGAGAGATGAGAGAGCGAAAAGTGGTAGAAGATAAGCATTTGTCAGCAAAACTGGCAGTTGAGAGTGAAGTACGAAAGTTGAGACAACATACTGAAGGTTCGAATTTGCAGATTGACGTGGGATTTGTAAGATCTATGAGAATCATTTTCCAAAAGTTGTATGTAAGAGAAATATTGAGTCTATTGTTTGTTCTTTTCCCAAGTTTTGTAAGATTTGACTCCGCCCCAATTCTGTTGTTGATGTTCCTTATGGTGTAGGTGTACTTTCTGTTGGAAATATATAAGTTTGTATATTTCTTGGGTGAATATATTAAACGCCATATTTTTCTCTTGGTTGCAATGTTTTCTTTTCTTTCGATTTCTCTTATTAATTTGTTTTAGTCCCACGTTGAAAAAGAAGAGGTGGGAACCGACTTATAGATTGAAGTTGTTACATGATTAATTCCCAAATTCGACGGTCTCTAACCATCAAAAATATGTTATTCGACGGCCTATAGTAGTCAAATAAATGATTAAATTCCATATTCGATGGTCGACAAGGCCCAATTCTATGATCCAGTTCGACGGTTGGGATTGTCAAATTGATCCATAATTCGATGGTTTTGGGCCGTCGATATTTGGGTATTTTCACATAGTGCATGGCAGCCGATCATGTTTTTGGATGCCATAAATTGATGTGGTTAGAATCCACTCCAAGGCATGTTAAGTAACAAATTAATCACATAAATTTGAAATTCATGTCATGGATCCCCACTCCAAGATATGCTAGGTTATGAACTTGGTAAAGTCAGGTTTGGTGGGTAACAAATTCCATGAAGTAAGGTTCTTTTGGAATTGTCAGAACTCCAAGGAAGTTTTTGTAATAAAAGTGCAACAAATAGGTCTGCTGGGTAAATCTCTCTAAAAAAATAGAAATGAAGCATTGAAGCGGTATGTATCAAATATAATACTTTTTTTTTTACTTTATTTTTTTTTTTAAATGGAAAAAAATCAAATATAGCATTGGCATTGGAGATGCTCTTAAGATAGAGAAGTGAAAAAAGTTTCAAATCTGAGGTGTTCTCATTCTACCAAACAAAGTGGAACAACCTCCCCCCCCAATCCAAACACACACACACAAAAGGGAAAGGAAGAAAGGGTAAAACTAATTGCATTCTGTGCATACTTGGGCCTGTTGTTTCACCACCAAGATGGAAGGCACACCCTTAAAATCTGGGGTAGCCAATAAATCTCCAATTATTCCTAGCTCCGGGTATTCAGTCCAATTTGTAAGTCCCATTGTGAGTAGGGACTCCTCATGTCGTCTCCCAACCATCATGAGATCAAAAGCATTCTCCATTGATTGAATCGTATTCACTACTCCTACCCCAATTGTTAAGATTTGTTGAGATTTGATTGCGTTAATTTTGGAGATAATCTTTACTGCACATATTTAGGAATTTGTAATCCCTTCATTCAAGGGAATAGTTGAGATTTTATTTTATTTCCTTGTTGTTCAGATCATGATTTGATCTTGTATATGTGTATATATTGTAGCCTTTTGACACAGAAATGTAATATCAAATGCACAGCTTTATCAATTCTTATTTTGTCATGGTATCAGAGCAATGATCCTATTGTTTCTGTAAATTTCTGCATACTCTAGCTAAACATGTCTACACCTGCGATTGATTCAGCAGATCCCCTTTTTCTTCACCTTTCTTATCATCCTAGCATAATCCTTGTTCCAAAAGTCTTAGATGGAACAAATTATGCCATGTGGAAACGATCGATGCTGATTAGCCTTAGTGCCAAAAACAAATTGGGATTCATCAAAGGAACCGTTACCACTCTAGATGAAAAGGATCCCAAATACTCTTTATGGTAGCGTTGTAATGATATGGTACTCTCTTGGATATTCAATTCTCTAATTCAGGACCTTACAAACAGTGTTACTTCTGCTGAAACTCCCTCAGAAATTTGGACAATCTTCAAGAACGATTTTCTCAAGGTGATTTTTCTCATCAGTATCAAACTCAACGATCCATGGTTGAACTAAAACAAAATCAAGAATCCATTTGTTCTTACTATACAAAGATGAAAATATTTTGGGATGAGCTAACCACTTGCAGCCTCTCAATCACATGCCCATGTGGAGGACAAAAAGATCTAGACGAAAAGGAAGAAAGAATTCGGCTTGGTCAATTTCTTATGGGTCTCAATGAGACATACTCTGTTGTAAGAGGACAGATTATGCTCATGCATCCTTTACCAACTGTCAAAAAGGCATATTCATTTTTATGTGAAGAAGAAAAGCAATGAAGCTTCACTGAAACAAAGAGCAATGACCTTATTCATGTCATCAGTATCAATACTTATGCCAACTCCAACGTGTTACAACCTATGGCTTCAAGACAACAAAAACAATGGTCATCCTCTCATTCCAAGCCTCAAGGCAATCGAAAACCTCTTTATTTCTCTTATTGTGAAGGCATTACTCACACTATGGATCGATGTTACTTTCTCAATGGGTTCCCAGTTGGTCTCAAACTTCATGGCAAAGAAGTTCAGCCACTCAATCGAAGTAGAAAAATCGCTACTCACCAAGCCAGTGCAGAAATAATTTCAGACACACACAAGCCCTCTATCATACCTAGACTTCAATTCACCTCTGACGAACATGCTCAAATCAAAGCCTTTTTTAATGGTAAAAAATATGGCCACGAAAGATAGTCTTGAGTCACTGGATCATTGACAGTGGTGCCACTAATCACATAGCCAAATCCATTTCAATCACCTCTCCTCTCTCTTTTCAAGTAACCTTGCCCAATGGTGCTTGCTCTACCATAACTGGCATAGGTTCCACCCAACTTTCAGACCACATGCATATTAAAAACATATTCTATGCTCCATCTTTCCATGTCAATTTTGTCAGTTAGTCAACTCATAGCTACCTTAAATTATTCTATTCACTCTTTCCTACTTTTTGTCTATTGCAAGACCTAACTTCAAAGAAGATGATTGGTTAGGTGAAGCAACTTAATGGCTTGTACTACTTTGTGCCATCAATAAAATCTGCATCACCTACCAAACCAATCACTTATCATGTGGATTCCACTCCAAAAATTTCATGGCACCAGTGGTTAGGACATCCCTCCAAGGCACATTCACAGTTTTTGAGTCATGTTATTCCTTCATTGGTATTTAATTCTCAACATTTGTGTGAAACTTTCCATCTGGCTAAGCAAACACAACTACCTTTTCCTTCTAGTACTATTCAAACTTTACATTCTTTTGATCTTATTCACTGTGATATTTGGGGACCCCTTCGTACTACAACTCATACAGGGGCACATTATTTTTTAACCATTGTCAACAACTATACTAGATTCACCTGGATATTCCTAATGAAATTCAAGTCTGAAACACAAGGGTTACTAAAAACCTTCACCACTTTTGTCAATACTCAGTTAAATGTATTCGAAGTGATAATGGCTTAGAATTCATATCCATGAAATCATATTTTTCCAATCTTGGCATATCATTGCAAAGTTCTTGTCCATTTACACCTTAACAAAACGGTGTAGTTGAACGAAAGCATGGACATCTCTTAAACGTTGGCAGGGCCTTAAGAATTGACGTCAATCTTCCATTGCAATTTTGAGGGGAGAGTTTGCTTACTGCCACCTACCTTACCAATCATTTTCCTACCCCTGTGCTATAATACAAATCTCTCTATGAAATGTTGTATAACAAACCACCCAATTACTCTAACTTGTGAGTTTTTGAATGTCTTTGTTATGCAACAAATCTGCACCCCACTCACAAATTTGACTCTCGCACTAGAAAATGCATCTTTGTTGGCTATCCCATTGGTCAAAAAACTTACCGCTTATATGATCTCAAAACTCACCAATTTTTCTCAAGTCGAGATGTCATCTTTCATGAGAAAATTTTTCCTTTTCATACCATAGAACCCTCACCAGCTACAAATATTTCCCAACCTCAGATAATCGAATACCCTACTAAGTCAGCTTCTCTTATAAATCCCCTTACTTTTTCATTACCCGAGATCACTTCCATAGAAAATTCCCCCTCCCCTATCTCATCCCCAGCACCCACTCCTCATAGAAGTAAACGAACCAAAAAACCATCCATTCTTCTTCAAGATTTTCATTGTGGACAGGTAAGTACAATGCCATCAAATACAATCTCCAACCAACAATCTTCAACCAAGTCAGGTACTTGGTACCCTTTAAGTAACTACATTTCATATGATTCTTTATCTTCTAATCATAAACACTTTGTCAATGTTCTTTCAACTGTTCTTGAACCGACCTCATATGCACAGACTGTATTAGATCTGAAATGGCAAGAGGCCATGCAATGTGAATTTGATGCTCTTACTACTCAAAATACATGGTCTTTGGTTCCTTTGCCTATTGGTTATTGCCCCATTGGCAGCAAATGGGTATATCATATCAAATACAATTCTAATGGCATGATTGAACGCTACAAAGCATGGTTAGTTGCCAAAAGATTTTCTCAACAAGAAGGCTTGGATTACACTGAAACATTTGCACCTATTGCCAAGTTAACAATTGTTCAATGTATTCTTGTTGTTGCTGCCACCAAACAATGGCCATTACATCAAATGGATGTGACTAATGCCTTCCTCCATGGTGATTTAGAGGAAGAGGTATATATGACTCCACCACCGGGTCTTTGTCGACAGAAGAAGAAGCTTGTATGTCGATTGCATAAGTCCCTCTATGAACTTAAACAAACCCCTCGAAATTGGTTTGCAAATTTCTCTCATGCTATTAAAAATGCTGATTTTGTTCAATCACATTCAAATTATTCTTTATTTGTGAAGACTAAGGGTCTGTTCTTTACAAAAGCCAGCTCCAGCTCCAGAAGCCAGCTTCTGGAAGAAGTAGAAGCCTAGAGCCTGAAAAGCTACATTCAGCAGAAGCTTGTTCGTTACAAAAGCATTTAAGCTAGAAATTGATGTTCATTTGACAACTTTTTATTGCTGGATTCTGGTAAAATGATCAAAATACCCTTAATATTGATAATGCACCTAGAATGCACAAAAAATGACTAGATATATATATATATATATATATATATATATATATATATATATATATGGGTCAGGTTCAAGGGCCATATGAGAAAACATATGTAAAAACTTTCGTTTTTAATAAAATTTTAAAATATGGGTTAGAAATTTTGGATTGAGCTGATTTTTTGAGAGGATGATCTCTATGATGGAAAGATCATCCAAAAAAAAATCAGCCCAATCTGAAACTTCTAACCCCATTAAAAGTGATTTAGAATGTGGACCGTCAATTTTTTACCAATTTTTATCACTAATTTGTAAATCACTTTTGATGGATTTAGAAGTTTCTGATTGAGCTGATTTTTTGTGAGGATGAGCTTTTCATCATAGTGACCAACCTTGCAAAAAATCAACTCAATCCAAAACCTCTAACTCTTATTTTGAAAAATGAAAGTTTTTTCATATGTTTTCTCATATGGCCCTTGAACCGCCCCCTATATATATATATATATATATATATATATATATATATATAAATAAATTATTTTTAATTTAAATAAATATATAAATTTTATAATTTTATTGAAATTTCGACAGCATCTCTTCTTAAAAATAGACATGAAAAATGACATTAATGCATTGCCATCATTATCATTGTCATCGTTATTATTGTCTCATTATCATTATCTGTATTATTTTATAGAAAAGGTTGAAGATGACTAATTTTCGAAAGAAAATTCAAATTTTTTATATAAAAAATCTAGGATTTCATTTGGTGATTTTTCATTAATAACTAAAAACAAATTATACTAGTCCCTAAACAGATAATATATAGTCATCTATGGTAAATTTTTTGTTATTTTCCTTTTATCTCAACCGTCATTTGATGATCAGTAAACCTCTTATGCTTGTCTTTGCATCCTTAGGCTAAAAGCAATAAACCTATTTTTATTTTACTTTATCTTAGAATTTGAGATGATATGTTTTTAAGAAAAAAATCAAGGCTTTTTTAGCTAAGATTAAAGACAAAGGTATTTCCATCATTTTATGTCAATATTTCATGGAAGACCAAAGAAAGATTGTGTCATCAGTTTGAACTTTGAATTTCAAAAAACACAGGATTATCTATAGTGAGAACTTTTATTGGCACCCCAACATTTACTTACAACACCCCATCTAAATTTTATAGTCGATGGTGGCAATGTGAAAATATTAATTCCTATTTTAAATGCCTTGTGTTAATTTTTTTGTTGGAAAGTGGTGATAAATAATTTAAAGTAATTGGATTGTAATAAGTAAAAGTTGAGATGCCAATAGAATTTCTCCATAATTTTAACAAAGAAAATCAAATTGCTTGGGGTGGAAGTCATAATTAATGGTGCGTTAATAACACATCCTTTATTTATTTTCACATCTTTCACTCTCTCTCTCTCTTTCCATTACATGTAGCGGACCCATCTACCACAAAAAAAATTTCTTAGATCTTCATCACTCTCTCTTTCTTTCCATTATATGTGGCGGACCCATTAGCACAATTTTTAATTTTTTTATTCTTAAAGAAGAAGGGCATTTGGTGGAATATTATTTAAAGAAGAAGGGTAGTTAGGTCATTTTAGGTAGAGCCGTTTTCGGTCTTTGCTTCGCGCAAAAGCACACTTGCGGAGCACCTCTAAGGCGACTTCAATTTCGGGCTTTATTTTGAAGTCCCATCAGCTCCAAAAGCCTAAACGAACGGAATCCAGCGGGTTTTTTTAGCTTAAAAGCAGTAAAAGCTAAAAAAGCCCAGCTCCAAAGCCCAAACGAACAGGGCCTAAAGGTCCATCTACAACTATGCTGCTCATCTATGTAGATGACATAGTGATAATAGGTAATGATGCAACTGTTATACAAAGTCTCAAAGATTTTTTACATCAACAACTCCTTATCAAAGATCTCGGTTCTCTAAAAAAATTTCTTGACATGAAAATTGCAATGTCCAAAGCAGGTATTGTAATCTCTCAACGAAAATATACCTTAGAGTTATAGATGATGTTGGTAACTTGGGTGCTCAACCTTCGAATTTCCCAATAGAAGTAAATCTAAAGCTCACAGATAATCAAGGTGATTTGTTACATGTCCAGAGCGCTATAGGAGATTAGTTGGACAATTAATCTATCTCACAATCACAAGACCAGACATCACATACTTAGTCAATATCTTAATCCAATTTATGCATGCACCAAGAAAGCCTCATTGGGATGTTGTTCTTCGCATTATTAAGTACCTTAAAGGAAGTCTAGGTCTTGACTTGTTATTTTCATCAAGCAATTCTTTCAACTTCAAGGCTTATTGTGATGCAAATTGGGCAAACTGCCCTATGACTCAAAGATCAAGTACGGGTTATTGTGTGTACTTGGGAAATTCACTGATTTCATGGAAGGCCAAGAAGCAGAAAATAGTCTCAAGATTATCCTCGAAAGTTGAGTACATGTTCATGGCAGCAACAACTTGTGAATTAATTTGGCTCAAATTTTTGCTTAATGACATGCAAACTTCCACAGGACGAGCAAAGTTATTATTTGATAATCAAGTTGCACTTCACATAGCAGCAAATCCAGTATATCATGAGCACACCATGCACATAGAACTTGATTGCCATGTTGTAAGAGAAAAGATACAAGAAGGGCAGATTGTTACAGAATTTGTTCCATCTCATTTGTAGTTTACAGATGTTTTTACAAAAGCTCTTGGAGGAAACGTGTTTAAGGACTTAAAAAGCAAGTTGAACATGCTGGATATACATGCTCCAACTTGAGGGAGAGTGTTGAGATTTGATTAACGTTAATTTTGGAGATAATCTTTACTACACAGATTTAGGAATTTGTAATCCATTCATTTAAGGGAATTACTTGAGATTTTATTTTATTTCCTTGCTGTTCAAATCATGATTTGGTCTTGTATATGTGTATATATTGTAGCCTTTTGACACAGAAACATAATAGCAAATGCATAGCTTTCTCAATTCTTATTTTGTCGTCCATTTCTCACCTCTTCATCTTTGTATCAAACCCGATTATTTTGTAAGGTTTTGATCCTATAATTACGCAATATTTCGTTATCAAGGATCCTTACCCTCATGGTATCTAAGATAATGTCCTTAGAGCTAAAACGAATCATTGTGAGCCTTATGTTTGGTTGTTCTACCATTCTTGTTGCATATAACAATGTTTCTTGGTCATCAGCTCAGCCAAAGAAAAAGACGCCAACATCATACAACGAGGAAATATTTTTCACCCATCCATAGAAGAGATCAAATTCAACTTATGGCAGTCGATAAGGATTCCCACATAACAAGGGGCCTTGTCAATTACATTGTTATTGAGGTTTCTAATGGCAGTTGATGTCGCTACCATACCTGTCGCCAACCATTATTTGTAAAAGGGAATAATTATAAGGGAAGTTCTCTATTCTAGAGCAAGCAAGCACTACATGAAAATTGGAAAATTCAACAGAAAAAATTGATGGGCAAAGGCCCATAAATTTTAGAAAATGAATTTTGACGATCTAGGACCATCGAAATTCTTGATTTTTCTAGATTTGACGGCTTAGAGTTGTTGAATTTCTCCCATCCTTCATTAATTTGATAGTTTCGGCCCGTCGAAAATAAAAATTTGACAACGAAACATTCCATGCCAATTCAACCCTTTTGTCCGTCGAATTTTATGAAATTTGACAGCCCTGGGCCATCAAATTTGGGCTTTTTCACATTGTGAAGCATACATTGTCGTGCATAATTACATGTCGAGCGATGATCGTGAAAACATCTATTGAGATGATGCCTTTGTTTGTCTGCTCATAGTTTCTAAAAGTTTTGATGATGTATTCGAATGGAGTAGGCTTGGTAGAAGCTTTAGATTTAGTATCATGTCCATGAGTTATGAGTAAAGAGGAATCACGACCCACCAACTCGACGAGGTGGAGGACAGAAACATTAATAGGGCCTTGCCTACTAGGGTTGGAGGTTTCTAGGAGTTTGATGATGAGTGGGACATTGTCTTGGTTGTGGACACAAGCGAGTATGCCGAGTTCAGTATTATGTCCATAGTCTAGGATGGTCCTTCTCTTGAATTTCAAGTATCTCCTTGATGGGGCATAAAGGAATCTCACCAAGGATGTCACCACCTCAGAAAATGCTGGATGACAAAGGGTATTTACTGCAATTCTCACAAGTCTGACGTGGGACGAGCACATAATCATATATGTGTTTCCTTGTGATACAAGTAAAAACTATCTAAGGTTATGTATGCATGTCTAAGTCAGAATTGTGAGAATCACAGTAAATCTTGTGTTACCCCAGCACGACTCCACCACCCCAATTACTACCACTACATTCAATACCATGAAAGAGCATATTTCCATATTGGAAGCCTGCACACACAAAATATATAGACAATCATTTTCTATATAAAAAAAATTATTTTTTATTTTTGAAAGTACATGACCACTATTGTGGAGACTTTCATTGTACCTGATTAGTTCAATTATGCCTTTGGAGTTCAACATGAAAGCAAGCGAGAACGCATCTTGTAAGGACATCTTGCAGAAGAGAGAAGGCAACATGGTACCTATGGTCTTTGATAGGTCCCAGTCAATGCTCAAGAAATAAGGATAAATTTCTCTCTTCGGGTGAGAACAGACCACAAGGTTTAGGTTAATTGTTTTTCTGTGTCCTTCCTTATTCATTGAAAGATTTTAAGTACATATATATCCTAACAACTCTTCCTAAACCTACAACCGCTACTAATGTGCATAAACAAAACTAAATCATGGAAGCAGAAATAACAAACTTGCTGAAGAATAGGACTCCAACTGAAAATAAGACTCTAACAACAAGTGGACTTCTTATTTGAATGTTGCAGCCCAGGACTTAGTCCAAGTACTTCTAATTTGACTGAGAAACACGTTGAAATCTTCCTATTTATCAATAACCCCCTCTTTTACTGGAACCTTGTCCTTAAGGTTCAAATCAGGGAACTTATCTTGCAACTCTGCTGCATTCTCCCAAGTAGCATCTGTAAACACCCTGTTTTTGCAATCACCTGATTAATCAACTCGTCAACCTGATCGCGACGATTCCCAATGATGGATGATTATTCCAATGCTTTATTTGTTACTAGATATGTTTCAGAAATTCGGATGAAGTATCTCAAACTAACAAAACTGTAGAAACCACGCAACTCTATGAAAATATAACTCCAAAAACATAGAAATCATCTTGTAGATAAAAAGAAGTTTTATGATGAAAATACTAAAAAATGATAAAATTACCAAAATACTCTTAACATCAAAACATCCCTAAAGCCCACAGTATGCTTAGAAAAATCATTTCAAATACATAAAACAACAAATTGAAATCAAATAAATCATTTCGCCAATTTTCATCAAATTTGATAAAATTACGAAAATGCCCCTCATAAGGGTTGACAATCATTTCACGCCAAAAAATTTCATAAGTGATAGAAACCAATAATCACATTGAATTCTTTAAGAAAAATTGATTTCAAAACATCCCGAAACATCGAAAATCGACTTGAAACGCAAAAGTTCTCTTCGGGGGTAAAACGATAACTTTCCAAATTTTAAAATTTTTAATTTTGAAATTAATAAATAAAATATTAATTAACGTAAAGTAAAATCTTAATAAAATAAATTTAAAAATCTGAACCAAGTCAATCTCATAAGACTTAAGTCAAAACCCTAATTAAAACCTAATCTAAAGAAACCAAGTCAATCCCATAAAACTTAAGTCAAAACCCTAATCTAAAAAGACCAAGTCAATCTAATAAGACTTAAGTCAAAATCCTAATCTAAAGAAACCAAGTCAATCTCATAAGAATTAAGTCAAAACCCTAATTAAAACCCTAATCTAAAAAGACTAAGTCAATCTCATAAGACTAAAGTTAAAACCTAATTAAAACCCTAAAGGAAACCTAATTAAATACTAACTCTACCTAAAAAAGTCTATAAATAGGAGCCTCCACACCCTAATCTCGTATTCAAGAGAAAACCTTAGAAAAATAGGTCAAAGAGCCTCCCCAACCTTCCCAAAACCCTAATTTTGAAGCCCTAACCATTACCCAACCCCCAACTTCTGCTCAAAAAGAAGAAGATACCTCAACTTGGATATCAGAATCAGATCCGATAACGGATGAATAGCAAGGAAATACATATGAGAATACTCTCTGCCAGTGCTAAGGGAATCATTGTTATCCGCAAGGTAACTTTCTTTTATTTTATTATTATTATTATTATTTGTTGTTTTTGGTCTATTTTGCAATACAATTATTTTTGGGAAGTAGTAGAGACCGGCGCTTGCCAGACGGGGTTGGTACCCAATACCTTCCAACCCCGTAACATGATCCCTAGATCTAGTTTCTTTTGTAGATTAGTTTTCCTTATCTGTTTAGAGTCGATGTTTGGTTCCTAGACCGTAATAACTAGGTGGCGACTCCCAAACCTCAAAATCAAAAGTGGATCCGCACACCCCGCGGATCGAGGACGTTTTCAGTGGCGACTCCACTGGGGACTATTGAGGTTCAGATTTGAAAAGCCCCAAGTATGGGAAGCTTTGCCATAACGACCTAGTTATTTTTATTTTATTTTTAATTTTTTATTTGTCGATTTATTTTTGTTTTTATTATTCTTATTGGCTCAATTATTGCTCATCGGTTTGGACTTTGAATCTTTACTTTTGATATGTTATTGTATATGGCTCAATCAAGGATCATTTGGAATGACTCTAAATAATGCAAGATTTCAATAAGTTAATTAAAGATGCAATGATGATCATTGAATCGTGAATTTTTTTTTTTTAGTTTTTTTTATTATTTTATTTATTTGTTTGTAGGTATGTGTCGATCTGCCCTTTGGCAATATATTTTCTTTTAAAAGGTAAAAAAATAAAAAAAATCTTTTTTTTGTTAATCGTGTGTCCATTAATAGTATAAATAAAATAAAATAAAAACTCTTTATTTGTTTTTTTTGGGGGGCAAGTGTTGTTCTGTCCATCAACAACAAATAAAAAAAAAGGTTTTTGAGGTTCTGTTAGCAACAACCAATCGTTTTTAATTGTTTTTAGGGTGATGTGTCCCCAGTAAAAATCTATTTTTGATTGTCAAACCCTTAATGTTTTAATGAGGTGGGTGGTGTGTTTTTAATAAAAGCTTTATTTTGTTTTTTAAACCCTTATTTATCTCAATTTTCAATTCGTTTTCTTCCCAACTCCATTATTTTCAGCAGAGACCAATCGGTCCATTCTCTCAATCCGATCGGTTTAAACCTTCCCTTCTGATCGATTATAGAATCGCTATTGTTTGAAGAATATTTCTGATTTCTGTTGAGGCTGCAATGCAAGGTTTGAATTCGTCAATTCCTCCTGGAACTTTACCAATTTCAAACATTTTTAATGAGAATCAATGTCTCTGTTGGCTGTCGAAGAACAAAATTTCATGGCTTGCTGGTTCCAATCGGTAGTGAGCGCTTGATTTGGAGTAAAAGGGTAGGATGGTCATAGGGTAAGATTTCAATCGAAGGTTTTTTTTTAATCTGTGTTATTAAATTCTGAAAATCGGATCTATTTTTTTTGTTCATTTATTTAGATTAAACTCATCCGTTTTTGCTTAAAGAACGTTTCTTTCTTCACTTATCCGATCTAAAAACAAAGAGGATCAAGTATCCTTCACTTTGTTAAAAACTAGTTTTTATGTTCTTGCACTGTACGTTTGAAGAAATTAGTGTTTTTGGGTTGGGTTTTCGGCATCTCATCGAGATTCATCGATTTAAGCGGATGTCCAGCAATCAACGTCAAATTTAGATCCAATCTAATTTATTTTGATCGATCTCTTGATCTAATTTCTTCGTGAAATTCTTCAAATTCGACCTAAAAACGCTAGAATTGCGATCGTAATCCTCTCTTATTGCGTTTGGGATCTGATTCTTCTTATTTTCTATTGATTCATACTTTTTCCCTAAAGAATCTACTATAAATTGAACAAGAAAAGAATTAGTATTTCGTTCTGAAAATCCCGAGATTTCAGTTAGAGAATTGTAGATTTTATCTGAATCGTTATTGATTCTAGTGAAAATTCGGATGTCTCTATCATTTATTTGTTGTAAATCCATAAGATCTGTATCTAAATGAGATGGAAGAGTCTTCTCAATTCAGGAAATTATTTGGATGGGAGAGATGGGTTTTGGAATCGGTTCAAGTTTTTTATTTCGGGATCTGAATCGGGAGGTCAGATGAGATGCCACAATTAAATAAACGTTTTGAGTCATTTTCGTTTAATTTGGTAGAAATCGTAGTTGTTCAACTCGGTTCATCTTAACCTATTATTAACACACCAATGGTCACTTTTGACACACCAACCCATATGTGAAGGATTATTTAAATTTCAAAAAAGATTGGGTATCATAAAGGGTTTTGCTTCTTGATCCTACAACCGTCAGTTTATCATCAATTTAACATCTATCGAAATCTCGAATTATTTTGGGTCACCCAAAAGGGACCCTTGATTGAACCATAAAAAAATCATTTTGGCTTGGATTAAAAATTGTGCTTGTAGCAATGATTAAGATCTGATCAATTACTATGCCATATTCAATATTGATTTGCCATAATTCTAAATTGATATATGCAGGAGATGTGCGCTTTGATCTCGAATTGAACCATATGGATGGTTTTTAATCTTTCTTGTTCATTGTATGCATTTACTTATATGGTTTAATACATTTGCCTGTATAGACCCATGAATTGATCTATTTGAAAAGGCGCCGGGCGCACCCCACCCTGTATTGCACACACCTCAAGCACATTTACTGTCTTGCACGCTTACATGTCCCCTTATAGCCAACGTGGCACTAGTGCGTGGCCTGGTCTCTACGAAGATACGACGTCATTAATGAAAACCACAACTCCAGTCACGTACCATAGGGTATATTAAACTGGGGCATCAGTATCGTCTGATCAAGTTACTCTGAAAGGTATATCGATGCACCCAGGCTGGAGCGACCTGAGCCTTTGACCTATTATAAGCCACATAGTCACATGTCCCGTTTGCCAATGTAGTACTAGTACGTGGTTTGTCCCCTCGTGGGATGCCAAACCATTTATGAAAGCTACAACTCTTGACTTGTACCCATAGGTATATCAAAGATAATATAAATACATCAATTGCACTTCTTGGTCAAAATTAGTGCCTAAGCAAGATCCTGCTTCGATATACTACTATACTAAGAAGATAGACTACGTCTATTTTAGAAAACAGGTGATTTAAGAATGCCTTTGCTCAAGCATCACGCGCCACCTCTGATCTAGGGATTAAACTGGCTATTTTTGACTTCAGAAAAGTGGATTGAAGTTTTATATTATCACCTATATGGTATATCAAACCAAGTCACCATGTACTGTTTGATTGAATACGCTCGAGAGGTATATAGGTGTACTTGGGCAAGGGTGGCCAGGTAAAATTGCACTGCATATAATAAGCTTAGGGTCTAGAAACCTCCCTTGTAGGTCACAACTCGAACTTATCGTAGGTGTTCCCGATTTGTTTATTGAATGGGACCTTGTGAATGATGAATGTATATGAATGATGAGATTAGAATGTATGGTTGTCCTCAAGAATCAAAAATTTTATTTAACCTGACTTGAAATTAAAATGGGTGCACCGACCCAATAAAGAATCCATTTTAGCAATGATTCATAATGACCCAGTCCATCTCGATGCAACGATCATGATGGGCCAAGCCATTTAAATCAAAATGAAAATCAAAGTCTTTCGAGTTCCAACCCATCTTAAAAGAAGAAAATGTTTTCCAAAAGAAAAGTATTTTCCAAAAAAAAAAGTGTTCTTTTAAAAAATAAAAAATAAAACATAAAAAATAAAAAATAATAATATTTTCTAAAAAAATCTTTTCCAAAAGAAAATGTTTTCCAAAGAAAAAAAAAATTTCAAAAAGAAAATAAAATAAAGGGAATAATTTACAAAATGATTTGTTTGAATAATGACTTACAAAGATATTTTACATGAACTTTGGAAGTGTACTAAGATACCCTTTTGTGTTAAACCAGGATGCTAATCACAAGCAATAACTCGATCGACCAGTTAGTTAAAACAACCGTCCTGGGTATGCACCCTGTACAGAAAATCAACTTTGACAAATTCATGTTGAGATGTGCTCTATACTTCCACGAATTTGAGATAGACTAGAACCTCTTACATGTTATGGCTAAGCACTGGAACCCCTACCTTCATATATTCCATATTGAGCATATGCACTTGTGCCCCACTCATGAGGATTATTGTGGCATTATGGGAATATCCACTTCAGGCCCTCTAGTCAGGCCCTCATTGAAGACAGGATATTCTGGTGACCTCGCCACAGAACTGAACATCTCAAAAGAAGAAGTCAAGGCCCTAGTCCATAACGGAAAATTGGATTTAGTGCCTTTATGGGGCCCGTATCGCTCCCGCAGCCATCCCGTCAATGTAAAACCAGAAGCCTGGCGAGCCACTAGAGACTATCAATTATGCCTACGAATCCTAGCTCAATACATACTGACCTCCAAAAGTGATGGTCAAACTGTCGTTGAGTCCTTCATAGACATAGCCTCCCAACTCTTAAGGAAAGTCAACTCTGTACCTCTTATCCTAATTGAAACTTTCTTAGGACTAGATGTCATAAAGAATGGTGAGGGAGAAAACATCAAAGGAAACCCCCACCTACTCTATATGTGGCTTTGTGAACATCTCAAAACTATAGATGTCCTTTTAAACCTTGAGTATGGGTCAGAACACTTTTCCAAAAGAAACATGTTAGTGCGTTACAACTCAATCAAGGCTTAGAGCAAATGGTTGGATTCTCGCCATGCCCGTCATATCGATTTAAGATTCCCTTGGATAACTGATCCCCTTGTTCTAGGAATCAAAGGATCCTATTATGTTCATTTCATCGGACTAGAAGAAACATCTTTTTACAAATTTACATTGATCCCAAAGCAGTACGACGTACCTATAGAGTTATCTTTACCTCAACACAAAGCTTTTTTCCCTCCCGACCCATTGACTGAAAAGTTAATGCATCTCATTGAGAAGGCTTGGAACAAGCACACCTTAGGATATCCAGACGGGTTAGCAAAATTCAAAAAATTAGTTGTTAGCACCAAGAGGATCAACCTGATACTTCCAGCAATCCTGATGACTATCAAAACAAGGCCAAACGTCCATGTAAAAAAATAGTTTAAGTCAAAAAGATGTTATTCAATGAATTTTTCTTTGTCAACAATTTTCAATATGTCCAATAAAGCTATTTTTCTTTTGAATAAACATTTATTTTGAATGAACATTGCATGAATGGATTATTTAATGGATTGGTACACAACTTTAATCTAAATAACTCATTAAAATGTTATCAATGGGGTAACACTGAAATTGATTAAATTTATCGTTGATAGGGTTTATAGGATTATCATTGCGCCCAAATTCAAGTGTCCACCTCCTAGTTGGAGTCGTAAGTCCAGTCAATTAGAACGAACGACAACACCAACTCAACAGGCAAAAATGACTTCGAAATCTGAGCTTACAAAAATTCGTAAGATTTTGGCAACATTTGCCAATGATATCAACAATATAAGAGGCAAAGTAGAAGTTTTAAAACAGATTTCCGAATCAACAGACAATCTCGTTGATGATCCAAAAAGAAAAAGGGTAGAAGAAAATACAATGAGACATGCACATGATGTCTTTGAACTTGACGGAGATGAAGAACCTGTTGATGGAAATTCGATACTAACAAATAGGATATCTTAGTTAGAGTTAGCCCTGAAGAGTATAAAAGGTATCGATGAAATTAAAGCGAGCATTGAAGCTCTGAATCATATCCCTAGAATCCATTTACCAGAGAAGTCTGTCATACCTAAAATAGATAAGTTCAGTGGGGTAGGTTTTGCGAAAACGCATCTTAATGTATATGTTACTAATATAAGCACTATGGGGCTCAATGATGAACAGATGACATTACTATTTCAACGAATTCTATTAGGATCAGCTCTACGATGGTTGATGTCTCAAGATCCAACTATAGTAGGTACATGGGAAAATATGTCAAAAACTTTCTAACATCAATATAAATATAGTACTGAAATCGAGACTTCAAGAAGGGATTTGGAGTCAACTAAACAGAAAAATAGGAAAACATTCACTGATTTCATCAATCGCTGGAGGGCCAAGGCTACCCAAATGTGCGATAGACCCTCAGAGAAGGAACAAGTAGTGATTATCCTAAAGAATCTCACACAAGGATATGCTCAGCACTTAGTGGCCCAATATCTTCTTACTTTTGAGTTCTTATTACAAGTCGGAAGCCAACTCGAGGATGATTTTGTCTCTGGGGTTCTTTCTAACCCCTCGTACAATAAATCTAAGAAACCATTTGTTTCCAAACACAGTATCAACCATGTTTACATAGCCAACACATCAGCTACTCCAGTTCAGCCTCCAGCCCGAACCAATAATCAAACTCACCAAAGTCAACCCTAAACTCCGCGTCAATTTACCAATCTAGGGATGACTCTTACTGTAGCCTTTCAAAAATTATTGAAAAATGGGTTTCTTACCCCGATCCAACTCTGACCTTTGCCAAATCCCTTGTCAGCCGAACATAACCCGAACTTATTTTGTGAGTTCCATCAAAATCCTGGCCATCACACTGATCGATGTATCACCTTGCGCCATTCCATTCAAAACCTTATTGATAACAAAAAGGTCACAATCCCTAGCGCAACATCACCAAATGTCATTACTAATCCATTACCTACCTATCAACCTCCACCAACCCTGAACATGGTTTCTAACACCCAATTACCATTTGACCATGTATCTCTCATCCATCCCATTCAAATCAAACCACCCAGTTATCCCATCGTCGGAATAGCTTTCATCGATAAAATCTTCACCACAAGCTACGAGTCCTTCTATCTAACCTCAGACGATACATATTGTTTATCCCCACCTCGTTACAATAGCCTGCATTCACTAGTTACCTATTAACTCAAATGAATCCAAAAAGCCCTGTTTCTTTGACAGATGAAGATCCATACTTGTTGACTGAAGAAGATGAGTCTTTCTTCCTCTCCTACAATGAAGTTAGACATATGACCCTAGGGAGAAGATTCTTTAAGCCACCAGAACTATGTGTTGACAATCCTGCAGTCTTGACGAGAAAAGAAATAGATCCCAGTAAAGAGAATATCGAAGAAGATGACTCCATGATCAAGCAATTGAAGAGATTAAGGGCCAATATCTCAATTTGGGATTTGTTCATGGCTTCCACTTCCCAAGGGAGGCTATTCTAAAAGTGCTAAGTACAGCTCAAGTCTCGCTCGATACTTCTCCGGATCAGCTGGCCAGTATAGTAGGGACAACTTATGTGGAGAACATATTGTCTTTCTCATACTCAGATCTCCCAAAAGAAGGAACGAGCCACAGTAAGCCGTTACACATTACAATCGACTGCAACGGGGTGAGGGTACCTCTGGTTTTGATTGATAATGGGAGTGCACTGAATGTTTGCCCTTAGAAGACTCCCACTTGCCTTGGGTTTAAAGCTGAAGATCTCAAGCCCACTAATCAAGGTGTCAAGGCGTATGATAACACCAAGAGGGACGTACTGGGAATTTTACACCTCCGATTGTCCACAGGCATAGATGAATTTCTTGTAAAATTTCAGGTCATAGATATCCAGTCTTCTTTTAATCTGTTATTAGGAAGACCGTGGCTACAACAGATCAAAGCCATACCTTCCACACTGCACCAGAAGATCAAATTTATCAAAAATGGGATAGTGATTACTCTTCATGGAGATGTTGAAATTTTAGGAATTGTAAACAGTACTGAAGCTGAGAGTGAGTCTTTACTTGAGATTCAACTAAAACAACAGGGGATAGAGCTTAACGGGTTTGCATTTGAGTAGATCTGCTCAGTTCAATGGGATCACTCCGTGAAAGAACATTTTCCTATTAAGAATACTTCCAATTATTGTATGGCTAACATGTTCAAGAAAATGAGATTTTTTTCGGGTATGGGCCTAAGTCATAAGTAACAAGGTATCAAAGAGGCACCAGTGATTAAGGAAGTCGTCTGCACGTTGGATTAAGGTATGAACCTATTAAGGAAGATTGGACCCAATATTGAAAGACAAAACGGGACAAGACAATCGCAAAAAGGCAAGGCTATACCACGAATTTGATTAAAATAAAGCCTTATCATAAGACCCTTAATGGATATTTTGTAAAAGAAGGAGAAGACTTCCGTTACTGTGGGTTCCCAGAGTCATTTATTGATCACATCACAAGTACTCATCTGTCAGGATTTGAAATCTTCTTTGGTATGGGTTGGCCTGAAAAGGAAGCAAACACAGGAGTGGAAGAAAATGAAGGTGAAGACTGGCAACTCAACCTGGACTCCCTCAACATTGATCAGTTGTTCATTGAAGATCATAGTGTCTTAGTATTATCAGTTGGGAAGGAGACCTCAAATCCTCAGTTTGTAATCAAGCCCGCTGTCGGGTTTCTAGCTAATTATCATGTAATGAGTCATGTATTATATGTCGAAACTGGTTCTGTCAGTCCTATTAGTCCTATTCAGTTCAACATAATTGATGAGTCTTTTATTTCTGTTGAGTCAAGTAATTTAGTTGTTTCCACTGAGTCAAGTGAGTCTGTTATTTCCACTAAGTTAAGTGAGTCCGTGAAGTCTGCAATAAGTCTTGTTACCCCATCTCTTTTTAATGAAATGAAAGAAATTTTTTATTACCCTGAGTGTAATAATAATTTAACTAATAATCTGGCTTCAGGGGGAGAATCTTCTAACGAAACACCTCCCCCTAAAATAATCAAATTACTTGAACAAGAAAATGAACATCGGACTCAACCTCTAATAGAGGAAGTAAAGGTTATTAACCTCGAAACAAAAGAAAGTCCTCAAGAGATTCGGATTGAGATCACCTTATCTCCCGATGAATGCAAAGGGATAGTAGACTTGTTCAGAAAGTTCAAAGACATGTTCGCGTGGTCTTACGAGGACATCTCAGGAGCAAGCACAGATACTGTTCAACATCAGATTCCATTATATCCTGATGCTCGACCAATCAAACAGAAACTTCAACGTATGAAGTCGGAATGGACTCTAAAAATTAAAGAAGAAGTTACAAAGCAGATTAACGTCAGATTTTTGGAAGTAGTAGAATATCCTGTGTGGATTGCTAATGTCGTCCCAATGCCTAAAAAGAATGAAAAAGTCAGAATGTGTGTGGACTTTGGAGACCTAAATAAAATGAATTCAAAAGACAGTTTTCCTTTACCACACATAGATGTTCTAATAGATAATATGGCAGGGCACACTTTATTGTCCTTCATAGATGGTTTTTCAGGGTACAATCAGATAAAAATGGATACTCGGGATATGAAAAAAATGTCTTTCATCATACAGTGGAGAATCTTTTACTATAAAATTATGCCTTTTGGTTTGAAGAACGTTGGAGCCACCTATCAAAGAGCAGCTACGACTTTACTGCACGACATGATACACAAGGAAGTCGAAATCTATGTAGATGATATGATAGTCAAGTCTAAGGAACGACTAGGGTACGTTGCTATACTAGAAAATTTCTCACTAGGATTTAAAAGTATCAACTCCGACTCAACCCGCAGAAATATGTATTTGGAGTAACTTCTGGGAAATTGTTGGGATTTGTGGTCAGTCAAAGAGGGATCGAAGTAGACCCTGTGAAGATTAAAGCCATCCAAGAAATGCCACCACCTGAGACTGAAAAGCAAATTCTAGATTTTTTAGGCAGAATCCAGTATGTCAGCAGATTCATTGCTCAACTCAGCAATGTCTGCAAACCTATTTTCAAACTTCTCAAGAAAAATGAACCAACAATTTGGAATGAACCATGTCAAAAGGCTTTCGATCAAGTCAAGGAATATCTCTTGAACTCGCCTATTTTGGTTCCACCTACACCGGGTGAACCACTTCTTCTTTATCTGTTAGTCACAGAAGAAGCTATAGGATGCATGCTTGCACAGTATGACAAAGGTGACACAAAGAAATGGCTATTTACTATATCAGCAAAAAGATGTTAAAGTATGAACGAAAGTATTCAGTCCTAGAAAAAACTTGTTTGGCACTGATTTGGGCTACTCAAAGACTCTAGCACTATATGTTATCTCATTCAGTTATCTTGTTATCTCATATGGATCCTCTCAAATATCTCTTCGAGAAATCGACACTGACAAAGAGAACCGCACGATGACTGTTGTTATCAGAATTTGACATCACGCATGTTACATAGAAATCTATCAAGGGGAGAGTTGTGGTAGAATACTTGACAGATCATCCAGTGGTAGAAGGAATAAGGCATGTTGATCACTTCTCAGATGATAATATATTGCATGTTGAAGAAGAATCACATAATCAAATATGGCAGCTATACTTTGATGGGGCCGTCAATCAGAATAGGTATGGAACAGGGGCAGTTCTATTTTCTCCGGAAGGATGCCACATTCCTATCGTTATTAAGTTAGCTTTCTCCAATACCAATAATACAGCTGAATATGAAGCGTGCATCGCTGGACTTGAAGCTTCTTTGAATATGGGTATTACAGAAATTGAAGTTTTCGGGGATTCAGCCTTGGTCATACATCAGTCGTTGGAAGAATAAAAGACTAGGGATGAAAAGTTGAAGCCTTAGCACGAGTATCTGTTAAACTTAGTGAGTAAGTTTAAAGCTATCCTGTTCCAGCACCTGTTAAGGGAAGATAATAGATTTGCTGACGTATTAGCCACTCTCTCTTCAATGATCCATTTGCCCCCTGGCATGGAATTGAGATCGATCACCGTCGAAGTCAAAGATAAACCTGCATATTGCTATCAGATCAATATTACTACTCGATTACCCGATGGAAAGTCGTGGTATACAGATATAAAAAGAGTGTTGGAAAAACAAGAATTCTCGAAATAAGCATCGAGGAAGAAACGACAAACTCTACTAAGATTAGCTTCTCAATTCACCCTGTGCGCAGGAAGTTTATACAAAAGGTCTTATGATGGGATTCATTTATCATGCGTTGATGAATATCAAGCTGAATAGATAATGGTTGAACTATATTCAGGGGACTGTGGTCCTCACATGAGTGGGAAAATGTTAGCCAGAAAAATTATGAGACAAGGGTATTACTGGCCTACGATGGAAACAGATTATCATCCCATAGACAAGACCTGTCGCAAATGCCAAATACATGCAAATCTCATACATGTGTCACCTTCTCAATTAGTTGGTCTGACTTTACCGTGGTCATTCTCAGTTTGGGAAATTGACATTATTGGTAAAATATCGCCTAAGGCATCAAACGGGTATGAATACATTCTAGTTGCTATCAATTATTTTACTAAGTGGGTCAAAGATGCCTCTTATGCTATTATCACTGCATCTCGAGTTACAAAGTTTATCCAAACAAACATAATCAGTCGATATGGGGTACCTTCGGAACTGATCTTTGACAATGGATCACACTTTAAAGTCGAAGTTACTACACTGTGTTCGAAGTTCAAAATCTCGCACCACAAATCATCTCCTTATCGTTTTCAGACCAATGGAGTAGTTGAAACAGCCAATAAGAATCTGAAGACAATCATTGGAAAACGTGTTAATCACATCGAGATTAATCAGAAAAATTTCCATTTGTACTATGGGCATATCGAACTTCAATTTGATCCTCTACTGGAGCTACTCCCTACTCCTTAGTGTATGACATAGAAGCAATCTTCCCATTTCAAATCGAAATCTCATCTCTTAGGATCTTGTTGGAAAGTTAGTTGTCAAAAGCATATTGGGTTCGTCAACGGTATGAAGAATTAAATTTGATCGAAGAAAAATGACTAAGAGCTTTATACCACGTGCAGACTTTTCAAAGAAGAGTCTCCCATGCGTTTGACAAAAAGATCAAGACCCGTCACTTACAAGTTGGGAATTTGGTACTCAAAGAGAATCACGCACCTATCTTTGACCCTAGAGGGAAGATCAAACCAAATTGAGGAGGTCCATTCATCATCAAGGAAATATTACCAGGAAAAACTGTCAGACTTCAAGACCATGATGGAATTGAATTACCAGAACCAACCAACCTTGACCAAATCAAACGGTACTACATCTAAGGAGACCAGCTTTGGCCAAATCAATTCCCCTATTAACCAGTTCAATATATCTTTTCTCAACCCCTTTGCAGCTTTTTTCAATAGAAAAATACCTTTTTCGTTCTCAACTTGATCACCCAACCTAGGGGAGGGAAAAATTCGAACTACGTTTTGGTCTGATCCCAAAATTCTGGGGTATGTAGGCAACCTGAGAAATTACTTCAGGTCCGACCACATCAAAAATAAAAAATAAAAATAATAAAAATAATAAAAAAATTTCTCACAAATAAAATTCAAATATTGTCAAAATGGAGAACAAAATTCAAAAGAAAAAAGAAAATTTAAGAGAAAATACCACACAAGGGACATTCAAGTTTTTGAGCCTTAGAATTCCTTTCTTTTTATACCCAGTCCTAAGCCTACCCATAAAAGTCCTCCTAGTACCATGTGAAAAGTCAAAGAAGATAGCAAAGCATAATCAAACAGCAATTCAAAAAAGAAAAAAAAGAAAAAAAAAAGAAAAATAGGGCCTGCTAAGTTGAAAACCCGAAAGAGCAACTTAGGCAAAAATTAAGGCAAGCTCGCAAGGTTGAAAATCCGACAGGACGATCTTGATAATAATTAGAGCAAAGAAAAAAACCTGCTAAGTTGAAAACCCGAAAGAACGACTTAGGCAAAAATTAAGGCAAGCTCACAAGGTTGAAAATTCGAAATGACAGTTTTGACAACAATCAGAGCAAAGAAAAAAGCCCGCTAGATCGAAAACCTGAAAAGGCAATTTAGGCAAAAGCTAGAGCATGCTCACTAGTTTGAAAACCTGAAAGGGTCATTTAGGCAAAAGTTAGAGCAACAAAGAATAATAGAAGAAAATCTCCATAGAGTTGAAAAGCTAAAAGGCGATTCGAGCCAAAACATCTGAAGTCCGAATAATCAAATTTAATACCCAGCTTAAACCAAGCAAAGACTTAGAAATCACGAGTATCATCTACGATTGATCTGAAAATTGTCTACATCTCCAAATGAACCAAGAGGAAAGATGGTAGATTCTACAATGAATCTCGAAAGAAAATATTTTATTTTCTTGAGCCTACTTAAAATCTTCAATATAAAAAGTCAAAATTAAAAGTTGAATCTTTGTTGCGTTTGTGAAATCAAATATATCAAACCTTCATACAAGGGGCATTTTCTTTCTTCTTTGATATGTAATTTTCCCTTTATACTAGGGGTATTTTTTTTATGAGATGTGTTCAATACAATGTTTCCTGTCAAACTAGGTGCATTTTTTATCTCAAGCATGATTAATGTTAATCCTAAAGGATAATGAGAACCCCAGATTTAAGGTTACCCTCTTGATAATAATGCTTTTTTGAAAACCCCTGAGGTACAAAGAAATTAAAAAATTCATAAAATTTTTGAAAAACTTTGAGGTTCAAACAGAAGCGTTTCTGATCTCATATTTGGTTTTGCCCAGAGATTAACTCATTACCCTTTCACCTAGAATAAGAGATAGGCCATTCTCTCTTTCCTACATTCATTAATGTCTTTCCCATACTTATTTATCATTTTTCAGATTTATTTATTCTTTCTCAGATTCATTTTTTCTTTCTCAGATTCATTCATTCTTTTTCAGATTTATTCATTTTTTCTTAGATTCATTGATGCATTCCTAGATTTATTCATTCTTTCTCAGATTCATCCATTCTCTCCCAGATTTATTCATTTTGCTCAGTTGTCACCGAGGGTTATCTCAGATTTTGCTCAGATGCCGTCGAGGGTTATTTAGGATTTTGCTCAGTTGTCGCCAAGGGTTTTATTGGATTTTGCTCAAATGCCGTCGAGGGTTATCTCGAATTTTGCTCAGATGTTGCCAAGGATTTTCTTGGATTTTGCTCAGATGCTGTCGAGGGTTATCTCGCATTTTGCTCAGATGCCGTCGAGGGTTATCTAGGATTTTGCTCAATTGCTGCCAAGGATTTTCTTGGATTTTGCTCAGATGCAGCCGAGGGTTATCTCAGATTTTGCTCAGATGCCGCCAAGGGTTTTCTTGGATTTTGCTCAGATGTCGCCGAGGGTTATCTTGGACTTTGCTCAGTTGCCGTCGAGGGTTATCTTGGATTTTGCTCAATTGCCGCCTAGAATTTTCTTGGATTTTGCTTAGTTGCCGCCAAAGGCTTTCTTGGATTTTGCTCAGATGCCACCGAGGGTTATCTCAGATTTTGCTCCGATGCCAGTGAGGGTTATCTTAGATTTTGCTCAGTTGCCGCCAAGGGTTTTCTTGGATTTTGCTCAGTTGCCGCCGAGGGTTATCTTGGATTTTGCTCAATTGCCGCCAAGGGTTTTCTTGGATTTTGCTCAGTTGCCGCCAAAGGCTTTCTTGGATTTTGCTCAGATGCCGCCAAGGGTTATCTCAGATTTTGTTTATTTGCTACCGAGGGTTATCTCAAATTTTACTCAGTTGCCACCAAGGGTTATCTCGAATTTTGCTCAGTTTATACTCAAATTATGCTCAATTTTTTACTTAGAACACATGAGATTTATCTCAAATTTCAAATACACACATGCACATTTATTCCATTAGTCAAGGAAAATTTTTTAAAATTCAAGGATCTGACACTACCAGTGAGAGCTCGCGCTCGAGGACCTGACAACTTTTAGTTTGAGGAGAGTTTTACGCTCAAGAATCCGAACGCCCTAACGAATTGCAAAATCAGGCTGCAAAATGAATTGTCACTAGCTTTGGCATTTGGATAACGTACTATCAACCAAAATAGATTTGCTATCTAGTTTGCCTCAACCCTCTATCAAAGAGGAGCTTCTGTAGACCTCCCATTTTTACAATCACCTGATTAATCAACTCGTCAACCTGATCGCAACGATTCCCAATGATGCATGATTATTCCAATGTTTTATTTCTTACTAGATATCAGAAATTCGGATGAAGTATCTCAAACTAACAAAATTATAGAAACCACGCTACGCTAGGAAAATATAACTCCAATAACATAGAAATCATCATTTTGGAGACAAAAAGAAATTTTACGATAAAAATCACTAAAAAATGAAAAAAAATTACCAAAATACCCCTAACATCAAAGCATCCCTAGATCCCACAGTACGCTTACGAAAATCCTTTCAAACACATAAAACAATAAACTAAAATCAAATAAATCATTTCACCAATTTTTACCAAATTCAACAAAATTATAAAAATGCCCCTCATAAGGGTTGACAATAATTTCACACCAAAAAATTTCATAAGTGACATAAACCAAAATCCCATTGAATTCCTTACGAAAAATCGATTCCAAAATATCCCGGAACATCGAAAATCGACTTGAAACGCAAAAGTTCTCTTCGGGGGCAAAACAATAATTTTTCAAATTTTAAAATTTTTAATTTCAAAATTAATAAATAAAATATTAATTAACATAAATTAAAATCTTAATCAAATTAATTTAAAAATCTGAACCAAGTCAATCTCATAAGACTTAAGTCAAAACCATAATTAAAACCTAATCTAAAGAAATCAAGTCAATCTCATAAGACTTAAGTCAAAACCCTAATTAAAACCCTAATGTAAAAAGACCAAGTCAATCTCATAAGACTTAAGTCAAAATCCTAATTAAAATCTTAATCTAAAGAAACCAAGTCAATCTCATAAGACTTAAGTCAAAACCCTAATTAAAACCCTAATCTAAAATGACTAAGTCGATCTCATAAGACTAAAGTCAAAACCCTAACTAAAACCCTAAAGGAAACATAATTAAACACTAATTCTACCTAAAAAAGTCTATAAATAGGAACCTCCACACCCTAATCTCATATCCAAGAGAAAATCCTAGAAAAAATAGGTCAAGAAGTCTCCCCAACCTTCCCAAAACCCTAATTTTGAAGTCCTAACCCCTTACCTATCATCCAACCCCCAACTTTTAATCAAAAAACACCCAAAGACCCTTAAAAAACATCCAAAAATCCATAAAAACTCAAAAAATTCACAGATCTAAGAAGAAAATATCACAACTTGGATATCAGAATCAGATCCGGTGACGGGTAAATAGCAAGGAAATACATACGAGGATACTCTCCACCAGTGCTGAGGGAATCGTTGTATCTGCAAGGTAACTTTCTTTTATTTTTATTATTATTATTATTATTTGTTATTTTTGGTCTATTTTACAATGTAATCATTTTTGGAAAATAGTAAAGACCGACGCTTGCCAGGCGAGGTTGGTGCCTAATACCTTCCAACCCCGTAATATGATCTCCGGATCTAGTTTCTTTTGTAGATTAGTTTTCCTTATCTGTTTAGAGTTGATGTTCGGTTCCTAGACCGTAATAACTAGGTGGCGACTTCCAAACCTCAAAGTCAAAAGCGGATCCGTACACCCCATAGATCGAGGGCACTTTCAACATCTTCAATGGGAAGGCGTTTCCATTTGACAAAGCTTTCTTCAAGAAATTTCCCCCTTTTTTAATCCAATGAGTATCTATGATTTCCTCAAGTTCTATTATGATGGCACCATCATCGTTGAGAGGTGGCAAATTAGGACAACTTGCACATGAATCACCAATCTTCTTCTTCAACAAAGAAGCATGGAATACCGGATGGATGCGAGAACTTGCAGGAAGTCGGAGTTGATATGCTACTTTGCCGATGCGTTTCTCAATTGCAAAGGACCCATAAAACCTGTTAGCCAATTTCTGAGATGCTCATTTGAACATTGTTTGCTGGCGATAAGGGTGTAGTTTAAGGAAAACAAGGTCGCCTTTATTGAATTTGATATCACGCCTTTTTGAATCTATGATTTGTTTTATCCCGTTGGAAGCTTCATGTAAGTTGAACTTGAGCTGATTGAGAAGATCATTGCATGAGGCCAAGTTCTGGTCTACCTCATTAATAGGAAAAGAACCAAACTGATAATGAGGAATCATGAGTGGAGGTCGACCATATAGAGCTTGAAAAGGTGACATTCCGGTCGAAGCATGGTCGGCTATATTATACCAAAACTGTGCCTAGGGAAGAAAAGAGTACCATTTTCATGGTTGCTGGTGAACAAAATAGCGCAAATATTGCTAGACTCATCAATTGACTACTTCGAACTGACCATCAATTTGTAGATGGTATGTTGAGTCATCTTCAGTTGTGTGTCGGACAATTTAAAGAATTCATGCCAAAAGTTGCTTATGAAAATTGGATCACGGTTATTGATGATTGATCTGGGCATGCCGTGCAATTTTACGATGCTATCGACAAATGTTTCAGCTACCACCTAGGCAGAAAAAGGGTGAATTAAGGCCAAGAAGTGAGCTGATTTACTAAGGCAATCGACGACCACAAAGATTGTGTTCTTGCCTTGGGATGGATGCAGTCCTTCGATGAAATCCATGGGGATGTCGTCCCATACTTGACAAGGAATGGGCAGCATCCCATACTTGACAAGTAATGGGCAGCCGCTGTAGGAAACCGGTAGGGGACAACGTGGACGCCTTAGCTCATTGACAAACATCACAAGAGGAAACCTACTCATTCACCATTCGATACATTGATGGCCAATAAAACTGTTGGGTGATACATTTATATGTGCACAACACTCCGGAGTAGCCACCAAGATAAGGAGAGTCATGGAACTCACGTAGTAACTGTTCAGGAATTTGGGACTTGGGAGGCACCACCACCCGATTCTTATATAATATCAACCCGTTAAGCTTTGTGTAGGGCAAGCCTAGTTTGGTAGCAACCATCTTGCCAATTCGTTCCATGTAAGCATCGCCTTCAGTTGCTTTTTTTTATTTCCTCCTAGATTTGAGCCTGCGAAACAAATAAAACATTAAGAGTCGGGGAGCCTATCACGCGGGAAAGGGCATCAACTGCTGAATTTTCTCTTCCAGGCTTATAAAGTATCTCATAATCATATCCAAGCAGCTTTGCAACTCATTTTTGTTACTCCGGTGTGACCACACGCTGCTCGAGTAAGTACTTAAGGCTTTGTTGGTCAGTTTGGATGTAGATTTTTCGCCCGAGAAGATAAGGTCGCCAAGTTCGTATTGTGTGAATAATCTGCAAGCATCTCCTTGGCGTATGTAGACCATGATAATTTGGATACTCCTAAGGCTCGACTCATAAAAGCGAGGGGTTTTTCTTGCTAGGTGAGCACAACTCCAATCCCTTCCCTAAAAGCATCAAATTCGATAGTGAATGGTTGCTAAAACTTTGGCATGGCAAGGGTGGGAATGGTAGTCATAGCTTGCTTAAGGAGCTTGAAGGAGGTCTCAGCTTCTTCAGTCCACCCAAATTGTCCTTTCTTCAAGAGATTAGTGAACGATCGAGCTAAGATTCCATAGTTGTGAATAAACTTCCGATAATAACCTGTAAGACCTAAGAACTCACGTATTTTAGTAGGTCAAGGCCAATCAAGCATGGCTTTTATTTTATGTTGGTCCACTTTGACCCGTTGAGCAGTGACAATATGCCCCAAGTATTCTAATTCTTGTTGTCCAAATGCACATTTCTTGAGTTTTAAAAATAATTTGTGATGCCTCAAATTTCAAAAACGTGCTTAACATGTTCAAGATGTATGTTCCAGTTGGGGCTATAAATTAAAATATCATCAAAGAATACTAAAATGAATTTATGAATGTGAGGACAAAATATGGAATTCATGATAACTTGAAATGTGGATAGGGCATTACAAAGATCAAATGGCATAACAAAATATTCATAATGACCATTATGAGTACGAAAGGCAGTTTTATGAATATCAGATGGATTCACTCGTACTTGATGATAACCAGCCCGTAGATCGAGTTTGGTAAAATAAGATGCCCCATGAAGTTCATTGAGCATATCATCGATAGTTGGAATGGGAAATTGATCTTTGATGGTGTAGACACCCCATTTTTGCACTTGCCTGATTAATCAACTCGTCAACTCGATCGCAACGATTCCCAATGATGAATGATTATTCCAATACTTTATTTGTTACTAGATATGTTTCAGAAATTCAGATGAGGTATCTCAAACTAACAAAATTGTAAAAACCACACTACGCTATGAAAATATAACTCCAAAAATATAGAAATCATCATCTTGTAGACAAAAAGAAATTTTACGATAAAAATCACTAAAAAATGACCAAATTACCAAAATACCCCTAACATCAAAATATCCTTAGAGCCCCTTTACGCTTAGGAAAACCTATTCGGACACATAAAATAATAAAATCAAATCAAATAAATCATTTTGCCAATTTTCACCAGATTCGATAAAATTACGAAAATACCCCTCATAAGGGTTGACAATCATTTCACGTCAAAAAAATTCATAAGTGATACAAATCCATAATCCCATTGAATTCCTTATGAAAAACTGATTTCAAAACATCCCAGAACATCGAAAATCGACTTGAAACGCAAAACTTCTCTTTGGGGGCAAAACGGTAATTTTTCAATTTTTAAAATTTTTAATTTCAAAATTAATAAATAAAATATTAATTAACGTAAATTCAGACTTTAATAAAATTAATTTAAAAATCTAAACTAAGTTAATCTCATAAGACTTAAGTCAAAACCCTAATTAAAACTTAATCTAAAGAAACCAAGTCAATCTCATAAGACTTAAGTCAAAATCCTAATCTAAAGAAACCAAGCCAATCTCATAAGACTTAAGTCAAAACCCTAATTAAAATCCTAATCTAAAAAGACCAAGTCAATCTCATAAGACTAAATTCAAAATCATAATTAAAACCCTAATCTAAAAAGACCAAGTCAATCTCATAAGGCTAAAGTCAAAACCCTAATTTATCTTATCTAAAAGGAGACTTAGTCAAATCCTAATTTTTCTAAAAAACTCTATAAATATAGAGCCTCCACAACCTAATTTCGTAGGTCAAAGAAAACCCTAGAAAAAGTAAGTCAAAAAGCTTCCCTAGCCTTCCCAAAACCCTGATTTTGAAATCATAATCCCTTACATATCATCCAAAGCCTAACTTTTGCTCAAAAAACACCCAAAGACCCTTCAAAAATACCTAAAAATCTCTCAAAAAATTAGAAAATACTTAGATCTAGGAAGCAAATACTTCATCTTGGAGATCAGAAGTGGATTCAGTGACGGAAACGAAGCAAGGAATCTCATACAAGAAATCTCTCCACCAGATCTGAGGAAACAAATCGTCGCGAATATCTAGGTACATTTTTCTTCTATTTATTTTTTTAGGTCTTTTAACAATGTAATCTATTTTTTGAGAAATAATAGAGACCGGCATTTGCCGGCCGGGGTTGGTGCCTAACACCTTCCAACCCCGTAACATGATCCCCGGACTTAGTTTCTTTTTGTAAATTAGTTGTTTTTATCCATCATGAGTCAATATTCGGTTCCTAGACTGTAATAACTAGGTGGCGACTCTCAAACCTCAAAAATCAAAAGTGGATCCGCACACCCCACGGATCGAGGGCACTTTTAGATGGTAACAGAATTAAAGGCTCGATAGTCGATACAAAAATGCCATGTATCATCTTTTTTTCTTAACAAGCAAAACCAGATATGAAAAAAGACTGGTACTTGGTCGAATTAGCCCTAATTTTAACATGTTAAGAACTTATTTTTCAATTTTAGCTTTTTGAAAATAGGCATACCTATAGGGGCGTACGTTGATTGGCTCCATTCCTTCTTTGAAGGAAATACAATGGTCAATCTCGCGAGTTGGTGGTAATTGTTGTGGTTCCTCAAAGATGTCAACAAAGGCCTCAATTAATACTTGCATGTCTGGCTAAATGTTCTGTTGTGGCTCCTCTGGTGGTTACAAGCAGATTGCAAAAATGGAGCTGTTGTGCCTCATATCCTTCGAGATTGCTTCTAGTGATGCCTGTTGTAGGATTTGAGTGCTGGTTCCTAGTAATAATCGAGTTTTGTTGGCCCATTGAAACTCCATTGTCATCTTCTTCCAATCGCAAACAACAGATACTAGTTGCTCCAACCATTGAACACCCAATACCAAGTCTAAACCAGTTAGTGGTAAAGAGTAAAAAGTAATGAAAAAAGGGATACCTTGTAGTAGTATGTGGATATTTTCGAATCTCCCTTGGCATTTTAATGGTTGTCCGTTTGCAACTCATACATTGAAAGGTTCAGTGGGCACCACGGGTAGATGCAGCAAAGTGGCCACCTTGTCACTGATGAAATTATGTGTAGAGCCACTATCGATGAGTACCACAACTTCATAATTCCCAAGCTTGGCCATAACACGCATGGTCTTCGCAGCTGTCCATCCAATTAAAGCATGCAATGAAATTTCAGGATCAGAAGGAAGGTCGATGTTGGCCTCGTTATTGTCTCCTTCTAATTCACCATCGATGTTACCTTCTAATAGAAGAAGTTGAAGGCCCTTGCTTCTATGACCAGATGAGAATTTGTCATCACAGTTGAAACAAAGTCCCTGTGCACGTCTTCTTTGCATCTCATCCCAAATAGTCTCTTGATAGGTGAAGCTTTTGTTTTGTTGATAGAGCCAGTGGGGTAGGATTAGGTAGTGGGGAGCATGAGAACCCCCTTTGTCGTTGTAGTTGTTCGTCCTTCATGCAAGCCAAGCTTATCGCTTCCTTCAAGGTTTTAGGCTTAAACATACGAATCGCTTCAAAAAAATTTGACCGCAAACCACCCATGAACGATCCTACGGGCACCTTTTGTGACCAACCGTGACCCGATTACCCAGCTTCTTGAACTCTTTTAGTAATCACGAAAGGATCCGACCTGTCGAACTTTGGATAGAGCTTCATTAAAATCTTCACACTCTATTGGTCCAAAATGAGCCCACAATTCCTCCTCAAATAATTCCAAGTCACCAAGCGGCCTTCCTCCTGGTAAACGCGATGCAACCATTGCCACCATTGATTAGCTTCTCCTTCAAGATGAAAAGATGCTAGAGAGACCTTTTGATTGTCTGTCATGCCTTGAAATTCGAAGAATTGAGCTACTCAGTTGAACCATTATGTTAGATCATCTCCGAAGTATTTTGGAAATTCCAACTTTGCCATTTTGGAAGAGAAAATTTGTCTGCCGTCGTCGTTCTCCTCTCAATGTGGTCGGAAGAATCCTTCTTGCCCATTGTTGTTGTTGTTGGAGCTTTCCTTTGTTGACAGCAAAACTTCAAACAGCTTGTTAATGGTTTCCTCAAGTCGTTGCATTCCATCTTGAACTCCACCGAGTCCAGCCTCCAAGGTTCCGATCCTCTCTTTGTTGGTCGCCATTGTAACGAAGCTCTGATACCAATGATAGGTCCCAGTCAAAGCTCAAGAAATAAGGATAAATTGCTCTCTTCGGGTGAGAACAGACCACAAGGTTTGGGTTAATTGTTTTTCTGTGTCCTTCATTATTCATTGAAAGAGTTTAAATACATATATATCCTAACAACTCTTCCTAAACTTACAACCACTACTAATGTGCATAAACATAACTAAATCATGGAAGCAGAAATAACAAACTTGCTGAAGAATAGGACTCCAACTGAAAATAAGACTAATGGACTTCTTCTCTGAATGTTGCAGCCAAGGACTTAGTCCAAGTACTTCTGATTTGGCTGAGAAACACACTGAGATCTTCGTGGTTTATCAGCCTTTGCCACGAAAGATAAAAAGACAACTAGTTCGATGAGGCATGTAATCTTGAAGCTTTTTATGACAAACACATCTGTCTTTAAGCCACTGATAGTGTAAAAGATTGGCAAGAAAATCATTGAAACAAAGGAATCAAGCCTCTCTACTAAAGCAGATCCAAAGGGTGGTCCATCGGTATAACCAAACCCAATATAAAAGGTGCCACGTAGTAAAGATGACCGATGGACTGACTAATAAATGAATAAAGCAACATAAACATTATGATCGCAAATATGTAGGATTCATTTACTGGTTTTCCTTCCTCTGTCTGATTGCTTTTAATGCCAATCGATGCATGGAATAAATACCAATGATTAGAAGGAAAACACTTGATACGACAGATCGTATCAATATGTTTGATGACTGATTCTTTACACTGCTGGTGAAATGATATCCTTTTACGATCCATTCCAAAAATGTAGCTATCATCGATGCAGTTGTGGCTATGCGTTCAAGCTTGGAATTGAGAATCTTGAGCTCACTTAGAAAACGACTAATAACATGGAAAGCAGATTGGGAATGGATAATTGCTATTGAGGCTAGATAGTATCTCATAAACTTGTCCAAATTGAAAATATAAGTAAGGAAATTGGCTAGAGCTGAACCCATTAGAAATGGTACAATGTAGCATAGAATACCTGTAGCTATGATTTTTTTCCCTGATTTCAAAATCACCATAAGGTCCATCTTTACTCCAACAAGGAATTGGAAGAAAAGTTGTCCGATCAACAAAAACATTTCAAGTAACAAAATGCCTTCACGTGGGAACACCTTCATCGAAAATGTATGGTTTAGGCTGAGTAGGGAAGGACCGAGTATAATACCACCCTGGTCATGTTAACATAAATAAACAAGAATTAAATACATTAATCCTTCAATTTCACATAACAAACAAACTATATATAATAAATTAAAATATCACTTACGACTATTTGCGAGATGATTGATATTTGTCCAGGAGGCTTTAAAATAATGTGGATGGAAGTGTTATTACAGAGATCAAAGAGAGCTCCAACAGAAGAACAGGAATTGAATAATGGAGATGGTAATCACCAAAGAATATCCCTTTTGAGTTGACTGCAAAAGAATGACGACAAATTTCAGAATTGTTATATAATTGTATATCTTCTTGTTGTTGTTGGTGTATGTAGAGATGAATCGATCTTGTAGAAAGTTTCCATCTCATTGTATCCTCCATGGTTGAAGCTTGGAGCTAAGACACAAAATACAAAAGAGATGAGAGGAAGGAATCAAAATATATATATATATATATATAGGGTCAGGTTCAAACGACAACCATTCTTATATGGGCAAAAATGTTTGGAATGAGCTGATTTTTTGTGAGGATGATCTCTGTGGTGAGGAGATCATCCTTGCCAAAAATCAGCTCATTATGAAACTTCTATACCGTCCAATTTTTTTTGAAAAATTATAGACCGTCCAATTTTTGAAAATCAATTTTGATGGGGTTACAAGTTTTGGAATGGGATGATTTTTTGCCAGGATGATCCCCTCAGCACAGAGATCATCCTCACAAAAAATCAGCCCATTCCAAACATTTTTGCCCATATAAGACAAACACGTTGTCTATATGTGTGTCGCAATGTGTGTCGTAGGAACCCGACCCATATATATATATATATGGGTCCCGTTCAGCACCCTAAGTTTTACCACACACTTTAACAAACGTGTTTTGTCTTACATGGGTTAGAAATTTTGGAATGGGCTGATTTTTGGTGAGGATGATCTCTATGGTGAGGAGATCATCCTCACCAAAAATCAGCTCATTCCAAAACTTCTAACCCCATCAAAAATGATTTACAAAAAATGGACGGTCCACGATTTTTCAACGTATAAACATGGGGCTAAACATTTCGGAATGGGCTGATTTTTGGGGAGGATGATCTTCTAATCATAGAGATCATCCTCACCAAAAATCAGCCCATTCCAAAACTTCTAACCCATGTAGGACAAAAAACGTTTGTTAAAGTGTGTGGTAAAACTTAGGGTGCTGAACATTTCCCTATATATATATATATATGGATTAGGATCCGTATACACATAAAGCTACTCATAAAGCTACAACGTGTTTTGTCTTATATGAGCAAAAATGTTTGGAATGGGCTGATTTTTTGTGAGGATGGTCTTTATGGTGAGGAGATCATCCTTTCCAAAAATCAACCCATTATGAAACTTCTAACCCTATTTGTACAAGTTGAAAAATTTTATACCGTCCAAATTTTGTAAATCATTTTTGATGGGGTTAGAAGTTTTGGAATTGAATGATTTTTTTATAGAGTTACTACTGCAGCACCAACTTTTACATAGGAATTGTTGTGGCATTAGTAAAAGTTGGTGTGATAGTAGCAGTTCTCTTTTTATATTGTTCTCTTAATTAATACAATTGGTGGAGATATGGTGTGATATAAATCTTTGATGTTCTCTATTCACATTAAAATTTGAAATGGATGAACAACCGTTGACTTTCTTTTTTTTATTAACTAATTTTGTCGACTTCCAAATCAATGAAACGCACCCATGTAAATATTACCCAAATTTCGGCTAAATTCCATAAAATTGGTAGACTTACGTGTTAACCCATCCATCAGCAAGGCATAAATCATTGAATCGCCCATCAGCGAGGCATAAATCATTGAATCGCCGATTAATATGGAATAGTGATTTTGACTTTCCCCACATGGGAAAATTACTTAATGATCCTCGACTGAAACTTTTCTTTTTATTTAGTTCTTGACTTTCGGGGTTTAACTAATTAAATAGTCCATTTGGTAACTTCCTCTTTTCTAACAGGAACCTCACTCAGGACTTTTTCTCATCATTTTTGTCCAAAAAATTAGATTTCTAACATCTAAATTGACTTTTAGAGACTCCATTCCAATGAAAGGGATTTGAGGAGGAAGAAGTTATTTTCAAATATTTTTTCAAGCATTTTGAAGATGTATGTAAAAAATTAAAATTTTTCAAATTCTTTTGCTTCGGTTTTGAATGAAAATCGATTAAAGATGATTGTTTTGGTTTGAAATCGTCTGCACAAGTTTTTCTTTATCATATGATCTGATCATGACCTAGAAAATTATTTCTAGAGCCCTATTTATAGAGACTTTAAAGCTTAATCATACACTAAATCCCATAAATAAGCATAATTTAGTAATAGTCCATGTTTATTATTATTTTCGAATAATTTATGATTTTTTACCTAATTTTGATTTTTTATTTGTGATAGGTCAAGGTCATGAGATCCAAAAGGATGAACCATCTCTCTAGACCCACTGGGAGCACAAGAAATGCGGCGTGGTGATGTCGGTAGAAAGGCGTGCAATGTAATAGTGGCTTGATTTGTTAACAAAAAGATCAAGGTTTAGACTTTTTGTAAAATATGGAAGTGTTCCGAATTTATGAAATACTAATTTGATTTCTATAAATAAGAGACCAGACCAAAGTCATAGATCATCTTCTTCAATTTTCTATATTCCTCTCCTATCTTCTTCTTCTTTTCAATCTTTAGTTTTTATTTTTTAGGTTTAATTTCTTATTCAAGCTTTGTAAGTTGAAGAGTTCCTATTAGTTTTCATATTAAGAATTAATGAAGAGCAATTTCTTCTTTTCTCATCTCTCTCCTTTATTTTTTAGTTTTATCTTCTTACAATGGTATATGACTAGACCATCATTAGAGAGGTCGATGAAGTTAGAGTAAGATAAATAGAGTTGTGTTTGATCTTCAATGTTTTAACTTAAGTATATGATTTACTTTTGATTTATAATTGTTAAAATACTACTCTTGATTATCATAACTTTTGATGGTTTAAACTTAGAATAGGTCAAGTTAAATCATTTTTAGTTTTTGATAAATTAAATCTTGCTTCTTATAATTATCAATTTAAAAGTGATTGTAATATTCAATAAATATTGTGCTTGAATTAGATTAGTTTTTCGATCTAAAACATTAGCTTGATTGATTAGATTGAGATAAAAGAGATCAAATACATCTTTATGGATATTGCTTCTGGTGGATTCAACCAATTTAAATCATCTTACATTGTTATTTCTATTATTTATTGATTTCAATTACGTTAATCTTTAGATCATGTTTTATTAGTTAATTTGAATCATAATCATTTTAAGTTAGAAACTATGGATCAACGTTGTTTCTGTGGATTGATCCTTACTTGACAAGACTTAGTATTTTATCCATCATTTTTATTGATAATCTGCACCGAACATAATCCAATAAAAGGTTTTTTTTATCATTAATGCCCTCACACCTTTCTTTCTTTCTTAATTCCTCCTACACCCCCATAAAATATGCAAACTCAAATGCTCAACCATTCAAATATTTGAGATGAATCTACCATTCCTATGAACAATACCTTAAAATGCATCAATAAAAAAATTATTTTTATTATTGTGAACATTCTTTCATTTAGATTTATTTTGTAGTGCATATGAAAAACAAATCTATTTTCAAAATATAGTGAAAAATATTATTTTTAGTCTCCAACTTGCCCAATAATAACCACCTAAAACAGCCCTTTACGCTGTGTTTGGATTGAGGGAAGGGGAGGGAAGGGAAGAGAAAATTTGCAATTTTCTCTTCCTTTCTCCTGTTTGGATTGTTAAGTGAGGAGGGAAGAGAAGAAAAATGGAGGGAAGGGAAGAGGAAAATGGCAAAATTTTGTTCCCCCCAAAATCGGAGTGACGAGGAGGGAAGGGAAGAGAACAAAATTTTGTTTCCAAATTTGTCCTCAACGTTTTCAAAATTTCCAAAGAAATATGATATTGGCAGGCCAACTATTACTAGTTACACCCCAAGTTATAAAACACAATGAAACACTAGAGAAGGACGAAGAAGACGAAGAAGAAACCCTAGAGAAGGGACGAAGGCGGCGACCCCTCTTTTGCAGTTCAATGAAGAAGTGCGTTCTCCTTTTGTACGGAAGTTCAAAACCATTATACATCCTGGTGAAGTATGAGCCATTCTTGTATTTAGTATTTGTATCCACCATTCTACTAATCTTGAAAATTCATTTACTTTTGCATAGTCCTGGTAGGCGCTAATTGAATCTGTTTGATTAAGGCTGTGAGTTTGGTACACGTAATTGGTTGAATGAAAATTTTATTGTCATTTGGGTTGTGCTTTTTGAATGACTTATTTTGAACCTTGAGCTATATGGCATTAGTGCCACATGTATGCTTAGTCAAGTCTCTGAAAGGCCACATAGACATGGGTCGGCCTAGGGCTGTAAATGGATCGGATCAGATCCGAAATCCAATCTGTTTCAAACTGATAATTTTGGGTGTGGATTGATTATTTAGATTCTGATAAGTATCCGATCTCATATCTTATTGAATCAGATCTGGATTGACCATTTCCCAATCCGATAAAATGTTAGAAATGATATATTTATTTAAATACATAAAGTTCATTTAGATTTTGTATATCAAATCGGGTTTGGTCCGATCTGGACCCAATCTGATTATTATTGGATCGGTTTGGATCTCAATGGTGTGTTCTGTTAAAAACCCCCAATCTGATCCTTATCGGATTGATACCAAATCGACCCTGGTCCGATTCGAATTCGATCCATTGACAGCCCTAAGTTGGCTTAGCTAGTTCACATTGTCATGATTAATATATCACGACATGGATACCTAGTCATGATTTAATGTCATCACATATAGCACGAATACTATGCTAAGTAGATCATGTGACACGTCACGAGAATGTCACATACACTAATGTCTCATACCATAGGTCCTGGAGTCACGATAACTTGTAAGGAGGATTTGATCAATGCATGGGACAAGACAAACGGTAAGGCTGAGTGGTTTGAGGAGGAGATCCTCTATTGGACGATATGGCAGGACCTGATTCACTAGTGACAAGGGAGCCCAAGGGCATTTTACTCTTCTTGTATCAAGTCTTGGCATGTGTAGGTACCAATGACTCTAGTCATTACAAATTGGGGGTATTTCTCATACTTTCATAATCCGAGTGCTTCTCATACTTTTCTAAATCCTCACGTAATACTGTAGCCACTTCAGCATCCTTTGCACTTGGCGTTATTTGCCAAGTTTTTTTTTTTTCCATTAGCTTAATCAATTGGAAGTTGTAAATAAAAATACTGATCATTGAGTTTTGAACATAACCATCCGCATTAGTTTAGCTTTTATTTTCCAATCATTTTGCATCTCAAGCATTTGTTTTAATTAGGCTCGGTGAGTAATGCCTCACTTTATATATGTTTTACTTTGTAGGTCAACAGAATCAGGGAATTGCCACAGAATAGTAAGATTGTCGCCACTCATACTGACAGTCCTGATGTAAGCAATCTTAGTTAAACTATGTTTTCAATTGATTTATATGATTATTTTTTGTTAGATTAACTTGGTTTTTATTAATTTCTAAGTTTATAAAATTAGCTTGATCTAATATGGCTAAGGTTCTTGGTACTTTTAAACCAGGTTCTCATTTGGGATGTTGAGGCTCAACCTAATCGTCATGCTGTCCTGGGAGCTGCAAATTCTCGTCCAGATTTGGTCTATTTGCACTAAGCTCAATATATACTCATTCATGATTATATTAACTTTCTGGCTGATTTATTTTGACTTCACGGAATGTCATCCTTGAGCACATACATATTAGATAAAGATTTAGTCTAAATAGTCCTAGTAGCTATTGTCCTGTTAAGAGTCTTGGTACAAGACTAAGACTTATACTTTTTAATTATCTAATTTGAGAATTGCGGTTACTTCTGAATGACTTTTTGCTCCTCTTCTTGTATAGCTCCAATTAACCTTGAACAGCATTATCTTGCAGATATTAACTGGGCATCAAGATAATGTAGAATTTGCGCTTGCCATGTGCCACACTGAACCCTTTGTGCTCTCTGGAGGTCAGAAAGCTTTTCTTTTTCAGTAGTTTCTTTGATTTCATTGGCAGTATGTTTTTTGAAGGAGACTTGCACAATATTTTTTATATATGGAAATCCTGATATCTTTATTTCTTTTTTATTCATTATTTTTATGAAGCTATTTTATTATGTAAAGTTATTTGTCATAGTATTTGAACTATTGAGCCATGTCATAGGCATACTAATATACATTGATCATCTCTAGAGTGATATTAGATTATTTAAACACATTATATTTGTGTGTAACATGAATTGCTAATTAATATCATGCTTGGGCATGATACTGAATTTTGTATTCTTAGTTGTGATTATGGTTTAAAATCTTGTTTTGAGATAGTGTTATGCTCAGAAGAAAAACCATGATGGACTTGACCGGAACATTCTGAGAAATCTAAACATTCTAGAAATAGTCAATGTTTCAGGGTCAATATTTTGTTCCGATCTTGGTCGACAAATGTTCTGTTCGGAATACTTGAAAACAGACAAAACTTTGAACCATGATTGTGACTTTGCATCAAGAAAATTTATGATTTTACTTGTATACTATATTACTTTATTTATTTATTTTGATATTATATTATCAAAAAACTTCTTTGGAATACCACAGTCTCATTTCCTTGTCCTTTAGCCTGGTGCAACAAAATTGATTGTCTTTCTTCCTGCCTTAGCATTTGATATTTGCTTTTTTCCTCGGACGTTATTTTGATTGACAGTGCTCTTATGCCAGGGAAAGACAAGTTGTTTTGTGGAGTATACAGGATCATATCTCCACTTCAACCACAGATCCAGAGTCCACCAAATCCCCGGGTTCTGGGAGTAAACAAACATCAAAGGTTGGTGGTGATAAAGCTGCAGATAGCTATTCTGTTGGACCTCGTGGTGTCTACCATGGGCATGAGGATACCGTTGAAGATGTGCAGTTCTGTCCTTCAAGGTAACTGTCATGATCGTAGTTGAACATTTTGAGCATAGGACCCTTACTAATTTTCATGGTTGTCCTTTGCTTCGTATGATCGGTCATCTATTTGAACATTTCATTTATGTAGTAGTTCACATTTCTTAGAAAGAAATTTGTGGAGGAGAAAGAAGAATCCATCTCAAATTTCCTAGTTTTTCTTGAGAGCTGCTGTTGGCACCCCAACTTTTACTTATTGTACCCCAATTAAAAAAATGAATGGTTGAGAATAAGTACAAGTTGGGGTGCCATTAGAAGCTCTCTTTTTTTTTTTTTGTTAGATTTGTATTTTTAGGTTTTGGATTTTATATAGGCCTAATCCTAGTTGTAAGCAACTACTGAAATTATTTGAATGAGTGTTACAATGTTGAGATAATAACTTGAGCCAATCCTTTGTATGTTTGAATAGTGTGTTTTAATCTTTAATTGGGGTGTGATAAATAACTTAAGAAATTGGGATGTAATAAGTAAAAGTTGGGGTGCCAATAGCAGCTTTCTTTTTCTTCCTTTCTAATTTTTGGCAGCAAGAATTTGAAAGCTTGTATCTGATATAATACTCATTCACTGGCTAACACTTGCCTTTTCTATTATTATTGTTCTGAAGTGCACAGGAGTTTTGCAGCGTAGGAGACGATTCTTGCCTTATTCTATGGGATGCTCGAACTGGCTCTAATCCAACGATCAAGGTTATGTGCCTTTTTTTTCCCTTCATCCCAAAAGCTACTTGACTTCCTTTCCTGCTTAACACTCATCCTAGTAAATATGGTCATGAGTACACGTACCATACTGTAAAATATAAATTTGCGAACATTAGTTATATCATGAGATGTGAATTCACTCAAACTGTTACTGTTGATTTTCGCATTGCTGAGGATGGATACTCTTTTTTCTGAAATTTGTCACTAGTCAGTGTTAACACTAGTGTGTTCATGTATTCAAAAAAAAAAAGTATGTTCATGTATCAAAAACAGTTTAGTCACATTGTAATTTATCCTCTATATTTTATTTATTTATTTATTTTTGTAAATCCTTTTGTATCTTATTTTCAGCATATGTATATACAATTTTCCATTAAGTTGTATACTATATGAAATTACTTATTTAAAAATCTCTCATAGACATGGAACAAACCGTGCTGGTGTATTGGAATATCAGTTTCTTAGGTTGGTGTCTGGCACAATATCCATGTTAAGTTACAGAGTTGTGATCATTCTCTTGTTTAGGAAGTAAGTGTTTATAGTGCAGGTCTTTATTTTGAATCATATATGTTGTATGTTGTCTTAATTTGAACGATGTTTCTGTTGTGCCACGAAAGTTCTTTTACTGCAGCGCTGACAAGGATTGACTATGACAATGATAACATCAGACTAGTATCTCAGACATTATTTAAATCCTAAGTTGTTACCCCTCTTTTTCTTTCGCCCCCCCCCCCCCCCCCTCATTTTTCTCTTGTATTTTTTCATGTAGTTAACCTTGGTAACATTCAATAAAAGTTTCTCTTTCCTGATATGCACAATTCTCTATTAGATAATGCCTCTTTTGATTCTGATGTTCTTTGGGTGTTATTTATCTTGGGTGGGCAGGTCGAGAAAGCTCATAATGCTTATCTTCACTGTGTTGATTAGAACCCTCATGATGTAAACCTTATTCTAACTGGGTATGGGAGTTCTATCAATGTTTTCTTCTTGTTGCAAACATGTTGTTATCAGCTAGAATTTACAAATAGAAGTACATAAATGTATAATGCTATTGTTTCCTGACCTAGTTATATGCCTAATTTTAATAGATGTAGAAGCTTATATAGTATTTTTGGTTATTTTCTATTCTTCATGAAGCTAGCACCTCAAAAATTAGTGAAGATCAGCTATTCTACTTTCAGCAAAGGGGCATTGATCACGAGAAGGCAGTCAAAGCCCTTATTTCTGGTTTCTGCAAAGATGTCTTCAACAAGCTTCCTGCCGAGTTCAGTTCTGACGTGAACGAGCTCATGAGTTTGAAGCTAGAGGGATCTGTTGGGTAGAGACCAATAATTGTGATAATGTACATTTTTTTTTTCTTTTGGCTCCTTGACGAAGAAAAGCAAATCCTCCACCGATCATACTGGTTTAATTGTGATGTTCATCATGAGTTGGTCCAAACAGTCCTAGGAGAACTTGAAGATGGCTGCCTAACATCTATGTATGAAAACCATATTGCGACCCGAAACATAACATCCTTTATGTAATTTGACTACTATATATGGCTATCCTTTTATCAAAATAAATGGCTATAATAACCTTTAAAAATGCCACCAAGTAGTAACGCATGAGGAGTCAACAATGAACCATGTCACACCCAACAACCTGACCTCATTTGTTAACAAACAACTAAGGATAAGGGTTTAAGTCAAACATGTGGCCTGGAAAGGTTAAGCAAATTAATTCAAAGATCAAACTCCCAATCATCTGGCCCTTCAAGCTTTTATTGACAGTAGATCTTGTCTTCAACTTCTCAAGGTTCTTAACTAAGCTCTACTACTATGTTTTATATGGGGAAGGAAGAAATTTTTTTTTAGACTTTGTAAATATTTAGTATGGAATAACCCCTATTAGCGCCAATCGATCAAGAACAATTAATCTAGATCAAAATAGTCTAGAAAAACATTATAACTTTACAATATTAATAATAAAAAAATGAGCCTTTCTAATCAATGTTATCCACTCTCACTATAATTGATCGAAAATAAATGGCATGATAAATCGTTATAATTATATAATTTGCTTGAATTTGGGTTACAGATGATGTGTGCTAGTAACTATTGGGAGGTTGATAGCTTACTTCAACATTTTGAGAGAGCTAAAAATTGTAAGAAGCTTGAAAAGGTCCATCATTGTAGGCTTAAATGTCTAGGACCATGTCTTTAATCTCAAATTTGCATATTTTAGTGTGCCAAATGACTTGGATTTTGAGTCAATGAGATGAACAAGTATTTTTAATAAAAGCATACATCTGTCCAACCAAATTGAACCAGGGAATCAATTTGATTTTTAAAACATTGGGTTTTTTTAATAAAAACATACATCTGTCCAACCAACTTGAACCAGGGAATCAATTTGATTTTTAAAACATTGGTGGAAATGTAAGCTCTCATGATATACAGTCTTGTATTTCTTAAGTTTGATAATAGGGAATTTCTGCAAGAAATATGGTATGAAGGTTTGTATCATTGTATAAGTAAAATTTTGTCTTTTACTAAGAAGGGTATAATAATCATTTGACAATAATAATTTCTCTTCTCTTCTCTTATGAATCCTAACCAAACAGGAGAAAGTTAATTTTTTCTTTTTTCTTCTCTTTCAATCCAAACAGGGTGAAGAGAACCTTCCCTTCCCTTAATGAGTTTCTCTTCCCTCCCCTTCCCTCAATCCAAACACAGCGTTAGGCTCCTCATGATGAAGCTTACGCTTAACATGAGTGGATTTTTGAAATCCCAAAAGTATCCTCTCATGTCTCATCTCTAAATTGTTCTTGAGGTTCTTTTATTTGATACTCATAATTCTTCTTATTAAGATGAAACAGTTTTCAATGTCTTTCTTAACCTTCATTCCTATTTTAAAAGGTTCAACACCCAAAAATATCATCAATTAGAGATTCAAGTCTATAATGATATTTTAAATTAGAAATTATTTTAGCTTCTATTGTAATTCTTTATGTACTGCAAATGTAATACAATGAATCTTACATTAATATTAGAGAGAAAGAGTACCACCAAATTATCTTTATATCAGCATTAAGTTTTGTCTTTTTGATAATATTAATGATAGATTTTCAATTTTTTTTTTTTTTTTTTTGGTAAATAGAAAGAAATTAATTATGCACAAGAACAAATCGGGATGAGAAGATCACTTATAATTTACAAGTCTAAAATCCCCACTAATTCCAGCCGATTCCCCCATGAAGCATTTTTTTTTTTGCTAACAAAGTAAGAACTTCAAAGCTGGAAAAAATGGATAGGAGGATTTGCTCATAAAGTCAAACTCCGCCAGTGCATCAGCTGTTGTGTATTACACTCCCTCCCTCCAAACATGGAGAATATCCCAATTGAGCTTTGACAATGAGGAAAGAATTGAATGATGAATAGGATCCAATCTCCATGGGATAGACGAACCCATCAAACCATTAACTAACAGCATTCGGCTATGTTTGAAGAAGCTTCACCAAAAATCCAGCCAGCAGCTGCTAAGAATTCACCATCATCACCCCTTAGGAGACATCTGCCACTAGCCAAACCCTGATTTTTTATTTTTTATTTTTTATTTTTTATTTTTTATGTTTTAGTTTTACTTGCCCTATCTACATTTAATTTAGCCCAGACCCGGGATGGTTTCTTTCAAGATATCATGACCCTTCTCTTGGGGTGGTTTCAACTTCTTAAAACCAAATAAACTTCCTTTTCTTCGCAAAGAAAAGTGAGCTCGCATTTTGGCCCTCCCCGACCTTGGCCCAAATAAACAGCATCTTCAAATGGATATTCCTTACCAATACAAGCTCTCAATGAGAAAGAAACCGTCTTTGGAGTCCTGTAGAAGGGTACACTTAGTGTGACTTTCCTGACCTCATTATACACTTCAATTTGGTTGAAATCCAGAAAAACATATTGAATATGATCCTCCACAGCCATCTTTAGCCACAACTTATCCTCACGAGAAACATTGTACAAGGTGATTTGGAATGTAACACCGACGGGAAAGCCTGAAATGAAGGGAAGAGGGTTCTCTGAGTCGTTACCTGGGACATCCAGTTCTGCCCTGATATGTTTGAACTTTCCATAAAACATGACATCTTTAAGGGAAAAGAATTTAAGCAAACTCTGTAAAGGTAATGAGTAGTACAAAACTTCATCTGAGGACTCCCATAGAGAGAATAACTTCTTTAGTTCTCTAGCAAAATTGGAGGGCTTAATGGATCCTTCTTCACAGAGAAGCTCTACACGTGACATTGTAGCACGTAATCTCTTCAAAGTAGACAGGTGACAGCATGTTTCAACCATGGACAATCTCATAACGAAAGCAAGAAGTGCCAAATCTAAGACATGTAACTCTTCTTCTTTACTCAACCCTGAAAAGCTACTCCTCATTCTTCTAAGATATGTCTGTATTTTTTCCAATAAAAGATCCAACTTCTGGGTTCCATTGCCATGAAACTTTCTTGATGGCAGAAAATGCTCCCATACTTTAGCTAGCACTTGAATTACCTGAATATATTGAGATGCAAATGCCAACAAACATACGGATCCAGGTGAGTCCATGGTGATTGTCGCCAGCTCTTCCTTGCAGTTCCTATATGTTAAACAAAAAAAAATTCACTACCACCATAAAACCACAATGATGATTCTTCTACTATCAAAACCAAAAAATAGATATTAAGTTTAAAAGGATGTTGTATAAGAATTTAAGAATGAATGGTAACTCCTAAGAAAAGGGATGGTTTTAACTTTATCAAATTTTTATCATGTTTTAAGTTGGTCCTTTTATGGTGATTCTCTCTTTCACTAGAGGGTAAGGTGTATTATCCTTTATGTTTCCAGATGTACGTTATGCTATAAGGTTCTACAAACGTGTGACCATGTATTCGTTGAGTGTAGTTTCAGTAGTTGGCTTTGGAAAGTTGTACTACTGAAATTTGGGATTAGTAGAGTGGGAGTTGGAACTATTTGTAAAGAACCATTGGAGGTAAATGGAGCCCAGTTCCCAAGAAAAGAGATTCAACATATGGTGAACTTATGCTTATTTACTGTAGTTTACCATTTATGGAAAGAAGAAACAGGCAAATTAATAAAGAATGATTTAACTCTATATTCTTGATAGGATCGGAGAGGATGTAAGGGGAGCTTGTGAAGGGGTGGAAATTAAGAATGATCCTAAACAAGGAAGTCTACCATTTTTCGGAAATTGGAATTACTCTTGTAAGTTTGTGGGGAAAACTTCAAAGAGTTTTTTCCGGTCCTGTCCGAAAGAAGGAATTGTGAAGATTAACAAGGATGGTTCATGTTCTTCATTTGGGGCTGGGATTGGCTTCCTTGGGAGAGATTTTGAAGGAAAGATCATGTTTGTGAATTGGGCAGCAGTGGACAATGAAGACATTATTGTTATCGAATTGTTGGCAATGAAGGAAGCAACACTCTTTACTTCTAGGAAGGGGTTCATAAGAGTGCAAATATGTTCATATTCATTGTATTAAATGGAGAGATCAATCCTTCATGGAAATATGAAGAATTGATGAAATCCAGCTCTTGGCAAGATCTTTACAGTTTTGTACCTTAGTTTTTTCATTGGAGGGAAACTAATAGGGCAGCACACTTTTTAGCTCGGCTAGGAGCTTGTGGGAATGAGTTTTTTGCAGTTAAGGATATTGTCTCTATTCCTCAAGAGCTCATTAATATTATTCTTGAAGATATATCTTGCAATTATATTCGTGAGTATTGAATAAATAAAGGGAGGGGTCCCTCCAACCCAACTTACTGATTAAAAAAAAGGCAAGAATGAAAAGCAGCAATAATTGATCCATATAAGAATGATTAAAAAGCCAAGGCGAAAATAATTTGAGATTAGAACCTCAATGCTCTTTGTACTTCATCTTTGCACCCAGATTTTATCATTGGCCAGGTTTCTGCAACCGTTCTGAGAATTAACTTCACAGCATTTGTTGTTTCCTCATGCATGATAATCGCTTTCTGTTGATATTCCTTAACAGAAGTTACATGTCTTGGATCCCACAGATTTTTGTGAGGCTGAATTACTGAGGTTTCATTACCGATTTGCTGCAGGGGAGCTATCTGAATGATTTCGTCGTTATACTGATTTTGTATGCCTCCAACCACAGACATGAAGAGATCGTCCTCTCTAAGCAATTCTGTGGCAGAAAAATGCATAAATCTACTGTAACGAGATAAATAAGCTAAAAGAGTATCTCGGTCCATAAAATCTCTTAAAGAAAGGGATATCCTTCCCAGAAACGGAATCGCATATGAAAAAATTCTTGCCATAATATTGCAGACTCGGTGTTTATGTGAAAGTGTTGCTGCGATGGCTAACACCAATATTGCTGGCACTCTCGCATTGTCCATTCTCAGTTCTCCTTCACAGGACAGCTTTATCTGAAAGTAACCAATTATTTTCAGTTATGTCTTGCAAGGGAAACACTTGCTTTGTAAAAGGAAAATAAATTATATAGTTAATGCCACGTATCCATTATGTTACCCGAGATTTTTCCCCTTCACCAAGTCTTGAGGAAGATAGAAAATTCTAGAAGAGCCTGGAAATCTCTAGGATGTGCTACGGTTATATAGAAGAGTCTAGAGAGTTCATTTATTATAAGGTGACTTGGGCAAGGCTTGGGCCAAAGAAGACTCAAGGAGGCGGGCAGAACACCCAAAGAAGCAACTCAAAATGGAGGATGTTGTTGCCCGGACCAAAGGCAAAGGTTAAGAGGCAGGTTGGGCTTCATGGAAAGTGTGTCATGGTCCGTTATCCGACCTAAGATTTTTACCTTTCACCATGGTTTGAGGAAGCTAGATAGTTTTGGAAGGGCTCACCTATACAATGTGCTAATTATATATGAAAAACATAGAACAATCTTTTGATGTACTAAGAGTTGAATATAATCTTGTATATCATGTGAAGGTTCTAGAGCATGGTGCTCTTAGAGTAATTCTATGGAAGTTTTAGATTGGTCCGATGAATATGAAATGTAAATAGTGGTTAAATTTTCTAGATCATAGTCCCCACATCTATATAAAGTGAGGAGGTCCTCAATAATATCTATCCCTCAAGGACCACTCAAAATTATAAGCAATACAATTTTTTTCAGCAACTTCTTTGAGTGATCTCTTGAGTGGGCTAGTGCACTGAGAATTTGAAGTGAACTCCTAGGACTCTTTGTGGAAGGTTGATTTGGGTATGTAGGGGGATTAGCTTGAGTGTCACATGGACACCATATGTGGAGAAGCTTGGTATGTGACAACAAGCTGTACAAATTAATCATCATCTAACAAAAAAAAGATAAAAGTACGATATTTCGAACTTTAATGGTACAAGAGAACAAACAACCTCCTCTTGAGAAACTTCCCTCACATAGTTGATAGCAAAGTTCCCATGACTTCTACCAATATTAAATATAACAAAGAAGATATCAGCTTCATCCTGAAAAGAAATTAAGAAATTAGAAGATACCAGCATGATATGTATAAATAGGAGAATCAAAACAAAAATTAGAAAGAAAAAAGAAAAGGATGAAATAAAAGACTTGAATGGAGGCATATGTACGTTACTAGACATAATTTGGCTTAAAAAGACATGCATTCAATAAATAAAAGAAGGGATAAGGAAAAGGCAAAGGAATACGACACCTCTGGATAGGTTTCCAAATTAGTAAGAAGACCACTAATTGATGATTTGAACATCTCCATAACTGGCAGCTTCACTAATCGTAGGATATTTCTAGCTGCACATCTGATCAAGGTACTGGAATCAACAAGGGTACCGAGAAACTGCAAAGATCAAAGCATGTTACAAAATGAGGACACTATGTATGACTCAATTCTTTCATGATGTAAAAGAAGTCTTTCCCCATTGATAGTGTAGCTAGACCCATAACACGTGACAACTGCACATAACTAAACCCAACCTAACCCTAGTCTCCAGCCTTTTCAGACTGTCTTGTGTTTCAAGCCAAGAAATTTAAAAGATCCAAAGATATACCATATGCATGTGCGCTTCTTGCATCTTTAGACGATCACAGGTAGCAATATAATGTATTGTTTCCAAACTTTGTAGCCGAACAGTCATTGAATCATCATTCAACATATCGATCAACAAGTTTAAGGCATCATTGGCAAACTGGATAGAGAAAATAGTGAGCCTCCCCAAGGAATTACAGGCCGATCTTCGTACCTTCAATAAAGCGAATATAGAATTGTTTAAGTACAAGACAAGTATATGAGAAAATCATTTTTGAATTATAAGTAACAAATAAAATTGAATATCAAATGTTATGGTCTATGGATTAATTCTCAAGGCCAAACTTACCAGCATAGTTATCAAGGAATAATTGGGAGTTAAAAATAAGGAAAATCTGAAAAATTTTATTTTAATTATAATATCAAAATCTCGCATATTTGATGGTCTATGCAAGTACAAGAAAAGCACGGGAGAAAATCACTTCCAAATTGCAGGTAAAAAGTATAATTGAATATCAAATGTGATGATCTATAGATCAGTATTCCAAACCAAATAAAGAGGCATATTTTATCGAGGAATAATTAAGAAAATTAAAAATATAGAAAGTAAAAAAATACTTTTGTAGCAAGAAAACTGAACTTTTTTATAATAATTATAAACATCAAAATCTCACAAATTTACATCACTTCGACAATAATAGTAATAACTATTTTCTTGTGAACTACAAAATTTCTTGCAAGAAACTAAAGTCAATCATTGGTTTTCCTTATTGTGGGAGCATTTGACTAGATCTTTTTAAGACATGATTAGATATGTACAGATATATTGAGAGAGAGAGAGAGAGAGAGAGAGAGTGTGTGTGTGTGTGTGTGTGTGTGTGAGCACTCCGAGGTAGTCATTTTGGGTGGAAGGGTATTGGAGATCACCCTATTATAGGAGCAAAGCCCATCAATTGATGGACCCCCTATCCCTCACCCAATAGTGCCAAGCTGTACAATTATGCTCTTTACGTACCAAAGAGTATCGGACTAGATTTTTTCATCAACATCACATCAAGCTGTAGGCTACCATCAAAAATGTAAATAAAATAGGACCAGAGTGTCCAAGTTACCTCAAAAAATTCGTCCTCAAGCCCATGTACGAAAACACCAGCAACATTTGATGTTGGTAAGTCAATTACTCCTGCAGTATGTGGACAAAAGTTTTTTCTTTCTTTTACAACTCTGAGGATCTTCTTTGATAGGGTTTGTAACAATATATCCTCGGATACCAGCTTTATTTTCCCAAGAGCAAGAAAAGCTTCGATTCTGACCTCCACACACATATCTCGTACCAAGGAACAAAGCTGTAACCAAACATGATATGAGAAACAATAGCAGGGGCCTATAAATGCTTAAAAATTATTTCATGAGCTTAAATTATAATAAGAACCAAAAAAGTAGGAATAAGCTGTCTTCCCCCATGCACAAAGTGAAGAAGGTTTAGTAGACTCTAGGTCAAAATTTGACCTAATCAAATAGTTATTAGCTGTGACCATCAAATATTGCATTCTTTTGGTTGGATCATCTGGGTAGGATCCAATGGTTAAAGGTCGCTCAACTACATGCTATGTCATAGTGGTTGGTAGTCGGACCTATCGAAGTGATTCTTGAGTCATATAAGAGTTTGTATTTCTTACTCCATGTTCACTAAATGTCGCAAATAATCTCAAAGTGGCAGAAAAATAATGAATAATCTCTAATTCCCCCTAGTGAAGTAGGACTTTGGACGTATTTTTCATTCTTTATGGGGATGCAATTTGAGTGGATTGGGGTAAAGCCATGCTTTAAAGTACTCAACCCAAGCTAAACCAACCCATGGTTGAGCCTGAGATGCTCGGCCGACCCCCAAGATATTCACTACTCAACCCAAGCCAAACTCAATCGTATTGGGTTAGGTTGAATTAATCGGGTTGGTTGGGTTGCTAGTTTAAGTATGAATCTGTTACTGTTTAGTATCAACATAATTCATATCCTCCCTAAATCATTTTATCTTCAACATATTTTGCAAAAAAGGTTACTTGGAAATATTTCAAGATTAAAAAATTCAAGAGAGGTATTGCTTAGAAGTTGTAAAAGAAATTATGAATATATAAAATGTATTATACACTATGTACAAAGCATCCGGGTTTAGGTTGGTCGGGTTGGCTTTAGTCCATCCTAACCTAATTTTTTTATGGCTCAAATATCTAAACCTTGACACATAGCACAGGGTCTAAGCATTAAGGTGTCCAAAGGAGTTCGACAATTCTAGGTGGTACTCTATTAATTTGTGGAAATGAACAATATTTGGAGTTGAATAGCTAGCCAAGTTACTAAAATACACTATCCACACTCATAATGTTAATTCATTTGAAAATATGGAAAATCGGTTCTACCATATGTGAGAGAGTATTGGTGTTTCGTACCATGCTATGGAGTGTCATGTCATGTCATGTCGGCATGGTGGAATAAAAAAAATACTTGGAAATTTGAAGCGTCAAGTTAACATTGCCATAAAATGCCAGCCCAAACACGGCTCTACGGGAGCTTGATCAACCAAGTTTCATTCCTAAAAAGCTACCAATCTAAAACCACATGAAAGGAGCTCAATCAACAATGCATAACACTTACAAGTCTTAACAAAATGCACCATTTGCATATTAGAAGATTTGATCCCAGGCCTTCAAGTTTTCTCAAAGCCATTCTTAGCACCCTAAATCATAAAAGATGATCCCATGTAATCTATTGGGGAAGAATTATTTGTCACCAAATGGATATCCACCAAAGGCAAAGATGAGATTCATCACATGTGCTCCTCACTAAGCCAATATCCACCCTATTCATCATAACATAAATAATATTAATGGATCTTTAGCAAAATTGTCTCTAGGATTGTGTATCTAATTAAGGGAGCCTTTCTCCTCAAGTAAAGCTGACGTCTAGACTATATTACAATTCCATTTTTCTCTTTATGAATAAGAAAAAAGCCTTCATTGATCAACTTAGATTTCAAACCCCAAAGCAATTATAGATCTATAATAATTATAATATAAAAATAAAAAAAAAAGTGATTGGCAAGCAACATTCATAAAATAGTTAAATGATTGGACAAGCAGCAGTAATGAATATTTCATCACCCAGAATCATCGTAGGAAGTACCTGAACAAAGACTGCATCAAACCAATCTTCGTTACCAACTTCATGATTGGACACTGCTAACATTTGCCCCCAATCGCTGACCTAGACTCATAAGAAAATATAAGAGAATAATAAGTACATATAAAATATAATCCATGAAAGTCATTCCAGTCTTTGTGTCACACATACAAGGTGTAATTCTCCATTTTATGAATCCCACTAAGGATACTTCTTAAGCCAAGAAGAAATATCTGACCAGAAGATCATAACCATCCAAGCTACTACATTCTTTTGAACTAAATGGACACCAGTTTGTAATATTAGCAAAAAGAAAACAGATTCTTTTTTATTGTTGAAGATTAAGCAACACAACACTAAAATAATTAAATGGATCTCTTACCACATGAATTGCCACAGACCTCACGTACTCATTTGTGTCAAAAAGAAGCTCCACTGCACGACCATAGCATCCCTCAATCAAACCACACTCCTTAATATCAACCAAATTGTTTAAACCAGCCAAGCAACCTAAAGCAGCTCTCCTCATATAAGGATAAGGGTCTTTCGTTAACCATAACAACAAAGTAACCAAAAGAGAGGAATGGATGTGAAATATTTCAGCGTTGGAAAGAAGCCAAGACCGAACTGACATACTAGGACTTAAACATAACGAGAGAAAGAAATCTTTGTTAAGCATAGTAATGGTGGATGACGATGAAGAGCTTCGTCTGTACTTTGCGATCGTGGTGAGCACCGCAACTGCTTCAGCGGTGAAGTGATGAAATGCATCTTTGAGGACCGAGACATAAGCATAAATGGCGTCGAAGACAACATGGGTGACATGGCAATGATGAAGAGCGAGATCAGAAAGAAGCTTGAGAACATGGTGTACAAGAAGAGGGTCTTGGTTGTGTTGCAGACAATTAACTAGGGTTTCAAGGACACAATCTCTAATCTCATTGGAAGTAGAAGGGTTGATGATGAGGGCCCTAGCACAAGTTAGAGATTTGAGACAGAGCCGTTCTCTGTTATGAGATTCGCAATATGTAAAGAAAGTTTGATCAAGTTCACACCTTCGCCAAACATCATGTTCTATTCCCATATTCTAATGCTTTACTTTCCTTTGTCGAATTCTTTTAATGTGATGAGCAGGGACATTCCACCATGAATCTAAAAAATATGTAATAATTCAAGTAAACAACATTGAATATGTATGTTGGCACTACGCGCTCACTTGCAAACAAATAATACACCAATGCAAATACATAAGACATGTCGCCATTCTGAATTAAATGTCTTTGTGGAAGAATAAGAAAATATGTAAATTATCAACATAATCATCTTAACCCATGTCCAGAAAATAAAAAAATAGTAGAGCATTTAACGATATCTGAGAAGAATAACAACAGACTAGTTTGATCCCTTATTAGTTGATGTCAAAAACTTATCTCCTCAAGTTAAATATAAAAATTTCCTTAAGAAGCTCATGTAAAAAAGTGATCGACACTAACAAAATAGAAAGATGCACGGAACTCGGAAAGAAAAGATTGATAGTTTTCTCTTTTAAGGTCTTGGACATTAGCATTCCCCCACCACATCCACTTTTCAATAATACATCTATTCATTGTCTTTTAGTGAAAAAGACAAGGGTTCTTTGGTTTTTTACAAAATAAATACATTTACTGAAAACAAGATATTTAAGTCCAAAGATTAAAATGCTCTTAGAATTTATTATGTGAAAAACCAACACACCCTTATCTTTTTTACTAAAAAAAATAAAATGGGCAAGAGTATTATTAAAAAGTGAATGTGGTGGAGAATGCTAACATCCCTATTTAGTCTTGGACGTTAGCATTCCCCTATTTTAATATATACAATTTCTCATAGAATTAATAACAGAAAATGTGGAAGAATAAAATACAACAAATTGAGCTTGGACATAGCCACTCGATTCACACAAAACCAAATTGTAACCAAGCTAGAACAAATCACCACAATCAACATCTTGTTTTCATACGCATTTCATCGAGCACGTCATATGCATAGTCGTGCCAAGAAGATCATTAAACAAATTTATGCTAGCAATGTTCATGGTATTGCATACAGCATCATTATAATCATCAAAAACCAAGCTAGGAGTGCTGCCATCTTTCACCACTTACGGTGAAAGTTAAAAACCCCTATTTTAGATTTTTGGAGAGTTGAACGAGTTGACGACTCATGGTATTTGACTATTTCAAACACACTCTAGCAAGTAACTAGCGCAAGTTACTCTCCAAAGTCCAATACACCGTTTCTCTCCAAAGTCCAATACACCGTTTTCAAACACACCCTTGGTCTAGTTTGGTTTGATTTGTAACACAGAGTGATTTGGTCTTGGGTTAAGAAGATTCAACCTATTCGATTCGATTTGATTCTCGATTCAAAGCTTATATATAATCAAATCAAACCGGGATCTCAACCCTTATCAAATAAATAGATTTATATTAAATTATTAATTAAGACTTAAGAGAGTTGCTATTGCCACACCAATTTTGACTACCACCACACCAACTATGCACAATTCTTTGATGATTTATACATAGGAATTGGTGTGGCCTTAGTACAAGTTGGTGCTACAATAGTATCACTCTAATTTAATATGGCAATGACTACAGGAAAGGTGGAGGATGATTGAATGTTTTTTTTTTTTTTTGGTATAATGGTGAAGTGACCTCAGGCTAAACCTCACATCGCACTTCTTGACATGAAAGTGTATGGGAGTCATAAATGTTTTTCATCAAGATATGAATGAAAAAGTATCTACAATTCCTATCCACTTTCACGTCACGAAGTAGAATATGAGGTTCCAGTAACTCAACCTTATAAAATAACTTTAAAACGATTAGAATTTATCTTGCGGAATCTATAGGTCTGGGTGGATGCAAGAGCCAGAAGTACTTAGAACATAAGTACTCCCTGAAGTACTTTTTGAAGTACTGTCTAGAGTAGTTCTGACAAAGTTTTGCGTTTGGATACAGATTTTGAAAAGTACTTTTAGAAGTACTTCTGACAGAGTTCTATGTTTGAGAACTATTCTAGATTCTATTAAAATGACCAGAATGCCTTTATATGTAACAATTACTGTTTTTAACATTATAACTTAACAACTTATACTCCAAAAAAGTAACAATTACTATTTTTATTCAATAAAAACATTATAACATACAATCCATTTTGACATTTCTAATATCATTAGAAAATTTGATCTAAATTATATGAAAATTTGGAATATTTATTCTTGATGGTTATAATGTTAAAAAAGAGTGATTTTTATTTACAATGATCTGATATCATGTCAAGCATGACAACTTATATGCTGTTGGATCTTCCAACATACTTATGGTCCTCAAAAACAGGAGTACAAAATTTGATTTTATATAGAAAGGAAAGAAAGTGCTAGCCTATAAGCTGGCAAAGTCCACAAGTGATTATACCTCAAATAGGAGTTCAAAACTTTGACCTCACTCTATAGAATGTATTTCATTGTTGTTGGTAAAGAGGACTAAAAGGTGTAAATGTGATGAACCAAAAATACAACAAAATTTCAAATTTTTCATTCATTCAGAATAGATTTCAATTTAATGAGCAACAAAAAGTCATATACATCAGCACTTCTATGATCTAATGTGAATTAAGCTTCTTGTTTCAGACCTGAAATCTTCCAAGAAATAGATTTCAGCCTAACCCACAGACCAAACAATCACTAATATCTACTCTAATAAATTAAAAGCAAATAATAATCAATTGTGAAGCTTATAACTGAAATTTGAAAAATCATAAACTCAAATAAAGAAGATGTTGGTTGTTTTGGGCGTCCATGTGGACCCAATCTATGTATATCACGTATTAAAACTCCTCTTGAAGTCAAGAATCCTAATAAGGTTGAGTCCCTATTATAATAGGAGACTGCAATCTCTTTTCTTTTTTTTATCTCTATAAATAGACAAGATGTGGGGACGTTAAAAACAACAACAAAAACACTAGAAAATATCAGATTCTCCCAAAAGAATTTCTTTTCTCTAAGTAGGCAGTTTTCTGAATTTCTATCAAAGACCCTAGGGTTTAAGGCGTGGAAACAACGATTGCTCTAAAAGCGTCGACGTGACGGGTATTTGGATTTCCGATCTCCAATGATCGACTCAACGTGACACGACTCAAGGTTTGGATCTCCACTGCAACAAAAAAATGTACGCTCCCTATAAAAACCTAACATTGGTATCAGAGCCTAATTTGTTTCATGCTCCGTTGTTCGAATAAAAAACCTAAATCGATTTTTACTAGATTGAACAAAAACCTAAGATCTCTTCTTACATAAATTTTTTTTCCTAAATCGTTTTTGGAAAGAAACTTGGGGTTTTTAATTCTCCATCGATTTTGGGGAAGAAATTTGGGGGTTTTTTCTTCTCACCCTCGTTAAACACTAAGGGCCCGATTGATTCAACTGCCTGAATCTGCTGTCAGCTTCTGCTGTCAGAATCTGAAACACTGAAAAACTTGTTTGATAGAGCTTTTGTAAAAGTGCTGTGCTGTCAGAATCTGGTGATTACTGTTTGATACAGCTTCAAGAATCTACTATATAAGGGTAAAATGACCAGAATACCCTTAAGGTTGATAATGCACCTAGAATGCATTAAAAATTATCAAAATACCTCTATAATATATAATTACACTAAATATATATAAATATAATAAAATTATATAAAAATTTAAAAATATAATTATTTTAATTTTAAAATATTTATAATTATAAAAAAAATTATAGAAAAATTTATAATTATATAGAAATTTCGGCAACATTTCCTCTTAAAAATGGACATATGAAATTTTTCCTGACAAACAAAATACATGCATAGTACGCAATCCAAAATTCACATTGTACATAAGCACTTACGAGTACCAAAGACCAATCAATTGGCACATGTTAGGAGACAATGAATTACCTTTCAACCCCCCTTGAATATAACCCACGGTTAGATATCAAACTAATATTCACAGAGACTCTAATAATTACAACTAAGGCAGTTTTGGTTATTTGATATAAAAAAATCCTAAAGGAATTACTTTAAAAAAGAAAGTAATTTAGACAAACATACACCTCTTCGTTTAAGTGAATATTTGAGATGCACCTTCGTTTTCAAATACCTTTAGATGTCTTTAACAAGGCCACTATTTTTATATCTGAATCTATAATCAAGTTAAACTAATAAAAATATCTATCCTAAAGAGTAAATTTCACTAAGGTCTGAAACAAAGAAGCCCGTGAGGTTCGGCTATAAATTCTTTAAATTCAACATAGGACATATAAACTTAATTCACCTTTACTATCCCCAAGAATTGCACTTATCACACGTTTCACCCCCAAAAAAAGATACAAAACTACAACATGTAAATCATCGTCCTCTATACAATAGTTGCCATACTTACTTTCCCTATAAGACAACGTTATCAGCTCCAATATTTTAGTGGAACAAATATAAATGGAAGTCTTATAAAAAAATTTCTTATACCGATCAAAAGAAAAATATAATAAAAATTCATAGTTTCACAGTTCTCATTCCAAGCATGCTGTACAAGGTAATACCATAAGTAAATTAAATGAGAAGATAGAACCATCCCGCATAATGGCCAACTACAAAAAATAATACATGCATTATTTCTTTGGATATTTGAGGAGCATTTTCTTTGGGGCATCAAAAAGGATTTTTTTATCCATTATAAAACCCTAAAAAATATATGAATCTATTTATCTCTTGAAATTGAGGGGACTAAAACTTGATAATATATGAATCTATTGTTCATTTGGCAGATCTTGGTGAGTTGAGTTAGAGATCGATAACTCCCCTAATAAATTTGATTATCGAATACCCAATAACATTATATTCAATTATAAAAATATATATATATAAATTATTGAATATCCGAAAACATTCGAGACAATTTATTTTTTTTAAAAAATTATAATCTATAACTCCCTTATCTTTCGAATCGATTTATAACAAGAACAGAACCAGAAGAGATGATAATTCATCGATTCGAGAACCAAAAAAAGTGAAAGATATTAAATAAATACAGATGGAGAATAAAACTGAAACAAAATCGTCTCACCGGCGAGCTGCACTGATTCATAAATAAGAATTTGCGAAGTACAAAAAAAATAAAAATAAAAATAAAACCCAAATTCAATGTTAGAATAACAGAGCGTTAGATCATCGAACAAAAATTATATTTTGTGCTAGGGTTTAACAAGAATAGAACCAGACGAGACGATAATCCATGGATTCAAGAAAAACAAAAAAGCGAAATAAATTAAACAAACCGAGACGAAAACTGAAACAAAATCGTCTCACCAGGCACGAGATCCAGGACCGTAAGTTTTCGGATGAGAATTCCAAAAGTTCGAGTGACCCATCTTCGCAGAAGAAAAAATCCCAATTTCGAATATCTATTATCGAAGCGCAATTGAAACGGAGAAATTTATTGGCACCATGAATTGAAGCTCGAGAAATCTATTGGCACCATGAATCAGTCGACTGGTCGTCGTCTTCAATGAGATCAGTCGGCTGTAGAAATCGAAGGGTGAAATAATTGAGAAGCACCCATACCAAATCGAGGGTTTCTATGGAAGAGAGAGAGAGAGAGGGAGAGACTTTAGGAGAAGAGGAGAAGACGAAGACGTCGGTGTCCGAGGGTTCGGTAGAACGATGTTGTGTGAGGGTTCTATCGAAGAAGATACGAAGAGAAATGAGTTTAAAAAAAACGGAGGGCAATAACGTCTTTTCACATGAGACGTTTTTCGGTAATTCGCATCTCCCGCAAACGCAAATTGAAGAAGTTCTAAAATTCCGCTTTTCACATTTGCGTTTATAAACGCAATTTGATAACGCAAACTCGGTAACGCAAAACGCAAATGATTGCGCCCAGTTTGATTCAGCTTCAAAACGCAGCGTTTTGACGCAAACGCCGGTAAAATTGCGTTTTGAAGCGCAATCAATCGCCCCCTAAGAAGACCCTATTTTCTTTCGATTTCTGTTACTTTTTGTTGAAGTTCATAAAAAAAACAAAAAGGGAAGGAGGTAGAATCAGAAGTGTTAGACGAACAAGAGACGAGATCAGATCAAACTCACCTAATCTGTCGTTTTTGTGCGATGAGCATGGATCGAGCTCACAACCTTCTGATCTAGATTTAGTCGCACTAAGATTGCACCTCAGATCCATGCCAAGGCTGCCTCCGATCCATGCCGTGGCTGCTATTGGATCGAAGCTCCGACGTGGTAGAGGTTGCTGCTTGGTCGTGAAACACCCCAAGATCCATACTGTGGCTGCTCTTTAAACTCGATCTTAAGTCATCTACGATGACTTAGTTCCTTCTTTCATCCTCATACTCTACGAAGAAGTCGAATTTTTTACGATTTGGTTTTTTGTTACAGTAAGAACCCATCTTCTTTGTTTTAACAAAGAAGGTGATGACGAGTTTTGATGTATAACGATACATCGAAGTTTAATGCAATAATGTATTAGTTTTGTAATAAAATAATATTATAAAATAAATAAATAATTTTTTTATGCATGTTAGAACATAAGGGCCTGTGTGGATATAGGAGCCAGAAGTACTTAAAACATAAGTACTCCCAATCACACAAAATCCAATTTTGAGATTTATCCTCAAGATAAGTACTCTGAAATATGTGTTATCCACCAAGTAAAACTAAATCAAATATGTAACCAACGAGCATCCAATGAACAATTGTGGAGAACATGTCAAAGGAGTAACTAATAAAGAAGAGTTAAAACTGAAGCCATGAAGTCCTAGATCACATTGAGAAATATACTATGATAAATTAAATCAATAGACATGAAGAAAATTAATAGCCTGCACCCAAAGTACTCATAGTTGACATCAAAACAAACCAAACCATACAACCAAAACCAAAATCAAACATAGAGACAAACCATTCCAATGTGCAAGATTAGTTGGATACAATTGCTTGGCAAATGAAATGTAGTATTCAACAATAAAATAATTATAAAAGAACATAATGCCACAACTAGTATTTATGAACAAAAGAGGCGATTCCAGCATGAGATGCTCAAAACATCAAACAAAGCCATCTCGTCTTTGTGTTAAGTGGTGAATCCCTCAAAGGGAACCATTGAGATATTGGTGGAACAATTAAGCCTCCCAACTTTTCCCAAAAAAGGGTTTGTTGCAACATAACAAGGCACAAAGTACTTCCACCCATTCTTCAGAATCACCATAAATGCATCCAAAAGGAATAAATTCTGACTACCCTAAGCCATCAAACACCTAAATTTTTTGTACCAAAAAGGAGTGTGTTACAACATAACAAACACATAGTTAGCTACATCAGCCTTCTACTCATTTCTTCGATTCATATAAGTGCATCCCAAAAGAATAAATTCAGACAACCCTAAGCCTTAGAATGCCTAAATTCGAACCAAAAAGTAGTGTGTAACGACATAACAAACACATGGTAAAAAAGCTACATCAGGCTTCCACCCATTCTTCGTTATCACCATAATTTGCATCCAAAAAGAATAAATTTCGATATCCCTAAGCCTTAGAACGCCTAAATTCGAACCAAATCTCTGCAGCATGGATTTGGATAAAAGACCGAAGATTTTTACCACCAAAATCTACAGAAAAGAAATTAAAACCCAAATCAACAAACACGTTTTTAAGCACAACCCAAATTACCAAACACAATTTTGGGGAAAACCTATATCACCTCAACTGGTACAGAAACACACAAATCTAAAGAAAATTACTAAATTCCAAAACTTTCAGGAGCAAATGCAGCAAACCCAGACCATCAAAATGGGGAGAGAGAAAAACCCAAAGGCTCAAAATCATGCAACCTTACCTACATCTCTTTTGGTCAAAGCTCTAACAACTATGAATGATTTTCGAAAAATTCTGGTCGAATTCCCATGTAATTTCTTCTTCTCTAGAACAACAATATTGAACCCATATTATTTGATAATTTATACTATTGGTTTTTTGAAAAAAACCAGAAGAATGAGAGAGAGATGATACCTCAATGATGGAGAGAGAGAACCTTCCGGTCTTCGGGGCTTGATCGAGGCTCATCGGCGACGGAGAAGGAGGAAAGGGATTCGTTTGCTCTGCTAGAGATTTTGTTTTTGCTAGGGTTTGGGAAAGAGAAACCCAAATCTATTGTGATCTCAGAAGGAAGTCAGACTTCTCTCTTTCTCTGTCGAGGGCTCTCTCTCTCTGTCGAGTTCCCAACGAGCTCTCTCTGTTGAGGTTCTGTCGAGTTTCTCTCTTTTGACTGTCTCTGCTTCGTGTGGGTAAGAAAAAAATGATAAAAAGTGTTTTACGGTGTGTTTGGGTTGAGGGAAGGGAAGGGAAGGGAAATTTTGCAATTTTCTCGTTGAGGGAAGGGAAGGGAAGGGAAGGGAAAATTTGCAATTTTCTCTTCCTTTCTCCTGTTTGGATTGTTAAGTGGGGGGGGAGAAGAGAAGAAAAATGGAGGGAAGGGAAGGGGAAAATGGCAAAATTGTGTTTCCTCAAAAAATGGAGAGACGAAGGAGGAAGGGAAGAGAATAAAATTTTGTTTCCAAATTTGTCCTCAACATTTTCAAAATTTCCAAAGAAACATGATATTGGCAGGCTAACTATTATTAGTTACACCCCAAGTAATAAAACACAATGAAATCCTATAAATATTTACGAAGAAGACGAAGAAAAAACCCTAGAGAGAAGGGACGAAAGCGGCGACCTCGACTAGGAGACGAATTCGACTAGAGACGACCTCGACTAAGAGACGACCTAAGGTATTCTCTCTCTCTCTCATTCTTCTTATTTTTTTTCAAAAAATCAATAGTATTATTAGTAAATATTATGATTTTTTTTCTCTCTCCTCATTTTGATGGTCTGGGTTTGCTGCATTTACTCTTGAAAGTTTTGAAATTTAGTCATTTTATTTAGATTTTGGTGTTTCTATACCAGTTGAAGTGATCTAGGTTTTTCCCAAAATTGTGTTTGGTAATTTAGGTTGTACTTAAAAATGTGTTTGTTGATTTGGGTTAGAATTTCTTTTTTGTAGATTTTAGAGTTTATAAGTGTTGGGTAGTTGGGAATTTGTAGAGATTTGGATTTTGCTTAATAAAATAGATTGCTGATTTGGTATCAAAGATTTGGGTTTTGCTTAATAAAATAGATTGCTGATTTGAGAATTTGTAGTTTAGAGATTTGGGTTTTGCTTAATAAAATAGATTTCTGATTTGATATCTGAGATTTGGATTTTGCTTAATAAAATAGAATGTTGATTTAGTATCGTTGAAGGCTCTCTACAATTGATGAGATGTAAATAAAAGATTACTAAAATAGAAGTTTTCAACGCTGCAATATCAGTTGCAGCAATTCATTTTTAAGATTTGTTGATCCTTATTAGTTTGTTATCTTTCAAGAATTACTATAGATCTTAAGAAATAATATTTTATACAATCCTTGGAAGTGATCTATCTATGAAAATTTAATTTGTATCATTTTGAATTAAATTGATTCTTGTGACAAAACTCAATTTTCCTAGAGTCAAACTAGGTTGTTTAGTTGAGTCAATCATGTGAATTGACTCATGAACAAAGAGCCTTTGGTTGCTACAATAAAGCCTTTGTGCCTTGCAATGATACAATGTGAATCATGTTTATAAGTTTATGCTAGTCTTCTTTTACACAAATTAGGTGTCGAGTGTTGTGTTATCATAATTGCACCTTCCCCATCTGATTGGTCTTTTGGGATAAGTGATTGTAAACATAAGGTTGGATTTTTATCTTTTTAAGTTGCCCTTTCTGCAAGTAAACATCTCTCTCTTACTCTCTCTCTCTCTCACACTCTCTCTCTCTCTCGTGTAAACACAGAAGCTCTGCAAATATGCCTACAGGTTAGTGACATCAAACTTATTTTCCTTTTTTGTGGTATTTCTGAGTTTCCAAGATTATTGAAGACACTTATTTCATTTCTAATGATCTTGGTGTGGTTTACTTTTTTTCGATGATTTAGATGGATTTCTTATTTCTAATTGTCACCGTTCTCGTATTTTTTATTTGGGTTTTTTGGGGCTAATTGATTCTAATCTTGAACATTTCTGAACATGGTAGTTGGTTGATTATAAAAAAAATTTATTGGGATCGAGATTATTGTTCAGTTGGTTTATGTGCTCTGGATTCAATCTTGGCTTGCCAACTAGAAAACAAAAACAAGATGGATGTTTTTTTTCCTTTATAATTTCAAAATTTATGAAGATTCATTTATTTTCTTGAACCACATGGTGATTGATTGTTTGCTTTTAATTATTTTCCATGATATTAATTTTAATTGAGGACATAAATGAACGAGGATTCCTCTGTATGGAGATGAAAAATAGTTTATCTTTTTAGTGTGAAGTACCAAAGTTGAAACCTTGAGCTTAGGGTACATATACTTATTTTCCATAATTTTTCTTTGTAGATCAGACTATTGATGGAGAAATTAGCAAAAAACAAGCAAGAATTGATCCCCACAACCTCATAGTTGGTTTGAAATATATGTCAACCAACTGAATATAGGTCCAAGCCCTAATGATTGTTGAAGTATGTCAGAGTTAGTAATTCTTTGAATAATTTGCGAATTATACCCGAATTTTTCGAATGATACACAAAACAATTAAAACTTCCGTCCAATTCAACTTCTTATAAAAATTCACAACTTTTTGAACTTTTTTTAATCATTCATGATTTATTCTTTTCTTGAATTAAACAAATTAAAAATACTTTATGTAAAGAGGGTTAAAACACAAATTAACTTGTATTTTTGTAAAACAAATTATATCTCAACATCGCATAATAATATTTTCATTATTCTCTCTTTACACTTAAAGGTTTCATAATTAGACAATAACTACCCATTGTTTGTTATTGAATATCACGGTTATTGATCAACAATTAGTCTTTTCACTCTTTTTATATATCTTCTCTCTCCTCTCAGATTTTTTGATCATGAATCTTAGTAACTCAATTAAGTAAGATAGTATGTGATTTTCATTATGAAGATTTGTGTTAATAGTATGATTAATCATAAAAAATATGTTCTTAATTTTAAATTTATTTTATGCATGCTATTTAAGAATAAATATTAAAATGTAATTGGTTTGTAGTGAAGCTTAAATGTTTGATATACATGTATAAAAGTATCTTATGTTCTTAAGTTACATAAGGATGGTTTTAAAAATATAGGAGAGTTCTCTAAATATTTGGATACGAGTAGATGAAGGGTACTACTAATGGTGATTTTGAAAGATGAGATGTAAAATTAATAAATCTTAAAAAGATGGGAGAGTTCTCTAAATATTTGGATATAAGTTCTGTGAAAATTTAATAGGTATACACACAAAATTTTGAAAGTTTATTAATAAGTATTGGAAAAGGTTTTTAATATGTATACACACAAAATTTTGAAAGTTTATTAATAAGTATTGGAAAAGTTTTTTAATATGTATACACACAAACATCTAAACTGTTGTACTTATATTTTTTTTTTCCTCTCGTTTTTATGTCAACAATTCTTTATTGTTTGTCAAAAAAAAAAAAAATTGAAGTTTTTTTTTTTTTTATTGTTTTGATTTCCAGCAAGTTGCAATTGTTGAATCTTCATCCATGTTCCTCTTTTGTACTATTGATTATGAATATTTTGTACTCATGGCATGGTTTAAAGTTTGGCACTGTTTCAGATGTTTTTATTGGTAAATATAAAACCTCTTCTCCTTTAAATATTGGTTTTATCATGTGGCACCCCGCCGAACACTAACACAAATCCCCATGTCAGATCTCGAGGTACTAAGTGGCACCTCGAAATTTTGGCATGGTCTCCTCTGTTTATGTTAGCATTCTAAAGCGTTCAACTTGCACCTGATAAACGACATACAATCCTGCATATAAGCAAACAAAATATAATACTAGCGGAAGCCTATATACGTCTAATAACGTACGATAAGTCAGAGTGCGGAAGAAGAAAATTTATATACAGGATTATACAGAGATTTCCTCACTCTAACAAAATTCCTAACACTCAATACAGAATCCAAAATACCTCTAGACGAACTGACACCACTAGGGGATATAGCCCCAGTACTCACCAGGTAATGGACTCTAGTTGTCTATCAGACCTACTACATAGTCCTCACTCGTGTTCTACACCTGCTTCGCCAAACTCCGGATCTGAAATTAAAAAAAAATGGAGAAGGAAAGGGTGAGTAACAATGGTTACCCAATAAGGAAATAAACAATTTCTGCCAATAACCTCTCCCAACATGAACGACTAAACATACTGAATCATTTTAAAATATGCAAAGTTTTAAAGAAGAAACTACGATTAACTGGTACATATAGCCAGGGATGAGCAACTAAACATTTTAAAACTCACATTACATCGATCATCATTGTAGATACCCCAATTTGAACGAGCCCATACTTGAAAGGGGCTCAAAAACAACAGTTTTTCAACAATACGTGTCAACGAGCCTCAAAGGCCCAAATCACAAAATTTTGACATTTTTTATCGAATTGATGCCCTTAAGACCACCTCGTGGTCTAACAGGCCCACATGGAAAGATCCGGTATACTTCCATATACCTGCTCCACTATCAAAATCCAAAAATGTCAATTTTCCAACAAAATTTATCAATGGGTCTCAAAGGCCCAAATCAGTGAAAAATGACATTTTCGATTGAGCCAAGGCCCCTGAGACCTCCCAATGGTCTAAGGGACCCACCAAGGGGGTTTGAACTACCTTACATCTCCCCAACCCTCACCGCTCCGCTCTTGCATCCAAAATACCCGATTTTCAATCAAATCCTTCAACGAGCCTAAAAGGCCCGATTTGCCAACACGTGGCATTTTTGATCAAATCAATGATTTCAAAAAAATGCAAAAAAAATTAAAAAATAAAAAAAATAAAAATGTGAGACTTGGGATACCTACCCCTCATCTACCTCCCACCGCTCCACTTCCAAACCTGCAAACACCCTAAGTACATTCGAAGCCCACAAACATTTACCTCTTTCCTAAACTAATTTCCCACCTTACACCCTAACCTAAAATTAACCCCATGTCACCCAAACCCTAAAACAAACCTACCCTCAAAAACCCAATCCAAAACTAATCATATCCAAGCCAAAATAACCTACAACCCTCTAAAAGCCCAAGCCCAATATATCAAAAATCCACAAACCACTATCCATACCCAATTCATTATCCAACCCACAACCCTAATCTATCAACTACTACCCACATCAACCAATCCCAATCTTCACACCAAAAGATGACACATGTCATCACCACCCTTCACCTCCCTCATCTAATCACCTACCCCCATCACCATTCTCTAAACAATCCATCTACCCACATCACTTCCCCCCAAAATCACCTCAATCCATACCCTACCCTAGCCTAACCTATCACCATTCTCTAACATCATCAACCACCCACATTGCAACCTATACTCTAATCCATCACCATCCTCTAACATCATCAACCTACCCACATCACGACCTATATCTCTTACATATCAACCCATCACTTTCCCTTAAAACACTCCAATAAAATCACCTCAACCCATACCCCCCTCATCATCAACTAACTAACCCATACCCTATTATCTAATCAAACAACCACCATCAACCAATCACCCAATCTCATCACCTCATTCTCTCACCGTGATTGTCACATGTCTTCATCCCCTTAATCCTCCCAAAAATCAATCTACCAACCTCTTACATAACTCATTCTCTTAAATCTACATAGCTCACCTCTTTAACCAACCTAACACTCATTCTCTAAACAACTCCCCTACACCCCCATTCCCCCCATCAACCATCACTCATCTTATCCTACCAAACACTCTACCCAAATGGATTTGAGTAGAATCCAAACCATTTGGATCAAAACCTCACCCATTTTCATTCTTTACAAAACTACCATCAATCTCACCCCAAATTTCATACTTCCCATCCTTAAAACCTATGTCATTATCCCTCTTTTTAAACTTTAAACCCATTATACCCCCAAACATCCTCCCAACACCTATAAATGCCCCTCCCCTCCTTCCGAAAATGGTTACCAAGTCTTACTAGAAAAAAAATCTAATCCCTACTCATCTCTCTTCTACTCTCCTACTCTCACAATAACTCTCTCACATTCTACTAAGGATTCAAGAAGACATAGAAGTTAAAAGAGAAGAAGAAAATGAGATTAAGGACACAAGGTGGGTTCAAAGTGCACCCCTTCTCCTCTCTCTACCCTCTCATCTTCCCTCTTCTATCATCTTCCCTCTTCTATCATCTCTCTCCTCTTCATTTTATTTTTAATGGTTTAGGATAAATGGACCCCAAGATTAAAGGTCTATGAGGGTCATTTCCATCAATAAAATGACCCTATGATCAAGCTAAAAATGAATCCCTATCTAGGGTACAAATGCACCCACATGGCACTTTTTTTTTTATTCTTCGTTTTAAATCAAAATGATCGAGTTACGTAGAGGTTATCGCCACTTGGTGGGTAGAAAAGGGTGCCTAACACCTTCCATTTTCTCTAACCGAGCCGTTTGCCCGAATCCCTAGGTTCTGTTAGTTCCTTATCCATCGCGAGTCACTAATGCCAAAAATATTATTTTTTTGAAAAATATCCATCGGGTGACCATTCACACCCACTTAGCACATGAATGGTGGCGACTCCAATCTTTAGTAGATGTGGTCGTCGTAATGACGAAAACCACGTATCTACAGCTGGCGACTCCACTGGGGAACCATGGTTCATCCCTCGTGATAACTCGATTGTTTTGAAAAAAAATAGATCTTTTTATTTATTTTACTAACGTTGTTTGTTTGTCTCCTATGTGTTCTTTGTTCTTCGCTTGATCAAATTGTAATATTTATTTACTTTTGCTTCTTTTATTACATGTTTGTAAGGGGGTCGATAGAAAAGAAATGAAAAAAAAATGGCACATGCACTTACGAGCATAGCTTCACTTCCAAGCCACCCCACCCTCAATATACTTAGCCCCGATGCTTAGTAGTTCCACGGCTTGAGATCGTTATTTCAAGTGTCAGGAATGAACACATCAAATTTGATCACCAACCAACGACGTGTGTACTTTGGTATGCATCGAGGTTTGAAGATCGGGTAACCGTGAAGCTACCCACTAGCCGCATGCATATGCCCGATTAGTCAATGCTAGGACACGAATCTTCAAAGTTATATAGGCCCCCAAGCAAGGTTGTAATGGTACAAGTTGTTGTCGGGCCTCGAAGCCTATGTTGTAAGCCCAATGGGGCACCCCTAGTTTACTAGGTAGATGTTTCAATTTATTTTTATCCTCCCTTAGGTAAAAGGGAGTAGTGCACATAGCATCATTCAAAAAAAAAACAGTGAGCAAAGGACTTAAAACAAGGAGACATGGAAAACATGGGCAAAGAAAACAGTTCTATGAATTTCCAGAACCTGGATTTCTTTCTGGTCCGTGTCCATGACACGGATGGACAAAAATGTGCCTCATCCGTGTTGGGAGTACGGTTGAAGCAGTTAATACTTCATCCGTGTTGGGAACACGGTTGAAACAGTGACTATTTTACCCGTGTTTTGAGTACGGTTGAAACAATGACTATTTTACCCGTGTTTTAAGCACAATTGAAACAATGAATGTCTCATCCATGCTAAAAACACGGATAACAGAATGAGGGTTACATCCATGCCATTAACACGGACCAGAGTGAACTCAACCCCACAAAATGAACTCGACAGTCCAGTTTTGAAGAGGCTCACTTACCAATCGATCCAGCGTTGATGGCATCCTTAAAAAATCTCAAGTTTTGGACAAAATTAAGTAAAGTGGATTTTGTTAATCAATGTTTTCAAGGACAAAAAAAAAAAATAAAAAATAAAAAAAAGAGGGGAAAGAATTTGCGGATTTTCCAACTCAAAATAATTTTGCGAACCGGATTCCCACTTGTACCCATTTAAACTGGGGTCCATGACCCAGATTCAATCCCACTGGGTCCATGACCCAGATCTAGTCCAAATGGGTCCACGACCCAGATCCAATCCAACTGGGTCCGCAACCTAGATCCAATCCAACTGGGTCTACGACCTAGATCCATTTTTAACTAGGTCCACGACCTAGATCCATGTACCTTTTCAATTGGGTCCACGACCCAGATCCATTCTCAACTGGGTCCGACCCAGATCCATTTCATCTGGGTCCATGACCCAGATTAGCATTTCAACTGGGTCCACGACCCAGATCCATTTCATCAAGGTCCACAACCCAGATCCGTCTCAACTGGGTCCACGACCCAGATCCAATCCAACTGGGTCCACGACCCAAATCCATTTACAACAGGGTCCACGACCCAAACCCGACTCAACTGGGTTTATGACCCAGATCCATTTAGGCTGGGTTTAAGACCCAGATCTACTAAACGTCGAATCCATATCCAATTTTGAACCAAGTTCATGATCTAACAAAGATAACAATCGATCAATCAACTCAAATGCATTCAATTAAAAAAAAAATTTGAAAAGCACCAATTGCAGTCCTTGATCAAAGTCGGTGCCTAGAAAGATCTTACCCTATTGATACGAGGGGGATAGACTACGTCTATTCATGGAATAAGGAGATTTAAGAGTGCCATTGTGCGCCGCCTCTTCCTTGGAGATCTGCCTGGCCGGCGGTGATTTCAGATAACTGAATTGGAGACTACCAAAAACATGGGTTATTCCGACTCGACTTATCTCAAAAATTACCTTTTCAAAATATTTTCCCGACTCCGTGTCGATGCCAGCTCCGTGCTGATGAAATTACTTTTTCAAAATATTTTTTCGACTCCGTCTCGATGCCAGCTCCGTGCTGATAAAATAATTTTTTCAAAATATTTCTCGACTCCGTGTCGATGCCAGCTCCGTGTTGATGAAATCACATTTTCAAAATATTTTCCCAACTCCGTGTCGATGCCAGCTCCGTGCTGATGAAATCACCTTTTCAAAATATTTTCCCGACTCCGTGTCGATGCCAGCTCCGTGCTGATGAAATTACTTTTTCAAAATATTTTCCCGACTCCGTGTCGATGCCAGCTCCGTGCTGATGAAATCACCTTTTCAAAATATTTTCCCGACTCTGTGTCGATGCCAGCTCTGTGCTGATGAAATTACTTTTCTAAATATTTTCCCGACTTCGTGTCGATGCCAACTCCGTGCTAATGAAATTATCTTTTCAAAATGTTTTCCCGACTCCGTGTAGATGCCAGCTCCATGCTGATGACATATTTCAAAATGTTTTCTCGACTCTGTGTCGATGCCAGCTCCGTGCTGATGAAATTACTTTTCAAAATATTTTCCCAACTCCGTGTCGATGCCAGCTCCATGCTGATGAAATTACCTTTTTTTAAAATATATATATATATATATATATATATATATATATATATATATATATATATATTTACCAACTCCGTGGCGATGCCAACTCCGTGCTGATGCCAACTCCGTGTTCATGCCAACTCCGTGTCGATGCCAGCTCCGCGCTGAGTTAATTCCATTTTCAATAACATTTTACCGACTCCATATCGATGCCAGCTCTGTGCTGATGTAATTCTTTTGTAAAATATTTTACCAACTCCGTGTTGATGCCGGCTCCGCGCCAAGAAATTATTTTTCCGTTAAAACTCATAATAAACAACTTTACCTGACCTAATAAAAATATCATGCATCTTCATTTTTGTAAACAAGATAGTAACGCTTGGTCTTCTGTACCCACAGGTGGCCAAGCAAAAGAAATACAAGCAGCCAGAAGTACCTCTATATTTTTTGAGATCATCCACAGTCACCATGAGTTCTTCTGAATCAGCACAGCCCACGGTGGTCGAAACGTCAAGCATCGATCCACAAATCGCAGCATTATTGAAAATAATCGAGAGGCAAGAAAATATAGTAAATACTGTGTTAGCCAACGCCAGCATCATACAAGCTCAAACAATACAGCAATATGCATCTGGATCAAATCAGGATTTACCCGAGCAACCTCCCCAAGGACCACAGACCACCATGCCGCCTGCGGTGCCTGAATACCAGGGGCCCATGTTTTATATTCCACAGAATCGACCACCCCCTGTGGTAATTCCTGATGATGAATGTGAGTACAGAGCTACAGAAACTAAGAGCGCAACAGACGAAAAATTGGCTCAACAAATCGAGTCTCTACAAGAAGAGATGAGAAGAATGAAGGGCCTCAACACGATGAATGTGACTCGATTCAAGGATCTCTGCTTCTACCCCAATGCTCAATTACCGGCTAAGTTCAAGTGTCCGGAGTTTGAGAAATATAACGGAGTAGGGTGTCCTCTGTCACATCTAAAGTTATACTACAGATTCATGTGTCAGTATGGCGAAGATGACAGGTTGTTGGTGCAGTTGTTTCAGAGAAGCTTAATAGGGCCGACACTTAAATGGTTTTCTGGATTGGATCACTCACTCATTAAGAACTGGTAGGACCTAGCCGAGATGTTCTAGCAAAATTACCAGTTCAATATAGATGTGGGTCTGGACCGGAATGACATGGCAAAAATGACAAGAAAGCAGAGAGAAACGGTGAAAGAATATGCACAGAAATGGCGAGAATCAGCCTCACAAGTAAGGCCTGTAATGACCGAACAAGAGATGAACACCACGTTTATCTCAACATTATGGCACGTCTTCTATACTTATCTGGTGGGGCACACCACAGGCACATTCTCCAATCTAGTACAAGTGGCAGATTGGGTCGAGGACGGGATCCGAACCGGTCTGATATTTGACTTCACAAGTCTAGGGGAGACAACTGGAATCCCTTCTCAGAGAAAACCAGTACCTACAGGAAAGAAGAGTCAAGAAACGCAGGTCAACAACGTACAGCCAAACTGATCCCTCTTCATTCCTTCACCAGCACCAAGACCTCAGGTGCCATCAACTTCATGGGCACCAACACCACCAGTTTGGAATCATGCACCTCAAAACTAGTTCAGGGCAAATCCTCCACTAGTTGCACAGCAAGCACCACTATATGAGTAGAACCAACAGGCATGTCCCAACAGAATAAACAGAGTGTTCACCAGGTTACCCATGACATTATCGAAATTACTACCAATCTTGCTCAGGGGTGAGCATCTTGCGAAACGTCCACCAAATCCTGAGGCTGCTAAAGGGCCAGGGTACAACCCCAATTTTTTTTGTGAATTTCACATGGGTGCACCAGGGCACTCTACATACCAATGCTGGCAACTCAAACATCAAGTACAGAACCTGATCGATAAAAGGACTCTCAACCTAGATGGACCTGCCAACCCGCCCCAACAACAGAATATCAATCAAAACCCCTTACCAACTCACAATGGAGAGGGGAGCGGGCACAGGGTAAATGCTGTTTGTGGAGAACTCGACTTCAATCCTTTAAATTTGATAGCGCCTATTGGGGAAAAAATCAAGGTCCACTTAACCAAGGAATCGCAGGCGTCCGCGGTTAACACGGTCAACCATTATACAACAAATTCATCACAAAACTTGTAATTGCCACTCAGATTGGCGGACCTCACCATCCATCCCATTCATCAAAATACTGCTACCCGACCACCTTTAGTTATACCTTACGGATCACCAAACCATCAAAATTCGACCCGACCTCTTCCTGTCATACCATACACACTGCCAACCCTTCAAGGATCAACCCGACCTCCCCTTTATATACCATTCACCTCATCTTCACGTCCACCACTCGTCATTCCATACAATCCTCATGTAACTCCTCCCACCACCATTATGTCCAAATCATCACCACCACCTCTCATTCTCAATGTAAAACCCGATCCACCCAATAACCATATACTCACCCAAACCATTCCCCTATAATTCTAACTAGGCAGTGCCTTGGAGCTACGAGACCACTATCACCACCACAACAGGGGTCGAGATCATGAAGAAAGCCATGGTGGTTGATATCGGCCATATGACAAGAGTTGGGAGATGTCAAAAATTACTAGAAAAGGGGATAAACATCAAGGAAGAAACAAAAGAAACAACAAAAAAGGTGACAGATGAAGAAAAGAGGAAAGCAAAAGGAAAGGGTAAGTTGTACAAAGACGATAAGGCAGAAGAGAAGGCGAAAGTGACAAACCAAGAGGCTACAGACTTCATTAAGCTCGTTCGAAAGAATGAGCATAATATTGTGGACCAGCTAAACAAAGAGCCAGCTCAAATCAGTATATTGGGCCTAATGCAGAAATTAGAAGAACACCAAGAGGCATTACTGAGAGTTTTGAGAAAATTACATGTACCTACAATCACCTCACCGACACAATTGAAGCAAACAGTTGGCTAGATCATGGCCCCCAATCCTATTATCTTCACTAAAAGTGAATTTGTACCAGAAGGGCGGGGGCACGTAGAGCCACTAAACATCATGGTCATGTGCAAGGGCATGATGGTTGCCAGGGTGCTAATTGATAATGGTTCAGCACTTAATGTCTGTCCGCTTGAAACCTTCCGAAAACTCAATGCTGACTGGTCGCATGTCAAACCAAACAACAAGGTTGTTCGAGGTTTTGATAGCTCGAGAAGGGACTCTTTGGGAGAGGTGGATTTACCAATCACGATAGGTCATTGTACCTTCAAGGTAACATTCGAGGTCATGGAGATACCGACAACCTTTAATTTGCTACTGGGCAGACCATGGATCCATATAGCCGGAGCAGTACCATCCTCATTGCATCAAAGAGTCAAATTTATCATGGGACAAAAGATGATATCTGTACTGACAGAAAACCTGATCCCAGCTGGGAAAGCTCCAGATGTGCCATTCATCAACATTGAGATGACGAAGGATAAGGCGATGTACCATTCCTACCAATTTGCTGCTGTTAATCACATTGAGAAGGGAAAAGAGAAGATAAAGGCAAAGCTATCAAGAAAAAATCTGATGATTGATCGGGTTATGAAAAAGACAGGTCACTGACCCAAGCAAGGGTTGGGATCGGGAGGAAAAGGGAGAGATACGCCGGTTGAAGCGAAAAAACATACTCCTTATTTTGGTCTGGGGTTTAGGCCTACAAAAAAGGATATAGCAGAAATGAACGAAAAGAAGAAAGAGCTTCGACTAGCGAGAAGGCAAAACTGGGAACTGAATGTCTGGAATTTGGGCAAGGTCCCTCACATCAACGTTAGTTTCCCAAAATCTCATATTATGCCCGACAGTTTATCAGAACCGTTGCCAACAAAATCGGTAAAAAAACCAAAACTGGTAAATCTTAAACCTGTGCACATTCATGAAGACTCAGTTATTGAGTCCCACTCATCCTCCATAGAAGGCATTGATGTTTTATTCAATGAGGACTCCAACGAAAGTCTGTCAGAGACCACTCTAGAATCCACCAAAGTGGAAACCACTACCAACTAAGGGAACGAATCACCCTTCCCCATGGGCATTGACTGGGCATCAGTCGTCATCCCACCGAGTTTGGGAGGGACTATGCCCCAATCTGACAACAATCAATCAGAGATCATTGTCATCTTCGAACCATCAATCAAATCATCTAACAAATCACTCGTTCATCTCATCCGCCCCCTCAGAGAAAGGGAGACATTGTACAACTGGGAAGAATTCCCATTAACTCTTGAGGCTGTTGAGGCCTAAAAAAAAAAGTCATTAGGCGACATTAGTTTACCCGAGGATCATAACAAGCCCTCGTCCTCGGGTAAAGACTGTTTTGGGGACTTCCTATTTGTATTAACGAATTTGCATGATTGTTCTTCTTATTTCAAGTATCCAGAAACTCACAAAAAAATAAATATTCCTCAAAAAGTGAAAAAATTAAAAATTTCTCAAAAATCAAAAAAATCAAAAAGCTTTCAAAATTACAAAAAAATAGATATCTTTCAAAACCCAAAAAAAGAGTTTTCAAGGGATTTGTCTAGATCAAATGAGTATCCAGATAAAATAGAATTTGAAATGAACGAGTATGATTTCGATCTTGAACTCGATTTCGACCTCATGGGGATCGAAGAAGAATCTGAGGACGAAATGGAATGCCCACCCAAAGAAATCAAAGACTTGGTAGAACGTCACGAGAAAGGTGTTCAGCCAAACATCGAAGATACAGATTCAATCAATCTTGGTACAGAAGAGGACCCGTGAATAGTCAAGATTGGAGCCTTATTAACGTCACAACAGAAAGAGGAAATGGTCAAATTTTTACGAAACTACCAAGACGTCTTTGCATGGTCATACAGGGATATGCCTGGGTTAGATACAGATCTGGTTGTCCACAAAATGCCAATCGCTTCCGGAAGTAAGTCAATCAAGCAAAAACTGAGAAAACTGAAGACAAAATGGACCCTCAAGGTCAAATACGAGGTCATGAAACAGTTTGAAGCCGAATTTCTTGCAGTTTCTTTGTACCCTGAGTGGTTGGCTAACGTTGTCCCAGTACCTAAGAAAGATGGGAAGGTACGCATGCGTGTTGACTATCAAGACTTGAACAAAGCCAGCCCTAAGGATGATTTCCCATTGCCACACATCGACACTCTAGTCGATAGTACAGTAGGGCACGACATGTTCTCGTTCATGGAAGGCTTCTCAGGCTATAACCAGATAAAAATGGTAGAAGAAGATCAAGAAAAGACTGTATTCATCACACCATGGGGTACTTTCCATTACAAAGTCATGCCATTCGGACTGAAGAACGTAGGGACGACTTACCAACGGGCAATGATCGCATTATTCCACGATATGATCCATAAGGAAATGGAGGTCTACGTGGATGACATGATTGCTAAATCCGGCATTGAAGAAGACCATCTGGTGAATCTGAAGAAGTTGTTCGATAGACTCAGAAAGTACAGTTTAAGGCTAAATCTGGCAAAATGCGTGTTCGGGGCAACATCAGGCAAGCTACTGGGGTTTATAGTAAGCAGAAGAGGTATCGAGATAAATTCGGCAAAAACCAAGTATATCCTCGAGATGAAAGCACCCGTTTCAGAGAGAGATGTTCGGGCATTCTTGGGGAGAATCCAATATATTAGCCTTTTCATTGCTTAGCTCACACCTATTTGTGAGCCAGTCTTCAAGCTATTGAGGAAAGACACGCCGAAGAAGTGGAACAAAGACTGTCAGGAAGCATTCAATAAGATCAAGCAATATCTGCTTAATCCACCAGTCTTAGTCCCTCCTACTCTAGGGCAACCTCTACTGATGTATATCTCGGTAAAAGAAACGTCAATGGGATGTGTGCTAGGAAAACATGATGAATCAGGACGGAAGGAACATGCCATCTACTATCTCAGCAAGAAATTCACCGAGTACGAGGCAAAATATTCGACACTTGAGAAGACTTGCTATGCATTAGTCTGGAAATCTCAACGACTACGTCATTACTTGCTCAATTACTCGACTATGCTTATCACCAGGATGGACCCCCTAAAGTACCTATTGGAAAAACCAGCACTAACAGGCCGCACAGCAAAATGACAATTATTGTTATTTGAGTTTGATATCACCTATGTCATTCAAAAAGTCATCAAAGGGCAAGCCATCACTGACCACCTCGTCGAACACCCTTTGCCTAATTACGAGTCATTAAAGACGAACTTTCTGGATGAAGCCATACTATTTATCGAGGTTGAGGATGATGACGATGACAAAGAACCAGGCTGGAAAATGTACTTCGACGGAACAACCAATCAGAAAGGAAACAGAATAAGGGTGGTCTTGATCAAACCAGATGGGTCTCATGTGCCAATCGCCATCAGATTGAAATTCCAATGCTTTAATAACGAGTTCGGATACGAAGCATGCATAGTAAGGTTGAAAGCAGCGTTAGATCTCGAGGTAGATGAGATTGACGTTTTCGGAGATTCAAGCTTAGTAGTCTATCAAACGACTGGAGAATGGAAGACCCGGGAACAGAAGCTGGTCCCTTACCACGAGTATCTAAAGGAACTAAGCTCACGCTTTGACAGGCTCTCATTCACATACATGTCAAGAGCTAAGAATCAGTTCGCAGATGCACTACATACGCTTGCATCCATGATTAGCATTTCAGAAGATCTGATCATTGACCCAATTGAGATTGGAATTCAAGATGAGCCGGCTTACTGTTTTCCCGTCGAAGTAGAAGAATCCGAAGAAAAGCCTTGGTACTCAGACATCAAGGCATATCTCGAAGATCGAACCCTCCCCTCAGATGTAATGTCAAATGATCGCAGAACTGTTCAGAAATTGGCAGGGCAATTCTTCATCAACAATGGCATTCTGTACAAGAAATCACACACGAGGTCTTACTTTTGTGTGTAGTAGAAACAGAAGCAAAATGACTAATTGAGACTGTACATGGGAGAGTCTGTGGGCCCCACATGAATGGTCACATGCTAGCAAAGAAGATTATGCGGATGGGATATTACTGAGCAACAATGGAAAGTGACTGCTATCAGCATGTTCGCAAATGCCATCTGTGCCAAATCTACGTCAACAAGATCAATGCTCCGCCATCAGAATTGCATAACATGACTACGCCTTGGTCTTTTTCGCTCTGGGGAATGGACATCATCGGGCCAATCTCACCTAAAGCTGCAAATGGACATCGCTTCATCTTAATGGCTATCAACTACTTCACCAAGTGGGTAGAAGCTGCTTCATACGCCAACGTCACGAAAAGTAATGTCCTAAAGTTTGTCAAGAACAACATTAACTGCAGATATGGGCTTCCAAGCGAATTGGTGATGGATAATGCCAAGAACTTCAAGAACAAAGATATGATCAAAATGTGCGAAGACTTCCAGATCACTCATCATAACTCTGTACCCTACAGACCTAAGATGAATGAAGTAATCGAGGTAGCCAACAAGAATATCAAGAAGATTATCGAGAAGATGGCAGTTACGTACAAAGATTGGCACGATATGTTACCTTTTGCACTTCACGCATATTGAACCTCGTTCAGAACTTCGACTGGGGCAACTCCGTATTCATTGGTCTACGGAATGGAAGCAATCTTACCCGTTGAGGTTGAGATTCCCTCCCTCCGAATATTGAAAGAAGCAAAGTTGGATGAAGCTGAATAGATTCAGGCTCGGTTCGATCAATTAAATCTGGTAGAGGAGAAACGTCTTGCAGTTATTTGCCATGGACAGATCGATCAGTAACGGATAACCCGTGCCTACAACAAGAAAGTCAAACCTAGAAATTTCTCGCTAGGAGACCTTGTGCTGAAGAAAATTTTGTCAATCCAAGAAGATGCTAGAGGGAAATTCAGATCGAACTATGAGGGACCATTCATCGTGCAGAAGGTAATGACAGGAGGAGCTCTGATCCTTACGGAGATGGACGGACAAGTCTTCCCACAAACGATCAATGCTCACACTGTCAAGAAATACTACGCCTAAAAATCGACCCTAAGATGATGAAAGGCCATCTTTGCTACCCCAAACAAATTATCTAACCCTAGTCAACCCTTTTGAGCCATCACGTTCATTTCTTAACCTAAGATTGCGGCAAGTCAACAACTACAAAACGATACAAAAAAAAGGAAAAAAGAGACAAAAGAAAAGAAAATCAACAAAAATCAAAGTATCAAATTACTCCTGGCCCGCATGAGGATAAACTGTAAACAGCTAAAAATACAAAAAAAATCAAAAAAAGTCAAAAACTCGGATACTTGATCTGAGCTCAACCCAAATCTCCAGCCTAAACAAGTTCGAGAGACGCTGGGAGGAGACATAGATCACCTTTTCGAAACAAAAATAGACGAGCCCCATGTCTAAACTACTCTAAATACATCCAGACCTTAATCTTTTTGTATCATTCCACTACCATAAGCCTAAGCCAACGTTTCGTCCCACCAAAAAGTCCTTTTTGATCAGGAAATGTTATAGGGCAACATAACGATAGTGGCAGCACCAATAATCTTGCAACTCGGTCCGGACCTCAAAAGTCTTATTAGTCGTTGGAAGACTCGAGAGGGGAATCCAAGTCGGATATTCGAAAAAAAAGAGTACTCGAAGTGCAGAGTAGCTGATGTCGCGGCTCAACTTGAGTTGTCGAACCACGAATAGTCGCAGCGAACTCGAGAGGGGAATCCAGATCTATTACTCAAGAAAGAGTGCCACTACAATAGTAGAGTCATCGATCTCGCAGCTCAACTTGAGTCACCAAGCCACAAAGACACAGAGACTCCGAGCAGAATTATAATGAAAAATAAAAAAAATGCAAGCATAGTCTGAAAGGGCATAGTGAAAATCTGAAAGGGCGCTATTAGTAAAAGAATCAGACTATGGCAAGATCAAAGCCACCAGCACGATAAAAATCCCAAAAAGGACTTCGATGCGTAAAAATGTGGAAACCAGGTCTGGTGAAAACCATAACTGGCACCAGGGGCAATAAGGGTTAGTTAAAAAAATAAAAAAATAAAAAACCAAAAAAATAAAAAATATAAAAAAACAAAAAACTCCTGGCCCGTAAGAGTATAAACTGTGAATGGCAAAAATCTTTCCGAAACCCATCTCCCAAGCAGATAACAATCTTCCAATACCAAGGCACTGGGATGACTCTAAAGGAACCGAAAGATAATTGAAGCTTATATCCCCGGTGTTTGGCAAAAATACCAAGATCGTCACAACTGAAAGCACCCTCGATCCGGGGGTTGTGCGGATCCGCTTTTGACCTTTGAGATTTGGGAGTCGCCACCTAGTTATTACGGTCTAGGAACCGAATACTGACTCCAAACGAATAAAAAACTAATCTACTATAGAAAAACTGAATCCGGTGATCACATTACGGGGTTGGAAGGTGTTCGGCACCAACCTCGCCTGGCCAGTGCCGATATCTACTTATCCCAAATAAGACTACATTGCTAATGGCAAAACCTAGATAAAAAATAATAGAAATGTTACTTTCGATACGCAAAGGTTCTATTCCCTCAAATCTGGTGAAACTACTCCTTGTACCGTACTCTTTACTTCGTTCTGTCTTCGAATTTGATTTCTGATCTCCGAGGCAAGGTATCTCCTTTTTGGATCTGGATGCTTCGAATTTGTTATGGATTTTGGGGTGTTTTTGAAAGGTTTCTAGGTGTTTTTCAGGCTAAAATTGAAGTATGGGTGTTAGGTAAGGAGTTGGGACTCTAAAATTAGGGTTTTGGAGAGGTTGTGGAGGCTTCTTCACCTACTTTTTCTAGGATTTTTTTTTTATACGAAAATAGGATGTGGAGGCTCCTATTTATAAAGTTTTTTAGAAGAATAAGGGTTTGATCAGGGTTTCTTTTAGGGTTTTAATTAGGATTTTGACTTTGGTCATATGAAATTGACTTATTCGTTAGGGTTTTGACTTTAGTCTTACGAGATTGACTTGATTAGTTTAGATTAGGGTTTTGATTTAGGATTTTGACTTTAGTCTTATGAGATTGACTTGATTAGTTTAAATTAGGGTTTTGATTTAGGGTTTTGATTTTAGTCTTATGAGATTGACTTTAATACTTTGACTTTAGTCTTTTTTGGTTGACTTTTAATATCTTGACTTTAGCCTTACTTGATTGACTTTAGGATTGACTTTAGTCTTACTTGATTGACTTTAATTTTTGGAGAATCCCCTTTTATTATATCTTTAATTCTTTGGGCCCCCAGATGGAGGGGTCCTTGAATAAATATCCTGGCAACCATCAACAATTTTGCCTGAAAGCCTGATTGGTCGATTTTTTGGTTAAAATTATTAAATTAATTTTATTAATGTTTCACTTTACATTATTTAATAGTTTATTTATTAATTTCAAAATTTTTAATTATTAAAATTGTAAAATTACCGTTTTATCCTAAGAGAGGATTTTTTACGTTTTAAATCGTTTTCAATGTTCGAAGATGTTTTGGAATCAGTTTTTCGTAAGGAATTCAATGGGAATGTTGGTTTTTGTCATTTATGAATTTTTTTGTATGAAATGGTCGTGAACTTTATGAGGGGCATTTTCGTAATTTTCTTAAATTCTGTGAAAATTGGCGAAATGATTTATTTGGTTTCGATTTGTTACTTTATGTGTTTGAATAAGTTTTCCTAATCGTAACGTAGGTTCTAGGGTTGTTTTGATATTAGGGGTATTTTGGTAATTTGATCATTTTTAGTAATTTTTATCGTGAAGCTTCCTTTTGGTCTGCAAGATGATGATTTTTATGTTTCTGGGGTCGTATTTTCCTAACGTAGCGTGGTTTCTAAAGTTTTGTTAGTTCGAGATACCTCATCCGGATTTCTGAAACATATCTGGTAACAAAATAAAGCATTAGAATAAACATCCATCATTGGGAACCGTTGCGATCGCGTTGACGAGTTGATTAATCAGGCGAGTGCAAAAATGGGGTGTCTACAGATGCCCCTCTTTGGCAGAGGGTTGAAGCAAACTAGATAGCAAATCTATTTTGATAGATAGTGCGATATCCGAATGCCAAAGCTAGTGACAGTTCATTTTGCAGCCTGATTTAGCAATTCGTCAGGGTGTTCGGATCCTTGAGGGTAAAACTCTCCCCGAACTAGAAAAATGTCAGGTCCTTGAGCGCAAGCTCTCACTGGCAGTGTCAGATCCTTGAATTTTAGAAAATTCTCCTTGACTGATGTAACAACTGTGCAAGTGTGTGGACTCAAAATCTGAGATAGATTTGAAAGAGTTTGAGTTGGAAATGAGTCAAATCTGAGCATGAAGTAAATATAAACTGAGCATAATTCCAAGAAAACCCTTGGCGACATCTGAGCATAATTTCTAGAAAATCCTCGGCGGCATCTGAGCATAGTTCCGAGAAAACCCTCGACGGTAACTGAGCATAATTCCAAGAAAACCCTTGGCAGCATCTGAGCATAATTCCGAGAAAACCATCGGCGGTAACTGAGCATAGTTCCAAGAAAACCCTCGGCGGCATCTGAGCCTAATTCCAAGAAAACCCTTAGCGGGATCTGAGCATAGTTTCGTGAAAACCCTCGCCGGCATCTGAGCATAATTCCAAGAAAACCCTTGGCGGTATCTGAGCATGGTTCCGAGAAAACCCTCGACGGCATCTGAGCATAATTCCAAGAAAACCCTTGGCGGCATGGCGGTAACTGAGCATAGTTACGAGAAAACCCTCGGCGGTATCTGAGCATAATTCCAAGTAAACCATTGGCGGCATCTGAGCATAGTTCCGAGAAAGCCCTCGGCGGCATCTAAGCATAATTCCAAGAAAACCCTTGGCGGCATCTGAGCATAGTTCCGAGAAAACCCTCGACGGCATCTGAGCATAATTCTAAGAAAACCCTTGGAGAGGCATCTGAGCATAGTTCCGAGAAAACCCTCGGTGGCATCTGAGCATAATTCCAAGAAAACCCTTGAGGGCATCTGAGCATAGTTCCGAGAAAACCCTCGGCGGCATCTGAGTATAATTCCAAGAAAGCCCTTGACGGCAACTAAGCATAATTCTGAGAAAGTCCTCGGCGACATCTGGCTGAGTAAAACTGAGAATGAAGGAATAAATCTGGGAAATAACGATTGAAAATGAAATCTGGAAAAAGAGGGGTTGAATCTGGGAATGAATATATCTGGGACAGAATGAATGCCCTATCTCCTATGTGAGATCCAAAATGCATTTGTTTAAACCTCAAGGTTTTATCCAAAAGTTTTATGAATTTAAAACCTGAGTTTGAACCTCACGAGTTTTTCAAAAAACTGTTATCAAGAGGGTAACCTTAAGTTTGGGGTTCCCATTATCTTTTAGGATTAACATTGCACAAACACAAAATGCCCTTAGTTTGATAATAAACAAGGTACTGGAGATAATTGAATACATCATGTAAAAAATAAAAAAAATGCCCCTAGTATAAGGGAAAATTACATATTAGAGGAAAAAGAAAAATGCCCCTTGTATGAAGGTTTAAAATATTTGATTACCACAAGCGCAATAAAGATCCAACTTTTAATTTTGATTAATTTTATTGAAGATTTTGAGTCAGGCTCAAGAGAACAAAATATTTCTTTTTGAGACTCATCATAGAATTCACCCTTCTCTCCATTGGTTCACTTGGGGAAGTAAGAATTTTCAGATCGATTGTAGACAAGATACTTGTGGCTTCTAAATCTATGCCTGGTATAAGTTTGATTATTCGGATTTCTGATGTTTCAGCTCGAACCGTTCTCAGCTTGGGATTTTCTTTTGTTTTTCTTTGTTGCTCTAACTTTTGCCTAGATCGCCTTTTTCAGGTTTTCAATCTATCGAGCTTGCTCTAACTTTTGCCTAGATCGAGTTTTCAGATTTTCGATCCAGCGAGCTTCTTTTTTTTTCTTAGCTCTAATTGTTGTCAAAGTTGTCCTTTCAGATTTTTAACTTTGCAAGCTTGCCTTAATTTTTGCCTAAGTCGCCTTTTTCGGGTTTTCAACTTAGTAGGCTTCAACATTTTTTTTTTAATCTTTTTCTTCTCCTATGAACTTCTAGAGTTACTGTCTGATCATGCTTTGCTATCTTCCTTGACTTTTCGTACGGTGCTTAGGAGGACTTTTATAGGTAAGCTTAAGACTGGGTATAAAAAGAAAGGAATTTTGAGGCTAAAAAACCCAAATGCCCCTTGTGTGGCATTTCATTTAAAATTTTTTTAAATTTTCTTCCCCATTTTGGATGATATTTCTTTTTTTTTCTTTTGAACTTTTTCTAGATTTTTTTCAAGGAATCTATTTTTTTTCTTTGATGTGGTCGGGCCTGAAGTAACTTCTCAAGTTGCCTACGTACCCCAGAATTTTGGGATTAGACCAAGACGTAGTTCGAATTTTTTCCTCCCCTGGGTTAGGTAATCAGACTAAGAAGGAAAAAAACACAATTTTTCTTTTTTTGAACAGGTTGCAAAGGGGTTGAGAAAGGAGATAATGAACTAGGTAGTAGGAAAATTGATTTCGACAAAAAATGACCTTCTTAAATGTAGTACCGTTTGATTTGGTCAAGGTTAATTGGTTCTGGTAACTCGATTCCATCATGATCTTAAAGTCTGACAGCTTTTTCTGGTAATATTTCCTTGATGATGTATGGACCTCCCCAATTTGGTTTGAACTTCCCTCTAAGGTCAAAGATAGGTGCCCGATTCTCTTTGAGTACTAAATCCCCGACTTGTAAGTGACGGGCCTTGATCTTTTTGTCAAATGCACGGGCGACTCTTCTTTGATAAGCTTGCACGTGATACAAAGCACTCAATCATTTTTCTTCGATCAAATTCAATTCTTCATACCATTGGCGATCCCAATCTATTTCTAACAACTGACTTTCCAACAAGACCCTGAGAGATGGAATTTCCATTTCAACTGGCAAGACCGCTTCCATGCCATACACTAAGGAGGAGGGAGTAGCTCCAGTAAAGGATCAAATTGAAGTTCGATATGCCCATAGTGTAAATGGCAGTTTTTCAGACCAATCTCGATGTGATTGACACATTTTTCTGATAATAGTCTTAAGATTCTTATTAGCTGCTTCGACTGCACCATTAGTCTAAGGGTGGTAAGGAGATGATTTGTGGCGTGAGATTGTAAACTTTGAACACAAAGTAATAACCTCAGCTTTGAAATGTGATCCGTTATCAGAAATCAATTTCGAAGGTACCCCGTATCGGTTGATGATGTTCGTTTGGATAAACTTTGCAACTCGAGACGCAGTGAGGACAGCATAAGAGGCAGTTTCGACCCACTTAGTAAAATAATTGATAGCAACTAAAATATATTCATGCCCGTTTGATGCTTTAGGCGATATTTTACCAATAATGTCAATTCCCCAAACTGAGATAGCCATGGTGAAGTCCGACCAACTAATCGAGAAGGTGGCACATGTATGAGATTTGCATGTATTTGGCATTTGTGGCAGGTCTTGATCATGTGATGACAATCTGTTTCCATCGTAGGCTAGTAGTACCCTTGTCTCATAATTTTCTTAGCTAACATTTTCCCACTCATGTGAGGGCCGCATTCTCCTGAATGTAGTTTAACCATTATCTGTTCACCTTGATCTTCATCGACGCACGACAAATGAATCCCATTATAAGATCTTTTGTATAAACTTCCTGCGCCCAGGATGAATTGAGATGCTAATCTTAATAAAGTTTGTCGTTCCTTCTGTAATGCTTCTTCTGGGAACTCTTGTTTTTCCAACACTTTTTTAATATCTGTGTACCATGGCTTTCCATCAGGTAGTCGAGTAACAATATTTATCTGATAGCAATATGCAGGTTTGTCTTTGACTTCAACAGTGATCGGCCTCAATTCCATGCCAGGGGGCAAATGAATCATTGAAGATAGAGTGGCTAACGAGTCAGCAAATCTATTATCTTCCATTGACACGTGTTGAAAAGAATAGCTTTAAACTTACTTACTAGGTTTAACAAATACTCATGATAAGACTTCAATTTTTCGTCCCTAGTCTTCCATTCTTCCAATTATTGGTGTATGACCAAGGCTGAATCCCCAAAAACTTCAATTTCTGTAATGCCCAGATTCAAAGCAGCTTCAAGTCTAGCGATGCATGCCTCATATTCGACTGTGTTATTGGTGTTAGAGAAGGCTAATTTAATAGTGATCGGAACGTGGCATCCTTTTGGAAAAAACAGGATTGCCCCTATTCCATACCCATTCTGATTGGCGGCTCCATCAAAATACGACTGCTATGTTTGATTTTGAGGCTCTTCTTCAACATGCAAGATATTCTCATCTGGGAACTGATCAACATGCCTTATTCCTTCTACTATCGGGTGATCGGCCAAGTATTCTGTTACAGCTCCCCCCTTGATGGATTTCTGTGTAACGTGAGTGATGTCAAACTCTGATAACAACAATAACCATTGTGCGGTTCTGCCTGTCAGTGCTGGTTTCTCGAAAAGATACTTGAGAGGATCTATCCGAGATAACAAGATAATTGAATGAGATAGCATATAGTGTCGAAGTTTTTGAGTAGCCCATACTAGTGCCAAGCAAGTTTTTTCCAGGGCTGAATATTTTCGTTCACACTCTAACATCTTCTTACTGATGTAGTAGATAGCCCTTTCTTTGCGAGTATTTTTGTCATACTGTGTAAGCTTGCATCCCATAGCTTCTTCTGTGATTGACAGATAAAGAAGAAGTGGTTCACCCGGTGTGGGTGGAACCAAAATAGGTGGGTTCAAGAGATACTCATTGACTTGGTCGAAAGCCTTTTGACATTGCTCATTCCAAGCCGTTGGTTCATTCTTCTTGAGAAGCTTGAAAATAGGTTCACAGACATTGGTGAGTTGAGCGATGAATCTGCTGACATACTAAATTCTGCCTAAAAAATCTCGAATTTTCTTTTCAGTTTCTGGCGGTGGCATCTCTTGGATAGCTTTAATCTTCACAGGGTCTACTTCGATCCCTTTTTGACTGACCACAAATCCCAACAATTTTCCAGAAGTTACTCCAAAAACACATTTCTGCAGGTTGAGGCGAAGTTTGTACTTTTGAATCCTTGTGAAAAAATTTTCTAATGCAGCAACGTGCCCTAGTCATTCTTTGGATTTGACTATCATATCATCTACATAGACTTCGACTTCCTTGTGTATCATGTCATGTAGTAGGGTCGTAGCTACTCTTTGATAGGTGGCTCTGGCATTCTTCAAACCAAAAGGCATAACCTTGTAGCAAAAGGTTCCCCACTGTGTGATGAACGACATTTTTTGCATATCCCGAGGATCCATTTTTATCTGATTGTACCCCCAAAAAGCTGTCCATGAAGGATAATAAAGCGTGCCTTACTGTACTATCTACTAGAACATCTATGTGTGGTAAAGGAAAACTATCTTTTGGGCTTGCTTTGTTTAAGTCTCTGAAGTCTACACACATTCTGATTTTTTCATCCTTTTTAGGCATCGGGACGACATTGGCAATCCACTCAGGGTATTCTACTACTTTCAAAATCCAACGTTAATCTGTTTCGTAACTTCTTCTTTAATTTTCAGAGTCCATTCCGGCTTCATACGTTGAAGTTTCTGTTTAATGGGTCGAGCATCCGGATATAACGGAATACGATGTTAAACAATGTCTGTGCTTATTCTCAGCATATCTTCGTAAGACTACGTGAATACGTCTTTGAACTTTCTAAGCAAGTCTACTATCCCTTTTTGTTCATCGGGAGATAATGTGATCCCAATCTGAATCTCTTGAGGACTTTCTTTTGTTCCGAGGTTGATAACCTCTACTTCCTCCATTGGAGGTTGAGCCCGACGTTCATTTTCTTGTTCAAGTAATTTGATTATTTCAGGGGGAGATTCTTCGTCAGAAGATTTTCCCTCCGAAGTCAGATTATTAGTTAAATTATTATTACGCTCGAGGTAATCAAAAATTTCTTTCATTTCATTAAAAAGAGATGGGGTAATAGGACTCATTGCCAACTTGACAGCCTCACTTAACTTAGCAAAAATAATGGACTTACTTGACTCAGCAGAAACAAATGACTCATCTGGCATGTCAGACTGAACAGGACTAAGGGGACTGACAGACCCAGTCTAGACATGCAACACAGGACTAATTACATGATAGCTAGAGAGACACCTCACAGCAGGTTTGATTGCAGACTGAGGATTTGGGATCCCTTCTCAGTTGACAACCAGGACACTGTGACTTCAATGAATAACTGGTTAATGTTGAGGGAGTCTAGATTGAGCTGCCAGTCTTCAATTTTCTTCTCTTCAGCTTCTGTGCTTGCTTCCTTTTCAGGCCAATCCATACCAAAGAAGATCTCAAATTCCAACAGACGAGTACCTGTGATGTGGTCAAAAAATGGCTCTGGGAACCCACAGTAACGGAAATCTTCTCCTTCATTCACGAAATAACCATTAAGGGTTTTACGATAGGACTTCATTTTGATGAGATTCGTGGTGCGTTTTTGCCTTTTCACAATTGCCTTGTCCCGCTTTGTCTTCCAGTATTGGGCTTAATCTTCATTAGTAGGCTTATATCCTAACCCAAATGTGCCGATGACCTCTTCAATCACTAGTGCCTCTTTAACACCTTGCTGCTTGCGACCTAAGCCCATACTAGGGAAAAATCTCATTTTCTTGAATATATTGGCCATGTAGCAGTCAGAAGTATTTTCCATTGGAAAATATTCTTTCATGGCTTGATCCCATTGAACTGAGCATATCTTTTCAAACTCGAACCCACTGAGCTCTACTCCCTATTGTTATGGCTGAATCTCAAGCAACGGCTCATCCTTAGCTTCAGTACTGTTTATAATCCCTACAATTTCAGCATCTCCATGGAAAGTAATCACTAGCCCATCCTTGATAAACTTGACCTTCTGGTGCAGCGTGGAAGGGATAACTTTGATCTAGTATTACCATGGCCTCCCTAACAATAAATTGAAAGAAGACTGGATATCGATAACCTAAAATTCCACAGGAAATTCAACTATGCCTGTGGATAGTCAAAGGTACGAAATTCCCAGTACATCCCTTTTGGTGTTATCATAGGCCCTAACCCCTTGATTAGTGGGCTTGAGATCTTCAGTTTTAAACCCAAGGCAAATGACGGTCTTCAAAGGGCAAACAATCAATGCACTCCTATTATCAATCAATACCAGAGGTACCCTCATCCCGTTATAGTCAAATGTGATGTGCAATGGCTCAGTGTGGTTTGCTCCTTCCTTTGGGAGATCGGAGTCTGAGAAGGATAAGATATTCTCCACATAAGTCGCCCTTACTATGTTGGCCAGCTGATCTAGAGAAGTATCAAGTGAGACTTGGGTTGTACTTAATACTTTGAGAACAGCCTCCCTATGGGCAGTGGAAGCCATAAGTAAACCCCAAACAGAGATATTAGCTCCTGATTTCTTCAATTGCTTGATAACGGAGTTATCTTCTTTGATAGGATCTTCTCTTTCTTTTCTTGCCAGGACTGCCGGATTATTAACACAGAGTTCTTGTGGCTTAAAAACTCTTCTCCCTCGATTCATATATCTAAATTCATCACAGGAGAGGGAGTAAGGCTCATCTTCTTCAGTTAACAAGTATGGGTCTTCATTTGTCAAAGTACTAGGCTTTTTGGGTTTATCTGAGCCAATAGGTAATTAGTGAATGCGGGGCTACTGTAGTGAGGTAGGGATAAACAATACGTATCATCCGAGGTTAAATCAAATGGTTCATAGTTTGTGGTGAAAACCTCATCAGTGAAGGCTATCCCGATAAGGGGGTAACTAGGCAGTTTGACTTGGATGGGATGGATAAGAGAGACATGATCGAATGGCAATGGTGTGTGAGATTCAGGGTTGGTGGAGATTGATAGGTAGGTAATGGATTAGTGGTGACATTTGGTGGGTTAGGGATTGTGACCTTTTTGTTGTCAATGAGGTTTTGAATGGCATGGCGCAAGGTGATACATCGATCCGTGTGATGGCCAGGGTTTTGGTGGAACTCGCAGAACAAGTTACAATTGTGTCCAGCTGGTAAGGGATTAGGTAAAGGTCGGGGTTGGATAGGGGTAAGAAGCCCTTTTTTCACCAATTTGTGAAAAGCTACAGTGAGACTCATCCCTAGATTGGTAAATTGATGCGGAGTTCGAGGTTGACTTGGGTGAGCCTGGTTATTAGTTCGGACTGGGGGTTGAGTTGGGGTAGTTGACGTGTTGGCTATGTAGACATGGTTGGTGCTAGGTTTAGAAACATAGGATTTCTTAAGCTTGTTATCCGAGGGTTAGAGAGAATCCCAGAGGCAAAAGTGTCCTCAAGTTGGCTTCCGGCTTGTAACAATGACTCGAAAGTAAGGAGATATTGGGCACTAAGTGCTGAGCATATCCTTGTGAGAGGTTTTTTAGGATAATTGCTACTTGTTCCTTCTCCGAAGGTCTATCCCATATTTGGGCAGCCTTGGCCCTCCAGCGACCACTGAAATTAGTGAATGTCTTCCCATTTTTCTGTTTAGTTGCCTCCAAATCTCTTTTTGAAGTCTCAATCTCGGTACTGTACTTATACTGATGCCAGAAGGCCTTTGACATGCTCTTCAGGGTGCCCACAGTAACTAGATCTACAGACATTAGCGAACGTAGTGCTGATCCTGATAAAGTTCTCTGAAACAATGTCATATGTTCGTCGCTGAGCCCCATAGTGCGCATGTTAGTAATATACACCTTAAGATGTGTTTTTGCACACCCTATACCACTAAACTTGTCCATTTCTGGCATCACAAACTTCTCGGGCAAATGGATTCTAGGGATGCGATTCAGAGCTTCAATGCCTGCTGCAATTTCTTCAATACCCTTTATACTCTTCATAGTCGACTCTAATTGAGACATTCTGTTAGTTAACATTAGATTTTCATCAACATACTCTTCGTCTCCGTCAAGTTCAAAGACTTCACGTGGACATCTCTCTTCTGCCTTCTTTCTTTTTGGGTCATCTAGGGGATTGCCCATTGATTTCGAGGTCTGTTCTAATACTTCCACTTTGCCTTTTATACTGTTGATATCATTAGCAAAGGCTGTCAAGATCTTACGGATCTCTGTAAGTTCAGATTCTGAAGCCATCTTTCCTTCTTGATTTGGTACTGTAGCTTATTCTAACCGACTGGACTTACGACTCCAACTAGGAGGTGGACGCTTGAGTTTGGGCTCAATGATAATCCTATATGACCCCATCAAAAGTAAATTTAGTCAATTTCAGTATTATCCTCTTGATAACATTTTAAGGAATCATTTCATTGAAGTTTGTGCATCAATCCATTAATTAATCCATTCACATAATGAACATTCAAAGAAGAAATCAATATTTATTTGAAAGAAAAATAGCTTTATTGAAAATGATTGACCAATAAATATTCTTATTAAAAACATCTTTCAACAAATTTGACTTGAACTATTTTTACATGGACGCTTGGTTTTGTCTTGATGGTCATCCGGATTGCTGTTAGGCTTGACCCTCTTGGCTCTAACAACTGGCTTTTTGAATTCTATTGGTCCGTCTGGATACCCTAAGGTGCGCTTGTTCCAAGCTTTCTCAATGAGGTGTACTAACTTTTTAGTCAAAGGCTCGGGGGGAAAGAAAGCTTTGTGCTGAGGTAAAGATAGCTCTATAGGTACGTCGTATTTTTCTGGGATCAGATTAGGATGGTAAAAAAATGTTTCTTATAAACCGATCAGACGGACATAGTAGGATCCTTTGGTTCCTAGAACAGGGGGATCAGTCATCCACCAAGGGCATCTAAAATCGATATGACAGGTAAGGCGAGAGTCTAACCATTTGCTCCAAGCTTTGACTGAGTTGTGACGCACTAACAGGTTTCTCTTGGAAAAGTGTTCTGGCCCATATTCGAGGTTTGAGGCAACATCTATGATTTTGAGACGATCAAAAAGCCACATATAGAGTAAGCAGGGGCTTCCTTTGAAGCTTTCCCGCTCACCATTTTTTATGACATCTAAACCTGAGAAAGTTTCAGCTAGGATGAGAGGTATCGGGTTAGCTTTTCTTGAGAGTTGAGAGGTTATATCTATGAAGGACTCAGGGATAGTTTGGCCATCACTATTGGAGGTCAGTATGTATTGGGCTAAGATTCCTAGGCACAATCGATAATCTCTAGTAGCTCGCCAGGCTTCAAGTTTTACATTGATAGGGTGACTGCGAGAGCAATACGGGCCCAGTAAAGGTACTAAGTCCAATCTCCCGTTATGAACTAAGGCATTGGCTTCTTCCTTGAAAATGTTCAGTCCTGTAGTGAGGTCACCAGAATATCTGATTTTCAATGAGGGCCTGACTAGAGGTCCTGAAGTGGATATCCCCATGATGCCACAATATTCCTTGTGAGTGGGGCACAAATGCAAATACCCCATATGAAATATATGAAGATAGGGGTTCCATCGCTTAGTCATAGCGCGTAAGAGGTTCCAGTCTATTTCAAACTCGTGGAAGTAGAGAGCACTCCTCAACATGAATCTCCCAAAATTGATCTTTGGAAAACATTCTGGTTTGACACAAAAGGGTATTTTAGTACTCTTCCAAGGTCCATGTAAAATATCAACTTTCTTTTTATTTTCTTTTAGAAAATATTTTCCTTTCGAAAAACCTTGTTCTTATGGAAAACATTTTTTTGGAAAATATTTTTTTTAAAAAAACACTTCTTTTGGAAAACATTCTTCTTTGGAAAATATTTTCTTTCTATAAACTATTTTTCTTTGAAAATTTGATTTCCATTTGGATTTAAATGGCTTGGTCCATTATGATTATTGGATCGGGATGGACTGGGTCATTATTATAAAAGAGTGGATTCTTTATTGGGTCGGTGTACCCATTTTAATTAGTTAAAAGAAAAACTTTAATCCTTGAGGGCAGCTATATATTTTGATCTCATCATCCACATCATTCACATCAATCACAAAGTCTCATAAGATTCCATTCAATGAACAACCCAGGAACACCCACGATAAGTTCGAGTCGTGACCTATAGGGAAGGTTTCTAGACTCTAAGCTTACTACGTGCAATGCATTTTTATCTAGCCACCCTTGCCCAAGCACACCTATATACCTCTCGATACGTGGTGACTTGGTTTGATATACCGTATAGGTGATAATCTAAAATCTCAACTTACTTCTCTGTGTAGACACCCCATTTTTGCACTCTCCTGATTAATCAACTCGTCAAACCGATCACAAAGGTTCCCAATGATGGATGTTTATTCCAATGCTTCATTTTGTTACCAGATATGTTTCAGAAATCCGGATGAGGTATCTCGAACTGACAAAACTTAGAAACCACGCTACGCTAGGAAAATACGACCCCAGAAACATAGAAATCATCATCTTGCAAATAAAAAAGAAGCTTCACAATAAAAATCACTAAATTACCAAAATACCCCTAACATCAAAACAACTCTAGAGCCTGCATTACGCTTAGGAAAACCCACTCAAACACATAAAACAATAAATCAAAACCAAGTAAACACAAAATTTGACTTACGAAAATACCCCTCATAAAGTTCACCAATTTCACACAAATTTCATGACAAAATTACGAAAATACCCCTCATAAAGTTCACGATCATTTCATACAAAAACTTCATAAATGACAAAAACAATATTCCCATTGAATTTCTACGAAAAACTGATTCCAAAACACTCTTGGAACATTGAAAAACGACTTAAAACGTAAAAATCATCTCCGAGGGCAAAACGGTAATTTTCACAATTTTCATAATTAAAAATTCGAAATTAATAAATAAAATATTAAATAATTAAAGTGAACATTAATGAAATTAATTTAAAAAGTTGAACCTAAAAAATCAATTAATTGGACTCGAGCAAGCAATTGTTGAGGGTTCGGGGATAATTTCTTTAAGGACCCCTCCATTGGGGGTCCAAAGAATTAAAGATATAATAAAAGAAGGGTTCTCCAAAAATTAAAATCAATCAAGCAAGACTAAAGTCAAGATATTAAAGTCAATCAAATAAGACCAAAGTCAAATAAAAGTAAATCAAGGAAGATTGAAGTCAAGGTCAATCAAGTGAGACTGAAGTCAAAATTAAAGTCAATCAAGAAAGACTGAAGTCAAAATTAAAGTCAATCTCATAAGACTAAAGTCAAAACCCTAAATTAAAAACCCTAATCTAAACTAATCAAGTCAATCTCATAAGACTAAGGTCAAAACCCTAAATCCAAACCCTAATATAAAACTAATCAAGTCAATCTCTAAAACCCTAAGACTAAGTCAAAACCCAAATTGAAACCCTAAAAGGAACCCTAATCAAACCCTAATGCTTCTAAAAACTTTAAAAATAGGAGCCTCCACACCCTATTTTCGTATCAAAGAAAAAACCCTAGAAAAAGTAGGTAAAGAAGCCTCCATAGCCTCTCTAAAACCATAATTTTGGAGCCCCAACTCCTTCCCTAACACCCCTACTCCGATTTTAGCCTAAAAAACACCCAAAAACCTCTCAAAAACATCTCAAAAATCCACAACAAATTTGAAGCACTCAGATCCAAGAAGGAGATACCTTACCTCGGAGATCAGGAATCAGATCCGGAGATAGAACAAAGTAAGGAATACGGTACAAGGAGCCATTCTAACCAGATCTGAGGGAATAACACTTTTGCAGATCAAAGGTATTTTTTATTTTTTATTTTTTTAATCTAGGTTTATCATTAGCAATGTAGATCTATTTGGGATAAGTAGAGACCGGCATTGGCCGGGCGGGGTTGGTGCCTAACACCTTCCAACCCCGTAACATGATCCCCGGGTTCAGATTTCTATAGTAGATTAGTTCTTTTTATCCATTGTAGGGTCAATTTGGTTCCTAGACCGTAATAACTAGGTGACGACTCCCAAACCTCAAGAGTCAAAAGCGGATCCGCGCACCCCGCGGATCGAGGGCGCTTTCAGTGGCGACTCCACTGGGGACTATTGAGGATCAAACTTGAAAAACCCCAAGTATGGGAGCATTGCCAAGATGACCTAGTTTTTTTTTATTATTTAGTTGGATTTATTTTATTTATTTTTTCTGTTTATTTATTTTTTATCTTGATTGTAGATGATTTTGGGTATTGCATTTTTTTTCTCCAATTAAGGATCACTTTTCGATGACCCCTAAATAATGAAAGATTCAAATTGACCTATGAAAATGATGGAATGATGAAGGTTGGACAGAAATATTAAAACATTTTTAGAGAATATTCTAGTAAGAATTAAGTCTAAGAGCCTTTAATAAAACATAGATCTCGTCGAGTAGATTAATTTAGAATCTGAGTTCACTCAATTTCGTTATCGGAAGCCTTAGATATCATCGATGCAAGTTCAATCTGTAAATCTGGAATTATTTCTGAATGAAAGTTGGGACAGCAATGTTAAAACTTTTTTAGAGAATATTCTAGTGAGAATTAAGTCTGGGAGCCCTTAATAAAATATAGATCTCGTCGAGTAGATTAATTTAGAATCTGAGTTCACTCAATTTCGTTATCGGAAGCCTTAGATATCATCGATGCAAGTTCAATCTGTAAATCTGGAATTATTTCTGAATGAAGGTTGGGACAGCAATGTTAAAACGTTTTTACAGAACATTCTGGTGAGAACTAAGTCTGGACACCTATTAATAAAATGTAGATCTCATCGAGTAGATTAATTTAGAACTTGAGTTCACTCGATTTCGTTATCGGGAGCCTTAGATATCATCGATGCAAGTTCAGATTGTATTTTCTTAATTCACAGAAAATCTGAATTTATCTAATGTTGGCACAATTAATGTTCTTGAGAGTGAGCTCATCTCAACCATTGTCATTCTATCATCAATGTAACACTTATTGGAATCTCGATTTATTTTGGATCACTCAAAAGTGATCATTGATTGGACCTTAAAAATTATAAAAATTATGCCTATTGCAATGTTTGTTTGATCAATTATTATATGCCATGCTCATTAATTGATTTGCCATGATCTTGACAGATATATTTGTGATGGGTTTGATTTCATCTTAATTTCGATGTGATGGGTTTTGGATTATTTTCTTGATTAATATTCATTTGATATCCATATGTGATGACATAATCTGACCCATGGGCCCACGTGTTTGAAAAAGGCCCCGGGCACACCCCACCCTATTTTGCACACACCACAAGCACGTTTACTATTTTACCCACTTACACGTCCCATATAGCCAACGTGGCACTAGTGCGTGGCCCGGTCTCTTCGGAGATGCGACGTCATTCATGAAAACCACAACTCCAGTCACGTACCTTAGGGTATATCAAACTGGGGGTATCAATACCGTCTGATCAGGTGATTCTGAGAGGTATATTGATGCACCCAGGCTGGAGCGACCTGAGCCTTTGACCTATTGTGAGCCACACAGTCACATGTCCCGATTGCCAACGTAGTACTAGTACGTGGTCGGTCCCCTCGTGGGATGCCAAACCATTTATGAAAGCTACAACCCTTGACTCGTACCCGTAGGTATAAAAGATAATCTAAGTGTATCAATTGCACTTCTTGGTCAAAATCGGTGCCTAAGCAGATCTTGCCCCGCTGTACCCTACTGTACGAGGGGGATAGACTACGTCTATTCTAGACGAGAGGTATTTAAGTGGGCCCTTGCTCAGCATTGTGCGCCACCTCTCAACTAGAGATCAAACTGGCTGTTTTTGGCTTCAGAGAAGTGAATTGAGGTTTTAGATTATCACCTATACGGTATCTCAAACCAAGTCACCACGTATCGAAAGGTATATAGGTGTGTTTGGGCAAGGGTGGTCAGATAAAAATGCATTCCACGTAGTAAGCTTAGAGTCTAGAAACCTTCCCAGTAGGTCACGACTCGAACTTATCGTGGGTGTTCCCGGGTTGTTCATTGAATGGAATCTTATGAGACTTTGTGATTGATATGAATGTCTGTGAATGATGAGATCAGAATGCATGTGAATGATGAAATGGATATATGTGAATGATGAGATCAGAGTGTATGATTGTCCTCAAGGATAAAAAATGTTATTTTTGAAAATCAAAATGAGTGCACCGACCCAATAAAAAATCCATCTCTTGCAAATGACCCAGCCCAACTCGATCTAACAATCCTGATCGATCGGGCCATTTAAATTGAAATAGAAATCAAATTTTCAAAGAAGAAAATAGTTTACAAAGGGAAAGTATTTTCCAGAAAAAATATTTTTCAAAAGAAGTGTTTTCCAAAAAAAGTGTTATTCTCTAAAAAATGTTTTCTAAGAAAAAACGTTTTCCAAAAGATATTTTCCATAAAAACAAGATTTTCCAAGAGAAGATACTTTCCAAATAAAAAACTATTTTTCAGAGAAAAAATATTTTTCAGAAGAAAATGTTTTCCAAAAGAAAAGAAAAAGAAGGAAAAATAATTTGCAAAAGATCTATTTTTGCATGAAAAGTTTTTATGGACCTTGGAAAACTACCAAAAAATGTTGCAAAAAAATAATCAGATAAAAACAATATTTTCCAATATTTTTCAAGAGTGCAACATAATTATTTTTCTTCTGAACAATCATTGAATGGATGAATTTTTTAATGGATTGGTGCACAAAATTCAATAAAATCTCAGGGTTCATTTAAAATGTTATCAAGGGGGTGACACTGAAATTGGTTAAATTCACCTTCAAAGAGGTTTAAGGGTTATCATTGTATCTAAGCTCAATCGTCCATCGTCTAGGCTAGGGTTGTAAATCCGGTCATTTAGAGTAAACGTCAATATCAAATCAATAGTCAGAAATGACCTCAAAATTTCTCAACATCGTCCAGTTGTTCTTTGAAGATCATAGTACTTCAATCCTACCGGTTATAAGCAATATCTCAGTCCTCAGTCCTAATCAAACTCGTGTGGGTACTTGTCTTGAGTTTTCATGAGTCCTTTGAGTTAACTCGAGTCCTTTTTTCCAGCAAGGTCATGTCTTCCTTAGATTGATTCTACTCTTCCCTATTGAGTTAGGTTAGTTCATCGAGTCTATAGGTGTCTGTTGCCCCATCTGAAATTGATCAGATAAAGGAAATTTTGGAATACCTCGAGCGTATTAACGAATTAACTAATTATTTGATAGATTTCGTTTCTGAACAAGAAGATAAGAGTCGGGCTCAACCTTTAATCGAGAAAGGAAGGTTTAACCTCAAAACAAAAAATAATTCCTAAAGAGATTCAAATAGAAACCATCTTATCCCTAACGGAACACGAGGGGATAATGAATTTACTCAGAAATTTCAAAAGACTTGTTCGTGTGATCATATGAGGGTATGTTAGGTACAAGCTTGGGTGTTGTTCAATACGGAATATATACTCGTCTATATCGATGGAATTAAAGAAGATGTTATAAAATGTATCAGCACTATCCTTACTACATCTTGAGTTTCAAATCACATATTATCAGTCGATATGGGGGTACCTTTTGAACTGATCTCTGATAATGGGTCGTACTTCAAAGCATAAATCATTACTCTATGTTTAAAGTTGAAGATCCGGAAGCACAAATCATCCCCCTACCATCCTCAGATCAATGGAACGGTTGAAGCAGTTAGTAAGAGTCTCAAGACTATCATCAGGAAAATGTGTCAATCACATCGAGATTGGTCAGAAAAATTGTCATTCACGCTATGGACATATCGAACTTCAATTCGATCCTCTAGTGGAGCTACTCCCTACTCCTTATTGTATGGCATGGAAGCAGTCTTGCCAGTTGAAATGGAAATTTCGTCTCTCAGGATCTTGTTGGAAAATCATTTGTTAGAAACAGATTGGGTTCGACAGCAGTATGAAGAATTAAACTTGATCGAAGAAAACGAGTTAAAGTCCTGTATCATGTGCAAGCTTATCTAAGAAGAATCACCCGTGCATTCGACAAAAAGGTCAAAGCTCATCATTTACAAGTCAAGGATTTAACTATCAGACTTCAAAGAAAATTGAACACTCCTCCTCGACTATAGGAGAAAGTCTGAACCCAATTGGAGAAATTCATTTATTAAGGAAATACTGTCTGGAAAAGTCGTCAGACTTCAAGATCATGATGGAAGTGAACTACCAAAGTCAACCAACCTTGACCAGATCAAATGGTACTACATTTAAGGAGGCCATCTTTGGCCGAATCAATTTTCCTGCTACCCAGTTCATTATCTCGTTTCTGAGCCCTTTGTAGCCTTTAAAAAAAAATGATGCCTTTTTCTTTCTCAGCCTGATCACCTAACCTAGGGGAGGGAAGATCCGAACTACGTTTTGGTCTGATCCCAAAAATTTGGGGTACGTAGGCAACCTGAGAAGTTACTTCAGGCCCGATCACACCAAAATAAAAAAATAGATTCCCCGATAAAGAAAAAATCTAAAAAGAAAAAATTCAAAAGAATGGGGAAGAAAATTCAAGAAGAAGTTTAAATGAAATGCCACACAAGGGGCATTTGGGTTTTTGAGCCTCAAAATCTCTTTCATTTTATGCCTAGTTCGAAGCCTACCTATAAAAGTCCTCCTAAGTACCGTGTGAAAAAGTCAAGGAGGGTAGTAGAACATGATCAGACAGTGATTCTAGAAGGTCAGAGGAAAAAAAAAAAAAAAAAAAGCTCGCTAGATTGAAAACCTGAAAAGGTGATCTAGGCAAAAGTTAGAGCAAGCTCGATAGATTGAAAACCTGGAAAGGCGATCTAGGCAAAAATTAGAGCAATAAAAAAAAATAAAAAAAAAACAGAAGAAAATCCAAGCTGAGAGCAGTTCGAGCCGAAACGTCAGAAATCCGAATAATCAAGTTCAATACTCAGCTTAAACCAGGCATAGATTCAGAAGCCACAAGTATCTTGTCTACGATCGATCTGAAAATTCTTACTTCCCCAAGTAAACCAATGGAGAGAAAGGTGAATTCTATGATGAGTCTCAAAAGGAAATATTTTGTTCTCTTGAGCCTGACTCAAAATCTTTAATAAAATTAATTAAAATTAAAAGTTGAATCTTTATTGCGCTTGTGGTAATCAAATATTTCAAATCTTCATACCAGGGGCATTTTTCTTTTTCATCTAGATATGTAATTTCCTCCTTATACCAGGGGCATTTTCTTTATGATGTGTTCAATTATTTTCAATGCCATGTTTATTGTCAAACTAGGGACATTTTGTTTTTGAGCAATGTTAATCATAAAATGAGAATTCCAAACTTAAGGTTACCCTCTTGATAGCAGTTTTTCAAAAAACTCTTGAGGTTCAAACTCAGATTTTAAATTTACAAAACTTTTTTAAAACCTTGAGGTTCAAACAAATGCATTCTGAATCTCACATAGGAGATAGGACATCCATTCTGTCCCAAATTTATTCATTCCCAGATTCAACCACTCTTCTCCAGACTCATTTTCAATCGTTTCTCTCCCAGATTTATTTCTTTGTTCTCAGTTTTACTCAGTCAGTTTCCGCCAAGGGTTATCTTGGATTTTGCTCAGATGCCGCCAAGGTTATCTTGGATTTTGCTCAGATGCCGCCAAGGGTTATCTTGGACTTTGCTCAGTTTCCGCCAAGGGTTATCTTGGATTTTGCTCAGCTGCCGCCAAGGGTTATCTTGGATTTTGCGCAGATGCCGCCAAGGGTTATCTTGGATTTTGCTCAGTTGCCGCCAAGGGTTATCTTGGATTTTGCGCAGATGCCGCCAAGGGTTATCTTGGATTTTGCGCAGATGCCGCCAAGGGTTATCTTGGATTTTGCTCAGTCTCCGCCAAGGGTTATCTTGGATTTTGCTAAGATGCCGCCAAGGGTTATCTTGGATTTTGCTCAGTCTCCGCCAAGGGTTATCTTGGATTTTGCTCAGATGCCGCCAAGGGTTATCTTGGATTTTGCTCAGTTACCGCCAAGGGTTATCTTGGATTTTGCTCAGATGCCGCCAAGGGTTATCTTGGATTTTGCTCAGTTGCCGCCAAGGGTTATCTTGGATTTTGCGCAGTTGCCGCCAAGGGTTATCTTGGATTTTGCGCAGATGCCGCCAAGGGTTATCTTGGATTTTGCGCAGATGCCGCCAAGGGTTATTTTGGATTTTGCTCAGATGCCGCCAAGGGTTATCTTGGATTTTGCTCAGTCTCCGCCAAGGGTTATCTTGGATTTTGCTCAGATGCCGCCAAGGGTTATCTTGGATTTTGCTCAGTTGCCGCTAAGGGTTATCTTGGATTTTGCTCAGATGCCGCCAAGGGTTATCTTGGATTTTGCTCAGTTTCCGCCAAGGGTTATCTTGGATTTTGCGCAAATGCCGCCAAGGGTTATCTTGGATTTTGCTCAGTCTCCGCCAAAGGTTATCTTGGATTTTGCTCAGTTGTCGCCAAGGGTTATCTTGGATTTTGCTCAGTCTCCGCCAAGGGTTATCTTGGATTTTGCTCAGATGCCGCCAAGGGTTATCTTGGATTTTGCTCAGTTTCCGCCAAGGGTTATCTTGGATTTTGCTCAGTTTCCGCCAAGGGTTATCTTGGATTTTACTCAGATGCCGCCAAGGGTTATCTTGGATTTTGCTCAGTTTCCGCCAAGGGTTATCTTGGATTTTGCTCAGTTTCCGCCAAGGGTTATCTTGGATTTTGCTCAGTTGCCGCCAAGGGTTATCTTGGACCTTGCTCGGTTGCCGCCAAGGGTTCTCTTGGATTTATGCTCAGTTTACGCTCAGTTTAAATTTACTTCATTTTGACTCATTTCCAACTCAAACTCTTTGAAATCTATCTCAGATTTTGAGCCCACACACTTGCACAGTTGTTATATCAGTCAAGGAGAATTTTTCAAAATTCAAGGATCTGACACTGCCAGTGAGAGCTCGCGCTCAAGGACCTGACATTTTTCTAGTTCGGGGAGAGTTTACGCTCAAGGATCCGAACGCCCAGACGAATTGCTAAATCAGGCTGCAAAATGAACTGTCACTAGCTTTGGCATTCGGATATCGCACTATCTACCGAAATAGATTTGCTATCTAGTTTGCTTCAACCCTCTGCCAAAGAGGGGCATCTGTAGACACCCCATTTTGCACTCTCCTGATTAATCAACTCGTCAACCCGATCGCAAAGGTTCCCAATGATGGATGTTTATTCCAATGCTTCATTTTGTTACTAGATCGTTATTGACACGTCATCTTTTGCTAATGTCACCCCAATTTTCATGTAAATCAATGACTAATTATCATAATCAAAATGACATTAGCACCATTGGTGTGTCGATAACACTCACAAAGAATCCATAGTCATTCTCTATTCAATTAGAGTGTGGGCTGTTAGTTTTTAATTCTAAATATCATCAAAAACGAAGAGAGAAAAAAAATCACTTAATCCGTGAACAAGAAAGTAAAATCGAGCCTACTTACCCATTTAATTCTCTAAAAAATAATCGGGCGTAAATTCCACTTTTAATTTCATCCAAAACAAATATCCACAGAATCCGATTGAGACGAATCAGCTAATTAATCAACAAAATCTGCAATTTTTTTTTTCGAAGCAAAACATTGGAAGGATTTTTTGAGGTTCAAACCCAAACGAGTGGTGAAATTTCGATGAGCACCAATGATCATTTAAAAAAAAAAAACATCAAGTCAATCAAGAAGAAAGATTTGCAAAAACTCTCACAAACCGAAATATCAATGGCTGATTTTTGGATAAACCTGCGATTTGATCGAATGGAGCAACGAAAATACCGATCGGCCTGATCACCGAAGTTCAAACTCTCTTAAAGTGTGATTAGGAATTAAATCGGAATTTATTTTTATTGGATCTCATTCGCAAATTGAATTTATCACGGTCTGAACCAGCGAATAAGGAATTTTTCAACGAAACAGAAAAAAAAATAAAAACCAATTTGCTCCTAATGAAAATCTTTTAATTCGAGTCGGTGTTTTTTTTTTTAAATTCTATTTTGAATAAAAAAGAATCAGCGATTTTACTCAATATTAATACTGATTGGGCTGAGGTTTCAGCCGATATAACAGAGAGGTGGGTTCATTCTCTGTTAAAAACGATGAACCCAAGTTGATTTAATCATCACAAGAGGATGATGTGGTAATAGAATGACGATTTTGCTTCTTACACATGAGATTAGCGCTGATTGGGCTGAGGTTTCAGCCGTTATGATAGAGAGATGGGTTCGTTCTTTGTTAAAACGATGAACCCAAGTTGATTTAATCATCTCAAGAAGATGAGGTGGTAATAAAAATATTAAAACGCCAAAGACCATATCGATTTGAGAGAAACTAAGGCTTCGAGGTTTCAGCCGATCGGTTGGAGCTTTTGTTGGAAAAAATGTCACCAGTTGGATCTTTTAAGAAGACGATGCGGTAATAGAAAAAATGAGATTTTATTTATTACACACCATTTATGTGTTGCTGTGAATAGAACAAAAAAAAACGAAATTTTTTTAAAAAAATCAAATTTTTTTTTACACACCAGCCCCACATTGCTGTTCACAGATCCTCCAAAAAAAAAGAATTAAAAAAAAAAACTCTTTTTATGATTTCCTTTTTGCTGTCAACATTACTTTCCTAAAAAAAATTATTTAAGCTAATTACACACTTTTTTTTTCAAAATTTTTTTTAAAGAAAATTAAGAAAACAACACGCTATCCATTGATCAACCGCACACACCCTACATAAAATAAAAAAATAAAATAAAATAAAGTAAAATAAAAAAGATCTACACACGTAAAAATCAAACGGCATGGTCTACCAATCACCATACTATTTTCAATAAAATCAACCATTCCAAAACCCTTCATTATTTAGGACCACCTTAGATGACCCTTGATTAACTCACAAGAATAATATGCCGAAGCCAAATATTTAAAGTCAAAACGCATGCTCAATAATCGAAAAAAAATAACAAAAAACAAAGATACAAATAATAATAATGAACAAACAAATAAACCAAGAAATAATAAAAAACATCCTAGGTCATGTTAGCGATGATCCCATACTTGGGGTTTTTCAAGTCTGATCCTCAATTATCCCTAGTGGAGTCGCCACTGAAAGCGCCCTCGATCTGCGGGGTGTGCGGATCAGCTTTTGACCCTTGAGGTTTGGGAGTCACCACCTAGTTATTACGGTCTAGGAACCGAATACTGACTCTAAACGGATAAAAAACTAATCTACTACAGAAAAACTGAATCCGATGATCACATTACGGGGTTGGAAGGTGTTAGGCACCAACCCCGCCTGGCAGTGCCGGTCTCTACTTATCCCAAATAAGACTACATTACTAATAGCAAAACCTAGATAAAAAATAATAGAAATGTTACCTTCGATATGCAAAGGTTCTATTCCCTCAGATCTGGTGAAACTACTCCTTGTACCGTACTCCTTACTTCGTTCTGTCTCCGGATCTAATTTCTGATCTCCGAGGTAAGGTATCTCCTTCTTGGATCTGGATGCTTCGAATTTCTTATGGATTTTGGGATGTTTTTGAAAGGTTTCTAGGTGTTTTTCAGGCTAAAATCGAAGTATGGGCGTTAGGTAAGGAGTTGGGGCTCCAAAATTAGGGTTTTGGAGAGGTTGTGAAGGCTTCTTCACCTACTTTTTCTAGGATTTTTTCTTTTATACAAAAATAGGGTGTGGAGGCTCCTATTTATAAAGTTTTTTAGAAGAATTAGGGTTTGATTAGGGTTTCTTTTAGGGTTTTAATTAGGGTTTTGACTTTGGTCTTATGAGATTGACTTAGTCTTTAGGGTTTTGACTTTAGTCTTATGAGAGACTTTAATACTTTGACTTTAGTCTTTTTTGGTTGGCTTTTAATATCTTGACTTTAGCCTTACTTAATTGACTTTAGGATTGACTTTAGTCTTACTTGATTGACTTTAATTTTTGGAGAACCCCCTTTTATTATATCTTTAATTCTTTGGGCCCCCAGATGGAGGGGTCCTTGAATAAATATCCTGGCAACCATCAACAATTTTGCCTGAAAGCCTGATTGGTCGATTTTTTGGTTAAAATTTTTAAATTAATTTTATTAATATTTTACTTTACATTATTTAATGGTTTATTTATTAATTTTAAAATTTTTAATTATTAAAATTATAAAATTATCGTTTTGCCCTCGAAGAGGATTTTTTACGTTTTAAATCGTTTTTCAATATTTTAAGATGTTTTGGAATCAGTTTCGTAAGGAATTCAATGAGAATGTTAGTTTTTGTCATTTATGAATTTTTTGTATGAAATGGTCGTGAACTTTATGGGGGCATTTTCATAATTTTGTCGAATTATGTGAAAATTGGTGAAATGATTTATTTGGTTTCGATTTGTTACTTTATGTGTTTGAATGAGTTTTCCTAATCGTAACGTTGGCTCTAGGGTTGTTTTGATGTTAGGGGTATTTTGGTAATTTGGTAATTGTGATTTTTATCGTGAAGTTTTCTTTTGGTCTGCAAGATAATGATTTCTATGTTTCTGGGGTCGTATTTTCCTAGCGTAGTATGGTTTCTAAAGTTTTGTTAGTTCGAGATATCTCATCCGGATTTCTGAAATATATCTAGTAACAAAATAAAGCATTGGAATAAACATCCATTATTGGGAACCGTTGCGATTAGGTTGACGAGTTGATTAATCAGGCGAGTGCAAAAATGGGGTGTCTACAACAACCAAAGATTTTACAAACTCTGAATTTATCGTACTCATTTGATAAAGAGATTTCATCAGATTTCAAAATATTACTATTTTGGCCAATGATGAAAAATCTAGGACTTATTCAAAACTTCGTGTTTTCAGGAACATTAGATATACCTGAGGCCAAGTAAGTACAAAATCTATTTTCTTTGCATTAATTTTTCAACAGTTTGCATACATTCAGATAATGAAAAGAAAATACAGAAAGAGCGAATACAACGCAGCCGATCAAACATCATGGTAAGAAATGAAAAAGGAGTCAAGGCATTCCTCCAAAGCATGGATCCGGGCAGCGTGGCTCATCATCACTTTCTCGGCATCGGAAGCATCACGGCTCACCAAGTATGTTGCAAAGTCCTCAAAATGAGGACACTGGGCAAGTCGATCCCTCAACTCAACAACTTCAGCTCGAAGCCTAGCTACTTCACCATTATCACTAGATCCAGACTGGACAAGGGCAGATATCAGCTGAGCGATCTCTTTCCTCATTTTCTTCTCGGATTTAAGCCAAATTGCCTGGATTCGACGATGATTAGTCTGGGACTCCTCCACTCGATCTCGATAATCAAAGAAGGATGAAGCACCAGGACATGTTCAGGGAACTATCGATACTAAGGGTTTCCCAGAAACGAGTTCTCGAATCCAATGAAGATATGCCGGGAATAGGTATGCTGCAAAGATGGGTCAACTCAGAACCTCAACTCGACCCCATTCTTTTACAAGTCGACCCAAAAGGGCAGTCGATAAAGGACCGACCAACTCATTAAAATTCTTGGGGATGAGCACACCCTGGTCTTAATCAAATTGTCGAAGAACCCGAAGGGGTCCATAGTGAGTTGCCTCGTGAAGACCAATCAAAACAAGGAAACGAGCACTGTAAAATGCAATCACAAGAGACCCCCGAGGTTGGAAGGCATCAACCCACCTCACTTCTTCGTTATTGAGGTTGCCGATAAGAGAATAGCATTCTTCTTTGCCACTCAAGACAAAGGGAGCAACTCGCATCGACATCATAAGTACGAGATTGGCATTAACGCAAAAGGGATGACTAATAACTTCGGTGGAAGTCAGATGATCCATAAACCAAAGCTACAATTACAGGAACATTCTAAACTTTGGAAACTAGTAAATTCAAGTTTAAATTTAAAAACTAAGATAAGTTTGGAATTTACCGGCAGGAGTGGGGCACATCCTCAGAAAATCCGATCACGACCAAAAGAGCAAGCCGTGAGAGATTGAAACATTTCGCTCAAAAGCATTGGGGCCAACCGGCATCCTTCCCAGACTTGTTGAATCACATGAATGAGAGAGAGGTCTATGATGTCTCCGCCACTCGGAAATAAGAATTGACTCACCACCATCAAAATGAGAACATTAAAGTGAATCAACGGCTTCGAGGGATCCGTAAAATGCTCAACCAAGAAGGATCTAGACATCGTCTTCAAGACCAATCCGCCACCCGGAATCCTCAAAAACTTACGATACCCGACATCTCGTGACCTAACAATACTTCAAACTCCTCAATGGTGGGAGTCATTTCGTGCTCTCTAAATCGAAAGAGGTTGAGCTCAGGAACCCAACACCTTAACATAGCTTCGATCAAACTCCATTGCAATGAGACCTTAGGCAAAGGGAGTGTGCACACCAGCTCGTTCAAACCCGATTGAACCTTCTCATAAATAAATAAATCAAAGATCAAAAAATTGAAAAAAAAAATTTAAAAGTCAAAAAGATCAAAAAATCAAATAGAATTTCAAAAAAAAAAAAAACCTTTTCGACTTGCACTCAACTCCGATTTGTCAAATCACGATTGAAGAAATACTCGAATTTCAAAAGAATCATCAAATTTTCATGCAATCCAAGGTCTCACACGAGCTCCGCACCATCGAGATCAAGAAATTAATAAGGCAAAACTCTGTCAGACCCCGTGCTTGAATAGCCATTTTTTACAAAAATCATCAATTCAAACGGTAGTTCAAAGTCATGTTTTAAAACATTTTGGCCCGTACAAATGGGGGTTTAGTCTATTCTTTGCAACTCTTTGCACGCAATTCCTGCAAAGAATAACAGCTGTAGACACCCCAATTTGAACGAGTCCATACTCGAAAGGGGCCCAAAAACAATAGTTTTTCAACAAAAGGTGCCAACGTGCCTCAAAGGCCCAAATCACAAAATTTTGACATTTTTGATCGAATTGATGCCCTTAAGACCACGTCATGGTCTAGCAAGCCCACATGGAAAAATCCGGTATACTTCCATATACCTGTTCCACTATCAAAATCCAAAAATATCAATTTCCCAATAAAATTTGTCAATGAGTCTCAAGGGCCCAAATCAGTGAAAAATGACATTTTTGATCGAGCCAAGGCCCTTAAGACCTCCCAATGGTCTAAGGGACCCACAAAGGGGGTTTGAACTCCTTACATCTCCCCGACCCTCACCACTCCGCTCTTCCACGGGGTGCGCGGATCCGCTTTTGACCCTTGAGGTTTGGGAGTCGCCACCTAGTTATTACGGTCTAGGAACCGAATACTAACTCTAAACGGATAAAAAACTAATCTACTACAGAAAAAAACTGAATCCGGGGATCACATTACGGGGTTGGAAGGTGTTAGGCACCAACCCCGCCTGGCCAGTGTCGGTCTCTACTTATCCCAAATAAGACTACATTGCTAATGGAAAAACCTAGATAAAAAATAATTGAAATGTTACCTTCGATACGCAAAGGTACTATTCCCTCAGATCTGGTGAAACTGCTCCTTGTACCGTACTACTTACTTCGTTCTGTCTCCAGATTTGATTTCTGATATCTGAGGCAAGGTATCTCCTTCTTGGATCTGGATGCTTCGAATTTATTGTGGATTTTGGAGTGTTTTTGAAAGGTTTCTAGGTGTTTTTCAGGCTAAAATCGAAGTAGGGGTGTTAGGTAAGGAGTTGGGACTCCAAAATTAGGGTTTTGGAGAGGTTGTTGAGGCTTCTTCACCTACTTTTTCTAGGATTTTTTCTTTGATACGAAAATAGGGTGTGTAGGTTCCTATTTATAAAGTTTTTTAGAAGCATTAGGGTTTGATTAGGGTTTCTTTTAGAGTTTTAATTAGGGTTTTGACTTTGGTCTTATGAGATTAACTTAGTCTTTAGGGTTTTGACCTTAGTCTTAAGAGATTGACTTGATTAGTTTAGATTAGGGTTTTGATTTAGGATTTTGACTTTAGTCTTATGAGATTGACTTGATTAGTTTAGATTAGGGTTTTGATTTAGGGTTTTGACTTTAGTCTTATGAGATTGACTTTAACACTTTGACTTTAGACTTTCTTGGTTGACTTTTAATATTTTGACTTTAGTCTTACTTGATTGACTAGATTCTTGGAGAACCCTCTTTTATTATATCTTTAATTCTTTGGGCCCCTAGATGGGGGGGTCCTTGAATAAATATCCTGGCAACCATCAACAATTTTGCCTGAAAACTTGATTGATTGATTTTTTTGTTCAAAATTTTAAATTAATTTTATTAATGTTTCACTTTACATTATTAATGGTTTATTTATTAATTTCGAAATTTTTAATTATTAAAATTGTAAAGTTACCGTTTTGCTCTCGGAGAGGATTTTTTACGTTTTAAGTCATTTTTCAATGTCCCAAGATGTTTTGGAATTAGTTTTTCATAAGGAATTCAATGGGAATGTTGGTTTTTGTCATTTATGAAGGTTTTTGTATGAAATGGTCGTGAACTTTATGAGGGGCATTTTCGTAATTTTATCGAATTCTATGAAAATTGACGAAATGATTTGTTTGATTTCGATTTGTTATTTTATGTGTTTGAATGAGTTTTTCTAATCGTAACGTAGGTTCTAGGGTTGTTTTGATGTTAGGGGTATTTTGGTAATTTGGTCATTTTTAGTGATTTTTATTGTGAAGCTTCTTTTTGGTCTACAAGATGATGATTTCTATGTTTCTGGGGTCGTATTTTCCTAGCGTAGCGTGATTTCTAAGTTTTGTCAGTTCGAGATACCTCATCCGGATTTTCGAAACATATCTGGTAACAAAATAAAGATTTGGAATAGACATCCATCATTGGAAATTGTTGCGATCGGATTGACGGGTTGATTAATCAGGCTTGTGCAAAAATGAGGTGTCTACAGATGCCCCTTTTTGGCAGAGGGTTGAAGCAAACTAGATAGCAAATCTATTTTGGTTGATAGTGCGATATCCGAATGTCAAAGCTAGTGACACTTCATTTTGCTGCCTGATTTAACAATTCCTCGGGGGGTGTTCGAATCCTTTAGGGTAAAACTCTCCCCGAACTAAAAAAATGTCAGGTCCTTGAGCGCTAGCTCTCACTGGCAATGTCAGATCCTTGAATTTTAGAAAATTCTCTTTAATTGATGTAACAACTGTGAAAGTGTGTGGACTTAAAATCTGAGATGGATTTCAAAGAGTTTGAGTAAAATCTGAGCACAAAATGAATATAAATTGAGCTAAACTGAGCATAAACTAAGCATAATTCCGAGAAACCCTCGGTGGTATCTGAACAGAATTCCGAGGAAACCCTAGGCGGCATCTGAGCATACTTCCGAGAAAACCCTCGGCGGTAACTGAGCATAATTCCCAGAAAACCATTGGCGGCATCTGAGCATAATTCCGAGAAAACCCTCGGCGGTAACTGAGCATAGTTCCGAGAAAACTCTCGGCAGCATCTGAGCATAGTTCCGAGAAAACCCTCGGCGTCATCTGAGCATAGTTCCAAGAAAACCCTTGGCGGCATCTGAGCATAATTCCAAGAAAACCCTCGGCGGCATCTGAGCATAATTTCGAGTAAACCCTCGGCGGCATCTGAGCATAATTCTGAGAAAACCCTCGGCAACATTTGAGCAAAATTTCGAGAACACCCTCGACGGCATCTGAACATAGTTTCGAGAAAACCCTCAGCGGCATCTGAGCATAATTCCGAGAAAACCCTCGGCGGTAACTGAACATAATTTCGAGAAAACCCTCGGCAGTAACTGGCTGAGTAAAACTGAGAATGAATAAATAAATTTGGGAAATAAACGATTGAAAATGAATCTGGAAAAGAGTGATCGAATATGGGAATGGATAGATCAGGGAAATAATCCATACCCTGTCTCCTATTCCAAATGTGAAATCCAAAATGCTTTTGCTTGAACCTCAAGGTTTTATCCAAAAGTTTTATGAATTTAAAAACTGAGTTTTTTATTTCTTGTGAACCTGAAGAGTTTTTCAAAAAATTGTTATCAAGAGGATAACCTTAAGTTTGGGGTTCCCTTTTAGGATTAACATTGCTCAAACATAAAATGCCCGTGGTTTGATAACAAATATGACACTGGAGATAATTGAATACATCATGTAAAAAAAATACCCCTAGTATAAGGAGAAACTACATATTAGAGGAAAAAGAAAAATGCCCCTCGTATGAAGGTTTAAAATATTTGATTACCACAAGCGCAATAAAAATCCAACTTTTATTTTGATTAATTTTATTGAAGATTTTGAGTCAGGCTCAAGTGAACAAAAATATTTTCTTTTGAGACTCATCATAGAATTCATCCTTCTCTCCCTTGGTTCACTTGGGGAAGTAAGAATTTTCAGATCGATCGTAGACCAGATACTTGTGGCTTCCGAGTCTATGCCTGGTTTAAGCTAAGTATTGAACTTGATTATTCGGACTTCTGATGTTTCAGCTCGGACCGCTCTTAGCTTGGGATTTTCTTCTGTTTTTCTTTATTACTCTAACTTTTGTCTAGATCACCCTTTCAGGTTTTCAATCTATCGAGCTTGCTCTAGCTTTTGCCTAGATCGCCTTTTCAAGTTTTCGATCTAGCGAGCTTTTTTTTTATTGGCTCTGATTATTGCCAAAGTTTCCTTTCAGATTTTCAACCTTGCGAGCTTGTCTTAATTTTTGCCTAAGTCGCCTTTTTTGGGTTTTCAACTTAGCAGGCTTCATCATTTTTTATCCTTTTCTTCTCCTCTGAACTTTTAGAATTACTGTCTGATCATGCTTTGCTATCTTCCTTGACTTTTCGTATGGTACTTAGGAGGCCTTTTATAGGTAGGCTTAGGACTGGGTATAAAAAGGAAAGAAATTTGAGGCTCAAAAATCCAAATGCCCCTTATGTGGCATTTCATTAAAAAAAATTTCTTGAATTTTCTTCCCCATTATGGATAATATTTTTCTTTTAAATATTTCCTAGATTTTTTGTTTTTTTTTATGTGGTCGGGCCTGAAGTAACTTCTCAGGTTACCTATGTACCCCAAAATTTTGGGATCAGACCAAGACGTAATTCGAATTTTTCCCTCCCCTAGGTTAGGTAATTAGGCTAAGAAATAAAAGGCATATGTTTTCTCTTTTGAACAGGCTACAAAGGGGTTAAGAAAGGAGATAATGAACTAGGTAGTAGGAAAATTGATTCGACCAAAAATGGCTTCCTTAAATGTAGTACCGTTTGATTTGGTCAAGGTTGGTTGGTTCTGGTAACTCGATTCCATCATTATCTTGAAGCCTGACAGCATTTCCTGGTAATATTTCCTTGATGATGTACGGACCTCCCCAATTTGGTTTGAGCTTCCCTCTAGGGTCAAAAATAGGTGCCTAATTTTCTTTGAGCACTAAATCCCCAACTTGTAAGTGACGGGCCTTAATCTTTTAGTCAAATACACGAGTGACTCTTCTTTGATAAGCTTGCACGTGATACAAAGCTCTCAGTCGTTTTTCTTTGATCAAATTCAATTCTTCATACCGCTGGCGAACCCAATCTGTTTCTGACAACTGACTTTCCAACAAGACCCTGAGAGATGGAATTTCCATTTCAACTGGCAAGACCGTTTCCATGCCATACACTAAGGAGTAGGGAGTAGCTCTAGTAGAGGATCGAATTGAAGTTCGATATGCCCATAGTGCAAATGGTAGTTTTTCAGATCAATCTCGATGTTATTGACACATTTTCCTTATGATAGTCTTAAGATTCTTATTAGCTGCTTCGACTACTCCATTAGTCTGAGGGCGGTAAGGAGATGATTTGTGGTGAGAGATTTTGAACTTTGAACATAAAGTAATAACCTCAACTTTGAAATGTGACCCGTTATCTGAAATCAGTTTCGAAGGCACCCCGTACCGGCTGATGATGTTCGTTTGGATAAACTTTGCAACTCGAGACGCGGTGAGGACAACATAAGAGGTAGCTTCGACCCACTTAGTAAAATAATCGATAACAACTAAAATATATTCATGCCCGTTTGATGCTTTAGGCGATATTTTACCAATAATGTCAATTCCCCAAACTGAGATAGCCATGGTGAAGTCAGACCAACTAATCGAGAAGGTGGCACATGTATGAGATTTGCATGTATTTGGCATTTGTGGCAGGTCTTGATCATGTGATGACAATCTATTTCCATCGTATGCTAGTAGTACCCTTGTCTCATAATTTTCTTAGCTAACATTTTCCCACTCATGTGAGGGCCGCATTCTCCTGAATATAGTTCAACCATTATCTGTTCAGCTTGATCTTCATCGACGCATGACAAATGAATCCCATCATAAGATCTTTTGTATAAACTTTCTACGCACAGGATGAATTGCGATTCTAATCTTAGTAAGGCTTGTCGTTCCTTCCTCGATGCTTTTTTTGGGAATTCTTATTTTTCCAACACCTTTTTAATGTCTGTGTACCACGACTTTTCATCAGGTAGTCGAGTAGCAATATTGATCTGACAGCAATATGCAGGTGATGAGTGTCTCCAAACACTCAATTATACGCACATTTTCTGGATATTTATCTTGATTTTTGTACCTATTTCTCTATATTAAGATAATAATCATGATAAGCCTCAAACCACCACGTTGCATGTTAATTAGGCTTAATTATATATAAATAAATTCATTTACTAGATAAATCTAATTACGTGTGTTTCTTGTGCAGAAAATCAACAATTTGGAATCAAAATCTCAAGGCAAAAGCATTTGGGCCCACTTTGGAATGTCCTAACACTTTGGAATGCCCTAACACTTTGGAATGCCCTAATCCTTAACTCATATTCTCCTCTTTTGTCTTTTTGTGCAAAGAAAAGTGGAGGCTACTTTTAGACTCTTCTACACACATTTTTCTCTATAAATAGAGCCTTCATTTCTAGAGAAAGGGTATCATCTTGGTTCTCTTATCCAAGACTCCTTTAATCTAAGGCTCTTTGCCTATTCTCTTATTTTTTGTATTTTCATTTTCTAGTTATTTTCTTTTGGTTAACTAGTCTTGTAAGAAGTAGAAGAAGAAGAAGTTGTAATTTTCTCCATGAAATGAAGAAAAGTTCTTTCATCTCTTGTCTTCCCTCTCTTGCAATGACATTAGGCTAAGTTCCCCTCCATTGGAGAGTGGAAAAGCCTAGAGCAAGTTCTTGTGTTATTTCTAATTTTATGCCTTTCTTTTATTTAAAATGCTTATGAATTCTCTTTAAGTTTCTTGCACATTTTATTCTTAATATAGATACTTTATGCTTAGATTAGATCAAGATAAAGTATGCTTAAATTAGATAATTTGTAGTAAGAAGTTCTCAAGAAATTCTACTTTGTTTTTGTTCCTTTATTTCATTTTAATTGCAAAACTTTCCGATCTAAGGAGCTAACACCAAGCCCTTATGATTGAGTTATAAAAAGGCTAGAGACTAGAAATTGCTCATTAACATGTTTTAGGTAGATCCACCTCCAATGGTGTTTTAATTCATAAGTTTACTTGCTTTTAATTTCATTTACTTTAGTTTATTTTCTAGCAATTTTACATCTTCTTATAAGTTCAAAAATACAAAGAAAAACAGTTTTAATTCCTTTTAGTTAATTTGAATTTTATCTTCTTAGCTTAGCTCTATTCCTCCTTTCTCTTGGGTTCGATCCCCTACTTGCCCCACAAGTAAGGTAAAACTAAGATTATTATTAACTCCGGTGAGAAGAACAACGATAGTCTCATCAGACCAACTAATCGAGAAGGTGGCACATGTATGAGATTTGCATGTATTTGGCATTTGTGGCAGGTCTTGATCATGTGATGACAATCTGTTTCCATCGTATGCTAGTAGTACCCTTGTCTCATAATTTTCTTAGCTAACATTTTCCCACTCATGTGAGGGCCGCATTCTCCTGAATATAGTTCAACCATTATTTGTTCAGCTTGATCTTCATCGACGCATGACAAATGAATCCCATCATAAGATCTTTTGTATAAACTTTCTACGCACAGGATGAATTGCGATGCTAATCTTAGTAAGGCTTGTCGTTCCTTCCTCGATGCTTCTTTTGGGAATTCTTATTTTTCCAACACCTTTTTAATGTCTGTGTACCACGAATTTTCATCAGGTAGTCGAGTAGCAATATTGATCTGATAGCAATATGCAGGTTTGTCTTTGACTTCAACAGTGATCGGCCTCAATTCTATGTCAAGGGGCAAATGGGTCATTGAAGATAGAGTGGCTAACGAGTCAACAAATCTATTATCTTCCCTTGACACGTGTTGGAACATAATAACTTCAAACTTACTTACTAGGTTTAACAAATATTCATGATAAGGCTTCAACTTTTCATCCCTAGTCTTCCATTCTTCCAATGATTGGTGTATGACCAAGGCTGAGTCTCCAAAAACTTCAGTTTCTCTAATGCCTAGATTCAAAGCAGCTTCAAGCCCAGCGATGCATGCCTCATATTCGACCTTGTTATTGGTGTTAGAGAAGGCCAACTTAATAGCGATCGGAATGTGGCATCCTTCAGGAGAAAATAGGACTGCCCCTATTTCGTACCTATTCTGATTGGCGGCTCCATCAAAATACAACTGCCATGTTTGGTTCTGAGGCTTTTCTTCAACATGCAAGATGTTCTCATCTGTGAACTGATCAGCAGGCCTTATTCCTTCTGCTACCGGGTGATTTGCCATGTATTCTGCTACAGCTCTCCCCTTGATAGATTTCTGTGTAATGTGCATGATATCAAACTCTGATAACAACAATAACCATCGTACGGTTCTCCCTGTTAGTGTCGGTTTCTCGAAAAGATACTTGAGAGGATCCATCCGAGATAATAAGATAATTGAATAGGATAGCATATAGTGTCGAAGTCTCTGAGTAGCCCATACTAGTGCCAAGCAAATTTTTTCCAAGGCTGAATACTTTCGTTCACACTCTAACATTTTCTTACTGATGTAGTAGATAGCCCTTTCTTTGCGAGTATCTTTGTCATACTGTGCAAGCATGCATTCCATAGCTTCTTCTGTGATTGACAGATAAAGAAGAAGTGGTTCATCCGGTGTGGGTAGAACCAAAATAGGCGGGTTCAAGAGATACTCATTGACTTGGTCGAAGGCCTTTTGACATTGCTCATTCCAAACTGTTGATTCATTCTTCTTGAGAATCTTGAAAATAGGTTCGCAGACGTTGATGAGTTGAGCGATGAATTTGCTGACATACTGGATTCTGCCTTAGAAACCTCGAATTTGCTTTTCAGTCTCTAGCGGTGGCATCTCTTGAATAGCTTTAATAATCTTCACAGGGTCTACTTCGATCCCTCTTTTACTGACCACGAATCCCAACAATTTTCCAGAAGTTACTCCAAATACACATTTCTGCGGGTTGAGGCGGAGTTTGTACTTTTGAATCCTTAGGAGAAATTTTTCTAACGCAGCAACGTGCCCCAGCCGTTCTTTGGATTTGACTATCATATCATCTACATAGACTTCGACTTCCTTATGTATCATGTCATGTAGTAAAGTCGTGGCTGCTCTTTGATAAGTGGCTCCGGCATTCTTCAAACCAAAAGGCATAACCTTGTAGCAAAAGGTTTCCCACTGTATGATGAACGACGTTTTTTGCATATCCCGAGGATCTATTTTTATCTGATTGTACCCCGAAAAGCCATCCATGAAGGATAATAAAGCGTGCCATGCTGTGCTATCTACTAGAACGTCTATGTGTAGTGAAGGAAAACTGTCTTTTGGGCTTGCTTTGCTTAGATCTCTAAAGTCCACACACATTCTGACTTTTTCATCTTTTTTAGGCACCGGGACGACATTGGCAATCCACTCAGGGTATTCTACTACTTCGAAAAATCCAGCGTTAATCTGCTTCGTAACTTCTTCTTTAATTTTCAGAGTCCATTCCGGCTTCATACGTCAAAGTTTCTGTTTAATGAGTCGAGCATCCAGATATAACGGAGTCCGATGTTGAACAATGTCTGTGCTTATTCCCAGCATATCCTCGTAAGACCACGCGAACACGTCTTTGAACTTTCTGAGCAAGTCTACTATCCCTTTGCGTTCATCGGGGGATAACGTGATCCCAATCCGAATCTCTTGAGGACTTTCTTTTGTTCTGAGATTGATAACCTCTACTTCCTCCATTTGAGGTTGAGCCCGACGTTCATTTTTTTGTTCAAATAATTTGATTATTTCAACGGGAGGTTCTTCGTCAGAAGATTCACCCTCTGAAGTCAGATTATTAGCTAAATTATTATTGCGCTCGGGTGTAGACACCCCATTTTTGCACTCACCTGATTAATCAACTCGTCAACCCGATCGCAACGATTCCCAATGATGGATGTTTATTCCATTGCTTTATTTTGTTAATAGAAATGTTTCAGAAATCCGGATGAGGTATCTTGAACTGACAAAACATTAGAAACCACGACACGCTAGGAAAATACGATCCCAGAAACATAGAAATCATCATCTTGCAAACAAAAAGAAGCTTCACGATAAAAATCACTAAAAAATTACCAAATTATCAAAATACCCCTAATATCAAAATATCCTTAGAGCCTACATTACGCTTAGGGAAACCCATTCAAACACATAAAATAACAAATCGAAACCAAATAAATCATTTAGCCAATTTTCACAGAATTTGACAAAATTACGAAAATGCCCCTCATAAAGTTCACAACCATTTCACACAAAATTTCATAAATGATACAAACTAATATTTCCATTGAATTCCTTACAAAAAATCGATTATAAAACATCCTAGAACATTAAAAATCGACTTAAAAGGTGAAAAGTCCTCTACGGGGTAAAACGGTAATTTCACAATTTTCATAATTAAAATTTTGACATTAATAAATAAAACATTAAATAATTAAAGTGAACCATTAATGAAATTAATTTAAAAGTTTGAACTAAAAAAATCGATCAATCGGGCTCTCATGAAAAATTGTTGAGGGTTTGTGAGATATTTCTTTAAAAACCCCTCCATTTGGGGGTCCAAAGAATTAAAGATATAATAGAGGAGGGTTCTTCAAAAAATTAAGTCAATCAAGCAAGACTAAGGTCAAGGTATTAAAGTCAATCAAGTAAGTCTAAAGTCAAAATTAAAGTCAATTAAGCAAGACTAAAGTCAAGATATTAAAGTCAATCAATTAAGACTAAAGTCAAAATCTTAAAGTCAACTAAATAAGACCAAAAGTCAAAATCCTAATAGAGTTCTAATTAAATAATAACTCTATCTAATAGAGTTCTAATTAAATAATAACTCTATCTAATAGAGTTCTAATTAAAACACAACTCCACCTAAAACAATTCTAATTAAAACACAACTCTACCAAAAACAAGTTTAACTAAAACACAACTCTAACTAAAAGAATTATAATTAAACACTAACTCTATCTAAATCTACCCTTAAAAAAAAACTATAAATAGAGGTCCTCACACCCTATTTTCGTATCAAATCATACACCCTAGGAAAAGTAGGTCAAGAAGCCTCCCCAACCTTCCCAAAACCTTAATTTTGAAGCTCTAACTCCTTACCTAACATCCATACCTCAACTTTAGCTCAAAAAACACCCAAAAACCCTTCCAAAACACATTCAAATCTATAAGAAAAATTAGAAAACTCACAAATCTAAGAAGAAGATACCTAAACTTGGAGATCAGAAATCAAATCCGGTGACGGGCGAATAGCTAGGAAATACATACGTAAATACTCTTCGTTGGTGCTGAGGAAATCGTTGTAATCGACAAGCTAACTTTCTTTTATATTTTTTTTATTATAATTATTTACTATTTTTGGTCTATTTTGCAATGTAACCGATTTTTGGGAAGAAGGAGAGACCGGCACTTGCCGGGCGGGGTTGGTGCCTAACACCTTCCAACCCCGTAACGTGATCCCCAGACCCGTATTTTCTTTCGTAGATTAGTTGTCTTTGTGTTTAGAGTCAGTATTTGATTCTTAGACTGTAATAACTAGGTGGCGACTCCCAAACCTCAAGGGTCAAAAGCGGATCCGCGCACCCCGCGGATCGAGGGCGCTTTCAGTGGCGACTCCGCTGGGGACTATTGAGGATTAGACTTGAAAAACCCCAAGTATGGGAGCATTGCCAGGATGGCCTAATTTTTTTTATTATTTAGTTCAATTTATTTTATTTATTTATTTTTGTGGCTTGATTGTGGATGATTTTGGGTATTGCATTTTTTTCCCAATTAAGGATCACTTTTGATGACCCCTAAATAATGAAAGATTCAAATTGACCTATGAAAATGATGGAATGATGAAGGTTGGATAAAAATATTAAAACGTTCTTATAGAATATTCTAATGAGAATTAAGTCTGGGAACCTATTAATAAAACTTAGATCTTCTCGAGTAGATTAATTTAGAACCTGAGTTCACTCAATTTCGTTATCAGAAGCCTTAGATATCATCGATGCAAGTTCAATCTGTAAATCTGGAATTGTTGCTGAATGAAGGTTGGGACAACAATGTTAAAACGTTTTTATAGAATATTCTAGTAAGAATTAAGTCTGAGAACCTATTAATAAAACTTAGATCTGATCGAGTAGATTAATTTAAAACCTGATTTCACTTAATTTCGTTATCGGAAGCCTTAGATATCATCGATGCAAGTTCAATCTGTAAATTTGGAATTGTTGCTGAATGAAGGTTGGGACAGCAATGTTAAAACGTTTTTATAGAACATTCTAGTGAGAATTAAGTCTGGGAACCTTTAATAAAACATAGATCTGATCGAGTAGATTAATTTAGAATCTGAGTTCACTCAATTTCGTTATCGGAAGCCTTAGATATCATCAATACAAGTTCAATCTGTAAATCTGGAATTGTTGCTGAATGAAGGTTGTGGCATCAATGTTAAAACATTTTTACAGAACATTCTACTTAGAATTAGGTCTGGGTACCTATTAATAAAACGTAGATCCCATCGAGTAGATTAATTTAGGATTTGAATTCACTCGATTTTGTTATCGAGAGCCTTAGATATCATCGATGCAAGTTCGGATTGTATTTTCCTAATTCACAGAAAATCCGAATTTATCTAATGTTAGCACAATTAATGTTTTTAAGAGTAAGCTCATCCCAACAATTGTCATTCTATCATCAATGTAACATCTATTGGAATCTCAATTTATTTTGGATCACCCAAAAGTGATCATTGATTGGACCTTAAAATTTTTAAAAATTATGCCTATTGCAATGTTTGTTTGATAAATTATTATATGTCATGCTCATTAATTGATTTGCCATGATCTTGATAGATATATTTTGATGTGCATGCTTTGATCTTAATCTTGATGTGATGAATTATGTGGGTAATATTCATATGATATTCATGTTGTGATGGTTTGATTAAGCCTATGGGCCCATTTGTTTGAAAAAGCCCCGGGCATACCCCACCCTACTGTGTACACACCAATAACACGTTTATATTATTGCATTGCACACTTACACATCCTATATAGCCAACGTGGCACTAGTGCGTGGTCCGGTCTCTTCGGAGATGCGACGTCATTCATGAAAATCACAACTCCAGTCACGTACCTTAGGGTATATCAAACTGGGGCATCAATACCGTCTGATCAGGTGATTCTGAGAGGTATATTGATGCACCCAGGCTGGAGTGACCTGAGCCTTTGACCGATTGTGAGCCACACAGTCACATGTCCCGATTGCCAACGTAGTACTAGTACGTGGCCGGTCCCCTCGTGGGATGCCAAACCATTTATGAAAGCTACAACTCTTGACTCGTACCCATAGGTATGTAAAAGATAATCTAAGTATATCAATTGCACTTCTTGGTCAAAATCGGTGCCTAAGCGAGATCTTGCCCCGCTGTACCCTACTGTACGAGGGGGATAGACTATGTCTATTCTAGACGAGAGGTATTTAAGTGGGCCCTTGCTCAACATTGTACGCCACCTCTCAACTGGGGATCAAACTGGCTGTTTTCGACTTCAAAGAAGTGAGTTGAGGTTTTAGATTATCACCTATACGGTATATCAAACCAAGTCACCACGTATCGAGAGGTATATAGGTGTACTTGGGCAAGGGTGGCCAGATAAATTGCATTGCACGTAGTAAACCTAGAGTCTAGAAGCTTTCCTATAGATCACGACCTGAACTGACTATGGGTGTTCCTGGGTTGCTCAATTTAATCCAACAAACGGGTAAGTGGGTGAACTGATTCAGACTGATCAAACAAAACCCGTAATATCGGTCCGACCCAATCGGTGAAATGTACCAATTAAGTTGAACCACTTAAACCAGTTGGCCCAATTGACAAATGGATCAAACTGATCAATACCAAATCAGTTGGACTAATTGGTGTAGACACCCCATTTTTGCACTCGCCTGATTAATCAACTCGTCAATCCGATTGCAATGATTCCCAATGATGGATGTGTATTCCATTGCTTTATTTTGTTACTAGATGTGTTTCAGAAATCCGGATGAGGTATCTCGAACTGACAAAATCTAAGAAATCACGCTACGCTAGGAAAATACGACTCCAGAAACATAGAAATCATCATCTTGCAGACCAAAAAGAAACTTCACGATAAAAATCACTAAAAAATTATCAAATTATCAAAATACCCCTAACCTCAAAACAACCCTAGAGCCTACGTTACGCTTAAGAAACCTCTCTCGAACACATAAAATAAGAAATCGGAACCAAATAAATCATTTCACCAATTTTAACAGAATTTGACAAAATTACGAAAATGCCCCTCATAAAGTTCACAATCATTTCACATCAAAATTTTCATAAATGACACAAACCAACATTCTGATTGAATTCCTTACGAAAAACCGATTCTAAAACATCCTAGAACATTAAAAACCGACTTGAAACGTGAAAAGTCCTCTCCGGGGGCAAAACGGTAATTTCACAATTTTCATAATTAAAAAATTCGAAATTAATAAATAAAATATTAAATAATTAAATTGAAACATTGATGAAATTAATTTAAAATTTTGAACCTAAAAAATCGATCAATCGGACTTTCGGGTAAAATTGTTGAGGGTTCGTGGGATATTTCTTTAAGGACCCCTCCATTTGGGGGTCCAAAGAATTAAAGAAATAATGGAAGGGGGTTCTCCAAAATTTAAAGTCAATCAAGAAAGACTGTAGTCAAAGTATTAAAGTCAATCAAGTGAGACTAAAGTCAAAATTAAAGTCAATTAAGCAAGACTGAAGTCAAAATATTAAAAGTCAATCAATTAAGACTAAAGTCAAAACATTAAAAGTCAATCAAATAAGACCAAAAGTTATAATAGAATTCTATTTAAATAATAACTCTATCTAATAGAGTTCTAACTTAAAAATAATTCTACCTAAAACAATTCTAATTAAAAAACAATTCTACCTAAAACAATTTTAACTAAAACACAACTCTAATTAAAAGATCTCTAATTAAACACTAACTCTATCCAAATCAACCTTAAAAAAATTCTATAAATAGAGGTGCTCACACCCTATTTTCGTATCAAATCATAAACCCTAAGAGAAGTAGGTCTAGAAGCTCCCCTAACCCCCCATAAACCCTAGTTTTGGAGTCCCAACTCCTTACCTAACATCGCTCCTTCAATTTTAGTCTAGAAAACACCTAAAATCCCTCCAAAAACACCCCCAAATTCGCAAAAAACTTGAAGAGTTCAGATCCAAAAACAAGGAGATACCTTGATCTAGGAGATCCGAAGTCAAATCCGGAGACAGAACGAATCAAGGGAGTACAGTACAAGGAGCTCTTTTTGTCAGATCTGAGGGAACAAAATCCTTGCTATCGGAAAGGTATGTAATTTTTTATTTTTATCTAGGTTTTTAGCATTGTGATATATTTGGGAAGTTAGTAAAGACCGACTTTGGCCGGGCGGGGTTGGTGCCTAACACTTTCTAACCTCGTAACATGATCCCCGAATTCAGATTTTTTGTGATAGATTAGTTCTTTTTATCCATGTTAGAGCCAGTTTGGTTCCTAGACCACAATAACTAGGTGGCGACTCCCAAACCTCAAGGGTCAAAAGCGGATCAGCGCACCCTGCGGATCGAGGGCGCTTTCAGTGGCCACTCCACTGGGGACTATTGAGGATCAAACTTGAAAAACCCCAAGTATGGGAGCATTGCCAAGATGACCTAGATTTTTTTATTATTTAGTTGGATTTATTTTATTTATTTTTTCTGTTTATTTATTTTTTATTTTGATTGTAGATGATTTTGGGTATTGCATTTTTTTCCAATTAAGGATCATTTTTTGATGACCCCTAAATAATGAAAGATTCAAATTGACCTATGAAAATGATGGAATGATGAAGGTTGAACAGAAATATTAAAACGTTTTTAGAGAATATTCTAGTGAGAATTAAGCCTGGGAGCCTGTTAATAAAATATAGATCTCGTCGAGTAGATTAATTTAGAATCTGAGTTCACTTAATTTCGTTATCGAAAGCCTTAGATATCATCGATGCAAGTTCAATCTGTAAATCTGGAATTATTTCTAAATGAAAGTTGGGACAACAATGTTAAAACTTTTTTAGAGAATATTTTAGTGAGAATTAAGTCGTGGAGCCTCCGAATAAAACATAGATCTCGTCGAGTAGATTAATTTAGAATCTGAGTTCACTCAATTTCGTTATCGAAAGCCTTAGATATCATCGATGCAAGTTTAATCTGTAAATCTGGAATTATTTCTGAATAAAAGTTGGGACAACAACGTTAAAACGTTTTTACAGAACATTCTGGTGAGAACGAAGTCTAGACACCTATTAATAAAATGTAGATCTCATCGAGTAGATTAATTTAGAACTTGAGTTCACTCGATTTCGTTATCGGGAGCCTTAGATCTCATCGATGCAAGTTCAGATTGTATTTTCCTAATTCACAGAAAATCTGAATTTATCTAATGTTGGCACAATTAATGTTCTTGAGAGTGAGCTCATCTCAACCATTGTCATTCTATAATCAATGTAACACCTATTGGAATCTCGATTTATTTTAGATCACCCAAAAGTGATCATTGATTGGACCTTAAAAATTATAAAAATTATGCCTATTGCAATGTTTGTTTGATCATTATCATATGCCATATTTATTGATTAATTTACCATGATCTTGCTTGAAATACATGATTGATGTTGATCGTAATGTTAATGTGCTTATGTGATGGGAATAATGTGATCTTAATTGAATATTCATATGATTTGAATGATTTTGGTTTTGATTAAATGTATGATTGGTTTGATTGGATCCATGGGCCCATTTGTTTGAAAAAGGTCCCGGGCACACCCCACCCTGTTTTGCACACACCACATGCACGTTTACTGTTTTACTCACTTACACGTTCCATTTAGCCAACGTGGCACTAGTGCGTGGCCCGGTCTTTTCGGAGATGCGACGTCATTCATGAAACCCACAACTCCAGTCACGTACCTTAGGGTATATCAAACTGGGGGCATCAATACCATCTGATCAGGTGATTCTGAGAAGTATGTTAATGCACCCAGGCTGGAGCGACCTGAGCCTTTGACCTATTGTAAGCCACACAGTCACATGTCCCGATTGCCAACGTAGTACTAGTACGTGGTCGGTCCCCTCGTGGGATGCCAAACCATTTATGAAAGCTACAACTCTTGACTCGTACCCGTAGGTATAAAAGATAGTCTAAGTATATCAATTGCACTTCTTGGTCAAAACCGGTGCCTAAGCAAGATCTTGCCCCGTTGTACCCTACTGTACGAGGGGGATAGACTACGTCTATTCTAGACGAGAAGTATTTAAGTGGGCCCTTACTCAGCATTGTGCGCCACCTCTCAACTGGAAATCAAACTGGCTGTTTTTGGCTTCAGAGAAGTGAATTGAGGTTTTAGATTATCACCTATACGGTATATCAAACTAAGTCACCACGTATCGAAAGGTATATAGGTGTGCTTGGACAAGGGTGGCCAGATAAAAATGCATTGCACGTAGTAAGCTTAAAGTCTAGAAACCTTCCCAGTAGGTCACGACTCGAACTTATCGTGGGTGTTGCCGGGTTGTTTATTGAATGAATGCATGTGATTGATGAAAGTATGTGAGTGATGTGAATGATGAGATCAAGAATGTATGGTTGTCCTCAAGGATAAAAAATTTTCTTTTTGAAAATTAAAATGGGTGCATCGACCCAATAAAGAATCAATTTTTTGCAATAATTTATAATGACCCAGTCCATCTCGATCCAATAATCATGATGGTGAAAACGCTCTCGATCCGCGGGGTGCGCGGATCCGCTTTTGACCCTTGAGGTTTGGGAGTCGCCACCTAGTTATTGTGGTCTAGGAACCAAACTGACTCTAACATGGATAAAAAGAACTAATCTACCACAAAAAATCTGAATTCGGGGATCATGTTACGGGGTTGGAAGGTGTTAGGCACCAACCCCGCTCGGCCAAAGCCGGCCAAAGCCGGTCTCTACTAACTTCCCAAATATATCACATTGCTAAAACCTAGATAAAAATAAAAAAATTACATACCTTTCCGATAGCAAGGATTTTGTTCCCTCAGATCTGACAAAAAGAGCTCCTTGTACTGTACTCCCTTGCTTCGTTCTGTCTCCGGATTTGACTTCGGATCTCCTAGATCAAGGTATCTCCTTGTTTTTGGATCTGAATTCTTCAAATTTGTTGCGGATTTGGGGGTGTTTTTGGAGGGATTTTAGGTGTTTTCTAGACTAAAATTGAAGGAGCGATGTTAGGTAAGGAGTTGGGGCTCCAAAACTAGGGTTTATGGGGGGCTAGGGGAGCTTCTAGACCTACTTCTCTTAGGATTTATGATTTGATCCGAAAATAGGGTGTGAGCATCTCTATTTATAGAATTTTTTAAGGTTGATTTGGATAGAGTTAGTGTTTAATTAGAGATCTTTTAATTAGAGTTGTGTTTTAGTTAAAATTGTTTTACGTAGAATTGTGTTTTAATTAGAATTGTTTTAGGTAGAATTATTTTTAAGTTAGAACTCTATTAGATAGAGTTATTATTTAATTAGAATTCTATTATGACTTTTGGTCTTATTTGATTGACTTTTAATGTTTTGACTTTAGTCTTAATTGATTGACTTTTAATATTTTGACTTCAGTCTTGCTTAATTGACTTTAATTTTGACTTTAGTCTCACTTGATTGACTTTAATACTTTGACTACAGTCTTGCTTGATTGACTTTAAATTTTGGAGAACCCCCTTCAATTATTTCTTTAATTCTTTGGACCCCCAAATGGAGGGGTCCTTAAAGAAATATCCTACGAACCCTCAACAATTTTACCCGAAAGTCCGATTGATTGATTTTTTAGGTTCAAAATTTTAAATTAATTTCATCAATATTTCACTTTAATTATTTAATATTTTATTTATTAATTTCGGAAATCTTTAATTATGAAAATTGTGAAATTACCGTTTTGCCCCCGGAGAGGACTTTTCACGTTTCAAGTCGATTTTTAATGTTCTAGGATGTTTTAGAATCGGTTTTTCGTAAGGAATTCAATGAGAATGTTGGTTTGTGTCATTTATGAAAATTTTTATGTGAAATGATTGTGAACTTTATAAGGGGCATTTTCGTAATTTTGTCAAATTCTGTTAAAATTGGTGAAATGATTTATTTGGTTCCGATTTGTTATTTTATGTGTTCGAGAGAGTTTTCTTAAGCGTAACGTAGGCTCTAGGGTTGTTTTGAGGTTAGGGGTATTTTGGTAATTTGATAATTTTTTAGTGATTTTTATCGTGAAGTTTCTTTTTGGTCTGCAAGATGATGATTTCTATGTTTCTGGGGTCGTATTTTCCAAGCGTAGCGTGGTTTCTAAGGTTTTGTCAATTCGAGATACCTCATCCGGATTTCTGAAACACATCTGGTAACAAAATAAAGCAATGGAATACACATCTATCATTGGAAATCATTGCAATCGGATTGACGAGTTGATTAATCAGGCGAGTGCAAAAATGGGGTGTCTACAGTTGCCCCTCTTTGGCAGAGGGTTGAAGCAAACTAGATAGCAAATCTATTTTGATAGATAGTGCGATATCCGAATGCCAAAGCTATTGACAGTTCATTTTGCAGCCTGATTTAGCAATTCGTCGGGGTGTTCGGATCCTTAAGGGTAAAGCTCTCCCCGAATTAAAAGATTGTCAGGTCCTTGAGCGAGAGCTCTCACTGACAGTGTCAGATCCTTGAATTTTAGAGAATTCTCCCTGAGTAAAAAGTGCAAGTGTGTGCACTGTGTGAAATTGAGTAAAATCTGAGTAAAACAAAACTCGAAAAAATTTGAATGATATTTGAGACAAATCTGAGTAAAAGTTGGGAGAAAGTTAAATGTCCTACTCTACCTACTCTAGGTGAAAGAGTAATGAATTTATATTTTTTTGAGAGTCTTATTCTACCTACTCAGAGTGAAAGAGTAATGTACTAAATTTTTTTTGGGAAGTTCTACTCTACCTACCCGGAGTGAAAGAGTAATGAACTATTTTTTTTTTTGAAAGTTCTACTCTACCTACTCGGAGTGAAAGAGTAATGAACTAAGCTTTTTAGAAGTCCTACTCTACCTGCCCAGGGTGAAAGAGTAATGAACTAATTTTTTAGGAAAGTTCTACTCTACTCTACCTACTCGGAGTGAAAGAGTAATGAACTAAATTTTTTTTGGGAAGTTCTACTCTACCTACCCGGAGTGAAAGAGTAATGAACTAAGCTTTTTAGAAGTCCTACTCTACCTGCCCAGGGTGAAAGAGTAATGAACTAATTTTTTTGGGAAGTTCTACTCTACCTACTCGGAGTGAAAGAGTAATGAACTAATTTTTTAGGAGTCCTACTCTACCTACCCAGGGTGAAAGAGTAATGAACTAATTTTTTTTTGGAAAGTTCTACTCTACCTACTCGGAGTGAAAGAGTAATGAACCAAGCTTTTTGAGAGTCCTACTCTACCTGCCCAGGGTGAAAGAGTAATGAACTAATTATTTTGGAAGTTCTACTCTACCTACTCGGAGTGAAAGAGTAATGAACTAATTTTTTGGAATCCTACTCTACCTGCCCAGGGTGAAAGAGTAATGAATTAATTATTTTGGGAAGTTCTACTCTACCTACTCGGAGTGAAAGAGTAATGAACTAATTGTTTTGGGAGTCCTACTCTACCTGCCCAGGGTGAAAGAGTAATGAACTAATTTTTTTTTGGAAGTTCTACTCTACCTACTCAGAGTGAAAGAGTAATGAACTAATTTTTTTTTTGGAAGTTCTACTCTACCTACTCGAAGTGAAAGAGTATGAACTAATTTTTTCTGGGAAGTTCTACTCTACCTACTCGGAGTGAAAGAGTAATGAACTAATTTTTTTCTTTTTAGGAAGTTCTATTCTACCTGCCCAGGGTGCAAGAATAATGAACTAAGCTTTGAGGGAACAAACGGGGGATTAACCTCGCATTTGAATTTTTTTTTTTAATAAAAAGTTGGATTTTATGAAGGTCTAGTAAATATTTTAACTCTCTTTAAATCTGAGGAGTTTTCAAAATTGCTATCAAGAGGGTAACCTTTAATGCAAAGTTAACTTTATCCTTTGGGGTTGAAATTGACCAGGCATCAGAACAAAAATGCCCCTAGTTTGACAAGGAACATTGCACTAGGGATAATTGAATATAATTTGAAAATAAATGCCCCTAGTGTAAGGGGGGAAACTGTACTCTTTAGAAAAAAAGGAAGTGCCCTTGTTATGAAAGTTTGAAATCCTTGATTACCGCAAGCGCAATAAAGGTTTAACTTTTAATTTTGACTTTTTATATTGAAGATTTTGAGTCAGGCTCAACGACATTGGAACAAAATATTTCTTTCTGAAATTCATCATAGAATTTGTTCTTTCTCCCCGTCGGTTCACTTAGGGATATGAAACTCTTCAGATCAATCATAGACGAGATACTTGTATCCACTGAGTCTATATTTGGTTCAAACTGGGTATTGAAACTTGATCATTCGGACTTCTGATATTTCGGCTCGGGCTACCTTTTCAGCTTTTCAACTCAACGGAGATTTTCTTTTATTTTTTGATATCTCTAAGTTTTGCCTAGATCTCCTTTTCAGGTTTTCAATCTAGCGAGCTTGCTCTAGCTTTTGCCTAGATCGCCTTTTCAGGTTTTCGATCTAGCGAGCTTACAATTTTTTCTTTTTTCCTTGCTTTGATTGTTGCCAAAGTCATCCTTTCAGATCTTCAACCTTGCGAGCTTACCTTAATTTTTGCCTAAGCCGCCCTTTTTGGGTTTTCAACTTAGCAGATTTTTTTCTTCTTCTTCCCTTCTGAACTTCTGGAGTTGCTGTCTGATCATGCTTTGCTATCTTCCTTGACTTCTCACACGGTACTTAGGAGGACTTTCATGGGTAAGCTTAGGACTAGGTATAAAAAGAAAGGGATTTTAAGGCTCAAAAACCCAAATGCCCCTTGTGTGACATTTCCTTTTAAATTATTTTTCTTTTTCCTTGAATTTTCTTCTCCACTTTGACAATTTTTTTCTTTTGAATATTTTTTTTTTAGATTTTTTCTTTGTCGGGGAATCTGAAGTAATGTGGTCGGGCCTTAACTTTGCATACGTACCCCAGAATTTTGGGATGTAGTTCGAAACTTCCCTCCCCTAGGTTAGGTGATCGGGCTAAGAAATAAAAGGCATAATTTTTCTTTTTGAAAAAGGTTGCAAAGGGGTTGAGAAAGGATATATTGAACTGGGTAACAGGAAAATTGATTCGGCCAAAGATGGCCTCCTTAAATGTAGTACCGCTTGATTTGGTCAAGGTTGGTTGGTTCTGGTAGTTCACTTTCATCATGATCTTGAAGTCTGACGACTTTTTCAGACAGTATTTCCTTAATGAATGAATTTCTCCAATTGGGTTCAGACTTTCTCCTATAGTCGAGGAGGAGTGTTCAATTGTCTTTGAAGTCTGATAGTTAAATCCTTGACATGTAAATGATGAGCTTTGACCTTTTTGTCAAATGCACGGGTGACTCTTCTTAGATAAGCTTGCACATGGTACAGGGCTTTAACTCGTTTTCTTCAATCAAGTTTAATTCTTCATACTGCTGACGAACCCAATCTGTTTCTAACAAATGATTTTCCAACAAGACCCTGAGAGACGAAAATTTCATTTCAACTGGCAAGACTGCTTCCATGCCATACACTAAGGAGTAGGGAGTAGCTCTAGTAGAGGATCGAATTGAAGTTCGATATGTCCATAGCGTGAATGATAATTTTTCTGACCAATCTCGATGTGATTGACACATTTTCCTGATGATAGTCTTGAGACTCTTACTAACTGCTTCAACCGTTCCATTGATCTGAGGACGGTAGGGGGATGATTTGTGTTTCCAGATCTTCAACTTTAAACATAGAGTAATGATTTATGCTTTGAAGTACGACCCATTATCAGAGATCAGTTCAAAAGGTACCCCCATATCGACTGATAATATGTGATTTGAAACTCAAGATGTAGTAAGGATAGTGTTGATACATTTTATAACATCTCTATCGATATTTTCATCTCATCAAGCGAGTATCTATTCCGTGTTGAACAACATCCAAGCTTGCACCTAACACATCCTCATCGGATCACACGAACAAGTCTTTTGAAATTTCTGAGTAAATTCATTATCCCCTCGTGTTCCTCTAGGGATAGGAGGGTTTCTATTTGAATCTCTTTAGGAATTATTTTCTGTTTTGAGGACAATAACTTTTGTTTTCTCGATTAAACGTTGAACCTGACTCTTATCTTCTTGCTCAGGAAAGAAATCTATCCTTGAAGCCAGATTAGTAGTTAATTCGTTAATGCGCTCGAGGTATTCAAATATTTCCTTTAGCCAATCAAATTCAAAAGGGGCGACAGACACCTCTATAACTCGACAAACTAACTCGACTCAACAGAAAAAGAGTAGACTCGATATAAAGAAAATACGACATTGAAAAATTGGACTCGAGCTAACTCAAATAACTCATGAAAACTCAATACAACTACCCACAATGGGCTTGATTAGGACTGAGGACTGAGACATTGCTTATAACCGACAAGACTAAAGTATTATGATCTTTAGGGAATAACTGGGCGATGTTGAGAAATTCTAAAGGATTGATTTGGCGTTGACGTTCGTTCCAACTGACTGGACTAGTAACCCTAGCTAGACGGTGGACGATTGAGCTTAGGTACAATGATAACCCTTAAACCTCTTTGAAGGTGAATTTAACCAATTTCAGTGTCACCCCCTTGATAACATTTTAAATGAACCCTGAGATTTTATTGAATTTTGTGCACCAATCCATTAAACAATTCATCCGCTCAATGATTATTCAGAAGGAAATAATTTTATTGTAATCTTGAAAATTATTGGAAATAATGTTTTCATTGAATAAAACTTTCACAAATCCGATTATTTTTTTCAAGTCATTTTCTTTTTAGAAAAACATATTTTGATAATTTTACAAGATCCATGCAAAAAAAAAATAGGTTTTTGGTGAAAAACATATTTCAAAAAATTTTCATGCAAAAATAGATCTTTTGTAAATCATTTTTCCTTCATTTTCTTTTCTTTCGGAAAACATTTTCTTCTGAAAAATATTTTTTCTCTGAAAAATAGTTTGTTATTTGGAAAGCATTTTCTCTTGGAAAATCTTGTTCTTATGGAAAATAATTTCTGGAAAATACTTTTTCTTAGAAAACAATACTTTTTTTGAAAAATATATGTATATTTTTTAGAGAACATTTCTTCTAGAAAATACTTTCCTTTTGTAAACCATTTCTCTTCTTTAAAAATGGGTTGAAACCTGAATTTAGAAAAGAATTTGATTTCCATTTTGATCTAAATGGCCCGACCCATCATGATTATTGGATCGAGATGGACTGGGTCATTATAAATTATTGCAAAAAATTGATTCTTTATTGGGTCGGTGCACCCATTTTAATTTTCAAAAAGAAAATTTTTTGTCCTTGAGGACAACCATACATTCTTGATCTCATCATTCACATCACTCACATACATTCATCAATCACATGCATTCATTCAATAAACAACCCGGCAACACCCACGATAAGTTCGAGTCGTGACCTACTAGGAAGGTTTCTAGACTCTAAGCTTACTACGTGCAATGCATTTTTATCTGGCCACCCTTGCCCAAGCATACCTATATACCTTTCGATACGTGGTGACTTAGTTTGATATACCGTATAGGTGATAATCTAAAACCTCAATTCACTTCTCTGAAGCCAAAAACAGCCAGTTTGATTTCCAGTTGAGAGGTGGCGCACAATGCTGAGTAAGGGCCCACTTAAATACTTCTCGTCTAGAATAGACGTAGTCTATCCCCCTCGTACAGTAGGGTACAACGGGGCAAGATCTTGCTTAGGCACCGGTTTTGACCAAGAAGTGCAATTGATATACTTAGACTATCTTTTATACCTACGGGTACGAGTCAAGAGTTGTAGCTTTCATAAATGGTTTGGCATCCCACGAGGGGACCGACCACGTACTAGTACTACGTTGGCAATCGGGACATGTGACTGTGTGGCTTACAATAGGTCAAAGGCTCAGGTCGCTCCAGCCTGGGTGCATTAACATACTTCTCAGAATCACCTGATCAGATGGTATTGATGCCCCCAGTTTGATATACCCTAAGGTACGTGACTGGAGTTGTGGGTTTCATGAATGACGTCGCATCTCCGAAAAGACCGGGCCACGCACTAGTGCCACGTTGGCTAAATGGAACGTGTAAGTGAGTAAAACAGTAAACGTGCATGTGGTGTGTGCAAAACAGGGTGGGGTGTGCCCGGGACCTTTTTCAAACAAATGGGCCCATGGATCCAATCAAACCAATCATACATTTAATCAAAACCAAAATCATTCAAATCATATGAATATTCAATTAAGATCACATTATTCCCATCACATAAGCACATTAACATTACGATCAACATCAATCATGTATTTCAAGCAAGATCATGGTAAATTAATCAATAAATATGGCATATGATAATGATCAAACAAACATTGCAATAGGCATAATTTTTATAATTTTTAAGGTCCAATCAATGATCACTTTTGGGTGATCTAAAATAAATCGAGATTCCAATAGGTGTTACATTGATTATAGAATGACAATGGTTGAGATGAGCTCACTCTCAAGAACATTAATTGTGCCAACATTAGATAAATTCAGATTTTCTGTGAATTAGGAAAATACAATCTGAACTTGCATCGATGAGATCTAAGGCTCCCGATAACGAAATCGAGTGAACTCAAGTTCTAAATTAATCTACTCGATGAGATCTACATTTTATTAATAGGTGTCTAGACTTCGTTCTCACCAGAATGTTCTGTAAAAACGTTTTAACGTTGTTGTCCCAACTTTTATTCAGAAATAATTCCAGATTTACAGATTAAACTTGCATCGATGATATCTAAGGCTTCCGATAACGAAATTGAGTGAACTCAGATTCTAAATTAATCTACTCGACGAGATCTATGTTTTATTAATAGGCTCCTAGACTTAATTCTCACTAAAATATTCTCTAAAATGTTTTTAACGTTGGTGTCCTAACTTTCATTCAGAAATAATTCCAGATTTACAGATTGAACTTGCATCGATGATATCTAAGGCTTCCGATAACGAAATTGAGTGAACTCAGGTTCTAAATTAATCTACTCGATGAGATCTATATTTTATTAATAGGAGTCTAGACTTCGTTCTCACCAAAATGTTCTATAAAAACGTTTTAACGTTGCTGTCCCAACTTTCATTCAGAAATAATTCCAGATTTACAGATTGAACTTGCATCGATGATATCTAAGGCTTCCGATAACGAAATTTAGTGAAATCAGATTCTAAATTAATCTACTCGACGAGATCTATGTTTTATTTATAGGCTCCCAGATTTAATTCTCACTAGAATATTCTCTATAAAATTTTTTAACGTTGGTGTCCTAACTTTCATTCAGAAATAATTTCAGATTTACAGATTGAACTTGCATCGATGATATCTAAGGCTTCCGATAACGAAATTGAGTTAACTCAGATTCTAAATTAATCTACTCGACGAGATCTATGTTTTATCAAAGGCTCCCAGACTTAATTCTCACTAGAATATTCTCTAAAAACGTTTTAATATTTCTGACCAACCGTCATCATTCCATCATTTTCATAAGTCAATTTGAATTTTTCATTATTTAGGGGTCATCAAAAAGTGATCCTTAATTGGAGAAAAAAAAATGCAATACCCAAAATCAACTACAATCAAAATAAATAAACAGAAAAAATAAATAAAATAAATCCAACTAAATAATAAAAAAAAACTAGGTCATCTTCGCAATGCTCCCATACTTGGGGTTTTTCAAGTTTAATCATCAATAGTCCCTAGTGGAGTCGCCACTGAAAGCGCCCTCGATCCGCGGGGTGCGCGGATCCACTTTTGACCCTTGAGGTTTGGGAGTTGCCACCTAGTTATTGTGGTCTAGGAACCAAACTGACTCTAACATGGATAAAAAGAACTAATCTACCACAAAAAATCTGAATTCGGGGATCATGTTACGGGGTTGGAAGGTGTTAGGCACCAACCCCGCCCGGCCAAACTCGGTCTCTACTAACTTCCCAAATATATCACATTGCTAAAAACCTAGATAAAAATAAAAAAATTACATACTTTTCCGATAGCAAGGATTTTGTTCCCTCAGATTTGACAAAAAGAGCTCCTTGTACTGTACTCCCTTGCTTCGTTCTGTCTCCGGATTTGACTTCGGATCTCCTAGATCAAGGTATCTCCTTGTTTTTAGATCTGAACTCTTCAAGTTTGTTGCAGATTTGGGGTGTTTTTGGAGGGATTTTAGGTGTTTTCTAGACTAAAATTGAAGGAGGGATGTTAGGTAAGGAGTTGGGACTCCAAAACTAGGGTTTATGGGGGGCTAGGGGAGCTTCTAGACCTACTTCTCTTAGGATTTATGATTTTATCCGAAAATAGGGTGTGAGCATCTCTATTTATAGAATTTTTTAAGGTTGATTTGGATAGAGTTAGTATTTAATTAGAGATCTTTTAATTAGAGTTGTGTTTTAGTTAAAATTGTTTTAGGTAGAATTGTGTTTTAATTAGAATTGTTTTAGATATAATTGTTTTTAAGTTAGAACTCTATTAGATAGAGTTATTATTTAATTAGAATTCTATTATGACTTTTGGTCTTATTTGATTGACTTTTAATGTTTTGACTTTAGTCTTAATTGATTGACTTTTAATATTTTGACTTCAGTATTGCTTGATTGACTTTAATTTTGACTTTAGTCTCACTTGATTGACTTTAATACTTTGACTACAGTCTTGCTTGATTGACTTTAAATTTTGGAGAACCCCCTTCAATTATTTCTTTAATTCTTTGGACCCCCAAATGGAGGGGTCCTTAAAGAAATATCCTACGAACCCTCAACAATTTTACCCGAAAGTCCGATTGATCGATTTTTTAGGTTCAAAATTTTAAATTAATTTCATCAATGTTTCACTTTAATTATTTAATATTTTATTTATTAATTTCGGAATTTTTTAATTATGAAAATTGTGAAATTACCGTTTTGCCCCCGGAGAGGACTTTTCACGTTTCAAGTCGGTTTTTAATGTTCTAGGATGTTTTAGAATCGGTTTTTCGTAAGGAATTCAATGAGAATGTTGGTTTGTGTCATTTATGAAAATTTTTATGTGAAATGATTGTGAACTTTATGAGGGGCATTTTCATAATTTTGTCAAATTCTGTTAAAATTGGTAAAATGATTTATTTGGTTCTGATTTGTTATTTTATGTGTTCGAGAGAGTTTTCTTAAGTGTAACGTAGGCTCTAGGGTTATTTTGAGGTTAGGGGTATTTTGGTAATTTGATAATTTTTTAGTGATTTTTATCGTGAAGTTTCTTTTTGGTCTGCAAGATGATGATTTCTATGTTTCTAGGGTCGTATTTTCCAAGCGTAGCGTGGTTTCTAAGGTTTTGTCAATTCGAGATACCTCATCCGGATTTCTGAAACACATCTGGTAACAAAATAAAGCAATGGAATACACATCAATCATTGGGAATCATTGCAATCGGATTGACGAGTTGATTAATCAGGCGAGTGCAAAAATGGGGTGTCTACAGATGGGTCGGGCCATTTAGATCAAAATGAAAATCAAATTCTTTTCTAAATTCGGGTTTCAACCCATTTTTAAAGAAGAGAAATGGTTTACAAAAGGAAAGTATTTTATAGAAGAAATGTTCTCTAAAAAATATATATATATTTTCCAGAAAAAGTGTTTTCCATAAGAACAAGATTTTTTAAAAAAAAATGTACTTTAGAAGAAAAGAGAATGAAGGAAAAATGATTTACAAATGATATATTCAATAAAATCTAGGGATTCTTAAAAATGTTATCAAGGGGTTAATACCGAAATTGACTAAATCTACCTTTGATGGGGTCATATAGGATTATCATTGCGCCCAAACTCAAGCGTCCACCTCCTAGTTGGAGTCGTAAGTCCAGTCGGTTAGAAAGAACCACAGTACCAAGTCAACAAGCAGAGATGGCTTCAGAATCTGAGCTCACAGAGATCCGTAAGATCTTGGCAGCCTTTGCCAATGATATCAGCAATATAAAAGGCAAAGTGGAAATGTTAGAACAGACCTCGGAATCAACGGGAATTCCCCTAGATGACCTAAAGGGGAAAAAGGTTGAAGAGAAACATCCACGTGAAGTCTTCGATCTCGACGGAGATGAAGAGTATGTTGATGAGAATCCGGCATTATCTAATAGAATGTCTCAATTGGAGTCAGCGATGAAAAGTATAAAGGGTATTGATGAAATTGCAGCAGGCATTGAAGCTTTAAATCTCATCCCTAGAATCCATTTGCTAGAGAAGTTTGTGATGCCTGAAATGGACAAGTTCAGTGGGACAGGGTGTGCAAAAACACATCTTAAGGTGTATGTTACCAACATGCGCACTATGGGGCTCAGCGACGAACAAATGACATTGTTGTTCCAAAGAACTCTATCGGGATCAGCACTACGTTGGTTAATGTCTCAAGATCCAGTTACTGTGGGTACATGGGAAAACATGTCAAAGGCCTTCTGGCATCAGTATAAATACAGTACTGAGATTGAGACCTCAAGAAGGGATTTGGAAGCAACTAAACAGAACAATGGGGAGACATTCATTGATTTCATTGGTCGCTGGAGGGCCAAGGCTGCACAAATGTGGGATAGACCTTCAGAGAAAGAACAAGTGGCTATTATCTTAAAAAACCTCTCGCAAGAGTATGCCCGACATCTAGTTTCCCAATACTTTCCTACATTCGAGTCTCTATTGCAAGCTGGTAGCCAATTGGAAGATGCTTTCGCTTCCGGAATCATTTCCAATCCTTCTGACAACAAGTTCAAAAAGTCTTTTACCAATTCTAAGTCTAGTACTGATCACGCCTATGTAGCCAATACGTCTACTACACCCGTCCAATCTAATATCTTGCCTAGTAACCAAGTTAACCCTAATCAACCTCGACCGCATAGGAAATTCACCAATCTTGGAATGCCTTTGAGCATTGTCCTTCAAAAACTATTAAGTAAAGGGCTCATTGCACCTCTCCAACCTCGACCTTTACCAAATCCACTCCCCACTTCTCACAATCCCAACCTATTTTGTGAGTTTCACCAAAATCCCGGTCATCTTACTGATCGTTGTGTCCCTCTTCGTCATACAGTTCAAGACCTCATCGACGCCAAAAAAATTACTGTCCCTGCCCCTAAGCAACCGAATGTTACTACCAACCCTCTACCCAGTTACCAACCTCCTCAGACTTTGAACATGGTATCCAATACTCAACTCTTGTTTGACCCAATCCTTCTCATCCGATCAGTCAATCATAAACCTCCTAGCCCTTCTTTTACCAAAGTGATGGTCCCTAATGAGGTTTTCACCACCAAATGCAGTCTTGACCAAGAGAGAAGAAGTAAGTCTGAAGAATGCAAAGAATCTGAAGAAGAAAACTCAGTCTAACCGCTTGGAAATAGTTTCTCGAATTCTCAGTCTGTAATCAAGCCCGTTGTGGGTAATTGTCTTTAGTTGTTTATGAGTCTTGAGTCCGGTTCTTTCTATCAAGTTAGTAATCAAATCTGTCTTTTTTATTTCTTATTTTGTTCTAGTCAAGTTAGTTTGTTGAGTCTGCAATGGTGTCAGTCGCCCCATCTAAATTTAATTGAATAAAGAAAATTTTTGAATACCTTGAGCGCATTAACGAGTTAACTAATAACTGGCTTCAAAGAGAAATTCCTCTAATAAGGAACCCCCTCTTGAATGAGAAGATAAATGTCTTGCTCGAGGAACTAAAGGTCATTGACCTCGGAACAAAAATAATTCCCAAGAAATTCATATTGGAACTAACTTATCCCCAGAGGATCACAAAGAGATGATGAATTTATTCAGAAAATTCAAAAGACTTGCTTACATGGTCCTATGAGGATATGTCAATTAAATTTGGAGTGTTGTTCAACATGAAATATATACCCATCCTATGAGAACACCACATATACAAACCAGAATTGACTAACATAGTCAGAGGAGGGATTATAAAATGTATCAGTGCTGGAATTTTATAATCGATGGAATAGTTGAAGTAGCCAGTAAAAATCTCAAGACAATCATCGTGAAAATGTGTCAATCACATATCACACCGGGATTGGCCAGAAAAGTTACCATTCGCATTATGGACATATTACACTTCAATACAGTCTTCTACTAGAGTCACTCTAGTATGATATGGAAGCAATCTTACCGGTTAAAAGGGAAAATCCTGTATCTCAAGGTCTTGATAGAAGTTAATTGTTAGAAACAGATTGGGTCTGTCAATGGAGAGGAGTCACTTGCATGTTTGACAAGAAAGTCAAAGTTCATCACTTATAAGTCAAAGATCTAAGCATCAGACTACCCAAAAATTTTTTTGAGTATTCTTCTCGATCATAGAAAGTTTGAACTCAATTGGAGAGATTCAATCATCAAGAAAATATTATCTGGAAAAACTGTTAGACTTCAAGATCATGATGGAATCGAATTACCAGAATCAACCAACCTTGACCAAATCAAACGGTACTACATTTAAGGAGGCCATCTTTGGCCGAATCAATTCTCTTATTGCCCAGTTCAATATATCCTTTCTTAACCCTTTCGCAGCCTTTTCAAAAAGAAAAAAATTATGCTTTCTTCTTTCTTAGCCCGATCACCTAACCTAAAGGAGGGAAAAATATCCGAACTACGTTTTGGTCTGATCCCAAAAATTTGGGGTACGTAGGCAACCTGAGAAGTTACTTCAGGCCCGACCACATCAAAATAAAAAAATAGATTCCCTGACAAGAAAAAAATCTCAAAATTCAAAAGAAAAAAAATATCTGCAAAATGGGGAAGAAAATTCAAAGTAAAATAAAAAAAATGCCACACAAGGGGCATTCGGGTTTTTGAGCTTCAAAATCCCTTTCTTTTTATACCCAGTCCTAAGCTTACCCATGAAAGTCCTCTTAAGTACCGTGCGAGAAGTCAAGGAAGATAGCAAAGCATGATCAGACATCAACTCCAGAAGTTCAGAAGGGAAGAAGAAAAAAAAAAGTCTGCTAAGTTGAAAACCCAAAAAGGGCGGCTTAGGCAAAAATTAAGGCAAGCTCGCAAGGTTGAAAATCTGAAAGGACGACCTTGGCAACAATTAGAGTAAAGAAAAGATAAAAAATTGTAAGCTCGTTAGATCGAAAACCTAAAAAGGCGATCTAGGCAAAAGCTAGGGCATGCTCGCTAGATTGAAAACCTGAAAAGGCAATCTAGGCAAAATTTAGAGCAATGAAAAAATAAAAGAAAATCTCCGTTAAGTTGAGAAGCTGAAAAGACAGTCCGAGCCAAAACATCAGAAGTTCGAATGATCAAGTTTCAATATCCAGTTTGAACCAAATATAGACTCATTGGATACAAGTATCTCATCTATGATTAATCTGAAGAGTTTCATATCCCTAAGTGAACCGACGGGGAGAAAAAACAAATTCTATGATGAATTTCAGAAAGAAATATTTTGTTCCAATTTCTTTGAGCCTGACTCAAAATCTTTAATATAAAAAGTCAAAATTAAAAGTTAAACCTTTATTGCGCTTGCGGTAATCAAGGATTTCAAACTTTCATAACAAGGGCACTTCCTTTTTTCTAAAGAGTACAGTTTCCCCCCTTACGCTAGGGGCATTTATTTTCAAATTATATTCAATTATCCCTAGTGCAATGTTCCTTGTCAAACTAGGGGCATTTTTGTTCTGATGCCTGGTCAATTTCAACCCCAAAGGATAAGGTTAACTTCGCATTAAAGGTTACCCTCTTGATAGCAATTTTGAAAACTCCTCAGATTCAAAGAGAGTTAAAATATTTACCAGACCTTCATAAAATTCAACTTTTTATTAAAAAAAAATTCAAATGCGAGGTTAATCCCCCGTTTGTTCCCTCAAAGCTTAGTTCATTATTCTTGCACCCTGGGCAGGTAGAATAGAACTTCCTAAAAAAGAAAAAAATTAGTTCATTACTCTTTCACTCCGAGTAGGTAGAGTAGAACTTCCCAGAAAAATTAGTTCATTACTCTTTCACTTCGAGTAGGTAGAGTAGAACTGCCAAAAAAAAAATTAGTTCATTACTTTTTCACCCTGGGCAGGTAGAGTAGGACTCCCAAAATAATTAGTTCATTACTCTTTCACTCCGAGTAGGTAGAGTAGAACTTCCCAAAATAATTAATTCATTACTCTTTCACCCTGGGCAGGTAGAGTAGGATTCCCAAAATAATTAGTTCATTACTCTTTCACTCCGAGTAGGTAGAGTAGAACTTCCCAAAATAATTAGTTCATTACTCTTTCACCCTGGGCAGGTAGAGTAGGACTCTCAAAAAGCTTGGTTCATTACTCTTTCACTCCGAGTAGGTAAAGTAGAACTTTCGAAAAAAAAATTTAGTTCATTACTCTTTCACCCTGGGCAGGTAGAGTAGGACTCCTAAAAAATTAGTTCATTACTCTTTCACTCCGAGTAGGTAGAGTAGAACTTCCCAAAAAAATTAGTTCATTACTCTTTCACCCTGGGCAGGTAGAGTAGGACTTCTAAAAAGCTTAGTTCATTACTCTTTCACTCCGGGTAGGTAGAGTAGAACTTCCCAAAAAAAAATTTAGTTCATTACTCTTTCATTCCGAGTAGGTGGAGTAGAGTAGAACTTTCCAAAAAAAAAAATTAGTTCATTACTCTTTCACCCTGGGCAGGTAGAGTAGGACTCCTAAAAAATTAGTTCATTACTCTTTCACCCTGGGCAGGTAGAGTAGGACTTCTAAAAAGCTTAGTTCATTACTCTCTCACTCCGAGTAGGTAGAGTAGAACTTCCAACAAAAAAAAAAAAACAAAAATAGTTCATTACTCTTTCACTCCAGGTAGGTATAGTAGAACTTCCCAAAAAAAATTTAGTGCATTACTCTTTCACTCTGAGTAGGTAGAATAAGACTCAAAAAAATATAAATTTATTACTCTTTCACCTAGAGTAGGTAGAGTAGGACATTTAACTTTCTCCCAACTTTTGCTCAGATTTGTCTCAAATATCATTCAAATTTTCTCGAGTTTTGTTTTACTTAGATTTTACTCAATTTCACACAGTGCACACACTTGCACTTTTTAGTCAGGGAGAATTCTCTAAAATTCAAGGATCTGACACTGTCTGTGAGAGCTCTCGCTCAAGGACCTGACAATCTTTTAATTCGGGGAGAGCTTTACCCTCATGGATCCGAACACCCCGACGAATTGCTAAATCAGGCTGCAAAATGAACTGTCACTAGTTTTGGCATTCAGATATCGCACTATCTACCAAAATAGATTTGCTATCTAGCTTGCTTCAACCCTCTGCTAAAGAGAGGCATCTGTAGACACCCCATTTTTGCACTCGCCTGATTAATCAACTCGTCAATCCGATTGCAATGATTCCCAATGATGGATGTGTATTCCATTACTTTATTTTGTTACTAGATGTGTTTCAGAAATCCGGATGAGGTATCTCGAACTGACAAAATCTTAGAAATCACGCTACGCTAGGAAAATACGACTCCAGAAACATAGAAATCATCATCTTGCAGACCAAAAAGAAACTTCACGATAAAAATCACTAAAAAATTATCAAATTACCAAAATACCCCTAACCTCAAAACAACCCTAGAGCCTACGTTACGCTTAGGAAAACTCTCTCGAACACATAAAATAAGAAATCGGAACCAAATAAATCATTTCACCAATTTTAACAGAATTTGACAAAATTACGAAAATGCCCCTCATAAAGTTCACAATCATTTCACATAAAATTTTTTATAAATGACACAAACCAACATTCTCATTGAATTCCTTACGAAAAACCGATTCTAAAACATCCTAGAACATTAAAAATCGACTTGAAACGTGAAAAGTCCTCTCCGGGGGCAAAACGGTAATTTCACAATTTTCATAATTAAAAAATTCGAAATTAATAAATAAAATATTAAATAATTAAAGTGAAACATTGATGAAATTAATTTAAAAATTTGAAACGAAAAAATCGATCAATCGGACTTTCGGGTAAAATTGTTGAGGGTTCGTGGGATATTTCTTTAAGGACCCCTCCATTTGGGGGTCCAAAGAATTAAAGAAATAATGGAAGGGGGTTCTCCAAAATTTAAAGTCAATCAAGAAAGACTGTAGTCAAAGTATTAAAGTCAATCAAGTGAGACTAAAGTCAAAATTAAAGTCAATTAAGCAAGACTGAAGTCAAAATATTAAAAGTCAATCAATTAAGACTAAAGTCAAAACCTTAAAAGTCAAACAAATAAGACCAAAAGTCATAATAGAATTCTAATTAAACAATAACTCTATCTAAAAGAGTTCTAACTTAAAAATAATTCTACCTAAAACAATTCTAATTAAAAAACAATTCTACCTAAAACAATTTTAACTAAAACACAACTCTAATTAAAAGATCTCTAATTAAACACTAACTCTATCCAAATCAACCTTAAAAAAATTCTATAAATAGAGGTGCTCACACCCTATTTTCGTATCAAATCATAAACCCTAAGAGAAGTAGGTCTAGAAGCTCCCCTAACCCCCCATAAACCCTAGTTTTGGAGTCCCAACTCCTTACCTAACATCCCTCCTTCAATTTTAGTCTAGAAAACACCTAAAATCCCTCAAAAAACACCCCCAAATTCACAATAAACTTGAAGAGTTCAGATCCAAAAACAAGGAGATACCTTGATCTAGGAGATCCGAAGTCAAATCCGGAGACAGAACGAAGCAAGGGAGTACAGTACAAGGAGCTCTTTTTGTCAGATCTGAGGGAACAAAATCCTTGCTATCGGAAAGGTATGTAATTTTTTTTATTTTTATCTAGGTTTTTAGCATTGTGATATATTTGGGAAGTTAGTAGAGACCGACTTTGGCCGGGCGGGGTTGGTGCCTAACACCTTCCAACCCCGTAACATGATCCCCGAATTCAGATTTTTTGTGGTAGATTAGTTCTTTTTATCCATGTTAGAGTCAGTTTGGTTCCTAGACCACAATAACTAGGTGGCGACTCCCAAACCTCTAGAGTCAAAAGCGGATCCGCGTACCCCGCAGATTGAGGGCGCTTTCAATTGGTTTCACTTTTAAAGATCCAAACCACTTTGTATAGAAAGATTCGATCTTAGGATCAAATTAATTTGTCTAATCAAAGGTTCAATCCCAATCAGGGGTAGACCCGCATCTAACCTTTCTCACTTTCTTGGTTAATATAGATTTATAGTGCATTTGGATTCGATATTTCCCACCGGAGGGCTAATTTATATTAAAATTTTAATCATGTGGTTAAGAGATAAACCTTCAGAATCGATGGTTAATCATAAGTGCCCCTAAACGTTATAAACCCTCATCTGTGTCATTTTGGGTCCTTTAAAAGAGTCGTTTAGTCAAAGTACTAATGTCAAATCCAAGTAGTCCATCCACTCAGAAAGACATTCTCTCTTTGTAGATAATTGTCCTTAGTTTTCTTTGAATTTCAATCCAATTTTCGTCAGTCTTTAAATCCAGTTAGTTGTTTCAGGTATGTTAGTCTTTCTTCAATTTTCAAGTTTTAGTCGAGTTTGTCAATCTATGTTTTTCAATTCCAATAAAATATATAAGCTTCTGATTATCATGCGTGTAATAATGATTTGAGCATAATATCTAATATGAGGATTGACTTAGAGCTCACTAATCAAACTCGATAAATATTTGAATTAAAGAGTATACTCAAAAAGTTCAAATGGGTACTACATGTTCCTTAGAAGAACATGAGAAGAATAATAAATTTACTTGAGAAATTCAACAACGTTCCTGCATGGTCTCGTGAGAATATATGGATAGATTGCACAAAAATAGATCAAATCCTAAAGTTGATGGTGAACTTCAAAATCAAATATTATCAAGAATGATGTATTTGAAACCATCAACAAAGGTGTTAAGATCTGCAAAGAAGGGATTCATCATGTTTTTCACTTAAGAAAGAAGAGTTCTCATTCGCGAAAGAATATAAGATTTTTTTTTGAAGTTTGGAAAGGATTGAACTAGTCAACGCCAAATACAAAGAAGTCAATCACGCTCAACTTTGTAAAAAATGACCGAAGATTTCTCTTCATCAGAAAAAGATTGAATATTATTCCTTCTCAGAAGAAGATTGAAGATTACTCATTCTCAAAAGAAGACCTTACTCGATAGATCAATCAAGACATCGAGTTTCTAAAACCTTGACCAAATCGAGTAGTATTTCACAAAATGAGGCCTTCATTGGTTGAATCATTTTCCTGTCTTACCAAGAAGAAGACAACCTTCTTTAGCCCCTCGCAGCCTTTAAAAAAAAATCAATAGCCTCTTCTTTCTAAACCACGCCGACCAACCTTGGGAGGGAATCTTAGTATGAAATACGTTTTAACCTGATCCCAAAAGAAAATAAAAGAAATATTTGGGGAACGTAGGCAACTTGAGAAATTACTTCGGGCCCAGTTATGCAAAAAAAAATGTATTCTCTTAAAAAAAGTGTCATTTAAAAGAAAAATCTCCTATTGAAAGGTTCAAAAGAAAAGAATGCCAAACTAGGGGCATTAGAAAAAAAAATCAAAAGAATTGATAAAAGAAAAGAATGCCAAACTAGGGGCATTTAGAAAAAATCAAAATAATTGATAGAAAAGAGATAATATTAAACTAGGGGTATTTTGGGAAGTTGAGCCTTATATCTTTTATTTCTGAACCATATCCTAAGCCTACCTATTAAGTCCTCCTGAATGCTAATTGATTCGGTTAAGGTGTAGGGAACCAAGAAGTTGTCGAGTTGGTTATTCAAGATCATCAAGAAAAAAATAGAAGCCCGCTAAGTCGAAAACCTGAAAAGGCGATTTAGGCAAAATTTAGGGCATAACCATAAAAAAGAAAGCCTGCTAGGTTGAAAACCTGAAAAGGCGACCTAGGAAAAAATCAAGGCATTATTAGAAAAAGAAAAATAAAGCCCGCTAGATTGAAAACCTGAAGAGGCGATCTAGGCAAAAATTAGGGCATCATCAAACGGGAGGAAAGGTCCCATTAAGAAGAAGAATTTAGAAGGAAGCTTGTGCAGAAACTAGAAAATGCAGAACCATTCAAGTCACAATATTCATTTTTCAGCCAAGAACTCACATCCGACGAAGACAATGTTGAAGTCGAAAAAATCAGGAGTCATCTTGAACAATGTAGGATCTTCAAAAGTATGTTTACTTGTTTAAGTATTCGCTAATGGAAGATGTAGAATCATCAACCACTTTGAAGAGAAAGATCTTCTATTCTAATATTTATCAAGATTTTTTAAGTCCAACTCAAGCATTTCTCAAAAATAATGATCAATCCCTTATTGCACATATGATAATCTTAAGAGTCTTAAATTTAAAGGAATGTCAGTTCTTCTATCTGTCATACATCAGAGTCCATGTTTTTCAAGTATAATCCACTCCATCAGTCTCGTAGTCAAGTTCCAGTTAAAGCCAACCTTGAAACTAGGGGCATTTTTTGAAAGTCATTTAATTCCAAAGTTTTGTTCTTAATCACATGATAAAAAGAAAATCATACAAAAGCTTAAAAGTCTGACGAAGCCCAATGATAATTATGAATCTAGATGCATGATAAGCCAATAAAGGCCTGATTTTTCAAACTTTGAGCTCGATTTTGAATCATAGAATTAATTAATAGGATTGTTTAAGTTCCTATAAATCTAAGCCCGAGAAACGTGGCTTAGTAAGTTCTAGTCCGAGAAACGAGACTCCAACTTTTGGAATCATAGAATGAATGGACTTTTTGAAGTGCCTACAAACCTAAGTTTGAGTCCGAGAAACGAGACTCCAACTTTTTGAATCATAGAATGAATAAGCTTTTTGAAGTGCCTATAAACCTAAGTTCGAGTCTGAGAAACGAGACTCCAACTTTTTGAATCATAGAATGAATAGGCTTTTTGAAGTGCCTATAAACCTAAGTTCGAGTCCGAGAAACGAGACTCCAACTTTTTGAATCATAGAATGAGTGGACTTTTTGAAGTGCCTATAAACCTAAGTTCAAGTCCGAGAAACGAGACTCCAACTTTTTGAATCATAAAATGAATGGGCATTTTGAAGTACCTATAAACCTAAGTTCGAGTCCGAGAAACGAGACTCCAACTTTTTGAATCATAGAATGAGTGGGCTTTTTGAAGTGCCTGCAAACCCAAGTTCGAGTCCGAGAAACGAGACTCCAACTTTTTGAATCATATAATGAGTGGGCTTTTTGAAGTGCCTACAAACCCAAGTTCGAGTCCGAGAAACGAGACTCCAACTTTTTGAATCATAGAATGAGTGGGCTTTTTGAAGTGCCTATAAACTTAAGTTCGAGTCCGAGAAACGAGACTCCAACTTTTTGAATCATAGAATGAGTGGACTTTTTGAAGTGCCTATAAACCTAAGTTCGAGTCCGAGAAACGAGACTCCAGCTTTTTGAAGTGCCTATAAACCTATGTTCGAGTCCGAGAAACGAGACTCAAACTTTTTGAATCATAGAATGAATAGGCTTTTGAAGTGCTTACAACAATAAGTTCGAGTCCGAGACACGAGACTCCAACTTTTTGAATCATAGAATGAATAAGTTTTTTTGAAGTGCCTACAAACCTTAGTTCGAGTCTGAGAAACAAGACTTTAATTTTAATAGGATTGTTTAAGTTCCTGTAAAGCTTAGCTAGAGTTCGAGAAACGAGACTTCAGCTTTGTTTTAATCATAGAATGAATTAACATAATTGTTTAAGTTTCTTAGCCCGAGAAGCGTGGCTACAATAGGTTCGAGTCCGATAAATGGGACTCAAACTTTTTCGAACTCTAAAAAGAATTTCAAATAGGATTTAATGAAGTTCCTACATTGTTATGACTCTAATTACCCTATTATTCGACCTTGCTATGATTGCTTTCGTTGCATAAACACATTTCAATTTTGAATCATTGTTGTCAGTGAGAGAAGATCTCTAGGACCTGACACATTTTTACTCAGTAAGCATCACACCTTTGCACACACGTGCACTTTTTCATTAGTCAAGGAGAATTTTATAAAATTCAAGGATCTGACACTATCAGTGAGAGCTCACGCTCGAGGACCTGACAACATTTTTGTTTGGGGAGAGTTTTACCCTCAAGGATCTGAACGTCCCGACGTGTTGATAAATCAGGCTGCAAAATGAGCTGTCACTAGCTTTGGCATTCGGATATCGCACTATCTACCAAAATAGATTTGCTATCTAGTTTGCTTCAACCCTCTGCCAAAGAGGGGCATCTGTAGATACCCCATTTTTGCACTTGCCTGATTAATCAACTTGTCAACCCGATTGCAACGGTTCCCAATGATGGATGTTTATTTCAATGCTTTATTTTGTTACCAGATATATTTCAGAAATCCGGATGAGGTATCTCGACCGGACAAAACTGTAGAAACCACGCTACGCTAGGAAAATATAATCCCAGAAACATAGAAATCATCATCTTGCAAACAAAAAGAAGCTTCACGATAAAAATCACTAAAAATTAACAAAATTACCAAAATACCCCTAACATCAAAAAAACCCTAGAGCCTACATTACGCTTAGAAAAACTCTTTCGAACACATAAAATAACAAATCGGAACCAAATAAATCATTTCACCAATTTTCACAAAATTCGACAAAATTACGAAAATGCCCCTCATAAAGTTCACAACCATTTCACACAAAAAATTTCATAAGTAACACAAATTAATATTTCCATTAAATTCCTTATGAAAAATCGATTCTAAAACATCTTAGAACATTAAAAACCGACTTAAAACGTGAAAAGTCCTCTCCGGGAGCAAAACGATAATTTCACAATTTTCATAATTAAAATTTTTGAAATTAAAAAATAAAATATTAAATAATTAAAGTGAAATATTAATGAAATTAATTTAAAATTTTGAACTAAAGAAATCGATCAATTGGGCTCTCATGGAAAATTGTTGAGGGTTCGTGAGATATTTCTTTAAGTACCCCTCCATTTGGGGGTCCAAGAATTAAAGATATAATAGAGGAGGGTTCTCCAAAAAATTAAAGTCAATCAAGCAAGACTAAGGTCAAGGTATTAAAGTCAATCAAGTAAGACTAAAGTCAAAATTAAAGTCAATTAAGCAAGACTGAAGTCAAGATATTAAAAGTCAATTAATTAAGACTAAAGTCAAAATATTAAAAGTCAAACAAATAAGACCAAAAGTCAAAATCATAATAGAGTTCTAATTAAATAATAACTCTATCTAATAGAGTTCTAATTAAAACACAACTTCACCTAAAACAATTCTAATTAAAACACAACTCTACCTAAAACAATTCTAACTAAAACACAACTCTAATTAAAAGAACTCTAATTAAACACTAACTCTATCTAAATCAACCCCTAAAAAAAATCTATAAATAGGGGTGCTCACACCCTATTTTCGTATCAAATGATAAACCCTAGGAGAAGTAGGTCTAAAAGTCCCCCTATCCTCCCATAAACCCTAGTTTTGGAGTCCCAACTCCTTACCTAACATCCTTTCTTCGATTTTAGCCTAAAAAACACCTAGAAGCCCTTAAAAAACACCCTAAAACCTATAAACAAATCTAAAGAATTCAGATCTAAGAAAGAGATACTTCAACTTGGAGATCAGAAATCAGATCCGATGACAGAACGAAGCGAGGAATACTGTACAAGAAGTTGTTCTACCAGATCTGAGAGAAAAAAAAACCATTGCATTCGGAAAAGGTAAGTGTTTTTTATTTTTTTATTGATTAGGTCTTTTTAGCAATGTAATTTATTTGGAAAATTAGTAGAGATCGACTTTGGCCGGACGAGGTTGGTGCCTAACACCTTCCAACCCCGTAATGTGATCCCCGAATTCAGTTTTTTCCCTGTTCTAGATTAGTTTTTTTTATCCGTTTAGAGTCAGTATTCGGTTCCTAGACCGTAATAACTAGGTGGCGACTCCCAAACCTCAAGGGTCAAAAGCGGATCCGCTCACCCAGCGGATCGAGGACGCTTTCATCGGGATAATCAAAAATTTCTTTCATTTCATTAAAAGGAGATGGGGTAACAGGACTCATTGCCAACTTGACAGACTCACTTAACTTAACAAAAATAATGGACTTACTTGACTCAACAGGAACAAATGACTCATCTGGCATGCCAGATTGAACAGGACTAAGGGGACTGACAAACCCAGTCTTGACATGCAACACAGGACTAATTACATGACAGCTAAAGAGACACCCTACAGCGGGTTTGATTGCAGACAGAGGATTTGGGATCCCCTTCTCAGTTTACAACACCAGGACACTATGATCTTCAATGAATAACTGGTCAATGTTGAGGGAGTTTAGATTGAGCTGCCAGTCTTCAATTTTCTTCTCTTCAGCTTCTGTGCTTGCTTTATTTTCAGGCCAATCCATACCAAAGAAGATCTCAAATCCCGGCAGACGAGTACCTGTGATGTGGTCAATAAATGTTTCTAGGAACCCACAGTAACGAAAATTTTCTCCTTCCTTCATGAAATAGCCATTAAGGGTCTTACGATAGGACTTCATTTTGATGATATCCGTAGTGTGTTTTTGCCTTTTCGCAATTACCTTGTCCCGTTTTGTCTTCCAGTATTGGGCCCAATCTTCCTTAGTAGGCTTATATCCTAGTTCGAATGTGCCGATGACCTCTTTAATCACTGGTGCCTCTTTAATACCTTGCTGCTTGCGACCTAAGCCCATACTAGGGAAAAATCTCATTTTCTTGAATATATTGGCCATGTAGCAATTAGAGGTATTTTCCATTGGAAAATATTCTTTCATGGCTTGATCCCATTGGACTGAGCATATCTTTTCAAACTCGAGCCTACTAAGCTCTACTTCCTGTTGTTCTGGCTGAATCTCAAGCAACGGCTCATCCTTAGCTTCAGTACTGTTTATAATCCCTACAATTTCAGCATCTCCATGGAGAGTAATCAATAGCCCATCCTTGATAAACTTGACCTTCTGGCAGCGTGGAAGGGATAGCTTTGATCTGGTGTAACCATGGCCTCCCTAACAATAAATTGAAAGAAGACTGGATATCGATAACCTAAAATTCCACAGGAAATTCAACTATGCCTGTGGACAGTCGAAGTTGAAAATTCCCAGTACATCCCTTTTGGTGTTGTCATAGGCCCTAACCCCTTGATTAGTAGGCTTAAGATCTTCAGTTTTAAACCCAAGGCAAATGGAGGTCTTCAAAGAACAAACATTCAATGCACTCCCATTATCGATCAATACCAGAGGTACCCTCATCCCGTTACAGTCAACTGTGATATGCAATGGCTTAGTGTGGCTTGCTCCTTCCTTTGGGAGATCGGAGTCTGAGAAGGATAAGATATTCTCCACATAAGTCGCCCTTACTATGTTGGCCAGCTGATCTGGAGAAGTATCAAGGGAGACTTGGGCTGTACTTAATGCTTTGAGAACAGCCTCCCTATGGGCAGTGGAAGCCATAAGTAAACCCCAAACCAAGATATTAGCTCCTGATTTCTTCAATTGCTTGATCACAGAGTTATCTTCTGGTAAGACTATCGTTGTTCTTCTCACCGGAGTTAATAATAATCTTAGTTTTACCTTACTTGTGGGGCAAGTAGGGGATTGAACCCAAGAGAAAGAAGGAATAGAGCTAAGCTAAGAAGATAAAATCCAAATTAACTAAAAGGAATTAAAACTGTTTTTCTTTGTATTTTTGAACTTATAAGAAGATGTAAAATTGCTAGAAAATAAACTAAAATAAATGAAATTAAAAGCAAGTAAACTTATGAATTAAAACACCATTGGAGGTGGATCTACCTAAAACATGTTAATGAGCAATTCCTAGTGTCTAGCCTTTTTATAACTCAATCATAAGGGCTTGGTGTTAGCTCCTTAGATCGAAAAGTTTTGCAAATAAAATGAAATAAGGGAACAAAAACAAAGTAGAATTCTTTGAAAATTTCTTACTACAAATTATCTAATTTAAGCATACTTTATCTTGATCTAATCTAAGCATAAAGTATCTATATTAAGAATAAAATGTGCAAGAAACTTAAAGAGAATTCATGAGCATTTTAAATAAAAGAAAGGCATAAAATTAGAAATAACACAAGAACTTGCTCTAGGCTTTTCCACTCTCCAGTGGAGGGGAACTTAGCCTAATGTCATTGCAAGAGAGGGAAGATAAGAGATGAAAGAACTTTTCTTCATTTCATGGAGAAAATTACAACTTCTTCTTCTTCTACTTCTTACAAGACTATTTAACCAAAAGAAAATAACTAGAAAATGAAAATATAAAAAATAAGAGAATAGGCTAAGAGCCTTAGATTAAAAGAGTCTTGGATAAGAGAACCAAGATGGGACCCTTTCTCTAGAAATGAAGGCTCTATTTATAGAGAAAATGTGTGTAGAAGAGTCTAAAAGTAGTCTCCACTTTTCTTTACACGAAAAGACAAAAGAGAAGAATATGAGTTAAGGATTAGGGCATTCCAAAGGATTATGGCATTCCAAAGTGGGCCCAAATGCTTTTGTCTTGAGATTTTGATTCCAATTTGTTGATTTTCTGCACAAGAAACACACGTAATTAGATTTATCTAGTAAATGAATTTATTTATATATAATTAAGCCTAATTAACATGCAACGTGGTGATTTGAGGCTTATCATGATTATTATCTTAATATAGATAAATAGGTACAAAAATCAAGATAAATATCCAAAAAAATGTGTGTATAATTGAGTGTTTGGAAACACTCATCACACCCCCAAACTTACATTTTTTCTAGTCCCTAGAAAATAAAACTGCCACTTTCGCAGGTACCTCGACTGCATTTAGCCAATGCAGCAAGCCCTTGAACCGTTAGGTTACCCCTAGTGGACGAGTTTGACTCGTGAGGGTTTGTAGAAAATATACCCACAAAATTTGAAAACAACTTTGAAGTAAAAATAGTCAAAATAAAAACTTATATTGAAGAGTACAAGTCTTTTTTTTTCAATCAATTGGAAGTACTGCTTGGTATAGAGTCCCAACCATTATTTCTCTATGACAAAATTTAGACTTAAATTGACCTTTGAGCGATAGTGATTCTAACTCAGAAATTTAAGAGATTCGATTTCCTCAAATGAGTTTCAACCTTCTAACTACTCAAGAATAGCTGGAGTAACTTAGGGTTTAATTCTAAACTTAGCATCCTGTCTGGGGTAGTGAGAAGTGTGGATATTCACTTTAATACCTCTAAGGGGCTTTATCTGTGATATTCCAGTATACTCACATTTTTACACTTGATGGCTTTCACCCTACTAAAACTTTACATAAACTTTTAGATCTTTGATTTTTTTTTTTTTTTTGAAAAGTCTCTTTTTTCTTTTTTTACTTCTTCATTCTTTTTCTAAGAAAAGTAGGCAGCCCTTTTCAAGGTACCCAGTCTAATTCAATGATTGCTGTATAAGGTGTATACAACCCAGTTCTGTTTTTCTTCTAATCAGCCAACCAATTGAACAAGTAAGTCAAAGTTCATCAAACCTAGTTTTTCCTTAAACTCTAGGTAGAAAGAATGTAATAAGCTCTTTTAATACAATCTAGACTCTCTTGGTAACCTTATTAGAATGACTATAAACCAAAAGATATACTTTTCTAAGTGCTTAAAGATACAAGCTAAGATTTTGAGTAAAATACAACAAAGTCGCCAACTAAATATTTTTCAAATTTTTTTTTTTTTTTTGAAAGAAGAAAATAATAAGTGGAAATCCGACCCATACACCCCCAAACTTAAACATTGTATTGTCCTCAATATTTCAACATATACATGCAAAAGTAAAATTGAAATTGACAAAATGAAATGAAGTGGGTTAGATAGCACCTGAGACAGACCCTATAGTCCTGTTGATATTTAACACAATGTCTCTTGAAGTGCATGGATTGCCTCCCAGAAGTGCTAAGTTTAACGTGTTTAGCTAGACGAAAACATAGTTAATTTTGATAGACGGGATCATCGAGAAAAAGAACTTCCTCCTGCGGAACATACACGAGAAACGGTTTGAGACGTTGGCCATTCACTTTGAAAGTGGATCCGTCCTTAGGATTAAGGACTTCAACAGCACCATGGGGGTAAACTGTTTGGATAATATATGGGCCAGTCCATCGAGACTTAAGTTTTCCTGGAAAAAGGTGGAGTCTATTATCATACAACAAAACTCTTTGATTAAGAATGAAATTTCTCCTAAGAATGTGCCTATCGTGAAAGAATTTGGTACGCTCTTTGTACCTTTTGGCACAATCATACGAGTCATTTCTAATCTCTTCTAACTCGTCTAGTTGTAACTTTCGCTTCTCACCGGCTTTATTAAAATCAAAGTTGAGCCGTTTGATCGCCCAATATGCACGATGTTCTAGTTCTACAGGGAGATGGCAGGCCTTACCAAAAACTAACCGGTAGGGAGACATCCCTATGGGTGTCTTGAATGCAGTCCTATAGGCCCAGAGTGAATCACTCAATCTCAAAGACCAATCTTTCCTTGAAGGATTGACAGTTTTTTCTAAGATAGTCTTTATTTTCCTGTTAGAAATCTCCACTTGTCCACTTGTTTGTGGGTGGTAAGCTGTGTCAACCTTATGCGTTATGAGGTATTTCTTCATCAACGCAGCAAAGATCTTGTTGCAAAAATGCGAGCCACCATCACTTATGATAGCTTGCGGAGTACCAAATCTTGAAAAAATCGTCTCCTTGATGAATTTTATCACAACCTTGTGATCGTTAGTTCTACATGCCACAGTTTCGACCCATTTTGACACATAGTCAACGGCAAGTAGGATGTATTGGTAACCCTGGGAGATAGGAAAGGGTCCCATGAAGTCTATACCCCACACGTCAAAAATTTCGATGATCAGTATAGGATTTTGAGGCATTTCATTTCTCTTAGAGATTTTTCCTAATCTTTGACATCTATCACAAGATTTACTAAAGTCGTGGGCATCACGAAAAATACTAGGCCAGAAAAAACCGCATTGTAGAATTTTCATGGCGGTCTTCTTACCACTGAAGTGCCCTCCGCAGGCATGATTATGGCAAAATTATAGGATACTGACTTGCTCACAGGTTGGAATACAACGTCTAATGATTTGATCAGGACAATACTTAAATAAGTATGGCTCATCCCAGAAATACCATTTTGTTTTTGACAAAAGACGGAGTTTCTCTTGACTAGTCATTTCGACTGGGAATTGACCTGTAACTAGGTAGTTGACAATGTCCGCATACCATGAAGCATTGGCTTGAGAGATTTGCATAAGTTGCTCATCGGGAAAGGATTCAGAGATGGGTAAGGATTCCTCGGATGGCTTGTTAACTATCCTAGACAAGTGATCAGCTACGACATTTTCTGCCACTTTTTTATCTCGGATCTCGAGATCAAACTCTTGTAGAAGTAGAATCCAACGGATTAACCTTGCTTTAACATCTATCTTTGATAGACGGTACTTCAATACTGCGTGGTCTGTGTAGATCACGACTTTAGATCCTATGAGGTAGGGGCGGAATTTTTCAATGGCATAGACCACTGCTAGCATTTCCTTCTCTGTTGTAGAGTAATTAAGCTGAGCATCGTTTAGGGTTTTACTAGCATATTGGATAACATGAGGTTGTTTTTGAATTCGCTGACCCAAAACAGCGCCTATTGCATAATCTGAAGCGTCGCACATAACTTCGAATGGAATGCTCCAGTTTGGAGGTTGAATCATGGGTGCCGAGGTTAACTTAGACTTGAGTTTGTTGAACGCAGAGAGACATGACTCTGAAAAGTCGAAAGGAACATATTTTCCCAATAGCTCACATAAAGATTTCGTGATTTTCCCGAAATCTTTAATGAATCTACGATAGAAACCTGCATGGCCTAGGAATGACCTAATTTCTTTGATCGTTCTAGGAGGTGGTAATTTTTCAATTAGACCTACCTTTGCCTTATCTACCTCAATCCCCTTAGCAGAAATAATGTGCCCTAGCACAATCCCTGATGTTACCATGAAATGGCATTTTCCCCAATTGAGGACTAGATTGACCTCTTTGCAACGTACAAGGACCAAAGTCAAGTGATGGAGACATTCCTCAAAACTTGATCCAAAAACTGAAAAATCGTCCATGAATACTTCGAGATATTTTTCTATCATGTCGGAAAATATACTAATCATGCACCGTTGAAAAGTAGCGGGTGCATTTCACAATCCAAAAGGCATGCGACGATACGCGAAAGTTCCGAAAGGGCAAGTGAAAGTTATTTTCTCTTGATCGATTGGAGCAACAGGTATCTGGTTGTACCCGGAATAACCATCTAAGAAGCAATAGTAAGAATGTCCTGCAAGACGCTCTAACATTTGATCAATGAAAGGTAAAGGGAAATGATCCTTAGGAGTCATCGAGTTGAGTTTCCTATAGTCAATACACACTCTCCATCCATTTTGGACTCGAGTCGGGATTAATCCATTGTCTTGGTTCACTACCACAGTGATACCAGACTTCTTAGGAACTACTTGTATAGGACTCACCCAACGATTGTCAAAGATAGGATAGATAATACCCGCATCTAGCAATTTCATCACTTCCATCCGAACTACGTCTTTCATTATAGGATTTAGCCGTCTCTAAGGTTTTAAGGAAGGTTTAGCGAAATCTTCTAAACGAATATGATGCATTACCACAGATGGACTAATTCCCTTGATGTTAGCTATGCTCCAACCAATAGCTTCTTGATGTTCTTTTAATACCCCTAACAACTTTCCCTCTTGAACTTCATTAAGGTGAGAGGAAATGATCACGGGCAAGGTGTGATTCTTACCAAGAAATGCATATCTCAAGGTCTCTGGAAGCGACTTGAGTTCTAATTTTGGAGGCTCGATATAAGAAGGAACAAGATTGGATGTGCGCACAGGAAGACTTTCAGTTTTTGCGTACCACTGCACAGAATCTACGAGTGGAACAGATTCAAACAAAGCATTGACTTCGCTTATAGACTCTTCGACGTCCAAGTCAAGGCCAAAGTGAGCCAAACATTTTGTTAGGGGATCAGAGTACCCTAACTCTTGATACGTTTGATTGACTAGCGTATCTATCATGTTCACTTCCTCCATACCATCATCTACATCAATTCCTTGAAAATTGTGGAAGACGTTCAGTTTCACTTTCATATCCTCAAATGCTAAAGTCATAATTCTGTTTCTACAACGAATGACTGCGACAGACGTGGCTAAGAATGGACGTCCTAAGATGATATGAATATGACTGTTCGAATTGATGACTGGCTCCGTGTCTAAGACAACAAAATCAACAGGGAAATAGAAATCTTTGACATTAACTATCACGTCCTCAACTATACCTTTTGGAATTTTTATGGACCTATCGGCTAGACTTAACGTGATATCGGTGGGTTTCAAAACCCCCAAACCTAATTGTTTATAAACCGAATATGGTAAAAGGTTCACACTAGCCTCTAAGTCTAAGAGACATTTTTCGACCACTTGATTTCCAATATGAATGGAAATTGTCGGACATCCAAGATCCTTAAATTTTGGTGCAATCGTTTGTTGGATGAGCGACGAAGCCTGGGCTGCCATGATAGCTTTCCGAGGAAATGGTGTTTTCCTTTTAGCTGTGGTCAAATCCTTTAGGAATTTCGCATAAGAAGGTATCTGCTTAATGGCATCTACGAATGGGATATTGATATGCACATTTTAGAAGACTTCTAAGACATCCTCAAATTGCTTACCTTTTTTAGAATCTCTAAGGCAATGGAGAAATGAAGCTTTTGGAATTGGCAAAATGATAGGAGGATTTTCCAAATCTTTCTCTTTTTCTATTGGAGACTCTATGACTTCTTTTTGAACTTTGTCCTTCTCTAGGACTTTTTCTCCCATGTCAATAGGTTGGACCTTGTTGTCCACCTTTTTTTCCGAACGCAAGGTGTGGATAGCCTGGACTGAGTCTTGTGGAGCTCTAGAATGGCTTCCTACTTCATATTGACCTTTCGATCCGTTTGGAATCAAAGGTTGACCTCCAGGGTTAGGGATAGTCTGACTAGGAAATTGACCTTTCTCTCTCCCACTCAAGGAGAGACCTAACTGCCCCAACTGAACTTCCATCTTAGCTATGGATTGCGCAGTGACTTGGTTAATCTGAGTTTGATTTTGATGGGTTTGCTGTTGAGTTTGGATGAACTGCTGTTGCTGTCTCATCAACTCGGCAATCATAGATTCTAAGGACGACTGTTGTTGGGCAGGCTGCTGGTAATTGGTCATGGGATCTGGTATGATGGCTCTACAATCTGTAGATTGTTGGGGTTGATAAGGGACTTGGGGAACAATAGCTTGGTTTGTGGAAGAACCAGATTGCCTAGGAAAACTCCTATTGTAACCTGACGGACCACTAGATTGAATAGGTTCGTTCTGTCTGTATGAGAAATTAGGATGGAACCTATTATCTGGGTGATACGTTTGGCTAAAAGAGTTTGGAGTTGGCTTCCTAAAAGCACTATAGCCATTAATCGCATTTGCTTGTTCAGCTTTGATTTGAGGCAAGGTGGGACAACACTCGACCAAATAGTCGTTGCCGTCGCATATGACGCACAAAGAACTCGGTTAGACAGTCACTTGCGAAATTGCACGAGGGTCTAGGTGAGGTTTGGATGCTGGGATAGTAAAGGCATCTAACTTCTTCGTGATATTATTCATCCCACTCACTAGACTAGACATAACATTTTTGAGATCAGGGTCTGCCTTCATCTCATACATGCCTGTCTTTCTAACCGGATCATCTCTGTCAAATTCTTCTTAATTAGTACTCCAATTTTGAGCACTCTCGGCTAACTCTACGAGGAAATCGTACGCTTGGTTGGGAGTCTGGTTCATGAACTGACCCTTATGCATTGACTCGACTAAGGTACGTTGATTCATTGTTAATCCTCTATAAAAACTTTGCACCAACTGTGCTTTGTCAATGCCATGGTGTGGGCACTTGACAAATAAATCATTGAATCTTTCCCAAGTTTGGGAAAATTCATCATCAGGACGGGCTCTAAAATTTCTAATAGAGTCCTTCATTTTCTCAGTTTTGGCCACGGGTAGAATTTAGCCATAAATTTTTTGGATAGAACATCCCAGGTAGATATGGAATTGGGTGTTAGGGAGTTCAACCACGCAGCTGCGTGGTCCTCCAAGGATAACGGGAACATAATAAGCTTGATACTCTCCTCATCTAGATTCTGATTTCTAAAAGTTTGACATATAGTCAAAAATCGATTAAGATGGGTGTAAGGTTGTTCACGCTCTAAACCGTGGAACTTAGGAAGCATATTAATGGTGGCAGCCCTAATTTCAAACTGAGGTGCATTGTTCAATGGTAAAACAATGCATGTAGGAGGAGATGCGGAAGCTGGAGTGAAGAGCTCATTGAGAGTTCGCTCTCGATCACCCATCATAACTACTGATGGTGTCTTGCGTATCCTACTGATGGTACGTTCGATCTCAGGATCAAATGGTTCTAACACGTTGTTTTGTGAATGTCTACCAAGCATGCAAATCACATAGTCGATCAAACAATCACAAAAAGAAAAGACTGGACCTAGATAGGTTCCCTAAAGCTAGACAGCTCCTAACTGGGTAGAAATAGCGCAACTAGCTTTCCAACTCGGTTCTATGAAGTCAAGTTTGAATCATTCGGATCTCCAGATCGGGGGAAGCGCACAATGCATAAGCAAGGGCACTCTTAAATACCTCATTTCTTGAATAGACTGAGTCTATCCCCTCAAAGGGCAAGATCTTACTAGATAGAAAAATGACCAAGAAACGCAATTGGCACAACTTGAAGTGGAATTTCTCCTATTGAGCTCGTGGGCCTTATAGTCAAGTCTAATTGATTTTAATTAATTTGATTGGATGACTAGTGAGTTGATTATCCTAATTAGAGTAAGGAATTGGTAATGACTTCCAATCCTTATCTTATCATGCCATCCCTAGGAGAGGGGTGCTCTTTACTACTTAATTAACTATTCCAAGTGTGTGCAAATTGAAAAAATAATATACAAAGGCAAGGAGTAACCCACTAGCAAAGAGAGGCGTGGGTGTTTCGAGATTACCTCCCGTGCTAGACGGGGTGAAGACAGTTTGAGTCGACTTAGGCCACCAACTCCAATTTTGGTGTGCGAACCTAAGGAGCCGTGACGGTATTGTCCACCCGTCGTCCTTCCTTAGTCTATTACAATCCAAGCCTTCTTGGATAATTAAAAAAAATTACAAAGAATCTTATACAAGTGTTTCTAAAACAAAAAAATAAACCTAACTAAAGATTCAAGGAAATTGAAAGAAAATAAGAAAAAAAAATGTTCACCTACAAGAAGCAAAACAGAAATGTTAGTAGAAATGATAGTAAACGGACTCAAAAACAGAATCTGACTTACCCCAATCTTGCTGACTTTGTCACATTTTATAAAAAATTTCGTTCTACCCCAAATCGATATATTATAATAGATAATCGAAGATCGGAGTAGAAAGTTACAGTCAATTTAAGTTCTGCTGTCAAGGGTGAAAAAATAAACGGGAATGACTTTTTTTTTTTTTTTCAATGTTTTTTTCTTTTTTCTTCTCTCTTAAAACCTCAAGAACACTTGAACTTATAAAAAGATACCAAAAGAAAATAAAATAAAATAAAATAAAAATGAAAGAAATTAATTTTAAATAAAAAATTGCCACTAATACCTTTACCTTTCCCCGGCAGCGGCGCCAAAATTCTGGTAAGACTATCGTTGTTCTTCTCACCGGAGTTAATAATAATCTTAGTTTTACCTTACTTGTGGGGCAAGTAGGGGATCGAACCCAAGAGAAAGGAGGAATAGAGCAAAGTTAAGAAGATAAAATCAAAATTAACTAAAAGAAATTAAAACTGTTTTTCTTTGTATTTTTGAACTTATAAGAAGATGTAAAATTACTAGAAAATAAACTAAAATAAATGAAATTAAAAGCAAGTAAACTTATGAATTAAAATACCATTGGAGGTAGATCTACCTAAAACATGTTAATGAGCAATTCCTAGTCTCTAGCCTTTTTATAACTCAATCATAAGGGCTTAATGTTAGCTCCTTAGATCGAAAAATATCTAATTTAAGCATACTTTATCTTGATCTAATCTAAGCATAAAGTATCTATATTAAGAATAAAATGTGCAAGAAACTTAAAGAGAATTCATAAGCATTTTAAATAAAAGAAAGGCATAAAATTAGAAATAACACAAGAACTTGCTCTAGGCTTTTCCACTCTCTAATGGAGGGGAACTTAGCCTAATGTCATTGCAAGAGAGGGAAGATAAGAGATGAAAGAACTTTTCTTCATTTCATGGAGAAAATTACAACTTCTTCTTCTTCTACTTCTTACAAGACTATTTAACCAAAAGAAAATAACTAGAAAATGAAAATACAAAAAATAAGATAATAGGCTAAGAACCTTAGATTAAAGGAGTCTTGGATAAGAGAACCAAGATGGGACCCTTTCTCTAGAAATGAAGGCTCTATTTATAGAGAAAATGTATGTAGAAAAGTCTAAAAGTAGCCTCCACTTTTCTTTGCACAAAAAGACAAAAGAGGAGAATATGAGTTAAGGATTAGGGCATTCCAAAGGATTAGGGCATTCCAAAGTATTAGGACATTCCAAAGTGGGCCCAAATGCTTTTGTCTTGAGATTTTGATTCCAATTTGTTGATTTTCTGCACAAGAAACACACGTAATTAGATTTATCTAGTAAATGAATTTATTTATATATAATTAAGCCTAATTAACATGCAACGTGGTGATTTGAGGCTTATCATGATTATTATCTTAATATGGATAAATCGGTAAAAAAATCAAGATAAATATCCGAAAAATGTGTGTATAATTGAGTGTTTGGAAACACTCATCATCTTCGTCAATATTTTCTTTGATAGGATCTTTTCTTTATTTTTTTGCCAAGGCTGCTGGATTATCAACACAGAGTTCTTGTGGCTTAAAAACTCTTCCCCCTCGAGTGATATGTCTAACTTCATCACAGGAGAGAGAGTAGGGCTCATCTTCTTCAGTCAGCAAGTATGGATCTTCATCTGTCAAAGATACAAGGCTTTTTAAGTTAATCTGAGCCAACAAGTAACTAGTGAATGCGAGGCTACTGTATCGAGACGGGGATAAACAATACATATCATCTGAGGTTAAATCAAATGGTTCATAGTTCATGGTGAAAACCTCATCAGTGAAGGCTATCCCGGCAATGGGGTAACTAGGCGGTTTGACTTGGATGGGATGGATAAGAGAGACATGATCGAATGGCAATGGTGTGTGAGATACCATGTTCAGGGTTGGTGGAGGTTGATAGGTAGGTAGTGGATTAGTGGTGACATTTGGTGGGCTAGGGATTGTGACCTTTTTGTTCTCAATCAGGTTTTGAATGGCATGGCGTAAGGTAATACATAGATCCATGTGATGGCCAGGGTTTTGATGGAACTCGCAGAACAAGTTAGAATTGTATCCAGCTGGCAAGGGATTAGGTAAAGGTCAGGGTTGGATATGGGTAAAAAGCCCTTTTTTCACCAATTAGTGAAAAGCTACCGTGAGAGTCATCCATAGATTGGTAAATTGACGTGGAGTTCTCGGTTGACTTGGGTGAGCCTGGTTATTAGTTCGTACTGGGGGTTGAGCTGGGGTAGCTGACGTGTTGGCTATGTAAACATGGTTGGTGCTAGGTTTAGAAACATAAGGTTTCTTAGGCCTGTTATCCGAGGGGTTAGAAAAAACCCCAGAGGCAAAAGTGTCCTCAAGTTGACTTCCGACTTGTAACAAAGACTCAAAGGTAGGGAGATATTGGGCCACTAAGTGTTGAGCATATCCTTGTGAGAGGTTCTTTAGGATAATCGCTACTTGTTCTTTCTCTGACGGTCTATCCCACATTTGGGCAGCCTTGGCCCTCTAGCGACCAATGAAATCAGTAAATGTCTCCCCATTTTTCTCCTTAGTTGCCTCTAAATCTCTTCTTGAAGTCTCAATCTCGGTACATACTGATGCCAGAAGGCCTTTGACATGCTCTCCCAGGTGCCCACAGTAACTGGATCTTGAGACATTAGCCAACGTAGTGTTGATCCTAATAAAGTTCTCTGAAACAACAAGTCATATGTTCGTCGCTGAGCCCCATAGTGCGCATGTTAGTAACATACACCTTAAAATGTGTTTTTGCACACCCTATACCACTAAACTTGTCCATTTCTGGCATCACAAACTTCTCGGGCAAATGGATTCTAGGGATGCAGTTCAGAGCTTCAATGCCTACTGCAATTTCATCGATACCCTTTATACTCTTCATAGCCGACTCTAATTGAGATATTCTATTAGCTAACATTGGATTTTCATCAACATACTCTTCGTCTTCGTCGAGTTCGAAGACTTCACGTGGACGTCTCTCTTCTACCTTCCTTCCTTTTGGATCATTTAGGGGATTGCATGTTGATTCCGAGGTCTGTTCTAACACTTCCACTTTGCCTTTTATACTATTGATATCATTGGCAAAGGCTGCCAAGATCTTACGGATCTCTGTAAGTTCAGATTCTGAAGCCATCTCTGCTAGTTGACTTGGTATTGTAGGTCGTTCTAACCGATTGGACTTACGACTCCAACTAGGAGGTGGACACTTGAGTTTGGGCGCAATGATAATCCTATATGACCCTATCAAAGGTAAATTTAGTCAATTTCAGTATTACCCTCTTGATAACATTTTAAGGAATCATTTTATTGAGGTTTGTGCACTGATTCCATTCACATAATGAACATTCAAAGAAGAAATCAATATTTATTTGAAAGAAAAATAGCTTTATTAAAAATGATTGACAAATAAATATTCTTATTAAAAACATCTTTCAACAAATTTGCCTTGAACTATTTTTACATGGACGCGGCTTTGTCTTGATGGTCATCAGGATTGCTGTCAGGCTTGACCCTCTTGGCTCTAACAACTGGCTTTTTGAATTCTGCTGGTCCATTTGGATACCCTAAGGTGAGCTTGTTCCAAGCGTTCTCGATGAGATGTACTAACTTTTCAGTTAAAGGCTCGGGGGGAAAGAAAGCTTTGTGCTAAGGTAAAGATAACTCTATAGGTACGTCGTATTGTTCTAGATCAAATTAGGATGGTAAAAAGATGTTTCTTCTAAACCGATCAGACGGACATAGTAGGATCCTTTGGTTCCTAGAACAGGGGAATCAGTCATCCACCAAAGGCACTTAAAATCGATATGACAGGCAAGGCGAGAGTCTAACCATTTGCTCCAAGCTTTAACTAAGTTGTGACGCACTAACAGGTTTCTCTTGGAAAAGTGTTCTGGCCCATAGTCGAGGTTTGAGGGAACATCTATGATTTTGAGACGATCACAAAGCCACATATAGAGTAAGTAGGGACTTCCTTTGAAGCTTTCCCGCTCACCATTTTTTATGGCATCTAAACCTGAGAAAGTTTCAGCTAGGATGAGAAGTACCGGGTTGGCTTTCCTTAAGAGTTGAGAGGCTATATTTATGAAGGACTCAGGGATAGTTTAGCCATCACTATTGGAAGTCAGTATGTATTGAGCTAGGATTCCTAGGCACAATCGATAATCTCTAGTGGCTTGCCAGGCTTCGGGTTTTACATTGATAGGGTGACTGCGGGAGCGATACAGGCTCAATAAAGGTACTAAGTCCAATCTCCCGTTATGAACTAAGGCCTTGGCTTCTTCCTTGGAAATGTTCATTCCTGTGGCGAGGTCACCAGAATATCCGATTTTCAATGAGGGCCTGACTACAGGTCCTGAAGTGGATATCCCCATGATGCCACAATAATCCTCGTGAGTAGGGCATAAATGCATATACCCCATATGGAATATATGAAGGTGGGGGTTCCATCGCTTAGCCATAGCGCGTAAGAGGTTCCAGTCTATCTCAAACTCGTGGAAGTAGAGAGCACTCCTCAACATGAATCTCCCAAAATTGATATTCTCTACAGGGTGCATCCCTGTGACGGTTGTTTTGACTAACTGATCGATTGGGTTATCGCCTGCGACTACCATCCTTGTTTGACACAAAAGGGTATTTTAGTACTCTTCCAAGGTCCATGTAAAATATCAATTTTCTTTTAGAAAATATTTTCCTTTCGAAAAATCTTTTTCTTACGAAAAACATTGTTTGGAAAATATTTTTTCTTGGAAAATATTTTTTTGTAAAGAACACTTCTATTGGAAAGCATTCTTCTCTGGAAAATATTTTCTTTCTATAAATTATTTTTTCTTTGGAAATTTGATTTCCATTTGGATTTAAATGGCCCGGTCCATCATGATTGTTGGATCGGGATGGACTGGGTCATTATTATAAAAGAATGGATTCTTTATTGAGTTGGTGCACCCATTTTAATCAGTTAAAAGAAAAACCTTAATCCTTGAGGGCCGTCATACATTTTGATCTCATCATCCACATCATTCACATACACTCATAAAGTCTCATAAGGTTCCATTTAATGAACAACCCGGGAACACCCACGATAAGTTCGAGTTGTATCCTACAAGGAAGGTTTCTAGACTCTAAGCTTACTACGTGCAATGCATTTTTATCTGGCCACCCTTACCCAAGCACACCTATATACCTCTCGATACGTGGTGACTTGGTTTGATATACCGTATAGGTGATAATCTAAAACCTCAACTCACTTCTCTGAAGTCAAAAACAACCAGTTTGATCCCCAGTTGAGAGGTGGCGCACAATGCTGAGCAAGGGCCTACTTAAATACCTCTCGTCTAGAATAGACGTAGTCTATCCCCCTTGTACAATAGGGTACAGCGGGGCAGGATCTCGCTTAGGCACCGATTTTGACCAAAAAGTACAATTGATATACTTGGATTATCTTTTATACCTACGGGTACGAGTCAAGAGTTGTAGCTTTCATAAATGGTTTGGCATCCCACGAGGGGACTGACCACGTACTAGTACTACGTTGGTAATCGGGATATGTGACTGTGTGGCTCACAATAGGTCAAAGGCTCAGGTCGCTCCAGCCTGTGTCCATCAATATACCTCTCAGAATCACCTGATCAGACGGTATTGATGCCCCTGTTTGATATACCCTAAGGTACGTGACTGGAGTTGTGGTTTTCATGAATGATGTCGCATCTCTAAAGAGACCGGGCCACGCACTAGTGCCACGTTGGCTATATAGGACGTGTAAACCTTAGAAAAAGTAGGTCAAAAAGCTTCCATAACCTCCCATAAACCCTAATTTTGAAGCCCCAACTCCTTATCTAACATCCATACCCCAACTTTAGTTATAAAAAAACATTTAGAAATCCTTCCAAAACACTTCAGAAATCCATAAAAAAAATTAGAAAAATTCATAAGGAGATACTTTGTTTTGGAGATGCAAAACGAATCCGATGACAGAACGAATCAAGGAATGCTATACGAAGAACTATTCTACCAGATCTGAGGGAACAAGACCGTTGTCTTCGTAAAGGTAAAGATTTAATTTTTTTTTATTGATTAGGTCTTTTTAGCAATGTAGTTCTATTTGGGAATTAGTAGAGACCGGCGTTTGCCGGGCGGGGTCAGTGCCTAACACCTTCCAACCCCGTAACGTGATCCCAGACCCGTATTTTCTTTCGTAGATTAATTGTCTTTGTTTTTGGAGTTAATGATCGGTTCCTAAACCGTAATAACTAAGTGGCGACTCCCAAACCTCAAAGGTTAAAAGCGGATCCGCGCACCCCGCGGATCGATGAAGCTTTCATTCCTACAAAGAAGGACAACTGTAGACACCCCAATTTGAACGGGCCCCCACTTAAAATGGTCCAAAAATATTAGATTTTCAATAGAATTAGCTAATGAGCCATAAAAGCCTGAATCAATAAAACGTGACATTTTGATCGATTTGGAAGTTCAAAAGATCCTTTAAAGGTCTAAGGGACTTACCAAAAAGACTTAGCATACCCCCACCTTCTCTACCTTTCACCGCTCCACCTCCGAATTCAAAAATACCCTAAACCCATTTAGAGCCCACGAACCTTCAACTCTCAAAAATGCAATTCTCATATTACCCCTTAACTTAAATTTAATCCCACATCACCTAAACCCTAAAACTACCCACTATCAAAAATCCATTTCAAAATGACCCTAACCAATTCCAAATAACCTAAAACCCAAGTCCAATACTCTAAAACCCAAATCTATATCAAATTCACATCCAACCCACAACCTTAACCCACAAACCACTACCCACATCAACCAATTACCCTTTGATCATCAAAGGGGACACATGCCATCACCCCCTCTTATTTCCCTCATCCAACCACTTACCCCCATCACCTTTCTCTAAATCTATCTACCCACATCATCTATTTTTAAAAATCATCTCAACCCATACCCTTCTCTAACCTACCACATAATTCCTTTTCTAAACAAATTATCTCCCCCCATCTCAACCCATACCTATTCCCTAACCTACTCTCATCATCACTTACAAACCCATTTTTACAAATCAAACTCATACCCCTTATCTCCAATCTAACACTCATTCTCTCCCATCAACTCATCTAATCACCTCACCTCCCCATCCCTTTTGACACATGTCATAATCTCCTTAACCTTCCCACAATCCAACTAACCAATCTTTTACATATCCCATTGTCTTAATCTAAACACCTCATACTCAATCAATAACCCATTCCCTTACACACCCATTCTCTCCATCTCACATTACTTATCTCACCTCACCAAACACTCCATTCAAATGAATTGAGTATGATCTTTATCAAAATAATATCCATTTACCCTCATTACACAATTACCTTCATCCCAACTCAAAATTCCATACCCTCACCTTCAAAACTTATGCCATTCTCTACTCTTTCATTCATTCACCCCATTATATCCCTAAAGTAACCCCAAAACACCTATAAATACTCCATTCCCTTTCCAAAATGGCTACCGAGTCTCATACTAAAAAAAAAATTATCTTCTACTCTACTCTCATACTTTCACATTAATTTTCTAAACAAAATATTCTCATTTTTTATTAAGGACTCAAGAAGACATTAAAGAAAAAAGAAAGAAGGAAGAAAAGAAGAAATTAAAGCTTCCCTCTTTCTACCCTCTCCATATCCCTCTTCTACTATTCCCTTCCTCTCTTTGATTTTAATTTTAGAAAGTTTTTAAGACGTAATGCTCCCCCTCCCTTATCTTCAGTAGATCGAACTCCGGTTCGATTGAAAATATAAGGGTTGTAACCACCTTTAAAAGAATAAAATCGATTTAATCTTTCAAATCGATTTAAGGCACTCGACATTTGGGTTCTTCTCGACTCATGAGAATGGATCCGTGACTGAAGCCAACACTTTTCAAAATATATTATTTCCAAGGCTAATGCCCCTTAGGATCGTCTCCTTCGATGAGATAATCCTTATAACCTAAAGTCGATAGTAAATCCCTACTTAGGGTACAAATATCGACATATGACATTTTACTTTATTTTTCATTTTCAATCAAAATGACTGAGTTGAGTTGAGGTTATTACAACTTAATGGGGAGAAAAATGTGCCTAACACATTCTCTTTTCTCCAATCGAGTCGCTTACCCCGATCTCAAAGTTGATTAGTACTTTATCCATTTAGAGTCACTAAACGTCAAAAATGACACTTTTGCTAAAAATGTACAATGGGTGACCATTCACACCCTCTTACAATATGAATGATAGTGACTCTAAACCTTACTACAAGTGAGACTCGTAATCGAGAATCACGTATTTGCATTAGCAATTCGGAATATGACAAAAATTCAATTCGTGAAAAATTCGAGTTCTATTCAAATTTGAATTACAAAAATCTAGTAAAAAATTTGATAAATGGAAAATATGCAGCATATGCTTCATGCGTGAATTATCCGTTTCATTTAAAAAATTCGATCACATGAGAGTGATGGTGATGGTAATAATGATGGTGGTGATAATGAGGATATTGAGGTTATTGTTCCATTGATTTTTAAAAGAAGATTAAAGTCAAGGGACAAATCATCAATTTGAAAAATTAAGATGTAATCTTAAATAAATGTAGAGAATTATGTCATTATTATTATTATTTTTTAAAGATAAAAAAGATATTTGTCACGTAAAAATGTAAAGAGACATTTGTCACATAAAAATGTGAATTCTTTCAAAATTTTGAAGCATCGCCGTTTCAAGGTTGACTTGTGTTATACTTCACAACTTACAAGTTTATACTTTGCAACATATAACAAATTATAATAAATTTTTTTTCCATTGAGTTTTATAAAAATTCGTAAAAATTGCATTTTATATTTTGCAAAATTAAAATTCCTGAATTATTAATAATAGATTAATAATCAGGCGAATAATACTTTTATCGGAAAAAACGAAAAATTCGTGATTTTTTCAGGAATAAAACGGAAAATTGCTAACAAGACACATGCCACTTTCTAGTCAAATTAAGAGAGATTCCCAAGCTCGATGCCACTCTCTCTCTCTCTCCTGACTTCTGAGTTCTCTCTCGCACACATTGACAAAGAAACATCGAAGAACGCTTTAGAAGCCATGAAATCTACCTCTACGCCTGCAAACGAAGAAGCAAACCCTAGATTCAACTAAGAAAAAGCCCTCGCTTTTTGCAGGGAAAAAAAAACACGTAGAAATGGCGATTGCAGTCGAAGATTCCTCGTCCTCTCAGTCACGATCAAATTCGAAGGGCGTCCATTATCTAGCCAAATGCGTGCTGAGGGGAAGCGCAGTTCTTCAAGCCGTTCATGGACATTTCCGCTCTTCTTCCTCATCTGATGTCGTTTTCGGAAAGGTTTCATCTCCCCTACAAAAAAATCATTCATCTTTTGCAAAATTCGTTTATCTTTTGATCTCAGTTAAGTGTTAGAATCATGATTGATTTGTTAAGTAACAAAACCAAGTGTTTATTCGGATTCAACTATAAATTTCCATTTCACTTTTGTTCACTTTACCATATGGAACATTCACACACATTTCTAAAATTTTTAGTTCAAGAAGTAGGGACTGATTAACATAGACAATAGTGTTTTTATTCACTTTAAGAAATTTTATCTATCATCTCTGGAGGATTTCATTCTTTCGTCAACACTTGACGTAGCATAGGAAGTTTGTGAAAAGAGATTGATTTTTTATTTATTTATTTATTAATAAATAACTTCTTGTTCTTTCTGTACCTAGACTATGGACCTGTATGCATAGAGGTTATTGGTCCTCACCAACCAAGGAATAGAGGTTATTTTTTTTTATCTTCAGTAAGTGATAATTCATTGAAGAAAACAAGGACCAGATATACCCAAAAAATGGAGCATACAACAAGAAGGTTGAAGTGACCAATGTTCTTATACTCAAGAGGTGTGGAAGTTCTTTGCCGGGAAATTTTGGAAAGCCTCCTTCTCACTCGCTCCTGCAATATTTCTTTTATCACGTCTTGGTGCAACTCTTTTGAATTTTTATCTCTCATCCCCTTTTATAGAGTGAATTTAATTATTGAATCTGACTCAAAGCTTGCAGTTGAAGCTCTCAAAGGCAATGGTGCTCTGTGGGAAGTGGCCGCTATTTTATTCCAAGTTCAGTCTCTTTTGATGGACATGAGATGGGAAATCCTTCATGTTTTTCCGGAAGGAAACCAAGTTGCAGATAGCCTTGCAAAAATTTCAGCCAGATCATCAAACTCTTTAGTCTTTGATTTTGTTGATGGGAATCCCTAGTATTAGAAAAGTGTAATGGGCTAAAGTCCCTTTTTTCTCTTTAACAAGTTTTTTCTCACTTGCTTAGCTGAAAAAAAAAAAAATTGAAAATAACTATAACACCACCTTAGGGAAAATTCCTTTCTTTGCCTTCAAAGACCTTTTCCTTCCAAGCACCTTTGTAGGTGATAGAAGGAAGCAACCTCCACAAGTGCCATTTTTCAAAGATACGGCAGCATGCTACAACAAACATCAATTTGTGGAATTTGGTAACCCCCAAGGAGGAGGAAACACCAAAAACTTTGTGCAATAGGTCATTAGAGTAAAAGATGGTTTATATATTTCGCATTACACTTGCTAAAAAATTAATAGTCAAATAAGATTACCTTTCTAGCCTTAATATGGTAAATATTAAAGATTTTGTCAAGAGAGGAGGTCCAAAAGGAAGAAAGCTACCTTCAAAGAACGCTTGGATCCCCCAAAAAAAGAAGTGGGGTAGTTGCTAGTATTGTTATATTTCGCAGCCTTATAGGAAGGTATGTTAGAAAAGGCTCCTTTCAATCCCAACTCTAAGATCTTTGTTCGAACATGAGATATTCATTAAGATACTCAATAAATTTGTAAGATGGATAGGAGTTGATTCAACACCCCAATCAATAAGCATTCTTTTATAGCCCAAGTTCCAAGGGGATACTTTTAATATTTTTTTCTCTCAGAAAAATACATTTTTGGGCTATTCTTCCTTTGGCCATTGCTTGGGGTTTATGGAAAGAGAGAAATACTAGGGTGTTTCAGGGCAAGGAGAGCACGACCAAAGACTTATTTTTGGAGATTTTGGGGTTACTACATTACTTCTGGTGCAAGTTGAGCATCGATTTCAATGGGGTCTCTTTTCAAGATTTTGTGTTCAGATGGGATACTATTTGTAATTTGTAGTTAGTTTTGTATGTTTTGTGTGTTTTTGGTTGTTGTTTGTATTTGTTTTCTTTTCTTTTTTTGTATGGGGGCTATCTCACCCAACTTTTTCTTCTTTTCAATAAAATTTTATACTTATCGGAAAAAAGGGGGGCATGGACCAAATAGCAAATTCCTGAATTAGATAGTCCTCCTTGTTCGATAGGGCAAAAGAATTTGAAGATTTTCTTTTAGAGGCTTTTCTCCGCACCACCTATCCTCGTAAAATTTGATGTTATCACTTCTCCCAACTGTTTATCTTATTTCTCTTAAAAACTCCGTTTGGGCTTTCAATATATCTTTCCACTCCCCATCCCAAAAAAAGACCTAGAGAGGTGACTTTCCCAATTGAGCTTTTGATATCATACTTTGTTACTATAACTTTCCTCCATAGTCATCATCTTCCTCTTCAAATCTCAACCACTTACTTGGACGAGTCCAATTCACAATCTTGGCCCAGTTCTTTCTTAGCCTTTTATGAGGTAATCCTTTCCTCCACAGTCATCATGTTCCACTTCAAATCTCAACCATTTACTTGGGCGGGTCCAATTCACAATCTTGACCTTTCTTTAGCCTTTTATGAGGTAATCCTTTCCAATTACGAAATGAAACTTAAAATTAATATCCTCCAAAGCTCTCCTCCTCTCCAAATCTCCACAACCACTTACTAAGAATAGTAGAGTTTGTCAAACCAAACCTCCTCAAACCAAGGCCTCCGTGCTTCTTGGGCTTGCACATCCGGTCCCAACTCACCATGTGAAACTTCCTCGAACCGTCATGATTATTCCAGTAGAAATCTCTACAAATTGTGTCTAGTTTATTATCCACAGTATGAGGTAAGGAGAATGCGGAGAGTAGGTAGTTAGGAATACACGCTAGGGAGCTCTTGATAATAGTCATTTTGCCCCTTTTCAATAAGAATCTGGACTTCCAAGAACTTAAAAGAAACTAGACATAATTTGTAGAGAATACATATTTATATATATCCTGTAAAGTTTTAACTAGTAACTTCTTATTGTATGATATCAATATAAATGGCATATTGATTTCAGATGCTTATAAATAAGGCAGCAAATTCCTTTTTTTTCTTCTTCTTCATCTTCATTTTTTTTTGTTTTGTTTTTGTTTTACATAGATAAAGGGTGAAAGGGGGGTGGGGGTTGGTCCCAGTTCTGTGGCAGTAGATTTCTTGTTCACTCAATTTACCTTTTTTAATATGACATTTAATGTATTGACGGCATTGTCTTCAGGAAACTTCACTAGAGTTGGTAATAATTGGTGAAGATGGAATTGTACAGTCCATTTGCGAACAGGCTGTATTTGGGACAATAAAGGATCTTGGAATTTTACCCTGGAACGAGAAATTTCGTGCTCCAAATCCACAGGTTCATAACAGACCTCCCATATTTCACATCTACTTCACTTTTAGTGTGTGCAAGCCGAGAACATGGATTTTTTTTCATGTTATGTTATAATTTTGTACATAGTTATTTCATTATAATTATTTTTTTCTTTTATAGATGCTGGGAAAAGACCTCTTGCTTGTTCTTTCAGATTCTGGGAAGCTCTCTTTTCTATCTTTTTGCAATGAAATGCACAGGTTGTGTAAGTTCCTTTTGTTGATCCTGTTTGCTAACTTCTTTTTATTGATTCAAGAAATACTTCTAGTTGACTGTATGAATTTGTTGATATAGATTCTTTGCTGTGACACACATTCAACTTTCCAATCCTGGAAACTCGAGGCATCAATTAGGACGAATATTAGTTGTTGATTCCAAGTAAGTCGCAGTGGTGGTTAAAAAATTCTTGGATATTAGTTCAAAATATACTGTTTGATACTGTCAGGTCCTCTATAGTCAAGCATGTTTGGATTGTTGTTGATATAAAATATTATGATTAATTTTTTTATTTTGATTGAATCAATTTTAATGTAGTCAATTGATACTGTTTTGGTGTTTGTGCTTTTTCTGCCATGAAACAGGGTTTACATCCGTACAATAGGAAAAAACAACTGGGACACTGTTGATTGATCATCCAGAATAAAAATCTTAATAGCTTGTGCATCATGTAACAAAAAATTCCTCTTAGTTGTCAGTTAAACTTATTTGCATGGTCTGACCATCCCATTAACTACTTGAAAAGTCGAAGTAATTTTTTTATATAAGTGAATGATCAATTCATTAAAGGCGGTCGAGGTGACCAGCTAAAAGAGAAAGTACAAAACCAAACGACTCTAGGAAGAAGAAATACAACAAATTTGGTCCCAGCTAACCAGAAAACCCCCTTAAACTCCTTAAAGATCTTTCACCAGGAAAACAACAAGCCTAACACCGACAAAACCACATTCTCCACTGGCATGCCGAAGTATTGTATATTACATGATTGAAAGCCATGGATGAATGAAGTTTTGTTGATTAAACATTTCTAGGTTTTATTAATTTTTATTATCTCTTAAAATTCTATAGACAATCCAAAATATGATTTCGAACTTTTGGGAACGCACTGGTTTTTCAACTATCAATGATCCTAGGAGATGCTTGGCAAGCCAAGGTACTATATCTCAACTTCATTTTTTTTTTTTTTTGATAAGTCTAAATCTCAACTTCTTCCTAAACTTTATCAGTCAAACTTGTTATTAGTTCAAGGAAGTTTAAGTATTTAAAATCCACGAAATTAGGGAATTAGATATTTATTTCCAAAATATTGGAAAAACTGAATAATATTTCAGAAAATTATAGGAGAAACGTGATAACAAGACTCATAACTCCTTATTTTCAATAACAAATGTGTGGAGTGACACATGTAGGATGAATGTCCTTCCACTCATATCGTCCAAGTATCTAAAATGGTTCAAGAATTTGAGAGGCAAAATTTATGAATAACTATTAAGGATAATGCTGTTAAATTAAATAAAATTCAATTTCATGAATGAATTTTCATAACAAATTTGACATAAAAGGCAACAACTGTAAATGTGCTTTTTTGAAGTGAATAGAAAGGAAATTGTGGTTTACCCCAATTATATTTTTTACCCTAAGATTGCAAAAATATATTATAACAAGAAAATCCTGTTGAATGCATCCTAGTGATCCGTTGATGTGTCACATTTTCATATATGTAATACTAATGTAGGTTAGATGTCAGAAAAAACATGAAATTATAGAGAGAAATTGTCTATATTGAAGAACAACTTCAAAATACACAAACAAGGAATGTTTGATCTTGCTTTCGATTGAAATTTTTTTTTTTCAAGAACAACTTCAAACTTCACAAACAAGGAATGTTTGATTTTGTTTTCATCCTTAACAATTTGTTTTGGACTTGAAAACCTTAATTTAGTAGCCATTTTCTGCCCAATAACCTCCCAAAAGCAGGCAAATGTGAGAAAAAACTGAGATTGAAGTGTGACACTTTTCATCTGTCAAAATTTTAGTATTGAACCATAATAATAATTGAAACATACAGTTAAATTCCACTTCATGTGGTTATAATGTTGATTGGTATCTAAGGTTTTACAGAAAAGTCAAAAAATAAAGGGAAGATTAACAAAGAAAGAAGAGGAGAAAAGAAGATGGGATAATGTTTACCCACATCTCTATTTCTTAATATATTATTCTCTTTCAGGAAACTGATTTAAGTAATAAATCTAAATCTCTATTATAATCTTACCATTCTAACACCCCCCTCAAGCTGAAGCGTCTATGTGGATATTTCTTTTTGGTGCTTTTGGGGTTTATGGTTCATCAATAAGGAGAAAAGACTCCAATTTTGGGATGAATTGTAAGAGTTCTTGACAAACCCCGTATGTCTTGCTCTGTTCACCCCAAGACCAAGGCACCTCAGCCAAAACATTCCAAAATAGGAATTTTGCTTCCAAAGGAAACTGTGCGTGCTCCTACATCCACATCCTGCTTTCCTAAGTTCCCTCATACGATCATATGATTGGAGAGCTGTGAACATTGCATGTGGGGTAGTATCTTTGTAGATAAAAAAGAGCTTATATTAAATTTTGATTAATATTGATGCAAAGAGTTTCAAAATTAGTAGGGGATGGAGAAAGAATATAAATGGAATCTTGCTAATCGAAAGATGGAAGGACTGGATGGGGTTAGTGTTCATGTTGGACTCTGAAGTTTTTTGGCTTATTGAGGTAATATCAAAAATAGTGAAAGTTCCAAAGGAGAAGGTCGTTTGGAAGAAGTTAACCAACTAGGGTGGATGAACAACATCATCACATTCCTTCAGTCTGGCCAATTGCTTGATGATCCTAAAAAAACAAGACGTGTGAAGGCCAGAGCAAAATGTTATATTCTTTTGGAAGGGCAATTGTAAAGGAAATCTATGGGTGGACCACTCCTAAGCTGCTTAATGCCAGAAGAAGCAGAGGAGGGCTAAATGAGATCCATGAAGGAAAGTGTGGTAATCACTTGGGTGCAAGATTGTTGTCTCATAAAGTACTCTCTCAGAGGTATTTTTAGCCATATTTGTAGAAGGATGCAGCCCTATATGTTAAGCATTGCGACAATTGCCAAAGGCATGGAAGGATCATCTTTCAGCTAGCAGTGCAACTCAATTCCCTAGGCAGCCCTTGGCCCTTCGCATAATGGGGAATTGATCTTGTGGGTCCATTGCCCAGAGCATTAGAAAATCTCACCTTCTTGCTAATGGCTATAGATTACTTCACAAAGTGGGTAGAAGCACTCCTTTTTGCTAGGATTCGCCAGTAAGAAGTACAGAAGTTCATTTGGGAGAACATAATCTGTCGATTTGGACTTCCTTACACAATAGTGTCAGATAATGGGAGGTAGTTCATAGGTGAGCATATCAAAACTTTTTGTAAAGAATATGGGATAACATAGTTATTTTCTACGCCACTATATTCGCAGGGCAACGGTCAAGCTGAAGCCACAAATAAAGTGCTGATAGATATGTTGAAAAAGAAGTTGGGAGAAGCAAAGGGTTGATGGACAACAATCTTGCATGGAGTATTATGGGCCTATAGGACAAGACATCTCCATTTTGCGATGGCTTATGAATGGAGGCAGTAATACCCACTGAAAGTAGCTTACCCACAATTCAGTCAAAGTTGGTTTAGATTGATCAGAACAACAAGCAAATAGTAGTAGAGCTAGATTTGCTGGAAGAGAAATGAGATGTAAGACTGATAATGTTAGAGAGTTATCATCAGAAATTACAAAGTTACGTTAACAAAAGGGTTCGTCACAAGCAATTCAAAGAACGAGAGTTAATGCTGCGCAGAGTATTCTAGAATACAAAAGAGTTGAATAGCGGGAAGTTAGGTCTAAATTGGGAAGGGCCTTACAGAGTAATCAAAGTTGGCAAAAAGGGGGTTTACTATTTGTCTACAATGTCCGGTCAAGAGTTGCCTAGACTGTGGAACACATGTAACCTCAAAAGATATTATCAATAAAAGAGATCTCTTTTGATTGTTGGCAGTTTGTGTGCGGAAACACTGAGTTGGGCTCTTTTGAGCGTCAGGTCCTTGCAGCTCTCCTTTGCTTTAAGTGGCAGAGTGAAAAGTTGGACGGCCACGCTCTTTTCTGAGTCATAGAGCACTGAGTTGGGTTCTTTTGGGAGTCAGGTCCTCGTAGCTCTCCTCTATTTTAAGTGGTAGAAAGAAGAGTTGGATGGCCACGCTCTGTCCTGAGTGACATAGCACTAAGTTGGGCTCCTTTGGGAGTCAGGTCCTCGTAGTTTTCTTTTGCCTTAAGTGGTAAAGTGAAGAGTTGGACGGCCTCGTTCTGTCTTGAGTGACAGAATACTGAGTTGGGTTCTTTTGAGAGTCAGGTCCTCACAACTCTCCTCTACCTTAAGTGGCAAAGTGAAGAGTTGGATAGCCACTCTCTGTCCTGAGTGACAGAGCACTGGGTTTGGTTCCTTTGGGAGCCAGGGTCTTCGTGGTTCCACTATGTCTTGATTAACAGGGTATGGAGCTGGTTGAGGCCTTGCTCTGCCCTGATTGGCAGAGCACTAAGTTAGGTTGCTATTGGAGGGCATGGTCTCAGAGATATTTCTCCAAGACAGAGCAATATTTGGACTAAACCTATCTTTCTTGAGATCTTTAGTGATTTACGCTGTACCCAATGAATATTTCAATGCACCTATTCTCGGAAAGGTTCTACCTAAGTAAATAAGAAACTTAAGGTAGAACCTGGGGGGAAGAAATAGGGATGCAGAGATCAGAACAAACTTATGCCGAAACGTTTGTTAGAGCAAAGTGTAAGCTTAGTGCAAGATCTTTCTTGTGCAGAGAAGATTAAGATTTTTCATAGAGAAATTTTTTGATTCAATGCACTTCAGTTATTCAGCTAAGTCAGAGCGAAGGGCAAAGATTAGAACAAACTTGTGTCGAAACATTTATTAGAGCAAAGTGTAAGCTTAGTGCAAGTTCTTTCTTGTGCAGAGAAGATTAAGATATTTCATATAGAAATTTTTTGATTAAATGCACTTCAGTTATACAGCTAAGTTAGAGCGAAGAGCAGAATTGTTCATATGTAAAATTTCCTTTATGGATAATTGAGTACATAAAGAAAGTTCATAGTTGATATGAAGCAAAATTTTCATCAAGTATGAAAAAATTTATAAAGAAAATCCTAAAAATGGGAGAGTACATGAAAAAATGGCAAAAACAAAGTACAACAAAGACCAAAGCCCAAAGTAAAAGCATTCATTTAGTAGGAGGAATCTGGTTGGCAGGAGGTAAGACCTCAGTAGGGTTGGGATGGATGGTCAGCTCGTCTTGATCAACATCAATGACCTGAACAGAAAGCGAGTCCCCAGCAGGGGTGAGCAAGTTGGTCCGTTTGGTCTGATCTAGGTCCACGGTTTGCCCAGAATCCATGAGCCTACCTGGGACAGGATCCAAGATGGCGATCGGATTCCCCTCCTTGTTCAGTTGGAAGGGAAAGACTCGACCATGGTCACCAGACCAGATGGGGACATTCTTGACAGGAGGACCTTCAGGACCATCATACTCCTCCTTATCTTCCTCATCCTCATCCTCTTTGTACTGGAGCCGAGCAACCTCAAAGCCTTAATGATAGGCCTTGGTGGAAGCTTCTTCTGTTGCCTGAGAGTATTGAGCTTGCAGTTGACCAACAACTTTTTGATCTCTGCCTCGTCTTCCTTGGCCTGCGCTACCTTGGTTTCGGCCTTTGCTGACTCAAAATCAGCCTTGAGGGAGCCTAGCTCGAGGTCCTGTTGCTTCACTTTCTCGTGAAGATCCGTCAATTTTGCTTTTCTCCTCTATACCCTCCCTTTTGTAGCTGGCCAGTTCCAGTTGAAGATTGTTCTGGGAACTCGTCAGCTTTTTATTGTTGGCTGCCAAGGCTTCGTTTGCCTTGGTGAACTGGGCCAAAGTTGCCTCTATGTCCTCCTTGGCCTCCTGGGTGAAGTGATTAGAGGAGGTTAGCTCGCCTTGGAGTAGAGCTAGCTTCTCCTCATACTCCCTGGTCAGGGCAGCTGTCTGGTTCTCAGCTTCACGCAACTTCAGGAAGGCCAGGGTTCCATAGGCGTTGGTCTGCAAGAGAGAAAAGCAGTTAGAAGAGAGAATACGATATTGAATACAGAGCACAGTAGTAGAAGAACAGTTCTTCACCTGGTAGAGGCCGTTGACGGACCTCCCAAAGCCCAGATCAACATTGGCCCAGTCAACAACATCTCAGTCCTTGGGGGGAATGGAGTGGGAGAGCAGACAGGCTGCAGTGACAGGGTCCCTCACCCCGCTACTTCTATTGCGAATGTGGCCAATGCCAGTAGAAAAGTCGGGCCGGAAGTTGTATTCATTCCCATCTCGAAGGAGCACCCCACGATTCCTCCAATAGAAGGCTGCACCCTTTAGGGGAGTCTTGAGGTCACTGAGGCCCTCCTGCTCCGACTCTTCTTGGGGTGAAGGTCTCCTTAGGCTCTTCCTCATGAGCCTGCATCTTTACCCGGCTAGAGCTTTTAGGTAGGGTTGACGTCCTTGATGGTGTCTGAACTCTGCATTACCTGGGTAGAGGCCCCCTCAGGAAGCTCAGTTTTAGCAGTAGTAGCTGGATCAGAACGAACCAGGGCTAACGACTCAGCCCAGCAGACTAGGTAGAGTCACGAGGGGCCAGATTCTTCTTTTTCTTCTTCCTGCTTTGTTCAAAGGGAGGAGTAGCCCTGATAGTATGAGAGAAGGAGAGGGGGTACTCTGAAAGGTCAATATTCATGACGTCGGAGGGAGATAAGGGAAATAGAGGATAGGGAGAGGCAAGTAGTGGGATGGGTAGAGAGGATATGCTTTTTGTGATTTGCTCGGCCTGATCAATAAGAGCCTGTCGTGCAAGTGGCTGAGGTGGGGAAGAAAGGGAAAGGCAGGTCTGCTCTCCTTCGATCACCTCGTTCGGGGACTCACTACCACTACCCTCCTATCTTTGGTAGCTCTGCATTGTTCTTTCCTAGCCTTCGTAGTAGAAAAGATAGAAGAATCTACAAAAAGAAGAAAGTCAAGATCAGATTAGATTGACTTGTGCATGCTAAAAAGAAAGGAATTGCCAAAGGCCTAAAAACAGGGCTTACCCTGGAAGGTTTGAGGAACCCTGAATCCCTCAAGAGAGACACCAGGGGTAAACTTCTAATTCCCAAAGATGATTAGGGGGTCCTTGTACCACCCTTTGTCAGCACTGGGAAGAGATGCTTGGAGGATAGAGAGTACTACCCAGGGCACTGGGGGATGGCCTTCAGGTTGTATCTGGAGAGGAAGTCATTGGGGGATGTCACCATTTTTTCCACCTCCTTCACCATGCGATAAAAGTTGCTAGACATTTGACCTGGGGACTGGTTTATTTGGCTCAACACCTCCCTAAGGAAAGGATAGAGAGGGAAACTCAGGCCAGCCTTGATTTGGCCGGCATAAACCAAGATTTCCCCTGATGACATTCGTCAGGGTTGTTAAGGTTTTGGCAAACCCTGACAGACACAGAGGCGGGGATAAGGAGTTCCTGACGAAGTTGTACCATGTTGGTGTTCATTGAGAAATAAAAATTACAAAGAAGTAAAGGTAAATAAGAGATTGAAGGTTACCTTACAACGAGAGAGGTAAAAATGACTGAAAGACTTAAAAAACTTTAAAGGCACAAAGAGATGAAGTGGCAGAGGCAAAAGCACAGTAGGAAGAAAAGATGGTGCAAGCCCCATATTTATAGAGAAGCATAAAGGAGGACGTACGCTAGGGAGGGCGGCCTTATCCAACTTAACCGTCGCAACCTTTGGGCCTAATGGAGACGTTAGTGGGACACATGGACGGCTACAGATGAGAGACGATTCTCCTTAGCCGTCAAAGAAGATTTAAAACGGCGTTGCATTAAATGTGTTGATTCATTAACAACGGACGTAATGATAAAAGATCGTCGTAGCTAACCAGAAGAAGAGTACAAGTCTCAAGGAAACAACGAGACTTCACATCTCCTCGAGAGGGGGTAATTGTAGAGGGTAATAATTGCATGATTATCCAAACCGTACACGTGTCCACACCGGTTAAGTGGTACTATGTGTGAGTTAGCATTTCCAGCAATGCCTAACAGCAGGATAGACCAGGATAGAGCCGTCTAACCTGGTTGGTAGGGCAAGGTAGCATTAGCGTAGACCTGATCTGGGAAGTTGTATAATCTTGACTTACGTGTGTCAAGTTCAGAGATCTCCTTGGAATCATGGACCCAATCCCTAAGATCCCAATTCCGTTAAGGATCCTTGTAATCTGGGGATTCTCTGGGATTAGATCTCGTCAGAGGGGGAAACCCTGATTTGAAGGAAGGATCTATAAATGAAGGAATTGACAGAGACTAGGGGATCTTTTTGGGCTGATTGAGAAAGAAGAGAGTTCGATTGTTTATAGTTGTTCTTCTGCAATTCTAACTTGAGCGTCGGAGAATTCTTGGTAGGTACCACACCGGTGCGCATAGGAGGGACGAGGGAGCAACTTCAGATTAGTAGGGTAGAATCTAATAAGGCCTTAACAGATTTCCGCCCTACAATAACAATGTTAACCTTTTTGAGTCTGAGAATAACCCAAGAAGACACTTAACAACTCGAGGAGACAACTTATCATGATCAATTCCAAGAATTTGGATGAAGGACACACACCCAAAGACACGCGGAACATGAGGAAAAAGGGCTTATTAGGATATAATAAAGAGAAGGGTGTCTGGCTATCCAAAATAAGTGTAGGAACTCAATTAATGAGGTAACAAGCAATAAGAACGCCATCGGTCCAATAAGGTTTAGGAACTTATTTGGAAATATGCCTTTTCCTTATGTCTTTACTTTAGTTTAGTTTTCTAATTTTCTATTCTTCTCTATGTAAGGGTATTTATGTCCATTTATCTTGTTTATTATAAATACAGTGTCAGGCTCTCATTGAGACTTAATTTTTTACTTTTTTACAATTCTTCTTGGTATCAAAGCCCTAGAGGATCCATCGACAACCCCTCTTTGGGTTTTTTTTCCTTGGTTTTAGACCCTTGAAGCCTCACCGCAAGCCACCCTATCCTCTTCTCTTTTCCTCCTATCTACCCCTTAGATCTATGAGACCAAAACCCTAGCAGCAGCCTTCGTTGGAGGGTCTGCCCCTCGGGGGTTCTTTTTTTCTTTTTTGGTCTCAATCGCATGTTGCGATTAGGACTCTGTGCGATTAGGTCTATGCAATAGGGCTGGATTATACTGTTGATTGACTATGCGATCAGGGTTGCACTGCTTGCTGCGATTTGGTCTGCACTGCTGGCTGTCTATGCGATAAGGGCTGGTCTACAGGCTGCGATTAGGTCTGTACTGCTGGTTGGGCTGTATTGCTGGCTATCTATGAGATAGGACTGTCGACTGGATAGTTTTGCCCCTCCTCTATGCATACAACTGTTGGTTGCTTCTACTCTATGCGATATCACTACTAGTTGGGCTATGTGATAGGACTGCTGGGTGCTCCTGCCCTATGCGATGTCAGTGTTGGCTGGTCTGTTTGATAGGACTGCTGGTTGCCCCTGCTCTATGTGACAAAACTCCTGACTGGGCTACGCTATAGGGCTGCCCCTGTTTTTTGTGCGATTGGACTGCTGTTTAGATTGTGAAATAGGACTGCCCCTACTGTTTTTCGAGTCTTATATGGGCTGTTTATGCTGTTTTCTGGGTCGTTGAATGGTTCTTTGCCCCTTTGTTGCTCACACGTTGGATTTAGGTTGGCAAGAGACCTTTTAAACCAAATCTTTAGCTATATGATTTGCTCTTTGACTTTGAGAAAGACTTTCACTATTCTTCTCGATTTGAGGCTACTGTGAGTTCAAGTTTTTTGCCTCAAATTCTTCATTTTCTCAAGATATTTAATAATCTCTTGGTTCTCGCACCCTAAGTGTATGTCATTTGATCTTACACGAGTTTTTCCTCAAACTGTAGTCTTCGTACATTTGATTATTGGTCTCCTATTTTTTATCTATTTGTTGTTGAGAGTTATGATATCGCATTAGTCTTAGTCTCGGTTTGTGAGATTCTATTTGGGAAGTAGAGGCAAATCTGAATGGCTTTTGGGCACTGTTAATACTCGTCGTGGCCGAGGGGGTTGTAGTTGTGGCAAAGGGAGTAGTCTTATTTGCAGTCATTGTGGGAAGACAGACCATGAGAAGGCCCAATGCTTTTCGCTCTATTCTTATTTGTTGAGCCCTACTGCCACTTCTTCGTTGGGGCATCCTGTTCCCTGTATTGCCACTGTGGATTCCTCACTTTGTTCCTATCACTGTCTCTACTGACATTGTTGATTTACAACAACTTCAAACCCAGATTGCCACTATTGTTCGTGATCAGATCCGTGCTCATACTTGCTTATCTTCGAATGTGGCCTCAATTACCATGCCTTTAGGTATGTCTTTTGCATTTCATGTCACCTAGTCTGGTCCAGCTCCCCTGACATGGGTTATTGATTTTGATGCCTCTGATCATGACTAGTCTAGCCATTTTACTTCATTTATTTTTTCTGCTACTCATAGGGAGGTTCACCTTGCTGATGGGTCCCTTACACTTAAACACAACAAGAGTACCATCCCTTTATCATTTGGTATTTCTTTGGACTTTGTGCTCCATGTTCCTCACCTATCTCTTAATCTTTTGTTTGTGAGTAGTATTACCAAATCTCTAAATTGCTTAGTGACATTTTATTCTACTCATTGTACTTTTCAATACCTGACTTCAAAGAGGATTTTTGGCAAAGGGTATGAGTGGGATGGGTTGTACCTATTTGGATCTCCGTATACTGCTACTCCGGCCTCTGTGCTACTCTTCTCTAGGAGTCATACTTTCTCTTCTTAATCTTTAGATTTGTGACATGCTCGCTTAGGACATGCTAATTTTAAGCACTTATGTTCTTTATTTTCTATTTTAAAAAATTCTTATAGTGGGCATAAGTTTTAGTGCTTTGTGTGAGCTTTCTAAATATGCACATACTTCATATATTTCTTGTATGCATCAGTTTAATACTATGTTTGATTTAGTTCATTTTGATGCATGGGGGCTTTCCCCTGTTATTGTTTTTACTGGTCATCAGTAGAGAACCAAAACAGTTCAGAGCAGATAAAATAGGAGAAATAGAGAAGAAAAAGATGAGAAGAAGATTATTAGGGAGAGAGAGAGTCCAACACTCTTTTTCTATAGGGTTTGGCCTCTCCTCATAAATATTAGAAACTAATAATAAAACAAGTATGTGGGGCCCACCCCATTACATAGAAAGGACCATAAGGGGCTGTTGCAGATAGCAAGGAAAGCCCATAGGGCTGTTGCACTCTTAGTAGTAACAGCCCTAGAGGCTGTGTCGCCCTAACAGAATTCCAACATCTCATATATTAAGTTTCTAAAAAGTAAAAGGCACCCTCTCATTTCAACCTTTATGTCTGCAACAAAAATGGTGAATCGCAAATCCTAACAACTTCTCCACCTATTCCTTCTTAATCTAGTTCTTCTCTTCTAATATATAAATCTCCGATCAATGTTTTTTCTTGTCAAACTCATAGTCGTGTTCACAACAGATAAGTTTAGAACCATTCAATTTCTGTCCATTCATCAATTTTGTCTCACATTTTTTCTAATTAAAATATTGTGCAGCAATTCAAGATCTCTCTTTTCTTTTCCATCTTCCTGGAAGTTTGTGATTAAACTGGCTAGCCCCATTAATGACAAAGAAGCAAATTCCGCTGGAGTTTCAAGACCTTTTTTTGGATTGTCATTGTTGCAATATAGTAAAACTGGTTGACTCATTTTGCTCTTGTGAATTGTGATTCTAAACACCCATGCTAATATCCATTGAAACCAGTCACCTAGAAAGATTTGCAGAGTACATCAATGAAAAATTTCCAAAAACATACAACCTAGAGTTCTGAGTCACATGATTTTTAAGGTTTTTACTTGTGGGTCTAAATGGTCAGCCTTTAAGGAGTTTTCATTTTTGAACTTGAATTTGAAATCATCTTTGTTTCCTTCTTTGAAGAAAAGTCAATGTTTTGGATGATCATAACAGCCTCTTTGCAAATATTTACTTGAATGTTTGGTGATTTGTTTCTTGGAAGAATTGCAAGACAGAGAAAACCCTTTCCAAGTTGGTGGGCTCTTTATTTTGGTTTATTTTGTTGTTGTTGTTTTTACATGTGGCCAAACGGGCCCTTTAGATAGAACTAAACTTAATCTAGATCACTCGTTAGACAAACTGAGAATGTGCTTACATATGCAAATCAACTCCCTAGTTGAGGTCGAGCTTTTAAGTTGTGTGTGTTTAACAGCTTCTACATTGTCCATTTCTTTATTCCTTGAATCAGGTTTCTCTTTGTTTTTTTTTTCTTTTGTTTTGTTTTTGCATCATTTATCAAACAAGAAATTGTGGATATTTCTAACTTGTATGCTTAATATTTTGCAGTGGCTGTTTCGTTGCTGTTAGTGCATTTGAAGACCGATTGGCTTTGTTTTCTGTTTCGATGTCAGCTGGAAGCAATATTATTGATAAGGTTGAATATTATGTATTTTTGTTTAATCCACACTTCTTAAAGGTTGTATATTGCTTTTTATGCTAGTACAGAAAGTGTTACTTTATTCAGTTTAATGTAATCCTGATATTATACGCATTTCAAACTTGATCATCCCACTAACCAAAAGAAGATAATATTGATCTTTCCGTTTGTCATAATTTCAGAAAATATTCTATCCACCTGAACATGGAGAGGTCAAAAGTACTCCGGATATTCAGAATACCAGTATTTGTGGCACAATTTGGAGCATGTGCTTCATTTCGAAAGATGTTAGTCGACTCAGTAAGGATGAAGAGAATCCTGTACTAGCCATTATTCTGCATCGGTATGACTAAGTTAATTATGTCTAATCAGGATGATTATGTTCACATTTTCCAAATTTCAAACACTTGTAAAAGGAAAATATTTCTTTTAATTTTTTGGTTCTTGGTATCAGGGTTTTAAAACTCGTTTTGACGTCTCATTCATGGACGAGACTGAGTTGTCTCGGACGAGACAAGCCATTCAACTTAGTTTATAATTATTTATTCATATATGTTTTTATAAAAATAATTATAATTGTTTTTATAAAATAAATTAGATTAGAAAATGTTTGGTCATAAAATCATATTTTATTTATAAATAATATGCATTTAAATACTAAAAAATTAATTATTTTAAATAAATATACAAAATCCCGGTTGACTTGTCCAAGTTTTACTTACTCTGACGATATTTGAAAATCTCGTCCAAGTCATGTTGTTTATCTTGTGAGATGCCGCACAGTAGTGACGCCATGTCTATCCATCTTGTTTATGGACGATACCGAGACGACTCGGGCGAGTCATCTCGGTCTCGGACAAGATTTGAAACCATGCTTGGTATTGCATTCATGTCATTGGAATTACTTACAATCATCATTCCTGTTCTCAAAAAACTAAGTCTTGGTATTGCAGGAGGGGTGCACTCCTGAATGAGCTTTTGCTATTGCGGTGGGACACTAGAGAACATTCTGTTCATGTTATTTTTCAGTATACTGAAGCTGGACCTCTAGCATTGAACATCGTTGAGGTTCCTTATGCTTATGGCTTTGCATTTCTATTCAGAGTTGGTGATGCTCTCTTAATGGATCTTAGGGATCCGCACAATCCACGTTCTGTTTATAGGACAAGTTTAAATCCTTCACCTACTACTACAGTTGAGAAGAATTCTGTTGAACAATCATATAGAGGACTTGATGTTGATGACGAAGGCATTTTCAACGTTGCTGCCTGTGCTTTACTTGAGCTAAGAGATTCAAAAATGGAAATAATTAAAGGAGATGACCCAATGAGTATAGATTGTGAAAGTGACAAAGCAACGCCAACATCAAAACTTTTGTGTTCTTGGAGTTGGGAACCTGAAAGTGCATCACATTCAAGGATGATTTTTAGTTTGGATACAGGAGAGTTATTTACTGCAGAAATTTCTTCTGATGCATCAGATGATAATATTAGGGTTACTATATCCGACTGTCTCCTTAGAGGTCCACCTTGCAAGACACTTGTGTGGGTTAGAGGTGGCTTCATTGCTGCACTTGTAGAGATGGGGGATGGGATGGTTCTCCAATTCGAGAACGAAATGCTACTTTACAGAAGTCCCATTCAAAACATTGCACCAATTCTAGACATGTCAGTTGTGGATGACTACGGTGCGAAACAAGATGAAATGTTTGCTTCTTGTGGAATGGCTCCAGAAGGATCATTAAGGATTATACGGAGTGGTGTAAGTGTAGAAAAGCTTTTGAAGACTGCTCCTATTTATCAAGGGATGACTGGGACATGGACGATGCGGATGAAACTACTTGATCCTTATCATTCATTTCTTGTGCTATCATTCGTTGAAGAGACGAGGGTACTTTCAGTTGGTTTAAGCTTTAGTGATGTGACCGATGCAGTTGGTTTCCAATCCGATGTCTGCACTCTCGCTTGTGGCCTTGCAAGCGATGGGTTGTTGGTACAAATACATACAAATGCAGTGAGACTTTGTTTGCCCACAAACACTGCTCATCCTGAAGGTATCCCTTTATCTGCTCCAATTTGTTCTACTTGGTTCCCGGATAACGTGAGTATCAGTTTGGGTGCAGTCAGGCCTAATTTGATAATTTTAGCTACTTCGAATCCGTGCTTCTTATATATTCTTGGGGTCAGATCATTATCTGCTTATCATTATGAAATCTATGAGATGCAACATGTGAGACTACAGAATGAAGTATCTTGTATTTCTATTCCTCAAAGAAGTTTCGAGCATAAATCATTGATGTCTGGGATTGGTCTGCCAGTTGGAGTTCAAATTGATAATACCTTTGTTATTGGTACACATAATCCTTCTGTGGAAATTGTCTCATTTGTACAAGAAAAAGGCTTGAGAATCATTGCCCGTGGCATCATTTCTTTGACCAACACGTTGGGGACTACTATTAGTGGGTGCATCCCTCAAGATGTGAGGCTTGTATTAGTTGATCGGTTTTATATCCTTGCGGGATTGAGAAATGGAATGTTGCTTCGGTTTGAGTGGCCTTCATCTTCGACGATATATCCGTCAGACTTACCCACCAAAAGCCCTATGGATACATCTTTGTCGAGCATGACAGCTCATATTTCTATCGAGCAAGAGTCTGAGAAAACTGAGAACAACGTTGTTCCTGTCCATCTACAACTAATTGCTATGCGTCGCATCGGCATAACTCCTGTTTTTTTGGTTCCTCTGCGTGATTGTCCTGATGCAGACATAATTGTTCTTAGTGATAGACCTTGGTTATTGCAAACTGCCAGGCATAGTCTCTCATATACATCTATTTCATTTCAACCTGCAACTCATGTCACTCCTGTGTGCTCTGTTGACTGCCCTAAGGGAATTCTATTTGTTGCGGAGAACTGCCTTCATTTGGTAACCACTTCATTCTAGCTTTTTTATTTATTTATAATAATTTTGATGCAGATTTTGTCGCAATATTGGAAGTACTCTTTTACTTTTTTTAGCATGTCATACCTATTTCCTATTTAAGATAGAACACTAGATTTATTTGCAGGCATTCCACTTTTAGGCCCTGCTTGGTATACTGCAAATCAAATGATTTTCTAAAATCAATTTTATGGTTGCTTGGTTACACAGTACAAATTATTTGCAATGCGGAAAGTTTGCATGGATCACCTAAATTCTTAAGAAATTTCAGCAAATGATTTGTGGCACAAAAAGTATCACAAATCATTTTGCAAAATTATTCCATTCCAACCTATATGTATGAAAATTACTAAAATGCCCCTAATCAAATAAATTAATCAAATTACAAAATACCCGCAGTACTTGTTGCAACAATATGCACATAAATTTACAAAATACCCATCACAAAAGATACATTAAATTGCCTGATGAAATTAAAAGATTAGCCCTTGTCAAAGAAAATTTTAAATTATAAAAAATCCCTCAATCTTGTTACAATAACATGCATATGAATTCTCAAATGTACAATCTCATAAAAAATACTTCTCTTGCATATAGAATTACAAAAATGCCCCTCATCAGTGTCATTACAAAGATATCCCTCAATTCATCTTGAGGGTATTTTTGTAAATTTATATGCATGTTATCGTAATAAGTACTTAAGGTATTTTGTCTTTTGAATAGTTTCTTTAATAATGGATATTTTTATAATTCCAATATTCAGGTTACGTCTAATAGGGATATTTTTGTAAATTCATATGTATGTTTATGATTGAGGCTAATTTTGTAATTTGAATAATTTCTTTAATGAAATAAAATAAGTGGAAATTGTTTCCACCTCTTATTTTAACATTAAATCACAGCAAAATTTTTGCATTGCAAATATCAACCAAACACGAAAAATGATTTTGCAAGAGAATTTCCAATGGCTATCAAGCAATAGTAAATTTTCTATCGCAAAACATTCGTAGTGCAAAAACAGCTCTTGCATTTACTGCAAGGAAAATTTTGAACTGCTGGAACTGCCAATTATTATTTTGTTTTTATTACCAGTAATGACTGATGTTAATTCCTCTAAATTGTTGTTATTGATAGGTTTGCATCTAATCTTTTTTTTCTTGTGTTTTAGGTGGAGATGGTCCACAGTAAGAGGCTAAATGTGCAAAAATTTTATCTTGAAGGCACCCCACGGAAGGTTCTATATCATAGGGAAAGCAGGTTATTGCTTGTGATGAGGACCGACCTAACAACTGATCAAAATTCATCGGATATTTGCTTTGTAGATCCTCTCAGTGGTTTAATACTCTCGACTTATAAACTTCAACCGGGAGAAATAGGAAAATCCATGCGGTTAGTACAGGTTGGAAGATATCAACGGGTCTTGGTTGTTGGAACCAGTCAGTCTGCTGGTCGACCTGTAATGCCAAGTGGCGAAGCCGAAAGGTAACTAATTAAAACATGGACGATTGTATGTGCATGCTTATATTAATATTTTGGTTGAAGGTTACTATTCATCAAAATATTTTCATTGAACTCTTGCATTGTTATACCTAAATTTTGATTATTTTGTTCGAAATTTACTATTTACTGAAATTTGTCACGAAATGAACAGTGTTTCAACGAAATATATTCATAAAGAGAATATTGGTTAAATTTCGTTTCGGACCTTGTGAAAATGGAAATATTTTGGTATATTTTCATGCATGTACCCTAAACGTTAGTCTCTCCACTTTATCAACCAACTGAATATATTTCTAACCCATTACCTTTTTAATTCTATAAACCTTACCCCTAAATTCCCCCCTCTGAAATTCTCACACTTTCTCTCTCTCTCTCTAGTTAAGTTTTAAGTTTTAGTTTTCTTCGGAGACCAGAGCCTCCCAAGCTCAGAGATCAGCTTAGTCAATGTATGGCAGGCTAAACCCAGGGAATAGCCCTGAGGTGATGCTATGTACTTGTATCCTTGAAGTCTGTACTTATTTATCCATTTTTCGTTAAATAATGGAAGGACTTGTTGTTCACTAGATATATTTAGAGTGTTTTCCCATCTAGTGATGTCATAGTTTTCTCCTAAGGGATTTCTTCCTTAGATGAAAATATCTCTATACCTTGCCTCGGGTAGTCTATCTTTCTAGAGATTTTCTAGGATGTATCTTCTAAGGACTTATTACTATTATGCCACACAATATTAGTAAGTTTCCTATTATTGATACTGGTTGATAATTGTCTAGTGATTTTCTTTGCAGAAAACATATTGGCTTCTATATTGATTATAGCTTTCTTTCCTGAAAGTGGCTTCTTGCTAGTTTGTAATCTAGCTCTGTCTTTTCCGTCATTTATTATTCTATTTGAGATAGCATTGTCTCTTCTAATAGTGGGGTTAACTCTAACCATATTATTTGCTTCTCTAATAGCCATTTTAATTTCTTCTTTAAAGGCTATTAATTCTCCTCTTTTTGGAATTAAATCTAATTGGTCTAATATTCCTCTTAATTCTATTTAATATTTTTTCCAAATTTGTCTAACTCTTGATTACAGATGCTCTGTAATTCTGTTCAAGAGTTCCAATATTTTCTTTATAACTTCCACGCTTTCTGAGATTATATGATGTATTTCACTGATTATTCTTTTAATGCTTGCCTTATTTTCGCTTCGTATCTCATGACTTGTTCTGTTGAAGTTTTCAAAGCTTGCTCTATTTTGTTCAAAATATAAGAGCATATCTGCTTTTAAATCTTCACTAAGAATTTGGCTTTGGTTATGTAATATTTTAACTAATTTGTCTAAGGCTTCTGCTAATCTTTGTGTAAACTCCACAAATTGTCTATGTGACTTTGTCATTCCACAAATTACTCCACTAGTGTTGTCTTTGTTTGCTTCAAAGCTTAAACTAGTATCCCTATGTGATTGAACTAATCCTGCACAGAGAAAGTTTAATCGTTCTATAATTAAAGTCTCCAGTTCTTTGCTACTTTTTTGGCTAATTCCTTCTGTACAAATTATATAATCAGCGGCGTGTCTAATATCTAAATTTATCCTTTTAAGGTATCCTTCGATATTGTCTATTCTATGTTCTGGGTTGGGGTCTGGACAATAGGCTCGTAAGCCGAAATATCCATTATGTGTTCAGACATGACTAACACCTGGTTTTCCTTGTTTTCAGGGTTATCTCGAGCTCCAACAACTTCCTTAATGGTTTCTAACCTTATAAGAATAAGATCTAATTTTTTATCTAAAAACATAAGGTCTATTCCTTGTTTTCCTTCTAAGGCTTCAATCCTAGAAATTATCCTCTTTTCTAGTTTGCTTATGTCTAGTTGGAATCCTAACATGTGATGTATGGACTCTGTTAGATTATCTGGAATGCCTTGTTCAAATTTGACATTTATTTCTATTAATCCTCTTTATATATTATTCCCTACATCTTCTATCCTAGCATTGGTGGAATAATGTTGGGCTTCTAGTGTTTTTTCTTATTGGTATAACAAAGAAGTAATTTCTTTGAATGATTTTATTATCATCTCAAAGATCCACCTAAGTCTATTGGAAATGTGGTTTCCTTGCTGACTTAACATTTTAATATTTACTAATTCATTTTTTCTTATGAATTATGTCTCTATACATGACTCTGGGTCATACCATACTCTTGCATTATGAAGTAGGTATTCTTCTATGGTCTCAAGTTTTCCTGTTCCTAAGAACCATTGATAGATTCTCGGAATCAGCCCTAACCTTGTTGTGTTAGACATATCTAACTTCTGGTTTTGCTGTCTATCGAATCTATAGCCTGAATATGTATGTTAAAACATTTTTTCCTAAATGTAACATAGCCTTATCATATTTTTCATCCATATCTGTTTCGAATAGATAGGTGTATCTAATGTTGTCAAAATCGTAGTATTGGTATTTATATACCTTTTCATTTCGAAGTGCCATCCTAAAATGAAAAATGGCCGAACTATGTAATCCTGGACTTACTATCTTTCTCTCTTCATCTTTGAAGATTTGTCTTTGCGCATATTTTATTATATCTCGGACTTTTTTACGTGTTTCATGCCTAGGTACAATATCCATATCTCCTAAAAAGTTTCTGTATACTGTTAAGTGATCTGAATACTCTCGAGTAGTAGGTACTTTTATTTGAAGGGTAAATTCAGTACTGGCATATGAGTTCCTTCTTGAGGCAACTCTGGTACTGGTCTCTCTAGAATTGGCAATTCTTGAGAAGGTTTATTGGAAGATTCTCTCCTATTTCAGACCTAATATGAGTTAACGAGTTTCGTCTAGTCTGATCCGTTGGATACGGATAATGATCTATAATACTCCATGGAGGATCCAGTAGAGGGTCTAAAGGGTGGTCTGCCATGGATCTAAAACCTTGACTCTGATGCCAAAATGGTTGGGTTGTTTTAAACAAAAGAAAAACAATTAAAACTTAAAATTAATAAACAAATAAGCAGGTAAACAAATTAAAGAGAATAGAATAACCCTTAGGTTAGCTCATAATAAATAAAGATATTTAATCTCTTAGATGCATAATTCTTAACTAGTGGGTTATAGTCCACTTTGCTTCCGTTAACTTATTTTTGTTGTTAATTATTTTATTCTTTTAGTCAAATGGAGGTTTTATCAGAATAACGGATTTTCCTCAACTTAGGGTTGTCTAATTTTAAGAGAAGAACTCGTCTTTGATTACTTGATTATCCTTCGAACTTAACATGACAGCCTAACGCCTCACGCACCATTTTTAACGGCAAAATGACGTAGTTAATTTTGTTTAAGGCAAAATCTTTTCATCTCACTTCTGTCTAGTCTTTAAAATTTTGTCCAATCTAAGGAATGTCCAATTTGTCCAGATAATACCATCTCAGATGTCTAAATAGAAAGAAGGTAGCTTATGAGTATTGTTAGGTAATTATTTTAAACATCTTTTACTCTCTGGTTAAGATACTATAGATATTTGTGATTTAAGATTTTTGACAAATCAAAACCATGAAACTAAGAGGCTATGACTGACCATCATACAGATGGTCGACAGAAAGCCAACTTAGCGCCACGTGGTATTGGGTGTCTGTGTTCATGTGTTTTGACAAGACAAAGTCTTGGATCATAACATCTAAGCATAGAACAGAGAAAGAAATATTATCTTTTATTCAAATTAGTTAATTAACAGAAACATAGTAGACCAAATAAGAACTAAAGATCATTTATTATGCATCATATATTTACAAAAAGAGATTACATAAGCTTTATTATTACGGCATCACCTCAGAGCTATTCCCAAGATTTAGCCTACCATACCTTGATTAAGCTGATCTCTGAGCTTGGGAGGCTTTGGTCTCCGAAGAAAACTAAAACTTAGAACTTAATTAGAGAGAGAAAGTGATAATTTAGAGGAGGGAATTTTATGTCTCTACATGATAGATGGAGCTCCCTTATATAGAGTTCGGACTTCAAATATTATGTAAACTGATTTAATTCGGGAGTATTCGAATGTGACAGGTGTCATTCGAAGGTAATATACACTTGGGACCGCCGGACTGTTTATGAACGGTATTTTGTTGGATACTGTTCATAGAATAGTAATTTTGACTATTTTGACTAAATAGTACTTTGAATAATACTATTTATAAAAATTTTAATTTTTCTCATTGAGTTTCTGTTTCGAATTCTGACTCATACGCATACGTCTTGCCTTCCACTTCGTCTTCTTTGTCTTCATCTTCTCCATGATTGTTTCGAAATGAACTAAAGGAGATTCTGTTTGCTGATAGTGTTTAGTTCTTCGATTGATAGCATTTTGATGGCATCAGTTGCAGGTCTTCCATCGGTGAGGCAGATAGTTGCAATTAGCGGGATTGTGGCTGGAATCTTGACTTCTACCAGCTAGTCCTCGTATTTGTATTTTTCTATAGTGACTCCTTTGCCATAGATTTCTAGCGTCTGGATGATGCATGACTGTGATTGATATACAGTCCACCAGTTTTCTCCAGAGTTGACTATTAATCCTACAAGATCGCTGATTAGTCTAGCATAATGAGCGAGAAAGTCGTGCTCATCAATTTTGACTTCATTGATTTCGACATTGTAGTTGGGCATTCTGTCTTCAATTACTCGAATCAAGGAAAAGGGTTTTTCTCTTATGGTGTTAAAGGCATTTATCCATATTGGATATTGGTCCTTAAGGAGGATCCTAAAAAATTTTTGGATCTTAGTGAGAAAAATTACAATTTTTGTAAATAGTATTATTCAAAGTATTATTTAGTCAAAATAGTCAAAATTACTATTCTATGAACAGTATTCGACAAAACACTATTCATGAACAGTCCGGCGGCCCCAAGTGTATATTACCTTCGAATGACACCTGTCACATTCGAATACTCCCGAATTAAATCAGTTTACATAATATTTGAAGTCCGAACTCTATATAAGGGAGCTCCATCTATCATGTAGAGACATAAAATTCCCTCCTCTAAATTCTCACTTTCTCTCTCTAATTAAGTTCTAAGTTTTAGTTTTCTTCGGAGACCAAAGCCTCCCAAGCTCAGAGATCAGCTTAATCAAGGTATGGTAGGCTAAATCTTGGGAATAGCTCTGAGGTGATGCCGTAATAATAAAGCTTATGTAATCTCTTTTTGTAAATATATGATGCATAATAAATGATCTTTAGTTCTTATTTGGTCTACTATGTTTCTGTTAATTAACTAATTTGAATAAAAGATAATATTTCTTTCTCTGTTTTATGCTTAGATGTTATGATCCAAGACTTTGTCTTGTCAAAACACATGAACACAGGCACCCAATACCACGTGGCGCTAAGTTGGCTTTCTGTCGACCATCTATATGATGGTCAGTCATAGCCTCTTAGTTTCATGGTTTTGATTTGTCAAAAATCTTAAATCACAAATATCTATAGTATCTTAACCAGAGAGTAAAAGATGTTTAAAATAATTACCTAACAATACTCATAAGCTACCTTCTTTCTATTTAGACATTTGAGATGGTATTATCTGGAAAAATTGGACATTCCTTAGATTTGGACAAAATTTTAAGGATCATATAGACCGTAGTGAGATGAAAAGATTTTGTCTTGAACAAAATTAACTAAGCCATTTTGCCATTAGTAATGGTGCGTGAGGCGTTAGACTGTCATGTTAAGTTCGAAGGATAATCAAGTAATCAAAAACGAGTTCTTCTCTTAAAATTAAGCAACCTTAAGTTGAGAAAAATCCGTTATTCTGATAAAGACATTCATTTGACTAAAAAAGAAAAGAATTCATAATAAAAATAAGTTAACGGTAGCAAAGTGGACCATAACCCACTAGTTAAGAATTATATGCATCTAAGAGATTACATATCTTTATTTATTATGTGCTAACCTAAGGGTTATTCTATTCTCTTTAATTTGTTTACCTGCTTATTTGTTTATTAATTTTAAATTTTAATTGAATATTTAAGATAACCACCCTCTAAATTATCTTTTAATACTTTAGGCTAGTTGGAAGTTCTACCTTTCTTAGGTTCCTTTGATTTATTATTTAGGCATAAATTTTTGAGCTAATAACTCTGCTTTGGATTATCTGTTCGCCAGTTGTTTGATTTCTCTTATTACAAAATAATTTAAAAGAGTAATTTGCAAACCTCATAATGAGAGCTTGGCAGATATTTATATTATCCAAAGTGTGAATGGACATAAATGCTCTTACATAGAATAAATAAAAAATTACTATTATTTCCAATACTCCCCGTCTAACTGGGGAAAATATATCAATTAAGCTCAGCTTGACAAGATGAAAGTTAGTAACAAAAGGACCAACATAGTTCGTAAGCATATCAGCAAGTTATTCTAAAGAGGAGACAAAAACTTTCTAAAAAGCATCAGATCGAATTTTCTCCCTGAGAAAGTGAATATCAACTTCTATATGCTTGGTTCTTTCGTGAAGAACTAAGTCAGAAGCAAGCATGAAGGCATACTTTTTATCACAAAACAAAGTTGAATAAGAGATCAGAAAACCTAGCTCCATCAACAAAGATCTATGAGCTTTATTGAGACATCGCTCAAGAAGACACAGCGAATGACTTTGTCATCTAATTTCGTGCGATGTGGTGTCCTGTCCTGAACAAAACAAGTGCATTCGAAGACTCTAGGTGTAATGGGGAAGAGAGTGCTATCAGGTTGAAAAACATGAAGAGGTACTTGTCCTCCTAAGGTGCGGCTTGGAACGCGGTTAAGGAGAAAAGCCATAGTCAGGATTGCCATATTCTAATATAACTTGGGAACATGAATCCCTCGAAGAAGACAATCCTGTTATGTTTAAGAGTGTAGGGACAAGTCAACTGGTGAAACATACCATGCTCATGAAGATGGGATCGAATCTCATCAGAAATATACTTCCTCTCGTTATCAGACCGAAGAGATTTAACAGTGATGTTGTGTTGGGTCTGAATCATTTTAAGAAAATTAACAAAAATAGGGAACACCTCAGAACAAGAACGCAACGAGAATAGTCATAAATAAATGTAACATAATATTTATGACTATTAAAAGCAGTAATAAGGGAAGGTCCCCACACGTCAGAATGAACTAAATCAAGCAATTTTATTAAATCGGTGCATGCAAGGAATATAACAAGTATGTGTGTGTTTAGAAAACTCACACACAGAGCATTAAAACTTATGTTCACTACAAGATGTTTTTAAAGCATGAAATAAAGAACATAAGGGCATGAAATAAAGTAATCATGACATAAATCTAAGGTCTGAGAAGAAAAAATATGACTCCTGGAGAGTGGAAGCATGGATGTTGGAATCGTAGTAGGTTGAGATCCAAACAAGTGCATCCCATCTCTTTCATATTTCTTGCCAAAAATCTTCCTTGAAGTCAGGGCCTGAAAATACAATGAGTAAGAAAAAAAGTTATGGAGCAATTTAGAGATTTTGTAATATTACTCATAGACAAAATGTTAAGAGATAGGTTAGGGACATGAAGCGCAAAGTCAAGAGAAAATCAGAGGATAAAAGGATGGTACCTTTGCTGTGGATAGGAGTAAAATGCCTATCAGCAAGACGTACCTCCTTATGAGTAGTAGGAATAATAGATGTAAAATGGCTAGACTCATTGGTCATGTGATCAGAGGCACTAAAATCAATTACCTAAGTCAGAGGAGCAGAGTTAGACTGAGTAGCATGAAATGTAGAAGATGTACCTTGAGGTGTAGTAACTGGGGTCACAATCGAAGATAAGTGAGTATGAGCATGGATTTGATCTTGTATAATAGCAGCAATCTGAGTCTGGAGTTATTGTAAATCAATAGTGCCATGGGAAGCAAAAGTATTAGAAGGAGGGATTGATGATGACTCCACAGTAGCAACAAGGGGAGCAGATTGTCCCAAAGAGGGGGGTAGTAGAAGATCGCATTAGATGTGGATAGATCTGAAAGCAACAGGCTTTCTCATGACCAATCTTCCCACAATGGTTGCAAGTAAGACCACTGCCTTTGTCACGGCTATGACCTTCACGACCTCGATTCCCAGATCGTTGAGTACGAGAGTCAAAAAAATCCGAATTGGTTATTTCAGCCATTTGATCTGTAGTTGGAGCAGAGATAATGCCAGGGGCCCGAGGCTGAGAGAAAACTACACGACGACGACGCTCATCACTATCAATGGTTGCAAATGTCTCAAATAAAAAGGGGAACGATGTGGAGTTAAGGATCTGGGTTCAAAGTGCCTCGAACTCAGGACGTAAACCCATAAGAAATTGGTATGTTTGGTGTCTAGCAATTCACGTAACCACATATTTAGCAGCCTCTGCATACAGCTCTGCCATAGACTCATAATGAGAGAGCTCCTCCCGACGAGATTGGAGGAACCCAAAGTAGTCAGCTACACTCTGAGTCCCTTGCGTAGCTTGAGCGATGTCTCAATAAAGCTTGTAGATCTTCAAGTCATTCTGAGTATGTGCATATGTTTGATTGAGGGTTGACTACAACGAAGAAACATTCTCATGATACATGAAGATGATATAGATGCGTTGTTCCATGTGTTAAAGAGCCATCCAAGGATAGTGCAGCTGTCAATCTTCCATTGTTCAATTTTGGCATCAGTGAGGAGTGGTTTATTAATGGGGCCCAACAAGCATCCAGATTTTCCTCTATTCTCCAAATAAAGTCTAACTGATCGAGACCAGGACTGAAAATTCCGACCATCTAAAAGGACATTAGTAATGCATTGTGCAGAGAGGTGTGCTCCAAGGTTTGAATTGGAGTCCTTGATCTCTTGATGCGATGTCATTGCTTCTTGTGAGCAAAAAGGTAGAAACTTTAGTTTGAGGGGCGATCATTGCAGTCGAAAGATAACCAAGGGGCCAAGTAGAAATCACTACAAATAGTTCTGCTGCTGTTATAAGCCCTCAAATCAGATTGAACTACTGTGTGGGGCTTCAGGGAACCCTGTATTATTGTCACAAACACCAACACAACAATCTGCTGCTGTTGTAAGTCCTCAAAACAGACCAAATTACTGTCGTGGGGCTTCAGAGAACCCTGTATCAATCTGCTACTGTTGGAAGTCCCCAAATCTGATTGTTGTTGATTGCTGCTGTCGTGGGACTTCACGTAGCCCCTAGATAAGGCTGTCTGCTGTTGTATGACGTTAATACAGCGAACTGCTGCTATCGTAGGTCCAAAAATGCAGCAGACTGCTGTTGTATGCTCCAAAACAAAGGTTGACTGCTGTCGTGGATACTAATACAGCAAGTTGCTGCTATTGTGGGTCCAAAAATACAGCAGACTGCTGTCGTATGACTCCAAACAAAGGTTGATTACTCTCGTGGAAGCTAATACAACAAGTTTCTGCTATCGTGGGTTCAAAGATACAGTAGTATAGTATCATGATTAAAAGAGAACCCTATTGGAGGGCACAAAAAATCACAGCATGAATCGCAGCATGTGAAAGAACCCTAGAAAAAGTTTATCGCAACATGCGATAAAGAGGGTATGAATTAACAATAAGAAAAAACCCCCGAAGAGGAGACTTTCTAATGAAGCTGAGGCTTGGTTAGTAGGTCTCAAGATCCAGGGATTTTGAGAAGGGAGGAAAAAAGAAGAGAGGAGAGAAGATGAGAAGAAACTTTAAGGTCCCAAAGGAAATTGAAGAGGAGAACCTAAAGAGAGAGTGGGATGTCCTCTTGAGTGGCTTTGATACCAAGAAGAATTTAGAAATGTAATTTGCAAACTTCATAATGAGAACTTGGCAGATATATATATATATATATATATATATATATATTATCTAAAGTGTAAATGGACATAAATGCCCTTACATAGAATAAAAATAAGAAAAAAACTACTACTATTTCCAATAATTGCTATGTGAAAAAATTTCATATTTTATCATGTTTATTATTCTTGGTAATCTTATCTTGATTTCAACCATCTTTTTAGTTAATTTCATAGTCTTGCATCATATAATCTATGTTCATGACATAGTAATAATTAGAAACGATCATAAAGATTGAAAAGTTGAATGGTTAGTTAACGAAGGAATTTGAGATCAATGACTTTGATCAATTGAGGTACTTTCTTGTTATTGAAGTTGTCTAGTACCCGAAGTATGTAGTTTATCTTCTATAGAAAACAACATAATGGGGTGCAAACCTTGTGATACTCGATGGAGTTGAGTCACAAACTTGGTGAAATTAGTGGTGACTGTCTTATTTATGTAGGACGTTATCAGAAACTTGTGGGTCATCATATCTAGTTGTCTTTCACACGATTTGATAATGCATATGCAGTTAGTGTATTGAATCGGTTTATTCAAGTCCAGTTTATAGGACACGTGAATGCTGTATACATAATAATTAAGTATTTGAAATCCTCTTCCAGCAAGGGTTTATTGTATGTTAGTCGTGGTGACACTAGAGTTAAGGCCTATATTATTGTGAATTGAGCAAGACCAGTTTCAAATTGGCCATTTTTTTAGAGTGTTACACCTTTGTGGAGGTAATTTGATGACTTACAGAAGTAAGAAACGATCAGTAGTTGCAAAGTCCAGTGTAGAAGCAAAGTTTGAGTCATGACACATTGGGTATGTGAACTCCTTTGGATTCGAATGTTGAGATGGGTTTCCTATCCGTAGACATATGAGATTTTATGCTGACAATAAGGTAATGATTAATATTGTCTGTAATCCTATACAACATGATAGAACCTATTACATTGGGGTGCATCACCATTTTATCAAATAGAAGTTGAAGTCCGATGATATTTGTATTCCATTTGTGAAGACTGGAGACTATTTATAATTGATATTTAACCAAAGGGCTTGGTAGTCCATGTTTTTTAGCATTTTCAACAAGCTAGGTGTGTGTAATATCTACTCATCAACTTGAGGGGTGTGTAAAATACGTCATGTAGTAGGGGTATCCTTGGTATGAGTGATATTCCTATAATTAGTCCTTAATTTTATGGATATATATTATATAATATAATAGTAGTAGAGAGGCAAATTAACTCTATTCCAAAAAGTCTAAAAGAACAATTCTCAAAGAAACAATGTTTTGAGGACTTTGTAATTAGATGATATTCCTTGATGGCATGAGTTTGAGGCTTTTTTTTAACTTTGTTTAAATGTAATAGCTCCCCTTTTTGTCTTTATAATATTCTTTTATTTTCTAGTGCTTTTGTATTAGTAGGTCTTCTACACTTCCTCCTTTTCTCCTTTAGTACACTTCTCTTTACCTATTAAAAAGAGGAAAAAAAATAAAATGAAAATAGAATGAAAAGAGGCCGAGAGAGTAAGATCATGCAGAATCCTTACAAAAGTTAATGAGGCAAAGGAGAAAGCTACCATAAGAAGAACCATTCATCATTTGGGATCCTGTAGATTTCTTCACTTTTCCAGTGAAAGGCTGTTTTTGACGTTGAACTTGAGTGAATTGAAGAAAGGTCATAATGTAGAGGCTTAGTGTGGATAGCGGAGCTAGAAGTACTTCAAGAAAGAGCTGTAGTTGAAGTACTTTTTGAAGAAGTTGGAAAAGTACTCAATCGTAGGATATTTGTTTGGGAACTAAATTTGATAAGTACTTTGAGAAGTGCTCTTGGGCTAGATTAATGTTTGGGAGTCATCCTAACTTCTGAAGAAAAGACTAGAATGCCCTTTTATGTTGATTATAGTTTGTATTCTTTGTCTTCAACCCCTAAGAATGTGTTTAAACCATTGAACCTCACATTCAATCTCTTGGCAAATTAAAACCTCTACTTTTTCTTTCTAAAATCTTTATTACAATATTTAGTCCATCGTTTTTTTTTAATCTCTCTCTTAAAAACAGGAGCATGAAGCCCCTGCACAAGGTTTTCATGCTTCATAATTGTCAACTTCCAACCAACTAACCAAGCCCTCGACAGAAAACAAGATCTGATTTCTCCAACATCCACATCTTTTCAGCACCAATCACAACACTATTGCATCATGCATGAGCTAAACCCCAACACCCCCATTTCTCCAATACAACAAATTTTTTTTATTTGCTTTTGTTGCCGATTTTTTAGGATAAGTCAAAGGGAATAATGTGCTATAAGAAATAAAAGTGGGGATATGAACTTTATTTTCCACCAATAGAAAATGACCTATATGCCCTCACCTTTGTTTTCACCATAAATGTTCAAGAACTGAAAGTCTTAGAGAGTAAGAGAGATGAGGGCATAAATGTCGAGGGTTTCTTCGTTTCCCAAACACGGGGTAAATACCTAAATGTAAAGGGTAGAATCACCCAAAGCTTACTAGTGAAGGTGATTGCGACGCTAGCTCTGATTGCGAATCCATCACCGACAATGATGGAGATGGCAGCAAAGATTGATGGATGTCAGAGGAACCAAGGTCACGATGAAATAAGGGAAGAAGATGATTGAGTACATTGAAATAAGGTTAGGGACATTCAGGTGTAACGATATTTGAATAGGGGCAATTTTGTAATTGGGTACCGTTATTTTGACGGTAATTTTGCTCCCCACAAGAGTAATCTCAAAAGCTTGTTTTTGTTGCTCCTGAAAAAACTAGGGTTTAAACGGGTTGGGTTCGTGTCGGATGTGTCTACCCATATCCATATCCGGATTTTTAATTCGAGTCCAAATCCGGATCCGACTCGGATCCCACTAGCTGAAACCATATCCGATTTTTTTTTTTTTTTTACTTTCATTAAACCCATATCCGGATCCGATCTGACTGAAGTAATTGATTCGGGTCGGCTGGGTCGGATAATTTCAAATCATTACAAAGTAATTTATTAAAAAATGTGGCGTAAATGTGATTTGAACTCAAGACCTCTCCTTTTGAAAAGAAGTTTTGACCACTACACCTAATACTCATTTGTTGATGAATGATAGACTAAAAAATATAAAAATATAACATTCAACATACAACATACAAAATAATATATCATTCGGATATAGGGATGGGTTCGTATCCGACCTGTATCCAACTCGGATCAAGGGGAGATCAACCCATATTTTAATTCAGATATACTTGAAGAAACCAAATCCGCTAAAAATCAGATTCGGATCACTCGGATTTCGGATAAAATCCGACCCATTTTAAGCCCTGGAAAAAAATGCATTTTTCCTCCCTGCAAGAACAGATCTTGGAGCTCAACTTCTCGTCCAAGCACGCGAAAGTTACTTCTAGCTTTCCGTAGGAGCTAGAAGTACTCAAGGAGTCGTATCCAAACACACCCTTAGGGATGCCTTCCATGTGTCTCCATGATATCATACAGCTGGAAAGTGACCCTTACTGAGTTAGACTAAGTTACATTCTTAGTAGAATATGTTGACCATCTCTGCCATGATATAGATTGTTTCCTTGCCAGGATGCTGTACTAAATAACGTTTATTTGTGTAAATGAACTAATTTTGCATTTAAATCCTTATTAAATGTATTTCTACAGCAATACCAAAGGGCGCTTGCTTGTCCTCTGCCTTGAGCATATGCAGAATTCAGACACTTCATTAATATTTTCTTCCAAGCCTGGTTCATCTTCTCAACATACTTCACCATTTCGTGAAATTGTTGGGTACGCCACTGAGCAGTTATCAAGTAGTAGTCTTTGCAGCAGCCCAGATGATGCTAGCTGTGATGGAGTCAAACTTGAAGAAACCGAAGCATGGCAGTTTCAGTTAGCTTATGAAGCCACGTTACCTGGAGCAGTACTTTCTGTCTCCAGCTATTTTGATTACCACTTCTTGGTATCTGCTGGATGTATTGTAAGTTTTGGTTAACTCTATGTGTTCTTGAGATGCCAATGTGAATATGGACTCTATTAAATTTGTTTGTGGGCTTAAAATAGGTCGGGTTCGGGCTGGATCTGAGTATATCCATATCCAGATCCGAATTTTATATCCGGATCCAACCTGACCGACTTACTTGATTCGGATTGGTTGGGTCGGATAATTCTGGACCATCAACATTTTTTTTGTGTTATATTTCTTTTCTAATTGCTATATTATTCAATTTTACCATTATAATTCTTTTATTTTATAAGAATTTATGTTATATTAAAGTAGTAAAAATATATATTTTGAAAAACATAAAAATATAATTTTCAAAGCAAGATATTGTTCGGATCTAGGCAAATATAGGGACGCATCCGTATCCGACCCGGTTTGGATTCGGGTGAAGGGACATCAACCCATATTCGACCCACATTTTTATTCGGATATGCTCCCAGGATGCAAACCCACTAAATTCAGAGTTGGATCACTTGGAATTCGGAGAAGATCTGACCCATTTTATGCTCTATTTGTTTGTATGGTCATAGCTGATCTTTATGTCATTCTTTTCTCAGTTATATGTGTACGGTTTTATGAATGAGAATCCTCAACGGGTTAAAAAGTTGGCTTCAACAAGGACACGCTTTACAATAACATGTTTGACTGCACAATTTAATAGAATTGCTGTTGGTGATTGTCGTGATGGCGTCCTTTTGTATTCCTATCAAGAGGTATATAGGTCAAATGTGCCCGGGAATAACGTATTTTCACATTCAAAATATTTCAATGTGCTAGTATGCAAAGAAATATAATATTTGACTCAGGTCCTATTCTTGACTTTCCAATTGGGTTTTTTTAGTTCCAGGATCGTAGGAAACTGGAACAGCTTTACTGTGATCCGGTACAGAGGTTAGTTGCTGACTGTGCTCTCATCGACAGGGACACTGTTGTTGCCTCGGATCGTAGAGGGAACATCGCTGTCCTGTCACGTACAGATCACTTAGAAGGTAAATTGGTCCTTGTTTATATTGATCAAATAAATTTTGTGTCTGGTCTGCTATATTTATTATTTGCAAACCTGAAAACGTTTTTACAAACTGGCATCATCTCCATGGACAATTAGTTAGATAGCATATCTGTCAACATCTACATGTAAAATTGAGGTATCCAAAATGAGTACAACCTGTTTTTTAGGTATCCAGTTACATACCTTCTTAGGACCATGCTTCTAAGTTCCAAACAGATACAGAGCTTTTTTTTTTTTTTTTTTTTTTCACATCTTTGTTTCATCTTCTTTTGTAATTTGCTGGGACTTTCTCTCATAGATAATGCAAGCCCAGAGTGCAACTTAACACTTAGCTGTTCATATTACATGGGGGAAACAGCCATGAGCATCCGAAAGGTAAGTCCTTATGTACATCTAATAGTAGCTTTGATAGACTTTTTCTGAATGTGTAGAGGATTTACCGTAAGTGTTTACCTGAACTGATCATATTGGAATGGGAAGAATGAGATATGGCTTTAAGTCATGTGAAAAAAAAAAAAACTAAAAATATTCAAATGAAGTAAAGTGTTCTACCCCTTTCATTCAAAGCGACTATGGTGGTCAAACTTGGTGGTGATTAGAATCTCAGCTCTCTTGACATGTCTGTATGCACCTTTGACCCATGAAACATCAACATGAATACGATTTTCTGACATCAAGGATAAGAAAATGTGAAATACTAGTCAAGTTATTCTAGAATAACATATAATTTATGAATCGCGTTCCAGATCGGTGTCCCGTTCCTATAGGTAAACATGGTAGACACATGTTTATTAGAAAACAAACATATTGGGCTGCGTGTCATATAGACAAAACGGCTTGGTTAGAGGCCTAATGTCTTAAAACTCATACCAAAGCACATCACATAGACTTCGTTCCTATGCTATAGTAACAAAACACCGTTCTGGATCCTGACTCATAACTTATCCTATGCATGCAACAATAAACATTTTAAGGCATTTGTTCTTTATCTTTTGTTTTCGATGCCACTCAAATATGAAACTTTGAAGGTGTGTGAGATACAAAATTCACCATTGGTGTTTCTCATTAAAATAGGCAAGTTGCATTGGATGATCTATGAGAATATTTTATTTTGTATTATATTCAATTATAATTTTCTGCTTAGGAAATATCGATTGAGTAGGTTAACTGGGATCTTTTTAATTGGGTTTGCTTCTATATATAAAAACCCTATTAGGGCTCATGTATTAATTATCATCTAAAATCAATCGAAGTTATTTCTTCTATAGTCTTCACAATTCACTGCATATGACATACAAAGAATTTGTGGTTGGATATTGGACTTTTCCAGATTTTAGATGTAAGAGAAGGAGATGGGAGAAGAAAGGATTTGGGGCTCAAAGAAATTAGGGCCGGCTGACCCTTTCTTTAACTTTTATAATATAAAAATTGAAATTACATAAGTACCCCTACATATAAATAATCCATATATGTTTTAATTTCCTACACTCCCTCTCAAGCTGAGCATAGACATTGGTCATGCCCAACTTCCACAATATAGACCGAAAGTGAGTTTTAAAGAGTCCTTTAGTGAAAACATCGGCAAATTGACTAGAAGAAGGAACAAAAGGTAAACAAATTTCTCCAGAAACCAACTTTTCTTGAATAAAATGTCGATCAATCTCAATGTGTTTAGTCCTGTCATACTCAACCGGGTTATTAGCAATATCAATAGTAACTTTGTTATCACAATACATCTTCATAGAACTAGGAACATTGATGCCGAGATCCTGAAAGAGGATTCGAATCCATAATAGTTCAACAACACCTTGAGCCATAGCTTGATATTCGGCCTCAACACTAGATTGAGCACAAACAATTTGCTTTTTTGCTTCTCCAAGACATTTAGGGCCCGTGTGGATACAGGAGCCAGAAGTACTTAAAACATAAGTACTTCCAGAAGTATTTTCTGAAGTACTGTCTGAAGTAGCTGAATACGTATTGTACGTTTGGAAGCAGGATCTGAGAAGTACTGCCAGAAGTACTTCTTACAGAGTTTTGTGTTAGGGAACTATTCTGTATTATGTTAAAATGACCAGAATACCCTTATATGTAATAATTACTGTTTTTAATATTATAACTCAACAACATATGCTCAAAAAAAGTAACATTTAATGTTATTATTAAATAAAAACATTATAACATCATTTTATACTCAAAATATACTTAATTCTTTTTTTCTTTTTAAAATTCGATAGAACCTACCCTAAATATTGGACATATGAAAAATAAAACCTGTATAAAAACATGACTACCATCATATAATAAAACCTGTATCATCTACATAAAACAATATGTAATAATCACACCAACATATGTAAAATGAAAAGAAAACATTCATAAACAAAATTCAAATATGTGACATCAAACCAATAAATAAAGATGTTCATATAGTAGAAACATACTAAATTTATCAAAAAATATAATTTATTCAGTTAATAGTAACATCTAAATCATAAAATTATATAATTATATCACGTCGATCATAAGCTTCTTTTATAGCTTCAGCTATGACTTCTCTCCTACGTTCCATTTCTCTATGTCTTTCCCGTTGTGAACGTCTCGAGGGTCCAGGCTCATCTGCACTCCTAGGGACGGTTTCATCTATATAATCTAATTCTTCGTATATAGCAAACTCAATATCTGCCAAAAGCTTCATTTCGAATGAAATTGTGTAGTCCCATGAAAGCAATGACGATGTCCCTTTGAGTATCAATGGAGTATGTGTGCATGTCCATAAGAATTGCCCATCTTGCCTTTAATACCTCGAAACACCTCTCTATAACATTACGCAATGAAGAATGAAGATGGTTAAATAACTCCTTCTTTTCCTTCTGCCATGCACCCCGTCGAAAGTCTTGTAAATGGTAACAGACACCCCTATATGGTGTCATGTACCCATCCATCAATGGATAGCCAGAGTCAACCAAGTAATATTTGCTTACAAATGAATAATAATTTCATTATTATCGATAAAAAAAAATAATAATTTCATTATTATTATATATATATAAAGTATAATTGAATGTACTTCTAAGTAAAAGTTTGAATACCAACCTGATGGAGGGTGAGGAAATCCTGAATTAGGATTATTTATAGTTTTTAAGAACACGTTCGCGTCATTTTATATTTGTTGTTTCAGAAGACATCTTAAAATGAAAACAAACAAATATATGAAAAAACAATTAGGTGTTAGCAAAAAACATAAATAAATCAATAAAAAACATTTTTTTATAATAATAACCTTAAAAAAATATTTCACAACAAACTAATTCTATCGAAATTTCGGCAGCATCACCTCTTAAAAATGGACATATGAAATTTTCTTGATAAAAAAAATACCTGCAAATACACAATCTAACATCCACGCAACATCTCATACACATTAACATTTAAAAAAACACATAATACGTATATCAACATGTTTTAAACCATTAGGACTCAAAGAGAGTTATTGAAGTTTCAAATTCTCTAACAAAACAATTTTAACTAATGAAATAATACTTTTAGCTCATATTTCAACAATTAAGGAACTTTTTACTCTTTACAAGTAACATTCAAGAGGTCTTGAGTTCAAATCTTATCTCCCAACAAAATATAAGAATAAAATACATAATAAAACAATGAATTTTTCAACAATTATTCTCATTAATATGTTTTTAAGGAGGGGTCCCCTCAACCCCAGCTTATCAATAAAAAATTAAAAAGGTTATTTGCATGAAATTCAAAATAAATATATAAAAGTAAATTCAATATAAAATGACCATAAAGAAGGTATTCATTTTGATAAAAATAAATATATACCAAAATAAGAATACATCCTTTTTGACAAATATTTTAAAAAAGAGTTGTGATAATTTGACTCCCTTTTTTGTATAGTCCCTTTACAGAATCGTAGATCCTTTGCTTTGAGATAAATAGACCAAGTTAATGAGTAGATTTGATGAATTGGTTCCATTGAATTTTGGGCTGAGTCATCAAAAGATCCAATTAAATCGAGTTGAGTTGACATGGGTGAGTTTCGAGTCCATTTTACAAGTTTTAAAAGTATGACTAACACAACACAAGGTTTGCACAAATAGAAAAGAATTCATGTGTACTTGAATCAAAATAACATGAATCGTTAAAATAATAAATTCCAAACCAAAGTCCTCATTCAAACCCAATTTCCCAGATGATAAGATCTTACAAAAATAATTATTTTCTTTCTTCAATGTTGACGACCAAATGTATTTTCTCAGAGTGATGAGATGAGATGGGATCTTAATGACTTTAAACAAATAAAGAACAAACAACACCTATTAAAACAATAGTGATGCAACAACCATAATTAATTATGAGAGATGCTATTAGCACACCAACTTTTACTTATAACACACCAATCCATATGTGATTAATTACAAAAGGATTGGAGTGTTGATTTGGATTGGGGGTGGGGCTTTCATATAAAAAACATGTCAAGTTGATGAAGCACATGTTCTTTTATGTTCTATTTCTACCCATCTTTGAAACTTGGGAAAATCAGTGGCTCGTTAGGGGAAAAAATCACATTTGAGTAGATTGGAAAAACTCTCATAGGAGTAAGCCCTATAGGAATAATTACTAACCTATACGTGGAATGAGTAGTACATTTGCTTGCCCTATATAAACAAGCTATTCTTATAGTAGGAAACATACTTCACTATTTATTAGGAACATAATAGTGGCTCATATCTCCACAATCAACGTGATGAATTGTTTCGAATTTCATCGATTGAATGACTAATACTATTTCCACTTATATAATATTATAATAAAAATGGTGATGCTGTTTCATGGATATTCTCTTTGCAGTTTCAAGCATCCAAGATTGAACTTGTCAAACTCTGTCACTTACTTTAGATGTTTTGTTTTAGTGGCAAGTGATTCCATTCTTATGATTTGATGACTATAAAATTGAAAATCCCATGCTTGAATTTTTTCCTCTTCTTACCATTCTGGAACTTTCCTTTAATCTTCCATCTTTTCTCTTGCCTATTTATGTTCCTCTTAGATACCAAAGAATCAGAGGTATAATATTATACATTTTTGCTTAATTTCAAACTGTGACATTTTTTTTTAGCCCATTTGTATTACAATATTTTTTGTAATTGCATTTGTTTCCATTTATTTTGTGTAATTGCATCAGCGGATTTTTTTATTTTTATTTTTTATTATATGAGCAAGCACATACAAAGTTAAAAAAAAAAAAAAAAAGATTTGTGAAACCAATGTACTAAATTTATTCTTAAACCACTCAATTTTATCTTTAAATAAGTCGTGTATGATCCCAACCATCCAACCATATCGATTTGTGAAACCATTCAATTTTATCTTGGTGTTCTAAACATTATTGTGTTTGCAAGATCAGGTTCAACCATGTTTGAAAATACGAACTATATTTTTAGTCGATCGATTTTGTATAATCAGTCAATTTTGTAACAAAATTATAAAACACAAATATTCCCCTTTGCCTTGATAGATATGAGAAGAGAAAAGACAATCGGATGAGTGTAAACCGATCGACTTACCTATGAGGAGAGGAAGAACTCGCCGCTGAAATCGTTGGAGCGGTCGTCGCCTTAATTGCTTGAGGGAAGATAGGCTTTCGTCGTAGGGAGGAGAGGGTTTCGGCAGAAATTCTGTCGAGGATTTAGGGTGAACGATGAGGGTTTAGAAAATGAAAAAACAGGGACTGTTTTGTTGAATTGAGTCAGAGAGGTCGTCGCCATAGTTGCCTGAGGGAGGAGATGCTTCCGTCGTAGAGAGGAGAGGGTTTCGGCTGAAGTTCTGTCGAGGGTTTCAAGCGTGAACGAGAGGGTTTCTTTTGGTTTGGACGAACTGATTCGGGATACATGGAGTAAAATAAGAAATTCACAAGGGTATTTTTGGAACCGCACCCTATTAAGTGACGGACAAATTTGCTCCCCGCAAAAACAGATTTGAGAAGCACTGTTCTCGGTACTTCTCATAGAAGTACCAATTTTACTCTTTTGAAAAGTTATTTTTCAAAGTACTTATTTGTCCAAATGATTCAAATAGTGCTTCTGACTCCGACAAGGAGCCAGAAGCACTTTAAGAAGTCAATCCAAACAGGCCCTTAGTTACCCCCAACAAATATGCAATAGCCTGAGTTAGATCTCATATCTCTAATTGAGCCTGCTTAGTCTGCATCGGTTTAAGCTTGTACTTGGTGATGGTTACTCTTACAAAATATAAGACCTTTCCAGGACAAGTCTTCAAGTATCGCAAGATTCTCTCAGTGGCCTCCAAATGTGGGACACGGGGGGCATGTATAAATTGACTAACTACATTGACCACATAAGCAATATTGGGCTGAGGGAAAGATAGATTGAAGGGCCTACCAACCAATCTGTTAAATAAGTCTAGATGTCCTTTTTAGTCTTTTCCCCTACTTAGATTATGTAATAGCTTTAAAGCCTAATTAGGGCTAATTAATAAAAATTAATTCTTCTCTCAATTTAAACTTGGTATCAAAGCCTCCTCTCTCTACCTCCTTCAAACTCCTACTTCTTCTTCTGCTACAAACTCTATCGTCCCATTCTTCCTTAAAATAAAACTCTAAACCTCTCGTCTTCAACCCATATCATCCCTACGGCGGTTCTTTGTTGCTGTAAACCCTAATCGCATCATGCGATAGGGATTTAAAGTCGATTTAAAGCCTGCGATCAGGCTGTACTCATAGCAACGATGCTGTTTAGGGCCTGCGACACCCAAGGTGGTTGTATCTCAGCCTTGCGACTTCCAAGGTGACTGTAGTTAAGTCCTGCGACACCCAAGGCAGCAGCTTGGACATTTGCGATCACAGTAGGTGATTTTTTTAAGGTTTTTCAACACAGTAAGTGGCTGTTCTGCTTTGTGTGACACAGCCGGTGGCTGTTCTGCTTCGTGAGACATAACAGGTGGCTGTTTGAGCCCTGTGCGACACAGCAGGTGGCTATAAGTGGCTGTTTTTTTTATCGTTTTTGAGCAGACAACACCAGTAGGTGACTGCTTTGCCTTGTGCGACACAGTAGGTGGTTGTGTTTTTATTTTTCGATCATCGTAGTGGTTATATGAGGGTGCCGGTAGTGTTTTTGAACACCTACGGAATTTTTCGATCACAGCAGGGTGCTGTTTGAGGCTGTTCTCACGTTTATCTTGCTCTTTGATTCCCTACACTTGTGGTAATGATTACTTTGGTCACCTTCAACAATGCTTAACCAGCCTTGACAACTCTTACGATTGTGCATTGTCACCTTTAGGGTGCGGCGATCATTTTTATCCTTAGGAGTCGTGCCCTCATCTTATTTGAACTCTCTTCAAACCAAAGTACTTGTTTCTTTGATGGCTTCTAAGTCATCCTCTTCTTCGATCATTGGTACTTGTAATGGATCGAGTGGTCTTCTTTCTCATTCCACCGACTTTCCAGGCATTCAAATCACTACCGTGAAATTAGATGGTCCTAACTACCTCTTTTGGGTACGATCGGTTGAAATGTTCATTGGTGGAAAAGGGAAGATCGGTTACCTCAAAGGAGCGGACAAACAACCTGCACAGACCGACAGTTCGTACTCCCATTAGTTTGCTAATGATTCTATGGTCCGTTCTTGGCTGGTTAAATCTATGCAACCACACATTGCGGTTGGTTTTATGTTCTCTTCGACAGCAAAACAAATATGAGATTTTGCAAAGAGCATTTACTCGCAACGTCAAAACAACGTCCGAATTTTTGACTTAGAACGTGAGATTTCTTGTCTTTCGTAAGGTGACTCTTCCGTTACTACCTATATATCACAGCTACGTGCTCGGTGGGAAGAGTTGACCTTCTATTTCTCGTCCTACGCTTGGAAGGACCCTCTTGATGAGACATTGTATACGTCAATTATGGATTAGAATCTGATTTTTCAGTTTCTAGCTAGTCTTCGGGATGAGTTTGAGTATGTTAGAGTTCATTTATTGGGTATGAAACCTTTTCTGTCCCTACAAACTGCGTATTATTATGTTTTGGCTGATGTCTGTCCTACCTCTTTCTTCAGGAGATCATTCCTTTATGCTTGCTCGTTTACCTTCTCCACAGCCCCCTAGTGGGTCTCTGCCTACCCGTCAGCGACATAAGTGTGATCATTGTGGAAAGTTGGGTCATGTGAAGGCTCGTTGTTATGTACTTCATGGTCGTCCTAATCAGCACCGTCAACAGTCTCAAGGATCTTCAGCTCATGTAGTCTCTTAGCAGACGATTGATTTAGCACTTCCTTCGGCTACTATCTCATCAAATTCGGTATCTCTATCCCAAGCCGAGCTTGACAAGTTTAGGAAATTCTTCAATCAGATGGAAACCTCATCTTAGCTGGTTTCTACCTTCACTCACTCAGGTACCTTTGCATTTGCACACAGTGTTTCCACACTTCCTCACCATAGATCATTGATTTTGGTGGCTCAGATAACATGACCAATACATTCTCTCTGTTTAAAACCTATAGTGCTTCTTCTGGTCATCGCAAGGCTCGCCTGGCCGATGGTTCGTCCTTTATAGCTGGTCAAGGTCATTTTTCTGTTACATCTTCTTTGTCCTTAACTAACACACTACATGTCCCTCAACTTACTACTAACCTTATATCTGTTAGTAGTTTTACCAAAAATTTGAACTGCAGTGTAACCTTTTATCCCTTTTATTGTGTTTTTTAGGATCTGGGGTCTAAGAGAACGATTGGCACTGGACGTGTAGTGAATGGATTGTATCTCTTGGACATACTTGGTTCACCTAGCACCCATTCTGTTTTTCAACTTAGTAGTAGTAGTAGTAGTCAGTCTAATAAGGCTCTTGTAATGCGTTGACACTTATGTTTAGGCCATATTTTCTTTGGTTATTTGAAACACATGTTCCTTGCTTTATTTAATAATAACAAGTTGCTTGATTTTTCTTGTGAAACTTGCCAATTAGCTAAACATGTGCATTCTTCTTGTCCTGTTAGTATGAATACTACTGCACCTGCTATGTTTGACCTAATTCATTCTGATTTGTGGGGTCCTTCCTTTGTCACATCCACTCTTGGTTTTTGTTATTTTGTCTTGTTCATCGATAACCATAGTTGTACTAATTGAGTCTATCTTATGAAACACAAGAGTAAAGTGTGTGGGATCTTCAAGCAATTTCTTGCTATGGTTCAATACCCAATTTGGTCGTACAGTCAAGACCTTCTGCTCTGATCATGGTACTGAGTACACCTATAGTGCGGTCTTAAAACTTTGTTTAAAGTTTGACATTGAGCATCAAATGTCTAATGTTAAGACCCATCAGTAGAATGGTCGTTCAGAACGAAAAAAGTTATATTGTAGAGTTAGCCCGTGCCATCTCTATTGGTATGAACGTGCCACAATCTTATTGGGCCGATACAGTTCTTACTGCTGTATACCTTATTAATCGAACCCCTTCCCGAGTTCTTCAATTTGCCACGCCCCTCTAAGCTCTATCCGGATTGTCTCGTGTTTCCCTTGTCTCCACGTGTGTTTGAGTGCATCTGTTTCGTTCAAATTCTTGACCAAACTCGTACTAAACTTGATTCTAAGGCCGTCAAATGTATTTTTTTTGGATTATTCCTCTACCTAGAAAGGTTATTGTTGTTAACATCCTCCTTCTCAACGGCGTTTCATTTCTCGGGATGTTTCATTTTTTGAGCATACCCCAAATTACAATGGGTCAGTTGGCATTCAATCTGAGTGGTTTCCCATAGACTCTCCTGATGATTCCCTCTCTGTTCCCTTTCCTCTTCCCTTACCTGTTCCTCCCTCTCCACCCTTTATCAGTTTGTCACCTCTTCCCTTGTAGGTTTTCTCTCGGCGTTCACGTGCTACTACCATCACTCCTATGCCAGACCAGCTCGCCTCCTCGCCTCCAGCTTCGCCTCCAGCTTTGCCTCCTTCTGTTCCCCGTGATGATTGTCCTATTGCCATTCGTAAGGGTAAGCACACTTGGACTTATCCCATTTCTAATTATGTATCTGATTCTGCATTCTCACCTTCCTATCAAAGTTTTCTTTCTTTTGTTTCCGTTGTTTCTCTTCCTACTACTTTGCAGATGCTATTACCCATCCTGAGTGGCGAGCAGCTATGATTGATGAGTTGAATGCTCTTGAAAAGACTTAGACTTGGGAACTTGTTTCTCTTCCACCTGGAAGGAAAACTGTGAGATGTCGCTGGGTTTTCACCCTTAAGCATAATCCAAATGGTTCTATTGCTCATTATAAGGCCCGTCTAGTGGCCTACGGTTATGCTTAGACTTATGGGATTGATTATCAGGAGACATTTGTTCCGATTGCCAAGATGACTACCATTTGCGTTATCTTTTCTGTTGCCGCTATTAAAGACTGGCATCTCTATCAGTTAGATGTCAAGAATGCATTTTTCAATGTTGATTTTCCGGAAGAAGTTTATATGGTCCAACTTCCTAGGTTTCTTACATCTGTTTCTCCTTCCTATGTCTGTCGTCTTCGCCGTTCACTTTATGGGCTGAAGTATTCTCCTCGCGCATGGTTTAAGCACTTTACTATGGCCATGCATCAGTTTGGATTCCATCAGAGTTATGCTGATCACTCTTTTTTTGCGTCATTCCCAGGGTAGAACTGATGCTCTGATTGTTTATGTGGATGATATCGTTCTTATTGGAGATGATGATGATGGCATTACCGAGGTAAAAATTTACTTAGGCCGTCAATTTGAGATTAAGGACTTTGGGCATCTTCGCTATTTTCTGGGTATTGAGATTGCGCGGTCCTGGTTTGGCATATTTATTTCTCAGCGCAAGTATGTTCTTGATTTACTCAGTGACTCCGGTCAGCTTGGTTCTCGTCCCGCTGATACTCCTATTGAGCAGAATCACAGGTTGGCTGATTTTGAGGGGCAGTGTGTCGGATATTGGTCAATATCAGCGTCTTTTGGGAAAATTGATCTATTTGTCTGTGACTCGCTTTGACATTGTTTATGCTGTTAGTGTTGTAAGTCAGTTTATGCACTCGCCTCGAACATCTCATCTTACTGCAGTTTATCATATTCTTAGGTGTCTTAAGGGATGTCCTGATCGAGGTATTCTGTTCAGTAATCATGGTCATCTTCGTGTTGAGGCATGGACAGATGCAGATTATGCTGGTTCAGTAACTGATAGTCGGTCTACTTCTGGGTATTGTACTAAAGTTGGTGGCAACTTGGCGCAGTAAGAAGCAGGATGTGGTTTCTCGGTCGAGTGCTGAGTGAGAATATAGAGATATGACACTTGGAGTGTGAGTTGTTGTGGCTCAAGATATTACTAGTTGACTTGTGTCTTCCTGTGCCAGTCCTATTCTTACTATATTGCGATAAAAAATCAGCTATTAACATAGTGACAAATCCGGTTCAGCATGATAAAACAAAGCATATCGAAGTTGATCGTCATTTCATTAGAGAAAACATTATTTCTGGACAGATTTGTACTCCCTTTGTTCCTACATCTCAACAACTCGCTGATGTTCTTACCAAAGGTGTTAGCAAAACCATCTTTGAAGGCATCGTGTCTAAGTTGGGCATTATTGATATCCACGCAACAACTTGAGGGGGAGTGTTAAATAAGTCTAGATGTCCTTTTTAGTCTTTTCCCCTATTAGATTATGTAATAGCTTTAAAACCTAATTAGGGCTAATTAATAAAAATTAATTCTTCTCTCAATTTTAACTCAATCAATTATTAATACATCCCTTTATGAGGAAGAAGATCACCTTCAAACTTACTCAACTTATGGTTGGGTCAATAGGAGTATCCATTGGTCTACAACCAAGCTTCTCTGCATCCCGAAGAAGATCCAATGCATATTTACGTTGACAAATGAAGATACCATCATTAGATCTAGCTACCTCTATACCAAGGAAATATCAAAGTTTTCCAAGGTCTTTGATCTCAAACTCCTTTGCCAAGTTAGACTTAAGGCTACAAACCTCCTCAGGACAATTTACCCGTGAAAACCATATCATCCACATAGACAATCAGAATAGTGAATTGCCCATCCTGTGTGCGCTTGATGAACATAATGTGATCAACATTACCTTGGGTGTACTCATATCGGTTCATAGCGTGAAGAAATCGATCAAATCAAGCTCGAGGAGATTGCTTGAGCCCGTACAAGGCCTTATGCAACCTACACACCTTACGCCTAAAATCATATCCCGGTGGAGGACTCATATAAACTTCCTCGAGAAGATCTCCATTCAAACAATGCATTCTTCACGTCCAACTAGAGAAGGTCCCAAGAGTAATGAGCGTGAGAGCAAAACCCTGATAAAGTTCAACTTGGCCACAGGTGCAAAGGTCTCCTTATAGTCGACACCATAAGTTTGAGTGAACCCTTTTGCAACCAGCTTGACTGTATATCTCTCAATCGAGTCGTCAACCTTATGGTTTTTAGTGAAAACCCACTTACTGTTTACTAGACTCTTCCCTTCAAGTAGGTCTACTAGTTCCCAAGTGCCATTCTTAGTTAGTGCATTCATCTAATCATTTATAGCCGCCCTCCATTTTGGATCAATAATAGCATCTGAGAACCTGAAAGGTAAAGACACAAAAGACAAAGTAGACACAAAAACATAATAAGATGGGGACAAACGAGCATAACAAGTATATTGAGAAATGGGATGAAATGTAGACTGGCGTGTGCCCTTTCTAATAGCAATGGGAAGATCCAAATCAGATGTAGTAACAACTTTTTCGGAGGTACCAATGCCATCTTGGGATTCAACAAAAGAAATAAAAGTAACAACTGAATCAAAGTTCAAAGATATACCATGACTTGTAGAGTCAACATTCAACTGGTAATACCTTTATCCTTTTTTTTTTTTTTTGGAATAAGTGAGTAAGTCCTCTTTTTCTACTAGATTAGTCCTTGGAGCAGTACTTGCACCAGTAATGACAACTGGTCTGTTAGAAGAAACACAAATTGAAATTGTTGAGATTGGAATTGGAGAAACCGACTTTGATTGTAGAACAGGAGGAAAAGGTGAAAAAGTTGGAACAGGACTAGAAGAATTCTCTTCCACCCGGCTAGTCTTCCCCGGAAGAGAATGTTGAAAAGGCCCAAAATAGGACGCATACTCAAAAGAGGTAACATTGTTGGTGACATACTTCCTTCCTGTGCAAGGATCAAGCCACTTGTACCTTTTTCTGTGTAGGAGAATAACCCAAAAGGATCCTTTAACTGATTTGGGATCTAACTTAGTATGAGTAGGACTCAAAATATGAATGAAACATAAACATCCAAAACGGGAAGAGGTAAAGAAAAGATAGTACGGTCATGAATCAAGATGGAGAAATGATTCTTCATTTGTAATACTCTGGATGGCATTCTATTAATAACATAAGATGCTATCAAAACCGCATCAGACCAATGTCGTTTTGGGAGATTGTGATGAGCCAACCTCCAACAAATGTCTATTTTTCCTCTCAACTACTACGTTTTGTTGTGGAGTAATTGGACATGAAAAATGATGGAGAGCACCTTGATCCTGTAAGAAAATGTTTAAGGAACTTTCAAGGTACTCTTTAACATTATTGAATCGAAGGATCTTAACTTTCGTTCCAAACCGTGTCTCAACCATCCTATGGAATATGTGCACAATCTATGGTACTTCATCTCCAGTTTTCATAAGATAAATCCAAGTACAACGAGAATTATCATCAATGAAACTAACAAGTATCGATAACCATCCATATCATTTATAGGGGAAGGACCCCCATACATCAAGGTGCACAATGTCAAAAAGAACTGAACTTTTATTCATTCAGTAAAGACATGTAGTTCTACAATGCTTCGACAATTGACATACTTGACACTGGAGAGACTCTAAAGACACTGAATGAAACAAATTTTTAAACAAACTTAATGATTTAAAAGAAGGATGACCAAGACGAGCATGCCATTGATAAATCTTGGCAAGTATATCATTATTGATACTCTTACTACTAATAGTGTCATGCCCCAAAATCCTAACATGCATCCCCATGATGAAGTGTCAAAATCTTGAGGGGTGAGATATTTCCCATACAGTGATAAACACATATAAGTATAATTTCAAACAATGATATTATATCTAACAACGGAAGCATATGGTTATGTGATACATAAGCAAAACAACAATCCTATCTCACAAACCCCCCTTTATTTATGTATAACAGAAGGAAATATTGGCACATACCGCCTAGAATATACTAACCCGCACTCTCAACATAAATTGACCTATTGTCTACAAACCTACTGATCTCAAAATTGCAACAATCATAAAGTTGATCATTGATTACTGGAACTTCCTAAAACTGAGATGATTGGTAGGGTGAGTAACAGGGGATTTATCCAGTAAGAAACATATATTTCTAAATCATAGTCCTAATATGCAGGTTAATCACACAAATTCATTTGTAAACAATGCAAGTTATTAAAACATAAATACATTTAAAAATTTCAATAACTGTGAAATAAAACATTTTCACAAGCTTGAAATATGAAACATATAACATTAACTCCTAATATAACATACAATGACAGAGTACTATATAGAGAGTTGAGGGTCATGACTGATGTGAACATTTTAGTCAAAATACGATTGATCCAATACTTCACTGGTGTGGAACTCCACAGTTAGTTCCTGATTCTATGACCAATCTCTATCATACTTGGGTGACTGATTTTTCAGCTCAGGTTGGCTATTGACCAAGGTCTTAAGAAACGGGCCCAACAAGTGGGTCATTCTTTCCTGACTACTTTAGATTGTTAATGATCATTGACTAGTCATCTTTGTCTATGCCAATCTGGCGTGCATGTGATCCTTAGTAAAACTCTATCATTTATACAACTATCTTTACATCTTATTCTCCATTAAAGAAAAAAGGAAATTCCCGGATTCTTGTTGTGATGTTCTTATGCATCCTGTACTACATAAGAAATCAAATATTGCAACTATTACCCTAGAATAATGCGTCGCTCCAAAAGTGACAACACGTTATATTTTGTAGGCTTTCACAAACCCTTTAATACATCACTAAAATAATATAAAGTAAAACATTTTCATTGTTTTTTTTTTTTTTTTCAAAACATGAAAGTTCTTTTTTTTCGAAATATAAAACTTTTCTATTTTTCAAAAACAAGAAACAAAAAATAACAACCAAGTATGTGAATTGAATACCCAGTTTATCACTCATAATAAATACACCCTATATAATTTTTTTTTTCATTTCTTTTTTTTCCCTCGTGGCTTACATGGTGATAAGATGAAGCATTTTCACTTCTTTTTTTGTGTCTTGCACGATCCTCAGATCGAAGCCTTTGTGACTTACACGGCGTACGTTGAAGCATCTCACCACTAGGTATTCACTCCCCATATACACTCAACTGAGAATCACGTTCTCAATAACATTACAAGTTATCACATCTTCAGTGTGACTTTATTATAAAGGAACACTAACCTCTTTTGAAAATTCTTATTTTATGAATCCAAAACTTGAGTTTTCTTTTACAAAAGGAATAAAACCATTTATGAAATCACAATGAAATACACGAACATCAAATATTTAATTTTTTATAAAATAGTTCTCTTGCTCAGTTAATTAAAATCATAGAAAAACTTGTGATAATTTTTCATTATAAAATTCTTTCAAAAATCTCTTTTTTCATTCACAACAATATTTTTATTTCTAAACTAAATGGTTAATTAAAACAATTTCTAATTAATCATAGACTACACTCGATTAGCTCAAAACCATGCTTTATTATTCTAATTAGTTAAATAATAAGAAACATTATTGGTTTTTTATTCAAAATCAATTTTACAAAAATACACTTTTACAATTAAAACATTTTACAAGATTGTTTTGGTGCATCAACAAAATATACTATAACATAAATACAACATCTATATATCAAAAGTTTAATCCAACATGCATGAATTTGTTTTTGCAAAATACATATATTGAACATAGATTTTGAAAGAACTAATTTACTTTGAAACAAAAACATTTTTTTAAATAAATTTATTACTACAATTAAGAAATTGAAAGTTCCCTACCTCATTGGATTCAATTTTTAACTTCAGACCTCGACGTCCCGAATCTTTATTCAACTAGTCTAAGCTTTTTATTTACTTTTACTTGATAACGAGATTATCACCTAAATTAAAAGTCAAGAGACAAACAATTTTAAGAGTCGACTTCTCTCAATAGGTTTAACAGAAATAAATATGAATTAATTGTTTATATTCATAAATATTCTTCTAAAATATCATTTTGGATCAACTAACTTAAATCATCAAATCAAACTTACGCAAAACTATATTTTTTGACAGTTTTAAACTAGCTAACAATACATGATTGACTAAAAAACCATCCTATCACAATTATGATTAATAATCAACAAATTTTATAAAATTTTTTCCTTGAGATACGTAATAACTTTTCAAGCCGTTACAAATAGACTGAAACACAAAATAACATCCAAGAGGTAAAGGCCTTAAGCTTCATGACCACTCCCCATCGTTTGCCTCGTCCCCAAGTCTTGAAACACACAATATGAAGGAAAGAAATTCACATAACAATTTAGGGATTTTGTAAGATGTAAACTGATAACAGATTGGTGGAAAGATTTGGGGCATGGAGAACGAATGATAAGGATAAATGATCATTAACTTTGATAGTTCCATTCCCTACTACAGTGGAAATAGAACCATCTGCAATTTTCACTTTATCCTTACCAGAATATAAATTATATGTGGAAAACAAGGATGCAATATCGGTCATGTGATTAGACACACTAGAATCAATAACGCAAAAAGTACTTGGAGTGATGGAACTGACAGAAAGAGCGGAGGCGGTAGTACCTGACTGAGCAAAAACAGAATTAGAGGTAGATGCATCATATTGAGTCAAAATTTGTCGCATCTTCTCAAACTCACTAACTGAGAAACTAGGGACAACACTAGGAACTGTCATAGACGGATCCTCAAAAGAAGAAATCATGGTAGAAGTAGATGTCTGTAAAAATGATGAAGGTTGATTCATTGTAGCAACATTCCCTTTGGCGGATTGAGGCTTCCTCCTTGGCTTCCAATGAGCAGGATTAAGATGGGAATGTTTATCCCAACCACTACTCTCAACATACCCATTCTGATTGCAAAAGTTGCAATGCAACCCCTTCTTACTGCCAATACCTTTGTTTGGCTTATTCCCCCATTTATGCCCTTTGGAGGAGGAAGAAACAAGAGCTGAAAACTCTGTGGCAGCAATAGAAGACGACATACTAGATGCTGAATTTATTGCCTTCTTTTGACTGGCCTCACTTTGTATCAAGCAGAATACTCCTAAAATTTGTTCCCAGGGAGTTCATTTCTTCCCAAAATTTGTCCACGGGTCATGTCAAACTCGGGATTAAGACCAGTCAAAAAATCAAATATCCTGTCCTCTTCCACTTGTTTCTGATACTGCTGTCAATCTTTCTCAGTCTCCCATTCCAACAATTGGGAATGATCCAACTCTTCCCAAAGGCCTTGAAGAGTGGCATAATACGTAGCAATTGACAACTCCCTCTGATAGAGATTACCAATCTCCTGTTGAAGCTGATATAATCTAGCAATATTTCTCTTTTGGCCATACGTATTGGAAATCTTATCCTAAATCTCCTTTGCTGTTCCATGATAATAAACCGGTCGACGAATTTTTGGAGTCATCATGCCTAGAAGCCAAGACATAACCATAAGGTTGTCTTGCTCCCACTTATCCTAGCCCTTATCAGAGGATTTTGGATCATTAATCTTTCCATTAATGTAGCCCAACGTCCCTATACATCCGGCCTGATCTAGACCACTCCATATAGTTATTCTCATCTAACTTTATTGTAGTAATCTGAATATTAGGATTATCACCAAAAATGTGCAGATTCAGTCATAGTTTTGGTTTCGGAACTTATTTCAGGATCACTAAGAGTTGACATTACTGATTGTTGAACAAAGAATCAACTGAAGAATTGAAACCAGCACCCACATACATCCAAAAAAAAATTGTCTCCAAGGAGATTGAAAACAGATCTCGCAAAAGATCCAAAGAATAAAGGCAGACCCTATACGAAGAATAATGGGACAGCAACCTTCATAGGCTAAACTTCCTTGACTGAACTAAAGGGACTGCAGATCTGATTGCACCCAATTGAAGCCTCCAAAAGGTACATAAAACAGCATAGTTTTGGCTGTTGCGACTAGAACATGCACTGCAGATGTGATCGCACCTGATTGAAGCCTCCGTAGGGCACATAAAATAGCATCGCACTGGCTGCTGCAACTAGAACAAGAAGCAAACTAACACATCTTTTGATAGTGATGAGTATTCAAAGGCCTACTCCATCAAACTTGACAGCAACACACCGCCAGTCAAAAAATAGAAAAGAATCAGAGAAACCTAGGTTGTAATCAGAATAAAAGATCTTGTATGAACCAAGAAAGAAGAAAAATAGGAGAAGGAAGTAAATTTCTAGCCTGAACTCTGGATTATAGTTGCTCTGATACCATGAAGTTTTTCAGAATTTAGATCTAAGAGAAGGAGATGAGAGAAGAAAGGATTTGGAGCTCACAAAAATTAGAGCCAGCTGACCCTTTCTTTAATTACATGAGTACTCCTACATATAAATAATCTATATATGTTATAATTTCCTACAGATATAAACAACAATAATAGGTGAATGTTCATACTTAAACAAGCAAATGATGGTAAGAGAAGAGGTTCAGAAAATGTGGCCGTACTGCTGAAGTCATTATGATGTCATGTATGCATAATTTCTAGTGTATTATTTTTTTCATAATTTGTTTCGATTGCTTGGTTTTGTTTAATTTTAATGATTTTGGTGAGTTCAGGGGGTATTATTGGGAGATTAAGAAAATTCATGTAGGAGGAAGAGATTTGTTTTGGATGATTTCTTGATGGCATTTTATAAGAACTATTGGTAAATAATAAGCAAGGATCTTTTGAGGGGTTCAAAATCCCCCAAGAGAGGAACTTTCTGGACTACGGGTTTAATAGTTTGTTTGTAGCTTTCATTTCAAAGAAGGCTGGAGTGGAGGATATAGAGGATTTTTTATTTCACTCCAAGTTGTTCACACGCCCTGTCGTGGATCCTTAGTAGTCACAGATCTGCAGTAACAAGGCTTTGATACCACTAGTAGTAAACTAGTGAGAGAAGTAATCCATTTACAACAAAAGATACTCCAATCTCTGTTGTAGCCAAAATATTGTGAAGGGAAATCAAGGACAAGCTTGTTCAAGTCACTAATCCAAGCAACTAAATTTTTAAGAACTAGATTTATTGAAGAGAATCTGTAAAATATTTAGTTGTCTATAGTGATTCATACGCTTACACTGTTTATGTAGACGTAACCTAGATCACCCTAGTAATGAATATGCATTGGAAACCAAAGACTACATTGGTCAGCCCAGAATACCCCAACATTAACCATACTCTTCATAGAAGACTAAGCATTGATTTTCCTTATGTAACTAACTCACACATTGAGTATAGTCAACACGGAAGACTTAAATAATTTCTTTTACAAATACTCTTTAATGAATACTTTAAAAATACTCAGCTAGGAACCACAACAAATTTTGGAAATATTTGCACCTACAAATGTCAAATTCTTGAAATTTCTGCTCAAGAACAATATTGTTTGACAAATGGTTTTGCAGTTTCTTGCTTATGGTCCTATGGCGACCTCATTGAAGTGAAATTTAAAGTGCTACTAGAAGATTCTCCAAACTTCTACATACCCAAAAATCAATCTGATCCAATTGTCATAGATGGAGTTATAAGCTTTTTGACCATTCCAACTAAAGCTATACTTGATTGTGAAATAAGTCAAGTCAACCTTTCTTTTACTTATTTTGGTTTCTAAATAAAGGAGTATACTTATGCATTGTTTCCATAATTTTTTGTTTGATAGGTGCACCATTCCATAATCTTTTATTCCTTGACTAAGATTCTCATCTTTGTCTTTAATTGTCAAGCCCCCAAATCTAAATCTTCAAGATCATCTAGATCTGGACACATATTTCGAGGTATGACACTGAGAACATATTTCAGGCATATAATATCACAATAACTGGAAAATCATACAATTGAAAATAAAAGAGCAATTAGCTAAACGTTTTCCAATTAAAATTAAATAATCAATATCTAAACAATATAATGAATTATGAGAATCTGTCTTGTCAAACTAACACTTACTAAATAGTATTGACAGAGTGTTACACTAAAATCCTCACTATGTGTCTATTTTTAAAGTAAAGCATATAATTAAAAGTATTGAAATAATATCTACTAAGCTAAGTTCACCAACTCCGTTGTCTCCATGAACTGCACTTGAAAATATGTAAGAAACAAGGATGAGCTAACAAGATTCATTTGGCTTAATTGGACGATGGAATTTGGTCATCGGTTCTGAGAATTATAACTAGATTCAGACAGTGTTCACGTTCATTTGTCGAGCTGGATCTTACTACAGCAAGCAAGTATGAACGGATTCATATTGGTGGCACCATATGAAATCTAATCACGTTAGTTTGAACACCGTATATGAAGTGTAATTCAAATAGACCTTGCTTGTTGAACAACCACATAATAGTAAAAGTATATTAACTCTAAGGTATCCTCTAATTACAACGCATTATCACTTGACCAACTGGTTTGGCTAACCCAATCCCACTGACTCACAATTATGGTTAAACCATGACGTATTAAGTTCACCACCAACACAAAGTTAACTCTACTCCTACTTAGTCCACCGAGTCAACACAACCCAAACCCCTAATTTAATTAATACATTTTTCGGGTTTCATGAACAAATTATTTCCTTGTGTTTTATGTATTCCACATCTTAAATTACACATTAAAACTAGCATGTGGTAATGTATTGAAACCATACACTTAAATGATTCATAACCATTAGAATAATCAATAGTAACAATGCCACAAAAATCACCATTTAATATTCTACAACATATGATCCTAATTCTTAAAAGTACAATAAAGATTGAGGTTCATTTACATGCAAAACAACCCCTAAATAGATTGGATTCTAATATGATTTTATTCAATCAATGGGACAAATCCAACCCGACAACATTCAAGGAATCAAAGGAAAATATGACGAAAGATTTCACTTGCCTCTTTAATTGTGAAAGTAAAATATGTGGTAGAAAAGATGATGGGAAAGATATAATCCTTTTGTTCCAAGTTCCAAAACTTTCTCCAACGCTTTCTAATACGAAGCCCTAGCTCTAGGGTGGCTTCCAATCAAAGCCCTAATCCTCCAAAGCAAAAGGAAAAAAGAAAAGGAATAGAGAAAAAAGTGAATCATGTAACTCCTTTTCAAGGCTGATAAAAGGTTTTATGGAGAGTTTTTGATGTGCGAAATATGTCCCTAGGCCTATACATAAAAACTACTCTTTGGAGACTTGAACCTTTGTCTATAGTGTTGTCCACTCTTTTATCTGCTAAACCACACTAATCTTGATGTTAACCTTAGTAAACCAAAATAAATGAGGTAAAATTAATTAAATTAAGTACAATTTAAGATATGATAATTAGGGGTGTCAATTGGTACTCATTTAACCAAAACCGAGCGGGAATTGGAACCGAATACACTGGTTTCGGTTCCCTTTTAATTGAACTGAACTGATAGGATCCAGAACCGCTAGGTTTTATCCAATGGGGATCCAGAATTGATTTATTTTATCATTATTCTATATAAAGTAGATGATTTTAAGGTATTCTTTTATTTTAAACTTAATGCGTGTCATATAAAGTTCTTGAATTTTTCATATAAACTATGGATTGGAGCTTAAAATGGGCTATCTCTTCTAAAAATTGATTATTTTAAGGACGATACTTTTTATTTTTGAAAAAGATCATTAACTTGTATCTTTAGTATAACAAATTTTAACTAAGTTAATAATTTTGTACATAATTTTTTTGAAGGAAAAAAAAGTTTTAGAATGATTCAAAATAGTTTTTTTCTTGTTGATTCTTGAGAATCGGAACCGATGGGTACCTGTGTTTTTTGGCGGTTTCCATTCCATTTATTTTGGAATCGGAATCAGAATCGGAACCAACAAGAACTGGAACTGCAAAAAAATATAATGATTATGGTTCTAAGTATCTTAGGAGCCGAATCGAAACCGACCCATTGACACTCCTAACGATAATGATAATAATAAATTTTGAGACTGTACATTCTTCCCCCCTAGAGGAATTTCGTCCTCGAAATTCGAAGTACCTCATCTAAGAACAAGAGTGGATATCGCGTTCGAACGTCTATTTCCTTCTCCCAAGTGGATTCATTCTCATCATGATGAATCCATTGCACCTTCATAAAGGAATGCCTTTCATGCGTAGAACCTGCTTACGACAATCCTAGATGCGCGTAAGTCCCTCCACATAAGTGGCATCTGGTTCCTATTGAAGGTTCGTAAAGTCAATAAATGTGTTTCATCTCGCACATATTTCCTCAACATCGACACGTGGAAGACGTAGTGTACACCAAACAACTGTGGTGGCAAGGCAAGTCCATACTCAGTAGGCCCAATCCTCTCTATAATATCAAATGTCCTAATAAACCTCAGTACTAGCTTAACCTTCTTCCCAAATCTCATGATAAAGTCACGTAATTTATTATTATTATTATTAATAATACTTAATTTTTTTAGTTTTACCTTATTTATTTGGTTTTACTAAGCTTAACATCAAGATAAGTGTAGTATACTGGTCGAAAGAGTGAAGTACACACTCTAGACAAAGGTTCAAGTCTCCAAAAAGTAGTTTTATTGTATATTTATGGGCCTAGCGGTATTTTGGATACTTTGCATATAAAAAACACTCCATAAAATCCTTTTTATGTAGGCTTGAATCACAGTGACAAGATTTGCCTTTTTCTCTTATTTTCTTTACTTTTGCTTTGGAGTATTAGAGTTTTAGATTGAAAGCCATCCTAGAGTTAGGGTTTGGTATTTGAAAGCATTTGAGGAGGTTTTAGAACTTGTAGCAAGATGATTATATCTTTCCCATCATCTTCTCAACCACATATTTTACTTTCATGATTAAAGAGGCAAGTGAAATTTCTCTTTGTATTTTCCTTTGATTCCTTGTATGTTGTTAGGTTGGATTTGGCCCATTGATTGTATAATATTCTATTTTTTTTATAGATAAATATAGATTTATTAATAAAGCCAACGAGGGGGGGTCGAGGGGACCAACCCAAAACAAGGAAATCAAAACAAAAGAGATACAACTGCTAAGCGGGACCAACACGCTACTCTCGCGATAACGAACAAACCCTATCCCATCTCACAACAAAATTTTCAAAGAAAACCTCTTTGAACTCCTTATACAGTTTGCTCCAAGAGAACATGAGCTCCAAAATAGAGAGAACTAATCCATCCAACATCAGCTCCTTCCCCTAAAAAATACATCGATTACGACCTTTCCAAATACCCCAACAAATTGCGAAAGGCGCCAAGTGCCAAAAAGTCCGTTTTGAGGACATGAATGATCCTCTCTAAGTCAACCAAGAATCCAAAGCCGATTTGACTGATTTGGGAAAACAATCTACAAGACCAAACAGCGATAAGAAGTGCGACCAGATGTAATGAGCCACCTGGTAGTGAATGAGAAGATGATCCACCGTTTTTGCCTGAGATTTGCACATACAACACTGATTTGGTGAAGTAAAGCCTATTTTAATTAGCCGGTCCACCGTTGCGAGTCTCCTTAGAGCCGCCAACCGAAGAAAAGTCGAAATCTTTGGTGGAATCTTATCAACCCAAACAAACGAGTGAGGAAACGACAACACAGAACTAGGCACAATACCCTCATATCACGACTTAACCGTAAACTTCCCATCCATAGTGCCTTCACATACTCTTTGGTCTTTTGAGAAGCTATCCCAGTTTCTACCCTCCACCAAAGAACATAACCTCCTTACATTATCCACCTCCTAGTCATTAAACGTTCTTCTGAAACCAAAATCCCAGTTATTCACCCCATCAACATGAGTTTTGAAACAAGATATAAACTGATTCTTCTTCAGCGACAACGTAAAAAGATCCGGGAACTTATCCTTAAGAGTACCATTCCTGCACCACCAGTCCTCCCAAAATCTGATCTTATTCCTCCCCACCTTACATTTCTCTACTTTCTTAATAATCAGGAGTCTTTTAAGGATGCCTTTCCACACTCCACATCCCAACGCCCCTCTACCCGGACTATTCTCCCACCCATACTTGTTTACAATTACCTTTCTCCAAAGACTGTCCCCCTCCTCTCCGAACCTCCAAAGCCACTTCCCTAACAAAGTCGAATTCAAGGAACCGAAACTGCGAAAGCCCAACCCCCCGTTCTTTTTAGGCAAGCATAACTTCCTCTAACTCACCCAGTGAAGTTTTCTTACACCATCTTTATCGTGCCATAAGAACTCCTGATAGATTTTTGCTAGCTGTACTTCCACACTTCTCGGCAAATAAAAGAATGAAAGCGTATAAATAGGGATACTTGTTAGAGCACTTTTAATGACAGTAATCTTCCCACCTTTAGATAGGAGCTTACATTTTCTGGAACTAAGTCTTTTTCTCATCCTTTCAATAATTGGCTCCCAAGTCTCCGTACTAGAATAACTCATTCCCAAAAGAAGCCCCAAATACGTAGATGGAAGATCTCCCATCTGGAACCCTAACACGACCGTTGCTACCTCCACCCCTTCCGCCTCTCCTACTGCAAATAGTTTGCTCTTGCAAGGATTAATTGGAATACCTGAGATTACCTCAAAACACCCCAATATACAATTTAAAAAGCTTATTTGTCTTGGCGAGTGATCCATGAAAATTAAGGTATCATCCGCAAACTGAAGATGAGAAATCACGTGCCCTCCTACCTTTGTGGAAAACTCAGTAATCTCCCCCTCCACCGCTGTTTTGGACATCATTCTACCCAAAGATTCCATAACTATCACAAACAAAAAAAACGATAACGGATCCCCTTGGTGAAGATCCTTAGAACTTTTGAAATAACCCTGGGGATCCATTTACCAGAATTGAAAAAGTGGCAGTGGATATGCATTTCAAGACCCATAGTACCCACTTATCACCAAACCCCATACTGAACAAATATTTCACCAGATTCCAGTTCACATGATCATAGGTTTTCTCTAGATCAACTTTGCAGACAAAACCAAACACCTTAGCTTTCCTGCATGAGTCAATACATTCATTTGCTATCAGCACCCCATCCAGAATTTGTCTCCCTGCTGCAAATGCTCCTTGAGCCAGACAATGATGCTACTAAGTACCGTCTTTAGCCTAGAGGTCAAAACCTTCGAAATGATCTTATACACGGAGCTTACTAGACTAATGGGTCTCAGATCTGTGATATGCTCCGTATCAGACACTTTGGGTATCAGGGCAATGAAAGTGCAATTAGAGCCCAAATCTAAAAAAACCATCTCTGTAAAAATCCTTTGTGGTTGCCATCACATCATCTCTCACTATCCCCCAACAAGCTTTGAAAAAGCCTAAGGAGAAACCGTCCATCCCTATCACTACCCAGTCCATTAACCACTTCCCACACTTCATCTATGCTAAACGGTCTTTCAAGCCACCTTTTCTGTTCCACGGAGATATCATCAAATTGTAGGGAATCTAAAGTTGGCCTGAACTCGTGCTCCTCCGTGTATTGACTCTTATAGAACTGCACCACCCCTACACAAACCTCTTCTTCTCCCACCTTCCATGAACCATTGACTTTGAGTTTCGAAATAAAATTTACCTGATTGTTAAAATTTGCAATACGGTGGAAATAAGAAGTGTTCTTATCCCCCTCCTTCAGCCAACGAACTCTCGACTTTTGTTTCCAACAAATTTCCTCCAAAGACGTTAGCCTTTGAAACTCAACTTTAAGATTCACTCTACGCAACCCCTCTCCAGCTCCCAAACACCCTCCCTCCTCCTTTTCCTCTAACTTTTGTAGCTCCATCTACACAGCACTTTTCCTTGCGTTTACTGAACCAAACGTCTCCTTATTCCATATTTTCAACTTTTCTTTGATAGCCTCGAGTTTCAGCTTCAGTACTCTCCCTGACCTACCCTCGAACACTAGCTCATTCCACCAATAATGAATCAACTCCCCAAAGTCTCGGTGCTTTAACCACATATTCTCGAATCTAAACGGCGTAGGCCGATTCCTCGGATCCCCGGTCACCAGCGAAATGGGGCTATGATCAGACACAAGGTTCGGCCATTTCTTCTGGATCAACCTCCCAAAGTGCTCTTCCCAATCCAATGAAACAAGAAAACGGTTCAATCTAATGAGAATAGGATTCTCTTGATTATTAGACCACATGAACCTTCCCCCACAAAGCAGAAGGTCAATCAACTCATTATAGTCCACAAACTCCGAAAAGCAACGCATTTTAGGGGTAATTCTCGAGCCGCCACCCTTTTCGATCGGGAACAGAATGACATTAAATCCCCCCCCCCCTCCCCAACCCACGGCAACGACCTTTGATGTCATCTAACTCTTCCTAGAACTGCCTCTGCTCACTTCCTAAAGTTGGGCCGTACACCCCAGAAAAGACCCAATTAAAATCTTCTCCTATCAACCTACATAACACCAACACAAAAAAGGCCCATATGAGATTATCCTCCACCGCCACCATCTTTCTATTCCACATTAGGATGATCCCACCCGAGGTTCCCCAAGAAGGAAGTTCGCACCATCCCACGGAATGAGTACCCCAAATCTCCTTAATAACCCTTCCATCTACTTTATCTAACTTGGATTCTTGCAAGACCTCGATATGAGGCTTTTGAATGTGTAAGAAGGCTTTGATAGCTGTTCTTTTCGTGGCTGCATTCAAACCCCTTACATTCCAGGAGAAAATTTTAATCGACATTGATACTTGCTAAGGGCTTTCCGGCTCTCTTCCCATTTGAGACTGTAAGCGGAAATTCCTCCACCGATTTTTTAAGCTGAATAATTTCCTTCTTCAATCTTTTATTTCTCTCCTTCCCCATTTTATTACAGCATGGCAAATGTCTTATAATCCGTAACCTTAAGAATTCATACTAAAAACGATCTCTCGGCGTCAACTCCGCTACTCTACTAAAAAAAGGGTATCCCCCCGATAGAGGCCATTGTCCCACTACTTTCTGCATACACACTGCCACTCCCTTGCTTGTCTTGAAGGCCACATCGATCAGTAAGTGGGACAGATTACCTTCATTTCTAACCGACATTCCCACTTTCAGTCCCGCTTCCAATATATTAGCCAAAACCTGTTCATTGAGGGGCACCAAATTTTTCTGATACTCCTTACCACCCTTTTCCAGTCTTTCCACTGCTCCTGTCTTCAAAGATTCTGCTGAATGTCTTATTTGTTGCTGCAATACCTCCGTGCCATCCAATTCAATTTCTGATACCTCGCAGCCCCTAATGCTCCCCCCTAACTGATTTCCTCGCTTCAAGGCTGATTTGACGACCATTGTTTGCTCCTGTTTACTCATATTCCTTCTACTAAACCACACTGTTTCCCTGCTGTCAACCAATTGTGTTACTAAACTGCTTCTCCATGGGCACCATGTCCCTTCACTATTCAACAGTAGGGAATATAAATGAAAATCCTCTATCCCGGAACCCCCTCCCCTACTGTCTGCCAGAGACTATGCCTTAAATTCCCTAGCCTCATTCCACTCCCCCATTATTGTTAGAACTTTCAATGGCGCAAAGAAAGGCACACATCACAGAAGTCTGTTCACCCCCTGTCTACCACTTTCCAGATCCACCACCCGAGGGATAGATCATGCTGCGGAAACTGACCAAAACTCCGTCTTGTCTGTTAATCCCAGAACCCTATCGCCCATTGAACGCTTGTCGAGCTCACCTGCTCCTACATCATCGTATCTCTGTTCAGGCTCTTCTGAACTTGATGGCTCATTCGTTTCAAAACCCAACCAGACCTCCGTTACCCTATCGCTCTCCACCCTACTGTCGATGTCCTTTATATTTTTCTTCTCTTCTGTTTTCGAAGACGTAGCTAGTAGCCGTTTAACTGACGGAACTACACTTTCTCTTCGGCCCTGACGGAACTACACTAGAAAGAAGTAGGCCCCCGATTAGGGGGCCGAAGCGCTAAGGTTGTTGTGCGTAGGGGGGACTTATAGTGTAGTCAGGGAAGCAATACCCTATTCATCTGGCCGAAAGTGTGCTTCCGTTTCGTGGTCTTCCAGCTAAAAAAGGTGGTGGTTTTCTTTTCCTGGATCCCTTGAAAAAGGCGGGTGTTGGGCTTTTCTTGTGCTCCATTACATCCTCGCGGTAGTCATGGTATAAAGGCTATGATTGAACCTCACCCCCTTTCGCCTGTTACTTGATCTCCTTAAGGCCTCTTTGTAACGGTTTAAAATCTCCTAGGCTTTGTCCCTCTTCAGCCCATTCACTATCGCAGGCCCACCCGGCTCATTTCCAACCTAAACAGAACCCACATTGGGCCTACTACCCTTAAGAAGGCCTGCTCTCAGATGGCCTACATCTTCGGCCTTACCCATTACAACCTCAATACCCGACCCATAGTTCTCATGGTTTTGGGCTTCGTTGGCTAGCCCAACAACATCGCAAATATTTACCAAGGCCGTAGGCCCAAATCCACTTCTATTGGGTTCGATACGCTCCACCACCCCACTCCTCAATCACTTCATATAGGCTATATTCCAAGCTGTTGCAACCAACAACTTGAACGTACGATTCGATTTCTGATTCCAGCGATTCTATTTTTTTGAGCACTGAGTACCCTTGACAGGTGTACTACTCCACTTCTGCAGTTCAAAAAATATTGAACTCGAAGGCTTCTTACATATGCAACATGCGCCCAAATATGATAACTCTAGGCCAAAACTTCGTTCACCAGGTACCTTCGTCAGATCTGCCATCTCCTCCACCTGCGGGCCCTCCTCCTCCACCTGAACTCCCTTCTTGACCAAGGTCCTTGTTCCTATCCGTTGCAATTTTCCGGGGTCCTCTGAGACCTCCCTGCCTTCCCCTTCTCCACCTATCACCTCAATCCCTAACCTATATCTAAAACCAGCTACTCACAGTTGAAGACCCCGCTGCATCTTCCATGGCGAGCTATTCACCTTCATTCTCGTGCCATCCAACCTGGCACGAGAATGAAGGTGTATAATATTATATTACAATTTGATCAATTAAAGGGCTGATTTACATTTATAGATTCCGATCGATTAAGGGGTTGTTTTTCATGTACATAAGCATCTATCCTTATTATATTTTTTAATTATTGGGATTGTATATGGTAGAATACTAAATGATGATTTTTTATGACATTGTTGCTATTGATTATTGTAATGGTTATGAATCATATAAGTGTATGATTTATACATATTACTACATCCTAGTTTAATTTGTAACTCAAGATGTGGAATACATAAAATACAGGGAAATAAATGGTTCATGAAACCCGAATAATGTATTGATTAGATTAAGGGTTCGGGTTGTGTTGACTCTGTGGATCAAGTAGGTGTATATTTAACTTAGTGTGCCATGACTTTACCCTAATTGCGAGTCATTGGGTACTGATTTAGTGGGATTTGCTTAGCTAAATACTAGTTGATCTAATGATAATGCATTGTCATTAGAGGATATCTTAGAGTTAGTATACTCTCACCCCTATTTGGTTGTTGGACGACCGATGTTTGTTTGAATTAAATTTCGTAAGATTCAAATTGACGTGGTTACATTTCTTATGATGCCACCAGTATGAGAAGCTTGACAAATTATCCCTGTTTGAATCTAGGTGTAGTTCTTGGAACCGTTAACTAGATTTGATTGTCCAATTGAACCAAAAGAACCTTGTTCTATTGTTGGCTTAGTCTTTGTGTAGTTTGGGTACGCTATCAAGTTGTTTGCCATGTGGAAGATGCATCTTCTTGTTGGTTAATGGATTGTCTTCTCAGTAGAGAATTAGAGATCACTAGTCCTTAAATGTTATAAAAGACTATGTGTCCTCTAATGGTCTGTAATCTCTTGTGCCCAATCGTGTAATCGAGTTACTTGTGAGATGACTTGGGTCAAAGATGATAAATTAAGTTTAACGAATGTAACACACAAATTTTCATTTATTGATAATTTTACTGCCATGTGTGTATCATTTGTGTAGGTTGAGTAATTAGTAGTTTGTGAGTTGTTGGCTAACCCTTATTTCTTACATATTTTCTAGTGCTATTCATGGAGATGACAGAGTTGACGAAGTAAATTAGTAAATATTATTTCTATCAATTTGCTTTACTATAGTAAGAGACTTGTAGTGAGGATTTCAGTTAATTCTCTTTCAATACTCTTTAGTTAGTGTAAGTTTTGAAGAGACAGATTCCATGTTTCGTTACATTGTTTAGATATTGGTTATTTCATTGTAATCATGAAACGCTTAGCTAGTTGTTATTTTATTTTCAATTGTGAGATTTTGCAGTTATTGTGATATTTTACGTCTGAGATATATATTCTCAGTGTCATACCTCATAATTTGTATCAAGATCTATATGATCTTAAAGATTCAAATTACGATAGTCGAGGATGGCTCTTCCTATTTGGTGGGGATGGGTGTCACGACCTCGTTGATTGACTAGATGTGGAAAGGGCTGCGGAGATTGAGGGGTCGAAGTGGAGCCATGCCATTGTGGGGTTGAATGGTAGGGAAGAGTGTGATTAATCTCACATTGGACATGAGAACGTTCAGAGCCTGGGCTATAAGGACACTCTAGACCTTATATGGTAGGACACATTTTAAATTTGTGCGGGCTTTGGCCCAGAGCAGACAATATCCTACTGTTGTGTGCCTAGGGTGTTACGTCAATGCATCTAACATGAGCTATCTTTATGTTTTTTATTTAAGTTTTCTTTGTTCTAATTTGTACCAGGTTGTAAACATCTTTCTCATTTTCTCTAGTTCCAACCCTGTTATATAGATCATCACATACTTTTACATTTAGTTTGAAAATCCTTGAGTTTCATCGAATATAATATTCATGTATGACTTTCCAGCATGGATCTGTACCCCTACCCATACCCATGTTTTAGTTTTTCAACTTGGCTAGCCTAGGGGCTTTGAATGGTGTTGGTAGTATTGCTTACAAGCAAGGATGCCATGTGCCATCTTTGCTTATATACTTGAATTTGATATATATATATATATAGGGAAGCAGTCAGAGGCCCTAAAAAGAGTCATACATTTTTCAATATATGGGCTAGAAGTTTCGGAATGGCTGATGTTTTTTTGAGAATGACCTCGACAGTGAGGAGATCATCCTCACAAAAATCAGCCCATTCTGAAACTTCTAATCCCATCAAAAGTGGTTTACAAATAATTGACGGTTCACGATTCTTCTACTTGTAAACTTGGGTTAGAAGTTTTTGAATGGGCTGATTTTTTGTGAGGATGATCTCCTCATCATAGAGATTGTCCTCCCAAAACATTAGTCCATCTGAAACTTCTGACCCATATATTGAAAATGTTTGGCACAATGTTTGGCTCTCTTTAGGGCCTCTGAACGCTCCCCATCCATATATATATATATATATAAAATATATTTTTTGATTAAATTTAGTGAGTTCATCATGCTTTATTTTATTTGTTGGTCCAAGTAGGCACAACTTACCCATCTCTTTTTCCTCTTCGTTTTGAATCAAATCAAGGAAATTTCCTGAATCATCTCTTATTGTTGCCATAGATAAGAAGAAAACATTTTAGATCGTTCATGTTGGACTAGATATGTACTTGCCTACTAGGTTCTTTAAAACTTAAGTTAATAATGCTTTTAATTTGTTCCTAATTATGAGTTGCAAGGACCTATTGGTCTTTTTTCCCCCAAAATTTGCAATTGTATCTGGTGAATCATATATATATATATATATATATATATATATATATATATATATATATATATATATTTAAGCCACTTCATTGTGCCATTATTGAACAGCCTAAGAGGAGCCTGTAGTGAAATGTTTGTGGTCTTGGTGTTCTAGCGCTCCTTACATAAAATGTGATATATATATATATATATATATATATATATATATATATATATTTATGCTATTTGAATTTTTTCTGTAGGAAGATCCCAAAAAATATTGAATTAATTTATTTTCGTTTTTGCAGGGGTCATTTTCATATAAACTGCCTGTTGATGATATTTTAAAGGGTTGTGATGGTGCTGATACAGTTCTTGAGTCATCACACGACTGTATTGTGACTAGTACACTGTTAGGAAGCGTAATGATCTTCATTCCTATCTCCAGGTAGGACCAAATATTCCAAATTTGTGGAGAAGTTCATGGGGTTTTGGGGGAATGTTTGGTAGGACCAAATATTCCAAATATCTCCAGGTAGGACCAAATATTCCAAATATTCCAATTATAAAAACATATAATAACATGTGAATGTTTGGTCCTACCAAATATTCCAAATTTGGAGCATGTGATGACCAAATATTCCAAAAAGTATAAAAACATATAATAACATGTGAAAAGAATATTTTCAGCTTGTATGTTCATGGGGTTTTGGGGGATATTTAGTTGTGGAGAAGTTTCTTTATGGTATGTTTGGATTGAGAGAAGTGGAGAGAAGAGAAACTCATTAAGAGAAGAGAAGAGAAGAGAAACTCAATTTCTTTCCACCATAGTTGGATTGACAGGAGAGAATTCGGGATTACTTTGGAATTTTAAAATATCTTAAAAAAGATCTAGGGACAGAGTTGGAATTATAAAATATTTTAAGAGGGGTTTTCTCCATTTCTCTCCTCTTTTCTCCACTTTTGGAGAGAAAGAAAACTCACATTTTTTTCTCTCCTTTTCTCTCATTCTTCTCTTCTCTGCCCACTTAACAATCTAAACAAGAGAAATGGAGAGAAACTCATTTATTTTCTCCTCTTCTTTTTTCTTCTCTCCATGCATCCAAACATAGCCTTATGGAAAAATATGACGATTATCACATATTTAGTTGGATGCTTTTCTCATTATCATTTTTTTTTGTTTTTTGTTAACAGTCATTTTTCATTATGATTTCTTAAACTTCATAAAGAACTTAAAAGAAAAAAATAAGAAATAAAATCTCTACTATTAGAGTAAGAAATGGTCTGATTAGGAGGTGCAGACCATGTTTGTTGGTACACTCATAATTCTTTTAACACTTGTTACACATCATCGTAGTTATTTGACAGTTCAACAACTAAAAACTACTATATTATTTTTGGAATGATGATAATTGTGTAATATTTTCTATATAATCATTAATATGTAAAATACATACTTTACATAAGCAGACTATTAAGTTATACATTCACATGTTATTATATGTTTTTATACTTTTTTAATATTCTTAAATAATTACTAATATCTATAACTGCTTAGAACATGAATGACTGTATTTGTGTTATAGGTACATGTAAAATAAGAAGATACATAGATACTTAAACAGTCATATGTGTAATTAACTAGTCTTTTCGATAAGTGATTTATAATTACTATTTTTATTTGTTTTATCATTATTTTTAGAGTAATATCTTTAAAGACTAATCTTCCGATTGAAATTTACTATTTATGAAAATATTTCACAGAAATCATGCATCTTTATACTTGAATTTTTCATTATTTTTTGTTTAAAATTTATTGTTCATCAGAATATTTTACAAAATGACAATGATTTCCATTGAAAGATAAAGAAATTGCCAATTGCATTTCCTGTAGAGCCTTGTGGACATGGAGATATTTCAGTACTTTTAGTGGAAATCTGTCGAAGATTAATACTGTGACCATTCTGCACACATTAATATGAGTGTACAGGAAAGGCTGGGAACTCATAAAGCAAAACTTATAATTTAGTTGTTAAAGGTTTTCTCATATAAATAAGTAAAGTTGTTTCTTATAAATGATTTTTGATAGACAAATTGATCTACAACTCCAAATGTTCTTTTTTTGGGTAAACAAACTGAAATTAGGGTTTACTAAAACATTTTACTGGGAAGTCTGAAAGAGAACAAATAAATCCAATACAAATCCATCATAGATCTGTAGATCTATTGCAATTGCGCATTTATAATACCAATATATAGCTTATGGGAATAAAAAATACCAATATAGCTGAAATCTATTAAAAAACATGAAATTATTGGGGAAACAACTTCACTAAACACAACGCTAAGAGATTTTGGTTTCAATTTCGGCTCGTGCATTATAGAGTGATCAATTTTTTCACTTACCAATATCCCAAAAGGTAGAAAATGTTAATATGTTTTGTGATACAAATTTGTGATCCCAAAAATTATCAGAAGGGAGCAAGGGGCTTTCATTAAAAGGAGACAAATTTTAGATGGAGTTATGGTTGCAAATGAGTGTATTGACTTTGGGAAGAGATCGTGGAATTCACTTAACAATCTCCCAAAAGGTAGAAAATGTTAATATGTTTTGTGATACAAATGTGTGATCCCAAAAACTATCGAAAGGGAGCAAGGGGCTTTCATTAAAGGAAGACAAATTTTAGATGGAGTTATGGTTGAGAATGAGTGTATTGACTCTAGGAGGAGACCAGGGAAGCCAGGTTTAGTATGCAAAGTGGATAGAGAAAAGGCTTATGATCATTTCAATTGGAATTTTCTCTTGTACCTTTTGAACTGCATGGGCTTCGGGGGAAATAGATAGCTTGGGTGAGCAAGTGTGCATCTTTGGTCTCTTTCTCTATCTTGGTTAACAAGAGTTCAACTGATTTCCTTAGAAGTACTAGAGGTTTGAGATAGGGTGATCCGTTGTCCCCATTCCTCTTCAATATTGTGGTGGAAGCTTTGGGCAAGATGTTTTTAAGAGCCACTTCTTTGGGGTCCTTGTCTAGGTTTGTTGTTTCTGAAGAGGGACCAAAAGTGACACATCCAGTTTGCAGATGATACACTAGACTTCTTTGGAGGTGGCTACGAGTTAGGTGTGTTTTCTTAAGGGGATTCTGTGTTTGTTAGACAGTTTTCCCATTAATTTGAGGAATATGCTATAGGAGAAGTTCTTGACATTGAGGCTTGGGCTGAGTTCTTGGGGTGTCAAGTTAGTTCTCTACCTAGCTCTTATTTGGGTCTTCCCCTGGGAGTGAGGTACAGATCAATTACTTTGTGGGAACCAATGGTTGAAAGGGTTAGGAAGAGGCTGGGGTCATGGAAAACCAAGTACCTTTCAAAGGGTGGCAAGCTGACCATAATTAGGAGTAGTTTGTCTAGCATCCTTACTCACATCCTATCGTTGTTCTCAATATCAAGAAATGTTGATTCGCAACTAGAAAAGTTGATCAAAGATTTTTTATGGAATGATAAAGTGGGGAATCAAAAACTTCATCTTGTGGATTAGAAGGTAGTTTGCTGGCCTAGAAAGGTAGATGGTCTTGGTATTAGGAGATTTCGATTTGTGAATCAAACGTTTTGGGCAAGTGGTGTTGGTGGTTTGGTAATGGAACTATGGAGGAAGATAATTGCCGTGAAGTTTGGGGAGGATCCTTTGGGGTGGGAGTGCAAGCCGAGTAGAGCTTCTTATGGGTGTGGAGTTTGGAAAGGTATTTCTAGTATGGGATCATATTCGTTATGAGGTGGGGAGAGGAGATCGTATTCTCTTTTGGGAGGATTGTTAGTGTAGTGAGACCCTGTGTAGAGTTTGTTACATGGGCTGTACTCATTATCCTTGATGAAAAGAATGCTTGTTTCTGCTTTTTTGATTCCAAATAAGGCCATTTCTTGGGATCTCGGGGTCAGAAGAAGATTGAACGATTTGGAGATTGGAGACATAGCCGCTATCATTGACTTGCTTGATGCCACAGGTCCATCCTTAGATAGAGCGGATCATCAAATTTGGAAAGACAGTCGAGATGGACGCTTCTCGGTTAAGTCTTTCTATTCGTTGCTTGAAGGGAATCAAGATCCTTGTTTTCCTGCTTCCTTCCTTTGTTCTTCTAAGGTGCCTTCCAAAGTCTCATTTTTCATTTGGTTGGTGGCTTTGAATAAACTTCCTACGATTGATCTTCTAAGATGTAAGGGTCTTGTCTTGATGGATTATTGTTGTTTGTGCAAATCGAGTGGGGAGTTGGTTGATCATCTTCTTACTCATTGTGAAAACACTCATGATATGTGGTTTTATTTTCATTCTTTGTTTAAGGTCTCTTGGTGTGAGCCCCACTCGGTTGTCTCTCTCTTGCTTGGTTGGAAGTCCATCTCTGTTTTTGGTAGGTTAAAGATTCTTTGAAAATTTGTGCCCTTTGCAATTCGTTGGGGCTTGTGGAAAGAGAGGAATGGGCGCACTTTTGGTGGGAAAGAAAGCTTCATGCAGGAGTTAATTTTCAACATCCTTGGTTTATTGTTTTTTTTTGGTTTAAGCAGTTTAAGGATTTCGGAGGGTTGTTTTTTGAAGATTTTATGTTTAGGTGGGATATTGTTAGTAGTGGGAGATTGTAGGTTGTATCTTTTCACTTGTCAAAAAAATAGAAAAAAAAAATACAAGCTCCTTTAAACAATTTCATCTTTTTTTGAGTTTCAACAGTTAATAATAAAAATGCGACCCAAAGGTGGGTGAGAAGGACTATGGTTGTCAACTTTCCTCAGACAAATCATGTCCCACTTAAATACAAAATCCTCGAAGAAAGTGCCCTTGAATTTGTAGGACTTTTTGGACTAGAAGAGAACAACTTTCATTGCTAAAATGGCCAAAGTTTCTGTACATCAAACCTTTTTTTAGTTGCACCAAGATAAAGATCTTTAGACATAGCTGCTTCATCTTGATTGTTTCTATATTGCAATTGCATCAAGTTCTCATGTACGACTATCTTAGTTTTATGTCTATGTTTACTGATTTAATTTAGTTATATATTTTTATTTTAGCATTTTATAGTTGATTGATTTATGAATTTGTAGGGAAGAACATGAGCTCTTAGAAGCTGTGCAAGCTAGACTTGTGGTTCATCCATTAACTGCTCCTATCCTAGGAAATGATCATAATGAGTTCCGGGGGCGTGGATCACTGGTATGAAACGACTTTGATACTATTTTACTCTCTAGGAGCATTGTGTGACTTTTGGGCCCAAAAATTAATCCTTAATATCGGGCCTATCTGATTTCTTTTCAAGATCCTATTCTTAATAATTTTTTGATTTAGTTCTAGTGATTTGATTAAAATTTTCAGAATCTCATTCCAAAACAAAATTCATTTTCTGACAACCATCTGATGTTGGTTTCTGATTTGAGTGCACTTATAGTCTAAATTATATTTGTCTGCTATTCTAAACCTGATGGTGACGTCAATTTGACTAGAATATCGATTTATAAAAGATTTGATCTATGATTCATAGCCTATGCTTGGATTTGAGTCATAAATTTCATACTTCTGATATCCCGGAGATTCGTAACAACTTTCGGGTCGTTACACATTGATTGATAATGTGGTAGAGAGTCGATTGAGATGGTTTCACAATGTGCAATGAAGACCGATTACAGTATCACTTAGAAGGAAATATGCAAGTTGACTACTTTTGGTTCCTCCGAAGCTGTCCTATGCTATCCTATGCTATCTAATATCTATTAAACATCTACTAACTGATTTTAGTTTTGCAGGCTGGAGTACCTAAGATACTTGATGGAGACATGCTAGCCCAATTCTTAGAGCTTACAAATATGCAACAAGAGACTGTTCTAGCATTACCACTTGGGTTTCCAGAGAAAGTAGGATCACAAAGTTCGAATCCACCTCTTCTTCACTCACCTATCCCTTTGAATCAGGTTGTTCGACTACTTGAACGTTTTCATTATGCCCTCAACTGAGCCCTTATTTCTCCTCTCTTGCTCCTTTCTGGAAGCAATGATCTTGCAAGAAAGTTAGCAAGACAGTTAAACAAATCCAATGTACAATAATAAAATGTACAATTGTTACGGACAAATTTTTTTTTTTTTTTTGCCGGATGCAAATTGAGTTGCAAAGGGTTATATTTTAATTTTCATGTCTAGCATTTGTATGAAACTCTCCACTCTCTGCAAAGTAAATACTATAATTGTAAGAGTGGAACAAAATGATTCTGTTGAAAGCTCTTTTGTTCTTTATAATTCGAAATTATAGTGTAGAGGTGTGGTGATCTAAAATGAAATACTAAATGTGGATATACACTTGAAAAAGTGCACAAATCCTAGTCGAAGAATACCTTGCCAGACCTTTATGAGTTTGATACTTGTTCGACCGCATGCAAAACAGAAAAAAGTTGTCATCAGAACATTTGAAGGACATTTTACTCATGGCTCGTCGTCAACCGTGTATGAAAGTCATGCCAACACTTGAATCAAAATTTTGTATGATTTAGTCCACACCATACAATGGATATTTGGCTTGACGTAGTATTTACCTTATAACAAAGAAGAATGAGAAGGTTAGTAAAGAAGTTTTTAATGGATATTTAGAATATGTGGAAATGGTATTTACCTAGCTCATAAATACTAGTATCCATCCAAAATACAAGGAGAAGAAGAAGAGATCTAACGGAGTTTTGGCTTCTTATAGGAAAGCTTTTGTTTCCTTCTTTAGGTACACCTTGGATCATGTAGAAGAAAGCTTTTTCTTCAGCGCATGGAACTGAAGATTAGATTAAATAAATAAATAAAAATTACCAAATATTAATCAGGACCATTCATTCCTACAAAACAAGTTCAGCAAAATATTCAGATAAGGCTTTCTTGACTATTATTATAGAGAGAGTTTTTGCAGTTTTCTAAAAGAAAGAAAATGAGTGCACACTTGCAACATGTACATACCATCTGCAGTAGAAAATACATTTATTAGGGCATTATTAGATCATCTCAACAATTCAACCATGAACCAGATGGTATTTTCCTTATGAAACATATTAAAATCATTGTTGAAATTCAAAACTCATGTAATATACCAACAATACTGACAGATTCAAAACTCATGTAATGTACCAACAATACCCAGAAACAATTCTTTTAAGAGTTGATAAAATGTGTGATTTTTAATTTTTTATTGATAGAGTTACTGTGCTATCGAGTTCAATTTTAAGTAGTCTATGATTTATCACTCAAAAAAAAGAAAAAGAAAAAAAAATCTATGATCTACAAAGATCCAAATCAATGTCATATATATATATATATATATATATATATATATATTTTTAAATTTTTGTAAATGAAACAAACAAAATCATATATAAAGAAAATTCAATGGTTCAACCATTCGATAAGTTGTGTTTTAAAATAATTTACAGTATATAATGCTCCAAATACCAAAAAAAAATGTGTTAGAGTGTTTATTAATTATTATTATTTTTTTGATAAAAATGAATCTTAATAAAATCGGATGGATCAAAATCCCACCTCTGTCTTAGTTTCTTTCTATAAATGTGCGCCAGATTTTTCGATTAATGAGTTTAGATAGTTATTTTCAATAACTATTTCATGTTACATTTGTTATTTTCATCTTTACTATTGCAATGAGAGATGATGGAGTTGTTCCCCCTTCCGGTAGATTGATGGTTGTGATTAGATGAATGAATGAGATTTGGTAGATGGTATGGCGGTGGTGAGTTTGGTCATTAGATATGAATTGCGGGGGAGGAGGAGGAGGAGATGAGTTCTTAGTTGATCTAGTCCCCACTAAAAAGAGAAAGGATCTGGGATCCAATTCCGCAAGTAGTAAGGTGATCAACTTTCTACTAGATTTTATTATTTTCTTGAGCTCCATGATTCAGAAACAAGGATTACATCTTGATCAAATCTGAAACAAAATTCAACCAAGAATTTTTTTGGTAAGTTAAATTAGGTTTTATGATTAAAGATCAAAATTAATGTTGTCAAACCAAATTCGCTGGAGAAGAAACCCATTTTGACGGTAAAAATCAATTTTACAAACAAATTAGTCAAAATCCACAGTGAAAACTTGGATTTTGTGATGGAAATCAAGAATTAACAGTGTAAAATCAAAATAATCTAAGTTTTATCATGAATTCAATCTCACCTTTTTTGAGTTGGATAGATTTTTGCAGATTAAACAAACTTCTTTCTCTCGTTATTTCCTGGAGCAAAAATGCTCTAGATTTACAAAAGGTGTCCACTATAGTTGGGGAGAATTCTCTCTAAATTTGAGAAAAATCTTAAAATTTGAAGTTGGGCTCAACTAGGGCAAGGGCACTTATATGGGTAGAGAGTGCTCTCAAGGTTGTATGAGGGGAGGGCAAAACTTCTCTTGGTTTAACAGTCATCTATTGGTGGCACACGGATAATTTCGGGTAGCACTCGGAATGTCTAACGATCATATTTTTCGAATTAGTGACCATTGGGTAATCTTTGCCGACGACACCCGAAAATACTTGGGTGTCACACAGAAATACCGGGTGGCACTTGTAAAACGACACCAACTATCCTTAAGAGCCATTTTTGGTTCCTGAAGGGTCCGATGATCGAGTGGGTTGGGGAACTTGATCATTTTACCAAAATGAATTGTTCGGAATATTCAATCTCAATAAAACTCAATATCACTCGAAACCACAAAGTTGGGGACACATATATGTAAAATTTTAAGATAAAATATTAGGGACACATGGCAAAATAGCGAATCAAACATTCATGCATATATTTGCCATTTTCGATTAAAAAATTAAAAAAAAATTATAAACACGTAGCAAATCTGTGAATCAAACATTCATGCATATATTCACCATTTTTGAATATAAAAAATTAGAAAAACATGGCAAATCATCAAATAAAAAGAACTCATTCATAAATATATAAAATTCTTGAATGCAAAAGTTTAAGAACACGTGATGGAGAGGGAGAGAAAAGACGAACGAATCAAAACAACAACAACAACAAAAAAAAAAAAAAAGAAGGAAAACACACCAAAATACGGTACCTTTACAATAAAATGATGGTCACTGTGATTTCTTCAAGTGAACTCGTAATCAAGGAGAGGTTTCACGATGAACGATGCTCCGATTGGGGTGTGTTATGACGTGAAAAAAAGAGAACCGATACCGCTGCCATGTTGTTAGTAGGGCGTTGACAGTGGTAGTGGATGAAAGAGAAGGTTGACGAGGGAGCTATAAGGGAGACAATACCTGTTATGTGGGTTGTAAAACCCGAGATAAATGGGGGTGGTTTAATGGCTAAACCGAAGTGTATGGAGATGGGTTTATGGCTGCAAAACGTAGGTAATGGGATTGGTTTCTTGGCGCTAAAACACGATGTGGGGCTGTTGTTAAGGAGAGGACAATGAATGTGGGAAGAAGTTAGAGAGATAGGGATGGCCTGCGTAGTAGGTTGGCTGTGCGTCTATAAAAGAAAGGAAGTGTAAGAGAGAAATAAGTTTGAGGGAAAGGAAGGTGGATAAGGCTATAGAGGGTGCTACAATGTGTGGCTGGCTGAGCCAAGAGGTGAAAAGGAAGAATAAAGGGGAGATGATGGGAGGTGCTAGGCTGTTGAAGAAGACAAGGGATGGTCTCAGTTAGGATGCACAGGAAGTAAAGAAAAAAGATTTAAAAAAAAAAGGAGGAAGAGAGAGTGAGAGAGGTTGGCTAAGATGATGGCTAGAAAACGTGATGGGGTGAGGATGAAAGGGCTGCTGCTATGAAAGCGCCAATAGTGTGTGGACGAGGACAGAAACTGATGTTGTGTCAATGGTGTGGAGAGATTGAATGGTTGAAGAAGATGATAATGACACGAATAGGTTCGTGTAAACATGATGAGGTGAGCTTTTCTCTCTTGATTCTCTTCTCTATTTCTTTTGTTTCTCTTTATTATTATTTTTTTCTTGTTGGTACCTAGAAAAATAAAGGAAGATAACTCCTTGTTGTAGCAGAAGTGAGAGGGAGAGAGAGAGAGAGAGAGAGACGTCCTTGCTTTTTTTTTTTATTATTTAAATTATCAACCTCCCCCTAACGTGAGAAGGGTCTTCCCTTTAATAATTTTTTTTTTCTCTTCCTTTTTTACATCACTTTCCTTTTCATTCTTTTTTTTCATGTTTCTTTTTTGACCGAAATATAGAGGAGGATAGAAAGGGTGTGTATAGGGAATGATCCCATGCTTTGCGGTCAATTCATTGATCGGTTTGATGGATAGGTAGGCATAGCTTGTAATACTCCGAGTTTTTTATTCGTATCTCAAGAAAAAATAAATAATAGAATTTTGTAAAAATCCTAAAAATGAGACTTAGGGTAAAACTTTAGGATTTTGTTCTGATCATTTTTAATGAAATCTGACATCACCATTATATTCAAAATGGTTGAAAAACATACTTTAGCTTATAAGCAAGCTCAAATACAAGTCCGAATATAAAAGTTACAAAATTCTCAATTTTCGAGTCGGACCAGACTAAAACAATGACTTTTTGCTAAAGTAAGAATGTTTAAAATTTAATCACACCATTGGATTTGTAATAAAAAATTATAGAAAATTGACTGTTTACTCGCCATTTTTGGAGTCCAAAAAGTCGAATTATTGTCAAAAACGGAAACAACGTTAATTTTATGGTCCCAACGATTCGAAAAAGTGAATTTTTTTTATAAACAGAATTTATAGAATCTAACTATGCCACTAGATCCAAAATGAAAAATTATATAAAATAAAGTACTTACTTGTTACTTTTGGAGTCTGGACGGTCGAGTTATCGTTGAACGAAACAACATGTAAAATATCGATTTCGTCCCACAACTTATATAGATAATTTTTAAAACGAAATTCACTATTCATCTTCTCTTTAACTGACTCAAAAATCAGCATATACATTTGGATTTTAAAATGTTGAGTTCCAACTACTTATCGTTGTTGATACGTTTCAAATGGGATGCTGTAGACTTCCGACGAAGAAAAGAGAAATGTCTGTAACATCTACCTCTACAAAACCCACGTATTTTCTTCTTTTTTTCCTGTTTCATAAAAAAATATTCGTAGGATACACAGGGGATTTCGAAACTTCGACTTTAGATTTTATCTACTTCGAGCCCAAACCGTCATTCGCTACAAAAGGGAGAAAGGACGACGGTACCGAGATCTTCGAAACCATAGGGCCCAATTAAAAAAATCAGCTCCTTTGACGTCAGATCTACCTAGATTTTTGTATCGATCATATCGATTTTCATGTACGTGCTTCAATTCTATCGCACAAAGTTGGTAGGAACTCTCAATTTCTATTGGTAATCGTAGATTGTGAAAATTGCATTTAGGGTTTTAATAAAAATTTGTTATGTGTTTCAAAAACATAAAATTCTTTTCGTTATTTCAAATTCACACTAGGAACTTCATAGTTGATGTGTATAATTGTATTTTATAACAAAGTATACGTGGGTAGGACATTTTATCAAGTTATTTTCGCCAGTTGGATTCTGTCACTGCTCAGACCCCGTTTTGATCTAAGTTTTGTAATTTTTCAATGTAATTGATAAAAATAAATTTTAAAGTTTGAAAAATGATTTAATATTCAATAAACTCATATTGATTTGATGAATATTAGAAAATGAATGTTTTGTTTGAAAGATTGAAAACTACGAAAATTGAAAAAATGGAAAAAGGGTATGACATGGTAAAATGTCAGAATCACACCCGAAGGGTGATGTCTGCATTTTACATTTAAGATTAATTTATTTTTTATTTTCATGATGTGATTTGCATGTTTATTTACTTTCTATTAGCATGAGGCGTTTATTTACTTTTTTGTACTGTTATTTATTTTCGACCGATGGGCCATAGTTGCATGGTAAGAAACTGGATATCCACTCTCAACTATATATATGTAGTTATTTTGTGATATGTTAAAGAGCTCGTGAATACCTAAAGGGATATTTTGTCATATCATCCAAAAGGATATACTATCGTGGGATGTACGATAGGAATAACCAAACTCATACGTGGTATGGGACACGTATGAGAATGGAGTCACAACTGGAATCCGGGTTTATTTCTCTCTATTTTTATCAGTGAACTTGTAATGTAAATGTGGTATACGAATGAGGTTATATATTTGGGAATCACATGCACACTTGATAGGTATAGACGAAGATAATTAGTTAGTGATCATTAACAATCTATACTAGTCGAATATTCTAACACATCGAAAAGAGACTCATTGCTTACGTTCACATCAAATGACCAGCCTGAACCGGATAAATTGTCAACCAAGTATGATAAGTGCAGAGACTGATAACAAAATCAAGAACTAAAAGCTAATAAAGTATTGTAACATCATGTCCCGACTGGGGACGATCTAATCGTGAATCTCAACTCTCTAATTTCACTACTCCACAATTGTGTATTATGTATCTATTATCTTATTTTGATATTAAAATGAAATGCATATTTAATGTTTTCATTTGATTCATTAGATTTGTATAAAAAAATGTTATAGTAAATATTGTTAATTGATATAATGTGAGTTTTCAAATGTTTAGTTGCTTATCCCTGGCTATATGTACTAGTTAATCATACTTTCTTCTATAAAACTTTGTATAAGTTAAAATGATCAAATATGTTTATTCGTTCATGTTAGGAAAAGTAATTGACATAAATTATTTATTTTTCTACTAGGTAACCATTGTTACTTACCCTTTTCTTCATAATTTTTTTAGTTTCAGAGCCTACAGTTGATGAAACAGGCTTAGAATCAGTGAGTTGGGACCATCTGGTGGGTCAGATAGACGACTAGAGTTCGTTACCTGATAAGTATTAGGGCAATACCCCTTAGTGGTGTTAGTTTATCCAGGTCGTCTTATGGATTTTGTATTGAGCGTTAGGACTTTTGTTAGAGTGAGGAGTTTGTATAATCCTATATATTGTTTATCCGTCCGCACTCTGATCTATTGTACATTGTTAGATGTATATAGGCTTTCGCTAGTATATATTTTGTGTGTATATATGTAATATATAATGTTTATTATTTATCAGGTGAAGCAGGTATTTAGCACCTTGAAATGTTAACATAAACAGAGGAGACCATGTCAAAATTTTGAGGCGTTACTTAGTGCCTCGAAATGTAATATGGGATTTTGTGTTAGTGTTATGGAGGTGCCATAGATGGTATTAGAGCATAGCATTAGATCCTTATGTGACACAGATCTATTACATTTTGAGGAGTTGGCTGATCCCACAAATATTAGAGTGATATTAAGAATTCGATATTCGAGCCCATTTGTAATTCCATATTAGGATTATGAGCTCTTTCGTGTTTAGAGTCCATAGATCATAGTAAGCTTAATATAGGTGAAAGTGCCCTGATTCCGTGGGGTGGGTGGATCCCCTTTTGACATTTGAGGTTTGGGAGTCGCCACCTAGTTATTGCGGTCTAGGAACCGAATATCGACTCGAAACGGATAAAAAGAAATAACTAATCTACTACAAAAAAAAATACTGAGTCTGGAGATCACATTACTAGTCTCTACTAATTCCCAAATAAGATTACATTGCTAAAAAGACCTAATCGTTAAAAAAAAATAAAAAGAAATATATACCTTTATGAAGACAACGGTCTTGTTCCCTCAGATCTGGTAGAATAGTTCTTCGTACAACACTCATCGGTTCGTTCTACACCGAATTGCTTCAGATCTCCAAGACGAGATATTTCCTTCTTAGATCTGAATCTTCTGACTTTTATTTTGAATTTCTAGGTGTTTTTGAAGAGCTTCTAGGTGTTTTTTGAGCAAAAGTTGGGGTATGGATGTTAGGTAAGGAGTTGGGGTTTCAAAATTAGGATTTATGGGAGGTTATGAAAGGTTTTTGACCTACTTTTTCTAGGGTTTATTTTTTTATGCGAAAATAATTTGTAGAGACCCCTATTTATAGATTTTTTTAGATACTTTTTAGATAGAGTTAGTGTTTAATTAAAATTGTTTTACATAGAATTATAGTTTAATTAAAATTATTTTAAATAGAGTTATAGTTTAATTAGAATTGTTTTAAATAGAGTTATAATTTAATTAGAATTATTTTAGGGTTTTGACTTTTAGTTTCTCTAGATTGACTTAACTTTAGGATTTTGACTTGAGTCTTACTTGATTGACTTGAGTTTAGGATTTTGACTTGAGTCTTACTTGATTGACTTTAATTTTAATTAGGATTTCATTTTATATCAATTAATGTTTTAATTATTAACTTCAGAATTTTTAATTATTAAAATTGTAAAATTATCGTTTTACCCTCGGAAATGATTTTTTGCCTTTTAAGTCGTTTTTCAATGTTCAAAGATGTATTGGAATCGATTTTTCATAAGAAATTCAATGGGAATATTAGTTTGTATCATTTATGAGATTTTTTGTACAAAATGGTTGAACTTTATGAGGGGCATTTTCGTAATTTTGTTGAATTTTGTGAAAATTGGCGAAATGATTTATTGGGTTTCGATTTATTATTCTATGTGTTTGAAAGGGTTTTCCTAAGTGCAATGTAGGCTCTAGGGATGTTTTGATCATTTTTTAGTGATTTTTATCGTAAAGCTTCTTTTTGTCTACAAGATAATGATTTCTATGTTTTTGAGATTATACTTTTCTAGCGTAGCGTAGTTTCTACAATTTTGTTAATTTGAAATACCTCATTCGAATTTCTGAAACATCTCTAGTAACTAAATAGAGCATTGGAATAATCATCCATCATTGGGAACCGTCGCGATCAGGTTGACGAGTTGATTAATCAGGTGAATGCAACAATGGGGTGTCTATAGATGCCCTTATTTGGCAGAGGGTTGAAGCAAACTAGATAGCAAATCTATTTCGGTAGATAGTGCAATATTCGAATGTCAAAGCTAGTAACAATTCATTTTACAGCCTGATTTAGCAATTCGTCGGGATGTTTGTATCCTTGAGTGTAAAACTCTCCCCGAACTAAAAATTTGTCAGGTCCTTGAGTACGTACTCTTGCTGACAGCGTTAGATCCTTGAATTTTATAAAATTCTCCTTGACTAATGAAACAAATATGCAAGTGTGCGCACTTAAAATCTAAGATAAATCTCAGAGGGTCTAAGCTAGATCTGAGCATAAATTAAGTAAAATCATAGCATAAAATTAAGCATAATCTGAGCATAAATTGATCATAAAACTGAGCATAATTCCAAGAAAACCCTCGGCGGTATCTAAGCATAATTTCGAGAAAACCTCAGCGGTATCTGAGCATAATTCCGAGAAAACCCTCAGTGGCATCTGAGCATAATTCCGAGAAACCCTCGGCGGTATCTAGGCATAATTCCGAGAAAACCCACGACGACGTCTGAGCATAATTCCGAGAAAACCCTCGGTGGCATTTGAGCATAATTCTGAGAAAGCTCTCAACGGCATCTGAGCATAGTTCTGAGAAAACCCTCGATGACATCTGATCATAATTCCGAGAAAACCCTCGGTGGCATCTAAGCATAATTCCGAGAAAGCCCTCGGTGGCATCTGAGCATAGTTCCGAGAAAACCCTCGGCGGCATCTGAGCATAATTCTAAGAAAACTCTCGACGATATCTGAGTATAATTCCAAGAAAACCTCGGCAGCATCTAAGCATAATTTCGAAAACTCAGTGTTATCTGAGTATAATTTCGAGAAAACCCTCGTCGACATGTGAGCATAAGTCCGAGAAAGCCCTCGGCGGCATCTGACAATAATTTCGAGAAAACCCTCGACGATATTTGAGCATAATTCCTAGAAAACCCTCGGCGGCATCTGAGCATAATTCTGAGAAAGCCCTCTGTGGCATCTGAGCATAGTTTCGAGAAATCCCTCGGTGGCATCTGAGCATAATTTTGAGAAAGCCCTCGACGGCATCTAAGCATAATTCCTAGAAAGCCCTCGGATGCATTTGAGCATAATCCGAGATAACCCTCGACGAAATGAATCTAAGAAAGATTGAATAAATTTGAGAATAAAATGAATCTGAGAAAGAATGAATAATTCTGGGAAAGAAAGAATGAATCTGGAAAAGAATGATTGAGAATGATTGAAAAATGAATCTGGGAAAAAATGAATGAATTTGGGAAAAAATGATTGAAGAATGGATCTGGGAAGAATGAATGAATATGGGAAAGAATAAATGAATCTGGGCAAAAATGAATGAATCTGGGAGTTATACTCTACCTACTCGGGGCGAAAGAATAATGAACTATTTTTCTGGGAGTCCTACTCTACCTACTTGGGGTGAAAAAGTAATGAACTATCTTTTTTGGAGTTCTACTCTACCTATTCAGGGTGAAAGAGTAATAAACTATCTTTTTGGGAGTTCTACTCTACCTACTCGAGGTGAAAGAGTAATGAACTTATTTTCTGGGAATTCTACTCTACCTACTCAGGGTGAAAGAGTAATGAACTATCTTTCTAGGAGTTCTACCTTACCTACTCAGGGTGAAAGAGTAATGAACTATCTTTCTGGGCAAAACCAAATATGAGATCAGAATATTTTTGTTTAAACCTCAAGGTTTTATGAATTTAAAACCTGAATTTTAACTTTCTTTAAATCTCAGGGGTTTTCTAAAAAATTGTTATCAAGAAAATAACCCTAAATTCGGGGTTCCCATTATCCTTTAAGATTAACATTGATCAACCCTGAAAATCAAATGCCTCTAGTTTAATAGAAAACATTGCATTGGAGATAATTGAACATAGTTCGAAAACAAATGCCCCTAGTATAAAGGGAAAAGCTACTCTTTAGAAAAATGAAGTGCCCTTATTATGAAAGTTTGGAATCTTTGATTACCACAAGCGCAATAAAGATTTAACTTTTAATTTTGACCTTTTATATTGAAGATTTTGAGTCAGGCTCAAAGAAATTGGAACAAAATACTTCTTTCTGAAATTCATCATAGAATCTGTTCTTTCTCCTCGTCGATTCGCTTAGGGATATGAAACTCTTCAGATCAATCATAGACGAGATACTTGTATCCACTGAGTCTATATTTGGTTCAAACTAGGTATTGAAACTTAATCATTCGGACTTTTGATGTTTCAGCTCGGACCACCTTTTAGTTTTTCAACTCGAAGATCTTCATTTGATCGCTCTAACTTTTGCCTAGATTGTCTTTTTAGGTTTTTAATCTAGCGAGCTTACAATTTTTCTTTTTTTCTTTGCTCTGATTGTGCCAAGATTGTCCTTTCGGATTTTCAACCTTGCGTGTTTGCCTTAATTTTTGCTCAAGTCGCCCTTTTGGGTTTTCAACTTAGCAGGCTTCATTTTCTTTTCTTTCCTTTTGAACTTTTGGAGTTATTGTCTGATCATGCTTTGCTACCTTCCTTGACTTTTTCGCATGGTACTTAGGAGGACTTTCATGGGTAAATTTAGGACTGGGTATGAAAAAAAAGGAATTTTGAGGCTCAAAAAGCCAAATGTTCATTGTGTGGCATTTTCTTTTAAATTGTTTTCTTTTTGAATTTTTTTTTGTAGGGGAATCTACTTTTTTTTTTGTTTTGATGTAGTTGGGCCTGAAATAACTTCTCAGGTTGCCTACGTACCCCAGAATTTTGGGATCAGACCAAAACGTAGATCGAATTCTTCCCTCCCCTAGGTTGGACGATCGGGCTGAGAAAGAAAAATATTTTTTTTTTCAAAAAGACTGCAAAGGACTTAGAAAGGAGATGTTAAAATAGGTAGTAAGAAATTGATTCGGTCGAAGGTGGAGTCCTTAAATATAGTACCGCTTGATCTGGTCAAGGTTGGTTAACTCTGATAGTTCGATTCTATCATGGTCTGATGATGATACTATCGTTGTTCTTCTCACCGGAGTTAATATTAATCTTACTTTTACCTTACTTGTGGGACAAGTAGGGTATCAAACCCAAGAGAAAGGAGGAGTAGAGTTAAGCTAAGAGGATAAAATTCAAATTAACAAAAATGAATTAAAACTATTTTTCTTTGTATTTTTGAACTTATAAGAAGATGTACAATTGCTAGAAAATGAACTAAAGTAAATGAAATTAAAAACAAGTAAACTTATGAAATTAAAACACTATTAGAGGTGGATCTACCTAGACCATGTTGATGAGCAATTCCTAATCTCTAGCCTTTTTATAACTCAATCGTAAGGGCTTGGTGTTAGCTTCTTAGATCGGAAAGTTAAGCAAATGAAATCACATGAGAGACATAAACAAAGTAGAATTCTTTGAAAACTTCCTACTACCAATTATCTAGTTTAAGCATACTTTATCTTGATCTAATCTAAGCATAAAATATCTATATTAAGAATAAAAAGTGCAAGAAATCTTAAAGAAAACTCATAAGCATTTAAAATAAAAGAAATGCATGAAATTAGAAACAACACAAGAACTTGCTCTAGGCTTTTCCACTCTCCAATGGAAGGGAGTTTAGCCTAATGTCATTGTAAGAGAGGGAAGATAAGAGATGAAAGAACTTTTATTCATATCATGGAGAAACTAACAACTTCTTCTTCTACTTCTACTTCTTACAAAACTTTTAGCCAAAAGAAAATAACTAGAAATAAAAATACAAAAAATAAGAGAATAGATTAAGAGTCTTAGATTAAAGGAGTCTTGGATAAGAGAACCAAGAGGAGACCCTTTCTCTAGAGATTGATGCTCTATAGAGAAAAATGTGTATAGAAGAATCTAAAAGTAGCCTCCACTTTTCTTTGCACAAAAAGACAAAATAAGAGAATATGAGTTAAGGATTAGGGCATTCCAAAGTAGGCCCAAATGCTTTTGAATTGAAATTTTGATTCCAAAATGTTGATTTTCTGCACAAGAAACACACGTAATTAGATTTATTTAGTAAATGAATTTATTTATGTATAATTAAGCCTAATTAACATGCAACATGGTGTTTCGAGGCTTATCATGATTATTACCTTAATACGAAGAAATAAGGATAAAAATCAAGATAAATATCTAAAAAATATACGTATAATTGAGTGTTTCGAGACACTCATCACACCCCCAAACTTACCTTTTTTTAGTCCCTAGAAAATAAAACTGCCACTTTCGCAGGCATCTCGACTGTATTTAGTGAATGCAGCAAGCCCTTGAACCGCTAGGTTACCCCTAGTGGACGAGTTTGATTCGTGAGGGTTTGCAGAAAATATACCCACAAAATTGAAAACAACAAAGAAGTAAAAATACTCAAAATCAAAACTTTTATTGAAAAGTACAAGTCTATTTTTGGTTTTGTCAATCAATTGGAAGTAATGCTTGGTATAGAATCCCAACCCTTATTTCTCTACGAAAAAATTTAGACTTTAATTGACCTTTGAGCGATAGTAGTTCTATCTCAGAAATTTAAGATATTCGATTTCCTAGAATGAGTTTCAACTTTCTAACTACTCAAGAATAGTTGGAGTAACTTAGGGTTTAATTCTAAACTTAGCATCCTGTCTGGGGTAGTGAGAAGTGTTGATATTCACTTTAATACCTCTAAGGGACTTTATCTGTGATATTCCAGTATAATCACATTTTTACACTTGATGGCTTTCACCCTACTAAAACTTTACATAAATTTTTGGATCTTTGATTTTTTTTTGAGGTCTTTTTTTTTCTATTACTTCTTCACTCTTTTCCTAAGAAAAGTAGGCAGCCCTTTTCAAGGTACCCAGTCGAATTCAATGGTTGATGTACAATGTGTATAAAACCTAGTTCTGTTTTTCTTCTAATCAGCCAACCAATTGAATAAGGAATTCAAAATTCATCAAACCCAATTTTTCCTTAAACTCTAGGTAGGAAGAAGGTAACAAGCTCTCTTAATACAATCTAGACTCTTGGTAACCTTATTAGAAGTAACTATAAACCAAAAGATAACTTTACTTTAACTTTTACCTAAGAAAAATACAAATGGGGACTCCAGATCATAGCTTCCAATGAAAGATTGATTAAATATTTTTAACTAAGTGCTTTAAGATACAAGTTAAGATTTTGAGCAAAATACAATAAAGTCGCCAACCAAAAATATAATATATTTTAATAAAAGAAGAAAATAATAAATAGAAATCCGACCCATACATCCCCAAATTTAAATAGTATATTGTCCTCAATATTTCAACATATACATGCAAAGGTAAAATTGAAATTGACAAAATGAAATAGAGTGGGTTAGATAACACCTGAGAAAGACCCTATAGTCTTGTTCATATTTAACACGAAGTGCCTTGAAGTGCATGGGTTGCCTCCCAAAAGCGTTAAGTTTAACGTCTTTAGCTAGACGAAAGCATAGTTAATTTTGATAGACGGGATCATTGAAGAGAAGAACTTCCTCCTGCAGACCATACTCAAGAAAAGGTTTGAGACGTTGGCCATTCACTTTGAACGTGGATCTGTCCTTAGGATTAAAGACTTCAACACCACCATGGGGGTAGATTGTTTGGATAATATATGGGCCAGTCCATTGAGACTTGAGTTTTCCTGGAAAAAGGTGGAGTCTATTATCATACAATAAAACTCTTTGATTGGGAATGAAATTTCTTCTAAAAATGTGCCTATCGTGAAAAAAATTTGGTACTGAAAGCGCACTCGATCTGCGGGGTGCATGGATCTGATTTTGATTTTGAGGTTTGGGAGTTGCCACCTAGTTATTACGCTCTAGGAATCGAACATTGACTCTAAACGAATAAAAAGAAACAACTAATCTACGAAAAAATTACTGAGTCCGGGAATCACATTATGGGGTTCGAAGGTGTTAGGCACCAACCCCGTCCGACAAATGTTGGTCTCTACTAATTCTCAAATAGAACTACATTGCTAAATGACTTAATCAATAAAAAAAATTTAAATCTTTATCTTTACGAAGACAACGGTCTTGTTCCCTTAGATCTGGTAGAATAGTTCTTTGTACAACACTCTTCGCTTCGTTCTGTCACTGGATTCGTTTCGGATCTCCAAAACAAAGTATCTCCTTCTGAATTTTTGAATTTTTTATAGATTTCTAGAGTGTTTTGAAAAGGTTTCTAGGTATTTTTTGAACTAAAGTTGCAGTATAGATGTTAGGTAAGGAGTTGAGGCTTCAAAATCAAGGTTTATGGGAGGTTAGGGAAGTTTTTTGACCTACTTTTTTTAGGGTTTATTTTTTCATCCGAAAATAGGTTGTAGGGATCCCTATTTATAGATTTTTTTTAAGTGCCTTTTAGATAGAGTTAATGTTTAATTATAATTATTTTAGAGATAGTTATTGTTTAATTGTAATTATTTTAGGTAGAGTTATATTTTAATTAGAATTATTTTAACTAGAGTTATTATTTAATTGAGATTATTTTAAATAGAGTTATTATTTAATTAGAATACTATTAGGATTTTGACTTTTAGTCTCACTTGATTGACTTTAAGATTTTGACTTTAGTCTTACTTGATTGACTTTAAGATCTTGACTTTAGTCTTACTTGATTGACTTTAAGATCTTGACTTTAATCTTACATGATTGACTTTAAGATTTTAATTAAGATTTTACTTTACATTAATTAATATTTTAATTATTAATTTCAGAATTTTTAATTATTAAAATTATAAAATTACCGTTTTACCCTCGGAGATGACTTTTTGCGTTTTAAGTCGATTTTCAATGTTCAAGGATGTTTTGGAATCAATTTTTTGTAAGGAATTCAATGGGAATATTGGTTTCCATCATTTATGAAATTTTTTGTGTGAAATGGTCGTGAACTTTATGAGGGGCATTTTCGTAATTTTGTTGAATTCTGTGAAAATTGGCGAAATGAATTATTTGATTTCGATTTGTTATTTTATGTGTTTGAAAGGGTTTTCCTAAGTAAAACGTAGGCTCTAGGGATGTTTTAAGGTTAGGGGTATTTTGATAATTTGGTAATTTTTTAGTGATTTTTACCGTGAAACTTCTTTTTGTCTGTAAGATGATAATTTCTATGTTTTTGGAGTTATATTTTCCTAGCGTAACGTGGTTTCTAAGGTTTTGTTAGTTTGAGATACCTTATCTGAATTTCTGAAACATATCTAGTAACAAAATAAAGCATTGGAATAATCATCCATCATTGAGAACTGCTGCAATCGGGTTGACGAGTTGATTAATCAGGTGAGTGCAAAAATGGGGTGTCTATAGATGCCCCTCTTTGGAAGAGGGTTGAAGCAAACTAGATAGTAAATCTATTTTGGTAGATAGTGCGATATCTGAATGCCAAAGCTAGTGACAATTCATTTTGCAGCCTGATTTAACAATTCGTCGGGATGTTTAGATCCTTGAGAGTAAAACTCTCCCCGAACTAAAAGGTTATCAGGTCCTTGAGCGTGAACTCTCACTAACAGTGTCAGATCCTTGAATTTTAGAAAATTCTCCTTGACTAAAAAGTGCAAGTGTGAGTATGTGTACTGTGAAACTGAGTAAAAATTGAGAAAAATTGTGCATAAACTGAACATAATCTGAGAAAAAGTGAGCATAACCTGAACAAAATCCAAAATAACCCTTGGCGACAATTAAGCAAAATCCAAGTTAACTCTTGGCGGTAATTGAACAAAATCCAAGTTAACCCTTAGTGGCAACTGAGCAAAATCCAAGATAACCCTTGGCGGTATCTGGCTGAGTAAAATTGAGAATGAAGGAATAAATCTGGGAAAGAATGATTGAAAATGAATATAGAAAAGAGTGATTAAATCTGGGAATGAATGGATCTGGAAAATAATGAATGCCCTATCTCCTATACTAGGTAAAAGGGTTATGAGTGAAGCTCTGGGCATAACCAAATGTGAGATCCGAAATGCTTTTATTTGAACCTCAAGGTTTTATCCAAAAGTTTTATGAATTAAAAACCTGAGTTTTTATTTCTTTTAAACTTCAAGGGTTTTTCAAAAAATTGTTATCAAGAGGGTAAAGTTAAGTTTGGGATTCCTTTTATCTTTTAGGATTACTATTGCTTAACCTTAAAAATAAAATGGCCCTAGTTTGACAGGAAACATGGCATTGAAGATAAATGAACTCATCATGCAAAAATTAAAAAAATGCCCCTAGTATAAGGGGGAAACTACATATCAAAGAAGAAAGAAGGTGCCCCTTGTATGAAGGTTTGAAATATTTAATTACCATAAGCTCAATAAAGATTCAACTTTTAATTTTGATTAATTTTATTGAAGATTTTGAGTCAGGCTCAAGAGAACAAAATATTTCCTTTTGAGACTCATCATAGAATTCACCCTTCTCTCTATTGGTTCACTTGGGGAAGTAAAAATTTTCAGATTGATTGTAGACAAGATACTTCTGGCTTCTGAGTCCGTGCCTAGTTTAAGCTAAGTATTGAACTTGATTATTCGGACTTCTGATGACTCAGCTCGAACTTCCTGAGATTTTCTTATGTTTTTTTTTGTTGCTCTAACTTTTGCTTAGATCGCCTTTTCAAATTTTTGATCTAACGAGCTTGCTCTTGCTTTTGCCTAGATCGCCTTTTCAGGTTTTCAATCTAGCGAGCTTTCTTTTATTTTTTTTCTTACTCTAAGTGTTGTTAAAGTCGCCCTTTCAGATTTTCAACATTGTGAGCTTGCCTTAATTTTTGCCTAAGTTGCCCTTTTTGGGATTTTCAACTTAGCAGGCTTCATTTATTTTTTTTCTTTATCTTTTTCTTCCCTTCTGAACTTCTGGAGGTACTGTCTGATCATGCTTTACCACCTTTTTTAACTTTTCCTTCTGAACTTTTTCACACGGTACTTCGGAGGACTTTCATGGGTAAGCTTAAGATTGGGTATAAAAAAAAAGGAATTTTGAGGCTTAAAAACCCGAATGCCCCTTGTGTGGCATTTATTTATTTATTTTTTTAACTTGAATTTTCTTCCCCATTTTGGATGATATTTCTTTTTCTTTTAAATTTTTTCCTTTTAGATTTTTTTTTGTCGGGGAATCTATTTATATATATATATTTTATTTTGATGTGGTCGGGCCTGAAGTAACTTCTCAGGTTGCCTACGTACCCAGAATTTTGGGATCAGATCAAGACGTAGTTCGAATTTCCCTTCCCTAGATTGGATGACCAGGCTGAGAAAGAAAAATGTATATATATATATATATATATATATATATTGATAAAGCTGCAAAGGGATTGAAAAATGATATATTGAACTGGGTAATAGGAGAATTGATTCGGCCAAAGATGGCCTCCTTAAATGTAGTACCATTTGATTTGGTCAAGGTTGATTGGTTCTGGTAATTCAATTTCATCATGGTCTTGAAGTCTGACAGTTTTTCCTAGTAATATTTCTTTGATGATTAACAGACCTCTCCAATTTGGTTTGAACTTCCCTCTAGGGTCAAATATATGTACCCGATTTTCTTTGAGTACTAAATCCCCGACTTGTAAGTGACGAACCTTGATCTTTTTGTCAAATACACGGGCGACTCTTCTCTGATAAGCCTGCACGTGGTACAAGCTCTTAATCGTTTTTCTCAGTCAGGTTCAGTTCTTTGTACTGATGTCGGACTCAGTTTGTTTCTAAGAATTGACTTTCCATCAAGTCCTTAATATACGAGATCTCCATTTCAACTGGTGAGACTGCTTCCATGTCATACTAGAGATAGGGAATAACTCCAATGGAAGACTGATAAGCCCATAGTGTGAATGGTAACTTCTTTGACGAATCATGGTTCGATTGACACATTTTCCTGATGATTATCTTAAATTTTTTTATTGACTGTTTCAACCTTTCCATTAGTCTGAGAACGTGGGGAGATGATTTATGATGTCGAATCCTGAACTTTGAACATAGAGTAATGACCTAAGCTTTGAAGTACGACCCATTATCAAAGATCAATTCAAAAGGTACCCCCATATCGATTGATAACATGTGCTTAAATGAATTTTTCAACTCGAGATGTAGTGGGGATAGCACTAATATATTTTCTAACATCTTCTTTGATTCCATCGATATAGACGAGTATCTATTCCGTGTTGAACAACACCCAAGCTTGTACCTAACAAACCCTCATATGATCACATGAATAAGTCTTTTGAAATTTCTGAGTAAATTCATTATCCCCTCGTGTTCCTCTAGGGATAGGATAGTTTATATCTGAATCTCTTTAGAAATTATTTTCTGTTCCGAGGTCAATGACCTTTGTTTTCTCGATTAAAGGTTGAGCCTGACTCTTATCTTCTTGCTCAGGAAAGAAATATATCCTTGAAGCCAGATTAGTAGTTAATTCGTTAATGCGCTCGAGGTATTCAAAAATTTCTTTTATCCAATCAATTCAGATGGGGCGACAAACACCTCTATAGACTTGACAAATTAACTTGACTCAATAGAAAAATAGTAGATTCGATCTAAAGAAAACATGACATTGGAAAATTGGACTCGAGCTAACTCAAATAACTCATGAAAACTCAAGACAACTACCCACAACGGGCTTAATTAGGATTGAGGGCTGAAACATTACCTACAACCAACAGAATTGAGGCATGGTGATCTTCAGGGAACAATTGGACGATATTGAGAAATTCTGAGGCTATTTCTAACTGTTGACTTGATGTTGACATTTGTTCTAACTGACTGGACTTACAACCCTAGCTAGATGATGGATGATTGACCTTAGGTACAATGATAACCCTTAAATCTCATTGAAGGTGAATTTAATCAATTCCAGTATTACCCCCTTGATAACATTTTAAATGAACCCTGAAATTTTATTAAATTCTGTGCACCAATCCCTTAAACAATTCATTCATGCAATGATTATTTAGAAGGAAAATGATTCTTTTGCAATATTGAAAATAATGTTTTCATTGAATAAAAACTTTCACAAATCTGATTATTTTTTTTGCAAGTCATTTTCTTTCTAGAAAAATACATTTTAATAATTTTTCAAAGTCCATGTAAAATATATTTGTAAGTCATTTTCCATGAAAGAATAAATCATTTTCTCTCATATTTTCTCCTTGAGAAACATTTTTCTTTAAAGTACATTTCCCTGGAAAAACTTTTTCTTTTGGAAGACATTTCTAGGAAACCTTTTTTTTCGAAAGAGTTTAAATTCTATTTTGATTTAAATGGTCCAACTCATCATGATGGTTAGATTGAGATGGACTAGGTCATTATGAATTGTTGCAAAAAATGGATTCTTTATTGGGTCGGTGCACCCATTTTAATAAAGTAATAGAAAACTTTAATCCTTGAAGACAACCATACAATCTGATCTCATCATTCACATAGATTCATCATTCACAAGGTCCCATTCAATAACAACCCGGGAACACCCACGATAAGTTTGAATCGTGACCTACAGGGGAGGTTTCTAGATTCTAAGATTACTATGTGTGCAATGCATTTTTATCTGGCCACCCTTGCCCAAGTACACCTATATACCTCTCGAGCGTACTCAATCAAACGGTACGTGGTAACTTGGTTTGATATACCGTATAGGTGATAATATAAAACTTCAACTCACTTCTCTGAAGCTAAAAGCAGTCAGATTAATCCCCAGATCAGAGGTGGCGCGCGATGTTTGAGCATAAGCACTCTTAAATCACCTCTTTTATAGAATATATGTAGTCTATCCTCATAATATTGTAGTATATCGGAGCAGGATCTCGCTTAGGCACTGATTTTGACCAATAAATGCAATTGATGTACTTATATTATCTTTGATATACCTATGGATACAAGTCAAGAGTTGTAGCTTTCATAAATGGTTTGGCATCCCACGAGGGGACCGTCCACGTATTAGTACAAACGTTGGCAAACGGGACATGTGACTATACGACTTACAATAGGTCAAAGGCTCAGGTCGCTCCAGCCTGGGTGCATCGATATACCTTTCAGAGTCACCTGATCAAATGGTACTGATGCCCCAGTTTTATAAACCCTAAGGTACGTGACTGGAGTTGTAGTTTTCATGAATGACGTCGCATCTCCGAAGAGACCGGACCACCCACTAGTGCCACGTTGGCTATATGGGACATGCAATAGTGCAAAACAGTAAACGTGCATGTGGTGTGTGCAAAACAGGTAGGGTGTGCCTAGGGCCTTTTCCAAACCAAAGGGCCCATGGGCCTGATCATATCATTACAACATTGAAATATTAATCACAATTCATAGCATCGAAATCAAAATCAAAATAAGCATATCCAAAATTTATCTGTAGAAATCATAGCATATTGATGGGCAATCAATCAGATCTAACACAAAATAATCAATCAAATCCAAGCACAATTCTTTTCATGGTCCAATCAAAAAATCATTTTGGGTGACATTAAACAAGTCGAGATTTCAATAAACATTGAATCGATGATAGAACGGTCATTATTGAGATAAGGATTGATGAACCATTTTTTTCTTTTTTTGAAAAACATGCATGGCAAATCTTTTGAGAACATAGGCTAGCGTGACCAACTCATAAGGTTTCAAATTTTACTAAGGGTCATTAGGCCACGTGGTTCATCATGCCGGCAACCCAATGTCACAACCTTAAAGATTTTGATGGAAAATTCTTGATCCGAAAATAAAATTAACATCATTTAACTTTGATCAAATGTTTTGAGAATGAGGACTATGAAATCAAATTTAAATTCAAAATTCAAAATGAAAATTAATTCAATTTTTTTTTTTTAATAAAAAGATTCTCACAATTTCATCCGCCATACGTGTGTAGTATTGGATCACCTTTTTGGGTGCCACGTGGTGAGGTCAATGACCCTTAGTAAGAAAAGAATTTTACTAAGTTAGCAAGACTAACCCACTTTAAAAAAAAAAAAAAACAGTATAAACCTTTTTTAATGTCATGTTGCTTCCAACACATACGCATACACCTCTACTTTTTTATATGTTGTTGCCACAACTTACAACCTTTTTATATGCTACTGCCACAACATATAATCAACTTCTGTTTTTTTTTTTTTTTTTTTTTTTATATGTTGTTGCCAGCAACACATAAATCACCTCTTCTTTATTATGTTCCTAAGGTGGACACACAATAGTGTCCGATTGGGCACCTAAGGGCAGCAGCAACAGAACATCCAAGCAACATTGGCAAGTCTTGAAGTAGCAGAAGCAACAACACGCTGTGAACAAATAAGCGTAAAGGCATCCCTTCTTCTCGTGGCATCGTTGGACGTGATCCATGATTGACCATATTTTTAGTCATCAATAAACCCTATAGAAGATTGTAGTAAAGTGATTTGTAGGGTATCGTTATTGGCCGGGGATTGCGGGTACTCCTATTCTAAAGAGTCATAATAAATTTTAGTTAGTTTAATTAACAAATTGAAAACAAACATATTACACAAATTTGTAGGGGTTTCAATTTTGGCGATTCGGATTAAAAATAATAATAATAATAATAAAAATAAAAAAATAATAAAAATAAAAATAAAAATTAAAGAAATAAATATTTACAATTGATCATCTTCTCTCACAATTCAGAAAAATAAATTCATTAAATGACTAATCAAATTGCTTCAACATAGATAACGAATTTTATGCCTTAATTACATATCTGAATTGAATCAAAATGCAAGCCTAAAGAGATCATGCATCTTATAAATTCCTTCTTAGATAATCCCTAGGATTTTGGAAAAGTCCATCACCGAGTTATTTTGATTAAGCAATCAAGTTAATACTTAGCGTATCCTTACAACTTCTTAAACAAATCATTAAGATAAAAAAGAATTATGATTCAATAACCTACTCTTCAAACCTATGGAAAAGTCCATGGCTAAAGAACATGTAATTTTCAGATCACAACTATTGTTCATAGTTTTTACCACTTTTAAATCATATTCCAAATCAATTAGGTGATTAGAGATACAATTATGGCTTCAATGACCGTTAATATCAAAGTTTTCAATATGACCAAACTGAAAATTCAGCATACATAATTAAAATTCACTGATTCATGTGTCTACATATCACCAATCCGAAAACATCAATTAATGAATCTGAAAGTCACTAACTCATTGAATTAAAAATTTCCAACTTAAGAATCTAACAAGATGTTCTTTAATCCAAAAGCAACCAGGGTTGCAATAATAAAAATAAATAAAAGTCATAAGGGTTACACTTTTTAACACAACCAAAGAAGTTTGAGATGTGTTGGTGGTGATGTTCCTCACGATGATGATGTTGATGGTTGAAAACGAATACAAGCAGCAACGTTGTAAACTTCTTGACAATAATGTTGCTGAAAAATTTCAGTAACTTCTCCTTCTTGACAGCAACTCGTTGGCCCCCTAGTTCCCCAAGTTTCAGCCACTTCTTTCCTAAAGAAAAGATTAAAAAAAAAAAACCCTAATCGAGAGAGAGCAAGAGAGAGAGAGATAGAGATCTTCCTTTTTTTTTCTTTTACCCGTTCTTCTCTTCCTTCTTAGAAGCTAACAAAATCTCCTAAAAAAATCCTAAATCTTATCCTCCAATAACAATATATAAATCTGACTAATTAAAATAAAATAAAGTCCTAATATAATTAGGAAAGTGGTGTTTTAGTTGGAATTTTTGTGCACTAGATTTGGAGACTTTCGAAAATAAACCTCGTCAAATTTTTAACAAATTCGCGTCAACAGTTTACGTGCAACAACTTCAAACCCAATTTTGACCTTGATACAGTCATTATCTCTTAAAACTCAAAACACGAAAGTTGTAGATCTTTTTCTCAGCGTTCCATAGCATTTGGAATCATCTCAATTGGAGTTCGGATGAGAGAGTTATGCCCAGATTATGAAACGATGTCAAAACTGTCCAAAATCGCCCAATTAATTTCGTTTTGCACTTAACACCTCCATTTGCATCCTAAATCAAAATAAAAGAATAATGAGTACATTTAGGCACTAAATATGTATAAAGGACTAAATATTAAAGGAGAAAAATATGACATTTTGCATTCTTATCAATCCACGTACGACATCTCTTGACACGATAGTGCAGCAACGACATACATTTTTTCCCTAATGAGGATAACTCAAAAGGTAATAAGAGACGGAGATCCCTCCAAAAACCTTCTGCAATTCTTTTGGAGAAATCTGTGGCGCCCCGCCAAACGCTAACACAAATCCCAAGGCCAAATCCCAAAGTACTAGGTGGCACCTCGAAATTTCGGCATGGTCTCCTCTGTTTATGTTAGCGTTTCACGGAACTCAAACTTGATAAACCAATTTATAACAAAACCTGTATATAAAAATGTAGATACAGGAAAATAACAGCGGAAGACCAATTACATCAAACATGTAAGTAGATCAGAGTGCAAAAGATTTATCAATATATAGGCTTCCCAAAACACTCTCACTCTAACATAGGCCTAAACTCTCAATCCAAAAACTGCATACATCCTGGATGAAACTAACAACACTAAGGGATGTGGCCCTGTGCTCACCAGGCAATAAACTCTGATCATCGATCTGATCGACCAGATACTCTTCAATTACTGACTCTACGCCTGCCTCGGTAGCTGCAAATGCTGAAACTAAAAAAAAATTGGAAGGAAAGGGTGAGTAACAATGGTTACCCAGTAAGTCCACAGCCAATTCCTACTAATAACCCTTCCTAAGCATGATCGAATAAAACATACTGAACATTTTAATACATGCAAGGTTTTACAAGATAAAATACGATCAACTGGTACATATAGTCAGGGATGAGCAACTAAACAGTTGAAAAAAAATTTACACATAACATTAATCATCCATACTCATTATACATTCTCCATTTTATGCAAATAATGTTGACAACATTGAAATAATAGACATGCTTCTCAGTTTATAATTCGAAATATAACAACAGATACATAATACAAATGGTGGAGTATTGGAATTAAAGAGTTGGGATTCACGACTGGATTGCTCCCAGTCGGGACATGATATTCCTCAATAACATTGTAGTTCCTGATTTTGTGGCTGGTCGTGTCTACCACGCTTGCGGGACCATTTATTCGGCTCAGGCTAGCCGTTTGACGTGACCGTAAGCAATGGGTCTCTTTTCGATGTGTCAGAACGTTCGACTACTACTAGATTGTTAGTGATCACTGACTAATCATCTTCGTCTATGCCTATCAGGCGTGCATGTGATTCCCAAAAGACACTCCACTCGTATACGACCACCTTTACAATACACGTTCACTGGTAAAGATAAGAAAGGAATGGACCCGGATTCCAGTTGTGACTCCACTCTCATACGCGTCCCATACCACGTATGAGTTTGGTGGTCCCTACCGTACATCCCAGGATAGTGTACTCCTCTAGATGATGTGACACACTATCCCTTCAGGCATTCACAAACCCTTTAACAGCTCACAAAATAGCTACGTACATATATGATTTTTCATTTAAAACAAAAGAGAAATTAACAGAACAGGGTTGAGAACGGATATCCAGTTCCTACCATGCAACCGTGGCCACCCGGCCTAAAATAAATAACAGTACTCAGCGCACGCGCTAACATAATCGAAAATAAACATGCAACCCTTTCATTAATAACCTGGATATCCTTTCACCAACCTACACACAACATACAATGTAAAAGAAAGACATCACCCCTCGGGTGTGATTCTGACAATTTACCGTTTCATCCCTTTCCCATTCTTTCAACATTATCATTTTTCGTCTTTTCAAATCAACCATCCATTTCCAATCTTTCAAGGTCATTATTTCGGTCTTTCCATTGAAAACCTTCAAAGTTTATTCACAAACAAGGTCCCGATGATGCACGGGGTAAAAACTGTTAAAAATAATGAAAGCTGGTGAAAATTTGGCTAAGTGTCGGAAACTCAATTTTTCAAAGTTCTCGAAATTGAAAATGGGTTTTTCGAAATGAAAGTCTCGCTTACGAGATTCGACACCATATAGTTTTTGTAATCTAATTCAAAGTAATGTGAAAATTATTATATTTTGAAAACTTGTCGAAAACGTCAAAATTTACGTTTTGTTCTTAAAACCAAAATTTGAATTTTGATCCTTTGAGATTTGGATCTTAAAACCATTCCCATTGTTCCGAAATGGGGGGTAAAACCTTAATTTCATTAAAGAACTTAAAGTAAATGGAAAGTAAAAACCTTAAATGTTTTTAATGAAATAAAGGGTGAGAAATAGTGTATAAGGTGTGAGGAGGTCAAGCCAAGAGTCAGAACACTGTTCTGGTCAAAACTGTGTCTGTCGGTGGCTGAATCAATATGCTGTCGGTGGAACCGACAGAATACACATCGGCAGGTGTCGGTGGGACTGACGGTCCTGCCGACAGAACAAAGTTTTCGGCGGCTTCTTGATTTCGTCGGTGGCAGAAGCAACATTCTGTCGGTGGGACCGACAGAATGCCTTCGGTAGGTGCCGGTGGCACCGACCCTTCCCACCTACAGCCTGAACCTCACTCACGATTTTTGGGTTTTTCGATCCCTTTTTCGATTTCTTCTTCCATTCTTCGAACCATTCGACCCACCCACGATTTTGTTATCAAAATTCGATAAAGCATAAACAAAACACCTACTTCTACCATGAATTTGAAATCAAACACCAATTTCTACGATTTAAATGCAAACAATAAGTTTTGTTTCAAAACCCTAAATGCACATTTCGGAAATCTAAAGCTACCAATAAGAATTGGAAGTCCCTTACTTGTTTGTGGACGCCAATGGTGATGAATCAACACTAAGGATCAATGTTAGGCGGCTCGAAGTTCCGAAAGTGGTTGAACTCGGGTGCCAACGGAGTGGTTGGTTGTGAAACCCTCTTTGAAGGTGTTCTCCCCGCTTCCTAATGACCAACAACGACTCTCCTATGATTTGGATGAGGTTCCAAGTGATTATACAAAAACCCACTTGCTGATTCTTGTGGGAGATCAAGAGAAAAGAAGAGGAAATGGAGGTTGGATGGGGTGAGGACGTAGAGCTCGACAACGCCGACGACTTTGCCTTCTTCGTCGAGGTTCAACTCGGACTTGATTGGGATAGATCTTGATAGGAATGGGTTCAAACCCTAGAAAATGGCTGAGTTGAGTTCTTTGGAGAAGAGTGAAGAAGTGAAAGGAAATAAAAGAAAGTGAGTTTTCTTTTATAAGAGGGCTGAGGGTATACTTGTAATTTCCCCATCATTTCTAGTTTCGATCATAACTTAACTATTCGGGCTCGGAAAGCGACAAACGAATATACCATTTCAAATAATTTTTCGTTGTTGTTCTAGTGGTGTAGTCAAATTTTCTTGATTCTCCCTCTAACGAAAATTTTCTATTTTGGGTCCCACTTAACGCAAAATTCGAGGATTTTATAACTTTTTCCTCCGAACTCGAATTCAAACTTGCTTACAGGCTAATGTATATATTTCGATCCTTTTGAATCTAATGGCGAAGTCGGTTTTCCTCAAAATTAATCATAGCAATATTCGAGTATTTTACTCTAAATCTCTCATTCGACATTTTCCTCCAAATCTCACCATTTAATTTCCTCGAGATATGAGTTGAAAATCCGGGGTGTTACAAATCGATCCATTTTGATCCAAATTATAAACCAAGGATGGATTCCTCAAATCCTCCAACTCGATGAACTCGATCAAATTGATGAATTTATCTCCAACAGAATCAACAATCTTTATCATCTTCTGTAATTCCTCCTCTGTTGCTTTGCAACCTGGGTTATCCATTATTAACCCAAACTTCGACCATGAAATCTTTCCATCTCCATTAGCATTGAATCTCTTAAACATATATTCAAGATCTTCGATCTGAGTTTTCAGATCTGAATCTGAACAAACCGCTAATGATCGAAAGGGGTTTCTTTTGGATTCTCGATTAGTGAAGATTTTTTTTATAGCAATCAATTGATCGATCTTTCTTTCTCTCTAAGACAAATTAATAATGAGTTTAGATAATCTTCATAAAGAATCTAACTGTTAATGTATGTGAGAAAATGAGATGATGAAGACCGAGATATCAACAGAGGTTGAGATCGAGTGACGGAGTGAGAGAGAGAGAGGTGTGTTAGGATTAGATTCGTCTGAGCCTAAGAAAGAGAGAGAGAGAGAGATAGATGGAGATACGTTTTTTTTTTTTTTTTTGTTTTCTTCCATAGAGAAGAAGATAAGAAGAGAGAATTTCTCTTCTTATTAACGGCACACCAACCCCTAAAATTGGTTTAAAACGCTATTGTTGGCTAACAACACCCTTAAAAAAAAATTATTTTTGTTTGCTGTCAATGGACAACACAACTCTTTTTTTTTCTTTTATGCTTGCTGTCAATGAGTGCTGTTTGCTAGTGGCATTACTAAAAAAACACGTTTAAGATTAAAAAAAAAAAATACTGTCGAAAGATAGATATCACGCACTTAACGAAATATTCTTTTTAAAAAAAAATATATATATATATTTCATCTAAAGACAGATTGTACACATTTAAAAAATAAAAATCTACACAATTATTTGAAACAAAAATAAGAAAAAATTTCATTGTCCAACTATCATTATCCCATCCTCAGCAAAACCATCCCTCTGAAATCTCGCATTATTTAGGATTATTCCGAATGAACTTGATTAAATTACAAGAATAATATGACAAATCAAAGTGCTCAAAATCAAACCAAATGATGTTAAGAGAGGATAATAAAAGATATCCCAAATAAAAATGGGTTATCAATCATTCTCATTTTCATGTCTTTAACCTCCCGATATCCTGCATTATTTAGTGTAATCCTGCCTTATTTAGGGTCATCCCAAATGACCCTAAATGGAATAATATTCCACAATAACACGCTCAAAACTTAACCCAAATCATGTCAAGAAAATATAACGCAATCCCAAAAATAAACGAATCAAATAAGCTAAAAAATAAACGAAACAAAAAAAAATAAAAAAAACTAGGTCTAAATGGCAATGTTCCCATACTTGGGGCTTTTCAAGTTTGATCTTCAATAGTCCCCAGTGGAGTCGCCACTAAAAGCGCCCTCGATCTGCGGGGTGCGCGGATTTGCTTTTGACTTTGATGTTTGGGAGTTGCCACCTAGTTATTACGGTCTAGGAACCAAACATTGACTCGAAATGGACAAAAAGAAACAACTAATCTACTAAAAAATTACTGAGTCTGGGGATCATATTACGGGGTTGGAAGGTGTTAGGCACCAACCCTGCCCGGCAAGCGTCGGTCTCTACTAATTCCCAAATAGAATTACATTGCTAAAAGACCTAATCAATAAAAAAAATTTAATCTTTACCTTTACGAAGACAACAGTCTTGTTCCCTTAGATCCGGTAGAATAGTTCTTTGTACAACACTCCTCGCTTCGTTCTGTCACCGGATTCGTTTCGGATCTCCAAAATAAAGTATCTCCTTCTGAAGTTTTCAATTTTTTTTTATGGATTTCTGGGTGTTTTGAAAGGGTTTCTAGGTGTTTTTTGAGCTAAAATTGGGGTATGGATGTTAGGTAAGGAGTTGGGACTTCAAAATCAAGGTTTATGGGAGGCTAGGAAGCTTTTTGACCTACTTTTTCTAGGGGTTATTTTTTCATCCGAAAATAGGTTGTATGGACTCTTATTTATAGATTTTTTAGTGCCTTTTAGATAGAGTTAATGTTTAATTATAATTCTTTTAGAGAGAGTTATTGTTTAATTATAATTGTTTTAGGTAGAGTTATATTTTAATTAGAATTGTTTTAACTAGAGTTATTATTTAATTGTGTGATTGATTTAAATAGTGTTATTATTTAATTAGGATTTTTTTAAATAGAGTTATTATTTAATTAAAACTCTATTAGGATTTTGACTTTTAGTCTCACTTGATTGACTTTATGATTTTGACTTAAGTCTTACTTGATTGAATTTAAGATCTTGACTACTATGCACATTTAGATAGTCTTACTTAATGTCAATGAATTAAATTTCCTTTGCATTAGCCATGTTTTATCTTTGGATAATCAATTTATTTTTTGCAGCTTCATTTTCAAGGGTCTTGACAATCAAGGATTGAAGGGTTTCTTGCCAAACGACATAGCCAAGCTACGTAATCTACAAAGCATGTATATTCTTGATAATCATCCACCTTGAGTTCATTTGGGGACTCTTCAATAGAATTTTTCATCTTTACTTTCAATAAGGATTGTATTGTAGGAACACTTGACTTCTAGGGGCATAAATATCATTCCTTATTTCTTGACCGTGATGATAAAGTTTTACTATGTGTGCAATTATACAGTGCACTTCAATCATAATGTAACACTTTTTCCCACCATAGTATGACACAAAAGTGCATCATTATAGACTGATATTATTATTATTATTATTATTATTATTATTATAATTAGAGTCGCGCTTGAGTGACCTCCAGATTGTACCTCATATCGCACATCCTGACGTGAAAGTGTGTAGGAACCATAGATGTTTTTTTTGACTTGTATCTCGATGAAAATCATCTATGGTTCCTATACACTTTCACATTAGGATGTGCGATATGAGGTACAATCTTGAGGTTACTTCAGCATTATTATTATTATCATCATCATTATATCTCATTTATTTTATTTATCTCCATAGAAACTTGAGTGTAAACGACATTTGTGGGGCCATTCCATCCTCACTTGGAACAATAATTTCACTTGAAACATTGTAAGTAGCACTCTTTGATTGCTTATCTATGTTCAGCTTTAGTATTGCCTATTAGTTTCCACTAAGAATTACCAATGATTTGGGTTGAAAAAGAAAAGTTATGCATCATTAATATATATTAAACTAGATTAAAATATAGTTGGCTAATCTTTCCTGGTTGTATTGGCAGGTCTCCTCAAACCTCCTTTCTCCTTATCAATAAATTATTTTTATCTATCAAGAAAATAAATAAAATAATTGCTAATTATATGAAAGCTCTAGAACAACACAAAATAAATGCATTTTGAAACAAAATTTTTATTCATAAATTGTGCCTTCCTATATGTTTACATTAATGGTTGATCATTTTTACTTAAATGAAGCTATTTGCAATGTAATTTCTTTGTGATTAAAACACATAGTTCATTGGTAGAGACCTCTCTTTCAACCAATTCAATGGTTCGATTCCAAAAAGCCTAGAGGGTTAACATCGTTACGGAGACTGTAAGTGACCTTTCCAAGCATTATTTGATTTGCCTCAAGACTGGCTTTAACATGAGTATGCGGAAGTAGTTCTAATTTGATTAACATTGCTACAAAAATCTCAATAGTAACTTTTTATCTAGAAGAGTCCCAGCTGCACTTGGAGCAAGACTTCTACACAGAGCTGGCTTCAAGTATGCTATTATGATTATATAGGCTTTTAGATGCAAACTCTTGTATAAAATGTTCAAGAAATAAAAATACTTACTATGTGCACCCATATTTTTACGACTAATGTAGGTCTTTGTGGTATACCCAGATTACCTACATGCGGTCCTCACCTTTCAGTTTGTGCTAAAATAGGAATTGCATTAGGGGTATTTGTGGCATTTCTACTGATTAACTTTTGCTAATGCCACTCTAATTCATATGTAAGTCACCAAAGAATTAACATACATCTTGGAAGGTCAGCAGGCCAAATTAATAACCTCTCTCTCTGTCTCTAACCCATTGTATAAGTGGTTAATTTAAATTATGGATCCATGATAGAGTGTCGACTTCTTGCTTTTTTTCTTAAGCAACTAACAACATGCATTGTGAATTCCAATATTTTCAACCTCAAATCCTTTTACAAACTATTTCGAGATGAACAACATGAATTACGAATTGGTGTAGAAGAAGGCTACAATAAGAGAAGTACAAAAATATTTGATGGGAAACACATTAACAGAGTATATTTCCCTAGATAGAATTAAATGGTAGAACATGTTAGAATTAAAGATTTCAAGTGAGATCTTTTATGTGATGCTTGAGTGTATTGTAGTTTTTTGTTATATTTCTTGTTTTCTTGTAGAGTTGTTGCGGCTGGTCCCTTCAGTTCCTCTCTATTAATAAAATATCTTATCTATCAAAGATAGTTTATATTGTAAAAGGTGGAATCTACTTTTGAGTTTCTTTAAAAACATGAAATTGAAGAAAAGACGTTATTGGGATTAGGGGTGTCAATGGGAAGATTCTAATTTGGTGCCCAAGGAAGTTAGAACCATAACCATTATATTTAGTTCTATTCCAGGTCCAGTTCTAAAATAAATATAACCAGAACCGGAACCACCAAAAATGACGGGTAACCATCAGTTTTGGTTCTCAAGAATTGAATGAGAAAAAAAGTATTTCAATAACGAAAAATTTTCTTCGAAAAATTAACATATTATGAACAAAATCATTAACTTAGCTATAATTTGTTATACTAAAGATACAAATTAATGATTTTTTTTTTCAAGAGTAAAATATTTATCTTTATTAAAAGTAATAAATTTGTTACAGTCTTTGTTACAGAGCTTAGGCCTTTCTTCTATTTTCTCAATCCAAATAGACTGTAAAGAAAACCTCATATTTATTACAATCTTTATAGTATTGTTTCTTTACAATAATTTTTGAATTTAGGTATTGAAGGAAGTGATGGATAACAGTTGGATGAAAAAGTCGAGGTAAACTCAACTAGTTATGATCCATTGTCAATGCTTATAACTCAATGGGATTTGTTTTTAAAAGTTCTACATTATTTTCTAATGTAGGGTGAGTAGCAAATATATAAATGGTGTTGATAAATTCCTTGACTTTGCATTTGCCAATACATCAACCAGCCTCATCCCATGTGCATGTAGGAAATGTGTCAACTTTAAGCTCTTGAAACGGGATGTTGTCAAGGAGCATCTCATTGTCTATGGAATTATGGAACATTACACACTATGGAAATATCATGGGTAAACTTCTTCCAAATCCACACCTACTATTCTATATGATGATGCTCTAGGTGGTGTTGATATGAATGGAATGTTGCTTGATACTTTTGGTATATCGGGTGTGGACAATGATGCACCTGATGGAGCAAGTGAACCTACACAAGGGCCTAATGCCAAAACAGAAAACTTCTTCAGATTGCTTCAAGATGTAGATAGAGAGTTGTATCCCGGATGTATCAAATTTACAAAGCTCTCTCATTGTTCGACTATATCACATAAAATGTTTGTCTAGATAGAGCAACAAGTCCTTTGACATATTGCTTACGCTTTTGAAGGAGGCATTACCTGAGGGAAAGTTATTGCTAAAGTCTTTTTATGATGCGAAGAAGATCATTAAGGACTTGGGACTAATTACAATAAAATTGATGTGTGCCCCAATGACTGTATATTTGGAATGACATAGCCAATGACCAATTATGCAAGGTGTACGACACTTCAAGATGGTAAAAAGTTGAACATAAAGAGGAATATGAGAACATTTCTCCAAGAACGAAAGAAAGAAAGATTCCTGCTAAAATATAACGTTATTTTTCATTGGTTCCAAGGCTTCAAAGGTTATTCATGTCATCGAAGACTGCATCATTCATGCGATGGCATGACGAGAGTCGGACCAAAGATGGGTCCTTGAAGTGTCCAACTGACTCTCTTGCTTGGAAAGATTTTGACACTAAACATCGATCGTTCTCTTTAGACAATCGCAATGTTAGACTTGGATTGGCAGCTAATCTATTTACGACAATGAGTATTTCTCATAGTACATGGCCTATCATTCTAACAGTATACAACTTTCCATCATGAATGTGTATGAAGCAGCCTTATCCCATGTTATCATTATTGATTATAGGTCTTTAAAGATCTGGCAATGATATCAACGTGTATTTGCAACCATTGATAGATGACTTGAGACAATTGTGGGAGTTTGGCGTAGATACATATGATGGACATAGTAATCAAACCTTTCAAATGAAAGCTGCACTATTATGAACGATTAGCAACTTTCCAAGATACGCTATGTTATTTGGATGGAACACCAAAGGGCGTCTTGCTTGTCCTTGTTGCAACAAGGACACTTTCTCTCGATGTTTGAAGTATGATAGAAAATTTTGTTACCTAGGTCACCGTCGATTTCTATCGATTGACCATGGGTTTAGATTTGACAAGAGATGTTTCGACGGAGAACAAGAATATCGAATTATGTCAATCCCGTCATTTAGTTCTAAGGTTTTGAAATAAGTAGAGGGCATGACCATCATGTTCAAGAAGATTTCTAAGGTTGTAAAAGGTCACAAGAGAGGACGAGAGGATGATGCAAGAGACTTTTACAGTTGGAAGAAGAAAAACATTTTCTTTGACTTACCTTATTGGAAACACAACTTGTTGCGGCATAGTTTGGATGTCATGTACATTGAAAAAAATGTGTATGATAATGTTATTGGGACTTTGTTGAACATTGAAGGAAAGACAAAGGATAATTTGAAGGCTCATTTAGACTTGCAAGAAATGAAAATACGAATTAAACTTCATCCAATTAGTATGGGAAATAAGACATATTATCCCCTCACGTGTTTTACAATGAGCAATATTGAAAAAGAGAAATTTTGTAATGTGTTGAAGAATGTTAAGGTTTCAGATGGTTATGCAGCGAATATTTCACGATGTGTATACCCCAAAAAATGTAAGATTTTAAGACTCAAGAGTCATGATTGTCATGTATTGATGCAACAACTACTCTCGATAGCCTTGCGAGGTACATTGGTTAAGCATGTGAGCGCAAACCTAATTGAGTTGTGCACATTTTTTAAGGAGTTGTGCTTTAAGGTTGTATGGGTAGTGACTTTGAAAGATTGCAGTCTTGGATTGTGCTAACATTATGCTACTTAGAGAAGATTTTTCCCCTAGCATTCTTTGATGTTATGGTGCATTTAACCATTCATTTGGTAATCGAGGCATGAATTACTGTACAAGTACATTATTGATGGATATACCCTATTAAAAGGTAGGCATTAATTTTTGTACTTTTTGTTTTAGTTTCACATGCACCACACTATTCAATTTCATAGTCATATTATCTCAATGCATGGTTATAGGTACCTTCTCACACTTAAATCGTATGTGCGTAATCAAAGTCGACCAGTAGGTTCCATTGTAGAAGGGTACCTCGCAAAAGAATGCTTAACATTTTGGTCGAGGTACTTTGATAGTGTGGAGACAAGGTTTAATCGACCAATAAGAAATGATGAACTTGGTAGCACTATCTCAGGTCGACCGTTGGGGAAAGAACAAGTGTTTACTCTAGATGAAATATCATGAAAATAAGCAAATCGATACATGTTCTTCAACTCTAAAACACTTGTCCCATACTTCGAGTAAGAATGCATATCTATTTTAAGTTTTATGATGCATGTTGAATGTAATATATCCATAGTTAATCATATCTCTTGAATTCAAACATATACAGAAAACACAATAATGAACTTAAGCAGCATCATCATCAGGTCAGTCGTTTTGAAATTGATAGGCTGAATGCCAAAGAATTTGATGATTGGCTTTTCAACAAGTATTCCCATTCGGAGAATATTGCACTTTCAGATGAAGTTAAAAAAGTAGCAAAGGGTCTTGATCATGTTGCAAAAAGATTCAACACATACATTATTAATGGGTTCAGATTTCGTATGAAAGGTAGTGAAAGTAAGAGAAAAACTCAAAACAACAGAGTTATTGTAGTTGCAAATACATCAAGTTTCCTAAGTGTTATGATAGAAACCCAATTCAATGAGACATTACCTATTATGGTGTATTGACTGATATCATAGAGTTCAATTATTATGGATGGAAGCGTGTTGTATTGTTTAAGTGTGAGTGGGTTGATGTTAAAAGAGAAATAAAAAAGATGACTTGGGGTTTACACTCGTGAATTTCACATATCTATCCAATATTGGAACAAATGTTTACGATTTACCATTTGTACTAGCATCTCAAGCCACAAAAGTATTCTACGTCAAAGACTCAATGGATTCAAATTGGTATACTACTGTATAGTCAAAATCGATAAACTTGTTTGAAATGAGAGTAAATGGTATAGTAGAAGATATCGATGATTACTTACGAAGCTTGCCTTGCAATGATCAAACTATGGTGGATACTTTGATCACCTCTGATGATAACATAACATGGGATAGGTTAGATATGACAGGAATAACGATCAATGCACCTCTAATTATCACAACACCTTTAACTGTTACAGATGAAATTAAGGAGGATGACATTGATGAGTCAGATTTCAATAGTATTGATGGGGATGAGTTAGGGTCCAATGATGCTGTTTGAAATTATTCATGTATAATGATGCAATTCCAAATTCAATGTATCATTTGATATAGATTTGGTAATTAATAATTCAAAAAACTCATTAGTAAATCTTTGTATTAACCTCCATTATCATTAACTAAATAATATTTCTTATAAGTTTTCAAAATAACTAATCATTTTCTTGATCTTTATTATAGGATGCGTCGTCATGATTCACAATTTCCTGATGAAACTATACATTTGGGACCCACGCAGATAGATAGACATGACTGCCCCTTCCGATCAGGCATCTGAATCAACATCAAATAAGATGGAGTCATTGTTTTTAAGATTTTGCACTCATATATGCATATGTAAGATAATTGAATGATAATTAATTTTTTGTACATGATTTTCTAGAGGGTCTACCAAGACGCATAAAAAACGTGTTCGGAGCGATACATGTCTTGAATAACTTTGGAACATTATCCCACAGGATTTAAAAACATGTGTTTGAAAAACTAACTACAAGTAGTCTATTGGCAATGGGGCCAAGTTACTTAGGTAGTTTTTAGGTACTATGGTATAGAAGTCACCGTTCATATCTTTTATGTATTCAAATTGTAGGCGAATGCCGATTGAAGCTAAAGAGAACATTTGGCAAACTGTTCAGGTAATCTAAAAAATAAATCAATTAAACTACATCGACTGTTTATATTTATCTAGAAACTTTAGTCTTATGTTTTTAAAATGTGATGTAGGGGTTTTTTGATATCGATGTCAATTTGAAGGGTTGGGTTCTTGAATCCTTTAATTAGAAATGGAAAAACCACAAATCCCTTTTGAAAAAAAATACTATTTAGACTTTGTGGGCACTCTAGATGAGGCAAAAAAGAACTTCCTTCCATTTATTGATCTAGTGGAGTAGGATTGGCTTGTTCAATTTTGGGAAAACAAAGTTGGTAAGGTATGAGTAACTGAAAGTGCCCTCGATCCGCGGGGTGCGCGGATCCGCTTTTGACCCTTGAGGTTTGGGAGTCGCCACCTAGTTGTTAAGGTCTAGGAACCAAACTGACTCTAAAAAAGGCAAACTAATCTACGAAAGAGAAAAAGAGTCCGGGGATCACGTTACGGGGTTGGAAGGTGTTAGGCACCAACCCCGTCCGGCCAAAGCCGGTCTCTACTAACGTCCCAAATAAATCACATTGCTAAAAACCTAGATAAAAATAAAAATAAAAATTTTATACCTTTCCGATAGCAAGGATTTTGTTCCCTCAGATCTGACAAAAATAGCTCCTTGTACCGTACTCCCTTGCTTCGTTCTATCTCCGGATTTGATTTCGAATCTCCAAGGCAAGGTATCTCCTTATTTTTGGATATGAACTCTTCAAGTTTGTTACGGATTTTGAGATATTTTTGGCAGGCTTTTAGGCGTTCTTTAGGCTAAAATTGAAGGAGGGATGTTAGGTAAGGAGTTGGGACTCTAAAATTAGGGTGTGAGCACCTCTATTTATAGATGTTTTTAGGGTGTGAGTTAGATTTGGATAGAGTTAGTATTTAATTAGAGTTCTTTTAATTAGAGTTGTGTTTTAGTTAGACTTGTTTTAGGTAGAATTGTGTTTTAATTAGAATGTTTTAGGTAGAATTATTTTTAAGTTAGAACTCTATTAGATTAAGTTATTATTTAATTAGAACTCTATTATGATTTTTGGTCTTATTTGATTGACTTTTAATGTTTTGACTTTAGTCTTAATTGATTGACTTTTAATATCTTGACTTCAGTCTTGCTTAATTGACTTTAATTTTGACCTTAGTCTCACTTGATTGAATTTAATACCTTGACCTTAGTCTTGCTTGATTGACTTTAATTTTTTGGAGAACCCTCCTCTATTATATCTTTAATTCTTTGGACCCCCAAATGGTGGGGTCCTTAAAGAAATATCTCACGAACCCTCAACAATTTTCCATGAGAGTCCGATTGATCGATTTTCTTAGTTCAAAATTTTAAATTAACTTCATTAATGTTTCACTTTAATTATTTAATGTTTTATTTATTAATTTCGAAATTTTTAATTATAAAAATTATGAAATTACCATTTTACCCCCGGAGAGGACTTTTCACGTTTTAAGTCGGTTTTTAATGTTCTATGATGTTTTAGAATCGATTTTTCGTAAGGAATTCAATGGAAATATTAGTTTGTGTCATTTATGAAATTTTTTATGTGAAATGGTTGTGAACTTTATGAGGGGCATGTTCGTAATTTTGTCAAATTTTGTGAAAATTGGCGAAGTGATTTATTTGATTTCGATTTGTTGTTTTATGTGTTCGAAAGGATTTTCCTAATCGTAACGTAGGCTCTAAAGTTGTTTTGATGTGAGGGGTATTTTGGTAATTTGGTCAATTTTTAGTGATTTTTATCGTGAAGCTTCTTTTTGGTCTAAAAAATGATGATTTCTATGTTCTGAGGTCAAATTTTCCTAGCGTAGCGTGGTTTTTACAGTTTTGTCAGTTCGAGATACATCTTCCGGATTTCTAAAACATATCTGGTAACAAAATAAAGCAATGGAATAAACATCCATCATTGGGAATCATTGCGATCGGGCTGACGAGTTGATTAATCAGGTGAGTGCAAAAATGGGGTGTCTACAGATGCCCCTCTTTGGCAGATGGTTGAAGCAAACTAGATAGCAAATCTATTTTGGTAGATAGTGTGATATCCGAATGCCGAAGCTAGTGACAGTTCATTTTGCAGCCTGATTTAGCAATTCGTCGGGGTGTTCGGATCCTTGAGGGTAAAGCTCTCCCCGAAAAAAAATGTTGTCAGGTCCTCGAGCGTGAGCTCTCACTGACAGTGTCAGATCCTTGAATTTTATAAAATTCTCCTTGACTAATGAAAAAGTACACGTGTGTGCAAAGGTGTGATGCTTACTGAGTAAAAATGTGTCAGGTCCTAGAGATCTTCTCTCACTGACAACAATAATTCAAAATTGAAATGTGTTTATGCAACGAAAGCAATCATAGCAAGGTCGAATAATTAGGTAATTGGAGTCATAAAAATGTAGGAACTTCGTTAAATCCTATTTGAAGTTAGAAAAAGTTTGAGTCTCGTATATCAGACTCGAGCCTATTGTAGCCACGCTTCTCAAGCTAAAGAACTTAAACAATCATGTTAATTTGATATGATTCAAACAAAGTTGGAGTCTCGTTTCTCGGACTCGAGATAAGGTTTGTAGGCACTTCAAAAAGCCTATTCATTCTATGATTAAAAAAGTTGGAGTCTACCTTCTCGGACTCGAACCTAGGTTTGTAGGCACTTCAAAAAACCTACTCCTTATATGATTCAAAAAGTTGGAGTCTCGTTTCTCGGACTCGAACTTAAGTTTATAGGCACTTCAAAAAGCCTATTCATTCTATGATTCAAGAAGTTGGAGTCTCGTTTCTCGGACTCGAACTTAGGTTTATGGGCACTTCAAAAAGCTTATTCATTATATGATTTAAAAAGTTGGAGTCTCGTTTCTCGGACTCGAACTTAGGTTTATAGGCACTTCAAAAAGCCTATTCATTCTATGATTCAAAAAGTTGGAGTCTCGTTTCGTGGACTCGAACTTAGGTTTGTAGGCACTTCAAAAAGCCCACTCATTCTATGATTTAAAAATTTGGAATCTCGTTTCTCGGACTCGAACTTAGGTTTGTAGGCACTTCAAAAAGCCCACTCATTCTATGATTCAAAAAGTTGGAATCTCGTTTCTCGGACTCGAACTTAGGTTTGTAGGCACTTCAAAAAGTCCACTCATTCTATGATTCAAAAAGTTGGAGTCTCGTTTCTTGGACTCGAACTTAGGTTTGTAGGCACTTCAAAAAGTCCACTCATTCTATGATTCAAAAAGTTGGAGTCTCGTTTCTCGGACTCGAGCTTACTAAGTCACGTTTCTCGGACTTAGATTTATAGGAATTTAAACAATCCTATTAATTCATTCTATGATTCGAAATCGAGCTCAAAGTTTCAAAGATCAGGCCTTTATTGGCTTATCATGCATCTGGATTCATAATTAACATTGGGCTTCGCCAGACTTTTAAGCTTTTGTAAAATTTTCTTTTTATCATGTGATTAAGAACAAAAACTTTGGAATTAAAATGACCTTAAAAAATGCCCCTAGTTTCAAGGCTGACTTTAACTGGGACTTAACTACGAGACTGATGGAATGGATTACGCTTGAAAAATACGGACTCTGATGCATGACAGATAGAAGAACTGACATTCTCTTAAATTTAAGACTCTTAAGATTATCATATGTACAATAAAGAATTGATCATTATTTTTGAGAAATGCTTGAGTTGGACTTCAAAAATCTTAATAAATATTATAATAGAATATCTTTCTCTTCAAAGTGGTCGATGATTCTACATCTTCCATTAGCGAACACTTGAACAAGTAAACATACTTTTGAAGATCCTACATGTTCAAGATGACTTCTGATTTTTTTGACTTCAACATTGTCTTCATCGAATGTGAGCTCTTAGCTGAAAAATTAATATTGTGGCTTGAATGATTCTGCATTTTCTAATTTCTGCACAAGCTTATTTATGAATTTTTCTTCTTGATGGGACCTTTCCTCCCATTTGATGATGCCCTAATTTTTGCCTAGATCGCCTCTTCAGGTTTTCAATCTAGCGGACTTTGTTTTTCTTTTTCTGATGATGCATTGATTTTTGCTTAGGTCGTCTTTTCAGGTTTTCAACCTAGCAGGCTTTCTTTTTTATAGTTATGCCCTAAATTTTGCCTAAATCGCCTTTTCGGGTTTTCGACTTAGCGGACTTTTATTTTTTTTCTTGATGATCTTGAATAACTAACTTGACAATTTCTTAGTTCCCTGCACCTTAATCGAGTTAATTAGCATTCAGGAGGACTTAATAGGTGGGCTTAGGGTATGGTTTAGAAAGAAAAGATATAAGGCTCAACTTCTCAAAATGCCCCTAGTTTGATATTCTCTTTTTTCTGTCAATTATTTTAATTTTTTCTAAATGCCCCTAGATTGGCATTCTTTTCTTTTTATCAATTCTTTTGATTCTTTTTTCTAATGCCCTTAGTTTGGCATTCTTTTTCTTTGAACATTTCAATAGGAGATTTTCTTTTTAAATGACATTTTTCTTAAGAGAATACACTTATTCTTTTCGTAACCGGGCCTGAAGTAACTTCTCAGGTTGTCTACGTACCCCAAATATTTCCTTTTTTTTTTTTTTTGGGATCAGGTCAAAACGTAGTTCATACTAAGATTCCCTCCCAAGGTTGGTCAGCGTAGTTTAGAAAGAATAGGCTATTGATATTTTTTTTTTAAAGACTGCGAGGGGCTAAAGATGGTTGTCTTCTTCTTGGTAAGACAGGAAAATGGTTCGACAAATGAAGGCATCCTTTTGTGAAATACTACTCGATTTGGTCAAGATTTTAGAAACTCGATGTCTTGATTGCTCTATCGAGTAAGGTCTTCTTTTGAGAATGAGTAATATTCAATCTTCTTTTAAGAAGGAATAATCTTCAATCTTCTTCTGAGAAGGAATAATCTTCAATCTTCTTCTAAGAAGGAATAATCTTCAGTCTTTTTCTGATAAAGAGAAATCTTCGGTCATTTTTTACAAAGTTGAGTGTGATTGACTTCTTTGTATTTGACGTTGACTCGTTCAATCCTTTTCAAACTTCGAAAAAAAAATCTTATATTCTTTCGCGAATGAGAACTCTTCTTTCTTAAGTAAAAAACATAATGAATCCCTTCTTTGCAGATCTTAACACCTTTATTGATGGTTTCAAATACATCATTCTTTATAATATTTGATTTTGAAGTTCACCCTCAACTTTAGGATTTGATCTATTTTGGTGCAATCTATCCATATATTCTCACGAGACCATGCAGGAACGTTGTTGAATTTCTCAAGTAATTTATTATTCTTCTATTGTTCTTCTAAGAAAAATGTAGTACCCATTTGCACTTTTTGAGTGTACTCTTTAATTCAAATATTTATCGAGTTTGATTAGTGAGCTCTAAGTCAATCCTCATATTAGATATTATGCTCAAATCATTATTACACGCATGATAATCAGAAACTTTTATATTTTATTAGAATTGAAAAACATAGATTGACAAACTCGACTAAAACTTGAAAATTGAAGAAAGTCTAACGTACCTAAAACAACTAACTGGATTGAAACTCAAAAAGAGAAGGTCTTTCTGGGGGGATGGACTACTTGAACTTAACATTGCTACTTTGACTAGACGACTCTTTTGACGGATCCAAAATGACACAGATGAGGGTTTAAAACATTTGGGACCAATTATCACCCGATTGGAAGTAAACCAAGGTTAACCATTGACTCTAAAGGTTTGACTCTTAACCACATGATTAAAGTTTCGATATAGAATAGCCCAAGTTCGATAGGAAATATCGAATCGAAATGCATTATAAGTCTGTAGTGACCAAGAAGGTGAGAAAGGTTAGAAATGGGTCTACCCCTAATTAGGATTGAGCCTTTGATCAGACAAAATGATTTGACCATAAGATCGAATCTTCCTATACAAAGTGGTCTGGATCTTTAAAAGAGAAACCAATTAGTCTAACTGATTTGGCATTGATCAATTTGATCCATTTGTCAATTGGGCCACCTGGTTTAATTGGTTCAAATTAATCGGTACATTTTACCGATTGGGTCAGACCGATATTGCAGGTTTTGTTTGATTATTCTGGATCGATCCGCCCACTTACCTATTGGTTGGATTGAATAAAGCAACCCGGGAACACCCATAGTCAGTTCGGGTCGTGACCTATAGGAAGGCTTCTAGACTCTAGGTTTACTACATGCAATACAATTTATCTCGCCACCCTTACCCAAGCACACCTATATACCTTTCGATACGTGGTGACTTGGTTTGATATACCGTATAGGTGATAATCTAAAACCTCAACTCACTTCTCTGAAGCCAAAAACAGTCAGTTTGATCTCCAGTTGAGAGGTGGCGCACGATGCTGAGCAAAGGCCCACTTAAATACCTCTCGTCTAGAATAGACATAGTCTATCCCCCTCGTACAGTAGGGTACAGCGGGGCAAGATCTTGTTTAGGCACCGGTTTTGACCAAGAAGTGCAATTGATATACTTAGATTATCTTTTACATACCTATAGGTAGGAGTCAAGAATTGTAGCTTTCATAAATGGTTTGGCATCTCACGAGGGGACCGACCACGTACTAGTACTACGTTGGCAATCGGGACATGTGACTGTGTGGCTCACAATAGGTCAAAGGCTCAGGTCGCTCCAGCCTGGGTGCATCAATATACCTCTCAGAATCACCTGATCAGACGGTATTGATGCCCCAGTTTGATATACCCTAAGGTACGTGACTGGAGTTGTGGTTTTCATGAATGACGTCGCATCTTCGAAGAGACTGGGCCACGGACTAGTGCCACGTTGGCTATATGGGACGTGTGTGTGAGTAAAACAATAAACGTGCATGTGGTGTGTGCAAAACAGGGTGGGGTGTGCCCGGGGCCTTTTTCAAACACATGAGGCCATGGGCCAGATTATGTCATCACATATGGATATCAAATGAATATTGATCAAGAAACTAATACAAAACCCATCACATCGAAATTAAGATGAAAGGAAACACATCACAAATATATCTATAGAGATCATGACACATTATATGGGCATATAACACAAATAATAATTAATCTGATCCAACATTAAAAAGGCCCACAAATTTGTTGTCTATGGTCTAATCAAGGGTTACTTTTGGGTGATCCAAAATAAATCGAGATTCCAATAGATGTTACATTGATGATAGGATGACAATGGTGGAGATGAGCTCACTCTCAGGAACATTAATTGTGTTAAAATTAGATAAATTCGGATTTTCTGTGAATTTGGAAAATACAATCCGAACTTACATCGATGATATCTAAGGCTCCCGATAACAAAATCGAGTGAACTCAATTTCTAAATTAATCTACCCGATGAGATCTACATTTTATTAATAGGTGCCTAGACTTAATTCTCACCAGAAAGTTCTGTAAAAACGTTTTAACGTTGCTGTCCCAACCTTCATTCAGAAATAATTCCAGATTGAAGTTGCATCGATGATATCTAAGGCTTCTGATAACGAAATTGAGTGAACTCAGGTTCTAAATTAATCTACTCGATGAGATCTACGTTTTACTAAGAGGTTCCTAGACTTAATTCAAACTAGAATATTCTGTGAAAACGTTTTAACATTGTTATCCCAACCTTCATTCAGCAACAATTCCAGATTTACAGATTGAACTTGCATCGATGATATCTAAGGCTTCCGATAATGAAATTGAGTGAACTCAGGTTCTAAATTAATCTACTCGATGAGATCTACGTTTTATTAAAGGTTTCCAGACTTAATTCTCACTAGAATATTCTGTAAAAAAGTTTTAACATTGTTGTCCCAACTAAATTCAACAACAATTCCAAATTTACAGATTGAACTTACATCGATGATATCTAAGGCTTCCGATAACGAAATTGAGTGAACTCAAATTTTAAATTAATCTACTCGATGAGATCTACGTTTTATTAAGAGGTTCTCAGACTTAATTCTCACTAAAATATTTTGTAAAAATGTTTGAACATTACTGTCCCAACCTTTATCATTCCATCATTTTCATATGTCAATTTGAATCTTTCATTATTTAGGGGTCATCAAAAAGTGATCCTTAATTGAAAAAAAAAATGCAATACCCAAAATCTTCTACAATCAAGACAAAAAAATAAATAAACAGAAAAAATAAATAAAATAAATCTAACTAATTAAAAAAAAAAAACTAAGTCATCTTGGCAATGCTCTCATACTTGGGGTTTTTCAAGTTTGATCCTCAATAGTCCCCAGTGGAGTCGCCACTGAAAGCGCCCTCGATCCGCGAGGTGCGCGGATCCACTTTTGACCCTTGAGGTTTGGGAGTCGCCACCTAGTTGTTAAGGTCTAGGAACCAAACTGACTCTAAAAAAGGCAAACTAATCTACGAAAGAGAAAAAGAGTCCGGGGATCACGTTACGGGATTGGAAGGTGTTAGGCACCAACCCCGCCCAGCCAAAGCCGGTCTCTACTAACGTCCCAAATAAATCACATTGCTAAAAACCTAGATAAAAATAAAAATAAAAATTTTATACCTTTCCGATAGCAAGGATTTTGTTCCCTCAGATCTAACAAAAATAGTTCCTTGTACCGTACTCCTTTGCTTCGTTCTATCTCCGGATTTGATTTCGGATCTCCAAGGTAAGGTATCTCCTTATTTTTGGATCTGAAATCTTCAAGTTTATTGCGGATTTTGAGATGTTTTTGGAAGGCTTTTAGGCGTTCTTTAGGCTAAAATTGAAGGAGGGATGTTAGGTAAGGAGTTGGGGCTCCAAAATTAGGGTTTATGGGAGGCTAGGGGGCCTTCTAGACCTACTTCTCTTAGGGTTTATGATTTGATACGAAAATAGGGTGTGAGCATCTCTATTTATAGATGTTTTTAAGGGTTGATTTGGATAGAGTTAGTATTTAATTAGAGTTCTTTTAATTAGAGTTGTGTTTTAGTTAGACTTGTTTTAGGTAGAATTGTGTTTTAATTATAATTATTTTAGGTAGAATTGTTTTTAAGTTAGAACTCTATTAGATTAAGTTATTATTTAATTAGAACTCTATTATGACTTTTGGTCTTACTTGATTGACTTTTAATGTTTTGACTTTAGTCTTAATTGATTGACTTTTAATATCTTGACTTCAGTCTTGCTTAATTGACTTTAATTTTGACCTTAGTCTCACTTGATTGAATTTAATACCTTGACCTTAGTCTTGTTTGATTGACTTTAATTTTTTGGAGAACCCTCCTCTATTATATCTTTAATTCTTTGGACCCCCCAATTGAGGGGTCCTTAAAGAAATATCTCACGAACCCTCAACAATTTTCCATGAGAGTCCGATTGATCGATTTTCTTAGTTCAAAATTTTAAATTAACTTCATTAATGTTTAACTTTAATTATTTAATGTTTTATTTATTAATTTCGAAATTTTTAATTATAAAAATTATGAAATTACCATTTTACCCCCGGAGAGGACTTTTCACGTTTTAAGTCAGTTTTTAATGTTCTATGATGTTTTAGAATCGATTTTTCGTAAGGAATTCAATGGAAATATTAGTTTGTGTCATTTATGAAATTTTTTATGTGAAATGGTTGTGAACTTTATGAGGGGCATGTTCGTAATTTTGTCAAATTTTGTGAAAATTGGCGAAGTGATTTATTTGATTTCGATTTGTTGTTTTATGTGTTCGAAAGGATTTTCCTAATCGTAACGTAGGCTCTAAAGTTATTTTGATGTTAGGGGTATTTGGGTAATTTGGTCAATTTTTAGTGATTTTTATCGTGAAGCTTCTTTTTGGTCTAAAAAATGATGATTTCTATGTTCTGAGGTCAAATTTTCCTAGCGTAACGTGGTTTCTACAGTTTTGTCAGTTCGAGATACATCTTCCGGATTTCTAAAACATATCTGGTAACAAAATAAAGCAATGGAATAAACATCCATCATTGGGAATCATTGCGATCGGGCTGACGAGTTGATTAATCAGGCGAGTGCAAAAATGGGGTGTCTACAGATGCCCCTCTTTGGCAGAGGGTTGAAGCAAACTAGATAGCAAATCTATTTTGGTAGATAGTGTGATATCCGAATGCCGAAGCTAGTGACAGTTCATTTTGCAGCCTGATTTAGCAATTCGTCGGGGTGTTCGGATCCTTGAGGGTAAAGCTCTCCCCGAAAAAAAATGTTGTCAGGTCCTCGAGCGTGAGCTCTCACTGACAGTGTCAGATCCTTGAATTTTATAAAATTCTCCTTGACTAATGAAAAAGTACACGTGTGTGCAAAGGTGTGATGCTTACTGAGTAAAAATGTGTCAGGTCCTAGAGATCTTCTCTCACTGACAACAATAATTCAAAATTGAAATGTGTTTATGCAACGAAAGCAATCATAGCAAGGTCGAATAATGAGGTAATTAGAGTCATAAAAATGTAGGAACTTCGTTAAATCCTATTTGAAGTTAGAAAAAGTTTGAGTCTCGTATATCAGACTCGAGCCTATTGTAGCCACGCTTCTCGGGCTAAAGAACTTAAACAATCATGTTAATTTGATATGATTCAAACAAAGTTGGAGTCTCGTTTCTCGGACTCTGGCTAAGGTTTACAGGAACTTAAACAATCCTATTAAACATGGAGTCTCGTTTCTCGGACTCGAGCTAAGGTTTGTAGGCACTTCAAAAAGCCTATTCATTCTATGATTCAAAAAGTTGGAGTCTACCTTCTCGGACTCGAACCTAGGTTTGTAGGCACTTCAAAAAACCTACTCCTTCTATGATTCAAAAAGTTGGAGTCTCGTTTCTCGGACTCGAACTTAAGTTTATAGGCACTTCAAAAAGCCTATTCATTCTATGATTCAAGAAGTTGGAGTCTCGTTTCTCGGACTCGAACTTAGGTTTATGGGCACTTCAAAAAGCTTATTCATTATATGATTTAAAAAGTTGGAGTCTCGTTTCTCGGACTCGAACTTAGGTTTATAGGCACTTCAAAAAGCCTATTCATTCTATGATTCAAAAAGTTGGAGTCTCGTTTCGTGGACTCGAACTTAGGTTTGTAGGCACTTCAAAAAGCCCACTCATTCTATGATTCAAAAATTTGGAATCTCGTTTCTCGGACTCGAACTTAGGTTTGTAGGCACTTCAAAAAGCCCACTCATTCTATGATTCAAAAAGTTGGAATCTCGTTTCTCGGACTCGAACTTAGGTTTGTAGGCACTTCAAAAAGTCCACTCATTCTATGATTCAAAAAGTTGGAGTCTCGTTTCTTGGACTCGAACTTAGGTTTGTAGGCACTTCAAAAAGTCTATTCATTCTATGATTTAAAAAGTTGGAGTCTCGTTTCTCGGACTCGAACTTACTAAGTCAAGTTTCTCGGACTTAGATTTATAGGAATTTAAACAATCCTATTAATTCATTCTATGATTCGAAATCGAGCTCAAAGTTTCAAAGATCAGGCCTTTATTGGCTTATCATGCATCTGGATTCATAATTATCATTGGGCTTCGCCAGACTTTTAAGCTTTTGTAAGATTTTCTTTTTATCATGTGATTAAGAACAAAAACTTTGGAATTAAAATGACCTTAAAAAATGCCCCTAGTTTCAAGGCTGACTTTAACTGGGACTTGACTACGAGACTGATGGAATGGATTACGCTTGAAAAATACGGACTATGATGTATGACAGATAGAAGAACTGACATTCTTTTAAATTTAAGACTCTTAAGATTATCATATGTACAATAAAGAATTGATCATTATTTTTGAGAAATGCTTGAGTTGGACTTCAAAAATCTTAATAAATATTATAATAGAATATCTTTCTCTTCAAAGTGGTCGATGATTCTACATCTTCCATTAGCGAACACTTGAACAAGTAAACATACTTTTAAAGATCCTACAATGTTCAAGATGACTTCTGATTTTTTTGACTTCAACATTGTCTTCATCGAATGTGAGCTCTTAGCTAAAAAATGAATATTGTGGCTTGAATGGTTCTGCATTTTCTAATTTCTGCACAAGCTTCTTTATGAATTTTTCTTCTTGATGGGACCTTTCCTCCCATTTGATGATGCACTAATTTTTGCCTAGATCGCCTCTTCAGGTTTTCAATCTAGCGGACTTTGTTTTTCTTTTTCTGATGATGCATTGATTTTTGCCTAGGTCGTCTTTTCAGGTTTTCAACCTAGCAGGCTTTCTTTTTTATAGTTATGCCCTAAATTTTGCCTAAATCGCCTTTTCGGGTTTTCGACTTATCGGACTTTTCTTTTTTTTCTTGATGATCTTGAATAACTAACTTGACAATTTCTTGATTCCCTGCACCTTAACCGAGTCAATTAGCATTCAGGAGGACTTAATAGGTGGGCTTAGGGTATGGTTTAGAAAGAAAAGATATAAGGCTCAACTTCTCAAAATGCCCCTAGTTTGATATTCTCTCTTTTCTGTCAATTATTTTAATTTTTTCTAAATGCCCCTAATTTGGCATTCTTTTCTTTTTATCAATTCTTTTGATTCTTTTTTCTAATGCCCTTAGTTTGGCATTCTTTTTTTTTTGAACATTTCAATAGGAGATTTTCTTTTTAGATGACATTTTTCTTAAGAGAATACACTTATTCTTTTCGTAACCGGGCCTGAAGTAACTTCTCAGGTTGCCTACGTACCCTAAATATTTCCTCTTTTTGTTTTTTGGGATCAGGTCAAAACGTAGTTCATACTAAGATTCCCTCCCAAGGTTGGTCAGCGTAGTTTAGAAAGAAGAGGCTATTGATTTTTTTTTTTAAAGACTGCGAGGGGCTAAAGATGGTTGTCTTCTTCTTGGTAAGACAGGAAAATGGTTCGACAAATGAAGGTATCCTTTTGTGAAATACTACTCGATTTGGTCAAGATTTTAGAAACTCGATGTCTTGATTGCTCTATCGAGTAAGGTCTTCTTTTGAGAATAAGTAATCTTCAATCTTCTTCTGAGAAGGAATAATCTTCAATCTTCTTCTAAGAAGGAATAATCTTCATTCTTTTTCTGATAAAGAGAAATCTTCGGTCATTTTTTACAAAGTTGAGTGTGATTGACTTCTTTGTATTTGACGTTGACTCGTTCAATCCTTTCCAAACTTCGAAAAAAAAATCTTATATTCTTTCGCGAATGAGAACTCTTCTTTCTTAAGTAAAAAACATAATGAATCCCTTCTTTGCAGATCTTAACACCTTTGTTGATGGTTTCAAATACATCATTCTTTATAATATTTGATTTTGAAGTTCACCCTCAACTTTAGGATTTGATCTATTTTGGTGCAATCTATCCATATATTCTCACGAGACCATGCAGGAATGTTGTTGAATTTCACAAGTAAATTTATTATTCTTCTATTATTCTTCTATTGTTCTTCTAAGGAAAATGTAGTACCCATTTGCACTTTTTGAGTGTACTCTTTAATTCAAATATTTATCGAGTTTGATTAGTGAGCTCTAAGTCAATCCTCATATTAGATATTATGCTCAAATCATTATTACACGCATGATAATCAGAAACTTTTATATTTTATTGGAATTGAAAAACATAGATTGACAAACTCGACTAAAACTTGAAAATTGAAGAAAGACTAACGTACGTAAAACAACTAACTGGATTGAAACTCAAAGAGAGAAGGTCTTTTTGGGTGGATGGACTACTTGAACTTAACATTGGTACTTTGACTAGATGACTCTTTTGACGGATCCAAAATGACACAGATGAGGGTTTAAAACATTTGGGACCAATTATCACCCGATTGGAAGTAAACCAAGGTTAACCATTGACTCTAAAGGTTTGACTCTTAACCACATGATTAAAGTTTCGATATAGAATAGCGCAAGTTCGATGGGAAATATCGAATCGAAATGCATTATAAGTCTGTAGTGACCAAGAAGGTGAGAAAGGTTAGAAATGGGTCTACCCCTAATTAGGATTGAGCCTTTGATCAGACAAAATGATTTGACCATAAGATCGAATCTTCCTATACAAAGTGGTCTGGATCTTTAAAAGAGAAACCAATTAGTCTAACTGATTTGGCATTGATCAATTTGATCCATTTGTCAATTGGGCCACCTGGTTTAATTGGTTCAAATTAATCGGTACATTTTACCGATTGGGTCAGACCGATATTGCAGGTTTTGTTTGATTATTCTGGATCGATCCGCCCACTTACCTATTGGTTGGATTGAATAAAGCAACCCGGGAACACCCATAGTCAGTTCGGGTCGTGACCTATAGGAAGGCTTCTAGACTCTAGGTTTACTACATGCAATACAATTTATCTGGCCACCCTTGCCCAAGCACACCTATATACCTTTCGATACGTGGTGACTTGGTTTGATATACCGTATAGGTGATAATCTAAAACCTCAACTCACTTCTCTGAAGCCAAAAACAGCCAGTTTGATCTCCAGTTGAGAGGTGGCGCACGATGCTGAGCAAAGGCCCACTTAAATACCTCTCGTCTAGAATAGACATAGTCTATCCCCCTCGTACAGTAGGGTACAGCGGGGCAAGATCTTGCTTAGGCACCGGTTTTGACCAAGAAGTGCAATTGATATACTTAGATTATCTTTTACATACCTATGGGTACGAGTCAAGAATTGTAGCTTTCATAAATGGTTTGGCATCCCACGAGGGGACCGACCACGTACTAGTACTACGTTGGCAATCGGGACATGTGACTGTGTGGCTCACAATAGGTCAAAGGCTCAGGTCGCTCCAGCCTGGGTGCATCAATATACCTCTCAGAATCACCTGATCAGACGGTATTGATGCCCCAGTTTGATATACCCTAAGGTACGTGACTGGAGTTGTGGTTTTCATGAATGACGTCGCATCTTCGAAGAGACCGGGCCACGGACTAGTGCCACGTTGGCTATATGGGACGTGTGTGTGAGTAAAACAATAAACGTGCATGTGGTGTGTGCAAAACAGGGTGGGGTGTGCCCGGGGCCTTTTTCAAACACATGGGCCCATGGGCCAGATTATGTCATCACATATGGATATCAAATGAATATTGATCAAGAAAATAATACAAAACCCATCACATCGAAATTAAGATGAAAGGAAACACATCACAAATATATCTGTAGAGATCATGACACATTATATGGGCATATAACACAAATAATAATTAATCTGATCCAACATTAAAAAGGCCCACAAATTTGTTGTCTATGGTCTAATCAAGGGTTACTTTTGGGTGATCCAAAATAAATCGAGATTCCAATAGATGTTACATTGATGATAGGATGACAATGGTGGAGATGAGCTCACTCTCAGGAACATTAATTGTGTTAAAATTAGATAAATTCGGATTTTCTGTGAATTTGGAAAATACAATCCGAACTTACATCGATGATATCTAAGGCTCCCGATAACAAAATCGAGTGAACTCAATTTCTAAATTAATCTACCCGATGAGATCTACATTTTATTAAGAGGTGCCTAGACTTAATTCTCACCAGAAAGTTCTGTAAAAACGTTTTAACGTTGCTGTCCCAACCTTCATTCAGAAATAATTCCAGATTGAACTTGCATCGATGATATCTAAGGCTTCTGGTAACGAAATTGAGTGAACTCAGGTTCTAAATTAATCTACTCGATGAGATCTACGTTTTACTAAGAGGTTCCTAGACTTAATTATTCACTAGAATATTCTGTGAAAACGTTTTAACATTATTGTCCCAACCTTCATTCAGCAACAATTCCAGATTTACAGATTGAACTTGCATCGATGATATCTAAGGCTTCCGATAATGAAATTGAGTGAACTCAGGTTCTAAATTAATCTACTCGATGAGATCTACGTTTTATTAAAGGTTCCCAGACTTAATTCTCACTAGAATATTCTGTAAAAAAGTTTTAACATTGCTGTCCCAACTAAATTCAACAACAATTCCAGATTTACAGATTGAACTTACATCGATGATATCTAAGGCTTCCGATAACGAAATTGAGTGAACTCAAATTTTAAATTAATCTACTCGATGAGATCTACGTTTTATTAAGAGGTTCTCAGACTTAATTCTCACTAAAATATTTTGTAAAAACGTTTGAACATTACTGTCCCAACCTTCATCATTCCATCATTTTCATATGTTAATTTGAATCTTTCATTATTTAGGGGTCATTAAAAAGTGATCCTTAATTGAAAAAAAAAATGCAATACCCAAAATCATCTACAATCAAGACAAAAAAATAAATAAAATAAATCTAGCTAAATAATAAAAGAAAAACTAGGTCATCTTGGCAATGCTCTCGTACTTGGGGTTTTTCAAGTTTGATCCTCAATAGTCCCTAGTGGAGTCGCCACTGAAAGCGCCCTCGATCCGCGAGGTGCGCGGATCCACTTTTGACCCTTGAGGTTTGGGAGTCGCCACCTAGTTGTTAAGGTCTAGGAACCAAACTGACTATAAAAAAGGTAAACTAATCTACGAAAGAGAAAAAGAGTCCGGGGATCACGTTACGGGATTGAAAGGTGTTAGACACCAACCCCGCCCAGCCAAAGCCGGTCTCTACTAACGGCCCAAATAAATCACATTGCTAAAAACCTAGATAAAAATAAAAATTTTATACCTTTCCGATAGCAAGGATTTTGTTCCCTCAGATCTGACAAAAATAGCTCCTTGTACCGTACTCCCTTGCTTCGTTCTATCTCCGGATTTAATTTCGGATCTCCAAGGCAAGGTATCTCCTTATTTTTGGATCTGAACTCTTCAAGTTTGTTGCGGATTTTGGGATGTTTTTGGAAGGCTTTTAGGCGTTCTTTAGGCTAAAATTGAAGGAGGGATGTTAGGTAAGGAGTTGAGGCTCCAAAATTAGGGTTTATGGGAGGCTAGGGGGCCTTCTAGACCTACTTCTCTTAGGGTTTATGATTTGATACGAAAATAGGGTGTGAGCACCTCTATTTATAGATGTTTTTAGGGGTTGATTTGGATAGAGTCAGTATTTAATTAGAGTTCTTTTAATTAGAGTTGTGTTTTAGTTAGACTTGTTTTAGGTAGAATTGTGTTTTAATTAGAATTGTTTTAGGTAGAATTGTTTTTAAGTTAGAACTCTATTAGATTAAGTTATTATTTAATTAGAACTCTATTATGACTTTTGGTCTTATTTGATTGACTTTTAATGTTTTGACTTTAGTCTTAATTGATTGACTTTTAATATCTTGACTTCAGTCTTGCTTAATTGACTTTAATTTTGACCTTAGTCTCACTTGATTGACTTTAATACCTTGACCTTAGTCTTGCTTGATTGACTTTAATTTTTTGGAGAACCCTCCTCTATTATATCTTTAATTCTTTGGACCCCCAAATGGAGGGGTCCTTAAAGAAATATCTCACGAACCCTCAACAATTTTCCATGAGAGTCCGATTGATCGATTTTCTTAGTTCAAAATTTTAAATTAACTTCATTAATGTTTCACTTTAATTATTTAATGTTTTATTTATTAATTTCGAAATTTTTAATTATAAAAATTATCAAATTACCATTTTACCCCCGGAGAGGACTTTTCACGTTTTAAGTCGGTTTTTAATGTTCTATGATGTTTTAGAATCGATTTTTCGTAAGGAATTCAATGGAAATATTAGTTTGTGTCATTTATGAAATTTTTTATGTGAAATGGTTGTGAACTTTATGAGGGGCATGTTCGTAATTTTGTCAAATTTTGTGAAAATTGGCGAAGTGATTTATTTGATTTCGATTTGTTGTTTTATGTGTTCGAAAGGATTTTCCTAATCGTAACGTAGGCTCTAAAGTTGTTTTGATGTTAGGGGTATTTTGGTAATTTGGTCAATTTTTAGTGATTTTTATCGTGAAGCTTCTTTTTGGTCTAAAAAATGATGATTTCTATGTTCTGAGGTCAAATTTTCCTAGCGTAGCGTGGTTTTTACAGTTTTGTCAGTTCGAGATACATCTTCCGGATTTCTAAAACATATCTGGTAACAAAATAAAGCAATGGAATAAACATCCATCATTGGGAATCATTGCGATCGGGCTGACGAGTTGATTAATCAGGCGAGTGCAAAAATGGGGTGTCTACAGATGCCCCTCTTTGGCAGAGGGTTGAAGCAAACTAGATAGCAAATCTATTTTGGTAGATAGTGTGATATCCGAATGCCGAAGCTAGTGACAGTTCATTTTGCAGCCTGATTTAGCAATTCGTCGGGGTGTTCGGATCCTTGAGGGTAAAGCTCTCCCCGAAAAAAAATGTTGTCAGGTCCTCGAGCGTGAGCTCTCACTGACAGTGTCAGATCCTTGAATTTTATAAAATTCTCCTTGACTAATGAAAAAGTACACGTGTGTGCAAAGGTGTGATGCTTACTGAGTAAAAATGTGTCAGGTCCTAGAGATCTTCTCTCACTGACAACAATAATTCAAAATTGAAATGTGTTTATGCAACGAAAGCAATCATAGCAAGGTCGAATAATGAGGTAATTAGAGTCATAAAAATGTAGGAACTTCGTTAAATCCTATTTGAAGTTAGAAAAAGTTTGAGTCTCGTATATCAGACTCGAGCCTATTGTAGCCACGCTTCTCGGGCTAAAGAACTTAAACAATCATGTTAATTTGATATGATTCAAACAAAGTTGGAGTCTCGTTTCTCGGACTCTGGCTAAGGTTTACAGGAACTTAAACAATCCTATTAAACATGGAGTCTCGTTTCTCGGACTCGAGCTAAGGTTTGTAGGCACTTCAAAAAGCCTATTCATTCTATGATTCAAAAAGTTGGAGTCTACCTTCTCGGACTCGAACCTAGGTTTGTAGGCACTTCAAAAAACCTACTCCTTCTATGATTCAAAAAGTTGGAGTCTCGTTTCTCGGACTCGAACTTAAGTTTATAGGCACTTCAAAAAGCCTATTCATTCTATGATTCAAGAAGTTGGAGTCTCGTTTCTCGGACTCGAACTTAGGTTTATGGGCACTTCAAAAAGCTTATTCATTATATGATTTAAAAAGTTGGAGTCTCGTTTCTCGGACTCGAACTTAGGTTTATAGGCACTTCAAAAAGCCTATTCATTCTATGATTCAAAAAGTTGGAGTCTCGTTTCGTGGACTCGAACTTAGGTTTGTAGGCACTTCAAAAAGCCCACTCATTCTATGATTCAAAAATTTGGAATCTCGTTTCTCGGACTCGAACTTAGGTTTGTAGGCACTTCAAAAAGCCCACTCATTCTATGATTCAAAAAGTTGGAATCTCGTTTCTCGGACTCGAACTTAGGTTTGTAGGCACTTCAAAAAGTCCACTCATTCTATGATTCAAAAAGTTGGAGTCTCGTTTCTTGGACTCGAACTTAGGTTTGTAGGCACTTCAAAAAGTCCACTCATTCTATGATTCAAAAAGTTGGAGTCTCGTTTCTCGGACTCGAACTTACTAAGTCACGTTTCTCGGACTTAGATTTATAGGAATTTAAACAATCCTATTAATTCATTCTATGATTCGAAATCGAGCTCAAAGTTTAAAAGATCAGGCCTTTATTGGCTTATCATGCATCTGGATTCATAATTATCATTGGGCTTCGCCAGACTTTTAAGCTTTTGTAAGATTTTCTTTTTATCATGTGATTAAGAACAAAAACTTTGGAATTAAAATGACCTTCAAAAATGCCCCTAGTTTCAAGGCTGACTTTAACTGGGACTTGACTACGAGACTGATGGAATGGATTACGCTTGAAAAATACGGACTCTGATGTATGACAGATAGAAGAACTGACATTCTCTTAAATTTAAGACTCTTAAGATTATCATATGTACAATAAAGAATTGATCATTATTTTTGAGAAATGCTTGAGTTGGACTTAAAAAATCTTAATAAATATTATAATAGAATATCTTTCTCTTCAAAGTGGTCGATGATTCTACATCTTCCATTAGCGAACACTTGAACAAGTAAACATACTTTTGAAGATCCTACAATGTTCAAGATGACTTCTGATTTTTTTGACTTCAACATTGTCTTCATCGAATGTGAGCTCTTAGCTAAAAAATGAATATTGTGGCTTGAATGGTTCTGCATTTTCTAATTTCTGCACAAGCTTCTTTCTGAATTTTTCTTCTTGATGGGACCTTTCCTCCCATTTGATGATGTCCTAATTTTTGCCTAGATCGCCTCTTCAGGTTTTCAATCTAGCGGACTTTGTTTTTCTTTTTCTGATGATGCATTGATTTTTACCTAGGTCGTCTTTTCAGGTTTTCAACCTAGCAGGCTTTCTTTTTTATAGTTATGCCCTAAATTTTGCCTAAATCGCCTTTTCGGGTTTTCGACTTATCGGACTTTTCTTTTTTTTCTTGATGATCTTGAATAACTAACTTGACAATTTCTTGGTTCCCTGCACCTTAACCGAGTCAATTAGCATTCAAAAGGACTTAATAGGTGGGCTTAGGGTATGGTTTAGAAAGAAAAGATATAAGGCTCAACTTTCCAAAATGGCCCTAGTTTGATATTCTCTCTTTTCTATCAATTATTTTAATTTTTTCTAAATGCCCCTAGTTTGGCATTCTTTTCTTTTTATCAATTCTTTTGATTCTTTTTTCTAATGCCCTTAGTTTGGCATTCTTTTTTTTTTGAACATTTCAATAGGAGATTTTCTTTTTAGATGACATTTTTCTTAAGAGAATACACTTATTCTTTTCGTAACCGGGCCTGAAGTAACTTCTCAGGTTGCCTACGTACCCCAAATATTTCCTTTTTTTTTTTTTTGGGATCAGGTCAAAACGTAGTTCATACTAAGATTCCCTCCCAAGGTTGGTCAGCGTAGTTTAGAAAGAAGAGGCTATTGATATTTTTTTTTTAAAGACTGCGAGGGGCTAAAGATGGTTGTCTTCTTCTCGGTAAGACAGGAAAATGGTTCGACAAAAGAAGGCATCCTTTTGTGAAATACTACTCGATTTGGTCAAGATTTTAGAAACTCGATGTCTTGATTGCTCTATCGAGTAAGGTCTTCTTTTGAGAATGAGTAATCTTCAATCTTCTTCTGAGAAGGAATAATCTTCAATCTTCTTCTGAGAAGGAATAATCTTCAGTCTTTTTCTGATAAAGAGAAATCTTCGGTCATTTTTTACAAAGTTGAGTGTGATTGACTTCTTTGTATTTGACGTTGACTCGTTCAATCCTTTCCAAACTTCGAAAAAAAAATCTTATATTCTTTCGCGAATGAGAACTCTTCTTTCTTAAGTAAAAAACATAATGAATCCCTTCTTTGCAGATCTTAACACCTTTGTTGATGGTTTCAAATACATCATTCTTTATAATATTTGATTTTGAAGTTCACCTTCAACTTTAGGATTTGATCTATTTTGGTGCAATCTATCCATATATTCTCACGAGACCATGCAGGAACGTTGTTGAATTTCTCAAGTAAATTTATTATTCTTCTATTATTCTTCTATTGTTCTTCTAAAGAAAATGTAGTACCCATTTGCACTTTTTGAGTGTACTCTTTAATTCAAATATTTATCGAGTTTGATTAGTGAGCTCTAAGTCAATCCTCATATTAGATATTATGCTCAAATCATTATTACACGCATGATAATCAGAAACTTTTATATTTTATTGGAATTGAAAAACATAGATTGACAAACTCGACTAAAACTTGAAAATTGAAGAAAGGCTAACGTACCTAAAACAACTAACTGAATTGAAACTCAAAGAGAGAAGGTCTTTCTGGTTGATGGACTACTTGAACTTAACATTGCTACTTTGACTAGACGACTCTTTTGACGGATCCGAAATGACACAGATAAGGGTTTAAAACATTTGGGACCAATTATCACCCGATTGGAAGTAAACCAAGGTTAACCATTGACTCTAAAGGTTTGACTCTTAACCACATGATTAAAGTTTCGATATAGAATAGCGCAAGTTCGATGGGAAATATCGAATCGAAATGCATTATAAGTCTGTAGTGACCAAGAAGGTGAGAAAGGTTAGAAATGGGTATACCCCTAATTAGGATTGAGCCTTTGATCAGACAAAATGATTTGACCATAAGATCGAATCTTCCTATACAAAGTGGTCTGGATCTTTAAAAGAGAAACCAATTAGTCTAACTGATTTGGCATTGATCAATTTGATCCATTTGTCAATTGGGCCACCTGGTTTAATTGGTTCAAATTAATCGGTACATTTTACCGATTGGGTCAGACCGATATTGCAGGTTTTGTTTGATTATTCTGGATCGATCCGCCCACTTACCTATTGGTTGGATTGAATAAAGCAACCCGGGAACACCCATAGTCAGTTCGGGTCGTGACCTATAGGAAGGCTTCTAGACTCTAGGTTTACTACATGCAATACAATTTATCTGGCCACCCTTGCCCAAGCACACCTATATACCTTTCGATACGTGGTGACTTGGTTTGATATACCGTATAGGTGATAATCTAAAACCTCAACTCACTTCTCTGAAGCCAAAAACAGCCAGTTTGATCTCCAGTTGAGAGGTGGCGCACGATGCTGAGCAAAGGCCCACTTAAATACCTCTCGTCTAGAATAGACATAGTCTATCCCCCTCGTACAGTAGGGTACAGCGGGGCAAGATCTTGCTTAGGCACCGGTTTTGACCAAGAAGTGCAATTGATATACTTAGATTATCTTTTACATACCTATGGGTACGAGTCAAGAATTGTAGCTTTCATAAATGGTTTGGCATCTCACGAGGTGACCGACCACGTACTAGTACTACGTTGGCAATCGGGACATGTGACTGTGTGGCTCACAATAGGTCAAAGGCTCAGGTCGCTCCAGCCTGGGTGCATCAATATACCTCTCAGAATCACCTGATCAGACGGTATTGATGCCCCAGTTTGATATACCCTAAGGTACGTGACTGGAGTTGTGGTTTTCATGAATGACGTCGCATCTTCGAAGAGACCGGGCCACGGACTAGTGCCACGTTGGCTATATGGGACGTGTGTGTGAGTAAAACAATAAACGTGCATGTGGTGTGTGCAAAACAGGGTGGGGTGTGCCCGGGGCCTTTTTCAAACACATGGGCCCATGGGCCAGATTATGTCATCACATATGGATATCAAATGAATATTGATCAAGAAAATAATACAAAACCCATCACATCGAAATTAAGATGAAAGGAAACACATCACAAATATATCTGTAGAGATCATGACACATTATATGGGCATATAACACAAATAATAATTAATCTGATCCAACATTAAAAAGGCCCACAAATTTGTTGTCTATGGTCTAATCAAGGGTTACTTTTGGGTGATCCAAAATAAATCGAGATTCCAATAAATGTTACATTGATGATAGGATGACAATGGTGGAGATGAGCTCACTCTCAGGAACATTAATTGTGTTAAAATTAGATAAATTCGGATTTTCTGTGAATTTGGAAAATACAATCCGAACTTACATCGATGATATCTAAGGCTCCCGATAACAAAATCGAGTGAACTCAATTTCTAAATTAATCTACCCGATGAGATCTACATTTTATTAATGGTGCCTAGACTTAATTCTCACCAGAAAGTTCTGTAAAAACGTTTTAACGTTGCTGTCCCAACCTTCATTCAGAAATAATTCCAGATTGAACTTGCATCGATGATATCTAAGGCTTCTGGTAACGAAATTGAGTGAACTCAGGTTCTAAATTAATCTACTCGATGAGATCTACGTTTTACTAAGAGGTTCATAGACTTAATTATTTACTAGAATATTCTGTGAAAACGTTTTAACATTGTTGTCCCAACCTTCATTCAGCAACAATTCTAGATTTACAGATTGAACTTGCATCGATGATATGTAAGGCTTCCGATAATGAAATTGAGTGAACTCAGGTTCTAAATTAATCTACTCGATAAGATCTACGTTTTATTAAAGGTTCCCAGACATAATTCTCACCAGAATATTCTGTAAAAAAGTTTTAACATTGCTGTCCCAACTAAATTCAACAACAATTCCAGATTTACAGATTGAACTTACATCGATGATATCTAAGGCTTCCGATAACGAAATTGAGTGAACTCAAATTTTAAATTAATCTACTCGATGAGATCTACGTTTTATTAAGAGGTTCTCAGACTTAATTCTCACTAAAATATTTTTGTAAAAACGTTTGAACATTACTGTCCCAACCTTCATCATTCCATCATTTTCATATGTCAATTTGAATCTTTCATTATTTAGGGGTCATCAAAAAGTGATCCTTAATTGAAAAAATAAATGCAATACCCAAAATCATCTACAATCAAGATAAAAAAATAAATAAACAGAAAAAATAAATAAAATAAATCTAACTAAATAATAAAAAAAAAACTAGGTCATCTTGGCAATGCTCTCATACTTAGGGTTTTTCAAGTTTGATCCTCAATAGTCCCCAGTGGAGTCGCCACTGAAAGCGCCCTCGATCCGCGAGGTGCGCGGATCCACTTTTGACCCTTGAGGTTTGGGAGTCGCCACCTAGTTGTTAAGGTCTAGGAACCAAACTGACTCTAAAAAAGGTAAACTAATCTACGAAAGAGAAAAAGAGTCCGGGGATCACGTTACGGGATTGGAAGGTGTTAGCACCAACCCCGCCCAGCCAAAGCCGGTCTCTACTAACGTCCCAAATAAATCACATTGCTAAAAACTTAGATAAAAATAAAAATAAAAATTTTATACCTTTTTGATAGCAAGGATTTTGTTCCCTCAGATATTACAAAAATAGCTCCTTGTACCGTACTCCCTTGCTTCGTTCTATCTCCGGATTTGATTTCGGATCTCCAAGGCAAGGTATCTCTTTATTTTTAGATCTGAACTCTTCAAGTTTGTTGCATATTTTGGGATGTTTTTGAAAGGCTTTTAGGCATTCTTTAGGCTAAAATTGAAGGAGGGATGTTAGGTAAGGAGTTGGGGCTCTAAAATTAGGGTTTATGGGAGGCTAGGGGGCCTTCTAGACCTACTTCTCTTAGGGTTTATGATTTGATACGAAAATAGGGTGTGAGCACCTCTATTTATAGATGTTTTTAGAGGTTGATTTGGATAGAGTCAGTATTTAATTAGAGCTCTTCTAATTAGAGTTGTGTTTTAGTTAGACTTGTTTTAGGTAGAATTGTGTTTTAATTAGAATTGTTTTATGTAGAATTGTTTTTAAGTTAGAACTCTATTAGATTAAGTTATTATTTAATTAGAACTCTATTATAACTTTTGGTCTTATTTGATTGACTTTTAATGTTTTGACTTTAGTCTTAATTGATTGACTTTTAATATCTTGACTTCAGTCTTGCTTAATTGACTTTAATTTTGACCTTAGTCTCACTTGATTGACTTTAATACCTTGACCTTAGTCTTGCTTGATTGACTTTAATTTTTTGGAGAACCCTCCTCTATTATATCTTTAATTCTTTGGACCCCCAAATGGAGGGGTCCTTAAAGAAATATCTCACGAACCCTCAACAATTTTCCATGAGAGTCCGATTGATCGATTTTCTTAGTTCAAAATTTTAAATTAACTTCATTAATGTTTCACTTTAATTATTTAATGTTTTATTTATTAATTTCGAAATTTTTAATTATAAAAATTATCAAATTACCATTTTACCCCCGGAGAGGACTTTTCACGTTTTAAGTCGGTTTTTAATGTTCTATGATGTTTTAGAATCGATTTTTCGTAAGGAATTCAATGGAAATATTAGTTTGTGTCATTTATGAAATTTTTTATGTGAAATGGTTGTGAACTTTATGAGGGGCATGTTCGTAATTTTGTCAAATTTTGTGAAAATTGGCGAAGTGATTTATTTGATTTCGATTTGTTGTTTTATGTGTTCGAAAGGATTTTCCTAATCGTAACGTAGGCTCTAAAGTTGTTTTGATGTTAGGGGTATTTTGGTAATTTGGTCAATTTTTAGTGATTTTTATCGTGAAGCTTCTTTTTGGTCTAAAAAATGATGATTTCTATGTTCTGAGGTCAAATTTTCCTAGCGTACGTGGTTTCTACAGTTTTGTCAGTTCGAGATACATCTTCCGGATTTCTAAAACATATCTGGTAACAAAATAAAGCAATGGAATAAACATCCATCATTGGGAATCATTGCGATCGGGCTGACGAGTTGATTAATCAGGCGAGTGCAAAAATGGGGTGTCTACAGATGCCCCTCTTTGGCAGAGGGTTGAAGCAAACTAGATAGCAAATCTATTTTGGTAGATAGTGTGATATCCGAATGCCGAAGCTAGTGACAGTTCATTTTGCAGCCTGATTTAGCAATTCGTCGGGGTGTTCGGATCCTTGAGGGTAAAGCTCTCCCCGAAAAAAAATGTTGTCAGGTCCTCGAGCGTGAGCTCTCACTGACAGTGTCAGATCCTTGAATTTTATAAAATTCTCCTTGACTAATGAAAAAGTACACGTGTGTGCAAAGGTGTGATGCTTACTGAGTAAAAATGTGTCAGGTCCTAGAGATCTTCTCTCACTGACAACAATAATTCAAAATTGAAATGTGTTTATGCAACGAAAGCAATCATAGCAAGGTCGAATAATGAGGTAATTGGAGTCATAAAAATGTAGGAACTTCGTTAAATCCTATTTGAAGTTAGAAAAAGTTTGAGTCTCGTATATCAGACTCGAGCCTATTGTAGCCACGCTTCTCGGGCTAAAGAACTTAAACAATCATGTTAATTTGATATGATTCAAACAAAGTTGGAGTCTCGTTTCTCGGACTCTGGCTAAGGTTTACAGGAACTTAAACAATCCTATTAAACATGGAGACTCGAGCTAAGGTTTGTAGGCACTTCAAAAAGCCTATTCATTCTATGATTCAAAAAGTTGGAGTCTACCTTCTCGGACTCGAACCTAGGTTTGTAGGCACTTCAAAAAACCTACTCCTTCTATGATTCAAAAAGTTGGAGTCTCGTTTCTCGGACTCGAACTTAAGTTTATAGGCACTTCAAAAAGCCTATTCATTCTATGATTCAAGAAGTTGGAGTCTCGTTTCTCGGACTCGAACTTAGGTTTATGGGCACTTCAAAAAGCTTATTCATTATATGATTTAAAAAGTTGGAGTCTCGTTTCTCGGACTCGAACTTAGGTTTATAGGCACTTCAAAAAGCCTATTCATTCTATGATTCAAAAAGTTGGAGTCTCGTTTCGTGGACTCGAACTTAGGTTTGTAGGCACTTCAAAAAGCCCACTCATTCTATGATTCAAAAATTTGGAATCTCGTTTCTCGGACTCGAACTTAGGTTTGTAGGCACTTCAAAAAGTCCACTCATTCTATGATTCAAAAAGTTGGAGTCTCGTTTCTTGGACTCGAACTTAGGTTTGTAGGCACTTCAAAAAGTCTATTCATTCTATGATTTAAAAAGTTGGAGTCTCGTTTCTCGGACCCGAACTTACTAAATCATGTTTCTCGGACTTAGATTTATATGAATTTAAACAATCCTATTAATTCATTCTATGATTCGAAATCGAGCTCAAAATTTCAAAGATCAGGCCTTTATTGGCTTATCATGCATCTGGATTCATAATTATCATTGGGCTTCGCCAGACTTTTAAGCTTTTGTAAGATTTTCTTTTTATCATGTGATTAAGAACAAAAACTTTGGAATTAAAATGACCTTCAAAAATGCCCCTAGTTTCAAGGCTGACTTTAACTGGGACTTGACTACGAGACTGATGGAATGGATTACGTTTGAAAAATACGGACTATGATGTATGACAGATAGAAGAACTGACATTCTCTTAAATTTAAGACTCTTAAGATTATCATATGTACAATAAAGAATTGATCATTATTTTTGAGAAATGCTTGAGTTGGACTTAAAAAATCTTAATAAATATTATAATAGAATATCTTTCTCTTCAAAGTGGTCGATGATTCTACATCTTCCATTAGCGAACACTTGAACAAGTAAACATACTTTTAAAGATCCTACAATGTTCAAGATGACTTCTGATTTTTTTGACTTCAACATTGTCTTCATCGAATGTGAGCTCTTAGCTGAAAAATGAATATTGTGGCTTGAATGGTTCTGCATTTTCTAATTTCTGCGCAAGCTTCTTTATGAATTTTTCTTCTTGATAGGACCTTTCCTCCCATTTGATGATGCCCTAATTTTTGCCTAGATCGCCTCTTCAGGTTTTCAATCTAGCGGACTTTGTTTTTCTTTTTCTGATGATGCATTGATTTTTGCCTAAGTCGTCTTTTCAGGTTTTCAACCTAGCAGGCTTTCTTTTTTATAGTTATGCCCTAAATTTTGCCTAAATCGCCTTTTCGGGTTTTCGACTTATCGGACTTTTCTTTTTTTTCTTGATGATCTTGAATAACTAACTTGACAATTTCTTGGTTCCCTGCACCTTAACCGAGTCAATTAGCATTCAGGAGGACTTAATAGGTGGGCTTAGGGTATGGTTTAGAAAGAAAAGATATAAGGCTCAACTTCTCAAAATGCCCCTAGTTTGATATTCTCTCTTTTCTGTCAATTATTTTAATTTTTTCTAAATGCCCCTAGTTTGGCATTCTTTTCTTTTTATCAATTCTTTTGATTCTTTTTTCTAATGCCCTTAGTTTGGCATTCTTTTTTTTTTGAACATTTCAATAGGAGATTTTCTTTTTAGATGACATTTTTCTTAAGAGAATACACTTATTCTTTTCGTAACCGGGCCTGAAGTAACTTCTCAGGTTGCCTACGTACCCAAATATTTCCTCTTTTTTTTTTGGGATCAGGTCAAAACGTAGTTCATACTAAGATTCCCTCCCAAGGTTGGTCAGCGTAGTTTAGAAAGAAGAGGCTATTGATATTTTTTTTTTAAAGACTGCGAGGGGCTAAAGATGGTTGTCTTCTTCTTGGTAAGACAGGAAAATGGTTCGACAAATGAAGGTATCCTTTTGTGAAATACTACTCGATTTGGTCAAGATTTTAGAAACTCGATGTCTTGATTGCTCTATCGAGTAAGGTCTTCTTTTGAGAATAAGTAATCTTCAATTTTCTTCTGAGAAGGAATAATCTTCAATCTTCTTCTAAGAAGGAATAATCTTCAGTCTTTTTCTGATAAAGTGAAATCTTCGGTCATTTTTTACAAAGTTGAGTGTGATTGACTTCTTTGTATTTGACGTTGACTCGTTCAATCCTTTCCAAACTTCGAAAAAAAAATCTTATATTCTTTCGCGAATGAGAACTCTTCTTTCTTAAGTAAAAAACATAATGAATCCCTTCTTTGCAGATCTTAACACCTTTGTTGATGGTTTCAAATACATCATTCTTTATAATATTTGATTTTGAAGTTTACCCTCAACTTTAGGATTTGATCTATTTTGGTGCAATCTATCCATATATTCTCACGAGACCATGCATGAACGTTGTTGAATTTCACAAGTAAATTTATTATTCTTCTATTATTCTTCTATTGTTCTTCTAAGGAAAATGTAGTACCCATTTGCACTTTTTGAGTGTACTCTTTAATTCAAATATTTATCGAGTTTGATTAGTAAGCTCTAAATCAATCCTCATATTAGATATTATGCTCAAATCATTATTACACGCATGATAATCAGAAACTTTTATATTTTATTGGAATTGAAAAACATAGATTGACAAACTCGACTAAAACTTGAAAATTGAAGAAAGACTAACGTACCTAAAACAACTAACTGGATTGAAACTCAAAGAGAGAAGGTCTTTTTGGGTGGATGGACTACTTGAACTTAACATTGGTACTTTGACTAGATGACTCTTTTGACGGATCCAAAATGACACAGATGAGGGTTTAAAACATTTGGGACCAATTATCACCCGATTGGAAGTAAACCAAGGTTAACCATTGACTCTAAAGGTTTGACTCTTAACCACATGATTAAAGTTTCGATATAGAATAGCGCAAGTTCGATGGGAAATATCGAATCGAAATGCATTATAAGTCTGTAGTGACCAAGAAGGTGAGAAAGGTTAGAAATGGGTCTACCCCTAATTAGGATTGAGCCTTTGATCAGACAAAATGATTTGACCATAAGATCGAATCTTCCTATACAAAGTGGTCTGGATCTTTAAAAGAGAAATCAATTAGTCTAACTGATTTGGCATTGATCAATTTGATCCATTTGTCAATTGGGCCACCTGGTTTAATTGGTTCAAATTAATCGGTACATTTTACCGATTGGGTCAGACCGATATTGCAGGTTTTGTTTGATTATTCTGGATCGATCCGCCCACTTACCTATTGGTTGGATTGAATAAAGCAACCCGGGAACACCCATAGTCAGTTCGGGTCGTGACCTATAGGAAGGCTTCTAGACTCTAGGTTTACTACATGCAATACAATTTATCTGGCCACCCTTGCCCAAGCACACCTATATACCTTTCGATACGTGGTGACTTGGTTTGATATACCGTATAGGTGATAATCTAAAACCTCAACTCACTTCTCTGAAGCCAAAAACAGCCAGTTTGATCTCTAGTTGAGAGGTGGCGCACGATGCTGAGCAAAGGCCCACTTAAATACCTCTCGTCTAGAATAGACATAGTCTATCCCCCTCGTACAGTAGGGTACAGCGGGGCAAGATCTTGCTTAGGCACCGGTTTTGACCAAGAAGTGCAATTGATATACTTAGATTATCTTTTACATACCTATTGGTACGAGTCAAGAATTGTAGCTTTCATAAATGGTTTGACATCTCACGAGGGGACCGACCACGTACTAGTACTACGTTGGCAATCGGGACATGTGACTGTGTGGCTCACAATAGGTCAAAGGCTCAGGTCGCTCCAGCCTGAGTGCATCAATATACCTCTCAGAATCACCTGATCAGACGGTATTGATGCCCCAGTTTGATATACCCTAAGGTACGTGACTGGAGTTGTGGTTTTCATGAATGACGTCGCATCTTCGAATAGACCGGGCCACGGACTAGTGCCACGTTGGCTATATGGAACGTGTGTGTGAGTAAAACAATAAACGTGCATGTGGTGTGTGCAAAACAGGGTGGGGTGTGCCCGGAGCCTTTTTCAAACACATGGGCCCATGGGCCAGATTATGTCATCACATATGGATATCAAATGAATATTGAGCTAGAAAATAATACAAAACCCATCACATCGAAATTAAGATGAAAGGAAACACATCACAAATATATCTGTAGAGATCATGACACATTATATGGGCATATAACACAAATAATAATTAATCTGATCCAACATTAAAAAGGCCCACAAATTTGTTGTCTATGGTCTAATCAAGGGTTACTTTTGGGTGATCCAAAATAAATCGAGATTCCAATAGATGTTACATTGATGATAGGATGACAATGGTGGAGATGAGCTCACTCTCAGGAACATTAATTGTGTTAAAATTAGATAAATTCGGATTTTCTGTGAATTTGGAAAATACAATCCGAACTTACATCGATGATATCTAAGGCTCCCGATAACAAAATCGAGTGAACTCAATTTCTAAATTAATCTACCCGATGAGATCTACATTTTATTAAGAGGTGCCTAGACTTAATTCTCACCAGAAAGTTCTGTAAAAACGTTTTAACGTTGCTGTCCCAACCTTCATTCAGAAATAATTCCAGATTGAACTTGCATCGATGATATCTAAGGCTTCTGGTAACGAAATTGAGTGAACTCAGGTTCTAAATTAATCTACTCGATGAGATCTACGTTTTACTAAGAGGTTCCTAGACTTAATTATTCACTAGAATATTCTGTGAAAACGTTTTAACATTATTGTCCAACCTTCATTCAGCAACAATTCCAGATTTACAGATTGAACTTGCATCGATGATATCTAAGGCTTCCGATAATGAAATTTAGTGAACTCAGGTTCTAAATTAATTTACTCGATGAGATCTACGTTTTATTAAAGGTTCCCAGACTTAATTCTCACTAGAATATTCGGTAAAAAAGTTTTAACATTGCTGTCCCAACTAAATTCAACAACAATTCCAGATTTACAGATTGAACTTACATCGATGATATCTAAGGCTTTCGATAACGAAATTGAGTGAACTCAAATTTTAAATTAATCTACTCGATGAGATCTACGTTTTATTAAGAGGTTCTCAGACTTAATTCTCACTAAAATATTTTGTAAAAACGTTTGAACATTACTGTCCCAACCTTCATCATTCCATCATTTTCATATGTTAATTTGAATCTTTCATTATTTAGGGGTCATCAAAAAGTGATCCTTAATTGAAAAAAAAAATGCAATACCCAAAATCATCTACAATCAAGACAAAAAAATAAATAAACAAAAAAAATAAATAAAATAAATCTAGCTAAATAATAAAAGAAAAACTAGGTCATCTTGGCAATGCTCTCATACTTGGGGTTTTTCAAGTTTGATCCTCAATAGTCCCCAGTGGAGTCGCTACTGAAAGCGCCCTCGATCCGCGAGGTGCGCGGATCCACTTTTGACCCTTAAGGTTTGGGAGTCGCCACCTAGTTGTTAAGGTCTAGGAACCAAACTGACTCTAAAAAAGGTAAACTAATCTACGAAAGAGAAAAAGAGTCCGGGGATCACGTTACGAGATTGAAAGGTGTTAGACACCAACCCCGCCCAGCCAAAGCCGGTCTCTACTAACGTCCCAAATAAATCACATTGCTAAAAACATAGATAAAAATAAAAATTTTATACCTTTCCGATAGCAAGGATTTTGTTCCCTCAGATCTGACAAAAATAGCTCCTTGTACCGTACTCCCTTGCTTCGTTCTATCTCCGGATTTGATTTCGGATCTCCAAGGCAAGGTATCTCTTTATTTTTGGATCTGAACTCTTCAAGTTTGTTGCGGATTTTGAGATGTTTTTGAAAGGCTTTTAGGCGTTCTTTAAGCAAAAATTGAAGGAGGGATGTTAGGTAAGGAGTTGGGGCTCCAAAATTAGGGTTTATGGGAGGCTGGGGGCCTTCTAGACCTACTTCTCTTAGGGTTTATGATTTGATACGAAAATAGGGTGTGAGCACCTCTATTTATAGATGTTTTTAGGGGTTGATTTGGATAGAGTCAGTATTTAATTAGAGTTCTTTTAATTAGAGTTGTGTTTTAGTTAGACTTGTTTTAGGTAGAATTGTGTTTTAATTAGAATTGTTTTATGTAGAATTGTTTTTAAGTTAGAACTCTATTAGATTAAGTTATTATTTAATTAGAACTCTATTATGACTTTTGGTCTTATTTGATTGACTTTTAATGTTTTGACTTTAGTCTTAATTGATTGACTTTTAATATCTTGACTTCAGTCTTGCTTAATTGACTTTAATTTTGACCTTAGTCTCACTTGATTGACTTTAATACCTTGACCTTAGTCTTGCTTGATTGACTTTAATTTTTTGGAGAACCCTCCTCTATTATATCTTTAATTCTTTGGACCCCCAAATGGAGGGGTCCTTAAAGAAATATCTCACGAACCCTCAACAATTTTCCATGAGAGTCCGATTGATCGATTTTCTTAGTTCAAAATTTTAAATTAACTTCATTAATGTTTCACTTTAATTATTTAATGTTTTATTTATTAATTTCGAAATTTTTAATTATAAAAATTATCAAATTACCATTTTACCCCCGGAGAGGACTTTTCACGTTTTAAGTCGGTTTTTAATGTTCTATGATGTTTTAGAATCGATTTTTCGTAAGGAATTCAATGGAAATATTAGTTTGTGTCATTTATGAAATTTTTTATGTGAAATGGTTGTGAACTTTATGAGGGGCATGTTCGTAATTTTGTCAAATTTTGTGAAAATTGGCGAAGTGATTTATTTGATTTCGATTTGTTGTTTTATGTGTTCGAAAGGATTTTCCTAATCGTAACGTAGGCTCTAAAGTTGTTTTGATGTTAGGGGTATTTTGGTAATTTGGTCAATTTTTAGTGATTTTTATCGTGAAGCTTCTTTTTGGTCTAAAAAATGATGATTTCTATGTTCTGAGGTCAAATTTTCCTAGCGTAGCGTGGTTTCTACAGTTTTGTCAGTTCGAGATACATCTTCCGGATTTCTAAAACATATCTGGTAACAAAATAAAGCAATGGAATAAACATCCATCATTGGGAATCATTGCGATCGGGCTGACGAGTTGATTAATCAGGCGAGTGCAAAAATGGGGTGTCTACAGATGCCCCTCTTTGGCAGAGGGTTGAAGCAAACTAGATAGCAAATCTATTTTGGTAGATAGTGTGATATCCGAATGCCGAAGCTAGTGACAGTTCATTTTGCAGCCTGATTTAGCAATTCGTCGGGGTGTTCGGATCCTTGAGGGTAAAGCTCTCCCCGAAAAAAAATATTGTCAGGTCCTCGAGCGTGAGCTCTCACTGACAGTGTCAGATCCTTGAATTTTATAAAATTCTCCTTGACTAATGAAAAAGTACACGTGTGTGCAAAGGTGTGATGCTTACTGAGTAAAAATGTGTCAGGTCCTAGAGATCTTCTCTCACTGACAACAGTAATTCAAAATTGAAATGTGTTTATGCAACGAAAGCAATCATAGCAAGGGGGTCTACAGATGCCCCCTTTGGCAGAGGGTTGAAGCAAACTAGATAGCAAATCTATTTTGGTAGATAGTGTGATATCCGAATGCCGAAGCTAGTGACAGTTCATTTTGCAGCCTGATTTAGCAATTCGTCGGGGTGTTCGGATCCTTGAGGGTAAAGCTCTCCCCGAAAAAAAATATTGTCAGGTCCTCGAGCGTGAGCTCTCACTGACAGTGTCAGATCCTTGAATTTTATAAAATTCTCCTTGACTAATGAAAAAGTACACGTGTGTGCAAAGGTGTGATGCTTACTGAGTAAAAATGTGTCAGGTCCTAGAGATCTTCTCTCACTGACAACAATAATTCAAAATTGAAATGTGTTTATGCAACGAAAGCAATCATAGCAAGGTCGAATAATGAGGTAATTGGAGTCATAAAAATGTAGGAACTTCGTTAAATCCTATTTGAAGTTAGAAAAAGTTTGAGTCTCGTATATCAGACTCGAGCCTATTGTAGCCACGCTTCTCGGGCTAAAGAACTTAAACAATCATGTTAATTTGATATGATTCAAACAAAGTTGGAGTCTCGTTTCTCGGACTCTGGCTAAGGTTTACAGGAACTTAAACAATCCTATTAAACATGGAGACTCGAGCTAAGGTTTGTAGGCACTTCAAAAAGCCTATTCATTCTATGATTCAAAAAGTTGGAGTCTACCTTCTCGGACTCGAACCTAGGTTTGTAGGCACTTCAAAAAACCTACTCCTTCTATGATTCAAAAAGTTGGAGTCTCGTTTCTCGGACTCGAACTTAAGTTTATAGGCACTTCAAAAAGCCTATTCATTCTATGATTCAAGAAGTTGGAGTCTCGTTTCTCGGACTCGAACTTAGGTTTATGGGCACTTCAAAAAGCTTATTCATTATATGATTTAAAAAGTTGGAGTCTCGTTTCTCGGACTCGAACTTAGGTTTATAGGCACTTCAAAAAGCCTATTCATTCTATGATTCAAAAAGTTGGAGTCTCGTTTCGTGGACTCGAACTTAGGTTTGTAGGCACTTCAAAAAGCCCACTCATTCTATGATTCAAAAATTTGGAATCTCGTTTCTCGGACTCGAACTTAGATTTGTAGGCACTTCAAAAAGCCCACTCATTCTATGATTCAAAAAGTTGGAATCTCGTTTCTCGGACTCGAACTTAGGTTTGTAGGCACTTCAAAAAGTCCACTCATTCTATGATTCAAAAAGTTGGAGTCTCGTTTCTTGGACTCGAACTTCGGTTTGTAGGCACTTCAAAAAGTCCACTCATTCTATGATTCAAAAAGTTGGAATCTCGTTTCTCGGACTCGAACTTACTAAGTCACGTTTCTCGGACTTAGATTTATAGGAATTTAAACAATCCTATTAATTCATTCTATGATTCGAAATCGAGCTCAAAATTTCAAAGATCAGGCCTTTATTGGCTTATCATGCATCTGGATTCATAATTATCATTGGGCTTCGCCAGACTTTTAAGCTTTTGTAAGATTTTCTTTTTATCATGTGATTAAGAACAAAAACTTTGGAATTAAAATGACCTTCAAAAATGCCCCTAGTTTCAAGGCTGACTTTAACTGGGACTTGACTACGAGACTGATGGAATGGATTACGCTTGAAAAATACGGACTCTGATGTATGACAGATAGAAGAACTGACATTCTCTTAAATTTAAGACTCTTAAGATTATCATATGTACAATAAAGAATTGATCATTATTTTTGAGAAATGCTTGAGTTGGACTTAAAAAATCTTAATAAATATTATAATAGAATATCTTTCTCTTCAAAGTGGTCGATGATTCTACATCTTCCATTAGCGAACACTTGAACAAGTAAACATACTTTTGAAGATCCTACAATGTTCAAGATGACTTCTGATTTTTTTGACTTCAACATTGTCTTCATCGAATGTGAGCTCTTAGCTAAAAAATGAATATTGTGGCTTGAATGGTTCTGCATTTTCTAATTTCTGCACAAGCTTCTTTCTGAATTTTTCTTCTTGATGGGACCTTTCCTCCCATTTGATGATGTCCTAATTTTTGCCTAGATCGCCTCTTCAGGTTTTCAATCTAGCGGACTTTGTTTTTCTTTTTCTGATGATGCATGATGCATTGCCTATTTTTGGTCGTCTTTTCAGGTTTTCAACCTAGCAGGCTTTCTTTTTTATAGTTATGCCCTAAATTTTGCCTAAATCGCCTTTTCGGGTTTTCGACTTAGCGGACTTTTCTTTTTTTTCTTGATTGATCTTTATTAACTAACTTGACAATTTCTTGGTTCCCTGCACCTTAACCGAGTCAATTAGCATTCAGAAGGACTTAATAGGTGGGCTTAGGGTATGGTTTAGAAAGAAAAGATATAAGGCTCAACTTTCCAAAATGCCCCTAGTTTGATATTCTCTCTATTCTGTCAATTATTTTAATTTTTTCTAAATGCCCCTAGTTTGGCATTCTTTTCTTTTTATCAATTCTTTTGATTCTTTTTTCTAATGCCCTTAGTTTGGCATTCTTTTTTTTTTGAACATTTCAATAGGAGATTTTCTTTTTAGATGACATTTTTCTTAAGAGAATACACTTATTCTTTTCGTAACCGGGCTAGAAGTAACTTCTCAGGTTGCCTACGTACCCCAAATATTTCCTTTTTTTTTTTTTTTTTTGGATTAGGTCAAAACGTAGTTCATACTAAGATTCCCTCCCAAGGTTGGTCAGCGTAGTTTAGAAAGAAGAGGCTATTGATATTTTTTTTTTAAAGACTGCGAGGGGCTAAAGATGGTTGTCTTCTTCTTGGTAAGACAGGAAAATGGTTCGACAAATGAAGGCATCCTTTTGTGAAATACTACTCGATTTGGTCAAGATTTTAGAAACTCGATGTCTTGATTGCTATATCGAGTAAGGTCTTCTTTTGAGAATGAGAAATCTTCAATCTTCTTCTGAGAAGGAATAATCTTCAATCTTCTTCTGAGAAGGAATAATCTTCAGTCTTTTTCTGATAAAGAGAAATCTTCGGTCATTTTTTACAAAGTTGAGTGTGATTGACTTCTTTGTATTTGACGTTGACTCGTTCAATCCTTTCCAAACTTCGAAAAAAAAATCTTATATTCTTTCGCGAATGAGAACTCTTCTTTCTTAAGTAAAAAACATAATGAATCCCTTCTTTGCAGATCTTAACACCTTTGTTGATGGTTTCAAATACATCATTCTTTATAATATTTGATTTTGAAGTTCACCCTCAACTTTAGGATTTGATCTATTTTGGTGCAATCTATCCATATATTCTCACGAGACCATGCAGGAACGTTGTTGAATTTCTCAAGTAAATTTATTATTCTTCTATTGTTCTTCTAAGGAAAATGTAGTACCCATTTGCACTTTTTGAGTGTACTCTTTAATTCAAATATTTATCGAGTTTGATTAGTGAGCTCTAAGTCAATCCTCATATTAGATATTATGCTCAAATCATTATTACACGCATGATAGTCAGAAACTTTTATATTTTATTGGAATTGAAAAACATAGATTGACAAACTCGACTAAAACTTGAAAATTGAAGAAAGACTAACGTACCTAAAACAACTAACTGGATTGAAACTCAAAGAGAGAAGGTCTTTCTGGGTGGATGGACTACTTGAACTTAACATTGGTACTTTGACTAGACGACTCTTTTGACGGATCCAAAATGACACAGATGAGGGTTTAAAACATTTGGGACCAATTATCACCCGATTGGAAGTAAACCAAGGTTAACCATTGACTCTAAAGGTTTGACTCTTAACCACATGATTAAAGTTTCGATATAGAATAGCGCAAGTTCGATGGGAAATATCGAATCGAAATGCATTATAAGTCTGTAGTGACCAAGAAGGTGAGAAAGGTTAGAAATGGGTCTACCCCTAATTAGGATTGAGCCTTTGATCAGACAAAATGATTTGACCATAAGATCGAATCTTCCTATACAAAGTGGTCTGGATCTTTAAAAGAGAAACCAATTAGTCTAACTGATTTGGCATTGATCAATTTGATCCATTTGTCAATTGGGCCACCTGGTTTAATTGGTTCAAATTAATCGGTACATTTTACCGATTGGGTCAGACCGATATTGCAGGTTTTGTTTGATTATTCTGGATCGATCCGCCCACTTACCTATTGGTTGGATTGAATAAAGCAACCCGGGAACACCCATAGTCAGTTCGGGTCGTGACCTATAGGAAGGCTTCTAGACTCTAGGTTTACTACATGCAATACAATTTATCTGGCCACCCTTGCCCAAGCACACCTATATACCTTTCGATACGTGGTGACTTGGTTTGATATACCGTATAGGTGATAATCTAAAACCTCAACTCACTTCTCTGAAGCCAAAAACAGCCAGTTTGATCTCCAGTTGAGAGGTGGCGCACGATGCTGAGCAAAGGCCCACTTAAATACCTCTCGTCTAGAATAGACATAGTCTATCCCCCTCGTACAGTAGGGTACAGCGGGGCAAGATCTTGCTTAGGCACCGGTTTTGACCAAGAAGTGCAATTGATATACTTAGATTATCTTTTACATACCTATGGGTACGAGTCAAGAATTGTAGCTTTCATAAATGGTTTGGCATCCCACGAGGGGACCGACCACGTACTAGTACTACGTTGGCAATCGGGACATGTGACTGTGTGGCTCACAATAGGTCAAAGGCTCAGGTCGCTCCAGCCTGGGTGCATCAATATACCTCTCAGAATCACCTGATCAGACGGTATTGATGCCCCAGTTTGATATACCCTAAGGTACGTGACTGGAGTTGTGGTTTTCATGAATGACGTCGCATCTTCGAAGAGACCGGGCCACGGACTAGTGCCACGTTGGCTATATGGGACGTGTGTGTGAGTAAAACAATAAACGTGCATGTGGTGTGTGCAAAACAGGGTGGGGTGTGCCCGGGGCCTTTTTCAAACACATGGGCCCATGGGCCAGATTATGTCATCACATATGGATATCAAATGAATATTGATCAAGAAAATAATACAAAACCCATCACATCGAAATTAAGATGAAAGGAAACACATCACAAATATATCTGTAGAGATCATGACACATTATATGGGCATATAACACAAATAATAATTAATCTGATCCAACATTAAAAAGGCCCACAAATTTGTTGTCTATGGTCTAATCAAGGGTTACTTTTGGGTGATCCAAAATAAATCGAGATTCCAATAGATGTTACATTGATGATAGGATGACAATGGTGGAGATGAGCTCACTCTCAGGAACATTAATTGTGTTAAAATTAGATAAATTCGGATTTTCTGTGAATTTGGAAAATACAATCCGAACTTACATCGATGATATCTAAGGCTCCCGATAACAAAATCGAGTGAACTCAATTTCTAAATTAATCTACCCGATGAGATCTACATTTTATTAAGAGGTGCCTAGACTTAATTCTCACCAGAAAGTTCTGTAAAAACGTTTTAACGTTGCTGTCCCAACCTTCATTCAGAAATAATTCCAGATTGAATTTGCATCGATGATATCTAAGGCTTCTGGTAACGAAATTGAGTGAACTCAGGTTCTAAATTAATCTACTCGATGAGATCTACGTTTTACTAAGAGGTTCCTAGACTTAATTATTCACTAGAATATTCTGTGAAAACGTTTTAACATTGTTGTCCCAACCTTCATTCAGCAATAATTCCAGATTTACAGATTGAACTTGCATCGATGATATCTAAGGCTTCCGATAATGAAATTGAGTGAACTCAGGTTCTAAATTAATCTACTCGATGAGATCTACGTTTTATTAAAGGTTCCCAGACTTAATTCTCACTAGAATATTCTGTAAAAAAGTTTTAACATTGCTGTCCCAACTAAATTCAACAACAATTCCAGATTTACAGATTGAACTTACATCGATGATATCTAAGGCTTCCGATAACGAAATTGAGTGAACTCAAATTTTAAATTAATCTACTCGATGAGATCTACGTTTTATTAAGAGGTTCTCAGACTTAATTCTCACTAAAATATTTTGTAAAAACGTTTGAACATTACTGTCCCAACCTTCATCATTCCATCATTTTCATATGTCAATTTGAATCTTTCATTATTTAGGGGTCATCAAAAAGTGATCCTTAATTGAAAAAAAAATGCAATACCCAAAATCATCTACAATCAAGACAAAAAAATAAATAAACAGAAAAAATAAATAAAATAAATCTAACTAAATAATAAAAAAAAAACTAGGTCATCTTGGCAATGCTCTCATACTTGGGGTTTTTCAAGTTTGATCCTCAATAGTCCCCAGTGGAGTCGCCACTGAAAGCGCCCTCGATCCGCGAGGTGCGCGGATCCACTTTTGACCCTTGAGGTTTGGGAGTCGCCACCTAGTTGTTAAGGTCTAGGAACCAAACTGACTCTAAAAAAGGTAAACTAATCTACGAAAGAGAAAAAGAGTCCGGGGATCACGTTACGGGATTGGAAGGTGTTAGACACCAACCCCGCCCAGCCAAAGCCGGTCTCTACTAACGTCCCAAATAAATCACATTGCTAAAAACCTAGATAAAAATAAAAATTTTATACCTTTCCGATAGCAAGGATTTTGTTCCCTCAGATCTGACAAAAATAGCTCCTTGTACCGTACTCCCTTGCTTCGTTCTATCTCCGGATTTGATTTCGGATCTCCAAGGCAAGGTATCTCCTTATTTTTGGATCTGAACTCTTCAAGTTTGTTGCGGATTTTGGGATGTTTTTGGAAGGCTTTTAGGCGTTCTTTAGGCTAAAATTGAAGGAGGGATGTTAGGTAAGGAGTTGGGGCTCCAAAATTAGGGTTTATGGGAGGCTAGGGGGCCTTCTAGACCTACTTCTCTTAGGGTTTATGATTTGATACGAAAATAGGGTGTGAGCACCTCTATTTATAGATGTTTTTAGGGGTTGATTTGGATAGAGTCAGTATTTAATTAGAGTTCTTTTAATTAGAGTTGTGTTTTAGTTAGACTTGTTTTAGGTAGAATTGTGTTTTAATTAGAATTGTTTTAGGTAGAATTGTTTTTAAGTTAGAACTCTATTAGATTAAGTTATTATTTAATTAGAACTCTATTATGACTTTTGGTCTTATTTGATTGACTTTTAATGTTTTGACTTTAGTCTTAATTGATTGACTTTTAATATCTTGACTTCAGTCTTGCTTAATTGACTTTAATTTTGACCTTAGTCTCACTTGATTGACTTTAATACCTTGACCTTAGTCTTGCTTGATTGACTTTAATTTTTTGGAGAACCCTCCTCTATTATATCTTTAATTCTTTGGACCCCCAAATGGAGGGGTCCTTAAAGAAATATCTCACGAACCCTCAACAATTTTCCATGAGAGTCCGATTGATCGATTTTCTTAGTTCAAAATTTTAAATTAACTTCATTAATGTTTCACTTTAATTATTTAATGTTTTATTTATTAATTTCGAAATTTTTAATTATAAAAATTATGAAATTACCATTTTACCCCCGGAGAGGACTTTTCACGTTTTAAGTCGGTTTTTAATGTTCTATGATGTTTTAGAATCGATTTTTCGTAAGGAATTCAATGGAAATATTAGTTTGTGTCATTTATGAAATTTTTTATGTGAAATGGTTGTGAACTTTATGAGGGGCATGTTCGTAATTTTGTCAAATTTTGTGAAAATTGGCGAAGTGATTTATTTGATTTCGATTTGTTGTTTTATGTGTTCGAAAGGATTTTCCTAATCGTAACGTAGGCTCTAAAGTTGTTTTGATGTTAGGGGTATTTTGGTAATTTGGTCAATTTTTAGTGATTTTTATCGTGAAGCTTCTTTTTGGTCTAAAAAATGATGATTTCTATGTTCTGAGGTCAAATTTTCCTAGCGTAGCGTGGTTTCTACAGTTTTGTCAGTTCGAGATACATCTTCCGGATTTCTAAAACATATCTGGTAACAAAATAAAGCAATGGAATAAACATCCATCATTGGGAATCATTGCGATCGGGCTGACGAGTTGATTAATCAGGCGAGTGCAAAAATGGGGTGTCTACAGATGCCCCTCTTTGGCAGAGGGTTGAAGCAAACTAGATAGCAAATCTATTTTGGTAGATAGTGTGATATCCGAATGCCGAAGCTAGTGACAGTTCATTTTGCAGCCTGATTTAGCAATTCGTCGGGGTGTTCGGATCCTTGAGGGTAAAGCTCTCCCCGAAAAAAAATATTGTCAGGTCCTCGAGCGTGAGCTCTCACTGACAGTGTCAGATCCTTGAATTTTATAAAATTCTCCTTGACTAATGAAAAAGTACACGTGTGTGCAAAGGTGTGATGCTTACTGAGTAAAAATGTGTCAGGTCCTAGAGATCTTCTCTCACTGACAACAATAATTCAAAATTGAAATGTGTTTATGCAACGAAAGCAATCATAGCAAGGTCGAATAATGAGGTAATTGGAGTCATAAAAATGTAGGAACTTCGTTAAATCCTATTTGAAGTTAGAAAAAGTTTGAGTCTCGTATATCAGACTCGAGCCTATTGTAGCCACGCTTCTCGGGCTAAAGAACTTAAACAATCATGTTAATTTGATATGATTCAAACAAAGTTGGAGTCTCGTTTCTCGGACTCTGGCTAAGGTTTACAGGAACTTAAACAATCCTATTAAACATGGAGTCTCGTTTCTCGGACTCGAGCTAAGGTTTGTAGGCACTTCAAAAAGCCTATTCATTCTATGATTCAAAAAGTTGGAGTCTACCTTCTCGGACTCGAACCTAGGTTTGTAGGCACTTCAAAAAACCTACTCCTTCTATGATTCAAAAAGTTGGAGTCTCGTTTCTCGGACTCGAACTTAAGTTTATAGGCACTTCAAAAAGCCTATTCATTCTATGATTCAAGAAGTTGGAGTCTCGTTTCTCGGACTCGAACTTAGGTTTATGGGCACTTCAAAAAGCTTATTCATTATATGATTTAAAAAGTTGGAGTCTCGTTTCTCGGACTCGAACTTAGGTTTATAGGCACTTCAAAAAGCCTATTCATTCTATGATTCAAAAAGTTGGAGTCTCGTTTCGTGGACTCGAACTTAGGTTTGTAGGCACTTCAAAAAGCCCACTCATTCTATGATTCAAAAATTTGGAATCTCGTTTCTCGGACTCGAACTTAGGTTTGTAGGCACTTCAAAAAGCCCACTCATTCTATGATTCAAAAAGTTGGAATCTCGTTTCTCGGACTCGAACTTAGGTTTGTAGGCACTTCAAAAAGTCCACTCATTCTATGATTCAAAAAGTTGGAGTCTCGTTTCTTGGACTCGAACTTAGGTTTGTAGGCACTTCAAAAAGTCCACTCATTCTATGATTCAAAAAGTTGGAGTCTCGTTTCTCGGACTCGAACTTACTAAGTCACGTTTCTCGGACTTAGATTTATAGGAATTTAAACAATCCTATTAATTCATTCTATGATTCGAAATCGAGCTCAAAGTTTAAAAGATCAGGCCTTTATTGGCTTATCATGCATCTGGATTCATAATTATCATTGGGCTTCGCCAGACTTTTAAGCTTTTGTAAGATTTTCTTTTTATCATGTGATTAAGAACAAAAACTTTGGAATTAAAATGACCTTCAAAAATGCCCCTAGTTTCAAGGCTGACTTTAACTGGGACTTGACTACGAGACTGATGGAATGGATTACGCTTGAAAAATACGGACTCTGATGTATGACAGATAGAAGAACTGACATTCTCTTAAATTTAAGACTCTTAAGATTATCATATGTACAATAAAGAATTGATCATTATTTTTGAGAAATGCTTGAGTTGGACTTAAAAAATCTTAATAAATATTATAATAGAATATCTTTCTCTTCAAAGTGGTCGATGATTCTACATCTTCCATTAGCGAACACTTGAACAAGTAAACATACTTTTGAAGATCCTACAATGTTCAAGATGACTTCTGATTTTTTTGACTTCAACATTGTCTTCATCGAATGTGAGCTCTTAGCTGAAAAATGAATATTGTGACTTGAATGGTTCTGCATTTTCTAATTTCTGCACAAGCTTCTTTCTGAATTTTTCTTCTTGATGGGACCTTTCCTCCCATTTGATGATGTCCTAATTTTTGCCTAGATCGCCTCTTCAGGTTTTCAATCTAGCGGACTTTGTTTTTCTTTTTCTGATGATGCATTGATTTTTGCCTAGGTCGTCTTTTCAGGTTTTCAACCTAGCAGGCTTTCTTTTTTATAGTTATGCCCTAAATTTTGCCTAAATCGCCTTTTCGGGTTTTCGACTTAGCGGACTTTTCTTTTTTTTCTTGATGATCTTGAATAACTAACTTGACAATTTCTTGGTTCCCTGCACCTTAACCGAGTCAATTAGCATTCAGGAGGACTTAATAGGTGGGCTTAGGGTATGGTTTAGAAAGAAAAGATATAAGGCTCAACTTCCAAAATGCCCCTAGTTTGATATTCTCTCTTTTCTGTCAATTATTTTAATTTTTTCTAAATGCCCCTAGTTTGGCATTCTTTTCTTTTTATCAATTCTTTTGATTCTTTTTTCTAATGCCCTTAGTTTGGCATTCTTTTTTTTTGAACATTTCAATAGGAGATTTTCTTTTTAGATGACATTTTTCTTAAGAGAATACACTTATTCTTTTCGTAATCGGGCCTGAAGTAACTTCTCAGGTTGCCTACGTACCCCAAATATTTCCTTTTTTTTTTTTTTGGGATCAGGTCAAAACGTAGTTCATACTAAGATTCCCTCCCAAGGTTGGTCAGCGTAGTTTAGAAAGAAGAGGCTATTGATATTTTTTTTTTAAAGACTGCGAGGGGCTAAAGATGGTTGTCTTCTTCTTGGTAAGACAGGAAAATGGTTCGACAAATGAAGGCATCCTTTTGTGAAATACTACTCGATTTGGTCAAGATTTTAGAAACTCGATGTCTTGATTGCTCTATCGAGTAAGGTCTTCTTTTGAGAATGAGTAATCTTCAATCTTCTTCTGAGAAGGAATAATCTTCAATCTTCTAAGAAGGAATAATCTTCAGTTTTTCTGATAAAGAGAAATCTTCGGTCATTTTTTACAAAGTTGAGTGTGATTGACTTCTTTGTATTTGACGTTGACTCGTTCAATCCTTTCCAAACTTCGAAAAAAAAATCTTATATTCTTTCGCGAATGAGAACTCTTCTTTCTTAAGTAAAAAACATAATGAATCCCTTCTTTGCAGATCTTAACACCTTTGTTGATGGTTTCAAATACATCATTCTTTATAATATTTGATTTTGAAGTTCACCCTCAACTTTAGGATTTGATCTATTTTGGTGCAATCTATCCATATATTCTCACGAGACCATGCAGGAACGTTGTTGAATTTCTCAAGTAAATTTATTATTCTTCTATTGTTCTTCTAAGGAAAATGTAGTACCCATTTGCACTTTTTGAGTGTACTGTTTAATTCAAATATTTATCGAGTTTGATTAGTGAGCTCTAAGTCAATCCTCATATTAGATATTATGCTGAAATCATTATTACACGCATGATAATCAGAAACTTTTATATTTTATTGGAATTGAAAAACATAGATTGACAAACTCGACTAAAAACTTGAAAATTGAAGAAAGACTAACGTACCAAAACAACTAATATGATTGAAACTCAAAGAGAGAAGGTCTTTCTGGGTGGATGGACTACTTGAACTTAACATTGGTACTTTATCTAGACGACTCTTTTGACGGATCCAAAATGACACAGATGAGGGTTTAAAACATTTGGGACCAATTATCACCCGATTGGAAGTAAACCAAGGTTAACCATTGACTCTAAAGGTTTGACTCTTAACCACATGATTAAAGTTTCGATATAGAATAGCCAAGTTCGATGGGAAATATCGAATCGAAATGCATTATAAGTCTGTAGTGACCAAGAAGGTGAGAAAGGTTAGAAATGGGTCTACCCCTAATTAGGATTGAGCATTTGATCAGACAAAATGATTTGACCATAAGATCGAATCTTCCTATACAAAGTGGTCTGGATCTTTAAAAGAGAAACCAATTAGTCTAACTGATTTGGCATTGATCAATTTGATCCATTTGTCAATTGGGCCACCTGGTTTAATTGGTTCAAATTAATCGGTACATTTTACCGATTGGGTCAGACCGATATTGCAGGTTTTGTTTGATTATTCGGGATCGGTCCGCCCACTTACCTATTGGTTGGATTGAATAAAGTAACCCGGGAACACCCATAGTCAGTTCGGGTCGTGACCTATAGGAAGGCTTCTAAACTCTAGATTTACTACATGCAATACAATTTATCTGGCCACCCTTGCTCAAGCACACCTATATACCTTTCGATACGTGGTGACTTGGTTTGATATACCGTATAGGTGATAATCTAAAACCTCAACTCACTTCTCTGAAGCCAAAAACAGCCAGTTTGATCTCCAGTTGAGAGGTGGCGCACGATGCTGAGCAAAGGCCCACTTAAATACCTCTCGTCTAGAATAGACATAGTCTATCCCCCTCGTACAGTAAGGTACAGCGGGGCAAGATCTTGCTTAGGCACCGGTTTTGACAAAGAAGTGCAATTGATATACTTAGATTATCTTTTACATACCTATGGGTACGAGTCAAGAATTGTCACTTTCATAAATGGTTTGGCATCCCACGAGGGGACCGACCACGTACTAGTACTACGTTGGCAATCGGGACATGTGACTGTGTGGCTCACAATAGGTCAAAGGCTCAGGTCGCTCCAGCCTGGGTGCATCAATATACCTCTCAGAATCACCTGATCAGACGGTATTGATGCCCCAGTTTGATATACCATAAGGTACGTGACTGGAGTTGTGGTTTTCATTAATGACGTCGCATCTTCGAAGAGACCGGGCCACGGACTAGTGCCACGTTGGCTATATGGGACGTGTGTGTGAGTAAAACAATAAACGTGCATGTGGTGTGTGCAAAACAGGGTGGGGTGTGTCCGGGGCCTTTTTCAAACACATGGGCCCATGGGCCAGATTATGTCATCACATATGGATATCAAATGAATATTGATCAAGAAAATAATACAAAACCCATCACATCGAAATTAAGATGAAAGGAAACACATCACAAATATATCTGTAGAGATCATGACACATTATATGGGCATATAACACAAATAATAATTAATCTGATCCAACATTAAAAAGGCCCACAAATTTGTTGTCTATGGTCTAATCAAGGGTTACTTTTGGGTGATCCAAAATGATTCGAGATTCCAATAGATGTTACATTGATGATAGGATGACAATGGTGGAGATGAGCTCACTCTCAGGAACATTAATTGTGTTAAAATTAGATAAATTCGGATTTTCTGTGAATTTGGAAAATATAATCCGAACTTACATCGATGATATCTAAGGCTCCCGATAACAAAATCGAGTGAACTCAATTTCTAAATTAATCTACCCGATGAGATCTACATTTTATTAAGAGGTGCCTAGACTTAATTCTCACCAGAAAGTTCTGTAAAAATGTTTTAACGTTGCTGTCCCAACCTTCATTCAGAAATAATTCCAGATTGAACTTGCATCGATGATATCTAAGGCTTCTGGTAACGAAATTGAGTGAACTCAGGTTCTAAATTAATCTACTCGATGAGATCTATGTTTTACTAAGAGGTTCCTAGACTTAATTCTCACTAGAATATTCTGTGATAACCTTTTAACATTGTTGTCCCAACCTTCATTCAGCAACAATTCCAGATTTACAGATTGAACTTGCATCGATGATATCTAAGGCTTCCGATAATGAAATTGAGTGAACTCAGGTTCTAAATTAATCTACTCGATGAGATCTACGTTTTATTAAAGGTTCCCAGACTTAATTCTCACTAGAATATTCTGTAAAAAAGTTTTAACATTGTTGTCCCAACTAAATTCAACAACAATTCCAGATTTACAGATTGAACTTACATCGATGATATCTAAGGCTTCCGATAACGAAATTGAGTGAACTCAAATTTTAAATTAATCTACTCGATGAGATCTACGTTTTATTAAGAGGTTCTCAGACTTAATTCTCACTAAAATATTTTGTAAAAACGTTTGAACATTACTGTCCCAACCTTCATCATTCCATCATTTTCATATGTCAATTTGAATCTTTCATTATTTAGGGGTCATCAAAAAGTGATCCTTAATTGAAAAAAAAAATGCAATACGCAAAATCATCTACAATCAAGACAAAAAAATAAATAAACAGAAAAAATAAATATAATAAATCTAACTAAATAATAAAAAAAAAACTAGGTCATCTTGGCAATGCTCTCATACTTGGGGTTTTTCAAGTTTGATCCTCAATAGTCCCCAGTGGAGTCGCCACTGAAAGCGCCCTCGATCCGCGAGGTGCGCGGATCCACTTTTGACCCTTGAGGTTTGGGAGTCGCCACCTAGTTGTTAAGGTTTAGGAACCAAACTGACTCTAAAAAAGGTAAACTAATCTACGAAAGAGAAAAAGAGTCCGGGGATCACGTTACGGGATTGGAAGGTGTTAGGCACCAACCCCGCCCAGCCAAAGCCGGTCTCTACTAACGTCCCAAATAAATCACATTGCTAAAAACCTAGATAAAAATAAAAATTTTATACCTTTCCGATAGCAAGGATTTTTTTCCCTCAGATCTGACAAAAATAGCTCCTTGTACCGTACTCCCTTGCTTCGTTCTATCTCCGGATTTGATTTCGGATCTCCAAGGCAAGGTATCTCCTTATTTTTGGATCTGAACTCTTCAAGTTTGTTGCGGATTTTGGGATGTTTTTGGAAGGCTTTTAGGCGTTCTTTAGGCTAAAATTGAAGGAGGGATGTTAAGTAAGGAGTTGGGGCTCTAAAATTAGGATTTATGGGAGGCTAGGGGGCCTTCTAGACCTACTTCTCTTAGGGTTTATGATTTGATACGAAAATAGGGTGTGAGCACCTCTATTTATAGATGTTTTTAGGGGTTGATTTGGATAGAGTCAGTATTTAATTAGAGTTCTTTTAATTAGAGTTGTGTTTTAGTTAGACTTGTTTTAGGTAGAATTGTGTTTTAATTAGAATTGTTTTAGGTAGAATTGTTTTTAAGTTAGAACTCTATTAGATTAAGTTATTATTTAATTAGAATTCTATTATGACTTTTGGTCTTATTTGATTGACTTTTAATGTTTTGACTTTAGTCTTAATTGATTGACTTTTAATATCTTGACTTCAGTCTTGCTTAATTGACTTTAATTTTGACCTTAGTCTCACTTGATTGACTTTAATACCTTGACCTTAGTCTTGCTTGATTGACTTTAATTTTTTGGAGAACCCTCCTCTATTATATCTTTAATTCTTTGGACCCCAAATGGAGGGGTCCTTAAAGAAATATCTCACGAACCCTCAACAATTTTCCATGAGAGTCCGATTGATCGATTTTCTTAGTTCAAAATTTTAAATTAACTTCATTAATGTTTCACTTTAATTATTTAATGTTTTATTTATTAATTTCGAAATTTTTAATTATAAAAATTATGAAATTACCATTTTACCCCCGGAGAGGACTTTTCACGTTTTAAGTCGGTTTTTAATGTTCTATGATGTTTTAGAATCGATTTTTCGTAAGGAATTCAATGGAAATATTAGTTTGTGTCATTTATGAAATTTTTTATGTGAAATGGTTGTGAACTTTATGAGGGGCATGTTCGTAATTTTGTCAAATTTTGTGAAAATTGGCGAAGTGATTTATTTGATTTCGATTTGTTGTTTTATGTGTTCGAAAGGATTTTCCTAATCGTAACGTAGGCTCTAAAGTTGTTTTGATGTTAGGGGTATTTTGGTAATTTGGTCAATTTTTAGTGATTTTTATCATGAAGTTTCTTTTTGGTCTAAAAAATGATGATTTCTATGTTCTGAGGTCAAATTTTCCTAGCGTAGCGTGGTTTCTACCGTTTTGTCAGTTCGAGATACATCTTCCGGATTTCTAAAACATATCTGGTAACAAAATAAAGCAATGGAATAAACATCCATCATTGGGAATCATTACGATCGGGCTGACGAGTTGATTAATCAGGCGAGTGCAAAAATGGGGTGTCTACAGTAACAACCATAATTACATATAAATTCATTTAATTAACTGTTGGTAAGGTTTGAATATTATCCAATTTTTTATGGTTTACTTCGTAAATACGTGAAATGAAAAACAAAGTCAATTGTAAGAAACAAAAAATGCACCACACATCTGACACAAAGAGTTTCGCCAGAAATTTGAGGAAGAAGTAAAATCAAATGACCATCGAGCCTATTTAGTACATGATTGCAATAATATTTATTGACTTACTATGCTTTACTTGTTAATAGACAGAAAAGAGTAATGGGGTGAAGCTATCCTGGATGCAAATGTTCATAGTAACCCATACAAGAAAGGACAATACCTTTATAAATGTAAAGACATAAAAAATTATTGTAAGTATATATTTCCAACCTATTTTATTAGAAAAACTTATGAATCCAAATTATCTATCTTATAAAATTATTTCTAAGTTACAATAATTTTTTTTGTCTTTTCTTTTTTAAATCATGTAAATATTGATTGTTTTTAATTTATTTTAGGATGAGATGAGACAAAAAGAGAACGAGTCCCAACTGTCAGATGGTTCCCAAAGCAACACAAGTAGGAATGACATTGTGGCGCCTCGCAAAACGCTAACACAAAGCCCCATGTCAGATCTCGAGGCACTAAGTGGCTCCTTGAAAGGGTTTAAATACCTGCACCTGATAAATAACATATACTATATCCTGCATATATACATACAAAATAGAATAATAGCGAAAATCTATATACATCTAATAACGCATGATAAATCAGAGTGCGAAAGAAGAAATTTATATACAGGTTTATACAGAAATTCCTCACTCTAATAAAACTCCTAACTCTCAAAACCAAAATCTATATTATTACCTGGACAACTTGACGCCGCTAGCTATATTCCAGTACTTACCATGAAAGGACTCCGGTCTTCTACCTGACCTAACAAATAATTCTCACTAGTGTTCTACACATGTTTTGCCAAGCTCTGAATCTGAAATTAAAAAAATTAGACAAGGAAAGGATGAGTAACAATGGTTACCTAGTAGGGAAGCAAACAATTTCTACCAATAACCTCTCCTAACATGAATGAATAAACATACTGAATCATTTTAAGTATGCAAAATTTTACACAAGAAACTACGATTAATCTATACATATAGCCATGGATGAGCAACTAAACATTTTAAAACTCACATTATATCAATCAACAGTACTTACTATATCATTTTCTTTTTATAAAAATCTAATTGACTAAATGGAAACATTAAACATGCATTTCATTTTATATATCAAAATAAGGCAGCAGTTACATAATACACAATTGTGGAGTAATGGAATTAGAGAATTGGAATTCACGACTAGATCACTCCCAATAAGAATATGATGTTTCAGAATAAAATATATGTTCCTGATTTTGTGGTTGGTAGCTGTTTACCACACTTGTGAGACCATTTATCAGGCTCAGGCTGGTCGTTAGACGTGACCATAAGCAATGAGTTTTTTTTCGATGTGTCAAAACGTTCGACTACTATAGATTGTTAGTGATCACTGACTAATCATCTTTATCTATGCCTAACAAGCATGCATATGATTCCCAAATATGCAATCCATTCGTATATGACCATATTTACATTACAAGTTCACTGGTAAAATAGAGAGGAATAAACCCAGATTTCAGTTGTGATTCCACTCTCATACGTGTCTCATACCACGTATGAGCTTGGTGGTCTCTACCGTACATCCCAGGATAATATACCACTCTGGATGATATGACGCACTATCCTTTTAGACATTCACAGACTCTTTAACAGCTCATAAAATAGTTACATATATATTATATTCATTTGAAAATAAAAGAGAAATTAACAATATAAGGTTGTGAATAGATATCCAGTTTCCTACCATGCAACTATGGCCACTTGACCTAAAATAAATAACAGAACTTCTGTAGACACCCCATTTTTGCGTTTGCCTGATTAATCAACTCGTCAACCCGATCACAACAGTTCCCAATGATGGATGTTTATTTCAATGCTTTATTTTATTACCAGATATGTTTCAGAAATCCGGATAAGGTATCTCAAACTGACAAAACCTTAGAAACTACGCTACGTTAGGAAATATGACTCCAGAGACATAGAAATCATCATCTTGCAGACAAAAAGAAGTTTCACGATAAAAATCACTAAAAAATGACCAAATTACCAAAATACCCCTAACATCAAAATATCCTTAGAGCCTACATTACGCTTAGAAAAACCCATTCAAACACATAAAATAACAAATTGAAACCAAATAAATCATTTCACCAATTTTAACAGAATTTTACAAAATTACAAAAATGCCCCTCATAAAATTTATGATAATTTTAGACAAAAAACTTCATAAATGACACAAACCAATATTTCAATTGAATTTCTTACGAAAAATCGATTCTAAAATATTTTGGAACATAAAAAACCGACTTAAAACGCGAAAAGTCCTCTCCGGGGGCAAAACGATAATTTCACAATTTTCATAATTAAAATTTTTGAAATTAATAAATAAACTATTAAATAATTAAAGTGAAACATTAATGAAATTAATTTAAAAATTTGAACTAAAAAAATCGATCAATCAGGCTCTCAGGCAAAATTGTTGAGGGTTAGCAAGATATTTATTTAAGGACCCCTCCATTTGGTGGTCCAAAGAATTAAAGATATAATAGAGGGGGGTTCTCCAAAAAATCAAAGTCAACCAAGCAAGACTAAAGTCAAGGTATTAAAAGTCAATCAAGTAAGATTAAATTCAAAATTAAAGTCAATTAAGCAAGACTGAAGTCAAAATCTTAAAGTCAATCAAGTGAGACTAAGGTCAAGGTATTAAAGTCAATCAAATAAGACCAAAAGTCAAAATTCTAATAGAGTACTAATTAAATAATAACTCTATTTAATAGAGTTCTAACTAAAATATAACTCTACGTAAAACAATTCTAACTAAAATACAACTCTAACTAAAAGAATTATAATTAAACATTAATTCTATCTAAATCAACCTTTAAAAAAATCTATAAATAGAGGTCCTACACCCTATTTTCGTATCAAATCAAAAATCGTAAGAGAAGTAGGTCAAAAAGTCCCCCTAACCTCCCATAAACCCTAGTTTTGAAGCCCCAACTCCTTACCTAACACCCATACTTCGGTTTTAGCTTGAAAAACACCTAGAAACTATTCAAAAACATCCCAAAATCCATAGAAAAAATTCGAAGAACCCAGATCTAAGAAAGAGATACCTTGTCTCGGAGATCAGAAATCAGATCCGGAGACAGAACGAAGCGAGGAGTACTATACAAGGAGTTAGTTACTCAATCAGATCTGAGGGAATGATAAAGTTATCTTCGGAAAGGTATAATTTCTTAATTTTTTTTATTATCTAGGTTTTTTTAGCAATATAATTTATTTGGAAAATTAGTAGAGACCGACTTTGGCCGGGTGGGATTGGTGCCTAACACCTTCCAACCCCGTAATGTGATCCCTGGACCCTTTTTTCTTTCGTAGATTAGTAATATTTGCCTTTTTTAGAGTCAGTTTGGTTCCTAGACCGTAATAACTAGGTAGCGACTCCCAAACCTCAAGGGTCAAAAGCGGATCCGCGCACCCCGCGGATCGAGGGTGCCTTCAACTTGGATCTTCTGCGCCAATAGAATTTAAATAAACATGTAACAAATTATTATCCCTAGATATCCCTTCACCAACCTACACATAACATTACAATGTAAACTGCAGACATCACCCCTCGAATATGATTCTTACATTTTATCGTTTCATCCCCTTTTTCCCTTTTTCAAATTTTCGTAGTTTTCAATCTTTCAAATAAAATATTTCTTTTTTGATATTCATCAACTCAATATGATTTTATTGAATATTAAATTATTATTTTTCAATTATGAAATTTATTTTTATCAGTAACATTGAAAATTTTCAAAACTTATGTCAAAATAGGGTCAGAACAGTGCACAGAACCCAACTGACGGAAATAACTCGATGAAATATCCTACCCATATATAATTTGTTATAAAATACAATTAAATATATCAAACAAGCAAGTTCTGGCGTGAATTTGAAATAATAAAAAAAGTTTCATATTTTTGAAAACACATTATAAGTTTTTGTTAAAACTTTAAATGCAATTTTCACAATCTATGGTTATTGATACAAATTGAGAGTCTTTACCTTCTCTGTCCGATAAGATCGAAGTGCATGTGCGAAAATTGAGATGATCGACACAAAAATCGAGGTAAATCAAATTTTGAAGTGGTTGATTTTTGAATCTAACCCAGTGGTTTCGAAGATCTCGATACCATCGTCATTTCTCCATTTTATGGTAGAGGACGATTTGGCCTCGAAACTTATTAAATCTAGGATCGAAGTTTCGAAATCCATATATATATATATATATATATATATACGACTGATTTTTTATAATACGAGACAAAAGGAAAGATGAAACGAAAAGATATTGGGTGGGTTTTGTAGACATCGAAGCCATGGACCTTTTTTCTTTCTACGTCGGAGGTCGAAGACGGACTGTTTACGACGAATCAGAGTTTGAAAATTGAAACAAAAACCAATTATTTTAAAAAAATGTTACAGCTGATTTTTGGATGACTTTGGATAACAATGAATAGTATTTTTTATTAAAAAAAATTATTTATATAAGTGCAGGACGAAATCAGTATTAAACCTATTATTTCGTTTGATGATAACTTGATCGTTCGGACTCTAAAAGTGACTAATGAATACTCTATTTTGTCTAATTTTTTATTCTGAATTTAATGATGTGATCAAATTCTACAAATTATGTCTTTAACAAAAAATTACTTTTTCAATTCAATTGGATCCTAAAATTGATATTATTTTCATTTTTTACGATAATTCGACTTTTTGGACTTAAAAAATAATAAGTAAATTGTCCATTTTCTATAATTTTTTTGTGATGAATCCAATGGTGTGATTGAATTTTAAAAATTCTTACTCTAGTAAAAAGTCATTATTTTAGCTTGGGTCGACTAAAAAATCGAGGATTTTGTAACTTCTTTATTTGAATTCGTATTTAAACGTGCTTATAGGCTAAAGTATATTTTTCAACCATTTTGAATCTAATGTTAATGTTAGATTTTATTAAAAATGATCAGAAATAGATCCTAAAATTTTACCCTAAGTCCCACTTTTAAGATTTTCTCAAAATTTCACTAGTTATTTTTCCTTGAAATATGAATCGAAAACTCGAGGTTTTACAGACATCTTTGCCCAAGTCATGGGAGAAGATGGTCATGGTCGTGTTGGGTAGATGGGAATGGGAGTGAGTCCTTCAACATTTTTCAGACCCCAACCCACCCGTCAAGAGTATATCTCACAGGCTGTTGAGGCAAATCCTCATGTTGATGAGGCATGCCGAGAAGCCGTTGCAACACACCGAGAGATGATTGAATTTCAAACAAACGTGTCAATACAATTCCAAGCACTGATGTCATTTATAAGTAAGCAACTTGGCCGTCCCGTAAATATGACTGAAGTACTTTGGGGTACACAGGTAATAACTTGTTATTCTGCTTTCTTAAACAAAAAATTTTCAATTGCATTTTCTTGTACTAATAAGTAAAATAATATTATTTGTAGGTTTCCAAGGGCAGCGATCCACAAACCTCTATTGAGCAGTAATAGTTTGATATTCAAGCTTTTTTTACAATAATCGGTGATTAGTTTTTTAATTGTAAGTTTCATTACTCGTAACAAGTTGATCCACAACCTTTTGTTAAGTAGAAATCGATGTTTAATCTTTTATTTTCCAAGTTTCGTTAATATTGGTGAGACTATCGTTGCTCTTCTCACCGGAGTTAATATTAATCTTACTTTTACCTTACTTGTAGGGTAAGTAGGGGATCGAACCCAAGAGAAAGGGGGAGTAGAGTTAAGTTAAGAGGATAAAAATTGAATTAATCAAAAGAAATTTAAACTGTTTTCCATTGTATTTTTGAACTTATCAAGAAGATTTAAAGTTGCTAGAAAATTAACCAAAGTAAATGAAATTAAAAGCAAATAAACTTATGAAATTAAAGCACCATTGGAGGCAGATCGACCTAAAACATGTTGATGAATAATTCTTAGTCTCTAGTCTTTTTATAACTCAATCATAAGGGCTTGGTGTTAGCTCCTTAGATCGGAAAGTTTTGCAAATGAAATCAAATGAGGGAACATAAACAAGGTAGAATTCTTTGAAAACTTTCTACTATCAATTATTTAGTTTAAGCATACTTCATCTTGATCTAATCTAAGCATAAACTATCTATATTAAGAATAAAATGTGCAAAAAATCTTAAAGAGAACTCATAAGCATTTTAAATAAAAGTAAGGTATGAAATTAGAAACAACACAAGAACTTGCTCTAGGCTTTTTCACTCTCCAATGGAGGGGAGCTTAGCCTAATGTCATTGTAAGAAAGGGAAGATAAGAGATGAAAAAGTTTTCTTCATTTCATGGAGAAACTTACAAATTTTTCTTCTTCAACTTCTGCTAAGACTATTTAGTCAAAAGAAAATAACTAGAAGATAAAAATACAGAAAATAAGAGAATAGGCTAAGAGACTTAGATTAAAGGAGTCTTAGATAAGGTAACCAAGAGGGGACACTTTCTCTAGAGATTGAGGCTCTATTTATAGAGAAAAATGTGTATAGAAGAGTCTAAAATTAGCCTCCACTTTTCTTTGCACAAAAAGACAAAAGAGGAGAATATGAGTTAAGGTATAGGGCATTCCAAAGTGGGCCAAATGTTTTTGCCTTGAAATTTTGATTTCAAAATGTTAATTTTCTCCATAAAAAACACACGTAATTAAATTTATCTAGTAAATGAATTTATTTATGTATAATTAAGCCTAATTAATATATAATATGGTGTTTTGAGACTTATCATGATTATTACTTTAATACGAAGAAATAGGGAAAAAATCAAGATAAATGTCTAAAAAATATGCATATAATTGAGTATTTCGAAACACTAATCACACCCAAAACTTACCTTTTTCTAGTCCCTAGAAAATAAAACTACCACTTTCACAGGCATCTCGACTGTATTTAGCGAATGCAGCAAGCCCTTGAACCGCTAGGTTACCCCTAGTGGACGAGTTTGACTCGTGAGGGTTTGCAGAAAATATACCCACAAAATTGAAAATAACTAAGAAGTAAAAATAGTCAAAATCAAAACTTATATTGAAAAGCACAAGTCTATTTTTGGTTTTGTCAATCAATTGGAAGTAATGCTTGGTATAGAGTCCCAACCCTTATTTCTCTACGATAAAATTTAGACTTAAATTGACCTTTGAGCGATAGTGGTTCTAACTAAAAAATTTAAGAGATTCGATTTCCTAGAATGAGTTTCAACCTTCTAACTACTCAAGAATAGCTAGAGTAACTTAGAGTTTAATTCTAAACTTAGCATCCTGTCTGGGGTAGTGAGAAGTATGGACATTCACTTTAATACCTTTAAGGGACTTTATATGTGATATTCCAATATACTCACATTTTTACACTTGATAGCTTTCACCCTACTGAAACTTTACATAAACTTTTGGATCTTTGATTTTTTTTTCTATTAACTCTTTACTCTTTTTCTAAGAAAAGTAGGCAGTCCTTTTCAAGGTACCCAGTCTAATTCAATGGTTATTGTACAAGGTGCATAAAACTCAGTTCTGTTTTTCTTCTAATCAGCCAACCAATTGAACAAGGAAGTCAAAGTTTATCAAACCTAGTTTTTCCTTAAACTCTAAATAGAAATAAGGTAACAAACTCTCTTAATACAATCTAGACTCTTGGTAACCTTATTAGAAGTGACTATAAACCAAAAGATAACTTTACTCTAACTTTTGCCTAAGAGAAACACAAATGAGGACTTCAGATCATAGCTTCCAATGAAAGATTGATTAAATATTTTTAACAAAGTACTTAAAGATACAAGCTAAGATTTTAAGCAAACTACAACAAAGTCGCCAACTAAAAATTTTATTTTATTTTTGAAATAAAAGAAAAAAATAATAAGTGGAAATCTGACCCATATACCCCCAAACTTAAATATTATATTCTCCTCAATATTTCAACATATACATGCAAAGGTAAAATTGACAAAATGAAATGAAGTAGGTTAGATAGCATCTGAGAAAGACCTTACAGTCCTGTTGATATCTAACACAATGTCCCCTGAAACGCGTGGGTTGCCTTTTAGAAGCGTAAAGTTTATCGTCTTTAGCTAGATGAAAACATAGTTAATTTTGATAGACGGGGTCATGGAGGAGAATAACTTCCTCCTGGGGAACATATTGGAGAAAAGGTTTGAGACGTTGGCCATTCACTTTGAAAGTGGATCTGTCCTTAGGATTAAGGACTTTAACAGCACCTTGAGGATAGACTGTTTGGATAATATATAGACCAGTCCATCGAGATTTTTTCTAAAAAAAGGTGGAGTCTGTTATCATACAACAAAACTCTTTGATTAGGAATGAAATTCCTCCTAAGAATGTGCCTATCGTGAAAGAATTTGGTACGTTCTTTGTACCTTTTGGCACAATCATACGATTCATTTCTAATCTTTTCTAACTCGTCTAGCTATAACTTTCGCTTCTCATCGACTTTATCAAAATCAAAGTTGAGGCCCTTGATCGCCTAATATGCACGATGCTTGAGAACTATAGGGAGATGACAGGCCTTGTAAAAAAATAACGGGTAGGGAGACATCCCTATGGGTGTCTTGAATGCAGTCCTATAGGCCCAGAGTGAATCACTCAATCTCAAAGACCAATCTTTCCTTGAAAGATTGACTATTTTTTTAAGATAGTATTTATTTTCCTGTTAGAAATCTCCACTAGTCCACTTGTTTGTGGGTGGTAAGGTGTGACAACCTTATACGTTATGAGGTATTTCTTCATCAACGCAGCAAAGATCTTGTTGCAAAAATGTGAGCCACCATCACTTATGATAGCTCGTGGAGTACCGAATCTTGAAAAAATCGACTCCTTAATGAATTTTATCGCAATCTTGTGATCATTCTACATGTCATAGCTTCGACCTATTTTGACACATAGTCAATGGCAACTAGGATGTATTGGTAACCTTGTGAGATAGGAAATGGTCCCATGAAGTTTATACCCCATATGTCAAAAATTTCGATGATCAGGATAGGATTTTGAGGCATTTCATTTCTCTTGGAGATTTTTCCTAATCTCTGACATCTATCACAAGATTTGTGAAACTCGTGGGCATCACGAAAAATACTAGGCCAAAAAAATCGCATTGTAAGATTTTCATAGCGGTCTTCTTACCACTGAAGTGCCTTCCGCAGGCATGATTATGACAAAACTCTAGGATATTGACTTGCTCACAGGTTGGAATATAACTTCTAATGATTTGATCGGGATAATACTTAAATAAGTATGGCTCATCCCTAAAATATCATTTTATTTTCGACAGAAGACAGAGTTTCTCTTGGCTAGTCATTTCGACTGGGAATTGACCTGTAACTAGGTAGTTGATAATGTCCACATACCATGGAGCGTTGGCTTGAGAGATTTGCATAAGTTACTCATCAGAAAAGGGTAAGGACTCCTCGGATGGCTTGTTAACTATCCTAGACAAGTGATTAGCTACGACATTTTTTGCCTCCTTTTTATCTTGGATCTCAAGATCAAACTCTTGTAGAAGTAGAATCCAACGGATTAACCTTGCTTTAGCATCTTTCTTTGATAGAAGGTACTTCAATGTTGCATGGTCTATGTAGATCATGACTTTAGATCCAATGAGGTAGGGGCGGAATTTTTCAACGGCATAGACTACTGCTAGCATTTCCTTCTCTGTTGTAGAGTAGTTAAGCTAAGCATCGTTAAGGGTTTTACTAGCATATTGGATAACATGAGGTTGTTTTTCAATTCGCTGACCCAAAACAGCGCCTATTGCATAATCCAAAGCGTCGCACATAACTTCGAATGGAATGCTCCAATTTGGAGGTTGAATAATGGGTACCAAGGTTAACTCGGACTTGAGCTTGTTAAACACAGAGAGACATGACTCTGAAAAGTCGAAAGGAACATCCTTTCCCAATAGCTCACATAAAGGCTTCGAGATTTTCCCAAAATCTTTAATGAATCTACGATAGAAACCCATAGGGCCTAGGAATGATCATTCTAGGAGTAGTAATTTTTCGATTAGACTTACCTTCGCCTTATCTACCTTAATTCCCTTAGTAGAAATAATGTGCCCTAGCACAATCCCCGATGTTACCATGAAATGGAATTTTTCCTAATTGAGGACTAGATTGATCTCTTTGCAACGTACAAGGACCAAAGTCAAGTGATGGAGACATTCCTCAAAACTTGGTCTGAAAACTAAAATATCGTCCATGAACTCTTCGAGATATTTTTCTAGCATGTCGGAAAATATATCTTCATCATGCACTTCTGAAAAGTTGCAGGTGTATTGCACAATCCAAAAGGCATGCGACGATACGCAAAAATTCCAAAGGGACAGGTGAAAGTTATTTTCTCTTGATCGATTGGAACAACAGGTATCTGGTTGTACCCGAAATAATCATCTAAGAAGCAATAGTAAGAATGTCCTGCTAGACGCTCTAACATTTAATCAATGAAAGGTAAAGAAAAATGATCCTTTGGAGTTATCGAGTTTAGTTTCTTATAATCGATACACACTCTCTATCCATTTTGGATTCGAGTGGGGATTAATTCGTTGTTTTGATTCACTACCACAATGATACCAGATTTCTTAAAAACTAGTAGTATAGGACTCACCTAACGACTGTCAGAGATAGGATAGATAATACCCGCATCTATCAATTTCATCACTTCCATCCGAACCCCATCTTTCATGAAAGGATTTAGCTGTCTCTGAGGTTCTAAGGAAGGGTTAGCGAAGTCCTCTAAACGAATATGGTACATCACCACAGATGGACTAATTCCCTTGATGTCAGTTATGCTCCAATCAATAGCTTCTTGATGTTCTCTTAATACTCTTAACAACTTTTCCTCTTGAACTTCATTGAGGTGAGAGAAAATGATCACGAGCAAGGTTTGATTCTTGCCTAAAAATGTATATCTCAAGGTCTTTGGAAGCGACTTAAGTTCTAATTTTAGAGGTTCGACATGGGAAGGAACAAGATTGGATGTGCGCACAGAAAGACTTTCAGCTTTTGCGTGCCACCGTACAGAATCTAAGAGTGGAACGGATTCAAGCAAAGCATTAACTTCGCTTATGGACTCTTCTATGTCCAAGTCAAGGCCAAAGTGAGCCAAACATTTCGTTAGGGGATCAGAGTATCCTAACTCTTGATACGTTTGATTGACTAGCGTATCTATCATGTTCATTTCTTCTATACCATCATCTACATCAATTCCTTAGAAATTGTGGAAAACATTCAGTTTAACTTTCATATCCCCAAATGCTAGAGTCATAATCCCTTTTCTGCAATGAATGATTGAGTCAGACATGACTAAGAATGAATGTCCTAAGATGATAGGACTATGACTGTTCGAATTGATGACTGGCTCTGTGTTTAAGACAACAAAATCAACAGGAAAATAAAAATCTTTAAATTTAACTATCACGTCCTCAACTATACCTTTTGGAATTTTTATAGACCTATTGGCTAGACTCAACATGATATCGGTAGGTTTCAAAACCCCCAAACCTAATTGTTTATAAACCGAATATGGTAAAAGGTTCACACTAGCCTCTAAGTCTAAGAAACATTTTTCGACCACTTTATTTCCAATATGAATGGAAATTGTCGAACATCCAGGGTCCTTAAATTTTGGTGCAATTGTTTGTTGGATGAGCGACGAAGCTTGGACTGCCATGATGATTTCCCAAGGAAATAGTGTTTTCCTTTTAGTTGTGGTCAAATCTTTTAGGAATTTTGCATAAGAAGGTATCTGCTTAATGGCATCTAGGAATGGGATATTGATATGCACATTTTGAAAGACTTCTAAGACACCCTCAAACTGCTTATCTTTTTTAGAATCTCTAAGGCAACGGAGAAATGGAGCTTTTAAAATTGGCAAAATGATGGGAGGATTTTTCAAATCTTTCTCCTTCTCTTTTGAAGAATCTATGACTTCTTTTTAAATTTTGTTGTTCTCTAGGACTTTTTCTCCCTTATTAATAAGTTGGACCTTGTTGTCCACCTTCTTTCTCAAATGCAAGGTGTGGATAGCCTGGACTGGACCTTATTGACCTTTCAGTCCGTTTTGAATCAAAGATTGACCTCTAGGGTTAGGGATAGTCTGACTAGGAAATTGACCTTTCTCTCTCCCACGTAAGGAAAGAGCTAACTGTCCAACTGAACTTCCATCTTAGCTACAGATTGTGTAGTGATCTGGTTAATTTGAGTTTGATTTTGATGGGTTTGCTATTGAGTTTGGATGAAATATTGTTGCTGTCTCATCAACTCGGCAATCATAGATTCTAAGGACAACTATTGTTGGGTAGGCTACTACTAATTGGTCATGGGATCTGGTATGATGACTCTGCAATCTGTAGATTGTTGGAGTTGATAAGGGACTTGAAGAACAATGGTTTGGTTTGTGAAAAAACCAAATTGCCTTGGAAAACTGCTATTGTAACCTGACGGACCACTAGATTGAATAGGTTCATTCTATCTGTACGAGAAATTAGAATGAAACCTATTATCTGGGTGATATATTTGGCTAAAAGAGTTCGGAGTTGGCTTCCTAAAAGTACTATAGTCATTAATCGCATTTGCTTGTTCAACTTTGATTTGAGGCAAGGTGGGACAACACTCGACCAAATGGTCGTTGCCGTCGCATATGACGCACAAAGAACTCGGTTCAACAGTCACTTACAAAATTGTACGAGGGTTTAGGAGAGGTTTGGATGTTGAGATGGTAAAGGCACCTAACTTCTTTGTGAGATTGTTCATCCCACTCACTAGACTAGACATGACATTTTTTAGATCAGGGTCTGCCTTCATCTCATACATGCCTGTCTTCCTAACTGGATCATCTCTATCAAAATTTTCTTGGTTAGTGTTCCAATTTTGAGCACTCTCGATTAACTCTACGAGTAAATAGTACGTTTAGTTGGGAGTCTGGTTAATAAACTGACTCTTATGCGTTGACTCGACTATGATACGTTGATTCATTGTTAATCCTCTATAAAAACTTTGCACCAACTGTGCTTTGTCAATGTCATGGTGTGGGCATTTGACTAATAAATCATTGAATCTTTCTCAAGTTTGGGAAAATTCATAATCAGGACGGGCTCTAAAATTTTTAATTGAGTTTCATTTTCTCAGTTTTGCCCACGGGGTAGAATTTGGCCATAAATTTCTTGGATAAAACGTCCCAGGTGGATATGGAATTGGATGCTAGGGGACTACGCAACTGCATGGTCTTCCAAGGATAACGGGAACAGAATGAACTTGATACTCTTCTCATCTAGATTCTAATTTCTAAAAGTTTGACAAATAGTTAAGAATCAATTAAGGTGGGTGTAAGGCTGTTCACGCTCTAAACCGTGGAACTTAGGGAGCATATTGATGGTGACAATCCTAATTTTAAACTGAGGTGCATTATTTAATGGTAGCACAATGCATGTAGGATGAGATACGGAAGCTAGAGCGAAAAGCTCATTGAGAGTTCGCTCTCGATCATCCTTCATAACTATTGATAGTATCTTGCGTATTCTACTAAAGGTACGTTCGATCTTAGGATCAAATGGTTCTAACACGTTGTTTTGTGAACGTCTACAAAGCATGCAAATCATATAATCAATCAAACAATTACGAAAAGAAAAGACTGGACCTAGATAGGTTGCCTAAAGCTAGACAATTCCTAACTGGGTAGAAATAGCACAACTAGCCTTCCAACTCGATTCTATGAAGTCAATTTTGAATCATTCGGATCTCTAGATCGGAGGTGGTGACAATACATAAGCAAGGGCACTCTTAAATAACATTCCTTTCTTGAATAGACTGAGTCTATCCCCTCAAAGGGAAATATCTTACTATATACAAAAAATGACCAAGAAGCGCAATTAGCACAACTTGAAACAGAATTTCTCCTATTGAGCTCGTGGGCCTTATAGTTAATTCCAATTAATTTTATTTAATTTGATTGGATGAATAGTGAGTTGATTATCCTAATTAGAGTAAGGAATTGGTTATGACTTCCAATCCTTATCTTATCATGCCATCCCTAGGAGAGGGGTGCTCTTTACTACTTAATTAACTATTCCAAGTGTGTGCAAATTGGAAAAATAACACACAAAGGCAAGGAGTAACCCACTAGCATAGAGAGGTGTGGGTGTTTCGAGATTACCTCCTGTGCTAGACGGGGTGAAGACGGTTTGAGTCGACTTAGCCTACCAATTCCAATTTTGGTGTGCAAACCTAAGGAGCCGTGATGGTATTGTCCACCTGTCGTCCTTCCTTAGTCTAGTACAATCCAAGCCTTTTTGCATAATTAAAAAAAAATTACAAAACAAGAGTTTTTAAAATAAAAAAATAAACCTAACTAAAGATTGAATAAAATTGAAAGAAAAGAAGAAAAAAATGTTCACCTACAAGGAGCAAAACATAAATGTTAGTAGAAATGATAATAAACAGACTCAAAAACAGAATTTGACTTACCAAAATGTTGCTGATTTTGTCTCATTTAATATAAAATTTCGTTCTACCCCAAAGCGATATACTATAATAGTTAATCAGAGATCGGAACATAAAATTATAGTCAATTTAAGTTCTATTGTCTAGGGTGAAAAAACAAACGGGAATGACATCTTTTTTCAATTTTCAATTTTTTTCTTCTTTCTTCTCTCTTAAACCCTCAAGAACATTTGAACTTATAGAGAAATCAAAATAAAAAATAAAATAAAAATAAAAATGAAAGAAATGAATTTTAAATCAAAACTTACCATTACTACCTTTACTTTTCCCTTCCAGCGACGCCAAAATTCTGGTGAGACTATCATTGTTCTTCTCACCGGAGTTAATATTAATCTTACTTTTACCTTACTTGTGGGGTAAGTAGGGGATCGAACCCAAGAAAAATGGGGAGTAGAGTTAAGCTAAGAGAATAAAATTTGAATTAACCAAAAAAATTAAAACTGTTTTTCTTTGTATTTTTGAACTTATCAAGAAGATTTAAAGTTGTTAGAAAATTAATCAAAGTAAATGAAATTAAAAGCAAATAAACTTATAAAATTAAAGCACCATTGGAGGTGGATCGACCTAAAACATGTTGATAAACAATTCCTAGTCTCTAGCCTTTTATAACTAAATCGTAAGAGCTTGATGTTAGTTCCTTAGATCGGAAAGTTTTGCAAATGATATCAAATAAGGGAACATAAACAAGATAAAATTCTTTGAAAACTTCCTACTACCAATTATCTAGTTTAAGCATACTTTATCTTGATCTAATCTAAGCATAAAATATCTATATTAAGAATAAAAGGTGCAAAAAATATTAAAGAGAACTCATAAGCATTTTAAATAAAAGAAATGCATGAAATTAGAAACAAGACAAAAACTTGCTATAGGCTTTTCCATTCTCCAATGGAGGGGAGTTTTGCCTAATGTCATTTCAAGAGAGGAAAGATATGAGATGAAAGAACTTTTCTTCATTTCATGGAGAAACTTACAAATTCTTCTTCTTCTACTTTTTACAAGATTATTTAACTAAAAAGAAAATAACTAGAAGATAAAAATAACCAAGAGGGGACCCTTTCTCTAGAGATTGAGGCTCTATTTATAAATAAAAATATGTGTAAAAGAGTCTAAAAGTAGTATCTATTTTTCTTTACACAAAAAGACAAAAGAGGAGATTATGAGTTAAAGATTTGGGCATTTTAAAGTAGGCCCAAATACTTTTGCCTTGAGATTTTGATTTTAAAATGATGATTTTTTGCACAAGAAACACACGTAATAAGATTTATCCAGTAAATAAATTTATTTAAGTATAATTAAGGCTAATTAACATGCAACATAGTGTTTTGAGGCTTATCATGATTATTACCAAAATACGGAGAAATAGGGATAAAAATCAAGATAAATGTCTGGAAAATGTGCGTACAATTGAGTATTTCGAGATACTCATCAAATAGTAATAGTTGGATTCACAAACTTTTGTTTATCAGGTAGGAATGATAAACTTTTTATTTTGCAACTTTCATTAGTGATAGTTGAAGATATTACAATTGTTCAGTTCCATGTAATGTAAATTAGACAAAAACTTGGTCTTGAATGTGTGTATCGTTTCTTATATATATATGGATTGATATCTAACACTTCTTAGGTAAAACCTTTTTAACTTTTTGCATGTATTAGGTAAAATCTTTTTAACTCTGCCAATGTAAAATTAACGTTTTACATTGCCGATCCCAAGTTCGGATAAAGGAAGAGGGAGAAGGTATGCTATGGATTCATCACTATGAGTTTATTTGTCATAGGTAAAACTCCCATGTGTCAAAATTTCAGCTTTTTAGTTAATTTGAAATTATTATATATGATATATTTCTATTGTTTATTTTATAATATCTCTGTAATTATTTATATGTTGTGGTTGAATTATGTCTACCTGTTTATTTTTCATTTGCAGGTTTGTGCAAAGATTGGAACTTTCAAAGTCTAAAGATTCAGTTTTGACATCAATTAGCTGTTATATTTGCTGAAATTGTAATGTTTTACTTTATTGTTAGTTTTTTTTTGTTTAACTTGAATTAGCTTATCCTATCTTAATTTTCGTTTGTCAATATTTATAGAAATGAAACACTTGGAAATCTACAAAATTTGAAGGTACGTATTCTTTCTTCTATAATAATGTTTTATCTTTTCTAGAAATTGGTACTGTAATTATGTCAAAGCACTTTACGTTTTAGTTTGTCATATTCTTGTTGACAGAGGTGTCTATGTGTCTGAGTTTAGATGTTATCTTATCTGATTTTCTCTTTTTGAATGCTTTAGTGGACTACCAAAGTACGATGGATGTTGTTTTTGTATCCTCCTCATGTTCAAATCATATTGGAAATAAAGAAAGGATTTTGGTTTGTAAAACCCAAAGTTTTCGATTCGTATCTCAAGAAAAAATAAATAGTGAAGTTTTGAAAAATTCTTGATAGTAGGACTTAGGATAAAACTGTAGGATTTTATTCTGTTCATTTTAATGGAATCTAACCCTACCATTGGATTCAAAATGGTCAGAAAACATGCTTTAGCTTATAAACACACTCAAATGCGAGTACGAATAAGAAAGTTGCAAAACCCCCGATTTGCGAGTCGAACCAGACTAAAATAATGACTTTTTTCTAGAGTAAGAATTTTTAAAATTTGATCATATTATTGGATTCGTAAGAAAAAATTATAGAAACAAGATTATTTACTTGTCATTTTTAGAATCAAAAAAGTTAAATTATCGTAAAAAATGAAAACAACATCAATTTTAAGGTCCTATTGGGCCATAAAAGTAAATTTTTGTTAGAAATATAATTTGTAGAATTTGACCATATCATTAGATTCAGAACAAAAAATTAGACAAAATAGAGTATTCATTCGTCACCTTTGGAATCCGAACGGTCAAGTTATCGTCGAACGAAACCATAAGTTAAATATTGATTTCGTCCCACACTTATATAAATAAATTTTTTTAATAGAAAAAACTATTCATTGTCATTCTAAATAGCCCAAAATCAGCTGGAATTTAAAAAAAAAAATTGGTTTATTTTCCAATTTTCAAAGTCCGATTCGTCGCGAACGGTCTGTCTTCGACTTTCAACGTAAAGGGAAAAACGTTCGCAACCTCGTTCTCTATAAAATCCACCAAATTTCATTTTTTTTTTCTTTTTCACCCCATATCGTCAAAAATCAGCCGTAGATAAGACGGGAATTTGGAAACTTCTACCCTAGATTTCATCTGTTTCGAGGCCAAATTATCCTTCGTTGTAGAAGGGAGAAATGACGACAGTATTAAAATCTTTGAAACCATTGGATTAAATTCAGCTACGTTGAAGTTTGATTCATCTCTATTTTCATGTCGATCGTCTTGATTTCTCCATACACGCTTCAATTATTTCGCACAGAGATTATAAGGACTCTCAATTTCTATTAGTAACCGTAGATTTATGAAAATTGCATTTAGGATTTTTATCAAAAATTTGTATTGAGTTAAAAAATTGTAGAATTCTTTTTGTTATTTCAAATTCACGCTAGAACTTGCATAGTTGGTATGTTTAATTGTATTTTATAACAAATTATATGTCGGTAGGACATTTCACTCGGTTATTTCAGGTAGTTGGGTCCTATGCACCGTCCAGACCCCGTTTTGATCTAAGTTTTGTATTTTTTTAATGTTATTTAAAAAAATAAATTTAATAGTTTAAAAAAATGATTTAATATTCAGTGAACGCATATTGAATTGATAAATATCAGAAAGGGAATATTTGTTTTGAAAGACTGAGAATTATGAAAATTAAAAAAATGGGAAAATGGGATGAAACGATAAAATGTTAGAATTACACCTGAGGGGTGATGTCTTCATTTTATATCCGAAAATATGAGATGTCACATCCCGTGCACAGGTCGAGCTGGGCCTGTGATCAGTTAGGATAGCGGTGTGGTAGCAGTACTACACATGATAGGCTCCATGAGCTGACACGTGACTGTGGATAGGAAATACGACCAAAGTGTGATGTCTGCATTTTACATTATTGTGTTGTGTGCAGGTTGGTGAACGAATATCTAGGGATAATGTTATTGGTTGCATGTTTATTTACTTTCTATTAGTACGATGCACTATTTACTTTTCTGTTCTATTATTTATTTTAGGCCGGGTGGTTATAGTTAATGATAAGAAACTGGATATTCATTCTCAACCTTGTATTATTAATTTCTCTTTTGTTATCAAATAAAAATAATATATATATATATATAGCTATTTTGTGAGCTGTTAAAGAGTCTATGAATGCCTGAAGGGATAGTATGTCATATCATCCAGAGAGGTGTACTATTCTGGGATGTACGGTAGGGACAACTAAACTCAGGCGTGGTATGGGATGCGTATGAGAGTTGAGTCACAACTGGAATCTGAGTCTATTCCTCTATATCTTTACCAGTGAACTTGTAATATAAAGGTGGTTGTATACGAATAGATTGTATATTTGAGAATTACATGCACGCCTGATAGGCATAAACAAAGATAATTAGTAAGTAATCACTAACAATGTATAGTAGTCGAACGTTCTGACATATCGAAAAAAGACCCATTGCCTATAGTCGTGTCAAACAGACAGCCTGAGCAGGATAAATGGTCCCGCAAGTGTCGTAAACAACGACCAGCCACAAAATCAAGAACTAATACTTCATTATGAAACATCATGTCCCGAATGGGAGCGATCCAGTTGAAAGCACCCTCGATCCACAGGTTGTAGATCCACTTTTTTGGGTTTGGGAGTCGCCACCTAGTTTTTAGGTCTAAGAACCTAATCATGACTCTAAATAGATGAATAACACTAATCTAAGGAAAGAAACTAAGGGTCTGGGGATCACGTTACAGGGTTGAAAGGTGTTAGGCGTCAACCCCGCCCGGTGATTGCCTGTCTCTACTATAGTTAAAAAAATTACATTGCAAAAATAACCTAGAAAAAATAAAAATAAAAATAAAAATATACCTAATTTACCTGGGTGACTACGACAATTGGTTTCCTTAGAGTTGGTGGAGAGCGTCCTCATGTGAGTCTTCCTACTTTTTTTCGTCACTAAATCTCTTTATGATCTCCATGACATGGTATTCTCCTCCTAGATTTAAGTATTTTCTGGTTTTTTGATATTTTGAAGATTTTTAAGTGTTTTTATAGGGTTTCTAACTGTTTTTTGAGCAAAAATTGGGATTTGGATGATAGGTAAGGAGTTAGGATTTCAAAATTAGGATTTGGAGAAAGTTAGGGAGACTTTTCTGACCTCTTTTTCCTAAGGTTTCTCTTGACCCGCGAGATTGAGTTGTGAAGGCTCCTATTTATAGATTTTTTTTGGAAGAGTTGGTGTTTAATTAGGTTTCTTTTAAATAAGGTGAATTAGGATTTTGACTTAAGCCTTATTAGATTGATTAGGTTTCTTTGAATTAGAATTTTGACTTAACTCTTATTTGATTAACTAGGTTTCTTTAGATTAGGGTTTTAATTCTTACGTATAATGAAAGAATATATTTTTTATTTTTGGAGGACCCCCCTTAATTATATTTTAATTCTTTAGGCCTCTAGATGGATGGGACTATTAATAAATATTAGGGGACTCCACTTAAATAAGTGGGCAACCAAAAATAATTTTGCTTGAGAGCTTGATTAATTGGTTTAAAATTTTTAATTTTAATTAGGATTTCACTTTACATTAATTAATGTTTTAATTATTAATTTTAAAATTTAAAATTATTAAAATTAGAAAATTATCGTTTTACCCTCGAAGGGGACTTTTACATTAAAAAAAATCATTTTTTGATGTTTTAAAATTTATTTTTCGTAAGGAATTCGATGGGATTATCGATTTGTGTCACTTATGGATTTTTGGTGTGAGATGATCGTGGACCCTATGAAGGGTATTTTTGTAATTTTATCAAATTTGGTGAAAGTTTGTGAAATGGCTTATTTGGTTTCAATTTGTTATTTTATGTGTTTGAAAGGATTTTTTTAAGCGTACTGTGGGCTGTAAGGATGTTTTGATGTTAGGGGTATTTTGATAATTTGATCATTTTTTAGTGATTTTTATCATAAAACTTCTTTTTGTCTGAAAAATGATGATTTCTACATTGTGAGTCATATTTTCCTAGTGTAGTATGATTTCTAAAGTTTTACTTGTTTGAGATACCTCAGTTAAATTTCTGAAATATATCTCTAGTAGCAGATATAAAATTGGAACAATCATCCATCATTGGGAACCGTCGTAATCGGATTGACGAATTGACTAATCAGGCAAGTGCAAAAATGGGGTGCCTACAGATACCCATCTTTGACAAAGGGTTGAAGCAAATTAGATAGCAAATCTATTTCAGTAGATAGTGCGATATTTGAATGCTAAAGCTAGTGACAGTTCATTTTGTAGCCCGATTTAGCAATTCGTCGGGGCATTTGGATCCTTGAGGGTAAAACTCTCTTCGAACTAAAAGTATGTCAGGTCCTCAAGCTTGAACTCTCACTGATGATGTCAGATCCTTGAATTTTAGAAAATTCTCCCTTATTAATAAAAAATGGGTGATGCCTACTGAGTATTCTATCGGATCATTAAGAATAAACTCTCCTCGATAACCACAAATGTCAGGCCTAGAGATCTTCTCTCACTGACGATGATGATTCAAATTGAAATGCCCATACGTAATGAAGACAATCACACAATATTGAACTATGGTAAGTTTGAATAATGAGATAGGTGATGTAGAAACTACATTAAATCCTATCGAAATTGTTTTTTAGAGTTCGAACAAATTTGAGTATCATTTATCGGACTTGAGCTTATTGGAGCCACGCTTCTCGGACTAAGGTTTGTAGGAACTTAAAAAATCCTATTCAAGTTGGAGTCTCGTTTCTTGGACTCGGATTGAGACTTATAGGAACTTAAACACTCCTGTTAATTCATTCTATGATACAAATAAAGTTGGAGTCTCGTTTCTTGGACTCTGGCTAAGGTATACTAGAACTTAAACAATCTTGTTAATTCATTCTATGATTCAAACAAAGTTGGAGTCTCGTTTCTCGAAATCTGGCTAAGGTTTACAAGAACTTAAATAATCCTGTTAATTCATTTTATGATTCAAACAAAGCTGGAGTCTCGTTTCTCGGACTCTAGCTAAGGTTTACAAGAACTTAAACAATCATGTTAGTTCATTCTATGATTTAAACAAAGTTGGAGTCTCGTTTCTCGAACTCTAGCTAAGGTTTACCAGAACTTAAACAATTCTGTTAATTCATTCTATGATTCAAACAAAGCTGGAGTCTCGTTTTTCGCATTCGAACTTATCAGGGCCATGCTTCTCGAACTTGAATTAGTCAAAGACTTGATATTATCGAGTTCAAAGTTTAAAAGATTGGGCCTTTATTGTCTTATCATGCATCTGGATTCATAATTATCATTGGACTTCGCTGAACTTTTAAGTTTTTGTAAGATTTTCTTTTTTATCATATGATCAAGAACAAAACTTTGGAGTCACAATGACTTTCAAAAATACCCCTAGTTTCAAGGTTAGCTTTAACTGGAACTTAACTATAAAACTGATGGTATGGATTGCACTTGAAAAATATGAATGAGTAAATATGGATTCTGATATATGACAGACAGAAGAATTGACATTCCTTTAAATTTTAAGACTCTTAAGATTATCATATGTATAATAAAGAATTTAATCATTTTCCTTTGAAAAATGCTTAAACTAGACTTAAAATCTTGATAATTATTGGAATAGAAGATCTTTTTCTTCAAAGTGGTCGATGATTCTATATTTTCATTTGGTAAACATACTCTTAAAGATCTTATAATATTCAGGATGGCTTCTGAGTTTCTTCAACTTTAACATTGTTTTCGTCGAATGTTGTGACTTGAATGGTTCTGCATTTCCTAGTTTCTACACAAGCTTCCTTCTGAATTTTTCTTCTTGATGGAATATTTCCCCCTATTTGATGATGCCCTAATTTTTGCCTAAATCGTCTCTTCAGATTTTCAATCTAGCAAACTTTATTTTTTTTTCCTTATGATGCCTTGATTTTTGCCTAGGTCGCCTTTTCAAGTTTTCAATCTAGCAGACCTTCCTTTTCTATGGTTATGCCTTAACTTTTGTTTAAGTCGTCCTTTCGGATTTTCGACTTAGCGGACTTCTTTTTTTTCTTGGTGATCTTGAATAACCAACTCGACAACTTCCTTTTGAATTTTTCTCTTCAATAAGATTTTTTCCTTTTTGTGTACCCTTATTTTTGTCTAGGTCACTTTTTCAGGTTTTCAACCTAGCGAGTTTTTCTTTTTTTCTTGATGATCTTGAATATTCAACTCAACAACTTCTTGATTCCCTGCACTTTAATCGAGTCAATTAGCATTCAGGAGGACTTAATAGGTGAGCTTAGGATATGGTTTAGAAAGAAAATGTATAAGGCTTGACTTTCCCAAAATACCTCTAGTTTAATAATATTTTTTAATGCCCTTAATTTTGCATTCTTTTCCTTTTTGTAAATTCTTTTGATTCTTTCTTTTAATGCACTAGTTTGAAAAAAAAATTTCTATCAATTCTTTTGACTCTTTCTTTTAATGCCCTTAGTTTGGCATTACTTCTTTTAAATCTTTTAAAAATGGATTTTCCTTTTGGATGACACTTTTCTTAAGAGAATACACTTTTTTTTTGCATGACCGGGCTTGAAGTAACTTCTCAGGTTACCTATGTACCCCAAATATTTCTTTTCTCTTTTAGGATCAAGTCAAAACGTAGTTCATATTTAAATTCCCTCCCAAGGTTGGTTGGTGTGGTTTAGAAATAAGAGGCTATTTATTTTTTAGAGCTGTGAGGGGCTAAAGAAGGTTATCTTTGTCTTGGTAAAACAAGAAAATGGTTCGACCGAAGAAGGCTTCCTTTGGAGAAATACTACTTGAATTGGTCAAAGTTTAGGGAACTCAATGCCTTGATTGCTCTGTCGAGTAAAGTCTTCTTTTGAGAAGGAGTAATCTTCAATCTTCTTCTAAAGAATTGAGTGTGATTGAGTTCTTTGTATTTGACATTGACTCGTTCAATCCTTTTCAAACTTCGAAAAAAAATCTCATATTCTTTTGCTAATGAGAAAACATGATGAATCCCTTCTTGTGGGTCTTAGCACCTTTGTTGATGGTTTCAACCACATCATTCTTGACTGATAATATTTGATTTTGAAGTTCATCCTCAACTTTAAGACTTTTATTTTGGTGCAATTTATAAATATATCATCATGAGACCAAGCAGAAATGTTATTGAACTTCTCAAGTAAGTTTATTATTTCCTCATGTTCCCCTGAAGACAATGTAGTACCCCATTTTTACTTTTTGAGTGTACTCTTTAACTCCAATATTTATCAAACTTGATTAGTGAGCCTTGAGTCATTCCTCATGCCAAATTTTATGTTCACATCATTATTGCACGCAGGATAATCAAAAGCTTCTTTATTTTATTGGACTTAAAAAAAAATAGACTGACAAACTCGACTAAAACTCGAAAATTAAAGAAAGACTAACGTAACTGAAACGAACACCTAAATTTAAAGACTAACAAAAACTGAATTGAAAATAAGAGAAAACTCATGGGCGCATCTACAAAGCGGGGAGGTCCTTCTGGTTGGATGAACTACTTGGACTTGACACTAGTACTTTGACTAGACAATCTTTTGACGGTCCCAAACTACCACAGATGACTTTTTAAAGTATTTGGAAGCAATTATTACCTAAGTGGAAATACACCAAGATTAACCATTGATTCTGAAGGTTTGAGTCTTAACCACATGATTAAAAATTTGATATAAATTAGCCCAAGTCTGGTGGAAAATATCGAATTCAAATGAACTATAAGTCTATAGTGACCAAGAAGGTGAAGCAGATTAGTCACGGGTCTACCCCTGATTGGGATTGAACCTCCAATCAGACAAATTAATTTGATCCTAAGATCGAATCGTTTTGGTATAAAATATTCTAAATCTTTGAAAGTAAAACCAATTGGTCCAACTAGTTTTGTGTTGATCAGTTTGATCAATTTGTTGATTGGGCCAGTTGATTTACATTTAACACATTAAGTCGGACTGATATTACGAGTTTAATTTGAACGGCCTAGACCGGTCTGCCCACTTACCTGTTGATTGGATTGAATAGAACAACCCGAGAACACCCATAGTTAGTTCGGGTCGTGACCCATAAGAAGGCTCCTAGACTCTAGATTTACTACGTGCAATACAATTTATCCAGCCACCCTTGCCCAAGTGCACCTATATACATCTCGAGCGTACTCAATCAGACAGTACGTGGTGACTTGGTTTGATATACCATATAGGTGATAACGTAAGACTCCAACTCAAATTTCTGAAGTCAAAAGCTGTCAATTTAATCCTCAGTTGAGATGTGGCACACGATACTGAGCAAGGGCACTCTTAAGTCACCTCTCGTCTAGAATAGACGTAGTCTATCCCCCTTGTATCAGTAGTACATCGGGGTAAAGATCTCGCTTAGGTACTGGTTTTTACCAAGAAGTGTAGTTCGTGAACTTAGATTAACTTTGATATACCGTATAGGTACGAGTCTAGGGTTGGCGATCGGGACATGTGACTTTGCGACTTACAATAGGATAAAAGCTTAGGTCGCTCCAGCATGGGCGCATCGATATACCTTTCAGATTCACCTGATCAAGTGGTACTGATGCCCCAGTTTTATATACCCTAAGGTACATGATTGGAGTTGTGATTTTCATGAATGATGTCGCATCTCCAAGGAGACTCAACCACGGACTAGTGCCACGTTGACTATAAGGGACATGAAAGCGTGCAATGTAGTAAAATAAACATGCTAGTAGTGTGTGCAAAATAGAGTAGGGTGTGCCTGAGTGTCACGGTCGTATTCTTTCGAAGAGAGGTCGTGCGGCGCAAGGGGGTCAAATCTACTTGCAAGCCTGTAAAATGATCGTACACCACACGCACGTAGCTAACAAACAAATAAATGAGGCAATACGAGGCAAAGTCTAGAGGTAACTTTGTTGATATAATATTGATTACACGGGGTAACACGTTACAAAAGCAATAAGGTGCGTTACAAGCAATAGATGATCCTATGACATGCGGGACTTTTACGGAGCTGGACTTCAAGGCTTCAACAACGTGGGTATAGGCCAGGGATTGGGATAGCACTGACACCCTTCCTATAAAGAGTACGCTAAGTCTTTTCTAGGTTTCAGAAGGAAACATCAAAAGTGGAGGTCGATCATACTCCCTTATTACAGAAATGCCACTAAGCTAACAAGTGTACCATGGCACGGGGTTGACATGTACCTCTAAGCTAACAGATATGCCCTGGCACGAGGGCTAATATGGTTTCATAACGAGCCTTACATACTGTTACATGAGTGCTCCCGGGTAACTCCAGGGCGAGCTTACACTTAACTCTAGGTAACAGATGATATGGCCGTTACAGACTCCCCCACCTATTCTGTAGATGTCCTCATTGCATTGACCTGGCAAACTCTTCAATCTTCTACTTGAAAGGTTGTAGGTTCTTGCACTCTTCTATGTAGCTTCAAATTCTGGCATGTTCTGTGTGACGAAGTACTCCACATGCTGCTGCTGTTGCTAGATGGAACTGCTGCTGAAATGACGTCTTCGAGAACTTTGTCGATAATATGCTCTGTCTAAATAGTTGAATGAGAAGATGTACGTGTTGGAATGATGCGCGTGGGATCTCCTAGATCTGCATGGTACGGCTTGAGACTTCTTGCATGGATGACAGAGTGAATGCTGCGTAACCTGTATGGTAACCAGAGTTTAGCAAACCTGTACGTCCTTAGACTGTGTCTCCTGTAACCTGAAACAATAGCGTAAGAAGTTAAACACTGTCGGCCTGTGATAAGTTCAAAAGTACTCTTATTGGAGGAAGAGTTCTTTTGAAAGCTGGAATTGAACAAATTCATCCAATTCTCATGATCGGCATTGGCAAGATGCCTAAAATACTCCAACACAAAATGAATCTCTCCGTTGGCCAATCTGATTGACAATGTACACTGGTTGGAAAATCAAGCTAGAATCCAAGTAATCTGCACGATCCGTCCCATAACTTCCCTGTGACTCTTGAATCTCTGACGCTGACAACACTCTGAGGTACATTCCAATTCTTGTTGACACTCTGACATAGTACCTGAGGGGCTTCATCTGCAAGTTGAATCTTACAGTAACCTGATCTCTGACTCAATTTTGAAGAGTACTTGGCTGTCCCAAGTTTATCATACAAGTCGATAATTGGCTGGATAGGATACCTGTTCTAGAAGGTGATATTCTTCGATACTCGACAATCGACACAACGTCGCGAAGACCCAAACTTCTTCTGTTGCTTGCTCAACTCAATTAGTCTTGGAGGATTCATCCTGAAAGGCCTCTTTGTAAAATGTGTGGCAACAGGTAGTAATTCATTCTGATGATCTATCGACCTACGTGGTTGTAGTGTCTTCGGAAGCTCATTCGCAGCTCATTCGCTATCACGTCATCAACTTCTGCTAAAACCTGTGTAACTTGTGTAAGAGTTGAACTATGGTCCTGTTCTACAGATTCAACTCTCAAGGTAGCAATGTACGGTTGCTCACCTTGCTCCAACTCTTTCTTCACCTGAAGGGTTGAAATCAACTTTCCCTCTTCCTTGCTTGAGGATATGGGAATGAAGACTGGATATTCACCTAGCATGCCCAAAGTATTGGTGAATGGCATCAGTACAACCCTGTTCTGTTGTATGAAATCCATCCCAATGACAACTCTGAACTCATCGAGTGGAACTATGAATAAATCAAGCTTACCCTTCTATGTACCTATCTTGACGGACACTGACTTGGCTGAACCTTGGATAGGAGTGGCTTGGGAGTTTATAGCTTTCATACGGCTTGAACCTTTATCGAGCCGGATATTGAGACGTTTCGCCTCTGTAGGGGTAATGAAGCTGTGCGTAGTTCCTGTATCAACCATTGCTTCGGTGATCTTCCCACCAACTTCAATATCGATATACATAAGACCCTTCCGTTGATGGTTATTCTGAGTCTCAGATGTCTGCTTCATTGCATTCAAAAGATGCAAGGCTCCCATGTGAGGAGGATTTTCATCACCTCTCCCACTTGTACTCTTGTGACTAGGGTCACTCTGGGATGCTAAAAGTGCAGTCAGTTTGGCTCGCTGTGGGCACTTAACTGTCTTGTGAGGCCCATCACACAAAACCCATACATGCTTGTGACGACGCTTGACTGGCGAGGTACTTCTGCTCTGTGAAGGGGAGGAATTTCGTGAGGATCCCTTACTAGAACTCTGTCTGTGCCCTCCATTCTTGCCATTTGAAGACTTCTTTGTGTACTTAGGTTGCTGGTAGTAACCCTTTGAGGGTGTACATTCTGCTGACTCCTTCCCGCAGGAGACGCGAGATTTTCCACACGTTGTCGTTAGAGTTCTGTTTGAATCTAAGGCTTGAGTCCTTCTTGGAACGAGAACAACTTGTCTTTCTCTGATATGTCACGAATATCAAGCATCAAGACGGAAAATTGCTTGACGTACTCATGAACTGTACCTGTATGTTGGAGTTGCCTCAACTTTTTGCGGGCAATGAACTTCACGTTCTTTGGTAAGAACTGGTGCTTCAATTCTTTCTTGAGGTCCTCCCATGTATTTATAGAACATTGGCCACATTCCATCTCAGTGTACTTTGTTCGCCACCATAGCTTGGCGTCACCTGCAAGATACATAGAAGCAGTTGTTACTTTTACCTCTTCTGAATCCGGACTAGCTGCATGGAAGTACTGCTCCATGTCGAATAGGAAATTCTTGAGCTCTTTTGCATCAAGGACACCATCGAAGGTGCGTGGCTTAGGTACTTGCAAGCGCGAGGGAGAAGCATCATCACTGGTAGGTCAATCATTAGCGACGGCTCGGACCAGGAAACCTACCTTCGTAGTGAGCTCTGTAATTTGTTCCTGTAAGGTGGCTATGTTGCCTCGGGTATCTTCCTCAAGGTTAGTCACTCTAGCTCTGAAGGTCACGGATTCTTTTTCCAACGTGTTCTGGTGACCATCTAATTGCGCAATACCATCAACGAGACCGAGTAGCATGGCTACCTTCTCTTCTAATACCTTGATGTGTTCCTTGTTTGTACATGGTGGTGGTGTGTTTGGAGCGGGTTGGTCCGTGGTACTAGTAGTTCCTCTTGCCATCGTTCGCGTCAACTAAATGGAAACTGGGGGAAGAGTTAGGGGATAAAACCAACATGTACCTAAACCAACGTGGTTGAAATTCCAACTGTGCTCAAACAACTATAGCTCTGATACCAACTATCACGGCCGTATTCTTTCGAAGAGAGGTCATGTGGCGCAAGGGGCTCAAATCTACTTGCAAGCTTGTAAAATGATCGTACACCACACACAAGTAGCTAACAAACAAGTAAATGTGGCAACACGAGACAAAGCCCGGAGGTAACTTTGTTGATATAATATTGATTACACGGGGTAACCCGTTACAAAAGTAATAAGGTGCATTACAAGTAATAGATGATCTTATGACATGGGGGACTTCCACGGAGTTGGGCTTCAAGGCTTCAACAACGTGGGTGTAGGCCAGGGATTTGGATAGCACTGACACCCTTCGTACAAAGAGTACGCTAAGTTTTTCCCTGATTTTCAGAAGGAAAAAATCAAAAGTGGAGGCCGGTCATACTCTCTTATTACAAAAATGCCACTAAGCTAACAAGTGTACCCTAGCACGGGGTTGACATGTACCTCTAAGCTAATAGATATGCCCTGGTACGAAGGCTGACATAGCTTCATAACGAGTCTTACATAATATTACATGGGTGCTCCCGGGTAACTCTGGGGCGAGCTTACACCTAACTGTAGGTGACAAATGATATGGCCGTAACACCGGGGCATTTTCTAGATAAATGGGCCTGTGGGCCAGATCAAACCATTAACACATGGATATCAAATAACTATTGATCGAGAAATACAAGAATATCCATAACATCTAGTTCGAGATCAAAGTATGCACATCATAAAAATATATCAATCAAATCATGGCATATTAAATAGACAATCAATCAGGGTAGAAAGAAAGTGATCAATCAAGATAGCACACAAATAACCAATCATCGACCAATCATTGAGATTAGTACAAGAAAAACCTTTTTTTGTTTTCAAAATGAACTAAAACCAAAATGACTCTTTCTTTTTGGTCCAACCAAGGATCACTTTGGGCAACCCAAAACAAATTGAGATTTCAACAAACATGAATTGAGGATAAATTGATAGTTGTAGAGATAAGGAATGATGAACATATTATTTATTTATTCATTTATTTTTTGAAAGACATACATGGCAAATATTTTGAGAACATAGGCTAACTTGAATAACTCATAAGATTTCAAATTTTACTTAGGGTCATTAAGCCAACATGGTCATCTCATCAGTAATCCAATACCATAGCCTTTTTGATAGAAAAGTTTGGACCCAAAAGTGAAATTCACTTTTTTTTTTTTACTTTGATCCAATATTTTGAAAATGAGCGGCTATGAAATCATATTTGAAATCAAAATTCGAAATCAAAATTCGAAATCAAAATTAATTTTTAAAAATTTTCTTGAGATTCCCTTTTTTTTAAAGCTCGTAGAGTTTCATCCGCCACAAGCACGTGGCATTAGATCTCCTTTTTGAGTGCCACGTGGCGAGGTCAATAACTCTTAGTAAGAAAAAAAACCTTACTAAGCTAGTAAGATTGCCCGTTCAATTTATAAAAAAAATTATAAAACAAATTTTTTTTTTTGTTGCGAGCAACACTCACAACCCATAACTCACATTTTTTATTTGCGTTTTTAATATGCTAGCACCATTAGATAAAATCAATTTTCTTTTAAAGTAGCTGGCAGCACACACAAAACTCACACATCCAAAACTCACATTTTTTTATAAAAAATATGTTGCTGCCATAACACTCAATTCTCTCTTATCTTTATGGATATTATTGCTGCCTTTCATTTATTACGTCCTTACCTCTAAAAACGCCCTCGATCCGCAGGGTGTGTGAATCCACTTTTGATTTTTGAGGTTTGGGAGTCGCCATCTAGTTATTATAGTCTAGGAATCAAATATTGACTCTACCAATAGATAAGATACTAATCTACACAGAGAATAGGTCCGGGAATCAGGTTATGGCGTTGGAAGGTGTTAGACACCAACCTCGCCCGGCAAACGTCGGTCTCTACTTTTTTCAAATAATACTACATTGCAAAATAGGCCAAAAAATAATATAAAAAAAATAAAAATAATTACCTAGCAGATTACGACGGTTTCCTCAGTACTGGCAGAAAGTGTCCTTGTATGAGTTTCCTTGCCATTCCTCCATCACTAGATTTGTTTCTAATCTCTAAGTTGAAGTATCTTTCTTTTAGATTTGAGTGTTTCCTGACGTTTTTAAGGGATTTATAGGTATTTTTGATGAGTTTCTAGGGTTTTTTGAATAAAAGTTGGGGTTTGGATGATAGATAAGGAGTTAGGGTTTCAAAATTAAGGTTTGGAAAAGGTTAGGGAAACTTTTTGACCTACTTTTTCTAGGGTTTCTTTTGACATGTAAGATTAGGTTGTGGAGGCTCCTATTTATAGATTTTTTTTGGAAGATTTAGGGTTTGATTAGGTCTCCTTTTAGATCAGGAAAATTAGGGTTTTGACTTAAGACTTATTTGATTGACTAAGCTTCTTTAGATTCGGATTTTAATCAAGGTTTTGACTTAAGTCTTATGAGATTGACTTGGTATCTTAAATTAGGTTTTTTACTCTTACGTACGATAAAAGAATATACTTTTAAGTTTTCTAGAGAACCCCCTAATTATATCTTTAATTATTTGGACCTCCAGATGGAAGGGTCTTTTAATAAATATCAAGAAGGCTCCACTTAAATAAGTGAGCAACCATCAACAATTTTGCCTGAAGGCTTGATTGATTAATTTTCTTGGTTTAGATTTGAAATTAATTTTGTTAAGATTTCACTTTACGTAAATTAATATTTTATTTATTAATTTTAAAATTTATTACTTTTAAAATTAAAAAATTATTATTTTTCCTCCGAAGAGAACTTTTACGTTTCAAGTCTTTTTTCGATGTTCCGGGATGTTTTAGAATCGATTTTTCGTAAGGAATTCGATGGGATTATCGATTTGTGTCAATTATAAAATTTTTGACGTGAAATGATTGTGAACCCTTATGAGGGGCATTTCCGTAATTTTATCAAATTTAGTGAAAATTAGCGGAATAGTTTATTTGATTTCATTTTGTTGTTTTATGTGTTCAAATGGTTTTCCTAAGCGTAATGTAGGCTCTAGGGATGTTTTGATGTTTGGGGTATTTTGGTAATTTGGTCATTTTTAGTGATTTTTATCGTAAAACTTATTTTTTTCTGAAAAATGATGATTACTACGCTTTGGGTCATATTTTCCTGTCGTAACGTGGTTTCTATAATTTTGTTTGTTTGAAATACTTCATTTGAATTTCTAAAACATATCTAGCAACAAAATAGAGCATTAGAATTTCATTCATCATTGGGAAACGTCGCAATTGGGTTGACGAGTTGATTAATCAGGAAAGTGCGAAAATGGAATTTCTACAGATACCTCTTTTTAGCAGAGGGTTGAAACAAACTAGATAGCAAATCCATTTTAGTAGATAGTGCGATATCTGAATGCCAAAGCTAGTGACAATTCATTTTGCAGCCTGATTTAGCAATTCATCGAGGCGTTCGAATTCTTGAGGGTAAAACTCTCCCCAAACTAAAAAAATTATCAGGTCTTTGAGTGCGAGCTCTCACTGGCGATGTTAAGTCCTTAAATTTTAGAAAATTTTCCCTGACAAATGCAAAAGTGCACATGTATGCAATGGTACGATGCTTACTGAGTATTTTATCAGATCATTGAGAATAAACTCTCCTCAATTAAAAAAGAATGTTAGGTCCTAGAGATCTTCTCTTACTGACAATGATGATTCAAATTGAAATGCACATACACAATGAAGACAATCACACAATATTGAATTATGGTAAGTTTGAATAACGAGATAGGTGAAGTAGAAACTTCATTAAATTCTATCAAAATTTTATTTTAGAATCTGAAAATTTTGAATCTCGATTATCAGACTCTAGCTAAGGTTTATAGGAACTTAAACAATCTTGTTAATTCATTTTATGATTCAAAAAGTTGGAGTCTCGTTTCTCGGACTCAAACTTAGGTTTGTAGGCACTTCAGAAAACCTACTCATTCTTTGTTTCAAAAAGTTGGAGTCTCGTTTCTCAAACTCGAACTTAGGTTTGTAGGTACTTCAAAAAATCTACTCATTCTATGATTCAAAAATTTGGAGTCTCATTTCTCGGACTCGAACTTAGGTTTGTAGGTACTTCAAAAAACATACTTATTCTATGATTCAAAAAGTTGGAGTCTCGTTTCTCAGACTCGAATTTAAGTTTGTAGGTACTTCAAAAAACCTACTCATTCTATGATTCAAAAAGTTGGTGTCTTGTTTCTCGGACTCGAACTTAGCTTTTTAGGTAAACACGATCTTAAGTTTGTTGGTACTTAAAAAAATCTACTCATTCTATGATTCAAAAAGTTGGAGTCTCGTTTCTCGGACTTGAACTTAGATTTGTAGGTACTTCAAAAACCTACTCATTTTATGATTCAAAATGTTGGAGTCTCATTTCTCGGACTCGAACTTAGGTTTGTAGGTACTTCAAAAAACCTACTCATTCTATGATTCAAAAAGTTGCAGTCTCATTTCTTGAACTCGAACTTATTGGAGCCACGCTTCTCGGGTTTGAATTAGTTAAAGACTCGGTATTATCGAGTTCAAAGTTTGGAAGATTGGACTTTTATTGGCTTATCATACATCTGTATTCATAATTATCATTGGGCATCACCAGACTTTTGAGCTTTTATAAGATTTTCTTTTTATCATGTGATCAAGAATAAAAACTTCGGAATCACAGTTATTCTAAAAAAATGCCCATTGTTTCAAGGTTGGTTTCTAACTGGAGTTTGACTATGAAACCGATGAAATGGATTGCACTTGAAAAATATAAACGAGCAACTATGGACTCTAATATATGACAGACAGAAGAATCAACATTTCTTTAAATTCAAGACTTTTAAAATTATCATATGTGCAATAAAGAATTTGATTAATTTCTTTTGAGAAATACTTGCGCTGGACTTAGAATCTTGATAATTACTAGAATAGAAGATATTTTTCTTCAAAGTGGTTAATGGTTCTACACTTTCCTTTGACGAACACTTGGACAAGTAAACATACTCCTAAGGATCTTACAATGTTCAAGATGGTTTTTGAGTTTCTTCGACTTCAACCCTATCTTTGTTAAATGTGAGCTTTCAGTTGAAAAATAAATGTTGTGACTTGAATAATTTCTTGCATTTCTTAATTTCTGCATAAGCTTCCTTCTGAATTTTTCTTCTTGATGGGACCTTTGTTCCCATTTGATGATGCCCTAATTTTTACCTAGATCGCATCTTAAGATTTTCAATCTAGTGAACTTTGTTTTTATTTTTTTTGATAATGCCTTGATAAAAGCCTAGGTCACATTTTTAGGTTTTTAACCTAGTAGTTTTCAATTTATGGTTATGCCCTAACTTTTGCCTAAGTCGCCCTTTCGGGTTTTCAACTTAGTAGGTTTTTTTTACTTCTTAATGATCCTGAATATTTAACTCGACAACTTTTTGGTTCTTTGGACCTTAACCGAGTCAATTAGCATTCAGGAGGACTTAATAGGTGGGCTTAGGACATGGTTTAGAAAGAAAAGGTATAAGGCTTGACTTCCCCAAAATGCCCTTTGTTTGATATTCTCTTTTTCTTCTTAATGCCCTTAGTTTGACATTTTTCCTTTTGTAAATTCTTTTGATTTATGCCCTTAGTTTGGCATTTTTTTCATTTCTGTCAATTCTTTTGACTCTTTCTTTTAATGCCCCTAGTTAGGCATTATTTTTTTTGAACCTTTTGGATGACACTTTTTTTTAAAGAATATATATATTTTTTTGAGTGACCGGTCCTGAAGTAACTTTTCAATTTGCCTACGTACCCCAAATATTTCTTTTCTCTTTTGGGATCAAGTCAAAATGTAATTCATACTAAGATATCCCTCCCGAGTTTGGTTGGTGTGGTTTAAAAAGAAAAGGCTATTGATGTTTTTAGAAACTATGAGGACTAAAGAAGGTTTTCTTTATCTTGGTAAGTCAGGAAAATAGTTTGACCAAAGAAGGCCTCCTTTGGTGAAATACTACTTGATTTGGTCAAAGTTTTAGGAACTCGATGTCTTGATTACTCTATCGAATACGATCTCCTTTTGAGAATGAGTAATCTTCAGTCTCTTTCCACGAAATTGAATGTGATTGAGTTCTTTGTATTTGACATTGACTCGTTCAACCCTTTCCAAACTTCGAAGAAGATCTCATATTCTTTTGTGAATAAGAACTTTTCTCCCTCCAGTGAAAAACATAATGGATCCCTTCTAATGAGTCTTAGCACCTTTATCGATAGTTACAACTACAACATTCTTAACTGATAATCTTTGATTTTGAAGTTCACCATCGACTTTATGCCTTAATTTATTTTGGTGCAATCTATCAATATATCCTCATGAGATCATACAGGAACGTTGTTGAATTTCTCAAGTTTATTATTCTCTCATGTTCTCCTGAGGATAATGTAGTACCCATTTGCACTTTTTGAGCATACACTTTAATCCCAATATTTATCAAGTTCGATTTGTCAGCCTTGAGTCATTCCTCATCTTTGATATTATACTCAAATCGTTATTACACGCATAATAATCAGAAGTTTCTTTATTCTATTGGAATTAAAAAAACATAGACTGACAAACTCGACTAAAGAAAGACTAACGTAATTGAAATGACCAATTGAATTTCAAGACTCACGAAAACTAAACTAAAACTAAAAGAAAACTCAAGAACACTTATCTATAAAGCAGGGAGGTCCTTCTAGGTGGATAGACATAATATCATGGTGTAAAGATAGACTGACATTAGTACTTTGGCATGACGACTCTTTTGACAGACCCAAAGTGGTACAGATGGTGGTTTAGAATGTTTAGGAGCAATTATCACCTGAGTGGAACTACACCAAGATTAACCATTGATTCTGAAGGTTTGATGCTTAACCACATGGTTAAAATTTTGAGATTAGCCTAAGTCTGGTTGGAAACATTGAATGCAATTACACTATAAGTCTATAATGACCAAGAAGGTGAGAAAGGTTAATCACGGGTCTACCCCTGATTAAGATAGAACCTTTGATCAAACAAATTAATTTGACCCTATGATCAAATCTTTTTGGTATAAAATAGTCTGAGTTTTTGAAAGTAAAACCAATTGGTTCAAATGGTTTGGTGTTGATTAGTTTGATCCATTTGTTGATTGGGCCAATTGATTTATATTTCACATATTGAGTCAGGCCGATATTGCGAGTCTAGTTTAAACGGTTTGGATCAGTCCGCCTACTTACTTGTTGGTTGGATTGATTAGAAAAATCCGGGAACACCCATAGTCAATTTGAGTTGTGACCTATAGGGAGCCTCTTAAACTCTAGGTTTACTACGTGCAATACAATTTATCTGGCCACCCTTGTCCAAGTGCACCTATATACCTCTCAAGCGTACTCAACCAGACGGTACGTGGTGACTTAATTTGATATACCGTATAGGTGATAATCTAAGACTCCAACTCAAATCTCTGAAGTAAAAAACAGTCAGTTTAATCCCCAGTTAAGAGGTAGCGCACGATGCTGAGCAAGGGCCCACTTAAATACCTTTCGTCTAGAATAGACATTGTCTATCTCCCTCGTATAGTAGGGTACAACGAGACAAGATCTCACTTAGGCACTGATTTTGGCCAAGAAGTGCAATTGGTGAACTTAGATTAACTTTGATATATCGCATAGGTACGAGTCTAGGGTTGACGATCGGGACAATCGGGACATGTGAGTTTACGGTTTACAATAGGACAAAGACTCAGGTCGCTCTAGCATTGGTGCATCGATATACCTTTTATTGTCACTTGATCAAATGGTACTGATGCCCCAATTTTATATACCCTAAGATACGTGACTAGAGTTGTGGTTTTCATGAATGACGTCGTATCTTCGAGGAAACCAGACGACACACTAGTGCCACGTTGGCTAGAAGGGACATGCAAGGGTGCAATGTAATAAAATAAACGTGCTAGTGGTATGTGCAAAACAGGGTGGGGTGTGCCCGAGGCATTTTTCAAATAAATGGGCCCGTGGGCCATATCAAATCATTAATGGGCCACAATTATAGGGGATGCAAACATTAGAAAAAAAAATCATAGTATGCTAATCAGAAGAAATTAAAATCAATCAATCGATCAAAATCAATCAATTAATTAGAATCAAAACAATCAACATGTTAGACTTAATGATTCAATTAATCAAGATATCCAAGGGATATAATCACATCAATCGGGTATCAAAAGGAAACCATGCAACCTAATTTAGCACATGACCTATTCAAATGTGGATTCATTGAGTTTACTCATCTCATAGCATTCAATATCATATAACATGAAAAAAAATTTCATATGAAGCATCATCATGAAGCATCAATGGAATGTATGAGAACAAGTATGAGACCAATAAATTAAAATGAGTCAACTCAACTCATTACATTCGAAATTGGGGTATCATAGCATCACATGTTATGATAAAATTACACAAAGAAAAAGGAGAAGATATTAACAGAAGTAGCACACATTTAGCACCTCACGTGATGTAAGACGAGTTCAATTGAGTTGACTTACTTAAGAAAATTCACCCCTATGATTGATTTTCGAAATTCAACCCCATTTTTTTTGTTTTTTTGTTTTTGTTTTTAAATGAACTAAAACAAACCTTTTTTTTATGGTCCAATCGATGATCACTTTGGGTGACCCAAAACAATTCAAAATTTCAAATAATATTGAATCAAAGATAGAATATTAGTTGTGGAGATAAAGAGCGATGAACCCTTTAAAAAAAAAAACAAATTGACTTTTTTCTCTTTTTTTTTAATGAAATAATGCAATTACTATTCACGATCAACCACAAAATTTTTAATAAGGACTCATTGTGTGGTAAAACCCATATTTCTTGAAATTGTAAATCTTAGACATTGAATTTGGATTAGCATTTTGAGAATCACCAAACCACGTGAAAACTAAACAAAAATCGGAGGTCTTACACCACTATGAATCATCAGTTGGCACATCAATCACCCACGCAAATGGAATTCAATTCAAACAAATAATTATTGGGATAACCAATGATAACAAACCTTTCCAATGCCACCCATGCATGGAGATCAGATTTTACAAGTATTGGATCACCATAACAAAATTGATTTGCCCACTTCAAAGATAGAATAATGAGCCAACTTCCCAATCAATCTTACAAGAATTGGAATTTCATGAAACTAAGCAAACCACATCATATGACTGTCCGCAACCAATATCAAAGGTAATTCCACCAGAGAATGCCATGCGTTCAATACACAACTATAAATTGAAAATATCATGAAAAAAATGACATTAAATGAAGATTCAAATCACCTAAAAATCTAATCATGCAATGCCATAAGATTGATAAAAATTGTTCATAAAAATTAAAATAAATAAAATAAAATAAAATAAAATAGGAAAAATGACAAAAACTAACACGTACCTGATTTTTGCAGCACCACATGACCTCACAGATTTTTTTATGTTTCTTTGCAATGCTACAACAGCAACTTCTCCATTTTTCTCTTCTCCTTGCTTGTGCGGCCCCAACAATCCACACAATAGACACACAATTCTTTTTATTTTTCTCTCTCTGTATCATTTTTTCTGATCTTCGTTTGTGTTTCCCCCTCAACGATGGCTGCCACTCTTTTTTATGGATTAGCAGGTTGAGTTCTTCAAGAACTCTCTCCCTATCCATATCTCTTTCTTCTTTTTTCGTTATTTTATGTGGTGCCAACTCCCCTCCTTTATAACATACACGACCTGCTGTGTTTCACTCAAGAGATTGAGTTCTATTAGAACTCTCTCAATCTCTTTCTCTAGTGATCTCCTTGTTCGACCCAAACTCACCTTTCTGATTTTTTATCGTGTGTGAGATCTCCATTGTACCCGATAGATAAGAACAACAAACTAAAAAGAAAAATAAGACATAACAAAGAGGGAAGACAAGATAGAGATACTAATCACTACTAAAAAAACTCAGTTTCAAAGAATCCATCAGAAAGAGAGAGAGATAGAGAGAATCTTTTCTACGATTCTTCTGTCTCTCACACGTTCATTTTCTGTAGTTGTCACTGAGAGACAAAATCTTTCGTTTCTTTCCTTTTTTCTTTTAATCATGTCATCGTGGGTGGTTGCTCTTGTAAAGATGTGGCTATTGCTTTTATCAAAGAAAAATTTTCTTTTCTTATCCTTTTTCAAAGTTTTTATTTTATTTTTGCTGTTACTAATAGCGCACAACAACCACTACGTCATATTGCGTTTTCGACGACGCCAAATTGTGACAGTTTTTAGCTATCGTATAACCGTTGTTTCAACATACTCATAGGCGATAATAAGTAAAAGTTGGGGTGCCAATAGCCACTCTTAACAAAAATCCTTACAAACCTTAGTTTACAGAAGTTCGATCTCCGCCACAGTCGACCTTCTACTATCTTCTCTCACTCGAGTTTGTCTCTCTCTCGAATCCGTCGCTTGTCTCGCTCTCTCTCGAATTTGTCTCTACTCTCTCTCTCTCTCAAACTCCTCACTCTTCTCACTTTCTCTCGAATTTGTCATTCTCTCTCTTACTCGACTCTGTCTCAATTTTTTTGTAAAGAAATCGATCGAAGTTTGAGTGAAAGATCTTCGCTCGATCTCTCACTTACAGAATCTGTGATTTTGAAAATGCAATCAAATTTCGATTTACAAGTTTTAGGGCAGAATCGATTGGCATTTGATCAAAAGTTTTAAGACATTGTTCGATCTCCCTCCCTTTGCTTGGTTTGTTATCGAATCTTCAGGTATGTTAAATTTTTTTATTGAATATCATATTTTCCTTAATTAATTTAGGGTTTCAAATATTTTTTTCATTTGAAGTCATTCTTTTTTGGAAGATTAGCAATGGATCTGGTCAATTTGAAGATCTGATCCGAGCTTGATTTGTAAATTATGAGTGTATTGCAAATTCTGCACATTGTTTTAATTGGAGTTTCTGCTATGTTATGTAATATACTTGCTGATTTCAAATGACTTTATTTGGCTTTTATCCTTGAAAGTTATAGTTTTTTTGGTGTTCTTTTATTGGCTTTGAACATCTGATCTAATAATTGGATGTGTGCCTCGTATATGGAAAAGGCATGTGAGATCTTTTCAACCATCTTGTACTGATATGAGTATTGCTTCTCTATCTAATAGTTGTCCATTAACTAGTAATCTGCACATGACTCTTTTTTTTCAATATAAGCTTTTAAGTTCCATTTTTTATGGAATTCCATAAGAGAATGCCGTCAAAGTGCTTTTTTCTGCCATTTTGGTACTTTTTCTTGAGTTAAGAATTATTTTGATTTGCACTAAAAAATTTAGCATGAGTTGAGTTACTTCTATAAGCTATTTTTAATTTGCATATTACATCATATATGTGATATCTTTCATGTTAATCTATTTGTATACCCCTTTCTATGTTGCTAGATTATTGTTGCAATCTATTGTCATTCATATTTTGTGATCTATCTGAAAATTTATTAGGTAAACATTTCATCATAGTTTAGTACGAATTAACTAATTTTTTTCTTTTTATAATTTTTTGGAATCCGATTTCTTATGAATCAAACTCATTTAGTTGGACTTATTTTCTATGATTTGATGTTGCAATTTTTCAATCCTTTTTTATTTATTCCCAAACTGCTTAGCTTAATTAATTTGTAGTTGTCCCTCAAAAGTTTTTCTCTTAATATGCTGGATTGTGATTGTGTATGTGACAAAGAGGGCCCTTGTAGTGTTGAAACTTGAAAGTAGTTCCCAATATTTGGAAACAAGAAATGTATGTATAAATCTTGTTATACTATTGGGAGTAAAGATTACATAGGAGGACGAATACAGACTGCAATGAGTCGATTCTGGTTTAGTTCCTATGAAAATAAGAATTATAACCACTATATTTTATCGCTTCTGGTTTTTGTTGGTTCTAGTTTTAAAATAAGTGGAATTAGAACGGTCAAATCTGCAACAATTTTAGTAGTTTATATACTAATGCAAGGTAGTTGTAGGAAATATCCACCTTTAGTAGCAAAACATAGGTGTATGACTTAGTTGTTGGAAGTGTGATAACAAAAATAGTCATGTGAGAAGAGGATACAAATAAAGTCTCACTAGTTCTTGGAGGTCTAGAATCTCATTAACCCTTGGGCATTCTAAACAGGAAATCACACCATCTGAGCAAAGAAACTTAATAAAGAAGAAAACTTATGTCTTGATCAAGTTGATGACCCTATTGAGTGGTGGATCCCACCTCCTTTATGTTAGTAGCTTGTACAATTATGTTGTTGGTAGCTTGCCTTTGGGGTTTACAAATGTTGTAGCACCCATGGTGCCTAATAATGTAAATAACCTTACTTTTGTTCCATCTATTTGGTAATGGAGCAGCAACAAAGTTATGGACTGAGCCATGGCACCCAGATGGTATTCTTGTGAATCAATTCCCGAGTGAGCTCCGTTATGACTCAAGATTGAACCTCCGAGCTAAGGTAAGCACTATTATTAAAGACGGAAAGTGGAATCCTCCATATCGCATGGTTAGAGTGTTAGATCACATATGGGCAGACCTGGACAATATTGAGATTGACGCTAAAGAGGACGATAAGGTCAGGTGGGTAGGTAGTTCAACTGGCTTGTACACAACCTCTTCGGCGTATTACCACCAATTGAATCGTGGTCAAAGGGTTGGATGGCGGGAGTTGGTTTGGTGTAAGAAAGCTATTCCAAAGCATAGATTTACGCTGTGGATGGCTGTTTTGGGTAGCCTAAAAACGCAAGACTGGCTGCGATCTAGGCACATCACATCTAACTCGGTTTGTTCCTTTTGCAACAACAGCAATGAGAGCATAGAGCACATGTTTATGGGCTGCGTTTATGCAAGGGATATTTGGAAAAGGATTCTTAAAATGTCTCTTATAAATAGAGCTATAAAGCCGTGGGCACAAGAGTTGGATTGGATGATCAATAATTTCAAGGGCAGGGAATTTTCCACGGAGATCAAGCGAGCTTCATTTAGTACATTTGTCTACCATATCTGGAAAGAGAGATGCAAGAGAATTTTCAAGAATAAGAAGGCCAATGAGGATGTGTTGGTGCAAGTAATTATCCAAGATGTGAGAATAAGGTTCAGCGGAGAGGATACCGTGGTGGAGGACTCGAGCTTCAATAGGAGCTTTTTTGAGTCGTGGGCCATTGAAGCAAAGTTCAAATTGGCAATACCAAAACAGTGCAGATGGAACCCCCCTCCGAGGCAATGGTGGATGGTAAATTGTGACGGCTCTTTAAGAGGAAATGTAGGGGGAATGAGTGCTTTAATTCGTGACCACAACGGAGACATCATATGGGCAGTAGCAAAAGGGGTGAAAAGGAGATCCGTGATAATACATGAGCTCCAAGCTATCCACATGGGCCTAAAAAGGGTTGTGGACCTAGGTGGGCAAGCTACTAAAGTGGTATCGGATTCAAAGGTAGCAGTGGAAGCGCTGAAGGGACAAATCACTCCCCCTTGGTATACCGAAAGAATTATTAGGGATATCAAAGACTTAAAGGCTAAGATTAGATATTGTGACTTTTTGTTTTCCTATAGAGAAGCCAATCGCGCAGCGGATTTTCTTGTGGGCTTATGTAACTTAGATTCATATGTGGAGATCCTCCCAGGGGCGGTTCCTACTGGCTTGGCTAAGCTTGTTAAGGAGGATGCCGAGGGAAGGATGGTCCTTAGGTTGTAGTCTCTTCTTGGTTGGGGGTTCTCCTAAACCCCAGATCACCATTTATCAAAAAAAAAAAAAATACATTTTTCTATGTGTAGTTTAACATTAATAAACGCATTTTGTCACCATTATTGTTTTATGATTGAGCAAATCATAGACATTGGAACACAAAAAAGGACTCATGTACTCTTTAGCAGAGATTACACTTAAATAAATAATCTATAAATGCCCACATTTGAAGGCATTGCAGCTCATCTACTCTCTTATGCAGTGGACTTTGAAAGGATATCCTCGATAGGAAGCTCAAGGGTTGCTCCTGCATGCTCTTTAGTACGTTTCACAGCTCCAACAACAAGCATTAGCATGTGATGGTCATGACAAGTTATTAGAAAGCTACCTATAATCACTGAAGATAAATAGAGACAAACCATAGAACTAGGAACAGAGCAAATAACAGTTCAAATAAAATAGTAGGTTGACCAAAGGATCAAATCCATAGATATGACAAAAAATCTCAGTTTCCCTCTTATAGACTCATATAAAGGCAGAATAAAACAGGGCCTACTACCTAAGACATCTTTGGTGTTGATAGTGAATTTAAAATCCACATACTCGACCTTAGTTCTACTTATTCTAAAGTCGTTGGACTCTAACAAGTGATTATGATTGTCTCCTTTTCTAAATGGGATTCATATATCTTGTAAGTTTTGGCCACACAAAATTTTCATCATTTGTTCAAGATACCTAATGAAGTGTAAAAAACTGGCTTGCCTTTTACCAATTATTATAACCTACAAAGCACCTTTTAGTTCCTACTTCTCTCTCCTAAGAAATTTGGGATTGGCAAGCTCTTGCACTTGAAATGTTGCATGAAATGGTTGTTATCTTTGACAATCCTACTATGTTTTACCATTTTAGATTTTTTTTTAATTGACTTAAATATACAACTCAAACATTGCTTGATGAGCAAATGAGTGGGCCTCTCATTTTTAGTTCCTACTTTGTTACACTTTTTATGTGTTGGTAATGTTTCTTATTTATCAATTTCCCCTTCTTCTCATTAAAATAATAAAAATCAAAGATAACTTAGTTCAAGTGGTAAATGTTATGAACTATTTTTTCGGATTCTAGTTAAAGGAAAATGATCTCTCTTCCATGGAGGTTGTTGAGTGGTAAATGAACCCATCAAATGAGTACTCAATGATTTGCAGTGCATTTTTTTAGTTACAACAAGTTGATAGAACGGCAATCCCTTAGAAATCGAGTTGAAATGGAGATAATTGTGCATAAAACAATGAATTTTACAAGTGGGCTAAATCTATCATGGTAGTCCATACTAGGAACTTGGTTGAATCCTTTTATAATAAGGCTGGTTTTGTATTTTAATTTAATGGTAGAGAAATTAATTTTCATGGAGGTTCAATATAAACACCCATTTGTCGAAAAGGATATATGTTTATAGTTGATAGATTCGAGCTAGGCAATATGTCCAAGTTCCTTGTTGGAAAAGAGCATGAAGTACTTCATCAGATACAGTAAGTAGCCCATCATTCGGCCCAGATTGTCACAGGTGCAAATTTCATTGGGATACATAGTACCACACGATAGATAGTTAATGATGTTCTAATGTTCACTTTTCTATCTCTAAAAACTTCGGATACATTGTACCATTATTTTAATTAGCAACTTCTACCATTTATTCCGTATTGTTTACTCTTATGTGCTTTAATATGTCATATGATAATAATGGAAGTTGAAGGCCCACACACTCGAATAGTAATTAAGAGGTTAAACACCATTTTGTTAATTCTTTTTGGGAAAAGTAAGTTAGGTACTCTAAAAGGTTATTAAAAAAAAAGATTTTTTATGTAGCCTTTCTTGGGTTATTGGAGTGGTCATGTGGGGACTGCTTTATCATAAAAAATGCCACAAGCTTTTTAGATATGCATGCCTAAATAATGGAGATCGAGTTGCTGACCCAATAACTCAAGTTGATGTTTCCATGTCTACTCAAGAACCATTGCAAGGAATTGGCGGTCCAATGACTAGGGCAAGGATAAAGAGGATGGAAGAGGTATTGCAAGGCTTGATTGTGAAAGTACAATACAAAGAGACCATTCTAGAATATTCTAAGGCTAACTTCGGAGATATCAAAGTTTCATCAAGGATGGTCAACTATCTTTTTATGTAAGAGATCACTTTGGAAGATCAATTTGGATGCAAGGGTTAATTGGGAATTTTTATGTTCTAATTGTCCTTAGTTTTGATTTCTTTATTTCCTAAGGACTAATTAGACTTGCTTTATTTTTCCAAAGACTAATTAGAACCAATCTTGAACTAATTTGCCTATAAAAGGGCACCTCATTGTAGACACCCCATTTTTGCACTCGCCTGATTAATCAACTCCTCAACCCGATCGCAATGATTTCCAATGATGGATGTTATTTCCATTGCTTTATTTTGTTACCAGAAATTTTTCAAAAATCCGGATGAGGTATCTCGAACTGAAAACCTTAGAAACAACGCTACGCTAGAAAAATATGACCCCAGAAACATAAAAATCATCATTTTGCAGACAAAAAGAAGTTTCACGATAAAAATCACTAAAAATTAACCAAATTACCAAAATACCCCTAACATCAAAAAGACCCTAGAGCCTATGTTACGCTTAGAAAAATCCATTCAAACACGTAAAACAACAAATCGAAACCAAATAAATTATTTCGCCAATTTTAACAAAATTTGAAAAAATTACGAAAATGCCCCTCATAAAGTTCACGACCATTTCACACAAAAAATTTCATAAATGAAACAAACCAATATTTCCATTGAATTCCTTACGAAAAATCGATTCTAAAACATCTTGGAACATAAAAAACCAACTTAAAACGCGAAAAGTCCTTTCCGTGGGCAAAACGATAATTTCACAATTTTCATAATTAAAAATTTTGAAATCAATAAATAAAATATTAAATAATTAAAGTGAAACATTAATGAAATTAATTTAAAATTTTGAATAAAAAAAATCGATTAATCAGGCTCTCAGACAAAATTGTTGAGGGTTCGTAAGATATTTCTTTAAGGACCCCTCCATTTGGGGGTCCAAAGAATTAAAGATATAATAGAGGGGGATTCTCCAAAAAAATTAAAGTCAACTAAGCAAGACTAAAGTCAAGGTATTTAAGTCAATCAAGTAAGACTAAAGTTAAAATTAAAGTCAATTAAGCAAGACTAAAGTCAAAATCTTAAAGTTAATCAAGTAAGACTAAGGTCAAGGTATTAAAGTCAATCAAATAAGACCAAAAGTCAAAATCCTAATAGATTTCTAATTAAATAATAACTCTATAGAGTTCTAACTAAAATATAACTCTACCTAAAACAATTCTAACTAAAATATAACTATACTTAAAACAATTCTAACTAAAATACAACTCTAACTAAAAGAATTATAATTAAACACTAATTCTATCTAAATCAACCCTTAAAAAAATCTATAAATAGGGGTCCTCACACCCTATTTTCGTATAAAATTATAAACCCTAAGAGAAGTAGGTCTAAAAGCCCCCCTAGCCTCCCATAAACCCTAGTTTTGGAGCCCCAACTCCTTGCCTAACACCCATACTTCAATTTTAGTCGAAAAACACCTAAAAGCCCTTAAAAAACACCCCAAAATCCATAACAAACTCGAAGAATCCAGATCAAAAAAGAGATACCTTGCCTCGGAGATCAGAAATCAAATCCAGAGACAGAACGAAGTAAGGAGTACGGTAGAAGGAGCAGTTTTTGTCGGATCTGAGGGAATAAGGTCTTTGCTATCGGAAAAGTATATTTTCTTATTTTTTTTATTATCTAGGTTTTTTTAAGCAATGTAACTTATTTGATAAATTAGTAGAGACCGGCTCTGGCCAGGCGGGGTTGGTACCTAACACCTTCCAACCTCGTAACGTGATCCCCGGACCCTTTTTTTCTTTCTTAGATTAGTAATGTTTGCCTTTTTTAGAGTCAGTTTGGTTCCTAGACCGTAATAACTAGGTGGCGACTCCCAAACCTCAAGGGTCAAAAGCGGATCTGCCCACCCCGCGGATCGAGGGCGCTTTCAGTGGCGACTCCACTGAGGACCTTCGAGGATCGAATTTGAAAAACCCCAAGTAAGGGAGCATTGCTAGAATAACCTAGATTGTTTTCCGTTGTTAGTTTACTTGTTTTATTTTATTTTTATCATCTTTTTCGGTTCAATCATTGATCGTATGTTTGGATTATGAATATTCTGTTCTTGCATGTTCGCATTATTTTTGTTTATTTTATGTTATTATTATTGCTCAATCGAGAGTTACTTGGAATAGCTCTAAGTAATTAAAAAAATCATGAGGTTTAATTGAGGAAGGAACGATGATTAATGTTGAAGTTTTATTTTTTTATTTTTGTTTTAGGATTCTATTTCTAAGTACCGTTGTTTAAAAATAAAAATAAAAATAAAAGTAAAATTTTTTGGTTTAAAGGTGCGATGCATTCTTCAACAACATTTTTTATATTTGTTTAAAAAAAAAAAAAGGAGTTTTTTTTTAGTGTGCTGTCCATTGACAGCAAAAAGATTTGCAAAATAGTAAAATTATGTAACGTGCTGTCTATTGGCAGCAAGAGAAAAAAATAAAAATAAAAAAACTGGTTTTTAAAAGTTCTAATAAGCCTTGGTGTGCCCCTAGCAGAAACGCTCTTTTACATTTTAAACCCTTAACGTTTTATATATGTCTGAGCGGTGTGCCGTTAACAGAAAGTCTTTCTTTCTATTTTCCATCTTCTTCTTCAATAAGAAGAGAAAAAACAACAACAAACCATAAGATAGACGTCTCTCTCTCTCTTCTCTCTCTCTCTCTCTCTCTCTCTCTCTCTCTCTCTCTTCTTCCCCTCACCTCAATTTGTATCTCAATCTCACAATCTGTGCTCGTAATCCTAACATAAAGCTCAATCCGACCTCTGTTTCTGTAAAATCCAATGGAGTCGATGTGGGTGATGGATAAGTTCCATCTTTCGTTCATGGCACCAAGATCTTGTTATGGATAACTTGAGGATTGATGTAGTGGGAGTTGGTCTGTATAATGGAGGAGTTGAATTGTTTTCTTTACGAAGGTCAAATGCCATTGTTTTTCTCAGTTATAAAACTCTCTAGTAAGTTGTTTGGGAATTCTAGGGGTGTAAATTTATTCTAAAGGCACGGAAAATTTTGCTGTGAAATCAGATTTTCACTTAATAAATCAGTGAAAGAGGAACTTATCTTTTGTTCGAGCACTTCTCGCACATTTTCTGTTGGCAGTCCATTTCAGAAGACACCAATGGCTGCTTGTGGTTCCAAAGCTGTATTACACGATTGTTGTTTAGATAAATTTACTTTGACGAATGATCATCTCTTGAGCTCCATGAATCAAGCTGGTCTTTCGTACAGTGATAAATCTCTTTACAATTGCAGGAAAACGAGCGTGAGTTTGAGAAATCAAGAACCGTACAATAGTAACTTTGTTCATGGGTTGTGGATTGGTTCTCGGGATAATAAGAATGGTTGGTTAACTCCAAAAATTAGACAAAATATTCAGAGTCCCATTTCAAGGATTGTGAGTTTTGAATTCGGCGGATCTGATTCCATTGTTCATTCATCTGTTGTGGCTGGCATTACCTCTAATGAAGCCGAGTCGCGTAGATCATCGCTAGTCAGGCAGTGCTCATTGTCCTCTTTGAATGAAATACTTTGTTCAGATTAATCGAATGGTGATCTTCTAGAGATTGTTGGGGGCAATATTGAGATTGATTCCAATTCCCCGAATGACGTATTTAATGTTTCTACGTCACTGGACCCTTACAAATCAGGTATTGGCAACAACACCAATCATCTCATAAACCCAATCTGATCCTTTAGCTATCCGAAATGAGAAAATACGATACATAGAAACAGTAGGACAAGTTCCGATTTCTTCACCGATGGATCTTCGCTTGATAACATGAAAACCAGCCTCTCTCATATTCTCTTCAAAATCAGAGGTTCTGTGAAGGCCAAAGAGGATCAAAGGCAACTTACTTTTAGTTGCAAACAGTTGGTTTGGTTGCTTTTTAATTTTAATTTTTATTATTTAAAAAAAAAACATAAAACGCTGAGGTGTTGGCAGCATGTTGTGTGTTGACAGCATATATATAAAACAAATAAAAAATAAAAAATAAAAATAAAAAGAGTTTTGGGTGTTGTATTGTACAGCAACACAATAAAATATATATATATATATATATATATATATATATATATATATATAATAGTAATAGGTTGAAGCATTGTTTGTGACAAAATTTAGGTGGGACCCACATTTTTTATGGAATTACATCTCTTAGCTTTAAAAAAAAAAAAGGTTATGGTAGTAGACATTTCAATTCTTTACATTATCTCTTAGTTTTCAATGTGGGTCCCACCCCAAACGACAAAATCACTTTTCTTAATTGCTAGGAAAAGTGTCTGACTTCAAATGTGATGGCCTTCAAGCAAGGTTAATCTCACTAACTTGATAAGATTTTATATTTATTAAAGGTAGTTGAGTTTGCCATGTGCCACTCAAAATCACCAGCCAATGTCATAGGCTTGTAAAAGCCGAAATTTAAAGAACTTTCAAAAGAAAATTTTGAATTTTTATTTTGAATTTTAATTTTAGATTTGGGATTCCGTAATTGCTCATTTTCAAAAACCTTGGATCGAAGTAAAAAAAATTAATGTGAATTTTGTTTCAGGATCCCAATTTTTCCATCAAAATCTGTAAGGTTGTGACATTGGATTGGACATGATGAACCACGTGACCTAATTAACCTTAACAATTTTGAAATCTTAATGGGTTAGTCGAGATAACCTAAGTTCTCATTGAGAAACTTGTTCAGTCATAAATTCAAAATTAAAAAAAAAAAAAAAAAAAAAGAGTCCTTTTGGTTCTTGTGCTTGTTTCAATATTAAATCTGATCGATTATTCTTTGTTATATTCATTGATTGATATGCCTTGATCTTAATATTAATGATATGTATTTTGAATGTTTTGATTAAATATTCATATGATTCATGTTATAATGATCGGTTTGATCAGGCCCATGGGCCCATTTGTTACCATGCAAGTGTGGTCACCTGGCCTAAAATAAATAACAAAACGAAAAAGTAAACAGCGTCTCACGCTAACAGAAAGTAAATAAACATGCAACCAGTAATATTATCTCTGGATATCTGTTCATCAACCTACACACAACACAACAATGTAAAATGCAGACATCACCCCTTGGGTGTGACTCTGACATTTTACCGTTTCATCCCTTTTTTCGATTTTTATCGTTTTCAATCTTTCAAACAAAATATCTACTTTCTAATATTTATAAACTCAATTTGAGTTCATTGAATATTAAATCATTTTTCCAACTATAAAATTCATTTTTATCAATAACATTAAAAAAATACCAAAACTTAGATTAAAACAAGGTCCGAGCGATGCATAGGACCCAATTGACGGAAATTACCTAGTGAGATATCCTATCCATATATATTTTGTTATAAAATATAGTTAAACATATCAAACATGCAAGTTCTGGCGTGAATTTGAAATAACAAAAAGAATTCTATATTTTTGGAAACACACCACAAATTTTTAATAAAATCTTAAGTACAATTTTCATAATATACGATTACTAATAGAAATTGAGAGTTCCTTACAATCTCTAGGCGACAAAATTGAAACATGTGTGGAGAAATCGAGGTGATCAACATGAAAATCGAGGTGGTTGATTTTAAAATCTAACCCGATGATTTCGAAGATCTCAATGCTGTTCTCCTTTATCCCTTTTGTGACAGAGGACTGTTTGGCCTCGAAACTGATGAAATTTGAGGTCGAAGTTTCGAAACCCCCGTATATATATACGATTGATTTTTGAAGATAATGGATGAAAAAGAAGATGAAATAAAGAGATTTTGGGTAGATTTTGTAGATGTCGAGGCTGCGGACCTTTTTCTCTTCTACGTAGGTGACCAAAAGAGGATCGTTCGCGACGAATCTAAGTTGAAAAATTGGGAAAAAAACTAATTTTTATCCTAAATTCGTTGGCTGGTTTTGGTTGGTTTAAAATGAAGAATAGTGAAAAAATTAGTAAAAATTTATTTATATAAATCTTAGGACGAAATTGGTATTTTGCTTATTATTTCGATCGACAATAACTTGAACATCCGGACTCCAAAAGTGACGAATGAATACTCTATTTCATCTAATTTTTTGTTTCAGATCTAATGGTATGATCAATTTTTATAAATTTTATCTCTAATAAAAATTTACATTTTTGGCCTAAGGTGACCCATAAAATTGACGTCATTTTCATTTTTGACGATAATTCGACTTTCTATATTCCAAAAATGACAAATAAATAGTCAATGTTCAATAATTTTTTGTTATGAATCCAATGGTATGATTGAATCTTAAAAGTTCTTGTTCTAACAGAAAGTCATTATTTTAGCCTGGTCCGACTCGGTAATCGAGGAGTTTGCAACTTTTATGTTCAGACTCGTATTTGAGCGTGCTTACAGATTAAAGAATATTTTTCAATCATTTTGAATCCAATGGTGAGTTCAAATTGCATTAAAAATGATTAGAAACTTTTTAAAGTTTTACCCCTAAGTCCCACTTTCAGGATTTTTTTAAAATTCTACTATTTATTTTTTCTCTAGATATGAATTGAAAACTTCGGATTTTACAGCCTTAACCATTCGAATTCATCATTTTCATCAAAAAATTGGATTTTTGACATATCAATCGAGTTTCAGAGACTCCATTCCGTCAGAAAGGATTTAAGAAAGAAGAATCAATTTTCAAGGTTTTTTATCAACCATTTTGTAGATGTATGTAAAAAAATAGGTTTGTTTTTTCTTAGTTTTTGAATGAAAATCGATCAATAATGGTTCTTTTTTAGGTTGAAATCATTTAAATAAACCATTATCTCAAGTTTTAAGTCGATCTTTCCATGTATTTTAGTCGAAAAAACTCGAAAATCGAAAATGGGTGGGTTATATCAATGTTGAGTTCACAATATTTTATTTGAAAAAACGGTGAACTTGATAGTCATAAAAAAAGTGTTGATTTTGACAGTAAATTTGGTCGTATAATTTTTAATTTTCATTAGCTTAGACTTTCAATTTGATTTCGATTTGATTTTTATTTTTATCATGTTTTCCTAAGAATCAAGGTTTTTAGGTTGAATTTGGATGTTGAGGGGCATTTTGATCATTTTTATGATTTTTCTAATTTTTTTTTTTTGTCGATTTGAGTCTCATTAAACTCGAAATCACATTCTGAGTACGATGGTGGAACTTTCGAGATTGTTTGAAAGTCCAAAATTCTTGAGGGACATTTTCATTATTTTGGTGAATTTTGTAGATTTTTACAAATTTTGACGTAAGATTTCTTTCAGTCCCAACGTGAATATTTTTAAGTTTCAAAGTTGTGTTTTCCTAATATAGCAAGATCTCTAAGTTATCGAACTGTGTAGCAAACCTAAAGCGTATGTGCTTTCTAAAGCGAGTGTAAGGTATAACAATCCTAAGCGTGCGTAAATTTCTATGTCGAGTCGTAGCAAGTGAGGGCATGAAAGGACTAGAAATGGAAAGAATCAAGGACAATACTCACAAGCCTTCGAGTTCTTTGCGATCATCGTTAGGAATTCACGCCAATCGGACGACGAATTGTCGAATTAGGCAGATCCAAAAATGGGATGTCTATAGGACCGTGATTCCATAGTAAACTTGGCCAGTGCGATGGTAGCGATGGAAAATTATTCAAGATTTATGCAAGATCTTAGTAGATACAAATACTTCATATTGAAGTGGGGTGAGTTTAGAAGTAATTTTATTTAGGAAAGGTTTTTGAACCCTAGTTTCAAATCAACCTCTCTCCTTCTGTTATTTTATAGTTTTTGTGACGCCTCGTCGAACATTAACACAAATCCCAAGGTCATCTCGAGGCACTAGGTGGTGCCTCAAAAATTTCGGCTTGGTCTCCTTTATTTATGTTAGCGTTCCACGAAACTCAAAACTTGAGAAACCAATATTCAAATAATCATGAATATAACATATGCCAAGAGTATACAAGGTGCGGAAGATGGTAAATTACAACGACATAAGGTTAGATTATAGTTACGAAAAATAGTTTAAAACTTCACATAGCATTAGTCATCCATACTCAATATACATTTTCATTGTTTGCAAATATAATTGACAACATTCAAATAGTAGACATGCTTTTCAGTTTATAATTCAAAATAGAACCACAGATATATATTACAAAATGGTGGAGTAAAAGAATTAGAGAGCTGGGATTCACGACTGGAGTGCTCCCAATTGGGACATGATGTCACAATATAAATCTGACTTTTAGTTCATGATTTTGTGACTGGTCGGCGCACGTACTACACTAATTACCATTTATCCGACTCAGGCGGGCCGTTTGACGTGACTGTAAGCTAGGATTTCTTTTCGATGTGTTAGAACGTTCGACTACTACTAGATTGTTAGTGATCACTGACCAATCATCTTCATCTATGCCTATTAGGCGTGCATGTGATTCCCAAAATGAACATTTCATTCGTATATGACCACCTTTACAATCACGTTCACTAGTAAAGATAGAAAAAAAATGGAACCGGATTCCAGTTGTGACTCCATTCTTATACGCGTCCCATACCACATATGAGTTTGGTAGTCCCTATCGTACATCCTAGGATAGTACACCACTCCGGATGATATGACGCACTTTCCCTTCAGGCATTTACAAGCTCTTTAACAGCTCACAAAATAACTACTTATATATATTATTTTTCTTAAAAAACAAAAGAGAAATTATAATACCAGGGTTGAAAATGGATATCTAGTTTCCTATCATGCAACTGTGGTCACCCGATCTAAAATAAATAACAGTACTCGGAGCCTCTACGCCAACATAATTTAAATAAACATACAACCATTCATTACACCTGGATATCCCTTCACCAACCTACACACAACATACAATGTAAAATGTAGACATCACCCCTCGGGTGTGAATATTATATTTTACCATTTTATTACCTTTCCCATTCTTTAGATATTTTCACTATTCATCTTTTCAAATCCAAACCTTTTTTTTCAAGCTTTCAAATTCACTTGATCTTTCAATCGAAAACTATCAATTTTTTTTTATTAAAACGGGGTCTCAATAAGTACTCGAAGGCAAATTGCCAAAATTGGAAAAACTTGTGGAAATTTGACAAAGTGTCAGAATCTCAAATTTTCAAAATTCTCAATAGGTTTTTGAAAATGAAAGCCTTGAACACGAGATTCGACACCATATAAATTTTATAGTCTAATTTAAAGTAACACGAAAGATATTAACTTTTGAAAATTTATCGAAAATGTCAAATTTTATGTTTTGTTCTTGAAACAAAAATTTAGATTTTGATCCTTTAAGATTTGAATCTTGAAATAATTCCCATTGTTCTGAAATTGGGGTAAAATCTTAATTTCTTTAAAGAACTTAAAGTAAGTAGACATTTAGTTAAATATTTTTAATTAAATGAAGGATGGGAAAACATATATAAGGCATGAGGAACATATCCCAAAAGCTAGAAGTAGTTTTGAAAACACTTCTCTCAGTGGCTGTCGTTGGCAGAAGCATCATTCTGTCAGTGGAACCAAACCTCCTGCCGACAGCACTGAACACATTCACAAAATTTGGGTTTTGATCATTTTTCAGATTTTTCTTCCGTTCTTTGAACCCTTCGACCCACCCATGAATTTAACAATTAAAATTGATAAAAACACATCAAATCTCTAATTCTAATCATGAATTGAAATTTAAACAAAAGATTTCTATGATTTACAAATATCACACATATTCCATAAAAGTTCCTAAATGCATATTTTAAAATCTAAAGGTTACCACTAAGAATTGAAAGTCCCCTACCGGAGTTCGTGGATGCCAAAGGTGATGAGCTAGCACGAGAGCTTAGGTTGGATGACACACGAGTCGAGGTTGGGTTGAGTTTGGTACAAAATGGGTGAGGGTTTGTAAGGCATTCAACTATGGCGCTCTCCTTTGTTCCTACGATGAAGGGTAGATCTAACTCCTACTCGATGAAGCCTTTGAGTGGAATATGTAGTGGTTCTCTTGAATTACACAACTAGTTTTTTATGAAGGATGGGAAAAACGAACGAGAATGACCAAGCAAGGATGGTGAAGTTATAGATCTCGTCATGGCCAACAACTTTTCCTTCTTAATCGATGTACAACTCGGCCTCGTTTACGCTAGAATTTGATGGGAATGGGTTGATACCCTTGGGTTGAGAGTGGGCTGTCATTTGGTTCGTGGGAGAATAAGATAAAGGAATAAAATAAAACTAATTTTCTTTTAAATAGAAAGTGATGAGGATATATTTGTAATTTTCTTCTTATTGTTTCTAGTTTCGACCGTAACTTGATTATTCGGGCTCGAAAAATGGTAAATGAATATTCTATTTTGAATATTTTATCGTTGCATACCTAATGGTGACGTCGAATTTTTTCGATTCTTGTTATAATGAAATTTCACTATTTTGGATCCCACTCAACACGAAATTTGAGAATTTTATAATTTTTCCATCCGAACTCAAATTCGAACTTGCTTATAAACTAAAGTATATATTTTGATCATTTTGAGCCTATTAGAGAATTTAGATTTCATTAAAAACGAATGGAATAAAATTCGAGTATTTATCCTTAGTCTTTCTTTTAAAATTTTTTCAAAATTCACAATTAGATTTTCTCAAGATACACATTAAAAACTCAGGGTATTACATTCTCCCTTCCTTAATAAAAATTTCTTCCTCGAAATTAAAATCGTACCTTAGTCTTGGAATAGATATGGGTACTTAGCCTGCATCTCTGCCTTTTTTTCCCAAGTGGCTTCCTTAACGTTGTGGTGTCTCCACAATACTTTGACTAAATGAATGGTTATGGATCTGAGTTGTTTTACTCTCCTGTCAAGTATCTGCATCACCTTTATAATTCCCGCAAGTCGACCACGTGCGAAGAGTCTGGCAAGTATTTCTTCAACATATACATGTGGAATACATTATGAACTTGCTCAAGTTGCGGTGGTAAAATCAATCTATAAGCCACAGGACCTATCCATTCAGTTATCTCGAATGGTCCCACAAACCGTGGCTTCAACTTGCCTTTTACGCCAAACCAGGAGATCCCTTTTCAGGGAATACTTTATCCCTAACTTGAAATTCCAAAGGTCTGCGTTGTTTGTCTGCATAGCTGTTCTGTCTACTCTAAGTAGTTTTTAGTCTGTCCCGTATAATGCGTACTATCTCAGTAGTTTCCTCAACAACTTCGGGTCCCAACATCATGGTGTCTCTTGTCTATGCTCAACATATCGGTGATCGACACGGCCTCCCATATAGAACCTCGAATGGTGTCATGCCAATACTAACTTGAAAACTATTGTTATAGAAGAATTCCACCAACGGTAAATGGCGCTTCCAATCTCCTCCAAAATCCAAAACACATGCCCGTAGCTGAAAGCGCTCTTGATCCGCAGATCCGCTTTTGATTTTGAGGTTTGGGAGTCACCACCTAGTTATTATGATCTAGAAACCGAACACTGACTCTAAAAGGCAAATAACACTAATCTACGACAGAAAATATGGGTCCGGAGATCACGTTACGGGGTTGGAAGGTGCTAAGTACCAACCCCGCCCAACAAACGTCGGTCATTACTTTTTTCAAATAAAACTACATTGCTAAAAGACCTAAATAAAAAATAAAAAAATAAGAATGAAAAATACCTAGATGATTAAAATGATAGTTCCCTCAGAGCTGGCGGAGAGATTCCTTGCTTCGTTTCCATTACATTCGGATTTTCAAGATGAAGTATCTTCTCCTTAGATCTAAGTGCTTCCTAATTTTTGATGGATTTCTGAGAGTTTTTGAAGTTCTAGTGTTTTTTTAGCAAAAATTGGGGATTGGATGATAGGTAAGGGGTTAGGGCATCCAAATTAGGGTTTTGGAAAGGTTGGGGAGCCTCCTTAACACACTTTTTCCAGGATTTTGTTTTTCATACGAAAATAGATTGTAGAGACCCCTATTTATAAATTTTTTTTAAGAGCTTTTTACATAGAGTTAGAGTTAGATTATGTTTACTTTAGATAGTTTTAGAGTTTAATTATAATTCTTTTAGATAGTTTTAGATCTTAATTAGAATTCTATTAGGGTTAGGGTTTGACTTTGATCTTATTAGATTGACATGATTTTAGGATTTTGACTTAAGTCTTACTTGATTTACTAGAATTTAGGGTTTTGACTTAAGTCTTACTTGATTGACTTTAATTTTAATTAGAATTTCACTTTACATTAATTAATATTTTAATTATTAATTTTGGAATTTTTAATTATTAAAATTATAAAATTATCGTTTTGCCCTCGAAAAGGACTTTTTGCATTTTAAGTCATTTTTCAATGTTCCAAGATGTTTTGGAATCGATTTTTCATAAGGTATTCAATGAGAATATTAGTTTATGTCATTTATGAAGGGTATTTTCATAATTTTGTCGAATTATGTGAAAATTGGCGAAATGGTTTATTTAATTTCGATTTATTATTTTATGTGTTTGAAAGGGTTTTTCTAAGCGTAATGTAGGCTCTAGGAATGTTTTGCGGTTGGGGTATTTTAATAATTTGATCATTTTTTAGTGATTTTTATCGTAAAATTTCTTTTTGTCTGCAAGATGATGATTTCTATGTCTTTGGAGTTATATTTTCCTAGCGTAGCGTGGTTTCTACAGTTTTGTTAGTTTGAGATACTTTATCTGAATTTTTGAATTATATCTAATAACAAATAAAGCCTTGGAATAATCATCCATCATTGGGAATCATCGCGATCAGGTTGACGAATTGATTAATCAGGTGACTGCAAAAATGGGGTGTCTACACTAGCATATCTTATAGAATCTAAATAACTCGCTCAGACTGTCCATTAGACTGTGGATGAAAAATTGTACTGAAGTTCAATTGAGTATGCATGGCTTTGTGTAGACTCTCCCAGAATCAAGAAGTAAATCTGGGATCCCTGTCTGACACGATAGAAACTGGTATCCCATGCAGTCAAACTATCTCAGCTATGTATATTTGGCTCAATCTATCAATGCCAAATGAGACTCCAACTGGGATGAAATGTACCGATTTCGTTAGTCGATCCACAATCACCCATATGGCATCTGACCCGTCACTGGCTCTCGGTAACCCTATTACAAAGTCCATAGTCACATGCTTCCATTTCCATTCCGCTATTGGTAATGATTGGAATAAGCCCGCTGGGTTAGCATCTACCTACATATTCTACAATTGCCTTCTTCATACCCGGGAACCAAAAATTTCTTCGCAAATCTTTATACATCTTCGTACCTTCTGAGTGTATAGAATATCGGGAACGGTGTGCCTCATCCAGTATGTCGGATCTCAATTATGAGTCCTACAGTATCCATATCCTACCTCGAAATCTAAGAACTTCATCTTATTTTTTTGACCAATCTAGGTCGGCCAGATCCCTAGTCCTTGGCTCATATTCTCTCGCATCTTCACCTACCTTCTGGGCTTCCTTAATTCATGTTATCAACTCATTTTCGATCCTCAATGTACCTAGGTAAATGTACGATCTGTACCTTCCCCTTGGAGTCTCAAATACAGTTTCTATGGCTTGCTCAAACAACTGCCATTCTTTCACCAATATATGAGCTATAGTATTTCTACTCAACACGTTGGCAACCACATTGGCTTTCTCTGGGTGATACTTAAGGGTAAAATCGTAGTCCTTGAGGTATTCTATCCAACGTTATTGTCTCATATTTAATTCTCGTTGCGAGAATATGTACTTGACACTCTTATGATCGGATAATTCTTCAACTTCCTTGATGCGTATGCCTTCTCACACTGCATCAATATAGCTCCCAAACCAATCCCAGAAGCATCTGTAAAAATCGTCAGACCTTCACCCAGAGTTAGTGATACTAAAACTGGAGTGGTTGTCAATATTTTCTTCAATTCTTGAAATGTAGTCTCGCACTTATTATCCTATTCAAATAGGACGTTTTTCTGCATTAGTCTCATCAACGGTGCTACAAGAAAACTTCTATAGTAGCCAGCCATCCCAAGAAAACTTCTAATATCTATCACTGTCTTTAGCTATTTCCACATCAATACGGCTTCAACCTTAGAAGGGTCTACTACTATTCCTTCATTGTACACCACGTGTCCTAAGAACTTTACCTTTTGGAGCCATAACTCACACTTGCTGAACTTAGCATATAACTTATACTCTCTTAGGATTTGTAGTGTGACTCTGAGGTGTCTCTCATGATCCTCCCTCAACTTAGAGTAAATTAGGATGTCATCTATGAACACAATGACAAATTTATTGAGGTACTCCCAAAATAACCGATGCATCAGATCCATTAAAGTTACCGACTCATTTGTTAGGCCGAAACGTATCACTAGATACTCGAAGTGTTCTAGCCTAGTCCGAAATACAGTTTTTGGAACATTCGCCTCCCAAATCCTCAACTGATGGTACCCAGATCCCAAGTCGATCTTAGAGAAATATTGGGCACCTTGTAGTTGGTCAAACAGATCATCGATGCGCGGAAGGGGATACTTATTCTTAATGGTCACTTGATTTAACTTCCGGTAGTCGATACAAAATTGAAGTGACCCGTCCTTCTTCTTGACAAACAAAACCGGTACTTCCCAAAGTGAGGAACTCGATCGAATAAACCCCAAGTTAGTAAGGTCGTTGTAGACGCGTGATTTCGTCATTATGATGACTACATCTACAATGATTTGGAGTCGCCACCATTCAAGTTGGAAGTGGGTGTGAATGGTCACCCGGGGTACATTTTCCAAAAGATGAGATTTTTGGCATTTTAGTGACTCACAATGGATAAGGGGTAGTCAAACCTCGAGATTTGGGTAAGCGGCTCGGTTGAAGAAAAGGGAAGGTGTTAGGCACCCTTTCCTCCCCGCCACGTGGCGGTAACCTCAAATAACTCGATCATTTTTTATTTTTAAAAGAAGGTGAAAAAAATGTGCCACGTGGGTGCATATGTTCCCTAAGTAGGGATTCATTTTCGGCTTGATCATAGGGTCATTTCATTAATGGAAATGACCCTTATGAACCTTAGCCTTGGGGCCCAATCATCAAAAGGGGTAAAATAAAATAGAAGAAGGGGGTGTTAGAAGAGGGAAAGAGTAGAAGGTTAGAGAAAGAGAGGGGGTGTGCTTCAAACCCACCTTGTATCTTGTTTCTTCTTTTCTTCTTCTTGCTTGAGTCTTCTTGAGTCCTTAGTATAATATGAGAGTATGAGAATGGGAAGAAGTGATTAGAGAGAGTAGGGATTTCTTTTGTTTTAGTGAGACTTGTAGAGGATTTGTGTGAAAGAGTTGGTAAACTTGGTGAGAATTGATGATGGTTGTTAGTAGAGAGAGTGTTGGGGAGAAGTTTTGTAATGAGAAGTTGGGGGCCATTTTTGGGAAGAGGATGAGGGTATTTATAGATGTTTAGGAGTTATTTTAGGGATATAATGGGGTGAAGTGAAGAAAATGGGTAGAATGGTTATGAGTTTGAGAGAGAAGTGGGTGTAATTTAGAGGAGATTGGAGGGTATTTAGGGAAGGGGGGTTAAATGGGTGAGTTTTGACCCAAATGGTTTGGATCCTACCCAACCCATTTGGGTGGAGTGTTTGGTGAGGTAAGTTTAAGATGGTGGTTGAGATTAAATGGTGTTTGATTTAAGAGAATGGAGGATTTAAAGAGGTGGTTGATGATATTTTGGGAGGATGAAGGAGATGATGCCATGTGTTAAAGTGGGTGAAAATGAAGGGTTGGGATAGGTTGATGGGAGAGGTTGAGTGTTTGACTTGAGAGGATGGTGTAGGTTTAGGTTGTAGATGTAGGTTTTGTAGGGAATGATGAGGGTAGATTAGGGGAGGTATAGGTTAGGGGTGTGGGTAGATGTGTTTGATTTGAGAGAAAAGGTGATGGGTTGATGTGTGGGTAGATGGGATTTAAAGCAAATTAATGGGGTAGGTAGTTGGGTGAGGGAGGTGAGATGGGGTGATGACATGTGTCATCTTTTGATGATAAAAGAGTGATTGGTTGATGTGGGTTGTGGTTTATGGGTTAGGGTTGTGGGTTGGATAATGAATTGGATATGGTTAATGATTTGTGGGCTTTGTAGTGTTGGGCTTGGGTTTTAGAAATGGTTTTTACGAATACGGAGGCGGAGCGGTGATAGTAGAGAGAGGGGTAGGCATCTCAAGTCTCACCTTTTTAATTTTTAATTAATTTTTTTAGATTTTTTACAATCATTAATTTGATCAAAAATGCCACGTGTTGGCGAATCGGGCTTTTTAGGCCCGTTGGTGAAATTTATCGAAAATTTGACGTTTTTTATTTTGGAAGCGGAGCGGTGAATGTTGGGAAAGCGTAAGGTTGGCCGAGTCCTTTTGGTGGCCTCCTAAACCATTGAGAGGTCTTAGGGGCCTCGGGTTGGTAAAAATGTCCATTTTCAATGAGTTGGGCCCTTAAGGCCCGTTGGCCCATTTATTTGGAAAATCGATATTTTTGGGCCCTTTCGAGAAGTGGCCCGTTCAAATTGAGGTGTCTACAGCTGCCCTTCTTTGCAGGAATTGCGTGCAAAGAACTGCAAAGAATAGACTAAACCCCTATTTGTACGGGCCAGAAAAATTCTGTAAAAACACGATCTTGAATTATCGATTGTATTGAAGATTTTTGTGGAAAATGGTTACTCAAGCACGGGGTCTGATAGAGTTTTGCCTTATTAATTCATTGATCTCGATGGCGCGGAGCTCGTGTGAGATCTTTGATTTGATGAAAATTTGATGAGTTTTGAAATCCGACTATTTCTTCGATCGTGTTTTGACAAATCGGAGTTGAGTGCAACTCGAGAGGTTTTTTGAATTTTTTTTTTTTTTTTTGGTTACCTTCTTTTGTTGATTTTGCTCTGTTTCTATCATACGCTAACCCTCTCAATTCATGCATTGTCCTTTGATACCTTTGATCCTTTCAACGGTGCAAGCACTGAGGTTGTTAGTAGTCGCCACAAATCCAAGAGAGTTTTGCAGTTGGAGCACAAGCAATATGGTTGTTAACAGCTGTCACTGATCCAAGAGAGAGTTTTGCAGTTGGAACCGAATCGACCAAGACCTGTTGCATTGGTGCTACTCTCTTGTAATATCAACATGTTGTTCTGACTGGAATTTGGAGTATTTACTCGCAGTAGAGAAACACAGTTACCAGGATCTCTACCATTAGCAATATGTGCCATTTCTTGAACAGCACCACCATTAGAAAGAATGTCCCACTCACTTCTAAAGTTCTCATCGCGAAGGAAATTGAAAACTCCCTTTGGTGAGACTGGAAGCCAGAAAGAAGTAGCTACACTTAGCACAATACCAGGAGGCCTGCTGAGATCATCTATGCTTTTTCCAATCATGGCCCTTACATCTTCAGCGCCACTTCCCGATAATGTTGTCCATGTGTGAGCAGTAGAAGCACTTACACCAGAACAAAAACTCATCACCATTCTTTCAGCTAACTTCAACGTATTCTTTCGCCCTTCTTGACTTGTGATCACACCAACATCTCCAGCGGGCATGTTACTAGCCATAACATTTGCAAGGTGTTCACATTGTTGATCTAGGGTAGCAACCCAACGCTTTGCGCCAAACCCAAGGCTGGAGTTTAACCAGTGTTTTATATATACTATGAACTGCTTTATCATCCACTTCTACGTGTTCGACCCATATAACCTTGGAGTAACCATTTGGCATTTCTTGGATTTACACAACCTGATGGCCTTCTTCGACATCTCGATATCAGGCTAGGATACAAATGATCCAAGGAAACATCGACCACCGTCCAAATCCCCTTGACATGTTGTTTACAATACCTTACAAAGAAATTTTCTCAAGTCAGAACCAGAGGTGAAGGGACTTGAAATTCTGCTGTCATCACTTGAAGGGCTCCATTTGTAGTTTTCTGCTACGCCTATTGATACGACTTCAAGAGTTGTTGCTTTTGAAACAATGTTAGAAAACACGGTGGACCACTGATTCACATCCATAAGGATCTCAACAAGGTTAATGTGATTCATGATAACAACGGCAGTTTCTCGAGAAGCTTCTGATTTCGATAGTTTTGGTCCAATTCCCCTCGGGAATGTTTGTATGTACTCATCTTCACTTAGAATCTCATAAGCATCGTTACGGCCACGCATCCATAAGGATTTCCCTAGTTAGGTCATTCTTATAAACTCTTCCATTGCTACAACTGTAAGTTCGATGATCAATGGTTTATCTACCTCAGTAGGCCCGGAGAGTGATCTTAGGAGAGGTTTGTCTGCGGTCCCTTCTTCGATGCCTTCGCATTTTGTCTAGTGGGTCATGATGATGAGTCAGGCTGAAAATTTGATGATGAGTCAGGCTGAAAAATTGATGATGAGTCGGGCTGTCCGAATCCGTGCTTTGTAGGAACGTCTTGACTCTTTTTACAGAATGTTGAAAGATTAATGCAAAGAAAATAGGTTTTGTACTTACTTGGCCTCAGGTGTATCTAATGCTTTGAAAACTTGAAGTTTGAATAAGTCCTAGAATCTTCATCATCGGCCAAAATAGTAGTTTTTCTTTTTTGAAATTTTATGAAATATCTTTATCAAATGAGTACGATAAATTCAAAGTTTGTAAAACCTTTGGTTGCGACGATCTTGGTGTTTTTGCCAATCACCGAGGATATAAACGTCAATTACTCTTTTGATTCCTTTAGAGTCATTCCCAGTGCTATGGTATTGGAAGACTATTTTGGGTCTCGGGATTTTGGAAAGATTTTGCCGTTCACAGTTTATACTCTTGCGGGCCAGGAGTTGTTTTTTTTTTTTTTTTTTTTTTTTAACCTTTATTGCCCCTGATGCCAATTACGGTTTTCATCAGACCCGGTTTCCACATTTTTACGCATCGACGTCCTTTTTGGGATTTTCATCGTGCTGGTGGCTTTGATCTTGCCATAGTCTGATTCTTTTACTCATAGCGCCCTTTCAGGTTTTCACTATGCCCTTTCAGACCATGCTTGTATTTTTCTAGATTTTTCGTTACAATTCTGCTCGAAGTCTCAGTGTCTTTGTGGCTTGGTGACTTAAGTTGAGCTGCAAGATCGACGACTCTACTCTTGTAGGGGTACTCTTTTTTTTCGAATATCCGATCTGGATTCCCCTCTCGAGTCTTCCAACGACTGACAAGACTTTGAGGTCCGGACCAAGTTGCAAGATCATTGGTGTTGCCACTGTCGTTATGTTGCCCTAGAACATTTCCTGATCAAAAAGGACTTTAAGTAGGACGAAACGTTGGCTTAGGCTTATGGTAGTGGAAGGTTACAAAAAGGTTAAGGTCTGGATCTTAGTTTATCTAAAGTGGAATAAACATGGGGTTCGTCTATTTTTGTTTCGGAAAAGTGATCTATGTCTCCTCCCAGCGTCTCTCGAACTTGTTTAGGCTGGAGATTTGGGTCGAGCCAAGATCAAGTGTTCGAGTTTTTGACTTTCTTGATTTTTTTGTATTTTTAGCCGTTCACAGTTTATCCTCATGCGGGCCAGGAGTACTTTTGATGCTTTTGACTTTTCTATTTCTTTCTGATCTTTTTTTTTTTTTTTTTTTTTTTTTTTTTTTTGTAGTTGTTAACTTACCCCAGTCTTAGGTTAAGAAATGAACGTGATGGCTCAAAAGGGTTGACTAGGGTGTGATGGTTTGTTTGGGATAACAAAAATGGCCTTTCGTCATCTCAGGGTCAGGTCTTAGGCGTAATATTTCTTAACAGTGTCAGCATTGATCGGTTGCGGGAAGACTTGTCCGTCCATTTCTGTGAGAATCAGAGCTCCTCCTGTCATTACCTTCTGTACGATGAATGGTCCCTCATAGTTTGGTCTGAACTTTCCTCTGGCGTCTTCTTGGATTGGCAGAATCTTCTTTAAGACCAGGTCTCCTGGCGAGAAATCCCTAGGCTTAACTTTCTTGTTATAGGCACGAGCTATTCGTCGTTGATAGATCTGTCCATGGCAAATGGCTGCAAGGCGTTTCTCTTCAATCAGATTCAGCTGATCGAACCGAGCTTGAATCCATTCAGTTTCATCTAACTCTGCTTCTTTTAAGATTCGGAGGGAAGGAATCTCAACCTCTACGGGTAAGACTGCTTCCATTCCGTAGACCAATGAATACGGAGTTGCCCCAGTCGAAGTTCTGAACGAAGTCCGGTAGGCGTGTAGTGCAAAGGCAACATGTCGTGCCAATCTTTGTATGTAACTGCCATCTTCTCGATTATTTTCTTGATGTTCTTGTTGGCTGCCTCGACTGCTCCATTCATCTTAGGTCTGTAGGGTACAGAGTTGTGATGGGTGATCTGGAAGTCTTCGCACATTTTGATCATATCTTTGTTCTTGAAGTTCTTAGCATTATCAGTTACCAATCCGCTTGGAAGTCCATACCGACAAATGATGTTGTTCTTGACAAACTTCATGACGTTGCTCTTGGTAACATTGGCGTAGGATGCAGCTTCTACCCATTTTGTGAAGTAATCGATAGCAACAAGGATGAAACGATGCCCATTTGCAGCTTTCGGCGAGATCTGCCCAATGACGTCCATGCCCCAGAGTGAGAAGGGCCAAGGAGTAGTCATATTATGTAGTTCTGAAGGTGGGGCATTGATCTTGTTGGCATATATTTGGCATAGATGGCATTTGCGGACATGCTGATAGCAGTCACTTTCCATTGTCGACCAATAATATCCCATCCTCATGATCTTCTTAGCAAGCATATGACCATTCATGTGAGGTCCGCAGACTCCTCCATGTACAGTCTCAATTAGTCGTTTCGCTTCTGTTTCTGCCACACACCTAAGTAAGATCTCATGGTGCGACTTCTTGTACAGAATACCGTTGCTCAAGAAAAATTGTCCTGCTAGCCTCTGAATGGTCCTTCTATCATTTGGCGTTGCGTCTGAGGGAAGTGTTCGATCTTCAAGATATGCCTTGATGTCAAAATACCATGGCTTTTCTTCAGATTCTTCTACTTCGACGGGTAAGCAATAGGCTGGCTCATCTTGAATTCCAATCTCAATAGGGTCGATGATTAGGTCTTCTGAGATGTTGATCATAGAGGCAAGTGTAGCTAGTGCATCTGCAAACTGATTCTTAGCTCTCGGCATGTACGTGAATGAAATCCTATCGAAGCGTGAGCTTAGTTCTTCCAGATACTCGTGGTAAGGAACCAGTCTTTGCTCTCGGGTCTTCCATTCTCCAGTCGTCTGATAGACTACTAAGCTTGAATCTCCGAAAACATCGATTTCATCTACCTCGAGATCCAGTGCTGCCTTCAACCCTGCTATGCATGCTTCGTATTCAGCCTCATTGTTGGAACATTGAAATTTTAGTCTGATTGCGATTGGCACGTGGGATCCACCTGGCTTGATCAGAACTGCCCCTATTCCGTTTCCTTTCTGATTGGCCGCTCCGTCGAAGTACATTTTCCATCCTGGTTCCTCATTATCGTCTTCAACCTCAGTGATCAGTATGGCTTCGTCAGGAAAGTTCGTCTTTAATGGCTCGTAGTCAGGCAACGGGTGCTCGGCTAGGTGGTCGGCGATTGCTTGCCCTTTGATGGCTTTTTGAGTGACATAGGTGATGTCAAACTCAGATAACAATAGTTGCCATTTTGCAGTGCGACCTGTTAATGCTGGTTTCTCGAAAAGATACTTCAGGGGGTCCATTCTAGCAATAAGCATAGTTGAGTAACTAAGCAGATAGTGGCGTAGTCGTTGAGATGCCCAGACTAATGCGCAGCAAGTCTTCTCAAGTGTTGAATATTTTGCTTCATACTCGGTAAATTTCTTGCTGAGATAGTAAATGGCTTGTTCTTTCCGTCCTGATTCATCGTGTTGCCCTAGCACACACCCCATTGACGTTTCTTGTACCGAGATGTACATCAGCAAAGGTCGCCCTAGAGTAGGAGGGACTAGGACTGGTGGATTGAGCAGATATTGCTTAATCTTGTCGAACGCTTCCTGACAGTCCTTGTTCCATTTCTTCGGTGTGTCTTTCCTGAGTAGTTTGAAGACTGGCTCACAGATAGGCGTAAGCTGTGCAATGAAACGGCTAATATACTGTATTCTTCCCAAGAATGCCCGAACATCTCTCTCTGAAACGGGTGCTTTCATCTCGAGGATATACTTGGTTTTTGCCGGATCTATCTCGATGCCTCTTCTGCTGACGATGAAACCCAGTAGTTTGCCCGATGTTGCCCCGAATACACATTTTGCAGGATTTAGCCTTAAACTGTATTTCCTCAGCCTGTCGAACAACTTCTTTAGATTTACCAGATGATCTTCTTCAATGCCGGATTTAGCAATCATGTCGTCTACGTAGACCTCCATTTCCTTGTGGATCATATCGTGGAATAGTGCGGTCATTGCCCGTTGGTAAGTCGCCCCTGCGTTCTTCAGCCCGAATGGCATGACTTTGTAGTGGAAAGTACCCCATGGCGTGATAAATGCAGTCTTTTTTTCTGGTCTTCTTCCGCCATTTTTATTTGGTTATAGCCTGAAAAGCCGTCCATGAACGAGAACATGCCATGCCCTGCTGTACTATCGACTAGAGTGTCGATGTGTGGAAGTGGAAAATCATCCTTAGGACTGGCCTTGTTTAGGTCCCGATAGTCAACACACATGCGTACCTTCCCATCTTTCTTGGGTACTGGGACAACATTAGCCAACCACTCAGGGTACGTAGAGACTGCAAGAAATCCGGCTTCGAACTGTTTCATGACTTCGTCCTTGACCTTGAGGGTCCATTCTGGCTTTAATCTTCTCAATTTCTGCTTGATCGGCTTGCTTCCGGAGGCAATTGGTAGCTTGTGCACGACAAGATCTGTGTCCAATCCCGGCATATCCCTGTACGACCATGCGAAGACATCTTGATAATCTTGTAAGAGTTTGATCATTTCTTCCTTTTGTTGTGACGTTAATAAGGCTCCGATCTTGACAATTCGTGGGTCCTCTTCGGTACCAAGATTGATTGAATCTGTATCCTCAATGTTTGGCTGAACACCTTTCTCGTGACGTTCTACCAAGTCTTTGATTTCTTTAGGCGGGTACTCCATTTCGTCCTCAGACTCTTCTTCGATCCCCATGAGGTCAAAGTCGAGTTCAAGATCGAAATCATACTCGTCCCTTTCAAATTCTGTTTTATCTGGGTACTCATTTGATTGAGACATATCCCTTGAAAACTCTTTTTTTTTTGAAAATATCTATTTTTTTGTAATTTTGAAAGCTTTTTGATTTTTTTGACTTTTGCGAAATTTTTGATTTTTTTATTTTTTGAGGAATATTTGTTTTTTTGTTGCTTTTCGAATACCTGAAATAAGAAGAACAATCATGCGAATTCGTTAATAAAGATAGGGAGCCCTCAAAACAGTCTTTACCCGAGGACGAGGGCTCGTTATGATCCTCGGGCAAACTAGATTCGTTTAACGGAGTTTTTTTTTTGGAGGCCTCAACAGCCTCAATGGTCAATGGGAATTCCTCCCAATTGTTCAGAACTTCCCCTTCTCTGAGGGGGCGGATGAGATGTGAGAGTGATGTGTTGGGTGATTTGGTTGGTGGTTCGGAGATAACCATGATCTCCGATTGATTTTTGTCAGATTGGGGCATGGTCCCTCCCAAGCTTGGTGGGATGACGACTGATGCCCAGTCAATGCCAGATGAAAATGGTGATTTTTTCTCTTGGTTCGTGGTAGTTTCCACTTTGGTTGATTTTAAAACGGTCTCGGATAGACTTTCGTTGGAATCCCCATTGAATAAAACATCAATGCCTTCTACGAAGGATGGTTGGGACTCAACAACTGAGTCTTCTTGAAAGTGCAGTGGTGCGATTTTTACCGTTTTTGCCCTTTTTGCCAATGGTGGTTCCGATAGGTTGTCGGGTCTGATATGAGACTTTGAGAAGCTAACGCTAATGTGAGGGACTCGGCCGAGGTTCCAGACATTCGATTCCCGATTTTGCTTTCTTGCTAGTCGAAGTTCTTTCTTCTTTTCTTTCATTTCTGCTATATCCTTCTTTGTGGGCCTAAACCCCAGACCAAAATAATGAGTATCCTTTCTTGCTTCGACCGGTGTAGCTCTTCCTCTTCCTCCTGGTCCCAACCCATGCTTGGGTCGATAACCTGCCCTCTTCATGATCCGACCAATCATAAGGTTTGCTCGTGATAGCTTTGCTCTTACCTTCTCCTTCCCCTTTTCGATGTGATTGACAGCCGCGAATTGGTACGAATGGTAGAGTGCCTTGTCCTTCGTCATTTCTATGTCAATAAATGGCACGTCCGGAGCTCTGCCGGGCGGGATCAAGTTTTCTGCCAAAACGGATATCATTCTCTGTCCCATGATGAATTTGACTCTCTGGTGTAGAGAAGAAGGTACTGCCCCTGCTATGTGGATCCATGGCCTGCCCAGTAATAAATTGAAGGTTGTCGGTATTTCCATGACTTCAAATGTTACTTCGAAGGTGCACGGGCCTATTGTGATGGGTAAATCTACCTCTCCCAAGGAGTCTCTTCTTGAGCTGTCAAAGCCTCGGACGACCTTGTTGTTGGGCTTCACATGAGACCAATCAGCGTTGAGCTTCCGGAAGGTTTCAAGTGGACAAACATTAAGCGCTGAGCCATTATCAATCAGCACCCTGGCAACCATCATGCCCTTGCATATGACCATGATGTTTAGTGGCTCGACGTGCCCCGTTCCTCCAGGCACAAATTCATCTTCAGTGAAAATAATGGGATTGGGGGCCATTATCTGGCCAATCGTTTGTTCTAGTTGCGTAGGTGAGGTGGTTGCAGGTACATGCGATTTTTCTAAAACTCTCAGTAATGCTTCTTGGTATTCTTCTGACTTTTGTATTAGACCTAGGATACTGATTTGAGCTGGCTGTTTGTTCAATCTGTCCACTATATTATGCTCTCTCTTGAGGATGAGCTTAATAAAGTCTGTGGCTTCTTCGTCTGTCACTTTCACTTTTTCTTCCGTCTTCTCCTCCTTATACAGCTTACCCTTTCCCTTTGCTTCTCTTTTCTCTTCGTCGGTCACCCCTTTGCCTTCTTCCTTGATTTTCACCCCATTTTTCGATATTTTTTTGTACCGCCCTGCCCTTGTCATATGCTCAATGTCGGCCACCATTGCTTTCTTCATGGCTTCAACCCCGGAGGTTGTGGTGATGGTTGTCTCGTAACTCCAGGGAACTGCCTGGATAGAGTTATAAGGGAATGGTTTGGGTGAGTGTATGGTCATGGGAGGTGGATCGGGTTTTACATTGAGGATGAGAGGTGGTGGCGATGGTTTTGATGGAGTGTATGGGATGATGAGCGGTGGTCGTGAAGACGAGGTGTATGGTATATGGAGAGGGGGTCGAGTTGATCCTTGGGAATATGGTGGTGTGTAGGGTATAACAAGGGGAGGTCGGGTTGAATTTTGATGATGGGGTGATCCGTAAGGTATAACTAAAGGTGGTCGGGTAGCGGTATTTTGATGAGGGGGATGGATAGTGAGGTTGGCCATTCTGAGAGGTAGCTGTGAATTCTGCGATGAATCTGTATAACGGTTGACTGTGTTAACCGTTGACGTCCTTGATTCCTTCGTGAAGCGTACCCTGACTTTTGCACCGATAGGTGCTATCAAATCCGAGGGATTGAAGTCGAGTTCTCCACATACAACATTTACCCTATGCCCACTCCCCTCTCCATTGTGAGTAGGTAGGGGGTTTTGGTTGATGTTTTGTTGTTGGGGTGGGTTGGCAGGCCCATCTAGGATGAGAGCCTTTTTATCGATCAGGTTCTGTACTTGATGCTTGAGCTGCCAGCATTGATCTGTGGAGTGACCTGGTGCACCCATGTGGAATTCACAGAGCAGGTTAGGGTTGTACCCTGGCCCTTTCACAGCCTCAGGATTTGGTGGACGTTTTACCAGATATTCTCCTCTGAGTAAGAGTGGCAGTAATTCTGATAGTGTCATGGGCAATCTGGTAAATACTCTGTTTACCCTGTTAGGTCGTGCCTGCTGGTTTTGCCCATACTGTGGTGCTGGTTGTGCTTGCAGAGGAACTGTCTGAAAGGGGTTCTGTGGTGCTGGAGCCCAAGCAGCTCGAGGTACTGGCGCCCAAGGGACTTGTGGTGCCTGCGGCCTCTGAACTGGTGCCTGAATGAAAAGAGGTTGGCTGGGTTGTATATTGTTGACTTGAGCTTCCTCTTTCTTTTTGACAAAAGGCACGAACTTCTTTTGTGCCGATGTCCCTGCCGCTGCGCTTAAGGCTGTGAAGTCAAATATTAAACCAGTCCGGATCCCGTCCTCGACCCGGTCTGCCACTTGAACTAAATTTGAGAAGGTGCCTGTGGTGTGTCCAACTAGATGAGTATAAAAGGCATGCCCTAGTGTTGAGATGAACGTGGTGTTCATCTCTTGTTCAGTCATTGCGGGCCTCACTTGTGAAGCAGACTCCCGCCATCTCTGGGCGTACTCTTTTACTGTTTCCCTTTGCTTTCTAGTCATCTTGGCCATATCATTTCGATCCAGACCTACATCTGTGTTGAACCGATAATTATGCCAGAACATTTCAGCCAAGTCTTGCCAACTTTTGATAAGCGTATGGTCCAATCCGGAAAACCATTTGAGTGCAGGCCCTGTCAAGCTTCTTTGAAACAACTGCACCAGTAGCCTGTCATCTTCGCCGTATTGGCACATGGATCCGCAGTATAGTTTTAGATGTGACAGAGGACACCCCACCCCATTGTACTTCTCAAATTCCGGACATTTGAATTTGGCCGGCAGCTGTGCATTAGGATAAAAGCAAAGGTCCCTGAATCTTGTCCCTCCTAGAGTATTTGCACCTTTCATTCGTCTCATCTCTTCTTGGAGAGACTCTATCTGCTGGGCCATTTTGTTATCAGTGACATTTTTGGCCTCAGGCACCCTGAAGTCACACTCATCATCTGGGATTACCACCGGGGGTGGTTGATTCTGTGGGATGTAAAGTGGAGGGCCCTGATACATTGGCACCGTAGGAGGTGGGGTGGTCTGTTGATCTGGTCGTGTCTGTTCAAGGGGTTCCGGGTTTGATCCAGATGCTTGGTGCTGAGCGGCTTGCGCTTGTAAGAAGTTAGTATTACTAAAAACAGCCATCAACATTTGTTCTTGTCTTTTCGTTGTTTCTATGAGCTTCGCTATCATTGCATTAGCTTCGGCAAGTTCACTTGTCGCAGGTTGTGGATCCTCTGAGTTGCTCATAGTTGATGTAGATCGAAGGAAATACGGAGGCTTCTCAGGGTGTTTGTACTTCTTTCGTTTGGCCACCTTGGGTACAGAAGACCAAGCATTACTATCTTATTTACAAAAAAAAATGCTTGACATTTCATTAGGTCGGGTAAAGTTATTTATTTTAAAGCAAACGAGTTTTAAAGAAAGAGTTCTTTGGCTTGGAGCCGACCTTAACGTGATGTTGGCATCAACACGGGACTGGTAAAAAAGAATTACATCAGCACGGAGCTGGCATCGACACGGAGTCGGTAAAATTAAAAACGATTTCATCAGCACGGAGTCGGTAAAGATTTTTTTTTTTATTTTTATTTTTTTTTATTTTTATGATTACATCAGCATGGAGCTGGCATCGACACGGAATCGGTAAAATTTAAAAATGATTACATCAGCACGGGGCTGGCATCGACACGGAGTCGGTACAAATTTTTAAAACGATTTTATCAACACGGAGTTGGCATCGACACGGAGTCGGTAAAATTTAAAAGCGATTACATCAGCACGGAGCTGGCATCGACACGGAGTCGGTACAAATTTTAAAAACGATTTCATCAACACGGAGTTGGCATCGACACGGAGTCGGTACAAATTTTAAAAACGATTTCATCAACACGGAGTTGGCATCGACACGGAGTCGGTAAAATTTAAAAACGATTACATCAGCACGGAGCTGGCATCGACACGGAGTCGGTACAAATTTTAAAAACGATTTCATCAACACGGAGTTGGCATCGACACGGAGTCGGTACAAATTTTAAAAACGATTTCATCAACACGGAGTTGGCATCGACACGGAGTCGGTAAAATTTAAAAATGATTACATCAGCACGGAGCTGGCATCGACACGGAGTCGGTACAAATTTTAAAAACGATTTCATCAACACGGAGTTGGCATCGACACGGAGTCGGTACAAATTTTAAAAACGATTTCATCAACACGGAGTTGGCATCGACACGGAGTCGGTAAAATTCAAAAATGATTTCATCAGCACGGGGCTGGCATCGACACGGAGTCGGTAAAATTTAAAATGATTTCATCAGCATGGAGCTGGCATCGACACGGAGTCGGTAAAATTTAAAATGATTACATCAGCATGGAGCTGGCATCGACACGGAGTCGGTAAAATTTAAAATGATTACATCAGCATGGAGCTGGCATCGACACGGAGTCGGTAAGACATTTTGAAAAAGAAGATTACATTTTGAATTTTGTACACCAACCCATTAAACAATTCATTTATGCCATGATTATCCACAAATATACTGAAAGAAATTTCATTGAACTATTGAAAATTGTTTGACAGATAAGATTTTCATTGAATTACAACTTTCAAATAATCCTGTTTTACATTCTTTTACATGGACGCTTGGATTTGTTTTGATCGTCATCAGGATTGCTGGGACAATTAGGCTTGCTTCTTTTAGTTCTAACGACTGACTCTTTGAACTCTGCTGGTCCATCTGGATACCCTAAGGTGCGTTTGTTCCACGCCTTCTCAATGAGATGCACTAACTTTTCAGTCAATGGTTCGGGAGAAAAGAATTGTTTGGGTTGAGGTAGCGAAAATTCTATAGGTACTCCGTACTGTTCTGGGATCAAAGCAGGTTGGTAAAAAGATGTCTCATCTAGTCCGATCAAACGGACATAATAGGATCCTTTGGTACCTAAAACAGGGTAGTCCGTCATCCACCAAGGGCATCTCAAACCAATATGACGTGCAAGACGAGAATCCAACCATTTGCCCCAAGCCTTGACTGAGTTGTGACGCACTAACATGTTTCTCTTGGAAAAGTGCTCTGGCCTATACTCGAGGGTTGAAGGAATGTCCACAATTTTGAGACGGTCGCAGAGCCACATGTAAAGTAGGTGAGGGCTTCCTTTGAAATCCCTTCCCTCACCATTTTTTATGGCATCCAAACCTGAGAAGGTTTCAGCTAGAATAAGAGGTACGGGATTGGCTTTTCTAGAGAGCTGGGAAGCTATGTCTATGAAAGACTCAGGAACAGTTTGACCCTCGCTTTTGGAGGTCAGTATGTATTGGGCTAGGATCCCTAAACATAATCGATAGTCTCTAGTGGCTCTCCAAGCTTCTGGTTTTACATTGATGGGATGACTACGAGAGTGGTATGGACTCAATAAGGGTACTAAATCCAATCTCCCGTTACGGACTAAGGCCTTGGCTTCTTCCTTTGAAATGTTTAGGCCTGTGGCGAGATCACCAGAATATCCTGTCTTCAATGAAGGCCTGACTAGAGGACCTGAAGTAGATATCCCCATGATACCACAATAGTCTTCATGAGTAGGACACAAGTGCATATGCCCAATGTGGAAGATGTGAAGATAAGGATTCCAACGCTTAGCCATAGCGTGCAAAAGGTTCCAATCTATCTCAAACTCGTGAAAGTACAAGGCGCATCTCAACATGAATTTTGCAAAGTTGAATTTCTCTACGGTGTGCATCCCAGTGACAGTTGTTTTGACCAATTGGTCGATTGGGTTATTGCCTGCAGCCAGCATCCTGAGTTGACACAAGAGAATAGTTCAGTACATTTCCAAGGTCTATGTAAAAATTACTTTTCTTTTGAAACTCTTTGTTCTTATGGAAAACACTTTCTTGAAAACACTTTTTTTTTTTTTTTTTTTTTGAAAATTTGATTTTCATTTTGATTTGAATGGCCCGTCTTATCATGATCATTGGATCGAGATGGACTGGGTCATTATTGAATTTTTGCAAGAACTGGATTCTTTATTGGGTCGGTGTACCCCTTTAATTTCTGAAAACAAAATTTTGACCCTTGAGGACAATCATACACTTTGATCATTCGCATACATCAATCATCAAGTTTCTTTCAACAACCCGGGAACACCCGCGATAAGTTCGAGTCGTGACTTACAGGGAAGGCTTCTAGACTCTAAGCTTACTACTGCAATGCATTTTTATCTGGCCACTCTTGCCCAAGCACACCTATATACCTCTCAAGCGTACTCAATCAGACGGTACGTGGTGACTTGGTTTGATATACCGTATAGGTGACAATCTAAAACTTCAATTCACTTCTCTGAAGCCAAAAATAGCCAGTTTGATCCCCAGTTGAGAGGTGGCGCACGATGCTGAGCAAAGGCCCGCTTAAGTACCTCTCGTCTAGAATAGACGTAATCTATCCCCCTCGTACAGTAGGGTACAGCGGGGCAGGATCTTGCTTAGGCACTGGTTTTGACCAAGAAGTGCAATTGATGTACTTGGATTATCTTTTATATACCTATGGGTACGAGTCAAGAGTTGTAGCTTTCATAAATGGTTTTCGCATCCCGCGAGGGGACCGACCACGTACTAGTACTACGTTGGCAATCGGGACATGTGACCGTGCGGCTTACAATAGGACAAAGGCTCAGGTCGCTCCAACATGGGTGTATCAAATACCTTTCAGAATCACCTGATCAAACGGTATTGATTCCCCAGTTTTATATACCTTACGGTACGTGATTGGAGTTGTGGTTTTCATGAATGACGTCGCATCTCCGAGGAGACCGGGCCACGCACTAGTGCCACGTTGGCTATTAGGGACATGCAAGCGTGCAATACAGTAAAGTAAACGTGCTAGTGGTGTGTGCAAATAGGATAGGGTGCGCCCGGGGCATTTTTCAGATGAGTGGGCCCGTTGGCCAGATCATAGCCTATTAGATAATTTGTCCGTAAGAGTCGCACATTCATCATCAACCAATCAATTTTTTTTTTTTCATTATTTTTTTTCAATTTTACGAATGAACTAATCATAAAAGGACTTCTCTTTTTTCATTATAGTCCAACCGATGATCACTTTGAATTTTCATTTTGATCAATCAAAAAGTGGCGAGCGGTACGCCCTGAGTTTGAGAAAGATGATCCGTTTGATCTTTTGAAGCTTTAAAACTTAAAATAAAAATAAGTTCCAAGAGGAAAGTTTCCAAGACTGATGTAAGGAACAAGTTGAGCAAAAAAAAAAATTTTTTTTTTTTTTAATTTAATTAATTTTTTTTTTTTAATAAAAATTTTTATGTGCTCATTTTGAGGCACATTGCCTCTGGTTTTTGGCTTGGGCCAAAATTTTTTCCTTTTTTATGCTTTTCTTTCCTACTCATTTTGTATCGCGACGAGACGTCAAACGGAAATGGTAGCGTAAACGATAGTAAATGAGCTCAAAAACCGATTCTGAGTTGTCAAAATGTTGCTGACTTTGTCACATTTGGTAGAAAATTTTGTTCTACCCCAAATCGATATGCACTAATAGCTAATCGGAGATCGGACGAGAAAGTTATGATCATTTTAAGTTCGACTGTCCATTCGGCCAAAAAAGAAGAAAAACGACTTTTTTTTTATTTTTTTATTTTTTTATTTTTTTATACTCATTTTGAGGCACATTGCCTCTGGTTTTTGGCTTGGGCCAAAAAAGAAAATTTTTTTTTTCATTTGTTTGGTGATATACATGCTTAAAAAGACATAATCGGGGAAATAAAGTGAAAATCGGTTTTTTTTTTTTTTTTTTTTTTTTTTTTCAAGTGAGTAAGTAAATAAAGGAAACCTACCTAAAAAATAATTACAACAAACACAACAAGTATTGTTAGCTTGCAAAAATAAAAAATAAAAATAAAAATTGAAACATTTCCTTTTTTACCAAAATAACCGAGTTGACACGAGGGTGGAGTCTTTACTCCCCAGTGGAGTCGCCAAGCTGTAGACGCGTGATTTCGTCATTATGATGACTACATCTACAATGATTTGGAGTCGCCACCATTCAAGTTGGAAGTGGGTGTGAATGGTCACCCGGGGTACATTTTCCAAAAGATGAGATTTTTGGCATTTTAGTGACTCACAATGGATAAGGGGTAGTCAAACCTCGAGATTTGGGTAAGCGGCTCGGTTGAAGAAAAGGGAAGGTGTTAGGCACCCTTTCCTCCCCGCCACGTGGCGGTAACCTCAAATAACTCGATCATTTTTTATTTTTAAAAGAAGGTGAAAAAAATGTGCCACGTGGGTGCATATGTTCCCTAAGTAGGGATTCATTTTCGGCTTGATCATAGGGTCATTTCATTAATGGAAATGACCCTTATGAACCTTAGCCTTGGGGCCCAATCATCAAAATGGGTAAAATAAAATAGAAGAAGGGGGTGTTAGAAGAGGGAAAGAGTAGAAGGTTAGAGAAAGAGAGGGGGTGTGCTTCAAACCCACCTTGTATCTTGTTTCTTCTTTTCTTCTTCTTGCTTGAGTCTTCTTGAGTCCTTAGTATAATATGAGAGTATGAGAATGGGAAGAAGTGATTAGAGAGAGTAGGGATTTCTTTTGTTTTAGTGAGACTTGTAGAGGATTTGTGTGAAAGAGTTGGTAAACTTGGTGAGAATTGATGATGGTTGTTAGTAGAGAGAGTGTTGGGGAGAAGTTTTGTAATGAGAAGTTGGGGGCCATTTTTGGGAAGAGGATGAGGGTATTTATAGATGTTTAGGAGTTATTTTAGGGATATAATGGGGTGAAGTGAAGAAAATGGGTAGAATGGTTATGAGTTTGAGAGAGAAGTGGGTGTAATTTAGAGAGATTGGAGGGTATTTAGGGAAGGGGGGTTAAATGGGTGAGTTTTGACCCAAATGGTTTGGATCCTACCCAACCCATTTGGGTGGAGTGTTTGGTGAGGTAAGTTTAAGATGGTGGTTGAGATTAAATGGTGTTTGGTTTAAGAGAATGGAGGATTTAAAGAGGTGGTTGATGATATTTTGGGAGGATGAAGGAGATGATGCCATGTGTTAAAGTGGGTGAAAATGAAGGGTTGGGATAGGTTGATGGGAGAGGTTGAGTGTTTGACTTGAGAGGATGGTGTAGGTTTAGGTTGTAGATGTAGGTTTTGTAGGGAATGATGAGGGTAGATTAGGGGAGGTATAGGTTAGGGGTGTGGGTAGATGTGTTTGATTTGAGAGAAAAGGTGATGGGTTGATGTGTGGGTAGATGGGATTTAAAGCAAATTAATGGGGTAGGTAGTTGGGTGAGGGAGGTGAGATGGGGTGATGACATGTGTCATCTTTTGATGATAAAAGAGTGATTGGTTGATGTGGGTTGTGGTTTATGGGTTAGGGTTGTGGGTTGGATAATGAATTGGATATGGTTAATGATTTGTGGGCTTTGTAGTGTTGGGCTTGGGTTTTAGAAATGGTTTTTACGAATACGGAGGCGGAGCGGTGATAGTAGAAGAGGGGTAGGCATCTCAAGTCTCACCTTTTTAATTTTTAATTAATTTTTTTTAGATTTTTTACAATCATTAATTTGATCAAAAATGCCACGTGTTGGCGAATCGGGCTTTTTAGGCCCGTTGGTGAAATTTATCGAAAATTTGACGTTTTTTATTTTGGAAGCGGAGCGGTGAATGTTGGGAAAGCGTAAGGTTGGCCGAGTCCTTTTGGTGGCCTCCTAAACCATTGAGAGGTCTTAGGGGCCTCGGGTTGGTAAAAATGTCCATTTTCAATGAGTTGGGCCCTTAAGGCCCGTTGGCCCATTTATTTGGAAAATTGATATTTTTGGGCCCTTTCGAGAAGTGGCCCGTTCAAATTGAGGTGTCTACAGTCGTCAATCTTTGCTTTCAATTCTTGAGTTTCTACAGGGGCTATTCGATATGGTGCAATGAAGATACGCCCTGTACTTGGTATCAAATCGATAGAAAACTCTATCACGACATGGAGGCAAACCTGGTAACTCATCTAGAAAAACATCTTCAAATTCCCTGACTACCTCTACCATATCTATCTCTGTCTCTAGCTCTGATATACTCAAGGTTCCTAATTGATTGTATAAAGGACCGTCTCTTCTATACCTGGATCCTCGAACCTTGACTTTCGGATACCCCGACCGTCTAAAGACTACTGATCTCACAAAGCAATCGACGTGGGCATGGTTCTAGACTAGCCAATCCATCCCCAAAATGACATCAAAGTTAGAACAATCAACGTCATGAGGTTAGTACTCATCTCCTGGTCTTCTATCCTAATTACATAGTTTCGAAATAATTTATGAGCTATTTGTCGGTCTCCCAACGGTGTAGATAATTTCATTACCTGACCCGTGTCAGAAATCTCTAATTCTAGCAACCGTGCAATCTCAGTAGAAATATATGATTTAAAAGAACCAATATCAGACAGAACTCGAATCTTGATATTGGAAATCAAAATTGTACCTTCTGACACCTTGTCTGAAATTGGTATCTCCTCCTGAGTCAGATGATAAACTCAGCCCTAGGGTCTAGGAATCACCCCTAACTGTGACAGTGATAAAGGACAGTGTCTTCTAATATGTCTTGTTTGCCCGCATTGGAAGCATGCCAATGGTCCAGTCTATATAGGTCTTTGTGGGACGAGTGGTCTCGAAATCTATCTGGTTGGTCCCCTTGGCCTTACTAGCTTCACTAGAGCCACAATTGGTCCATAACTTGGCGGCGTAAGAATCCAATACTACGAATATGTGGTTATAGAGGCACTTGCTCTAAAAAACATCGACCTCTTGACCGGATCAGCCATAGGAATAAAAGAAGTTTGGGGTCGACTGGCCTGCCCCCTTGAAGTCTGTAGCTCCATCTCTTCTCACTCAACCCTCTGAGCTCGACTCATTGTGTCTCAATAGTTGGTGGTCTCAATCACTGACATCCTGGCCCTTAGGTAGGGTCGCAGTCCTCTGAAAAATCTACGAGCCTTCTGCAGATCGGTTTGAATGAACTCGAGTGTGTATTGTGATAACCTAGTAAATCTTAGCTCATAGTCTATAAATAATAGGTTACCTTGCACCAAACCTGAAAATTCTTGATATTTGATCTCTCGGGTTATGTCAGATATGAATCTATCTAGGAACATCCTCTCAAAATCAGATTACTCAAAAGGTCCATCCCCGAAAATATTCCTCTTAGAATACCACTAATGGCTGGCATCCCCGTCAAACTGAAATGCAGCCACCAATAGCTACTGGTCTCTTGGGCATTGCATGGTGCTCAAGATCTCCTAGGTCCTCAAAACCCACTCCTACACCTTAGTCGGGTCGGAAGAACCTCCAAATCTTGGTGGACATAGTCGTTGAAAGTTCTATAGCTATATCTCCGAATCTGTCTGTGCTCGGGACGGAAGAGTTCTTGCGGCCCTCAACGGTACAACTTGTGGCCGTGGCTTGTGTGGTGGCTCTAGGGGTGGAATAGGGTCGACCTCTTGTGAAAAAGCTTAGTGCTCCTTTAACTCAGCCACCTCTACGGCTAGTTTAGCCTACAACTCTAGCATCTCCTCTCTAAACTTATTTTGGGACTCAACCACCTCTCCCATAAACGACATTAGCTGTGCTATCGGATCGAGGGTCTGATGCGATGCTTGTTCCATATTTATTGTGCTTTGACTTCTACCTCTACCTCTGCCTCCCCCGCTGATTTCATTTTTGTTTATCAATGATATGGCATTTAGCATCATAAAACTAAAGTCATTCTTATGAAAGAATTATTCGATATCTCAAGTAGGAATTTAGTAGTGAACAATATTTTCATTACTAACAGAGTAGACCTAAGATCCTATCTTAGACATAATAGGCTCTATGGACACTAGACACAGAAGAGCTCGTAATGCCAATATGGAACTACTAATGAGCTCTGATACCATCTGTTACGTCCCGCCGAACACTAACATAAATCCCAAGGTCACCTCGAGGCACTAGGAGGCGTCTCGAAATTTTGGCATGGTCTTCTCTATTTACGTTAGTGTTCTACAGAAACTCAAAACCTGATAAACCAATATTCAAACAATCTTGAATATAACATATGCCAAGAGTATACAAGGTGCAGAAGATGGTAAATTACAACGGCATAAGGTTAAATTAGAGTTGTGTAAAATGGTAAGATATATAGGATTACCAAAAACTTATCCTCACTCTAAGATAATCCTATCACTCGACCCCAAAATACTATGTACACCTCCTGGGATGAACAGACTCCTAAGAGAAGTAGTCCTAATGCTCATCGGGTAATGGACTCTGGTCGTCGGTATGACCTACTAGATGATCCTCACTCGATAGCTCTATAAGTGCCTCTTCGACTGTAAGCTTTGAAGCTAAAAAAATAGGAAGTAAAGGGTGAGTAACAATTGTTACGTAATAGGTCCACAAACAATTCCTACTAATAACCTCATCTAATGTAATCGAGTAATCATACTAATATATTTCAAAACATGCAAGCTTTATAAATTAAACTACGATCAACTGGTACGTATAGCTAGGGATGAGCAACTAAATAGTTTAAAACTTCACATAGCATCAGTTATCCATTAGTATACTTTTTCATTGTATGCAAATATAATTGACAACATTGAAAGAATAGACATCTTTTCAGTTTATAATTCGTAATAGAACCACATATACATATTATAAAATGGTGGAGTAATAGAATTACAGAGTTGGGATTCATGACTGGATCGTTCCCAGTTGGGACATGATGTTATAACATAAATCTGACTTTTAGTTTCGGATTTTATGGATGGTCGGTACGCGTACTACATTGGTGACCATTTATTCGGCTCAAGCGGGCCGTTTGAGGTGACCGTAAGCAATGGGTCTCTTTTCGATGTGTCAGAACTTTCGACTACTACTAGATTATTAGTGATCACTTACCAATCATCTTCGTCTATGCCTATTAGACGTGCATGTGATTCCCAAAATGAATACTCCATTCATATACGATCAGTTTTACAATACACATTCACTGGTAAAGATAGAAAGGAATGAACCCAGATTCCAATTGTGACTCCACTCTTATACGCGTCCTATACCACATATGAGCTTGGTGGTCCCTACCATACATCCTAGATAGTACAACAATCTAGATGAAATGATGCATTATCCCTTCAGGCATTAACAAACTCTTTAACAATTCACAAACTAACTACTTATATATATTATTTTTCTTAAAAAATAAAAGAGAAATTGACATAACAAGGTTGAGAATGGATATCCAGTTTCCTACCATGCAACTGTGGCCACCCAACCTGAAATAAATAACAATACTTAGAGCCTCTGCGTCAACATAATTTAAATAAACATACAACCATTCATTACACCTGGATATCTCTTCACGAACCTACACACAACATACAATGTAAAATGCAGACACCCTTCGGGTGTAATTCTGACATTTTACCATTTCATCCCTTTCTCATTCTTTTAATATTTTGACTTTTCATCTTTTCAAATTCAAACCTTTCTTTTTTCAAGCTTTTAAATTCACTTGATCTTTCAATGGAAAAACTATCAATTTTTTATTAAAACGGGGTCCCAATAAATACGCGAAGGCAAATTGCAAAAATTAGAAAAACTAGTGGAAATTTGACTAAGTGTCGAAAACTCAATTTTTCAAAGTTCTCGAAATTAAAAACATATTTTTGAAAATGAAGGTCTTGAACAAGAGATTTGACACCATATAATTTTTATAGTCTCATTCAAAGTAATACGAAAGATATTAACTTTAGAAAATTTGCTGAAAACGTCGAATTTTACATTTTGTTCTTGAAATCAAAATTCTGATTTTGATCCTTTGAGATTTAGATCTTGAAATCATTTCCATTATTCCAAATGGGTGTAAAACCTTAATTTCTTTAAAGAACTTAAAGTAAATGGAAAGTAAAAATTAAAGAGGACATTTACTTTAATATTTTTAATGAAATGAAGGGTGAGAAAACATGTATAAGGCATGAGGAACATAATCCAAAAGTTAGAAGTAGTTTAATTTAACAATTAAACTTGATAAAAAACATCAAATCTCTAATTCTAATCATGAATTGAAATTTAAACAAAAGATTTCTATGATTTACAAATATCACACATATTCGATAAAAGTTCTTAAATGCATATTTTAAAATCTAAAGGTTACACTAAGAATCGAAAGTCCCCTACCGAAGTTTGTGAATGCCAAAGGTGTTAAGCTAACACGAGAACCTAGGTTGGATGGCACAAGAGTCGAGGTTGGATTGAGTTTGGTGAAAAATGGGTGAAGGTTTGTAAGGCATTCAACTATGGTACTCTCCTTCGCTCCTATGATGAAGGGTAGATTTGACTCTAACTTGATTAAGCCTTCGAATGAAATATGCAGCGGTTCCCTTGAACTACACGACTGATTTTTTATGAAGGATGGGGAAAACGAATGAGAATGGCCAAGCAAGGATGGTGATGTTGTAGCTCTCGTCGTGGTCGACAACTTTGCATTCTTCATTGAGATTCAACTCGGCCTCATTCGCGCTAGAACTTGATGGGAATGGGTCGAAACCTTTGGGTTGAGAGTGAGCTGTCATTTGGTTCTTTGGAGAAGAAGAGAAAAGAATAAAATAAAACTAACTTTCTTTTAAATAGAAAGTGATGAGGTTATATTTATAATTTTCTTCTCATTATTTCCAGTATCGACCGTAACTTGATTATTCGGATTCGAAAAATGGTGACTGAATATTACATTTTCAATATTTTATCGTATGGATCTGGCGGTGATGTCGAATTTTCCTGATTCTTGTTCTAACAAAATTTTACTGTTTTGGGTCTCACTCAACACAAAATTCGAGGATTTTATAATTTTTCCATCCAAACTCGAATTTGAACTTGTTTACAGGATCAAGTATATATTTCGATCATTTTGAACATATTGACGAACTCAAATTTTGTTAAAAGTGAACGGAATAAAATTTGAGTATTTTATCCTAAGCCTTTCTTTTAGAATTTTCTCAAAATTCTCAAATAGATTTTCTTGAGATACATATTACAATTTTAGAGTTTTATTTTTTTAATTTCATTATTAGTTTTAAGATTGTAAGTATGCAAGTTTTATATCAAAATCCATAAAATAAGATAATTTTTCTTTCTATCATCTCTTGTTTTGATATTTATTTTTCTATGAAGCCAAATGATTGTTTTAATTAAAACTTACATATGAACCCAGGTTGATTTATGTTCTTACTTGTTTCATTATTTATTACCAATTATTAGAAATTATTTTAAATTATCGTAAGTTCTGATGGTTTAATCATAGATAAAGTAAAGTTAACTCATGCTTACTTTTCAATAGTTTGAATTAGAATTTTTATATTTTTTTACTTAAAAGAAAATACCTAATATGTGATTATTATTTGTACTAAATCAGATTCACTTTTCGATTAACAAGCATTAGCTTTGTTTGAGTAGATTGAGATAAAACTGATTAAATACTTGTTTTCTTTAAGATTAATGCTATAGTGGTTTTAACTGATTTAACCTTTTTTTATTATTTATATAGTCCATTTGAGTTTAGTTTATAATTATTTGTAAAATATTTTTGTTAATTTGTTAACTTCGAATCCCATTCGGTTTTGAGTTTAAAAAACTGTTGGATTAACATTTTCTTTGTAGGTTGATCCTTGCTGGCCAAGGTTTATTTTATGTTCATTATTTTATCATCAATCTAGTTCTTACAAATTGGCGCCACTACTAAGGACATCCATGTGATCCAATAAATTTTATCCAAAATTTTGATTTAATTTTCTATATTGTCGGGCTCAATATGATAAGATGGCTGACAGGATGGCTGTGTAGATGGCTGTGTGGATGCTTGATAAGATGGTTGTATAATCGCCGATGGAAAAGCTGTGCAGGTGGCTAATAAGAAGGCTGTGAGGATGGTTGATAGGATGGCTATTAGGTGGCTGATAGGATGGTTGTGTGGATGGCCATATGGATAGATTTATATAGCTATGACATTCTGGCCTAATGTCAGAAAGAGCCTTTTGACATTGTATAAAAAACATTCTGATCTAATGTCAGAAGGATCCTTCAGATATTAAATAAAATACATTCTGATCTAATGCAGAAGGAGCCTTCTAACATTGTTTTAGTGTTTCATAAATCTATTCAAATTTCTATTGTATCGCAAGTATTTTCTTAAAACTTATCATAAAAAAAAATGTATATTTGATTATAAAAATATTATTTAATTAAATTTGGCCCCCAAATTAAAAAAAAAATTTCATAAATCTATCAAAAAACTTGTATGTAAATAGTTGTGTGCATAGATGTGAGGATGGTCAATAGGATGGCTATGTGGATGACTGTGTAGATGATTGATAGTATGGTTGTGTGGATGGCTGTGAGGATAGCTGTGTTGATAGATGGTAATAAGGCTGTGAGGATGGCTATGGATAGCAAATTTATATATATTACTGTGTAGATGGCTGTGACATTCTGATTTAATGTCAGAAGGAGCATTCTAATATTGTATAAAAAAACATTCTGATCTAATGTCAGAAGGAGCCTTATGACATTGAATAAAATACATTCTGATCTAATGTCAAAAAGTTCATTTTGACATTATTTCAGTGTTCGATAAATCTATTCAAATTTCTTGATTTTTGACTCATTCTTGTCTTACATAGTGGATAAAACAAGTATACGAACATTTATATTGTAATCAAGGGGAAGAAAAGTGATAAACCATGAATTTATTAAATGATACTTGAAACACATAAAGATGATCTAAGAGATTTTCTACTGTCTCACCAACTTTTTCAAATGCTACAGAAATTATATGAAAAACAATAAAGAAGTGACACATTCAATATTGTGGTGGAATTAACAAAACTTAAATTTTCAACAAAATCTTTATAATTTAAACATACTTAATTTAATTCTTAAGTAAAGAGTAACGAAATTAATGTTAAAAGTCAGAAGAACTGTCATCATCTTCATCTGACATAGCGTAAATAGATGCATTGTTGGGATTGTTCTCAACTCCATGTCATGAAACCCTTACAACTAGTCTACACATTTTTGATACCTATGCTCACAACCTCATAACTGCCGTTTGGATCAAATATAGGTCATAACGCCGCATTGAGATCGCACATTTTTTTAGGATAGGTATGTGCACGAGTTTGGATGCTTTCATCAATTTCTTTAAATCCCTCACAAGTAGATTCCATTCGCGTTCCAACATGTGCTTTCTATATGCATCTCCCATCCGAAATTCATGATGCATATTCTCATCTAGATTCATTGCAGCTTCTAAATAGAATAATATATTCATTCATTCCCTGAATTAGATTATATATTAAAGGTGAAGTCGTATTACCATTAATATACATGTAAGTGCATTTACATTGAAATTCAATGCTTACCAAATGACATTTAATTCCTCCTAAATTCTCATGTCACCATATTCATTTTTCCCACCTAACTCCTTACACAAAAATTAATAAATTTATCACTTTATTAGAGTCAATAAATGCAGATTAACACTTCTACCTACATAATCTCCACATGTATCAAAAGTTGGATACTATGCTTAAGCATGATTGAACGTGAATTAATAGTTTCAAAGATTTAATTGCTTACTAAACGGCATTTAACTCATCATGAATGATTGTGTCACCATGCAATTATATTATACTTTTTACTTTTGCCCACACAACTCCTTAAGAAATTTTATGTGAAATCTATAATTTCAATAAGGTCAATAAATAGAGATTAGAATTTCTACCTTAAACGTGAAGACCATAACTTCGCATTTTCCAACATTGATAGACCAACCACTCAATTGGTTATTGCTTCCAAATCTTCAAATTTATTCACGATTGCATTGTCGATAATAATGTAATGAACAAAAATAAGAACAAACAACTTTTAAGGTAATGCTATTTGTATAACCACCTCAAGAATAATCCACAATCTGAAATAGAACATATCTTCCTACAAAAAGTGATGTGTAAAACAATCATCAATCTTACTAATTGAATGTTTTCAAATCAAGTTAAAAATAGATAAATGGGATATAATATTACCTGATTGAAATTAAATTCCAATCCGTTGCTTGCGTAAACAATATATTTCAAAATAAATATTCTAAAATCCCATGTATTGGTTTGTTTGGAAATGTTCTTACAATAGTAATAAGGCCAATGTGGGATGTTAATCTTCGTTGACCCCATTTGTTCGAGTACTATCGGGAAGAATTCTTTCTACGCATTAACAAAATATAATATAATAAGTATTCATAGAATTTCTTACTAAATTATCGTAATAATTATTAAATAACTTATCAATATATACTAATGCTTTAATTTCAACTTTATAGACTAACATACAGTCCTTAGAGAAGGAATCCTAAAATTTTAATTCCTTATTTTTTATTTCCAATATTGCAATGGCCCAATGAGCGTTTGCGTGAATAGGAAAAAATACCTAACGATTAATAACAATGTGAGAATCTGAGGTAATTTAACAACAAAATAAATATACTGAGGCATGAGATAAGAAAACAACAAACCTTATCACAAGATGTTATATGATATTTAAGATAGTCAGGTTTGGTAAACGTTTTGAGATTTTTATTTAGTTTGAATTTTTTGCCCGACACACTCTTAAAATTGTTCAACAATACCTTACCCGCTGACCAGACAGAGTAATCTTGTTGAGCTTCCTTAAGTAATATCTACACCGATTAATACAAAATACATTATAAAGATACATAGATCAAACTTAAATATATGTAGAGGATGTGTCTATGTCAATTAGATGTACAATATACATTGGACTAAAGAAATGACATTTGAGAAAATGATATGGATGTTGCAATTTTCTCATTTTAAGAAACTTGCAATATCCATCGATTATCTATATGTGACAACAAAGTTAGAGACATATTTCATCAGTTTAGAATTATCAAAAAGATTAGAATTTAAATATGAAAAAATGTTACCTGATCGTCCAACCACCCAACCCCCATGAGTGAATCAATAAATGCACTCGAAATATAATACTCGTCCTCCAAAATTATATTAGTGTGATGTGAATTTATCAACGTTAATTCTTCGCTAATAAAAGAACACTTAGGATCATGAAAATAATTACAAACGCAGCTCTACAAATTAGTACGTAAAATAGTTACATTTCATTCATAATAATATTAGAACAAATATAATCAAAATGAAATTTGAATCTCGCATACATCCTAATTCAACTCCTTGTATATCTTCTTCTTTTTTCCTATATCTAAGGGTGCATGAGGTGGCTTCAAATATACTAAAGGTTTGACATCCTTCTTAAGCTTCCTAGGGTTCATGGAATACCCACCCTCCTACAAGAAATGATAACATTATATAAATTAGTCGTACTCGTATGGTACTTCATATCTTTAAAATATGAAGTTAACAATTGTGTATGAATAGCCAACTGATTGTATTTAAATTGACCATGACATAACATTTCAAATAATATATTATTCAAAATTTATACATCTTATTCGTTAAAGAAACTAATCGATGCGAGGATTAAAAGTTTTATTTCATCCTAACAATTTTGATGACATGCAATAAAAAATTGTAAATGTGCATAGATGCACATTTTAAACCAAAGAAATCGATTGAATTTCTTATAACATAATAAATATACTGGATAGATTCTAAAAGGGGATATTGTAAGGCAATCGACCACACATCTTTTGATCAAAATTAGATGATTTCCCCATAACTAGAATGTCGATGTCTTCAAACTCTAGCTTTATAGGAGGGATAAGGGTCCAACGTATAAAAGATAAAAGTTAGAGGGTATTATTGATGAGGCGTTTATTATATAGATAACAATTTCCTAACCAACAACATATAAGTTTAAAAATTAGATAACACATGAAACTGGTTATGAGTGATTTTTTCTACAGTAAAATTTTAAATATTAAGTATATACATACCTTATCAGCATCAAATTTGAATTATAAATTTTGTTCATTATTGAGATAATTAGATTTGAAAATATTAGGTGAACTACGTCTATTATTAACCTTAGTAGACAGTTAAATAAAAAGAAATAAGACATGATCATAAAAACCAACTCACATGAAATATTTTTTAACATTTTAAACATTGTTCATGCAAGGTATCTTGTACTTCGTGGAAGAAGAGAATGATACTCAGGTGACTGGTTCATTGGCATTATTTCAGATGTGTTTTCAACATCAATTCAAATTTCCTCCTTGTTAGGTGGATACTCATTTGTGAAAGCATTAGTAGAGGGAGATGCCTTGTGTATACTAAGAGGAACACTAAAGGCCATTGTCAGAGGTGATGACTTAGGTACACCTGAAGGATCGTGTGAGCCATTGGTAGGGGCCAATGCCTTAGGCATATCCGAGGAATCGACGGAGGTGTTGGTATGGGGAGATGACTTAGTTTTCGAAGGTGCAAAGTCCGAGGCTCTATCGAATTTAATGTTGTACTGTTAGATATTAAAACAATCATTCATAATGATTTCTAACTGAATGTAACCTATTATATGGATTTGTCATATATGGTAGATAGACAATACTTTAGGGCTAGATTAATTATATGACTTCAAACATTTGATGTCATTTTTCAATTCTTGGATAACTTTAGAATGATCTTTCACCTTCTGTTCCATCACCGTTATTTTCTTCTTCAACTTATCAACCTCCTCTAAGTTTGTCTTTTTAGGTTGAAGACCATTTTCCTTTTTCTTCTTATAACCCTTACAAAATGGAGTAAGAACGGCCTCAGAAAGTTCAGAATCAATCAATTTCAACTTATTGATAATCTGTTAAATATGATACATACATATAAAAAATTAGTATTAGATGGAGGTATATATATGATTGAAATCGTAGTTTAATAAGGGTACTTCAGGTACCTTGAAAAATGATTGGAAAATATGCGAGGGGCTATTTCGGGATATGTTCAAATGCCTATACCTACAAGTGCATAAGAATACATAATGCATGCTGAAATAAATATCAATATTTATAAAAATAGTGCTTTGAACTAAGATTAAATTAATAACTCAAACTTTTCTTTAACTACCTGAAGCATTAATGCACAACCAACAAAATGTACATTTTTACCAGTTTTCTTAAACTTCGTCCCACAGATGCATAAAGACATTAAAAGGTTGTGCACTAATCTGTCCCATGGAATCCTATTGAAGATCTCATCGCACCATACCACACTTAAAAGTGCTTTGCTAATCTTCAATGTGTCTTACGAAGTAAAAAATGTAACAACTATATACAATAAAAATATTTTTTTTAATTCAACAATATTTTTATTTTTTAAGACTGTTTTAAGTACAACCTCAAAAAAATCTAAGGTTATCTCTGTTGGCATGTCAAAGCATTTATTCCAAAATAATTGTATAGAGAGAACCAATTCCATCATTACTATACAAACCTCCCAAAGTTAATATCAATGCAACCTCACCTTCTAAAATAGAAATATTTTTAATTCCAAATGAATAATAATCATTTTTAGGATTAAATTTCTCTATGAGGATAAAAATCAAATTGCTACACATTGGGAGGCGTAGCATATATAGTAGTAGAGCAAAACTCGTAGAATTTAAAAATATCTTCTACTCAAATGTTAAATTTGAGAAGAATTGGCAAAATCTTTTCGCGTTACACACAACACGTGCCTGAAAAATATATATTGCTATGTCATCTGATATTTTAAAATATACAAAAAATATGAAATTTAATATCATAAAAAGAGGATAACATACAATGTCAACGTAGATGAAAGACTATTTGCAACACGATGACCTAACGTAAACCAATAAAAAATAATTAATTAATTTAGTAAGCAATACAATATAATATTAAATCTTGATAAATCATAGTTATTTCATGTAAAATCCTGAGTTTTTAATTCGTATCTCGAGAAAAATAAATAGTGAAATTTTGAGAAAATCCTAAAAGTAGGACTTAGGATAAAATTGTAGAATTTTATTATGTTCATTTTTAATAAAATCTGACCTCACTATTAAATTCAAAATGGTCAAAAAATATATTTTAGCCTATAAACACGCTCAAATGTGACTCCGAACAGAAAAATTATAAAATTCTCGATTTTCGGTCAACCAGGCTAAAATAATGACTTTTTTCTAAAGTAAGAATTTTTTAAATTTGATCATACCATTGGGTTCATAACAAAAAATTTATAAAAAATGAGTTATTTACTTGTCATTTTTGGAGCTCAAAAAGTCAAATTATCGTTAAAAGCAAAAACGATGTCAATTTTAGGGTCCCATTGGGTAAAAAAAGTAAAGTTTTTTTAGACACATAATTTTTAAAATTTGACTACATCATTAGATTCAAAATAAAAAATTAGATAAAATAGAGTATTTATTCATCACTTTTTGAGTCCAAACGGTCAAGTTATCGTCAAACAAAACAATAAGTAAAGTACCGATTTTATCCCACTAATATATAAAAATAATTTTTAAACAGATTTCACTATTCATCATTATCAAAATTCATCCAAAAATCATCCATGATTTTTTTTTTTTAAATTTGGTTTCTTTTTCAATTTTCAACTGTAGATTCGTCGCGAACGGGTCACCATCGACTCCCAACACAGAAAGGAAAAATGTTCGCAGCCTCATCCTCTACAAAATCCACCTAGTTTCCTTTCATTTTATCTTCTTTTTCACCTCGTATTATAAAAAATCTGTCGTATATGATATGGAGGTTTCGAAACTTTGACCCTAGATTTCATCTGTTTTGAGGCCAAACCATCCTCAGTCGCAGAAGGAAAAAATGACAATGACATTGAGATCTTCGAAACCACCGAGTTAGATTCAAAAATCAGTCATCTCAAAGTTCAATCTGTCTTGATTTCTAGACACGTGCTTTGATCCTATCGCATAGATAATTATAAGGAACTCTCAATTTCTATTACTAATCGTAGATTGTGAAAATTACATTTAGGATTTTATCAAAAATTTGTTATATATTTCAAAAATATAGATTTTTTTTGTTATTTCAAATTCACACCAGAACTTTTATATTTGATATGTTTAATCATATTTTATAACAAATTATATGTGGGTTGGATATTTCATTGGGTTATTTCTGTCAGTTGGATTTTGTGCACTGTTCAAATCCTGTTTTGATATAAATTTTATAAAGTTTTGATTTAAATGATAAAAATGAATTTCAAAGTGTGAAAAATAATTTGATATCGAAAAATAAATATTTGAGTGAATGAATCCGAAAAATGAATGATGTGTTTGAAAATATAAAAAAAAAAAAGGGAAAGGGGATGAAACGGTAAAATGTAAGAGCCACACCCGAGGCGTGATGTCTGTATTTTACATTGTAATGTTGTGTGCAGGTTTGTGAAGAGATATTCAGGGATAAGATTGGTTGCATGTTTATTTAAATTCTATTGGCGCAGAAGCTCCAAGTTTTGTTATTTATTTTAGGCTAGGTAGCCACAGTTGCATGATAGGAAACTGGACATCCATTCTAAACTCTATAATGTTAATTTCTTATATTTTTGAAAGAAAATTTCTTATTTGTTTTCAAAGAAAGAAAATGATATGTATATGTATTTATTTGATAAACTGTTAAAAAGCTTGTGAATACTTGAAGGGATAGTCTGTCATATCATCCAGAGTAATATAATATCCTGAGATGTACGGTAGGGACAACCAAACGAATACGTTGTATGGGACGCATATGAGAGTGGAGTCACAACTGAAATCCGAGTTTATTCTTCTCTATATTTACTAGTGAACTTTTAATGTAAATGTGGTTGTATACGAATAAGGTTGCATATTTAGGAATCACATGCACGTCTGATAAGTATAGATGAAGATGATTAGTCAGTGATCACTAACAATCTATAATAGTCGAATGTTCTAACACATCAAAAATAAACCCATTGCTTACGGTCATGTCAAACGGCCAGTCCGAGCAGGATAAATGATCCCGCAAGTGTAGTAAATAGCCACCAGCCACAAAATCAGGAACTAATACTTTATTATGAAACATTATATCCCGATTGGGAATGATCCGGTTGTGAATCCCAACTCTCTGATTCCACTACTCTACCATTGTGTATTATGTATATGTTGCATTATTTGGATATATAAAAAGAAATGCATGTTTAATATTTTCATTTGGTCAATTAGATTTGTATAAAAATAAAATGTTATAATAAGTACTACTAATAGATGTAATGTGAGTTTTAAAATATTTAGTTACTCATCCCTACCTATATGTACCAGTTAATCGTAATTTCTTTTGTAAAATTTTGCATATGTTAAAATGATTCAGTATGTTTATTCCCTCATGTTAGGAGAGGTTATTAGCAAAAATTATTTGCTTCCTTACTAAGTAACTATTGTTACACACTCTTTCCTTCTCCATTTTTTTAGTTTCAAATCCGAAGTTTGACGAGACAGGTGTAGAGTACAAGTGAGAATTATTTAGTAGGTTAGATAGAAGACCAGAGTCTTTTTCACGGCAAGCACTGGATTATATCTAGTAGCATCAAATTGTCCAGGTAGTAATATAGATTTTGGTTTTGAGCATTAGGAATTTTGTTAGAGTGAGAAATGTTCGTATAATCCTGTATATAAATTTCTTCTTCCGCACTCCGATTTATCATACATTATTAGATGTATATAGGCTTCCACTATTATTCTATTTTTTATGTAAATATGCAAGATATAATGTATGTCATTTATCAGGTACAGGTTGAACGCCTTGAAATACTAACATAAATAGAGGAGACCATGCCAAAATTTTGAAGTGCTACCTAATGTCTCAAGATCTGACATGGAGATTTGTGTTAGCATTTGACGGGGTGTCAAATTTCATGTACTTAGTAGTGTCTATAATTAGTGTTATATTTATCTATACATATGAAGAGAATTTAAACTTGATCACAGCCATAGCTTTGAGGTAATTTTCATTAATTACTTATGTTTAAAAAAAATATATAAATTCATGATATGTTTTGAATATAATGTCAGAATGATACTTTTGATATTATATCATAATGTATTGTATATAATGTGAAAATGATCCTTTTGACATAAGATCCAAAAAAATTAGACAATGTTAGAAGGATCCGTCTGACATGAAATTTATAAAAATAAATAAATTATATCAAAAGGATTCCCTATGTACAATTTACATTTGATCATATATGGATACTTGAATACAATGAATAAATACTATGTCAGAAAGATCCTTTTGACTTCATTAAAAGAATTATTTATATCAAAAGTATTTATATGGACATTTCTAGTATAATAAAAAAATCAACATATTTTAATAAGATTCTCTTTGTACACTTCGTCCTATGGACACTTGAATATAATGTCAGAAAAATCTTTTTTGACAGTATACTATAATGTATTTTCTAAAATATCAGAAGGATCCCTCTGACATTATATCAGAATGTATTGTATATAATGTCAGACGGAGTCTTCTGATATTGAGTTTTTTCATTGTATTCAAGTGTCCATAGGATCAAATGTATAAATGAATTCTTCTTGACAAATGTTGATTCTTGTAATAATGAGCACATAGGATGAAAACGTATAGTTGAATCATTTTGATAGAATAAGTTTTTTTTTATGAATTGAATGTCAGAAACATCCTTCTGACATTGTATATAACACGTTTCAATATCATATCAGAAGATGAAAACGTAAATACATTCAGCTATTAATCAATATAAATAAATAAAATGTGTAAAAAAAATTTCTTAAATGACAAGAACGAAGGAATTTAACTCAGTTATTAATCAATAAAAATAAATTCAATGTGTAAAAATTCATAATTAATCCTAAAATAAAATGGAATTTAGTTGAACTATTAATCAACTACAATGTAGCTCAAAATCCAATGATTTTGTTGGTAAATATATGTAAAAAATAAAAAATAAAAAAATAATTACCTAAACCAACGTGAAGGAATTTAGTTGAGTTGTTAACAAGTATAGATATAGGTTAAAATATATAAAAAGTAAAACATAACAAGGAATTTAATTGAACTATTAATCAATAAAAAAAAATTTAATATGTAAAAAAAATAAAATTAACCCTAAACAAAATGGAATTTAGTTGAACTACTAATCAATCACAATGTATACAAAAATAACCCTAAAACAAAATCCAATGATTTTGTTGGTTTATATATGTAAAAAATCAAAAATAATTATTGCCTAAACCAACGTGAAGGGATTTAGTTGAGTTGTCAACAAGTACAAATGAAGGTTAAAATATAAAAAAAAAAATTATAATAAAACATAATAAGAAATTTAATTGAGCTATTAATCAATAAAAAAAGTTTTAAATATGTAAAAGGAGCAAAATTAATCCTAAACAAAATGGAATTTAGTTGAACTATTAATTAATCACAATGTATACAAAAATAATCCTAAAACAAAAAATAATGAAGTTGAACTAGTAGCCAAACAAATTTATGTTTAAATATGTAAAAAAATCAAATTAATTAAGAGAGGAGATCAATAGTCAATAGAGCAAGAGTTTCCCTCTCTCAAACGATAAAAGAGACGAAAATGTTTCACACCAAGAGTTGGAAAGACGAAGTGCAGTCAATCAAGAGTTTACCTCTTTTTTTACTATGGAGCAAGAGAGTCAATCCAAAGATTTACTTGGATTTGAAAGATTGAGAAGACAAAGTGCTGTCAAGTAAGATTCTTATGTCGACAGAGAAGACGAGTAAATCCAAGTAAATTTATGGATTTGAGAGACGGAGAAGACGAAGTTCAGAGTTTCCCCTATTTTTACTGACGACCAAGAGATTGAATCCTAAAATTTTGTTGGATTTTTTTTATAGATTTGAAAGATGGAGAAGATGAAGTCCAGATTGTCCCCTATTTTTACCGTTGACCAAGAGAGCGAATCCTTAAATTTTGTTGGATTTTGTGTTATTGTGAAGGTTATAATTGTAAATGCATACTTAAAACAAAAAAAGGGTATTTTTGATACAAAAATTTACCTTTTTATTATTTTGGTAACAAAAATTAATTCCGAAAATAGTAAATTTACCATTTTTAGAATTAATTGCTATAGTGTACCGTTTTGATAATTAATTTCAAAAATTGCACCATTTTGGTAAATTATTCTAAAAAATAAGTGCTTGTAAGTCATTTACTACTTTTCTAAATTTTAAATATAGCTACTTCGCTAAATTTTATTACCTCAACTTCTCATGCATGATAAACTTACTTTTCAATCAATAATAATAATAATATTCTTTTTTATTGTTTTGAAGACTAAAAAGGAAAATGCAAGAAGAGATGGAAAGAAGAAAAAAAGGATTAAAAGTTCCTAATCATTAAACTTTTTTGATTTTTGAATTTTATATAACATGCTTGGCATAGTACCTTTTCAAAATTAGATTCTAATGAAGTCTTTATCTCCTTATGATGCTTAAGATTAATGGATTCATTAATAAAGTCTTTTTACATTCCATAGATATAATTGACCGGGATCCTTCAAATGCCAAGTTACGTAGTTTCATAACCTTAACGATCACTCGAATCAAATGGGAAGTTTGAAATTCATTTGCATATGGCAATTGATATATTTTTTGAATCAGAAGACATAGAATGGATTACTTTACTTGACATCCGAATAATCTTGATTGTTTATTTCATGGTCCATGTGCACAACTTCCAAATAGCTTGAGTCTTGTTTGGGAATGTCATATTTTGGGCCAAGCCCGAACCAAGTACATTTCAAGATTAGTTCTTGGTTGATTTCATTTCAACTATGAATTAAATGTGCAATATTATTGTTTGGTGAGAAGAAAACGTTTCCCTTATTTTATTTTTTTTTATCTTGCTTTAATATGGTTCTACTCGTTTGGATACGCTTCAAAAAGTAATTATTCTACTTTTAAAGGTTGAAAAGAAGAAATGTTAGTTTGGGTAACTTCTAAAATATATTTTTGAAAAGTTAAAAAAAGAACTTTGTTAACAGTAAAACAAAAAAAAAAAATTCTACTTTCAAAAGTGAAAAACTAAAGTCTTGTCTTGCACTTGTATTTCTTAGTGTAAACTCACTCTGTGTGGAGAAATTATGGCGATTGCATTAGAGGGTTTTTCAATTCTGTATGTTTTGATCTCTAGTTTTATTTATTCAATCTCTTCGAGTTTTGATGATTTGAGATCTTTGATTCGTTGTTATGGTGAATGCATTTCTAAGATGAGAAGTGTCGAAGTGGTGAAATGTTGGCCGTTCGATGGAGATCCGAAAAAGGAGATATAAAGCTTGTTTCCGACATTAACAACCAAGAAGTACAGATGGAGGTTTTTCAATCTCTAGACATGTAGGTTTTTCAATCTCACCATCTCTAATTGTATCTCTTTATGTAATTTGCTTTTTTTCTCTAAAGGATTTTGAGAAAAAACCAAGGATCTTGTCACATAGATCTCATATTAAATGTTCTAGTAAAAGAGGGGGTTTCTTTTTTTATATCTACGGCAAGATTTGAGGTGTGGAAGGCTGATTTTAACCTTCCTTCCTAGGTGTATACAATCTATATTTGTTTTACCAAAAATAAATATTGAAACTCAATATATATTTTATACTGGAAAACAATTAATTTTTCTGTTCTTTGGCATGCTTAATGGCTTTTACTTGTTTCTATTGTTGTAATACACGACATAAATATTTTGATTTAATATTATAATAGTCATCTTGATATATATCCTCAAAGTCATGTCAGTTTAAAATTATTGTTTGCATTTAGCCTTTAATCCCAACTTCTTTTGGTCATGTTGTTATATATGATCTTCTCCTACTCAAGCTAGATGGTTTCAAAATTTGTTCGTGAATGAGTTGTCCGAGTCATCTAGCATCCTTCATGAATGTGATGAAATGCCATAATCGGGATTTACTTTCTTGTTATTCTTCATTTTCTTTTGTACTTTAGTTCTCTTTTTAGTGCAAACTGAGAAGACTCACCCGAGCCTTTCCATAAACTGGATGAGTCAAGACGCTTGAAAATGCCTCAATACTTTTTACTAAATAATAGAAAAATATCAAATGGATAATTGGGGGATTTTTAGGGAATGGGGAGTCACCACCTAAGTTAGGTCTAAGGATAAAATATAACTCCAAAGTGAATCCAAATCGGTTACAGGTAAGAGAAATGGGTGTAGACACCCCAATTTGAACGGGCCCTCACTCGAAAGATCCCAAAAATAATAATTTTTCAATAAATTTGGGCCACTGGCCTCGAAGGCCCGAATCATCAAAATGTGGCATTTTTGCCAAAATCAAATCTTATAAAACCTCTCAACAGGTTATTAGGTCCACCAAAAGATCAGGCATGCTCCCATCTACCTCGTTCCATTCAAAATACTGATTTTCCAATAAAGTAGGCTAACGGGCCTTTAAGGCCTAAAACATTAAAAAATGGCAATTTGATTAAATCAAGGCTCCTAAGACCACCCAATGGTCCAAGGGACCCATCAAAAGGACCGTACTCATCGTACGCTGTCCCAACCTTCACCACTCCACGCTTGCATCCAAGCGCTCGATGAAATCCTTCAACGGATCTAAAAGGCCCAATTTGCCAACACGTGGCATTTTTTATCAAATCATTAATTTCAAAAAATTAAAAAAATTAAAAAATTAAAAATGTGAGACTTGGGATACCTACCTTTTCTCTATCCTCCACCGTTCCGCCTCGAAATTCGCAAACACCCTAAACCCACCTAAGGCCCACAAGCCCTCAACTCTTTCCTAAACCCATTTTCTAACCTTACCTTTAATTCAAAATCAATTCCACATCACCTAAACCCTAAAACAAACCTACCCTCAAAAACTCAATCCAAAACAAACCCTATCCAAGCCAAAATAACCTACAACCCTCTAAAAGCCCAAGCCCAATATATCCAAAAATCCACAAAACGCTAACCATACCCAATCCATTATCCAACCCACAACCCTAACCCATCAACCCTAACCTACATCAACCAATCACTCTCTCTACATCAAAAGGTGACACATGTCATTACCATCTTTCACCTCCCTCATCTAATCACCTACCCCCATCACTATTCTCTAAACAACTCATCTAACCCACCTCACTTCCCTCCAAAATCACCTCAACCCATACCCTACCCTAATCTAACTGAAAGCGCCCTCGATCCACGGGGTACGCGGATCCGCTTTTGACCCTTGAGGTTTGGGAGTCGCCACCTAGTTATTATGGTCTAGGAACCAAACTGACTCTAAAACGGATAATGAACTAATCTACTATAGAAAATCTGAATCCGGGGATCATGTTACGGGGTTGGAAGGTGTTAGGCACCAACCCCGCCCGGCCAATGCCGGTCTCTATTTATCCCAAATAGATCTACATTGCTAATGATAAACTAGATTAAAAAAAAATTTACCTTTGATCTGCAAAAGTGTTATTCCCTCAGATCTAGTTAGAATGGCTCCTTGTACCGCATTCCTTACTTCGTTCTATCTCCGGATCTGATTCCTGATCTCCGAGGTAAGGTATCTCCTTCTTGGATCTGAGTGCTTCAAATCTGTTGTGGATTTTTGGGTTGTTTTTTAGAGGTTTTTGGGTGTTTTTTAGGCTAAAATCGGAGTAGGGTGTTAGGAAAGGAGTTGGGGCTCCAAAATTAGGGTTTTGGGGAGGCTATGGAGGTTTCTTTACCTACTTTTCCTAGGGTTTTTTCTTTGATACGAAAATAGGGTGTGGAGGCTCCTATTTATAAAGTTTTTAGAAGCATTTAGGGTTTGATTAGGGTTTCTTTTAGGGTTTCAATTAGGGTTTTGACTTAGTCTTTAGGGTTTGGTTTTAGGGTTTTGACTTTAGTCTTATGAGATTGACTTGATTAGTTTTAGATTAGGCTTTGGATTTAGGGTTTTGACCTTAGTCTTATGAGATTGACTTGATTAATTTAGATTAGGATTTTGATTTAGGGTTTTGACCTTAGTCTTATGAGATTGACTCGATTAGTACCTTGACTTCAATCTTGCTTGATTGACTTTAATTTTGACTTCAGTCTCACTTGATTGACTTTAATACCTTGACTTCAGTCTTGCTTGATTTACTTTTAATTTTTGGAGAACCCCCTTCTATTATATCTTTAATTCTTTGGCCCCCCAAATGGAGGGGTCCTTAAAGAAATATCCCACGAACCCTCAACAATTTTGCCTGAGAGTCCAATTAATCGATTTTTTAGGTTCAAATTTTTAAATTAATTTCATCAATGTTTCACTTTAATTATTTAATATTTTATTTATTAATTTCAAATTTTTTAATTATGAAAATTGTGAAATTACCGTTTTGCCCTCGGAGAGGATTTTTTACGTTTTAATTCGTTTTTCAATGTTCCAGGATGTTTTGGAATCAGTTTTTCGTAAGGAATTCAATGGGAATGTTGGTTTTTTTTTCATTTATGAAGTTTTTTATATGAAATGATCGTGAACTTTATGAGGGGTATTTTTATAATTTTATCAAATTTTGTGAAAATTGACGAAGTGGTTTACTTGGTTTCGATTTGTTGTTTTATGTGTTTGAACGGATTTTTCTAAGCGTAATGTAGGCTCTAAGGTTATTTTGAGGTTAGGGGTATTTTGGTAATTTAATCATTTTTAGTGATTTTTATCGTGAAACTTCTTTTTGGTTTGCAAGATGATGATTTCTATGTTTCTGGGGTCGTATTTTCCTAGCGTAGCGTAGTTTCTAAGTTTTGTGAGTTCGAGATACCTCATCCGAATTTCTGAAACATATCTGGTAACAAAATAAAGCATTGGAATAGACATCCATCATTGGGAACCTTTGCGATCGGGTTGACGACTTGATTAATCAGGCGGATGCAAAAATGGGGTGTCTACAGATGCCCCTCTTTGGCAGAGGGTTGAAGCAAACTAGATAGCAAATCTATCTTGGTAGGTTAGTGCGATATCCGAATGCCAAAGCTAGTGACAGTTCATTTTCCAGCTGATTTAACAATTCGTCGGGGTATTCGGATCATTGAGCATAAAACTCTCCTCGAACTAAAAAAATGTCAGGTCCTTGAGCGCGAGCTCTCACTGGCAGTGTCAGATCCTTGAATTTTAAAAAAAATTCTCCTTGACTGATATAACAACTGTGCAAGTGTGTGGGCTCAAAATCTGAGATAGATTTCAAAGAGTTTGAGTTGGAAATGAGTCAAATCTGAGCATGAAGTAAATATAAACTGAGCATAATTCCAAGAAAACCCTTGGCGGTATCTGAGCATAGTTCCGAGAAAAACCTCGGCAGTAACTGAGCATAGTTCCGAGAAAACCCTCGGCGGCATCTGAGCATAGTTCCGAGAAAACCCTCGGCGGCATCTAAGCATAATTCCAAGAAAACCCTTGGTGGCATCTGAGCATAATTCCGAGAAAACCCTCGGTGGCATCTGAGTATAATTCCAAGAAAACCCTTGGCGGTATCTGAGCATAATTCCAAGAAAGCCCTCAGCGGCATCTGAGCATAATTCCAAGAAAACCCTTGGCGGCATCTGAGCATAGTTCCGAGAAAACCCTCGGCGGCATCTGAGCTTAATTCCAAGAAAATCCTTGGCGGTATCTGAGCATAATTCCGAGAAAGCCCTCGGCAGCATCTGAGAATAATTCCAAGAAAACCCTTGGCGGTATCTGAGCATAATTCCGAGAAAGCCCTCGGCGGCATCTGAGCATAATTCCAAGAAAACCCTTGGCGGCATCTGAGCATAGTTCCAAGAAAACCCTTGGCGGTATCTGAGCATAATTCCGAGAAAGTCCTCGGCGGCATCTGAGCATAATTCCAAGAAAACCCTTGGCGGTATCTGAGCATAATTCCGAGAAAGCCCTCGGCGGCATCTGAGCATAATTCCAAGAAAACCCTTGGCGGCATCTGAGCATAATTCCAAGAAAACCCTTGGCGGCATCTGAGCATAGTTCCGAGAAAACCCTCGGCGGCATCTGAGCATAGTTCCAAGAAAACCCTTGGCGGTATCTGAGCATAATTCCAAGAAAACCCTTGGCGGAGACTGAGCAAAATCCAAGTTAACCCTTGGCGGCAACTGGACAAAATCCAAGATAACCCTTGGCGAAAACTGAGCAAAATCCAAGTTAACCCTTAGCGGCAATTGGGAAAAATCCAAGATAACCCTTGGCGGAAACTGAGCAAAATCCAAGATAACCCTTGGCGGCAACTGAGTAAAATCCAAGTTAACCCTTGGCGGCAACTAAGCAAAATTGGCACAGAAATGAAGGACTTTTGGGAAAGAATGAATGAATTTGGAAAAGACTGATCAGAGTGAATTGAATAAATCTGGAAGATACTGAATCTGGAAGAGAAATGATCGAATCCAGGAATGATTGGATCTGGGAATACCATATTAGTTGATCTCTGGACATAGTAAAATGTGAGATCCGAAGTGCTTTTCTTTGAACCTCAAGGATTTATCCAAAAGTTTTATGAATTTAAAACCTGAGTTTCTATTTCTTTTGAACCTCAAAAGTTTTTTGAAGAACTGTTATCAAGAGGGTAACCTTAAGTTTGGAGTTCTCATTATTATTATTATTTTTTTTGTATTAACATTGCTCAAAAACAAAATGTCCCTAGTTTGACAATAAACATGGCATTGAACACATCATCAAAAAATGCCCCTAGTATAAGGGGGGAAATTACATATCTAGAGGAAAAAGAAAAAATGCCCCTTGTATGAAGGTTTGAAATATTTGATTACCACAAGCGCAATAAAGATCCAACTTTTAATTTTGATTAATTTTATCAAAAATTTTGAGTCAGGCTCAAGAGAACAAAATATTTCCTTTTGAGACTCATCATAGAATTCACCATTCTCTCTATTGGTTCACTTGGGGAAGTAAGAATTTTCAGATCGATCGTAGACAAGATACTTGTGGCTTCTGAATCTATGCCTGGTTTAAGCTGAGTATTGAACATGATTATTCAGATTTCTGATGTTTCAGCTCGAACTACTCTCAGCTTGGGATTTTCTTCTGTTTTTTTTATTTTTTTTATTATTGCTCTAACTTTTGCCTAGATCGCCTTTCTAGGTTTTCAATCTATCGAGCTTTACTCTAACTTTTGCCTAGATCGCCTTTTTAGGTTTTCAATCTAGCGAGCTTTTTTTTTTTTTCCTTGGCTCTGATTGTTGTCAAAGTTGTCCTTTCAGATTTTCAACTTTGCGAGCTTGCCTTAATTTTTGCCTAAGTCGCCCTTTTCGGGTTTTCAACTTAGCAGGCTTCATCATCATTTTTTTTTTCTTTTTCTTTTCCTCTGACCTTCTAGAATTACTGTCTGATCATGTTCTATTACCCTCCTTGACCTTTTCACACGGTACTTAGGAGGACTTTTATAAGTAGGCTTGGGACTAGGCATAAAATGAAAGGGATTTTGAGGCTCAAAAATCCAAATGCCCCTTGTGTGGCATTTCATTTAAACTTTTTCTTGAATTTTCTTCCCCATTCTTTTGAATTTTTTATTTTTAGATTTTTTTCTTCATCGGGGAATCTATTTTTTTATTTTAGTGTGGTCGGGCCTGAAGTAACTTCTCAGGTTGCCTACGTACCCCAAATTTTTGGGATCAGACCAAAACGTAGTTCGGATTTTCCCTCCCCTAGGTTAGGTGATCGGGCTGAGAAAGAAAAAGGCATCATTTTTTTTTAAAAAGGCTGCAAAGGACTGAGAAAGGAGATAATGAACTGGGTAGCAGGAAAATTGATTCGGCCAAAGATGGCCTCCTTAAATGTAGTACCATTTGATCTGGTCAAGGTTGGTTGACTCTGGTAGTTCACTTCCATCATGATCTTGAAGTCTGACAGCTTTTCTTGATAGTATTTCCTTAATGAATGAATTTCTCCAATTGGGTTCAGACTTTCTCCTATAGTCGAGGAGGAGTGTTCAATTTTCTTTGAAGTCTGATAGTTAAATCCTTGACTTGTAAATGATGAGCTTTGACCTTTTTGTCAAATGCACGGGTGACTCTTCTTAGATAAGCTTTCACATGGTACAGGGCTTTAACTCGTTTTCTTCGATCAAGTTTAATTCTTCATACTACTGTCGAACCCAATCTGTTTCTAACAAATGATTTTCCAACAAGACCCTGAGAGACGCAATTTCCATTTCAACTGGCAAGACTACTTCCATGCCATACACTAAGGAGTAGGGAGTAGCTCCAGTAAAGGATCGAATTGAAGTTCGATATGTCCATAGTGTGAATGATAATTTTTCTAACCAATCTCGATGTGATTGACATATTTTCCTGATGATAGTCTTGAGACTCTTAATAACTGCTTCAACCGTTCCATTGATCTGAGGATGGTAGGGGGATGATTTGTGCTTCCGGATCTTCAACTTTAAACATAGAGTAATGATTTATGCTTTGAAGTACGACCCATTATCAGAGATCAGTTCAAAAGGTACCCCTATATCGACTGATAATATGTGATTTGAAACTCAAGATGTAGTAAGGATAGTGCTGATACATTTTATAACATCTTTTTTGATTCCATCGATATAGACGAGTATCTATTCCGTGTTGAACAACACCCAAGCTTGTACCTAGCATACCCTCATATAATCACACGAACAAGTCTTTTGAAATTTCTGAGTCAATTCATTATCCCCTCGTGTTCTTTTAGAGATAAGATGGTTTCTATTTGAATCTCTTTAGGAATTATTTTTTGTTTCGATGTCAAAGACCTTTCCTTTCTCGATTAAAGGTTGAGCCCGACTCTTATCTTCTTGTTCAGAAACGAAATCTATCAAATTATTAGTTAATTCATTAATGCGCTCGAGGTATTCAAAATTTTCTTTTATCCGATCAATTTCAGATGGGGCAACAGACACCTCTATAGACTCGATGAACTAACTTGACTCAATAGGAAAGAGTAGACTCAATTTAAGGAAGACATGACCTTGTTGAAAAAAAGGATTCGAGCTAATCCAAATGACTCACGAAAACTCAAGATAAGTACCCACACGAGTTTGATTAGGACTGAGGACTGAGATATTACTTACAACTGGTAGGATTGAAGCACTATAATCTTCAAAGAACAACTGGACGATGTTGAGAAATTTTGAGGTCATTTCTGACTATTTGACTTGATATTGACGTTTACTCTAACTGACCGGATTTACAGCCATAGCTAGACGATGGACGATTGAGATTACATACAATGATAACCCTTAAAACCTCTTTGAAGGTGAAATTAACCAATTTCAGTGTCACCCCCTTGATAGTATTTTAAATGAACCCTGAGATTTTATTGAATTTTGTGCACCAATCCATTAAACAATTCATCCATTTAATGATTATTCAGAAGGAAAATAATTTTATTGCACTCTTGAAAATAATGTTTTTATTGAATAACAATTTTCACAATTCTGATTATTTTTTGCAATCATTTTCTTTTTAGAAAAACATCTTTCGATAATTTTACAAGGTCCATGCAAAAAATAGATTTTTTGTAAAAAACATATTTCAAAAATTTTCCACGCAAAAATAGATCTTTTGTAAATCATTTTTCCTTCATCTTCTTTTCTTTCGAAAATATTTTCTTCTGAAAAATAGTTTGTTATTTGGAAAGCATTTTCTCTTGGAAAATCTTGTTCTTCTGGAAAATATTTTTTCTTAGAAAACATTTTTTCTAGAAAACACTTATTTTGGAAAACACTTTTTCTAGAAAATACTTTCCCTTCGTAAACCATTTTTCTTCTTTGAAAATTTGATTTCTATTTCAATTTAAATGGCCCGGTCCATCAGGATTGTTGGATCGGGATGGACTGGGTCATTATTATAAAAGAATGGATTCTTTATTGGGTCGGTGCACCGATTTTGATTTTCAAAAACAATATTTTTGATCCTTGAGGACAATCATACACTGATCTCACCATTCACATCACTCACATACATTCATCAATCAACGGACTCCATTCAATAAACAACCCGGGAACACCCACGATAAGTTCGAGTTGTGACCTACTGGGAAGGTTTCTAGACTCTAAGCTTACTACGTGCAATGCATTTTTATCTAGCCACCCTTGCCCAAGCACACCTATATAACTTTCGATACGTGGTGACTTGGTTTGATATACCTTATAGGTGATAATCTAAAACCTCAATTCACTTCTCTGAAGCCAAAAACAGCCAGTTTGATCTCCAGTTGAGAGGTGGCGCACAATGCTGAGCAAGGGCCCACTTAAATACCTCTCGTCTAGAATAGACGTAATCTATCCCCCTCGTACAGTAGGGTACAGCGGGGCAAGATCTGCTTAGGCACCGATTTTGACCAAGAAGTGCAATTGATACACTTAGATTATCTTTTATACCTACGGGTACGAGTCAAGGGTTGTAGCTTTCATAAATTGCTTGGCATCCCACGAGGGGACCAACCACGTACTAGTACTACGTTGGCAATCGGGACATGTGACTGTGTGGCTCACAATAGGTCAAAGGCTCAGGTCGCTCCAGCCTGGGTGCATCAATATACCTCTCAGAATCACGTGATCAGACGGTATTGATGCCCCCAGTTTGATATACCCTAAGGTATGTGACTGGAGTTGTGGTTTTCATGAATGACGTCGCATCTCCGAAGAGACCGGGCCACGCACTAGTGCCACGTTGGCTATATGGGACGTGTAAGTGGGTAAAACAGTAAACGTGCTTGTGGTGTGTGCAAAATAGGGTGGGGTGTGCCCGGGGCCTTTTTCAAACACGTGGGCCCATGGGCCAGATTATGTCATCACATATGGATATCAAATGAATATTGATCAAGAAAATAATCCAAAACTCATCACATTGAAATTAAGATGAAATCAAACCCATCACAAATATATCTTTGATCTGCAAATCAATTAATGAGCATGGCATATAATAATTGATCAAACAAACATTGCAATAGGCATAATTTTTAAGGTCCAATCAATGATGACTTTTGGGTGATCTAAAATAAATCGAGATTCCAATAGGTGTTACATTGATGATAGAATGACAATGGTTGAGATGAGCTCACTCTCAAGAACATTAATTGTGCCAACATTAGATAAATTCAGATTTTCTGTGAATTAGGAAAATACAATCTGAACTTGCATCGATGATATCTAAGGCTCCTGATAACGAAATCGAGTGAACTCAAGTTCTAAATTAATCTACTCGATGAGATCTACATTTTATTAATAGGTGTCCAGACTTAGTTCTCACCAGAATGTTCTGTAAAAACGTTTTAACGTTGCTGTCCCAACCTTCATTCAGAAACAATTCCAGATTTACAGATTGAACTTGCATCGATGATATCTAAGGCTTCTGATAACGAAATTGAGTGAACTCAAGTTCTAAATTAATCTACTTGATGAGATCTACGTTTTATCAAGAGGTTCCCAGACTTAATTCTCACTAGAATGTTCTGTAAAAAAGTTTTAACGTTGTTGTCCCAACTTTCATTCAGAAATAATTCCAGATTTACAGATTGAACTTGCATCGATGATATCTAAGGCTTCCGATAACGAAATTGAGTGAACTCAGATTCCAAATTAATCTACTCGACGAGATCTATATTTTATTAAAAGCTCCCAGACTTAATTTTCACTAGAATATTCTCTAAAAATGTTTTAATATTTCTGTCCAACCTTCATCATTCCATCATTTTCATAAGTCAATTTGAATCTTTCATTATTTAGGGGTTATCAAAAAGTGATCCTTAATTGGAGAAAAAAAAATGCAATACCCAAAATCATCTACAATCAAGATAAAAAATAAATAAATAGAAAAAATAAATAAAATAAATCCAACTAAATAATAAAAAAAACTAGGTCATCTTGGCAATGCTCCCATACTTGGGGTTTTTCAAGTTTGATCCTCAATAGTCCCCAGTGGAGTCGCCACTGAAAGCGCCCTCGATCCGCGGGGTACGCGGATCCGCTTTTGACCCTTGAGGTTTGGGAGTCGCCACCTAGTTATTATGGTCTAGGAACCAATCTGACTCTAAAACGGATAATGAATTAATCTACTATAGAAAATCTGAATCTGGGATCATGTTACGGGGTTGGAAGGTGTTAGGCACCAACCCCGCCCGGTCAATGCCGGTCTCTATTTATCCTAAATAGATCTACATTGCTAATGATAAACCTAGATTAAAAAAAAATTTACCTTTGATCTGCAAAAGTGTTATTCCCTCAGATTTAGTTAGAATGGCTCATTGTACCACATTCCTTACTTCGTTCTATCTCCGGATCTGATTCCTGATCTCCGAGGTAAGGTATCTCCTTCTTGGATTTGAGTGCTTCAAATCTGTTGTGGATTTTTGGGTTGTTTTTGAGAGGTTTTTGGGTGTTTTTTAGGCTAAAATCGGAGTAGGGTGTTAGGGAAGGAGTTGGGGCTCCAAAATTAGGGTTTTGGGGAGGCTATGGAGGCTTCTTTACCTACTTTTCCTAGGGTTTTTTCTTTGATACGAAAATAGGGTGTGGAGGCTCCTATTTATAAAGTTTTTAGAAGCATTTAGGGTTTGATTAGGGTTTCTTTTAGGGTTTCAATTAGGGTTTTGACTTAGTCTTTAGGGTTTGGTTTTAGGGTTTTGACTTTAGTCTTATGAGATTGACTTGATTAGTTTTAGATTAGGCTTTGGATTTAGGGTTTTGACCTTAGTCTTATGAGATTGACTTGATTAATTTAGATTAGGATTTTGATTTAGGGTTTTGACCTTAGTCTTATGAGATTGACTCGATTAGTACCTTGACTTCAATCTTGCTTGATTGACTTTAATTTTGACTTCAGTCTCACTTGATTGACTTTAATACCTTGACTTCAGTCTTGCTTGATTTACTTTTAATTTTTGGAGAACCCCCTTCTATTATATCTTTAATTCTTTAGCCCCCCAAATGGAGGGGTCCTTAAAGAAATATCCCACGAACCCTCAACAATTTTGCCTGAGAGTCCAATTAATCGATTTTTTAGATTCAACTTTTTAAATTAATTTCATCAATGTTTCACTTTAATTATTTAATGTTTTATTTATTAATTTCAAAATTTTTAATTATGAAAATTGTGAAATTACCGTTTTGCCCTTGGAGAGGATTTTTTACGTTTTAATTCGTTTTTCAATGTTCCAGGATGTTTTGGAATCAGTTTTTCGTAAGGAATTCAATGGGAATGTTGGTTTTTTTAATTTATGAAGTTTTTTATATGAAATGATCGTGAACTTTATGAGGGGTATTTTCGTAATTTTGTCAAATTTTGTGAAAATTGGCGAAGTGGTTTACTTGGTTTCGATTTGTTGTTTTATGTGTTTGAACGGATTTTCCTAAGCGTAATGTAGGGTCTAAGGTTGTTTTGAGGTTAGGGGTATTTTGGTAATTTAATCATTTTTAGTGATTTTTATCGTGAAGCTTCTTTTTGGTTTGCAAGATGATGATTTCTATGTTTCTGGGGTCGTATTTTCCTAGCGTAGCGTGGTTTCTAAGTTTTGTCAGTTCGAGATACCTCATCCGGATTTCTGAAACATATCTGGTAATAAAAGAAAGCATTGGAATAGACATCCATCATTGGGAACCTTTGCGATCGGGTTGACGACTTGATTAATCAGGCGGATGCAAAAATGGGGTGTCTACACTAACCTATCCCCATTCTCCAACCAACAACATCACAACCCATACCCAACACACCCTAATCTATCATCCTTCTCGAACATCAACAACCACCCACATCACAACCCATCATTTTCCTTAAAACACTCCTATGAAATCACCTCAACCCATACTTCCCTCATCAGTAACCAACTAACCCACATTCTTCTCTCTAATCAAACAACCCTATCAACCAATCAACCAATCTCATCATCTCACCCTCTCATCATAATTGTCACATGGCATCATCCCCTTTCTCTTCCTAAAAACCAATCTACCAACCCCTTACACAACCCATTCTCCTAAATCTACACACCTCACCTCTTCAACTAAGCTAACACTCCTCCTCTAAACAGCCCTCTTACACCCCCACTCCTCCCATCAACCATCACTCATCTCATCCCACCAAATACTCTACCCAAATGGATTTGGGTAAGATCCAACCCATTTGGATCTAAACCTCACCCATTTTCACTCATTACACATTTACCCTCCATTCCACTTTAAATTTCACACCTTTTATTCCAAATACCCATGTCATTATCTATTCTCTCAACTCTTTACCCCATTATACCCCCAAATCCCATCCAAACATCTATAAATACCTCTCCCCTTATCCCAAAAATGATTACCAAGTCTTACACAAAAAAAAAGATATTTTCTCTACTCATCTCTTCTCCACTATTCTCTCATACCACTTTCAAAAAAAAGGACAACTTCACTCTCATACTTCACTAAGGATCTAAGAAGCATAGAAGAAGAAAAAGAAGTGAAGAAAAAAGAGTGAACTTGGAGCTTCAAGGTGGGTTCAAAACACCCCCTCTCTCTCTATCCTCTCCTTCTCCCTTTTCTAATACCCCCTTTCTACTCCTTTATTTTTATTTTTTAGATGAGTGGATCCCAAGGCTAAGGGTTCATAAGGGTCATTTATATCGATGAAATGACCCTATGATCGAGCCAAAAGCGAACCCCTACTTAGGGTACAAAACACACACACGTGGCACTTTTATTTTCCCTTTTCTTTATTATTATAAATTGATCGAATTATGTATAGGTTACCGCCATTTGGCAGGGAGAAAGGGGTGCCTAATCCCTTCCCTTTTCTCCAATCGAGTCGCTTACCCAAATCCCTAGGTTCGATTAGATTAGCTCATTGTCCATCTTGAGTTATTAAGGCCAAAATGTCATTTTTTTGAAAAAATGTACATCGGGTGACCATTCACACCCACTTACAACTTGAATGGTGGCGACTCAAATTAATCATAGATGTGGTCGTCCTAACGACGAAAACCACGTATCTACAGCTGGCGACTCCATTGGAGAGTCATGGTTCATCCCTCGTGACAACTTGGTCATGTCTGAAAAAGAAAAAAAATAGATTTTATTTACTAACATTGTTCATTTGGTGTTCCCTATGTTTCCTTTTTATTTCTGTTTCACAAGTCTACATTGTAATGTTTATTTACTTTTTGCGCTTGTATTATTGTAAGGGGGTCGATGAAAATGAATGAAAAAAAATCCTATCGCACGTGCACTTGCGAGCATAGCCTCACTTCCAAGTCACCCCACCCTCAAAATACTTAGCCCCGATGCTTAGTAGTTCCACGGCTTGAGATTGTTATTTCAAGTGTCGGGAATGAACACATCAAACCGGATCACCAACCAATGACATGTGTACTTCGGTGTGCATCGAGGTTTGAAGATCGAGTAACCAAAAAGCCACCTATTAAGCCGCATGCATGTGCCCGGCTAGATGAACTAGGACACAAATTTTTAATGTTGCATCGACCCCCAAGGCAAAGTTGTACGTGTTTGATGTGTTCGGGCCTCGAAGCCCAAGTTGTAAGCCCAAAGAGGTACACGTAGATCCTAGGATTTATCTTTGTTTCCTCTCATCTCTCCTTAGGTAAAAGGGGAGGAATGCATCATATACATGTTCAAAAAAAAAAAAAGAACAGTGAAGAAAGGAAGCAAAATAGTGGATCAGAGGACCATTTCTGTGAAAATCCAGAAGTTGGAATTCTTTCTAGTCCATGTTCATTACACGGACAGGCGAAAATGTATCCCATCCGTTTTGGGAGCACCGTTGAAGCAACATGTAACTCAACTGTGTTCTGAACATGGTTGAAGTGACAAATTACCTTATCCATGTCTTGAACACGGTTGAAACAGTAAATGTTTCATTCGTGCCCAAAACATGGATGATAGAGTGTAAATCATATCCGTGCCATTGACACGGACCACAATTAGCTCGACCCTATAGAGTGAACTCGACAGTTCATTTTTTAAGGAGCCCACTTACAATTGATCAAACATTGATGATCCCTAAAAAAAAAAAAAAAATCCCAAGTTGTGGACAAATTAAATAAAATGGATCTTTGTTAGCCAATGTTTTCGAAAATAAAAAAAATAAAAAAATAAAAAAGAGAAAAAAAAAGGGGGGGAGAATTTACGGATTTTCCAACTCGAAACAATTTTGTGAATTGGGCCCCCACTTGTGTCCATTTGAATTGGGTCCACGACCCAGATCCAATCCAACTGGGTCCACGACCCAGATTCATTTCCAACTGGGTCCACGACCCAGATCCAATCCAACTGGGTCCACGACCCAGGTCCACTTCCAACTGGGTCCACGACCCAGATACATTTCCAACTGGGTCCATGACCCAGATCCATCTCAACTGGGTTTACGACCCAGATCCAATCCCACTGGGTCCGCAACCCAGATTCAACTCATTTCAACTGGGTTTACAACCCAGATCTACTTTCAACTAGGTCCGCAACCTAGATCTAGATCCAATTTTGAACCAAGTCCACGATCTAACAAAGATAACAACCAATCGATCGACTCAAATGCATTCAACTTTCTCAAAAAAAAAAAAAAAAGAACAAAATCATATTTTAAAAAGCACCAATTGTAGTCCTTGATCAAAGTCGGTGCCTAGAAAGATCTTACCATGTTGATACGAGGGAAATATATTACGTTTATTCAGGGAACAAGATGATTTAAGAGTGCCATTATGCGCCACCTTTTCCTTGGAGATCTGCCTGGCCGACGATGATTTTAGAGAACTGAATTGGAGGCTACTAAAAACATGGGCTATTCCAAATCGATTTATCTCAAAAATTACTTTTTCAAGATGTTTTCCCGACTCCGTGTCGATGCCAGTCCCATGCTGATGAAACTACCTTTTTCAAAATATTTTCTCGACTCCGTGTCGATGCCAGTTCCGTACTAATGAAATTACTTTTTCAAAATATTTTCCTGACTCCGTGTCGATGCCAGCTCCGTGCTGATGCCAACTCCGTGTTGATGCCGACTCCATGTTGATTCCAGCTGTGTGCTGATGAAATTATTTTTTCAAAATATTTTCCCGACTCCGTGTCGATGCCAGCTCTGTGTTGATGAAATTACTTTTTCAAAATATTTTCCCGACTCCGTGTCTATGTCAGCTTCGTGCTGATGAAATTACTTCTTCAAAATATTTTCCCGACCCCGTGTCGATGCCAGCTCCATGCTGATGCCAATTCTGTGTTGATGCCGACTCCGTGTCGATGCCAGCTCCGTGCTGAGATAATTTCACTTTCAAAATGTTTTTCCCGACTCCGTGTCGATGCCAGCTCCGTGCTGATGAAATTACCTTTTCAAAATGTTTTCCTGACTCCGTGGCGATGCCAGCTCCGTGCTGATGAAATTACTTTTCAAAATGTATTTTCTGACTCCGTGTCGATGACAGCTCCGTGCTGATGCCAACTTCGTGTTGATGTCGACTCTGTGTTGATGCCAGCTCCGCGCTGAGTTAATTTCGTTTTCAAAAATATTTTATCAACTCCGTGTCGATGCCAGCTCCGTACTGATGTAATTCTTTTGTAAAATATTTTACCGACTCCGTGTCAATGCTGACTCCGTGTCGATGCTGACTCCGTGTCGATGCCAGCCCCGTGCTAATGTAATTCTTTTGTAAAATATTTTACCAACTCCGTGTTGATGTCGGTTCCGCGTTGAGAAATTACTTTTTCGTTAAAACTCATAATAAACAACCTTACCCGACTTAATAAAACATCAAGCATCTTTATTTTTGTAAATAAGATAATAACACTTGGTTGTCTGTACCCACAGGTGGCCAAGCGAAAGAAATACAAGCAACCTGAAGTGCCTCCATATTTTCTAAGATCATCTACAGTCACCATGAGTTCGTTCGAACCAGCACAACCCCAGTAACCGAAACGTCTGGTATCGATCCACAAATCACAGCACTACTAAAGATAATTGAGAGGCAAGAAAAGATAGTGAGTACTGTGTTAGCCAATGCCAGCATCCTACAAGCTCAAACGATATAGCAGCACGCATCTGGGTCGAATCAAGAGTTACCCGAGCAGCCTCTACAGGGACCACAGACCACGATGCCACCTGTAGTGCCAGAATACCAGGGACCTCCGCTCTATATCCCACAGAATCGACCACCCCCTATGTCATTCCCGACGATGAATGTGAGTACAGGGCTACGGAAGCCAAAAGCACAACAGATGAAAAACTGGCTCAGTGGATCGAATCTTTACAGGAAGAGATGAGGAGGATGAAAAGGCCTCAATACTATGAGTGGAACCCGATTCAAGGATCTGTGCTTCTACCCTAATGCTCAATTACCGGCCAAGTTCAAATGTCCGGAGTTTGAAAAATATAATAGAGTAGGGTGTCTGCTATCACATCTGAAGTTGTATTGTGGATCCATGTGCCAATATGGAGAGGATGACAGGTTGTTGGTACAGTTGTTTAAGAGGAGCTTAACGGGGCCGGCACTCAAATGATTTTCTGGACTGGATCACTCACTCATTAAGAACTGACAAGACTTAGCCGAAATGTTCTGGCAAAATTACCTGTTCAATATTGATGTGGGGCTAGATCGAAACGACATGGCCAAAATGACAAGAAAGCAGAGGGAAACGGTGAAAAAGTATGCGCAAAGATGGCGAGAGTCCGCCTCACAAGTGAGGCCCGCAATGACAGAGTAAGAGATGAATACTACGTTTATCTCGACACTAGGGCACGCCTTCTATACTCAACTGGTAGGGCATACCACAGGAACATTCTCGAATCTAGTACAAGTGGCAGATCGGGTTGAGGATGGGATCCGAACCGGTCTAATATTTGACTTCACGAGTCTAGGGGCAATAACAGGAATCCCTACTCAGAGAAAGCCAGTGCCTCCTAGAAAGAAGAGGAAAGAAACACAGGTCAATAACATACAGCTGAATCGACCCCTCTTCATCCCTTCACCAGCACCGAGACCACAAACACCGTCAACTTCATGGGCATCAGCACCGCCAACATGGAACTCTCCACCTCAAAACCAATTCAAGGCAAATCCTTCGCCAGTTGCACAGCAGGCACAACCCAACAGAGTAAACAGAGTGTTTACCAGGTTATCCATGACACTATCGGAATTACTGTCAATCTTACTCAGGGGTGAGTATCTTGCAAAACGTCCGCCAAATCCTGAGACTGCCAAAGGGCCAGGATACAGCCCCAATTTGTTCTGCGAATTCCACATGGGTGCACCAGGACATTCTACAAACTAATGCTGGTAGCTCAAGCATCATGTACAGAACCTGATCGATAAAAAGGCCCTCATCCTAGACGGGCCTGCCACCCCAACAACAGAATATCAATCAAAACCCCCTACCTACTCACAATGGAGAGGGGAGTGGGGCACAGGGTAAATGTTATCTGTGAAGAACTCGATTTCAATCCTTCGAATTTGATAGCACCTATTGGGGCAAAAATCAGGGTTCAACTAACCCAGGAATCCAAGGCATCAACAGTTAACACAGTCAACCACTACACAACAAACGCATCCCAAAATTCACTACCACCTTTAGTCATACCTTACGGATCACCCCATCATCAAAATTTGACCCGGCCTCCCCTTGTTATACCCTACACACCACCATGTTCTCAAGGATCAACTCGACCCCCCCTTCACATACCATACACTTCGTCTCCACGTCCACCGCTCGTCATTCCATATACTCCATCAGCTCCTCACACAACTCTTCCTACTACCACTACCTTCAAATCATCACCACCATCCCTCATCTTCAATATGAAACCCGATCCACCCCCCATAACCATACGCTCGCCTAAACCATTCCCCTATAGCTCCAACCAGGTAGTTCCTTGGAGCTATGAGACCATTATCACCACAACCACGGGGGTCAAAGCAATGAAAGAAACAATAGTGGCTGATATTGGCCATATGACAAGGGCAGAAAAATGTTAAAAATTGTTAAAAGAGGGGGTAAACATCAGGGAAGAAACAAAAGAGACAGTAAAAGAAGAGACAGATGAAGAAAAAAGGAAAGCGAAGGAGAAGGGTAAGTTGTATAAGGATGAGAAAACGGAAGAAAAGGTGAAAGTTACAGACAAAGAAGCTGCAAACTTCGTTAAGCTCGTTCTCAAGAGTGAGCATAATATAGTGGACAGATTGAACAAACAGCCAGTTCAAATCAGTATCCTAGGACTGATGCAAAAATCTGAAGAGCACCAAGAGGCATTGTTGAGAGTTCTGGGGAAATCACATATACATGTAACTACCTCACCAGCACAGCTGGAGCAAACGGTTGGCTAGATCATGGCACCCAATCCTATTATTTTCATAGAGAACGAATTTATGCTTGAAGGAACGGGGCACGTCGAACCACTGAACATCATGGTCATATGCAAGGGCATGATGGTTGCCAGAGTACTGATTGATAATGGCTCAGTGCTTAACGTCTGTCCGCTTGAAACCTTCCGAAAACTCAACGCCGATTGGTCGCATGTGAAATCCAACAACAAGGCTATACGAGGTTTTGATAGCTCAAGAAGGGATTCACTGGGTGAAGTGGATTTACCAGTCACTATAGGTCCTTGCACCTTTGAAGTAACATTTGAGATCATGGATACCAACGACCTTCAACTTACTGCTGGGCAGGCCGTGGATTCATATAGCAGGGGCTGTACCTTCTTCTCTACACCAGAGAGTCAAATTCATCATGGGGCAGAGAATGATATTGGTACTGGCAGAAAACTTAATCTTAGCTGGTAGAGCTCCGAATGTGCCATTCATCGATATCGAAATGACAAAAGACAAACCAAGACCATTCATACCAATTCGCTGTTGTCAATCACATCGAGAAAGGAAAGGAGAAGATAAAGGCAAAGCTATCAAGAATAAGTCTGATGATTGGTCGGATCATGAAAAGGGCAGGCTATCGACCCAAGCAAGGGTTGGGACCGGGAGGAAGAGAAAGAATTACACCAGTCAAAGCGAGAAAGCATATTCCTTATTTTGATCTAGGGTTTAGGCCCACAAAAAGGGATATGGCAGAAATGAATGACAAAAAAAGGAGCTTCGACTAGTGAGAAGGCAAAATCGTGAACCGAACATATGGAATCTAGGCCGAGTCCCTCATATCAGTGTTAGCTTCCCAAGATCACATGCTAGACTCGACAGCTTATCAGAACCACCATCAGCAAAAAAACCAAAAATGGTAAATCCCAAACCGGTGCACATTCATGAAGACTCAATTGTTGAGTCCCAATCCTCTTTCGTAGAAGGCATTGATGTTCTATTCAATGGGGATTCCAACGAAAGTCTATCGGAGACAGCTCAAGAATCCACTAAAGTGGAAATCACTACCAACCAAGAGAACGACTCACCTTTTTCAACGGATATTGACTGGGCATCAGTCGTCATCCCACCAAGCTTGGGAGGGACTATGCCCCAATCTGACAACAATCAATCGGAGATCATGGTCATCTCCGAACCACCATCCAAATCATCCAACGAATCACTTGCTCATCTCATCCGCCCCCTCAGAGAAGGGGAGACATTGCACAACTGGGAAGAATTCCCATTGACACTTGAGGTTGTTGAGGCCTAAAAAAAAAACGTCGTTAGGTGACATCAATTTGCCCGAGGATCATAACGAGCCCTCGTCCTCGGGTAAAGACTGTTTTGGGGGCTCCTTATCTTTATTAACAAGTTTGCATGATTGTTCTTCTTATTTCAAGTATCTAGAAAATCACAAAAAAACAAATATTTCTCAAAAAGCAAAAAAATCAAAAATTTCTCAAAAACTAAAAAAATCAAAAAACTTTCAAAATTACAAAAAAATAGATATTTTTCAAAAATCGAAAAAAAAGTTTTTGAGGGATCAGTCTCCATCAAATGAGTACTCAGATAAAACAAAAGTTGAAAGGGATAAGTATGATTTCGATCTTAAACTCGACTTCGACCTCATGGGGATAGAAGAAGGGTCTGAGAACGAAATGGAATACCCACCCAAAGAAATCAAGGACTTGGTAGAACGTCAAGAGAGAGGTGTTCAGTCAAATATTGAGGATACAGATTCAATCAATCTTGGTACCGAAGAGGACCCACGAGTCGTCAAGATCAGAGTTTTATTAACATCGCAACAAAATGAAGAAATGGTCGAACTATTGCGAAACTATTGGGATGTCTTCGCATGGTCATACAGAGATATGCCGGGGTTAGATACAGATCTCGTCATTCACAAACTACCTATTGCTCCCGGAAGTAAGTCAATCAAGCAGAAACTGAGAAGACTGAAGCCAGAATGGACCCTCAAGGTCAAAGATGAGGTCATAAAGCAAAAGTAGGGTTTCGTGCAGTCTCTACGTACCTAGAGTGGTTGGCTAACGTCGTCCTAGTACCTAAGAAAGATGGAAAAGTACGCATGTGCGTTGACTACCGGGACTTGAACAAGGCTAGTCCTAAAGATGATTTCCCGCTACCACACATTGACACTCTAGTCTATAGTACAGTAGGGCACGGCATGTTCTCGTTCATGGATGGCTTCTCAGGCTATAACTAGATAAAAATGGCAGAAGAAGACCAAGAAAAGACTGCATTCATCACACCATGGGGTACTTTCCACTACAAAGTCATGCCATTCGGACTGAAGAATACGGGAGCGATGTACCAACGGACAATAACCGTCTTATTCCACGATATGATTCACAAGGAAATGGAGGTCTACGTAGATGACATGATCGCTAAATCCGGTGTAGAAGAAGATCATCCGGTAAATCTCAAGAAGGTGTTCGACAGGCTCAGGAAGTACAGTTTAAGGCTCAATCCAGCCAAATGCTTGTTCGGGGTAACATCAGGCAAGCTACTGGGGTTTATAGTCAGTAGAAGAGGCATCGAGATGGATCCTGCGAAAATTAAGTATATCCTCGAAATGAAGGCACCTGTTTCAGAAAAAGACGTTCGGGATTTTCTGGGGAGAATATAGTACATCAGTCGATTTATAGCTCAACTGACGCCTATCTGTGAGCTAGTCTTCAAGTTACTAAGGAAAGATATGCCGAAGAAGTGGAACAAAGACTGTCAGGAAGCATTCGACAAGATCAAGCAATATCTGCTCAATCCACCAGTCTTAGTCCCTCCTACTCCAGGCGACCTCTGCTGATGTACATCTCAGTGCAAGAAACATCTATGGGGTGTGTGCTAGGACAACACGATGAATCAAGACGGAAGGAACATGTCATCTACTATTCAGCAAGAAATTCACCGATTACGAAGTGAAATATTCAACACTTGAGAAGACTTGCTGTGCATTAGTCTATGCATCTCAACGACTGTGTCATTATTTGTTCAGCCACTCGACTATGCTTATCGCCAGGATGGACCCTCTGAAGTACCTATTCGAAAAACCAGCACTAACAGGCCGCACAGCAAAATGGCAGTTATTGTTATCTGAGTTTGACATCGCCTATGTAACTCAAAAAGCCATCAAAGGGCAAGCCATCGTTGACCACCTCGCCGAGCACCTATTGCCTGACTACGAGCCGTTAAAGATAAACTTCCCGGATGAAGCCATATTATTTATCGAGATTGGAAACGATGACGATGACGAAGAACCAGGCTGGAAAATGTACTTCGACGGAGCAACCAATTAGAAAGAAAACGGAATAGAGGCAGTTTTGATCAAGCCAGATGGGTCCCATATACCAATCGCAATCAGACTGAAGTTCCAATGCTCTAACAATGAGGCTGAATACGAAGCATGCATAGCAGGGTTGAAAGCAGCACTGGATCTCGAGGTAGATGAGATCGATGTTTTCAGAGATTCAAGGTTAGAAGTCTATCAGATGACTAGAGAATGGAAGACCCGAGAATAGAGATTGGTCCCTTACCACGAGTATCTAGAGGAATTGAGCTCACGCTTTGACAGGATCTCATTCATATACATGCCAAGAGCTAAAAATCAATTCGTAAATGCACTAGCTACGCTTGCTTCCATGATTAGTATTTCAGAAGATCTGAGAGATTGGAATTCAAGATGAACCAGCTTATTGTCTTCCCGTCGAAGTAGAAGAATCTGAAGAAAAGCCTTGGTATTCGGACATCAAGACATATCTCGATGATCGAACCCTTCCTTCAAATGCAACGCCTAATGACAGAAGGACTATCCAGAAATTGGCAGGGCAGTTCTTCATCGGCAATGGTATTCTGTACAAGAAGTCGCACCACGAGGTCTTGCTCCGATACGTGGCAGAAGCAGAAGCAAAACGATTAATCGAGACTGTACATGGCGGAATCTATGGGCCCCACATGAATGGTCATATCCTAGCAAAGAAGATTATGCGGATGGGATATTACTGGACAACAATGAAAAGTAACTGTTATCAGCATGTTCACAAATGCCATCTGTGCCAGATCTACGCCAACAAGATCAATGCTCCGCTTTCAGAGCTACATAATATGGCCACTCCTTGGCCTTTCTCGCTCTGGGGAATAGACGTGATTGGACAAATTTCACCTAAAGCGGCAAATGGGCATCGTTTCATCTTAGTGGCCATCGACTACTTCACAAAGTAGGTAGAAGCTACTTCATACGCCAACGTCACGAAAAGCAATGTCCTGAAGTTTGTCAAGAATAACATTGTTTGCAGATATGGGCTTCCCAGCGGATTAGTGACTGATAATGCCAAAAACTTCAAGAATAAGGACATGGTCAAGATGTGCGAAGACTTCCAAATTACCTATCACAACTCTGTACCCTATAGACCTAAGATGAACGGAGCAGTCGAGGCAGCCAACAAAAATATCAAGAAAATCATCGAAAAGATGACAGTTACATACAAGGATTGGCACGACATGTTGCCTTTTGCACTTCACGCCTATCGAATCTCGTTCAAAACTTCGACTGGGGCAACTCCATATTCATTGGTCTACGGAATGGAAGCAGTCTTACCTGTTGAGGTCGAGATCCCTTCCCTCTGGATCTTAAAAGAAGCAGAGTTAGATAAAACTGAAAGTCAAGCCTAGAGATTTCTCACCAGGAGACCTTGTTCTGAAGAAAATTCTGTTAATCCAAGAGGACGCCAGAGGAAAATTCAGACCAAACTATGAGGGACCATTCATCGTGAAGAAGGTGATGACGGGAAGAGCTCTGATCCTTACGGAGATGGACGGACAAGTATTCCCGCAACAGATCAATGCTGACACTGTCAAGAAATATTACACCTAAAAACTGACCCTGAGATGACGAAAGGCCATCTTTGCTATTCTAAACCAACAAATCTAACCTTAGTCAACCCCTTTGAGCCATCACGTTCATTTCTTAACCTAAGACTGGGGCCAGTCAACAACTACAAAAAAATAAAATAAAATAAGGAGACAAAAGAAAAGAAAATCGAGTCAAAAGCATCAAAATACTCCTAGCCCGCATGAGGATAAACTGTGAACGACTAAAAATATAAAAAAAATCAAAAAAGTCAAAAAACTCGGACATTCAATCTGAGCTAGACCCAAATCTCTAGCCTAAACAAGTTCGAGGGACGTTGGGAGGAGACATAGATCACCTTTTCGAAACAAAAATAGACGAACCCCAAATCCAACCCACTCAAGACAAACCTAAACCTTTTTTGTAAGTTTCCACTACCATTAGCCTAAGCCAACGTTTCGTCCCAACAAAAGTCTTTTTTGATTAGGGAATGTTCCAGGGCAACACAATGACAATGGTAGCATCAATGATCTTGCGACTTGATCCAGACCTCCAAAGTCTTAGATCGGATATTCGAAAAAAAAAAGAGTACTCGAAGTGTAGAGTAGTCGATCTTGCGGTTCAACTTGAGTTGTCGAACCACGAATAGTCGTCAGCAAGCTCGAGAGGGGAATCTAGATCTATTACTCAAGAAAAAGTGCCACTACAAGAGTAGAGTCGTCGATCTTACAGCTCAACTTAAGTCACCAAGCCACAAAGACACAGAGACTCCGAGCAGAATTGTAATGAAAAATTTAGAAAAATACAAGCATGGTCTGAAAGGGCATAGTGAAAACCTGAAAGGGCGCTATGAGTAAAAGAATCAGACTATGGCAAGATCAAAGCCACCAGCACGATGAAAATCCCAAAAAGGACATAGATGCGTAAAAATGTGGAAACCGGGTCCGATGAAAACCGTAATTGGCATCAGGGGCAATAAAAGTTATATGAAAAAAAAAAAAAAAAAAAAAAACAACTCCTAGCCCGCAAGAGTATAAACTGTGAACGGCAAAATCTTTCCAAAATCCCGAGACCCAAAATAGTCTTCCAATACCATAGCACTGGGAATGACTATAAAGGAATCAAAAGAGTAATTGACGTTTATATCCTCTGTGATTGGCAAAAACACCAAGATCGTCGCAACCAAAGGTTTTACAAACTTTAAATTTATCGTACTCATTTGATAAAGATATTTTATAAATTTTCAAAAATGAAAAACTATTATTTTGGTCGATGATGAAGATTCTAGGACTTATTCAAACTTCAAGTTTTCAAAGCATTAGATACACCTGAGGCCAAGTAAGTACAAAACCTATTTTCTTTGCATTAATCTTTCAACATTTTGTAAAAAGAGTCAAGGCGTTCCTATAAAGCACGGATTCGGACAGCCCGACTCATCATCAATTTTTCAGCCTGACTCATCATCACGACTCACTAAACAAGACGCGAAGGCATCGAAGAAGGGACTGCAGGCAAACCCCTTCTAAGATCACTCTCCGGGCCTACTGAGGTAGATAAACCATTGATCATCGAACTACAATTGCAGCAATGGAAGAGTTTATAAGAATGACCTAACTAGGGAAACCCTTATGGATGTGTGGCCTTAACGATGCTTATGAGAATCTAAGTGAAGATGAGTACATACAAACATTTTCGAGGGGAATTGGACCAAAACTATGTGGATTGAAATCAGAAGCTTCTCGAGAAACTTCCGTTGTTATCATGAATCACATTAACCTTATTGAGATCCTTATGGATGTGAATCAGTGGTCCACCGTATTTTCTAACATTGTTTCAAAAGCAACAACTCTTGAAGTCGTATCAGTAGGCGTAACAGAAAACTACAATGGAGCCCTCCAAGTGATGACAACAGAATTTCAAGTCCCTTCACCTCTTGTTCCGACTCGAGAGAGTTTCTTTGTAAGGTATTGTAAACAACATGCTGAGGGAATTTGGGTGGTGGTCGATGTTTCCTTTGATCATTTGTGTCCTAGCCTGATATCGAGATGTCGAAGAAGACCATCAGGTTGTTTAAATCCAAGAAATACCAACTGGTTACTCCAAGGTTATATGGGTCGAACACGTAGAAGTGGATGATAAAGCAGTTCATAGTATATATAAAACACTAGTTAACTCCAGCCTTGGGTTTGGCGCAAAGCGTTGGGTTGCTACCCTAGATCAACAATGTGAACGCCTTGCAAGTGTTATGGGTAGTAACATGCCCACTGGAGATGTTGGTGATCACAAGTCAAGAAGGGCGAAAGAGTATGTTGAAGTTAGCTGAAAGAATGGTGATGAGTTTTTGTTCTGGTGTAAGTGCTTCTACTGCTCACACATGGACAACATTATCGGGAAGTGGCGCTGAAGATGTAAGGGCCATGATTGGAAAAAGCATAGATGATCCCGGCAGGCCTCCTAGTATTGTGCTAAGTGCAGCTACTTCTTTCTGGTTTCCAGTACCACCAAAGGGAGTTTTCAATTTCCTTCGCGATGAGAACTTTAGAAGTGAGTGGAACATTCTTTCTAATGGCGGTGTTGTTCAAGAAATGGCGCATATTGCTAAGGGTAGAGATCCTGGTAACTGTGTTTCTCTACTGCGAGTTAATACTCCAAATTCCAGTCAGAACAACATGTTGATATTACAAGAGAGTAGCACCGATGCAACGGGCTCTTTTGTAATCTATGCTCCTGTTGATATTGTTGCAATGAACGTGGTTCTAAATGGGGGAGACCCAGACTGTGTAGCACTCATTCCCCCCCTGATTTTGCTATACTCCCCGATGGGCTAACAGTAAATAGAGGTAGAATTACTGAAGTTGGGTCTGGTGGATCCCTATGGACTGTCACATTCCAGATCTTGGTCAACTGTGCTCCAACTGCAAAACTTTCTCTTGGATTTGTGGCGACTGTTAACAACCTCAGTCCTTGCACCATTGAAAAGGTCAAAAGTATCAAGGGACAATGCATGAATTGAGAGGTTTAGCTTATGATAGAAACCGAGCAAGATCAACAAAAGAAGGCAATGAAAAAAAAAAATCAAAAAAATCAAAAGAATTTCAAAAACCTTTCGAGTTGCACTCAACTCCGATTTGTCAAAACACGATCGAAGAAATAGTCGGATTTCAAAAACTCATCAAATTTTCATCGAATCAAAGATCTCACACGAGCTCCGCGCCATCGAGATCAATGAATTAATAAGGCAAAACTCTGTCAGACCCCGTGCTTGAGTAGCCATTTTCCACAAAAATCTTCAATACAATCGATAATTCGAGATCGTGTTTTTTACAGAATTTTTCTGGCCCGTACAAATAGGGGTTTAGTCTATTCTTTGTAGTTCTTTGCACGCAATTCCTGCAAAGAAGGGCAGTTGTAGACACCTCAATTTGAACGGGCCACTTCTCGAAAGGGCCCAAAAATATCGATTTTCCAAATAAATGGGCCAACAGGCCTTAAGGGCCCAAGTCATTGAAAAGTGACATTTTTACCAAACCGAGGCCCCTAAGACCTCTCAATGGTTTAGGAGGCCCACCAAAAGGACTCCGCCTACCTTACGCTTTCCCAATATTTACCGCTCCGCTTCCAAAATAAAAAACGTCAAATTTTCTATAAAGTTCACCAACGGGCCTAAAAAGCCCGATTCGCCAACACGTGGCATTTTTTATCAAACTAATGATTGCAAAAATCTAAAAAAATTAAAAAATTAAAAAGGTGAGACTTGAGATGCCTACCCCTCCTCTTCTATCACCCTCTCCCCTTCATTTTATTTTTTTAGGATAAATGGACCCCAAGGCTAAAGGTCTATAAGGGTCATTTTCATCAATGGAATGACCCTATGATCAAGCCGAAAATGAACCCCTATCTAGGGTACAAATGCACAACACGTGGCACATTGTTTTTCATATTTTTTTTAATCAAAATGACCGAGTTGAATTGAGGTTACCACTATCTAGTGGGGAGAAAAGGGTGCCTAACACCTTCCCTTTTCTCCAACCAAGCCGCTTACCCGAATCTTAAGGGTTGATTCATCTTTATCCATCGAGAGTCACCAAATACCAAAAATGTTACATTTTCTAAAAAAAATGCACATCGGGTGACCATTCACACCCACTTACAAAAATGAATGGTGGCGACTCCAAACCATTGTAGATGTGGTCATCGTAATGGCGAAATCACGTGTCTACATGATTAATTCCAGTGTTACCCCCTTGATAACATTTTAAATGAACCCTGAGATTTTATTGAATTTTGTGCACCAAGCCATTAAACAATTCATTTATGCAATAATCATTTCAAAAGGAAAAATAATCTTATTGAATTATCAAATATCTTATTTAAACAATTTTTATCCTTTTGAAAGGATATTTCAGTAATTTTTCAAATTTCACGCAAAAAAATAGATCTTTTGTAAAAATCATTTTCTTTTCTTTTGGGAAAAATATATATATTTTTTTTAAATGAGTTGAAACTCGAATATAAAAAAAACTTTGATTTTCTTTTTGATTTAAGTGACCCGGCCCATCATGATCGTTGGATCGAGATGGACTGGGTCATTATTAATTATTGCTACATCTTGAATGGATTCTTTATTGGGTCGGTGCACCCAATAATACAGTAGTTTCAAATCAGGTTTAAACAAAAAGATTTGATCCTTGAGGACAAAACTATACATTCACATACATTTTGATCTCATCATTCACAGACATTCATCATTCACAAGGTCCCATTCAAAAAAAAACCCAGGAACACCCTCGATAAGTTCGTGTCGTATCCTATGGGGGAGGTTTCTAGACTCTAGGTTTATTACATGCAATGCGTTTTTGTCTGGCCACCCTTGCCCAAGTACACCTATATACCTCTCGAGCATACTCAATCAGACGGTATGTGGTGACTTGGTTTGATATATCATATAAGTAATAATCTAAAACTCCAACTCACTTCTCTGAAGTCAAAAACAGCCAGTTTGATCCCCAGTTTAGAGGTGGCACACGATGCTCAGCAAGGGTCCTCTTAAATACCTCTCGTCTAGAATAGACGTAGTCTATCCCCCTCGTACAGTAGGGTACAGCGGGACAGGATCTCGCTTAGGCACCGGTTTTGACCAAGAAGTGCAATTAATGTACTTGCATTATCTTTGATATACATATGGGTACGGTCAAGAGTTGTAGCCTTCATAAATGGTTTGGCATCCCACAAGGGGACCGACCACGTACTAGTACTACCTTGGCAAACGGAACATGTGACTGTGTGGCTTATAATAGGTCAAAGGCTATGTTGCCCCAGTTTGATATACCCTAAGGTACGTGACTGGAGTTGTGATTTTCATGAATGACGTCGCATCTCCGAGGAGACCGGACCGCGCACTAGTGCCACGTTGACTATATGGGACATGCAACGTGCAATGCAATAATATAAACATGCTAGTGGTGTGTGCAAAACAAGGTGGGCTATGCCCGAGGCCTTTTTCAAACACATGGGCCTGATCATATCATTACAACCTTGATTTCAATTACAAACATTCATTATATACAATTCAAGGTTAAAGGTTGCATATCATCGATCAAGATAATAGTAATCACAGAATAAATGGTTAGATTCAACATTGAGATAGGCACTATTTTCTTTCATGGTCCAATCAAAAGTTTTTTTTGGGCGGCCCAAAATATTTCGAGGTTTCAATGAGTATTAGATTGAAGATAGCATGATCATTGTTGAGATTCGGAGTGATGAATCCCCTCTTTTCTAGAGAAAAAAAAATCTATAATAAAAGAGAGACTAAAGAAACATGTTATTAACAAATCACTACAAAAATTGTTTTTTTTTTTTTTTTTTTGTTTTTTTAAAATGAATTTTGTTTTACTAAGTTACAACTATCATTTAACCAAAATTGTTTTTGAGAACAAAAGGAAAAAAAAAATTTATTTGTTTTTTTTTTAGAAAAAAACTATTACAAATTAAAAAAAAAACTAAAAATATAGCCCAGAAAAATCTTTTGCCACGCCAATTTGTTTGTAATCAAGTAAATAATTAACAAGCATATATATGTGGGGTATTATAGACAAGATTGGGTGTGCACAAATTTTATTTATTTTTTTTAGAAAAAATTGAGATGAAACAAAATATTTGCTGCAATTTACAAGTCTGAGTTGGGATGTGCACATAATCATTAGATTTTACTTTCTCGTGATACGTGTAAAAATTATTCACGGTTATGTTTGCATGTCCACGTTAGAATTGCGAGAATCACAGTAAATAAATAAAATAAAACTCAATCCAACAAGCTTGTTCCACGCAAATTCGAAATCAAGAAATTTACAAGCAACTTAGGTCCTTCGATCAGGATTGATCTAATGGTCATCTTCAACTTGCTATGTAGCAAGATTACAGTCGGCTAAGGAGTGGCAGAGATTTGCCACTGTCAAGATCGGATCGTGGGCCTCAAAAGAATTTTAAGGAGATGAAACCTGTTCTTCTTACTTCCCTTAAACTGTTCTGATGATTCAGAAATAGAAATTAATGGTTTTGAAGCGATCTCTCCGAGGTTCAACCCTACAGAACCAATGAAATCTGAATTTTAAGACCTCCCCAAAGGACCCACTACTGATTTTACTACCGAGCCGAAATTTATTCGCTACACGAGACTCCATCAAAGAAAAAGCTCAAACCATAATCACCACTGAATCCCAAAATTCGAATTCAAATCCTAATTTTCAGAAATAATTACACCAAAAATCGAAAAGTGTCGCAAAACCCCTTTTGAAACTCATCCTCTACGATTATGCAAAATTTAAAAAACAAAAAAAGAATCAAACAACGAAACCATTACAAATCCAATCTAGGTCCAACGCTTCAACGAAGGAACAATCGAACAGTCGATAAAATTGGCTTAAGACAGAAAGCTTAAAGAAACAAGGAGAGATCAATGGATAGAAAGATTGAGGAATTTGCTGTGATGATTCCTTGGACCTTCGAATTTTTGGATAGATCGACCAAAATCAAGAGAAAAACTGCTTGAAGAACACAACCAAAACATAGATCAGAATGATTTAGATCGAAAATCCGTGAGTTCCTTTCCCAATAATCCCAATAATACAGACCCAAAAATAATTCAAATAAACAATTGGGTCATTCCCTATGTCATTAACCTTTGATATCCTGCATTATTTAAGGTCATTCTGAATTACCCCAAATTGAACCATAACAAAGATGTGTCAACCAAAAATATTCAACATCCCGATCAATGATCACCAGTAAAGCCAAAAGAATGATAAAAATCAAAATAAAAAAATAAAAAACTAAAAATAAAATAAAAAACTAGGTCCTACTGGCAATGCTCCCATACTTGGGGCTTTTCAAGTCTGATCCTAAATAATTCCCAGTGGAGTCGCCACTGAAAGCGCTCTCGATTCGCGAGGTACGCGGATCCGCTTTTGACCCTTCTTTGATTTTTTTTGGATTTACTTGAGAGAGAGCAGAGAGTTAAGAGAGAATTCAGAGTAAAGAGGATATTTTTTTCATTGGTTTTTTCATTACGGGTTGTGAGTTGATAGTGAGGAGGATTTTATAGGATTTAGAGAGTATATTTTAGGGTTGAATTTGGTGAATTTATGAAAATAAGTAGAATAATTTGAGGTTTGTGAGAGGGTGTGTGTGTGAATTAAGGGTATTGGAAGGGTATTTGTGGAAAGGAGTATAAGTACATTATTTGTGATCCAAATGGGTTGGATCCTTCAACCCATTTGGGTATAGTATTAGGTGAGGTAAAAATGAGTGATGTTTGGTTGAGAGAATTGGGGTGTAAGAGAGTGATTTGTTGATTGTGTGGTAAGTGAGTTGAATAGAATGGGTTTAAGTTAGAAGAGTGGGTTGTGTAAGGGATTAATTGGTTAGGCTTTGGGATGGTGAGGGATGTGGTGACATGTGTCCAAAATGGGTGAAGATCAGATGTTTAGATGAGTTGATTTGAGAGAAGTGTTTGACTGGAGTGTGTAGACACCCCATTTTTGCAGTCATCTGATTAATCAACTCGTCAACCTGATCGCGATGATTCCCAATGATGGATCATTATTCTAAGGTTTTATTTGTTACTAGATATGTTTCAGAAATTTGGATGAGGTATCTCAAACTAACAAAACTGTAGAAACCACGCAACGCTAAAAAAATATAACTCCAAAAACATAGAAATCATCATTTTTCAGATAAAAAGAAGCTTCACGGAAAAAATCACTAAAAAATGACCAATTACCAAAATACCCCTAACCTCAAAATATCCCTAGAAACCTACATTATGCTTAGGAGAACCCTTTCAAACACATAAAACAAGAAATCAAAATCAAATAAACCATTCCCCTCATAAATTTTATGACCATTTCGCATAAAATTTTTCATAAATGACACAAACCTATATTCCCATTGAATTCCTTATGAAAAATCGATTCCAAAACATCTTGGAACATTGAAAAACGACTTAAAACTCGAAAAGTCCTCTCCGAGGGCAAAATGATAATTTTATAATTTTAATAATTAGAAATTCTAAAATTAATAATTAAAACATTAATTAATGTAAAGTAAAATCCTAATTAAAATGAAAGTCAATCAAGTAAAACTTAAGTCAAAATCCTAAAATCAAGTCAATCAAGTAAGACTTAAGTCAAAATCCTAAATTCTAGCCAATCTAATAAGACTAAAGTCAAAATCCTAATCAATCTAACAAGACCAAAGTCAAACCCTAACCCTTATAGAATTTCAATTAAACTCTAAAATTATCTAAAAAAATATAATCTAACTCTAACTTTATCTAAAAAGCTCTTTAAAAAATCTATAAATAGGGGTTTCTACAACCTATTTTCGTATCCAAGAGAAAATTCTTGAAAAAGTAGGTCAAAGAGCCTCCCCAACCTTCCCAAAACCCTAATTTTGAAGTCCTAACCTCTTACCTATCATCTAACCCCCCAACTTTTGCTCAAAAAATACTCAAAAACCCTTCAAAAACATCCAGAAATCCATAAAAAATTAAGCACTTAGATATAAGGAGAAGATACTTCATTTTGGAGATCCGAAGCAGATCCAGTAACGAAAATGAAACAAGAAATCACAAGTAATCACAAGTAAGGAATCACTCCGCCAACTCTGAGGGAACTATTGTTGTGATCATCTAGGTATTTTTTATTCTTATTTTTTTATTATTTATTTAGGTCTTTTACCAATGTAATTTTATTTGGGAAAAGTAGAGACGGACGTTTGTCGGGTGGGGTTGGTGCCTAACACCTTTCAATCCCGTAACGTGATCCCCGGACCCGTATTTCTTTCGTAGATTAGTATTATTTACCTTTTAGAGTCAATGTTCGATTCATAGACCGTAATAACTAGGTGGCGACTCCCAAACCTCAAAAATCAAAAGCGAATCCGCGTACCTCGCAGATCCAAGGCGCTTTTAGTGGCGACTCTACTGGGAATTATTGAGGATCAAACTTGAAAAGCCCAAGTATGGGAAGCATTGCCAAAATGACCTAGTTTATTTATTTATTTGTTTATCTATTTTTTATTTTTTTTTATCTTTTATCATTCTTCTTGGCTCAATTATTAATCACTTGTTTGGATTTTGAATATTTTGTTTTGGAACATTTTTTATGGTTCAATCTAGGGTAACTCAGAATGACCCTAAATAATGCAGGATTTCAAGAGGGTAATGATATGAAATAATGATTGTTAACTCATTTTTTTTTATTTAGTTTATTTTATATTTTTGGATTGTATTATCTTCTCTTGGCATTATTTGGATTGATTTTGGGTATATTATTTTGGAGTATCACTTTTTACGATTCAATCTAAGGTCATTGTGGGATGACTCTAAACAATGAAAAATTCAAAGTGACATATCAATGGAGGATAGAATGATGGTGGTTGGGGTGAGAATCATGAAATTTTATTTTTGTTTTAGAAAATTGTTAGCACGTTACTATGCATGGGTGATAAGTTGTGAAAATAAATTATTTGTAAGTGATTTTGCAATAAATAAAAGAATGGCCTTTTTTAATGGTGTTCGTGATGAGGAGAGAATTCTAGGAAAAAAAATAAAAAAAAATCAAAATTTTTTTTATACGTGGTGTGCCATTAGCAAAAAACGTGTTTTACTGCTTCTATCTTCTTCTCCAATGTGAGCAAAAGAAGATGACGAAAAAATAGCAAAGGGAAAAAAAAATGCTCTCTCTTCTTCCTTTCTCTCTCTCTCTCTCTTATATGATGAATCGATCAAAAAAATAATTTTCCTTTCTATAATGGTTTCTCAATGGGATCAAATCCTTCTGAAAAATTTGATCTTTGATCAGCAAGTATGTCCCAAACAGACACCTCTTACAGCTACAGGTCTTGTGGATACCCTCCGCTTATTTTCTCTTTCTTTATTTTACCCAAGTTTGTGTCTGTCTCTCTGTTAATCTCCTTATTTAAACATCAATCAAAGATTAAATACATGGGTTTTGCTCTTCTTCAATCCATGCAATTCATTCTGATAATTCGCAACATGAAGCAGTTCTTTCACCACTTTGGTTCAGTCCTTCGTCATTTGTTACTTGGGTTCAGGTCAGGCCCTTTCTGTTCATCCCTCCTCTATTATTTGATTCAGCCTCATTTATCACCCCTTCTTCACACCATTAACGAACATCTATCATCTTCTTTATCTCTCACCTATCAACTTATTGCCACTCCATTACCTCTGTTACAACGGCCCACCAAAGACCCATAGACCTACGATTTTATGCCATTACCTCTGTTACAACGGCCCACCAAAGACCCATAGACCTACGATTTTATGCCATTAAACCACTACTTCATATTCTTAAAAGTACCTGAAACCCCAACAATTTTTCGATCATTAATGTTCTGAATCGAGCTTCAACAACTAATTTTTAAAAATGATTGATTATTGCTGGAACGCTTTTAATTTGTGGGTATAATTGAGATCTCAGTTGGATGAGTTAGTTTATTATAGGAACAACTTTGGATCTTTTCAAGAAAGTCTCATCGGTTTTGAAGATTCAACTGTTCGGGTGTTGAATTTCTGGCGTTTCCGCTGGTTGATTTTTTGCATTTAAAGAGATGGTAAATTTGGTGTTTTTGATCATGGAAGAGGCTTGCACTTTCAATTTTGTGTAGATGTGGAGTTATTTTGATCTCACTGCTATTTCTCTACCAATTACAGTGGACGAGGTTCTTTATTTCTCTAGAAATCGATTTGGATTAACTATTGTTTCATTGGAGTAGATTTGATCAATTGAGTGATCAATTCGGCATTGAAATTTCATACAGATCTGCTCAATATGTGTAGTCCAATAGTTGAATAGAAAAATTAAGGTATTGGTTTTTTGGAAATTTTGATTTGAGGAGAGCCCAGACGAACCATCAAAAATTTTTGTTCTGTTTTCTTTAAAAAGTAAAAAATAAATAAATAAATAAATATTTAATTTTGTCTGTGAAAGAAAAAAGAGGGAACTCTTGCTGCCCCTCTTTGTTGCAATGGTGTTAAGGAGAGATTTTTTTTTTCTCTTTTGTAACACCAATTTTTACCTATCACACACCACATTTTGGTATTTGTTAATTCTTTACTTGATTGCAAGCAAGTTGGTGTGGCACTAGAATCTTTTAGAGGCTGTATTTTTAGTTTTTTTTTAATTAGTAATAGTTTTTCTCTAAAAAAAAAGTAGTTTTTTTTTATTTCTAAAATCATGTTCTTTAAAATAAAAGATAGTTTTTTTTTTTGTGATGCTTGGCAAAACAAAAATCAATTCATTTTTTTTATATAAAAAATGAATAAGCCATGACTCCTTATCTCAACGGTTATTGTACTATCCTTAATTCAATATTCTTTGAAATTCTGAATCATTTTGGGTAGCCCAAAGTAATCCTCGATTGGACCATAAAAAAAAAGTTTTTTTTTTTGTTTTAGTTCTTTAAATAAATAAATAAAAATTGGGTTGGATTTCAAAAATCAACCATTGGGGAAAATATTGGTCTAGTCAACTCAGTTGAACTCGTGTTGCATCGCAACATGCTCAATATGCACGGTTTGTTTTTAAAATATTATTTTTACAATATGTGTTGCTTTAATACCCTGATTTTGAATGTGATGAGTCGGGTCGACTCGGTTGGATCTCATGCAATTCAATATTTATTCTCAGTGCAATCCTTTTATGCTTCCTGATAATGCTTCATATGATATTTTATCCATTTTCTATGATGTTGAATGCTATGAGACGAGTTAACTCAATGAATCCACATGTGAATAGGGTGAATGGTTTCTTTTCGATACCCAATTGATATGATTGTATCCCTTGGATATCTCGATTGCTCGATCCATTAAGTCTAACATGTTGATTGTGTGATTCTAATTAATTGATTGATTTTGATTCGATTGATTGATTTTAATTTGCATGTTATGATTTTGATCTTGATAATCTTACAATGCTTCTTGGTGGCCCATTGATGATCTGATCTGGCCCATGGGCCATTTATCTGAAAAATACCTCGGGTACACCCCACCCTATTTTGTACACACCACTGCACGTTTATTTTATCGCTTTGCACGCTTGCATGTCCCTTATAGCCAACGTGGCACTAGTCTCTTCGAAGATGCGACGTCATTCATGAAAATCACAACTCCAGTCACGTACCTTAGGGTATATAAAACTGGGACATCAGTACCGCTTGATCAGGTGACTCTGAAAAGTATATTGATGCACCCAGGTTGGAGCAACCTGAGCCTTTGACCTATTGTAAACCGCATAGTCACATGTCCCGATTGCCAACGTAGTACTAGTACATGGTTGGTCCCCTCATGGGATGTTAAACATTCATGAAAGCCACAACCCTAGACTCGTATATATACGGTATATCAAAGGTAATCCAAGTTCACCAATTGCACTTCTTGGCCAAAATCAATGCCTAAACAAGATCATGTCCTGCTGTACCCTACTATACGAGGGAGTAGACTACGTCTATTCTAGACGAGAGATATTTAAGAGGGTCCTTGCTCAGTATTGTGCGCCACCTCTCAACTGGGGATTAAACTGATTGTTTTTTACTTTAGAGACGTGGGTTGGGGTCTTAGATTATCACCTATACGGTATATCAAACCAAGTCACCACATATCGAGAGGTATATAGGTGCACTCGGGCAAGATGGATTGCATTGCACATAGTTAACCTAGAGTCTAGAAACCTCCCCTATAGGTTACGACTTGAACTTATCGTGGGTGTTCCTGGGTTGCTTGTTGGAATGAACCTTACAAATGATGAGAGCAGGAATGTACGGTTTTGTCATAAAGGATCAAATTTTTTGTTTAAATTACTGTATTACTAGGTGCACCAACCCAATAAAGAATCCATTTTAAAAACTTGGCAATTGTTCATAATGACCCAGTCCATCTCGATTCAACGATCATGATGGGTCGGACCATTTAAATCAAAATGGAATTAAAATTCTTTGCTAATTCAAGTTTCAACCCATTTTAAAAGAAGAAAAATATTATTTTTTTCAGAAAGAATATTTTCCAGAAGAAGAATTTTTCCAAAAAAAATATTTTTCAAAATAAAAGAAAATGAAAGAAAATTGATTTTACAAAAGATCTATTTTTGCATGGAAAATTTTTGAAATATGTTTTTTACAAAAAAATTATTTTTTGCATGGACCTTGAAAATTATCAAAATATGTTTTTCTAAAAAGTAAATGATTGCAAATCAAATTTGTGAAAATTTTTATTCAATAAAAACATTATTTTTCAATAATTTTTAAAAGTGCAATAAAATTATTTTCCTTCTGAATAATCATTGAACGGATGAATTGTTTAATGGATTGGTGCATAGAATTCAATAAAATCTCAGGATTCATTTAAAATGTTATCAAGGGGGTAACACTAGAATTCACTTTTGATAGGGTTATCATTATACCTAAGCTCCATCGTCCATCGTCTAGCTAGGGATGTAAATCCGATCAGTTAGAACAAATGTCAATATCAAGTCAACAGTCAGAAATGGCCTCAAAATTTCTTAACATCGCCCAGTTGTTCCATAAATATCATAGGTTGTTAGTAATATCTCGAGTCCGCAGTCCGTAATCAAGCCTGTTGTGGGTACTTGTCTTGAGTTTTCATGAGTCATGTGGGTCCGTCTGAATCCAATATTTTTTATCAATATATCAATGGTATGTTTTCTTTAAATCAAGTCTACTCCTTCCTTGTTGAGTCGAGTTAGTTTATTGAGTCTATAGAGGTGTTTATCGTTCCGACTCTCCTGAGCAAGAAGATAAGAGTCGGGCTCAACCTTTAATCAAGAAAACAAAGGTTAGTGAAAGATTCAAAAAGAAACTCTTTTATCCCTTGAGGAACACGAGGGGATAATGAATTCACTCATAAATTTCAAAAGACTTGTTCGTGTGGTCTAATGAGGATATGTTAGGTGCAAGTTTGGGTATTGTTCAACACGGAATAGATACTCGCTTGATGAAATGAAAATATCGATAGAATGTATCATTGCTATCCTCACTGCATCTTGAGTTGCAAATCACATATGGGGGTACCTTTTGAACTGATCTTTGATAATGGGTCGTACTTCAAAGCTTAAGTCATTATTCAAAGTTCAAAATCTCGCACCATAAATCATCTCCTTATCGTCCTCAAACCAATGGAGTAATTGAAGCGGTCAATAAGAATCTGAAGACAGTCATCAGGAAAACGTGTCAATCACATCGAGATTGGTCAGAAAAATTACCATTTGCACTATGGACATATCGAAATTCAATTTGATCCTCTACTGGAGCTACTCCCTACTCCTTAGTATATGGCATGGAAGCGGTCTTACCAGTTGAAATGGAAATCCCGTCTCTCAGGGTCTTGTTGGAAAGTCAATTGTCAGAAGCAGATTGGGTTCGTCAACGGTATGAAGAATTAAATCTGATCGAAAAAAATGCTAAGAGCTTTGTACCACGTGCAGACTTATCAAAAAAGAGTCACCCATGCATTTGACAAAAAAATCAAGGCTTGTAAGTGACAAGTTGGGGATTTAGTACTCAAGGAGAATAGGGCACTTATCTTTGACCCTAGAAGGAAGTTCAAACCAAATTGGGGAGGTCCGTTCATCAACAAAGAAATATTACCAGAAAAAGTTATCAAACTTCAAGACCATGATGGAATTGAATTACCAGAACCAACCAACTTTGACCAAATCAAATGGTATTACATTTAAGGAGGTCATTTTTGGTCGAATCAATTATCTTGTTACCCAGTTCAATATCTCCTTTCTCAGTCCTTTGCAACATTTTGTTTAAATAATACATTTTTCTTTCTCAACCCAATCACCTAACTTAAGGGAGGGAAAAATTCGAACTACATGTTGGTCTGATCCCAAAATTCTAGGGTACGTAGGCAACTTGAGAAGTTACTTCAGGCTTGACCACATCAAAATAATAATAATAAAGTATATTTCCCTACAAAAAAACCCAGAAAGAAAAAAAGAAATATCTTCAAAATGGGGAAGAAAATTCAAAGTAAAATAAAATAAATGCCACACAAGGAGCATTTGGATTTTTGAGCCTCAAAATTCCTTTCTTTTTATAAAAGTCCTCCTAAGTACCGTGCGAGAAGTCAAGGAAGGTAGCAAAGCATGATCAGACAGTAACTCCAAAAGTTAAAAAGGGAAAGAAAAATAAAAAAGCCTGCTAGGTTGAAAACCCGAAAGGGCGATTTTGACAAAAATTAAGGCAAGCTCACAAGGTTGAAAATCCGAAAGGATGGCCTTGGCAATAATTAGAGCAAATATAAAAAAACATACTAGGTTGAAAACCCGAAAGAGCGACTTAGGCAAAAATTAAGGCGAGTTCGCAAGGTCGAAAATCTGAAAGGACGAATTTGACAACAATCAGAGCAAAGTAAAAATTAAAGGAAGTTCGCTAGATCAAAAATCTAAAAAGGCGATCTAGGCAAAAGCTAGAGCATGCTCGCTAGTTTGAAAACCTGAAAGGATAATCTAGGCAAAAGTTAGAGCAACAAAGGAAAACAGAGGAAAATCTCCATAGAGTTGAAAAATTGAAAAGAGGTTCAAGCGGAAACATCTGAAGTCCGAATAATCAAGTTCAACACTTAGCTTAAACTAAGCAAAAACTCAGAAGCCACAAGTATCTTGTCTACGATTGATCCAAAAATTTTTGCTACCCCAAGTGAACCAAGGGGGAGAAGGTTGAATTCCATGATGAGTCTCAAAAGGAAATATTTTGTTCTCTTAAGCCTGACTCAAAATCTTCAATATAGAAAATCAAAATTAAAAGTTAAATCTTTATTGCGCTCGTGGTAATCAAATATTTCAAACCTTCATACAAGGGGCACTTCTTTCTTTTTTGATATGTAGTTTCCCCCTTATACTAGGGGCATTTTTTTTACGAGATGTGTTCAATATAATGTTTCCTATCAAACTAGGTGCATTTTGTTATCAAATTTGATCAATGCTAATCCTAAAGGATAATGGGAACCCCAAATGTAAGGTTACCCACTTGATAACAATTTTTTTTTTGAAAAACCTTGAGGTTCAAAAGAAGTTAAAACTCATAAAATTTTTAAAGACTTTGAGGTTCAAACAAAAGTGTTTCTGATCTCATATTTGGTTTTGCCCAGAGATTAACTCATTACCCTTTCACCTAGAATAGGAGATAGGGCATTTTTTCCTATATTCAATCATTTTTTTCAGATCTATTCATTCCCAGATTCAATCATTCTTTTCCAGATTCATTTTAAATCATTCTTTCCCAGATCTATTCATTCCTAGTTCAATCATTTTTTTTTTCAGATTCATTTTCAATCATTCTTTCCCAGATCTATTCATTCCCAGTTCAATCATTTTTTTTTCAGATTCATTTTCAATCATTCTTTCCCAGATTAATTCATTCATTCCCAGTTTTACTCAGTCATATGCTGTCGAGGGTTTTCTCGGAATTATACTCAGATACCGCCGAGGGTTTTCTCAAATTTTGCTCAGATGTCGTAAAAGGTTATCTCGAATTTTGCTCAGTTGTCACCGAGGGTTATCTCAGATTTTGCTTAGATGCCGTCAAGGGTTATCTCAGATTTTGCTCAGTTGCTGCCAAAGGTTATCTCGGATTTTGCTCAGATCCCGCCGAGGGTTATCTCGAATTTTGCTCAGTTGCCGCCAACAGTTTTCTTGGATTTTTCTCAGTTGCCATCAACGGTTTTCTTGAATTTTGCTCAGATGTCGTCGAGGGTTATCTTGGATTTTACTCAGTTGCCGCCGAGGGTTATCTCAGATTTTACTCAATTACTGCCAAGGGTTTTCTTGGATTTTGCTCAGTTGCCGTCAAGGGTTATCTCGGATTTTGCTCAATTGTTGCCAAGGTTTTCTTAGATTTTGCTCAGTTGTCGTCGAGGGTTATCCTAGATTTTTCTCAGATGCCGCTAAGAATTTTCTTGGATTTTACTCAGTTGCGTCGAGGGCTATCTCGGATTTTGCTCAGATGTCGTCGAGGGTTATCTCGAAATTCGCTCAATTTCCACCGAGGGTTTTCTCAGATTATGCTCAAGTAGATACCGCCGAGGGTTTTCTGGGATTGTGCTTAGATTTTACTTAGATAGTTCATTACTCTTTCACCACGAGTAGGTAGAGTAGAACTCAAAAAACAATAGTTCATTACTCTTTACCTCGAGTATATAAAGTAGGACTCCTAGAAAAATAGTTTATTATTCTTTCACCTTAAGTAGGTATAGTAGAACTTCCAGAAAATTAGTTCTTTACTCTTTCACCCCAAGTAAATGGAGTAGAACTTCTAGAAAAATAGTTCATTACTCTTTTACCCCGAGTAGGTAGAGTAGGACTCCCAAAAAATTAGTTCATTACTCTTTCACCCCAAGTAGGTAGAGTAGGACTCCTAGAAAATTAGTTCATTACTCTTTCACCTCGAGTAAGTAGAGTAGGACTTCAAAAAAAAAGATTCCATTACTCTTTCACCCAAGGTATGTAGAGTAAGACATTCAACTTTTACTCCGATTATGCTTAGTTTATGCTCAGATTTTTCTCATATTATGCTCAATTTATGCTCAGTTTATGCTTAGATTTTACTTAGTTTTTGCTCAAATTTTGCTTAGATTATGCTCAATTATGCTCAGTTTACTCAGACCACATGAGATTTATCTAAAATTTCAAATACACACTTGCATATTTTCAGTCAAGGAGAATTTTCTAAAATTCAAGGATCTAACACTATCAATGAGAGCTCGCACTCAAGGACCTGACAACTTTTAGTTCGAGGAGAGTTTTATGCTTAAGGATCCGAACGCCTCGACGAATTGCTAAATCAAGCTGCAAAATGAACTGTCACTAGCTTTGGCATTCGGATATCGTACTATCTACCAAAATAGATTTGATATCTAATTTGCTTTAACCCTCTGTCAAAGAGGGGCATTTGTAGACACCCCATTTTTGCAGTCACCTGATTAATCAACTCGTTAATCTTATTGCAACGATTTCCAATGATGGATGATTATTTCAAAGCTTTATTTGTTACTAGATATGTTTCAGAAATTCAGATGAAGTATCTCAAACTAACAAAAACTATAGAAACCACACTACGCTAGGAAAATATAACTCTAAAAACATAGAAATCATCATTTTTCAGATAAAAAGAAGCTTCATGGAAAAAATCACTAAAAATTAACCAAATTATCAAAATACCCTTAGTCTCAAAACATCCCTAGAGCCTACATTACACTTAGGAAAATCTTTTCAAACACATAAAACAACAAATCGAAACCAAATAAACCATTTTGCCGATTTTCACAAAATTCGACAAAATTATGAAAATGCCCCTCATAAAGTTCACGACTATTTCACACACAAAATTTCAAAAATGACATAAACCAATATTCACATTGAATTCCTAACGAAAAATCAATTCCAAAACATCCTGGAACATTGAAAAACGACTTAAAACGCGAAAAGTCCTCTCCGAGGGCAAAACGATAATTTTACAGTTTTAATAATTAAAAATTTTAAAATTAATTATTAAAACATTAATTAATGTAAAGTGAAATCCTAATTAAAATTAAAGTCAATCAAGTAAGTAATTCGTCAGGACATTCGGATCCTTGAGAGTAAAACTCTCCTCGAACTAAAAATTGTCAGGTCCTCGAGCGCAAGCTCTCACTGACAACGTCAGATCCTTGAATTTAAAAAAATTATACTTGTCTAATGAAACAAATGTGCAAGTGTGTGCACTTAAAATCTGAGATAAATCTCAGAGGGTCTAAGTGAAAACTGATTAAAATCTGAGTAAAATCTGAGAAAACCCTCGACGGCAACTGGTTGAGCATAATCTAAGCAAACCCTCAGCGACAACTGGCTGAGCATAATCTGAGCAAACCCTCGGCAGCAACTGGCTGAGCATAATCCGAGCAAACCCTCAACGATATCTGGCTGAGCATAATCCGAGTAAACCCTCGGCAGCAATTGACTGAGCATAATCCGAGTAAACCCTCGGTGGCAACTAGCTGAGCATAATCCGAGCAAAGCCTCGGCAGCAACTGGCTGAGCATAATCCAAGTAAATCTTCGACGGTAATTGACTGAGCATAATCTGAGAAAACCCTCGGTAGCAATATAATTCGAGAAAGAATGGACAATTCTAGGAAAGAATGATTGGATCTAGGAGTTTTACTCTACCTACTCGGGGACGAAAGAATACTGAACTATTTTTTAGGCAAAATCAAATATAAGATCAGAAACGCTTTTGTTTGAACTTCAAGATTTTATCCAAAAGTTTTACAAATTTAAAACCTGAGTTTTTAATTCTTTTGAACCTCAAGGGTTTTCGAAAAATTATTATCAAGAGGGTAACCTTAAGTTTGGGATTCCTTTTATCTTTTAAGATTAACATTGCTCGAAAATAAAATGCCCCCTAGTTTTACAGGAAACATTGCCTTGGAGATAATTGAACACATCATGTAAAAATTAAAAAAACAAAAAAATGCCCCTCGTATAAGGGAGAAATCTACATATTAGAGAAAAAAGAAAATACCCCTTGTATGAAGGTTTGAAATATTTGATTACCACAAACGCAATAAAGATCCAACTTTTAATTTCAATTTTTTTATTTTTATTTTTATTTTTTTTATTAAAGATTTTAAGTTAGGCTCAAGAGAACAAAACATTTCATTTTAAGACTCATCATAGAATTCACCCTTCTCCCCCTTGATTCACTTGAGAAAGCAACAATTTTCAAATCAATCGTAGACAAGATATTTGTGGCTTCTGAGTCTTTACCTGATTTAAGCTAAATATTGAACTTGATTATTCAGACTTCTGATATTTTAGCTCAGACTGCTCTTAGCTTTTTAACTCAGTGGAAATTCTTTTGTTTTTCTAATTTTTTCCTAGATTGCCCTTTCCGATTTTCAATCTAGCGATTTTTTCTTTTTTGTTTTGCTTTACTTTGCTATAATTCTTGTTAAAGTCGTCCTTTCGAATTTTCAACCTTACGAGCTTGCCTTAATTTTTACCTAAGTCGCCCTTTTGGGGTTTTCAACCTAATAGACTTCATTTCTCTTTTTTTTTTTCTGAACTTCTAGAGTTACTGTCTGATCATGCTTTCCTACCTTCCTTGACTTTTTCGCATGGTACTTAGGAGGATTTTCATGAGTAAGCTTAGGACTGGACATAAAAAGAAAGGAATTTTTAGGCTCAAAGAACCCAAATGCCTCTTGTGTGGCATTTTTTTTAAATTATTTTATTTTGCCTTGAATTTTCCTCCCTATTTTGATAATATTTCTTTTCTTTTTCTTTTTCTTTGTGGGGAAATCTATTTTTTTATTTTGATGTGATCGGGCCTGAAGTAATTTCTTAGGTTGCATACGTACCCCAAAATTTTGGGATCAGAACAAAACGTAATTCAAATCTTTCCCTCCCCTAGGTTGGGTGATCAGGTTAAGAAAGAAAAAAATGTATTTTTATTTTGAAAAAGGCAACGAAGGGTTGAGAAAGGACATATTAAATTGGGTAATAAGGAAAATTGATTCTGCCAAAGATGGCCTCCTTAAATGTAGTACTGTTTAATTTGGTCAAGGTTGGTCGGTTCTGGTAATTCAATTCCATCATGATCTTGAAGTCTGACAATTTTTTCAGGCAATATTTATTTGATGATGAAAGGACCTCCCCAATTTGGTTTGAACTTTCCTCTAGGGTCAAAGGTAGGTGCTCGATTCTCTTTGAGTACTAAATCCCTGACTTGTAAATGACGGGCCTTCATTTTCTTATCAAACGCATGGGTGACTCTTCTTTGATAAGCCTACACATGGTACATGGCTCTTAGTCATTTTTCTTCGATTAGATTTAATTCTTCATACCGTTAACGAACCCAATCTACTTCTGACAACTGACTTTCCAACAAGACCCTGAGAGATGGGATTTCTATTTCGACTAGCAAGACTGTTTCCATGCCATACACTAAGGAGTAAGGAGTAGTTTCAGTAGAGGATCGAATTGAAGTTCGATATGCTCATAGTGCAAATGACAAATTTTCTGACCAATCTCAATGTGATTGACACATTTTCCTGGTGATAGTATTAAGATTCTTATTAGTTGCTTCGACTGCTCCATTTGTCTGAGGATGGTAGGGAAATGATTTGTGATGCGTGATTTTGAACTTTGAACACAGTGTAATAACTTTTGCTTTGAAGTGTGACCCGTTATTAGAAATCAATTTTGAAGGTATCTCGTATCGACTGATAATATTCGTTTGGATAAACTTTGCAACTCGAGATGAAGTGAGGACAGCATAGGAGGCAACTTCGACCCACTTAGTAAAATAATTGATGGCAACTAGAATATATTCATGCCCGTTTGATGCCTTAGACAATATTTTACCAATAATGTTAATTTCCCAAATTTAAAATGGTCACAGTGAAGTCAAACCAACTAATTTGGAAGGTGGCACGTATATGAGATTTGCATGTATTTGGCATTTGTGGCAGGTGTTGACCATGTGTAGACACCCCATTTTTGCAACCGCCTGATTAATCAACTCATCAACCTGATTGCAACAGTTCCCAATGATGGATGTTTATTCTAATGCTTTATTTTGTTACCAGATGTGTTTCAGATATTCAGATGAGGTATCTCGAACTAACAAAATTGTAGAAACCACGCTACGCTAGGAAAATATAATCCCAAAAACATATAAATCATCATCTTTCAGACAAAAAGAAGTTTAAGATAAAAATCACTAAAAATGACCAAATTATCAAAATACCCCTAACCTCAAAACATCCCTAGAACCTACATTATGCTTAGGAAAACCATTTCAAACATATAAAACAACAAATTGAAACCAAATAAATCATTTTGCTAATTTTCAAAAAAATTGACAAAATTACAAAAATGACCTCATAAAGTCACTACCATTTCACACAAAAAATTTCATAAATGATACAAACCAATATTCCAATTGAATTCCTTATGAAAAATAGATTTTAAAACATCTTGGAACATCAAAAACCGACTTGAAACGCAAAAGTTCTCTTCAGGGGCAAACGGTAATTTTCTAATTAAAAAATTTAAAATTTTGAAATTAATAAATAAAATATTAAATAATGTAAAGTGAAACATTAATAAAATTAATTTAAAATTTTGAACAAAAAAATCGATCAATCTGGCTCTTAGGCAAAATTGTTGATGGTTACCCAGATATTTATTTAAGGACCCCTCTATCTAGGGGCCCAAAGAGTTAAAGATATAATAAATGGAGGTTCTTCAAAAAAATGAAACAAAAATATATTTTTAGTCAGTCACATAAGACCAAAGTCAAATCCTAATCTAAAGAATCTATTCAATCTAATAAGACCAAAGTCAAACCCTAACCTTAATAGAATTCTAATTAAACTCTAAAACTATCTAATAGAATTTTAATTAAACTCTCAAACTATCTAAAACAATTATAATTAAAATATAACTCTACCTAAAATAATTATAATTAAACATTAATTCAATAATTCTAATTAAACATTAACTCTATCTACAAGGCACTTAAAAAATCTATAAATAGGGGTCCTTGCAATCTATTTTCGTATCAAAAAATAAATCCTAGAAAAAGTAGGTCAAGAAGCTTCCCTAACTTCCTATAAACCCTAATTTTGAAGTCCCAACTCTTTACCTAACATCCATACCCTAACTTTAGCTCAAAAAATATCTAGAAACCCTTCCAAAACACCCCAGAAATCTATTAGAAAAATTTAGAAGAAGGTACTTTATTTTGGAGGTCTGAAACGAATCCGGTGACAGAACGAAGCGATGAGTGTTGTACGAAGAACTATTTTACCAGATCTGAGGGAACAAGACCGTTGTCTTCATAAAGGTAAAGATTTAAATTCTTTTTATTGATTAGGTCTTTTTAGCAATGTATTTCTATTTGGGAATAAGTAGAGACCAGCGTTTGCTGGGTGGGGTTGGTACCTAACACCTTCCAACCCCGTAACGTGATCCCCGGACTCGTATTTTTCTTTGTAGATTAGTATTATTTACTTTTTAAAGTCAGTTTTCGGCTCTTAGACCCTAATAACTAGGTGGTGACTCCCAAACCTCAAAGGTCTAAAGCGAATCCTCGCACCCCGCGGATCTAGGGCACTTTCACCATGTGATGACAATCTGTTTCCATCATGGGCCAGTGATACCCTTGTCTTATAATTTTCCTAGCTAACATTTTCCAACTCATGTGAGGGCCACAGTCCCCTGAATGTAATTCAACCATTATCTGTTCAGTTTGATCATCATCAACACATGACAAATGAATCCCATCATAGGACCTTTCTTAGAAGCTTCCTGCGCACATAATGAATTGATTTGCTAATCTTAGTAGGTTTTGTCATTCTTTCCTTAATGCTTCTTCCAAAAATTCTTGTTTTTTCAACACTCTTTTTATATCTGTATACCACGGCTTTCCATCGGGCAATCATGTAGCAATGTTGATCTGATAGCAATATGCAGGTTTGTCTTTGACTTCAACGGTGATCAGCCTCAATTCCATGCTAGAAGGCAAATGGATCATTGAAGAGAAAGTGGCTAACGCGTCAGTAAATCTATTGTCTTCCCTTGATAGGTGCTGAAACATGATGGTTTTAAACTTACTGACTAAGTTTAACAAATACTCATGATAAAGCTTCAACTTTTCATCCCTAGTTTTCCATTCTTCTAACGACTGATGTATGATCAAGGCTGAATCCCTGAAAACTTCAATTTCTGTGATACCCAAATTCAAAACAGCTTCGATTCCAGCCATGCATGCCTCAGATTCCCCCTCTACTCGCCTTAATGGTCTCTCATGGATCATTTATAAATCGATTGGTCGATTTAAATTCGATCAGATTTGGATTTCAATTTGATCGAGTAGATTTTAATTTCCTTTTTGGTTGATCAATTTAATTTTGAATTTGGTTGATCGATTTTAATTTTAATTTTGATTGGTCGATTTTAATCTTAAACTTTGATTGATCGATTTTAATTTTACTTTGATTTTGATTTTATTATTGATTGATCTTAAAATATTACATTTTAATTGGAAATCGAATGTGATTTGAATTAAATTCGATTGTTTTGTTCGATTTTCAATTTGATCGATTAATTTTTAATTTGAATTTTAATTTTGAATGGGTTGATTTTAATTTGAAATTTAAATTGATTTTAAATTTTAATTGGCCGGTTCATTTTTAATTTTGAATTTTAATTGGATTTTAAATTTTTATTAGAATTTTAATTTGATTTTGATTTTGATTTTATCATGGTTTCTCACGAATTAGGTTTCTAAGTCATAGTTGGACATTGAGGGGCATTTTGGTCATTTTTGTTGATTCCTCATAATTTCTCTGTTTTCATCAATTTGGGTCCTGTTAGACCTGAAATAATATTCTAAAAGCAATGGAGGTACTTTCGAAATTGTTTGGAAGTCCAAAATTTGTGAGGGGTATTTTCGTCATTTTATCAATTTTTCATAAATTTCTCTATTTTCATCGATTTGAGTCCCGTTAGACTCAAAACCACATTCTGAGTGTAATGGAAGTACTTTCAAGATTTTTTAGAGGTCCAAAATTTATGAGGGATATTTTTGTCATTTTGTTAATTTGTTTTGCAGATTTTTATGAATTTTAGCGTGAGATTTCTTTTAGTCGCAATGTGATAATTTCTAAGTTTTGAGGTCGCATTTTCCTTGAGTTGCATGGTTTCTAAGTCATTGAACTGTGTATCGACCCTAAGCATATGTGTTTCCTGAGTCAGATGTAAGATGTAGCGTTCCTAAGCGTATGTAATTTTCTATGTCGAGTCGTCACGAGTAGGGGGATGAAAAAAACTAAAAACGGAATGAATCAAGAACAATACTCACAAGCCGTCAAGTTCTTTATGCTCATCATTAGGAATCCACAACAATCGGGTGACGAATTGTCGAATTAGATAGTTTCAAAAATGGGGTGTCTAATTCTTGAGGGTAAGCTCTCCTTGGACTCAAAATGTCAAATCCTTGAATTCTAAAATGTTCTCCTTGACTAATGCAAATGCACGTATGTTTAATTGTATAGTGATGATTTTGAAAAGGCGCATCTCCAATCTGTGCATTCATGCTGGGAAAATAACAAACTCAATAATGAAAAATTATGTAATAGCCAACATAAAATTTGAGCAAAACCTGAGAAAACTATTAATAAAAAATAAGTAAAATTGAGTAAAATCTGAGTATAATCTGAGAAAAATCTTGGCGGGGTCTGAACATAATCTGAGCATAATTTGAGAAAAATCTTAATGGAGTCTGAGCATAAACTGAGTAAAATCTAAGAAAGAATCTCGACGGGTCTAAAAAAAATTTGAGAAAGAATCTCGGTAGGTCTGAGCAAAATCTGATATAGGTTTGAGTATAATCCAAGATGAATCTTGGTGGGTCTGAGCAAAATCCGAGAAAAAACGGAGTAAAATCCCATTCCAAAATACCCATTTTTGATACAACGAGTCGGATTTTATGAAGGTCAGGTCAACATTTTAACTCTCTTTGAACCTTAGGGTTTTCAAACTTGCTACCGAGAGGAACCTTTAATTTTGGATTTTTCTTATCCTTTGGGGTTAAAATTGATCAGGCTTAAGAACAAAATGCTCCTAGTTTAATAGGATCTTACACTAGGAATAATTGAAGATGTTTTAGAAAGGCATGCCCCTAATGTAGGGGGAAATAAATATGCTTTAGAAAACAAAAGAAATGCCCCTTAAGATGAAAATTAGAAGTCTTGGATTACCACAAGTGCAATAAGGATTCATTTTTAATTTTGTCTTTATTGAAGATCATGAGTTGGGCTTCTAAAGGTCTGCGCCGCTTGTCTGCATAGCTTTTTTGTCTACTCTGAGCAATTTTTAATCTGTCTTGTATAATGCGTACTATCTCGATAGTTTCCTCAACAATCTCAGGTCCTAACATTGTAACATCTCCTATTTCTGCCCAACATATTGGTGATCGACACGACCTACTAAATAAAGTTTCAAATGGTGCCATGCCAATACTAGCTTGAAAACTATTGTTGTAGGAGAACTCTACCAACGGTAAGTGACGCTTCCAACCTCCTCCAAAGTCCAATACACATGCCTGTAGCATGTCCTCTAAAATTTGTATTACCCACTCCGACTATCTATCTGACTATGAATGCAAAGTCGAACTGAAATTCAACTGAGTACCCATGGCTTTGTGTAGACTCTCCCAGAATGGGAAAGTAAATCTAGGATCCCTGTCTGACACGATAGAAGCAAGCATTCCATGCAGTTGAACTATCTCAGCTATGTATATCTAGCTCAGTCTATTGACACCAAATCAGACTCAAATATGAATGAAGTGTGTCGATTTCGTTAATTAATCAACAATCACCCATATGACGTCTGACCCGTCACTGGCTCTTGGTAACCCTACTACAAAGTCCATGGTCACATGCTCTCATTTCCATTTCGTTATGGGTAATGGCTGGAGTAAGTCTGCTGGGTTTCGGTGTTCAGCCTTGACCTGCTGACATGTCAGGCATCTACTTACATATTCTACGATTACCTTCTTCATACTCGAAAATCAAAAATGTGGCGCCCAGCAAAATGCTAACACAAAGCCCCATGTCAGATCTTGTGGCACAAGGTGGTGCCTCAAAATTTTGGCATGGTCCCCTCTGTTTGTGTTAGCATTCCCAGGCATTCAACCTGCACCTGATAAACGACATACAATCATGTATATATATACATACAAAAATATCACAATAGCGGAAGCCTATATAGATCTAATAATATACGATAGATCAGATTGCGGAAAGATAAACAAAATAAAGAATTTTACAAAACTCCTCACTCTAACAAAAGTCCTAACACTCAGTACAAAATCTATAATACTACCTAGACAAACTAACACCACTAGAAGGGTATAGTCCCAATACTCACCAAGTAATGGACTCTGGTCGTCTATCTGACCTACCAGATAGTCCTCACTCGTGTTCTACACTTGCCTCGCCAAGCTCCGAATCTAAAACTAAAAAATGAAAAAGGAAAGGGTGAGTTAAAATGGTTACCCAGTAGGGAAGTCAACAATTTCTGTCAATAACCTCCCCTAACATAAACGAATAAACATACTGAATCATTTTAAAATATGCAAAATTTTATAGACGAAACTACGATTAACTGGTACATATAGCCAGGGATAAGCAACTAAACATTTTAAAACTCATATTACATCGATCAACAGTATTCACTATAACATTATCTTTTTATACAAATCTAATTGACAAATGGAAACATTAAACATGCATTTCATTTTATACATCAAAATAAGGTAACAAATACATAATACAGAATGGTGGAGTAGTGGAATGCATGTGCTTCCCAAATATACAAACCATTCGTATACGACCACCTTTATTTTATAAGTTCACTGGTAAAGATAGAGAGGAATAACCTGGATTCTAGTTGTGACTCCATTCTTATAAGCGTCCCATACCACTATGAGCTTGGTGGTCCCTACCGTACATCCCAGGATAGTACACCACTCCGGATGATATGACGCACTATCCCTTCAGGCATTCATAAACTATTTAACAACTCACAAAGTAGCTACATATATATATTATTTTCATTTAAAAATAAAAGAGAAATTAACAATACAAGGTTGAGAATGGATATCCAATTTCCTACCATGCAATTGTGGCCACCAGGCCTAAAATAAATAACATAACGGAAAAGTAAACAACACCTCGCGCTAACAGAAAGTAAATAAACATGCAACCAGTAATATTATCCTTCGATACCCGTTCACCAACCTATACATAACACAACAATGTAAAATGCAGACATCCCCCCTCGGGTGTGATTCTGACATTTTACCGTTTTCATACCCTTTTTCCTTTTTTTCAAATTTTACAATTTTCAATCTCTCAAATAAAATATCCATTTTCTGATATTCATCAACTCAATATGAGTTAATTGAATATTAAATCATTTTTCTAATTATGAAATTTATCAATAACATTGAAAAAGTACAAAATTTAGATCAAAACGTAGTTCGAGCTGTGCACAGGACCCAACTAAAGGAAATAACCCGTTGAAATATCCTACCCATGTATAATTTGTCATAAAACATAATTAAACATATCAAATATATAAGTTCTGACGTGAATTTGAAATAACCAATTGAATTCTATATTTTTGAAAACTGACCACAAAATTTCACAATTTACGATTAGTAATAGAAATTAAGAGTTCCTTGCAATCTCTATACGAAAGGATCGAAGTATGTGCACGAAAATCGAGATGGATCAGACTTTGAAGTAGTTGATTTTTGAATCTGACCCGATGATTTTGAAGATCTCGATGCCATCAACCTTTCTCCCTTCTGCGACGGAAGACGGTTTGACCCCGAAATAGGTAAAATCCGAGGTCGAAGTTTCAAAACCCCCATATATATATACGACTGATTTTTGACAATATGGGATGAAAAATAAAGTGAAACAAAAAAAAGGTTAGGTGGGTTTTGTAGAGAACGAGACTGTGGATGTTTCTCCCTTCTACGTCGGTCATCGACTACGAGCAGTTCGCGACGAATCTGAGTTAGAACATTGAGAAAAAATAATTAAAAAAAAAAAAACCGTTGGCTGGTTTTTTTAGATGGGTTGGGGAAGACGATGATAAAAAAAAATTAAAAAAATTTATTTATGTAAACTTTGGAATGAAATCGTTATTTTGCCTATTGTTTCGATCGACAATAACTTGACCATCCAGACTCCAAAAATTACGAATGAATATTCTATTTTATCTAATTTTTCATTCCGGATCTAATTGTATGATTAATTTCTACAAATTTTTTCTTTAACAAAAATTTGCATTTTTGGCCTGAGGTGACCCTTAAAATTGACGTCATTTTCATTTTTGATGATAATTCAACTTTCTATGCTCCAAAAATGATAAATAAATAGTCCATACTCAATAATTTATCATTACGAATCCAATGGTATGATCAAATCTTAATAATTATTTTTCTAACAAAAAATCACTATTTTATCCTGGTTCGACTCAATAATCGAGGATTTACGACTTTTATGTTCGGACTCGCATTTGAGCGTGCTTACTTGCTAAAGTATGTTTTTCAATCATTTTGAATCCAATGGTGAGATCGGATTTTCTTAAAAATGATAAAAAAACATCTTAAAATTTTACCCCTAAGTCCTACTTTCAAGATTTTCTCAAATTCTACTATTTATTTTTTCTCGAAATACGAATTGAAAACTTGGGATTTTACAAGAAATTTCTTCGTAGATCTCTATACATCTTCATATCTCCTGGGTGAATAGAATATCAAGAACGGTGTGGCTCACCCAATATATTAGATCTTAACTGTGAGTTCTGAGGTATCGACATCCTGCTTCTGAATTTGAGAACCTCGTCTGACCTTTCAACCAATCTAGGTTAGTCAGGTCCCTAGCTCTCAGCTCATATTCTCCCACATCTTCATCTACTTTCTTGACTTCCCTAACTTGTGCTATCAGCTCATGTTCGATCCTCAATGTACCTAGATATATGTGTGGTCTATACCTTTTCCTCGGAGTCTCAAACACGATTTTTGTGGCTTGTTCAAGCAACTTCCATTCTTTTATCATCATATGAGCTACAGTATTTCAACTCAACGCGTCGGCAACTACATTGGCTTTTCCCAAGTGATACTCAAGGGTAAAGTCGTAATTCTTGAGGTATTCCATCCAACGTCGTTGTTCATATTTAATTCTCGTTGTGAGAATATGTACTTGAGACCTTATGATCGGAGAATACTTCAAATTTCTCTTCGTATAAATAATGTTTCCAAATGCGTAGTGTGAATACTATCGCAGCCAGCTCAAGATTGTGACCAAGGTAATTTTTCTCATGATTCTTTAGTTTTCTAGACGCGTACGCCACTAACTTCCTAAATTGCATCAGTATAGCTCCCAAACCAATCCTGGATGCATCAATAAAGATCATCAAGGCCTCATCCGAAATCAGAGATAGTAGAATTTGAGCGATAATCAATCTTGTCTTCAACTTCTGAAATGCAATTTCGCCATTGTCATCCTACTCAAACCAGACATTTTTTTGAATTAGTCTCATCAACAGTGCTGCAAGAGTGGAAACTTTGAATATTTATTACTGTCTTTTGTTGTTTCCATGTTAGTACGGCTTCAACTTTGGAAGGGTCTACTATTATCCTTTCACTTGACACTACATACCTAAAAATTTCACCTTCTGAAGCCAGAATTCACACTTGCTAAGCTTGGTGTATAGCCTATGCTCCCGCAACAATTGTAGTGTTATTCTGAGGTGGCTCTCGTGGTCCTCCCTTGACTTGGAATAGATCAATATGTCATCTATGAATACAATGAAAAATTGATTGAGATGTTCCCAAAATACCCGGTGTATGAGATCCATAAATGTTGTCGGTGTATTCGTTAGACCAAAAGGCATCACTAGATACTTGAAGTGTCCTAGTCTGGTCTGAAATGCAGTCTTCGAAATGTCCGCCTCCCGGATTCTCAACTGGTGGAACTCGAATTGCAAATCGATCTTAGAGAAGTACTGGGCACCCTGTAATTGATCAAACAGATCATTGATTTGTGAAAGAGAGTACTTATTCTTGATGGTCACTTGATTTAGCTTTCGATAGTCGATGCATAATCGAAGCAACCCATCATTCTTCTTGACAAATAAAATTGTTGTGCCCCATGGGGAGGAATTCGTCGAATAAATCCCAAGCTCATAAGTTCATCAATCTGTGCTTTCAACTCTCGGGTTTCTACTGGGGCAATTCGATATGGAGAAATAGAAATAGGCCCTGTGCCTAGCATCAAGTCAATCGAGAATTCTATCTCTCGACATGGTGGAAAACCTGGTAATTCTTCTAGAAAGACATATCCCCAAACTCCCTGACTACCTCTACCATATCCATCGACATTTTTATCTCCGGTGCTCTCAAAGTTCCCAATTAGCTATACAAAAGACCATCTCTTCTATACCTAGATCCTTGAACCTTGACTTTCGGATATGCCGACCTTTTAAAGACTACTGATCTAACAAAAAAATCGACCTGGGCATGGTTCTGTACTAGCCAATCTATCCCCAAGATGACATCAAAGTCGCAACAATCTAATGTCATGAGGTCGGTAATTATCTGTTGGTTCTCTATCCTAATTACACAGTTTTGACAAAGTTTCTAGGCTATCTGCCGATTTCCCAATGGGGTAGATAGTTTCATCACCCTACCTATGTCAAAAATTTCTAAATCTAGCAACCATGCAATCTCAGTAGAAATATAGGATCTAAAGGAATTGGAATCGGAATCGAATAAGACTTGAATCTTTATATTATAAATTAAGACTGTACTTTCCAATACCTCGTCTGAAATGGGTATCTCCTCTTGGGTCAGATGATAAAACCTACCCTGGGGTCTGGGAGTCACCCCTGCTGGTGGCTGCGATAAAGGGCAGTCTCTCCTGATATGTCCCGTCTGGCCACAAAGAAAACATGCCAATAGTCTCGTCTGTATAGGTCTTTACGGGATGGTAGGTCGGGAAACTGGAGTCGACGGTCTCAAAATTTGCCTGGTTGGTCTCCTTGGCCCTGTTGACCTCACTAGAGTCCCAACTAATCCATAACTTGCTAGAATAGGAGCTCGGTACTGTGGATATGTTGGTCCAGAGGCACTCTGTCTCTAATAGATCAACCTCTTGGCCAACTCAGATCTGGATGGAAAAGAAGCCTAGGGTTGACTGGTTTGCCCCCTCGAGTCTGCAATTCCCTTTTATCTCTCTCAATCCTCTAAGCTCGACTCACCGTGTCTCTGTACTTAGTGGGCTCAATCACTGACATCTTGGCCATTAAGTAGGGTTGCAGTCATTTGAAAAATCTGTGGACTTTCTACATATCAGTCGGAATGAGCTCGGGTGCATATCGTGACAATCTGGTGAATCTCATCTCGTAATCTGTAACAGATAGATTGCCTTGCACCAACTCCAAAAATTCTTGATATTTGATCTCTTGAGCCATCACAGATATGAATTTTTCTAAGAACATCCTCTCAAATTCAGCCCACTCGAAAGGTCCATCCCCCAAAACATTCCTCTCGGATCGCCACCAATGGTTGGCATCCCCATCGAACTGAAATGTAGCCACCAATTCCCACTCGTCTCTCAGGCACTACATGACACTCAAGATCTCTCGAGTTTTTAAAACCCACTCCTCGACCTCAATCGGGTATGAAGAACCTCCAAATCATGGTGGACGTAGTCGTTGGAAGTTCTGTAGCCACATCCTCGGATCTGTCTATGCTTGGTACAAGGAAGTCTTCGCGACCCTCGATGGTACAACCTGTGACTGTGGTCTCTATGATGGATCCTAGGGTGGAATGTGATCAATCCCCTATGAAGAAACCTGACTCTCCCTCAAGTCTAGCATCTCCTTGACTAGTCTAGCCTATGATTCAAGCATCTACTCTCTAAACTTGTTCTGGAACTCATCTATCTGCCCTATAAATGACATTATTTGTGCTATCGGATCGGGGGTTTGATCCGGTACCTGTTCCGCCTCTACGACATTCCGGCCTCTCCCTCGCCCTCTGCCTCTACCTCATTCGCTCATCTCATTTATATTCATCAGTAATAAGGTATTTTTCATCATATGGCTAAATTCATTATTATGAAAGCATCAATTACTACTTTAATTAGGGATTTAGTAATGAATACTGTTTTCATTACTAATAGAACGAACCTAGAATCCTATCTTAGTCATATTAAGCTCTATGGACTCTAGACACGGAAGAGTTCGTAATCCCAATACAGAACTACAAATGAGCTCGAATCTCGGATTCTTAGTATCACTCTAATATCTGTGGTATTAGCCCACTCTTCCAAACATAGTAGATCTACATCACATACGGATTAAATACTATGCTCTGAGAACATCTGTGGCATCCCACCAAACGTTAACATGAAGCCCCATGTCAGATTTCGAGGCACTAGGTGGTGCCTCAAAATTTTGACATGGTCTCTTCTATTTATGTTAGAATTCCAAGGCAAACAACCTATTTTACCTAATAAACAAAATCAATAATATCTTGTATATACATACAAGAACAGAATAACAACGGAAGATCTATATACATCTAGTCATGTAAGATAGATCAGAGTGCAAAATGATAGACAATATATAGGATTACTCTGAAAATCCTCACTCTAACAAAAATCATAACGCTCAGTAAAAAATCTACAATACTCCTGGTCTAACTAACACCACTAGGGGCATAACCCCAGTACTTACCAGATAATGGACTCTGGTCGTGTATCTGACCCACCGGATGATCCTCACTCACTAGTTCTATGCCCGCCTCGCCAACTGCAGGCTCTGAAACTAAAAAAATGGAGAAGAAAAGGTGAGTAACAATGGTTACCTAATAGAGAAACAAACAATTTTGGCCAATAACCCCTCCTAACATTAATGAATAAGCATACTGAATCATTTTAACAGTACAAAGTTTTAAAGAAGAAACTACGATAAATTGGTACATATAGCTAGGGATGAGCAACTAAACATTTTAAAATTAACATTACATCAATCAATAGTACTCACTATAGTATTTTCTTTTTATACAAATCTAATTGACCAAATGTAAACATTTAAACATGCATTTCATTTAATATATAAAAATAAAGCAACAGATACATAATACACAATGGTGGAGTAGTAGAATTAGAGAGTTGGGATTTACGACTAGATCGTTTTTAGTCGGGACATGATGTTTCATATTCTTTACTGGCTTTTAGTTTCTGATTTTGTGGTTAGTTGCTGCACTTACCACACTTGATTGACCATTTATCCAGTTCAAACAAACCGTTTGACGTGACTGTAAGCAACAAGTCTCTTTTAAATGTGTTAGAACATTCGACTATTATAGATTGTTAGTGATCACTGACTAATCATCTTCCTCTATGCCTATCAGGCGTGCATGTGATTCCTAAATATACAAATCATTCGTATACGACCACCTTTACATAACAAGTTCACTGATAAAGATAGAAAGGAATAAATCCGGATTCCAATTGTGACTCCACTCTCATACACGTCTTATACCACGTATGAGCTTGGTAGTCCCTACCATACATCTTAGGATAGTACACCACTTAGGACGGTATGATGCACTATCCCTTCAAGTATTCACAGATTCTTTAACATCTCACAAAATAGTTACATATATATATTATTTTCATTTAAAAAAAAGAGAAATTAATAATATAAGGTTGAGAATGGATATCCAGTTTCCTACCATGCAACTATGACCACCCGACCTAAAATATATAACCGAACGGAAAAGTAAATAACACTTCGCGCTAACAGAAAGTAAATAAACATGCAACCAATAACATTATCTCTGGATATCCATTCACCAACCTATATACAACAAAACAATGTAAAATGCAGACATCACCCATCGGGTGTGACTCTAACATTTTACCGTTTCATACCCTTTTTCCCTTTGTTCATTTTTTCGATGTTTACAGTTTTCAATCTTTCAAATAAAATATTCATTTTCTGATATCCATCAACTCAATATGAATTCATTGAATATTAAATCATTTTTCAAACCTTAAAATTCATTTTTTTCAATTAACATCAAAAATTACAAAACTTTTATCAACATGGGGTCCAAGCAATGCAAAGAATCCAACTGGCCAACACAAAACCCGGTGAAATATCCTACCCACGTATAATTTGTTATAAAATACAATTAAACATATTAAATATGCAAGTTCTGGCGTAAATTTGAAACAACCATTTAATTTCTAAATTTTTGACAACACTACAAATTTTTAATAAAATCATAAATGCAATTTTCACAATTTACGATTACTAATAGAAATTGAGAGTTCCTTACCATCTCTGTGCGAACGAATTGAAGCGTGTGCGTCGTAATCAAGATAATTGGCATGTAAATCGAGATAGATTGAATTTCGAGATGGTTAATTTTTAATCTGGCCCGATGGTTTCGAAGATCTCGGTGCCTTCGTCCTTTCTCTTTTCTATGACGGAGGACGATTTAACCCTGAAATAAATGAAATTCGAGGCCGAAGTTACGGCCCCTGTATACATATATATGGCTGATTTTTGATGATACGAGATGAAAGAGAAGAGAAAATGAGAAGAAATTAGGTGGATTTTGTAGATGTCGAGGCTGAGAACCTTTTCTCTTTCTGCGTTGGAAGTCGACGATGATCCGATTGTGATGAATTTGAGGTAGAAAATCGGAGAAAAATAAATTTTTTTAAAAAAACTTGTTGGTTGATTTTTGGACGAATTTCGAAGATGAAAAGTGAAATTTTTTTAAAATTTATTTGTATAAATTTTTTGGACGAAATCGATATTTAATCTATTGTTTCGTTTGACGACAACTTGACCATCTGAACTCCAAAAGTAACGAATGAATACTTTATTTCGTCTAATTTTTCATTCTGAATCTAATGGTGTGGTCAATTTCTACAAATTCTAACTCTAACAAAAATTTACATTTTTGGCTCGATGGGACCCTAAAATTGACATCATTTTCGTTTTTGACGATAATTCAAAATTTTGATCTTTAAAAATGACAAGTAAATAGTCTATGTTCAATAATTTTTCATTACGAAGCCAATGATATGATCAAAAATCTTAACATTTCTTGATCTAGAAAAAATTCATTATTTTAGCCTGGTCCGACTCAATAATCGAGGATTTTGCAAATTTTATGTTCGGACTCACATTTGCGCATGCTTACAGGGTAAAGTATGTTTTTTAATCATTTTAAATCCAATGGTGGAGTTAGATTCCATTAAAAATAATCAGATACATCCTAAGGTTTTATCCTAATTTTGACTCTTAGAATTTTCTTAAATTTTTACTATTTATTTTTCCTCGAGATACAAATCGAAACTTGGGGTTTTTTAGGTTTAATAGAATGTATACAATTTTTTCATGTATTTTTATAGATTTCTCATTTGGTCACAAATAATTTCATTCTTAGTATGAAAATATTATACGTAGGGAGAATTTAATAAATGGATAAAAAGAAGATTTTATTAATATATTTTCACGATGGAGAGACCGTAGACCCCATTTGACGGGTTTAAGTACAGTGATAAATGTAAGAATAAGTATGTTGGAGATATTTCATTTAAAATATTAACCGACATAATGTATGAAGTCACCACATGTAGTCGAGATGATATTATTTTGAAGTAAAAATACTTGTATAGAGTTAGCCCTCCATTCATTGAGATGGATATAGAAAATGATGTAGACGTTAAAGAGATGTTCTTTGGAGTACTAGAAGATTCTCAAACCATACAAATTTTCATAACGAAATCTTGACGCTTTGTTGAAATAGAAAATGATACCAACCGTATGTATGCACAGAATATGTTTGAAAATAGGTATGGGACATCATGAACTCATATCTTTCATAGTAAAATATTTATTTGTTGTGTTTTATTTCTCGTTCTTATACGAATGATTTACAATTTTACATATGCAGAAGAGAAAAAATGTTAGAGCTGATAGTGGTCCCTTCAAAGTTGTTAAAAATAGAAAGATGTGTAACTAGGTTTGTTCGTTCTTTAATTTTAGTTTAAGTTAAGAACAGATTACAGTTTAAGTTATATTGATGCGATTCATCTCTAATTATTCTTTCAATCCCATTTACAAAGGAATGGTGAAAATGATCTTATTTCAACAAATCCAACCAAGGGATGCAATGATACTGGACGAGCTCTAGTTTCATCACCAATTAGGCTAGTATATGAAATTAGGCATACGCTAGGGTGATTCAAACCTTAAAAAATCATATATATTTTTTCGTTGATTTTTTATTCACATTGTCATGTCTACTATAAAGTTGTGAGCTCAATATATCCACCTGCGCATCGAAATACTCCAGATTTAGACCCCCAATCTAGACTTACATCGATATTTTGGAATGTTCAACCCCTATGTATGTCTACTCGTGTTACTTTCTTCAATTAATCCTCTTAAAAATATTTATAAATTTGGCACGTCTATATTCAAGTATAATTTTCCTTCTACAATGAATTCTCTGTTTGATGGGGGGATGTTGATATGGATGAGGGCGTTTGGTCACGTAGAAAAAAAGAAAATTCTTTGAATCGCATAATTCATCCAGAAAGAAAGTTTTGAAAAATAGTTCATGGAGTAGTTCCAACTCAAAAGAGGAGTTTAGTTGTAGTATAGACATGAGATTAAATTCTAACAAAATATTTGATGATGTTGAATCTGACAATATGTGGGAAAAAGATTATGATAAAGGATACGATAGCTCATATTTCGAGGATGAAGTTCTTGAGTTTTCTTTTGAAAATCGTTCTAGAAATAGATGGAATAAACAGTTGGAAATACTTATAGTTCAAAAAATTTGTTTAAAGTAGGTTTGAAGTAGTGTGCGATGTTGTCAAACTTCCAGATTTAACCCATAAATACTCAACCAAGTTTGCTGTCCAAAGTTGTCTTTGGCACATTCATACTATTAAACTCTGCGGGGTTCCAACTTTTGAAATAAAGAAGTTAATCTCTAATCATACATGTGGTCGTGACCATAGGTAAGCCAGTAGTCGTTGGACTGCAGTTCAAGTAAAGGTGACTTTGAAGGAACACCCCAGTATAACACTTGGCCAAATTATCACGTATATTCAAAAATATTTTGGTACTATAATTTCGTATCGTAAGGAGTGGAGGGTAAACGAGTTTGTTGTATTGGAGTTGGTTGGATCATGGGATGAGTCATATCATATATTACCATCATATTGTGCAGAGTTAATGCGTGTTGATTCTGATGCCATCACTGTACTTGTATGTAGAGAAGAAGATAGGTTTACGAGATTTTTTTTTGGAGTTTTAGTGCTTGTATTAAGAGTTACAAAAATAACATAAGAGACATTATATCGATTGATGCAGCCCACTTAAAAGGTAAATACCATGGCCAACTCTTCATTGTAACTGGCTTAGATGGTAATAACAAGGTCTTCTCAATAGCCTTTGTAGTCGTCAAGAGTAAAAATACCAATTCATGGTCATGGTTTTTTGAATCCTCAGAGATAGAGTTATTGGAATTGAAAGTCAATTCATATTGATATTTGATCGTCACCTAGGCATTGTAGAGAGTGTCCCTCTTGTATTTCCTAACGTCATCCATGGGTTTTGTTTAAGACACCTATATGATAATTTTGTATATGAGTTTAAGAACATCATTGCCAAATAGAATATCTGAATGATGGGAAAGATATATAGCATTCCAACATTTGAACATGAAATGCTTAGGTTGCTCAACACTCAACCCAAATATTACAAATGGTTAAGTGCCATCGATCAAAAAAATGGACTAGAGCTTACTTTCTTGCCAAACAATATTGCATGATAACGATGAACATATCTAAATGTATGAACAAGGTTTTAAAGTTAGAAAGGGAACTTCTGATTACAGTTGTCTAATGATTTCTTTGAGTGGTCTGAAGAATGCAAAACATTCAAGGATCAGTTGACTCTTTTTGCTCTGTATGAAATTAAGAGATTTGATATTCCATCAAATTATGTGGATGTTCGTCAAACTGAAACTCATATTTACGAGGTTGGTGTACTTAAAAATAGATATGTTGTCGATCTGGAAAAGCTGAGTTGCACATGTCGTCATTATGACTAACTTTGTCTCCCATGCTTTCATGCCATTTCTACCATCAAGCAAGGAAAAATATCACCTTATGATTTTTTAAAAGATTGGTTTACAGTTGATCGATACCAAGAAGCATACAAGGATTCCATCAATCCCATTATTGATAAAAGTCAATGGATTGTTAGATATGATGACATGATCGTATCCCCGCTAGATGTCCTAATTCATCCCGGTAGGCCAAAGAAAAATAAGTTATAAAGTCAGTCCGAGAAGTATTTATATTATCGATATGGAAATTGTGGACGTCGTGGCCACAATCGTAGGAGATGTGTGTACCATTTTGCTTCATAATTATGATTGGCTTCTACTCGAAAAATAGTTATGAATATTTTTAAACAATTATGTTATCTTATTCTTATCACTATATAAAATACATTTTGATATAATATCAAGAGGATCATTTTGACATTGTATAAAATACATTTTAATATAATGTCAAAAGGATCCTTCAAACATTATATCAGAATAATTGTATTCAACTGTTCATATGATGAAAAATACAAAGAGATATTTTTGAGAAATAATGATCTTTTTATTTTATATGAGGTGTTCATAAAAATCCTTTTAATAAAATTAGTTGTTTTTTCATGAAATTCAATGTCAACAAGATCCTTCTAACATTATTCATTGTATTCAATTGTTCATAGGATAAAATATTTAAGAATTTCTAAATGGCTGAACATCTATTTCTTCGGTTAATGAACATGTTTAAACAAATTTATATCCTTTTTGGTTAATAAACATGCCTAAATAATCACTTAGGTATATGATTTTGATTTATTTTGTTACATTATGAAGTCGTTTAAACAATCAATTGGATTATGATGTGTAGACAACCTATTTTCATACTCACCTGATTAATCAACTCGTCAACTCGATTGCAACGGTTCCAAATGATAGATGTTTATTCCAATGCTTTATTTGTTACTAGATATGTTTCAAAAATTTGGATGAGGTATCTCGAACTGATAAAACTATAGAAACCACACTACGCTAGAAAAATATAACCCCAAAAACGAAGAACTCGCCGACAAAAAGAAGTTTTATGATAAAAATCACTAAAAAATGACCAAATTACCAAAATACCCCTATCTCAAAACATCCCTAGAGCCTACATTACGCTTAGGAAAACCTTTCAAACACATAAAACAACAAATCAAAATCAAATAAATCATTTCACCAGTTTTCACAAAATTCGACAAAATTATGAAAATGCCCCTCATAAAGTTCATGACCATTTCGCACAAAAAATTTCATAAATAACACAAACCAATATTCTCACTGAATTCCTTACGAAAAACAATTCCAAAACATCTTGGAACATTGAAAAATGACTTAAAACGCAAAAAAATCATCTCCAATGGTAAAATAGTAATTTTACAATTTTAATAATTAAAAATTATGAAATTAATAATTAAAACATTAATTAATGTAAAGTGAAATCTTAATTAAAATCTTAAAGTTAATCAAGTAAGACTAAAGTCAAAATCTTAAAGTCAATCAAGTGAAACTAAAGTCAAAATCTTAAAGTCAATCAAGTGAAACTAAAGTCAAAATCTTAAAGTCAATCAAGTAAGACTAAAAAAGTCAAATCTTAAAGTTAATCAAGTGAGACTAAAAGTCAAAACCCTAATAGAATTCTAATTAAACATTAATTCTATTTAAAACAATTCTAATTAAACTATAATTCTACCTAAAATAATTCTAATTAAAGTATAACTCTATTTAAAACAATTCTAATTAAACACTAACTCCATCAAAACAAGCACTTAAAAAATCTATAAATAGGGGTCCTTACAACCTATTTTAGTATGAAAAAATAAATCTTAAGAAAAATAAGTCAAAAAGCTCTCCTAGCCTCCCATAAACCCTAATTTTGAAATCCCAACTCCTTACCTAACATCCATACCCCAACTTCAGCTCAAAAATTACCTAGAAGCTCTTTCAAAACACCCCAGAAATTCATAAAACAAATTAAAAAAATTCACAAAGATCTTTATTTTGAAGATCCGAAGCGAATCCGGTAACAGAACGAAGCTAGGAGTGCTGTATGAAGAATTATTCTATCAAATCTGAGAGAACAAGACCGTTGTCTTCATAAAGGTAAAGATTTAAATTTTTTTTATTGATTAAGTCTTTTTAGCAATGTAGTTCTATTTGGGAATAAGTAGAGACCGGCGTTTACCAGGCGAGGTTGGTGTCTAACACCTTCCAACCCCGTAACGTAATCCCCGGACCCGTATTTTCTTTCGTAGATTAGTGTTATTTGTCTTTTAGAGTCAAAGTTCGGTTCTTAGGCCGTAATAACTAGGTGACGACTCCCAAACCTCAAAGGTCAAAAGCGGATCCACGCACCCTACGGATCGAGGGCGGTTTCAATGGCGACTCCGCTGGGGACATTTGAGGATCAGACTTGAAAAGCCCCAAGTATGGGAAGCATTGCCAGTAGGACCTAGTTTTTTAAAATTATTTTATTTTATTTTTAGTTATTTGTTTATTTGATTATTTTGTTTTTTGTATCATTCTTGTTTGCTCAATTATTGAGCACTGGTTTGGATGTTGAATATTTTATTTTGGTATTTGTTTATGGATTATCTAGGGTCATTCAGAATAATCTTAAAATCATGCAAGATTTCAAGAAGGTAATGGTCTAAAATAATGGGTGTTGACTCATTTTTATTTGGATTATTTTTTGATTTATATTATTTTTTATTAGTACCCTTTGGTTCAATTTTGGATATTTCGGATTTGGCATATAATTTTTCTTTTTGGTTCAATCTAGGGTCATTTTGAGGATGACCCTAAATAATGAAAGAATTAAATTGATATAAATTGAGGATGGAATGATGGTGGTTGGAATGTGAGTTATGGATTTTTTTTTTTTTTTTTTAAATTTGGATGAATTTTTTTAGCACGTTACTAGGCATAGGCGGCGAGTTGTGAAAAATAAATTATTTGTGAGTGATCTGTTAAGAAACAAAAATTTGCCTTTTTTAATGTTATTCATGATGAGGAGAGGATTTCAAGAAAAATATATATATATATATATATATATATATATATATATATATATATATATATATATATATATATATATATATATTTTTACGTGTGGTTTGCCGTTAGCAGAAATCTATTTCTACTGTTTTTATCTTCTTCTCCAATGAGAAGAGGACGAAAAAACAGCAAAGAAAAAAATGCCCTCCCCTTCTCTTTTCGTCTCTCTCTCTCCCTCCTTCATATCCCTCTCTCCCTCCTTCATATCCCTCTCTCCCTCTCTCTCTACCTAGCTTACTCTTGTTTTGGTTCTCCATAGTCTATAAATTGCAATCGTTTCTTGTTTCATGTAATCTTCTTCTTAGTTTCTCTTGATTTCTCCCCATTTTGCTTGTTTTCTTGGATTTCTATTCTCATAGATTATGTAATTAAAGGTTTATATTCTGGGTTTCTTGTTTCTAAGCTCTTAGATTCTTAGTTTCTCAAAGGGTATTTCTATGTTTGTGAATCATGTAAGGTAGGAGGAAGAGTTCTTCCTTGTGTTCTTGGTGCTCATTTCTTTGAATCATTTTGTTTAGGCTTTTTATGCATACCCATTTGCTCTAATTTGTTCTTTATAATCTTGAGTATGTTTGTGATCATGGGTTTTCGCTAATTTCACTATTTCGGATTTTTAAGCCCTTGTGATTAAGGACCTAGAAAGATCTCTGTGCCAATTATCTTTAGATTTTGAGGCTCTCGGTTCTAATTAGCTAATGCCCATTTGCTTCAAATTGTTTTAATCCATCCTGAATTCAGTTTACAACCATGGGTTTCCGCTAATTTCAGAGTTCTTTGTCTGTGGACCTTTGAAATTTGAATCTAAGGAGGATTGTCTGTTGAGTTCTTGCATGTAAGAGTCAGACCATGTAACTAATCTCTTAAATTTTGATGCATTTCAATTTTCCCGGGGAAATTGGTTTTGGTTGTATTTGTAATTGTAATCAGCTGATGGGTACATCCTTCAAATTGTTGAAAGGAGAGAGAATGGATCTTAGGTCTATCGAATCTATCCGTTAGTTGAGTTCTTAGAAGATGGAGAGTATTCGTTAATTTACAACCGTCGCAACTCCTAATGAACTCTGTTCTCTAGCATTACTGATGTGCACAAATATGGAAGTCAAGTAAGCAAGACGGATTGTACAAATACGATCCAAATAACATCTATCTTACATTAGTTCCTAATCGATTAATTTATTCTTCATAGCATAACACAACATACACATACAACATTCTTTTATACTCTTCAATATGTAAAGGTTCATATATGTAAAGAGTAATTCATGGATCAATTCAAGGGTCGCTAATAACATAGATAATAATGAATCCTATTTTGCTCTTCGTTCTGAATCCTTTATTTCTCAGCTATTCCTGTTCTTCAGCCCCATAGTTTCTCCTATTTTTCGTTGGTGATGTTAGTTTGAGTATCGTAATGGCCTCTCGAGTCACGTAATTCTACGTCCGAGTTTAGTGTTTTTTCAGTCCTTTCTATTGTTTCAATTGTGTGTCAAAGAAAAAAAAGGTTTTAAAAAAAAGAAACTAAGCTTAAAAAAATAAAAAATAAAACGTTTAAAAAAAAATTCTTTGTTTCAAAATTTTTTATTTTAAATAATATTTGGTATTTATCTTAAAAAAAATGGAACAATTTTTTTTAAACTGAATTCAGTTTTTCTTTATTTCTTTAAATTAAAAAAAATATTAAGAAAAAAAAAATATTACTCCTTATCTCAACAACTATTGTTGTTCTTCTCACCGGAGTTAATTATTTTACCTTACTTTTACCTTACTTGTGGTACAAGTAGGGGATCAAACCCAAAAGAAAGGAGGAATAGAGTTAAGCTAAGAAGATAAAATTCAAATTAATTAAAAGGAATTAAAACTATTTTTCTTTGTATTTTTAAACTTATAAGAAGATGTAAAATTGCTAGAAAATAAACTAAAGTAAATGAAATTAAAAACAAGTAAACTTATAAAATTAAAACACCATTGGAGGTGGATCTACCTAGAACATGTTGATGAGCAATTCCTAGTTTCTAGCCCTTTTATAACTCAATCATAAGGGCTGATGTTAGCTCCTTAGATCGGAAAGTTTTGCAAATGAAATGAAATAAGGGAATATAACAAAATAGAATTCTTTGAAAACATCCTACTACTAATTATCTAGTTTAAGCATACTTTATCTTGATCTAATCTAAGCATAAAGTATCTATATTAAGAATAAAATTTACAAGAAACTTAAAGAGAACTCATAAGCATTTTAAATAAAAGAAAGACATGAAATTAGAAATAACACAAGAACTTGCTCTAGACTTTTTCACTCTTCAATGGAGGGGAACTTAGCCTAATGTCATTGCAAGAGAGGGAAGATAAGAGATGAAATAACTTTCCTTCATTTCATGGAGAAACTTACAACTTCTTCTTCTTCTACTTCTTACAAGACTATTTAGCCACAAAAAAAAACTAGAAAATGAAAATACAAAAAATAAGAGAATAGACTAAGAGCCTTAGATTAAAGGAGTGTTAGATAAGAGAACCAAGATGGGACCCTTTCTCTAGAGTTTGAGGCTCTATTTATAGAGAAAAATGTGTGTAAAAGAGTCTAAAAGTAGCCTCCACTTTTCTTTGTATAAAAAGACAAAAGATGAGAATATGAGTTAAGGATTAAGACATTCCAAAATGGGCCCAAATGCTTTTGCCTTGAGATTTTGATTCCAAATTGTTGATTTTCTGCACAAGAAACACACGCAATTAAATTTATCAAGTAAATAAATTTATTTATATATATTTAAGTCTAATTAACATGCAACATGGTGTTTTGAGGCTTATCATGATTATTACCTTAATATGAAAAAATAGGTACAAAAATCAAGATAAATATTTGAAAAATATGTGTATAATTAAGTGTTTGGAGACACTCATCATACCCCCAAACTTACCTTTTTTTAGTTCCTAGAAAATAAAACTGTCACTTTCGCAGGTTCCTCGACTGCATTTAGCGAATGTAGCAAGTCCTTGAACCACTAGGTTACCCCTAATGGATGAGTTTGACTCGTGAAGGTTTGCAGAAAATATACCCACAAAATTTGAAAACAACTTTGAAGTAAAAATAGTCAAAATCAAAATTTATATTGAAAAGCACAAGTCTTTTTTTTTGTTTTGGTTGTGTCAATCAATTGGAAGTACTATTTGGTATAGAGTCCCAACCCTTATTTCTCTACGACAAAATTTAGACTAAAATTGACCTTTGAGCGATAGTGGTTCTAACTCAAAAATTTAAGAGATTAGATTTCCTAGAATGAGTTTCAACCTTCTAACTACTCAAGAATAGCTGGAGTAACTTAGGGTTTAATGTTAAACTTAGCATCATGTCTAGGATAGTGAAAAGTGTGGATATTCACTTTAATACCTCTAAGGGGCTTTATCTGTGATATTCCAGTATACTCACATTTTTACACTTGATGGCTTTCACCCTACTAAAGCTTTACATAAACTTTTGGATCTTAGATTTTTTTTTTGAAATAACTCTTTTTTTTTCTATTACTTCTTCACTCTTTTTCTAAGAAAAGTAAGCAACCCTTTTCAAGGTACCTAGTCTAATTCAATGGTTGCTGAATAAGGTGTATACAACTCAGTTCTGTTTTTCTTCTAATCAGCCAACCAATTGAACAAGGAAGTCAAAGTTCATCAAACCCAGTTTTTTCTTAAACTCTAGGTAGAAAGAAGGTAACAAGCTCTCTTAATACAATCTAGACTCTTGGTAACCTTATTAAAAGTGACTATAAATCAAAAGATAATTTTGCTCTAACTTTTGCCTAAGAGAAACACAAATGGAGACTCCAGATCATAACTTCTAATGAAAAACTGATTAAATATTTTTGACCAAGTGCTTAAAGATACAAGCTATGATTTTGAACAAAATACAACAAAGTCACCAACTAATTTATTTTTTCTTTTTTTTGAAATAAAAGAAGAAAATAATAAGTGGAAATCTGACCCATACACCCCCAAACTTAAACATTATATTGTCCTCAATATTTCAACATATACATGCAAAGGTAAAATTGAAATTGACAAAATGAAATGAAGTTTGTTAGATAGCACCTGAGAAAGACCTTACAGTCCTGTTGATATTTAACACAATATCCCCTGAAACGTGAGGGGTGCCTCTCAGAAGCACTAAGTTTAACGTCTTTAGCCAGACAAAAATAAAGTTAATTTTGATAGACGGGGTCATCGAGGAGAAGAACTTCTTCATGCGGAACATACTCGAGAAAAGATTTGAGATGTTGGTCATTCAGTTTGAAAGTAGATCCATCCTTAGGATTAAGGACTTCAACATCACCATGGGGTAGACTGTTTGGATAATATATGGGTCAGTCCATCGAGACTTAAGTTTTTCTGAAAAAAGGTAGAGTCTATTATCATACAACAAAACTCTTTGATTATGAATGAAATTCCTCCTAAGAATGTGCCTATCGTGAAAGAATTTGGTACGTTCTTTGTACCTTTTAGCACAATCATACGAGTCATTTATAATCTCTTCTAACTCGTCTAGTTGTAACTTTCGCTTGTCACCGGCTTATAAAAATTAAAGTTGAGGCACTTGATCGTCTAATATGCACGATGCTCGAGTTCTACATGGAGATGACAGGCCTTACTAAAAACTAACCGGTAAGGATACATCCCTATGGGTGTCTTGAATGTAGTCTTATAGGCCCAGAGTGAATCACTTAATCTCAAAGACCAATCTTTCCTTGAGGGATTGACTATTTTTTCTAAGATAGTCTTTATTTGCCTGTTAGAAATCTCCATTTGCCCACTTATTTGTGGGTGGTAAGGTTTGGCAACCTTATGCGTTATGAGGTATTTCTTCATCAACGCAGCGAAGATCTTGTTGCAAAAATGCGAGCCACTATCACTTATGATAGCTCGCAGAGTACCGAATCTTGAAAAAATCGTCTCCTTGATGAATTTTATCACAACCTTGTGATCGTTAGTTCTACATGCCACAGTTTCGACCTATTTTGATACATAATCAATGGCAACTAGGATATATTGGTAACCCTGGGATAGGATTTTGAGGCATTTCATTTCTCTTCGAGATTTTTCCTAATCTCTGACATCTATCACAAGATTTGCTAAACTAGTGGGCATCACGAAAAATACTAGGCCAGAAAAAACCACATTGTAAGATTTTCATAGCGGTCTTCTTACCACTGATGTGCCCTCCGTAGGCATGATTATGGCAAAACTTTAGGATATTGACTTGCTCACAGGTTGGAATACAACATCTAATGATTTGATCAAGACAATTCTTAAATAAGTATGGCTCATCCCAAAATATCATTCTTTTTTACAAAAGATGGAGTTTCTCTTGACTAGTCATTTTGACTGAGAATTGACCTGTAACTAGGTAGTTGAAAATGTCCGCATACCATGGAGCGTTAGCTTGAGAGATTTCCATAAGTTGCTCATTGGGAAAGGATTCAAAGATGGGTAAGGACTCCTCAGATGGCTTGTTAACTATCCTAGACAAGCGACCAGCTACGACATTTTCTGTCCTTTTTTTGTCTCGAATCTCGAGATCAAACTCTTTTAGCAGTAGAATCCAACAGATTAACCTTGCTTTAGCATCTTTCTTTGATAAAAGGTACTTCAATGCTGTGTGGTTTGTGTAGATCACAACTTTAGATCCTATGAGGTAGGGGCGGAATTTTTCAACGGCATAGACTACTGCTAGCATTTCCTTCTCTATTGTAGAGTAGTTAAGCTGAGCATCATTAAGGGTTTTACTAGCATATTGGATAGCATGAGGTTATTTTTCGATTCGCTAACCCAAAACAGCGCCTATTGCATAATACGAAGCGTCGCACATGACTTCGAATGGAATGCTCCAGTTTGGAGGTTGAATAATAGGTGCCGAGATTAACTCGGATTTGAGCTTGTTGAACGCAGAGAGACATGACTCTAAAAAGTCAAAAGGAACATCCTTTCCCAATAGCTCACATAAAGGCTTCGAGATTTTCCCGAAATCTTTAATGAATCTATGATAAAAACCTGCATGGCGTAGGAATGACCTAATTTCTTTAACCGTTTTAGGAGGTGGTAATTTTTTGATTAGACCTAACTTCGTCTTATCTACCTCAATCTCCTTAGTAGAAACAATGTGCCCTAGCACAATCCCCGATGTTACCATAAAATGGCATTTTTCCCAATTGAGGACTACATTGATATATTTACAACGTACAAGGACCAAAGTCAAGTGATGGAGACATTCCTCAAAACTTGGTCCGAAAACTGAAAAATCGTCCATGAACACTTTGAGATATCTTTCTAGCATGTCGGAGAATATACTCATCATACACCATTGAAAAGTAGTGGGTGCATTGCACAATTCAAATGGCATGCGATGATACGCAAAAGTTTTAAAGGGACAGGTGAGAGTTATTTTCTCTTGATTGATTGGAGCAACATGTATCTGGTTGTACCCAGAATAACCATCTAAGAAGTAATAGTAAGAATGTCATGCTAGATGCTCTAACATTTGATCAATGAAAGGTAAGGGGAAATGATCCTTAGGAGTCATCGAGTTGAGTTTCCTATAATCGATACACACTCTCTATCCATTTTGGACCCGAGTGGGGATTAATGTCTTGGTTCACTATCACAGTGATACCAGATTTCTTAGAAACTACTTGTATAGGACTCACCTAATGATTGTCAGAGATAGGATATATAATACCCGCATTTAGCAATTTCATCACTTCCATCCGAACCACGTCTTTTATGATAGGATTTAACCGTCCTTGAGGTTCTAAGGAAGGTTTAACAAAATCCTCTAAACGAATATGGTGCATCACCACAGATGGACTAATTTCCTTGTTGTCAGCTATGCTCCAACCAATAGCTTCTTGATGTTCTCTTAATACTCCTAACAACTGTCCCACTTGAACTTCATTAAGGTGAGAGGAAATGATCACGAGCAAGATTTGATTCTTGCCAAGAAATGCATATCTAAAGGTCTCTGGAAGCGACTTGAGTTCTAATTTTGAAGGCTTGACATGAGAAGGAACAAGATTGGATGTGCGCACAGGAAGCCTTTCAGCTTTTGTGTGCCACCTCACAGAAACTAAGAGTAGAACAGATTCAAGCAAAGCATTGACTTCGCTTATAGACTCTTCTACATCCAAGTCAAGGTCAAAGTGAGCCAAACATTTCGTTAGGGGATCAGAGTACCCTAATTCTTGATATGTTGGATTGACTAGCATATCTATTATGTTCACTTCCTCCATACCATCATCTACATCAATTCCTTAGAAATTGTAGAAGACATTCAGTTTCACTTTCATATCCCCAAATCCTAAAGTCATAATCCCATTTCTACAATGAATGACTGCGTCAGATGTGGCTAAGAATGGACGTCCTAAGATGATAGGAATATGACTGTTCAAATTGATGACTGGCTCTGTGTCTAAGACAACAAAGTCAACAAGAAAATAGAAATCTTTGACTTTAACTATCACGTCCTCAACTATACCCTTTGAAATTTTTATGGACCTATCGGCTAGACTCAACGTGATATCGGTGGATTTCAAAACCCCCAAACCATTGTTTATGAATCGAATATGGTAAAAGGTTCACACTGGCCCCTAAGTCTAAGAGAAATTTTTCGACCACTTGATTTCTAATATGAATGAAAATTGTTTGACATCTAGGATCCTTAAATTTTGGTGCAATCATTTGTTGGATGAGCGACGAAGCTTGGATTGCCATGATGGCTTCCTGAGGAAACGGTGTTTTCCTTTTAACTGTGGTCAAATCCTTTAGGAATTTCGCATAAGAAGGTATCTGCTTAATGACATCTAGGAATGGAATATTGATATGCACATTTTGGAAGACTTATAAGACACCCTCAAATTGCTTATCTTTTTTAGAATCTCTAAGATGATGGGGGAATGAAACTTTTGAAATTGGCAAAATGATGGGAGGATTCTCTAAATCTTTCTCCTTCTCTTTTAGAGACTTTATGACTTCTTTTTGAACTTTTTCCTTCTCTAAGACTTTTTCTCCCTTGTCAATAGGTCGGACCTTATTGTCTAGATTCTTTCCCGAACACAAGGTATGGATAGCCTGGATTGAGTCTTGTGGAGCTCCAGAATAGCTTCCTACTTCGTATTGACTTTTTCATCCATTTGGAATCAAAGGTTGATCTCTAGGGTTAGGGATAGTCTGACTAGGAAATTGACCTTTCTCTCTCCCACTCAAGGAGAGAGCTAACTGCCCCAACTGAACTTCCATCTTAGCTATGGATTGCGCAGTGACTTGGTTGATCTGAGTTTGATTTTGATGGATTTATTGTTGAGTTTGGATGAACTATTGTTGCTACCTTAACAACTCGGCAATCATAGATTCTAAGGACGACTGTTGTTGGGTAGGTTGTTGGTAATTGGTCATGGGATCTGGTATGATGGCTCTGCAATCTGTAGATTGTTGGGACTGATAAGGGACTTGAGGAACAATGGCTTTGTTTGTGGAAGAACCAAATTGCCTAAGAAAACTCTTATTGTAACTTGACGGATCACTAGATTGAATAGGTTCGTTCTATCTGTACGAGAAATTAGGATGGAACCTATTATCTGGGTGATACGTTTGGCTAAAAGAGTTCCGAGTTGGCTTCTTAAAAGTACTATAGCCATTAATCGCATTTACTTGTTCAACTTTGTTTAAGGCAAGGTGGGACAACACTCAACCAAATGGTCGTTGCCGTCACATATGACGCACAAAGAACTCGGTTCAACAGTCAATTGCGAAATTGTACGAGGGTCTAGGTGAGGTTTGGATGCTGAGATGCTAAATGCATCTAACTTCTTCGTGAGATTGTTCATCCCACTCACTAGACTAGACATAATATTTTTGAGATCAGGGTCTGCCTTCATCTCATATATACTTGTCTTTCTACCCGGATTATCTCTATCAAACTCTTCTTGGTTAGTGCTCCAATTTTGAGCACTCTCGGCTAACTCTACGAGGAAATCGTACGCTTGGTTGAGAGTCTGGTTCATGAACTAACCTTTATGCATTGACTCGACTAAGGTACGTTGATTCATTGTTAATCATCTATAAAAACTTTACACCAACTATGCTTTGTTAAAGCCATGGTGTGGGCACTTGACCAATAAATTATTGAATCTTTCCCAGGTTTGAGAAAATTCATCATCAGGACGGGCTCTAAAATTTCTAATAGAGTCCTTCATTTTCTCAATTTTGGCCACGGGGTAGAATTTGACCATAAATTTTCAGATAAAACATCCCAGGTAGATATGGAATTGGGTGTTAGGGAGTTCAACCACGCAGCTACGTGGTTTTTCAGGGATAACGGGAACAGAATAAGCTTGATACTCTTCTCATCTAGATTTTGATTTCTAAAAGTTTGACATATAGTCAAGAATCGATTAAGGTGAGTGTAAGGTTGTTCACGCTCTGAACCATGAAACTTAAGGAGCATATTGATGGTGGCAGCCCTAATTTCAAACTGAGGTGCATTGTTCAATGGTAACACAATGCATGTAGGAGGAGATGCAGAAGTGGAGCGAAGAGCTCATTGAGAGTTCGCTTTCGATCATCCATCATAACTACTGATGGTATCTTGCGTATCTTACTAATGGTACGTTCGATTTCAGGATCAAATGGTTCTAACACGATGTTTTGTGAACGTTTACCAAACATGCAAATCACACAGTCGATCAAACAATCAAGAAAAGAAAAGACTGGACCTAGATGGGCTGTCTAAAGCTAGATAGCTCCTAACTGGGTAGAAATAGCACAACTATCCTTCCAACTTGGTTCTATGAAGTCAAGTTTGAATCATTCGAATTTTTAGATTGGAGATGGCGCACAATGCATAAGTAATGACACTCTTAAGTCACCTTTCTTTCTTGAATAGATTGAGTATATCCCCTCAAAGGGCAAGATCTTTCTAGATACAAAAGATGATCAAGAAGCACAATTGACACAACTTGAAGCGGAATTTCTCATATTGAGCTCGTGGGCCTTATAGTCAAGTCTAATTGATTTTAATTAATTTGATTGGATGACTAGTGACTAAAAGCGCCCTCGATCCGCGGGGTGTGCGGATCCGCTTTTGACCCTTGAGGTTTGGGAGTCGCCACCTAGTTATTATGGTCTAGAAACCGATCAATGACTCTAAATAGATAAGAACTAATCTAGAATAGAAAAGCTGAATTCGGGAATCATGTTACGGGGTTGGAAGGTGTTAGGCACCAACCCCGCCCGACCAAAGCCGGTCTCTACTAACTTCCCAAATAAATTACATTGCTAAAAACCTAGATAAAAATAAATAAATAAAAAGTTATACCTTTCCGATAGCAAGGACTTTGTTCTCTCAGATCCGACAAAAATAGCTCCTTGTACCGTACTCCCTTGTTTCGTTCTGTCTCCGGATTTGATTTCGGATCTCCGAGGTAAGGTATCTCCTTATTTTTTTTATCTGGACTCTTCGAGTTTATTATGGATTTTGAAGCGTTTTTTGAGGGTTTTTAGGTGTTCTTTAGGCTAAAATCGAAGGAGGGATGTTAGGTACGGAGTTGGGGCTCCAAAACTAGGGTTTATGGGAGGCTAGGGGGCTTTTAGACCTACTTCTCTTAGGGTTTATGATTTGATACGAAAATAGGGTTTGAGCACCTCTATTTATAGATTTTTTTAGGGGTTGATTTTGATAGAGTTAGTATTTAGTTAGAGTTCTTTTAATTAGAGTTGTGTTTTAGTTATAATTGTTTTAGGTAGAATTGTGTTTTAATTAGAATTGTTTTTTAGTTAGCACTCTATTAGATAGAGTTATTATTTAATTAAAACTCTATTATGATCTTGACTTTTGGTCTTATTTGATTGATTTTTAATATTTTGACTTTAGTCTTAATTGATTGACTTTTAATATTTTGACTTTAGTCTTGCTTAATTGACTTTAATTTTGACTTTAGTCTCACTTGATTGACTTTAATACCTTGACCTTAGTCTTGCTTGATTGACTTTAAATTTTTGGAGAACCCCCCTCTAAAATATCTTTAATTTTTTTGACCCCCAAATGGAGGGGTCCTTAAAGAAATATCTCACGAACCCTCAACAATTTTACTTGAAAGTCCGATTGATCGATTTTTTTAATTCCAAATTTTAAATTAATTTCATTAATGTTTCACTTTAATTATTTAATATTTTATTTATTAATTTCGAAATTTTTAATTATGAAAATTGTGAAATTACCATTTTGCCCCCGGAGAGGACTTTTTGTGTTTTAAGTCGGTTTTTAATGTTCTAGGATGTTTTAGAATCGATTTTTCGTAAGGAATTCAATGGAAATATTGGTTTGTATCATTTATGAAATTTTTTGTGTGAAATGGTCATGAACTTTATGAGGGGCATTTTCGTAATTTTGTCAAATTTTGTGAAAATTGGTGAAATGATTTATTTGGTTTCAATTTATTATTTTATGTGTTTGAGATAGTTTTCCTAAGCGTAACGTAGGCTCTAGGGTTGTTTTGAGGTTAGAGGTATTTTCGTAATTTTATCATTTTTAGTGATTTTTATCGTGAAGCTTCTTTTTGGGTTTGCAAGATGATGATTTCTATGTTTCTAGAGTCGTATTTTCCTAACGTAGCGTGGTTTCTAAGATTTTGTCAGTTTGAGATACCTCATTCGGATTTCTGAAACATTTCTGGTAACAAAATAAAGTAATGAAAATAACATCCATCATTGGGAACCATTGCGATCGGATTGACGAGTTGATTCATCAGGCGAGTGCAAAAATAGGGTGTCTACAGATGCCCCTCTTTGGCAGAGGGTTGAAGCAAACTAGATAGTAAATCTATTTTGTTAGATAGTGCGATATCTGAATGCCAAAGGTAGTGACAGTTCATTTTGCAGCCTGATTTAGCAATTCGTCAGGTTGTTCGGATCCTTGAGGGTAAAGCTCTCCCTGAATTAAAAAATTGTCAGGTCCTTGAGCGCAAACTCTCACTGACAGTGTCAAATCCTTGAATTTTAGAAAATTCTCCTTGACTAATGTAACAACTGTGCAAGTGTGTGATTTAAAATCTGAGCATAATTTGAGTATAATCTGAGTATAAACTGAGCATAATTTGAATATAAACTGAGCATAAACTGAGCAAAATTCCGAGAAAAAACCCTCGACGGTAACTGAGCATAATTCCGAGAATACCCTCGATGGTAACTGAGCATAGTTCCAAGAAAACCCATGGTGGCATCTGAGCATAGTTCCGAGAAAACCCTCGGCGGCATCTGAGCATAATTCCAAGAACACCCTTGGCGGCATATGAGCATAGTTCCGAGAAAGCCCTCGGCGGCATCTGAGCATAATTCCAAGAAAACCCTTGGCGGCACCTGAGCATAATTCCAAGAAAACCCTTAGCAGCATCTGAGCATAGTTCCGAGAAAACCCTCGGCGGCATCTGAGCATAATTCCGAGAAAACCCTCGGCAGCATCTGAGCATAATTCCAAGAAAACCCTTAGCGGCATCTGAGCATAGTTCCGAGAAAACCCTCGGCGGCATCTGAGCATAGTTCCGAGAAAACCCTCGGCAATAATTGAGCATAGTTTCGAGAAAGCCCTCGACGGCATCTGAGCATAATTCCAAGAAAACCCTCGGCGGCACCTGAGCATAATTCCAAGAAAACCCTTAGCGGTATCTGAGCATAGTTCCGAGAAAACCCTCGGCGGCATCTGAGCAAAATTCTGAGAAAACCCTCGGCGGCATCTGAGCATAGTTCCGAGAAAACCCTCGGCGGTAATTGAGCATAGTTTCGAGAAAGCCCTCGGCGACATCTGAGCATAATTCCAAGAAAACCCTTGGCGGCACCTGAGCATAATTCCAAGAAAACCCTTGGCGGCATCTGAGCATAGTTCCGAGAAAACACTTGGCGGCATCTGAGCATAATTCCGAGAAAACCCTCGGCGGCATCTAAGCATAGTTTCGAGAAAACCCTCGGCGGTAACTGAGCATAGTTCCGAGAAAACCCTCGGCGGTAACTGAGCATAACTGGCAAAGGAATAAAGGAATTTTGGGAAATAAATAATGAATTTGGAGAAGACTGATTAGAATGAATCGAATGAATCTGGAAGAGAAATGATCGAATCCAAGAATGATTGGATCTGGAAGAGAAACTGGGAATGAAAGAATGCCATATTTCCTAATGAGTTATTAGTTGATCTCTGGACACAGTCAAATGTGAGATCCGAAGTGCTTTTGTTTGAACCTCAAGGTTTTATCCAAAAGTTTTATGAATTTAAAATCTGAGTTTTTTATTTCTTTTGAACCTCAAAAGTTTTTCGAAAAACTGTTATCAAGAGGGTTACCTTAAATTTGGGGTTCTCATTATCTCTTAGGATTAACATTGCTCAAAAACAAAATGCCCCTAGTTTGACAATGTACGTGGCATTGAAGATAATTGAACACATCATGCAAAAATTAAAAAAAAATGCCCTTAGTATAAGGGGGAAAAGTTACAAGAAAGAAAATGCCCCTTGTATGAAGGTTTGAAATATTTGATTACCACAAGCGCAATAAAGATCTAACTTTTAATTTTGATTAATTTTATTGAAGATTTTGAGTCAAGCTCAAGAGAACAAAATATTTTCTTTTGGGACTCATAATAGAATTCACCCTTTTCTCCATTGGTTCACTCGGGAAAGTAAGAATTTTCAGATCGATTGTAGACAAGATACTTGTGACTTCTGAGTCTATGCCTAGTTTAAGCTAAGTATTGGCCTTGATTATTCGGACTTCTGATGTTTCAGCTCGGACCGCTCTCAGCTTGGGATTTTCTTCTGTTTTTCTTTGTTGCTCTAACTTTTGCCTAGATCGCCTTTTCAGGTTTTCAATCTAGCGAGCTTGCTCTAGCTTTTGCCTAGATCGCCTTTTAAGGTTTTCGATCTAGCGAGCTCTTCTTTTTTTTCTTGGCACTGATTGTTGCCAAAGTTGTCCTTTCAGATTTTCAACCTTGCGAGCTTGCCTTAATTTTTGCCTAAGTCGCCCTTTTCGGGTTTTCAACTTAGTAGGCTTCATCATTTTTTATTTTTTTCTTCTCCTCTGAACTTCTGGAGTTGCTGTTTGATCATGCTTTGCTATCTTCCTTGACTTTTCGCACGGTACTTAGAAGGACTTTCATGGGTAAGCTTAGGACTGGGTATAAAAAGAAAGGAATTTTGAGGCTCAAAACCCAAATGAGCCTTATGTGGCACTTCCTTTTAAATTATTTCTTTTTTTTCTTAAATTTTCTTCCCCATTTTGAAGATATTTTTCTTTTCTTTTGAATTTTTTCTTGATTTTTTTTTATTGTGTGGGAAATATATATTTTTTATTTTGATGTGGTCGGGCCTGAAGTAACTTCTCAGGTTTCCTACGTACCCCAGAATTTTGGGATCAGACCAAAACGTAGTTCGAAGCTTCCCTCCCCTAGGTTAGGTGATCGGGCTGAGAAAGAAAAAGGCATAATTTTTCTTTTTGAAAAGGCTGCAAAGGGGTTGAGAAAGGATATGTTGGACTGGGTAACTAGGTAATATGAGGATTGATTCGGTCAAAGATGGCCTCCTTAAATTTAGTACCATTTGATTTGGTCAAGGTTGGTTGGTTCTGGTAATTCAATTCCATCATGATCTTGAAGTCTGATAGCTTTTCCTGGTAATATTTCCTTGACGATGAACGGACCTCCCCAATTTGGTTTAAACTTCCCCCTGGGATCAAAAATAGGTGCCATGTTCTCTTTGAGTACTAAATCCCCGACTTGTAAGTGACGGGCTTTGATCTTCTTGTCAAACGCACGGGCGACTCTTCTTTGATAAGCTTGCATGTGGTACAACGCTCTTAATCGTTTTTCTTCAATCAAATTCAATTCTTCATATCATTGGCGAACCCAATCTGCTTCTGACAGTTGACTTTCTAACAGAACCCTGAGAGACGGAATCTCCATTTCAACTGGCAAGACTGCTTCCATGCCATATACTAAGGAGTAAGGAGTAGCTCCGGTGGAGGATCGAATTGAGATTCGATATGCCCATAATGCAAATGGCAGTTTTTCTAACAAATCTCGATGTGATTGACACATTTTCCTGAGGATAGTCTTAATATTCTTATTAGCTGCTTCGACTGCTCCATTAGTTTGAGGGCGGTAAGGAGATGACTTATAGAGTGAGATTTTGAACTTTGAACACAATTTGATAACCTCAGCTTTGAAGTGTGACCCGTTATCAGAGATCAGCTCCGAAGGTACCCCGTATCGACTGATGATGTTCGTTTGAATAAACTTTGCAACTCGAGACGTAGTGAGGACAGCATAAGAGGCAGCTTCGACCCATTTGATAAAATAATCGATGGAAACTAGAATGTATTCGTACCCGTTTGATGCCTTAGGCGATATTTTACCAATAATGTCAATTCCCCAGACTGAGAATGGCCATGGTAAAGTCAGACCTACTAATTGAGATGGTGGCACATGTATAATGTTCGCATGTATTTGGCACTTATGACAGGTTTTGACCATGTGATGACAATCTGTTTCCATCGTGTGCCAATAGTATCCTTGTCTCATAATTTTCTTAGCTAACATTTTCCCACTCATTTGAGGGCCACATTCTCCTGAATGTAGTTCAATCATTATCTGTTCAGCTTGGTCTTCATCAACACACGACAAATGGATCCTATCATAAGACCTTTTGTATAAACTTCCTGCGCACAGGATGAATTGAGATGCTAATCTTAGTAGGGTTTGTCGTTCCTTCCTTGATGCTTCTTCCGAAAATTCTTGTTTTTCCAACACTTTCTTTACGTCTGTGTACCATAGCTTTCCATCAGGTAGTCGAGTAGTAATGTTTATCTGATGGCAGTATGCGGGTTTGTCTTTGACTTCAACAATGATCGGTCTCAATTCCATCCCAGGGGGCAAATGGATCATTGAAGATAAAGTTGCTAAGGAGTCAGCAAATCTGTTATCCTCCCTTGACAAGTGCTGGAACAGAATAGCTTTAAACTTACTGACTAAGTTTAACAAATACTCATGGTAGGATTTCAACTTTTCATCCCTAGTCTTCCATTCTTCCAATGACTGATGTATGACCAAGGCTGAATCCCCAAAAACTTCAATTTCTGTAATGCCTAGGTTCAAAGCAGTTTCGAGCCCCGCGATGCACGCCTCATATTCAGTCGTGTTATAAGTGTTCGAAAAGGCTAATTTAATAGCAATAGGAATGTGGCATCCTTCTGGAGAAAACATGACTGCCCCTATTCCATACCCATTTTGATTGGCGACTCCATCAAAGTACAACTGTCATGTTTGGTTCTGCGGTTCTTCTTTAACGTGCAAGATGTTCTCATCAGGGAATTGATCAACGGGCTTTATTCCTTCTACTAAAGGGTGATCTGTCAAGTATTCTGCTACAGCTCTCCCCTTGATGGATTTCTGTGTAACATGCGTGATGCCAAACTCTGATAGCAATAATAACCATTGCGCGGTTCTCCCTGTCAACGCCGGCTTCTCGAAAAGATACTTGAGGGGATCCATCCGAGATAATAGGATAATTGAATGAGATAGCATATAGTGCCGGAGTCTCTGAGTAGCCCATACCAATGCTAAGCAAGTTTTTTCCAATGATGAATATTTTCGTTCATACTCTAACATCTTCTTGCTGATGTAGTAGATGGCCCTTTCTTGGCGAATATCTTTTTCATACTGTGCAAGCATGCATCCCATAGCTTCTTCTGTGACTGATAGATAAAGAAGAAGTTGTTCACCCGGTGTAGGTGGGACCAAAATAGGTGGGTTTAAGAGATACTCCTTGACTTTGTCGAAAGCCTTTTGACATTGCTCATTCCAAATTGTTGGTTCATTCTTCTTAAGAAGCTTGAAAATAGGTTCACAGACGTTGGTGAGTTGAGCAATGTATCTACTAACATACTAAATTCTGCCTAGAAAACCTCGAATCTGCTTTTCGGTCTCAGGCGACGGCATCTCTTGGATAGCTTTAATCTTCACAGGGTCTACTTCGATCCCTCTTTGACTGACCACAAATCCCAATAGTTTTCCAGAAGTTACTCCAAATACACATTTCTGTGGGTTGAGGCGAAGTTGGTACTTTTGAATCCTTGTGAGAAACTTTTCTAGCGCAGTAACGTGCCCCAGTCTTTCCTTAGATTTGACTATCATATCATCTACATAGACTTCGACTTCCTTATGTATCATGTCATGTAGTAAAGTCGTGGCTGCTCTTTGATAGGTAGTTCCAGCGTTCTTCAAACAAAAATGCATGACCATGTAGCAGAAAGTCCCCTACTGTGTGATGAACTACATCTTTTGCATATCTCGAGGATCCATTTTTATTTGATTGTACCCCGAAAACCCATCCATGAAGGACAACAAAGCGTGTCCTGCTGTACTGTCCACTAGAACATCTATGTGTGGTAAAGGAAAACTATCTTTTGGACTTGCCTTATTTAAGTCTATGAAATCCACACACATTCTAACTTTTCCATCCTTTTTTGGTACCGGGACGACATTGGCAATCCACTCAGGGTATTCGACTACTTCTAAAAATCCAGCGGTAATCTGCTTCGTAACTTCTTCTTTAATTTTCAGAGTCCATTCCGGCTTCATACGTCGAAGTTTTTATTTGATTGGTCGAGCATCAAGATATAACGGAATCCGATGTTGGACAATATCTGTGCTTACCCCCGGCATATCCTCGTAAGACCACGCGAATACGTCTTTGAACTTTCTGAGTAAATCTACTATCCCTTTGCGTTTATTGGGAGATAAAGTGACCCCTATCCGAATTTCTTGAGGACTTTCTTTTGTTCCGAGGTTGATAACCTCTACTTCCTCTATTAGAGGTTGAGCCTGACGTTCCTCTTCTTGTTCAAGTAATTTGATTATTTCAGGGGGAGGTTCCTCGTCAGAAGATTCTCCCTCCGAAGCCAGATTATTAGTTAAATTATTATTACGCTCGGGGCAAGCAAAAATTTCTTTCATTGCATTGAAAAGAGATGGGGTAACAGGACTCATTGCAGACTTGACAGATTCGCTTGACTCAGCAGGAAAAATAGACTCACTAGAAATAACAGACTCAGCAGAAACAACTTACTTATTTGACTCAACAGAAATAAAGGACTCGACTGGCATGTCGGACTGAACAGGACTAATGGGACCGACAGACCCAGCCTTGACATGCAACACAGGACTGATTACATGATAATTTGATAGAGACCCAATAGCGGGTTTGATTACAGATTGAGGATTTGGGATTCCTTTCTCAACTGACAACACTAAGATACCATGATCTTCAATGAATAGTTGATCTATGTTGAGGGAATCCAGATCGAGCTACCAGTCTTCAACTTTCTTCTCCTTAACTTCTACGCTTGCTTCCTTTTCAGGTCATTCCATGCCAAAGAAGATTTCAAAGCCCGACAGACGAGTACCTGTGATGTGATCAATGAACGGTTCTGGGAACCCACAGTAGCGGAAGTCTTCTCCTTTTTTCACAAAATAACCATTGAGGATCTTTCGATAGGGCTTCATTTTAATGAGATCTGTGGTGTGCCTTTGCCTTTTAGCAATGGCCTTATCCCGTTTTGTCTTCCAGTATTGGGCCCAATCTTCCTTAGTAGGCCTATAACCTAGTCCGAATGTGCCGATGGCCTCTTTAATCACTGGTACCTCTTTAATACCTTGCTGCTTGCGAGCCCATACCAGGGAAGAATCTCATTCTCTTGAATATATTGGCCATGTAGCAATTAGAGGTATTTTTCATTGGAAAATGTTCTCTCATGGCTTGATCCCATTGGACTGAGCATATCTTTTCGAATTCAAACCCACTAAGTTCTATCCCCTGTTGTTCTGGCTGAATCTTAAGCAGTGGCTCATTCTTGGCCTCAGTACTATTTACGATCCCTACAATTTCAGCGTCTTCATGAAGAGTAATTACTAGCACATCCTTGATAAACTTGACCTTCTGGTGTAGCGTAGAAGGGATCGCTTTGATTTGGTGTAACCATGGTCTCCCTAACAGTAAATTGAAAGAAGACTGGATGTCAATAACCTGAAATTCCACAGGAAAGTCAGCTATGCCTGTGGATAATCAAAGGTGCAAGATTTCCAGTACATCCCTCTTGGTGTTATCATAGGCCCTAGCACCTTGATTAGTGGCTTGAGATCTTCGGTCTTAAACCCGAGACAAGTAGCAGTTTTCAGCGGGCAAACGTTCAATACACTCCCGTTATCAATCAAAACTAGAGGTACCCTCATCCCGTTGCAGTCAACTGTAATATGCAACGACTTAGTGTGGCTTGTCCCTCCTTTTGGGAGATCTGAGTCCGAGGAGGATAGGATATTCTCTACGTAAGTTGCCCCTACTATACTGGCCAACTGATCTGGAGAAATATCAAGGGAGACTTGGGCTGTGTTTAGTGCTTTGAGAACAACCTCCCTATGAGCAGTGGAAGCCATGAGTAAACCCCATACTGAGATATTGGCCCCTGATTTTTTCAACTACTTGATCACGGAGTTATCTTCTTCGATGCTTTCCTTAGTGGGATCTTCACCTTCTTTTCTTGCAGGGGCTGCAAGATTATCAATACAGAGTTCTTGTGGCTTAAAAACTCTTTTCCCTCGAGTCATATGTCTAACTTCATCACAGGAAAGGGGGAAAGGCTCATCTTCTTCAGTCAACAAGTATGGATCTTCGTCTGTCAAAGGTACAGGGCTTTTCAGATTCATTTGGGCCAACAAGTAACTAGTGAATGCAGGAGTATCGTAACGAGGCGGAGATAAACAATATGTATCATCCGAGGTTAGATCAAATGGCTCATAATTCGTAGTGAAAACCTCATCAGTGAAAGTTATCCCGGCAAGGGGGTAACTAGACGGTTTGACTTGGATTGGGTGGATAAGGGAAACATGGTTGAATAGTAATGGGGTGTGAGAAACCATGTTCAGGGTTGGTGGAGGTTGATAAGTAGGTAGTGGATTGGTGGTGACATTTGGTGGGCTGGGGATGGTGACCTTTTTGTTGTCAATAAGGTTTTGAATGGCATGGCTCAAGGTGATACATCGATCCGTGTGATGGCCAACATTTTGATGGAACTCGCAGAACACGTTAGCATTGTGTCCAGCTGGCAAGGGATTAGGTAAAGGTCGGGGTTGGATAGGGGTAAGAAGCCCTTTTTTCATCAATTTGTGAAGTGCTACAGTGAGACTCATCCCTAGATTGGTGAATTGACGCGAAGTTCGAGGTTGATTTGGGTGAACCTGGTTATTAGTCCGGGCCAGGGGTTGAGCTGGGGTAACTGAGGTATTGGCGATGTAAGTATGGTTGATATTGGATTTGGGAACATATGGTTTCTTAGGCTTGTTATCTGAGGGGTTGAAAAGAATCCCAGAGGCAAATGCATCCTCGAGTTGGCTTCCGGCTTGTAACAAGGATTCAAAAGTAGGGAGGTATTGGGCCACTAGGTGCTGAGCATATCCTTGAGAGAGGTTCTTTAGGATAATCGCTACTTGTTCCTTCTCCGAAGGTCTATCCCACATTTGAGAAGCCTTGGCCCTCCAGCGACCAATGAAATCAGTGAATGTCTCCCCATTTTTCTGTTTAGTTGCTTCCAAATCCCTTCTTGAGGTCTCAATTTCAGTACTGTATTTATACTAATGCTAGAAGGCCTTTAACATGTTCTCCCATGTACCCACAGTAACTGGATCTTGAGACATTAGCCAACGTAGTGCTGATCCTGATAAAGTCCTTTGGAACAACAATGTCATCTGTTCGTCGTTGAGCCCCATAGTGCGCATGTTTGTAACATACACCTTAAGATGTGTTTTCGCACACCCTGTCCCACTGAACTTGTCCATTTCAGGCATCACAAACTTCTCTAGCAAATAGATTCTAGGGATGCGATTCAGAGCTTCAATGCCTGCTGCAATTTCATCAATACCCTTAATGCTCTTCATAGCTGACTCCAATTGAGACATTCTGTTAGATAACGTCGAATTTTCATCAACATATTCTTCGTCTCCATTGAGCTCGAAGACTTCCCGTAGACGTTTCTCTTCAACCTTTTTTCCTTTTAGGTCATCTAGAGGAATTCCCATCGATTTCGAGGTCTGTTCTAACATTTTCACTTTGCTTTTTACATTGTTGATATCATTGGCAAAGGCTGCCAAGATCTTACGGATCTCTGTGAGCTCAAATTCTGAAGCCATCTCTGCTCGTTGACTTGGTACTGTGGTTCTTTCTAATCGACTGGACTTACGACTCCAACTAGGAGGTGGACGCTTGAGTTTGGGCGCAATGATAATCCTATATGACCCCATCAAAGGTAGATTTAGTCAATTTCAGTATTACCCCCTTGATAACATTTTAAAGAATCATTTTTTTAGGTCTGTGCACCAATCCGTTAATTAATCCATTTACACAATCCATTCACACAATGAGTATTCGAAAAGAAAATAAATATTTATTCAAAAAGAAATATAGTTTTATTGAAAATGATTGACAAACAATATGTTCTTATTAAAATATCTTTCAACAAATTTGATTTGAATTATTTTTACATGGGCGCTTGGCTTTGTCTTGATGGTCATCGGGATTGCTGTCAGGCTTGTCCTTCTTGGCTCTAACAACTGGCTCTCTGAATTCTGCCGGTCCGTCTGGATACTTTAAGGTGTGCTTGTTCCATGCTTTCTCAATGAGGTGTACTAACTTTTCAGTCAAAGGCTCGGGGGGAAAGAAAGCTTTGTGCTGGGGTAAGGATAATTCTATAGGTACATCGTACTGTTCTGAGATCAGATTATGATGGTAAAATGATGTTTCTTCTAAGCCGATCAGACAGACATAGTAGGATCCTTTGGTTCCTAGAACAGGGGGATCAGTCGGACACCTAAAATCGATATGACAGGCGAGGCGAGAGTCTAACCATTTGCTCTAAGCTTTGACTGAGCTGTGACGCACTAACAAGTTTCTCTTGGAAAAGTGTTCTAGCCTATATTTGAGGTTTGAGGGAACCTCTACGATTTTGAGACGGTCACAAAGCCACATATAAAGTAAGTAGGGGCTTCCTTTGAAGTTTTTCCGCTCACCATTTTTTATGGCATCTAAACCTGAGAAAATTTCAGCTAGGATGAGAGGTACTGGGTTGGCTTTCCTTGAGAGTTGAGAGACTATATCTATGAAGGACTCCGGGATAGTTTGGCCATCGCTATTGAAGGTCAGTATGTATTGGGCTAAGATTCCTAGGCACAATCGATAATCTTTAGTAGCTCGCCAGGCTTCGGGTTTTACATTGATAGGGTGACTGCGGGAGCGATACGGGCCCAGTAAAGGTACTAAATTCAATCTCCCGTCATGGACTAAGACCTTGGTTTCTTCCTTGGAAATGTTTAGTCTTGTGGCGAGTTCACCAGAATATTCGGTCTTCAATGAGGACCTGACTAGAGATCCTGAAGTGAATATCCTCATGATGCCACAATAATCCTCGTGAGTAGGGCATAAATGCATATACCCCATATGGAATATGTGGAGGTAGGGGTTCCATCGCTTAGCTATAGCGTGTAAGAGGTTCCAGTCTATCTCAAATTCGTGGAAGTAGAGAGCACTCCTCAACATGAATCTCCCAAAATTGATCTTCTCTACAGGGTGCATTCCTATGACGATTGTTTTGACTAACTGATCGATTGGGTTATAGCCGGCGGCTAACTCCTGGTTTGACACAAAAGGGTATTTTAGTACTCTTCCAAGGTCCATGTAAAAGATTAATTTTTTATTTTCTTTTGGAAAATCTTGTTCTTATGGAAAATATTTTCTGAAAAATATTTTTTCTTGGAAAACATTTTTTCTAGAGAACACTTTTTTTTTTTTTGGAAAACTTTATTTTCTGGAAAATATTTTCTTTTTCTTCTTTGAAAATTCGATTTCAATTTTGATTTAACTGGCCGGGTCCACCATGATTGTTGGATCGGGATGGACTAGGTCATTATTGTAAACGAATGGATTCTTTATTGGGTCGGTGCACCCATTTTAACTTTCAAAACGACATTTTTGATCCTTGAGGATTATCATACACTTTGATCTCATCATGCGCATCAATCACATACATTCATCAAACAACCCGGGAACACCTACGATAAATTGGAGTCGTGACCTACAGGGAAGGTTTCTAAACTCTAAGCTTACTACGTGCAATGCATTTTTATCTTGCCACCCTTGTCCAAGCACACCTATATACCTTTCGATACGTGGTGACTTGGTTTGATATACCGTATTGGTGATAATCTAAAACCTCAATTTACTTCTCTGAAGCCAAAAATAGCCAATTTGATCTCCAGTTGAGAGGTGGCGCACAATGCTAAGCAAGGGCCCACTTAAATACCTCTCGTCTAGAATAGACGTAGTCTATCCCCTCGTACAGTAGGGTACAGCGGGGCAAGATCTTGCTTAGGCACCGATTTTGACCAAGAAGTGCAACTGATATATACTTAGATTATCTTTTATACCTACGTGTACGAGTCAAGAGTTGTAGCTTTCATAAATGGTGCATCAATATACTAGTACTACGTTGGCAATCGGGACATGTGACTGTGTGGCTTACAATAGGTCAAAGGCTCAGGTCGCTCCAGCCTGGGTGCATCAATATACTTCTCAGAATCACCTGATCAGACGGTATTGATGCCCCAATTTGATATACCCTAAGGTACATGACTGGAGTTGTGGTTTTCATGAATGACGTCGCATCTCCGAAGAGACCGGGCCACGCACTAGTGCCACGTTGGCTAAATGGGATGTGTAAGTGAGTAAAACAGTAAACGTGCATGTGGTGTGTGCAAAACCGGGTGGGGTGTGCCCGGGGCCTTTTCCAAACGCATGGGCCCTTGGGTCCAATCAAACCAATCATTATAACATGAATTACATGAAATAACGAAATAAAATACTATCCCAATCACATGAATACTTAATCAATATCAAAACCATTCAAATTACATGCTTAAAGATAAGCATATCAAGCATATATATCCATGTTAGAAGCAAATATTTAATTCGAAATAGTTATTTATGTGTTTCAATCAAGGGTCATTTTGGACGGTCCAAAATCATTCAGAATTTTAAGGCACATTTGATCGAAGATAAATAGATAGTTGCTAGCATGGAAACTTCAAAATCAAATAACCCATTTTCCCCTTTTTTTTAAAAAAAAAAAAAAACAAAGTCCTAAAAAATTAACCCATAAGTGGATCGTTATTGACATGTCATTTTTTGCTAGTGTCACCCAAAATTTCGTGTAAATCAGTAAATAATTACTATGATTAAAATGACATTAAAAATTGATGTGTCAATAATAACTCACATAGAAACCAGAATTGTTCTCTATTGAATCATAGAGTGGGTTGCTAATTAGTCATCTTATTTTTGTCACATTTGCCAAACATCCATGATCTTATGGGTAAATCACATAAAACAGATGTGTGAGATTTCATCTACCCATAATACGTGAGATCACATTTTTTTTAAAAAAAAAAAAATATGAAATGAAGTGGCCGGTTGCCTCAATCAATTATCGATCTTATCGAGATCGATTTAAACCAATTAGCTCAAAACTCAACTCCAAGCAAGTTCCCTTTTGGAGCGCGAACCATACAACTAAATCGGGACTTACAAAACTGATTTCAAAAATTTGATTCCATTATAATGTAATTTTCTCTCAATCTTCAATATTGTAAGATCTGAAATCTCGAAAGACTGTTCAAATAAACAAATTAAAACTCAAGCTTTCTGAATCAAACAGCCCTTAAAACCCAAAATTAATTTTCAAAACATGCTCCAACCGAACCAAAAACTCGAAATGTAGCGGTGAATTTCGGCAGCAACTTGCAACTTCATAAAAAAAATTAATTATTGGAAAGGGAAAAGGAAAGAGAATCCGATTGCATCTACTGGGTATCCCTCTCTTGTGATTTCCAAAATTGGATTTTTTTTAAAAAAAAAAGAACAATCAGACTACTGCCATTAACGACCCATTAAAGCTCGAGCTCGAAGTGAAAAAAAAATCTGCATAAACTCTACTAACCACGGTTTCACTTCCCCTCTTCGTTGTATATTGAATACAATTCTTGTTTCAATTTTGAAAACCCAAGAACAGAGGAAGAATCCATGAGTTTTCTGTAAAAAAATCTATTTTTTTTTCGATGCTCCAACCCATAGATTGATTAGATCTATGATCTAAACCGATCGGGTAGAGTCGTTTCTTCAACTAAATGAGACAAGATGCAGACAAACAGATTTTAACAAAATGGTCTCTTTGTTGGGGACGATGAAATAAGATGTAAACAAAACAGATTTGCAAAAGAAGTCACCATTGAGGACGCTGAACTCGTTTTTAAACCGTTTGGGAAGATGATGTGGGAATAGGAGAAAAAAGATTTTGTTTATTACACCCCATTTCACACTCTCAAATGTTGTTATTAAGTGGGTGTGTAAACCGAAAGCCATCGTTATTATTAATGACACACCGACCCAAATCTCTTGTTGACAGAAACTCAAAACGAAAATTTTCTCTCTTTTTTTTTTCAAATTTTTTTAAAAAATTTCCCTCTTGCTGTCAATGGACAGCACTACTTTCTTAACCCAAAAAACTATTTTAAAACTAATTACACATGTTGTTTTTTTATTCCTTTTTTATTTTTTTTAAAAAAAACTAAAAAAAACACAACTCTGTCTAATGATCAATGGCACGCACCCTTAAAAAATAAAATAAAATAAAATAAAAATGAAAAATAAAAGAAAAAACCTACACACGTAAAAATTAAACGCCAATGGTCCACCAATCATCATATTATCTTCCATACAACCAACCATTCCGAAATCCTTCATTATTTAGGATCACGTTAGATGACCCTTGATTAACTTACAAGAATAGTATGTCAAAGTCAAATATTTAAAACACATGCTCAATAAAAAAATAAATAAATAAATAAAATACATAACAAAACACAAAGATATAAACAAAGAATAAAAAAATAAAAAAATAAAAACCTAGGTTATTTTAGCGATGCTCCCATACTTGGGGTTTTTCAAGTTTGATCCTCAATGTCCCCAGTGCAGTAGCCACTGAAAGCGCCCTCGATCTGTGGGGTGCGCGGATCCGCTTTTGACCCTTGAAGTTTGAGAGTCGCCACCTAGTTATTACGGTCTAGGAACCGATCAATGACTCTAAATAGATAAGAACTAATCTAGAACAGAAAAGCTGAATTCGGGGATCATGTTATGGGGTTGGAAGGTGTTAGGCACCAACCCCGCCCGGCCAAAGCCGGTCTCTACTAACTTCCGAAATAAATTACATTGCTAAAAACCTAGATAAAAATAAATAAATAAAAAGTTATACCTTTCCGATAGCAAGGACTTTGTTCCTTCAGATCCGACAAAAATAGCTCCTTGTACCGTATTCCCTTGCTTCGTTCTGTCTCCAGATTTGATTTCGGATCTCCAAGGTAAGGTATCTCCTTATTTTTTTGATCTGGACTCTTCGAGTTTATTACGGATTTTGAAGGGCTTTTAGGTGTTCTTTAGGCTAAAATCGAAGGAGGGATGTTAGGTAAGGAGTTGGGGCTCCAAAACTAGGGTTTATGAGAGGCTAGAGGGGCTTTTAGACCTACTTCTCTTAGGATTTATGATTTGATACGAAAATAGGGTGTGAGCACCTCTATTTATAGATTTTTTTAGGGGTTGATTTTGATAGAGTTAGTATTTAATTAGAGTTCTTTTAATTAGAGTTGTGTTTTAGTTAGAATTATTTTAGGTAGAATTGTGTTTTAATTAGAATTGTTTTAGGTAGAATTGTTTTTTAGTTAGAACTCTATTAGATAAACTTATTATTTAATTAGAACTCTATTTTGATTTTGACTTTTGGTCTTATTTGATTGATTTTTAATATTTTGACTTTAGTCTTAAGTGATTGACTTTTAATATTTTGACTTTAGTCTTGCTTAATTGACTTTAATTTTAACTTTAGTCTCACTTGATTGACTTTACTACCTTGACCTTAGTCTTGCTTGATTGACTTTAAATTTTTGGAGAACCCCCCTCTAAAATATCTTTAATTCTTTGGCCCTCAAATGGAGGGGTCCTTAAAGAAATATCTCACGAACCCTCAACAATTTTACTTGAAAGCCCGATTGATCGATTTTTTTAATTCAAAATTTTAAATTAATTTCATCAATGTTTCACTTTAATTATTTAATATTTTATTTATTAATTTCGAAATTTTTAATTATGAAAATTGTGAAATTACCATTTTGCCCCCGGAGAGGACTTTTTGTGTTTTAAGTCAGTTTTTAATGTTCTAGGATGTTTTAGAATCGATTTTTCATAAGAAATTTAATGAAAATATTGGTTTGTGTCATTTATGAAATTGTTGTGTGAAATGGTCATGAACTTTATGAGGGGCATTTTCGTAATTTTGTCAAATTCTGTGAAAATTTGTGAAATTATTTATTTGGTTTCAATTTGTTGTTTTATGTGTTTGAGAGAGTTTTCCTAAGCGTAACGTAGGCTCTAGGGTTGTTTTGAGGTTAGAGGTATTTTCGTAATTTTGTCAATTTTAGTGATTTTTATCGTGAAGCTTCTTTTTGGGTCTGCAAGATGATGATTTCTATATTTCTAGAGTCGTATTTTTCTAGCGTAGCATGATTTCTAAGATTTTGTCAGTTTGAGATACCTCATCCGGATTTCTGAAACATTTCTGGTAAAAAAATAAAGTAATGGAAATAACATCCATCATTGGAACCATTGCGATCGGATTGACGAGTTGATTAATCAGGCGAGTGCAAAAATGGGGTGTCTACAGTGAGTTGATTATCCTAATTAGGGCAAAGAATTGGTAATGACTTCCAATCATTATCTTATCATGCCATCCCTAGGAGAGGGGTTCTCCTTAATACTTAATTAACTATTCCAAGTGTGTGTAAATTAGAAAAATAACATACAGAGGCAAGGAGTAAGCCACTAGCAAAAAGAAACGTGGGTGTTTCGAGATTACCTCCCGTGCTAGACGGGGTGAAGACGGTTTGAGTCGACTTAGGCCACCAACTCCAATTTTGGTGTGCGAACCTAAGGAGCCATAACGGTATTGTCCTCCCGTCGTCCTTACTTAGTCTATTACAATCCAAGCCTTCTTAGATAATTAAAAAAATTACAAAGAATCTTATACAAGTGTTTCTAAAATAAAAAAATAAACTTAACTAAAGAGGGATTGAAAAGTGGGAAGGTATTGAGGCATCAAGTACTTGGCATAATTTGGAGTGAGATTCCTAAGGATGATCTTGACTTGTTCCTTCTCTTGAGGTCGGTCCCACAATTGAGCGCTTTAGCTCTCCATCGAGCAATGAACTAAGTGAAAGTTTCCCCGGGCTTCTGTTTAGTAGTTTCTAGGTCCCTTCTTGTGAGTTCAATATCCGTGTTGAATGAATACCGACCAATAAATTCTTTCATCAATTCATGTCATGTTCTTACCCGAGATGAGTCCAATGACATTAACTAGTGTAGGGCAGGACCTGTAAGGGTTCTTTGAAAAAGTTGAGCCATCTGTTCTTCACTCAGACCCTGAGATTGCATTATGCTGACATATACCAGTGAGTCCTAGGGCATCCAATCCCGTCAAACTTCTCTATGTCTGGCATTGTGAACTTCTCTAGCAGACAGACCGTGGGAAATAAGGTCATTGCCCCTAATCCAAGAACAAGATTGTCGGGGTCTTTGATATTCTTCAAAGCAATTTCAACCTGAGTTATTCGATGAGCTAAGATAGGGTTGACAGGTAATTCATTATCTTCTTGGTCTTCGACGAGGTCAAATACAGCCTGAGATTCTATAGCTTTATCTTTTTTCTTTTCAATTTTCAGGGATTCAATTTGTGTTTGAACAGAAGCAATAATCTGTGCTTGAAAAGATTCTAAAATCTGACAGAACGCAGCTTCATTCATAGTACTCGTTTCTTCTTGTGGCAAAGACTGACTACTTGGCAATGATACTCTAGAAAGACGATTTTTTTTACGGACCCAAAGTGGTACAGATGGTGGTTTAGAACGTTTAAGATCAATTATCACCTGATTGGAAGTACACCAAGATTAATCATTGATTCTGAAAGTTTGATTCTTAACCACATAATTAAAATTTAGAGATTAGCTTAAGTTCGACGGGAAATATTGAATCCAATTGCACTATAAGTCTATAGTGACCAAGAAGGTGAAAAAGGTTAGTCATAGGTCTGTCCCTAATTGGGATAGAACCTCTGATCAGACGAAATAATTTTGACCCTAGGATCGCATCTATTTGGTATAAAATGGTTTGAATATTAGAAAGTAAAATCAATTACTCCAAACAGTTTGGTATTGATCAGTTTGATCCATTTGTCTACTAGGCCAACTGGTTTAATTGGTTCAAATTGATCGGTACATTTCATCAATTGGGTCAGACCGATATTGCAGGTCTAATTTGAACGGTCTGGATCCATCCACCCACTTACCTGTTGGTTGGATTGATTAGAGCAACTCGGGAACACCCATAGTCGGTTCGGGTCGTGACCTATAGGAAGGTTCCTAGACTCTAAGTTTACTATTTGCATTGCAATTTATCTGACTACCCTTATCCAAGTACACCTATATACCTCTCGAGCGTACTCAATCAGATGGTACGTGGTGACTTGGTTTGATATACTGTACAGGTAATAATCTAACACTTCAACTCACTTCTCTGAAGACAAAAGCAACCAGTTTAATCCTCAGATCAGAGGTGGTGCACAATGCTTGAGCAAAGACACTCTTAAATCACCTCTTTTCTAGAATAAACGTAGTCTATCCTTTTAGTATCATAGTACATCGAAGCAGAATCTTACTTAGGCACTGGTTTTGACCAAGAAGTACAACTGATGTACTTGGATTATCTTTGATATACCTATGGGTACGAGTCAAGAGTTGTAGCTTTTATAAATGATTTGGCATCCCACAAGGGGACCGACCACGTACTAGTACTACGTTGGCAAACAAGACATGTGACTGTGCAGTTTACAATAGGTCAAAGGCTCAGGTCGATCCAGCCTGGGTGCATCGATATACCTTTCAGAATCACCTGATCAAACGGTACGATGCCCCAGTTTTATATACCCTAAGGTACGTGACTGAAGTTGTGGTTTTCATTAATAACGTCGCATCTCCGAAGAGACCGGACCACGCACTAGTGCCACGTTGGCTATATGGGACATGTAAGAGTGCAAAGCAATAAACGTGCCAGTGGTGTGTGCAATATAGGGTGGGGTGTGCCCAGGGCCTTTTTCACACATATGGGCCTGATCATATCATCATACATTGGATTTCACATAAATATTAGCCAAAATAAATACCAATCCAATAACATTTTTAAAATCACAAATAAGCACATCAATTATATATCTTATCAAGATCAAATGGCAAATCAATTAACGAGCATGGCATATAATAATTGATCAAACCCAAACATTGCAATAGGCAAATCACAAATAAGCACATCAATTATATATCTTATCAAGATCAAATGGCAAATCAATTAACGAGCATGGCATATAATAATTGATCAAACCCAAACATTGCAATAGGCATAATTTTTATAATTTTTAAGGTCCAATCCAGGTTATTTTGGATGATCTTAAACAAATTGGGATTTCAATGGACATTAAATTGAGGATAAAATGATTATTGAAGAGATGAGAGATTAATCCTTTTTTTTATTATTTTAAAAAACCAAAAAACTAAAAAAACTAAAAATCAAGATCCTAGAAAAACATATCCAAGAAGTGAGTTGTTATTGCCATACCAACTTTTACCAATGTCACCCCAATGTAAATCACCAAGTAATTACTATAATTAAGGTAACATTAGAAAAATTGGTATGCCAATAAAGAGACTATCTTTGGCCACGGAGAGGGCAACCAATAATTCTCTCATTTTTTATTATTTTTAATTTCTTATAATTGCCTTTTAATCTCCAAAAATAGAAATTTATAAAAATATCTATAAAGAATATATCTGAATTCTCAAGAGTCCTCTCTTTTTTTATTACCACATGGTGAGGTTAATAACCGTTAGTAAAAAAAAATCTTACTAAATTTCTGAGGTTAGCTCTGTTTTTTGAAAATTACACTTGTTTTGAAGAACACCCTTTCAGTAAGGAAAGTGATTTTCTTGGCTAAATTGAACTTCAAGTGGGACCCATGCGCATGATTAATCATTTAAAATACCCATCCAAACTCTTGTTTGAGAAATCAACATTAAGGAATTGAGGGTAAAAAACATATGGATCCCGCCTCAAAGCTTGTTAAGTGACAAACTTTTAAAATATATATATATATATATATATTCTTTTTTTAAAACAAATGCAGCATTAAGTCTGTCAAGAATTTTTTTTTTTTTACCTTTGTTGCTGTTGCTTAACAGCAAACAGTTCTTGCTATTTTTTTTTTTTTGACTGCCTAAAGACAAACACACACCCTTTCTTTCTCTGGTTCTGGTTGGCCAACATTGCTGCCCTTTTATCTTTTATGAGGTCCAAACCTGAATTTGACCTGGGGCTCGCGTATTTTTGAATCTCCTTGCCTGCTGTTGATTCATTTTCAATCATGGAGTAACATCATCAATTGCCATGCACAAAAGCATCCGAGGCCGAATCATTGTGACAATGCAATTTATACATTTAAAAAAAAAACTTCTTCATACGTTTTTTTTGGAGGTTCTGTCCATCGGGATGGAAACACAGATGAATAATTCCATTCACGTCTAAATACAAATTATCAAATTCAATGCAATTAGGATTTATCTGTTCGGGTACCAGACAATGAGAAGGGAAGGATTTCCCTAGGACCACACGTCCAATCTGTACAGATTCTTATCAGCACATTTGCCTTCAATTGGTAATTTCCTTTTTCTGTTACTTATCTACAACACCATGATAGAGGTTCATAAATTCAGGTGATGTGGTTCAGCCTTACCTTCATTGCACTTATCTTTGTTTGCACTAGATGAAGAGATGCACCTCCAATGAAATATTCCGATGAAAGCCATCCACGAAGTATCGTAAGAGAGAATGTTTCCTCATGGGTTTGCCAACTTCCCTACCAATTCCACGATTCCATAAGGGTGTTTCTATCCATGGCTCTGTACCAGAGCTTCAACCCTTTTCATTTAAATTTTAGAACGAAGAATAAGAGTAAAGATGAACACCAGAGAGGACACAAATGAAGTTTTTATGGTTTCTTAAGGGTATTTGGCGAATTCGAAGACAACAAGACTAAGAATAAAATGAGTATAATAGAGAGAGAGAGAGCAACATGAAGGAAAAAGAAAAGAAACGTTGTCTCTTTCTTCACTTTACTATTTTTTCTTCACAGACAGAAGAGAAAGAGAAAAGAAGAAGAAAGGAAGAATAGAAAGAACAAAAGAAAAAAAAAACTTTTGTTAACCGCACTGTAGACACCTCATTTTTGCACTCGCCTGATTAATCAACTCGTCAACCTGATCGCAATGATTCCCAATGATGGATGTTTATTCCATTTCTTTATTTTGTTACCAGAAATGTTTCAGAAATCCGGATGAGGTATCTCGAACTGACAAAACCTTAAAAACCACGCTACGCTAGGAAAATACGATTCCAGAAACATAGAAATCATCATCTTGCAGACCCAAAAAGAAGCTTTACGATAAAAATCACTAAAAATTGACCAAATTACCAAAATACCCCTAACATCAAAACAACCCTAGAGCCTATGTTACGATTAGGAAAACCCTTTCGAACACATAAAACAACAAATCGAAACCAAATAAATCATTTCTCCAATTTTAACAGAATTCGACAAAATTAGGAAAATGCCCCTCACAAAGTTCATGACCATTTCACACAAAAATTTCATAAATGACACAAATTAATATTTCCATTGAATTCCTTACGAAAAATCGATTCTAAAACATCCTAGAACATTAAAAACTAACTTAAAACGTGAAAAGTCCTATTCGGGGGTAAAACGGTAATTTCACAATTTTCATAATTAAAATTTTTGAAATTAATAAATAAAATATTAAATAATTAAAGTGAAATATTAATGAAATTAATTTAAAATTTTGAACTAAAAAAATTGATCAATCGGATTCTCATGAAAAATTGTTAAGGGTTCATGAGATATTTCTTTAAGGACCCCTCCATTTGGGGGTCCAAAGAATTAAAGATATAATAGAGGGGGGTTCTCCAAAAATTTAAAGTCAATTAAGCAAGACTAAAGTCAAGATATTAAAAGTCAATCATGTAAGACTAAAGTCAAAATTAAAGTCAATTAAGCAAGACTAAAGTCAAGATATTAAAAGTCAATCAATTAAGACTAAAGTCAAGATATTAAAAGTCAATTAATTAAGACTAAAGTCAAAATATTAAAAGTCAATCAAATAAGACCAAAAGTCAAAACCCTAATAGAGTTCTAATTAAATAATAACTATATTTAATAGAGTTCTAACTAAAATACAACTCTACCTAAAACAATTTTAATTAAAACACAACTCTACCTGAAACAATTCTAACTAAAATACAACTCTAACTAAAAGAATTCTAATCAAACACTAATGATATCTAAATCAACCCTTAAAAAATCTATAAATAGGGGTCCTCACACCCTATTTTCGTATCAAATCATAAACCCTAAGAGAAATAGGTCTAAAAGCCCCCCTAACCTCCTATAAACCTTAGTTTTGGAGCCCCAACTCCTTACCTAACATCCATTCTTCGATTTTAGCCTAAAAAATACCTAAAAGCCCTTCAAAAACACCCCAAAATCTATAACAAACTCGAAGAATTTAGATAAAAAAAGAGATACCTTGCCTCAAAGATTAGAAAATAAATTCGAAGACAGAACGCAGCTTTGGCCAGGCGGGGTTGGTACCTAACACCTTCCAAACCCGTAATGTGATCCCCGGATTCAGTTTTTTCTATTCAAGATTAGTTCTTTATCTGTTTAGAGTCATTGATCGGTTCCTAGACCGTAATAACTAGGTGGCGACTTCCAAACCTCAAGGGTCAAAAGCGGATCCGCGCACCCCGCAGATCAAGGGCGCTTTCAGTGGCGACTCCACTGGGGACATTGAGGATCAGACTTGAAAAACCCCAAGTATGGGAACATTGCCATATTGACCTAGTTTTTATTTTTTACTATTTTTTATTTTTTATTTTTTATTTTTAGTTCAGTTTATGTTGTTTGTTTATCTTTTTTTGTTCGATTATTGATTGTGTGTTTGGACTTTAAATATCGGATATTTTGGCATATTATTCTTATGGTTCTATCAAACATTATCTTTGTGGTTTAAACGAGGTTTGTTTAGGGTGATCCTAAATAATGAAGGGTTTCGAAATGGTTGATTTTATTGAAGATAGTACGATGATTGTTGGACCATGACTTTTGGTTTTTTATTACGTGTGTAGATTTTTATTTTTATTTTTTAGGGTGCGTGCGGTTGATCCTTGGACGTCGTTTTGTTTTCTTAATTTTTTTTTTAAAAAAATGTGTAATCAGCTTTTTTTCAAATAAAATAATTTTTTTTTTTTAGGAAAGTAGTGATGTCCATTGACAGCAAGAAGGAAATAAAAAGGGTTTAAAAAAAAGAATTTAAGGTTCTATCAATAGCAGTAACGTGCTGATGCGCGTGGTGTGCCATGAATAAGTTGATGTTTTTTTTTGTTTACACCACCAATACATGATGATATGTTGGGTGTGCCAAAATAAATTTTTTTAAATCTGCACATCGTCTTCTTCCCCAATGGAAGAAACAATAAACCAGTAAGAAAAAAAAACAGCAAGAGAGAGGAACGCCTCTCTCTCTCTCTCTCTTGCTCTCTCAAGAAATATTTGGTCAGGGTTGATTTTCGTTGTCCAACCCAAAATCTGGTTTTGCAAAAAAAAAAAACGTAAATCATTGATCTTGATCAATGTATCATCAGAAGCAACCAAGAACACGAAAAAAAGTAGAGCCTTACACTTCTGTTTACAACTATAAGCCAACATTTACACAATTGTTGTTAACAGAATGAATTTGAAGTACAACAAGCAAACCCACTATGAGATGACATCATTGTTACCATAGTTGTATGGAGGGAAAAAAAATGGGGTCAAGACCATAAAAGGGATAGATACCCTTCCTTTTACTTGTAAGAGGGCTTTCCCAGAATCCTTACCAAAAATTGTCCTTGGTAATTCCACTAAGATTCTACACTGGTGATCTTGGAAGATTGATTTTCACCATAAAAATTTAGAATTTGGCATTGGCTGTGGCCATGAGCTTTGGGAATATTCATCCTTCAAGTTTTGGGTCGACTGATTTGTTTTGTAATTATTAACCAAAACTTCACAAGTTGTGCATGGTGCAAATTTTTAGCCAACATTTTAAACTTAAATCTGGTGGTTAGTATCTCTTAGTTGGCAGATGTAGTTTTTCCATCAACCATTAATTAGTAAGTTGATATTTTTTAAGCCTACATTGTTAAATTGTCTTTTGACAAATTCAAGTTTTTAAGCCAACATATTTAAACCTAAAAAAAAAAAAAATCTCCCCATCCTCAAAAATCATTCTATTTTCAATTTAACATCCTTGGAAAATCTAAATTATTTCGGGTCACCCAAAATAATCCCGATTAGACCATAAAAAAATAAAATAAAAAAAAATCCTTGTGGCTTGGATTAAAAAATTGGGTGTTTGTTTGTGATTATTAGTCTCTATGTTATTCCCATTGATTGTATATCTAACATGCCATGATTGATACATGTGATTTTATTGCTTTGATTTTAATTTCGATGTGATTTGTTTTCGCAATATCTTGATTAATATTTCCATGAAATCCATGTTATGATAGTATGATCAGGCCCATTTGTTTGAAAAAGGCCCCGGGCACACCCCACCTTATTTTGCACACACCACATGCACGTTTACTGTTTTGCACGCTCGCACGTCCCACTTAGCCAACGTGGTACTAGTGTGTGGCCCGGTCTCCTCGGAGATGAGACGTCATTCATGAAAACCACAACTCCAGTCACGTACTTTAGGGTATATCAAACTGGGGCATCAATATCGTCTGATCAGGTGATTCTGAGAGGTATATTGATGCACCCAGGCTGGAGTGACCTGAGCCTTTGACCTATTGTAAGCCACACAGTCACATGTCCCAATTGCCAACGTAGTACTAGTACATGGTCGGTCACCTCGTGGGATGCCAAACCATTTACGAAAGCTACAACTCTTGACTCGTACCCATAGGTATGTAAAAGATAATCTAAGTATATCAATTGCACTTCTTGGTCAAAATCGGTGTCTAAGCAAGATCTTGCCCCGCTGTACCCTACTGTACGAGGGGGATAGACTACGTCTATTCTAGACGAGAGGTATTTAAGTGGGCCCTTGGTCAGCATTGTGCGCCACCTCTCAACTGGAGATCAAACTGGCTGTTTTTGACTTTAGAAAAGTGAATTGAGGTTCTAGATTATCACATATACGGTATATCAAACCAAGTCACCACGTATCGAAAAGTATATAGGTGTGCTTGGGCAAGGGTGGCCAGATAAAAATGCATTACACGTAGTAAGCTTAGAGTCTAGAAACCTTCCCAGTAGGTCACGACTCGAACTTATCGTGGGTGTTCCCCGGGTTGTTTATTTAATGGAACCTTTTGATTGATGAATGTATGTGAATGATGTGAATGGTGAGATCAAAATGTATGACGGCCCTCAAGGATTAAAGTTTTTCTTTTAACTGATTAAAATAGGCGCACCAACCCAGTAAAGAATCCACTTTTTCATAATAATGACCAGTCTATCCCGATCCAACAATCATGATGGACCAGGCCATTTAAATCCAAATGGAAATCAAATTTTCAAAGTAAAAATAATTTATAGAAAGAAAATATTTTCCAGAGAAGAATGTTTTCTAAAAGAAGTGTTCTTTGAAAAAATGTTTTTAAAGAAAAAATATTTTCCAAAAATGTTTTCTATAAGAACAAGGTTTTCTGAAAGGAAAATGCTTTCTAAAAGAAAATAAGGAGAAAATTGATATTTTACATGGACCTTGGAAGAGTACTAAAATACCCTTTTGTGTCAAACTAGGATGCTATCGCAGGCAATAACCCAATCGATCAGTTAGTCAAAACAACCGTCATAGGAATGTACCCTATAGAGAAGATCAATTTTGGGAGATTCATGTTGAGGAGTGCCCTTTACTTCCACGAATTTGAGATAGACTGGAACCTCTACATGCTATGGCTAAGCGATGGAACCCCTATCTTCACATATTCCATATGAGATATATGCATTTGTGCCCTACTCACGAGGATTATTGTGGCATCATGAGGATATCCACTTCAGGACCTCTAGTCAGGCCCTCTTTGAAGATCGGATATTCCGGTGACCTCGCCATAGGACTGAACATTTCTAAAGAAGAAGCCAAGGCTTTAGTCCATGATGGGAGATTGAACTTAGTACCTTTATTGGGCCCGTATCGCTCCTGCAGTCATCCTATCAATGTAAAACCTGAAGCCTGGCGAGCCACTAGAGATTATCGATTATGCCTAGGAATCTTAGCCCAATACATACTGACCTCCAATAGTGATGGCCAAACTATCCCTGAGTCCTTCATAGATATAGCCTTTCAACTCTCAAGGAAAGCTAACCCGGTACCTCTCATCCTATCTGAAACTTTCTCGGGTTTAGATGCCATAAAAAACGGTGAGTAGGAAACTTTCAAAGGAAGCCCCTACTTACTTTATATGTGGCTTTGTGATCGTCTCAAAATCGTAGATGTTCCCTCAAACCTCGAATATGGACCAGAACACTTTTCCAAGAAAAACCTATTAGTATGTCACAACTCAGTCAAAACTTGGAGCAAATGGTTAGACTCTCGCCTTGCCTGTCATATCGATTTTAGGTGCCCTTGGTGGATGACTGATCCCCATGTTCTAGGAACCAAAGGATCATACTATGTCCGTCTCATTGGTTTAGAAGAAACATCTTTTTACCATCCTAATCTGATCCCAGAACAGTACAACGTACCTATAGAGTTATCTTTACCTCAACACAAAACTTTCTTTCCCCCCGAGCCTTTGACTGAAAAGTTAATACACCTCATTGAGAAAGCTTGGAACAAGCGCACCTTAGGGTATCCAGACGGACCATCAGAATTCAAAGAGCCAGTTGTTAGAGTCAAGAGGGTCAAGCCTGACAGCAATCCTGATGACCATTAAGATAAAGCCAAGCGTCCATGTAAAAATAATTCAAGTCAAAGTTGTTGAAAGATGTTTTAATAAGAATATTTCTTTGTCAATCATTGTCATTAAAACTATGTTTCTTTTAAATAAATATTTATTTTCTTTTCGAATACTCATTGTGTGAATGGGTTAATTAATGGATTGGTGCACAAACCTCAATAAAATGATTTCTTAAAATGTTATCAAGGGGGTAATACTGAAATTGACTAAATCTACCTTTGATGGGATCATATAGGATTATCATTGCGCCTAAACTCAAGCGTCCACCTCTTAGTTGGAGTCGTAAGTCCAGTCGGTTAGAACAAACCACAGTACCAAGTCAACAAGCAGAGATGGCTTCAGAATCTGAGCTCACAGAGATCCATAAGATCTTGGCAGCCTTTGCCAATGATATCAACAGTATAAAAGGAAAAGTGGAAGTGTTAGAACAGACCTCGGAATCGACGGGTAATCCTCTAGATGACCCAAAAGTGGAAAAGGTAGAAGAGAAACGTCCACGTGAAGTCTTCGAACTCGACGGAGACGAAGAATATGTTGATGAAAATTCAGCATAATCTAACAAAATGTCTCAATTGCAGTCAGTTATGAAGAGTATAAAGGGTATTGATGAAATTACAGCAGGCATTGAAGCTCTGAACCGCATCCCTAGAATCCATTTGCTAGAGAAGTTTGCGATGCCTGAAATGGATAAATTCCGTGGGACAGGATGTGCGAAAACAAATCTTAAGGTGTATATTACCAACATGCGTACTATGAGGCTCAGCGACGAACATATGACATTATTGTTCCAAAGAACTTTATCAGGATCAACATTGCGTTGGCTAATGTCTCAAGATCTAGTTACTGTGGGTACGTGGGAGAACATGTCAAAGGCCTTTTGGCATCAGTATAAATACAGTACTGAGATTGAGACCTCAAGAAGGGATTTGGAAGCAACTAAACAGAAAAATGGGGAGACATTCACTGATTTCATTGGTCGCTAGAAGGCCAAGGCTACTCAAATGTAGGATAGACCTTCAGAGAAGGAACAAGTAGCGATTATCCTAAAGAACCTTTCACAAGGATATGCTCAGCACCTAGTGGCCCAATATCTCTCTACTTTTGAGTCCCTACTACAAGCTGGAAGTCAACTCGAGGATGCATTTGCCTCTAGGGTTCTTTCTAACCCCTTAGATAACAAATCTAGGAAATCATATGTTCCCAAACCCAGTACCAACCACGTTTACATAGCCAACACATCAGCTACCCCAGCTCAACCCTCAGCTCGGACTAATGACCAGGTTCACCCAAGTTAACCTCAAACTCCGCATCAGTTTACCAATCTAGGGATGAGTCTCACAGTAGCGCTTTAGAAATTGATGAAAAAAGGACTTCTTACCCCTATCCAACCTCGACCTTTACCTAATTCCTTTCCAGCTGGACACAATGATAACTTGTTCTGCGAGTTCCATCAAAATCCTGGCCATCACACGGATCGATGTATCACCTTGCGCCATGCCATTCAAAACCTTATTGACAACAAAAAGGTCACCAACCCTAGTCCACCAAATGTCACCACTAATCCACTACCTACTTATCAACCTCCACCAACCCTGAACATGGTTTCTCACACCCCATTACTATTCGACCCTGTTTCTCTCATCCATCCAATCCAAGTTAAACCGCCTAGTTACCCCCTTGCCGGGATAGCTTTCACTGATGAGGTTTTCACCACAAACTATGAACCATTTGATTTAACCTCGGATGATACGTATTGTTTATCCCCGCCTCGCTACAATAGTCCCGCATTCACTAGTTACCTGTTGGCTCAAATGAACCGGAAAAGTCCTGTACCTTTGACAAATGAAGATCCATACTTGTTGACTGAAGAAGATGAGCCCTTCCCTCTCTCCTGTGATGAAGTTAGACATATGACTCGATGGGGAAGAGTTTTTAAGCCACAAGAACTGGAAAGAAGGAGAACATCCCACCAAGGAAAGCATCGAAGAAGATAACTCCGTGATCAAGCAGTTGAAAAAATCAGGGGCCAATATCTCAATATGGGGTTTACTTATGGCTTCCACTGCTCATAGGGAAGCTGTTCTCAAAGCACTAAACATAGCCCAAGTCTCCCTTGATACTTCTCCAGATCAGCTGGCCAGTCTAGTAAGGGCAACTTACGTGAAAAATACTCTATCCTTCTCGGACTCAGATCTCCCAAAAGAAGGGGCAAGCCACACTAAGCCGTTGCACATTACAGTTGACTGTAACGGGATGAGAGTACCTCTAGTTTTGATTGATAACAGGAGTGCACTAAATGTCTGTCCTTTGAAGACGGCTACTTGTCTCGGGTTTAAAGCTGAAGATCTCAAGCCCACTAATCAAGGTGTTAGGGCCTATGATAACACCAAGAGGGATGTACTGGAAATTTTGCACCTTCGATTGTCCATAGGCATAGCTGAATTTCCTGTGAAATTTCAGGTCATTGATATCCAATCCTCTTTCAATTTACTGTTAGGGAGGCCATGGTTACACCAGATCAAAGCTATCCCTTCCACGCTGCACCAGAAGGTTAAATTTATTAAAGATGGGCTAGTGATTACTCTCTATGGAGATGCTGAAATTGTAGGGATTATAAACAATACTGAAGCTAAGGATGAGCCGTTGCTTGAGATTCAACCAGAACAATAGGGAGTAGAGCTCAGTGGGTTCAAGTTTGGAAATATATGCTCAGTCCAATGGGATCAAGCCACGAAAGAATATTTTCCAATGGAAAATACCTATAATTGCTACATGGCCAATATATTCAAGAAAATGAGATTTTTTCCTGGTATGGGCTTAGGTCGTAAGCAACAAGGTATTAAAGAGGCACCAGTGATTAAAGAGGTTATCGGCACATTCGGACTAGGATATAAGCCTACTAAGGAAGATTGGGCCCAATACTGAAAGACAAAACGGGACAAGGCTATTACAAAAAGGCAAAGACGCACCACGGATCTCATTAAAATGAAACCCTATCGAAAGACCCTCAAGGGTTATTTTGTGAAAGAAGGAGAAGACTTCCGTTACTGTGGGTTCCCAAAGCCGTTCATTGATCACATCACAGGTACTCGTCTGCCAGGGTTTGAAATCTTCTTTGGCATGGAATGGCCTGAAAAGGAAGCAAGCACAGAAGTTAAAGAGAAGAAAGTTGAAGACTGGCAGGTCGACCTGGACTCCCTCAACATCGATCAGCTATTCCTTGAAGATCATAGTGTCTTAGTGTTGTCAGTTGAGAAAGCGATCCCAAATCCTCAATCTGTAATCAAACCCGCTGTTGGGTCTCTCAAATTATCATGTAATTAGTCATGTGTTGCATGTCAAGGCTGGGTCTGTCGGTCCCATTAGTCCTGTTCAGTCTGACATGCCAGTTGAGTCATTTATTTCTGTCGAGTCGGGTAAATTAGTTATTTCTGCTGAGTTTGTTATTTCTAGTGAGTCTATTTTTCCTGCTGAGTCAAATGAGTCTATCATGTCTGCAATGAGTCCTGTTATCCCATCTCTTTTTAATGAAATGAAAGAAATTTTTGATTACCCTGAGCGCAATAATAATTTGACTAATAATCTGGCTTCGGAGGGAGAATTTTCTGACGAATAACCTCCCCCTGAAATAATCAAATTACTTGAACAAGAAGAGGAACGTCGGGCTCAACCTCTAATAGAGGAAGTAGAGGTTATCAACCTCGGAACAAAAGAAAGTCCTCAAGAAATTCGGATAGGGATCACTTTATCTTCTGATGAACGCAAAGATATAATAGACTTGCTTAGAAAGTTCAAAGACGTGTTCGCGTGGTCTTACGAGGATATGTCGGGGGTAAGCACAGATATTGTTCAACATCGGATTCCGTTATATCCTGATGCTCGACCAATCAAACACAGAAACTTCAACGTATGAAGCCAGAATGGACTCTGAAAATTAAAGAAGAAGTTACGAAGCAGATTAACGCTGGATTTTGGAAGTAGTAGAATACCCTAAGTGGATTGCTAATGTCGTCCCAGTACCGAAAAAGGATGGAAAAGTTAGAATGTGTGTAGATTTCAGAGACCTAAACAAAGCAAGTCCAAAGGATAGTTTCCCTTTACCACACATAGATGTTCTAGTGGACAATACAACAGGACACGCTTTGTTGTCCTTTATGGATGGATTTTCAGGGTACAATCAGATAAAGATGGATCCTTGAGATATGCAAAAAACGTCGTTCATCACACAATGGGGGACCTTATGCTACAAGTTCATGCCTTTTGGTTTGAAGAACGCTGGAGCTACCTATTAAAGAGCAGCCACGACTTTACTACATGACATGATACACAAGGAAGTCGAAGTCTATGTAGATGATATGATAGCCAAATCTAAGGAACGACTGGGGCATGTTACTGCGTTAGAAAATTTTCTCACAAGGATTCAAAAGTACCAACTCCGCCTCAACCCGCAGAAATGTGTATTTAGAGTAACTTCTGGAAAACTATTGGGATTTGTGGTCAGTCAGAGAGGGATCAAAGTAGACCCTGTGAAGATTAAAGTTATCCAAGATATGCCACCACCCGAGACTGAAAAGCAGATTCGAGATTTTCTGGGTAGAATCCAGTATGTTAGCAGATTCATCGCTCAACTCACCAACGTCTGCGAACCTATTTTCAAGCTTCTCAAGAAGATTGAACCAACAGTTTGGAATGAGCAATGTCAAAAGGCTTTCGACCAAGTCAAGGAGTATCTCTTAAACCCGCCTATTTTGATCCCACCTACCCGGGTGAACCACTTCTTCTTTATCTGTCTGTCACAGAAGAAGCTATGGGATGCATGCTTGTACAGTATGACAAAGATACTCGCAAAGAGAGGGTTATATACTACATCAGCAAAAATATGTTAGAGTATGAACGAAAGTATTCGACCCTCAAAAAAACTTGCTTAGTATTGGTATGGGCTACTTAGAGACTCCGGCACTATATGCTGTCTCATTCAATTATCCTGTTATCTCGGATTGATCCTCTCAAGTATCTTTTCGAAAAGCCGGCGTTGACAGGGAGAACCGTGCGATGGTTGTTGTTGCTATCAGAGTTTAACATCACGTATGTTACACAGAAGTCTATCAAAGGGACAGCTGTAGAAGATTCACTTGGCAGATCACCCTATAGTAGAAGGAATAAGGTCTGTCTATCAATTTTCGGATGAGAACATCTTGCATGTTAAAGAAGAACCGCAGAACCAAACATGGCAATTGTACTTTGATGGAGTCGTTAATCAAAATGGGTATGGAATAGGGGCAGTCCTGTTTTCTCCGTAAGGATGCCACATTCCTATCGCTATTAAATTAGCCTTTTCGAACACTAATAACACGGCTGAATATGAGGCGTGCATCGCGGAGCTCGAAGCTGCTTTGAACCTAGGCATTACAGAAATTGAAGTTTTTGGGGATTCATCCTTGGTCTTACATCAGTCATTGGAAGAATGGAAGACTAGGGATGAAAAATTGAAACCTTATCATGAGTATTTGTTAAACTTAGTCAGTAAGTTTAAAGCTATCCTGTTCCAACATTTGTCAAGGGAGGATAACAGATTTGCTGACTCCTTAGCAACTTTATTTTCAATGATCCATTTACCCCCTAGCATGGAATTGAGGCCGATCACTGTTGAAGTCAAAGACAAACCCGCATACTGCCATCAAATCAACATTACTACTCGATTACCCGATGGAAAGCCATGGTACACCGATATAAAGAGAGTGTTGGAAAAACAAGAATTCCTGGAAGGAGCATCGAAGAAGGAACGACAAACCCTACTAAGATTAGCATCTCAATTCATCCTGTGCGCAGGAAGTTTATACAAAAGGTCTTATGATGGGATTCATTTGTCATGTGTTGATGAAGACCAAGCTGAACAGATAATGATTGAACTACATTCAGGAGAATGTGACCCTCACATGAGTGGGAAAATGCTAGTTAAGAAAATTATGAGACAAGGATACTACTGGCTCACGATGGAAAGAGATTGTCATCACATTGTCAAAACCTGTCATAAATGCCAAATACATGCGAACCTTATACATATGCCACCATCTCAATTAGTGGGTCTGACTTCACCATGGCCATTCTCAGTCTGGAGAATTGATATTATCGGTAAAATATCGCCTAAGGCATCAAACGGGCACGAATACATTCTAGTTGCCATCGATTATTTTATCAAATGGGTCGAAGCTGCCTTTTACACTGTCCTCACTGCGTCTCAAGTTGCAAAGTTTATTCAAATGAACATCATCAGTCGATACGGGGTACCTTCGGAGTTGATTTCTGATAACGGGTCACACTTCAAAGCTGAAGTTATCAAATTATGTTCAAAGTTCAAAATCTCACACCACAAATCATCTCCTTACCGCACTTAGACTAATGGAGCAGTCGAAGCAGCTAATAAGAATCTCAAGACTATCATCAGGAAAATGTGTCAATCACATCGAGATTGGTAAAAAAAAATTGCATTTGCATTATGGGCATATCGAACTTCAATTCGATCCTCTACTGGAGCTACTCCCTACTCCTTAGTGTATGGCATGGAAGCAGTCTTGCCAGTTGAAATGAAAATTTCGTCTCTCAGGGTCTTGTTAGAAAGTCAGTTGTTAGAAGCAGATTGGGTTTGCCAACGGTATGAAGAATTGAATTTGATTGAAGAAAAATGACTGAGAGCTTTGTATCACGTGCAAACTTATCAAAGAAGAGTCGCCCGCGTATTTGACAAAAAGATCAAGGCCCGTTACTTACAAGTTGGGGATTTAGTACTCAAAGATAATCGGGCACCTATTTTTTACCCCAGAGGGAAGTTCAAACCAAATTGGGGAGATCCGTTCATCGTCAAGGAAATACTACCAGGAAAAGCTGTCAGACTTCAAGATCATGATAGAATCGAATTACCAGAACCAACTAACCTTGACCAAATCAAACGGTACTACATTTAAGGAGATCATCTTTGGCCGAATCAATCCTTATATTACCTAGTTACCCAGTTCAACATATCCTCTCTCAATCCCTTTGCAGTCTTTTTAAAAAGAAAAATTATGTTTTTTTCTTTCTTAGCCAGATCACCTAACCTAAGGGAGGGAAAATTCGAACTACGTTTTGGTCTGATCCCAAAATTCTGGGGTACGTAGGCAACCTGAGAAGTTACTTCAGGCCCGACCACATCAAAAAAAAATCTATTTCCCCACACAATAAAGAATCAAGAAAATAAATTCAAAAGAAAATAAAAATATCTTCAAAATGGGGAAGAGAATTTAAGGTAAAGTAAAAGAAATGCCACACAAGGGGCATTTGGGTTTTTGAGCCTCAAAATTCCTTTCTTTTTATATCCAGTCTTAAGCTTACCTATAAAAGTCCTCCTAAGTACCGTACGAAAATTCAAGGAAGATAGCAAAGCATGATCAGACAGTAATTCTAGAAGTTCAGAGGAGAAGAAAAAGATTAAAAAAAAAAAAAAAAAACCTGCTAAGTTGAAAATCTGAAAAGACAATTTTGGCAACAATCAGAGCCAAGAGAGAAAAAAAGGAAAAAGCTCGCTAGATTGAAAACCTGAAAAGGCGATCTAGGCAAAAGTTAGAGCAAGCTCACTAGTTTGAAAATTTGAAAAAGCAATCTAGGCAAAACTTAGAGCAACAAAGAAAAACAGAAGAAAATCCCAAGCTGAGAGCGGTCCGAGCTGAAACATCAGAAGTCCGAATAATCAAGTTCAATACATTGCTTAAACCAGGCCTAGACTCAGAAGTCACAAGTATCTTGTCTACGATCGATCTGAAAATGTTTACTTCCCCGAGTAAACCAATGGAAAAAATGGTGAATTCTATGATGAGTCTCAAAAGAAAATATTTTGTTCTCTTGAGCCTAACTCAAAATCTTCAATAAAATTAATCAAAATTAAAAGTTGGATCTTTATTGCGTTTGTGGTAATCAAATATTTCAAACCTTCATACAAGGGGCATTTTTTTTTAATGTAATTTTTGCCCCTTATGCTAGGGGCATGGATATGTTCAATTATCTTCAATGCCATGCTCATTGTCAAACTAGGGGCATTTTGTTTTTGAGCAATGATAATAAGAACCCCAAACTTAAGGTTACCCTCTTGATAACAGTTTTTCGAAAAACTTTTGAGGTTCAAAAGAAATAAAAACTCGAGTTTTAAATTCATAAGACTTTTGGATAAAACCTCGAGGTTCAAACAAAAGCATTTTGGATCTCACATAGGAGATAGGACATTCATTCTGTCTCATATCTCTTCATTTCCAGATCTAACCCCTCTTTTCGAGATTCATTTTCAATCGTTCTTTCCCAGATTTACTCCTTTAGTCTCAGTTTTACTCAGTCAATTGCCGCCGAGGGCTTTCTCGGAATTATGCTCAGATACCGCCGAGGGCTTTCTCAGAATTATTCTTAGATGCCGCCGAGGGTTTTCTCGGAACTATGCTCAGATGCCGCCGAGGGTTTTCTCGGAACTATACTTAGTTACCACCGAGGGTTTTCTCGAAATTATGCTCAGTTACCGTCGAGGGTTTTCTCGAAATTATGCTCAGATGCCCCAAGGGTTTTCTCGGAACTATGCTCAGTTACCACCGAGGGTTTTCTCGGAATGCTCAGTTATCGTCGAGGGTTTTCCCAGAACTATGCTTAGTTACCGCCGAGGGTTTTCTCGAAACTATGCTCAGATGCCGTCGAGGGTTTTCTCGGAACTATGCTCAGTTACCGCCGAGGGTTTTCTCGGAATTATGCTCAATTACTGCCGAGGGTTTGTCGAAATATGCTCAGATGCCATCAAGAGTTTTCTCAGAATTATGCTCAGTTACCGCCAAGGGTTTTCTCAAAACTATGCTCAGTTACCGCCGAGGGTTTTCTCGGAACTATGCTCAGATGCCGCCGAGGGTTTTCTCGAAATTATGCTCAGTTTATATTCAAATTATGCTCAGATTATGCTCAAATTATGCTCAGATTTTACTCAGTTCCAACTTAATCTCTTAGGGCCTGTGTGGATTGACTTTTCTAAGTACTTCTGACTTTTTCAGGGAATCAGAAGCACTTTAAAGGTGTTTGGATAAATTACTCCTGTAAAGAACTACTTTACTGTGGAATCATTTTAGTACTTTTTCATGGAGTACCGATGGTACTACTTCTCTAAACTACTCTTGCGCAGAGCCACAAAACATTGTCAAAATGAGAGATTAGGACAAGTATGCCCCTTATAAATTTTAAAAATTACAAACCTACTATCAAAAAGGCAATTGAAATAATATTATATTACTATCCATTGATATGGTGGTAGCCTTTTGGTGTAACATTTGGGACAAGTATACCCCTCATAAATTTTAAAAATTACAAGCATACCCTCAAAAATGCAATTGTAGTAATACTATATTACTATCCATTGATGTGGTGGTAGCTTTTTGGTGTATTATTTGGGACAAGTATGCCCCTCATAAATTTTGAAAATTACAAGCATACCCTCAAAAATGCAATTAAATAATATTTTATTATTATCCATTGATGTGGTGGTAGCTTTTTAGTTTAGCATTTGAATTTGGATTTCTATCTCCCCCAATTGCTCACTCAATGATTTATCCATGAGCATTCCAACTATAGTTGAAATTTTCTTATTGGAAGATTGATGTGAATTACATACAAATTTACTATCCATTGATGTGGTGAAAGCTTCTTCATATTTTTAGTGGTTGTATATATTTGCTCACAATATTTTCTATTTATTTATAATTGTTGGGTGTTTATATTAATTTTTATGGATAAAAACAATAACTTTTATTTCTTTTGAAGAATAATTTGTTGAGTTATAATGTTAAAAATAGTAACTGATACTTATTAGGGCATTTTGATCATTTAAACAGAATTCAAAATAGTTTCCAAACACAAAACTCTATCAAAAGTACTTCTAACAGTACTTTTCAGAATCTGCATCCAAACACACAACAGTTATCCACCTACTCCAGACAGTACTTAAAAAAGTACTTATGAAAGTACTTATGTTCTAAGTACTTCTGGCTCCTGTATCTACACAGGCCCTTAGATTTTAAATCACACACTTGCACAGTTGTTACATCAGTCAAGGAGAATTTTTTAAAATTCAAGGATCTGACACCGTCAGTGAGAGTTTGTGCTCAAGGACCTGACAACCTTTTAATTCGGGGAGAGCTTTACCCTCAAGGATCCGAACACCCCGACGAATTGCTAAATTAGACTGCAAAATGAACTGTCACTAGCTTTGGCATTCAGATATCGCACTATCTACCAAAATAGATTTGCCATCTAGTTTGCTTAAACCCTCTACCAAAGAGGGGCATCTGTAGACACCTCATTTTTGCACTCGCCTGATTAATCAACTCGTCAACCCGATCGCAATGATTCCCAATGATGGATGTTTATTCCATTACTTTATTTTGTTACCGGAAATGTTTCAGAAATCCAGATGAGGTATCTCGAACTGACAAAACCTTAGAAACCACGCTACGCTAGGAAAATACGACTCTAGAAACATAGAAATCATCATCTTGCAAACCCAAAAAGAAGCTTCACGATAAAAATCACTAAAAATTGATCAAATTACCAAAATACCCCTAACATCAAAACAACCCTAGAGCCTACGTTACTATTAGGAAAACCCTTTCGAACACATAAAATAATAAATTGAAACCAAATAAATCATTTCACCAATTTTAATAAAATTTTACAAAATTACGAAAATGCCCCTCATAAAGTTCATGACCATTTCACACAAAAATTTCATAAATGACACAAACTAATATTTCCATTGAATCCTTATGAAAAATCGATTCTAAAACATCCTAGAACATTAAAAACCGACTTAAAATGTGAAAAGTCCTCTCCGGGGGCATAATGATAATTTCACAATTTTCATAATTAAAAATTTTGAAATTAATAAATAAAACATTAGATAATTAAAGTGAAACATTAATTAAATTCATTTAAAATTTTGAACTAAAAAAATCGATCAATCGGGCTTTCATGAAAAATTGTTGAGAGTTCGTGAGATATTTCTTTAAGGATCTTTCCATTTGTGGGTCCAAAGAATTAAAGATATAATAGAGGGGGGTTCTCCAAAAATTTAAAGTCAATTAAGCAAGACTAAAGTCAAGATATTAAAAGTCAATCATGTAAGACTAAAGTCAAAATTAAAGTCAATTAAGCAAGACTAAAGTCAAGATATTAAAAGTCAATCAATTAAGACTAAAGTCAAAATATTAAAAGTCAATAAAATAAGACCAAAAGTCAAAACTCTAATAGAGTTCTAATTAAATAATAATTCTATTTAATAGAGTTCTAGCTAAAATACAACTCTACCTAAAACAATTTTAATTAAAACATAACTCTACCTAAAACAATTCTAACTAAAATACAACTCTAACTAAAAGAATTCTAATCAAACACTAATGATATCTAAATCAACCCTTAAAAAATCTATAAATAGGGGTCCTCACACCCTATTTTCGTATCAAATCATAAATCCTAAGAGAAGTAGGTCTAAAAGCCCCCCTTGCCTTCTATAAACCCTAGTTTTGGAGCCCCAACTCCTTACCTAACATCCTTTCTTCGATTTTAGCCTAAAAAACACCTAAAAGTCCTTCAAAAACATTCCAAAATCCATAACAAACTTGAAGAATCCAGATCAAAAAAGAAATACCTTGCCTCGGAGATCAGAAATCAAAGCCGGAGACAGAACGAAACAAGGAGTACGGTACAAGGAGCAGTTTTTGTCGGATCTGAGGGAACAAGGTCTTTGCTATCGGAAAGGTATAATTTCTTTTTTTATTTATTATTATCTAGGTTTTTTTTGAAATGTAACTTATTTGGGAAATTAGTAGAGACCGGCTTTGGCCGGGCGGGGTTGGTGCCTAACACCTTCCAACCCCGTAATGTGATCCCCAGATTCAGTTTTTTCTGTTCTAGATTAGTTCTTTATCCATTTAGAGTCATTGATCGGTTCTTAGACTGTAATAACTAGGTGGCGACTCCCAAATCTCAAGGGTCAAAAGCGGATCCGCGCACCCCGCGGATCGAGGAGGCTTTCACGCACACCACCCCTATTTAGAAAACAAGGTGTTGTTGCTAACAGTCAAAAAAAAAATTCTTTTGTAACAACACACCATTCATCCTCTTTTTTTTTTTTTTAATTTACCTATTGTTGTTGCTAACAGCAAGCCAAAAATTTCTTTTGTTTTTTTTATTTTCTTTTATCAACGGACAGATTGACACATGCTAAAGAAAAAGTAAATGGAAGATAAATAAAATGTTTTTTTTTTTTAACACTGTCAAGGGACAGATCAACACACGCCTTAAAAAAAATTATTTTTATTTTTTATTTTAAAATATCTATAAAAAAATTATTTGCATAAAAAAAATAAAAAATAAAAATATCATGGTCCAACAATCATTATTCCATCTTCAATTTATATGTCAATTTGAATATTTCATTTGTTTAGGGTCATCCCAAATGACCCTAGATTGAACCGTAAAAAAAAATGTCAAATCAATATATCCAAAATCGAACCAAAGAATACCAATAAGGATAATACAAACCTAAAAATAACCCAAATAATAAAAATGGGTCAACGTCCATTTTTTCACATCATCATCCTCTTAATATCATACATTATTTAGGGTCATTCCAAAAAACAAATGTCAGAGTAAAACATCCAAACAAGTGATCAATAATTGAGTCAAAAAGAATTATAAAAAACAAAATAAACAGATAAACAAATAACTAAAAAATAATAATAAAAAAATTAGGTCCTACTTGCAATGTTTCCCATATTAAGGGCTTTTCAAGTCTGATCCTCAATAATCCCCAGTGGAGTCGCCACTGAAAGCGCCTTCGATCCGCGGGGTGCGAGAATCTGCTTTTGATTTTTGAAGTTTGGGCGTCGCCACCTAGTTATTACGGTCTAGGAACCGAACATCGACTCTAAAAGACAAATAATACTAATCTACGAAAGAAAATACAGGTCAAGGGATTACGTTACAGGGTTGGAAGGTGTTAGGCACCAATCCCGCCCGGTAAATGCCGGTCTCTTCTAATTCCCATATAAAACTACATTGCTAAAAAGTCCTAATAATAAAAAATAAAATAAAAATATTTACCTTTATAAACGTAACAATTTTTATTCCCTCAGATCTGGCAGAAAGATCCCTTGATTGTGATTATTTTATTCGTTTCCGTCACTAGATCCGCTTTTGATCATCTTCTAAGATGAAGTATCTTCTTCTTAGATCTATGGGTTTTCTGATTGATTTTTTTTTATAGATTTTTAAGTGTTTTAGAAGGGGTTCTGGGTGGTTTTTGAGTAAGAGTTGGGGTATGGATGTTAGGTAAAGAGTTAGGACTTCAAAATTAGGGTTTATGAGAGGCTAGGGAAGCTTTTTGACCTACTTTTCTTAAGGTTTATTTTTTCATACGAAAATAAGTTGTAGGGACCCTTATTTATAGATTTTTTTAAGTGCTTTTTAGACAAAGTTAATGTTTAATTATAATTATTTTAGATAGAGTTAGTGTTTAATTAGAATTATTTTTAAATAGAGTTAGTGATTAATTAGAATTATATTGGATAGTTTTATAGTTTAATTAGAATTCTAATAGATAATTATAGAATTTAATTAGGTTTCTTTTAAATAATTTTAGAGTTTAATTAGAATTCTATTAGGGTTTTGACTTTGGTCTTATTAGATTGATTAGGGTTTTGACTTTAGTCTTACTAGAATTTTGGGTTTCGATTTTAGTCTTACTTGATTGATTTGAATTTTAATTAGGATTTCACTTTATATTAATTAATATTTTAATTATTAATTTCAAAATTTTTAATTATTAAAATTGTGAAATTACCGTTTTACCCTTGGAAAGGACTTTTTGCGTTTTAAGTCGTTTTTCAGTGTTCCAGGATGTTTCGGAATCTATTTTTCGTAAGGAATTCAATGAGAATATTTGTTTGTGTCATTTATGAAATTTTTTGTGCAAAATGGTAGTGAACATGAGGGGCATTTTTGTAATTTTCTCGAATTTTATGAAAATTGGCGAAATGATTTATTTGATTTTGATTTGTTGTTTTATGTGTTTGAAAGGGTTTTCCTAAGCGTAATGTAAGCTCTAAGGATGTTTTGAAGTTAGGGGTATTTTGGTAATTTGATCATTTTTCAGTGATTTTTATCGTAAAGCTTGTTTTTGTTTGAAAATGATGATTTCTACGTTTTTGGGGTCATATTTTTCTAGCGTAACGTGGTTTCTATAGTTTTGTTAGTTTGAGATACCTCATCCGAATTTCTGAAACATATCTAGTAACCAAATGGAGTATTGGAATAACCATCCATCATCGGGAATCGTTGCGATCGGGTTAACGAGTTGATTAATCAGGTGAGTGCAGAAATAAAGTGTCTATAAAATCTACATCCTCGAGCCACCAAAGCAAAAAAAAACTTAGAAATCTTAAAAAGATTCAAACTCCTATCAATCCACTTTAATTGTTGTTTTGGGATCCCAAAGAATCCCTATACCTCTATTCTATAGCTTTTAAGCAAGGGTGGTATGACCACCTAAAGAGATTGGCAAAGGTCAAGAATACGTTCAAACTTCTCAATCGTAGGAGTCATTACCTTGTCTCTGAAACGAAACAAATTGAGCTTTGGGATCCAAAATCCCATAAGAGCTTCCATCAAGTCCCATATGATGATAAATCTTTGACAAAGAAAGTGTATACCCAAGTTTATTAGAGTCCCACCTAATTCTCTCTTCATGGGTCATAAAGTTAAGCCATTGTTGAAAAATGGGTTTACAAAAGTATACCTTTTGAGATTTGGGAAATTGAGACCAACTTCAAGAACGAGAGATGAGCTTTCGACCGCAAGATCGAAGTTCGCTAAATTTTCCAATGCATGAGTGGGCTCTAATGATGCCCTAGAATGGGTGAAAATTTTTGAAATCGTGAAAGAAAAGAAAAAATGAGGTTATTGTAGACATGAAATGTTCGCCATGAACTTCAATACTACATTGTTTGGAGTCGCCACCATTCTTTTTTGTAAATGGGTGTGAATGGGCACCCGAATCGATTCTTTCGAAAACCATTTTTTTATGGCATTGTAGTGACTCTCAATCATGGAAAAGGTATGGTCTACCTAAAATCTAAGTAAGGGGATTCAGTTAGAGAATGGGGAAGGTGTTAAGCACCCCATTCTCTCCACCTAAGGTGGTTACCTTTAGATTTGGCCATTTTTTGGAAAAAGATTAAATAACAAGTAGAATGCATGAGATGCATGAAGTGGGTGGGTGCTCATAGTGTGTATGTACCTCATTAGAAGAGGATTTGATGTTGGTGTTGACATAAGAAATATCTTATGGAAGAAGACATTCTATGGTGTCAACACACTTTTGCATGAGTTGAGATGTTGGTTTGGGATTTTAGAGAAATTCCATGGATGGAATACCCTTAGATCCATAACCTTAATGCATGCATGTTTAGCTAGAAACTTAGTGTTTTAACCCCATCAAGAGAGTTACACATTTCTTCATCATAGCCAACATGTGTGATGTGTGTGCATAGTGTACATTATGATGCATGATATGAGAATGGGTTAAAAAAAAGGCTTCAACCTCCATCCTTTCGACCAAACCGCCTCAAGCATTCCATGCCCAAGGTTGAGGTTCAATCTACTCGGGATGAAGGAGGGTTCTCCATTACATCCTAAAGGCTTCTAAAAATAAAAAGAGAGGGATAGAAGAAGAAGATGCAAAATAGAAACAAAAACAAATAAATAACTATTATCCCACCTTGTCCCCTTGGAAGTCTTGAATGAATCTTGAACTTGAGTAATGGACTTAGGACTTGAAAGATGTAGTTGAGGGTTGAGAGATAAGGGTTGAGAGATGAGAGATGAGTAGAGAATTTGGTAGAATTTTAGGTTGAGAGATGGGGGCTTGAGAGCATGCCTTGCTCATAGGAAATGAGGGTATTTATAGAGTTTTTGGAGAACTTTTGGGGATAAAGTGGTCCAACCCTAAAAATAAAGAACATGGACATGAGATTTAGGTTATTTCTTTTTGGATTTTTCATTTGTATGAGGGTAAAGATGACATTTGTGAAGAAACCCTAAAAGCATGCTTTGATCCTTGATTTTTTGGTAAATAGAGGTGAGAGAACAAAGGTACTTTTGGGAGGATGAATGGGGGAGTGACATGTGTAAAGGTGGAGTGGTAGGTAAAAAGTAGATCTTGGTTTATTTGTAAATAACTCATAAAGCAAGGGTGGAAGTGTAGTTTTGAAATGGACCAATGGGAAAAGAAAAGCACATTTGGGAGGGTGAATAGGAGGATGACATGTGTAAAGGTGAAGTGGTAGGTGAAAAGTAGACTTTGGTTCATTTGTAAATAACTCATAAAGCAAGGGTAGAAGTATATTTTTGAAATGGACCAATGGGAGGACTCCATGTATGTACTTGAAGATTCCCACCTTTTGAGGGCATAATGGGAAGTTCTCTCACCTTTATAGATTATTACCAAAGACCAACTAACCTTTTTGGTTGGACTAAACTTTTTGAGAAGGGCATTCTTGAGTTTTCACAAAAGAAAGGTTGACTCTCCAATTAGATGATGCATTGGGTGTTGGAGGCTTATGAGGTATCAACATGTGTCATCTTGTGAAGGGGTGAGAGAATGGAGTTGGTGTTGGGCTTGGGTATGGACTTGGTGTTGGGTTTGGATATGGACTTGGTTTTGGGTTAAGGATGTGGACTTAGGTTTGGGCTTAGGATGGACTTGGTTTTGGGTTAGGACATGGACTTGGATTTGGGTTTGGGATATGGAATTGGATTTGGGTTTGGGTGATGGGCATAGGTTTAGGTGGATTAGGGACAAGGTATGGGCATGCGATGATATGAGATGATGCATGTATGCATGAAAATGATGCAAAATAGCAATGTGGGTCTGTCGAAGAACTTGAGTTCTAAATCGAAATTAATTCGAGAAAATTTGGATTTTCCTATGGGTTCGTGCAAATTGGGGTGTCTACAGTTATGTTGAGTAAAAAGTAAAAAAATAAGGTTCAGTTCATACATAAAGCACAGACTGAAGAAACTAATTTAAGTCCATACTCCATGTACGGATTGGGTATAATCCAAATAGTCCATACATGGAGCACAGACCAATCAAAATTTGTGCAGTCCGTGCTTTATGCACGGACCAGTACGTTCATATTTTGTATTGTGCTTAAACTAATGCATGGGGGTCCCACAGGTCCCGGTCATTCGATTTTACCAATTCCAAGCCCCAATTACTCAATTGTAGTCACAATAGGTCTACTAAGGCCCCGATATTCCAATCACACTCATCTGCGGTGTCTAAGATCTTAATCACACCAAAAGGACCTTTGTGGGCCCAAGCATCCCTGAACATGTAATTAGACCTTTGGAAGGCCTGAAAGTACCATCAAAGCCTTATGAGGCTCTAAACTCTCAATTACACTCTCATCAATCATGTTGAGGTCCAAACTCTCAAAACACATGACTTGAGGTCTTAAGAAACCCCGATCAAGAAAAGAGGCAACTAAGAGTCCTAGAAACTCGCATACTCAAACATTCTAAAGGCTTTATAATTTTACAAGGGATCTCGTCCCAGCAAATCCAAAGTGAAATAAACATCGATATATATATAAATCAAAATGAGTTATACAATGAGTGCAAGAGAAAAATATATACATGTATGCAACGTTTATATACAATGAACACTATCTAAGACCTATCATCGTCTGATCCAGAGCATCCGAGAAAGCTGAATTGATACCAAATAAATCTATGTCCCTCAAATCAGAGGAGATGGAGCCAGTCTAGAAAGAGGCAGGCGGATTGTGCATCCCTATCAAAAATCTCCGAAAGATCTACTATAGAAGTTGGGGGTCGGGTAGAAGGTCCAGCAGCATCCGAAACCTGAAAGACAAGTAGAAGCAATCAAATGAAAAGCAAGTATGCAGGCAGGCTAGTGAAAGGAAATAACTAAAATCAAATATACCTGAGTAAGAAGGGGTGGATGAGCCGATATGTTAGCTCCATTATAGCATCGACGATAATCCTGAAACATCATAAGAGAGCAAGGCAACAGAAAAATCAACTGATAGTGATAAAGATACTAAATTGAAAGAATTAAGGAAAGAGAAGAACATACTATCTCAGCCTTCGAATGGGACTCCCTCATAGCCAACATCATCTCAAGCTCGTGGAAGTGCTCTACCTGAGCCTCTATTTCTGCCTGAGCTACTCTCCACCGAGCCTCCAACTTAGTACATCGGGCTACTTGAGCCTTAATCACACCGTACCCCTCTTGGAGGCGACGTAGATCATCAACTTGAAAAGGAATCAAACAATCAGACATAGAGAGATACATAAAATCAAAATGAAAATAAAGAGAAGAACAAAAACTGACAGTGTCCTCGTGCTCCTGAATAAAGATCCCTTCAATCTCAGTAATCCCGGCACGAACAGGCAGAACAGGCATCAGGTTACCAATAGAAGCAATCTTGAACAAACTAATATAATCGCCCTTCATCAGATGCCCTCGCTCTAGTACCCCACCGACCTGGGCCAAGTATTCCTCCATTAGTAGATCCATCGAAGAAGGTGTCATCGGAGCTGTCAGGATACTGAGTGATCAATCATGCTAAAAGAACAACCACTTCTCAAAGTAATATACATATGAGAGACAGCCGATAAAACATGGATAGATCTCCCATCACATGTCTTGATCTAAGGTTGCCCACACCTCTCAGCACTCCTGAACAGAATGAGGAAGGTTTGAAAAGGTGACTGAGAATATCTGCACAACATAAAACAATGAGATCCTAAACACCAGAAGAAAACTCTAATTCTGCAAAGTAAAACATTGTTATTCGCCTCATGAAGACTGCACCTATCAAAATGGGCCTGAACACTGCGAGTGTCGCTCTTGATAGTACGTCTATCTCGAGTCACCCAAAAAGCACCAAGAGGATAACCCTGATTCAGATCGTGTATAGTGGAGAGATAATAGGGAAAACATACATTAACAAAAAGCTAAAAAGAGAAGAAGGCAACAATATCAGACCAATCAACCAAGAAAACGAAAAAATCCAAAAACAAGATTTAAAACAAAAGATACCTCCATGAAAGCTTAGAAGAACCTGATACAAATCCTACCACCTCATAAGGAAGTAACGCCCTCCACAATGCGATTCAGGCCACCAAAAATGGTGCCATAGATCAGATTCCCCCAGTCATAGGTAGCCAGTTAGTGAATGTCCTAGAGAAAGGGAAGGAACCAAGTTATTACCGTGGAGTCGTCCTCCAGGAAGAAGTAGCTCCCCAACAAACATAGGAAGCTGAGGCGGAAAACTATAGCAAAATCAACGTCCCCTCCCCTAATGGTATGACCCCAATGGCCTAGAGTTGACCACAAGAACCTTATGCGCAGTCGATGCAGCTTGCAAACCTCGGCAACAGGAATTAAATATGTCCCAATCAACTCAATATTCCCCTCTAATGGAAGCATGTCCGGGAAAATGGTCTCTCCCTCCATGGAAATCCCAGTGATGGCAACAAAATTTGATGGCCTGATGCCAATTTATGTCTCTAGCATGTAGAAAGTATGTGTGGCCGGGAACCACCACTTCATCATTGCTACAAAGATCGATCAATCTAATCTAAAGTATGGGATCCGCAAAAATGCTCCAAACCCCTAGTAAACTGGCCTTTCAAGTCCTTAGTGAAGAGGGCAAACTCCATCATGAAAGTCCTCCAACTACCTTTATAGCTGCTCGATGGATTGGGGATCGGCACGTCCATCCTCACATATATCAAGATGTGCCTATTCAACCTAGTCAAAAGGGGAGTGTCTACTATTTCCTCTCACACCTCAACTGGTATCTAAGTACGGGCTCCCTTAACCCCTCTCCCTCGGCCACCACTACCACCATGACCACCCCTGCTGGCTACCTCTCTAGTCCTACTTCTCCCAGGCATACGTCGAAATACAGCATGACATCGAAAAGTACATGCCTCAACCTCGCTCGTTGAAGATGAATTGCTCGTTGAAGACTGCATCGCCTCCTACACAGGATCATTCCATTGATGGAAATGATCTTTATAATCCTTTGCATTGATAATTACATGTGATTTGAAAAAATATTGGCTAAGGTTGAGGATCCATTCTCATGAGTTGAGAATGAACCTCATACCAAATGCCTCACAACCTTCTAAGGATTAAAACTGATTTGATTTTGAAAAAGGGTTACAACTCATGGACATTCTAAAAAACAAAAATAAATAGAAAAGGGGGAAATAGAAGAGGGAGGAGGAGAGGGTGTAGAAGAGAGGGGGGTTATTTTTGTTGCACCCACTTTGTATCTTCAATCTTCTTTTCTTCTTCTTCTTTGAGTCTTCTTGAGTCCTTAGTGATTTAAGAAAATACAATTCTTGTATGATTGTAGGAGTAGAGAAGAGATGATGAGAGATGAGTGTAGTATGTGATTTTTTATGTGAGACTTAGGAAAGATTAGTGAGAGAGAATTGGTAAGATTTTTCTTAGTGGGAATGGGTTGGATAATTGGATATGGATAGTGTGATGTCTTGTGGGCTTTTAGTGTTGGGCTTTGGGTTGTAGGTTATTTTGGATTGGGTAGGGCTTTTGGATTGGATTTTGAGGGTGGGTAGGTTTTAGGGTTTAAGTGACATGGGGTTAATTTTAGGTTAGGGTGTAGGGTGGGAAATTAACTTAGAAAAAGGTTGAGGGCTTGTGGGCTTTAAATGGGCTTAGGGTGTTTGCGGATTTGGAGGCGGAGCGGTGGAAGGTATATGAAGGGTAGGAATCCCAAGTCTCACCTTTTTTAATTTTTTTTTAATTTTTTTTTGAGATTTTTATAATGATTGATTTGATCAAAAATGTCACGTGTTGGCAAATCGGGCTTTTTAGGCTCGTTAGAGAATTTTATCGAACATTTGGGCATTCTTAGATACAAAGGCGGAGCGGTGAGGTTTGGACAAGTGTAGGGTAGATTCAATCCCTTTGGTGGGTCTCTTAGACCATTGGACGGTCTTAGAGGTCTCGATTCGATCAAAACGTCACTTTTTAGTGATTCGGACTTTTGAAGTCCATTGGTCGATTTTGTCGAAAAGTCGATGCTTTGAGTGAAGCAAGGTAGATGGGAGCATGTCGAGTCCCTTTGGTGGGTCCATTAGATCCTTAAGGGGTCTTAGGGGCCTTGATTTTGACAAAAGTGTCACATTTCAATGATTCGGACTTTTGAGGCCCGTTGGTCAAGTTTATTGAAAAACTGCTATTTTTGGGCCCTTTCGAGTGAAGGCCCTTTCAAATTGGTGTGTCCACAGCTGCCCTTCTTTGCAGGAATTGCGTGCAAAGAACTGCAAAGAATAGACTAAACCCCTATTTGTACGAGTCAGACAAAATTTTGCCAAACACAATTTCGAATTACCGATTGAATTGATGACTTTTGTAGAAAATGGTTACTCAAGCACGGGGTCTGACAGAGTTACCTTATTATTTCCTTGATCTTGATGGCGCGGAGCTCATGTGAGACCTTATATTTGATGAAAATTTGATGCTTTTTTTTTAATTCAGGTACTTCTTCGGCCGTGTTTTTAACAAATCAGATTGAATACAACTTGAAAGGCTTTTGAAATTCTTTTTTGATTTTTTTTGACTTTTTGTATATATATTTCATTGATTTTTTGTATTTTCTTGATTTTTGATTTTTTTTTCTATTTTTTGATTGATTTTGTTTTTGTATTATTGATTTTTTTTAAGAAGGTTTAATGGGGTTTGAACAAGCTGGTGTTCACACTCTCTTTGCCTAGGGTCCCGTTGCAATGAGGCTTGATTGAGGCTATATTGACATGTTGGGTTCCCCGAACTCAACCTCTTCCATTTTGGGGAACATGAAATGACTCCCACCATTGAGGAGCTTGAAGTGTTGTTGGGTCTCAAGATGTCAGGTATGGTTATGGTTCCACCATTGCGTGATGGATACCGAAGTGAGACTTCCGACTTCTTGGGGATAAACCGTAAGTTTTTAAAGATTCGGGATGGTGGATCGATTTTGAAGACAATTTCCAGGTCTTTCTTAATTGAATGCCTCATGAATCCCTCGAAGCCATTGATTCACTTTAATGCTCTCACTTTACTAGTGGTGAGTCAACTTCTGTTTCTGAGTGGCGGCGACATCATGGACCTTTCTCTCATTCACGTGATTCAGCAAGTTCGGGAGGGACGCCGATTGGCACCGATGCTTTTGAGCGAGATGTTCCAATCTCTCACAGTTTGTTCTTTCGGTCGTGATCGAGTTTTTCAAGGATGTGCTCCACTCCTCCGGGGTCTCCAGTGATTGCATTTGATGGTGCCCATTTTCTGATTTTGATTGGTCTTCACGAGGCAACTCATTATATACCATTTCGGGTTCTCCAGCAGTTTGGTTATGACCAGGGTGTACTTATCCCCGAGAATTTCAATGAGTTGGTTGGTCCTTTGTCGACTGTCCTTTTGAATAGACTCGTAAAAGAGTGGAATCGAGTTGAGGTTTTAAGTCGACCCATCTTTGTGGCGCACCTGTTCCCAGCATAACTACATTGGATTCGAGAACTCGTTCTGGGAGACCCTCGGTGTCAATAGTTCCCCGAACACGCCCTGGTTCTTCATCCTTCTTTGATTACCGAGATCGAGTTGAGGAGTCTCAGATTGATCATCGTCAAATTTAGGCTATCTGGCTCAAATCCGAGAAGAAGATGCAGAAAAAGATTGCTCGACTGACATCTGAATTTAGTGATAGTGGTGAAGTGGCTAGGCTTCGAGCTAAAGTTGCTAAGTTGAGAGACCGGCTTGTCCAATGTCGTCATTTTGATGACTTTGCAACATATTTGGTGAGTCATGACGCTTCAGATGCCGAAAGAGTGATGATGAGTCAGGCTGCCCGGATTCGTGCTTTAAAGGAACGCTTTGACTCATTTTTCATTTTTCACCATGATGTTTGATTGACTGCATTGTATTCACTCTTTTTGTATTTTCTTTTCATTAACTGAATGTATGAAAAATATTGAAAAAGTAATGCAAAGAAAATAGGTTTTGTACTTGGCCTCAAGTATATCTATTGTTCCTGAAAACACAAAGTTTCTTTGAATGAGTCCTAGATTTGTCGTCATTGGCCAAAATATTAATTTTTTTTTGAAATTTTATGAAATGTCTCTATCGAATGAGTATGGTAAATTCAGAGTTTGTAAAATCGTTGGCTATGACGGTTTTGGTGCTTTTGCCAAATACAGGGGATACAAACGTCAATTATTCTTTTGGTTCCTTTAGAGTCATCCCCAGTGACCTGGTATTGGAGGACTGTTATCTGCTCGGGACATGGGTTTTCTTGAAAAGATTTCACCGTTCACAGTTTATACTCTTGCGGGCCAGGAGTTTTTTTTTTTTGCTTGTTTGCCCTTATTGCCCCTAGTGCCAATTACGATTTTCACCAGACCTGGTTTTCACAATTTTGTGCATCGACGTCCTTTTTGGGATTTTCATCGTGCAAGTGGCTTTGATCTTGCCATAGTCTGATTCTTTTACTCATAGAGTCCTTTCGGATTTTCACTATGCCCTTTCAGACTATGCTAGTATTTTTTTTGGATTTTTACATTGTAGTTCTTGCTCTACGTCTTTGTGACTTGGTGACTCAAGTTAAGTTGCGAGATCGACGACTCTACTCTTGTAGTGGTACTTTTTCTTGAGTAGTAGATCTAGATTCCCCTCTCGAGTTTGTTGACGACTATTCGTGGTTCGGCAACTCAAGTTGAGCCGCGAGATCGGCTACTCTACACTTTGAATGCTCTTTTTTTCGAATATCCGACCTGGATTCCCCTTTCGAGTCTTCCAACGACTAATAAGACTTGATATCCGGACCAAGTCGTAAGATCATTGGTGTTGCCATTGTCATTGTATTGTCCTAGAACATTCCCTGATCAAAAATGACTTTTGTTGGGACGAAACGTTGGCTTAGGCTTATGGTAGTGAAAGGATACAAAAAGATTAAGGTCTAGATGTATTTAGAGTGGTTTAAATATGGGACTTGTCTATTTTTATTTCGAAAAGGTGATATATGTCTCCTCCCAGCGTTTCTAAAACTTGTTTAAGCTGGAGATTTGGGTCGAGCTCAGATTAGGTGTCCGAATTTTTTGACTTTTTTGATTTTTTTGTATTTTTAACCGTTCACAGTTTATCCTCATGTGGGCCAGGAGTAGTTTGATACTTTTGATTTTTTTGATTTTCCCTTGATTTTCTTTTCTTTTGTCACCCTTTTTTTTTGACTTATCCTAGTCTTAGGTTAAGAAATGAACGTGATGGCTCAAAAGGGTTGACTAAGGTTAGATAGTTTGTTTAGGATAGCAAAGATGGCCTTTCGTCATCTCAGGATCAGTTCTTAGGTCTACTTTTTAACAGTGTCAGCATTGATCGGTTACGAGAAAACTTGTCCGTCAATTTCAATAAGGATCAGAGCTCCTCCTGTCATTACCTTTTGCACAATGAAGGTTCCTTCATAGTTTGGTTGAAATTTTCCTCTAGCATCTTCTTGGATTGGTAGAATCTTTTTCAGAACAAGGTGTCCTAGCGAGAAATCTCTAAGCTTGACTTTCTTGTTATAGGCACAAGCTATTCGTCGTTGATAGATCTATCCATGGAAAATGGCTGCAAGACACTTTTCTTCAATTAGATTTAGTTGATCAAATCGATCTTGAATTCATTCAGTTTCATCTAACTCTACTTCTTTTAAAATCTGGAGAGAAGGAATCTCGACCTCTACAGGTAAAACTACTTCCATTCCATAGACCAGTGAATACGGAGTTGCCCCAATCGAAGTCTTGAACAAGGTGTGATAGGCGTGAAGTGCAAAAGGCAACATGTCATGCCAATCTTTGTACGTAACTGCCATCTTCTCGATAATTTTCTTGATATTCTTGTTGGCTGCCTAGACTACTCCATTCATCTTAGATCTGTAGGGTACAGAGTTGTGATGAGTGATCTGAAAATCTTCGCACATCTTGATCATATCTTTGTTCTTGAAGTTTTTGGCATTATCAGTCACTAATCAGCTAAGAAGCCTTATCTACAGATAATGTTGTTCTTGACGAACTTCAAGACATTGCTTTTGGTGACATTGGCATATGAAGCAGCTTCTTCCCACTTGGTGAAGTAGTCAATTGCCACTAGAATGAAGCGGTGTCCATTAGCAACTTTTGGTGAGATCTGATCGATGACGTCCATGCCCCAAAGCGAGAAAAGCCAAGGAGTGGTCATATTATGTAGTTCTGAAGGTGGAGCATTGTTCTTGTTGGCATAAATCTGACATAGATAGCATTTGTGGACATGCTTATAGCAGTCACTCTCCATTGTCGACCAATAGTATCTCATCCTCATGATCTTCTTCGCTAGCATGTGACCATTCATGTGGGGTTCACAGACTTTCCCATGTACAGTCTCAATTAGTCGTTTCGCTTATGTTTCTGCCACACACCGAAGCAAGACCTCGTGGAACGATTTCTTTTACAGAATGCCATTGCTGATGAAGAATTGCCCTATCAATTTCTGAATAGTCCTTTAGTCATTAAGCGTTGCATCTGAGAGAAGGGTTCGATCTTCAAGATATGCCTTGATGTCTGAGTACCATGGCTTTTCCTCGAATTCTTCTATTTCGACGGGTAAACAATAGGCCGGCTCATCTTGATTTCAATCTCAATTGGGTGATGACTAAGTCTTCCGATATACCGATCATAGAAGCAAACGTAGCTAGTGCATCTGCAAACTGATTCCTAGCTCTCGGCAAATATGTGAATGAGATATGGTCAAAACGTGAGCTTAGTTCCTCCAAATATTCATGGTAAGAGACCAGTCTCTGCTCTCAGGTCTTCCATTCTCCAGTCGTCTGATAGACTACTAAGCTTGACTCTCCGAAAACATCGATCTCATCTACCTCGAGATCCAGTGCTACTTTCAACCCTGCTATGCATGCTTCGTATTCAGCTTCATTGTTAAAACATTAGAATTTCAACCTAATAGCAATTGGTACATGGGACCCATCTAGCTTGATCAAAACTGCCCCTATTCCATTTCCTTTCTGATTAGTTACTCCGTCGAAGTACATTTTCCAGTCAGGTTCTTTGTCATCGTTTTCAATCTCGGTGAATAGTATGGCTTCATCAGGGAAGTTTGTCTTTAATGGCTCGTAATCATGCAATGGGTACTCGGCTAGGTGGTCTACGATGGCTTACCCTTTGATGGCTTTTTGAGTGACATAGGTGATGTCAAACTTAGATAACAATAACTGCCATTTTGCTGTGCGACTTGTTAGCGCTGGTTTTTCGAATAGGTACTTCAGGGGGTCCATCCTGGCGATAAGCATAGTCGAGTAACTGAGCAAATAATGACGTAGTTGTTGAGATGCCTAGACTAATGCACAGCAAGTCTTCTCAAGCGTTACTCAGTAAATTTCTTGCTGAGATAGTAGATGGCATGTTCCTTCCATCCTGATTCATCGTGTTATCCTAACACACACCCCCATTGATGTTTCTTATACTGAGATATACATCAACAGAAGTCATCCTGGAGTAGGAGGGACTAGGACTGGTGGATTGAGCAGATATTACTTGATCTTGTCGAATATTTCCTGACAGTCTTTGTTCCACTTTTTTGGCGTATCTTTTCTGAGTAACTTGAAAACTGGCTCACAGATAGGTGTAAGCTGAGCAATGAATCGGCTAATATACTATATTCTCCCCAAGAATGCCCGAACATCTCTCTCTGAAACAGGTGCTTTCATCTCGAGAATATACTCTGTCTTTGTCGGGTCTATCTCGATGCCCTTTCTGCTGATGATGAACCCCAATAGCTTGCCCGATGTTGCCCCGAATACGCATTTTGCCAAATTTAACCTCAAATTGTACTTTCTGAACCTGTCAAACAACTTCTTGAAATTTACTAGATGGTCTTCTTCAATGCCAGATTTAGCGATCATGTCGTCTACGTAAACCTCCATTTCTTTATGAATCATATCGTGAAATAATGTGATCATTACCCGTTGGTAAGTTGCCCCTGCGTTCTTCAACTCGAATGACATGACTTTGTAGTGAAATGTACCCCATGGTGTGATGAATGCTATGTTTTCCTCGTCTTCTTCTGCCATTTTTATCTGGTTATAGCCTGAGAAGCCATCTATGAACGAGAACATGTCGTGCCCTGCTGTACTGTCTACTAGAGTGTCGATGTGTGGTAGTGAAAAATCATCCTTAGGACTGGCCTTGTTCAAGTCTCAATAGTCAATACACATGCGTACCTTCCCGTCTTTCTTGGCTACTGGGACAACGTTGGCTAACCACTCCGGGTAGGTAGAGACTGCAAGAAGCCCTGCTTCGAACTACTTCATGACCTCGTCTTTTACCTTGAGGGTCCATTCTGATTTTAGCCTTCTCAGTTTTTGCTTGATCGGTTTACTTCCTGAGGCAATTGGTAGCTAGTGTACAACAAGATCTGTATTTAATCCAAGCATATCCCTGTACGACTATGCGAAGACGTCCTGATAGTTTCGTAAGAATTCAAACATTTCTTCCTTCTGTTGCGACGTTATTAAGGCTCCAATCTTGACAATTCGTGGATCCTCTTCGGTACCAAGATTGATTGAATCTGTATCCTGGATGTTTGGTTGAACACCTTTTCTCGTGACGTTCTACCAGGTCTTTGATTTCTTTAGGTGGGTATTCCATTTCATACTCAAACTCTTCTTCGATCCCCATGAGGTTAAAGTCGAGTTCAAGATCGAAATCATACTTGTCCCTTTTAAATTCTGTTTTATCTAGGTACTCATTTGATGGAGAAAAATCCCTTGAATTTTTTTTTTATTTTTGAAAAATATCTATTTTTTTGTAATTTTGAAAGCTTTTTTTATTTTTTTGATTTTTGAAATTTTTTTTGATTTTTTTGTTTTTTGAGGAATATTTATTTTTTTATTGTGTTTTGAAAAACAGTCTTTACTCGAGGACGAGGGCTCGTTATGATCCTCGGGCAAACTAGATTCGACTAATGACATTTTTTTTAGGCCTCAGCAGCGTCAAGAGTTAATGGGAATTCTTCCCAATTATTCAGAACTTCCCCTTCTCTGAGGGGGTGAATAAGATGAGCAAGTGATTTGTTAGATGGTTTGGTCGATGGTTCAGAGATGACCATGATCTCTGACTGATTGTTGTTGTCAGGTTGGGGCACAGTTCCTCCCAGGCTTGGTGGGATGATGACTGATGCCCAGTCGATGCTGATGGGGAAGAGTGATTCGTTCCCCTTACTTTTGATGATTTCCACCTTTGTGGATTCTAGAGTAGTCTCTGATAGACTTTCGTTGGAATCCCCATTGAATAAAACATCAATGCCTTCTACGAAGGATGATTGAGACTCAACAACTAAGTCTTCATGAATGTGCACAGGTTTGAAATTTATCACTTTTGACATTTTTACCGATCTTGTTAGCAGCGGTTCTGATAAACTATCGGACCTAATCTGTGATTTTGGGAAGCTAACGCTAATATGTGGAACTCTGCCTAGATTCCAGACATTCGGTTCACGGTTTTGCCTTCTCACTAGTCGAAACTCTTTTTTCTTGTCGTTCATTTCTACAATATCCTTTTTTGTAGGCCTAAACCCCATATCAAAATAAGGAGTGTGCTTTTTTGCTTCAATCGGCATAGCTTTCCCTCTTCTTCCTGGTCCCAACCCTTGTCTGGGTCGGTAACCTGCTTTTTTCAAAATTTGACCAATCATTAGATTTGTCCGTGATAGTTCTGCCTTTACTTTTTTCCTTCCCTTTTCCACGTGGTTGACAACAGTAAATTGATATAAGTGATAGAGTGCCTTGTCCTTCATCATTTCGATATCGATAAACGACACATCTGGAGCTCTCCCAACTGGGATAAGATTTTCTACTAATACTGATATCATCCTTTGCCCCATGATAAATTTGACTCTTTGGTGTAACGAGAATGGTACAACCCCTGCTATATAGATCCACGAACTGCCCAATAGTAAATTGAAGGTTGTCGGTATCTCCATGACCCAAACGTTACCTCGAAGGTGCAAGGACCTATTGTGATTGGTAAATCCACCTCTCCCAAAGAGTCCTTTCTCGAGCTATCAAAACCTCGAAAAACCTTGTTCTTGGGCTTGACATGCGACCAGTCTGCGTTAAGCTTTTGAAAAGTTTCAAGGGGACAGACATTGAGGGTTGATCCATTATCAATCAACACCATAGCAACCATCATGCCCTTGCACATGACCATGATGTTTAACGGTTCGACGTGCCCCTACCCTTCAGGCACAAATTTACTTTCAGTGAAGATAATAGGATTGGGGACCATGATCTGATTTACCGTTTGCTCTAATTGTGTTGGTGAGGTTGTTGCAGGTACATGCGATTTTCTCAAAACCCTCAGTAATGCCTCTTGGTGTTCCTCTGATTTTTGCATCAAGCTCAGAATACTAATTTGGTCTAGCTGTTTGTTCAATTGGTCCACTTTATTGTGCTCACTCTTGCGAACAAGCTTAATGAAGTCTGCAGCCTCTTTGTCTGTCACTTTCGCCTTCTCTTCCGTCTTGTCATCTTTATACAGCTTACCCTTTCCTTTTGCTTTCCTTTTTTCTTCATCTGTAGCCTCTTTTGCGGTCTCTTTGCTTTTTTCCCTGATGTTTACCCCACTTTCTGGTAATTTTTGGCATCTTCCTACCCTTGTCATATGGCCGATACCAGCCACCATGACTTTCTTAATGGTCTCAACCCCTGTGCTAGTGGTGATGGTAGTATCGTAACTCCAGGGCACTACCTGGTTGGAGCTATAGGGGAATGGTTTAGGTGAGTGTATGGTCATAGGGGGTGGATCGAGTTTTACATTGAGAATGAGAGGTGGTGGTGATGATTTGGATGTAGTGGTGGTAGAGGAGTTACTTGAGACGTTGATGGAGTGTATGGAATTACGAGTGGTGGACGTGAAAATAAAGTGTATGATATATGAAGGGAGGTCGAGTTGATACTTGAGAATATGGTAGTGTGTAGGGTATAACAAGAGGAGGTTGGGTCGCATTTTGATGGTTCGGTGATCCGTAAGGTATAACTAAAGGTGGTCGGGTAATAGTATTTTGATGAGTAGGATGGATGATGAGGTCCGCCAATCTGAGTGGTGGTAGTGAATTTTGAAATGAGTTTGTTGTGTAATGGTTGATTATGCTAACCGTTGACGTCCTTGATTCCTTAGTTAAGTGGACCCTGATTTTTGCCTCGATAGGCGCTATCAAATCTGAGGGATTGAAGTCGAATTCTCCAAAGACAATATTTACCCTATGCCCACTTCCTTCCCCATTGTGAATGGATAAGGGGTTTTGATTGATGTTCTATTGTTGGAGCGGGTTAGCAGGTCAATCTAGGATGAGAGCCTTTTTATCGATCAAATTCTGTACTTGATGTTTGAGCTGCCAGCATTGGTCTGTAGAGTGCCCTGGTGCACCCGTGTGAAATGTGCAGAACAAATTGGGGTTGTACCCTGGCCCTTTAATAGCCTCAAGATTTGGTGGACGTTTTGCGAGATACTCACCCTTGAGCAAGATTGGCAGTAATTCCGATAGTGTCATGGGTAATCTTGTAAACACTCTGTTTAATCTGTTGGGTCGTGCCTGCTAGTTCTGCCCGTATAGTGGTGCTTGTTGTCCTACTAGTGGAGGGTTTGCCCTGAATTGGTTTTGAGGTGCAGGATTCCAAGCTGGTGGAGGTGTTGGTGCCCATGAAGTTGACGGTACCTGTGGTTTTGGTGCTGGTGAAGGAATGAAGAGGGGTCGGTTTGGTTATACGTTGTTAACTTGCGTTTCTTGACTCTTCTTTCCTATAGGCACTGGCTTTCTCTGAGAAGGGTTTCTTGTTGTTACTCTTAGACTTATGAAATCAAATATTAGACTAGTTCGGATCTCATCCTCGACCAGGTATGTTACTTGTACCAGATTTGAAAATGTGCCCGTAGTATGCCCCACCAGATGAGTATAGAAGACGTGCCCAGTGTCGAGATAAACGTGGTGTTCATCTCTTGCTCGGTCATTGCTGGCCTTACTTGTGAGACTGACTCTCGCCATCTTTGTGCATACTCTTTCACCATTTCCCTTTTTTTTCTTGTCATCTTGGCCATATCGTTCCGGTTTAGACCAACATCTGTATTGAACCGGTAGTTTTGCCAGAACATCTCAACTAGGTCCTACCAATTCTTAATGAGTGAGTGATCCAATCCAGAAAATCATTTGAGTGCCGACCCCGTTAAGCTCCTTTAAAATAACTGTACCAACAGCCTGTCATCTTCACCATATTGGCACATGGATCCACAGTACAACTTTAGATGCGACAAAGGACACCCTACTCCGTTATAATTTTCAAACTCCGGATACTTGAACTTGGACGGTAATTGAGCATTGGGGTAGAAGTAGATATCCTTGAATCGAGTCCCACTCATTGTGTTGAGTCCCTTCATCTTTCTCATCTCTTCCTGCAGAGACTCGATTTGCTGAGCCAATTTTTCGTCCGTTGTACTTTTGGCTTTTGTAGCCCTGTGTTCACATTCATCATCAAGAATGACCACAGGGGGTGGTCGATTTTGTGAGATATAGAGCGGGGGCCCCTGGTATTTAGGCACTGCAAGCGGCATGGTGGTCTGTGGTCCCTGGGGAGATTGCTCGGGTAAATCCTGATTTGATCCAGATGCATGTTGCTATATTGTTTGAGCTTGTATGACGCTAGCGTTGGCTAACACAGCACTTACTATCTTTTCTTGTCTTTCGATTATTTTCAATAATGCTACAATTTGTGAATCGATACCTGACGTTTCAATTACTGGGGGTTGTGCTGGTTCAGAAGAACTCATGGTGACTGTAGATGATCTTATAAAATATGGAGGTACTTCTGGTTACTTGTATTTCTTTCGCTTGGCCACTTGTGGGTACAGAAGACCAAGTGTTACTATCTTATTTAAAAATGAAGATGCATGATGTTTTATTAAGTAGGGTAAAGTTGTTCATTATGAATTTTAACGGAAAAGTAATTTCTCGGCACGGAACCGGCATCAACACAGAGTTGGCAAAAATGTTTTATAAAAAAATTACAACAGCACGGAGTTGGCATCGACACGGAGTCGATAAAATATTTTTGAAAATGGAATTAACTCAGTGCATAGGTGGCATCGACATGGAGTAGGCATCAACACGGAGTTGGCATCAGCACGGAGCTGGCACCAACACGGAGTCGGTAAAATATTTTTTAAAAAGGTAATTTCATCAGCACGGAGCTGGCATCGACACGGAGTCGAAAAAACATTTTGAAAGCGAAATTATCTCAACACGGAACTGGCATCGACACGGAGTCGGCATCAACACGGAGTTGGCATCAGCACGGAGCTGGCTTCGACACGGAGTCGGGAAAGTATTTTGAAAAAGTAATTTCGTCAGCACAGAGCTAGCATCGACACGGAGTAGGGAAAATTTTTTTAAAAGGTGGAATTATCTCAGTATGGAGCTGGCATCGACGCTCCGTCGGGAAAGGATTTTGAAAAAGTAATTTCATCAACACGGAGCTGGCATCGACACAGAGTCGGAAAAATATTTTGAAAAGGTAATTTTATCAGTACGGTGGCATTGACTCAGAGTCGAAAAAATATTTTGGGAAGGTAATTTCATCAGTGCGGAGTTGGAATCGACACGGAGTCGGGGAAATATTTTGAGAAGGTAATTTCATCAGCGTGGAGCTGGCATCGACACGGAGTCGGGAAAACATTTTGAAAAAGTAATTTCATCAGCACGGAGCTGACATCGACACGGAGTCGGGAAAATATTTTGAAAAAGTAATTTTTGAGATAAATTGAGTTGGAATAACCCATGTTTTTGGTAGCCTCCAATTCAGTTCTCTGAAATCACCGTCGCCCAGGCAGATCTCCAAGGAAGAGACGGCGCACAATGACACTCTTAAATCACCTTATTCCCTGAATAGATGTAATGTATCCCCCTCGTATCAACAGGGTAAGATCTTTCTAGGCACCGACTTTGATTAAGGGCTGCAATTGGTGCTTTTTGAAATCTTTTTTTTTTTTTTTAGAAAGTTGAATGCATTTGAGTCAATTGATCGATTGTTATCTTTGTTAGATTATGAACTTGGTTCGAAACTGGATATGGATCCGACTTGTAGTGGATCTGGGTCGTGGACCCAGTTGTAATGGATCTGGGTCGCGGACCCAGTTGAAATGGGTTTGGATCTAGGTCGTGAACCCAATTTAGAATGGATTTGGATCTGGGTCGTGGACCCAGTCATAGTGAATCTAGGTCGTGGACCTAGTTGAAATGGATCTGGGTCGTAAACCCAATTTGAATGGACCTGGGTCGTGGACCCAGTCATGGTGGATCTGGGTTGGGGACCTAGTTGTAATGGATCTAGGTCGCGGACCTAGTTGAAATGGGTTTGGATCTAGGTCGTGAATCCAGTTTGGAATGGATTTGGATTTGGATCATGAACCGAGTGTGAAATGGGCCTGGGTCGTGGACCCCGTTAAAATGGACATGGATCTGGGTCATGGACCCAGTTGAAATGGATCTGGGTCGTGGATCCAATCGTAGTGGATCTAGGTCGTGGACCCAGTTGAAATGGATCTGGGTCGTAAACCCAGTTTGAATGGACCTGGGTCGTGGACCCAGTCGTGGTGGATCTGGGTTGGGAACCCAGTTGAAATGGATCTAGGTCGTGGACCCAATTTGAATGGATCTGGGTCATAGACCCAGTTGTAGATGGATCTGGGTCGTAAAACCAGTTGAAATGGATCTGGATCATGAACCCAGTTTAAGTGGATCTAGGTCGGGGACCCAATTGAGATGGATCTGGGTCGTGGACCCAGTTTGAATGGATCTGGGTCATGGACCCAGTCTGAGTGGTGTGGGTCGTGGACCCATTTAAATGGATATGGGTCATGGATCCATTTTTTATGATTGGTGATGGATAGTAATGGATTTGATTGTAGGCGAGGTTGATAGTATACCACATTAGGTAGGGTCAACTTTGATCGATAGAATGTATGCGACTTCCGTTTTGATCAAACAAAGAAAAACGGCGAGGAGTAGGCCCTAAGTTTAATTAAAAAATAATTAATTTAAGTATTTTCAAGCCTTAAACATCAAAAGAAAAATAAATCCGAGAACAAAAGTTGTCAAGACTAATGTCGGAAATAAAATGAGCAAATTTTTTTTTTAATCCGTATTTCAAACACAGATGGGCATAAAATATGTCGATCCGTACTTGAAATACAGACCAGTACGAATATTTTTCTTAATTTTTATTTTTTATTTTTTATTTATTTTATTTTTTTATGTTTGTTAATTCAACTTGAAGCACATTGCCTCTGGTTTTTAGCTTGGGCAAAAAAAAAGTTACATTTTTTCATTTTTTCAAATTTTTTGTTTTGTTTTTATTTTTTTTAATGATATGCATGAAAAAAAGAAAAATTGGTTTTTCCTTTCTTACCAAGGGAATAAATGAAGAAAAGACATACCCCTAAACCTATACAACTTGCCATTGGGACTTACAACTTGGGCTTCGAGGCCCGATAGCAACTAAATAAATACAACTTAGCTTTGGGAGTCGATATGAACTTGATAACACGTGTCCTAGCTCATCTAATCGAGCACATGCATGCGGCTAGTAGGTGGTTTCACGACTACCCGATCTTCAAACCTCGATGCATACCGAAGTACGTACGTCGTTGGTCGGTGATCGGATTTGATGTGTTCATTCCCGACACTTGAAATAACGATCTCAAGCCGTAGAACTACTAAGCATCGAGGATAAATATATTAAGGGTGGGGTGGCTTGTGAAGTGGGGCTATGCTCGCAAGTGCACGTGCAATTTTTCATTTCTTTTTATCGACCCCCTTACAAGTGTGTAGCAAAGCAAAATAAAATAAATATTACATGTCATTGCTTGTATATAAAAAACAAAAAAACAAAAGAAAAGAACATAACAACAAACACAAACTATGTTAGTAAACTAAATAAAAGTAAATAAAAAATTTTTGGAAGTGACCGAGTCAGCACGAGGGTAGAACCTTGATCCCCAGCGGAGTCACCAGCTGTAGATACGTGGATTTCGTTATTACGACAACCACACCTACTATGGTTTAGAGTCGCCACCATTCATGTTGTAAGTGGGTGTGAATGGTCACCTGATGTACGTTTTCCAAAATATGACATTATTGGGATTAGTGACTCGCGATAGATAAGGAACTAATCGAACCTAGGGATTCAGGTAAGCGGCTCGGTTAGAGAAAAGAGAAGGTGGTAGGCACCCTTTTCTCCCCGCCAAATGATGGTAACCTCAAAAAACTCGGTCATTTTGATTTTTAAAAAATTGAAAAATAAAGTGCCACGTGTCGTGCATTTGTTCCCTAAGTAGAGATTTACTTTCGACTCGATTATAGGATCATTCCATTGATGGAAATGATCCTTATAATCCTTTGCCTTGATGATTATAAGTGATTTGAAAAAATATTGACTAAGGTTGAGGATCCATTCTCATGGGTGTAGAATGAACCTCATACCAATTGCCTCAAAACCTTTTAAGGATTAAAATCGATTTGATTTTGAAAAAGGGTTACAACTCATGGACATTCTAAAAAACAAAAATAAATAGAAGAGGGTAGTAGAAGATGGAGGAGGAGAGGATGTAGAAGAGAGGGGGGTTATTTTTGTTGTACCCACCTTATATCTTCAATCTTCTTTTCTTCTTCTTCTTTGAGTCTTCTTGAGTCCTTAGTGATTTAAGAAAATACAACTCTTGTATGATTGTAGGAGTAGAGAAGAGATGATGAGAGATGAGTGTAGTATGTGATTTTTTGTGTGAGACTTAGAAAAGATTAGTGAGAGAGAATTGGTAAGATTTTTCTTAGTGGGAATGGGTTGGATAATTGGATATGGATAGTGTGATGTCTTGTGGGCTTTTAGTGTTGGGCTTTGGGTTGTAGGTTATTTTGGATTGGGTAGGGCTTTTGGATTGGATTTTGAGGGTGGGTAGGTTTTAGGGTTTAAGTGACATGGGGTTAATTTTATGTTAGGGTGTAGGGTGGGAAATTAACTTAGAAAAAGGTTGAGGGCTTGTGGGCTTTAAATGGGCTTAGGGTGTTTGTGGATTCGGAGGCGGAGCGGTGGAAGGTATATGAAGGGTAGGAATCCCAAGTCTCACCTTTTAATTTTTTTTTTTAAATTTTTGCAATCATTGATTTGATAAAAAATGCCACGTGTTGGCAAATCGAGCTTTTTAGGCCTATTAGAGAATTTTATAGAACATTTGGGCATTCTTAGATACAAAGGCGGAGCGGTGAGGTTTGGACAAGTGTAGGATAGGTTCAATCCCTTTAGTGGGTCTCTTAAACCATTGGGCAGTCTTAAGGGTCTCGATTCGATCAAAACGTCACTTTTTAGTGATTCAGACTTTTGAAGCCGTTGGCCAATTTTGTCGAAAAGTCGATGTTTTGAATGGAGCGGGGTAGATGAGAGCATGTCGAGTCCCTTTGGTGGGTCCATTAGACCCTTAGAGGGTCTTAAGGGCCTTGATTTTGACAAAAGTGTCACATTTCAATGATTCGGGCTTTTGAGGCCGTTGACCAAGTATATTGAAAAATTACTATTTTTGGGCCCTTTCGAGTGAAGGCCCGATCAAATTGGGGTGTCTACAGTTATGATTTAAATATTTTCATCAAAATTTCGATATCCAAATTTCTGGATTGAGGTTTAAATTTTCGATTTAAATTTCGTCATTTTTTGCAGTGAGAGCTGTCATTCCACATGATGGAAATCGTCATTTTATATGAAAATTCATCATTTCATGTGACGATAAGTGTTATTTAAAATAAGTATAAATCATTATTTTATGAATAAATTTGTTGTTTTATGTGATCAAGGGTGTCATTTCATATAATGCAAATCATCATTTTATGTGAAATTTATCGTTCGAAGTGTATGGGTTTTTATATTTATCGATTTGCGTGAATGTTAGTGAAAGTCAGAACAATACTTTCCTAGCGAAGTAAGGTATCTAAATGTGTGTCGAATGTTAGGGGTATTTTTGTCATTTTGTCAAGTTGTGTGAATTTTGACGTGAGGCTTCTTTCAGTCCTAATGTGATTATTTCTAAATCTTGAGGTCCAATTTTTCTAACGTTGCGAGATTTTTAGATTATCAAAATGCCTAACGACCTTTCTCGTATGTACTTTCTAAATCGAGTGTAGAGTGTGATGATCCTAAGTGTGTGTAATTTTTACATTGAACATGTCAAAAATCAGGAGAAAATCTCTCATAAGCTTTCTACTTTTTTGCATATTCTGTGTTTATCATTAGGAATCCACAGTAACTAGATGCTGGATTGTCGGATCAGATAAATGCAAACTAGGATGTCTATAGTATGTTTTAAGAGATTAGAAAAGGTATTAAGGAATCTATTGGCTCTTTGTCCTTTCCGCTTAGTTGTTGTTCATGCACTTGAAAGTTAGGACATTTTAAATGTAAAAATCATTATTAAAACAGACTATTTACTATTGGTTAGGGGTCTAAGTGGTGCTCTTTTGCCTGAGCACCTTGACTATGTGGCGCACTTGCGGAGAAAAAATTTGGTGGCAGATGCATTGGCGAGCGAAGCTATTGACTTATAAATTCTTTGGAATTTTTGAGTTGACAACCTTCTTGGATGGTGAAAAAGTGCCTAGATGGGGATAGGCTTGAACTTCCCAATGTTAGTTGTAAATTAAGGGCTAAGCCCTTTGTACAATTTCCATTTTCTTAATAAAATTTTGTTTGGCTTGCTCAGAAAAAAAAAAAAAAAGTTATGACCAAAAAATTGATTTAGAAGCATTTAATTATTGAGAAGATTCATATTAACATTGTTTTTATATAAAATGATTTGAATGAGTCAACTCTGCATGCTTTGAGGGGATTGGCAAATGAGACGAGGCACTAGTGTTTCTAAATTATAAGCTTAATTTATTTTGTCACAGCAGTCTAACGACTTGCAAGTTACCGCGTTTTAAAATGGTTCTATGGAAAACGGCTTGACTCGGTTTGTACTGTCCAAAAATGGGTGAGTGGAGATCCTCTGTAACGATACTTCCCTGTAGTTCCATCCCTCTAGCTCTTCTTCTAATGTTTATATTGAGTGAAAATATTTAGATAAGATTTTAATATATATTTATATACCTTTTTTCGTGCTTGATCAAACATTTGAAATAAAACCGTCATTGTTCTCTCAAATTTAAATGGTAAAAATTAATTTTTCTTGATGACATGATGCGCTTTCAACCCTTGGTAAGAGCTAGAGGAAAATAATACTATAGAGGATCCGCTCCCTTTAAATAGAATAGAAACTTAAAATCATTGCTTTTTCGAATCAACATTCATTTGTATCATTGGATATCAAAATTTGAGTTGTCTTAAATGCGCCCAATTTTATATCTAAATTTATTGTATCAAGGCTCATATTAGTCAAAAATCCAGAAAAATGCAATCCACTATGCAAGAATCAGTCTCATCTGATTTTCAAATTACAAAAGTATCATTTTTCTAATTATCGAATTTAAAAACCCTTTATAAATACTTTAAATTATACATAAGCCGTTTCGATAAATGCGCATTTGCACATGGCACAAAGATAAAAAAATCTTATGTAAACACTCAGATTAACAAACGAGAGCTGCTATTGGCACTTCTACTTTTACTTATTACACCCAATTTAAAATAAAGAATCTAAATGAAAATTGAGTAAAAGTTTGGGGGTGCCCGTACAAGCTCTCTTTCATATTTTATTTTTTCAGCTACATTTTCTATTTTTTGGCTTTAAGATTTTAGATGAGCCCCTTCATAATCGTACACAAAAAGATTTCAACGAGTGTTATAATGTTGAGATAATAATTTGAGTGAAACCATTGTAATGTTAGAATGGTGTGTTTGATCTTTAATTGGGGTGTGATAAAATAATATAAGAAATTTTTGTTTAATAAATAAAACTTGAGGTGCCAATAGCAGCTCTCTTAACAAACATAAAAAAATAAAAATAAAAATAAAAAATTAAATAACACCAAGCAGGGTTTGTCCTACTTTTCATGGTAACTGTGTCTCTTCTACCATTCCATTGGTTTTCTCATTTTCTTCACTTCTAGTAACATAAGCACTCGCGGTAACCTTCTCCTTTATTCTTGTATCTTTGACATTTGAAACTCTATGGATTTGAGGAGGAGGGCCCTCGCTGATAGGAGGACCTTTCGATTTTCTGGACGTTAGCAAGGATCTGTAAAAAGAAAGAAACAAGATTGAACAACATTGATCAATGGAAATGCCTTAAAAAAATTTGCATGGAAATGTTATTTGAAGTAGTTTTGATCATCGAGATATATCATACTTGAGAGTTCTCTGTTGATTGGGTTTAAAAATTGGCTTTAGAATGAAGGTTTTTTTCAGCATGAAAGCACCCACTTGAGCCATCACCAAGATTTTGCCTCTCTCTCTCTTCTCTCAATGTGATTTTTCTCAACTAGGCCAACCCGATCGTATATAAATAGCATACTGAATTGGGTGAGTTTTCAAGAGTCAATATAAATTAGGTGTACTTTTACCTTTTCCGCTCCGAGTTTCGGTTGTAATTAAGCACGTGATTTGAAGTTTGAAGTTTAAACGCTTTTACCATTGGAAGAAGATTCAACTATTAAGAAACAAATAAAAGACTTTGACCCTCAAGTTGGATGGTTTGAAAATTTTGCAAAAGAGCAAAAATCGGAAACCGTCAATTTTTCTTATGTAATTAACAATGAAGATTTAATATATATTAAATAATATTATATCCTCTAGATGTACAATATTGCTCTACCTCGAGATCTACAGCCTACTTATTGATGTTCCCTTGCTATTCTCTTTTGAATCCGCCTGGATGTACCAACACCATAGAGTCTCCGATGCCCAAATCAGCCCACAAAGCAATTTTAGCAGAGTTTCAATATTGAAAATTGTCTATCTTAATTTGGCATGAGTATGCCCCTTTTGTAGAGGATGGGATAGAATCCCTCTTTTTATATATTTCGTAATCCATTCTTAGCCTCTTTAAGCAATCTTTCTTAATTAAGATTCCCTTCCATTTAGATAATTCCTTTTGTTTCGATTTTATCCCGTTTTAGGATATTTTTTTACTTGGAACCTTTACTCTAACGCTTCCTTCTAAATTCACACTCAAATCCTCAAAAATCAGAGATTTGAAGTGATTGGTATTGACACATCGTTCGAGAGAATTCTCACAATCTTATACCTTCCGACTTTGACCTCTCACTCACCGAGAACTTAGTTGTCTTCTCCTAACCTATGAGCTCAGTTCAACCTTACTACCACCGACCTCACACATCTTGAAGTCACATAGATTAAAATTTGGGGCTTGCAAATTGACTCTCTATAATGCCCCCTCTCAAAATTTTTGATGTTGTTTGAGCTTATGAAAACTCTTGTTTTGAATATAAAAATCCCTTTTGAGTTCAAAACCACTTCGTATCGAGTTCCTATTTTAGTCCTTGTTACTTGCTACGAACTGAGAATGCTTTGTTCCTTCTTACAATTGTCACTTTCCTATACGGTCCCCAGGACACACACATTATCCTTTTTTTTCTATTACGTGTTCCAAGACAAGCATTTAATACTCATTTACACGTCCTTTTACCATTGGTCTACCTGTGCACACCGTCTAATTGATCGCGTGGGATTCATACTGCATTGCACTTTGTCTTTTGAGTTGACGGTGCATGAACTTTTCCTTCCACACAACGTTCTCCCATTGGCTTGGCTCAGTTCCATATGACGTGTGTTCAATGCCTAATTTTTTGCATGAAAGGGGGCGTTTTCATGCCTTATTATGGTCTCTTTCCCTAGGCCTTTCTAACCATACACTATTTATACGAATCTTGAGGATTTCCCTTTATAAATATCTTTTTTTTCTTTCCTTTTTGTAGACAACCCAATTTGAACGGGCCTTCACTCGAAAGGGTTCAAAAATAGCAGTTTTCCAATAAACTCGGCCAACGGGCCTCAAAAGCCCAAATCATTAAAATATGGCACTTTTATCAAAATCGAGACCCCTCAAGGGTCTAATGAGCCCACACGAAGGGACTCGACAAGCTCCCATCTACCCCGTTTCATTCAAAATATCAATTTTCCAACAAGATAGGCCAACGGGCCTCTAAGGCCCAAAACATTAAAAAAATGGCAGTTTCGATTGAATCGATGCCCCTAAGACCACCCAATGGTCTAAGCCCATCAAAGGGACCGGACTCACCCTACGTTGTCCTAACCTTCACCGCTCCACACTTGCATCCAAAAAATCGATAAAATTCTCCAACGGGCCTAAAAGGCCCAAATTGCCTACACATGGCATTTTTGATCAAATCAATGATTTCTAAAAATCCTAAAAAGATAAAAAATGAAAAAATGTGAGACTTGGGATGCCTACCCCTCCTCTACTTCCACCGCTCCGTCTCCAATTCCGCGAACACTCTTAACCTTCTCCTAAATTAATTTTCCATCTTAACCCCAACCTAAAATCAATCTTATATTACCTAAACCATAGAATGAACCCACTTTCAAAAATATAATTCAAATCAAACCCCATCCAAACCAAAATAACCTACAACCCTCTAAAAGTCTAAACCCAATATATCAAAAATCCACAAACCACTATCCATACCCAATTCATTATCCAACCCACAACCCTAACCCATCAACCCTTACCCACATCAACCAATTACCCTCTCAACATCAAAATATGACACATGTCATCATCCCTTTTCACCTCTCTCATCTAATCACCTACCTCCATCATCATTCTCTAAACAACTCATCTAATCCACATCACTTCCCTTCAAAATCATCTCACCCATACCCTACATTAACCTAACCTATCCTCATTCTCTAATATCAACAACCACCCACATCACAATCCATACCATACAACCCATAACCTATCATCATTCTCTAATATCATCAACCACCCACATCACAACCCATATCTACACCCATCACTTTCCTTAAAATACTTTAATGAAATCACCTCAACCCATACCCCCCTCATCATCAACCAAATAACCCATTCCCTTCTCTCTAATCAAACAACCACCATAAACTAATCAACCAATCTCATCACCTCACTCTCTCATCATATATGCCACATGTCTTCATCCCTTTAACCCTCCCAAAAACCAATCTACCAACCCCTTACATAACCCATCCCCCTAAATCTATACACCTCACCTCTTCAACCAACTTAACACTCCTTCTCTAAACAACCCTCTTATACTCCCATTCCTCCCATCAACCATCACTCATCTCACCCTACCAAACATTCTACCCAAATAGATTTGGGTAATATCCAAACCATTTGGATAAAAACCTCACCCATTTTCATTCATTACAAAACTATCATCAATTCCACTCCAAATTTCATACCCCATCTTTAAAAAAGAATGCCATTACCCATTCTCCTAACCTTTAACCCCATTATACCCCTAAGTACCCCCCCCAAGCATCTATAAATACCCCTCCCCTCACTCCAAAAATGGTTATCAACTTTCACTAAGAAAAAAAAATATAGTTTTTCTACTTATCTCTACTACTCTCATACCATCTTCTAAAAAAGTAATTTCACTCTCATATTTCATTAAGGACTCAAGAGAATTCAAGAAGAAGAAGAAGAGGAAAAGAAGATCAAAGATACAAGGTGGGTTCAAAGTGCAATCCCCCATCTCTCTCTACCCTCTTCTCCTCCTTCTTCTATCATCCCCCTCTTCTTCATTTTATTTTAGATGGTTTAAGATGAATGAATCTCAAGGCTAAAGGTCTATAAGGGTCATTTTCCTCAATAAAATGATCCTATGATCAAGCCAAAAATAAATCCCTACTTAGGGTACAAATGCATGACATGTGACACTTTATTTTTCATTTTTCTAAAATCAAAATGACCTAGTTCTTTGAGGTTACCGTCACTTGGCGGGGAGAAAAGGGTGCCTAACACCTTTCCTTTTCTCCAACCAAGTCGCTTACCTCGAATCTCTAGGTTTGATCAATCCCTATCTATCGCGAGTCACTACACACCAAAAATGACATTTTTTTGGAGAATGTACATCGGGTGACCATTCACACCCACTTACAAAATGAATGGTGGCGACTCCAAATCATAGTAGATGTGGCCATCGTAATAACAAAAATCACGTATCTACACCTTTCATTATTTACTTCGCCATTTAAATCGATTTATTTCTCCCTCTATGTTATTTCCCTCATAGTATCTTTCTCCTTTCGTTAAGCTCTATGAAGAATTTTTCGATCAACTCCGACTAGTTTCCTACAGGTTCTTCACCTTAGACACCACAAACTTATTTTCAGCCACTCCTTCCTCTTACTAAGTACTGTTACTACAAAAATGACTACTTTTTACGATGAAAATTTAATGGCATTTTATAAAAGACGTCGTAAATTGTAGACCAACAACGACATTTTCTAAAATATGTTATTACTTATTGACCAACAACGACATTTAATCTTAAACCATCAAAAATCTTACCATCAATATTTTTTAAATTTTATTAAATATTAGATGGCGATTTGAAAACGCTGACAATATTATGCAAATAACGACGTTTTTATAGAAACGATGTTAATTAGCTCGAATAATTTTTAAATTATAAAAAAAAAGGGTTAACGACGATTATGAAGTGCTACTGTAGACACCCCATTTTTGTATCCACCTGACTTGGCGATTCGGCACCCGATTGCTGTGGATTCCTAATGATGAGCGCAAAGAACTCGAAAGCTTGAGAGAAGCCTCCTTCCAATTCCCTTTTATCTTTTAATTCTATTCCTTTCTTTCTATTTGCCACGCGATATAGAATTATGCACGCTTAAGATCGCTACACCGTATAACTCGACTTAGCAAGCACGTACGCTTAGGTTCGCTACACGTTTGGATAACTTAGAGACCTCACTACGCTAGGAAAACATAACCTCGAGACTTAGAAATAATCACGTTGCAATTGAAAGAAACTTCACGCCAAAATTCACCCAAATGGACAAAAATAAAAAAAAATGACGAAAATACCCCTTATAAATCTCTGACCTCCGAAAAGTCTCGAAAGTATCTTTATTGTACTCAGAATAGGATTTCGAGTCTAGCGGGACCCAAATCGATGAAATCAGAGAAATTTATAAAAAAAACAAAAAATGACAAAAATGCCCCTCGACCACCAAACCCAACTTAGAGATCTCGATCCTTAGGAAAATATAATAAAAATTAAAATCAAGTTAAAATTAAACAATTAAACTTCAAATTTAATTTAAAATTAAACAATTAAAATCTAATCCAAAATTAAAAAATTAAAACTTGAAATTAAACAATTAAAATCTAATTCAAAATAATAAAAAAAAATTAAAACTTAAAATTTAATTCAAAATTAAACAATTAAAAATCGGATTCCAAATTTAAAAAATTAATTTGAAAACTTTAAACCAAAATTTAATCAACCCATCAACGTAAATAAAAATCCAAGCAATCGATAATATTTAAATCAAATTGACCAATCAACATGCAAATTAAAAGCGATCAACCAACCAAAAATAAAATCGACTAATCGACATTCAAATCAACCAATCAACGTTCAAATTGAAATTAAACAAACTAGCCAACGAATCAATCCAACGGATAAACTTAAACTAAAAACCTATGCGATGCGTGGGATCACCTTCTCTATGAATCCCAAAAAAGATTAGAAGTAAAATCTCTACCTTCCTAGGTTCGGTCAACAAAGTTAGAAAGAATAAAAAATAAAATCAAAAAAAGAAGAAACAAATAAAAAAGCAAGTAAAAGAAAACATAAAAAAGGAAAGAAAGAGAAAGATTAGAGGAATAAAAAATTTAGGAACTATGGTCTATAAAAGGAACCATACGTCCTCTTGAGAGGGAGGACTTTCTTTTGAGGAAAAAAGGAGGATTCTTGGGAGAACACCAAGAGGTCTGACGTTTTTTGGACAAGAGAGGGCTGTTCTCTGTCCATTTTTTTTCTATTTCATAACTCACATACGACAGCCAAGGAGAAAAAGAAAAAATTCTGAAAAGCAAGAAGAAGGAGAAAGGAAAAAAGAAAGAAGAGAGGAGAGGAAGGACTGACCTGGTTTGTCTTCTCCAATAGCTCCATTTACTGTCTCCATATAACCAGCAACCTCATCACTCTGAACCATTCTCTCAAATCCTCAATCTTTCCTCTCAGCCGTCCATTCGCTTCTTCATTTTTTCTTCAATACATGCTCCTCCTCTTCAGTTCTCTTTCTGATTCACATTCGTTTGAAGAGAAGCTCTCTCCTTGGACAGCAACAAGAAAGGAAAAACAAAAATAAAGAAAGGGAAGAAGAAGAGAAAGAACAAGAAAATAGAGAAAATAGAAAAAAAAAGGACTTACCTGCGTAGCAGCTATCTTCTTCTCCCTCTCTTGAATGTCTCCAGTAGCAGCAGCTATCTTCTTCTTCCCCTCTTGAATGTCCCCATTTCAGCCTTCTATTAGCACCTCTTTTACTCCCCAACGTAGCAGCACCTTGCTGCCCTTTCTTCCTCTCTGCTAAATCAGCAACCCCACTGTCCATTACAGCCCCCATAATAGTCTCCATTAACAATTCATTCATCACACTTTTTTACAACTTCAAACACCTCTCCTCGCTCTCTCACGTTCAGCCATTACAACAGCCAACTAACTTCACGTTTTCTTCTTCTCAGCCCCAAACGTCCTTTAGTAGATCCTACTACGGCACCCCTTGTTCTCTCACGTTCTCCCCTACAGCATCACATATCCTTTTGGGCAGCCCCTACCCCTCCTCTCTCGCATATTCGAGAAGTGAGCAATCAAATATTTCTGAAGGAACTCCGCGTAACCACGATCTTGCAAGTGGTAAGTCCGTTTTATTTCCTTTTCGTACTCTCCTCTAAGTGTTATTTTATGTGTTGGTTTCATTCATGAACATTAATTTGCGAAGTTTGCATGAGTCTGACTTGCTGTTTTTTGTGCTTAGAAATTTCAAAATTGATTTTTTTTTATTAAAGTTAACACGTGAGACGACTCACTAAATCTTGGTGCATATAAGGGCTCAAAATCGATTTTTTTTTAATAATGTGGTTGTGGATCAAGTCATTGAGTTTATGTGTGCAAGGGGGTTTAAAATTGATTTTTTAAATAATATGCATGTGAATCAAGTCACTGATTTCTTATGCGTGGAGGTTTAAAATCATACTTTTTTTATGAAATGAGCATCGAGTTGACTCACTGATTTGTGTGTACATCGGAATTTCAAAATGGGTTTGCTTAATTGAATTAATATCCGTGTCAACTCGCTGATTGGTATGTGCATGAGGAGCATTAAAATCGATTTCTTTTAAAATGTACACGTGAGTCAACTCACTGATTTTTTGCGCACATATGAGGTTTAAAATTGATTTTTGGTAAAGTTACCACGTGAGTTAACTCACTGATTTGTGTGCACATATGAGTTTATAATCAATTTTCTCTTTAATAATATTGCCAGATGAAATGGACATGAGTTGACTCACTGATTTTGGTGGATATTGGGGTGTGAAAAGTTATTTTACTTTTCAAAATGTTGTCAATGAGTCGACTCGCCGATTTATGTTCATGTGACAAAAATGGGTTCTTGAAAATTCACAACTTGCTAATTTTGGAGATTTATGGATTTTTCTTTGATTTGGTGATTTTCCTAAGATTCTGATTTTCTATTTTTGGAAAGTTGATATTTGTAAATTGCTAATTTGGGAAACCCAATTTTGATAATTTTCTAATTTGGAAAACCCTTTTTTCAAATTTCTAATTTTAATCTCTCAATTTAGGAAATTTCTAATTTTTAATTTAGAAATTTCGTGAATTCCCAAATTAGAAGTTTCATATTCTCAATTTTCCACTTTAGAAAGTTTTCACAAATTCCTAGCTTGGTCGATTTGGAAAATCTTCGTATATTTGGATTTGTAATTGAAATGTTGCCATGTGGACTTTGAAGCATAGACCGGAATTAAGGCTTTTTCAAATATTTCCATCTTTATGCGAAATTTGAGATTATATGATATTTGGGGAATATTGGCCTTGAGATTCGTTTAACACATTCGATATAATTTGATGATGATGGTGACAATGATTGGACCATAATCTTGACTTTAGTCTCTACCCGCTGACCGTAGGACAGTTTGGATCGTAGTAGAGACCGATCATCTCGATCGGGCGGGTTCGGTGCTTAACACCTTCCGAAACCCGTAATCTGACCTCTTACCCATTTTTCTGATCTGTGGACCGACCCGATCCATTTTGGAGTTATTTTTAGTTCCTAGACCTAAACTAGGTGGCGACTCCTTATTCCCTAAAAGTCCCCAATTTACCAATCGGACCCTTATCCACAATTTGGTGGAAAACGGGTCGAGGCGATTTCAGCTGCTAATACATATGAAATAAGACATTTTCTACTAAACCACTAGTAATATTATACATATAACGGGATTTTTATAGAAACGCTGTTAATCAGTTCGAATATTTTTTAAATGTATAAAAATAGATTTAACGGCGGTTAACATGTGCCGCTAATACATATGAAACAACTGCATTTTCTACTGAACCGCTGATAATATTATAGAAATAACGATGCTTTTATGAAAACGCCATTAATTAGCTCAAATATTTTGTAAATGTATAAAAATAGATTTAACGATGGTTATCATGTGCCATTAATACACATAAAACAACGGCATTTTCTATTTAACCACTGGTAATACTATACAAATAATGGCTTTTTGTAAAAACGTCGTTAATTAGCTCGAATATTTTTTAAATGTATAAAAATAGATATAACGGCGGTTCGCATGTGCCGTTAATACATATGAAACAACGGCATTTTCTATTAAACCGTTGGTAATACAATACAAATAATGGTTTTTTATGAAAATGCCGTTAATTAGCTCGAATAATTTGTAAATGTATAAAAAAAGCTTAACGGTGGTCATCATGTGCTGCTAATACACATGAAACAACGATTTTTTTTCTTAAGAATCACCAGTAATTTAATTCGTTCATTTTGTAAATTAATTTAATTTATAAAATATGTTTTACAATATTTTTTAAATGTCGGTAATACAATCTTTTTATGGCAATAATTAATGATTCGTTGTACACTTGTAGTTTGTTTGGTTATAATTTATAACCGACAAAATTTTTCCCTCTTTCACGCACTCTGTTTTAGTGAGATCATCACTTTCAAAATATAAACAACATCAATCTCGCTAACTTTTAGTAAGATTGTCACTTTTCGAATAAATATTAGTGATCTTGCTACCTTTAAGTGAGACGAGAATGTTACATTAAAATCTCTGCAATCTCATTATGCATGTTTTTTTAAGTAAAATGAACAGTATACTTGAACAGAAATTTTAACAAAAGTTGCACATGTTTTCGTAATTTTATCTAGAAGATCTTCAACCCTTTCCCTTTTATCTCATTAAACAATTCGAGTGTGAGTTCAAGAATTGGGGCCTTTTTCTCTTTCATCCATGCTTCTAAAGTTATCTTGTTTAGCTTCCTACACTCACAAAATATCCAAAGTTACATCTTAAATAATAATTTTTATTATCATTAAAATAAATAAATTAACAACTAACAAGGGAAAAAATTTTGAATGAGTAATTGCTACAGATCTTTTTGAGGACACCATTTCATTCTCTATATTTTCCAAACTACCCAAAGATCAGCCAATGAAATGGTAAATATCACAGGGTTCACAAGAAAATATTCACCTTACTACACATTAGCACGTAAAATCATAGTTTTACAATTCATTGAGTTAGCTCAAAACTTGATCGAGTCAATTCTACTTGATTGGATTTCAAGGTGTCTTGACTCTAAAACTTTATGAACCCAACTTGCCAAGTTAACTCGGCAGATCAACTGACTCAACTCTTCATCTCGACTGAGTCATTCCAAAAATGAACCACCTTGGGTCAGAAACTCAATCGATTTAATCGGTTATATATGATATTTTTTAGGAGATGTATCTTAAAAATACTTATATGTTAAATACATTTACTTATTTCATCTGAATAGACTTGCAAGTTTTTTATCCTTTTGGATTAGTTGGACATTCGATTCGATTCAAGCTCTCGAATTTTAAAACTGTGTAAAACTTTATGTTGATTAAATACACTTGAAAATCCGATTTGGTTTAGATATTCATAAAGTTAGGGGTGTGAATGGATAGTCGAAAATTTGAATTCAAAAAATTGGATATTATTCAAAAAAATTTGATATTGAATTCGAATTCGGATAGTTTTATATATTCAAATCCTTATCAGATACGGATTCAGATATTAGCATTTCGAATCCGATAATATTTGAATCGAAATAATATATAATATATATTATTTTATTTGATTAATTTTTTATATAAATAATATAATATATAATAATTATTTTTAATAATGAAAAATTAATTGGATAAGGAAAAGTTATGTTTTTTTTTTAATACAAATAATTCGAATTCGAATCGGATATTATCTGATATCCAATAAGATAATCAAATTAGAATATCGGATTCGAATTCAGATATTAAATAAAAATTTCAGATTCGAATTCAGATATTAGATAAAATTTTTGGATTCAAATTTAGATATTATTGCATCTGAACTGATAAGCATATCCGTTGACAGCCTTGCAAAGAGTTGAATCTCAACTCATTTAAATAGGGTAAAATAAAAGAGCTTCTATTACCACACCAACTTTTTCTAACGCCACCCAATTCATATGTAAATCAGCTAAGAGTAATCATTTTTTAGAGGTGATTTTGTCATGAATTGCCACCAACATAGCAACATCGACGGTGATTTTTGGGAAATCATTGAAAAATCACCAATCTTTTGGTGCCAAACTTTGATTTTGTTTCCTCTCTCCCTTTTGCACTGTATGTTTCCCTCTGTTTCATTCTATCTCCTTTTCGCACTCTCTCTATCTATATCGCACTTTCTCTGTCTATCTCATTCTCTCGCCCTAACTCCCAATCTCTTCTTCTCACACCCTTTTCGTCTTTGTTACAATTTTCATCCCTACAAAAGACGTAGAAGCTCAACTAGTTGCAGTTGTTTTACCAGGGCTCTCTTTGTCTATATCGCACTCTCTTTGTCTATCCCACTTTCTCGCCTACTCCCAATCTCTCTTTCTCACACCCTCTTCGTTTCTATTATGATTTTCATCCCTACAAAAGATGTAGAAGCTCAACTCGTTGTAGTTGTTTTACCAAGGCTTATAGATTTGAGGTTTGTAAATGTTTTATTTTTTAAACCTCATTTAGTTTGATAATCTCATTTACTTCGTCTAGAATGTTATTTATTTTTATGAATTTTGAAGTTTTTGTTCTTTTTTTTTATAAAACTGTGGATATTTTTAGTAAAATTGTTACTTGGATGCTAGGTTTTGTATAGAATCTTGAATTGGGTATGCTTATACAGGTTTCAGGAAATTTATAGAAGAATTTTTTGATTTTTGATTAATAATTAAGGATTAAGTTTTATGGGATTTGTTTCATTTCTGGTAATTTGATCTTGAAAGATACCCAATTTGTATTGGGTATTATTAAACCAATTTTTTTTCATGAATTTTTGAGTTTTTGTTCTTTTTTTTTATAGAACTATGAATTTCTTTTCTAAAATTGTTACTTGGATGCTGTGTTTTGTGTAGAATCTTGAATTGGAAATGCTTATATAGATTTCAAGAAATTTATGGAGGAATTTTTTGATTTTTGATTAATAATTAAGGGTTAAGTTATATGAGATTTGTTCTGTTTCTGGTAATTTGATATTTAAAGATACCCAATTTGTATTGGGTATTATTGTTTACTAGTTCATGTTATAGTATGAACTTAAATATACTTTTTGAGGGGTTAGAGTTTTCTTATTTGTCTGGTAATTTGAGATATTAAAATTAAATTTGTTGCTTGTAAGGTTTCCACAATCAATCGAAACTTATAATGTTAATTGGTATGCTTATTTGGTTAGAAATGACTGCTAATTATTTAATTTATTTTTCATATAATTTATTGTGTGCAACTCGTTTGCTTATTGCATGTCTTAGATGGACCCTTCAGAGGATGAATCAAGTCCATCACAGTACGAGACTGGCGAGGGATTGCTTGGATCCACCACCAAGAAAAGAAGGGGTCCAACAAGGTGCTTGAGCCTATTTTCTCTCCCACCAAATGAGAGACTAAGAGTACAATTTAATCATGCTAAACAACCATTTAGAAAGCATGTGCCAAAGATGTCTAATTTTTGTGGGATTATAGTTAGAAATCCACATGTGTTTCGCTTAGATGTTCAATCGTGAAGAAAGATTGATAAGGATGGCAAAGAGCGCACATGGAAAATGCTATTGGTAGGTAAAATATTTTTTAACATAATAATAATACATTTTATTTTTGTCTTTACTGGAAACTTTTAGAATGATATAATATTTTATTTGCATGTTGATATATATAGGAAAATTTTGAAATTGTGGTAGAGAATTGCCCGTTGGTCATGAAAATAATTGGTAGAAAATGAAAAGACTACAAGTGCGATCTTAAACATACTACTTACGATGTGTATGATGATGATGCGACCCGATATGAGCGTTGTCCTAATGGTGTTCCTATTGAGCAATAGGCAACACTCATAAATTATTGGAATTAAGAGTTAGGACAGGTACATGTTTAATATTTCAAATTTGTCACCATTGCACATGTAATTTTTATTAATTGTTTGTCCTTAATACAACGCCAAAGTGAGACAAATAAGAAGAATTGCTCGCAGCAGACAATACTATATATGTCTGGTTCAAAAAGCTTTGCTAGTTTTCGCCACGAAGAGGTATTATAAATCATAATAATATTTAGTTCATTATCATTGTTCTTTCAGTATAATCATGTGATTAGCTATTATTTTCTCATCAATGTGTTAATAGGAAGATAAAAATGGCACCGATATACCCCCCAACAGAGCTGAAATGTGGATAAAGACCCATTATCATAAAGATGGGGTGCCTATTGATGATGATGTTGTTACCAAAATAGTAAGTGCAATTACATTATTTTATAAAACTCCAAAAAATATATAGTAATTATAAAATTTACATCAATCACTTTTTTGTAGAAGGAGATGCAAGAAATACTCAAAAATTTACTAGAGGGCTTAAAGGATACAAGTGGACTTAATGATGTATTTAGTCAAGTCATGGTGCAGAGAGACCCGGTCATGTTCGTGGATTTGAGTTGGGTTCGACTCCCAAAAAGTTGTGGGGCTCATCATCTAGTCAAGACTTATTATCTTCCATGAATAAAGGAGAAGATAAGAACATTATAGGAGAATTTGGTTGGCAAGAGGTCGGAGCGCAAGAATGAGAGGTCATCCTTGGAGCATTAACTCAAGATGGCTAGGAATGAAATAGAGAAACAGAGAGAGGTCAATAGGATTGAGGTCATGAGGTTTAGAGAAGCCGATAGGATTGAGTTTGAGAAGTTGATAGGATTGAGGTCGAACGGCTTAGACAGACCGATAAGGATGAAGCTGAGCGATGAAGACAAGCAGATAAAGTTGAGTTTGATAAGCTAGCACAGATGGTTATGAACCTATCACAATGTGAAAGTAAAAAAAAGTTTATATTTATTAAGTATTATATATATTATATATATATATATATATATATATATATATATATATATATATATATATATATATGATAATCTGATATGTTTATGTTTATTGTAGTTTGGCGACACGATTCCCAACTCCACCAGACTCATCGACACAGCTGCCAGATGATTAATTTGATGTGTTTTTTTGTTAGAAAAACTTTTGAATTAGTTAGTTTTATTAAGTGAATCTTGTGTTTTGGATAATGGTTTGTGATACTTATTTTTTGAAACAAACTTATGATTTTGTTAATTTACTTACTTATGGAAAACTTATGATAATGGTCTTTAAATATTGAAAACAGGGATTGTGTCTATTACTAGCCTAAATAAATGAAATGGACTGGAAGATTCAGCAAATCAGTAGGTATGACATTCTCATCCTTTATGTGTGCAAGTTGTTTGCATGAAATCAATCACTATATAGACTTTTTTACTTACGTATGTTTTATGATTTCTTTTATAACTCTTTTTTTTTGTTAACTAACCCTTTTTTAACTCTGCCAATGTAAAATTATATGTTTTATATTGCCAGTCCCAAGGCTGGATAAAGGAGGAGGGAAAAGGATGATCCCAAGCCCGATGACTGTTGGAGCTAGAATTTCTATTATTAACTATTGATAGTGCAAGGCTTTTGGAGAGGTAACTATAACTTTGAAGTATCCAAGTATGATAGTTTAGAACATCCATAATACTAGGACAGTTTAATGGTATTACTTGCTTATTCATTCCTGTTCTTACTACTTTGACTCTATTTGTTCATTTACATCTGTTGTCATAACTTCGATTTCACTTAGGAAATCATTTTTTTTATGACTAAGCTAGACTTGAACCCATGACCTCTAAGTCGTTTTTTATGTCTTACGGTGTGGGCTGTGACACGAGAGACTTTTACGATTTGTTGTTGGTTTGTAGATTGCAAGGATAAAATAGAAGATGGAAACATAACCCTTATCCAAAAATTTCAGTCTCAATTGACTGATCAACTTGAGGTCTTGCATAAGACAATTGCAGCTTCTGTGATACAACATGAACGTCAACTCAAAGAAATGAAGGAAAATATGCATTTGCAAATGTTTCTACAAAGGCGGAGGTAAAGTGTACACTTTTTTTTAAAGAAAATTAGATGTCCACTTGGAGTATTTGGACTTAACTGGTATGTTTTGCAGGATACTAAAGATCTTTGAGGGCAGGTAGGAAAGTTGAAAATGATGCACGGTTCAGGTATCAAAGCTTTAATAGAGAGCCTCAACCTTGGGATAAAACTAGAAAAGTCTTTATTTATTTGAGTTTATATTAATACTTTTAGTGTCAGTGGTTCGTCATATTTGATATGTTTTAATCGGTGGTTCATCAGATATTTGCACATGTGTGTTTGGATGAAGAGACACACCTTTGATAATAAAGTGTTTTAAAGACGACTTTTTATGCTACCATATAGCTAATAGATTTTATTGTTCATCATCATCATCATCATGAGCCTTCTCTTGAAAAAAATTGTGGTTGTCTAACAAAGTGTGGGGTTCTTGTATATCAGTAATGATATATTGTTCACAATGTTTTAGCTTGAAATGGTTTCATCCTTGTCCAAAATTTTGAAAGCTCGATGAAAACAATATATTTTGTTTAATGCTACATTTCAGGTACTCATTGTAATTGAGTCATAATATATAGCTTATTGGTATGTTGATTAATGCCACCATTGAGGTATGATTATGAATGCAATTTTATGGATGTATGCTGAATATGTTATAATATGCAATTCTATTGCCATTATATTTGTAGGCTAGTTGCATATGCACTTGAAACACTTGGCTTGGCCAAAGGATTTGTAGTGGCAATAGACATGCCAATGAATTTCAGAAAAATGTTAGTACATTTCTTCAATACTTGACAAAAAGGTTTTACCAATATCTTGTTGTTTTATATTTCCTTGTAGTCCATGTTTTGGAAATATGTTGTAGCCTTGTAGGAAACTCTAAAACATTGAAATTCAAAACCATGAGTCACAAATAAAATCAGACATAAAAGAAAGTTATTATTGAATTATATCATCATCATCACCATACTTAAGTATTATTAATATTTTTTTTCTTGATGGGGTGAACTACTGTTGGAAGATAAATCAGTCTTAACAGTTTTTGGAGATCTTATTGACAGGCAAGTCTCCTGAACCATGTTAATCATATTAAAATAGGTGATTTGGGAATATAAATGAACATACCTTTATCTTTATTTGATAAAATGGATGGTAACAAAAAAAAGTTTTTGGTTTATGCAATTGTTACTTACACATAATACCCACTCATTTGAGTACATTTGCTAATATTGACTAAAAGCTCAAGCAGCAAAAATTGGCAGCACACATCTGTACCAGGTTTACTTTTTTCCTCCATTATCGGATATCCATCACATTTTTCAAGTCCTTTTTAGTGTGAATAAATTTCAAATTCCCCTTAAACTATTTATGTTTTTCCTAATTGTAGTTTTATAAGGCTTGGTCATTTTTCTTTCTTACGGATTAATCCTTTTTACTTCTTTTATAATGTGTTGGCAAATTTGCCAATGGTGATATGTTTTTTATCCCTTTAATTCCATAAATTTACCTTTTTTTTTTCATGTATTGTCTTGGATGATTGAGACTATTTCCTATCAGCTACGCTATCTCTCATCCATTCGGCATCAGAATCTCGTCAGTCTTTTGGGTTACTGCCAAGAAAATGAACAACAAATGTTTATCAATGAATACATTCCCAATGGAAGTATTTCCTGTCACTTATATGGTAACAATTTGTTCACTTATTCTCTTTTACTAGAATACTTATAACATTCATCCACTTATACTCCTCATATTGGTTAAATAACCAACTATTAACTACTGCATTAGTGCATTATTTCTAAGTATTTATAGATATTGCATTAATATATATAAGAAATTAGAACATGGACGATCATTTGCGTGACATTCTAAAATACTTAGATTAATCTAGGTATGATATGTATGTCCACATTTAGAAACATTGAGCTACATTGACAATTTAGAGAACACACATTTAGTTGCGCGGTTTACCATGAGCTGCATGATGAAGTGGGATACCCCTCTAATAAGTTGGAAAAATGTAAGGTAGCTCATAGGGTCTTGGTGTAGTAGGGAGGCCCATCCCATGTGATATAGTTTTAGCTGTGGCTGTTCACAGTTGAGCCAATGAGACTACTTCTCTTTTAAGTGTTCATCAATTTTTTTCCTTCAATTAATCAGAATTGCTTTGTGCTACATAGTTTAGCATTTTATGGACTTTTTAAAGACGTGTTGTTTCTCACCTACTTTGGATATTCTTAGAATTAGAGTGATGTTTGTTTGTTAGTTATTAATTATTGCTTCTTGTATAAGACTAACTAGGAGTCGGTTGACCAATTGCTCATTCGTGCCTATGTAAATTCAGTGTGGTCCCATGTCCTTTCTATTTTTCATTTGTCTTGGTCCACTTCAAGGTCTTTGATTCAACTATTTTCTAGTTGGAGGTCCACATTGCTGTAAACAAAAAAAGGATTTTAGGGGATTTTCTATTTATGTGGGATCTTGTGGGCCTCTAATATTATATTAATAATATATTATTAATACTATTAGCGACACTCTTTTACCTGTTAACCCAGATATCCTTGAGGGTGTGGATGATCTTATACAGCTCCGTTACTTGAATGAGCCATCAGTTCTTCATAATCTCCAATATAGATATTCTCATGATATGATTTATGTGAGTATGATTCCAATCAAGATGTTAACCTCGCTGTCATTTTTCTATTACTGATTCTTATTTATCTTCTAATAGACTAAAGTAGGACTTGTTTTGGCTGCCATCAATCCCTTCAAAGATTTCCAAATCTATGGAAGTGATTTTATCACAGCTAATAGGCAGAATGTTATGGATAGCCCTCACGTATATGCTATAGCAAACACGGCCTTTCGTGAGATGATGAGAGGTAATAGTACTTTAGCAGACCATAGTTGTTTGGAGATAATTTGATTCTTAGGTTAACTACCTATTGTTTGTTAATGAGAGGCGTGCATGACTTGTTTCTTAAGCGATTATATTTCTTTTTCCCATTTTTTGAATTTTGCAGATGAAGTAAATCAATCCATCATCATAAGGTAATTTGATGTATCTGCAATTCTGCATCTTAGTCATGTTTAAGATGTGGCTGCTGATCTCCATATATTTGCTTTTGTGGCAGTCTCTCTATCTATGGGATTTCAACTCTTATTTTAACTCTCGAGAGTGTTTTGTGTCTTGGTGTAAAATATTAGTTAGGTCTGTGGATCATATAATATTCAATTATTTCTTTAAGAGTTACACTACCATTTACAAGTCATGATTTTCATCAGTAATTAAAATTTTCAGTTATCATAAAATTTCCAATTTTGACTATGCTTGCTTTTAGCATGCATGACTTTCATTTGATTGCACCATTTTACCTTTTATTTATTGATTTTTTTTTAAAGTTGTAGGAGTTATCTTAGTTGGAACTCATTTAATTGCTGGCATCACCCCTTTAATGTGTTATTTCAGCTGGTATGTTGCTGGTTGAGTTCCTTATGATCTATCCCTTATTCTAAGATACATCCTGTGAGATTTCTCTTATGATTTCATAATTGACATAGTTGTTTCCATGTGCAGTTTATCTTCTACTCCTTTTCACCCTATTTGATCGATGGACCACCTCATGGACTAGTTATAATCTGAAAACCAATACAGCCGGACCCTTCTAACTCCTCTATGTGCTCCCTCAACCACTAAATTTACTTTTCATATTTTTAAATTTTGTTCTTGATTGGGGAGTTGAGATCATCTGGTTGGTGTAATTTTTTGGGATATGCTCCCATCCAAGTGGTGGCCCATTGTTGAATGAATTAGTCACTGAGTCACTTGCAGGGTATTGAGTGATAATGATAGATGTTATGTCCATATATGTCCATTTAATTTTTGACCTCACAATGTCCATTTTGGCTAGGAAAGTTTATTTTGTCCAATCTGTATTAAATTTCGTTATATTTCCACCACACATAATAATAGTCACCAATAGAAATATTACGCATAATTTCAATTATTAGTATAAATCAATTTGGGGATACTCTTTTTCTATTTCTTATTGCTGAAAATTTTTCAAAGTGCTAATGCATAAATTCTTTAAAGAACTACAAAAATGCGTATGATCTCATACTGTCTGCTCCATTAAATTACGTTTATTATTTCTCAAGTTTTTTATATAAAGGTGATTGTATTTGGCTTTTAATTGATATGTAGTGATCAGACATACATTAGCTTAACTTTTATGCATTAAAGTTGTGTTCATTCATTTCCTTGTCATAATACGTATTGTAAAACCCTGAGTTTTCAATTTGTATCTCGATAAAAAATAAATAGTGGAATTTTGAGAAAATCTTGAAAGTGGAACTTAGAGGTAAAACTTTAGGATGTTTCTAATCATTTCTAATGGAATCTAATCTTACCATTGGATTCAAAATGATTGAAAAACATACTTTAGCCTGTAAGCACGTTTAAGTGCGAGTCCGAATAGAAAAGTTGTAAAATTCTCGATTATCGAGTCGGACTAAGCTAAAATAATGATTTTTTGCTAGAGCAAGAATTATTAAAATTCGATTATATCATTGTGTTTGTAACAAAAAATTATTGAACATGGACTATTTATTTGTTATTTTTGGAGATCAAAAAGTCGAATTATCATCAAAAACGAAAATGACATCACTTTTAGGGGTCACCTCAGGCCAAAAATATAAACTTTTTTTAGAGATAGAATTTGTAAAAATTGACTACACCATTAGATCCGGAATGAAAAATTAGACGTAATAGAGTATTCAATTGTCAATTTTGGAGTCCAGATGGTCAAGTTATCGTCAATCGAAACAATAGGCAAAATACTGATTTCGTCCCAAGAATTTATATAAATAAATTCTTAATTTTTTTTCACTATTCATCTTCCCATTTCGTTAAAAACCAGCTACGTTTTCTTTAAAAAAAAATTATTTTTCTCCCAATCTTTCAATTTTGATTCGTTGCGAACTGTTAACTGTCGACGTCCGACGCAGAAGGAAAAAACGTATGCAACCTCGTCCTCTACAAAATCCACCCAAATTCCTTCCATTTTCTTGTCTTTTTACCATGTATCGTCAAAAACAGCCGTATATATATATATACGGAGGTTTCGTAACTTCGACCTCGGATTTCATCCGTTTGGGAGTCAAACCGTCATCCACGCAAAAGGGAGAAATAACGACGATATCGAGATCTTTGAAATCACTGGGACAATTTCAAAAATCAACTTTTTCGAAGTACGAGTCACCTCGATTTTTATGTCGATCGTCTCGATTTTCGCGCACGTGCTTCAATTCCATCGGCTAGAGATTGTAAGGAACTCTCAATTTCTATTAATAATCGTAAATTATGAAAATTGTATTTAAGATTTTATTAAAAATTTGTGGTAAGTTTCCAAAAATATTGAATTCAATCGGTTATTTCAAATTTCAAATTTGATATGTTTAATTGTATTTTTTTTACAAATTATATGTAGGTAGGATATTTCAACGAACTATTTCTTTCAGTTGGGTCCTGTGCACCGCTCGGACCCCGTTTTGATCTAAGTGTTATACTTTTTCAATATTATTGATGAAAATGAATTTCATAATTAGAAAAAAAAATGATTTAATATTCAATGAACTCAAATTGAGTTGATGAATATCAAAAAGTGGATATTTTGTTTGAAAGATTGAAAACGATAAAAATCGGAAAAAGGAAAAAATGGTATGAAACGGTAAAATGTCAGAGTCACACCCAAGGTGTAATGTTTGCATTTTATATTGTTGTGTTGTATGTAGGTTGGTGAACGGATATCTAAGGATAATGTTACTGGTTGCATGTTTATTTACTTTCTGTTAGCGCGAGGCGTTGTTTATTTTAAGTCGGCTGGCTACAGTTGCATGATAGGAAATTGGATATCCATAGGAACTGTTTGTGGATGCCTGAAGGGATAGTGCGTCATATCATTCAGAGTGGTGTACTATCCTGGGATGTATGGTAGGGACCATCAAGCTCATACGTGGTATGGGACGCGTATGAGAGTGAAGTCACAACTGAAATCCGTGTTTATTCCTCTATATCTTTACTAATGAACTTGTAATGTAAAGGTGGTCGTATACGAATGGTTTGTATATTTGGGAATCACATGCACGCCTGATAGGTATAGACGAAGATGATTAGTTAGTGTTCACTTACAATCTAAAATAATCGAACGTTCTAAAACATCGAAAAAAGACCCATTACTCACAATCACGTCAAACGACCAGCCTGAGCTGGATAAATGGTCCCGCAAATGTGGTAAACAGCGACCAGCCACAAAATCAGGAACTAATACTTTATTATGAAACACCATGTCCCGACTGAGAATGATCCAGTCGTGAATCCTAACTCTCTAATTCCACTACTCCACCATTGTGTATAATGTATTTGTTGCCTTATTTTGATATATAAAATGAAATGCATGTTTAATATTTCCACTTGATCAATTAGATTTATATAAAAAGAAAATGTTATAATAGGAACTGTTGATTGATGTAATATGAGTTTTAAACTGTTTAGTTGCTTATCCCTGGTTATATGTACCAGGTAATCGTAGTTTCTTCTGTAAAACTTTTCATATTTTAAAATGATTCAGTACGGTTATTCGTTCATGTTAGGAGAGGTTATTGGTAGAAATTGTTTGCTTCCCTATTGGGAAATCATTATTACTCAGCCTTTCCTTCTCCATTTTTTAGTTTTAGATTCAGAGCTTGGTGAGGCAGGTGTAGAAAATGAGTGAAAATCATCTGGTGGGTCAGATAGATAGCTATAGTTCATCACTTGGTGAGTATTGGGGTTATACTCCCTAGTGGTGTTAGTTCCTCCAGGTAGTCTTATGAATTTTTTTTGAGTATTAGGACTGTAGATATGTGGTTTTCATCATTACAACGGCCACATCTACGATGATTTGGAGTCGCCTTCATTCATGTTGTAAGTGGGTGTGAATGGTCACCCGATGTACATTTTTCAAAAAATGACATTTTTGGCATTTTAGTAACTCACGATGGATAAGGGGTAATCAACCTTGAGATTCGGGTAAGCGGTTCAATTGGAGAAAAGGGAAGGTGTTAGGCACCCTTATCTCCCCGCCAAGTGGCGGTAACCTCTACGCAACTCGGTCATTTTAATTTTTTAAAAGGTGAAAAAGAAAGTATCACGTGTCATGCATTTTATACCCTAAGTAAGGATTTAATTTCAGCTCAACTATAGGGTCATTTCATTGAGGGAAATGACCCTCATAGACCTTTAGCCTTGGGGCCCATTCATCCTAAACCATTTAAAATAAAATGAAGAGGAGGGGTATGATAGAAGAGGGAAGAGGAGAGGGTAGAGAGAGAAGGGAGTGCACTTTGAACCCACCTTGTATCCTTAATCTCTTTTGACTTTAACTGGAACTTGACTATGAGACTGATGGAATGGATTACGCTTGAAAAATATGGACTCTTATGTATGACAGATAGAAGAACTGATAATCCCTTAAATTTAAGACTCTTAGGATTATCATATGTGCAATAAGGGATTGATCATTTTCTTTCAAATTTCTTTGATGCTTGAGCTAGACTTAAAAAATCTTGATAAATATAAGAATAGAAGATCTTTCTCTTCAAAGGGGTTGATGATTCTACATCTGTTATTAGCGAACACTTGAACAAGTAAACATACTCTTGAAAATATTACAATGTTCAAAATGATTTCTGATTTTTTCAACTTCAACATTGTTTTCATTGGATGTGAACTCTTGGCTGAAAAACGAATGTTGTGACTTGAATGGTTCTGCATTTTCTAGTTTCTGCACAAGCTTCTTTTTGAATTTTTCTTCTTGATGGGACCTTTCCTCCTATTTGATGATGCCCTAATTTTTGCTTAGATTGCCTTTTCAGGTTTTTAATCCAGCGGATTTTTCTTTTCTTTTTTTAAAGAGGCCTTGATTTTTACCAATGTCGCTTTTTTAGGTTTTCAACCTAGTAGGTTTTATTTTTTATGGTTATGCCTTAACTTTTGCCTAAGTCACCTTTTTAGGTTTTCGACTTAGCGGGCTTCTCTTTTTTCTCGATGATCTTGAATATTCAACTCAACAGCTTCTTGGTTCCCTACCCTTAACCGAGTCAATTAGCATTCAGGAGGACTTAATAGATGAGCTTAGGACATGGTTTAGATAGAAAGGGTAAAAGGCTCGACTTCCCAAAATGCCCCTAGTCTAATATTCTCTTTTTTGTCATTCTTTTCTGTAAATTCTTTTAACTCTTTTTTCTAATGCCCTTAGTTTGGCATTTTTTTCTTTTCTGTCAATTATTTGTATTGCCTCTAGTTAAGCATTCTCTTATTTTAAACCTTTCAATAGGTGATTTTATTTTTAGATGACACTTTTCTTAAGAGAATACATTTTTTTGGTGTGACCGGACCTGAAGTAACTTCTCAAGTTGCATACGTAACCCAAATATGTTTTTTTTTTCTTTTGGGATCAGATCAAAATGTAGTTCATACTTAGACTTCCCTCCCAAGGTTGGTCGGTGTGGTTTAAAAAGAAGAAACTATTGATTTTTTTTTTTAAAAGACTGCGAACGGCTAAAGAAAGTCATCTTTTTTTTTAATAAGACAGGAAAATAGTTCGACCAAAGAAGGCCTCCTTTGGTGAAATACTACTTGATTTGATCAAGGTTCTAGAAACTCGATGTTTCGATTGCTCTGTCGAGTAAGGTCTTCTTTTGAGAAAGAGTAATCTTCAGTCTTATTCTGAGAAAGAGTAATCTTCAGTCTTTTTTTTTTACGAAATTGAATGTGATTGAGTTCTTTGTATTTGACATTGACTCATTCAACCCTTTCCAAATTTCGAAGAAAATCTCATATTCTTTTGCGAATAATAATTCTTTTCTCTGAGTAAAAAACATGATGGACCCCTTCTTGTGCGCCTTGGCATATTTGTAATGGTTTCAACCAAATCATTCTTGATCGATAATCTTTTATTTTGAAGTTTACCCTCGACTTTATTATTCTCTTATGTTCTCCTGAGAATAACGTATCACCAATTTGCACTTCTTGAGTGTACTCTTCAATTCCAATATTTATCAAATTTGATTAGTGAGCTTTAAGTCATTTCTCATGTTAGATTTTATGTTCACATCATTATTGCACACATAATAATTAAAAGCTTCTTTATTTATTAGAATAAAAAAGAGTATAAACTGACAAACCTGACTAAAGTCCAAAATTAAATATGACTAATTGAACTCAAAGACTGACGCAACTGAAACTAAAAAAAACTAAGACTTAAGAAGACGACATCATTCTGAATGGAAGAACACAATTTTAAGGTCTATGCCACTTCGATTATCTTCGATGGATGACTTGAACTTGCCTGCTTATACTATCTCTTCATATTCTGATTCAAGCTTGTCATATGCTGGACAACCTGTTGCTTCAATAATCTCTCTGTTCTCTAGTTCTAGTACTGTCTTGGGCTAGATATGCTTATCTCGACATGGTAGAGGCACATTGTTAGGACCGACTGAATAAATAAAGGAAATTGTCAACCGACTTGGATTTTAATAGGGATATCATGTTCAAAGTAATGAGAGGTTGATTTTGAAAGGTAGGTAAAGGATTAGTTTTAACATTGGGTGCGGTAGGAGCAGGTAGGTGACCTTCCCTTATTCAATCAAGTCTTGGATATCATGACAGAGAGTAATACACCTGTCAAGAACATGACCAGGCATCTGATGGAATTCATAGAATTGCCCATTATCCATGTTTGGAAGAAGATGATTAAGTAAAGGCTTAGGTTGTAAAGGTGTCAACAATCCCCTTTTCATCAATTTTTGATAAGCAATACTAAGGGACATTCCAAGATTGACAAATTGTCTCCTAGACTTGACTTGTGAGGGTTAAGTAGTTTGAGGAGATAGTGTGAAAGAGGTGTTGGCCACTTGTAAGGAATTGACATTAGGTTTGAAATGTTTGGGTTTTGACTCAGACGAGTTACTAAAAAGTCCTGAAGAGTAGGCATCCTCAACTTGATTTCCAATCTTAAGGAGGGATTGAAAAGTGGCAAGGTACTAAGGCATCAAATACTTGACATAATTTGGAGTGAGATTCCTAAGGATGATCTTGACTTGTTCCTTATCTTGAGGTTGGTCCCACAATTGAGCGGCTTTAGCTCTCCATGGAGCAATAAACTTAGTGAAAGTTTTACCGGGCTTCTGTTTAGTAGTTTCTAGGTCTCTTTTTGGAGTTCAATATCTGTGTTGAATGAATACCGACCAATAAACTCCTTCATCAATTCATATCATGTTCTTACTTGAGATGAGTCCAATGACATTAACCAGCGTAGGGCAGGACCTGTAAGGGTTATTTGAAAAAGTTAATCCATCTGTTCTTCATTCAGACCCTGATATTGCATTATGCTGACATATATTTTCAAGTAAGTACTAGGGCATCCAATCCTATCAAACTTCTCCATGTCTGGCATTGTGAACTTCTCTAGCAAACGAGCCATGGGAAACAAGGTCATTGCTCCTAATCCAAGAGCAAGATCGTCGGGGTCTTTGATATTCTTCAAAGTAGTTTCAACCTGATTTATTCGATGAGCTAAGATATGGTCGACAGGTAATTTATTATCTTCTTGATTTTCAACGAGGTCAAAAAAATCCTGACGTTCTTTATCTTTTTCCTGTTCAGTCTTTAAAGCTTCAATTTATGTCTGGATAGAAGTGATAATTTTTGTTTGAAAAGATTCAAAAATCTGACGGAGTGTTGCTTCATCCATTGTACTTGTTTCTTTTTGTGGCGAGGGCTAACTATTTGGACTTGACACTGATACTCTGGAAAGACGACTTTTTTCACGGACCCAAAGTGGTATAGATGTGATTTTCACGGAGTAATTATTTCCTGATTGGAAGTAAACCAAGATTAACCGTTGACTCTTAACCACATGATTAAAGTTTCGATATAAATTAGCCCAAGTCCGGTGGGAATATTGAATCAAAATACACTATAAGTCTATAGTAACCAAGAAAGTGAGAAAGGTTAGAAAAGGATCTACCTCTGATTGGGATTGAACCTTTGATCAGACAAATTAAATATATAAAATGGTCTAGATCTTTAAAAGTGAAACAAATTGGTCCAACTGATTTGGTATTTATCAGTTTGATTCATTTGTGAATTGGGCCAACTGGTTTAATTCGTTCAAATTGATGGGTACATTTCACCAATTGGGTCGGATCGATATAGTGAGTTTAGTTTGAATAGTTTGGATTAATCCACCCATTTACCTGTTGGTTGGATTAAATAGAGCCATCCGGGAATACCCATAGCCAGTTCAGGTCATGACCTATAGGAAGGCTTCTAGACTCTAGGTTTACTATGTGCAATGCAATTTATCTGGCCATCCTTCCTAAGTGCATATATACTTCTCGAGCACACTCAATCAGACGGTACGTGGTGAATTGATTTGATATACCGTATAAGTGATAATCTAAGACTCCAACCCATTTTCCTGAAATCAAAAGCAACCAGTTTAATCTCCAGTTGAGAGGTGGCGCACAATGCTGAGTAAGGGCCCTCTTAAATACCTCTCGTCTAGAATAGACGTAGTCTATCCCCCTCGTACAATAGAGTACAGCGGGGCAGGATCTTTCTTAGGTACTGATTTTGACCAAGAAGTGCAATTGGTGAACTTGGATTATCTTTGATATACCGTATAGGTACGAGTCTAGGGTTGTAGCTTTCATAAATGGTTTAGCATCCCACGAGGGGACCGACCACGTACTAGTACTACGTTGGCAATCGGGACATGTGACTATGCGGCTTACAATAGGTCAAAGACTCAGGTCACTCCAGCCCGGGTGCATCGATATACCTTTTCAGAGTCACCTGATTAGATGGTACTGATGCCCCAGTTTGATATACCCTAAGGTACATGACTAGAATTGTGATTTTCACGAATGATGTCTCATCTCCGAAGAGATCGGGTCACACACTAGTAGCACGTTGGCTATATTGGGACATGCCAGTGTGCAAAACAGTAAACGTGGTTGTGGTGTGTGCAATACAGGGTGGGGTTTGCCCGGGGCATTTTTTCAAAAAAATAGGTCTGTGGGCCATATCAAACCACAAAATATGGATATCCCATAGCATCAAAAATTAAGACCAATGCATGCACATAAAAAATATATATCAAACAAGATCATGGCATGCCAGATAAACGATCAATCAATATAACACAAGGAATAATCAATTAGATCCAATATTGAAACAGGCACAAAATTTTTTATCTTTTTATTTTTTTTTTGTTTTTTTTGCTTTTATCTATGGTTTATTAAGGATCACTTTAGGTGATCCAACATAAATCAAGATTCTAACAAATATTGAATTGATGATACAATGATAGTTGTAGGGATAAGGAGCGATGAACCCTTTTTTTTTTTTAAATTATAAAAAAAATTAGAAACACATCCCAAAAGAAAATCAAAGAGAAAGATCCTAGTGCCAAATGAGCCTCACAAAATAAATCAGGAACATTAACTATACTAACACTAGATAAATTCGGATTTTCTATGAATTAGAAAAATACAATCCGAACTTGCATCGATGATATCTAAGATTTTCGATAACGAAATCGAGTGAACTCAGGTTCTAAATCAATCTACTCGATGGGATCTATGTTTTATTAACAGGTGCCCAGACCTAATTCTGACTAGAATGTTCTGTAAAAATGTTTTAACCTTCTTTCAACAATAATTCTAGATTTACAGATTAATCCGAATTTGCATCGATGATATTCAAGGCTCCCGATAACGAAATTGAGTGAATTCAGGTTCTAAATTAATCTACTCAATGATATATACATTTTATTAGAGATGCCTAGACTTAATTCTCACTAGAATGTTCTGTAAAAACGTTTTAACATTGTTGTCCCAACCTTCATTCAGCAACAATTATAGATCTACAAATTGGTATTCTAGGTAAACCTTATGAGATGCTTCGACGCCATTGTTGAGATTATTAAAATTCAAATTAGAATTCTTGAAATCGTCATTAACGAGAGTCTATAAAAAGAGAAAAAGAGAGAAAGAAGCATTTGTCTTTGATGTCCCTTTCAACACACATATGAAGAAGAAGATAGAAAGAGAGAAAAAAAACATTTTCACTATCGGAGCACCAAGCTTAAGTGCAATTTTTTTTTAAAGAAAAACATTCTTCTCATCCCAACCACCATCATTTCATCATTTTCTTATTAATCTTTGAAATCTTAAATTATTTAGGATTATCACAAGTGACCCTAAGTTGGATCATAGAGCAAACAAACAAACTAGAATACTCAAAAATCAAACAAATGATCTACAATCAAGCCAAACTAACTAAATAAATAAGTCAAAATAAAATATAATAAAAATTTGATTGATTTGGCAATGCTCCCATACTTGGGACTTTTCAAGTTTGATCCTCAATACTCTTTAGTGGAGTCGCCACTGAAAGCACCCTCGATCAGCGGGGGGTGCTGATCCACTTTTGAATTTTGAGGTTTGGGAGTCGCCACCTAGTTATAACGGTCGAAAGGTAAATAACACTAATCTACGAAAGAAAATATAGGTTTGGGGATCACATTATGGGGTCAGAAGGTGTTAGGCACCAACCCCGCCCGGCAAACGCTGGTCTCTACTAATTCTCAAAAAATAATTACATTGCATAGTAGGCCACTACGAATAATAATAATAAAAAAGAAAATTACCTCGCGGATTACAACGATTTCCTCAATATTGGCGGAGAGTATCCTCGTATGTATTTCCTTGCTATTCACCCGTCATCGGATTTAATTTCGGATCTCCAAGTTGAGGTATCTTCTTTTTAGATTTATGAGTTTTCTGATTTTTTTTGTTATGAATTTTAAGGTGTTTTAGAAGAGTTTTTAAGTGTTTTTTGAGCTAAAGTTGGGGAATGGATGTTAGGTAAAGAGTAAGGGTTTCAAAATTAGGGTTTGAAGGAGGCTAGGAAAGTTTTTTGACCTATTTTTTTATGGTTTTTCTTTTGATACGAAGATAAGTTGTAGAGACCCTTATTTATAGATTTTTTTAATTACTTTTAGATAGAATTAGTATTTAATTAAAATTATTTTAGATAGAGTTAGAATTTAATTAGATAGAATTAGTGTTTAATTAGAATTCTATTAGGTAGAGTTAGTGTTTAATTAGAATTACATTAGATAGTTTTAGAGTTTAATTAGAATTCTATTAGGGTTAGGGTTTGACTTTGATCTTATTAGATTGATTAAGGTTTTGACTTAAGTCTTACTTGATTGACTAGAATTTAGGGTTTTGACTTAAGTCTTATTTGATTGACTTGATTTTAGGATGTTGACTTAAGTCTTACTTGATTGACTTTAATTTTAATTATGATTTCACTTTACATTAATTAATGTTTTAATTATTAATTTCAGAATTTTTAATTATTAAAATTATAAAATTATCGTTTTACCCTCGGAGATGACTTTCTACGTTTTAAGTCGTTTTTAATGTTCCAAGATGTTTTGGATCAATTTTTCGTAAGGAATTAAATGGGACTATTGGTTTGTGTTATTTATGAAATTTTTTATGTGAAATAATCGTGAACTTTATGAGGGGTATTTTTGTAATTTTGTCGAATTTTGTGAAAATTGGCGAAATAGTTTATTTGATTTCGATTTGTTATTTTATGTGTTTGAAAGGCTTTTCTTAAGCGTAATGTAGGCTCTAATGATGTTTTGAGGTTAGGGGTATTTTGATAATTTGATCATTTTTTAGTAATTTTTATCGTAAAGCTACTTTTTATTTGCAAGATGATGATTTCTATGTTTTTGGGACACATTTTCCTAGCGTAGCGTGGTTTTTACAATTTTGTTAGTTTAAGATATCTCATCTGAATTTCTAAAACATATCTGGTAACAAAATGGAGCATTGGAATAACCATCCATCATTGAGAATCGTCGCAATCAGGTTGACGAGTTGATTAATCAGGCGAATGCATAAATGGGATGTCTACAGTGTCAACAATCCCCTTTTCATTAATTTTTGATAGGCAATACTAAGGGACATTCTAATATTCGAAAATTGTCTCCTAAGCTTGGCTTGTGAGGACTGAGTAGCCTGAGAAGGTAGGACGAAAGAGGTATTGGCCACTTGTAAGGAATTGGTACTAAGTTTGAAATGTTTAGATTTTGATTCTACCTCGAATTTCATCGGTTTCGGGGTCAAACCGTCCTCCGTCGTAGAAGGGAGAAAGGACGACCACATCGAGATCTTCGAAACCACCAGGCCGGTTTCAAAAATCAGCTGTCTCGAAGTACAAGTTACCTCTATTTCCGTGTCGTTCACCTCGATTTCCGCACACACGCTTCGATCCTTTCGCATAGAGATTGTAAGGAACTTTTAATTTCTATTAGTAATCGTAGATTGTGAAAATTGCATTTAGGATTTTATCGGAAAAATTTTGATATATTTCCAAAATATAGAATTCTTTTGTTATTTAAAAATTCACGCCAGAAATTGCATGTTTGATATGTTTAATTGTAGTTTTTAACAAATTATACGTGGGTAGAGTATTTTAACGGGTTATTTCCATCAATTGGGTCTTGTGCACTGCTCGGACCTCGTTTTGATATAAAATTTGTGTTCTTTTACAATATTATTGATAAAAATAAATTCTATAGTTGGAAAATGCTATTTAATATTCAATGAACTCATATTGAGTTGATGAATATCAGAAAATGGATATTTTCTTGAAGAGATTGAAAACTGTAAAAATCGAAAAAAGGAAAAAAGGTATGAAACGGTAAAATGTCAGAGTAACACCCGAGGGATGATGTCTGCATTTTACGTTGTTGTGTTGTGTGTAGGTTGGTGAACATATATCCAGGGATAATATTGCTGGTTGCATGTTTATTTAAATTTCTGTTAGCGCGAGGCGCTGTTTACGTTTCCGTTTTGTTATTTATTTTAAGCCGAGTGGCCACACTTGCATGGTAGGAAACTGGATATCCATTCTCAACCTTGTATTATTAATTTCTCTTTTGTTTTCAAATGAAAATAATATATATGTAGCCATTTTGTGAGCTGTTAAAAAGTTTGTGAATGCCTGAAGGGATAGTGCGTCATATCATCCGGAGTGGTGTACTATCCTAGGATGTACGGTAGGAACCACCAAGCTCATACATGGTATGGGACGCGTATGAGAGTGGAGTCACAACTGGAATTCAGGATATTCCTCTCTATCTTTACCAGTGAACTTGTAATGTAAAGGCGGTCGTATACGAATGGTTTGTATATTTGGGAATCACATGAACGCCTGATAGGCATAGACGAAGATGATTAGTCAGTGATCACTAACAATCTATAGTAGTCGAACGTTTTGACACATCGAAAAGAGACCCATTGCTTACGATCACATCAAACGGCCAGTCTGAGCCGGATAAATGGTTAACCAAGCGTGGTAAGTGCAGCGACCAGCAACAAAATCAGGAACTAAAAGCCAAAGAAGAATTGTAACATTATGTCCCGACTAGGAGCGATCCAGTCGTGAATCCCAACTCTCTAATTCCAATACTCCACCATTGTGTATAATGTATTTGTTGCCTTATTTTGATATATAAAATGAAATCTATGTTTAATGTTTCCATTTGATCAATTAGATTTGTATAAAAAGATAATGTTATAATGAGTAATGATGATCGATGTAATGTGAGTTTTAAAATGTTTAGTTGCTCATCCCTGACTATATGTACTAGTTAATCGTAGTTTTTTCTTTAAAACTTTGTATATTTTATAATGATTCAGTATGTTTATTCGTTCATGTTAGGAGAGATTATTGGTAGAAATTGTTTTCTTCCTTACTGGGTAACCATTGTTACTTACCCTTTCCTTCTCCATTTTTTAGTTTTAGATCTAGAGCTTGGCGAAGCAGGTGTAGAACACGAGTGAGGACTATCTGGTAGGTCAGATAGACGACCAGAGTCCGTAACCTAGTGAGTACTGAGGCTATACTCCCCTAGTGGTGTCAGTTCATCCAAGTAGTCTTATTGATTTTGTCCTGAGCGTTAAGACTTTTGTTAGAGTAAGGAGTTTCGTATAATCTTGTATTTTAATTCATTTTTCCATACTCTGATGTATCGTACGATATTAGATGTATTTAGACTTTCGCTAGTATTCTATTTTATGTGTATATATGCAGGATTGTATGTCGTTTATCAAGTGCAGATTATACGCCTTGGAATGCTAACATAAATAGAAAAGACCATGCCGAAATTTCGAGGTGTTACCTAGTACCCGAGATCTGACATGAGGATTTGTGTTAGTGTTCGGCGAGACGCCACACAACGCCAAATGATAGAAGGACCATTCAAAAGCTAGCAGGACAATTTTCTTGAGCAACGGTATTCTGTACAAGAAGTCGCACCATGAGATCTTACTCAGGTGTGTAGTAGAAACAGAAGCAAAACGACTAATTGAGGCTGTACATGGGAGAGTCTGTGGACCTCATATGAATGGTCATATGCTTGCTAAGAAGATCATGAGGATGGGATACTATTGGTCGACAATGAAGAGTAACTACTATCAACATGTCCGAAAATGCCATCTATGTCAGATTTACACCAACAAGATCAATGTCCCACCTTCAGAACTACATAATATGACCACTCCTTGGCCCTTCTCACTCTGGGGCATGGATGTCATTGGGCAGATCTCGTTAAAAGTTGCAAACGGGCACGTTTCATCCTTGTTGCCATCGATTACTTCACCAAGTGGGTAGAAGCGGCTTCAGACCCCAATGTCACTAAGAGCAACGTCATGAAGTTTTTCAAGAACAACATCATTTGTGAATATGGACTTCCAAGCGGATTGGTAACTGACAATGCCAAGAACTTCAAGAACAAAGATATGATCAAAATGTGCGAAGACTTCCAGATCACTCATCACAACTTTGTACCCTACATACCTAAGATGAATGGAGGAATCGAGGCAGCCAACAAAAATATCAAAAAAATAATCAAGAAGATGGCAGGTACATACAAAGATTGGCACGACATGTTTTCCTTTGCACTTGTGCCTACCGAACCTCGTTCAGAACTTCGACTGGGGCAACTCCGTATTCATTGGTCTACGGAATGGAAGCAGTCTTACCCATAGAGGTTGAGATTCCCTCCCTCTAAATCTTAAAATAAGCAGAGTTAGATGAAACTGAATGGATTGAAGCTCGGTTTGATCAGCTGAATCTGATTGAAGAGAAACGCCTTGCAGTCATTTGCCATGGACAGATCTACCAACGACGAATAGCTCGTGCCTATAACAAGAAAGTTAAGCCTAGGAATTTCTCGTCAGGAGACCTGGTCTTAAAGAAGATTCTGCCAATCCAAGATGACGCCAAAGGAAACTTTAGACCAAACTATGAGGAACCATTCATCGTGCAAAAGGTGATGACGAGAGGAGCTCTAATTCTCACAGAAATGGACGGACAAGTCTTCCCACAACCAATCAATGCTGACATTGTCAAGAAATACTACGTCTAAAACTGATCCTGAGACGATGAAAGACCATCTTTGCTATTCTAAATCAACTATCAACCTTAGTTAACCCTTTTGAGCCATCACGTTCATTTCTTAACCTAAGACTGGGGCAAGTCAATAACTACAAAATGATACAAAAAAAAAAATTAGCAAAATATGCAAAGCATCCAATTACTCTTGACCCGCACGAGGATAAACTGTGAACGGCTAAAAATACAAAAAAATCAAAAAAGTCAAAAACTCGGACACTTGATCTAAACTCGACCCAAATTCCAGCCTAAAGAAGTTCGAGAGACGTTGGGAGGAGACATAGATCACCTTTTTAAAACAAAATAGACAAACCCCATGTCTATCTCACTTTAGATAAACTAATACCCAGATCTTAACCTTTTATATCCTTCCACTACCATTAGCCCAAGCCAACGTTTCATCCCACCAAAAGTCTTTTTTGATCAGGGAATGTTCTATGACAACATAATGATAGTGGCAGCACCAATGATCTTGCGACTTGGTCTGGACCTCAAAGTCTTATTAGTCGTTGGAAGACTCGAGAGGGGAATCCAGGTCGGATATTCGAAAAAAAGAGTACTCAAAGTGTAAAGTAGCGGATCTCGCGGCTCAACTTGAGTTGTTGAACCACGAATAGTCATCAGTAAACTCGATAAGGGAATCTAGATAGATTACTCAAGAAAGAGTGCCACTACAAGAGTAGAGTCGTCGATCTCGTAGCTCAACTTGAGTCACCAAGCCACAAAGACACAGAGACTCCGAGCAAAATTGTAATAAAAAAATAAATAAATAAATACAAGCATAATCTGAAAAGGCATAGTGAAAACCTGAAAGGGCGCTATGAGTAAAAGAATCAGACTATGGCAAGATCAAAGCCACTGGTACGATGAAAATCCCAAAAAGGACGTCGATGCGTAAAAATGTGGAAACCAAGCCTGATGAAAATCGTAATTGGCATCAGGAGCAATAAAGGTTAATGAAAAAAAAAAAAAAAAACAACAACTCTTGGCCCGCAAGAGTATAAACTGTGAACGGTAAATTCTTTCAAAAATCCCGAGATCCAAACAGATAATAATATTCCAATACCAGGGCACTGGGAATGACTATAAAGGAATCAAAAGAGCAATTGACGTTTATATCCTCTGTAATTGGTAAAAACACCAAGATCGTCGAAACTAAAGATTTTACAAACTCTGAATTTATCATACTCATTTGATAAAGATATTTCATAAAATTTCAAAAAGAAAAACTACTATTTTGGCCGATGATGATGAATCTAGGACTTATTCAAACTTCAAGTTTTCAAAGCATTAGATACACCTGAGGCTAAGTAAGTAGAAAATCTATTTTCTTTGCATTGATCTTTCAACATTTTGCATACATCCAGATAATGAAAAGAAAATACAAAAATAGTGAATACAACGCAATCAATCAAACATCATAAAAAAAAAAAAGAGTCAAGGAGTTCCTCCAAAGTACGGATCCGGGCAGCCTGACTCATCATTACTTTTTCAACGTCCAAAGCATCATGACTCACTAGACAAGACGTGAAGGCATCGAAGTAGGAACCCCAAGCAAGCCCCTCCTAAGATCACTCTCCGGGCCTACTAAGACAAATAAACCATTCATCATCGAACTCGTAGTTGCAGCAATGGAAGAGTTTATAAGAATGGCCCAACTAGGGAAACCGTTGTGAGTGCATAGTCTTGATCATGCTTATGAGATTCTAAGTGAATATGAGTACATGCAAATATTCCCGAGGGGAATTAGACCAAAATCATTTGGATTGAAGTCAGAAGCTTCTCGAGAAATTACCATTGTTATCATGAATCACATTAACCTTGTTGAGATTCTTATGGATGTGAATCAGTGGTCCACCGTATTTTCTAGCATTGTTTCAAAAACAACGACTCTTGAGGTCGTATCAACAGGCTAGCAGATAACTATAAAGGTGCCCTTCAAGTGATGACAGCAGAATTTCAAGTCCCACCAAAGAGAGTTTTTAATTTCCTTCGCGATGAGAACTTTAGAAGTTAGTGGGACATCTTTCTAATGGCGGTGCTGTTCAAGAAATAATATATATTGCTAATGATAGAGATCTTGGTAACTATGTCTCTGTACTGCGAGTTAATACTTCAAATTCCAGCCAGAGCAACATGTTGATATTATAAGAGAGTAGTACCGATACAACGGGCTTTTTTGTAATCTATGCTCCTGTTGATATTGTTGCAATAGATGTGGTTCTAAATGGGGGAGACCCAGACTGTGTAGCACTCCTTCTTCTAAGTTTTGTTATACTCCCCGATGGGTAACAGTAAATAGAGGTTGAATTACTGAAGTTGGGTCTGGTGGATCTCTATTGACTGTCGCATTCCAGATTTTGGTCGATTCGGTTCCAACTGCAAAACTCTCTCTTGTGACGACTGCTAAAAAACCTCAGTGCTTGCACCGTTGAAAGGATCAAAGGAATCATTACAAGGGACAATGCATGAATTGGGAAGGTTAACTTATGATAGAAATATAGCAAAATCAACAAAAGAAGGCAATGAAGAGGGATTTAAAAAAAAAACTTCAAAAACCTTTCGAGTTGCACTCAATTCCAATTTGTTAAAATGCGAATGAAGAAATATCTGAATTTCTAAACTCATCAACATCTATAAATACCCTCATCCTCTTTCCAAAAAATCCCCCAACTTTTACAAAAAAAATTCTTCCCCCAACTCTCACTACCAACCACTATTCCTAATTCTCACTACAAAAAATACTACCAATTCTCTCCTCTAAGTCTCACAAAAAAATTATTATACTCCACTCATCTCTCTCATCATCTCTTCTCTACTCATTCAATTACACAAAAAATAACATTTTCCTAAATTACTAAAGACCTTAGAAGACATTGAAGATGAAGAAGAAAAGAAAGATTGAAGCTTCAAGGTGGGTGCAACAAAATATCCCCTCTCTCTCTCTACCCTCTCCTCCTCCTTCTTCTATTATCCCATCCTCTCTCTGTTTTATTTCAAATGGATTTAGGATGAATAGATCTCAAGGCAAATGATTCATTAGGATTATCTCCTTCAATGAGATGATCATATGATCGAGTCGAAAATAAATCCCTACTTAGGGTACAAATACACACACGTGACACTTTATTTTTATTCTTATATTTTCAATCGAAATGACCAAGTTGAGTTGAGGTTACCACTATTTAGTGGGGAGAAAAGGGTGCCTAACACCTTCCCTTTTTCTCCAACAGAGACGCTTATTCCGAATCTCAAGATTTAATCTGTACCTTATCCATCGAGAGTCACTAAACGCCAAAATGTCACTTTTTCATAAAATGCACATCGGGTGACCATTCACACCCACTTACAATATGAATGATGACGACTCCAATCCTTAGTAGATGTGGCCGTCGTAATGATTAAATCACGTATCTACAGCTTAGCGACTCCGCTTGGGAGTAAAGGCTCTACCCTCGTGTCAACTCGGTCATTTTGAAAAATAAATTTCAAAATATTCTTATTTGCAAGCTAATATTATTTGTTGTATTTATTTTTTAGGTAGTTTTCATTTTATTTATTTACTCCCTTGAGTGAAAAAAAAAATCGGTTTTTACTTTAATTATCCGATTATGTGTCTTTTTAAGCATGCATATCATCAAAAAAATGAAAACAAATTCTTTTTTTTTTTTGGCCCAAGACAAAAACCAGAGGCAATGTGCCTCAAAATGAGTACAAAAAATATAAAAAATAAAAATAAAAAATAAAAAAAATCGTTTTCCTTTTTTTTTTTACCGAATGAACAGTCGAACTTAAACTGATTGTAACTTTCTCGTTTGATCTCCGATTAACTATTAGTGCATATCAATTTGGGGTAGAACAAAATTTTTTCCCAAATGTGACAAAGTCAACAAGATTTTGTCAAGTCAGAATCAGTTTTTGAGCCCGTTTACTATCGTTTACGCTAGCATTTCTGTTTGCGTCTTGTCGGGATACAAAATGAGTAGAAAAAAAGAGCATAAAAAAATAAAAAATTTGACCCAAGCCAAAAACCAGAGGCAATGTGCCTCAAAATGAGCACAAAAATTTTAAAAAAAATTAATTAAAAAAAAAATTTTAATTAAATTTTTTATTTTTTTTTACTCAGCTTGATCCTTACGTCAGTCTTGGAAACTTTCCTCATGAAATTTATTTTTGTTTCAAGTTTTAAAGTTCAAAAGATCAAACGGATCATTTTTTTAAACTTAGGGCGTGCCGCTCGCCACTTTTTGATTGATCAAAATGAAAATTCAAAGCGATCATCGATTAGACCATAAAAAAATAAAAATAAAAAGAGAAGTCCTTTTGTTATTAGTTCATTCGTTAAAAAGAATTTAAAAAAAAACGATGATGAAAAAAAAAATCAATTGGTTGATGCGTAACCATGAATGTGCTATCCTTGTAGACTGATTATCTAAAGACTATGGTCTCTATAGGTATATTTTAATGTGCCTACATGATCATAATGTGGATGTAATAGATTTGGTAGTCTTTGAGCTATGTGGCATCCATGTAGAAATGGTTTGATCTGGCCAACGAGCCCACTCATCTGGAAAATGCCCCGGGTACACCCTATCCTATTTGCACACACCACTAGCATGTTTACTTTACTGCATTGCATGCTTGCATGTCCCTAATAGCCAACGTGGCACTAGTGCGTGGCCCGGTTTCCTCGGAGATGCGACGTCATTCATGAAAATCACAACTCCAATTACGTACTGTAAGGTATATAAAACTGGGGCATCAATACCGTTTGATCGGGTGATTCTGAAAGGTATATTGATACACCCATGTTGGAGCGACCTGAGCCTTTGTCCTATTGTAAGCCGCACGGTCACATGTCCCGATTGCCGACGTAGTACTAGTACGTGGTCGATCCCCTCGCAGGATGCGAAAGCCATTTATGAAAGCTACAACTCTTGACTCGTACTCGTAGGTATATAAAACATAATCCAAGTACATCAATCGCACTTCTTAGTCAAAACCAGTGTCTAAGCGAGATCCTGCCCCGCTGTACCCTACTGTACGAGGGGGATAGACTACGTCTATTATAGACGAGAGGTATTTAAGTGGGCCCTTGCTCAGCATTGTGCGCCACCTCTCAACTGGGCATCAAATTGACTTTTTTTTACTTCAGAAAAGTGAATTGAAGTTTTAGATTATCACTTATACGGTATATCAAACCAAGTCACCACGTGTCGTCTAATTGAGTACGCTCGAGAGGTATATAGGTGTGCTTGGGCAAGAGTGGCCAGATAAAAATGCATTGCACATAGTAAGCTTAGAGTCTAGAAACCTTTCCTGTAGGTCACGACTCGAGCTTATCGTGGGTGTTTCCGGGTTGTTCATTGAGTGGAACCTGATGATTGATGTATGTGAATGATGTGAATGATGAGATTAGAGTGTATGATTGTCCTTAAGGATAAAAATTTTGGTTTTTAGAAATTAAAATGGGTGCACGAACCCAATAAAGAATCTATTTCTTACAAAAATTCAATAATGACTCAGTCCATCTCGATACAACGATTATGATAGGCCGGGCCATTTAAATCAAAATGAAAATCAAAATTTCAAAGAAAAAAAGTGATTTACAAAAGGAAAATATTTTCCAGAAAGTATGTTTTCCAAAAAGAAGTGTTCTCTAGGAAAAAAATTTCCATAAGAACAAAAATTTTCAAAAGAAAAGTAATTTTACATGGACCTTGGAAATGTATTAAACTACTCTTTTGTGTCAACTCAGGATGCTGGCTGCAAGCAATAATCCAATTGACCAATTGGTCAGAGCAACCATCAAAGGGATGTACACCGTAGAGAAATTCAACTTTGGAAAATTCATGTTGAGATGCGCCCTGTACTTTCACGAGTTTGAGATAGATTGGAACCTTTTGCGTGCTATGGCTAAGCGTTGGAACCCTTATCTTCACATCTTCCACATTGGGCATATGCACTTGTGCTCTACTCATGAAGACTATTGTGGCATCATGGGGATATCTACTTCAGGTCCTCTAGTCAGGCTTTTATTGAAGACAGGATATTTTGGTGACCTCGCCACAAGCCTAAACATTTCAAAAGAAGAAGCCAAGGCCTTAGCCCGTAACGGAAGATTGGATTTAGTACCTTTATTGAGTCCATACCACTCCCGTAGTCATCTCATCAATGTAAAATCAGAAGCTTGGATTTAGTACCTTTCTGATTAGCTGCTCCGTCGAAGTACATGTTTCAGTCAGGTTCTTCGTCATCGTTTTCAATCTCGGTGAATAGTATGGCTTCATCGGGGAAGTTTGTCTTTAATGGCTCGTAATCATGCAATGGGTACTCGGCTAGGTGGTCTACGATGGCTTATCCTTTGATGGCTTTTTGAGTGACATAGGTGATGTCAAACTTAGATAACAATAACTGTCATTTTGCTGTGCGACTTGTTAGCGCTGGTTTTTCGAATAAGTACTTCAGGGGGTCCATCCTGGCGATAAGCATAGTCGAGTAACTGACCAAATAATGACGTAGTTGTTGAGATGCCCAGACTAATGCACACCAAGTCTTCTCAAGCGTTACTCGGTAAATTTCTTGTTGAGATAGTAGATGGCATGTTCCTTCCATCCTGATTCATCGTGTTATCCTATCACACACCCCATTGATGTTTCTTATACTGAGATATACATCAGTAGAAGTCGTCCTGGAGTAGGAGGGACTAGGACTGGTGGATTGAGCAGATATTGCTTGATCTTGTCGAACACTTCCTGACAGTCTTTGTTCCACTTTTTTGGCGTATTTTTTCTGAGTAACTTGAAAACTGGCTCACAGATAGGTGTAAGCTGAGCAATGAATCGGCTAATATACTGTATTCTCCCCAAGAATGCCCGAACATCTCTCTCTGAAACGGGTGCTTTCATCTCGAGGATATACTTGATCTTTGTCGGGTTTATCTCAATGCCCTTTCTGCTGATGATGAACCCCAATAGCTTGCCCGATGTTGTCCCGAATACACATTTTGCCAGATTTAACCTCAAACTGTACTTTCTAAACCTGTCAAACAACTTCTTGAAATTTACTAGATGGTCTTCTTCAATGCCAGATTTAGAGATCATGTCGTCTACATAAACCTCTATTTCTTTATGAATCATATCGTGGAATAATACAATCATTGCACGTTGGTAAGTTGCCCCTACATTCTTCAACCTGAATGGCATGACATTGTAGTGAAACGTACCCCCTGGTGTGATGAATGCTATGTTTTCCTGGTCTTCTTCTGCCATTTTTATTTGGTTATAGCCTGAGAAGCCATCCATGAACGAGAACATGTAGTGCCCTGCTGTACTGTTGACTAGAGTGTCGATGTGTGGTAGTGAAAAATCATCCTTAGGACTGGCCTTGTTCAAGTCTCGATAGTCAATACACATGCGTACCTTCCCGTCTTTCTTGGGTACTGGGACAACGTTGGCTAACCACTTCGGGAAGGTAGAGATTGCAAGAAACCCTGCTTCGAACTACTTCATGACCTCGTCTTTTACCTTGAGGGTCCATTCTGGTTTTAGCCTTCTCAGTTTTTGCTTGATCGATTTACTTCCTGAGGCAATTGGTAACTGGTGTACAACAAGATCTGTATTTAACCCAAGCATATCCCTGTACGACCATGCGAAGACGTCCTGATAGTTTCGTAAGAATTCAAACATTTCTTCCTTCTATTGCGACGTTAATAAGGCTCCTATCTTGACAATTCGTGGATCCTCTTCGGTACCAAGATTGATTGAATCTGTATCCTTGATGTTTGGTTGAACACCTTTCTCGTGACGTTCTACCAGGTCTTTGATTTCTTTAAGTGGGTATTCCATTTCATCCTCAGACTCTTCTTCGATCCCCATGAGGTCAAAGTCGAGTTCAAGATTGAAATCATACTCGTCCCTTTCAAATTCTGTTTTATCTAAGTACTCATTTGATGGAGACAGATCCCTTGAAATTTTTTTTTTATTTTTGAAAAATATCTATTTTTTTGTAATTTTGAAAGCTTTTTTATTTTTTTGATTTTTAAAATTTTTTTGATTTTTTTTTTGAGGAATATTTATTTTTTTGTTATTTTTTGGATACCTGAAATAAGAAGAACAATCATGCAAACTCGTTAATAAAGATAGGGAGCCCTCAAAACAGTCTTTACTCGAGGACGAGGGCTCGTTATGATCCTCGACAAACTAGATTCGACTAATGACATTTTTTTAGGCCTCAACAGCCTCAAGAGTTAATGGGAATTCTTCCCAATTATTCAAAACTTCCCCTTCTCTAAGGGGGTGAATGAGATGAGCAAGTGATTTGTTGGATAGTTTGGTTGATGGTTCAGAGATGACCATGATCTCTGACTTATTGTTGTTGTCAGGTTGGGGCACAGTTCCTCCCAGGCTTGGTGGGATGATGACTGATGCCCAGTCGATGCTGATGGGAAAGAGTGATTTGTTCCCCTTACTTTTGATGATTTCCACCTTTGTGGATTCTAGAGTAGTCTCTGATAGACTTTCGTTGGAATCCCCATTGAATAAAACATCAATGCCTTCTACGAAGGATGGTTGAGACTCAACAACTAAGTCTTCATGAATGTGCACAGGTTTGAAATTTATCACTTTTGAAATTTTTACCGATCTTGTTGGCAGCGGTTCTGATAAACTATCGGACCTAATCTGTGATTTTGGGAAGGTAACGCTAATATGTGGAACTCTGCCTAGATTCCAGACATTTGTTTCACGGTTTTGCCTTCTCACTAGTCGAAACTCTTTTTTCTTGTCGTTCATTTCTACAATATCCTTTTTTGTAGGCCTAAACCCCAGATCAAAATAAGGAGTGTGCTTTTTTGCTTCAATCTGCGTAACTTTCCCTCTTCCTCCTAGTCCTAACCCTTGTCTAGGTCGGTAACTTGCTTTTTTCAAAATTTGACCAATCATTAGATTTGTCTGTGATAGTTCTGCCTTTACTTTTTTTCCTTCCCTTTTTCCACGTGGTTGACAACAGCAAATTGATATGAGTAATAGAGTGCCTTATCCTTCGTCATTTCGATATCGATAAACGGCACATCTGGAGCTCTCCTAGCTGGAATAAGATTTTCTGCTAATACTGATATCATCCTTTGCCCCATGATAAATTTGACTCTTTGGTGTAACGAGAATGGTACAACCCCTGCTATATGGATCCACGAACTGCCCAATAGTAAATTGAAGGTTGTCGATATCTCCATGACCCAAACGTTACCTCGAAGGTGCAAGGACCTATTGTGATTGGTAAATCCACCTCTCCCAAAGAGTCCTTTCTCGAGCTATCAAAACCTCGAAAAACCTTGTTCTTGGGCTTGACATGCGACCAGTCTGCGTTAAGCTTTTGAAAAGTTTCAAGGGGACAGACATTGAGGGCTGATCCATTATCAATCAACACCATAACAACTATCATGCCTTTGCACATGACCATGATATTTAACGGTTCGACGTGCCCCTGCCCTTTAGGCACAAATTCACTTTCTGTAAGATAATAGGATTGGGGGCCATGATCTGACCTACCGTTTGCTCTAATTGTGGCGGTGAGGTTGTTGCAGGTACATGCGATTTTCTCAAAACCCTCAGTAATGCCTCTTGGTGTTCCTCTGATTTTTGCATCAAGCTCAGAATACTGATTTGGGCTGGCTGTTTGTTCAATTGGTCCACTATATTGTGCTCACTCCTTTTGTTTTCCTTTTTTCTTCATCTGTAGCCTCTTTTACGGTCTCTTTGCTTTTTTCCCTGATGTTTACCCCACTTTCTGATAATTTTTGGCATCTTCCTGCCCTTGTCATATGGCCAATATCAGCCACCATGACTTTTTTCATGGTCTCAACCCCTGTGCTAGTGGTGATGGTAGTCTCGTAACTCCAGGGCACTGCCTGGTTGGAGCTATAAGGGAATGGTTTAGTTAAGTGTATGGTCATGGGGGGTGGATCGAGTTTTACATTGAGAATGAGAGGTGGTGGTAGGAGGAGTTACTTGAGGCGTTGATGGAGTGTATGGAATTACGAGTGGTGGACGTGAAAATGAAGTGTATGGTATATGAAGGGAGGTCGAGTTGATACTTGAGAATATGGTAGTGTGTAGGGTATAACAAGAGGAGGTCGGGTCGCATTTTGATGGTTCGGTGATCCGTAAGGTATAACTAAAGGTGGTCGGGTAATAGTATTTTGATGAGTAGGATGGATGATGAGGTCCGCCAATCTGAGTGGTGGTAGTGAATTTTGAAATGAGTTTGTTGTGTAATGGTTGATTATGCTAACCGTTGACGTCCTTGATTCCTTGGTTAAGTGGACCCTGATTTTTGTCCCGATAGGCGCTATCAAATCTAAGGGATTGAAGTCGAATTCTCCACAGACAATATTTACCCTATGCCCACTTCCTTCCCCATTGTGAATGGATAAGGAGTTTTGATTGATGTTCTGTTGTTGGAGCGGGTTAGCAGGTCCATCTAGGATGAGAGAGCCTTTTTATCAATCAAATTCTGTACTTGATGTTTGAGCTGCCAGCATTGGTCTGTAGAGTGCCCTGGTGCACCCATGTGAAATGCGCAGAACAAATTGGGGTTGTACCCTGGCCCTTTAGTAGCCTCAGGATTTGGTGGACATTTTGCGAGATACTCACCTGAGCAAGATTGGCAGTAATTCCGATAGTGTCATGGGTAACCTTGTAAACACTCTATTTACTCTGTTGGGTTGTGCCTGCTGGTTCTGCCCGTATAGTGGTGCTTGTTGTGCTACTGGTGGAGGTTTGCCCTGAATTGGTTTTGAGGTGCAGGATTCCAAGCTGGTGGAGGTGTTGGTGCCCATGAAGTTGACGGTACCTGTGGTTTTGGTGCTGGTGAAGGAATGAAGAGGGTCGGTTTGGTTATACGTTGTTAACTTGCGTTTCTTGACTCTTCTTTCCTATAGGCACTGGCTTTCTCTGAGAAGGGATTCTTGCTGTTACTCCTAGACTTGTGAAATCAAATATTAGACCAGTTCGGATCTCATCCTCGACCAGGTCTACTACTTGTACCAGATTTGAAAATGTGCCCGTAGTATGCCCCACCAGATGAGTATAGAAGACGTGCCCTAGTGTCGAGATAAACGTGGTGTTCATCTCTTACTCGGTCATTGCTGGCCTTACTTGTGAGACTGACTCTCGCCATCTTTGTGCATACTCTTTCACCATTTCCCTTCGCTTTCTTGTCATCTTGGCCATATCATTCCGGTTTAGACCAACATCTGTATTGAACCGGTAGTTTTGCCAGAACATCTCAACTAGGTCCTGCCAGTTCTTAATGAGTGAGTGATCCAATCCAGAAAATCATTTGAGTGCCGGCCCCGTTAAGCTCCTTTAAAATAACTGTACCAACAGCCTGTCATCTTCACCATATTGGCACATCGATCCACAGTACAACTTTAGATGCGACAAAGGACACCCTACTCCGTTATAATTTTCAAACTCCGGATACTTGAACTTTGCCGGTAATTAAGCATTGGGGTAGAAGCAGATATCCTTGAATCGAGTCCCACTCATAGTGTTGAGGCCCTTCATCTTTCTCATCTCTTCCTGCAGAGACTCGATTTGCTGAGCCAATTTTTCGTCCGTTGTACTTTTGGCTTTTGTAGCCCTGTGTTCACATTCATCATCAGGAATGACCACAGGGGGTGGTCGATTTTGTGAGATATAGAGCAGGGGCCCCTGGTATTTAGGCATGCAGGCGGCATGGTGGTCTGTGGTCCCTGGGGAGATTGCTCGGGTAAATCCTGATTTGATCCAGACGCATGTTGCTATATTGTTTGAGCTTGTATGACGCTGGCATTGTCTAACACAGCACTTACTATCTTTTCTTGTCTTTCGATTATTTTCAATAATGCTACAATTTGTGAATGATACCTGACGTTTCAGTTACTGGGGGTGTGCTGGTTCAGAAGAACTCATGGTGACTGTAGATGATGTTATAAAATATGGAGGTATTTCTGGTTGCTTGTATTTCTTTCGCTTGGCCACTTGTGGGTACAGAAGACCAAGTGTTACTATCTTATTTAAAAATGAAGATGCATGATGTTTTATTAAGTAGGGTAAAGTTATTTATTATGAATTTTAACGGAAAAGTAATTTCTCGGCACGGAATCGGCATCAACACAGAGTTGGTAAAATGTTTTACAAAAGAATTACATCAGCACGGAGCTGGCATCGACACGGAGTCGATAAAATATTTTTGAAAACGGAATTAACTCAGCGCATAGTTAGCATCGACACGGAGCCGGCATCAACACGGAGTTGGCATCAGCACGGAGCTGGCATCGACACGGAGTCGGTAAAATATTTTTTAAAAATGTAACTTCATCAGCACGGAGCTGGCATCGACACAGAGTCGAAAAAACATTTTGAAAGCGAAATTATCTCAGCACGGAATTGGCATCGACACGGAGTCGGCATCAACACAGAGTTGGCATCAGCACGGAGCTGGCTTCGACACGGAGTCGAGAAAGTATTTTGAAAAACTAATTTCATCAGCACAGAGCTGGCATCGACACAGAGTCGAAAAAATGTTTTGAAAAGGTAATTTTATCAGCACGGAGCTGGCATTGACACGGAGTCGAAAAAATATTTTGGGAAGGTAATTTCATCAGTGCGGAGTTGGCATCGACACGGAGTCGGGGAAATATTTTGAGAAGGTAATTTCATCAGCGTGGAGCTGGCATCGACACGGAGTCGGGAAAATATTTTGAAAAAATAATTTCATCAGCACGGAGCTGACATCGACACGGAGTCGGGAAAATATTTTGAAAAAGTAATTTTTGGGATAAATCGAGTTGGAATAACCCATGTTTTTGGTAGCCTCCAATTCAGTTATCTGAAATCACCATCGCCCAGGCAGATCTCTAAGGAAGAGACGGCGCACAATGACACTCTTAAATCACCTTATTCCCTGAATAGATGTAATGTATCCCCCTCGTATCAACAGGGTAAGATCTTTCTAGGCACCAACTTTGATCAAGGGCTACAATTGGTGCTTTTTGAAATCTTTTATTTTTATTTTTTAGAAAGTTGAATGCATTTAAGTCAATTGATCGATTGTTATCTTTGTTAGATTATGAACTTGGTTCGAAACTGGATATGAATCCGACTTGTAGTGGATCTGGGTAGTGGACCTAGTTGTAATGGATCTGGGTCGTGGACCCAGTTGAAATGGGTTTGGATCTAGGTCGTGAATCCAATTTAGAATGGATTTGGATCTGGGTCGTGGACCCAGAGTGAAATAGATCTGGGTCGTGAACCCCATTAAAATGGACATGGATCTGGGTCGTGGACCCAGTCGTAGTGAATCTAGGTCGTGGACCTAGTTGAAATGGATCTGGGTCGTAAACCCAATTTGAATGGACCTGGGTCGTGGACCCAGTCATGGTGGATCTGGGTTGGGGACCTAGTTGTAATGGATCTGGGTCGCGGACCTAGTTGAAATGGGTTTGGATCTAGGTCGTGAACCCAGTTTGGAATGGATTTGGATTTGGATCGTGGACCTAGTGTGAAATGGATCTGGGTCGTGGATCCTGTTAAAATGGACATGGATATGGGTCATAGAGCCAGTTGAAATGGATCTGGGTCATGGACCCAGTCGTAGTGGATCTAGGTCGTGGACCAAGTTGAAATGGATCTGGGTCGTAAACCCAGTTTGAATGGACCTGGGTCGTGGACCCAGTCGTGGTGGATCTGGGTTGGGAACCCAGTTGAAATGGATCTAGGTCGTGGACCCAATTTGAATGGATCTGGATTATAGACCCAGTTGTAGATGGATTTGGGTCGTGAACCCAGTTGAAATGGATCTGGGTCATGAACCCAGTTTAAGTGGATTTAGGTCGGGGACCCAATTGAGATGGATCTGGGTCTTGGACCTAGTTTGAATAGATCTGGGTCATGGACCCAGTCTGAGTGGTTCGGGTCGTGGACCCATTTAAATGGATATGGGTCCATTTTTTATGATTGGTGATGAACAGTAACGGATTTGATTGTAGGCGAGGTTGATAGTATACCACATTAGGTAGGGTCAACTTTGATCGATAAAATGTATGCAACTTCCGTTTTGATCAAACAAAGAAAAACGGCGAGGAGTAAGCCCTAAGTTTAATTAAAAAATAATTAATTTAAGTATTTTCAAGCCTTAAACATTAAAAGAAAAATAAATCCGAGAACAAAAGTTGTCAAGACTGATGTCTGAAATAGAATGAGCAAATTTTTTTTTTTAATCCGTATTTCAAACACAGATGGGCATAAAATACGCCGAACCATACTTGAAATACGGACCAGTACGAATTTTTTGCTTAATTTTTATTTTTTATTTTTTATTTATTTTATTTTTTTATGTTTGTTAATTCAACTTGAGGCACATTGCCTCTGGTTTTTAGCTTGGGCCAAAAAAAAGTTACATTTTTTCATTTTTTCAAATTTTTTGTTTTGTTTTATTTTTTTTAATGATATGCATGAAAAAAAGAAAACTGGTTTTTCCCCTCTTACCAAGGGAATAAATGAAGAAAAGACATACCCCTAAGCCTACATAACTTGCCATTGGGACTTACAACTTGGGCTTCGAGGCCCGATAGCAACTAAACAAATACAACTTAGCTTTGGGAGTTGATATGAACTTGATAACACGTGTCCTAGCTCATCTAATCGAGCACATGCATGCGGCTAGTAGTTAGTTTCACGACTACCCGATCTTCAAACCTCGATGCATACCGAAGTACGCACGTCGTTGGTTGGTGATCGGATTTGATGTGTTCATCCCCGACACATGAAATAACGATCTTAAGCCGTAGAACTACTAAGCATCAAGGCTAAATATATTAAGGGTGGGGTGGCTTGTGAAGTGGGGCTATGCACGCAAGTGCACGTGCAATTTTTCATTTCTTTTTATCGACCCCCTTACAAGTGTGTAGCAAAGCAAAATAAAATAAATATTACTGAAAGCGCCCTCGATCCGCGGGGTCCGCGGATCCGCTTTTGACCCTTGAGGTTTGGGAGTCGCCACCTAGTTATTATGGTCTAGGAACCAAACTGACTCTAAAACGGATAATGAACTAATCTACTATAGAAAATCTGAATCCGGGGACCATGTTACGGGGTTGGAAGGTGTTAGGCACCAACCCCGCCCGGCCATTGCCGATCTCTACTTATCCCAAATAAATCTACATCGCTAATGACAAACCTAGATTAAAAAATAATGAAAAATCTTACCTTCGATTTGCAAAAGTGATATTCCCTCAGATCTGGTGAAAACGGCTCCTTGTACCGTATTCCTCACTTCGTTCTATCACCGGATCTGATTTCTAATCTCCGAGGTAAGGTATCTCATTCTTGGATCTGGGTGCTTCGAATTTGTTGTGGATTTTTGGGATGTTTTTGAGAGGTTTTTGGGTGTTTTTTAGGCTAAAATCGGAGTAGGGGTGTTAGAGAAGGAGTTGGGGCTCCAAAATTAGGATTTTGGGGAGGTTGTGGAGGCTTCTTCACCTACTTTTTCTAGGGTTTTTTCTTTGATACGAAAATAGGGTGTGGAGGCTCCTATTTATAAAGTTTTTAGAAGCATTAGGGTTTGATTAGGGTTTCTTTTAGGGTTTTGACTTAGTCTTTAGGGTTTTAGGGTTTTAACTTTAGTCTTATGAGATTGACTTGATTAGTTTAGATTAGGGTTTTGATTTAGAATTTTGACCTTAGTCTTATGAGATTGACTCGATTAGTTTAGATTAGGGTTTTGATTTAGGATTTTGACTTTAGTCTTATGAGATTGACTTTAATACTTGACTCTAGTCTTACTTAATTGACTTTAATTTTAAATTTAGTCTTATTTGATTGACTTTAATATCTTGACTTTAGTTTTGCTTGATTGACTTTAAATTTTTGAAGAACCCCCCTCTGTTATATCTTTGATTCTTTGGACCCCCAAATGGAGGGGTCCTTAAAGAAATATCTTGCGAACCATCAACAATTTTTCTTGAAAGCCAGATTGATCAATTTTTTGATTTAAATTTTATAATTAATTTTATTAATGTTTCACTTTACATTATTTAATGATTTATTTATTAATTTCAAAATTTTTTATTATTAAAATTGTGAAATTACCGTTTTACCCTCGGAGAGGATTTTTTACGTTTTAAGTCGTTTTTCAATTTTCTAGGATGTTTTGGAATCAGTTTTTCGTAAGGAATTCAATGGGAATATTGGCTTTTGTCATTTATGAAGTTTTTTGTATGAAATGGTTTAGTTGGTTTCGATTTGTTGTTTTATGTGTTTGAGTGAATTTTCCTAAGCGTAATGCAGGCTCTAGGGTTGTTTTGATGTTAGGGGTATTTTGGTAATTTGGTCATTTTTAGTGATTTTTATCATGAAGCTTCTTTTTGGTTTGCAGGATGGTGATTTCTATGTTTCTAGGATAGTATTTTCCTAGCGTAGCGTGGTTTCTAAGTTTTTTCAGTTCGAGATACCTCATCCGGATTTCTGAAACATATCTGGTAACAAAATAAAGCATTGGAATAGACATCCATCATTGGGAACCTTTACGATCGGGTTGACGACTTGATTAATCAGGTAGATGCAAAAATGGGGTGTCTACAGATGCCCCTCTTTGGCAGAGGGTTGAAGCAAACTAGATAGCAAATCTATTTTGGTAGATAGTGCGATATCCGAATGCCAAAGCTACTGACAGTTCATTTTATAACCTGATTTAGCAATTCGTCAGGGTGTTCGGATCCTTGAGCGTAAAACTCTCCCCGAATTAGAAAAATGTCAGGTCCTTGAGCGCGAGCTCTCACTAGCAGTGTCAGATCCTTGAATTTTAGAAAATTCTCCTTAACTGATGTAATAACTGTGCAAGTGTGTGATTTAAAATCTGAGCATAAACTGAGCATAAATCCAAGAAAACCCTCGACGGCATCTGAGCGTAATTCCAAGAAAACCCTTGGCGGCATCTGAGCATAGTTCCGAGAAAACCCTCAGCAGCATCTGAGCATAATTCCAAGAAAACCCTTGGCGGCATCTGAGCATAATTCCAAGAAAACCCTTGGCGGTAACTGAGCAAAATCCAAGATAACCCTTGGCGGCAACTGAGCAAAATCCAAGATAACCCTTGGCGGCAACTGAGCAGAATCCAAGATAACCCTTGGCGGCATCTGAGCAGAATCCAAGATAACCCTTGGCGGAAACTGAGCAAAATTCAAGATAACCCTTGGCGGCAACTGAGCAAAATCCAAGATAACCCTTGGCGGCATCTGAGCAAAATCCAAGATAACCCTTGGCGAAAACTGAGCAAAATCCAAGATAACCCTTGGTGGCAACTGAGCAAAATCAAAGATAACCCTTGGTGGCAACTGAGCAAAATCCAAGATAACCCTTGGCGGAAACTGAGCAAAATCCAAGATAACCCTTGGCGCCATCTGAGCAAAATCCAAGATAACCCTTGGCGGAAACTGAGCAAAATCCAAGATAACCCTTCGCGGCAACTGAGCAAAATCCAAGTTAATCCTTGGCGGAAACTGGCGGAAACTGAGCAAAATCTAAGATAACCCTTGGCGGCATCTGAGCAGAATCCAATATAACCCTTGGCGGAAACTGAGCAGAATCCAAGATAACCCTTGGCGGCATCTGAGCAAAATCCAAGATAACCTTTGGCGGCAACTGAGCAAAATCCAAGATAACCCTTGGCGGCATCTGAGCAAATTCCAAGATAACCCTTGGCGGTAACTGAGCAAAATCCAAGATAACCCTTGGCGGAAACTGAGCAAAATCCAAGATAACCCTTGGCGGCAACTGAGCAAAATCCAAGATAACCCTTGACGAAAACTGAGCAAAATCCAAGATAACCCTTGGCGGCAACTGAGCAAAATCCTTGGCGGCAACTGAGCAAAATCCAAGATAACCCTTGGCGGCAACTGAGCAAAATCCAAGATAACCCTTAGCGGTAACTGAGCAAAATCCAAAATAACCCTTGGTGGCAACTGAGCAAAATTGACGAAGGAATGAAGGACTTTTGGGAAAGAATGAATGAATTTGGAAAAGACTAATCAGAGTGAATTGAATAAATCTGGAAGATACTGAATCTGGAAGAAAAATGATCGAATCCAGGAATGATTGGATCTGGGAATACCATATTAGTTGATCTCTGGACACAGTCAAATGTGAGATCCAAAGTGCTTTTGTTTGAACCTCAAAGATTTATCCAAAAGTTTTATGAATTTAAAACCTGAGTTTTTATTTCTTTTGAACCTCAAGAGTTTTTTGAAGAACTGTTATCAAGAGGGTAACCTTAAGTTTGAGGTTTTTAGGATTAACATTGCTCCAAAAACAAAATGTCCCTAGTTTGACAATAAACATGGCATTGAAAATAATTAAACACATCATTAAAAAATGCCCCTGGTATAAGGAGGGAAATTACATAATTTAAAGAAAAAAGAAAAATGCCCCTTGTATGAAGGTTTGAAATATTTGATTACCACAAGCGCAATAAAGATCCAACTTTTAATTTTGAATAATTTTATTAAAGATTTTGAGTCTGGCTCAAGAGAACAAAATATTTCCTTTTGAGACTCATCATAGAATTCACCATTCTCTCCATTGGTTCACTTGGGGAAGTAAGAATTTTCAGATTGATCGTAGACAAGATACTTGTGGCTTCTGAATCTATGTCTGGTTTAAGCTGAGTATTGAACTTGATTATTCGGATTTCTGATGTTTCAGCTCGAACTGCTCTCAGCTTGGGATTTTCTTCTGTTTTTTTTTTTTTTTGTATTGCTCTAACTTTTGCCTTGATCGCCTTTCCAGGTTTTCAATCTATCGAGCTTGCTCTAACTTTTGCCTAGATCGCCTATTCAGATTTTCGATCTAGCGAGCTTTTTCTTTTTTCTTGCCAAAGTTGTCCTTCCAGATTTTCAACTTTGCGAGCTTGCCTTAATTTTTGCCTAAGTCGCCCTTTTTGGATTTTCAACTTAGCAGGCTTCATCATTTTTTTATCTTTTTCTTTTCATCTGACCTTTTAGAATCGCTGTCTGATCATGTTCTACTACCCTCCTTAACTTTTTTACACGATACTTAGGAGGACTTTTATAGGTAGGCTTGGGACTAGGCATAAAGTGAAAGGGATTTTGAGGCTCAAAACCCAAATGCCCCTTGTGTGGCATTTCTTTTATTTTGCTTTGAATTTTCTTCTCTATTTTGAAGATATTTCTTTTTCTTTTGAATTTTTTTTCTTTTTAAATTTTTTTCTTGTCAGGGAATCTATTTTTTTTATTTTGATGTGGTCGGGCCTGAAGTAACTTCTCAGGTTGCCTACGTACCCCAAATTTTTGGGATCAGACCAAAACGTAGTTCGGATCTTCCCTCCCCTAGGTAAAGTGATTGGGCTGAGAAAGAAAAATGCATCATTTAAAAAAAAAAGGTTGCAAAGGGCTGAGAAAGGAGATAATGAACTGGGTAGCAGGAAAATTGATTCGACCAAAGATGGTCTCCTTAAATGTAGTACCATTTGATCTGGTCAAGGTTGGTTGACTCTGGTAGTTCATTTCCATCATGATCTTGAAGTCTGACGACTTTTCCAGACAATATTTCCTTAATGAATGAATTTCTCCAATTGGGTTCAGACTTTCTCCTATAGTCGAGGAGGAGTGTTCAATTTTCTTTGAAATCTGATAGTTAAATCATTGACTTGTAAATGATGAGCTTTGACCTTTTTGTCAAATGCACGGGTGACTCTTCCTAGATAAGCTTGCACATGGTACAGGGCTTTAATTCGTTTTCTTCGATCAAATTTAATTCTTCATACTGCTGTCGAACCCAATCTGTTTCTAACAAATGGTTTTCCAACAAGACCCTGAGAGACGAAATTTCCATTTCAACTGGCAAGACTACTTCCATGCCATACACTAAGGAGTAGGGAGTAGCTCCAGTAAAGGATCAAATTGAAGTTCGATATGTCTATAGCGTGAATGATAATTTTTCTGACCAATCTCGATGTGATTGACATATTTTCCTGATGATAGTCTTGAGACTCTTAATAACTCTTCAACCGTTCCATTGATCTAAGGACGGTAGGGGGATGATTTGTGCTTCCGGATCTTCAACTTTAAACATAAAGTAATGATTTATGCTTTGAAGTACGATCCATTATCAGATATCAGTTCAAAAGGTACTCCTATATTGACTGATAATATATGATTTGAAACTCAAGATGTAGTAAGGATAGTGCTGATACATTTTATAACATCTTCTTTGATTCCATCGATATAAACGAATATTTATTCCATGTTGAACAACACCCAAGCTTGTACCTAGCATACCCTCATATGATCACACAAACAAGTCTTTTGAAATTTCTGAGTAAATTCATTATCCCCTCGTGTTCCTTTAGGGATAAGATGGTTTCTATTTGAATCTCTTTAGGAATTATTTTATGTTTCACGGTCAATGACCTTTACCTTCTTGAGCCTGACTTTCATCTTCTTGTTCAGGAGAAAAATATATCCTTGAAGCTAGATTATTAGTTAATTCGTTAATGCGTTCGGGTATTCAAAAATTTTCTTTATCCAATCAAATTCAGAATGGGGTGACAGATACCTCTATAGACTAGATAAACTAACTCGACTCAACAGAAAAATAGTAGACTCAATCTAAAGAAAATATGACATTGAAAAATTGGACTCGAGCTAACTCAAATAACTCATGAAAACTCAATACAACTACCCACAACGGGCTTGATAAGGACTGAGGATTGAGACATTGCTTACAACCAACAAGATTGAGGCACGGTGATCTTCAGGGAACAACTGTGCGATATTGAGAAATTCTGAGATTATTTCTAACTGTTGACTAGGTACTGACGTTTGTTCTAACTGATCGGACTTACAACCCTAGCTAAACGATAGACGATTGAGCTTAGGTACAATGATAACCCTTAATCCTCTTTGAAGGTGAATTTAACCATTTTCATTGTCACCCCCTTGATAACATTTTAAATGAACCCTGAGATTTTATTGAATTTTGTGCACCAATCCATTAAACAATTCATTTATTCAAGGATTATTCAGAAGGAAAATAATTTTATTGCACTCTTGAAAATAATGTTTTTATTGAATAACAATTTTCACAATTCTGATTATTTTTTGCAATCATTTTCTTTTTAGAAAAACATATTTTGATAATTTTACAAGGTCAATGGAAAAAATAGATTTTTGGTAAAAAACATATTTCAAAAAATTTTCATGCAAAAATAGATCTTTTGTAAATCATTTTTCCTTCATTTTCTTTTCTTTCGGAAAACATTTTCTTCTGGAAAATATTTTTTCTCTGAAAAATAGTTTGTTATTTGGAAAATCTTGTTCTTATGGAAAACATTTTCTGGAAAACACTTTTTCTTAGAAAACATTATTTTCTAGAGAATAACACTTTTTCTGGAAAACACTTATTTTGAAAAACACTTTTTCTAGAAAATACTTTCCCTTTGTAAACCATTTTTCTTCTTTGAAATTTTGATTTTTATTTCAATTTAAATGGCCCAGCCCGCCATGATTATTGGATCGGGATGAACTGGGTCATTATTGTAAAAGAATGGATTCTTTATTAGGTTGGTACACCCATTTTAATTTTCAAAAATAATATTTTTGATCCTTGAGGACAATCATACACTCTGATCTCATCATTCACATGCATTCTGATCTTATCATTCACATGCGTTCTGATCTCATCATTCACATACATTCATCATTCACCAGGTTCCATTCAATGAACAACCCGGGAACACCTACGATAAGTTCGAGTCGTGACCTACAAGGAAGGTTTCTAGACTCTAAGCTTACTACGTGCAATGCATTTTTATCTGGCCACTCTTGCCCAAGTACGCCTATATATCTTTCGATACGTGGTGACTTGGTTTGATATACCGCATAGGTGATAATCTAAAACCTCAACTTACTTCTCTGAAGCCAAAAATAGCCAGTTCGATCTCTAGTTGAGAGGTGGCGCACAATGCTGAACAAGGGCCCACTTAAATATCTCTCGTCTAGAATAGACGTAGTCTATCCCCCTCGTACAGTAGGGTACAGCGGGGCAAGATCTTGCTTAGGCACCGGTTTTGACCAAGAAGTGCAATTGATATACTTAGATTATCTTTTATACCTATGGGTACGAGTCAAGAGTTGTAGCTTTCATAAATGGTTTGGCATCCCACGAGGGGACCGACCACGTATTAGTACTACGTTGGCAATCGGGACATGTGACTATGCGGCTTATAATAGGTCAAAGGCTCAGGTCGCTCCAGCCTGGGTGCATCAATATACTTCTCAGAATCACCTGATCAGACGGTATTGATGCCCCAGTTCGATATACCCTAAGGTACGTGACTGGAGTTGTGGTTTTCATGAATGACGTCGCATCTCCGAAGAGATCGGGCCACGCACTAGTGCTACGTTGGCTATGTGGGACGTGTAAGTGCTCAAAACAGTAAACGTGCATGTGGTGTGTGCAAAACAGGGTGGGGTGTGCCCGGGGCCTTTTTCAAATAAATGGGCCCATGGCCCTGATCATACCATCATACATTAGATTATATGGAAATTTAATCAAAACCAAAACCATTCAAATCATATGAATATTCAATCAAGATCACATTATTCCAATCACATAAGCACGTTAAGCATATCAATGTTAGAAGCAAGCATCATTTCCTTATGTATCAATTAAAGGTTATTTCGGATGGCCCAAAATAATTCAGAATTTCAAATCATATTGCATTGAGGATGACTGGATATTCGTTAGGATGGAGATTTTAAAATCAAATATCCTTTTTAAAATAAAACAAAAACAAAATCCTAAGAAAAAAAAAAAACTAACCAATGAGTGGATTGTTGTTGACAAACCAACTTTTACTAGCGTCACCCCAATTTCCACGTACATCATTAAGGCGGCCTTAGAACAATTGGCGAGTCAATAACGATTCACAAAGGAACCAGAATCATTCTCTATTTCATCGTTTGGGATAACATTTCGAGACATTATTAGTATACCCAATATTTATTTACAACACGCCAATTATCTTTAAAGGCAAATAATTGTTTACATTTAGATTGGTGTATTATAAATAAACAATAGGGTGTTATCAATAATTCTCTAAAACTCCTCAACAAAGAGTACTAAAAATATTTAGGTTGCTGCCGATACCAACGATTTATTCGATTTTCCCCTTTTTTTAAAACCAACTCACTTCGATCATTGTCAACGCATGAGTCTTTTCTTGTACCATATTGCTGAACCTTTTTTTTTTTTTTTTTAAAAAAAAACACATTCTCGAGTTCAAAACAGTATGTAAGGATTTGCTTAAAAATGGCACTCATTGGAGTTCAAAACAGCATGTAATGGTTCACTTAAAAATTGCCTTTGAACGCAGCCCTTACTCGATGATCTCAACCCAACCAAAAAGCAAATACGTATGGTTCTATTTTCCCTCCAATTCCTTGATCTACAAAGCCATCAAATTCTACCGTTTTATGGAGCAAATTTGCAGACAAATCGAGCCTGCAAGAAGAGCTTTGGAAATAATGGCAGACTTTGCAAAATCTGGCCATTTCCTAAGGTTTCTTGCCGATCCGAATCGGCAAAAATTCTGCACGTCTACACCATGGATTCTCATGAAACTGAACCTTCACCTCTAAATCGGATGAAATCAGAAGTTTCTTTGAGTCTTAACGGCCTTGAAATCGACTAAAAGGACAGTTAGATTGGCTTGAAAGAACAAGCCGATCGGGCTCTATTCAAGATACCATGAATATAGCTGAAAACCGTTTAGAATCGAAGGTTCGACTGGTTTGAAGGAACAATCCAATCGGTTTCTGTTGAAAAACGCGAAAAACATGGCTGAAAATCGATAAACATGGAAGTTCGACTGGATTGAATGAACCAGTCGATCGATCTCTGTTGGAAACCCGACGGACATGGTTGAAAACCGATTAAAAAAAGGTGTTGAAGTCGAAAACAAACTCAAACGTCCAAGTTTTGGATCATTCGAGCTTTACAAACCAAAAACAAGAGTTTGAAACCCTTGAGGAGTCGATCTCTCTTTGTTGAGGTTGACAGCACCAAATGGAGAAGACGATGGATCCTTTTTAAAACAAACTTATTTAAAAGGGGTGAAACATAAATAATTAAAAAGCTTTCTACTAACAGCACCCCAAAAACATTGGTTTATACTAAGCACACACCAATGAAATTTCTGCCGGCAGAATTTTTTGTTTTGTTTTTTTTTTTTTTTTTTTGAAATTCTATATGCTGTTAATGGACAGCATGTCTTGCCTATTAAAAGAGATCGAATACCTACGTAATAAGCGAAAAAAAAACAAATAACTAATAAAAAATAAAATTCCCCCTTTTTTTTTTAAAAAAAAAAAAAAAATGTTATCAAACATGTTTCTTAAAAACAACAAATTATTTGTTATCCAAAAATGGATCGACATACCCTAACAGGAGGAATAACTAAAAAAAAATCCCTTTCGTTTTATTAATCCATCCTCAATGATCATTATTCCACCCTCAACAAAATTATACATATTGAAATATCGCATTATTTAGAATCATTCCGAATGGCACTTGATTAAACCTTAAAGATTAACATGTTAGATCGAAGTGCTCCGAGTAGAATCAGATAATTAATGATGTACTAACAAAAATAAAAATAATGCACGAATAATAAAAAGAAACTAACTAAGAATTAAATAAAATAAACTAAAACCAAAAAAACTAGGTCATTGGCAATACTCCCATACTTGGGGTTTTTCAAGTCTGATCCTCAAGGTCCCCAGTGGAGTCGCCACTGAAAGCGCCCTCGATCCGTGGGGTGCGCGGATCCGCTTTTGACCCTTGAGGTTTGGGAGTCACCACCTAGTTATTATGGTCTAGGAACCAAACTGACTCTAAAACGGATAATGAACTAATCTACTATAGAAAATCTGAATCCGAGGATCATGTTACAGTGTTGGAAGGTGTTAGGCACCAACCCCGCCCGGCCATTGCCGGTCTCTACTTATCCCAAATAAATCTACATCGCTAATGACAAACCTAGATTAAAAAATAATGAAAAATCTTACCTTCGATCTGCAAAAGGGATATTCCCTCAGATCTGGTGAAAACGGCACCTTGTTACCGTATTCCTCACTTCGTTCTATCTCCAGATCTGATTTCTAATCTCCGAGGTAAGGTATCTCCTTCTTGGATCTGGGTGCTTCGAATTTGTTGTGAATTTTTGGGATGTTTTTGAGAGGTTTTTGGGTGTTTTTTAGGCTAAAATCGGAGTAGGGGTGTTAGAGAAGGAGTTGGGGCTCTAAAATTAGAGTTTTGGGGAGGTTGTGGAGGCTTCTTCACCTACTTTTTTTAGGGTTTTTTCTTTGATACGAAAATAGGGTGTGGAGGCTCCTATTTATAAAGTTTTTAGAAGCATTAGGGTTTGATTAGGGTTTCTTTTAGGGTTTCAATTAGGGTTTCGACTTAGTCTTTAGGGTTTTAGGGTTTTGACTTTAGTCTTATTAGATTGACTTGATTAGTTTAGATTAGGGTTTTGATTTAGGGTTTTGACCTTAGTCTTATGAGATTGACTCGATTAGTTTAGATTAGGGTTTTGATTTAGGATTTTGACTTTAGTCTTATGAGATTGACTTTAATACTTGACTCTAGTCTCACTTAATTGACTTTAATTTTGACTTTAGTCTTATTTGATTGACTTTTAATATCTTGACTTTAGTCTTGCTTGATTGACTTTAAATTTTTGGAGAACCCCCCTCTATTATATCTTTGATTCTTTGGACCCCCAAATGGAGGGGTCCTTAAAGAAATATCTTGCGAACCATCAACAATTTTTCTTAAAAGCCTGATTGATCAATTTTTTGGTTTAAATTTTATAATTAATTTTATTAATGTTTCACTTTACATTATTTAATGATTTATTTATTAATTTCGAAATTTTTAATTATTATAATTGTGAAATTACCGTTTTGCCCTCGGAGAGGATTTTTTACGTTTTAAGTCGTTTTTCAATGTTCTAGGATGTTTTGGAATCAATTTTTCGTAAGGAATTCAATGGGAATGTTGGTTTTTATCAATTATGAAGTTTTTTGTGTGAAATGGTCGTGAACTTTATGAGGGGTATTTTCGTAATTTTGTCAAATTTTATGAAAATTGGCGAAGTGGTTTAGTTGGTTTCGATTTGTTGTTTTATGTGTTTGAGTGGATTTTCCTAAGCGTAATGCAGGCTCTAGGGTTGTTTTGATGTTAGGGGTATTTTGGTAATTTGGTCATTTTTAGTGATTTTTATCGTGAAGCTTCTTTTTGATTTGCAGGATGATGATTTCTATGTTTCTGGGGTAGTATTTTCCTAGCGTAGCGTGATTTCTAAGTTTTGTCAGTTCGAGATACGTCATCCGGATTTCTAAAACATATCTGGTAACAAAATAAAGCATAGGAATAGACATCCATCATTGGGAACCTTTGCGATCGGGTTGACGACTTGATTAATCAGGCGGATGCAAAAATGGGGTGTCTACAATTACATGTCATTGCTTGTATATAAAAAACAAAAAAACAATAGAAAAAAACATAACAACAAATACAAACTATGTTAGTAAACTAAATAAAAGTAAAAAAGAAAAATTTTGTTTTTTTTGGAAGTGACCGAGTCAGCACGAGGGTAGAACCTTGATCCCCAGCGGAGTCGCCAGCTGTAGATACGTGGATTTCGTTATTACGACAACCACACCTACTATGGTTTAGAGTCGCCACCATTCATGTTGTAAGTGGGTTTGAATGGTCACCTGATGTACGTTTTCCAAAAAATGACATTATTGGGATTAGTGACTCGCGATAGATAAGGAACTAATCGAACCTAGGGATTCGGGTAAGCGGCTCGGTTAGTGAAAAGAGAAGGTGGTAGGCACCCTTTTCTACCCGCCAAATGACGGTAACCTCAAAGAACTCGATCATTTTGATTTTAAAAAAATTGAAAAATAAAGTGCCACATGTCGTGCATTTGTTCCCTAAGTAGGGATTTACTTTCGACTCGATTATAGGATCATTCCATTGATGGAAATGATCCTTATAATCCTTTGCCTTGATGATTATAAGTGATTTGAAAAAATATTGACTAAGGTTGAGGATCCATTCTCATGGGTGTAGAATGAACCTCATACCAATTGCCTCAAAACCTTTTAAGGATTAAAACCGATTGATTTAGAAGCATTTAATTATTGAGAAGATTCATATTAACATTGTTTTTATATAAAATGATTTGAATGAGTCAACTCTGAATGCTTTGAGGGGATTGGCAAATGAGACGAGGCACTAGTGTTTCTAAATTATAAGCTTAATTTATTTTGTCACAGCAGTCTAACGACTTGCAAGTTACCGCGTTTTAAAATGGTTCTATGGAAAACGGCTTGACTCGGTTTGTACTGTCCAAAAATGGGTGAGTGGAGATCCTCTGTAACGATACTTCCCTGTAGTTCCATCCCTCCCTCTAGCTCTTCTTCTAATGTTTATATTGAGTGAAAATATTTAGATAAGATTTTAATATATATTTATATACCTTTTTTCGTGCTTGATCAAACATTTGAAATAAAACCGTCATTGTTCTCTCAAATTTAAATGGTAAAAATTAATTTTTCTTGATGACATGATGCGCTTTCAACCCTTGGTAAGAGCTAGAGGAAAATAATACTATAGAGGATCCGCTCCCTTTAAACAGAATAGAAACTTAAAATCATTGCTTTTTCAAATCAACATTCATTTGTATCATTGGATATCAAAATTTGAGTTGTCTTAAATACGCCCAATTTTATATCTAAATTTATTGTATCAAGGCTCATATTAGTCAAAAATCCAGAAAAATGCAATCCACTATGCAAGAATCAGTCTCATCTGATTTTCAAATTACAAAAATATCATTTTTCTAATTATCGAATTTAAAAACCCTTTATAAATACTTTAAATTATACAGAAGCCGTTTCGATAAATGCGCATTTGCACATGGCACAAAGATCAAAAATCTTATGTAAACACTCAGATTAACAAACGAGAGCTGCTATTGGCACTTCTACTTTTACTTATTACACCCAATTTAAAATAAAGAATCTAAATGAAAATTGAGTAAAAGTTTGGGGGTGCCCGTACAAGCTCTCTTTCATATTTTATTTTTTCAGCTACATTTTCTATTTTTTGGCTTTAAGATTTTAGATGAGCCCCTTCATAATCGTACACAAAAAGATTTCAACGAGTGTTATAATGTTGAGATAATAATTTGAGTGAAACCATTGTAATGTTAGAATGGTGTGTTTGATCTTTAATTGGGGTGTGATAAATAATATAAGAAATTTTTGTTTAATAAATAAAACTTGAGGTGCCAATAGCAGCTCTCTTAACAAACATAAAAAATTAAAAATTAAAAATTAAATAACACCAAGCAGGGTTTGTCCTACTTTTCATGGTAAGTGTGTCTCTTCTACCATTCCATTGGTTTTCTCATTTTCTTCACTTCTAGTAACATAAGCACTCGCGGTAACCTTCTCCTTCATTTTTGTATCTTTGACATTTGAAACTCTATGGATTTGAGGAGGAGGGCCCTCGCTGATAGGAGGACCTTTCGATTTTCTGGACGTTAGCAAGGATCTGTAAAAAGAAAGAAACAAGATTGAACAACATTGATCAATGGAAATGCCTTAAAAAAAATTGCATGGAAATGTTATTTGAAGTAGTTTTGATCATCGAGATATATCATACTTGAGAGTTCTCTGTTGATTGGGTTTAAAAATTGGCTTTAGAATGAAGGTTTTTTTCAGCATGAAAGCACCCACTTGAGCCATCACCAAGATTTTGCCTCTCTCTCTCTTCTCTCAATGTGATTTTTCTCAACTAGGCCAACCCGATCGTATATAAATAGCATACTGAATTGGGTGAGTTTTCAAGAGTCAATATAAATTAGGTGTACTTTTACCTTTTCCGCTCCGAGTTTCGGTTGTAATTAAGCACGTGATTTGAAGTTTGAAGTTTAAACGTTTTTTACCATTGGAAGAAGATTCAACTATTAAGAAACAAATAAAAGACTTTGACCCTCAAGTTGGAAGGTTTGAAAATTTTGCAAAAGAGCAAAAATCGGAAAGGGTCAATTTTTCTTATGTAATTAACAATGAAGATTTAATATATATTAAATAATATTATATCCTCTAGATGTACAATATTGCTCTACCTCGAGATCTACAGCCTACTTATTGATGTTCCCTTGCTATTCTCTTTTGAATCCACCTGGATGTACCAACACCATAGAGTCTCCGATGCCCAAATCAGCCCACAAAGCAATTTTAGCAGAGTTTCAATATTGAAAATTGTCTATCTTAATTTGGCATGAGTATGCCCCTTTTATAGAGGATGGGATAGAATCCCTCTTTTTATATATTTCGTAATCCATTCTTAGCCTCTTTAAGCAATCTTTCTTAATTAAGATTCCCTTCCATTTAGATAATTCCTTTTGTTTCGATTTTATCCCGTTTTAGGATATTTTTTTACTTGGAACCTTTACTCTAACGCTTCCTTCTAACTTCACACTCAAATCCTCAAAAATCAGAGATTTGAAGTGACTGGTATTGACATATCGTTCGAGAGAATTCTCACAATCTTATACCTTCCGACTTTGACCTCTCACTCACCGAGAACTTAGTTGTCTTCCCCTAACCTATGAGCTCAGTTCAACCTTACTACCACCGACCTCACACATCTTGAAGTCACATAGATTAAAATTTTGGGGCTTGCAAATTTGACTCTCTATAATGCCCCCTCTCAAAATTTTTGACGTTGTTTGAGCTTATGAAAACTCTTGTTTTGAATATAAAAATCCCTTTTGAGTTCGAAACCACTTCGTATCGAGTTCCTATTTTAGTCCTTGTTACTTGCTACGAACTGAGAATGCTTTGTTCCTTCTTACAATTGTCACTTTCCTATACGGTCCCCAGGACACACACATTATCATTTTTTTTCTATTACGTGTTCCAAGACAAGCATTTAATACTCATTTACACGTCCTTTTACCATTGGTCTACCTGTGCACACCGTCTAATTGATCGCGTGGGATTCATACTGCATTGCACTTTGTCTTCTGAGTTGACGGTGCATGAACTTTTCCTTCCACATAACGTTCTCCCATTGGCTTGGCTCAGTTCCATATGACCTGTGTTCAATGCCTAATTTTTTGCATGAAAGGGGGTGTTTTCATGCCTTATTATGGTCTCTTTCCCTAGGCCTTTCTAACCATACACTATTTATACGAATCTTGAGGATTTCCCTTTATAAATATCTTTTTTTTTCTTTCCTTTTTGTTGACTACCCAATTTGAACGGGCCTTCACTTGAAAGGGTTCAAAAATAGCAGTTTTCCAATAAACTCGGTCAACGGGCCTCAAAAGCCCAAATCATTAAAATATGGCACTTTTATCAAAATCAAGACCCCTCAAGGGTCTAATGAGCCCACACGAAGGGACTCAACAAGCTCCCATCTACCCCGTTTCATTCAAAATATCGATTTTCCAACAAGATAGGCCAACAGGCCTCTAAGGCCCAAAACATTAAAAAATGGCAGTTTCGATTGAATTGATGCCCCTAAGACCACCCAATGGTCTAAGCCCATCAAAGGGACCGGACTCACCCTACGTTGTCCTAACCTTCACCACTTCACACTTGCATCCAAAAAATCGATAAAATTCTCCAACGGGCCTAAAAGGCCCAAATTGCCAACACATGGCATTTTTGATCAAATCAATGATTTCTAAAAATCCTAAAAAGATAAAAAATGAAAAAATGTGAGACTTGGGATGCCTACCCCTCCTCTACTTCCATCGCTCCGTCTCCGATTCCGCGAACACCCTAAACCCATTCAAGGCCTATAAACCCTTAACCTTCTCCTAAATTAATTTTCCATCTTAACCCCAACCTAAAATCAATCTTATATTACCTAAACCATAGAATGAACCCACCTTCAAAAATATAATTCAAATCAAACCCCATCCAAGACAAAATAACCTACAACCTTCTAAAAGTCTAAACCCAATATATCAAAAATCCACAAACCACTATCCATACCCAATTCATTATCCAACCCACAACCTTAACCCATCAACCCTTACCCACATCAACCAATCACCCTCTCAACATCAAAATATGACACATGTCATCATCCCCTTTCACCTCTCTCATCTAATCACCTACCTCCATCATCATTCTCTAAACAACTCATCTAATCCACATCACTTCCCTCCAAAATCATCTCAACCCATACCCTACCTTAACCTAACCTATCCTCATTCTCTAACATTAACAACCACCCACATCATAATCCATACCATACAACCCCTAACCTATCATCATTCTCTAATATCATCAATCACCCACATCACAACCCATATCTACACCCATCACTTTCCTTAAAACACTTCAATGAAATCACCTCAACCCATACCCCCCTCATCATCAACCAAATAACCCATTCCCTTCTCTCTAATCAAACAACCACCATCAACTAATCAACCAATCTCATCACCTCACTCTCTCATCATATATGCCACATGTCTCCATCCCCTTAACCCTCCCAAAAATCAATCTACCAACCCCTTACATAACCCATCCCCCTAAATCTACACACCTCACCTCTTCAACCAACCTAACACTCCTTTTCTAAACAACCCTCTTACACCCCCATTCTTCCCATCAACCATCACTCATCTCACCCTACCAAACACTCTACCCAAATGGATTTGGGTAAGATCCAAACCATTTGGATAAAAACCTCACCCATTTTCATTCATTACAAAACTATCCTCAATTCCACTCCAAATTTCATACCCCATCTTTAAAAAAGAATGCCATTACCCATTCTCCTAACCTTTAACCCCATTATACCCCTAAATACCCCCCCAAGCATCTATAAATACCCCTCCCCTCACTCCAAAAATGGTTATCAAGTTCCACTAAGAAAAAAAGTATAGTTTTTCTACTTATCTCTACTACTCTCATACCATCTTCTAAAAAAGTAATTTCACTCTCATATTTCATTAAGGACTCAAGAGAATTCAAGAAGAAGAAGAAGAGGAAAAGAAGATCAAAGATACAAGGTGGGTTCAAAGTGCAATCCCCCCTCTCTCTCTACCCTCTTCTCCTCCCTCTTCTATCATCCCCCTCTTCTTCATTTTATTTTAGATGGTTTAAGATGAATGAATTTCAAGGCTAAAGGTCTATAAGGGTCATTTTCCTCAATAAAATGATCCTATGATCAAGCCAAAAATAAATCCCTACTTAGGGTACAAATGCATGACATGTGGCACTTTATTTTTCATTTTTCTAAAATCAAAATGACCGAGTTCTTTGAGGTTACCGTCACTTGGCGGGGAGAAAAGGGTGCCTAACACCTTTCCTTTTCTCCAACCAAGTCGCTTACCTCGAATCTCTAGGTTTGATCAATCCCTATCTATCGCGAGTCACTACACACCAAAAATGACATTTTTTTGGAGAATGTACATCGGGTGACCATTCACACCCACTTACAAAATGAATGGTGGCGACTCCAAATCATAGTAGATGTGGCCATCGTAATAACGAAAATCACGTATCTACACCTTTCATTAGTTACTTCGCCATTTAAATCGATTTATTTCTCCCTCTATGTTATTTCCCTCATAGTATCTTTCTCCTTTCGTTAAGCTCTATGAAGAATTTTTAGATCAACTCCGACTAGTTTCCTACAGGTTCTTCACCTTAGATGTATTGATCATTGATCAACCCATTAAGGACAATGGCCCCTCTGACCCAGAGGTTAAAGACAAGGGTATATTTCTTGCTTCATCCTCAACTCGCTCAATGTCTCAAGTTCCAGAAACATTACTTGTTGTCAAGGATCATCTCGCCAATCAAATCCTTGGAGATCCTACTACCAATGTTAAAACTCGACGACAACTTGTGATGTCGAACAATATATCTCCTTCACATCCAAAATGGATCCTAAAAATATTGATGAAGTCCTCACTGATGAATATTGGCTTCAAGCCATGCAAGAAGAACTTCTTCAATTTACTCGAAATTAGGTGTGATACTTTGTACCAAGACCGTCTGATAAGTACCTCATTGGAATCAAAGGGATATACAGAAACAAATTTGATGAACTTGGCACTATTGTCCGTAACAAAGCTCGTCGTGTAGCTCAGGGATATTCTCAGATTAAGGGTGTTGATTTTGATGAAACATTTGCCCTTGTTGCCAGACTTGAGTTGATTTGGATTTTGATATCCATAGCATGTTCTAAAAATTTAAATTATTTTAGATGGATGTCAAGAATGCGTTTCTGAATGGCATCTTAGATGAGGAAGTCTATGTTAAACAACCCAAGGGTTTCATTGATCCTAAACATCCTCACCAAGTTTTTAGACTTAAAAATGTACTCTATGACCTTAAACAAGCATTTCGTGCTTGGTATGAACAGTTGATTCAATTCTTTATCAACCATAATTATACTAGGGATAGTGTTGATCAAATACTATTTGTTCAAAAGATCAAGGGTTATACCTTTATTGCTTAGATCTATATGGACGACCTTGTGCTTGGTTCCACCAATGAAGAAATGGCTCACAAGTTTGCCTACTTGATGTAATTTAAATTTGAAATGAGCTTGGTGGGTGAGCTCAATTTCTTTCTTAGGTTCCAGGTTCAACAGTTCAAGGATGGTATATTTGTTTCCCAAACTAAGTATGCGTGTGAATTGGTAGATCGTTTTGGTCTTTAGTCTAATAAAACTCACCATACCCCAATGAGCACCACACTTAAGCTTTTTAAAGATATATATGGAAAAAGTGTGGATCAGCATCTCTACAGGAGTATGATTGGTAGCCTTCTCTATCTAACAGCCAGTCAGCCAGACATCTACTATTCTGTTGAATCCTGAGCTCATTTTCAAGCTGATCCTAAGGAATTGTATTTAACGACTGTAAAATAGATCATTTACTATGTGGCTGGCACCTCCGGGTATGGTCTTAGGTATCCTTTTGATTCATTTTCTATTTTTGTTAGGTACTCCGATGTCAATTAGGCAGAAAATGTTGATAACTGAAAATCCACCAGTGGTAGTTGTTTTTATATTGGAAACTATCTCGTTGCTTGGCAAAGTAAGAAATAGAACTCCATTTCTCTATCCACCGCTGAGTTGAATTCATTGTGGTCGAAAGTTTTTGTCCACAACTTTTGTGGATGAAACAGATGCTTCTACTATGGGTTATCTTAAGACTTGATGAGCTTATTCTATGATAACATTAGCACCATCAATATCTCAAAGAATCTTGTCCAACACTCTTGGACAAAATATATAGACATTCGACGTCATTTCATACGTGAGCTTATTGAAAATCACGTTATTCCTCTCGAATATATTTCAATCGAGAGTCAACTTGTTGAAATTCTCACAAAACCTTTGGATTCATTATAGTTTGAACACCTTCGAAAATCCATTGGGGTGTGCTAAATGTGAGCCCCCAATTCGAGACATTGGTCGAGTGCTAGTTAGTACTCTCGAAAACTTTAATTTTCAGATTTTCGTCCACTATGCGAGTTTATATACTCATTTCATTGGTTTTTTAGTCATATACAAGGTTTGGACCTCTTTACGTAAAAATCTATTTTTATGTAATTTCCGAACATCTTTTTGAAAATTTAATTGTTGCTTGAATTTTCTCGAAATTGTGGTTATTGGTACATTTGGGTTCCTAGACCCTTCCGAAGTTAATTCTCATGCTTCTATCATTTTCATTGCTTAGTTTTAGCATATTTCCTCTACTTTCAATTTTTGAAAAATCTCCCGTATTGGTAAAATGTTGTTTAATATTTCAAGAGTTATTGAAAGTTAGTTAATACGCGTCCATAGCATTTTATGCATGTAGACTTCATGTCAAATGAAGAAAATTTTGATTTTTACCAAAACCCAATAGGACTAGTTTTTGGACTGATGGAACACAATGGGATCGGTTCCTTAGGTCGATAGAACTGACAAAATCTTCAAAAATGTGATTTGGGCAAGTCTTTTTCACTTCTACTTCTTCCCTCCAATCCTTCTCCTTTTGATCTTTTTCGTAGTGGATTGCTCTCTCTCCATTTTCTTTCCATTTTTACATCTCCATCTCCTCGCCAACATCGTGTTCTTCGTGTTTTTTCTCTTTGCCCTTTTTACCATCACCCTAGTGGTAGTTTTGATGGCTAAATGAGGAAGCACTCCTTAAAATCCGCTTCTTTGTCGCTCATCGCATGCCAAGAAGCCTAGCATGCAGCTTCCTCCTCTCACCCTGCTCCATCAACAACCCGGTCCCCTCTGCCATTACAAATACTTGAAGAGAATTCAGAATTGGAAGATGATCAATTTCGGGGATGACGTCCATCCAATGCGTGTAGTGAACTTTTATGCAAGTACAACAAAATCCATAACCAATCGTCTGTCTCTTGTAGTCACTGCATTCCACCTTCAGTTTCCTCTTTGCGATGTGGTGACTCCTCTCACTATTGATCTACTTTTAAGGATTCCTATCATTGGTGAACCTATGCCTGTGTCGGAATCTGACTTCTTAATTTGCCACGAACAACTTTAACAAGCATTGGGTGGTCCTACCAATTGATTCACTGGTCTAATGATGGTGTTATTCGCACAACAAGCTTGCTTACTCCGTTGCGTATCCTACACTAGATTTTTGTTTGCAACCTCTATCCCCTTGCTGGCAACTTCATTGAATTGGCCTCCAACCAATATGACATCATGTGTTACGTGGCTTTAGGTATTCATCTATGCTTACCTACTCTCATCCTTCAATACATTGTCTCTACACTCCAGCCCAACTCCAAGAAGGGATTAAGTTTTGGTCATCTTATATCATGTCTCGTCCTTGAATGTCACCTTGGTGCTGATCTTCCACGTATGATTTTACCTAAAGACTTTTGTAGATGTAAACCTAACCAAACTGCTTATAACAACTTGTGGTCACCCTCCGCCACCTTCACAACCTTCAGATGCGGAGCCCCAACCTCACTATTATGCTTTGGAGCCCTCTCTTGAAGACCTTGGACATGAATTTAAGATAGAAGCTCACTTGTTTGGTATTGAGCGCCAACAAACAGGTGTTTGGTGAACAACAACGAGTCCTTGGAGAGTAATAACATCGTATTCTTTAGACCCAAGAGTAGATGGAATGTAATTTTGAGTCGTGCATGAAGAAGATCCAATGTTATCTTCGTCGACAGATTCAGTCCTGCAGTCCTATGGCTCCTTCTCTTTGTACTAGTCCTGCTACCTCAAGTGACTTTGGTGACATTTAGGTCATGCTATTAAAGTATCGGTTTACTGTGTTTTAAGTTGTAATAGGGTTGTCTGTTTGAATCTTGTTCATGTGACCCCGACTCACATATTCTAAACTAGACAATTATGTATTTGCTTAGTAATAAAATATTTTGTTTATGTTTCTTATGCATTTAATTGATTATTTGCATATCATTTATATTGTGCACACATATGCATGTTCTGACGTTGTTCTTTTTCATTATATTTTTATGTGTCATTCAATATGTCATGCCTATGCTTAATAGTCATAATATATTTGGCATGTCCATGTTTGCTTCCGTCACGCATCTCACTCTGATAGTCATATTAATTGTGTGCATGTATATTATTCTCTTAGGCTTATTGGTATATATCTTGTACTGACATTGCCTTGATTACGCCCTTTGTCAAATATTGACAAAAAAGGGGGAGAATGTTGTTTCCACTTGTGTGTAGTGTCTTAATAGACATTTATAGGTAAAATATTTAGGGGGTACAGTACTTAAGGGGGAGTGAAAAAGTTTAAATCTTAGATTTTAATTTTTAAACACTTTTGTAAGATTTTAATCGAGTATAAGTTGTGTTGGTCATTCTGGGAATGTTTCCCAGTCTATTTGGTCTAGTTTAAGATTTTGTCTCATAATTGCCAAAGGGGGAGATTGTTAGCTCCATGTTTTGTCAATCCCAAGATATATGTTGAGTATCGGATCGTTTTTCCATTGCAAATATATGAAGGCTCTAGTAAAGCAGCTCAACCATACGTGCCTCGACAAAATGCTCCAATGTGTGTACACAAAGCTTAAAAGGTACTGAGACCACATAAGATAATTCCCCCACAATTAGATGATAGATAGGTCGACCCGTACTGATTAGGACAACTCTTTCCTTGACTTGTTCTCTCATCAGATTTTTTGAGAATAAAAAATTGTCATATAAGGTTTATTGGAGATTTGGTCACCTTAAGACTATTGTTCATCCTTAGTAATTTTTTGAAGACATTATATAGATAAAATCTATCACACCTTCGAAGTATTTCAGCACCACACTTCCCGAAAGCTCAGTTTGACCCAAAAAGGCTAAAAAGGCATTTTAGTCATTTCACCCATTTATTCCATGATCCACTCCTTTGTGACAGTTTGGGAATGTTTTACATTGTAGGATCTACCAAATCCTCGAACAGAATGTCAAGTGGAGCTTCCGTTTGAAAGTTATGGTATAACCACCCCACAATGGCATTTTTATAATTAATCTAGTGGCACTGTTCACCAAAATTGGGGGCACCGGCAGCAATTGCCAAATGAAACCATTAGCAATGTTTTAATAATCGGTTCCACCGACAGAGCCATTGGGAACTCGAAAATGACTATTGAAATGAGTTCTTTTGCTCATTGATGAAGAGGTTCATTCTCTAAAGAAAACCCACATTATTTTTCCATTCCCTCCATGTTTTCGCAAGTTTGAAAAGACTCTGAACTTTAGTTGAAAAATATTCAGCCCAAGCCTTTTCATTGTTGAACCACTTCATTCAAATCCTTGTTAGCACATACATTGATGAATCTTAAAAAGCTTGGAGCATCCAATTGAAGCAAGGAGCACATCTAGATGAAGATGACTCTCTGAAGGACATGAATAACTCAAAGCACTATTTTGGTAAATTGATCCATTGAGTCTAGTCCTTGTGAGTAATTTTTTTTGTTAATTTCTCTTTATTTAACAAAAAGAGGTTCTTGGTTCCAACCCAAAATCAAGCTCTTGAGAAGAGTTGAGGACTCTACTCAAGAGATCAAAGTTCTAAAAATTCCAAAGAATATAACTTAGAGTTTGAATGAGGTGCTACCTCATTTGAACAAATTGGTTTAGGGATTCAACCGATGGAAAAAATTTAATTTTGAGAGGATGTCATTATCTCGATCTTAAAATTTTTAATTTTTCCTAGTCATTAAAAATATGTGTAAGGTTTCGAGGTGAACTATAAACCTCTATTTGATAATAGAACCCAAGACCTGACAGTAGGGTACTTGGTAATGGATGTAGGCAAGTTGCCGAATCACTATAAATCTTATGTCCTCTTCATGATTATGCATCGTGCCTAATTTTACATGAATGTCATGGCATGCACATCAAGCATTAGATAAATTGTCAACTTTATGAATATGTGTTGTACGCTATGCAATAACTCAAATTAGATTAATCTTGTGCATCTCTATGTTTTTAATCATTGTAGCATTATCAAAACCTAATTTAACTTCATGGGGAGTTTTTAAAATAGAAATTTTATTTTACCCATTCACCCCCCCTCTAGGTTTAGACACGCTACAAAGTTATGGACTTCTAGACACAAAAGAGCTCATTATCCCAATATGGAACTACAAGTGAGCTCGAGTATCAGATTTATGATATCACTCTATGATATCAGTTACTTCTTTGTAACAGAGCTATCTATATCCCCTATGGATCTAATACTAAGTTTTGATACCACTCTATGGAGCCTTCGAAATACTAGCACACGACCCTACGTCAAATCTCGAGGTACTAAGTGGCACCTCAAAATTTTTGCATGATTTCCTCTGTTTATGTTAGCAATCTAAGGAACTTAAATATTTTTTACTTGATAAATGATATAAATAATATCCTATATATTTACATAAATAGAAAAACAATAGAAAATTCATATACATTTACTAACGTAAGGTAGATCAGAGTGTAGAAGAAGTAAACAATATGCAGGATTTTGTATATCTCCTTTCCCTAACAGAATCCTAATGCTCAGTAAAAACCTATGATACAACTTGGACGAATTGACGCAGTTAGTAGGTATTGTCCCAATGCTCACTAGGTGATGGACTCTGGTTGTCTATCTGACCCATTAGATGATCCTCATTAGCTTGTTTTACACCTGTCTTGCCAAATGCAAGATCTGAAACTATAAAAAAGTGAAAAAGAAATGATGAGTAACAAAGGTTACTGATATGATCCCCTTTAGATGATCTCCGTAGATATGGATTCCTCTAGATGATCTCCTCTAGAAACTCCTAAATTTGATGGCTTTGAAACATTCTAAATCTCTTAGGAACAAATTGATGTTGATCGGATTAGAACCTTAAGGAAACTATGTCCTTAAAACCCCAATCTTAAGACGCCACAAAGGTTGCTCACTCCTTTGATAAGTCGAAGATTCATGCACTCAATCAAGAACTCATAAATAACTCAAACAAACAAGAACACATGAAGACAAGTATAAGCTTCTTGAATAAACTTCAAAATCTTAGAATTAGAATTGTGTGAAATATAATAAGGGGTGCTCTTTTTATGGACAAATTAGATGAAGATTGGGTCTACTTAGTACTTAGGAAATAAAAGACCAACACTAAGGACAATTAGAACATAAAATTTCTAATTAACCTTCGCATCCAACTTGATCTTCCAAATCGATCCCTTGCATAAAAAGATAGTTGACCATCCTTGGAGAAACTTTGATATCTCCAATTTTAGTCTTAGAATCTTCTAGAACGGCTTCCTTTTATTGTACTTCCACAATCAAGCCTTGTAATGCTTGTAATGCTTCTTCCATCATCTTTTTTCTTACCCTAGCCAATTTCTTACAATGGTTCTTAAGAAGACTTGGGAAAATCAACTCAATCTCCATTATTCTCCCCCTCTTCGAAAAGATTCGTTCTCGAATCACCTACATCAAACAAAGATAAATCAGCAACATTAAAAGTTGCACTAACATTACCATAGTCATTTGGCAAATCTAGTTTGTAGGCATTATCATTGATTCGCTCTAAGACTTGAAATGGTCCATCTTCTCTAAGTGGCAATTTTGACTTCTCTTATGTAGGGAACCTCTCCTTATACAAGTGCACCCAAACCCAATCTCTAGCTTGGAAGACTACTTTCAAACGTCCTTTATTGGCTTGCTTAGCATATTGCCCATTCTTCCTGTCAATGTTGACTTGAACTCTGGTATGTAAATCTTTCACAAAATCTATCTTTTTCTTACCTTCAAGATTAGCATGCTTATTAGTAGGCAAAGGTAAAATATCCACAGGTGTTAAAGAATTAAAGCCATAAACAATTTCAAAAGGAGAAAACAAAATAGTAGAATAAACAGTCCTATTATATGCAAACTCAATATGTGGTAAACACTTCTCCCATTGTTTTAAGTTTTTTTGAATGTTAGTATGCAATAAAGTACTGAGTGTCCTATTAACTACTTCAGTGCGCAATAGTAGAAAATATAAGTTTAGTTCATAATTTATTTGATAAAGTATGCCAAAAATAACTTAGGAACTTAACATCTCCATCTCTAACAATTGTCTTAGGCAATCCATGCAACCGAACCACTTCCTTAAAGAACAAATCAGTAATATGTGTTGCGTCGTTGGTTTTTGAACATGCAATAAAATGAGCCATTTTACTATACCTATCAACAAAAACAAATATATTATTCTTATACAAAAGTACTAGTACTTGTTGTCTTGCCATCATTACACTCTTAACCTCATGTTTTTCAGTAATTACACTCAGTATTTTATTTTTCTCTCTACGTTGCTCACTTTTCTCTCTTTTTTGCTTACATCTTTGATTCGCTCTCATTTTGCACTCTCTTGCTATCCTAACCTGGTCCTCATAAGCTTGCAAAGGTTTGAGAGGGGTCAAAACAACTCTTCGGTTGTTCATTAGAAAAGAATATCGATTTTTGTACCCATCATGCGAAACTCTCCTATCAAACTGTCACGGTCGACCCAGCAATATATGACTAGTATGCATCGGTACCACATCACAAAGAACCTCATCCTTATACTTCCCAATTGAAAAGGGCACTTGAACTTGTTTGTTTACTTTCACTTCTCCACAGTCATTTAGCCATTGTAACTTGTATGGTTTAGGATGTTTCTTTTACTTCAAATTTAACTTCTCTACCAACAAGGTACTAGCAACATTAGTACAACTCCCACTATCAATGATCAACGTACATGCTTTATCCTTCACGTGGCACCTAGTGTGAAATATATGCTCACGTTGCTTCTCATCTCCTATATCCTTAGAATGTATACTCAGAGCTCTCCTAGTAACAAGCAAATCACCATGTACAGGTTCTTCTACTTCATCATCAGAACAATTCTCTAATGGTTGCATCTCATTATCACTTGAGCTAGCACTCTCAATTTTTCCATTTGCACATACAACCATGACCCTTTTGTTTGGGCATTCAGAAGCAATATGTCCAAATGCTTGGCATCGAAAATACTTAATTTCACTTAGTAAATGTTTTTGTCTTGGGTTTACCTTGAGGAACAGAAATCGAATTCTTCAACCTTGCTTCTTCTTTTAGTTTGCAAGTGGATTTGTTATCCTTCCAATTCGATCTCCACGGATTACTAGAGGACGAACCAGATCTGAACCTTTTAGACTTAATTTGTTTTTCTACTTTAATGGCCTTATGCATAAATTCTTCCATCTTTACGTAATGTTGCAACTCATCTACATCAACAATTTTCTTTTTCAATCCGACAATAAATCTAGCCATGATTGCTTCTCTATCTTCCTCTATATTTTCTCTAATCATGGCAATTTTCATCTCCTTATAATAATCCTCTACACTCATGGAACCTTAAACTAGCCCTTGCAATTTTATATACAAATCTTGATAGTAATGGCTAGGTATAAATCTTTTACGCATCACCAACTTCATTTAGTCCCATGATCGAATATGTCTTTCACCAATCCTACGCCTATTGATCACCAATTGATCCCACCATATACTTGCATAATTGGTAAATTCCACGGCGGCTAGCTTTACTTTCTTATCCTTGGAGTAATTATGATAATCAAATATGTGCTCAACTTTTCTTTCCCACTCTAAATATATTTCAGGATCATTCTTCCCTTGAAAAGTCAGAATTGTCATCTTTATGCTGCCCATATTGTTATCTCCCTTGAAATTAACCCTCTTGTCCCGTCTATAATTTACTCTCTCCGTTTCAGAATTAGCATCTTCTTCTTCGTCTAACTCATCATGTCTTCGATATGGCTTAGATTAATAAGAGGATTCCATATTGTCCAACCTTGAATTTAGTAATTTGAATTGATCATGAATGGCCTTAATGAATAATCTCATGTCGGTCTCTTGTGGATCCCCTCCTTACCTACTCATGTTTACAAAGCTATGTCGAAACCCCCTCTCATTGTTTTTTTTTTTTTTTTTTTTTTAATATTACTCAAGCTACATCCAGAATTCAGATCAGAAAGTAAGGTTGAGTTCATGCAAAAAAAAAACTTTTGTCCTTTTGAATAACGTTGGAAACAACCCTTTTTATAAAAACATTTTTATCTTTAATTGAAACATTTTTTTTTATAGCGTGAATTTTTTTGTAATCTCAATATTGAATGCATGAAACAACAAACAATTAACTTAGCAAGGAAGGTCCAACACCTTTATGAACATCAATAAAAGAAAAACCAGCAAAAAAAATTCTTTTCTATATATATATATATATATAGCTGTGGCTAAAATTCTTTTTAAAGAACAAGCTCAAATCATAATTTAAAGTGTTGTGGTGGAGTTTTAGCAAGGAAGCATTTATGGACAGCAAGAAAATCAGCAAGTCGTTGTTTTACATTCTATCACCCAAAAGCTTTTGATTTCAAGGTAAGGACATTAAAGAACATTAAAGATCATGAAATAAGTTGGTGAGGGGTTGATTAAACTACAGAAAACGATTAGTTCTTGATCATGAAAGAACAATGCTGTTCAAGAAATTAAGCAACAAGAAAACGTTTGAGATCAACAAGAAAAGTTGTTCACGTTGTGGTTGAAATTCAGCAATGACTGTTTTTTTTTTTTTTTCTTTCAGCAATTTAGACGATGGCTTGGTCTTCTTTAATGACGGAAGTATAATGACACACGTGTTTCAGCAACAACAAGTCGTTGCTTCTAAATTTTCAGCAAGAAGTCGTTGTGAATCAAATGTGAAGGTGATATTTCAACAAGAAATCCAACAAGTAAAAGTCGTTGTTTTCTGAATTTCAGCAAGGAAACTCAGCAAGTCTTCTTTATACCCCAATGTGTTCTAGTAGATGTTGTGTTCTTAAACATGTAAGAATGAAACTCAAGAATTAAAGGTTTGAAGAACGTTTAACAATTTTGTAATTCAGCACAAAAAAAAAAAAAAAAATCAGAATCTCAAACAAACTATGTAGAAAAATCCAGCAGATTTTTTTTTTGGTTGAAGTATTGAAGGACAACCAAATCTTCAAAGAATTTCTTAATTTCTGATCTTAGGCAGAAATTAAGTCAAATGAACATTACCCAAATCTGCAATTAGATCTATTGGAATTTGATGGTACTAAAGATTCCAGCAATTCTTTTGTTATTGAATATGTAAAAAAAAATGAATTTTCAAGAAGATCGATTCGTGGGCGATCATGTAATAACGTTCTATAATTATAATTCAGCAAGAATCAGACTTGTAATTTATAACTTATAATTTGTTGTTGAAATACAATTTACCAATCTATATTTGTAATTTCTAATTCTTGTGTTCTTCTTTTAATGAATATTCAAATGAAGGTACCATTATCGATGGTCTGTTGATATTCGATAAAAAAAAACATCAAAGATAAGAACAAAAATTCAATGAATGTTCATGTTTTTCCAATCAAGAATGTGTCAAGAATGGTTTTTAAAATAAGAAAAAAAAAACCTGATTTCCAGCCATCGTTGGCTTTGAATTGATTTGAAATTTTTGTTGGGGAACAAGTTCCACCCCGTTTGATTTCCAATTCGAATGGCATACTAATCAAATCTTCAAAGATTTTCCTCAATGATGATATAATTTCCTCTAGAAACTCTTGAATTTGGTTGGCTTCGAAATGTTCTAAATTGTTAAGAAATAAATTGATGTTGATCAGATTAGAACCTTAAGAAAACAGTGTCCTTAAAATCCCAGTCTTGAGACACCACAAAGGTTGATCACTAATTTGATAAGTCGAAGATTTATGCACTTAATCAAGAACTCAAATAAGAACTCATAAAGAACTGAAATAAGAACACATGAAGACAAGCATAAGCTTCTTCAATAAACTTCAAAATCTTAGAATTAGAATTGTATGAAATATAACATGGGGTGCTCTTTATATAAACAAATTAGATGAAGATTGGGTCTAATTAGTCTTTAGGAAATAAAAGACCAACACTAAGGACAATTAGAACATAAAATTTCCAATTAACCCTCGCATCCAATTTGATCTTCCAAATTGATCCCTTGCATATAAAGATAGTTGACCATCCTTAAGGAAGCTTTGATATCTCAAATTTTAGTTTTAGAATCTTCTAAAATAGTCTCCTTGTATTGTACTTACACAATCAAGCCTTGTAATGCTTGTAATGCCTCTTCCATTCTCTTTGTTCTTGCCCTAACCAATTCCTTGCAATGGATCTTGAGAAGAATTGCGAACATCAACCCGATCTCCATTATTTATCCAATAGGTTAATAAAAACTTTCAACTAATAACCTTTCCTAGTAATGAATAAGTAAGCATACTAAATTATTTTAATACAAGAAAAGTTTTTAAGAATAAACTACGATTAACTAATATATATAGTAAGGGATGAGCAACTAAACAATTAAAATTCACATTACATCCATCAATATTACTCATACTGTAACATTTTCTTTTTAAACAATTCAAATTGATAAACTTGAAATAGTAAACATGTTTTTCATTATATAATTCAAAATAATGCATCAAAATCATAATACACAATGATGTCATAATACACAATGATGGAGTACTGAAATTAGAATATTGGGATTCTACGACTAGATAGCTCATAATTGGGACATCATGGTCCAATATTTCATCGGTGTGGAACTCCACTACTAGTTACAAATTTTATGGCCGGTCACTGCAACTTACCACACTTGGATAATAATTTATCTAGATCAGGTTGGTCGTTTGACTATGACCATAAGAAAATAGGTCTCTTTACAACATCTCAAGACATTCGACACTCTAGACTGTTAATGATCACTGACTAGTCATCTTCGTCTATGCCTATCAAGCGTGCATGTGATTCTCACTGGCCTTAGTAATGTACTTGCCACATTTTGCACCTTGATGAACTATCTCTTCAGACAATACCTCGACAAGTTTGCTGTGGTATATCTTGATGATATTGGTGTACAGTTCCACCCTTGAAGAGCATGTTGAATATTTACGTAAGGTATTCCAAGTGCTTTACAATAATCAATTGTATGTCAAGCTAGAGAAGTGTTCATTTGCTAAAGAACATATCATGTTTCTTGGTCACGTTGTTGGTAATGGACAGATCGAATGGACATGGAGAAAGTGTGATCTATTGATGAATGGAAAACCCCCTCTATCGTCATAGAACTCATGTCATTCCTTCGTCTTGTGAACTACTACCGACGTTTCGCCCAAGGGTAAGTCAAAAGGGCCGCACTTCTTACAGACCTATTGAAGAAAGATCATTTTTTTTATTTTTTATTTTTATCTTTTTTATTTCCTACTATCACGGTCGTATTTTTTCGAAGTGAGGTCCTGCGACGCAAGGGGTACTAATCCACAAGCAAGCCTATAAAAATGATTGTACAATATAAACATAGTTAGCAAACAAGTAAACGAGGCAACACGAGGTAAAGCCTGGAGGTAACTTTATTGATATAATATTGAGATTATACGGTGCAACACGTACTAAAAGTAATAAGGTGCTTGACAAGCAATAGATGATCCTATGACACACGGGACTTCCACGCAGCTTGGCTCGATGGCTTCAGTCAATGTGGGTGTAGCCGGGGATTGGAAAATACTAGACACCCTTCCTACTTGTAGAGATGGGAATGAAGCTTAGACATTCACCTAACATGCCCAAAGTGTTGGCGAATGACATTGGTACGACCCTATTTTTTCGTAAAAAAATCCATTCCAATGATGACTCTGAACTTATCGAGTGGAACTGCAAGTAGATCTAGCTTACCGTTCCATGTGCCCATCTTGATGGCCATGGACCTAGCCGACCCTTGTATAAAAGTGGCCTCGAAGTTAACAGCTTTCATATGACTTGAATTTTTCTCTAGTTGGATATTGAAGCGTTTCGCCTCTACAGGGGCAATAAAGCTATGCATAGCTCCCGTATCAACCAATGCTTCACAAATCTCTATGTTAACATACATGAGACCCTTACGCTGATGGATCTTCTAAGTCTCAAAGGTCTACTTCATTGCATTCAACAGATGCATTGCTCCAATGTGAGAAGATTCATCATCATCTCGTTCACTTGTACTCTCGTTGCTAGGGTCATTTTGGGAAGCTAACAATGCGCTCAACTTTCTTTTCTATGGCACTTGAATGTCATATGAGGACCACCACACAAGTAACACAGAATCTTGCTGTAGTGATTGGTAGATTGGGTACTTGTGTTCTTCAAAGGGGAGGAATCCTGTTAGGATCCCCTGCTTGGACTATGTTTAGATCTTCTATTTTTACCTTTGGAAGACCCATTGGTGCGTTCATGCTACGGAGAGTACCCCTTCGATTGAGGGTGTACCTTCTTTTTGCTCCCAAGCACGGGAGAATAATCCATCAACCGCTCAGCTACGACAATAACAATTGTGAGATCTTGCACATGTTGCCTCTGTAGTTCTATCTAAACCCAAGACTTGAGCCCTTTTGTAAATGAGAACAACTTGTCTTTCTTTAACATGCCACAGATATTAAGCATTAAGGCTACTTGACATAGCCGTGTACGGTACCTATCTATTGGAGTTGCCTCACTTTCTACTGGTAATGAACTCCATATTCTCGAGTAGGAATTGATTTTTTAACTCTCTTTTGAGGTCTTCCCATGTATCGATGGAACATTGGCTACTTTCCATCTTGGTGTACTTTATTCACCACCATAGTTTGTGTTACTTGGAAGATACATAGAAGTAGTTGCTACTTTTACCTATTCTGAATCCGGATAAGCTGCACGGAAGTACTACTCCATATTGAATAGAAAATTTTAGAGCTCTTTCGCATCATGTGCACCAATGAAGACACGTGGCTCGGAGACTCTCAAGCACGAGGGAAAATCATCACTTTTGGTAGGCCGTTCATTACCGACGGCTCTGACCAGGAGACTTACCTTTGTATTAAACTCCGTAATCTATTCCTATAAGTTGATTAAGGATCCTCGGGTATCTTCCTCGAGGAAGGTTCAATATGAAGCCATGTCAGCCCCGTGCCAAAGTATAATGGTTAGCTTAGTGGCATTTTTGTAATAAAGTGAGTATGAGCAGCCTCCACTTTTGATGTTTCCTTCTGAAAACCTAGGAAAAGAATATTAACATCCTTGTAAGAAGGGTGTCTAGTGCTTCCCAATCCCCGGCCTACACTTACATTGACTGAATCCCTCGAGCCAAGCTGTATGGAAGTCCCGTGTGTCATAGGATCACTATTACTTGTAACACACCTTATTGTTTTTATTACATGTTACACCTTGTAATCTCAATATTATATCAAGAAAGTTGCCTCCAGGCTTTGCCTCGTATTGCTTTGTTTACTTGTTTGCTAGCTACGTTTGTGATGTACGATCATTTTTTACAGGCTTGCTTGTGGATTAGCACCCTTTGGGCCACACGACTTCACTTCAAAAGAATATGGCCGTAATACTTGGTATCAAAGCACTACGTTGAATGAGAAGATGTACGTGTTGGAATGCTGTACGCAGGATCACTTGGATCTGCATGGTACAGCTTGAGACTTCCCTGTGAGTCTTGAATCTCTGATGTTGACAATACTTTTGGGCACATCCCAATTCTTGTTGACACTTTGACGAAGTAACTGAGGGGTTCCATCTGCAACTTCACAGTAACCTGATCTCAAACCCAACTTTGAAGAGTACTTGACTATCCCAAGTTTATCAACCAAGTCGACAACCAGTTGGATAGGATACATGTTCTTGATGGTGATCTTCTTTGATGCTTGATAATTGACACAACGTTGAAAAGACCGATACTTCTTCTGTTTCTTGCTCAACTTAGTTAGTTTTGGAGGATTCATCCTGAAAGACTTCTCTACAGGAGGTGTGGTACCAGGTAACAGTTTATTCTGATGATCTATCGACCTACGTGACTGTAGTGTCTTCGGAAGCTCATTCGGCCTCTCGTTATCAACTTCAGACAATACCTATGTAGGAGTTGAACTATGGTCATGTTCTTCAGATTCAACTTTCAAGATAGGAATGTACGATTGCTCACCTTTCTTCAACCCGTTTCTTAAGTTGAAGGACTGAAATCAACTAACCCTTTTCCTTGCCCGTGGAGACAAGAACGAAGCTTGGACATTCACCTAGCATGCCCAATGTGTTGGTGAATGGCATCAATACAACACTGTTCTGTCACAAGAAATCCATCACAATGACAACATTGAACTCATCGAGAGGAACTGCATGTAAATCAAGCCTATCCTTCCATGTACCTATCTTGACGGACACTGACCTGGTCGAACCTTGGATAGGAGTGGCTTGGGAGTTTACAGTTTTCATGCGGCTTGAACACTTATCGAGCTGGATATTGAGACATTTCGCTTCTGTACGGGTAATGAAGCTGTCCGCAGCTCCTGTATCAACCATTTCTTGGGTGGTCTTGCCATAAACTTTAATATCAACATACATAAGACCCTTCTGTTAACGGCTATTCTGAGTTTCAGAAGTCTGCTTCATTGCATTCAATAAATTCAAGGCTCCTATGTGAAAAGAATCTTCATGATCTTACCCACTCGTACTCTCATGACTAGGGTCACTCTAGGATGCTCAGCTTAGCTCGTTGTGGACACTTAAATGTCTTGTGCAGCTGTAGACACCCCATTTTTGCATTCGCCTGATTAATCAACTCGTCAACTCGATCGCAATGGTTCTAATGATGGATGTTTATTCCAATGCTTTATCTTGTTACTAGATATGTTTCAAAAATTCGAATGAGGTATCTCAAACTGAGACACTGTAGAAACCGCGCTACGATGGGAAAATATAAACCCAAAAGCTTAGAAATCATCATTTTTCAGACAAAAAGAAGCTTTACGATAAAAATCACTAAAAAATGATCAAATTACCAAAATACCCCTAATTTTAAAAATATCCCTAGAGCCTACGTTATGCTTAGGAAAACCCATTCAAATAAATAAAATAACAAATTAAAACCAAATAAATCATTTTGCCAATTTTCACAAAATTTGACAAAATTACGAAAATACCCCCCATAAAGTTCACGACTATTCCACACAAAAAATTTCATAAATGACACAAACCAATATTTCCATTAAATTCGTTACGAAAAATCGATTCTAAAATATCCTAGAACATAAAAAACGATAATGTTTCCATTTTTATTATTAAAAATTTCGAAATTAATAAACAAAACATTAAATAATTTAAGTGAAACATTAATAAATTTAAAATTTTAAACCAAAATAATCGATCAATCAGGCTCTCAGCCAAAATTGTTGAGGGTTGCCAAGATATTTATTCAAGGACCCTTCCATTTGGGGGTCAAAAGAATTAAATATATAATAGAGGGGGGTTCTCCAAAAAAATTAAAGTCAATCAAGTAAGACCAAAATCAAGATATTAAAGTCAATCAAGTAAGACTAAAATCAAAATTTTAAAGTCAATCAAGTAAGACCAAAGTCAAAATATTAAAGTCAATGAAGTAAGACTAAAGTCAAAATCTTAAAGTCAATCAAATAAGACCAAAAGTCAAAACCCTAATAGAGTTCTAATTAAATAATAACTCTATTTAATATAATTCTAATTAAAATACAACTCTACCTAAAACAATTCTAATTAAAATACAACTCTACCTAAAATAATTCTAATTAAAATATAATCTAACTAAAAGAATTATAATTAAACACTAATTCTATCTAAACAAACAGTTAAAAAAATCTATAAATAGGGGTCTTCACACCCTATTTTCATATCAAATAAAAAACCCTAAGAGAAGTAGGTCAAAAAGCTTCCCTAGCCTCCCATAAACCCTAATTTTGAAGCCCCAACTCCTTACCTAACACCTATACTTCAGTTTTAGCTTGAAAAACACTTAGAAGCTCTTCAAAAACACCCCAAAATCTATATAAAAATTTGAAGAATTCAGATCTAAGAAAGAGAGACCTTATCTCGGAGATCAGAAATCAGATCCGGAGACAGAATGAAGCAAGGAGTACGGTACAAGGAGCGGTTTTATCAGATCTGAGGGAATAGAATCGTTGCGTTCGAAGGTAAAATTTCTTTTATTTTTTTATCTAAGTTTTTTGCTCTTATTTGGGATAAGTAGAGACCGGCATTGGCCGAGTGGGGTTGGTGCCTAACACCTTCCAACCCCATAATGTGATCCCCGGATTTAGTTTTTTTTAGTAGATTAGTTGTTTTTATCTGTTTTGAGTCTATATTCGATTCCTAAACCGTAATAACTAGGTGGTGACTCCCAAACCTCAAAGGTCAAAAGTCGATCTGCGCAACCCACGGATCGAGGGCGCTTTCAGTGGCGACTCCACTGGGGACCATTGAGGATCAGACTTGAAAAACCCCAAGTATGGGAACATTGCCAAGATAACCTAGTTTTTTATTTATTTTTTAGTTCGGTTTAGTTTATTTGTTTATTTATTTTTATGGCTTGATTATTGATTAGTTATGTGGACTTGGAGTATTTTGTTTTAGCATACTATTTTCTATGGTTCAATCGAGGGTTGTTTAGAATAACCCTAAATAATTAAAGAATCGAGAGGTTTAATCGAGGATGGGGTAATGACTAATGAATTTTGAAGTTTTGTTTTTTTACTTTTATATTTATTGTTTTAGGGGTTTGTCTTCAAGCATTTTATATAATATATATATATATATATATATATATATATATATATATATAAAAAGAAAAAAAAATAATTTTTGTTTAAGTAGATGCAATGTATCTATCAACAACTTGTTTATTTTTAAGTAAGTGTGTGATGTGGTGATGGAGTGGATTTTTTTCTTTAAAAAAAATTTATTTTTAGCTTTTTATTATTAACATCAACAGTGTGCTCGAATAGTTGGGGTGCCACGAATAAAAGTTTCTATTTTATTTTTTTTCACACCCGTTTAATAGCTACAAGGTGTTGGTGTGCCATAAATAAAGTCTTTTTTTTTTCCTTCACCACTTCATCTTCTTAAATCAGATTTCTTCCCAATCTCATCGTCTTCTTCCCCATTTAGTTCTGTTGGCCTCAATAGAGAGTTGGGAAATCGGCTCCCCAAGGGCTCTTAGCCCATGTTTCGGTTTGTTAAGATCGATGAAGAGATCTGTTGTTTGAGTTTATTCTCATCTTATTGCTCCTCGATCGAACGGATAATGATGAACAAAGGGGCTGGCAGATTTGTTGTTTGGTTTGTGTTTCTTTCCATATAGATATTGGTGGCTATTTTTTTCGATCAATGGTTCTTGTAAGATAGGTGCTTCCTATTTCGATTTCGAACGAGAGAAGCTCTATGGAGATTTTTTGAATCTCGGTTTCTTTCTCTTTCTTTCGAACAAAAGAATCGAATCACCAAAATACCATTCATGGAGAAAATATTCATCGCTGTAGGCTGAGATTAAAATTTATTTTCGAGAAACTCCGTGAGATTTTGAGATAGCAGCTCGGTTATTTTATGTTCTCTTTGTTTTTTTTTTTGGTTAACTTTGCCGAAATTGTTGGTTATGTTTCTTTTGCTGCTCTTGGTTATGAATAACGAAGAATGTTAGTGGTCGAATATCAATTGGTCTAAGATGATAGAACAAAATAGATAATTGCCTTTCTTTACAGCAACAATGATTGTAACACATCACAACGGGGATGGCTGCTAAGCGCCCCTTGGTTCCAAAGAACCAATCACATATTGTTATTGCATCAAGCCGTTTCTCGATTTGTTATCCTATTTTTGCAGGTTTTTATCAGTCGAAAAATATCGATCACAGTTTTGAATTAAAATCAGATTCCGCAAAATATTGCAATTTTCGGACAATTTCTGCTAATTAAGGAGTAACCCATTTTCCCCATTCTTATGAAACAAGTCTATGAAAATCATTTAAAAAGTGATCTTTTTTTCACTTCATTTGGACTACGATTAACTCTTAGTCTTAAACCAAAAAGAAAAAAAAAGTTTTTTCTGTGAGCTTCGAAGAGTCAGTGGCACCCTTGTATTGTTGTTAAAGAATGGATTAAGTCTTTTCGTTTATTTTTCTTCTCATTTTTCAAAAAAAAAAAGAAATAATAATCTTTTTTAAAATAACAGATTTCTCTAGTTTCCTTTCTTTTATAATTTTTTTTCTCTCTAGAAAAAATAATAAAATTTTTTAAAAAAAATTCTCATCTCATTAATCATTGTTTCATTCTCAATATCCCTTGAAATTTCGGATTATTTTGGGTTGTCAAAAGTGACCCTGATTGGACCATTAATTTTTTTTCTCTCCTTAGTTAAACTCGTGGTATATCATGTGGTATTCGATTTTTTCTTGGTGCGTCATTGTGTTGTGATACATGGGTAATTGCAATTTAACTAAGCGATTAATTGATCTTGATTGCTATATACCTTGATTATTATTGACCTTGGATCATGTTTTGATGCCAAGGGTGTATCCATCTTTCTTTAATACCTTGATCACATGCCATTGATTGATAATCAATTCATTTATCTATTTGATATCAAATATTTATGGGATATATCATACACGTGCCATGACCCTGATTATGATGTACATACCCTGATTTTTTATTTCGATGCTATGGTGTGTGTATTTTGGTATGTTAATAGTATGATATGGCCCATGGGCCCATGTGTTTGAAAAAGGCCCAGGGCACACCCCACCCTGTTTTGCACACACCACTAGCACGTTTACTGCTTTGCACACTCACACATCCCATATAGCCAACGTGGCACTAGTGCATGACCCGATCTCTTCAGAGATGCGACGTCATTCATGAAAATCACAACTCCAATCACGTACCTTAGGATATATCAAACTGGGGCATCAGTACCGTCTGATTAGGTGACTCTGAAAAGTATATTGATGCACCTAGGCTGGAGCGACCTGAGCCTTTGACCTAGTGTGAGCCACACAGTCACATGTCCCGATTGCCAACGTAGTACTAGTACGTGGTCGGTCCCCTCATGGGATGCCAAACCATTTATGAAAGCTACAACTCTTGATTCGTACCCGTAGGTATATAAAAGATAATCCAAGTACATCAATTGTACTTTTTGGTCAAAACCAGTGCCTAAGCGAGATCTTGCCCCGTTGTACCCTACTGTATGAGGGGGATAGATTACGTCTATTCTAGACGAGAGGTATTTAAGTGGGCCCTTGCTCAGCATTGTGCGCCACCTCTCAATTGGGGATCAAATTGGTTGTTTTTTACTTCAGAGAAGTGAGTTAAAATTTTAGATTATCACTTATACGGTATATCAAACCAAGTCACCACATATCGAAAGGTATATAAGTGTGCTTAGACAAGGGTGGCAAGATAAAAATACATTGCACGTAGTAAGCTTAAAGTCTAGAAACCTTCCCTGGAGGTCACGACTCGAACTTACCATGGGTGTTCCCGAGTTGTTTATTGAATGGAACCTTATGATTGATGAGTATATGTGAATGATGTGAATGATGAGATCAGAGCGTATGATTGTCCTCAAGAATCAAAAATTTTGTTTTTAAAAATTAAAATGGGTGCACCGACCCAATAAAGAATCCATTTCTTACAAAAATTCAATAATGATCCAGTTCATCTCGATCCAACAATCATGATGGACCGAGCCATTTAAATAAAAATAGAAATCAAATTTTCAAAGAAGAAAAATAGTTTACAAAAGGAAAATATTTTCCAGAAAAGAATGTTTTCCAAAAGAAGTGTTTTTTAGAAAAAATGCTTTCAAATAAAAAATATTTTCTATAAGAACAAAATTTTTAAAAGAAAAGTAATTTTACATGGACTTTGGAAGTACACTAAAATACCCTTCTATGTCAAACTAGGATGCTAGTCGCAGGTAATAACCCAATCGATCAGTTAGTTAAAACAACCGTCATAAGGATGCACCCTGTAGAGAAGATCAATTTTGGGAGATTCATATTGAGAAGTGCTCTCTACTTCCACGAGTTGGAGATAGTCTGGAACCTCTTACGTACTATGGCTAAGCGATGGAACCCCTATCTTCATATATTCCATATAGGGCATATGCACTTATACCCCACTCACGAGGATTATTGTGGCATCATGGGGATATCCACTTCAGGACCTCTAGTGAGGCCCTCATTGAAGACCGAATATTTTGGTGATCTCGCCATAAGGCTGGACATTTCCAACAAAGAAGCCAAGGCCTTAATCCATAACGGGAGATTGGACTTAGTACTTTTACTAGGCCCGTATCGCTCCAGCAGTCATCCCATCCATGTAAAACCAGAAGTCTGACGAGCCACTAGAGACTATCGATTGTGCCTAGGAATCCTAGCCCAATACATACTGACCACCAATAGTGATGGCCAAACTATCCCTGAGTCCTTCATAGATATAACCTCTCAACTCTCAAAGAAAGCCAACCCAGTACCTCTCATCTTAGCTGAAACTTTATCAAGTCTAGCTGCCATAAAAAATGGTGAGTGGGAAAGCTTCAAAAGAAGCCCTCACTTACTCTATATGTGACTTTGTGACCGTCTCAAAATTGTAGATGTTGTAGACACCCCATTTTTGCACTCGCCTGATTAATCAACTCGTCAACCCGATCGCAATGATTCCTAATGATGGATGTGTATTCCATTGCTTTATTTTGTTACCAGATGTGTTTCAGAAATCCGGATGAATTATCTCGAATTAACAAAACCTTAGAAACCACGCTACGCTAGGAAAATACGACTCTAAAAACATAGAAATCATCATCTTGCAAATGAAAAAAAGCTTCACGATAAAAATCGCTAAAAATTGACCAAATTATCAAAATACCCCTAATATCAAAACAACCCTAGAGTCTACGTTACGATTAGAAAAACTCATTCAAACACATAAAACAACAAATCGAAACCAAATAAATCATTTCGCCAATTTTAACAAAATTTAACAAAATTACGAAAATGCCCCTCATAAAGTTCACGATCATTTCACACAAAAAAACTTTATAAATGACACAAACCAATAGTTCCATTGAATTTCTTACGAAAAATCAATTCTAAAACATTGTAGAACATTAAAAACAGACTTAAAACGTAAAAAGTCCTCTTCGGGGGTAAAACGATAATTTCACAATTTACATAATTAAAAATTTTGAAATTAATAAATAAAATATTAAATAATTAAAGTGAAACATTGATGAAATTAATTTAAAATTTTAAATTAAAAAAATCGATCAATCGGACTTTCAAGTAAAATTGTTGAGGGTTCATGAGATATTTCTTTAAGGATCCCTCCATTTGGGGGTCCAAAGAATTACAGATATAATAGAGGGGGGTTCTCCAAAAAATTAAATTCAATCAAGCAAGACTAAGGTCAAGGTATTAAAGTCAATCAAGCAAGACTAAAGTCAAAATTAAAGTCAATTAAGCAAGACTAAAGTCAAGATATTAAAAGTCAATTGATTAAGACTAAAGTCAAAATATTAAAAGTCAATCAAATAAGACCAAAACCCTAATAGAGTTCCAATTAAATAATAACTCTATTTAATAGAGTTCTAACTAAAATATAACTTTACCTAAAATAATTCTAATTAAAATACAATTCTACCTAAAATAATTTTAACTAAAACACAACTCTAACTAAAAGAATTCTAATTAAACACTAACTCTATCAAAATCAACCTCTAAAAAAATCTATAAATAGGGGTGCTCACACCCTATTTTCGTATCAAATCAAAAACCCTAAGAGAAGTAGGTCAAAAAGTCCCCCAAGCCTCCCATAAACCCTAGTTTTGAGGCCCCAACTCCTTACCTAACACCCATACCTCAATTTTAGCTCAAAAAACACTTAGAAGCCCTTCAAAAACACCCCCAAAATCCATAAACAAATCCAAAGAATCCAGATCTAAGGAAGGGATACCTCACCTCGGAGTTCAGAAATTAGATCCGGAAACAAACTGAAGCAAGGAATACTGAACAAGGAGTTACTCTGTCAGATCTGAGGGAACGATAAAGTTGTCTTCGGAAAGGTATAATTTCTTAATGTTTTTATCTAGGTTTTTTTTAGCAATGTAATTTATTTAGAAATTAGTAGAGACCGACTTTGGCCGGGTGGGGTTGGTGCCTAACACCTTCAAATCCCGTAACGTGATCCCCGGACCCTTTTTTTCTTTCGTAGATTAGTAATGTTTGCCTTTCTTAGAATCAGTTTGGTTCCTAGACCTTAATAACTAGGTGGCGACTCCCAAACCTCAAGGGTCAAAAGCGGATCCGCGCACCCCGCGGATCGAGGGCGCTTTCAGTGGTGACTCCGCTGGGGACTATTGAGGATCAGACTTGAAAAGTCCCAAGTATGGGAAGCATTGCCAGTAGGACCTAGTTTTTTTAATTATTTTATTTTATTTTTAGTTATTTGTTTATTTGATTATTTTATTTTATTTATTTATTTTTTATCTTCCTTTTTGGATCAATTATTGAGTACTGGTTTGGATGTTGAATATTTTGTTTTGGCATTTTTTTATGCATCATCAAGGGTCATTCGGAATGACCTTAAAATCATGCAGGATTTCTAGAAGGTAATGGTCTAAAATAATGGGTGTTGATTCTTTTTTATTTGGATTATTTTTGGTTTGTATTATATTTTATTAGTACCCTTTAGTACAATTTTGGATATTTCGGATTTGGCATACAATTTTCTTTTTGGTTCAATCTAGGGTCATTTTGGGGATGACCCTAAATAATGAAAGATTTAAATTGACATAAATTGAGGTTGGAATGATGGTGTTTGGAATGTGAGTTATGGATTTAAAAAAAAAAAAAAATTTGGATGAATTTTTTTTAGCACGTTACTAGGCATAGGCGGTGAGTTGTGAAAATAAATTATTTGTGAGTGATGTGGTAAGAAATAAAATTTTTTCCTTTTTTAATGTTGTTCATGATGAGAAGAGGATTTCAAGAAACAAAAAATAAAAAAAAAATCAGAAAAAAAAATTATTTTTACGTACGGTGTGCCGTTAGCAGAAATCTATTTCTGCTGTTTTTATCTTCTTCTCCAATGAGAAGAGGACAAAAAAAACAGCAAAGAAAAAAACGCCCTCCCCCTCTCTTTTCGTCTCTCTCTCTCCTTCATATCCCTCTCTCTCTCTCTCTCTCTCTCTCTCTCTCTCTCTCTCTCTCACTCTAATTGTATTGGGTATTTGGGGTTGGATAGATAGATATAGATATATAGAAGAACGGCAGCAAGAAAGAATGGCAGAAGGACGTGTTATGGAGAGTGCCCCCAACCATAAAACCAGTCCCCAAAATTCACTACTCCTCTCCACCATTTTTTCTCCTACTTTTTTCAAACGTTGTTGGATTCTTGGAAACCATCTCACGTAAGACTGATTTCAACTCTTCACCCTCTTTGGAATCAACTAAATCCATCTGATCTGTTATGTTTCTTTTGCAACCTGATCTTTGTTTTGGAGCTTAGAGGGGATTCAATAATGTTTCTAATGAACCACTTGTGTTCTTGACTAGAGAGATCGAGTCCTCTTTATCACTAATCTGAGACACTTCAAGCCAAAAAGGGCTGGTAGTCATGGAAATTGTGCTCGATTCGATGAGTCGTTCTGTTGAGAGGAGGAAGAAAAACGTTTTGTTTTGATTTTTTTAATATATTTACTGCTGTTATCGTATTCGGCCTTATTAGAAATTTGGGATTATAATGGTCTTCTTGTGGGATTTTGGATGTTTGAGAGATTGGATCTCAGGTTGTGAGATTTCTTTATTTCTTTATTTTATTTTATTTTATTTTTTTAAAGGAAAAAAAAGGGGGGTTGGGTCAACCTGTTTTGATGTAGTATGTTACGCTGCTGGGTCAAGGGTGAGTACGTGAAATCAATGGTTGAATCGGTGATGAAGTCTGGAGCTTGTCTAGACTCGGCAGGTGTGTTGATAGCGCTGCAAGGCTTAGGTTAGATAAAGCTAATTGTGGGTTGGGAAAAATAGTCTCTGCAGGGTTTGCATGCTGTGATGGTCTCTTGTTTTTATTTCATTTATTTTTATTCTTTTCTCTTCGTTAGATTTAAAGTAGAGAGAGAGGAGAATAAACGTTGGTACAGAGAGAGAGTTGAGGGAGAACGTTGGATGTGCGTGTGCGTTTGCAGCAACTTAAAAGAAAAGGGATTTATCAAGGGTTGACTCATTGATTGTTTTTTTTTTTTTTAAAGAAAAAAGATTTTTCTTGTTTTCTTTTGCTGTTGCTGGTATAGGTATAATCAGCTTGTATGTGCATGAGTGTGTGATACGTGTGCTGACGGCAAAACAAAAGAGTAAGCGGGTGTTTATGTTGTTAGCAACAGCAAGAACATTAGTGTGCTGGCAGCAACATATAGAAAAATTTCCTTTATAAGTGTGATAGATCCTCTTTTCCAATTTTTATTGTAAAAGTCTACTGAGTTTATTACACATCAAACAAATCAGGGTGAGGGACCCACATTTTCTTTAAGGATCAAACTGACTTTGTTGACATGTAAAAATGTGTGATCCCATTTTTTTAAAGTGATTAAGGTTTTCAACCTTAAAATTTGTTGAATCCAAGCGGTAAGGTTATTTTCACTGATTTAATAAGGTTTTAAATCTTGCTAAGGATCTTTTGGCCTACCCACGTGGCACGCAAAAAAAATGATCCAATGCCACGTGATTGTAGCAGATGAAATTCTTTAAGGGAAATTTTCAAGAAAAGATTTCAAAAGTAATTTTCGCTTTGAACTTTGATTTTAAGTTGGAAATTTCTAGCCACCAATTTTCAAAACCATTGGATTTAAGATTTTTTTTTTAGAAATAAAAATAAAAAAAAAAAAAGAAACTTGAATTTTATTCTTTAATCCAAACTTTCATCATCACATCTATAAGAAATTTTGGAATTGGATTATCAATGGGGTGACCACGTTAGCAAGATGACCCTTAGAAAAATTTGAAACTTTATGAATTGGTCAAATTAGCCTATGTTCTCAAAAGATTTGTCATGCATGCGCTCAAAAAGAAAAAAAAAAAAATCAAAACTATCATTCTATCCTCAACGCAACATTAGTCGAAATCTTGACTTGTTTCGGGTCGCTCCAAAGTGATCCTTGATTGGATCACAAAAAAAAAAAAATTGGACTAAAAATTGTGTGCGTGTTTCGACGATCGGATCCGATTATTAGTCTTTGTGTTGATTGCTTATCTAACATTGCCATAATCTTGATTAAAATGTATGATGTGTTTGTTTCGAGTTTAATTGCGATCTAATAGGCTTTGAAAATCTTGATTAATATTCATGTGGTATCAATGTATGATGATATGATCAGGCCCATGGGCCCATTTGTTTAAAAAAGGTCTCGGGCACACCCCACCCTGTTTTGCACACACCACATACATGTTTACACGACCCATCTAGCCAACGTGGCACTAGTGCGTGGCCCGGTCTCTTCGGAGATGCGACGTCATTCATGAAAATCACAACTCCAGTCACGTACCTTAGGGTATATCAAACTAGGGCATTAATACTGTCTGATCAGGTGATTCTGAGAGGTATATTGATGCACTCAGGCTGGAACGACCTGAGCCTTTGACCTATTGTGAGCCACACAGTCACATGTCCTGATTGCCAATGTAGTACTAGTACGTGGTCGGTCCTCTCGTGGGATGCCTGTAGACACCCCATTTTTGCACTCGCCTGATTAATCAACTCGTCAATCCGATTGCAATGATTCCCAATGATGGATGTGTATTTCGTTGCTTTATTTTGTTACCAGATGTGTTTCAGAAATCCGGATGAGGTATCTCGAATTGACAAAACCTTAGAAACCACGCTACGCTAGGAAAATACGACCCTAGAAACATAGAAATCATCATCTTGCAGACCAAAAAGAACTTCACGATAAAAATCACTAAAAAATTACCAAATTATCAAAATACCCCTAACCTCAAAACAACCCTAGAGCCTACGTTACGCTTAGGAAAACTCTCTCGAACACATAAAATAACAAATCGGAACCAAATAAATCATTTCACCAATTTTAACAGAATTTGACAAAATTACGAAAATGCCCCTCATAAAGTTCACAATCATTTCACACAAAAAATTTCAAAAATAACACAAAATAATATTTCCATTGAATTCCTTACGAAAAACCGATTCTAAAACATCCTAGAACATTAAAAACCGACTTAAAACGTGAAAAGTCCTCTCTAGGGGTAAAACGGTAATTTTACAATTTTCATAATTAAAAAATTAGAAATTAATATAAATAAAATATTAAATAATTAAAGTGAAACATTAATGAAATTAATTTAAAATTTTGAACCTAAAAAATCGATTAATCGGACTCTCAGGCAAAATTGTTGAGGGTTCGTGGGATATTTCTTTAAGGACCCCTCCATTTGGGGGTCCAAAGAATTAAAGAAATAATGGAGGGGCCTTCTCCAAAAATTTAAAGTAAATCAAGCAAGACTGAAGTCAAGGTATTAAAGTCAATCAAGTGAAACTGAAGTCAAAATTAAAGTCAATTAAGCAAGACTAAAGTCAAGATATTGAAAGTCGATCAATTAAGACTAAAGTCAAAACATTAAAAGTCAATCAAATAAGACTAAAAGTCATAATAGAGATCTAATTAAATAATAACTCTATCTAATAGAGTTCTAACTTAAAAACAATTCTACCTAAAACAATTTGAATTAAAACACAATTCTACCTAAAACAATTCTAATTAAAACACAATTCTACCTAAAACAAGTCAAACTAAAACACAACTCTAATTAAAAGATCTCTAATTAAACACTAACTCTATCCAAATCAACCCCTAAAAACATCTATAAATAGAGGTGCTCACACCCTATTTTCGGATCAAATCATAAACCCTAAGAGAAGTAGGTCTAGAAGCTCCCCTAGCCCCCCATAAACCCTAGTTTTGGAGCCCCAACTCCTTACCTAACATCCCTCCTTCAATTTTAGTCTAGAAAACACCTAAAATCCCTCCAAAAACACCCCCAAATTCGCAACAAACTTGAAGAGTTCAGATCAAAAAACAAGGAGATACCTTGATCTAGGAGATCCGAAGTCAAATCCGGAGACAGAACGAAGCAAGGGAGTACAGTACAAGGAGCTCTTTTTGTCAGATCTGAGGGAACAAAATCCTTGCTATCGGAAAGGTATGTAATTTTTATCTAGGTTTTTAGCAATGTGATATATTTGGGAAGTTAGTAGAGACCGGCTTTGGCCGGGCGGGGTTGGTGCCTAACACCTTCCAACCCCGTAACATTATCCCCGAATTCAGATTTTTTGTGGTAGATTAGTTCTTTTTATCCATGTTAGAGTCAGTTTGGTTCCTAGACCACAATAACTAGGTGGCGACTCCCAAACCTCAAGAGTCAAAAGCGGATCCGCGCACGCCGCGGATCGAGGGTGCTTTCAGTGGCGACTCCACTAGGGACTATTGAGGATCAAACTTGAAAAACCCCAAGTATGGGAGTATTGCCAAGATGACCTAGATTTTTTTATTATTTAATTGGATTTATTTTATTTATTTTTTCTGTTTATTTATTTTTTGTCTTGATTGTAGATGATTTTGCGTATTGCATTTTTTTTTTCCAATTAAGGATCACTTTTTGATGACCCCTAAATAATGAAAGATTCAAATTGACCTATGAAAATGATGGAATGATGAAGGTTGGACAGAAATATTAAAACATTTTTAGAGAATATTCTAGTGAGAATTAAGTCTGGGAGCCTTTAATAAAACATAGATCTCGTCGAGTAGATTAATTTAGAATCTGAGTTCACTTAATTTCGTTATCGGAAGCCTTAGATATCATCGATGCAAGTTTAATCTGTAAATCTGGAATTATTTCTGAATGAAAGTTGGGACAGCAATGTTAAAACATTTTTAGAGAATATTCTAGTGAGAATTAAGTCTGAGAGCCTTTAATAAAACATAGATCTCGTCGAGTAGATTAATTTAGTATCTGAGTTCACTTAATTTCGTTATCGGAAGCCTTAGATATCATCGATGCAAGTTCAATCTGTAAATCTGGAATTATTTCTGAATGAAAGTTGGGACAGCAACGTTAAAACATTTTTACAGAACATTCTGGTGAGAACTAAGTCTAGACACCTATTAATAAAATTTAGATCTCATCGAGTAGATTAATTTAGAACTTGAGTTCACTCGATTTCGTTATCGGGAGCCTTAGATATCATCGATGCAAGTTCAGATTGTATTTTTCTAATTCACAGAAAATCTGAATTTATCTAATGTTGGCACAATTAATGTTCTTGAGAGTGAGCTCATCTCAACCATTGTCATTCTATCATCAATGTAACACCTATTGGAATCTCGATTTATTTTAGATCACCCAAAAGTGATCATTGATTGGACTTTAAAAATTATAAAAATTATGCCTATTGCAATGTTTCTTTGATCATTATCATATGCCATATTTATTGATTAATTTACCATGATCTTGCTTGAAATACATGATTGATGTTGATCGTAATGTTAATGTGCTTATGTGATGGGAATAATGTGATCTTAATTGAATATTCATATGATTTGAATGATTTTGATTTTGATTAAATGTATGATTGGTTTGATTGGATCCATGGGCCCATTTGTTTGAAAAAGGTCCCGGGCACACCCCACCCTGTTTTGCACACACCACATGCACGTTTACTGTTTTACTCACTTACACGTCCCATTTAGCCAACGTGGCACTAGTGCGTGGCCCGGTCTCTTCGGAGATGCGACGTCATTCATGAAACCCACAACTCCAGTCACGTACCTTAGGGTATATCAAACTGGGGGCATCAATACCATCTGATCAGGTGATTCTGAGAGGTATATTGATGCACCCAGGCTGGAGCGACCTGAGCCTTTGACCTATTGTGAGCCACACAGTCACATGTCCCGATTGCCAACGTAGTACTAGTACGTGGTCAGTCCCCTCGTGGGATACCAAACCATTTATGAAAGCTACAACTCTTGACTCGTACCCGTAGGTATAAAAGATAATCTAAGTATATCAATTGCACTTCGTACTCAAAATCGGTGCCTAAGCAAGATCTTGCCCCGCTGTACCCTACTATACGAGGGGGATAGACTACGTCTATTCTAGATGAGAGGTATTTAAGTTGGCCATTGCTCAGCATTGTGCGCCACCTCTCAACTGGAGATCAAACTGGCTATTTTTGGCTTCAGAGAAGTGAATTGAGGTTTTAGATTATCACCTATACGGTATATCAAACCAAGTCACCACGTATCGAACGGTATATAGGTGTGCTTGGGCAAGGGTGGCCAGATAAAAATGCATTGCACGTAGTAAGCTTAGAGTCTAGAAACCTTCCCATTAAGTCACGATCGGAATTTATCGTGGGTGTTCCCGGGTTGTTTATTGAATGGAGTCCGTTGATTGATGAAGGTATGTGAGTGATGTGAATGATGAGATCAGAAATGCATGTTTGTCCTCGAGGATCAAAAAATTTGTTTTGAAAATTAAAATGGGTGCACCGATCCAATAAAAAAAATCCATTCTTTTACAATAATGACCCAGTCCATCCCGATCCAACAATCATGATGGACCGGGCCATTTAAATCAAAATGGAAATCGAATTTTCAAAGAAGAAAAAGAAAGTATTTTCTAGGAAAAAATGTTTCCCAAAAGAAGTATTTTCCAGAAAAAATGTTATTCTCTAGAAAAAATGTTTTCTAAGAAAAAATGTTTTCTAGAAAATGTTTTCCATAAGAACAAGATTTTTCAAGAGAAAATGTTTTCCAAATAAAAACTATTTTTCAGAGAAAAAATGTTTTCCAGAAGAAAATATTTTCCAAAAGAAAAGAAAATGAAGGAAAAATGATTTACAAAAGATATATATTTGCATGAAAAATTATTGAAATATGTTTGAAGTTGTTATTCAATGAAAACATTATTTGTCAATATTTTTCAAGAGTGCAGTAAAATTAATTTTCTTCTGAATAATCATTAAATGGATGAACTTTTTAATGGATTGGTGCACAAAATTCAATAAAATCTCAGGGTTCATTTAAAATGTTATCAAGGGGGCGACATTGAAATTGGTTAAATTCACCTTCAAAGAGGTTTAAGAGTTATCATTGTATCTAAGCTCAATCGTCCATCGTCTAGGTAGGGTTGTAAATCTGATCAGTTAGAGTAAACGTCAATATCAAGTCAACAGTCAGAAATGACCTCAAAATATCTCAACATCATCCAGTTGTTCTTTGAAGATCATAGTGCCTCAATCCTGTTGGTTGTAAGCAATGTCTCAGTCCTCAGTCCTAGTCAAGCCCATTGTGGGTAGTTGTATTGAGTTTTCATGAGTTATTTGAGTTAGCTCGAGTCCAATTTTTCAATATCATATTTTCTTTAGATCGAGTCTACTCTTTTCCTGTTGAGTCGAGTTAGTTTATTGAGTTTATAGAGGTGTCTGTCGTCCCTTCTGAATTTGATTGAATAAAGAAAATTTTTGAATACCTCAAACGCATTAAAGAATTAACTAATAATCTAGCTTCAAGGATATATTTTTCTCCTAAACAAGAAAGATAAGAGTCGGGCTCAAGAAAGCAAAAGTCATTGACCTCGGAACAGAAATAAATTCCTAAAGAGATTCAAATAGAAACCATCTTATTTCTAGAGGAACACAAGGGGATAATGAATTTTCTCAGAAATTTCAAAAGACTTGATCGTGTGATCATATGAGGGTATGTTAGGTACAAGCTTGGGTGTTGTTCAACACGGAATAGATACTCGTCTATATCAATGGAATCAAAGAAGATGTTATAAAATGTATCAGCACTATCATTACTACATCTTGAGTTTCAAATCACATATTATCAGTCGATATGGGGGTACCTTTTGAACTGATCTCTGATAATGGGTCGTACTTCAAAGCATAAATCATTACTCTATGTTTAAAGTTGAAGATCCGGAAGCACAAATCATCCCCCTACCGTCCTCAGATCAATGGAACGGTTGAAGCAGTTAGTAAGAGTTTCAAGACTATTATCAGGAAAATGTGTCAATCACATCGAGATTGGCCAGAAAAGTTACCATTCGCATTATGGACATATTACACTTCAATACAGTCTTCTACTAGAGTCACTCTAGTATGATATGGAAGCAATCTTACCGGTTAAAAGGGAAAATCCTGTATCTCAAGGTCTTGATAGAAGTTAATTGTTAGAAACAGATTGGGTCTGTCAATGGAGAGGAGTCACTTGCATGTTTGACAAGAAAGTCAAAGTTCATCACTTATAAGTCAAAGATCTAAGCATCAGACTACCCAAAAAAATTTTTGAGTATTCTTCTCGATCATAAAAAGTTTGAACTCAATTGGAGAGATTCAATCATCAAGGAAATATTATCTGGAAAAACTGTTAGACTTCAAGATCATGATGGAATCGAATTACCAGAATCAACCAACCTTGACCAAATCAAACGGTACTACATTTAAGGAGGCCATCTTTGGCTGAATCAATTCTCTTATTACCCAGTTCAATATATCCTTTCTCAACCCTTTCGCAATCTTTTCAAAAAGAAAAAATTATGCCTTCTTCTTTCTTAGCCCGATCACCTAACCTAAGGGAGGGAAAAATATTCGAACTACGTTTTGGTCTGATCCCAAAATTCTGGGGTACGTAGGCAACCTGAGAAGTTACTTCAGGCCCGACCACATTAATAAAAAAATATATATATATTTCCCACACAATAAAAAAAAATTCAAAAGAGAAAGAAATATCATCCAAAATGGGGAAGAAAATTCAAGAAAAAAGTTTAAATGAAATGCCACACAAGGGGCATTTGGGTTTTTGAGCCTCAAAATCCATTTTTTTTTTATACCCAGTCCTAAGCCTACCTATAAAAGTCCTCCTAAGGATCGTGCGAAAAGTCAAGGAAGATAGCAAAGCATGATCAGGCAGCAACTCCAGAAGTTCAGAGACAAAAAAAAAAAAAAAAGATAAAAAATGATGAAGCCTGCTAAGTTGAAAACCTGAAAAGGGCGACTTAGGCAAAAATTAAGGCAAGCTCGCAAGGTTGAAAATCTGAAAGGACAACTTTGGCAACAATCAGAGCCAAGAAGAAAAAAAAGCTCGCTAGATCGAAAACCTGAAAAGGCGATCTAGGCAAAAGCTAGAGCAAGCTCGCTAGATTAAAAACCTGAAAAGGCGATCTAGGCAAAAGTTAGAGCAACAAAGAAAAATAGAAAAAGATCCCAAGCTGAAAGCGGTCCGAGCTGAAACATTAGAAGTCCGAATAACCAAGTTCAATACTTAGCTTAAGCCAGGCATAGACTCAGAAGCCACAAGTATCTTGTCTATGATCGATCTGAAAATGTTTACTTCCCCAAGTGAACCAAGGGAGATAAAGGTGAATTCTATGATGAGTCTCGAAAAGAAATAATTTTGTACTCTTGAACCTGACTCAAAACCTTCAATAAAATTAATCAAAATTTAAAAAGTTGAGTCTTTATTGCGCTTGTGGTAATCAATTATTTCAAACCTTCATACAAGGGGTATTTTTTTTTTAATGTAACTTTTCCCCCTTATACGAGGGGCATTTTTTTATGATGTGTTCAATTATTTTCAAGGCCATGGTCATTGTCAAACTAGAGGCATTTTATTTTTGAGCAGTATTAATCCTAAGAGATAATGAGAACCCCAAATTTAAGGTAACCCTCTTGATAACAGTTTTTCAAAAAAACTCTTGAGGTTCGAAAGATATAAAAATTCAGGTTTTAAAACTTTTTGATAAATCCTTGAGGTTCAAACAACAGCATTTCGGATCTCACATAGGAGATATAACATTCTTCCAGTCTCCAGATTCTTTTTTCAGATCCAATCATTCTTGGAATCGATCATTTCTCTTCCAGATTCATTATCGGAAGCCTTAGATATCATCGATGCAAGTTCAATCTGTAAATCTGGAATTATTTCTGAATGAAAGTTGGGACAGCAACGTTAAAACATTTTTACAGAACATTCTGGTGAGAACTAAGTCTAGACACCTATTAATAAAATTTAGATCTCATCGAGTAGATTAATTTAGAACTTGAGTTCACTCGATTTCGTTATCGGGAGCCTTAGATATCATCGATGCAAGTTCAGATTGTATTTTTCTAATTCACAGAAAATCTGAATTTATCTAATGTTGGCACAATTAATGTTCTTGAGAGTGAGCTCATCTCAACCATTGTCATTCTATCATCAATGTAACACCTATTGGAATCTCGATTTATTTTAGATCACCCAAAAGTGATCATTGATTGGACTTTAAAAATTATAAAAATTATGCCTATTGCAATGTTTCTTTGATCATTATCATATGCCATATTTATTGATTAATTTACCATGATCTTGCTTGAAATACATGATTGATGTTGATCGTAATGTTAATGTGCTTATGTGATGGGAATAATGTGATCTTAATTGAATATTCATATGATTTGAATGATTTTGATTTTGATTAAATGTATGATTGGTTTGATTGGATCCATGGGCCCATTTGTTTGAAAAAGGTCCCGGGCACACCCCACCCTGTTTTGCACACACCACATGCACGTTTACTGTTTTACTCACTTACACGTCCCATTTAGCCAACGTGGCACTAGTGCGTGGCCCGGTCTCTTCGGAGATGCGACGTCATTCATGAAACCCACAACTCCAGTCACGTACCTTAGGGTATATCAAACTGGGGGCATCAATACCATCTGATCAGGTGATTCTGAGAGGTATATTGATGCACCCAGGCTGGAGCGACCTGAGCCTTTGACCTATTGTGAGCCACACAGTCACATGTCCCGATTGCCAACGTAGTACTAGTACGTGGTCAGTCCCCTCGTGGGATACCAAACCATTTATGAAAGCTACAACTCTTGACTCGTACCCGTAGGTATAAAAGATAATCTAAGTATATCAATTGCACTTCTTACTCAAAATCGGTGCCTAAGCAAGATCTTGCCTAAGCAATATCATTCTAATCACATTTCTCCAAAATTCATTCATTCCTCTGCCAGTTTTGCTCAGTTTCCGCCAAGGGTTATCTTGGATTATGCTCAATTTCCGCCAAGGGTTATCTTTGATTTTGCTCAGTTTTCGCCAAAGGTTATCTTGGATTTTGCTTAGTTGCCGCCAAGGGTTATCTTGGATTTTGCTCAGATGCCGCCAAGGGTTATCTTGGATTTTGCTCAGTTGCCGCCAAGAGTTATCTTAGATTTTGCTCAGATGCCGCCAAGGGTTATCTTGGATTTTGCTCAGTTGCCGCCAAGGGTTATCTTGGATTTTATTCAGATGCCGCCAAGGGTTATCTTGGATTTTGCTCAGTTTCCGCCAAGGGTTTTCTTGGATTTTGCTCAGTTTCCGCTAAGGGATATCTTGGATTTTGCTCAGATGCCGCCAAGGGTTATCTTGGATTTTGCTCAGTTTCCGCCAAGGGATATCTTGGATTTTGCTCAGATGCCGCCAAGGGTTATCTTGGATTTTGCTCAGTTTCCGCTAGGGATATCTTGGATTTTGCTCAAATGCCGCCAAGGGTTATCTTGGATTTTGCTCAGTTTCCGCCAAGGGTTATCTTGGATTTTGCTCAGTTGCCGCCAAGGGTTATCTTGGATTTTGCTCAGTTTCCGCCAAGGGTTATCTTGGATTTTACTCAGTCTCCGCCAAGGGTTATCTTGGATTTTGCTCAGTTTCCGCCAAGGGTTATCTTGGATTTTGCTCAGTCTCCGCCAAGGGTTATCTTGGATTTTGCTCAGTTGCCGCCAAGGGTTATCTTGGATTCTGCTCAGTAGCCGCCAAGGGTTATCTTTGATTTTGCTCAGTTGCCGCCAAGGGTTATCTTGTATTTTGTTCAGTTTCCGCCAAGGGTTATATTGGATTATGCTCAGTTACCGCCGAGGGTTTTCTCGGAACTATGCTCAGATGCCGCCGAGGGTTTTCTCGGAACTATGCTCAGTTACCGCCGAGGGTTTTCTCGGAACTATGCTCAGATGCCGCCGAGGGTTTTCTCGGAACTATGCTCAGTTACCGCCGAGGGTTTTCTCGGAACTATGCTCAGATACCGCTGAGGGTTTTCTCGGAACTATGCTCGCCGAGGGTTTTCTCGGAACCATGCTCAGTTACCGCCGAGGGTTTTCTCGGAACTATGCTCAGATACCGCCGAGGGTTTTCTCGGAACCATGCTCAGTTACCGCCGAGTTACCGCCGAGGGTTTTCTCGGAACTATGCTCAGATACTGCCGAGGGTTTTCTCGGAACCATGCTCAGATACCGCCGAGGGTTTTCTCGGAACTATGCTCAGATGCCACCGAGGGTTTTCTTAGAACTACGCTCAGTTACCGCCGAGGGTTTTCTCGGAACTACGCTCAGTTGCCGCCGAGGGTTTTCTCGGAACTATGCTCAGATACCGCCGAGGGTTTTCTCGGAACTATGCTCAGATACCGCCGAGGGTTTTCTCGGAACTACGCTCAGTTACCGTCGAGGGTTTTCTCGGAACTATGCTGAGATGCCGCCGAGGGTTTTCTCGGAACTATGCTCAGTTACAGCCGAGGGTTTTCTCGGAACTATGCTCAGATACCGCCGAGGGTTTTCTCGGAACTACGCTCAGGAACTATGCTCAGTTTATGCTCAGTTTATATTCAAATTATGCTCAGTTTATACTCAGACTATGCTCAAATTATGCTCAGATTTTAAGCCACACACTTGCACAGTTGCTATATCAGTCAAGGAGAATTTTCTAAAATTCAAGGATCTGACACTGTCAGTGAAAGCTCACGCTTGAGGACCTGACAACCTTTTAGTTCGGGGAGAGTTTTACGCTCAAGGATCCGACCACCCTGACGAATTGCTAAATCAGGCTGCAAAATGAACTGTCACTAGCTTTGGCATTCAGATATCGCACTATCTACCAAAATAGATTTGCTATCTAGTTTGCTTCAACCCTCTGCCAAAGAGGGGCATCTGTAGACACCCCATTTTTACACTCGCCTGATTAATCAACTCGTCAATCCGATTGCAATGATTCCCAATGATGGATGTGTATTCCGTTGCTTTATTTTGTTACCAGATGTATTTCAGAAATCCGGATGAGGTATCTCGAATTGAAAAAACCTTAGAAACCACGCTACGCTAGGAAAATACGACCCTAGAAACATAGAAATCATCATCTTGCAAACCAAAAAGAACTTCACGATAAAAATCACTAAAAAATTACCAAATTATCAAAATACCCCTAACCTCAAAACAACCCTAGAGCCTACGTTACGCTTAGGAAAACTCCCTCGAACACATAAAATAACAAATCGGAATCAAATAAATCATTTCACCAATTTTAACAGAATTTGACAAAATTACGAAAATGCCCCTCATAAAGTTCACAATCATTTCACACAAAAAATTTCATAAATAACACAAAATAATATTTCCATTGAATTCCTTACGAAAAACCGATTCTAAAACATCCTAGAACATTAAAAACCGACTTAAAACGTGAAAAGTCCTCTCCGGGGGCAAAACGGTAATTTTACAATTTTCATAATTAAAAAATTAGAAATTAATAAATAAAATATTAAATAATTAAAGTGAAACATTAATGAAATTAATTTAAAATTTTGAACCTAAAAAATCGATTAATCGGACTCTCAGGCAAAATTGTTGAGGGTTCGTGGGATATTTCTTTAAGGACCCCTCCATTTGGGGGTCCAAAGAATTAAAGAAATAATGGAGGGGCCTTCTCCAAAAATTTAAAGTAAATCAAGCAAGACTGAAGTCAAGGTATTAAAGTCAATCAAGTGAAACTGAAGTCAAAATTAAAGTCAATTAAGCAAGACTAAAGTCAAGATATTGAAAGTCGATCAATTAAGACTAAAGTCAAAACATTAAAAGTCAATCAAATAAGACTAAAAGTCATAATAGAGATCTAATTAAATAATAACTCTATCTAATAGAGTTCTAACTTAAAAACAATTCTACCTAAAACAATTTGAATTAAAACACAATTCTACCTAAAACAAGTCAAACTAAAACACAACTCTAATTAAAAGATCTCTAATTAAACACTAACTCTATCCAAATCAACCCCTAAAAACATCTATAAATAGAGGTGCTCACACCCTATTTTCGGATCAAATCATAAACCCTAAGAGAAGTAGGTCTAGAAGCTCCCTTAGCCCCCCATAAACCCTAGTTTTGGAGCCCCAACTCCTTACCTAACATCCCTCCTTCAATTTTAGTCTAGAAAACACCTAAAATCCCTCCAAAAACACCCCCAAATTCGCAACAAACTTGAAGAGTTCAGATCCAAAAACAAGGAGATACCTTGATCTAGGAGATCCGAAGTCAAATCCGGAGACAGAACGAAGCAAGAGAGTATAGTACAAGGAGCTCTTTTTGTCAGATTGAGGGAACAAAATCCTTGCTATCGGAAAGGTATGTAATTTTTTTATTTTTATCTAGGTTTTTAGCAATGTGATATATTTGGGAAGTTAGTAGAGACCGGCTTTGGCCGGGCGGGGTTGGTGCCTAACACCTTCCAACCCCGTAACATGATCCCCGAATTCAGATTTTTTGTGGTAGATTAGTTCTTTTTATCAATGTTAGAGTCAGTTTGGTTCCTAGACCACAATAACTAGGTGGCGACTCCCAAACCTCAAGAGTCAAAAGCGGATCCGCGCACCCCGCGGATCGAGGGCGCTTTCAATGCCAAATCATTTATGAAAGCTACAACTCTTGAATCGTACTCGTAGGTATATAAAAGATAATCCAAGTATATCAATTGCATTTTTTGGTCAAAATCGGTGCCTAAGCGAGATCCTGCCCCGCTGTACCCTACTGTACGAGGGGGATAGACTACGTCTATTCTAAACGAGAGGTATTTAAGTGGGCCCTTGCTCAGCATTGTGCGCCACCTCTCAACTGGGGATCAAACTGTCTGTTTTTGACTTCAGAGAAGTGAGTTGAGGTTTTAGATTATCACCTATACGGTATATCAAACCAAGTTACCACGTATCGAGAGGTATATAGGTGTACTTGGACAATAGTGGCTAGATAAAAATGCATTGCACGTAGTAAGCTTAAAATCTAGAAACCTTCCCTGTACGTCACGACTCGAACTTATCGTGGGTGTTCCCGGGTTGTTTATTGAATGGAACCTTATGAGACTGCGTGATTGATGTGGATGATGAGATCAGGAAAGTGCGGGTTTGTCCTCAAGGATAAATTTTATGTTGTTTAACCTGATTTGAAATTACAGTATCACTAGGTACACCAACCCAATAAAAAATCCATTTTTAACTTGACCCAGTCCATCTCGATCCAACGATCATTATGGGCTGGGCCATTTAAATCGAAATAGAAATCAAATTTTCAAAGAAGAAAAATGGTTTACGAAGGAAAAGTATTTTTCAAAAAAAGTATTTTCCAAAAGAAGTGTTCTTAAAAAAAAATGTTTTCCAGAAAAAGTGTTGTTCTCTAGAAAAAATGTTTTCTAAGAAAAAGTTTTTTCTAGAAAATGTTTTCCATAAGAATAAGATTTTCCAAGAGAAAATGCTTTCCAAATAAAAAACTAGATTTCAGAGAAAAAATATTTTTCAGAAGAAAATGTTTTCCAAAAGAAAAGAAAATGAAGGAAAAATGATTTACAAAAGATCTATTTTTGCATGGAAAATTTTTGAAAAATATTTTTTACCAAAAATCTATTTTTTGCATGGATCTTGTAAAATTATCAAAATATGTTTTTCTAAAAGGAAAATAATTGCAAAAAATAATCAGAATTGTGAAAATTGTTATTCAATAAAAATATTATTTTCAAGAGTGCAATAAAATTATTTTCCTTCTGAATAATCATTGTGTGGATGAATTGTTTAATAGATTGGTGTACAAAATTCAATAAAATCTCAGGGTTCATTTGAAATATTATCAAGGGGGTGACATTGAAATTGGTTAAATTCACCTTCAAAGAGGTTTAAGGGTTATCATTGTATCTAAGCTCAATCGTCCATCCTCTAGCCAGGGTTGTAAATCTGGTCAGTTAGAGTAAACGTCAATATCAAGTCAACAGTCAGAAATGACCTCAAAAGTTCTCAACATCGTCCAGTTGTTCTTTGAAGATCATAGTGCTTCAATCCTACCGGTTGTAAGCAATATCTTAGTCCTCAGTCCTAATCAAACTCGTGTGGGTACTTGTCTTGAGTTTTCATGAGTCATTTGGGTTAGCTCGAGTCCTTTTCTCCAGCAAAGTCATGTCTTCCTTAGATTGAGTCTACTTTTTCCTATTGAGTCAAGTTAGTTCGTCGAGTCTATAGAGGTGTCTGTTGCCCCATCTGAAATTGATCTGATAAATAAAATTTTTGAATACCTCGAGCGCATTAATGAATTAACTAATAATTTGATAGATTTCTTTTCTAAACAAGAAGATAAGAGTCAGGCTCAACCTTTAATTAAGAAAGGAAAGGTCTTTGACCTCGGAACATAAAATAATTCCTAAAGAGATTCAAATAGAAACCATCCTATCCCTAGAGGAACATGAGGGGATAATGAATTTACTCAGAAATTTCAAAAGACTTGTTCGCATGATCCGATGAGGATGTGTTAGGTGCAAGCTTGGGTGTTGTTCAACACGGAATAGATACTCGCTTGATGAGATGAAAATATCGATAAAGATGTTATAAAATATATCAGTGCTATCCTCACTACATATTGAGTTCACATATTATCAGTCAATATGGGGGTACCATTTGAACTGATATTTGATAATGGGTCGTACTTGAAAGCTTAAGTCATTATTCTGTGTACAAAGTTAAAGATCTCACACCACAAATCATCCCCTTAACGCCCTCAGATTAATAGAGCGGTTGAAGCACCTCGTAAGAGTCTCAAGATAATTATCGTGAAAATGTGTCAATCACACCAAGATTAGTCAGAAAAGCTACCATTCACACTATTGGGGTGTCGTACTTCAAATACGGTCTTCCATTGGAACTATTCCCTACTCTATAGTGTATTATCTGAAAGCAGTCTTACCAGTGGAAATAGAAATCCTGTAACTCAAGGTCTTGATGGAAAGTCAATTTCTAAAAATAGACTAAGCTCGTCATTGGGTATGAAGAGCTAAACCAGATTGAAAAGAAAATAACTTAGATTTCTGTGCTACGTGCAAACTTTTAAAGAAGAGTCACTCTCACGTTTGATAAGAAGGTTACGGCTCGTTACTTACAAGTCAGGGATTTTATACTCAAAGAGAATCGGGTACCTATATTTGACCCTAGAGGGAAGTTCAAACCAAATTGGGGGGGTCTGTTGGTCAAGGAAATATTACCAGAAAAAGTTGTCAGACTTCAAGATCATGATCGAATCGAATTACCAGAGTCAACCAACCTTGACCAGATCAAACGGTACTAAATTTAAGGAGGCTATCTTTGGCCGAATCAATTTTCCTACTACTCAGTTCAATATCTCCTTGCTCAGCCCTTTGCAGTCTTTTAAAAAAAATGATGCCATTTTCTTTCTCAGCCCGTTCACCTAACCTAGGAGAGGGAAAACTGAACTACGTTTTGGTCTGATCCCAAAATGTTGGAGTACGTAGGCAACCTGAGAAGTTACTTCAGGCCCGACCACATCAATAAAAAAATCTATTTCCCCACACAATAAAAAAAAAAAAAACAAATATCTTCAAAGTGGGGAAGAAAATTCAAAGTAAAATAAAGGAAATGCCACACAAGGGGCATTCGGGTTTTTGAGCCTCAAAATCCCTTTCTTTTTATACCCAGTCCTAAGCTTACCCATGAAAGTCCTCCTAAGTACCGTGCGAAAAGTCAAGGAAGATAGCAAAGCATGATCAGATAGCAACTCCAGAAGTTCAGACAGGAAGAAAAAAAAAAAAAAAAGAGCCTGTTAGGTTGAAAACCCAAAAGGGCAACTTAGGCAAAAATTAAGGCAAACTCGCGAGGTTAAAAATCTGAAAAGATGACCTTGGCAACAATCAAAGCAAGAAAAAAAAGAAAAAATTGTAAGCTCGCTGGATGGAAAACCTAAAAAGGCGATCTAGGCAAAAGCTAGAGCATGCTCGCTAGATTGAAAACCTTAATAAGCAATCTAGGCAAAACTTAGAGCTATCAAAAAATAAAAGAAAATTTCCGTTGAGTTGAGAAGCTGAAAAGGTAGTCCGAGCCGAAATATCAAAAGTCCGAATGATCAAGTTTCAATACCCAGTTTGAACCAAATATAGACTCAGTGAATACAAGTATCTCGTCTATGATTGATCTGAAGAGTTTCATGTCCCTAAGTGAACCGACGGGGAGTAAGAACAAATTCTATGATGAATTTCAGAAAGAAATATTTTGTTCCAATTTCTTTGAGCCTGACTCAAAATCTTCAATATAAAAAGTCAAGATTAAAAGTTAAACCTTTATTGCGCTTGCGGTAATCAAGGATTTCAAACTTTCATAACAAGGGCACTTCATTTTTCTAAAGAGTACAGTTTCCCCCCTTACACTAGGGGCATTTATTTTTAAATTATGTTCAATTATCCCCAAGGCAATGTTCTTTGTCAAACTAGGGACATTTTTGTTCTGATGCCTGGTCAATTTCAACCCCAAAGGATAAGGTTAACTTTAAATTAAAGGTTATCCTCTTGATAGCAATTTTGAAAACCCCTGAGGTTCAAAAGCAAGTTAAAATGTTGACTGGACCTTCATAAAATCTAACTCTTTGTTTTCTTTCAAAAGAAAGAATCAAATGCGGTGTTAATCCCCCGTTCGTTTCCTAAAATAATTAGTTCATTACTCTTTCACTCCGAGTAAGTAGAGTAGAACTTCAAAAAAAATAAAATTAGTTCATTATTCTTTTACCCTGGGCAGGTAGAGTAGGACTTCCAAAAAAATTAGTTCATTACTCTTTCACTCCGACTAGGTAGAGTAGAACTTCCAAAAAAAAAAATTAGTTAATTACTCTTTCACCCTGGGCAGGTAGAGTAGGACTCCCAAAAAAATTAGTTCATTACTCTTTCACTCCGAGTAGGTAGAGTAGAACTTCCCAAGATAATTAGTTCATTACTCTTTCACCCTAGGCAGGTAGAGTAGGACTCCTAAAACAATTAGTTCATTACTCTTTCACTCCGAGTAGGTAGAGTAGAACTTTCCCAAAAAAAAAATTAGTTCATTACTCTTTCACCCTGGGCAGATAGAGTAGGACTCCCAAAAAAAAATTAGTTCATTACTCTTTCACTCCGAGTAGGTAGAGTAGAACTTCCCAAAAAAATTAGTTCATTACTCTTTCACCCTGGGCAGGTAGAGTATGACTTTCAAAAAATTAGTTTATTACTCGTTCACCTAGGGTAGGTAGAGGAAGACATTCAAATTTTGTTCAGATTATGCTCACTTTGCTCAGATTATGCTTAGTTTATGTTCAGATTATGCTTAGTTTTTTTTCTCAATCTTTATTCAGTTTCACACAATATAAACACTCACACTTGCACTTTTTAGTTAGGGAGAATTCTCTAAAATTCAAGGATCTGACACCGTCAGTGAGAGTTTGCACTCAAGGACCTGACAATCTTTTAATTCGGGGAGAGCTTTACCCTCAAGGATCTGAACATCTCGACGAATTGCTAAATCAGGCTGCAAAATGAACTGTCACTAGCTTTAACATTCAGATATCGCACTATCTACCAAAATAGATTTGCTATCTAGTTTACTTCAACCCTCTGCTAAATAGGGGCATCTGTAGACACCCTATTTTTGCACTCGCCTGATTAATCAACTCGTCAACCGATCGCAATAATTCCCAATGATGGATGTGTATTCCATTGCTTTATTTTGTTACCAAATGTGTTTCAGAAATCCGGATGAGTTATCTCGAACTGACAAAACCTTAGAAACCACGCTACGCTAGGAAAATACGACTCTGGAAACATAGAAATCATCATCTTGCAAACGAAAGAAGCTTCACGATAAAAATCGTTAAAAATTGACCAAATTATCAAAATACCCTTAACATCAAAACAATCCTAGAGCCTACGTTACGATTAGAAAAACTCATTCAAACACAAAAAACAACAAATCGAACCAAATAAATCATTTCGCCAATTTTAACAGAATTTAACAAAATTATGAAAATGCCCCTCATAAAGTTCACGATCATTTCACACAAAAAACTTCATAAATGACACAAACCAATAGTTCCATTGAATTCCTTACGAAAAATCGATTCTAAACCATCATAGAACATTAAAAACCGACTTAAAACGTGAAAAGTCCTCTCTGGGGGCAAAACGGTAATTTCACAATTTTCATAATTAAAAATTTCGAAATTAATAAATAAAACATTAAATAATTAAAGTGAAACATTGATGAAATTAATTTAAAATTTTGAATTAAAAAAATCGATCAATCGGGCTTTCAAGTAAAATTGTTAAGGGTTCGTGAGATATTTCTTTAAGGACCCCTCCATTTAGGGGTCCAAAGAATTAAAGATATAATAGAGGGGGGTTCTCCAAAAAATTAAAGTCAATCAAGCAAGACTAAGGTCAAGATATTAAAGTCAATCAAGCAAGACTAAAGTCAAAATTAAAGTCAATTAAGCAAAACTAAAGTTAAAATATTAAAAGTCAATCGATTAAGACTAAAGTCAAAATATTAAAAGTCAATCAAATAAGACCAAAACCCTAATAGTGTTCCAATTAAATAATAACTCTATTTAATAGAGTTCTAACTAAAATATAACTCTACCTAAAACAATTCTAGTTAAAATACAATTCTACCTAAAAAAATTCTAATTAAAACACAACTCTAACTAAAAGAATTCTAATTAAACACTAACTCTATCAAAATCAATCCCTAAAAAAATCTATAAATAGGGGTGCTCACACCCTATTTTCGTATCAAATCAAAAATCCTAAGAGAAGTAGGTCAAAAAGTCCCCCAAGCCTCCCATAAACCCTAGTTTTGAAGCCCCAACTCCTTACCTAACACCCATACCTCAATTTTAACTCAAAAAACACTTAGAAGCCGTTCAAAAACACCCCCAAAATCCATAAATAAATCCAAAGAATCTAGATCTAAGGAAGGGATACCTCACCTCGGAGATCAGAAATTAGATCCGGAAACAAACTGAAGTAAGGAATACTGAACAAGGAGTTACTCTGTCAGATCTGAGGGAACGATAAAGTTATCTTTGAAAAGGTATAATTTCTTAATGTTTTTATCTAGGTTTTTTTTAGCAATGTAATTTATTTAGAAATTAGTAGAGACCGGCTTTGGCCGGGCGGGGTTGGTGCCTAACACCTTCAAACCCCGTAACGTGATCCCCGGACCCTTTTTTTCTTTTGTAGATTAGTAATGTTTGCCTTTCTTAGAGTCAGTTTGGTTCCTAGACCTTAATAACTAGGTGGCGACTCCCAAACCTCAAGGGTCAAAAACGTATCCGCGCACCCCGCGGATCGAGGGCGCTTTCAGATGTTCCTTCAAACTTCAAGTATGGGCCAGAGTACTTTTTCAAAAGAAACCTGTTAGTACGTCACAACTCAGTCCAGGCTTGAAGTAAATGGTTAGACTCTCGTCTTGCCCCACATATCGAATTAAGATGTCCTTGGTGGATGACTGATCCCCCTGTTCTAGGAACCAAAGGATCCTACTATGTCCGTCTGATCGGTTTAGAAGAAACATCTTTTTACCATCCTAATTTGATCTTAGAACAGTACAAAATACTTATAGAGTCCTCTTTGTCTTAACCCAAAGCTTTCTTTCCTCCCGAGCCTTTGACTGAAAAGTTAGTGCATCTCATTGAGAAAACTTGTAACAAACGCACCTTAGGGTATCCAGACGGACCAGTAAAATTCAAAGAGCCAATTGTTAGAGCCAAGAGGATCAAGCCTGACAGCAATCCTGATGACCATCAAGACAAAGCCAAGCGTCCCTGTAAAAATAGTTCAAGTCAAATTTGTTGAAAGATATTTTTAATAAGAACATTTCTTTGTCAATCATTTTAATAAAGTTATTTTTTCTTTTGAATAAATATTTATTTATTTTTTGAATGTTCATTGTGTGAATAGATTAATTAATGGATTGGTGCACAAACCTCAATAAAATGATTCCTTAAAATGTTATCAAGGGGGTAATACTGAAATTGACTAAATCTACCTTTGATGGGGTCAGAAAGGATTATCATTGGGCCCAAACTCAAGCGTCCACTTCCTAGTTGGAGTCGTAAGTCCAGTCGGTTAGAACGAGATACAGTACCATGTCTACAAGCAGAGATGACTTCAGAATCTAAGCTCACAGAGATCCATAAGATCTTGGCAACCTTTACCAACAATATCAACAGTATAAAAGGCAAAGTGGAAATGTTAGAACAGACCTCGGAATCAACGGACAATCCCTTAGATGACCCAAAAGGAAAGAAGGTAGAAGAGAGACGTTCACGTGACGTCTTCGAACTCGACGGAGACGAAGAGTATGTTGATGAAAATCCAGTGTTAGCTAACCGAATTTATCAATTAGAGTCGACTATGAAGAGTATAAAGGTTATCGATGAAATTGTAGCAGGCATTGAAGCTCTGAACCGCATCCCTAGAATCCATTTGTCAAAGAAGTTTGTGATGCCGAAAATGGACAAGTTTAGCGGTATAGGGTGTGCAAAAACACATCTTATGGTGTATGTTACTAGCATGCGCACTATGAGGCTCAGCGACGAACAAATGACGTTATTGTTTTAGAGAACTTTGTTAGGATCAGCACTACGTTGTCTGATGTCTCAAGATCTAGTTATTGTGGGTACATGGGAGAACATGTCAAAGGCATTCTAGCATCAGTATAAGTACAGTATCGAGATTGAGACCTCAAGAAGGGATTTTGAGGCAACTAAACAGAAAAAGGGGGAGACTTTCACTGATTTCATTGGTCACTAGAGGGCTAAGGCTACCCAAATGTGGGATAGACCTTCAGAGAAGGAACAAGTAGTGATTATCCTAAAGAACTTCTCACAAGGATATGCTCAACACTTAGTGGCCCAATATCTCCCTACTTTTGAGTCTTTGTTACAAGTCGGAAGCCAACTCGAGGATGCTTTTGCCTCTCGAGTTATTTCTAACCCCTCTGATAATAAATCTAAGAAACCCTATGTTCCCAAATCTAGTACCAACCGTGTCTACATAGCCAAGACGTCAGCCACCCCAGCTCAAGTCCCAACCCGGTCTAATAACCAGGTTCACCCAAGTCAACCTCGAACTCCGCATCAGTTTACTAATTTAGGGATGAGTCCCACTATAGCGTTTCATAAATTGATGAAAAAATGGCTTCTTACCCCTATCCAACCCTGACCTTTACCTAATCCCCTACCAACTGGACACAATTTTAACTTATTCTGTGAGTTTCATCAAAACTCTGGACATCACACGGATCAATGTATCACCTTACGCCATGCCATTCAAAATCTTATTGACAACAAAAAGGTCACAATCCCTAGCCCACCAAATGTCACCACTAATCCACTACTTACATATCAACCTCCACCAACCCTGAAGATGGTTTCCCATACCCCATTACTATTCGATCCCATCTCTCTTATCCATCCAATCCAAGTCAAACTGTCTAGTTACCCCTTGCAAGGATAGCTTTCACTGATGAGGTTTTTACTACAAACTATGAACCATTTGATCTAACCTCGGATGATACATATTTTTATCCCCACCTCGTTACAGTAGTCTCGTATTCACTAGTTACCTGTTGGCTCAAATGAACCTGAAAAGTCTTGTATCTTTGACAGATGAAGATCCATACTCGTTGATTGAAGAAGATGAGCATTTCTCCCTCTCCTGTGATGAACTTAGACATATGACTCGAGGAGGAAGAGTTTTTAAACCACAAGAACTCTACATTTATAATCCTGCAGCCTTGACAAGGAAAGAAGGAGAAGATCCCATCAAAGAAAACATCGAAGAAGATAACTCTGTAATCAAGTACTTGAAAAAATCAGGGGCCAATATCTCAGTATGGGGTTTACTCATGGCTTCCACTGCTCATAGGGAGGCTGTTCTCAAAACACTAAATACAATCCAAGTCTCTCTTGATAGTTTTCTAGATCAGCTGGCCAATATAGTAGAGGTAACTTACGTGGAGAATATCCTATCCTTCTCGGACTCATATCTCTCAAAAGAAGGGGCAAGCCACACTAAGCCGTTGCATATCATAGTTGACTGTAATGGGATGAGGGTACCTTTGATTTTGATTGATAACGGGAGTGCACTGAATGTTTACCCTTTGAAGATGGCTAGTTGTCTTGGGTTTAAGGCTGAAGACCTCAAACCCACTAATCAAGGTGTTAGGGCCTATGTTAACACCAAGAGGAATGAATTGGGAATTTTGCACCTTCGATTGTCCACAGGCATCGTAGAATTTCCTATGGAATTTCAAGTTATTGATATCCAGTCTTCTTTCAATTTACTGTTAGGGAGACCATGGTTACACTAGATCAAAGCCATCCCTTCCACGCTGCACCAGAAGGTCAAGTTTATCAAGGATGGGTTAGTGATTACTCTTCATGGAGATGCTGAAATTGTAGGAATTGTAAACAGTACTGGGGCCAAGAATAAGCCACTGCTTGAGATTCAGCCAGAACAACAGGGAATAGAACTTAGCGGGTTCGAATTCGAGAAGATCTACTCTGTTCAATGGGATCATTCGGTGAAAGAATATTTTCCTATTGAGAACACCTCTAACTGCTATATGGCCAATATGTTCAAAAAAATGAGATTTTTCCCTGGTATGGGCCTAGGACGTAAGCAACAAGGTATTAAAGAGCCACCAGTGATTAAAGAAGTCATTGACACATTTGGACTAGGATATAAGCCTACTAAAGAAGATTGGGCCCAATACTCGAAGACAAAGCGGGACAAGGCATTTGCAAAAAGGCAAAGGCGCACCACAGATTTCATTAAAATGAAGCCCTATCGTAAGACCCTTAATGGCTGTTTTGTGATAGAAGGAGAAGACTTCCGTTATTGTGGGTTCCTAGAGCCGTTTATTGATCACATCACAGGTACTCGTCTGTTGGGATTTGAAATCTTCTTTGGCATGAAATGGATTGAAAAAGAAGCAAGCACAAAAGTTGAAGACTGACAGCTCGATCTGGACTCCCTCAACATTGATCAATTATTCATTGAAGATCACAGTGTCCTAGTGTTGTCAGTTGAGAAGGGGATCCCAAATCTCCAGTCCGTAATCAAACCCGCTGTTGGGTGTCTCTCTAACTATCATGTATTAGTCATGTATTGCATGTCAAGGCTGGGTCTGTCAGTCCCGTTAGTCTTGTTCAGTCTGACATGCCGGATGAGTCTTTTATTTCTGTTGAGTCAAGTAAGTTAGTTGTTCCTGCTGAGTCTATTTTTCCTGCTGAGTCAACTGAGTCTGTCAAGTCTACAATGAGTCCTGTTATCCCATTTCTTTTTAATAAAATGAAAGAAATTTTTTTATTACCCCGAGCGCAATAATAATTTAACTAATAATCTGGCTTTGGAGGGAGAGTCTTCTGATGAAGAACCACCCCCTGAAATAATTAGGTTACTTAAACAAGAAGATGAACGTCGAGCTCAACCTCTAATAGAGGAAGTAAAGGTTATCAACCTCGGAACAAAAGAAAGTCCTCAAGAAATTTGGATTGGGGTCACTTTATCTCCCGATGAACGCAAAGGGATAGTAGACTTGCTCAGAAAGTTCAAAAACGTGTTCGCTTGGTCTTATGAGGATATGCCGGGGGTAAGCACGGACATTGTTCAACATCAAATTCCATTATATCTCGATGCTCGACCAATCAAATAGAAACTTCGACGTATGAAGCCAAAATGAACTCTGAAAATTAAAAAAAAGTTACGAAGCAGATTAACGCTAGATTCTCAAAAGTAGTATAATACCCTGAGTGGATTGCCAATGTCGTCCCGGTGTCAAAAAAAGATGAAAAAATCAGAATGTGTGTGGACTTTAGAGACCTAAACAAAGCATGCCCAAAAGATAGTTTTCCTTTATCACACATAGATGTTCTAGTAGATAGTACAGTAGGGCACGCTTTGTTGTCCTTCATGGATAGTTTTTCAGGGTACAATCAGATAAAACTGGATCCTCGAGATATGCAAAAAACGTCATTCATCACATAGTGGGGAACCTTTTGCTACAAGGGTATGCCTTTTGGTTTGAAGAACACTGGAGCCTCCTATCAAAGAGCAGAAACGACTTTACTACATGATATGATATACAAGAAAATTGAAGTCTATGTAGATTATATGATAGTCAAATCCAGGGAACGACTGCGGCACGTTGCTGCGTTAGAAAAATTTCTCACAAGGATTCAAAAGTACCAACTCCGCCTCAACCTGTAGAAATGCGTATTTGGAATAACTTCTGAAAAATTGTTAGGATTTGTGGTCAGTCAAAGAGGGATCGAAGTAGACCTTGTGAAGATTAAAGCTATCTAAGAGATGCCACCACCTGAGACTGAAAAGCAAATTTGAGGGTTTCTAGGCAGAATCCAATATGTCAGTAGATTCATCATTCAACTCACCAAAGTCTACGAACCTATTTTCAAGCTTCTCAAGAAGAATGAACCAATAGTTTGGAATGAGCAATATCAAAAGGCTTTCGACCAAGTCAAGGAATATCTCTTAAACCCACCTATTTTGGTTTCACCTACACCGGGTGAACCACTTCTTCTTTATCTGTCAGTCACAGAAGAAACTATGGGATGCATGCTTGCATATTATGACAAAGATACTCGCGAAGAAAGGACTATATACTACATCAGTAAAAAGATGTTAGAGTATGAACGAAAGTATTCGACCCTAGAAAAAACTTGTTTGGCACTGGCACTATATGCTATCTCATTCAATTATCTTGTTATCTCGGATGGATCCTCTCAAGTATCTTTTCGAGAAGTCGATGTTGACAGGGAGAACTACGCGATGGTTATTGTTGTTATCAGAGTTTGACATCACGCATGTTACATAGAAATCTATCAAGGGGAGAGCAGTAGCAAAATACTTAACAGATTACCCTGTAGTGGAAGGAATAAGGCTTGTTGATCAATTCCCAGATGAGAACATCTTGCATGTTAAAGAAAAATCGTAGAACCAAACATGGCAGTTGTACTTTGATGGAGCCGCAAATCAGAATAGGTATGGAATAGGGGCAGTCCTATTTTCTCCAGAAGGATGCCACATTCAAATCGCCATTAAATTAGCCTTTTCGTACACCAAGAACACGGCTGAATATAAGGCATACATTGCGGGGCATAAAGCTGCTTTAAACCTGGGCATTACAAAATTAAAGTTTTTGGGGATTTAGCCTTGGTCATACATCAGTCATTGGAAGAATGGAAGACTAGGGATGAAAAGTTGAAGCCTTATCATGAGTATCTATTAAACCTAGTGAGTAAGTTTAAAGTTATCCTGTTCCAACACTTGTCAAGGGAAGTAATGGAAATCGGGTTGATGTTCCCAAGTCTTCTAAAAAATCATTGCAAGGAATTGGCTAGGTCAAGGACAAAGAGGTTGGAAGAAGCTTTACAAGCATTACAAGGCTTGATTGTGGAATTACAATATAAGGAGGCCGTTCTAGAAGATTCTAAGACTTAAATTGGAGATATCAAAACTTTCCCAAGGATGGTCAACTATCTTTTTATGCAAGGGATCAATTTGCAAGATAAAGTGAGATGCGAGGGTTTATTGGGTATTTCATATCTTAATTGTCCTTAGTTTTGGTCTTTATTTCCTAAGGACTAATTAGAACCAATCTTGATCTAATTTGTCTATAAAAGGGCACCTCATCTTGTAATTGAGACATAATTGACAATTTACATTTTATGAGAATTAAAGTTTCTTCAAGAACTTTGTTTTGTTTCATGTGATCTAGTTTGAGTTCTTGATGAGATCTTTATGAGTTCTTTATAAGTTCTTGATTGAGTTTTTATTCGAGTGCATGAATCTTCGACTTGTCAAAGGAGTGATCACCCTTTGTGGTGTCTCAAGGTTGGGGTTTTAAGGACATAGCTTCCTTAAGATTCTAATCTGATCAACATCATCTTTTGTTTCTACACAACTTGTATTTCCTTCGAATTAAAAGATTTCTAGAAGAGATCATCAAGAGGAATTTTCAAGAGGAATCACATCAGGAAGATAATAGATTTTCTGACTCTTTAGCCACTTTATCTTCAATGATCCATTTGCTCCCTGGCATGAAATTGAGGCCGATCACTGTCGAAGTCAAAGACAAACTTGCATATTGCCATCAAATCAACATTGCTACTCGACTACCCAATGGAAAACCATGGTACACAGATATAAAAAGAGTGTTGGAAAAACAAGAATTCCCGGAAGAAGCATCGAGGGGAACGACAAACCCTACTAAGATTAGCATCTCAATTCATCATGTGCGCAGGAAGTTTATACGAAAGGTCTTATGACAGGATTCATTTGTCGTGTGTTGATGAAGATCAAGCTGAACAGATAATGGTTGAACTACATTCAAGAAAATGTGGCCCTCACATGAGTGGGAAAATGTTAGCTAAGAAAATTATGAGACAAGGATATTATTGGCCCACGATGGAAACAGATTGTCATCACATGGTCAATACCTGTCACAAATGTCAAATACATACAAACTTTATACATGTGCCACCCTCTCAATTAGTTTGATTGACTTCACCGTGTCCATTCTTAGTTTGGGGAATTGAGATTATTGGTAAAATATCACCTAAGGTATCAAACGGGGCATTAATACATTCTAGTTACTATCGATTATTTTACTAAGTAGGTCGAAGCTGCCTCTTATGCTGTCCTCACCGCGTTTCGAGTTGTAAAGTTTATCCAAACAAACATCATCAGTCGATATGGGGTACCTTCGGAGTTGATTTCTGATAATGGGTCACACTTCAAAGTTGAGATTATTACATTGTGTTCAAAGTTCAAAATCTCACACCACAAATCATTTCCTTACCACCCTCAGACTAATGGAGCTGTCGAAGCAGTTAATAAAAATTTTAAGACTATCATCAGGAAAATGTGTCAATCACATTGAGATTGGTCAGAAAAACTGCCATTTGCACTATGGACATATCGAACTTCAATTAGATCTTCTACTGGAGCTACTCCCTACTCCTTAGTGTTTGGCAAGGAAGTAGTCTTGCCAATTAAAATGGAAATTTTGTCTCTCAAGGTCTTGTTGGAAAGTCAGTTTTTAGAAGCAGATTGGGTTCATCAACGGTATGAAAAATTAAATTTGATCAAAGAAAAATGACTAAGAGCTTTGTATCACGTGCAAGATTATCAAGAAGAGTCGCCCGTGCGTTTGACAAAAAGATCAAGGCCCGTCACTTACAAGTCGGGGATTTAGTACTTAAAGAGGGAAGTTCAAACCAAATTGGGGAGGTCCGTTCATCATCAAGGAAATATTATCTGGAAAAGCTATCAGGCTTCAAGATCATGATGGAATTAAATTACCAAAACCAACCAACATTGACCAAATCAAATGATATTACATTTAAGGAGGCCATCTTTGGCTAAATCAATTCTCCTATTACCCAGTTCAATATATCCTTTCTCAACCCCTTTGCAGCCTTTTCAAAAAGAAAATTATGCCTTTTTATTTCTCAGCCTGATTACCTAACCTAAGGGAGAGAAAAATTCGAACTACGTCTTGGTTTGATCCCAAAAATTTGGGATACATAAGCAACCTGAGAAGTTACTTCAAGCCCGACCACATTAAAATAAAAAAATAGATTCCCCGACAAAGAAACAATCTAAAAAGAAATAAATTCAAAAGAAAAAAAATATCTTTAAAATGGGGAAGAAAATTCAAGGCAAAATAAAAGATATGCCACACAAGGGGCATTCGAATTTTTGAGCCTCAAAATTTCTTTTTTTTTTATACCCAGTCCTAAGCTTACCCCTAAAAATCCTCCTATGTACCGTGCGAAAAGTCAGGGAAGATACAAAGCATGATCAGACAGCCATTCCATAAAATAAAAAAAAATAAAAAAAAAGGACCTACTAGGTAGAAAACCCCAAAAGGGCGACTTAGGCAAAAATTAAGGCAAGCTCGTAAGGTTGAAAATCCGAAAGGACAACTTTGACAACAATCAGAGCAAAGAAAAAAAAAACTCGCTAGATTAAAAACATAAAAAGGCGATCTAGGCAAAAGTTAGAGCATGCTCGCTAGTTTAAAAACCAGAAAGGGCAATCTAGGCAAAAGTTTGAGTAACAAAGAAAAATAGAAAAAATCTCCGGGGAGTTAAAAAACTAAAAACGGTCCGAGCTAAAACATCAGAAGTCCGAATAATCAAGTTTAATACTTAGCTTAAATCAGGCATAGACTCGAAAGCCACAAGTATCTTGTCTACGATTGATCAGAAAATTTTTAATTCTCCAAGTGAACCAAGAGAGAGAAGGGTGAATTCTATGATGAGTTTCAAAAGAGAATATTTTGTTTTCTTGAGCTTGACTCAAAATCTTCTATAAAATTAATCAAAATTAAAAATTGAATCTTTATTGCGCTTGTGGTAATCAAATATTTCAAACCTTCATACAATAGACATTTTTTTTTTCTTTTAAATATGTAGTTTCCCCTTTATACTAAGGGCATTTTTTTACATGATGCATTCAATTATCTCCAATGTCATGTTTGTTATCAAACTAGGAGTATTTTGTTTTTGAGCAATGTTAATCCTAAAAGATAATGGGAACCCCAAACTTAAGGTTACCATATTGATAATAGTTTTTCGAAAAATCCTTGAGGTTTAAAAAAAATAAAAACTCAAGTTTTAAATTCATAAAACTTTTGGATAAAACCTTGAGGTTCAAACAAACGTATTTTGGATCTCACATAAGAGATAGGGCATTCATTCTGTCCTAGATTTATTCATTCCCAGATTCAACTACTCATTTCCAAATTCATTTTCAATCGTTATTTCCCAGATTTATTCCTTCATTCTCAGTTTTACTCAGCCAAATACCGTCGAGGGTTTTCTCGGAACTATGCTCAGATACCGCCGAGGATTTTTTCGGGACTATGCTCAAATGCCACCAAGGGTTTTCTCAGAATTATGCTCAGATGCCGTCGAGGACTTTCTCGGAACTATACTCAAATACCATCGATGGTTTTCTCGAAACTATGCTCAGATGCCACCGAGGGCTTTCTCGAAATTATGCTCAGTTACCACCGAGGGTTTTCTCGAAATTATGCTTAGTTACCGTCGAGGGTTTTTTCGGAACTATGCTCAAATGCCGCCGAGGGTTTTCTCAGAATTATGCTCAGATGCTGTCGAGGACTTTCTCGAAATTATACTCAGATACCGTCGAGGGTTTTCTCGAAACTATGCTCAGATGCCACCTAGGGCTTTCTCGAAATTATGCTCAGTTACCCCCGAGGGTTTTCTCGAAATTATGCTCAGTTACTGTCGAGACTTTCTCGGAACTATGCTCAGATGCCGCAGAGGGCTTTCTCGAAAGTATGCTCAGATGCCGTCGAGGGCCTTCTCGAAACTATGTTGAGATGTCGTCGAGGGCTTTCTAGGAAATATGTTCAGATACCGCTGAGGGTTTTCTCGGAACTATGCTCAGATGCCGCCGAGGGCTTTCTCAAAATTATGCTTAGTTACCACATAGGGTTTTTTCGGAATTATGCTCAGCTGCCATCAAGGGCTTTCTCGAAATTATGCTCAGTTGCCACCGAGCGCTTTCTCGTAACTATGCTCAGATGCCGTCGAGGGCTTTCTCGGAATCATGCTCAGTTATTGCCGAGGGTTTTCTCAGAATTATGCTCAGTTACCATCGAGGGTTTCTCAAAATTATGCTTAGTTACCCCCGAGGGTTTTCTCGGAATTATGTTCAGTTACCGTCGAGGGTTTTCTTGGAATTATGCTCAGTTTATGCTCAGATTATGCTCAGTCTAGCTCAAATTATGCTCAGATTATGCTCAAATTATGCTCAGTTTATGCTAAATATATATTCACTTTGTGCTCAAATTTTACTCAGTTCCAACTTAAACTCTTTGAAGTTTATCTTAGATTTTAAGTGCACACACTTGCATAATAATTACATCAATCAAGGATAATTTTTTAAATTCAAGGATCTAACACTGTCAGTGAGCGTTCTCATTCAAGGACCTGACAACCTTTTAGTTCGGTAAGAGTTTTACGCTCAAGGATCTGAACATCCCGACGAATTGCTAAATCAGGCTGCAAAATTAACTGTTACTAGCTTTGGCATTCGGATATCGCACTATCTACCAAAATAGATTTGCTGTCAAGTTTGCTTCAATCTTCTGTTAAAAAGGGGCATCTGTAGACATCCCATTTTTGCATCCGCCTGATTAATCAACTCGTCAACCCGATCGCAACGGTTCCCAATGATGGATGTTTATTCCAATGCTTTATCTTGTTACTAGATATGTTTTAGAAATTCGGATGAGGTATTTCGAACTGAGGAAACTGTAGAAATCGTGCTATGATAGGAAAATATAACCCCAAAGCTTAGAGAAATCATCATTTTTCAGACAAAAAGAAGCTTCACGATAAAAATCACTAAAAAAATGATCAAATTACCAAAATACCCCTAATCTTAAAATATCCCTAGAGCTTACGTTACGCTTAGGAAAACCCATTCAAACACATAAAATAACAAATCGAAATCGAATAAATCATATCGTCAATTTTCACAAAATTTGACAAAATTACGAAAATACCCCTCATAAAGTTCATGACTATTCCACACAAAAAATTTATAAATGACACAAACTAATATCTCCATTGAATTCCTTTTGAAAAATGGATTCTAAAACATCCTAGAACATCAAAAACCTACTTGAAACACAAAAAACCCTCTTTGAGGGTAAAACGGTAATTTAACCATTTTTATAATTAAAAATTTTAAAATTAATAAATAAAATATTAAATAATTAAAGTGAAACATTAATTAATTTTAAAATTCAAACAAAAAAAATCGATCAATGAGGCTCTCACGCAAAATTGTTGAGGGTTGCCAAGATATTTATTCAAAGACCCTTCCATTTGGGGGGTCTAAAGAATTAAATATATAATAGAGGGGGGTTCTCCAAAAAAATTAAACTCAATCAAGTAAGACCAAAATCAAGATATTAAAGTCAATCAAGTAAGACTAAAGTCAAAATTTTAAAGTCAATCAAGTAAGACCAAAGTCAAGATATTAAAGTCAATGAAGTAAGACTAAAGTTAAAATCTTAAAGTCAATAAAATAAGACCAAAATTCAAAACCCTAATAGAGTTCTAATTAAATAATAACTCTATTTAATAGAATTCTAATTAAAATATAACTCTACCTAAAACAATTTTAATTAAATACAACTCTACCTAAAACAATTCTAATTAAAATATAACTCTAACTAAAAGAATTATAATTAAACACTAATTCTATCTAAAGAAACACTTAAAAAAATCTATGAATAGGGGTCCTCACACCCTATTTTCATAATAAAAAATCCTAAGAGAAGTAGGTCAAAAAGCTTCCCTAGCCACCCATAAACCCTAATTTTGAAGCTCCAACTCCTTACCTAACACCTATACTTCAGTTTTAGCTTGAAAAATACTTAGAAACCCTTCAAAAACATCCCAAAATCCATAAAAAATTCAAAGAATCCAAATCTAAGAAAGTGATACCTTGCCTCGGAGATCAGAAATCAGATCCAAAGATAGAACGAAGCAAGGAGTACGGTATAAGGAGCGGTTTTATCAGATCTGAGGGAATAGAATCGTTGTGTTCGAAGGTAAAATTTCTTTTATTTTTTTTATTTAGGTTTTCTCGTAGCAATGTAGTCTTATTTGGGATAAGTAGAGACCAGCATTGGTCGGACAAGGTTGGTGCCTAACACCTTCCAACCCCGTAATGTGATCCCCGAATTCAGTTTTTTCTTTAGTAGATTAGTTATTTTTATCCGTTTCGAGTCTATATTCGATTCCTAGACCGTAATAATTAGGTGGCGACTCCCAAACCTCAAAGGTCAAAAGTGGATCCGCGCACCCCGCGGATCGAGGGTGGTTTAACTGCCCACCACACAAAATGCATACATGCTTATGACGAAGGTTGATTGGCGAGGTACTTCTACTCTGTGAATGGGAGGAATTTCGTGAGGATCCCTGACTAGAACTATGTTTGTAACCTCCATTCTTACTATTCGACAACTTTTTCGTGTGCTCATGTTGCTGCAATCACCCTTTTGACTGAGGGTGTACATCTTGTTGGCTCCCTCCCGTGAGAATATAAGCAGTCAACCGCTCGACTGTTATAATTATAGACACGAGATCTTACACACGTTGCCTTTAGAGCTCTGTTTGAACCTAAGGCTTGAGCTCTTTTTACAATGAGAATAGCTTGTCTTTCTCTAACATGTCACGAATATCAAGCATCAAGGTGAAAAACTACTTGACTTAATCGTGAACTACACCTGTTTGATGGAGTTGCCTCAACTTTCTACAGGCACTGAACTCCACGTTCTTTGGTAGAAATCGGTGTTTCAACTTCCTTTTGAGATTTTCCTATGTATCGATGGAACAAAGAAGTAGTTGTTACTTTTACCTCTTCTAAATCTGGACAAGCTGTTCGAAAGTACTGCACCATATCGAACAGGAAATTTTTGAGCCTTTTCGCATCGCGTGCACCACTGAAGAATCCGTGACCCACAAAGATAGAGTAAGTGACCTCGATGAAGACACTCGAGGATCCCTAGCCAACTTAGAAGAATAGATTACGGAGCTCACTATGAAGGTAGGTCTCCTGGTTAGAGCCGTCGGTAATAAACGGTCTACCAGTAGTTGAAGCACCAGTTTCTACCAGAGAACGTAGAGTTCATTGCCCACAGAAAATTAACTCAACTCTACCAAACAGGTATAGTTTACCATTACGTCAAGCAATTTTTCGCCTTGATGCTTGATATCCATGAAATGTTAAAGAAAGAAAAACTGTTCTCATTCAAGAAGGGCTCAAGCCTTGGGTTCAAACATAGCTTCAAAGGCAAAGTTTGCAAGATCTTGTGTCTGTAATTGCAGCAATCGTGCAATTGGCTGATTATACTCCCGCGAGAGGGAGCAAACAGGATGTATACCCTCAGTCGAAGGGGTACTCGTAGCAATATGAGCACACAAAGAAGTTCTTGAATGGTAAGAATGGAGAGCACAGATAGAGTTTTAGTCAAGGATCCTCACGGAATTCCTCCCCTTCACAGAGCAAAAGAGCCTCACCAGTCAAGCGTCATCACAAGCATGCATGCGTTTTGTGTGGTGGGCCTCACAATACATTTAATGCCCACAACGAGTCAAACTAAATGCATTACTAGTCTCCCATAGTGACACTAGTCATGAGAGTACGAGTGGGTGAGATCATGAAGATTCTTCTCACATGGGTGCCTTGCATCTATTAAATGCAATGAAGCAGACATCTGAGACTCAGAATAGCCATCAACAGAAGGGTCTTATGTATGTTGATATTGAAGTTGGTGGCAAGACCACCTAGGCAATGGTTGATACAGGAGCTATGCACAATTTCATTACCCTTACAGAGGCAAAGTGTCTCAATATCCAGCTCGATAAGGGTTCAAGCCGCATGAAAGCTGTAAACTCCCAAGCTACTCTCATCTAAGGTTTGGCCAAATCAGTGTCCGTCAAGATAGGTACATGGAAGGGTAAGTTTGATTAACTTGCAGTTCCTTTCAATGAGTTTAGAGTTGTCATTGGGATGGATTTCTTACGACAGAATAGGGTTGTACCGATGCCATTCGCCAACACATTGGCATGCTAGGTGAATGTCCAAACTTTGTTTCCATTTCCACAGGCAAGGAAGATGGAAAGTTGATTTCAACCATTTAACTGAAGAAAAGGTTGAAGAAAGGTGAGTAACCGTATATTGCTACCATGAGAATTGAACTTGAAGAACAGGACCATAGTTCAACTCCTACACAGGTTACACGGGTACTGGCAAAAGTTGATGACGTGATGCTGAATGAGATTCCGAAGACACTTCAACCATGTAGGTCAATAGATCATCAGAATGAATTGCTACCTGATACCACACTCCACTAGAGAGGTCTTTCAGGATGAATTCTCCAAGACTAACTGAGTTGAGCAAGCAACAGAAGAAGTATACGTCTTTCTGACGTTGTGTAACTTATCGTGCATCAAAGAAGATTACCATCAAGAATAGGTATCCTATCCAATCAGTTGCCGACTTGAACCTAAGGTTGAGCCCATGAAAATGATCGTTCTTACGTAAAGACCACCCAAGAATTGAATAGGTATCCACAAGCAAGCCTGTAAAAATGATCGTACACCACAAACGTAGCTAGCAAACAAGTAAACAAAGCAACACGAAGCAAAGCCCGAAGGTAACTTTGTTAATATAATATTGATTACACGGGATAATACATTACAAAAGCATAAAGGTACGTACAAAGTAATAGATGATCCTATGACACCCGGGACTTCCACATAGTTTGGCTCGGGGATTAGCACCCCTTGCGCCGTACGACCTCACTTTGAAAGAATACGATCGGGACAGTTAGTATCAGAGCTATAGTTGTTAGAGTACAGTTGGTATTTCACCATGTTTGTTCAGGTTCACGTTGGTTTTATCCCTAAACTCTTCCCCCAGTTTTCATTTAGTTCACACGAACAATGACTAGAGGAGAGAAAAATACTGCAGACCAACCCGTTCCTAATACACCACCACCACGTACAAATAAAGAATGTATTGAGGTATTAGAAGATAAGATGGCTATGTTATCTAGTCTCATTGATGGTATTGTGCAATTAGATGTTCACTAGAACACATTGAAAGAAGAATCCGTGACCCTCAAAGTTAGAGTAAGGGACCTCGAGGAAAATATCCGAGGATCCCTAGCCAACTTACAGGAATAGATTACAGAGCTCACAACGAAAGTAGGTCTCCTGGTCAGAGCCATCGGTAATGAACGGCCTACCAGTAGTGATGCTTCTCCCTCATGCTTGCGAGTCCCCGTGTCACACGCCTTCAGTGGTGCACGCAATGCGAAAGAGCTCAAAAATTTCTTATTTGATATGGAACAGTACTTTCCTGTAGCTCGTCTGGATTCAAAAGAGGTAAAAGTAACAACTACTTTTATGTAAGTTGCAAGTGACGCCAAACTATGGTGGCGAACAAAGTACATCTAGATGGAAAGTGGCCAATGTTCCATCGATACATGGGAAGACCTCAAAAGGGAGTTGAAGAATCTGTTCCTACCCAAGAATGTGGAGTTCATTGCCTGTAAAAGTTGACCCAACTCCAACAGATAGGTACCATGCACGACTATGTCAAGCAGTTTTCCACCTTGATGCTTGATATCCATGACATGTCAAAAAAAGACAAGTTATTTTCATTTACAGACGAGCTCAAGCCTTGGGTTCAGACAGAACTACATAGGCAATGTGTGCAAGATCTCATGACTACTACTGTCTCAGTTGACTGGCTAACGGATTATTCTACCGTGGATGGGAGTAGAAAGAAGGTACACCCTCAGTTCAAGGGGTACTCTCCACAGCGTGAATGCACCAATGGGTCTATCAAACAGGAGATCCCAACGGGATTCCTCCCATTCAAAGAACATAGGTACCTAGTCTGTCAATCACCACAACAAGATTCTGTGTTACTTGTGTGGTGGTCCTCATATGACATTCAAGTGCTCACAGAAAAGCAAGTTTAATGTACTGTTAGCTTTCAAAAGTGACCCTAGTCACAAGAGTACAAGTGAGCAAAATGATGATGAATCTTCTCATATGGGAATAATGCATCTGTTATATGCAATGGAGCAGACCTTTGAGACACAGAAGATCTATCAGCGTAAGGGTTTCATGTATGTTGACATAGAGATTTGTGGTAAAACCACCTAGGCAATGGTTAATACGGGAGCTACGCATAACTTTATTGCCCCTACAGAGACGAAGCGCCTCAAAATACAACTAGAGAAAGATTAAAGCCTTATGAAAGCTATTAACTCTGAGGCCACTCCTATATAAGGGTCGGACAAGTCCATGAACGTAAAGATGGGCATATGAAAGGGTAAGCTAGATCTACTCGTAGTTCCACTTGGTGAGTTCAAAGTCATCATTGGGTGGACTATTTACGACAGAACAAGTCTGTACTAATGACATTCTCCAACACTTTGGGCATGCTAGGTGAATGTCCAAGCTCCATTCCCATCTCTATAGGTAGGAAGGGTGTCTAGTGCTTCCTAATCCCCAGCCTACACCCACGTTGACTGAAGCCCTCGAGCCAAGCTGCGTAAAAGTCCCATGTGTCATAGGATCATCTTTTGCTTGTATCACACCTTATTACTTTTATTACGTGTTACACAGTGTAATCTTAATATTATATCAATAAGGTTGTCTCTGTGTTTTACCTCGTGTTACCTCATTTACATGTTTGATAGCTACGTTTGTGGTGTACGATAATTTTTACAGGCTTGCTTGTGGATTAGCACCCCTTGTGCCGCATGACCTCACTTAAAAAGAATACGACTGTGACAATCGGAAATCAAAAAGATAAAAAAAAATAAAATGATCTTTTCTGAACAGGTTTGTGAGAGGTGCGGCCCTTTTAGAATACCCTTGGATGAAACGTCGGTAGTAGTTCACAAGACGATGGAATGATCTGAGTTCTGTGACGGTAAAGCACCATTCATTAATACCTGAAACTTTCTCCTTGTCCATCCGAATATGTCCATTACCCACAATGTGGTCAAGAAACATGATCTGTTCTTGAACAAATGAACACTTCTCTAGCTTGACATACAACTGATTGTCGCGAAACACTTAGAATACCTTCCGTAAATGTTAAATGTGCTCTTCAAGGGTGAAACTGTACACCATAATATCATCAAGATATATCACAACAAACTTGTCAAGGTACTGTCAGAAGAGGTCGTTTATTTGATTGTCCCCATCATATATCCCATGATAGTAAATCACTCTAGATGATATGATGAACTATCCTTTCAAGTATTGTAAACTCTTTAACAGTGCACAAAATAGATACATATATATATATATATATATATATATATATATATATATATATAATTTTTTTCTTTGAAAATAAATAAGAAATTAATATCACAATTGTTGAGAATGGAAATCTAGTTTCCTACAATGCAACTATACGCACTCAAGCTACATGAAATAATAGTACAATATAGTGCACTTTTGCAAAAATTTAAACTGTGCCTTGCACTAAAAGAAAGTAAATAAACATGCAAGTCACCCTTGATAACAGAAAATAAATTAATTCTTAATATCTGTTCACCAATTAACACATCTCAAAATAATGTAAAATGGAAATATTACCCCCTCGGGTGTGATTCTAACATTTTACCAACTCATCCCTCTTTTTTCATTTTTTATTACTAGTACTTTTTGAAAATATCAATCATTTTTCTCATATTTATTAAATCAATGTAAATTCATGTAATATTAAATCAATTTTCAAACCTTAAAATTTATTTTATCATTTAAATTGAAAAACTGCAAAATTAAGATCAAAATGAGGTCCTATCAGTGGCATAAGACCGAACTAGCAAAACCACAGGGCTCTGGTGGCATCTGGCGGTGGCACCTTCAGTGCTGCCCATATGAAAGCTTTTGACAGACTACATAAAAAAATGAATTTTTTCCAATTTTTCATCTGTTCTTTGATTAAATGTCCTACCCATATTTAAATTGTTATTAAACACATTTAAACACATCAAGTACATATATTTCTCATAAATTTGAAATAAAAGAAGAAAATCCTAAATTTTAAAATAAAATCACAAATTTAATAAAAACCCTAAATGCATCTTTGAAATCTACGATTACCAGTAAGATCCATAAGTCCCCTACCTATATATTTTTTGGTCATTAAAAACAAAGAATATGTGTGAAAATTGAGGTAAATTGGACTTGGATGCGATTAATTTTGAAAAGAATTCGATTGTTTCAAAGATCTCGATGTAGCATTCTTTTACACTTCTTTATCGGAGAATGATTTGGACTCTAAGTTGACGAAATCTTGGGTTGAAGAGGTTGAAATCCACTTTATGGTTCGACTAAGTGGAGAAGGAGAAGAGAGAGAAATTTATGAAGTAGATATGTAATGTTCGATGTCATGGACAAATTTTCCATTTTTGTCGACAGCCAACGAGATCCCGATCGCGATAAAAACCCGACTCAAAGTGGTTGAAAACCCACAATTTTTGAATCGAACTTGGTTGATGATTTTTGGATTCTGGGACAAGACAATGATCATAAAATAAAAGTATAATTTGTTTATATAAAGAAATTTTAGGGTGAAATCGATATTTTTAAACTTATTTCCATTTTTGATGATAATTCAACTTTTCGAGCTCGAAAATTGATGAATAAATAATTTATATTTCATAATTTTTCATTACGAACCAAATAGTGTGATGGAATTCTTCCAATTCCCACTCTAAAAAAAAAAATTCATTTTTTATGGCCCCATTCGATACCAAAAAAAGGATTTGTAACTTTTGCGTTCAAACTTGAATTTGTGTGTACTTATAGGCTAAAATATATTTGTTGGCTACTTCGAATCCAATGGTGAAGTCAGATTTTATTAAAAGTAAATATAAAAAAATTGGAAAATTTTACCATAAGTTTCACTTTCAGAATCTTCTCAAAATTCTACTATTTTATTTTCCTCGAAATCTGAATTAAAAACTTGAGATATGACATAAAGGTATCAGTGTGACATTGGAGTAGGACCCATGAAATCAATACCAAATAATAAAGTTTTTTGATGATAAGAATGGGTTGCAGGTGCATTTCATTTCGACGATATTTCTTTCCTAACATTGACACCTATCACTATATTTGTAATATTCATGCGCATCGCGAAAAATCATTGGCCAATAAAAATTATTTTGCAAGATTTATACGTCGGTTTTCTTTCCACTAAAGTACCCACCACTTGCTTGGTAATAGCAAACAGACAAGATCTACTTTTGGTCAATCCCTGGGACACATCTCTTAATGATTTGATCTGGACAATACCTTAACAAGTAAGGATCATCCTAGATATCGCTTAACTTTACTCAGGAATATAAAACGTTCTTGCTTAGACCAATGGCTAGGAGTTTTTTTTGTGACAACGTAATTCACAATTTCATTGTACTATAGAATGACAAGAGATGACTCTTGGATTGGGAGAGATTCGGAGGATTGAATGACAAGTTTAGACAAATGGTCGACGACAATATTTTTGAACCCTTTCTTATCTCGAAATTCAAGATTAAATTCTTACAGTAATAAAACCCATTGGATAAGACAAGCCTTAGCATTCTAATAAGGGCCAACATTGACAGGAAGAATGAGCAATATGCTAAGCAAGCCAATAAGGGCCGCTTGAAAGTTATTTTCCACCCTGGTGATTGGGTTTGGGTGCACTTGCGTATAGAGCGGTTTCCTACCCAAAGGAAATCAAAATTGCAGCCTCGAGGAGATGGTCCATTTCAAGTCTTGGAACGGATCAATGATAATGCCCACAAACTTGATTTGCCAAGTGATTATGGTAATGTTAGTGTAACTTTTAATATAGGTGATTCGAGGACGAATCTTTTTGAAGAGGGGGAGAATAATGGAGATCGAGTTGCTGACCCAATAACTCAAGTTGATGTTTCCAAGTCTTCTCAAGAACCATTGCAAGGAATTGGCGGTCCGATAACTAGGACAAGGACAAAGAGGATGGAAGAGGCATTGCAAGGCTTGATTGTGGAAGTACAATACAAAGAGGCCATTCTAGAAGATTCTGAGACTAACTTCAGAGATATCAAAGTTTCATCAAGGATGGTAAACTATCTTTTTATGCAAGAGATCAATTGGAATGCAAGGGTTAATTGGGAATTTTTATGTTCTAATTGTCCTTAGTTTTGAATTCTTAATTTCCTAAGGACTAATTAGACTTTCTTTATTTTTCCAAGGACTAATTAGAATTAATCTTGATCTAATTTGTCTATAAAAGGGCACCTCATCTTGTAATTGAGACACAATTTACAATTTTACTTTTTATGAGAATTGAAGTTTCTTCAAGAACTTTGTTTTGTTTCATGTGTTCTAGTTTGAGTTCTTTATAAGATCCTTATGAGTTCTTTATGAGTTCTTGTTCGAGTTCTTGAAGGAGGGCATGAATCTTCGACTTATCAAAGGAGTGATCATCCTTTGTGGCATCTCAAGGTTGGGGTTTTAGGGACTTCGTTTCCTTAAGGTTCTAATCCGATCAACATCTTTTGTTCCCAAGTGATCTAACACGTTTGAAGACATCGAATTGAAGGGTTCCTAGAAGAGATCATCAAGAGATCTTTAAGAGGGTTTATATCATTCAAGAGGGATCATATCATTTGGTATCAGAGCACCAAGATTGCTGGAAATTAGATCATTATCGAAGGAATCCTTCGAAGATTTTGGTTCGGGCGACATTGGATTGGAGAACAAAACAGGTAGATCTTGCTCCCCAACCATAAATTCCCCCCAATTCACAACCAAGTATTACTGAAAAAATCAGCTTTCAACCTTGAGTAAGGAAGGAGGCGAACCACATGAGGCCGACCTGAAATTATTCATCAAGACCGTTCTGACCAATTTAAATTGTTGAATTCAAGCTTGGACAATATGAAATCCGCTAATGAATCTAAACCATATCGAAGACATGAGTTCGACGGAGAAGAAGATGTTCATTCCGAAGCGGAGAGAATACATTATCAACGGGATAAGAAAGTTGATTTCAAAGAAGATAACAATTTGGGTAGCATAAAGATGATGATTCCGACCTTTCACGGAAAGAATGATCTTGAATTATATTTGGAGTGGGAAAGAAAGGTTGAGCACGTTTTTAATTGTCATAATTATTCTGAGTATAAAAAAATAAAGCTAGTCGCCGTGGAATTTACAAACTATGCCAGTATATGGTGGGATCAATGGTGATCAATAGGCGTAGAAATGGTGAGAAACCTATTCGATCATGGGTCGAGATGAAGTCAGTGATGCGTCAAAGATTTATTCCTAGTCATTACTATCGAGATTTGTATATCAAATTGCAAGGGTTGGTTCAAGGTTCCATGAGTGTAGAGGATTATTATAAAGAAATGAAGATTGCCATGATTAGAGCAAGCATAGAGGAAGGTAGAGAAGCAACCATGGCTAGATTCATTGCCGGATTGAATAAAGAGCTTGATGATGTAGTTGAGTTGCACCATTATGTGGAGATGGAAGAGTTACTGCACAAAGCCATTAAAGTGGAAAAGCAAATCAAGTCTAGAAGGTTCAGATCTGGATCATCTTCTAATAATCCGTGGAGACCAAATTGGAAGGACAATAAAATTCCTTTCAAACCAAAAGAAGACGCAAAGTCAAAGCCTTTCGTTTCTATTCCTAAAGATAGACTTGAAACAAAGCCTCTTATTAAGTCACATCAGATTAAGTGTTTTAAATGCCAAGGGTTCGGACACATTGCTTCTGAATGCCCAAACAAAAGGGTTATGGTTGTCTTGGCAAACGGTTACATTGAAAGTACTAGTTCAAGTGACAACGAGATGCCTCCCTTAGAGGGTTGTTCTGATGTTGAAGTAGAAGAGCCAGTGCATGGTGATTTACTTGTCACCAGGAGAGCTTTGAGTATACAGCCTAAGGATAAAGGAGATGAGGAGCAACATGAGCATGTTTTTCACACAAGATGCCATGTGAAGGATAAAGTCTGTACATTGATTATTGATAGTGGGAGTTGTACCAATGTTGCTAGTACCTTGTTGGTAGAGAAGTTGAATTTGAAATGGCAGAAACATCCTAAGCCATATAAGCTACAATGGCTGAATGATTGTGGAGAAGTGAAGGTAAACAAGCAAGTTCGGGTTCCTTTCTCAATAGGCAAGTATGTGAATGAGGTTATTTGTGATGTGGCACCGATGTATGCTGGTCATATATTACTCGGTCGACCATGGAAATTTGATAGGAGAGTGTCGCATGATGGGTATAAAAACCGTTATTCTTATGAGGACCAGGTCAGGATAGCAAGTGAGTGCAAAATAAGAGAGAAACAAAGGTGTGAGCAAAAAGGAGAGCAAAGTGAACAACATGGAGAGAAGAAGAAAGTATTGAGTGTATTTGCTGAAAAACATGATGTTAAAAGTATAATGATAGTAAGGCCACAAGTTCTCGTTCTTATGTACAAAGATGTTTATTTTTCCACTGATGATCTTAACTCATCTTTGCCTAGTGTTGTTGTGTCTTTATTGCAGGATTTTCAGGATCTTTTTCCCAAGGAGATTCCACATGGTTTACCTCCTTTAAGAGGAATTGAGCACCAAATAGACTTCATGCCTGGTTCTGCTATACCAAATAGACCTGCTTATAGAGCTAATCCCGAGGAAACAAAGGAGATACAGAGGCAAGTGGATGAACCGTTGCAGAAGGGATTTGTAAGGAAAAGTCTCAGCCCATATTCAGTTCCTGTTCTCTTAGTACCAAAGAAAGATGGAACATGGCGCATGTGTGTTGATTGTCGAGCTATTAATAAGATAACGGTAAAATATAGGCATCCTATCCCTAGGTTGGATGATATGTTTGATGAATTGCATGGCTCTCATTTATTTTCTAAAATTAATTTAAAGAATGGGTACTATCAAATTCGTATGAAAGAGGAAGATGAATAGAAAACTACATTTAAAACTAGATATGGGTTGTATGAATGGTTAGTAATGCCCTTCGGTTTAACTAACACACCTAGTACATTCATAAGATTAATGAACCATGTCTTGCGTGCTTTCATTGAAAAATTTGTGGTAGTTTACTTTGACGATATTTTAGTCTATAACAAAGCATGATGCTCAATCTGTTTGTGGCAAGTGCATTACATGTAGGCAAGCAAAGTCTAAAATTCGACCGCATGGCTTGTATACCCCTTTGCCTGTACCTAATCAGCCTTGGACTGATATTTCTATGGATTTTGTTTTAGGATTGCTAAGGACTCAAAATGGTAAAGATAGTATATTTGTTGTTGTTGATAGGTTTAGTAGGATGGCCCATTTTATTGCATGTACTAAAACTAATGACACAACACATATTGCTGATTTGTTCTTCAAAGAGGTAGTTCGATTGCATGGGCTACCTAAGTCGATTGTTAGTGACAGAGATGTTAAGTTCCTAAGTTATTTTTGGCGTACTTTATGGAGTAAATTAGGAACTGAACTTCTATTTTCTACTGTTGCACATCCTCAAACGGATGGCCAAACTGAAGTAGTTAATAGGACACTCACTACCTTGTTGCGTGCTATAATTCAAAAAAATTAAAAATAATGGGAGAAGTGTTTACCACATATTGAGTTCGCATATAATAGGACTATTCATTCAACTACTTCATTTTCTCCATTTGAGATTGTTTATGATTTTAATCCTTTAACGCCTGTGGATATTTTACCTTTGCCTACTAATGAACATGCTTATCTTGATGGTAAGAAAAAGGCAGATTTTGTGAAAGATTTACATGCCAAAGTTTGAGCCAACATTGATAGGAAGAATGAGCAATATGCTAAGCAAGCCAATAAGGGCCGCTTGATGTTTCCAAGTCTTCTCAAGAACCATTGCAAGGAATTGACGGTTATATGACTAGAGCAAGGACAAAGAGGATGGAAGAGGCATTGCAAGGCTTGATTGTGGAAATACAATACAAAGAGGCCATTCTAGAAGATTCTGAGGCTAACTTCGGAGATATCAAAGTTTCATCAAGGATGGTCAACTATCTTTTTATGCAAGAGATCAACTTGGAAGATCATCGGAATGCAAGGGTTAATTGGGAATTTTTATGTTCTAATTGTCCTTAGTTTTGAATTCTTAATTTCCTAAGGACTAATTAGACTTTCTTTATTTCTCCAAGGACTAATTAGAATTAATCTTGATCTAATTTGTCTATAAAAGGGCACCTCATCTTGTAATTGAGACACAATTTACAATTTTACTTTTTATGAGAATTGAAGTTTCTTCAAGAACTTTGTTTTGTTTCATGTGTTCTTGTTTGAGTTCTTTATAAGATCCTTATGAGTTCTTTATGAGTTCTTTCTCGAGTTCTTGAAAGAGGGCATCAATCTTCGACTTATCAAAGGAGTGATCATCCTTTGTGGCATCTCAAGGTTGGGGTTTTAGGGACTTCGTTTCCTTAAGGTTTTAATCCGATCAACATCTTTTGTTCCCAAGTGATCTAACACGTTTGAAGACATCGAATTCAAGGGTTCCTAAAAGAGATCATCAAGAGATCTTCAAGAGGGTTTATATCATTCAAGAGGGATCATATCAGATCGTGACTCCAAATTTCTTGGGCATGACTTGCACTAGACTAACCCAGATACCCGCATCAAACAACTCAATAACCTCAACCTTAATCTCTTCTTGAGTGATATGGTTCAGTTGCTTCTATGGTTCTCTTAATAGTTTGGCATTATCTTCCAAATTGATGAGATGCTTTACCATGGAGGGGTTAATCCATTTTATATTGAGTATGGTCCACTTAATAGTCTCACGGTGTTCTTTCAACATTGTCAATAAATTACCTTCTTATTCAATATCTAGATTAGATACAATGATAACAAGTAGGGTGTTAAAGTCACCATGGTAATGATAAGATAACATGTTTGGAAGAGTTTTGAGCTCCAACTTGGGGGCTCAATAGATGATAGAATGGGCACGTTAGTAGAGATGGGAAGAGGTTCTATCTTGGGTTTCCATCTTTTGAAATCTAGAGGAGGTAGAAAATCTAACAATGCGTTGACCTCCTTAATGGAGTTATTAGTGTGAAAACCTATTCCAAAATGGGCTAGATAAGCTCTCAAGGGACTCATAAACGAAGGTATCGATCATGTGAACATCCTCTAAATCACTAAATTGTGAGTTTGTAAATTATTGTGGAAGATATTCAGCTTGACTTTAATGTTATCAAATGCTAATATCACTACTTTATTCCTACAAAGAATGATCATTTCAGAACTTGCTAGAAAAGGATGACATAAGGTTATGGGAACATGAGGATTAGGATTGACAATTGGTTTGGTATCTAATACTACAAAGCCTACTAGGAAGTAAAATTTATTGAACTTAATGATCATATCTTCCACAATTCCCTTTGGGATATTTGTTGACCGATCTGTGAGATTAAGGGTGATATTTGTTGATTTCAACTCCCCCAAACCTAATTATTTGTATACTGGATAAGGATGGAGATTTACACTTCCTCTTAAGTCTACGAGAAAATTATCAACCATGATATCACCAATGATTATTAAGATTGTGAGATAGTGATCAGTATTTCAATACATTGAATAATCCGCCCTTTTCCCAGGCACCTATCTCAATTATCATCTTTATTTCATTAGTTCAGATGAATAATAATGTCAAGTTCCAAATTATCACATTTTATGTACACCATGTTAATTAGGCTTAAATTACATAAAATTATTATAAAATTGAAAAATTGATTGTGAGTGTTCACTATACAAGTCAATAATCAACTTATCTAGATGGATTCCACATCACTTAATCAAGAGTGCACTACAATCAGGTGGTTAGAACAAACATCCAATCAAAAGATGAGATCCAAAGTTTTCCAAAGCACCACAACGCAGTGGATTTTCAATGTGGTGCAGTCCACCTTGGTTGGATCTCTCTAGAACTTCTCCTATTTGCTTTGCACATGAGATTATACCTATTTTCATGGGATTTTCATCATTTTGAAACATCCTCCACTTTGGGGTGTTTTGGAGTCGCCACCATTCATTTTTGATAAAAGGGTGTGAATGGTCACTCGATGTCATATTTTTTGAAAAACATCTCATTTTGACACTTTGATGACTCTCGTGTGGATAGGGTATATGGTCCAACCTTGATTCAAGGTAAGCGGGTCTATTTATGAAGTAGGGAAGGTGTTACGCACCCTACTCCATCCACCATAGGTGGTAACCTCGAATTTGATCTTTTAAAATAAAAAGAAAATAAAATCAAAAAAAGATTCGATGTGTGCCCTTAAGTATGAGGGGCTTTCAATATTGATTCCAATCATTAAGGGAACCCTTTTTGAAGAAGGGGCCCTTTGGTGATTTAAATCATGGTGGTGTGTGTAAATGTGTAGAGAAGGGGAGAGTAGAAGGGGGAAGTTGGGGGTGTTCTTTTGTTTGAACCCACCTTGATCTAATCTTGATCTTCTTTTGGCTTATCTTGATTGTCCCCTTTGAGTCTTCTTTTTTTTTTCCTTGATTTGTTTGAGAGAAGGTTGAGAGTTGAAAGTGGTGAGATGAGTTGAGAATTGATGGTGGTTAGGGAGTAGAGTAAGAGTAGAGAGTTGAGGGTTGAGTTGAGGTGAGTTGTGATATTTTTTTTAGGTATTTTTGCTTAATACTTCATTAGGTGTGGTGAGGGGAGAATGGAGGGGTTTTTATAGAAGTTGGAGGGTTATTTTAAGGGTATAATGGGGTGAAGGATTGAAATAATAGATAATGGCATGGGTTTTAGAGAAGAAGGGTATGAAATTTGAAATGGGAGTGAGGGTAATTTTGTAATGAGGGGAAATGGGTTATTGTTTAACCAAAATGATTTGTATCTTACCCAAATCCATTTGGGTAGAGTGTTTGGTGGGGTGAGATGAGTGATGGTTGATGGGAGAATGGGGATGTAAGGTGTTAAGTGTTTGATGGAGTGTTGGGTTGATGGAAGAGGTAAGGTGTTAGATTTGGGGGGATGGGTAGTGTAAGAAGTTGATTGGTTGGATTTTAGGAGAATTGAAGGGTTGATGACATGTGGCAAATGGGGAGATGATGGGATTGGTTAATTGGTGATGGTAGTTGGTTGATTAGAGAGAAGGGTATGGGTGGTGGTGGTGGGAGGTATGGGTTGAGGTGATTTTGTAGGAGTGTTTTAAGGGAAAGTGATGGGTTGAGGTGTGGGAGATATGGGTTGTGATGTGGGTGGTTGATAGTGTTAGAGAATGGAGAATAGGTTAGGGTATGTAGGGTATGGGTTGTGATGTTAGTGGTTGATAGTGTTAAAGAATGGGGATAGGTTAGGTTAGGGTAGGGTATGGGTTGTGATGTTGGTGGTTGATGGTGTTAGAGAATGGGATAGGTTAGGGTAGGGTATGGGTTGAGGTGATTTTTGGAGAGAAGTGATGAGGGAGGTGGAAGGGGGTGATGACATGTGTCATTTTTTGGTGTTGAATTTGTGATTGGTTTGATGTGGATGATGGGTTAGATTGCGTTTGGATAGTGAATTAGGCTTAAATTATGAGTTGGGCTAGGTTGGGTTGGGTTTATGTTGGATTGGGTTTAGGAATATGGAATAAGGTAGTTTTGGATTTTATGTGATAGGCTTAGCTTAGGTTAGGTTTGGGTAGGTAATTGGATAGGAGATTGAATAGTAATGGTAATGGACTTGGGTTCAATAAGAATGATTGGACTTGGGTAGAATAGTATTGGATTGAGTTGATTTGGATTAGTGTAGGGATCTAATGGGCTTGACGGATTTAGGTTGGGTTGGGAAGTGTAGAACAAGGATGGGTTTGGACTTATATTGGGTTGAATTTATAAATGTAGGAGGGTGGTGAGGTGTTTGGGTCCATGGGCCACTTATTGAAAGAAAATACATTGGATTTTTGTAGGTTTGGGCTTTGGAACCCAATCCAATTTTTTTGAATCTTTTGGGGTATTTTGCGTTGAGGGCCCGCTCAAATTTGGGTGTCAACAACTGCCCCTCTTTGCAGGAATTGCTTGCAAAGAATAGACAAAACCCTGATTTGTGCGAGTTCGAGGATTTTGCTGAGACAAGTTTTTGAAAACACCGATTTGATTTGATGGATAAGAGATGGCTACCCAAGCACGGGGTCTAATAGGGTGCCTGTTGATTTCCTCGACCTCGTGGCGCGGAGCTAGTGTGAGGTCTCGGATTTGTGATAATTTGAGAAAAACTTTGAAATGAGAGTTTTCTAACGAGTCTTGAGCAAATTTGAATTTGGCTTTTGCAACAATACCATTTTGGTTTTTTTATGATGTTTTTTTTTTTGTGGTCCGTTCTTGAAGCACGGACAGTTTAAACTTTATTCGGTCCGTGCTTCAAACACGGACTCTATTTTAAACAATTTTGATCTGTGCATGAAGCACGAACTGCACAAAATTAATCCAGTCCGTGCTTCATGCATGGACCAGAACATTTTTAAAATCAAAGCGTCGCGCCAAGCGTTTCATTTAGCTATTCCGATTTATTTCCTTCTCTACATTTTCTTCTCCCTTGTTCTCTTGTTCATTCGTGTTTTTGGGTGGTTGATGGAGCATTTGGCGTGTGGAGACTCGATTTCGAGCACTTTTGGACTTCTTCTTGGACTTCTCCTTCGATAAAGGTTAGTTTATCTTCTTTTCTTTTAGATTACTTTCCTTTTAATTTGCAAACCTCTATCGCATAACCACCTGTTTCGAACAATCCATGATGAACACACAACTTGTCGTATGTATGTTCTTTGTTCATTATTTTGAAGCTTTGATTGCATGAGAATTTGTCGTATGCTTTGCCTTTCCTTGAAATTCCTTTGTGGTATGCTCATCTTGCCTTGCATGTTCTTTTATCGTACGTGTTTTTGCATGTGCAATGTTCGTGGCATGTCGCTTATGATTTATTCATTTTTCCTTGCATGCTTTGTTATCTATCGTGGTCAAATATGCTTTCTTAGAGCCCATGGGATTTGCTTTGGATGTTGGGATGGGTCGCTTAGGTGTAGGTGTAGGTGTAGTTAGATGGTGGTGGACTTTGACAGATGATTGGGAGAATGGTGAAGCCATTGAGCGGAATGATTCGAGTGATTTTAGGGGCAGTTGCACATAGGTTGGGGTTGGTTTTCGAAAGGGGCTCAACGTAGTTTTGAGGAGGGATAAGCTGGTCTTTTGACTTGGGGGAATATTTTAAAAGGGTTCCTTTGACTGGGTCAAGGTTTTGGATTATGGGGTTGGTTTGGTCTAAGTTAGTCTTGTAGGTTCGATCAAGGTTGGGGCTTTGGTCTTGGTAGGTTTGGTTTGGGCTAGCTTTTGCGGGTTACCTTTATCAAGCAGTTGGATTTTCTTGTAGATGGTGCGTACTCAAAGGAGCAGGGCTGCTTTGGTTGGTGAGTCCAGAGGCAGATCGACCGCGCGGACTAGATACGAGCAGGAGACAGTTAGGGCACCACCTGTAGAGGAGGCGACTTAATCTTCATCGAGTGATTCGTCTTCTAGGGGCAAGGCAGAGGCCGGTGTTTCTAGACATCGGGTTGCGGTCCGATGAGTGCCTAGAAGGAGTAGGACAAGTGAGGCGGTTGGTAGAGGTGGTCACGGTGGCCGAGGTGATGGTAGTGGCGAGGGTGGTAGCGGTGGTAATGGTAGCGGTTGTCGAGGTGGTAGTGGTGGTAGAGGCCGAGGGGTAGAGGGAGCCCACATGCAATACTTGCGGAGGCTAGGTAGGGTGTAGCGAAAACTCCCCTCCTCACAGGCTTGAGTAGGCATGTCTCGATGTACGTGCGGATGGACGTGCCGACTCCTTATCCGTCTAGCAGCTACAGGGGCAGTCCCTTCATGTTGGAGTTCGCCCTGTTTACAAAGGACCTGAGAGGCTAGTTTACCCGGGCCGGGTTCGGAGCGATCTTGAGGATCCCATATTTCAGATCGGATCGCCCAATTTTTATAGCTATGATGGAGTGTTAGTTCCCGGCCACACATACTTTTCATATGCCCGAGACTGAGATTGGCATTCGGCCATCAGATTTTGTTACTATCACTGGGATCTCCATGGAGGGAGAAGCCATTTTTCCTCACATTCTGCCATTAGACGAGATTGCTGAACTGATCGGGGCTCCATTCATTCCAGTTGTCGAGGTTGGCAAGCTGCATAGGCTAGGCATGCGATTTTTGTGGTCGACTCTTGGTCAGCGAGGTCGTACCGTGAGGCAAGGAGATGCTGACTTTGCTGCAGTCTTCCGCCTTAATTTCTTACTTCTGCTAGGGAGCAGCTTCTTCTTGGAGGACGACTCCACGGTGATGACTTGGTTTCTCCCTTTCCTTCGAGACATCCACCGAGTAGCTACCTATGACTGGGGGAGTCTGATCGTATCGTGTAGGGCATTACTTCCCCACGAGGTGGCGGTATTTTTGCCAGATTTTTTTGGCCTTCTATGGAAGTACTTTCCTTCTCAAGTCTTGAATTTTTTGCATTTCATTTCTTTTGATCGATTGGTTCGATCTTGTCGCTTTCTTTTTTTTAAAGCTTTTTGTACATGTACACTTCCCCTACTACCTCCCCGAGATGTGCCAACCAGATGAGGGCTATCCTCATGGTGCTTTCTGGGCTACACAAGACGGACGTACTATCAAGAGCAATGCCCGTAGCGCTCGGGCTCACTTTCACAGTTGTAGGCTTCATGAGGTGAGTAACTTGTTTTGGTTTGTAGCACTAGAGTTTCTTTCCAACATTTTAGAATCTAATTGTTTTCCTTTTTTTTGTTGTGCAGATATTTTCAGTCACTTTTCCAGATCTTCCTCACTCGGTCCAGGAGCGCCGAGAGGTGTGGGCAGCCATTGATCGAGACATGCGACGAGAGATCTATCCCTGCTTTATTGGTTGTTTCTTCTATGTATATCACTTTGGAGAGCGGCTATTCTCTCAGCATGATCGGTTTTACAGTATCCTAGCAGCTCCTGTGACACCTTCTTCTATGGATCTATCAGCTGAGGAGTACTTAGCCTAGGTCGGTGGGATATCAGCGTGAGGGCTTCTAGTAGAGTGTGATTATATCAGTTGGTTCAGGACCACCTCCATTGGTTGCTTGATGCCTGCTATGCCCATGCGTGCTAGGATTACTAAGATCGGTGGAGTCTTCATCCGGGAGCATGATGATACCATGAGTCTTCACTTTTCTTTTTCTCGTCTTTTGATTCTCTATATTTGTTTGTGTCTAATTTTTTGCTTTTTCTCAAATTGATGATCTACGTTGCCTCCGAGAGGGGTACAGTGTGATCGAGGCCCAGGCGGCCCGTTGTGCTGAGATGGAGGCTCAGGAGGAGTGGCAGCTCAGGCCAAGCGCATCCATGAGTTGGAGATGAGGCTGGCCATGAGAGAGTCTCGTTCACAAGCTGAAATGGTACGCTCCTCTTTTCCTTTACCTCTTTCAATTCAGTATTTTCATCACTGTGGGCTGATTGTTTTGTTTTTTTGTGGTGTTTCAGGACTATCATCGACGCCACGACTGGGCCAGCACATCTGCTCATCCACCACCTCCTACTCAGGTATATTTCAGTTATTTCTTTTCATTAGCCTGCTTGCATATTTGCCTGTCATTTGAGTGCATCTGTTTATCTTTTCAGGCTTCGGATGGTGCCATACCTTCTGCCCGAACCCCAACTTTCATTTTAGATTTTTCAAAGACTTCTGATATGGGCTTAGGGATGCACGATCTGCCTGCCTCTTCGGGTACTGGCTCGGTCTTCTTCGATCTGAGGGATGTAGATTTATCTAGCGTTGATTCTGCTGCCCGAGATGCTCCTGGACCAGATGATAATAGATCTTAGGATATATTTATGAACATTTGAAACACATCTATATATATCTCTTTGTATTTTGTGCACATTGTATAACTTATTTTGATTATATATATGGCATCGTTTATTTCATCTTGGATCCCTTTTTGAAATTGTGAGTCTTATAGGGTGTTTTAGCTCACGAGTCTTTAGGACTCTCAATTAGCAAGGTTTTGGCAGTATTTTTGGCCCCTCAAAGGTCTACGTGCACGTTTCGAGGTATTTGGGCCCACGAAGGCCCTCATGGTATGACCAGGATTTTTGAGACCCCAAACGAGTATGATTGAAACCATCATTGAGCAACCGAGGCTTGGAAGTGGTAACATCAAATAATTAGGGTTTGTGGGGCCCTTTTCTGCATCAATTCAACATATTGAATGTACTGGTCCGTGCATGAAGCACGGACTGTGCTGATTTTGAACGATCCGTGTTTCATGTATGGACTTGTTTGAATTTTTTTCAGTCCGTGCATGAAGCACGGACTCAAATAGGCTTATTCGGTCCGTATTCCATGTACGGACCAAAACCTTTTATTTTGCCATCTTAACCCACAGAACCTCATTTTGTTATTCTCTTTCACGATTTTAGGAATTTCACACCCACTAGGGCATCAATGGAGCCCGCTCATGCTTTGGTCAAAAGCTTATCTCCCGCTCTTGAAGGTAACTTCAACCTTCCAAATCTTAAAAGGTACGCCGTTGTAGACCCCTTTTTACATCAATGGCTTAGTTCTATTACCCATGAAGAGAGAATTAGGTGGGATTCCAACAAGCTTGGGTTCACTCTCTCTTTGTCAAAGGTCACTATCATGTGGGACTTGATAGAGGCTCTTATGGGATTTTGAGTCCAGAGCTCAATTTGTTTTGTTTTGGAGACAAAGAAATGACTCCTACGATTGAAGAGTTCGAGCGCATTCTCGACCTTTGCTAATCGCCTCGGGTGATCGTACCACCCTTTACGTGAAAGTTATAGGAAAGAAGCATCGGGATTCTTTGGGGTTATAAAGCAACAACTAACGGATTGATGGAAACTCCAATCTACTCAAGGTTTCTAAAGAATTTTTGCTTCGATGGCTTGGGGACGTGAATTCCCAATCTCGTTTTGACATTTTGACCTTGGGGGTAATGAACCAACTCTTGTTCCCTCGGAACGATGAGTATGTGAATTTAGCTTTGATAAGTGTACTCGATCAAGTTCAACAAGGTTTTAGATTGGCTCCTATGCTCCTAGGGGAAACCTATTTGTCTCTCACGGTTTGTTCGAGCGGGAGAGAGCGAGTGTATCATGGGTGTACTCCATTGTTGCAAGTAATGTCCCTTTTTTGTTTATTTCAAATTTGTAAACATCATGATTAGAATTGAAGCCTTTAAATTTTGAAGCGTTGTGATTAGAGTTGACTGCCCTTTTTGTGCAGCTTTGGTTCTTCGATCATTTGGCTTTGACTACACCCATTAGTCGCCCTTTCAACGTCCATGCTGATTTAGTGGTTTTGATGAACAAAAAGGAAACTCCCTGTCCATTCTGGTGGCAAGTTGGGTTGGTTTGAAGGTTTGCAAGGTATGCCAGATGAAGAGATACGTTGGTTAGGCACCTTCCATCCTTCGACTCCACCTATTCTTCCCTTTTCCCAGAGTTGTTTTGCCATATTGATTGGATTGACTAGGGCTACTCACTACATCCCTCTTTGTGTGTTGCAGCAATTTGGTGAAGAACAGGGCATAGTGACTCATGGAGATTTCAGAGAGTTGGTTGGGTCTTTTTCTCCTTCTTCACCCTCATGGCGATTGCATGATCGATTAGAGAAAGCTTGGAAGAACGTGGTAACTCTTGACCGCACTGTATTTCCTGGTTATTCTTTTTCGAACTACCAACTTTGGATGCAACAACAGATCGCTGAGAGGGCTTGTGTCACGTTTTCGGTTCAAGGGATGTCTTCTGGTTCTCGTTCTTTTGACCACGGTGATCGATTGGTGAAGATGAAGACGTCTCATAAGCGGATTGAGAAGATTTGGTTGCGTTCTGAGAATGATTTGAAGAATCAAATAGCTCGACTCGAGTCTTTGAAGAATGAAGAGTCTTCCATTTTGAGGGCGGAGATTGATGATCTCCGGGAGAGACTTGCCCAGGGTCCCAGTTTTGATGCCTTTGCATCTTACTTGGTGAGCCGTGATGTTTCGGATGCTGAAGTAGTAATGATGGGACAAGCTGCCCGCATTCGTCCCTTAGAAGAGAGACTTGATTCCTTCTTCATTTCTCATCGAGATGTGTGATTGGCACCATTTTTTTTTGTATTTTCTTTTCGTTTACAAAATGTAATGTGAAACTTTTTTGAAATGAAAGGAAAATAGGTTTGTTATTTACTTGGCCTCAAGTGTATCTATTGCTTTGAAAACATGATGTTTGAATCTTAGATTTTTCATCATTGGCCAAAATAGTAGTTTGGAAAACATTTGAATTTTTGGTGATTTGTCTTTGTCGAATAGATATTGGGGGTCCAAAATACGAAGAATTTTGAAAAACCTTTGTTATCTCGATGATATTTGTGCTTTTGCCAACTAGTGAGGATATAGATGTTAGTAGTTCTTAGGCTCTTTTTAGAGTCATCCCCAGTGCCCCAGTATTGGGTGAATATTGATTGATTATGGGACTTAGGATTTTGAGCAATTTTCGCCGTTCACAGTTTATACTCATGCAGGTCAGGAGTTGTTTTTTTTTTTTTTTCTATTCGTTCCCTTATTGCCCCTGATCCCAGTTACAGTTTTCACCAGACCCGATTTCCACATTTTTGCGCATCGACGCCTTTTTGGATTTTAATCGTGCCGGTCGCTTTGATCTGACCATAGTCTGATTTTTTTACTCATAGCAACCTTTTAGGTTTTCACTATACCCCTTTCAGACTATACTTGTATTTTTTGGATTTTTAAATTACAAATCTTGTTTGGAGCCTCTGTGTCTTTGTGGCTTGGCGATTCAAGTTGAGCTGAGAAAACAAGAACTCTACTCTTGTAGTGGCACTCTTTCTTGAGTAACAGATCTAGATTCCCCTCTCGAGTTTGTTGACGACTATTCGTGGTTCGATAACTCAAGTAAAGCCACGAGGTCGGCTACTCTACACTTCGAGTACTTTTTTTTTTCGAATATCCGACCTGGATTCTTCTCTCAATTCTTCCAACGACTAATAAGACTTGAGGTCCGGATCAAGCTACCAGATCATTGGTGCTACCACCGTCATTATGATGACTTAGAACATTCCCTGATCTGAAAGGACTTTTGATAGGACGAAGGGTTGGCTAAGGTTGTGTGTAGTGGAAAGGTACAAAAGAGGTTAAGGTTTAAGTTTATCTGAAGTGGGCTAGATATGGGATTCGTCTATTTTTGTTTCGAAAAGGTGATCTATGTCTCCTCCCAGCGTCTCTCGAACTTGTTTAGGTTGGAGATTTGGGTTGAGCTCAAGATCAAGTGTCTGAGTTTTTGACTTTTTTGTTTTTTTCGTATTTTAGCCGTTCACAGTTTATAATGGTGATCGAGTTATTGATCACATAACTCAAGTTGCTATTCCCAAGTCTTCTCAACTAGCATTGTAAGGAATTGACGGTCCAATGACTAGGGTAAGGACAAAGCAGATGAAAGAGGCATTAAAAGGCTTGATCATGGAATACAATGCAAAGAGGTTGCTATAGAAGATTCTACGATTAAATTTGAAGATATCAAAGCTTCACCTAAGATGGTCAACTATCCTTTTATATGAGGGATCGATTTGGAAAATCAAGTTGGATGTAAAGGTTAATTGGGAATTTTATGTTCTTAATTGTCCTTAGTTTTAGTCTTTTATTTTCTAAGGGCTAATTAGACCCAAACCTCATCTAATTTGCCTATAAAAATAGTCCACCTGTAATATTTTAAACACAATTTTATTTCTAAGAATTTTAAAGTTTATTTAAGAAGCTTATGCTTATCTTCATGTGTTCTTGTTTGAGTTTTTTTATGAGTTATTCTTTGAGTTCCCAATTCGAGTGCATGAATCTTCGACTTATCAAAAGAGTGCTCAACCTTTGTGGCATTTCAAGATTGGAGTTTTAAGGACATAGTTTCCTTAAGGTACTAATCCGATCAACATCAATTTGTTCCCAAAGAAATTTAGAACGTTTCAAAGCCATCAATTTCAAGGGTTCTTAGAGGAAATCGTCTAAAGGAATCGATATCAATGGAGAACAAGTAGAGGGGATCATATCATTACCTAAGTTGAGTTAGTGCATAAGGTTAATTCATGTACCAAACTCTCAACCAAACGCACGATTTTTTAGATTAGGTAGCTGAGAGTGCTCAAAATTGGAGCATTGATAACGAAGAGTTCGATACTAAATATCCCGTTAAGAATCCAAGAATGTACGAGATGAAAGTAGACTTTGATTTCAAAAATGTTATATCCAGTCTAGTGAGCAGTATGCACAGTTTTACAAAGAAGCTAGATACTTTCAGCATCTCAACAACCAATGCTCATTATGATTCTCATTTAGCTTCACAAGTTTCAGTCAAGTAAACTACTTTATGTGTTTTGTGCGACAACAATGACCATCTGGTTGAATGTTATCCCAACTTGCCATATGTTCAGGTTGAACAAGTGAATGCTATTAATGGCTATAGTGCTTTTAGGAAGCCTACATAGAATTCATTTAGCCAAATATATCATCCATATAATAGGTTTCATCTGAATTTCTTGTACAAACAAAATGAACCTAATCAATTTAATGGTCCATTAGGTTACTATATGACCTGGAAATTTTAACATGTATTGCGAGACTAGAATTTAAGTTTAATTTAGAGAATTTCTAATTTATTTTAAGGACTTAAAAGTTTGGATTTTAACTTATTAATATTTATGAAAATCCGTCATCACCAATAAATTCAAAATGGTCAAAAAATATACTTTGTCCTGTAAACACGTTCGAAATCGAGTTCGAACGAAAAAACTGTGTAATCCTCAAATTTCATATAAAGTGAGACCTAAAAAGGTAAATTTTCGTTAGAGAGAGAATTAGTAAAATTCGACCACAGCATTAGGTCTGCAACGAAAAATTACAAAGAATGAGAGTATTCATTCGTCGATTTCGAGTCCAGAAAGTCAAGTTACCATCGAAAATTGAAACAAATAAGAAATAATAATTTTTCCCCTCAAGCCCTTAAATAAAAAAAACCTAACTTTCTTTTATTTTACTCATCGATGAAAAAGAAGAAGTTGCCGACTTCGACGTGCTCTAGAACCTTACAGTCCATGATTTTAGTTTCTTTTTCATTTTCTTCATCTCACATCAAAAATTAGTGAGTGGGTTTCGATACACTCCACTCGATGTTTCATCTACATAGAGGAAGATTCGTCATCCATCGTAGAAGGAAGAATTCGTGCCATCATCAAGGTCTTCATAGCCACCAACCATTTCGCAACCAAGACCACCCAAACTTGAATTCTGTGTTGTTATTCGCCTCCGATCAACTATCAAAAACTATTCAACTAAGATGCCTTCCCTTCTACCCTTTAGTTATATAACAATTTCATAGAAAAATAAATCTAACCCTTTAGATTGTGATTGTTCTTCCAATTTTTTATTAATTTGTTAAATTCGTGCATGTTTGAATAGATTTAATCATATTTGCATAATTCTTCAATTGATTTTTACTTATTGGATGTTAATTAAGCCTTTTATAAGTTGTGTGATGTTTTAGAAACAAATTGATACCTTTTGTATTGATTTTTGACATTTTTTGGTGAAATTTTTTTTGAAAATAAAGAAAAATTTTTAGAGTCTCCCGCTTGTTGGCGGTATCGCCGTTAGGTATTAAAGGTGCCTCTATTAGAACCAATTTTGTTCAAAAACTAAAATCTAATTTCTGTCTTATTTCCCCCCATAGTAAATATGTATGTTTTCAGCTTTTATTTTATTAAAAACATTTAAGTAAATGTTAAATTCTTGAATGAAATTAAGATTTTACCCCTAATTTGAAAACTTTGGGAATAGTTTAAAAATCCAAATCTTATCGTATCAAAATGTAAATTTTGGTTTCAAGAAAAAAATGTAAATTTCAACATTTTTGCATGATTTCAAAATTCGATATCTTTATCGTTCCTTTACAAATTACATGGTGTTTCTCATGTCATCGAGGGCTTCCATTTACAAAAAAAAAAATTTCAATTTAAACATTTTTGAAAAATTACTTTTTACAACACTTAACCAAATTTTCACATTTTTCTCAATTGTAAGTCTTTTGACTTTATCATGTTTTTTGATTTTTTTTACTCAACCAAAACCATCAAATGGAATTGATTGATGCCCTATGAGTTTCGAATGATTTTAAAAGCAAATATACTCTAATAGATATTATTGAGGAAAACAACTGTATAGTCACTAGATCGTACACATGTCTAAGCTTGTTAAGTGGTACCATGCACAGATCAGCATATGGAGCATTGCCCTGCAGAAGGGCAGGCCAGGGTAGGCTAGGGTGGAGACTGCCTAGCCTAGTTAGAAGGGTAGCACAGTACTAAATAAGACGTAGTCTAACAAACAAGGCAGACCTGATCAAATAATATTCGTAATTTTGGTTTGTGTACACCAAGCCCAGATATCTCAGAGGAGATTTCGTTAGAATATCATATCCAATCAAGAAGATTCCCATTCCATTTAGGATTTTGAGAATCAGGGGATTCTCCAGGATCACGTCCCACAAGAAGGGAAAACACTAATTTAGAGGAAAGATCTATAAATAACACAATATTCACAAATTTAAGGATCTTTTAGCCGTTTGGAAGTCTAACCAATATTATCCATTATTCTTTTATTACTCTAACTTGAGCGTCGGAGAGCTTTTGGTAGGTACCCTACTAGTATTAACAGAGAGGTGGAACGTGCGACTTTGGATCTATGAGGTAGAATCCATCAACACTGTTTACTAGAATTTGACCCCACAAGTCTAGCACCGTCTTTGGGAAACCTAGTAGCATAATTGATTTCAATCGAAACAATGGGAAGATCAACTAGAACAACTGAAGTCAATGCACCTGCACCCACGGTACCAACTACAGATGCTCATCTCTTGACAATGTTAGAAACCATGAGGAAGAAGTAAGAGGAGATGTAGAAGAAGATGGATGACTTGGCTAAATAGAATCAAAATCAATATCAGCATCTTGAAAATCAACAGCAAGTAAGACAAGATCTCCAATTGCAGGATCCTCTACCTCCTACTGAAGATGATTGCGCCTCAAATGTAGAAAGCAATTCTCATTTGTGGATCCCAATTAAATGAGAGAAACGGATGCTGCCATTGCTACTACTTGAGCAGAGCCTATAGTAGATCTAACTTGAGAGGAGATCAGAAAGATGATTCGAAAGGAGAATGAGACAATAAAGAGTGCAAATATTGACACGGTAGCAACACAAGCTATCAGGGGTATTTAGAAATCCCCTTTTACAATGAAGATCTTGGTTGAAGAAATTCTAAAGAAGTTTGTACCACCACTTTTCATTCTTTACTCTAGGAATAAGGACCCAGTAGAGCATTTATTCAACTTTCAACAGATGCTTACGTTGTTGGAGGGGAACGAAGGTTTGATGTGCAGGTTGTTCCCTTTTAGTTTGTAGGAAATAGTAACTGACCTGGTGCCACAAGTTGCCATCTAGATCAATAGTTTCTTTTGAGGAGCTTTGTACTGCCTTTGTTATATATTTCATTGGCCACAGAAAGAGTGATAGATATGTAGATGCTTTGCTCAGCATGAGAATGCAGTCTGGAGAGAGCCTGAGAGAGTTCACAAGGAGATTTAGGGAAGGTGGACAACAGTCTTGCATGGAGTCTTATGAGCCTACATGACATCTGCTAAGACTTCTATAGGGATGTTTCCATTTTCTATGGCCTATGGAATGAGGCAGTAATACTAACAAAGAACAACTTCCCCACAATAAGGTCAAAGGTGGTGCGGACTGACCAGAATAACCAATAGATAATCGTAGAGTTGGATTTGCTGGAAGAAAAATATGTAGTGCTAATAAGGCTAGAGAATTATCATCAAAAGTTGTAAAATTACTTCAATAAAAGCATCCATCAAAAGCAATTCAAAGAAGGAAAGTTAGTACTACGCCGTGTATTCCAGAATACAAAAGAGCAAAATAGTGGAAACTAGGTCCAAACTAGGAAGGGACATATAAAGTGGCAAAAGTAGGCCAGAAAGGGGTGTATTACTTAGTTACAATGATTGGTCAAGAGCTGCCTAGACCAAAATATACTATGAATGAAAAAAAGCTCTTTTAATTGCTGATAGCCTATGTGGGGAAATCGTTGAATTGGGTCCCCCTTGGGTCCAGGCCTACGTGGTTTTGCTCTATCTTAATTGGTAGGGAATGGAGTTAGTAGGAACCTTACTTTGTTAAGAGTAATATAGCATTGAAGATAGACCCACCTAGGTTTGGGCCTATGTGGGTCTTCTCTATCGCAATTGGCAAGGTAAGAAGCTAGTCAGGACCTTACTTTTACACAACTAATATAGTACTGAAGATGGACCCACCTTGGTCTGGACTAATGTGGGTCTTCTTTGCCATAATTGACAAGATAAGAAGATGGTCAAGGCCCTACTCTAACATGAGTAATATAGTACTAAAGATGGACCCCACTTGGGTCCAGGCCTACGTGGATCTTCTCTACCATAATTGGTTAGGTAAAAAGTTGGTCAAGGCCTTACTCTATCACGAGTACAATAGTACTAAAGATGGACCCCACCTGGGTCTAGTCCTATGTGGGTCTTTTATGCCATAATTAGTTGGGTAAGAAGCTGGTCGGGACCCTACTCTACCATGAGTACAATAGTACTAAGATGAACCCCACTTTGGTTTGGGTTTACGTGCTTTTGCTCTATCTTAATTGGTAGGGTATTGAGCTAGTCAAGGCTCTACTCTAGCATGAGTAACATAATACTGAGTTGGGTTCTTTTGAGAGTTAGATCCTTACACCTCTGCTCTGCCTTAATTGGTAAAGTGAAGAATTGTATGGCCACGCTCTATCTTGAGTGACAGAGGATAGAGATTGGTTCATTTAAGAGGTAGATCTTCATAGTCCTATTTTACCTATAATGGAAAAAAAATAGCTAGACAATTGTAGTTTGCCTTAGAACAACAAAAGCACTATAGTAGATCTCTTTAGAGAGCATGGGTGTATGTGATATAAATTTACCTTGAAAGCATTGAGAGATATCCAGCACTACCTTAGAGGTCAGAACACTGAGTTAAAACATTCTTGAAGGATATTAACTCATGAAAACTACCCCGAAGCAGAAGTTTATATTGCTTAAAATCCTAAGCGATGGTGTACTATGCACCTGTTCAAAAAAAATGTTCTACCTAAGGGAAACAAAAGGTAGAACTTAGGGGGGAAGAGGTAGTAATACATGCAGTGCAAGCAATGTAAGGTGATAAAGTATAAGCAATGCAAGTAGTGCAAAAAAATAAATTAGAGTTTTAGCTGAAGTGCTTAAATAAAGCAATATATACAAAGCAAACAATGCGGAAAGGTAAACTCTATGCTAAGTTAATAGTAGAGTAGCAACTGAGTGTAAAACGCAAACAATGTGAAAATGTGAAGTCTATTCTAAATACAGAGAGGTAGTTGGTATAAAAATAAAAATTTTCATTAATGATAGAAGAAGTACAAGAGAAATCCAAAAAAATAGGAAAGGTAGAATGAAAGAAGAGTACATTAAAAACCAAGAAATAGGTCTATTCGATAGTAGATGACTGGTTGGTAGGAAATGCAACCTCGGTAGGATTCAAAGGATCGACTTCTCGTTCTAATCGAAGTCGATAATAGGGGTAGGAGGCAGATTATTGGAGGTGGCAAACGAGCCGATCGATCTGGCTTGATTCAAATTTATGATATATCCAGCTTCTATAAGATCAGCAAGGACTCAATCTAGGATAACAATTGGGTTCCCCTCCTCATCTAATTAGAAGGGTGGGACTTGCTTGTGGTCACCATACCAACTGAGAATCTCCCTAGGGGGAGGACCAAAGGACCATCATAGTCCTCCTTGTCTTCTACGTCTTCTTCCTTTTCATATTGAAGTCGACCAGCCTCAAAGTTTTTGTGATAGGTCTTGGTAGAAGCTTCCTCTATTAGTTGGGAGTATTGGGCTTGTAGTTTATTTAGCTGGTTCTTAGTCTCTGCCTCATCCTCCTTGGCCTACGCTACCGTAGCTAAATCAAGACCAACCCAAGGTGCCTAGCTCAAGTTCTTATTACTGCATTCACTCTTGGAGATCCGCCAACTCTACATCTTTTCTCTGTATTTTTTCTTTGTAACTAGCCAGTTCTAGTTGAAGAACACCCTAAAATCTCTCAGCTTTTTATTGTTGGCCTCCAAGACTAAGTTTGCCTCAAAAAATTGGGTTAAATTTGCCTCTATCGCCTTTTTGGCCTCTTGGAAAAATTGGCTAGAGGAGGCCAATTCAGCTTGGAGTAGAGTGATTTTTTCCTCATACTCTTTAGTTAGAGTAGTTGTATGGTTTTTATCCTACACCACTTCAGGAAGGCCAAGGTATCATAGAAGTTGGCCTGTAAGAAAAATAAAAGAGTAAAGTGAATAAGCACGAAGAGCTTAGAGTAGAGTGGTAAAAACAGAAAATTACCTAGTAAAGGCCATGAACGAATAGATCAAAGCCCAGATCAGCATGGGATGGTCCACAACATCCTAGTCCTTAGGGAAAATGGAGTTGGAGGGCAGGAAGATAGTGATAGCAGGTTTCTCACTCTGCAACTCTGATTGAAGAGGTGGTTGAAATGGGATCGAAAATCATTGTTCTCATTTCCATCTTAGAGGAAGGCCCCATGACTCCTCCAAAATAATGTTGCTTCCTCCAAAGGAGTTATAAGATTACTAAGACCCTTTTGTTCAGATTCCCTGAGGGGAAGGGCTCCTCAATCTTTTCTTTATCAGCTTGCGCCTCTTACTCTACTAGAGCTCAAGAGTAGGGTTGTGCTCCCTGATGGTGGTCGAGCTCTTCAAGAAACTTAGTAGAAGCAACAACATCAGAAGTAGAAATAGAAATAGAAATAGAACTAGGAGTAGAACCAGAGGTAGGAGCAGCCTACTCTCCCTACACTAGTGTCAGCTGACTTGCTTCTCAAGTGTGGGTAGAAAAACGAGGAGCTAGATTCCTTTTCTTTCTCTACCTACCCAGTTAGAGGGAGGAGTAGCCTTGATAACAGGGATGAGGGAGAAAGGGTACTCCAAAAGGTCAATGTTCATGGCGTCAGAGGACCCTAAGGTGGGTAAAAGAGAGGAAGGGTAGGAACAAAGACAATGGGAGAAGGAAGATCTTCCAAGATCAACACAGCCTAATCAAAGTGAGCCCGTCGTGCAAGTGGCCGAGGCAAAGTAGAAGGTGAAGGATAGGTCTAATCTTTTTCGATCACCCCGTTTGTCACCCTAGTTTAAAGACCCACTATTACTAGACCCCTATCTTTGGATGCACTGTGCTCTGCTAATTCCTAGCCTCAACAATGGATAGTAGGGGTGCACATTGGATTGGGTAAATTCGAGAATTGAACCAATCTGAAGCCTTTTGGATTGGATTGGTTCGGATTGAGCATGGTTTGGTTTAGGTGCAGATTGTAAAAAAATCTGAAGTATCTATTATAATATATATATCTAAAAATAATACACTTTCTTAATTTCGTTCTTCTATGCTCTATTTCTCTCTTCTTCAAGTTTGAAGAAAACCAAGCCTTCGTCTATCTCCCTCTCCTCACCACTCGCCACCTCGTTGAAAAACAAAGTGGTAACCCATCTTTTTTTTTCTCTCTCTCTCAACTGTGTTAGTATATTACAAAGAGGTAACTCATCAAAGTCATCAACTTCATCTCCTCTATTTTTTCTAACAAAAACTCATAAAAAAATGTACACAAATCTCTCTCAACTATCAAATGGATCTACCCATTTATGGAAAAACTTTCTCAAAGAGCTTGATTTGTGGTTTTAGTACGAGAACCTTTATGCCATGTTTATTAGATGAAAAATACTATATGAACCTAGACTTGGATTCATTAATCTACCATTTATGGATTAGTTTCCTCTCTAATCCATCCCAAATACCAATGTTAAAATTGTAATTTTTTTTTCTCACTGAGCTTCATCAAATTTTCAATTTTTAAATAGGCATTTTCATAAAATCCCAAAGATGGTTTGGATTGGTTCAGTTTCAAATTTGTAAAACCGTTCATGTTCCGTTCAGTTCCAATTTTGCTAAAATATGAACTATGTGCACCCTAGTAGAGTGGGTAGAAGAATTTGCAAAAGAAAAAAAAAAGAAAGTCAAAGTTAGACTAAAATTTGTACAAGGTTGAAGATTGGGACGCAGCTAGGAATGGAGATCGGGTTGATGTTCCCAAGTTTTCTCAAAAATCATTGCAAGGAATTAACAAGGGCAAGGACAAAGAGTATGGAAAAGGCATTACAAGCATTACAAGGCAAGATTGTCGAAGTACAATACAAGGAGGCCGTTTTAAAAGATTCTAAGACCAACTTTGGAGATGTCAAAGCTTCACCAAGGATGGTCAACTATCTTCTTGTGCAAGGGAGTGTTTTGGAAGATCAAGTTGGATGCAAGGGTTAATTGGGAATTTCATGCTCTAATTGTCCTAAGTTTAATTCTTTTAGTCTATAAAAGGGCACCTCATGTTGTATTTGGGACAATTTACAATTTACATTTTATGAGTTTTCTTTGAAGTTTATTCAAGAATTTCTTAAGTCTTCATGTGTTTTGTTTGAGTTCTTGTATGAGTTCTTGCTTGAGTTCTTGAAGAAGTGCATGAATCTTTGACTTATCAAAGAAGTGATCATCCTTTGTGGCATCTCAAGATTGGGATTTCGAAGACTTAGTTTCCTTGGGCTTCTAATCTGATCATCATCAACTTTTGCTTATACACAATTTTTAGAATATTCGAAGGCTTCGAATTAAAAGGTTCTTAGAAGAGATCATCAAGAGGAGGTTTAAATCCAAGAGGGTTCATATCACTAGGTGCCTAAAACCTATACTTTCCCTAGAAGGTTTAGGGGACCCTAAATCCCTCACAAGGAGTGCCAAAAGGCAAATTTCCAATTTTCAAAAATAATCAGGGAGTCATTGTACCACCCTTTGTCAGTATTAGGTAGAGACGGAACCAGTGTAACTACCGCACTCTTAGAGAATAGCGAATAGTACCCAAGGCGATGGGACATAACTTCCAAGTTGTGATTTGAAAGGAAGTCATTGGGGCTTATACCCATATTCTCCACTATCTCCACCAAGTGGTAAAAGTTGTCAGACATTTGGCTTGGGGCCCTGTTTATCTTACTCAACACCTCCATGAGGAAGGGAAAGAGAAGGAAGCTTAGACCATCCTTGATTTGGCCGACTTAAACCATGATTTCCCCTAATGATGCTCAGCAGGGTTCTTGGGGTCATCGTAAACCTGAATAGACATAGAGGCAGGGATATAGGGTCCTTTTCAAAGTTGGGTCATGTTGGCAGCCATTAAGAAAGTTTGTAGAAAAGAGAAGGTAAGAATAGAAGATTGCCTAGCTTCTTTTCAAAAAGAGAGAGGTTTTGAGTTCAATTAACATTTAAAGATAGGGAGAGAGATGAGAGAAGAACATGTCTTTCTCAAAAAATCCTGAACCTTACTCAAACAGATTTGACAGTAGATTTTTAACATTTGAGAAAGGTGATTATAACATGAGAGGAAATTAGTTTCAAATGGCACATATGGAACATGTCATGAGGCAGATAATAAAGCAGCAAATGGAGGGACTAGTGGGGTGTAACAAGGCCACGAGCTTAAGAAGGGGAACAATAGTATGGAAAGCAATACGGTCAGGGACTCCATGGGAAGTAGACCACTCCAACCTCGTAATGTGTTGGGTAGCCACAAAGTCCTAGGCTGGTGTGGTAGGGGCAATTGCCTCAGGAAGGGGAAGTAAGAAGCTAACTTTCTCAAAGCTTGAGCTTCGTGGAGGCAAGGTGTTTGTCAATTTTCCCAAGTTAGTTATGGAAAAGGGGGAGGCACTATGGGAAAACTGCCTAATGGGCCACTTCCTCAATAGCAAACTTCTATTCAATGTAGTCAAAAGGACTATGGAAAAGCTTTGGAAGAACAAGGGAGCTCTCCAAGTGTTCTCAGATGATAATCGCCTATTCTTCTTTAAGTTCAATGAAGAACAAGGCAGAGAAGAAGTGCTACAAAAAGGGCTATGATTTAGTAGCAGGAAACTTCTAGGTTTTAGAGCTTGGGAACCTTGTATAGAACTCAACAAAAAATAGGAATCGGTTATACTAGTGTGGGTTAGGTTCTTTAATCTACCAAAGCAATTTTGGACTCCTACCAATTGGGGATTGTGGCAAGTGGAATGGGTAAACCTCTATATCTGGATATGCTATAGACAATTTAACTCGACTTTCGTATACAAGGGTGTGCATTGAGATTAATGCTTAGAAGAAGATACCGAACATAATCTATATCAATATGGGGGAGAACAAAGAGGCTGAGGTCACGGTTGTGTGTGATTGGATGCCCCCAAAATGTACACAGTGCAAGATTTTGGTCACCCTGATTTTAAATGCCCCTTAAAGATGCAGAAATTTAAGAAGGAATGGAAAGAAAATCCAAAGAGTGCTGTTGGAAAGAGAAAGTTTCAAAAGATGTCACTATTATAGACAAGGAGGAATGAGAATGGGAGATTGTAATGAGGAAAAAAGGGAAGGGTATATTAGAATAGTCGATTCAAGTGGAGGATGACAGTAAAGGGAATCCCATGGAGAATGATACCTCAACAGAGAGGATGGATCCAGTTGTCCAAACAGATAAATGCAATACTATCACCCAAAGTAAAGGAGTGGGGACAAGGTAGCTCAACTCTAAAGGAAAGGGAACAAGCACGAGTCCTAGATCGAACAATAAAAAGAACAACCAAAATGTAGTCAAGAGCAACAAATTCAGCATGCTACATGATGAGGAAACTAGTAAAGATTTTAAGGCTAAAGACGTGGTGGTTGATGATAAGGACAACAAAGATAAGAGCTCCATCAGGGACATCTTCAGCAAAAGGGAGGTATTATTTACCCCTGGGACAGTAGCAATGTAAACGGGAATTAACAAGAGTAAGGCAACCTCAGGCTATGGAACCCAAGAAACTGAACAAGTTTACCAATGACAATTTCCCTTTGGAAAATGAGGTGTCTCAATAGCCCTATAAAATAGGCCGAAGTTAGGAAATTCATAGCTAAGTATAAGGTTACTATTATGTGCTTAGTTGAAATGAGAGTTAAGAAGGAAAATCAAGAAGCCATCCTTAGGACTTTAAGTCGAAACTGGGTTGTCTATGACTATAATTACAGCCATGGTGGAAGAATTTGGGTCATATGGAACAAGAAAATAGTTAGCTTGAGGATTATACACATGTCTTGTCAGATCATTCATGTGTTCGTAAATAGAAAAGATTGCCAAGAGATCTTCCTCTCTTTCGTTTATGGTTCAAACTATGGGAGACAAAGGAGGACTCTTTGGTTTGATCTAGAGTACATTAGCGGTAATATGAGAGCTTCTTGAGGGGTGCTGGGTGATTTTAAGGTGGTGATTCATACTGATGAAAAAGTGGGTGGTAGACCTTTGCAAAGACTTGGAAGTGATGAAACTAGGCACTGTTTTAACTCGTCTGGCTTACTAGACCTGAAGGCTATGGGTTGTAGATTCACGTGGTGTAATAAGCAAAATGAAGGCAGGAGAGTCTCAAAGATCGACAGAGCTATGGGAAATCTTGAGTGGAGTTATTTATTTATTTTTTTTTTTGATATCCAAGTGGAGTTCCTCCCTAGTGGGAATTCTGATCATAGTCCTATCTTTTTGGATATGCTAAGAGATAGAAAAGCAACAATCAAATCATTCAACTTTTCCACTTTTGTGTTAATGATGAGCAATTCCTTCCTCTAGTTAAAAATTTTTGGGATCTCAAATTGGAAGGAAACCCAATGTTCAAAGTTATGAAGAGGCTGAAATTGCTTAAAGGTGAACTAAGGTAGTAGAGTAGACAGAAATTTGAGAACCTTTCCGATAAAGTTTTGAAAACCAAAGATGTGTTAGGTGATATGCAAACTAAAATTCAATCAGAACCTCTTAATGTCCAGCTTGTTCTAAGAGAGTTGTTGTTTGAGAGTATAATATCCTAGCCAAGCATGAAGAACACGCCATCAGGTAGCAATCTAGAGTGAATTAGTTAAAGCTCAGAAACAACAATACCTCCTTCTTTCATTAGTCTTTGAAGGTTAAGAGATCGAGGAACTGTATTACTAGATTGAAAAGGAAAGATAGTCAGATTATGGAGAGTGAAGAACTCATTGAAGAGGAAATTGTGGATTACTTCAAGGACATCTTAAGTAAGGATGAAGATAGTGGTAGCATGAGAATTGGGATTTCGAATTCGACAAGGCCTTAACTAATGCCCAGAGGAAAATGATGACTAGAAAGGTTTTGAACGAGGAGATTAAAGATGCTTTATGGAGTATTGATGGTGATAAAGCACCAGGTCTTGATGGGTTCTCTACCATTTTTTTTCATAAAGCCTTGAGCATAGTGGGAAAAGAAATTACCCAGACTACAAGAGGTTTTTTTTATAAGAAAAGAGGTCTGATCAAAGAGCTAAACTCTTACCGGCGTAGTTGGAGCAAACGGTCAGCCAGATCATGGCCCCTAATCCTATTATTTTCACTGAAGGTGAATTCGTGCCAGAAGGGCGGGGGCACGTCGAGCCGCTAAACATCATGGTCATGTGCAAGGCATGATGGTTGCTAGGGTGTTGATTAATAATGGTTCAGCGCTTAATGTTTGTCCGCTTGAAATCTTCTAGAAACTTAATGCTGACTAGTCGCATGTCAAGCCCAACAACAAGGTTGTCCGAGGCTTCGATAGTTCAAGAAGAGATTCTTTGGGAGAGGTAGACTTACCAATCACTATATGACCCTGCACATTCGAGGTAATGTTTGAAGTAATGGAAATACCTACGACATTCAATTTACTACTGGGCAGGCCGTGGATCCATATAGCCAGAGCTGTACCATCCTCATTGCACCAAAGAGTCAAATTTATCATGGGACAGAGAATGATATGGTATTAACAGAAAATCTTATCCCAGCCGGGAGAGCTCTAGACGTGAATTTTATCGATATTGAGCTAACAAAGGATAAAACGCTATACTATTCCTATCAATTTGCTGCTGTTGACCATGTGGGAAAAGGGAAGGGGAAAGTAAAGGCAAAACTATCAAGAACAAACCTAATGATTGGTTGGGTTTTGAAGAAAGCAGGCTACCGACCCAGACAAGTGTTGGGACCGGGTAGGAAAGGCAAAGCTACGCCAGTCGAAGCAAAGAAGCACAATCCTTATTTCGGTCTAGGGTTTAAGCCTACAAAAATGAATATAGTAGAAATGAACGAAAAGAAGAAAGAGCTTCGACTAGCAAGAAAGCAAAATCGGGAACCGAATGTCTGGAATCTGGGCAAAGTCTCCCACATCAGCGTTAGCTTCCCAAAATCTCATATTAGACCCGACAGTTTATCAAAATCGTTGCCAACAAAATCGGTAAAGAAGCCAGATGAGATAAATTTCAAACCTGTGCACATTCATAAAGACTCAGTTAGTTATCGAGTCTCACCCATCCTTCATAGAAGGCATTGATGTTTTATTCAATGGCGACTCCAACGAAAGTCTATCAGAGACTGCTCCGGAATCCACCAACGAGGAAATCACTACCAGTCAGGAGAAAGAATCACCCTTTCCCACTGACATCGACTGGGCGTCAGTAGTCATCCCACCAAGCTTGGGAGGGACTATGCCCCAACCTGACAACAACAATCAATCGGAGATCATGGTCATCTCCGAACCATCGACCAAATCACCCAACAAATCACTCTCCCATCTCATCCGCCCCCTAAAAGAAGGGGAGATATTGAACAATTGGGATGAATTCCCATTGACCCTTGAGGTTGTTGAGGCCTCCAAAAAAAAACACCATTAGTCGAATCTGGTTTGCCCGAGGATCATAACGAGCCCTCGTCCTCGGGTAAAGACTGTTTTGAGGACTGCCTATCTGTATTAACGAATTTGCATGATTGTTCTTCTTATTTCTGGTATACAGAAAATCACAAAAAACAAATATTCCTCAAAACTCAAAAACCTCTCAAAAATCAAAAAAATAAAAAAATTTAAAAATTGCAAAAAAATAAATATTTTTCGAAAACCAAAAAATAAGGTTTCAAGAGATCTATCTCCATCAAATGAGTATCCAAATAAAATAGAATTTGAAAGAGACGAGTATGATTTCGATCTAGAACTCTACTTCGACTTCATGGGGATCGAAGAAGAGCCTGAGGACGAAATGGAGTACCCACCCAAAGAAATAAAAAATTTGGTAGAACGTCACGAAAAAGGTGTTAAGCCAAGCATCGAGGATACAGATTCAATCAATATTGGTATCGAAGAGGACCCACGAATTGTCAAGATCGGAGCTTTGTTAACGTCACAACAGAAAGAAGAAATGGTTGAATTCCTACGAAAGTATCAGGACATCTTCGCATGGTCGTACAGGGATATGCCTGGCTTAGATACAGATCTTGTTGTACACAAGCTGCCAATTGCCTCAGGAAGCAAACCAGTCAAGCAGAAACTGAGAAGACTAAGGCAAAAATTGACCCTCAAGGTCAAATATGAGGTTATGAAGCAATTCGAGGCCGGATTTCTTACAGTTTCCATATACCCTAAATGGTTGGCTAACGTCGTCCCAGTACCCAAGAAAGATGGGAAGGTGCGCATGTGTGTTGACTACCGAGACTTGAATAAGGCTAGTCCTAAGGATGATTTTCCACTACCACACATTGACACTCTAGTCGATAGTATAGCAGGGCACGACATGTTCTCGTTCATGGATGGCTTCTCAGGCCATAATCAAATAAAGATGGCAGAAGAAGACCAGGAAAAGCTTTATTTATTATACTATGGGGTACTTTTCACTACAAAGTCATGCCATTCGGGTTGAAGAACGCAGGGGCGACTTACCAATGGGCAATGACTGCATTATTCCACGATATGATCCATAAGAAAATGGAGGTCTACGTGGATGACATGATCGCTAAATCCAGCATTGAAGAACACCATCTGGTGAATCTGAAAAAGTTGATCGACAGACTCAGAAAATATAGTTTGAGGTTAAATTCGGCAAAATGCGTGTTTAGAGTAACATCAGGCAAGCTACTGGGGTTTATAGTCAGTAGAAGAGGTATCGAGATAGATCCAGAAAAAATCAAGTATATCTTGGAGATGAAAGCACCTGTTTCAGAGAGAGATGTTCGGGCATTCTTGGGGAGAATACAGTATATCAGTCGATTTATTTCTCACCTCACACCTATCTGTGAGTCAGTCTTCAAGCTATTAAGGAAAGATATGCCAAAGAAGTGGAATAAGGACTGTCAGGAAGCGTTTGATAAAATCAAGTAATATTTGCTCAATCCACCAATCCTAGTTCCTCCTACTCCAGGACGACCTCTACTGATGTACATCTCGGTATAAGAAATGTCAATGGGATGTGTGCTAGGGCAACATGATGAATCGGGACGGAAGGAACAGGCCATCTACTATCTGAGAAAGAAATTTATCGATTACGAAGCGAAATATTCAACACTTGAAAAGACTTGCTGTGCACTAGTCTGGGCATCTCAACGACTACGTCACTATTTACTTAGTTACTCGACTATGCTTATAGCCAGGATGGACCTCCTGAAGTACCTATTCGAAAAATCAGCCTTAACAGGTCAAACAACGAAGTGGCAATTATTATTATCTGAGTTTGATATCACCTATGTCACTCAAAAAGCCATCAAAGGGCAAGCCATCGCCGACCACCTAGTTGAGCATTCATTGCCTGACTACGAGTCATTAAAGATGAACTTCCCGGTTGAAACCATACTATTTACTGAGATTGAGGACGATGATGAGAAACCAGGCTGGAAAATGTACTTTGACGGAGCAGTCAATCAGAAAGGAAATGGAATAGGGGAAGTCTTGATCAAACCAGATGGGTCCCATGTGCCCATCACCATCAGATTGAAATTCCAATGCTCTAACAATGAGGTCAAATACGAAGCATTCATAACAGGGTTGAAAATAGCACTAGATCTCGAGGTAGATGAGATTGATGTTTTCGGATATTCAAGCTTAGTAGTCTATCAGACGACTGGAGAATGGAAGACCCGGGAACAGAGACTGGTCCCGTACCACAAGTATCTAGAGGAACTAAGCTCACGCTTTGACAAGATCTCATTCACATACATGCCAAGAGCTAAGCATCAGTTCGTAGATAAACTACCTACATTTGCTTCCATGATCAGTATTTCAGAAGATCTGGTCATCGACCCAATTGAGATTGGAATTCAAAATGAGCCGGCTTATTGCTTACCCTTCGAAGTAGAAGAATCTGAAGAAAAGCCTTGGTACTCAGACATCAGGGCATATCTCGAGGATCGAATCCTTCCCTTAGTTGCAACGTCAAATGATCGTAGAACCATTTAGAAATTAGCAGGGCAATTCTTTTTAAGCAAAGGTACTTTGTACAAGAAGTTGCACCACGAGATCTTGCTCCGATGCTTGGCAGAAGCAGTAGCAAAACGATTAATCGAGACTGCACATGGTGGAGTCTGTGGACCTCACATGAATGGTCATATGCTGGCCAAGAAGATCATGAGGATGGGATACTATTGGTCGAAAATGGAGAGTGACTGCTATTAGCATGCTCGCAAATGCCACCTATGTCAGATTTATGCCAACAAGATCAATGCTCCGCCATCAGAGCTACATAATATGACCACTCCTTGGCCTTTCTCACTTTGGGGAATGGATGTCATCGGGCCAATCTCACCTAAAGCTGCAAATGGGCATCGCTTCATCCTTGTTGCTATCGATTACTTCACCAAGTGAGTAGAAGCTGCTTCATACTCCAACGTCACGAAAAGCAACGTCCCGAAGTTTGTCAAGAGCAACATTATCTACAGATATGGGCTTCCCAGCGGATTAGTAACTGACAATGCTAAAAATTTCAAGAACAGGGATATGGACAAGATGTGCGAAGACTTCCAGATCACTCATCACAACTCTGTACCCTACAGACCCAAGATGAACGGAGCAGTCGAGATAGCCAACAAGAATATCAAGAAAATTATCGAGAAGATGGTAGTTACGTACAAAGATTGGCACGACATGTTGCCTTTTGCACTTCACGCCTATCAAACCTAGTTCAGGACTTCGACTGGGGCAACTCCGTATTCATTGGTCTACGGAATGGAAGTAGTCTTACCCGTAGAGGTTGAAATTCCCTCCCTCCGGATCATAAAAGAAGAAGAGTTAGATGAAGCAAAATGGATTCAAGCTTTATTTGATCAACTGAATTAAATCAAAAAGAAACGCCTTGCAACCATTTGCCATGGGTAGATCTATCAGCGACGGATAGCTTGTGCCTACAACAAGAAAGTCAAGCCTAGGGATTTCTCACCTGGAGACATTGTTCTAAAAAAAATTTTACCAATCCAAGAAGACGCCAGAGGAAAGTTTCGACCAAACTATGAAGGACCATTCGTCGTATAGAAGGTAATGATAGGAGGAGTTTTGATTTACGAAGATGGACGGAAAAGTATTCCCGCAACCGATCAATGCCGACACTATCAAAAAGTACTACGCCTAAGAACTAATCCTGAGACAACGAAAGGCCAACCTTGATATCCTAAATAAATTTTCTAACCTTAGTCAACCCTTTTGAGCCATCACGTTCATTTCTTAACCTAAGACTAGGGCAAGTCAACAACTACAAAATGATACAAAAAAAAAGAGAAAATAAAAGAAAATTTGAAAATCAAATCAAAAGTATCCAATTACTCTTGGCCCGCATGAGGAAAAACTGTGAACGGCTAAAACTACGAAAAAATCAAAAAAGTCAAAAACTCGGATACTTGATCTGAGCTCGACCCAAATCTCCAGCCTAAACAAGTTCGAGATGTTGGGAGGAGACATAGATCACCTTTTCGAAGTAAAAATAGACGAACTGTTTAATCCATTCTAGATAAGACCGAAACCTCAACATTTTTTATATCCTTCCACTACCATTTTCCTAAGCCAACATTTCGCCCCAGCAAAAATCATTTTTGATCAAGGAATGTTCTAGGGCAACACAATGGAAATGGCAGCACCAATTCAGGTCAGATATTAAAAAAAAAGAGTACTTGAAGTGTAGAGTAGCCGATCCCTCGACTCAACTTGAGTTGCCGAACCATGAATAGTCGTCAGCAAACTCGAGAGGAGAATCTAGATCTATTACTCAAGAAAGAGTGCCACTACAAGAGTAAAGTCACCGATCTTGCAGCTCAACTTGAGTCACCAAGCCACAAAGACACAGAGACTCCGAGGAGAATTGCAATGAAAAATTAAAAAAAATCCAAAAATACAAGCATAGTTTGAAAGGACATAGTGAAAACCTGAAAGGGCGCTATCAGTAAAGAATAAAACTATGGCAAGATCAAAGCCACCAGCACGATGAAAATCCCAAAAAGAAGGTCGATGCGCAAAAATGTAGAAGCCGGGTCTGGTGAAAATAATAACTGGCACCAGGGGCAATAAGGGTTAATTATAAAAAAAAAAAGAACTCCTAGCCTGCAAGAGTATAAATAAACAGTGAACGGTAAAAATCTTTTCAATATCCCGAGACTCAAACAGATAATAGTCTTTCAATAGAGCACTAGGGATGACTCTGAAGGAACTAAAAGATAATTGACACTTGTAATCCCCTATGTTTGGCAAAAGCACCAAGATCGTCACAACCAAAGATTGTACAAACTCTGAATTTATCATACTCATTTGATAAAGACATTTCACAAAATTGCATTTCAAAAACTACTATTTTTGTCAATGACGATAAATCTATGACTTATTCAACAAAAACTTCGTGTTTTCAGGAACAATAGATATACCTGAGGCCAAGTAAGTACAAAACCTATTTTCTTTGTATTAATCTTTCAACGTTTGCATACATCCAGTTAATGAAAGGAAAATATAAAAGTGGGAGTACAACGCAATTGATCAAACATCATGGTGAGAAATGAAAAAAGAGTCAAGGCGTTCTTCCAAAGCACGGATCAGGGCAGCCTGGCTCATCATCACTTTCTCAGCATCGGAAGCATCACGACTCACCAAATATGCTGCAAAGTCCTCAAAATGAGGACACTGAGCAAACCGATCCCTCAACTCAACGACTTCAGCTCGAAGCCTAGCCACTTTGCCATTATCACCTGATTTGGACTGGGCAAGGGTAGATGTCAATCAAGCAATCTTCTTCTGCATCTTCTTCTCGAATTTAAACCAAATAGCCTGAATTCGACGATGATCAATCTGAGACTCCTCCACTCGATCTCAATAATCAAAGAAGGATAAAACACTAGGACGTGTCTGGGAAACTATCGATACCGAAGGTCTCCCAGAGATAAGTTCTCGAATCCAATGTAGATATGGTGGGAATAGGTGTGCTGTAAAGATGGGTCAACTCAGAACCTCAACTCGACCCAATTCTTTTACAAGTCGACTCAAAAGTGCAGGCGACAATGGACCAACCAACTCATTGAAATTGTCGGGGATGACCACACCCTGGTCATATCCAAATTGACGAAGAACCCAAAGTGGTACATAATGAGTTGTTTCGTGAAGACCAATCAAAATAACAAAACGGGCACCATCAAATGCAATCACGGGAAACCCTCGAGGTTGGAAAGCACCAACCCATCTCACTTCTTCATCATCAAGGTTGCCAATAAAAGAATACCACTCCTCTTTGCCGCCCGAGACGAATAGAGCAACTCGTCTCGACATCATAAATATGAGATCAGCATTAACGCAAAATGGACTATTAACGACTTCAGTTGAAGCCAGATGATCCATAAATCAAAGCTACAATAACAGGAGCATTTTAAACTTTGGAAACTAGTAAATTCAAGTTTAAATTTAAAAACTAAGGTAAGTTTGGAATTTACCTGCAGGAGTGGGGCACATCCTCGAAAAATTCGATCACGACCGGACAAACAAGCCTGAGAGATTGGAACATCTCGCTCAAAAGCATCGGTGCTAATCGATGTCTTTCTCGGACTTGTTGAATCTTGGGAATGTGAGAAAGATCTATGATGTCTCCACCACCTGGAAACATGAGTTGACTCACCGCCATCAAAGTGAGAGCATTAAAGCGAATCAATGGCTTAGAGGGATCTATGAGGCGTTCAATCAGGAAAGACTTAGACATCGTCTTCAAAACCGATCCAGCATCCGGAATCTTCAAGAACTTACGGCTTATCCCCAAGAATTCGGAAGCCTCACTTCGGAATCTATCACGCAATGGTGGAATCACAACGGGCCCTGATATCTCAAGCCCCAACAACACTTCAAACTCCTCAATAGTGGGAGTCATTTCGTGTTCCCGAAATCGAAAGAGATTAAGCTCGGGGATCCAATACCCCAACATGGCCTCAATCAAGCTCCATTGCAATGGGACCTTGGGCAAAGAAAGACTGAACCCCAACTTATTAAAGCACCATTGAGCTCTATTATCATTATCCATACTATCTATCCAACTACTCAAGAAAGGATCAACAATGCCATACCTTTTCAAGTTGAGAAGAGTAGAGGGCACCTCCATGGATCTTGAGAAGAAGTTTTGAGGAAAAAGGAGAGTAAAAAACGGCCAAAAGTGAAAAGGAGAAGTGAAAAATCGTGAAAAGTGAAAAGTTAGGGCAAAATGAAGTTGAAACAGGCTTAAAATGGAGAGTAAATCATACTGGTCCGTGTTTGAAACACGGATAAGGACAAATGCTAATTTATCCGTGCCCAAAACATGGATAAAATCAATCTTAGCTTATTCGTGTTGGGAATACGGATGAAGCAAAATGTCACTCATCCGTACTTAAGGCACGGATAAAAGAAAAAATGACCTATCCATGCTCCTGGCACGGATGAGAGCTGAGAAAACCTATCCGTGTTAAGAACACGGACCAGAACCTTTTAGCGTTAAGGCCATGAACCATGTGAATTTTGGAAAATTTTGGGACCACGTGACGGTCAACCCACATATTGAAACCCCGAAATCGCATGAAAATGATAGGAATTCCTAAGTGCTCCGTAGATGCGCTCAAAACTCTCAAAATATACACTGGGCACGTAGGAACTAGCCAAGATCATATTGGGCCGAACCATACCTTAATGGACCACCTCACTCATAGTGGATCCCAAACGACTCACACAACTCAAAAACACACTCGAAGGGTCTTTGGGACGCTAATCGCACCCTTTACCCGCCCATAGGCTCACCAACACTCAAGAGGGCTCAAAAGCACTAATGATTGATACCACTCCCAAGAAGCTAGTTGGAGCCCAAATTAGTTGCGCATGTGATCATAATGAGACGAATGCAACGAAATATGAGCATAAATACATATATATATATATATATATATATATATATATATATATATGAAAGTTTGAAATCTTTACATACAATGTCCAAAAAACTAAATGACTAATATATTGTCAGGTATAAAAGATCAGATGGAAGGGGGAACATCGTCCTGAGCACTCTGAGTCTCCAGAACGGCTCTAGGAGTGGATCCAGCCACAGCACCAGAACCCGATACCCCGGAAGAAGGTAGACCATGCATCCGCAGTCGTCCCTTGGAATTTGTAAAGAAGAGCTTTGCATCCAAGGCAGCATCCTGCTCTATGGTTCTCGCGAGATCAGCACCCAGAACGGAGGGTCCAATGGAGATAGAGGCCTGAAAATAAAGAAGCAAAGCATATCAAAATATAGGCAATGATAGATACAGCATATGTAAAGAAATGAACAACTAAAATGAAAATGCTTACCCTAGGAGGTGTCGGAGGACATGCAGAGGTGCTCATTCCGTCTCGACGTCGATAGTAATCCTGAGAAGGCCACGAGAAAATCAATCAGAACAGATATGCTACAGTCTACACAGGAATGAGAAAAAGAAATCAATAATGACATACCATCTCAGCCTGGAAACGAGACTCCCGCAAGGCTGCTTCCAGTAGCTCATGAATCCTGGCAACCTGCGCCTCGATGCGAGCCTCCTACTCCTCAATTCGAGTAGCATGCTCCTCCACCTCAGCCCTAGAGGCCCTCCACCTGTTCTCCATCTTCACGGCCCTCACCGCCTGAGCCTCGATCACATCGTAGCCCTCTCGGAGAAGACAAAGATCATCGCCCTGAAACCAAAAACACCGACTAAGTGAGAATGATAAGAAATAAAGGGTTCTACAAAAAAGAGATAATGATAGAACGTATACCGTGACGGCATGCTCCTGTAGTAGAACCCCTCCAATCTCTGTGATACCGGCTCGAGCAGTAACCACAGGCATAATGCACCCAATAGAGGCCTCTTGGAACCATGCCAGGTAGTCACCCCTTCGCACCAGTCCAGCAACATCTACGCCCCTCGCCTGGGCGAGATACTCCTCTACCATCATAACCCCCAAGATGGACTCAGGTGGAGCAACAAGAATACGAAGACTCCCGTCGTGCTGGAAGTACAGAAGCTCCCCAAGGTAAAATGTGTACCTCTGCCCTCCGATGAAGAAGTGGTAGCGCTTCGTCTGGTGTTACGCCTATAGGCATTCCACACCTCATACCTCCCGCTGATAGTATGGGGTTGGTCTCGAAGAGTAACCGAAAAGATCTGCAAATGAGATAGTCAAACAACAAATACAGGCAGCTTCAGAGTTGAATAAAAAGAAAAGGTTCGAATACTCACGTCTCAGAGACGACATCTATCAATGTGGGCTCGGGCACTCCAGGGCTGCTCCAGATGGTCCTAGTGTCTCTAGTGGAACAAAAGGAGCCCAAGGGATAACCCTCGTCAGGATGACGACGAGTGGGCAGATAGAATGGAAAGTATACATGGACAAAAACCTGAAGAGAGGGTGTAGAATATCAGATGGTGAACGAGATACGGAGAAAGAAATTGAAAAGAAATGAAAGTAAAATATCATTTACCTCAATAAACTGCCAAAAGAAGCGTGTGGAGATCCCAGCTTGACGGGGCGCAGTGATCCCCTCCACGACCCGATCAAGACCCGCCAAAATGGTACCGTAGATCGGACTCCCCCAGTCAAAATCTCCAATACGATCGATATCATGCATCACCGAAAGGAAGGTAATAGAAACTGAAGAGTCATCTTCTAAAAAGAAATAGCTACTGATGAGAAGAAGGAAGCAGATGCGGAAAATAACGTCAAAATCTCTGTCTCCAATCGGGCTGATCTCTCTCTATAGGTGTGAGGGGCTCCGTCTTCCCCCTCTATCAATAGCAAGCCCATGAATATCTCTGTGCTAATACGTCCCAGCTTCCCCACCATGGAGGCAGGGACTCTAGTGATGCCCAACAGCTCACCCACTTCCGGAACAGAAAACATGGCCAAGGGCAAGGGCTCTCCGTCCATCGCGATGCTTGTGATAGCCGCGAAATCAGAAGGCCCGATGCCTATCTCCACCTTAGGCATATGGAATGAATGGGTCGCAAGAAACCACCTCTTAACCATAGCCAAGAACAAAGGACGGTCCGCTCTCAATGCCGGTATCTGAAAAAAAGCCCCAAAACCTATTGTAGCGAACTGCATCCGGATATCATCTGAAACTAGCGTAGTAGTAGACAGAAATGCACTCCATCTCTCTCTGAAACTGGCAGATGGATAGGGAGTAGGAATGTCCAGTCGGACCAACATCGAAACATGCCTCCCTAAGCTACGAAGCAGACAGGTATCTAGGACCCTCTCGCTTTCCTCCGCAGGGATCTCCACCATGGGAACCTCACAGCCTACTCGGCCAGCACCTACGGCCCGATTGGTCCGGTCTCGACCACCACGCCTGCCTCTCCCACTGCTGCTGCCTGACAAATCCTCAATTGGGCCACTCTAAGAAGTACTGGCCTCCTCTGCTCGACTACCCGAATAAGAATCGACCGCTAAAGACGAGTCAGGCCTCCCCAAAGACTGCCTCCCTAAGCTACGAAGCAGACAGGTATCTAGGACCCTCTCGCTTTCCTCCGCAGGGAACTCCACCATGGGAACCTCACAGCCTACTCGGCCAGCACCTACGGCCCGATTGGTCCGGTCTCGACCACCACGCCTGCCTCTCCCACTGCTGCTGCCTGACAAATCCTCAATTGGGCCACTCTAAGAAGTACTGGCCTCCTCTGCTCGACTACCCGAATAAGAATCGACCGCTGAAGACGAGTCAGGCCTCCCCAAAGACTGTCTCGGCCAACCGTACTTAGTAGCCACACCGGACCCCAAATCAAAGTCAGCCTGGGTTCTGGGTCTCGCCTTCTCCTCCTCGTCAGATGACTGATGCACTACACAGGTCCTTCACTCTCTACCCATCTACAAGGTAATAGGTTGCTGAGTCAATGGAGAAAAGCGTCCTATTTGCCTATCTCGGGGTAACCCAAGTTACCCAATCGAAACCCATCCAATCCAAGTCAACTTAGTCGAACCTATCCAATCTGAGTCAAACCCAGGTAACCCAGTCAAAACCCATCCACCTGACTCAACTCAGTTTATATCCAGTCAAACCAAGTAAAAACCAGTCAACCCACTCAACCTAGTCCAAATCTGAGTCAAACCTACCCAACTTAGTTAAACCTAAATCAAACCTATCCAACTCAGTTAAACCCAGTCAAATCTGAGTAAACCCATTCAACTCAGTCAAAACTAGTCCATCTAAGTTAAACCCATTCAACCAAAGTCAAACCTAGGTCAACTCAATCTAAAACCAGCCAACTCAGCCAAAACCCAGTCAACCCAACCCAACTCAGTGAACCTAGTTTAACCAGGTCAAACTTATCCAATCTAAGTTAAACCTAGCTAACCTGAGTCAAACCCAGTTAACCAGTCAATCTGAAACCCAGATAACTCAGTCAAGGTTCCGTCAAAACTCAGTCACTTCAAAACCCATTAAACCCAGTCAACTCGATCAAAACCCAGTTAGCTAAGTCAGTTAACCCAGTCAAACCCAGTTTGACTCATCTAGCCCGGTCAACCCAAGTCAACTCAACCAGCCCAGTCCACAAGTTAGACTTAGTCAAACCTAGCAAAACCTAGTTCAAACCTATGCAAACCCCCTCGTATCTAATCAAGCCTATGTCCAGGCCTAGCCAATCAATCATTGCAATGTGATAAGGTGTTAAGTATGGGCGTTCGATACCAGTCATAATGGTCAAGCAAAGATGAGCGAAAAGAAGTGCAACAAGCATGAAAACACAAATCATTCTAAATCAAAAGCATGTTAAGATTAGCGAAAGAAAAAAAGGGAAAAATCGATTCGCTTAAACTCCCATCTCAATCCCGTTAACAGTCCACATCCTCACTCCAAACCATCTTTAATCTTCGCTAAAACTAACCTCTAAAACCAGTCCCACTAGACAGCCCTATTACCCAAACCAGTCCCAAGGTAATATCCTATCCACCTTTACCCAAAACAATTCCCCAGTCCATGCCTAACCCAGTCCCTAAAACCACCCTCAATGACCACTATAAACAATTCATAAACAGTCCAAATCCTCACCCCAAACGATTCATAAACATGCCTCATCCAACCCCAAATTCCCAGCCAAAATAACCCATAAACCACCCTAAATTCTCGCTCGAAGAAATTCCCTATAACTCCACAAACCACACCAAACAACACCCAAACCACCTTACTTTTCGCCCAAAATCCTAGCTTGATCCCGTCCATAACAGTCCAAAGCCATCCCCTCAAAACCATTCCTAAAAACCACCCTTAAAGTCTTCTCTTGGAAGATAAACTCAAAACCACCAACTACCCCTTCGCTAGGCCATTTGTATACCCCCAAACTCGATCCATCAACCAGCGAACAACCGAGCTATTATCCGTTCCATCATCAATCCATCCATCCATCCTATCACGTGACTTTAACCCTCAACATACGAATCAATCCCGAGACCCTTTCACCCCCTACCAAATTCCCAAACATCCTAGGAAATTTTCATCCACCCCACCAGTCTTCATAAATCAACCAAATCATCCACGAAGACATAGCAAAAATCCATATCCAATCCAACAATGAAAGAGAGGCAAGCAAGGCAAAGATGGCAACAATCGATAATATCGTTTCAAAACACGATAAAGTTCAAGTGCTCAAAGAATTTCATAAATAAAAGAAATAGAAATGGCAAAAGAAGAGGCCGTGCTAGGGACAAATCAAGGGTTTCATTATCATTCTAGGCAAATGAAAATAAGAAGGAGTGGAATAAAACAAGGATAAAACTCACCTCAAGCGCGTAACTCACTAACACCAAGGAACCTTTTGGAGGCTTTAAGTCACTTCCACGACCGCCCAAAACGCTCCAAATCTTCTAGAGCAACCTACCAAATGCCTAGATCAAGGAAAGAAAAAAGAAGATGAAGAGAAGGGAGAGAAATCGCAAGGAAGAAGAAGGAAAATCGAAAGAAAATCGAAGAAGGAGGAAATGGAAGGGCGCGAAGGCTTTATCGTTTGAAATTCGTACTGGTCTGTGTTACCAGTACGGATAAAGCAAAGTTTAGTTTATCTGTATCACCAACACAGATGAAGAAAGCTTGATTAGATCCGTGCCCCAAGCACGGATGAGATAAGAGTAGAACTACCCGTTTTTAAAACACGGATGAAATTGAATCAAATGCTATCCGTGCCTAAAGTACGGATCAGTCAATAAAAACGAAAAAAATCAAAAAATTCAAAAAATCAGAAAATTTTCAAAATCCTTTCGAGTTGCACTCAATTCCGATTTGTCAAAACACGACCAAGAGATACCCAAATTTTAAAAATCACCAATTTATATCAAATCCGAGATCTCACACGAGTTCTGCGCCATCGAGATCAAGGAATCAATAAGGTAACTTTGTCAGATCCTGTACTTAAGTAACCATTTTATACAAAAGTCGTCATTTCAACAGGTAGTCCAAAGTCGTGTTTTGTAAAATTTTATCTGGCCTGTACAAATAGGGGTTTAGTCTATTCTTTGTAGTTCTTTGCATTCAATTCCTACAAAGAAGGACAGCTATAGGCACCCCAATTTGAACGAGCCCTCACTTGGAAGGGCCCAAAAATAGTAATTTTCCAATAAAATTGGCCATTGGGCCTTGAAGGCACGACGCATTAAAATCTGACATTTTTGTCAAATCGAAGCCTATAAAACCTCTCAACAGGTTATTAGGTCCACCGAAAATCTCGACATGCTCCACTCAAAATATTGGTTTTCCAACAAAATAGGCCAACCGGCCTCAAAGGCCCAAAAAGTTAAAAAGTAGCAATTTAATTGAACCAAGGCCCCTAAGACCTCCCAATGGTCTAGGGGACTTACAAAAAGGGTTGTGACCCATCCTACACGTGTTCAACTTCACCGCACCTCCTTTATATCTAAGAAAAATCGAACGATTGATGAAACTCTCCAACGAGCCTAAAAAGTCTTGTAGACACCCCAATTTGAACGGGCCCTCACTCGAAGGGGCCCAAAAATAGTAATTTCCAATAAACTTGGCCAACGGGCCTCGAAGGCTCGAATAGTCGAAATATGACATTTTTGCTAAAACTAAAGCTTCTAACACCTCTCAATGGGTTATTAGGTTCACCAAAAGGATTCGGCATGCTCCCATCTACCCCGCTCCATTTGAAATACCGACTTTCCAACAAAGTAAGCCAACAGGCCTCTAAGGCCTAAAGAGTTGAAAGGTGGCAATTCAATTGAACCAAGGCCCCTAAGACCTCCCAATGATCTAGGGGACTGATAAAAAGGGTTGTGACCCATCCTATACATGTTCAACATTACCACCCCGCCTTTATATCCAAGAAAAATCTAACGATCAATGAAATCCTTTAACGGTCCCAAAAAGCCCGATTTGCCAACATGTGGCATTTTTTATCAAATCAATAATCGCAAAAATCTCAAAAAAATATAAAAATATAAAAATGTGAGACTTGAGACGCCTATCCTTTATCCACCTTCCACCGTTCCATCTTGGAATTCGCGAACACCTTAAACCCATTCAAGGCTCATAAACCATTAACCCTCTCCTAAATGAATTCCCTACCTTACACCCTAACCTAAAATCAACCACATATCACCTAAACTCTAAAATAAACCATCCTCAAAAATCCAACCCACAAACAAACCTTATTCAAACCAAAATAGCCTACAACCCTCTAAAAAGCCCAAGCCCAATATATCAAAAATTCACAAACCACTATCCATACCCAATCCAACCCACCACCCTAACCCATTATCCATTACCCACATCAACCAATCACCTTCCTAAACATCAAAAGATGACACATGTCATCACCACCTTTCACCTCCCTCATCTAATCACCTACCCCCATCACCATTTTCTAAACAACTCATCTAACCCACCTCACCTCTCTCCTAAATCACCTTAACATATACCCTACCCTAATCTAACCTATCCCCATTCTCTAACATCATCAACCACCCACACCTCAACCCATACCCTAATCCATCACCATTTTTTAACATCATCAACCACCCATATCTTTTTCATATCAATCTATCACTTTCCCTTAAAACGCTCCAAAAAAATCACCTCAACCCATACTTCTCTTATCATCAACTAACCAACCCATACCTCTCCCTTTAATCAAACAACCACCATCAACCAATCAACAAATCTCATCACCACACTCTCTTATCACATATGCCACATGTCATTCCTTCCTTTATTCTCTCAAAATCTGATCAACCAATCTCTTACACTACCCATCCCTCTAAATCTAAATACCTTACCCCTTCCATCAATCCAATACTCAATCAAACACCTAACACCTTACACCCCATTCTCTCCATCAACTATCACTCATCTCATCCCATCAAACACTCTACCCAAATGGATTTGGGTAAGATCCAAATCATTTGGGTTAAAACACAACCCACTTTCCTCATTACACAAATACCCTCACTTTCATTATAAATTTCATACCCTCCACCCTAAAACCTATGCCATTATCCCTCATTTCAAACTTTCACCCCATTATACCCCTAAACCTCCTCCAAATATCTATAAATACCCCTCCCCTCATTCCAAAAATGGTTACTAAGTCTCCCTAAGAATGGCGAAAGATTCTGAAATGGCGAAATATTCAAAAATGGTTACCCCGGCCACTACTCTCTCATATCATCTTCTAAAAAAGAAAGTTTCACTCTCATAGTTCATCAAGGACTCAAGATAATTTAAGAAAAAGAATAAGAAAAGAAGATCAAATATCCAAGGTGGGTTCAAGACTTCCCCCTCACTTCTCTCTTTCTAACCTTCTCCTCTTATCTCTTCTATTACCCCCCTCATCATGGGTGGATGTAGGCGTCTCTGGGCTTCTCTGTTGGGTTTGGCACCATCATCTAATAGGATTCTATGGACGCACATGGTTGGGCTGATTCCCTTGATATCTGCCAAAGTCCAACCAATAGCGATCTCGTACTTCTTAAGAATGTCCACAAGCTTCTTCTCCTGATTCTCCTCCAACTTCGAGGATATAATAACAGGCAGCGTCTCCTTATCCCCCAAAAAGATATACTTCAAGTGATCTGGCAAAACCTTAAGCTCAAGTGTAGGGGCCTATATCACTGAAGGTAACATCTTGTTAGTAGAAATAGGAAGGGATAAAGGAGGAATATACCTTGGTAAAATGGGTAGGGACTCAAGGGAGGCCACGGTTCTGATCACAATGGGCTCTTCAGCCTTCTCCAACTCAGCTTTAGAAATGGAATCTCCATTCTCATTATAACCAACTCCTTGAGAGAGTGTTACTTTCAACTCATCCTCTTCCATTGCTTCCATAAACCTCTGCGCAAATGAATCAATAATATCAATAGAAAAATAGGGTTTAATGTCAGTCAATGAATACCTCATAGCTTCAGAGATGTTGAAACGTATAATTTCGTTATCAAATTCCATGGTCGATGTTCCTCCATAAACATCGACCTTTGTTCTTGCAGTCCTCATGAATGGGCGCCCTAAAAGTAATGGAATGGAATTTAGGGGTGCCTCTTCCATATCAAGGACATAGAAGTTAGCGGGAAAAATGAGTTGATTCACCTACACAAGAACATCCTCAACGTATCCTTTAGGATACTTGTTAGATCGATCAGCTAATTGGATAACAACATTATCACTTTTAAGTTCACCCAGATCTAAAGAAGCATAAAGACTATAAGGCATCACATTAATTGAAGCTCCTAAGTCTAACATGACATTATCAAATTTATTGGTACCAATCACACAAGGAACAGAAAAACTCCCTGGATCCTTCAGCTTTGGTGGCAATTTCCTTTGGATGACAGCAGAGACTGTCTCATTCATCTTTACTACCTCTTTCTCACGAGTTTGCCTCATTGTGGTGCAAAGCTCTTTCAGAAATTTGGCATATTTTGGCACTTGCTTCAAACACTCAATTAAAAGCATGTTGACTTGTACCTTCTAAAAATCTCCAAGATGGCTTGATCAAATTCATCCTTCTTGATTTTGGTAAACCTACTAGGAAAAGGCACACGAGCAAAAGGATTAGAATCGAAAGAATTTTTAGGGTTTTGCTCATTACCTCGAGATTTCAAAGCCTTCTCAGATGATGAAGGACTAATCATTTCTATCTTTGATGTGGCAGGATCTTTCTCTTTGTCCTTTTCCTCATTGTGGGTCACTTGGGCCTTCTTTAGGGTTTTGGAAACATCCACAAGGGTCTTACCAGTCCTTGTCGTAACAACTTTAGCTTGTTCGATATTTGGATTGGGAACAGTGTTGCTAGGTAATTTTCCGCTCTCGCTTATCTTTCCCATGAAGTCTACCATTTGTCCCAACTACTTTTTCAACTCTACAATGTCTTTAGTGTGAGCCCGTTGACCTGTAACAAGAGCTTGAGTAGCCGTATTTAAATTATGTTGCCCTTGAGCAAGGGACTTTAAAATCTCATCATAATTAGGAATAGTAAAATTTATAGGCACATGAGGATTAGATACAAAGTTTTGAGGTACCTGAGGTAAGACAAAGTTTTGAGGTACTTGAGGTCTCACCAAAAAACCTGGAGGGCGTGGAAATACTTGCCCTTGTCCTTGAGGTTCTGAATATTATCATTGTTGGCCCAACGTAAATTGGGGTGATCTCTAAGTCCAGGGTTATATGTGTTAGAGAAAGGGTTATACCTTTGTCCACCTTGATTACCTTGAAACCCAACAGCGTTAAGAGACTCCCATCCTCCATTATTGATCAGTTGGGGGCATTGGTCAGTTGGATGCCCTTGAGTGCAGCACACACCACAGATTTGAGCAACTTGTTGTACTTGTGCTCCATTCACATTCAAGACCTGAGACAGAAGAGTAGACATTTTATTAACTTTTTCCTCAAAAGTAGAGTTAGAAGATACCTCATTCACCTGACGAGTGGGCGAGCAACTCCTTAGCAACTTCAGGTATCTTATCCACAAAAGAACCTCCAGCAACAGCATCTAACAATTGACGTTCAAGAAGGAGGAGTCCCTCATAAAAGTAAGTAGATTTCCTTCCTTCATCCCATGTGAAGGACATGATGCAACTAAGCTTTTGAATCTCTCATAGTAGGCATAAAATGCCTCATCCTTCCTTTGCTAAATTCTAATTATTTATCCCCAAGAAGTCGGAAGCCTAGCTTCCATACCCATCACGCAAGGGTGGAACTACAACCGTGCTGATAGACTATATTTTTAGTCATCAATAAACCCTATAAAAGATTGTAGTAAAGTGATTTGTAGGGTATCATTATTGGCCGGGGATTGCGGGTACTCATATTCTAAAGAGTCATAACAAATTTTTGACCAATTTCATCATGTTGTCCTAATGCACACAACCCATGGAATTTTCTTGTACAGAGAGATACATTAACAGAGGTCGACCTAGTATAAGAGGAACCAAGATTGATGGGTTAAGCAGATATTTTTTGATCTTATTGAAAGCATCATGACAGTCTTGATTCTATTTTTTTTGCTCATTCTTCTTTAGTAGTTTGAATACTAGCTCACAGATCGGTGTGAGTTGTACAATGGACCGACTAACGTACTTAATCCTACCTACGAATCTCCTAATCTCTTTCTCTGATTAGGCGACTTCATACTCTTACTTCATTTTAACTGTTAAAAATGCCCTCAATCCACGTGTGTGAATTTGCTTTTTTAATATTTGGGAATCGCTACCTAGGTTTACGGTTTAAGAATCGAAACATGATTCAAAATAGATTAAAAAAAAAGTACTAATTTACAAAAAGAACGGGTCCGAGGATCTCATTACGGGATTGGAAGGTGTTAGGCACCAATCCCATTCGACGAACGTTGGTCTCTACTTTTCTCAAAACTTTTACATTACAAAAAAATGTCCTAAAAAGTTAAAATAAAAAATAATACCATTTTTACATAGGTGACTGCAAAGGTCGATTCCCTCAGAACTGGCTGAGAGCATTCCTCGTGTGCAAAATAAGATGAATAAGTTTGAAGATGCCCCCCTTTTACCTAGGGGAGAGTAAAGGAAAGAAATCTTAAATTCTATACAATGTTGCTTTCATAGGCTTCAAAATAAACCTTACAAAGCTGCCTTGGGTCGAAAAAAAAAATAATAATGAAGGGGTTGATAATTCCTTTTCCCAAAATTGTGTCCTAAGTTTCTAGTTGTGTTAATACATGTGGCTATAGGTAGCTTCATGATTACCTATTCTTCAAACCTCAATGCATACCGAAGTCCACACACTTTAGGTTAGTGATTGCGTTGGATGTGTTTGTCCCTGTACTTGAAATAAGTGATCTCAAGTCATGAAACTACTAGACATCCAGGTTTTAAACTTTCATAGGTAGAGGACATTTGTGTAATGAGCTATGCAAGTGCAAGTATACAAGTAAATTTTAAAAATAAAGTATCAACAAGCATTTAACCCACTAAAAAAAATGACAATATTACAACCATTCTAAAAAAAAAGAAAACATAATACCAAAATAAACACAAACAATAAAAATGTTAGTGAACACATCTAGATTTTTTTGAAATTTTGTAAAAATAAGCAAATAGTCATGGTTTCAACCCACAACCTACCCTAGTGGAGTTGTCAAGTTATAGACATGAGAATGTTCATATTTTAACCTCAATGTTGTGTTGTATAGAGTTGCCACCATTCTTTTGAAAATGAGCATGAATGAGCACCTGAATCAAATTTTTAAGAAAATTCATTTCTCATGGCATTGTAGTAACTCTTATTTATGAAAAACGTATGGTCTACCTAAGATCTAGGTAAGGGGATTCGTTTAGATAATGGAAAAGGTGTTAGGCATCCCATTCTCTCTACTTAGGGTAGTTATCTTTTAATTTTGGCCATTTTGAAAAGTTAACAAAACAACAAAAATGCATGAGATGCATGAAGTGGGTGTGTGCACATGGTGGGTATGTAGCTCTTTGAAAATGGATTTAATGTTAGTGTTGACATGGGGAATATCCTATGAAAAAGGACATCCCATGGACTCATCACATTTTACATGAGTTTAAATGTTTGTCTAGGATTTTAGATAAATTTTGTTTCTCTTATATCCATAACCTTGATGTATACATACTTGGCTAGAAACTTAGTATTTTAATCCCATCAAGAGAGTTACATATTTCTTCATCATGACGAAGCATGTGTGGTGTGTGTGCATAGTGTACATATGATGCATGAGAGGAAAATTGGTTAAGAAAAGACTTCAACCTTCATATTTTTAACCAAACAGCCTCAAGCATTTCATGCCCAAGGCTGAGGTTCAATCTACTTGGAATGAAGGAGGTTCTTCATTACATCCTAAAGGTTTCTACAAAGAAAAAAGAGAAGGATAGAAAAAGAAAATACAAACTTAAAACTAAACTAGATCCTAACCCACCTTGTCCCTTGAAAGTTTGGAATGAGCTTGAGGTTTAAGAGATGAACTTGAAGGTCGAGTGATTTAATTGAGGGTAGAAGATGAGAGTTGTTGAGTTGAAGGTTGGAAGATCAGAGAATGAGTAAGGATTTTGGTAGAGTTTTAAGTTGAGAGATTGGGGATTGGGAGCATACCTTGCTTATAAAAAATTTACTTATTTGTAGAGTTTTTGGATAACTTTTGGGGATAAAGTGGTCCAACCCTAAAAATAAAGAGATTGGACATAAGGTTTATGTTATTTCTTTTTGGATTTTTCCTTTTTATGAAGCTAGAGGTGAAATTTGTCAAGAAACCCGAAAAGCATTTTTTGGTTTTTGATTTTTTTGTAAATATAGATGAGAGAATAAAAAATATTTTTGAAAGGGTGAGTAAGGGAATGACAGCTGTAATGGTGAAGTAGTAGATAAAAAGTAGACCTTAGCTGATTTGTAAATAACTCATGAAGCAAGGGGTGAATGTATATTTTTTAAATAGATTAATGAGAGAGTAATTAGGAGAATGACTGTATAAAGGTGACGTGGTAGGTAAAAAATAGACATTGGTTCATTTATAAATAACTTATAAAGTAAGGGTAGGTGTATATTTTTGAAATGGACTAATTTGAGAGTTTTATGTATGTACTTGAAGATTTCCACCTTTTGAAAGTAGGATTGGAAGTTCCCTCATCTTTAAGAATTTTTACCAAAGACTAAGGGGGAGTTGACTTTCCAATTAGATTAAAGCATTGGGGATTGGGGGCTTATGAGAGATCAACATGTGTCATCTTTTGAAGGGGTGTAAGTGATTGGACTTAGAATGGACCTGGATTTAGATTTTGGTTATGGACTTGGGTTATAGACATTGAGTATTAAGTATAGGTTTGAGAATGAGTTTAGTATGGACTTGGCTTATGGACTTATGGATTTAGGTTATGGATAATGGGTTGATAAATGGAGAGTGGATATGCAATTGGATCAGTCTATGATTAAGAAGGTGGGTTAGGGAAGCAGGTATGGAATTGGATTAAATTAAGGGCAAGGTATGGGCGTGCAATATATGAGATGATGCATGTATGTATGTATGCAAGAAAATGGTGCCAAGTGGCCATGAGGGGCCGTTGAGGAGCTTATGCTCTTAATTAAAATCAATTTGAGAGAACTTGGATTTTTCTAATGGGTTCGTGCAAATTGGGCTATCTACACCCGATATACATTTTGAAGATTTTTTTATAGTTTTGCTTGTATGTATCGAGTGTAAGAGAGCCCTGATTATTTCCCCATATAATTTTGAGGTCTTGAGATACAAGACGATTGTTATAATGCCTTGAGCCCCACATTGTTTCCAAAAGAAAGGGGAATGAGATAATTTAAAACCCCAAAACTTTAAAACGTTCTGGTCCATAATCTAAGCATGGATGAATTTGATAAAATTTCATTTGTGCTTATAGAACAAACAAGCTGGCTAAAATGTTATCTGTTCTATAAGAACGGACTTGCTTACTAAAACGTTATCTGTTATGTAAGAACAGATAGGCTTATTAATAATTTATCCATGCTATCAACATGGACAGACTTTTTTTGGTTTGTCTGTGTTGTAACCATGAACCACTATGAATCTTCTTTCTTTAAGCCTGCTTCAACCCTAGTTGTGCCCTAATACCCAACTTTCACGATTTTTATTCCCCTTTATTATTTTTTTGTGAGGATTCTTGCTTTCATTTTTCCCAAGCTCCATGGAGGTGCCTTCCACTCTTCTTAACTTAAAAAGGTATGGCATTATCGATCCCTTCTTGCGTAGTTGGAGAAAGGATATGGATAATAATGAGAAGGTTCAATGGGGTTTGAACAAGTTGGGGTTCATACTCTCTTTGCCTTAGGCCCCAATGCAATGGGACTTGATCGAGGTCATGTTGACGTGTTAGGTTCCCAAACTCAACCATTTTTAAATTGGGGAACATAAAATGACTCCCACCATTGAGAAGTTTGAGGTGCTTTTAGGTCTTGAAATGTTAAGTGTAGTGGTTGTTCCGCCTTTGCAAGAGGATTATCGAGGTAAGGCATCAGACATCTTGGAGATAAATCGAAAGTTCTTGAAGATTCCAAATGGTGGATCGGTTTTAAAGATAATGTCTAAATCATTCTTGATTGAACATTTTTCAGATCCTTCAAGGTCATTGGTTCACTTTAATGCCCTCACTTTGATGGTTGTGAGTCAACTCTTATTTTCGAGTGGCGGAGACATCATGGACCTCTCTCTTATTCATGTGATACAAACAAGTCTAGGAGGGATGTCGACTGGCTCCCATACTTTTGAGTGATATGTTTTAGTCTCTTACAATATGTTCGTCTGGTCATGATCCGATTTTCCAAGGATGTACTCTACTCTTACACCTAAGGCCAAACTTAACATAAATTTACAACTTAAGTCTAGAATGCTCATCTTTTTTGTAGCTTTGGTTCATAGATCACGTGGCTTCAATTGAAGCCGTTAACCATCTGTTTTACGTTAATGTTGATCTCGTGCTTATGATGTTGAGATGCACTGCCCCCTGATCTCGAGTAGTAAACAAGAATGGTATGCCATTATTTACAACCTTGATGTTGATGCAATGAAATGGGTTGGTGTATTTCAGCCCCGTCGATCTCCTGTGATTACATTTGATAGGGCCCATTTCCTTATCTTGATTTGTCTCCATGGGGCGACTCACTACATACCACTTAGGGTTTTTCAGTAATTTGGCTATGATTAGAGTATCCTCATTCTCGAGAATTTTAACAAGTTGGTAGGTCCTTTAACCACCGCCTTTTCGATTCAACTCATGAAAGAGTGGGGTCGGGTGAAACCGCCACAACATGTTTCTCATTGAATAGCGAGTAAGGGTCTGATTGGTAAATTAGAGATTTTTAGAAAAAATGGAGTTGCACCTAGTTTAGGTCTAGAAACCATAAATAACTCCAAAATGAATCGGGTCGGTCCATGAGTAAGAGAAATGGGTAGGGGGTCAGATTACGGGTTTCGGAAGGTGTTATGCACCGAACCCGCCCAATCAAGATGATAGACCTCTACTACGATCCAAACTATCCTACGATTAATAGGTAAAGACTAAAGTCAAATAAGAGTCCCATCATCATTAAATTATATTGAATGCGCCAAACGAATCTTATGGCTAATATTCTCCAAAATATTATATGATTATCAAATTCCGCACAAAATAAAAATATTTGAAAAAGCTTTAATTCTTAACCTATGCTCCAAAGTTCACATGACAATATTTTACCAACTCATTCAAAATAGAAACTCATGAAAATCCTCCAGATAGGAAAATTATAAATATAAAACTACAAAATTGGAATTCATAAAGCTTCTAAATTAGAAATTTAGAAATTTCCTAAATTACAATTTGAAGAGTAAATAACGAATTCTCAAATTAGAAGATTCTAAAAAAACAAATTCTCCAAAATAAAAAGTTTCCGAAGATATAAATTACCAAATTATAAAACCTCTAATTTCCATGAATATGAAATTTCTAAATAGGAAAATGTAAAATCTTCTAGATTGGGAAATTACTAATATGTGAAATTTCTAAATTAGAAATTTATGAATACATATTTCCCAAAATAGAAATTCATGTAATTTCATATAAGAAAGTTTAAATATAAATTTTTCAATAAGTTGCAAACATGACTCCTCAAAAGAAGAATTTTATGAATATAGAGTCCCAAATTAGAAAATCATGAATTTATACCAATTCACCAAGTTGGATATTTACAAAATAACAGAAAAAATTCATGTTATCATACTTACCAAATTGCAAATTGACAAATACCAATGCATACAAAATTTCCGAAATCTGAAAAAAAAATCCGCATTCAACCAATTCTTAAAATAACCAAACGGGCATGCATTCATAATTTTCAATTTTTTCAAAACAACTATCATTCAATGACATGCATGTTTATCAAGTCAAGAAGTACACTAATCACATGGAATAACATTAAAATAATACGAAGAGCTTGAACATCATCATAAGTCATACCAATCCAATTCGAGCATCATGATTATAACATTTTAACATAAAAATCCCTTCATCCTATCAATATGCAAAAAAAATAAATAAAAACATAAGAAAAATAAAATAAAAATCTTGTACTCCTATCGCTATGCAAAAACATGAAATAAAAACCTAAGGAAATATATAAAATAAATATTCTGCTAACCTTATTGGTGTGCAAAAATAATAAAATAAAAAATTGCATAAAAAACACTCTCCTAATCCTACAAATATGCCAAAAAAAATTACTAAAAAGTAAAACGATGCATCTCCCCTAAACACGACAAAATCATTACATAACATCACGAACATTAAAGATCTCTATTATAATAAACTCCATAATGACCATGACGTGGAAATTAACATGGGATATCAAAGTAAAAAACAATTTAACTATATTAAAACAAAGAGGAGAAAAAATGTGTCGTGAAGAACGAAGAGAAAAAGAATAACAAAGATGAAAAATAAATAAGAAAAAAAAATTTGAAAATGAACTTACCTAAAAGGAAAAATAGTGGGAGTCGACTCCTTCAAATATGACCCAAAGGCTTGCAAGTATTCACAACGTGTTGCGAAAAGGATGATGGTTGAGAGCGAGGTGGTTGCGTTGTGTACTAAAGAAGATGATGGCTGGGAGAGACAATTGCGACAAGGGGTGCAACGGATTGTGAGAGATATAAAATATAGTGGGAGCTGGAGTCGTTATGTTGTAAAAAGGTGAAAGTGATGGAGTGTACCTGGTTTAATGGAAAGAGAAAAGAGGGTAGCAATGGTGCTGTTGGGAAAGGTGCTAAGAAAAGGGGACAGCAATGGTGCTATTAGAAATGGTGCAAGGAGAAGTGGGGCAGCAATGGTGTTGTTAGGACGTTGCAGGTTTAATGGGGGAGGAGAAAAAGGAAGAACAGGGCATTCTGGATTAAAGAACATGAGGGACAAATAGATAGTAGAAAGAGCTACCAGGTGGTTGCAACAGCCACATTTTGTAGAGGGGGCTGTATTGTGATGGAGTTCTCTTGGAGGAGAAGAAGTCAAAAGAGGGGTGATGGCAACGTTGCTGCTGTAATTGGGAGAGGGTGTTGGTGCATCTAAGGAAGAAAAAGATGAAGCGGTTACGCAACAATGACGTTAGGAAGATGGCAACCTCCCAAAAATGAAGAAGTTGCCTCTCTTTTGTCCAACCTCTTTATATAGAAACCACATTTCTAAAAAAAAATTTCTTTCTTTTTTTCTTCACACGTTTTTTTTACTTTCCTTCTTTCTTATAGAGATGAGAGTAACAATCCCACGCCACTCAACTCATTGGTAGTCTCTTGTTCACAAATGGTGATTAGTTGATTCTAGCTTTGGTGCAATCTATTCTGATGAAAGGTAATGTGATGTTCATACTCAAAATATCCTCATAAGACCATGCGAGAACACTGTGAATTTCTTAAGTAAGTTCATCGCTTTCTCATGTTCTTTTGAGGATAATGTAATACAAATTTGCACTTCTTGAGTGTGTTCTCTTATTCCAATACTTATCAAGTTTAATTAGTGAGATTTGGGTCACTCTTCGTGTTAGATTTTATGTTCACATTAGTATTGCACACATGATAATCAAAAGTTTCTTTACTTTATTGAATGAAAAGACATAGATTGACAAACTTGACTAAAAGTTAAAAATTAGTAAATCTTAACATAATGGAATTGAGCAACTAAATTTAAATATTGGCAACTGACGCTTAAAAGAAAACTCCAAACAGGGATGATTCTGAATGGAAAGACACAACACTATGGTCTATGCCACTTTGGATATCTTCACGATGGATTATTCGGGCTTGTCCATTTTTTCCACCTCTTCATGTTCTGATTCAAACTTGCTTGTTACTGGATAACCCATTATGTCAATACTCTCTTGGTTTTTCAATTCTATTATTCTGGCAAGATGAGGATGCAGTATCAAAACTAATCTAGTGAATAAAAGAGACCGAGTCAACTGATTCAGGTTTGAACGTGAATATTAAGTTCAGGGCAAGAGGAGGTTGATTTTGAAAGGTTGGCAAATGGTTTAGTTTTAATATTATGAATGGTAGGAGGGGTATGGTAACTTTTTCTTACTTGATAAGGTCTTGGATAGCATGACAGAGGGTAATGCACCTATCAAGAACATGGTCGGACATCTGATGGAATTTGCAGAATTGTCCATTGTCCAATTTTCGAGGGGAGAGGATTGGGCAAATACTTAAGTTGTAACGGTGTCAACAGTCCCTTTTTCATTAATTTTTGATAGGCAACACTAAGGGACATTCCAAGATTGGAAAATTGTTTCCTAGGCTTGGCTTAAGAGGACTGAGTGGGAGCTAATGCGAAAGAGGTGTTGGCTTCTTGTAAAGAATTGGTACTGGGTTTGAAATGTTTGGGCTTTGACTCGGATGACTTTCCAAAAAATCCTGAAGAGTAGGCATCCTAAACTTGGTTTCCAACCTCAAGGAGAGACTGAAACGTGGAAAGGTACTGAGGCCTCAGATACTTGGCATAGTTGGGAGTGAGATTCTTAAGGATGATCTTGACTTCTTTTTTCTCTTAAGGTCGATCCCATAATTGAACGACTTTAGCTTTCCATCGAGTAATGAACTCAGTTAAAGTTTCCCCTAGTTTCTGTTTAGTCATTTCTATATCTCTTCTTGTGATTTCAATGTCTATGTTAAAGGAATACGGACTAATAAATTCCTTTATCAATTAATGACATGTTCTTATACGTGATGAGTCTAATGACATTAATTAGCGTAAGGCAGAACCTGTAAGGGTTCTTTGAAAAGGTTGGGCGATCTATTCATCACTCGGACCTTAGGATTTGCATGATGCTGACATATACCTTCAAATGAGTCCTAGAGCATCTGGTCCCATCAAACTTCTCCATGTCTGGCATTGTGAAATTCTCTAGCAGACGGACCATAGGTAATAATATTATTGTTCCTAATCCAAGGACAAGATCATTGGCGTCCATGATATTCTTCAATGCATTTTCGACTTGAGTTATTCGATGAGCTAAGACAAAGTCGAATCTTCAAGATTTTCGACTAGGTCAAACACAGCCTGAGGTTCTATAATTTTATTCTTTTTCTTTTCAGTCTTCAGGGCCTCAATGTGTGTCTAAATAGAAGCAATAATTTGTGCTTGAAAGGATTCCAAAATCTTACGGTGTATTGTTTTGTCCATGGCACTTATTTCTTTTAGTAGCAAGGGTTGACAACTTGGGCTTGACAAAGGTACTCTGGTGAGACGACTCCTTTCACAGACCCAAAGTGGCACAGATTGTGGTTTAGAATGCTTAGAAGCAATTATTACCTGATTAAAAATAAAATTAACCATTGACTCTAAAGGTTTGACTTTTAACCACATGATTAAAATTTTGATATAAATTAGCCTAAGTCCAGTGATAAACATTGAGTCCAAATGCATTATAAGTCTATAAAGACTACAAGGGTGAGAAAGGTTAATTATGGGTCGATCCCTGGTTGGGATTGAACCTTGCGTTAGACTAGTTAGTTTCACCACCTAATTGCATCTCTTTGGCATGAATTTAGTTGAGTCCTTGAACCTAAAAATCAATTGGTCCAATTGGTTTGATGTCATTTGGTTAGATCCATTTGCCAATTGGGCCAACTAGTTTAATCGATTAAATTTGATTGGTGCATTTTACCAATTGGATTGGATCGATCCGCCCCCTTACTTTTCTGTTAAATTAAATAGAACAACCTGAGAAAACTCATGGTCGATTCGAGTCGTGACTTTATAGGACTATAATTAAATTAAGTCTCTAGGCTCATTATATGATTGAGGTTAGGTTAGGACAAAGCTTAGGTCAATTCATCTTGGAACACCAATATACTATCCCAGTTTTTTGTGGTCAAGCAGTACGTGGAGCTTCAGTTTGATATACTTGAAGGTACTGTACTGAAAGTAGCGTTCACTATCATCCCCTGTGTCTTGAAGGATAAGGTTAACTTGGATCTGGCTACGGGTTTATAAGGATATGTCATGATGCAAATATGAATATGCATGCTCGTGAGTGTGTGTAAAGGGACAAAGTGTGCCCGGTGCATTTTCACGAATATCCAACCATACAAGTCACATGCATTCATCAAGTCCAATCACATGAAATAACCAATCACAAACCCATAAAAAAGGGACAAAATCTAGCCTAATCTAAAACTCTTATTGAGTCAACTGAGTGACTTGAGTAAAAAGTCAACCTAAGAATAGTTTTGGATCGGATAAAGTTTGACCCTAAAATCGCCAATGGAGTCACCAAAAATCACCTTGACCAGTTTGTCACTGAATAACGAATAGGGGTCCGATTGGTAAATTGAAGATTTTTAGGGAAAAGGGAATCGCCACCTAATTTAGGTGTAGGAACCATAGAAAATTCAAAAATGGATCGGATCGATTCACGAGTAAGAGAAATGGGTAAGGGTTCATATTATAGGTTTCAGAAGGTGTTAGGTACCTAACCCGCCCGATCGAATGACAAATCACTCCTACGATCCAAACTATCCTATGATTAACGGGTAAAGACTAAAGTCAAACTAAAGTCCCATCATCATCAAATTATATCGAATGTACCAAACGAATCTGATGGCTAATATTCTCCTAAATATCACATGATTTTTGAATTTCGTACAAAATGAAAATATTTTAAAAACCCTTAATTTTCACCTATGCTCAGAAGGTCACATGACAATATTTTCTCAACTCATCCAAAATACAAACTTATGAAAATCCCACATATAGGAAAATTATAAATACAAAACTACTAAATTAAAATTGATGAAGCTTCTAAATTAGAAATTTAAAATTTTCTAAATTAAAATTTGAAGAGTAAATAACGAATTCCCAAATTAGAAGTTTATAAAAAACAAATTCTCAAAAATAGAAAGTTTTCAAAAATATAAATTCCCGAATTATAAAATCTCGAATTTCCATGCATATGAAATTTTTAAATAAGAAAATGTAAAATCTTCTAGATTAGGAAATTACTAATATGTGAAATTTCTAAATTAAAAATTTATTAATACATATTTCCCAAAATAGAAAATCATACAATTTCATATAAGAAAGTTTCAAATATGAATTTTTTAATAACTTGCAAACACAACTGCCCAAAAGAAGAATTTTATCAATATGGAGTCCCAAATTAGAAAATCATGAATTTATACCAAATCACCAAGTTGGATATTTGCAAAATAACAGAAAAAAACCATGTTATCATACTTACCTAATTGGAGATTGACAAATATCAATGCATACAAAATTTTCCAATTCTTAAGAAAAAATTTGTATTCAACCAATTCTCAAAATAACCAAACGGGCATGCATTCATAGTTTTTGATCTTTCCAAAACAACTATCATTCAATGACATGCATGTTTATCAAGTCAAGAAGTGCACTAATCACATGGAATAACCTTAAAATAATGTGAAGAGTTTGAACATCATCATACGTCATATCAATCCAATTCGAGCATCATAAATTTTAACTTAAAAATCCCTTAATCCTATGAACATGCAAAAAAATAAATAAAAACATAGGCAAAATACAAAAAAAAAATCTCATAATCGTATCGCTATGCAAAAACAAGAATTAAAAACCACAGGAAATATATAAAATAAATATTCTCCTAGCCTTATTGGTGTGCAAAAATAATAAAATAAAAAATTGCATAAAAAACACTCTCCTAAACCTATCAATATGCCAAAAAACAATTACTAAAAAGTAAAATGATGCATCTCTCCTAAACACGACAAAATCATCATATAACATTATGAACATAAAAAATCTCTATTATAATAAACTCCATAATAACCATGATGTGGAAAATTAACATAGGATATCAATGTAAGGAGAAATTTAACTACATGAAAATAGAGAGGAGAAAAAATGTGTCGTGAAGAATGAAGAGAAAAGATGAACAAGGATGAAAAATAAATAAGTAAAAAAAAATTCAAAAATAAACTTACCTATAATGAAAAATAGTAGGAATCGATTCCTTCGGTTATAACCTAAAGGCTTGCGAGTATTCACAGCGTGTTGCGAGGAGGATGATGGTTGAGAGTGAGGTAGCTGCATTGTGTACTGAAGAAGATGATGGCTAGGAAAGACGATTGCAACAAGGGGTAAAACAGAGTTTGAGAGATAGAAAATGTAGAAGGAGCTGGAGTCATTATGTTGCAGAGAGGTGAAAGTGATGGAGTGTAGCTGCTTTAATGGAGGGGGAAAAGAGCGCAACAATGGTGCTGTTAGTAAAGGTGCAGAGAAAAGGGGACATCAATGATGATGTTAGAAAAGGTACAGGGAGAAGGGGACAACAGTGGTGCTATAAGGACGTTGCAGGTCTAATGCGGGATGAGAAAAAAGGAAGAACAAGGCGTTTTGGACTGGAGAACGTGAGGGACAAAAAGAGAGCTACCTAGTGGCCGCAGCAACCACGTTTTGCAAAAAGGGCTGTATTGCGATGGAGTTTTGTTGGACGAGAAGACATCAAGAAAGGGGTGATGGCAGCATTGCTACTGTAATTGGGAGAGGGCGTTGGTGTCTCTAAGGAAGAAGTAGACAGGGGATTGGACAGCAATGACGTTGGGAAGATGGCAAGCTCCCATAAACGAAGAAGCCGCCTTTCTTTTTCGTCCAACCTCTTTATATAGAAACAACGATTCTAAAAAAATTTATTTATTTCTTTTTTTCTTAACACGTTTTTTTACTTTCTTTCTTTCTTTTAAAGAATGGGAGTTGTGATCGCACATTACTCATCTCGTTGGTAGTCTCTTGTTGACAAATGGTGATTGGTCAATTCTTGCTTTAATAAAAATTTTTTTTTTAAGTTTTCATTGATTGATTAATTTTGTTTTGAATTTTATTGGTTTGAATTTTTTATTTGGATTTTAATTTTTAATTTGAATCTTAATCGGCTATTTGATTTAGATTTTGTTTTGTCGATTGATTTGAATTTGTGATTAAATTTTACTTTCAATTTAATTTGTCGGTTGGAATTTGATTTTAATTTCAATTTGTTGGTCGATTAGATATTATTTTTCAATTTGTTGGTCGATTGGACTTTAATTTTGATTTCGATTTGTTGGTTGATGGGATTTTATTTTTAATTTAATTTTAAATTTTAATTGTTTGATTTTTAATTTGATCTTGATTTTCATTAGATAAGATTTTAAATTTTAATTGTTTAATTTTGACTTTAATTTTTTATTAGATTAGATTTTAAATTTTAATTGTTTCATTGTTCAATTTTTAATTTGAGTTTGATCTTTTTTTCGTCATGTTTTCCTAAGAATTAAGGTTTCTAGGTCAAAGTTGGACCTTAAAGCGTATTTTGGTCATTTTTATGATTTTTTCTAAATTTCTCTATTTTCAATCGATTTGGGTACCGTTAGACTCTAAATCACATTCTGAGGGTAATGGAGGTAGTTTTGAGGTTTTTTTAAGGTTCAAAATTTATGAGGGGTATTTTTGTCATTTTGGTGATTTTTGCAGATTTTTACGAATTTTAGCATGAGGTTTCTTTCCGTCTCAACATGATTATTTCTAAATCTCGAGATCATCTTTTTCTAGCATAGCGAAGTCTCTAAGTTATGAAACTGCGTTGTGAACCCAAGTTTACGTGTTTGTTAAATCGGGTGTTAGGTGTAGCGAACCTAAGAGTACGTAAATTTCTATGTCGCATTGTAGCAGGTAGGGAAGATAGAAGGACTGAAAATGGGATCTACTGGAACAATACTCACAAGCCTTCAAGTTATTTACGATCATCATTAGGAACTCACAAAAGTCGGGTGACGAATTGTGGAATTAGGCAGATGCAAAAATTGGGTGTCTACACCGGATTGAGGTTTTGAGCCAACTTGTTTTTAGCGCACATCTATTCCCATCGTATATGCATTGATTTCGAGATCTTATCTCAGGGAGACAATCGGTGCCAATAATGCCACTAATACATCCTAGTGCTTCCTCTTTCTTCGATTATCGAGATTAGGTAGAAGAAACCCATGCCGATCATCTTCTAATTTAAGCTATTTGGCTCAAATCTAAAAAGAAAATGCAAAAAGAGATTGCTTGACTAAGATCTGAGCTTGCACTTTCAAGGTCTGAAATAGCGATGAGATGGTTAGACTTCCAGCCGAGGTTGCTAAGTTGAGGGAGATGCTTGCCTAGAATCCTCATTTTGACAATTTTGTAACATATTTGGTGAGTCGTGATGCTTTAGATGTTGAAAGAGTGATGATAAACCAAGCTATCTGGATTAGTACTTTGTTTGAATGCCTTGACTTTTTTTCAATTTCTTACCATAACGTTTGATGGGTTGTGTGTTGTATTCCCGTTTTTTGCATTTTATTGTCATTATTTGAATGTATGCAAAACATTGAAAGATTTAATGCAAAGAAAATTGGTTTTGTACTTACTTGGCCTCAAGTATATTTATTATTCTTGAAAACACAAAGTTTTGTTAAATAAGTCCTAAATTTGTTGTCATTAGCCAAAATAGTAGTTTTTTGAAATTTTATGAAATTTCTTTATCGAATGAGTACGATAAACTCAGAGTTTGCGAAAATTTTTGTTGTGATGGTCTTAGTGTTTTTGCCAACCACAAGGGATACAAACATCAATGGTTCTTTTGGTTCCTTTAGAGTCATCCCCAATACCCTAGTACTAGAAGACTATTCTCTATTCGGGTCTCAGGATTTTTGGAAATATTTTACCATTCACAGTTTATACTCTTGCAGGCCAGGAGTTTTTTTTTTTTTGCTTTATTGCCCCTGGTGCCAATTATGATTTTTAATAGACCTAATTTCCACGTCTTTGTGCATCAACTTTCTTTTAGGTTTTCATCGTGCCAATGATTCTGATCTTCCCATAGTCTAATTCTTTTACTCACGGATCCCTTTCAAGTTTTCACTATACCCTTTCAAATTATGTTTGTATTTTCTTTGGATTTTTTCATTATGATTCTTACTAGGAGTCTCTGTGTTTTTGTGGCTTGGTGACTCAAGTTGAGTTGCGAGATTGGCGATTTTACTCTTGTAGTGGAACTCTTTTTTGAGCAATCAATCTAGATGAGCTCTTCAATTTTTTGACGACTTCTCGTAGTCGCTAACTCAAGTTGAGCTATGAGATCGATTACTCTACACTTCAAGATGCTCTTTTTCGAATATCCAATATAGATTCCCCTCTCGAATTTTCCAAAGACTAATAAGACTTGAGGTCTGGATCGAGCTGCAAGATCAATGGTACCTCAAACATTTCCCTGATTTGAAAAGACTTTTAGTGGGATGAAACATTGGCTGATGCTAATGGAAGGATGCAAAAATATGTTAGGGTCTAGGTTTATTTCAAATGGGATGGATACGGGATTTTGTCTATTTTTATTTTGAAAATTTCATCTATGTCTTCTCCAAGTGGCTAACGAACTTGTTTAGGCTGGAGATTTGGGTCGAGCTTAAGATCAGATGTTCAAGTTTTGATTTTTTTTTTTTTTGTATTTTTAGCAGTTCATACTTTATCGTCATGTGGGCCAGGAGTAAGTCGATTCTTTAGTGATTCTCATATTTTTTTTCTCTAATTTTTTTTGTAATGTTGACTTATCCAAGTCTTAGGTTAAGAAATGAACGTGATGACTCAAAAGGGGTTGGATAGTTGTCTTTAGGATAGCAAGGATGACCTTTCGTCTTCTTAAGATTAGATCTTAGACATAATATTTCTTTATGGTGTTGGTATTGATCGAAATCTTTTTCAAAACAAGGTCTCGTAACGAGAACTCTCTAGGTTTGACTTTTTTATTGTATGCACGAGCTATTCTAACTAATAGATCTTTTTGTGGCAAATGACTGCAAGGAGATTTTCTTCAATAAAATTTAATTAGTCAAATCGAGCTTAAATCTATTCAGCTTCATCCAACTCTAGTTTTTTTAAGATTCAGAGGGAGGGGATCTCAATTTCTTTGGGCAAGACTGCCTCCATTCCATATACTAGCGAATTTGGCATTACCCTAGTTGAAGTTTAAATGAGGTTCGATAGGCGTGAAGTGCAATAGACAGTCGTGCCAATCTTTGTATATAACTACCATATTCTTGATGATGTTCTTGTTGGCTATCGCAACGACTCCATTCATCTTGGGTCTATAGGGTACCGAGTTGTGATGAGTGATCTAGAAGTCTTCACACATCTTTATCATATCCTTATTCTTGAGATTTTTGGCATTGTCTATTATTATTCCACTATAGAGCCCATATCGACAAATGATATTGTTCTTGAAAAACTTCAAGATGTTGGTTTTCATGACATTAGCATAGGATGTCGCTTCCACCCATTTGGTGAAATAGTCGATAGCAACCAAGTTGAAGTGGTGCCCATTTGCAACATTCGACGAAATATGTCTGATGACGTCCATACCTCAAAACAAGAAGGGCCAAGGCGTGGTCATGTTATACAATTCTAAAAGTAGAGTATTGATCTTCTTGGCATAAATGGCATTTTTGGACATGCTGATAGCAATCACTTTCCATTGTTATCCAGTAATACCCCATCCTCATAATCTTCTTAGCAGCAAGTGACCATTCATGTGAGGTGCGCAAACTCCATCATGTACGATTTCTATTAGTCATTTTGCTTCTACTTCTGCTTTTGCTACACATCGGAGTAGGACTTCATGATGTAATTTCTTATATAGAATACCATTGCTCAAGAAGAATTGGCATGTTAATTTTTTAATGGTCCTTCAATCATTTGGGATTACATCTGGTAGGAGGTTTCAATCTTCGAGGTATGCCTTAATGTTTGAGTACCATGACTTCTCTTCGGGCTCTTTTACTTCTACAGGTAGACAATAGGGCAACTCATCTTGATTTTTGATCTCAATGGGGTTGATGACTAGGTCTTCTGAGATACTAATCATGGAGGCATGTGTAGCTAGTGCATCTGCAAATTGGTTATTAGCTCTCGACATGTATATGAATGAAATCCTATTGAAGTTTGAACTTAACTCTTCGAGGTTCTTGTGGTAATGGATGAATCTTTGCTCTCGGGTCTTCCATTCTCCGCTCATCTGATAGATTACTAGGCTTAAATCTCTAAATACATCAATTTCATCCACCTCAAGATCTAATGTTGTTTTCAACCCTGTTATACATGCTTCGTATTCTGCCTTGTTGTTGTAGCATTGAAACTTCAATCTGATGGCGATTGGCATGTGGGACCCATCTGGATTAATCAAGACTGCCTTTAATGTGTTCCCTTTCTGATTTGCTATTCTGTCAAAATACATTTTCCAGTCTCGTTCTTCATATTGTCCTTAATCTCAATGAGTGATATGGCTTTGTCAGGAAAGTTTTTCTTTAATAGTTCGTAATTGGGCAACAGGTGCTCGGTTAAATGGTTGGTAATGGCTTGTCCTTTGATGGCCTTTTAGTGACAAAGGTGATGTCAAACTTAGATAACAATAGCTATCATTTCATAGTGAGACCAGTTAACGCTGGTTTCTCGAAAAAAATACTTTAAGAGGTCTATCTTGGCGATTGGCATGGTTGAGTAACTAAGTAGATAATGGCGTAGTCTTTGAGTTGTCCATAAAAATACACAAGTACTCTCAAGTATCAAATATTTCACTTCGTACTTAGTAAATTTCTTTTTGAGATAATAGATGTCTTGTTCCTTTCACAATGATTCATCATGTTACCTTAGTACACATTCCATTGACATCTCTTGCACTGAGATGTACATCAACAAAGGTCACCTTGCCATAGAAAGGACCAAAATTAGTGGGTTGAGTAGGTATTGCTTAATCTTGTCGGATGCTTCACTATTTTGACGATGAACCCAATAACTTGCCATAGAAAGGATCAAAATTAGTGGGTTGAGTGGGTTGATAGTCCTTGTTCCATTATTTTGACGTGTCCTTTCTGAGTAGCTTGAAGACTGGATCACAGATAAGTGTGAATTGAGCAATGAACTGGTTAATGTATTGTATTCTTCCTAGAAAAGTTCTAACATCCCTCTCTGAAACATGCAATTTCATTTCAAGGACATATTTGATTTTTGCCAAGTTTATCTTAATACCTCTTCTGCTGACGATGAACCCCATAACTTGCCTGATATCCTTTCTCAGTAGCTTGAAGATTGGCTTACAAATAGGTGTGAGTTTAGCAATGAATCGGGTGATGTACTGTATTTTTCCTAGAAAAGCTCTAACATCCTTCTTTGTAGCAGACACCTTCATTTCGAGGATATATTTAATTTTTTCGGATCTATCTCGATGCCTTTTCTATTGATGATAAACCCCAATAGCTTGCCTGATGTTGCCCTGAATGCACATTTTGTAGGGTTAAGCCTTGGGCTATACTTCCTTAGCCGGTCGAAAAACTTCTTCAGATTTACTGGATGTTCTTTTTCTATGCCGGATTTATCAATCATGTCATATACGTAAACCTCCATTTCCTTATGAATCATGTCATGGAATAACACGATCATCGCATGTTGATAAGCTTCCCTGCGTTTTTTTACTTGAATGGCATGACTTTGTAGTGGAAAGTGCCCTAAGGTGTGATGAATGCGGTATTTTCCTGCTCTTCTTCTGCCATTTTTATCTGATTATAGCTTGAGAAATTATCCATAAATGAGAATATACCGTGTTATGTTATACTGTCAACTAGAGTGTCGATGTATGGTAGTGGAAATTCATATTTAGGATTGGCTTTGTTCAGGTCCTGATAGTTAACACATATACGTACTTTCTCGTCTTTCTTAGATACTAGGACGACATTAGCTAGCCACTGGGGGTATGTAAAAACTACAAGAAATCCTGCTTGGAACTGCTTTATGACCTCATCCTTGATCTTGAGGGTCTATTCCAGCTTTAATCTTATCAATTTTTGCTTGGTCAACTTGTTTCCGGGAGTGATTGGTAATTTGTAAACGATGAGATATGTATCTAACCCAGGCATGTCTTTTTATGACCATGCAAAGATGTCTTGATAATTCTATAAGAGTTCGATCATTTCTCCCTTTTGTCGATATGTTAGTAAGGCTTTGATCTTGATGATTCGTGGGTCCTTTTTGGTACCAAGATTAATTGAATCTGTATCATCAATGTTTGGCTGAACACCTTTCTCTTAATGTTCTACCAAGTTTTTTATTTCTTTAGGTGGGTATTTCATTTTGTCCTCAAACTCTTCTTCGATCCCCATGAGGTCAAAATCAAGTTTGAGATCAAAATCATACTCGTCCCTTCCAAACTCCATTCTATCTGAGTACTCTTTTGATCAAGACAAATCTCTCGAAAACTTTTCTTTTGAGTTTTGGAAAATATCAATTTTTTTCAATTTTGAAAGGTTTTTTATTTTTTGGTTTTTGAGGTATTTTTTATTTTTTTGATTTTTGAGGAATATTAAATTTTTTGTTGCTTTTTGGATATCTGAAATAAGAAAAACAATCATGAAAATTTATTAGTAAAGATAGGGAGTCCTCAAAATAGTCTTTCCTCAAGGATGAGGGCTCATTATGGTCCTCGGCCAAATTAGATTTGTGTAACGACGTTTTTTAGGCTTCAACAGCCCCAAGGGTTAAAGGAAATTATTCCCAATTGTGTAAGATTTCCTCTTCTCTGATAGGATAGATGAAGTGGGAAGGTTGGTTCAGAGATGACCATTACCCCCAACTGAGTGCTGCCAGAGTCGGGCATGGTCCCTTCATAGCTAGATGGGATGATGATTGAACTCTAATCAATAATGATGGGGAAAGGTGTTTCTTTCATAGTGATTTTTTGCTTTTGTGGGCTCTCTTATTATCTCTTGTAAATTCTCGTTGGAATCCCTATTGAATAGGATATCAATGCCTTCCACGAGGGAAGGTCAGGACTCATCAATCGGGTCTTCTTAAATACATTTGGATTTGAGACTTACAGTTCTCAACTTTCTGGTTGGCTTTGTTGGCAGTTGTTCTAATATGTTGTTGGGTCTGGCTTGTGATTTAGAGAAGCTGACACCAATATGAGGAACCTTGCCTAGATTCCAGACATTTGGTTCACAATTTTGTTTTCTCACTAACCGGAATTCTCTCTTCTTGTCATTCATATCTTATATGTCTCTTTTTGTAGGCCTATATCCCAAACTACAATAAGGGTATGTTTCTTCGCTACGACCAGCAAGACTTTCCCTTTTCTTCCCAGTCCTAACCCCTGTTTGGGTCAGTAACCTTCCTTCTTTAAGACCCATCCGACCGTCAGATTTGCCCTTAATAATTTTGCCCTTACTTTCTCCTTTCTCTTCTCGATTTGATTAACGGTTGCTAACTGGTAAGAATGGTACAATGACTTGTCCTTTGTCATTTTTATGTTTATAAAAGATACCTCCGGTACTCTCCCAGTCGAGATTGGGTTATTTGCTAAGATTGGTATCATCCTTTGTCCCATGATAAACTTGACTTTTGGTGCAAAAAGGAAGGTACTGCCCCTACAATGTGGATTCATGGCCTTCTTAGCAGTGAGTTGCATGTCATTGATATTTCCATGACCTCGAATGTTACCTCAAAGGTATAAGGGCCGATAGTGATTTGCAGGTCCACTTCTCCTAAAGAATTCCTTCTTAAACTGTCAATACCTCGGACGACCTTATTGTTGGCTTTGACATGAGACCAGTCTGCATTGAGTTTGTGAAAAATTTCGAGAGGATAGACATTGAGTACCAAGCCATTATCGATTAATACTCTGGTGACCATCATTCCTTTACTCATGACCATGATATTTAAAGGTGTGCCCTCATCCCTCTGGCACGAATTTGCCTTCTCTGAAGATAATGGGATTGGGAGCCATGATCTGACTTATGAAATTATGGGCTTTGTACTGTGTCTAAACCTAGAGGGGGTGAATAGGTAAATTACAAATTTAGTCTTAGAATCACCCTACGAAATTACGAGTGTCTTGAATATACTAAAATGGATACAACATAGAGATGCACAAGATTATAAAAGAATAACGGTTTTTATACCCATGATGCAACACTCCTACAAATTGCCATGGTTGACCGAGCAATATATGACCAGCATGCATTGGTGCCACATCACAAATAACCTCATCAACATACTTGTCTATTGAGAAAGAAACCCGAACTTACTTGTGTACCTTCACTTCTCCACAATCATTCAGCCATTGTAACTTATACGGTTTAGGATGTTTCTGCCATTTCAAATTCAACTTCTCTACCAACAAGGTACTAGCAAAATTGGTACAACTCTTACTATCAATAATCAATGTACAGACTTTATCCTTCACGTGGCATCTTGTGTGAAAAATATGCTCACGTTGCTCCTTATCTCATTCATCCTTAGGCTGTATACTCAAAGCTCTCCTGGTGACAAGTAAATCACCATGCACAGGCTCTTCTACTTCAACATCAGAACAATCCTCTAATGGAGGCATCTTGTTGTCACTTGAACTAGCACTTTCAATGTCTCCGTTTGCCAATACAACTATAACCCTTTTGTTTGGGTATTCAGAAGCAATGTGTCCGAACCCTTGGCACCTAAAACACTTAATCTAACGTGACTTAAGAAGAGGCTTTGTTTCAGGTCTATCTTTAGGAATAGAAATCGAAGTCTTCGACTTTGCGTCTTCTTTTGGTTTGAAAGGAATTTTGTTATCCTCCCAATTTGGTCTCCACGGATTATTAGAAGATGATCCAGATCTGAACCTTCTAGACTTGATTTGCTTTTCCACTTTAATGGCTTTGTGCAGTAACTCTTCCATCTCCACATAATGGTGCAACTCAACCACATCAGCAATCTATTTGTTCAATCCGACAATGAATCTAGCCATGGTTACTTTTCTATCTTTCTCTATGTTTGCTCTAATCATGGCAATCTTTATTTCTTTATAATAATCCTCTACACTCATGGAACCTTGAACCAGCCCTTGCAATTTGATATACAAATCTCGATAGTAATGGCTAGGAATAAATCTTTTACGTATCACTGACTTCATCTCATCCCATGATCGAATAAGTCTCTCACCATTTCTGCGCCTATTGATCACCAATTGATCCCACCATATACTAGCATAGTTTGTAAATTCCACGACGGCTAGCTTTATTTTTTTATCCTATGAATAATTATGACAATTAAAAATGTGCTCAACCTTTCTTTCCCACTCCAAATATAATTCAGGATCATTCTTTCTGTGAAAGGTCGGAATCGTCATCTTTATGCTACCCAAATTATTATCTTCTTTGAAATCAACTTTCATATCCCGTCGATAATGTACTCTCTCCGCTTCGGAATGAACATCTTCTTCTTCGTCGAACTCATGTTTTCGATATGATTTGGATTCATAAGGATTTCATATTGTCCAACATTGAATTCAACAATTTAAATTGGTCATGAACGGCCTTGATAAATAATTTCAGGTCGGTCTCATGTGGTTCTCCTCCTTCCTTCCTCATGGTTGAAACCTGTAATTTTAAATAAATGAAAACAACAAAAGAATACAACAATGTTGTAAGTCCTAGAAAGTGATGAAAACGATGGAATTGAAGGTCGAAACGGTATGAAACATGGCTATGCCTAATTGAACTTGTAGATCTTGAAAAGAGCTTCGATTTGATATGCACTAATAGTCGTTCCAATATCCGGATCAAAAGTTATGGCCATTTGAAGTTAGCAACTCCAATTTTATCGATTTTTCTGTACTACGAACAACGAATATCAATCCTTTTTTTTTTCGAAGAGAACGTGATGAACAGCAAGAAGCAAATATAGACAACCAATAACGATTTCTTATTTTTTTTTTATCTCAGCCCAACAAAATCAATATTACGAAATAAATTTTCTGAAAACAAGATCAAGGATGATCTAGGTAATCACGAATTTGTGTTGTTGTTGTTTTTTTTTTTTTTTTTTTTCAAACAATCTTAATGTACTTAACACGCTGAATATAGCAACAAACTATGAAAATTTGTCCTTAAATTGTAATCTGATTTCAACTCTAACGTTGAATTTGGTGAACAAACTACAGCAAACAACAAACTATGTGAATCAGTGATAGCAACCTTGACGTTTCTGGAGTTCTTTTTTATATATATATATATATATAAAAAAAACCTTATGAATACGTTATGGACCAGCCAGAAATTTTGATGTTCAAACAAGATGACATTCGCCACTTTGTTATTTTAAGAAAAAAACAAACGCAAAATTCAGCAACAAAGTGACAAACGCAGTGGCTGAGTTTCATCAAGAAACTTTGGGGACAACAAGATTGAGCAATTATCACGATGAGAACAACAAGAACGTTCAAGAACAGTAAAGATGCTGGTTCTTTGAAGATGGTTGAACAGATTTTTTTTTTTTTTTTATAGCATGATTTTTTTTTTCTCTAATCTCAATATTGAATGCACGAAACAGCAAACAATTAACTCAGCAAGGAAGAGCCAACACCTTTATGAACAGCAATAAAAGAAAAACCAGCAAGAAAAAAATAAAAATAAATATATATATATATATATATATATATATATATATATATATATATATATATATAGGGTCGGGTTCTTACGACTCCTATTATGACTCACATTGTGACACAGCGTTTTGTCTTATAGGGGCAAAAATATTTGGAATAGGCTGATTTTTTGTGAGGATGATCTCTATGGTGAGGAGATCATCCTTGCCAAAAATCAGCTCATTATGAAACTTCTAGACCGTCCAATTTTTGTTGAAAAATTATAGACTGTCCAATTTTTGTAAATCAATTTTGATGGGGTTAGAAGTTTTTGAATGGGATGATTTTTTGCCAGGATGATCCCCTCATCACAGAGATCATTCTCACAAAAAATCAGCCAATTCCAAACATTTTTGCCCATATAAGACAAAACGGTGTGTCGCAATGTGAGTCGTAATAGGGGTCGTAATAACGCTGTTCATATATATATATAAACGTTATGAACAGCCCTCTTTAGAAGGACGTTGATCCTTATAAAGGTTGAACAGCAAAAAAACAAAAAAAAAAAAGAATGTTCTTAAAAAAACTATATCAACTTCCTTCAAGAGTTTTTCTGCAATTTAAAACCTTCTATACATGAATTGGAATGAAACACATCAAAGAAGAAACCAATTCTAGCAATATCAATATATGTTATTGTTGTTTTTTTTTTTTTCTGAATTTCCAGCAAGAACAAAAACAGCAAGAAATATTTTCTAGTTCAATAGCAAGTTATATTCTATTGATTGCAGCAACATCAATGGCGGAAAAAAAAAACACAGCAATGCCTATGGTGATGAACACACAACATTAATGGACAAGAATACAGCAAGAACGGTGACTATATACTCTCTCAAGAAACGTTTATGTTCAACACATATTCGGTATGAATTTGACGAAGAATTTACAACAACTTTGACAATGGAATTGATGATTTAATTCTATAAAAACAACGTAATCTCCAACAAATGATTTACTATCAAGAATTTAAAAATCGTTGTAACAACAAGATATCCAACAAGTTGTTTGCTGATTTATATTATATCGCCCAAAAGATAGAACAACATATATAGTTTTTGAACAATAAAAAAAATGTATAACAGCAACAAAGAATGTTTCTCTTCCATTAAGAATGCATCAAGAATGGGTTTTGAAATCTAAAAACCTGGTTTATCCAGCCATCCTTGGTTTTGAATTGGAATGAATGTTTGTTGGGAAGCAAGATCTACCCCCGTTATTCTCCAATTCGAATGTCGCTCGAACCAAATCTTCAAAGAATTCCTTCAATAATGATCTATTTTCCAGCAATCTTGGTCCTCTGATACCAAATGATATGTTTCCTCTTCAATTAAGAAAGCATCAAGAATGGGTTTTGAAATCTAAAAACCTGGTTTATCTAGCCATCCTTGGTTTTGAATTGGAATAAATGTTTGTTGGGAAGCAAGATCTACCCCCGTTATTCTCCAATTCGAATGTCGTCCGAGCCAAATCTTCGAAGAATTCCTTCAATAATGATCTATTTTCCAGCAATCTTGGTGCTCTGATACCAAATGATATGTTTCCTCTTGGAAACTCCTCTTGATGATCTCTTTTAGGAATCTTTAATTCGAAGGAAACACAAGTTGTGTAGAAATAAGAGATGATGTTGATCGGATTAGAACCTTAAGGAAACTATGTCCTTAAAACCCCAACTTTGAGACACCAAAAGGATAATCACTCCTTTGATAAGTCGAAGATTCATGCATTTCTTCAAGAACTCAAGCAAGAACTCATACAAGAACTCATAAAGAACTAATAAAGAACACATGAAGACTTAAGAAACTTCTTGAATAAACTTGAAAGAATTGCTCATAAAAATGAAAATTATAAATTGTGTCTCAATTACAAGATGAGGTGCTCTTTTATAGACAAATTAGATCAAGATTGGTTCTAATTAGTCGTTGAAAAAATAAAGAAAATCTAATTAGTCCTTAGGAAATAAAGAAATCAAAACTACGAACAATTAAAACATAAAAATTTTCAATTAACCCTTGCATCCAAATTGATCTCTTGCATAAAAAGATAGTTGACCATCCTTGATGAAACTTTGATATCTCCAAAGTTAGCCTTAGAATCTTCTAGAATGGCCTCTTTGTATTGTACATCCACAATCAAGCCTTGCAATGCCTCTTCCATCCTCTTTGTCCTTGCCCTAGTTATCGGACCGTTAATTCCTTGCAATGGTTCTTGAGAAGACTTGGAAACATCAACTGGATTTATTGGGTCAGCAACTCGATCTTCATTAGTAGAACTTTCCAAAAAAATTCGTTCATTACTCTTTCACCCTGGGTAGGTAGAGTAAGACTCCCAAAAAATTAGTTCATTACTCTTTTTCTCCGAGTAGGTAGAGTAGAACTTCCCAAAAAAATTAGTTCATTACTCTTTCACCCTGGGCAGGTAGAGTAGGACTCCCAAAAATATTAGTTCATTACTCTTTCAATCCGAGTAGGTAGAGTAGAATTTCTCAAAAAATTAGTTCATTACTCTTTCACCCTGGGCAAGTAAAGTAGAACTTCCCAAAAAAATTAGTTCATTACTCTTTCACCCTAGGCAAGTAGAGTAGCACTCCCAAAAAAAATTAGTTCATTACTTTTTCACTCCGAGTAGGTAGAGTAGAACTTCCCAAAAAATTAGTTCATTACTCTTTCACCCTAGGCAGTTAGAGTAGGACTCCCAAAAAGCTTAGTTTATTACTCTTTCACTCCAAGTATGTAGAGTAGAACTTCCCAAAAAAATTAGTTCATTACTCTTTCATTCCGAGTAGGTAGAGTAGAATTTTCCAAAAAATTAGTTCATTACTCTTTTACCCTGGGCAAGTAAAGTAGAACTTCCCAAAATAATTAGTTCATTACTCTTTCACCCTGGGCAGGTAAAGTAGGATTCCCAAAAAAAATTAGTTCATTACTTTTTCACTCCGAGTAGGTAGAGTAGAACTTCCGAAAAAATTAGTTCATTACTCTTTCACCCTGGGCAGGTAGAGTAAGACTCCCAAAAAGTTTTGTTCATTACTCTTTCACTCCGAGTAGGTAGAGTAGAACTTCTAAAAAAAAAATTAGCTCATTACTCTTTCACCCTGGGCAGGTAGAGTAGGACTCCCAAAAAAATTAGTTCATTACTCTTTCACTCCGAGTAGGTAGAGAGTAGAACTTCCTAAAATAATTAATTCATTACTCTTTCACACTGGACAGGTAGAATAGGACTCCCAAAAGACTTAGTTCATTACTCTTTCACTCAGAGTAGGTAGAGTAGAACTTCCCAAAAAAATTAGTTCATTATTCTTTCACCCTGGGCAGGTAGAGTAGGACTCCCAAAAAAATTAGTTTATTACTCTTTCACTCCGAGTAGGTAGAGTAGAACTTTCCAAAAAAATTAATTCATTACTCTTTCACCCAAGATAGATAAAGTAGAACATTAAACATTTTCTCAAGTTTATGCTCAGATTTTTCTCAAACCTCAAATTTTTCTCAAGTTTTGTTTAAAGTCAAATTTTTTCTCAGGTTTTCCAAGATTTTATGTTTTGCTCAGATTTTACTCAGTTTTACTCGGATTGAGATTGATCTCAGATTTCAAGTGCACACACGTGCACATTTTTTTCATAAATAAGGAGAACCTTCTAAAATTCAAGGATTTGACACCGTCAGTGAGAGTTTGCACTCAAGGAACTGACAATTTTTTAGTTCGATGAGAGTTTTACCCTCAAGGATCCGAACATCCTGACGAATTGCTAAAGTAGGTGCAAAATGAACTGTCACTAGCCTTGGCATTCGGATATCGCACTATTTACCAAAATAGATTTGCTATCTAGTTTGCTTCAACCCTCTGCAAAAGAGGGGCATTTGTAGACACTTCATTTTCACACTCGCCTGATTAATCAACTCGTCAACTCGATTGTAACGGTTCCCAATGATGGATGTTTATTCCAATGCTTTATTTGTTACTAGATATGTTTCAGAAATTCGGATGAGGTATCTCAAACTGATAAAACTATAGAAATCACACTACGCTAGAAAAATATAACCCCAAAAACATAGAAATCATCATCTTGCCAACAAAAAGAAGCTTTACAATTAAAATTACTAAAAAATGATCAAATTACCAAAATACCCCTAACTTCAAAACATCCTTAGAGCCTACATTACGCATAGAAAAACCTTTTCAAACACATAAAACAACAAATCAAAATCAAATAAATCATTTTGCCAATTTTCACAAAATTCAATAAAATGACGAAAATGCCCCTCATAAAGTTCACGACCATTTCGCACAAAAAACTTCATAAATGACATAAACCAATATTCCCACTAAATTCCTTACGAAAAAACGATTCCAAAACATCTCCAAATATTGAAAAACGACTTAAAACGCAAAAAATCCTCTCCGAGGGCAAAATGATAATTTTACAATTTTAATAATTAAAATTTTTGAAATTAATAATTAAAATATTAATTAATGTATAGTGAAATCCTAATTAAAATTAAAGTCAATCAAGTAAGACTAAAGTCAACCTTAAAGTTAATCAAGTAAGACTAAAGTCAAGAAATTAAAGTCAATCAAGTAAGACTAAAGTCAATCGAGTAAGACTAAAGTCAAGATCTTAAAGTCAATCAAGTAAGACTAAAGTCAATCAAGTAAGATTAAGGTCAAAATCTTAAAGTCAATCAAGTAAGACCAAAGTCAAAATCTTAAAGTCAATCAAGTGAGACTAAAAGTCAAAATCTTAATAGAATTCTAATTAAATAATAACTCTATTTAAAACAATCACAATTAAATAATAACTCTACCTAAAACAATTCTAATTAAATTATAACTCTACAATTCTAATTAAACACTAACTCTATCTAAATAAGCACTTAAAAAAATCTATAAATAGGGGTCCTTACAACTTATTTTCGTATGAAAAAATAAATCCTAGAAAAAATAAGTCAAAAAGCTTCCCTAGCCTCCCATAACCCTAATTTTAAAGCCCCAACTCTTTACCTAACATCCATACCTCAATTTTAGCTAGAAAAAACACCTAGAAACTCTTTCAAAACACCCCAGAAATCCATAAAAAAAATTAGAAAAATTCAGAAGGAAATACTTTGTTTTGGAGATACGAAACGAATTTGGTGACAGAACGAAGCGAGAAGTACTGTACGAAGAACTATTCTACCAGATCTGAGGGAACAAGACCGTTGTCTTCATAAAGGTAAAGATTTAAATTTTTTTATTGATTAGGTCTTTTTAGCAATGTAGTTCTATTTGAGAATTAGTAGAGACCGGCGTTTACCGGGCGGGATTGGTGCCTAACACCTTCCAAACCTATAATGTGATCCCCGAACTAAGTTATTTTTTAAGTAGATTAGTTATTTTTATTTGTTTAGGGTCGATGTTCGGTTCATAGACCTTAATAACTAGGTGGCGACTCCCAAACCTCAAAGGTCAAAGTGGATCTGCACATCCCGCAGATCGAGGGCGCTTTCATCATCCTAGATACTTGAAATAACGATCTCAACACATAAAACTACTAGGCATTGAGGCTTGATATTTTTTAGGGTGGGGTGATTTGTGCAATGGGCTATGCTGGCAAGTTCTCATGCATTCCTTTCTTTCATTTTTTTTCTTCATCATCGACCCTTTCACAAGTATGTTATGAAAAAAAAGTAAATAAATATTACAACATTTCATATGTAAACAAAGAAAATACAAACAACAAACGACATTAGCAAACAAAATAAATTTTTTTTTTCAAAATGACTGAATTGACATAAGAGTTAAACCTAATATCCCTAATGGAGTTGCCAGCTATAGATGCGTGATTTTCAATTTCCAAATATCACTTCTACAAAGGATTGGAGTAGCCACTATTCATTTTTGTAAAAGGGTGCAAATGATAAAACACCAATCCACCTAAAAGTATAGTTTTGGCATTTAGTGACTCTCATACCGGAAAACATCGATCCACCTAAGATCGAGGTAAGCGGTCTGATTAAAGAAAGGGAAAGGTGTTAAGCACCCCTTTCTTTCCACCAATTGATGGAAACCTCTAAAAGTAACTTGATCATTTTGAAATAAATAAAATAAAATAGTCGCAAACTTAGTAATTTTTACCTTAAAAAGGAATTTATTATCGACTTGGATTATAAGGATCATCTTATTGAAGGAGATAATCCTCATAGAATTTAGCCTTACGAACATAATATATTTTCTTTGGAAAAGTATTGGCTAATGGTTGTGGGTCTATTCTCATAGGTTGAAAAGGACTCGAATCCTGATTACCTCAAAACAAGTTAGAGGGTTTAAAACGATTTTCTTTTGAAAGTGGTCACAACCCCTGTACTTTCAACTGAACAAAAATACAATCTATCGGAGATAGGGGAAGGGGATCATCACATCTTAGGGGTCTTTCTAAAAGAAAACTTAAAGATGTCAGGGGTGAGGTAGAAGAGGGAAGTGGATAGGGGAGAGAAGGGGGTGCAATATTCCTTCTAACCCACGTTTTGAGGCCTTTATTTGTTCCTTCTTTCCTTTCTTCTTCTTCTTTTGTACTTTCTTGAGTCCGTAGTAGAATTAGGAGAATATGTTTTAAGATGATGTGAGAGTGTGATAATAGAGTAGAAGAGAGTTGAGGGAAATTTTTTTAATCTTAGACTTGGTACTCTTTTTTAGGAGGTGGGGGGTATTTGTAGGGATGGAATGTTACTTTTGAGGGTAGAATGCGATGAAAAAATAAAAGAATAGAGAATGGCATAAGGTTTGAGGGTAAGGGGTGTGAAATTTAGAGTTGGGATGTGGGTATTTGTGGAATATGAGTAAATAGATGGTTTTTGATCCAAATGGTTTGAATCCTCCCCAATCCATTTGGGTTGGGTATTTCATGAGGTGAAATAATGTGATGTTTGGTCGAAAGAATGTGATTGAGTGTTAGGTGGGATGAGGGGTGTGGTGTTTGGTTAAGAAAATGGGTTGTTTAAGGAATTAGGTGATTAGGTTTTGGAAAGGTGAAGTAGATGGTGGCAAGTATCCAATGGGTATGAAGATGGATTGTTTAGGTGAGTTGATTGGAGGGAAGGCGTGTGGGGATGGCTTGTGAGAATGGGTTGAAGGTGAATGATAAGATAAAGGTATGGGTTGTGATGTGGGTTGGTAGTGTTGTTAGAGAAAAGTGATGGATTATGACATAGAATGTGGGGGTAGAAAAGTAATGATTTTTGGGAGGTGAGTTGTGGTGAGGACAAGTATCCATTTGATGAACAAAGGTTGATTGGTTGATGTGGATAATGGTTTGTAGATTAGGGTTATGGATGTGGGCTTTGGTATGTTCAGCTTAGGATTTTAGAGAAGGCTTAAGTTGTTGGATTTTGTTCATTTTAAGGTAGGGTTTAATGGGTTTAAAAGCGAATGGGTTTTAGGGTTTGGGTTATGTGGGTTTAAGGTTAAGCTAGGTTAGGGCCTTAGCTAGGGTTGAGTTCATGTGAGGTGAAAAATGATTTTTAGGAAATTGAGGGTCGGTGAGCTTTAAACGGGCTTGAGGTAGTTTCAATTCTGAAAGTGGAACGGTGAAAGATGGGGAAAGTAGGGGGTATGCCAAGCCTCATTGTGGGTCCATTAGACTTTTAGGGTCTTGGGAGCCTTCGAATTGATCAAAATGCTACATTTTGATGATTTGAGCTTTTTAGGCCATCGGTAAATTTTATTAGAAAAATCAAATTCTTTTATCCTTTCGAGTGGGGGGCCCATTCAAATTGGGGTGTTTACAAGATCAATTATTGTTTTTCGTTTAGAACCTACCATTTTGATTTCAAATTGGTAACTATTCCTAATGGAGATCGAGTTGATGTTCCCAAGTTTTCTCAAAAATCATTGTAAGGAATTGGCTAGGACAAAGACAAAGAGGATGAAAGAGGCATTATAAGGCTTGATCGTGGATATACAATACAAAAAGGTTGTTTTAAAAGATTCTAAGACTAAATTTGAAGATGTCAAAGCTTCACCTAGGATGATCAACTATCTTTTTATGCAAGGGAGCGATTTGGAAGATTAAATTGGATAGAAGGGTTAATTGGGAATTCTATGTCCTAATTGTCCTTAATTTTAGTCTTTTAATTTCTAAGGACTAATTAGGTCCAATCCTCATCTAATTTGCCTATAAAAATAGGCCATGTGTTATATTTGAAACACAATTTTAATTCTAAGAATTTGAAGTTTATTCAAGAAGCTTATACTTGTCTTCATGTGTTCTTCTTTATGAGTTCTTGTTGGAGTTCTTGATCGAGTGCATGAATCTTCGACTTATCAAAGGAGTGATCAACTTTTGTGGTATCTCAAGATTGGGATTTTAAGGACATAGTTTCCTTAAGGTTCTAATCCGATCAACATCAATTTGTTCCTAAGCAATTTAGAACATTTCGAAGCCATCAAATTCAAGGTTTCTAGAGGAGATCGTCTAGAGGAATCCATATCAATGGAGTACATCTAAAGGGGTTCATATCATTTGGTATCAGAGCACAACGATTGCTGGAAAACGGATCATTATTGAGGAAAACTCTACGAAGATTTGGGTTAATGTGATATTCGAATTGGAGATTCAACGGGATAGATCTTGCTCCCCAACAAAATTTAAACCAAATCGAAACCAAAAGGTTGCTGGAAAACAGGTTTTTCTTCTTTCAAAACCCATTTTGTTATGTTCTTGATTGGAAACCATGAACATTTATTGAAAGTTCATCAAAGAAACAACGACATATATTGATTTTGCTTGAATTTATATCTTCTTTGTCGTGTTACAATTAAAAATTCATTTCGAATTAATCTGTCATACATTCTTTAAAAAAAACAAGTGGTATAACCAAATCTTTAAAACGACATTCTTTCTTGCTGAAATTCTGGGGATTTCGTTTAAAAAGAAATAAAATCCATATCTGATCAAGGAAAATTCAGACCAGTCACGACATTTTTATAAAACTTCAGAAACATCCTACTAAAGAGGAATGAGTCCCAACGTTTTTTGCTGAAAAATTTAGAACAACTTTAATAAAGACAAAAAATAAATAAATAAATAAATAAAACTCTTGACGTTGTTATGTTGCTGCTTTCATTTATTGCTGTCTTTTTTTTCACTTCTTTTTTTCTTTTATAATGTTTTTTAATGGTTTTGATGTTCTTATTTGTTGTTGTTTTCTTTTGTTGTGTTGAGTTGGGCGATAAAATATAAAGAGAAGAATACTTGCTGTTTCACAACAATTTAAATATATATATATATATATATATATATATCGTGATCTTGCTGGATTATTCATGTTGTTTCATAAAGATTTCATCTGCATTCTTCAACAAACATTCTTGAAATTCGTTCTTACGTGTTCAATAACACACTGTTTGCTGGGACTTAATCAACAATTCCATTGTAGGGTTGTGTTTAAACAATCGATCATTAAACATTTCTTTAAAAACACGTCTTCTTTGAGATTACCATTCAAGAACAAAACCAAGGTTGCTGTATTTGTTTTAGCCAATAATCCAACCAAAGTTACTCTTCTTCTCGAATCAAAATTGGTCTACAAAAGAATTGTTGCTGTCCATAAACAGTTTGTGCTGAAACTCCGCCACAACAGCCATTAATGTGTTTTTGTTTGTTGGAATTCCGATAAAAAATAAAAAAAACTAAAAAATTACAATAAAATGTGTACTGAAATTGTTGAATTTTTCTTATCTTCAATGTATTACATACAAAAACGTTGATTGTTTCTGCTGAAGTTTTCTACCACAACGTGTCTATGTACATACATACATATATATATATATATATATATATATATATATATATATATATATATATATGTTTGTTTCTTGTTGTTCATCACGTTCTTTTAAAATCATTTTTTCTTTAACAAAAAAAAAAAAAAAAAAAAAACGTTTCTATTAAAGATTAAAAAAAAAGGGGTCTTTATAAATAGCTTTCATACTTTAAAAGAGACAAACATTTTTTTTATTATTGTATGAACTCAACCTTACTTGCTGAATTGAATTCTTGGCTCATTTTAAAATTGTTCTATCTTTCTAGCATTGGTACTTTTACAACAATTTCGACATTAAATTCTGATTCAGATCATGTAGAGGGCTTGTTTTAGGCTTTACGTGGTTAACAAAAAAAAAACATCATATTGAAAACATGAGTAAGGAAGAAGGAGATCCTCAAGAGACCAACATGAGATTGTTCATTAAAGTTGTCCATGATCAATTCAAATTGCTGAATACAAGGTTGGACAATATAGAATCCTCTTATGAATCTAAATCATATAGAAGACATGGGTTCGACGAAGAAGAAGAAGCTAATTTCGAAGTGGAGAGAGTAAATTATAGACATGATAAGAAGGTTGACTTCAAAGGAAATAACAATTTAGGTAGCATAAAGATGACTATTCCGACCTTTCATGGAAAGAATGATCTTGAATTATATTTAGAGTGGGAAAGAAAGGTTGAGCACGTATTCGATTGTCATAATTAATCTGAGGATAAGAAGGTAAAACTAGTCGTTGTGGAATTTACAAATTATGCAAGTATATGGTGGGATCAAGTGGTGATGACTTATTCGGTCATGGGAAGAGATGAAGTCAGTGATGCGTAAAAGATTATACTTAACCATTACTATTGAGATTTGTATATAAAATTGCAAGGGCTGGTTCAAGGTTCCATGAGTGTAGAGGATCATTATAAGGAGATGGAAATCGCCATGATTAGAGCAAACATAGAGGAAGATAGAGAAGTAACCATAGCTAGACTCATTGTTGGATTGAACAAGGAGATTGCTGATGTGGTTAAATTGCAACATTATGTGGAGATGGAGGAATTGCTACAGAAAGCCATTAAAGTGGAAAAACAAATTAAGTTTAAAAGGTTCAGATCTGGTTCTCCTTTAGTAATCCGAGGAGACCAAATTGGAAGGATAATAAAGTTACCTTTAAACCAAAAGAAAAAGCAAGGTTGAAGAATTTGATTTCTGTTCCTAAAGATAAACGTGAAACAAAGCCTTTTACAAAGTCACGAGAAATTAAGTGTTTTCGATGTCAAGGATTTGGACATATTGCTTTTGAATGCCCAAACAAAAAGGTTATGGTTGTACGGGCAAATGGAAAGATTGAAAGTGTTAGCTCAAGTGACAATGAGATGCCACCATTAGAGAATTGTTCTGATAACGAAGTGGAAGAACCTGTGCATGGTGATTTACTTGTTATTAGGAGAGCTCTAAGTATACAACTTATGGATGAAGGATATGAAGAGCAACGTGAGCATATATTCACAGAAGGTACCACGTGAAAGATAAAGTATGTACGTTGATCATTGATAATGGGAGTTGTACTAATGTTGCTAGTACCTTGTTGGTATAGAAGTTGAATTTGAAGTAAAAGAAACATCCTAGACCATACAAATTACAATAGTTAAATGACTGTAGAGAAGTGAAAGTAAACAAACAAGTTCAGGTGCCTTTTTCAATTGGCAAGTATGAGGATGAGGTTCCTTGTGATGTGGTACCGATGCATGCTGGTCATATATTGCTTGACCGACAATGGTAGTTTGATAAAAGAGTGTCTCATGATGGGTACAAAAATCGATATTCTTTTATAATGAACAATCGAAAAGTTGTATTGGCCCCTCTCAAACCTTTGCAAGCTTATGAGGATCAAGTTAGGATATCAAGAGAGTGCAAAATGAGAGTGAATCAAAGGTGTGAGCAAAAAGGAGAGAAAATTAAACAACGTGGAGAGAAAAATAATATACTGAGTGTACTTGCTGAAAAACATGAGGTTAAGAATATAATGATGGCAAAACAACAAGTACTGGTACTTCTGTACAAGGATAGTATATTTTTTTGTTATTGATAGGTTTAGTAAAATGACTCATTTTATTGCATGTTTTAAAATCCACGATGCAACACATATTGTTGATTTGTTCTTTAAGGAAGTAATGCGATTGCATGAGTTGCCTAAGTCAATTGTTCATGATAGAGATGTTAAATTCCTAAGTTATTTTTTACGTACTTTATGGAATAAATTAGGAACTAAACTTCTACTACCACATATTGAGTTTGCATATAATAGGACTGTTCATTCTATTACCTCATTTTCTCCTTTTGAAATTGTTTATGGTTTTAATTCTTTAACACCTATGGATATTTTACCTTTTCCTACTAATGAGCATGCTAGTCTTGATGGTAAGAAAAAAAAAACATATTTTGTGAAAGATTTACATGTTAGAGTGTAGGCCAACATTGACAGGAGGAATGAGCAATATGATGAACAAGCCACTAAGGGGCGTTTAAAAGTTGTCTTCCACCTTGGAGATTGGGTTTGGATGCACTTGCGTAAGGAGATGTTCCCTACACAAAGGAAGTCAAAATTGTAGTCTAGAGAAGATGGTCAATTTCAAGTCTTGGAGCGAATCAATGATAACACCTACAAACTAGATTTGCCAACGACTATGGTAATGTTAGTGCAATTTTTAATGTTGTTGATTTATCTTTGTTTGATGTAGGTGATTCGAGGATGAATCTTTTCAAAGAGGGGGAAAATAATGGAGCTCGAGTTGATGTTCCCAAGTTTTCTCAAAAACCATTACAAGGAATTGGCTAAGGCAAAGACAAAGAGGATGAAAGAGGCACTACAAGGCTCGATCGTGGATATACAATACAAAGAGGTTGTTCTAAAAGATTCTAAGACTAAATTTGAAGATGTCAAAGTTTCACCTAAGATGGTCAACTATCTTTTTATACAAGGGAGCGATTTGAAATATTAAATTGGATGCAACGGTTAATTGGAAATTCTATGTACTAATTATCCTTAGTTTTAGTCTTTTAATTTCTAATGACTAATTAGGCCCAATCCTCATCTAAATTGCCTATAAAAAGTGCCTATATGTTATATTTGAAACACAATTTTAATTCTAAGAATTTGAAGTTTATTCAAGAAGTTTATGCTTGTCTTCATGTGTTCTTCTTTATGAGTTCTTGTTGGAGTTCTTGATCGAGTGCATGAATCTTCGACCTATCAAAAGAGTAATCAACCTTTGTGGCGTCTCAAATGTGGCGCCCCGCCGAACACTAACACAAAACCCCATGTAAAAACTCGAGGTACTAGTTGGCACCTCGAAATTTCGGCATGGTCTCCTCTGTTTATGTTAGCATTCCAAGGCGTTTAACCTGCACCTGATAAATGACATACAATCCTACATATAAACAAATAATATATAGTACTAGCAGAAGCCTATATACATCTAATAACGTACAAAAATCAGAGTGCGGAAGAAAAAGTTTATATACACGATTATACAGGAATTCCTCACTCTAACAAAATTCCTAATGCTCAAAATAGGATCCACAAAACTACCTGGAGGAACTTGACACCACTAGGGGTAATAACCCCAATACTCACCAGGTAATGGACTCTGGTCGTCTATCTGACCCACCAGATGGTCCTCACTCGCTGGTTCTATGCCTGCCTCGCGAACTGCAGGCTCTGAAGCTAAAAAAATATGAAGGAATGGGTGAGTAACAATGGTTACCTAGTAAGGAAACAAACAAATTTTGCCAATAACCTCTCCTAGCATGAACAAATAAGCATACTAAATCATTTTAACAATATAAAATTTTACAGAATAAACTACGATTAACTGGTCCATATAGCCAGGGATGAGCAACTAAACATTTTAAAACTCACATTACATCGATCATCATTACTCACTATAACATTCTCTTTTTATACAAATCTAATTGATCAAATGGAAACATTAAGCATGGATTTCATTTTATATATCAAAATAAGCAACAGATACATAAAACACAATGGTAGAGTATTGGAATTAGAGAGTTGGGATTCACGATTGTATCGCTCCCACTCGGGACATGATGTTACAATTCTTCTCTAGCTTTTAGTTCCTGATCTTGTGGTCGGTCGCTGCACTTACCACGCTTGGTTGACCATTTATCCGGCTCAAGCTGGCCGTTTGACGTGACTGTAAGCAATGGGTCTCTTTTCGATGTGTCAGAATGTTCGACTACTATAGATTGTTAATGATCACTGGCTAATCATCTTCGTCTATGCCTATCAGGCGTACATGTGATTCCCAAATATACAAACCATTCGTATACGACCACCTTTACATTACAAGTTCACTGGTAAAGATAGAGAGGAATAAACCCGGATTCCAGTTATGACTCTACTCTCATACGAGTCCCATATCACGTATGAGCTTGGTAGTCCCTACCGTACATCCCAAGATAGTACACTACTCCGGATGATATGACTTACTATCCCTTCAGACATTCACAGACACTTTAACAGCTCACAAAATAGCTACATATATATATTACTTTCATTTGAAAACAAAAAAGAAATTAACAATACAAGGTTGAGAATGGATATCCAGTTTCCTACCATGCAAGTGTGGCCACCCGGCCTAAAATAAATAACATAACGAAAACGTAAACAGCGTCTCGCGCTATCAGAAAGTAAATAAACATGCAACCAGTAATATTATCCCTAAATATCTTATTCACCAACCTACACACAATACAACAATGTAAAATGCAGACATCACCCCTCGGGTGTGACTTTGACATTTTACCGTTTCATACCCTTTTTCCCTTTTTTCGATTTTTACAGTTTTCAATCTCTTCAATAAAATATCCATTTTTCTGATATTCATCAACTCAATATGAGTTCATTGAATATTAAATCACATTTTCCAACTATAAAATTTATTTTTATTAATAATATTAAAAAAGAATACAAATTTTATATCAAAACGGGGTCCGAGCAGTACACAAGACCCAATTGATGGAAATAACTCGTTAAAATATTCTACCCACGTATAATTTGTTAAAATATATAATTAAACATATCAAACATGCAATTTCTGACGTGAATTTTGAAATAACAAAAGAATTCTATATTTTGGAAATACATCAAAAAAATTTCAATAAAATCCTAAATGCAATTTTCATAATCTACGATTACTAATAGAAATTGAAAGTTCATTACCATCACTAAGCAACGGAATTGAAGCACGTGCACGGAAATCGAGATAATTTGTGTGAAAATCGAGATAACTCGTACTTCGAGACGACTGATTTTTGAAATTGGCCCGGTGATTTCGAATATCTCGACGTGGTCATCATTTTTTCCTTCTGCGGCGGAGGACGGTTTGACCTTGAAACGGATGAAATCCAAGGTCGAAGTTTCCAAATCTCCGTATAAAAATACGACTGATTTTTAACGATATCGGGTGAAATAGAAAGTGAAACGAAAAAAGATTGGGTGGGTTTTGTAGATGTTGAGGCTGCAGATGTTTCTCCCTTTTGCGTCGGTCGTCGACGGCGAGCCGTTTGCACGAGATCTGAGGTGGAAGTTTGAAGAAAAAAATGAATTTTTCATTTATATATGTCGTGGCTGTTTGGACGAGTTGGGGAAGATGACAGAAAAAAATTAAAAAATTTATTTATGTAAAATTTGGGACAAAATCGATATTTCGTCTATTGTTTCGATCGACGATAACTTGACCGTCCGGACTCCAAAACTGACAAATGAATACTCTATTTCGCCTAATTTTTCGTCCCGGATTTAATGGTGTGGTCAATTTCTATAAATTATATCTCTATCAAAAGTTTACATTTTTTGCCTGAGGTGACCCCTAAACTTGATGTCATTTTCGTTTTTGACAATAATTCGACTTTCTGGTCTCCAAAAATGACAAATAAATAGTCCATGTTCAATAATTTTTCGTTACGAATCCAATAGTGTAATTAAATCTTAAAAATTCTTGCTTTAGCAAAAGGTCACTATTTTAGCCTGATCCGACTCAGTAATCGAGGATTTGCAACTTTTTTATTCAAACTCGCACTTGAGCGTGCTTACAGGCTAAACTATGTTTTTCAATCATTTTAAATCTAATGGTGAGGTCAGATTCTATTAAAAATGATTAGAAACATCCTAAAATTTTACCCCTAAGTCCCACTTTCAAGATTTACTTAAAATTCTACTATTATATTTTTCCTCGAGATACGAATTAAAATTCAGGATTTTACATTCTCCCCCTCTTATTAAAAATTTCTTCCTCGAAATTAAAATCATACCTTATCGAGCTTTGTCGTGATTTCACTAACACGACATGTATAATAAACAACATCTATTTTCGATTATCATTTATTCTTAGTCCCAATCCAATCTCATTTATAACTCGTAGACTTATGTCTCCCATATTCCGTCAACCCAAAACATTCATTAATTAATCACTCTAATTCAAACTCATACTCCAACTAATACATTATTTGTATAAACCCAAGATAATAATAAATTCACCTTGTATCACTTCCCTACCAATGTCTATCAACAACAATCCTCTCACATCTTCTTTATTCTTCATCTTTACTTCTCTCATCAATTACATCGTCTATTATGTTTTACTCATAATTGTTATGAATACTACTCCCCAATGCATAGTCTTACCACAACACACCACTATCCTTATATTCGATTCAATATTACATTTTCTACTTATTGTGATATTTCCTCAAAATCTCTGTCATAACCTTTATAATTTCAAATCTTGCTCGAGGGGACAAATCCTACATCTATTTTCTCACGATTCCATTAAGTCACCATTAATGCAACATTATCACAAGATTATTCTTTCTTACATTTTACATCGACCCACCTCCTAACTTATACTCTACTAAATCTCTTTTCTTTTACATACCACATGCTCTTTTAAAATTGTATGATACCTTTTCCAAATTTCACCAGTTCCTAAACTCAACCATATACAGTATTAGTTATTACCTATATCTTTACTTGCTATATAGTCACATTACTAGTCTTATAAATCGCACTCGCCTTTTCACGTTTTACAACCATCTTTACACCTAAAACATATCTATCAATTATCAAAACGCAATCTAGTTGGTTCACGGTTAGCTCTTTTTTTTTTTTTTTAAGCTTGCACCTTTTCATTTTAGTTCTGAACTAATTTCATTCCTTCACCCCCTTACTATTAGTTGAGTAGTTTCTACTCCATCCACTTCCAGAAGCTTTGCAGTTTCAAATATAATAAATATCAAATCGCTAGAAAAATGGTGAGGTTAAAGTTGAGGATGGGATGAAAGCATAGAAAATAGAAAGCGGTAGGAGAAAGGTTGGTTGTTTAGTCCGCTCCAAATATTTTATTAGAATAATGAATAGTGGGAAGAACAGCTCTAGCAAGTATGCAAACTTTCAGCAGAATTATATGATCTAGAAGAATCGGTATTTAATAGTACTTTAATTTCTATCATTATAATTAGAAATTGTACTTTTCAAAACTTAGTCAGAGACATGTACTTTCTCCTGGGTCATAACCCTTGCTCGTGCCTATGATAGAGGACATTCTCTCTTGATATGTTCCACCTGATCACACGCATAACATATCAACGATCTTGTCTTCGTACATCTTTATAGAGTAAGCAGTTGGTAGACTAGGGTCTGTAAGCTCTAAACCTGTCTTGTTGGTTCATTTGGCCCTATTGGCATCATTGGAGCTCCAGCTGCTCTATAACTCGGCGATTGGGAAACTTTATAACTTGATAGTGGAGGAGTTCTATATTATGGATACACTAATCCGGAGGAGATTGGCCTTGAATACATCGACCTCTTGCCCGGATCTGATTTGGAAGGAAGAGACGTCTGGGATTGACTAATATGTCCCCGGGATATCTGTAATTCCATCTCCCCTTTCTCTACCCTTTAAACTCGACTCATCGTATTTTTATAATTGATAGTCTCAATCATCGACCTCCTGGCCCTTATATAGGGTTATAGTCTTCTAAAGAATCTACGGGCCTTCTACAAATTTGTCAGGATAAGCTCAGGCGCATATCGTGACAACCTATGAACATCATATCTTAGTCTTTGTAATTGATAGATAACCCTGCACTAATCTCAAAAACTCCTAGTGTTTGATTTCTCGAGCAATCTCATATACAAATTTATCGAGAAATATTCTCTCGAAGTCTACCCACTCAAACGATCCATCTCCCAATACATTCTTCTCAAAACGTTACTAATGACAAGCATCCCCGACCAAATGGAATGTAGTCACTGTCACCTACTGATCTCTCGGGCACTACATGGCATTCAAAATCTTTCAAGTCTTCAAAATCCAGTTATTAACCTCAATTGGATCGAAAAAAAAACCACCAAATCTCGGTAGACATAATCGTTGGAAATTCTACAACAACATCCTTAGATTTACCTGTCCTTTGGGCTGAGGAATTCTCTCATTCTTCAAAGGCACGACCTATGGTAATGGTCCTTAAGGTGGAATAGTATTCCCTTTTGCGAAGAAGTCCAACGTTCCATCATTTCTTGGATTTAGTGGTGCGCCTTGCAATCGTGGTAAGTCTTGTACCATCTCTCACTTCCGATCGCTAGTCTTGTTTATTTGGGATGGCACGAATATGTTATCAATTTTATTTAAATCTGGTAGCCTTATTGTTCCTTCAATTGGTTTGTCTAGCATCTTTTTGAGGTACGCATCCTTAATCGATTGATATCGACCCAAAAATTGTTCTCCTTTATATCCCAATTTACCACATTCATAATATATCACAACTCTTTTTTTTTCAACTGATTTAGTAGTATATGTTATTTCTTATAAAATTCTTCCATCCATTGAGTTGGTATATTTATAATCTCACTCCTTATGTATGGTTATTTTTCTTATGAATTTCCTAGTTTTGTAATTATTTGTCTCTTATTAGATACTAATTGCCTACTTTTCATTTGGTTTCGAGGTGGTGGTGGTTGTATTATTCATATTTCCTCTCTGAACTTGTCATAAGACTCAGCCACCTGTCCTATGAATGACATTAGTTGTGCTATCAGATCAGTGGTCTGATCTAGAATCTGTCTCGTCACTATTGCGTTTCAGTTTCTGTCTCGTTCGCTCCTTTCACTTGTGTTTATTCGTAACAAGGCACTTATTAGAATAAGGCCAAAACCATTCTTACGTAACTATGAATTGCTACCGTAGCCTAGAACTTAGCAAAGGACTCCATTTCCATTATTAACAGAACAAACCTAAAATCCTATCTTAAGCTTACTAGGCTCTATAGACATCTAGACACAGAAGAACTCATAATTCCAATACGGAACTACTGATGAGCTCGGATACCGAATTCCTAGTGAAACTCTATGGTTATTGCTCTAATACATGTGATATCAGTCAATTCTCCAAAACATAGCAGATCTGTATCCCATACGAATCTAATACTATGCTCTGATACCATCTGTGACGCCCCGCCGAACACTAACACAAAACCCCATGTCAAAACTCAAGGTACTAGGTGGCACCTCGAAATTTCGGCATGGTCTCCTCTGTTTATGTTAGCATTCCAAGGCGTTTAACCTGCACCTGATAAACGACATACAATCCCGCATATAAACAAATAATATATAATACTAGCGGAAGCCTATATACATCTAATAACGTATAAAAATCAGAGTACGGAAGAAAAAGTTTATATACACGATTATACAGGAATTCCTCACTCTAACAAACTTCCTAACGCTCAAAATAGGATCCACAAAACTACCTGGAGGAACTGACACCACTAAGGGTAATAATCCCAATACTCACCAGGTAATTGACTCTGATCGTCTATCTGACCCACCAGGATGGTCCTCACTCGCTGGTTCTATACCCGCCTCGCCAACTGCAGGCTCTGAAGCTAAAAAAATATGAAGGAATGGGTGAGTAACAATGGTTACCTAGTAAGGAAACAAACAATTTCTGCCAATAACCTCTCCTAGCATGAACAAATAAACAAACTAAATCCTTTTAACAATATAAAATTTTACAGAATAAACTACGATTAACTGGTCCATATAGCCAGGGATGAGCAACTAAACATTTTAAAACTCACATTACATCGATCATCATTACTCACTATAATATTCTCTTTTTATACAAATCTAATTGATCAAATGGAAACATTAAGCATGGATTTCATTTTATATATCAAAATAAGCAACAGATACATAATACACAATGGTGGAGTATTGGAATTAGAGAGTTGGGATTCACGATTGGATTGCTCCCAGTCGGGACATGATATTACAATTATTCTTTGACTTTTAGTTCCAGATTTTGTGGTCGGTCGCTGCACTTACCACGCTTGGTTGACCATTTATCCGGCTCAGGCTGGCCGTTTGACGTGACCGTAAGCAATGGGTGTCTTTTCGATGTGTCAGAATGTTCAATTATTATAAATTGTTAGTGATCACTGATTAATCATCTTCGTCTATGCCTATCAGGCGTACATGTGATTCCCAAATATACAAACCATTCGTATACGACCACCTTTATATTACATGTTCACTGGTAAAGATAGAGAATAAACCCAGATTCTAGTTATGACTCCACTCTCATACGCGTCCCATACCACGTATGAGCTTGGTGGTCCCTACTGTACATCCCAGGATAGTACACCACTCCGGTGATATGACGCACTATCCCTTCAGACATTCACAGACTCTTTAACAGCTCACAAAATAGCTACATATATATATATATATATATATATTACTTTCATTTGAAAACAAAAGAGAAATTAACAATACAAGGTTGAGAATGGATATCCAGTTACCTACCATGCAAGTGTGGCCACCCAGCCTAAAATAAATAACATAACGGAAACGTAAACAGCGCCTCGCGCTAGCAGAAAGTAAATAAACATGCAACACTAATATTATCCCTAGATATCTGTTCACCAACCTACACACAACACAACAACGTAAAATGCAGACATCACCCCTCGGGTGTGACTTTGACATTTTACCGTTTCATACCCTTTTTCCCTTTTTTCGATTTTTACAGTTTTCAATCTCTTTAATAAAATATCCATTTTTCTGATATTCATCAACTCAATATGAGTTCATTGAATATTAAATCACATTTTTCAACTATAAAATTTATTTTTATCTATAATATTGAAAAAGAATACAAATTTTATATCAAAACCGGGTCCGAGCAGTGCACAAGACCCAATTGATGAAAATAACCCGTTAAAATACCCTACCCACGTATAATTTGTTAAAATATATAATTAAACATATCAAACATGCAATTTCTGGCGTGAATTTTGAAATAACAAAAGAATTCTATATTTTGGAAATACATCAAAAAAATTTCAATAAAATTCTAAATGCAATTTTCACAATTTACGATTACTAATAGAAATTGAAAGTTCCTTACCATCACTGGGCAACGGAATTGAAGCACGTGCATGAAAATCGAGATAATTGATGCAAAAATCGAGGTAACTCATACTTCGAGACAGTTAATTTTTAAATCCGGCCCGGTGATTTCAAAGATCTCGACGTGGTCGGCCTTTCTCCCTTCTATGGTGGAGGACGGTTTGACCCTAAAACGGATGAAATTCGATGTCAAAATTTTCAAATCTCCGTATAAAAATACGACTGATTTTTTACGATATCGGGTGAAATAGAAAGTGAAACGAAAAAATATTGGGTGGATTTTGTAGATGTCGAGGCTACGGACGTTTCTCCCTTCTGCGTCGGTCGTCGACGACGAGCCGTTTACACGAGATCTGAGGTGGAAGTTTGAAGAAAAAAATGAATTTTTCATTTATATATGTCGCGGCTGTTTGGACGAGTTGGGGAAGATAGGAGAAAAAAATTTAAAAATTTATTTATGTAAAATTTGGGACGAAATCGATATTTCGTTTATTGTTTAGATCGACGATAACTTGACCGTCCAGACTCCAAAACTGACAAATGAATACTCTATTTCGCCTAATTTTTCATCCCGGATCTAATGGTGTGGTCAATTTCTATAAATTATATCTCTATCAAAAATTTACATTTTTGGCCTGAGGTGACCCCTAAGCTTGATGTCATTTTCGTTTTTGACGATAATTCGACTTTCTGGTCTCCAAAAATGACAAATAAATAGTTCATGTTCAATAATTTTTCGTTACGAATCCAATGGTGTAATCGAATCTTAAAAATTCTTACTTTAACAAAAGGTCACTATTTTAGTCTGATCCGACTCGGTAATCGAGGATTTGCAACTTTTTTATTCGGACTCGCACTTGAGCGTGCTTAAAAGCTAAACTATGTTTTTTGATCATTTTGAATCTAATGGTGAGGTCAAATTCTATTAAAAATGATCAGAAACATCCTAAATTTTTACCCCTAAGTCCCACTTTAAAGATTTTCTTAAAATTCCACTATTTATTTTTCCTCGAGATACGAATTGAAAATTCGGGTTTTACATCAAAATTGGGGTTTTAAGGACATAGTTTCTTTAAGGTTCTAATTCGATTAACATCAATTTGTTCCTAAGCAATTTAGAATTTTCAAAGCCATCAAATTTAAGGTTTCTAGAGGAGTTTGTCAAAAGGAATCCATATCAATGGAGTACATCTAAAGGGGTTCATATCAATTCCCGATGAGGAAAATAGCTAAGTTTAGGCTTACTTGAAGTGAAAAAACTACAATACTCATCTGAAACTACTAAACTACTAAAAACAAAAATAAAAAGAATGAGTTACCTCTATTAACCTTGATAAATTATTTCATCTAGGAAAAGAACTTCCTCTGGTGGTACACATTAGAGATATGATTTGAGATGCTAGCCATTCACTTTAATAGTGGATCTGTCTTTAGAATTAAGTACTTCAATAGCACCATAGTGGTAAACTATTTGGATAATAAAAGGGCCAATCCAGCAAGATTTGAGTTTTCTTAGAAAAATGTGGAGTCTATAAACAACAAAATCTTTGACCAGGCCAAAAATTTTGTTGAAGAATGTGGTTATTATTATAGAATTTTGTACATTATTTGTACCGTTTAGCACAACATAAGTCATTTAAGATCTCTTCTAATTTATCGAGGTCTAATTTGTAATTTTCACCAACTTTATCGAAATCAAAGTTGAGGCGCTTGATCTCCCAATATGCTAGCTCAAGTTGTACAAGGAGATGACAAGACTTTTCAAAAACTAATCGGTAGAGGGGCATCCCTATTGATATTTTGAAAGTGGTTCGATAGGCCCATAGTAAGTCATTTAATTTTAAAATCAAATATTTTCATGAAGGATTGACTATTTTTTTCAGGCTGGTCTTGATTTCCTTGTTAAAAATCTCTACCTATCCACGTGTTTGTGGATGGTAAGGTGCTATAATTTTATAAGTTATCAGGTATTTCTTCATCAATACTGTAAAGATTTTATTGCAAAAATGTGAGCCATCATTACTTATGATAGCTCGTAGAGTACCAAATCTTGCTAAGATAGTCTCTTTAACAAAATTGATCACCACCTTGTGGTCGTTCCTTTTATATGCTACAACTTCTACCCATTTGGATACATAATCAATGACAATGAGGATATACTAATTACCCTGGGAAATAGAAAAGGGTCCCATAAAATATGCCCTAAACGTAAAAAATCTCGATGATCAAGATAGGATTTTGAGGTATGTCATTTCTCTTGGAAATTTTTCCTAATTTCTAACATCGATTACAAAATTTGCTAAACTTGTGGGCATCTTAATCAATGGAAGGTTAGAAGAAACCGCATAACAAGATTTTTGCAACGATTTTCTTATCACTAAAGTGCCCTTCACAAGTATGATCATGACAAAACTCTAAAACATTGGCTTGCTCACAGGTTGGAACACAACATCTAATGATCTGGTCGGGACAGTACTTGAGTAAGTAATGTTCATCCTAAAAATACCATTTGATTTTTAAAAGGAGATAGAGCTTCTCTTGCCTAGTTATTAAGACTTACCATTGACCTATAACTAGGTAGTTAACAATGTCAAAATACCACAGATTGTTAGAATTAGATATTTGCATAAGTTACTGATTCAGAAAGGATTCAGAAATAAATAAAGATTCCTCAAATGACTCAATGACTATCTTAGAAAGGTGATCAACTGCGACATTTTTTGCACCCTTTTTGTCTCGGATCTCGAAATCAAATTCATGTAAGAATAGAATCCAATGGATTAACCTTATTTTATCATCCTTATTTGATAGAAGGTATTTCAATACAGCATGGTCTTTGTAGATCACGACTTTAGATCCTATTAAGTAGGGGTGGAATTCATCAACGGCATAAACCATTGCTAGCATTTCCTTCTCTGTTGTAGAGTAGTTAAGTTGAGTATCACTGAGGGTTTTACTGATGTACTAAATAACATGAACATGTTTATCAATTCGCTGAACCAAAACAACGCCTATTGCATAATTTGAAGCGTCGCATATAACCTCAAGTGGAATGTTCCAATTTAGAAGTTGAATGATAGGTGCCGAGGTTAACTTGGACTTAAGTTGATTAAACATAGAAAGACATGACTCTGAGAAGTTGAAAGTAACATCTTTACCTAAAAGTCACATAAAGGCTTTGAGATTTTTCTGATATCTTTAATCAATCTATGGTAGAAACCTGCATCACCTAAGAATGACCTAATTTCTTTGATTGTTCTAGGAAATGGTAACTTTTCAATTAAACCTACCTTAGCTTCATCTACTTTAATCCCCCTTGTAGAAACAATGTACCCTAGTACATTTCTGGATGTTACCATAAAATGACATTTTTCCCAATTTAGGACTAGGTTGACTTCTTTATAACGCATGAGGATCAAAGTCAAGTGATAGAAACATTCTTCAAAACTTGATTCGAATACTAAAAAATCATCTATGAATGCTTCAAGATATCCTTCTATCGTGTCCAAAAATATACTCATCATATGCTATTAAAAATAGCTAGTGCATTGCACAACCTAAAGGGCATGCGATGATACACGAAATTTCCTAAGGGACAAGTAAAAATTATTTTCTCTTGATTGGTAGGAGCAATGGGTTTTTTGTTGTACCCGAAGTAACCATCCAAGAAGTAATAGTAGGAATCACCTGCTAAACGCTCTAACATTTGGTCAATGGAAGGTAGTGGAGAGTGATCTTTGGGAGTCATTGAGTTGAATTTTCTATAATCGATACACACTCTCCATCTGATTTGGACTCGAATAGGAATTAACTTGTTGTCTTGGTTCACTTTCACAATGATACCAAACTTCTTAGGAACAACCTGAACGAGACTCACCCAACGACTGTCAGAATAGGGTAGATGATATCCACATCTAATAATTTCATCACTTTACTCTGAACTACATCCTTCACAATAGGATTTAGCTGTCTTTAAGGTTCTAAGGAAGGCTTAGTGAAATCCTCTAGACAAATATGGTGCACTACCACAGATGAATTAACTTTCTTAATGTCAGCTATGGTCCAACCAATAGCTCCTTGATGTTCTCGTAAAACTTTTAACAACTTTTCCTCCTGAACTAAACTAAGGTGAGAAAAAATTATCATAGAAAAAATTTGATTTTTATCAAGAAATGCGTTATCTCAAAGTCTTTGGAAGTACTTTAAATTCTAATTTGGAAGACTTGATTTGAAAATGATCGAGAGTGGAAGTATGAACAGGAAGACTTTCGAATTTAACATGCCAACGTGTAGAGTCTAAGTAAGGAATAGATTCAAGCAAGGCATTGACTTCACTTATGAACTCTTCTATGTCAAAGTCTTGATCAAAATGGGCTAAACATCTTTTTAGGGGATCAAAATACCCTAAATCTTGACAAGTTCGATTGATTAACGTATCTATCATGTTTACTTCCTCTACTTCATCGTCTATATCAATTCCTTAAAAATTGTGGAAGATGTTCAATTTGACTTTCATACCCCCGAATACCAAAGTTATAATCTTGTTTATACAAGGAACGACTATATCAAAAGTTGTTAAAAATAAATATTCTAAGATTATAGGAACATGACTATGCGGATTCATAACTAGTTCTATGTCTAAGACAACAAAGTCAACTGAGAAATACAAATCTTTGACTTTTACTATAACATCTTTAATTATACCTTTGGGAACCTTAATAGACCTTTGACTAAGCTCAACGTGGTATCAATAGATTTCAAAAGTCCCAAACCTAGTTGTTTATAAACCGAGTAAGGTAAAAAGTTCATACTCACCCTTAAGTCTAAAAGACATTTTTCAACTACTTGATCTTTAATGTGAATGAAAATTGTCGGACATCTAGGATTTTTAAATTTCGATGCAACCGTTTGCTGGATGAGAAACAAAGCTTTAACCGCCATGATGGTTTCCTAAAAAAATGGTATTTTCCTCTTAGCTATGGTCAAATCCTTAAGGAATTTTACATAAGAAGATATTTGTTTAATGACATCTAAGAATTGAATATTGATAACCACATTTTAGAAAAATTTGAGGACATCTTCAAATTGCTTACTGTTCTTATTGTCTATAAGGTAATGGGGAAATGAAACTTTTGGAATTAGTGGAATGATGAGAAGTTTTTTCAAATCTTTTTCTTTCTCCTTAGGAGATTCTATGATTTCTCTTACTTGAACTTTGTCCTTCTTTGGGACATTATCTTCTTTATCAATAGGTTGGACCTTGTTGTCCACCTTCTTTCTTGACCTCAAGGCATGGATAGCTTGGACAAAATCTTGTGGATCTTCAGAATAGCTTGGACGGAGTTCGTTGGGATCTGTAGGTTGACTTCTAGGGTTAGGAATAATTTGACTGGAAAATTGATCTTTCTATCTTATTCCTAAGGAAATAGCTAACTGACCCAATTAAACTTCCATATCAGCTATGGACTAAGTAGTGACCTGATTAATCTAGGTTTGGTTTTGATTGGTCTGCTATTGAGTTTGGATGAGCTATTGTTGCTACTTCATCAACCTCTGCCATCATAGATTTTAAAGATGACTATTGTTGGCCAGGTGGATTATAATTGGGCATGGAATCTGAAATTATGACTCTACAATTAGTAGATTACCGAGATTGATATAGTACTTGTGGAACAATGACTTGGTTCATGGAAGAACTGGCTTATTTAGGATAGCCTCTACTATAACCTAATAGACCATTAGATTGAATAGGTTCATTTTATTTGTACAAAAAATTAGAAGGGAACCTATTATCTAGATGATATGTTTGGTTATAAGAATTCTGAGTTGTCTTTCTAAAAGCACTATAGCCATTAATAGCATTAGCCTATTCGACCTTAATGTATGACAAGTTGGGACAACATTCAACCAAATTGTAGTTGTCGTCGCACAAGACACATAAAGAAATTGGCTCAGCTGAAACTAGCGGGTTAGATGTTGAGATTGTAAAAGTATCTAGCTTCTTTGTAAGACTGTGCATACCACTCACTAGATTAGACATAACGTTCTTAAGATCAAGGTTTATGTTCATGTCATACATTTTTGGCATCTTGAGATTTGTTCTATCAAACTCTCCGTTATTAGTACTTCAATTTTTAGCACTCTCGGCTAGCTCAATTAGAAAATCGTACGTTTGGTTGGGAATCTAGTTCATTAATTGATTCTTATGCATAAACTCAACTAAGGTATGTTAATTCTTCATCCGAGCACCTTCTAAAATTATTAATTGCGTATTTCATTCTCTCAGTTTTTGCCATGAATTTCTTGGATAAAATATCCCATGAAGTTATGGAATTGGGAGCTAGGGAGTTTAACCACACAACTACATGATCTTTCAAGGATAATGGAAACAGAATGAGCTTAACACTCTACTTATCTAAATAATGCTTTGTAAAGGTTTGACATATGGTCAAGAATCGATTAAGATAGGTGTAAGGCTGTCTACACTCTAAATTGTGAAATTTAGAGAGCATGTTTATGGTCGTTACCCTAATTTCATATTGAGGTGCAATGTTTAATGGTAACACAATGGATGTAAGTAGGGTAGAGAAACATGAGCAAAAAGCTCATTAAGAGTTCACTCTCGATCACCCATCATATTTAATGAGGGTTTCTTACGAATTCTACTAATGGTATGCTCGACATCAAAATCAAATGGTTATAATGTGTTACTCCTAGATTGTCTACCAAGCATGCAAATCATAGAATCTTTCAAACAATCACAAAATAAAATATTGGACCTAGATAGGTTATCTAACTCTAGACAGTTCATAACTGGTTAGAAATTTCACAACTAATCTTCTGACTCGATTCTATGAAATCAAATTCAGATCATTTGGATCTCCAAATTGGATGTGGTGCACAATGCATAAGGAATGGCAATCTTAAATCACCTTCCTTTCTCGAATAGACTGAGTTTATCCCCTTAAAGGGAAATATCTTACTAGATACCAAAGAAGATCAAGAAGCGCAATCTGCACAACTTGAAGTGGATTTCTCCTATTGAGCTCGTGGCCCCTATAGTCAAATCTAATTGATTTTAATTAATTTGATTGAATAACTAGTGAATTGACTATCCTAATTAAAGCAATGACTTGGTAATGACCTCCAATTCTTATCTTGTGGTGTCATCCCTAGAAAAGGGGTGCTATTTACTAATCTTAATTAACTAATCCAAGTGTGTAAATTGAAAAATAAAAAATGCAAGGAATAACCCACTGGCAATGACAAGCATGGGTGGATCAAAATTGCCTCTTGTGCTAGACGGGGTGAAGATGAGTTGAGTCTACTTAGGCCATCAACTTCGAATTTTGTGTTCGAACCTAAGGAGTCGTGACGGTACCGTCCAACCGTCATCATTTCCTAGTTTATTACAATCCAAGCCTTCTTAGATAATTAATTAGCTAATAAAAATTTTATATCGTTTCCAATACAAATGGATCTAAAACAAAAAAAAACCTAACTAAAATGTATAAAAAAAAATAGAAAACACAACAAGATGGAATGAATCTTGGATCTAATAGATTACATTTGTTCTTCTTGTCCAAAGATTTCTCCAACCTAAAAAAGAATAAAGTGTTAGAAAATGAACAAAACAGAAAAGAAAAAATAGAAATTGTACCTACTATTACAATCCAAAGCAAGATCAAGAAGTGTGTAAAAAAAAAGGATTCAACTCTTTAGAATCAATGTGGAATAGTAGATATTGACAGAGTCACATTGAAACCACGAGATCTGTGTCTGAAATATTTTCACAGATTTTAAATATTCTCCCTGATTGTAATAAAAAGAGAGTTTTTTTATTTTCTGAAAAAAAAAATTGTATACATAGAAAATAGAAATAGAGAAAAATAACAAAAATAACTTCAAGTCAACTTAGAACAACTACACCTTTCTTCGGTAGCCGTGCCAAAATTCTGAATGTTTGTCGTCGTCATCTCATCATAAATTAATATTTTTATACTCTCATTAGCTTGTGGGCAAGTAAGGGATCGAACTCAAGAGAAAAGGGGGATGTTACCAAGTTAATTAAACTAAAGTTAATTTAAGTTACAAATTTAAAATTTATTTTTGTATTTTTGTTAAACAAAATAGAGAGTAAATATTATTGGAAAATAAAGCAATAAAAATGACTTTATACTAAAAAATAAGAGAAATAAAGTCATTAGTGATTAAAGTAATCTAGGATTAGCAATTAAAACTATATTTAAGTCTATCATTTGCACTCAACCTCAAGAGCTTGGTGTGAGCTCCTTGAGTTGGAAAATATGGCATGAAACATCTTGATGATTTGATCATAGACCTGTACAGTGAACACACATGATCAATTTTTCGATAATTACATTTATTTTATGCAATTAAGCCTAATTAGCATTATATAACATTAAATGTGATAAATTGAGGCTTAACACACTTATTTACCTAATCTAATGAAATAAAGATGAAAATTGAAATAAATACTTGAGAAAAGTGTGGATAAATCAGTGTTTTGAGACACTGATTTCACATGGTTTGAGATTCAATTTTTATGTTTATGATGAGGTTCGGATCTTGATAAGGGCTTTAGAAGAAGGTGACACTTAAAGGGTGCCTATTTTACAAACTAAATTGTGCCCCTGCTCACAAGAGTGGCCATGACATTTTTCAGTACTACATCAGTTTTAATCTCATAAATGTTTGGCTTTCGAGCATCTAAATTCTCTCTATTGTATTCTACACCTGTATTACTCCAATGCTGGGCACTCTCGATTAAATCTACTAAGAAATTGTTGGCTTGAGTAAGGGTTTATTGTAAAAACTTCTTCCTATGCATGGATTCAATTAAGGTTTTATGAGATTGTGACAATCATTTGTAAAAAGAATATATCAACTGTATTTTGTCTAAACCGTGATGTGGGCACTTAATTTACAAGTTCCTTAACCTTTCCCAAACTTGGACAAAGTTCTTATCATGTTTACCCTTGAACCTAGTGATGACCTCCCTAATTCTTTCTATTTTTCCTATAGGATAATATTTTACCATGAACCTATTAAAAAGTTCATACCATGAGTACATTGATTCTAGAGTCAATGAGTTGAATCATGTGGTAGTGTGATCCTCTGAGGTGAATGGGAACATAATTAACTTAACACTCTCGTCATCCAAGTTCTTTTTCTTAAAGATTCTGTAGATTATTAAGAACTTGTTGAGATGTGTGTATGGTTGTTCACTCTCCAACTCATGAAATTTGGGTAATATGTTGATGGTAGTAGAACTAATTTCAAAGTTTTCTACCTCGATGTGAGGAAGAACTGTATGGTACGAGGGATAAGTGGAAGTGGGAGTGAGTAAATGATTTTTTCCTTAATTACTATAACATCAGTATTTTGAGTAATCTCTAACTCCAGTATAATGGAAATGTCTAAAGAACGGTGAAAAAGTGAGAGTGTCCTTTCAATCTTGGGATCAAGTGAAAGAATGTTGGGTCCTAGACTATGTCTACCAAGCATGTATTGAAACACACAAACAAAAAGGAAAAATAACACACAACCTAGCAACTAATGGGATTCTAGTAACTAGACTACTCATAACTGGGTGAAAATGCGCAACAAGTCTTCCAACTCAGATTTCTAACACCAAAATCGGCCAGTTTGGTCAACCACAGGAAAGAACGATGCTAAAATCCTATTTACAATTGTCGTCCTTAGTGTCGAGGATAGAAATCGATTAAGGATATAAAAAGATTATTGTGTCAACTCAAGTGGGGTTTCTCCTGATGAGTATGATGGTTTGGTCTTTAGTTATGCAAATTTAATTAGAGTTGCTGAATGATGTGAAACAATTTTATTAAACTTGAAGGACAAAAGTTGGTGATGACATCCAACCCCTCTCTTATCATGCGTCCTCCCATAGGGGTGCCCTCTAATCTAAAGATAGTGGTATGCTCGATGTATATATTGATAATCAGAGAAAGGCAATATAGTAACTCACTAATAGGAGGGCATGGGTGTCAAAAGGTACTTACCTCCTGTTTTAGACAATGGATGCCTTATTGAGTCGATTCGACCCACCGACACCAATTACGGTGTATGAATTCAAGGGAATGAAACAATTGCGTCCCACTAGCATTCCATTCTTAATTCTATTACAATCTGAGCCTTCCCGAATAATTAAAATAAATAATAAGTAAAAAAGTATTGCTTAAAAAATTTAAATCTAAATTAATCCTAATCTACTTTTAAATTGGTTTTAAAAGAAAATTTGAATCCTAATTTACTTTTAAATTGATTTTAGAAGAAAATTTGATCTTCTTCTTCACTCCACCTTCAAGATCCATTTTAAACAAAACAAAAATTTAAATAAAAAATAAAGTAAAAAAAAAACTAAAAGAAATAAAAAAGAAAAATTTAGAAATTTAGAAAACTTCTTTGATTTTTCTCGATCTGAAAAATTAATTACGCCAATCTCCAACAGCGAGGCCAATTTATTTGTCGTGTAAGGATGTTTCTAAAAATGAATATAAAAAAATATATATTTAAAATTAACCGCCTATTTTAGATTGACAAGCAAGGTCGTTCCACTGAAGATTGGAGGACTAATATTCAAAATTTTAGAAATCCAAAAGACAAAATGTGTGATTTTAGAAACTACATAAAAACTAATTAAATTAACTAAAAAAAGTCTGAATTAGAAAACATCCAAGGAGAATGAATACACCCAAGATAATTAATTTAGATCAATTTAATTCTAATTCTTTTTAGATAACTCAAATAAAAAAATTGAAAAAAAAAAAAATTTCTTGATTCGGAGGATTTATCAATAATGAACCAAATAAATAAAAATCTGAAATTGCCTAAGATTTTCTTTCTTTTAATAGTTTTATCACCAAATGATTCAACATCACAACAAGTATCCGATATAATGGGTTGTACTCAATAGTAATAGATCATACTCGAGATGAAGAATAAGAAAAAATAAATCGAAAATACTAAAAAAAAAATGATTTGGAAGAGAAATCTATTTTAACAATGAAAACATCAAGAATTAGAATAATAAGTTAAAAATAAATAATAACATTGGTTTCATCAATCTCCTTAGACTGGGAGATTAGTTAAGATTCATTATAGAAATAAATAAATAACGTAAAATCAAAATTATACTTAATTTTTATTGATCTCTTGAACAATATGTCTTCTAATTACAGAAAAATAAACTGAAATCTAAAAATATAAAAAGTGAAAAGAAAATATAGATTAGAAGAAGAGAGGAGAGATGGATTAAAGAGAGAGAAAATTACCCAAAAACTAAAGAGAATATATTTTTATAGAAAAAAACTAAGGTTATTTTGACAACATATTTTTGTCATTTTTTTCGTTTGAATATGATCTTCTACAAAAAAATAGAAATATATTCCCCTATCAATTCGAGTTCGAACCCTATTGACCTTACCCCATTTAGATAATTAGGTCAAAAGTTACATCCAAAATGGTGAAACATAACATACTTGAAATTTCTAACTTATTACATGTTTTTGACCAGTTAGAAGTCCGAATAAACTTTGTTTTGTGAAATACAAATTTTTTCTCCTCTGAATCAATTTGACAACTCTAAAACTTTACCTTATTTTGATAAGTGAGCCAAAAGTTCTAGATAAAACGGTATGACATGAAGATTTATAATTTGATTCTATTAATCGAGAACCATCGAATTTCTTGGATCGTGTTTTGACTTCTGAGTTTGATCTTTTTACACTCTTTGATTCTTTAATTCTTATCCATTTTGCTTGCAACAAATGGACATATAATTAAACCCTTAAAATTCGTGAAAAGACATGCGATTTAATCAGTAAAATATAATTTATAATGAATTAACTATTATACATGATTTCATGAAGAAATTGTAATTCTAGGTAAGAAAATATGGTTAAATGCTCTATAAATAATGAAAAATACATACTTTTAGGCACTTAACAATACATATTGCACACGCGCATAGTCAAATTTTTGACAAATACAATTATTTCATGTAAATAAGCTTATTTAACATGGTGAAAGATACAACGTGATAATTTGAGGCTTAATATGATTATTTACTTAATATAGTGAAATAGGAACATAAATTGAGAAAAATACCTAGAAAAAGTTTAGATAAATCAGTGTTTAGAGATTGATCAGGTCATTGAGCTCACCTTGTGGCATCCAAAAAATGTGACCCGACACCACAACAATGTAGAGGATAAATTCTATGAACTTTTAAAAATATATATATATATATATATATATATATATATATATATTAGTTTTCATCATTAAATTTTAATTTTAAATTTGGGAGTTAGATGGGAGTTCAAGAATCATCTACAAAATTATTTTCTGAATTTTTTTTTTCTTTTTAATTTATGTTTTTCAATAAAATCTAGAAGACGATAGTGTTTAATTATGAATTTAGTAATTCATTTGAGCTCAAAGACCCCTATAAGTTAGTAAGGGAAGAGTTTCTCAACTGTAGAAGAGATTTTTTTTTATTTTTTTAACCTCAAGTTTTTATTATATATAAAAGTATTTTGTGGGGCCACACACCAAACACATGCAGTTCAGCCCTTGTTTATAAAATGTAGGTTAAATATATGAGGTTCTTGTTAATGTGTGCCCTTAAGACACACGTTAAACTGCAATAGATACACTTTGAAAATTGGATTTCGTGGTCAAAATGATTGACAAAAATACTTTCATATTCCAATTTTCAAAGTATACTTATTGCACTTTAACATGTGCCCTTGGGATACACATTAACAAAATTCATAAATAAAAAGGAAATTTTTGAAAGGTTAATGGAACCCCTTTACCTTTATGTGGTTACACCCCCGAAAGCAATTAATTTCCACAGAAGGCAACTGGTAACTTACTTTGGTCAGGAGTTAATGTTGGAAGATGCTAATTAATAAAACCAAGGAATAGGGATAGAGTAGTTGGAACTAAGGCAATTGAATTCAAAAAGCTAGTCTTAAAAGCTAACTTTAAATATTGAGTCATGATAATTTGATGCCCCCTCTTAACACATGCCCCCTACATCCCATCATAGAACCGTAGATCATTTATTTCTAGATACACAAAAAAGATTTATGATTATACCTATCCCAAGGCAAATGAAATATTATTAGACTCAAGATCCATTACCGTGTCATGTTCCTATAAAATAGGATAGTTGTTTACATGGAAAACTTTAATTTTAAAACTCCTTGGACTCCTTATCAGGTCGTTCACGCAGCCCAATGCTTTATTTTATAATCAAATTATGCCATGTAGACACCGATAGGAATGGGGCATCGTATGGGAACTCGACTCATATTTGAGAGATTTAAAGGATAGACCCATCGTATGGCAATTTAATTATAAAAATCTCTTACTTATCAAGTTTGTTACCTGAACAAAATTTTACTTTATGGATTAGACTAGCATGACTAGTTTAGTAATATTTTAAATCTTAGTAAGGATCGTTGGACCTACATGGATTATTAAATTGGCAATCAAACATCACATTCTTCTAGATATCATGAAAAAGCTCAAATTCAAAATAACCAAATTCAAAAAAGAATCACTCTTTTTAAGCTGTCTTAGAAAATCATTACACTTCATATTATTAAATGAGCGAGTGGGAAGTTGGGGGATACAGAAGTCCCTATGAAATCGCTCCACGCATTCGTTTTCAATGAATTAAAAAGTTTCCACCGACCAACCTTTTTTCTATAAATTCAATTTGTAAAGCTTGCAGCACCAGCTTTCATCATTGGGACGGCAAAAGCATTGGGTTGCCCCTAGTGTAAGGGGGAGAACTACATATCAAAGAAGAAAAAAAATACTCCTTGTATGAAGGTTTGAAATATTTGATTACCACAAGCATAATAAAGATTCAACTTTTTAATTTTGACTTTTTATATTGAAGATTTTGAGTCAGGCTCAAGAGAACAAAATATTTCTTTTTGAGATTTATTGTAGAGTCCACCATTTTCTCTCTTGGTTCACTTGGAGAAGCAAAAATTTTCAGATCAATCGTAGACAGGATACTTGTGGCTTCTGAGTCTCTGTTTGGTTTAAACTGGGTATTGAAACTTGATTATTCGGACTTCAAATATCTCGGCTCGAACCTCCTAAGATTTTCTTTTGTTTTTCTTTATTGCACTAACTTTTGCCAAGATCGCCTTTTCAGGTTTTCAACCTTGCGAACTTGCCTTAATTTTTGCCTAAGTCGCCCTTTTCGGGTTTCCAACCTAGCAGGCTTTTTTTTTTTTTTTTTCTTTTCTTCTTTATGGAATTGCTGTCTGATCATGCTTTGCTATCTTCCTTGACTTTTCGCACGGTACTTAGGAGGACTTTTATGGGTAGGCTTAGGACTGGGCATAAAAAGAAAGGAATTTTGAGGCTCAAAAACCTGAATGCCCCTTGTGTGGCATTTTCTTTTAAATTGTTTTCTTTTCTCCTTGAATTTTCTTCCCCATTTTGGATAATATTTCTTTTTCTTTTGAATTTTTTTTCTTTTTAGATTTTTCTTTGTTAGGGAATCTATTTTTTTATTTTAATGTGGTCGGGTCTGAAGTAACTTCTCAGGTTACCTACGTACCCCAAAATTTTGAGATCAGACCTAAACGTTGTTCGAATTCTTTCCTCCCCTAGGTAGGTGATCGGGCTGAGAAAGAAAAATGCATCATTTTTTTTTAAAAAGCTACAAAGGGATGAGAAAGGAGATATTGAACTGGGTAGTAGGAAAATTGATTCGGCTAAAGATGACCTCCTTAAATGTAGTACCGTTTGAGCTGGTCAAGGTTGATTGACTCTGGTAGTTCAATTCCATCATGATCTTGAAGTCTGACAATTTTTCCTGGTGATATTTATTTGATGATGGACGGATCTCTCCAATTTGGTTTGAACTTTTCTTTAGGTTCAAAGATAGGTGTCTGATTTTCTTTAAGTATTAAATCCTCGACTTGCAAGCGTCGGACCTTGATCTTCTTGTCAAATGCACGGGCGACTCTTCTTTGATAGGCCTGTACGTGGTACAGAGCTCTTAGTCATTTTTCTTCGATCAAATTTAATTTTTTATATTGTTGACGAACCCAATCTATTTTTCGCAATTGACTTTCCATCAAGACCTTGAGTAATGGGATTTCCCTTTCAACTGGTAAGACTATTTGTGTATCATACACTAGACGGTAGAAAGTAGTTCTAGTAAAAAACTGTATTGAACGATGATATACCCATAGTGCGACTGGTAACTTCTCTAAGCAATCCTGGTTTGATTGACACATTTTCCTTATTGGTTGTTTTAACTGCTCCATTGGTCTGATGATGGTAGAGAGATGATTTGTGATGCTGGATCTTGAACTTTGAAAAGTACTTTGACTTTAAAGTAATCATTGACTTTGAAGTATGATTCATCATCAGAGACTAATTCCAAAAGTACCCTGTATCAAATTATTGCATTTGTTTTGCAGAGAGGACAACATCGACACGTTTTGTAACATCTTCTTTGGTTTCATTGGTATTTCCATTCCATCGAGCGAGTATCTAATCCATGTATTGAACAACACCCAAGCTTATACCAAACGTATCCTCATAGGATTACGTAAACAAGTCTTTTGAAATTTCTGATTAAATTCATTATCCCCTCGTATTCCTCTAGGGATATGATAGCTTCTATTTGAATTTCTTGGAAATTTTTTGTTCTGAGGTCAATGACCTAAAGGTTGAGCCCAACCATTATTTTCTTATTTAGGAAATAAATCTATCATTGAAGTCAGATTATTAGTTAATTCGTTAATGCGCTCGAGGTATTGAAGAATTTTCTTTATCCAATCAAATTCAGATGGGGCGACAAACACCTCTATAGACTCGATAAACTAACTTGGCTCAATATAAAAAGAGTAGACTTGATATGAAGAGAACATGACATTGATGAATTGATAAAAAAATTGGACTCATGAAAACTCAAGGCAACTACCCATAATAGGCTTGATTAGGACTGAGGACTGAGACATTGCCTACAACCAACATAATTGAGGCATAGTGATCTTTAGGGAACAACTGGGCGATATTGAGAAGTTCTACGACTATTTCTAACTTTTAACTTGGTAGTAACGTTTTTTCTAACTGACCAGACTTACAACCCTAACTAGACGATGGACGATTGAGCTTAGGTACAATAATAACCCTTAAACCTCATTGAAGGTGAATTTAATCAGTTTCAGTGTCACCCCCTTGATAACATTTTAAATGAACCCTGAGATTTTATTGAATTCTGTGCACCAATCCATTAAACAATTCATTCATGCAATGATTATTTAAAAAAAATGATTTTATTGAATTATTGAAAATCATTGACAAATAATATTTTCATTGAATAACAACTTTCAACAAATTTAATTTTTTTGGCAAATCATTTTATCATTTTTTTAGAAAAATTCATTTTAGTAATTTTCCAAGTCTATGCGAAAAATAGATTTTTTTGTAAATCATTTTCTTTCTTCTTTTCTTTTGGAAAACATTTTCTTTTGAAAAATATTTTTTTTTTTGAAAAATATTTTTCTTTTGGGGAACATTTTCTAAGAAATATTTTCCAAGAAAATATTTTTTCTAGAAAACACTTCTTTTGGAAAATATTCTTTTCTGAAAAGTTTTTCGTTTTGTAAACTATTTTTCTTCTTTGAAAATTTGATTTCCATTTTGATTTAAATGGCCCGGTCCATCATAATTGTTGGATCGAGATGGACTGGGTCATTATTGAATTTTTGTAAGAAATGGATTCTTTATTTGGTTGGTGCACCCATTTTAATTTCTAAAAATAATATTTTTGATCCTTGAGGACAATCATACACTCTGATCTCATCATTCACATACATTCATCAATCACAAGGTCTCATTCAAATAACAACCCGGGATCACCTATGATAAGTTTGAGTCGTGACCTATAGGGAGGTTTCTAGATTCTAAGTTCACTACGTGCAATGCAATTTATCTGGCCACCCTTGCCCAAGTGCAGCTATATATCTTTTGAGCGTACTCAATCAGACGGTACGTGGTGACTTGGTTTGATATACCGTATAGGTGATAATCTAAAACTCCAACTCACTTCTTTGAAGTCAAAAACAGCCAGTTTGATCCCCAGTTGAGAGGTGGTGCACGATGTTCAGCAAGGACCCACTTAAATACCTCTCGTCTAGAATAGACGTAGTCTATCCTCTTCATACAGTAGGGTACAGCGGGACAGAATCTCGCTTAGGCACCGATTTTGACCAAAAAGTGCAATTGATGTACTTGGATTATCTTTGATATACTTACGGGTACGAGTCAAAAGTCGTAACTTTCATAAATGGTTTGGCATCCCACGAGGGGACCGACCAAGTACTAGTACTACGTTGGCAAATGGGACACGTGACTGTGTGGTTTACAATAAGTCAAAGGCTTAGGTCGTTCCAGCCTGGGTGCATCGATATACCTTTCAGAAGCACCTGATTAGATGGTATTGATGCCCCAGTTTGATATATCCTAAGGTACGTGATTGGAGTTGTGGTTTTCATGAATAACGTCGCATCTCCGAGGAGACCGGGTCACGCACTAGTGCCACATTGGCTATAAGGGAAATGCAATGTGCAACGTAATAATATAAACATGCTAGTGGTCTGTGCAAGGTAGGGTGGGGTGTGCCCGGAGCTTTTTTTCAGATAAATGGGCCTATGGGCCAGGCTCAATCACAAGAGTATGAATTACAATTATTAATCAAGAAATACACACAATATTCATAACTTCAAGATCGAATCAAGGCATGTATATCAATGATATGTATATCAAGATCATAGCATGTTAGATGGGCAAAAATTTATAGCACAAAAATAATCAATATGATCATTGGAATAAACAAGGAGGAGATTTTTTTTTTTTAATCCAAAGTAATTTCTTTTTTTATCATGGTCCAATCAAGGGTCCCTTTTGGGTGATTCAAAATAATTTGAGATTTCTGTAAATATTGAATTGAGGGTAGATTGATAATTGTAGAGATTAGGAGTTATAATTTTTTTTTTTAAATATATTTTTTTTAATTATTTTAACACGTTTTCTTTAAAAGGTATTTTTTTTTTTCAAAAGTTTTTTTTTATTAATTTTTTTTAACGTTTTTTGTTTTCGATTTTTTAACTTTTTTTTCATATTTTTTAAAAAAATAGTATTTTTATTTTTTTAATAATTTTTAAAATTTTTAAAATTTTTAAATTTTTTTAAAATATATTTTTAAGTTTTTTTTTAACATTTTTTTTAATTTTTTTTTTTTACGTTTTTAATTTTTTTTATTTTTTTTAAAACGATTTTTTTTAAATTTTTTCTTTTTTAAATTTTTTCGTTCTTTAAAGTTCTTTTTTAATTTTTAATTTTTTTAAACATTTTTTTTAATTTTTTAAAAACGTTTTTTGTTTTTTTCGTTTTTTAACGATTTTTTTAAATTTGTTTTTAACATTTTTTAAATTTTTAAATTTTTTTAAAAACGTAGTTTGTTTTAAATTTTTAAATTTTAAATTTTTGTTACGTTTTTATTTTTTTACTTTTTTTAAACGTTTTTTTTTTTGAATGTTTTTATTTATTTATTTTTAAAACGTTTTTTTTTTGGGTTTAAAACACGGTTTTTGTTTTTTGTTTTTTTTTTTAATTTGTTTAATTTTTAATTTTTAATTTTTTTAAGTTTTTTTAACATTTTTTTTAACGTTTTTTTTATATTTTATATTTTTCGTTTTTCAACGTTTTTTTTATTTTAAAGTTTTTTTTTTAATTTTTTTAAACGGTTTTTGTTTTTTGTAACGTTTATTTTTTTTTTTTAACAATTTATTTATTTATTTTTTTTAAAAATTTTCAAGTTTTTTTTTAATTTTTTTTAAAAGCGTTTTCTTCCTTTTTTTTAAGTTAAAAAAAAAAAAAAAAAAAAAAAAAAAAAACGTTTTCTTCTTTTTTTTAACCTTTTCTTTTTCAAAACGTTTTGTTTTTATTTATTTATTTTTTTTATAATAAAAAAAAAACTAACATCACCCCATATCTCATCAATTTACTGATAACATTATCCCATCCTCAATTCATATGTCAATTTAAAGCTTTCATTATTTAGGGTCATCAAAAAGTGACCCTTAGTTGAACCATAAAAAAAGTGCCGAAACAAAATATTCAAAATTAAACCAAAAGATACTAATAAAGTATAATGCAGACCTAAAAATAATTCAAATAAAAAAATGGGTCATTCCCTATTCATTAACATTTGATATCTTGCATTATTTAAGGTCATTCTAAATGACCTCAAATCGAACCATAACAACGATGTGCCAAACAAAAATATTCAACATCCCAATCAATGATCACCAATAGAGTCAAAAGAATGATAAAAATCAAAATAAAAAACTAAATAACTAAAAATAAAATAAAAAACTAGGTCCTACGGGCAATGCTCCCATAATTGGGGTTTTTCAAGTCTGATCCTCAATAATCCTAGTAGAGTCGCCATTGAAAGCGCCCTCGATCCCCGGGGTGCGTGGATCCGCTTTTGATTTTTGGAGTTTGGGAGTCGCCATTTAGTTATTACAGTCTAGGAACCGAATAGAGACTCGAAACAGATAAATTAACTAATCTACTAAAAAATACGGGTCCGAGGATCACGCAACGATTCTATTCCCTCAGATCTGGTAAAACTGCTCCTTGTACCCTATTATTTGCTTTGTTCTGTCTCCAGATCGAATTTTTGATCTCCGAGATAAGGTATACCTGAAGTAACTTTACAGGCTGCCTACGTACCCAAAAAGGGGATCAAACCATAATGAAGTTCAGATGGACAATGCTCTAAGTTTTTTCTAGACCGTCATCTTAGGTTTTCAATCTAGCGAGCTCAATTCCTTTTTTTTTGTTGGACCGTTCCCTGTTTTAACTCATGCGGGTCAGGAGTATCATGTAGTTTAAACTCATATGATAATGAGCATTGTTAAACAGTTTATGCTCGTGCTGGGGAGCATTGTCAAACAGTTTAGGCTCGTGCCGAAGAACATCATTTTTTTAAGCATAGTATCTTTTGAGGAATTTGCTATTAATTGGACCAAGACGTAATCCTTCTGCTGTTACAAGAAGGTATGCACCATTAGTGTATACTTCTTTCACTACATGAGGCCCATCCCATTTTGGACCAAACTTCTTTCCAAAACGGTGTGAGAGAATGATTGGTCGTTGTACAGCGAGAACTTAATCGCCAACTTGAAAAGAACGTGGTCGAACTTTCTTATTGAATGCACGTGACAGACGGACTTGGTAACATTCTAGCCGTTGTTGTGCTTCCAATCTCTTTTCGTCCAATGCTTCAAGTTCAGTCAGACGTAACTTAACATTCTCATCGCAGGTTAGACCTTCTTGGATTGCAATCCTTAATGAAGGTATCTGACATTCCAAGGGAGAACAGTTTAAACTCCATAAACCAATGAGTAAGGTGTGGCTTGTGTGGGGGTACGGTATGAGGTTCTGTATACCCATAATGATTCTCCAATTCGTTCATGCCAATCTTTTTTGGATTTTGAGACAATCTTCTTAAGAAGCTTGCAGAGAGTTTTGTTGAAGACGTCGGCGAGTCCATTTGCTGCAGCGTTATACATTGTAGAACATCTCTGCTTAATGTTAAACTTCATGCAGAATTGATCCATCAGCGTATTGCTAAAAGATTTCTCATTATCTATCATGATATATAGTGGAATGCCGTAACGAAAAACGATCTTATTTTTTATGAAGTTGACTACCGTTTCTTTCTTGACCTCTCGAAAGGAAACTACTTCAGCCCACTTAGAAAAGTAATCAGTTGCGGCAAGGATATAAAGATGTTGTCTTGAGGATTTTGGGAGTGGTTGAACGATATCAAGTCCTCACTCGTCAAAGGGCCAAGATGCGATTGTAGGATGCAATGGTTCTGGTGGTTGACGAATGTAATATCCATGAAATTGGCAAGTTTTACAGCATTTTGCATGATTTAAAGAATATTTCACCATAGTAGGCCAATAGAATCCCATCCTCTTCAAACTATAATGGAATTTCGACCTTGATTGATGTGAATTGCACACTCCAGAGTGTGCTTTTTCTAAAGCATCTCAGATTTCATTATCTCCGAGACATCTCATTAAGATATTGTCGTAAGGGCGGCGATATAACTTATCATTGAAATATAAAAATCAAGGTGCCCTACGATGTATTTCAATTTTGTGTTTTAGGTCGTCTGACCATTTCCTGTGCTGTAGATAGTCAATAAGAGGTTGTCTCCAATCTTTGACTTTGACTATTTCGACGGTGTTTGCTTCATGAGACTCACAATTTTCATCTATCAAAGGAGGTAGTACCAACCTGTGGCAGATAGGGATATTCATTGTCTCTCCTTCTAGCATGGCCAAATTTGCAGTAAGACTAGCTAAAGCGTCAGCCTGCTTATTTTCAGCTCTTGGTATATGCCTAATGATAATGTCTTCAAATTGACTTACAAATTGTACAGCATAGTAGTGATAAGGCACTAACTCATGCTTTCGAACGTCATACTCTGTTGAGAGTTGGTTAATGACAAGTTGCGAGTCCCCATACACAGAGTTGGTGTAACTTCATCTCTATTCCGAGTTCTAAACTAATGATCAGAGATTGGTATTCTGCAACATTGTTTGAACACAGCTTAGTCAAGGCAAACGAGAATGGCAATACTTTATTTTGTGGGGTAATAAAAATTACACCTGCCCCCGCTCCATCTTTTCTAGCGACCCCATCACAGAACATTCTCCAAGCTGGAAATATATCAATAGAGAATACTTCTTCATCGGGCAAGTCGTGAGACAATTCCCATTCAACCGGAATAGGATGATCAGAAAGAAAGTCGGCTAACGCTTGCCCTTTTACAACCTTTTGAGGGATGTAAATAACCTCGAATTCTGATAAGAGAAGGGCCCATTTAGCTAGCTTTCTCGACAAGACTGGCCTTGTCATGATGTATTTGAGTGGATCAGCTCGCGCAGTGAGTCGAACTATGTGTGATAACATGTAATGTTAGAGTTTCTTTGTGGTAAAGATGAGTGCTAAACATGTCTTCTCGATGGGTGAATAGTTTACTTCTACTCCAATAAGAGTTCGCCTCAAGTAGTAAAATGCACCTTCTTTTCCTTCAGCATTTTCTTGAGCCAACAATGCTCCTAGTGACATTTCTTGCACACTAATATAGAGAATCAGTGGCTTCTCGGGAATTGGTGCAGAAAGAATAGGAGGCTTGAGAAGATACTCCTTGATACTTTTCAGAGCATTCTCACAAGCTTCATCACATTCAAATGATGTATCTTTCTTCATCAATCGACTGAAGGGATGACAACGCCCAACTAAGTTTGAAATGAATCTACGAATGTAGACAAGTCGACCTTGTAAACTTTTGAGTTCATGAATGTTCTTTTGTGCCGACATTTTTTGAATGGCCTCAATCTTATTTCGGTCGATTTCAATACCGCGATGCCGAACTACGAATCCCAAAAATTTGCCCGAGGTAACTCCAAAAGTACATTTTAATGAATTCATCTTGAGCTGATACCATCGCAATCTGTCGAAGGTATCACATAGATGTTGTAAGTGATCTTCCCATTTTTTAGACTTTACTACTAGGTCATCAACGTAATATTTGACTTTGTCATGTAGCATGTCATAAAAGATTTTTTGCATAGCTCGCTGGTAAGTGGCACTAGCATTTTTAAGTCCAAAAGGCATAACTTTGTAACAATATATACCTTTTGGGGTACGAAAAACTGTAAGTTCCTCATCTTTTGGCGAGATTCGAATTTGATTGTTACTAGAAGATCCATCCATGAAAAACAAAGCTTCATGTCCTATGGTCGCATCCACCATAAGTTCAATGATTGGGAGCGGAAAATCGTCTTTTAGACATGCATTATTCAGGTCACGAAAATCAACACATACTCGAATATGTCCATTCTTTTTTCTTACCGAAACTATGTTGGAAATCCAGGTTGAATACTTTTCTCTCGGATGAAGCTAGCTTCTATCAACTTGTAGACCTCTATCTCAATCTGTGGTATCAACTCGGGTCGAAAATGACGTTGTGCCTGTTTTATTGGGCGAACTCCGTGTTTAATTACAAGCTGATGAACAACGATCTTCGGGTCAAGTCCTGACATTTCTTTGTAAGTCCAAGCAAATACGTCTTTGTACTCTTGCAGCAACTTGAGGTACTCGGATTCTTTATGCTGGTTTAGAAGAGTGCTGACGAACGTAGGTCGCGGTTCTTCAATTGTCCTAAGATTTATTTCTTTCAAGTCGTCGACAGTGGCTTGTCCGCCTTCTTCAAAGATCGGTGGAGCATTTTCGAGTTCTTCATCTGACAATGTAGAATCTTTTTGAGGAATTCCTTAATGGTAATATGATTTATAAAAACAACATCTTTAGAATTGTCTGTTCTAACAGTTGAAGCTCGGCTGTTACTCGTTTGGTTTGTGAGGATGATGGTGTGTCGCTTCACAACCAATGCATCTGATATTGAGACCTCTAAAGCTGTTTGTCATTTCATGCGAGATGGAATAGTATTATGCAAGCCACTACTATCTTTATGCTATACATGTTTATTTATTTGCTTAGGTCGACGTCGCGATTTTCTTCGTATTTTTACTCCAACATTCTGACCAAGTCTAGATATAGCAGACGCACGAGGTTTATGAATTTGTACATCATAATGATCATCTAAAGCACTCAATCGGTCAAATACCAACGTGGTCGAGATGTGGCCACCAATTCGATCAAAGATCGATGTTCGTGGAACTGGTATTTCTTTTACAGACTCATCGATGACTTCTACTGTAGTATGTTGTGAAGAAGCTGTCTTCATCTTAGAAATTTTGATTGGAGCCTCTAGCGTATACCCTAGCCTTGCTCGTGTAAATGAAACTCTTTCTCCAGTTCGAATGACTTTGACTTGTGTTGCGGTTAAACCATGAATTTGATCAGTTTGTGGTAATTCTCCCAACCGCACATGTTCACCTTTTCCATAACTGGCAATCTTGAATAACTTTGAAGTTTTAGGACCGAACCAACTTTTGGATTCTACTTTTGCAAGGTTGTCTTCATGGTTCTTTGCGATTAAGGTAATTGGGACAACGTTTTCCATGGGTGTCCTTACTATGTAAGATTTTTGGAAAGGTGTAATCGGAAAGGTTAATTCTTCTTTCAACGTCTCCAATTCGATTTTAGAGATAGAAGGCTTAGTCTTTAAAGAAATCTCTTCGAAAGGTTATTGTCCCGGCTTCCTTCTCGATTGCGGCACGTAACGAAGCATTGGGGTTGACAACACAATTGTGGATGATGTGTCCACCATTGGTTGACCCACCTTGGTCTGTCGAGTTTCTAGTTCTTGTTTCTTACTACGTTCTTTCTGAAACGGAGGACTAGGAGAAATTTCCTCAGCATCATTCGTAGTATGCTTTCCTTTGTCGGGTTTTACTTACTAGAAGGAGGTACCGAAATTGGAAGTACTTCTTAAATGACATCCCCTTCAAAATAGAATTTCGCATCTGTAAAATATGTTTCTGCCTTGTCAAACGATTGATCTTCGGCTATTACACGTTTCTGCACACCATCTTGGTAATACTTGAAGCATTGATGTAACGTGGATGTTACTACTCCAGTTTCATGTAGCCATGGTCGACCGAGAAGCAAGTGATATGAAGTTTTACAATCAATCACATGGAAAGGCGATGTTGACTCTAAATCTGCAATAGAGAGCTTGACTCTTATTATGCCGATCGCTCTTTGACCTCCTAAGTTGAAATCCTGAATCATCAACTTACTACGAGCAAGTTGATCCGATGAGATGCCAACTTGTTTCATAGTACGAATTGGCATGATGTTGATTGCAGAACCACAATCCAGGAGGATTATTTGAATTTTAGTTTCCCTCACATAAGCTGTAGCATAAAGAGGCCTATTGTGAGGTCGAGACCTCAATTAGAGATCCTCGTCAGTGAAGGTGATTGTGGCCATGCACAGACCATCTTCTCGTAGATTTATATTGGGTTGAACTTCCTGTTTTGATTCAGTTGGGCTTTGCTTTGAAGCATACTGAATCTTTTGGAGTTCATTGGAGAAATCCAAGTCAACTTGCAAATCTTTCATTTTCGAGGTGATATTGTCTTCCTCAAGTTTCTGATCTCCATCACTAGAAATAGTAGGATGTTTTTCTGACCTACTATTGGTATCATCTTCTAGCACCTCTGCTTTCACTTGGTAACATGAAACCATGCAGGCTTCCTTCAAGATCTTCCTTGGAAAGAATTCTAAAGAGTAACCGGCACACGGAGAGGTTGTTGAAGGATGTCTTCAGGGTCCGCGGGCAGAACTTGGAAAGCCTTCTTCTTTGTTGTTCTCTTTCATTTCTTCGATCCTGTATTTGATTTTGACTTTCTTCTCTTTTTTTTTTGGCTTTGAAGTAAAAAGAGTCGGCACGTATGTGGGACGTCTTTTTCGACGAGTGACAATTGTCTACCCTTCGTCATCAACTGAAGTAAACTATGAGAAACTCGACTTTGAATTTGAAGTTGGATGAGATTGTGGTCCTTGTTGAAGTGAAGTGGGTAATGTGATGATTTTTCTCTGATTTGGCCTTGCCCCCAGCGTGGGATGGTCCTTTTCAATATGGGAATGTACGGATATGAGTTGTGATGGTTTCGGTAAAACTTTGGTGATCTGAGGAGATGGAGTCTGCGTAGCATACTGACTTGCCAAGAGTATTGGATCAAAAGATCCAAAAATGACAGAGGTCATGTTGGAAGTAGCAATATTTTCGACACAGTCAAGTTCAATTTTCCCTTGACGTGTCAAATCCAAAATCTTCTCTTTGAAGACGAAACATTTTTCAATCGGACGACTAATCACCCTATGATAGCGATAATATTTTGGATCATTGTCGCGACCTGCTTCCTCAGGTTGTTTGGGCACTGGAAGTTCAATGAGCTTTAATTTTAGCAACTTTTCGAACATGCCCAAGACATCAGCATCAGGAAAAGGGTATTCTTTTGCCTCAAGCTCTTTGAGAGTTTTCCAAGCTTTTCCTTTTTCTTGTGTTGATTCAGCTCGTGGTTAATTTTCTCTTCTTTTACCTGTGATTTTGACAGATTTGCTGGTGGTGGTAGATAAGACTTCTTTAGTTTTGAAGGACTTGTCATCCTTTTTTTCCTGTCTTCGAGACTCGCTTGATCATGGAGTCTGATGCATAGCTATACTTTACTCCATGTCATGGGCTCGAGTAGCTAGCTCTTCAAAAGTATGTAGCTTGATTCCTTTCAAGATGTAAAGGAGTTGCCAGTGCATCCCTTGAACACACATCTCGATAGCAGAAGATTGAGAGAGTCGATTCATACAGTTGAGAGAAAGATTTCTCCATCGCTCGATGTACTCGATAACCGGTTCATCCTTCTTTTGTTTGATAACAACTAGTTCTACCATACTCATTGTTCTTCTAGTGTTGTAGAAGCAGTCAGGGAATACTCTTTCAAGTTAATCCTAACTGTCTATTGAGTTAGGTTCCAAAACAGTGTACCAATCAAATGCATTGCTCCAGAGGGAGTGAGCGAATTGTTTCACCATAAAATCACGGAATGTACTGGCATTGTTGCAAGTTTTGATGAAGTGGGCAATATGCTGCTTTAGATTGCCTTTTCCTTCGAACTGTTAAAATTTTGGTAGTTGATATCCTGCTGGAAGATGCATTTGTTCGATGCGTTGAGTGTAGGGTTCGGAGTAGACCAATGAGGACTATTGCATGCTCCCATACTGAGCACGAATGGTGTCAGTAATCATTGCTTGCAGTTGTTGAACGGAAAGCGAAGCAACAGACCTATGTGGTCAATCTCGAGTAGCTTTTCGTGAACCAGAATAGTCTGCTCATTGTTCTTCTTCGTACGGAGTCATGTATGCTTCAGGAGTAAATCTTTGAGGATGTGAGGGTCCAACGCTTGATTCATTCTCCTTGTCTTTATACTCTAAACGACTAACAAGGGATGCGATCTGAATGTCTTTGTCTTCCATTGCTTTTGTTAACTTGTTGATGGTGTCTGCCATCTGAGTAACTTGTTCTTCCATCATTAACGCTCCAGCTGTCATCACTGCTCTGATGGATGTGTGAGTTTGTGATGGAGAAGTGATTGATAAAGATCTAGAAGATCTCTTGCTTGACTTCGAATCAGATCCAGAATCTGACGAGTCGTCTTCTACCACGTCCGCCCATGATTCCTTCGTGGTAAGTACCGTTTTTGTGGCACGTTTCTTGGAGTGAGCTGGAAAGGCTAAACTAGCTTGGATCCACCAGTCTTGGTCATTGTTCGTGTCACATGATGATCAGAACTAATAACCTGAGTAGATTCAAGATTGGAAGAAAGGATTTTCTTACCTTTCTTAGTAGTGGCAGATGCGATAGTGTTGACGTTGCAAGATGCTATCGATGCTTTAGTTGATGTTCTTGCAATTGACTGAAAGATGAGAGGTTGAGATGGTCCCACCGGGCGTGCTAGAAATTTGTTGACAAAAATTTATACGGATCTACCTCGAGATTTGTGAAATAAGATCGCAAATGATTTTATTGATTTTTTATGGAAAGTAGATATAGATCTTAGTATTTCCTCTGATTAACAGTCAAGTACAAAAAAATAGTAACGATGTTTGTAGCTTTTCTTTTCTCTGGGCTTTGCACTTTATCGGCTGAGAATGATGCTTTGACGTTGGCTTTGCTTTGTACTTGATCTTCTACAGAGACTTTTGTAGATCTTCTTCTCTCCGGGCTTCGCGCTTTATCTATTGAGAAGGTTTTCTTGACTTCTGGAAAAGGGCTTTATGCTTGATCATCTCTTTAGTCGGAGTCCGGATCTCTGAATAACCTTGCTTTGTCTCTGGAGGAGGGCTTGAGAGCTTCTTCTTCTCTAGAGGGAGAGCTTCTGTCTTTTGAGAGAAAGTAATCCAGGCACCCTCTCAATGAGAGAGGCTCTTGTATTTATAGACTTAAAGGTAATTTAGCTTTTCAATTATACCCCCAACTTAAAGAAGTTTAATTGATTTGTTTAAGAGGCTCAATTTGTCCAAATTCCATTTAAGGATTTTATGGATTATTATTGGGCCAAACTCATTTATTTAAGTATAAGGCCCAATATTTAATATGGATCACTTGGGTGTGCTGGATCATGGGCTTTATCTATGGAAACTCAAACCCAAACATATGAAGTCCGTCCCGATAAATGGACCCCCAATTTAGACTTGTGATCCTAACTGTGAGGTTAAGGACTTTATTTTGATTTATAAAATTCATGAGGGCCTCTTTAAAATTTTGATGCCCACAAACTCCCATCTCCTCGAAGGTCAAAAGCTAAGTCTTGTTGATATTCGAGCCTAGTAAAATCTTTCCAATGCTCCCAAGCTAGGTTCTTCAACCTGTTAAAGAGGCAGGGTTGGAGGTACTGTTCCAACTCCCCGAGACGATAAGGAATGGTTCCTTTACCTAGTCAGGCTTACGGGCTCCTAGGAGTATGTATAGGGACAATCCATACCTGTCCTTAAAAATTATTACTTCAACTGGATGGGTAGGTTATACGTATATAGATATTTTTTACTTGCTTAATTATGATCTTCTCCTTTAGTTGCTTGGCTAACCGTTCATCTTTATCTGGCTTTTGCAGGTGTGAACGATAAGAATCCACCACATGCTCCCGTCCTTGAGTCTTTTCTCAAGGATAATAAGTTTAAGAAGAAGCTCACCTCCCTCTCCCTAGCTCTCCCCCATACCACCATCTTATGTCTGGGAGGGGGCACTTCCCGCATTTCCTAGACTACCATTTTCTTTTCCATCTCTTCTTCAATCAACCTCAAACCTTCTAACTATTAGTTTCACATTTTTTTCAATCTCGAGACTTAAGTTGTGTGTCAGATCGGTTTACAATTGAAGACATTTGAAGACTCTGGTAAAACCGCTAAACCTCAAACACATCGAAAAAATACTCATAATGTGTGTGCATAAAACCCAAAAGGTAATCACACTACTTAGACTATTCCAAAATACTTATATGATTGTTAGGTCGATTCATATTGATAATGAAATCTTATTCCTAGACCCGTTCTTTCATCATAGCTTTCGGGAGCCAAAAATGGCCTGTCGAGAGTCAAAATGGTCAAAAGGGCATTTTGATAATTTTTACACCCTTGGGTCATCTCTCGTTCCTTGCTGAGTGTTTGAAAATCTTATATTGACATGATCTTAAAAATCTTGAACCATTTGATCATTGGACCTCCCAAGAACTTAAAATAACCCAAAAGGGCATTTTGATAATTTATCCAATACCATTGGGTAAAATCACTAGGGTCCCTGGTAGCAAGTTTCATATTTCACCAGGTCTACCGGGTGTTTACCAATATTGTTGAGCTATTCACTAGGGCGACTGGGTGAGTCACTCCAACGGTTTGAAAATTTGAAAATATGATTGTTGGAACTACTGGCACCCCTAGGAATTAAGCTGGAACCATCGATAGGTAATTTTTATTTTTCAAATACCTTTAAAACTCATTTCTTGAGTACATTTGTGGGTTGGATAAAATCCTAGAGACGTTTAGCTCTCTCCTTTCCACACTTAGAGAGCCTTCTCAACTCTTATGAGAATCTAACTTAGGTGAACCCCTTTAACCTTCTTAGACCTCTCATTTGACCCCATTTTAATTATCAAACTTCACCTTGCATACACATTGGTACATTCGTAGAGCAAAGAGTAAAGAGAGAAGATAGAAGGAGTGATCACAAGGAGCCAAACTCGAAAGTTTTATTAGAAGATCCAACCATCAAGACGTACTTGTAAGCTCAAGGACTTGAAGAACTCAATATCGTCAGCTAAAACCATTAAGAGTTGAATCAGTCCTTGTTATTTTAGTTTTTCATTTCTAGATCTATGCATGAGGTTACTTGGTATAGCCCATAAAATAACAAGCTTTTGTTAGAGTCTAGGACTCTTGATAAGAAAAGATGGTCGTGAATTTTTTATAAAAAAAATTCACAATTTCGAGAGGATACATTTCTTTCGATCTTAAGGTTTAAGAATTTAGCCTAGATATAAAAATTATATGTAAAAAGTTCAAAGTGAACCATAAACCTTTTTTATAGTGAACACCAAGTTTCTAGGTAGGAACCTTGATAATGGATGTAGGCACATTGCCGAACCATTATAAGTCTTATGTCTCGTGCTTGTTTTATGATTTTGCAACTTACACTTGAATTCTTTGAATGTCATATGATGCCATGAATGCCAAATAGGTAAATCTTATATGAATGAACTATTGAATGACATGACAAAATAAATGTTTAAATTCCAAGTGTATTTTCATTAGAGACATAAGTGCAAAATTGAGGATAGGTGAATGACTTAGAATAAATAATCACATTATCAATCTAAGTTAAAATTGGATATATCAAAAGAAATTTTAATTATCCTATTCACCCCCTTCTAGGACTAGACACGATACGAAGTCCGATATTTTCAATTGGTATTACAGTCGATTACTCTTGATAGGCTTAACATCCTAGAGTTAATCACAAGACTTTAAACTATGTCTAAGTTCGAAAATGGTCATCCTTTAGACTTCTATTTATTTATTAGCTCAAGTATGCATATTGGTAAACTAGGAAGATGATCTACATCAACTCCCTTGAGCTGTAAGTATGGAACAAAGTAGAGGAAGGGTATGAGGCACAAAAATAATTGAAGACCAAAAGTTTCAATAACATAAAAAAATTTAATTACAATGTACATGGTCAAATCACTTGATGAATTTATATGAATATACTGGTGATAGTCAGCAAAACAAGCTTGGCTTACCTTAGAAATTCATGTTATCAAATATTCAAACTTCAAATATTAACAAATTATTTTGAGATCTAATATGGAATAAAACAATTATGTCTGAGGATTTTATGCAAAACTTAGAGACTGTTGTATTTCCATATACTTTCTAGGATACCTTATTTCGAATGGAAGAATTTACACTAAAATTCTTAGGTCCCTTTCTAAGAGATTCGTTTTAAATGTGACCTTGATTGTAGTTTCGAGATGTGAAAATATTAAGTTTTGAAGAACTTATTAGATTGCTTACCATGATTGAGCTTCATCTCGAAGGTCCTCCCTAAAAGGGGTAGACGGTGGTTTAATTTCTCTTCTTTAAAGCCAACTTTTAAATAGCTAAATCACAAGTCATCTCATTTCTTCTCCCGAATTAATGGTAAACTATCCTTGAGAAAAATAGTGAGAGTGACTTAGATGTTGTGGACATGACTTTGATGGGGACAAATTTTAAGATAGTCTATAAGAAGAGGATCACATAACTTCAGTAAAATGAGCAATACTGATGACAAAAGACAACCCCTTTGTAAACCACTTTATATGTCAAAAGAGTATTCTATCATCAACATAAATTTCTTTGATTCGTGGACTATTGAAGTTAATTTCAAACTATCTATTCCAAAACAATGCAAATGGAATTCCATTATATTAGTAGATGATTAATTGTGATGGCTCAGTAAGAGGTAATGTTGGGGGTATGGGTGCCATTATTGGAGACCACAATGGAGACCTTATATGGACGGCAGCTAAAGAGGTTAGAGAGGAGATCCGTGTTAATCCATGAGCTTTTAGCTATCCATATGCGCCTTGACAAGGCATTGGAGCTAGGGTCAAGCTATCAAAGTGGTATCAGACTCGAAGGTAGTAATTGAAGCCTTAATGGGGCTCATTAACCCTCTTTGGTATACCGGGAGGATTATAAGGGATATTAAAAAGCTACAGGTCAAGTTTAGGGAATGTGATTTTTTGTTTACCTATAGAGAAGCCAATCGTGCAGCGGACTATCTCTTTGGCTTATGTAATTTAGATTCCTTTGTGGAGATCTTCCTAGGCTTGGCTCCTTTTATCTTGTCTAGGCTTGTAAAAGAAGATGCTGAGGAAAGGATGGTAGTTAGATTGTAGTCTTTTTTCTTTTGGTTGGGGGTCTTCTTAAACCCCAAATCACCATTTAAAAAAATTTTGATACTGAAAGTTGTAATTGTGGAGACATTGGCCATTTTTTCATAGCTTGTCCCTTGAAGCCTAGAACAACTGAATTTTAAAAATCTAGGTGCTAGGAAAAAATTGACTACAAAAGCTATGTGGGATTACTCAGATAAGTTAGAAGGTGAGAAACAAGCTTTTTCAAATTTTGAAGACATTAACACCTTAAGGATCCATATGGCATTCAACATAGTCTCCATCCCTTTTGCAGATGAAGTTGATGATGAAAAAATATTCGTAAATCAATCTTCTCCTCAAATAGCCTCATCTTCTAATGATAAGAATGAGGAAGGCTTTCAAAATGTCTTAGAGTTCCAATAAGGCTTCAATCAATTGTTTGTGAATCATGTTGTACTCATTAATAAGCATGGTCAAGAAAAGATAGAAAATGAAAGATTAATGGATCTCCTCGAACAAACGGTTGTAGAAAAATGCTCCGTTGGGATTGAGTTATAAAACTTGAAACATCCTTCAATGAGATTTTAGTGCATAAGATTTGTTGGAGGGAGAGAAAATTGACTTGATCACTAAATCTTAACATTTGTGAACTCAATTTAATATGGCAAGCTCATCTCATCAGAATATTGAATTGGTAAATCTATAAGATGAGAATAAAATCCTCTAATTTGTTATCTTTGAGTTAGAGTCATACTATACTAGACTTGAGCATAACTATACCATGTGCAAATCAGCATACATGACACTACCCAGAAGAAGGACAGGCTAAAACAGAGAGCGCCTAGCCTGGTTAAGAGGATAGCACAGCACTGAACAATCTATTTAGTGCTGACAAAAAGTGGTATAAGGACCCTCTGATTGTCTTTAAGAACTGGGAATTCGCCCTTAACACTACTTATGAGGGATTTAGAGTCTCTTAGACCTTCTAAGGTAAGATTGGTTTTTTCGTGCCTAGTTGTGTCTCACTCTTCAATTCTGTCTATAACTCAATTTGATTCTAATTCTGATTTCTTTTCATTCCACATATTCTTCTACCTTTTTCGCTATTGAGGTTAGGAAAGAGTAACGCAGAGCATCCAAAAATAGGAGGATAGTGGTAGTGGGCCTCCAAACAAGAACTGCTGAATGGGTGATAGAGGAAGATCAAATCTATCTTCCCCTTTCTGTTTTGCCTTGCCCACCTACACAACGGGCTTCTTTTGGTCAGGTCGAGCCAATCTCAGAAGATCTCCTTACTCCGCTTGCCTTTGCTTTCGAACTCCCTTCCCCTCCAATTCTCTTAGGGTCCTCCGTCGCCATGAACAATGACCTCTCGGAGTTTCCTTTCTTTTTCTCCCCTACTATCAAGGTCACTCCACCCTCTGACCAAGGTAAGAAGAAGAATCTGGCCCCCCATGACTCTACCCTCACTAGAGATGCAGGCCAATTGACACTGGTGCATAGAGAGCAGGCTGCTCTTATTTCTATCTCTACTTCTATTTCTGTTACTACTGTTGTTGCTCCTACTGAGCTTCCTGAGAGATTAAGGCTCAGGTAGTACAGTGCTCGGATACCATCAAAGAGTACAACCCTATCCTTGACCTTCAGTCACGCAAAAATGCACTGGTTGATCAGGAAATGTTTGAGTAGTCCTTCTCCTCTAGAAGAGTCTAAGCAAAAGGGTCCCAGTCATTGTAGGACTCCTTTGAATGAACTTATCCTCTCTTGGAAAGGTCACAGTGCCTTCCTCTAAGATGAAAACGAGAATAATGACTTTCGGCCCCATTTTCATGTTTACAATAAGAGCTATGGTGTGAGGAATCATGTTGTTGCTGCCTCTCTACTCTCCCAATCCATTTCTTCCAAGGACTAGGATGTTGCAGACCGGGCCAATACTAACATAGGCTTCGATCTATTTGTCAATGGCCTTTATCAGGTAATTCTCTACTCTTTATACTTTGCTATTTAATCTTTATGTCTTGCTTATTTAACTATTTTATTCTTCTTGCAGGCCAACACCTATGAAACCTTGGCCTTCCTGAAAAGGCGTGAGGCTGATGAACAAGCAGCTACTCAAACTAGAAATCATGAAGACAAGATCGCTCTACTCCAAGCTGAGCTGGCTTCCTCTAGCCAATTTTCCCAAGAGGCTAGAGAGGAAATGAAGGCTAACTTGACCCAATTTTCCAAGGCTAACTTAGACTTGGAGGCTACCAATAAAAAGCTGGCAAATCTTTAGGCTATTTTCCAACTAGAACTGGCTAGCTAAAAGGAGAGAGTATAGAGGAGAGACACAAAGTTGGAGGATCTCCAAGAAAAAATACAGTAGTAAGAACTTGAGCTAGGCTCCCTTAGGGCTGGTATTGAGACGACTAGGGCAGCTCAAGCCAAGAAAGATAAAACTGAGACTAAAAGACTACTGGGGAAACTTTAGGCCCAATGCTCTCGGTTGGCCGATGAAGTTTCTTCTAAGACTTACTACGAAGGCTTTGAGGTTGCTCCACTTCAGTATGCAGAAGAGGAGGATAAAGAAGACAAAGTGGATGAAGGTCCTACTGATTCTCCTATCAAGGAGATTCTTAGTTGGTCCGGTGACCATAAGAGAGTCCCACCATTACAATTGGATGAGAAGGGGAACCCTATTGCTGTCCTAGATGGAGTCCCTGGTGAACTCATGAAGGCTGGGCAAACCATAGATTTGGATCAAACTAGAACGACTAGTTCGTCTACCCCTTGCTAGTAACCTGCCTCCTGCCCCTACTATTGACATCAATTAAGATGAGGTCGTTGACCTCCAAATCCTGCTACTGATATTTTACCTTCTGCCAACCAATCCTCTGCCAACAAATAAAAATCTACTCTTTGGTTTCAGTTTGTACTTTGCTTTTGCTAAAATTTTTGTAATATCCTTATCTTTGGGATTTCACTTGTACTCTCCTTGCCATTAATAAAAAAAAAATTGTTTTCACATCAATTGTTGTTTCTATCTTTAATGTAAACTTTTCTTCATCGTACTATTTACGTTATATACACAATCTGATAATCTACTTTTTAAACTTAACCAAAATGCTTTACTTACGCTTCTGTTTTGTGCGTTCAAGTGTTGTTTTTGGACTTTAGCAATATATTTTAGCTGTGCTTCTGTGCTATACGCTTAACTACTGTTCTTGAACTTTAACACTAACTTTAATTTTTTGCAATGTTTGCACTGCACATCCAACTATTGAACTGCTTTTTTAACTTAGCATAGATTTTTACATTATGCTTTGCTTAAAGACTTGTGCAAATTTGTTCCTTTGCACTTTTTGTCCTACTTAAGCTAATTGCTAATCTGCCTTTAATGTGAACTTTTCTTTTCCACACTGTTTGCACTGTACATTCAATTGTTGAACTATTTATATTTACTACCTTTTCCCCCCAGGTTCTACCTTATATAAATTTTACTTAGGTGGAACATTTTCATAAATATTTTGAGGAGGTACCTTTGAGTTACAGTCCTACTAGAAGGCATTAAATCAGTGTCAAACAACATACAACTTAATGGATTTCAGGGCATAATACTCACCTTTGCTCTTTTGCTAAACAAATCTCTATGCTCTATTACTCAGGACAACACATGGTCGTCCAGCTCTTCGCTCTACTTGTAAAACCAAAGAAAAGCTGTGAGGACTAGATTCTTAGAAGAGCCCAACTTAGTGTTATATAACTCATACAAAATAGGGTCCCAACTAGCTTTATATTCTGCAAATTAAGGTAGAGAAGATCCATACAGGCCCGGACCCAGTGGGGTCCATCTTTAGTGCTATTGTATTCATCGTAGAGTAGGGCCCGTCCAGCTTATCACTTTATAACAATATATGCCTTTTGGATATGGAATGCCATGACTTCCTCATCATTTGACACCATTCGAATTTGATTATAGCCAGAAGATCCATCCATGAATGACAAAGCCTCATGTCTCATAGTCACATCAATCATAAGTTCTATGATTGGAAGCAAAAAGTCATCTTTTGGATACGTATTATTCAAGTCACAAAAATCTACACACACTCGAATTTCTCTATTTTTCTTTCTTATAGGTACTATGTTGGAAATCCATGTTGATATTTTACTTTTTGGATGAAGCTAGTTTCGATTAACTTATTGACTTCTACCTCAATCTTTGGTCGAAAATGATGTTGTGCCTATTTTTTTGCGTGAACTCCATGTCTAATTGCAAGTTGATGAATAGCAATCTTCGGGTTAAGTCCTGACATTATTTGTAAGTCCAAGCAAAGACATCTTTGTATTCCTGTAGCAACTCAAAGTACTCGACGTCTTCATTATGACTTAAAAAAACACTAATGAACATGGGTTGCGGTTCTTCCATTGTCTTGAGATTTATTTGTTTCAAGTCATCAATAGTGGCCTATCCACCTTCTTCAAAGATCATGAAACATTTTTCAGTTTCTCATCTAATAACAAAGAATCTTCTTCAGGGAATTCCTTAATAGTAATGTGATTTATAAAAATCATATCTTCAAAATTTTCTATCCCCATAGTTGAAGGTCGGTTGTCACTTGTTTGGTTTGTAAAGGTAATGGTGCTTCTCTCCACAACCAATACATCTAATATCGAGACTTCTAAAGTTGTTTGTTACTTCATACAAGATGGAATAGTGCTCTATGCAAGCCACTACTATCTTTATGCTCAACATATTATTTTTTTTCTTATGTCGGAGTTGTGATTCCTTCGTAGGTTAAACCCAACATTTTGACTAAGTTTAGATAATACAGGCACACGACGTTTATCAATTTGTGCATCGGGATGATCATCTAAAGTTCTCAATCGATTAAAGACCAATGTGGTCAGGATGTGGCCACCAATTCGATTGAAGATCGATCTGTGTGGAACTAATGTTGTAATTAATCCATGAATTTGATCAGTAGGTGCTAGTTCACTCAATCATACAGTATCACCTTTCCCTTAACTAGCAATCTCAAATAATTTTAAAGCTTTAGGACCAAACTAACTTTTGGACTCTACCTTTGCGAGGTTGTCTTTATGGTTCTTCATGATTAATGTAACTAAGATAAAATTTTTTATGAGTGTCCTTACGATGTAAGATTTCTAGAGAGGTGTAATTGAAAAGGTTAACTCTTCTTTCAGCATCTTCAATTCAACTTTAGAGACAAAAGGCTTGGACTTTGACAAAATCTCTTCAAAAAGGGAATGTCCAGGCTTCCGTCATAATTGTAGTACTTAATGAAGTATCGTTGGCACCACAACTACGGATGACACGTCCACCTTTGGTTTACTCACCTTGATCCATTGAGTTTGTAGCTCATGCTCATTTACTTGTTATTTTAAAGCTAAGGAATAGGAGAAATCTTCTCAGCATAATTCATACTATACTTTCCTTTGTCAACTCTTTTGCTTACTTGAAGAAGGTGTAGACACCCCATTTTTACACTCGCCTGATTAATCAACTCGTCAACCCGATTGCAACCGTTTCCAATGATGGATGTTTATTCCAATGCTTTATTTTATTACTAGATATGTTTTAGAAATTTGGATGAGGTATCTCGAACTGACAAAATTGTAGAAACCGCGCTACGATAGGAAAATATAACCCCAAAAGCTTAGAAATCATCATTTTTCGGACAAAAAGAAGCTTCACGATAAAAATCACTAAAAAATGATCAAATTATCAAAATACCCCTAACCTTAAAATATCCCTAGAGCCTACGTTACGCTTAGGAAAATCCATTCAAACACATAAAATAAAAAATCGAAACCAAATAAATCATTTCACCAATTTTCATAGAATTCGATAAAATTACGAAAATACCCCTCATAAAGTTCACGACCATTCCACACAAATTTTTTTATAAATGATACAAACCAATATTTTCATTGAATTCCTTACGAAAAATCGATTCTAAAACATCCTAAAACATCAAAAATCGACTTGAAACACAAAAAATTATCTCTCAGGGTAAAACGATAATTTTAAAAATTTTATAATTAAAATTATCGAAATTAATAAATAAAATATTAAATAATTAGAGTGAAACATTAATAAAATTAATTTAAAATTTTTGAACCAAAAAATCGATCAATCAAACTCTCAGGCAAAATTGTTGATAGTTGTCAAGATATTAATTTAAGAACCCCCTCCATCTAGGGGCCCAAAGAATTAAAGATATAATAAAGGGGGTTCTCCAAAAAATTAAAGTCAATCAAGTAAGACTAAAGTCAAGATCTTAAAGTCACTCAAGTAAGACTAAAGTTAAGATATTAAAAGTCAACCAAGTAAGACTAAAGTCAAAATCTTAAAGTCAATCAAATGAGACTAAAAGTCAAAACACTAATAGAGTTCTAATTAAATAATAATTCTATTTAAAACAATCATAACTAAATAATAACTCTATTTAATAGAATTCTAACTAAAAAACAACTCTCTCTAAAAGAATTCTAATTAAAATATAACACTAACTAAAAGAATTATAATTAAACACTAATTCTATCTAGACAAACACTTAAAAAATATATAAATAAGGGTCCCTACACCCTATTTTCGTATCAAATAATAAACCCTAAGGGAAGTAGGTCAAAAAGCTTCCCTAGCATCCTATAAACCCTAATTTTGAAGCCCTAACTCCTTACCTAACACCCATACTTCAACTTTAGCTCGAAAAACACCTAGAAGTCCTTCAAAAATACTTAGAAATCCATAAAAAAATCCGAAGAATCCAAATCTAAGAAAGAGATACCTTGCCTCGGAGATCAAAAATCAGATCCGGAGATAGAACGAAGCGAGGAGTACTGTACAAGGAGTTATTCTACCATATCTGAGGGAACAAGATCGTTGTTTTCGGAAAGGTATAAATTTTTTATTTTTTTATTATTACTTAGGTCTTTTAGTAATGTAGTTCTATTTGGGAATTAGTAGAGACCGGCGTTTGCTGGGCGGGGTTGGTCCCTAACACCTTCCAACCCGGTAACGTGATCCCCGACCTCGGATTTTCTGTAGTAGATTAGTTGATTTATCCGTTCAAAGTCCAAGTTCGATTCCTAGACCGTAATAACTAGGTGGCAACTCCCAAATATCAAAGGTCAAAAGCGAATCCGCGCACCCCGCAGATCGAGGGTGCTTTCAGTGGCGACTCCATTGGAGACCATTGAGGATCAGACTTGAAAAAGCCCCCAAGTATGGGATGCGTTGCTAGTAGGATCTTTTTATTTGATTTTTAGTTAGTTGATTATTTGTTTATTGTATTTTATTTTTTTTTTTTTTTTTCATTTTTCTGGCTTAATTATGGATCATGTGATTCAATTCTGAATACCCTAATCTGGCATATTATCTGTATGGTTCAATCAAGTATTATTTTGGTGGTTCAATCCAAGGTCACTTAGGGTGACCATAAATGTTGCAAGATCTCGAAAATATAGAATGGATTGATGATTATTGAAACATAAAGTTCCTTTTGTTTTTTTTTTTATTTTTTAAAATGAGGTTTTTAAGGTGGGGACAATATTTCCTTCGATAGATTTATTTTTTATTTTTTATTTTATTTTAGTTTTTTTTTTCAAGTTTATTTGATTTATCCTTGGACAGTATGTATTCTCATTTATTTTTGTTTTTTTTTTTTTTAATTTAGTGTATTGTCCATTAACAGCAAGAAGGAAATAAAAAAAATTAAAAAATTGACCTCTTTTTGAGGTTCTATCAATAGCGACAACGTGTTGTTTGGGTGGTGTGCCATGAGTAATGTTTTTTTTTTAAGTTTTCACACCCCCCTTAACAGCAACAACATGTTGATTTAAGTGGTGTTTCATAAGTGAAATTAAGTGTTTTTTTTTCACACCATCTTCTTAAACGACTTGGGTTCATCATCTTCAACAGGAGACCGAATTCGTCTCTCTGTTCGGTCGACTGAAATCTTAGCTCAATCGGTTCATAGCTCGTGATCGAAATCGTGGATTTTTCTTGATTCAAAGTTCAGAACCATTAGTTCATTTTGAAACCGAATCAAATTAACCGATTTCATTAAGAGAGAATTGATCTCTCTTCCTTCGGTCGAAGAGAAATTCGGAGTTGCTGGTTCAGATCAACAGGAGACCGTTGATTCAAAGTGAAATAATAGATTTTGTTCGAAGTCGATTTTTTTAAATCCCTGTTAATTTCTTTCAAAATCATTTGAATCTTCGACCGAAAATTTCTGTTTTGGGTTCGTTTAAAACCCAGTTTTTAAGAAGAGTAAAGCCGATTTCCTTTTGTTAGAGAGTTGGAGAGGAAGAGGGATTAAAGTATTGAACGAAAGAGGTTTTAGATTCGTCCCTTAGAGATGTTTGAACGCTAATAATCTCTGTTTTACCGACTGATTTGTATGATTTATTCGATCGGGTCATGAAAATTGTAGGATCGTTCGATTTGAAGTCAACGATCAATTTGTTTTTTTTTTTTTTCTTCTCTGGGAATCTGTCTTCCCCGATCCGAATTTGTTAGAATTTCTTGGAGTAGTCGTTGATGCTTTTGGGATTTCTAGGATTGGAATCTCATTGGTTGAGCAGTTTTCGAACTTCAGAAATGCTGTTTGCGAAACTTGAACAATCCGATCAGGATGCATTTGTAAATAACATAATTAAAATTTTGGGATGCTTCTACAGTCTCCCATTAATGGTAATTTTCTGTTTTTTTTTTTTTTTTGCTCAAATTCGATTCCAATAAGATTATCAAGAACATGTTTCGCGGAATTCTTGATATGCACTCCAAATCCCATCATTGGCACTGGATAGAACGCGTGTTCGACCAAAAATCAAAATAAAAAATGGGGATTTTGCAACCAAAGTTTAGAATTGAATTTTCGACACTATTTGTTGATTTTAATTAAGGAAGTTCCACGCAAAAGTCGACTTAGGGTGTTTTAGTTTTTTTTTTTTTTTTTCTTTTCCCCTTTCCTGGATTATTGGTGTAACAAAAGATCGGTTTGTAGGCTGGATTTTTAGCCATTTTAAATTGGTATTTTTTATTTTCTTTTGTTTTAAATCTATTTTGAAAAAAAAATTAGTGAAATCAATTTGTCGATTCTTGTAAAACCACTCTGTGCTTCAACAATCACTACTCTATTCTTAATTCGATATTCTTTTAAATCTCAATTTATTTAAGGTCACCCAAGTAATCCTTGATTGTAACATATAAAAAATATTTGGATTAAATGTTTGGATGTGCTCATTTTTCATGAAATATTTTTGGAATGGTGTTTGTTTTGATTAATATTGATGTGGTATTGATTATGATGATATGATCAGGGCCATGGGCCCATTTGTTTGAAAAAGGCCCCGAGCACACCCCACCCTGTTTTGCACACACCACATGCACATTTACTGTTTTGCACACTTGCATGTCCCATATAGCCAACGTGGCACTAGTGCGTGGCCTGATCTCTTCGGAGATGCGACGTTATTCATTAAAACCACAACTCCAGTCACGTACCTTAGGGTATATCAAACTGGGGCATTAGTACCGTCTAATTAAGTGACTCTGAAAGGTATATCGATGCACCCAGGTTGGAGCGACCTGAGCCTTTGACCTATTGTAAGCCCCTATTGTAAGTCACATAGTCACATGTCCCGATTGCCAACGTGGTACTAGTACGTGGTCGGTCCCCTCGTGGGATGTCAAACCATTTATGAAAGCTACAACTCTTAACTCATACCCGTAGGTATATAAAAGATAATTCAAGTACATCAATTGCACTTCTTGGTCAAAACCAGTACCTAAGCGAGATCCTGCCCCCCTGTAGTACGAGGGGGATAGACTACGTCTATTCTAGATGAGAGGTACTTAAGTGGGCCCTTGCTCAGTATCGTGCACCACCTCTCAACTGGGGATCAAACTGGTTATTTTTTACTTCAGAGAAGTGAGTTGGAGCTTTAGATTATCACCTATACGGTATATCAAACCAAGTCACCACGTACCGTCTGATTGAGTACACTCGAGAAGTATATAGGTGTACTTGGGCAAGGGTGGCCAGATAAAAATGCATTACACGTAGTAAGCTTAGAGTCTAGAAACCTTCCCTGTAGGTCACGACTCGAACTTATCGTGGGTGTTCCCGGGTTGTTTATTGAATAAGACTTTGTGATTGATGAATGTATGTGAATGATGTGAATGATGAGATCAGAGTGTACGATTGTCCTCAAGGATCAAAAATTTTATTTTTAGAAATTAAAATGGGTGCACCAACCAAATAACGAATCTATATGTTGCAATAATTCATAATGACCCAGTCCATATTGACCTAACCATCAGGATGGGCCGGGCTATTTAAATCAAAATGGAAATCAAATTCTTTTCTAAATTCGAGGTTCAACCCATTTTCAAAGAAGAAAAATGATTTACAAAATGAAAGTATTTTCCAGAAAAAAGTGTTTTCCAAAAGAAGTGTTATCTAGAAAAAATGTTTTCCAAGAAAAAATATTTTCCAGAAAATATTTTTCATAAGAACAAGATTTTTGAAAAGATAATATTTTCTAAAGGAAAATAAAAAGAATAGTAATTGATATTTTACATGGACCTTAGAAGAGTACTAAAATACCCTTTTATGTCAAACTAGGATGCTAGCCACAGGCGATAACCACATCGATCAATTAGTCAAAACAACCGTCATAAGGATGCACCCTGTAGAGAAGATCAATTTTGGAATATTTATGTTGAGGAGTGTTCTCTACTTCCACAAGTTTGAAATAGACTGGAACCTGTTACGTGCTATGGCTAAATGTTGGAACCCCTACCTTCACATATTCTATATAGGGCATATGCACTTGTGCCCCACTCATGAGGATTATTGTGGCATTATAGGGATATCTACTTCAGGACCTCATTGAAGATTGGATATTCTGATAACCTCGCCACAGGACTAAACATTTCAAAAGAAGAAGCCAAGGCCCTAGTCCATAATGGGAGATTGGACTTAGTACCTTTACTAGGTCCGTATCGCTCCCGCAGTCATCCCGTCAATGTAAAACCCAAAGCTTGGCGAGCCACTAAAGACTATCGATTGTGCCTAGGAATCCTAGTCCAATACATACTGACCTCCAAAAGCAATGGCCAAAAGTATCCTTGAGTCCTTTATAGATATAACCTCTCAACTTTTAGATAAAGCCAACCCAGTACCTCTCATCTTAACTGAAAATTTCTTAGGTCGAGATGTCATAAAAAATGGTGAGCGGGAAAGCTTCAAAGGAAGCCCCTATTACTCTATATGTGGCTTTGTAATCTCTCAAAATTTTATATGTTCCTTCAAACCTCGAGTATGGGCCAGAACATTTTCCAAAAGAAACCTGTTAGTGCGTCACAATTTAGTCCAGGCTTGGAGCAAATGGTTAGACTCTCGTCTTGCCCGTCATATCGGTTTAAGATGTCCTTGGTGGATGATTGATCCCAATGTTCTAAGAATCAAAGGATCCTACTATGTCCGTCTAATTGGTTTAAAAGAAACATCTTTTTACCATCCTAATTTGATCCCATAACAGTACGAAGTACCTATAGAGGTCTCTTTGCCTCAATCCAAAGCTTTCTTTCTTCCCGAGTCATTGACTGAAAAGTTAGTGCATCTCATTGAGAAGGCTTGGAACAAATGCACCTTAGGGTATCCAGACAGACCAACAGAATTCAAAGAGCCAGTTATTAGAGCCAAGAGGGTCAAGCCTGACAGCAATTCTGATGACCATCAAGACAAAACCAAGCGTCCATGTAAAAATAGTTCAAATCAAATTTGTTGAAATATGTTTTAATAATAACATTTATTTTTCAATCATTTTCAATAAAGTTATTTTTCTTTTGAATAAATATTTGTTTCCCTTTTTGAATGATCATTGCGTGAATGGATTAATTAATGGATTGGTGCACAAACCTCAATTAAATGACTCATTAAAATATTATCAAGGGGTAATACTGAAATTGATTAAATTTACCTTTGATGGGGTCATATAGGATTATCATTCCGCCTAAACTCAAGCGTCCACCTCCTAATTGGAGTCGTAAGTACAGTCGGTTAGAACGAGCTACAGTACCAAGTCAACAAGTAGAGATGGCTTCAGAATCTGATTTCACAGAGATCCGTAAGATCTTGGCAGCCTTGGCCAATAATATCAACAGTATAAAAGGCAAAGTGGAAGTGTTAGAATAGACATCGGAATCAACGGGCAATCAAGTAGATGACCCAAAAAGAAAAAAAGTAGAAGAGAAACGTCCACGTGAAGTCTTCGAACTCAACGGAGATGAAGAGTATGTTGATGAAAATCCGGTGTTAGCTAACAGAATGTCTCAATTAGAATCAGCTATGAAAAGTATAAAGGGTATTCATAAAATTGTAGCAAGCAATGAAGCTCTGAATCGTATCCCAATAATTCATTTGTTAGAGAAGTTTGTAATGCCGAAAATGGACAAGTTTAGTGGTACAGGATGTGCAAAAACACATCTTAAGGTGTATGTTCCTAACATGCGCACTATGGGGCTCAACAACGAACATATAACGTTTTTGTTTTAGAGAACTTTATCAGGATCAGCACTACGTTGGCTGATGTCTCAAGATCTAGTTACTGTGGGTACATGGGAGAACATGTCAAAGGCCTTCTGGCATCAGTATAAGTATAATATCGAGATTGAGACTTCAAGAAGGGATTTAGAGGTAACTAAACAGAAAAATGGGAAGACATTCACTGATTTCATTGGTCGTTGGAGGGCCAAGGCTGCCCAAATGTGGGTTAGACCTTCGGAGAAGGAACAAGTAGCGATTATCCTAAAGAATCTCTCACAAGGATATGCTCAGCACCTAGTGGCCCAATATCTCCCTATTTTTTAGTCCTTGTTACAAGCTGGAAGACAACTCGAGGACGTGTTTGCCTATGGGGTTCTTTCTAATCCCTTGGATAACAAATCTAAGAAACCTTATGTTCCCAAACCTAGTACCAACCATGTCTACATAGCCAACACATCAACTACCCCAGGTCAACCCCCAGCCCGGACTAATAACCAGGTTCACCTAGGTCAACCTCAAACTCCGCGTCAGTTTACCAATCTAGGGATGACTCTCACTGTAGTTCTTCACAAATTGATCAATCAAACTCTCAGGCAAAATTGTTGATGGTTGCCAAGAAGTTAATCAAGTAAGATTAAAGTCAAGATCTTAAAGTTGCTCAAGTAAGACTAAAGTCAAGATATTAAAAGTCAACCAAGTAAGACTAAAGTCAAAATCTTAAAGTCAATCAAATGAGATTAAAAGTCAAAACCCTAATAGAGTTCTAATTCTATTTAAAATAATCCTAACTAAATAATAACTCTATTTAATAGAATTCTAACTAAAAAATAACTCTCTCTAAAAGAATTCTAATTAAAATATAACTCTAACTAAAAGAATTATAATTAAACATTAATTATATCTAAACAAACACTTAAAAAATCTATAAATAGGGGTTGCTACACCCTATTTTCATATCAAATAATAAATCCTAAGAGAAGTAGGTCAAAAAGCTTTCCTAGGCTCCCATAAATCCTAATTTTGAAATCCTAACTCCTTACCTAACACCCATACTTCAACTTTAGCTCGAAAAAGACCTAGAAGCCCTTCAAAAATACCTAGAAATCCATAAACAAATCTGAAGAATCCAGATCTAAGAAAGAGATACCTTGCCTCGGAGATCAGAAATCAGATCCAGAGATAGAACGAAACGAGGAGTACTGTAAAAGGAGTTATTTTACCAGATCTGAGGGAACAAGATCGTTGTCTTCGGAAAGATATAAATTTCTTTTTTTTTAATTATTACTTAGGTCTTTTAACAATGTAGTTCTATTTGGGAATTAGTAAAAACCGATGTTTGCCGGGCAGGGTTGGTGCTTAACACCTTCCAATCCCGTAATGTGATCCCCGGATTCGAATTTTCTGTTGTAGATTAGTTGATTTATCTGTTCAGAATCCAAGTTTGATTCCTAGACCGTAATAACTAGGTGGCGACTCCCAAACCTCAAAGGATAAAAGCGGATCCACGCATCCCGCAGATCGAGGACGCTTTCAGAAGGTAACAAAATTGGGAATGCTTCTTGAATGATGTCACCTCTAAATAAAATTTTACATTGGCAAAATACATTTCTACCCTACTAAATGATTGATCTTCGACTACTACACGCTGTTTTATAATACTTGAAGCACTGGTGTAATGTGGATGGTACTAGTCTAGTTTAATGCAACCACGATCGATCGAGAAACAAGTGATATGAGATTTTACAATCAATCACATGGAAGAGTGTCGTTGATTTTAAATCTACGATAGAGAGCTTGACTTTTATCATATAGATAACTCTTTGGCCACCCAAGTTGAAGCTTTAGATCATCAACTTATTGTGAGCAAGTTGATCCAATGAGATGCCAACTTATTTCAAGGTACGAATTGGTATGAAATTGACTGTAGACCACAATCAAGAAGGATTTTTTGAATTTTATTTTCTCCCACATAACTTGTGACGTAAAGAGGCTTATTGTGAGGTCAAAACCCCAACTAGAGATCCTCATCCATGAAGGTAATCGTGTCCATGCATATGTTGTCTTGTTGTGGATCTATGTCAAGCTGAAATTCCTGTTTTGATTCAACTAAGCTTTGCTCTAAAGCGTGTTGAACCTTATGGAGTTCACTAGAGAAATCTAAATTGATCTATGAATCTTTCATTTTTGAAGTGATATTGTCCTTTTCTAATCTCTGATCTCCAACACTAGATGTAGTAGAATGCTCCTCGGACTTATCATTAGCATCATCTTTTAGCACTTCGACTTCTACTGGTGACATGAAATTGTACAGACTTCTTTCAAGAACTTCTTGGGTAAGAACTCTAGAAGAGTAACTAACACACAGGGAGGTTTTTAAAGGACGTCTTTGAGGTATATAGGTGGAACTAAAAAACATTTCTTCTTTGTTGCCCTCTTTCGTTTCTTTGACCTTGTACTTGATTTTAACTTTCTTCTTTTTCTCTTTGGTTTTGGAGTCGGTACGTGTGTGAGCATCTTTTTCGACGAGTGACAATTGTCCACCCTTTATCATCAACTAAAATAGACTATGAGAGACTAGGCTTTGAATTTGAAGTCGAATGAAATTGTTGTCCTTGTTGAGGTAAAGTGGGAAGTGTGACTATCTTACCTTGACATTTCAACTTCAGAATGTGTGGACATATGTTGTGGTGGTTGAGGTAAAAATTTTGTGATTTGGGAAGATGGAGTGCGTGTTACATATTAACTTGACAAAAGTATTTGATCAAAATATCCAATTATGATAAAAGTCGCGTTGGAAGTTGCAACATTTTCGACACAATCAAGTTCAATATTTTCTTGACATGCCAAATCTATGATTTTTCCTTAAAGGCTAAGCATTTTTCAATTAGGTGACTAATTACCTTATGATAACGACAATACTTTGGATCATTGTCTCAACCTGCTTCATCAAATCATTTGGCCATTAGAAGTTTAATAAGCTCTAATTTCAATACCACTTCGAACATGATTGAGACGTCAGCATCAGGAAAAAGGTACTCTTTCGCCTCAAGCTTTTTGAAAATTTTCTAAGATTTTCCTTTTTTCTTGCATCGAATCAATTCTTGGCTAATCTTCTCTTCTCTCACCTATGATTTTGACAGGTTTGCTAGTGGTGGTAAACAAAAGTTCCTTAGTTTTGAAAGGTTTGCCATCTTTCTTATCTTACCTTCAAGGCTTACTTGGTTATGGCGTCTAATGCACAACTATAGTCTATTCCATGTCATGGGCTCGAGTAGCTAACTTTTCAAAAGGGTGTGACTTAATTCCTTTCAAGATGTAGAGAAGTTACCAATGCATCCCTTGAATACACATCTTGACAGTGGAAGACTATAAGAGACGATCCATGCAGTTGAGGAAAAGATTTCTCCAACATTCGAGTACTCGATGATCAGTTCATCCTTCTTTGTTTGATGGCAATGAGCTCTACCATACTTGCCATTATTCTAGTGTTGTAGAAGTGGCCAAGTTTCGAATTGATCCCAATTGTCTATTGAGTTGGGTTCCAAACCAGTGTACCAATCAAATGTATTGTCACGAAGGGAGCGAAAAAATTATTTCACCATGAAGTCGTCGAATGTATCGGTATAGTTGCAAGTTTTGATGAAGTGGGCAATGTATTATTTCAAATTGCCTTTTCCCTTGAATTGTTGGAGTTTTAATGGTTGATATCCCGTCAAAAAACGCATTTGTTCAATGCGTTGAGTGTAGGGTTTATAATAGACTAATGAGGACTGTGGCATGTCCTATATTGAGCGTGAATGGTGTTAGTGATCATTGCTTACAGTTATTGAATAGAAAATGAGGCAATAGATCTCTGATGTGGATCCCGCATAGCATTTCATGAGCTAAAATAGTCTCTTTGTTGTTCTTCTTTGCACAGAGCCATGTACGTTTCAGGAATGAATCCTAAAGGATGAGAAGGTCTAATACTCGATTCATTCTCTTTCTCTTTCTTTTCCAACGACTAACTAGGGTGGCAATTTGAATGTCTTTTTCTTCTATCGTTTTTGTCAGCTTATTGATGGTGTTTGCCCTCAGGACAACTTGTTCTGTCATGAGCGCTCCAGCTCTCATCACTACTTTGATAGAAGTGTGAGTTTATGACGGGAAAGTAATTGATAAAGATCCAGACGATCCTTTGCTTCAATTCGAATCGGAACTAGAATCCTTTGAGTCGCCTACCACAACATCTACCTACAATGTCTTCATTGTGAGTGTCATTTTTGTGGCACATTTCTTAGAGTGATATTCAAGAGGCTCAATTAGTAGAACCACCAGTTTTTGTTATTGTTCTTGTTATAGGATGATCGCGACCGATAACCTACATAGATTCAAGGTTAGGGAAAATGATTTTCTTACCTTTCTCAATAGTGGTAGATGTGATAACGTTGACGTTGCGAGATGCTATTGATGCTTTAGTTGATGGTTTTTTGTAGTTGACTGAAGGATGAGAGGTTGAGATTGTCCTACCCAACGTGTCAGAAATTTGTCAACAATAAATTTTACAAATCTACCTCAAGATTTGTGAATAAAATCGCAAATGATTTTATTTATTTTGATGAAAATGAGAATACAAATCTCAGTATTTTCCTCTGATTAACACTCAAGCACAAAATAGTGACGTATGTAGCTTTTCTTCTCTCCTGGCTTCGTGTTTTATCGATTGAGAAAGTTGCATTGACGATGGCTTTGGTTGTTTTTAATCTTCTATAGATTTTCTTCTCTCCGGACTTCGCATTTTATCAACTAAAAAGGTTTTCTTGACTTCTAGATAAGGATTTTATGCCAGATCTTCTCTTTAATTGGAGTTTGAATCTTTGGAAGAACATTACTTTGTCTCTAGAAGAGGACTTGAGAGCTTCTTTTTCTCTAGAGGGAGAGCTTGCCTTCTTAAAGAAAGTGATCTAGATCCCCTCTTAATGAGAGAGGCTTTGGTATTTATAAACTTAAGGATAATTTAGTTTTTCAATTATGCCCCAACTTAGAGAGCTTTGATTGGTTTATCTAAAGGCTAAATTCATCCAAATCCAATTTTGAGGATTCTATGGATTATTATTGGGCCAAACTCATTTATTTGAGTGTAGGGCCCAATATTTAATATATGGATTGCTTGAATTTGTTGGATCATGGGTTTTATCTGTAAAAACCCAAACCCAAACTATATGAGGAACGTCCCGATTAATTGATTCCCAATTTAGACTTGTAGGCCCAATTATGATTTAGGATTTTTTTTTGTTAATTTAGAAAGTTACGGGGGCCGTTTAAATTTTGATGTCTACAATGACCAAAAAGAAGAACACAAAAGAAAAAAAAAAAAAAAAAAACAAAGCAATTTCCCTCTTCCAAGGGGAATCCTTCAATGATTTTAGATATGAAAAAACTAATTCTTATTATTTTATGAAACCTATGTATAGATTTATTGACCCAATTACTTCCTAAGATCATGCCTAAAATTCCTCCTAAAACCTCAACATAACTTGCATGCAAATAACTCAATCTCCTATGCAGCCAAATGATAAGAATGCAAAATGTCATATTTTTCTCCTTTAATATTTAGTCCTTTATACATATTTAGTGCCTAAATGTACTCATTATTCTTTTATTTTGATTTAGGATGCAAATGGAGGTGTTAAGTGCAAAACGAAATTAATTGGGCGATTTTGGACAGTTTTGACATCGCTTTATAATCTAGGCATAACTCTCTCATCCGAACTCCAATTGAGATGATTCCAAATGCTATAGAACGCTGAGAAAAAGATCTACAACTTTCGTGTTTTGAGTTTTAAGAGATAATGACTGTATCAAGGTCAAAATTGGGTTTGAAGTTGCTGCACGTAAACTGACGCGAATTTGACGCGAATTTGTTAAAAATTTGACGAGGTTTATTTTCGAAAGTCTCCAAATCTAGTGCACGAAAATTCCAACTAAAACACCACTTTCCTAATTATATTAGGACTTTATTTTATTTTAATTAGTCAGATTTATATATTATTATTGGAGGATAAGATTTAGGATTTTTTTAGGAGATTTTGTTAGCTTCTAAGAAGGAAGAGAAGAATGGGTAAAAGAAAAAAAAAAGGAAGATCTCTATCTCTCTCTCTCTTGCTCTCTCTCGATTAGGGTTTTTTTTTTAATCTTTTCTTTAGGAAAGAAGTGGCTGAAACTTGGGGAACTAGGGGGCCAACGAGTTGCTGTCAAGAAGGAGAAGTTGCTGAAATTTTTCAGCAACATTATTGTCAAGAAGTTTACAACGTTGCTGCTTGTATTCGTTTTCAACCATCAACATCATCGCCGTGAGGAACATCACCACCAACACATCTCAAACTTCTTTGGTTGTGTTAAAAAGTGTAACCCTTATGACTTTTATTTATTTTTATTATTGCAACCCTGGTTGCTTTTGGATTAAAGAACATCTTGTTGGATTCTTAAGTTGGAAATTTTTAATTCAATGAGTTAGTGACTTTCAGATTCATTAATTGATTTTCGGATTGGTGATATGTAGACACATGAATCAGTGAATTTTAATTATGTATGCTGAATTTTCAGTTTGGTCATATTGAAAACTTTGATATTAACGGTCATTGAAGCCATAATTGTATCTCTAATCACCTAATTGATTTGGAATATGATTTAAAAGTGGTAAAAACTATGAACAATAGTTGTGATCTGAAAATTACATGTTCTTTAGCCATGGACTTTTCCATAGGTTTGAAGAGTAGGTTATTGAATCATAATTCTTTTTTATCTTAATGATTTGTTTAAGAAGTTGTAAGGATACGCTAAGTATTAACTTGATTGCTTAATCAAAATAACTCGGTGATGGACTTTTCCAAAATCCTAGGGATTATCTAAGAAGGAATTTATAAGATGCATGATCTCTTTAGGCTTGCATTTTGATTCAATTCGGATATGTAATTAAGGCATAAAATTCGTTATCTATGTTGAAGCAATTTGATTAGTCATTTAATGAATTTATTTTTCTGAATTGTGAGAGAAGATGATCAATTGTAAATATTTATTTCTTTAATTTTTATTTTTATTTTTATTATTTTTTTCTTTTTATTATTATTATTTTTTTTTTAATCCGAATCGCCAAAATTGAAACCCCTACAAATTTGTGTAATATGTTTGTTTTCAATTTGTTAATTAAACTAACTAAAATTTATTATGACTCTTTAGAATAGGAGTACCCGCAATCCCCGGCCAATAACGATACCCTACAAATCACTTTACTACAATCTTCTATAGGGTTTATTGATGACTAAAAATATGGTCAATCAAATGGCGCCGCTGCCGGGGATTGCAAAATCCCTATGTTTTAGTGTCATTTAACTTGTTAATATTCTATTTTACTTGTTGAGCTTGCATGTAATATATCTTGTGTTATACTTATTGAAATTTTAACATGAATCTTTCCTATCTCTATGGCGATCACATTGTGATGTTTTTAGGAAGGGAAGCTTATTATTATTCTTTCAACTCTAACTTGTATATTGTTGTCTTTACTTTTGGGTTCAGGTCCATGAATGTCCGCAGGTAGAAGAAAGACTCAAGAACTTGCAAAACGCTTAGCCTTGCTAAAAGAAGTTGCACATCAACCCCCACCTCACCAAGAGGAAAGGGAAGAGTCGGAAGAGTCAGATAGCTCTTCCTATCCCTTGTCAGACGAGGAAGAAAACATACCTGATTTAGAAGAAGAAAGTGAAGAAGAAGAATTACCAATGGCTGAAACCATTAGACAAATGTCTTCTTCAACTGATGGGGGAACCGCACCAACTTGTATTACTTATCCAGAACCAGCAATCGGCAAAGTAGCTGAGTTTGAACTAAAGAGTGGGTTTTTACACCATTTGCCCAAATTCCATGGGCTTACTAATGAAGATCCTCATAAGCATCTCAAGGAGTTTCAGTTTGTGTGTTCAAGTATGTGCCCACAAAATGCGGATCTCAACATTTTGAAGCTAAAGTCATTCCCTTTCTCACTTGAAGATAGGGCAAAGACTTGGTTATTTGATCTACCTTCAGGCTATATCAACACATGGGAGAAGTTGATGACTGAGTTTTTGACTAAGTACTTCCCCGCCTCAAGGATTACTGTCTTGAGAAAGCAAATAACTGGAATTGAGCAAAGGAAGGATGAGGCATTTTATGCCTACTATGAGAGATTCAAGAGCTTAGTTGCATCATGTCCTTCACATGGGATGAAGGAAGGAAATCTACTTACTTACTTTTATGAGGGACTCCTCCCTCTTGAACGTCAATTGTTAGATGCTGCTGCTGGAGGTTCTTTTGTGGATAAGACACCTGAAGTTGCTAAGGAGTTGCTCGCCCAACGTGCTCTTAATTATCAACAATATGAAGGAGTGTTAAACTCCACTCGTGGGGTGAATGAGGTATTGAACGTGAATGGAGTACAAGTACAACAAGTTGCTCAAATCTGTGGTGTGTGCTGTACTCAAGGGCATCCAACTGACCAATGCCCCCAACTGATCAATAATGGAGGATGGGAGTCTCTTAACGCTGTTGGGTTTCAAGGTAATCAAGGTGGACAAATGTATAACCCTTTCTCTAACACATATAACCCTGGACTTAGAGATCACCCCAATTTACGTTGGGCCAACAATGATAATATTCAGAATTCTCAAGGACAAGGGCAAGTGTTTCCATGCCCTCCAGGTTTTCTGATGAGATCTCAGGTACCTCAAAACTTTGTCTCACCTCAGGTACCTCAAAACTTTGTATCTAATCCTCATGTGCCTACAAATTCTAATGCTCCTAATTATGATGAGATTTTAAAGTCCCTTGCTCAAGGGCAACAGAATTTAAATACTGCTACTCAAGCTCTTGTTACAGGTCAACAGGCTCACACTAAAGACATTGTAGAGTTGAAAAAGCAGTTGGGACAAGTGGTAGACTTCATGGGAAAGATAACCGAGAGCGGAAAATTGCCTAGCAACACTGTTCCCAACCCAAATATCGAACAAGCTAAAGCTGTTACGACAAGGAGTGGTAAGACCCTTGTGGATGTTCCCAAAACCCTAAAGAAGGCCCAAGTGACCCACAATGAGGAAAAGGACAAAGAGAAAGATCCTGCCACATCAAAGACAGAAATGATTAGTCCTTCATCATCTGAGAAGGCTTTGAAACCTCAAGGTAATGAGCAAAACCCTAAAAATTCTTTCGATTATAGTCCTTTTGCTCGTGTGCCTTTTCCTAGTAGGTTTGCCAAAACCAAGAAGGATGAATCTGATCAAGCCATCTTGGAGATTTTTAAGAAGGTACAAGTCAACATGCCTTTGATTGAGTGTTTGAAGCAAGTGCCAAAATATGCCAAATTTTTGAAAGAGCTTTGTACTACAAGGAGACAAACTCGTGAGAAAGAGGTGGTAAAGATGAATGAGACAGTCTCTGCTGTCATCCAAAGGAAATTACCACCAAAGCTTAAGGATCCAGGGAGTTTTTCTGTTCCTTGTGTGATTGGTACGAATAAATTTGATAATGTCATGTTAGACTTAGGAGCTTCAATTAATGTGATGCCTTATAGTCTTTATGCTTCTTTAGATCTGGGTGAACTTAAAAGTGATAATGTTGTTATCCAATTGGCTGATCGATCTAACAAGTATCCTAAAGGATACATTGAGGATGTTCTTGTGCAGGTGAATCAACTCATTTTTCCCGTTGACTTCTATGTCCTTGATATGGAAGAGGCACCCCTAAATTCCACTCCATTACTTTTAGGGCGCCCATTCATGAGGACTGCAAGAACAAAGATCGATGTTTATGGAGGAACATTGACCATGGAATTTGATAATGAAATTATACGCTTCAACATCTTTGAAGCTATGAGGTATCCATTGACTGACATTAAACCCTGTTTTTCTATTGATATTATTGATTCATTTGCGCAGAGGTTTATGGAAGCAATGGAAGAGGATGAGTTGAAAGTAACACTCTCTCAAGGAGTTGGTTATAATGAGAATGGAGATTCCATTTCTAAAGCTGAGTTGGAGAAGGCTGAGGAGCCCATTGTGATTAGAACCGTGGCCTCCCTTGAGTCCCTACCCATTTTACCAAGGTATATTCCTCCTTTGTCCCTTCCTATTTCTACTAACAAGATGTTACCTTCAGTGATACAGGCCCCTACACTTGAGCTTAAGGTTTTGCCAGATCACTTGAAGTATGTCTTTTTGGGGGATAAGGAGACGCTGCCTGTTATTATATCCTCGAAGTTGGAGGAGAATCAAGAGAAGAAGCTTGTGGACATTCTTAAGAAGTACGAGACCGCCATTGGTTGGACTTTGGCAGATATCAAGGGAATCAGCCCAACCATGTGCGTCCATAGAATCCTATTGGAGGATGGTGCCAAACCCACCAGAGAAGCCCAGAGACGCCTACATCCACCCATGATGAAGGTAGTACAAGATGAGATAATAAAATTACTTGATTGTGGCGTTATTTACCCTATTTCAGATAGCAAGTGGGTGTCTCCTATTCAAGTTGTGCCAAAGAAGTCTGGAGTTACTGTAGTAAAGAATGAGGAGAATGAGCTAGTACCTCAACGAGTTGTGACTGGTTATCGAGTTTGCATAGATTATAGAAAGCTCAATGCGTCAACAAGGAAGGACCATTTCCCTCTGCCCTTTATCGATCAGATGCTTGAGAGATTAGCTGGTTACCCTTTTTATTGCTTTTTGGATGGATATAGTGGGTACAACCAGATCTGTATAGCCCAAGAGGATCAAGAGAAGACCACCTTCACTTGCCCTTTTGGCACTTATGCCTACAGACGTATGCCATTTGGATTATGCAATGCACCAGGTACGTTTCAACGTTGTATGCTTTCCATTTTTTCTGAATACATTGAGAATATCATTGAGGTCTTTATGGATGATTTTAGTGTCTTTGGTAGAGATTTTGATACATGCTTAGGAAATTTGGAACTTATTTTAAAACGTTGTGTTGAAACTAATTTGGTTCTGAATTGGGAAAAGTGTCACTTCATGGTGACTCAAGGGATTGTTTTAGGACATATTATATCTGCTAGGGGGATTGAGGTTGATAAATCTAAGGTAGATCTTGTGCGTTACTTACCCTCTCCCACTTGTGTGAGAGAGGTTCGGTCATTTCTTGGTCATGCAGGATTTTACAGGAGATTTATCAAGGATTTCTCTAAGGCATCAAGGCCCTTGTGCCGGTTGCTCCAAAAAGATACTTCATTTGAGTTTGATGAGGAGTGCAAGAAGGCTTTTGAGAAGTTGAAGGAGTTATTGACTACTGCTCCAATTATGTCTCCACCTAACTGGTCCTTACCTTTTGAATTGATGTGTGATGCCTCAGATTACGCTGTTGGGGCTGTGTTGGGACAAAGAATAGATAAAAAGCCCTATGCTATCTACTATGCCTCTAGGACGCTCAATGATGCCCAACTGAACTATTCCACAACTGAAAAAGAGCTCCTTGCTGTGGTTTTTGCTTTAGATAAATTTCGCTCTTATTTACTTCAAACTAAAGTTATTGTTTATACTGATCATGCAGCTTTGAAGTATTTGATGACAAAGAAGGAGGCCAAACCGAGGCTGATTAGATGGGTGTTGTTACTTCAAGAATTCGATTTGGAGATCAAAGACAAAAAGGGGAGTGAAAACTTGGTAGCTGACCATTTGAGCAGACTTGTACATGAGGAGGACACCTTACCCTTGCAAGAATCATTCCCAGATGAACAACTCTTTGGGATTGAGGTAAGTGAACCATGGTATGCAGATATTGTGAATTATTTAGTTACTAAGCAATTCCCTGATACTTTACCTCAGTCTAATAAAGAAAAGCTTAAGAAAATGGCTAGATATTATGTATGGGATGAACCTTATTTGTGGAAGCATTGTAGTGATCAAATCATTAGGAGGTGTGTCCCTGAATCTGAGCATAAATCTATACTTGCCTTTTGTCATTCTGAGTCTTGTGGTGGACATTTTGGTGCACGTCGGACAGCCCGTAAGGTATTAGATTGTGGTTTCTTTTGGCCCTCTATTTTTAAGGATGCATATATGTACTGCATGACTTGTGATAGGTGCCAGAAAACAGGTAATTTAAGTTCTAAAGATCAAATGCCCATGGCCCATATCATAACTGTTGAGATTTTCGATGTCTGGGGCATTGATTTCATGGGGCCATTTCCTTCATCTAACGGTTTTCTTTACATTCTTTTGGCTGTTGATTATGTGTCCAAGTGGGTAGAGGCTAAGGCCACCAGAACTAATGATTCTAAAGTTGTTGCAGATTTCTTGAGATCTAACATATTTACTAGGTTTGGAGTGCCTCGTGCGATTATTAGTGATGGTGGATTACACTTCTGCAACAAAACAATTGATGCTCTGCTAAAAAAATACAAGGTGAATCACAAGGTGGCAACACCATATCATCCTCAAATGAATGGACAAGCAGAGGTCTCAAATCGTGAGATTAAGGGAATTTTGGAAAAGACTGTGGGTTATACACGCAAGGATTGGAGTAAAAGACTTGATGATTCACTTTGGGCCTATAGGACAGCATACAAAACACCAATTGGGATGTCTCCATTTAGACTTGTCTATGGTAAGGCGTGTCATTTACCAGTTGAGCTTGAGCATAGGGCGTGGTGGGCTGTTAAGTCTTTCAACATAGACATTGATGAGGCCGGTTTACATAGAAAATTGCAACTGAATGAACTTGAGGAGATTAGAAACGAGGCATATGATAGCGCATGGATTTACAAGGAGAAAAGTAGAGCTTTTCATGATAAGATGATCCGTGGCAAGGCCTTTGTTGTAGGCCAAAAAGTTCTTCTTTTCCATTCTAGACTTAAACTTTTTCCTGGTAAGTTACGTTCTAGATGGGTTGGTCCTTTCGTTGTCACTAATGTTTTTCCTCATGGTGCTGTACAGATAAAAAGTGACAAAACTGGAAATGAATTCAAGGTGAATGGCCATCGCTTGAAGCCTTATTATGAGGCTTTTAAGGAGCACACTGTGGAAGAAGTACCCCTCCTAGAGGCTCCACTCACAAAGGACTAAAAACGAGGTACAAAGTCTAGGCTGAAGGACTGTAAACATTCAAGCGCTACTGGGAGGCAACCCAATTCAGCCAAGGCTATTGAGGATACATCAACACAGATTTGCATTTTCTTTCTCTCCTCTATTTACTTTGGTGGATTTCATTTTTTTTTTATTGTGTGATTTTCGTGAATACCTTGCTCATGTTTATATTTCTACTTACAGGCTTATTCTGATTTACATTGAGGACAATGTAGGATTTAAGTGTGGGGGAGGGATTTACAACTTTAACAACAAAAAAAAAATTAAAAAACAAAAAAATTTGTTTTGTTTTTAGAATTCCTTCCAACTCAATGATGAAACTGATTCTTAAGATAGATGGCTTGTAAATAGAATTGAGCATATTTTTACAGATAAAACAAGAAATGGAGTTAATTTGCTTATATTGTAGTCATACTTGGAAATTTTGATGCACATTAGCCTTGATTTGAGTAATATGTTATCTTAAAGTGAAGCATGGAGACATATTGAATGATACTTGCATAATTCCGCAATATTTGTGAGCTATTCGAGCCTTATAATTGATTCATTATACATATCAATTTAAACTTCTTTTCTGAGTGCATCTTGTGAATATCATGTTTTCTAGAACTTGCTTTAAACCTGCTTGAGACAATTTTACATGTTCAGATTTGGAGAAGACGGAGGCAAATTAGGATTTCACCACCATGACCAAATAGCCTTTGTCCTGATTGTGATTTGACCCTTAGATAGCCCTTTGAGCCTTCATTAGCCTATTTTCTTCATTAACCCACATTCACTTACTCTTTTTAACTTAAACACTTTACTTACCCTTTTCCTTGGAACTAGTGAGCTTGGATCTTGTTTATAAGGTGATATCAAGAAGGGTGGAAAAGCATAAGTGTGGGGGAGGATTTCATATGGTTCTAAGGTGTAAGATTTGTTAAAAAAAAAAAAAAAGAAGAATGTGATCAAAGGAGAAGTAGGGACATGAAAAGAAGTGTTGTGATTTAAAGAATACAAGTTCTGAAGAAATGGGAGCATTACAAATCTCTCAAGCAAAGTGAAAAAAAAAATAATTGATGAAATCTACCTTAGAGCGATCAAAATGTGGTACTTAATGATGAATACCTATTTATTGACATTTCTAATTGCTTTCTAGTTCTGAGGAAATTTTGTGATATCCTTTCTTTTCCTTCTTATGAACCCTTGACCCTTTAGCCCCATTACAACCTTTTCAAAGACCTCTTGATCCTTTGATGTTCTGTTTTAAATGTGGAGAGTGGGTGGACAAGCAAGCCTATGGTTTAAACTGTTTTCACAAGTGTTTGAGTGATTAGTGTAGCTAGCACCATATCAAATTGAGAGAAAATCAGAGTGATACATCGTGAGAAGTAAAGTTTGATACAATTTGTGCATTAACTTGAGGATGCATATTACACTTATATTTGGCTACACACACACTCCAAGTATGCATGCTATATAGTCTTAATAACTCTGTGGCTTATTTTTGAAGTAAACTTGTGTTCTTCCTACTTTATTATGCCATACCATCTAAAGGATCTCTGAGATCTAAGTTGGAAGGATTAGAGTCATTTAATTTGTGTTAAGTCATTGTGGTGTTTTTAGTTAGTCTTTGTTGTTTTCCTTGAGTTTCTATTAGGTTACATTTTGTTCTGTTTTGCCCGAGGACGAGCAAAAGTTAAGTGTGGGGGAATTTGATAAGAATGCAAAATGTCATATTTTTCTCCTTTAATATTTAGTCCTTTATACATATTTAGTGCCTAAATGTACTCATTATTCTTTTATTTTGATTTAGGATGCAAATGGAGGTGTTAAGTGCAAAACGAAATTAATTGGGTGATTTTGGACAGTTTTGACATCGCTTCATAATCTGGGCATAACTCTCTCATCCGAACTCTAATTGAGATGATTCTAAATGCTATGGAACGCTGAGAAAAAGATCTACAACTTTCATGTTTTGAGTTTTAAGAGATAATGACTGTATCAAGGTCAAAATTGGGTTTGAAGTTGCTGCACGTAAACTGTTGACGCGAATTTGACGCGAATTTGTTAAAAATTTGACGAGGTTTATTTTCGAAAGTCTCCAAATCTAGTGCACGAAAATTCCAACTAAAACACCACTTTCCTAATTATATTAGGACTTTATTTTATTTTAATTAGTCAGATTTATATATTGTTATTGGAGGATAAGATTTAGGATTTTTTTAGGAGATTTTGTTAGCTTCTAAGAAGGAAGAGAAGAACGGGTAAAAGAAAAAAAAAAGGAAGATCTCTATCTCTCTCTCTCTTGCTCTCTCTCGATTAGGGTTTTTTTTTAAATCTTTTCTTTAGGAAAGAAGTGGCTGAAACTTGGGGAACTAGGGGGCCAACGAGTTGCTGTCAAGAAGGAGAAGTTGCTGAAATTTTTCAGCAACATTATTGTCAAGAAGTTTACAACGTTGTTGCTTGTATTCGTTTTCAACCATCAACATCATCGCCGTGAGGAACATCACCACCAACACATCTCAAACTTCTTTGGTTGTGTTAAAAAGTGTAATCCTTATGACTTTTATTTATTTTTATTATTGCAACCCTAGTTGCTTCTGGATTAAAGAACATCTTGTTGGATTCTTAAGTTGGAAATTTTTAATTCAATGAGTTAGTGACTTTCAGATTCATTAATTGATGTTTTCGGATTGGTGATATGTAGACACATGAATCAGTGAATTTTAATTATGTATGCTGAATTTTCAGTTTGGTCATATTGAAAACTTTGATATTAACGGTCGTTGAAGCCATAATTGTATCTCTAATCACCTAATTGATTTGGAATATGATTTAAAAGTGGTAAAAACTATGAACAATAGTTGTGATCTGAAAATTACATGTTCTTTAGCCATGGACTTTTCCATAGGTTTGAAGAGTAGGTTATTGAATCATAATTCTTTTTATCTTAATGATTTGTTTAAGAAGTTGTAAGGATACGCTAAGTATTAACTTGATTGCTTAATCAAAATAACTCGGTGATGGACTTTTCCAAAATCCTAGGGATTATCTAAGAAGGAATTTATAAGATGCATGATCTCTTTAGGCTTGCATTTTGATTCAATTCGGATATGTAATTAAGGCATAAAATTCGTTATCTATGTTGAAGCAATTTGATTAGTCATTTAATGAATTTATTTTTCTGAATTGTGAAAGAAGATGATCAATTGTAAATATTTATTTCTTTAATTTTTATTTTTATTTTTATTATTTTTTTCTTTTTATTATTATTATTTTTTTTTTTAATCCGAATCGCCAAAATTGAAACCCCTACAAATTTGTGTAATATGTTTGTTTTCAATTTGTTAATTAAACTAACTAAAATTTATTATGACTCTTTAGAATAGGAGTACCCGCAATCCCCGGCCAATAACGATACCCTACAAATCACTTTACTACAATCTTCTATAGGGTTTATTGATGACTAAAAATATGGTCAATCACCAAACAAATTAGAAATTTCAAAATCCTAATCCAACCTAACAACTTAAGTCATGCTTGCCCCACTAAATCCTTACACATATCAGAGTCGTTGAGCTCAAATGGATTACCAAATTGGCAATCCAACTCCAAGGTTTCAGATCAAGAAAAAAAAATTCAAAAAAGTAACTTATGAAAAATAAAATTATTTATTTTGAATGAAAATGATTACCTCAAAAAAATTCAGATAAAATAATAATAATTTTGAAGGAAAAATCATTTTCTATTTAACCTATAAAAATAAAAAGAGGTGTTTTGACTTTTTATAGTGAGATATATTTTAAGAGAGTTCTTACTGGTACACCAACTTTTATTAATTACACCGCAATTTAAAATAAAGAAATAGGTGAATGGTTGAGAATAAGTAAAAGTTTGGGTGCTAGTAGAAACTCTCAGGATTTTTTTGCTGCTTAAATTCTTTTTTCATTTTTAGGGGCATTTAAGACTTTATATGAGCCTTTTCTTAATCGTAAACAACTACTGGAATGGCATGAATGATTGTTATAATGTATTATAATGTTGAGATTGTAACTTGAGGCAAACCTTAGTAATATTTGAAGAGTGTGTTTTAATCTTTAATTGGGGTGTGATAAATAATTTAATCAATTGGGATGTAATAAGTAAAAGTTGGAATGTCAGTAGTAACTCTCTATTTTAATTGAAAGTCACAATGATTGAATTCATGTTTAATTATAAAATTGTACAAGGATTTTAAAATAAATAAAGGCAAAGGGGCTGCTACAAAAATATCCCACGCAATCCTCCAATAAGATTGTGTGGTCACCATCATCAACAATATGTGTGTCAACAAAATTGTACTCTTACTAACTTAGTAAAGATCTTAAGCCTTACTAAGGGTTGTTTTGCTCAAATGGATTATCACAATAGCAATGCAACACATCCCTCTAGATTTCTTCAAAAAACTCAAATCCAAAACAAATACAAAAAAATAAGAAAATAATTTTTTAGGCTTAATCCAAGGTTTTGAAAATTGATGGCTAACAAACTTCTAATTAACTCAAAATTTTTAAAATTAAAATTCAATGGTGAGAATAACTTGAAGTGGCGAAAATTGTTTTAAAAATAAAAATATAAATAAAATGTGCCACAAGAAGTGGCATCTTTGAAATTTCGCATCTTGAAGTGGTAATTTAGGTTGTTATTTTTAATTTTATAAAAATTAGTACTTTTTCTATTATATTTATTTAAATAGGTTTTTTATAAATAATTTTCCTTATAATAAAACACAGCCAAGTTGCTACAGTTTGGTATTTTGAGGTGGGATAAATGTCCCCTTAGCTATATTTTTTGGTTGGACAAATATCCCATCAACCTACATTACAACTTTTGTCTTTCCTCTAATTTTATTATATCACCTCTTTGGTCCACTTTATTATTTTTCATTTTTTACCTTTTAACCTCAAAAAAATTTAATGACATTCCTCCAATTTTATTTTTTTCATTTTTACCCCCATTAACCCCCAAAGAAGATTCTTGTGCCTACGTGTCACAGTCGTGTTCTTTCGAAGCGAAGCCATGCGGTGTAAAGGGTACTAATCCACAAGCAAGCATGTAAAAATAATATCCACACACATAATACGTAGTTGGCAAGAAAGAGAATGAGGGCAACATGAGGCAAAACTCGAAGGTAATTTTGTTGATATAATATTGATTACATGGTGTAACACATTACAAAAGTAAATATATGTATTACAAACAACTGATGATCTATGACATGTGGGACTCCACATGACTTAGCATGAGGGCTTGAAGTCAACATGAGTGTAAGTTGGGGATTGGGAAGTACTAGACACCTTTCATATAAAGAGTACGCTAAGTCTTTCCTAGGCTTCTAGAAGGAAACATCAAAAGTAGAAGTCAGTCATACTCCCTTATTACATAAATGCCACTAAGCTAATAGATATGCTCTAGCACGGGATTGATATGGCTTCATACGCGAGCCTTACATAATTTACATAGGTATTCTCGGGTGACTCCGAGACAAGTTACACCTAACTCTAGGTGTTAGAATGTATGGCCGTCATAGTCTCCCCCACCTATTCTGCAAACATCCTCATTGCATTGTCTTAACAAATTATTTAATCTTTTGTTTGAAAGTTAATAGGTTCTCTACACTCTCCTAAGTAGCTTCACATTCTGACATGTTCTTCTATTTGACGAAGTACTCCACGTGTTGTTGTTGACTTGAACTGCTGCTGACATGACGCTTTCAAGAACTTTATTGATAACACACTCTGGTTGAATAGTTGAATGAGAAGGAGTACATGTTGAAATGTTATGCGTAAGATTTGTTGGATCTACATGGTACGGCTTGAGACTTCTTGTATGGAAGACAGGGTGCATACTGCGTAACTAGTACAATAACCAAAGCTTAGCAAACCTGTACATCCTTGGACTCTATCCTTGATAACTTAAAACAATAGTGTGAGGAGTTAAATGTTGTTAGCAATTATTAAGTTTAAAAGGTCTCTTGTTTGAGGAAGAGCTCTTCTGAAGGTTGAAATTGAACTGCGCGACATCAAGAAGATTCACCCAATTTTTATGGTTAGCATTGAAAAGATGCATTATATACTCCAACATGGAATTGAATCTCTCCGTTTGCCAATCTGATTGAAGATGTCCACTGTTTGAAAAGTCAAGTTGAGACCCAAGTAATCTGCACAATTCAGCCTACAACTTCCCTTTGAATCTTGAATCTCTATTACAAACAATACTTTTGGGCACACCCCAATACTTGATGACATTCTTGTGAAGTAACTGAGTGGCTTCATCTGCAACCTGAGCTTGACAGTAACCTGATCTTAAACCCAATTTTGAAAAATATTTGATTGTCCCAAGTTGATCAAATAAGTCGTCAATCTGTGGGACAAGATATTTGTTCTTGATGGTGATCTTGTTTGACGTTAGATAATCAACATGATGTCATAATGACCCACTATACTTCTTTTGGAATAAAATAGGTACCCCTTAAGGTGCCTTCAAAGGTCTGATAAGTCCAGATCTCAAAAGTCCATCAAAGTGCTTGCGTAGCTCAGCTAATTCTAGAGGACTCATCCTGTATGGCCCCTTCACAGAAGGTGTGGTAACATGTACTAGTTCGATTTGATGATCAATCGGCCTACATGGCAATAAGGCCTTAGGAAGCTCATTCGACATCACATCATCAAATTCTGTCAATACCTGTTTTACATGAGTGGGAGTTGAACTATGGTTCTGATCATCAAGTTCAACTCGTAAGGTAGCAATATAAGTTTGCTCACCTTTCTTCAATCTTTTCTTTAGTTGAAGGGTTGAAATCATCTTTCCCTCTTCCTTGCCAGTAAAGACGGGAATGAAGTTAGACATTTACCTAACATGCCCAATGTGTTGGCAAATGGCATCAGAACAACCCTGTTATGTCACAAAAAAATCTATCCCAATGATAACTCTGAATTCATCGACTAGAACTGCGAATAAATCAAGCTTACCTTTCCATATGCTTATCTTGATGTCCACGGACTTGGTCGACCCTTGGTTAGGAGTGGTCTGGGAGTTTACAGTATTCATACGGCTTGAATATTTCTCTAACTGGATATTGAGCGTTTCATCTCTGTAAGATAAATAAAGTTATGCGTAGCTCCTATATCAACCATTACTTTGGTAATTTTACTACTAACTTCAATATCAACATACATGAGACCTTTCTGTGGACAGATCTTTTGAGTCTCAGATGTCTACTTCATTACATTCAGTAAATGCATGGCTCTCATGTGAGGAAAATCATCATCATTTCGCCCATTCATACTCTCGTGACTAGGGTCACTCTAGGAGGCTAATAATGCGTTCAATTTGCTCTATTGTGGGCAACTGAACGTCTTGTGAGGACCACCATATATAAGCTTGTGGCGGTACTTGGCAAGCGAGGTACTTTTGCTCTTTGAAGATGAGGAATTCCATTGGGATCCCTCACTAGAGCTGTATTTGTGCCCTCCATTCTTACCATTTGAAAACTTCTTGGAATGCTTATGTTGCTGAGAGTACCCTTTCGAGTGAAGGTGTACATTATGTTTGCTCTCATCCACGAGAATATAATTAGTCAACCACTCGGGCTACGTCAATTGTAAATGTGAGATCTTACACACATTGCCTTTAGAGCTTTGTTTGAACCCAAGACTTAAGTCCTTCTTGGAATAAGAACAACTTGTCTTTCTCTAACATGTCATGGATATCAAGTATCAAGGCGGAAAACTGCTTGACGTAGTCGTGCATTGTACTTGTCTGGTGGAGTTGCCTCAACTTTTTACGGGTAATGAACTCCACATTCTCTTGTAGAAATTGATGTTTCAACGCCCATTTGAGGTCATCCCATGTATCAATGGAACAATGGCCATTTTTCATCTTGGTGTACTTTGTTCGCCATCATAGTTTGGCATCACCTACAAGATACATAGAAGCTGTTGTATCCTTTACCTCTTCAAAATCCGGACGAGCTGCACGGAAGTATTGCTCCATATAAAATGAGAAATTCTCGAGCTCTTTCGCATTGCGTGCACCACTGAAGGTGCATGGTTAGGGGACTCGCAAGCGCAAGGGAGAAACTTCACTATTGGTAAGTCGTTCATTATTGACGACTCTGACAAGGAGACATACCTTGATTGTGAGCTTCGTGATCTATTTTTGTAAGTTGGCTAGGGATCCTCGGGTATCTTCTTCGATGTTAACCAATCTAACATTGATTGTCACAAATTCTTCTTTCAACGTGTTCTGGCGATCATTTAGTTGTGCGATACCATCAACGAAACTCGACAGCTAAGCCATCTTTTCTTCGAGTAACTCAATACATTATTTGTTTGTACGTGAGGGTGGTGTGGTTGGAGTAAGTTGGTCCATGGTACTTTTCTCTCTTCTTGTCATTGTTCGTGTGAATTAAATAGAACTAGGAAAAGAGCTTGGTGTTGAAACCAACTTGAACCTGTAACTAACGTGGATTTGATACCAACTGTGTTCTGATACCAACTGTCACGGGTATATTTTTTCGAAGCGAGGTCGTACGGTACAAGGGGTCCTAATCCACAAGCAAGCCTGTAAAAATAATATCCACATACAATACATAGCTAGCTAGCAAGCAAGAAAACAATGACAACACGAGGCAAAGTCCGGAGGTAACTTTGTTGATATAATATTGATTACACGGTGTAACACGTTACAAAAGTAAATAGGTGTGTTACAAGCAATTGATGATTTATGACACGCGGGACTCCACGTAGTTTGGCGCGAGGGCTTGAAGTCAATGTGGGTGTAGGTCGGGAATTGGAAAGCGCTAGATACCCTTCCTACAAAGAGTATGCTAAATCTTTCCTAGGTTTCTAGAAGGAAACATCAAAAGTAAAGGCCGATCATACTTCCTTATTACATAAATGCCACTAAGCTAACAGATATGTCTTGGCACAGGGTTAATATGACTTCATATGTGAGCCTCACATAATTTACATAGGTGCTCTTGGATGATTTTAGGGCGAGCTACACCTAACTCTAGGTGTTAGAATGTATGGCCGTCACACTACGGTCGAAGGTAGGGATTTTCCCCATGTGGGTGCAACCAAGAGTAGAAATTTTTATGTGAGGACAACTAAGAGTGAAAAAAATAGTTTTGGAGGGGGGGGGGGGCAATTAAGAGGGTAATTTTTTTTTTTAATCAGAGTAATAGTGGCAGATATTTTTATTAACCACTAAAATCTCTGGCAATAATCAACTAATTGATAGACTTGAATATTCTAGTGGGGGGCAAGTGCCCCCACAGCTCCCAATGTAAATCCGCCCTTGCCTATAGTGCAGGCAAACTCTAAATACACCAATAAGATAGATAATTATTTTTCAATGAAAAAACCTAGCATATAATTCCTCACTTAATATTTGTTAAACAACAATGAATTCTTTATTATATCAAAGAAAACTTTTGAAAAGAAAATCTTAAAAATTTAGGATCTAAAGTATTTGCTCGTAGTCAAGATCGAGAGGGAATTGGAAATATAAATGGACGTTTTTTGCAAAGAAACAAAAATTTTAAAAAAAGACAGTCCTCTTTAGATCCTATGTTTAGCTATTTTTGCGGAATTCAATTTCCAGCCCAAGTGGATTCTTCACCTTCGGAAAGAAACTACCGCTCCTAATGTAAATCTTTCAATTACCTTACTCCCAAAAGTAAAAGTTACCCTAGCTCAAAACTAAAAACCAAACTTTTAAAACTCAAAAACACCGCTCGAACATCCACCGAGTCGAGTTAAGTTGACAATTCACGAGTTAACATAGACTAGTCAAATAAAAATGTCTTAATTTTATAAATATTTAAGAGTACTTCTACTATTTTAAAATAAGTAAAATATACTGTTTTGTCTCTTCTCCCCAAAATATTATATATAATTGACTAACTTGATCAAGTATCTGACTTGACTCTGTCCAATTTCGACCGACTTGGCTGAGTTGACAAGTTGACTTGATGACTTCTTGATTTGGCTCAATGAGTTAATTTCATCGAGTCTTGGGGCCAAATCACCTTGAATTCCAATCAAGTCGACTAGTCAAGTTTTAAGTCAACTCGACAAGTTTTAAAAATATCCATAAAACAAACTCTCTTTAGGGTATTTTCTAACTACAACAATCTCCTAAAAAAGTTAGTGCTAGAGCGTCAATGAGGTGAGCATACATTTGGAATGTATTTACAGTCCCAATGTATTGGGTGCTTCGGCATAATTTGAGGCCCATGGGATAAAAAGGTCAAGGTAGGGCTAAACTTTGGCACACTACCAACTACCTACTTCCAATGCTTTAACAAAACAAAATTGACAATAAACATTCAAAAAAAAAAAAAAAAAACTTATTGTCTTTAACCTATTGCATTGATCTTTTTCAATTAAAGTTGGAGGTAAAAAAAAACAAGTTTATATTGAAAATGGGTGTGATCTGCCCAAACACATAATTTCTTCAAATTTTCATATCTTCATCTATCACAATTGGCCTCATTCATTCAAGCTTCCAATTCTGTTTGAGTAAAGATTAATCGAACAAAAAAAAAAATTATTTCTAATTAAAATTACCTAAAGTGAAAATTTATATGGTTTTGAAAACAAATGCATCAAACAGATATTAGGCTCAATACTTTAGTTCATCTAGCCTCCTAAAGAATTTAAATAAGAATATATAACTAAAACTTTACTGATTAATTAAAAAAACTGGACTTGATAAATATTATCAACAAAGAAGGTTATTACGGTGGCAAGCATGTGGTTCTTTCAGTTAAAATTTTCAGTTGAACATATATAGCAGGAGAAAAGAAGGATTGCCTCCTAGATGTACCAACACAACGAGAATTTGCTTAGGATAATAAGAATCACAATTTCTTTTTTTTATTAAGCCTCTCATTAACCCAAATCATTTAAAATATCAGTGAAGTGACTTGATATGTTAAAAATTCAAATAAAATTTAAACGATCTCAAAAATTCAAACAAAATTTAAACGATCTCAAAAATTCAAACAAAACTTAGTTGGTTCTATGAGTAATGCATTTTTTGAAGACCAATAACACGCATCGTTAGCGTGAAGTGTAATTCCTAGAAAAAAAAAATTGTTTGCAAATACACCCTCATTATTTCTATTCAAACAGAATTATATTTACAACCAAAAATCCACTAAAAGTTTCAACTTTTTCATCAATCCAAAAAGTGAAAACTTCAAAATACTATTTCTTTTTCCCTGGAAAGCGAATTTCTTGCAATTATCCCTCGATTTGACCATCTTTTCCCCTAATAATTTTTTATTCTTTTCATTTTAGTTGTATTTGTTGGATAAAAAAAAGGTGTCTAATTCTGAATTCATCCAACATTTGTTTTCTTGCCACAGCATTTCTTTTTTATTACTATCTTATTTTTGATAAGAATTCTATATAATCGAATGTTCTGATTGCATTTTATATATTTATTTTCATTCTGTTTTTGACAATTTGATCCATGATTTTAAAACCTGGTATTCTACCTCGACCCATTGCTAAATACCAAGTTGACTCATACAAGTCATCTTGTCTCAAACTATATAAACATTTAACTTGGTATATAATTATTTATAAACTTTTATATAAATTATTACAAGATGCTCAATTGCAATTTTTATTGAGATAATAAATGTAAATATTTAAATTATTAAAAATTAATTATTTTTATCAAAAAATACAAGACAAGTCATGTTGAATTTTGGACCCATAAATATGAATAACAATTCACATTTAGAATCTCCCTTATTTAGGTCTAGGACGATTTTTAAAAATCTTGATTTGATCTTTGCTACTCCAAAAGTTTTCATGTTTCCTTTCTAGCAAATTCTCATCATTAACCATGACATGGGTAAAACTAATAGGGATTAAAACCAAATGATGGAAAATACTCAAATGGATCGAATGATTGAAAATCATTAATTAGGCAATTGTTTTCTTTTCTACTTCACATTTTTTTCAAACACATGATGGATCCAATGTTCATAGCGTCAATCTAAAACAGTGTGCATATGATTATTTAGGGCCCATTCCCTTCTTTTCAACTAGGGAAGAGTACGTGATTTATATTTATTTATTATTATTATTTTATTTTTATTTTTTTTTTTTTTGGGGGGGGGGGGTGGTAGGGGGCCGCATGTGCCATCCCACCCAGAACGTATACATCATTAAATAGCCACCTTTTGATGGAAGGGTACGTGATCTAATAATGTGTGTTGTAGTTACTTTTAAGAATATTTGCAAATAAATCATCTATGATATAAGTGTCATGCTAGAGTAATATTGAAATTGACATAAATTCTCACATTACTGATGTGGAGGTGCACACGTGGCCGTAGATGCTTTTTACTTGTATTTCGATGAGAAGCATCTATCGTTCCCTATATACTCCCATGTCAGCAATGTGAGAATGTCAATTTTAATGTTACTTCAGCATTTTCCATGATATAACATGTATGGATAAGTTTGTTGGCCATGACCATTGTTGGCATGACACAACCTATTTATATATTAATATAATTTTTGTCCCTATAGTTACATGTTTAAATCATACTTACTCTGGATGGACTCAAATGTCTTGAGTCAAGTAAAAAAATTGTGAGTTGTCTTGGATGGGTAAAAAAATATATATTAAATTACTAATATTTATTTTTTATTTTCTACGAATTATTATATATACTTGAAGAACTTAGCTCACGGAGCTTTCTCACCTGAATTGGTGGATTTTCGAGAAGACTGGTTCTAGTTAACTCAATGAGTTGGTTCCATTGAGTTTGGGAGCTTAGTTATCTCATAATCTAAATGACTCGATCTAGTTTCAAGCCGACTTGACGAATTTTAGAACTTGATTTAATATTGGGTGGGTATTTTAGAAATACTCCCAAGTGGTGATATTAGGTTTACCCTCATGCAAAATGCAAGATAAAGTTTAACCCATTGACTGTAAGTCAACATTGCTTTCTTGATGATTCTAGTGTTACACACTTATGCAATTTAATAGAGGGATTGTGCGAAACACTATTTGTGGCTCAACCAACGTAATTCTTATATGCTCATGCTACTCGATATAATGCTTTGATGATTCTAGTGTTACACACTTATGCTAAAAGCTCTCCACATCACAAGAGTGTCCTTCAGTCCTAACTAAAGTGTATTGATACAACTCAAGGTTCACATGACGCATATTGAGCACTTGAGAAAGTCAAAATACCATATCGGGTCATCATTATTGTTCCATTGCAGAATGTAGCTCATATGTTCACGGAGAAGTTCATAGAAAGGGTCACCTATTCTACAAGGTCCAAGATAGCCAAATCCTCCCACAAGAATCACTTGGGGTAAGGCATGACCTAACACCTACACTGGTGGCATAAAAAAGGGTATATTGGGTGCACATGCAGGGCCTTATGATCCATATGGGTGTTATAGTGTTGGTTCTCCGTTTTGATACTATTCTAGAGAATGTCCAAGTAAACTTAAAAACCCATGACAACCCCTCCAGGATCACCCCTTGCTGGACTTAGGTTGAGGTGGGGAATGTCGATGAGATGGCCTTAAGCATGGGGAGAGGTTGGGCAAACACCCCCTTAAAAGTGCATGCTATGAGTTTTTACCCATTTTCGAAAGAGAACATCAAGTTGAGATGAATCATACTGAAACTTTATTTTGTTCACAAAAACTTTAATTTTTGAGTCAATAGTTAAGTTGGATTCATGTCTATCCATATACGGTTCGTAAAAGCACCCTCGGATCATACTACTTGCAAGTCATTCAAGTTCCATCGTTGGAAGCCACGTGGGTTTCACAGTTGAGTATGCATATTTTGACATAAGTTTGCAATCTTGTAAAACATATTAAATTAACCGTGATACACCCATAACCCATACTAGTAGTTATTAATATTGAATTTTCCTTTTTTAATTTGTTTTTACACTTAGCATGATTCACTTTATTATTTACATCCAATATGCAACCCCTTCACGTGGGAGTACAAATGGAGAGTAGGTGAAGAATGTAGACTACCACTTTACCAAAGCGACCCTTAACTTCATCTATATTTTCCAAAAGATTTTCCTATGTTGATCTTGTTGGGATTTTATTTTATAAAATCTATTTTTTGATTAATAAATTTTTTAAGAGATGCAAATGATTGGTAATTTATGGAGAGTTATTCCCTTTGGGTTTTCATGAATGGATATGTTTTTTGGTTATTCATGAATGAATATATCCCTTGGCTTTTTATGAAAGGACACACTTTTTACTCAAGTGTCTTTATGGAGAGACATTGAAGAATCCCTTCATTCTTTATAAATATGATTGACATTGAGGCCAAATCACTCAAGTTTTTTTAGAATTTAACTTTGTGTTTTCTAAAATCTAAAATAGAATTTGTGTTCTCTAGAATTCAGTTAGAGTTTTCCAACAAATTAAGGAGTATTTTAGTTTTCTCAAATTATCAAGTTGGTGAATACATTCGGTTTCATGGGAGAATTATTAAGATTAGTATTTACAAATTTTTATAGTGGTTTTATTGTATCCTGAAGACTATTTTGTTGGTAACCCGTTAACAAACTCATCTACGAGTAAGGACAAATAAAATCTTAAAGAAACCGATCTTTTTACGCCTCGAAGTCCTAAAATTGTAGTTTCTTTATTTTTGAAGACTCTATTTTGGCAACAGATCCATCACATATGCAATTGATCATGCTACGCATAATTAAATAATTTATTTTTATTACTGTAAAATACTAGGATTATTTTTTGTATTCCTCGGGGCCACCTGCAAGGACACACCCTTACTTACATGGTGCATGAGATGTGCAAGCATTACACGTGCCTAGGGGAGGGACCCATATGCCTTGGCTCTTTCGACCCCCTTAGTTAGACTTAAGTTCAGACACCTCTATCATAAAAATAAATAAATAAATAAATAAAAAGATTATTTGATTAGTATTTTTTTTTATGGACAAAGATAAAAAAGAGTACTTTATTTAAAAACTCACTCTTAAAGAGATCTTTATTTAGGAAGTAGATCCTCAGCAGTGTGTTTCTCGGGTAGCACTTGCTCTACAACCTATAGAAAGTCACATTGAATAAAAATAACAACGTAGTCCCCTCTTGTATTGATGGTTTAGATCATATTTATAAATAATAAAAATCTTAAAATTTAAAAATTTATAACTCCAACCAAGTGTATGAAATGGCCAATCACTGAATTCCCAAATTTTAACAATTGGATTTAATTATCTAAAGGACGTGGCACACCCTCAATCGTTGATAAGAATTACAAAGAACTAAAAGAGAAATTCGCTATCAAGGATCTGCTCCCCTTTATTTATATAATATGTTATATTTCCAAGCAAATCATAATCCTCAGGTCCATTGTAAACAATGACAACAATGATACTTGTGATAAAAATTTTAACCACACATTTAAAGGATGACCACATAATTGTATACTTGATCAAATGGATGGTGGGCCATACATCTTTTTCATGTGAGAGGCAAAATTTATACACCCTAAACGACATACTTTACAAGACAACTATGCGTATGTAAATGGAATCCCATGTCACGTGGCTGAAGAATCCTGTTGGGGTTGCTTTTCCATTTGCATCAAATCGAATACAAGCCTGCAATTTCAGCACAAATCTTAAAAAAAAAAAAAAAGTTAGTAAAACCTGTCTCCTCACAACCCCATGTTACTTTAGTACAGATATGATTCCACTGAGGAAGCTAAGCAATAGTTATTATTTTTTCCTCCACATATTTTTCCAGTGAGTCCTCCTTTATTATTAATCTGTTGTCATTCACTTTTACTTCAAGTTCTCCGTACCATGAACAAACCCAAATTCTGTAGTTTTATCTCCTTGAACAAAGAAAAAATATTTGTTCCAAAAACTGAGCAAAAATTCTCTTGGAAAAGTAGTTAGTGGTGGAAATCCAGGAGGATATCTCGTTTGACTCAAAAAGATTTGAACTTTGTTTTCTTCTCTTCCACCAGACCAGTTCCCAAGTTTCAAAACCAGCCCCTCTCATCAGAAAAACTTCTTTTATCTCCATTTCTCTCATACTTTTATCTCCACCTAAGAACTTCAAAGCACTTAGTCTACTCATATTTGAGGTCTAATACACTGATGCTAGATGGTTTCATCTGTTTTTTCAGTTCAAATGCATGGGATTTGGAGAAATCAGCTTAAATCAAGAATACCCACTGAGCATATTAAAGGTAAGTGGTTTAGAAACAACTGTTTTGGGGGTTTTGGCCCTATTTTAGTTGCAGTTCTTGTTTTGGGTTCTGTTTTTTGTGGGTTCTGTGAGGATTTCTCAATGGTTTCAGTTCCTCTTGGGTTTGAGATTTCTGGATATGAGAGGAGGAGTTGGGTATCTGAAAATGGGGTTTATGCATTTGGGTTCTTAGATGATGACTTGAAATATGGTGATGGTTATGTTGTTGGTATATGTTATAACTTGGGAAACAAAGCTGCAAATGTGCCTGTTTGGTCTGTTGGTAGTGGAGTTAGGGTTTCTGAGAACTCCACCATTCGGCTTTCCATGGATGGGAGATTGGTCTTGTTTGATAACCTTAATGGTTTGGTTGTTTGGAGCACTAATACTAGCAATTTGGGTGTTCAAACTGCTAGATTATTGAACAATGGCAATCTAGTTCTAATGGGTAGTGAAGAGAAAATACTTTGGGAGAGCTTCAATAGTCCAACCAATACACTTCTTCCTGGTCAGTCACTCCAATTCCCTCACACCCTTCGAGCCCCTTCGACGAACTCTATTTCAAGTTACTATAACCTTGTGATTCGACCCTCTGGTGAACTCGCTCTTGTGTGGGAGAACAATATAACCTATTGGAGTAGCCATTTGAGCTCTACTATTGTTGCCAAAGAAGCAAGATTTGAGTCCAATGGGGTTCTTGGATTGATCGATGCCACTAATAGCACGGTTTGGTTCAAATCTAGTGAAGATTTTAAAGACCCATCTGTAGTTTTGAGGCATCTTAGGATTGACTCTGATGGAAACTTGAGAATTTACTCCTGGGACAATGTGCTCCCTTCATGGAAGGTAGGATGGCAAGCGGTTGAGAACCAATGCAATGTCTTTGGTTCGTGTGGTTTATTTAGCGTCTGTGGGTACAATTCCACAGGACCCATTTGTGATTGTTTGTCCCAAGATTCCTTCTTAGGGCCTCCGGAGACGGGTTATGGGTGCAAGAAAATGGTGGATTTAGGGAACTGCAAGACGGGTACAAGCATCTCGATTCTAAAACATACAGTTCTTTACGGCCTTTATCCTCCTCATGATGTCGATCTAATTTTAAACCAGGAGGCTTGTCAAGAGTACTGCTCGAATGACACTACTTGCATTGCCACAACTACGATGAACGATGGATCGGGTGTCTGCACCGTCAAAAGAACCAGTTTTATTAGCGGATATCGGGATGCATCTGTTTCTGCAATTTCATTCTTAAAGGTGTGTTTGGTTCCTCAGGCAGTTTCCACCCATAGTAATGTAGCATTGAAGAAGCCATTATCATCAGAACAATCCATTTCTCATGTAAATAACTGGAAGAATTTTATAGTGGCCATTGTTATTATAGTTTTGCTAACAGTTTCCGTTGTTGTTACAATGGAGATATTTGTATTTTGGGTCATCCATCGAAGAAGGAAGATTAAAGCTGAAAGTAGAATTCCATTTGGGAAGGATGCAAAGATGAATCCACATTATAGTGCTCTTATCAGATTATCTTTTGAAGAGGTGAAAGAGCTGACAGGCAACTTCAAAGACCAACTCGGGCCGACTGTGTTTAAAGGTGTTCTCCCTAACCAAACTTCAATAGTTGCCAAGGTACTAAACAACGTTGTAGCATCCGAGAGAGATTTCCGAATGGTAGTTTCTACATTGGGTGGCACCTACCATCGAAACCTTGTCCCTTTAAAAGGATTCTGTTTTGAACCAAATCAAAAGGTCATATTTTACGAGTACATACCAAATGGTTCTCTTGAGAAGTGGCTATTCAACTCGAAGTTGGATAGGCAACAAAGGCTCGATATTGCTCTTGGAGTAGCACGAGCCCTCGCTTATTTGCACTCGGAGTGTCAGCAATGCATAGCTCATGGGAATTTAAAGCTCGAAAATGTGTTGCTTGATGAGAAATTGGTAGCCAAAGTGACAGATTTCGGACTCGGGAACTTATTAGAAAGGGAAACGGCTTCGTCTTCTTCATCAGAGTCACCACCCGAGAGAGATATTTACATGTTCGGACATATGCTGCTACAGATTATGATAGGCAAGAAAGTGATTGTTCGAGATAGTCCGTACCATTTAGTTCAAGAGATATATCAAGATGGGAAGTCAGAGTCTAACAAGGAATGGGAAGGAGTAGAGAGAGCATGCAGGATCGCTATGTGGTGTATGCTCGACCAACCGTTCCTACGACCTTCGATTGGAGAAGTAGTTAAGGTCCTAGAGGGTACTCTGTCTGTAGATAGGCCTCCACCAAATGCTGCTTTCAGGAAGGATAATCTGACTGATGAAGGAGATGTTATGGAGATCGAGGTTGCTTCCTGTTTCGGAAAGGATATCAGGGCTCCTTAGAAGTGATACATCAATTTGACATAGAGATGTAATTGTAACCAAGTTTTAGACTTGGATATTGTAGATTGATTAACATTTGAAGTGCATTTGGCGAGAATCAAAAGTCAATATTTTGCAAGGAAACCCTCACCAAGAGGGTGGAACTTTGCGAGTTCACAATTTGTTTTTTTTTTTTTTCCGTCCAATTGGAAGATCTTCGAATCTGTAAGAAACTTCTGACATTGAGGTCAATAGATTTTCTTCACTTTCTTTAGAATTGAACTCTTGAAACTGTCTCTATGTTTCTTGTTCTTATCTGTTAACGTTACTTGTTTCAGAGTATATTCTAGCCATCACAAATTGCATTATTTAGAGTTCTTGAGAACGAACGTCGCTTGAAGTAGTAGATTTTTCATTGTAGAGTTGTAAGCTGTAATTTTCAAATCAATCATAGAAACTAACTCAAAGATCGAAATGGTGCATGCAAGTATGGATTTTGTGGGAGCTCAGAAGCACCAGTTATTTCCATATGTTTCACTTAGGGTGTAATGTGGACGAATGTACGACTGGGGGGGGGGGGGGGGGGGGGGGAGGCTCTGTTTTTTATTTCACAGAAGTATTCCATACCCGTGATGAACACTATTGGTAAGTCTCCCAGCTATGCATCAAGAATTCGAACATGTCAACAAGAAAGATTGTGAGTGCCCACGGGAGATGGGATCCATTACAGAAGATGTTGGAAAATTTTGACTTTAAAATCGGGAGTAATTCAATGAAGGAAGAAAAATAACTTCTAGGCTTGAATCTGATTTTATCTCTTTTAGACAAATATTCTCTCCTACTGGTTGAGCCACAGTAGACAAGGTATCAAAGAATAAATGCCTTCAGGATACAAAGAAGTCTACACTCAACTTACTAAATCGGATTATATATGGTCCGATTTAGTCTAGAACATGAATAATAAGAAATTAAGGATGCTAAGAGCTTAAGCTTAGAAAGAGGAGAACACAGAAATTTTCAATGACGAAATCTGATTTCTGATTGGCTTTTTATAACCATTTTTGTGTTTGTTAATCAAGAGCCATGATTTAATGTCTCTTGGTTTAATAGTCGTTGGATTGTGTTTGATTTGATATCTAATGATTCAGATCGCATCCTATCGAATGCATGTGTTTCATACATTTTAATCAACATATATTAGTTGAATATGTATGATCTGATGGTTCTGATCGCGTCCGATCAATTGCCATTTGATCTAACGGATCCAATCGTCCCTGATCGAATACTAATCATGAATCAACACACCTGATCGATTCTGACCAGGTACTAACTTGATCCAACTCACTATATCGTTCTTGATCAGGTATTATTTTGATCCATCATATCCGATCGGATACTAACGTGATTGTACGGTGCATATCACACCTGATCCATCACACGTGACAGATGAACCACAACCATTTGATGGTTTTGTATTCTAAAAACTTTAAGACTCTCAGCTCCTCGCGACGAATTGCCCTTTCATACAATGCACATGTAAGTGTAAGTGTGCCTGCGCGGACGCGGGTGGTGCTGCGCACCAGATTAAAGGCTTAAAAGTGTAACACAAATATAACTATGTTGACTACTACTTATAAAGTACACTACTATCTCACTTGTGAGCAATGTAACACTAAACTTTATATACACAAAACACCCAAAACCTAACTTAAGAAAAATCAAACAAATAAACCACAAAAACTGATTTTTATTTTGAAAATATTCAACAAATCCTCACTATTTCAAAATATAAATAATAAATAAATAATAAATAAATATATAAATAATATTAAAATAGTTGCACCACTTAAATGACTGCCTACATACCGATCAAGTTTCTATAGTTCTTACAACTAAAGAACGATTAAACAATTATATCAATTTACAAAAATTAGCATCATTGTAAAAACTAGTACATAGATGAGAGGTATCTTTTGGATTTAAACCTTCACTTAGTGTAAATAACTAGAGCTTTGTCAAGGTATTGTAGTAAACTTATCTTGAACCAAGAACCCTTAGAGACGAGTTAGATTCTTCACATATTTTTTTCCATGAGGTTGACTGTTCTATTTGCTTTGCACATTAATGGCCATGCGCTATATCTTATTTTTGTGAGCGCTTTTAGAAACGATCTACTTTTCATAGGAAACGACATGATTTCCTCATTGAAAGAGCTCTCGATCCGCGGGGTACGTGGATCCGCTTTTGATTTTTGAGGTTTGGGAGTCGCCACCTAGTTATTACGATCTAGGAACAGAACTTTAACTCTAAAAGACAAATAACACTAATCTACAAAAGAAAATACGGATCCGGAGATCACGTTACGGGGTTGGAAGGTGTTAAGCACCAACCTCGCCCGGCAAACACCGGTTTCTACTAATTCCCAAATAAACTACATTGCTAAAAAGACCTAAATAATAATAAATAAATAAAAATAGTCACATTTTCCAAATGCAACAATTTTGTTCCCTCAGATCTGATAGAACAGCTCCTTATACAGTACTCCTCGCTTTGTTCTGTCACCGGATCTGATTTCTGATCTCTAAGTTGAGGTATCTTTTTCTTAGATCTGTGAGTGTAGACACCACAATTTGAATGGGCCCTCACTCGAAAAGGCAAAAAAATAGCAATTTTTCAATAAATTTGGCCAACGGGCCTCGATGGCCCGAATCATCGAAATATGACATTTTTGCTAAAACAAAGGCCTCTAACACCTCTTAATGGGTTAGTATGTCCACCAAAGGGACCCGACAAGATCACATCTACCCCGTTCCATGCAAAATGTCATTTTTCCAACAAAATAGGCTAACGGGCCTCTAAGGCCCAAAACGCTGAAAAGTGGCAATTTAATTAAATCGATGCCCTTAAGACCACCCAATGGTCTAAGGGATCCATCAAAGGGACCGGACTCATCCCACGTTGTTCCAACCTTCGCCGTTCCACGCTTACATCCAAAAAAATCGATAAAATTCTCTAAGGCCCGATTTTCCAACACGTGGCATTTTTTATCAAATCAATAATTTAAAAAAACAAAAAAAATAAAAAAATAAAAAATGTGAGACTGGGGATACCTACCTTTCATCTATCCTCCACCGCTCCGCCTCGAAATTCGCAAACACCCTAAACCCATCTAAGGCCCACAAGCCCTTAACTCTTTCCTAAACCCATTTTCTAACCTTACCTTTAACCCAAAATCAATTCAACACCACCTAAACCCTAAAGTGAACCCACCCTAAAAAATCTAACCCACAAACAAAACTTATCCAAACTCAAAATAACCCTTAATCCTCCTAAACCCAAGCCCAATACACTAAAAGCCCACTAACTATTACCCATATCCAACTCATTACCTAACCCATAACCTTAACCCATTACCCATTACCCACATCAACCAATAGACCCCTCAACATCAAAAGATGACACATGTCATCACCACCCTCCACCTCCCTCATTTAATCATCCACTCCCATCACCATTCTCTAAACAACTCATCTAACACCTCACTTCCCTCCAAAATCACCAACCCATACCTACCCTAACCTAACCTATCTCCATTCTCCAACCAACCACATCACAACCCATACCCAACACACCCTAATCTATCATCCTTCTCTAACATCAACAACCACCCACATCACAACCCATCATTTTCCTTAAAACACTCACATGAAATCACCTTAACCCATACTTCCCTTATCATCAACCAACTAACCCACATTCTTCTCTCTAATTAAACAACCCCCATCAACCAATCAACCAATCTCATCATTTTACCCTCTCATATGATTGCCACATGGCATCATCCCCTTTCTCCTCCCAAAAATCAACCTACCAACCCCTTATACAACCCATTCTCCTAAATCTACACACCTCACCTCTTCAACTAACCTAACACTCCTCATCTAAACAACCCTCTTACACCCCCACTCCTCCCATCAACCATCACTCATCTCATCCCACCAAATACTCTATCCAAATGGATTTGGGTAAGATCCAACCCATTTGGATCTAAACCTCGCCCATTTTCACTCATTACACATTTACCCTCCATTCCACTTTAAATTTCACACCTTTCATTCCAAATACCCATGTTATTATCTATTCTCTTAACTCTTCACCCCATTATACCCCCAAATCCCATCCAAACATCTATAAATACCTCTCCCCTCATCACAAAAATGGTTACCAAGTCTTACACAAAAAAAAGAAAGATATTTTCTCTACTCATCTCTTCTCCACTATTCTCTCATACCACTTTCTAAACAAAGGACAATTTCACTCTCATACTTCACTAAGGATCTAAGAAGCATAGAAGAAGTGAAGAAACAAGAGTGAACTTGGAGCTTCAAGGTGGGTTCAAAACACCCCCTCTCTCTTTATCCTCTTCTTCTCCCTTTTCTAGTACCCCCTTTCTACTCCTTTATTTTTATTTTTTAGATGAGTGGACCCCAAGGCTAAGGGTTCATAAGGGTCATTTCTATCGATGAAATAACCCTATGATCAAGTCAAAAGTGAACCCCTACTTAGGGTACAAAACACACACACACGTGACACTTTTATTTTCCTTTTTCTTTATTATTATAAAATGACCGAATTATGTGGAGGTTACCGCCACTTGGCGGGGAGAAATGGGTGCCTAACCTCTTCCCTTTTCTCCAACCGAACCGCTTACCCAAATCCCTAGGTTCGATTAGATTAGCTCCTTATCCGTCTCGAGTCAGTAAGGCCAAAATGTCATTTTTTGAAAAAATGTACATCGGGTGACCATTCACATTCACTTACAACTTGAATGGTGGCGACTCCAATTCATCATAGATGTGGTCGTCCTAAGGACGAAAACCACGTATCTACAGCTAGCAACTCTACTGAGGAGTCATGGTTCATCCCTCGTGACAACTCGGTCATGTTTGAAAAAGAAAAAAAAAAAAACAGATTTTATTTACTAACATTGTTCATTTGATGTTCCCTATGTTTCCTTTTTATTTATGTTTCACAAGTCTACATTGTAATGTTTATTTACTTTTTGCGCTTGTATTATTGTAAGGGGGTCGATGAAAATGAATGAAAAAAAATCCTATCGCACGTGCACTTGCGAGCATAGCCTCACTTCCAAGCCACCCCACCCTCAATATATTTAGTCCCGATGCTTAGTAGTTCCACGGTTTGAGATCGTTATTTCAAGTGTTGGGAATGAACACATCAAACCCGATCACCAACCAACGACATGTGTACTTTCGCGTGCATTGAGGTTTGAAGATCGGGTAACCGAAAAGCCACCTATTAAGCCGCATGCATGTGCCCGGCTAGATGAACTAAGACACAAATTTTTAATGTTGCATCGACCCCCAAGGCAAAGTTTTACGTGTTTGATGTGTTCGAGCCTCGAAGCCCAAGTTGTAAGCCCAAAGAGGCACATGTAGATCCTAGGATTTATCTTTGTTTCCTCTCATCTCCCCTTAGGTAAAATGGGAGGAATGCATCATATACATGTTCAAAAAAAAAAAAAACAAGTAAAGAAAGGAAGCAAAACAGTGGGCCAAATGACCATTTCGGTGAAAATCCAGAAGCTGGAATTCTTTCTGGTCCATGTCCATGACACGGACAGGTGAAAATGTATCCCATCCGTTTTGGGAGCACGGTTGAGGCAACATGTAACTCAACCGTGTTTTGAACACGATTGAAGCGACAAATTACCTTATCCGTGTCTTGAGCACGGTTGAAACAGTAAATGTTTCATCCGTGCCCAAAACACGAATGATAGAGTGTAAATCATATCCGTGCCATTGACACGGACCAGAATGAGCTCGACCCTATAGAGTGAACTCGACAGTCCATTTTTGAAGGGGGCTACTTACAATTGATCAAACATTGATGATCCCTAAAAAAACAAAATCCCAAGTTGTGGACAAATTAAATAAAATGGATCTTTGTTAGCCAATGTTTTCGAAAATAAAAAAATAAAAAAATAAAAAAAAATGAGAAAATAAAAAAAGGGGGGGAGAATTTACGGATTTTCCAACCCGAAACAATTTTGTGAATCGGGCCCCCGCTTGTGTCCATTTGAATTGGGTCCACGACCCAGATCCAATCCAACTGGGTCCATGACACAGATCCACTTCCAACTGGGTCAATGACCCAAATCCAATCCAATTGGGTCCATGACCCAGATCCATTTCCAACTGGGTTCATGACCCAGATCCATCTCAACTGAGTTTACGACCCAGATCCAATCCCACTGGGTCCACAACCCAGATCCAACTCATTTCAACTGGGTCCGCAACCCAGATCCATCACAAACCAGATCTAGATCCAATTTTGAACCAAGTCCACGATCTAACAAAGATAACAACTAATCGATCGAATCAAATGCATTCAACTTTCTCAAAAAAAAAACAAAAAAAACAAAACAAAATCAGATTTCAAAAAGCACCAATTGCAGTCCTTGATCAAAGTCGATGCCTAGAAAGATCTTACCCTGTTGATACGAGGGGGATAGACTACGTCTATTCAGGGAACAAGGTGATTTAAGAGTGCCATTGTGCGCCGCCTTTTCCTTGGAGATCTGCTTGGCCGACGATGATTTAAGAGAACTGAATTGGAGGCTACTAAAAACATGAGTTATTCTAAATCGATTTATCTCAAAAATTACTTTTTCAAGATGTTTTCCCAACTCCGTGTCGATGCCAGTCCCGTGCTGATGAAACTACCTTTTTCAAAATATTTTCCCGACTCCGTGTCGATGCCAACTCCGTGCTGATGAAATTACTTTTTCAAAATATTTTCCCTACTCCGTGTCGATGCCAGCCTCGTGCTGATGCCAACTCCGTGTCGATGCCAGTCCGTGCTGATGCCAACTCCGTGTTGATGCCGACTCTATGTCAATGTCAGCTCCGTGCTGATGAAATTACTTTTTCAAAATGTTTTCCCGACCCCGTGTCGATGCCAGCTCCGTGCTGATGCCAACTTCGTGTTGATGCTGGCTCCGTGTCGATGCCAGCTCCGTGCTGAGATAATTTTGCTTTCAAATTATTTTTCCCGACTCGTGTCGATGCCAGCTCCGTGCTGATGAAATTACCTTTTCAAAATGTTTTCCCGACTCCGAGTCGATGCCAACTCCGTGCTGATGAAATTACTTTTCAAAATGTCTTTTCCGACTCCGTGTCGATGATAGCTCCGTGTAGATGCCAACTTCGTGTTGATGCCGACTCCGTGTCGATGCCAGCTCCGCGATGAGTTAATTTCGTTTTCAAAAATATTTTACTGACTCCGTGTCGATGCCAGCTCCGTGCTGATGTAATTCTTTTGTAAAATATTTTACCGACTCCGTGTTAATGCCAGCTCCGTGCTGATGCCAACTCCGTGTTGATGCCGACTCCGTGTCGATGCCAGCCCTGTGCTGATGTAATTCTTTTGTAAAATATTTTACCAACTCCGTGTTGATGTCGGCTCCTCGTCGAGAAATTACTTTTTCGCTATAACTAATAATAAACAACTTTACCCGACTTAATAAAACATCATGCATCTTTATTTTTGTAAATAAGATAATAACACTTGGTTGTCTGTACCCACAGGTGGCCAAGCGAAAGAAATACAAGCAGCCAAAAGTGCCTCCATATTTTCTGAGATCATCTACAATCACCATGAGTTCGTCCGAACCAGCACAACCCCCAGTAACCGAAACGTCTGGTATCGATCCACAAATCATGGCACTACTAAAGATAATTGAGAAGCAAGAAAAGATAGTTAGTATTGTGTTTGCCAATGCCAGCATCCTACAAGCTCAAACGATACAGCAGCATGCATCCGGGTCGAATCAAGAGTTACCCGAGCAGCCTCCACAGGGACCACAGACCACGATGCCACCTACAGTGCCTGAAAACCAAGGGCTTCCGCTCTATATCCCATAAAATCGACCACCTCCTGTGATCATTCCCGACGATGAATGTGAGTATAGGGCTACGGAAGCCAAAAGCGCGACAGATGAAAAACTGGCTCAGCAGATCGAATCTCTACAGGAAGAGATGAGGAGGATGAAGGGTCTCAACACTATGAGCGGAACTCGATTCAAGGATCTGTGCTTTTACCCCAATGCTCAATTACCAGTCAAGTTCAAGTGTCCAGAATTTAAAAAATATAACGGAGTGAGGTGTCCGCTGTCACATTTGAAGTTGTATTGTGGATCCATGTGTCAGTATGGTGAGGATGACAAGTTATTGGTGCAACTGTTTCAAAGGAGCTTAACAAGGCCGGCACTCAAATGGTTTTCTGGACTGGATCACTCACTCATTAAGAACTGGCAAGACTTAGCCAAAATATTCTAGCAAAATTACCGGTTCAATACTGATGTGGGGCTAGATCGAAACGATATGGCCAAAATGACAAGAAAGCAACATAAAAAGGTGAAAGAGTATGCACAGAGATGGCGAGAGTCCGCCTCACAAGTAAGGCCTGTAATGACAGAGCAAGAGATGAACACTACGTTTATCTCGACACTAGGGCACGCCTTCTATACTCATCTGGTGGGGCACACCACGGGCACATTCTCGAATCTGGTACAAGTAGCAGACCGGGTCGAGGAAGGGATCCGAACCGGCCTGATATTTGATTTCACAAGTCTGGGGACAATAGCAGGGATCCCTTCTCAGAGAAAGCCAGTGCCTCCAGGAAAGAAGAGGGAAGAAACTCAGGTCAACAACTACAACCAAACCGACCCTCTTTATCCCTTTACCAGCACCAAGACCACAAGCACCGTCAACTTCATGGGCACCAGCACCACCAACATCGAACCCTCCACCCCAAAACCAATTCAAGGCAAATCCTCCACTAGTTGCACAGCAGGCACCACTATATGGGCAGAACCAGCAGGCACGACCCAACAGAGTAAATAGAGTGTTCACCAGGTTACCCATGACATTATCGGAATTACTACCAATCTTACTCAGGGGTAAGTATCTTACAAAACGTCCGCCAAATCCTAAGGCTGCCAAAAGGCCAGGATACAACCCCAATTTATTCTGCGAATTCCACATGGGTGCACCAGGGCACTCTACAGACCAATGCTGGCAGCTCAAGCATCAAGTACAGAACCTGATCGATAAAAAGGCCCTCATCCTAGATGGGCTTGCCAACCCGTCCCAACAACAGAATATCAATCAAAACCCCCTACCTACTCACAATGGAAAAGGGAGAGGGCACAGGGTAAATATCATATACGGAGAACTCGACTTCAATCCTGCGGATTTGATAGCACCCATTGGGACAAAAATCAGGGTCCAACTAACCCAGGAATCCAAGGCGTCAACGGTTAACACAGTCAACCACTACATGACAAATACATCCCAAAATTCACTACCACCACTCAGATTGGCCGACCTCACCATCCATCCCATTCATCAAAATACCACTACACGACCACCTTTAGTCATACCTTACAGATCACCCCATCATCAAAATCCGACCCGGCCTCCCCTTGTTATACCATACACACCGTCGACTCCTCAAGGATCAACTCGATCCCCCTTCATATACCATACAGCTCTTCCTCACATCCACCACTTGTCATTCCATATATTCCATCAGCTCCTCACACAACTCCTCCCACCACCACTGCATCCAAATCATCACCACCACCCCTTATCCTCAATATGAAACCCGATCCACCCCCCATAACCATACGTTCGCCCAAACCATTCCCCTATGAGACCACTATCACCACCACCACGGGGGTCGAAGCAATGAAGGAAACAATAGTGGCTGATATTGGCCATATGCCAAGGGTAGGAAAATGTCAAAAATTGTCAAAAAATGGGGTAAATATCAAGGAAGAAACCAAAGAGACAGCAAAAGAGGAAACAGATGAAGAAAAAAGGAAAACGAAGGGAAAGGGTAAGCTGTATAAGGATGAGAAGACGGAAGAAAAGGTGAAAGTTACAGACAAGGAAGCTGCAGACTTCGTTAAGCTCGTTCTCAAGAGTGAGCATAATATAGTGGACAGATTAAACAAACAGCCAGCCCAAATTAGTATCTTGGGACTGATGCAAAAATCGGAAGAACACCAAGAGGCGTTGCTGAGAGTTCTGGGAAAATCACATGTGCCTTCGACCACGTCACCAGCACAGTTGGAACAAACGGTCGGTCAGATCATGAACCCCAATCCTATTATTTTCACAGAGAATGAATTTACTCTTGAGGGAACGGGGCACGTCGAACCACTAAACATTATGGTCATATGCAAGGGCATGATGGTTGCCAGAGTGCTGATTGATAATGGCTCAGCACTTAACGTCTGTCCGCTTGAAACCTTCCGGAAACTCAACGCTGATTGGTCACATGTGAAACCCAACAACAAGGTTGTCCGAGGCTTCGACAGTTCGAGAAGGGATTCCCTGGGAGAGGTGGATTTACCTATCACGATAACTCATTGCACCTTCGAAGTAACATTTGAAGTCATGGAGATACCAACGACATTCAACTTGTTACTGGGCAGACCTTGAATCCATATAGCCGGAGCTGTACCCTCTTCTCTACACCAGAGAGTCAAATTCATCATGGGACAGAGAATGATATCGGTACTGGCAGAGAACTTGATCCCGGCTGGCAGAGCTCCGGACGTGCCGTTTATTGATATAGAGATGACGAAGGACAAGACACTCTACCATTCATACCAATTCGCTGCTGTCAATCACATCGAGAAAGGAAAGGAGAAAATAAAGGCAAAGCTATCAAGAATAAGTCTGATGATTAGTCGGGTCATGAAAATGGCAGGCTATTGACCCAAGCAAGGGTTGGGACAGGGAGGGAGAGGAAGAGCTACACCGATCGAAGCGAGAAAGCATACTCCTTATTTTGGTCTCAGGTTTAGGCCCACAAAAAGGGATATGGCAAAAATGAATGACAAGAAAAAAAGCTTCGACTAACGAGAAGGTAAAATCGTGAACCGAACATCTGGAATTTGGGCCGAGTCCCTCACATCAGTGTTAGCTTCCCAAGATCACATGCCAGACCCGACAACTTATCAGAATCACCATCAGCAAAAAAGCCAAAAAGGGTAAACCCCAAACTGGTGCATATTCATGAAGACTCAGTTGTTGAGTCCCAATCCTCCTTCGTAGAAGGCATTGATGTTCTATTCAATGGGGATTCCAACGAAAGTCTATCGGAGATAGCTCAAGAATCCACTAAAGTGGAAATCACTACCAACCAAGAAAACGACTCACCTTTTTCAACGGGCATTGACTGGGCATCAGTCGTCATCCCATCAAACTTGGGAGGGACTATGCCCCAATTTGACAACAATCAATCGGAGATCATGGTCATCTCCGAACCACCATCCAAATCATCTAACGAATCACTTGCTCATCTCATCCGCCCCCTCAGAAAAGGGGAGACATTGCACAACTGGGAAGAATTCCCATTGACACTTGAAGCTGTTGAGGCCTTAAAAAAAAACGTCGTTAGGCGACATCAATTTGCCCAAGGATCATAACGAGCCCTCGTCCTCGGGTAAAGACTGTTTTGGGGGCTCCCTATCTTTATTAACAAGTTTGCATGATTATTCTTCTTATTTCAGGTATCCAGAAAATCACAAAAAAATAAAATTTCTCAAAAAATAAAAAAATCAAAAATTTCTCAAAAACTAAAAAAATCAAAAAGCTTTCAAAATCGCAAAAAAATAGATATTTTTTAAAAACCGAAAAAAAAGTTTTCGAGGGATCTGTCTCCATTGAATGTGTACTCAGATAGAACAGAAGTTGAAAGGGATGAGTATGATTTCGATTTTGAACTCGACTTCGACTTCATGGGGATAGAAGAAGAGTCTGAGGACGAAATGGAATACCCACCCAAAGAAATCAAGGACTTGGTAGAACGTCACGAGAGAGGTGTTCAGCCAAACATTAATGATACAGATTCAATCAATCTTGGTACCGAAGAGGACCCACGAGTCGTCAAGATCGGAGCTTTATTAACGTCGCAACAAAAAGAAGAAATGGTTGAACTATTGCGAAACTATCAGAACGTCTTCGCATGGTCATACAGAGATATGCCGGGGTTAGATACATATCTTGTCATTCACAAACTACCCATTGCTCCCTAAAGTAAGCCAATCAAGCAGAAATTGAGAAGACTGAAGCCTGAATGGACCCTCAAGGTCAAAGATGAGGTAATGAAGCAATCCGAAGCAGGGTTTATTGCAGTCTCTACGTACCTGGAGTGATTGGCTAACGTCTCCCAATACCTAAGAAAGACGGAAAAGTACGCATGTGCGTTGACTACTGGGACTTGAACAAGACTAGTCCTAAAGATGATTTCCCGCTACCGCACATCGACACTCTAGTCGATAGTACAGCAGGGCACGGCATGTTCTTGTTCATGGATGGCTCTTCAGGCTATAACCAGATAAAAATGGCAGAAGAAGACTAAGAAAAGACTGCATTCATCACACCATGGGGTACTTTCCACTACAAAGTCATGCCATTCGGACTGAAGAATGCGGGGGCGACGTACCAACGGGCAATGACCGCCTTATTCCACGATATGATCCAGAAGGAAATGGAGGTCTACGTAGACGACATGATCGCTAAATCCGGTGTAGAAGAAGATCATCTGGTAAATCTCAAGAAGTTGTTCGACAGGCTTAGGAAGTATAGTTTAAGGCTCAATCCGGCCAAATGCATGTTCGGGGCAACATCAGGCAAGCTACTGGGATTTATAGTCAGTAGAAAAGGCATCGAGATAGATCCTACGAAAACTAAGTATATCCTCGAAATAAAGGCACCTGTTTCAGAAAAATAAGTTCGGGATTTTTTTGGGAGAATACAGTACATCAGTCGATTTATAGCTCAACTGACGCCTATCTGTGAGCTAGTCTTCAAGCTACTAAGGAAAGATACACCGAAGAAGTGGAACAAAGACTGTCAGGAAGCATTTGACAAGATCAAGCAATATCTGATCAATCCACCAGTCTTAGTCTCTCCTACTCCAGGGTGACCTTTGCTGATGTACATCTCAGTGCAAGAAACATCTATGGGGTGTGTGTTAGGGAAACACGATGAATCAGGACGGAAGGAACCGGCCATCTACTATCTCAACAAGAAATTCACCGATTACGAAGCGAAATATTCAACACTTGAGAAGACTTGGTGTGCATTAGTCTGGGCATCTCAACGACTGCGTCATTATTTGCTCTGCCACTCGACTATGCTTATCGTTAGGATGGACCCCCTGAAGTACCTATTCGAAAAACCAACACTAATAAGCCGCACAGCAAAATAGCAGTTATTGTTATCTGAGTTTGACATCACCTATGTAACTCAAAAAGCCATCAAAGGGCAAGCCATCGCTGACCACCTCGTCGAGTACCCATTGCCTGACTACGAGCCGTTCAAGACAAACTTCATGGATGAAGCCATATTATTTATCGAGATTGGAAAAGATGACAATGACGAAGAACCAGGCTGAAAAATGTATTTCGACGGAACAACCAATCAGAAAGGAAACGGAATAGGGGCAGTTTTGGTCAAGCCAGATGGGTCCCATATACCGATCGCAATCAGACTGAAGTTCCAATGCTCTAACAACGAGGCTGAATACGAAGCATGCATAGCAGGGTTGAAAGCAGCACTGGATCTCGAAGTAGATGAGATCGATGTTTTCAGAGATTCAAGCTTAGTGGTCTATCAGACGACTGGAGAATAGAAGACCTGGGAACAGAGATTGGTCCCTTACCACGAGTATCTAGAGGAACTGAGCTCACGCTTTAACAGGATCTCATTCACATACATGCCAAGAGCTAAGAATCAATTCGTAGATGCACTAGCTACGCTTGTTTCCATGATTAGTATTTCAGAAGATCTGATAATCGACCCAATTGAGATTGGAATTCAAGATGAGCCGGCTTACTATCTTCCCGTCGAAGTAGAAAAATCCGAAGGGCATATCTCGAGGATCGAACCCTTCCTTCAGATGCAACTCCTAATGACAGAAGGACTATCCAGAAATTGGCAGGGCAATTCTTCATTGGCAATGGTATTCTATACAAGAAGTCGCACCACGAGGTCTTGCTCCGATGCGTGGCAAAAGCAGAAGTAAAACGATTAATTGAAACTGTACATGGCAAAATCTATGGGCCCCACATGAATGGTCATATGCTAGCAAAGAAGATTATGCGGATGGGATATTACTGGACAACAATGAAAAGTGACTGCTATCAGCATGTTTGCAAATGCCATCTGTGCCAGATCTACGCCAACAAGATCAATGCTCCGCCTCCAGAGCTATATAATATGACCACTCCTTGGCCTTTCTCGCTCTGGGGAATGGACGTCATTGGACCAATCTCACCTAAAGCGGCAAATGGGCATCGTTTCATCTTAGTAGCCATCGACTACTTCACCAAGTGGGTAGAAGCTGATTCATACTCCAACGTCACGAAAAGCAATGTCCTGAAGTTTGTCAAGAACAATATTGTCTGCAGATATGGGCTTCCTAGCGGATTAGTGACTGATAATGCCAAAATCTTCAAGAACAAGGACATGATCAAGATGTGCGAAGACTTCCAGATTACCTATCACAACTCTGTACACTATAGACCTAAGATGAACGGAGCAGTCGAGGCAGCCAACAAAAATATCAAGAAAATCATTGAGAAGATGGCAGTTACATACAAGGATTGGCACGACATGTTGCCTTTTGTACTTCACGCCTATCGAACCTTGTTCAGAACTTCGACTGGGGCAACTCCATATTCATTGGTCTATGGAATGGAAGCAGTCTTACCTGTAGAGGTCGAGATCCCTTCCCTCCAGATCTTAAAAGAAGCAGAGTTGGATGAAGCTGAATGGATTCAAGTACGGTTCGACCAGTTAAATCTAATAGAAGAAAAATGTTTGGCAGCCATTTGTCATGGATAAATCTATCAGCGACGGATAGCTCATGCCTACAACAAGAAGGTTAAGCCTAGAGATTTCTCACCAGGAGACCTTGTATTGAAGAAGATTCTGCCAATTCAAGAAGACGCCAGGGGAAAATTTCGACCAAACTATGAGGGACCATTCATCGTGAAGAAGGTAATGACAGGAGGAGCTTTGATACTTACGGAAATAGACGGACAAGTCTTCCCGCAATCGATCAATGCTGACACTGTCAAAAAATACTACGCCTAAAAACTGACCCTGAGATGACGAAAGGCCATCTTTACTATTCTAAACCAACAAATCTAACTTTAGTCAACCCTTTTGAGCCATCACGTTCATTTCTTAACCTAAGACTAGGGCCAGTCAACAACTACAAAATGATACCCAAAAAAAAAAATCAAAGAGAAAATCAGAAGTATCAAAATACTCCTGGCCCGCATGAGTATAAACTGTGAATGGCTAAAAATACAAAAAAATCAAAAAGTCAAAAAACTCAGACACTTGATCTGAGCTCGACCCAAATCTCCAGCCGAAACAAGTTCAAGAGACGTTGGAAAGAGACACATATCACCTTTTAAAATAAAAATAGACGAACCCCAAGTCCAACCCACTCTAGACAGACCTAAACCCTTTTTGTAACCTTCCACCACCATTAGCTTAAGCCAACGTTTCGCGCCAATAAAAGTTCTTTTTGATCAGGGAATGTTCCAGGGCAACACAATGACAATGGCAGCATCAATGATCTTGCGACTTGGTTCTAACCTCCAAAATCTTTTTAGTCGTTGGAAAACTCGAGAGGGGAATCTAGTTTGGATATTCGAAAAAAAAGAGTACTCGAAGTGTAGAGTAGCTGATCTTGCAGCTCAACTTGAGTTGCCGAACCACGAATAGTCGTCAGCAAACTCGAGAGGGGAATCCAGATCTATTACTCAAGAAAGAGTGACACTACAAGAGTAGAGTCACTGATCTCGCAGCTCAACTTGAGTTACCGAGCCACAGAGACACAAAGACTCCGAACTGAATTGTAATGGAAAAATTTAAAGATACAAGTATAGTTTGAAAGGGCATAGTGAAAATCCGAAAGGGCGCTATGAGTAAAAGAATCAGATTATGGCAAGATCAAAACCACTAGCACGATGAAAATTCCAAAAAGGACGTCGATGCGCAAAAATGTAGAAACTAGGTCTGGTGAAAATCATAATTGGACCCAGGGGCAATAAGGGTAAACAAAAACAAAAAAATAAAAAAAAAAAAAAACAAAAAAACAAAAAAACAAAAAACTCCTGGCCCGCAAGAGTATAAATTGTGAACGACAAAATCTTTCTCAAAACCCGTGGTCTAAGCGAATAGAAAACAATCTTCCAAGTACTAAGGCACTGGGGATAACTCTAAAGGGATCAAAAGAACAATTGACGTTTATATCCCCCGTGTTTGGCAAAAGCACCAAAATCGTCATAACCGAAGATTTTACAAACTCTGGATTTATTGTACTCATTTGATAAAGACATTTCACAAAATTGCATTTCAAAACTACTATTTTGGCCAATGATGACAAATCTAAGACTCATTCAACAAAACTTTGTGTTTTAAGGAACAATAGATATACCTGAGGCCAAGTAAGTACAAAACCTTTTTTTTTTTTTTTGCATTAATCTTTCAACGTTTTGCATACATTCAGTTAATGACAAGAAAACACAAAAGTGGGAATACAGTGCAATCAGTCAAACATCATGGTGAGAAATGAAAAAAGTGTCAAGGCGTTCCTCCAAAGCACGAATCTGAGCAGCCTGGCTCATCATCACCTTTTCAGCATCGGAAGCATCGCGACTCATCAAATACGTTGTAAAGTCCTCATAATGAGGACACTGGGCAAGCTGATCCCTCAACTCAACGACTTCAGCTTGAAACCTAGCCACTTCACCACCATCACTAGATCTAAACTGGGCAATGGCAGATGTCAGCCGAGCAATCTCTTTCTGCATCTTCTTCTCGGATTTAAGCCAGATAGCTTGAATGCGACGATGATCAGTCTGAAACTTCTCAACTCGATCTCGGTAATCAAAGAAGGATGAAGCACCAGGGCGTGTTCGAGGAACTATCGACACCGAGGGTCTCCCAGATACGAGCTCTCGAATCCAATGCAAGTATGCCGGGAATTGGTGTGTTGCAAAGATAGGTCGACTTAAAACCTCAACCCGACCCCATTCTTTTACAAGTTGACTCAAAAGTGCAGTCGACAACGGACCAATCAACTCATTGAAATTCTCAGGCATGAGCACACCCTGGTCATAGCCAAATTGACGAAGAACCCGAAGTGGTACATAATGGGTTGCCCCGTGAAGACCAATTAAAACGAGAAAACGGGGACCATCAAATGCTATCACGGGAGACCCTCGAGGTTGAAAGGCACCAACCCACCTCACTTCTTCATCATCAAGGTTGCCAATAAGGGAATACCACTCTTCTTTGCCACCCGAGAAGAAGGGAGCAACTCGTCTCGACATTATAAGTACGAGATTGGCATTAACGTAAAATGGGTGACTAACCACTTCAGTCGAAGCCCGATGATCCATAAACCAAAGCTACAATAACAGGAACATTCTAAACTTTGGAAACTAGTAAATTCAAGGTTAAATTTAAAAACTAAGGTAAGTTTGGAATTTACCTGCAGGAGTGGGGCACATCTTCGAAAAATTCGATCACGACCGGACGAACAAGCCGTGAGAGATTGAAACATCTCGCTCAAAAGCATCGGTGCTAGTCGGTGTCCTTCTCGGATTTGTTGAATCACGTGAATGATAGAAAGATCTACGATGTCTCTACCACCCAGAAACAGGAGTTGACTCACCACCATCAAAGTGAGAGCATTAAAGCGAATCAATGGCTTCGAGGGATCCATGAGGCGTTTAATCAAGAAAGACTTTGGATATTGTCTTCAAAATCGATCCACCATCCGGAATATTCATAAACTTGCGACTTATCCCCAAGAAGTCGGAAGCCTCACTTCGGTATCCATCACGCAATGGTGGAATCACAACTAGGCCCGATATCTCAAGTCCCAACAACACTTCAAATTCCTCAATAGTGGGAGTCATATCGTGTTCCCCAAATTGGAAAAGGTTGGGTTTGGGAACCCAACACGTCAACATAACCTCGATCAAGCCTCATCGCAATGGGACCTTAAGCAAGGAAAGTGTGAACACCAGCTTGTTCAAACCCCATTAAACCTTCTTACAAAAAAAAATCAATAATATAAAAACTAAAAAAATAAAAAAAAAATTTCAAAAACCTTTCAAGTTGCACTCAATTCCAAGTTGCTAAAAACACGATGGAGAAATACCCGAATTTCAAAAAATAACCAATATTTATCAAATCCGAGATCTCACACGAGCTCCGCGCCATCGAGATCAATGAATCAATAAGGTAACTCTGTCAGACCCCATGCTTGAGTAACCATTTCTTACGAAAGCCGCCTATTCAACCGATAGTTCAAAGTCATGTTTTGCAAAATTTCATCTGGCCCGTACAAATAGGGGTTTAGTCTATTCTTTGCAGTTCTTTGCATGCAATTCCTGCAAAGAAGGGCAGCGGTAGACACCCCAATTTGAACGGGCCCTCACTCGAAAGGGCTCAAAAATAGTAATTTTTCAATAAATTTGGCCAACGGGCCTCGATGGCCTGAATCATTGAAATATGACATTTTTGCCAAAATCAAGGCCTCTAACACCTCTCAATGGGTTAGTAGGTCCACCAAAGGGACCCGACAAGCTCACATATACCCTGCTCCATGCAAAATGTCGTTTTTCCAACAAAATAGGCCAACGGCCTCTAAGGCCCAAAACGCTAAAAAGTGGCAATTTAATTAAATCGATCCATCAAAGGGACCGGACTCATCCCACAATGTTCCAACTTTCGTCGCTCCACACTTACATCCAAAAAAATCGATAAAATTCTCCAACGGGCCTAAAAGGCCCTATTTGCCAACACGTGGCATTTTTTATCAAATCAATAATTTCAAAAAATTAAAAAAATTAAAAAATAAAAAATGTGAGACTGGGGATACCTTTCATCTATCCTCCACCGCTTCGCCTCGAAATTCGCAAATACCCTAAACCCACCTAAGGCCCACAAGCCCTCAACTCTTTCCTAAACCCATTTTCTAACCTTACCTTTAACCTAAAATCAATTCCACACCACCTAAACCCTAAAGTGAACCCACCCTCAAAAATCCAACCCACAAACAAACCTTATCCAAACCCAAAATAGCCCTTAACCCTCCTAAACCCAAACCCAATACACTAAAAATCCACTAACTATTATCCATATCCAACTCATTACCTAACCCATAACCTTAACCCATTACCCATTACCCACATCAACCAATCAACCCCTCAACATCAAAAGATGACACATGTCATCACCTTACCTCTTCAACTAACCTAACACTCCTCCTCTAAACAACCCTCTTACACCCCCACTCCTCCCATCAACCATCACTCATTTCATCCCACCAAACATTCTACCCAAATGAATTTGGGTAAGATCCAACCCATTTGGATCTAAACCTCACCCATTTTCACTCATTATACATTTACCCTCCATTCCACTTTAAATCTCACACCTTTCATTCCAAATACCCATGCCATTCTCTATTCTCTCAACTCTTCACCCCATTATACCCCCAAATCCCATCCAAACATCTATAAATACCTTTCCCCTCATCTCTTCTCCACTATTCTCTCATACCACTTTCTAAACAAAGGACAACTTCACTCTCATACTTCACTAAGGATCTAAGAAGCATAGAAGAAGAAGAAGAAGTGAAGAAACAAGAGTGAACTTGAAGCATCAAGGTCGGTTAAAAATACCCCCTAGAGCTCTATCATCTTCTTCTCCCTTTTCTAATACCCCATTTCTACTCCTTTATTTTTATTTTTTAGATGAGTGGACCCCAAGGCTAAAGATTCATAAGGGTCATTTCTATCGATGAAATGACCCTATGATCAAGCCAAAAGCGAACCCCTACTTAGGGTACAAAACACACACACGTGACACTTTTATTTTCCCTTTTCTTTATTATTATAAAATGACCGAATTATGTGGAGGTTACCGCCACTTGACGGGGAGAAAGGGGTGCCTAACCCCTTCCCTTTTCTCCAATCGAGCCGCTTACCCAAATCCCTATGTTCGATTAGATTAGCTCCTTATCCGTCTCGAGTCACTAAAGTCAAAATGTCATTTTTTGAAAAAATGTACATCGGGTGACCATTCACATCCTACAACTTGAATGATGACGACTCCAATTCATCGTAGTTATGGTCGTCCTAACGACGAAAATCACGTATCTACAGTGAGTTTTCTAATTTTTTATGAATTTCAAGGTGTTTTAGAAAGGTTTTTGGATGTTTTTTGAGCTAAAGTTGGGGTATGGATGTTAGGTAAGAAGTTAGGACTTAATAATTAGAGTATTGGAAAGGTTGAGGAGGCTTCTTGACCTACTTTTTCTAAGATTTTCTCTTTAATACGAAAATAGGTTTTAGGAACCCCTATTTATAGATTTTTTTAGATGCTTTTTAGATAGAGTTAGTATTAGATTAGAATTATTTTAAATAGAGTTAGTGTTTAATTAGAACTATAGAGTTAGTGTTAGAGTTTAATTAGAATTATTTTAAATAGAGTTATAGTTTAATTAGAATTGTTTTAAATAGAGTTAGTGTTTAATTAGAATTACTTTAAATAGTTTTATAGTTTAATTAGAATTCTTTTAGGATTTTGACTTTTAGTCTCACTTGATTGACTTGACTTTAAGATTTTGACTTGAGTCTTACTTGATTGACTTTAATTTTAATTAGGATTTCAATTTACATTAATTAATATTTTAATTATTAATTTCAGAATTTTTAATGATTAAAATTGTGAAATTACCGTTTTGCCCTCGGAGAGGGTTTTTTGGGTTTTAAATCGGTTTTCGATGTTCCAAGATGTTTTGGAATCGATTTTTTATAAGGAATTCGATGAGAATATTAGTTTGTGTCATTTATGAAATTTTTTGTGCCAAATGATCATGAACTTTATGAGGGGTATTTTCATAATTTTGTCAAATTTTGTGAAAATTGACGAAATGCTTTTTTTTATTTTGATTTGTTGTTTTATGTGTTAGAAACGATGTTCCTAAGAGTACTGTAGGCTCTAAGGATGTTTTGAGATTAGGGATATTTTAGTAATTTGATCATTTTTTAGTGATTTATATCGTGGAGCTTCTTTTTGTCTGTAAGATGATGATTTCTAAGCTTTTGAGATTATATTTTCCTAGCATAGCATGATTTTTTAAGTTTCGTTAATTTGAGATATCTCATCCGAATTTTTGAAACACATCTAGTAATAAAATAGAGCATTGGAATAATCATCCATCATTGGGAATCGTTGTAATCAGGTTGACGAGTTGATTAATCAAGCGAGTGCAAAAATGGGGTGTCTATAGATGCCCCTCTTTGGTAGAGGGTTGAAGCAAACTAGATAGAAAATCTATTTCGGTAGATAGTGCGATATCCGAATACCAAAGCTAGTGATAGTTCATTTTGTAGCCTGATTTAGCAATTCGTCAGGACGTTCGGATCCTTGAGAGTAAAACTCTCCCCGAACAAGTTTGTCAGGTCCTCGAGCTTGAACTCTTACTAACGATGTCAGATCCTCGAATTTTAGAAAATTCTCCCTAACTAATGCAAAAGTGCACGTGTGTGCAATGGTATAATGCTTACTGAGTAAAAATGTGTCAGGTCCTATAGATCTTCTCTCACTGACAATAATGATTCAAAATTGAAATGTGTTTATGCAACGAAAGCAATCATGACAAGGTTTAATAATGAGGTAATTGAAGTCATAACATTGTAGGAACTTTATTAAATCCTATTTGAAATTCCTTTTTAGAGTTCGAAAAAGTTTGAGTCCGTATATCGGACTCGAGCCTATTGTAGCCACGCTTCTTGGGCGAAGGAACTTAAACAATCCTGTTAATTCATTCTATGATTCAAAAAAGTTGGAGTCTCATTTTTTTAAGACTCAAACTTATTAGAGTCACTCTTCTCGGGCTAAGGTTTATAGGAACTTAAACAATCCTGTTAATTCATTCTATGATTCAAAAAAGTTAGAGTATCATTTTTTTAAGACTCAAACTTATTAGAGTCACTCTTCTCGGGCTAAGGTTTATAGGAACTTAAACAATCCTGTTAATTCATTCTATGATTCAAAAAAAGTTGGAGTCTCGTTTCTCAGACTCGAACTTACTAAGTCATGTTTCTCGGACTTAGATTTATATGAACTTAAACAATCCTATTAATTCATTCTATGATTAAAAAAAAAGTTGGAGTTTCGTTTCTCGTTTCTCATACTCGAACTTACTAAGCCAGATTTCTTGGGCTTAGATTTATAGGAACTTAAACAATCCTATTAATTCATTCTATGATTCAAAAAAAGTTAGAGTTTCATTTCTCGGACTCAAATTTACTAAGTCACGTTTCTCGGACTCAGATTTATAGGAATTTAAACAATAATATTAATTCATTCTATGATTTAAAAAAAACAAATTGGAGTCTCATTTCTCGGACTCAAACTTATTAAACCACGTTTCTCGGGCTTGGATTTATAGGAACTTAAACAATCCTATTAATTCATTCTATGATTCAAAAATAGTTGAAGTCTCATTTCTCGGACTCAAACTTACTAAGCCACGTTTCTCGGGCTTAGATTTATAGGAATTTAAACAATCATATTAATTCATTCTATGATTCAAAAAAAAAACTAGAGTCTCATTTTTCGGACTCGAACTTATTAAGTTACGTTTCTCGTGCTTAGATTTATAGGAACTTAAACAATCCTATTAATTCATTCTATGATTCAAAAAAAATTAGAGTCTCATTTCTTGGACTCAAACTTACTAAGCCATGTTTCTCGGGCTTAGATTTATAGGAATTTAAATAATCCTATTAATTCATTCTATGATTCAAAATCGAGCTCAAAGTTTGAAAGATCGGGCCTTTATTGGCTTATCATGTATCTGGATTCATAATTATCATTAGACTTCATCGAACTTTTAAGTAAAACTTTCCTTTTTATCATGTGATTAAGAATAAAACTTTAGAATTAAATGACCTTAAAAAATGCCCCTAGTTTCAAGGTTGGCTTTAAATAGAACTTGACTACGAGACTGATGGAATAAATTACGTTTGAAAAATATGGACTTTGATGTATGATAGATAGAAAAATTGACATTCCCTAAAATTTAAGGCTCTTAAGATTATCATATATACAATAAGGGATTGATCATTTTCTTTCGAATTTCTTTTGAAAAATGCTTGAGCTGGAGTTAAAAAATCCTGATAAATATTAGAATAGAAGATCTTTCTCTTCAAAGTAGTTGATGATTTTGCATCTTCCATTAGTGAATACTTGAATAAGTAAACATACTCTTGAAGATCTTACAATGTTCAAGATGACTTCTGATTTTTTCAACTTCAACATTGTCTTTATCGGATATGAGCTTTTGGCTGAAAAATGAATGTTGTGACTTGAATGGTTCTACATTTTCTAGTTTCTACACAAGCTTCCTTCTGAATTTTTCTTCTTGATAGGACATTTTCTCTCATTTGATAATGTCATACTTTTTTCTTAGGTTGTATTTCCAGGTTTTCAACCTAGCGGATTTTTCTTTTCTTTTTCTAAAGATACCTTGATTTTTTCCTAGGTTGCCTTTTAAGATTTTCAACCTAACAGGCTTTCTTTTTATGGTTATGCCCTAACTTTTGTTTAAGTCACCTTTTCGGGTTTTCGACTTAGCGGATTTCTCTTTTTTCTCGATGATCTTGAATATTCAACTCAACAACTTCTTGGTTCCTTACACCTTAACCGAGTCAATTAGCATTCAGGAAGACTTAATAGATGGGCTTAGAACATGGTTTAGAAAGAAATGGTAAAAGGCTCGACTTCTCAAAATGCCTCTAGTCTAATATTCTCTTTTTTTTTAGTAAATTCTTTTAACTCTTTTGTCCAATGCCCCTTGTTTGGCATTATTTTATTTTCTGTCAACTTTTTCTAATGCCCCTAGTTTGGCATTCTCTTCTTTTGAACCTTTCAATAGGGGATTTTCCTTTTGGATGTCACTTTTCTTTAGGGAATACACATTTTTTGCCTGACCGGGCTTGAAGTAACTTTTCAGGTTGCCTACATATCCCAAATATTTCATTTCTCTTTTGGGATCAGGTCAAAACGTAGTACATACTAAGATTCCCTCCCAAAGTTAGTCGGTGTGATTTAGAAAGAAGAGACTATTGATTTTTTTAAAGGCTGCGAGGGGTTAAATAAGGTTATCTTTTTCTTGGTAAGACAGGAAAATAGTTCGACCAAAGAAGGCATCCTTTGGTGAAATACTACTTGATTTGGTCAAGGTTTTAGGAACTTGATGTCTTGATGGCTTTGTCGAGTAAGGTCTTCTTTTGTAAATGAGAAATCTTCAATTTTCTTTTGAGAAAGAGTAATTTTAAATATTTTTCTATGAAATTGAGTGTGATTGAGTTCTTTGTATTTAACTGTTCAATTTTTCTAGAACTTTCAAAAAATCTTTTCATTCTTTTGTGAATGAGAACTCTCTCTCTCGAGTGAAAAACATGAGGGATCCCTTTTTGTGGGTTTTAGCATCTTTGTCAATGGTTTCATCTACATCATTCTTTGAAGTTCACCCTCGATTTTATGTCTTGATTTATTCTGGTGCAATATATTCTGATGAGACCATGTAGGAATATTGTTGAATTTCTCAAGTAAATTTATTATTTTCTCATATTCTCTTAAAGATAATGTATCATCAATTTGCACTTCTTGAGTGTACTCTTTAATTCCAATATTTATTAAATTTGATTAGTAAGCTCTAAGTCAATCCTCATGTTAGATATTATGCTCAAATCATTATTACAAGCATAATAATCAAAAGCTTTTATATTTTATTAGAATTGAAAAATATAGATTGACAAACTCGACTAAAACTTGAAAGTTGAAGAAAGACTAACGTAACTGAATAAACTAACTGGATTTAAAAACTGACAAAAACTTGATTGAAACTCAAAGAAAACTAGGGACAATTATCTAAAAAGAGATAAGGTCCTTTTGGGTGGATGGACTACTTGGACTTGACATTGGTACTTTGAATAGACGACTCTTTTGAAGGACCCAAAATGACACAAATAAGGGTTTAAAACGTTTAGGGGCACCTAAGATTAACCATCGATTTTGAAGATTTGACTCTTAACCACATGATTAAAATTTTGATATAAATTAACCCTCCAGTGGGAAATATCGAATCCAAATATACTATAAGTCTATATTAACCAAGAATGCGAGAAAGATTAGTCACGGGTCTACCCCTGATTAGGATAGAACCTTTGATCAGACAAATTAATTTGACCCTAAGATCGAATCTTTTTGGTATAAAATGGTCTGAATTTTTTAAAGTAAAACCAATTAGTCCAACCGGTTTGATGTTGATTAGTTTGATCCATTTATTGATTGGGCCAATTGATTTACATTTCACATATTGGGTCGGACCGATATTACGGGTCTAATTTGAACAGTCTGGATCGATTCGCCCACTTATCTGTTGGTTGGATTGATTAGAGCAACCCGGGAACACCCATAGTCGGTTCGGGTCGTGACCTATAGGAAGGTTCCTAGACTCTAAGTTTACTATGTGTAATGCAATTTATTTGAGCACCCTTGCCCAAGTATACCTATATACCTCTCGATACGTGGTGACTTGGTTTGATATACCGTATAGGTGATAATCTAAAATTTCAACTCACTTCTCTAAAGTAAAAAACAACAAGTTTAATCTCCATATCAAAGATGGCGTGCGATGCTTGAGTAAATGCACTCTTAAATCACCTTTTTTCTAGAATAGACGTAGTCTATCATCTTAATACCGTAGTACATCGGAGCAGGATCTTGCTTAGGCACTGATTTTGACCAAGAAGTACAATTGATGTACTTATACTATTTTTGTTATACCTATGGGTACGAGTCAAGAGTTGTAGCTTTCATAAATGGTTTGACATCTCACGAGGGGACTGACCACGTACTAGTACTACGTTGGCAATCGGGACATGTGATTGTGCGATTTACAATAAGTTAAAGGCTCAGGTCGCTCCAGCCTAGGTGCATCAATATACCTTTCAGAGTCACATGATCAAACGGTACTGATGTCCTAATTTTATATACCCTAAGGTACATTACTGGAGTTGTGGTTTTCATGAATGACGTCGTATCTCCGAAGAGACCGGACCACGCACTAGTGCTACGTTGGTTATATGGGACATGCAAGAGTGTAAAGCAATAAACGTGCCAGTGGTGTGTGCAAAACAGGGTGGGGTGTGCTCGAGGCATTTTTTAAACAAATGGGCCTATAGGCCTGATCATTACATCACAGTATTGATACCACATGAATATATACCAATCCAATCACATCATTAAGATAAAAAAATAAGCACATATATCAAGATCATGACAATATTAGATAAACATTCAACACAATGACTAATCATCGGATTCGATTATTTGAACAAGCATACAATTCTTAGTCCAAACCAAAAATATATTTTTTAATGATCCAATCAAGAATTATTTTAGGTGACCCTAACCGAATTGAGATTCAAAAGAATATTGAACTAAGTATAGAATGATAATTGTTGGAGATAGGGAGTTATGAATTTTTTCTTTTTGACTTTTTTAAATAAAGAAAAACTGAATTTAGTTTTTAAAAAATATTGTTCCTTTTTTTTTTAAAGAGAAAAACCGAATATTGTTTAAAAAATTTTGAAACAAAGAAAACTTTTAAATTTTTTTTTTTAAATGTTTTTTTTTGAACTTTTTATTTATGTATTTTTTTAACTTTTTAAACTTTTTTTTTTTTTTAAACGTTTTTTTTTACATTTTATTTTATTTTATTTTATTTTTAACGTTTTTTTAATAAACTTTTTTTTGATTTTTTTTTTAAATTTTTAATTTTTTTAAACGTTTTTTTAAAAAAAAAATTTTAAAAATGTTTTGTTTTGTTGTTTTTAAACGTTTTTTTTTATATTTTTTTTAAACGTACTTTTTTTTTAATTTTTTAATTTTTAATTTTTTTAAAATGTTTTTTTTTTTATTTTAAATTTTAACGTTTTTTAATTTTTTTTTTAAACATTTTTTTTCTTATTTTTTCTAAACGGTTTTGTTTTTTTTAATTTTTTTAAAAACGTTTTCTTTTTTTATAATAAAAAAACTAACATCACCCCATATCTCATCAAACGTATGCCCAACAACATCAATCTATTTTTCCTCATTATTTTCTTTTGAAAAATCTTAGATTATTTTAGAGTCTCCAACCCTTTGATTGGGATCACGAAAATAAGCATTCAAGAGTATGATATCCAAACTTTTACTGCTAACATCATCCCATCCTCAATTCATATGTCAATTTGAATATTTCATTATTTGGGGATCATCAAAAAGTGGCCCTTAATTGGATAAAAAATAAAACATAAAATAAATAAATAAACAAATAAATAAATAAAACAATACCAAAAATCTATATAAATGATCCACACTCAAGCCACAATAAAAATAAAAATAAAAATAAATAAATAAAATAAACTAAATGAAAAAAACTAGGTCGTTTTGGCAATGCTCCCATACTTGGGGCTTTTCAAGTTTGATACTCAGTAATCTCTAGTGGAATCGCCACTGAAAGTGCCCTCAATCTGCGGGGGTGCGCGGATCCGTTTTTGATTTTTAAGGTTTGAGAGTCGCCAACTAGTTATTATGGTCTAGGAACCGAACTTTGACTCTAAAAGACAAATAACACTAATCTACGAAAGAAAATACAGGTCCGGGGATCACGTTACAGGGTTGGAAGGTGTTAAGCACCAACCCCGCCCAACAAACACTGATCTCTACTAATTCTCAAATAAACTACATTGCTAAAAAGACCTAAATAATAATAAAAAAATAAAAATAGTCACATTTTTTGAATGCAACGATTTTGTTTCCTCAGATCTGATAGAACAACTCCTTATACAGTACTCATCGCTTCGTTCTGTCATCGAATCTGATTTCTGATCTTTAAGTTGAGGTATCTTTTTCTTAGATCTGTGAGTTTTCTGATATTTTATGGATTTCAAGGTGTTTTTGAAGGGTTTTTAGATGTTTTTTGAGTTAAAGTTGAGGTATGGATGTTAGGTAAGGAGTTAGGACTTCAAAATTAGGGTTTTGGGACGGTTGGAGAGGCTTCTTAACCTACTTTTTCTAGGATTTTCTCTTGGATACGAAAATAGGTTATAGGAACCCCTATTTATAGATATTTTTAGATGTTTTTTAGATAGAGTTAGTATTTAATTAGAATTATAGAGTTAGTGCTAGAGTTTATTTAGAATTGTTTTAAATAGAGTTAGTGTTTAATTAGAATTACTTTAAATAGTTTTATAGTTTAATTAGAATTCTTTTAGGGTTTTGACTTATAGTCTCACTTGATTGACTTGACTTTAGGATTTTGACTTGAGTCTTACTTGATTGACTTTAATTTTAATTAGAATTTCATTTTACATCAATTAATGTTTTAATTATTAATTTCAGAATTTTTAATTATTAAAATTGTGAAATTATCGTTTCGTCCTCGGAGAGGACTTTTTGCGTTTTAAATTGATTTTCGATGTTCCAGGATGTTTTGGAATCGATTTTTCGTAAGAAATTCGATGAAAATAGTAGTTTGTGTCATTTATGAAATTTTTTGTGCGAAATGATTGTGAACTGTATGAGGGGTATTTTCGTAATTTTGTCGAATTTTATGAAAATTGGCGAAATGGTTTTTTGGTTTTGATTTATTGTTTTGTGTATTAGAAAGGGTTTCCCTAAGCGTACTGTAGGCTCTAAGGATGTTTTGAGATTAAAGGTATTTTGGTAATTAAGTCATTTTTTAGTGATTTTTATCGTGGAGCTTCTTTTTGTCTGTAAGATAATGATTTCTAGGCTTTTGGGATTATATTTTTCTAGCGTAGCGTGGTTTTTAAAGTTTCGTTAATTTGAGATATCTCATCCGAATTTCTGAAATATATTTAGTAACAAAATAGAGTATTGGAGTAATCATCCATCATTGTGAACCGTTGCAATCGGGTTGACGAGTTAATTAATCAGACGAGTGCAAAAATGGGGTGTTAATACTCACTCATATAAGTAAGTTCACTTGAAGTGATTCTGCGAGTCACTACTTAAAATTTTAAAACTTATTAAGGATTTGCATCTATCATTTATCTTGTAGAAACCAACATTAGATATTGAAAATTTGGTAAATTAGCTCTAGTGTCCTGCTAAACCACTCATTTGACTTGTTTGTACCTATTGAACCTTGTCTATCTATTTCAAAACAAAGGTTGGGTTCCCATCATAGGTGATTAATTTATTTTTATATACCTTAACCTAATTCCTTTTAAAGTTTTAGATATCATATCTCTTGGAAGTCCTTTAGTAAAATGATCCGCTAAATTTCTATTGGATTCTACATAATCGACTGTAATTACTCCACTTTTAGGTAATTGTCTCACAAAATTGTATCTAAAACTTATATGTCTTGATTTTTCATTGTATGTTTTACTTTTAACTTTGTACAATATTGTCCGACTATCACAGTTGATCATTTAGCTAAAGTAAACTTCTTCCATAATGGTATATCCATTAATAGATTTTTAAGCCACTCTACTTCTTTACATGAATCTGTTAATGCTATCATTTCTGATATAATGGTAGAGTCTAAAATACAAATCTACTTCTTAAATGTTGAAGAAATAGCAGTTTTACCTAATTTAAAGATCCAGTCAGTTGTAGACTTTGAATTTGACTCGACATTATTCTAACTTGCATCATTGTACTTTTCAAGTACATTTAGATATTCTTGATAATGTAGTCCAAAGTCTAAAGTTCCTTTCAAGTATATTAAAACTCTAAATACAGCATTCCAATGCTTGGTACTTGGATTGTTTGTAAAATGAAATAACACACTTACTACGTGTGCAATGTTAGGTTTTGTGCAATGCAAAGTATACATACGACTCTCAATAACACTGGCATATTCTAGTTGAGCTTTAGCTTGACTAGTATTCTTCATTAACTTCATATTAGGATTCATAAGGGTAGGGGTTGGTTTATGATCAAAATGACAATATTTTTTTAGAGTTGTCTCAATATAAAGAGATTAAGACAAAATCATTTCATTATTTTTCATTAGGATTTTAATTCCTAGCATTACATCAGCCTCCCATAAATTTTTCATATCAAAATTAATAAATAGAAACTATTTGGTTTCTTCTGCATATTCAAGGTTGGCTCTAAAGATTAACATGTCATCAACATAAAAATAAATAATGACACCAACATTATTATCAAATTTGTAATAAATGCATTTGTCAGTATCTGATTCGATCTTATGATTTAAAGGAAGTTTATTTTTCTATTGAATTATTTGATTCGATCTTATTATTATGCCTTGTGGACAATTGAATATTATTAATGTGGGCTTTGACTAATTATGGTTTATCAAAATATTCTTCATGATGGATTTGGAGGTTGTATGTGATTTTATTTACTAGTGGTTTTGTTTTTTTATTTGTGTGGTCAGAATCTAGTGAATGGTGTTGATGGACACTGCCTCACGGATCCGAAGTCGCTTTTGTCACCTCCCTCTTTGTACCAGCATGGTACATGTCAAAAATTCTCCGACGCTCAAGTTAGAGAAGCAGAGGAATAGTCTAGAGAACTGGTTAGACCTCCAATCTATCAAAAGATTCATTTTTCTGTGTCAATTGTGTTTTTTATAGATCTTTGCTATGAATCAAGGTTTCCTCCTCTCACGGGCGGTGATCCTGGGGAATTTTCTTATTCTATGAATCCATAAACGGAATGGGGATCTTCTGGGTTGATTATATTATACTGGGGAGATCTCTAAGCTTGACATGCACATATCAGGATTATGGGTATTTTTTGACTAGGTTTGCCTTGCTTGACAGACCAGGTCTTAATTAGTGTTATGCTGCCCTTCTAACAAGACTAGGGAGATCTCTGCTTTGACCTGCCCTACTGCTTGTAAACACCCCATTTTTGCACTCGTCCGATTAATCAACTCGTCAACACGATCGAACGGTTCCCAATGATTGATGTTTATTCCAATGCTTCATTTTGTTACCAGATATGTTTCAGAAATTCGGATAAGGTATCTCGAACTGACAAAATTGTAGAAACCACGCTACGCTAGGAAAATATAACCCTAAAAGCTTAGAAATCATCATTTTTCAGACAAAAAGAACCTTTACGCTAAAAATCACTAAAAAATGATCAAATTACCAAAATACTCCTAACCTTAAAATATCTCTATAGCCTACACTACGCTTAGGAAAACCCTTTGGAACACATAAAACAATAAATCAAAACCAAATAAATCATTTCACCAATTTTCATAGAATTTGACAAAATTATGAAAATGCCCCTCATAAAGTTCACGACCATTTCACACAAAAAATTTCATAGATGACACAAACCAATAGTTCTATTGAATTCCTTACAAAAAATCGATTCTAAAACATCCTAAAACATAAAAAACTGATTTAAAAGGCGAAAAGTCCTCTCCGAGGGTAAAATGGTAATTTCACAATTTTTATAATTAAAAATTTTGAAATTAATAAATAAAATATTAAATAATTAAAGTGAAACATTAATAAAATTAATTCAAAAATTTAAACTAAAAAATCGATCAATCAGGCTCTTAGGTAAAATTGTTCAGGGTTGCTAAGTATTTATTTAAGGACTCCTCCATTTGGGGGTCCAAAGAATTAAAGATATAATAGAGGGGGGTTCTCTAAAAAATTAAAGTCAATCATGCAAGACTAAAGTCAAGGTATTAAAGTCAATCAAGTAAGGCTTAAGTGAAAATTAAAGTCAATTAAGTAAGACTAAAGTCAAGATATTAAAGTTAATCAAGTAAGACTAAAGTCAAAATCTTAAAGTCAATCAAATAAGACCAAAAGTCAAAATCCTAATAGAGTTCTAATTAAATAATAACTCTATTTAATAGAATTCTAACTAAAATATAACTCTACATAAAATAATTTGATATGATCTCTCTTGTATTAGAACCTTCTCTTGATGATCTCTTCTAGGAACCGTTTAATTCGAGGACTTCGAATGTTTTTAGATTGTTTAAAAACAACTTAAAATGTTGATCGGACTAGAACTTCAAGGAAACTAAGTCCTTGAAACCCCAATCTTGTGACGCCACAAGGATCGATCATTTCCTTGATAAGTTGAAGATTCATGCACTCCTTCAAGAACTCGAGCAAGAACTCATAAAGAACACATGAAAACATAAGAAACTTCTTGAATAAACTTCAAAGAATTGCTCATAAAATGTAAATTGTAAATTGTGTCTCAATTAGATCAAGATGAGGTGCCCTTTTATAGACAAATTAGATCAAGATTAATTCTAATTAGTCCTTAGGAAATAAAGAATGCAAAACTAAGGACAATTAGAACATAAAAATTCCCAATTAATCCTTGCATTCAAATTGATCTATTGAATAAAAAGATAGTTGACCATCCTTGATGAAACTTTGATATCTCCGAAATTAGCCTTAGAATCTTCTAGAATGGTCTCTTTGTATTGTACTTCCACAATCAAGCCTTACAATGCCTCTTCCATCCTCTTTGTCCTTGTCCTAGTCATCGGACCGCCAATTCCTTGCAATGGTTCTTGAAAAGACTTAAAAACATCAACTTTAGTTATTGGGTCAGCAACTCGATCTCCATTATCCTCCCTTTCTTCGAAAAGATTCATCCTTGAATCACCTACATTAAACAAGGATAAATCAGCAATATTAAAAGTTGCACTAACATTACCATAATTACTTGGCAAATCGAGTTTGTAGGCGTTATCATTGATCCGTTCCAAGACTTGAAATGGACCATCTCCTCGAGGCTACAATTTTGATTTCCTTTCGGTAGGAAACCGTTCCTTACGCAAGTGCACCCAAACCCAATCTCCAGAGTGGAAAATAACTTTCAAGCGGCCCTTATTGGCTTGCTTAGCATATTGCTCATTCTTCCTATAAATGTTTGCTCGAACTTTGGCATGTAAATTTTTCACAAAATCTGCCTTTTTCTTATCATCAAGATTAGCATGTTCATTAGTAGGCAAAGGAAAAATATCCACAGGCGTTAAAGGATTAAAACCATAAACAATCTCAAATGGAGAAAATGAAGTAGTTGAATGAATAGTCTTATTATATACGAACTCAATATGTGGTAAACACTTCTCCCATTGTTTTAAATTTTTTTGAATGATAGCACGCAAAAAGGTAGTGAGTGTCCTATTAACTACTTCAGTTTGGCCATCCGTTTGAGGATGTGCAACAGTAGAAAATAGAAGTTTAGTTCCTAATTTACTCCATAAAGTACGTCAAAAATAACTAAGGAACTTAACATCTCTATCACTAACAATTGACTTAGGTAGCCCATGCAATCGAACTACCTCTTTGAAGAACAAATCAGCAATATGTGTTGCGTCATTGGTTTTAGTACATGTAATAAAATGGGCCATCTTACTAAACCTATCAACAACAACAAATATACTATCTTTATCATTTTGAGTCCTTGGCAATCCTAAAACAAAATTCATAGAAATATCAGTCCAAGGCTAATTAGGTATAGGCAAAGGGGTATACAAGCCATGCGGTCGAATTTTAGACTTGCTTGCCTACATATAATGCACTTGTCACAAACAGATTGAACATCATGCTTTATATGGGGCCAATAAAAATGCTCACGTAAGATAACTAAAGTTTTTAGGACACCAAAGTGACCCATTAAACCTCTCCCATGACTTTTCCTTACAAGTAACTCATGAACAGAACAATTAGGCACGCACAATTTATCTTTCTTGAAAAGAAATCCTTCATGCCTATAAAAGTCACCAAACCCACACTTAGCACATGCATTCCATACTTGGTTGAAATTAGAATCATTGGCATACAAATCTTTAATCAATTCAAAATCAAGTAGTTTAGTTTGCAATGAAGTAAGTAATACGTACCTTCTTGATAATGCATTGGCCACAACATTGACCACAACATTTTCCTTCCCATGTTTATATTTAATTACATAAGAAAATATTTCTATAAACTCCAACCATTTAGCATGTCTTTTATTAAGCTTACCTTGGTTCTTCAGGAATTTAAAGCTCTCACGATCAGAATAAATGATAAATTCCCTCGGTCATAAATAATGTTGCCATGTTCGAAGAGTTCTCACTAATGCATAAAGCTCTTTGTCATAAGTAGGATAATTCAATGCTGCCCCACTTAGCCTTTCACTAAAATAAGCTATTGGCTTAGAATCCTGCATCAAAACAGCTCTTACTCCAATCCTGGATGCATCACACTCTATTTCAAAAGCTTTATCAAAGTTAGGCAAACACAACAAGGGTGCATTAGTTAACTTATCTTTTAAAGTTTGGAAAGCCTGATCATGCACATTAACCCAATTAAAAACAACATTCTTTTTAACAAGTTCATTCAAAGGTGCAGCAATAGAACTAAAATCCTTAACAAATCTTCGATAAAAACTTGCTAAATCATGGAAACTTCTTACCTCGTTCGCATTCTTAGGTGTAGGCTAATCCTTTATTGCCCTTACCTTTTCCTTATCAACACTAATTCCCTGCGAACTAACAACAAATCCAAGAAACACAACAGATTCCATACAAAATGTGCATTTCTTAAAATTAACATATAATTGGTATTCTCTTAACACACTAAACACAACATGCAAATGCTTCACATTGTCATCAACATTTTTACTATAGACTAAAATATCATCAAAATAAACTACCACAAATTTTCCCATGAAAGCATGCAAGACATGGTTCATTAATCTCATGAATGTATTAGGTGCGTTAGTTAAACCGAAGGGCATTACTAACCATTCGTACAACCCAAATCTAGTTTTAAATGCAATTTTCCATTCATCTCCCTCTTTCATGCGAATTTGATAATACCCATTCTTTAAATTAATTTTAGAAAACAAATGAGAGCCATGCAATTCATCAAACATATCATCTATCCTAGGGATAGGATGCCTATATTTTATCATTATCTTATTAATAGCTTAACAATCCACACACATGCGCCATGTTCCATCTTTCTTTGGTACTAAGAGAATAGGAACCGAACATGGGCTGAGACTTTCCTTTACAAATCCCTTCTGCAACAGTTCATCCACTTGCCTCTGTATCTCCTTTGTTTCCTTGGGTTTAACTCTATAAGCAGGTCTATTTTGTATAGCAGAACCAGGCATGAAGTCTATTTGGTGCTCAATTCCTCTTAAAGGAGGTAAACCATGTGGAATCTCCTTGGGAACAAGATCCTCAAAATCCTGCAATAAAGACACAACAACACTAGGCAAAGATGAGTTAAGATCGTCAGTGAAAAAATAAACATCTTTGTACATAAGAACTAGAACTTGTGGCCTTGCTATCATTACACTTTTAACATCATATTTTTCAGCAAGTACAGTCTGTACTTTCTTCTTCTCTCTATGTTGTTCACTTTGCTCTCTTTTTTGCTCACACCTTTGTTTCTTTCTCATTTTGCACTCACTTGCTATCCTGACCTGGTCCTCATAAGCTTGCAAAGGTTTGAGAGGGGCCAATATAATTTTCGATTGTTCATTACAAAAGAATAACGGTTTTTATACCCATCATGTGACACTCTCCTATCAAATTGCCACGATCGACCGAGCAATATATGACTAGCATGCATCGGTGCCACATCACAAATAACCTCATCCACATACTTGCCTATTGAGAAAGGAACCCGAACCCGAACTTGCTTGTTTACCTTCACTTCTCCACAATTATTCAGCCATTGTAGCTTATATGGTTTAGGATGTTTCTGTCATTTCAAATTCAACTTCTCTACCAACAAGGTACTAGCAACATTGATACAACTCCCACTATCAATAATCAATGTACAGACTTTATCCTTCACGTGGCATCTTGTGTGAAAAATATGCTCACGTTGCTCCTCATCTCCTTCATCCTTAGGCTGTATACTCAAAGCTCTCCTGGTGACAAGTAAATCACCATGCACAGGCTCTTCTACTTTAACATCAGAACAATCCTCTAATGGAGGCATCTTGTTGTCACTTGAACTAGCACTTTTTGTGTCTCCATTTGCCAATACAACTATAACCCTTTTGTTTGGGCATTCAGAAGCAATATGTCCAAATCCTTGGCACCTAAAACACTTAATCTGACGTGACTTAATAAGAGGCTTTGTTTTAGGTCTATCTTTAGGAATAGAAACCGAAGGCTTCGACTTTGCATCTTCTTTTGGTTTGAAAGGAATTTTGTCGTCCTTCCAATTTGGTCTCCACGGATTATTAAAAGATGATCCAGATCTGAATCTTCTAGACTTGATTTGTTTTTCCACTTTACTGGCTTTGTGCAATAACTCTTCCATCTCCACATAATGGTGCAGTTCAACCACATCAGCAATATCTTTGTTCAATCTGGCAATGAATCTGGCCATGGTTGCTTCTCTATCTTCCTCTATGTTTGCTCTAATCATGGCAATCTCCATTTCTTTATAATAATCCTCTACACTCATGGAACCTTGAACCAACCCTTGTAATTTGATATACAAATCTCGATAGTAATGGCTAGGAATAAATTTTTTACGTATCACTGACTTCATCTCATCCCATGATCGAATAGGTCTCTCACCATTTCTACGCCTATTGATCACCAATTGATCCCACCATATACTGGCATAGTTTGTGAATTCCATGGCGGCTAGCTTTATTTTTTTATCCTCGAAATAATTATAACAATCAAAAACGTGCTCAACCATTCTTTCCCACTCCAAATATAATTTAGGACCATTCTTTCCGTGAAAGGTCGGAATCGTAATCTTTATGCTACCCAAATTGTTATCTTCTTTGAAATCAACTTTCTTATCCCGTCGATAATGTACTCTCTCCGCTTCGAAATGAACATCTTCTTATCCGTTGAACTCATGTCTTCGATATGGTTTAGATTCATTAGAGGATTCCATGTTGTCCAACCTTGAATTCAACAATTTAAATTGGTCATAAATGACCTTGATGAATAATTTCAGGTCGGTCTCATGTTGTTCTCCTCCTTCCTTACTCATGGTTGAAACCTGTAAGTTTAAATAAATGAAAACAACAAAAGAATACAACAATCTTGTAAGTCCTAGAAAGTGATGAAAAGGATGGAATTTGGGGTCAAAACGGTGTGGAACAAGGTTATGCCTATTCAACTTGTAGGTCTCAAAAAGTGCTTCAATTTGATATGCACTAATAGTCGTTCCGATACCCGGATCAAAAGTTATGGCCGTTTGAAGTTAGCAACTCCAATTTATCGATTTTCTGTAACTACAAACAACAACTAATATATCTATTTTTTTTTCTTTTTTTCTTTTTTTTTAAAATAAAAGATAAACGTTGTGGCTGAAATTTTTTTTTTTTTTTTTTAACAAACTCAGATCAGAAATTTAAAGTTTTTGTGGTGGAGTTTTTAACAAGAGATGTTGGGTGTAACGTTGTGTGAAGATTAAGAATTCATCAAAAGAAAAACAACGTTTACCCAAAAGAAAACTGTTAGCAAGAAGAAACAATAAATCAGCCTCCTTTAAGGTACTTAATCAAAAGTTAGAGTTCAATAACCTCAAAATTCAGCATTCGATGTTCATACAACAAAAGAAAATTCTGTTGTGTATGGTTCTTAATAGAAACAAGAATTCAACAAACCCAAAAATTCAGCATTTAACAGAAACTATGGTACGTAACACAAGCCCACGATTCTACACTTAAAAGAAAATAAGAAAATTCGTTATGGTTGTTAATTTCAGCAAGAATAAGATATAAAAAATAAAAAAATAATAAAAAATTCCAGCAAAACACATTACATGAATCAGTGAGCAAGAAGTTCAGCAATTTTCAGCAAGAAATAATGTCGTTTTTTTTTTTAAAGAATTAGTTATTAGCCACTTGTTTTTAACGATTGTATGACAGATTCAAGTTGGAAGGATTAGTGGCGCAATTAAGTTAATACAATTGCTGCAGCAAGAAATCCAATGTAGTTCAGCAAACAGAAAGAAAAACAAACAAAACTTGTTGGTTGAATTCGAAGATGACAAACCCACAGATGGTTTTGTTCCTTAAAGACAGTCAAGAAGGTCGACCAATCAGATCTGTTTTTAGCCAAAAGAATTCAGCTCAAAAGATATTCAGAGACATAAATTCAGAAAATGCAGAAATTAAATTCTAAAGATCTATCAATTCATATATGTTTTCAGCCAAAAGAATTCAGAAACATTACAGCAATTTGGATGAAAAATATGAACTCGACAAGAATTCCAACAATAGAACGATGATTAGCAATTGAAAACAACATTTGAAGGTACTACGATGAAGATTAAACAAATTCATACAAATCGCAATACAATGTCAGACCATTAAAGACAACTCTATGTTCAAGACAATTCTACAAACGAAAAGTTCAGAAATTAAGAATCACAAACGAGTATTCTGTTATGGCTGAAATTTCAGCAATAATAGTACAGCAAAACAACGATTACAGCAAAGGGAAAAAAAAGATGTTCTTAAAAATGTTCTTTAATGAAAATTATAGCAAAAGATGATTCAAATAATGTTCTACCATTATTGTGAGCGGTAAAAAAAAAATAGTAGATGTTTGTTTAATGACAAACCATTAAAGGACATTAAAGCACATAAAAGAATAACAACTCAGAATATTCAACAGAGACACGCTTGCTGAATTTTCCAGCCAAGAAAAAATTAACGAACTTCATCAACAAAAAAAAATTCATTATGAACATAATGTATGGAATGTTTCTCTTCAATCAAGAATGCAACAAGAATGGGTTTGATATAAGAAAAAAAAACCTGGTTTCCAACCATCCTTGGTTTTTGAATTGGTCTGAATTTTTGTTGGGACGCAAGATATACCCCTGTTGTTCTTCAATTCAATGTCACCCGAACCAAATCTTCGAAGAATTTCTTCAATCTTAATGTATTTTCCAGCAATCTTGTTTGCTCTGATACCAAATGATATGATCCCTCTTGGATTAGAACCTTCTCTTGATGATCTCTTCTAGGAACCCTTTAATTCGAAGACTTCGAATGTTTTTAGATTGTTTAAAAACAACTTAAAATGTTGATCAGACTAGAACCTCAAGGAAACTAAGTCCTTGAAATCCCAATCTTGTGATGCCACAAGGATTGATTACTTCCTTGATAAGTCGAAGATTCATGCACTCCTTCAAGAACTCGAGCAAAAACTCATAAAGAACACATGAAGACTTAAGAAACTTCTTGAATAAACTTCAAAGAATTGCTCATATAATGTAAATTGTAAATTGTGTCTCAATTACAAGATGAGGTGCCCTTTTATAAACAAATTAGATCAAGATTAATTCTAATTAGTCCTTGGAAAAATAAAGAAAGTCTAATTAGTCCTTAGGAAATAAAAAATTCAAAACTAAAGACAATTAGAACATAAAATTTTTCAATTAAACCTTGCATTCAATTATCTTCCAAATTGATCTCTTGCATAAAAAGATAGTTGACCATCCTTAATGAAACTTTGATATCTCCGAAGTTAGCCTTAGAATCTTCTAGAATGGTCTCTTTGTATTGTACTTCCACAATCATCTTGCAATGCCTCTTCCATCCTCTTTGTCCTTGCCCTAGTCATCTGTCCGCCAATTCCTTGCAATGGTTCTTGAGAAGACTTGGAAACATCAACTTGAGTTATTGGGTCAGCAACTCGATCTCCATTACAATTCTAATTAAAATACAACTCTAACTAAAAGAATTCTAAATAAACACTAATTCTATCTAAAGAAATCCTTAAAAAAATCTATAAATAGGGGTCCTCACACCCTATTTTCGTATCAAATCATAAACCTTAAGAGAAGTAGGTCAAAAAGACCCTCTAGCCTCCCATAAACCCTAGTTTTGAAGTCCCAACTCCTTACCTAACACCCATACTTCTATTTTAGCTTCAAAAACACCCCAAAATCTATAACAGATTCGAAGAATCCAGATCCAAGAAAGAGATACCTTGCCTCAGAGATCAGAAATCAGATCCAGAGATCGAACGGAGCTAGGAGTACGGTACAAGGAGCAGTTTTATCAGATCTGAGGGAATAGAATCTTTGCGTATCGAAGTAAAAATTTCTGCTATTTTTTTATCTAGGTTTTGTTGTTAGCAATGTAGTCTTATTTAGAATAAGTAGAGACCGACATTGGCCGGGCGGGTTGGTGCCTAATACCTTCCAACCCCGTAATGTGATTCCCGGATTCAATTTTTCTTTAGTAGATTAGTTTTTTTTATTTGTTTAAAGTCAGTATTTAGTTCCTAGACCGTAATAACTAGGTGGTAACTCCCAAACCTCAATGGTCAAAAGCGGATCCGCGCACCCCACGGATCGAGGGTGCTTTCAGTGGCGACTCCACTGGGAACCATTGAGGATCAAACTTGAAAAACCCCAAGTATGGGAGCATTGTTAAAGCGACCTAGAATGTTTTTTATTATTTTTTAGTTTGTTTAGCTGTTTGTTTTATCTATTTGTTGTTATTTTGGTTCGATTATTGAGTATGCGTTTGGACTTTGAATATTTGATATTTTGCATATTATTGTTATGATTCGATCAATCATTATTTATTATTTTTTATATCCAATTGAGGGTCATTTAGGGTGACCCTAAATCATGCAAAATTCCAAAAGATTGAGGTTATTAATGGATTAATGGTGGTTGAAGTAGGGAGATTGCCGATTTTTTATTTTAATTAGGCACGCGTTGATCTATCCTTGGATGTTTTTAAAATAATAATAATAATAATAATAATCTTTTGATTAATTTTTGTAATGTGTGACAGTTTTTTTTTTCGATCGAATTGTTTGCATAAAAGAACTGTGTGCTGTCCGTTGGCAGCAAGAGAAATTATTAAAAAAAGAAAACAAATAAATAAATTTTTGGTGTGCTGTTGGCAATAGCAATGGGTAATAGGAGGGGGTGCGTTGAGTAAAAAATTCTTTTATTTTTAAAACCCTTTTTTTTTAAAGAAATTTCCCTTTTTTACTTCTCTTTTCCTCGTTTTCAACTGAGCCAAATCAGAGAACGATCGAAACCAAGCCGATTGGCGTTGATTGCTCGATGTTTGATCGGTTTCTGATCTCAAAAAATTACCGTGTTCTTTCGATGATTAGGCATGGAGCTCCAAGTCGATGGCTCCTCCACAGATTTACTCAAACTTCTTCATCTTCAATAGGGACCGACTGGTTCTAATCAGAAATCGATCGACTTAGTCTCTCAAGCCCTATTGATTTGAAAGTTCTATTCCAATAGATTTATAACCTTACACCCCCTTATCTACAAGAATCTTCGATCAATCAAGGGAATGGGGAAGTTTTATACTGAAGGAACCCCTTTTGGGATCTTAGATCTCATCGTTTTAAAAAAAAAAAAAAAAGATCTTGAAGGCTGCAGTGCCGTGTTGTCGAAACGCAAATCAAGGGAACGAAGAACTGGTTTTAATTAGAGATTTTGTTTTTTTTAATGATTTTCAAAGCCTATAGTGATTCGATTCAAGTTTTGCTTGAGTTTTCTCTATGGTAGTTCGATCTTTTAAAAGAAAAAACCCATCTGTTCTTCGATTGGACTATGAGACGTTTCTCTTTGCTCGTTCTGATCTATCAGAAGAAACTCATTTTTTTTGTTCAATCTGTTACTAGCCATTTCTTTGGTAAATTCTCCAGCATGAATGAATCGCAGACAATGATTTTTTTTTGAGCATGTAACCATGACTAGGAAACAGTCCTATGGTTGGGAATCAGAACGAAATTTATCGCTATTATTTCGTTGTTAAAGAACTTTGAGATCTTGAGTTCGGGCTTACCATAGTGAAGCTGATTGTGAAATGTCGCAATTGTCGAATGAGTCAAAAGGTTTTGAATGATGAAGAGGGGTTTTCTGTGTTCAGATGTATAGTTTGGTTTATTTAAATTTTTTTTTCCCAAAACAAAATCAGAAATATAAAAAGAATAAAAGAAAAAAAATAAATAAATGATTGACTTATGGGCAGCCTTGAGTTTGATTTTAAGAAGTTTTTTTGGGTTTTATTTGTTGGCACACCAATTGTCACCCAGAATTGTGTTGGGCTGTGTTTTTGATTTATTTTTGGTAATAGTTTTTTTTAGTTTTTTTTTTTTAAACATCAATTGGTTAAATAAAGGTCTTGGTGTTTTGTTTGGAAAAATAAAAATCAATTTGTTTCTATATAAAAAAAAAAAAAGGGTACATCGCCCCATACTCCAATAACTATTATTCCATAGCCTATCATCGGCTCAATGTTTGAGGAGTCTCGAATTATTTTAGGTCACCCAAAATAACCCTTGATTGGAATACATAAGGAAATAATGATTGCTTGCTTCTAACATTGGTATATGCTTAATGTGCTTATGTGATTGGAATGGTGTTGATCTTGATTAAATATTCATATGATTGGAATGGTGTTGATCTTGATTAAATATTCATGTAATCCAATGTATGATGATATGATTAGGCCCATGAGCCCATTTGTTTGAAAAGGCCCTAGGCACACCCCATCTTGTTTTGTACACACCACATGCACGTTTACTATTTTGTACGCTTGCACGTCCCATTTACCCAACGTGGCATTAGTGCGTGCCCGGTCTCCTTAGAGATGCGACGTCATTCATGAAAACCACAACTCCAGTCATGTACCTTAGGGTATATTAAATTGGGACATCAATACCGTCTGATCAGGTTACTCTGAAAGGTATATTAATGCACCAGGCTGGAGCGACTTGAGCCTTTGACCTATTGTGAGCCACACAGTCACATGTCCCGTTTGCCAACGTAGTACTAGTACGTGGTCGGTCCCCTCGTGGGATGCCAAACCATTTATGAAAGCTACAACTCTTGACTCGTACCTATAGGTATATAAAAGATAATCCAAGTATATCAATTGCACTTCTTAGTCAAAATCGGTTCCTAAGAGAGATCCTACCCCGCTGTACCCTACTGTGCGAAGGGGATAGACTACGTCTATTCTAGACGAGAGGTATTTACGTGGGCCCTTGCTCAGCATTGTGTACCACCTTTCAATTGGAGATCAAATTGGCTGTTTTGGCTTCAGAGAAGTGAATTGAGATTTTAAATTATCACCTATACAGTATATCAAACCAAGTCATCACGTATCGAGAGGTATATAGGTGTATTTGGGCAAGGGTGGCCAGATAAAATGCATTGCACGTAATAAGCTTAGAGTCTATAAACCTTCCCTGTAGGTCACAACTCAAACTTATCGTGGGTGTTCCCGGGTTGTTCATTGAATGGAACCGCATGAGTATATGTGAATGATGTGAATGATGAAATCAAAGTGTATAATTGTCCTCAAGAATTAAAAATTTTGTTTTTCGAAATTAAAATGGGTGCACCGACCCAATAAAGAATCCATCCTTTTACAATAATGACCCAGTTCATTTCGATCCAACAATCACGATGGACAGGCCATTTGAATAAAAAAGGAAATCAAATTTTCAAAAAAGAAAAATAGTTTACAGAAGGAAAATATTTTCTAGAAAAAAATATTTTCCAAAAGAAGTGTTCTCTAGAAAAAAATGTTTTCCAAGAAAAAATATTTTCCAAAAAAATGTTTTCCATAAGAACAAGATTTTCTGAATGGAAAATGTTTTTCTAAATAAAAAGAAAATTGATATTTTACATGGACCTTGGAAGAGTACTAAAATACCCTTTTATGTCATACCAGGATGTTAGCCGCTGGCAATAACCCGATCGACCAGTTAGTCAAAACAATCGTCATAGGGATGCACCCTGTAGAGAAAATCAATTTTGGGAGATTCATGTTGAGGAGTACTCTTTACTTTCATGAGTTTGAGATAGACTGGAACTTCTTACGTGCTATGGCTAAGCGTTGGAACCCCTATCTTCATATATTCCACATAAGGCATATGCACTTGTACCCCACTCACGAGGACTATTGTGGCATCATGGGGATATCCACTTCAGGACCTCTAGTCAAGCCCTTATTGAAGATCGGATATTCTGGTGACTTCGCCACAAGACTGAACATTTCCAAGGAAGAAGCCAAGGCCTTAGTCCATAACGGGAGATTGGACTTAGTACTTTTACTGGGTCCGTATCGCTCCTTCAGTCATCCTATCAATGTAAAACCTGAAGCCTGGCGAGCCACTAGAGACTATCGATTATGCCTAGGAATCCTACCTCAATACATACTGACCTCTAATAATGATGGCCAAACTATCCCTGAGTCCTTCATAAATATAGCATCCCAACTCTCTAAGAAAGCCAACCTAGTACCTTTCATCCTAACTAAAACTTTCTCAGGTTTAGATGCCATAAAAAATGGTGAGTGCGAAAGCTTCAAAGGAAGTCCCTACTTACTCTATATGTGGCTTTGTGACCGTCTTAAAATTGTAGATGTTCCTTCAAACCTAGAATATGGGTCAGAACACTTTTTTAAAAGAAACCTATTAGTGCGTCTCAACTCAGTCAAGGCTTGGAGCAAATGGTTAAACTCTTGCCTTGCTCGTCATATCGGCTTAAGATGCCCTTGGTGGATGACTAATCCCCCTGTTCTAGCAATCAAAGGATCCTACTATGTTTGTCTGATCGGTTTAGAAGAAATATCTTTTTACATTCCTAATTTGATCCTAGAACAGTACGACGTACCCATAGAGTTATCTTTACCTCAGCACAAAACTTTCTTTCCCCCCAAGCCTTTGACTGAAAAGTTAGTGCATCTCATTGAAAAGGATTGGAACAAACGCACCTTAGGGTATCCAGACGGACCAGCAGAATTCAAAGAGCCAGTTGTTAGAGCCAAGAGGGTCAAGCCTGACAGCAATCCTGATGACCATCAAGTCAAAGCCAAGCGTCCATGTAAAAATAATTCAAGTCAAATTTGTTGAAAGATGTTTTTTATAAGAATATTTCTTTATCAATCATTTTCAATAAAATTATTTTTTCTTTCAAATAAATATTTATTTCTTCTTTGAATGTTCATTGTGTGAATGGATTAATTAATGGATTGGTGCACAAACCTTAATAAAATGATTATTTAAAATGTTATCAATGGGGTAATACTGAAATTGACTAAATCTACCTTTGATGGGGTCATATAGGATTATCATTGCACCCAAACTCAAGCGTCCACCTCCTAGTTGGAGTTGTAAGTCCAGTCGGTTAGAACGAGCCACAGTGCCAAATCAACAAGAAGAGATGGCTTCAGAATCTGAGCTCACAGAGATCCGTAAGATCTTGGCAGCCTTTGCCAATGATATCAACAGTATAAAAGGCAAAGTGGAAGTGTTGGAACAGACCACGGAATCAACGGACAACCCCCTAAATGACCCAAAGGGAAAGAAGGTAGAAGAGAAATATCCATGTGAAGTCTTCGAACTCGACAAAGATGAAGAGTATGTTGATGAAAATATAGCGTTATCTAATAAAATGTCTCAAATGGAGTCAGCTATTAAGAGTATAAAGGGTATCGATGAAATTTCAACAGGCATTGAAGCTCTGAACCGCATCCCTAGAATCCATTTGCCAGAGAAGTTTGTGATGCCTAAAATGGATAAGTTCACTAGCACAAGGTGTACAAAAATACATCTTAAGGTGTATGTTATCAACATGCGCATTATGGGGCTCAGTGACGAACAAATGACATTATTGTTTCAAAGAACTTTATCAGGATCAGTACTACGTTGACTGATGTCTCAAGATTCAATTACTATGGGTACATGGGAGTACATGTCAAAGGCCTTTTGGTATCAGTATACGTATAGTACCGATATTGAGACTTCAAGAAGGGATTTGGAAGCAACGGAAAGCCATGGTACACAGATATAAAGAGAGTGTTGGAAAAATAAGAATTCTTGGAAGAAGCATCGAGGAAGGAATGACAAACCCTACTAAGATTAGCATCTCAATTTATCATGTGCACATGATGCTTATACAAAAGGTCTTATGATGGGATTCATTTGTCGTGTGTTGATGAAGATCAAGCTGAATAGATAATGATTGAACTACATTCAGGAGAATGTGGCCCTCACATGAGTAGGAAAATGTTGGCTAAAAAATTATGAGACAAGGGTACTACTGGCCCATGATGGAAACAGATTGTCACCACATGGTCAAGACCTGTCATAAATGCCAAATACATGCGAACCTTATACATGTGCCACCATCTCAATTAGTTGGTCTGACTTCACCATAGCCATTCTCAGTTTGGGGAATTGACATTATTTGTAAAATATCGCCTAAGGCATAAAACGGGCATGAATACATTCTAATTGCTATCGATTATTTTATCAAGTGAGTCGAAGCTGCCTGTTATGCTGTCCTCGCTGCTTCTGGAGTTGCAAAGTTTATCCAAACAAACATCATCAGTCGATACGGGATACCTTTGGAGTTTATCTCTGATAACAGGTCACACTTCAAAATTGAGGTTATTAAATTGTGTTCAAAGTTCAAAATCTCATACCACAAATCATCCCCTTACCGTCCTCAGACTAATGGAGCAGTCGAAGCAGCTAATAAGAATCTTAAGACTATCATCAAGAAAATGTGTCAATCACATCGAGATTGATCAGAAAAATTACCATTTGCACTATGGGCATATCGAACTTCAATTCGATCCTCTACTGGAGCTACACCTTAGTGTATGGCATGGAAGCAGTCTTGCCAGTTGAAATGGAAATTCTGTCTCTCAGGGTCTTGTTAGAAAGTCAGTTGTCAGAAGCAGATTGGGTTCGTCAACGGTATGAAAATTGAATTTGATAGAAGAAAAATGACTAAGAGCTTTGTATCACGTGCAAGCTTATCAAAGAAGAGTTGCCCGTGCGTTTGACAAAAAGATCAAGGCCCGTCACTTAAAAGTCGAGGATTTAGTACTGAAAGAGAATCGAGCACTTATCTTTGACCCTAGAGGGAAGTTCAAACCAAATTAGGGAGATCTGTTCATCATCAAGGAAATACTACCAGAAAAAGTTGTAGGCTTCAAGATCACGATGGAATCGAATTACCAAAACCAACCAATCTTGATCAAATCAAACGGTACTACATTTAAGGAGGCCATCTTTAGCCGAGTCAATTCTCCTATTACCCAGTTCAATATATCCTTTCTCAACCCCTTTGCAGCCTTTTCAAAAAGAAAAAATTATGCCTTTTTATTTTTCAGCCTGATTACCTCACCTAAGGGAGGGAAGGATTCAAATTACGTTTTGGTCTGATCCCAAAATTCTGGGGTACGTAGGCAACCTGAGAAGTTACTTCAGGCCCAACCACATCAAAATAAAAAAATAGGTTCCCTGATAAAGAAAAAATCTAAAGAGAAAAAAAATTCAAAAGAAAAAGAAATATCATCCAAAATGGGGAAGAAAATTCAAGGAAAAAGAAAACAATTTAAAAGGAAATGCCACACAAGGGGCATTTAGGTTTTTGAGCCTCAAAATTCCTTTTTTTTTATGCCAGTCCTAAGCCTACCCAAAAAAGTCCTCCTAAGTACCGTGCGAAAAGTCAAGGAAGATAGCAAAACATGATCAGACAGCAATTCCATAAGGAAGAAAAGAAAAAAAAAGGCCTACCAGGTTGAAAACCCCAAAAGGGCGACTTAGGCAAAAGTTAAGGCAAGCTCACAAGGTTGAAAATCCGAAAAGGCAACTTTGACAACAATGGGAGTAAAGAAAAAAAAAAGAAAGCTTGCTAGATTGAAAACTTGAAAAGGCGATCCAAGCAAAAGTTAGAGCAAGCTCGCTAGATTGAAAACCTGAAAAGGCGATCTAGGCAAAAGTTAGAGCAACAAAGAAAAACAAAAGAAAATCTTCAGGGAGTTAAAAAGCTAAGAGCGTTCCGAGCTGAAACATGAGAAGTTCGAATAATCAAGTTCAATACTTAGCTTAAACCAGACACAAACTCAGAGGCCACAAGTATCTTGTCTACGATCGATCTGAAAATTTTTACTTCTCCAAGTGAACCAAGGGAGAGAAGGGTGAATACTATGATGAGTCTCAAAAGGAAATCTTTTATTTTCTTGAGCCTGACTCAAAATCTTCTGTAAAATTAATCTAAATTAAAAGTTGGATCTTTATTGCGCTTGTGGTAATCAAATATTTCAAACTTTCAGACAATGGGCATTTTCTTTTTCCTCTAAATATGTAATTTCCCCCCTTATACTAGGGGCATTTTTTTTTTAATTTTTGCATGACGTGTTCAATTATCTTCAATGCCATGTTTATTTTCAAACTAGGGGCATTTTTTTTTGAGCAATGTTAATCCTAAAAGATAATGAGAACCCTAAGCTTAAGGTTACCCTCTTGATAACAGTTTTTCGAAAGACCTTTGAGGTTCAAAAGAAATAAAAACTCAGATTTTAAATTCATAAAACTTTTGGATAAAACCTTGAGGTTCAAACAAAAGTATTTCGGACCTCACATTTGACTGTGCCCAAAGATTAACTAATAATTCATTTACCTAGTGTAGGAGATATGGCATTCTTTCATTCCCAGATTCTTTTCCAGATCCATTCATTCTTGGATTCGATCATTCTCTTCTAGATTCATTATCTTCCAGATTTATTCTCCGATTCATTTTAATCAGTCTTCTCCAAATTCATTAATCCTTTCCCAAAATTCATTCATTTCTCTACTAATTCTGATCAATTGCCGCTAAGGATTATCTTGGATTTTGCTCAGATGTGCCAAGTGTTATCTTGGATTTTGCTCAGTTGCCACCAAGGGTTAACTTGGATTTTACTCAGATGTCACCAAGGGTTATCTTGGATGTTGCTCAGTTGCCGTCAAGAGTTATCTTGGATTTTGCTCAGTTGCCGAAGGGTTAACTTGGATTTTGCTCAGATGCCGCTAAGGAGTATCTTATATTTTGCTCAGATGCCGCCAAAGGTTATCTTGGATTTTGCTTAGTTGCCACCAAGGGTTAACTTGGATTTTGCTCAGTTGCCGTCAAGGGTTATCTTGGATTTTGCTCAGTTGCCGTCAAGGGTTTTCTCGGAATTATGCTCAGTTTATACTCAAATTATACTCAGATTATGCTCAGTTTATGCTCAGTCTATGCTCAGTTTATGCTCAGATTATACTTAGTTATGCTCAATTTATGCTCAGTTTATGCTCATATTATGCTCATATTATGCTCAGTTTATGCTCAATTTATATTCATTTTATGCTCAGATTTTACTCAGTTCCAATTTAAACTCTTTGAAATTTATCTTAGATTTTAAGTGCACACACTTGCACAGTTGTTACATTAGTCATGGAGAATTTCTAAAATTCAAGGATCTGACACTGTCAATCAGAGTTCTCACTCGATGACCTGACAACCTTTTAGTTTGGAGAGAGTTTTACGCTCAAGGATCCGAACACTTTGACGAATTGCTAAATCAGGCTGCAAAATGAACTGTCACTAGCTTTGGCAATCGGATATCGCACTATCTACCAATATAGATTTGCTATCTAGTTTGCTTCAACCCTCTGCCAAAGAGGGGTATCTGTAGACACCCCATTTTTACACTCGCCCGATTAATCAACTCATCAACCCGATCGCAACGGTTCCCAATGATGGATGTTTATTCTAATGCTTCATTTTGTTACCCGATGTTTTTCAAAAATCCGGATGAGATATCTCGAACTAAAAAAACTGTAGAAACCACGCTACGCTAGGAAAATATAATCCCAAAAGCGTAGAAATCATCATTTTCAGACAAAAAGAAGCTTCACGATAAAAATCACTAAAAAATGATCAAATTACCAAAATACCCCTAACCTTAAAATATCCCTATAGCCTACATTACACTTAGGAAAACCCTTTCGAACACACAAAACAACAAATCAAAATCAAATAAATCATTTTGCCAATTTTCACAAAATTTGACAAAATTACGAAAATGCCCCTCATAAAGTTCATGACCATTTCACACAACAAATTTCATAAATGACACAAACCAATATTTCCATTGAATTCCTTACGAAAAATTGATTTTAAAACATCCTAAAACCTAAAAAATAGACTTAAAACGCGAAAAGTCCTCTCCTAGGGCAAAATGGTAATTTCACAATTTTTATAATTAAAAATTTTGAAATTAATAAATAAAATATTAAGTAATTAAAGTGAAACATTAATAAAATTAATTTAAAAATTTAAACTAAAAAAATCGATCAATCAGGCTCTTAGGCAATGATTTATAGGTCAGCTGGCCTTAGTGAGTGAAGAATAGGTTGCTCCTACTTCTACTTTTGCTTCTGTTACTATTGTTGTTGTTAATACTATTGCTACTGTTGAGCTTCCTATGGAGATTCAGGCTCAGGCAATGTAGAAATCGAACATTATCAAGAAACATAACCCTATCCTTGATTTTCAGTCACACAAGAGGTGTATGCCGATTAGGAAAAGTTTGAGAAGTCCTTCCCCTTCAGAGGAATTTGAGCAAGAGGGTCCCAGTTATCGTAAGACTCCTCTAAAGGAAGCCACATTCTCTTGGAGGGGTTGTGGGGCCTTCCTTTAGAATGAGAACGAAAATAATGACTTTCGACCCCATTATTATGTTCACAATAAGAGCTATGGGGTGAAGAACTCTGTTGCCACTGCTTCTCTACTCTCCCAATCCATTTCTCCCAAGGATTGGGATGTGTTGTAGACCGAACCAATGTTGACCTGGACTTCGGTCGATTTGTCCACGGCCTTTATCAGGTAATTATCTACTCTTCCTGTTCTACTTTATACTTTTCGAGCTTTATTCACTTAATTATTTTACTTTTCTTGCATGCCAACATTTATGGAACCTTGGCCTTCCTGAAATGGCATAAGGCTAAGGAGTAGGCAGTTGCTTTAGCTAGGTAGCAAGAAGACAAAATCACTTTGCTTTAGGTTGAGTTGGCCTCTTCTAGCCAATTTTTTCAAGAGGCTAGAGAAGAGATAGAGGTTAACTTTTGGCTCAATTTTCCAAGGCTAACTTAGTTTTGGAGACCAACAATAAGAAGCTGGCAAATCTCCAAGGTGTTCTCCAACTGGAGCTAGCCAGCTACAAGGAGAGAATAGAAATGAGAAACATAAAACTGGTAGATCTCCAAAAGAAGGTATGGCAACACGAGTTTGAGCTAGACATCCTTAGAGCTAGTATTGAGACGGTTAGGGCAATTCAAGCTAAGAAGGATGAGGCTGAGACCAAAAGACTACTAGGGCAACTCTAGGCCCAATACTTTTGGTTGGCAAATGAAGCTTCTACTAAAGTCTATTACAAAGGCTTTGAGGTTGCTCGACTTCAGTATAAAGAGGAGGAGGACAAAGAAGACATAGAGGATGAAGGTCTTACTGGTTCTCTTATCAGGGAAATCTCCAGCTACTCTGGGTGTTATGGACGAGTCCCACCCTTTCAGCTGGATGAAGGGGAGAACCCCATAGCTATCCTGAACCAAGTCTTTGGTGAGCTTATAGAGGCTGGGCATACTATAGATTTGGACTAAGTCAGAACAACCAGTTCACCTACTTAGGCCAATGATCTGCCTCCTGACTTACTTCCTGCTTTTGTTATCGATGTTGATCAAGACGAGGCAGTCGACCCTCCAAATCCTACTATTGAGACTTCACCTCTTGTCAACCAGCCATCTGCCGTTGAATGAAGATCTACTCATTAGTTTCAGCTTGTACTCTACTTTCACTACTATTTTTGTATACTATCCCATCTTTTGGATTTCTCTTGTACTTTCTCTTGCTATTAATGAGAAATTTTTTTTTCACATCAACTATTGTTCTTTCTTTAACATAAACTTTACTTACATGCATTGTTTGTACAATACACCCAACTGTTGAATTGCTTTTTAACTTAAAATAAATTTCAACATCATGCTTACTTAAAGATTTCAGCAAATATGTTCTTTTGCATTGCTTGCATTACTTAAACAATGTTGTATTACTCGTGCTAGAGCAAGGTCCCGATCAATTTCTTACTCTGCTAATTAAGGTAGAGAAGACCTAGGTAAGCCCAGACCCAAGTGGGGTCAATCTTTAGTGCTATTGTAATCGTGGTAGATTAGGACCTAGACCAGCATTTTATTCTACCAATTAAGGTAGAGAAGACCTACGTAAGCTCGGATTCAGGTGGGATCCACTTTTATTGCTCTTGAACTCGTGGTAGAGTAAGACCCCGACCAACTTCTTAGTCTACCAATTAAGGTAGAGAAGACCCACGTAGGCCCGGAACCAAATAAAATCCACTTTTAGTGCTATGTTACTCGTGTCAGAGTTGGGCTCCAATTAGCTTTTACTTCGCCAATTAAGGCAGAGAAGACTCAAGTATGCCCGAATCCAGGCGAGATCCATCTTTAGTGCTAAATTATTCTCGTTAGAGCCAATTAAGGTAGAGAAGACCCACGTAGGGCCCCAACCAGTTTCTTACCCTGCCAATTAAGGTAGAAAAGACCCACGTACGCCCTGATCCAGGTGGGATCCAACTTTAGTGTAAAATCTGCACGCAGGTTATTAGCGATTAAAAAAGATGTATTTATTGATAATATATTTTCAAGTTACATGTATTCCAAGGCCTAGGCAGCTCTTGATCTGTCATTAAAATCAAGTAATAGACTCCCTTCCAACTTATCGTTGCTACCTTGTATGGTCCTTCCCAACAGCTTGTCATTTTTCCATTCTTTTGTATTCTAGAATATTCTACATAGCACTAGGTATTCTTTTTTAAATTGCCCGTGGCGGACGCTCTTGTTGAAGTAGTTTTGCAACTGCTTATGATAGCTCTCTATTTTTATCAACATTGTTTCTCGCTTCTTTTCCAGCAAATCTAGTTCTACGATTATCTACTGGTTGTTCTGGTCAGTCTACACTATTTTGGATTTTATTGTTGGGAAGCTATTTTCTGTTGGAATTACTGCCTCCATTCCATAAGCCATAGCAAATGAAAACATCCCTGTGGAAGTTCTAGCAGTTGTCTTATAGGCCCAGAGCACACCATGGAAGACCGTTATCTATTTTCCCTTTGCTTCTCCCAGCTTCTTTGTTAGCATGTCTATTAAGACCTTGTTAGTAGCTTCAGCCTGTCGTTTCCCCGCAAATAGTGTGACATGAAAAATAACTACGTTATCCCATGCCCTCTGCAAAAATCTTTGATCGGCTCTCCTATAAATTATCACCCATTGTTTGAAACTATAGTGCGTGGCAGACCAAATTGACAGATAATGTTCTCCAATAAGAGCGTCTGAACTTCCTGCTGGCGTATTCTGGCTAGAGGGAGTGTTTTCGCCCACTTGGTCAAGTAATCTGTCACCACCAACAGGAAAGTTAGGTTACCTAGTGCCCTGGGCATTGAGCCCACTAAATAAATTCCACACTGTACAAATGGCCAAAGGCTGATGAGAGAATTGAGCTGTATTGCCGGCTGTCGGATTAACTTCCTATGTTTTTGGCAATTGTCGCAATGCTTGACAGGAAGAGTTGCGTCTTTTTGCAAATACGACAAGAAATATCCTTAGGAAAGTACTTTGTGGGCCAAATACCTTGCCCCTGAGTGATTCCCGCAATCCCTTTCGTAGATCTCACTCAACACATTCTTTGCCTCCTCTTGTATTAAACAATGTAGGAGTGGCCTTCTTACTGACCTTTTATACAGAATCCCATCCAAGATAGTGTATTTCTCTGCCTTATTCTTAACTCGTCTTGCCTCCATAGGATCGTTAGATAGCTCTCTTAGTTGCAGGAAGGTGAGGATTGGGCTCATCTACCTTTGATCTCCTACTGCAGCTACCACACTAACCAATTCTGACCCGTCTATCATAGGACTTTCCTCGTAGCCTAACGGTAGTTCTCTCTTGTCTTGTCCTACTAACATTGAGGCTATAAATGCTAGGACATCTGCATGCCTGTTGTCAATCCGCAATATGTGCTCTACTCTGACTTCTCTACTTCGAAGTATGGCAGACATGATTTTCTCTAGATAAAGCTGCTTCCTAGGATCTCATGCTTCAAACGTTCCGTTAACGTGGTTAACTACTAGCTACGAGTCACTATAGACTGTCACCTTAGTTACCTCCAACCCTACTAATGAATTGAGGCCGAGCAGCATTGCCTCAAATTTTGCTTCATTATTTGATGGTTGGAATCCCAGTCTGACCGTCTTCTCTATCTTGGAACCTTCAGAAGTAATCAACCCTACTCCTTTTCCTTATCCTTCTAGATTTGAAGATCCATCCATGTAGACTCTCTAGCCTCAACGGTTGTTCATTTTTTTGCCCTTTTTTAGCATGTTCCAGCTATTCCACCAATAGATCGACTTTTTCTTCCATTGTTTTACTAAGAAATCTACCACTACTTGGTCTTTTAGCGAAATTCTGGTCTTATACTAAAACTTAAATTCTGCTTGCTATATAGCCTATTTTGCCATTCTGCTCGATCCCTCTATCTTTCCGAAGAAAATCTTCAAGGGATATTCTATGATGACCTGTACTTGGTGCGTCTGAAAATATAGTCTTAGGCGCAACACTATGAAAACTAGGGCTAATCCCATTTTCTCAAGTGTGGAATAGCGTGTCTCGGCATCGGTGAAGGTCTTGTTTAAGAAGTAGATAGGCTGCTCTGTCACTGTTCCAACCTTGATCAAGGTTGAATTGAATGCGCATTCTGAAATAGTTAGGTACAATCCTAGTTCTTCTCCTATTTCTAGTTTGGAGAGTATAGGCGGTCTACCCAGATATTCCTTTTGCTCTGTGAAGGCTTGCTCACACTTCTCCATCCACTCGAACTTGGTATTCTTTCGCAATAACTGGTATAGTGGCCTGCATTTATCTGAAGATATGGAAATGAATTTATTAAGGACTGTTACTCTTCTTACTAACTTCTGGACTTGTTTCTGCATTTTGGGGAAGGACATCTCTAGTAGTGCTTTGATCTGGTCTGGGTTGCTTTCTATACCTCTTTTTGTGACTAGGTAGCCCAAGAATTTTTCCAAAGTTAACGCGAAAGTGCACTTCTTCGGATTGAGCTTCATCCCAACTTTTCTTACATGAGAAAATACCTCTTCTAGATCAACAACATGATATTTCTCCTTCTTACTCTTCATGAGTAGATCATGAATATAGATTTCTGCAGTCTTGCCTAACAGATCTCTAAAGAGCTCTGTTACTAGCCTCTGATAAGTCGTCCCTGCATTTTTCAACTCATAGGGCATAACTTTGTAGCAATAGAGCCCTTGCTCAGTGATGAAGGTTGTCTTCTCTTAATCTATTGGGTTAAGCTATATTTGATTATAGCTAAAATAACCATCTATGAAGGATACTTTTTTGTGGCCTGAAATACCATCCACTAGCTGGTCTATCCTCGGCATAGGAAAACTATAATTATGATACTCCTTGCTTAGAATGGTAAAGTCAATACAGACTTTAACTTTCCCATTCTTCTTCTGCACTGCTATAATATTTGTTGCTATCCAATCAGGAAACTGCACTTCCCTGATGAAGCCTACTCTGATCAACTTGTTAACCTCTTCGTTTACTGCTTCTCTGAATCATGGTGATAATCTCCTTGGCTTATATTTTATTGGTTTGATAGTTGATTCCATGTTCAAGTGATGACAGATCACTTTTGGATTGATCCCCGACATCTTTTTTATGGACCAGGCAAAAATGTCATGATTCCTTCTTAGGTAGTCTGTTAGCTCTTTCAGCTCTTCTAGTGCTAGCTCTGTGCTTACACTGATCTGCCTACTTTCCCCTACATCCACCATCTAGATGTTCTCTAAGCATGGGGGTTCTCCAAGCTTGATTTCCCTCCTCTGTAATTATTATTGTTGGACCTTATCTTCAGAGAGCCCCTCACTGTCCAACATACACACTTGGATAGCCACCTGATCCCCTCATATATCCCACATCCCTTATGGCATTGGGAACCTCAAGCCCTGGTAATATGTAGAGGGAACGACCCTCATCTCAGGTGTCTACTATCTGGCTAGGATGGCATTATATGGGGAGCTTGCCTCGATGATCATGAACCTGGTCATCAATGTCATCGGTCTTGCTTGCACGGGCAAGATGATCTCTCCCCATGGTTGGTTTGATCTCCCGGCAAAACCAATCAAAGGTGTGCCCACTGGGATAAGCATATTTCTCCGAAGACCCATCTTCAGAACGGTCGAAACATATAGAATGTCGACAGAACTGCTGTTGAGGATTAGGATCCTCTTGAGAGTGAAGGTGCCCACTTGAATGGTCACCACCAGTGCATCGTAATAGGGTCTCACTACCATCTCCAGGTTCTTTTTCGTGAAAGCCACGGTTTGCTCTCTGTAGGACTCTATCTGTTTCATAGGCTCGCTTCTTGCTATGTAGACGTGAGCAAGGTGCACTACTCGCCATCTCTTGACTCCTTCGTCAACCCTACTTTGTCCCGACCTTCTGCTCTCCTACTTAAGGACAACATGCATCATTGTTGCCTTTTCATCCTACCCTTCAACAGGTGGTTAATCAGGCCTCTGATTCCTGTTTAGGATTTGGATTCTCTCTCTATCTTCTAGGTAGGTTTCTCAGTCTACCCTGCTCTACTAACCTTTGTAGAAGCCTTCTCAAGGACTCATACCTATTGGTGGTGTTTGACAGTACCTTGTGATACTCACAATATTCCTAATCTCGATTTATCTGATCTCGAGGAAGTAGTGCTAGTCATTCAAAATAAGGCTCATTCGCGATGAGGGTAAAATCTCACTAGGGGGCATAGAAAAATAAGTCCCCTCTCTCCTCTGTTCTTTGTCCTACTCAAGCTGTCTTTTTTTAATCTATTGTTGTGGCTAATGCTGCTTACTGGGCTTCACCATAGTATGTATTACTTTGCTCTTTCTGACCGAATTTCGGGGATTATTTTCTAGGCAAATATATTTTTTACTCTTTCGAACAGTTTACTTAATGTTTCTGGTCTTTTCTTCAAAAGAGACCTATATAACCCTAAGCCAAATGGCAAAGAGTTTCTAAATGCCACTACAGCGTTTTCTCATCGCAGCTTTTTAGGGACATCGCTTCTTTCTTGAATTTTCTTGTAAACTCTTTGAGGTTGTCCCCAGATTGCATTCTCAAGCTGAGCAGAGTATCTACGTTTCCACCACTCTCTCTGTTGCCAATGTAATGTGTTACAAAGGCAGTACAAAGCTCCTCGAAAGAAGATATTGATCCACACGGCAACTTGTGGAACCATGTTAATGTGTTCCCCTACAAACTAGAAGGGAATAGTTTGCACATAAATCCTTCATTACCTTCCCACAAGACAAGCATTTGCCAGAAGTGAAAAAAATGCTCTACCGAGTCTTTTATGCCTGAGTAAAGTGTGAAGCGTGGCGGCATAATCTTTTTTGGAATTTTTTCTACGAAGATTTCCACTATAAAGGGAAACTTCTAAATTCCCCTGACAACTTGCGCTGCCACAGTGTCAACATCAGCACTTTTCATTATCTCATTCTCTTTCCTGATCATCTCTCTAATATCCTCTCGAGTCAGACCCATTGCGGGCTTTGCTTGAGTAGTTGCTGTAGCAACTTCTGTCCCTCCTTCTCCCGTCTGGATCAACGATTAAGCTCTTCCTTCTATATTCAAAGTGCGGTCATCTTTAGTAGGATGTTGAGAATCACTCGGTGGGATATCTTGTCTCGCCGGCTACTGGTTCTCAAGACGCTGACTTAGGTTTCGATTATGTTCAGCTAAGTCATCCATCTTCTTTTGCATATCTTTCTATTGCGTTCTCATGGCTAGAGCATTACCAAGAGTTAAGCATTAATGACTAGTGCCACAAGTGAGGGTGAATTGACTTTCGTGGTTCCTTTGGATTTTATCATTATTTCGATTGAAATCAATATGTTATTGGTTTCCTATGGATGGCACCAATTTTTGTGGTTAGAATCGGGTGAATGGTGCTAATGGACTCTGCCTCACGTATCCGAAGTCGCTTCTATCACCCCCCTCTTCTTGCCAGCGCGGCACCTAACAAAAACCCTCCAACACTCAAGTTAGAGAAGCAGAGAAATAGTTTAAAGAACTGGTTAGACCTCTAATCCGTCAAAAGATTCATTTTTCTGTGCCAATTGTACTTTTTATGGACCCTTGCTGCGAATCAGGGTTTTCTCCTCTCAAGGGCAATAATCTCGGGGAATTCCCTGATTCTGTGGATCTATAAATGGAATGGAGATCTTCTGGGTTGGTTATACTATACTGGGGAGATTTCCTCCAAGATCTCTTTGCTTGATATATGCATATCAAGATTATGGGTATTCTTTGACTAGGTCTGTCTTGCTTGGCAGACCAGGTCTTAATTAGTGTTGTGTTGCCCTTTTAGCCAGACTAGGGAGATCTCTACTTTGACCTTCCCTACTGCTGGTAACACCTGCATGCTGATCTGTGCATGCTACTACTTAACCGACTTGGACACGTGTACGGCTCAGATAATTGCACAGTTATTTCCTTCTACAATTAGTATTTTTTTTAAGATATAAAATTTCTTTATTGATTAAAATGAAATTAGGGATATTCAACAAGCCAAACTGTCTAACCCGCCCAACATTAATTAATTCGGGCTAATTCAAACTCAACCCAATTGTAGAATATCAAGCTTGGGTTGAGCCTGACTTTACCCTCCAACTTGTAATATTGGATTTTCTTTTAATTTTTGTTTGTCATCGTTATTTTGGATTAATTTCTTTTGCTTAACAAAGAACCATAGTACTACTTCAATTTGGCATTTCCTTGTAGGAGCGTAAGCTAATAAATTCTAGCCCTTCCAATTGGTAAAAGACTTGTTTTGTGCCAACGAAATTGGATTCTCTTGTCACCGCCTTCAAAACTTGGTTAAGAAAATATTCAGGTGGTCAAATTGATTGTAGAACTAAATTCAGTACATCACTCCTCCCAACTCCCCCTAACGAACAGCTAATGGACAAGTACACAATACACAACATGCATGCATGCATGCATATATGTATTACTACTTTGTGTTACAATAAAACAATTTATTGACTTTCGTACACAAAGATACTTAACGATCCTGAACATCCATCACCATAGCTAGAGTTTTTTGAAGTATCCATTTGTATGTGTGCATGTGTGTGTGTGTTTTTTTTTATAGGTACTGGTCTCATGTGGTGAATTGTAGGAGTTGTTAGGAAGAAGTTAAAGGTCTCAAGGCTTTGGAGGTTGCTCTGTAGGTTATTTCCATAGCTTCAGTCGAAGTTGTTGCAGCCATCAAGCAAGTTATGATGTCAACAACTGGGAAGTATTGTGGTTTCGATAGCATTGTTGTGTTTTGCTGCTTCGAGTTGGTTGTTTAACTTCATCTACAAGACTTTATATATCCATGACTATAATCATGTTCTCAAGTGAGTTTGAAATTACTCTTTTGGTTATAATTAATTATATAATAAAGTTCAACTACGTTCTTCTCCATTTGTACAATAGAAAATCCATGAATTCTTATTTAAAATTGTATCAATGTGATTTAGGTAACTAAAGTAAGGTGGTTTGCATTAAAAAAAGCTATTTTTAGATTCATACACACTAATAAATGACATCCTTTGGCCCAAGTGACAAATCATGCTCAACGAAGCCATATCTCAAATTTATTTAAAACAGGGATCTATAAACTTCCAAGCCTTCATTGGGACCTTAGCATCATCCTCAACCATGTTTTTTTTCCATAAATACCTTTTATAAAGTGTGTTTATTTTATTGTTTTAATGCAAAAATAAGGATTTTTTTCATATTATTTAAGAGTATTTTTGTAAATAATTTTTTGACTTTGTGACATTTATTGTAGAGGTGGATTTTGTGATCACCTTGTGATTCTCATTCTCTTGATCGGACAATCTGCAACTCCTCGAGATCTTCCTAGTTCCTTATTTCATAGACCCTTTAATGCCTAAGTTAGTTCTAGACAAATTCAACAAAGTTATAGTGCAGAGAGATTATGTACCTTAGACATGGGGGTCCTCTATTTATAGAGAGGGGACTTTCTATTTTGCATGTTTTCCTTCCTTATCCCCTTCTATTTTAGGATAAGAATCATGTGAAATTTCCTTTCTAAGAGTCCTTGTTAATTTAATTGCTCAAATCTCGAAATCTTAGGAATTACAACCTTTTTCATTTATGGAACCCTATTACCCTGACCTTCTCCTGAGCCTCTCCCTTTAGTGAACCAACTATGCGATTACAACACATAGGTTGAAATAATGCTCCCCATGAACTTTCTTGTTCGTTAGTGACTCATGTTGTACCTCATAAGGCAAAGAATTTATCCCTCTACAATGTGCCCTCTCGAAAGGTCGAGATTTTTCTGGCCTTCCAAGAACTTGTACAACCTTAACCCTAAGATAAAAATTCCTCTTTGAAATGACACAAGTTCAGTCAATCGTGCATTCCCAATGTGCGCATTAAATAACTGCTCCATATGTCCTTTCCTAACTAGTCTACAGTCTTGAGCCATTGCCTCATTATGAGAGTGTACTTAATATGAGTCCCATGAAATGGTCGCAAATTTCCACGTGATAGTCTCCTATTGGCTTGGCACGGGGCGCGTGGTCTATGGTTTCTTTGTTTTTGGGGTGCAATGATGGTAGAGACAGCTCATTATGGGCTTTTTCTCCCATGTGACCCTATCCGTCCGATGCAATGCGTATCCCTAGGAATTTCTTTTAAAAACCCATTTTCTTGTTTTTCATTTTATTTTCTCTTCATCTTGTTGTCAAATTGCAGCCAGTTTCCACTTGTCTAAGTTTACAAGCCTTCTCTATTCAGTTTTCTAAGAGGCAAGGAAGAAAAGTACCTGAGAAGAAGGCTTGTAAGCCTTTTCCAATTTTCCATCTCTCTCTTTTCTCCTTCTTCTCAGGTACTCTTCTTCCTTGCCTCTTAGTTCTGTTTTGTACCCTATGTTATTCCCCTTTTTGGCTCATTTCTTTTTTATTTTTCCTTGCTCTATTTTAGTTTCTCTTCCTCCCTTTTTTTTCTTTCTTCACTGTGGACCTTTTTTTTTTCATTTTTTTATTTATTTCAAAGCCATTGAAATCATGTGCAAGAAGTCTTATACCCTTGCAGGACATTCGATGGAGGACTTCTGGGCTATGTTTTCTATCCTAGAGTTTGTGGCCATTAAATGGTATGAAGTACTCGACACTAAAAAGGCTTGGGAAAAGGACACCATCGTCTTGCTTTGGGGCCAATTTCGAATTGACCTCAAAATACCTTTCCCTATTGACTTGAGAAGTTTTCAACTTCTACGACAAAGCCTTAGGCAGATGATCTTTCATCTAATATTTATGGTAGAGTTGATAAATTCTTGGCGACTTGAAAACAAGAAGCTCGGTTTGATGGATATCCAAACACGATACAAGCTCTCCAGTGCCCCCAAAAGACCTAGATTTATCTATTTACTAAAGAGGTAAGGATAGAAGACACTACTCCAATTCCCTAAGATCAACAAGGAATGGTACCTATACCTTGTTAGGCTCACGGGATCTGGGGTATGCTGAAGGGCAGTCTATTCCCACCCTAAAAAACCATTGTTTTAACTATATGGGTAAGATCCTTTTCACTTTTCCTTATTCCCCTTTATCTCATTTTCATCAACCCGAACCAACCATCTTATCCGATTTCGCAGGTGTTAAGGACAAAAACCCACATCCAACTCCTATCCTTAAGTCCATTCTGGAGGACAGGGAATTCAGATCCTATCCGATTTCTCTCCCCTACATTCCCGATCGTCACCTCTCATCAACCTAGAAAGGGACCTTCCCGAACAACTGAGACCAATACCATCTCATCATCCTTTGGCTTCGGGTCATCCTCGGTACCAAGTCAGAAGAAGAAATGTCATCCCAACTCACCACCCCCCAAGTCATCTGATAGAAATGGGCCACTAAACCTTCTCTTACTCCCTTTAGTGTTCTTCCCCTTTCCGACCCTTCTACACCCCCTTGCCCTTACCCAAACAACCTCCCAGACTGGGAGTGGTGACTTGGCTGAATAGATCACACTACAGTCTTTAAGCAGTAGCCTAGCAAGAGATAGAAAAGGTAATATGCCTTAAGGGATCAAGATGTAACCCTGATCCCTTCTGACATAGCCTATAGGATCGGGGGATCTTATGCTCAAAGGCTCTTATTGAAAGAGAAGGTCATCACTATGAGGATCCCCGTTGGGGCTTCACTACTAACCAACCCTAAAGTCGCGCTAGGATTCATGGAGGGGAGCCTTCTCGCCTCGAACTCATAGAGGGGAACCTTCTCGTCTCGGACTAGAAGGTGATTATCGACCGCTTTGAGAATGACCCTATGCCCTTCTTGAATGAATTATGTGACCACTTGGTCCAGGTATGCTTTTTGATTTTCCTTCTTCATCCGTTTCGTTTTCTTTTCGAGTTTGTTTTACTTATTCATTTACTTTTCATTTGTCGGAGGAGCATGGCATCTTTGCCATGGCTTGGAGCCGATTTGATGCGTTCTTGAGTTCTCATTCCTTACTGGAGGCCAAGAATAAGGAGGTCTTTGACCTTAAGGGTTAGGTGGAAGAGCCATAGGAGAGGCTCGAGAACTTGTAGGATCAGCTGACTTAGAGCTCTATGGCTTTCGAAGGCTAAGTAAAACGATTGAGTAAAGTTCTCGAAGAAAAGGAGGAACAAAAGACTAAAGCTCTTCAATATCAGAAGGCTGGCCTCCAACATCAGCTGGATGACAATGTGAAGGAGTGGAAGGAAGCTTTGGAAAAAGAGAGGGCCATCACTGCCCGACTTGAGGCCACTATCCTTGAGCTCAAGAAGATTCCTACTCAAGCCCTATCTTCATAAGACGCTCCGACCAAGTCTCATTCTCCTTCTTTAATTGCCCCTATTAGTGGTGCTTCTGCCCTCCCACCTTCTGATCTTTCCAATGTAATTACCCTTCAGGGGAATGATGTCCCTACTGACCCAATTTGGGTCTAGGCCTTATGTAACTCCCCCTATTTTTGTTATATTAATGGAATAATATTTTCCTTTTTATCTCCATGTTTATATTGCAATACTTTGTGACCTTTTACTTAGATAATTTTCTTTACTCTATGATTATGGCCTTGTATTGAGTAGATTATAAACTTTACCTTATTTTACAAAGGTCGGCTACCTCAACAAATTGACGCACTTAACTTAGCGAATTTTACCAATTCGTTCCTTTTAATGAACAAGGGTCGGTTCCCTTAGTGAACCATCATTTTTTCCTTGGATGAACTTTGCTTCACTCTTCCTCACGAAGTGAAGCTCAGTTTTGTAGCGAATCGACATGTTTACCTTAGACAAATTTTCACTTCCATTACCTAATTTAATGAAGCTCGATTCCATATTGAACCAATTCTTTTGTCTTAGATGAATTTCAGCTTCATTCACCTAATAGAGTGAAGCTCGATTCCCTTCTGAATTGACCCTTTTTTCCTTAAATAAATTTTTACTTCACTCACATCATAAAATGAAGCTCGGTTCCTTCAGCAAACCGACCATTTTTTTAGATAAATTTCAACGTCACTCATTTGATAGATTTAAGCTAAGTTCCCTAGCAAACCGACCATTTTCCCTTAGATAAATAAAATTTTTACTCACCTCATAGATTAAAGCTCAATTCCTTAGCAAACTAACCCTTTCATTTGAAAGATACTAACATTCAGATGATATTTTTTAGCATAAATAAACTCTTTACTCTAAAAATAAACATTTTCATAAAGTAATTAAAACAAATTTGGTGCATTTCTCTCAAAATCCTTGTAAAGCAAAATGCAACTTAAATTCAATGAACTGCAAAGTAAATTCTACTAAAAATCAAAGAAATCCCTATTGCTAAACTATTAAATTACTAACCCATATTGATATAGTACATCCTTAGATTAAAAGCGTTCCAGGGTGACTCGATTGAATCCCCGACCATTGTCCTCAGATGATATGCCCCCGCTTTCGATCTTGTCTATAATGTAAGGACCTTTCCAGTTCTCTCCGAGCTTCCTGTTGTTGGGAGCCTAAGTGTTGTGGAAGACCTTGCTCAGCACCAAGTCTTTTAGCTTGAATACTCTTCTGCGCATATTTCAATCGTAAGACCTTTTCAGCTCTTGATGATACCATCCGAGCCTTTCCAGCACTTTTTCCCTTGTTTCGTCTATCCAGTCGAGTTTTAAGTTATAAGTTCCTCGTTGACGATGTCTCCTACTACCCTTGTCCGACCTATCGGTACATGTACCTCCGTTGGAATTATTGCTTTTGTCCCATATGTTAAGGAGAATAGGGATAGACCTGTGCTTCTTCGTGTAGTGGTTTAGTAAGCCTAGAGCATGCTATGCAGTTCGTCTACCCATCATCCTTTTGTTCATCTAGTTTTTTTTTTAAAGTTATCCAATACTATCTTATTCCACACCTTTTCTTGCTCGTTCCTTTGTGGATACCTTGGTATGGAATTCAATCTCTAAGTTCTATACTCCTGATAGTAAGTCATGGCCTGCTTCCCTTTGAACTATTTCCCATTGTTACTCACCACAGTATAGGGTATTCCTAACCTTGTTATGATCTACTCTTATAGGAACCCGACCACATTCTTCTCTCTAGTCCGAGCCAATGGTACAACCTTTATCCACTTAGTGAAGTAGTCTATCCCTACGAGCAGGAATTCTTTCTTCCCACTAGCTCGGGGAAACGATCCCAAGAAATCTCTTCCCGAGATAACAAAAGGCTTAAGATTGATGATAAGGTAAAGTTCCTCTAATGGTTGATATATCATCCAAGCATGTTGTTTGCAATTATCATATTTGTAAACATACCTCTTCGCATCCTCTTGCATGTAAAACTAGTAGTACTTCTGGGTTACTGTTTTGTGGGTCAAAGATCTTCCTCCTTCGTATATCTCTCCTAGGACCAATTAAGCCTATTTTAAGCTTAGACACCTTAGATAAGGACTCCCATAAGACATTCGGTAGAGTTCTCCATCCACCGTAAGGTATCAATCAACTTTCCTTTGTAACTTCTGGTAGTGCCTTCGAGCAGAGATAACTTACTATCTCATCTTTCCAACTTGAACTCCTATTTATCTGTATGTAATCTTTTACCTTCTCAGACTCTATGCTTGGTCTGCCTTGGAATTTAGCAGGGATAGTCCAAGACTCTGTGTCCCTGTGCATGGATGCCACGTATGCCAATGAGTCCGCGAGTTAGTTGTCGTTCCTGGATATCCTTGTTATCTTTACCCTTTTGAATTGAGCCACTTCTTCCTGGACGAGCTCCACATACTTGGCTATTCACGCGTCTTTAGCTTGATATTCCCCTCTACATTGTTCAACCACTAGTTGGGAGTCTAAGTAAACCTGAAGTTCATGAATCTTTAGACATTGAGCCATCTTTAGTCTTCTGAGCACTACTTCATATTCTAGTTCGTTGTTGAAAGCCCCGAACCCTAGTTTCATCACCTTTTTCAACAATTTGATGCTCGAGGTGACTAAAATCATACCTATGCTTGACCAAGATAAATTAGCTTAACCATCGATGAGTAACCTCCATCCAAATTCCAGACTCATGGTTCGGGTGAGTCCCCTTCTAGTGGTTCCACCTCTTCTTCTTTTTCCTAGTGCGGATCCTCTAAGGGAAAATTGGCTAGGTAGTCAGCTACTATCTGTCTTTTCTACGTGTTCCAGAGCTGAAGATCAGATCGAACACTCCTAATGCTTGATATCCTTGCCAATTTAATTTTTAACCATTGTCATCTACTTCTGGAATGTTTCAAACACTTCATCGTTACTATTCAAGACATACACCCATACCTTGTGTGAGAAGGCAATGATAAAAAGGAAACAAAATATCTAGGTCCTCCTTTTGATAGAATTTTGGAGAGACCCTATACATCAAAGTGAATGTAATCTAATGTTCCCTTTATCCCATGTATAGTTTTGCCTAATTTTACCCTAGAGTACTTGTCAAACACAAAATGCTCATAGAAATCCAACTGACCTATCTTCACACCACCAAGAAAACCTCGTTTGCTCATTTTAGTTCTCTCTTTCACTCATATGCCACAAACGCATATGCCATAGATGCATAGAAGTTGAATCTCTATTCCTAAAAGTAGCCACTGTTGTCCTTCATGTTACTTCGTTCCTAGACAAATGGTAAAAATTTCCCATCTTGCTACACTTCGTCCCAATCAGAGTATCACGTACAACCTTTAGAACTCCACCTTCAACAATCTTGCAAACACTTGAATCTAAAGTACCCAAGAAAATAAGGTTATTCTTTAAATTAGGTACATGCCTTATTTTTGTTAAGGTCCTCACAATGACGTCGTACATCTTGATTTTGATTGTTCCTATCTCAATTGTCTTGCAGGCCATATTGTTACCCATCAAAATAGTACCACCATCCACATTTGTGTATGATGCAAACCAGTTATTGTTGGGACACATGTGATAAGAGCAACTTGAATCCAAAATCCACCCTTTGAAGAGAGATCATTACGAGAAGTTACTAACAAAATATTCCCGTCATCATCTGAACAATCTTCTATTAGACCGGCCGTATTACAGGATGTATCCTTATTATTTTCTTCCTTACCCTTGATTTTAGGGTAATCCCTTTTAAAGCGCCATTTCTTATGACAGTCAAAGCACTCCACTTTCTTACGATTTTTGAATTTAGATCCGGACTTATTATTCCATGATTTCTTCTCATATGTCATTCCACGTACAAAAAGACCATCTGCCTAATTTTTGTTCCTAAGAGCCTCATTTTTATATTTGTTTGAATGAAGTGTTGGTATAAAATCATCCAAAATTATGGAATCCTTCCCATAAAGCAAGGTCGCAACCAGATGCTCATAGGAATCGAGAAGTCATGATAGAAGGATTAGAGCTTTATCCTCATCATTCAATTTAACCTCAATATGCAATAATTCAAAAATATTCCAACTGAAGTCATTGATATGGGTATTCATAGGCATACCTTCTTTCATACGAAATGCATATAACTACTTCTTCAGGTACAATCGATTGATGAGAGATTTGGTTATGTATAGGCTTTCGAGTTTTGACCATATAGATGTTGTACACTTTTCGTGCATCACATTGTACGTGATCTCTTTTGTAAAACACAACCAAATTGTATTGCATGCCTGAGGATCATATTCCACCAAATCATCACTAATCATAGTTTTAGGCTTACTCTAGAAATAATCATGTTGGGACTGAAAGAAACTTCACGCCAAAATTCATAAAAATCTACAAAAATCAACAAATGACGAAAATACCCCTCATAAATTTTGGACCTCTGAAAAATCTTGAAAGTACATCCATTGCACTCAGAATATGATTTTGACTCTAATGAGACTCAAATCAATGAAAAGAAAAAAATTTATGAGAAATCACAAAAATGATGAAAATGCCCCTCAATGTCCGAACTTGACCTAAGAACTTTGATTCTTAGGAAAATATAATAAAAATTTTGAAAAATCCTTAACCAGTTAAAAATTCAGATTGAAATTTAATCAAAATCAAATTTAAAATCAAAGTCAAAATTACTCAACCAATTAAAATTCAAAATCAAATTCAAGTATAGCACCGAGATCGAAACTTCTCGAAGGGATCTAGAGTTGACTAAGTAAAAGAATGGGGAAACATTTACTAACTTCATCAGTCACTAGAAAGCTAAAGCTATAAAAATGTGGAACAAACCCTTAGAGAAGGAACAAGTAGTTATCATCTTGAAAAACCTCTCCCAAGGGTATATTCAGCATCTAGTCTCCCAGTACCTTCCTACATTCGAGTCTCTATTGCAAATCGATAGCCAACTAGTGGATGCCTTTGCTTTCGGGGTCCTTTTCAACCCTTTTGACAATAAGATCAAAAATCCCTTCACCAATTCCAAGCCTAGTACTAATAACGTCTATGTAATCAATAATCTTGGGATGTCTTTGAGCATTGTCTTTCAAAAATTATTAAATAAATGGCTCATTGCACATCTCCAACCTTGACCTTTACCAAACTCACTCCCCGCTTTTAACAATCCCAACTTATTTTTTGAGTTTCACCAAAATCACGGTCATTTTACTGATCGTTGTATCGTCCTTCGTCATATTGTTCAAGACCTCATTGATGTCAAAAAAGTTACTATCCCTATCCCTGCGCCACCAAATGTTACCACCAATCATTTACCCACTTACCAACCTTCTCAGACTTTAAACATGATCTCCAATACCCAACGCCCATTTGACCCAGTCCGTCTTATCCTCCCTATCAATTCTAAGTCACCTAGTCCCCCTCACATTGGAATGACAGTCCCTAATAAAGTTTTCATCACTAGTTGTAAACCATTCGATCTAACTTCAAATGAAATCTATTGCTTGTCCCCACCTCATTATGATAGTCTTATTTTCATCACTTACGTTTCACTCAGATGGACCTAGAAGAAATCAACTCTTTAAAAGATTAAAATCCTTACTTGTTGGTTTTGAAGGTACGGTAGGAACAACCAAGCTCATACATGGTATGGGATACATATGAGAGTGAAGTCACAACTAGGATCCTGGTTCATTCCCCTCTATCTTTACCAATAAACTTATAATATAAAGGTAGTCGTATACGAATGAGCTTTTATATTTTGGGAATCACATGCATGCTTGATAGGGATAGATAAAGATGATTAGTCAGTGATCACCAACAATCTAGAGCACTCGAAGGTTCTAACACATTGAAAAGGAACCCCTTGCTTACGGTCACGTCAGACGGCCAACCTAAGCAAGACAAATGGTCAACCAGTGTAGTAAGTGCAACAATCAACCACAAAACCAAGAATTAAAAGTCAGTAAAATATTATAAAATCATGTCCCAACTAGGAACGATTTAGTCGTGAATCCCAACTCTCTAATTCCACTACTTCACTATTATGTATTATGTATTTGTTGTTCTATTATGAATTATGAACTGAAAAACATGTTTACTATTTTAATGTTGTCAATTAGATTTGCATAAAAATGAAAATGTATAATAAGTACTGATGATTGATGTTATCTGAGCATAATCTGAATAAAATCTACAAAAAAAATTAAAACAAAAGTTGAATGTCTTACTCTTCTTACCTTGGGTAAAAGAGTAAAAAATTATTCTTTTTTTGAGAGTCCTACTCTACCTGCCCTAGGTAAAAGAGTAATGAACTTATTTTTTTTTTGGTCCTACTCTACGTGCTCAGGGTGAAAGAGTAGTGAACGTATTTTCTAGGAGTCCTACTCTACCTACTCGGGATAAAAAAGTAATGACCTATTTTTCTAGGAGTTCTACTCTACCTATTCCGGGTGAAAGAGTAATGTACTATTTTTCTAGGAGCCATACTCTACCTGCTCGGGGTGAAAGAGTAAAACACTACATATAAAGCTAGAATGGACTCACATAATCAAAAGAGAGGTTACAAAATGTATAACTACTAAATTTCTCAAAATGGTAGAGCACCCAGAATGGATTACTATTCTCGGACCAATGGAGCAATTGAAGTAGCTAACAAAGATCATGAAATTACTATCACGAAAATGTATTAGTCAGATCAAGAGTGGTTTGAGAAATTATCGTTTACACCCTTGACATGTCAAACTTCAACTCAGTCCTCTATGTGGACTACTCAAGGTCCTATGTTATGTGACATGAAAGAAGTTTTGAAATGAAAATTTACCATTAGTGGAGTTCTCCTATAATAACAATTTTCAACTTAGTATCAGCATGACATCATTTGAGGCTTTATATTGTAGGTCATGTCAATTACCGATATGTTGGATAGAGACAAGAAATGCCACAGTGTTGGGACCCGAGGTTGTTGAGAAAACTACTAAGACAGTATGTATTATACAGGACAAACTAAAAACTGTTTAAAGTAGATAGAAAAGTTATGTAGACAAGTGGTGCAGACCTTTGGAATTCCAAGTTGGGGATAGAGTATTCCTAAAAGTATCGCCCCGAATAGGAATCTCCAGGTTTGATATAAAGGGAAAATTAAAGTCGTGATTTGTAGGACCATTTGAAATAGTGGAATGGATAAGTCCAATGGCTTACAGATTGATTCTACAACCGCAGCTTGAGCAGGTTCACAATGTGTTCCACGTGTCCATGTTGAAGAAGTATTTACCAAATCCTTCACACGTGGTCGACTTACAGGATTTAGAGGTAGATAAGGATGTATTTTATAAAAAAATGTGTAATATAGATACTTAATAGGAGAGTAAAGTAACTTAAATCCAAATCTATTCCTCTAGTAAAAGTATTGCGGAGACACCACAACATTGAAGAAGCTACATAGGAAAAAGTGGCTGAGATGCAACCTAAGTATCCAGAACTATTCCGAGACTAATGTATGATTTCAATTTTGAGGAAAATATTTTTTATTAAGGGGTGAGAATGTAATTTCTCGAGTTTTTAATTCATATCTTGAGGAAATCCAATAGAGAAATTTTGAGAAAATTCTAAAAGAAAAACTTAAGGTAAAATACTCGGATAATGTTATGTTAATTTTTAATGAAAAATAACTTCTCCATTAGATTTAAAATGGTCAAAAAACATATTTTAGCCTATAAACACACTCGAATTCAAGTTCGGATGAAAAAGTTATAAAATCCTCGAATTTCATGTCAAATGGTACCTAAAAGTGAATTTTCGTTATAGTAAGAATTAATAAAATCGGATCGCATCTTTAGGTCCACAACGAAAATTTATTAAAGATAAAGTATTCATTAGTCGATTTTTGAGTCCGAGAAGTCGAGATATCGTCAACCATAAAAAAAATGGAAAAATTACAACAGAAGCCCTCAACCCTTTGTATATAAAAGAAAGTTGACTTTCTTTTATTACCTTCTCATTTTTCCAAAGAACCAAACACCAGCCCATTTCCAGCCCAAGGATTTTAACCCATTCTCATCAAGATCCATCGCAATCGAGTTCGAGTTGATTGTCGTCGAAGGAGAAAAACTCGTCGGCATCGACAACCTCTATAATCTCTCTACCTTTGATCTTCACTCTTCTTTCATTCTCTCCATATGTCATCAAAAATAGCAAGTGAGTTTCAATACCACCAACTCAAAGCTTTATCTCGTTAGAAGAAGACTCATCTTCCATTGTAGAAGAAAAGGAGAATGTTGTCATCGAAAGCTTTGCAAAGCCTCGTTCGTTTTTCACCCAAGTCAGTCCAACCTTAACTCTTGTGCCATCCAACTTTGATTTTTGTGCTAGCTTTCCATATTTGACAACCACAAACTTCGGTAGAAACTTATGATTTTATTGGTAACCGTAGATTATGAAAATTGCATTTAGGATTATTAACGAAAATTTGTGATGTATTTCAAAAACATAGAATTATTTTTGTTATTTCAAATTCACACCAAGAACTTCATCTTTGATGTGTTTAATTGTGTTATATGACAAATTATATATAGGTACAACATTTCACAAGATTATTTTCGCCAGTTTGCTCATGTGCACTACGCAGACCCCGTTTTGATCAAATTTTTATATTTTTTCTATTTAAATGATAAAAACGAATTTCAATTTTTGAAAAATAATTTAATTAAATGAACTCATATTAAGTGAATGAATATTGGAAAATGAACGGTGTGTTCAAAAACTTAAAAAGTGCAAAAACCAGAAAAAGAGAAAAATGGGATAAAAGGATAAAACGTAAGAATCTCACTGGTGTGCTATCGCAAGCAACCAAAAACAAGTCCTAGACTCCTAAAATATACATGTAGTGGTGCGAGTAAGGATCATTCCCACAGAGAGTATCTAGCCTAGTTTTTATGCTATGTGAATAAGGATGTGGGCTTCGAGTATAACAAAAATAATTTTAAGAAAAACAACTAAAGAATAACTCAAATTAAAGGATTGAAATCAATAAAAAGAACAAAAATTGGTCTAAGTCAACATCCACCATAGAAATTTTACTACTGATCATTGATGCAAGTATATATCAATTTACAGTTTGAATATTCACCATTGGAACTATTTTCCTATCTCTCCTTAGTCCCAAGTAAATAGAAAATAGGCGATCTAATTAACCCTAACTACTAAACAACCTAAGACAAATGTTAAAGGCTTAATCTAATAGTAGCTTTAAGAAATAGAGAGATTGATGAAGTTAAACAACACAAGCACAAGCGGTTGCATTTAATTTAGCTGAGCGTTCTTCCTAAGATCTAATAATTTCTGACACAGCAAATAATTAAGTCTTAGCTGCTTCACAAATTAGAGGAATCAAACAATTATGTATTTGATATCTAACATAGCAGTAGATTACAAATAATAAGCTAGCAGGCCTCCTAGTAATTAAATGAGACAATGATGAAAAATCGGCGTAGAAAAACATCTAATACTCAAAGCATAAATTGAATAATAAAAATCAATTGGATCTCACAGTTTTTATTGATTCCCAGGCTTCCGTTTCTTTCGACCAATTATAAAAGTTTAGTTACACAAAGCCATGATGAAAACTCTAAAGAGAAGTTAGAGAAGAGGGGAGAGAGAGATGTCTTTTTCAAGTCTCTTGAGTTTTTCTCTCTTCTACACGTTATTTTTCCTTCTTAGAAGTCTACAAAATCTCCTAAAAATATTCTAAATCTTATCCTAAAATAACAATATCCAAATCTGACTAATTAAGAAAAATATATTAAAAATAAAATAAAATCCTAATATAATTAGGATAGTGGTATTTTCAATTGAAATTTTAGTGCACCAGATCTAGAGACTTTAAAAAATAAACCGCATAAAATCCACATATCAGAATTGTACGCTAAGGGATGTTTCAGAATGTTAATAGTGCAGGTGCAGAAACTTCAAGTCCAATTTTGACCTTGATGCAGACCGTATCTCTTAAAACTCAAAGCATGAAAGTTGTATACATTTTTCTTAGCGTTCCAAAGCATCTTGAATCATATAAATCAAAGCTCAGATGAGAATGATATGCCTAAATTACGAAACGATGTCGAAACTGTTAAAAATCACCCAATTAACTTTCTTTGCACTTAACACCTCCATTTGCATTCCAAATCAAAATAAAAGAATTATGAGTACATTTAGGCACCAAATATGTATAAAAGATTAAACATTAAAGGAGAAAAATATGGCATTTTGCATTCTCATCAAATTCCCCAACACTTAACTTTTGCTCATCCTTGGGCAAAATTCAAATTCATTTTTTCAAAAAACATCAAGATTGCAAAGCCATCAACAAAGAACAACCAAAATCTTCAAAACTCATAACATATCATGAACAAACATTCTTAAATAATTTATAATTACTTAGTAAGCATTTTCACTCGAAAATGGAGTGAACTAAATACATAGACCCTTATGAAATAAATACTCAACTCTCATGTGTTTGAAGGGTAGGTGTTTAGCTCAAATTCATCCCAATGGAAATGATCTACCATAGGCTTGCATATCTTCTCATTCTCCCTTATTGGGATTACTTGCATAACATGAATCATAAGGACTTTTTAAGGGTTGTAAAGGGGTTTAGGCTCAAGGTGGGGAAATATTTGGGAATATTGCTCAAAAGTCATCGAAACTAGTGGAGCAAAAATGAATAAATTCCAACTCGAGTATATAAGACATGTAAAACTAATCACTCCATTCAGCAAGTTCTTCAATTTAGATTTAAAGCATTTAAGCTATGAACAACTCCTGCATTGAAAAAGATATCATTCAAAAAAAGCACTTTTCATTTACAGCAGGGAACAATCCTTCGCAACAACTTCCACCTTTGTATGTATCACGTATAAACAAACCCCCCCCCCTTTTCTTCTTCTTTCTTCTTTTATTTTTTTGAAATTTTAGGAAGAATTATGAACATGAACAGTTTGTAACATTAAAAACAATTTCCTCTATTACTTCCTTTCTTCTTTCTTTTTTTTCTGAACAATAAACTTACATCCATAATGGAACTCACGAATTGAATGAAAACATGTTCCATTTCACTAGTCATACCCACACCACAAATCCAAACACCTGCACACTTATTTCTTGCACACCCATACATATCATAATGATGACCAATGTTCCACTAGCTCTACTGCTTGGGTAAATGCATTGTTTTTTGGGTTTAAAGCTTGTAACTTGGGTTCACAACAAACGTAAAAACAATAAAGCTCAAAGGGGTTCAACAAAAAGAAAAAAAAATAATTACAAGGTAGGCTATTTGGTTTATATAGCTTATAACAAAGAGGGCCTTAATCATGTTCATGCATACATGTGTTAATATGACCTAAAAAAGAAAAGGCAAGTTCTACAGAACAAATCCATGGGAGAATATCCCACATGAAATAAAATAGTGAGACTGATATGGATATGTCAGTCTAAAGGCTCAAAATCTCACTGACTTTTATCTACCAAATTTAATCACTACCATTCTCAAGGAAAATAACTAGACTAATTAATTCTAAGTTATAAGATTACTTATTCAATCATGTTATGAAATTTTCAAGCTTAAATGAATCTCGCTCATGACATACACAACCAAAAATTGTTGAAAACCACAAAAACAAAAAGCAAAACATTTTTTTTCAAAAATACAAAATTAAAACACGACCTACATCCCCTCTCCATACTCAAAACTCACATTGTCCCCAATGTAAGGTGAAATATAAAGAAAAGGAAAAAATAACTAAAATATAAATGTGAAAATAAAGAAGAACGAACTCCCCTTAGGTTGCCTCCCAAGCAGTGCCTTTGTTTATTGTCATTGGCTCGACTCAATGTTTCCTTCTTCAATCAATATAAATCAGATCCTCAAGGTCCAATTTTGCCACATTTTTTACTTGGAAACCTTCATAAAAAGGTTTAAGTCTATGGCCATTCACCTTGAACACTTTGGAAGTTGCTGAACTTTGAATTTTAAGTGGACCATGAGAAAAAATATTAGTAACAACAAAAGGTCCAATCTAACGAGAACGCAACTTACCCGGGAACAAATGAAGCCATGAATATTATAAAAGGACTTTTTGACCAACTTTAAACTCCTTCCTAGAAATCATCTTGTCATGAAAAGCCCTTGTCTTTTCCGTGTAAATCATTGCACTCTCATAGGCATAATTGCGAATTTCCTCTAAATCTTGTAATTGCAACTTCCTATGTTCTCCACTCTCATCTATCTTTTCATGTTGAAACTCTTGATAGCCCAATAAGCCTTGTTTTCTAACTCAACTGGAAGATGGCATGATTTTCCAAATACCAATCGGTAAGGTGACATACCAATATGCAATCCTATACACTCACAAGGCATCATCCAAGCGTAAACTCCAATCTTTTCTACTTGGATTGACCGTCTTTTCAATGATGGACTTGATCTCTTGTTTTGACACTTCTGCTTGTCCACTAGTTTGCAGATGATAGGCAGTTGACCTTGTGGGTCATATGGTACTTTCTCAGTAAAGTCTCTACAGTTCGATGGCAAAAGTGAGTGCCTCGATCACTTATTAGAGCTCTTGGAATTTCAAACCTGGAGAATATATTAGGCTTTATAAAATCTGTAATAACTTTAGAATCATCAGTCCTGGTAGCTTTAGCTTCCACCCATTTCGAGACATAATCAACAACAAGCAAAATATAAACATGACTGAAAGATACAGGGAACAGTCCCATGAAACTGATACCCCAAACATAAAAAATTTTGCAAAATAATATGGGGGCTTGTAGCATCTCAATCCTTTGGGATATACTACCTATCTTTTGACAATTATCGCATGACTTACAACAAGAATATAAATCTCGGAATAAAGACGGCCAATAGAAACCATATCTAGCACTTTTCTCATTGTTTTCTTAGCTCCAAAATGACCTCCACAAGAATAAGAATGACGAAAGGTGTGAATAGAAATAATTTCATTTTCAAGAACGCGCATTTTTATCACTTGATCTGCACAATGCTTCCATAAGTATGGGTCATCCCACACATAGTCTTTGGCATCACTCTTGATCTTATCTCTTTGAGCCTTAAACAAATTAGGAGGTAACATATTAGTAACCAAATAATTTAAAATATTCGCATACCAAGATAATATCACACTCGTGGAAAACAACTGCTCGTTAGGAAACATTTCCTGCAGACGAAGTTCATCCTTCACATGAACTAAACTACTCAAATGATCTACGACACAATTTTTTGTCCCTCTTTTGTCTTTGATCTCCAAATCAAATTCACATAAGAGAAGTATCCATCTTATTAATCTTGGTTTTGCCTCTTTCTTCATCATCAAATAATGAAGAGCTGCATGATCAAAGTAAACAATGACTTTAGTACTAAGTAAATAAGATCGAAATTTTTCTAAAGCAAAAAACAACAGCTAAAAGTTTTTTTTTCAGTAGTAGAATAATTTTTCTGGGCATCATTCAAAGTCATTGAAGCATAATAAATGGCATGAGACATTTTTCCAATTTTTTTATTCAAAACAACGCCTACTGCATAATTACTTGCATCGCACATTATCTCGAAAGGAATGTTCCAGTCAAGATGTTAGATAACTGGGGTAGAAGTCATCAGTTCCTTCAATTTATCAAATGTCTTTTTACACGCCTCATCGAACTCAAAAGTCACAGTCTTTTGTGGCAACTTGCACAGGGGTAATGCTATTTTGAAGAAGTCCTTGATGAATCTTCGATAAAAACCTGCATGTTCAAGAAAAAAATGAACTTTCCGCATACTAGTGGGATAAGGTAAAGATTGAATAATATCAACTTTAGCTTTATCTACCTCAATTCCCCTAGATAAAACAATATGACCCAAAACTATATCTTATTCAACCACAAAATGACATTTTTTAGAATTTAACACAAGATTAGTTTCTATGCATCTTTGAAGAACAAGTGTAAGGTTATGCAAACAATTATCAAAGGAGTCTCCATAAACTGTAAAATCATCCATAAAGACTTCTATGATATGCTCAATATAATCTAAAAATATGCTAACCATACACCTTTGGAAAGTGGCTGGGGCATTGTAAAGGCCAAAGGGAATACGACGATATGCAAAAATCCCAAATGGGCATGTAAAAGTTATCTTTTCTTGATCCTCTGGAGCAATTGCAATCTGAAAATAACCTGAATAACCATCAAGAAAATAATTGTACGAATGACCAGCTAACCTTTCAAGCATTTGATCAATAAAAGGTAAAAGGAAGTAGTTCTTGCGGGTTACAGAATTTAATTTTCTATAATCTATACAAACCCGCCACCCATTCAGAATACGGGTAGTAACTAACTCATCATTCTAATTTTTCACAACAGTTATTCCAATTTTTTTAGGAACCACTTGAACCGAGCTAACCCAATTGTTATCCGAAATATGATAAATCACTCCAACTTCAAAAAATTTGAGGATCTCCTTCTTTACTACATCCATCATGGGTGGGTTCAATCTTCTTTGCGGTTGACGGGAAGGTTTTGGTCCCTCTTCAAGTAAGATACGATGTATGCATGTAGATGGGCTGATTCCTTTAACATATGCAATTATCCAACCAATAGCCGTCTATGCTCCTTAAGGACCTGCACAAGTTTTTCTTCTTGCGTACACTAAGTTTACTGGAGATGATCATTGGTAACGTTCCTCCTTCTCCAAGGAACATGTACTTGAGGTGATTAGGGAGAGGCTTCAAATCCGAAATAGGGGCCTACAAAACAGAGGGTAAATGTCTCTTATTAGAAACTGGTAACATAATATAAGGAATGTTACTTGACAGCTGTAACTTTGAAAAATCATTCATCGCTGCAATAGTTTCTTACAAATCAATACTCAATGCTAAGTCCTCATTCTCTTTCTTAAGATTCTTACTAATGGCAACTTCCAATCCATCTTTTTCATCAAGTTAAAAAACTTCTTGTGCTAAAAAATCAATCACATCAATAAAATAAACAGGATTATCATCACCAGGATATTTCATGGCTTCATAAATATTAAACTTAACAATTTCACCATCAAATTCTATGGTAAGTGTGCCACTATGAACATCTATCTTAGTCTTGGATGTTTTTAAGAATGGTCTTCCTAACAAAATATGATTAGTTTGATCACTATTCTCCATATCAAGCACATAAAAATCAACAAGAAAAACCAAATCATTAACTTGCATAAGAACATCCTCAACTACATCCTTATGATAGGCATTAGAACTATCAGTCAATTGAATCACAAAACATTTTTATTCAAAGGTCCAAGTTTCAAAGAAGCATATATAAAATATAGCATGACATTGATAGAAGCTCATAAATCTAGCATGGCCTTTTCAAATCTAGTATTACTTATCAAACAAGGGATAGTAAACATACCTAGATCTTTGCACTTCGCAAGGAGTTTTCTTTGAATGACTACAGAAATATTTTCCCCTACTCTCACCTTCTCACATCCTTTAAGTTTTTGTTTCCTCTTAATTATACATAGTTCTTTCAGGAATTTAGTATAACAAGTACTTGTTTAATAGCATCTAAAAGTGAAATATTTACCTCGCATTTATGAAAAGTCTCATATAGATCTTTTTTTTGCTCATCTTTTTTAGATTCTACTAAAGCCTAAGGAAAAGGAAGTACTGATTTATAATAAAAAAGAGGCACAAACTTATTATATTTTGGTATGTCATCATCATTGGGAACATTCCTATCTACAATAACATTTTTCTTTCTCTTGCTATGACGATGCAGGGGTAGTTTTTACTAGAATCTCAACCTCTTTACCACTTCTAAAATAATTGCACTTGCATTTTCTCTTGGGTTTACTATTGTTTGAGAGGGTAATTTTCTCGAACTTTGTACCTCTAGCCAACTAATTGCGTTTGCCATTTGGCCCATTTGATTGTCCAAACCTTGAATACTGGCCCTCGTCTCTTGTTGAAATTTAATTCGTCTCCTGTTGAAATTGCAATTTGTTAGTGGCAAGAGACTTAACAATATCTTCTAAAGATATGCTAGAATTAGAAATTTGGCATGGTTGTTGTCTAATGAAGGGGGTATGGCTACTTATATTGTTGGCAACTTGGGCGGTTTTGAGTTGCAGGCTGATTTACTTGTGGATTCCCATAGCTAAGATTGGGGTGATCCCTTCATCCCGGGTTATACATGCTTGAAAAGGGATCATACTTCCTTTAAGGATGTCTAGGAAAACCACCCGCCACATTCACTTGCTCAATGGGCTCCTCTTGAAGAGTTGGGCACATATCGGTTGGATGTCCTACTACTGAACAAATCCCACAAGCTTTCACTGTTTGCATATTACCTACAGCTATTTGATGAACAAAAGAAGTTAGACTTGCAATTTGTTGTTCAAGGGAAGCAATATTTACCTCATTAACATGCTTAGATGGAGGGTCAAGTCTAGTGCCAAATTGTTGAGAATTGGCCGCCATATTTGCAATCAAGTTTCTTACGGCCTCGAGAGTTTTATCCACCAAAGCTCCTCCACTAGCAGCATCAATCACACTCCTATCAGTAGATAGAAGGGTCTCATAGAAATACTAGATAAGTAGCTGTTCACTAATTTGATGATGGGGCAGCATGCACATAATTCCTTGAAACGTTCCTAATATTCGTGTAGGGACTCTCTGTTGTGCTGCTTTACACCACGAATTTCTTTTCGAATGTTGGCCACCCATGAAATTGGGAAATATTTCTCCAAAAATAACTTCTTCATCTCTTTTCATATGGTAATGCTCTCGAAAGGTAGATAATAGAGTTAATCCTTAGCCGAATCCTTCAAAGAAAACGGAAAGGCTCTTAATTTAATTTGCTCTTCAGTCATCCTCGTGGGTTTCATACTTGTGCATACCACATAAAACTCCTTTAGATGCTTGTGAGGATCTTCACTTGCAAGGCCATGAAAAGTGGTAAGAGATGTATTAGTCTAAATTTTAATTCAAAAGTAGTAGTAACATCTAATGTAGGGAACGTTATGCATAAGGGTTGTTGATTCAAATCAGGGGCGGTAAGCTCTTTCAAAGTTTGATTTCCAGCCATGACTTTCTCCTCTTCTAAATCAAAATTGCTAGCAAATAAGGAATTAAAAGCTAGATTGTTCTTTTCAAAATTTCTCCCAACTTCTCTCTATTTCTAGATCACACGGCAAATCACCTTGATTAGCAAATCGAGTTACAGTCATAAACAATCAAGGAAATTCTAATAAACCATGAAAAACAAATCAAGAAAAATCTAGACTAATGAAAATAAATAAAAAAATTTTGCTAAAACACAAAAAATCAAGGTGGTTTATTTTTATTTTTATTTTTATTTTTGAAAATTTCAATAATGAAATAAGGGTCATAAAAAAATACAAAAATCAACTAGAATCACTCCTTGGTAGCAATGCCAAAAATTTGGTGTGCTGTCGCAAGCAACCAAAAATAAAACCTATACTCCTAAAAAATACATGTAGTGGTGCGAGTAAGGATCGTTCCCATGTTGAGTATCTAGCCTAGTTTTTAAACTACGTGAACAAGGAAGGGGGTTCGACTATAACAAAAACAGTTTTAAGAAAAATAATTAAGGAATAATTCAAATTGAAGAATTGAAATCAATCAAAAGAACAAACATTGGTCAAGTCAACATCCACCATAGGAATTTTACAACTGATCATCAATACAAGTATATATCAATTTACAGTTTGAATATTCACCGTTGGAACTATTTTCCTATCTCTCCTTAGTCGCAGTTAAATAGAAAACAGACGATCTAATTAACCCTAACTACTAAACAACCAAAAACAAGTGTTAAATGTTTAATCTAACGGTAGTTTTAAGAATTAGAGAGATCGATGAAGTTAAACAATACAAGCACATGCGGTTGCATTTTATCTAATCAATTTTTCTTCCTAAGATCTAATAATTTTTAACACAGCAAATCATTAAATCTTAGTTGCTTTACAAATTAGAGGAATCAAATAATTATAGATTTGATATCTAACCTGACAGTAGATTACAACGAATAACAAGCTATTAGACCTCCTAGTAATTAAATGAGACAATCATGAAAATATGTATAGAAGAACATCCAATATTCAAAGCATAAATTAAACAATAAAAATCAATTAAATCTCACAATTTTTATTGATTCCTAGGCTTCCATTTCTTTCAATCAATTATAAAAGTTTAGCCACACAAAATCATGATGAAAACTCAAAAGAGAAGTTAGAGAAGAGGGGAGAAAGACATGTCTTTTTCAAGTCTCTTGATTTTTTCTCTTTTCTACACATTATTTTTTCTTCTTAGAAGCCTATAAAATCTCCTAAAAATATTATAAATTTTATCCTAAAATAACAATATCCAAATCTAACTAATTAAGGAAAAAATATTAAAAATAAAATAAAGTTTTAATATAATTAAGAAAGTGGTATTTTCAACTGGAATTTTCATGCACCAGATCTAGAGACTTTCGAAAATAAATCGTGCCAAATCTGCATATCAGAATTACAAGCTAATGGACATTTCAGAACGTCAATAGTACAGGTGCAGCAACTTTAAGCTTGATTTCGACCTTGATGCAGCCTGTATCTCTCAAAACATAAAAGTTGTCTATCTTTTTTTCTTGGCGTTCCATAGAATCTTGAATCATCTAAATCGAAGCTCGAATGAGAGAGTTATTCCTAGATTACGAAACGATGTCGAAGCTATCCAAAATCGCCCAATTAACTTTGTTTTGCACTTAACACCTCTATTGCATCCTAAATCAAAATAAAAGAATAATGAGTATATTTAGGCACCAAATATGTATAAAAGACTAAACATTAAAGAAAAAAAAATGGTATTTTACATTCTCAATACCCACCCGAGGGGTGATGTCTGTATTTTACATGGTGATGCTATGTGTGGGTTGGTGAACGGATATCCAGGGTTAATTTACTTTTTGTTGTCACGAGGTGACTTGCATATTTATTTATGATTATGCGTTATATATTGTTATTTATTTTATACCGATAAGCCACTACTGCATGATTGATTTTTATCCATTCTCAACTCTATAATGTTAATTTTTATTTATTTTCAAACAAAAGAAATGATATGATATGTTTCCTCTTGGAAACTCTTCTTGATGATCTTTTTTAGGAATCTTTTATTTCGAAGGAAATACAAGTTGTGTAGAAATAAGAGATGATGTTGATCGGATTAGAATCTTAAGGAAGCTATGTCCTTCAAATCCCAACCTTGAGACGCCACAAAGGATGATCACTCCTTTGATAAGTCGAAGATTCATGCACTTCTTCAAGAACTCAAGCCCCAAAAACCTCCTCTCCTCTTTGTTTTTCTACAATTAAAACCAACCACATACTGTTATTTTTTTGTATGCTCTTCAAATCAGCACATAGAGTCACCATTTTAGCCCTCCATTAATCCCCTTCACCTCATGATTTTGGCCCTCCTTTAACTAGGGGTACAACTTGGTTCGGGTTGGTTCGGACTAGAGTAAAATCAGAATCGAACCGATCAAGATCGGTTCTATTATGTGAGAACCAAAACCGAACCAATCCAAATCGATCTTATTTCGATTTGGTTCAGTTCGGTTCCATGGGTTGCAAAGGAAGAGCCAAATTCCCTCCATGATCCATCTCTCCCATTGTCAGATTGTTTTGCAGCTTGAGAGAGAGAAAGAGGGGGACGCACCGTCTACACAGCCACAGTCGCAGACACTGAGAAAGAGAGAGAGAAAGAAAGAGAGAGAGAGAGAGAAAGAGAGGGAGGGAGAGGATGGGACGCACTGTCGTAGGAAACTGTCGCAGCTCGCACCGACGCAGACGCAGATGCAGTCGCAGGTCACACCGTCTCAAACACAGAGAGAGAGAGAGAGAGAGAGAGAGAGAGAGAGAGAGAGAGAGGGGGGGGGAGAGGGAGGGACGCACCATCGCAACTTGCACTAACGTAGACGCAGATGTAGCCACAGATCTCACCGTCGTAGACGCAGGTGCAGTCGCAGGTCATACCGTCGCAAACACAGAAAGAAAGAGAGAGAGAGAGAGAACGAGAAAGGAAGAGATGAGCAGGTGGCTGCCGATGGCAGCCGCAGGCCGCAGAGGCAAAAGCTCAGATGAGAGAGAGAGAGAGAGATGAGGGTTTTGTAAAAAAATTAAAATATAAATCTAATATTTTATTTTATATTAATATTAGTTCGATTTTCGGTTTGGTTCGATTTTTTATATTATCTAAACCGAGAACCAAATCAAATTCATCGGTTTTTTATTTTATAAACCTGAAACCAAACCGATACCCATCTAAACCGAACCAAACCAATCCAAATTCTATGGTTTGGTTCGGTTCTCAGTTTGAACCGAATTAAGTTGCACCCCTACCTTTAACCTCTATTGCTCTTCGTTTTACAAAAACCCAAAATGACATCCTTTCTCTTTTCTTTTCAAATGCCCAAAAAACCCCCCAGCCTTCTCTTTTCTCTATTCTTTTAAACATCCAGTAACAACTCCAGTCATCTCTATTCCTTCTTCTTTTCAACGGCCCCAACAACAGCTCCAATCGATAGTCTCGTCACATTCTCCACCTTCTTCATCCTCATTCTTCTCAATTCTCAAAACACCCCCATCATACACATTAACATTCCAACCGTAGCTTCACTCTCCTCCATCAACAATCTACCAGTAGCACCTTCATCAGTGTTTCTTCTTTATCAAAGTCTCCAATAGTAATACATCGATTTTTTCTACTTTATTTTGCCAACCCTCTCAAGTTATCGTTGAATCAAGCCTGAAGGAACGCACAACAGCCGCCGTTCATTCATAAATGTTCATCCTTTTTTTCTTTTTTTCTTTTCATTAATTCATTTTTTTTTCTTTAATCAATAATCATGTAGTTTATGAGAAAAGGATTTTTTTTTTCTTTCACTCATTTTTTATACTAATAAGATTTGACTGCCCAATTTTTATTTTCTTTATTCTCTCTTGTTTTATTCAAGATCATCATGTTTACATTGAGTTTTTAAGGTTGCCGAAATTTTGATCAAAATCACTTTAATTACTTTTGTATTTGGAAATAATATATCTCTCTTGTTGATTTTGAAATTTCATCTACGTGCATAATTTATCAATTCAGAGATTTCATAATCACAACTTGATAATTTAGAGATTTATAAATTGCCTGTGTTTTGGAACTTTCTATTCATATTTGTAATCTTTCTAATATGGAAATTTCATAGTTTTCTATTTTGGGAAAACATGTATTAATAAATTACTAATTTAGAGATTTCACATTTTAGTAATTTTCCAATTTAGAAATTTTGCACTTTCCTATTTAAAAATTTCATGTTCATGGAAATGAATGATTTTTTTTTTAATTCAAAAATTTTATTTTTTTTGAAACTTTATATTTTAGAAAATTCATGTTTTGCAAATTTCTAATTTGAGAATTCATCCTACACTTGTAATTTTCTATTTTGGGAAATTTATTTCTAATTGTGGAATTCATTATATATTTATAAATTTCTAATTTAGAAACTTCACAAGCTACCATTTTAGAAATTTCACAATTTGAAAAATCTTCACAAATTCTCATTGTTGTTGATTTAGAAAATATTTGCATATGTGGATTGCTAATTGACTTTGGATCATAGGATATAATTAAGGTTTTTTCACAAATTTTTCCTTTTGTGCAAAATTCGAGAATAATGTAAACAATTGAAAAATTTTAGTCATAAGATTCATTTCTCAAATTCGATATAAATTGATGATGATTGGATCCTAATTTAACTTTAGTCTTTGTATGTTGACTATAGGATAGTTTTGGATTATAGAGAGACTGATCAACTTGATCGAGTAGATTCGGTGCCTAATCCCTTCCAAAACTTGTAATCTGACTCCTTACCCATTTTTTTTATTCATGGACCCATCCAGATCTATTTGAAGTTATTTTTTGTTCCTAGACTTAAATTAGGTGGTGATTCCTCATTCTCAAAAAATCTCCTATTTATCAATTGAACTCATTACTATTTAGTGAAAACGGGTCGAGGCGATTAATCTAGCATTTTCTTCATTTTTTTGTCAATTTTATTCTCCAATTTTTTTTTGAAATGACCTTAGTTTGCCATTCTTGTTTTTCTCTTTTCTACACTCAGGATGGAAGAGATTCTTTTAATTTTGTTTTTCATTTTAGAGAGTGTAATAATCTTTTTTGGAGAATTATTCTCTTTATTTTTTTTCTAAACCAGGCCTAAAGTAGCTTTTCAGGTTTCCTATGTACCCCAATTTGGTTTGGGATCAGATCTAAAAGTAGTTCAAACTACCCTTCCCTAGGTCGGCTGGTATGGTTTGAGATACAAATCACTATCTTTTACTACAGGATACGAGGGGCTAGCAAAGGATAAATTTTGAAAAAGGTAAAACTAGGAAAATAAGTCAACCAAAAAATGCCCCCTTTGATGAGATATTGCTTGATTAAGTCAAGGTTGATTTATTAATTTTCCTTATAAGATCTCTTTGATTATGAATGATCTGCCTAAGTTGGGCTCGAACTTTCCCTGATTGCACTCTATTTTCCTTGGTGATTGGATTTCGATGTGTAAAAATAGATTTCATTTTTTTTGTTGAAAGCTTGAGTTGGCTTTCACTTAAAATATTGATCTTTAATTCCAACTCTTAATAGTTCCGCTAAAGAGAAAATCTTTTCCCCCTGTTTGTCTTGATAATTTTCTTTTCTGACATCCACCAGGTGGTAGTCCCTTCATTGATGTCTTAGATGAGAGATTTTGAACATTGTGCCTAACATCTAAGGTAAGATAATAAATTTCATATCTTGAAGTACTTGATCCAATTTGATGACCCAACTCTGAGTGCTTGAACTCGTAGACACGTTCTAATTTCCTATCTTTTGTTCATGGTCCATTCAAGGTAAGATTTCTTTTTTATTCTAAAGATTCTTACTATGCCTAAAGTGAAATTCTTTTCAAAAGGATTCAATATCGAAAAATATTGGTGCTTACACTTGCATATCCTCATAGTATCATGAGAAAACACTCTGAATTTCTTAAGAAAGTTTATTATTTTCTCTTATTCTTTTGGGGATTAAAAAGTTCTAATTCGCACTTCTCTAGAATCATCCTTAGTTTCAATGTTTAGTCAAATTCCTTTTTAGATTTAAGAGTTTTGAAGAAAAAAAACTTATGACGTGCATGATAATCAAAAGATTCTTTCATTTCATTGAAATAAAAAACTCTAGTAATAAACAAGAACAACGACTTTTGCAAACAAAACTACTTCTGAAACTTGACACAACTTGGAGATTAACTTAACTTAGACTAAACGGACTAGATACAATAAGACAGGATAGAAGAAAAGGAAGATACTAGGACTACTAAATTGGTGTTTTACCTACAAGACTCGATAGTTCACTTGAAGGTTATCTTCCTTTCGTCAACAAGGTCATAAATAATGTGGTAGAGAGATATGTATCTATTGGTATAATGACCTGTTATCTTGTGAAACTTGCAGAACTTGTTGCTTTTATAATTTTTTTGAAGGAAATTAGGTACAATCTAGGTTGTAATGGTGAAATTAGTCATTTCTTTGTTAACATATTTAAAGCAATTCTCAAAGTCATCCAAAAATCATCAAACTTCCTTCTAGGAACAACCTAAATTATAGGTTATGATAGAGTCGACTTTGTCTATAATGAAATCTTTGGAGTAAATTGTTTCATGATTCCTTCCCAGGTGTGAAAGTGAGATTGTATGAAAAACACAAGCCATTTAAGAGTCGGCCCTTTAAGGGTGGTGCAAAATAGTTGTGGCATTTGTTCATCCCCTAAATCTCGAAGATGCATGTCTCTGACATATGTGCATGGGTGAGTTCTTAGGCAAGAAGTTTCCTCGTATTTGGGGATGCTTAGTAATTCATTTTAAGAATCGATCCTAATTGCTAAATCCTCTCTATATCCACCTTCATTGTCTTATTGATCACAACCGAGTGACATTGGTGAGCACAGTTCCATCTGGTTCATGAAACCTGGCATGAGTTGACATAAATTAATCATGTCTAAAACTGATGATCAAAAAAAACAAATTGAGAATGATGATCAAAAGGGATAGACGATTTGACAAAACAATCACAATGGAAGACTTCCTACACGACAAGTTAAACGTCATGAGAAAATAACCTGGGTAAAGGTTTATTAGATAGACTCGACACAAAAGGGGGATTATGTAGAATGTCTTAAGCAATCTTGACCAACAAAATATTCCTTATTATTGTGTCTAGATACTTCTTTGATCATCATCAGGTTTACCAAAAGGATGGATTAGTAGAATGACCAAAGTTAGATAAGCAAACTGAGTTGGCTGGTTCGATTCATTTGATCAGACTGATCGAAAAAAAATAATGGGGACATGTTGGCTCAATAGGTTCCATAAAAGAATCTACATACCTAATCAAGTTATTAGTTCGGTTTGTAAGAGTAGATCACAATATTTGTCCAAAATGGGCCAATTGATTAGCTATGAACTGTTCTGATCTATTAGATTGAATTGAATGGTTTACACCCATGAACCAATCAATCTAACTAGTTTGGTATGATTTGGTTAGATTTATTTGTCAATTAGATCAATATGTTGGTGTAGACACCCCATTTTTGCATTCGCCTGATTGAGCGATCCGGTACTCGGTTGTTGTGGATTCTTAATGATGAGCGCAAAGAACTTGAAAGCTTGTGAGAAGCCACCTTCCAATTCCCTCTGTCCTCTAAGTCTATTATCTTCTTTTTTTCTTACCATGCGACATAGAGTTATGCACGCTTAGGATTGCTACACTTTCCACCCAACTTAGCAAGCACGTACCTTTAGGCTCGCTACATAGGTCAATAACTTAGAGACCTCGCTACACTAGGAAAATACAACCTTAAAATTTAGAAATAATCACATTGGGACCAGAAGAAATTTCACGCCAAAATTCACCAAAATTGACAAAAATCGATAAAATAATGAAAATACACCTCATGAATTTCAGACCTTATAAAGTCTCGAAAGTACCTTAATTACCTTTACAATATGATTTCGTGTCTAACGGGACGCAAATTGACGAAAACAGAGAAATTTATAAAAAAATCGTAAAATGACTAAAATGCCCTTTGATGCCCAACTTATACATAGAGACCTTGACTTTTAGGAAAATCAAAATAAAACAGCCAACTTGAAACTTTTTAAATCAAAACGAAAATTAAAATTCAAACGATCAACTTGAAAATTTTAAATCAACATTCAATCCAAAATTTAATCAACCTATCAACATTTAAATTAAAATCCGATCAACCACTTAAATTGAAATTAAAACCCAATCAACCAATCAAATTGAAATTAAAATCCAATTAACCTATCAACATTTAAATTAAAATCCGATCAACCAATTAACATTGAAATTAAAATCCAATCGATCAATCAAATTGAATTTAAAGCTTAATCTACCAATCAATATTCAAATTAAAACAGAATCAACCAATCGAATTAAAATCTTAATTTAATCAACCAACCAAGATTGAAAAGTGAAACATAATTAACCCATCAAATTAAAATCAAACCAAAATTAAAAATTGAAATTTAATCAATAATGATCCACCAATGTACCACGTGTTGCGAAGTATGGAATCATGGTCCCTTTCCTTCTAAACTTAAATAAAGAGATATTCTCTCTTTGGTTCGATCAAAGAAGAAACAAATAAAAAATCAATTAAAGAAAAACATTTAAAAGGAAAGAAAAAGAATGTTTAGAAAAAGAGAAAATAGAAAATAAACTCTATATAAAGAGAATCCTATGTTCTCTTGAGAGGGAGAGGTTGACACCTTTTTTGGACCCATCAAAGGAAGGTTGACATTCTTGAACCAAACAAAAAAGAAATGGCTACTCTCTTCTTTCAATATTTTTTCTCTCACAACTCACATACAAGAGGAAGGAAACAAAAAAAGAAAAGATTGAAAAGCAATCAAAAGGAAAAAAAAAAAAAGGAAAAAAGAAAGAAAAAAGATGGAATAAAGGAGGGTTCAGCCAGCAGCTTGGAGATAACGTTTTTTTTCTTCTTCTATTTTCATCACGTACAACCACCTTCTTCCCCCTCTATTTTTAGCCATTGTAGTGGCTGTAAGCAACCCCAACCGTGGTCCATTAGCAGCCCCAAACTCCTTCTATAAGCAGCCCCAAACTCCCTCCATTAGCAGCCCCAATCATGGTCTATTAACAACCCTAAACACCTTCCATTAGCAGACCCATCACAGTCGCCTCACACACACAACAGCCCTCATCACCCTCTCTTAAGCACCCTTCCTCTTCATCCTCTCTTCTTAACTTTTGTTAGCAACCATAAGCAACCTCCCCAGCCTTCCGTTAGCAGCCACAAACACCATTCCAATCATCTTCTTCCTTTCCTTCATCAATCAGTAACACTCTCTTACAGCAGCATTAACTGCCCCTACAGTAGCACCGTTAACACCCTCTCCTACTCTCATCTTTTTTCTAATTTCTCTTGACATGTCTTTTTTTTACAGTAGTAATTTCGTTTTTCTCATGCATTTGGGCAGCGAGCATTCAAGTAATTCTGAAGGGATCCCAAGCAACCCAATTCTTGCATGTGGCATGTGTATTTAGTTATTTATTTATTTTTTTCTTCTTTTTTCTCCTTTAGTCGTTATTTCAATGTGTAGATTTTCTTTGTGAGTGTTTATTCGGGAATTTGTATGTCGGCTCATTGACTTTTTGTGCACATTAGGAATTCAAAATTGGATTTTTCGATAAAACGGACATTGAATTAATTCACTGATTTGTGTGTGCATAAGAATTTCAAGATCGATTTTTTAATAAAGTTGCCACGTGAGTCAACTCACTGATTTGTGTTCAAAATGAATTTATTAATAAAATTACCACGTGAGTCAACTCACTGATTTGTGTGTGCATAAGAATTTCAAAATCGATTTATTAATAAAATTACCACGTGAATTAACTCACTGATTCAGGGTGTATATCGGGGGTTTAAAGTCGAATTGTTTTTATACAAAAGGATATGAGTTAACTCATTTATTTTGTGTGCATTGGAAGCATAAAATCGAATTTCTCTATAAATTGGGCATGTGAGTTGACTCACTGATCTTGTAGACATAGGACTATGCGAAATTCGAAGAATTCACGTGGCAAATATGAATTTTTGAAAAAAAAATCATAGTTTGCTAATTTTGGAGATTTATGGATCTTTTAATTGACTTGGTGACTTTCTTAAAATCATGATTTTCTATCTTTGAAAATTCAATATTTGTAAACTGTTAATTTGGGAAAGCCAATGTTGATAATTTTCTATTTTGAATAATCCTTTTTAAAAATTTCTAAATTGGGACTTTCTTATTTGGAAATTTCTATTTTGAGAAGTTTGTTTTTCCAAATTTCCAATCCGGGAGCTTTTCATATTTTTACAAATTTTCAATTTAGGAAATTTCAAATTTCCAATTTAGAAACTCCATGAATTCCCAAATTAAAAATTTCATATTCACAATTTTTCACTTTAGAAAACTATGGTAAATTCCTGTTTTAGTCGATTTAGAAAGTCTTTGTATATTATATAGATTGGTGATCGAAATATTGGCAGATGAACTTTAGAACATGAAAGGAAATTAAGGCTTTTTAAGATATTTTCATTTTTGTGCATAATTCGAGAAATCATGTAATGTTTGGTAGAATATTAGCCTTCAGATTTGTTTAGCACATTCGATACAATTTGATGATGATGGTGATGATGATTGGACCATAGTTTTGACTTTAGTCTCTACCCGTTGATCATAGGATAGTTTGGATGTAGTAGAGATCGATCATCTCGATCGGGCGGGTTCGGTGCCTAACACCTTTCAAAACCCATAATCTGATCCCTTACCATTTCTCTGATCCATGGACCGACCTGATCCATTTTAAAATCATTTATGGTTCTTAGACCTAAACTAGGTGGCGACTCATTCCCTAAAAATCCTCAATTTTCCAATTGGACCCTTATCCACTATTTGGTAGAAAATGAGTCAAGACGATTTTAGTTGGTTCGATGCGAACTAGGTTTAACCTAATAGACTAGTATAGTTCATCAATTAAGTTGATTTTATTGGGTTAGATTGATATTGTGAGTTCAATTTGAGCAGTGTAGACCGATCCACCCACTTACCTTTTGGTTAGATTGAAAGATTACAACCTAGGGTCACCCATAATCGATTCAAGTCATGGCTTAATAGGATCGTAACTAGGTTTGGGAGTTTCTAAGCTCACTACATGATTGAGGCTAGGTTAGGACAAAGCTTAGGTCACTTCAACCTGAGACATTGATATATATCCCCAATTTCACTTGCTTAGATAGTACGTGGTGCTCCAATTTGATATACCTAAAGGTATTGGACTGGAATTGTAACGTTCGCATGCATCACTCATGTCCCAAGGAATTACGTTGGCTATATTCTGGCTATGGGGCTATTAAGGGTCAAAGTATGATGCAAACATGGATATGCATGCTTGTGAGTGTGTGCAAAGGGATGGGATGCACCCAAGGCATTTTCGCAAACCATAAGCAAACAAGCATAATCATCACAAAAAGTCTAATAACAAGTAAGAGAAAGAAAAAAGGGTTAACCTAGACTAAAATCTTATCGGGTCAACTAGGTTAATCCAAGGAAAAGTCAACCACAAAGAACTCTTCGATCGGGTTAAGCTTGACCCTAAAATCCCTAGTGGAGTCGTCACTAAAAGTGCCTCAAACACTTTTTTGCATTATCGAAAAGTATTATGAATGGGGAATTTTATTAGAATTAGGAGTCGCCACCTAGTTTACATCTAGAACCCAAGAGATAACTCCAAAACGAATCGAGAGTAGTCCACGAGTAAGAGAAATGGGTAAAGGGTCGAATTACAAGTATTGGAATATGTTAATCACCGAACCCACTCGATCGGATGATCAGTCTCTACTACGATCCAAGATTATCGTATGGTCAATAAATAAAGATTAAAGTCAAACTAATGATCAAAAACATCTTAAAGTCAACTAAAAAAGACTAAGGTCAAAATTAAAGTCAAAGGTCAAGGCAACCTAAGTCAAGGTCTTATCATCATCAATTTATGCAAAATTAACCAATCAAACCTTATGACATAGGTTTTTCCAAAATTGAATTTCAAAAATTCTCCAAATTTTGCTCATCACGATTTAGATTGGTATTATAAGCTCTATGTAGCAAAAATCGTTGAATTGACTTAGAATTAATTTTCATGTTGCAGAAAAATAAGATTGACAGGTCAAATCATGTACCGTTGGAAAATATTTTTAATTTTACAAAAAATTATAGAGTCAACTCAGATAGCTTTTATTATTATTTTTATTTTAAAACCATTTTAAATGCCCCAAATCCCAATGAGTTAACTCAGGGAAATTTGTTCAAAAATTCTTTCATGGTAGATCGATCTCAAAATGCTTAAAATTGATTAATTGACTTGGCCAACTTAAAATTTGAGTTTTAAATATGAGTTTACAAAAGTCAATATTGTAAAGACCAACATAAAATCATGAAAAAAATGAAAAGTTGCACCTCGCGCAGTTATGAATGGGAAGTTCATTCAGAATTTACTTCCCTTGGATGCTGCGATCACTTCAGAGTATTCAAATGATTTCCCAGTCATATAAGCAGCCCTTGATAATTGTGACTGAGGCGGAGGTGATTGGGAATCAGCGTGGGCAAAACCGAGCATAAAAGAGATCTATGAGTAGTTGAAAACAAATCTAAGAAAGGGAGTTTTCAAGTGGCTAAAACCAAAAATTTGATTAGTCTGTCAATGGTGAATTGATAAATACGATGGGTAGGGGGGCTGGACTGAAGAGGTGATAGATGGGTGAGAGTTTGTGCTAAACAAAATTTGTGAATAGATAGGGTCTGAACCTAAGTAGTGCTATGTGTAGCTGAAAGAGAGAAACTGAGAAAGGCCAGATTAAGAGAGAGGATCTGAAAGAGGGATGAAATTTATATGGAGGTTGCTGTGGTGAAACTGTGAGGATAAGAGTATGAATAAGACTGGGTTAAAATCACAAAGGTGAGGTTGTGAGTAAGAGTGGGTTGAACCATTAGGATAAGGCAATGATGTCATTAATGAAGGTGAGGGTTATTTGGTGAGGAAGAAAAAATTTCAAATATGGGGTGTTGGTTGTTTTGGGCATCCATGTGGACCCAGTCTATGTCTATCACGTATTAAGACTCATCTTGGAGTCAAGTCCTAATAAGGTTGAGTCCCTATTATAATAAAAGACTACAATCCCTTTTTTATTATTTATCTCTATAAATAGATGAAATGGAAGGACATGAAAAGATAATAACAAAAGACTACAAAAAATCGTATTCTCCCTAAAAGGATTTCTTCTCTCTAAAGTAGCATTTTTCTGGGTTTCTATTAAAAGACCCTAGGGTTTAAGGCATGGAAACATTGACTGCTCTAAAAACGTCGACGTGACGGGTATTTGGACTTCTGATCTCTGTCGATCGACTCAACTTGACATGACTCAAGGTTTGGATCTACACTACAACTAAAAGGTACACTCCCTGAATCCTAACATTAGTATCAGAGCCAAATATGTTTTGTGCTCTGTTGTTCGAATAAAAAACCCAAATCATTTTTTTTCAAAATCAAACAAAACCTAAGATTTCTTCTGGCAGAAATTTGAGAATTTTTTCTATTGATTTTTGGAATAGAAATTTAGTTTTTCCCTAAATCGATTTTGGACAAAAACTTAGGGTTTTTTCTTCAGAATAAGAAATTTGGGGGTTTTTCTTCAAATGCTCATTGAATACTAAAATGCCCTAGATTTTCAGTTTCTGTTACTTGTTGAAGTTCATATATATAATCAAAAAGGAGAAGAATGACGTAAAATTAGAAGATTTAGAAAAAGAACTTGAGAGGAAATTAAATAAGACTCACCTAATTTATCCTCAAATCGAGAATGGAGAGCGAAGCTCGAACGTAATCTTCAAATCTATAGTCGGACACACTACCATTGCGTAACAAACCCATGAGCTTTAGTTGAGCCTCGTCGTGGGCTCACGGCTTGGGTTCCATAGCCGATCCCCTTGAAACTTTGATAGCTTCAGACAAATGAAGATGGTCTTCAATTTTGTCTTCGTCTTCATTTTCCTTTAAAGTTCTATCGAGCATAATCAAGGGCTTTGGAATGGCTTGATCGAAATCTGTTTTCAAACCCTTCTTCTCCAAATACCTTAACACAAAAGATTAATTTATTTTTGAAAACCTTTATCCTCTCATGTAAAGCTAATAAGATTAAATTATATGTATAATAATACTTCAAAGTTTGATATTTTTGTATTTTATTGCTACAAAACTGATGTTAATAATAATTTTTTTATACAATAGTAAGTTGTATAAGTACAGAACATTGTATTAGTTTGAGTTTTTTTAATATACAATTGTAGTTGTATAACTAATCTATACTGAGCTCAACAAAACTCTATAATTATTGAAATAATGAATTGAATTGGGATTTTTTATTATATAATAGTAAGTTGTATAATTAAATTGCACTGAGTTCAACAGAACTCTATATTTGTTCAAATAATGAGTTGAAATTGGTATTTTTAATATACAACAATAGGTTGTATAGTTAAATAACATCGGTTATAAATATAACTCACCAATTTTATATTGATTATTATGAGGTGTAGCCTTGGAGCAATTTTAATTCTAAGATTTTTTTTATATACATCACCCTTCAACGAATTATATGGATGCATTTTAAAATAAATAAAATTGATTGCTTATAATGTAGCACATACCATGCTAAAAGCGCCTTCGATCCGCAAGGTGTGCGGATCCGCTTTTGATTTTTGAGGTTTGGGAGTCGTCACCTAGTTATTACGGTCTAGGAACCAAAATATTGACTCTACCAATAGATAAGATATTAATCTATACAGAGAATAGGTCTGGGGATCAGGTTACGGGATTGGAAGGTGTTAGGCACCTATCCCGCTCGGCAAACGCTGGTCTCTACTATTTTCCAAAAAAGGATCACATTACTAAAAGACCTAAAACAAACAAAATAAAACAAATAAAAAAGTAAGAAAATATACCTAGATGATCGCAACGATTTGTTCCCTCAGTACTAGCAGAGAGCATCCTTGTACGAGTTTCCTTGCTTTTGCTTTGTCACAAGATCTGCTTCAGATCTCCAAGTTGAGCTATCTTCTTTTTAGATCTGAGTATTTTTTATATTTTTTTAGAGAGTTTTTGGATATTTTTGAAGGGCTTCTGGGTGTTTTTTGAGTAAAAGTTGGGGTTTGGATGTTAAATAGGGAGTTGGGGTTTTAAATATAGTGTTTTAAGAAGATTGGGGAGACTTTTTGACCTATCTTTTTTCGGGTTTCTTTTGACCTGCGAAATTTGGTTGTGGAGACCTCTATTTATAGAATTTTTTGGAAGAATTAGGGTTTGACTAGGTCTTCTTTTAAGATTTTTACTTAAGTCTTATTTGATTGACTAGGTTTCTTTAGATTAGGGTTTTGACTTTAGTCTTATGAGATTGACTTGATTTCTTTTAAATTAGGTTTTTTAATCTTGCGTAGAATGAAATAATATATTTTTGACTTTTGAAAAGCCTCCCTTAATTATATTTTAATTCTTTAATAAATATCAGGGGGTTCCACTTATATAAATGGGCAACCATCGACAATTTTGCCTAAAAGCTTTATTGATTAATTTTCTTGGTTCAGATTTTTAAATTAATTTTTTTAAGGTTTCATTTTATGTTAATTACTATTTTAATTATTAAATTTTAAATTTTAAAATTATTAAAATTAGAAAATTATCGTTTTACCCCCGAAGAAAACTTTTGCGTTTCAAGTCATTTTTTGATGTTTCGAGATGTTTTGGAATTGGTTTTTCGTAAGGAATTCAATGGGATTATGGATTTATGTTATTTATGAATTTTTTATGTGAAATGATCGTGGACCCTATGAAGGGTATTTTCGTAATTTTGTCGAATTTGGTGAAAATTGGCAGAATGATTTATTTGATCTCAATTTGTTATTTTATGGGTTTGAAAGGATTTTACTAAGCGTAATGTCGGCTCTAAGGATGTTTTGATGTTAGGAGTATTTTAATAATTTGGTCATTTTTAGTGATTTTTATCGTAAAGCTTCTTTTTGTCTGCAAAATGATGATTTCTACGTTTTTGAGTCACATTTCCCTAGTGTAGCATGGTTTCTAAAGTTTTATTTTTTTGAGATACCTCATCTGAATTTTTAAAACATATCTAGTAACAAATAAAAAATATTAGAATATTCATCCATCATTGAAAACCGTCACAAACGGGTTGACGAGTTAATTAATCAGGTGAATGCAAAAATGGAGTATCTACAGATACCCTTCTTTGGCAGAGGGTTGAAGCAAACTAGATAGCAAATCTATTTAGGTAGATAGTGCAATATCCAAATGCCAAAACTAGTGACAATTTATTTTGCAGCCTGATTTAGCAAATCGTTGAGGCATTCGGATCTTTGAGGGTAAAACTCTCCTCGAACTAAAAGGTTGTTCAGTCCTCGAGCGCAAGCTCTTACTAATGGTGTCTGATCCTTGAATTTTAAAAGATTCTCCCTAACTAAAAATGTGCAAGTGTGTGTACTTGAAATCTGAGATAAATCTCAGATGGTCTAAGTAAAATCTGAGCATAATCTGAGCATAAACTGAGCATAACTAAGCAAAATCTGAGCATAATTTGAGCAAAAGTTGAATGTCTCACTCTACATATCCTGGGTGAAAGAGTATTTTTTTTTGGGAGTCATACTCTACCTACTCGGGGTGAAAGAGTAATGAACTATTTTTTTTGGAGTCCTACTCTACATACTCAAGGTGAAAGAGTAATGAACTATTTTTCTGGGAATCCTACTTTACATACTCAAGGTAAAAGTAATGAACTATTTTTCTAGGGTAAAAGAGTAATGAATTATTTTTTTGGGAAGTCCTACTCTACATACTCAGGGTGAAAGAGTAATGAACTATTTTTCTGGGAGTCCTACTCTACCTACTCAGGGTGAAAGAGTAATAGACAAATTTTCTAGATTTCTACTCTACATACTCAAGATGAAAGAGTAATGAACTATTTTTTTGGGAGTTCTACTCTACCTACTCTAAGTGAAAGAGTAATGAACTATTTTTCTGGGAGTTTTACTCTACCTACTCTGGGTGAAAGAGTAATGAACTATTTTTCTGGGAGTTCAACTCTATCTACTTGAGGTGAAAGAATAATGAACTATTTTTCTGGGAGTTCAACTCTATCTACTTGAGGTGAAAGAGTAATGAACTATATGAGTAAAAGCTGAGCAAAATCCGAGAAAACCCTCGACGATAACTGGCTGAGCATAATCTGAGAAAGCCCTCGGTGGCAACTGGCTGAGCATAATCTGAGAAAGCCCTTGGTGGCAACTAGCTGAACATATCTGAAAAAACCCTTAGTGATAAATGGCTGAGCATAATCCGAAAAAACGGCAACTGGTAAAGTAAAATCTGAGAAAACCCTCGGCGGTAATTGATTGAGCATAATAGGAGAAAACCCTCAGTGACAACTGGCTGAACATAATCTGAGAAAGCCTTCAGCGACATCTGAGCAAAACTGAGCAAAATCCAAAAAACCCTCGGTGGTATCTGAGCAAAATCCGAGATAGCCCTCGACGATATCTGAGCAGAACTAAACAAAATTTGAGATAACCCTCAGCGGCATCTGAGCAAAATCTGAGAAACCCTCAATGGTATCTGAGTAGAATCTTAGAAACTCTCGGCGGTATCTGAGTAAAATCAGAGAAACCCTCGGCGGTATATGAGCAAAATCCGAAATAACCCTCGGCGACAATTAAGCAAAATCCGAGATAACCCTCAGCGATATCTGAGCAAAATCCAAGAAAATCCTTGGTGGCAACTGAGCAAAATCTGAGATAACCCTCGACAGCAACTGAGCAAAATCCGAGATAACCTTCGATGGCATCTGAGCAAAATCCGAGATAACCCTCAGTGGCATCTAAGAAAAATCAGAGAAACCCTCGGCGGTAGCTGAGCAAAATCCAAGAAGCTCTCGGCGATACATGAAAAATAATAAATCTGGGAAAGAATGGATGAATCTAATAAAAATGAATGAATCTGAGAAGGAATTATTGAATTTGGGAAAGAAATAATGAATATGGGAAGGAATTGATGAATCTGGGAAAGAAAGAATGCCCTATCTCCTATTCTATGTGAAAGGATAATGAGTTAATCTTTGGGCAAAATCAAATATGAGATCAGAAACGCTTCTGTTTGAACCTCAAGGTTTTTCAAAAAATTTACGAATTTTTTAACTTCTTTGTACCTCAAGGGTTTTCTAAAAACTACTATCAAGAGGGTAACCTTAACTTCGGGGTTCCCATTATCCTTTAGGATTAACATTGATCAAGCTTGAGAACAAAATGCCCCTAGTTTGATAGGAAGCACTGCACTGAAAATGATTGAACACAGTTTTTTTTTAAATGCCCTTAGTGTAAGGAGAACAATTACACGCTATAGAAAAAAAAAGTGCCCTTATTTTGAAGGTTTGAAATCTTTGATTACCGCAAGCGCAAAAAAGATTTAACTTTTAACTTTGACTTTTTATATTGAAGGTTTTGAGTTTAGCTCAAAGAAATTTGAACAAAATATTTTCTTTTCATATTCATCATAGAATTCACCCTTCTCCCCCTTGGTTCACTTGGGAAAGTAAAAGATTTCAGATCAATCGTTGACAAGATACTTGTGACTTCTGAGTCATTGTCTGGTTTAAGCTAAGTGTTGAACTTGATCATTTAAACTTTAGATGTTTCGACTCAGACAGTCTTTTAGCTTTTCAACTTTATGGAGATTTTCTTTCGTTTTTCTTTGTTGCTCTAATTTTTGCCTAGATTGCTATTTCAGGTTTTCAAACTAGCGAGCATGATCTAACTTTTGCCTAGATCACCTTTTTAGATTTTCAATCTAGGGAGCTTTCTTTTCTTTTTTTCTTTGCTCTGATTGTTGCTAAGGCCATCTTTTCGAATTTTCAATTTCGCGAGCTTGCCTTAATTTTTGTCTAAGTTGCCCTTTCAGGTTTTCAACTTAATAGGCTTTTTTCTTTGCGCTAATTATTACCAAGACCATCCTTTCGAATTTTCAACCTTGCGAGCTTCCTTTAATTTTTACCTAAGTCATCCTTTCAGGTTTTCAACTAAACATGCTTCTTTCTTTGCTCTAATTGTTGCCAAGACCGTCCTTTTGGATTTTCAACCTTGTGAGCTTGCCTTAATTTTTGCCTAAGTCGTTCTTTCAGATTTTCAACTTAGCAAGCTTCTTTTCTTTTGGAACTTTTGGAGTTACTATCTGATCATACTTTACTACCTTCCTTGAATTTTCGACACGGTACTTAGGAGGACTTTCATAGGTAAACTTAGGACTGGGTATAAAAGAAAGTGAATTCTCTAAGGCTCAAAAATCCAAATGCCCCTTGTGTGGCATTTTTCTTAAATTTTCTCTTTTTTTTTTCTTCCCCATTTTGAAGATATTTCTTTTTTAACTTTTTTTTTAATTTGTTATGGAGGAATATATTTTATTTTTATTTTGATGTGACCGGGCCTGAAGTAATTTCTCAGGTTGCCTACGTACCTCAACATTTTGGGATCAGGCCAAAACGTAGTTCAAATTTTTCCCTCCCCTAAGTTGGTTGATTAGGTTGAGAATGAAAAAAGTATTTTCCTTTTGAAAAAGATTGCAAAGGGATTGAGAAAGGAGATATTGAACTGGGTAACAGGAAATTGATTCGGTCGAAGATGGCCTCCTTAAATGTAGTATTGTTTGATCTAGTCAAAGTTTATTGATTCTGGTAGTTCAATTCCATCATGATCTTGAAGTCTGATAACTTTTTCAAGTAATATTTCTTTGATGATGAAAGGACCTCCCCAATTTGGTTTGAATTTCCTTGTAGGGTCAAAGATAGGTGTTCGATTCTCTTTGAGTACTAAATCTCTGATTTGCAAATGACGAGCTTTGATCTTTTTGTCAAATGCACGAGCGACTCTTCTTTGATAAGTCTGTACGTGGTACAGAGCTCTAAGTCATTTTTCTTCGATCAAATTTAATTCTTTATACCGTTGACGAACCAAATCTGCTTCAAACAACTGACTTTCCATCAAAATCCTAAGAGATGGAATTTCTATTTCAACTAGCAAGACTGCTTTCATACCATATATTAGGGAACAGGGAATGGCCCTAGTGAAAGATCAAATTGAAATGTGATATGCCTATAGCATAAACGATAACTTCTCTAATCAATCTTGATGCGATTGATACATTTTCCTGATGAGTGTCTTAAGTTTTTTTTTGTTGACTGATTCAACCTCTTCATTAGTCTTAAAACGTATAGAAATGATTTGTGATGCTGGATCTTAAACTTTGAAACAGAGTAATCATCGACCATCAGAGACTAATTCCAAAGGTACCCTGTATCGACTTATGACATTGCTTTGATGAACTTTGCAACTTGAGATGCAGTGAGGACAAAATTGACATGTTTTGTAACATCTTCTTTGATTTCATTGGTATTTCCATTCCATCGAGTGAGTATCTGTTCCATGTCAAATAACACCCAAGCTTGCACCTAACATATCATCATCGGATCACGTGAACAGGTTTTTTGAAATTTCTGAGTAAATTCATTATTCTCTCGTGTTTCTCTAGGAATAAGATAGTTTCTATCTGAATTTCTCTAGGAATTATTTTATGTTCCAAGGTCAATGGCCTTTGTTTTCTTGATTAAAAGTTGAATCCGACTCTTATCTTCTTGTTCAGGAGAGAAATTTATCCTTGAAACCAGATTAGTAGTTAATTCATTAATGCGCTCGAGGTATTCAAAAATTTCCTTTTAACTTGACAAACTAACTCGACTCAACAAAAAAAGAGTACACTCGATTTAAAGAAACACATGACATTGAAAAATTGGACTCGAGCTAACCCAAATAACTCAAGACAAATACCCATAACAGGCTTGATTAGGACTGAGACATTGCTTATAACCGGCGGAACTAAGGTATTGTGATATTTAGGGAACAACTGTGTAATTTTGAGAGATTTTGGGGTCATTTCTGATGATTCATTTGGTGTTGACATTTGTTTTAACTGACCAGACTAGTGACCCTAACAAAACGGCGAGCGATTGAGTTAGGTGCAATGATAACCTTGTAACCCTATTAAAGGTAAATTTAATCAATTTCAATATTACCCCCTTGATAACATTTTAAATGAACCTTGAGTTTTTATTGAATTCTGTGCACCAATCTATTAAACAATTCATCCATTCAATGATCATTTAGAAGGAAAATAATTTTATTGCACTCTTGAAAATTATTGGAAAATAATATTTTTGTTATATAAAATTTTTTACAAATCTGATTATTTTTTGCAATCATTGTCTTTTAAAAAAAATATACTTTACTAATTTTCCAAGGTCGTCTATGCAAAAAATAGATTTTTTGTAAAAAACATATTTCAAAAATTTTCCATGCAGAAATAGATCTTTTATAAATCATTTTTCTTTCATTTTCTTTTCTTTTGGAAATTATTTTTTCTGAAAAATATTCTTCTTCTGGAAAATCTTTTTGTTCTTTTAAAATGGATTGAAACTCGAATTAGCAAAGAATTTGAATTCCATTTTGATTTAAATGGTCGGGCCCATCATGATCGTTGGATGGAGATGGACTGGGTCATTATGAACCATTGCCAAGTTTTAAAATGGATTCTTTATTGGGTTGGTGCACCAAGTGATATGATAACTTAGAGTTAAATTAAACAAAAATTTGACTTGAAGACAAAATCGAAATTTTCTGATCTCAACATTTGAAAAGTTCATTTCCGATAAGCAACCCGAGAATACCCACGTTAAGTTCGAGTTGTGACCTACAGGGAGGTTTCTAGACTTTAGATTTATTACGTGCAATGCAATTTATTTGGCCACCCTTACCCAAGTGCACCTATATACCTCTTGAGCGTACTAAATCAGACGATACATGGTAGCTTGATTTGATATATCGTATAAGTATAATCGAAGACTCCAACCCAAATCTCTGAAGTCAAAAGTAATCAATTTAATTCCCAGTTGAGAGGTGGCGCACGATGCCAAGCAAGGACCCACTTAAATACCTCTCGTCTAGAATAGACGTTGTCTATCCTCTTCGTACAGTAGGATACAACGAGGCTGGATCTCGCTTAGGCACTGATTATGACTAAGAAGTGCAATTAGTGAATTTAGATTAACTTTGATATACCTTATAAGTACGAGTCTAGGGTTGGTGATCAGGACATGTGACATTGCTGCTTACCATATGACAAAGGCTCAAGTCGTTTCAGCCTGGGTGCATCGATAAACCTTTCAGTGTCACCTGATCGAATGGTACTAATGCCCCAGTTTTATATATCATAAAGGTACGTGACTGGAGTTGTGATTTTCATGCATGACGTTGCATCTTACTAGGAGACCGGGTCATACACTAGTGCCACGTTGGCTATAAGGGACATGCAAGCGGTAAACGTGCTAGTGGTGTGTGCAAAACAGGTTGGGGTGTGCCCGGGGCCTTTTAAAACAAATGGGGCCATGAGCCTGATCATATTGTAGACACCCCAATTTGAACGGGCACATACTCGAAAAAGCCAAAAAATATAGATTTTTCAATAAAAATTGCCAACAGACCTCAAAGGCCTAAATCAATCGAAATATGGCATTTTGATCGAATCGAGGCCCCTGAAACATTCTAATGGTTTGGTGGGCCCATCAAAGGGATTTAACATACCCTACACCTTCCCAACCTTCACCGCTCCTCTCTTATATCCCAAATACCCAATTTTCAACGAAATTCTCCAATGGGCCTAAAAGGCCTGATTTGCCAACACGTGGCATTTTATTCAAACGAATGATTTCAAAAATCTCAAAAAAAATAAATAAAATTACAAAACAAGACTTGGGACGCCTACCACCTCCTATATCCTCCACCTCTCCACTTCCAAATCTGAAAAGACCCTTAGCCCACCTAAAACCCATAAACCCTCAATCCTCCAAAATTAATCACTCACCATTTCCCCCTAACCTAAACATGATCTCACATTATCTAAAATCTAAAACCAACCTAAACCCTCATAACAATTTCCAAGACAACTCCCAACCAATTCCTAAAATTCAAAATCATTCTATAACCCAAGCCCAATATACTAAAAAGCCCACAAACCCTTATCTATATACAATTCACATCCAACCCATAATCCTAACCCACAAACCACTATCCACATCAACTAATCACCATTTTGATAATCAAATATGACACATGTCATCATCCCATTTCACCTCCCTCATCCAACTACCTACCCCCATTAAACCTCATCTACCCATACATCAACCCATCACCTTTTCTCTAAAAAATCACATCAACCCACACCCTCCCCTAACCTATCCTCATAATTTCCTAACCCCTATTCTCTCAAATCAAACACATCAACCCACACCTCCTCCTAATCTATAATCATCATACCTCCTCTTAATCTACCATCATCATTTTCTATAAACTCATCTCTACAACCTAAACCTACATCCATCCTCTCAAATCAAAGACCCATTCTCTCCCATTAATTAAATCTAAATCCTTAACCTCCACACATCTTGCCACATGTCACCATCTCCTTCACCCTCCCAACCACCTTCTTACACCCTTCATTCTCTTAAACCAAACACCACTCAATCAATCAACTACTCTTTAAATACCCATCATCTTACCTCACCAAACACTCCACCCAAATGGTTTGGGTAAGATCCAAACCATTTGGATCAAAACACAACCCATTTACCCTCATTACATAAGTACCTCTCTCCCAACTCCTAATTTCATACCCCCCACCTTTAAAACATATGTTATTCTCTACTCTCTCCCACTTTATCTCATTATATCCCTAAAATAATCCCTCAACATCTATAAATACCCTCCTCCTCTTCCCAAAAAAAATTCCAACTCTCACTACAAAAATTCTCCCCACAACTCTCACTAATAACAACTATCACCAATTCTCACCAAGTCTACCAATCATCTCTTATTAATTCCACACCAAGTTTCACTAGAAAAAAAAAATCCCTACTCTCTCTAATCATCTCTTCCCATTCTCATACTCTCATATTCTACTAAGGACTTAAGAAGACTCAAAGAAGAAGAAGGAAGGAAAGAAAAAAAAGAAGAAAATATTGAAGTATCAAGGTGGGTTCAAGGCAATCTCCCCCCTCTCTCTCTACCCTCTCCTCATCCCTATTCTATTATCCCTTCCTCTCTTTATTTTTTTTAGATGGACTTAGGATGAATGGTTTTCAAGGCAAAGGTTTATAAGGATCACCCCCTTCAATGGGATGATCTTATAATCAAGCCAAGAATAAATCCCTACTTTTGGTACACATTATCAACACGTAGCACTTCGTTTTTATTCTTGTATTTTCAATTAAAATGATCGAGTTGAGTTGAGGTTATCGCTACTTAACGGTGAGAAAAGGGTGCCTAACACCTTCCCTTTTCTCCAACCAAGCCACTTACCCCGAATTTCAAGATTTGATCTGTATCTTATCCATCGAGAGTCACTAAATGCCAAAACAGTAATTTTTCAAAAAATGCACATCGAGTGATCATTCACACTCACTTACAATATGAATGGTGGTGACTCCAATCCTTAGTAGATGTGGCCATCGTAATGACGAAACCATGTATCTACACATATTATTACAACATGGGTATCATAGAAATATCAATCATGATAATACACAAACCCATCATATCAAGTTCAAAATAAGCACGCCAAACACAAATCTCAATCAAGATTATGACACGTCCAATAGGCAAAAATTATGGCACAAAAATAATCAATCATAAGTCGATCGATGAAATAAGCACAATAAAAAAAAAATTTCAAAACGAATTAAAAAAAATGACTCTTCTCTATGGTCCAATCAAGGGTTATTTTGGACGATCCAAAATAAATTGAGATTTTAATGAATATTGAATTGAGGATAGGATGATAATCGTTTAAATAAGGGGTGATGACTTTTTTTTTTTTAAGAAACAAATTATTATTTTTTTCTTGCAATTTTTTATTGGAATCCTCTCCTCATCACGAATAACATTAAAACAAAAAATTTCTTTCTCAGCACATCACTCACAAATTATTTATTTGAGAAGAAAATGAAAAATAAAAAATCGTTTTCTGTTAACGACACACCATGCATAAAAAATTTTATTTTTATTTTTTGTGATTTTTTATTGGAATCATCTCCTCATCACGAACAACATTAAGAAAAGTAATTTTTTTATTTCTTAGCGCATCACTCACAAATAATTCATTTGAGAAGAAGATGAAAAATTAAAAATCATTTTCTACTAATGGCACATCACGTATAAAAAAAAATTTATTATTTTTTTACGATTTTTTATTGGAATCTTCTCCTCATCACGAACAACATTAAAAAAAGTAATTTTTTTTTATTTCTTAGTGCATCACTCACAAATAATTTATTTGAGAAGAAAGTAAAAAATAAAAAATCATTTTCTACTAACAGCACACCACGCATAAAAATAATTTTTTTTTAACTTTTTTTTTTTTTGCGATTTTTTATTGGAATCTTTTCCTCATCACGAACAACATTAAAAAAATAAATTTTTTTAAAATAAGTTTTTTTTTGTGATTTTTTATTGGAATCCTCTCCTTATCACGAACAACACTAAAAATTAATTTGTTTGTTTCTTAGCGCATCACTCACAAATAATTTATTTGAGAAAAAGATGAAAAATAAAAAATTAGTTTCTAATAACGACACACCACGCACAAATATACTTTTTGTTTTATTTATTTTTTTATGATTTTTTTTCTTGGAATTCTCTCCTCATCACAAACAACATTAAAAAAATAATTTTTTTATTTCTTAGCACATCACTCACAAATAATTTATTTACACAACTTATCACCCATGCCTATTAACGTGTTAAAAAATAATATTTTCATAAAAAAAAAATTCATTTTAAAAGTCTATGGCTCTTCATCCCAACCACCATCACTCCGTCCTCCATTCATATGTCAATTTGAATATTTCATTGTTTAGGCTCATCCTAAATGACCCTAGATTAAATCATAGAAAGTGATACTCCAAAATTACATACTCACAATCAATTCAAATAATGCCAAGAGAAGATAATACAATCCAAAAAATATAAAATAAACTAGATAAGAAAAATTGTTCAACAATCATTATTTCATGTCATTACTCTCTTGAAATCCTGTATTATTTACGATCATTCCTAGTGACCCTAGATTGAACCATAAAAAAATGTGCCAAAACAAAATATTCACCATTCAAACAAGTAATAGTATTCTAAGCATTACTTGCTTATTAAGAATATAAGATATTCTAAGCATTCTATGGGTTGTATTTATTTATGAACATGACAATGGTGGAATGGTAGAGATTGAGTTGCGAGATGTGGATTTCATTGAGAATGATTACCCAAGTACAAAGAAAACTCAAACATCACATGAGTTCTATGAGATGATAGAACTAAATCCAGAATCAGAAGAAGAACCTCCATCTAATGGGAGTATACCACTAGATGTTACTGATGATGATCTTAAGCTATGTAGGAGTAAATGTGAAATTATACCCCGTCATCGATTTGAAATTGAAGGGAAATCATTCATGTCTATTTAACTTGATGATGATGAACTTAGGAATTACTAGAAGGCATTGTCATCATCTGCTTCTAAAGAATAGATGACTATTATGCAAGATGAAATTAGTTCTATGATGAAGAACCAAGTTTGGAAACTTGTTGATCTTCCGCCTAGACGCAAGACTGTTGGAAACAAATGGATTCTCAAAGTCAAACGAAAGGTCGATGAAACTATTGATAAGTACAAAGCCCATCTGGTGGAGAAAGGATACACCCAAATAGAGGGTATTTACTATGATGAGACTTTTTCACCAGCAGTGAGACTCACATCCGTTTGCCTCATTTTAGCTATTTTCACACATTCAGACTTAGAACTCTTCTAGATGGACGTTAAGATAGCGTCTTTCAATGAAGATTTGGATGCGAAAATCTATATGGATCAACCTGTAGGCTTCAAAATAGAAGGGCATTGTAATACCCTGAAATTTTAACTCGTATCTCGAAGACATCAAATGGTGATATTTTAAAAAAAATTATGAAATAGGGACTTAGAGTAAAATACTCAGATATTGTTATATTCATTTTCAAGGAAGACCGACTTCACCTTTAGATTCAAAAAGGTCAAAATATATACTTTAGCCCATAAGTAAGTTCGAATTCGAGTTTGGATAAAAAAGTTATGAAATCCTCGAATTTCATGTTGAGTGGGACCTAAAATAGTAAAATTTCGTTAGAGAGAGAATAAGGAAAATTCGACTTCACCATTAGGTCCACAATGAAAAAATACTCAAAATGAAATACTCATTCGTCATTTTTCGAGTTCAAAAGGTCAAGTTACCTTCGAAAATGGAAATGGGTAGAAAATAACAAAATACCCTCTAGCTGTTTATAAAGAACTAAACCTTTCTCTACTCTCATTTCCTTCTTCTCTCTAACTCACAAAGGAGCCAGCCCATTCCTCAACCTGACCCATTCCTGTCAAGTTCTAATGCAAATGAAGTCGAGTTGAACCTTGATGAAGAAGACAAACTTGTCGACTACGACGAAAGCTACAACTTCACCTTCTTTGCTCGTCCATTCTCGTTCATTTTCCCCATCCTCTTTCAAAAATCAGTCGTATAGTTCGAGTAAACCTCTACACATTCCATCTGAAGTCTTTATCGAGTAGGAGTTAGATCTATCCTTTATTGTAGGAGTAAAGGAGCACTATCATTAAATACTTTGCAAACCCTCGCCCATTTTGCACCAAACTCAGCCCAACCTCGACTCTCATGCTATCCAACCTTGATTCTTATGCTAGCTCATCAATTTTAGTATCCATGAACTTCGGTAAGGGACTTTCGATTCTTAATAGTAACCTTAGATTTCGACCTATGCATTAAGGAATTTTTAACGAATATGTATAGTATTTATAAATTGTAGAAATCTTGTGTTTGATTGTAAATTCATATTAGAATTAGAAATTTGATGTGTTTTTATCATGTTTTAACAACAAATTCATGGGTGGGTCGAAGGGTTTGAAGAACGGAAGAAAAAAATCCAAAAATGATAGAAATACCAAAATTTCGCTAAATTGTTCAGTGTTGTCGACAGGAGCTGGCGGTGCCACCGATAGAAATGTTTGATCAAAACTACTTCTACCTTTTGGGTTGCCCTCCTCATGAATTTTAAGTAAATGTCCTCTTTAATTTTTTACTTTCCTTTTACTTTAAGTTCTTTAATGAACAAAACGTAAATTTCAACGTTTTCAACAAATCTTCAAAAGTTAATATCTTTCGCGTTACTTTGAATTGGACTATAAAAATTATATAGTGTCGAATCTCATGCTTAAGACATTCATTTTCAAAAATCCATTTTTAATTTTGAAGACTTTAAAATTTTGAGTTTTTCGATATTTAATCAAATTTTCACCAATTTTTTCATTTTTGATAGTTTCACTTCGAACACTTATTAGGATCCCGTTTTAATAAAAATTTGATAATTTTTCGATTGAAGGATTAAAGTGAATTTGAAAGTTTGAAAAAGAAAGATTTGGTTTGAAAAAATGTTGAAAAAATAGGTAAGGGATAAAACGGTAAAATGGCAAAATCACACCCGAGAGGTGATGCCTGCATTTTACATTGTATGTTATGTGTAAGTTGGTGAAGGGATATCCAGGGATGATGATTGGTTGCATGTTTATTTAAATCTTGTTGGCATAGAGGCTCCGAATTCTATTATTTATTTTAGGTCGGATGGCCACAGTTGTATGGTAGGAAACTAGATATCCATTCTCAACCTTGTATTGTTAATTTCTCTTTTGTTTTCAAATAAAAAAATGAAATTTATATTTTATATATATATATATATATATATGCCTAGTTATTTTGTGAGTTTTTAAAGAGTTTGTGAATGCCTGAAGGGATAGTAGGCCATATCATCCAAAATGACTATCCTGAGATGTACGGTAGGGACCACCAAGCTCATACGTGGTATGGGACACTTATGAGAGTGAAGTCACAACTGGAATTCAGGTCCATTCCTTTTTATTTTTACCAGTAAACTTGTATTGTAAAGGTGGTCGTATATGAATGGACTTGTATAATTTGGGAATCACATGTACGCCTAATAGGCATAGACGAAGATGATTAGTCAGTGATCACTAACAATCTAATAATAGTCAAACATTCTGACATATCGAAAAGAGACCCATTGCTTACGATCACGTTAAACGGCCAGCCTGAACCGGATAAATGGTCCCGTAAGTATGGTAATAACGACGAACCACAAAATCAGGAATTAATGCTTTATTTTGGAATATCATGTCTCGAATGGAAGCGATTCAGTCGTGAATCCCAACTCTCTAATTCTACTGTTCCACTATTGTTTAATATGTATCTGTTGTTTTAATTTGAATTATAAATTAAAAAGCATGTTTACAAATATAATGTTATCAATTATATTTGTATAAGAATGAAAACGTATAATGAGTACTGATGACTGATGTTATGTGGACTTTTAAACTGTTTAGTTGCTCATCCCTAACTATATGTATCAGTTAATCGTTGTTTAATTTGTAAAAACTTTGCATGTTTTGAAATGACTTAGTATGATTACTCGATCACGTTAGGTGAGGTTATTAGTAAGAATTGATTGTGGAGCTACTACGTAACCATTATTACTCACCCTTTCCTTTCTATTTGTTTTTAGTTTCAAAACTTATAATTATCGAGGCATACGTAGAGTTAGCAAGTGAGGAGTGTCTGGTTGGTCAGATCGACGACTAGAGTCTATTGCATGGTGAGCACTGAAAGTGCTCTCAATCCGCGAGGAACTCGGATCCACTTTTAATTTTTGAGGTTTGGGAGTCGCCACCTAGTTATTACGGTCTAGGAACCGAACATTAACACTAAAAGATAAATAACACTAATCTACGAAACAAAATACGGGTCCGGGGATCACATTATGGGGTTAAAAGGTGTTAAGCACCAACACCGCCCGACAAACGCCGGTCTCTACTTTTCCCAAATAAAACTACATTGCTAAAAGACCTAAATAAATAATAAAAAAATAAGAATGAAAAATACCTAGATGATCACAATGATAATTACCTTAGAGCTAGCGGAGAGATTCCTTGCTTGTGATTTCTTGCTTCGTTTCCGTTACTGAATCCGCTTTGGATCTTCTTCTTAAATCTAAGTGCTTCCTAATTTTTGATGGATTTTTAGGTGTTTTTTAAGGGTTTATGGATATTTATTGAGCAAAAGTTGGGATTTGGTGTTAGGTAAGGAGTTAGGACTTCAAAATTAGGGTTGGGAGAAGGCTAGGGACGCTTTTTGACTTACTTTCTCTAAGGTTTATTTTTTCATACTAGATTAGGGTGTGGAGACCCCTATTTATAGATTTTTTTAAGAACTTTTTAGATAGAGTTAGACTTAGATTATATTTCTTTTAGATAGTTTTAGAGTTTAATTAAAATTCTATTAGGGTTAGGGTTTGACTTTGGTCTTATTAGATTGATTAGGGTTTTGACTTAAATCTTACTTGATTGACTAGAATTTAAGGTTTTGACTTAAGTCTTACTTGATTGACTTGATTTTAGGGACTTGACTTAAGTCTCACTTAATTGATTAGATTTTAGGATTTTGACTTAAGTATCACTTGATTGACTAGATTTTAGGATTTTGACTTAAGTCTTACTTGATTGACTTGACTTAATTTTTTTTAAATTTTAATTAAGGTTTCACTTTACATTAATTAATTCATTAATTATTAATTTTAGAATTTTTAATTATTAAAATTACAAATTACCATTTTACGCTCAGAGAAGACGTTTTGCGTTTTAAGTCGTTTTTCAATGTTTTAGGATTTTTTGGAATCGATTTTTTGTAAAGAATTCAATGGGAATATTGATTTGTGTCATTTATAAAAAAATTTGTGCGAAATGGTCGTGAACTTTATGAGGGGCATTTTCATAATTTTATCAAACTTTGTGAAAATTGACGAAATAATTTATTTGATTTCAATTCATTATTTTATGTGTTTGAAAGGGTTTTCCTAAGCGTAATGTAGGCTTTAGGGATGTTTTGATGTTAGGGGTATTTTGATAATTTGATCATTTTTTAGTAATTTTTATCGTGAAACTTTTTTTTGTCTTGAAAAATGATGATTTCTATATTTTTCCTAGCGTAGCGTGATTTCTACTCTCCCCAAACAAGTTTGTCAGGTCCTCAAGCTTGAATTCTCACTAACGATGTCAAATCCTCGAATTTTAGAAAATTCTCCATGACTGATGCAAAAGTGCACGTGTGTACAATGGTGTGATACTTACTGAATAAAAATGTGTCAGGTCCTAGAGATTTTCTCTCACTGACAATAATGATTCAAAATTGAAATGTGCTTATGCAACGAAAGCAATCATGACAAGGTTGAACGATGAGGTAATTAGAGTTATAACATTGTAGGAACTTCATTAAATCTTATTTGAAATTTTTTTTTAGAGTTCGAAAAAGTTTGAGTGTCGTTTATCGGACTCGAGTCTATTGTAGCCACGCTTCTCGGGCTAAGGAACTTAAACAATCCTGTTAATTCATTCTATGATTCAAAAAAAGTTGGATTCTCGTTTCTCATATTCGAACTTATTAGAGCCACGCTTCTCGGGCTAAGGTTTACAAGAACTTAAACAATCCTATTAATGCATTCTATGATTCATAAAAAGTTGGAGTCTCGTTTCTCGGACTCGAACTTACTAAATCACGTTTCTCGGGCTTTGATTTATAGGAACTTAAACAATCCTATTAATTCATTCTATGATTTAAAAAAAGTTGGAGTCTCGTTTCTCGGACTCGAACTTACTAAGCCACGTTTCTCGGGCTTAGATTTATAAGAACTTAAACAATCCTACTAATTCATTCTATGATTCAAAAAAGTTGGAGTCTCATTTCTCGGACTCGAACTCACTAAGCCACGTTTCCGAGCTTAGATTTATTGGAACTTAAATAATTCTATTAATTCATTCTATGATTCAAAATCGAGCTCAAAGTTTGGAAAATCGAACCTTTATTGACTTATCATGCATCTGGATTCATAATTATCATTGGACTTCATCGGACTTTTAAGTAAGATTTTCCTTTTTATCATGTGATTAAAAATAAAACTTTGGAGTTAAATGACTTTCAAAAATGCCCCTAGTTTCAAGGTTGGCTTTAACTGGAACTTAACTATGAGACTGATGGAATGGATTACGCTTGAAAATTATGGACTCTAATGTATGACAGATAGAACAACTGACATTCCCTTAAATTTAACACTCTTAAGATGATCATATGTGCAATAAGGGATTAATCATTTTCTTTCGAATTTCTTTTGAAAAATGCTTGAGTTGGACTTAAAAAAATCTTGATAAATATTAGAATATAAGATCTTTCTATTCAAAGTGGTTGATGATTCTACATCTTCCATTAGCGAACACTTGAACAAGTAAACATACTCTTGAAGATCTTACAATGTTCAAGATGATTTCTGATTTTTTCGATTTCAACATTGCCTTCGTCGGATGTGAGCTCTTGACTGAAAAATGAATGTTGTGACTTGCATGGTTCTGCATTTCCTAGTTTTTACACAAGATTCTTTCTGAATTTTTCTTCTAGATGGGACATTTTCTCTCATTTGATGATGCCCTAATTTTTGCTTAGGTTACCTTTCCAGGTTTTCAACTTAGCAGGTCTTTCTTTTCTTTTTCTAAAGATGCCTTGCTTTTTGCCTAGGTTGTCTTTTCAGGTTATCAACCTAGTAGACTTTCTTTTTTATGATTATGCCATAACTTTTGCCAAAGTCGCATTTTCGGGTTTTCGACTTAGCGGGTTTTTTTTTTCTCGATGATCTTGAATATTCAATTCGACAGCTTCTTGGTTCTCTACACTTTAACCGAGTCAATTAACATTCGGGAAGACTTAATAGGTGGGCTTAGGACATGGTTTAGAAAGAAAGGGTAAAAGGCTCGACTTTCCAAAATGCCCTTAGTCTAATATTCTCCTTTTTTGTGATTTTTTTCTGTAAATTCTTTTGACTCTTTTTTTTAATGCCCCTAGTTTGGCATTCTTTTCTTTTCTGTCAATTTTTTTCTAATGCCCCTAATTTGGCATTCTCTTCTTTTGAACATTTCAATAGGGATTTTTCTTTTGGATGACATTTTTCTTAAGAGAATACATTTTTTTGCGTGATCGGACTAGAAGTAACTTCTCAAGTTGCCTACGTATCCCAAATATTTCTTTTTTCTTTTAGGATCAGCTTAAAACGTAGTTCATACTTAGACTTCCCTCCCGAGGTTGGTTAGTATGGTTTAGAAAGAAGAGGCTATTGATTTTTTTTTTTAAAAGACTGCAAGGGGCTAAACAAGATTATCTTCTTCTTAGTAAGACAAGAAAATGATTTGACCAAAGGAGGCCTCCTTTGGTCAAATGCTAATTGATTTGGTCAAGATTCTAGGAACTCGATGTTTTGATTGCTCTGTCGAATACAATCTTCTTTTGAGAATGAATATTTTTCAGTCTTCTTTTGTGAAATCGAGTATGATCAAGTTTTCTGTATTCGACTATTCAACTCTTCTAGAACTTGAGAAAATATTTTATTTTTTTATGAATAAGAACTTTCCTCTCTTGAGTGAAAAACATGGTAGATCCACTTGTAGGTCTTAACACCTTTGTCAATGGTTTCAAGTACATGATACTTAACCGATAATCTTTAATTTGAAAATCACCCTTAACTTTATGTCTTGATTTATTTTGGTGTAATCTATTCTAATGAGACCATGCAGGAACATTGTTGAATTTCTCAAGTAAATGTACTATTCTCTCATGTTCCCCTAAGGATAATGTATCACCAATTTGTATTTCTTGAGTATATTCTTTAATTCCAATATTTATTAAGTTTGATTAGTGAGCTCTAAGTCAATCATCATGTTAGATATTATGCTCAAATCATTATTACACATATGATAATCAGAAGCTTCTTTATTCTATTATAATTAAAAAAACATAGGCTGATGAACTTGACTAAACTCAAAAATTAAAGAGAGACTAAAGTAACTGAAAAGACTGACGAAAACTAAACTGAAACTAAAAGAAAACTCAGGGATGCTTATTTACAAAGCGGGGAGATCCTTATGGGCGGATGGACATATGGTGTAAGGGTAGACTTCTTGAACTTTACATTAGTACTTTGCCTAGATGACTCTTTTTTACGGACCCAAAGTGATATAGACAGGGGGTTAGAACGTCTAGGAGCAATTCTTACTTGAGTGGCAGTACACCAAGATTAACCATTGATTCTGAATGTTTGACTCTTAACCACATGATTAAAATTTTGAAATTAGCCCAAGTCCGGTGGGAAATATTAAATCCAAATGCACTATAAGTCTATAGTGACCCAGAAGGTGAGAAAGGTTAGAAATGAGTCTACCCTTGATTGGTATTAAGCCTTTGATCAGACAAAATAATTTTACCCTAAAATCGAATCTTTTTTGTATAAAATAGTCTGAATATTTGAAACTAAAACCAACTGATCCAACCGGTTTAGTATTAATCAGTTTGATGTATTTGTCGATTAGGCCAATTGATTTACATTTCACACATTGGGTTAGACCGATATTGCGGGTCTAGTTTGAACGGTCTGGATCGGTCCGCACACTTATTTGTTGGTTGGATTGATTAGAGCAACCTAGGAACACCCATAGTCAGTTCGAGTTGTGACCTATATGAAGGTTCCTAAACTCTAGGTTTACTACGTGTAATGCAATTTATCTGGCTACCTTTGCCCAAGTGCACCTATATACCTCTCGAGCGTACTCAATCAGACAGTGTGTGGTGACTTTGTTTGATATACCGTATAGGTGATAATCTAAAACTCTAACCCATTTCTCTGAAGTCAAAAGTAGCTAGTTTAATCCCCAGTTGAGAGGTGACACATAGTGTTGAACAAGGGCCCTCTTAAATACCTCTCGTCTAGAATAGACGTAGTCTATCCCCCTCATATAGTAGGGTACAACGGGGCAGGATCTTGCTTAAGCACCGATTTTGACCAAGAAGTGCAATTGGTGAACTTGGATTATCTTTGATATACCGTATAGGTACGAGTCTAGGGTTGTACCTTTCATAAATGGTTTAGCATCCCACGAGGGGACCGACCATGTACTAGTACTACATTGGCAATTGGGACATGTGATTATGCGACTTACAATAGGATAAAGGCTCAGGTCGCTCCAGCATGGGTGCATCGATATACCTTTCAGAATCACCTGATCAAACAGTACTAATGTCTCAGTTTTATATACCCTAAGGTACATGACTGGAATTGTGGTTTTAATGAATGACGTCGCATCTCCGAAGAGACTAGGCAACGCACTAGTGTCACGTTGGTTATATGGGACATGCAAACGTGCAAAACGATAAACATGCTAGTGGTGTGTGCAAAACAGGGTAGGGTGTGCTCGGGGCCTTTTTCAAACAAATAGGCCCATGGGCCTGATCATATCATTACAACGTGGGTATCACATGAATATTATCCAAAACAAATACCAATCCAATCACATCATTAAGATAAAAAATAAACACATCAAACATATATCAAGAGCATGGCAATATTAGATAGGCGTTCAACATAAGGGCTAATAATCGGATTCGATCGTTTGAACAAGCATACAATTCTTAGTCCAACCCAAATTTTTTTTTTTACGGTCCAATTAAAGGTTACTTTGGACTATCCAAAATAAATTGAGATTTTATTGAATATTGAATCGAGGATAAGATGATAATCGTTGAGTTAAGGGATGATAACTTTTTTTTTTTTTTAAACAAATTATTATTATTTTACAATTTTTTATTGGAATCCTCTCCTCATCACGAACAACATTAAAAAAAGAAATTTTTTTTTGTTTCTTAGCGCATCACTCACAAATAATTTATTTGAGAAGAAGATGAAAAATAAAAAATCGTTTTCTACTAACGGCACACCACGTATAAAAATAATTTTTTTTATTTTTTTGTGATATTTTATTGAAATCCACTCATCACGAATAACATTAAAAAAATTAATTTTTTTGTTTCTTAGTGCGTCACTCAGAAATAATTTATTTTAGAAGAAGATGAAAAATAAAAAATCGTTTTCTCCTAATGACATACCACGCATAAAAATAAATTTTTTTTTGAATATTTTTTTTTGTAATTTTTTATTGAAATCTTATCCTCATCACAAACAACATTAAAAAAAATAATTTTTTTTCTTAGCGCATCACTCACAAATAATTTATTTAAAAGAAGATGAAAAATAAAAAATCGTTTTCTACTAACGGCACACCACGCATAAAAATAAATTTTTTTTTTGCGATTTTTTATTGGGATCCTCTCCTCATCATGAACAACATTAAAAAAATAATTTTTTTTCTTAGCGCATCACTCACAAATAATTTATTTGAGAAGAAGATGAAAATAAAAAATCATTTTCTACTAATGGCACACCATGCAGAAAAAAATATATGTTTTATTTTTATTTTTTTTGAAATTTTTTTCTGGCAATTCTCTCATCATCACGAACAACATTAAAAAAATAATTTTTTTTTTTTATTTCTTAGTACATCACTCACAAATAATTTATTTTCACAACTAATCACCTATGCATAGTAACGTGCTAAAAAAATTCATCTAAAGATTTTTTTTTTTGTTTTAAATTCATAACTCTCATCCTAACCACCATCATTCCGTCCTCAATTCATATATCAATTTGAATCTTTCATTATTTAGGGTCCACCAAAAAGTGACCCTCAATTGGATAAAAAAAATAAAAATATAATATCCAAAATCCAAATAAATGATCCACAATCAAGTCATAAAAAAAATAAACAAATGAAATAAATATAACTAAATAATAAAAAAAAACCTAAGTCATCCTGGCAATGCTCCCATACTTGGGATTTTTCAAGTCTGATCCTCAATAATGTCCAGTGGAGTCGTCACTAAAAGCGCCCTCGATCCGTGGGAAACGCAGATCCACTTTTGATTTTTGAGGTTTGGGAGTCGCCACCTAGTTATTACGGTCTAGGAATCGAACATTGACTCTAAAGGCAAATAACACTAATCTACGAAAGAAAATACAGGTCTGAGGATCACGTTACGGGGTTGGAAGGTGTTAGGCACCAATCCCACCTGGCAAACGCCGATCTTTACTTTTCCCAAATAAAATTACATTGCTAAAAGACCTGAATAAAAAATAAAAAAATAAGAATGAAAAATACCTGGATGATTACAATGATAGTTCCATCAGAGCTAACGGATAGATTCCTTGCTTTTGATTCCTTACTTCGTTTTCGTTACTAGATCCACTTCGGATCTCCAAGACGAAGTATTTTCTCCTTAGATCTAACTGCGTCCTAATTTTTGATGGATTTCTAGGTATTTTTGAAGGGTTTATGGGTAGTTTTTGAGTAAAAGTTGGGATTTGGTATTACGTAAGAAGTTAGGACTTCAAAATTAGGGTTTGGAAAAGGCTATGGAGACTTTTTGACTTACTTTTTCTAGGATTTATTTTTTCATACGAGAATAGGGTATGGAGACACCTATTTATAGATTTTTTAAAGAGTTTTTTAGATAGAGTTAAGAGTTAGATTATGTTTCTTTTAGATAGTTTTAGAATTTAATTAGAATTCTATTGGGGTTAGGGTTTGACTTTGATTTTATTAGATTAATTAGGATTTTGACTTAAGTCTTACTTGATTTACTAGAATTTAGGGTTTTGACTTAAGTCTTACTTGAATGACTTGATTTTAGGGTTTTGACTTAAGTCTCATTTAATTGACTAGATTTTAGGATTTTGACTTAAGTCTCACTTGATTAACTAGATTTTAGGATTTTAACTTAAGTCTTACTTGATTGACTTGACTTAAATTTTTTTTTTTTAATTTTAATTAGGATTTCAATGTACATTAATTAATTATTTAATTATTAATAAATTTAAAATTTTTAATTATTAAAATTGTAAAATTATCGTTTTACCCTCATAAATGACTTTTTATGTTTTAAGTCGTTTTTCAATGTTCGAGGATATTTTGGAATCGATTTTTCGTAAGGAATTCAATAAAAATATTGGTTTGTGTCATTTATAAAAAATTTTATACGAAATGGTTGTCAACTTATGAGGGGCATTTTCATAATTTTATCAAATTTTGTGAAAATTGATGAATTGATTTATTTGGTTTCGATTTATTATTTTATATGTTTGAAAGGGTTTTCCTAAGCATAATGTTGGCTCTAAGGATGTTTTGATATTGGTGTATTTTTGTAATTTGATCTTTTTTTAGTTATTTTTATCGTGAAGCTTCTTTTTGTCTTGAAAAATGATGATTTCTATATTTTTGGGGCACATTTTCCTAGCGTAACGTGGTTTCTACAGTTTTGTTAGTTTGAATACTTCATCCGAATTTTTGAAACATATCTAGTAACAAATAAAGCATTGGAATAACCATCCATCATTGGGAACCGTCGCAATCAGGTTGACGAGTTGATTAATCAAGCGAGTGCAAAAATGGGATGTCTACATGAGCATTAGAACTACAATCTTTAGTGGGGTCAGTTTCGTCCAGGATGTATATAGATTTTGGGGTTGAGTGTTGAGCTCTTGTTAGAGTGAGAGTATTTTTTGTAATCCTGTATTTTGTTGAACTTCTATACTCTGATATACTTACATGTTCATGTTTGCATTTCTGTATACAGGATTTGTTGGTAATTGGGTTATCAGGTTTTCAAGTTTCGTAGAATGCTAACATAAATAGAGGGAACCATGTCAAAATTTTGAGGTGTCACCTTATACCATGAGTTTTACCTTGGGTTTTGTGTTAGCATTTGGCGGGGCACCACAGACATGAACGCAAAGTCTGCAAGCTTAAAAAGTTCATTTATGGTTTGAAGCAATCATCCAGGCAATGGTACTTTCGATTTCATTGAGCCATTACTACAAATGAGTTTACGATGATGAAAAAGGACCATTGTGTGTACATTAAACAGAGTGGAAAGAGCTTCTTAATGTTGTCTTTGTATGTTGATGACATTCTGTTGGCTGGAAATGATATGGAGTTGATTGTCGCCACTCAGAAGTAGTTATCCTGAAATTATGAAATGAAGGATATGGGTGAAACTAATTTTGTATTAAGAATTAAGATTACTCATGATCGCTCAAAGAGACATCTTTGTTTGTCTTAGGAGACTTACATTAAAAGAGTGCTCGAGCATTTTCGTATGTAAAATTATAAACTCATAGACACTCCAGTCCAGAAGGGACATTCCTTACATCTTGGTCTTTGCCCTATGACAGATGCAAAAAAGGAAAAGATGGCACAAGTGTCTTATGCAAATGCAATTGAAAGTCTGATGTATGCTATGATGTGTACTCGACTGGATATTTTCTTTGTAGTAGGATTGGTCAGTCGTTATCAAAGTAATCTAAGAACTGCTCATTGGAAGGTAGTAAAGAGGATTTTTCGACACTTGTATAGGACGATAGATTATTCACTATAGTAATGCGGATTGGGCTAGTGATCTAGATCAGTGTAAATCCATATCAGGTTATGCATTCTTGCTTGGAGGTGGTATTATTTCTTGGTCTAGCAAGAAATAATCTTATGTTACATTATCCACGATAGAATCAAAATACATTGCATGTAGTACTACGGTTCAAGAAGTCATGTAGTTGAGAAAATTCCTTATTCGACTTAACATAGTGCATAGTACCTCACATCCTGTATCATTGTATTGTGATAGCATGGCAACACTAGCATATGTAAAAGATCATAAATACCATGGAAAATCGAAGCACATCGACATTTGCTACCACTACATTCGAGACATGGTTGCGTAGAAGGAGATAGTTTTATCACATATTTATTCAGATCAGATGGTCGTGGATCCTCTGACTAAACCTATTCCCCGAGACATTTATCATACTCATCTTAGGAGTTTGGGACTTCGTAGGTGTTGATATGTTATTGTAATAGATTTTTTGTTTTATTACTATTGGATATTTTCTTTTTTTATACAGATATTTTTTTCCTTCCATTTGATTAAACCATCATTATATTGCATTCTTTTTTAATTATCTTATGCCCACACAATTTTAACTATGTTTTTGAATATGGATTTGTTTTTCGCCATAAAGCTAAGGTTATTCACTCACACAATGATAGCCCTAGTGCATAAAATACGAGTAGGAAGGTATTATATAGACAATTAAATCATAAAGGCTAGACCAATTTATAAGGCGCAGTGATTACGAGTTTGATAATTATATTATTGTCACATCAAATATTGTCAAGATGAGATTCATAGGAATCGATTATGATTCATAGACTTGTAGAATCATAATGCTTGGAAAAGCCAGATCTGAACTCTATTCAGGTGTTTTGGTAAGCAATTGGATTGGGAAGTTCCGGTTAGGCGCTCACAGTGTGACTAGACTTAGATCTGTATGGTGTTGAGGTTGATGAACTCTTGAGAAGCTCCATCATAGCATGTAAGTCATAGTACATGCACTATTTATTTTTGACCTTTATTATTACCAATCTGAGTAAGTGAATGATTCCATGTTTCCTTACTGTGTGAGTATTTTGAATAATTAGGTAATTGTTGTGCCCTTAGTAACTTATGACTAGGATTGATAAGGTCTAATGGAACATGACTGGAAAAGAAACTTAACCAATACTAAACAACATGAGGGCTTGAGGAAGATTATTTGGCATCACATTCTATTGATAGATTGTACACAATGACTAGAGCTTGTGCCGATACTGATATCTCTACTTTCAAAAAAAATATATATATATATATATATATATATATATATATATATATATATATATATATTGTATATTCAATTAAATGTATAGATTTACAAATTATTTTTTTAAAGAAAGTGTAGACACCCCAATTTGAACGAGCCTCCACTCGAAAGGGCCCAAAAATATAAAATTTTCAATAAAAATTGCCAACGGGCCTCAAACGCACAAATTAATCCAAATATGGCATTTTGATCGAATTGAGGCCCCTGAGACCTTCTAATGGTTTAGTGGGCCCATCAAAGAGATTTAACCTACCCTACACCTTCCCAACCTTCATCGCTCCATTCCCAAACCCAAAAATAATCGATTTTCAATAAAACTCGCCAACGGGCCTAAAAAGGTCGACTTACCAACATGTGGCATTTTTGAATCAAATCAATATTTTCAAAAACTCAAAAAAATAAATAAAATAAAAAAATGAGACTAGGGATACCTATCATTTCCTCTACCCTCACCGCTCCATCGTCAAAACGAAAAATACTCTAAGCCTATTTACAGCCCACTAACCTTCATCTCTCTAAAATCAATCCCTCACCTTACCCCTTAACCTAAACCTAACTCCAAAATATCTCCAACATGCCCAACTCTACCCTAAAACAAACCCTACCCCATCTCAAAATACTTACAACCTTTCTAAAACCTAAGCCCAAACCTATATCCAATTCACATCTAACCCATAATCCTAACCCACAAATCACTACCGACATCAATCAATCACCATCTTGATAATCAAATATGACACATGTCATCACCCATCTCACCTCCCTCATTCAACTACCTACCCCCATTAAACCTCATCTACCCACACATCAACCCTTCACATTTTCTCTAAAAACTCACATCAACCCACACCCTCCCCTAACATATCTTCATTATTCCCTATAAACCTCCATTCTCTTAAATCAAACACATCAACCCACACCCTCCCCTAACCAACTCTTATAATTTCCTAACCCCTATTCTCTCAAATCAAATACATCAACCCACACATCCCCCTAACCTATCATCATCACACCTCCTCCTAATCTACCATCATCATTTCCTATAAACCCATCTCTACAACCTAAACCTAAACTCATCCTCTCAAATAAAACATTCATTCTCTCTCATCAATTAAATCTAAACCCTTAACCTCCACATATCTTGCCACATGTCACCATCTTCCTCACCCTCCCAACCACCCTCTTACACCCTCCATTCTCTTAAATCAAACACCACTCAATCAATCAACCACCCTCTTAAACACCCATCATCTCACCCCACTAAATACTTTACTCAAATGGTTTTGGTAAGATCCAAACCATTTGGATCAAAACACAACCCATTTACCCTCATTACATAATTACATCTCTCCCAACTCCTAATTTCATACCCCCACCTTTAAAACATATGACATTCTCTACTCTTCCCTACTTTACCCTATTATATCCCTAAAATAACCCCTCAACATCTATAAATACCCTCATCCTCTTCGCAAAAAAAGCTCCAACTCTCACTACTAACAACTAGCACAAATTCTCACCAAGTCTACCAATCATCTCTTATTAACTCCACACCAAGTCTCAATAAAAAAATAAAATCCCTACTCTCTCTAATCACCTCTTCCCATTCTTATAATCTCATATTCTACTAATGATTCAAGAAGACTCAAAGAAGAAGAAGGAAAGAAAGAAAAGAAAAGAACATATTGAAGCATCAATGTGGGTTCAAAGTACACCCCCCATTTTTTCTTCTCTACCTTCTCCTCATCCCTCTTCTATTATCCTCTCTCATCTTCATTTTGTTTTAGATGGACTTAAGATGAATAGCCCCCAAGGCAAAGATTTATAAGAATCATTTCCATCAATGGAATGATCCTATAATCGAGCTGAAAGCAAATCCCTACTTAGGGAACAAATGCACGACACATGGCACTTCATTGTTCATTTTTTTAAATCAAAATGATCGAGTTGAGTTGAGGTTACCGCCATTTGACGGGGAGAAAAGGGTGCCTAACACCTTCCCTTTTCTCCAACCGAGCCGCTTACCCCGAATCTCAAGATTTGATCCGTACCTTATCCATCAAGAATCAATAAACGTCAAAACGGCAATTTTTTAAAAAATGCACATCGGGTGACCATTCACACCCACTTACAATATGAATGGTGACGACTCCAATCCTTTGTAAATGTGGTCGTCGTAATGAAAAAATCACGTATCTACAGCTTGACGACTCCAATTGGAGATTAAAGGCTCTACCCTCGTGTCAACTCGGTCATTTTGAAAAATAAAAAAAAAATTCAAAATATTCTTATTTGCAAGCTAACATTATTTGTTGTATTTGTTGTATTTATTTTTTAGGTGGGTTTCTTGTTCTTTATTTACTCCCTTGGGTTAGGAAAAAAAAAAGAAAAAAAATCGATTTTTCCTTTATTTATCTGATTATATGTCTTTTAAGCATGCATATCATAAAAAAAATGAAAATTTTTTTTTTGGCCCAAGCCAAAAACCAAAGGCAATGTGCCTCAAAATGAGTGGAAAAAAATAAAAAAAGGGGGAAAAAATCGATTTCTCCTTTATTTCTCCGATTATGTCTCTTTTAAGCATGCATACCATAAAAAAATGAAAAAAAAATTTCTTTGGCCCAAGTCAAAAACTAGAGGCAATGTGTCTCAAAATGAAGAAAAAAAATCATTTTTCTTTTTTTTTGCCGAATGGACAGTCGAACTTAAACTGATTGTAACTTTCTCGTCTAATCTCCGATTAACTATTAGTGCATATCGATTTGGGTTAGAACAAAATTTTCTTTCAAATGTGACAACGTTAGCAAGATTTTTTCAAGTAAGAATTGAATTTTGAGCTTATTTACTATCGTTTACGCTAGCATTTCTGTTTGACGTCTTGTAGGGATACAAAATGAGTTTAAAAAAAAAACATAAGAAAATTTTTGGCCCAAGACAAAAACCAGAGGCAATGAATGTGCCTCAAAATGAGCACACACGATAAAATATCAAAAAAAAATTTATAAATTTTTTTTTGCTCAGTTTGTTCTTTACATCAGTCTTGACAACTTTTCTCTTGGACTTCATTTTTATTTTGAGTTTTAAAACTTCAAAATATCAAACGAATCACTTTTCGTTAAACTTAGAGCGTACCGCTCGCTACTTTTTGATTGATCAAAATGAAAATTCAAAACAATCATCGATTGGACCATAAAAAAATAAAAATAAAAAGAGAAGTCCTTTCATGATTAGTTCATTCGTAAAAAAATAAATAAATAAATGATGAAAAAAATCGATTGGTTGATGCTTAACTATGAATGTGCTACCCTTGTGGACTAATTATATAAAAAGCCATGGTTTCTATAGGTATATTTTAATGTGCCTACATGATCTTAATGTGGATGTAATGGATTTGGTAGTCTTTGAGCTATGTCGCATCCATGCAGGAATGGTTTGATCTGGCCAACAGGCCCACTCATTTGGAAAATGCCCCGGGCACACCCTATCCTATTTGCACACACCACTAGCACGTTTACTTTACTGCATTGCATGTCTCTAATAGCCAACGTGGCACTAGTGCGTCGCCCGGTCTACTCGGAGATACGACGTCATTCATGAAAATTACAACTCCAATCATGTACCGTAAGATATATAAAACTGGGGCATCAGTACCGTTTGATGGGGTAATTCTAAAAAGTATATTGATACACTCATGTTGGAACGACCTGAGCCTTTGTCCTATTGTAAGCCACACGGTCACATGTCCCGATTGCCAACGTATTAATAGTACGTGGTCGGTCCCCTCGCGGGATGCAAAAACCATTTATGAAAGCTACAATCCAAGAATCGTACCTATACGGTATATCAAAGTAATCTAATTGCACTTCTTGGTCAAAATCAATGCCTAAACGAGATCCTGCCCCGTCATACTATAGTATTAGGGGAATAGACGACATCTATTCTAGACGAAAGGTGACTTAAGAGTGCCCTTGCTCAGCATCATGCGCCACCTCTCAACTGAGGATTAAACTGGCTATTTTTTACTTCAGAGATTTGAGTTGGAGACTTAGATTATCACCTATACGGTATATCAAACCAAGTCACTACGTACCGTCTGATTGAGTACGCTCGAGAGGTATATAGGTGTACTTGGGCAAGGGTGGCCAGATAAATTGTATTGCACGTAGTAAACCTAGAGTCTAGAAACCTTCCCATAAGTCACTACTCGAACTTATAGTGGGTGTTCCTGGGTTGTTTTTCAGAAATGGACATTACAAATTGTTGAGATCAGGAAGTTACGGTTTTGTCTTCAAGATAATCAAACCATTTGTTTAACCTGATTCAAAACTATTATATCAATGGGTGCACCAATCCAATAAAGAATCCATTTTAAATTTGGTATTGATGCACAATTAACCAGTTCATCTCGATTTAACGATCACGATGGGCTGAACCATTTAAGTCAAAATGATGTTCAAGTTCTTTTTTCTTTAATTCGGGTCCCAACCCATTTCAAGAGAAGAAAAATATTTTTCAAAAGAAAATAAAAGGAAAAATGATTTGCAAAAGATTTATTGTTTGCACAAAAAAAATGACTTACAAAGATATGTTTTGCATGGACCTTGAAAATGTATTGAAATATTTTTTGTGTCAACACAGGATGCTAGCTGCAGGCAATAACCCAATCGACCAGTTGGTCAAAACAACCATCACGAGGATGCACACCATAGAGAAATTAAACTTTGGAAAATTCATGTTGAGATGCGCCCTGTACTTCCACGAGTTTGAGATAGATTGGAACCTTTTACGCGCTATGGCTAATCGTTGGAACCCTTATCTTCACATCTTCCACATTGGGCATATGCACTTGTGTCCTACTCATGAAGATTATTGTGGCATCATGGGGATATCTACTTCAAGTCCTCTAGTCAGGCCTTCATTGAAGACAGGATATTCTAGTAACCTCGCCATAGGCCTAAACATTTTAAAAGAAGAAACCAAGGTCTTAGTCCGTAATGGGAGATTGGATTTAGTACCCTTATTGAGTCCATACCACTCTTGTAGTCATCCCATCAATGTAAAACCAGAAGCCTGACGAGCCACTAGAGACTATCGGTTATATTTAGGGATCTTAGCCCAATACATGCTGACCTCCAAAAGTGAAGGTCAAACTGTTCCTGAGTCCTTCATAGACATAACTTTCCAACTCTCTAGAAAAGCCAACCCTGTACCTCTTATTCTAGCTGAAATTTTATCAGGTTTGGATGCCATAAAAAATGGTGAGGGAAAATGTTTCAAAGAAAGCCCTCACCTACTTTATATGTGGCTCTGCGACCGTCTTAAAATTGTGGACATTCCTTCAACCCTCGAGTATAGGCCAGAGTACTTTTCCAAGAGAAACATGTTAGTGCGTCACAACTCAGTCAAGGCTTGGAGAAAATGGATGGATTCTCGCCTTGCCCGTCATATTGGTTTAAGATGCCCTTGGTGGATGACGGACTACCCTATTTTAGGTATCAAAGGATCCTATTATGTCCGTTTGATTGGACTGGAGGAGACATCTTTTTACCAAACTGCCTTGATCCTAGAACAGTATGAAATACCTATAGAGTTTTCGCTACCTCAACACAAAGAATTCTTTCCTCCCGAACTATTGATTGAAAAGTTAGTGCATCTCATTGAGAAGGCTTGGAACAAGCACACCTTAAGATATCCAGATGGACCAGCAGAGTTCAAGAGCTAGTCGTTAGAACCAAGAGAAGCAAACCTAATTGTCATGACAATCCGGATGACGATCAAAACAAATCCAAGCGTCCATGTAAAAAAATCTAAGTCAGAGTTATTGAAAGTTGTTATTCAATGAAAATCTTATCTGTCAAACAATTTTCAATAATTCAATAAAATTTCCTTTAGTTTCTTTGTGAATAAGCATGGAATAAATTAATTATTTAATGGGTTGGTGTACAAAATTCAATCTCAGGATTCACCAAAATGTTATCAAAGGGGTAGCATAGTAATTGATAATCCACCTCAAATTGGTCCACTACCCATATCCATCTCATTTTGGGTCCACGACTCATATCCGATTTCGAATCAAGCCCATGGTCCATCAGTTAATCTACTTTTACAAAATGTCATATCGACTCTGTGTCGATGTAAGCTCCGTGCTGATGAAATCATTTTTAAATTTTATCGACTCTGCGTCGATGCCAGCTCCGTGCTGTTGAAATCGTTTTTAAATTTTACTGACTCCGCGTAGATGCCAGCTCCGTATTGATGAAATCATTTTTAAATTTTATCGACTCCGTGTCGATGCCAGCTCCATGCTGATGAAATCATTTTTTAATTCATACCGACTCCGTGTCGATGCCAGCTCCATGCTGATGAAATCGTTTTTAAATTTTACTGACTCTGCGTCGATGCCAGCTCCGTGCTGATGAAATCGCTTTTAAATTTTATCGACTCCGTATTGATGCCAACTCTGTGCTGATGAAATCACTTTTTAATTTTTACCGACTTCGTGTCGATGTCAGCTCCATGCTGATGTAATCATTTATAATTTTACCGACTCCGTGTCGATGCCAACTCTGTGCTGATGAAATCATTTTTAAAAAAAATTTACCGATTTCGTGTCGATGCCAGCTCCGTGCTGATGAAATCATTTTTAAATTTTACCGACTCCGTGTCGATGCCAGCACCATGTTGATGAAATTTATTTTTTAAAATATTTTACCGACTCTGTGTCGATGCCACTCCATGTTGATAAAATCTTTTTAATTTTACTGACTCCGTGTCGATCCCAGCCCCGTGCTGATGAAATTTATTTTTCAAAATATTTTCGTTTTTAAATTTTACCGACTCCGTGTCGATGTCAGCTTCGTGCTGATGTAATCGTTTTAATTTTTACCAACTCCGTGTCGATTGCCAGCTCCGTACTGATGAAATCTTTTTTTTTACCGACTCTGTGTCAATGCCAACTCTGTGCTGATAAAATCGTTTTAACTTTTACCGATTCTGTGTCGATGCCAGGTCCGTGCTGATGAAATCGTTTTTAAATTTTACCAACTCCGTATTGATGCAAGCTCCGTGCTGATGAAATCTTTTTAATTTTATCGACTCCGTGTCGATGCCAGCTCCAACTGATGTAATTCTTTTTTCAAAATATTTTGCCAGTCCCGTATTGATGCCAACTTCGCGTTAATGTCGGCTCCGAGCCGAAGAACTCTTTTCTTTAAAATTCGTTTACTTTAAATTGCGTTGTCCCATTTTTTCTTCCAGTATTGGGCCCAATCTTCCTTAGTAGGCTTATATCCTAGCTTGAATGTGCCGATGACTTCTTTGATAACTTGTTGCTTGCGACCTAGGCCCATACCCGGAAAAAACCGCATTTTCTTGAACATGTTAGCCATACAGCAATTGGACGTATTCTCAATAGGAAAATGTTCTTTCATGGAGTGATCCCATTGAACTGAGCAGATCTTCTCAAATTCAAACTCGTTAAGCTCTATCCCCTATTATTCTAGCTGAATCTCAAGCAACGGCTCATTATAATTATAATTAAACACTAACTCTATCTAAAAAGCACTTTAAAAAAATCTATAAATGAAGGTCCCTACAACCTATTTTCGTATCAAAAAATAAACCCTAAGAAAAGTAAGTCAAAAAACTTCCTTAGCCTCCTATAAACCCTAATTTTGAAACCCTAACTCCTTGCCTAACATCCATACCCCAACTTTAGCTCAAAAAATACTTTAAAATCCCTCAAAAACATCCATAAATCCATAAACAAATCAGAAGTATTCAAATCTAAGAAGAAGGTACTTCGTCTTGGAAGTCTTAAGCGAATCCGGTGACAGAACAAAGCGGGGAGTATTGTACGAGGAACTGTTCTATTAGATCTAAGGGAACAAAACCATTGTGTTGCAAAGGTAAATATTTTTATTTTTATTTTATTATTATTTATGTTTATTTAGGAATGTAATCATTTTTGGGAATCAGTAGAGACCGGCCTTTGCCGGGCGGGGTTGGTGCCTAACACCTTCCAACCCCATAATGTGATCCCCAGACTCAGTATTTTTTAGTAGATTAGTTATTTATTTATCCGTTTCGAGTCAATGTTCGATTCCTAGATCGTAATAACTAGGTGGCGACTCCCAAACCTCAAAGTCAAAAGCTGATCCGCGCACCGCGCGGATTGAGGACGCTTTCAGTGGCGACTTCGTTGGGGATTGTTGAGGATCAAACTTGAAAAATCTCAAGTATGGGAGCATTGCTAAAACGATCTAGAATATTTTTATTTATTTATTTATTATATTTATTTATTTGTTTTTTTTTTTATTGATCATGTGTTTGGACTTTGAATGTTTGGCTTTGGCATATTTTTTTTTCTATGGTTCAATCGAGAGTCACTTTGGGTGACTCTAAATAACGCTAAATTTCAAAGGGATAATTTTATTGAGGATGGAATAATAATTATTGGACTATAGAGATTGTTTAAAAAAAAAAATAAAGGGGATCTTTTACTAAGATATTATTTTAGGTGTAGGTCGATTCGTTTTTGGATAACAAAAAAGTTTGTTTTTTAACATGTATGGATTGTTCTTTGATAGCGGTTTTTTTTTTTTTTTTAAAGAATTTTTTTTTTATTTTCTGTGGGTGTGACAGCAAACAAAAAAAAAAGAATAGTAAAAAAATATAAAAGCTTTTGGGGCGCTGTTAGCAACAGTAGTGCATGGGGTTTTAAATCGATTTTTATAGGGGGTGTTGTTAATAGATTTTTTTTTCTTTTTTCCCACACCTTCATCTTCTCTCTTCGTTTTCCCCAAATTGCCAATTGATATAATCCCGATCTGAACTCCTCTTTGATCATTAAATCAATCATATTTTCGATCAATTCTCCTTCTTCTCTATCCACTGATACCGATTTTTTAACCTCTTGATTTGTAAATTTGATTCTTGAGTTAGGGTTTCCAAAATTTTCGTCTTTGATCTCAGATCTATTGATCTGCTCTTCTCTAATTTTTTTTTAAATAAAAAATAAAAAATACATAGGTTTCTTCCTTTCTCTCGGCCCTAATTCTGTAGATCATTTCGATTTTTTAAGGTTTCTGGGGTTTCGATTTTGATTATTTACTAAGTCTCCCATCAGACTACCTTTTTGAAGATCAAATATGGTATACAAGCGGTCTTTTGGTGATGAAGAGTCGTATGAGCTTTCTTTTAAGCATCCAAGACGTCTGAAACACATTAATCAATTAGTTATTTGTTGAGTCTGTGCCTTGCAAGAACATTCTTTTAAAGCTTCATACTTCAGTTGTTGAAAGTGTTGGTAAGTCTTAAGGTGAAGAGAAGTTCATAAATAATGATTATCTAACTTTCAGTTGGGGCTAATAAGGACTTTGAAACCAATGTTAAAGGCTGCCTTTCTAGCTTGTCGTGGGTCACTAACAACGCCAATGAAGAAATTTTCAAATCATAAATTGTTGTTTGGGCATCTGTCTCCTATAATGCTTTCGAACTGGACTGCCCCACAAAAGTAGCAGTTCAACATGAGGAGATCTATCCACCTCTTTTGGATTATAGTCCTCGAAAATTAGGTCATGTCAAACCACATCATCAAGATGATGTTCCACCATGGGACCAAAAGTTGAATCTTCGTTGGCTCTTGGACTAGGTTGTTCACCAAATACCCCAGACAGTAAAGGGAGTACAGTGATTGCATGTACATGATGAGTGTCTCCAAACACTCAATTATACGCACATTTTTTAGATATTTATCTTGATTTTTGTACCTATTTCTCTATATTAAGATAATAATCATGATAAGCCTCAAACCACCACGTTGCATGTTAATTAGGCTTAATTATATATAAATAAATTCATTTACTAGATAAATCTAATTACGTGTGTTTCTTGTGCAGAAAATCAACAATTTGGAATCAAAATCTCAAGGCAAAAGCATTTGGGCCCACTTTGGAATGCCCTAATCCTTAACTCATATTCTCCTCTTTTGTCTTTTTGTGCAAAGAAAAGTGGAGGCTACTTTTAGACTCTTCTACACACATTTTTCTCTATAAATAGAGCCTTCATTTCTAGAGAAAGGGTCCCATCTTGGTTCTCTTATCCAAGACTCCTTTAATCTAAGGCTCTTTGCCTATTCTCTTATTTTTTGTATTTTTATTTTTTAGTTATTTCCTTTTGGCTAATTAGTCTTGTAAGAAGTAGAAGAAGAAGAAGTTGTAATTTTCTCCATGAAATGAAGAAAAGTTCTTTCATCTCTCATCTTCCCTCTCTTGCAATGACATTAGGCTAAGTTCCCCTCCATTGGAGAGTGGAAAAACCTAGAGCAAGTTCTTGTGTTATTTTTAATTTCATGCCTTTCTTTTATTTAAAATGCTTATGAATTCTCTTTCAGTTTCTTGCACCTATTATTCTTAATATAGATACTTTATGCTTAGATTAGATCAAGATAAAGTATGCTTAAACTGGATAATTGGTAGTAGGAAGTTTTCAAAGAATTCTACTTTGTTTATGTTCCCTTATTTCATTTCATTTGCAAAACTTTCCGATTTAAGGAGCTAACACCAAGCCCTTACGATTGAGTTATAAAAAGGCTTGAAACTAAGAATTGCTCATCAACATGTTCTAGGTAGATCCACCTCTAATGGTGTTTTAATTTCATAAGTTTACTTGCTTTTAATTTCATTTACTTTAGTTTCTTTTCTAGTAATTTTACATTTTCTTATAAGTTCAAAAATACAAAGAAAAACAGTTTTAATTCCTTTTAGTTAATTTGAATTTTATCTTCTTAGCTTAACTCTATTCCTCCTTTCTTTTGGGTTCGATCCCCTACTTGCCCCACAAGTAAGGTAAACGTAAGATTATTATTAACTCCGGTGAGAAGACTAACGATAGTCTCATCAGAATTTTGGTGCCGCTGCCGGGGAAAGGTAAAGGTAGTAGTGGTAAGTTTTGATTTAAAATTTATTTTTTTCATTTTTATTTTATTTTTTTTTCTTTTGGTTTCTTTCTATAAGTTCAAGTGTTCTTGAGATTTTAAGAGAGAAGAAAGAAGAAAAAAAAACATTGAAAAAAAAAAAGTCATTCTCGTTTTCTTTTTCACCCTTGACAGCAGAACTTAAACTGACTGTAACTTTCTACTCCGATCTTTGATTATCTATTAGTGTATATCGATTTGGGGTAGAACAAAATTTTCTATAAAATATGACAAAGTCAGCAAGATTGTGGTAAGTCAGATTCTATTTTTGAGTCCATTTACTATCATTTCTGCTAACATCTCTGTTTTGCTTCTTGTAGGTGAACATTTTTTTTTCTTCTTTTCTTTCAATTTCCTATAATCTTTAGTTAGGTTTATTTTTCTGTTTTAGAAACTCTTGTATAGGATTTCTTGTAATCTTTAGTTATGATTGTAGAGCCATCATACCAGATCCCATGACCAATTACCAGCAGCCTGCCCAACAACAGTCGTCCTTAGAATCAATGATTGCCGAGTTGATAAGGCAGCAATAGCAGTTCATCCAAACTCAACAGCAAACCCATCAAAATCAAACTCAGATTAACCAGGTCACTGCGCAATCCATAGCTAAGATGGAAGTTCAGTTGGGGCAGTTAGCTATTTCCTTGAATGGGAGAGAGAAAGGTCAATTTCCTAGTCAGACTATCCCTAACCCTAGAGGTCAACCTTTGATTCCAAATGGATCAAAAGGTCAATACGAAGTAGGAAGCCATTCTGGAGCTCCACAAGACTCAGTCCAGGCTATCCACACCTTGCGTTCGGGAAAGAAGGTGGACAACAAGGTCCAACCTATTGACACGGGAGAAAAAGTCTTAGAAAAGGACAAAGTTCAAAAAAAAGCCATAGAGTCTCCAACAGAGAAGAAGAAAGATTTGGAAAATCCTCCTATCATTTTGCCAATTCCAAAAGCTCCATTTCTCCATCGTCTTAGAGATTCTAAAAAAGGTAAGCAGTTTGAGGGTGTCTTAGAAGTCTTCCAAAATGTGCATATCAATATCCCATTCCTAGATGCCATTAAGCAGATACCTTCTTATGCGAAATTCTTAAAGGATTTGACCACAGCTAAAAGGAAAACACCATTTCCTCGGGAAGCTATTATGACAGCCCAAGCTTCGTCACTCATCCAACAAACGATTGCACCAAAATTTAAGGATCCTGGTTGTCCGACAATTTCTATTCATATTGGAAATCAAGTGGTCGAAAAATGTCTCTTAGACTTAGGGGCCAGTGTGAACCTTTTACCATATTCGGTTTATAAACAATTAGGTTTGGGGGTTTTGAAACCCACAGATATCACGTTGAGTCTAGCCGATAGGTCCATAAAAATTCCAAAGGGTATAGTTGAGGACGTGATAGTTAAAGTCAAAGATTTCTATTTTCCTGTTGACTTTGTTGTCTTAGACACTGAGCCAGTCATCAATTCGAACAATCATATTCCTATCATCTTAGGACGTCCATTCTTAGCCACGTCTGACGCAGTCATTCGTTGTAGAAACGGAATTATGACTTTAGCATTTGGGGATATGAAAGTGAAATTGAACGTCTTCCACAATTTCCAAGGAATTGATGTAGATGATGGTATGGAGGAAGTGAACATGATAGATACGATAGTCAATCAAACGTATCAAGAATTAGGGTACTCTGATCCCCTAACGAAATGTTTGGCTCACTTTGGCCTTGACTTGGACCTAGAAGAGTCTATAAGCGAAGTCAATGCTTTGCTTGAATCTGTTCCACTCTTAGATTCTGTGCGGTGGCACGCAAAAGCTGAAAGTCTTCCTGTGCGCACATCCAATCTTGTTCCTTCTCATGTCGAGCCTCCAAAATTGGAACTCAAGTCTCTTCCAGAGACCTTGAGATATGCATTTCTTGGCAAAAATCAAATCTTGCCTGTGATCATTTCCTCTCACCTCAATGAAGTCCAAGAGGGAAAGTTCTTAGGAGTATTAAGGGAACATCAAGAAACTATTGGTTGGAGCATAGCTGACATCAAGGGACTTAGTCCATCTGTGGTAATGCACCACATTCGTTTAGAGGATTTTGCTAAACCTTCCTTAGAACCTCAGAGACGACTAAATCCTGTCATGAAAGACGTGGTTCGGATAGAAGTGATGAAATTGCTAGATGCGGTTATTATCTATCCTATCTCTGACAGTCGTTGGGTGAGTCCTATACAAGTAGTTCCTAAGAAATCTGGTATCACTGTGGTAGTGAACCAAGACAATGAATTAATCCCCACTCGAGTCCAAAATGGATGGAAAGTGTGTATCGATTATAGGAAACTCAACTCGATGACTCCTAAGGATCATTTCCCCTTACCTTTCATTGATCAAATGTTAGAGCGTCTAGCATGACATTCTTATTATTGCTTTCTTAGATGGTTATTCTCGGTACAACCAGATACCTGTTGCTCCAATCGATCAAGAGAAAACAACGTTCACCTGTCTCTTTGGAACTTTCGCGTATCGTCGCATGCCTTTTGGATTGTGCAATGCACCCGCTACTTTTCAACGGTGCATGATGAGTATATTTTTTGACATGCTAGAAAGATATCTCGAAGTGTTCATGGACGTTTTTTCAATTTTCGGACCAAGTTTTGAGGAATGTCTCCATCACTTGACTTTGGTTCTTCAACGTTGCAAAGAGGTCAATCTAGTCCTCAATTGGGAAAAATGCCATTTCATGGTAATATCGGGGATTGTGCTAGGGCACATTGTTCCTGCTAAAGGGATTGAGGTAGATAAGGCAAAGGTAGGTCTAATTGAAAAATTACCACCTCCTAGAACGGTCAAAGAAATTAGGTCATTCCTAGGCCATGCGGGTTTTTATCTTAGATTCATTAAAGATTTCGGGAAAATCTCGAAGCCTTTATGTGAGCTATTGGGAAAGAATGTTCCTTTCGACTTTTCAGAGTCATGTCTCTCTGCGTTCAACAAGCTCAAGTTCGAGTTAACCTCGGCACCCATTATTCAACCTCCAAACTGGAGCATTCCATTCGAAGTTATGTGCGACGCTTCAGATTATGCAATAGGCGCTGTTTTGGGTCAGCGAATTGAAAAACAACCTCATGTTATCCAATATGCTAGTAAAACCCTTAACGATGCTCAGCTTAACTATTCTACAACGTATAAGGAAATGCTAGCAGTGGTCTATGTCGTTGAAAAATTCCGCCCCTACCTTATAGGATCTAAAGTTGTGATCTACACAGACCACGCAGCATTGAAGTACCTTCTATCAAAGAAAGATGCTAAAGCAAGATTAATCCGTTGGATTCTACTTCTACAAGAGTTTGATCTCGAGATCCGAGATAAAAAAGGGGCAGAAAATGTCGTAGCTGATCACTTGTCTAGGATAGTTAACAAGCCATCCGAGGAATCCTTACCCATCTCTGAATCCTTTCCCGATGAGCAACTTATGCAAATCTCTCAAGCCAATGCTCCATGGTATACGGACATTGTCAACTACCTAGTTACAGGTCAATTCCCAGTCGAAATGACTAGTCAAGAGAAACTTCGTCTTCTGTCAAAAACAAAATGGTATTTTTGGGATGAACCATACTTATTTAAGTATTGTCCCGATCAAATCATTAGACGTTGTATTTCAACCTGTGAGCAAGTCAGTATCCTAGAGTTTTGCCATAATCATGCCTGCGAAGGGCACTTCAGTGGTAAGAAGACCGCTATGAAAATCTTACAATGAGATTTTTTCTGGCCTAGTATTTTTCGTGATGCCCACGAGTTTAGCAAATCTTGTGATAGATGTCAGAGATTAGGAAAAATCTCTAAGAGAAATGAAATGCCTCAAAATCCTATCCTGATCATCAAAATTTTTGACGTGTGGGGTATAGACTTCATGGGACCCTTTCCTATCTCCCAGGGTTACCAATACATCCTACTTGCCGTTGACTATGTGTCAAAATGGGTCGAAGCTATGGCATGTAGAACTAACGATCACAAGATTGTGATAAAATTCATCAAGGAGACGATTTTTTCAAGATTTGGTACTCCACGAGCTATCATAAGTGATGGTGGCTCGCATTTTTGCAACAAGATATTTGCTGCATTGATGAAGAAATACCTCATAACGCATAAGGTTGCCACACCTTACCACCCACAAACAAGTGGGCAAGTAGAGATTTCTAATAGGGAAATAAAGACTATCTTAGAAAAAACAGTCAATCCTTCAAGGAAAGATTGGTCTTTGAGATTGAGTGATTCACTCTGGGCTTATAGGACTGCATTCAAGACACCCATAGGGATGTCTCCTTACAGGTTAGTTTTTGGCAAGGCCTGTTATCTCCCTGTAGAACTAGAACATCGTGCATATTGGGCGATCAAGCGCCTCAACTTTGATTTTGATAAAGCCGATGAGAAGCGAAAGTTACAACTAGACGAGTTAGAAGAGATTAGAAATGATTCGTATGATTGTGCCAAAAGGTACAAAGAGCGTACCAAATTCTTTCACGATATGCACATTCTTAGGAGGAATTTCATTCATAATCAAAGAGTTTTGTTGTATAATAATAGACTCCACCTTTTTCCAGGAAAACTTAAGTCTCGATGGATTGGCCCATATATTATCCAAACAGTCTACCCCCATGGTGCTGTTGAAGTCCTTAATCCTAAGGACGGATCCACTTTCAAAGTGAATAGCCAACATCTCAAACCGTTTCTCGAGTATGTTCCGCAGGAGGAAGTTTTTTTTCTCGATGATCCCGTCTATCAAAATTAACTATGTTTTCATCTAGCTAAAGACGTTAAACTTAACGCTTCTGGGAGGAATTTCATGCACTTCAAGGGACATTGTGTTAAATATCAACAGGACTATAAGGTCTTTCTCAGGTGCTATCTAACCCACTTCATTTCATTTTGTCAATTTCAATTTTACCTTTGCATGTATATGTTGAAATATTGAGGACAATATAATGTTTAAGTTTGGGGGTGTATGGGTTGGATTTCCACTTATTATTTTCTTCTTTTATACAAAAAAAAAATAATAATAATAAATTGAAAAATATTTGGTTGGCAACTTTGTTGTACTTTTCTCAAAGTCTTAGCTTGTATCTTTTAAGCACTTAGTGAAAATATTTAATCAGTCTTTCATTGGAAGCTATGATCTGGAGTCCCCATTTATATTTCTCTTAGGCAAAAATTAGAGCAAAGTTATATTTTGGTTTATAGTCACTTCTAATAAGGTTACCAAGAGTCTAGATTGTATTAAAAGAGCTTGTTACCTTCTTTCTACCTAGAGTTTAAGGAAAAACTAGGTTTGATGAACTTTAACTTCCTTATTCAATTGGTTGGTTGATTAGAAGAAAAACAGAACTGGATTGTATACACCTTGTACAGCAACCATTGAATTAGACTGGGTACCTTGAAAAGGGCTGCCTACTTTTCTTAGAAAAATAGTGAAGAAGTAATATAAAAAAAAAAAAAGTCAAAGATCCAAAAGTTTATGTAAAGTTTTAGTAGGGTGAAAGCCATCAAGTGTAAAAATGTGAGTATACTGGAATATCACAGATAAAACCCCTTAGAGGTATTAAAGTGAATATCCACACTTCTCACTACCCCAGACAGGATGCTAAGTTTAGAATTAAACCCTAAGTTACTCCAGTTATTCTTGAGTAGTTAGAAGGTTGAAACTCATTTTGGGAAATCGAATCTCTTAAATTTCTAAGTTAGAATCACTATCGCTCAAAGGTCAATTTAAGTCTAAGTTTTATCGTAGAGAAATAAGGGTTGGGACTCTATACCAAGCGGAACTTCTAATTGATTGACAAAACAAAAAAAAAGACTTGTGTTTTTCAATATAAGTTTTGATTTTGACTATTTTTACTTCAAAGTTGATTTCAAATTTTGTGGGTATATTTTCTGCAAACCCTCAAAAGTCAAACTCGTCCACTAGGGGTAACCTAGCGGTTTAAGGGCTTGCTGCATTCGTTAAATGCAGTCGAGGTGCCTGTGAAAGTGGCAGTTTTATTTTCTAGGGACTAGAAAGAGGTAAGTTTAGGGGTGTGATGAGTGTCTCCAGACACTCAATTATACGCACATTTTATAGATATTTATCTTGATTTTTGTACCTATTTCTCTATATTAAGATAATAATCATGATAAGCCTCAAACCACCACGTTGCATGTTAATTAGGCTTAATTATATATAAATAAATTCATTTACTAGATAAATCTAATTACGTGTGTTTCTTGTGCAGAAAATCAATAATTTGGAATCAAAATCTCAAGGCAAAAGCATTTGGGCCCACTTTGGAATGTCCTAACACTTTGGAATGCCCTAATCCGTAACTCATATTCTCCTCTTTTGTCTTTTTGTGCAAAGAAAAGTGGATGCTACTTTTAGACTCTTCTACACATATTTTTCTCTATAAATAGAGCCTTCATTTTTAGAGAAAGGGTCCCATCTTGGTTCTTTTATTCAAGACTCCTTTAATCTAAGGCTCTTTGCCTATTCTCTTATTTTTTGTATTTTTATTTTCTAGTTATTTCCTTTTGACTAATTAGTCTTGTAAGAAGTAGAAGAAGAAGAAGTTGTAATTTTCTCCATGAAATGAAGAAAAGTTATTTCATCTCTTATCTTCCCTCTCTTGTAATGACATTAGGCTAAGTTCCCCTTCATTGGAGAGTGGAAAAGCCTAGAGCAAGTTCTTGTGTTATTTTTAATTTCATGCCTTTCTTTTATTTAAAATGCTTATGAATTCTCTTTAAATTTCTTGCACCTATTATTCTTAATATAGATACTTTATGCTTAGATTAGATCAAGATAAAGTATTCTTAAACTAGATAATTGGTAGTAGAAAGTTTTCAAAGAATTCTACTTTGTTTATGTTCCCTTATTTCATTTCATTTGCAAAACTTTTCGATCTAAGGAGCTAACACCAAGCCCTTATGATTGAGTTATAAAAAGGCTTGAAACTAAGAATTGCTCATCAACATGTTCTAGGTATATCCACCTCTAATGGTGTTTTAATTTCATAAATTTACTTGCTTTTAATTTCATTTACTTTAGTTTCTTTTCTAGTAATTTTACATTTTCTTATAAGTTCAAAAATTCAAAGAAAAACAGTTTTAATTCCTTTTAGTTAATTTAAATTTTATCTTCTTAGCTTAACTCTATTCCTCCTTTCTCTTGGGTTCGATCCCCTACTTGCCCCACAAGTAAGGTAAACGTAAGATTCTTATTAACTCCGGTGAGAAGAACAACAATAGTCTCATCAGTACAACAACCTCTTTAGCCGAAGAAATTCAGGAATCTTCAATAGATCTTGATCTATATCTATGACCAATGTCCCTTTGAGTTTTATGACCACAATTCTCTCTCTCCCTCTCTATCTACACTTTATTTGCCTTCTCATATATATTTCTTCGTCAAGGGTTTTTATCGGTATTTGGTTTGAAACATTATTCTTCTGATTTGTTTTTTTTCACTCGTTGATTTGGTGAGATGTTTAGACTGCTCTAACTAATTTTTTTTTCTTCACTAAGGTTAACGGTTTTAATGTTGATTCGGAGTATTTGAAAAAAAAAGGGTTTTTGAAAGTAATGTTTTGATTTTTGGGGCGATTCGAATTTTTGGTTTTTTGTGGCAATGATGCTAAAGTTTTTTTTTTCTCTCTATCATCACACTAATACTTGTCGACAGCATACCACATTTTGATTTTTGTTTGATTGCAAATAAGCTGGTTGGGCAATAGAATTTTTTTTTCTTATGGGCTATGTTTTAATTATTATTATTATTTTTTTTGTAAAAAAAAAAAAAAGAAAAAAAGGGGTTTATGCTCCTTAACCATACAACCATCATTTTAGCCTCAATTTAATTTTCATTAAAATCCCAATTTGTTTAAGATCACCCCAAATAACCCTTGATTGGACCATATACCGAAATATTTTTGGAATTGTATGCATGATTCCAACGATCGAATCAGATTATTGATCTTTGTGTTAATTGCTTATCTAACATTGCCATTGAGATGTATGATGTGTTTGTTTCGATTTTAGTTGCAATCTAATAGGTTTTGAATATCTCGATTAATATTCATGTGGTATCAATGTATGATGATATGATCAAACCTATGGGTCCATTTGTTTGAAAAGCCCGAACACACCCCACCCTATTTGAACACACCACTAGCACGTTTATCGCTTTGCACGCTTGCATGTCCCATACCAACGTGACACTAGTGCGTGGTCCGGTCTCTTCGGAGATGCGACATCATTCATGAAAACAACAACTCCAATCACATACCTTAGGGTATATCAAACTAGGGCATTAGTACCGTCTGATCAGATGACTCTGAAAGGTATATCGATGCACCCAGGCTAGAACGACCTGAGCCTTTGACCTATTGTAAGCCGCACAGTCACATGTCCCAATTGCCAACGTAGTACTAGTACATGGTCGGTCCCCTCGTGGGATGCCAAACCATTTATGAAAGCTACAACTCTTAACCCGTACCTATAAGTATATCAAAGATGATCAAAGTACATCAATTGCACTTCTTGGTCAAAATCAGTGCCTAAGCGAGATCCTGCTCCGATGTACTATGGTACTAGGAGGATAGACTACGTCTATTCTAGAAAAGAGGTGATTTAAGAGTGTCTTTGCTCAAGCATCGCGCGCCACCTATGATCTGGGGATTAAACTGGCTGTTTTTGGCTTTAAAGAAGTGAGTTGAAGTTTTGGATTATTACCTATACGGTATATTAAACCAAGTCACCACGTACCGTCTGATTGAGTATGCCGAGAGGTATATAGGTGTACTTGGGCAAGGGTGGGCAGATAAAAAAATGCATTGCACATAGTAAGCTTAGAATCTAGAAACCTCCCCTGTAGGCCACGACTCAACTTAGCGTGGGTGTTGCCGGGTTGTTTATTGAATGGGACCTTGTGAATGATGAATGTGTGTGAATTATGTGAATGATCAAAATGTATATATGAAATTAGAATGTATGTGTAGACACCCCATTTTTGCACTCGCCTGATTGATCAACTCGTCAACCCCATTGCAACGGTTCCCAATGATGGATGTTTATTCCAATGCTTTATTTTGTTACTAGATATGTTTAAAAAATTCAGATGAGGTATCTCAAGCTAACAAAACCTTAGAAACCACGCTACTCTAGGAAAATATAACCTCAAAAATATAAAAATCATCATCTTTCAGATAAAAACAAACTTTACGATAAAAATCATTAAAAAATGACCAAATTATCAAAATATCCCTAACCTCAAAACATCCTTAGAGCTTACGTTACGCTTAAGAAAACCCTTTCAAACATATGAAATAACAAATCGAAATCAAATAAGTCATTTTGCCAATTTTCCCAAAATTTGACAAAATTACGAAAATACCCCTCATAAAGTTCATGACCATTTCGCACAAAAAAATTTATAAATTATAAAAACCAACATTCCTATTTAATTCCTTATGAAAAATCGATTCCAAAGCATCCTAGAACATCAAAAACCAACTTAAAATGCAAAAAATCCTCTCCGAGGATAAAATAATAATTTTATAATTTTAATAATTAAAATTTTCAAAATTAATAATTAAAACATTAATTAATGTAAAGTGAAATCCTAATTAAAATCAAGTAAGACTAAAATCAAAATCTTGAAGTCAATCAAGTAAGACTAAAGTCAATCTTAAAATCAATCAAGTAAGACAAAAGTCAAGAAATTAAAGTCAATCAAATAAGACTAAAGTCAAGATATTAAAGTCAATCAAGTAAGTCTAAAGTCAATTAAGTAAGAGTACAAAATCTTAAAGCCAATCAAGTGAGACTAAAAGTCAAAATCTTAATAGAATTCTAATTAAATAATAACTCTTTCTAAAACAATCCTAATTAAATAATAACTCTATTTAAAACAATTCTAATTAAAATATAACTCTACCTAAAACAATTCTAATTAAAATATAACTCTACCTAAAATAATTATAATTAAATACTAACTCTACAATTCTAATTAAATACTAACTCTATCTAAAAGGCACTTAAAAAAATCTATAAATAGGGGTCCATACAACTTATTTTCGTATGAAAAAATAGACCCTAAAAAAGTAGGTCAAAAAGCTTCCCTAACCTCCCATAAACCCTAATTTTGAAGTCCTAACTCCTGACCTAACATCCATACCCCAACTTTAGCTCAAAAAATACCTAGAAGCTCTTCAAAAAATACCCAGAAATCTAGAAAAAAAGTCAGAAGATTCAGATTTAAGAAGAAAATACCTCTGAAAGCGCCCTCGATCCGTGGGTGCGCAGATCCGCTTTTGACCCTTGAGGTTTGGGAGTCGCCACCTAGTTATTATGGTCTAGGATCCTAACGTTGACTCTAAAAGGTAAATAAACTAATCTACGAAACAAAAATACGGGTCTGAGGATCACGTTACGGGGTTGGAAGGTGTTAGGCACCAACCCCGCCCGGGCAATGTCGGTCTCTACTTATCCCAAATAAGACTACATTGCTAACAACAAAATCTAGATAAGAAAAATAACAAAAAAAAAATACCTTCAATACGCAAAGATCTTATTCCCTCAGATCTGACAAAAACTGCTCCTTGTACCGTACTCCTTACTTTGTTCTATCTCTGGATCTAATTTCCGATTTTCGAGGCAAGGTACCTCTTTCTTGGATCTGGATTCGTCGAATTTGTTATTGATTTTGGGGTGTTTTTGAAGGGCTTCTAAGTATTTTTCAAGCTAAAATTGAGGTATGGGTGTTAGGTAAGGAGTTGGGACTTCAAAATTAGGGTTTGTGGGAGGCTAGGAAAATTTTTTGACCTACTTCTCTTAGGATTTTTTATTTTATACGAAAATAGGGTGTGAGGACCCCTATTTATAAATAGAATTAGTGTTTAATTAGAATTCTTTTAGTTAAAGTTGTATTTTAGTTAGAATTGTTTTAGGTAGAGTTGTATTTTAATTAGAATTATTTTAGGTAAAGTTATATTTTAGTTAGAATTTTATTAAATAGAGTTATTATTCAATTAGGACTCTATTATGATTTTAACTTTTGGTCTTATTTGATTGACTTTAGTCTTAATTGATTAACTTTAATATTTTGACTTTAGTTTTACTTAATTAACTTTAATTTTGACTTTATTCTTACTTGATTGACTTTAATACCTTGACTTTAGTCTTGCTTGGTTGACTTTAATTTTTTTGAAGAACCCCCTCTATTATATCTTTAATTCTTTGGACCCCCAAATGGAGGGGTCCTTGAAGAAATATCTTGGCAACCCTCAACAATTTTGCCTAAGAGCCTAATTGATCGATTTTTTTGGTTTAAAATTTTAAATTAATTTTATTAATGTTTCACTTTAATTATTTAATGTTTTATTTATTAATTTCAAAATTTTTAATTATAAAAATTAAGAAATTACCGTTTTACCCTCAGAGAGGACTTTTTGAATTTTAAGTCAGTTTTTTATGTTATAAGATGTTTTAGAATTGATTTTTCGTAAGGAAGTCAATGGAAATATTGGTTTATGTCATTTATGAAATTTTTTGTGTGAAATGGTCGTGAACTTTATGAGGGGTATTTCGTAATTTTGTCGAATTCTATGAAAATTGACGAAATGATTTATTTAGTTCTGATTTATTGTTTTATGTGTTCGAAAGGGTTCCCTAAGCGTAATGTAGGCTCTAGGGATATTTTAAGGTTAGGGGTATTTTGGTAATTTGATCATTTTTTAATGATTTTTATCGTAAAGCTTCTTTTTGTCTGCAAGATGATAATTTCTATATTTCTAGGGTCATATTTTCCTAACGTAGCGTGGTTTCTACAATTTTATCAGTTCGAGATACCTCATCTGGATTTCTAAAACATATCTAGTAACAAAATAAAGCGATTGAATAATCATCCATCATTGGGAACCATTGCGATCGGGTTGACGAGTTGATTAATCAGGCAAGTGCAAAAATGGGTTGTCTACAGATGCCCCTCTTTGGCAGAGGGTTGAAGCAAACTAGATAGTAAATCTATTTTGGTAGATAGTGCGATATCCGAATGCCAAAGCTAGTGACAGTTCATTTTGCTGCCTGATTTAGCAATTCGTCAGGATGTTCGGATCCTTGAGCGTAAAACTCTCCTCGAACTAAAAAGTTGTCAGGTCCTTGAGTGTGAGCTCTCACTGACAGTGTCAGATCCCTGACTAAAAAGTACAAGTATGAGTATGTGTACTGTGTGAAACTGAGTAAAAATTGAGAAAAAAAATTGAGCATAATCTGAGCAAAAGTGAACATAATCTAAGCAAAATTTGTATGTCTTACTCTACCTACCCTGTGTGAAAAAGTAATGAATTTTTTTTTTTGGAGTCCTACTCTACCTATTCGGGGTGAAAGAGTAATGAACTTATTTTTCTGGGAGTCCTACTCTACCTGCTCGGGGTGAAAGAGTAATGAACTAATTTTTTTGGAAAGTTCTACTCTACCTACTCGAAGTGAAAGAGTAATAAACTAATTTTTTAGAAGTCCTACTCTACTTGCCTAGGGTAAAAGAGTAATGAACTATTTTTTTTTTGGGAAGTTCTACTCTACCTACTCGAAATGAAAGAGTAATGAACTAAACTTTTGGGGAAGTTATACTCTACCTGCTCGGGGTGAAAGAGTAATAAACTAATTTTTTTTTGGGAAATTCTACTCTACCTACTCGGAGTGAAAGAGTAATAAGCTAAACTTTTTAGAAAGTTCTACCTACCTGCTTGGGGTGAAAGAGTAATGAACTAATTTTTTTTTGAAAAGTTCTACTCTACCTACTCGGAGTGAAAGAGTAATGAATTAATTTTTTGGGAAGTTCTATTCTACCTACTCGGAGTAAAAGAGTAATGAACTAATTTTTTTCTTTTGGGAAGTTCTACTCTACTTACTCGGAGTGAAAGAGTAATGAACTAAGCTTTTTGGGAAGTTCTACTCTACCTACTCGGAGTGAAAGAGTAATAAACTAATTTTTTGTGAAGTTTTACTCTACCTACTAGGAGTGAAAGAGTAATGAACTAATTTTTTTTTTAGGAAGTTCTACTCTACCACCTACTCGGAGTGAAAGAGTAATGAACAAATTTTTTTGGGAGTCCTACTCTACCTACCCAGGGTGAAAGAGTGATGAACTAATTATTTTGGGAAGTTCTACTCTACCTACTCGGAGTGAAAAAGTAATGACCTAATTGTTTTGGGAGTTCTACTCTACCTGCCCAGGGTGAAAGAGTAATGAACTAATTATTTTGAGAAGTTCTACTCTACCTACTCGGAGTGAAAGAGTAATGAACTAATTTTCTTTTTTAGAAGTTCTACTCTACCTACTCGGAGTGAAAGAGTAATGAACTAAGCTTTGAGTGAACAAACAGAGGATTAACCTCGTATTTGAAAATAAAAAGTTGGATTTTATGAAGGTCCGGTAAACATTTTAACTCTCTTTGAATCCGAGGAGTTTTCAAAATTGCTATCAAGAAGGTAACCTTTAATTCAAAGTTAACCTTATCCTTTGGGGTTGAAATTGACCAGGCTTCAGAACTAAAATGCCCCTAGTTTGACAAGGAATATTACACTAGGGATAATTGAACATAATTTAAAAACAAAAGCCTCTAATATAAGGGGGGAAACTGTACTCTTTAGAAAAAGGAAGTGCCCTTGTTATGAAAGTTTGAAATCCTTGATTACCACAAGCACAACAAAGGTTTAACTTTTAATTTTGACTTTTTATATTGAAGATTTTGAGTCAGGCTCAAAGATATTGGAACAAAATATTTCTTTTTGAAATTCATCATAGAATTTGTTCTTTATCCCCGTCGGTTCGCTTAGGGATATGAAACTCTTCAGATTAATCGTAGACAAGATACTTGTATCTACTGAGTCTATATTTGGTTCAAATTTGGTATTGAAACTTGATCATTCGGACTTCTAATGTTTCGGCTTGGACTGCCTTTTCAGCTTCTCAACTCAACGGAGATTTTCTTCTATTTTTTGATTGCTCTAAGTTTTGCCTAGATTGCATTTTAAGGTTTTCAATCTAACGAGCATGCTCTAGCTTTTGCCTAAATCACCTTTTCAGGTTTTCAATCTAGCAAGCTTACAATTTTTTTCTTTTCTTTGTTCTTATTGTTGCCAAGGGCGTCCTTTCAGATTTTCAACCTTGCGAGCTTGCCCTAATTTTTGCCTAAGTCGCCCTTTTGGGGTTTCAACCTAGCAGGCCTTTTTTTTCTTCTTTTTCTTTTCTTCATGTCTGAACTTCTGGAGTTGCTGTCTGATCATGCTTTGCTATCTTCCTTGACTTTTCGCACGGTACTTAAGAGGACTTTCATAGGTAAGCTTAGGACTGGGTATAAAAAGAAAGGGATTTTGAGGCTCAAAAACCCGAATGCCCCTTGTATGGCATTTCTTTTATTTTACTTTGAATTTTCTTCCCCATTTTGAAGATATTTCTTTTTCTTTTGAACTTTTTCTTTTTAGATTTTTTCTTTGTCGATGAATCTATTTTTTATTTTAATGTAGTCGAGCTTGAAGTAACTTCTCAGGTTGCCTACGTACCCTACATTTTTGGGATCAGACCAAAACGTAGTTCGGATCATCCCTCCCCTAGGTTAGGTGATCGGGCTGAGAAAGAAAAAGGCATAATTTTTCTTTTTGAAAAGGCTGCAAAGGGGTTGAGAAAGGATATATTGAACTGGGTAACAGGAGAATTGATTCGACCAAAGACAGCCTCCTTAAATGTAGTACCGTTTGATTTGGTCAAGGTTGGTTGGTTCTGGTAATTATATTCCATCATGATCTTGAAGCCTGACAGCTTTTCCTGGTAATATTTCATTGATGATAAACGGACCTCCCTGATTTGGTTTGAACTTCCCTCTAGCGTCAAAGATAGGTACTCGATTCTCTTTGAAATCTGGTGGTTTTTCAAAATAGTGTTTCCTTACTAATGGATGAATCTCTCCAATTAAGTTCAAACTTCCTCCTATGGTCGAGGAGAGGTGGTCAATTTTCGAAGTCTGATGGTTAAATCCTTGGCTTGCAAGTGGTGAACTTTGACCTTCGTGCGGGTGACTCTTCTCTGATAAGTTTGCACGTGGTACAAAACTCTGAGTTATTTTTCTTCAATTAAGTTTAATTCTACGTTGGCGAACCCAATCTGTTTCTAACAATTGATTTTCTTTGAAGACCTTGAGATACGGGATTTCCACTTTAACCGGTAAGATTGCTTTCATATCATATACTAGAGTGACTTTAGTGGAAGACTGCATTGAAGTGCAATTTGTCCATAGCACAAATGGTAAATTCTCTGGCTAATGATGTGTGATTGACACATTTTCACGATGATTGTCTTGAGATTTTTTCTGGCTGTTTCAACTATTCCATTAGGCTGAGAACATAGGGGGATGATTTGTGATGCCGGATCCTGAACTTTGAACATAGAGTAATAACCTAAGCTTTGATGTACGACCCATTATCAGAGATCAATACCACTTCAACTGTTTCATTAGTCTGAGAATGGTAACCTATTCTGGGAGCACTATAATTTTGAGAACATATTACTTGATCTCATTTTATCAAGTCAGTATCTAATCCGTGTCAGAAAATACCCAAGCTTGCACCTAACATATCCTCATAGGCCCAGGCGAACAAGTCTTTTGAAATTTTCGAGAAAACTCATTATCCCTTTGTGTTTCTCTGGGGATAAGTTAGTTCCAATTTGAATTTCTTAGGAATTATTTTTGTTCCGAGGTCAATGACCTTTGCTTCCTCGAGCAAGACATTTATCTTCTCATTCAAGAGGAGGTTCCTTATTAGAGGAATTTCTCCTTAAAGCCAGTTATTAGTTAATTCGTTAGTGCGCTTAAGGTATTCAAAAATTTTCTTTATTCAATTAAATTTAGATAGGGCGACTGACACCATTGCAGACTTGACAAACTAACTTGACTAAAACAAAATAAGAAATAAAAAGACAAACTTGATTACTGAATTGATAGAAAAAACTGGACTCAAGACTCATAAACAACTAAAGACAATTACCCACGATGGGCTTGATTACAGACTGAGAACTCGAGAAATTATTTCCAAGCGGTTGGGCTGAGTCTTCTTCTTCAGATTCTTTGCATTCTTCAGACTTATTTCTTCTCTTTTGGCCAAGACTGCATTTGGTGGTGAAAACCTCATTAAGGACCGTCACTCTGGTAAGAGTGGGGCTATGAGGTTTATAATTGACTGATCGGATGAGAAGGATTGGGTCAAACGAGAGTTGAGTATTGGATACAATGTTCAAAATCTGAGGAGGTTGGTAAATGGGTAGAGGGTTGGTAGTAACATTTGACTGCTTAGGGGCAGGGACAGTAACTTTTTTGATGTCAATGAGGTCTTGAACTGTATGACGAAGAGCGTCGCAACGATCAGTAAGATGATCAGAATTTTAGTGAAACTCACAAAATAGGTTGGGATTGTGAGAAGTGGGGACTAGATTTGGTAAAGGTCAAGGTTGGAGAGGTGCAATGAGCCCTTTACTTAAAAGTTTTTGAAAAACAATGCTCAAAGGCATACCAAGATTGGTGAATTTCCTACGCGGTCGAGGTTGATTAGGGTTAACTTGGTTACTAGGCATGATAGTAGATTGGACGGGTGTAGTAGACGTATTGGCTATATAGGCGTGATCAGTACTAGACTTGAAATTGGTGAAAGACTTTTTGAACTTGTTGTCAGAAGGATTGGAAAGGATTCCTGAAACGAAAGCATCTTCCAATTAGCTACCAACTTGCAATAAAGACTCGAATGTAGGAAGGTATTGGGAGACTAGATATCGGGCATACCCTTGCGAGAGATTTTTTAAAATAATAGTCACTTGTTCTTTTTCTGAAGGTCTATCCCACATTTGTGCAACCTTAGCCCTCCAACGACCGATGAAGTCAGTAAATGTTTCCCCATTCTTCTGTTTAGTTGACTCCAAATCCCTTCTCGAAGTTTCAATTTCGGTACTGTATTTGTACTGATGCCAGAAAGTCTTTGACATATTTTCCCATGTACCTACCATAGTTGGGTCTTGAGACATCAACCATCGCAGAGCTAACCCGGATAGAGTTCGTTGAAATAACAATGTCATCTGTTCATCGCTGAGCCTCATAGTGGGCATGTTAGTAACATACACCTTAAAATGCGTTTCTGCACAACCTACCGAACTTGTCCATTTCAGGCATCACAAACTTCTCTGGCAGATGAATTCTAGGGATACGGTTCAGGGCTTCAATGTCCACTGCAATTTCATCGATACCCTTTATACTCTTCATAGCTGACTCCAGTTGAGACATTCTGTTGGCTAACACTGGATTCTCATCAACATACTTTTCGTCTCCATCGAATTTGAAGACTTCATGGGCATGTCTCGCTGTATTCTTTTCTACCCTTTTTCCTTTCGGATCGTCAAGGAGATTGCCAGTTGATTCTGAAATCTGTTCCAAGACTTCCACTTTGCCCTTTATACTGTTGATATCATTGGCAAAGACTGTCAAAATCTTACAGATCTCTGTGAGCTCAGATTTTAAAGTCATTTCTGCCTGTTGACTTGGTACCAACGTTCGTTCTAACCGACTGGACTTACGACTCCAACTAGGAGGTGGACGCTTGAGTTTGGGTGCAATGATAACCCTGAAAACCCCATCAAAGGTGGATTACTAGTTACGGACCCCATAGTAGACTTTTAACAAATAGAGATTTCTCTTGATAGCATGGGTTAAGTTAACCCCTTAGATTCAAAATCTCTAACCAATGAAATATTCCCATCAAGAAATATTACATGAAAATGATTTACTGATCTTGTTAGGTATGAAATATTCAGTCCATTGAATTAAACTGGCCGATGCAAGGTGATTGGGACTATGTACCCATTTGAGTTTGGGCCGGTTCGACCCAATGGATCTGAATATTCCACTTGCATTACTTCATCTAATATTTTTAAGTCAATTAGTTTAACCGGTTCATCTGTTGATCCATAAGATCCATTTACCAATGGGGCTAATTGGTTTAACTTGATATTGACCAGTATGTCTCATCAATTAAGTTTATTGAGTTGGACCGATATTATGGGTTTGATTGGAGCGATGTAGACCGGTCCACCCACTTACCTTTTGATTGGATTAAATAGAGCAATCCAGAAACACCCACGATAAGTTCGAGTAGTGGCCTACAGGGAAGGTTTCTAGACTCTAAACTTACTATATGTAATGCATTTTATCTGGCCACCCTTGCCCAAATACACCTATATACCTCTCGATGCGTGGTGACTTGGTTTGATATACCGTATAGGTGATAATCTAAAACCTCAACTCACTTCTCTGAAACTAAAAACAGCCAGTTTGATCTCCAGTTGAGAGGTAGCGCACGATGCTGAGCAAGGGCCCACTTAAATACCTCTCGTTTAGAATAGACGTAGTCTATCCCCCTCGTACAGTAAGGTACAACGGGACAAGATCTCGATTAGGCACCGGTTTTGACCAAGAAGCGTAATTGATATATTTAGATTATCTTTTACATACCTATGGGTACGAGTCAAGAGTTGTAACTTTCATAAATGGTTTGGCATCCCACGAGGGGACTGACCACGTACTAGTACTACGTTGGCAAACAGGACATGTGACTGTGTGGCTCACAATAGGTTAAAGGCTTAGGTCGCTCCAGCCTGGGTGTATCGATATACCTTTCAGAGTCACCTGATCAGACGGTACTAATGCCCCAGTTTTCATGAATGACGTCGCATCTGCGAAGAGACCGGACCACGCACTAGTGCCACGTTGGCTATATGGGACGTGCAAGCATTAAACGTGCTAGTGGTGTGTGCAAAACAGGATAAGGTGTGGCCTTTTCCAAACAAATGGGTCTGATCATACTATTAACATATCAAAATACATAAATCATAGCATCTAAATCCAAATCAGGGCATGTACATCAAAATTAGGATCATAGCATGTGTATGAGATATCACATAAATATTTAAAAAAAATAAAATTAAAAAAATAAACAAAAAAAATTGTTAAAAAAAACATTTAAAATTTTTTAAAAAATTAAAAAAAAAAACGTTTTATAAAAAAAAACCGTTAAAAAAAAGTTACAAAAAAAGAGTTAAAAAAAATCGTTAAAAAAATGTTTTAAAAAAAACGTTCACAAAAAAAAGTTTAAAAAAATAAAAAACGTTAAAAAATATATATATAAAACTGTTAAAAAAAAGTTTAAATTATATATATATATATATATATATATATATATATATATTAAAAAAAAACTGTCAAAAAAAAGTTTTAAAAAATTAAAAAATCGTTAAAAAAAAGAAGAAAAAAAATAAAAATAAATAAAAAATAAAAAAAGTTTAAAAAATCGGTAAAAAATAAAAAGAAAATTAAAAAAATAAAATGTAAAAAAAAAAAATTTAAAAATAAAAAATGTTTTAAAAAATAAAAAAATAAAATATTTAAAAATAAAATAAATAAAATAAAAAAATAAAATATTTAAAAATAAAATAAAATAAAATAATGTTTAAAAAACGTTTAAAAAGATTAAATAAAAAACTTTAATAAAAATAAATAAATAAATAATGTTTAAAAAAATAAATAAAACTTAAAAAAAATAAATAAATAAAAATGTTTAAAAAAAAATATTTAAAAATAAATAAATAAACGTTTTTAAAAAAAATTAATTAAAAAAAATTCATAACACTACTTGTCTCAACGATTATCATCCTATCCTCGATTCAATATTTATTAAAATCTCAAATTATTTTGAGCCACCCAAAATAACCCTCGATTGGACCTTAAAAATTATAAAAAATTATGGCTATTGCAATGTTTGGGATTGATCAATTAGTTTATGCCATGCTCTTTAATTGATTTGCAATTGATCTTGATTAGATACATAGTTGATGTGTTTATTGGTGATTTTAATAATGTTATTGGATTGGTATTTCTTTTGGTTAATATTTATGTGAAATCCAATGTATGATGATATAATCAGGTCCATGGGCCCATTTGTTTGGAAAAAGGCCTCAGGCACACCCCACCATATTTTACACATACCACATGCACGTTTACTGTTTTGCACGCTTGGACGTCTAATATAGCCAACTTGGCCCGATCTCTTCGGAGATGCGACGTTATTCATGAAAACCAAAACTCCAGTCACGTACCTTAGGGTATATCAAATTGGGGTATCAGTACCGTCTGATCAGGTGACTCTGAAAGGTATATCGATGCACCCAGGCTGAAACAACGTGAGCCTTTGACCTATTGTAAGCCACACAGTCACATGTCCCATTTGCCAACGTAGTGCTAGTACGTGGTCAATCCCCTCGTGGGATGCTAAACCATTTATGAAAACTACAACCCTAGACTCATACCTATACAGTATATCAAAGATAATTCAAGTTCACCAATTGTACTTCTTAGTCAAAATCAGTGCCTACGCAAGATCATGTCCCACTGTATCCTACTGTACAAGGGGGATAGACTACGTCTATTCTAGACGAGATGTATTTAAGTGGGCCCTTGCTCAGCATCGTTCGCTACCTCTCAACTGGGGTTCAAATTGACTATTTTTAATTTCAGAAAAGTGTGTTGGAGTTTTAAATTATCACCTATATGGTATATAAAACCAAGTCACTACATACTGTCTGATTGAGTACGCTCGAGAGGTATATAGGTGTACTGGGCAAGGGTAACCAGATAAAATTGCATTGCACGTAGTAAGCTTAGAGTCTAAAAACCTCCATTTTAGGTCACGACTCGAACTTATCGTGGGTGTTCCCAAATTGTTTATGATGAATGAATGATGAATGATGAGATCAAAATGTATGTATGAAATCAGAATGTATGGTTGTCTTCAAGGATCAAAAATTTTATTTTGGAAATTAAAATGGGTGCACCAACCGAATAAAGAATCCATTTAAATCAAAATAGAAATCAATTTTTTTCTAAGTTCGGGTTTCAACCCATTTTAAAAGAAGAAAAATATTTTCTAGTAGAAAAGTGTTTTCAAAAAAAATGTTTTTCAAAAGAAAAGAGAAGGAAGGAAAAATGATTTACAAAAGATATATTTTTGCATGAACCTTGGAAATTTTCTTTTTTGCATGGACTTTGAAAATTTACTAAAATGTATTTTTCTAAAAAGAAAATGACTTGCAAAAAAATAATCAGATTTGTGAAAGTTTTATTCAATGAAAACATTATTTGTCAATAATTTTCAAGAGCGCAATAAAATTATTTTCCTTCTGAATAATTATTGCATGAATTTTCAGGGTTCATTTAAAATGTTATCAAGAGGGTAATTCTGGAATTGATTAAATTCACCTTCAATGAGGTTTAAGGGTTATCATTGCACCTAAGCTTAATCGTTTATCGTCTAGCTAGGGTTATAAATCCGGTCAGTTAGAACAAACGTCAATATCAAGTCAACAGTAAGAAATGACCTCAAAATTTCTCAAACATCGCCCAATTATTTCCTAAAGATCATAGTGCTTCAATCCTACTGGTTGTAAGCAATATCTCAGTCATCAGTTCTAATCAGACTCGTGTGGGTACTTGTCTTGAGTTTTCATGAGTCATTTGGGTTAGTTCGAGTCCTTTTTTTTAACAAGGTCATGTCTTCTTTAGATTGAGTCTACTCTTTTCCTGTTAAATCGAGTTAGTTTATCGAGTTTATAGAGGTGTCTGTCGCCCCATCTAAAATTGATCAGATAAAAAAAATTTGAATACCTTGAGCGCATTAACGAATTAACTAATAATCTGATAGATTTATTTCCTAAACAAGAAGATAAGAGTCGGGCTCAGCCTTTGATCGAGAAAGGGAAGGTCATTGACCTCGGAACAAAAACAATTCCTAGAGAAATTCAAATAGAAACCATCCTATCCCTAGAGGAACATGAAGGGATAATGGATTTATTCAGAAATTTCAAAAGACTTATTCACAAGATCCTATGAGGATGCGTTAGGTGTAAGCTTGGGTGTTGTTCAATATGGAATAGATACTTGTCTGATAAAATGAAAATATCGATAGAAGATATTACAAAATGTATCGATGTTGTCCTCATTGCATCTCAAATCGAAAAGTTCATCAAAGCAAATGTCATAAGCCGATACAGGGTACCTTTGGAATTAGTTTCTGATAATGGGTCATACTTCAAAGTCGAGATTATTACTCTATGTTCAAACTTCAAGATCTAGTATCACAAATCATTTTCCTACCGTCCTCGGACCAATAGAGCAGTTAAAACAACCAATAAGAGTCTCAAAATAACCATTGTGAAAATGTGTCAATCGCACTAGGATTAGTCAGAGAAGCTACCATTCACACTATGGGGTACAGAAACAGTCTTACCAGTTGAAAGGGAAGTCCCATATCTCAAGCTCTTGATGGAAAATCAATTGCTAGAAACAGAATATGTTCGTCATTGGGTATGAAGAGTTAAACTTGATTGATGAACTTCAATTTAGAGTTTTGTACCACATGCAAAATTATCAGAAAAAAGTCACTCTCACGAAAATCAAAGTTCACCACTTACAAGTAAAGGATTTAACCATCAGACTTCGAAGAAAATTGATCACCCCTCCTCGATCATAGGAGGAAGTCTGAACTTAATTGGAGAGATTCATCCATTAGCAAGGAAGCACTACTTTGGAAAACCATCAGATTTTAAAGAGAATCGAGTACTTATTTTTTACCCCAGGGGGAAGTTCAAACCTAATTGGAGAGATTCATTCATTAGGAAAATACTACCTTAAAAAATCGTCAGATTTCAAGATCATGATAGAATTGGACTACCAAAGTCAACCAACCTTGACCAGATCAAGCGATACTACATTTAAGGAGGCCATATTTGGCCGAATCAATTTTTCTGCTACCCAGTTCAATATCTCATTTCTCAGCCCTTTGCAACCTTTTCAAAATAAATAATGCCTTTTTCTTGTTCAGCCCGATCACCTAACCTAGGGGAGGGAAGATTCGAACTACGTCTTGGTCTGATCCCAAAATTCTGGGGTATGTAGGCAACTTGAAAAGTTACTTTAGGCCCGATCACATCAAAATAAAAAAGTAGATTCCCCAACAAAGAAAAAATCTAAAAAGAAAAAAATTCAAAAAAATAAGCAATATCATCCAAAATGGAGAAGAAAATTCAAGGAAAAAGAAAACAAGTTAAAAGAAAATGCCACACAAGGGGCATTTGAGTTTTTGAGCCTTAAAATCCCTTTCTTTTTATATTCAGTTCTAAGCTTACCCATAAAAATCCTCCTAAGTATTGTGTGAAAAATTTAAGGAAGGTAGTAAAGCATGATCAGACAACAATTTCATAAGTTAAGAAAGAAAAAAAAAAGAGAAAAAAACCTGATAAGTTGAAAACTTGAAAAGGGCGACTTAGGCAAAAATTAAGGCAAGCTCACAAGGTTGAAAATCTGAAGGGACGACTTTGGCAATAATTAGAATAAAGAAAAAAGGAAAAAGCTCGCTAGATCGAAAACCTGAAAAGGCGATCTAGGCAAAAACTAGAGCCAGCTCGTTAGATTGAAAACCTAAAAATGTGATCTAGGCAAAAGTTAAAACAACAAAGAAAAATAGAAAAAAAAATTTGGGGATTAAAAAGCTAAGAGAGGTCCGAGCTGAAATATCAGAAGTCCGAATAATCATGTTCAATACTTAGCTTAAAGGAGGCACGAACTCAGAAGCCATAAGTATCTTGTCTACGATCGATCTGAAAATTTTTACTTCCCCAAGTGAACCAATGGAGAGAAGGGTGAATTCTATGATGAGCCTCAAAAGGAAATATTTTATTCTTTTGAGCCTGACTCAAAATCTTCAATAAAATTAATCAAAATTAAAAGTTGGATCTTTATTGCGCTTATGGTAATCAAATATTTCAAACCTTCATACAAGGTGCACCTTCTTTCTTCTTTGATATGTAATTTTCTCCTTATACTAGGGGCATTTTTTTTAAATTTTTGCATGATGAGTTCAATTATCTCCAATGCCATGTTTCCTGTCAAACTAGGGGCATTTTATTTTTAAGGTTAAGCAATGTTAATCCTAAAAGATAATGGGAATCCCAAACTTAAGGTTACCCTCTTGATAACAGTTTTTCAAAAAATCCTTGAGATTTAAAAGAAATAAACACTCAAGTTTTAAATTCATAAAACTTTTGGATAAAACCTTGAGGTTCAAACAAAAGCACTTCGGATCTCACATTTAGTTGTGCCCAGAGATTAACTCGTAACCCTTTCACCTAAAATAGGAAATAGGGTATTCGTTCTTTCCTAGATCTATTCATTTTCAAATTCAATCACTCTTTTCCAGATTCATTTTCAATCGTTCTTTCCTAGATTCATACCTTCATTCTTAGTTTTATTTAGTCAGATACCGTCGAAGGATTATCTTGGATTTTACTCAGTTGCTGCCTAGGGTTAACTTGGATTTTACTCAGTTGTCGCCAAGGGTTATCTTGGATTTTTCTCAGTTGCCGCCAAGGGTTATCTTGGATTTTGCTCAGTTGCCGCCAAGAGTTATCTTGGATTTTACTCAGTTACCGCCAAGGATTATCTTGGATTTTGCTCAGTTTCCACCAAGGGTTAACTTGGATTTTACTCAGATTATGCTCATTTTTGCTCAGTTGCCGCCAAGGGTTATCATGGATTTTGCTCAGTTGCCGCCAAGGGTTATCTTGGATTTTGTTCAGTTGCCACCAAGGGTTAACTTGGACTTTGCTCAATTGCCGCCAAGGATTATCTTGGATTTTGCTCAGTTGCCGCCAAGGGTTAACTTGGATTTTGCTCAGATTATGCTCATTTTTGCTCAGATTATGCTCAGTTTTTTTTAATTTTTATTTAGTTTCACACAGTGCACACACGTGCACATTGCAATTTTTAGTCAAGGAGAATTTTCTAAAATTCAAGGATCTGACACAGTCAGTGAGAGCTTTCGCTCGAAGACCTGACAACTTTTTGTTTGGGGAGAGTTTTACCCTCAAGGATCAAAACTCCTCGATGAATTGCTAAATTAGGCTGCAAAATGAATTGTCACTAGCTTTGACATTCAGATATCGTTCTACCTATCGAAATAGATTTGCTATCTAGTTTGCTTCAACCCTCTATCAAAGAGGGGCATCTGTAGACACCCCATTTTTGCACGTACCTGATTGATCAACTCGTCAATCCGGTTGCAATGGTTCCCAATGATGGATGTTTATTCCAATGCTTTATTTTGTTACTAGATATGTTTCAGAAATTCAGATAAGGTATCTCAAGCTAACAAAACCTTAGAAACCGCACTACGCTAGGAAAATATAACCTCAAAAATATAGAAATCATCATCTTTCAGATAAAAATAAACTTTATGATAAAAATATTTTTAAATGACCAAATTACCAAAATACCCCTAACCTCAAAACATCCTTAGAGCCTACGTTACGCTTAGAAATATCCTTTCAAACACATAAAATAACAAATCGAAACCAAATAAGTCATTTTGCCAATTTTCACATAATTTGACAAAATTATGAAAATGCCCCTCATAAAGTTCATGACCATTTCACACAAATTTTTTTATAAATGATAAAAACCAACATTCCTATTGAATTCCTTACAAAAAATTGATTTCAAAGCATCCTAGAACATCAAAAATCGACTTAAAATGCAAAAGAATCCTCTCTGAGGCCAAAACGGTAATTTTACAATTTTAATAATTAAAAATTTTGAAATTAATAATTAAAATATTAATTAATGTAAAGTGAAATCCTAATTAAAATCAAGTAAGACTAAAGTCAAAATATTGAAGTTAATCAAGTAAGACTAAAGTCAAGAAATTAAAGTCAATCAACTAAGACTAAAGTCAAGATATTAAAGTCAAAATTTTAAACTCAATTAAGTAAGACTAAAGTCAAAATCTTAAAGTCAATCAAGTGAGACTAAAAGTCAAAACCCTAATAGAATTATAATTAAATAATAACTCTATCTAAAACAATCCTAATTAAATAATAACTCTATTTAAAATAATTATAATTAAAATATAACTCTACCTAAAACAATTCTAATTAAAATATAACTCTACCTAAAACAATTATAATTAAACACTAACTCTACAATTCTAATTAAATACTAACTCTATCTAAAATGCACTTAAAAAATGTATAAATAAGGGTCCCTACAACCTATTTTCGTATAAAAAAATAAACCCTAGAAAAAGTAGGTCAAAAAGCTTCTCTAATCTCCTATAAACCCTAATTTTGAAGTCCCAACTCCTTACCTAACTTCTATACCCCAATTTTAGCTCAAAAAACACCTAGAAGCTCTTCAAAAAACACCAAGAAATCTAGAAAAAAAAAGTCAGAAGATTCAGATCTAAGAAGAAAGTACCTCGTCTTGGAGATCTGAAGCAAACTGGCAACAGAACGAAGCGAGGAATACTGTACAAGGAGTTGTTCTATCAGATCTGAGGGAAAAAAACTATTGCGTTCGAAAAAGATAACTATTTTTATTTTTTTATTATTATTTAGGTCTTGTTAGCAATGTAGTTTTATTTGGGAATTAGTAGAGACCGACATTTGTCGAGTGGGGTTGGTGCCTAAAACCTTCCAACCCCGTAACGTGATCTGCGGACCCATATTTTTCTTTCGTAGATTAATATTATTTACCTTTTTAGAGTCGATATTCGGTTCTTAGACCGTAATAACTAGGTGGCGACTCCCAAACCTCAAAAATCAAAAGTGGATCCGTGCACCCCGCGGATCGATGGCGCTTTCAGTATAGTTGTCCTCAAGGATCAAAAATTTTATTTTGAAAATTAAAATGGGTGCACCGACTCAATAAATAATCAATTTCTTGTAATAATTCATAATGACCCAGTCCATCTCGACCCAAGAATTATGGTGGGCTCGGTCATTTAAATCAAAATGGAAATCAAATTATTTTCTAAGTTCAGGTTTCAACCTATTTTCAAAGAAGAAAAATGATTTACAAAAGGAAAGTGTTTTACAGAAAAAGTGTTTTCCAAAATAACTGTTCTCTAGGAAAAAATGTTTTCCAAGAAATTTTTTTCCAGAAAATGTTCCATAAGAACAAGATTTTTCAAAGAAAATTTTCCAAAAAATAAAATAAAATAAAGGAAATAATTTACAAAATGATTTGTTTGAATAATGACTTACAAAAATATTTACATAGACTTTGGAAGTGTACTAAGATGCCTTTTGGTGTCAAACCAAGATATTAGTTGCAGACAATAACTCGATCGATCAATTAGTCAAAACAACTGTCATAAGGATGCACCCTGTAGAGAAGATCAATTTTGGAAAATTCATGTTAAGGACTGCTCTCTTCTTCCATGAGTTTGAGATAGACTGGAACCTCTTACGTGCTATGGCTAAGCGTTGGAACCCCTACCTTCACATATTTCATATTGGGCATATGCACTTGTACCCCACTCATGAGGATTATTGTGGCATTATGGGGATATTCACTTCAAGACCTCTAGTCAGGCCCTCATTGAAGATAGGATATTCTGGTGACCTCGCCACAGGGTTGAACATTTCAAAAGAAGAAACCAAAGTCCTAATCCATAACGGGAGATTGGACTTAATACCTTTATTGGACCCATATCGATCCCGCAGTCATCCCGTCAATGTAAAATCAGAAGCCTGGCGAGCAACTAGAGACTATCGATTGTGCCTAGGAATCCTAGCCCAATACATGCTGACCTCCAAAAGTGATGGCCAAACTATCCCTGAGTCCTTCTTAGATCTAGCCTCTCAACTCTCAAGGAAAGCCAACCCAGTACCTCTCATCCTAGCTGAAACTTTCTCAGGTCTAGATGCTAGAAAAAATAATGAGCAGGAAAGCTTCAAAGAAAGCCCCCACTTACTCTATATGTGACTGTGTGATCATCTCAAAATTGTGGATGTTTCTTCAAACCTCGAGTATGGGCCAGAACACTTTTTCAAAAGAAACCTGTTAGTGCGTCACAACTCAGTCAAGGTTTGGAGCAAATGGTTGGATTCTCACCTTGCTTGTCATATCGGTTTAAGATGTCCTTGTTCGATGACTGATCCCCCTGTTGTAGGAACCAAAGGATCTTACTATGTCCGTTTGATCGGAATAGAAGAAACATCTTTCTACCAACCTGCATTGATCTTAGAGCAGTACGACGTACCCATAAAATTATCTTTACCTCAGTACAAAGCTTTCTTCCCTCCCAAGCCATTGACGGAAAAGCTAGTGCATCTCATTGAGAAAGCTTGGAACAAACGCACCTTAGGGTATCCAGACGGACCAGCAGAATTCAAAGATCCAGTTGTTAGAGCCCAAAAGGATCAAGCCGGATAGTAATCCTGATGACCATCGAGACAAAGCCAAGCGTCCATGTAAAAAATAGTTTAAGTCAAATTTGTTGAAAGATGTTTTAATAAGAACGTTTCTTTGTCAATCATTTTCAATAAAGTTATTTTTCTTGTTAAACATTTATTTCCCTTTTGAATGATTATTGCGTAAATGGATTATTTAATGGATTGGTGCACAAACTTCAATAAAATGACTCATTAAAATGTTATCAAGGGGGTAACATTGAAATTGATTAAATCTACCTTTGATGGGGTTATGTAAGATTATCATTGCGTCCAAACTCAAGCGACCACTTCCTAATTGGAGTCGTAAGTCCAGTCGGTTAGAACGAACGACTGCACCAAGTCAACAAGCAGAAATGACTTCAGAGTCTGAGCTTACAGAAATCCGTAAGATTTTGGTAGGCTTTGCCAACGATATCAATAGTATAAATGGCAAAGTGGAAGTTTTAGAACAGATTTCAGAATCTACGGGCCATCCTTTTGACAATCAGAAAGGAAGAAGGGTAGAAGAAAATGCAACGAGACGCACACATGAAGATTTTGAACTTGACGGGGATGAAGAACATTTTGATGAAAATCCGGTGTTAGCCAACAAGATGTCTCAGTTAGAGTCAGCTATGAAGAGTATAAAGGGTATCGATGAAATTGCAGCAAGCATTGAAGCTCTAAACTGCATCCCTAGAATTCATTTGCCAGAGAAGTTTGTAATGCCTGAAATGGACAAGTTCAGTGGGATAGGTTGTGCAAAAACACATCTTAAGGTGTATGTTACTAACATGCACACTATGGGGCTCAGCGATGAATAGATGACGTTATTATTTCAGAGAACTCTATCAGGATCAACACTATGTTGGCTGATGTTTGAAGATCCAGTTATTGTGGGTACTTGGGAGAGCATGTCAAAGGTTTTTTGACATCAGTATAAGTACAGTACAAAGATAGAGACTTCAAAAAGGAATTTGGAGTCAACTAAGTAGAAAAATGGGGAACATTTACTGATTTCATTGGCCGTTGGGGGGCCAAAACTGCCCAAATGTGGGATAGGCCATTAGAAAAGGAACAAGTAGCCATTATCCTAAAAAACCTTACACAAGGATATGCTCAGCACTTGGTTGCTCAATATCTTCCTATTACAAGCCAAGAGCCAACTCAATGACACTTTTACCTCTAGGGTTCTTTCTAACCCCTCAGATAACAAGTTTAAGAAACCCTATGTTTCCAAACCTAGTACCAACCATGTTTACATAGCCAACAAGTCAGCTACCCCAGCTCAACCCCCAGCCCGAACTAATAACCATGTTCACCCAATTCAACCTTGAACTCTATGTCAGTTTACCAATCTAGGGATGAGACTCACTGTAGCTCTTCACAAATTGATGAAAAAAGGGTCCTACCTTTACCAAATCCCTTGCCAGCTGGACACAACTCTAACTTGTTCTGCGAGTTCTATCAAAACTCTGGCCATCACACTGATCGATGTATATCACCTTGCGTCATGCCATTCAAAATCTTATTGACAATAAAAGGGTCCCAATCCCTAGCCCAACGTTACCAAATGTCACCACTAATCCACTACCCACCTATCAACCTCCACCAACCTTGAACATGGTTTCACACACCCTATTACTATTTGATCCCGTCTCTCTTATCCATCCAATTCAAGTCAAACCGCCTAGTTACCCCCTTGCCAGGATAACTTTTACTGATGAAGTTGTCATCACAAACTATGAACCATTTGATCTAACCTCGAATGATACGTATTATCTATCCCCACCTCATTACAGTCGCCCCACATTCACTAGTTATCTTTTGGCTCAAATGAACCCAGAGAGTCTTGTCTCCTTGACAGATGAAGATTTATACTTGTTGACTGAAAAAGATGAGCCTTTCTCCCTCTCCTGTAATGAAGTTAGACATATGACTCGAGGGGGAAGAGTCTTTAAGCCACCAGAACTCCGTGTTAACAATCTTGCAATCTTGGCGAGAAAAGAAATAGATCCCATTAAAGAGAATATTGAAAAGATGACTCCGTGATCAAGCATTTGAAGAAATAAGGGGCCAATATCTCAGTTTGGGGTTTACTCATGGCTTCTACTGCTCATAGGGAGGCTGTTATCAAAATACTAAACATAGCCCAAGTCTCCCATGATACTTCTCCAGATCAGCTAGCCAATATAGTAGGGGCAACTTACGTAAAAGATATCCTATCCTTCTCGAACTCAGATCTCCCAAAAGAGGAAGCAAGCCACACTAAGCCTTTGCACATAACAATCGATTGTAATGGGATGAGGGTACCTCTAGTTTTAATGGACAATGGAAATGCATTGAATGCATGTCCTCTAAAGACTGCTATCTGCCTCGGGTTTAAGGTTGAAGATCTCAAGCCTACCAATCAAGGTGTTAGGGCCTATGATAACACCAAGAAGGATATACTGGGAATTTTGTACCTTCGATTGTCCACAGGCATAGCTGAATTTCCTGTGAAATTTTAGGTCATAGACATCCAGTCTTCTTTTAATCTATTATTAGGGAGACTGTGGCTACACCATAAAATCAAGTTTATCAAAGATGGGCTAGTGATTACTCTTCATGGAGATGCTAAAATTGTGGGAATTGTAAACAGTACTGAAGCTAAGAGTGAGTCGTTGCTTGAGATTTAGCCAGAACAACATGGAGTAGAGCTCAGTGAGTTCGAATTTGAAAAGATATGCTCAATCCAATGTGATCAAACCATGAAAGAATATTTTCCAATGGAAAATACTCCTAACTGCTATATAGCCAATATGTTCAAAAAAATGAGATTTTTCCCTGGTATAGGCCTAGGTCGCAAGCAACAAGGTATTAAAGAGGCACCAACAATTAAAGAAGTCATCGGCACATTCGGGTTAAGATATAAGCCTACTAAGGAAGATTGGACCCAATACTGGAAGACAAAGCGGGACAAGGCAATTGCAAAAAAGCAAGGGCGTACCACAGATCTGATTAAAATGAAGTCTTATCGTAAGATCGCTAATGGCTATTTCGTGAAAGAAGGAGAAGACTTTCGTTATTGTGGGTTCTTAGAACCGTTTATTGATCACATCATAGGTACTCGACTGTCGTGGTTTGAAATCTTCTTTGGCATGGAATGGCCTGAAAAGGAAGTTGAAGACTGGCAGCTCAATCTAGACTCCCTCAATATTGATCAGTTATTCATTGAAGATCACAGTGTCCTAGTGTTGTCAGTTGAGAAGGGGATCTTAAATCCTTAGTCTATAATCAAACCCGCTGTTGGGTGTCTCTCTAATTATCATGTAATTAGTCATGTGCTACACGTCAAGACTGGTTCTGTCAGTCCTGTTCAGTCCGACATGATTGATGAGTCCTCTATTTCTGTTGAGTCAGATAATTTAGTTGTTTCTACTGAGTCAAGTAAGTCTGTTATTTTTGTAAAAGTCAAGTGAGTCCGTGAAGTCTACAATGAGTTCTGTTACCCCATCTGTTTTCAATGAAATGAAAGAAATTTTTTATTACCTTGGGTGCAAAAATAATTTAACTAATAATCTGGCTTCGGAGGGAGAGTCTTTTGACGAAAAACCTCCCCCTGAAATAATCAAATTACTTGAGCAAGAAAATCAACATTAGGCTCAACCTCTAATGGAGGAAGTAGAGGTTTTCAACCTCGGGACAAAAGAAAATCCTCAAGAAATTCGGATTGGGATCACTCTATCTCCCGATGAACGCAAAGGAATAGTAAACTTACTAAGAAAATTCAAAAAGGTGTTCACGTGGTCTTATGAGGATATGCCAAGAGTAAGCATAGATATTGTTCAACATCAGATTCCATTATATCCTGATGCTCGGCCAATCAAGCAGAAACTTCGACACATGAAGTTGGAATAAACTCTAAAGATTAAAGAAGAAGTTACAAAACAGATTAACGCTAGATTTTTGGAAGTAGTAGAATACCCTGAATGGATTGCCAATGTCATCCCAGTGACTAAAAAGGATGGCAAAGTCAGAATGTGCGTGGACATTAGAGATATGAACAAAACGAGTCCAAAGACAGTTTTCCTTTACCACACATAGATGTTCTAGTAGATAATACGGCTAGGCACGCTTTGTTATCCTTCATGGATGGTTTTTCAAGGTATAATCAGATAAAAATGGATCCTCAGGATATGCAAAAAATGTCCTTCATCACACAGTGAGGAACCTTTTGCTACAAGGTTATGCCTTTTGGTTTGAAGAACGCTAGAGCCACCTATCAAAGAGCAGCCACGACTTTACTGCATGACATGATACACAAGGAAGTCGAAGTCTATGTAGATGATATGATAGTCAAATCTAAGGAACGACTGGGGCACGTTACTGCATTAGAAAAGTTTCTCAGAAGGATTCAAAAGTACCAACTCCGTCTCAACCCACATAAATGTGTATTTGGAGTAACTTCTGAAAAATTATTGGGATTTGTGGTTAGTCAAATAGAGATCGAAGTAGACCCTATGAAGATTAAAGCCATCCAAGAAATGCCACCACCTGAGACTGAAAAGTAGATTCAAGGTTTTTTAGGTAGAATCCAATATGTCAGTAGATTCATCGCTCAACTCACCAATGTCTGCAAACCTATTTTCAAGCTTCTAAAAAAAAATGAACCAACAATTTGGAATGAACAATGTCAAAAAGTATTCGACCAAGTCAAGAAATATCTCTTGAACCCGCCTATTTTGATTCCACCTACACTGGGTGAACCACTTCTTCTTTATCTATCAGTCATAGAAGAAGTTATGGGATGCATGCTTGTACAGTATGACAAAGATAATCGCAGAGAAAGGGCTATCTACTATATCAACAAAAAAAATTTAGAGTATGAACTAAAGTATTCGGCCCTAGAAAAAAATTGCTTAGCACTGGTATGGGCTACTTAGAGACTCCGATACTATATGTTATCTCATTCAGTTATCTTGTTATCTCGGATGGATCCACTAAAATATCTCTTCGAGAAACCGACACTAATAGGGAAAACCGCACGATGGCTGTTGTTGTTATCAGAATTTGACATCACGAATATTACACTGAAATCTATCAAAGGGAGAGCTGTGGCAAAATACTTGCCAAATCATCCAGTGGTAGAAGGAATAAGGCCTTTTGATCAGTTCCCAGTGAAAATATCTTGCATGTTTAAGAAAAACCGTAGAATCAAACATGGAAGCTATACTTTGATGGGGCCGCCGATCAGAATAGGTATGGGATAGGGACAGTTCTATTTTCTCCTAAAGGATGCCATATTACTATCGCTATTAAATTAGCCTTTTCCAACACCAATAACACAGTCGAATATAAGACATGCATCGTTGGGCTTGAAGCTGCTTTGAATCTGGGCATTATAGAAATTAAAGTATTTGGGGACTCAGCCTTGGTCATACATCAGTCGTTGGAAGAATGGAAGACTAGAGATGAAAAGTTGAAGCCTTATCATGAGTATCTGTTAAACTTAGTGAGTAAGTTTAAAGTTATCCTATTCCAGCACTTGTCAAAGAAAGATAATAGATTTGTTGACTTTTAAGCCACTCTCTCTTTAATGATCCATTTTCCCCTTGGCATGAAATTGAGGCCGATCACCGTTGAAGTCAAAAACAAAACTGCATATTGTCATCAGATCAACATTACTACTCGACTACCTGATAGAAAGCTGTGGTATACAGACATAAAAAAAGTATTGAAAAAACAAGAATTCCCAGAAGAAGCATCGAGGAAGGAATGACAAACCCTACTAAGATTAGCATCTCAATTCATCATGTGCGCAGGAAGTTTATACAAAAGGTCTTATGATGGGATTCATTTGTCATGTGTTGATGAAGATCAAGCTGAACAGATAATGGTTGAACTACATTCAGAGGAATGCGGTCCTCACATGAGTGGGAAAATGTTACCCAAGAAAATTATGAAACAAGGGTATTATTGGCCCACGATGGAAACAGATTGTTATCACATGGTCAAGACCTGCCACCAATGCCAAATACATGCAAACCTCATACATGTGCCACCTTCTCAATTACTTGGTCTGACTACGCCGTGGCCATTCTCAGTTTGGGGAATTGACATTATTGGTGAAATATCACCTAAGGCATCAAACGGGCATGAATACATTCTAGTTGCTATCGATTATTTTACTAAGTGGGTCGAAGCTACCTCCTATGCAGTCCTCATGGCATCTCGAATTGTAAAGTTTATCCAAACAAACATCATCAGTTGATACGGGGTACCTTCGAAATTGATTTTTGATAACGGGTCATACTTCAAAACTGAGGTTATTATATTGTATTCGAAGTTCAAAATCTCGCACCACAAATCATCTTCTTACCGTCCTCAGACTAATGAGGTAATTGAAGCAGCCAATAAGAATCTGAAAATAATTATCAGGAAAATGTGTCAATCACATCGAGATTGGTCAGATAAACTACCATTTGCACTATGGGCATATCGAACTTCAATTCGATCATCTACTGGAGCTACTCCTTACTCCTTAGTGTTTGGCATGGAAGTAGTCTTGCTAGTCGAAATGGAAATCCTATCTCTCAGGGTCTTGTTGGAAAGTCAGTTGTCAGAAGTAGATTGGGTTCGTCAACAGTATGAAGAATTAAATTTGATCGAAGAAAAATGGTTAAGAGCTTTGTACCATGTGCAGGCTTATCAAAGAAGAGTCGCCCGTGCGTTTGACGAAAAGATCAAAGCCCGTCACTTACAAATCGGGGATTTAGTACTCAAAGAAAATCGGGCACCCTTATTTGAATTTAGAGGGAAGTGCAAACCAAATTGGGGAGGTCCGTTCATCATCAAAGACATATTACTAGGAAAAGCTATCAGACTTCAAGACCATGATGGAGTTGAATTACCAGAACCAACCAACCTTGACCAAATCAAACGGTACTACATCTAAGGAGGCCATCTTTGGCCGAATCAATTCTCCTATTACCCAGTTCAATATATCCTTTCTCAACCCCTTTGCAACTTTTTCAAAAGAAAAATACATTTTCGTTTTCAACCTGATCACCCAACCTAGGGGAGGAAAAAATCTGAACTACGTTTTGGTCTGATCCCAAAAGTCTAGGGTACGTAGGCAACATGAGAAGTTACTTCACCCCCGACCACATCAAAATAAAAAATATATATACAAAAAAAAATAAAAAAAAAAAAGAAATATTGTCAAAGTGGGAAAAAAATTCAAAGAAAAAAAGAAAATGCCACACAAGAGGTATTCGAGTTTTGAGCCTTAGAATTCATTTTTTTTATACCCAGTCCTAAGCCTACCTATAAAAGTTTCCTAAGCACCGTGTGAAAAAGTTAAGGAAGGTAGCAAAGCATAACCAGACAGTAATTCTAGAAGTTCAGAAGAAAAAGAAAAAGAAAAAAAAGAATAATAAAGCCTGCTAGGTTGAAAACTTGAAAGGGCAACTTAGACAAAAATTAAGGCAAGCTCGCAAAGTTGAAAATCCGAAAGGACGGCTTTGGCAACAATCAAAGTAAGAGAAGAATTTAAGCTCGCTAGATTGAAAATCTGAAAAGGCGATCTAGGCAAAAGTTAGAGCAACAAAGAAAAACAGAAGAAAATATCCACCGAGTTGAAAAATTAAGAACAGTTCGAGCTGAAACATCAGAAGTCCAAATAATCAAGTTCAATACTTAGTTTAAACCAAGCACAGACTCAGAAGCCACAAGTATCTTGTCTACGATCGATTTGAAAATTTTTGCTTCCCCAAATGAATTGAGGGGGAGAAGGGTGAATTCTATGATGAGTCTCAAAAGGAAATATTTTGTTCTCTTTAGCCTGACTCAAAATCTTCAATAAAATTAATCAAAATTAAAAGTTGGATCTTTATTGCGCTTGTGGTAATTAAATATTTCAAACCTTCATACAAGGGGCATATTCTTTCTTCTCTAATATGTAGCTTTCCCCTCTTATACTAGGGGCATTTTTTTTATTTTTTACATGATGTGTTCAATTATCTCCAATGCCATGCTTCCTGTCAAACTAGAAGTATTTTATTTTTAAGGTTGAGCAATGTTAATCCTAAAAGATAATAGGAACCCTTAATTTAATGTGACCCTCTTGGTAGCATTTTTTTTTTGAAAACCCTTGACCTTAAAATGAAGTTAAAATTCATAAAATTTTGAAAACCCTTGAGATTCAAACAGAAACGTTTCTAATCTCACATTTGGTCGTGCCCAGAGATTAACTCATTACCCTTTCACCTAGAATAGGAGATAGGGCATTCTTTCTTTCCTAGATTCAATCATCCTTTCCCAGATCTATTCACTCCCAGATTCAATCATTCTTTTCCAGATTCATTTTCAATCATTCTTTCCCAGATACATTCTTTCCTTCCCAGTTTTACTCAGTCAGATACCGCCGAGAGATTTCTTGGAATTATGCTCAGATACCGACCCTCCGCATTATGCTCAGATACCGTCGAGGGTTTCTCGAAATTATGCTCAAATGTTGCTGAGGATTTTCTTGAAATTATGCTTAGATACCGCCGAGGGTTTCTCGGAGTTATGCTCAGATACCGTTGAGGGTTTGTTGAAATTATCCTCAGATGTCGTGGAGGGTTTTCTCAGAATTATGCTTAGTTTATGTTCAAGTTATGATTTATGCCCAGTTTATGCTCAATTTATGATTTATGCTTAGCTAATGCTCAGATTATGCTCACACTTTACTCAGTTCTCACTTAAACTCTTTGAAATTTATCTTAGATTTTAAGTACACGTACTTGCACATGTGTTTCGTTAGTCAAGGAGAATTTTCAAAAAATTCAAGGATCTGATGCTGTCAGTGATAGCTCGCGCTCAAGGACCTAACAACTTTCTAGTTCGGAGAGAGTTTTATCTTCAAGGATCCGAATATCCGGATGAATTGCTAAATCAGGCTGTAAAATGAACTATCATTACTTTTGCATTCGAATATTGTACTATCTACCAAAATAGATTTGCTATCTAGTTTGCTTAAACCCTCTGTCAAAGAGGGGCATCTGTAGACACCCCATTTTTTCACTCGCCTGATTAATCAACTTGTCAACCCGATTGCAACGGTTCCCAATGATGGATGATTATTCCATTGCTATATTTTATTGCTAGATATGTTTCAGAAATTCTAATGAGGTATCTCAAACTAACAAAACTGTAGAAACCACATTACGCTTGAAAAATATAACCCCAAAAACATAGAAATCATCATTTTTCAAACAAAAAGAAATTTCATGATAAAAATCACTAAAAAATGATCAAATTACCAAAATATCTCTAATCTCAAAACATCCCTAGAGCCTACATTACGCTTAGAAAAATCCTTTCAAACACATAAAATAACAAATCGAAATCAAATAAACCATTTCACCAATTTTCACAAAATTTGATAAAATTACGAAAATGCCCCTGATAAAGTTCACGACCATTTCGCACAAAAAATTTCATAAATGACAAAAACCAATATTCCCATTGAATTTCTTATAAAAAATCGATCCAAAACATCATTGAACATTAAAAAAAGACTTAAAACGCAAAAAGTCATTTCCGAGGGTAAAATGGTAATTTTACAATTTTAATAATTAAAAATTCTGATATTAATAAATAAAACATTAATTAATGTAAAGTGAAATCCTAATTAAAATTCAAGTCAATCAAGAAAGACTTAAGTCAAAATCCTAAAATCAAGTCAATTAAGTAAGATTTAAGTCAAAATCCTAAAGTCAAGTCAATCAAGTAAGACTTAAGTCAAAACCCTAAATTCTAGTCAATCAAGTGAGACTTAAGTCAAAACCCTAATCAATCTAATAAGACCAAAGTCAAAACCCTAATAGAATTCTAATTAAACTCTAAAACTATCTAAAGAAATCTAATTAAACTCTAAAACTATCTAATAAAATTCTAATTAAACTATAAAACCATCTAATGTAATTCTAATTAAACACTAACTCTGTTTAAAAATAATTATAATTAAACACTAACTCTATTTAAAATAATTATAATTAAACACTAACTCTATCTAAAAAGTACTTTAAAAAATCTATAAATAAGGGTTCCTATAACCTATTTTCGTATCAAAAAATAAACCTTAAGAAAAGTAGGTCAAAAAGCTTCCCTAGCCTCATATAAACCCTAATTTTGAAGTCCTAACTCTTTGCCTAACATCCATACCCCAACTTTAGCTCAAAAAACACTTAGAAACCCCTAAAAAACACTTAGAAATCCATAAATAAATCAGAAATATTCAGATCTAAGAAGAAGGTACTTCGTCTTAGAGGTCTGAAGCGAATCCGATGACAGAACAAAGTGGGGAGTATTATACGAGGAGCTGTTTTATCAGATCTGAGGGAACAAAACCATTACGTTGTAAAGGTAAATATTTTTGTTTTTTTTATTATTATTATTATTTAGGTCTGTTTAGGAATGTTAGATCTTAGGCACAATCGATAGTCTCTAGTAACTAGTCAGGCTTCGGGTTTTACATTGACAAGATGACTGCGGGAGCGATACGTACCCAGCAAAGGTACTAAGTCCAATCTCCCGTTATGGACTAAGGCCTTGGTTTCTTCTTTTGAAATGTTTAATCCTGTGGTGAGGTCACCAAAATATCCTGTCTTCAATGAGGGCCTGACTAGAGGTCCTAAAGTGGATATCCCCATAATGCCACAATAATCCTCTTGAGTGTGGCACAAGTACATACGCCCAATATAAAATATGTGAAGGTAAGGGTTCCAACGTTTTGCCATAGCACTTAAGAGGTTCCAGTCTATTTCAAATTCATGGAAGATAGAGTACTTCTCAACAGGGTACATTTCTATGACGGTTGTTTTGATTAACTGGTCGATTGGGTTATTGCCTGCGACTAGCATCCTGGTTTGACACAAAAGGGTATTTTAGTACACTTCCAAAGTGAATGTAAAATATTTATTCAAATAAATCAATTTGTAAATTACTTTTCCTTTATCTTCTTTGCTTTGTAAAACATTTTATTTTGAAAAACACTTTTTCTAGAAAATATTTTCTTTTTGTAAATAATTTTTCTTATTTTAGAAAAGAATTTGATTTCCATCTTGATTTAAATGGCCTAGCCTATCATAATTGTTGGATCGAGATAGACTGGGTCATTATGAATTATTGCCAAAAATGGATTCTTTATTGAGTCGGTGCACCCATTTTAATTTCAAGTAAAGTTAAACAAAAATTTTAATCCTTGAGGACAACTATACATTCTGATCTTATACATTCACATACATTCATCATTCATAAAGTCTCATTCAATAAACAACCTGGGAACACCTATGATAAGTTCGAGTCGTGACCTATAGGGAAGGTTTCTAGACTCTAAGCTTACTATGTGCAATGTATTTTTATCTGGCCACTCTTGCCCAAGTACACCTATATACTTATTGATCGTACTCAATCAGACGGTACGTGGTAACTTGGTTTGATATACTGTATAGGTGATAATCTAAAACTTCAACTCACTTCTCTAAAGTCAAAAACAGCTAGTTTAATCCTCAGATCAGAGGTGGAGCGCGATGCTTGAGCAAAGGTACTCTTAAATCACCTCTTTTCTAGAATAGACGTAGTCTATCCTCCTAGTACCATAGTATATCGGAACAAGATCTTGCTTAGACACTGGTTTTGACCAAGAAGTGCAACTGATGTACTTGGATCATCTTTAATATAGCTATGGGTACGAATCAAGAGTTGTAGCTTTCATAAATGGTTTGGCATCCCACGAGGGGACCGACCATGTAATAGTACTACGTTAGTAACAAGGACATGTGACCGTGCAGCTTACAATAAGTCAAAGGCTCAGGTCACTCCAGCCTAGGTGCATCGATATACCTTTCAGAGTCACCTAATCAGACAATAGCGATGCCCCAATTTGATATACCCTAAGGTACGTGACTGGAGTTGTGGTTTTCATGAATTGCGTCACATCTCCGAAGAAACCGGGCCACCAACTAGTGTTACGTTGACTATATTGGGACATGCAAGCGTGCAACACAGTAAACGTACATGTGATATGTGCAATACAGGGTAGGGTGTGCCCAGGGCCTTTTTCAAACAAATGGGCCCATGGGCCAAATCAAACCAATCGAAATATGGACATCACATAAAATCCATAGCATCGAGATCCACATCAAGACATGCACGTCAAAGTGTATAACAATCAGGATCATGGCATATCTAATAGCAATCAATTAGGGAAGTGAAATAAAGAGCAATGATGATCAATCAATTAGAATAACATGGAAATAATATCAATCATTGATCAAACATTGAGATAGGCATCACATTTTTTCTTATGGTCCTATCGAGGATCACTTTGGGCAAACCAAAATTATCCAAAAGTTCAAGGAATATTGAATTGAGAATAGAGCAATGATTGATGAGATAAGGAGCGATTTTATTATTTATTTTTTATTTTTAAATAAAAAATAAATTGACTTTAAAACAAAAAAACAAAAATATATTGTTGTCGGCAACACTCAAAACTTGATTTCTTTATTATTTTTTTTGAAAAAAAAATTAAATAAAATAAAAAATGCTCTCTTATCAGTTCTAGGGTTTGATGAAAGTATAATTAAATACAAGTTAAACCCCTTAATTAGCAGAAAATTGTCCGAAAATTGTAATTTTTTGCAAAATATGATTTTAATTCAAAACTGTTGATCGATGTTTTCCGACTAATAAAAACCTGCAAAATAGGATGACAGATCGGGAAACGGCTTGATGCAATCACATTATGTAATTGGTTCTTGGAACCAAAAGTTGTTTAGCAGCCATTCCCGTTGTCATGCGTTATAACAGTTGTTGCTGTAAAAAAAGCTTATGGGGAAAGTCACACTTCGCTTTCACCTCGATTATCTATTTCATTCTACCATCTCCGTCCAATTAGTATTCGGCCATTAACATTCTTGACTATCCAAAATCGAGAGCAGCAAAGAGAAAAATAACCAAAATTTCAACAAAGCCATTCAAGAAAAGCGTCGAGAGAGCGTGTAACATCAACGTTGTAAAAAACTCAGAATTTCTTGGTGACTTATCTGTCATATTAGCTTGCTGGAGAAAACACATGAAGAAAAATAGTCTTTAAGTTGGTAATAATTTCCTCCAACAGGCTAATTTAAATCCACTACCCAAGATGAAGAATGTCTCTTTGAGTCTTTTGTTTGAGAGAAAGAGAGAAGAACCGAAAATCAAACTCATCTCCACGAATAATATCGCACTCAAAGTCAAGATAAAAAAGCACCTAAACAATAAAAACGATTGATTGAGAGAGAAAAAAGAAAAGAAAAAAAAATCAAATCCGCCATAATCGAAAGGTGAAACGATATTCGAATGAAAAGAAACACAGAGATGAAGATTGACATCGAGTTGAATCATACGATCTTTGATCTTCGTTGAGTCTCTCATCCCACAAAGAAGATCGGGCCATCTACCAACCCCTTGGTTCATCGTTACCCATTTGATCGAGGAGCAATAGGATGAGAACAAACTCAACCAACAGATCTCTTCACCAATCGAGATTTACAAACCGAAATATGGGTTAGGAGGGAGTCGATTTCTCAAGTCTCTGTTGAGGCCGACAGAACTAAATGGGGAAGAAGACGTTCTTTTAAAAAAACTGATCAGAAGAGTTGAAAGAGTAAAAGGACTTCTTCACTAACAACACCCCATTTATCAAGTTACAAGTTAAGGGTTTGAAAATTAAAATCGGGTTTTTCTTAAACACACCATCAATAAAAAAAAACGATTGGAAACGCTATTGTTGCTATTCCCAACAGCATGCCCAAAATCTTCCTTTTATTATATTTTTTGCTAATTTGCCAATAGACAGATCACATCATTTTTTTTTATTATTTTTTTTTAAAAAAAGGAAAACAAATAAAAAAGAAAAAATAATTTTTTTTTTTAAATGAGTAATTGTCAAATAACAGATTGTACACTTAAAAAAAAAATTATTTATGCCTAAAAAATTAAATAAATAAAAACAAGATAAATAATATATAAAAAAACTCTCCATGCTCAACAATCATTAAATCATCCGTAATAAAACTAACCTTTTGAAATCTTGTATCATTTAAGATCATTCCGAATGATCCTTGATTGAACCAAAAAAAAAAAAAATGTGCTAAACCCACATATTCAACATTCAATCCAGTGATCAATGATATAGCCAAAAGAATATAAATAATAATAAATAAAAAAACAAACAAATAGAATAGAATAAAATAAAAAGTCTTACTTCACATACTTGGGGCTTTTCAAGTCTAATCCAGTCGCCACTAAAAGCGCCCTCGATCCGCGGGGTGCACGGATCTGCTTTTGACCTTTGAGGTTTGGGAGTCGCCATGTAACACCCCGGATTTTCAACTCATATCTCGAGAAAATTAAATGGTGAGATTTGGAAGAAAATATCGAAGGAGAGACTTAGAGTAAAATACTCGGATTTTGTTATGATTAATTTCGAGAAAAATAAACTTCACCATTAGATTCAAAAGGATCGAAATATATACATTAGCCTGTAAGCAAGTCCGAATTCGAATTCGGATAGAGAAGTTATAGAATCATCGAATTTCGTGTTAAGTGGGACCCAAAACAGTGGAATTTCGTTAGAGTGAGAATCGAAAAGATTTGATGACACCATTAGATCCAAATCAAAAAATTATTCGAAATGGTATATTCGTTTGTCGTTTTCCGAGTCCGAATAGTTAAGTTACGATCGAAACTAGAAATAAGGGGGAAATTACAAGTATGCCCCTCAGCTTTATTATAAAAAGGAATCTGATTTCTTTTATTTCATTCTTTCCTCTTCTTTTCTAAGAAAACCCCAAACGACAGCCACTTCTCCACCCTAGGGTTTTGACCCATTTCCGTCAAGTTTGTGAGCGAACGAAGCCGAGTTGAACCTCGACGAAGAAGGCAAAGTTGTCGGCCACGACGAGGGCTACAACTTCACCACCTTTGGTTGTTCATTCTTCTTCGTTTTCTCCATCCTCCATCAAAAAACAGCCGGGTAGCTCGAGTAAACCCCAACACATTCCATCCGAGGGCTTCATCGAGTTAGGAGCTAGGTATATACTTCATTGTAGAAGCGAAGGAGAACGTCATTGTCGGATACCTTGCAAACCCTTGCTTATTTGGCATCCAAGTCAGCCCAACCTCGACTCTTGAGCCATCCAACCTTGAGTTATAGTGCTAGCTTGTACCCTTGGCGTTCACAACCATGTAAGGGACTTCCAATTCTTATTGGTAGCTTTAGATTTCCGAAATGTGCATTTAGGGTTTTGAAACAAAACTTATTATTTGCATTTAAATGGTAGAAATTGGTGTTTGATTTCAAATTCATGGTAGAAGTAGGTGTTTTGTTTATGCTTTATCGAATTTTGATAACAAAATCGTGGGTGGGTCGAATGGTTCGAAGAATGGAAGAAGAAATCGAAAAAGGGATCGAAAAACCCAAAAATCGCGAGTGAGGTTCAGGCTGTAGGTGGGAAGGGTCGGTGCCACCGGCACCTACCGAAGGCCTTCTGTCGGTCCCACCGACGGAATGTTGCTTCTGCCACCGACGAAATCAAGAAGTCGCCGAAAACTTTGTTCTGTCGGCAGGACCGTCGGTTCCATCGACACCTGCCGATGTGTATTCTGTCGGTTCCACCGACAGCATATTGATTCTGCCACCGACAGACACAGTTTTGACCAGAACAGTGTTCTGACTCTTGGCTTGACCTCCTCACATCTAATACACTATTTCTCACCATTTATTTCATTAAAAATATTTAAGTAAATGTCCTCTTTAATTTTTACTTTCCATTTAAGTAAATGTCCTCTTTAATTTTTACTTTCCATTTACTTTAAGTTCTTTAATGAAATTAAGGTTTTACCCCCCATTTTGGAACAATGGGAATGGTTTCAAGATCCAAATCTCAAAGGATCAAAATCTGAATTTTGGTTTCAAGAACAAAACGTATTTTTCGACGTTTTCGGCAAGTTTTCAAAATGAAATAACTTTCGCGTTCCTTTGAATTAGATTACAAAAACTATATGGTGTCAAATCTCATGATCAAGACTTTCATTTCGAAAAACCCGTTTTTAATTTCGAAAACTTTGAAAATTTGAGTTTCTGACACTTAGCCAAATTTTCACCAGCTTTCTCTATTTTTAACAGCTTTGTTCCCGAGCATCGCTGGGACCTTGTTTTTGAATAAACTTCGATGATTTTCAATGGAAAGACCAAAAGAATGACTTTGAAAGATTGAAAATGAATGGTTGATTTGAAAGGATGAAAAATGAGAATGTTGAGAGAATGGGAAAAGGGAGTGAACGATAAAATGTCAGAATCACACCCGAGGGGTGATGTCTGCATTTTACATTGTATGTTGTGTGTAGGTTGGTGAAAGGATATCCAGGTTATTAATGAAAGGGTTGCATGTTTATTTCCGATTATGTTAGCGCTTGCACTGAGTACTGTTATTTATTTTAGGCCGATTGGCCACGGTTGCATGGTAGGAACTGGATATCCGTTCTCAACCCTGTTCTGTTAATTTCTCTTTTGTTTTAAATGAAAAATCATATATGTACGTAGCTATTTTGTGAGCTGTTAAAGGGTTTGTGAATGCCTGAAGGGATAGTGTATCACATCATCCGGAGGGGTACACTATCCTGGGATGTACGGTAGGGACCACCAAACTCATACGTGGTATGGGACGCGTATGAGAGTGGAGTCACAACTGGAATCCGGGTCCACTCCTTTCTTATCTTTACCAGTGAACGTATATTGTAAAGGTGGTCGTATACGAGTAGAGTGTCATTTGGGAATCACATGCACGCCTGATAGGCATAGACGAAGATGATTAGTCAGTGATCACTAACAATCTAGTAGTAGTCGAACGTTCTGACACATCGAAAAGAGACCCATTGCTTACGGTCACGTCAAACGGCCAGCCTGAGCCGGATAAATGGTTCCGCAAGCGTGGTAGACACGACCAGCCACAAAATCAGGAACTACAAGGTTATTGAGGAATATCATGTCCTGACTGGGAGCGATCCAGTCGTGAATCCCAACTCTTTAATTCCAATACTCCACCATTTGTATTATGTATATGTCGTTATATTTCGAATTATAAACTGAGAAGCATGTCTATTATTTTAATGTTGCCAACGGTATTTGCATAAAATGGAAAATGTATAAAGAGTATGGATGATTGATGTTATGTGAAATTTTTAGAACTGTTTAGTTGCTCATCCCTGGCTATATGTACCAGTTGATCGTATTTTATCTTGTAAAACCTTGCATGTATTAAAATGTCCAGTATACTTTATTCGATCATGCTTAGGAAGGGTTATTAGTAGGAATTGGCTTTGGACTTACTGGGTAACCATTGTTACTCACCCTTTCCTTCCTATTTTTTTTAGTTTCAGCACTTGCAGCTGTCGAGACAGGCGTAGAGGCAGTAATTGAGGAGTATCTGGTCGATCAGATCGACGATCAGATTTTATTGCCTGGTGATCACTAAGGCTACATCCCTTAGTGTTGTCAGTTTCACCCAGGATGTATGTAATTTTTGGATTGAGAGTTTAGGCCTATGTTAAAGTGAGAGTGTTTTGGTAAGCCTGTATATTGATAAATCTTCCGCACTCTGATCTACTTACATGTTAGATGTAATTAGTCTTCCACTGTTATTTTCCTGTATCTACATTTTTATATACAGGTTTTGTTATAAATTGGGTTATCAGGTTTGAGTTCCATGAAACGCTAACATAAATAGAGGAGACCATGCCGAAATTTTGAGGTGCCACCTAGTACCTTGGGATTTGGCCTTGGGATTTGTGTTAGCGTTTGGCGGGGCGTCACACGCCACCTAGTTATTACGGTCTAGGAATCGAACATTGACTTTAAAAGACAAATAACACTAATCTACGAAAGAAAATACGCGTCCGGGGATCACGTTACGGGGTTGGAAGGTGTTAGGCACCAACCCCGCCCGGCAAATGTCGGTCTCTAATTTTTCCAAATAAAATTATATTACTAAAAATAATTAAATAATAAAAAAAATTTACCTTTACGAACGCAATGATTTTGTTCCCTCAGATCTGATAGAACAACTCTTCGTACAGCACTCCTCACTTCGTTCTGTCACCAGATTCGATTCAAATCTCCAAGACAAAGTACCTCCATCCTAGATCTGAATTTTTCTAATTTATTTATGGATTTCGGGGTATTTTTGAAGAGTTTTGTAACACCGCGGATTTTCAACTCATATCTCGAGGAAATTAAATGGTGAGATTTGGAAGAAAATATCGAAGGAGAGACTTAGAGTAAAATACTTGGATCTTGTTATGATTAATTTCGAGGAAAATCAACTTCGCCATTAGATTCAAAAGGATCGAAATATATACATTAGCCTGTAAGCAAGTCCGAATTTGAATTCGGATAGAGAAGTTATAGAATCCTCGAATTTCGTGTTAAGTGGGACCCAAAACAGTGGAATTTCGTTAGAGCGAGAATCGAAAAGATTTGATGATACCATTAGATCCGTAGTGAAAAATTATTCGAAATGGTATATTCGTTTGTCGTTTTCCAAGTCCGAATAGTTAAGTTACGATCGAAACTAGAAATGATGGGAAAATTACAAGTATACCCTCAGCTTTATTATAAAAGAAATCTTATTTCTTTTATTTCATTTCATTTCTCTTCTTCTCCAAGGAAACCAAACGGCAGCCACTTCTCAACCCAAGGGTTTCAACCCATTCCCTTCAAGTTCTAGCCCGAACGAAGCCGAGTTGAACCTCGACGAAGAAGACAAAGTTGTCGGCCACGTCGAGAGCTACAACTTCACCATCTTTACTTATCCATTCTTGTTCATTTTCTCCATCCTTCATCAAAAACCAGCCGGGTAGCTCGAGTAAACCTCCACATCTTCCGTCCGAGGGCTTCATCAAGTTAGGAGCTAGGTCTATACTTCATTTTAGAGGAGAAGGAAAACGTCATTGTCGGACACCTTGCAAACCCTCGCTCGTTTCGCATCCAAGTCAGCCCAACCTCGACTCTTGAGCCATCCAACCCTGATTTGTAGTGCTAGCTTGTACCCTTGGCGTTCACAACCATGTAAGGGACTTCCAATTCTTATTGGTAGCTTTAGATTTCTGAAATTTGCATTTAGGGATTTTGTTAAAAATGTGTTGCTTGTTTTAAATCATAGAAATCTTTATTTGAATTGAAATTCATGCTAGAAATAAGGATTTGATGTGTTTAATCTATATTTTAAATGTTGAATTCGTGGGTGGATTGAGGGATTTGAAGAATGGAACAAAGATCCAAAGAAGGGATCGAAAAACCCAAAAATCGCGAGTGAGGTTCAGGCTGTCGGCGGGAAGGGTCGGTGCCACCGGCACCTGCCGAAGGCATTCTGTCGGTTCCACCGACAGAACAAGGTTCTGCTGCCGACAACACTGTTCTGAGTCAAAAACAGACTCTGACTCTTGGCATGACTTCCTCACACCTTATACACTATTTCTCACCCTTTATTTCATGAAAAACATTTAAGTTACTTTAAGTTCTTTAATGAAATTAAGGTTTTACCCCCCATTTTGGAACAATGGGAATGGTTTCAAGATCCAAATCTCAAAGGATCAAAATCCGAATTTTGGTTTCAAGAACAAAACGTATTTTTCGACGTTTTCGGTAAGTTTTCAAAATGAAATAACTTTCGCGTTCCTTTGAATTAGATTAAAAAAACTATATGGTGTCGAATCTCATGATCAAGACTTTCATTTCGAAAAACCCGTTTTTAATTTCGAGAACTTTGAAAATTTGAGTTTCTGACACTTAGCCAAATTTTCACCAGCTTTCTCTATTTTTAACAGTTTTGGTCTCGAGCATCGCTGGGACCTTGTTTTTGAATAAACTTCGGTGGTTTTCAATGGAAAGACCTAAAGAATGACTTTGGAAGATTGAAAATGAATGGTTGATTTGAAAGGATGAAAAATGAGAATGTTGAGAGAATGGGAAAAGGGAATGAACGGTAAAATGTCAGAATCACACCCGAGGGGTGATGTCTGCATTTTACATTGTATGTTGTGTGTAGGTTGGTGAAAGGATATCCAGGTTATTAATGAAAGGGTTACATGTTTATTTCCGATTATGTTAGCGCTTGCGCTGAGTACTGTTATTTATTTTAGGCCGATTGGCCACGGTTGCATGGTAGGAACTGGATATCCGTTCTCAACCCTGTTCTGTTAATTTCTCTTTTGTTTTAAATGAAAAATCATATATGTACGTAGCTATTTTGTGAGCTGTTAAAGGGTTTGTGAATGCCTGAATGGGATAGTGTGTCACATCATCCGGAGGGGTACACTATCCTGGGATGTACGGTAGGGACCACCAAACTCATACGTGGTATGGGACGCGTATGAGAGTGGAGTCACAACTGGAATCCGGGTCCATTCCTTTCTTATCTTTACTAGTGAACGTGTATTGTAAAGGTGGTCGTATACGAGTGGAGTGTCATTTGGGAATCACATGCACGCCTGATAGGCATAGACGAAGATGATTAGTCAGTGATCACTAACAATCTAGTAGTAGTCAAACGTTCTAACACATCGAAAAGAGACCCATTGCTTACGGTCACGTCAAACGGCCAGCCTGAGCCGGATAAATGGTTCCGCAAGCGTGGTAGACACGACCAGCTACAAAATCAGGAACTACGATGTTATTGGGGAATATCATGTCCTGACTGGGAGCGATCCAGTCGTGAATCCCAACTCTTTAATTCCAATACTCCACCATTTGTATTATGTATCTGTTGTTATATTTCGAATTATAAACTGAGAAGCATGTCTATTATTTTAATGTTGTCAACATTATTTGCATAAAATGGAAAATGTATAATGAGTATGGATGATTGATGCTATGTGTTACTTTTAAACTGTTTAGTTGTTCATCCCTGGCTATATGTATCAGTTGATCGTATTTTATCTTGTAAAACCTTGCATGTATTAAAATGTTCAGTATGCTTTATTCGATCATACTTAGGAAGGGTTATTAGTAGGAATTGGCTGTGGACTTGCTGGGTAACCATTGTTACTCACCCTTTCCTTCCTATTTTTTTATCAGTTTCAGCACTTACAGCTGTCGAGGCAGGCGTAGAGGCAGTAATTGAGGAGTATCTGGTCGATCAGATCGACGATCAGATTTTATTGCCTGGTGAGCACTAGGACCACATCCCTTAGTGTTGTTAGTTTCATCCAGGATGTATGCAGTTTTTGGATTGAGAGTTTAGGCCTATGTTAGAGTGAGAGTGTTTTGGAAAGCCTGTATATTGATAAATCTTCTGCACTCTGATCTACTACATGTTAGATGTAATTAGTCTTCCGCTGCTATTTTTCTGTATCTACATTTTTATATACAGGTTTTGTTATAAATTCGTTTATCAGGTTTGAGTTCCGTGAAACGCTAAAATAAATAGAGGAGACCATGCCGAAATTTTGAGGTGCCACCTAGTACCTTGGGATTTGGCCTTGGGATTTGTGTTAGCGTTTGGCGGGGTGCCACAGATGGTATCAGAGCACAATATTAGATCCGTATGGGATACAGATCCATTATGTTTTAGAGAATAGACTGATACCACAGGCATTAAAGATAATCGTAGAGTGTTACTAAGAGTCCGATATCCGAGCTTATCAGTGGTTCCGTATTGGGATTACGAGCTCTTCCGTGTCTAGAAGTCCGTAGAGCTTAGTAAGTCTAAGATAAGATTCTAAGTTCATTCTACAGTAATGAAAATGGTGTTCATTACTAGATTACGTATTATAATCATGGTTAATGCTTTCGTAAGAATGATGTTTAGATAGATCTAAGGAGTACCTTGCTTCTGATAAATAGTAGACTACTGAACTCGCAGGTTAGGAAAGATGCAAGAAAATAGAGTTACAACTGGACCCATGACAAGGAGTCAAACTGGTGGGGAAGGCCTACCTGGGTCAAGTCAACTTACCAAGATAGAACAATTGATAGAAGCAGTCTCGTGGTTATTCCAGAGTCAGACACGCATGGAAAGGAGACAATTGGAAATGTTTGAGGCTCAAATGATCATGGTGGGTCAATTAACGAAAAGACTAGAAAGAATAGAAGAAAAACTCGACCACCATCTTAAGGGTGAACCCCATAAGGACCCTAAGGTAGATATCCCAACACAGGGAGGACTACGAAAAGAAATAGGAATAGTACAATCATCGCCTCCAAGCCTATTTGAAGAAGGGCAGTTAGGATCCAACAAGAGGCAAACAATCACGAAACTAGCAGGGTCACGGGGAAAACGACCATACATAAGAAGCGAGACTATAGAATTATCCGTTCAAGAAATGGAGGAGTTTTGTAGGAAGCAACAACATATAATACTAAATCGATCAAAAGAAAAAGTGATAGTGTGTTATGAATGTGGTAAGTTGGGACACACAGGGGTGCAATGCTCAGGTCCACGTCGACCAATTAAAGATGCGTGGCTCAAAAAGATGTTAGATGGGCAAATTCAAGGAACAATAAGGTCATCGGATTTTAACAAGATCGATGACATGCTTATACCATCACAAGCGGACCGAACTAGTGGTCGTAAACGAGGGGGGATGGAATTACAAATATCCCAGGAACAGACCAGTCAACCCTCGACTTCTCTTCCTTCCAGATCAGACCCGGCCAAGAGGCCAATGTATTCGAGGCCAATCTCCCCTGGATCAGTTTACCCACAGTATAGAGCTACTCAACCACCGAGTTCTGGGGTACCCTCATCACCGAGTCATAGAGTGGTTGGAACTCCAACGAGGCTAGTAGGGACAAGAGAACTAACAAGGCAGGTCCAGAGAGTACAGGCTCCAATTTACCGATTGCCCACTCCACAGAAATCTATAAAGACAAAATCATTAACATGTTATGGGTGTGGTCAAGTGGGACATATTAGGAGAGAGTGCCATCTATCACAGTCGCAGGCAGGGATTGTGACCCAAGAGGAACCCACTGTCTCCGACAATATCTTAGAAGGTACGATTTTTAATTATGATGTTAGAAATTGGAGTTCTATTTAATATTGATTCCTTTAGATCATATATTGTTGCTAAGATTTTTCACACTTATCGGAGCTAGAAATTTATTGAGATAGATCTAGTAATAAAACTAGTTACACTACTATCGAAAAAGTTGAGAACTATGGGACAAATAATGTTAGTGAGATAGACACAGTTAGGCAAGGTAGGAAGGAGTATTATGAGTAGAAATGTATGTTGTGATATAAGTATAGTCATAACATGATAATAATATGGTGTTGAGTATGTGTGGATTAAGGCTAAAAGTAAATGTTAGAAAGTGAGATTGGAATGATGCTTTGTAAAGGAAGAATGAGATTTTTGGAAAGATTAAGTAGGAATCTACCGAATAGAGGTGTACAATCAAAAACTGAAATTTGGTGTGTGACAAAAACGAACGAGTATTTGAAGGTAAAACCTGATGTGTAAAAGATGCGCTTCATTAGGAGATGTAAGAAATGAATTTATGAATGGGGAAGCATGTTGAATTTGACGATTGTATAAGTGAACAGTATTGCTAAAACAGTTGGAATGATAGTAGAGAAGAGTTAGGTAGAAAATGTAGTTTTGAAAGCAAGATGGATCAAAATAAGATGCGGGAAAGAATAATGTTGTGATAATGTTACATTAATGGTGACTTAAGAGAATTGTGAGAAGATAGATGAAGAAGGTAAGACAACGATACTGTTTACGAATTGAAATTCACGAGAGATAGCTGTGAGATTTGTCAGGGCTAATCATGGTACTATCAGTATTGGGTGATAAGTGGAAATATGTATGATTTAGGAAAAATATATAGTTACATGAATAAGAATTAATTGATATTACAATGATATTTAAACAGTAACTGGTCAATACTGTGATTTTGGGAGTAGGGAAAGAAAGCATGTGACTTGCGGCTTATGGTACTGTTTGAAGTAGTCGAATAGATCTTAAGTAGGTTCACTGCGTGTTCTACGTGCTATGCCGAAGAAGTATTTTTCATACCCTTCACGCGTGATTTAATTGTGAAACAATTTGTTTGATGTAAGAGTTACCCTCATGATTAAAGTTTTTAAATCATGAAGATTATGACAAAGGCCTTGAGGAAATATCACGATAAGCAAAACTTGGAATATGGATTCGAATGTAGAAATATTGGTGTATTGGGAATAAAGATTTGATGTGATTTGTGAAGTAGTATTAGTATAATGGTGTTTGTAGCAAAAACACATCGAAGAGTGATTTTCATTGTAGGTACAAGTACGCATAATAGGTGATGTAGTTGGTAAGGAAAACAATGATAAAAGATAGAGGATGTATGAAGGAATTATCGATAGAAATTGGTGGGGAATTGATATGACGTGAGTTGATTGTATTTGAGGATTATACAAATAATAAATTAGTTGGGGCATGAGAATGATTTGGAGTGATTAATGGATGCATGTATTGGGTTGATGAAAACTATGTGACATGCGGTTAGGAGTTATAAAAGGAATGGGCTTGAAAACTTGAATGAATGATAATCGCATACAGGTGTTGTTGGTTATACATATTGTGTTAGTAGGGTGGCGAAAAAGTTCGATAAGATATGATTCAAATTTCGAGGACGAAATTTTTATTAAGGGGGGGAGAATGTAACACCCCGGATTTTCAACTCAGATCTCGAGAAAATTAAATGGTGAGATTTTGAAGAAAATATCGAAGGAGAGACTTAGTGTAAAATACTTGGATCTTGTTGTGATTAATTTCGAGGAAAATCAACTTCGCCATTAGATTCAAAAGGATCGAAATATATACATTAGCCTGTAAGCAAGTCCGAATTCGAATTCGGATAGAGAAGTTATAGAATCCTCGAATTTCGTGTTAAGTGGGACCCAAAACAGTGGAATTTCGTTAGAGCGAGAATCGAAAAGATTTGATGATACCATTAGATCCGTAGTAAAAAATTATTCGAAATGGTATATTCGTTTGTCGTTTTCCGAGTCCAAATAGTTAAGTTACGATCGAAACTAGAAATGATGGGAAAATTACAAGTATACCCTCAACTTTATTATAAAAGAAATCTTATTTCTTTTATTTCATTTCATTTCTCTTCTTCTCCAAGGAAACCAAACGGCAGCCACTTCTCAACCCAAGGGTTTCAACCCATTCCCTTCAAGTTCTAGCCCGAACGAAGCCGAGTTGAACCTCGACGAAGAAGACAAAGTTGTCGGCCACGTCGAGAGCTACAACTTCACCATCTTTACTTACCCATTCTTGTTCATTTTCTCCATCCTTCATAAAAAACCAGCCGAGTAGCTCGAGTAAACCTCCACATCTTCCGTCCGAGGGCTTCATCAAGTTAGGAGCTAGGTCTATACTTCATTTTAGAGGAGAAGGAAAACGTCATTGTCGGACACCTTGCAAACCCTCGCTCGTTTCGCATCCAAGTCAGCCAACCTCGACTCTTGAGCCATCCAACCCTGATTTGTAGTGCTAGCTTGTACCCTTGGCGTTCACAACCATGTAAGGGACTTCCAATTCTTATTGGTAGCTTTAGATTTCTGAAATTTGCATTTAGGGATTTTGTTAAAAATGTGTTGCTTGTTTTAAATCATAGAAATCTTTATTTGAATTGAAATTCATGCTAGAAATAAGGATTTGATGTGTTTAATCTATATTTTAAATGTTGAATTCGTGGGTGGATTGAGGGATTTGAAGAATGGAACAAAGATCCAAAGAAGGGATCGAAAAACCCAAAAATCGCGAGTGAGGTTCAGGCTGTCGGCGGGAAGGGTCGGTGCCACCGGCACCTGCCGAAGGCATTCTGTCGGTTCCACCGACAGAATGAAGCTTCTGCCACCGACAGAACAAGGTTGTGCTGCCGACAGCACTGTTCTGAGTCAAAAACAGACTCTGACTCTTGGCTTGACTTCCTCACACCTTATACACTATTTCTCACCCTTTATTTCATGAAAAACATTTAAGTTACTTTAAGTTCTTTAATGAAATTAAGGTTTTACCCCCCATTTTGGAACAATGGGAATGGTTTCAAGATCCAAATCTCAAAGGATCAAAATCCGAATTTTGGTTTCAAGAACAAAACGTATTTTTCGACGTTTTCGGCAAGTTTTCAAAATGAAATAACTTTCGCGTTCCTTTGAATTAGATTAAAAAAACTATATGGTGTCGAATCTCATGATCAAGACTTTCATTTCGAAAAATCCGTTTTTAATTTCGAGAACTTTGAAAATTTGAGTTTCTGACACTTAGCCAAATTTTCACCAGCTTTCTCTATTTTTAACAGTTTTGGTCCCGAGCATCGCTGGGACCTTGTTTTTGAATAAACTTCGGTGGTTTTCAATGGAAAGACCTAAAGAATGACTTTGGAAGATTGAAAATGAATGGTTGATTTGAAAGGATGAAAAATGAGAATGTTGAGAGAATGGGAAAAGGGAATGAACGGTAAAATGTCAGAATCACACCCGAGGGGTGATGTCTGCATTTTACATTGTATGTTGTGTGTAGGTTGGTGAAAGGATATCCAGGTTATTAATGAAAGGGTTACATGTTTATTTCCGATTATGTTAGCGCTTGCGCTGAGTACTGTTATTTATTTTAGGCCGATTGGCCACGGTTGCATGGTAGGAACTGGATATCCGTTCTCAACCCTGTTCTGTTAATTTCTCTTTTGTTTTAAATGAAAAATCATATATGTACGTAGCTATTTTGTGAGCTGTTAAAGGGTTTGTGAATGCCTGAATGGGATAGTGTGTCACATCATCCGGAGGGGTACACTATCCTGGGATGTACGGTAGGGACCACCAAACTCATACGTGGTATGGGACGCGTATGAGAGTGGAGTCACAACTGGAATCCGGGTCCATTCCTTTCTTATCTTTACTAGTGAACGTGTATTGTAAAGGTGGTCGTATACGAGTGGAGTGTCATTTGGGAATCACATGCACGCCTGATAGGCATAGACGAAGATGATTAGTCAGTGATCACTAACAATCTAGTAGTAGTCAAACGTTCTAACACATCGAAAAGAGACCCATTGCTTACGGTCACGTCAAACGGCCAGCCTGAGCCGGATAAATGGTTCCGCAAGCGTGGTAGACACGACCAGCTACAAAATCAGGAACTACGATGTTATTGGGGAATATCATGTCCTGACTGGGAGCGATCCAGTCGTGAATCCCAACTCTTTAATTCCAATACTCCACCATTTGTATTATGTATCTGTTGTTATATTTCGAATTATAAACTGAGAAGCATGTCTATTATTTTAATGTTGTCAACATTATTTGCATAAAATGGAAAATGTATAATGAGTATGGATGATTGATGCTATGTGTTACTTTTAAACTGTTTAGTTGTTCATCCCTGGCTATATGTATCAGTTGATCGTATTTTATCTTGTAAAACCTTGCATGTATTAAAATGTTCAGTATGCTTTATTCGATCATACTTAGGAAGGGTTATTAGTAGGAATTGGCTGTGGACTTGCTGGGTAACCATTGTTACTCACCCTTTCCTTCCTATTTTTTTATCAGTTTCAGCACTTACAGCTGTCGAGGCAGGCGTAGAGGCAGTAATTGAGGAGTATCTGGTCGATCAGATCGACGATCAGATTTTATTGCCTGGTGAGCACTAGGACCACATCCCTTAGTGTTGTTAGTTTCATCCAGGATGTATGCAGTTTTTGGATTGAGAGTTTAGGCCTATGTTAGAGTGAGAGTGTTTTGGAAAGCCTGTATATTGATAAATCTTCTGCACTCTGATCTACTACATGTTAGATGTAATTAGTCTTCCGCTGCTATTTTTCTGTATCTACATTTTTATATACAGGTTTTGTTATAAATTCGTTTATCAGGTTTGAGTTCCGTGAAACGCTAAAATAAATAGAGGAGACCATGCCGAAATTTTGAGGTGCCACCTAGTACCTTGGGATTTGGCCTTGGGATTTGTGTTAGCGTTTGGCGGGGTGCCACAGATGGTATCAGAGCACAATATTAGATCCGTATGGGATACAGATCCATTATGTTTTAGAGAATAGACTGATACCACAGGCATTAAAGATAATCGTAGAGTGTTACTAAGAGTCCGATATCCGAGCTTATCAGTGGTTCCGTATTGGGATTACGAGCTCTTCCGTGTCTAGAAGTCCGTAGAGCTTAGTAAGTCTAAGATAAGATTCTAAGTTCATTCTACAGTAATGAAAATGGTGTTCATTACTAGATTACGTATTATAATCATGGTTAATGCTTTCGTAAGAATGATGTTTAGATAGATCTAAGGAGTACCTTGCTTCTGATAAATAGTAGACTACTGAACTCGCAGGTTAGGAAAGATGCAAGAAAATAGAGTTACAACTGGACCCATGACAAGGAGTCAAACTGGTGGGGAAGGCCTACCTGGGTCAAGTCAACTTACCAAGATAGAACAATTGATAGAAGCAGTCTCGTGGTTATTCCAGAGTCAGACACGCATGGAAAGGAGACAATTGGAAATGTTTGAGGCTCAAATGATCATGGTGGGTCAATTAACGAAAAGACTAGAAAGAATAGAAGAAAAACTCGACCACCATCTTAAGGGTGAACCCCATAAGGACCCTAAGGTAGATATCCCAACACAGGGAGGACTACGAAAAGAAATAGGAATAGTACAATCATCGCCTCCAAGCCTATTTGAAGAAGGGCAGTTAGGATCCAACAAGAGGCAAACAATCACGAAACTAGCAGGGTCACGGGGAAAACGACCATACATAAGAAGCGAGACTATAGAATTATCCGTTCAAGAAATGGAGGAGTTTTGTAGGAAGCAACAACATATAATACTAAATCGATCAAAAGAAAAAGTGATAGTGTGTTATGAATGTGGTAAGTTGGGACACACAGGGGTGCAATGCTCAGGTCCACGTCGACCAATTAAAGATGCGTGGCTCAAAAAGATGTTAGATGGGCAAATTCAAGGAACAATAAGGTCATCGGATTTTAACAAGATCGATGACATGCTTATACCATCACAAGCGGACCGAACTAGTGGTCGTAAACGAGGGGGGATGGAATTACAAATATCCCAGGAACAGACCAGTCAACCCTCGACTTCTCTTCCTTCCAGATCAGACCCGGCCAAGAGGCCAATGTATTCGAGGCCAATCTCCCCTGGATCAGTTTACCCACAGTATAGAGCTACTCAACCACCGAGTTCTGGGGTACCCTCATCACCGAGTCATAGAGTGGTTGGAACTCCAACGAGGCTAGTAGGGACAAGAGAACTAACAAGGCAGGTCCAGAGAGTACAGGCTCCAATTTACCGATTGCCCACTCCACAGAAATCTATAAAGACAAAATCATTAACATGTTATGGGTGTGGTCAAGTGGGACATATTAGGAGAGAGTGCCATCTATCACAGTCGCAGGCAGGGATTGTGACCCAAGAGGAACCCACTGTCTCCGACAATATCTTAGAAGGTACGATTTTTAATTATGATGTTAGAAATTGGAGTTCTATTTAATATTGATTCCTTTAGATCATATATTGTTGCTAAGATTTTTCACACTTATCGGAGCTAGAAATTTATTGAGATAGATCTAGTAATAAAACTAGTTACACTACTATCGAAAAAGTTGAGAACTATGGGACAAATAATGTTAGTGAGATAGACACAGTTAGGCAAGGTAGGAAGGAGTATTATGAGTAGAAATGTATGTTGTGATATAAGTATAGTCATAACATGATAATAATATGGTGTTGAGTATGTGTGGATTAAGGCTAAAAGTAAATGTTAGAAAGTGAGATTGGAATGATGCTTTGTAAAGGAAGAATGAGATTTTTGGAAAGATTAAGTAGGAATCTACCGAATAGAGGTGTACAATCAAAAACTGAAATTTGGTGTGTGACAAAAACGAACGAGTATTTGAAGGTAAAACCTGATGTGTAAAAGATGCGCTTCATTAGGAGATGTAAGAAATGAATTTATGAATGGGGAAGCATGTTGAATTTGACGATTGTATAAGTGAACAGTATTGCTAAAACAGTTGGAATGATAGTAGAGAAGAGTTAGGTAGAAAATGTAGTTTTGAAAGCAAGATGGATCAAAATAAGATGCGGGAAAGAATAATGTTGTGATAATGTTACATTAATGGTGACTTAAGAGAATTGTGAGAAGATAGATGAAGAAGGTAAGACAACGATACTGTTTACGAATTGAAATTCACGAGAGATAGCTGTGAGATTTGTCAGGGCTAATCATGGTACTATCAGTATTGGGTGATAAGTGGAAATATGTATGATTTAGGAAAAATATATAGTTACATGAATAAGAATTAATTGATATTACAATGATATTTAAACAGTAACTGGTCAATACTGTGATTTTGGGAGTAGGGAAAGAAAGCATGTGACTTGCGGCTTATGGTACTGTTTGAAGTAGTCGAATAGATCTTAAGTAGGTTCACTGCGTGTTCTACGTGCTATGCCGAAGAAGTATTTTTCATACCCTTCACGCGTGATTTAATTGTGAAACAATTTGTTTGATGTAAGAGTTACCCTCATGATTAAAGTTTTTAAATCATGAAGATTATGACAAAGGCCTTGAGGAAATATCACGATAAGCAAAACTTGGAATATGGATTCGAATGTAGAAATATTGGTGTATTGGGAATAAAGATTTGATGTGATTTGTGAAGTAGTATTAGTATAATGGTGTTTGTAGCAAAAACACATCGAAGAGTGATTTTCATTGTAGGTACAAGTACGCATAATAGGTGATGTAGTTGGTAAGGAAAACAATGATAAAAGATAGAGGATGTATGAAGGAATTATCGATAGAAATTGGTGGGGAATTGATATGACGTGAGTTGATTGTATTTGAGGATTATACAAATAATAAATTAGTTGGGGCATGAGAATGATTTGGAGTGATTAATGGATGCATGTATTGGGTTGATGAAAACTATGTGACATGCGGTTAGGAGTTATAAAAGGAATGGGCTTGAAAACTTGAATGAATGATAATCGCATACAGGTGTTGTTGGTTATACATATTGTGTTAGTAGGGTGGCGAAAAAGTTCGATAAGATATGATTCAAATTTCGAGGACGAAATTTTTATTAAGGGGGGGAGAATGTAACACCCCGGATTTTCAACTCAGATCTCGAGAAAATTAAATGGTGAGATTTTGAAGAAAATATCGAAGGAGAGACTTAGTGTAAAATACTTGGATCTTGTTGTGATTAATTTCGAGGAAAATCAACTTCGCCATTAGATTCAAAAGGATCGAAATATATACATTAGCCTGTAAGCAAGTCCGAATTCGAATTCGGATAGAGAAGTTATAGAATCCTCGAATTTCGTGTTAAGTGGGACCCAAAACAGTGGAATTTCGTTAGAGCGAGAATCGAAAAGATTTGATGATACCATTAGATCCGTAGTAAAAAATTATTCGAAATGGTATATTCGTTTGTCGTTTTCCGAGTCCAAATAGTTAAGTTACGATCGAAACTAGAAATGATGGGAAAATTACAAGTATACCCTCAACTTTATTATAAAAGAAATCTTATTTCTTTTATTTCATTTCATTTCTCTTCTTCTCCAAGGAAACCAAACGGCAGCCACTTCTCAACCCAAGGGTTTCAACCCATTCCCTTCAAGTTCTAGCCCGAACGAAGCCGAGTTGAACCTCGACGAAGAAGACAAAGTTGTCGGCCACGTCGAGAGCTACAACTTCACCATCTTTACTTACCCATTCTTGTTCATTTTCTCCATCCTTCATAAAAAACCAGCCGAGTAGCTCGAGTAAACCTCCACATCTTCCGTCCGAGGGCTTCATCAAGTTAGGAGCTAGGTCTATACTTCATTTTAGAGGAGAAGGAAAACGTCATTGTCGGACACCTTGCAAACCCTCGCTCGTTTCGCATCCAAGTCAGCCTAACCTCGACTCTTGAGCCATCCAACCCTGATTTGTAGTGCTAGCTTGTACCCTTGGCGTTCACAACCATGTAAGGGACTTCCAATTCTTATTGGTAGCTTTAGATTTCTGAAATTTGCATTTAGGGATTTTGTTAAAAATGTGTTGCTTGTTTTAAATCATAGAAATCTTTATTTGAATTGAAATTCATGCTAGAAATAAGGATTTGATGTGTTTAATCTATATTTTAAATGTTGAATTCGTGGGTGGATTGAGGGATTTGAAGAATGGAACAAAGATCCAAAGAAGGGATCGAAAAACCCAAAAATCGCGAGTGAGGTTCAGGCTGTCGGCGGGAAGGGTCGGTGCCACCGGCACCTGCCGAAGGCATTCTGTCGGTTCCACCGACAGAATGAAGCTTCTGCCACCGACAGAACAAGGTTGTGCTGCCGACAGCACTGTTCTGAGTCAAAAACAGACTCTGACTCTTGGCTTGACTTCCTCACACCTTATACACTATTTCTCACCCTTTATTTCATGAAAAACATTTAAGTTACTTTAAGTTCTTTAATGAAATTAAGGTTTTACCCCCCATTTTGGAACAATGGGAATGGTTTCAAGATCCAAATCTCAAAGGATCAAAATCCGAATTTTGGTTTCAAGAACAAAACGTATTTTTCGACGTTTTCGGCAAGTTTTCAAAATGAAATAACTTTCGCGTTCCTTTGAATTAGATTAAAAAAACTATATGGTGTCGAATCTCATGATCAAGACTTTCATTTCGAAAAATCCGTTTTTAATTTCGAGAACTTTGAAAATTTGAGTTTCTGACACTTAGCCAAATTTTCACCAGCTTTCTCTATTTTTAACAGTTTTGGTCCCGAGCATCGCTGGGACCTTGTTTTTGAATAAACTTCGGTGGTTTTCAATGGAAAGACCTAAAGAATGACTTTGGAAGATTGAAAATGAATGGTTGATTTGAAAGGATGAAAAATGAGAATGTTGAGAGAATGGGAAAAGGGAATGAACGGTAAAATGTCAGAATCACACCCGAGGGGTGATGTCTGCATTTTACATTGTATGTTGTGTGTAGGTTGGTGAAAGGATATCCAGGTTATTAATGAAAGGGTTACATGTTTATTTCCGATTATGTTAGCGCTTGCGCTGAGTACTGTTATTTATTTTAGGCCGATTGGCCACGGTTGCATGGTAGGAACTGGATATCCGTTCTCAACCCTGTTCTGTTAATTTCTCTTTTGTTTTAAATGAAAAATCATATATGTACGTAGCTATTTTGTGAGCTGTTAAAGGGTTTGTGAATGCCTGAAGGGATAGTGTGTCACATCATCCGGAGGGGTACACTATCCTGGGATGTACGGTAGGGACCACCAAACTCATACGTGGTATGGGACGCGTATGAGAGTGGAGTCACAACTGGAATCCGGGTCCATTCCTTTCTTATCTTTACTAGTGAACGTGTATTGTAAAGGTGGTCGTATACGAGTGGAGTGTCATTTGGGAATCACATGCACGCCTGATAGGCATAGACGAAGATGATTAGTCAGTGATCACTAACAATCTAGTAGTAGTCAAACGTTCTGACACATCGAAAAGAGACCCATTGCTTACGGTCACGTCAAACGGCCAGCCTGAGCCGGATAAATGGTTCCGCAAGCGTGGTAGACACGACCAGCACAAAATCAGGAACTACGATGTTATTGGGGAATATCATGTCCTGACTGGGAGCGATCCAGTCGTGAATCCCAACTCTTTAATTCCAATACTCCACCATTTGTATTATGTATCTGTTGTTATATTTCGAATTATAAACTGAGAAGCATGTCTATTATTTTAATGTTGTCAACATTATTTGCATAAAATGGAAAATGTATAATGAGTATGGATGATTGATGCTATGTGTTACTTTTAAACTGTTTAGTTGTTCATCCCTGGCTATATGTATCAGTTGATCGTATTTTATCTTGTAAAACCTTGCATGTATTAAAATGTTCAGTATGCTTTATTCGATCATACTTAGGAAGGGTTATTAGTAGGAATTGGCTGTGGACTTGCTGGGTAACCATTGTTACTCACCCTTTCCTTCCTATTTTTTTATCAGTTTCAGCACTTGCAGCTGTCGAGGCAGGCGTAGAGGCAGTAATTGAGGAGTATCTGGTCGATCAGATCGACGATCAGATTTTATTGCCTGGTGAGCACTAGGACCACATCCCTTAGTGTTGTTAGTTTCATCCAGGATGTATGCAGTTTTTGGATTGAGAGTTTAGGCCTATGTTAGAGTGAGAGTGTTTTGGAAAGCCTGTATATTGATAAATCTTCTGCACTCTGATCTACTACATGTTAGATGTAATTAGTCTTCCGCTGTTATTTTCTGTATCTACATTTTTATATACAGGTTTTGTTATAAATTGGTTTATCAGGTTTGAGTTCCGTGAAACGCTAAAATAAATAGAGGAGACCATGCCGAAATTTTGAGGTGCCACCTAGTACCTTGGGATTTGGCCTTGGGATTTGTGTTAGCGTTTGGCGGGGTGCCACAGATGGTATCAGAGCACAATATTAGATCCGTATGGGATACAGATCCATTATGTTTTAGAGAATAGACTGATACCACAGGCATTAAAGATAATCGTAGAGTGTTACTAAGAGTCCGATATCCGAGCTTATCAGTGGTTCCGTATTGGGATTACGAGCTCTTCCGTGTCTAGAAGTCCGTAGAGCTTAGTAAGTCTAAGATAAGATTCTAAGTTCATTCTACAGTAATGAAAATGGTGTTCATTACTAGATTACGTATTATAATCATGGTTAATGCTTTCGTAAGAATGATGTTTAGATAGATCTAAGGAGTACCTTGCTTCTGATAAATAGTAGACTACTGAACTCGCAGGTTAGGAAAGATGCAAGAAAATAGAGTTACAACTGGACCCATGACAAGGAGTCAAACTGGTGGGGAAGGCCTACCTGGGTCAAGTCAACTTACCAAGATAGAACAATTGATAGAAGCAGTCTCGTGGTTATTCCAGAGTCAGACACGCATGGAAAGGAGACAATTGGAAATGTTTGAGGCTCAAATGATCATGGTGGGTCAATTAACGAAAAGACTAGAAAGAATAGAAGAAAAACTCGACCACCATCTTAAGGGTGAACCCCATAAGGACCCTAAGGTAGATATCCCAACACAGGGAGGACTACGAAAAGAAATAGGAATAGTACAATCATCGCCTCCAAGCCTATTTGAAGAAGGGCAGCTAGGATCCAACAAGAGGCAAACAATCACGAAACTAGTAGGGTCACGGGGAAAACGACCATACATAAGAAGCGAGACTATAGAATTATCCGTTCAAGAAATGGAGGAGTTTTGTAGGAAGCAACAACATATAATACTAAATCGATCAAAAGAAAAAGTGATAGCGTGTTATGAATGTGGTAAGTTGGGACACACAGGGGTGCAATGCTCAGGTCCACGTCGACCAATTAAAGATGCGTGGCTCAGAAAGATGTTAGATGGGCAAATTCAAGGAACAATAAGGTCATCGGATTTTAACAAGATCGATGACATGCTTATACCATCACAAGCGGACCGAACTAGTGGTCGTAAACGAGGGGGGATGGAATTACAAATATCCCAGGAACAGACCAGTCAACCCTCGACTTCTCTTCCTTCCAGATCAGACCCGGCCAAGAGGCCAATCTCCCCTGGATCAGTTTACCCACAGTATAGAGCTACTCAACCACCGAGTTCTGGGGTACCCTCATCACCGAGTCATAGAGTGGTTGGAACTCCAACGAGGCTAGTAGGGACAAGAGAACCAACAAGGCAGGTCCAGAGAGTACAGGCTCCAATTTACCGATTGCCCACTCCACAGAAATCTATAAAGACAAAATCATTAACATGTTATGGGTGTGGTCAAGTGGGACATATTAGGAGAGAGTGCCATCTATCACAGTCGCAGGCAGGGATTGTGACCCAAGAGGAACCAACTGTCTCCGACAATATCTTAGAAGGTACGATTTTTAATTATGATGTTAGAAATTGGAGTTCTATTTAATATTGATTCCTTTAGATCATATATTGTTGCTAAGATTTTTCACACTTATCGGAGCTAGAAATTTATTGAGATAGATCTAGTAATAAAACTAGTTACACTACTATCGAAAAAGTTGAGAACTATGGGACAAATAATGTTAGTGAGATAGACACAGTTAGGCAAGGTAGGAAGGAGTATTATGAGTAGAAATGTATGTTGTGATATAAGTGTAGTCATAACATGATAATAATATGGTGTTGACTATGTGTGGATTAAGGCTAAAAGTAAATGTTAGAAAGTGAGACTGGAATGATGCTTTGTAAAGGAAGAATGAGATTTTTGGAAAGATTAAGTAGGAATCTACCGAATAGAGGTGTACAATCAAAAACTGAAATTTGGTGTGTGACAAAAACGAACGAGTATTTGAAGGTAAAACCTGATGTGTAAAGATGCGCTTCATTAGGAGATGTAAGAAATGAATTTATGAATGGGGAAGCATGTTGAATTTGACGATTGTATAAGTGAACAGTATTGCTAAAACAGTTGGAATGATAGTAGAGAAGAGTTAGGTAGAAAATGTAGTTTTGAAAGCAAGATGGATCAAAATAAGATGCGGGAAAGAATAATGTTGTGATAATGTTACATTAATGGTGACTTAAGAGAATTGTGAGAAGATAGATGAAGAAGGTAAGACAACGATACTGTTTACGAATTGAAATTCAAGAGAGATAGCTGTGAGATTTGTCAGGGCTAATCATGGTACTATCAGTATTGGGTGATACGTGGAAATATGTATGATTTAGGAAAAATATATAGTTACATGAATAAGAATTAATTGATATTACAATGATATTTAAACAGTAACTAGTCAATACTGTGATTTTGGGAGTAGGGAAAGAAAGCATGTGACTTGCGGCTTATGGTACTGTTTGAAGTAGTCGAATAGATCTTAAGTAGGTTCACTGCGTGTTCTACGTGCTATGCCGAAGAAGTGTTTTTCATACCCTTCACGCGTGATTTAATTGTGAAACAATTTGTTTGATGTAAGAGTTACCCTCATGATTAAGGTTTTTAAATCACGAAGATTATGACAAAGGCCTTGAGGAAATATCACGATAAGCAAAACTTGGAATATGGATTCGAATGTAGAAATATTGGTGTATTGGGAATAAAGATTTGATGTGATTTGTGAAGTAGTATTAGTATAATGGTGTTTGTAGCAAAAACAACACATCGAAGAGTGATTTTCATTGTAGGTACAAGTACGCATAATACGTGATGTAGTTGGTAAGGAAAACAATGATAAAAGATAGAGGAGGTATGAAGGAATTATCGATAGAAATTGGTGGGGAATTGATATGACGTGAGTTGATTGTATTTGAGGATTATACAAATAATAAATTAGTTGGGGCATGAGAATGATTTGGAGTGATTAATGGATGCATGTATTGGGTTGATGAAAACTATGTGACATGCGGTTAGGAGTTATAAAAGGAATGGGCTTGAAAACTTGAATGAATGATAATCGCATACAGGTGTTGTTGGTTATACATATTGTGTTAGTAGGGTGGCGAAAAAGTTCGATAAGATATGATTCAAATTTCGAGGACGAAATTTTTATTAAGGGGGGGAGAATGTAACACCCCGGATTTTCAACTCATATCTCGAGGAAATTATATGGTGAGATTTTGAAGAAAATATCGAAGGAGAGACTTAGAATAAAATACTTGGATCTTGTTGTGATTAATTTCGAGGAAAATCAACTTCGCCATTAGATTCAAAAGGATCGAAATATATACATTAGCCTGTAAGCAAGTCCGAATTCGAATTCGGATAGAGAAGTTATAGAATCCTCGAATTTCGTGTTAAGTGGGACCCAAAACAGTGGAATTTCGTTAGAGCGAGAATCGAAAAGATTTGATGATACCATTAGATCCGTAGTGAAAAATTATTCGAAATGGTATATTCGTTTGTCATTTTCCGAGTCCGAATAGTTAAGTTACGATTGAAACTAGAAATGATGGGAAAATTACAAGTATACCCTCAGCCTTATTATAAAAGAAATCTTATTTCTTTTATTTCATTTCATTTCTCTTCTTCTCCAAGGAAACCAAACGGCAGCCACTTCTCAACCCAAGGGTTTCAACCCATTCCCTTCAAGTTCTAGCCCGAACGAAGCCGAGTTGAACCTCGACGAAGAAGACAAAGTTGTCGGCCACGTCGAGAGCTACAACTTCACCATCTTTACTTACCCATTCTTGTTCATTTTCTCCATCCTTCATAAAAAACCAGCCGAGTAGCTCGAGTAAACCTCCACATCTTCCGTCCGAGGGCTTCATCAAGTTAGGAGCTAGGTCTATACTTCATTTTAGAGGAGAAGGAAAACGTCATTGTCGGACACCTTGCAAATCCTCGCTCGTTTCGCATCCAAGTCAGCCCAACCTCGACTCTTGAGCCATCCAACCCTGATTTGTAGTGCTAGCTTGTACCCTTGGCGTTCACAACCATGTAAGGGACTTCCAATTCTTATTGGTAGCTTTAGATTTCTGAAATTTGCATTTAGGGATTTTGTTAAAAATGTGTTGCTGTTTTAAATCATAGAAATCTTTATTTGAATTGAAATTCATGCTAGAAATAAGGATTTGATGTGTTTAATCTATATTTTAAATGTTGAATTCGTGGGTGGATTGAGGGATTTGAAGAATGGAACAAAGATCCAAAGAAGGGATCGAAAAACCCAAAAATCGCGAGTGAGGTTCAGGCTGTCGGCGGGAAGGGTCGGTGCCACCGGCACCTGCCGAAGGCATTCTGTCGGTTCCACCGACAGAACAAGGTTGTGCTGCCGACAGCACTGTTCTGAGTCAAAAACAGACTCTGACTCTTGGCTTGACTTCCTCACACCTTATACACTATTTCTCACCCTTTATTTCATGAAAAACATTTAAGTTACTTTAAGTTCTTTAATGAAATTAAGGTTTTACCCCCCATTTTGGAACAATGGGAATGATTTCAAGATCCAAATCTCAAAGGATCAAAATCCAAATTTTGGTTTCAAGAACAAAACGTATTTTTCGACGTTTTCGGCAAGTTTTCAAAATGAAATAACTTTCGCGTTCCTTTGAATTAGATTAAAAAAACTATATGGTGTCGAATCTCATGATCAAGACTTTCATTTCGAAAAACCCGTTTTTAATTTCGAGAACTTTGAAATTTTGAGTTTCTGACAGTTAGCCAAATTTTCACCAGCTTTCTCTATTTTTAACAGCTTTGGTCCCGAGCATCGCTGGGACCTTGTTTTTGAATAAACTTCGGTGGTTTTCAATGGAAAGACCTAAAGAATGACTTTGGAAGATTGAAAATGAATGGTTGATTTGAAAGGATGAAAAATGAGAATGTTGAGAGAATGGGAAAAGGGAATGAACGGTAAAATGTCAGAATCACACCCGAGGGGTGATGTCTGCATTTTACATTGTATGTTGTGTGTAGGTTGGTGAAAGGATATCCAGGTTATTAATGAAAGGGTTACATGTTTATTTCCGATTATGTTAGCGCTTGCGCTGAGTACTGTTATTTATTTTAGGCCGATTGGCCACGGTTGCATGGTAGGAACTGGATATCCGTTCTCAACCCTGTTCTGTTAATTTCGCTTTTGTTTTAAATGAAAAATCATATATGTACGTAGCTATTTTGTGAGCTGTTAAAGGGTTTGTGAATGCCTGAAGGGATAGTGTATCACATCATCCGGAGGGGTACACTATCCTGGGATGTACGGTAGGGACCACCAAACTCATACGTGGTATGGGAGGCGTATGAGAGTGGAGTCACAACTGGAATCCGGGTCCATTCCTTTCTTATCTTTACCAGTGAACGTGTATTATAAAGGTGGTCGTATACGAGTGGAGTGTCATTTGAGAATCACATGCACGCCTGATAGACATAGACGAAGATGATTAGTCAGTGATCACTAACAATCTAGTAGTAGTCAAACGTTCTAACACATCGAAAAGAGACCCATTGCTTACGGTCACGTCAAACGGCCAACCTGAGCCGGATAAATGATTCCGCAAGCGTGGTAGACACGACCAGCTACAAAATCAGGAACTACGATGTTATTGGGAAATATCATGTCCTGATTGGGAGCGATCCAGTCGTGAATCCCAACTCTTTAATTCCAATACTCCACCATTTGTATTATGTATCCGTTGTTATATTTCGAATAATAAACTGAGAAGCATGTCTATTATTTCAATGTTGTCAACATTATTTGCATAAAATGGAAAATGTATAATGAGTATGGATGATTGATGCTATGTGTTACTTTTAAACTGTTTAGTTGTTCATCCCTGGCTATATGTACTAGTTGATCGTATTTTATCTTGTAAAACCTTGCATGTATTAAAATGTTCAGTATGCTTTATTCGATCATACTTAGGAAGGGTTATTAGTAGGAATTGGCTGTGGACTTGCTGGGTAACCATTGTTACTCACCCTTTCCTTCCTATTTTTTTATCAGTTTCAGCACTTGCAGCTGTCGAGGCAGGCGTAGAGGCAGTAATTGAGGAGTATCTGGTCGATCAGATCGACGATCAGATTTTATTGCCTGGTGAGCACTAGGGCCACATCCCTTAGTGTTGTTAGTTTCATCCAGGATGTATGCAGTTTTTGGATTGAGAGTTTAGGCCTATGTTAGAGTGAGAGTGTTTTGGGAAGCCTGTATATTGATAAATCTTCTGCACTCTGATCTACTACATGTTAGATGTAATTAGTCTTCCGCTGTTATTTTCCTGTATCTACATTTTTATATACAGGTTTTGTTATAAATTGGTTTATTAGGTTTGAGTTCCGTGAAACGCTAACATAAATAGAGGAGATCATGCCGAAATTTCGAGGTGCCACCTAGTACCTTGGGATTTGGCTTTGGGATTTGTGTTAGCGTTTGGCGGGGCGCCACAAGTTTCTAGGTATTTTTTGAGTTAAAACTGGGGTATGGATATTAGGTAAGGAGTTAGGACTTCAAAATCAAGGTTTTGCGAAGGTTGGGAAGCTTTTTGACCTACTTTTTCTAAGATTTATTTTTTTATACAAAAATAAGTTGTAGGGACCCTTATTTATAGATTTTAAAGTATTTTTTAGATAAATTTATTGTTTAATTATAATTATTTTAGATAGAGTTAGTGTTTAATTAGAATTATTTTAAATAGAGTTAGTATTTAATTAGAATTACATTAGATAGTTTTATAGTTTAATTAGAATTCTTTTAGATAGTTTTAGAGTTTAATTAGGTTTATTTTAGATAGTTTTAGAGCTTAATTAGAATTATTTTATATAGTTTTAGAGTTTAATTAGAATTATTTTATATAGTTTTAGAGTTTAATTAGAATTATTTTAGGGTTTTGACTTTGATCTTATTAGATTGATTAGGGTTTTGACTTAAGTCTCACTTGATTGACATTAATTTTAAGATTTTGACTTAAGTCTTACTTGATTGACTTTAATTTTAATTAGGATTTCACTTTATATTAATTAATGTTTTAATTATTAATTTTGAAAATTTTAATTATTAAAATTATAAAATTATCATTTTGCCCTCAGAGATGACTTTTTACGTTTTAAGTCATTTTTCAATGTTCCAGAATGTTTGGGAATCGATTTTTCGTAAGGAATTCAATGGAAATATTAGTTTGTGTTATTTATGAATTTTTTTGTGAAAATAGTTGTGAACTTTATGAGGGGCATTTTCGTAATTTTATTAAATTTTTTGAAAATTGGCGAAATGGTTTATTTGATTTTGATTTGTTGTTTTATATATTTGAAAGGGTTTTCCTAAGCGTAATATAGGCTCTAGGGATGTTTTGAGGTTAGGGGTATTTTGGTAATTTGATCATTTTTTAGTGATTTTTATCGTGAAGCTTCTTTTTGTCTGAAAAATGATGATTTCTATGTTTTTGAATTTATATTTTCCTAGCATAGTGTAGTTTTGTTAGTTTGAGATATCTCATTCGAATTTCTGAAACATATCTAGCATCAAAATAATCATCAATCATTGGGAACCGTTGTAATCGGGTTGATGAGTTGATTAATCAGGTGAGTGCAAAAATGGGGTGTCTATACTATCAAAAATCAAAAGAATTTCATAAACCCTTTCGAATTGTATTCAACTCCGATTTGTTAAAACAAGATCAACAATATCCGAATTTCAAAACTCATCAAATTTTTGTCAAATTCGATATCTCACACGAGCTTCGCGCCATCAAGATCAAGAAATTAATAAGGCAAAACTCTGTCAGACCCCGTGCTTGAGTAGCCATTTTGTACAAAGTCATCAACTTAATCGATAATCCGAAGTCGTGTTTTTGCAAAAGATTTTCTAGTCAGTACAAATAAGGTTTAATTTATTTTTTGTTTGCAATTCCTGCAAAGAATGGCAGCTGTAGACACCCAAATTTGAACGGGGCCCCTACTTGAAAGGACCCAAAAATAGTAGTTTTTTCAAAAAAAAATTGACCAACGGGCCTCAAAAGCTTTAATCACTAAAATATGGCATTTTATCAACATTGAGTGCCCCTAAGACCCCCTATGGGTCTAGTGGGCCCACCCAAAAAGATTTCCGTGTATTCATCGCTCCGCTCCTAAAACCAAAAATACGAATTTTTTAATAAAAGTCGCTAACGGGCCTAAAAAGCCTAATTTGCCAACACGTGATATTTTGATCAATTCAATGATTCCAAAAACCCCTAAAAAGATAAATAAATATAAAATGAGACTTGGGATACCCACTATCTTCCATAACCCTCACCACTCCACCTTCAAATCCGAAAAAACCCATAGCCCATTCAAAGCTCACAAACCCTCAACTCTTAAATGTACATTTTCTCACATTACCCACCTATCCTAAATTTAATCCCACATCACCTAAACCTTAAAATCTACCCACCCTAAAAAACCCATTTAAAAATGATCCTAAAAAATTTCAAATAACCTAAAATCATTCATAAAACCCAAGCCCAACCCACTAAAGCCCATAAACCATTATCCATATCAAACCATATCCAAAATTCATAACCCTAACCCACAAACCATTATCCATATCAACCAATCACTCTCTAAACATCATCTACCCACACATCAACCCATCGCATTTTCTCTAAAAAAAATCTATCTACTCACATCAATCCATCACCTTCCTCTAGCCTATCATCATCATTCTTACAAATTCATACCTCCCCCTAACCTACCATCATCATTTCCTACAAACCCATCTCTACAACCTAAACCTACATCTTTCTTCTCAAATTAAACACTCATTCTCTCCCATCAATTCATCTAAACCCCTAATCTCCATACATCTTGCCACATGTCACCATATCTATCACCCTCCGAAAACCTAATTAACCACCCTTTTATGCCCTCAATTTTCTTAAACCAAACACCACTCAATCAATTAACCACCATCTTAAACACCCATCATCTCACCTCACCAAATACTCCACCCAAATGGATTAAGTAAGATTCAAATCATTTGGATCAAAACACTACCCATTTACCTTCACTACACAACTACCCTCATTTCCATTCTAAATTTCATATTTCCAACCTTCAAAACCTATGCCATTCTCTACTCTCCCAATAATTCACCCCACTATATCCTTGAAGTAACCCCTGAACATCTATAAATACCCTCATCCTCTTCCCAAAAATGGTCACCAATTCTCCCACCAAGTCTTACAAAAAAAAAAAAAAAAAGAATCTACTCTCAACTTATCTCTATTCTACTTCACTATTAACCTTCTCACATTACTCTAAAATACATAGTTATATTTTACTAATGACTCAAAGAAGAAGACATAGAAGAAGAAGAAGGAAGAAAATAAGAAAAACATTAAGGCTTCAAGGTGGGATATACTCCCCTCTCACTTCTTTTTAATTTTTCTTTTAGAAAACTTTTAAGATGTGATGTTCTCCCTTCCCTATCTCCGGTAGATCGAACTTCGATTTGATTGAAAGTATAGGGGTTGTAACCACCTTCAAAAATAAAATCATTTTACAACCCTCAAATCATTTTATGGCAACCAGCATTCAGATTCTTCTCAACTCATAAGAATAGATCCGTAATCGAAGCCAACACCTTTCAAAAATATGATTTTCAAGGCTAATGTCCATTAGAATCATCTCCTTCGATGAGATGATCTTTACGAGCTAAAGCCAATAGTAAATCCCTACTTAAGGTACATGTTATTGACACCTAGCACTTTATTCTATTCATAATTTTTTAATCAACATGACTGAGTTGAATTGAGGTTACCACCACTTGGTGGGGAGAAAAGGGTGTCTAACACCTTCCCTTTTCTCTAATTGAACCATTTGCTCCAATCTCAAGGTTAAATTGGTATCTTATCCATCGAGAATCACTAAACGCCAAAATGACAATTTTTTATAAAAATGAACATCGAGTGACCAGTCACACATTTTTTTCAAATATGAACGGTGACAACTCCAATGTTTCGTAGAAGTGATAATCATGATTGAGAATCACGTATCTACAGGTATATTTCTACAAGTAAAAAACATTTCGTAAGTATAATTTTTAGGGAAAATTATGTCGAAATTTTTTGGAAGAAATATATATCGTATTTAAGCTTTGAGGATCTTGATGTTTATTTTTTACTTTTTCACTCCACCCTCGATATTTGAAAATATCTAGATCCTAAATTGAGATTGTGATAGCACCACCTTCGGCTCAGTGTGCACATGTTATTGAGTTTATTCTGTGTAGAGTTTCCCCCATTAATAAAAAGTAAAGATATAAAAAAGAAACTAAAAAATAATAAAATATAAAAAATATTTATTTTTTGTTATGCTTTATTAAAATATCTCCAACATTTTTTCCTTACATTACACCTTGGAAAATGATTTTTTTCGAGAGAGATTATCCTCACCCCCAAAACTAAAAATCAACTCTTCTTATTTGATTGTACAGAAAATTACGGAGAAATTGAAGTTCTATGAAAAATTATAATTTGCACTTGTTTGACGCATCAAAAACTCTAAATGTGTGCGGAAAACAATTTTCAACACTCCCGATTTTCCTTCATTGACGACAAATTATTTTCTTACCCCCTTAGGAAAATGATCTGCTAGCATACGACAAATAAAATAAAATCAATTTTTTTTTTTTTATGAATAAAGTTAAACAAAATAAAAAAGCATACAAAAAATGAAATCAAACAAACTCATAATTTTATTTATAAAATAATTTTTAAAATTTAATTATTTTTATTTAAAAAAATATTATATAAATCAATCCATTTTTTGTAAATTTTTGATAGAATAATTAATTTTAAATTATGCCAATATTTATTTTATAAATAAAGTTAGAGAGATGCTATTGACACCCTAAATTTTATTGATCACACCCCAAATAAAAAAAGAAAATAGTAAGTAAATGTTGGGGTGCCAAAAGAAACTATTTCATTATTTGCTAGATTTGTTTTTTGGTTTTTGATTTAGGATTTTATATGAGCCTAATCATGGTTGTAAACAACTTCTAAAATTGTTTGAGCAAGTGTTATAATGCTGAGATTATAATTTGAGCCAAACCTTTGTAATGTTTGAAGACTGTGTTTTAAATCTTTAATTGGGGTGTGATAGGAAATTTAACAAATTGGGGTGGAATAATTACAACGTAAGGTGCCAATAGTAGCTCTCTAAAAAATTTGGGGTGCCAATAATAGTTCCCTAATAATTTAAGAAATTGGGGAGTAATAATTCAAATCTTTCCCAAAAAAAAAATGATTTTATCGTTATTTTTTGTATAATTATCACAAAAGTAAAATTAAAATAATACTTTTTTGATTTTTTTATGGAATTCGTATAACAAAAATAATTGTTCAAGAAAATTTTCAAGATATGCCCAAAAAGTAGAAAATAATTTATCAATTAATATTTTCTCTACAATCAAACACACACTTTTAATATTTTTCTCAACAATTTATTGTCTCTTGAAATTATTTTCCCTACAATCACACATACCCCACCCTAAAGGAATTACATATAACTCACGGTCACGCATGATTTTAGGTTAATGGAGGTAAAATATCTTTTCCATTGCTGGCGTGGGGGTTGTCACTCTCCTAACAGATCTGAAAATCACATGCCAACATCCTTACCCTTCCCAAAGCCTTAAACCCCACGCTACGAAAAAGCACTTTAAAATATATCTCTATTACATTTATTTTTTTCGTCTTCTAATAAGTAGCCAAGATGATTTATCTTTAATAAATATTTGTCCTTTAGAGAGTGTAACACATGCTCTTCATTAATTCATTTGTTTGATTGGAAAGCAAAGGAAAGAACAAAAATCTATTATATGAGAAGAAAATGATTAAAGGTGTGTTTGGTGACAGTCAAAAGTTTATTCTTACTAGATTTTAGCCATTCTGATTCTAGTTACCATGGGACACTCAAGCAAATCCTCAGATTTGAGATAACATTTTGAAGTAGTCATCAAAGTTTACTCCAAAATCATTTGATACATACAAAAGATCAGATGCCAAGTGATTTAAATGAAAGATTTTGTCATGCTCTCAACCTTCACCCAAGGTCCCTCATCCAACACCAAGGTCTTGTCCAAGTTAGATCTTACAGATTAAAAAATCTTAGATCTATACCCTAGATCTCACTCTTCGATTAACCAATCTAAGTCTACACATAAATTTTTGGCCAACCTCTTGCTCGATCTTAATGACCAAAGTATGGAAAGGGTGTGAGACTGGGAGCAAGCGATGCCAAAACGCTAAGTTCAAAAATAGAAAAAATTACTTAATCGACCCTATAGGAGGTGTTTTTTTGTAAATATTATCTAACTTTTGGAGTACCCAAACTACCATTTTCTCATCTTCTTTACATACTTAGATTTTTCAACTATGATTGCAATCATTTCCGACAAATTTTGATGGTTAATGATGAATGAAGAATTATACATTTCTAATTTTGAACATTTAAATGTATTTTTCAATTTATCTTGACAATTTGTAACATAAATGATGAACAAATTTGAGATCCTAAATTTTTTAAAGATTTCATCGTAATTTTTTATTCGAGTGTCCATTTCGCAATTGTAATGTAAGCATTTTGGGTATTTTGATAAGATCTTTCCAGTATCGAGGCTCAAAAAACAAAGGAAAAAAAATGTTATGATGAAATCTTCAAAAAATTTACTGTCAATTTGAGATTTTTTATTTTTTTATTTTTTCAACACTAACATTGGATAGATCTTCTCAAAATACCCAAAATGCATATATTATTATAATTATGAATCGGACACACAAATCAAATGTTACGATGAAATCTTCAAAAAATTTAGAATCCCAACTTTGTTCATCATTTTTTGTTATAAATAGCCTACATAAACTTTTAAAAAAATATATTTAAAGATTCAAAATTAGGAGTATACCACTTTCTATTCATCATTCACGATAAAAAAAATAAATAAAAATTGTTGGTAATGAGTGTAATTGCCGTTGGAAAACCTAAATATGTGAAGTACATGAGAAAATTTCTCTTGGGTACTCCAAATATATTTAAGGAGAAATGAGGTTAAGGGACCATTTAGATATAAAAAATTTACTAAATGGATTATCAAGCTATCACCCCAAAAATAAGGAATTATTAACCATAAAAATAAATAAATAAATAAACCTCCCAAAGGGCCGATTAAGTAATTTTCTGTAAAAAATACTATAGAGCATGGAGCATCTCCTTAATGATGCCTGCTTCCTTTCATTTACTTACTCCACCGTTGATTTATATCTCATACTAAAAAATAGAATCGTGATAATCTGACTTAGGCACATGGCATACTCAATCGACTTACCTGATGTGGCAGGCTCGAAAATCATAGATGTACTCTTCTCGAGATACAAAACTGCATCTTTTTATGGGGAATTGTATTTATGTATCCTGAAGAGAGCACATCTACAGTTTTCGAGCCTGTCACGTTGGATAAGTCGATTGAGTTACCATGTGCCTAAGTCGGATTATCAAGCACTCTAAAAAATATTCTCTTTTTTCACCTTAAAATTAGCCAACGTTGATAAAGTACACATATTTTAATTAACCAAAATGTGTCTTGAAAGCACAATCATAATCTATTACAGAGCTTAGCTATATTTTCACTCATTTAGTGTCCATAGCCTTACTGCATTCCCTCTCACACTTCTTATGAGTTGGCTAGGTACGCATGCGTTTTCAAACTGATGACATAGCCCTTCCTACAGTATTCCTCCCTTCCCTTCCCAAAGTATAATTTTTTTCCTGGATGACTAGACATCCTTCTATCAAATTGGTAAATATTTAAGACACCCCTATATTTTCAAGCTGATGGCATGCCCCCTTTGACATTTTCTTTTTTTTTTTTTATTAGAGTAACAAAAACTAACTTAAATGCCCTCATTTTCAACTTATAACCAAAGAAAACCCTAAACTTTTTTCTTAAAATCAGCCAACTTCAAGCTCTTCAACCTCTATAGTAAATTAATTTTATTTATTAATTTCATCTTCAATCCATTAACTTAGACATCATATTTATCCCCTTTAGAAAATCTCATAATTTTTAGATTTGAATATTAAAGTAGATTAATCTTCAGATTGAAAATTAGGATAAATGTTTTGTCCAAGAGGTTGAAGATGACTTTTTTTTTTAGGAGAGAAATCAAAGGATTTTTTATTTCAAGTGGAATACAAGGGTAATGAGGTTATTTTTCATTAGTCTATTGTAGAAGACCGAGGTCAACTGGGCATGCAGGCAATCTTGGTGAATATTTGATATACCTTGTGTTTTTAAAATATGACATTGCCCCCTTGACTTGAGTATTATCTCATAGACTAATGAATGGATTTTCTTCCCACAACTAATTATCTTCAAACTCTCAAAACTTTACCATCAATTATAGTTTTTCTCATGATAGAAAATCCTGGTTCGGCCCATGTTCACCATTATTGTTGTTCTGTTAGGGGTGGCGCTTTCACTACCAAACCTACCTCTGGCATTTTGATAGGTGATCCTTCTCCAATCATTTTCTCTTAAAATATAAGAACATATTCTCACGATTTTGAAAAGTTTTCTACAAAGAGCCTTACTTCTTAAGTCATATTAAGTATTTTATTTCTTAAATAGATATTAGATAGTAACCTTTTATGTCATCAAAAATAGTGATCTTAACGAATATTGATAACTATTGCTACTAAAAAATAATAGTGTAAAAAATTTATAAATATGATTGTAACTATGGAATCCATTAGAAATTTTCAAAGTAAAAGAGATTTCAATTGTTAATATTGCATTAAATATGGAAATAGTAAATAGTAATAGCAATTACAATTGCATTGTTTTAACTTGTTGGACATTGTAAAAAGGACTTAAATAGGTAAATCAACGCTCATTGATTTTTTCTATAAAAGAAAAAAAAAACTATTAGATTCAAGCAAATTTTTTCACGAGTGGGTCAAGGTAAGTATAATTGAAGTCTGATAATTATAGAGAGCTGCCATTGCCACGCTGACTTTTGCTAACGTCGCACCAACTGTGTGCAATTCTTTAGGGGTGAATCTCCATTTCGTGTGTTGAATATGACAAAATTCTGATTTCGAGTCACTGTTCATTTTATTTCTCAAAATATGTTTTTATTGTGAATTCGTCACTTTTACACTACGTGAAAACCGTGTAAATTGAAGTAAAAATTTGTTGGGCTTGGCCCGACGAATTTTGGAACTCAAATTTGACGGCCACAGGCCCACGAATTTTAGAGAAAAATTTCCCTCTCTCTCATCTGTGTTTTGTTCCCTCTCTCTTACTCTCTCTGCGTTTTTCCATCTCTATCTCTCTCTCTCTCTGGTTCGGGAGAAGTTCTCCTGATCTCTGTTTGGCTCCCTCGACCACATCTCTCTCTTTCTATAACCAATCGACATCTCGATCTCTTAACGCTGAAAATGATGGAGTGAAGATGAGGTATTTCCTTCTAAATCTCTCTCTCCCCGAAGAACGAACTCAAAGCTCCATTAGTCTGATTCGGTTGTTTTGCAAAGAAATCGATGGATCGTGAGTTAAAGGATCGTGCATAGAAATCAGTGAGTTTTTATCTCTCTCTCATGCCTCAATTCTACCAAAAAATCTTCTTCTTCGATCTATGAATAAAAAAGAATAGAAGAAACCCTAGAATCCTCCATTCAATCTTCTCTTTTGTTGAAACTCGCCATTAAAGCACCAAAACTTAGGGAAATAATGGTTATGATTGAGTTATGGTTGAAAAATGGTAGTTCTCCTTCGGTTACATTCGATCTGAAGATTTTGATTTTAGAGATTTGTTTGAGGAGGCATCAAGGAGGCTCGGTTAATATTGTTCTGTGGAGCAGCTATGGAAGAAAATTTAAGATCTATATGTTGATTTATAATTTGTAAAATTCTTATAAATTTGTGCCTTGGTTACAATGTGTAGAATTAAGAATTTTAAATGCTTAGAAATGCAAGAAATAATTATGTTTTACTTTTTTCCTTCAAAGCTTTGTTGAATGAAAGATCTTCTTTGTTTCCAATAGTGGTAGCCTTGTCACTTGTGATACTTGAAATTTGAGCTCTTATTATCAATGTTGTTTATATATTTTTCTTTTCTTGCCAACGTTTAAGCATGAGAAGTATCCACTTTAGTGTTTTTTGGATTATTTTTCTTCAATCTAAATTCGTAGTACCTTGGAGTATGTTAGTTAGTAAATTATGAAGGAAGTAAGCACAAAATTAGAATTATGACGTTGTGTGAATTTTAGAATAAGTAGAACCAAGATTGAATACGTGGATTGATTATGTTCAACATTGTCTTCATCGAATTCTAAATAGGTATGGTTTATTCTAATTTTTTTATTGACTGTCATCTGTTTAGATGCCCAAGAACATCTCTCTCTCTCTCTCAAGATTTGTGCTCCTCTTTTAGTAATTTGGGCAGAGATAATTAGTAGGGCCAACTGAACTTCCTGAAAAAAGTAATTAAAAATTAGTGACTCATAACTAGATTTTTATTGATATTAGAAATGCCACCTCATGTTCTCAAACAGAGGATATCATACCCACTGAACTTCAAACAAAGTGAGTTTTATGGGTAGATCAATTGTTACATTTTTATTATTTTTTTAAAGAAGTGTTGGAGTGCGTTTCACACGTAGAGTAGACTCAACTCATATTACAATATTAAAGAGTTAAACATAGCCTAACTAACTTAGTAAGCTACTATGACATAAAAGCTATATTATAAAATCTACTATGGCATTGCATTCTTAATCAAGTGCAATGATTGTAGGGTGAAGGTTTGGGGGGAAAATGATGCTCCCACTAACATTTGAAGCCACCACAACTACTAAAATTTACATGATATCGAACCACGTAGCAGACCCCAAATTTTTTCTAAAAGACTTCGATGATATCTAACCATTTTTACATGTGTCATGGAGTTGAAATTATTTGCTTGGCATGTACCTGTGATACTGAAATGTTTTCAATGTTGAAGTTACATTTGGTCAAGTCCATTTATTTACAATAGAATCATGCAAGATTATTCTCTTTCAATTTGGATGGAGAGATGGTGCATCTATTTTTCTGGATGACACTCCATCTAGCTAATGATCTACTAATTGAGTATTGTCACTCTTTCATCTGCCAGGCCTAATGATCTACTAGTAAGGTTGTAGAAGCCTTGAAGAAACTTCAAAATGCATATGAGGTACATTTTGTTGTCTACTTTTTAATCTTAGTCGGGTATTTTCTTAAGTTCAGTTTGTCACCATTGAAACAATCTATTGTTGCAGCTGTGAAACAATGTTGTTATCATTGTGACATTGATAAAGCAGAACTTGAATGGAAGCAAGGAATTTGATCTCGATATATCTATTGTAGGTTGTCAGAGTGTTGTCGGAGTACACCATGTGGGACTGCTTCCATTTGTTAAAGAAGTAGCTCAGATGCTCTTTTTCCGTGGTGTGATTAAGGTAATGAGCAAATTTTCTTGAGTGACCAAATGTTCATCCAAGGAATTCAAACCAAGGCAGAAAAAACTAGCATTTATACTCCCATTATTACTAGAATTTAGTTTTAGGAAGGCTTGCTCGAAATCATAATAGCCCATTTATTTGGTCACTACTCACATAACACCAACTTACTAAGTTGGCACCTTTAGATATATTTGCATTTTGCTCGTCTTTATTTCTTTGTTTCCAAACCCAAATCAAAGCTGGCCCATATTGGGTCTGGCATGAGTTGGTCAACTCTATCCCAACCATTGGAACCAATTCGCAATGCAGAAAACTGTTTATTCCCAAAATATAATAAGGTTCAAATGAGTAAGCATGGAACCAAAACCCATTTATCCCAATAGGGTTAGGAGATTAACCCAAGTTATAATACAAGTATTTAAGTATTTCAATATTCATAACAGTTCTCATACCTTCCATTGATTTTGCAGGTGTGGTTATGAATTCTACTATACTTGTGGAGCTGAATGGCGAAACAAGAAAGCTACATGTTCTTGGCTTGCATCTCTTCTCACCCTGGCCAGTGTGGTAGAGCTGATGGGTCAGTAGAAAAACAACAGTGAGGCTTGAAAATATTTTTGTTTCACTTACCTTCATAGAGTTATTGGTGCGTAGGACTCGCTCCATGTGTAACTAGTCGAGACATATGGTGTCACAGTTAACGACAATAACCAATGACAGTAATGTCTCTTATCAAATATCATTAGTCTTAAGAATATGCTGCAGTGACCTCAAGATTGTACCTCATCATTAAAATCTCCACCAGCATTTACCTTGCTCTTGAACTTAAATTTCTCAACATTCACCAATATGCATAAAAGCACTTATGTTGTTGTCTAATTTCCATTATTTTTCTACATTTTAGCATTAATCTTTCAAGGATGTTAGTTATGATGATGACGTGCCCACTCTTTACGTCTTTATCTATTAGATCCTTTGTGATATTATCAAAATAACGATATCAAACTAAGAAGTATGGTTGATCTTAAGTGAGAGATTTATGGCGTCATGTGTTGCAAGATGTCATCAACGCAAGGATTTCAAAACTAAGTATAAGGAGTATGGTTGATCTCAAGTAAGTTCATCGAGAAAAGGCATTAATGGCAACCCATGCTCGTCGTCTTATTAAAGATGAGAATTTTAATGTTAACTATAGAGGTAATCTTCGAACTTCTCTTAAATAAAGAACAATCAGTAACTCCATTCACTTAATAGTTTCATTTCTATTTGTCGTCAGTGGGGGATGAAATATTTACTTCTCTAACATCTTGAATGATGTATCCATTATGAGCTTCTTTTGGGGAAGATAGCAATGCACATAAAGACTGAATCATAAAATAAGAACTAGACTAAGAGATGATCACAATCACCTTAGGTTCTAAACTTGAGGTGTTAGTTAGACATGCAATATTAATACCATCATGACATTTTTATCTTTACATGGATCTGGAATGTAAGTGTTTTGATGAAGTGTTAAGCTTAAGTAGGACAAATTCAATCCTATACAGGGATATACAAGTTGTTGAGCCAATGAATGTACATGCTTTTATGTGACTTTAATTCATTGTTTTCTTGGATTAATCTCCACCCTCCAAAAATGCATTTTTCCCTGAATCATTTAATTATGAAATGGGTCGGGGAACATAAAACACAGTATCCAAACAGGCCCTGAGTTCCATTATGGTTGTGCATTCTCATAGGTAGGCATTCAGCACTTTAAGCGAGTGGCCTTTGATCGGTAGCCAGTCAAAATATTGCAATGCAACTTTGATGTTATAGAAATTAAATCCCAAACCAGAAATTAAAAATCATAGAAGACAACTCTATTTTTTTTAGGGAGGCAACTCTAATATGCAATTTTTATGAAAGAAGGTACATGGAATATCCTATAAGCTCACTTATTCATTGTCTCTATTGTCCTCATCCACATAGGGTGCAGAAGTTGACATGATGGTCAAGCTGGCTGCATTGTTTGAATTGCTCTGTCTGTGTGTTTGAGCATTCTATGATCTGCGGTTTGTTTTTTGTAGATATTTCTGAGTTGATTTTTTTGTTTATGTGTAGGATATTGGTTCTATATAGGTGGATTTCTTTCTCCATGATAGTTGCCCACGAGATCGCTCGGGGTACAGAACAAGCAATATCAATATGTTTCATGTCGGATGATCACCCATCAATCAAATGCACAGGTTTGTTTTTTTTTTTTTTTTTCTTTACTTGATTGTTTGTTAATCCCATTTGTTGATTGAATTTGATTGTTGTTCTGTTCTTCTTGTTTGATTTGTTTTTTCCTGATTGAATGTTTGTTTGATTATTAGAATTCGTTTTAATTGATTACACAAGCTTGAAGATATCAATTTCTTGAAGGGGTTCTTTAAAAGTGTAATTTGGTGCATGTTTTGCCCAATTCATGTTTTATTCCTAGGTTATTTGATTGAACTGGATTTACAATAAAAGCCATTACAGGATTCCCTCACAGAGTTTCATATGTGACAATCAGTTTGTTTTGATTAATTTTTCTAGTTTTTGTGGATTACTTAAGAATAGAGAACAGTGGGTGCATAATTCTTGTTTTCTCGATACGATTTTTTCTGAGGAAGCTACTGAGGCTGAGGGAGGTGGAGCCATAGCAAACATCACAAATCCTCGCAGATCTGCAAAGTAATTTCTTAGAAATTACTTTCATTTTACATTCACTCAATCCTAAGTGCCTGGTCTTTCTCCATTTCAGTTCCCACTTTCCATTATAGTATTTTCAACTTTCATTCTCTAAAATGGTTTAAACCATTAATAGGCCATTTTTTTAGTTGAAGTACCTTTGGTTGACTCTTCTCATTAGTGTTAGATTCACCAACAGCCACTACGTGAAAATCGTGAAAATTGAAGAAAAAATTTGTTGGGCTTGGCTCGATGAATTTTAAAAACACATATTTGACGGCCACAGGCCCACGAAATAGAGGTAAATTTTGCGCACAAATTTTCCCCTCCCTCCCTCAAGGTAAAGAGAGAGAAGCATAATAATGGTACTGGTGAAGAGAGGATTGTAAGAGATGAGGTGGCAAAGGTGATTAATGAGGTGGTGATAGACAAGGAAGGTGAGACACTGAGGAAGAAGGCAAAGGAGTTAAGTGAGATGATTATGAGTAAGAAAAATAGAGAAGAAGAGATGGATATGGTGATAATTATTTCTTACAAGTTTACTATTCTTATAGGAAACATGAAATGAAGAAGTTGGGATCGACTTCTCAAGACTCAATTTTTGTATGTTTTGATTTCTTTCAAGATGAGGTTTGATGGTTCATGAGCACTTTTGCAACTTATTGCTCTGTTTGGTTTTCTTTTTCCAATAACATGGCCACTCAATTTCTGTTAAGCTGTTGGTTTGGTTTCATGAGGTCTTTTCGGTGTGAGTCGATAGTCTTTCTACAATTCCCTTTATATTTTCCAATGTATTGTGCAAGATGGTTTCCATGATTGCTTGTTTTCTGTTTTGTAGTTCTTCACAACCAAACCATATGCGTGTGAGCCCTCAAGCCTCCCACAATATCCTCCAAGCAAGGAAATGGACGCTAAGCTACGGGATGAAGAAGTTAGAAGGTCTGTGGGTGACTAAATTTACATTATTTGCTTATATTCCAATACTAGTAGCTTTCTTAATAATTTCTAAAATAGTAAAAATTACATTTTAACTAAAACAATTTCTAAAGCTTCCATGCAGGGAGGCCTTAAATTCCATGTCAACCATTTGATGAGATATTAGTTGTATTTATATATAGGTCTCTTGCTCATACTTTATTCATGCTGGTAACCCAAATCATAGTTGTGGGCTTGTGGCTGTGTAGGCTGAGAGCAGATGGTGACAAAGCCAATGGTGCTGGTGTGAAGAAAAGTCACTCGCATGATCAAGCTACAAGGGCATTTCCTACTCCCAAAGTGAATGCAAAGCTTCAACCCAATCTTGATGTATGCCAGATAAGAATCCTTTAATTATCAATTTTTTTTTTTTTGGTTTGATGAGTAGGTTTCGATTACAGAAAAATACTACATGACATATTCTGAACAACCAACATTTCATTGATTGGTTATAGTTTTCCTTTTGTTCCAAAGAAACAATAGAGGGGATAAAAATAAGAGCTTTTCAAAATGAATTTTAAATTTTGAACTTAAATAGTAGAAATCAAAGTAACAAACTGTTGTTTGAAATCCATTTTGTTATCTTCAAAATAAATGTAAATGTCTGTATAACTGATGGGTTTTTTTTTCTTTTCTTGATTATGCTATATTTAATGAAGTTATTCTATAAATTTTAAGTTTGTTCAATGTATTTGCTATCTTTCTCAGAGGCGACAATGTCTAATTACACATGGAAATGCAAAGAGCAAAAGTGAGAAGTTTCCTCCACCACACCAGGATGGAACACTTGGCTTCCCCTTGGGTTCCTCACATCACATTGATCCTTCCTTTGATAAGTACCCACCAGATGACTCTTTCAGTCACATGACCTTCATGTACCCTAAAGGACCGGTGCAAACATGGTTTGGTCCATTGGTGGAACGTATTGTAGTGGGTGCTTCAATACGGAAGAAGCAGACTACGGGTGATACACGTGTACCTTCCTAACAACATATGAAAGTATCTCTAAAAGATAAAGAGTGGTGTTTGTGTTAAAGGGAAAGCAAACATGCCGTGATCCACTTCTTTTATTTTTGATTAATCTTGTATTTTAGTACCTTTTTTGTACCAAATTATTGAAAGAATATTTGTGATGAATGTAATGATCCGTTTTTTTAAATTATAAATTCAGAAAAATAAATTTCTTTTATTATAAATCCAGAAAAACAATTGATTTTTTTATTACTATTTCGTTTATTGTGATTGGTGAATTAGAGGACTACCCTATTGTTTGTTAAACCTCCATATTCGACGGATTTTTTTTATTTTTTTTAAGCTTATTTTCTCCAATAATTTGATAGTTCAGGGCCGTCAAAAAAAAATTCTACAAGAAAATATTTGATGGGCATATTTGACTGAATGGTCCGTCAAATTTCTCAAAATTTGACGGGCTAAGACCGTCAAATATGGACTTTTTTCACATAGTGTTATAATCTATGAATTCGTTGATAAAATACCATTGATTTTTGCCTAATCAATAATCTCATTGATAATTTATCTACGAATTCGTAGATTATAAAAGTGACAAATTCATTGAAAAAACATGTTTTAATTTGAAAATTAAAATGAATGGTGTATTGAAACCGGAATTTAGACGTAAGTTGCGCACGTTTTGGGAAAAATCCCATTTTTGGTGATTTATATAAGAATTGGTGTGGCATTAGCAAAAGTTGATGTGACAATAACAGCTATGTATTTGTAATTTCTTCAAAAATTTCTATTTATTCATACTCATCATTTAGTGAATCAACCTAACCAAAAATCGATTAATGCTTTATAATAGGTTGGAAAATGTTCAATTCGAAGAGTTAAAAATAAGAATAATGATGAATGCATGCAGTTTTGGTATATGATTGGGTACGCGGCTGACATGGCAAGGGCACAAAACCGCACATCTATTTCTTTTATATTCCAATGAAAAAGATCTATGGTGCTATGCCCTTGTCATGTCAGCCGCATACCCAACCGCGTACCAAAATTACATGCATTCATCACAACTCTAAACATAATCCATCATACTGGCCTATCAATATAGGATACAAAATTTAAGAGTCAATGGGCCCAAAGATTATAACACATGTTGCTATTGAACCATATAATTATCAACACTTCATCCATTTCTTTATGAGTGATGCTAAATGCACACTGTTTTTGGCCAACGTCTCTTACGCACTTTTCTCTCTCCTACCCATAGTGAAAAAAAAAGCAAACTTTCTTATTTGATCACTTTGTAACATTTAAAAACATGATTCAATACAATGGAGTTGTAGAGGACAAAATTATATGAACTTTTAAAAAAATAGTTATTTTTCACCTTTGAATTTTATTTTTAAATTTGGATGCTTGGTGGCCGTCCATTTTCAACACCTTGGATCAAGCTCGAAAAATAATATTTTTTAATTTAATTTTTTTATTTATAATATGAATATTTTTATGAAATCTAAAAGACTATGTTGTTGAACTGTCAATATGATAATCAATGTGGGCCCAATGACTCTTTTTAATATTTGAAATCTAAAAAATTAAATATGTGGGAAAGAGATAAGCTTTCTGTATTGATGATGTCATTGCGCCACATGTCAAACGTTTGTTGGGTTGTGAGCCAACACATCACATAGCATCTGGGGCATTGGCAAAAAACAACGTCGATTTAGAATTTCTCTTTCTTTATACCTCCTCCCTTACAAAAAATGTTTTGGCCCATGTTAAATGCACCCCAATTTTTAGTATATGGCACACATCTTAGTAAGGGCACTTATGAACTTATTTCTATGATTTTTTTTGGTCGACATTGACCAAGCAATTTCAGCATGAGCATGTCGACATAAACCATAAAATATTTTGCCTCCTTCAATGTTGACGTGAGCATGTTGACATACGTGGGTGCTCTAATCATGGTAAAACTTAAGGGTGGATCTATTTGCACGGACTAAAACAGCTCATTGCACCCACTTAAATGACTTTTGGAAAAAAGAAAAAAAGGAAATTACCATATTGCCCTTTTGTTATGGCTTATTGCATACACCACCACCTACCTGTCAAACTAAAACCTCAACACCCATTTTTTCTTCTTCTTTTTTTCCTCCTCTTATTATTCATTTCTTCATCTTTTTCTTCTACATCTTCATATTCATCTCCTTTTGAGTTGAATCAACGGAGATTAAGTTTTAGGATTTTTTTTCAACTTATCTTTTTTCATTGAATTTTTTTTTTTTTTTTTTGTATTTAATTATCAAGGAAGATGGAAAAAAATCACTATTAAAACCTCAAAATGATGATTTTGAATCAAAGATTTATTGACAATTTTGTTCAGTAAGTTCATATCAAACTTGTTTTAACATATTCAGTAGGTACCTACCGAACAAAACTATCTACTGAACATTACTCAACCAATTTGGTAGGTACCTACTGAATAAAATTTTCTCATGTGAATGGCTTCAACTCAATTGAAAGTGTTAGGGTAAGAAAAATAAGTAAGATCAAAGTTTAAAAACCTTTTTAGATGCAAATAAGAAGAAGAATAATAATAAATGAGATAGGCAGAAGAAGAAGAAGAAACATCATTTGATACTTTTAATTAGGTATAATAATCAATTTAGGTTAAAGTGCATTTAATAGGTATGTGTACATAGTTATTTTAAAGTTAAGGTGTGTATCGTAAGAAAGTGGGTGGAAGTTGTAATTTTAGTGTGTGCAAATAGACCCACCCAAAACTGAAGTTTTCAATAGTTTGTGGGCATTCTTATTAATATGGTCGGTATATTTTCAAACATCGAAAGAACTCATCATTGCCCACTTAAGTGGCTTTTGGAAGAAACAAAAAAGTAAATTACCATACTACTTTTTTGTTAAGGCTTATACACCACCACCTATTGAACATAAAACTCAAAACCCACATTTTCTTCTTCATCTTTTTCCTTTCTTCGTCGTCGTCGTCCTCTTATTCCTTCATTTTTTCTTCTTTATATTATTCTCCTTCTGAGTTTTTTGAGAGGTTGAATCAATAGAGGTTAGGTTTTAGCTTTTTTTTTTGCTTTTCAAGTTATCTTATTTCTTTGAAATTTCTTATACTTTTTTTTTTTTTTTTTGCATTTAATCACCAAGGAAGATGAAAAATTTACTAATAAAATCTTAAAATGATGATTTTGAATCAAAGATTTTTTGACAATTTTGTTCGATATGTTCATACCAAACTTGTTTCAGCATATTCATTAGGTATTGTAGATGCAAAAACTTGCACTACCTTGAGATTTGTTACGATACCTCGTGATCTCTTCTCTTCATGTCGTTGCGTGTGCCTACAATAACACATCTCCGACATCCAAGTCAGAATCTTATTATTAAAATAGTGTAAAATTTAGAGGGGGGAAAACTCCTCTCTTTTAGTACCTCTGTCCATCTATTTATAGAAATGAAACCCTAGGATCCCTTTAGATATTGCTACCGATTTTACCCTTATCCAATTTAGAAAGAGATCTTAATTGATGATTTTGAAATGTATCTAGTCAATATCTCATCCTTATACATTCCTTCTTCCTTGAGACTTTCCCTCATTAAGGTTTTAATCAATTTTGATCTAATCCTTGATTTTTAAGGATTTGGGCCGATTGAACGGTTCTACGATGCGTCCTTGACCCAATATATCTCTAAGCAATCGAGACTCGAACCCATGGTTGATTTGTGATCGAGCCACCAAGCTTACCCTCGGACGAGTTGGCTCAGATCTCCGTGTTTAATTCAAATCCCTAGGTGCCACATGTCACCCCTGAGTACCCAATGAAAAATATCCTCTACAACACCCCCTCTTAGGGATTTGTATTTTTAGTCCAAGTGCCCGAGAATAAATGAACGGTACCATGTGACACGTGGTCGCACACCTTATAAATTCTCATTTCGATTTCTAAGATCTATTCAGTCAATATCCATGTCATGCGTCATCTACTTGTTTTACCTTTGAAAATGTGATGATTATAATTACCTTGATTTATTTGAACCGTTGGTTTTGCTACATGCCTCGAAAGTATTTTTCATAAATACATTGTTTATTTTCCCCATTTTTTAGTCATTTCTTCTTTTATCAATCGGGTTTGGCGCCATAATAAGCCAAAACTCCTAACCCAATAGATATAACCCCCTATGGTTGGTTTTAGAACAAAACTCAATTAAACCCACCCCCAATAGTTGAACTTGGTTCCCTTACTAACCAGTCAATATTAAAGACAATGACGAATTAACCCGATCTTCATTGGTCGGGCTTGGTTCCCTTATGAACCAAGTGTTTATTAGCGAAGAACCGACCCCCAATGTTCAGGCTTTGTTCCTTTTTCGCGCCAAAACTTTAAATGTATGCTCACCCCATACGGTCAAGCTTGGTGCCCACAATAAGCCAAGATTTTCGTTATAAAGTGACCTCCTTACTATCAGGTTGCGCTTCCATAATGAGCCAAGGCTTTCCCAATCCCAAACGATTGGTTTGGCTTCCGTAATGAACCAAAACTTTTCAACCCCAAATGATAGGATTTGACTCCTGCAATGTGTCAAGAGTTCCCAACCCCAAATAGTCGAGTCTGATTCCCACAATGAGCCAAGACATTCCAACCCAAAATGGTCGGGTTGGGCTCTCACAATGAGCCAAGGATTACCAATCCCAAACAATCGGGCTTGACTCCCATAATGAGTCAAGGTTTTTGCTGTAAGTCGACCTCTTTATGGTCAGGCTTCACTCCCATAATAAGCCAAAGCTTGCCAAGCCCAAACAATTGGGCTTGGCTCCCGCAATGAGTCAAGACTTTCTAATCCTAAACAATTGGGCTTGGCTCCAACAATGAACCAATGATTGCCAACCTGAAATGATTGGGTTTGGCTCTTGTAATGAACCGAGGCTTTTTAACCCCAAACAGTCAAGCTTGACTCCCGTAATAAGTCAAGGATTACTAACCCTAAAGGGTAGGGTTTGACTCCCATAATGAGTCAAGACTTTCCAACCCCAAACGATCGATCTTGGCTCCCACAATGAGCCAAGGATTGCCAACCCCAAACATTCAGGCTTGGCTCTTGCAATGAGCCTAGACTTTTTAATCCCAAACGGTGGGGCTTGGCTCCCGCAATGAGTCAAGACTTGTCAATCTTGAATGGTCGAGCTTGACTCCCATAATGAGCCAAGATTTTCTAATTCTAAATGATCGAGTTTGGCTCACGTAATAAGTCAAGACTTTCCAACCCCAAATGGTCGGGCTTAGTTCCCATAATGTGTCAAGACTTTCCAACCCCAAATAATCAGGCTTAGCTTTTATATTGAGTTAAGACTTGCCAACCCCAAACGGTCGGGCTTAGCTCTTACAATGAGTTAAGACTTGCCAATCCAAAATGGTCGAACTTGGCTCCCGCAATGAGCCAAGGCTTGCCAACCCTAAACAATTGGGCTTGATTCTCGCAATGAGCTAAGACTTTCCAATCTCAAACGGTCTATTTGGCTTCTGCAATAAGCCAAGGCTTGCTAACCTCAAATGGTCGAGCTTTATCCCATAATGAGCCAAAACTTGTCAATCCCAAATGGTTGGGCTTAATTTCTGCAATGAGCCAAGAATTTCCAACCCCAAACGGTCAGGCTTGGCTTCCGCAATGAGCCAAGATTTGCCAATCCCAAAGGATCAAGCTTAATTCCCGTAATGAGCCAAAACTTTCCAATCCCAAACAGTTAGGCTTGGATTCTACAATGAGCTAAGGCTTACCAATCCCAAACGGTCAGACTTGATCCCCGCAATGAGCCAAGATTTGCCAATCCCAAATGATTGGACTCGGTTCTCACAATGAGTCAAGGCTTGCCAACTCCAAACGATCAGGCTTGGATTTTGCAATGAGCTAAGATTTTTCAATCCCAAACTATCGGGCTGGACTCCCGTAATGAGCCAAGATTTACCAACCCCAAATGGTCGGGCTTGGCTCCCGCAACGAGCCAAGGATTTTCAATCGTAAACAATGAAGCTATGTACTAAGTGGTCCTACACAACCAACTTAGGATGTGGACTAGACTCCCCATATGAGTTGGATGTGGTGCTAAGTGGTCCTGCATTACCGACTTAAGATGTAAATTGGACTTCCCATATGAGTCGAGTATGGCGCTAAGTGGTCCCGTATAACTGACTTAAGATGTAGATCAAACTCCCTATATGAGTCAGGTGTGGTACGAAATTCCTTTGCAACTTGCATCCATTTACGCAATAGAAATAACAACAATTACACAAAAAAGTAATGTATTCACAATATGGTGTTATCAATTTGTCTTTGCCTAAAACAACGTAATTCGATTCAATCTAATTTATAAATCGATTTCCTAAGTCAAACCCACTCGATTCATTAATTTGAGGTCAATTAGTCGGAGTCAGTTGCCCATTAGTAAATTAACTCTCCAAATTGGAACCTTACTTATACCATATGATTTGGTAAGTTGGACTCGAGTTAAGCCCTCAAATTATACAGTTTTACCCGATTAAGCTCCTAATAAATAAGTTTGACTCATTTAAGTTGGGCTTACACTTAACCCCCACTTTAAGTTTTTGCCAAGTTAACTCAAGTAATCAATTGGGTCACATAGCACCTTATTATGGGCATGACCTAAGCTCCCGAGCAATATAACCGCTCAACAAAATTTGGTGAGTCAGATTATAATCAAATTGACATTTTCTTATTTAACTCGACACATTGACTTGGTTAAGCTCCCACAAACTTTATTTTTTCAGGCCAACCCAACAAAGAAAAATAAATTTGATCATAGGGTTTTGAGCCCCCGAGCAATAAATTAGATTTATTCCCTTTTATACTTTCTTAATCCCTACCGTACTAACAAATAATGAGTTAGGGTTTAATATGTTACCTCAAAATAAGGTTGTGCACGAAAGATGTAACCACAAATCCTCGATGTTGACAAGACACGAACTCAATAATGAAGAAAATGCCTGATTGTATTACTATCCATTTTATGTGCCACTTATGCTTGGGAGCACCATATAACATTTTCCTCCCCTATTACTAGGAAGTACTATAAAACAAAATGCTTGGAGTACCACACCCTCCATTAATGTTAGGGAGCATAATAGAACCTCACTTTACATCCTCTAATGATTGTTGTAACGATGATGGTCTTCAATGTTTACTTTTTACAAAACATCAAAATCGATGTATATGCCAAGTTCTTAGTTCAATCAATCACTATTTAACTCTTATCATGTTCCTGGTTACTTTTTAAACCAAATGAAATGGTCCATACATAAAAATGATGTATTAGGTAATGTAACAAAATTAAAGTCCTCATATTACTTTTAAATATATAAATAATAAGGTGAAGAAAACTTGACTTTTAAAACTTCCATAAACTCAACGCAGCCAGTCGGTATTGTAACTCATATAATAAGACCTGAACATGTCTATGAGCCCTTGGCAACATCGACGCCTTGGTGTTAACCTAATGCATTCTTTCCACCTTTTTCGGCATTACCACTGCCATTAATGCAATATCGACAACTTTTGATTCTACATAGTGGGTTGAACCGTCTTCATTTCAAGCTTTGGTTCCTCATCAAGTGGGAACAACACCCCATCAATCCCTTGCAGAAAGATTCAACCGTCCATATAGATATCAAGATCGAAGAAATAAGCCGAACCATCTTCGTGACTACTCTAACTACCATCTCCTCTCACCGTTAGTCAGATTGATGACTTTCTTCCATCCATCATCTCTATGCTCAACTTGAACTTTACAAATTTTCCTTCAGCAAGGATTAGGTAACCCTCAGATTTGATCGAGAATTGATGATGAATAGAACTTTGATTCAATCTTTTAGTGTTATAAATCCATACCCCCTTAGTCAACTGAGCCACTTCACAACTCTAATAGATCTGATTCCCTCAACCACAGATCGATCCTTAGATACACACTCCTCATCTTCCCCTTTTTCCCTTTGCTCTCAGCCCCCTTCCTTTTATGCAAAATGAACCAAACCTTTATCAACGTGACGGAACTGATATCTTTCATATTTTTCTTCCTTTTCAATATGATTGTGATTTGTCCCTCAACCTAACCCTGAACCCCTAAGGGTTGATGTTGTAGGCACCCCCCGATTCTTGATTTAGAACACGACCGTTCCTTTAAATAATTCCTAGATCTATTCTTACCGTATGGATGTCGTGTCCTATGTTTGATCCCACGGACGATAGCAACTTGTAGATGCAAAAACTTGCAATACCTTGAGATTTGTGATGATACCTCGCGATCTCCTCTCCTCATGCCCCTGGGTATGCCAATAATAATACCTCTCCGACGCCCAAATCAAAATCTTATTAAAAAAATAATATAAAATTCACAGGGAGAGAACTCATCCCTTTTAGTATCTTTATCCATCTATTTATAAAGATGAACCCCTAGGATTCCTTTAGATCTTATTACCGATTTTACCATTATCCAATTTAGTAGAAGATTTTAATTGGTAATTTTGAAACATATCTAGTCAATATCCCATCCTCATATATTCTTTCTTCCTTGAGACTCTTTCTCTCTAAAATTTTAATTACTTTTGATCTAATCCTTGATTTTTAGGGATTTGGGCTGATTGAACGGCTCTACCATACGTCATTGATCCAATATTTCTCCGACCAACCGAGACCTAAACCCATGATTGGTTTGTGATCTAGCCACCGAGTTTACCCTCAGACAAGTTGGCTTGGATCTCCATCTCTAATTTGAATCCCTAGGTTCCACGTGTCACCCCTTGATACACAACTAAAAATATCCTCCACATGTACTTACTGAATATTATCAAATAGATTTGGTAGGTACCTACTAAACAAAACTTTCTACCGAACATTACAAAATCGATTTGGTAGTATGTATTGAATCTTACAAAATACATTCGATAGGTAACTATCAAATATAACTTTCTCATGTGAGTGACTTCAACTCGATTTTAAGTGTTAGGACAAGAAAAATAAGTAAGATCAAAGCTTAAAACCCTCATTAAAGCCTTTTTAAATGCAAAAATAATAATAATAATAATAAATGAGTGAGAGCAAGAAAAAGAAAAATGATTCGACACCTTTAGGTGGGTGAAATAAGCAATTTAGGTTAAAGTATATTTTATAGGTGTGTCTAGATAGTTATCTTAAATTTAATGTGGGTATCGCAAAAAAGTGGGTGGAAATTACAATTTGGGTATGTGCAAATCATGATTTCAAAATTCGGTTTGACGTCTCATCCATGGACAAGACAAAGTTGTCTTAGACGAGACAATCTATTTAACTCCGTTTATATTGATTGATTTACATATATCTAAATTAAAATAATTATAAATTTTTTAATAAAATAAAATAGATTAAAAAATGTTTAGTGATAAAATGATGTTTTGTTTATATAATAAATATTTAAATTCTAAAAAAAAAATTGATTATTTTATTCAAAATCTACCAAATGCTGGTTGACTCTTCAATTTCATTGATTCGATTGAGATTTTTAAAATATCGTTCAAAGCATCTTGTTTATTTCGTAAAATGATGTGAATGTTGAGACACCGTGTATATACTACATCCTTGTTGAAAGACACGAGATGATTTGCGCAATGTCAAACAAAATTTATAGACCCACAGATTAGTGGGTGTTCTTAACCTCATTTTTTTCAAGAGAGAGAAATTAAAAACAAAATAATATAAGACTAATGATGTAATGATGCTAATGGGGCCAGAGTGACACAAATGACGTGGTAGCCCCTCGCATAACTGTAAATACTTTTTACTCGTATCTCACAAAAAATCATCTAAAATTATGGGCTTTGTACCATGTCTAAACCTAAAAGGGGGTGAATAGGCAAATTAAAAATTTTATTTTAAAATCACCCCCACGACATTAAGTTATGCTACGATAATGGAGATGCACAAGATTAATTTTATTTGAGTTATGGTACGACATATTACACATACTCATAAAGTAGACAATTTATCTAATGTTGGATATGCATGTCATGGCATTCATGTAAATTTAGGCATAGTAGATAATTGTAAGGAAGACACCAGATTTATAGTAGTTCGGCAACTTGCCTACATTCACTACCAAGTACCCTATTCTCGGATCTTGGGTTCCACAATCAAAATGGAGGTTTATAGTTCACTTTGAAATCTTACACATTGTAAAAGAAAATAATTGCACATTAATCTTAGCCGTACACGTGTCCAAGTCGATCAAGTGGTACCTGACACAGATCAGCTGATAAGGCACTGTCCAGCAAGCAAGGCAAGTTAGAACAGAAACCTCCCTAGTCTGGCTAGCAAGGCAGTGCAGCATTAAGCGAAGCCAGTCCTGCCAGGCAAGGTAGACCTGACCTCGAGAAAATAGCAATACTGTTGCGTGCACGTCAATTTCGAAAATCCTGGATGCAATCATAACAGATACACTCGATCATTCCATGATACCTCGATTAGGTAAACAACCCTCAGAATTAGTAGAAATCCCATGATTACGGCCTATACTGCAGCCTATAAAGGGGGAAACCTTAGGGAGAGGTAGGGGGTTAAATAGCACAGTAAGCACTATTGTAAGGGGGTTGGAAGACTGAGGACTATCCAGTATCAATTACTATTCCTCTGTCTCTCTAACTTGAGCGTTGGAGGTCTGTGGCAAGTAACAGGCCATAGCGAGGAAGGGGACACCGAGAGCTACTTCGAGATCAATGCATGAGGGATCCATCAGAGCTGTCGATCGGATTCTGACCACGCATAACTGGTGATATCCGTGGGAACACCAGTAACAGATTAATTTCAATTGAAATAATGGTGAGATCCACATGAACGAATGAAGTCAATTCGCCCCCGTTGGTGGCTCCAATTATAGACACACAGCTTCTAACGATGTTGGAGGCTATGAGAAAGCAACAAAAATAGATGCAAAAGAGGATGAATGATTTGATAGAGAAAAATTGAAACTTGAGTCAGCATCTCGATGATCGCCAACAAGCGGAATGATACAACATGCCGAAGGATCCTCAGGTAACAGGTAAAGATGGCCATGCCTCTAATACGGAAGGAAGCATGCCGTTGTTGATCCCTATAGGAGAGGAGAAGACAGAGGTTGTTATGGTAGCCACACGAACCGAACCTGTAATAGGCTTGTCTCGAGAAGAGGTTAGAGAAATGATTAGAAAAAAAAAAGGAGACGATGACGAGAGTAGACACAAGCACAATAGCAGCACAAGTCGTACGGGGAATACAGAGATTTCCCTTTTCAGTAGAGATTTTAGCCGAAAAAATCCCTAAGAAGTTTGTACCACCACGATTTATCCCTTATTCTAGAACGAGGGACCCGATAGAGCATTTGTTTTATTTTTAACAGATGCTCGTGTTGTGGAAAGAGAAAAAGGGGTTAATGTGTAGGTTGTTCCCTTCGAGTTTGCAGGGGAACGTTTTGACCTGGTTCCACAAGCTACCATGGGGATCCATTAGCTCACGTAGTACATCGGCAACCGAAAGAGTAGAAGAGACGTAGATGGACTGCTTAGCATGAGGCTAAGATCAAGTGAGAGCTTTAGAGAATTCACCAAGAAGTTCAAAGAGGAAACAATGTCATTAGAGAGTTGTGACAAACGAACGGTAGTAGTGGCGTTTAGAAATTCCCTACCTTCTAACTTAGGATTGTATAGATCCCTCATAAAGAAGAGGCCAAAAACTTTGGGCAAGATGTTTAAGAGAGCAGAGAAGTATATTCACTTAGAAGATGATCCCTGAAATTCAACGGGGAAGAGTAAAGTCATACATGCCGTAGAAAAGCCTAGTAAGCAACCATAGCCGCAACAGCAAGATAGGAAGATTCCACATGAATAGGATGGAGAAAGGAGGAGGTTAGGGATGTATTTCGTTATGCTGCCAAGTGAAATATTGCCCCTTATTGCTCATGAGCCATTTTTCGAGTGGCCCATGTGTAGACACCCCATTTTTTCACTCGCCTGATTAATCAACTCGTCAACCTGATTGTAACGGTTCCCAATGATGGATGATTATTCCATTACTATATTTTGTTGCTAGATATGTTTCAGAAATTTGGATGAGGTATCTCAAACTAACTAAACTGTAGAAACCACGCTACACTAAGAAAATATAATCCCAAAAACATAGAAATCATCATTTTTCAGACAAAAAGAAGCTTCACGATAAAAATCACTAAAAAAATGATCAAATTACCAAAATACCCCTAATCTCAAAACATCCCTAGAGCCTACATTACGCTTAGGAAAATCCTTTCAAACACATAAAACAACAAATCGAAATCAAATAAATCATTTCTCCAACTTTCACAAAATTTGACAAAATTACGAAAATACCCCTCATAAAGTTCACGACCATTTCGCACAAAAATTTTCATAAATGAAAAAAACCAATATTCTTATTGAATTCCTTATGAAAAAGCGATTCCAAAATAACATGAAATGTAAAAAAATGACTTAAAACGCAAAAACTCCTTTTCGATGGCAAAATGGTAATTTTACAATTTTAATAATTAAAATTTTTGAAATTAATAATTAAAATATTAATTAATATAAAATAAAATCCTAATTAAAATTTAAGTCAATCAAGTAAAATTTAAGTCAAAATTCTAAAGTCAAGTCAATTAAGTAAGACTTAAGTCAAAATCTTAAAATCAAGTCAATCAAGTGAGACTTAAGTCAAAACCCTAAATCAATCTAATAAGACCAAAGTCAAAACCCTAATAGAATTCTAATTAAACTCAAAAACTATCTAAAAGAATTCTAATTAAACTCTAAAACTATCTAAAAGAAACCTAATTAAACTCTAAAACTATCTAATGTAATTCTAATTAAACACTAACTCTATTTAAAAATAATTATAATTAAACACTAACTCTATCTAAAATAATTATAATTAAACACTAACCATATCTAAAAAGCACTTTAAAAAATCTATAAATAAGGGTTCCTACAACCTATTTTCGTATAAAAAAATAAACCCTAAGAAAAGTAGGTCAAAAAGCTTCTCTAGCCTCCCCATAAACCCTAATTTTGAAGTCCTAACTCCTTACCTAACATCCATACCCCAACTTTATCTCAAAAAAATACTTAGAAACCCCTCAAAAACACCTAGAAATTTATAAATAAATTAGAAATATTCAGATCTAAGAAAGAGGTACTTCGTTTTGGAGGTCTGAAGCGAATCCGATGACAGAACAAAACGAGGAGTACTATACAAGGAGCTGTTCTTTCAGATCTAAGGGAACAAAACCTTTGAGTTGCAAAGGTAAATATTTTTATTTATTATTATTATTATTATTTAGGTCTTTTTAGTAATGTAATCATTTTTGGGAATTAGTAGAAACTTGCGTTTGCTAGGCAGGGTTGGTGCTTAACACCTTCCAACCCCGTAACGTGATCCTCGGACCTGTATTTTCTTTCATAGATTAGTGTTATTTATCTTTTAGAGTCAATGTTCGATTCCTAGACCGTAATAACTAGGTGGCGACTCCCAAACCTCAAAGTCAAAAGGGAATCCGCACTCCCCGCCAATCGATGGCGCTTTCAGTGGCGACTCCACTGGGGACTATTGAGGATCGAACTTGAAAAACCCTAAGTATAAGAGCATTGCCAGGATGACCTAATTTTTTTTTATTATTTAGTTCGATTTATTTTATTTATTTATTTATTTATTTATTTATTTATTTTTGTGGCTTGATTGTGGATGATTTTGGGTATTGTATTTTGGTCCAATTAAGGGTCACTTTTAATGACCCCTAAATAATGAAAGATTCAAATTGACATATGAAAAGGATGGAATGATGAAAGTTGGGATAACAATGTTAAAACATTTTTACAGAACATTCTAGTGAGAATTAAGTTTGGGCACCTATTAATAAAACGTAGATCTCATCGAGTAGATTAATTTAGAACCTGAATTCACTCAATTTCGTCATCGGGAGCCTTGGATATCATCAATGCAAGTTCGGATTAATCTATAAATTTGAAATTATTGCTGAATGAAGGTTGGGACAGTAATGTTAAAATATTTTTACAGAATATTCTAGTGAGAATTAAGTCTAAGTACCTATTAATAAAACGTATATCTCATCGAGTAGATTAATTTAGAACCTAAATTCACCCAATTTCGTTATCGGGAGCTTTAGATATTATCGATGCAAGTTTGGATTAATCTGTAAATCTGGAATTGTTGCTGAAAGAAGGTTGGGATAATAATGTTAAAATATTTTTACAGAACGTTCTAGTCAGAATTAGGTCTGGGAACCTATTAATAAAGTATAGATCTCATCGAGTAGATTAATTTGGAACCTGAATTCTCTCGATTTCGTTATCGGGAGCCTTAGATGTCATCGATGCAAGTTCAGATTATATTTTCCTAATTCACAGAAAATCCGAATTTATCTAGTGTTAGCACAGTTAATGGTCCTGATTTATTTTGTGAGATCGAGCTTATTTGGCACTAGGATCTTTCTCTTTGATTTTCTTTTGGGATGTGTTTCTAGTTTTTTTTATAATTTAAAAAAAAAAAAAGGGTTCATCGCTCCTCATCTCAACAATTATCATTCTATCAGTGTAATATCTATTGGAATATTGATTTATTTTGGATCACCCAAAAGTGATCATTGATTGGACCTTAAAAATTATAAAAATTATGCCTATTGCAATATTTGGGTTTGATCAATTATTCTATGCCATGTTCATTAATTGATTTGCCATTAATCTTGATCATATATATAGTTGATGTGCTTATTGGTGATCTTAATGATGTTATTGGATTGGTATTTATTTGGACTAATATTCATATGGTATCAATGTGTGATGGTATGATCAGGCCCATGGGTCCATTTGTTTGAAAAGGCCCCGGGCACACCTCACCCTGTTTTGCACACACCACATGCACGTTTACTGTTTTGCATGGTTGCATGTCCCAATATAACAAACGTGGCACTAGTAAGTGGCCCGATCTTTTCGGAGATACAACGTCATTCATGAAAACCACAACTCCAGTCACGTACCTTAGGGTATATTAAACTGGAGCATCAGTATCGTCTGATGAGGTGACTCTGAAAGGTATATCGATGCACCCAGGCTGAATTGACCTGAATCTTTGACTTATTGTAAGTCGCACAGTCACATGATCCGTTTGCCGACGTAATACTAGTATGTGGTCGGTCCCCTCGTGGGATGCCAAACCATTTATGAAAAGCTACAACTCTTGACTCGTACCCAGAAGTATATCAAAGATAATATAAGTACATCAATTGCACTTCTTGGTCAAAACCAGTGCCTAAGCGAGATTCTGCTCCGATGTACTACGGTACAAGGAGGATAGACTATGTCTATTCTAGAAAAAAGGTGATTTAAGAGTGCCTTTGCTCAAGCATCGTGCACCACCTCTGATCTGGGGATTAAACTAGCTGTTTTTGACTTCAGAGAAGTGAGTTGAAATTTTAGATTATCACCTATACGGTATATCAAACTAATTCACACACGTACTGTTTGATTGAGTACGCTCGAGAGGTATATAGGTGTACTTGGGAAAGGGTGGCCAGATAAAAATGCATTGCACATAGTAAGCTTAGAATCTATAAACCTCCCCTATAGGTCACGACTCGAACTTATCGTGGGTGTTCCTGGGTTGTTTATTGAATAGGACCTTGTGAATGATGAATGTGTATAAATGATGTGAATAATAATATCAAAATGTATGTATGAGATCAGAATGTATGGTTGTCCTCAAGGATCAAAAATTTTATTTTGGAAATTAAAATGAGTGCACCGACCCAATGAAGAATCCATTTTTTGCAATAATTCATAATGACCCAAATCCATCTTGATCCAACAATCATGATGGTCCAGGCCATTTAAATTAAAATGGAAATCAAAGTCTTTTTTAATTCGAGTTTCAACTCATCTTTAAAAAAAAAATTATTTTCCAAAAGGAAAGTATTTTCCAGAAAAAAGTGTTCTCTAAAAAAGTGTTTTCTAATGAAATTGTTTTCCAGAAAAAATGTTCTTTAAAAAAATATATATATATTTTTCAGAAAAAATATTTTCCAAAAGAAAAGAAAAGGAAGAAAAAAATTATCTTTTTTTGCATGGAAAATTTTTGAAATATGTTTTTTATCAAAAATCTATTTTTTGCATGGACCTTGAAAAATTATCAAAATATGTTTTTCTAAAAAGAAAATGATTGCAAAAACTAATCAGATTTGTGAAAATTATTATTCAATAAAAACATTATTTTTCAATAATTTTCAAGAGTGTAATAAAATTAATGTTTCTTCTGAATAATCATTGAATGGATGAATTGTTTAATGAATTGGTGCACATAATTTAATAAAATCTCAAGAATCACTAAAATGTTATTAGGGGGTAACACTGAAGTTGATTAAATCCACATTCGATTAGATTTCAGGGTTATTATTGCACTTAAGCTCAATCGTCCACCGCCTAGTTAGAGTTGGAAGTCCAGTCAGTTAGAATAAACATACAGATTCAATAGTTAGAATGGCCTTAAAATTTCTCAATATTTTCCAGTTGTTCCTTAAAGATCACAGTGCTTCAATTTTGCCAGTTATAAGCAATGTCTCGAGTCCTCAATCCATAATCAAGCCCGTTGTAGGTACTTGTCTTGAGTCATTTGGGTTAGTTCGAGTCCATTTTTTTTATCAATCCAACAAGGTCATGTTTTCTTTAGATTGAGTCTACTCTTTTCTTGTTGGGTCGAGTTAGTTTATCAAGTCTATAGAGGTATCTGTCGCCCCATCTGAAATTGATCTGATAAAGGAAATTTTTGAATACCTCGAGCGCATTAACGAATTAACTAATAATTTAACTTCAATGATAGATTTCTCTCCTGAAGAAGAAAATAAGGGTTGGGTTCAACTTTTAATCGAGAAAGCAAAGGTCATTGACCTCAGAACAGAAGATAATTCCTAAAGAGATTCAAATTGCCTCCTATCCTTAGAGGAACATAAGGGGATAATGAATTTACTCAGAAATTTTAAAAAACTTGTTCGCGTGGTCTGATGAGGATATGTTAGGTGCAAGCTTGGGTATTGTTCAACACGGAATAGATACTCGACAGATGAGATGAAAATATTGACAAAATGTATTAGTGTTATCCTCACTGCACCTCGAGTTGAAAAGTTCATTCAAGCATATATTATCAGTCAATATGGGGTACCTTTAGAGCCAATATCTGATAATGGATCATACTTCAAAGTCAAGGTTATCATTCTGTGTTCAAAGTTCAAGATTCGGTATCACAAATCATCTTCCTACCATCTTCAGACTAATGGAACAGTTAAAACAGTCAATAAGAATCTCAAAATAATCATCAGGAAAATGTGTCAATCAAATCGGGATTGGTTAGAAAAGTTACCGGTCGTACTATGGGTATATCGTACTTCAATACAGTCTTTCATTGGAACTATTTTCTACCGTCTAGTGTATGATACATAAACAGTCTTACTAGTTGAAAGGGAAATCCCGTATCTTAAGGTCTTGATGGAAAGTCATTTGCTAAAAATAGACTAGGCTCGTCATTAGGTACGAAGAGCTAAACTTGATTGAAGAAAAACAACTTAGAGTTTTGTACCACATGCAACCTTATCAAAAAAGAATCGCTCGCACGTTTGACAAGAAGGTTAAAGTTCGTCACTTACAAGTCAAGGATTTAACTATCAGACTTCAAAGAAAATTAAGCACTCCTCCTTAACTATAGGAGGAAGTCTGAATCCAATTGGAGTGATTTATTCATTAAGAAATATTCTTGGATTTAACCATCAGACTTCAAGTCATGATAGAATTGAACTACCAGAACCAACCAACTTTGATCATATCAAATGGTACTACATTTAAGGAGGCCATCTTTGGCCGAAACAATTTTCTTGCTACCCAGTTCAATATCTCCTTTCTCAGCCCTTTGCAACCGTTTTAAAAAAAAAATACATTTTTCTTTCTCAGCCCGATCACCTAACTTAGGGAAGGAAAAAATTCGAACTACATTTTGGTCTGATCTCAAAATTCTGTGGTACGTAAGCAACCTGAGAAGTTACTTCAGGCCCGATCACATCTAAAAAAAAAAACAAAAAAAAATAATAAAATTTTTTCCCACAAATAAAATTCAAATATCATCAAAATGGGGAATAAAATTCAAAGAAAAAAAAATAAAATTTAAGAAAAAATGCCATACAAGGGGCATTCAGGGTTTTGAGCCTTAGAATTCCTTTATTTTTATACCCATTCCTAAAGTTACCCATGAAAGTCCTCCTAAGTATCGTGCGAAAAAGTTAAGGAAGGTAGTAAAACATGATCAGACAGTAACTCTAGAAGTTCAGAAGGGAGAAAAAAAAAGAAAAAAAGCTTGCTAAGTTGAAAATTCAAAAAGGGAACCTTAGGCAAAAATTAAGGCAAGCTCGCAAGGTTGAAAATCTGAAAGGACGACTTTGGCAATAATTAGAGCAAGAAAAAAAAAAAAGCTCGCTAGATCGAAAATTTGAAAAGGTGATCTAGGCAAAAGTTAGAGCAACAAAGAAAAATAAAAGAAAATCTAAGGAGGTCCGATTTGAAACATTAGAAGTCCGAATAATCAAGTTCAATACTTAGCTTAAACCAGGCACAGACTCAGAAATCACAAGTATTTTGTTTACGATCGATCTGAAAATTTTTACTTCCCCAAGTGAACTAAGGGATAGAAGGGTGAATTCTATGATGAGTCTCAAAAGGAAATATTTTGTTCTCTTGAGCCTGACTCAAAATCTTTAATAAAATTAATCAAAATTAAAAGTTAGATCTTTATTGCGCTTATGATAATCAAATATTTCAAACCTTCATACAAGGGACACCTTCTTTCTTCTTTGATATGTAGTTTCCCCCTCATACTAGGGGCATTTTTTTAATTTTTACATGATGTGTTCAATTATCTCCAATGCCATGTTTCCTGTCAAACTAGGGGCATTTTATTTTTAAGGTTGAGCAATGTTAATCCTAAAAGATAAAAGGAATCTCAAACTTAAGGTTACCCTCTTGATAACAATTTTTCGAAAACCCTTGAGGTTCAAAAGAAATAAAAACTCAGGTTTTAAATTCATAAATTAAAAAAAAAAAAAAAAAACCTTGAGGGTCAAATAAAAGCATTCCTGATCTCATATTTTGGTTTTTACCCAGAGAATAACTCATTTACCTAGAGCAGGAGATAAGGCATTCTTTCGTTCCCAGATTTATTAATCCTTTTCCAGATCCATTCATTCCTAGATTCAATCATTCTCTTCCAGATTTATTCATTCCCCGATTCAATCGTTATTCTCTGGATTCATTTTCAATCTCATCCATATTCATTTTAGTCATTCTTCTCCAGATTCATTCATTCATTCCTCAACCAGTTTTACTTAGTCAAATGCCTCCAAGGGTTAACTTGGATTTTGCTCAGTTGCCGCCAAGGGTTTACTTAGTTTTTGTTCAGTTGCCGCCAAAGGTTAACTTGGATTTTGCTCAGATGCCGCCAAGGATTATCTTGGATTTTACTCAGTTGCCGCCAAGGGTTAGCTTGGATTTTGCTCAGATGTCGCCGAGGGCTTTCTCAAAATTTTACTTAGATGTCACCGAGGGCTTTCTCGAAATTTTGCTTAGTTGCCACCAAGGGTTATCTTGGATTTTGCTCAGATGCCGCCAAGGATTAACTTGGATTTTGCTCAGATGCCGCCAAGGATTATCTTGGATTTTGCTCAGTTGCTGCCAAGGGTTATCTTGGATTTTGTTCAGTCGCCGCCAAGGGTTAACTTAGATTTTGCTCAGATGCCGTCGGGGGTTTTCTCGGAATTTTGCTCAGATGCCATCGAGGATTTTCTTGGAATTATGCTCAGATACCGTCGAGGGTTTCCTCGGAATTATGCTCAATTTTATGCTCAATTTTATATTCAGATTTTTCTTAATTTATGCTCAGATCTAGCTCAGACCATCTCTGAGATTTATCTCAGATTTCGAGTACACAATTGCATACATTAGTCAAGGAGAATTTTCTAAAATTCAAGGATTTGACACCGTCAATGAGAGTTCGCGCTCAAGAACCTGACAACTTTCTAGTTTGGGGAGAATTTTATCTTCAAGGATCCGAACATCTTGACAAATTGCTAAATCATGCTGCAAAATGAACTATCACTAGCTTTGGCATCGGATATCGCACTATCTACCAAAATAGATTTGCTATCTAGTTTGCTTCAACCCTCTGCCAAAGATACGCATCTGTAAACACTCCATTTTTTCACTCGCCTGATTAATCAACTCGTCAACCCGATTGTAACGGTTCCCAATGATGGATGATTATTCCATTGCTATATTTTGTTGCTAGATATGTTTCAAAAATTCGGATGAGGTATCTCAAACTAATAAAACTGTAGAAACCACGCTACGCTAGGAAAATATAATCCCAAAAACATAGAAATCATCATTTTTCAGACAAAAAAAAGCTTCACGATAAAAATCACTAAAAAATGACCAAATTATCAAAATACCCCTAACCTCAAAACATATTTAGAGCCTACATTACGTTTAGGAAAATCCTTTCAAACACATAAAATAACAAATCGAAATCAAATAAATCATTTTGTCAATTTTACAAAATTATGAAAATGCCCCTCATAAAGTTCATGACCATTTCGCACAAAAAATTTCATAAATGAGTAAAACCAATATTCCCATTGAATTCATTATGAAAAATCGATTCCAAAACATCATGGAACATTAAAAAATGACTTAAAAAGCAAAAAGTCATTTCTGAGGGTAAAATGGTAATTTTATAATTTTAATAATTAAAAATTCTAAAATTAATAATTAAAACATTAATTAATGTAAAGTGAAATCCTAATTAAAATTCAAGTCAATCAAGTAATATTTAATCTTAAAGTCAAGTCAATCAAGTAAGACTTAAGTCAAAATCTTAAAGTCAAGTCATTCAAGTAAGACTTAAGTCAAAACCCTAAATTCAAGTCAATCATTTAAGACTTAAGTCAAAATCTTAAAGTCAAGTCAACCAAGTGAGACTTAAGTCAAAACCCTAAATCAATCTAATAAGACCAAAGTCAAAATCCTAATAGAATTTTAATTAAACTCTAAAACTATCTAAAAGAATTCTAACTAAACTCTAAAACTACTAAAAGAAACCTAATTAAACTCTAAAACTATCTAATAGAATTCTAATTAAACTATAAAACTATCTAATGTAATTCTAATTAAACACTAATTCTATTTAAAAATAATTCTAATTAAACACTAACTTTATCTAAAATAATTCTAATTAAACACTAACTCTATCTAAAGAGTACTTTAAAAAATCCATAAATAAGGGTCCCTACAACCTATTTTCCTATAAAAAAATAAATCCTAAGAAAAGTAGGTCAAAAAGCTTCCTTAGCCTCCCATAAACCCTAATTTTGAAGTCCTAATTCCTTACCTAACATCCATACCCCAACTTTAGCTCAAAAATACTTAGAAACCCCTCAAAAATACCTAGAAATCCATAAACAAATCAGAAATATTCAGATCTAAGAATGAGGTAAATCGTCTTGGAGGTCTAAAGCGAATCCGGTGACAAAACAAAGCAAGGAGTACTATACGAGAAGTTGTTTTATCAGATCTGAGGGAACAAAACCGTTGCGTTGCAAAGGTAAATATTTTATTTTTTTTATTATTATTATTATTTAGATTTTTTTAGCAATGTAATCATTTTTGGAAATTAGTAGAGACCGGCGTTTGTTGGGCGGGATTGGTGCCTAACACTTTCCAACCCCGTAACGTGATCTCCGGACCCGTATTTTCTTTCGTAGATTAGTATTATTTGTCTTTTAGAGTCAATGTTCGGTTCCTAGACCGTAATAACTAGGTGGCAACTCCCAAACCTCAAAGTCAAAAGCAGATCCGCACTTCCCACAAATCGAGAGCGTTTTCTCCATACCGCTTCCTTGAGATCAAATCAACCAGGATGAGAGATATTGAGAGTATCACAAAGTACGGGCCCACACCACTAACAAATGTCAGGCTCTGAGGAAAATCTTACAAAAGCTGGCATAATAGGACAAGCTTAGAAACTTGCTCAGAAGGTAGAGGGAGGATCTGCTACAGGACAGAGGTCACAAGGTAGAATAGTCACCAATAGAAGGATGGGATGGGAGGGTAGCCATGATACACGTTGTCCTTAGGGAGGAGAATAACAAAGTTAGGCAGACCAGAATTATTGAGAGAGTGAAAAGAAGAAAAGTTAAGCACTTGGCTCATATCTTTACGACGAGGAATGGACCTATCGAACTAGAACACTTTGGAGAGCAAACAGTAGCGCTTATGGAGAAAGATTTAGAAGGAGTGGTCAGACCCCATTATGATGCACTGGTAATAACCTTGCAGGTGGGCACCTTTATGCTCAAAAGGGTGCTGATAGATAGCAGCAGCTCGGTGGACATCCTGTACGCATCGATCTTTTTAAAGATGGGTCTCAGTATGAGTGTGATTGCTCCAACAGGCGCACCGTTGGTCAATTTTGATAGAAGATCTAGTCAGCCCTGGGGGGAGATAGTATTACTGGTCAAAGCAGGGCATGTAATCCTGATGACCCGATTCGTAGTCGTCGAGGTAAGTTTCCCGTACAATGCCATTTTGGGGAGGTGGTGGACACATGAGATAAAAGCAGTTTCGTCCACCTATTATCAAGTTCTTAGGTTCCCCACATCACAGGGGATGTGGGATGTCCGAGGTGACCAAGTAGCAGCGCAGATATGCGCATTGAGCTATGAAGAATCGACTGAAGATAGAATTCAGCAATAGCAATTACAGTGGGGGGGATACCAAGTTTGGTGGATCCCATGCTTGGAAGGTATACAAATGGTAGACGTAGGAGAGGGAAAGCAAATAGGAGTAGGTGTTGAGTTGGAACCGGGAGAATTGAATGAGTTAGTAGAGTGCTTGAGGAGAAACAGAGATGTCTTTGTTTGGTCTATCGAGGAGATGTCAGGGATAAGCCTAAAGGTGATTTGTTACCATTTGAACGTCGAGTCGGACTTTAGACCGGTTAAGCAGAAACCAAAAAGACTAGTACTGCGATTCAGAGAAGCAGTGAATGATGAGGTGAACAGGCAAATCAAGGCTGGATTCATAAAAGAGGTGTAGTTTCCAAAGTAGATAGCCAACATTATGGTCGTACCCAAGAAGAATGGGAAAGTCAGAGTCTACATAGACTTAATAAATTTGAATAAAGCCTGCCCCAAAGATAGACCAGCTCGTGGACGCGACTTCTAGCCATGAGAAATTGTCCTTTATGGATGACTACTCAGGTTATAATCAGATACAGCTCAGCCCGGATGATCAGGAGAAAACGACATTTATTACAAGGCTCTATTGTTACAAAGGCCCTTTGGATTGAAGAATGTGAGGGCCACCTACCAAAGGTTAGTAACAGAGCTGTTTAGAGATTTGTTGGGAATGACAACAGAGGTGTATATAGATGACTTGTTGGTTAAAAGCAGAAAGAGGGAAGACCACGGAGATTTAGAAGAAGTCTTTTCCAAGATAAGGAAAGTCAAAATGAAGCTCAACCCAAAAAAGTGTATCTTTGCACTAACTTCAGGAAAATTCCTAGGTTATTTAGTTACAAAGAGGGGAATCGAGGCCAACCCAGACTAGATCAGTGCATTGATAGAGATTGCATCCCCAAAGACTCAGAAGCAAGTCCAGAAACTTGCAGGGAGAATAGCTATTTTGAATCGGTTCATAGTCAGATCTTTCGATAAGTATAGACCTTTGTACTAGTTATTGCGGAAAAACTCCTAGTTTGAGTGGACAGAAGAGTGTGAATGGGCGTTCTCGGAGTTGAAAAGTTATCTTGGCAAGCCACCCATACTCTTCAAGCCAGAGGCAGGAGAAGAGTTAGGGGTGTATGCACTCAGCTCAGCTTTGGTCAAAACCGGGACAGCAGGGGAACAGCTCATTTACTTCCTAAGCAAGACCTTTACAGACGCAGAGATGCGCTACATAAGGCTTGAGAAGGTGGGGTTAGCACTGGTCTATATGGCGATGCGCCTGCGACCGTACTTCCAGGCACATCGGGTACAAGTCATCATAGAATTTCCTCTTAAAATAGTATTGGGAAAAGTATGGGGATCAGGCAGGATGGCCAAGTGGGCAGTTCAATTAGTAGAATTCGACCTCGAATACAAGCCGAGAGTTTCGGTGAAAGCTAAGCGGTAGTTGACTTCTTGGCAGACTTCCTAGTGGATGAGAAAGTACATATGTTGGTAGAAGAGTTGCAATAGGCGAAGAACGAGCAAGAATTACAGCACAGATCAGGGTGGAAAGTCTATGTGTATGGGTTATCCAATTTTGAGGGATCAGGAATCTAAGTAGTACTAATTACTCCGGATAGAGCCAGGATAGAAAAGGCAGTGATCCTAAAGTTTAAGGCCTCAAATAACGAGGCAGAATATAAAGCTATGCTGCTCGACCTCGAATCCTTAGTAGGACTAGGGGTAATAGAGGTCATGGTTTACAACGACTCTCAGTTAGTGGTCAACCACACCAATGGAACGTTTGAAGCCCGAGATCCGTAGATGCAACTCTACCTGGAGAAGATCAGGGCAGCTGTGCAGCAAGCAGGAGACATTAAGATTGAGCATATACCAAGGGTGGACAATAGACATGCAGATGCACTGGCCTACATCGCCTCGATGTTGGCCGGGCAGGAGAAGAGAGAGTTACCGTTGAGCTATCAGGAACACCCGTCAATAGACGAGTTTGGGTTGCCTAGTTTAGTAGCAGTTGAAAGATCAAAGGTGGATGAGTCCGATCTTAGCCTACTTGTAGCGCGGGGAGCTATCCAACAATCCGAAGGAGGCCAAGTAAGTTAAGAATAAAGCAGAGAGGTGCACGGTTCTAGATGGAGCTTTGTACAGAAAGTCTGTAGAGGGGCCACTCCTGTGCTGCCTCACGACAGAGGAAGCGAAGGAAGTTCTGGGAGAGGTCCATGAGGGTGACTGCGAAAACCATTCAGGGAGGAGAACTTTAGCACATAAGGTACTTTCTCAGGGGTACTTCTGGCCCTACTTGCAGAAATATGCAGCATTGTATGTCAAGCATTGTGATTGTTGCCAGAGGCATGGAAAGATAATCTGACAACCAGCAATACAACTTCATTCCCTTATTAACCCGTCACCTTTCACCCAATGGAGGATTGACTTGGTAGGCCCATTGCCCAGAACCCCAGGCAATCTTATTTTCTTGCTGGTAGCGACGGATTACTTCACAAAGTGGGTAGAAGCGCTTCCTTTAGCTAGAATTCGACAGTAGGAAGTCCAAAAGTTCCTTTGGAAAAATATTATCTGCAAATTTGACTTGTCGTGCACCATAGTTTCCAACAACGGAAGGTAGTTTATTAGGGAGCAAATAAGAGAGTTTTACAGTGAATATGGGATAAAGCAGATGTTTTCTACACCCCCAATACCCCCAAGGAAATGGGCAGGCTGAAGCTACGAATTAGATGTTGCTCGACATTTTGAAGAAGAGGTTAGGGGAAGCCAAAGGCAGGTGGACGTCAGTATTGCATGGAGTTTTGTGGGCTTACAGGACAATTATTAGGAAATCCACGGGAATGTCCCCATTTTCCATGGCTTATGGAACAGAAGCAGTAATCCCGATAGAGAATAGCTTCCCCACGGTAAGTACCAAGATAATGCAATCTCAGATAAATAGCCAATAGCTGGTTGTAGAAGTGGATCTATTGGAAGAAAAGCGAGACGCAACATTAGTCAGACTGGAGCATTACCATAAGAAGTTACAGAACTACTTCAGTAAGAAAGTTCATCCTCGATAGTTTCAAGAGGACGATTTAGTGCTGAGACAAGTATTTCAGAATATGGAATAACTGAATAGCGATAAGTTAGGAGCAAATTGGTAAGGACCCTACAGATTGGCACAAGTGGGCCAAAAGGGGGTATATTACTTGCTTATCATGACTGATCAAGAATTACCTAGACCATGGAATGCTTGTAATTTAAAGTGATATTATCAATAGATGTTCCGCTATGTTTGTCTCTTAGCTGTGTTTGTAGGGTTAACTTGAAGAAGTGGATCCAGCCAGGATCTGGGCTTACGTGGGTCTTCCCTGTCTTCATTGGCAAGGTGAGATTGTTGGTCGAGGCCCAACTCTGACACGAGTAACAATAGTCGTGTGGATCTAGTCGAGATTCGGACCTACGTGGCTCTTCTCTACCCTCAGTGGCAGAGCAAGAAGTTGGTCGGGGTCTTACTCTGTCACTAGTTTCAAGTATGTTTCAATGGAATCCAGTCGGGATTTGAGCCTACGTGGGTCTCCTCTGCCTCCATTAGCAGTGTGAGATTACTGGTCGGGGCTCAGCTCTGGTATGAGTAACAATAGCCGTGTGGATCCAACTGAGGTCCGGACCTACGTAGGTCTATTCTGCCCTCCCAGGCAGAGCAAAAGTTGATCGGGGTCCTACTCTACCACGAGTTCACTAGCCGAGAAGTTAGTCAAATGATTATAGTTGAAAATGAATAGAGTCAGAGCCTTCTTCAAGGGCAGTGACTCAGATAGCAGTGTACATGGGTAGCTCAGCCCAGATTGAAGGAATGAAAAGAGTCAGAGCTTTCTTCAATGACAGTGACTCAGACAGTCGTCTGCACAGTTAGTTTAGTACAAATTGTGTTACAGTTAAGAGTATAAGCAGAGTCAGAGCCTTCTTCAAGGACAGTAACTCAGATAGCCATCTGCGCATGTAGTTCAATGCAAATTGTACTACAGTTAAGATTATGAGCAGAGTCAGAGCCTTCTTCAAGGACAGTGACTCAGATAACCGTGTTCAGTACAGAATGTTTTATAGCTCAGCGTAAAAATAGAGTCAGAGCCTTCTTCAAGGACAGTGATTCAGATAGCTGAATTCAGGGTTAGTTCAATATAGAATGTTTTATAACTCAGAGTAAAAATAGAGTTAGAGCCTTCTTCAAGGATAGTGACTCAGATAGTCGAATTCAGGGTTAGTTCAATGTAGAATATTTTATAGCTCAGAGTAAAAGCAAAGTCAGAGCCTTCTCAAGGATAGTGACTCAGATAGCCGAATTCATGGTTAGTTTAGTGCAGAATGTTTTATAGCTCAGAATAAAAGCAGAGTCAGAGCCTTCTTCAAGGATAGTGGCTCGAGAATCATTTGCAACGTTAAATCAAGTAGGTTCCACCAAAAGTAAAACTTACTTTGGGTAGCACTTGGGGGGAAGTAAAGAGAAAATAAAGTATGCTTGAGCAGTTTACAATGTGGGCAGAACAGCTAGCAGCGTATAAGTGCTTAAGTAGTTTATAGTGTGTGTAGAACAGTTAGTAGTGTGTAAGTGCTTGAGTAGTTTACAACATAGTTGGCAGTATGTAAGTATGATAGAGCAATTGGCAGTATAAAAAACAATGTATGCTTGAGCAGTCTGGTAGCTGAATGGGCTAATCGCTAAGACAGAACGCTAGAGAGTCTCTTAACGGCTCAGTATATGTAGGGGTTATTTCAACCAACACGCGTATAAGAAATATGATCAATAGACTGAGATTGCAAAAGTAGTAGCAAGTGTGAAAAAATTTCATTAATAGTCAAAGAGAGAGTATAGAGAAGAAATCCCAAAGGACGAGATAAGTATAAAGAACACAAAGTATAGTAGTAGAAAGTAAATATTCACTCAAGAGAAGGCTAAGAAATGGAAATAAGAGGATCAGTATCGGAAAAGGCAGGAGGGCCTGCTGCAGCAGTAACATGAGGGGGATCGGCGGTTCCATCTTGGTCCACGTCGATAACATGAATGGATGTTTGGACAAGGGATGGATCGATTGGCTGGACTGAGGAACCTGCTGCTTAAGCGAGGTTCAATTCTAAGGTAGCACTGGCCTCCATAAAATCCCTAGGGGCTCAGGTGAGGAAAGCAATGGGATTCCCTTCTTCGTCCAGTTGGAAGGGGGGAACGAGCCCAAAACACCCAGTCCAAGGAGCATCCCGGATAGGAGATACTACGGGAGCATCATCCAGGTCATCCTCATCATCCCTATCCTCATCTTCATCTTCGTATTGAAGTTGAGCAGCCTCGAAACCTTTATGATAAACCTTCGCAGAAGACTCCTCTACCAGCTAAGAGTATTGGACTTGTACTTGCCCTAGTAGCTTCCTTGTCTCAGCCTCATCCTCATTGGCTTGAGCAACCCTGATTGAATCACCACTTGTTCTTAGGGAGGTCAGCTCTAGTTCTTGTTGTCGAACTTGGACCTAGAGCTCTGCTAGTTTTGCATCTTTCCATTGCACTCTTTCCTTGTAGCTGGCCAGCTCCAGTTGCAGAATACCCTAGAGATCCGTCAGCCTTTTATTGGACGCCTCTAAATCGAGGTTGGCCTTAGAAAATTGGGCCAAGTTAGCCTCCATCTCCTCTCTAGCCTCCTAGGAAAATTTTCTATAGGAGGCCAGCTCAACCTGGAGCATAGTTATTTTCTCGTCATGTTCTTTGGCCAGGACAGCTACTCGATTTTCAGTCTCAAGCCACTTTAGGAAGGCCACGGTTCCATACACGTAAGCTTACGAAAAAAGAAACAGTATGTTAGAGCACAGGAATTAGAAAATAGTACAACAAGGCAGTGCCAGTAGAAGTTACCTGGTAAAGGTCGTGGATGAAACGATCGAAGCCCAGGTCAACATTAGCTCGGTCAACAACATCCTAGTCTATAGGAGAGATGGACTGGGAGAGCAGGGAAGCAACGGTTAAGGGTTCATTAATCCCCGCAGCCTTTATTGTAGATGTGGCAAGGGGGACAAAAGAGGTTGTCCTCGTTCTCATCCCGAAGATAGGCCCCATGGTCCATCCAACCAAAAGCAACCTCTGAAAGCGCCTTCGATCCGAAGGGTGCGCGGATCCGCTTTTGACCCTTGAGGTTTGGGAGTTGCCACCTAGTTATTACGGTCTAGGAACCGATCAATGACTCTAAATTGATAAAAAACTAATCTAAAACAGAAAAAACTGAATTCGGGGATCATGTTACGGGGTTGGAAGGTGTTAGGCACCAACCCCGCCCGACCAAAGTCGATCTCTACTAACTTCCCAAATAAGTTACATTGCTAAAAAACCTAGATAATAAAAAAAAAAAGAAAATATACCTTTCCGATAGCAAAAACCTTGTTCCCTCAGATCCGACAAAAACTGCTCATTGTACCGTATTCCTTGCTTCGTTCTGTCTCCGGATTTGGATTTCTGATCTCCGAGGCAAGGTATCTCCTTTTTTTATCTGGATTCTTCAAGTTTGTTATGGGTTTTGGGGTGTTTTCAACGGGCTTTTAGGTGTTTTTTAGGATAAAATCGAAGGAGGGATGTTAGGTAAGGAGTTGGGGCTCTAAAACTAGGGTTTATGGGAGGCTAGGGAGACTTTTAGACCTACTTCTCTTAGGGTTTATCATTTGATACGAAAATAGGGTGTGAGCACCTCTATTTATAGATTTTTTTAGGGGTTGATTTTGATAGAGTTAGTGTTTAATTAGAGTTCTTTTAGTTAAAGTTGTGTTTTAGTTAGAATTATTTTAGGTAGAATTGTGTTTTAATTAGAATTGTTTTAGGTAGAATTGTTTTTTAGTTAGAACTCTATTAGATAGAGTTATTTTTTTAATTAGAACTCTATTATGATTTTGACTTTTGATCTTATTTGATTGACTTTTAATATTTTGACTTTAGTCTTAATTGATTGACTTTTAATATCTTGACTTCAGTCTTGCTTAATTGACTTTAATTTTGACTTTAGTCTTGCTTGATTGACTTTAGTCTTGCTTGATTGACTTTAAATTTTTGGAACACCCCCCTCTATTATATCTTTAATTCTTTGGAACCCCAAATGGAGGGGTCCTTAAAGAAATATCTCACGAACCCTTAACAATTTTTCATGAGAGTCCGATTGCTCGATTTTTTTAGTTCAAAATTTTAAATTAATTTCATTAATGTTTAACTTTAATTATTTAATGTTTTATTTATTAATTTCGAAATTTTTAATTATGAAAATTGTGAAATTACATTTTTGCCCCCGAAGAGGACTTTTCACGTTTTAAGTCAATTTTTAATGTTCTAGGATGTTTTAGAATCGATTTTTCGTAAGGAATTCAATGGAAATATTATTTTGTGTTATTCATGAAATTTTTTGTGTGAGATGATCGTGAATTTTATGAGGGGCATTTTTGTAATTTTGTCAAATTCTATGAAAATTGGCGAAATGATTTATTTGGTTTTGATTTGTTGTTTTATGTGTTTGAGAGAGTTTTCCTAAGCGTAACGTAGGCTCTAGGGTCGTTTTGATGTTAGGGGTATTTTGATAATTTGGTCATTTTTAGTGATTTTTATTATGAAGCTTCTTTTTGGGTCTGCAAGATGATGATTTCTATGTTTCTGGGGTCATATTTTCCTAACGTAGCGTGGTTTCTAAGGTTTTGTCAGTTCTAGATACCTCATCCGGATTTCTGAAACATTTTTGGTAATAAAATAAAGCAATGGAAATAACATCCATCATTGGGAATCATTGCGATCGGGTTGACGAGTTAATTAATCAGGCGGATGCAAAAATGAGGTATCTACAGATGCCCCTCTTTGGCAGAGGGTTGAAGCAAACTAGATAGCAAATCTATTTTGGTAGATAGTGCGATATCCGAATGCCAAAGTTAGTGACAGTTCATTTTACAGCCTGATTTAGCAATTCGTCAGGATGTTCGGATCCTTGAGCGTAAAACTCTCCCCGAACTAAAAAGTTGTCAGATCCTTGAGCGTGAGCTCTCACTGACAGTGTCAGATCCTTGAATTTTAGAGAATTCTCCCTAACTAAAAGGTGCAAGTGTGAGTGTATGTATTGTGTGAAATTGAGCAAAGATTGAGAAAAAAAACTAAGCATAATCTGAGCAAAGTGAGCATAATCTGAGCAAAATTTGAATGTCTTCCTCTACCTACCCTAGGTGAACGAGTAATAAACTAATTTTTTGAAAGTCCTACTCTACCTGCCTAGGGTGAAAGAGTAATGAACTAATTTTTTTTGGAAAGTTCTACTCTACCTACTCGGAGTGAAAGAATAATGAACTAATTTTTTTTTTTTTTTTTTTTAGAAAGTTCTACTCAACCTACTCTGAGTGAATGAGTAATGAACTAAGCTTTTTGAGTGTCCTACTCTACCTGCCCAGGGTGAAAGAGTAATGAACTAATTTTTTTTGGAATTTTCTACTCTACCTACTCGGAGTAAAAGAGTAATGAACTAATTTTTTAAGAGTCCTACTCTACCTGCCTAGGGTGAAAGAGTAATGAACTAATTTTTTTTTGGGAAAGTTCTACTCTACCTACTCGGAGTGAAAGAGTAATGAACTAAGCTTTTTGAGAGTCTTATTCTACCTGCACAGGGTGAAAGAGTAATGAACTAATTATTTTGGGAAGTTCTACTCTACCTACTTGGAGTGAAAGAGTAATGAACTAATTGTTTTGGGAGTCCTACTCTACCTGCCCAGGGTGAAAGAGTAATGAACTAATTTTTTTGGGAAGTTCTACTCTACCTACTCGGAATGAAACAGTAATGAACTAATTGTTTTGGGAGTCTTACTCTACCTGCCCAGGGTGAAAGAGTAATGAACTAATTTTTTTTTTTGGAAGTTCTACTCTACCTACTCGGAGTGAAAGAGTAATGAACTAATTTTTTTTTCTTTTTTAGGAAGTTCTATTCTACCTGCCTAGGGTGCAAGAATAATGAACTAAGCTTTGAGAGAACAAACGGGGGATTAACCTCGCATTTGATTTTTTTTTTTAATAAAAAGTTGGATTTTATGAAGGTCTGGTAAACATTTTAACTCTCTTTGAATCTGAGGAGTTTTCAAAATTGCTATTAAGAGGGTAACCTTTAATTCAAAGTTAACCTTATCCTTTAGGGTTGAAATTGACTAGACTTCAAAACCAAAATGCCCCTAGTTTGACAGGGAATATTGCACTAGGGATAATTGAACATAATTTGAAAACAAATGCCCCTAGTGTAAGGGGGGAAACTGTACTCTTTAGAAAAAGGAAGTGCCCTTGTTATGAAAGTTTGAAATCCTTGATTACCGCAAGCGCAATAAAGGTTTAACTTTTAATTTTGACTTTTTATATTGAAGATTTTGAGTCAGGCTCAAAGAAATTGGACCAAAATATTTCTTTTTGAAATTCATCATAGAATTTGTTCTTTCTCCCCGTTGGTTCACTTAGGGACATGAAACTCTTCAGATCAATCATAGACAAGATACTTGTATCCCCTGATGTTTCTGCTCGGACTGTCTTTTCAGCTTGATCATTCAGACTTCTGATGTTTTTGCTCGGACTGTCTTTTCAGCTTCTCAACTCAACTGAGATTTTCTTTTATTTTTTTTTATTACTCTAAGTTTTGCCTAGATTGCCTTTTCAAGTTTTCAATCTAGCGAGCATGCTCTAGCTTTTGCCTAGATCGCCTTTTTAGGTTTTCGATCTAGCGAGCTTACAATTTTTTCTCTTTTTTTTTTTTTGCTCTGATTGTTGCCAAGGTCGTCTTTTCAGATTTTCAACCTTGCGAGCTTGCCTTAATTTTTGCCTAAGTTGCCATTTTGGGTTTTCAACCTAGCAGGCTCTTTTTTTTTCTTGTCTGAACTTTTGGAGTTGCTGTCTGATCATGCTTTGCTATCTTGACTTTTCGCACGGTACTTAGGAGGACTTTTATGGGTAAGCTTAGGACTGGGTATAAAAAGAAAGGAATCTTGAGGTTCAAAAACCCAAATGCCCCTTGTGTGGCATTTCCTTTTAAATTATTTTTTTTTCCTTGAATTTTCTTCCCCACTTTGACAATTTTTTTTCTTTTGAATTTTTTTCTTTTTAGATTTTTTCTTTGTCGGGGAATCTATTTTTATTTATTTTTTATTTTGATGTGGTCGGGCTTGAAGTAATTTCTCAGATTGCCTACGTACCCCAGAATTTTGGGATCAGACCAAAATGTAGTTCGAATTTTCCCTCCCCTAGGTTAGGTGATCGGGCTGAGAAAGAAAAAGGCATCATTTTTTTTTGAAAAGGCTGCAAAGGACTGAGAAAGGAGATAATGAACTGGATAGCAGGAAAATTGATTCTGCCAAATATGGCCTCCTTAAATGTAGTACCATTTGATCCGGTCAAGGTTGGTTGACTCTGGTAATTCGATTCCATCATGATCTTGAAGTCTAACAGTTTTTCCAGATAATATTTCCTTAATGATTGAATCTCTCCAATTGAGTTCAAACTTTCTATGATCGAGGAAGAGTACTCAAAACTTTTTTGGGTAGTCTGATGCTTAGATCATTGACTTATAAGTGATGAACTTTGACTTTCTTGTCAAACATGCGAGTGACTCATCTCCATTGACAGACCCAATCTGTTTCTAACAATTAACTTCCATCAAGACCTTGAGATACAGGATTTTCCCTTTTAACCGGTAAGATTGTTTCCATATCATACTAGAGTGACTCTAGTAGAAGACTGTATTGAAGTGTAATATGTCCATAATGCGAATGGTAACTTCTCTGGCCAATCCCGGTGTGATATGTGATTGACACATTTTCACGATGATTGTCTTGAGATTTTTACTGGCTGCTTCAACCTTTCCATTAATCTGAGGACGGTATAGAGATAATGTGATGTCGAATCTCGAACTTTGAACACAGAGTGATAACCTAAGCTTTGATGTACGACCTATTATCAGAGATCAATACCGCTTCAATTATTTCATTAATCTGATAATGGTAATCTATTCTGGGAGCTCTACCATGTTGAGAAGTCTAGCACTGATACATTTTGTAAGATCTTCTTTGATCTCATTTTATCAATTCACTATCTAATCCGTGTCAAACAACACCCAAGCTTGCACCTAACATATCCTCATAGGCCCACGCGAACAAGTCTTTTGAAATTTCTGAGAAAATTCATTATCCCCTTGTGTTCCTCTAGAGATAGGATGGTTTCTATTTGAATCTCTTTAGGAATTTATTTCTGTTTCGAGGTCAATAACCTTTGCTTTCTTGAGCCTGACTCTTATCTTCTTGTTCAGGAGAAAAATATATCATTGAAGCTAGATTATTAGTTAATTCATTAATGCGCTCGAGGTATTCAAAAATTTTCTTTATCCAATCAAATTCAGAAGGGACGACAGACACTTCTATAAACTCGATAAACTAACTCGACTCAATAGGAAAATAGTAGACTCAATTTAAACAAGACATGACCTTGCTGAAAAAAAGGACTCGAACTAACCCAAATGACTAATGAAAACTCAAGACAACTACCCACATCGGGCTTAATTAGGACTGAGACTGAGACATTACTTGCAACCGACAAGGTTGAGGCACTGTGATCTTCAGGGAACAATCGAAAAATGTTGAGATATTCTAAAGGATTGATTTGGCGTTGACGTTCGTTCCAACTGACCGGACTAGTAACCCTAGCTAGACGATGGACGATTGAGCTTAGGTATAATGATAACTCTTAAACCTCATTGAATGTGAATTTAACCAGTTTCAGTGTTACCCCCTTGATAACATTTTAAATGAGTCCTAAGATTTTATTGAATTCTGTGCACCAATCCATAAAACAATTCATCCATTCAATGATTATTCAGAAGGAAAATAATTTTATTGCACTTTGAAAATTATTGGAAAATAATGTTTTTATTATATAAAAATTTTCACAAATCTGATTATTTTTTACAACATATTTTGGTAATTTTCCAAGGCCCATGAAAAAATAGATTTTTTTTTGTGAAAAACATATTTCAAAAATTTTCCATGCAAAAATAGATCTTTTGTAAATCATTTCCTTCATCTTTTTTCTTTTGGAAAATATTTTTTCTTTGGAAAACATTTTTTCTAGAGAACACTTCTTTTGGAAAACATTCTTTTCTGAAAAATATTTTCCTTCTGTAAACTATTTTTCTTCTTTGAAAATTTGATTTCCATTTTGATTTAAATGGTCCGGTCCATCATGATTGTTGGATCGAGATGGACTGGGTCATTATTGAATTCTTACAAGAAATGGATTCTTTATTGGGTCGGTGCACCCATTTTGATTTCCAAAAATAACATTTTTGATCCTTGAGGACAATCATACACTCTGATCTCATCATCCACATCAATCACAAAGTCTCATAAGATTCCATTCAATGAAAAATCCGGGAACACCCACGATAAGTTCGAGTCGTGACCTACAGGGAAGGTTTCTAGACTCTAAGCTTACTACGTACAATGCATTTTTATCTGGCCACCCTTGCCCAAGCACACCTATATACCTCTCGATACGTGGTGACTTAGTTTGATATACCATATAGGTGATAATCTAAAATCTCAACTCACTTCTCTGAAGTCAAAAACAGCCAGTTTGATCTCCAGTTGAGAGGTGGCGCACAATACTGAGCTAAGGCCCACTTAAATACCTCTCTTCTAGAATAGACATAGTCTATCCCCCTCGTACAGTAAGGTACAGTGGGGCAAGATCTCGCTTAGGCACCGGTTTTGACCAAGAAGTGCAATTGATATACTTAGATTATCTTTTACATATCTATGGGTACGAGTCAAGAGTTGTAGCTTTCATAAATGGTTTGGCATCCCACGAGGGAACCGACCACGTACTAGTACTACGTTGGCAATCGGGACATGTGACTGTGTGGCTCACAATAGGTCAAAGGCTCAGGTCGCTCCAACCTGGGTGCATCAATATACCTCTCAGAATTACCTGATCAGACAGTATTGATGCCCCAGTTTGATATACCTTAAGGTACGTGACTGGAGTTGTGGTTTTCATGAATGACTTCGCATCTCCGAAGAGACCGGACCACGCACTAGTGCCACGTTGGTTATATAGGACGTGTAAGTGTGCAAAATAGTAAACGTGCATGTGGTGTGTGCAAAATAAGGTGGGGTGTGCCCGGGGCTTCTTCAAATAAATGGGTCCATAGGCCTAATCAAACCATTACAACATGAATATCATATGAATACTACCCACATAATTCATCACATCAAGATTAAGATCAAAGCATGCACATCAAAATATATCTATCAAGATCATGGCAAATCAATTAATGAGCATGGCCTATAATAATTGATCAAACAAACATTGCAATAGGCATAATTTTTATAATGTTTAAGGTCCAATCAATGATCACTTTTGGGTGATCCAAAATAAATCGAGATTCCAATAGATGTTACATTGATGATAGAATGACAATTGTTGAGATGAGTTCACTCTCAGGAACATTAATTGTGCTAACATTAGATAAATTCGGATTTTCTGTGAATTAGGAAAATACAATCTGAACTTGCATCGAGGATATCTAAGGCTCCCGATAACGAAATCGAGTGAATTCAGATTCTAAATTAATCTACTCGATGGGATATACGTTTTGTTAATAGGTGCCCAGACCTAATTCTGACTAGAATGTTTTGTAAAAACGTTTAAACATTGCTGTCCCAACCTTCATTCAACAACAATTTCAGATTTACATATTGAACTTGCATCGATGATATCCAAGGCTCCCGATAATGAAATTGAGTGAATTCAAGTTCTAAATTAATCTACTCGATAAGATCTACGTTTTTTAAAGGTTCCCAGACTTAATTCTGACTAGAATATTCTATAAAAACGTTTTAACATTGCTGTCCCAACCTTCATTCAGCAACAATTCTAGATTTACATGTTGAACTTGCATCGATGATATCTAAGGCTCCCAATAACGAAATTGAGTGAATTCAAGTTCTAAATTAATCTACTCGATGAGATCTACGTTTTGTTAAAGGTGTCCAGACCTAATTCTAATTATAATATTCTGTAAAAACGTTTTAACATTGCTGTCCCAACCTTCATTCAGCAACAATTCCAGATTTACATATTGAACTTGCATCGATGATATCTAAGGCTCTCGATAACGAAATTGAGTGAATTTAAGTTATAAATAAATCTACTCAATGGGATCTACGTTTTATTAGAGGTACCCAGACTTAATTCGTACTAGAATATTCTATAAAAACGTTTTAACATTGTTGTTCCAACCTTCATCATTCCATCATTTTCATATGTCAATTTGAATCTCTCATTATTTAGGGGTCATCAAAAAGTGACCCTTAATTGGACAAAAATACAATACCCAAAATCATCCAAATCAAGCCACAAAAATAAATAAATAAATAAAATAAATCAAGCTAAATAAAAAAATAAAAAAAAACTAGGTCATCTTGGCAATGTTCCCATACTTGGGGTTTTTCAAGTTTGATCCTCAATGGTCCCTAGTGGAGTCGCCACTGAAAGCGCCCTTGATCCGCGGGGTGCACGGATCCGCTTTTGACCCTTGAGGTTTGGGAGTCGCTGATGAGTGTCTCCAAACACTCAATTATAAGCACATTTTCTGGATATTTATCTTGATTTTTGTACCTATTTCTCTATATTAAGATAATAATCATGATAAGCCTCAAACCACCACGTTGCATGTTAATTAGGCTTAATTATATATAAATAAATTCATTTACTAGATAAATCTAATTACGTGTGTTTCTTGTGCAGAAAATCAACAATTTGGAATCAAAATCTCAAGGCAAAAGCATTTGGGCCCACTTTGGAATGCCCTAACACTTTGGAATGCCCTAATCCTTAACTCATATTCTCCTTTTTTGTCTTTTTGTGCAAAGAAAAGTGGAGGCTACTTTTAGACTCTTCTACACATATTTTTCTCTATAAATAGAGCCTTCATTTCTAGAGAAAGGGTCCCATCTTGATTCTCTTATCCAAGACTCCTTTAATCTAAGGCTCTTAGCCTATTCTCTTATTTTTTGTATTTTCATTTTCTAGTTATTTTCTTTTGGTTAAATAGTCTTGTAAGAAGTAGAAGAAGAAGAAGTTGTAATTTTTTCCATGAAATGAAGAAAAGTTCTTTCATCTCTTATCTTCCTTCTCTTGCAATGACATTAGGCTAAGTTCCCCTCCATTGGAGAGTGGAAAAGCCTAGAGCAAGTTCTTGTGTTATTTCTAATTTTATGCCTTTCTTTTATTTAAAATGCTTATGAATTCTCTTTAAGTTTCTTGCACATTTTATTCTTAATATAGATACTTTATGCTTAGATTAGATCAAGATAAAGTATGCTTAAATTAGATAATTTGTAGTAAGAAGTTCTCAAGAAATTCTACTTTGTTTTTGTTCCTTTATTTCATTTTAATTGCAAAACTTTCCGATCTAAGGAGCTAACACCAAGCCCTTATGATTGAGTTATAAAAAGGCTAGAGACTAGAAATTGCTCATTAACATGTTTTAGGTAGATCCACCTCCAATGGTGTTTTAATTCATAAGTTTACTTGCTTTTAATTTCATTTACTTTAGTTTATTTTCTAGCAATTTTACATCTTCTTATAAGTTCAAAAATACAAAGAAAAACAGTTTTAATTCCTTTTAGTTAATTTGAATTTTATCTTCTTAGCTTAGTTCTATTCCTCATTTCTCTTGGGTTCGATCCCCTACTTGACCCACAAGTAAGGTAAAACTAAGATTATTATTAACTCCGGTGAGAAGAACAACGATAGTCTCATCAGAATTTTGGCGCCGCTGCCGGGGAAAGGTAAAGGTAGTAGTGGTAAGTTTTGATTTAAAATTTATTTTTTTTCATTTTTATTTTATTTTCTTTTTTTTTTCTTTTGGTTTCTTTCTATAAGTTCAAGTGTTCTTGAGATTTTAAGAGAGAAGAAAGAAGAAAAAAACATTTAAAAAAAAAAAAAAGTCATTTTCGTTTTCTTTTTAACCCTTGACAGCAGAACTTAAACTGACTGTAACTTTCTACTCCAATCTCCGATTATCTATTAGTGTATATCGATTTGGGGTAGAACGAAATTTTTTATAAAATGTGACAAAGTCAGCAAGATAGCGGTAAGTCAGATTCTATTTTTGAGTCCATTTACTATCATTGTTGCTAACATTTCTGTTTTACTTCTTGTAGGTGAACATTTTTTTTTCTTCTTTTCTTTCAATTTCCTTTAATCTTTAGTTAGGTTTATTTTTCTGTTTTAGAAACTCTTGTATAGGATTTCTTGTAATTTTTATTAATTATCCAAGAAGGCTTGGATTGTAATAGACTAAGGAAGGACGACGGGTGGACAATACCGTCACGGCTCCTTAGGTTCGCACACCAAAATTGGAGTTGGTGGCCTAAGTCGACTCAAACCGTCTTCACCCCGTCTAGCACGGGAGGTAATCCCGAAACACCCACGCCTCTCTTTGCTAGTGGGTTACTCCTTGCCTTTGTATGTTATTTTTCCAATTTGCACACACTTGGAATAGTTAATTAAGTAGTAAAGAGCACCCCTCTCCTAGGGATAGCATGATAAGATAAGGATTGGAAGTCATTACCAATTCCTTGCTCTAATTAGGATAATCAATTCACTAGTCATCCAATCAAATTAATTAAAATCAATTAGACTTGACTATAGGGCCCACGAGCTCAATAGGAGAAATTTCGCTTCAAGTTGTGTCAATTGCGCTTCTTGGTTATTTTTGTATCTAGTAAGATCTTGCCCTTTGAGGGGATAGACTCAGTCTATTCAAGAAAGGAAGGTATTTAAGTGTGCTCTTGCTTATGCATTATGCGCGATCTGGAGATCCGAATGATTCAAACTTGACTTCTGGAGATCCGAATGATTCAAACTTGACTTCATAGAATCGAGTTGGAAGGCTAGTTGCGCTATTTCTACCCAGTTAGGAGCTGTCTAGCTTTAGGCAACCTATCTAGGTCCAGTCTTTTCTTTTCGTGATTGTTTGATCGACTGTGTGATTTGTATGCTTGGTAGACGTTCACAAAATAACGTGTTAGAACCATTTGATCCTGAGATCGAACGTACCATCAGTAGGATACGCAAGACACCATCAGTAGTTATGATGGGTGATCGAGAGCGAACTCTCAATGAGCTCTTCGCTCCAGCTTCCGCATCTCCTCCCACATGCATTGTTTTACCGTTGAACAATGCACCTCAGTTTGAAATTAGGGCTGCCACCATCAATATGCTCCCTAAGTTCCACGGTTTAGAGCGTGAACAACCTTACACCCATCTTAATCGATTCTTGACTATATGTCAAACTTTTAGAAATCAGAATCTAGATGAGGAGAGTATCAAGCTTATTCTGTTCCCGTTATCCTTGGAAGACCATGCAGCTGCGTGGTTGAACTCCCTAACACCCAATTCCATATCTACTTGGGATGTTCTATCAAAAAAATTTATGGCCAAATTCTACCCCGTGGCCAAAACTGAGAAAATGAAGGACTCTATTAGAAATTTTAGAGCCCGTCCTGATGATGAATTTTCCCAAACTTGGGAAAGATTCAATGATTTATTGGTCAAGTGCCCACACCATGGCATTGACAAAGCACAGTTGGTGCAAAGTTTTTATAGAGGATTAACAATGAATCAACGTACCTTAGTCGAGTCAATGCATAAGGGTCAGTTCATGAACCAGACTCCCAACCAAGCGTACGATTTCCTCGTAGAGTTAGCTGAGAGTGCTCAAAACTGGAGTACTAACCAAGAAGAATTTGATAGAGACGATCCGGTTAGGAAGACAGGCATGTATGAGATGAAGGCAGACCCTGATCTCAAAAATGTCATGTGTAGTCTAGTGAGTGGGATGAATAATCTCACGAAGAAGTTAGATGCCTTTACCATCTCAGCATCCAAACCTCACCTAGACCCTCGTACAATTTCGCAAGTGACTGTCGAACCGAGTTCTTTGTGTGTCATATGCGACGGCAATGACCATTTGGTCGAATGTTGTCCCACCTTGCCTCAAATCAAAGCTGAACAAGCAAATGCGATTAATGGCTATAGTGCTTTTAAGAAGCCAACTCCAAACTCTTTTAGCCAAACGTATCACCCAGATAATAGGTTTCATCCTAATTTCTCATACAGACAGAACGAACCTATTCAATCTAGTGGTCCGTCAGGTTACAATAGGAGTTTTCCTAGGCAATCTGGTTCTTCCACAAACCAAGCCATTGTTCCTCAAGTCCCTTATCAACCCCAACAATCTACCGATTGCAGAGCCATCATACCAGATCCCATGACCAATTACCAGCAGCCTGCCCAACAACAGTCGTCTTTAGAATCTATGATTGCCGAGTTGATGAGGCAGCAACAGCAGTTCATCCAAACTCAACAGCAAACCCATCAAAATCAAACTCAGATTAACCAGGTCACTGCGCAATCCATAGCTAAGATGGAAGTTCAGTTGGGGCAGTTAGCTCTTTCCTTGAGTGGGAAAGAGAAAGGTCAATTTCCTAGTCAGACTATCCCTAACCCTAGAGGTCAACCTTTGATTCCAAACGGATCAAAAGGTCAATACGAAGTAGGAAGCCATTCTGGAGCTCCACAAGACTCAGTCCAGGCTATCCACACCTTGCGTTCAGGAAAGAAGGTAGACAACAAGGTCCAACCTATTGACATGGGAGAAAAGGTCTTAGAAAAGGACAAAGTTCAAAAAGAAGCCATAGAGTCTCCAACAGAGAAGAAGAAAGATTTGGAAAATCCTCCTATCATTTTGCCAATTCCAAAAGCTCCATTTCCCCATCGCCTTAGAGATTCTAAAAAAGGTAAGCAGTTTGAGGGTGTCTTAGAAGTCTTCCAAAATGTGCATATCAATATCCCATTCCTAGATGCCATTAAGCAGATACCTTCTTATGCGAAATTCTTAAAGGATTTGACCACAGCTAAAAGGAAAACACCATTTCCTCGGGAAGCTATTATGGCAGCCCAAGCTTCGTCACTCATCCAACAAACGATTGCACCAAAATTTAAGGATCCTGGATGTCCGACAATTTCTATTCATATTGGAAATCAAGTGGTGAAAAATGTCTCTTAGAAGTTACCCTATTCGGTTTATAAACAATTAGGTTTGGGGGTTTTGAAACCCACAGATATCACGTTGAGTCTAGCCGATAGGTCCATAAAAATTCCAAAGGGTATAGTTGAGGACGTGATAGTTAAAGTCAAAGATTTCTATTTTCCTGTTGACTTTGTTGTCTTAGACACAGAGCCAGTCATCAATTCGAACAGTCATATTCCTATCATCTTAGGACGTCCATTCTTAGCCACGTCTGACGCAGTCATTCGTTGTAGAAACGGAATTATGACTTTAGCATTTGGGGATATGAAAGTGAAACTGAACGTCTTCCACAATTTCCAAGGAATTGATGTAGATGATGGTATGGAGGAAGTGAACATGATAGATACGCTAGTCAATCAAACGTATCAAGAATTAGGATACTCTGATCCCCTAACGAAATGTTTGGCTCACTTTGGCCTTGACTTGGACGTAGAAGAGTCTATAAGCGAAGTCAATGCTTTGCTTGAATCCGTTCCACTCTTAGATTCTGTGCGGTGGCACGCAAAAGCTGAAAGTCTTCCTGTGCGCACATCCAATCTTGTTCCTTCTCATGTCGAGCCTCCAAAATTGGAACTCAAGTCTCTTCCAGAGACCTTGAGATATATATTTCTTGGCAAGAATCAAACCTTGCCTGTGATCATTTCCTCTCACCTCAATGAAGTTCAAGAGGGAAAGTTGTTAGGAGTATTAAGGGAACATCAAGAAGCTATTGGTTGGAGCATAGCTGACATCAAGGGAATTAGTCCATCTGTGGTGATGCACCACATTCGTTTAGAGGATTTTGCTAAACCTTCCTTAGAACCTCAGAGACGACTAAATCCTGTCATGAAAGACGTGGTTCGGATGGAAGTGATGAAATTGCTAGATGCGGGTATTATCTATCCTATCTCTGACAGTCGTTGGGTGAGTCCTATACAAGTAGTTCCTAAGAAATCTGGTATCACTGTGGTAGTGAACCAAGACGATGAATTAATCCCCACTCGAGTCCAAAATGGATGGAGAGTGTGTATCGATTATAGGAAACTCAACTCGATGACTCCTAAGGATCATTTTCCCTTACCTTTCATTGATCAAATGTTAGAGCGTCTAGCAGGACATTCTTATTATTGCTTCTTAGATGGTTATTCCGGGTACAACCAGATACCTGTTGCTCCAATCGATCAAGAGAAAATAACGTTCACCTGTCCCTTTGGAACTTTCGTGTATCGTCGCATGCCTTTTGGATTATGCAATGCACCCGCTACTTTTCAACAGTGCATGATGAGTATATTTTCTGACATGCTAGAAAGATATCTCGAAGTGTTCATGGACGATTTTTCAATTTTCGGACCAAGTTTTGAGGAATGTCTCTATCACTTGACTTTGGTCCTTCAACGTTGCAAAGAGGTCAATCTAGTCCTCAATTGGGAAAAATGCCATTTCATGGTAACATCGGGGATTGTGCTAGGGCACATTGTTTCTGCTAAAGGGATTGAAGTAGATGAGGCAAAGGTAGGTCTAATTGAAAAATTACCACCTCCTAGAACGGTCAAAGAAATTAGGTCATTCCTAGGTCATGCGGATTTTTATCGTAGATTCATTAAAGATTTCGGAAAAATCTCGAAGCCTTTATGTGAGCTATTGGGAAAGGATGTTCCTTTCGACTTTTCAGAGTCATGTCTCTCTGCGTTCAACAAACTCAAGTCCGAGTTAACCTCGGCACCCATTATTCAACCTCCAAACTGGAGCATTCCATTCGAAGTTATGTGCGACGCTTCAGATTATGCAATAGGCGCTGTTTTGGGTCAGCGAATTGAAAAACAACCTCATGTTATCCAATATGCTAGTAAAACCCTAAACGATGCTCAGCTTAATTACTCTACAACAGAGAAGGAAATGCTAGCAGTGGTCTATGCCATTGAAAAATTCCGCCCCTACCTCATAGGATCTAAAGTCGTGATCTACACAGACCACGCAGCATTGAAGTACCTTCTATCAAAGAAAGATGCTAAAGCAAGGTTAATCCGTTGGATTCTACTTCTACAAGAGTTTGATCTCGAGATCCGAGATAAAAAAGGGGCAGAAAATGTCGTAGCTGATCACTTGTCTAGGATAGTTAACAAGCCATCCGAGGAATCCTTACCCATCTCTGAATCCTTTCCCGATGAGCAACTTATGCAAATTCTCAAGCCAATGTTCCATGGTATGCGGACATTGTCAACTACCTAGTTACAGGTCAATTCCCATCGAAATGACTAGTCAAGAGAAACTTCGTCTTCTGTCAAAAACAAAATGGTATTTCTGGGATGAGCCATACTTATTTAAGTATTGTCCCGATCAAATCATTAGACGTTGTATTCCAACCTGTGAGCAAGTCAGTATCCTAGAGTTTTGCCATAATCATGCCTGCGGAGGGCACTTCAGTGGTAAGAAAACCGTCATGAAAATCCTACAATGCGGTTTTTTCTGGCCTAGTATTTTTCGTGATGCCCACGAGTTTAGCAAATCTTGTGATAGATGTCAAAGATTAGGAAAAATCTCTAAGAGAAATGAAATGCCTCAAAATCCTATACTGATCATCGAAATTTTTGACGTGTGGGGTATAGACTTCATGGGACCTTTTCCTATCTCCCAGGGTTATCAATACATCCTAGTTGCCGTTGACTATGTGTCAAAATGGGTCGAAGTTGTGGCATGTAGAACTAACGATCACAAGGTTGTGATAAAATTCATCAAGGAGACGATTTTTTCAAGATTTGGTACTCCGCGAGCTATCATAAGTGATGGTGGCTCGCATTTTTGCAACAAGATCTTTGCTGCGTTGATGAAGAAATACCTCATAACGCATAAGGTTGCCACACCTTACCACCCACAAACAAGTGGACAAGTGGAGATTTCTAACAGGGAAATAAAGACTATCTTAGAAAAAACAGTCAATCCTTCAAGGAAAGATTGGTCTTTGAGATTGAGTGATTCACTCTGGGCCTATAGAACTGCATTCAAGACACCCATAGGGATGTCTCCTTACAGGTTAGTTTTTGGCAAGGCCTGTCATCTCCTTGTAGAACTAGAACATCGTGCATATTGGGCGATCAACGCCTCAACTTTGATTTTGATAAAGCCGGTGAGAAGCGAAAGTTACAACTAGACGAGTTAGAAGAGTTTAGAAATGACTCGTATGATTGTGCCAAAAGGTACAAAGAGCGTACCAAATTCTTTCACGATAGGCACATTCTTAGGAGGAATTTCATTCCTAATCAAAGAGTTTTATTGTATGATAATAGACTCCACCTTTTTCCAGGAAAACTTAAGTCTCGATGGACTGGCCCATATATTATCCAAACAGTCTACCCCCATGGTGCTGTTGAAGTCCTTAATCCTAAGGACGGATCCACTTTCAAAGTGAATGGCCAACGTCTCAAACCGTTTCTCGAGTATGTTCCGCAGGAGGAAGTTCTTTTTCTCAATGATCCCGTCTATCAAAATTAACTATGTTTTCGTCTAGCTAAAGACGTTAAACTTAGCGCTTCTGGGAGGCAATCCATGCACTTCAAGGGACATTGTGTTAAATATCAACAGGATTATAAGGTCTTTCTCAGGTGCTATCTAACCCACTTCATTTCATTTTGCCATTTTCAATTTTACCTTTGCATGTATTTGTTGAAATATTGAGGACAATATAATGTTTAAGTTTGGGGGTGTATGGGTTGGATTTCCACTTATTATTTTCTTCTTTTATACAAAAAAAAAAAATTGAAAAATTTGGTTGGCAACTTTGTTGTATTTTTCTCAAAGTCTTAGCTTGTATCTTTTAAGCACTTAGTGAAAATATTTAATCAGTCTTTCATTGGAAGCTATGATCTGGAGTCCCCATTTATGTTTCTCTTAGGCAAAAATTAGAGCAAAGTTATCTTTTGGTTTATAGTCACTTCTAATAAGGTTACCAAGAGTCTAGATTGTATTAAAAGAGCTTGTTACCTTCTTTCTACCTAGAGTTTAAGGAAAAACTAGGTTTGATGAACTTTGACTTCCTTGTTCAATTGGTTGGTTGATTAGAAGAAAAACAGAACTGGATTGTATACACCTTGTACAGCAACCATTGAATTAGACTGGGTACCTTGAAAAGGGCTGCCTACTTTTCTTAGAAAAATAGTGAAGAAGTAAATAAAAAAAAAAAAAAAGAAAAAGTCAAAGATCCAAAAGTTTATGTAAAGTTTTAGTAGGGTGAAAGCCATCAAGTGTAAAAATGTGAGTATACTGGAATATCACAGATAAAGCCCCTTAGAGGTATTAAAGTGAATATCCACACTTCTCACTACCCCAGACAGGATGCTAAGTTTAGAATTAAACCCTAAGTTACTCCAGTTATTCTTGAGTAGTTAGAAGGTTGAAACTCATTTTGGGAAATCGAATCTCTTAAATTTCTAAGTTAGAATCACTATCGCTCAAAGGTCAATTTAAGTCTAAGTTTTGTCGTAGAGAAATAAGGGTTGGGACTCTATACCAAGCAGTACTTCTAATTGATTGACAAAAAAAAAAAAAGACTTGTGCTTTTCAATATAAGTTTTGATTTTGACTATTTTTACTTCAAAGTTGTTTTCAAATTTTGTGGGTATATTTTCTGCAAACCCTCACGAGTCAAACTCGTCCACTAGGGTAACCTAGCGGTTCAAGGGATTGCTGCATTCGCTAAATACAGTTGAGGTGCCTGCGAAAGTGGCAGTTTTATTTTCTAGGGACTAGAAAAAGGTAAGTTGGGGTGTGATGAGTGTCTCCAAACACTCAATTATACGCACATTTTCCGGATATTTATCTTGATTTTTGTACCTATTTCTCTATATTAAGATAATAATCATGATAAGCCTCAAACCACCACGTTGCATGTTAATTAGGCTTAATTATATATAAATAAATTCATTTACTAGATAAATCTAATTACGTGTGTTTCTTGTGCAGAAAATCAACAATTTGGAATCAAAATCTCAAGGCAAAAGCATTTGGGCCCACTTTGGAATGCCCTAATCCTTTGGAATGCCCTAATCCTTAACTCATATTCTCCTCTTTTGTCTTTTTGTGCAAAGAAAAGTGGAGGCTACTTTTAGACTCTTCTACACACATTTTTCTCTATAAATAGAGCCTTCATTTCTAGAGAAAGGGTCCCATCTTGGTTCTCTTATCCAAGACTCCTTTAATCTAAGGCTCTTAGCCTATTCTCTTATTTTTTGTATTTTCATTTTCTAGTTATTTTCTTTTGGTTAAATAGTCTTGTAAGAAGTAGAAGAAGAAGAAGTTGTAATTTTCTCCATGAAATGAAGAAAAGTTCTTTCATCTCTTATCTTCCCTCTCTTGCAATGACATTAGGCTAAGTTCCCCTCCATTGGAGAGTGGAAAAGCCTAGAGCAAGTTCTTGTGTTATTTCTAATTTTATGCCTTTCTTTTATTTAAAATGCTTATGAATTCTCTTTAAGTTTCTTGCACATTTTATTCTTAATATAGATACTTTATGCTTAGATTAGATCAAGATAAAGTATGCTTAAATTAGATAATTTGTAGTAAGAAGTTCTCAAGAAATTCTACTTTGTTTTTGTTCCTTTATTTCATTTTAATTGCAAAACTTTCCGATCTAAGGAGCTAACACCAAGCCCTTATGATTGAGTTATAAAAAGGCTAGAGACTAGAAATTGCTCATTAACATGTTTTAGGTAGATCCACCTCCAATAGTGTTTTAATTCATAAGTTTACTTGCTTTTAATTTCATTTACTTTAGTTTATTTTCTAGCAATTTTACATCTTCTTATAAGTTCAAAAATACAAACAAAAACAGTTTTAATTCCTTTTAGTTAATTTGAATTTTATCTTCTTAGCTTAGTTCTATTCCTCATTTCTCTTGGGTTCGATCCCCTACTTGCCCCACAAGTAAGGTAAAACTAAGATTATTATTAACTCCGGTGAGAAGAACAACGATAGTCTCATCAGTCGCCACCTAGTTATTACGGTCTAGGAACCGATCAATGATTCTAAATAGATAAAAAACTAATCTAGAACAGAAAAAACTGAATTCGGGGATCATGTTACGGGGTTGGAAGGTGTTAGGCACCAACCCCGCCCGGCCAAAGTCGGTCTCTACTAACTTCTCAAATAAGTTACATTACTAAAAAACCTAGATAATAAAAAAAAATAAGAAAATATACCTTTCCGATAGCAAAAACCTTGTTCCCTCAGATCCGACAAAAACTGCTCATTGTACCGTATTCCTTGCTTCGTTCTGTCTCCGGATTTGGATTTCTGATCTCCGAGGCAAGGTATCTCCTTTTTTATCTGGATTCTTCAAGTTTGTTATGGGTTTTGGGGTGTTTTCAAAGGGCTTTTAGGTATTTTTTAGGCTAAAATCGAAGGAGAGATGTTAGGTAAGGAGTTGGGGCTCTAAAACTAGGATTTATGGGAGGCTAGGGGGACTTTTAGACCTACTTCTCTTAGGGTTTATCATTTGATACGAAAATAGGGTGTGAGCACCTCTATTTATAGATTTTTTTAGGGGTTGATTTTGATAGAGTTAGTGTTTAATTAGAGTTCTTTTAGTTAGAGTTGTGTTTTAGTTAGAATTGTTTTAGGTAGAATTGTGTTTTAATTAGAATTGTTTTAGGTAGAATTGTTTTTTAGTTAGAACTCTATTAGATAGAGTTATTTTTTTAATTAGAACTCTATTATGATTTTGACTTTTGATCTTATTTGATTGACTTTTAATATTTTGACTTTAGTCTTAATTGATTGACTTTTAATATCTTGACTTCAGTCTTGCTTAATTGACTTTAATTTTAACTTTAGTCTTGATTGATTGACTTTAGTCTTGCTTGATTGACTTTAAAATTTTAGAACACCCCCCTGATGTGAACCTTCTTGGATTAAAACCTTCTCTTGATGATCTCTTTTAAGAACCCTTTTATTCGAAGGCTTCGAACGTTCTAGATTGTTTTAAAACAAATTAAAATGTTGATCGGACTAAAATCCCAAGGAAACTAAGTCCTTCAAACCTCAATCTAATGACACCACAAGGATTGATCACTTCCTTGATAAGTCGAAGAGTCATGTCTTTTCTTCAAGAACTCGAATGAAAACTCATAAAGAACCCATAAAGAAAACATGAAACAAAACTAAAGTTTCTTTGAATAAACTTTAAAATCTCATAAGATGTAAATTATCAATTGTGTCTCAATTACAAAATGAGGTGCCCTTTTATAGACAAATTAGATCAAGATTAATTCTAATTAGTCCTTGGAAAAATAAAGAAAGTCTAATTAGTCCTTAGGAAATAAAGAATTCAAAACTAAGGACAATTAGAACATAAAAATTCCCAATCAACCTTTGCATTCAAATTGATCTTCCAAATTGATCTCTTGCATAAAAAGATAGTTGACCATCCTTGATGAAACTTTGATATCTCCGAAGTTAGCCTTAGAATCTTCTAGAATGACCTCTTTGTATTGGACTTCCACAATCAAGCCTTGCAATACCTCTTCCATCCTCTTTGTCCTTGCCCTAGTCATCGGACCGCCAATTCCTTGCAATGGTTCTTGAGAAGATTTGGAAACAGCAACTCGATCTCCATTACCCCCTCTATTATATCTTTAATTCTTTGGACCCCCAAATGGAGGGGTCCTTAAAGAAATATCTCATGAACCCTCAACAATTTTCCATGAGAGCCCGATTGATCGATTTTTTTAGTTTAAAATTTTAAATTAATTTCATTAATGTTTCACTTTAATTATTTAATGTTTTATTTATTAATTTCGAAATTTTTAATTATGAAAATTATGAAATTACCGTTTTGCCCCCGGAGAGGACTTTTCACGTTTTAAGTCAGTTTTTAATGTTCTAGGATGTTTTAGAATCGATTTTTCGTAAGGAATTCAATGGAAATATTATTTTGTGTTATTCATGAAATTTTTTGTGTGAGATGATCGTGAACTTTATGAGGGGCATTTTTGTAATTTTGTCAAATTCTGTGAAAATTGGCAAAATAATTTATTTGGTTTTGATTTGTTGTTTTATGCGTTTGAGAGAGTTTTCCTAAGCATAACGTAGACTCTAGGGTCATTTTGATGTTAGGGGTATTTTGGTAATTTGGTCATTTTTAGTGATTTTTATCGTGAAACTTCTTTTTGGGTATGCAAGATGATGATTTCTATGTTTCTGGGGTCATATTTTCCTAACGTAGCATGGTTTCTAAGGTTTTGTCAGTTCGAGATACCTCATCTAGATTTCTGAAACATTTCTGGTAACAAAATAAAATAATGGAAATAACATCCATCATTGGGAATCATTGCGATCGGGTTGACGAGTTTATTAATCAGGCGGATGCAAAAATGAGGTGTCTACAACCTCCTTCAGAGGGGTCTTGCGCAGTGGAGGGCCCTCATCCTCAAACCCCTTAGAAGGGGAAGGGCTCCTCAAACTCCTTCTGACCAGCCGGCACCTTTTCCACGATCGAAGAGGGAGAACAAGGCTATCCTCCCTGGCGGTGGCAAAACTCTACCCAGCCTCAACCTGAGTTTCCTCAGAAATACCTGTAGAAATAACAACGACACTAATAGTAACCCCGGCAGTAACTGTAGTAGAGGTAGAAGTAGAAACAGGAGCAAGGACAGCAGGCTCCCCAGATGGCACAGCTTCCCTAGAAAGGCTAATGCCATGGGAAAAGTGGCTTATCTTCTTCCTCTGCACCTTAACTGGGACAGGTGACAGAACAACCCTGGTGGTAGTGGAAAGAGGGAACTATGAGAAATTGATATTCATGACGTCAGAGAGCCCAGGCAGAACCTCAGAAGTAGAACCACGCCACTCAAAATGGGTCAAATGACTTGAACCTCGTACGTTGTAGGTAGGAATCGGATTATTGGGATCCCTTCGTCGTAGAGCTGACGAAAGTGGATCAAGACCCTCCAGGTGTATGTCCTCCTCTCTCAGCAGCCCTGGTTCGGAGATCACTGCCTCTAGCCTCCGATCTTCGGATGCTCTGTGTTGTATCTTCTTAGCTTCCGCAGCCACCAAAGCGGGAGATTCTGCATGAGAAGAAGAAAGGCAGTTGAAAAAAGTAGTACTGAGTATGGATAGAGTAAATGAAATAGGCAACTTCAGCTAGTTACCTAAAATTTGCATTACCCTAGAAGGTTTGAGGGGTTATGAATCCCTCACGAGGAGTGCTAGGGGCAAATTCTCAATTTCCCAAAATGTAGACGGGGTTTTTATACCACCCTTTATCAGAATTTGGGAGAGAATGGTCAAAGCCACTATTGCACTCTTAGAGGACAACGAGTAGAATCCCGACCGATTGGGAATCACCTTCAAGTTGTACGGGGAAAGGAAGTCGTTGGGGGTGACACTCATTTTCTCCATAGCCTCTACCAGACAGTAGAAGTTCCTGGACATTTGTCCAGGGGACTGGTTTATCTTACTCAATACCTCTTTGAGGAAAATAGAAAGAGGAAAGCTAAGGCTGACTTTGATTTGGCCGGCGTAGACAAAGATTTCTCCATGACAACAGTTGCCAGGGGTATCAGAGTCACTGCCAACCCAAAGGTGCACTGAAGCAGGAATGTACAAGCTTGGTCAGAGTTGGGATACAGTGGCAGCCATGGGAAGGCCAAGTGTGAAAAAGGAAGAGAACAGATAGAAAGAGAGAGAAATTACCTCGAAGCGAAGAGGTAACTACTACAGTAAAGTAGGATAAGAAAGAGAAAGGGTCTTCGTAGAAAAACACATAGACGAATTAGCAGAATTCTAACATGATAGCAGATGAAGAATGCACTAAGTCTATAATTTATAAGAAGAGATAAAGGAGCATATACGCCTGAGAGGACAGTTCGAATCTAATCGAAGAGTCACAGATTGGGCGTAGTGCAAAGAGGGTAAGGGACACGTGGACAGACACAGATGAAGAGGAATCCATCTAAGCCATTAGTAAAGATTCGAAGCGACGTTGCATTGAATGCGTCTATTCGAAAACAACAAGTGCAATTATGGAAGGCCTAAGTAGTCAGTAGGAAAGCCGAATTGCGTCTCGAGGAGACGAAAAGATCTTGTCCCTCATCGAGAGGGGGTAGTTATAAAGGGAAATAATTGCACATTAATTTTAGCCGTACACATGTCCAAGCCGGCCAAGTGGTACCTGATACAAATCAACTGATAAGGAGCTGTCCAACAGGCCGGGCAGGTCAGAGCAGAGACCTCCTTAGTCTGGCTAGCAGAGTAGCGCAGCATTAAGCAAAGTTAATCCTACTAGGCAGGACAGATCAAACCTCGAGAAAATCACAATATCGTTGTGTGTATGTCAGTTCCAGAAATTTCGGATCCAATCATAATAGATAAACTCTATCATTCCAAGATACCCCGATTAGGTAAACAACCCCTTAGAATCAGCAAAAATCCCATGATTATGACCTATACTACAGCTTATAGAGGGGGAAACCCTAGGGAGAGGTAGGGGTTAAATAGCATAGTAAGCACTATTGTAAGGAGGCTAGAAGAACCGATTACAATTCCTCTGTCTCTCTAACTTGAGCGTCGGAATGTTTGTGGTAGGTACCAGGCCGCCACGAGGAAGGAGATGCCGGGAGCTACTTCGGGATCAGTGCGTGAAGGATCCATCAGAGTTGTCGACCGAATTCCGACCGCGCACACACATAATTTTTCAAGCTTAGGACAAATTCTAAACCTTAAGATTAAGATAATGACTTTATCTTAAAATGGAATTTTTGTATCGGTAGAATCCCCAAACCAATTTGTTCAAATAAAGTAGTACCTCATTCAAACTTTAAGTTTTATTCTTTGGAAAAACATAGAACCTTGTTCTCTTGAGTAGAGTTATCAACTCTTCTCAAGAGCTTGATTTTAGGATGGAACCAAAAACTTCTTTTTGTTAAAGAAAAAGAAATTTAACTAAAGAAATACTCACAAAAACTAGATTCAATGCATCAATCTACCAAAATGTTGCTTTGAGTTTTTCACGTCCTTGAGAGAGTTATCTTCATCTTGAAGTACTCCTTGCTTCAAATAGATGTTCTGTGGCACCCCGTCAAACGCTAACACAAATCCCCATGTCAGATCTCGAGGTACTAGGTGGCACTTTGAAATTTCGGCATGGTCTCCTCTGTTTATGTTAGCATTCCAAGGCGTTCAACCTACACCTAATAAAAGACATACAATCCTGCATATATATATATATATATATAACAATAGCGGAAGCCTACATATATCTAATAACCAATGATAGATCAGAGTACAGAAGGATAACAAAATACAGAATTATACAAACATCCTCACTCTAACAGAAGTCCTAACACTTAAGAAAAAATTCATAATAATCTTGAATAAATTGACACTACTAGGGGGTATAACCTCAATACTCACCAAGTGACAGACTCTGATTGTCTATCTGACCCACCAGATGATTCTCACTCATGCTCTCTACCTGCCTCGCCAAGCTCTGAATCTGAAGCTAAAAATTAGAGAATAAAAAGGTGAGTAGCAATGGTTACCTAATAAGGAAGAAAACAATTTTTGCCAATAATCTCTCCTAACATGAACGAATAAACGTACTGAATCATTTTAAAATAAGTAAAGTTTTACAGAAGAAATTACAATTAACTGGTACATATGGCCAGGGATGAGCAACTAAACGTTTTAAAACTCACATTACATTAATCAGCAGTACTTACTATAACATTTTCTTTATATACAAATCTAATTGACAAAATAGAAACATTAAACATGTATTTCATTTTATATATCAAAGTAAGGAAACAGATACATAATACACTATGGTGGAGTATTGGAATTAGAAAGTTGGGATTTACGACTAGATCGCTCTCAGTCGGGATATGATGTTACAATTCTTCTCTGATTTTTAATTCCTGATTTTGTGGCCAGTCGTTGTACTTACCACGCTTGGTTGGCCATTTATCCGGCTCAGGCTAGCCGTTTGACGTGACCGTAAGCAATGGGTCTCTTTTCAATGTGTCAAAACGTTCGACTACTATAGATTGTTAGTGATCACTGACTAATCATCTTCATCTATGCTTATCAGGTGTGCATGTGATTCCCAAATATACAAACCATTCGTATACGACCACTTTTACATTACAAGTTCACTGGTAAAGATAGAGAGGAATAACCTGGATTTCAGTTGTAACTCCACTCTCATACGCATCCCTTACCACATATGAGCTTGGTGGTCCCTACCGTACATCCCAGGATAGTACACCACTCCGGATGATATGACGCACTATCCCTTCAGGCATTCACAGACTCTTTAACAACTCACAAAATAACTACATATATATTATTTTCATTTGAAAACAAAAGATAAATTAACAATACAAGATTGAGAATGGATATCCAATTCCTTACCATGCAAGTGTGGCCAGTCGGCCTAAAATAAATAATATAACGGAAAAGTAAACAATGCCTCGCGCTAATAGAAAGTAAATAAACATGCAACCAGTAACATTATCCCTGGATATCCATTCACCAACCTATACACAATACAACAATGTAAAATGCAGACATTACCCTTCGGTTGTGACTATGATATTTTACCGTTTCATATCCTTTTTCCCTTTTTTCGATTTTTATCATTTTCAATCTTTCAAACAAAATATCCACTTTCTGATATTCATCAACTCAATTATTGAATATTAAAATCATTTTTTCAACTATGAAATTCATGTTTATCAATAATATTGAAAAAAAATATCAAAACTTAGATCAAAACGGGGTCCGAGTGGTGCAAAGGACCCAACTGACGGAAATAACCTAGTGAGATATCCTACCCACGTATAATTTGTTAAAAAATATAATTAAACATATCAAATATGCAAGTTCTAGCGTGAATTTGAAATAATCAATTAAATTCTATATTTTTAAAAACTCACCACAAATTTTTAATAAAAACCTAAATGCAATTTTCACAATCTACAATTACTAATAGAAATTGAGAATTCCTTACTATCTTTGTGCGAAAGGATCGAAGTGCGTGCGCGAAAATCGAGACAAACAACACGAAAATCAAGATGGATCGGATTTCGAAATGGTTGATTTTTGAATTTGACTCGGTAGTTTTGAAAATCTCGATGCCGTCGTCCTTTCTCCCTTCTACGAAGGAAGACGGTTTGACCCCGAAATAGGCGAAATCCAATGTCGAAGTTTCGAAACCCCCGTATATATATATGGCTGATTTTTAACGATATGGGGTGAAAGAGAATATGAAATGAAGAGATCTTGGGTGGATTTTGTAGATGTCGAGGCTGCGAACCTTTTTTCCTTCTGCGTCGGTCGTTGAAAACGAGCCATTTGTCGTGAATATGAGGTGGAAGATCGGTAAAAAAAAAAAATAGAATTTTCATTTTTATATGTCGCGGTTGTTTGGACGAATTGGGGAAGATGAAAAAAAAATTAAAAAATTTTATTTATATAAATTTTGGGATGAAATCGGTATTTTGCCTATTGTTTCGATCGATGCTAACTTGACCATCTGAACTCCAAAACTGACAAATGAATACTATATTTTATCTAATTTTTCATTCCGAATCTAATGATATGGTCAATTTCTATAAATTTTGTCTCTAATAAAAATTTACATTTTTGGCCAAAGGTAACCTCTAAAATTGACGTCATTTTCGTTTTTGACGATAATTCGACTTTTTGTACTAAAAAATGACAAATAAATAGTTCATATTCAATAATTTTTCGTTACGAACTCAATGGTGTAATCGAATCTTAATAATTCTTGCTCTAACAAAAAGTTACTATTTTAACCTGGTCCAACTTGGTAATCGAGGATTTTACAACTTTTCTATTCGGACTCGTACTTGAGCGTGTTTACAGGCTAAAGTATATTTTTCGATCATTTTGAATCCAATGATGAGGTTGGGTTTCATTAAAAATGATCAGAAACATCCTAAAGTTTTACCCTTAAGTTCCACTTTCAAGATTTTCTCAAAGTTTCACTATTTATTTTCTCGAGATACGAATAAGAAATTTGGGATTTTACATGTTCCAAGCTTCTTTGGAATTTGTGCACAAGTAGGGATGTTGGATGAAGAGATTTACTATTGAAAAGGCTTGAGTTGAAAGTTATTCAACTAAGTGTAGAACCTATTCAAGCTAAAGAAGGCATGAGGAAAATGTAAGTGAGGTGTGGGCTTTCTCTAGGAGATGAACATTGGGAGAAATGAGCCAAAAATCACTTTTTAAAGTCATTTTCTCACTCTCAACGGTTATATCGGTGGAACCGATTTGTAAAAACCTCATACCAGTTCTATTTGGTTGTTGTTGCCGGTACCACTAGTTTTGGTGAACAGTGTCATCGGGGTAAATTATTAAAAAGCCATTGGGGGGTATTTTGGCCATAACTTTCAAACAGTAACTCTATTCCGTATGCCGTTCGAGGATATGATAGATCTTACTATATAGAATATCCTCAAACTACCACCAATGGGTGGATCATAAAATAAATAGGTGAAATGACCAAAATACTATTTTTGCCTTTTCAAGTCAAATCGAGCTTTCGGGCCAGTGTCAAAATGGTTCGAAGGTGCACTAGATATTACCTATATAATACCACCAAAAAGATACCAAGGACAAAAAATGGTTTCAGGGTGGTCAAATCTCTAATATCCCTTCTATAACCATTTTTTATTCCTAAAAAGTTCGATGAGAGAACGGGTCAAGGAAATAGTTTTTCTAATCACTACGGGTCGACTTATCAGTCATCTAAATGTTGGGGAATGGTCTTAGGTGGTCTCATTACCTTTTGGGCTTCATGTATACACATTAGAGGTTTTTGTCAAAGTAGGTGCGATTGAGCAGTTTTACCAGAGTCTTTATCAGTCTTCAATAGTAAATCGATATGACACTCAACATATGTCTTGAGATTGACAAAATATGGAATTAATAATCTCCCCCTTTGTCAATTTCGAGACAAAACCTTAAACTAAACTAAAACGACTAGGAAACATTCCCAAAATAACCAACATGACTTACACCTGATTAGAATCTTACAAATGTATTTCAAAATAAAACCTAAGATTCTAACAAATTCGCTCCCCCTAAAATACTGCTCCCCCTAAATGTTTCACCTATAAAAGTCAATTGAGACAGTACACACAGTTAGAAACAACATTCTCCTCTTTTTTGTTAGTATTTGACAAAGGGCGTAATCAACCTAATGTCGATACAAAATATATACTAATAAGCACAAGGGATATAAGACATATTCACACAATTTATATGACTATTAGAGCAAGATGCATGATGGAAGCAAATATAAACATGCCAAATATAGTACGACTATTAAGCATAAGCATGGCATGATAAATGACACAAGAAATATATAAATAAATAAAACAATGTCAGAACATGCATATGAATTTGTACAAAATAAATGATATGCAAATAATCAATCTATTGTACATGAAACATAAACAAACTATTTTACTATTAAGAAAATATAATTGTCTAGATTATAAAATGTGAGTCGAGATTACATGAACAAGACTCAAACAAACAGACAAACTTACTACAACTCAAGACACATCCAGCATAGACTCTAAGATCACTAGCGTAACCTAGATGTCACCTGAGTCATCTGAGGTAATAAGGCTTGCATTGGGAAAATGAGTTATGGATCCGTAAGACTAGATGAGTCGACGAAGATAGCATTGGATCTTCTTCATGCAAGACTCAAAATTACGTTCCATCCACTCTTGGTTCTGAAGCATACGATATTGTTGCTCACCAAGCACCTGTTGCTAGCGCTCAATACCAGACAAAGATAGCTTCTATGTCAAATTCTTGCCCAAAATCGTCTAGTGGAGGCCCCAAAGTATCATGGCGAGGTTGGAGCTTCGCATCTAACGGATGTGAAGGTGGCGGAGGTGTGTCTAAAGTTGTTTTGAGAAATTTGGCCAGGTTGTTGTCGTCAGAAGTTTTAACCATAATCATATGAGGAAGACCGACACTGAGATGTCATTTAAGGGTGAGGCACGGCATAAGGTGACCAAAACCTAAACCCCTCTTGGAATTGGGCTGGAGTGTAGAGACAATATGTTGAAGGATAAGTGTGGGTAAATAAATAGGAATACCTGAAGCCATGCAATATAGGATGTCATATTGATTGGAGGCCAATTCAGTGAAGTTACCAGCACGAGGGTAAAGGTTACGAACAAAAATCTGGTGTAAGATATGCATTGGAGTACGCAAACTTGTTGCGCGAATGACACCATCAGTAAACCAACGAAGCCGATTGCTAGGACCACCAAGCACTTGTTAAAGTTGATAATGGCGAATCGAGTAGTCGGGATCCAACGTAGGCATAGGCTTGCCAGTGATAGAAATCCCTAAAATTTGACAAATAGTGTAAGGAGTCACCACAGTACGAAGGGGATGACGAAGATATAATGTTGAGACTACAAGGGACGGAGGATTTGCCGTGGATTTCGTTACACCTACGTAAAAGTTCGTCATGCGCATTGGGTAGGTGTCACCACCGAAATTGATCAACTCGTCCCACCCCATCCGATGAAGCATATCAAACATGCCATATTTGAGAATAGTAGATTCTTGAAAGTTAAGTTCGCATATGATTGTGTGCTTCTTGAAGGTGGCACAACGGAAGACACAATTGGCATGCTTCATGGGTAAGTCCTCTTCGGAGTCTGAATCTTCATCAAGTGATTGGGAAGACGAGGGTGATGACGACAAATGATGAGAGGAGGAAGTTGCATACTTGAATTTTTTGGCATGTGACAAGCGTCGAAGAGGAGGATTTGGCGAATTGGTGCTTCTTTTGGCCATCAAAATAACCAATAGGGTGATGGGAAAAGGGCAAGTAGGAACTACATGAGGAACATGATGTTGGGGAGGTGATGGAAAAGTAAGGATTGAAGGAAATTGAGAGGGGGAAAGGGAGTATGAGAGAGGGACCAAAAGAAAGCAATAGGGAAGATAGAGAGGGAAAGAAGCAAGTAGAAGTGTACCTATCATATCCCAAGCCTTCTTTATCCCCACAAGATTTTTGAACTCCTAGAAGTTTTTCTTACTCCAAACATCCTTGAGTGTAGTTACGCTTAAGTCTAGCCTTTTGTTTTTGTAGCTCATTGACATCAAAATTAAGAACTTTGTTTTCATCACGAAGGTTTGCCAATTCTAAGTTTTGACAAGCTATAGTGGAGTTTGTCATAGAAAAAAAGTTTTTTAATTGTTGAAGATTTTTTAGCATTTCATCCTTATCATTTGCGGCTTTCTCATATATAGCTAGCATGCTAGACTATCTTTCTTGGGCTATTGCGAGTTGAATTTTAATATTTTCTAATTGAAGCCCTGGGAAGCATTTTTCCTCACTGACTTGATCATATTCAACATGCCACTGTTCTTTTTAAAGTTTTTCTTGACCATGTTTCTTGGGTCAGTTTCATATGACTAATGAATAGTTGATCGAATGCTGACTGAAGTTTGAGTTCATCGTCATCAACATCTTCTCTTTCCTCATTAGAGGAAGAGGCATCTTGAGGATGATTCTGATTTTTAGATTCCAGTCCCTCCTCAATTCCATTTTCATCAGGATGGAAATTATGGTGGAGGCCATAAGGATTCGAAGGGTTTTATAGTCTTTAGAGTTTGATGATCTTTGTTCCTCATTTCCCGACTCATCTAAGTCGTCATCCCACGTGGCTTTTGCAACCATAATATTTCCCTTAGACTTAGGCCTTTGAGGACCTTTAAATTTTGGTTTAAAGAGACAAACGGTGGAATAATGACATTTTTCACCTCAATTGAAGCACTCGATATCTTCCTTGGATTTAGACGAGTATTTTCCTATTGTTGGTTGTCTATTCACAGGATGACTCTTTTTACCAGAGCTGTGGGATCCTTTTTTCTTGAAGAATCTATTGAATTTTGAGACAAGTAAAGCCAAGTCTTCTTCTTCAAAATCACTCTCATCATCTTCCTCATAAGTGATTTTACTATTATCCTAGGAAGAAGATTCAATAGGATGATGAGATGACCGTTTAGATGGAGCCTTGGACGAGGTCTTAAGAATCGATATCTTCCCTTTAGAGGGAAGACCTTTGAGATGGAGCTCAAAGGTTGTGAGTGAACCCACGAGTTCCTCAACTGTGATTGTCTCCACATCTCCGTATTCTTCGATTGAGGTGACTTTAGAGGCGAACCTCTTGGGTAAGGATATAAGAATTTTGGCACAAATTCTACCTTGTGGGACAGACTCTCCCACAAATTCACTTTCCTTCATCTTAATGTTTTCAAATTTAGTTATGAGGAGTTGGAGTTTAGACTTCTTAACAATACTAGTTCCTTTGTGCATGACCTTTAAGATTTTATAAGCTTGTTTGGTTGACATACATGTGCATATCTTTTGATATTCATCATCAGAGATAGAACTAGTTATAACATTAAGTGCTTTGAAATTATTACTACTGTTAATCTTATCTTGTTCAGACCAATTCTTTGATGATCTCGGAATAATATTGGAAACACCATTAACTTATATGGTGTCAACAGTAAGTTCCCAGCCCATCTCTATCATGTTTCATACATCCCTACTTAGGGAGTTGATATATATCATCATTTTATTTTTCCAGAAGACATATTTAACACCATCAAACATAGGAGGTCGAGTAGAGTTCACTTTCTTGGATTTATACATGATTCAAAGCTGATAGGATCAGCTCAAGGTTGTTAGACCCTTCTAGAGCAACCCGCTCTAATATCAATTGAAATTACTTGCTTTGTATCGTGTCTAAACCTAGAGGGGGTGAATAGGTAAATTAAAATTTTTGTTTTAAAATCACCCTATGACGTTAGATTATGTCTCGATTATGATACGATGATGAATATGCACAAGATTAATTTAATTTGAGTCACGACATGACATATTACACATACTTATAAAGTAGACAATTTATCTAATGTTGGATATGCATGTCATGGCATTCATGTAAATTCAAGCATAGTACATAATCGTAAGAAAGACACGAGATTTATAGTGGTTCGTCAACGTACCTATATCCACTACCAAGTACCCTACTCTCGGGTCTTGCGTTCCATTATCAAAATGGAGCTTTATGGTTAACCTCGAAACCTTACATATAATTTTTCAAGCCTAGGACTAATTCTAAACCTTAAAATCGAGAGAACGACTTTCTCTCAAAATGAAAATTTTATATCGGTAGAATCCCCAAACCCATGTGTTCAAATGAGGTAGCACTTCATTCAAACTTAAAGTTTTGTTCTTTGAAAAAACTTAGAACCTTATTCTCTTGAGTAGAGTCATCAACTCTTCTCAAGAGCTTGGTTTTGGGATGGAACCAAGAACTTATTTTTGTTAAAGAAAAAGAAATTTAACTAAAGAAATACTTACAAGGACTAGACTCAATGGATTGATTTACTAAAATGTTGTTTTGAGTTCTTCACGTCCTTGAGAGAGTCATCTTCATCTTGATATACTCCTTGCTTCAAATAGATGCTCCAATCTTTTTTAAAATGTATGCACAAGCAGGGCTGTTGGATGAAGAGGTTCACCATTAAAAAAACTTGGGTTGAAAGTTATTCAACTAAGTGTAGAGCCTATTCAAACTAGATAAGGCATGAGGAAAATGTAAGTAAGGTGTGGGCTTTTCTCTAGGGTAGGAACATTGGGATAAATGAGCAAAAATATCACTTTTTAAAGTCGTTTTCTCACTCTCAATGGCTATACCTATGGAATCGATTTTTAAAAACCTCCTACCGGTTCTATTTAGTTGTTATTGCTGGTGCCACCCGGTAAATTACAAAAATGCCATTGGGAGGTATTTTGGGCATAACTTTCAAACGATAATTCCATTTCGCATGTTATTCAGGAATATGATAGATCTTACTATGCAGAACATTCTCAAACTGCCACCAAGGGTGGATCATGGAATAAATGGGTGAAATAATCAAAATACCATTTTTACCTTTTTGGGTTAAATCGAGCTTTTCGGGAAAGTCGGTGTCAAAACGGTTCAAAGGTGTGCTAGATATTACCTATATAATGTCACCAAAAAGACACCAATGACAGAAAATGATTTTAGGGTGGTCAAATCTCTAATATCCCTTCTATGACCATTTTCGATTCTAAAAAAATTTGATGAGAAAATAGGTTAAGGAAAGAGTTTTCCTAATCACACTACGGGTCGACTTATTAATTATCTAAGTGTTGAGAAATGGTCGTAGGTGATCTCATTATCTTTTGGGCTTTGTGTACACATATTGGAGGTTTTTGTCGAGGTACGTGTGGTTGAGCAGCTTTACCAGAGTCTTTATCAATATTCGATGGTAAATTGATCCAACACTCAACATATGTCTCGAGATTAACAAAATATGGAATTAACAACATCTACGGTTATGTGCGCGTTACCAATGTTTTGTTTGTTTTTGCTGTGTGAGGGTGCTAATCGTGCTAATTGCAGACATCGAACACATTCAATCTATTTGGCTCATTGCACTAGTTGCTAGGTGTTGAGAATATTCAATTAAATTTTTGTTGAATGAGTCGATTATCAATTTGTAATTGAGCCACAATAGGGTAGGTTTCCGTGTCCTTCCCAACTTGAAGACACAGGCTTATCTAAAAAAGAAAATTACTTTTCTTACTACCTTAGTAAGTTTCAAAGATTACTAAGGTCCTTGGGGCCACATTGACTATCACATTGGCATCCAATCCAACACCATGACATTCTAGAATTCATGAAAAAATTCAGATTCAAATAAATAAATAAATGTTTTGAACTTCATCCAAGGTGTTGAAAATGGACGGCTACTAAATTCCCAAATTTAAAAATTAAAATCCAACGGTGAAGGATAACTTTTTTTTTTTTTGGAATTTTTTTCCAAAGTTCTTAAAATTGTATCCTCTACATATTTGTTGCATCGTTAATGCTTTTGGATGATACATTGTGAGCTCACAACCCTTAGTAGAATTGAAGTCTTGCTAGTTAGTCATTCTAGTCTCACTCGAGAAAAGACTTTTTAAGTTTTCGCATTTTCCTCTCAAAAAATATTTATTTTAAATATATATTTTATATGTCTAATTGTAGAAGCAAAGACTTCAACTATACAACTTAATTTTAAGAAACCCTTATGGATGGTTTTTAGCATAATTTTAAGACAAGTTAACTTCAAATATAACTTAACTTGGTTGTATTTTACATGATGATGTAAAATTTTATTTAATTATTTATTTTTTATTTGATAGATATAAAGTATGTTAGTAGAGAAAAATGAAATTGAATTTTATTTTTTATTTTTTAATATAAATTTTATGTTTATATTTATTATTAATATATTATTATTTATATTAAATAAATAATATTTTTAATATTATTTTTTAATTTTATCAGCAAGTTTTAGATAATACATTACCAAACAATTCAACATCTTCATAGCATAATTAGACAGCAACTTATCAACAACAACAACAACCACTTTCTCCCGGCTCCTCTAACTTTACATACAATTTTTAGAAACAGAGCACATGTCATTGCGTCATCCCTTTGTCCCGTTTGTCTCAAACCAGCACGACTCAAAATAGAAATGCAACGCAAGATACACTCTTTCCAGAGACTAGTGACGTCTAGGTTACTCAATCACTGAAGCGTGCCTCTGCATCTGCAGATCCAAAGGTGTGAGTAAATCCAACCAAAGAAATTCTTCTACAACTCTCTCTCTCTCTCTCCATCAAATTTTCCAAGGCTTCTATCTCTGTAGATCTTTACCTTGGATTAGATATCTCATTAGGGTTTCTGAAACCCTAAAAAGGAATCCATGAAAGAAACGAATTCTTCTTCAACGGAGCCCATCGGGCAAAACCTAATAAAGCTTATCAGTAATGTTTGCTTCTCCTTCTTCGTCCTCTCTGTCCTCATATTTACAGTAATTGCCATCACCTACCAACCTCCCGATCCCTGGCTCGAATCCTCCAAAGCCCTAACTAGGGTTTTCACCGAAGTCGAAAATGCTACTTTTAAAACTGATAATTCTGTCACTAAAACTGGCGAAGATTTGGTCCTCGCCCCTTCTGTCTCCCCCACTGCCGCAATTCAGATCACTGAAAATTCGATCAAGAAATCTGAAGAGAAAATCGTAAATTCGAGCTTAATTTTGAACTGTGATGAAGATTTGAAGGTCATTAATTGTTCGGATCCGCGTGCTAGGATTGCCATTGAGAAGTTTAATCTTAGGGTTTTTAAGTCAATTGTGTTCTTGGAGTATCAGATGCCTGTGAACGGATCCAAATCGAATGAGTGTGATGTGGCATGGAGGTTTCGGAACAAAAAGGAGAAATCTTGGAGGAAATATAGGGATTTTAGGAGGTTTAGGCTTGGAATTGGGGAGAATTGCAGCTATGCGGTTGTTGGTGCTAGTGGTTGGCATTCGGGAACAAATGCTAGGCGACCCCCGAGGGTTAGGAATAATAATTCCTCAAAGATTACTGGATCTTCAAAGATTTCTCCATCTCCCCGTGACGATGAAATCAATGATACAATCCCGACTGTTGGATCTGAATCAGATTTCAGGAAGGGGAGGTACTTGTATTATTCGCGTGGAGGGGATTATTGTAAAGGAATGAATCATTACTTGTGGAGCTTTTTATGTGGACTTGGGGAGGCTCAGTATCTCAATCGAACATTTGTGATGGATCTGAGTGTTTGCTTGGCGGCAAGTTATAATCCGAGTAACAAGGATGAGGAGGGCAAGGATTTTCGGTACTATTTTGATTTTGAGCATCTTAAGGAGGTAGCTTCCATTGTTGAAGAAAGTGAATTTACGAGGGATTGGAAGAAATGGGATCGAACCCATAAAAAAAAATTCCCAGTTAAGAGGGTTGCAAGTTACAAGGTTACACCGATGCAACTTAGGAAAGATAAGAGCTCGATCATATGGAGGCAATTTGATGCACCCGAGCCCGAGAATTACTGGTATAGAGTCTGTGAAGGACGGGCTGCAAAGTATATAGAGAGACCTTGGCATGCTTTGTGGAAGTCGAAGAGGCTAATGAATATAGTTTCTGAGATTAGTGGACGGATGGATTGGGATTTCGATGCGGTTCATGTTGTTCGAGGAGAGAAAGCGCAAAATAAGGAGCTATGGCCTCACTTGGATACAGACACATCCCCAGATGCACTCCTTATGAAGCTTAAAGGGATGATTCATCAATCGAGGAATCTTTACGTTGCGACAAATGAGCCGTTTTATAATTATTTTGATAAATTGAGGTCTCAATTCAAGGTTCATTTGCTTGATGATTACAAGGAGTTATGGGGAAACACGAGTGAGTGGTTTAATGAGACTAAGGTCCTGAATAATGGGCAACCAGTTGATTTCGATGGGTTTATGAGAGTGGCGGTAGACACTGAGGTCTTGTATAGGGCTAAGATGCGCGTGGAGACTTTCTATAATTTGACAACGGATTGCAAGGATGGCATCAATACATGTTGATTCAGGTGGGAAAAATCCTCAGAATACATTGTCTGGGGAGAGAGGAGAGGACACCAGTTATCATTTGTTGGTCAGTTCAGTTGCTATACTCACTTTTGCTTATTTTACATTCTCGATTCTGAGGGTTCATTTAAAGGCCTGTTGTTGTGTTGCTTGTTCTTCTTTTGTTGTAATTGATTGGTCCTTCCTATTGTCTGCTTCAAGTTTGTCTGTATTATATATTCATCAACTTCCATCATTAAATTCCTATTGGTTTATTTTTGTATATTTGTTCAATCTCTTGCTTTCCCACCACCTATTTTGATAGAGCAAATAGTGGACCTCATGCGCTTTGGGAAGTTAGTTATCTAGAATTTATGTCTGAACTCTCAACGAGTAAATCTCTAAAACTAAATTGACATGGCCAAATTCCAAGACATCCACCATAAATGGTTTCACAGAAATGTACCAGGCATTCGATATACTGGCTAACTGCAGTACGCCTTTTGAACATGCAAACAAGGATTATGTGAGACCCAGTACTGGAAAATGGGGATCCATAATACAGTGCTCTGCGCCTCTGCCTCCCGTTTACTTGAGAACCCACTGCCTCCAAATTTCTGAAAGAAGATAGCAGTGACACCTGGGGATTTGACTTTACCAAGAGAAGACGATGCCTTTTATACCACCTAGGTTTACAACATTGAAAGTATGCTCTATATTGTTCCTGATAATTCTACCTTCAACTCATTCATAGAGATTAGAGACCACCCCACCCCCACCATCATGGCTTTCAATTCAGCTTGAGGACTCATCCTCTTCCTCTCAATGGGTCACCGCCATTTTGTTTCTTGTTGAGAGCAGTCAACTGCTGGTGTTCGACCAACTAGTTACGAACAAGTAATTCTCGGCAGTCGTGTGAACCAGAGTGTCCCACCTTCAATTCGTTGATGGCATGATGATATTTTTGGATGGTTTTGAAGGTCAACTTAGGTCCTTGAGAGGGCTCATCTATTGCTTTGAAAGTTTCTCCAATCTTGCAATTAATATGAAAAAAACTATGGTGGGGATTGGCAGAGACATGCATACATTTGTTGGAGTATTAAGGTGTGCATTGGGAATTTGGCCTCAGACATTTCTCTCCCCTTGAGAGTTGGTGTAATGTGAAATCAATTTGGGTCCTTGTTATCGAAAGCATTGAGAATAGGTTGTCTATTGGCCAGTCCTTCTCCAAAGGTTGGAAGTTGACCTTTTTGTTTAAAGTGTCTTATCCCACATCCTGGTATATCAGATGTTGGTTTCGATCTTGGTGAAGGTGGCCAATGAGATAGAAATGAAAATTAAGAAATTTCAATGGGACAATAGGGTGTAATCCCCCAAATATAAGTTTTTATTTGGGAAAAGGTTTGGGCCTCAAAAGATTTGGAAGGCCTGGAATAAGGAAATTAAAAAGTATGAATAAAGTTACGTTGAGAAAATTATTCAAGATGACGATGTTCATTCTGGCAAGAGAAACTACGTGAGGACAGTTAATTAAATAAATAATGACACCACATCTAGACACTGACATGTAACTGTTATGTACAAATAACTTTAATGAAACTTTAAAAGAATCACGTGTTAAAATCTTCATTATGAATAAGCAAGAAAAAAATGTGATACGACCAAAGATTTTGTAAAAACTATATAAAGAGAGTAACTCAATGCAAAGATATGCAATTCTAATTGAAGGAAATCTTGTTATTCTGTTAAAATTTCTACTGACTTGATCATTAGATTGCAATCTTAAGTGCAATAGAGCTAGAGCTTGAACATAATTAATTAGTTGGTCATAGATAGGAAAGTAAGTGTTGAATCAAATTTTACATAATTTTAGCATCCTTTGTGGGAAACAAACTCACGATCCCACAAAGAATCAATTCTCTAGGATCAATAGTAGGTTTACCCTCTTCCTTTTGCTATATTGTTTTTGCCTCAACTTTGGAAGTCAGACTCCTCGATGAGGTTCTCAACTGTTGTAAAACTTTCTTCCAAAAACCTCACAATATCCTCTAACAGAAGTAGTTGAGGGTTACTCAGAGATATGAGGATACAACTAATATCTATTAATGGTCAAGAATAAAAAAGAGTTACCGGGAAATATGAGGTAACATAATACAATAGATGAATACAAAAGAAGAACTTAAAGACAAAGATACTCGTAATAGTGATTCTTGATAGGAAATGTGATAAGGTGGGAGCTATGGCTAGGACAAACTCCTAATTCTTGACTATGATGATCGGCTTTGTATTTTGATATTTTTTGGACTCAGGAAGACCCTGGATGTTGTGCTCAACTCTGTTAAGGAGAGCAAGAAAATAGAAACGGCAGTCCCTCCCTGGTATTGTTTTAGTTAATATCAGGCTAGAACATGGCGAACCCAAAGTAGATCATATCTTCATCCTGAAAAATAGATCATGTTGGATAGGATCCTATAGAAATTCCTATCAATCTGCTCAAGAGCAGTCAAAAATGATTCACCAACTCTTGAATGAGGGATTCATGGGGAAACGTACCCCGGGGTGCAATTAATCCACAAAAAAATGCATGTTATGTTAAGGTCCTTGAGCTAATTCCTTTGAGTAGTCCTTTAGATCTTCACATCATCACTAATTTTATAGTTGGCACAACTTTATCATCAATGCTCACGGAAGGTCCATTGATCAAAGGTTTGTAGGGTAAAGAAAGGATTAAGGGTTAAAGATTTGGAAAAGAGATTAATGAAAGAAGAGTTAAAGAAAATGGGGAAGGATTTAATGGTAAAATAAAATGGGTTTCAAGACTCAAGAATCAAGAAAATCAAGAACATGGATGAAAAGAAAATCAAGAAAAGATGATTCTCGATGGATTCAAGAATTCAAGATTTCAAGAAAAACAAAAGAATTAAAAAGATTATAAGAAAATAATGTTATGTTGGCCTCACTCCAAAATGGCCTCACACCACACCCATTGTTGGGAAGATCAAACTCAAGCTTTCTTTTTATTCATCATTCTTCATTCATAAAAAAAACTCTAATACAATCTATATAAAGAAAATAAATCAAGAATCCTAGTCAAACTAAAATACCATTAAATAACCTTATTTTCGTAACTTTCTCTCCTAATTTTTAAATCCTAATAAATTTAAATATAAGAAAAATTAAAGTAACTAAACTGTCCCTAAATACTATACTAAGACCATGGGCCAATAAAACATCAAAATAAGTCCCAAAAATATAAAATTAAAATCTTAAAATATGAATGTAAATAAAAACTAAAATATACTCTTCAAGATTTGATGTCCCCATCACAACAATTATAGTTTTGTTTATTCCATTCATTTTCTATATGAAATCAATTACAATAGCCATATATATTGGCTAGACTCAAAACCCTAATTCTAATAAATAATCTTACTTTCCTAATTTTCAAACCTTAATAAACTTAAATATAAGAAAAATTAAAGTTACTAAACTATCCCTAAATACTATACTAAGACCATGGGCCAATAAAACATCAAAATAAGTCCCAAAAACATAAAATTAAAATCCTAAAACAGGAATGTAAATAAAAACTAAAATCTACTTGTCAAGATTTGATGCCCCCATCACAACAATTATAATTTTGTTTATTCTATTTATTTTCTATATGAAATCAATTACAATAGCCATATATATTGGTTAGACTCAAAACCTTAATTCTAAAATAATATAAAAAATGACATTTTTGACCTTGAGATGCAAATCTCGTGTAGAATTGATACCCTACTAGTATTTTAACTATAATTTTCTCAAACTCATCAGAATCACAAAATCTTGGGCTTCTTGGATAGGTTACTGAATAACTTTTCAAATAACACCAAAATCAACTTAATACTATTGTAAATATTAGAATAGTTAGTTCTAGTTTGATTAATATTAGTTTATTTCTTCTTATTTTTTTGTAAGAGCATTTATGTCCATTCCCTTATTATTGGTTATAAATCTATGCCAGTCTCTCATGATGAGACTTTACTTTTCTCTTCTAAAATTCTTCTTAGTATTAGAGCAGAAAAACCTTTGGCCCTCCATTTTCGTTTTTCCTTCTCCCTTTCTTCCTTCTCTTATTAATCCCATTACACTAACCACAATCACTTAGCAGTAGTCTCATCTGGAGTGTCTCCCCTTCAAGGGCTTTTTTCTTTTTTGATTTATATTTTCTTACTCACATGTTGCAATAAAGACTTTATTAGCTCTTCACATGCTGCAATAGAGATTTGCGCTGTGTTTTTTGTCCCTACGTTATGGTTTCTCTTTCCGATCAACTCTTGTGTTATTGGGTGAACTTTAATCATCCCTATAAGCCTTCGTTGCCCCCCTACAGATCCATACCAACCCTACAATCTATTTTATAGGCCCCTACTTGTGTTGCAATCAGAGCCACTGGACCTAATATGGCTTGTGACAGCAACAAACAACTTTTGGGTGAACTTCAATCAGCCCAATAACCCCAATCCAACTTGCTACAGCAGCAGACAATAGCAATGTGTTGTTGTGTACACCTCGATCAAACCTAAAGGTCCTAAATAGGCTTGCGACAGTAGCAGACGGAGGTTGGGAACCTTGTGGTCAGCTTAGAGGCTCTAAAAAGCCCTGTGATCAAACCTACAGGCCTTGAACTACTCTGAGAAAGCAGTAGCCAGTGGTTGGGAGCCTTGCGATTAGTTTATAGGCCCTAAGCAGCCCTACGATCAGACCTACATGCCTTGAACAACCCTGCGATCAAACCTACAGGTCCGGAATTGCCCAGTGACAGCAACAACCACTGGTTGGGGGGCCTTGCGATCATCTTATATGCTCTAAACAACCCTATGATCAGACCTACAGGCTCGGAAGTACCCTACGATCAGTCATACGACACCTTTAGGGTTGTACGAAGACCTGCGCCAACAGTAGAGGCTGTCTCTGTGACCTACGACATTACTACCTTGGTTGGTTTAACACTGCGACAATAGCTGGGGCTTCGACAACAACAAGAAGAAACATTTTGTGACCTTCAACAACAAGGGGATTAGATAACAATCAGTTGTGATTGTTTTTGGTGTTACTGACAGCAATCAGTAGTATTATCTGACCTTCGACAGTGCTAATACAAGAGATTTCCTTTCAATCTAAAGTTTTTTCCTGCTCATAGTGTGCAATGACGACAATTCACGAGACTAAGCACTCTACCACAACCCTTGGGGCTAATTTCTTAGTCCAATGTTTAACCAATGCCCCACTTGATGGTCGTAACTTTCAGTCCTAGTCTCGATCGGTGTGACTTTATTTGGGTGGTAGAGGAAAATCTGGTTGGCTGTCAGGCGTTATCCCTAAGCCACCCCTCACTGATTCTAAATTTGAATAATGGAAAATCGATAATTACACCATTTATGAATGGTTATTTAACTCCATGGAGCAACGCATCCACACTATGTTTATATATCATGAAACTATCTCTTCTCTGTGATCTGCTCTCATTTAGATATATGCACATGCTCGAAATGACTCGAGGATTTATGAACTTTACTGGGATATTGCTCAGGTTATCTAAGGAAATCAGAGTGTTGCAGATTACTTTGGATTCCTTCAGTCCCATTAGGAGGAGCTTTCGCACTATGAGTCTATGGCCGAGTTGTCTATGAGGCAGTTGGGTATGTAGTCAAGAGGCATGCTCGACATCAGACATATCAATTTCTCATGGGTCATCGCCTTGAGTTTGAGGCACTACGGACTCAAATCCTTAATACTGCTCCTCTACCTTTCTTATTTGAGATATTTGCGACCATTGATAACGATGAGTGTCGTCGCCGTGTAGTTCTCTCCCAGACTCAGTCCCCTGTCATTATCTCTGTTGCAAATACAGATTAGATGGCTCTTGCAGTCAATTCGGGTTTCTCTACCTCCCGTTCAAGGATCCGGGAATTGAGGCAATGGAAGTCGTGGACATGGTAAATGAAGTGGTCTTTAGTATAGCCACCGTGGGAAGATTGGCCATGAGAAAGCCCACTGTTTTCAACTCTCTCCCTACCTGTTGAGATCTTCTAGGGGATAGTCCCGTGCTATTGTTGTGAATTTACCTCTGTTAATCCTGCTTTCCTTGGAATTATTGATTTGCAACACCTACAAACATAGATTACAGTTATTGTACGGGATCAACTCCAAGTTCAACTCCCTCATCCTCGACAGTTGCATCTATTACCACATCTCCAGGTACCTCTTCTGCATTTCATGCCTTTTAGTCCGACTCTACCCCTTTGACTTGGGTAATTGATTTTGGTGCCTCTGATCACATTATTTATTCCATTTTTCCTACTACTTATAAGGAGGTTCGCCTTGTTGATGGTCACTTATCCCAATTCACAGTAAGGGTACTATCTCCTTATCCCCTGATTTTTCTCTTGATTAAGTTTTCCATGTTCATCACCTATCTCTTAACCTTATGTCTATGAGTAGCATAACAAAATCTCTAAATTGTTTTGTAACATTTTTTCCTACTCACTGTCTTTCAGGATTTGATTTCGAGGAGGATTTTTGGCAAGGGGTATGAGAGGGATGGGCTATACCTGTTTGGAGCTCCGCCTACTGTTGCTTCAGCTTTCGTCATTCCACTTATTAGGAATCATACTTTTTCTTCCCAAACTTTAAACTTATGACACACTCGCTTAGGACATGCTAATTTTCAGAATTTATGTTCATTATTTCCTGTTTTAAAAAATTCTTGTAGTGGACACAAGTTTCAGTGCTCTGTGTGTGAGCTTTCTAAACACACATGTACATTTTATATTCCTCGCAAGCATAGATTTAATGTTATTGTTTATTTAGTTCATTCTAATGCGTGGGGGCCTTCCCCTGTTACTGCTTTTAATGGTCATAGATATTATGTTACATTTATTGATGACTATTCGTGTTGTACTTGGGTTAAGGCATTCTCGCTTTGAGGTGCTCCTTATTTTTGTTAATTTTCTTAAAACGATTTAGACTCAGTACAACATTACTATCAAATTTCTTAGAACAGATAATGGAGGGGAATATATTTCTAATGGGATTCGGTCCCATCTCCATGAACGTGGTATGCTTCATCAGTTAACTTGCCTATATACTCCTGAGTAAAACGTGGTCGTGGAACATAAGAATCGTCACTTCATGAACATTGTCTGTTGCTTTCTTCGAGGGATGCATGTTCCCAAGTCATATTGGAATATGGCAGTTCTTACTGCTGTTTTTCTATTGAATTGTGTTCTGAGCCGCACTTTAGGGGGACAAGTGTCTCTTTATGTTCTTTGACCTGATAGCACTCTTTTCCCCATTACATCGAGAGTTTTTGGGTGTACCTGCTTTATTCAGGATAGAACTCCCCATCACACCAAACTAGATGACAAAGCCATTCATTGTGTTTTCTTGGGTTACTCATATATGTCAAAGGGGTATCGGTGTTATCACTCATCGTATTATTCATTCTTTGGATGTCACATTTTTTGAAAATGTTCTATATTTTCGTGCTTCATCTTCTTTGTATGTTTCTTTTCCTTTGCAGGATCCCTATTTTATAGTGCTACCATATCTAGTTTTCTTTCCAGCTTCATTTTCACCGCCGTTGCAAGTTTACTCTCGTCACCCTCCCCCCTCTCAAACCTTGTCAACCTCTTCCTTCAACTCAGGTGTACCCCTTTTTACATTTACTCTTGTTCCTTCTATTTCTGACTTTCACTTACCTATTGCACTTTTCAAAGGTTAGCGAGGGTGTGTTACTGATCACCCTATTGCCTAGTTTTTTTCTTATCAGGGTTTCTCTCCTTTCTATCGAGTTTATCTTGCCACAACAGGCTCTATTCGGGTTCCTCGGTTTGTATCTGAGGCTTTACGTGATCCTAAGTGGACTGGAGCCATGACTACTAGATGGATGCATTATAGAAGAATCATACTTGGGAACTTGTTTTTCTTTCCTTTGGGGAGTGGACTGTTGGCTGTAAATGGGTTTTCACGGTTAAGTTATTCACAGACGGTGTTGTTGATTGTTATAAGGCCCACCTCCTTGCTAAAGGATTTACGTAGACTTCGGGAAGGGACTTTGGTGTCACATTTTCCCCTGTAGGCAAATTTTCTACTGTCCGTCTTCTTATCTCTTTAGCGGCATGTCATTCATGACCTCTTCACTAACTTGATGCAAAGAATGTCTTTTTAACAAATGTCATTTATATGAATCTCCCTCTTGAGTTCGTTTTCAGGGGGAGTATTCTGGGAAAGTATGTCGCCTTCTCAAATCTCTATATGGCCTAAAGCAGGCTTCGCGAGTTTGGTTCCAGCGTTTCTTTGAGGTCATTTTTTCTATGGAGTTTTCTAAATATCATTCTGACTAGACTTGCTTTATTCGTCGAGGAGTAGATGGTTGCAATACTATTATCTTGGTTTATGTGGATGATATTATAGTAATTGGAAATGATGCATAATGGATTGACAGGATTAAGAGGCAATTGGGTAGTACTTCTGAGGTTAAGGACTTAGGTCCCCTCAAGTACTTTTTGGGGATAGAGGTAGCCCGCTCATGTCGTGGTATTTCGTTAACTCAACGCAAAATACACATTGGATCTTTTTCAAGACACTGATATGCTTGGTTGTTGTCTCGCCTCTTACCCAATGAATCAAAATCACTATCTTCATGTTAAATCTGGGGAACTTTTATCTGATTCTTCATCTTAATAGAGACTCGTAGGCCGTTTGCTTTATCTGACTAACACTAGACCGGATTTGACCTTTGTGATTAGTGTAGTCAGTTTATACATACTCCGTGTACATCTCATTTTGACGTTGTGTATCGTATCCTTCGCTACTTAAAGTCTCGTCCTGGTCTAGGCCTATTTTATTCGTCTACTACTCAATCACATTTGTCCTGTTTCATTGATGCTGATTATTCGGGTTCTCTTACAGATAGGAGATCTACATATGGTTTCTGTACTTTCTATGGTGGTAACCTTATTTCGTGGGAAAGTAAGAAATAGATTGTGGTTTCTCGTTCGTCTGCTGAAGCTGAGTATCGTGCTATGACTCTTGGCACATGTAAGCTTTTTTGACATAGATCTTTATTGACAGAGTAGGGTTTCCTATTATTGGTTCCTCCTCGTTGTTCTGTGACAACAAGTCTGCTATTATGCTTGCATCTAACTCAGTCTTTCACGAAATGACTAATCACATTGAGGTTGATATTCACTTTCTCAGGGAGAAAGTTTGATTTGGTACACTTAGATAGTCTTTGTTTCTTCTTCAGATCAATTGACGGATATGCTTATAAAGTCTATTAGACCTTCTGTCATTAACTCTCATCTTGCCAAGTTGGGCCTAGTTGATATATTTGCCCCAACTTGAGGGGAGTTTTGGAAATATTAGAATAGTTAGTTCTAGTTTGACTAATATTTGTTTATTTTTTCTGATTTCTTTGTAAGGGCATTTATGTCTATTCCCTGCCTATTCCCTTATTATTGGTTATAAATATATGCCAAGCTCTCATTATGAGACTTGACTTGTCTCTTCTAAAATTATTCTAATACGATAAGTTTTGACTACTCAAAATAAGGTCTAAATAAAAGTTATGTGAATAGTACTTAGACTTGAATCAAATTCCTAAATTAACCTAATAATAAACTTCTAAAATAAATAAGATTAAAAAAAATGAAATAGACCCATAACTAAAGTCCAATAATTAAAATAAATTAAAATCCTAAAACTAAAACATGCCCAAATAGATTAGGTCCATGAACTCTAATGACCCCATCATCCATCTACCCCGGAAGTACAATGATGGTTATAAGCCTCATCTCACTTTGTCGTAATAGGACTTTTGACAATATTGCTATACTTGGGTATGATGGCCAGACTTCATTTTCTCGAGATGTGACTCATTGTGATTTAGTTTGAGAGATCAATGACTTAAGCTCACTTATCCGGTCATCCTTAACATTGACTTCCTTAGTCGAATTTTTGTTGCTTGATCCCAGTTCAAAGCACAAGACAACTCACAATCTTGAATCTTGATCCTTCAAATACTCAAACTTTGCAATGGCTTAATCAAAATGTCCTTGTGGGCCCTCTCTCTCTTGTTCAACTGACAGGACTCGTTTTATTAAGCAATTAAAGAGTTGACCATATCCTAGTACTCATGGTAAAGAATATGATTTTAGAAGCAAATGACTCAGGTAAGAACATGCACAAATGAGTACACAAAAAGGTTCCAAAGATCAACAAAATTGAAGACAAAATACTTACTTGCATGAGACTAGATGTCATCATCATCAAAGCCAAGTTATTAGGAGATAGCTCCTAGACTATCTCCATATCTCTAGGGATATGCATCATCAAGGATAGAGTGTAAGCCAAGTGAGGATCGTCAAGAATCGAATCTTCAATGGTGAGGGGGGGTCCTGACAAACTACAAATTTGGCTTGAAAAGCTTTGTCATCCATGCCGAATAAGGAGGCAAATCCCATTATATCTTTACCGTTAGGGGAAGGGTGATATTATTTGAAGAATAGGAGGAACTACCCACTTTCTTAGAAGAAGTCAAGTGAGTAACCTTGAGACATGGCTATAAAATTTTATTCAACATTTAATTTTTTGTTTTTGTCCTCTAATTGATTCTTGTTCTAAATCTATAGCTTTAGCTCCATTTTTCTTGTGATTTCATATCGATGATCAAATCATTAGACATTTTAGTAGAGTAATGAGGTTTGTTTTAGTTGGATTTGCATACATTTGTCTTGGTCTGTACTCTTTATGTAGTGTTTGAAAATTCTTGGTTGTATCACATTTTCTTGTCTACATCATAATTAGGATTGCAACACATGGTTCTTTTGAGACTTCATGTAAAGTTTTTTGTATATGACAATAACATGTCGTTTGTATGTGGTGCCATTATGTCTTTAATTGCTTATTCATGTGTTGTTGCTCTTGCCAGAATGTATGTCGCCTTTTTGAATTATAAAGTCTGCCATATGGTTTATCTGGATTATCCCGAGAAATTCAAAATTGTAACCATTGGGCACTCGAGTTATGAGTTTCACATCCTAGTTCTTGGATTTGGAATTTTATTTATTTATTTATAATGTTTCCACAGTTTTGTCTTCAAATATTGGGGGTCCTTGACTTTTTTGTGATTGATATTTTCCATAATTGGTGTTATCTTATGGAAATTCTTGCCCGTTGCAATTTGCTGAGGTATTTGGGAGGAGAGAAATGCTAGGTCTTTCAAAGATATAGAAAAAGAGATTCCCTGTACTAATTTGGATATTAGTGCTTTTATGTTTCTTGGTCAAAGGCTCATCTCATGAGGACTTCAAAGTGGCTGCTTTCGAGGAAGTTTGTATTTAAGTGGGATCCTATAATGCTAGGAGGGTAGTAATGCAATGAAGGTAGGTTGTAGTCTTTTGTTCCTAATTTTTGGGAGGGACAATATTGCTTGGCGCTTGTGGGATGCGCAATGGATGGTCATCACGACCATAGTCACCAAATTCTCTGACTCACTGAAAAATTCGCAATTAAATTGTGAATTTTTCCTTCTCTTATTTAATCACAACTTTTTCAATAATGTGTGATTTTTACGAACTTCGTGGTTAAATCACGAATTTCATGATTAAATAGCGAATACCATGTAAAATAATGAGGATGACATTGATTTGATGTTTTTGATCTGTTAATGAATCCAAACTTGTGCTCAAGATTGTTATCTTTTTCATATTTTGAACAATATAAACCTTGAATATGTTTTGGATCAGTGGTCACTTGTTATGGATTCATTAATGTCGGGATTGGTGATTTATCATTGTAGTTTAATTTGAGATTTGGTGATACAATATGAGAACACCACCCAGTAAGAACAATTACACAACCCTAACCCTAGCTCGATTTTTTCCTGACTTTTTTTTTCCGATTTAATGAATTTTTACCTTTCTGACACATTCACTAAATTATCCTTTTCTTTTCTGTTCTCCTATTTGTTGTGAAAGAAAATTCTTGTACTTCGGCCTTTCAATCAAGATTCAAATCATCTCCTTCAATTTTTAGGAGGAAAACACAATTTAACCTTTTCTCAACGGTTCTTCGATCAATTAGGTCAATCCCATTGGTCCAATAATACCAGAGGTTAAAACCTCATGGAGAAGAAGAGATGTTAGATGGTGTTCTCCCATTGGTATCTGATGGCACCAGTTTCCTGTTGGACAAGAGACTCCACTCTTAATTTCCTGATTTGGCGAGATGATATATAGAAGGAAGATAAGAAGGTTTTTGATGATGAGTGCCCACACCGCTTTGCTCTTCTCTTGAAGAGTGGGTCTATCCGTGGCTGCAGTGTGTACCATGGCCGGTGTTTCAAAAGTGCCAGATAGCCCAAGTTTATTTCTCGGGCACCTTCATATGTCTCCGGCAGTGATCGTCCGACATATAGTTATTTTTAGTAACATTTTGTATTAGATTTCTAATGTATATCTAGTATTATTGAATATATTACCTCTGGTAATCTGTCACGCTGGTCTTGGCATTTTTTTCATCTCAATTGTTTGTTGCCTCAGTTCTACCACAAAACACCTTCTTTGAGTCTGAGGTCCAATTAAGCGATCAATTATGGCCATTATCTTCAGTCTAGTCAATAGTTCTTATGTGTTCAAGTACTAGGTTTTGAATCAAAACAATGTGCTGATCTTCAATTATTTTTTCACGTGTTTTGTGTTTTCTGGTCAAGTGAGATTCCTTCCTACCATGGTTAAATGTATTTGTGCCTTATTATTATTATTTTTAAACTGTCTTTCTAGCTTGGATGTTTAAGATTAGATTGGTTTGGAGCTTTTTAATTGCATCTTGAGTTCTTTGATTATGTGAAATCATGTATATTTTCTATCACTATTTGGCAACTTTTGTGATAAATATTGAGTGATGTTATGCCATATGGCTATCCATCTATTGGACTGGTCATTGTTTAGAGTAGAATGCACTGCTTATGACTTTCAGGCAAATCCAAAATTAAATGAAGGTTGGCAGTATTTCATAGTTTAGATTATGGATCCAAAACCGTGAAGAGAGATGTGTATACCATTTCTCAGGCGAGAATCAGATTAATAATGATACATGGGAGGGAGTATCTGTGATTCGTTTTATGTACAATAAATTTAAAGTCAATGGGATTGTGAGACTCCTGAAGTGCTAGCAAACATTGTCCCTATTATTCCCCAACTTGATTGTTAACTGTTGAGTATTTTATTTTTTCCTTCAATAACCACCACCTCAAATTCGCCAATAGATTACGCTCGGACTCTGGGTGATATCGTCTTCTTTGTCTTCTGGCACCTACCAAAGAGGCTCTGATGTTTGAGTTAATAAAATTACTCTAGTTCCAGAAAGTGATAAAAGGATCCAAATCCTATTACCGGTCTTTCCATGTTCGTCACACTTACCATTCTTGTTAAACAGGTTATTCCTTGAGATGGGTTTTGAATGAAGGAATTTTGAGGATAATATATTTTGATAATAAATAATTGAGGATGATATTAGGAAAAAGAAATGTAACTTTAGAGGATGATATTAGGAAAAAAGAAAAAGAAAAAAGGGTGAATCTCCAATTCGTGTGTCAAATATGACGAAATTCCGAGTTTGGTACATTGTTCATTTTAATTTTCAAATCATGCATTTGTCATTTTTATAACCTACTAACTCGTAAGTTCATCACTTTTATAATCAATTAATTCGCTGGTATAAAAGTGATTAATTCACTCATAATGCGTGTTTTGGGAATTAAAATAAACAGTGTATCAAAACCAAGATTTGGACATAACACTTTTATAGGGAAAAATCCTCCCCCACACACATAAAAGGATGATACTTTTATAATTTTAAAAAGAGAGTTTCTATAGCCATACCAATTTTTACTAAGGGCATCCCAAGATGTGTATTAAATTCTTCTTTGATATCACATGAATTAAGGTATTAGTAAAGGTTGGATGAGTTCATCACTTTTAATATCTATGAATTCATAAATATACCAGCAAATTCATTGATTATAAAAGTGACGACATGCATGTTTTGGGAATTAAAATGAACAGTGTATAAGAACCAAAATTTGGACATAAGTTGAGTATGTTTTGGGAAAAATACCCCCAAAAAAGGATATTTATTTTAAAAACAATACTTTTATAATTTAAAAAGAGAGCTTCTGTTGTCATACCAATTTTTACTAAGAGCCCCCAAGATGTGTATTAAATTCTTCTTTGATATCACATGAATTAAGGTATTCTTAGTAAAGGTTGTGTGGCAATTGAATGTATCTAATAACCTGTATATTGGATCGACCAAATTGACCTTGATTATATAAGGTTTAAATGTGAAAGTGGGGACATTTGTGGGATTCAGATTTGTTGGATTATTCTTGATTCATATTTAGGGAAAATATGCAATTAGACACTTAAAAATTGTATTTTTTAAGAAAAAAATGTTTTTCTAACTATTTTTCATGAATAATTTTTTAGAAGAGTGATTTTTTATATTTATTTTTTTTTAAAGGTTGAAGTAGATAGAATCTGCCTAAAGAGTAGGGTATACCCAACAGGTTTTGAGAAGCAAATCAAGGTTTTTAATTTTTTAATTTTTTTTTACACTTAATATAGGTACTTACATCATTTTATTTGTGTGGGAGAGGTCAAGATTTCATGGTAATAGTCAGATTAAAAAATAAATAATAATAATAATGGGTTTGATCCACAATATTGGTAGAGAATACATGTTAAGAGGAGGTATTTGATACAAAAAATGTTTGATTTAAAGAATTAAAGGTATTATGGGCACTTAATATTGTAAATGAAATAGGTCCAACCACAAGATTTGTTGGGTTTACAAATTTTGTAAAGCAAGGGCACGTTGGATCGTCAGAATTCTAAGAGGTTTTATATAAAACAAATACAACAGTGAGATCTACGTCATAAATCTCTTTGTATATATATAGGTCTACCAGTAAAAATCTCTCAAATTCAATAACGGTAATCAAGCTGCAATGGCCTTTTTATATAGGGTTTAAATATTAGTAAATAAATTGATCGATGGGGCCTTAGGTTAGGTTAGGTTAGGTGTAGTAGTGAACAGGATTGGTTCAAAGGTTCTTATCTTCTAATTTAACATCTTATCCGAAACAAAAGTTGATATTTGGCTCTCATAAGCTAAGATACAGTGAGGGATACGAGAGGAATATGGTGAATTCATGCCAATATATGCATCTTTGAGTTCAAACAAACAAATGAGAGATCTGTAATACTGCTTGACTTGAAAGAGTGGTATTCAACTCTAATACAATGTTAGAAGATCCAAATTTGAAAAAGAATAATGAATCTTTAAATTTCACTGAGTAATAATTATGTTAAAAAGATGAGATGGCAAGATTGACTAGATTTGCTTTTCAGGTCATGACTTCGATTTTCTATATGCCCTTCCACTAAAACATGGTAATTTAATTGTTGTACATCTATTAGTTGGGATGGTACGTGCGTCTCGTCAAAAAAAAAAAAAATGTTACAAATAAGAGAACATCCTTATTAGATTTTCTACTATAATGATCCATCCGTGAAGCTCGAAATAAGGCAGTTAGTAGGGAATATGATGTGTACCATCATTCCTGGTACTCATACATCATCCTTAATACCCAGACCATCCTATCCTCCATACACCATTTCTTGTATACTCAACATACACCACATACAACCAGATCTCACTTTCCTTATGAAACATCCCTTGGGTCATGCCAATTACACATTAAAGTCAGAATAACACTTTCTTAAACCTTCTTTAATTAATCCTATCCTACAATCAAATCCTATTTTTATGCCAATCCTTTAAATTTATTTTTAAAAGATCTTATCTTCAATCCATTATTCTTTAAATCTATCCATAATTTTCTCAATCTCAGAGCTATAAGTGCTGAATTACCTCTTGTTAATTTTTTTATTTGTTGACATGAGAAGTCAATAAATTGTAATGCTCCATTGAGAGCTCCCAAGTTGAGTAATTAAGTGTTCCTTGTGAGCTTAAGAGGTTAAGTTACCTTAAATTGACTCTCTCTCTATATATTTGTTTGTTTTTCCTTAATTTCTGATATCATAACATTTCGATCATAGGGATGATAACAGAATATGGTGATGATGTGTTAGAACAATTCAAATTGTTTGAAGTGGTTTAAAATTTTTTATTTATGTATATTTATATTTAAACAATTCTATTCTATTTTTTTTCCTCTTCATATTATTAGATTAATCATATGCTTAGTCATAAAATCGAAAGACAAAATCCAATTGATTGTGGGGGAGTTTTTATCAATTTGGCTAATAATGTAACATATTAAAGTCTCACACCTCAAATCTTCTACAAGTCAGTGTGATGGATGATTCAAATAGACCATCTCTCCTGCTAGCTTCTGAGATCGTGATCACTCAAGCTGAGTCATCTTGGCCTTGAACGAATTTTAAAGCCATTGTAAATTTGGATCACTTATTAAATAGCAAATATCATATAGGAAGAACTTCCCTTATAGTATCAACTTGACAAAATTAAAATGAAAAATAAAAGAAGGAGAAAACGAAGAAGGAAGGGCTTTGGAAACCTAGAAGAAACCCAACAAACAAGGTGAATTGTCCTTTTTTTTGTTGAACAAGACATTCTTTTATTTATTATCATTTTAAAATCCGTTTATTCCTTTTTTTTTTTTTTTTTTTTTTGTTGTTGTTGTTTACTTCACAGTTGTTTATTTCCTTTTTATATTATATATATTGTTGTGTCCTTTGTTTTGTCTATTATCTAATTATCTTCCAAGTTGGAAGATTCCTTATGCATTGCAAATAATTTATGAGTCGGTGCACCTAACCACAATGGAAATTTATTAGAGAGATTTTCCCGACCAATTTAACTGTTGAGCTTTTATTAAAAAACTCCCTTGGAGTCTTGACAACTCCAAGTGAATCTCACCTTACAAAATTTATTACCAAACAAACCCTGGATCGGATCAGGTCATAAATTTCTAATTTTTTGAGGTTTAATTGTTACTCAACATAACCTTGGAGTGGATTCTAACCAAATCAATTGGCAGCATCCAAAAACATGATATGACATACAAGATTGTAAAGGAAAAAAAAAAAAATTCTAAGAACTTTAAAAGAGAATTTGAAAAAAAAAAAAAAAATAAAAAATTCAGCATTTAATTTTATTTAAATTTAGGAGTTCGATATCCATCCATTTTCAACATCTACTATCAAGTTCAAAAAAACGATATCTTTTTTAATTTTTTCTATCAAATCTGAATTTTTCCATGCAATCTAAAATGCTGAGTTGTTGGATTGCAAATTTTATTGTCCATGTGGGCCCAATGACTCTTAGTAAGATTTGAAATCTTATTAAATTAGTCATGGTAGCATGATTCATAAAGTAAAGCTTCTGTTGGTGACAAACTTGATAAAGTAAGAGAGTTTTTGTAATAAAATTGTAGCAAATAGGTCTACCCAATAAATCTCTCAATTTATTATAGTGTAAAAGGGGTATATTAAAATGTTTTATTTAATATCATTCTTTTATTAGGATTCTAAAAATAAATTCATATTTGATAAATTTAGAAGGATAAGAGTTAATTTAGATTTTTTTTATTAACTTTCTCAACTTTGAAACTCTCCTTCTCAACTTTACTTTCCAAACTTGCTCGTTAGGAAATATAATTCAAGATTAATCATTAATGCTACACCGGCTTCCTTCAACACTGCCTTGATACTGTGCTGATGCAATGGTGTGCACAAAACCATAGATGCAAGGAAAACCGATATTTATTAATATATCTAAAGGGTGGTAAACTCACATATATCTAAAGGGTTAATTTGTAATTTAAAATATTATTTGAAGGGTGATTTGAAGATTACATGGTAAAAATGATATTTATGTAATTTTAAAAATTAACCAACGAGATTTTATTAACGTGGATATGTGACGGTCTGATTGTAATTTTCTTTGTTTTTGATTAAAATGACTTTAATTATATTAAATTTAAATGTTAAGATGAGAGCATTTTTAAAATCTAAATTTTAGTATCCAACCACATCTATTCTTGATAAAATATTCAAGAATGATTAATAGTGTGGATATGGGATTTTCATCATTTTTGAAACATCCCTCCACTTTGGGGTGTTTTGGAGTCACCACCATTCATTTTTGGTAAATGGGTGTGAATGGTTACCCGATGTCACATTTTTTGAAAAACATGTCATTTTGACATTTTGATGACTCTCGTGTAGATAGGGTACATGATCCAACCTTGATTCAAGGTAAGGGGGTCCATTTATGGAGTAGGGAAGGTGTTAGGCACCCTACTCCATCCACCATAAGTGGTAACCTCGGATTCGATTTTTTTAAAATAAAAAAATAAAAATAAAATTGAAAAAAAACTCGATGTGTGCCTTCAAGTGTGAGGGGCTTTAATGTTAGTTCAAACCATTGAGGGCACCCTTATTGAGGAAGGGGCCCTTTGGTGATTTAGAACATTGTGGTGTGTGCAAATGTATAGAGAAGGGGGTGAGTAGAAGAGGGGAGTTGAGGGGAGAGGGAGAGTTTTTCTCCTCTTTTAGTCCATTTCCTACCTTGTTCTTGAGTTGATCTTCAAAGGATGAGAGTGTAGAGATTTTGGTTGAGTTGGAAGTTCTAGAGAATTGAGAGTGAAGGGTTGAGTATGGTAAGGTGAGTTGAGGGTTAAGAGTAGTGAGAAGGGAGATATCTTTTTAGAGAATTTTTTTATCAAATTTTCATTAGTTGTTGTAAGGGGAGAATGGAGGGGTTTTTATAGAAGTTGGGGAGTTATTTGAGGGGTAAAGTTGGGTGAAATAAAGAAAAATGATAAAATGATTATAAGTTTGAAAAAGAAGTAGGTGTAATTTAGAGGAGATTGAAGGGTATTTAGGGAAGGGGGGTTAAATGGGTGAGTTTTGACCCAAATGGTTTGGATCCTACTCAACCCATTTGGGTGGAGTGTTTGGTGAGGTGAGTTTAAAATGGTGGTTGTGATTAAATGATATTTGGTTTAAGAGAATAAAAGATTTAAGAGGGTGGTTGATGATATTTTGGGAGGGTGAGGGAGATGATGACATGTGTCAAAGTAGGTGGAACTGAAGGGTTGAAATGAGTTGATAGAAAATGATGAGTGATTGATTTGAGAGCATAGGTGTAGGTTTAGGTTGTAGAGATGGGTTTTGTAGGGAATGATGGGGGTAGATTATGGGGAGGTGTAGGTTATAAGTGTTTGATTTGAGAGAATGGATATGATAGGTTAGGGAGGGTGTAGGTTGTAAGTGTTTGATTTGAATGAATGGATAGGATAGGTTAGGGGGGTGTAGGTTATAAGTGTGGGTAGATGATATTTAGAGGAAAGTAATGGGATAGTTAAGGTGATGGGAGTTGGTAGTTGGATGAGGGAGGTGAGATGGGGTGATGACATGTGTCACACCTTGATGATTGTAATCGGTTGTGATGTTGGATTGGGTTGAGTTGGGTTTGAATGATTTGGGCTTGGGTAGAATGTTTGGTTGGGCTTAAGTTGTTTGTTGAATATGAATGGATTTGGATTGAGTTGAATAGGCTTGAATAATGGGTAGAATAAGAATGGGTTTGGACTTATGTTGGATTGAGTTGAGGAGTATAGAAGGGTGGTAAGGGATTTGGTCCGTGGGCCACGTAAGCAACCTTGGGCCATTTATTGAAAAATGAATGACAACATTCATTGGCTTTTTGTAGGTTTGGACCTCGGGGTCCATTCCAATTTTTACGATTTTTGAGGTATTTTGCGTCGAGGGCCCGATCAAATTTGGGTGTCTATAAGTAGTATTCAATTGGATGCAAAAAATAAGAAAAAAGTATCCAAAATAATTAACATTTTCACCAATGTAGACACCCCGATTTGAATGGGCCCTCACTTGAAAGGGCCTAAAAACAACTTTTTTCAATGAATTTGGCCAACGGGCCTCGAAACATTGAAATCATCGATTTTCGCCAAAATCAAGGCCTCTAACACCTCTCAATGGGTTAGTAGGTCCACTAAAAGGATTCGGCACACTCCCATCTACCCCGACTCATTTGAAATACCAATTTTCCAATAAAATAGGCCAACGGGCCTCAAGGGCCCAAAACGTTAAAAAATATGACAATTTTGAATAAATCAATGCCCTAAGACCTCCCCATGGTCTAAGGAGCCCACAAGAAGGGGTGTGACCCATCCCACATGTGTCCAACATCACCGCTCCACGCTCACATAAAAAAAAAATCGATAAATTCCCCAACGGGCCCAAAAGGTCCAAATTGCCAAACACGTGGCATTTTTAATCAAATCAATAACTTCAAGAAAAATACAAAAAAAATTAAAAAAAAAATTTAAAAAGGCGAGACTTGGGAGACCTACCCTTCATCTATCATCCACCACTCCGCCTCAAAATCCGTAAAAACCTGAAAACCACCTAAGGCCCACAAGGCCTCAACTCTTTCCTAAACCCATTTCCCAACCCTATCCTTGACCCAAAATCAACTCCACACCACCTAAACCTAAAACCAACTTACCTTCAAAATCTCAATCCAAAATAAGCCCTATCCAAATCAATATAACCTACAACCTCCTAGACCCAAGCCCAACACTTAAAGCCTACTAACTATTACCCATACCCAACTCATTATCTAACCCATAACCTTAACCCATTACCCATTACCCATTACCCACATCAACCAATCAACCCCTCAATATCAAAAGATGACACATGTCATCACCACCTTTCACCTCCCTCATCTAATCACCCACCTCCATCACCATTATCTAAAAATCAACCAAACACATCACCTTCCCTCCAAAATTATCTCAACCCATACCTTACCCTAACCTAATCTATCATCATTCTCTAACCACCAACATCACAACCCATACTCAACATACCCTAACACACCATCACTCTCTAACATCAACAACCACCCACATCACAACCCATATCCACACCCATCCTTTTTCCTTAAAACACTCCAATGAAATCAACTCAACCCATACTTCATTCATCATCAATCAACTAACCCATTTCTCTCTCTCTAATCAAACAACCCCATCAACCAATCAACCAATTTCATTCCTTACCCTCTCATCAAGATTGCCACATGGCATCATCTCCTTTATTCTCCCAAAAATCAACCAACCAATCTCTTACACTACCCATCCCTCCACCTTACCCTTTTCATCAACCTAACACTCCTTCCCTAAACAACTCTCTTACACTTCCACTCCTCTCATCAACCATCACTCATCTTATCCCACCCAACACTCTACCCAAATGGATTTGGGTAGGATCCAAACCATTTGGGTTGAAATACAATCCATTTCCATTCTTTACAAAACTACCCCTAAATTCACTCCAAATTTCATACTCTTATCTTTTAAAAACCATGCCATTCTCTATTTCTCTCAACTCTTCACCCCATTATACCCCCAAACCCCCTCCAAACATCTATAAATACCTCCCCCTCTCATCCCAAAAATGGTTACCAAGTCTCCTTAAAAAAAAAATATACTAACTCCTCTTCTACTCTACTACTCTCTCATACCACCTTCTAAAAAGTAACTTCATTCATATACTTCACTAAGGACCTAAGAAAATCTAGAAGAAGAAGAAAGAAGAGGAAAGAAGCTTCAAGGTGGGTTCAAGACTTCCCCCTCCCCTCTCTCTCTCTAACATTCTCCTCTTCCCTCTTCTAACATCCCCCTTTTCTATTTTATTTTACCTTTGTAATGATTGGACCCCAAGGCTAAAGGTTCATAAGGGTCATTTTCATCAATAAAATGACCCTATGATTAAGTCGAAATTAAATTCCTACTTAGGGAACAAATGCACCCACGTGACACACTTTTCACTTTCTTTTAAAAATCAAAATGATTGAGTTATTTGAGGTTACCGCCACGTGGCGGGGAGAAATGGGTGCCTAACACCTTTCATTTTCTCTAATCGAGCCGCTTACCCAAATCTCAAGGTTTGACCACTCCTTATCCATTGTGAGTCACTAAAATGCCAAAAATATCATCTTTTGAAAAATATACTTCGGATGATCATTCACACCCATTTACAATTTGAATGGTGGCGACTCCAAATCATAGTACACGTGGTCATCGTAATGATGGAAAGCACGTAGCTACAACCAATATATGGAAAACACCAATATCATGGTAGATTCATCTTGATTTTTCCTTTTTTTTGTCTTTATTCTTTTGCATAATTGCTCAAAACAACACAAAAGGAAGAAAGAAGGTTCTTTCTTTTCTGATTTACATTTTAGACAATTAAAAACTATATTTTAATATTTATTATGTGAAAAAAAAAAGTGAAACCCAACATGCTTTCTAGTTTTTAAAAATAAATGATAGATATGTTGACCTTTAGCATAAATAATATTTTAATGGTATTGAATGCTTTGTGGCCATCTTAATTATATATTTTTATTATTTTTGGTAATTTATAAGATTGCAAATAAGGGGTAATCATATCATGTAAAAAGTTGATTTGCAACTTGAGTCATCTTTGGCTCAAAATAAGATTATGTAATTATCTGTAAACTAATTCAAAGGTGTTTTATCAAAATGGATCAATTATTTTGCCAAAATTATTACTCCAACACCCGTTTTTGAAATATTTATGAGAAATATTATGACAACCCATTAACAACAAGAGGTTGTTTTATCATTCTAAATGTTTATTTGCTACTTGAATCTTCTTGGCCCAAAATAAGGTTACGTAATTATCCATAAATTAATTCAAGGGTATTTTACTAAAATGGCCCAAGTATTTTGCCAAAATATTAGTCAGGCCAAGTTTTTGAAATATTTGTCAACAGGATTAGGTAACCATTTTAGTATTTATTAATTTTTACTAAATTGGTATCAGTTTTATTTATATTGAACTGTATTTACCTTTCTACATTTTCTTGCAAATAAATTAGTATCAGTTTTATTTCATTTTTTTTAAATAATTATATTAAAAAAGTATATAATATTTTATTTGAGATTTTCAAGAAGGTTAAAAAAGTAAAATTGCAAATGAAACAGTATAGAATAGTGGGTATCCTCTTTGATAAAAATAAATAAAAGCTTATCAATTTAATATATGACACTTTTGGTAGGAACAATAATTTTGTCCCATGCATGCATGATCGTTTTAATAGTTACTTTCATAACCAATAACTCTCACGCAAGTTGTCTTTTAAAATAACTGAGTTGACTCGTCTAGTACTAGTAGCAGATAAAAAAAAAAGGATTTATTTTTCAGCAATATTGTATATCTTATAATAATTTAATGTAATTCTTAAAAGAGCGGTGTCGGAGTAACATTGTAACGTGGCCGTATATATGCTTTTCAGCATTATCCTTCCTAAAGTACTTACTTTTATTATATTTTAATATTTAATTTATGACCAATAAGTCAAATTGATCGGACAGACTTTCTATTACACCTTATTATATCACGTGGAACCAAGTCACAATCTATCAAGCTGTAATCATATCCCAACTCATCCCCTTTAAAGATCAGCCGGCCCCAACAAATAATGTTAAATTAGCTGTTACTATTTTTTTTTTCCTTTTTTAGACGTAAGAATAATTTTTAAGAATTGATATAAAATAAGATTGGGCTCTTTAATTATTATTATTATAATCGGGTGGCCAGACTTAAGTTCGACTAAGGGGGATTGGATGAGCTAAAGTCGGAATCAAGGGTATACATGAAATCGGAATCGACCCATTAATTTTCGGGTACTGTAAAGATCAAAACATTATACTCGTACTTTACCCAAATTCGATTTTTAGGATACAGGTAAGGGTATTTATTAAAATATTTTAATTTAAGATTTGATTTATTTATATAGGTTAGTTTACCTCTAAAGTTTAAAGTTTAAATCTAAACTAAAATTCAAATTTATAAATATATAAATCTTACTTCATTAAATTTTTTTTTTTTAATAAAAAAATAGAGTATATGCAAATTATACAAGATATTTCTAAATATTTTTAACTTAAAAATCTAAATATTTTATGGGTAACGGGTATCGAGTACGGGTATCAAGTATTTTATGGGTCAGTTGTGGGTTGGGTCCGGTTTTAGGTCATAGAAACTGCAATCAAATCGAACTAAGCCACACACATTTTGGTTTAGGTATTTTTCAGGTTTGAATTGGTTTTGAGCATGTTTTTTGGACTGGGTTTTGAGCTGGTAATGGGTATTTTGTACATCCCTATGATAATGTATGAAATAAGATTTTGTATTATAATAACTATATTAATCAAGTTTGTTTTTTTAGAAAAATGATTTTTGAAAAATGAATGCGATGCCTCTCGAAGGAGTTGGAGTGAGTTTCCTTTTGTTCAATTTGCCAAAATAGCATAAATTCAATAAGGAGAGGAATAATTCATTGAATTGTCTAAATGATGAAGAGCCGTGATTTTCTAACGCCCCGCTTGACATATGCTCCTTGACATGACATGAGCTAGAATCACATATATTTTCTCGGGATGCACATGTACACATCCCCATAAACATCTGCAGTTTTGTATTTGTACTCCGAGGAAAAAGATCTACGATTCTAACACATGCCATGTTAGAGGAGGCCTCCGAAAAGCATTATTCAGTGATGAATTGCGTGCGAGATGACTAGGAACACATTCATTTGAGTTAGTTTCCTACGAAAATGCCAAAAAGACAGTTGGTAATTAGTTTTGGGTTATTAGACTAGATATATTCCTCCTTGTTTAGGAAAATATTTTAAATATCCCTATATTTTCAAAAAGTGATGATATGCCCCTTGAATTCAATCTGCTTATAAACAAATTGAAAATGACCTGAATGTCGTAGGCGAAAATCATTTTGGATGAAAAAATGGTTCATTTTTTTCTGGGCAACCATACTGAATCAAATATATCTTTATTATTTAATTTCCATAAGCAATCATAAACGCCCTAGAGATGTAATTATTAATTGTTATTGACATTGAAATTGAATTCAATAATTTAAACCAATTTCAGAGGTAATTGCTCGAACCAGATTCAACCCCCAAAACTCAATTCTTAAAACCATGAAAACTAGCACATCAAATCATCACAAAAGAATAAATCGTTAAATTTCAGTTACAAATCCATGCAATTTAGCCAAACAATAACATAATCCACCTTTCAAACATCATCACCATTCCAATTGTTCTTCACCTTGGGACCAGTAGGCCCCTCTTCCCCAAGCACTTCATTTGGGATACTGTTCACGATTCCGTCGAAAACAGGTTTAAGTTTCTCTGGAATTAAACTCTCAATCTTCTTCAGCTCAGTTGCAATTTCGTAGCTAATTTTTGGACCCCATTTCCTATAATAGTTCAACCATGGAGGCTCAATGACCGTACCCAAGTACTCCGCCGAGATTACTACAAAACTCACTCCTGTATCCATTACAATTTTGCTCTTTGCCGTGTCATTCCTTATTCCAATTCCTAGTGTGGCATTCCCTTGTAGAACTAATCCAGGTTTTGGATAAAGTGCGTGACCATTCAATGAAGCATAAGTTACAGGCTTGTTACCATCTTCAAATTCAAGCTCCGATGCGTTCACCCAAGTCCCTCCACTGTGTTCGGAGAAGTACACCTTCCATAGCTCCCCCGTAAAATTACTAATCCTCAAGGTCAAATGTTCCCAATCACCGACATGTTCCCCTATCTTTCCTAATGGAATATTTATAAGCTCGACTTTCGCCCTTGCTGGGCCATTAAAAGGGTAGAAGATCCATATAGCTATATCTGTGAACGTGGCGCCTAACATGGGTTTTATATGTAGATAAGCCTCTGAGCTTTGCAAGTCACCTTTCTTAACCTTCTCCTTAGCTTCCTCGTCGACAGGAAGGTCTAACCAATATAACCCATCGTTCGAACCACCTTGGGGAAGGTTTGAACCAATTGGATCAATCGAAACAGGATTTGATTCTGATTCCTTGCCTTTTTTATACAATAAAGCTCCATTGTTAAAAAACCAAGTGACAGAAGATGAGAGATATTGTTCATCTGGATGTAAGTAAACCCATGGAGAATAAGCTTGTACAAGTTTTTCAATTTGACTAAGATTGGGCATAGAAGATAAGTTGAAGTCTCTATTCTTTAAACATGATAGAGGTAATGGTGAAGCTGTTTCATCAACTTGAGCAATAAAAGTACCCAATGAAACACCAAGAGCTTGGGTCCCCCTAGTGATGGGTCTCAAACCGTAGACATTAATTCCAGTTGTGATGCTCACCTTATCCGCTCCCCATATAAACTCGTCGTGTTCACAAGAGTCAGTGAGATCGGATCGAACACACCGTATCTTGTCGAGGGGTGGCTTCTCGGGAGAGTTTGTGACAATATGACCCACCGCTTTATAACCGTCCGGTGGTGTCGGTAACCAAATATACCCATTGCCGTCTTGCTTAATTTTCATTGATTCGCTAGTCCAAACAAGCGTGTAATCCACCGGTGTCTCTAGTGTTCCATTGTTGTCATCTTTTCCGATGAGAACCCACCCAAAAAGAGGCTTGTTGTTTGGTTGACTATAGCAACCAAGCATGAAAAATCCTGCGGGGATCGGTGATGGTTCATAGAACGTGGCACCAAGATTGTCTAGTCCTCCCTCTAAGGTTGCCCAAATCTTGGTGAATGTTGAGATTTGAGACACCTCTAGGCCTCCAAGATTTATGCTTCCTCCTGCAAATAATCCTCCATCTGTAATTCCAAAAGAAACCCATTATGGAGAAAAAAAAAAAAAAAACACTAAATGAGATAGAAATTAAGGTTATTGGATTTAAAACAACATGATAGATTAGAGATCAACCTTGTGACAAAGGTGGTACTGGAGAGGGAAGTTTGAAGGTTGTCTCGATGGGAAGTACATCTGTTTCCTTGGAGAGAGATGTTGCACAAGTGAGACAATTCCCCATGGTAGAGAGAGAGAGAGAGAGAGAGAGAGAGAGAGAGAGAGAGAGAGAGAGAGATTTAAGTATATGAAATAAGAAAGAGATGGGTTTTGAAGAATGTGATGATGACGAGAAGGGTTTGAGTGTAGTATATAGAAGGAGAGAGAGAGAGAGGTGGATGTGTTGTGCAAGTAAGCTTCAAAGATCTTTAGAGAGAAAGGGGGATCAAATATGAGATTATTTCTACATGGTTGAGTTCTCCAGATTAAGATTTTTGGGAGAAAAAGTGATAAAAACTAACTGAAAGGAGAAGGAGAGGTGTATGAATGAGGCACATTATCTAAATTCTAAGGGAATTGTAATATAAAAATGCTAGCTGTATCGTGCAAGGCATTATTTGTTTGTGTTATTTGTTGTTATCAAACCAACTTCCCTTAATTTGCTTGACCTCAAGTCTTTTTAATGCTAAATTAATATTTTCCTTATATGATTAGGACTCTTCTAACCTCAACCTATGTTTGACGCTAGAGGTAAGGAAATCATAGGCTTCCTAAGTATCAACATTAAGCTTCCTTGAGATCCGTTGAGATGATGAATAACTTCTCATCTCAGCCATATGTTGAGCACAAGCCACCAAACATCGTTTGAAACTATTATTCTCGATGTAGGTTAGGTAGTTAGGTTATCTACTTTTTTACGGGTTGAAAGCCCGTAGCGTTAAAATACCTTTGAGTGACTAGACCCGTAACTCGATGGAACCAATTACTCTCAAGTCAGCTATAAAAATCATCTAACAAAATTGTTAACTCACTCAATTCAATTCGAAAATGCATTGAATAGTTTTGTCTATAGACAACGTTTTGTCCTATATGATAAAATAGTTTCGGATTTGGCATATTTTTTGTGAGATTGATATCTATGGTGAGTAGATTATCCTTAAAAAAAAAAAAAAAAATTCAACTAATTCTAAAACTTCCAACCTTATGAAAAGTGGTTACAAACTAACCATTAAAATGAATGGTTCACAAATCTTTAACTTATAAACTGAGGCTAGTAATATCAATATGGGCTGATTTTTTACAAGGATGATCCCCTCACCATAGAGATCATCCTCACAAAAAAAAAATCAGCCCATTCCGAACCTTTTTGCCCATATAAGATAAAACACATTGTGTATATATGGAAATGTTCGACACCAAACATTGTGCCCAACCATTTTTGTCCTACATGGGTTAGAAGTTTTGGAATGGGCTGATTTTTGGTGAGGATGATCTCTACGGTGAAGAGATCATCATCACCAAGAATCAGCCCATTCCAAAACTTCTAACCCCATCAAAAATGGTTTACTAAAAATGGACGGTCCACGATTTTTCAACTTGTAAACATGGGGCTAGAAGTTTTGGAATGGGCTGATTTTTGATGATGATGATCTCCTCACTGTAGAGATCATCCTCACCAAAAATCAGCCAATTCAAAAACTTCTAACCCATGTAGGACAAAAATGATTGGGCAAAATGTTTGGTGCTGAACGGGACCCATATATATATATATATGGGATCTGTTCCCCACCCTAAGCTTTACCCTACACTTTAACAAACGTGTTTTGTCCTACATGGGTTAGAAGTTTTGGAATGGGCTGATTTTTGGTGAGGATGATCTCCTAGAGATCATCCTCACCAAAAATCAGCCCATTCCAAAACTTCTAACCCCATCAAAAATGATTTACAAAAAATGGACGGTCCACGATTTTTCAACTTGTAAACATAGGGCTAAAAATTTCGGAATTGGCTGATTTTTGGTGAGAATGATCTTCTAATTATAGAGATCATCCTCATAAAAAATCAGCCCATTCCAAAACTTTTAACCCATGTAGGATAAAACACGTTTGTTAAAGTATAGGATAAAGCTTAAGGTGTTGAACATCTCCCTATATATATATATATGGGTCCCGTTCAGCACCCAAAGTTTTACCCTACACTTTAACAAACGTTTTTTGTCCTACATGGGTTACAAGTTTTGGAATGGGCTGATTTTTGATGAGGATGATCTCTATGGTGAGGAGATCATCCTCACCAAAAATCAGCTCATTCCAAAACTTCTAACCCCATCAAAAATGATTTACAAAAAATGGACGGTCCACGATTTTCAACTTGTAAACATGGGGCTAAACATTTCGGAATGGGCTGATTTTTGGGGAGGATGATCTTCTAATCATAGAGATCATCCTCACCAAAAATTAGCCCATTCCAAAACTTCTAACCCATGTAGGACAAAAAACGTTTGTTAAAGTGTGTGGTAAAACTTAGGGTGCTGAACATTTCCCTATATATATAGATATATATGAGAAATGTTCAGCAACAAACATTTTGATAAACATTTTGGCAAAACATTTTTCAAAATATGGGTTAGAGGTTTTAGAATGAGCTGATTTTTGGTGACGATGATCTCTACGGTGAGGAGATCATCATCACCAAAAATCAGCTCATTCCAAAACTTCTAACCCATCAAAAATGGTTTACAAAAAATGGACGGTCCACGATTTTTCAACTTGTAAACATGGGGCTAGAAGTTTTGGAATGGGCTGATTTTTGGTGAGGATGATCTCTTCACCGTAGAGATCATCCTCACCAAAAATCAGCCCATTCCAAAACCTCTAACCCATGTTTTGCCAAAATGTTTGTTGTTGAAAGGGACCCTATATATATATATATATATATATGGCGTCTGGAGGTCCTAAAGAGAGCCAAACATTTTTTCAATGTACGAGAATGGGCTGATTTTTTGCAAGGATGATCTCTATGATGAGGTGATCATTCTCACCAAAAATAAGCCCATTCCGAAATTTCTAACCCCATCAAAAATTATTTACAAAAATCGGATAGCTCACGATTCTTCAACTTGTAAACTAGGGTTAAAAGTTTTGGAATGAGCTGATTTTTGATGAAGATGATATTTTCACTATAGAGATCCTCCTCGCAATAAATTAGCCCATTTCGAAACTTCTAACCCTTATTTTGAAATTTTTTGGCAAAATGTTTGGCTATCTTTAAAGCCTCTGAATGCTTCCATATATATATATATATTCAATGGCTAACTTTTTGGCAAAACATTTTTCAAAACATGAGTTAGAAGTTTTGGAATGGGCTGATTTTTGGTGAGGATGATCTCTACAGTGAGGAGATCATCATCCCCAAAAATCAGCCCATTCCAAAACTTCTAACCCCATAAAAAATAGTTTACAAAAAATGGACGGTCCACGATTTTTCAACTTGTAAACATGGGGCTAGAAGTTTTGGAATGGGCTTCGTAGAGATCATCCTCACCAAAAATCAGCCCATTCCAAAACCTCTAACCCATGTTTTGCCAAAAAGTTAGCCATTGAACGCTACCTTATATATATATATATATATATATATATATATATATATGCCGTTCAACACCAAACATTTGGGCCAATATTTTAGCCAACCATTTTTGTTCTACATGGGTTAGAAGTTTTGGAATGGGTTGATTTTTGGTTTACTAGTTGAAAAATCATGGACCGTCACATTTTTTGTAAACCATTTTTGATGGGGTTAGAAGTTTTGGAATGGGCTGATTTTTGGTGATGATGATCTCCTCACCGTAAAGATCATCCTCACCAAAAATCAGCCCATTCCAAAACTTCTAACCCATTTTTAGAAAAATGTTTTGCCAAAATGTTTGGTGCTGAACATTTCCCTATATATATATAGATGGAGAGAGGTGAATTTGCATTACCTTTGACAACTCAGCTTCCTTATTTGATTAATGCTTTCTGCTCCTCCGATCGAATGGTGGCACCTATGTGGTACCTACCAAAATCCTCTGACAATCAAGTTAGCCCCTCAAAAAATAACAATCAATTCTCAATCTCTCTGAAAAAAGCTTTCCCCTCTCTATGCACTCCTCCCTCAGTTATAGATTTCCTAGATATCTTCTTAGACTAGAAGTCTATTTACGATCCCTGATTTTCATATGGGAATCCTTTGGTATTCGAGGAAGTTACCTAATCTGGAAAGAGTCCATGTTATTCCCATTATCATCCTCCAATATTCCTGGGATCTTCCCTGAAATCAGGAGGTCTAGACAACTTCGGTGTTTGTACGTAATCCTACCCTACTTTCTAGGCAAAGTAGGTTAGATGTTTTTTTTCTTGCCCTTCATTTGGGTTGTGTTGCCTTAGGTACCACTTTTTGCAAAGTAGACTTGCTCTGCTTAGTCCTTTTGCTTTGTTTACATCCGGACACGTGTAAGGTCCAGATGTTTTATAACTTTTACTCGTTACAATTACCCCCTCTCGAGATGGTGTTAATCTCAACCATTGTCTTGAGAAACAATACCTCTTCCGAATAGACTTCATTAAATGGCATACATACTTAAAGCCTCATCATCACGTCGCTTTATTTCATATCTTATCATATTAATGAATTGCCATTTTGAATTTCAAACGATGCAATCGTTTGAATACCATCCTACCCCGCATTGCCACGTGTCCCACTAAATCATTCTCTGTCTTTAATAGCCCTTGGCTATAAATAGGGAAACTTAGTGATTCGATTGATCTTTCTATCCTTCTTTTTTCCCTTGTTACACAAGAGCACCAAAACAAAAAGTCCAATATCTTTGCAACTTATCCTTCAGCCATCTTCCCTAACTTCTTAGAGGTAAACCCCTATTCTTTTCTCTATTTATTTTTCTAAACAATAATGTTTGATACCGTAGCTACTCTTCACAAAGCCTATTCTATCCCCATAGATGTTAAAATTAGGCTATGTGGGGACTTTAGCGAACACCATGCTGGGGAGATCGTGGTTTTCATAGGCCAAATTGTTGTTCGTCTGCATTTTCCATTATCTCCTTTTCTTAAGGAAGTTCTAAGTTGAATCAATAGGACCCCAGGCCAAATGTCTGGTAATTTCTATAGGTTTGTGGTTAATATGGAGAAAATGGGTGTCATCCCAATGTCTTGATGTCCAAATATAATCTTAAGGTCATCTATAAACACCCCATTTTTGCATCTGCCCAATTCGACAATTCGTCAGCCAGTTGTTGTGGATTCCTAATGATGAGCATAAAAGAACTCGAAGGTTTGTGAATGCTGCTTCATTCCTTCTATTTCTAGTCTTTTCATCCCCCTACTCATCACGAATCGACATAGAAATTTACGCACGCTTAGGATCGCTACACCTTACACCTGATTTAACAAACACGTACGTTTAGGTTCGCTACACAGTTCGACAACTTAGATACTTCGCTAGACTAGGAAAATATAACTTTGGAACTTAGAAATACTTACACAGTGACTAAAAGAAACCTCATGGTAAAATTTAAAAAAAATCTGTAAAAAATCATCGAAATGACGAAAATGCCCCTTATAAATTTCGGACCTCTGAAAAATCTCGAAAGTACTTCCATTGCACTCAGAATGTGATTTCGAGTCTAACAGGACTCAAATTGATGAAAATAAAAAAATTCAAGAAAAATCGTCAAAAATCGTAAAAATGACCAAAATGCCCCTTAACATCCAACTCTAACATAGAGACCTTGATCCCTAGGAAAATAAAATTCAAATTGAAAATTAAACTAAAATTTAACTAAGATCCAATTAAAATCCAAAATTTAAAATCAATTTAAAATCGCAAAATCAAATTAAATTTCAATTAAAATACAAAATAAAAATTATATTTAAATTAAAAATCAAGAAACCGATTAAAAATACAAAATCAAAATAAAAAAAACAAATTGAAAATCAAATTAAAAATCATTCAACCAATCAAAATGCAAAATTGAATTTTAAAATCAATCAACCAAATCGACCAATTAAAATACATTCGATCAAATAAAAATCCAATTAATCAACCAATTAAAATACAAAATCAAAATCAAATTAAAATTGAATCAACCAAATCAAATTTTAAAATTGACCAATCGAATTCAAAATTAAATCAATCAAAAAAAAAAAAAAAAAAATCCACTCGATCAACTTGAAATCCAAATTCGATTGAATTTAAATCGAGTTCCAACCGACCAATCAATTTAATGGTCTATGAGAGATCATTAAGGCGAGTAGCGTGGGATCACCACCCCCCGTTCTCCAAAAATAAAAAATAAAAAAAGAGAAAGAAAATACGTGGACACACATTTTCTTCTCCAACTCTCTCTTTCCCATGTCCTCTATCTCCCTCTCTCTAACTTCTCATAACTATCCATGTCCTCCACCATCACTCCCATTTCTCTCTCTCTCTCTCTCTCATGTTTGACGGTAGAACCACCATAAAATAGGATTAAAGGAACCATTGAAGAAAAAAAAATATTTTTGAAGCCATCTTCTAAAAAAATAATATTTTTTTCACCATTAAACCTACAACCTTCTCCTTCCTTCTAAAAAAAAAAAAATCACACATTCTTCTCCATTAATGTCCTCAACTCCTATCTCCCTCTCTATTTACCATAAAAAAAAAATCAGCTATAGCCTCACCTCCATTAACGTCTTCTTCGTTACCCTCAAAGAAAAAAATTGATTTTGGAGAAAGATTCACACATCAAACTCGTAAGATCACGGCACTACTTATAAGCTATTTCAAGTTTTTGTTAAAGGAATCCAAGCATCCGAAATCATTCGGCAAAGGTAATTTTTTTTAATTTACTTTTTTATTTCATTTATTTATTCTTGACTTCATAATTTTTTATGTATCCGAATGGATTCATCGATTTTTTAAGTATACGTGGCACTAATGACAAATTTTAAATTTTTTGAAATATTGATGGATAAACCAATTGATTATTAATATTATCGAATCGATTTTCTCATTTTGTAATATTAATGGATCAATTCGTTGATTTTGCGAAATGTATGGGCTAATTCATTAAGTTTGGCGCACGTGACAATTTTGAAAAATCAAGATTTTCTTGATCAAAATTATTGAGTCTATTCACTGATTTTGGGTACATTAGAAATTTGAATCGATTTATTTTCTATAACATAGATATGTGAATTAATTAAATGATTGTGCCGCATGTGACGATTTTAAAAAATCAAAATTTCCTTGATCAAAATTATTGAGTTGACTCATTAATTTTAGGTACATTAGAAATTTGAATCGATTTATTTTCTATAAAATGAATATGTGAGTTAATTCAATGATTTTGCCGCACGTGGCGATTTTGGAAAATCAAGATTTCCTTGATCAAAATTATTGAGTTGACTCACTGATTTTGGGTACATTAAAAATTTGAATCGATTTATTTTCTAGAAAATAGATATGTGAGTTAATTTAATGATTTTGTCGACGTGACGATTTGGAAAAATCAAAATTTCATTGATATAAATTATTGAGTTGACTCACTGATTTTGGGTACATTAGAAATTTGAATCGATTTATTTTCTATAAAATGAATATGATAGTTAATTCAGTGATTTTGCCGCACATGACGATTTTGAAAAATCAAGATTTTCTTGATCAAAATTATTGAGTTGACTCACTGATTTTGGGTACATTAAAAATTTGAATCGATTTGTTTTCTATAAAATAGATATGTGAGTTAATTCAATGATTTTGGCGCGTGTGGCGATTATGAAAAATCAAAATTTCCTTGATCAAAATTGTTGAGTTGACTAATTGATTGTGAGTACATTAGAAATTTGAATCAATTGATTTTTTATAAAATGGATATGTGGGTTAATTCAATGATTTTGCCGCAGTGACGATTTTGGAAAATCAAAATTTCCTTGATCAAAATTATTGAGTCTACTCACGGATTTTGGGTACGTTAGAAATTTGAATCGATTTTTATTTTCTATAAAATGAATATGTGAGTTGATTCAATAATTTTGACGTACGTGGCGATTTTAGAAAATCAAAATTTCCTTGATCAAAATGATTGAGTTGACTTACTGATTTTGGTTACATTAGAAATTTGAATCAATTTTTTTTCTCTATAAAATGGATATGTGAGCCAACTCATTGATTTTGTATACATTGAAAATTCCAAATCAAAACTTTCTTTGAAATGGGAATCAACTCACTGATTTTTTGTGTGCATTGGAAATTTCAAATAGAGATTTTCTATAAAATCGGAGATATGAGTCGACTCATTGATTTTAATACATGTGGCATTTCAAAAATCAAGATTTATTTGATAAAAAATTTATGGATTAACTCACTGATTTTAATACACGTGGCAATTCGAAAATCGAATTTCTTTGATTAATAATTTGTGAGTTAACTCGCTGATTTTAGGATGCACGTGACAATTCAAAAATTGAATTTCTTTGGTTATAAATGTGTGGGTTGACTCATTAATTTTGGGACACACGTGGCGATTCAGAAATCAAATTTCTTTGATAAAATGTCGTCACGTGACAATTCAAAAAATCGAATTTCTTTAATAAAATGTCGTCAATGAGCCAATTCACTAATGTTATATACGTGGCATTGAGCATCGATTTCATACTATTCAAAATGTGACCGAATTGATCCATTAATTTTTGATGTCACGTAAGTCTTATTAAATCGTGGGATTCCTTTTATGCGAAATTCGACAATCTATGTAATTATCTTAACCATAAGATTTGTTTGGCAAACCAGACATAAACTGATGATGATGATTGGACCATAGTCTTGACCCTAGTCTTATCCCGTTGACCATAGGTTAGTTTTGGATCGTAGTAGAGATCGATCATCTCGATCGGATGGGTTCAGTGCCTAACACCTTCCGAAACTCGTAACCTGACCCCTTACCCATCTCTCTGATCCGTGGACTGACCCATATCTATTTGGAGTTAATTTTGGTTCTTAGACCTAAACAAGGTGGCGACTCTCTATTCTTTTAAAATCTCCGAGATACGTAGATCGGACCCCCATCCTCTATTTAGCGGACGGCCGGGTATAGGCAATTTCACCATCTACCTTCATACTAGGTATTACTTCATGAATTCTAAGCTTGGAGCCTATGCCTTGGTGACCCTCCCTAGTTTTGATGAAGTATGGTATATAGATCCCTCAATCATCTTTAAGGATTGGGAGTTTGAGGCTAATTTCGCGAAAGAGGGGTATCGAGTCCCTGAAATGTTCCAAAGTAGATATTTCAACCTTCTTTGAGGATTCATCCTAGGAGTCTAACAGTAACTAACCATGCTTTCTATTGATTTTTTCAGAGGTTTCTACTCAAATTGCTATTGAGGTCAAAAAGGAACAACGGGACGTGGAGAAAAGTAAGGAGAAAATGAAGAAAAGAAAAGTTGAGAAGGCAGCTCGGCTTTAGAAGACTACCCCTCTTGCACCCCTTTTTCACCTTGTTGGGTAGGATTTTGAGTGCTCTACCCTTCCATCCGAGTCTTTTTCAAATCCATCTTTGTTCACTAATTCCCTACTCATCCAATCTCTTTCTCTAGCTCGTACCATCAATCCCAAAACAGCGTCACCCCATATTTCCTACCATTGGCTTTTAGTAAGTATAATCACCTCCCTTCCGTTAAATCCCAATCCTCTTCTTCTAGGAGACATGAACATCAATTTGGATGATTTTTCCGTCTGAAAGCACCTTGACAATTTTTATGAATATAATAAAAAGTATCTAATGAATATATTTGGGGGACTTTTAGGGAATGGGGAGGAAATCTTTGGGAGTGCTAAATTGAATATGAGGGAGGTGTTATGGGGGTACTGAGTCAAATGTAGAAGAGGTGTAATGGGGGTTACTAAGTCAAATATAGGAAATGTGTTATGGGGCTACTAAGTCAAAAGTAGGAGAGGTGCTATGGGGTTGCTAAATCGGAGGTAGAAGAGGTGTTATGGGCTATTAAACCATAATGAAAAAGTAGGTATATTATGTTGCTAAGCGAAAAAAGAGGTCTATGGGACTGTTAGACCGAAGGTATAAGAGGTGTGTAAGGTGATAATAGTGGTTCTATTGGAAGTTAATGGAGGTTCTGTTGGGAAAGAAGAAAAAAAAAGGAAAAGGGCGGGGGGGAGGGCTGTTGCTGAGGCGTGAATGGAGAAGGGAATACTAAAGTGGCTCAAAGGAGGTGAGTCTCTTCTTCCTACTTTTCATATTCTCTTCTCTATTCTTTTTTTTTCCATTTTAGATTTTTTCTCCTTTTTGCACTTTTGTCTTATCTATGTTTTTCAATTTTTTTTTCTTTTTTCCTTTTCCATAGTTGTTCCTGTTTAGGGGGACATTCATGGTTGCATAAAAGAAACATAGTAGATGAGGGAGGTTAGGCTGTTGGGAAAGAAATGAAGATGACGAGGGAGGTTCGGCTGTTGGGAAAGAAGAGGAAGTCCGAGTAAGTTTTTTTTTTTTTCTTTAGAAACCCCCATCCTTGTTGCATCGTGTCCCCCTTTATTTAGGGTTTTCTTTATTCTTTTTCCTTTTCTTTCAATCTTTGGCTGAACTTTCCATATATTTTTTTTTATTCTCTAATTTCCTTAGGAATTTCTGAGAGAGACGTGCATGGGTAGCTTTTTGAAATGATAAAGACCATGATCATGCGTTTTTCATGATTTAAGTTGTTATGATGGATGAACCATTAAGGGATTTTCAGGTTAGATATTTTGTTGATGATTATCGGTTTGCGAAATGATTCAGACTTTAAATTTGGATTTGTTGATTGGTTTGATCATCGAGATTTATTGATTAAAAGTCTGAATTAATGTTGATGAATAAAAAAGGTCTTGATCGACTTTAATTTTGCATTGATTGGTTAAATCCACAATCGGATAATGATTAATGCTTGAGGATTATATTAATTCACTACAAAAAAATTGACAAATAGGAACAAACCTTTAAAACGGTATTAAGCCATTTTACTTTCTAAAAACCGTTTTAATTGGTATTTTAAACGTCCAAACACTCCGTTTCTTTCTAGTCGAATTTGGAACGAACCTCACTCTCTCTCTCTCTCGCTCTTGCTCTCGCTCGATCTCATCTCTCTCTCTCTCTCTCTCTCTCACAGTTGCTTCCTCGATCGACCTCTCATATCTCTCTCACAGTTGCTTCCTCGATCGACCTCTCATCTCTCTCTCTCATTCGCTCCCGTGATCGACCTCTCAGTTTCTTTCTCAGTCGCTTTCTCAGTCTCTCCCTCGATCGATCTTATATCCCCCTCGATTATGGCTTTATCTAAAGAACGCAATAGCTTCGTTTACGTCATTAAACTCGCAGAATTGGCAAAGTGATACGATGGTTAGGGTTTTTTTTTAATTTTCTTCTGTGGACCTCGAATGTCAATTCGATTAGGTTAGGGTTTGAATAATTTGACGCATTAGTAGGTTTTAATTCTATTTGTTTCTTTGTTTTTGGCAGAAATGGTGGATTCGATGAAGAAAGTTGTGAATCTCAATGTCGAATTAACTATAGAAGAGCAGAATCTTCTCTCTGTAGGGTAAAAGAGCGTAATTGAAGCACGAAGAGCTTCATGGAGGATCCTTCAGCTACTGCTGGAGAATCCTCTATTTTTTACTTTAAGATGTGAGGGATTTTTGTGTGTCGGATTGTTTTTGTTATGATTTTGTGGATTTTTTCAGGCTTTTTAGTGTTTGGAAATTTGCTTGGTTGCAGGAAAGGGGACTACTATCGTTATCTCGCAGAGTTTAAGATTGGTATTGAGAAGAAAGAGGCTGTTGATCAATCACTGAAAGCGTATGAGGTAATTTTGCTTTTTATTTTTTATTTTTATAAATGTTAAATTAGAACTATTTCTGATGATCAATCACTGAATGTGTTTGAGGTATTTTTTTTTATTTTGCTTTCTTTATGAATGTTAAATTAGAACTATTTCCAATGGAGATAACAGAACATTTTTAATTGCCTAATCTGCATTTATTTGGGCTTGAAATCATACTTTGGATTTGAATATCCCAAGAAGTCTAGAAATTCATGTGTTTAGTTCTGAAATAGTTCGGTTATTCAGTCGAAGTTTGTATTGGAACTTGGGATGAGTCACAAATGGTTAATGAAATCAAGTTGACAAAAATCTGTGATTTTTTTGTTGTTGAAAAGATAGATATTTATTTTAATAGTTGTCGATTAAATCATGGATTTTCAACAAATTGCAAAGTTTTTGAAAAGTATTTTTTCTTCAAAAAAATCACGATTAATCGTGATTTATTAAAACAATCTCATATTATTCTTATTTTTAGTATTTTTAAGTATTTTTTTTATTATTTAATATATGAAATACAATTTTTATTTTTATTTTTATTTATATATATTTTTTATACATTTTTATACTTAAAAACATATTTTTATTTTTAAATTTATTCAATGTTTTCTTGACTCTATTGATTTTTACCGAATTTTTCCAAAACTTTCTCTTGCCGAATTATTCTTGAACCCCGACTTTCTCATTGTGAATGTGATATCATGTTTTGATTGGATCTGTTCGTTTTTGTACATCATATTTTTGTGGCACCATCCTCTTAATCAATTTGTGGGTCTTCAGTCTCAATTGGGGTTATATTATGTTAACTTTAGGTATGGGGTCGTATAGAGCTGCTTTATATCATTTAGCACTCATGCCTATTCGAAAGCAATTATTATTTTTAGGATCCGGATCAATTATTCCTTCAATTAGAAACCATTGTTGGTGATTGTCTTCTTGAAGCCACAAAATTTTAACTTGTGTGCATCTTGCATGTTAGATGGAACATTGCATGTGATTTGACTTGTTAAACAATGAAAATATAAGATAAGATTGCGTACCACATACTCCTTTTTTGCTTATCTGTTCATGCTAACTGTCTGCAGATGGCCTCTAGTACAACAGAGGGTGTGGTCACTTGATGGAGTGTCACTTGCCTCCCACGTAAAACCCACCATGGCTTGCGTAAGGTAGCTTGCATTGGAGCTTGGCATCCAGCCAGGGTTTCTTTCACAGTTGCCCAGGCTGAGCAGAATGGGTACCATCATCGGACGGAGATGAACAAGAAGATTTACAAGCTTGGGAAGGCTGGACAAGAGTCTCATACTTCCATTACTGAGTTTGATAGGTGAGGCAAATTTTCTTTTGTAGTCTTTGTCCTTGTATCTCTAAATATATTTTCGAAAACCATTAATGGATTTTGATATTTTTTTGTGTGACCCATATAGGTGCAACACATGCTCTGTATACTCTTGTTACTACCTAAATCTCATTAATATCATTGATATTTTATATATATATATATATGCTAGCATTTTTTTATTCTGGATTTGTTTTTTGGAAGCAAAGACATTACATCTGACTTCTTAGTTATTGACCTTAAGTTGGCTTGAGAAATTAGGATTGCGGTATTTGTTGCACCCAGTGAAGCTGTGACATGGCCTGGATGCGTCATGGACAAGGTATTCACACTTTGAAAGAGTGTTGCATGTGGAAATGTAGAGTAGAATTGGCAGTGCTTGCTTACATGGCTCACTTATACATTTTGGTTTGTTTTGCTCCCGATTATTTTCATTTTGCTTGAAGTACTTCTCTAGGCTCTTAATTCTTGTCGTGACCATATGCATCTTGCTCACAGAGACTCCGAAGACCCTATTTATTTTGGTTTTTGTTTTACATTGTTTCATCAATTATTTTGATTTTGTTCTCTTCATTAGTTATTTGGGTCTCATAGTTACACCTAAAAAGCATCTCTTTCTTAGTTATTTTGTTCCTCAAGAATGATTAATCGTGAGTGAGTGTTATGTTGTTCCATTTGCAGGCATGGAGAGAAAGCAATTGTGGCGACTAACCAAGAACCTGGAATGGGCCCAAGAGGTTATGCTTTGATTTGTGGATATACAAACTACCATAGATTACTAGAGTCATCCTTAGCATATTTGAAGAAAAGAGAGGTACCAATGCCCATCTTAGATTATTTTCCTTATATTTATTTCAAACCATAAATTTGAACTATGTTAATTTACATGCACAAAAGTGTTAGTTTTAGAAATGAATGTACATTAATGGCTACTTTAGAAGTTTAGATCCTTTCTGTTTTTTGGATATGGTTTGTGGTCAAACTGAGCATGATACAATATTTGCTTATCAGTTTTTTTTATTTTAATTAAATTAAATTTGAAGTGATTTTTCATGCACCTATGACAATGGGCCTCCTCTAAAATACTGAAATATGAGATTAGAGCTTTTTGGGACCGAGTCCTTCGTTTTCACTGTTGAATTTGAATTTTAAATTTTGGGAGTTAGGTGGATAAGGGTTCTCTTTCTCTGTTTACTTCTAGGAAAAGAAGACCATCTTGGTATGAATGGCCTTCAAGCTAAGATTCCACCAATGACATCTATGGTTAGTTTATTATCTAAATTTGTTACAATATTGTGTGAGTCTTTTAGTTTATAAAAATTTACAGAGTTGGAAAGAGAAATATAGAATAGTAAATGGTCAATTTGGCAAAGTAGCTAATGATGTAGTTATCTAATGGCAACACTTGGAAGTGTCAGCTCCCTCCTAGCTGCCATTGAAAGATAAACAAGTTGCCATATTTTCAGATGTTCTGAACCATGCATCGATAATTGATGGTATCCGTCTTGCTGAGAGGCAACATCAAGTACAGACCTTTGTGTATAGGCACTTTGACATGGTCCACCTTCATACTTTGTTGTAAGTTTCTTGTTATAAAATTGTATCCTATCTGTTTTTTTGTTCCACACAACATTCTCACATCCCATGGAATTGCATTTGTGATTTGGCAGATCATGCTGCACACTAAAGATGGAAGTTGTCGTGAGTGATAAGTAAGTCTATACATTACAAAAAGAAAAAAAAAGAAAAATATCATTTGTTCGTGCAATTTTACTAGAGAAGCTGTTCTTAGGTTTAAAATTCCACCATGTTCCGAATGTTTAGGTGGAACATTGAATGTTAGGGAATGTTTTGGAATTTTGAGTCATGATCATTTTGATTTGTCTCCTGACCAAAACATGATCTCTAAACAAGGTTTGTGATCAACAATATCAAAGAGAAGGAAAATAGATAACTACTGTTGTGGTGTGTCCACCACAACAGCGCCGCCCACTCTCTTTGGTAAACCTCTCAAGTCAAGCACTTCAATTTTTGAAATATTCTGAATTTTGATGGCATTTGATATTTTGGGTCCAGATCTTGTTTATGGTTTCAAGGGCAGTTATAGATTATTGGCGTGGTTCTATTTGTGTGTGGTTTTATGTACTACTTGCAATGTGAATTGGTTATTGAAAGCGCCCTCAATCTGTGGGGTGCGCGGATCCGCTTTTGACTCTTGAGGTTTGGGAGTCGCCACCTAGTTATTTTGGTCTAGGAACCAGACTGACTCTAACATGGATAAAAAGAACTAATCTACCACAAAAAATATTAATTCGGGGATCATGTTACGGGGTTGGAAGGTGTTAGGCACCAACCCCGCCCGGCCAAAGCCGGTCTCTACTAACTTCCCAAATATATCACATTGCTAAAAACCTAGATAAAAATAAAAAAATTACATACCTTTCCGATAGCAAGGATTTTGTTCCCTCAGATCTGACAAAAAGAGCTCCTTGTACTGTACTTCCTTGCTTCGTTCTGTCTCCGGATTTGACTTTGGATCTCCTAGATCAAGGTATCTCATTGTTTTTGGATCTGAACTCTTCAAGTTTGTTGTGGATTTGGGGGTGTTTTTGGAGGGATTTTAGGTATTTTCTAGACTAAAATTGAAGGAGGGATGTTAGGTAAGGAGTTGGGGCTCCAAAACTAGGGTTTATGGGGGACTAGGGGAGCTTCTAGACCTACTTCTCTTAGGGTTTATGATTTGATACGAAAATAAGGTGTGAGCACCTCTATTTATAGAATTTTTTTAAGGTTGATTTGGATAGAGTTAGTGTTTAATTAGAGATCTTTTAATTAGAGTTGTGTTTTAGTTAAAATTGTTTTAGGTAGAATTGTGTTTTAATTAGAATTATTTTAGGTAGAATTGTTTTTAAGTTAGAACTCTATTAGATAGAGTTATTATTTAATTAGAATTCTATTATGACTTTTGGTCTTATTTGATTGACTTTTAATGTTTTGACTTTAGTCTTAATTGATTGACTTTTAATATTTTGACTTCAGTCTTGCTTAATTGACTTTAATTTTGACTTTAGTCTCACTTGATTGACTTTAATACTTTGACTACAGTCTTGCTTGATTGACTTTAAATTTTGGAGAACCCCCTTCCATTATTTCTTTAATTCTTTGGACCCCCAAATGGAGGGGTCCTTAAAGAAATATCCCACGAACCCTCAACAATTTTACCCGAAAGTCCGATTGATCGATTTTTTAGGTTCAAATTTTAAATTAATTTCATCAATGTTTCACTTTAATTATTTAATATTTTATTTATTAATTTCAAATTTTTTAATTATGAAAATTATGAAATTACCGTTTTGCCCCCAGAGAAGACTTTTCACGTTTCAAGTCGGTTTTTAATGTTCTAGGATGTTTTAGAATCGGTTTTTCGTAAGGAATTCAATGAGAATGTTGGTTTGTGTCATTTATGAAAATTTTTATGTGAAATGATTGTGAATTTTATGAGGGGCATTTTTGAAATTTTGTCAAATTCTGTTAAAATTGGTGAAATGATTTATTTGGTTCCGATTTGTTTTTTTATGTGTTCGAGAGAGTTTTCCTAAGCGTAACGTAGGCTCTAGGGTTGTTTTGAGGTTAGGGGTATTTTGATAATTTGGTAATTTTTTAGTGATTTTTATCGTGAAGTTTCTTTTTGGTCTGTAAGATGATGATTTCTATGTTTCTGGGGTCGTATTTTCCTAGCGTAGCGTGGTTTCTAAGGTTTTGTCAATTCGAGATACCTCATCCGGATTTCTGAAACACATCTGGTAACAAAATAAAGCAATGGAATACACATCCATCATTGGGAATCATTGCAATCGGATTGACGAGTTGATTAATCAGGCGAGTGCAAAAATGGGGTGTCTACAGATGCCCCTCTTTGGCAGAGGGTTGAAGCAAACTAGATAGCAAATCTATTTTGGTAGATAGTGCGATATCTGAATGCCAAAGCTAGTGACAGTTCATTTTGTAGTCTTATTTAGCAATTCGTCGGGGTGTTCGGATCCTTGAGGGTAAAGCTCTCCCCGAATTAAAAGATTGTCAGGTCCTTGAGCGAGAGCTCTCACTGACAGTATCAGATCCTTGAATTTTAGAGAATTCTCCCTGACTAAAAAGTGCAAGTGTGTACATTGTGTGAAATTGAGTAAAATCTGAGTAAAACAAAACTCGAGAAAATTTGAATGATATTTGAGACAAATCTGAGCAAAAGTTGGGAGAAAGTTAAATGTCCTACTCTACCTACTCTAGGTGAAAGAGTAATAAATTTATATTTTTTTTAGAGTCTTATTCTACCTACTCAGAGTGAAAGAGTAATGCATTAAATTTTTTTTGGGAAGTTCTACTCTACCTACTCGGAGTGAAAGAGTAATGAACTAAGCTTTTTAGAAGTCCTACTCTACCTGCCCAGGGTGAAAGAGTAATGAACTAATTTTTTAGGAGTACTACTCTACCTGCCCAGGGTGAAAGAGTAATGAACTAATTTTTTTTGTGGAAAGTTCTACTCTACTCTACCTACTCGGAGTGAAAGAGTAATGAACTAAATTTTTTTTGGGAAGTTCTACTCTACCTACCCAGAGTGAAAGAGTAATGAACTAAGCTTTTTAGAAGTCCTACTCTACCTGCCCAGGGTGAAAGAGTAATGAACTAATTTTTTTTGGGAAGTTCTACTCTACCTACTCGGAGTGAAAGAGTAATGAACCAAGCTTTTTGAGAGTCCTACTCTACCTGCCCAGGGTGAAAGAGTAATGAACTAATTATTTTGGGAAGTTCTACTCTACCTATTCGGAGTGAAAGAGTAATGAACTAATTGTTTTGGGAATCCTACTCTACCTGCCTAGGGTGAAAGAGTAATGAATTAATTATTTTGGGAAGTTCTACTCTACCTACTCGGAGTGAAAGAGTAATGAACTAATTGTTTTGGGAGTCCTACTCTACCTGCCCAGGGTGAAAGAGTAATGAACTAATTTTTTTTGGAAGTTCTACTCTACCTACTCGGAGTGAAAGAGTAATGAACTAATTTTTTTTTTGGAAGTTCTACTCTACCTACTCAAAGTGAAAGAGTATGAACTAATTTTTTCTAGGAAGTTCTACTCTACCTACTCGGAGTGAAAGAGTAATGAACTAATTTTTTTCTTTTTTAGGAAGTTCAATTTTACCTGCCCAGGGTGCAAGAATAATGAACTAAGCTTTGAGGGAACAAATGGGGGATTAACCTCGCATTTGACTTTTTTTTTTAATAAAAAGTTGGATTTTATGAAGGTCTGGTAAATATTTTAACTCTCTTTGAATCTGAGGAGTTTTCAAAATTGCTATCAAGAGGGTAACCTTTAATGCAAAGTTAACCTTATCCTTTGGGGTTGAAATTGACCAGGCATCAGAACAAAAATGCCCCTAGTTTGACAAGGAACATTGCACTAGGGATAATTGAATATAATTTGAAAATAAATGCCCCTAGTGTAAGGGGGGAAACTGTACTCTTTAGAAAAAAGGAAGTGCCCTTGTTATGAAAGTTTGAAATCCTTGATTACCGCAAGCGCAATAAAGGTTTAACTTTTAATTTTGACTTTTTATGTTGAAGATTTTGAGTCAGGCTCAAAGACATTGGAACAAAATATTTCTTTCTGAAATTCATCATAGAATTTGTTCTTTCTCCCCGTCGGTTCGCTTAGGGACATGAAATTCTTCAGATCAATCATAGATGAGATACTTGTATCCACTGAGTCTATATTTGGTTCAAACTGGGTATTGAAATTTGATCATTCGGACTTCTGATATTTCGGCTCGGACTACCTTTTCAGCTTCTCAACTCAACGGAGATTTTCTTTTATTTTTTGATAGCTCTAAGTTTTGCCTAGATTGCCTATCCAGGTTTTCAATTTAACGAGCACGCTCTAGCTTTTGCCTAGATCACCTTTTTAGGTTTTCGATCTAGCGAGCTTACAATTTTTTCTTTTTTCCTTGCTTTGATTGTTGCCAAGGTCATCCTTTCAGATCTTCAACCTTGCGAGCTTACCTTAATTTTTGCCTAAGCCGTCCTTTTTGGGTTTTCAACTTAGCAGATTTTTTTCTTCTTCTTCCCTTCTGAACTTCTGGAGTTGCTGTCTGATCATGCTTTGCTATCTTCCTTGACTTCTCGCACGGTACTTAGGAGGACTTTCATGGGTAAGCTTAGGACTAGGTATAAAAAGAAAGGGATTTTGAGGCTCAAAAACCCAAATGCCCCTTGTGTGACATTTCCTTTTAAATTATTTTCTTTTTCCTTGAATTTTCTTCCCCACTTTGACAATTTTTTTCTTTTGAATTTTTTTTTTTTTAGATTTTTTCTTTGTCGGGGAATCTATTTTTATTTTTTTGATGTGGTCGGGCCTGAAGTAACTTCTCAGGTTGCCTACGTACCCCAGAATTTTGGGATCAGACCAAAACGTAGTTCGAATATTTTTCCCTCCCTTAGGTTGGTGATCGGGCTAAGAAAAAAGAAGGCATAATTTTTTTCTTTTTGAAAAGGCTGCGAAAGGGTTGAGAAAGGATATATTGAACTGGGTAATAAGAGAATTGATTCGGCCAAAGATGGCCTCCTTAAATGTAGTACCGTTTGATTTGGTCAAGGTTGGTTGATTCTGGTAATTCGATTCCATCATGATCTTGAAGTCTAACAGTTTTTCCAGATAATATTTCCTTGATGATTGAATCTCTCCAATTGAGTTCAAACTTTCTATGATCGAGAAGAATACTCAAAAATTTTTTTGGGTAGTCTGATGCTTAGATCTTTGACTTATAAGTGATGAACTTTGACTTTCTTGTCAAACATGCAAGTGACTCCTCTCCATTGACAGACCCAATCTGTTTCTAACAATTAACTTCTATCAAGACCTTGAGATACATGATTTTCCCTTTTAACCGGTAAGATTGCTTCCATATCATACTAGAGTGACTCTAGTAAAAGACTATAATGAAGTGTAATATGTCCATAATGCGAATGGTAACTTTTCTGGCCAATCCCGGTGTGATATGTGATTGACACATTTTCACGATGATTGTCTAGAGATTTTTACTGGCTGCTTCAACTATTCCATCGATTTTAAAATTCCAGCACTGATACATTTTATAATCCCTTCTCTGACTATGTTAGTCAATTCTGGTTTGTATTTGTGGTGTTTCTCATAGGATGGGTATATATTTCATGTTGAACAACACTCCAAATTTAACTGACATATCCTCATAGGACCATGTAAGCAAGTCTTTTGAATTTTTTGAATAAATTCATCATCTCTTTGTGATCTTCTAGGGATAAGTTAGTTCCAATATGAATTTCTTGGGAATTATTTTTGTTCCGAGGTCAATGACCTTTAGTTCCTCGAGCAAGACATTTATCTTCTCATTCAAGAGGGGGTTCCTTATTAGAGGAATTTCTCTTTGAAGCCAGTTATTAGTTAACTTGTTAATGCGCTCAAGGTATTCAAAAATTTTCTTTATTCAATTAAATTTAGATGGGACGACTGACACCATTGCAGACTCAACAAACTAACTTGACTAGAACAAAATAAGAAATAAAAAGACAGATTTGATTACTAACTTGATAGAAAGAACCGAACTTAAGACTCATAAACAACTAAAGACAATTACCCACAACGGGTTTGATTACAGACTGAGAATTCGAGAAACTATTTTCAAGCGGTTAGACTGAGTTTTCTTCTTCAGATTCTTTGCATTCTTCAGACTTACTTCTTCTCTCTTGGCCAAGACTGCATTTGGTGGTGAAAACCTCATTAGGGACCGTCACTTTGGTAAAAGGAGGACTAGGAGGTTTATGATTGACTGATCGGATGAGAAGGATTGGGTCAAACAAGAGTTGAGTATTGGATACCATGTTCAAAGTCTGAGGAGGTTGGTAACTGGGTAGAGGGTTGGTAGTAACATTCGGTTGCTCAGGGGCAGGGACAGTAATTTTTTTGGCATCGATGAGGTCTTGAACTGTATGACGAAGAGCGACACAACGATCAGTAAGATGACCGGGATTTTGGTGAAACTCACAAAATAGGTTGGGATTGTGAGAAGTGGGGAGTGGATTTGGTAAAGGTCGAGGTTGGAGAGGTGCAATGAGCCCTTTACTTAATAGTTTTTGAAGGACAATGCTCAAAGGCATCCCAAGATTGGTGAATTTCCTACGCGATCGAGGTTGATTAGGGTTAACTTGGTTACTAGGCAAGATAGTAGATTGGACGGGTGTAGTAGACGTATTGGCTACATAGGCGTGATCAGTACTAGACTTAGAATTGGTAAAAGGCTTTTTGAACTTGTTGTCAGAAGGATTGGAAAGGATTCCGGAAGCGAAAGCATCTTCCAATTGACTACCAGCTTGCAATAGAGACTCGAATGTAGGAAGGTATTGGGAAACTAGATGTCGGGCATACCCTTGCGAGAGGTTTTTTAAGATAATAGCCACTTGTTCTTTTTCTGAAGGTCTATCCCACATTTGTGCAGCCTTGGCCCTCCAGCGACCAATGAAATTAGTGAATGTCTCCCCATTTTTCTGTTTAGTTGCTTCCAAATCCCTTCTTGAGGTCTCAATCTCAGTACTGTATTTATACTGATGCCAGAAGGCCTTTGACATGTTTTCCCATGTACCCACAGTAACTGGATCTTGAGACATTAACCAACGTAGTGCTGATCCCGATAGAGTTCTTTGGAACAACAATGTCATTTGTTCGTCGCTGAGCCCCATAGTGCGCATGTTGGTAACATACACCTTAAGATGTGTTTTTGCACACCCTGTCCCACTGAACTTGTCCATTTCAGGCATCACAAACTTCTCTGGCAAATGGATTCTAGGGATGCGATTTAAAGTCTCAATGCCTGCTGCAATTTCATCAATACCCTTTATACTTTTCATCGTTGACTCCAATTGAGACATTCTATTAGATAATGTCGGATTCTCATCAACATACTCTTCATCTCCGTTGAACTCGAAGACTTCACGTGGACGTTTTTCTTCAACCTTTTTCCCCTTTAGGTCATCTAGGGGAATTCCCGTTGATTCCGAGGTCTGTTCTAATATTTCCACTTTGTCTTTTATATTGCTGATATCATTGGCAAAGGTTGCCAAGATCTTACGGATCTCTGTGAGCTCAGATTCTGAAGCCATCTCTGCTTGTTGACTTGGTACTGTGGTTCTTTCTAACCGACTGGACTTACGACTCCAACTAGGAGGTGGACGCTTGAGTTTGGGTGCAATGATAATCCTATATGACCCCATCAAAGGTAGATTTAGTCAATTTCGGTATTAACCCCTTGATAACATTTTTAAGAATCCTGAGATTTTATTGAATATATCATTTGTAAATCATTTTTCCTTCATTCTCTTTTCTTCTAGAAAACATTTTTTTTTTTGAAAAATCTTGTTCTTATGGAAAACACTTTTTCTGGAAAATATATATATATTTTTTAGAGAACATTTCTTCTAGAAAATGCTTTCCTTTTGTAAACCATTTCTCTTCTTTAAAAATGGGTTGAAACCCGAATTTAGAAAAGAATTTGATTTCCATTTTGATCTAAATGGCCCGACCCATCATGATTATTGGATCGAGATGGACTGGGTCATTATAAATTATTGCAAAAAATGGATTCTTTATTGGGTCTGTGCACCCATTTTAATTTTCAAAAAGAAAATTTTTTATCCTTGAGGACAACCATACATTCTTGATCTCATCATTCACATCACTCACATACATTCATCAATCACATGCATTCATTCAATAAACAACGCGGGAACACCCACGATAAGTTCGAGTCGTGACGTACTGGGAAGGTTTTTAGACTCTAAGCTTACTACGTGCAATGCATTTTTATCTGGCCACCCTTGTCCAATCACACCTATATACCTTTCGATACGTGGTGACTTGGTTTGATATACCGTATAGGTGATAATCTAAAACCTCAATTCACTTCTCTGAAGTCAAAAACAGCCAGTTTGATCTCCAGTTGAGAGGTGGCGCACAATGCTGAGCAAGGGCCCACTTAAATACCTCTCATCTAGAATAGACGTAGTCTATCCCCCTCGTACAGTAGGGTACAACGGGGTAAGATCTTGCTTAGGCATCGGTTTTGACCAAGAAGTGCAATTGATATACTTAGACTATCTTTTATACCTACGGGTACGAGTCAAGAGTTGTAGCTTTCATAAATGGTTTGGCATCCCACGAGGGGACCGACCACGTACTAGTACTACGTTGATAATCGGGACATGTGACTGTGTGGCTTACAATAGGTCAAAGGCTCAGGTCGCTCCAGCCTGGGTGCATCAACATACTTCTCAGAATCACCTGATCAGATGGTATTGATGCCCCCAGTTTGATATACCCTAAGATACGTGACTGGAGTTGTGGGTTTCATGAATGACGTCACATCTCCGAAGAGACCGGGCCACGCACTAGTGCCACGTTGGCTAAATGGGACGTGTAAGTGAGTAAAATAGTAAACGTGCATATGGTGTGTGCAAAACAGGGTGGGGTGTGCCCGGGACCTTTTTCAAACAAATGGGCCCATGGATCCAATCAAACCAATCATACATTTAATCAAAATCAAAATCATTCAAATCATATGAATATTCAATTAAGATCACATCATTCCCATCACATAAGCACATTAACATTACGATCAACATCAATCATGTCAAGCAAGATCATGGTAAATTAATCAATAAATATGGCATATGATAATGATCAAACAAACATTGCAATAGGCATAATTTTTATAATTTTTAAGGTCCAATCAATGATCACTTTTGGGTGATCCAAAATAAATCGAGATTCCAATAGGTGTTACATTGATGATAGAATGACAATGGTTGAGATGAGCTCACTCTCAAGAACATTAATTGTGCCAACATTAGATAAATTCAGATTTTCTGTGAATTAGGAAAATACAATCTGAACTTGCATCGATGATATCTAAGGCTCTCGATAACGAAATCGAGTGAACTCAAGTTCTAAATTAATCTACTCGATGAGATCTACATTTTATTAATAGGTGTCCAGACTTAGTTCTCACCAGAATGTTCTATAAAAACGTTTTAACGTTGCTGTCCCAACTTTCATTCAGAAATAATTCCAAATTTACAGATTGAACTTGCATCGATGATATCTAAAGCTTTCGATAACGAAATTGAGTGAACTCAGATTCTAAATTAATCTACTCGACGAGATCTATGTTTTATTAATAGGCGCCCAGACTTAATTCTTATTAGAATATTCTCTAAAAAAGTTTTAACATTGCTATCCCAACTTTCATTCAAAAATAATTCCAGATTTACAGATTGAACTTGCATCGATGATATCTAAGGCTTCCGATAACGAAATTAAGTGAACTCAGATTCTAAATTAATCTACTCAACGAGATCTATGTTTTATTAAAAGGCTCACAGACTTAATTCTCACTAGAATATTCTCTAAAAACGTTTTAATATTTCTATCCAACCTTCATCATTCCATCATTTTCATAGGTCAATTAGAATCTTTCATTATTTAGGGGTCATTAAAAAGTGATCCTTAATTGGAAAAAAAAATGCAATACCCAAAATCATCTACAATCAAGACAAAAAATAAATAAACAGAAAAAATAAATAAAATAAATCCAACTAAATAATAAAAAAAATCTAGGTCATCTTGGCAATGCTCCCATACTTGGGGTTTTTTAAGTTTGATCCTCAATAGTCCCCAGCGGAGTCGCCACTGAAAGCGCCCTCGATCCGCGGGGTGCGCGGATCCGCTTTTGACTCTTGAGGTTTGGGAGTCGCCACCTAGTTATTGTGGTCTAGGAACTAGACTGACTCTAACATGGATAAAAAGAACTAATCTTCCACAAAAAATCTGAATTCGGGGATCATGTTACGGGGTTGGAAGGTGTTAGGTACCAACCCCGCCCGGCCAAAGCCGGTCTCTACTAACTTCCCAAATATATCACATTGCTAAAAACCTATATAAAAATAAAAAAATTACATACCTTTCCGATAGCAAGGATTTTGTTCCCTTAGATCTGACAAAAATAGCTCCTTGTACTATACTCCCTTGCTTCGTTTTGTCTTCGGATTTGACTTCGGATCTCCTAGATCAAGGTATCCCCTTGTTTTTGGATCTGAATTCTTCAAGTTTGTTGCGGATTTGGGGGTGTTTTTGGAGGGATTTTAGGTGTTTTCTAGACTAAAATTGAAGGAGGGATGTTAGGTAAGGAGTTGGGGCTCCAAAACTAGGGTTTATGGGGGGCTAGGGGAGCTTCTAGACCTACTTCTCTTAGGGTTTATGATTTGATACGAAAATAGGGTGTGAGCACCTCTATTTATAGAATTTTTTTAAGGTTGATTTGGATAGAGTTAGTGTTTAATTAGAGATCTTTTAATTAGAGTTGTGTTTTAGTTAAAATTGTTTTAGGTAGAATTGTGTTTTAATTAGAATTGTTTTAGGTAGAATTGTTTTTAAGTTAGAACTCTATTAGATAGAGTTATTATTTAATTAGAATTCTATTATGACTTTTGGTCTTATTTGATTGACTTTTAATGTTTTGACTTTAGTCTTAATTGATTGACTTTTAATATTTTGACTTCAGTCTTGCTTAATTGACTTTAGTTTTGACTTTAGTCTCAATCAAACAATATGTAATGGATGCAAATGTCTACATAGATCGAACCTATATTTACAACTAGATAGTTGAAGGTTGTGCTGTTTGGTTTTCCTTTTTGACCATTTTTCAAGTAATATAATTGGATCTGCCTAATTGGATTAGGCTTCCTTGAAGCTTAATGTTCACTATTTTCGCACTTTTTTTAATTGCAGATGCTTGGTACTATTGAGGAATTGGAAGCTGCAATTTAAGATAAGGAGTACTTGTTTCAAACACTCTTTTGAAGGTGCGAAAGCTCATCGTGAGAGTATGCAATGTGGTGACACGAAAAAATTCTTTTATTGGTAGTTGCGGGCATTGTGGGGATCTTAAAGAAGATAAGGAGGGATGGAAGTGATGGCATTGCTTCCTTATAAGCACTTGTGCTTGTGTAATGATTGTGAATGATTTATCGATGGATTGTAATTTTGGATTTGTAAATTATGACTCATTGCAACTCTTTTTGTGTATAAATTAATGTGATAGAGAACCTCGATGTTCTCTATTTGAATCTATTTTAACCGTGGGTAATAGGCAAGTAGCAATAATAGTAATAATAATAATAAAAATAATAATAATAATAATAATAATAATAATAATAATTTTAGATATCAATTTATAACAATTTTAGATATCGGTTTATAACCGATGTCTAAAGTCTCAAACGTAGGGCATCAGTTCTATAAAATCCAATGTCTCAAATCTTTTTGCGTTGTTGTGTGCTGTTATATAAAGACGCAGATTAGGAAGGGTTTTAAGCCGTTCCAAATTCTGAGATCAGGAGCGGTTTTTAATCGTTCCAAATCATGAAATATAGAACGGCTTTCAGCCGTTTAACCTCATTAACGACGCCTCGATTAAAGAAGGTCCGCTAGCCGTTTCATAGTGGCTTAGGAACAGTAATAAACCGTTCCTAATTGCCATATTTGTTGTAGTGATTGGCTTAATTGAGATTTCTTAGATTAAAAAAAAGTCACATTGGTATATTGGAGGTTTTATAATGATCAATGGTTAAATTTGATGGTCGATTAGATTTTAAAGATCGATTAGGTGATTTTGATTTTTTATTAGTTTGCGGATAATGAATCATTTAAAGAAATACTATTAGCACCCCACCTTTGCTTAATTTGACATTTTATTTTTAAATTGTGGTGTATTACATAAAATAATAGATTTTTATCGATGAGGACTCAATACCTAATTTCGAATTAAATTTTGATTGTAAGATTTAAATATTTGACTTAATATTTCAATTATTAGAATTTGATTATTTCACATGTTTAGAGATTGTCATTTCATGTGGCGAAATTTGTCATTTTATGTGATGGAACCTATGATTTTATATGAAAATTAGTTATTTCATGTGATAAAATTTGTTATTTTATATGATAAATTTTTATTATTTTATGTGATGATGGGTGTCATTTCACGTAGATGGAAATTGTCATTTTATGTGAAAATGTGTTGTTTTTATGTCCCTAAGCATCATAAGTCTCTAAATTTTATCGATTTGCGTGAATGTTGATGAAAGACTTAATTTTATTTTGGAATCTAATTTTTCTAATGGAAAGAGGTTTTTAACTATAAGTCGAATGTTAAGGGTATTTATGTCATTTTGTTAGTTTGTGTGAATTTCGACATGAGGCTTCTTTTGGTCACAATGTGATTATTTTTAAATCTTGAGGTCCTATTTTTCTGGTATTAAGAAATTTCTAAGTTATCAAAATATGTGATGATCCTAAATGTATATACTTATTAAATCGAATGAAGAGTATGATGATCTTAAGCGTGCGTAACTTCAACATCGAGTATGCCGAGAAAGAGAAAGATAAAATCGTATAGACTAGGGAGGGATTGAAAAAGATTGGGAAACGGTCTCTCATAAGCTTTCGACTTCTTCGCATATTCTACGCTCAACATTAGGAATTCATAACCATCAAGTGATGGATTGTTTGATTAGACAGATGCAAAATGAGATGTCTACAGATGCCTCTCTTTGGCCGAGGATGGGACCAAACTAGATGACAATCCTATTTTGATCGATAATACGACATGTGAATGCCAAAGCGAGTGATAGTTCATTTTACAACTTGATTTGACAATTCATAGGGGCATCCGGATTTTTAATGATAAAATTCTTCCTAGACTAAAAGTTGTTAGGTCCTCAAGCGTGAGTTCTCATTGACGATGAGGGTCTTATATCCTTAGATTTTGATAATTCTTTTTGACTAATGCAAAAGTGCATGTGTGTATGATGGTGTAATGCTTTTGGAGCATTTTATCGAATCCTTGAGAATAAACTTTTTTTGATTTGAAAAGTGTCAAGTCCTAAAGATCTTCTCTCACTGACAAAAATGATGAAAATTGAGGTGCACATATGCAGTGAAAATAATTATATGATATTGAATTTGAATTTGTTAAAGTCACATATGGGTGGGTTGCGACATAAAATCACGATATTGTCGGACTTGGGTGATACAATCATGGTATTTTCAGGTTGGAGAAATGGTTAGAGCCTCGGTATTTTTGGGCTTGAGAAATGGTTAAAGCCTTGATATTTTTGGGCTCGAGATGGTATAATCACGGTATTTTTGGACTTAGGATTGAAGTCTCAGTATTTTCAGGCTCAGGATTGAAATAGTCACGGTATTTTTGGGCTTAGGATTTAAGGAGTTGAGATATTTTCAAATTCAAAATTCAAACCTTAGTATTTTCGGGCTCAAAATTGAAGGAGTCATGGTATTTTTGAACTCGAGAGTGAAGCCTCATATTTTTGGGCTTAGGATTGAAAGAGTCACGATATTGATAGACTAGTGATTGATAGATTGGGCCTTTATTATTGGCTTATCAACTTTTGCTGTCAGATTCTGCGACTAAAAACAGTTGTTAGAAACAACTATAAAAAGTTGAAACATTGAAAAGTTTGTTTGATAGAGTTTTTTAAAAGTGTTGTGTTGTTTCCCAAAATTTAGTAATTATTGTTTGATACAACTGTTGGATTCTATTATATTTTGATAAAATGACCAGAATACCCTTGATATTGATAATGTACCTAGAATGCATCAAATTTTATAATTCTATCAAAATTTTGGCAGCATCTCCTCTTAAAAATAAACATGAAATTTTCCTGATAAAGAAAATACTTGCATAATACATAATCCAACATCCACATAACATCCCATATACATAACATATCCATATAACATCTTATTTATGTTCTGACATCATTTAAACATAAAGATACAAAATTCCTAAAAAAAACTAACATTATATACCTCTAACTACCCATCCTACCACTCGGTTGCATCTAATGTGCTGGTGTTGGGATCATAAGCCACGTCAATATTCGAGCAAATCTTATTCCAACGTCCTTAAATGCCTTTTTATCTATCCCACTTTTTCTTCATTTGTCCTTTGTCATAGTAAACTCCAATTTTTTTTTAAACTCCCTCATTAGGATTCCATAGGCAATTTTGTGAAGAACTTAATGTGGTCTTCTTCCTTTCTTAACTAATTTATAGTATATCTTGACCCAAACTTTAAGTTGTTTGAGTGTCCAATATGCTTTCGCACCCTTTGAATTGTTATCCTCCATCTGACAAAGGTACAAAATGACTCTAAAAACACCATTAAATTCTATTTAAGAATCAATTACATAAAAATAGATTGAGAACATTTATCTTTAAGGAAATTAACCAACAAATTCAAAATTTTAATCGATCAAACCAAAATAAATCACCAAATTTCACTTGTATTCTCAAACCGAATAAATAATCAAATTTCAAAATTTTCAATCAATCGAACCAACATTAATACACATTAAATCAAATATTGGTGGTTCATTTAAGTTTTTGATAAGTGGGTCAACAAATTTCAAATTCTTTCATCAATAAAACCAAGATTAATACACATTAAACCAAATATTGGTGGTTCATTTAAGTTTTTGATAAGTGTACCAACAAATTTCAGATTTTTTCATCACTCAAACTAAAATAAACCACAAAATTTCATATTTTTTTATCAATCAAATTAAAATTTTCAGATTTTTTTCATTAATCAAACTAAAATTTTCACATTTTTTGTTAATCAAACTGTAATCAACCACCAAATTTCAGAAATTTCAAAATTTTTCATCAATTAAACTAAAATAGATTAACAAATTTTAGCTTTCATACACAAGAAACCATTGAAGAAGAACATAACTAAAATAAACCAACAAATTTTAAATTTTAGATTTCATACACAAGAAACCACCACCATATTTCATTGACAAATAAATAATTGAAAAAGAACATACTTATAGTTCGGCAGTTGATTGAAGTTGACAATGGTTGCTGTAATCGATCCAAGGTATGAATCTAATAGGAAATACAATTTTTAAAGTTTTGAAGAGGAACATACAGTTAGGGTGCTTAAATCAACATACCTAATACTTTGAATGGAAAAATATATTAGGGTTCTTCAAATACAATTAAGATGCATCTTACCATAGTTCGATACTTAATTGGAGTTGACGACGATATTTGTTACCATCGATCTAAGGTATGAATCGAATGCGAACAAATCTAGTAGTGTTTTGATAAAAAGAGATGAGGAATGAGTTTGATCGAGGAGGGTGATATAAGATATGGGATACCCAATATATTTTCATTCTTTGTTTGAAGGTTATTTTTGTCAATTTACATGAATCATTTTTACGGTGTTTGCTTCTCCTACAAACGCATATTTTGAAAGCGCCTAATACCCACTTGACCAAACCATGTTTTAAAAAGATGAAATTTTACCCGTTTTTTTGTTTGTTTGTAACAAATGGTAATCATGACGTAGAAGTGTGTTTTGAACCCACCAAAAGTACAAAAATGCGATTTGAAAGCGGAAACAAACTCCACCATAGTTTTTAGCTAGGTTGCTTTTTTTGATTTTCAACCTAGCGGGCTTTGAATTTTATTTTTACGGGTCTTGATTTTTTTTAAGTCACCTTGTTATGGTTATGCCCTAACTTTTGTCTAAATCATCCTTCTGAATTTTCAACTTAGGTTCTTTGCAACTTAACCAAATCAATTAGCATTCAAGATGACTTATAGGTGGGCTAAAGTCAAGGTTTAGAAGGAAAGGGTGTATGGCTCAATTTCCCAAAATGCCCCTAGTCAGGTATTATATTTTTCCTATCAATTCTCTTGATTATCTTTTTTTTTATAATGCACCTAGTTTGACATTCTTGTTATTTTTTTAAATATTTTAATAGGAGATTTTCTTTTGAATGACACTTTTATTGAGAGAATTATTTTTATTCTTTTATATGACTAGAAGTAATTTCTCAAGTTGCCTACGTACCCCCATTTTTTTTCTTTTGGGATTAGGTCAAACATAGTTCAAACAAAATTACCCTACTAAGGTTGGTTAGTGTGGTTAATAAAGAAGAGACTATTGATTTTACATAGGCTGCAAAGGGTTGATGAAAGTTTTTTTTTTCTTAGTAAGAGAAGAAGATGGTTAGGCCAAAAAGGGTCTCCTTTGGTGAAATACCACTTGATTTGGTCAAGGTTCTGAAAAATTGATATCTTGATTGCTTTGTCGAGTAATGTCTCTTTTTGAAAACGAATGTCAATACCTCAAGAGGGTCTTTAATCTTTAATGTTTAAAGACATGGGCAATACTTTTTTTGTGAAATTAAGTATGATAAAGTTACATTTCTTTCACAAGTTGAGTTCTTTATATTTGATTTTGAATTATTCAACACTTGAGAACTTCGAAAAATATTTTTCTTTTTTATGAATGAAAACTTTCTTTCTAGAGTAAGAAGTATGATGATTCATTTTTTCAAATATAAGTCTTGACATCTTCTTTGGTGACTTCAACTGCATCATTCTTGACTGATAACTTTGACTTTGTGAATCATATCTAATTTCATGTCTCGATCTAACTAGTATTTGGGTGTAGCTAGGTCCTATTTTAGACAATACAATGCTTACACATGATATATCCTCATAAAACTATGTGAAAATACTATTGAATTTCTCAAGTAAGTTTATTATTTTCTTATGTTCCTTTGGGGACAAGGTAGTAGTACCAAATTGTACTTATTAAGTGTATTATTTAATTCCAATATTTATCAAGTTCAGCTATTGAGCTTTGATCCCTTCATCATATTAGATTTTATGCTCAAATCATTATTACGCGTATGATAACTAGAAGATTCCTTTATTTTGTTGGAATTAAAAAAAATATAGACTGATAGACTTAGTTAAAGCTTGTAGATTAATAAGGACTAACATGACTAAGATGACTGACTGAATTTAGTTACCGACTCAACTAAATTGAGACTAAAAAGAACTTATAGATGCTTGACTACAAGGATGGGAAATCATTCTGAATGGATGGACATAATACTGGGGTTTATTCCACTTCGGATATACTCATGATGAACGACTTGAACTCATCTGCTTTTACCACCATTCATGTTCTAATTCGAGCATGTTAGATGCTGAATTACCCATCACTTCAACAAATGTCTTGTCTGTTAACACTGTCACTGTCATGGGGTAGATGGACTTATTTCAATGGAGTGAAGATAAACCATTAAGAACGATTAAGTGAATGAAGGAAATTGGGTCAACCGACTCGAGTTTGGATAAGGAGATTAGGGTTAAAACAAGTAGAAGTTGATTTTGACAAGTAAGCAAAGGATTGGTGGTAACATTAGGCATGGAAAAGGAAGAATTGAACAATTATAAAAGAACAAATTCGAGAAAAATCTAGGAGGGAGTCTGAGAAAGAATCTGAGGAAAAATAAATAAAAAATAAGAAAATCTGAGAAAAATTTGAGTAAAATATGAGAAAATTTTTAGCAAAATCTAAGAAAAGTTTGAGAAACATATAAGAAAAGCATGAGTAAAATCTACTATGTATGAACTATTCATTGAGCAAAAATAATGTGAGATTAAAAATGCTTCCATTTTTTTTAAAGAATTGAATTTAATGAATTTCAAGCTAACATCTTAACTTCCTTTGAACTTCAAGGGTTTTCAAAAGTTGTTATCAAGAGGGTAACCTTTAATTCAGGGTCAACCTTATCCTTCGGGATTAACTAAGCTCTTGAGACAAGAGTGCCCCTAGTTTGAGAGGGGATGTGGCACTGAGGATAACTGAACATCATTTGAAAAAGAAGGCCCTAGTATAAAGGGGAAAAGAGAGACATTACTTCCAAAAGGTGGACGCCCCTTATTTTAAAAATTAGGAATCTTTGATTACCACAAGTGCAATAAAAGTTTTAACTTTTAATTTCAACCTTAATATTGAAGATCATGAGTCAGGCCAAAAATTTTAACCAAATATTTACTTCTGAGATTCATCTTGGAAGTCATTTTTTCATTTTTAGTTCACTTAGGAAAGTTAAATTTTCAGATTAAACATGGACATGATATTTGTGACTTCTGAGGATAAGTCAGGTATTAATTGTGTGATGATAAAGTCGATAGAGCTTGGTCGTTTGAATTTCTGACGTTTTAGTTCGAATTGTCTTTAGATTTTCAATTTGATCGAGATTTTATTTTGATTGTTCTAACTTTTTCCCAGATTGCTTTTTTAGATTTTCAATCTAGCGAGCATGTTCTTACTTTTGCCTAGATTACCTTTTAAGTTTTTAATCTAGAGAGCTTATCATCATTTTTTTTGTGTCCTTTTGAACTTTTGGAACTACTGCCTGATCTTGCTTGCTATTTTTCTCGACTTTTTCATGCGGTATTTAGGAGGATTTCTATAGGTGGTTTTAGGAGTAGGCTAAGAAATAAAGGACACTTGAGGCTCAAAACTCAAATTCCCTTTGTGTGGCATTTCTTTCAAAAAATTTTCATTTTCTTTGAACTTTATTGCCTATTTTGTTATTTTCTTGTTTCTATTTCTTTATTCTATTTTCTATTGTTTGTGAGGAATATATATTTTTTTTAATGTAGTCAGGCCTGAAGTAACTTCTCAGGTTGCTTACGTATCCCAAATTTTTGGGATTAGACCAATACGTATTTTGAGTACATCCCCTCCCCTATGTTGGGTGATTGGACTGAGAAAGAAAAAAAACCCTCCCCTAGGTTGGGTGATTGACTGAGAAAGAAAAAAACTATCTTTATTACTTTTTTTGAAAAAGTTGCAAAGGGGTTAAGAAAAGAAATATTGAACTAGGTAACATGGGATTGGTTTAGTTGAGGACGACTTCCTTAGATGTAGTACCGCTTGATTTGGTCGAGGTTGGTTGGTTCTGGAAATTCAACGCCATCGTGATCTTGAAGTCTGATAGCCTTCCCAGACAGTATCTCTTTGATGATGAAAGGACCTCCCCAACTTGCAAGTTGCGAACTTTAACTCTTTTGTCAAACACACGAGCTACTCTTCTCTGATAAACTTGCACGTAATATAAGGCCTCTAAGTCATTTTTCATTGATCAAATTCAATTATTCGTGTCGGTGATGGATCCAATCTACTTCTGATAACTGACTCCATCAAAGCCTTGAGAAACCAGATTTCCATTTCAGCTGGTAAGATAGCTTTCAATCCGTACACTAGAGAATAAGGGATGGTTCTGATGGAAGATCGTATCGAAGTACGATATTCCTAGAGTGCAAATGGTAACTTTTCAGACCAATTTCTGTGCGATTGATACATCTTCCTGATGACTGTCTGGAGATTCTTATTGGCTACTTCAACAACTCCATTAGTCTGAGGGCAGTAAGGAGATGATTTATGATGCTGAATCTTGAATTTTGAACATAAATTGATGATCTTAACTTTAAAGTGCAACCCATTATTAAAAATCAACTTAGAAGGTACCCCATATTGACTAATAATATTCCCTTAGATGAATTTGGCAATTCTGGATGCAGTGAAAATGGTGTATGAGGCATCTTCTACTTATTCAGTGAAGTAATTGATGGCCACCAGAATGTACTCATGTCCATTCGATGTTTTAGGTGTGATTTTCCCAATTATATCAATTCCCTAGATAGAAAATTGCCATGGTAAAGTCAGGCCGATTAATTGAAACGGGGGTATGTGTATGGGATTGCTGTGTATTTGACATTTATGGCAAGTCTTGACCAGATGATGACAATTTATTTCCATCGTAGGTCAGTAATACCCATGTCTTATAATTCTCTTGGTTAACATCTTCCCATTCATATGAGGTCCGTAGTCTCCAAAATGCAGCTCTATCATTATCTGTTTAGCTTTATTTTCATCGACAGATGACAAATAGATTCCATCATGAGATATTTTATACAAATTCCCTACGCACATGATGAATTGAGATGTAAATCTTTATACGATTTGTCATTTTTTTCTTGATGCTTTAGCTAGGAAATCTTGTTTTACCAACACTTTTTTGATGTCAATATACCATGGCTTTCCATTAGGGAATTAAACATCTATGTCAATCTGATAACAATATGTCAGTTTGTTATTGACTTCGACAGTGATAGGCCTTAAAGTAAATGGATCATTGAATTGTGAATGGCCAGAGCGTTAACGAATCTGTTATTTTCCCTTGAAAGATGTTGGAACAGGATGTTTTGAACTTCCTCACCAAGTTTAATAGATACTCAAGATAGGACTTTAACTTTTCGCATGTAGTTTTTCATTTTTCCAATGACTGATGTGTGCCTAGTGCTGAATCCCCAAATACCTTAATTTCTGTGATACCTAGATTCGAGGCAGCCTCGAGTTCAATCATGTATGCTTCATATTCAGTTGTATTATTGGTGTTGGAGAAGGCTAACTTAATATCGATTGGAATGTGACATCATTTAGGAGAGAACAAAATTGTTCCTATTTCATATCCATTCTGATTCGTAGCTCTATCGAAGTATAATTGCCATGCTTGGTTTTGTGATCTTCCTCAAAGTTTAGGATATTCTCATCTGGGAATTGATTGACAAGCCTTATTCCTTCTATCACTAGATGATTGGCCAAGTATTCTACCACTACTCTTTCCTTGATAGATTTTTGTGTAAAATGCATGATGTCGAATTTGGATAACAACAACAACAACCATCTTACAGTTCTTCTATCAATGTTGGTTTTTCAAAGAGATATTTGAGAGGGTCCATCTGAAATAACAAGATAACTAAATGAGAGAGCATGTAGTGTCGAAACCTTTAAATAGACCACACAAATGCTAGACAGGTTTTTTCGAGTACTGAATATTTTCGTTCATACTCCAACATATTTTTGTTGATGTAGTAAATAGCCCTCTCATTACGACTATCTTTATCGTATAACGCCAGCATAAGTTTCATAGCTTCCTCTATGAGTGGTAAATAAAGAAGAAATGATTCCCTGGGGTAGGTAGAACCAGGATGGGCAGATTTGAGAGATACTTTTTCACTACATTGGTGAGTTGAACGATGAATCTGCTGATGTACTAAATTCAACCTAAGAACCCCCGAATCTACTTTTTAGTCTTAAGAGGTGTCATTTATTGGATAACTTTAATTTTTTCTAAGGTCAACCTCGATCCCTCTTTGATTGACCACGAACCCCAACAACTTTCCAGAAGTAACTTCGAATACGCATTTTTGCGGGTTGAGATGCAATTGATATTTCTGAATTCTCATGAGAATTTTTTTTAGTGAAGCCACGTAATCCATTCGTTTCTTTAGACTTTACTATCATGTCATCTACATAAATCTCTCGACTTCCTTATGTATCATATCATGCAATAGGGTCGTTGTTGCTCTCTGATAAGTGGCTCCTACATTCATCAATTTAAAAGGCATGACCTTATAGTAGAATGTTCCCCATTGCATGATGAATAATGTCTTCTACATGTCATGAGGGTCTATCTTTATTTGATTGTATCCCTGAAGCGGTGCAACGAAAAGCTGTCTTTTGGATTTGTCTTATTTAAATCCCTAAAGTCCACGTACATTCTTACCTTTTCATCTTTCTTAGGAACCGGTACTATGTTAGCAATCCATTCTAGGTACTCTACCACTTTCAAGAATTTGACATTGATCTACTTTGAGACTTCCTCCTTAATTTTTAGAGTTCATTTTGGCTTCATATGTCAGAGTTTCTACTTAATCGATCAAGCATTCGGATGTACAAGAATCCGATGTTGAACGATGTCTATGCTCACTCTTGGCATGTCCTCATAAGACCATGCGAAAATATTTTTAAACTTTTTGAGCAAATCCACTATCCCTTTGTGTTCCTCGGGGATAAAGTGATACCAATCCAAACCTCTTGAGGGTCTTCTTTGGTTTCGAGATTGACTACTTCGATTTCTTCTATTACAAGTTGAGCCTGACATTTATCTTCTTGTTCGAGTAATTTGATTATTTCAGAGGGTGGCTCTTCGTTAGAAGATTTTCCCTCTGAAGCCGTATTATTAGTCAATTCATTATTGCACTCGAGGGAATATGAAATTTCTTATATTTCATTAAAAGTAGATGGGGTGATAGGACTTACTACATACTCGACAAACTTAGAAGAAATGATAAACTCAACGATACTAATGAGATTGGACTCGACATAAAGTAAATGGCTCATTACGTGATAGTTTGAAAGAGACCCGATATCGGATTTGATTACAAACTATGGATTTTAAGTACTACCCTCAATTGATAGAATTGACACATTGTCTTATTCGAGAAATATTTGAACGATGTTGAGTGAATCCGCAGTTATTTACTAATCATCAACTTCTTAAGATTCTTCAGATGCCTTATCTTCTTCCTTGTTAGGCTAACTCATTCGAAAAAAATCTCAAACCCCAACAGGCAAGTACTTGTGAGATGGTTAATGAAGGGTTCTGGGAAACCATAATAAGGGAAATCTTCACCTACTTTCACGAAGTGCTTGTTGAGGGTTTTTTGATAGGACTTCATGCTGATCAAATCTATGATATACCCTTGTCTCCTTGCGTTTGCTTTATCTCACCTTGCTTTTCAATATCGGGCCTAGTCTTTTTTGGTGGGTTCGTACCTTAGTCTAAATGTTCAGACTACTTCCTGAATAACCATACAACTTTGATCCCCTATTGTCTACGACCTAAAATCATGCCTGAGAAGAATCTCATGCTTTTGAATATACTGGCCACATAATAACTGAATGTATTTTCAATGGGAAAGAGCTTTTTTGTAGACTGATCCCATTGAACTGAATAGATCTTTTCAAATTTGAACCCACCAAGTTGTATCCCTTGTTGTTCGGGTTGAATTTTAGTCAAAGGCTTATCCTTGGTTTCTATATTGTTCACAACCCTCATAACTTTGGTATCCCTATAAAGTGTGATCACTAAACCATCCTTGATGAATTTAATTTTTTGATGCGAAGTAGAAAGTACGGCCTTGATCTTATGTAGCCATTGTCTCCGTAGTAATAAGTTAAACGACAATTGAATATCTAGGACTTGAAATTCCACAAGGAATTCTGATATACCCATGGATACTTGTAGGTACAAAGTTTTCAGCACATCCCTTTTGGCATTGTCGTAAGCTTTGACACCTTGGCTAGTTGGTTTGAAATTCTCTACCTTGAATTTGAGACAAGTTGTAGTCATCAAGGGGTAGACATTCAGTGCGCTTCCGTTGTATGTCAAGACTAGAGGGACTCTTATCCTGTTGTAGTCAACTATAATATGCAATAATTTTGTGTAGCCTGACCTTTCTTTTGGGAGGTCCGAGTCTGAGAAAGACAAAATATTCTTCATAAAAGTTGCCCCTACTAGCTGGCCAACTGATCTAGGAAAGTATCGAGGGAGACTTGGGTTGTGTTTAGTGTTTTGAGAACAACATCCCTGTGGGCAATGGAAGCCATGAACATATCCCAAATTGAAATATTGGTGCCTAATCTTTTTAACTGCTTGATCACGACATCATCTTCTTCAATGGTTTCCATAATGGGGTCCACTTTTTCTTTTCTTACCAAGGCTGCGGGATTGTCGATACTAAGTTCTAATGGCTAAAAAACTATTTTCCTTATGTTACATGTCTAACTTTATCACAGGAGAAGGAAAATGACTCGTTCTCTTTGGTTAATGAGTAAAAATCTTCATCTATTAAAGAGAATGAATTTTTTAAGATCATTTGTGCCAAGAGGTAGTTGGTGTATGATGGGTTATCATAATGAAGTGAGGATAAACAATATGCCTCATTCAAAACCAGATTAAATGACTCAAAGCTTGTGGTGTAGACTTCGTCGGTGAAAGTTATTCTGACAAGGGGGTAATTGGGTGGTTTGAAGTGGATTGGATGGATGAGAGAAATGGGATTGAACGGTAGTTGGGTATTAGAAATCATGTTCAGGGTTGGTAGAGGTTGATGGATAGGTTGTAGATTAGTGGTAACTTTTGGTGGTGTTGGGATAGGGATGGTGACTTTTTTAGCGTTGATGAGATTTTGAATGGCATGGTGAAGGGTGATATACCGATCAATATGATGCCTAGGATTTTGATGGAATTCGTAGAAAATGTTAGGGTTGTGCGAAGCTGGTTGAGGGTTTTTCAAAGGTCGAAATTAGAGAGGGGGGAGAAACCCTTTCTTCAACAGTTTCTACAAAACTACCGTATGAGTCATTCTTAGGTTAGTGAACTGATGAGGGTTCAGGGTTGACTTGAGTTAGTGTGATCATTAGCTCGATCTAGAGGATGTGTTGCCTATATACATGTGGTTGGTGTTGGGTTTGGAGTTAATGAAGGGTTTTCTGGACTTGTTGTCGGAGGGGTTAGAAAGAACCCTAGAGGCAAAAGCATCCTTGAATTGGCTTTCGGCTTGTAACAGAAACTCGAATGTAGGAAGGTGTTGGGTGACTAGATGTTGAGCATACCCTTGTGAAAGGTTTTTCAAGATGATAGCTACTTGTTCTTTCTTTGAGGGTCTGTCCCACATTTGTGCAGCTTTAGCTTTCTAGTAACCGATGAAATCAATAAATGTTTCCCCATTCTTTTGCTTTGTCGACTCCAAATCCCTTCAAGAAGTTTTGATTTTGGTACTATACTTGTACTGATGCCAAAAAAACTTTGACATATTCTCCCATGTGCCGATTATAGATAGATTTTGAGACATCAACCATCGTAGGGCCGATCTTTATAGGGTACGTTAGAATATAAATGTCATATGTTCATCATTGAGACCCATGATGCGTATGTTAGTGACATACACTTTGAGGTGTGTTTTTGAGCAACCTATGCCATTGTACTTCTCCATCTCTGGCAGTACGAACTTCTCAGGAAAACGAGTCCTAGGGATTTAATTATAAGCCTCAATGCTTGCTGTGATGTCATCAATCCCTTTTATATTCTTTACGACTGTTTTCAATTGAGTCATTCTGTTGGTTGGCATCAGATTCTTATTAAAGTGTTTTTCATTTCCATCGAGCTTATAAACCTCTTGAGGATTCCTAGCCATGCTCTACCTTCTAGCCCCTTGCCTCTTTGATTGTTAAGGGGGTTTCCTGTTGATTTAGAGATCTATTATAACACTTCCACCTTGCTCTTTATGCTATTTATATCTGTTGTAAAGACAATGATCTTACAAATCTCCGTGAGTTCAAATTTAAAGGCCTTTTCTGACGATTCACTTAATGTTAATGTCTGCCCTAACTGACCTGACTCTCGACCCCAAGTAGGTGGTGGACACTTGAGTTTAGGCGCAATGGTATCGTGAAACCCCTAAATTAAGGATTGATGATTAACAAATGATCTCTTTTCATATAATTTATTTTGTAACCATTCCAATTTAAATATTCTAATTTATGAGATGTGCTAGTCAGGACTATGTCTGACGAGGTGATTTATTATTGGTTGGGGATTTATCTTGAGGAACTTTGAACCATGATTAAAGTTCGTACCGATTTATGAATATTTTATATAAAAACTTGGCGTAGACCAAATTGAAAGTACGCAACTAATTCTAACTTGAACATAAAAGAAATATGGAAACTCTCATCTTATTATGAAAGTAAAAATTACTCAATCTAAAACCCTACCAATTTTTCAGATATGTTTTGCAACCCCTTCTTCTACTTCTTGAATGCTGGCTTATTTTCTTATTTTTAAACATTCGATGATCCCAAGCTATAGCTATTGTTCTACCAGGTGCGTAGTTAGTCCCTTGATAGGGTGTCGATTCCTTGGGTGCACTGGGATTCGTGAAGAGAGTCTCATTTGTCTTGGTGTCATCCTTGGGTAATAAAAGGATGTATTCAACAGTCTAGTGAGTATTGCATGATCATATCCCTTTGAAGCAAGCACGGTACCTTCGCCTATCCTTGATTTCAATTTGTCCCAACTAATGTCCCATGCAATCAAATTTGAGAGCTAGTCTTTCCAATTTTTCACAGATGCAAAGTCCACCAATGTTTCCTTTCCTATGAATTTGTCCTATTTACTTTCTTAATTTGTAGGAATTCTACAATGCGGAGTTAGATGCATAACCACATATATATAGCAAATATGGGCTTCCTCGAAACCCTACCCCTTATTATGCATTCACATTAGATAGTCTTTCAAAAGTCTCGGCGAGTATTATGGGACCGGATCAGCCCTATTTTTGAGTTGTTTAGCAATGTTTGCGAAGAAACCTAGCAACCGATGACCTATCTTGAAGGAAATCATAAAATACGTCGATAGTACCCCCAAACATAAGGTAAAGTTTCTAGCTCTCTTGTGAGATTCTAGAGCGAAGTTTCTGAGATTTTCATGTTTGGGAGTTCGATATATTTCTAAGAGTCTTCATATGTTTAGTAAGTTGTGATCTATGATATTTTTTTAGGCATGACTCCTAATCCTCTTGCAAGTTCTTCCATGAGTTGAGATTGTAATGGAGGGCGGATCATTGGACCTAATGTGCTTATCCCCATAATGATGTAAAAGTCATCATGAATTGGAAAAAATGTGACTAAATCAAAATAGAATACATGGTAGTTAGGGTCCCAAAAAGTAACCGCAACACGTAAAAGATTCCATTCGACATTCATTGACTTGAGGGAAAATATGTTTTGAAGTCCATCTGCTCCAAAATTGTATTTTTTCACGGTAGTAAATGCTTATAAGGCTTGATCTATCAACAGTTGTACATCATTGGGAGCCATCTAACAAAAAAACTACCTCCCATTATTGACACATTAGAAAAAAAAACCAAGTTTTTTTTGGTATGCTCTTTAATATTGTTCGATAATCTTGATTTAAAGAAAGGTCTGATCAATCGAATTGATTGGAAAAATAAATTCGGTTGCCACATTTGGATCGATTCTACCCAATGGATTCAAAAATAATATATCATGTAAAACCCAAAGTTCTTGATTCGTATCTCGAGGACAAAATAAATATTAGAATTTTGAGAAACTCTTGAAAGTGAGACATAGGGGTAAAACTTTAGGATGTTTTTGATCATTTTTAATGGAATCAGACCTCACCATTAGATTCAAAATGATCAAAAAACATACTTTAGCCTGTAAGTACACTCAAATGCGAGTCCGAATATAAAAATTACAAAATCCTCGATTACCGAGTCGGATTAGGTTGAAATAATTTCTTTTTGCTAGAACAAGAAGTATTAAGATTTGATTATACCATTGGGTTTGTAACAAAAAATTATTAAATATAGACTATTTATTTATCATTTTTGGAGCAAAGAAAGTCGAATTATCATCAAAAATGAAAATGACGTCAATTTTTAAGGTTACTTCAGGGTAAAAATGTAAATTTTTGTTAGAGACAATATTTATATAAATTGATCATACTATTAGATTCAGAATAAAAAATTAGATAAAATAGAGTATCCATTTGTCAGTTTTGGAGTCCTGACGATTAAGTTATCGTCGATCGAAACAATAGGCAAAATACCAATTTCATCCCAAGATATATATAGATAAATTTTTTTTAATTTTTTCACTGTTCACTTTCATTTTAAATGACCCAAAACTAGCCAACCCATTTAAAAAAAATTCATTTTTTATTCCGATTTTTCACCTCAGATCCTTCGTAAACGGCTTGTTGTCGACAATCGACGCAGAAGGGAGAAACGTCCGCAGTCGCGTTCTCTACAAAACCTACCCAAACTCTTTCCATTTCACTTTCTCTTTCACCCCGTATCATAAAAAATCAGACGTATTTCTATACGGGGGTTTCGAAACTTCGACCTCGAATTTTATCCGTTTCAGGATCAAACCGTCTTCCGTTGTAGAAAAGAAAAATGACGACTGCATCGAGATCTTCGAAACAACCGGGTTAGATTCAAAAATCAGTCGTCTCAAATTTTGATTCATCTCTATTTTTGTACCAATCACCTTGATTTCTGCACACATGTTTCAATTCCTTCGCATAAAGATTGTAAGGAACTCTCAATTTCTATTAGTAATCGTAGATTGTGAAAATTTCATTTAGGATTTTATTAAAAATTTGTGGTGAGTTTTCAAAAAATATAGAATTCAATAAATCATTTCAAATTCACTCCAGAACTTACATATTTGATATGTTTAATTATATTTTTTTAACAAATTTTAAGTGGGTAGGATATTTCAACTGGCTAATTCTGTCAGTTGGGTCTTGTGCACCGTTCGGACCCCGTTTTGATCTAAGTGTTGTACTTTTTCAATATTATTGATGAAAATAAATTTCATAATTTAAAAAAAAATATGATTTAATATTAAATGAACTCAAATTGAGTTGATGAATATCAGAAAGTGGATATTTTATTTGAAAGATTAAAAATTATAAAAATTGGAAAAAGGGTATGAAACGGTAAAATGTCAAAATACACCCGAGGGGTGATGTCTGCATTTTACATTGTTGTGTTGTATGTAGGTTAGTGAACGAATATCTAGGGATAATATTACTGGTTGCATGTTTATTTACTTTCTGTTAGTGCGTGGCGCTATTTACTTTTTCGTTATATTATTTATTTTAGGCCGGTTGGCCACAGTTGCATGGTAGGAAACTGGATATCCATTCTCAATCTTGTATTGTTAATTTCTCTTTTATTTTCAAATGAAAATAATATATATATGTAATTATTTGGTGCACTGTTAAAGAGTCTGTGAATGCTTGAAGGGATAGTGCGTCATATCATCCGGAGTGGTGTACTATCGTGGGATATACGGTAAGGATCACTAAGCTAATATGTGGTATGAGACGCGTATGAGAGTGGAGTCACAACTGGAATCCGGGTTTATTCCTCTCTATCTTTACTAGTGAACTTGTAATGTAAAGGTGGTCGTATACGAATGGTTTGTATATTTGGGAATCACATGCACGTCTGATAGGCATAGACGAAGATGATTAGTCAGTGATCACTAACGTTCTGACACATTGAAAAAAGACCCATTGCTTACGATCACGTCAAGCGACCAGCCTGAGTTGGACAAATGGTCAACCAAACGTGGTAAATGTAGCGATCGGCCATAAAATTAGAAACAAAAAGCCAGTAAAGAATTGTAACATTATGTCCCGACTAGGAGCGATCTAGTCGTGAATCCCAACTCTCTAATTCCACTACTCCACCATGTGTATTATGTATATGTTGCCTTATTTTAATATACAAAATGAAATGAAAGTTTAATATTTCTATTTGATCAATTAGATTTGTATAAAAAGAAAATGTTATAGTGAGTACTGTTGGTTGATGTAATATCAGTTTTAAAATGTTTAGTTGCTCATCTTTGACTATATGTACCAGTTAATCATAGTTTCTTCTATAAAATTTTGTATATTTTAAAATGATTCAGTATGTTTATTCGGTCATGTTAGGAGAGGTTATTGATAGAAATTGTTTGCTTCCATATTGGATAATCATTGTTACTCACCCTTTCATTCTCTATTTTTTTAGTTTCAGATTCGAAAATTGGCGAAACAGGTGTAGAAAATGAGTGAGAATCATCTGGTGGGTCAGATAGACAACCAGAGTCTGTCACTTGGTGAGTATTGGAATTATACCCCCTAGTGGTATTAATTTGTTTAGGATTATTACGAATTTTGTCTTGAGTGTTAGGACTTCTGTTAGAGTGAGGATGTTTGTATAATTCTGTGTTTTGTTATTCATCCGTACTCTGATCTATCGTTCGTTATTAGATGTATGCAGGCTTCCGCTATTGTTATATTTTGTATATATATATATATATGCAGGATTGTATGTCGTTTATTAGGTGCATGTTGAACGCCTTGGAATGCTAACATAAACAGAGGAGACCATGTCGAAATTTCGAGGTGCCACTTAGTACCTCAGGATCTGACATGGGAATTTGTGTTAGCGTTTGGCGGGGCACCACATATCACCTCATCAATATTTTATTAAACCAATTAACTCGATTGATACTAATCTGAAAGATTGACTTAGCAACCGGGCTAATAGGTTTGAAAATATTGGTTGACACATTTTGTTAATTACAGCCATCGGATTGGATCGGTATTGCAAGTTTAATTTGGGTGGTGTAGACCAGTCCACCCTCATACCTTTTGGTTAAGTTATATAAAGCAACTCGGGAGCACTCAGGGTCAATTCGAGTTGTGGCCTATTGGGATCGCACTTAAATTCAAGTTTCTAAGCTTACTATATGATTGAGGTTCGGTTAAGACAATGCTTATGTCATTCCAACAAAAAATAACGATATATGTCAAGTCTCAAAATCCCGATGACTCCTTAGTTAGAATCTCGATGTGTGAGGTAAACAAATACACAACCTGATAGAACAATCACAAGTAATAATACTTATGAAAAAGGAAATACACGCAATGGAACAACAATTGACTAACATCTATATAAGATTTTAGAGTAAGCGGAAGCAATAGCTAAACACTAATATAAGTCAAAATTCTCAATCTCATAATACACCAGATTACAAAAATTCCTAAACTAACATGTTTCTTATCTATAAGAAAAAACCGTTAGGATCTTCTATTAATCCTCAAAGAGACGGCAGTGGCACGATATCAACCTAATCCTCTTCAGGGACCTCCTCAAAAGACTCCTCAAAGAATGGCTCCTCAAAAGTTGAAAATTTTGTAAGGGGAAGGATAGGGTGAGTACTCAACAGGATGAATGTCGTTCTAATAGCGAGTCATACATGCACGAGTAATCATTTGAATAGTTAAATAATGCAAGTTTTTCATAATGTAACATACGATAAATGTTTAAGCATACTCAGTAAACAATTATAATAATTTCAATATATCATTTCTATCATTTAAAGTGACTTATGCATCTTTCAAATAAAAATATCTATCAAACATTACAAAATAAGGAAAAGATAAATAATAAGAACACGACGGTGTAGTCGATAAAAGAGTAGAGGAACACGCCGATATAACAGCCTTAACTATGACAATTCGTTATTTCAAACTTCCAATCTGACGTGGAATCCTATCGTTATAATCTGATTTTGTGGCCGGTCTAGCATAGTTGGACGACTATTTATCCGACTTTGACTGGTCATTGACCAAGAGCCCAACACTGAGTTCAACTAATAGTGAGGTCAACCATTTAACGACTACAGACTAGCAGTGATAACTAACTAGCCCAAGAGACCCCTCATGTCGAAGCCTGTTAAGAGACAATGCATGTGAACCCCGCCTACTTTTATACTATACATAGATCGCCTTTACACAAAAAGTTATTCAAGAAATAAGTAGAAAAAATTCTCGGATCTCATAAGCTGTAATATGCTCTAAGGTATCCCATATTACTGAAGAGCATACGACATCTCATACTATCCTAGATTGACTCGCTACTTCTTGATACATAGCAACACATCACTCAATATGGGTTTTCTATGAACATTTTCTCGTAAACCAAATAGTTTGTATATAATATATCATTTCTTTTAATCGAAATACAAATAAGAATTGGTAGTGCTCTCTAGTGACATCCATCTGTCATTTTTATATCTCCATTCATCCATTTATTTATCACGTCTTATGTGGTATAGCCACTACGTAGAATTGGAGGTACTATCCCATTAATTAGTTGAGAACATACGTTCTCTTTATACATCCATTAATCAATCGAGCAATCTATCGTCTAATTTCCTACATATCTATCAAAGTGTTTTTCACTTTTAAAGTTACCCAAGATTCATAGAGCATTAACCAATTTTATTCGATGGTTTTAATTGAGTCGAAAGACTCGAAAAACATGATAAAGATATAAGATGTAAAAGCTGTAAAACTGTGAAAATTTGGTTAAGTGTTGGAAAAGTGATTTTTCAAAATTTTTGAAATTGAAAATGACTTTTTCTAAATGAAAGCCATTGACAATATGAGAAACACCATATAATTTTTTATAACTTAATTCAAAGTAATGCTAAAGATATCGCGTTTTGAAAATCGGACGAAAACAACAAAACTTACATTTTGTTCTTGAAACTAAAAATCACATTTTGATATGATGAGATTTGGATCTTAAAACCATTCCCAACATTTTTTTATTCTGACAGCAGTGACATGGAAGGCTGACGGCGGCGCCTACAACAAGCATGAAGGCCAAATATATATATATGTAGGGAACGGTTCAGCAACCCCATTATGGTGCCACACATTTTTCAAAACATAGGTTACAAGCTTTGGAATGAGCTGATTATTTGTGAGGATGGTCTCTATGATGAGGAGATCATCCTCACCAAAAATCAGCCTATTCCAAAACTTCTAACCTCATCAAAAGTGGTTTACAAAAATTGGATGGTCCACAATTCTTCAACTTGTAAACTTGGGTTAGAAGTTTCAAAATGAGCTGATATTTGGTGAGGATGATCTCTTCACTGTAGAGATCATCCTCACAAAAAATTAGACTATTCCAAATCTTTTAACCCCATCAAAAGTAATTTATAAAAAATGTGTGGCACCATAATGGGGCTGCTGAACCGCTATATATATATATATGTATGCATTTTCTCGAAAATCGATGAAACTCGACCTAAAAATTATAGCACTCATAAAATGATTAAAATACATTGAATAAACTAAAATAAATAAAAAACAAACAAGCAAACATGATTCAAATTGTTCAAATATATATAACTTTAATGAAATAATCGATCTATCAAATATCGCATGGATTTTCTATGATATTATCGTATAACTAGAAGGTAGAAGGGAAGGCTACCTACATCGGGCTATTCTCTATGGTTCAATAGAGTCTAAGGATCACCTTTGCCCGATCTCAAAGATTTTTTTCCTATGAAAATCAAAGTTTCTAGCATCCATGCGTAATACTTGATGAGATGAACAACTTTCCTTCTTGTGGCAAAGTTCGGATTGTATTCGTTTGGCTTAAATTTGAGTTGCAAATCTCGAGGAAAATGGTTTAATTTTATTTGGAGAGGAGAATAAGAAAAATCAAAATTTTCTAATTGGGGAATGATATTTATAACTTAAGTTGGGCGTACGCGTCATTTCAAAAATTATTTTTCCTGAATGCTGAATTGGACATTCTTATATTCTATTTCGGGTGATTTTTTTGAAACAAATCTAATGGTATGATCGGATTCCTCAAATTATATCGCTAAAGTGTCGTTTACCAATTTGATAATTTCTTGATGTGAAACTCAAGGTTTTGATAACTTTTTCGATCGACTGCTGATTAAGTCGTTCTTACAGGTTTAATTATGTTTCTCAACCCTTTGGAATCTATTGGTGAAGTTAATTTTTCTCAAATATTGAAAATTAAGGATCCATACTTTTGAATCAACGTAAAAACTTAAAATTCTTTTCTCAAGATACATATTAAGATTTTCAGGTTATTACATCCTCCCTCCCTTAGTAAGAATTTCGTCATCGAAATTAAACATACATTAATCGAAGAATAATTCCAAAAATTGAGTATGCATCTCCGTTTCTTTCTCCCAAGTCGCTTCTTCGACATTATGATGTTTCCAAAGCACATTAACCAACACAATAGCTCGTGACCTCAACATTTTCTCCTTACGGTAAATAATCTTTATTGGTCTTTCCTCATATGATATGTCTTCCTCTAGATTCAAGGATTGCCAATCAATAGCATGGGATGGGTTCGGTTCATACTTTCTCAACATCGATATATAAAATACATTATGAACCCTTTCTAGCGGAGCGGGTAAAGCCAATTTGTATGCAACCATGCCGACTCTGTTTATGATCTCAAATAATCCTACATACCTCGACTTTAGTTTACCCTTAATCCCAAACATATTGATTCATTTTCTAAGAGAAACCTTCAAGAATATAAAATCACCGATTACGAACTCTAACGGTCGTCAACGATGATCTGTATAACTTTTCTGCGGGTTCTGTACTACCCGCAACCTTTCTCGAGCTATTTTAATCTTCTCAGTAGTCTCCAAGACGATGTCGGGTCCCAACAGAATACTATCCCTGACTTCTGCCTAACAATTCGACAATCTGCACGGTCTGCTATATAACGCTTCAAATGGTGCCATGCCTATACTAGATTGGTAACTATTGTTATATGCAAATTCAGCTATTGCCAAGTGACTCTTCTAGTTACCTCCAAAATCTAGTAGACAAGCCCTCAACATGTCTTTCAATATCTGAATAACATGTTCTAACTATCCATTAGTCTGTGGGTGGAATGTTGTACTCATCTTTAGCTTCGTACCAAATGCAACTTGAAAACTCCATCAGAATTGAGATGTAAAGCGTGGATCCTTATAAGATATAATAGAAATTAGGACTCCATGTAACTTCATAATCTCCGAGACAGAAATCCTGCTTAGCTTATTCATAGTGTAGGTCATCTTGATAGGTAGAAAATGAGCGGATTTAGTAAGCCTATCTACAACCTCCCATACAGCATCAATCCTATCATTGACTTTCAGCAACCCACTAACAAAACCCATAGTCTCGTGCTCCCATTTCCATTCTAGAATAGGAAGTAGTTGCAACAGCCTTGCAGATCTCCTATGCTCAGCCTTTATTTACTAACATGTCATATAACGACTCACATACTGAGCAATATGTTTTTTCATCCTTAGCTACCAAAAATTTCTTTTCATGTCCTAATATATCTTGGTACTCCCTGGATGAATAAAAAAATGTGACTTATGGGCTTCATCCATTATGTCCTTTCCCAACAAAACGTCGTGAGGAACCCAAAGTCTATTATGGAATCTTATACTGCCATCATCATGAATTCTCCAACTCTAATCACTAAAATTCTCAGCTTTCTGTTGATACGCTTCCAATTCTGTATCTGTCTTTTGAGCTTCAATAACTTTCTCAATGATCTGCGGTTGTGCTCTCAGTTGGGTTACATAGGATTTCTGTTCTTCTATTTCTGAGGGAATAATGAATGCGTAATTAGTTTTAGTCTCTAGCATTTTTCATTCCTCAATCCTTATGTGAGCAAACACCTCATCTTTCCTATAACTTAAAGCATCTACTACTACATTAGCCTTACTAGGATGGTAATACAACGTGAAGTCGTAATCTTTCAGGTACTCTATCCATCGCCTTTGCTTCATGTTTAAATCTTTCTACGAGAACAAATGCTTATGACTCTTGTGAAATGAATACACTTTGAAGGTTTCTCCATATAAGTAGTGTCTCCAAATCTTGAGTGCGTGCACTGTAGCCACAAATTCTAAATCATGAGTCGGATAGTTCTTCTTATGGGTCTTCAATTGTCTCAATATGTAGGCAATTACCCGACCATCCTGCATTAATACTGTAGACACCCCATTTTTGTACTCGCCTGATTAATCAACTCGTCAACCCGATCGCAATGATTCCCAATGATGGATGTGTATTCCATTGCTTTATTTTGTTAATAGATGTGTTTCAGAAATCCGGATGAGGTATCTCGAATTGACAAAATCTTAGAAACCACGCTACGCTAGGAAAATACGACCCCAGAAGCATAGAAACCATCATCTTGTAGACCAAAAAGAAGTTTCACGATAAAAATCACTAAAAATTGACCAAATTACCCAAATACCCTAACCTCAAAACAACCCTAGAGCCTACGTTACGATTAGGAAAACTCATTAAAACACATAAAATAACAAATCGAAATCAAATAAATCATTTCACTAATTTTAATAGAATTTGACAAAATTATGAAAATGCCCTCATAAAGTTCATGACCATTTCACACAAATTTTTTTTATAAATAACACAAACCAATATTTCCATTGAATTCCTTACGAAAAATCGATTCTAAAACATCCTAGAACATTAAAAATCGACTTAAAACGTGAAAAGCCCTCTCCGGGGGTAAAACGGTAATTTCACAACTTTCATAATAAAAAATTTCGAAATTAATAAATAAAACATTAAATAATTAAAGTAAAACATTGATGAAATTAATTTAAAATTTTGAATTAAAAAATCGATCAATCGGGCTTTCAAGTAAAATTGTTGAGGGTTCGTGAGATATTTCTTTAAGTCCCTCCATTTGGGGGTCCAAAGAATTAAAGAAATAATGGAGGAGGGGTCTCCAAAAATTAAAAGTAAATCAAGCAAGACTAAAGTCAAGGTATTAAAGTTAATCAAGTGAGACTAAAGTCAAAATTAAAGTCAATTAAGCAAGACTGAAGTCAAGATATTAAAAGTCAATCAATTAAGACTAAAGTCAAAATATTAAAAATCAATCAAATAAGACCAAAAGTCAAAATCATAATAGAGGTGCTCACACCCTATTTTTGTATCAAATCATAAATCATAAGAGAAATAGGTCTAGAAGCCCCCCTAGCCTCCCATAAACCCTAATTTTGGAGCCCCAACTCCTTACCTAACATCCCTCCTTCGATTTTAGCCTAAAAAACACCCAAAAGCCTTCCAAAAACATCCCAAAATCCACAAAAAACTTGAAGAGTTCAGATCCAAAAATAAGGAGATACCTTACCTCGGAGATCAGAAATCAAATCCGGAAACAGAACGAAGCAAGGGAGTACGGTACAAGGAGTTATTTTTGTCAGATCTGAGGGAATAAAGTTTGCTATCGGAAAGGTATACAAATTTTTTTTATTTATTTTTATCTAGGCTTTTAGCAATGTAATTTACTTGGGAAGTTAGTAGAGACCGGCTTTGGCCGGGCGGGGTTGGTGCCTAACACCTTCCAACCCCGTAACGTGATCCCCGGACTTTTTTTTCTCTTTCGTAGATTAGTTTGCCTTTTTTATAGTCAGTTTGGTTCCTAGAACTTAACAACTAGGTGAGACTCCCAAACCTCAAGGGTCAAAAGTGAATCCGCGCACCCCGCGGATCGAGGGCGCTTTCAGTGGCGACTCCACTGGGGACTATTGAGGATCAAACTTGAAAAACCCCAAGTATGGGAGCATTGCCAAGATGATCTAGTTTTTTTTTATATTATTTAGTTGGATTTATTTTATTTATTTTTTCTGTTTATTTATTTATTTTATCTTGATTGTAGATGATTTTGGGTATTGCATTTTTTTTTCCAATTAAGGATCACTTTTTTATTACTCCTAAATAATGAAAGATTCAAATTGACATATGAAAATGATGGAATGATGAAGGTTGGGACAGTAATGTTTAAACGTTTTTACAAAATATTTTAGTGAGAATTAAGTCTGGGAACCTCTTAATAAAACGTAGATTTCATTGAGTAGATTAATTTAGAACTTGAGTTCACTCAATTTTGTTATCGGAAGATTTAGATATCATCGATGTAAGTTCAATCTGTAAATCTGGAATTGTTGTTGAATGAAAGTTGGGACAGCAATGTTAAAACTTTTTTACAGAATATTCTAGTGAGAATTAAGTCTGGGAACCTTTAATAAAACGTAGATCTCATCGAGTAGATTAATTTAGAACCTGAGTCCACTCAATTTCATTATCGGAAGCCTTAGATATCATTGATGCAAGTTCAATCTGTAAATTTGGAATTGTTGCTGAATGAAGGTTGGGACAGCAATGTTAAAACGTTTTCACAGAATATTCTAGTGAGAATTAAGTCTGGGAACCTCTTAGTAAAATGTAAATCTCATCGAGTAGATTAATTTAGAACCTGAGTTCACTCAATTTCGTTATCAGAAGCCTTAGATATCATCGATGCAAGTTCAATCTGTAAATCTAGAATTATTTCGGAATGAAGGTTGGGACAGCAACGTTAAAACGTTTTTACAGAATATTCTGGTGAGAATTAAGTCTAGGAACCTTTAATAAAATGTAGATCTCATCGGGTAGATTAATTTAGAACTTGAGTTCACTCGATTTCGTTATCGGGAGCCTTAGATATCATCGATGTAAGTTCAGATTGTATTTTCCAAATTCAAAGAAAATCTGAATTTATCTAATGTTAGCACAATTAATATTCCTGAGAGTGAGCTCATCTCAACCATTGTCATTCTATCATCAATGTAACATCTAATTGAATCTCGATTTATTTTGGATCACCCAAAAGTAACCGTTGATTAGACCATAGACAACAAATTTGTTGGCCTTTTTAATGTTGGATCAGATTAATTATTATTTGTGTTATATGCCCATATAATGTGCCATGATCTCTACAGATATATTTGTGATGTGTTTGCTTTCATCTTAATTTCGATGTGATGGGTTTTGTATTATTTTCTTAATCAATATTTATTTGATATCCATATGTGATGACATAATCTGACCCATGGGCCCATTTGTTTGAAAAAACCCCAGGCACACCCCACCCTGTTTCGCACACACCACATGTACGTTTACTGCTTTACTCACTTACACGTCCCATTTAGCCAACGTGGCACTAGTGCGTGGCCCGGTCTCTTCGGAGATGCGACGTCCTTCATGAAACCCACAACTCCAGTCACATACCTTAGGGTATATCAAACTGGGGCATGAATACCGTCTGATCAGGTGATTCTGATAAGTATATTGATGCACCCAGGCTGGAGCGACCTGAGCCTTTGACCTATTGTAAGCCACACAGTCACATGTCCCGATTGCCAACGTAGTATTAGTACGTGGTCGGTCCCCTCGTGGGATGCCAAACCATTTATGAAAGCTACAACTCTTGACTCGTACCCATAGGTATAAAAGATAATCTAAGTATATCAATTGCACTTCTTGGTCAAAATCGGTGCCTAAGCAAGATCTTGCCCCGCTGTACCCTACTGTACGAGGGGGATAGACTACGTCTATTCTAGACGAGAGGTATTTAAGTGGGCCCTTGCTCAGCATTGTCCTCCACCTCTCAACTGGAGATCAAACTGGCTGTTTTTGACTTCAGAGAAGTGAATTGAGATTTTAGATTATCACTTATACGGTATATCAAACCAATTCACCACGTATCGAAAGGTATATAGGTGTGCTTGGGCAAGGGTAGCCAGATAAAAATGCATTGCACGTAGTAAGCTTAGAGTCTAGAAACCTTTCCTGTAGGCCACGACTCGAACTTATCGTGGGTGTTCCCGGGTTGTTTAATGGATGGAGCCTGTTGATTGATGAATGTATGTGAGTGATGTGAATGATGAGATCAAAGTGTATGATTGTCCTCAAGGATCAAAATTTTATTTTTGAAAATTAAAATGGGTGCACCAACCCATAAAGAACCTATTCTTTTACAATAATGACCCAGTCCATCCCGATCCAACAATCATGGTGGGCCGAGCCATTTAAATTGAAAATGAAAATCAAAAGAAGACAAATAATTTAAGAAAAAGAAAATATTTTTCAGAAAAGATTATTTTCCAAGAGAACTGTTCTTTAGAAGAAACGTTTTCCAGAAAAAATATGTTCCAGAAAATATTTTCAAGAAAATATTTTCCATAAGAATAAGATTTTCCAAAAGAAAATAAATTGACCTTTTACATGGACCATTGGAAGAGTACTAAAATACCCTTTTGTGTCAAACCAGGATGTTAGTCGCCGGCGATAATCCAATCGATCAATTAGTCAAAACAACCATCATAGGAATGCACCCTGTAGAGAAGATCAATTTTGGGAGATTCATATTAAGGAGTGCTCTCTAATTCCATGAGTTTGGGATAGACTGGAACCTCTTATATGCTATGGCTAAGCGGTGGAACCCCTATCTTCACATATTCTATATGGGGTATATGCACTTGTACCCCACTCACGAGGATTATTGTGGCATCATGAGGATATCCACTTCAGGACCTCTAGTCAGGCCCTCATTGAAGATCGGATATTCTGGTGAACTTGCCACAGGACTAAACATTTCCAAGGAAGAAGCGAAGGTTTTAGTCCATGACGGGAGATTAAATTTAGTACCTTTACTGGGCCCGTATCGCTTCCGCAGTCACCCTATCAATGTAAAACCCGAAGCCTGGCGAGCCACTAGAGATTATCGATTATGCCTAGGAATCCTAGCCCAATACATACTGACCTCTAATAGTGATGGCCAAACTATCCCTTAGTCCTTCATAGATATAGCCTCTCAACTCTCAAGGAAAGCCAACCCAGTACCTCTCATTCTAGCCGAAACCTTCTCAGGTTTAGATGCCATAAAAATGGTGAGCGGGAAAGCTTCAAGGGAAGCCCCTACTTATTCTGTATGTGGCTTTGTGATCGTATCAAAATCGTATAGGTTCCATCAAACCTCGAATATGGGCCAGAACACTTTTCCAAGAGAAACCTGTTAGTGCGTCATAACTCAGTCAAAGCTTGGAGCAAATGGTTAGACTCTCGCCTCGCCTGTCATATTGATTTTAGGTGCCCTTGGTGGATGACTGATCCCCCTGTTCTAGGAACCAAAGGATCATACTATGTCTGTCTGATTGGTTTAGAAGAAACATCTTTTTACCATCCTAATCTGATCCCAGAACAGTACGATGTACCTACAGAGTTATCCTTACCTCAGCACAAAGCTTTCTTTTCCTCCGAGCCTTTGACTGAAAAGTTAGTACACCTCATTGAGAAAGCTTGGAACAAGCGCACCTTAGGGTATCCAGACGGACCAACAGAATTCAGAGAGCCAGTTGTTAGAGCCAAGAGGGTCAAGCCTGACAGCAATCCTGATGACCATCAAGACAAAGCCAAGCATCCATGTAAAAATAGTTCAAATCAAATTTGTTGAAAGATGTTTTAATAAGAACACATTGTCAATCATTTTCAATAAAACTATATTTCTTTTTTGAATAAATATCTCCTTTTCAAATACTCATTGTGTGAATGGATTGGTGCACAAACCTCAGTAAAATGATTCTTAAAAATGTTATCAAGGGGGTAATACTGAAATTGACTAAATCTACCTTTGATGGGTCATATAGGATTATCATTGCGCCCAAACTCAAGCGTCCACCTCCTAGTTGGAGTCGTAAGTCCAGTCGGTTAGAAAGAACCACAGTACCAAGTCAACAAGCAGAGATGGCTTCAGAATCTGAGCTCACAGAGATCCGTAAGATCCTGGTAGCCTTTGTCAATGATATCAGCAATATAAAAGGTAAAGTGGAAATGTTGGAACAGACCTCGGAATCGACGGGAATTCCTTTAGATGACCCAAAAGGGAAAAAGTTGAATAGAAACGTCCACGTGAAGTCTTCGAGCTCAACGGAGATGAAGAGTATGTTGATGAAAATCCAGCGTTATCTAATAGAATGTCTCAATTGGAGTCAGCGATGAAGAGTATAAAGGGTATTGATGAAATTGCAGCAGGCATTGAAGCTTTGAATCGCATCCCTATAATCCATTTGCTAGAAAAGCTTGTGATGCCTGAAATGGACAAGTTCAGTGGGACAGGGTGTGCGAAAACACATCTTAAGGTGTATATTACTAACATGCGCACTATAAGGCTCAGCGACGAACAGATGACATTGTTGTTCCAAAGAACTTTATCAGGATCAGCACTACGTTGGTTAATGTCTCAAGATCCAGTTACTGTGGGTACATGGGAAAACATGTCAAAGGCCTTCTGGCATCAGTATAAGTACAGTACCGAGATTGAGACTTCAAGAAGGGATCTGGAAGCAACTAAACAGAAAAATGAGGAGACATTCACTGATTTCATTGGTCGCTGGAGGGCCAAGGCTTCTCAAATGTGGGATAGACCTTCGGAGAAGGAACAAGTAGCAATTATCCTAAAGAACTTCTCTCAACGATATGCTCAACACCTAGTGGCCCAATACCTCCCTACTTTTGAATCCTTGTTGCAAGTCGGGAGCTAACTTGAGGATGCATTTGCCTCTGGGATCCTTTCTAACCCCTTAGATAACAAGCCTAAGAAACCATATGTTCCCAAACCCAACATCAACCATACTTACATCGCCAATACCTCAGTTACCCCAGCTCAACCCCCGGCTCGGACTAATAATCAGATTCACTGAGTCAACCTCGAACTCCACGCCAATTTACCAATTTAGGGATGACCCTTACCGTAGCTTTTTAAAAATTGTTGAAAAAGGGTTGCTTACCCCGATTCAACCCCGACTTTTACCAAATCCCTTGCCAGCCGGACACAACCCCAACTTATTATGTGAATTTCATCAAAATCCTGGCCATCACACGGATCGATGTATCACCCTACGCCATGCCATTCAAAACCTTATTGATAACAAAAAGATCACGATCCCTAACCCACCAAATGTCACCACTAATCCATTACCTACCTATCAACCTCCACCGACCCTGAACATGGTTTCTCACGCCCCATTACCATTCGACCCTGTTTCTCTCATCCATCCAATCCAAGTTAAATCGCCCAGTTACCCCCTTGCCGGGATAGCCTTCATTGATGAGGTTTTCACCACAAACTATGAACCATTTGATTTAACCTCAGATGATACCTATTGTTTATCCCCGCCTCGTTACGATAGTCCCTCCTTCACTAGTTACTTGTTGGCCCAAATGAATCTGAAAAACCCTGAACCTTTGACAGTCGAAGATCCATACTTGTTGACTGAGGAAGATGACCCTTTCCCCTTTTCCTGTGATGAAGTTAGACATATGACTCGAAGGGGAATAGTTTTTAAGCCACAAGAACTCTGTGTTGAAAATCCTGCAGCCCTGGCAAGAAAAGAAGGAGAAGATCCCACTAAGGAAAGCATCGAAGAGGATAACTCCGTGATCAAACAGTTGAAAAAATCAGGGGCCAATATCTCAGTATGGGGTTTACTCATGGCTTCCACTGCTCATAGGGAGGTTGTTCTCAAAGTACTAAACACAGCCCAAGTCTCCCTTGATACTTCTCCAGATCAGCTGGCCAGTATAGTGGGGGCAACTTACGTGGAGAATATCCTATCCTTCTCAGACTTAGATCTCCCAAAAGAAGGGGCAAGCCATACTAAGTCGTTGCACATTACAGTTGACTGTAACGGAATGAGGGTACCTTTGGTTTTGATTGATAACGGGAGTACATTGAACGTTTGCCCGCTGAAAATGGCTACTTGTCTCAGATTTAAGGCTAAAGATCTGAAACCTACTAATCAAGGTCTTAGAGCCTATGATAACACCAAGAGGGATGTACTGGGAATTTTGCACCTTCGACTGTCCACAGGCATAGCTGAATTTCCTATAGAATTTCAGGTCATTGACATCCAGTCTTCTTTCAATTTACTGTTAGGAAGACCATGGTTACACCAGATCAAAGCCATCCCTTCTACGCTACACTAGAAGGTCAAATTTATCAAGGATGGGCTAGTAATTACTCTTCATGGAGATGCTAAAATTATAGGGATCATAAATAATACTGAGGCTAAGGATAAGCCGTTGCTTGAGATTCAACCAGAACAACAGGGAGTAGAGCTCAGTGGGTTCGAATTTGAAAAGATATGCTCAGTCCATTGGGATCCAGCCTTGAAAGAGTATTTTCCAATAGAAAATACCTCTAATTGCTGCATGGCCAATATATTCAAGAAAATGAGATTCTTCCCTGGTATGGGCTTAGGTCGCAAGTAGCAAGGTATTAAAAAGGCACCAGTGATTAAAGAGGCCATCAGCACATTCGGACTAGGATATAAGCCTACTAAGGAAGATTGGGCCCAATATTGGAAGACAAAACGGGATAAGACTATTGCTAAAAGGCAAAGGCGTACCACAGATCTCATTAAAATGAAGCCCTATCGAAAGACTCTCAATGGTTATTTTGTGAAAGAAGGAGAAGACTTCCGTTACTGTGCGTTCCCAGAGCTTTTCATCGATCACATCACTGGTACTCGACTGCCGGGGATTGAAATCTTCTTTGGCATGGAATGGCCTGGAAAGGAAGCAAGCACATAAGTTAAAGAGAAAAAAGTTGAAGACTAGCAGCTCGATCTGGACTCCCTCAACATCGATCAGCTATTCATTGAAGACCATAGTGTTTTAGTGTTATCGGTTGAGAAAGGGATCCTAAATCCTCAGTCTGTAATCAAACCTGTTGTTGGGGCTCTATCAAATTATCATGTAATTAGTCCTGTGTTGCATGTTAAGGCTGGGTCTGTCGGTCCCATTAGTCCTGTTTAGTCTGACATGCCAGTTGAGTCATTTATTTCTGTTGAGTCGAGTAAGTTAGTCGTTTCTGCTGAGTCTGTTGCTTCTAGGGAGTCTGTTTTGCCTGCTGAGTCGAGTGAGTCTGTCAAGTCTGCAATGAGTCCTGTTACCCTATCTCTTTTTAATGAAATGAAAGAAATTTTTGATACCCCGAGCGCAATAATAATTCAATTAATAATCTGACTTCAGAGGGAGAGTCTTCTGACGAAGAACCTCCCCCTGAAATAATCAAATTACTTGAACAAGAAGAGGAACGTCAGGCTCAACCTCTAATAGAGGAAGTAGAGGTTATCAACCTCGGAACAAAAGAAAGTCCTCAAGAAATTCGTATAGGGGTCACTTTATCTCCTAATGAATGCAAAGGGATAGTAGATTTGCTCAGAAAGTTCAAAGATGTATTCGCGTGATCTTACGAGGATATGCCGGGGGTAAGCACAGATATTGTCCAACATCGGATTCCGTTATATCCGGATGCTCGACCAATCAAACAGAAACTTCGACGTATGAAGTCGGAATGGACTTTGAAAATCAAAGAAGAAGTTACGAAGCAGATTAACGCTGGATTTTTGGAAGTAGTAGAATACCCTGAGTGGATTGCCAATATCGTCCCGATGCCGAAAAAGGATGGAAAAGTTAGAATGTGTGTGGATTTTAGAGACTTAAATAAAGCAAGCCCAAAGGATAGTTTCCCTTTACCACACATAGATGTTCTAGTGGACAGTACAGCAGGGCACGCTTTGTTATCCTTCATGGATGGATTTTCAGGGTACAATCAGATAAAAATGGATCCTCGAGATATGCAAAAAACGTCGTTCATCACGCAGTGGGGGACCTTTTACTACAAGGTCATGTCTTTTGGTTTGAAGAATGCTGGAGCTACCTATCAAAGAGCAGCCACGACTTTACTACATGACATTATACACAAGGAAGTCGAAGTCTATGTTGATGATATGATAGTCAAATCCAAAGAACGACTAGGGCATGTTACTGCGTTAGAAAAGTTTCTCACAAGGATTCAAAAGTATCAACTCCGCCTCAACCCACAGAAATGCGTATTCGGAGTAACTTCTGGAAAGCTGTTGGGATTTGTAGTCAGTCAGAGAGGAATCGAAGTAGACCCTGTAAAGATTAAAGCTATCCAAGAGATGCCGTCGCCCGAGACTGAAAAGCAGATTCGAGGTTTTCTGGGCAGAATCCAGTATGTTAGCAGGTTCATTACTCAACTCACCAATGTCTGCGAACTTATTTTCAAGCTTCTAAAAAAGAATGAACCAACAGTTTGGAATGAGCAATGTCAAAAGGCTTTCGACCAAGTCAAGGAGTATCTTTCAAACCCACCTATTTTGGTCCCACCTACACCGGGTGAGCCACTTCTTCTTTATTTGTCAGTCACAGAAGAAGCTATGGGATGCATGCTTGCACAATATGACAAAGATACTCATATAGAAAGGGCCATCTACTACATCAGCAAGAAGATGTTAGAGTATGAACGAAAATATTCATCCTTGGAGAAAACCTGCTTAGCACTGGTATGGGCCACTCAAAGACTCCGGCATTATATGTTGTCTCATTCAATTATCCTGTTATCTCGGATGGATCCTCTCAAGTATCTTTTCGAGAAATCGGCATTGACAGGGAGAACTGCACGATGGTTATTGTTGCTATTAGAGTTTGACATCACGCATGTTACGCAGAAATCTATCAAAGGGAGAGCTGTAGCAGAATACTTGGCAGATCACACTGTAGTAAAAGGAATAAGGCCTGTCGATCAATTCCCAGATGAGAACATCTTGCACATTAAAGAAGAACCGCAGAACCGAACATGGCAGTTGTACTTTGATGGAGCCGCCAATCAAAATGGGTATGGAATAGGGGCAGTCCTGTTTTCTCCGGAAGGATGCCACATTCCTATTGCCATTAAATTAGCCTTTTCAAACACTAATAACACGGCTGAGTATGAGGCGTGCATCGCGGGGCTCGAAGCTGCTTTGAACCTGGGTATTTCAGAAATTGAAGTTTTTGGGGATTCAGCCTTGGTCATACATCAGTCATTGGAAGAATGGAAGACTAGGGATGAAAAGTTGAAACCCTATCATGAGTATTTGCTAAATTTAGTCAGTAAGTTTAAAGTTATCCTATTCCAACACTTGTCAAGGGAGGATAACAGATTTGCTGACTCTTTAGCAACTTTATCTTCATTGATCCATTTGCCCCCTGGCATGGAATTGAGACCGATCACTGTTGAAGTTAAAGACAAACCTGCATACTGCCATCAGATCAACATTGCTACTCGACTACCCGATGGAAAGCCATGGTACACAGACGTAAAGAAAGTATTGGAAAAACAAGAATTCCCGGAAGAAGCATCGAGGAAGGAACGATAGACCCTACTAAGATTAGCATCGCAATTTATCTTGTGCGCAGGAAGTTTATACAAAAGGTCTTATGATGGGATTCATTTTTCGTGTGTTGATGAAGATCAAGCTGAACAGATAATGATTAAACTACATTCAGGAGAATGTGGCCCTCACATGAGTGGGAAAATGTTATCTAAGAAGATTATGAGACAAGGATACTATTGGCCCACGATGGAAACGGATTGTCATCGCATGGTCAAAACCTATCATAAGTACCAAATACATGCGAACCTTATACATATACCACCATCTCAATTAGTAGGTCTGACTTCACCATGGCCATTCTCAGTCTGGGGAATTGACATTATTGGTAAAATATCGCCTAAGGCATCAAATGGGCACGAATACATTCTAGTTGCCATCGATTATTTTACCAAATGGGTTGAAGCTGCCTCTTATGCTGTCCTCACTGCGTCTCGAGTTGCAAAGTTCATTCAAACAAACATCATCAGTCTATACGGGGTACCTTCAGAGTTGATCTCTGATAACGGGTCGCACTTCAAAGCTGAGGTTATCAAATTGTGTTCAAAGTTCAAAATCTCAGATCGCAAATCATCACCCTACCATCCTCAGATTAATGGAGCAGTTGAAGCAGCTTGCAAGAGTTTGAAGATAATCATCAAGAAAATGTGTTAATCACACTGGGATTAGTTAGAAAAATTACCATTCACATTAGGCGCACATCATACTTCAATGCAGTCCTCTATTGGAGCTATTCCCTACTCTCTAGTATATGATATGGAAGCAGTTTTGCTAGTTAAATTGGAAATCCTGTATTTCAAGATCTTGATGGAAAGTCAATTGCTAGAAACAGACTAGACTCGTCATTGGGTATGAAGAGTTAAACTTGATTGAAGAAAAACAACTTTGAGTTCAAACTTATCAAAGAAGAATCGCTCGCACGTTTGACATGAAGGTTAAAGTTTGCTACTTATAAGTCAAGGATTTAACCATTAGACTTCAAAGAAAACAAAGTACTTCTCCTCGACTATAGGAAGAAATCTGAACTTAATTGGAGAAATTCATCTATCAGCAAGAAAACACTACTTTGAAAAACCATCAGATTTTAAAGAAAATCGAGCACCTATCTTTGACCTTAGAGGAAAGTTCAAACCAAATTGGGGAGTGAAAGCGCCCTCGATCCGCGGGGTACGCAGATCCGCTTTTGACCCTTGAGGTTTGGGAGTCGCCACCTAGTTATTATGGTCTAGGAACCAAACTGACTCTAAAACGGATAAACACTAATCTACCACAGAAAATCTGAATCCGGGGATCATGTTACGGGGTTGGAAGGTGTTAGGCACCAACCCCGCCCGGCCAATGCCGGTCTCTACTTATTCCAAATATAACTACATCGCTAATAACAAAACCTAGATTAAAAAATAATGAAAAACCTTACCTTCGATCTGCAAAAGTACTATTCCCTCAGATCTGGTGAAAACAGCTCCTCGTACCGTACTCCTTACTTTGTTCTGTCTCCTGATCTGATTTCTGATCTCCGAGGCAAGGTATCTCCTTCTTGGATCTGGATGCTTTGAATTTGTTGTGGATTTTTGAGATGTTTTTGAAAGTTTTCTAGGTGTTTTTAGGCTAAAATCGGAGTAGGGGTGTTAGGGAAGGAGTTGGGGCTCCAAAATTAAGGTTTTGGGGAGGTTGTGGAGGCTTCTTCACCTACTTTTTCTAGGGTTTTTTCTTTGATACGAAAATAGGGTGTGGAGGCTCCTATTTATAAAGTTTTTAGAAGCATTTATGGTTTGATTAGGGTTTCTTTTAGGGTTTCAATTTGGGTTTTGACTTAGTCTTTAGGGTTTTAGGGTTTTGACTTTAGTCTTATGAGATTGACTTGATTAGTTTTAGATTAGGGTTTGGATTTAGGGTTTTGACCTTAGTCTTATGAGATTGACTTGATTAGTTTAGATTAGGGTTTTGATTTAGGGTTTTGACCTTAGTCTTATGAGATTGACTCGATTAGTACCTTGACTTCAGTCTTGCTTGATTGACTTTAATTTTGACTTCAGTTTCACTTGATTGACTTTAATACCTTGACTTCAGTCTTGCTTGATTTACTTTTAATTTTTGGAGAACCCCCTTCTATTATATCTTTAATTCTTTGGACCCCCAAATGGAGGGGTCCTTAAAGAAATATCCCACGAACCCTCAACAATTTTTCCTGAGAGTCCAATTAATCAATTTTTTAGGTTCAACTTTTTAAATTAATTTCATTGATGTTTCACTTTAATTATTTAATGTTTTATTTATTAAATTCGAATTTTTTAATTATGAAAATTGTGAAATTATCGTTTTGCCCTCGGAGAGGATTTTTTACGTTTTAAGTCATTTTTCAATGTTCCAGGATGTTTTGGAATCAGTTTTTCGTAAGGAATTCAATGGGAATGTTGGTTTTTTTCATTTATAAAGTTTTTTGTATGAAATGATCGTAAACTTTATGAGGGCTATTTTCATAATTTTGTCAAATTTTGTGAAAATTGGCGAAGGGGTTTACTTGGTTTCGATTTGTTGTTTTATGTGTTTGAACGAATTTTCCTAAGCGTAATGTAGGCTCTAAGGTTCTTTTGAGGTTAGGGGTATTTTGGTAATTTAATCATTTTTAGTGATTTTTATCGTGAAGCTTCTTTTTGGTTTGTAAGATGATGATTTCTATGTTTCTGGGATCGTATTTTCCTAGCGTAGCGTGGTTTCTAAGTTTTGTCAGTTGGAGATACCTCATCCGGATTTCTGAAACATATCTGGTAACAAAATAAAGCATTGGAATAGACATCCATCATTGGGAACCTTTGCGATCGAGTTGACGACTTGATTAATCAGGCGGATGCAAAAATGAGGTGTCTACAAATGCCCCTCTTTGGCAAAGGGTTGAAGCAAACTAGATAGCAAATCTATCTTTGTAGATTAGTGCGATATCCGAATGCCAAAGCTAGTGACAGTTCATTTTGCAGCCTGATTTAACAATTCGTCGGGGTATTCGGATCATTGAGCATAAAACTCTCCCCGAACTAGAAAAATGTCAGGTCCTTGAGCGCGAGCTCTCACTAGCACTATCAGATCCTTGAATTTTGAAAAATTCTCCTTGACTGATATAACAACTGTGCAAGTGTGTGGGCTCAAAATCTGAGATAGATTTCAAAGAGTTTGAGTTGGAAATGAGTCAAAATGAAGTAAATTTAAACTGAGCGTAAACTGAACATAAATCCAAGAAAACCCTTGGCGGCAACCGACCAAGGTCCAAGATAACCCTTAGCGGCAACTGAGCAAAATCCAAGATAACCCTTGGCGGAAACTGAGCAAAGTCCAAGATAACCCTTGGCGGCATTTGAGCAAAATCCAAGATAACCCTTGGCGGCATCTGAGTAAAATCCAAGATAACCCTTGGCGGAAACTGAGCAAAATCCAAGATAACCCTTGGCGGAAACTAAGCAAAATCCAAGATAACCCTTGGCGGCATCTAAGCAAAATCCAAGATAACCCTTGGCGGAGACTGAGCAAAATCCAAGATAACCCTTGGCGGAGACTGAGTAAAATCCAAGATAACCCTTGGCGGAAACTGAGCAAAATCCAAGATAACCCTTGGCGGCAACTGAGCAAAATCCAAGATAACCCATGGCGGCATCTGAGCAAAATCCAAGATAACCCTTGGCGGAAACTGAGCAAAGTCCAAGATAACCCTTGGCGGCATCTGAGCAAAATCCAAGATAACCCTTGGCGGGGACTGAGCAAAATCCAAGATAACCCTTGGCGGCATCTGAGCAAAATCCAAGATAACCCTTGGCGGAGACTGAGCAAAATCCAAGATAACCCTTGGCGGCAACTGAGCAAAATCTAAGATAACCCTTGGCGGAAACTGAGCAAAGTCCAAGATAACCCTTGGCGGCATCTGAGCAAAATCCAAGATAACCCTTGGCGGAGACTGAGCAAAATCCAAGATAACCCTTGGCGGCATCTGAGCAAAATCCAAGATAACCCTTGGCGGCATCTGAGCAAAATCCAAGATAACCCTTGGCGGAGACTGAGCAAAATCCAAGATAACCCTTGGCGGCATCTGAGCAAAATCCAAGATTACCCTTGGCGGAGACTGAGCAAAATCCAAGATAACCCTTGGCGGCATCTGAGCAAAATCCAAGATAACCCTTGGCGGTATCTGAGCAAAATCCAAGATAACCCTTGGCGGCAACTGAGCAAAATCCAAGATAACCCTTGGCGGAAACTGACTGAGTAAAACTGAGAACAAAGAAATAAATCTGGGAGAGAAACGATTGAAAATGAGTCTGGAGAAGAGTGGTTGAATCTAGGAATGAATAAATTTGGCACAGAATGGATGTCCTATCTCGTATGTGAGATTCAGAATGCATTTGTTTGAACCTCAAGGTTTTAAAAAAGTTTTGTAAATTTAAAATCTGAGTTTGAACCTCAAGAGTTTTTTGAAAAATTGCTATCAAGAGGGTAACCTTAAGTTTGGAATTCTCATTTTAGGATTAACATTGCTCAAAAACAAAATGTCCCTAGTTTGACAATAAACATGGCATTGAAAATAATTGAACACATCATAAAGAAGATGCCCCTTGTATAAGGAGGAAATTACATATCTAGATGAAAAAGAAAAATGCCCCTGGTATGAAGATTTGAAATATTTGATTACCACAAGCGCAATAAAGATTCAACTTTTAATTTTGATTAATTTTATTGAAGATTTTGAGTCAGGCTCAAGAAAACAAAATATTTCCTTTTGAGACTCATCATAGAATTCACCATTCTCTCCATTGGTTCACTTGGGGAAGTAAGAATTTTCAGATCGATCATAGACAAGATACTTGTGGCTTCTGAATCTATGCCTGGTTTAAGTTGAGTATTGAACTTGATTATTCAGATTTCTAACGTTTCGGCTCGAACTGCTCTCAGCTTGGGATTTCTTCTGTTTTTTTTATTGCTCTAATTTTTGCCTAGATCACCTTTCCAGGTTTTCAATCTATCGAGCTTGCTCTAACTTTTGCCTAGATCGCCTTTTCAGGTTTTCAATCTAGCGAGCTTTTTCTTTTTTTTTCTTGGCTCTGATTGTTGCCAAAGTTGTCCTTTCAGATTTTCAACTTTGCGAGCTTGCCTTAATTTTTGCCTAAGTCGCCCTTTTCGGGTTTTCAACTTAGCAGGCTTCATCATTTTTTTTTATCTTTTTTCTTTTCCTCTGACCTTCTAGAATCACTGTCTGATCATGTTCTACTACCCTCCTTGACTTTTTCACACGGTACTTAGGAGGACTTTTATAGGTAGGCTTGGGACTAGGCATAAAATGAAAGGGATTTTGAGGCTCAAAAACCCAAATGCCCTTGTGTGGCATTTCATTTAAACTTTTTCTTGAATTTTCTTCCCTATTCTTTTGAATTTTTTCTTTTTAGATTTTTTATTTATCGGGGAATCTATTTTTTATTTTGGTGTGGTCGGGCCTGAAGTAACTTCTCAGGTTGCCTACGTACCCCAAACTTTTTGGGATCAGACCAAAACGTAGTTCGGATTTTTCCCTCCCCTAGGTTAGGTGATCAGGCTAAGAAATAAAAGGCACAATTTTTCTCTTTTTGAACAAGCTGCAAAGGGGTTGAGAAAGAAGATAAAGAATTAGGTAATAGGAAAATTGATTCGGCCAAAAATGGCCTCCTTAAATATAGTACTGTTTGATTTGGTCAAGGTTGGTTGGTTCTGGTAACTCGATTCCATCATGATCTTGAAGCCTGACAGCTTTTCCTGGTAGTATCTCCTTGATGATGTACGGACCTCCCCAATTTGGTTTGAACTTCCCTCTAGGGTCAAAGATAGGTGCCCGATTCTCTTTGAGTACTAAATCCCCGACTTGTAAGTGACGAACCTTGATCTTTTTATCAAATGCACGGGCAACTCTTCTTTGATAAGCTTGCACGTGATACAAAGCTCTCAGTCGTTTTTCTTCAATCAAATTCAATTCTTCATACCGCTGGCGAACCCAATCTGTTTCTAACAACTGACTTTCCAACAAAACCCTCAGAGATGGAATTTCCATTTCAACTGGCAAGACTACTTCCATGCCATACATTAAAGAGTAGGGAGTAGCTCCAGTAGAGGATCGAATTGAAGTTCGATATGCCCATAGTGCAAATGGCAATTTTTCAGACCAATCTCGATGTGATTGACACATTTTCCTAATGATAGTCTTAAGATTCTTATTAGCTGCTTCGACTGCTCCATTAGTCTGAGGGCGGTAAGGAGATGATTTGTGGTGTGAGATTTTGAACTTTGAACACAAAGTAATAACCTCAGCTTTGAAATGTGACCCGTTATCAGAAATCAGTTCTGAAGGTACCCCGTATCGGCTGATGATGTTCGTTTGGATAAATTTTGCAACTCGAGACGCAGTGAGAACAGCATAAGAGGCAGCTTCGACCCACTTAGTAAAATAATCGATAGCAACCAAAATGTATTCATGCCCATTTGATGCTTTAGGCGATATTTTACCAATAATGTCGATTCCCCAAACTGAGAATGGCCATGGTGAAGTCAGACCAACTAATCGAGAAGGTGGCACATGTATGAGATTTGCATGTATTTGGCATTTGTGGCAGGTCTTGACCATGTGATGACAATATGTTTCCATCGTAGGCCAGTAGTACCCTTGTCTCATAATTTTCTTAGCTAACATTTTCCCACTCATGTGAGGGCCGCATTCTCCTGAATGTAGTTCAACCATTATATGTTCAGCTTGATCTTCATCGACGCACGACAAATGAATCCCATCATAAGACCTTTTGTACAAACTTCCAGCGCACAGGATGAATTGAGATGCTAATCTTAGAAGGGTTTGCCGTTCCTTTCTCGATGCTTCTTCTGGAAATTCTTGTTTTTCCAACACCTTTGTATATCTGTGTACCACGGCTTTCCATCGGGTAGTCGAGTAGCAATATCGATCTGACAGCAATATGCAGGTTTGTCTTTGACTTCAACAGTGATCGGCCTCAATTCCATGCCAGAGGGCAAATGGATCATTGAAGATAGAGTGGCTAATGAGTCAGCAAATCTATTATCTTCCCTTGACACGTGTTGAAACATAATAGCTTCAAACTTACTCACTAAGTTTAACAAATATTCATGATAAGGCTTCAGCTTTTCATCCCTAGTCTTCCATTCTTCCAATGACTGGTGTATGACAAAGGCTTAATCTCCAAAAACTTCGATTTCTGTAATGCCCAGATTCAAAGCAGCTTCAAGTCCAGCGATGCATGCCTCATATTCGACTGTGTTATTGGTATTAGAGAAAGCTAACTTAATAGCGATCGGAATGTGGCATCCTTCCGGAGAAAACAGGACTGCCCCTATTCCATACTGAAAGCGCCCTCGATCCGCGGGGTGAGCGGATTTGCTTTTGACCCTTGAGGTTTGGGAGTCGCCACCTAGTTATTGTGGTCTAGGAACCAAACTGACTCTAACATGGATAAAAAAAACTAATCTACCACAAAAAATCTGAATTCGGGGATCATGTTACGGGGTTGGAAGGTGTTAGGCACCAACCCCGCCCGGCCAATGTCGGTCTCTACTTATCCCAAATAAATCTACATCGCTAATGACAAACCTAGAAAAAAAATAATAAAAAAGCTTACCTTTGATCTACAAAAGTGCTATTCCCTCAGATCTGGTGAAAACGGCTCCTTGTACCGTGTTCCTTACTTCGTTCTATCTCCGGATCTGATTTCTGATCTCTGAGGTAAAGTATCTCATTCTTGGATCTGGGTGCTTCAAATTTATTGTGGATTTTTAGGATGTTTTTGAGAGGTTTTTGGGTGTTTTCTAGGCTAAAATCGGAGTAGGAGTGTTAGGGAAGGAGTTGGGGCTCCAAAATTAGGGTTTTGGGGAGGTTATGGAGGCTTCTTCACCTACTTTTCCTAGGGTTTTTTCTTTGATACGAAAATAGGGTGTGGAGGCTCCTATTTATAAAGTTTTTAGAAGCATTAGGGTTTGATTAGGATTTTTTTTAGGGTTTCAATTTGGGTTTTGACTTAGTCTTTAGGGTTTTAGGGTTTTGACTTTAGTCTTATGAGATTGACTTGATTAGTTTTAGATTAGGATTTGGATTTAGGGTTTTGACCTTAGTCTTATGAGATTGACTTGATTAGTTTAAATTAGGGTTTTAATTTAGGGTTTTGACTTTAGTCTTATGAGATTGACTTTAATTTTGACTTCAGTCTTGCTTGATTGACTTTAATTTTGACTTCAGTCTCACTTGATTGACCTTGACTTCAGTCTTGCTTGATTTACTTTTATTTTGACTTTGGTCTTATTTGATTGACTTTAATATCTTGACTTTAGTCTTGCTTGATTGATTTTAAATTTTTGGAGAACCCCTTTCTATTATATCTTTAATTCTTTGGACCCCCAAATGGAGGGGTCCTTAAAGAAATATCCCACGAACCCTCAACAATTTTGCCTGAGAGTCCAATTAATCGATTTTTTAGGTTCAACTTTTTAAATTAATTTCATTAATGTTTCACTTTAATTATTTAATGTTTTATTTACTAATTTCGAATTTTTTAATTATGAAAATAGTGAAATTACCGTTTTGCCCTCGGAGAGGATTTTTTACGTTTTAAGTCGTTTTTCAATGTTCCAAGATGTTTTGGAATCAGTTTTTCGTAAGGAATTCAATGGGAATGTTGGTTTTTGTCATTTATGAGGTTTTTTGTATGAAATGATCGTGAACTTTATGAGTGGTATTTTCGTAATTTTGTCAAATTTTGTGAAAATTGGCGAAGTGATTTACTTGGTTTCGATTTATTGTTTTATGTGTTTGAGTGGGTTTTCCTAAGCGTAATGCAGGCTCTAGAGTTGTTTTGATGTTAGGGGTATTTTGGTAATTTAGTGATTTTTATCGTGAAGCTTCTTTTTTATTTGCAAGATGATGATTTCTATGTTTCTGGGGTCATATTTTCCTAGCGTAGCGTGGTTTCTAAGTTTTGTCAGTTCGAGATACCTCATCCGGATTTCTGAAACATATCTGGTAACAAAATAAAGCATTGGAATAGACATCCATCATTGGGAACCTTTGCGATCGGGTGTAGACACCCCATTTTTGCATTCGCCTGATTAATCAACTCGTCAACCCGATCGCAAGGATTCCCAATGATGGATGTGTATTCCATTGCTTTACTTTGTTACCAGATTTATTTCAGAAATCCAGATGAGGTATCTCGAATTGACAAAACCTTAGAAACCACGCTACGCTAGGAAAGTACGACCCCAGAAACATAGAAATCATCATCTTGCAGACCAAAAAGAAGCTTAACGATAAAAATCACTAAAAATTACCAAATTATCGAAATACCCCTAACCTCAAAACAACCCTAGAGCCTACGTTACGCTTAGGAAAACCCATTCGAACACATAAAATGACAAATCAGAACCAAATAAATCATTTCACCAATTTTAACAGAATTTGACAAAATTACGAAAATGCCCCTCATAAAGTTCACAACCATTTCACACACAAAATTTCATAAATAACAAAAACTAATATTTCCATTGAATTCCTTACGAAAAACCGATTCTAAAACATCCTAGAACATTAAAAATCGACTTAAAACGTGAAAAGTCCTCTCCGGGGGTAAAACGGTAATTTCACAATTTTCATGATAAAAAATTCCGAAATTAATAAATAAACATTAAATAATTAAATTTAAATATTAATGAAATTAATTTAAAAAGTTGAACCTAAAAAAATCGATTAATCGGACTCTCAGGCAAAATTGTTGAGGGTTCGTGGGATATTTCTTTAAGGACCCCTCCATTTGGGGGTCCAAAGAATTAAAGAAAGAATAGAGGGGGGTTCTCCAAAAATTAAAAGTAAATCAAGAAAGACTGAAGTCAAGGTATTAAAGTCAATCAAGTGAGACTGAAGTCAAAATTAAAGTCAATTAAGCAAGACTGAAGTCAAAATATTAAAAGTCAATCAATTAAGACTAAAGTCAAAACATTAAAAGTCAATCAAATAAGACCAAAAGTCATAATAGAATTATAATTGATTAATAACTCTATCTAATAGAGTTCTAACTTAAAAATAATTCTACCTAAAACAATTCTAATTAAAACATAATTCTACCTAAAACAAGGCAAACTAAAACACAACTCTAATTAAAAGATCTCTAATTAAACACTAACTCTATCCAAATCAACCCCTAAAAACATCTATAAATAGAGGTGCTCACACCCTATTTTCGTATCAAATCATAAACCCTAAGAGAAGTAGGTCTAGAAGCTCCCCTAGCCCCCCATAAACCCTAGTTTTGGAGCCCCAACTCCTTAGCTAACATCCCTCCTTCAATTTTAGTCTAGAAAACACCCAAAAGCCTTCTAAAAACATCCCCAAATCCACAACGAACTTGAAGAGTTCAGATTCAAAAACAAGGAGATACCTTGCCTCGGAGATCCGAAGACAAATCCGGAAGCAGAACGAAGCAAGGGAGCACGGTACAAGGAGTTCTTTTTATCAGATCTGAGGGAACCAAGTCCTTGCCATCGGAAAGGTAAACTTTTTATTTTTATTTATTTTCTTATCTAGGTTTTAGCAATGTAATTTACTTGGGAATTTAGTAGAGACCGGCTTTGGCCGGGCGGGGTTGGTGCCTAACACCTTCCAACCCCGTAACTTGATCCCCGAATTCAGTTTTTTTTTTTTGTTTTAGATTAGTTTTTATCCGTTTAGAGTCATTGATCGGTTCCTAGACCGTAATAACTAGGTGGCGACTCCCAAACCTCAAGGGTCAAAAGAGGATCCGCGCACCCCGCGGATCAAGGGCGCTTTCAGTGGCGACTCCGCTGGGGACATTGAGGATCAGACTTGAAAAACCCCAAGTATGGGAGTATTGCTAACGACCTAGTTTTTTGTTTTAGTTTATTTTATTTAATTCTTTGTTAGTTTCTTTTTATTATTCGTGCATCGTTTTTATTATTTTTTTAGTACATCATTAATTATCTAATTCTATTCGGAGCACTTCGATCAAACATGTTAATCTTTATGGTTTAATCAAGGGCTATTCGGAATGACTCTAAATAATGTGAGGTCGGAAAATAACAATGGTTGGACAATGAATTTTGTTTTGTTTATTTGTTTTGTTTTTATGGGAGATTGGAAACGTGTGCATTGTTTTTTATTAAAAGAAAAAGTTTAGCATGCTGTCCATTGACAGCAAGAAGGAAAATTAAAAAAAAACATATATTAGTTTTTTTTTTTGTTTTTTTCTTCTGTTTTAGGTTCTGTCAATAGCAAGTGCTGTTTGGGGTCGGTGTGCAATAAATAATAACGTTATTTTTCAAGTTTTCACACCCCCTTAACAGCAACAACAACGCTGGTATAAGTGGTGTGTTTTAAATAAATTAATGCTTTCTTTTTCCCACATCATCTTCTTAATAGGGACTGCGCCTGGTTTCATCGTTTTTTCATTAAAAACTGATTCGGTCTCTCTGTTTCATCAATTGAAGTCAGTCTGTTTGACTCGAAAATCCACATAAAATCACTGATTTCTTTCGATTTAGAGCATAGAGTCATTGGAGACTAATGGTGGGTGGCATATTGGTAGTGAAGGTTTTTTTTTCTTTTCATCTGTATGCGAGGAAGGTTTCTTTGCTTTGATTTAATGGAAAATTCAAAGCCTCCTCCTCCAAGATGTCCTCACTGTGCTGGTCCTCTGTTCAAAGAAATAGAAACAAGTAGTTGAACTGTTTATCAGAGATAGCTTTTTTGTGATCGGTTCTGTGTGGGCGGTGCTGCAAGCACACTCCATGGATTCAACCATGCAATGCCAATTGTTCAAAAGTGGTTGCATTTCCTAGTTGGTGCTATCCCGGTTCTAGCCCAACTCGTGTTATCATCTCATCATGCAGAGATCTCTCTCATCACAGCGCTAAAATGGCAAACAATTCGTCGAAAAATCCCATGTTACAGGCTGATCTCGACGCTGATACGCTGTTATAGGCTGATCTCGACGATTAGCCTGCTGTTTTAAGCTGATCTCGACGACTAACCTACTGTTATAGGATGATCTCGACGTTTATCCTGCTGATCTCGACGATTTAACCTGCTGATCTCGACGTTAAGCTAACGTTGATCTCGACGTTAAGCTGCTGATCTCGACGTTATCCTACTGTTTTAAAACAGCAAGACCGATCTCGACATGTGCCGGATGAGTTCGATTATTGGCAGCGGCGTATAATCTGTCTCACAAAATTATCTTGGTTTTTTTAAGATCAATTTGTTTTCTAAAAAAAGGGGAAAATCAAAATAAAAAATAAAGAGTAAAAGTTTTTTTTAAAAAAAAGGGGAAGTTTAAAAAATAATGAAATTTTTTTAATGTTGCTAATGGCGACATATGCTCAAGTTGTTTTGTTTTTTGAATTTCCTTGATTGGGCTCAATTTATTTTTTTTTTTTAAAAATAAAAAATAAAAAAAATGATGAACAAAACCATCCTCTTTATTTCCTTGATCATTATTATACCCTTAATTCGAAATTCTTAGAAATTTTGAATTATTTTAGGGTCGCTCCAAAATAACCTTGATTGAACCATAAAATTTGTTGAGACTTGGAACTAGGGGCTTATTTCAATAACTCGATTTAATTATTAATTGCTAGTCGCCCTTCTAACATGCCATAATCTTGCTTGAAATAGATGTTTGATTGTGATCATAATGTCGATGTGATGTGATCGGATTGGTATTTTTAATATTCATGTGATTGGTAGTGCTTACATCGATTAAATATTCATATAATTCATGTTATAATGATTGGATTGATGGGCCCACGTGTTTGAAAAAAAAGCCCCGGGCACACCCCACCCTTGCTTTGCACACACCACATGCACGTTTACTGCTTTACTCACTTACACGTCCCATTTAGCCAACGTGGCACTAGTGCGTGGCCCGGTCTCTTCGGAGATGCGACGTCATTCATGAAACCCACAACTCCAGTCACGTACCTTAGGGTATATCGAACTGGGGCATCAATACCGTCTGATCAGGTGATTCTGAGAGACATATTGATGCACCCATGCTGGGGTGACCTGAGCCTTTGTCCTATTGTAAGCCACACAGTCACATGTCCCGATTGCCAACGTAGTACTAGTACGTGGTCGGTCCCCTCGTGGGATGCCAAACCATTTATGAAAGCTACAACTCTTGACTCGTCCCGTAAGTATAAAAGGTAATCTAAGTATATCAATTGCACTTCTTGGTCAAAACCGGTGCCTAAGCAAGATCTTGCCCCGCTGTACCCTACTGTACGAGGGGGATAGACTACGTCTATTCTAGACGAGAGGTATTTAAGTGGGCCCTTGCTCAGCATTGTGCGCCACCTCTCAACTGGAGATCAAACTGGCTCCTTTTGGCTTCAGAGAAGTGAATTGAGGTTTTAGATTATCACCTATACGGTATATCAAACCAAGTCACCACGTATCGAAAGGTATATAGGTGTGCTTGGGCAAGGGTGGCCAGATAAAAATGCATTGCACGTAGTAAGCCTAGAGTCTAGAAACCTTCCCCATAGGTCACGACTCGAACTTATCGTGGGTGTTCCCGGGTTGTTTATTGAATGAATGCCTGTTGTTGGATGAATGTATGTGAGTGATGTGAATGATGAGATCAAAGTGTATGATTGTCATCAAGGATCAAAGAAATTTTATTTTTGAAAATTAAAACGGATGCACCGACCCAGTAAAGAATCCATTCTTTTACAATAATGACCCATTCCATCCAGATCCAACAATCATGATGGACCGGGCCAGTTAAATCAAAATGGAAATCGAATTTTCAAAGAAGAGAAAGAAAATATTTTTCAAAAAAGATTATTTTCCAAAAGAAGTGTTCTTTAGAAGAAATATTTTCCAGAAAATATATTTTCCAGAAAATATTTTTCATAAGAATGAAATTTTCCAAAAGAAAATAAATTAATCTTTTACATGGACCATTGGAAGAGTACTAAAATCCTCTTTTGTGTCAAACCAGGATGTTAGTCGCCGGCGATAACCCAATCGATCAGTTAGTCAAAACAACCGTCATAGGGATGCACCCTGTAGAGAAGATCAATTTTGGGAGATTCATGTTGAGGAGTGCTCTTTACTTCCATGAGTTTGAGATAGACTGGAACCTCTTACATGCTATGGCTAAACGATGGAACCCCTACCTTCACATATTCCACATTGGGCGTATACACTTGTGCCCTACTCACGAGGATTTTTGTGGTATTATGGGGATATCCACTTCAGGACCTCTAGTCCGGCCCTCATTGAAGACCGGATATTCTGGTGCCCTCGCCACAGGATTGAATATTTCCAAAGAAGAAGCTAAGGCCCTAATCCATAACGGGAGACTGGATTTAGTACCTTTACTGGGCCCGTACCGCTCCCGCAATCATCCTATCAATGTAAAACCCGAAGCCTGGCGAGCCACTAGAGACTATCGATTATGCTTAGGAATCCTAGCCCAATACATACTGACCTCTAATAGTGATGGCCAAACTATCCCTGAGTCCATTATAGATATAGCCTCTCAACTCTCGAGGAAAGCCAACCCAGTACCCCTCATCTTAGCTGAAACCTTCTCAGGTCTAGATGCCATAAAAAATGGTGAGCGGGAAAGCTTCAAAGGAAGTCCCCACTTACTCTATATGTGGCTTTGTGATCGTCTTAAGATTGTAGATGTTCCCTCAAACCTCGAATATGGGCCAGAACACTTCTCCAAGAGAAACCTGTTAGTGCGTCACAACTCAGTCAAAGCTTGGAGTAAATGGTTAGACTCTCGCTTAGCTCGTCATATCGGTTTAAGATGTCCTTGGTGGATGACTGATCCCCCCATTCTAGGAACCAAAGGATCCTACTATGTCCGTCTGATCGGTTTAGAAGAAACATCTTTTTACCATCCTAATTTGATCCCAGAACAGTATGATGTACCCATAGAGTTATCCTTATCTCAACCCAAAGCTTTCTTTTCCCCCGAGCCTTTGACTGAAAAGTTAGTACACCTCATTGAGAAAGCATGGAACAAGCGCACCTTAGGGTATCCAGACGGACCAGCAGAATTCAGAGAGCCAGTTGTTAGAACTAAGAGGGTCAAGCCTGACAGCAATCCTGATAACCATCAAGACAAAACCAAGCGTCCATGTAAAAATAGTTCAAATCAAATTTGTTGAAAGATATTTTAATAAGAACATATTGTCAATCATTTTCAATAAAACTATCTTTCTTTTTTGAATAAATATCTCCTTTTCAAATACTCATTGTGTGAATGGATTAATTAATGGATTGGTGCACAAACCTCAATAAAATGATTCTTAAAAATGTTATCAAGGGGTTAATATCGAAATTGACTAAATCTACCTTTGATGGGGTCATATAGGATTATCATTGCGCCTAAACTCAAGCGTCCACCTCCTAGTTGGAGTCGTAAGTCCAGTCGGTTAGAAAGAACCACAGTACCAAGTCAACAAGCAGAGATGGCGTCAGAATCTGAACTCACGGAGATCCGTAAGATCTTGGCAGCCTTTGCCAATGATATCAGCAATATAAAAGGCAAGGTGGAAATGTTAGAACAGACCTCAGAATCAACGGGAATTCCCTTAGATGACCCAAAGGGAAAAAAGGTTGAAGAGAAACGTCCACTTGAAGTCTTCGAGCTCGACGGAGACGAAGAGTATGTTGATGAAAATCCGGCATTATCTAATAGAATGTCTCAATTGGAGTCAGCAATGAAGAGTATAAAGGGTATTGATGAAATCGCAGCAGGCATTGAAGCTTTGAATCGCATCCTTAGGATCCATTTGCCAGAAAAGTTTGTGATGCCTGAAATGGACAAGTTCTGTGGGACAGGGTGTGCAAAAACACATCTTAAGGTGTATGTTACCAACATGCGCACTATGGGACTCAGCGACGAATAGATGACATTATTGTTCCAAAGGACTTTATCAGGATCAGCACTACGGTGGCTAATGTCTCAAGATCCAGTTACTGTGGGTACATGGGAAAACATGTCAAAGGCTTTCTGGCATCATATAAGTACAGTACCGAGATTGAGACTTCAAGAAGGGATTTGGAAGCAACTAAACAGAAAAATGGGGAGACATTCACTGATTTCATTGGTCGCTGGAGGGCCAAGGCTTCTCAAATGTGGGATAGACCTTCGGAGAAGGAACAAGTAGCAATTATCCTAAAGAACCTCTCCCAAGGATATGCTCAACACCTAGTGGCCCAATACCTCCCTACATTTGAATCCTTGTTGCAAGCCGGGAGCCAACTTGAGGATGCGTTTGCCTCTGGGATCCTTTCTAACCCCTCAGATAACAAGCCTAAGAAACCATATGTTCCCAAACCCAACATCAACCATACTTACATCGCCAATACCTCAGTTACCCCGACTCAACCCCCAGCCCGGAATAATAACCAGGTTCACCCGAGTCAACCTCGAACTCCGCGTCAATTTACCAATCTAGGGATGACCCTTACCGTAGCTTTGCACAAACTGTTGAAGAAAGGTTTGCTTACCCCGATTCAACCCCGACCTTTACCAAATCCCTTGCCAGCCGGACACAACCCCAACTTATTCTGTGAATTTCATCAAAATCCTGGCCATCACACGGATCGATGTATCACCCTGCGCCATGCAATTCAAAACCTTATTGATAACAAAAAGATCACGATCCCTAGCGCACCAAATGTCACCACTAATCCACTACCTGCTTATCAACCTCCACCAACCCTGAACATGGTTTCTCACACCCCATTACCATTCGACCCTGTTTCTCTGATCCATCCAATCCGAGTTAAACCACCCAGTTACCCCCTTGCCGGGATAGCCTTCACTGATGAGGTTTTCACTACAAACTATGAACCGTTTGATTTAACCTCGGATGATACCTATTGTTTATCCCCGCCTCGTTACGATAGTCCCGCGTTCACTAGTTACCTATTGGCCCAGATGAAGCTGAAAAATCCTGTATCTTTAACAGACGAAGATCCATACGTGTTGACTGAAGAAGATGAGCCCTTCTCCCTTTTCTGTGATGAAGTTAGACATATGACTCGAGGTGGTAGAGTTTTTAAGCCACAAGAACTCTGTGTTGAAAATGCTGCAGTCCTGGCAAGAAAAGAAGGAGAAGATCCCACTAAGGAAAGCATCGAAGAGGATAACTCCGTGATCAAACAGTTGAAAAAATCAGGGGCTAATATCTCAGTATGGGGTTTACTCATGGCTTCCACTGCTCATAGGGAGGCTGTTCTCAAAGCACTAAACACAACCCAAGTCTCCCTTGATACTTCTCCAGATCAGCTAGCCAGTATAGTGGGGGCAACTTACGTGGAGAATATTCTATCCTTCTCGGACTCAGATCTCCCAAAAGAAGGGGCAAGCCATACTAAGCCACTGCACATTACAGTTGACTGTAACGGAATGAGGGTACCTTTAGTTTTGATTGATAACGGGAGTGCACTAAATGTTTGCCCGCTGAAAACGGCTACTTGTCTCGGATTTAAGGCTGAAGATCTCAAACCTACTAATCAAGGTGTTAGAGCTTACGATAACACCAAGAGAGATGTATTGGGAATTTTGCACCTTCGGCTGTCCACAGGCATAGCTGAATTTCCTGTGGAATTTCAGGTTATTGATATCCAGTCCTCTTTCAATCTACTGTTAGGGAGACCATGGTTACACCAGATTAAAGCCATCCCTTCTACGCTACACCAGAAGGTCAAATTTATCAAGGATGGGCTGGTAATTACTCTTCATGGAGATGCTGAAATTGTAGGGATCATAAATAATACTGAGGCTAAGGATAAGCCGTTGCTTGAGATTCAACCAGAACAACAGGGAGTAGAGCTCAGTGGGTTCGAGTTTGAAAAGGTATGCTCAGTCCAATGGGATCAAGCCATGAAGGAGTATTTTCAATGGAAAATACCTATAATTGTTGCATGGCCAATATATTCAAGAAAATGAGATTCTTCCCTGGTATGGGCTTAGGTCGCAAACAGCAAGGTATTAAAGAGGCACCATTAATTAAAGAGGCCATCGGCACATTCGGACTAGGATATAAGCCTACTAAGGAAGATTGGGCCCAATATTGGAAGACAAAACGGGATGAGGCCATTGCTAAAAGGCAAAGGCGTACCACAGAAGCCCTATCGAAAGACCCTCAATGGTTACTTTGTGAAAGAAGGAGAAGACTTCCGCTACTGTGGGTTCCCAGAGCCATTTATTGTTCACATCACAGGTACTCGTCTGCCGGGGTTTGAAATTTTCTTTGGCATGGAACGGCCCGAAGAGGAAGCAAGCATAGAAGTTAAGGAGAAGAAGGTTGAAGACTGGCAACTCGATCTGGACTCCCTCAACATCGATCAGCTATTCATTGAAGATCATAGTATCTTAGTGTTATCAGTTGGGAAAGGAATCCCAAATCCTCAGTCTGTAATCAAACCCGCTGTTGGGTCTCTATCAAATTATCATGTAGTCAGTCCTGTGTTGCATGTCAAGGCTGGGTCTGTCGATCCCATTAGTCCTGTTCAGTCTGACATGCCAGTTGAGTCATTTATTTCTGTTGAGTCGAGTAAGTTAGTTGTTTCTGCTGAGTCTGTTATTTCTAGGGAGTCTGTTTTTCCTGCTGAGTCGAGTGAGTCTGTCCAGTCTGCAATGAGTCCTGTTACCCCATCTCTTTTAGTGAAATGAAAGAAATTTTTGATTACCCCGAGCGCAATAATAATTCAACTAATAATCTGGCTTCGGAGGGAGAGTCTTCTGACGAAGAACCTCCCCCTGAAATAATCAAATTACTTAAACAAGAAGAGGAACGTCAGGCTCAACCTCTAATAGAGGAAGTAGAGGTTATCAACCTCGGAACAAAAGAAAGTCCTCAAGAAATTCGTATAGGGGTCACTTTATCTCCCGATGAACGCAAAGGGATAGTAGATTTACTCAGAAAGTTCAAAGACGTGTTCGCGTGGTCTTACGAGGATATGCCGGGAGTAAGCACAGATATTGTCCAACATCGGATTCCGTTATATCCTGATGCTCGACCAATCAAACAGAAACTTCGACGTATGAAGCCGGAATGGGCTTTGAAAATCAAAGAAGAAGTTACGAAGCAGATTAACGCTGGATTTTTGGAAGTAGTAGAATACCCTGAGTGGATTGCCAATGTCGTCCCGGTGCCGAAAAAGGATGGAAAAGTTAGAATGTGTGTGGATTTTAGAGACTTAAACAAAGCAAGCCCAAAGGATAGTTTCCCTTTACCACACATAGATGTTCTAGTAGACAGTACAGCAGGACACGCGTTGTTGTCCTTCATGGATGGTTTTCAGGGTACAATCAGATAAAGATGGATCCTCGAGATATGCAAAAGACGTCGTTCATCACACAGTGGGGGACCTTCTGCTACAAGGTCATGCCTTTTGGTTTGAAGAACGCTGGAGCTACCTATCAAAGAGCAGCCACGACTTTACTACATGACATGATACACAAAGAGGTCGAAGTCTATGTAGATGATATGATAGTCAAATCCAAAGAACGACTAGGGCATGTTACTGCGTTAGAAAATTTCTCACAAGGATTCAAAAGTACCAACTCCGCCTCAACCCACAGAAATGTGTATTCGGAGTAACTTCTGGAAAGCTGTTGGGATTTGTAGTCAGTCAGAGAGGAATCGAAGTAGACCCTGTAAAGATTAAAGCTATCCAAGAGATGCCACCGCCCGAGACTGAAAAATAGATTCGAGGTTTTCTGGGCAGAATCCAGTATGTTAGCAGGTTCATCGCTCAACTCACCAATGTCTGCGAACCTATTTTCAAGCTTCTCAAGAAGAATGAACCAACAGTTTGGAATGAGCAATGTCAAAAGGCTTTCGACCAAGTCAAGGAGTATCTCTTAAACCCACCTATTTTGGTTCCACCTACACCGGGTGAACCACTTCTTCTTTATCTGTCAGTCACAGAAGAAGCTATGGGATGCATGCTTGCACAGTATGACAAAGATACTCGCAAAGAAAGGGCCATCTACTACATCAGTAAGAAGATGTTAGAATATGAACGAAATATTCATCCTTGGAGAAAACTGCTTAGCATTGGTATGGGCTACTCAGAGACTCCGGCATTATATGCTGTCTCATTCAATTATCCTGTTATCTCGGATGGATCCTCTCAAGTATCTTTTTGAGAAACCGGCGTTAACAGGGAGAACCGCACGATGGTTACTGTTGCTATCAGAGTTTGACATCACGCATGTTACACAGAAATCCATCAAGGGGAGAGCTGTAGCAGAATACTTGGCAGATCACCCTGTAGTAGAAGGAATAAGGCCTGTCGATCAATTTCCAGATGAGAACATCTTGCATGTTAAGAAGAACCGCAGAACCAAACATGGCAGTTATACTTTGATGGAGCGGCCAATCAAAATGGGTATGGAATAGGGGCAGTCTTGTTATCTCCAGAAGGGTGTCATATTCCTATCGCTATTAAGTTAGCTTTTCGAACACTAATAACACGGCTGAATATGAGGCGTGCATCGCAGGGCTCGAAGCTGCTTTGAACCTGGGCATTACAGAAATTGAGGTTTTCGGGGATTCGGCCTTGGTCATACATCAGTCATTGGAAGAATGGAAGACTAGGGATGAAAAGTTGAAACCCTATCATGAGTATTTGCTAAACTTAGTCAGTAAGTTTAAAGCTATCCTGTTCCAGCACCTGTCAAGGGAAGATAACAGATTTGCTGACTCCTTAGCAACTTTATCTTCAATGATCCATTTGCCCCCTGGCATGGAATTGAGGCCAATCACGGTTGAAGTCAAAAATAAACCCGCATACTGCCATCAGATCAACATTGCTACTCGACTACCCGATGGAAAGCCATGGTACACAGACATAAAGAAAGTGTTGGAAAAACAAGAATTCCCGGAAGAAGCATCGAGGAAAGAACGACAGACCCTACTAAGATTAGCGTCTCAATTTATCCTGTGCGCAGGAAGCTTATACAAAAGGTCTTATGATGGGATTCACTTGTCGTGTGTTGATGAAGATCAAGCTGAACAGATAATGATTGAACTACATTCAGGAGAATGTGGCCCTCACATGAGTGGGAAAATGTTAGCCAAGAAGATTATGAGACAAGGATACTACTGGCCCACGATGGAAACAGATTGTCATCACATGGTCAAAACTTGTCATAAGTGCCAAATACATGCGAACTTGATACATGTGCCACCATCTCAATTAGTGGGTCTGACCTCACCATGGCCTTTCTCAGTTTGGGGAATTGACATTATTGGTAAAATATCACCTAAGGCATCGAACGGGCACGAATACATCCTGGTTGCCATCGATTATTTTACCAAATGGGTTGAAGCTGCCTCTTATGCTGTCCTCACTGCGTCTCGAGTTGCAAAGTTTATTCAAACGAACATCATTAGTCGATACGGAGTACCTTCAGAGTTGATATCCGATAATGGGTCGCACTTCAAAGCTGAGGTTATCAAATTGTGTTCAAAGTTTAAAATCTCACACCATAAATCATCTCCTTACCGACCTCAGACTAACGGAGCAGTCGAAGCAGCTAATAAGAATATTAAGACTATCCTCAGGAAAATGTGCCAATCACATCGAGATTGGTCAAAAAAACTGCCATTTGCATTATGGACATATCGAACCTCAATTCGATCCTCCACTGGAGCTACTCCCTACTCCTTAGTGTATGGCATGGAAGCAGTCTTGCCAGTTGAAATGGAGATTCCATCTCTCAGGATTTTGTTAGAAAGTCAGTTGTCAGAAGCAGATTGGGTTCGTCAAAGGTATGAAGAGTTGAATTTGATCGAGGAAAAACGACTGAGAGCGTTGTATCACGTGCAAGCTTATCAAAGAAGAGTCGCCCGTGTATTTGACAAGAAAATCAAGGCCCGTCACTTACAAGTCGGGGATTTAGTACTCAAAGAGAACAGGGCACCGATTTTTGATCCCAGGGGGAAGTTCAAACCAAATTGGGGAGGTCCGTTCATCATCAAAGAAATATTACCAGGAAAAGCTGTCAAACTTCAAGATCATGATGGAATCGAATTACCAGAACCAACCAACCTTGACCAAGTCAAACGGTACTACATTTAAGGAGGCCATCTTTGGCCGAATCAATTTCCTTGCTACCCAAGTTCATTATCTCCTTTCTCAGCCTTTTGCAGCCTTTTTTATATTGTGCCTTGTATTTCTTAGCCCGATCACCTAACCTAGGGGAGGGAAGTTCGAACTACGTTTTGGTCTGATCCCAAAATTCTGGGGTACGTAGGCAACCTGAGAAGTTACTTCAGGCCCGACCACATCAATAAAAAAAATCTATTTCCCCACAAAATAAAAAAAAAAATCAAAAAAAAAAAAAATTCAAAAAGAAAAGAAAATCATTCAAAATGGGAAGAAAATTCAAGAAAAAGTTTAAAGGAAATGCCACACAAGGGGCATTTGGGTTTTTGAGCCTCAAAATCCCTTTCTTTTTATACCCAGTCCTAAGCCTACCTATAAAAGTCCTCCTAAGTACCGTGTGAAAAGTCAAGGAAGATAGCAAAGCATGATCAGACAGCAACTCCAGAAGTTCAGAGGAGAAAAAGAAGATAAAAAAATGATGAAGCCTGCTAAGTTGAAAACCCGAAAAGGGCGACTTAGGCAAAAATTAAGGCAAGCTCGCAAGGTTGAAAATCTGAAAGGACAACTTTGGCAACAATCAGAGCAAAGAAAAAAAAAAGCGCTCGCTAGATCGAAAACCTGAAAAGGCGATCTATCTAGGCAAAAGCTAGAGCAAGCTCGCTAGATTGAAAACCTGAAAAGGCGATCTAGGCAAAAGTTAGAGCACAAAGAAAAAAACAGAAGAAAATCCCAAGCTGAGAGCGGTCCGAGCTGAAACATCAGAAGTCCGAATAATCAAGTTCAATACTTAGCTTAAACCAGGCATAGACTCAGAAGCCACAAGTATCTTGTCTACGATCGATCTGAAAATGTTTACTCCCCAAGTGAACCAAGGGAGATAAGGGTGAATTCTATGATGAATCTCGAAAGGAAATAATTTTGTACTCTTGAGCCTGACTCAAAACCTTCAATAAAATTAATCAAAATTAAAAGTTGAGTCTTTATTGCGCTTGTGGTAATCAATTATTTCAAACCTTCATACAAGGGGCATTTTCTTTCTTTTTTAATGTAACTTTTCCCCCTTATACTAGGGGCATTTTTTTATGATGATGTGTTCAATTATTTTCAAGGCCATGGTCATTGTCAAACTAGGGGCATTTTGTCTTCGAGCAATGTTAATCCTAAAAAATAATAGGAACCCCAAACTTAAGGTTACCCTCTTGATAACAGTTTTTGAAAAAAACTTTTGAGGTTCAAAAGAAATAAAAACTCAGGTTTTTAATTCATAAAACTTTTTGATAAATCCTTGAGGTTCAAACAAAAGCATTTGGATCTCACATAGGAGATATAACATTCTTTCGTTCTCCAGATTTTTTTCCAGATTCAATCATTCTTGGAATCATCATTTCTCTTCCAGATTTTCTTCGTTCTTCCGGTCGTTCTAATCAATTTTCTCCAAAATTCATTCATTCCTCTGCCAGTTTTGCTCAGTTTCCGCCAAGGGTTATCTTGGATTTTGCTCAGTTACCGCCAAGGGTTAACTTGGATTTTGCTCAGTTTCCGCCAAGGGTTATCTTGGATTTTGCTCAGTTGCCGCCAAGGGTTATCTTGGATTTTGCTCAGTCTCCGCCAAGGGTTATCTTGGATTTTGCTCAGTTGCCGCCAAGGGTTATCTTGGATTTTGCTCAGTTGCCGCCAAGGGTTATCTTGGATTTTGCTCAGTCTCCGCCAAGGGTTATCTTGGATTTTGCTCAGTGCCGCCAAGGGTTATCTTGGATTTTGCTCAGTTTCCGCCAAGGGTTAACTTGGATTTTACTCAGTCTCCGCCAAGGGTTATCTTGGATTTTGCTCAGTTGACGCCAAGGGTTATCTTGGATTTTGCTCAGTTGACGCCAAGGGTTAACTTGGATTTTGTTCAGTTTCCGCCAAGGGTTATCTTGGATTTTGTTCAGTTGCCGCCAAGGGTTTATCTTGGATTTTGCTCAGTCTCCGCCAAGGGTTATCTTGGATTTTGCTCAGTTGCCGCCAAGGGTTATCTTGGATTTTGCTCAGTTATCGTCAAGGGTTTTCTCGAAATTTTACTCAAATTATGCTCAGTTTATGCTCAATCTATGCTCAATTTATGCTCAGGTTTTACTCAATTTTCACAACGCACACAGTTGCACATTTGCGCTTTTTAGTCAGGGAGAATTCTTTTAAATTCAAGGATCTGACACCGTCAGTGAGAGTTTGCGCTCAAGGACCTGACCACCTTTTTTGATTCGGGGAGAGCTTTACCCTCAAGGATCCGAACACCCCGACAAATTGCTAAATCAGGCAGCAAAATGAAATGTCACTAGCTTTGGCATTCAGATATCGCACTATCTACCAAAATAGATTTGCTATCTAGTTTGCTTCAACCCTCTGCCAAAGAGGGGCATCTGTAGACACCCAATTTTTGCATCCGCCTGATTAATCAACTCGTCAACCCGATCGCAAGGATTCCCAATGATGGATGTGTATTCCATTGCTTTACTTTGTTACCAGATTTGTTTTAGAAATCCAGATGAGGTATCTCGAATTGACAAAACCTTAGAAACCACGCTACGCTAGGAAAGTACGACCCCAGAAACATAGAAATCATCATCTTGCAGACCAAAAAGAAGCTTCACGATAAAAATCACTAAAAATTACCAAATTACCGAAATACCCCTAACCTCAAAACAACCCTAGAGCCTACGTTACGCTTAGGAAAACCCATTCGAACACATAAAATGACAAATCGGAACCAAATAAATCATTTCACCAATTTTAACAGAATTTGACAAAATTACAAAAATGCCCCTCATAAAATTCACAACCATTTCACACAAAAAATTTCATAAATAACAAAAACTAATATTTCCATTGAATTCCTTACGAAAAACCGATTCTAAAACATCCTAGAACATTAAAAACCGACTTAAAACGTGAAAAGTCCTCTCCGGGGGTAAAACGGTAATTTCACAAATTTCATGATAAAAAATTTCGAAATTAATAAATAAAACATTAAATAATTAAATTTAAACATTAATGAAATTAATTTAAAAAGTTGAACCTAAAAAAATCGATTAATCGGACTCTCAGGCAAAATTGTTGAGGGTTCGTGGGATATTTCTTTAAGGACCCCTCCATTTGGGGGTCCAAAGAATTAAAGAAAGAATAGAGAGGGGTTCTCCAAAAATTAAAAGTAAATCAAGCAAGACTGAAGTCAAGGTATTAAAGTCAATCAAGTGAGACTGAAGTCAAAATTAAAGTCAATTAAGCAAGACTGAAGTCAAAATATTAAAAGTCAATCAATTAAAACTAAAGTCAAAACATTAAAAGTCAATCAAATAAGACCAAAAGTCATAATAGAATTATAATTGATTAATAACTCTATCTAATAGAGTTCTAACTTAAAAATAATTCTACCTAAAACAATTCTAATTAAAACACAATTCTAACCCTAAAACAAGTCAAACTAAAACACAACTCTAATTAAAAGATCTCTAATTAAACACTAACTCTATCCAAATCAACCCCTAAAAACATCTATAAATAGAGGTGCTCACACCCTATTTTCGTATCAAATCATAAACCCTAAGAGAAGTAGGTCTAGAAGCTCCCCTAGCCCCCCATAAACCCTAGTTTTGGAGCCCCAACCCCTTAGCTAACATCCCTCCTTCAATTTTAGTCTAGAAAACACCCAAAAGCCTTCTAAAAACATCCCCAAATCCGCAACGAACTTGAAGAGTTCAGATTCAAAAATAAGGAGATACCTTGCGTCGGAGATCCGAGGTCAAATCCGGAAGCAGAACGAAGCAAGGGAGCACGGTACAAGGAGTTCTTTTTGTCAGATCTGAGGGAACCAAGTCCTTGCCATCGGAAAGGTAACCTTTTTATTTTTATTTATTTTCTTATCTAGGTTTTAGCAATGTAATTTACTTGGGAATTTAGTAGAGACCGGCTTTGGCCGGGCGGGGTTGGTGCCTAACACCTTCCAACCCCGTAACTTGATCCCCGAATTCAGTTTTTTTTTGTTTTAGATTAGTTTTTATCCGTTTAGAGTCATTGATCGGTTCCTAGACCGTAATAACTAGGTGGCGACTCCCAAACCTCAAGGGTCAAAAGCGGATCCGCGCACCCCGCGGATCGAGGGCGCTTTCATCGGGTCGACGACTTGATTAATTAGGCGGATGCAAAAATGGGGTGTCTACAGATGCCCCTCTTTGGCAGAGGGTTGAAGCAAACTAGATAGCAAATCTATCTTTGTAGATTAGTGCGATATCCGAATGCCAAAGCTAGTGACAGTTCATTTTGCAGCCTGATTTAACAATTCGTCGGGGTATTCGGATCATTGAGCATGAAACTCTCCCCGAACTAGAAAAATGTCAGGTCCTTGAGCGCGAGCTCTCACTGGCAGTGTCAGATCTTTGAATTTTAAAAAATTCTCCTTGACTGATATAACAACTGTGCAAGTATGTGGGCTCAAAATCTGAGATAGATTTCAAAGAGTTTGAGTTAGAAATGAGTCAAAATGAAGTAAATTTAAACTGAGCGTAAACTGAGCATAAATCCAAGAAAACCCTTGGCGGCAACCGAGCAAGGTCCAAGATAACCCTTGGCGGCAACTGAGCAAGATCCAAGATAACCCTTGGCGGCATCTAAGCAAAATCCAAGATAACCCTTGGCGGCATCTGAGCAAAATCCAAGATAACCCTTGGCGGAGACTGAGCAAAATCCAAGACAACCCTTGGCGGCATCTGAGCAAAATCCAAGATAACCCTTGGCGGAAACTGAGCAAAATCCAAGTTAACCCTTGGCGGAAACTGAGCAAAATCCAAGATAACCCTTGGCGGAATCTGAGCATAGTTCCGAGAAAACCCTCGGTGGCATCTGAGCATAATTCCAAGAAAACCATTGGCGGAAACTGAGCAAAATCCAAGATAACCCTTGGCGGGAACTGAGCAAAATCCAAGTTAACCCTTGGCGGCAACTGAGCAAAATCCAAGATAACCCTTGGCGGAGACTGAGCAAAATCCAAGATAACCCTTGGCGGAGACTGAGCAAAATCAAAGATAACCCTTGGCGGAAATTGAGCAAAATCCAAGTTAACCCTTAGCGGAAACTGAGCAAAATCCAAGATAACCCTTGGCGGCAACTGAGCAAAATTCAAGATAACCCTTGGCGGAAACTGAGCAAAATCCAAGTTAACCCTTGGCGGAAACTGAGCAAAATCCAAGATAACCCTTGGCGGAGACTGAGCAAAATCAAAGATAACCCTTGGCGGCAACTGAGCAAAATCCAAGATAACCCTTGGCAGAAACTGAGCAAAATCCAAGTTAACCCTTGGAGGAAACTGAGCAAAATCCAAGATAACCCTTGGCGGAATCTGAGCATAGTTCCGAGAAAACCCTCGGCGGCATCTGAGCATAATTCCAAGAAAACCCTTGGCGGCATCTGAGCATAGTTCCGAGAAAACCCTCGGCGGTATCTGAGCATAATTCCAAGAAAACCCTTGGCGGCATCTGAGCATAGTTCCGAGAAAACCCTCGGCGGTATCTGAGCATAATTCCAAGAAAACCCTTGGCGGCAACTGAGCAAAATCCAAGATAACCCTTGGCGGCATCTGAGCAAAATCCAAGATATCCCTTGGCGGCATCTGAGCAAAATCCAAGATGACCCTTGGCGGCAACTGAGCAAAATCCAAGATGACCCTTGGCGGCATCTGAGCAAAATCCAAGATAACCCTTGGCGGCAACTGAACAAAATCCAAGATAACCCTTGGCGGAAACTGAGTAAAATCCAAGATAACCCTTGGCGGCATCTGAGCAAAATTGGCGAAGGAATGAAAGACTTTTGGGAAAGAATGAATGAATTTGAAAAAGACTGATCAGAGTGAATTGAATAAATCTGGAAGATACTGAATCTGGAAGAGAAATGATCGAATCCAAGAATGATTGGATCTAGGAATGATTGGATCTGGGAATACCATATTAGTTGATCTCTGGACGCAGTCAAATGTGAGATCCGAAGTGCTTTTGTTTGAACCTCAAGGATTTATCCAAAAGTTTTATGAATTTAAAACCTGAGTTTTTATTTCTTTTGAACCTCAAGAGTTTTTTGAAGAACTGTTATCAAGAGGGTAACCTTAAGTTTGGATTTCTCATTATTTTTTTTAGGATTAACATTGTTCAAGAACAAAATGTCCCTAGTTTGATAATAAACATGGCATTGAACACATCATTAAAAAATGCCCCTAGTATAAGGGGGGAAATTACATATCTAGAGGAAAAAGAAAAAATGCCCCTTGTATGAAGGTTTCAAATATTTGATTACCACAAGCGCAATAAAGATCCAACTTTTAATTTTGATTAATTTTATTAAAGATTTTGAGTCAGGCTCAAGAGAACAAAATATTTCCTTTTGAGACTCATCATAGAATTCACCATTCTCTCCATTGGTTCACTTGGGGAAGTAAGAATTTTCAGATCGATCGTAGACAAGATACTTGTGGCTTCTGAATCTATGCCTGGTTTAAGCTGAGTATTGAACTTGATTATTCGGATTTCTGATGTTTCAGCTCGAATTGTTCTCAGCTTGGGATTTTCTTCTGTTTTTATTTTTTATTGCTCTAACTTTTGCTTAGATCGCCTTTCCAGGTTTTCAATCTATCGAGCTTGCTCTAACTTTTGCCTAGATCGCCTTTTCAGGTTTTCAATCTAGCGAGCTTGCTCTAACTTTTGCCTTGATCGCCTTTTCAGGTTTTCAATCTAGCGAGCTTTTTCTTTTTTCTTGACTCTGATTGTTGTCAAAGTTGTCCTTTCAGATTTTTTAACTTTGCGAGCTTGCCTTAATTTTTGCCTAAGTCGCCCTTTTCGGATTTTCAACTTAGCAGGCTTCATCATTTTTTTTTTATCTTTTTCTTTTCCTCTAACCTTCTAGAATGACTGTCTGATCATGTTCTACTACCTTCCTTGACCTTTTCACACGGTACTTAGGAGGACTTTTATAGGTAGGCTTGGGACTAGGCATATAATGAAAGGGATTTTGAGGCTCAAAAACCCAAATGCCCCTTGTGTGGTATTTTATTTAAACTTTTTCTTGAATTTTCTTCCCCATTCTTTTGAATTTTTTCTTTTTAGATTTTTTCTTCATCGGGGAATCTATTTTTTTATTTTGGTGTGGTCGGGCCTGAAGTAACTTCTCAGGTTGCCTACGTACCCCAAATTTTTGGGATCAGACCAAAACGTAGTTCGGATTTTCCCTCCCCTAGGTTAGGTGATCGGGCTGAGAAAGAAAAAGGCATCATTTTTTTTGAAAAGACTGCAAAGGGCTGAGAAAAGAGATAATGAACTGGGTAGCAGGAAATTGATTCGGCCAAAGATGGCCTCCTTAAATGTAGTACCGTTTGATCCGGTCAAGGTTGGTTGACTCTGGTAGTTCACTTTCATCATGATCTTGAAGTCTGACGACTTTTCCAAACAGTATTTCCTTAATGAATGAATTTCTCCAATTGGGTTCAGACTTTCTCCTATAGTCGAGGAGGAGTGTTCAATTTTCTTTGAAGTCTGATAGTTAAATCCTTGACTTGTAAATGATGAGCTTTGACCTTTTTGTTAAATGCACGGGTGACTCTTCTTAGATAAGCTTGCACATGGTACAGGGCTTTAACTCGTTTTATTCGATCAAGTTTAATTCTTCATACTGCTGACGAACCCAATCTGTTTCTAACAAATGATTTTCCAACAAGACCCTGAGAGACGAAATTTCCATTTCAACTGGCAAGACAGCTTCCATGCCATATACTAAGGAGTAGGGAGTAGCTTCAGTAGAGGATCGAATTGAAGTTCGATATGTCCATAGCGTAAATGATAATTTTTCTGACCAATCTCGATGTGATTGACACATTTTCCTGATGATAGTCTTGAGACTCTTAACTGCTTCAAACGTTCCATTGATCTGAGGACGGTAGGGGGATGATTTGTACTTCCGGATCTTCAACTTTAAACATAGAGTAATGATTTATGCTTTGAAGTACGACCCATTATCAGAGATCAGTTCAAAAGGTACCCCCATATCGACTGATAATATGTGATTTGAAACTCAAGATGTAGTAAGGATAGTGCTGATACATTTTATAACATCTTCTTTGATTCCATCGATATAGACGAGTATCTATTCTGTGTTGAACAACACCCAAGCTTATACCTAACATACCCTCATATGATCACACGAACAAATCTTCTAAAATTTCTGAGTAAATTCATTATCCCCTCGTGTTCCTTTAGGGATAAGATGGTTTCTATTTGAATTTCTTTAGGAATTATTTTTTATTTCGAGGTCAAAGACCTTTCCTTTCTCGATTAAAGGTTGAGTCCGACTCTTATCTTCTTGTTCAGAAACGAAATCTATCAAATTATTAGTTAATTCGTTAATGCGCTCGAGGTATTCAAAAATTTCCTTTATCCGATCAATTTCAGATGGGACAACAGACACCTCTATAGACTCGATGAACTAACTTGACTCAATAGGAAATAGTAGACTCAATCTAAGGAAAACATGACCTTGCTGGAAAAAGGGACTCGAGCTAACCCAAATGACTCTTGAAAACTCAAGATAAGTACTCATACGAGTTTGATTAGGACTGAGGACTGAGATATTGCTTATAACCGGTAGGATTGAAGCACTATGATCTTTAAAGAACAACTGGACGATGTTGAAAAATTTTGAGGTCATTTCTGACTGTTTGACTTGATATTGACGTTTACTCTAACTGACCGGATTTACAGCCCTACTAGACGATAGACAATTGAGCTTAAATACAATGATAACCCTTAAACCTCTTTGAAGGTGAATTTAACCAATTTCAGTGTCAGCCCCTTGATAACATTTTAAATGAACCCTGAGATTTTATTGAATTTTGTGCACCAATCCATTAAAAAATTCATCCATTCAATGATTATTCAGAAGAAAAATAATTATGTTGCACTCTTGAAAAATATTGGAAAATAATGTTTTTATTTCACAAATCTGATTATTTTTTACAACATTTTTTGGTAGTTTTCCAAGGTCCATAAAAACTTTTCATGCAAAAATAGATCTTTTGCAAATTATTTTTCCTTCTTTTTCTTTTCTTTTGGAAAACATTTTCTTCTGGAAAATATTTTTTCTCTGGAAAATAGTTTTTTATTTGGAAAGTATCTTCTCTTGGAAAATATTTTTTGGAAAACGTTTTTTCTTAGAAAACATTTTTTTTAGAGAATAATACTTTTTTTGGATAACACTTCTTTTGGAAAATATTTTTTCTGGAAAATACTTTCCCTTTGTAAACTATTTTTCTTCTTTGAAAATTTGATTTCTATTTTGATTTAAATGGCCCGGTCCATCAGAATTGTTGGATCTAGTTGGGCTGGGTCATTTGCAAGAGATGGATTTTTTATTGGGTCGGTGCACCCATTTTGATTTTCAAAAATAACATTTTTTATCCTTGAGGACAATCATACACTCTGATCTCATCATTCACATACATCCATTTCATCATTCACATGCATTCTGATATCATCATTCACATACATTCATATCAATCACAAAGTCTCATAAGATTCCATTCAATGAACAACCCGGGAACACCCACGATAAGTTCGAGTCGTGACCTACTGAGAAGGTTTCTAGACTCTTAGCTTACTACGTGCAATGCATTTTTATCTGGCCACCCTTGCCCAAGCACACATATATACCTTTCGATACGTGGTGACTTGGTTTGATATACCGTATAGGTGATAATCTAAAACCTCAATTCACTTCTCTGAAGCCAAAAACAACCAGTTTGATCTCCAGTTGAGAGGTGGCGCACAATGCTGAGTAAGGGCCCACTTAAATACCTCTCGTCTAGAATAGACGTAGTCTATCCCCCTCGTACAGTAGAGTACAGCGGGGCAAGATCTGCTTAGGCACCGGTTTTGACCAAGAAGTGCAATTGATACACTTAGATTATCTTTTATACCTACGGGTACGAGTCAAGGGTTGTAGCTTTCATAAATGGTTTGGCATCCCACGAGGGGACGGACCACGTACTAGTACTACGTTGGCAATCAGGACATGTGACTGTGTGGCTCACAATAGGTCAAAGGCTCAGGTCGCTCCAGCCTGGGTGCATCAATATACCTCTCAGAATCACCTGATCAGATGGTATTGATGCCCCCAGTTTGATATACCCTAAGGTACGTGATTGGAGTTGTGGTTTTCATGAATGACGTCGCATCTCCTAAGAGACCGGGCCACGCACTAGTGCCACGTTGGCTATATGGGACGTGTAAGTGGGTAAAACAGTAAACGTGCTTGTGGTGTGTGCAAAACAGGGTGGGGTGTGCCTGTGGCCTTTTTCAAACACGTGGGCCCATGGGCCAGATTATGTCATCACATATGGATATCAAATGAATATTGATCAAGAAAATAATCCCAAACCCATCACATCGAAATTAAGATGAAATCAAACACATCACAAATATATCTTTCAAGATCATGGCAAATCAATTAATGAGCATGGCATATAATAATTGATCAAATAAACATTGCAATAGGCAGAATTTTTATAATTTTTAAGGTCCAATCAATGATCACTTTTGGGTTGTCCAAAATAAATCGAGATTCCAATAGGTGTTACATTGATGATAGAGTGACAATGGTTGAGATGAGCTCACTCTCAAGAACATTAATTGTGCCAACATTAGATAAATTCAAATTTTCTGTGAATTAGGAAAATACAATCTGAACTTGCATCGATGATATCTAAGACTCCCGATAACGAAATCGAGTGAACTCAAGTTCTAAATTAATCTACTCGATGAGATCTACATTTTATTAATAGGTGCCCAGACTTAGTTCTCACCAGAATATTCTGTAAAAACGTTTTGACGTTGCTGTCCCAACTTTCATTCAGAAATAATTCCAGATTTACATATTGAACTTGCATCGATGATATCTAAGGCTTCCGATAACGAAATTGAGTGAACTCAAGTTCTAAATTAATCTATTCGATGAGATCTACGTTTTATTAAAGGTTCCCAGACTTAATTCTCACTAGAATGTTCTGTAAAAAAGTTTTAACATTGCTGTCCCAACTTTCATTCAGAAATAATTCCAGATTTACAGATTGAACTTGCATCGATGATATCTAAGGCTTCTGATAACGAAATTGAGTGAACTCAAATTCTAAATTAATCTACTCGACGAGATCTATGTTTTATTAAAGGCTCCCAGACTTAATTCTCACTAAAATATTCTCTAAAAACATTTTAATATTTCTGTCCAACCTTCATCATTCAATCATTTTGGTAGGTCAATTTGAATCTTTCATTATTTAGGGGTCATCAAAAAAGTGATCCTTAATTGGAAAAAAATGCAATACCCACAATTATCTACAATCAAGACAAAAAATAAATAAATAGAAAAAATAAATAAAATAAATCCAACTAAATAATAATAAAAACTAGGTCATCTTGGCAATGCTCCCAGACTTGGGGTTTTTCAAGTTTGATCCTCAATAGTCCCCAGTGGAGTCGCCACTGAAAGCGCCCTAAATCCGCGGGGTGAGCGGATCCGCTTTTGACCCTTGAGGTTTGGGAGTCGCCACCTAGTTATTGTGGTCTAGGAACCAAACTGACTCTAACATGGATAAAAAGAACTAATCTACCACAAAAAATCTGAATTCGGGGATCATGTTACGGGGTTGGAAGGTGTTAGGCACCAACCCCGCCCAGCCAATGTCGGTCTTTACTTATCCCAAATAAATCTACATCGCTAATGACAAACCTAGAAAAAAAATAATAAAAAAGCTTACCTTTGATATACAAAAGTGCTATTCCCTCAGATCTGGTGAAAACGGCTCCTTGTACCGTGTTCCTTACTTCGTTCTATCTCCGGATCTGATTTCTGATCTCCGAGGTAAAGTATCTCATTCTTGGATCTGGGTGCTTCGAATTTATTATGGATTTTTAGGATGTTTTTGAGAGGTTTTTGGGTGTTTTCTAGGCTAAAATCGGAGTAGGGGTGTTAGGGAAGGAGTTGGGGCTCCAAAATTAGGGTTTTGAGGAGGCTATGGAGGCTTCTTCACCTACTTTTCCTAGGGTTTTTTCTTTGACACGAAAATAGGGTGTAGAGGCTCCTATTTATAAAGTTTTTAGAAGCATTAGGGTTTGATTAGGGTTTCTTTTAGGGTTTCAATTTGGGTTTTGACTTAGTCTTTAGGGTTTTAGGGTTTTGACTTTAGTCTTATGAGATTGACTTGATTAGTTTTAGATTAGGGTTTGGATTTAGGATTTTGACCTTAGTCTTATGAGATTGACTTGATTAGTTTAGATTAGGGTTTTAATTTAGGGTTTTGACTTTAGTCTTATGAGATTGACTTTAATTTTGACATCAGTCTTGCTTGATTGACTTTAATTTTGACTTCAGTCTTGCTTGATTTACTTTTATTTTGACTTTGGTCTTATTTGATTGACTTTAATATCTTGACTTTAGTCTTGCTTGATTGATTTTAAATTTTTGGAGAACCCCTTTCTATTATATCTTTAATTCTTTGGACCCCCAAATGGAGGGGTCCTTAAAGAAATATCCCACGAACCCTCAACAATTTTGCCTGAGAATCCAATTAATCGATTTTTTAGGTTCAACTTTTTAAATTAATTTCATTAATATTTCACTTTAATTATTTAATGTTTTATTTACTAATTTCGAATTTTTTAATTATGAAAATTGTGAAATTACCGTTTTGCCTTCGGAGAGGATTTTTTACGTTTTAAGTCGTTTTTCAATGTTCCAAGATGTTTTGGAATCAGTTTTTCGTAAGGAATTCAATGGGAATGTTGGTTTTTGTTATTTATGAAGTTTTTTGTATGAAATGATCGTGAACTTTATGAGGGGTATTTTCGTAATTTTGTCAAATTTTGGGAAAATTGGCGAAGTGGTTTACTTGGTTTCGATTTATTGTTTTATGTATTTGAGTGGGTTTTCCTAAGCGTAATGCACGCTCTAGAGTTGTTTTGATGTTAGGGGTATTTTGGTAATTTAGTGATTTTTATCGTGAAGCTTCTTTTTTATTTGCAAGATGATGATTTCTATGTTTCTGGGGTCGTATTTTCCTAGCGTAGCGTGGTTTCTAAGTTTTGTCAGTTCGAGATACCTCATCCGGATTTCTGAAACATATCTGGTAACAAAATAAAGCATTGGAATAGACATCCATCATTGGGAACCTTTGCGATCGGGTCGACGACTTGATTAATCAGGCGGATGCAAAAATGGGGTGTCTACACATACCCATTCTGATTGGCTGCTCCATCGAAATACAACTGCCATGTTTGGTTCTGAGGCTCTTCTTCAACATGTAAGATATTCTCATCTGGGAACTGATCAATAGGCCTTAATCCTTCTGCTACTGGGTGATCTGCCAAGTATTCTGCTACAGCTCTCCTTTTGATGGATTTCTGTGTAACGTGCGTGATGTCAAACTCTGATAATAACAATAACCATCGTGCAGTTCTTCCTGTCAGTGCCGATTTCTCGAAAAGATACTTGAGAGGATCCATCCGAGATAACAAGATAATTGAATGGGATAGCATATAGTGTCGAAGTCTCTGAGTAGCCCATACTAGTGCCAAGCAAGTTTTTTCCAGGGCTGAATACTTTCGTTCATACTCTAACATCTTCTTACTGATGTAGTAGATAGCCCTTTCTTTACGAGTATCTTTGTCATACTGTGCCAGCATGCATCCCATAGCTTCTTCTGTGACTGACAGATAAAGAAGAAGTGGTTCACCCGGTGTGGGCGGAACCAAAATAGGTGGGTTCAAGAGATATTCCTTGACTTGGTCGAAGGCCTTTTGACATTGCTCATTCCAAACTATTGGTTCATTCTTCTTGAGGAGCTTGAAAATAGGTTCGCAGACATTGGTGAGTTGAGCGATGAATCTACTGACATACTGGATTCTGCCTAAAAAACCTCGAATTTGCTTTTCAGTTTCCGGCGGTGGCATATCTTGGATAGCTTTAATCTTCACAGGGTCTACTTCGATCCCTCTTTGACTGACCACAAATCCTAACAATTTTCCAGAAGTTACTCCAAACACACATTTCTGCGGGTTGAGGCGGAGTTTATACTTTTGAATCCTCATGAGAAATTTGTCTAAAGCAGCAACATGCCCCAGTCGTTCTTTGGACTTGACTATCATATCGTCTACATATACTTCAACTTCCTTGTGTATCATGTCATGTAGTAGAGTCGTGGCTGCTCTTTGATAAGTGGCTCCGGCATTCTTCAGACCAAAAGGCATAACCTTGTAGCAAAAGGTTCCCCATTGTGTGATAAACGGCGTCTTTTGCATATCTCGAGGATCCATTTTTATCTGATTGTACCCCGAAAAACCATCCATGAAGGACAATAAAGCGTGCCCTGCTGTACTATCTACTAAAACGTCTATGCGTGGTAAAGGAAAACTATCCTTTGGGCTTGCTTTGTTTAGATCTCTAAAGTCCACACACATCCTGACTTTTCCATCCTTCTTCGGTACCGGGACAGCATTGGCAATCCACTCAGGGTATTCTACTACTTCCAAGAACCCAGCGTTAATCTGCTTCGTAACTTCTTCTTTTATTTTCAGAGTCCATTCCGGCTTCATACGTCGAAGTTTCTGTTTAATGGGTCGAGCATCTGGGTATAACGGAATCCGATGTTGAACAATGTCTGTGCTTATTCCCGGCATATCCTCATAAGACCACGCGAACATGTCTTTGAACTTTCTGAGCAACTCTACTATCCCTTTGCGTTCATCAGGGGATAATGTGATCCCAACCGAATCTCTTGAGGATTTTCTTTCGTTCCGAGATTGATAAACTCTACTTCCTCTATTGGAGGTTGAGCCCGACATTCATTTTCTTGTTCAAGTAATTTGATTATTTCAGGGGGAGGTTCTTCATCAGAAGATTCTCCCTCCGAAGTCAGATTATTAGTTAAATTATTATTGCGCTCGGGGTAATCAAGAATTTCTTTCATTTCATTAAAAGAAGATGGGGTAACAGGACTCATTGCCAACTTGACAGACTCACTTGACTTAGCAGCGATAGTGGACTTACTTGACTCAACAGAAGCAAATGACTCATCTTGCATGTCAGACTGAACAGGACTAAGGGGACTGACAGACCCAGTCTTGACATGCAATACAGGACTAATTACATGATAGCTAGAGAGATACCCTATAGCAGGTTTGATTACAGATTGAGGATTTGAGATCCCTTTCTCAGTTGACAACACCAAGACACTGTAATCTTCAATGAATAACTGGTCGATGCTGAGGGAGTCTAGATTGGACTGCTAGTCTTCAATTTTCTTCTCTTCAGCTTTTGTACTTACTTCCTCTTCAGGCCAATCCATACCAAAGAATATCTCAAATCCTGGTAGACGAGTACCTGTGATGTGGTCGATGAATGGCTCGGGGAACCCACAGTAACGAAAATCTTCTCCTTCCTTCACGAAATAGCCATTAAGGGTCTTACGATAAGGCTTCATTTTGATGAGATCCGTGGTGCGTCTTTGTCTTTTCGCAATTGCCTTGTCTCGCTTTGTCTTCCAGTACTGGGCCCAATCTTCATTAGTAGGCTTATATCCTAGCCCAAATGTGCCAATGACCTCTTTAATCACTGGTGCCTCTTTTATACCTTGCTGCTTGCGGCCTAAGCCCATACCAGGGAAAAATCTCATTTTCTTGAATATATTGGCCATGTTGCAGTTATAAGTATTTTCCATTGGAAAATATTCTTTCATGGCTTGATCCCATTGGACTGAGCATATTTTCTCGAACTCGAACCCACTGAGCTCTACTCCCTGTTGTTCTGGCTGAATCTCAAGCAGCGGCTCATCCTTAGCTTCAGTACTATTTATGATCCCTACAATTTCAGCATCTCCATGGAGAGTGATCACTAGCCCATCTTTGATAAATTTGACCTTCTGGTGTAGCGTGGAAGGTATAGCTTTGATTTGGTGTAGCCACGGTCTTCCTAATAACAGATTAAAAGAGGACTAGATGACTATGACTTGAAATTCTACCAGAAATTCAGCTATGCCCGTGGACAATCGAAGGTGCAGAATTCCCAGTACGTCCCTTTTAGTGTTATCATAGGCCCGAACCCCTTGATTAGTGGGCTTGAGATTTTCAGTTTTAAACCCAAGGCAAGTGGCGGTCTTCAAAGGGCAAACATTCAATGCACTCCCATTATCGATCAATACCAGAGGTACGCTCATCCCGTTACAGTCAACTGTGATGTGCAATGGCTTAGTGTGGTTTGCTCCTTCCTTTGGGAGATCGGAGTCTGAGAATGACAAGATATTTTCCACATAGGTCGCCCCTACTATGTTGGCTAGCTGATCTGGAGAAGTGTCAAGGGAGACTTGGGCTGTACTTAATGCTTTGAGAACAGCCTCCCTATGGGTAGTGGAAGCCATAAGTAATCCCCAAACCGAGATATTGGCTCTTGATTTCTTCAATTGCTTAATCACGGAGTTATCTTCTTCAATGTTTTCTTTGATAGGATCTTCTCTTTCTTTTCTTGCCAAGGTTGCCGGATTATCAACACAAAGTTCTTGTGGCTTAAAAACTCTTCCCCCTCGAGTCATATGTCTAACTTCATCACAGGAGAGAGGATAAGGTTCATCTTCTTCAGACAGCACGTATGGATCTTCATCTGTTAAAGGTACCGGGCTTTTTAAGTTCATCTGGGCCAACAGGTAACTGGTGAATGTGGGGCTACTGTATCGAGGCGGGGACAAACAATACGTATCATCTGAGGTTAAATCGAATGGTTCGTAATTTGTAGTGAAAACCTCATCAGTGAAGGCTATCCCGGCAAGGGGGTAACTTGGTGGTTTGAATTGAATGGGATGGATGAGAGAGACAGGATCGAATGGTAATGGTGTATGAGACATCATGTTCAAAGTTGGTGGAGGTTGATAGGTAGGCAGTGGATTAGTGGTGACATTCGGTGAGCTAAGGATTGTGACCTTTTTGTTGTCGATCAGGTTTTGAATGGCATGACGTAGGGTAATACATCGATCCGTGTGATGGCCAGGATTTTGATGAAATTCACAGAATAAGTTGGGATTGTGTCCGGCTGGCAAGGGATTTGGTAAAGGCCGGGGTTGAATCGGGGTAAGCAACCCTTTTTTCAATAGTTTTTGCAAAGCTACAGTAAGGGTCATCCCTAAATTGGTAAATTGACGTGGAGTTCGAGGTTGACTTGGGTGAGCTTGGTTATTAGTTCGGATTGGGGGTTGAGCTGGGGTAGCTGATGTGTTGGCTATGTAGACATGGTTGGTGCTAGGTTTAGAAACATATGGTTTCTTAAACTTGTTATCCGAGGGGTTAGAAAGAATCCCAGAGGCAAATGCGTCCTCGAGTTGGCTTCCAGCTTGTAACAATGACTCGAAAGTAGGGAGATATTGGGCCACTAAGTGTTGAGCATATCCTTGCGAGAGGTTCTTCAGGATAATCGATACTTGTTCTTTCTCTGACGGTCTATCCCACATTTGGGCAGCCTTGGCCCTCCAATGACCAATGAAATCGGTAAATGTCTCCCCATTTCCCTGCTTAGTCGCCTCCAAATCTCTTATTGAAGTCTCAATCTCGGTACTGTACTTATACTGATGCCAGAAGGCCTTTGACATGTTCTCCCAGGTGCCCACAGTAACTGGATCTTGAGACATTAGCCAACGTAGTGCTGACCCTGATAAAGTCCTCTGAAACAACAATGTCATATGTTCGTCACTGAGCCCCATAGTGCGCATGTTAGTAACATACACCTTAAGATGTGTTTTTGCACACCCTATACCACTAAACTTGTCCATTTCTGGCATCACGAACTTCTCGGGCAGATGAATTCTAGGGATGCGGTTCAGAGCTTCAATACCTGCTGCAATTTCATCGATGCCTTTTATACTTTTCATAGCCGACTCTAACTGAGACATTCTGTTAACTAACATCGGATTTTCATTGACATATTCTTCATCTCCGTCGAGTTCGAAGACTTCATGTGGACGTCTCTCTTCTACTTTCTTTCCTTTTGGATCATTTAGGAGATTGCCTGTTGATTCCGAAGTCTGTTCTAGCACTTCCACTTTGCCCTTTATACTGGTGATATCATTGGCAAAGGCTGTCAAGATCTTACGGATCTCTATCAGTTCAGATTCTGAAGCCATCTCTGCTTGTTGACCTGGTATCGTAGCTCGTTCTAACCAACTGGACTTACGACTCCAACTAGGAGGTGGATGCTTGAGTTTGGGCGCAATGATAATCCTATATGACCCCATCAAAGGTAAATTTAGTCAATTTCAGTATTACCCTCTTGATAACATTTTAAGGAATCATTTCATTGAAGTTTGTGCACCAATCCATTAATTAATCCATTCACATAATGAACATTCAAAGAAGAAATCAATATTCATTTGAAAGAAAAATAGCTTTATTGAAAATAATTGACAAATAAATGTTCTCATTAAAAACATCTTTCAACAAATATTTTTACATGGACGCTTGGCTTTGTCTTGACGGTCATCAGGATTGCTGTCAGGCTTGACCCTCTTGGCTCTAACAACTGGCTCTTTGAATTCTGCTGGTCCGTCTGGATACCCTAAGGTGCGCTTTTTCCAAGCTTTCTCAATGAGGTGTACTAACTTTTCAGTCAGAGGCTCGGGGGGAAAAAAAGCTTTGTGCTGAGGTAAGGATAACTCTGTAGGTACATCGTACTGTTCTGGGATTAGATTAGGATGGTAGAAAGATGTTTCTTCTAAACCAATCAGACGGACATAGTATGATCCTTTGGTTCCTAGAACAGGGGGATCAGTCATCCACCAAGGGCACCTAAAATCGATATGACAGGCGAGGCGAGAGTCTAACCATTTGCTCCAGGCTTTGACTGAATTGTGACGCACTAATAAGTTTCTCTTGGAAAAGTGTTCTGGCCCATATTTGAGGTTTGAGGGAACCTCTACGATTTTGAGACGGTCACAAAGTCACATATAGAGTAAGTGGGGGCTTCCTTTGAAGCTTTCCCGCTCACCATTTTTTATGGCATCTAAACCTGAGAAAGTTTCAGCTAGGATGAGAGGTACTGGGTTGGCTTTCCTTGAGAGTTGTGAGGCTATATCTATGAAGGACTCAGGGATAGTTTGGCCATCACTATTGGAAGTCAGCATGTATTGGGCTAGGATTCCTAGGCACAATCGATAATCTCTAGTAGCTCGCCAGGCTTCGGGTTTTACATTGATAGGGTGACTGCGAGAGCGATACGGGCCCAGTAGGGGTACTAAGTTCAATCTCCCGTCATTGACTAAGACTTTGGCTTCTTCCTTGAAAATGTTTAGTCCTGTGGCGAGTTCACCAGAATATCCGGTCTTCAATGAGGGCCTGACTAGAGGTCCTGAAGTGGATATCCTCATGATGCCGCAATAATCCTCGTGAGTGGGGCACAAATGCATATACCCCATATGGAATATATGAAGGTGGGGATTCCATCGCTTAGCCATAGCATGTAGGAGATTCCAGTCTATTTCAAACTCATGGAAGTAAAGAGCACTCCTCAACATGAATCTCCCAAAATTGATCTTCTCTACAGGGTGCATCCCTACAACGGTCGTTTTGACTAACTGTTCGATTGGATTATCGCCTGCGACTAGCATCCTGGTTTGACACAAAAGGGTATTTTAGTACTCTTCCAATAGTCCATGTAAAAGATCAATTTATTTTCTTTTGGAAAAATTTATTTTTATGAAAATATTTTCTGGGAAATATTTTTTTCTTGGAAAACATTTTTTCTAAAGAACACTTCTTTTTGGAAGACATTCTTTTCTGGAAAATATTTTCTTCTTCTTCTTTGAAAATTTGATTTCCATTTTCAATTTAAATGGCTCGGCCCACCATGATTGTTGGATCGGGATGGACTGGGTCATTATTGTAAAAGAATGGGTTCTTTATTGGGTTGATGCACCCATTTTAATTTCCAAAAATAAATTTTTGATCCTTGAGGACAATCATACATTCTGATCTACACCATTCACATCACTCACATACATTCATTAATCAACAGGTTCCAATCAAAAACAACCCGGGAACACCCACGATAAGTTCGAGTCGTGACCTATTGGGAAGGTTTCTAGACTCTAAGCTTACTACGTGGAATGCATTTTTATCTGGCCACCCTTGCCCAAGCACACCTATATACCTTTCGATACGTGGTGACTTGGTTTGATATACCGTATAGGTGATAATCTAAAACCTCAATTCACTTCTCTGAAGCCAAAAACAGCCAGTTTGATCTCCAGTTGAGAGGTGGCGCACAATGCTGAGCAAGGGCCCACTTAAATACCTCTCGTCTAGAATAGACGTAGTCTATCCCCCTCGTACAGTAGGGTACAGCGGGGCAAGATCTTGCTTAGGCACCGGTTTTGACCAAGAAGTGCAATTGATATACTTAGACTATCTTTTATACCTACGGGTACGAGTCAAGAGTTGTAGCTTTCATAAATGGTTTGGAATCCCACGAGGGGACCGACCACGTACTAGTACTACATTGGCAATCGGGACATGTGACTGTGTGGCTCACAATAGGTCAAAGGCTCAGGTCGCTCCAGCCTAGGTGCATCAATATACCTTTCAGAATCACCTGATCAGACGGTATTGATGCCCCCAGTTTGATATACCCTAAGGTACGTGACTGGAGTTGTGATTTTCATGAATGACGTCGCATCTCCGAAGTGACCGGGCCACGCACTAGTGCCACGTTGGCTATATGGGACGTGTAAGTGGGTAAAACAGTAAACGTGCTTGTGGTGTGTGCAAAACAGGGTGGGGTGTGCCCGGGGCCTTTTTCAAATACGTGGGCCCATGGCCAGATTATGTCATCACATATGGATATCAAATGAATATTGATCAAGAAAATAATCCCAAACCCATCACATCGAAATTAAGATGAAATCAAACACATCACAAATATATTTGTCAAGATCATGGCAAATCAATTAATGAGCATGGCATATAATAATTGATCAAACAAACATTGCAATAGGCATAATTTTTATGATTTTTAAGGTCCAATCAATGATCACTTTTGGGTGATCCAAAATAAATCGAGATTCCAATAGGTGTTACATTGATGATAGAATGACAATGGTTGAGATGAGCTCACTCTCAAGAACATTAATTGTGCAAACATTAGATAAATTCAGATTTTCTGTGAATTAAGAAAATATAATCTGAACTTGCATCGATGATATCTAAGGCTTCCGATAACGAAATCGAGTGAACGCAAGTTCTAAATCGGAGTAGGGGTGTTAAGGAAGGAGTTGGGGCTCCAAAATTAGGGTTTTGGGGAGGTTGTGGAGGCTTCTTCACCTACTTTTTCTAGGGTTTTTTCTTTGATACGAAAATAGGGTGTGGAGGCTCCTATTTATAAAGTTTTTAGAAGCATTTAGGGTTTGATTAGGATTTCTTTTAGGGTTTCAATTAGGGTTTTGACTTAGTCTTTAGGGTTTTAGGATTTTGACTTTAGTCTTATGAGATTGACTTGATTAGTTTTAGATTAGGGTTTGGATTTAGGGTTTTGACCTTAGTCTTATGAGATTGACTTGATTAGTTTAGATTAGGGTTTTGATTTAGGGTTTTGACCTTAGTCTTATGAGATTGACTCGATTAGTACCTTGACTTTAGTCTTGCTTAATTGACTTTAATTTTGACTTCAGTTTCACTTGATTGACTTTAATACCTTGACTTCAGTCTTGCTTGATTTACTTTTAATTTTTGGAGAACCCCCTTCTATTATATCTTTAATTCTTTGGACCCCAAATGGAGGGGTCCTTAAAGAAATATCCCACGAACCCTCAACAATTTTGCCTGAGAGTCCAATTAATCGATTTTTTAGGTTCAACTTTTTTAAATTAATTTCATTGATGTTTCACTTTAATTATTTAATGTTTTATTTATTAATTTCGAATTTTTTAATTATGAAAATTGTGAAATTACCGTTTTGCCCTCGGAGAGGATTTTTTTACGTTTTAAGTCATTTTTCAATGTTCCAGGATGTTTTGGAATCAGTTTTTCGTAAGGAATTCAATGGGAATGTTGGTTTTTGTCATTTATGAAGTTTTTTGTATGAAATGATCGTGAACTTTATGAGGGGTATTTTCATAATTTTGTCAAATTTTGTGAAAATTGGCGAAGTGGTTTACTTGGTTTCGATTTGTTGTTTTATGTGTTTGAACGGATTTTCCTAAGCGTAATGTAGGCTCTAAGGTTATTTTGAGGTTAGGGGTATTTTGGTAATTTAATCATTTTTAGTTATTTTTATCGTGAAGCTTCTTTTTGGTTTGCAAGATGTTGATTTCTATGTTTCTGGGGTCGTATTTTCCTAGCGTAGCGTGGTTTCTAAGTTTTGTCAGTTCGAGATACCTCATCCGGATTTCTGAAACATATCTGGTAACAAAATAAAGCATTGGAATAGACATCCATCATTGGGAACCTTTGCGATCGGGTTGACGACTTGATTAATCAGGCGGATGCAAAAATGAGGTGTCTACAGGGAGGTCCGTTCATCGTCAAGGAAATATTACCAGGAAAAGCTGTCAGACTTCAAGATCGTGATGGAATCGAATTACCAGAACCAACCAACCTTGACTAAATCAAACGGTACTACATTTAAGGAGGCCATCTTTGGCCGAATCAATTCTCCTATTACCCAGTTCAACATATCCTTTCTCAACCCTTTGCAGCCTTTTCAAAAAGAAAAATTATGCCTTTTTCTTTCTCAGCCTAATCACCTAACCTAGGGGAGGGAAGCTTTGAACTACGTTTTGGTCTGATCCAAAAATTCTGGGGTACGTAGGCAACCTGAGAAGTTACTTTAGGCCCGACCACATCAAAATAAAAAAAATAATAAAAATAGATTCCCCGACAAAGAAAAAATCTAAAAAGAAAAAAATTTAAAAGAAAAAAATTGTCAAAGTAGGGAAGAAAATTCAAGGAGAAAGAAAATAATTTAAAAGGAAATGCCACACAAGGGGCATTTGGATTTTTGAGCCTCAAAATTCCTTTCTTTTTATACCCAGTCCTAAGCTTACCTATAAAAGTCCTCCTTAGTACTGAGCGAAAAGTCAAGGAAGATAGCAAAGCATGATCAGGCAGCAACTCTAGAAGTTCAGAGAAAAAAAAAGAAAAAAAGATAAAAAATTGAAAAAGTCTGCTAAGTTGAAAACCCGAAAAGGGTGACTTAGGCAAAAATTAAGACAAGCTCGCAAGGTTGAAAATCTGAAAGGACAACTTTGGCAACAATCAGAGCTGAGAAAAAAGAAGAAAAAAAAGCTCGCTAGATCGAAAACCTTAAAAGGTGATCTAGGTAAAAGTTAGAGCAAGCTCGATAGATTGAAAATCTGAAAAGGTGATCTAGGCAAAAATTAGAGCAATAAAGAAAAACAGAATAAAATCCCAAGCTGAGAGCGGTCCGAGCTGAAACATCAGAAGTCCGAATAATCAAGTTCAATACTTCGCTTAAACCAGGCATAGACTCAGAAGCCACAAGTATCTTGTCTACGATTGATCTGAAAATGTTTACTCCCCCAAGTGAACCAAGGGAGATAAGGGTGAATTCTATGATGAGTCTCGAAAGGAAATAATTTTGTACTCTTGAGCCTGACTCAAAACCTTCAATAAAATTAATCAAAATTAAAAGTTGAATCTTTATTGCACTTGTGGTAATCAATTATTTCAAACCTTCATACAAGGGGCATTTTCTTTCTTCTTTTCCCCCTTACACTAGGGGCATTTTTTTATTTTTTGCACGATGTGTTCAATTATTTTCAAGGCCATGTTCATTGTCAAACTAGAGGCATTTTGTTTTTGAGCAATGTTAATCCTAAAAGATAATGAGAACTCCAAACTTAAGGTTACCTTCTTGATAACAGTTTTTCGAAAAACTCTTGAGGTTCAAAAGAAATAAAAACTCAGGTTTTAAATTCATAAAACTTTTTGATAAATCCTTGAGGTTCAAACAAAAGTATTTTGGATCTCACATAGGAGATATGGCATTCTTTCGTTCTCCAGATTCTTTTTCAGATCCAATCATTCTTAGATTCGATCATTTCTCTTCCAGATTTATTATCTTTCAGATTTATTCATTCTCCGATTCATTTCAATCAGTCTTCTCCAGATTTATTCATTCTTTCTCAAAATTCCTTCCTTCCTCCTGCCAGTTTTGCTCAGTTTCCGCCAAGGGTTATCTTGGATTTTGCTCAGATGCCGCTAAGGGTTATCTTGGATTTTGCTCAGTTTTCACTAAGGGTTATCTTGGATTTTGCTTAGGTTCCGCCAAGGGTTATCTTGGATTTTGCTCAGTTGCCGCCAAGGGTTATCTAGGATTTTGCTCAGTTTCCGCCAAGAGTTATCTTAGATTTTGCTCAGATGCCGCCAAGGGTTATCTTGGATTTTGCTCAGTTTCCGCCAAGGGTTAACTTGGATTTTGCGCCAAGGGTTATCTTGGATTTTGCTCAGTTTCCGCCAAGGGTTAACTTGGATTTTGCTCAGTTTCCGCCAAGGGTTATTTTGGATTTTGCTCAGTTTCCGCCAAGGGTTAACTTGGATTTTGCTCAGTTTCCGCCAAGAGTTATCTTGGATTTTGCTCAGGTTCCGCTAAGGGTTATCTTGGATTTTGCTCAGTTTTCGCCAAGGGTTATCTTGGATTTTGCTCAGGTTCCTTTTGCTCAATTTTCGTCAAGGGTTATCTTGGATTTTGCTCAGATGCCGCCAAGGGTTATCTTGGATTTTGCTCAGTTTTCGCCAAGGGTTATCTTGGATTTTGCTCAGATGCCGCCAAGGGTTATCTTGGATTTTGCTCAATTACCACCGAGGGTTTTCTCAGAATTATACTCAAATTATGCTAAAATTATACTCAGATTTTACTCAGTTTCACACCGTGCACACACTTGTACATTTGCACTTTTTAGTCAGGGAAAATTCTTTAAAATTCAAGGATCTAACACTGTCAGTGAGAGTTTGCGCTCAAGGACCTGACAACCTTTTAATTTGGGGAGAGCTTTACCCTTAAGGATCCGAACACCCCGACGAATTGCTAAATCAGGCTGCAAAATGAACTGTCACTAGCTTTGGCATTCAGATATCGCACTATCTACCAAAATAGGTTTGCTATCTAGTTTGCTTCAACCCTCTGCCAAAGAAGGGCATCTGTAGACACCCCATTTTTGTACTCGCCTGATTAATCAATTCGTCAACCCGATCGCAATGATTCCCAATGATGGATGTGTATTCCATTGCTTTATTTTGTTACCAGATGTGTTTCAGAAATCCGGATGAGGTATCTCGAATTGACAAAATCTTAGAAACCACGCTACGCTAGGAAAATACGACCCCAGAAACATAAAAACCATCATCTTGCAGACCAAAAAAAAGTTTCACGATAAAAATCACTAAAAATTGACCAAATTACCAAAATACCCATAACCTCAAAACAACCCTAGAGCCTACGTTACGATTAGGAAAACTCATTAAAACACATAAAATAACAAATCAAAACCAAATAAATCATTTCACCAATTTTAACAGAATTTGACAAAATTATGAAAATGCCCCTCATAAAGTTCATGACCATTTCACACAAAAAATTTCATAAATAACACAAACCAATATTTCCATTGAATTCCTTACGAAAAATCGATTCTAAAACATCCTAGAACATTAAAAATCGACTTAAAACGTGAAAAGCCCTCTCCGGGGGCAAAACGGTAATTTCACAATTTTCATAATAAAAAATTTCGAAATTAATAAATAAAATATTAAATAATTAAAGTGAAACATTGATGAAATTAATTTAAAATTTTGAATTAAAAAATCGATCAATCGGGCTTTCAAGTAAAATTGTTGAGGGTTCGTGAGATATTTCTTTAAGGACCCCTCCATTTGGGGGTCCAAAGAATTAAAGAAATAATGGAGGAGGGGTCTCCAAAAATTAAAAGTAAATCAAGCAAGACTAAAGTCAAGGTATTAAAGTCAATCAAGTGAGACTAAAGTCAAAATTAAAGTCAATTAAGCAAGACTGAAGTCAAGATATTAAAAGTCAATCAATTAAGACTAAAGTCAAAATATTAAAAGTCAATCAAATAAGACCAAAAGTCAAAATCATAATAGAGTTCTAATTAAAAAATAACTCTATCTAATAGAGTTCTAACTAAAAAACAATTCTACCTAAAACAATTCTAATTAAAACACAATTCTACCTAAAACAAGTCTAACTAAAACACAACTCTAATTAAAAGAACTCTAATTAAATACTAACTCTATCCAAATCAAACCCTAAAAAAATCTATAAATAGAGGTGCTCACACCCTATTTTCGTATCAAATCATAAATCCTAAGAGAAATAGGTCTAGAAGCCCCCCTAGCCTCCCATAAACCCTAGTTTTAGAGCCCCAACTCCTTACCTAGCATCCCTCCTTCGATTTTAGCCTAAAGAACACCCAAAAGCCTTCCAAAAACATCCCAAAATTCACAACAAACTTGAAGAGTTCAGATCCAAAAATAAGGAGATACCTTGCCTCGGAGATCCGAAATCAAATCCGGAGACAGAACGAAGCAAGCGAGTACGGTACAAGGAGCTATTTTTGTCAGATCTGATGGAATAAAGTTTGCTATCGGAAAGGTATAAAAAAAATTTTTATTTATTTTTATCTAGGCTTTTAACAATGTAATTTACTTGGGAAGTTAGTAGAGATCGGCTTTGGCCGGGCGGGGTTGGTGCCTAACACCTTCCAACCCCGTAACGTGATCCCCGGACTTTTTTTTCTCTTTCGTAGATTAGTTTGCCTTTTTTAGAGTCAGTTTGGTTCCTAAACCTTAACAACTAGGTGGCGACTCCCAAACCTCAAAGGTCAAAAGCGGATCCGTGCACCCCGCGGATCGAGGGCGCTTTCAAATACACACCCAAGTCCTGCATGAGAAGCATTGGCAAAAATGACATATTTCTCTCCTGACTTAGGGACTATCAAAACGGGTGCCGTGGTTAGTCGAGTCTTCAACTCCTCGAATGTTGTTTCACAACTATCGATCCATTCAAATTTGACCCCTTTTAAGTTAACTTCGTTAATGATGAAGCTATTTTGGAAAAACCTTCTATAAACCTATGGTAATATTATGCAAATCACTCTTGATCTCAGTAACTATAGTCAGCCTCTGCCAATTTATGATCGTTTTAATCTTTTACGGGCCCACATATATCCCATTCTTGGAAACTACATGACCCATGAATTTCACTTCATCTAATTAGAATTCGTACTTGAAAATTTTCACATACAGCTTCTTCTTGCGCAATCTGTGGAGCGTGATATTTAAATTGTCCTCATGTTCAAATTTCATCTTCGAATAGATCAAAATATCTTCAATGAAGACGATAATGAAGGCATTCCGCAAATCCCAAAATATTCGTTGCATGAGATCCATGAACACTACAGGTGCATTAGTCAAACCAAACGGCATTACTAGGTACTCAAAGTGCCCTAACCATGTTTTGAATGCTGCCTTCGAGATATCTTCCTCTTTGATCCTCAACTGATGATACCCCGATCTTAGATCAATCTTAGAGAAGTATTTTTCACCTTTCAGTTGATCAAATAGATCATCAATGCTGAGAAATGGGTATTTGTTTTTTATAATCGTCTAGTTCAATTTTTGATAGTCAATGCATAACCTCATTGACCCATCATTCTTTTTCACGAGCAAAACTGGAACACCCCAAGGTGAGCTGCTCGGACGAATGAAATCTAGACCTATCAACTCTTCCAATTGACTTTTCAATTCCTTCATTTCCATTGGGGCCATCTGATAAGGTGTAATCAATATGGGTCTAGTTCCGAGAATTAGTTCGATTGAGAAGTCAATCTTCCTGATTGAGGGTAACCCAGGTAACTCTTCCAGAAAGACATCGAGATAATCACACACTACTCGTATTGACTCTCTTTTTAGTGATTCTTCGTTCACCTCATTTGTGGTAGCATTCATGTTATACATCCTATCCAAATCAACACCTTTTTCGAGATGGTTCTATCATTTGGACTACATGATTCCGAAATCCCTTAAACTTGAATTATGGTTGTCTCGGCACACCAAACCTAACTGTCTTCGCAGAACAATCTGTAACTATGTGGTATGCTGTTAACCAATTCATTCTTAAAATGATGTTGAAATCCCGAAGTTCTAAGACTATCAAGTCCAGTCCAAATGAACTATCTCCTATCTTGAGAACACACGCGTTACATACATGACGTGACATTATTTTGTTTCCAAGGGGAGTCATCAATGAAAGTGTCCTATTGGTGTCTGTTGTAGACTTTTCTATCATGCTAGATGATACAAATGAATGTGTAGAACCCGAATCAATTGGTACATATACTAAACAAATGTATAACATGATTAGACCTTCCATGACATCCTCTAAAGTTGTAGCATCGGCCTGTGTCATAGCATAGACCTTAGTCTGGGTCATCGATTCATGGATTTGCTGGGGAATCTTGGGGCACTGTCTTCTCAAATGTCCAAGTTCGCCACACTCGTAACATCTGATAGTCTAACCCATAGGTGTCCTCTGTGACAATAGTGGGGATCTAGCATTCTGAACATGAGGCCTCGAAGTCTATCCTTGGCCTCTAGTCATCTGACTCTACGATCGAGTAGCCTGACCCGTACCCTACATTGGTATTGTTGTCCTCTACGAGTACTGGTCTGTAAATATTAGGGGTCGAAAACTACCCTGACCCCTATAGTTGATTGGCCCACTGTTGTCCTGAACTACTGGGCCTGTAAATCATCTGCCTCTTAGTCGGTGGGGTACTATCCTCATCCCAACACTCTGCTCGTGGATGACCTCATTTTCCCTCTCTAGCCTTTAGATTCTCGTGACCATTTCAGAGTAGCTAATAATCTCGAAGGTTACCATCCTACTCCTGAAGGTGATTCAGCCCTCTAACAAACTTTTTAGCTTTCATCTGATTGGTGGAAATCAGCTCGGGAGCATAACGTGCCAATTGGATAAAATGGAACTCATACTGGTCCACAGATATGCTACTCTATGTTAACCTATCAAGCTCTATCCTCTTTCTGTCCTTGGAGCTAGTGGGAATATACTTCTCTAGGATCGTTCTTTGAAAGATAGTCCAATTGTTCTGAATCTCCGATTGATTGTCTCTTACCGAAGTTTACCAATGTGCTGCACCTCTCTGAAACATGAAAGAGGCACACAAAACCTTTTGGGTGTCTGAACACTCCATAATGCATAAGTATTTATCAGACTCTTCCAACCATTCTTCTGCCATAGTGGGGTCTGTAGCTCCTTCAAAGTTGGGTGGCTCATACTTCAGTATTCTCTCAGAAGAGCACCTGGATGACCTTGATATGGTGGTCGCACCAAATGCACATGTCTCGGTATGTGTCCTGGTGGGGGTAGGAGTATACCCTGATTAGGTGTGGAGTCAGGAGTGTGCTCTAGAACAGCCTTAGGTATATGTGCACCCGACTGGTTCTGGTCCCCCCATCATCCCAGTCAACTGTCTCATCAAGACCGCCTGATCCTCTAGCATTTTCATCTGCCTTTCTTATATTCTTTCCTAATTCTGGGACATCACAACTATGGCTTGCATCATCAATTCCATTTCTGTTGATTGTCTAGTCTCAGATGTCCCTATATCTGTGGGTTGGGACCTCTTGCTTGGCTTATCTTTGCCAACCATCTAATAAAATCTACAATTTAAACAATCTTTATAATTTCTCCAAATCCAAAAGACATCTTATGAAACTCTAGGCAGAGTACTAAATATAAATCAAGCATTTACGCATTCAAACATATTTCATTTAATACTACTCAGTCCATTAATTCCTTAAATAACTATTATCTCGTACTTTATATCCTTAAGAAATTTTCTATTATTCCTAATCCTATGTCCAATTTAGACTCCATCAGACTTTTAGACACAGAAGAGCTCTTGTCCCATTCGAAACTAATATTGAGCTTTGATACCAAGCGATCATGTCCCGAAATCCCAACATGAATCTTGAGGACTCCTCAGCCATAATCTCGAGGTGTGAGTTCAACAAACAAACAACCTGATAGAACAATGACAAACTATAATACTTATGAAAAGGAAATACATGCAGCGGAACAACAATTGACTAACATCTATATAAGATTGTAGAGTAAGCGGAAGCAATCGCTAAACACTGATATAAGTCAAAATCCTCAATCTCATAATACATCAAATTATAAAAATTCCTAAACTAACATGTTTCTTATCTATAAGAAAAAATCGTTAGGATCCTCTATTAATCCTCAAAAAGACGGTGATGGCAAGACATCAACCTGATCCTCCTCAAGGACCTTCTCAAAAAACTCCTCAAAGAATGACTCCTCAAAAGTTGAAAAATCTATAAGGGGATTAATAGAGTGAGTGACAAGGTAATGTTACTCAGTAGGATGAATGTCGTTTTAACAGCGAGTCATACATGCATGAGTAATCATCTGAAAGTTAAATAATATAAATTTTTCATAATATAACATACGATAAATGTCTAAGCATACTCAGTAAATAATTATAATAATTTCAATCTATCATTTCTATCATTTAAAGTAACATATACATCTTTCAAATAAAAACATCTATCAAACATTACAAAATAAGGAAAAGATACATAATAAGAACACGACGATATAGTAAATAAGAGAGTAAAGGAACACGTTGATATAATCATTTTAGCTATGGCAATTCATTATTCTAGATTTTCAATCCGACATGGAATCCCATCGTTATAAAATGATTTTGTGGTCGGTCTAGCATATCACAATTAGATGATCATTTATCCAACCCAGATTGGATGTTCACCAAAAATCTAATATTGAGTTCAACTAAAGGTGAGGTCGACCGTTTGATGACTACAGACTAACAGTGATCACTAACTAGCCTAGGAGACCTCTCGCGTTGAAGCCTGTTAATGCATGTGAACCCCACCAACCTCTACACTATACACTATACAGAGACCACCTTTACACATAAAGTTATCTAAGAAAGAAGTAGGAGAAATTCCTAGATCTCATAAGTTGTAATATGCTCTAAGGTATCCCATACTACCGAAGAACATATGACACCTAGTACTATCCTAAATTGATTCGTTGCTTCCGAAAACATAGTAATTCATCACTCTATCTTAGTTTTCTATGAACCTTTTCTAGTAAAGTAAATAGTTTGTTTGTATAAAATATATCATTTCTTTTAATCGAAAATACAAACAAGATTGGTAGTGCTCTCTAGTGACATCCATCTGTCATTTTCATATCTCCATTAATCTATCTATCTATCTATCACATTTCACGTGGCTTAGCTATTACGTAGAACTTGAGCTACTGTCCCATCAATCAGCCGAGACCATACATTTTCTCTATCCTTCAATCAATCGAGCAAACCATTGTGTAATTTCCTATATATCAATCATAGTATTTTCACTTTTAAAGTTACCCGAGATTCATAGAGCATTAACCAATTCTATTCGATGGTTTTGGTTAAGTCGAAAGACTCGTAAAACATGATAAAGGCATAGGATGTAAAAATGAAAAATTACGAAAATTTTGGCTAAGTGTTGGAAAAAGTAAAATTTTCAAAGTTGTCAAAATTGAAAATAGCTTTTGTAAATGAAAGCCATCGATAACATGAGAAACACCATATAATTTTTTATAACTTAATTCAAAGTAATGCTAAAGATATCGCATTTTGAAAATCGGACGAAAACGTCAAAACTTACATTTTATTCTTGAAACCAAAAATCACATTTTGATACGATGAAATTTAGATCTTAAAACCATTCCCAACATTTATGTTCTAACAACAATGACATAGAAGGCTGACGATGACGTCGACAACAAGCATGAAGGCCAAACATACATATATATATATATATATATATATATATATTCTTGAATATTGATGAAACTCGACCTAAACATTATAGCAATTATAAAATGATTAAAATACATCGAATGAACTAAAATAAATAAAAAATAAACATGCGAACATGATTCAAATATGTATAACTTTAATGAAATAATTGATCTATTGAAGATCACATGGATTTTCTATGATATTATCTTATAACTAGAAGGTAGAATGGAAGACAACCTATATCGGACTATTTTCTACGGTTCAATGGAGTCTAAGAATCACCTCCGACCGATCTCAAAGATTTTCCTTCGACGAAAATCAACGTTTCTAGTGTCCACGCACAACCCTCGACGAGAGGAACAACTTTTCTTCTTGCGACAAAGCTCGGATCATTCTCATTTGGCATAGATCTGAGTTGCAAATCTTGAGAAAAAATGATTTAGTTTTGTTTGGAGAGGAGAATAAGAAAAATTAGATTTTTCTAATTAGGGACTGATATTTATAACTTAAGTTGGATCATATGCGTCTTTTCGAAAATTATTTTTTTCGAATGTCGATTTGGACATTTTTATACTCTATTTTGGATGATTTTTCGATATGAATCTAATGGTATGATCGGATTCCTCAAATTATATATCTAAAGTATCGTTTACCAATTTGCTAATTTCTTGATGCAAGACTTGAGGATTTAGTAACTTTTTTTGACCAACTTCTGATTAAGTCGTACTTACAGGCTAAAGTATGTTTCTCGACCCTTCTGAATTTATTGGTAAAGTTAATTTTCTTCAAATATTAGAAATTAAGGATCCTTACTTTTGAATTAATGTAAAAACTTAAAATTTTTTCCTTGAGATACATATTAAGATTTTCAGGTCATTATAATATACTTCCTAGATTCACTTAGTCAAATAATATATGGTGCTTCAGTTTGATATACCTGAAGGTATTATATTGAAGTTGTAGCGTTCACGTGCGTCCCCTATGTCTTAAAGGACCAGGTTAACTTAGATTCGATTATGGGTTTTATTGGGACATGTCATGATACTAACATGAATATGCATGCTCGTGAGTGTGTTCAAAAAGATAAAATTCACCCGGGGCATTTTCGAGAATATCCCCCCACAAAGCCACATATATTTATCAAAGCCAAATAACCAATCAATTGCATTCAATCATATACCTACGAAAGAAATGATAAAATCTAGCCTAATCTAAGAGTCTCTTTGAGTTAATCGAGTTGACTCGAGTGAAAATTCAACCTAAGGATAGTCTTGGAACGGATCAAGTTTGATCCTAAAATCCCTAGTGGAGTCGCCAACTAAATCGCCTCGACTTCTTTTTACTAAATAGTAAAAATATATCCGATTGGTAAATGGAGGATTTTTTGAGAATTGGGAGTCGCCACTTAGTTTAGATCTAGGAACCAAAAAATAACTCCAAAATGGATCCGGATCGGTCCATGGATAAGAAAAATAGGTAAGGGGTCAAATTATGGGTTTCGAAAGGTGTTAGGCACCGAACCCATTCAATCGAGATGATTGGTCTCTACTGTGATCCAAAACTATCCAACAGTCAACATGCAAAAACTAAAGTTAAATTAAGGTCCAATCATCATCAATTTGTATTGGATTTGTTAAACGGATCCTTCGATTAAAGTTTTCCTAATCATTACATGATGTTTTGAATTTTGCATAAAAGGGTAAAAATGAAAAAGCCAAAATCTCGTTTAATATTTTTAAGGTTTACAAGGCAAGTTTAAATAAAAATTGAGAATCAATAAAAAAAATGACACGAACACAAGTAATTTTCATATAATCTGGGCCTATAACATCCATAAACATCTTCCAATTCACCCATAGTTTCAAAATTGAATAAATACGATTACATGCATAATTTTTAAATCAATAAAATCCACATCACACATGATTGCCAAATTGGAGATTGTTAGAATAGGAATGTATATAAAATTTCTAAATTTGAAAATTCCCATATGCACTCAACTTCTAAATCAAATAAATGAGGGTAGATGCATAATTCTTCAAATTTCTAAATAGCCATCATCCAAAACATGAATATTTTCCAAATTAGTCATTGAATAATTACAAGCATAAAATTTTATCAAAAATATCAATTTTCTGCCCAAGTGAAAACATCTTAACCCGTTTTCACTAAATAGTAAATAGGGTCCGATTGGTAAATTGGGGATTTTTAAGGAATAGGGAGTCGCCACCAAGTAGGTTTAGGAACCATAGATAACTTCAAAATAGATCAGGTTGGTCCACGAGTAAGAGAAATGGGTAAGGGGTCAGATTATGACTTTCGGAAGGTGTTAGGCACCAAACCTGCTCAATCGGGATGATCAGTCTCGAATATGATCCAAGCTATCTTACGGTCAATGGATAAAGACTAAAGTCAAGCTAGGGTCTCATCTTCATCAATTTACATTGAATGTGCTAAAAAAATCTTACAGCTAAAGTTCTCCCAAATAGTTACATAATTCATCGAATTTCGTACAAAAATGAAAAAATTTGAAAATGCCTTAATTTCATTTCGTGTCCTAAGGCTTGCATGGAAATATACTTCAATCACAAATCCACACACACAAATACTTTCCAAATCAACCAAAACAGGAATTCATGAAAGTTTTTCAAATTGGAAATTGAAATTTCTAAATTGACAATTGATGGGATTCCTAAATTAGGAATATAAAATTTTCCAAATTAGAAATCTATAAATAAATGATGAATTCCCTAATTATAAATTTATAAGAATAAATTTTTCAAAATAGAAATTTGCAAACATGATGAGTTCTCAAAGTAGAAATTTTCAAATATGAATCCTCCAAAATAAAAAATTATGAATACGAACTTTCCAACATAGAAATTATGAATATTAGATTTCCTAAATTAGCAATTTGGAAATAAGAATTTTTTATAATAAAAATTATGATTTTAGAAAGATCCCCGAAGTCAATGAAAAATCTGAATTCACATGAATCTCCCAATTTGGAAACTATGGTTTTCAAATTTTAATTTCGTCATGTGAATTCTTCGAATTTCACATGTTGAGATCCCATGACTGATAATGTTTACATGGCACCAAAAATCAGTAAATTAATTTACTAAAAACTAATTCAATCAATCTATTAATATCAAAAATCAATGATTCGACTCATTAACTTTGTGTATAAAAACTTAATTGGATCAATTTATCAACACCAAAAATTAGTGAGTTGAAAATTAATTGGATCAATCTATCAACACCAAAAATCAGTCTATCAATACCAAAAATCAGTGAGCCGATTAATATCAAAATCAGTGAGTCAACCCAATAGTAAAAAACTCAATGAGTCGATAGGATAATATTAAAAAGCAATGAGTCGGCTCACTAAGTTTGTACATAAGAATTAATTCGATCAACCTATTAACCCCAAAAGTCAATAATCGATCCACTAATATTTTGAAAAATCAAAGACCATTATTAGTGCCACATACAAAAAATAACAAGGCAGTTTGGATGCATAAAAAATTAAGAAATCAAGAATAAATGAAAAATCTTACTTTCACCGAATAATTTTGGATGCTTGGATCCCTTCAAAAAACCTTCGAAATAGTGTGACACGCCAAAGAATGTAGGAAGAGGATGAGATGATGATTGTTGTAGGGCAATCAATAGAAGAAAAATAAAAGGTTGGATAAGATGATGACGTAATGAGGGCAGTTGGTTGAGGCTATTGTGAGGGCTGAGGAGAACGGAGAAAGGTGGTATAAGACGAAGGGATGGCTGTTGGTTTGTAGGTTGTTCAAAAAGAAGAAAAGACAAGGCTAAAGTCACTACTCAATTGATCAGAAGATTGTTGGCCTGTGTCTCTTTAGAAATGAAAGCCAAATTTGTGAGGATTTGGTCTGATCGTAAATAAGGAGATCATTTGGCGTTGCTAAAGAAGGTGTTGGAGTACTGTTAATGGCAGAAACCATGAGTTGCAGGTAGTTTTAATAGAGTATCGTTTGGAGGGCTACAAAGGATAAAAAACTATGACGAATGAGGTTAGTTTATGGGTAGAAAAAGTGTCGATAGAAAGTTGGAGGGTTGAAAGAATTCTCTACAAAAAAAAGGGTTGTCTTCTTCAAAGAGACTACTTATTGATGAAAGAGAAGAAGAGGATGATGGGGGGTTTCTATGACTGAGTAAGAGTGGATGAGATGAAGATGATCAAGAGGGTGGCAAGATAATACTATTATGGCCGAAAGGATAGTTCTAGGAGAGTAGAGGCTGAGAGGATGTTTTGTAAGAGGAGAAAGGTCGAATGGATGGTTGAGAGAGAAGGTCGAGAGTAGAGAGAAGGGGTGGGTTTGCATGTTGTGAGTATGAAACCGAGAGGTAAGGTGAGGAGTGTGAGGTCGAGAGAAGAGGAATGGGGGTGTTATGTCTTGGATGGAGATGATGGTGGTGACGTTGGGTGAGGAAACGTGACCTACTAGTTACATGGAGAAGATGAAAACAGATGGCTCTTGGAGTGAAGAAGAAAGAAGGCTAAAAGAGAAGTCGGTGAAAAGGGGAAAAGTCTCAGAAAAGAATAGATGGAGCAAGTTTACCAGAGAGGGAAAGAGAGAGATTTTTATTTATCCTCTTTCCTTTTATTTCTGTCCAAAACGTGAGAAAATCCTCGTCTTTGTTTTATGTTTTTACTCTCTCTCTTTATAGAATTTTTCCAATATTTGCTTGCTACCGTGTGTGAGTTGTGAGAGAAAAGTTGAGACATGAAGCCCCCCTTTTAAAGGGTGGGAAGTAGCCTTTTCATATGTGTTTTTAGGATTTCTTTTTTTAGCAACTTTCTTTTTTTCTTTATTTATTGATTCTTCATTTTGTTTGTTTCTTCTTTGATCGAACCAAGAAAAGATTTTCTCTTTTTATTTGAGTTATAAACAAAATAAGAAAGGGAGTATGTTCCCATGCTTCATGACTTACGCCTCTCCCATAGCTCAATGTTGGTTAGGTTCGCCAATTGGTTGATGAGTTGGAATGTTGATTCGATTGGTTAATTTGTTGTTTGATTAAATTTTAATCTACTTGTGATTGGTTGATTGAACCTTAATTTGAATTTGATCGGTCGATTAAATTTGATTTGAATTTTAATGGTCGATCGGTTGATTAAATTTTAATTTCATTTTAATTGGTCAATTAAATTTGAATTTCAATTTTATTGGTTGTTTAGATTTTAATTTGAATTCGATTGGTCGATTAAATTTTAATTTCAATTTGGTCGACTAAATTTTAGTTTAAATGTCGATGGGTCAATTAATTTTTTTTTTTAATGTTGATTGATTGGATTTTAAATTCAATTTGATTTGAAAGTTTCAAGTTGGTCATTCCACTGAGTTGGACAACGAGGGGCATTTCGATCATTTTGCAAATTTTCATAAATTTCTTTGTTTTCATCGATTTGGGTCCTGTTAGACTCGAAATTGTATTCTAAAGGCAATGAAGGTACTTTCGAGACTTTTCGGAGGTTCAAAATTCATGAGGGGTATTTTCCTTATTTTGGTAATTTTTACAAATTTTTACGAATTTTGGCGTGAGATTTATTTTGGTCCCAAGGTGATTATTTCTAAGCTTCGAGGTCATATTTTCATAATGTAGCGAGCTTTATAAGTTATCAAAATGTGCAACGAATCTAAGTGTACGCACTTGCTAAATTGGGTGTAAGGTGTAGCGATTTTAAGCGTGTGTAAATTTTACGTCGCGAGACAAAAAGAAAGAAGAGAGTAGAATTAGAAGGACTGGAAAGAAAATGGAGGGAATTGAAAAAATGCCTCTCACAAGCTTTTGAGTTCTTTGCATTTATCATTAAGAATGCACAACACCCTAGTAATGGATCTCTAAGTCAGGTGGATGCAAAAATGGGATGTTTATAGATGCCCCTTTTTTGTAGAGGATGGAAGCAAACTAGATGGCAAATCTATTTCGGTAGATAGTATGACATCCGAATGCCAAAGCCTATGACATATCGTTTTTACAGCCTGATTTGGTGATTCGTCAGGGCATCCAAATTCTTGAGGGTTAAACTCTTATCAGACTAAAAGGTGTCAGATCTTCGAATTTTGAGAATTCTCCATGACTTATGTAAAAGTACAAGTGTGTGCAATGATGTAATGCTTACAGAATAGTCCATCGGATCATTGAGAATAAATTCTCCTCGATAACCGTAAATATCAGGTCCTAGAGATCTTTTCTTACTAACGATGATGATTTAAATTGAAATGCACATACGCAATGAAAACAATCATACGATATTGAATTATGGCAAGTTAAAGTCATAACGTTATCAAGGTTTGAGTCTCTTTTATCAGACTCGAGCTTATTGGAACCACGTTTATCTGACTGAGGTTTGTAGAAACTTAAAAAATCCTATTCAAGTTGGAGTCTTGTTTCTCGGACTCAAACTTATTGGAGCCACGATTCTTGGGCTAGGATTTGTAGGAACTTATTAAAATCCTACTTTAGCTCATTCTATGATTCAAAAAAATTTGAGTATTGTTTCTCGGACTCAAACTTATTGGAGCCACGTTTCTCGAGCTAAGGTTTTGTAGGAACTTACTAAAATCCTATTTTAACTCATTTTATGAGTCAAAAAAAGTTGGAGTCTCGTTTCTCAGACTCAAATTTATTGGAGCCACTCTTCTCGGGCTAAGGTTTGTAGGAACTTATTAAAATCCTACTTTAACTCATTCTATAAATCAAAAAAGTTGGAGTCTCATTTTTCGAACTTGAACTTATTTAAAACCACTTCTCGGGCTTGGACTAGTTAAAGACTCAGTATCATCAAGCTCAAAGATTAAGAGATTGGAAAATTGGGCCGTTATTGGATTATCATGCACTTGGATTCATGATTATCATTGGACTTCACTAGACTTTTAAACTTTTGAGTAGGATTTTAATTTTTGATCATGTGATTAATAATGAAAACTTTGGAATTGCAGTTATTCTAAAAAATGCCCATAGTTTTCAGGTTGGCTTCTTGAAACTTGACCATGAAATTGATGGAATGGATTACACTTGAAAAATACAGACGATAAACTATGGACTCTGATAAATGACAGACAAAAGAACCGTTATTCTCTTAAATTTTTAAGACTCTTAAGATTATTATGTGTGCAATAAGAAATTGATCATTTTCTTTCAAATTTCTTTTGAGAAGTGCTTGAACTGGATTTAAAATCTTGATAAATATTGGAATAAAAGATCTTTCTCTTCAAAATCATCGATGATTCTACATATTTCTTTAGCTAGCACTTAGATAAGTAAACATACTCTTAAAGATCTTATAATATTCAAGATGGCTTCAAAGTTTTTTTGACTTCAACATTGTCTTCGTTAGATGTGAGCTCTTGGCTAAAATAATCGAATGCTATGACTTGAATAATTTTTTGCATTTCCTAGTTTCTGCATAAGCTTCCTTTTAAATTTTTTTTCTTAATGAGATTTTTCTTTCCCTTGTTTTGGTGCCTTAATTTTTGTCTAGATTGCTTATTTAGGTTTTCAATATAACGGGTTTTGTCTTTTTTTTTTCTAATGATGCCTTGATTTTTTGTTTAGGTCACCTTTTTAGGTTTTCAACCTAGTAGGCTTTCATTTTTTTGTTATGCCCTAACTTTTGCCTAAGTCGCATTTTCAAGTTTTCAACTTGGTGGAATTCTTTCTTCTTGATGATCTCAGATACTCAACTCAACAACCTTTTTGGTCCCTTATACTATCACTAAATCAATTAGCATTCAAGAATACTTAATAGGTGGATTTAGGACAGGACTTAGAAATAAAAGGTATATGGTTCAACTTTCAAAAATGCCCCTAGTATGATATTATCTTTTTTCTGTCAATTCTTTTGAATTTCTCTTTTTTCTAATGCCCCTAGTTAGGTATTATTTTCTTTTTTTGATATTTTTTAGATTTACCTTTTTTTTCTAATGCCCCTAGTTTGGTATTATCCACTTTTTTTATCTTTCAATAGGAGATTTTTTTTGGATGACACTTTCCTTAAGAGGATGTACATATATTTTTTTGTGATCGGGCTTGAAGTAAATTCTTAGGTTACTTACGTTCCCCAAATCTTTCTTTTTTCTCTTGGGATCAGTTCAAAACGTAGTTCATACAAGACTTCCCTCCCAAGGTTAGTTGGTGTGATTTAGAAAGAATAGGCTATTGATTGTTTTTTAAAGGTTGCGAAGGACTAAAAAAAGTTCTATTTTTCTTGATAAGATAAGAGAATAGTTCGGCCAAAGAATGCCTCCTTTAGTTAAATACTACTTGATTTGGTAAAGGTTTTAGGAATTCGATGTCTTGATTACTCTGTCGAGTAAAGTCTTCTTTTGGGCATGAATGGCCTTCAATCGTCTTTTGCAAAATTACATATGATTGAGTTCTTTATATTTGACTGTTCAACTTCGAGAAAATCTTTGATTCTTCTGTGAATGAGAACTCCTCTCTCTCGTGTGAAAAATGTGGTGGATCCTTCTTGTGGGTCTTAGCACCTTTGTTGATGGTTTCAATTACATCATTCTTGATCGATAATCTTTGACTTTAAAGTTCACCTTTAATTTTATGTCTTGATCTATTTTGGTGTAATATGTTCTGATGAAAGGTAATGTGGTGCTCATACTTAACATATCCTCATAAGACCATGTAAGGACACTATTGAATTTTTTAAGTAAGTTTATTAATTTCTCATGTTTCCTTGAGGATAATGTAGTATCAATTTGCACTTCTTGAGTGTACTATTTAATTATAATATTTATCAAGTTTGACTAATGAACTCTGAATCATTCCTCATGTTAGATTTTATGTTCACATCATTATTGCACGCATGATAATCAAAAGCTTATTTATTTTATTAGAATTAGAAAAACGTAGACTGACAAACTCTACTAAAGCTTGAAAATAATAAAAAACCTAACATGACCAACTGAATATCGACCAATAAACTCTTTTATCAATTCATGCCATGTTCTTACCCGAGTTGAGTCCAATGACATTAGCCAGCGTAAGGTAGGACCTATGAGGGTTCTCTAAAAAAGTTGGGCCATCTGTTCTTCACTCAGACCTTGAGAATGCATGATGCCCTAGGACATCCAATTCTATTAAACTTTTTCATATCTGTTATTATGAACTTCTTTGGCAGACGGACTGTGGAAAATAATGTCATTGTCCCTAATCCAATAACAAGATCTTTGGGGTCTTTGATATTTTTCAAGACAGTTTCGACTTAAGTTATTTGATGAGCTACGTAGGGTCAACGGGTAATTAATTTTTTTCTAGGTCTTTGACGAGATCAAACACAACCTGAGGTTCTATAACTTTATCCTTTTTCCTTTTCGTCTTCAGGACTTCAATTTGTGTTTGAATAGAAGCAATAATCTGTGCTTGAAAGGATTCTAAAATCTGGCAGAGTGCTGCTTCATCCATGGTATTTATTTCTTCTTGTGGCAAGAGTAGACTACTTGGGCTTGACAATGGTACCAAAGCAAGACGACTCTTTTCATGGACCTAAAGTGGCATAAATGGTGGTTTACAATGTTTAGCAGCAATTATTACATGATTGGAAGTAAACCAAGATTAAGTATTGATTCTAAAGGTTTAACTATTAATCCCATGATTAAAATATTGACATAAATTATCCCAAGTCCTATGGTAAACATCGAGTCCAAATACACTATAAGTCTCTTGAGACTAGTTAGTTTCACGGGTCTCCCCTTGGTTGGGGTTGAACCTTGGGTTAGACGAGTTAGTTTGATCTCCTGATTGCATCTTCTTGGTACGAATAAGGTTGAGTCTTTGAACATAAAAGCCAATTGGTCCAATCAGTTTGGTGTTGACCAATTAGATCCATTTGCCAATTGGGACAACTAGTTTAATTGGTTTACAATGATCAATATCCTTTTTGTTTACCAATTGAGTTTATTGGGCTAGACCGATATTACGGGCTTAATTTGAAAGATCTGGACGAGTCCGCCCGCTTACCTATTGATTAGATTAAATAAAGCAATCTAGGAACACTCATAGTCGATTTTTAGTTGTGACCTAATGGGCTGCACTTAAGTTCAAGGTTCTAAGCTCATTATAAGATTGGGGCTAGGTTAAGACAAAATTTAGGTTACTTCAGCTCGAAACACCGATATATTATCCCAGTTTTACCTGGCCAACTAGTACGTGGTGCTCCAGTTTGATATACCCGAAGCTTCTTTATTGAAGATGGAGTGTTCATTGTCATCCAATGCATCTTGAAGGACCAGGTTAGCTTGGATCCGGCTACGGAGTTTATAAGGACATGTCATAATGCAAATATGAGTATGTATGCTCGTGAGTGTGTGCGAAAGGACAAAGTACGCTCAGGGTGTTTTCACGAATATTCAACCATACAAGTCACATATATTTATCCAATCCAATCACAAGAAATAGTCAAAGACAAAAATTATTAATCAATTACATTTGATCACATACTCATGAAAGAAATGACAAAATCTAGCCTATCTAAAAGTCTCTTTAAGTCAATTGGATTAACTTGAGTGAAAAGTCAACCTAGGGATAGTCTTGGATCGGGTCAAGTCTGACCCTAAAATCCCCAGTGGAGTCGCCATTAAAATCGCCTTGACCCATTTTCACTAAATAGTGAATAGGGTCCGATTGAAAAATTGGAGATTTTTAAGTAATAGGAAGTCGCCACCTAGTTTAGGTTTAAGAAACATAGATATCTCCAAAATGGATCGGGTTGGTCCAAGTGCAAGAGAAATGGGTAAGGGTCAAATTACAAGTTTCGGAAGGTGTTAGGCACCGAACCCGCCCAATCGGGATGATCAGTTTCTACTATGATCTAAACTATCCTACGGTCAACGGATAAAGACTAAAGTCAAGCTAGGGTCCTATCGTCATCAATTTACATTGAATGTGTTAAACGAATCTTACAACTAAAGTTCTTCTAAATATTTACATAATTTATCAAATTTGGCACAAAAATGAAAATATTCGTAAAAACCTTAATTTCATTTCGTGTCCTAAGGTTCACGTGGTAATATACTTCAATCACAAATCCACATACGCAAATACTTTCCAAATCAACTAAAACAAGAATTCATAAAAGGTTTCAAATTGAGAATTTATGGGGTTCCTAAATTAGGAATATAAAATTTTTCAAATTAGAAATCTATAAATACAGATGAGTCCCAAATTAGAAATTTCTAAGAATAAATTTTTCAAAATGAAAACTTGCAAACATGATGAGTTCTTAAAGTAAAAATTCTCAAATATGAATCCTCAAAAATAGAAAATTATGAATATGAACTTTCCAACATAGAAATTATGAATATTAGATTTCTCAAATTGGTGATTTACAAATAAGAATTTTCCATAACAGAAAATTATGATTTTAGAAAGGTCCACCAAGTCAATGAAAAATCTGAATTCACATGAATCTCCCAATTTGGCAACTATGATTTTCAAAGTTTAATTTCATCACGTGAATTCTTTAAATTTCACATGTGAAGATCCCATGATTGATAAGGCTTACATGGCACCAAAAATCAGTGAATTAATTTACTAAAAAATAATTATATCAATCCACTAATACCAAAAATTTGTGAGTCAACTCATTAACTTTGTGTATAAAAAATTAATTGGATCAATCTATCAACACTAAAAATCAGTGAGTCGACTCATTAACTTTGTATACAAAAAAAATTAATTGGATCAATCTATCAATAACAAAAATTAGTGAGCCGATTAATATCAGAATCAACACGTCGACCCTAAAGTCTCAAAAATCAGTGAGTCGATCCGATAATATTAAAAATCAATGAGTCGGTTCACTAACTTTGTATATAATAATTAATTCGATCAACCTATCAACACCAAAAGTCAGCGAATTGATCTACTAATATTTTGAAAAATCAAATACAGTTATTAATGCCACGTACACAAAAATCGATGAGTCAATTTGGAGGCATAAAAAAATTAAGAAATCAAGAATAAATGAAAAAGTTTACCTTTACCGAATAATTTTGGTTGCTTAGATCCTTTAAAAATCTAGAAATAGCGTGAGACGCCAAAGAGTGTAAGAGAGGATGAGATGATGATTGTTGTGGGGCGATCAATAAAAGAAAAACAAAAACAAAAAAGGTTGAAGAAGATGATGACGTAATAAGGGCAGTTGGTTGAGGCTGTTGTGAGGGCTGAGGAGCACGAAAAAAGGTGGTATAAGATGAAAGGTGGCTGCTAGTTTTTAGGTTGTTCCAAAAGATCAAGAGACAAGGTTGAAGTCACTACTCAATTGATCAGACGATTGTTGGCCTGTGTGTCTGTTCAAAAAATCCAAGCCAAAGTCGTGAGGTTTTGGTGTGATTGAGAATAAGGAGATCGTTTGGCATTGCAAATGAAGATGTTGGAGTGTTGTTAATGGCAGAAACTATAATACCTTGAGTTTTCAACTTGTATCTCGAGGAAACCTGATAATAAAATTGTGGGAAAATTCTAAAGAAAAAATTTAGATTAAAATACTCATATATTGTTATGTTCATTTTCAATAGAAATCGACTTCACCACTGGATTTAAAAAGGTCGAAATGTATACTTTAGCCTATAAGCAAATTTGAATTTAAGTTTGGATGAAAAAGTTATATAAATTCTCGAATTTCGTGTTGAGTGGGATCCAAAATAGTGAAATTTTGTTAGAGCAAGAATAGAAAAAATTCGATGTCACTGTTAGGTCCGTAACGAAAAAATATTTGAAATAGAATATTCATTCGCCATTTTTTAAGTCCGGATAGTTGGGTTATCGTCGAAAATAGAAATGAGAAGAAAATGTCAAAAGTACCCTCTGCCTTTTATAAATGAAAGTTAACTTTCGTTTTTATCTCATTTCTTTCTCTCTTCTTTAAAGAACCCAAACCAGCACTTTTCTCAACCTTAGGTTTCAACCTAATATAATCCAAATCCATCGCGATCAAGTCCGTGTGGATTGTCGACGAAGAGGAAAAAGTCATCTACATTTTCGAGCTCCATGTTCTCACCCCATTTAACCTTTATTTTCTTTTCTTTCTCTTGGTCCCTCACCCAAAAATAGTGTGTGGGTTCAATATTACCCACTTGGATTCTCACCCTTTTAGATGATAAGTCACCCATCGTCGTAGGAAGAAGAAGAACATCTTTACTGAGGGTTTCGACATTAACCCGGCCATTGACAACCAAGTTTACCAAATTTCAATTTCCTTGCAGTCTTACTTGGACCTTTGTGCTAGTTCATCACCATCGACAACTACAAACCAAGTAGAGGACTTTCGATTCTTAATAGTAATCTTAGATTTCAAAATGTGCATTTAGAAAACTTTTATCGAATATGTGTAGTATTCATAAATCGTAGAAATCTTGTGTTTGATTTTAAAATTCATGTTAGAATTAAAGATTTGATGTGTTTTATCAAGTTTTAACAACAAATTTTTGTGTGGGTCAAAGGATTCGAAGAACAGAAGAAAAACCCAAAAAATGGATGGAAAAACTAAAATTTTGTGAACGTGTTCAGACTGTCTGTAGGAGTTGGAGGTGGCACCGACACTTACCGAAGGCTATTTTGTCCGTTCCACTGATAAAATCATGCTTCTAGCATCGACAGCCACTCACAGAACTTTTTGTTCAAAACTGCTTCTAGCTTTTGGGTTATTCTCTTCATGACTTACACATGTTTTCCCACCCTTTATTTCATTTTTGACTTTCCATTTAATCTAAGTTCTTTAATTGAATTATGACTTTACCCCCCATTTCAAAATTATGGGAATGGTTTCAAAATCCAAATCTCAAAGGAACAAAATCTGAATTTTGGTTTCAAAAATAAAACATAAAATTCGGCGTTTTCGACAAATTTTCAAAAGTTAATATCTTTCACGCTACTTTGAATTAAACTATAAAAATTATATGGTGTTGAATTTTGTGTTCAAGGCTTTTATTTTCAAAAACCCATTTTAAATTTTAAAAACTTTAAAAAATTGAGTTTTCGACACTTAGCCAAATTTTCACTAGATTTTTCAATTTTGGCAGATTGCCTTCACGTACCTATTGGGATCTCGTTTTAAAAAAAAATTGATAGTTTTTAGATTGAATAATGAAAGTGAATTTGAAAGCTTGAAAAGAAAAGATTTAGTTTGAAAAGTTGAGAAGTGAAAACACCAAAGAATGAAAAAGGTATGAAACGATAAAATGTCAAAATCACACCCGAGGGGTGATGTCTACATTTTACATTGTATGTTATAGGTAGGTTGGTGATGGGTTATTTAGGGATGATGAATGGTTGCATAATTATTTAAATTTTGTTAGTCCTGAGGCGTTGAGTACTATTATTTATTTTAAGTCGGAGGGCCATTGCTGCATGGTAGGAACTGGATATCCATTTTCAATATTGTTATGTTAATTTCTCTTGTGTTTTGAAAGAAAAATAATATATAAATATGTATCTATTTTGTAATCTGTTAAAGAGTCTGTGAATGCTTGAAGGGATAGTACGTCATATCATCCAGAGTGGTGTACTATTTTGGGATGTATGGTCCCCCATGCTCATATGTGGTATGGGATGCGTATGAAAATGAAGTCACAACTGGAATCTGGGGCCATTCCTTTCTATCTTTATCAGTGAACATGTATTGTTAAGGTGGTCGTATATGAATGGAACTGTTTACTTTAGGAATCACATATACGCCTGATAGGCATAGACGAAGATGATTGGTCAATGATCACTAACAATCTAGAGTAGTTAAACGTTTTGATACATCGAAAAGAGACCCATTGCTTACGATCACGTCAAATGGCCCGTCTAAGCCGGATAAATGGTCACCAAGTGTGATAAGCGCAGCGATAGACTACAACATCAGGAACTAAAAGCCAGATTTATGTTGTAACATCATATCCCAACTGGGAGCGATCCAATCATGGATCCTAACTCTTTAATTCTATTACTTCACCATTGTGTAATATGTATTTATTATTCTATTTCAAATTATAAATTGAAAATATGTCTACTTTTGTTAATGTTGTCAATTATATTTGCATAAAAATGAAAATGTATAGTTAATATGGATGACTGATGTTATGTGGAACTTTAAACTATTTAGTTTCTCATCCCTGGCTATATGGACTAGTTAATCGTAGTTTAATTTATAAAATTTGCATATCTTGAAATGATTTAGTATGATTACTCGATCACGTTAGGTGAGATTATTAGTAGGAATTGTTTGTGGACCTATTGGGTAATCTTTGTTACTCACCATTTATTTCCCATGTTTTTAGCTTCAGAGCCTACAGCCGGAGAGACAGTCAAAAGCCATCAAGTGAGGATCATCTGGTGGGTCATACCGACGACCAGAGTCTACTTCCTAGTGAGCATTGGGACTACTTCCCTTAGGAGCCTGTCTGTCTCAGGAGGTGTATGTAGTTTTGGGCTGATAGATTAGGTCTATGTTAGAGTGAGTGTAAATTTTTGTAATCCTGTATAATGCCTTCTTTTGCGCAACTCTGATCTAACCTTATGCCGTTTGTATTTACCATCTTCCACACCTGTATACTTTTGGCATATGTTATATACATGATTTGTTGGATTTGGTTTGTCAGGTTCAAGTTCCGTGGAACGCTAACATAAACAAAGGAAGCCATGTCAAAATTTCGAGATGCCACCAAGTACCTTGAGATTTGACCTCGGGATTTATGTTAACATTTGGTGGGATGCCAGAGATGGTATTAGAGCTCATTAGTAGTTCCGTATTGGGATTACAAGCTCTTCCGTGTCTAAAGTCCATAAAGCCTAGTTAAACTAAGATAGGATTCTAGGTTCGTTCTGTTAGTAATGAAAATGATGTTCATTACTAAATTCCTACTTAAGATATCAATTAATTCTTTCACAAGAATGACCCTAGCCTTATGATAATAAATGCCTTATTGCTGATGAATAGAATCGTGATGAGCGTCCGAGGCAGAGGTGAAGGCCGAGGGAGAGGCCAAAACATAATAGAAACGAGGTAGGCATTAGATCAGACCCCTGATTTGATATCACAGTTAATGTTGTTTATGGGATAGATGGCTGAGTCCCAAAATAAGTTTAGGGAAGAGATGCTCGAGTCATAGGCCAGAATTGTTGAGGAGGTGGCTGAGTTGAGGGAGTACCAGGCTTCTTCATAAGAGGTCAACCCTATTCCACCCCAAGAGCCACCGTAGGAACCACGACCATAGGTTGTATTGTTGAGGGTCGTGAGAACTCCCCCATTCCAAGCACAGACAGATCCAGGGATGTGGCTACAGAACTTCCAACTATTATGTCCACCCAGATTTGGAGGTTCTTCTGACCCGACTGAAGTCGAGTAGTGGGTTTTGAGGACCCAAGAGATTTTGAGTACCATGCAATGCCCGAGAGACTAGTGGGTACCGATGGCTGCATTCTAGTTTGATGGGGATATCAGCCATTGGTGGCGTTCCGAGAGGAATGTTTTGGGGGATGGGCCCTTCGAATGGGCCGACTTTGAGAGGATGTTCTTAGATAGATTTATATCCGAGATGTCCTGAGAGATTAAACATCAGGAATTTTTGGGGTTGGTGCAAGACATTTTATCCGTTACGGATTACAAGCTGAAGTTTACTAGATTGTCACGATATGCACCCGAGCTCATTCCGATTGATCTGTAGAAGGCCCATAGATTTTTCAAAGGACTGTGACCCTACCTAAGGGCCAAGATGTAGGTGATTGAGCCCACAAACTATAGAGACACAGTGAGTCAAGTTCAGAGGGTTGAGCGAGAGGAGATGGAGCTACAGATTTCGAGGGGACAAACCAGTCGACCCCAGACTTCTTTTCCTCCTAGGGCTGATCCTACCAAGAAGCTGATGTTTTTGGGACCGACCACCTCTGTACCCACGTATTCATAGTATCGATTTCCTACATCGTCGAGTTATGGACCAGTTGGGGCTTTAGTGAGGGCAACAGGGCCAATGGGACCAACTAGACAGATTCTGAGATCACCCACCCCACAGAGACCTATACAGACGAGGCCATTGGCATGTTTTCGGTGGGGGCAGACAGGACATATCAAGAGAAATTGCCTTTTATCACAACCACATTCAGGGGTGACTCCTAGATTCCAAGGCAAGGTTTATCATCTGACTCAAGAGGATATACCAATTTCGGACGAGGTCCTAGAAGGTATAATTTTGATTTCCAATATTAAGATTTGAGTTTTATTTGATACCAATTCTTCTAGATCATATATTTCCACTGAGATTGCACGGTTGCTAGAATTAGAGATTTCTGACACGGGCCGAGTAATGAAGCTATCTATACCATTGGGAGACCGATAGATAGCTCAGAAATTATGTCGGAACTGTGTAACTAGGATAGAGGACCAAGCGATGCGTATCGACCTTATGGCATTAGATTGCTCTGACTTTGATGTCATCTTGGAGATGGATTGCCTAGTACAGAACCATGTCCACATTGATTGTTTTGCGAGATTAGTAGTCTTTAGACGACTGGGATATTCGAAAGTCAAGGTTTGAGGATCCAGGTATAGAAGAGACAGTCCCTTATACAACCAGTTGGGAACTTTGAGTATATCAGAGCTAGAGACATCGATGGATATGGTAGAAGTAGTTAGGGAATTTGGGGATGTTTTTCCAGACGAATTACCAGGTTTGCCTCCATATCGTGAGATGGAGTTTTCTATCGATTTGGTACCACGCACAGGGCCTATCTCCATTGCACCATAGTTAATGGCCCTTGTAGAAATCCGAAAGTTGAAAGCATAGATTGATAAGCTTACTGTTTATTCGACCGAGTTCCTTACCTTGGGGAACACCGATTTTGTTTATAAAAAAAAGGATGGGTCACTTCGATTATGCATTGACTACCGTAAGCTAAACCAAGTGACCATCAAGAATAAATACCCCTTTTCGCACATCGATGATCTGTTTGAGCAATTGCAAGGTGCCTCGTATTTCTCCAAGATCGATTTGCGATCAGGGTACTACCAATTGAGAGTTCGGGAAGTGGATGTTCCAAATACTGCATTTCGAACCAGACTAGGACACTTCAAGTATCTAGTGATGCTTTTCGATCTAATGAATGCATTGGGTATTTTGGGAGTACCTCAACAAATTTGTCATTGTATTCATAGATGACATCCTAATTTACTCTAAGTCGAAACAGGATCATGAGAGACACCTCAGAGTCACACTACATATTCTGCGAGAGCATAAGCTATATGCCAAGTTTAGCAAGTTTGAGTTCTGGCTTCAGAAGGTGAAATTCCTAGGGTACGTGGTGTCCAGTGAATGAATAGCAATAGACCCTTCTAAGGTCGAAATTGTGTTGATGTGGAAACTGTCGAAGACAGTGACATATATTAGGAGTTTTCTTAGGATAACAGACTACTATAGAAGCTTTATTAACGGATTCTCTACTCTTGTAGCACCGTTGATGAGACTGACGTAGAAAAACATCCGATTTGAGTGGGATGATAAGTACGAGACTGCGTTTCAAGATTTGAAGAAAAGATTAACGACCGCTTTAGTTTTAGTTTCACCTACTCTTGGTGAAGGTCTGGCGATCTTTACGGATACTTCTGGGATTGGTTTGAGAATTGTATTGATGCAGTATGGGAAGGTAGTGGCATACGCATCTAGGAAGCTGAAGAATCATGAGAAAAATTGTCTTGTTCATGACATAGAATTAGTTGTTATAGTGTTTGCGCTACGTATTTGGAGACATTACTTATACGGAGAGAAGTTTGAAGTATTCTCCGATCATAAGAGTCTCAAGTACATATTCTCACAACGAGAATTAAATATGAGACAACGACTTTGGATGGAGTACTTTAAGGACTACGACTTTACCCTTGAGTACCATCCGAGGAAAGCCAATGTGGTTGCCGATGCGTTAAGTAGAAATATTGTAGCTCATATGATGATGAAAGAATGGCAATTACTTGAGCAAGCCATAGAAACAGTATTCGAGATTCTGAGTGAAAGGTACAGACTGCACATTTACCTGGGTACATTGAGAATAAAAAATGAGCTGGTAACACGAATTAGGAAAACTCAGAAAGTAGATGAAGATGTGAAAAAATATGAGTCGAGAGCTAGGGACTTGACCGACCTAGATTGGTCAAAAGGATCAAATGAGGTTATCAGATTTCGAGGCAGAATGTGGATACCGCAAGACTCGCAATTGAGGTTCGACATACTGGGTGAGATGCATCGTTCTCGATATTCTATACACCTAGGAGGCACGAAGATGTATAAAGATTTATGAATTTTTTTTGGTTTTTTGGTATGAAAAAGGTAATTGAAAAATATGTAGGTAGATGCCTAACTTGCCAACAAATCAAGGCAGAACACCGCAACCCAGCAGGCTTACTCCAACTATTACCTATAACGGAATGAAAATGGGAACATGTAACCATGGACTTTGTAATAGGATTACTGAGAGCCAATGACGGGTCAGATTCCATATGGGTGATTGTGGATCGACTAACGAAATGAACACATTTTATCCCAATCCGAGTTTTATTTGGTGTTGATAGATTGAGACAGATATACATAGCGGAGATAATTCGACTACATGGGGTGCCAGTTTCTATCGTGTCAGACAGGGATCCCAGATTTAATTCTCGATTCTAGGAAAGTCTACAGAAAACCATGGGTACTTAGTTGAACTTCAGTACAACTTTTCATCCATAGTCTGATGGACAGTCTGAGTGAGTTATTCAGATTTTAAAAGATATGCTACGGGCACGTGTTTTAGATTTTGGAAGAGGTTGGAAGCATCACTTACCATTAGTAGAGTTCTCCTATAATAATAACTTTCAAGCTAGTATTGGAATGGCACCATTCGAGGCTTTATAAGGAAGGTCATGTCGATCACCGATATGTTGGGTAAAGATAAGAGATGCCATGGTATTGGGACCCGAAATTGTTGAGGAAACTATTGAAACAGTACACATTATATAAGACAGACTAAAGACTGCTTAGAGTAGACATAAAAGTTATGAAGACAAGCGCGCAGACCTTTGGAATTTCAAGTTGGGGATAAAGCATTCTTTAAAGTATCATCCCGAAGAGGCATCTCTAGGTTTGGCGTGAAGGAAAAATTAAAGCCACAGTTTGTGGGACCATTTGAGATAGTTGATCAGATAGGTCCAGTGGCTTACAGATTGATTCTACCACCGCAGTTTGAGCAGGTTTACAATGTATTCCACGTGTCCATGTTGAAGAAATACTTGCCAGACCTTCGCACATGGTGGATTTGCGGGAGTTAAAGGTAGATAAGGATGTATCATACAAGGAAGGTACGATATGGATACTTGACAGAAGAGTAAAACAACTCAGATCCAAAGCCATTCCTTTAGTCAAAGTATTGTGGAGGCACCACAACATTGAAGAAGCCACTTAGGAAAAAGAGGCAAAGATGCATGTTAGGAACCCAGAACTATTATGAGACTAAGGTACAATTTTAATTTCGAGGATAAAATTTTTATTAAGGGGAGAGAATGTAATACCCTGAGTTTTTAACTTGCATCTCGAGGGAACCTAATATGAAATTGTGGGAAAATTCTAAAGGAAAAAACTTATATTAAAATACTCAGATATTGTTATGTTCATTTTCAATAGAAATCGACTTTGCCATTGGATTTAAAAAGGTCGAAATGTATACTTTAGCCTATAAGCAAGTTCAAATTTGAGTTTGCATGAAAGAGTTATATAAATCCTCGAATTTCATGTTGAGTGGGACCCAAAATAGTGAAATTTCGTTAGAGCAAGAATCAGGAAAATTCGACATCACCGTTAAGTCTGCAACAAAAAAATATTGGAAATAGAATATTCATTCGCCATTTTTCGAGTTCGGATAATAGGGTTACCGTTCAAAATAAAAATGAGAGGAAAATGCCAAAAGTGCCCACAGCCTTTTATAAAAGAAAGTTAGTTTTCTTTTTATCTCATTTCTTTTTCTTTTCTCTAAAGAACCCAGACTAGCACTTTTCTCAACCATAGGGTTTTGACCCAATATCATCCAAATCCATCGTGATCAAGCTAGTGTTGATCGTCGATGAAGAGGAAAAAGTTGCCGACATTTTCAAGCTCCACGTTCTCACCCCATTCAACCTTTATTTTATTTTCTTTCTCTTGGTCCCTCACCCTAAAATAGCATGTAGGTTCGATATTACCCACTCCGATTCTCACCCATTTAGAAGAGAAGTCGTTTATCATCGTAGGAAGAAGAAAAACATCGTCACCGAGGGTTTTGACATCAACCCAGCCATTGACAACCAAGTTTGATAGATTTCAAGTTCCTTGTGGTCTCACTTGAACCTTTGTGCTAACTCATCACCCTCGACAACCACAAATCGAGTAGGAGACTTTCAATTCTTTGTAGTAACCTTAGATTTCAAAATGTGCATTTAGGAAACTTTTATTGAATATGTGTAGTATTCATAAATCATAGATATCTTGTGTTTGATTTGAAAATTCATGTTAGAATTAGAGATTTGATGTGTTTCATTAAGTTTTACAGCAAATTTGTGGGTGGGTCGAAGGATTCGAAGAACGGAAGAAAAATATGAAAAATTAATCAAAAAACCAAAATTTCGTGAATATGTTCAGTGTTGTCGACAGGAGCTGGCGATGGCATCGACACTTGCCGAAGGCCATTCTGTCGGTTCCACCGACAGAATCATGTTTCTACTACCGACAAAACTTTTTGTTCAAAACTGCTTCTAGCTTTTGGGTTGTTCTCTTCATGACTTACACATTTTTTAACACCATTTATTTCATTTTTTACTTTTCATTTACTATAAGTTCTTTAATGAAATTAAAATTTTACCCTCCATTTCAGAACAATAGGAATGATTTCAAAATTTGTATCTCAAAGGATCAAAATCCGAATTTTGGTTTCAAAAACAAAACGTAAAATTCGACGTTTTCAATAAATTTTCAAAATTAAATTACTTTTGTGTTACTTTGAATTAGACTATAAAAATTATATGGTGTCGAATCTCGTGTTCAAGGCTTTCATTTATAATAACCAGTTTTAAATTTTGAGAACTTTGAAAAATTAAGTTTCCGACACTTAGCCAAATTTTCACCAAGTTTTTCAATTTTGGCAGATTGCCTTCGCGTACCTATGGGGACCCCGTTTTAACAAAAAATTGATAGTTTTTCGATTGAATGATGAAAGTGAATTTGAAAGCTTAAAAAGAAAAGGTTTGGTTTGAAAAGTTGAGATGTGAAAACACCGAAGAATGGGAAATGGATGAAACGGTAAAATGTAAGAATCACACCCGAGGGATGATGTCTACATTTTACATTGTATGTTGTGTATAGGTTGGTGAAGGGATAACCAGGAATAATGAATGATTGCATATTTATTTAAATTCTTTTAGCGCAGAGGCGCTGAGTACTATTATTTATTTTACGTTGAGGAGCCATTGTTGCTTGGTAGGAACTGGATATCCATTCTCAACCTTGTTATGTTAACTTCTCTTATGTTTTAAAAGGAAAATAATATATAAATATGTATCTATTTTGTAAGATGTTAAAGAGTCTGTAAATGCCTTAAGGGATCGTATGTCATATCATCTGGAGTGGTGTACTATCTTGGGATGTATGGTAAGGACCCCCCAAGCTCATACGTGGTATGGGACGCGTATAAGAGTAGAGTCAAAAATGGAATCCGAGTCCATTCCTTTCTATCTTTACCAGTGAACGTGTATTATAAAGGTGGTCGTATATGAATGGAATTGTTTACTTTGGGCATCACATGTACGCCTGATAGGCATAGATGAAGATGATTGGTCAGTGATCATTAACAATCTAGAGTAGTCAAACGTTATGATACATCGACAAAAGACCCATTACTTACGATCACGTCAAACGGCCTACCTGAGCCGGATAAATGGTCACCAAATGTGGTAAGTGTAACGTCCGACCACAAAATTTGAACCTAAAATCCAGATTTATGTTGTAACATCATTTCTCGACTGGGAGCGATCCAGTCGTGAATCTCAACTCTCTAATTTTATTACTCCACCATTGTGTAATATGTATCTATTGTTCTATTTCAAATTATAAACCAAAAATATGTCTACTATTTTTAATGTTATCAATTATATTTGCATAAGAATGAAAATGTATAGTGAATAAGGATGATTGACGTTATGTGGAACTTTAAACTGTTTAGTTGCTCATCCCTGGCTATATGTACCAGTTAATCGTAGTTTAATTTATAAAGTTTTCATATCTTGAAATGATTTAAAAGAAAAGAATGTTAAACTAGGGGCATTAGAAAGAAAAAAATTCCAAACTAAAGGCATTAGAAAAAGAAAATCAAAATAATTGATAGAAAAGAAAAGAATGCGAAAATAGGGGTGTAGACACCTCAATTTGAACGGGCCACTTCTCGAAAGGGCCCAAAAATATCAATTTTCCAAATAAATGGGCCAACGGGCCTTAAGGGCCCAACTCATTGAAAATGGACATTTTTACCAACCCGAAGCCCCTAAGACCTCTCAATGGTTTAGGAGGCCACCAAAAGGACTCGGCCAACCTTACGCTTTCCCAACATTCACCGCTCCGCTTCCAAAATAAAAAACGTCAAATTTTCGATAAATTTCACCAACGGGCCTAAAAAGCCCGATTCGCCAACACGTGGCATTTTTGATCAAATTAATGATTGTAAAAAATCTAAAAAAATTAATTAAAAATTAAAAAGGTGAGACTTGAGATGCCTACCCCTCTATCACCGCTCCGCCTCCGTATTCGTAAAAACCATTTCTAAAACCCAAGCCCAACACTACAAAGCCCACAAATCATTAACCATATCCAATTCATTATCCAACCCACAACCCTAACCCATAAACCACAACCCACATCAACCAATCACTCTTTTATCATCAAAAGATGACACATGTCATCACCCCATCTCACCTCCCTCACCCAACTACCTACCCCATTAATTTGCTTTAAATCCCATCTACCCACACATCAATCCATCACCTTTTCTCTCAAATCAAACACATCTACCCACACCCCTAACCTATACCTCCCCTAATCTACCCTCATCATTCCCTACAAAACCTACATCTACAACCTAAACCTACACCATCCTCTCAAGTCAAACACTCAACCTCTCCCATCAACCTATCCCAACCCTTCATTTTCACCCACTTTAACACATGGCATCATCTCCTTCATCCTCCCAAAATATCATCAACCACCCATTTAAATCCTCCATGCTCTTAAATCAAATCACAACCACCATCTTAAATTCACCTCACCAAACACTCCACCCAAATGGGTTGGGTAGGATCCAAACCATTTGGGTCAAAACTCACCCATTTAACCCCCCTTACCTATATACCCTCCAATCTCCTCTAAATTACACCCACTTCTCTCTCAAACTCATAACCATTCTACCCATTTTCTTCACTTCACCCCATTATATCTCTAAAATAACTCCTAAACATCTATAAATACCCTCATCCTCTTCCCAAAAATGGCCCCAACTTCTCATTACAAAACTTCTCCCCAACACTCTCTCTACTAACAACCATCATCAATTCTCACCAAGTTTACCAACTCTTTCACACAAATCCTCTACAAGTCTCACTAAAACAAAAGAAATCCCTACTCTCTCTAATCACTTCTTCCCATTCTCATACTCTCATATTATACTAAGGACTCAAGAAGACTCAAGCAAGAAGAAGAAAAGAAGAAACAAGATACAAGGTGGGTTTGAAGCACACCCCCTCTCTTCCTCTAACCTTCTACTATTTCCCTCTTCTAACACCCCCTTCTTCTATTTTATTTTACCCCTTTTGATGATTGGGCCCCAAGGCTAAGGTTCATAAGGGTCATTTCCATTAATGAAATGACCCTATGATCAAGCCGAAAATGAATCCCTACTTAGGGAACATATGCACCCACGTGGCACATTTTTTTCACCTTCTTTTAAAAATAAAAAATGATCGAGTTATTTGAGGTTACCGCCACGTGGCGGGGAGGAAAGGGTGCCTAACACCTTCCCTTTTCTTCAACCGAGCCGCTTACCCAAATCTCGAGGTTTGACTACCCCTTATCCATTGTGAGTCACTAAAATGCCAAAAATCTCATCTTTTGGAAAATATACCCCGGGTGACCATTCACACCCACTTCCAACTTGAATGGTGGCGACTCCAAATCATTGTAGATGTAGTCATCATAATGACGAAATCACGCGTCTACAAGGGGCATAAAAAAGATAAAGAAAAAGAATGCCAAACTAGGGGCATTAGAAAAAATAATATCAGACTAGGGGCATTATGGTAGTTGAGCCTTATACATTTTCTTTCTAAACCATGTTCTTAAGCCCACCTATTAAGTCCTAATGAATGCTAATTGACTCGGTTAAGGTGCAGGGAATCAAGAAATTGTCAGGTTGAATATTCAAGATCATCAAGAAGAAAAAGAAGTCCACTAAGTTGAAAATCCAAAAAGAAACTTAAGCAAAAGTTATGGCATAACCATAAAAAAAAGAAGGCCTGATAGGTTGAAAACCTGAAAAGGCGATCTAGTAAAAAATCAAGGCATCATCAGAAAAAGAAAAACAAAGTCTATTAGACTGAAAATCTAAAGAGGCGATCTAGGCAAAAAATTAGGACATCATCAAATAAGGGAAAAGGTCTCATCAAGAAGAAAAATTCATAAGGAAGCTTGTGTAGAAACTATGAAATGCAGAATTATTCAAGCCACAACATTAGACGAAAATAATGTTGAAGTCGATGAAACTCATACGCCATCTTGAACATTGTAAGATTTTTAAGAGTATGTTTACTTATCCAAGTGTTCGCTAAAGGAAAGTGTAGAACCATCGACTATTTTGAAAAGAAAGATCTTCTATTTTCAACATTTTAAGTCCAGGGCAAGCATTTCTCAAAGGAAATTCAAAAGGAAAATGATTAAATTCTTTATTACACATATGATAATCTTAAGAGTCTGGAGAATTTAAAGGAATTTCGATTCTTCTGTTTATCATATATCAGAGTCCATAGTAGCTCGTTCATATTTTTCAAGTGCAATCCATTCTATCAGTTTTGTAGTCAAATTATAGTTAAAGCCGACCTTAAAACTAGAGGCATTTTTGTAAGTCATTGTGATTCCAAAGTTTTATTCTTAATCACATGATAAAAAGGAAAAATCTTACAAAAGCTGAAAAGTCCGGCGAAGCCCAATGAATAATTATGAATCCAGATGCATGATAAACAAATAAAGGCCCAATTTCTTGATCTTTGAGCTCAATAATACTGAGTTCTTAATTAAATCTCAGCCCGAGAAGCGTGGCTCCAATAAGTTCGAGTTTGACAAACAAGACTCTAGCTTTGTTTCAATCATAGAATGAATTAACACGAGTGTTTAAGTTTCTATAAACCTTAGCCAAAGTTTGACAAACGAGACTCCAACTTTGTTTGAATCATAGAATGAATTAACGGGATTATTTTAATTCCTGTAAACCTAAATTCGAATCCGAGAAATGACAGTCCAACTTTTTTGAATCATATAATGAATTAACGGGATTGTTTAAGTTCCTATAAACCTTAGCTAGAGTTCGAGAAACGAGACTCCAACTTTGTTTGAATCATAGAATGAAGTATCGAAATTGTTTAAGTTCCTATAAACCTCCACAAGAGTCTGATAAATAAGACACCAGCTTTGTTTGAATCATAGAATAAATTAACAAGATTGTTTAAGTTCTTGTAAACCTTAGCTAAAGTTCGAGAAACAAGACTCTAGCTTTGTTTGAATCAGAGAATGAATTAATGAGATTGTTTAAGTTCCTATAAACCATAGCTAGAGTCCGAGAAATGAGACTCCAGCTTTGTTTGAATCATAGAATGAATTAACGGGATTGTTTAAGTTCCTGTAAACCTTAGTTTGAGTCCGAGAAACAAGACTCCAACTATAATAGGATTGTTTAAGTTCCTGTAAACCGTAGTCAGAGTCCGAGAAATGAGATCTCAGCTTTGTTTGAATCGTAGATTGAATTAACAGGATTGTTTAAGTTCCTACAATCCTTAGTCGTCGAAACGTAGCTTCAATAAGCTCGAGTCCGATAAGTTCGACTCAATTTTTGAAACTCTAAAAAGAATTTCAAATAGAATTTAATGAAGCTCTTACATCACTTAATGCCGATAATGCTATGACTTTAATTGAATTGTTATTTAATTTTGTCGTAATTTCATATTTCATGATTGTCTTCATTGCGCATGTGTAGTTCAGTTAAAATTATCATTGTCAATGAGAGAAGATCTCTAGGACCTATGTTTGTGGTTATCGAGGAGAGTTTATTCTCAATGATCTGCTAGAATAACCTGTAGGCATCACACCATTGCACACACATGCACATTCAGCGCATTTGCATTACTCAGGGAAAATTATCAAAATTCAAGGATCTGATATCGTTAGTGACAGTTCAAGTTCAAGGACTTGACAAACTTTTAGTTTTGGAGAGTTTTACCTTCAAAGATCCGAATGCCCCGACGAATTGCTGAATCAGGCTGCAAAATGAACTGTCACTAGCTTTGGCATTCGGATATTACACTATCTACCCAAATAGATTTGTTTTCTAGTTTGCTTCAACCCATCTGTCAAAGAGGGGCATCTGTCTACACCTCATTGTCGCACTCGCCTGATTAATCAGCTTGTCAACCCAATTGCGGTGATTTCCAATGATGGATGTATATTCCAATATCTTTTATTTGTTATTAGATATGTTTCAAAAATTCAGATGAGGTATTTCAATCGAACAAAACTTTAAAAATCACGCTACACTAGGAAAATATAGTCCCAAAACATAGAAATCATTATTTTTAGACAAAAAGAAGTTTTAGGAGAAAAATTGCTAGAAAATGACTAAATTACCAAAATACCCCTAATGTCAAAACATCCTTAAAGCCTTCATTATGTATAGGAAAATCCTTTCGAACATATAAAACAACAAATTAAAATCAAATAAGCTGCTTCGCCAATTTTCACAAATTTTCACAAAATTATGAAAATGCCTTTATAGGGTCCATGACCACTTCGCGTCAAAAACCCATAAATGACACAAACGGATACTCCCATTGAATTCCTTATGAAAAACTGATTTCAAAGCATCTCAATACATCAAAAAACGATTTCGAAATGCAAAAGCCCTTTTAAGGGTAAAATGATAATTTTTCAACTCTAAATTTTAAATTTTCAAAATTAATTATTCAAATGTCAATGAACATAAAGTGAAATCTTAATAAATTAAATTTAAAATTTAAACAAATAAAATTAATTAATTAAGCCCACGGGCCAAAATTTAAGTAGTGACCCATTTAAGTAGGAGCCCACCTGATATTTATTAAAAGACCCCTCCATTTGGGGGTCCGAAGAATTAAATATATAAATTGAGGGATTTTTCTAAAAAGTTTAAAAAATATTCTTTTATTGTACGTAAGAATGGAAACACTAATTCCAAACCCTAATTGAAAACCCTAATATACCTTATCTAAAAAAGACTTAGTCAAACTGAGAAGCTCCGAACAAATTCTTTAAATAGGAGTCTCCACAACCCAATCTCGTAGGTCAAGAGAAACCCTAGGAAAGAGAGGTCAAAAATACCCCCAGCTTTCCCAAAACCCTAAATCTGTATTCCCAACTCCCTACCTAAAATCCAAATCCCAATTTTTGCTCAAAAAAAAACCTTGAAACCCTCCAAAAAATCAGACAATACTCAGATCTAGGAGGAGGATACCTCATCTTGGAGATCAGAAACGGATCTAGTGATAAATAAAAAGTCGAAAAACTTATATGAAGACACTCTTCACCAACTCTGAGGGAATCAATTGTCGCAATCAATTAGGTATTATTTTTATTTATTTATTTTTAGGTCTGTTTAGTAATATAATTTTTTTTTTTGAGAAAAAGTAGAGACTGACGATTGCTGGGCAGGGTTGGTGTCTAACACCTTCCAACCCCGTAACGTGATCCCCGAACCCGTTCTTCTTTTAGATCAATATTTTTTCATCCATTTAGAGTCAATATTCGGTTCCTAAACCATAATAACTAGGTGGCGACTCTCAAATCCCAAACCCCAAAAAAAACGGATCTGCAACCTGCGGATCGAGGACGCTTTCAGTGGCCACCTCCATTAGGGATTTTGATGAACAAACTTGAAAAAAGTCCCAAAAATTGATGCACTGCCAAATAGACCTAGTTTATTTTATTTTATTTTATTTTTTTTAGATTTTATTATTTTGTTCTTGTGGCATCATTTGATTGGATTTTGAGTATGATATTCTGGAATATTATTTTCTATGGTTCAATCAAAAGTCACTTGGGATGACCCTAAATAATTCAAGAGGTTAGTTTCATTGAAGGTGGAATGATTGTTGTTGAACCATGAAGATTTTAAAAAAAAATTATTTATTAATTTTTTAATTATTTTTGAGGTATGTGCGTCTTATTTTTGAAAAAAAAAAAATTTTGGCTTGTTGTTAGTAACAACAATTTTTTTTAGATGAGTGGTGTGCTATTTGTAAAACGTTTTTCTTCCTCAATTTGTACGTGTTGATAGATGCAAAAAAGGAAAGATTGAAAAAAATGGGTTCATTCTGTCCTCAACCAAGCTAATGGGTATAAAAAAAAAAGTTTTTCTTTCTTTCTTCTTCAACCTCTCGAGTCTCCCAACCCTGCAATTGTAGACCAAAATAATGCTGATTGTTGAGATCCCCTAAGACATCCTCCTTCTTCATCTTCATTGCCATAACAGCAGTACCAACATAAAATAAAATAAAGAAAGAGGAATCTTCAATGGATCTTGGTTTGAATTTTGATCTACATCTGTTACCAGCCATGCATTGAACTCATAAGCGTTCTCAGCATATCTTTTTCCTTAGCTCTATGTGTTATATAATCTACATCCTTTCCTTATTCTCGGCTTTTCCTCACAAAGAAATAATATTAAACTTTTTAAAGTAAAGGAAAAGCAAAGAAGAATTGCTGAAAATACCAAGAAGGAATTGCAGAAACATAGAGGCGAAACACTGTTTGCCCATCTTGTAACGGAAGTTTTGTACAAGAACTCAACGAGGTTGATGGTGCCGGACCACCAATAGATTTCATGGGTTTCGATTATGTTGATGATCGTGACCAGAGGAGGAGTAATGGAAGCCTTCTCAGCTTTGATAAGGCAGCGATATGGTGGGAAAAATCGTGATCTTGATATCAGAAGGAGATCGGGTGTGGTTCCTGAACATGGTGGTTTGGAGATTCAATTCGGGTCCTTGGTTGATTTTCAATGGCCAATCAAAGCTCTGATACGGTGTGATCATATATTAATTGTGTGCTTGGATTTGATCGACTGTACATACTTAAAGGTTAACTTGAATGGCAGCAAATTTTTTAAAACAAAGCCCATGATGTATGTGTGTGTGCTGGCTATACATTAAAAAAAAGAAAAAAGTTGTGAGTTGAGTGTTTACAACAACGTACAAATACCACAAAAAGAAAAAAAAAATGATGTATGTTATGTGTGCCGGCAGCATATGGTTTGTGAATGTTGCTGGCAGCAACATAAAGAAAAATAAGTTGTGAGTTGTGTGCATGAGATGTGTGTGGTTGTAGTAAAAAAAAGGTGAGTTCTATGTGTTGGCTGCAACCAAACAAAAAACCAAAAAAAGATACAAAAAGGTAAGGCTAGCCTGACTTGTTTAGTAAGATTTCTTTCTTATTAAGGGTTATTAAGCTCACCACGTGGCACCCATAAGCATGATCTCCATAGGCTTGTAGAGTATGGAATTCCATGAGCTTTCAAAAAATTGGGATTTTCATAATCACCCATTTTCAAAACCTTGGATCTAAAAACCTATGGTATTGGATTACCGATGAGATGACCACATTGGTTTAGTGACCCTTAGTAAAATTTTAAACCTTACGAGTTATTCAAAGTTAGCCTATCTTCTCAAAAGATTTACCATGCATGTCTTTCAAAAAAAAATGTTCATCACTCCTTATACCTACAACCATCATTCTATAGTCAATTCAATATTTGTTGGAATCTTGATTTATTGTGGGTCACCCAAAAACGACCCTTGATTGGATCATAGATAAAAAAAATCATTTTGTTTGGATTAAAAATAAAAAAAATTTGCGCATGTTTCAATGTTGAATCTAATTGATTATTCTATGTTATATTCATTGATTGCCCATCTGATATGTTATAATGTCTACAGATGTATTCTCTATGTGGTTGCCTTGATTTTAATTTCAATATGATGGGTTTTGTATTCTTTGATTAATATGAGATCTATATTGTAATGATCTGATCAGGCCCATGGGCCCATTCATATTAAAAATGCCCCGGCCACACCCTACCTTACTTTGCACACACCACTAGCACATTCATATTGTTGCATTGCACGCTTGCATGTCCCTTATAGCCAATGTGGCACTAGTGCGTAGCCTGATTTCTTCAGAGATGCGATGTCATTCATGAAAACTACTACTCCAGTCACGTACCTTAGGGTATATAAAACTGGGGCATCAGTACCATTTGATCAAGTGATTCTGCAAGGTCTATTGATGCACCCACGCTGGAGTGACCTGAGCCTTAGTCATATTGTAAGCAGCAAAGTCACATGTCCCGATCGCCAACCCTAGACTCATACCTATACGGTATATCAAAGTTCATCTGAGTTCACCAATTGCACTTCTTGGTTAAAATTAGTGCCTAAGCGAAATCCTGCCTCGATATACTACGGTACAAGGGGGATAGATTAAGTCTATTCTAAACAAGAGGTGACTTAAGAGTGCCCTTACTCAGCATCGTGCTCCACCTCTCAACTGGTGATTAAGCCGACTGATTTCGACTTCAGAGATTTGGGTTGGAGTCTTAGAATATCACATATACGGTATATCAAATCAAGTCATCACGTATCATCGGATTGAGTACACTCGAGAGGTATATAGGTGCACTTGAGAAAAAGTTGCTGGATAAATTGCATTGCATATAGAAAACCTAGAATCTAGAAGTTTTCTTATAGGTTATGACCCGAACTGACTATGGGTGTTCCTAAGTTGGTCTATTCAATCCAATCAATAGGTAAGTGAGCAGACCGGTCCAGACCGTTCAAACTAAACCCATAATATCGGTCCGACCTAATGTGTGAAATTAAATGAATTGGTCAAATCAACAAATGGATCAAACTGATCAATACCAAACCAGTTGGACCAATTAGTTTTACTTTCAAAGATTCAGACTATTTTATAGCAAAAAGATTCGATCCTAGGGTCAAAGTAATTTGTCTGATTGAAGGTTCTATGCCAATTAGGGGTAGACTCGTGATTAACCTTTTTCACCTTCTTGGTCACTATAGACTATAATGCATTTAGATTTGACATTTCCCACTGGACTTGGACTAATCTATATCAAAATTTTAATCATGTGGTTAATAGTCAAACCTTCAAAATTAATGAGTAATCTTAGTTTACTTCTAATCAGGTAAGAATTTCTCCTAGATGTTCTAAACCCCCATCTATGATATTTGGGTCTATCAAAAGAGTTGTTACACCAAAGTACCAATGTCAAGTCCAAATAGTCTACCCTTGCACCATAATATTATGTCCATCCACCTAGAAGGACCTTTTTGCTTTGTAGATAAGCATCCCTGAGTTTTCTTTTAGTTTCAATTCAATTTTCGTCAGTATTTAAATTCAGTTAGTTGTTTCAGTTACGTTAATCTTTCTTTAATTTTCAAGTTTCAGTCAAGTTAGAATCTATGTTTTTTTTCTTTCAATAAATAAATAAACTTTTGATTATCATATGTGCAATAATGATGTGAACATAAAATTTGACATGAGGAATGACTTAGAGCTTACTAATCGAACTTGATAACTATTGGAATTAAAGAGTACACTCAAAAGTGCAAATTGGTATTACATTATTCTCAGGGGAACGTGAAAGAATAATATACTTATTTGAGAAATTCAACAACATTCCTGCATGGCCTTATAAGGATATATTGATAGATTTCACCAAAATAGATTAAGACATAAAGTTGAAGGTAGACTTCAAAGTAAAATATCATCAGGAATGATACAATTGAAACCATCGACAAGTGCCAAGATTTGTAAGAAGGGATTCATCATATTTTTCACTCGAGAAAAGAGAGTTCTCTTTCACAAAAGAATAAAAGATTTTCTTGAAGTTCTAGAAGAGTTGAACAATTAAATACAAAGAATTCAATCACACTCAATTTCGTAGAAGAAAACTGTAGATTACTCTTTCTTAAAAAAAGACTTTACTCCATAGAACAATCAAGATATCAAGTTCCTAAAACCTTGACCAAATCAATTAGTATTTCATCAAAGGAGGCCTTCTCTGGTCGAATTATTTTCCTGTCTTACCAATAAAAAGATAACCTTCTTTAGCCCCTCGTAGCCTTTAAAAAGATCAATAGTCTCTTTTTTCTAAACCACACCAATAAACCTTGAGAGGGAATTCTATATATGAACTACATTTTGACTTGATCCCAAAAGAGAAAAGAAATATTTGGGGTATGTAAGCAACCTGAGAAGTTACTTCAGGTCGGGTCATGCAAAAAAAATGTATACTCCTAAGAAAAGTGTCATCCAAAAGGAAAATCCCTTATTGAAAGGTTCAAAAGAAAAGAATGCCAAACTAGGGGCATTAGAAAAAGAGAATCAAAATAATTGGCAGAAAAGAAAAGAATGCCAAACTAGGGGGCATAAAAAAAAGAAAGGAAAAGAATGCCAAACTACGAGCATTCTGGGAAGTCAAGTCTTATACATTTTATTTCTAAACCATGTCTTAAACCCACCTATTAAGTCCTCATGTATGCTAATTGACTCGGTTAAGGTGCAGGGAATAAAGAACTTGTCAAGTTGAATATTCAAGATCATCAAGAAGAAAAAGAAGCCCGCTGAGTTGAAAATCCAAAAAGGTGACTTAGGCAAAAGTTAGGGCATAACCATAAAAAAGAAGGCCTGATAGGTTGAAAACCTAAAAAAGGCGACTTAGGCAAAAATTAAAGTATCACCAGAAAAAGAAAAATAAAGTTCATTAGATTTAAAACCTGAAAATGTGATTTAGGCAAAAAAATTAGGGCATCATCAAATAAGGGGAAAAGTCTTATCAAGAAGAAAAATTCATAAGGAAGTTTGTGCAGAAACTAGGAAATGCAGAACCATTCAAATCACAAAATTTGACGAAAGCAATGTTGAAGCCGAAGAAACTCAAAAGCCATCTTGGACATTATTAGATCTTTAAGAGTATGTTTACTTATCCAAGTGTTCGCTAAAGGAAAGTGTAGAACCATCGACCACTTTGAAAAGAAAGATCTTCTACTATCAACATTTTAAGTCTAGCTCAAGCATTTTTCAAAGGAAATTCAAAAAGAAAATGATTAAATTCATTATTGCACATATGATAATCTTAAAAGTCTTGAAAATTTAAAGGAATGTCGATTCTTCTGTTTGTCATATATCAGAGTCCATAGTGGCTCGTTCATATTTTTCAAGTGCAATCTATTCCATCAGTTTCGTAGTCAAGTTCCAGTTAAAGCCAACCTTGAAAGTAAGGGCATTTTTAAAAGTCATTGTGACTCCAAAGTTTTGTTCTTAATCACATGATAAAATGGAAAAATCTTACAAAAGCTGAAAAGTTCAGCGAAGCCCAATAAATAATTATGAATCCAGATGCATGATAATCGAATAAAGGCCTAATCTCTCGATCTTTGAGCTCGATAATACTGTGCCATTAATTAAACCTCAGCCCGAGAAGCATGGCTCCAATAAGTTCGAGTCCGAGAAATAAGACTCCATCTTTGTTTGAATCATAGAATGAATTAATAGGATTGTTTAAGTTCCTGTAAATCTTAGCCAGAGTTTGAGAAACGAGACTCCAGTTTTGTTTGAATCATAGAAGGAATTAACGGGATTGTTTAAGTTCCTGTAAACTTAAGTTCGAGTTTGAGAAAGGAGACACCAAAAAATCATAGAATGAATTAATGGGATTATTTAAGTTCCTATAAACCTTAGCTAGAGTTTGAGAAATGAGACTCCAACTTTGTTTGAATCATAGAATGAATTAACGGGATTATTTAAGTTCTTGTAAACCTCAGCCAGAGTCCGAGAAATGAGACTCCAACTTTGTTTGAATCATAGAATGAATTAACAGGATTGTTTTAAGTTCTTGTAAACCTTAACTAGAGTTCGAAAAATGAGACTCCAGCTTTGTTTGAATCATAAAATGAATTAATGAGATTGTTTAAGCTCCTATAAATCTTAGCTAGAGTCTGAGAAACGAGACTCCAGCTTTGTTTGAATCATAGGATGAATTAACGAGATTATTTAAGTTCTTGTAAACCTTTGTTTGAGTCCAAGAAACGAGACTCCAACTTTAATAGGACTGTTTAAGTTCCTATTAACCTTAGCCAGAGTTTGAGAAATGAGACCTCAGCTTTGTTTGAATCGTAGACTGAATTAACAGGATTGTTTAAGTTCCTACAAACCTTAGTCATCGAAGCGTAGCTCCAATAAGCTCAAGTCCGATAAGCGAGACTCAATTTTTTCAAACTCTAAAAAGAATTTAAAATAGGATTTAATGAAGCTCTTACATCACTTGATGCCGATATAATGCTATGACTTCAATTGCCTTGTTATTCAACTTTGTCGTAATTTCATATTTCAAGATTGTCTTCATTGTGTTTGTGCATTTTAGTTTGAATTATCATCGTCAATAAGAGAAGATCTCTAGCACTTAACATTTGTGGTTATCGAGGAGAGTTTATTCTCAATGATCCAATAGAATAACCCATAGGCATCACACCATTGCACACACGTGCACATTCAATGCATCTGCATTACTCAGGGAAAATTATCAAAATTCAAGGATTTAATATCATCAGTGAGAGTTCAAGCTCAAGGACCTGACAAACTTTTAGTTCAGGGAAAGTTTTACCCTCAAGGATCCGAATGCCTTGACAAATTATTAAATCAGACTGCAAAATGAATGGAAACTCTAATTCCAAACCCTAATTCAAGATCCTAACTAAATCGTAATTCACCCTATTCAAAAGAGACTTAGTCAAACTAAGAAGCTCCGAAAAAATTCTTTTAAATAGGAGCCTCCACAATCCAATCTCACGGGTCAAGAGAAACCTTAGGAAAGAGAGGTTAAAAACTCCCCCAGTCTTCCCAAAACCCTAAATTTAAAGCCCCAACTCCCTACCTAACATCCAAACCTCGGTTTTTGCTCAAAAAACACTCCAAAACCCTTTAAAAAATATTCAAAAAATTAAAAAATACTCAGATCTAAGAAGAGGATATTTCATTTTGGAGATCAGAAGCGGATGTAGTGACAAATAAAAAGTCAAAAACTCACACGAGGTCTCTCTCCGCCAACTCTAAGGGAACCACTTGTCGCAATCGACCAGGTATTGTTTTTATTTATTTATTTTTAGGTCTATTTAGCAATGTACTTTTTTTTGGAAAAAAGTAGAGGCCAGCGGTTGCCAGACGAGGTTAGTGCTTAACACATTCTAACCCCGTAACGTGATCCCCAGACCCATTCTTCTTATAGAAATTTTTTTTTTATCCATTTAGAGTCAATATTCAGTTCATAGACCTTAATAAGTAGGTGGCAACTCCCAAATCCCAAATTTAAAAAAAAAAACGAATCTGCAACCCGCGAATCGAAAGCACTTTCAGCGGGGCACCACAGAAACCTTGATTTGCAGGTACTTTTAATGGATTATCGTTTAGAGGGCTATAAAGAATAAACAATCTTGATGAATAAGGTGAGTTTATGGGCAGAAAAAATAATTGATAGAAAGTTGGAGGGTCAAAAGAAGTCTCTATAAAAAAGGGTTGTCTTCTTCAATGGGACTGCTTATAGATGGAAGAAAAGAAGAGGATGACGGGGGGTTTCTGTGATTGAGTAAGAGTGGACTAGATGAATATAGTTGAAAGGGTGGCAAGAAAATACTGTTGTGGTCAAAAGGATGGTTCTTGGAGAGTGGAGGCTGAGAGGATGTTTTGTGAGAGGATGAAGGCTGAATGGATAATTGAAAGAATGTTTTGTGAGAGGAGAAAGGTAGAATGGATGGCTGAGAGAGAAAGTTGAGAGTGAAGAGCAGGGGTAGGTCTACATGTTGTAAGTGTGAAACCGAGAGGTAAGGTGAGGAGTGTGAGGCCGAGAGAAGAGGAATGGGGTTGTTATGCCTTACATGGAGACGATGGTAGTGACGTTGGATAAGGAAATGTGACCTGCTAGTTACATAGAAAAGATGAAAACAAATGGCTCTTGGAGTGAAGAAGAAAGAAGGCTGAAAGAGAAGTGAGTGAAAATGGAAAAAGAATAGATAGAGCAAGTCTACCAGAGAGGGAAAGAGAGAGCTTCTTCTTTCTCCTCTTTCCTCTTATTTCTGTCCAAAATGTGAAAAAATCCTTATCTTTTTTTTTGTTTTTTTATTTGCTCTCTTTATAGAATTTTTCCACTATTTTTTTGCTGCCCTATGTGAGTTGTGAGAGAAAAAGTTGAGAAGAGAAAGCCCCCTTTTCAAGGGTGGGAAGTAGCCCTTTCATAGGTGTTTTTAGATTTTTTTTTAGCAACTTTATTTTTTTCTTTATTTAATGATTCTTCCTTTAGTTTGTTTCTTCTTTGACCGAACCAAAAAGATATTTTCTCTTTCTATTTGAGTTATAAACAAAAAAAAAGGGAGTATGTTCCCATGCTTCGTGACTCACGCCGTTCCCAAAGCTCAATGTTGGTTAGGTTCGCCGATTGGTTGATGATTTGGATTTTTGATTTGTATGGTTAATTTGTGGTTCTATTAAATTTTAATTTTCCTGTGATTGGTTGATTGAACCTTAATTTGAATTTGATTGGTCGATTAAATTTTGATTTGAATTTTAATGGGTCAATTAAGCTTTGATTTGAATTCGATCGATTGATTAAATTTTAATTTCGATTTGATTGGTCGATTAGATTTTAGTTTGAATTTAATTGGTCGATTAAATTTTAATTTCAATTTAATTGGCCAATTAAATTTTAGTTTCAATTTGGTCTACTAAATTTTAGTTTAAATGTCGATAAGTCGATTAAATTTTATTTTGAATGATGATTGATTGGATTTTAAATTCAATTTGATTTTAAATTTTCAATTTGGTCATTCCTCTAAAGTTAGAACTTTTAATTTCGATTTTCCTAAGAGTCAAGGTCTTTATGTACAAGTTGGACATGGAGGGGAGTTATGGTCATTTTGCGATTTTTCATTAATTTCTCTGTTTTTGTCGATTTGGGTCCCTTTAGACTCGAAATTATATTTTAAAGGCAATGCAAGTACTTTTAAGGCTTTTCGAAGTTCTGAAATTTATGAGGGGTATTTTCATCATTTTAATGATTTTTGCAGATTTTTAAGTCTCGAGGTCATATTTTCCTAGCATAGAAAGGTCTCTAGGTTATTGAAATGTGTAGTAAACCTAAGCGTACGCGCTTGCTAAATCGGATGTAAGGTTTAGCGATCCTAAGCGTGTGTAAATTCTATGTCACGTGGCAAGAATAAAGTAGAGGGTAGAATTAGAAGAATTAGAAGGAAAATAGAGGGAATTAGAAGAAGGCCTCTCACAAGCTTTCGAGTTCTCTACGTTCATCATTAGGAATCCACAACAACCTAGTGACGGATCGCCAAGTCAAGCGGATGCAAAAATGAGATGTCTACACCAAGCGATAATGTTTATTAAACTAATAAATATATCACATGCTAAAAATTTCTAAATTATAGCAAAAAAATTTTTACCTATAAATATACTTCTAATTTAATGGTTAAATCATGCACACCTTCCAATTTAATAAATAGTTTTCAAACCATCAAATAACACATCACATGTTAGGATTTATAGAATTATTCCCAAACATGAATAATTATTAAAATAATTTGGATTAAAAAAATTGAAATTCATGCAACCCCAATTCCATTTACTTAAGAAGTATAATCACAAATTTGGCACAAAAAAAATAATCCCTAATCCTATTAACATAAGAAACAAAACGAAAGGGATAAGACACAAGTCACATGATGAGTATAACCCAAAAACAATAGCCAACAACAAGGAAGGACAAAACAATAAAAAAAACAAAGAATAAATTGTGAAGAGAATGAGGAAGAAAAATAAAATAAAAATTAAAAAAAAATACAATTAGATCTACCTCTACAATAGAATGGTGATTATTATGCATTCCTTCAAGCACAACTCAAGATTATGTTGGGTGTTGAATAGAAAAAGAAGCAAGCATACTGTTGTTGGAATGTCGTAAAGAGAAAAAAGAACACAATGACCATGTTGTGGATGCGTGTGGCGCCCCGCTAAATGCTAATACAAAACCCATGTCAGATCTCGAGGTGCTAAGTAGCATCTTGAAATTTCAGCATAGTTTCCTCTATTTATGTTAGCATTCCAAGATATTCAATCTGTACCTAATAAACGACATATACTATATCCTGCATATACATACAAAATATAATAACTAGTGGGAGCCTATATACATCTAATACGTACAATAGATCAGAGTGCTGAAGAAGAAATTTATATATGGGATTATACAAAAATTCCTCACTCTAATAAAAGTCATAACACTCAGCACAAATCTATAATACTCCTAGACAAATCGAGTATAACCCCAATACTCACCAAGTGACGGACTCTGGTTGTCTATCTGACCCTCCAGATGATCTTTACTTGTGCTCTATACCTGTCTCGTCAAACTCTAAATTTAAAACTAAAAAAATGGATAAGGAAATAGTGAGTAACAATGGTTACCCAGTAGGAAAGTAAAGTTTACAGAAGAAATTATGATTAACTGGTACATATAGCCAGGGATGAGCACCTAAACATTTTAAAACTCATATTACATCAATCAATTGTAACCACTAGAACATTTTCTTTTTATACAAATCTAATTGACCAAATGGAAACATTAAACATGCATTTCATTTTATATATCAAAATAAGACAACTAATACATAGTATATAATGGTGGAGTAGTAGAATTAGAGAGTTGAAAATCATGACTAGATCGCTCCCAGTCAGGACATGATGTTTCATAATAAAGTATTAGTTCTTGATTTTGTGGTTGGTCGCTGTTTATCACACTTGTGGGACCATTTATCCGACTCAGACTGGCCGTTTGACGTGACTGTAACCAATGGGTCTTTTTTCGTTGTATCAAAACATTCGGCTGCTATAGATTGTTAATGATCACTGACTAATCATCTTCGTCTATGCCTATCAGAAATGCATGTGATTCCCAAATATATAAACTATTCGTATACGACCACTTTTACATTACAAGTTCACTAGTAAAGATAGAGAGGAATAAACCCAAATTCCAATTATGACTCCATTCTCATACCACGTATGAGCTTGGTGGTCCCTACCGTACATCCCAAGATAGTACACCACTCCAGATGATATGATGCACTATCCCTTTAGGCATTCACAAACTCTTTAACTTACAAAATAGCTACATATATATATATATATATATATATATATATATATATATATATATATATATATATTATTTTCATTTGAAAATAAAAGAGAAATTAACAATACAAGGTTGAGAATGGATATCCAGTTTCCTATCATGCAACTGTGGCCACCCGACCTAAAATAAATATCAGAACTTGGAGCCTCTGCGCCAACAGAATTTAAATAAACATGCAACTAATCATTATCCCTGGATATTCCTTCACCAACCTATATACATCATTATAATGTAAAATGTAGACATCACCCCTCAGGTGTAATTCTTACATTTTACCGTTTCATCCCATTCTCCATTTTTTTTCAATTTTTGTAATTTTCAATTTGTCGAAGAAGATATTCACTTTTTAATATTCATCAACTCAATATGAACTCGTTAAATATTAAATCATTTTTTCCAATTATGAAATTCATTTTTTTTATCAGTAACATTGAAAAATTAAATAACTAATATCAAAATAAGGTCCGAGCAATACACAAGACTCAACTGACGGAAATAACCCAATGAAATATCTTACTCACGTATAATTTGTTATAAAATGCAATTAAATATATCAAGTATCTAAGTTCTAGTGTGAATTTTAAATTTTTGGATACACATCACAAATTTTTAATAAAATCCTAAATGTAATTTTCACAATCTACGATTACTAATAGAAATTAAGAAATCCTTGTAATCTCTGTACAATAGGATCGAAGCGTGTGCAAGGAAATCGAGACGATCAGCGCAGAAATCGAGATTGATCAAATTTTGAGATGACTGATTTTTGAATTTAGCCCGGTGATTTCGAAGATCTTTATGCCGTCATCCTTTCTTTCTTCTAGGACGGAGGATGATTTGACCCCGAAACAGATGAAATTTGAGGTCGAAGTTACGAAATCCTCATATCACATACGACTGATTTTTGACGATATGGGGTGAAAATGAAGATGAAACAAAAAGAAGTTGGGTGGATTTTGTAGAGAATGAAGCTACGAATGTTTTTTTCTTCTACAAAGGAAGTCAACGACGAACTATTTGCAACAAATCTGAGTTTGAAGATAAAAAAAAAAAAAAATTTTAAGTCGTGGTTGGTTTTTTGGACGACTTTGAAAGATGAATAGTATTTTTTTAAAAAATTATTTATATAATTATAGGACAAAATTGGTATTTTACCTATTATTTTGTTTGACGATAATTTGACCGTCTGAAATTCAAAAGTGACGAATGAATACTCTATTTTATCTAATTTTTTATTCCGGATCTAATGGTATGGTTAAATTCTAAAAATTATGTCTCTAATTTTTTTTAATTTTTTTGGCGCAATGGGACTCTAAAATTGACGTCGTTTTCGTTTTTGACGATAATTTGACTTTTTGGATATAAAAAATGACATGTAAATATCAATTTTCTATAATTTTTTTGTTACAAATCCAATGGTATGATCTAATCTTAACAATTCTTTCTATAGTAAAAAGACATTATTTTAGCCTGGTCCACCTTGATAATCGAGGATTTTGTACATTTTCTTTTCGGACTCTCATTTGAGCATGCTTAGAAGCTTAAGTATGTTTTTTAATCATTTTGAATCCAATGATAAGGTCAGATTCCATTAAAAATGATCAAAAATATCCTAAAGTTTTATCCCTAAGTCCTACTTTTAGGATTTTCCCAAAATTTCATTATTTATTTTTTCTCGAGATACGAATCAAAAACTCAAGATTTTACAATGCATCGCGGAGAAGACAAAGATTGAAAACATTGCTACTACTAGAGAGTTCAAAAGAAAAAAAACTGATTGGGGTTCAAGAGAAGGAGAGTTGAAGATGGTGGCTAGGGTGTTCAAGAGAAGAAGAAGAATTGAAGATGGTTGTTGAGGTGTCCCTTATTTTATTCCTCTTCTTTTTCTCCTTTCTTTTGTTCACTTTTTTTCTTCGTTTTCTTCTTGCAAGATTAATTCACCCGAGCTAGCCCCTCAAAGAAAAAAAAATGCTCAGTCTTTAGAGATTTTCAATTACTATTTTTTTTCTTTTCGATTTTTAATTGGAACATCCCAAAATGGATGATTTTTTTTTCTTTTACTTCTCCTCTCTCACGTTTCGTTTAAGAGAATGGTAGTAGTAATCCCACACTACTCGTGACTTGATAGTCCTCCATCGATTAAGTATTAATTTTAATTTCAATTGGTCGATTTTAATTTTATTTTTAATTTTGAATCATTGATTTGATTTTTAACTTGACTTTAATTTGATTTTGAATGTTGATTGGTTGGTTAACTTTAAACTTAAAATTTTAATTTGATTTTAAAGAAATTTTAATTTGAATTTTAATTGGTCAATTGCTTTTTAATTTGATTTTGATTATTCGATTTACGTTATCAGTCAGTTGTTCATCAATCAAAATTTCCCATTAGAGAATTTTTCAATTTTTTTTATTATTTTTGATACGCGTAAATCTATTGATAATTTATTTTTAATCATGTTTTTCTAAGAATCAAGGTCTCTATGTAAAAGTCAGACATCGAGGGGTGTTTCGATCATTTTTGTGATTTCTCATAAATTTATCTGTCTTCACCAATTTGGATCTATTAGACTTGAAATCATATTCTAAAAGTACTTTCAAAATTTCATGATGGTACGAGATTCAAGAGGGACATTTTCATTTATTTTTATAAATTTTTGCGTGAGGTTTCTTTCAATCCAAACATGATTATTTCTAGGTCTCGAGATCATATTTTCTTAACGTTGTGAAGTCTTTAGGTTATCAAAATGTATAACGAACCTAAGCGTATGTACTTGCTAAATCGGATGTAAGGTGTAGGGATCCTAAGAGTACATAATTTCTATGTCGAATCATAACAAGTGAAAATGATGAAAGGACCAGAAATGAGAAAATTTGGGAAAGGTACTTTCCAACATTCAAGTTCTTTGCGTTTATCATTAAGAATCCACTACAATCGGATGAAAAATTTTTGAATTAAGCATATGCAAAAATGGGTGTCTACAGGCCTTCAAAAAAAGCCAAGCAAAACATCATGAGTTAGGTATGAAACAAAAGGCCTTCAAGAGGACACGAAACCAAAAATCTATGATGAGAGTACTTTAGATGTGTTGTAATGGAGCCGTGAGATGAGGAGATGAAAATGAAGAAGATCTTTGGGCTGTTGATGTGAGGGTGTTAATGGTGGATAAGTTGTGAAATGGGCTACTATTTTGGGTGAGTGTTCTATTGATGGAGGATAAAAATTCAAATAGATGGGGTTTGCTTTGGGTTATAAAACCATGAACTAGTAGAAGGTTTAAAGGCTATTTTACTAAAGTGAAAAATGTGGCTTATGGGTTTCAAAACCGAAGTGAAGATTGTGTCCTTGGGTTGTTAAATGAAGTAACGGTGGTCTTTTGGATGGTTGAAAACAAAGGGAGAGAGGAGATTAAATGACTGAACCGAATGAGGTAAGGATAAAGGTAAGAGAGTGGGGAAGTAAGGTCGAGAGTGATCAAAAGTGGCTGAGATGGGGTGAAGCCGAAAGTCACTATGAGTAGTTGAGATGTGGTAAAGTAAAGAGTAGAAGAGCCAAAAGTTACTATTAGTGCATGGGAGTCCAAGAGGGATAGAGAAAGGGAGTTGGGTCCAAAAGTTACTACGAGTGAGTAAGGCTGCATTAATAGAGGTTTGTGCATGAAAGAGATGATGAGCTTTAAGAAAAGGAGATGAATGTGAGGTCGTGAGGTGAAAAAGAAAAAGGTGTTGCCTGCATTAATGAAGGCATAGAGAGGAAGATGAAGAGTGGTTGAACTAGAAGAGGGAAAACCAAATGGAATGGGAGGTAATATGGGGTTTTTGAAACGTGATTGGATTGCTTTAGAAGTCTGAAACAATGAGAATGAATGAAAACTGAAATGAAGGTGCCAACAACTATTTGGTAGGTCTGGAAAGAGGTAAGATTGGGGAGCTTCATGAGCTGCTAGTAGAAGTGATGATCGGGGCTAAAACGATGTAAAATGAAGGTGTTCTCTTTTTCCTTTTTTTTTGCTAGTTTTTTTTCTTTGCTTTAACTCCACTATTCAATGTAGAGGAGGTGTGTGTGTTTTATAAAGGAATGAAGAGATGAGTCGTAGAATGACTCTCTCCCCCTCTCTCATGATTTCTCTTGGCCAAAAGGTATAGGGGGCGAGAGTTCTTAATGAACTCAAATTCAAATACATAGGATAAGATCCCATGCATCTTGCCAAATTTTGAATTTCTTATCTCTCAATTTTGATTGGTTGAATGATTTGATCGATTAATGATTTAAATTTTTAAAATTTAAAGCTAATTAGATAGATTGGTAATTTAACTACTAATATTTAATGTAATGACCTAATATTTTAACATGTATCTCGAGATTAGATTGTAAGTTTTAATTAAGTAAATTTTGAGTTAATTTTAATGACTTAAAAGTTTGAATTTTGATGTATTAATATTTGGAAAAATCCATCATAGCCAATAGATTCAGAAAAGTCGAAAAACATACTTTAACCTGTAAGTACGTCTTAATTTAAAGTCGATCAAAAAGTTACCAAATCCTCGAGTTTCGCATCAAGTATTTACCAAATAGGTAAAAGATAAATTTAGAGACATAATTTGAAAATTTTGATCACACTGTTAGTTTTGTATAAAAAAATTAAACAAAATGGGTTATAAGATTGTCGAAGTCAGAATTTGGAAAAATAAATTCAAAAATGACCATTTCGTCCCGTTTGGGTATAAATATGAAACGTAAAGAAAAATTAGTTGCTTTCTAGTTTTCTTATCTTAACCTAACACAGCCCTATTTTTCTTCTATGTTTCAACTTAGATCTAGAACATTAGATTAAGATTTCAAGCTCAACGAAGAAGAAGAAAACATTAGAAAGTTTCGATTTGAGATAAAGAAATTTGATATTCATTAATGTGGAACTCCGAGATAATTCCTAGATCTAGTGGCGTAGATGTTGATCTAGTAGTCATTGAAGAAGGAAAAGATTGTCACCTTAGCGAAGGCTTCACTTTGATCCAAGAATTTTTGTTGTTAATTGGGTGAACAATTTCGTGATCGAACGTTCACGATCATATCAAGCTGATTTTCAATATGATCCTCCGTCTAAAGAGTTAATCAAGTATGATGCCTTCCTTTCTACCTTTTAGTTATACAAATTTTCATCGAAAATGATCTTGATCTATGATATTATTGTCATTTTTTAATTATCGATAACTTGACGAAATTCATGTATGTTTGATTTGATTTAAGCGTAGTTCTAAATTTTATATCGGGTAAATTTTGTTTCATCGAATTTTCATGAAGTTTTAAGTTGATAGAGTCTTAAGTATTCATGAATTTTCATCGAATTGGCAAATAACAAAGACATTTCAACTCTCACGACAAATTTGTGAGCCTCTTGTTGCTAGTTCAACTAATCTATGGCAATGTTCCTACCAATTGCCACCGGCGCAAAAATTGGTGGCATCGATTTTTGCAAAATTCTATCAGAATATTTTTTTGAAATTTTGTTTTGTTTGGTCTTGGTGTCAACATACAAAAATTACCTTTTATTTCATTAAAAGCATTTAATTAATGTCATATTTTAATTGAATTCTCCAATTTACTTTAAGTTCTTTAATAAAATTAAGGGATTTCCCCTGTTTGGAAATAATTGGAATGTTTTAAAAATCTATATCTCAAAGTATCAAAATCTAATTTTTGAGTCCAAGAACAAAGCGTTTTTGTTAGATTTTAAAATCCTGATATCTTTTAAAATACCTTGAATAAAGCTATAAAATTTACATGATGTCAATACTTTTTTTCAAGTCTTTCACCATGAAAAATCTTTTTTTACGTTTGAAGAACTTTGAAAAAAATTCAAGTTTCTAACACTAAACTAAATTTTAACAATTTTCTGCAGTTTAACTATTTGTGATTTTAAAATACTTTTTGAATATTTTCTAATCAACCAAGATTTTTTAATGAAATTGGTTGATGCTTTAGAATCGCAAACACCTTCTAAAAAACTATATACTTTGATAGATATGTAGAAAGTTAGACGATGAATTGATGGATGGATAGATAGTGAGAATATATATTATTGACTGATTGATGGGACAATGACTCCAGAAGTATGCAGTAGCTTAGGCCAACACTATTGCATAATAGATAGATAAATGGGTATATCTTACACGTTTCCATGACCACATAGAGATATGATTGATAGATAGATGAAACTAAAAATCACTACCATTATGTTGTATTTTCGGTAAAAAAAAATTAGTATATATTACAAAAATAAAAACTATTTTGTTTACTAGTGAAGGATTGTAGAAAACCTAAAAATAGTAATGCGTTGTTATATTTTTGAAAGTAATGGGTCAATATAGGATAACACTTGATGTTTTATGCTCTTTTATAGTATAGGATGCCTTAGAGCGTAGTATAACTTGTGAGATTCGAAAGTTTATATTCTTTTTTCCTGGGAGCATGTGTTTGTAAAGGCGATGTTTGTATAGTATAGAGGTAGTTGAGGTTCACATGTACTGCCTCTTGATAGGCTTAAACGCTGAGAGTTCGCTCCTGGACTAGTTGGTGATCACTTTTAGTCTGTAATTGTCAAACGAATGACCAACATAATTGTTCTAAGTATTTAGACCTTGGTGAATGGCCTATTCTGAGCAAGATAAATGGTCACTCAAATATGGTAAGCATCGACTAAACTACTCTGGATTTTACTGTGGAGAAATTATTCTTTATAGGGATGACAACTTCCGCTTCGTAGGCCATAATGAATAGAGACATCCCTGTAGAAGTTCTGACGGTTGTTATGTAAGCCCACAAGACTCCATGTAAGATCGTTGTCCATCTGCCTTTTGCCTCCCCTAACTTCTTCTTCAAAGTATCTATTAATACCTTATTCGTAGCCTCGGCTTGGTCGTTACCTTAGGGGTATTGCGGTGTAAAAAATAACTACTTTATCCCATGCTCACTAAAGAATTCTCTAATCTGCTCTCTAGTAAACTGCCTTCCATTATCGAAAACTATGGTGTGTGGCAAGCCAAACCTGCAAATGATGTTCTTTCAGAGAAATTTCTGGACTTCTTGCTGTTTGATCCTGGCTAAAGGAAGAGATTATGCCCATTTTGTGAAATTGTCCATTGCTACCAATAAGAAAGTCAGATTGCCTGGCACCCTGGGCAACAAGCCTACTAAATCGATCCCCCACTACGCGAAGGGCCATGGACTGACAAGCGAGTTGAGTTGTACTGTTGGCTGCCAGATGATCTTCTCATGCCTTTGGCAACTGAAAGCGCCCTCAATCCGCGGGGTGCGCGGATCCGCTTTTGACCCTTAAGGTTTGGGAGTCGCCACCTAGTTATTATGGTCTAGGAACCAAACTGATTCTAAAAAAGGCAAACTAATCTACGAAAGAAAAAGGTTCGGGGATCACGTTACGGGGTTGGAAGGTGTAAGGCACCAACCCCGCCCGGCCAAAGCCGGTCTCTACTAATTTCCCAAAAAAAGTTACATTGCTAAAAAAAACCTAGATAATGATAAAAAAATAAGAGAATATACCTTTCCGATAGCAAAGACTTTGTTCCCTCAGATCCAAAAAAATTATTCCTTGTACCGTGCTGCTTGCTTCGTTCTGTCTCTTTTTTCTTGGATCTGGACTCTTCGAGTTTATTATGGATTTTGAAGTGTTTTTGAAGGGCTTTTAGGTATTTTTTAGGCTAAAACCAAAGGAGGGATGGTAGGTAAGGAGTTGGGGCTCCAAAACCAGGGTTTATAGGAGGCTAGGGGGGCTTTTAGACCTACTTCTCTTAGGGTTTATGATTTGATACGAAAATAGGGTGTGGGGACCTCTATTTATAGATGTTTTTAGGAGTTGATTTGGATAGAGTTAGTGTTTAATTAGAGTTCTTTTAATTAGAGTTGTGTTTTAGTTAGACTTGTTTTAGGTAGAATTGTATTTTAATTAGAATTGTTTTAGGTAGAATTGTTTTTTAGTTAGAACTCTATTAGATAGAATTATTATTTAATTAGAATTCTATTATGACTTTTGGTCTTATTTGATTGATTTTTAATATTTTGACTTTAGTCTTAATTGATTGACTTTTAATATCTTGACTTTAGTCTTGTTTAATTGACTTTAATTTTGACTTTAGTCTTACTTGATTAACTTTAATACATTGACTTTAGTCTTGCTTGATTGATTTTAAATTTTTGGAGAACCCCCCTCTATTATATCTTTAATTCTTTGGACCCCCAAATGGAGGGGTCCTTAAAGAAATATCTCACGAACCCTCAACAATTTTACTTGAAAGTCCGATTGATCAATTTTTTTAATTTAAAATTTTAAATTAATTTCATTAATGTTTCAATTTAATTATTTAATATTTTATTTATTAATTTCGAATTTTTTTATTATGAAAATTGTGAAATTACCGTTTTACCCCCGGAGAGGACTTTTCACGTTTTAAGTCAGTTTTTAATGTTCTAGGATGTTTTAGAATCGATTTTTCGTAAGAAATTCAATGGAAATATTAGTTTGTGTCATTTATGAAATTTTTTGTGTGAAATGTTCATGACCTTTATGAGGGGTATTTTCATAATTTTGTCAAATTTTGTTAAAATTGGCGAAATGATTTATTTGGTTTTGATTTGTTATTTTATGTGTTTGAATGGGTTTTCCTAATTGTAACGTAGGCTCTAGGGTTGTTTTGATGTTAGGGGTATTTTGATAATTTTTAGTGATTTTTATCGTGAAGCTTCTTTTTGGTCTGCAAGATGATGATTTCTATGTTTCTGGAGTCGTATTTTCCTAGCGTAGCGTGGTTTCTAAGGTTTTGTCAGTTCGAGATACCTCATCCAGATTTCTGAAACACATCTGGTAACAAAATAAAGCAATGGAATACACATCCATCATTGGGAATCATTGCGATCGGGTTGACGAGTTGATAAATCAGGCGAATGCAAAAATGGGGTGTCTACAGATGCCCCTCTTTGGCATAGGGTTGAAGCAAACTAAATAGCAATTCTATTTTGGTAGATAGTGCGATATCTGAATGCCAAAGCTAGTGACAATTCATTTTGCAGCCTTATTTAGCAATTCGTCAGGGCGTTCGGATCCTTGAGCGTAAAACTCTCTCCGGACAAAAATGTTGTCAGGTCCTCAAGCATGAGCTTTCACTGATAGTGTCAGATCCTTGAATTTTAAAGAATTCTCCTTGATTAAAAAGTGCAAGTGTGGGTGTGTGTACTGTGTGAAACTGAGTAAAAATGTGTCAGGTCCTAGAGATCTTCTCTCACTAACAATAATGATATAAAATTGAAATGTGCTTATACAACGAAAGCAATCATGACAAGGTTGAACAATAAAGTAATTGGAGTCATAACAATGCAGGAACTTCATTAAATCCTATTTGAAATTCTTTTTTAGAGTTCGAAAAAGTTTGAGTCTCGTTTATCGGACTCGAACCTATTGTAGCCACGCTAACAATCCTGTTAATTCAATATGATTCAAACAAAGCTGGAGTCTCGTTTCTCGGACTCAAGCTAAGGTTTACAGAAACTTAAATAATCCTATTAAATATGGAGTCTCGTTTCTCGGACTCGAGCTAAGGTTTGCAGGCACTTCAAAAAGCCTATGATTCAAAACGTTGGAGTCTCGTTTCTCGGACTCGAACTTAGGTTTATAGGCACTTCAAAAAGCCTATATATTATTCAAAAAGTTGGAGTCTCGTTTCTCGGACTCGAACTTAGGTTTATAGGCACTTCAAAAAGCCTATTCATTTTATGATTCAAAAAGTTGGAGTCTCGTTTCTCGGACTCGAATTAGGTTTGTAGGCACTTCAAAAAGTCTATTCATTCTATAATTTAAAAAGTTGGAGTTTCATTTCTCGGACTCGAACTTAGGTTTGTAGGCACTTCAAAAAGCCAATTCATTCTATGATTCAAAAAGTTAGAGTCTCGTTTCTCGGACTCGAACTTAGGTTTGTAGGCACTTCAAAAAGCCTATTCATTCTATGATTCAAAAAGTTGGAGTCTCGTTTCTCGAACTCGAACTTACTAAGTCACTTTTCTCGGGCGTAGTTTATAAGAACTTAAACAATCCTATTAATTGATTATATGATTCAAAATCGAACTCAAAGTTTGAAAGATCAGGCCTTTATTGGCTTATCATGCATCTGGATTCATAATTATCATTGGACTTCGCCAGACTTTTAAACTTTTGTAAGATTTTCTTTTTATCATGTGATTAAGAACAAAAACTTTGGAATTAAAATGACCTTAAAAAATGCCCCTAGTTTCAAGGTTGACTTTAACTGGGACTTGACTACGAGAATGATGAAATGAATTACGCTTGAAAAATACGGACTCTGATGTATGACAGATAGAAGAACTTACATTCTTTTAAGACTCTTAAGATTATCATATGTGCAATAAAGAATTGATCATTATTTTTGATAAATACTTGAGCTGGACTTAAAAAATCTTGATAAATATTAGAATATAAGATTTTTCTCTTCAAAGTGGTTGATGATTCTACATCTTCCATTAACGAACACTTGAACAAGTAACATACTTTTGAAAATCCTACAATGTTCAAGATGACTTCTGATTTTTTTTTTTTGATTTCAACATTGTCTTCGTCGGATATGAGCTCTTGGTTGAAAAATGAATATTGTGACTTGAATGGTTCTACAGTTTCTGCACAAGCTTCCTTCTGAATTTTTCTTCTTGATGAGACTTTTCCTCCCATTAGATGATGCCCTAATTTTTACCTAAATCGCCTCTTCAGGTTTTCAATCTAGCGGACTTTATTTTTCTTTTTCTGATGATGCCTTGATTTTTTCCTAGGTCACCTTTTCAGGTTTTCAACCTAATAGGCTTTCTTTTTTATGGTTATTCCCTAAATTTTGCTTAAATCGCCTTTTCGGGTTTTCGACTTAGCGGGCTTCTCTTTTTTTTCTTGATGATCTTGAATAACCAACTCGACAACTTTTTGATTCCCTACACCTTAACCGAGTCAATTAGCATTCAGAAGGACTTAATAGGTGGGCTTAGGATATGGTTCAAAAAGAAAAGATATAAAGCTCAACTACCCAAAATCCCCTAATTTGATATTCTCTCTTTTCTGTCAATTATTTTGATTTTTTCTAAATGCCCCTAGTTTGGCATTCTTTTCTTTTTATCAATTCTTTTGATTTTTTTTCTAATGCCCTTAGTTTGGCATTTTTTCTTTTGAATCTTCAATAGGGGATTTTCCTTTTGGATGACACTTTTCTTAAGAGAATACATTTTTTTTTCTTGACCGGGCCTGAAGTAATTTCTCAGGTTGTCTATGTACCCCAAATATTTTTTTTTCTTTTGGGATCAGGTCAAAACGTAGTTCATGCCTAGATTCCCTCCCAAGGTTGGTCGACGTGGTTTAGAAAGAAGAGGCTATTGATTTTTTTTTAAAGGCTGCGATAGGCTAAAGAAGGTTATCTTCTTTTTTGTAAGACAGGAAAATGGTTCGACCAATGAAGGCCTCCTTTAATGAAATACTACTTGATTCGATCAAGGTTTTAGGAACTCAATGTCTTGATTGCTCTATCAAGTAAGGTATTTTTTTGAGAATGAGTAATCCTCAATCTTCTTCTGAGAAGGAATAATCTTCAGTCTTTTTCTGATAAAGAGAAATCTTCAGTCTTTTTCTGATAAAGAGAAATCTTCAGTCTTCTTTTACAAAGTTGAGTGTGATTGATTTCTTTGTATTTGACGTTGACTCATTTAACATTTTTCAAACTTTGAAAAAAAATCTTATATTCTTTCGCGAATGAGAACTCTTCTTTCTTAAGTGAAAAATATGATGAATCCCTTCTTGTAGATCTTAACACCTTTGTTGATAGTTTCAACTACATCATTCTTGATAATCTTTGATTTTGAAGTTCACCCTCAACTTTAGGATTTGATCTATTTTGGTGCAATCTATCCATGTATTCTCACGAGACCATCCAGGAACGTTGTTGAATTTCTCAAGTAAATTTCTTATTCTTTCATGTTCTTCTAAGGAAAATGTAGTACCCATTTGCACTTTTTAAGTGTACTCTTTAATTCAAATATTTATCGAGCTTGATTAGTGAGCTTTGAGTCATTTCTCATGTTATGCTAAAATCGTTATTACACGCATGATATTCAGAAGTTTCTTTATTTTATTGGAATTAAAAAACATAAACTGACAAACTCATCGAAGACTCGAGAGTTGAAGAAAGACTAACGTAATTGAAAAAACTAACTGGATTTAAAGACTGACGAAAACTGAATTGAAACTCAAAGAAAAATCAGGGATAATTATGTACAAAGCGAGAAGGTCCTTCTGGGTGGATGGACTACTTGGACTTGACATTGGTACTTTGACTAGATGACTTTTTTTTACGGATCCAAAATGGTACAGATGGAGGTTTAGAACGTTTAGGACCAATTATCACCTGGTTGAAAGTAAACCAAGGTTAACCATTGACTCTAAAGGTTTGACTCTTAAGTCCAGTGGAAAATATCGAATCCAAATGCACTATAAGTCTATAGTGACCAAGAAAGTGAGAAAGGTTAGACGCGGGTCTACCCCTGATTGGGATTGAGTCTTTGATCAGACAAATTAATTTGATCATAAGATCGAATCTTTCTATACAAAGTGATTTGGATCTTTAAAAGTGAAACCAATTAGTCCAACCGATTTGGTATTGATCAGTTTGATCCATTTGTCAATTGGGCCAACTGGTTTAATTGGTTCAAATTGATCGGTACATTTCACCAATTGGGTCGGACCGATATTGTGGGTATAGTTTGAACGGTCTAGATCGGTCTGCCCACTTACCTGTTGGTTGGATTGATTAAAGCAACCCGGGAACACCCATAGTCAATTCGGGTCGTGACCTATAGGAAGGCTTCTAGACTCTAGGTTTACTACGTGCAATGCAATTTATCTGGCCACCCTTGCCCAAGCACACTTATATACATCTCGATACGTGGTGACTTGGTTTGATATACCGTATAGGTGATAATCTAAAACCTCAACTCACTTCTCTGAAGCCAAAAACAGCCAGTTTGATCTCTAGTTGAGAGGTAGCGCACAATCTGAGCAAGGACCAACTTAAATACCTCTCGTCTAGAATAGACGTAATCTATCCCGCTTGTACAGTAGGGTACAACGGGGCAAGATCTTGCTTAGGCACCGATTTTTACCAAGAAGTGCAATTGATATACTCAGATTATCTTTTACATACCTATGGGTACGAATCAAGAGTTGTAGTTTTCATAAATGGTTTGGCATCCCACGAGGGGACCGACCACGTACTAGTACTACGTTGGCAATCGGGACATGTGACTGTGTGGCTCACAATAGGTCAAAGGCTCAGGTCGCTCCAGCCTGGGTGCCTCAATATACTTCTCAGAATTACCTGATCAGACGGTATTGATGCCCCCAGTTTGATATACCCTAAGGTACGTGACTGGAGTTGTGGTTTTCATGAATGACGTCGCATCTCCGAAGAGACCGGGCCACGCACTAGTGCCACGTTGGCTATATGGGACGTGTAAGTGCGCAAAACAGTAAACGTGCACGTGGTGTATACAAAACAGGGTGGGGTGTGCCCAGGGCCTTTTTCAAACAGTGGGCCCGTGGGCCAAATCAAATCATCAATATGGATATTAGAAAAATATGATCATACAGCATGAATATCCAAAGCATCAAGATCAAGAATAAGGCATGCACATCAAAATATATATCAATCATGATCATAGCATATCAGATAGGCAATCAATCAAGGTAGTAAAAAAAGAGCAACGATACTCAATCCATTAAGATAATACGGAAACAATATCGATCATTGATTAAACATTGAGATAGGCAAAAAAAAAATTCTTTTTTGAAAAATTAAATTTGGTATTCGACAAAATTCTCAATGAGCACTTCGGTTGCTTGATTAACACCTTAAGATTTCAAATTTTACGAAGAGTCATTAGGCTCACATGATCGATAATCCAATGCCATGGCCTTTTAGATTTGATGGAAAAAATGTAGATCCGAAAATAAAATTAAAAAATAAATAAATAAATAAAACTTAGATCCAAAGTTTTGAAAATGGGTGGCAAAGAAATTCCATCAAAATGTCAAATTTAGAGTCGAAATTCTATGATAAAGTATACAATTATAAAGGATAAAATTCTAAGAATCTTAAAAATGTTCAATTTTCACGTTGGATTTCAAATTTCAAATTGGAAAATTATAGCCACCCACTTTCAATATCGACAATTAAGATCAATTTTATTTTTAAAATCTGAGGTTTTTTTTTTTTTTTTTTTTTTTCTTTTACAAAATCTAAAAGGCCGCGGCATCAAAATTTTTAATTTGATGTTCCAAGTGGACCCAATGATACCTAGTAAGATTCAAATCTTACTAAGTCATAACAGCATAGCTCATAAATTGAGTTTCAATTCAATTTTTTTTTAACTCATGTTGCTGGCAGCACACAAGTATTAACTCATTATTTTTTTATTAAGATGTGGGTCCCACGTTGTTAAGTAAAAAATTCACAAAACAAAAATTTGGTCTTTCAAACACGTAGTCCATTCAAAAAAAATCAAAAAATCTTGAATAACAAATTCATAAAGCAGATTTTTCTAAATAAAAAACGCAACAATAACATATGAGTAAGATATTATTAAAAAAAAAAGAAAAAGGTTTTTCTTTTATTCTCTCCTCAGCCACATGTTAACTGTACTCATTCGCTCTCTTCTTTCCTCTCTTTCTTAAGGATTTGAAATTTCTGTTTTTTTATTTTATTTTATTTTTTTTTAAACTTTATTGTGCCATAATACCATCTGAGGACAAAATATAAATAACAAAATAGACTCAATAAAGACGACTAAAATCAAACGGTAAAATATAAAAATAAATAAAACGCCCCGAATCTATATATTCGAAAGAACAACCATCACTCCTCATTGCTTCAAAAAAGCTAAAATAGAGAGAAGAAGAGACGAGTAGATAACAGCTCCCGATATCGACAACGTAAAACCAGCTCCATTATCCATCGATGGTGCTGGCGATTGGGCTATCTCTCCATACTAAGCCAAAATAGAGACCATTGTGAAAATAGCGATGAAGAAGAAAAACAAAGCAGCCTTGTTGGTGCTAACTTGCACCATTGGTGATAGTTGCTAAGAGACGATAACGAAGACTGCAAGTTATTCTTGAAGGTTAAGAGAAAGAAGAGAGATTTTGAGACGGAGATCGGCATCAACATCGTTACAGTCTGATCAAGAGGTAATTGAACGAGAGCACACTCAACCATTTGATCTTTAATTTCAGATACACCTCCAAACAAAGTGAAATCGGGATTAAGCCCTTCTTAAAAAAATTAAGTTTCAACTGAGTTCAAAAGACCAATCTCTACCCAAATAACCACATCAGATTTTCAAAGGGGAATCCACAAATCCTGTGTTCTCTCTTTTAAAAAAAAAAAGAATCGAGATCCTACTCTTTTATGTCGAATTACAAGTCCATTGCCGATCAAAACAGCAACCTTGCGCTCTTTCTTCGATAGGCGAGAGAAAGATCGATTTTCTCTTGATTAAATCGTTTGAACTACAGTCGGTTTCAAGAAGAACTAACGGGTTGTAAACTCTAAATCACGAGAAATCGGTGATTAATATGGAGTTCTCAATCGATTGGACTGACTTCAACCGATCGGACTGAGAGATTAGATCAGTCTCTGCTGAAAAAAAAAATGATGAAAATGGGAAAAAACCGATTAAGAAGATGAAGGTGTGTGGGTTAAAGCAGTTTTCGTTTTACTAATGACACACCCCCTTTATTGAACACTATGGATAGTTGCTGTTGCTAACAGCACACTATCAAATTGCCTTCTTTTTTTTTTTTTGATTTTTTCTTATGTTTTTATGCTACTTTTTTGCTTGCTGCCAATGGACAGCACAGCTTCTAAAAAAATTTATTTTATTTCTTTATAAAAAACATACTAATCACACATCTTTTTTATTTTAAAAAAAAAAACTAAGAAAAGAAAATGATATCCATGGATCAATTGCACACACCCTAAAAAAAAATAATAATAAATTTTTTTTTTTTTTTAAATAGATCTGCACATGTAATTAAAAAATCAAACGTCATGGTCCAACAATCATAATATTATCTTCAATAAACCCAACCATCCTGAAACCATGCATTATTTAGGATCACCTTAGATGATCCTTGATTAACTCACAAAAATAATGTGTCGAATCCAAATATTCAAAATCAAAACACATGCTCAATAATCGAACAAAAAATAGAAAACAAAGATGCAAATATAATAATAAATAAACAAATAAACAAATAAACAAATAAAAATAAATAAAAACATTCTAGGTCATTTTAGCAATGCTCCCATGCTTGGGGTTTTTCAAGTCTGATCCTCAATAGTCCCCAGTGGAGTCGCCACTGAAAGCGCCCTCGATCCGCGGGGTGCGCGGATCCGCTTTTGACCCTTAAGGTTTGGGAGTCGCCACCTAGTTATTACGGTTTAGGAACCAAACCGATTCTAAAAAAGGCAAACTAATCTACGAAAGAAAAAGGTCCGGGGATCACGTTACGGGGTTGGAAGGTGTTAGGCACCAACCCCGCCCGGCCAAAGCCGGTCTCTACTAATTTCCCAAAAAAAGTTACATTGTTAAAAAAAACCTAGATAATGATAAAAAAAATAAGAGATTATACATTTTCGATAGCAAAGACTTTGTTCCCTCAGATCCAAAAAAATTATTTCTTGTACCGTGCTCCTTGCTTCGTTCTGTCTCCGGATTTGATTTCCGATCTCCGAGGCAAGGTATCTCTTTTTTCTTGGATCTGGACTCTTCGAGTTTATTATGGATTTTGAAGTGTTTTTGAAGGGCTTTTAGGTGTTTTTTAGGCTAAAACCGAAGGAGGGATGTTAGGTAAGGAGTTGGGGCTCCAAAACTAGGGTTTATGGGAGGCTAGGGGGGCTTTTAGACCTACTTCTCTTAGGGTTTATGATTTGATACGAAAATAGGGTGTGGGGACCTCTATTTATAGATGTTTTTAGGGGTTGATTTGGATAGAGTTAGTGTTTAATTAGAGTTCTTTTAATTAGAGTTGTGTTTTAGTTAGACTTGTTTTAGGTAGAATTGTGTTTTAATTAGAATTGTTTTAGGTAGAATTATTTTTTAGTTAGAACTCTATTAGATAGAATTATTATTTAATTAGAATTCTATTATGACTTTTGGTCTTATTTGATTGATTTTTAATATTTTGACTTTAGTCTTAATTGATTGACTTTTAATATCTTGACTTTAGTCTTGTTTAATTGACTTTAATTTTGACTTTAGTCTTACTTGATTAACTTTAATACATTGACTTTAGTCTTGCTTGATTGATTTTAAATTTTTGGAGAACTCCCCTCTAGTATATCTTTAATTCTTTGGACCCCCAAATGGAGGGGTCCTTAAAGAAATATCTCACGAACCCTCAACAATTTTACTTGAAAGCCCGATTGATCGATTTTTTTAATTTAAAATTTTAAATTAATTTCATTAATGTTTCAATTTAATTATTTAATATTTTATTTATTAATTTCGAATTTTTTTATTATGAAAATTGTGAAATTATCGTTTTACCCCCGGAGAGGACTTTTCACGTTTTAAGTCAGTTTTTAATGTTCTAGGATGTTTTAGAATTGATTTTTCGTAAGGAATTCAATGGAAATTTGTGCCATTAATTTGTGTTCACCTTTGTGAATTTTTTAATTTTGTCAAATTTTGTTCATTTATTTGGTTTTGATTTGTTATTTTATGTGTTTGAATGGGTTTTCCTAATCGTAACGTAGGCTCTAGGGTTGTTTTGATGTTAGGGGTATTTTGGTAATTTTTAGTGATTTTTATCGTGAAGCTTCTTTTTGGTCTGCAAGATGATGATTTCTATGTTTTTGGAGTCGTATTTTCCTAGCGTAGCGTGGTTTCTAAGATTTTGTCAGTTCGAGATACCTCATCCGGATTTCTGAAACACATCTGGTAACAAAATAAAGCAATGGAATACACATCCATCAATTAAAATCATTGCGATCGGGTTGACGAGTTGATTAATCAGGCGAATGCAAAAATGGGGTGTCTACAGCAGCTATCACAGTGTTTGATGTGCAGTGTTGCATCCTTCTGCAAATAGGGCCAAAAATAGTCCTGGGAGAGTACCGTATGCACCAGGGATCGCACCCTTGAATGATTTCCACAGTTTTCCTCATGTATTTCGCTTAACACCTCTTTTGTTTATTCCGTGAATAGACAACGCAAGAGTGGTCCTCCCATAGACTTCCTATATAAAACCACATCCAAGATTGTGTACCTCTCTGCTTGGCTCCTAACCTACTATGCCTCCTTCGAATCACTAGGTATCTCCCACTACTGAAGGAAGGCTAGGATTGGATTCATCCACCATTGGTCTCTCACAATTGCTACCATACTGGCCAATCCGGGCTCATCTATTGCTGGACACTCCTGATAACCTAACACAACTCTCTCTTGTCTTACCCGGCCAACATTGAGATGGTGTAGGCTAGAGAATCTGCATGCCTATTATCTGTCCAGGGTATATGCTCTACTTTTATTCGTCCTACGTGATGCATAACGGATCTAATCTTCTCTAGGTAGAGGTGCATCCTGGGATCTTAAGCTTCAAACATCTCATTGATGTGATTTACTACTAATTGAGAGTCACTGTAGACTGTGGCTTCGAATAACCCCAGTCTTGCTAAAGATTCGAGGCCGAGCAACATCACCTTGTACTCCACTTCATTGTTTGACGCTCTAAATCCCAATTTTACCACCTTCTCTATTCCCATCCCATCTAGGGTAACCAACACTACTTCAATGCTCGATCCTTCAAAGTTAGACGACCCATCCACATAAGCCCTCCATCCTGGACCACCCTGCAACTCTTGCTCACCATCCTCTTATTCCAACTCTTTTACTAGTAGATCTATTTTCTTTTTCACTGGGAAGTCTACCAAGAAATCAACTACCACTTGGCCTTTCAATGAGGTTTTAGGCTTGAATTCAAGTCCAAACTTTTCTAACTACACTACCCATTTAGCCATTTTACCCGAGCCTTTCCCAATACAGATTTCAAGGGAAACTCAGTGATGACTTGCACCCGATGTGCCTGGAAGTACGGTCGTAGGCACCACGCCGTATAGACTAAGGTTAACCTTACCTTCTCAAGTCTGGAATAGCGCATTTCTACATCCGTGAAAGTCTTAATCAAAAATTAAATGGGATGCTTTGTCACTGTCCTAATCCTGACCAAGACTGAGCTGGGGGCATGGTTAGAAGTGGCCAAATACAATCCCAACTCATCCCCTACTTCTGGCCTCGAGATTATGGGTGGTTTGCCAAGGTACCTCTTCAGTTCCAAAAAAGATTGCTCACACTCATCCATCAATTCATACCTAGAGTTCTTTCGTAGTAGCTGGTACAAGGATCAGTACTTATCGAAAAATCTAGCGATAAAATGGTTTAGTGCCACTACTCTCCTCGTTTGTACTTCTGAGTCCTTGGGGAAGGCATTTCCAATAGTGCTTTGATTTAATCTGGATTAGCTTCAATCCCTCTCTTTTTGTGACTAGGTAACCCAGGAATTTCCCTAAAGTTAATGCGAAGGTGTACTTCTCTGGGTTGAGCTTCATTCCCACTATCCTTACTCGAGCAAAGACTTCTTCTAGATTACTGACATGGTCTTCCCTCCTCTTTCTTTTGACCAGTAGGTCATCTATGTACACCTCTGTTGTTTTGCCCAATAAATCTCTAAAGAGCTCCGTTACCAACCTTTGATACGTGGCTCCCGTATTTTTTAGGCCAAAGGGAATTACTTTATAACAGTAAAGCCCCTGCTCTGTTATGAATGCTATCTTCTCTTAATCTTCTAGGCTGAGCTAGATTTGATTGTACCTAGAGTAGCCATTCATGAAAAACAGCCTCTCGTGATCAGAAGTAGCATTTACCAGTTGGTATATCCGTGGTATCGGGAAACTATTCTTGGGACAGGCCTTGTTTAAGTTCATGAAGTCTATGCAGACTTTAACCTTCCCATTATTCTTAAGGACTACCACAATATTAACATCTCTTCGATGAACTAGGCGAAGACATCCCTATTCTTCCTCAGACATTCTGCTAACTCCTTCAACTCATCTGGCTCTAGCTCCGTCCCTACTCCTATTTTCTTTCCTTCTCCCATATCAACCATCTCAATGCCTTCCAAGCATAGGGGTCCATTGAACTTAGCCTCCCCCCACTATAATTATTATTATTGTACCTTGGCCTCGGATGAGTCTTCCCTGTCCAATGTGCACACCTGAGCTACTACTTGATTGCTTCGTACATCCCACATCCCCTACGGTGTGAGGAATCAAAGGACCTAATAGTACGTGGATGGAACTGCTCGCATCTCATTTGTCCACTATCTCCCCAAAATAGTATTGTACGGTGAACTCGTTTTAACAATTACGAACTTGGTCATTAAAGTTACCAGTCCCGCTTGCACTGACAACATTATTTCTCCCTAAGATTGATTGGACCTTCCATCGAACCCAATCAACGGTGCTCTTGTTGGGGAAAACACCTTCCTATTAAGGCACATCTTCAAGAAAGTCGAAGCATACAAAATGTCTACTGAACTTCCACTGTCAATCAGCACCCTCTTGAGCGTGAAGGTGCCTACTCGGAGTATTACTACCAACGCATTGTAATGGGGTCTCACTACCCCTTCCAAGTCTTTCTTGGTGAACGCCATCGTTTGCTCCCCATAGGGGTCCTGTCTGCTTAGTAGGCCTACTCCTTGTTGTAAAAACGTAGGCCAGATGCTCTGCCCTCCTTCTCTTTGTCCTCTCATTGGTTCCATCTTACCTTGACATTCTACTCTCCTCACTAAAGATAACATGTATCACTGATGCCCTTCCCTTTTGCTCTTCAACAGGTGGCTGGTCAAGCCTACGGTTCCTATCTTGGGGCAGGTCTTCTCTTTGTTTCTTGGACTGGTCTTTCAACTTGCCCTGCTCTAACAACCTCTATAGGAATCTTCTCAAGGTTTGGCATCTATTAGTGGTATGCATCCACACCTTGTTAGACTCATAATATCTCTCATTTCATTTAATTTGATCTCAAAGAAGAGGTGCGGGCCATTCAAAATATGGTTCATTTGCGATGAGAAGCAAGATTTCACTGGGTGGCATGACAAAATATGTCCCCCCTCTTCTTCTTTCCCCTTCTTGCTCAAGCGACCTTTTCCTGCCCTACTGCTCCAACTGATGCTATTTATTGGGCTTTTCTACAGCATGTATAACCTTATTCTTCCCCACTAAACTCTGAGGATTATATTCTAAGTCGATGTACTTCTCTGTACTTCCAAATAGCTCGCCCAGATTTTTTGGCCTCTTCTTCACTAGGGAGCTATATAACCGAGATCTGGATGGTAAAACATTTTTGAACGCTACCACAACCATTTTCTCTAAGGCTCTCTCTAGATCCCAATTTCATGCTAAGCAATGCATCGACGTCTCCTCCACTCTTCCTATTGTCAATGTATCATACTATAAAGGCAATGTAGAGTTCCTCGAATAAGGAGATGGAACCGCACGGCAACTTGTGGAACAAAGTCAATAAGTTCTCCTACAAGCTCAAGGGGAACAATCTACACATCAACCCTTCCTTCTCCTCCCACAATGCAAGCATCTGTCAAAAATGTTAAAGATGCTCCACTAGGTCCTTCATTCCTGAGTAAGGGGTGAAACACGGTGGCACAAATTTCTTCAAGATCTCTTTGGCTAAAATTTCTGGTGTAAAAGGAGACTTCTGAATCCCTCGAACGGCTTGCATTGTTGTTGTACCTATGTCAACATTCTTCATCATCTCTTTCTCTTTCTTGATCATCTCTCTAACTTCCTCTCTAATTAAACCCATTTCAGGCTCAGTCCGAGCGATCGTCGTAACAACCTCTATTTTGCCTTCTCTCCTAGGGATCAACAGCGATATACTTCCTTCTGTACTGAAAGCATGATCATCTTGCTTGCGGATAGAGAATCTCTTGGTAAACTCTCTTGCCTAGCAGGCTATTGGTTATCAAAGTTCTGGCTTAGGTTCCGATTATATTCAACTAAACCATCCATTTTTATTTGCATTTCCTTCTGTTGTTTTCTCATGGCATCCAACATTACCAAAAGTTATGCATCTGCAGCTGGAACCGTTGGTAGGGGCGTATTGTCTTCGTTTGTTCTTGTGGATCTCACCATTGTTTCAACTGAAATCAATCTTCTTCTGGTGTTCCCACGGACGGTGCCAATTCTGTGCTACCAGACTCTAGTAAACGGCTACGAAGAATCCAACCGCACTGATCTAAAATCGATCCTAGCACCTCTCTCTTCATGGTGGCGTGGTACCTATCAAAATCACTCCAACGCTCAAGTTAGTGAAGTCGAGGAAATCATCCTTAGTACTAGTTAGACTCTAATATCTCCCAAAAAGATCCCCCTTAATAGTGCTTACGCTACTTATCCCCCCCAACTGCCCATAGGATTTCCTCCTTTATAGGCTGTAATCATAGGACTTCCACTAACTCTGCGGAGTTGTTTACCTAATCGGGATCTTCTAGATCGATTATACTTACCTGCAGAGATCTCTTCTGTGATCTCCGGGATTGACGTGCACGTAACAGTTTTACGATTTTCCTATGACTTGGCCTGCCATGCTTGGTATGCCTGGTCTAGCTTATTGCTATGTTGCCTTACTAGCCAGACTAGGGAGGTCCCTATTCTTACCTACCCTACTTGTAGGGCTGCGCCCCATATACTGTTTTACGCCTGGTACCACATAATTGATTCAAACACCTGTATGGTTTAAATTTAACATGCAATTATTTCCCTCTACAACCACGATACAATTTTGGTAGATAATTATTATGCACTCTAGGATAATAGTTATTTAATCTTAATTAAGCATTTGGGAAATGAGAAGGGTCAAAGACGTTTCTTTTGAGACTAAAAGTGAAATTGAGTATATCGTTAGCATAGAGTATATAATGCAATGTGAATATAAACCTAAAATCTTAAAGAGCAAAAGTATTAAGAATTTGAAAGAAATTCAATAGAGAATTAATCTGTATGGAACTTGCAACGTATATATTTGCATGTGGTGGTCTTGGATATGCAACTACTCAAGATATCATCTCACTATCCTTTGGGTTGTCCTTCCCTTTGTCACTATATGACAGAACCAGTTGATTTGTGTATGAGATTACAAATCGATGACACTTGACCTCAAACTGATTCCCTAGAAACTAAAAATATAATTTTCATAAATAACTACATCATCTCCAACATTTTGAACTTGTTTCCTAACAATATCAGCTATAGGATTCAAAAACAACATATTGAAAACAACATAAGGATCTAACCATGATATAAATTAAGCTATAAGGTTGATTGGATAGTTTAAAAATTTTGGTTACCTATGCACCAATGCCATATTCTTGTGAATCAATGGGCAAGCCCAACTCCTCGTTGGCTTCCACAATGTCACGACCATCGTCTTGCGGGTTGTATGCACAAAGCTTGTGGCCCAGACCAATGCCCCTTCCCTCGTGTCCACGTAGGTATACTAACACACCTCTCCCAATTGTTTCAATCTGTTGCATTACAAGTGTCAGTTGGTTCCCATTATCACATTTGGCTGACTCAAATATGTCTCTTTTGAGACACTCATAATGTACTCTTACAAGAATATCTTGCCCATCACCAATCTCACCCTGTTTACATCACAAACATGTTAATCAATTGGGGTCATATTACAAATCAGAGTCACATTTGGGGTCATATTATTACTCTAAAATAAGAAGAGTATCTTTAATGCCCTATTGGTATTGCATATTGCACCTAGATTTTCAGGTTTTGTTACTTTAAAACAATGAAACATAAAGAAAAAAAAGAAATATTTCCTTAAATTTCAACTTTTTTTCTTACTTTAACACCATCTTTAGCTAGGTTACTATAACTATCTGAATCTAAGTTGTCATACGATGTACATAGGACAATAGAGGGAGTTACAACTTACAGTGCAGTGAGGTACTTGATGTTTGTTGATTTGATAGTGTTTATGATAACCTAAAATGCACAAGCCAAATAAAAGAAGAAAGAAGCATGTGAGCTACGAAAAGGTTTTATAATGTGAGTATTAAAATTCGGCTAATCACTTAGAAAATCAAACAAATCATCCAAGTATGCCAAATCACATTGGGGATGTAAAGACACCCCATTTTTGCACTTGCTTGATTAATCAACTCGTCAATCCGATTGTGACGGTTCCCAATGATGGATGAATATTTCAATATTTTTTATTTGTTGCTAAATATGTTTTAAAAATTTGAATGAGGTATCTTAAGCAAGTAAAACTTTAAAAACCATGCTCACTAGGAAAATATGACCCCAAAATGCAGAAATCATCATTTTCAGATAAAAAGAACCTTTACGAGAAAAATCATCAAAAAATGATCAAATTACTAAAATACCCCTAACATCAAAACATCCCTAGAGCCTACATTACGTTTAGGAAAATCCTTTCGAACACATAAAACAACAAATTAAAATCAAATAAATCGTTTCGCCAATTTTCTCTAAATTTGACAAAATTATGAAAATGCCCTCATAGGATACACAATTATTTCATGCAAAAAATCTACAAATGACACAAATAAATATTCTCATTGAATTCCTTACAAAAAAATCGATTTCAAAATATTCTAAAACATCAAAAATCAACCTCTCAACTCAAAAGCCCTCTTTGAAGGCAAAACGATAATTTTCCAACCATAAAATTCAAAATTTTGAAATTAATAATTAAAATATTAATTAACGTGAAGTGAAATATTAATAAATCGAATTGAAATTTTTAAACAAATAAAATTAATTAATTAAACCCACGAGTCAAATTTTAAGTGGGACTCATATAATATTTATTAAAAGATCCCTCCATCTAAGGGCCCAAATTTTTAAAATTTAGTCACACTTTTTGATTCTTAATAAAAAATAGACTATTTACTTGTCATTTTTGAAGTATAGAAAGTCAAATTCTCGTAAAAAATGAAAACGACGTAAATTTTACGGTCCCAATGGGCCGAAAAAGTAAATTTTTGTTAGAGATAGAATTTCTAGAATTTGACCATACCATTAGATCCAGAACAAAAAATTAGATAAAATAGAGTATTCATTCATCACTTTTGAAGTCCGGATGGTCAAGTTATCGTCAAACGAAACAATAGGTAAAATACCGATTTCATCCTGCACTTATATAAATTATTTTTTTAATCAAAAATACTATTCATCATCACTTTAAATAGTTACAAAAAAGCAAAAAAATTTCACACAAAAAAATATTTAGTTTTTTCAAATCTTCAAACTCCGATTCATCGCAAACGGTCCGTCTTCAACCTCCAACGCAGAAGGGAAAAACGTCTACAGCCTCGTCCTCTATAAAAGCCACCTAGTTTCATTTCATTTTCTCTTATTTTTCACCTCGTATAGTCAAAAATCAATCGTATATGATATAGGGGTTTCGAAACTTTGACCCTAGATTTCATCTGTTTTGAGGCCAAACCGTCCTCTGTCTTAAAAGGGAGAAAGGACGACAACATCGAGATCTTCAAAACCACCAGGTCAAATTCAAAAATCAACTACCTCAAAGTTTGATTTACCTTGATTTCTACGCATGCGCTTTAATCCAATGGCATAGAGAATTGTAAGGACTCAATTTTTATTAACAACCGTAGATTGTAAAAATTGCATTTAAGGTTTTAAAGAAAATTTATTATATGTTTCAAAAATATAGAATTTTTTTCGCTATTTCAAATTCATGCAATAACTTGCATATTTGATGTGTTTAATTTTATTTTATAATAAATTATATGTGAATAGGATATTTTACCTGGTTATTTCCGCTAGTTAGGTTTCGTGCACTGTTCGGACCCTATTTTGATATAAATTTTGTAAATTTTCAATTTAAATGATAAAAATGAATTTCAAAATATTAAAAAGAATTTGATATCAAAAAATAAATATTTGAATGAATGAATTCGAAAAATGAATGATGTGTTTAAAAAAGTAAAAAGTGTAAGAATTAAAAAAAGGGAAAAAGAGGATAAAATGGTAAAATGTAAGAATCACATCTGAGGGGTAATGTCTACATTTTATATTGTATTGTTGTGTATAGGTTGGTGAAGGGATATATTCTAGGAATAATTATTAATTATATGTTTATTTAAATTTTATTAGCGTAGAAGCTTCGAGTTTTGTTATTTATTTTAAGCTGTGTGACTACAGTTGCATTGTAAGAAATTTTATATCCATTCTCAACTTTGTATTGCTAATATTTCATTTATTTTTAAAGAAAATTTTCTAATTACTTTTAAAGAAAATGATATATATATAGCTATTTTGTGAACTGTTAAAGAGCTTGTAATACTTGAAGGGATAGACTATCATATCATCCGAAATAATATATTATCCTGGGATGTAAGGTAGGGAGAACCAAACTCATATGTGGTACAGGACGCGTATGAAAGTGGAGTCACAATTGGAATCTGGGTTTATTCCTCTCTATCTTTATCAGTGAACTTGTAATATAAAGGTGGTCGTATAGGAATGGATTGTATATTTGGGAATCACATGTACGCCTGGTAAGTATAGACGATGATGATTTGTCAGTGATCACTAACAATCTATAGTAGTCAAACGCTCTAACACATCGAAAAGAGACCCATTATTTATGTTTACGTCAAATGGCCAGCCTAAGCCGGATAAATGATTTCACAAGTGTGGTAAATAGTGACCAATCACAAAATAAAAAACTAATACTTTATTATGAAACATCATGTCCCGATTGAAAACGATCTAGTCGTGAATCCCAACTCTCTAATTCTACTACTCCACTATTGTGTATTATGTATCTGTTGCCTTATTTTTATATATAAAATGAAATACATATTTAATGTTTCTATTTGGTCAATTAGATTTGTATAAAAAGAAAATGTTATAGTGAGTACTGTTGATTGATGTAATGTGAGTTTTAAAATGTTTAATTAGTCATCCCTAGCTATATGTACCAATTAATCGTAGTTTATTCTGTAAAACTTTACATATTTTAAAATAATTCAGTATGTTTATTCGTTCATGTTAGGAAAGGTTATTGATAGAACTTGTTTGCTTCCCTATTGGGTAACCATTCTTACTTACATTTTCCTTCTCCATTTTTTAATTTCAAATCCGAAGTTTGGCGAGACAGGTATAGAAAATGAGTGAGGACTATTTGGTAGGTCAGATAAACGACTAGAGTTCGTTACATGGTGAGTATTGGGGCTATATCCCCTATTAGTATTACTTCGTTCAGGTAGTATTATGAGTATTATATTGAGCATTAGGACTTTTGTTAGAGTGATGAATGTTTGTATAATCCTATATTTTATTTCTCCTTCCGTACTCTGATTTATCATACATTATTAGATGTATATAGGCTTCTGTTATTATTCTATTTTGTATGTATATATACAGGATATAGTATATGTCATTTATGAGGTGAAGGTTGAACGCCTTGGAATGCTAATATAAATAGAGGAGACCATGCTGAAATTTCGAGGCGCCACCTAGTACCTCGAGATCTGACATAGGACTTTGTGTTAACGTTTGGCGGGACGTCACAGATGGTATCATAACATAGCATTAGATCCGTATGGGATACATATCTATTATGTTTTGGAGAATTAGCAGATACCACAAATATTAGAGCAATAATCATAGAGTGTTACTAGGAATTTGATATCTGAGCTTATTAGTAGTTTCGTATTGGAATTACGAGTTCTTCCATGTCTAGAAGTCTATAGAGCCTAGTAAACCTAGGATAAGATTCTAGGTTTGTTCTATTAGTAATAGAAATGGATTCCATTACTAAGTTTCAGGTTACAATAGCAATTGGACTTATTTTGATACGTACCTTGTTACGGATAAACACAAGCGAAAGGAGTTGATGAGTTAGAGGCCGAAACGTAACAGGGACAAGACATATTCTGGATCAGACCACTGGCCCAATAACACAGCTAATGTCATTCATGGGACAGATGGTTGAATCTCATGTCAAGTTCAAAGAGGAAATATAAATAATACGACCACCACAACTTCGAAACCAAATGAATGAAAGATAATTAGTATCTAGTAGAGACAAACAATTACGAAACTAACAAATTCATAGGAAAAATAACCATACATGAAGAGTGAAATTATAGACATACCAACTCAATGGATGGAAGACTTTTATAAGAAACAACATATACTACTAAATCAGTAAAAAAAGAGTTGTGATATACTACGAATGTGACAAATTGGGACATAAAGAAGAGCAATGTTCGGGTCAACATCAACCGATTAAGGATATGTGGTTCAAAAAGATACTAAACAAACCAATTCAGGGAACAATAAGGCCACAAGATTTCAATAAAGTTGATAACATACTCGTGCCATCCTGAATAGATAAGACTAGCAATCGGAAGCAAGAAATAGTACAAGACTTACGACAATTGCAAGGTACACCACTAAATCCAAGAAATGAGGGAATGCTGGACTTTTTCGTAAAAGAAAAATACTATTCCACCTCAGGGACCACTACTGCAGGTCATGCCTTTGAAGAATGAGAGAATTCCCTAGTCCAACGGATACGTAAATCCAAAGATGTTGTAGAATTTTCAATGATTACGTCCACCAAGATTTTGGGGCTTTTTCGATCCGGTTGAGGTCAATGAGTGGGTTTTGAAGACTTGAGAGATCAGTGGGTAGCGGTGACTACTTTCCAATTGGATGGGGATGCCAGTCATTAGTAACGTTTTGAAAAGAATGTATTGGGAAATGGATCGTTTGAGTGGGTAGACTTCGAGAGGAGTTTTGTTGATAGATTTATATCCAAAGCTACTCGAGAAATCAAGCACTATGAGTTTTTGAGGTTAGTGCAGGGTAATCTATCAATTATAGACTATGATATGATGTTCACTAGGTTGTCATGATATGCGCCTGAGCTTATCCTGACATATCTATAAAAGGCCATAGATTCTTTAGAGGACCTTAACCCTCCCTAAGGGTTAGGAGGTAAATGATTGAGATTACCAATTATAGAGATACAATGAATCGAGCTTAGAGGGTAGAACGAGGGGAGATGGAGTTACAGATCTTGAAAAGGTAAATTCGTCAATCTTAGATTTCTTTTCTTCCCAAATCAGATCCTACCAAGAGGTCGATGTATCTGAGGCCAATCTTTCCCGGATCAATGTATTCACAATATAGAACTCTTCCCATACTGAGTTGTAGAGTTCCTCCATTACCGAGTCATAGAACAATTGAGACTCCAATGATGCCAACAAAGCCAAAGGAACCAACAAGGCAGGTTCAGAGTATGCAAGCTCCAATTTACCAACTACCCACTCCATATAAATCTATGAAGATAAGATCATTGATATGTTACGTCTGTAGTCAGGTGGGATATATCAAAGGAGAGTGCTCTCTATCATAGTTGCAAGCAAGGGTTGTGACCTAGGAGAAAGTACCTGTCTTCTATGAAGTTTTGAAAGATACAATTTTTAATTATGATATTAGGAAGTGGAGTTCTATTCAATACTAGTTTCTCTAGATCATATAATTCTATTCAAATTTTGTACACTTGCTAGATCCATAAACTACTGACATAAATCGAGTAATGAAATATTCTACACCATAGGGAGATTATAATTGATAAAAAGTTATTGAGATAGTATGGGACAAAAAGTGTTAATGAAATATGTATGATAAGGTAGAGTAGAAAATGAAATATTGCATTGAATATAAAGATAATGGTGTATTGGGAATGGAGAATTTAATGCAGTTTGTGAATTTAGTATTAGTAAATATTTGTATTATAGTAGGGATATATTAAGTGTGGATGTTGGATATTATTTTATTAAAAAATATTAAATGGTGTGTAAATAGTAGTAGTGTGTTTGCGATAAGTCTATGCATTGAGGAGTAATAGTCATGGCAAGTATGAGTAAAACACAATAGACGATGTAATTAGTGAGAGAAGTAAAGATAAAGAATATAGAATATGTGAAAAGATTATTATTGATAGATATTGGTGGGAAAGTGATATAATGTGTGTTAATTATTGTCTTAGGATTATACAAATAATGGATTAATTGGAATATGAGAGTGATTTGGAGTGATTAATTGATAAATGTATTGGATTGATGAAAAATAGGTGACATAAGATTTATGAATTGAAAATAACATTGGCTTAGAACCGAGAATAGATGATAATTGAGAGTAAGCATTGTCTATTATACATGTTGTGTGGTGACGACGAATTTGATAAGGTATGACTTCAATTTTGATGATGAAATTCTTACTAAGGAGGGAGAATAGAAATCCTGAGTTTTCGATTTGTATCTTGAAGAAAAGTAAATAATGGAATTTTGAGAAAATCTTGAAAGTGGGATTTAGGGTAAAACTGTAGGATTTTGTTCTGATCTTTTTTAATGAAACCTGACCTCACCATTGGATTCAAAATGGTTGAAAAATATTCTTTAGCCTATAAGCACACTCAAATGAATCTAAACAAAAAAATTACAAAATCCTTGATTTTCGAGTCGAACTAGGCCAAAATAATGACTTTTTGCTAGAGTAATAATTTTTAAAATTCAATCACACCATTGCATTTGTTACAAAAAATTATAGAAAATGAACTATTTACTTGTCATTTTTGGACCACAGAAAGTCGAATTAGTGTCAAAAATAAAAACGACGTCAATTGTAGGGTCCCATTGGACCAAAAAAGTAAGTTATTTTTAGAGATAGAATTTCTAGAATTTGCCCACACCATTAGATCCGGAATGAAAAATTAAACAAAATAGAATATTCATTCATTATTTTTGGAGTCCAGACGATCAAGTTATCGTCGAACAAAACAATAAGTAAAATACCGATTTCATCCTGCACTTATATAAATTATTTTTTTAATGAAAACATTATTCATCATCACTTTAAATTGTTAAAAACCAGCAGAAGGTTTTCAAAAAAAATTATTTTTTTCAAATCTTCAAACTCCGATTCGTCGCGAACGATCCGTTTTCGACCTCCGACGTAGAAGGGAAAAACGTCCGCAACGTCGTCTTCTACAAAACCCACCCAATTTCATTTCATTTCCTCCTTTTTTCACCCCGTATCATATAAAATCAGTTGTATATGATACAATAATTTCAAAATTTCAAACCGTCCTCCGTCATAGAAGGGAAAAAGGACGACGACATCAATATCTTCGAAATCACCGGGTCAAATTAAAAAAATTAATCATCTCGAAGTTTGATCTACCTCGATTTCTACATCGATCGTCTCGATTTTCATGCATGCACTTCGATCCTATCGCATAGAGAATTATAGAGACTCTCAATTTTTATTGATAACCCTAGATTGTAAAAATTGCATATAGGAGTTTAACGAAAATTTGTTATATGTTTTAAAAATATAGAAATTTTTTCATTATTTCAAATCCACTCCAGAACTTTCATATTTAATATGTTTAATTGTATTTTATAACAAATTATACGTGGGTATGATATTTCACCGGGCTATTTCCACTAGTTGGGCTTTGTGCACTGGTCGGACCTTGTTTTAATATAAGTTTTGTAAATTTTCAATTCAAATGATAAAAATAAATTTTAAAATGTGAAAAAATATTTGATATCAGAAAATGAATATTTGAATGAATGAATTCGAAAAATAAATGATGTGTTTGAAAAAGTAAAAAGTGTAAGAATCGAAAAAAGGGGAAAAGGGGATAAAACGGTAAAATGTAAGAATCACACCCGAGGGGTGATGTCTGCAATTTACATTGTGTTATTGTAATGTAAAGGTCTTCACATACAAATGGATTGTACATTTGGGAATCACATGCACGTCTGATAAGCATAGACGAAGATGATTAGTCAGTGATCACTAACAATCTATAGTAGTCAAACGTTCAAATAAATCGAAAAAAGACCCATTGTTTACGGTCACGTCAAATGGTCAGCTTAAGCTGGATAAATGATCCCATAAGTGTGGTAAACTGCGACTAGATACAAAATTAGGAACTAATATTTTATTATAAAACATCATGTCCCGATTGTGAGCGATCTAGTCATGAATCCCAACTCTCTAATTCCACTACTTACCATTGTGTATTATGTATATGTTATCTTATTTTTATATATAAAATGAAATACATGTTTAATATTTCCATTTGATCAATTAGATTTGTATAAAAAGAAAATGTTATAGTGAGTACTATTGATTAATGTAATGTAAATTTTAAAATATTTAGTTGCTCATCCCTAGCTATATGTACTAGTTTATTGTAGTTTATTCTGTAAAATTTTGTATATTTTAAAATGATTCAGTATGTTTATTCCTTCATGTTAGGAGAGGTTATTGGTAGAAATTGTTTGCTTCCCTATTGGGTAACCCATGTTACTCACCATTTCCTTCTCTATTTTTTAGTTTCAAATCTGAAGTTTGGTGAGGCAAGTGTAGAAAACAACTGAGGACTATTTGATAGGTCAGATAGACGACTAGAGTCCATTACCTGGTGAGTATTGGGACTATACCCCCTAGTAGTGTTAGTTCGTTCAGGTAGTATTATAGGTCTTATATTGAATGTTAGGACTTTTGTTTGAGTGAGGAATGTTTGTATAATCCTGTATTTTATTTATCCTTCTGTATTCTGATCTATTGTACATTATTAAATATATATAAACTTCTGCTATTATTTTATTTTGTATGTATATATGCATGATATAATGTATATCATTTATTAGGTGCAGGTTGAACGCCTTGGAATGCTAACATAAATAGAGGAGACCATACCGAAATTTTGAGACGCCACCTAGTACCTCGAGATTTGACATAGGGCTTTGTGTTAACATTTGGCGGGACGCTACAAGTACTGAGGGAATCGGCCGTCACAGTCACCCATGGTAACAAAGGTAATATTTTATTTTGATTTTTAGGTCATATTTTTAACAATGTAAATTTTTTGAAAAGTAGAGATCGGCATTTATCGGGCGGGATTGGTACCTAGCACCTTCCAATCCCATAACATGATACCGGGACCCATAATTTCTTTTTCGTAGATTAGTGTTATTTATCTGTTTAAAGTTATGATCCAATTCCTGACCGTAAAATTAGATGGCGACTCACAAACCCAGAAAAGGGATCTGCAACCCACCGATCGAGGGCACTTTCAATGACAACTTGGCTGGGGACTTTTGAGGATCAAACTTGAAGAATCCCAAATATTAGTGCATTGCCAAATCGACCTAATTTTTTTTATTACTTTGTTTATTTTTATTTTTATTCTTTTGGTATGATTGTGGATCATTTGTTTGATTTTTGGATATTTTATTTTTTATATTCTTCTTGTTCTATGATCCAATTGAGGGTCACTTGTGATGATCTTAAATAATTTAAGATTTCGAAAGGTTAATGGAATAAGGATGGAATGATGATGTTTTGGATGAGGAGCCATGAATGTTTTTTTTTTAATCGGTGTTGTTGTACATAGTGTGCTGATAATTTTAAAAAGGAAAAAATTTCTCTTTATGCCTGATGAGGAGGGATTTCAAAGAAAAATCGCAAAAAAAAAAAATAAAACAGCACTATTGTACGTGGTGTGTTGTTAGCAAAAAGAGTTTTCTACTTTTTCTATCTTATTCTCATATGTACTGAAAGAGGCAGCAGAGAGAGAGAGAATGAGTTTCTTTCTGTTGTGTTTCAGAGATGGAGAACGTTGTGATTAGAATCAGAAGAATCTTCTTCACTTGTGAGTATGAAATTCTTCTAGGAATTAGTTTCTTGTTGTGGATCCACAGAACGTGAGACGGTTCCAACGATTCCTCCTCGCATAGAGAAATAACGATACCTAATGCCGTGATTTTACGTTGGGAGTGATCCTTCACCATGTAGGAAACTCGGGAAGAGAGTTCATCCTTGAATATGTTCTTTTAAAAATGAATTTTATAAGTTTACGATTCTCTCTCTACAAAACCCAATGATTTTTCTACCATTAACGTTCTGAATCAAGCTTCAACAACTTAGTTTTAAAATGATTTTTCGTTGATTTTCTTTAAATTCTTAAAGGGCTTTGGGTCGGATCATCATTGGAACGCTTTTAATTTGTGGGTATAATTGAGATCTCAGTCAAGTGGATTTGTTTATTATGGGAACAACTTTGGATCTTTCAAGAATTTCTCATCGGTTTTGTGGATTCAATTGTTCGAGTGTTGAATTTCTGGCGTTTTTACTGGTTGAATATTTGCATTTAAAGAGAGGTTAAATGTAGTATTCTTGAACAGGGAAGAGGTATTGCATGCCGAATGCAAGAGTGATGATCCATCAATCACTTGGAATTGCTCGAGGGAAAGCAACAGAGATGTGGGAAATATTCTTATTTTCTAAGTGGTGGCAGCAACACATATAAAAACAAAAAAAGGGTTATGTGAGTGTTGCTGGCAGCAACATAAATAAGTAATGTGAATTGTGTGTGCTGCTAGCAAACAATATTATTTTGGGAATTGCTTTCCTCACAAATTTAATAGGATCTTAAATCTTGCTAACAGTCATTGATCTCATCACGTGGCAAAAGAAAATTCATAACTTCTTATCTTAATAACTATTATTCTATCCTCAATTCAATATTCGTTGAAATTTCAATTTATTTGGGTCGTCCAAAGTAATTTTTAATTGGACTATTAAAAAAATCCTTTTGTTTTTGATAAAAAAAATAAAAAATAAAAAACAAAACAAAAAAATTTTGTGCATGCTTCAATGTTGGATCTGATATTATTCTGTGTTATATTCATTGATTACTCATCTAATATGCCATGATCTCTACATATATATTTTTGATGTGCTTGCTTTCATTTTGATCTTGATGCTATAAATTTTGTATTCTCTGATTAGTATTTATGTGGCATCCATATGTTGATGATTTGATCTAGCCCATGGGCATAGTTATCTAAAAAATGCCCTGGGCACTCCCCACCTATTTTGTATATACCACTAACACGTTTTTTTTATTATATTATACGCTTGCATGTCCCTTACAGCCAACGTGGCACTAGTGCGTGGCCCATTCTCCTCGTGAGATGTGAAGTCATTCATGAAAATCACAACTCCAGCCACGTACTTTATGGTATATAAAACTGGGGTATCACGACCATTTGATCAGGTGACTCTGAAAGGTATATCAATGCACTCAGGCTGGAGCGACTTGTGCCTTTGTCCTATTATAAGTCGCAAAGTCATATGTCTCGATTGCCAACATAGTACTAGTATGTGGTTGATCCCCTCGTGGGATGCCAAACTATTTATGAAAGCTACAACCCTATACTCGTACTTATACAGTATATCAAAGTTAATCTAAGTTGCACAAATTGCACTTTTTGATCAAAATCAGTGCCTAAGAAAGATCGTGCCCTACTGTACCTTGTGTACTAGGGGGATAGACGATGTTTATTCTAGACGAGAGGTGACTTAAGAGTACTCTTGCTTAGCATCGTGTGCCACCTCTCAACTGGGGATTAAACTAACTACTTTTGATTTTAGAGATTTGGGTTGGAGTCTTAGATTATCACATATACGGTATATCAAACCAAGTCATTACGTACCGTCTAATTGAGTATGCTTGAGAGGTATATAGGTGCACTAGGCCAAGAGTGACAAGATAAATTGCATTGCATGAATAAACCTAGAGTTTAGGAGCCTTCCTATAGGTCACGATCTGAACTGACTATGAGTGTTTTCGGGTTGCTCTATTTAATCCAATCAATAGGTAAGTGGGTGGAGCGGTCCAAACCGTTCAAACTAAACCCATAATATCGATTCAACCCAATCGGTGAAATGTACCAATCAATTTGAACCAATTAAACCAATTGGCCAATCGACAAATGGATCAAACTAATCTGCTGGACCAATTGGTTTTACTTTCAAAGATTCAGACTATTTTGTACAAAAAAGATTCGATCTTATGGTCAAATTAATTTTTCTAATCAAAAGTTATATCATAATCAGGGGTAGTAGACCTGTGACAAACCTTTCTCATCTTCTTTGTCATTATAGACTTATAGTGCATGTGGATTCGATGTTTCCCATCGGACTTAGGCTAATTTATATCAAAATTTTAATCATGTGGTTAAAGGTCAAATCTTCATAATCAATGGTTAATCTTGATTTACTTGCTCCTAAATATTTTAAACCCTCATCTATGCCACTTTGGGTCTATCAAAAAAGTCGTCAAGCGAAAGTACCAATGTCAAATCCAAGTAATCTAACCTTACACTATAGTATTATGTCCATCTACCTAGAAGGACCTCCCCATTTTGGAAATAAGTATCCCTGAGTTTTTTTTAAGTTTTACTTTAATTTTTATTAGTCTTGAAATTCAGTTGGTCATTTTAGTTACGTTAGTCTTTCTTTAATTTTCAAGTTTTAATCAGGTTATCAATCAATTTTTTTAATTCCAATGAATAAAGAAACTTCTGATTATCATGTGTGCAATAATGATGTAAACATAAAATTTGACATGAGGAATGCCTCAAAGCTCACTAACCAAATTTGATAAATATTAAAATTAAAGAGTACACTCAAAAAGTGCAAATGGGTATTACATTATCTTCAGGGGAACATGAGAGAATAATAAACTTACTTGAAAAATTCAACAACGTTCCTGCATGGTCTCATGAGGATATATTGATAGATTGTACCAAAATAGATTAAGGCATAAAGTCGAGGGTGACCTTCAAAGTCGAAGATTATCAGTCAAAAATGATGCAGTTGAAACCATCAACAAAGGTGCTAAGATCCGCAAAAAGGGATTCATCATGTTTTTTCCTCAAGAGAGAAGAGTTCTCATTCGCAAAAGAATATGAGATTTTTTTATTAAGTTTGGAAATGGTTAAACGAGTTACTGTCAAATACAAATGAATCAATCGCACTCAATTCTATAAAAGAAGACCGAAGATTACTCCTTCTTAGAAGAAGACTAAAGATTACTCATTCTCAAAAGAAAAACTTACTCAACAGAGCAATCAAGACATCGAGTTCCTAGAATTTTGACTAAATCAAGTAGCATTTCACCAACTGAGACCTTCTTTGGTTGAACCATTTTCATGTCTTACCAAGAAAAAAAATAACCTTTTTTAGCCCCTCGCAGACTCTAAAATATTAATAGCCTCTTCTTTCTAAACCATACTAACAAACCTTGGGAGGGAAATCTTTGGTATGAACTATATTTTGACCTAATCCCAAAAGAGAAAAGAAATATTTGGGGTACGTAGGCAACCTGAGAAGTTACTTTAGGCCCGGTCACGCAAAAAATGTATTCTCTTAAGAAAAGTGTCATCCAAAAGGAAAATCCCCTATTATAAGGTTCAAAAGAAAAGAATGCCAAACTAGGGGCATTAGAAAAAAAATTAAAAATAATTGATGGAAAAGAAAAAAATGTGAAACTAAGCGCATTAAAAAAAGAGAGAATCAAAAGAATTTACAAAAAGGAAAATAATGTCAAACTAGGGCCATTAAAAAAAAAAGAATATCAAACTAGGGGCATTCTAGGAAATCGAGCCTTATATCTTTTCTTTCTAAACCATGTCCTAAGCCTACTTATTAAGTCCTCCTGAATACTAAATGACTCGGTTAAGGTGCAGGAAATCAAAAAGTTGTCGAGTTGAATATTCAAGATCATCAAGAAAAAAAAGATAATCCTACTAAGTTTAAAATATGAAAAGACAACCTAGGAAAAAATTAGGGTACACAAAAAAAGAAAAATCTCACTGAGAAGAAAAATTCAAAAAGAAGTTGTCGAGTTAGTTATTCAAGATCATCGAGAAAAAAATAGAAGCCCACTAAGTTGAAAATTCAAAAGGGCGACTTAAGCAAAAATTAGGACATAACCATAAAAAAGAAAGCTTGCTAAGTTGAAAACCTGAAAAGACGACCTAGGAAAAAATCAAGGCATCTTTAGAAAAAAAAAAAAGCAAAACCCACAAGGTTGAAAACCTGAAAAGGTGACCTAGGAAAAAAAAGGAAATGCTGAATTAGAAGGAAAGAAAACATCCCATTAAGAAGAAAAATTCAAAAGGAACTTTATTAGAAAATACAAAAAATTATTCAAGTCACAACATTCGAGAGTTCACATCCGACAAAGACAATCCTGAATTAGATAAGACTCGAAAGTCATCTTGAGCATTTCAGATCTTTAAGAATATTTACTTATCCAAGTATTCGCTAAAGGAAAGTATAGAACCATCAACTACTGAAAAGAAAGATTTTATATTCCAATAATTATCAAGATTTTAAGTCCAACTCAAGCATTTTTCAAAGAAAATTTAAAACGAAAATGATCAAATTCCTTATTGCACTTATAATAATCTTAAGAGTCTTGAAAATTTAAATGAATGTCAATTCTTCTGTCTGTCATTTATCAGAATCTATAGTTGCTTGTTCATATTTTTCAAGTGCAATCCATTTCATCAATTTCGTAGTCAAATTCTAGTTAAGGCCAACCTTGAAACTAAGGGTATTTTTGAAAGTCATTGTGATTTTAAAGTTTTGTTCTTAATCACATGATAAAAAAGAAAAATCCTATTAAAGATTAAAAGTCCAACAAAACCCAATGATAATTATGAATCCAGATGCATGAAAAACCAATAAAAGCTCGATCTTTCAAACTTTAAGCTCGGTAATACCGAATCTTTAACTAATTCAAGCCTGAAAAGCGTGGCCCATATAAGTTCGACTCCGAGAAACAAGACTTCGACATTTTAAATCATAGAATGAGTAGGATTTTTTAAGTTCCTACAAACCTTAGTCCGAGAAGCGTGGCTCCAATAAGTTCGAGTCCGAGAAACGAGACTCCAACTTTAGTAGGATTTTTTAAGTTCCTACAAATCTTAGCCCGAGATGCGTGGCTGAAATAAGTTCAAGTCCAAGAAATGAGACTCCGACTTTTTTTTAATCATAGAATGAGTAGGATTTTTTAAGTTCCTACAAACCTTAGCCTGAGAAGCGTGGCTCTAGTAAGTTCGAGTCCAAGAAACGAAACTCCAACTTTATTAGGATTTTTTAACTTTCTACAAATCTAACCCCGAGAAGCGTGGCTTCAGTAAGTTTGAGTTCGAGAAATGAGACTCCAACCTTAGTAGGATTTTTTAAGTTCTTGCATACCTTAGCCCGAGAAATGTGGCTCCAATAAGCTTGAGTCCAAGAAACAAGACTCCAACTTTAGTAGGACTTTTTAAGTTCTTACAAATCTAAGCCTGTAAAACCCCAAATTTTCAATTCGTATCTCGAGAAAAAAATAATGTAATTTTAAGAAAATCTTGAAAGTAGGACTTAGGGATAAAAATTTAGAATGTTTCTGATCATTTTTAATGGAATCTGACCTCACCATTGGATTCAAAATGATCGAAAAACATACTCCTATAAGCATGCTCAAATGCGAGTTCGAATATAAAAGTTGCAAAATTCTTGATTATTGAGTCGAACTAGGCCAAAATAGTGAATTTTTGTTAGAGTAAGAATTATCAAGATTCGATTACACCATTGGATTCGTAACGAAAAATTATTAAATATGAACTATTTATTTATTATTTTTGGAGATCAAGAGGTCAAATTGTCGTAAAAAATGAAAACGACATCAATTTTAGGGGTCACCTCAGGTCAAAATTGTAAAAAAAATTTAGAGACAGAATTTATAAAAATTGACTATAACATTAGATTCGGAATGAAAAATTAGGTGAAATAGAGTATTCATTTGTCAGTTTTGGCGTCCGGATGGTCAAGTTATCGTCGATCAAAATAATTGACAAAATACCGAATTCGTCCCAAATTTTGTATAAATAAAATTTTTAATTTTTTTTATAACTTCGTCTTCTCCAACCCACCCAAACACAACCAATGTTTTGTTAAAAAAAAAAAAATTCTTTAAACTTCCACAATAGATCTATGACAAATGGCTCACCGTCGACGACCGCCGTCGAAGTGAAAAAGATCCACAGCTTCGACATATATAAAACCCACCCAAGATCCATTCATTTTATCTTCTCTTTCACCCCTTATCGTCAAAAATTAGTCGTATTTTTATATGGAGATTTCGTAACTTCGACATCGGATTTCATCCGTTTCGGGGTCAAACCGTCCTACGCCGCAGAAGGGAGAAATGACGACTACATCGAGATCTTCGAAACCACTGGGCTGATTTCAAAAATTAACTTCCTTGAAGTACGAATTATCTCAATTGACGCACACGCTTCAATCCTTTTGCATAGAGATTGTAAGGAACTCTTAATTTCTATTAGTAATCGTAGATTATGAAAATTGCATTTAGAAATTTATCGAAATTTTTTAGAAGTATTTCCAAAATATAGAATTCTTTTGTTATTTAAAAATTCTCGTCAGAAATTGCATGTTTGATATGTTTAATTGTAATTTTTAACAAATTATACGTGGGTAGGGTATTTTAACCGGTTATTTCCATCAATTGGTTTTTGTGCACTGCTTGGACCACGTTTGATATAAAATTTGTATTCTTTTTCAATATTATTGATAAAAAAAATAAATTCTATAGTTGGAAAATGTGATTTAATATTCAATGAACTCATATTGAGTTGATGAATATTAAAAAATGGATATTTTATTGAAGAGATTGAAAACTGTAAAAATTGAAAAAAGGGAAAAAGGATATGAAACGGTAAAATGTCAGAGTCACACTCGAGGGTGATGTTTGCATTTTACGTTGTTGTATTGTGTGTAGGTTGGTGAACAGATATCTAGGAAGAATGATAATGGTCGCATGTTTATTTAAATTTCTGTTAGCGCAAGGCACTGTTTATTTTTCCGTTATGTTATTTATTTTAGGCCGGGTGGCCACACTTGCATGGTAGGAAATTGGATATCCATTCTCAATCTTGTATTGTTAATTTCTCTTTTATTTTCAAATGAAAATAATATATATATATATATATGTAGTTATTTTGAGAGCTATTAAAGAGTTTGTGAATACCAGAAGGGATAGTGCGTCATATCATCCGGAGTGGTGTATTATCCTGGGATGTACGATAGGGACCACCAAGCTCATACGTGGTATGGGACGCATATAAGAGTGGAGTCACAACTAGAATTCAGGTTATTCCTCTCTATTTTTACCAGTGAACTTGTAATGTAAAGGTGGTCGTATACAAATGGTTTGTATATTTGGGAATCACATGCACGCCTGATAGGCATAGACGAAGATAATTAGTCAGTGATCACTAACAATCTATAGTAGTCGAACGTTCTGACACATCGAAAAGAGACCCATTGCTTACGGTCACGTCAAACGGCCAGCCTGAGCCGGATCAATGGTCAACCAAACGTGGTAAATGTAGCGACAGGCCACAAAATCAAGAACTAAAAGTCAGAGAAGAATTGTAACATCATGTCCCGACTGGGAGCAATCTAGTCGTGAATCCCAGCTCTCTAATTGCAATACTCCACCATTCTATATTATGTATCTGTTGTCTTATTTTGATATATAAAATGAAATGCATGCTTAATGTTTTCATTTGATCAATTAGATTTGTATAAAAAGAGAATGTTATAGTGAGTACTGCTGATCGATGTAATGTGAGTTTTAAAATATTTAGTTGCTCATCCCTGGCTATATGTACCAGTTAATCGTAGTTTCTTCTGTAAAACTTTGCATATTTTAAAATGATTCAGTATGTTTGTTCGTTCATGTTAGGAGAGGTTATTGGTAGAAATTGTTTGTTTCCTTACTGGGTAACCATTGTTACTCACCCATTCCTTCCTATTTTTTTTAGCTTCAGAGCTTACAGTTAGCGAGGCGGGCGTAGAACCAGCGAGTGGGGACCATCTGGTGGGTCAGATAGACGACCAGAGTCCATTACCTGGTGAGTATTGGCGTTATTACCCCTAGTGGTATCGATTTGTTTGAGAGTAATATAAATTTTGATTTTGAGCTTTAGGAATTTTGTTAGAGTGAGGAATTCCTGTATAATCGTGTGTACAAATTCCTTCTTCCGCACTCTGATCTATCGTACGATATTAGATGTATATAGGCTTCCGCTAGTTATTATATTACGTATGTATATGCATGATTGTATGTCGTTTATCAGGTGCAGGTTGAACGCCTTGGAATGCTAACATAAACAGAGGAGACCATGTCGAAATTTGGAGGTGCCACCTATTACCTCGAGATTTGACATGGGGTTTTGTGTTAGCCTTTGGCGGGGCGCCACAGATGGTATCAGAGCATAGTATTAGATCCGTATGGTATGCAGATCTGCTATGTTTATAGGAGTTGTCTGATACCATAAATATTAGAGTGATGATCATAGAGTGTCACTAGGAATTCGGTATTCGAGCTCATTAGTAGTTCTGTATTAGAATTACGAGTTCTTCCGTGTCTAGAAGTTTATAGAGCCTAGTAAGCTTTAGATAGGATTCTAGGTTTGTTCTGTTAGTAATGGAAATGGAGTCCATTACTAAGTTCCAGGCTACGGTAGAATTCATAATTACGTAAGAGTAGTTTTGGCCTTATTCTGATAAGTGCCTTGTTACAGATAAACATAAGTAAGAGGAGTTGACGAGGTAGAGGCTGAAACGCAACGTAGACGAGACAGATTCTAGACTAGACCACTAACCTGATAGCATAGTTAATGTCATTCATGGGACAGATGGTTGCATCTCATATCAAGTCCAAAGGAAAAATATTAATAATACAACCACCACCTCGAAGCCAAATGGAAGAAGAACAATTATTATCTAATGAGAGACAAACAATTACGAAACTAGCAACTTCATAGGAAAAATAACTATATGTGAGAAGTGAGATGATAGACATACCAACTTAATGGATGGAAGAATTTTAAAAGGAATAACAACATATACTACTAAATCAATCGAAAAAAAATTGTGGTACGTTATGAGTATGGCAAATCGGGACATAAAGGAGAGCAATATTCGGGTCAACGTTAGATGATTAAGGATGTGTGGCTTTGAAAGATGTTACACAAACCAATGTAGAAGACAATAAGGCCACCACATTTTAATAAAGTTGATAACTTATTCATGCCATCCCGAACGACAAAACTAGCGATCGAAAGTGAGAGATAATAAAAAACTTACCACGATTGCAAGGCGAACCATTAAATCCAAGAAATAAGGAACTGCTGGACTTCTTCGTAAGAGACAAATACCATTCCACCTCAGGGACCACTTCCACATGTCATGCCTTTGAAGACTGAGAGAATTTCCCAGCCCAAAAGACAGGTAAATCCAAGGATGTAGTTGTAGAATTTCCAACGATTACGTCCACCGAGATTTAGGAATTTTTTGATCCGATTGAGGTAAATAAGTAGGTTTTGAAGACTTGAAAGATTTTGAGTGCCATATAGTGCCCTAGAGATCAGTGGCTGACGATGACTACATTCCAGTTGGACGAGGATGCTAGTCATTAGTAATGTTTTGAAAGGAATAAATTGGGAGATGGATCACTTAAGTGGGTAGACTTCGAAATGATGTCTGTTGATAGATTTATATCTGATACTGCTCGAGAAATCAAGCTCTAGGAGTTTTTGAGATTAGTTCAGGGTAATCTATCGATTACCGACTATGATATGATATTCACTAGGTTGTCACGATGTGCGTCCGAGCTTATCTTGACAATTCTACAGAAGGCCCATAGATTCTTTAGAGGACTATGATCCTACCTAAGGACCAGAAGGTCGATGATTGAGATTACCAATTATAGAGATACGATAAATCAAGCTTAAAGGATAGAACGAGAGGAGATAGAGTTACAGACCTCCAGGGGGTAAATTAGTTGACCTTAGATTTCTTTTCTTCCCAGATTAGATTCAAACAAGAGGCCGATGTATTCGAGGCCAATCTCCCCTGGATCCATGTATCCATAATATAGAACTCCTCTACTATCAAGTTGTAAACTTCCCCAATCACCGAGTTATAGAGCAGCTGGAGCTCCAATGATGCCAACAGGGCTAAAGGAACCAACAAGGTAGGCTCAGAGCCTACAGACTCCAATCCACCAATTGCTCGCTTCACAGAGATCTATGAAGATATGATCATCAACATGTTACGCATGTGGACAGGTGGGACACGTATTATTTATTCCAACAACTACAAAAGGCAAACTACAGCTAATAGTTAATAGGCTGAAGTGTAGATAAGACAAAGAACAACTTAAACAGCTTATATAGCTATTAGAATAGAACAAGAACTACTGCTTCCTAAGAGACGAGAACTCATAACTCAGGCTTATTAGCTTAATTAGTAAGTAGTATCGTAGGCAACGTAAAGGTAAGCCGTAGTGACACTAGTAGATAAAAATAAGAAATGTCAAGCCCTACATTAGTTATTAGCTTAGATAGAGAGCGATAAAATGATTCAAAGCGGGCAATGTAAAGTGTAGTGTCATTTTGTTTTGTCAGTTCCGTCTCAACTAGTTAACTCCGACTAATTTCTAGTTGTAGTTCCTTTAAGTACTGTTCAATTGGTACGCTAGTCTTTATATCAATAGTCTAGTCAATTACTCGTATATTACGCTAGTAGATAAAGCACGTGTTTCTTGTATATCCTTCATGTCGAGAACTACTTCCTCAAATATCAACACAGGAAGTTGCGTATCTTTCCTTTCGATTGAAGATGGCTTAAATTTGGGAGGCCTAACGACTAAACTATTAGATGAAGCAGCCCTTGCTTTACGACCTCTTGAATCAATTCTCCTCCTTTAAAAAGATAAATCATTCTTTCCCTTTCATCTTTTTATCTTCGATGTCGGCACTAACTCTTCTATTACTTTTTCATTTCACGATCGCCTTCTAGTAGAGGAATTCATTATTATCGTTCTCGTTACGTGATCAATGCCTTCTACAGACAAGCACTCACTTCGAGATTTCGATTGTGGTTCCTTTTCACTCATTGAAACGAAAGGGCTATAAGTAAAGATTAAGACTCCGTAGAAGCAGCGACTACCACTTGCCTATGCCCACATCCATCCTAAAGAGAAAAGGTCTACAATCAAGACATACCCTTCTTATAATGTAAGGTTCATTTGTTTATGTGATCAATTTTTAGATGAAAAGGAAAAAAAAAAAGATAGACGTGTGGTTCGGTTAAATATTGGCTTTTCATAGGCGAGTCACAAAATGCCCTTGGTTATACGGTAAAACTATGCATTGAGGAGTAATATTCATGCAAGTAGGGGTAAAACATAATAGACGGTGTAATTGAGTAGAGAAATAAAGATAAAGAATAGAGAAGATGTGAAAGGATTGTTGTTGATAGATATTGATGGAGAAGTGATACAAGGTGAATTGATTGTTATCTTAGGGTTATACAAATAATGGATTAGTTGGAGTATGAGTATGAAATAGAGTGATTAATTAATGAATGTGTTGGGTTGACGGAATATGGGAGACATAAGTCTATGAGTTATAAATCAGATTGGTTTGGAACTAACAATAGGTGGTAATCGAAAATAAGTGTTGTTTATTATACATGTCGTGTTAGTGGAATCGCGACAAAGCTCGATAAGGTATGATTTCCATTTTGAGGACGAAATTTTTATTAAGGGGGGGAGAATGTAAAACCCCGAATTTTTAATTCGTATCTAGAGAAAAAAAATAATGGAATTTTAAGAAAATCTTAAAAGTGGGACTTAGGGGTAAATTTTTAGGATGTTTTTGATAATTTCTAATGGAATCTGACCTCACCATTGGATTCAAAATGATCGAAAAACATACTTTAGCCTATAAGCATGCTCAAATACGAGTCCGAATATAAAAATTACAAAATCCTTGATTACCGAGTTGAACCAGGTCAAAATAATAAATTTTTGCTAGAGCAAGAATTATTAAGATTCGATTATACCATTGGATTCGTAACAAAAAATTATTGAAGATGGACTATTTATTTATCATTTTTGGAGATCAAGAAGTCGAATTGTCGTAAAAAAGGAAAACGACATCAATTTTAGTGGTCACCTCAGGCCAAAAATGTAAATTTTTTTTATAGATAAAATTTGTAGAATTTGACTATACCATTAGATCCGGAACAAAAAATTAGGCGAAATAGAGTATTCATTAGTCAGTTTTGGAGTCCAGATGGTCAAGTTATTATCAATCAAAATAATTGAAAAATATTGAATTCGACCCAAATTTTATATAAATAAAATTTTTAATTTGTTTTTATTACTTCGTCTTCTCCAACCCACCCAAACAAGCCAACGTTTTTTTAAAAAAAATTATTTTTTCTTTAAACTTCCACCGTAGATCTATGACAAATGGCTCACTGTCGACGACCGCCGCAAAAGGGAAAAAGATCCGTAGCTTCGACATCTATAAAACACACCTAAGATCCATTCATTTCATCTTTTCTTTCACCCCATATCGTCAAAAATCAGCCATATTTTTATACGGAGATTTCGTAACTTCGACCTTAGATTTCATCCATTTCGGGGTCAAACCGTCTTCCGTCACAGAAGGGAGAAATGATGACCACATCGAGATCTTTGAAACCACCGAGCCGATTTCGAAAATCAGCCTCCTAGAAGTATGAATTCTCTCAATTTTCGTACTATTTACCTCGATTTTCGTGCACACGCTTCGATCCTTTTGCATAGAGATTGTAAGGAACTCTTAATTTCTATTAATAATCATAGATTGTGAAAATTGCATTTAGAATTTTATCGAAAAAATTTTAATGTATTTCTAAAATATAGAATTCTTTTATTATTTAAAAATTCATGTCAGAAATTGCATATTTGATATGCTTAATTGTAATTTTTAACAAATTATACGTGGGTAGGGTATTTTAACGGGTTATTTCCATCAATTTGGTCTTGTGCACTGTTCGGACCCCGTTTTGATATAAAATTTGTATTCTTTTTCAATATTATTGATAACAAAATAAATTCTATAGTTGGAAAATATGATTTAATATTCAATGAATTCATATTGAGTTGATGAATATCAGAAAATGGATATTTTATTGAAGACATTGAAAACTGTAAAAATCGAAAAAAGGAAAAAAGGGTATGAAACGGTAAAATGTCAGAGTCACACCCGAGGGGTGATGTCTGCATTTTACGTTGTTGTATTGTGTATAGGTTGGTGAACAGATATCCAGGAATAATGTTAATGGTTGCATGTTTATTTAAATTTCTGTTAGTGCGAGGCACTGTTTATTTTTCCGTAATGTTATTTATTTTAGGCCGGGTGGCCACACTTGCATGGTAGGAAACTGGATATCCATTTTCAACCTTGTATTGTTAGTTTCTCTTTTATTTTCAAATGAAAATAATATATATATATATATATATATATATATATGTAGCTATAGTAACTAAGCAAATAGTGACGTAGTCGTTGAGATGCCCAAACTAACGCACAACAAGTTTTCTCAAGTGTCGAATATTTCGCTTCGTACTCGGTAAATTTCTTGCTGAGATAGTAGATGGCCTGTTCCTTCCATCCTGATTCATCGTGTTGCCCCAGTACATACCCCATTGACGTTTCTTGCACTGAGATATAAATAAGTAGGGGTCGCCCTGGAGTAGGAGGGACTAGGACTGGTAGATTGAGCATATATTGTTTGATCTTATCGAATGCTTCCTAACAATCTTCGTTCCATTTTTTCAATGTGTCCTTCCTAAGTAGCTTGAAGACTGGCTCATAGATAGGCGTGAGTTGAGCAATGAAACAGCTAATATACTGTATTCTCCCCAAGAATGCCTGAACATCTCTCTCTGAAATGAGTGCTTTCATCTCGAGGATATACTTGATTTTTGCCGGATCTATCTCGATGCCTTTTCTACTGACGATGAAACCCAGTAGTTTGCCCGACGTTGCCCCGAATACACATTTTGCAGGATTTAGCCTAAAGCTGTACTTCCTCAGCCTGTCGAACAACTTCTTTAGATTCACCAGATGGTCTTCTTCAATACCGGATTTAGCAATCATGTCGTCTACATAAACCTTCATTTTCTTATGGATCATATTGTGGAATAATACGGTCATTGCCCGTTGATAAGTCCCTCCTGCGTTCTTTAAACTAAATAGCATGACTTTGTAATGGAAAGTACCCTATGGTGTGATGAATGCAATATTTTCTTAGTCTTCTTCTGCCATTTTTATCTAGTTCTAGCCTGAGAAGCCGTCCATGAACAAGAATATGTCATGCCCTGCTGTACTATCGACTAGAGTGTCGATGTGTGGTAGTGAAAAATCATCCTTAGGATTGGCCTTGTTCAAGTCTCGATAGTGAACACACATGCGTACCTTCCCATCTTTCTTGGGTACTGGGACGACATTAGCCAACCATTCTGGGTACGTAGAGACTACAAGAAATCCTACTTCGAACTGCTTCATGACCTCATCTTTAACCTTGAGGGTCCATTCGGGCTTTAGTCTTCTCAATTTTTGCTTGATTGGTTTGCTTCAGGAAGCAATTGGTAGCTTGTGTACAACAAGATCTGTGTCCAATCCCGGCATATCTCTATACGACCATGCGAAGACATCTTGATACTTCCGTAAGAGTTTGATCATTTCTTCCTTTTGCTGCGATATTAATAAGGCTCCGATCTTGACGATTTGTGGGTCCTCTTCGATACCAAGATTGATTAAGTCTGTATCTTCGATGTTTGGCTAAACACCTTTCTCATGACGTTCTACCAAGTCTTTGATATTTTTGGGTAGGTATTCCATTTCATCCTTAGATTCTTCTTCGATCCCCATGCGGTCGAAGTCGAGTTCAAGATCGAAATCATACTCGTCCCTTTCAAATTCTATTTTATCTGGATACTCATGTGATTAAGGCAGATCCTTTGCAAACTCTTTTTTTGATTTTTGGAAAATATCTATTTTTTTGTAATTTTGAAAGATTTTTTATTTTTTTGTCTTTTGAAATTTTTTTGATTTTTTTGCTTTTTGAGAAATATTTTTTTTTGTTATTTTTGGATACCTGAAATAAGAAGAACAATCATGCAAATTCATCAATAAAGATAGGGAGCCCTCAAAATAGTATTTACCCAAGGACGAGTGCTCATTATGATCCTCGGGCAAACTAAATTCATTTAACGGCATTTTTTTTTGGAGACCTCAACAACCTCAAGTGTTAACGGGAATTCCTCTCAATTGTTCAGAACTTCCCCTTCTTTGAGGGGGCGGATGAGATGAGAGAGTGATTTGTTGGGTGATTTAGTGGGTAGTTCGGAGATAGCCATTATCTCCGATTAATCTTTGTCAGATTGGGGCATAGTCCCTCCCAAACTCGGTGGGATGACGACTGATGCCCAGTCAATGCCGGTGGGGAAGGGTGATTCTTTTCCCTTACTCTCAATTGCTTCCTCTTTTGTGGGTTCTCGAATTCTTTCTGATAGACTTTCGTCGGAATCCCCATTGAATAAAACATCAATACCTTCTATTAAGGATGATTGGGACTCAATGACTGAGTCTTCTTGAATGTGCATAGGTTTGAAATTTACCGTCTTTGACTTTTTTGTTGGTTTTGTTGGCAGTAGTTCTGATAAGTTGTTGGGTCTAATCTGTGATGTTGGAAAGCTGATACTGATATGCGGAACTCTGCCCAGATTCCAGAGATTTGATTCACGATTTTTCTTTCTCGCTAGTCGAAGTTCTTTTTTCTTGTCATTCATTTCTATTATGTCCTTTTCTGTGGGCCTAAACCCCAAACCGAAATAAGGATCATGCTTTGTTGCTTCGACCAGTGTAGCTTTCCCTTTTTCTCCTGGTCCCAACCCCTGTCTGGGTCGATAACCTGCTTTCTTCAGAACTCGTCCAACCATCAGATTTGTCCTTGAAAACTCTGCTCTTACCTTCTCCTTCCCCTTTTAAAAATGATTGACAGCAGCGAATTGGTAGGAATGATAAAGTATTTTTTCATTTGTCATCTCAAGGTCGATAAAAGGGACGTCCGGAGCTCTCCCCGTTGGGATTAGATTTTTAGCTAGTACCGATATCATTCTCTGTCCCATGATGAATTTGACTATTTGATGCAACGAAAATGGTACAGCCCCCACTATATGGATCCACGGCCTGCCCAGCAATAAGTTGAATGTCGTCGGTATTTCCATGACCTCAAATGTTACTTCGAACGTACAAGGGCCTACTGTGATCGGTAAATCCACCTCTCCCAAAGAGTCCCTTCTCGAGCTATCGAAACCTCAAACAACCTTGTTGTTAGGTTTGACGTGTGACCAGTCGGCGTTGAGTTTTCGAAAGGTCTCAAGAGGACAAACGTTGAGAGCTAAGCCATTATCAATTAACACTCTGGCTACTATCATGCCCTTGCACATGACCATGATGTTTAATGGTTCCACGTGCCCCCGCCCTTCAGGCACAAATCACTTTTTATGAAGACAATGGGGTTAGGAGCCATGATTTGACTCACTGTTTGTTCTAACTGTGCTGGCGAAGTAGTTGTAGGTACATGCGATTTTCCCAGAATTCTCAACAGTGCTTCTTGATATTCTTCTGACTTTTGTAACAGACCCAAGATGCTGATCTGAGCCGGTTGTTTGTTCAGTTGATCCAAGATATTGTGCTCACTCTTACAAATGAGCTTAATGAAGTCTGTTGTTTCCTTGTCTATCACCTTCCCTGTTTTCTCTTTTTTTCCCTTGTCCTTTTCCTTTCTTTTTTCCTCATCCACTGTTTCTTTTGTTTCTTCCCTGATGCTTATCCCTTTTTCTGGCACTCTTTGGCACCTTCCTGTTTTGGTCATGTGGCCAATGTCAGCTACCATTGTCTTTTCCATCGTCTCGTCCCCTGTTGATGTGGTGATAGTTGTCTCGTAGCTCCAGGGGACTACTTGGTTAGAGTTATATGGAAAGGGTTTTGGTGAGCGTATGGTTATTGAGGATAGATCAGGTTTTACATTGAGGATGAGGGGTGGTGGTTGTGTTTTGACTGTTGTGGTGATGGGAGGAGCTACTTGAGGGACTGGTGAAGTGTAAGGAATGACTAGTGGTGGTCGTGGAGTGTAAGGTATATGAAAGGGTGATCGAGTCATATATTGAGAACCTTGCGATGCATATGGTATAATGAGAGGCGATCAAGTAGCAGTATTGGGAGTTTGATGAGTGGGATGGATGGTGAGGTTAGCCATTCTGAGGGGCAGTTGCAAGTTTCGAGGTGGATTTGTTGTGTACTGGTCGATGGTGTGAACTGTTGGTGTTTCTATTTTTTCTGCTAGATGGATCCTGATTTTCGATCCGATGGGAGCTATCAAAGCTGATGGGTTAAAATCAATTTTCCCAAGAATGACATTAACTTTGTGCCCACTTCCCCCTCCATTGTGGTAGGTAGGGGGTTTTAGTTGATGTTCTACTGCTAAGTGGGATTCGCTGGTCCATCCAGTATAAGTATTTTTTTATCTATTAAATTTTGCACTTGGTGCTTGAGTTGTCAGCACTGATCAGTAGAGTACCCCGGTGCACCCATATGAAATTCACAAAATAAGCTGGGGTTATACCCTAGTCCTTTCGTAGCCTCTGGATTTGATGGTCATTTTGTGAGGTACTCTCCCCTAAGCAAGATCGGAAGTAATTCTGTCAGCGTCATAGGCAATCTAGTAAATACCCTGTTGGGCCGTGCTTGTTGATTTTGCCTATACTGTGGTGCTGGTTGTGTTTACGGAGGAACTGTCTCAAAGGGATTCTGTGGTGCTGGAGCCCAAGCAGCTCGAGGTACTGGCGCCCAAGGGACTTGTGGTGCCTGCGGCCTCTGAACTGGTGCATGAATGAAAAGAGGTTGGCTGGGTTGTACATTGTTGACTTGAGTTTCCTCTTTCTTTTTGACAAAAGGCACTAACTTCTTCTGTGCCGATGTCCTTGCTACTGCACTTAGGGCTGTAAAGTCAAATATTAAACCAGTTCGGATCCCATCCTCGACTCGGTCTGCCACTTGAACAAGATTGGAGAAAGTGCCCATGTTATGCCCTACTAGATGAGTGTAAAACGAATGTTCCAATGTAAAGATAAACGTGGTATTCATCTCTTGTTCGGTCATAGCGGGCCGTACCTGGGAAGCTGACTCTCGCCACCTTTGGGGGTATTCCTTCAATGTTTCCCTCTGTTTCCTCGTCATTCTAGTTATATCATTCCTGTCTAACCTACATCTGTGTTGAATCGGTAATTGTGCAAGAACATTTCAGCCAGGTCTTGCTAGTTCTTGATGAACGTGTGATCTAGTCCTTAAAACCACTTGAGGGCCGACCCCGTTAAGCTTCTTTGGAATAACTGTACCAGTAGCCTGTCATCTTTGCCATATTGGCACATAGATGCACAATATAATTTCAAGTGTGACAGCGGACACCCCACCCCACTGTACTTCTCAAACTACAGACATTTGAACTTGGTCGGCAACTGTGCATTAGGATAAAAGCAAAGGTCCCTGAATCTTGTCCCTCCTAAAGTATTTGTACCCTTCATTCATCTCATTTCCTCTTGGAGAGACTCTATCTGCTGGGCCATTTTGTTATCAGTGCCATTTTTTGCCTCAGGCACTGAAATCGACTCGACCCCTGACCATCGGCTAAATAACGGATTAGGGTTCGATCTACGTATCTCGAAGACTTTTAAAAGAATAAGGGAGTCGCCACCTAGTTTAGGTCCAGGAACCAAAATTAACTCCAAATGGATATGGGTCGGTCCATGGATCAAAGAGATGGGTAAGAGGTCAGGTTACAGGTTTCGGAAGGTGTTAGGCACCGAACCCGCCTGATCAAGATGATCAGTTTCTACTACGATCCAAAAATATCCTACAGTCAACAATCAAAGACTAGGGTCAAGACCATGGTCCAATAATCATCATCAATTTATTGCCTAGTTTGCCAAACGAATCTTATGGTTAAGATAAGTACATAGATTCTCGAATTCGCATAAAAGGAATCCCACAATTTAATAAGGCTTACGTGGCAACAAAAATTAATTGATCAATTCGGTCACATTTTGAATAATATGAAATCGATTTTCAATGTCATGTATGCAACATTAGTGAATTGGCTCATTGACGACATTTTATCAAAGAAATCAGTGAGTCGACTCACATATTTTTTTTAATCAAAGAAATTCGATTTTTGAAATGCCACGTGCATTAAAATCAGTGAGTTGACTCACATAATTTTTATCAAAGAAATTCAATTTTTGAAATGCCACGTGTATTAAATCGGTGAGTTAACCACGTGCCTAATTTTAAAATAAAATCGATTCAAATTTTCAATGTCCCAAAAATCAGCGAGTCGACTCGCAATTTGTTAATCAAAAGAATCCTAATTTTTTTGGAATCGTCACGTGTATTAAATCGGTGATTTAACCCACGTGCCTAATTTTTTAAATAAAATCGATTCAAATTTTCAATATCCCCAAAATTAGCGAGTCGACTCGCAATTTGTTAATCAAAAGAATCCGAATTTTTTTGGAATCGTCACGTGTATTAAATCGATGATTTAATCCACGTGCCTAATTTAAAAATAAAATCGATTCAAATTTTCAATATCCCCAAAATCAGCGAGTCGACTCGTAATTTGTTAATCAAAAGAATCCTAATTTTTTTTGGAATCGTCACGTGTATTAAATCGATAATTTAACCCATGTGCCTAATTTAAAAATAAAATCGATTCAAATTTTCAATATCCCCAAAATCAGCGAGTCGACTCGTAATTTGTTAATAAAAAAATCCTAATTTTTTTGGAATCGTCACATGTATTAAATCGGTGATTTAACCCACGTACCTAATTTTTTTTTAAAATTCGATTCCAATTTTCAATGTCCCCAAAATCAACGAGTCGACTCGCAATTTTTATTGTGAAAATCAATTTTTTATTTTTATCTTTCATGTACACCAATAAATTTTATTGAGTAGATCAACATTAATGAGTTATCCCAATAACATCAAAAATAGGCAAATCGACTCGATAGACATTAACAATCAATGAACCGATCCACTAACTTGAAAATAACGAGTTGGCCTAATCAATCTATCAACAAAAATGGTCGAATTAATCCACTAATTTTTCGAAAAATTAAAGGTTGCCATTAATATCACGTATTCCCCTAAAATGAACGGATTAATTCAAATGCATAAAAATGTGAAATCAAGAATCAATAATAATAAAAATAAACTAGAAAAAAAAAAAAAAATAAAATAAACAAATTAATAAATAAAATAACTTACCTTCACCAAATAATTTTCGATGCGTGGATTCCTTCAAAAAGAAATCGAAAAAGCTTGTGATGCCCAATGATGTTGGAATAGGAGGAGATGATGACCGTTGTGGGGTGTCCAATAAATCAAAGGAGCGTTATCGTTGAATAGAGGACACCAAAGAGAGAGAGAAATTGCTATTATTTTTTTTATGGAGCGAAAGAGTATTGGAGAGAAGTTATAGAATTAATGGAGATACAAAAATAGACAGCAAACTAATTAAAATTGGAGCTTTAATGGAGACACTGAAATGGGCTGCTAGGTGAAATTGAAGCTTTAATGGGGACACAAAAATGGACGGCAAACTAGACGAAATTGAAGCTTTAATGGAGACTAAAAAATGATTATCAAACTAGGTGAAGTTGGGGCTTTAATGGAGACTCAAAAATGGACAGCAAACTAAGTGAAGTTGGAGCTTTAATGGAGATACAAAAATGGACAGCAAACCAGACGAAATTGAAGCTTTAATGGAGATTCAAAAATGGGCATCAAACTAGGTGAAGTTGGGACTTTAATGGAAACTCAAAAATGGACAGCAAACTAAGTGAAGTTGCAGCTTTAATGGAGACGCAGAAATGGACAGCAAGATGGGTGAAATTGGAGCTTTAATGGGTGGAATATGATGAAGGTTGGCTGTAATGGAGATGGAAAAGTTGAAGCAACTATGAGGGAGATCAGAATGGAGAGAGACCAAGTTGCAGGTTTTCTTTTTTACATATATAGAAGGCAGCCAAAAATCTCTCCTCTAATTCGTTGTTTCCCTTATCTTTTACAATAGTATTCCTCATCAAAATGTGAGAGAGGGAGAGAGTGGGGAGAAAGAGGGGGAGGGGGTGAGGACGTGAGGTCCGTTGGAGAAGAAGGGGCGTTGAGGGAGAAGAAGATGTGGGTAGTTTTTTTAATTTTTTTTTTTTTAATATTTTAAAACATTTTTTTTAGAGAATAGGGTGTGATCCAGTACTACTCGCCTTAACAGTAGTTTATTATCATTGAATTGGTTGATTTTTATTATTATTTTTTTAGTTGAATTTGAATTTTGGATTCGTCGACATTTTGATTTAAGTTTGATGTTTTAAATTAAATTTGAATTTGTGTTTGGTTTTAAATTTTGGATTAAAATTATTAGATTAAAATTTAATTTGAATTTTGATCGTAATATTGGTTGTTGGTCGATTTGATTTTGTTTCGATTGGTTGATCGTTCGATTTTAATTTTATTTTTACATTTTAATTGGTTAAGTGATTTTCAATTTGATTTTAATTTGACTTTTAATTGTTTAATTTGAATTTAATTTTTGAACGGGTTGATTAATTTAAATTTAAATTTTAAATTGACTTTAAATTTTAATTGGTCGATTAATTGAATTTTAGTTTGATCGGATGTATTTTAATTTGTTGACTGCACTTTGATTGATCGATTTGGTTGATTGATTTTAAAGTTTTAATTCAATTTTGTATTTTGATTGGTTGAATGATTTTTAAATTGATTTTCAATTTGATTTTGATTTTGATAATCGGTTTCTTGATTTTTAAATGTAATTTTTATTTTGTATTTTAATTAAAATTTAATTTGATTTTACGATTTTAAATTTTGGATTTTAATTGGATCTTAGTTAAATTTTAGTTCAATTTTCAATTTGAATTTTATTTTGATTTAATTTTTTATTTGAATTTTATTTTCCTAGGGATCAAGGTCTCTATGTTAGAGTTGGATGTTAAAGGGCGTTTTGGTCATTTTTACCATTTTTGACGATTTTTCTTGAATTTCTCTGTTTTCATCGATTTGGGTCTCGTTAGAGTCGAAATCATATTCTGAGTGCAATGGAAGTACTTTCGAGACTTTTCGAAGATCCAAAATTTATGAAGGGTATTTTCGTCATTTTTGTGATTTTTACAGATTTTTAGGGGTTTCATCGTGAGGTTTCTTTCAGTCCCTGTGTGATTATTTCTAAGTCTCAAATCCATATTTTCCTAGCGTAACGAGGTCTTTAAGTTATCGAACTGTGTAGTGAACCTATGCGTACATGCTTCCTAAGTCGTGTGTAAGATGTAGCGATCCTAAGCGTGTGTAACTTTCTATGTTGAATCGTGACGAGTAGGGGGGATGAAAAGACTAGAAACAGAAGGAATCAAGCAGTACTCACAAGTCTTCGAGTTCTTTTATATTCATCATTAGGAATCCACCAAAATCGGGTGACGAATTGTTGAATTAGGTAGATGCAAATGGGGTGTCTACAGATGCCCCTCTTTGGCATAGGGTGGAAGCAAACTAGATGCCCAATCTATTGTGGTAAATTGTGCGACATCTAAATGTCAAATCTAGTGACAGTCCATTTTGCAGTCTAATTCGATAATTTGTCGAACCGTTCAGATCCTTGAGGGTAACCTCTCTTTGGAAAAATGTCAAATCCTTGAATTTTGAAAAAATCTCCTTGGTTAATACGAATGCAATGCTAGTGCACGGGTGTGACATTGTGTAGTAATGAACATAAAAATTCGTGCAACATGTTTTTTCAGAAAATCAGATAAAACTGAGTAAAACCTAAGCATAAACTGAGCAGGTCTAAGTAAAGTCCGAGACAAATCTCACTGGGTCTGAGCAAAATCTGAGAAAACCCTTGGTGGCATCTGAGAAAAATCTGAGAAAACCCTCGACGGTATCTAAGTAAAATTCGATAAAGAATCTCGACAGGTCTGAGCAAAATCTGAGTCGATCTGAGTAAAATCTGAGAAAACCCTCAACGGTGTCTAAGCAAAATTCGAGAAAGAATCTCGGTGGGTCTGAACAAAATCTGAGCAGGTCTAAGTAAAATCCGAGAAAACCCTCGGCAGTATCTGAGCAAAATCCGAGAAAACCCTCGGCTGTGTCTAAGCAAAATTCAAGAAAGAATCTCGGCGGGTCTGAGCAAAATCTGAGCAGGTCTAATTAAAATCCGAGAAAACCCTCGACGGTGTCTGAGAAAAATCTGAGAAAACCCTCGGCGGTGTCTGAGCAAAATCCGAGACAGAATCTCGACGGGGTCTGAGTAAAATCCGAGAAAACCCTTGGCAGTGTCTGAGCAAAATCTAAGAAAACCATCGGCGGTGTCTGAGCAAAATCTGTGAAAGAATCTCGGCAAGTCTGTGCAAAATATGAGAAAAAATATCGACAGGTCTGAGCAAAATCTGAGTAAGTCTGAGTAAAATCTTAGATGACCCTCGGCGGTATCTGAGCAAATCTGAGAAAACCCTCGGCGGTGTCTGAGCAAAATCTGAGAAGGTCTGAGTAAATTTCGAGATGACCCTCGACATTATCTGAGCAAATCCGAGAAAACCCTCTACGGTATCTGAGCAAAATCCGAGTAAGAATCTTAATGGGTCTGAGTAAAATATTGGAGTAAAAAATCTCACAATTTTTTTTTTTTAAATGGTCAGGTAAACATTTGAACCTCAGGGGTTTTCAAAAAATGCTATCAAATGGGTAACCTTTAATTTCAGATTTTTCTTATCCTTTGGGGCTGGAATTGATCAGGCTTAAGAACAAAAAATGCCCCTAATTTGATAGGACATTACACTGGGGATAATTGAACATATTTTGAAATGACATGCCCCTAATATAAGGGGAAAATAAATATGCTTCCGAACAAAAGGAGAAGTGCTTCTCAATATGAAAATTAGAAGTCTTAGATTACCACAAGTGCAATAAGGATTCACTTTTAATTTCGACTTTATTGAAGATCATGAGTCAGGCTCATATGTTGGAAATAAATATTCACTTTTGAGATTCATCTTGGAGATCACGTTATTCCCCTTTGGCTGGCTTAGCAAAGTAAACTTTTCCAAATCAGCCGTAGACGAGATACACGTGGCTTCTAAGTCTTTGCCTGACTTAAACTGGGTATTGAAGCTTGGTCATTCAATCTTCTGATGCTCTGACTCGGTTCATCTTTTTAGATTCTCGACTCGACGGAGATTTTCTTTTGATTGCTCTATGTTTTGCCTAAATTGCCTGTTCAAGTTTTTAATCTAGCGAGCATGCTCTAATTTTTGCTTAGACTGCCTTTTCAGGTTTTCGATCTAGCAAGCTTACCTTAATTTCTTTTTCTTTGCTCTGATTGTTGCCAAGGCCGTCCTTTTAGATTTTCAACCTTGCAAGCTTGCCTTAATTTTTGCCTAAGTCGCCCTTTCGAGTTTTCAACCTAGCAGACTTTTTTTTATTTTAAACTTCTGAAGTTACTATCTGATCACATTTGCTATTTTCCTAGACCTTTTCATGCGGTACTTAAGAGGACTTCCATAGGTGGGCTTAGAAGTAGGCTAAGAAATAAATGAGACTTGAGGTTCAAAAACCCAAATGTCCCTTGTGTGACATTCTTTTAAAATAGTTTTCTTTTCCTTCCCCATTTTGACAATTTTTTCTTTATGGGGGAATATATTTTTTTTATTTTGAACTGGTTGGGCCTGAAGTAACTTCTTAGGTTGCCTACGAACCCCAAAATTTTGGGATCAGACCAAAACGTAATTCGAACATTTCCCTCCCCTAGGTTAGGTGAATGGGCTGAGAAAAAAGAATGGTTTTTTTTTATATATATTTTTTTTAAATGGCTGCAAGTGGCTGAGAAAGGAGATATTTAATTGGGTGACAGGAAAATAGGTTCAACCGAAGATGGCCTCCTCAAATGTAATACCGCATTATCTTGTCAAGGTTTGTCGATTCTGGTAATTCGACGCCATCGTGATCTTGGAGTTTGATAGCTTTTCCAGGTAGTACCTCTTTGACAATAAAATGACCTCCCCAATTGGGCTTGAATTTGCCTCTAGGATCGAAGATGGGTGCTCGATTTTATTTAAGTACGAGGTCTCCAACTTGTAAGTCGTAAACTTTAACCCTTTTATCAAATGCCCGACCGACTCTTCTCTGATAGGCTTGCACGTGGTATAATGCTTTAAGCCATTTTTCATCAATTAAGTTCAACTCTTCGTACCGGTGACAAATCCAAGCTACTTCTGATAACTGACTTTCCATTAAAATCCTGAGGGACGGGAACTTTATTTCAACTAGCAAGACAACTTCCATTCCGTACACTAGTGAATAAGGGGTGGTTCCGGTGGAAGATCGTATCGAGGTACGGTATACCCAAATCGTAAATGGTAATTGTTCAGACCAATCCCTATGCGATTAACACATCTTCCTAATGATTGTCTTGAAATTCTTATTGACTGCTTCAACTGCTCCGTTAGTCTGGGGACGGTAGGGTGATGATTTGTGGTGTTGGATCTTGAACTTTGAACACAGGGAAATAAATTCAACTTTGAAATGTGACCCGTTATCAGAAATCAATTCAGAAGGTACCCCATATCGACTGATAATATGAGTTTAGACGAACTTGGCAACTTTGGATGTAATGAGAACAGCATATGAAGTGGCCTCCACTCATTTTGTAAAATAATCAATAGCCACGAGAATGTACTCATGTCCATTTGATGTTTTAGGTGTGATCTTACCAATTATATCAATTCCCCAAACAGAAAATGGCCATGGCGAAGTCAAACCAACTAACTGAGATGGAGGTACATGTATGAGGTGAGAATGTACTTGGCATTTATGGCAGCTCTTGACCAGGTGATGACAGTCTGTTTCCATTGTTAGCCAATAATATCCCTGTCTCATGATTCGTTTGGCTAACATCTTCCCACTCATATGCGGCCCACAGTCTCCGAAATGCAAATCTTCCATTAACCGTTCAGCTTGATTTTCGTCAACACATGACAAATGAATTCCATCATAAGACCTCTTATATAAGTTTCCTGCACACAGGATGAATTGGGATACGAATCTCTGTAGGGTTTGTCGTTCTTTCCTTGACACTTCAACTGGGAACTATTATTTTTCCAATACTTTTTGGATGTCAATGTACCATGGCTTTCCGTCAGGGAGTCGAGCAGCTATGTCGACCTGATGGCAATATGCAAGTTTATATTTGATTTTGACTGTGATAGGCCTTAGTTCGATGCCTGAAGGCAAATGGATCATCGAAGAAATAGTAGTCAGAGCGTCAGCGAATCTGTTCTCTTCCCTTGATAGATGTTTGAACAAGATGGCTTTGAACTTCCTTACTAAATTTAGCAGATACTCATGATAGGGTTTCAGTTTCACATCCTTAGTTTTCCATTCTTCCAATGATTGATGTATAACCAAGGCTGAATCTCCAAATACTTCAATTTCTGTGATACCCAGATTCAAAGCAGCCTCGAGCCCAGCAATGCACGCTTCGTATTCAGCTATATTATTAGTATTGGAAAAAGTTAGCTTAATAGCGATCGGGATGTGGCATCCTTCAGGAGAGAACAAGACTGCCCCTATTCCATTCCCGTTCTGATTCGCTACTTCATCAAAGTATAACCGCCATACTCTATCTCGCAATTCTTTTCAAGGTTCAAGATATTTTCATCTGGGAATTGATCGATAGGTCTTGTTCTTTCTACCACTGGGTGATCAGCCAAGTATTCTGCTATTGCTCTTCCCTTGACAGATTTTTGCGTAACATGTGTAATGTCGAATTCTGATAACAACAACAACCAACATGCAGTTCTACCTGTCAATGCCGACTTCTCGAAGAGATATTTTAAGGGGTCCATCCGAGATATCAATATGACTGAATGAGAGAGCATGTAATGCCAAAGCCTTTGAGTAACCCATACTAGTACTAGGCAGGTCTTTTCAAGAACTGAATACTTTCGTTCATACTTTAACATCTTCTTGCTGATATAGTAGATGGCCTTCTCTTTGTGACTATCTTTGTCGTACTGTGCCAGCATGCATCCCATAGCTTCTTCAGTGACTGACAAGTAAAGGAGAAGAGGTTCATCTAGGGTAGGTGGAACCAAAATGGGCGGATTTGAAAGATACTCCTTAACTTGGTCGAAAGCTTTTGGGCATTGCTCATTCCATACTGTCGGTTCGTTCTTCTTGAGAAGCTTGAATATAGGTTCACACACATTAGTGAGCTGAGCAATAAATCTGTTGACATACTGAATTCTGCCTAAGAACCCCCGAATCTGTTTTTCAGTTTTAGGAGGTGCCATTTCTTGTATAGCTTTGATTTTTTCAGGATCTACTTCGATCCCCCTTTGACTGACCACGAATCCAAGTAATTTTTCAGAAGTTACTCCGAATACGCATTTTTGATGGTTAAGGCGTAATTGGTATTTTTGGATTCTTGTGAGAAACTTCTCTAGTACACCGATGTGTCCCGATCGTTCTTTGGATTTCACTATCATGTCATCCACGTAGACCTCTGAAAGCGCCCTCGATCCGCGGGGTGCGCGGATCCGCTTTTGACCCTTGAGGTTTGGGAGTCGCCACCTAGTTATTGTGGTCTAGGAACCAAACTGACTCTAACATGGATAAAAAGAACTAATCTACCACAAAAAATCTGAATTCGGGGATCAAGTTACGGGGTTGGAAGGTGTTAGGCACCAATCCCGCCCGGCCAAAGCCGGTCTCTACTAACTTCCCAAATATATCACATTGCTAAAAACCTAGATAAAAATAAAAAAATTACATACCTTTCCGATAGCAAGGATTTTGTTCCCTCAGATCTGACAAAAAGAGCTCCTCGTACTGTACTCCCTTGCTTCCTTCTGTCTCCGGATTTGACTTCGGATCTCCTAGATCAAGGTATCTCCTTATTTTTGGATCTGAACTCTTCAAGTTTATTATGAATTTGGGGGTGTTTTTGGAGAGATTTTAGGTGTTTTCTAGACTAAAATTGAAGGAGGGATGTTAGGTAAGGAGTTGGGACTCCAAAACTAGGGTTTATGGGGGGCTAGGGGAGCTTCTAGACCTACTTCTCTTAGGGTTTATGATTTGATACGAAAATAGGGTGTGAGCATCTCTATTTATAGAATTTTTTTAAGGTTGATTTGGATAGAGTTAGTGTTTAATTAGAGATCTTTTAATTAGAGTTGTGTTTTAGTTAAAATTATTTTAGGTAGAATTGTGTTTTAATTAGAATTGTTTTAGGTAGAATTGTTTTTAAGTTAGAACTCTATTAGATAGAGTTATTATTTAATTAAATTCTATTATTACTTTTGGTCTTATTTGATTGACTTTTAATGTTTTAACTTTAGTCTTAATTGATTGACTTTTAATATTTTGACTTCAGTCTTGCTTAATTGACTTTAATTTTGACTTTAGTCTCAGTAGATTGACTTTAATACTTTGACTACAGTCTTGCTTGATTGACTTTAAATTTTGGAGAACCCCCTTCCATTATTTCTTTAATTCTTTGGACCCCCAAATGGAGGGGTCCTTAAAGAAATATCCCACGAACCCTCAACAATTTTACCCGAAAGTCCGATTGATCGATTTTTTAGGTTCAAATTTTTAAATTAATTTCATTAATATTTCACTTTAATTATTTAATGTTTTATTTATTAATTTCGAATTTTTTAATTATGAAAAATGTGAAATTACCGTTTTGCCCCCGGAGAGGACATTTCACGTTTTAAGTCGGTTTTTAATGTTCTTGGATGTTTTAGAATCGATTTTTCGTAAGGAATTCAATGGAAATATTATTTTGTGTCATTTATGAAGTTTTTTGTGTGAAATGATTGTGAACTTTATGAGGGGCATTTTCGTAATTTTATCGAATTCTTTTAAAATTGGTGAAATGATTTATTTGGTTTCGATTTGTTATTTTATGTGTTCGAGAGAGTTTTCCTAAGCGTAATGTAGGCTCTAGGGTTGTTTTGAGGTTAGGGGTATTTTGGTAATTTGATAATTTTTTAGTGATTTTTATCGTGAAGTTTCTTTTTGGTCTGCAAGATGATGATTTCTATGTTTCTGGGGTCGTATTTTCCTAGCGTAGCGTGGTTTCTAAGGTTTTGTCAACTCGAGATACCTCATCCGGATTTCTGAAACACATCTGGTAACAAAATAAAGCAATGGAATACACATCCATCATTGGGAATCATTGCAATTGGATTGACGAGTTGATTAATCAGGCGAGTGCAAAAATGGGGTGTCTACAACCTCAACATCTTTGTGTATCATGTCGTGCAATAAGGTCGTAGCTGTCCTCTGATAGGTAGCCCCAACGTTCTTCAAACCAAAAGGCATGACTTTGTAGCAAAATGTTCCCCATTGTGTGATGAATGACGTCTTTTGCATGTCGCAAGGTTCCATCTTTATTTGGTTGTGCCCCGAAAACCCATCCATAAACAAAAGCATGGCTTGCCCTGCTGTATTATCAATCAATATATCTATGTGAGGCAACGAAAAGCTATCCTTTGGACTGGCTTTATTTAAATCTCTGAAGTCCACGCACATTCTCACTTTTCCATCTTTTTTGGGAACTAGAACTACATTAGCGATTCATTCTGGGTATTCTACCACTTCCAAGAATCCTTCATTTATCTGCTTAGTGACCTCTTCCTTAATCTTCAAAGTCCAGTCTGGCTTCACACAACGGAGTTTCTGCTTTATTGGCCGAGCATCGGGATGCAATGGAATCCGATATTGAACGATATCTGTACTTACTCCTGGCATGTCCTCATAAGTCCACGCGAATACGTCCTTGAACTTTCTAAGCAGATCTACTATCCCTTCGCGTTCCTCGGGAGATAAGGTGACTCCAATTTGAATCTCTTGAGGATTTTCTTTAGTCCCAAGATTGACTAGTTCTGTTTCTTCTATTATAGGTTGAGCCCGACGTTCATCTTCTTGTTCAAGTAGTTTAATTAATTCGATAGGAGTTTCTTCATCAGAAGATTCGTCCTTCGAGGTCAGATTATCAATTAAATCATTATTGCACTTGAGGTAATAAAAAATTTCTTCTATTTCATTAAAGATAGATGGGGTGACAGGACTTACTGCGGACTCAACAGACTCAACGTGACCAGACCCGACTACAGGTTTGATTACAGACTGTGGGTTTAGAGCACCACTCTTGACTGATAAGACTGACATGTTTCCTTCTTCGAGAAATATCTGAGCAATATTGAGTGAATCCACAGTTTTCTGCTAATCATCTGCTCTTACGAGTTCTTTAGATGTTTCGTCTCCTTCCTTGTTAGGCCAACTCATTCCAAAAAAAATCTCAAATCCCGGCTGACGGGTACCCGTGAGGTGATCGATGAAAGGTTCTGAAAAATCACAATAAGGAAAATCTTCTCCTACTTTCACGAAGCGTCCATTAAGGGTTTTACGATAAGGCTTCATATTGATTAGATCGATGACATACCTTTGCCTCCTTGCATTCATCTTATCTTTCCTTATCTTCCAATATCGGGTCTAGTCTTCTTTAATAGGTTCGTACCCCAATCCGAATGTCCCAACTACTTCTTGAATGGCTGGTGCAACTTTGATCCCTTGTTGTCTATGACCCAAACCCATGCCTGGGAAGAATCTCATGTTTTTTAACATGCTGGCCACACAACAACTGAACGTATTATCAATAGGTACGAACTCTTTCGTAAAATCGTCCCACTAAACAACATGAATATTTTCAAATTCAAACCCACTGAGTCGTATTTCTTTTTGTTCGGGTTGGATTTCAGGCAGTGACTTATCCTTGGTTTCTATTTCGTTAACAATCCTCATGAAATGTGATCACCAAACCGTCCTTGATGAATTTAATCTTCTGATGCAAAGTAAAAGGTACGGTCTTGATCTGATGCAGCCTCGGTCTCCCTAGTAATAGGTTGAATGATGACTGAATATCCAAGACTTAGAATTCCACAGGGAAGTTGGCTATACCCGTGGATATTCGTAGCTGCAAAGTCCCCAGTATATCCCTTTTTGCATTATCGTAAGCTCTAACGCCTTGGCTAGTTGGTTTGAAGTCTTCTGTTTTCAACTCGAGGCAAGTTGCGGTCTTTAAAAGACAGACATTTAGTGTGCTACCATTATCTACCAAGACTAGAGGGACTCTCATTCCGTTGCAGTCAATTGTAATATGTAACGACTTTGTGTGGCTCGACCCTTCTTTCGGGAGATTTGAGTCTGAGAAGGATAGATTATTTTCAGCATAGGTTGCCCCAACTATATTGGCTAGTTGATCCGGAGATGTGTCGAGGAAAACTTGGGCTACGCTTAATGCTTTGAGAACAGCTTCCCTATGAGGTATGGAGGCCATGAGCAAACCCCAAACTGAAATGTTGGCGCCTGCCTTTTTTAGCTGTTTGATCATAACATCATCCTTTTCAATGATTTCTTGGATGGGGTCTACTTTTTCCTTCCTTGCCAAGGCCACTGGATTGTCAACACTGAGTTCCGGTGGCTTAAAGACTCTTCCTCCTCGTGTCATGTGCTTGACTTCATCACAAGAGAGTGGAAATGACTCGTCTTCTTCGGCCAATAGGTAAGGATCTTCATTTGTTACAGAGAATGGGTTTTTCGAGATCATTTGTGCCAAGAGGTAGCTGGTATATGATGGTCTATCGTAGCGAGGTGGGGATAGACAGTATGATTCATCTTCAGTTAGATCAAATGGCTCATGGCTTGTGGCATAGACCTCATCATTGAAAGTTATTCCAACAAGAGGATAACTGGGTGGTTTGGCGTAGATTGGGTGGATGAGAGAGACTGGGTCGAATGGTAGTTGGGTGTTTGAGACCATATTCAATGTTGGTGGAGGTTTATATTCAGGTAGTGGATTGGTCTTGACATTTGATGGTGTCGGGGTAAGAATGATGACTTTTTTATCATCAATGAGATTTTGGATGGCATAGCGGAGAGAGATGCAACGGTCAGTATGATGACCAGGAATTTGATGGAATTCGAAAAAGACGTTAGGGTTATGAGAAACTAGTAGGGGGTTTGGCAAAGGTCGAGGTTGGAGAGGGGTGAGAAGCCCTTTTTTCAATAGTTTCTGAAAGACTACAGTGAGGGTCATCCCTAGATTTGTGAACTGTCGAGGGGGGGCTCTACCCGAATTTGCCTGATTATTGGTTTGAGCTGGGGGTTGAACTGGGGTGGTGGAAGTGTTGGCTATGCATGATTGATGTTGGGTTTGGAATTAGTGAAGGGTTTTTTGGGAGAAGAGTTGGAAAGGATCCTAGAGGTAAAAACATCCTCAAGTTGGCTTCTAACTTGTAAAAGGGATTCAAATGTGGGGAGATACTGGGCAACTAAATGCTGAGCATACCCTTGCGAGAGGTTTTTCAAAATGATTGCCACTTGTTCCTTTTCTGATGGTCTATCCCACATATGTGCAGCCTTAGCCCTCCAACGACTAATAAAATCAGTAAATGTTTTCCCATTCTTCTGCTTAGTGGATTCCAAATCCCTCCGAGAAGTTTCGATTTCAGTGCTATACTTGTACTGGTGCCAGAATATCCTTGACATATTTTCTCATGTCCCTATTACAGCTGAATCTTGGGATATTAACCATCGTAACGTTGATCCTGATAGAGTACGCTGGAACAATAATGTCATATGTTCGTCACTGAGGCCCATTGTGCGCATGTTAGTGACATATACCTTGAGATGCATTTTTGTGCAGCCTACTCCATTGAATTTTTCCATTTCTGGCATAATAAACTTCTCAGGCAGACGGATCTTAGGGATTTGATTCAAAACCTCTATTCCTACCGCAATTTCATCAATCCCTTTTATGTTCTTCACGACTATTTTCAATTGAGTCATTCAGTTGGTTAACATTGGATTCTCATTAAAATGCTCCCCATTTCCGTCAAGCTCATAAACCTCATCCAGATTCTTAGCTGTGCTACCTTCCGGTCCCTTGCCCCTTTGATCGTCAGGCTGATCTCTTGTTGACTCAGAGATCTGTTCTAGCATTTCTACCTTGTTTTTTTATGTTGTTCATATCCATTGCAAAGACGGCCAGGATTTTACAAATTTCTGCGAGTTTAGAATCAGAAGTCATTTTTGATGGTTCACTTGGAGCTGATGTTCTTTCCAAACAACCTGACTCTCGACTCCAACCAGCTAACGGATGCTTAAGTATGGGCACAATAGTATCCTGAAACCTCATCAAAGGTTAATTAAGAATTGATCCCTTTTGATAGCATTTGCTTTTATTATTATAATTGACGAGTTGTTCGGGTCGAACTTATGTCTGATAAGGTGATTTATTGTTAATTAGAGCCTTATATATAAAAAGAGACTTCTCATTAAAAATCGTACCAATGAGACAAATGCGACCACAAAAGAAATGAGGAAACTCTCCTCTTAAAGCAAAGATGACTCGATCTAGGACCCTACATGCTCTTCTACTTCTCTCTTCTGATTCTTGAATGCTTGTTGATCTTCTGATTCAGTAAGCATCCGATGATCCCAAGTGATTGCTATGTGTTCCACCAAATGCACAATCAGCTCCTTAACAGAATGTCGATTCCTCAGAAGCATTGGAATCCACGAAGGGAATCCTATCTGTCTTGGTATCATCCTTGGGCAATAAGAAGATGTATTCAACATACCAGTAAGCATTACATGATCAGACCCTTTTGAAGCAAGTACAGTGCCTTCATCCATTCTTGATCCCAATCTATCCCAATTTACATCTTGTGTAGTCAAATTTGAAAGCCAATCCTTCTAGTCTTCTATGGATGCAAAGTCCACCAATGTTTTATTTTTTGTGAATTTTTCCCATTTGCTTTCCTTGGTTTGCGGGAACTCTGCGATGCAAAGTCAGATACATAACCACTGATAAAGAAAATGGGGACTTCCTCGAAATCCTGCCCCTCCTGGTGCATTCTCATTTGATAACCCCTCAAAAGTCTCAACGAGTATTATGGGGACTGGGTGAACCTTGTTTTTAAGTTGTCCGGCAATATTCGCAAAGAAATCAGGTAATTGATGACCCACCCTAAAGGAAACCAAGAAGTATGTAGACAATACCCCCAAGCATAAGGTAAAATCTCTAGCCCTCCTGTAAGATTCCGGAGCAAAATCCCTGGGATGTTCAGGTTTAGGAGTTCGGTGCACTTCTAAGAGTCTACGCATGTTAAATGAATCATGATTGATGAATCTTCTTGCTTTCTTAGGCGTAACCCCTAATCCTCTTGCAAGTTCTTCTGCATGTTGAGATGGTAATGACCGATGGGCCATTGGGCCTAATGTACTTATCCCCATGATGCTACAGAAATCCTCGTGAGTTGGACAAAGTGTGACTGAACCAAAGAGAAATATATGATAGTCCTGATCCCAGAAATTGGCTGCAGCACATAAGGGGTTCCAATTGACATTCACTGACTTGAGGGAGAATACGCTTTGAAGTCCATATGCACCAAAATTGTACTTTTTGACAGTAGTGAATGTTTCTAAAGCTTGCTCCATCAATAATCGTACATTATCATAAGTCATCTATACAAACAACTACTTTCCATTATTGACACATTAAAAGAAATCAAGTCTACTTTTTATTTGGTACGATCTTTAATGTGAGTCATTCATTTTGACTTAAAGGAAGGTTGATCCATTAAGTAAAACTGGTAAGGTAGAGAAATTTGATTGTCAGATTTGGACCGGCTCTACCTAATGGATTCAAAAGAATAATATATCACCTCATTGACATTTTATTAAATCAATTAACTCGATCGGCTAACATATTGATCTAAAGATTGATTTACCAATCGGGCTAATGGGTTTAAAAAATTGGCCGGCACATCTTGTCAATTACATCCCTTGGGTTGGATCGATATTGCGGGTTTAATTTAAACGATGTGGATCGGACCACCCACTTTCCTTTTTGTTAAATTAAATAAAGTAACCCAGGAGAACTCTTGGTCATTTCGAGTCGTGGCCTAGTGGGACCGTATCAAAATTCGAGGTTCTAAGCTCACTATATGATTGAGGCTAGGTTAGGACAAGGCTTAGGTCACTCTAGACCGAAACACCGATATACTATCCCAGTTTTACTTGGTCAAACAGTACGTGGTGCTCTAGTTTGATATACCCGAAGGTACAGTACTGAAGTTGTAGCGTTCACGGTCATCCCCTGTGTCTCGAAAGACCAGTTTAGCTTGGATCCGGCTATGGGGGTTTATAAGGACATATCGTGATGCAAACATATATATGCATGCTCGTGAGTGTGTGCAAAGGGACAAAGAGCGCACGGGGCGTTTTCGTGAATATACATCCATACAAACCACATTCATCCCATCATCAAACCAATCACAATGAATACAATAATTGATTACTTTCAATCACAATCCAATGAAAAAAAGGACAAAATCTAACCTAATCTGAGAGTCTCATTAAGTCAACTGGGTTGACTCGAGCAAAAGGTCAACCTAAGGATAGTCTTTGATCGGGTCAAGTTTGACCCTAAAGTCCCCAGTGGAGTCGCCACTGAAATCGCCTCGACCCGTTTTCACTAAATAGTAGATAGGGGTCCGATTTATTAAATTGGGGGACTATTGAAAAATGGGAGTCGCCACCTAGTTTAGGTCTAAGAACCATAAATAACTCCAAATGGATATGGATCGGTCCACGGATCAAAGATATGGGTAAGGGGTCAGAGTACGGGTTTTGGAAGGTTTTAGGCACCGAACCCGCCCGATCAAGATAATCGATCTCTACTACGATCAAAAATCATCCTATGGTCAACATATAAAGACTACGGTCAAAGTCACAGTCCAATCATCATCATAAATTCATGTTGGATTTTCCAACCAAATCCCATGGCTAAAAATTGTCCCAATTATCACATGATTCTTCTTTGAATTCCACAAAATATGGAAGGATTTGAAAAAGTCCTAATCAACTCCATGACCTGAAATCAATTAAGAAACTCCACCTGCAAGTATTCCTCAAACTGTCCAAAATAGAAAATCATGAGAATATCCTAAATAGGAAGATTACAAATAGAAACCTGTCAAAGTTGGACTTAATATTTCCAAATTAGGAACGTAAAATTTCCTAAATTAGAATTCAAGAGATATATGCTAAATCTCCAAACTAAAAATTTAAAAAGATACATTTTCTAAAATAGAACATTCCAAAAATGTAAATTTCTAAATTTGAACATTCTAAATATGAGAATGCAAAATCTTTTAAATTGGAAAATTTTTGAAAAATGAAACTTCTAAATTAGAAATCTGTGAATGTACATTCTCCCAAAATAGAAAAAATCACGCAATCTCATGTTAGAAAGTTTTCGAATACAAGTTTTCCAATGATCCACGAATAACAGCCAAAAAAGAGAATTATATAAATAACGAAATCCCAAATTAGAAGATTACGAATTTGCCAAAAATCACCAAATTGGAAATTTATCAAAAACAAAGAATCAGAGTTATCATACTTACCAAATTAGAGGTCCATAATTACCAACGCACTCATAATCTCAAAATTTGAGGAAAAATCACACTCGACCAATTTTCAAAATAATCAAACGGGCATGCATTCATGATTTTTGATCTTTCCAAAGGAATTATTATTCAATGACATAGATGTTTATCAAGTCAAGGGGTACATTAATCACATGAAAAAATTCTAAAATTACACAAGGAGTTTGAATATCATCACAAAACATGTAAATCGGAATTGAGCGTAATGATCATGATGATAAAAAAAATTCCTTTAACCCTTCTAACATGCAAAAATAATTACAATAACAAATAAAGATGAAAAAGATGGAAACATGAAAATATTCTCCTAACCTATCAACATGCAAAAAAAAAACAAAATATAAAAACGAAGCCTACGTAAAAACAAAAATTATTCTTGACCTATAGATATAAAAAAAATATAGAAACTACATGAACTAAAATCATCTACCTATCTTATCAAAAAGAAAAAAATAACTTTAAAGCATATATAAATAAGGGAGAAAAATAGAAAATATATATATATGAAAGATTTTCCTAATCTTACTAATTACAAAACAAAAATAAAAACTACACAAAATAAAATAAAAAATTTCTTAATCCTAAAGATGTGTGGAGATAGATAAATAATAATAAAATAAAAAAATAAAAATACAAAGGGAGCAGATTTCCCCTCTATCAATATACAATAAAAACACCTAAAAAAACTAAGAAAATGTATAAAAAGTGTAATAAAACCCTCCCATGGCATAAAAAAAATAAAATCTGTCTCATACCAAACTTCATGGTGACCATGACACCAAGAACCTACGGAGAACTTTAATGTGGAGGCAAGTCGTAGCATACAAAAAGTAGATAGGAAAGGAGGAAAACAGAGAATAAAAAAAATAACAAAAATTACCTGTATGATGAAATAGTGAAGTCGGCTCCTTCAGGTATAACTCGGGGACTTATGCGTGTTGTGGCTGTAGAGATGTAAGCAGCTAGCAAGAGGTGTTGTAGGCAAAGAAAGAGACGTCCTTTTGCAGAGAGGAATTGAAAGAAATTGCTGGGCGTTGGGCAGCAAGAAAGAGAAGCAGAGAAGGATTGTAGAAGAGGGAGGGTAGAGAATGCAGAGAGATGGATGAAAGAGAAGCTCTTTCTTTCTTCTTCCCATCACTTTTCCTCTCTTTGTTGCTGTCCAAGAGGACGTTTTTTGCAGAGAGAGAGGGATTGAACAACGAAAAAATATGAACCAAGGTTGGTAGAGTGTGTTGTGGGTACTTGTAATAGAGATGGGGTAGCAATGGACGTTGGAAATTATGAAGGCTGAAGGAGATGTCATTTTAGAGGTTAAGAGGGTGTTGATGATGTGGAGAGAGGTGGGTTGGGACGTTGGTACAGCAACCAACAGAGAGAAAGGGAGGTTGGGGCGTTGGTAGGGGGTAGAGATGGCTGCAACAGCCACGGTTTGCAGAGAAGGCTATTGCAGCAACTTCGTTGGAGAAGAAGGAAGTCTAAGAGTGAGGGAGAGAAGAGAGAGAGAGCTTGGCGTAGTGAAGAAGACGTCTGTGAACCAGTCCCAAGAGCAGAGACAAAGAAGACCAGCCCCCAAGAGAGAAGACGTCCTCTCTTTTTTTTTTTTTTGATAAATAGTATTGTATTCAATAAAAAAACCAAATCGGTCGAGATGACCAACCTGGAAAAAGCTTACAAGACAAAACTACTCATGAACAAGACAGCAAATCCTATCCCACCTAAACACAAAATCTTCAAAAAATATGCCCCTAAGCTCCTTAAATACTTTCGACCAATAAAAGATAAGACCCAAGATAGACATAGTTGTTTGTGGACAATCTAGCTGCTTCCCCTCGAAGATGCGCCTATTCCTCTCAATCCACACTCCCCAACAAATTGCGAATGGTGTAATGCTCCACAACATCCTCTTCGTGCCACCAAATGTGTGTCCAATTGACGACCAACTAGTGAAAATATCCTTAACTGATCTCGGTAGGCATGTTGAAATCCCAAATAACTTAAAAAAATGAGTCCAAATGGCATGTGAGAATTTACAATGGATTAGAAGGTGATCCGAATATTCTCCATCTTCCATACATAACACACAACAACTCGCCCCGCACCATCCACGCCGCATCAACAAATCCGTCGTTTGAATCCTTCCTAGAACCGCCGTCCACATGAAGAAAGCAACTTTGCTTGGCACTTTTGGACCCCAAATTGAGGCATGAGGAAAGGGCGAAACCCCATTGTTGGTCAAGGATTGATAGAAAGACCGAACCGAAAATCTTCCATCTTTACTGACCGTCCAAATCCTCTCATCTTCCCTTCCCGTACGAAACTCGATCCTGGAAGCGTCACTGACTAACCTGCCAACTTCTTGGAGTTCCAACTCATCAATGCCCCTTCGAAAACCAAGGTCCCATGCCCATTCTCCACCCATGACTCGACGAATGGATGTGATTGGTTGCCCTTTCTTGGAGGATATGGAATACAACATTGGGAATACCTCCATTAGAGGTCGGTTTCCACACCATGTGTCTTCCCAGAATCTTACTCGACTGCCTTGACCCACTTTGAATTTGACTCTCGCTTTGAACAAGGGGATAACCTTCATGATGCCCTTCCACATCCCGCACCCATATGGTTGTCTGGTTGGTCCACTTTCCCACCCTGTCTGGCTGGACTTGTACTTGCTTTCTATAACTCGTCTCCATAAGGTGTCCCCATCGTTACCAAACCTCCACAACCATTTTCCCCTTAAAGCCACGTTCATTTCCCCAAGTCTTCTAATACCGAGACCACCTTGCTTCTTATCAGAGCAAACCTGTTTCCAATTCACAAGGTGGTGTTTTCTATTCCCATTTCTGTCATGCCATAGAAAATTACGAAATAGCTTGTCTAGCCTTAGTTCTACACTACGAGGCATTGAGAGAAGCGAAAGGAAATATAATGGGATGCTAGAAAGAACGCTTTTTATCAGAGTCAGTTTACCTCCCTTAGATAAGTAATTGGCTTGCCACGTGGCTAGTTTCCTTTCAATCCTTTCCACTATCGGGTCCCAGATCGCCACCCTCCTGTAGGGGGCCCCCAGAGGCATCCCCAAATAGGAAGAGGGGAGACTACCCACCTGCCAACCCAACGAAGCTGCTAGAAGAGTTATGCACCTAGTCAAGCCGATTGGAAGTACCTTGCTTTTCCTTGTGTTAACTGGAATACCTGACACCGCTTCGAAACAACAAAGCAGTCCGCCTAGTCTCCTTGTCTGCTCTATGGAATCATCCAGGAACACTAAAGTATCATCTGCGAATTGTAGGTGCGAAATAATAACAGTGCCTGTGCCTACTGAGAACCCTGAGAAAAATCCATTCTCTACCCCTCTTTCCATCATCTTCCCAAAAGCTTCTGCTACTATGATAAACAAGAAAGGAGAGAAAGGGTCCCCTTGTCTGAGACCTCTTGTGCTCCTAAAGAAGCCGTGGGGCGTTCCATTCACCAGGACCGAGTAAGAAGGGGAAGTCACGCACGCCATAACCCAAGTGATCCACTTCCTACCAAAACCCATATTCTCCAACATATATTCCAAAAATTGCCAGTTGACGTGGTCATAAGCCTTCGCAAAATCCACCTTGCACACTACCCCTGCTTTCCCAGATTTCATTCTAGAGTCAATGCACTCGTTTGCTATTAGAACCCCATCCAAAATTTGTCTTCCTTTGACGAATGCGCTCTGGTTGCACCCTATTATACCGTGGATGACGCATTTCAATCTCTTAACCAGAATGCTCGTGATGATTTTGTAACTAGTGTTCACCAAGCTGATAGGCCTCAAGTCCTTAATATCTTCAGTCCCCGCCACCTTTGGAATTAGAGCAATGAAAGTACAGTTGGAATCACGATCCAACACTCCCTCTCTAAAGAACTCATTGATTAGAGCAATAAAATCACTCTTAATGGTTTCCCAACAAGTCTTGTAAAATTCCACAGGGAAACCATCTGGCCCCGGTGCTTTATCGCTCTTCATACTTGAGATAACCTCCCATATCTCATCTTCTTCAACGGGTCTTTCCAACCATTCACTATGTGACTCAGAGACTCTATCAAACTGGAGAAGGTCGGGTTTCGGTCTGTTATCAGTTCTTTCGGTGTACAACTCCGAGTAAAAATCTACGATCCCCTTGGCTACCGCCTCTTCGCCTTCCACCCACTCCCCGTTCACATACAACCTCGTGATGTGATTGTTCCTATCTCGGGCATTGGCCATGCAGTGAAAGAATTTGGTGTTGCCATCCCCTTCTTTAAGCCATCTAATTCTGGATTTCTGTTTCCAACTGATTTCTTCTAGAAGCGACAGTCGTTGATATTTCTCACGAAGGTCTAATCTCAATGACCTCTCGTTAATCGACATTGGATTCACCTCTTCCCTACGATCCAAATCTTCAATTCTTGAAAGGATCGCCTTACTCTGCGCATCCACCCTTCCGAAGGAATCCTTATTCCATTCTTTTAGAGTCATCTTTAGGGCCTTCAGCTTCTTCCTGAAAATCTCCCCTGCTGTTCCTGTAACTGGGAATCTCCTCCACCAATCGGTTACTAATTCCTTGAAGTTGTGGTATTTCAACCACATCAACTCGAAACGGAACGGAATGGGACCCCTATTGAGAGGTCCTACTACCAACTGAATAGGACAATGATCAGATACCGGGTTTGGAATGGCCGTTTGGGATAGTTGGCTAAATATCGAAATCCAATCATCTGAAACCAAAAATCTGTCTAATCTGCTGAGAGTGGGCAAAACATGTTGGTTGGACCAAGTGAAGCTTCTACCCTGGAGTGGGATGTCCATTAGGTTATTCCGATTCACGAATTCCCCAAATCTTCTCATCTTTGTTGTTATCCTTGAACCTCCTTGTTTCTCACAAGCGAATCTAATAACATTGAAGTCACCTCCCAAACACCACGGCCGGTTCCAATAACTACCCACATCATCCAACTCCTCCCAGAATTGCTTTCGTTCCCATTCTCTAGTTGGGCCGTAGACTCCCGAAAACACCCAATTGTCTTCTTTCCCTGTACACCGGCACAAAATAGATACAGAAAAAGCTCCCACTAATGAATCTTCCACCTCGATCAGCCTCTTATCCCATAGCACCCAAACACCTCCTGCTGTCCCATTGGCTGAGAGATACTTCCAACCCAAGTTCCGCCTACCCCAAATGTCACGAACCACCGCCTTATCCACTTGTTCCATTTTGGTTTCTTGAAGTGTTACAATGTGTGGTTTGTGAGCCTGAATTAAAGCCTTAACTGACGCCCTTTTGGATCTGTTGTTGAGGCCACGTACATTCCAAGAAAAGATTCTAATCGACATTTGCAACCTTGAGTTTTCTCCCGCTTCTTAAGACTAGAGACGGTCCAGCCTTAACCATATCCCCAGACTTCTGCAACTCCTGAACTTCTTTAACCAGTCTGACCTTTATTTTTTTCACTTTACTCTCGTCTGCCATCTCAATTCCTTTCCCTTTACCCAAACATCTGTGCTGTCGTGACTCTTCTCGATCTACCTCTGTCCTTAGAAATAATTCCACCTCATCCCGGATATCATCTTGTTCCTCTTCTGAAGTGCCTTCCTCTCTGATCACTGAATCGAAGCACTCGCTAACCTCATTTCGTTTCTTGAGTGCCAGTTCAAATAGAATGCCAGTACCTTCTGTCTGTCCTTCTTTGCTCAGCCCAGCAGCCCAACTAACCTCATTCAAATTATGAATAAGCCAGTCAGCTAAAATTTCCACTATCTGATTCTTCGATTTATTCCTTCCCCGACTCCTCGAGCTCTCCTCAAAATCTACCATGGCTAAGGGTATGGTATCCAATTCAGGTTCCATCTGTATCACATCCTCTGTGATATGGCTAGCAAAATCCCCTCCAATTGCCGCTTCTCCACTGCCACATCCATCTCTCCGAGCATTTGAGTCTTCAACAGACTGTAATAGTTGTAAGAAACCTCCCTGTGACAAGGTGACCCGTTCTCCCCTCCTCCAATCATCCGTCAGTTCGTGTTGTAGCTCTCCAAACACTCCTAGTTGAGCTCCAACTCTAGGAGTCCGCTTACACGCCGTTGGATCCTCATGATTCAGCGTCAGAGACCCCTCAATGATTGGTAATGTCTCTGAATTGTCTTCCTGACGAACAGCCTTGTCCAGACTACTAGCTTCATCATGCTCCGATTTCAGCATATCCTGAATGAGCTCCCCTTCTAAAAAGACAAGGTCCGAGGATTTCTTTTCTGTCGACTCATTGTTGTTGCCATTAGTTAGCGACCTGACTGTTGAGCTTGTGAAACCCACTTCTGTACTCATAACTTCACCTGAGCCATCAACTTGGATTAAATCAAAAGTGGGCTGGGGACATACCTTAGGAAAAGTTGATTCGTCCAAAGTGGATGTTAGGTTCGTTGCACCCATGGGCTGGTGATTAGTAAGCCCAATCGATGGGCTTGCTTGGACAGGCAACAAGTCTTCCACACTACCAAGCTGAATATTAGCGGCATCATGGCCTGGTCCGACTGATCTAGAGGTCTGACCCACCTCACGTTCGGGCTGAGCATAAACTCCAAGTAAAACTGGGCTATCGGGCCCAATAGGACGAACCAGTTCACGGAGAGGCTGCTTGTTCCTCAGATTTGTTTGTGCTGACATTGGGCCGCTTGGACCAGTTGTCTGTCCCATCTCATGATCGGCCTGTGTGCTTGACTCAAACAACAATGGGCTGGCAGGCCCAATCTGACGGTCCGTTAAGCAAACGGCCTGTTTACTCCTCATGTGTGATAGATCTGTCTCTATCAAGTGGCTGCCCAGTTGACTAGGCCCAATTGAAGCTCCATTTGTCTTAGTAGCCCCTACTGTCTCTACCGAGTCAGAGCAAAAGACATTTGAAAATCTGCCTTTGCTTGTCTCACACTCAAGTACAGCCTTCTCTCCTATCCTAGGATCTGACATGGCGTCTATGCATCCCTCTGAATTGCCCACTGAAACTACGTTATTAACTGCAGTTGCATTAAAAGACTCTGACACTAGCTGGCCTGCTAATCCCACATCTCCTTTGATAACACCAGGCATCATCTTCTCCAGCCCGCCCTCCCTGTTCTCAGACAACTTGATGCCAACTAACAAAGGAACGTTCCTAGCTGGAAGCTTAATCCATCTGGGGATGTCGATGGCCCTCTGCCTAACCTTGATGCTTGCTACTGTAAGATCTTCCAATGAGCGAGTACAGTCCTTAACCTCCAATAGTCCGCCTAGCATATCTCCAATGAGGGTAAAAGACCTCAGCTCCCATCTATGGAACGGGAGCCCAATGATGTCTATCCAGGTGCCAGTCTGTGTCCAACTCTCCGAGATACTATTGCAATTGGCATACCACGCTCTCAATCTGACCACGGTATCTTGGACCTGAATCTGTTTTAGGTTCACGAAAACATCAAACTCTCTCCTTTTGTGGCACACAAATATTCTCTTGCTAATCCCGCATGGTCTTAGAGCAAAATTTCTAGAGCTAGGGGCTAAAGATTTAAGCACTCTCTCCACCTCTTCCCAACAAATTGATTTTTCCCCTACATCACAGATGATCGCCCATCTCCAAACGCCGAAGTTTTCTAGAGTGTCAAGCTCACTAGTGAGTTTTGATGGTTTAGGGAATTCATTCCTATATTTTCCATGTGCAGAGCTGCCTTCTACCTCTCTCTTCCAAGGGCCTACATCAGCTGCTCCACCTCTAGTTAGAGCCTCACCAAGGTTATCCCAACCTACTCCTTCCAATCCTTCAGGGATCAGAAGGGAAGGGAACCATCCTTGCCCTGAGTATTCCGATATTTTGAGGAATCGCCCATATTCATTCTCATATCCTCGAGCCAACTTACAATGACCCAAAATTGTAGATTTTTTCCAGAATTTTCTGTCCGTTTTCCAGCTCTTTGCCTCCTTCAAAGTTTGCACCAACCACCATTTCTCTTTTTCAAATAACACAAGCTCAGACCCTCCCTTGTCTCTCCTCTCCACTACCCTAATTGCTTGATTATTCTTTACCCAACATTTCTGAATCTCAAAAACCTTCTGATCGACTTGGACTATAGTGGCCCTCCCTGCTAGAGAATAGTCCGTGTGTCTCCTGCCTGAGGGCATCATTGTTAACGACCGGGACTCTCCAAAGTAAGGCTGTTTTTCATGAGACAAGTAGACGACGTTGATGGTTGGGAATTAGATATCCATATATAGACTTTCCACCTCTTCGGGAGCGGATCCTCTATAGTGCTTCTCCTCTCTTTTAAATAACAAGTAAGTTTCTAATTTTTTTTTCTTTCTAATTTTTTCTCTCTTTCTTTTTCCCTCTTTTAAACGTCATTTCCTTTGGGAGAATGGTACTGGGGTGATCCCACGCTACTCATAGCACAATAATCTCGAGTTGTAATTGGTCAATTCTAGTTTTGATTAAAAAAAATTGTTTTAAATTTTATTGATTTGAATTTAATTTTAATTTTATTGGTTTAACCAACCATTTGATTTATTAATTTTGTTAATCGATTTGAATTGGTCGGTGGGAGACCAATTTCAATTTTAATTTGTTCGTCGACTTTATTTTGATTTCAATTTGGATTTAATTTCTAATTTTAATCATTTGATTTTTAATTAGATTAGATTTTAATTGTTAATTTTGAATTAGATTTTAAATTTTAATTGTTTAACTTTGAATTTGATTTTAATTGTTTAATTTTGAATTGGATTTTAAATTTTTTTTAATTTTAAGTTCGAATTAGATGTTAATTGTTTAATTTTAAGTTTTAATTGTTTCATTTTGAATTAGATGTTAAATTTTAATTGTTTAACTTTGAATTGGATTTTAATTGTTTAATTGTGAATTAGGTTTTAAAATTTTTTAGTTTTGAATTAGATTTTAATTGTTTAATTTTAAGTTTTAATTGTTTAATTTTTAAATTTAAGTTTGAATTAGATGTTAATTGTTTAATTTTAAGTTTTAATTGTTTCATTTTGAATTAGATGTTAAATTTTAATTGTTTAACTTTGAATTGGATTTTAATTGTTTAATTGTGAATTAGGTTTTAAAATTTTTTAGTTTTGAATTAGATTTTAATTGTTTAATTTTAAGTTTTAATTATTTAATTTTTAAATTTAAGTTTGAATTGTTTTATTTGAATTGTTTGATTTTTTAATTTGAATTTTATTTTTTTAGTTTAAATTGGATTTTTAATTAGGTTTGATTTTGTTACATTTTCCTAACGATCGAGGTCTCTAAGTTGAGTTTGGAGGTCGAGGGGCATTTCGATCATTTTTATGGTTTTTCCTAAATTTCTTTATTTCCGTCGATTTGGGTTTCGTTAGACTCGACATCATGTTCTGAGTGTAATGGAGGTATTTTCGAAGTCTTTCGGAGGTCCAAAATTCATGAAGGGTATTTTCGTCATTTTATCGATTTTTACAAATTTTTACGAATTTTTACGTGAAGTTTCTTTCAGTTGCAATGTGATTATTTCTAAGTTTCAAAGTCATATTTTCCTAGCATAGCGAGGTTTCTAGGTTATCGAACTGTGTAGCGAACCTAAGCGTACGCGCTTGCTAAATCGGATGTAACGTGTGGCGATCCTAAGCATGCGTGATTTTCTATGTCAAGTCATAACGAGTAGGGGGGATGAAAAAAGTGAAAACTGAGGGAATTAGGGACAATACTCACAAGCCTTCGAGTTCTTTGTGATCATCATTAGGAATTCACGGTAACCGGATGACGAATTGTCGAATTAGGCAAATGCAATAATGGGGTGTCTACAAATGCCCCTCTTTGGCAGAGGGTGGAAGCAAACTAGATGGCCAATCTATTGTGATAGATAGTGTGACATTCGAATGCCAAAGCCAGTGACAACTCATTTTGCAACCTGATTCGGCAATTTGTCAATGCGTCCAGATCCTTAAGGGTAACCTCTCTTTGGACTAAAAATGTCAAATCCTTGAATTTTAAAAATTCTCCTTGACTGATGCAAGTGCATGTGTGTGCAATAGTGTAGCTATGATTTTGAAGAGGCACACCTCCATTTTGCGCATTCATGTTGGGAGGATAACAACCTTAACCCTAGAAAACATATGGAAACATAAAATCTGAGCAAACCCTGGGCATAATCTGAGAAAATCCTCGGCGGCATCTGAGCAAAATCTGAGCATATCTGAACATATCTAAGCATAATTCGAGAAAACGCTCGGCGGCATCTGAGCAAAATCTGAGCATAATCCGGAAAAACCCTCGGCGGCATCTGAGTAAAATCTGAGCATGATCCGAGAAAACCCTCGGCGGCATCTGAGCAAAATCTGAGCATAATCTGTGAAAAACCCTTGGCGACATCTGGGCAAAATCTGAGCATAGTCCGAGAAGACCCTCGGCGGTGTCCGAGAAAAACCCTCGGTGGCATCTAAGCATAATCCGAGAAAAACCCTCGGCGGCATCTGAGTAAAATCTGAGCATAATCCAAGAAAAACCCTCGGCGGTATCTGAGCAAAATCTAAGCATAATCCGAGAAAACCCTCGGCAGCATCTGAGTAAAATTTGAGCATGATCCGAGAAAACCCTCAGTGGCATCTGAACAAAATCTGAGCATAATCCGAGAAAACCCTCGACGGCATCTGAGCAAAATCTGAATGTCTTACTCTACATACTCGGGGTGGAAGAGTAATGAATTATTTTAGGCAAAACAACACTTTCAAAAAGTTGAATTTTATGAAGGTCCGATCAACGTTTTAACTTTCTTTGAACCCGGGGGTTTAAAAAAAAACTGTTATCAAGAGGGTAACATTTAATTTAGAATGAACCTTATCCTTTGGGGTCGAAATTGACTTAGCTTCAAAAAAAATGCCCCTAGTTTGATGGAGGACGTTGTATTGAGGATAATTGAACATGTTTGAAAAGAACTGCCCCTAATGTAGGGGGAAAATATACTTCTAAAGAAGAAGGAATACCCCTCAATGTGAAAATTAGAAATCTCATATTACCATAAGTGCAATAAGGGTTTACTCTTAATTTCAACTTTATTGGAGATCATGAGTCGGGCTCAACTATTGGAACCAAATCTCCACTCTTGAGATTCATCTTGAAGATCACATTCTTCTCCTTTTGGTTCGCTTAGGACAATACAACTGTTCAGATCAATCGTAGACAAGATACATGTGATTTCTGAGTCATTGCTTGGTTTGAGCTGAGAATAGAGGCTTCGTCGCTCGGACTTCTGATGCTCTAGTTCGCCTTACTTTTCGACTCAACGAAAATTTTCTTTTATTATTTTTTTTCTAATTTTTGCCTAGATTGCCTTTTCAGGTTTTCAATCTAGCGAACATGCTCTAGTTTTTGCCTAGATCGCCTTTTCAGGTTTTCAATCTAGCGAGCTTACATTTTTTTCTTTTTGCTCTAATTGTTGTCAAGGCCGTCCTTTCGAATTTTCAACCTTGCGAGCTAGTCTTGATTTTTGCCTAAGTCATCCTTTCGGGTTTTCAACTTAGCAGGCATTATTTTCCTTTTCTTTCTTTTGAACTTCTGGAGTTACTGTCTGATCATGCTTTGCTTCACCTTCCTTGACTTTTTCGCACGGTACTAAGGAGGGCTTTCATAGGTGCTTAGGACTGGGCATAGAAGAAAGGAATTTTGAGGCTCAAAACCCAAATACCCCTTGTGTGGCATTTCTTTTTTTTTCTTTTTCTTTGAATTTTCTTCCCCATTTTGACAATATCCTTTTTAGATTTTTTTTTTTTGGATTTTTTCTTTATGCGAGAATCTATTTTTTTTTATTTTGACGTGGTCGAGCCTGAAGTAACTTCTCAGGTTACCTACGTACCCCAGAATTTTGGGATCAGACCAAAATGTAGTTCGAATTACATTCCCTCCCCTAGGTTAGATGATCAGGCTAAAAAAAAAAAAGGCAAGATTTTTATTTTTTATTTTTTTTTGAAAAGGGCTGCAAGGGGCTGAGAAGGGAGATATTTAACTAGGTAACAGGGAACTTGGTTCGGCCAAAGATGGCATCCTTAAATGTAGTACCGTTTGATCTAGTCAAGGTTCGTCGGTTCTGGCAATTCGACACCATTGTGATCTTGAAGTCTGACAGTCTTCCCAGGCAGTACCTCTTTAATGATGAAGGGACCCCCCCCCCAATTGGGCTTGAATTTGCTTCTAGGATCGAAAATGGGTGCTCGATTCTCTTTAAGTACCAGATCCCCAATTTGCAAGTCATGAACTTTAACTATTTTATCAAACTCCCGAGCGACTCTTCTTTGATAAGCTTGCACGTGGTACAGGGCTTTAAGTTGTTTTTCATCAATTAAATATAGCTCTTTGTACCGGTGACGAACCCATTCTGCTTCTGACAATTGACTTTCCATTAGGATCCTGAGGGAAGGGATTTCCATTTCAACTGGTAAAACAGCTTTCATTCCGTACACAAGTGAATACGGGGTTGCTCCAGTGGAGGATCGTATCGAGGTACGGTACGCCCAGAGCGCAAATGATAATTTTTCGGACCAATCCCTATGCGATTGACACATTTTCCTAATGATCGTCTTGAGATGCTTGTTGGCTGCTTCCACTGCTCTATTAGTTTGAGGACGGTAGGGAGATAATTTGTGATGTCAGATCTTGAATTTTGAACACAGTGTAATGACTTCAGCTTTGAAATGTGACCCATTATCATAAATCAGTTCAGAAGGTACCCCATATCGACTGATAATATGTGCTTGGATGAACTTGGCAACTTTGGATGCGGAGAGAACGACGTACGAAGTGGCTTCTACCCATTTTGTGAAGTAATCAATGGCCACTAAGATGTACTCATGCCCATTCGATGCTTTAGGTATGATTTTGCCAATTATATCAATTCCCCAAACAGAGAACTACCATGGAGAAGTCAAACCAACTAGCTGAGATGGAGGAACGTGTATGAAGTTAGCGTGTATTTGACACTTATGGCAGGTCTTCACCAAATGATGGCAATCTGTTTCCATTGTTGGTCAATAATACCCTCATGATTCGTTTGGCTAGCATTTTCTCACTCATGTGCTGTCCACAATCCCCTGAATGCAGTTATGACATTATCCGTTCAGCTTGATTTTTGTCGACACTTGACAAATGGATTCCGTCATATGATCTATTATATAAATTCCCTGTGCATAGTATGAATTGGGATGCGAATCTCTACAGAGTTTGTTGTTTTTTCCTAGATGCTTCAATTGGGAACTCTTGCTTTTCTAGGACTTTCTTGATGTCACTATACCATAGTTTTCCGTCAGGGAGTCGAGCAGCGATGCCGACCTAGTAGCAATATGCGGGTTTATCTTTGATTTCGATTGTGATGGGCCTTAGTTCCATGCCTGGAGGTAAGTGGATCATTGAAGATAGAGTAGCTAGGGCATCTGCGAATCTGTTATCTTCCCTTGCTAGATGTTGAAACAAGATGATTTTGAATTTCCTCACCAGATTTAACAGATATTCATGATAAGGTTTCAGTTTCGCATCTTTGATTTTCACTCTTCCAACGATTGATGTATGACAAAGGCCGAATCTCCAAATACTTCAATTTCTGTGATGCCCAAATTCAATGCAGCCTCAAGCCCGGCGATACACGCTTCATATTCAGTTGTATTATTCGTGTTAGAAAAAACCAACTTAATAGCGATTAGAATGTGACATCTTTCGGGAGATAACAAAACCGCCCCTATTCCATACCCATTTTGATTTGCAGCTCCATCGAAGTATAGTTGTCAAACTTGGTGTCGTGGTTCTTCTTCGAGGTTCAGGATATTTTCATCCGGGAATTGATCGACAGGTCTTATTCCCTCTATTATAGGATGATCGGCCAAGTACTCTGTTATTGCTCTTCCCTTAATAGACTTTTGTGTAACATGCGTGATACCAAATTCTGATAGCAGAAGTAACCATCATGCAGTCCTTCCTGTCAATGTTGACTTTCCAAAGAGATATTTCAAAGGATCCATCCGGGATAACAGAATGACTGAGTGGGAGAGCATGTAGTGCCAAAGCCTTTGAGTAGCCCATACTAATGCTAGGCAGGTCTTTTCAAGAGCTGAGTATTTTCATTCATACTCTAACATCTTCTTGCTGATGTAATAGATGGCTCTCTCTTTATGATTGTCTTTGTCGTACTGTGCCAACATACGTCCCATAACTTTTTCTGTGACTGACAAGTAAAGGAGAAGAGGTTCACCTAGGGTAGGCAGAACCAGAATAGGCGGATTCGCGAGATACTCCTTAACTTGATCGAAGGTTTTTTGGCATTGCTCATTTCATACTGTCGGCTCATTCTTCTTGAGAAGCTTGAATATCGGCTCACATGCATTGGTGAGCTAAGCAATGAATCTGCTGACATACTGAATTCTACCTAAGAACCCCCGAATCTGCTTTTCAGTCTTAGGCGGTACCATTTTCTATATGGCTTTGATTTTCCCGGGGTCCACTTCGATCCCTCTTTGACTGACCACAAATCCTAGTAATTTTCCTTAAGTTACTCCGAATACACATTTCTGTGGGTTGAGACGTAACTGGTATTTCTGAATCCTTGTGAGAAACTTTTCTAGTGCAGCAGCGTGTCCCGATAGTTCCTTAGATTTGACTATCATGTCGTCCATATAAACCTCAACTCTTTTGTGTATCATGTAGTGTAATAAGGTCGTAGCTACTCTCTGATATGTGGCCCCAGCATTTTTTAGACCGAAAGGCATAACTTTATAACAAAAGGTTCCCCATTGGGTGATGAATGATGTCTTTTTCATGTCGTGCGGGTCCATCTTTATCTGGTTGTATCCCGAAAAACCATCCATAAATGAGAGCATGGCATGTCCTGCAATGTTGTCAACCAGTACGTCTATGTGAGGCAATGGAAAGCTATCTTTTGGACTTGCCTTATTTAGATCTCTGAAATCCACGCACATTCTCACTTTGCCGTCTATTTTAGGAACTAGGACTACGTTAGCGATCCATTCTGGGTACTCTACCACTTCCAAAAATCTGGCATTGATCTACTTGGTGACTTCTTCTTTAATTTTCAAAGTTCATTCTGGCTTCATACGTCGGAGTTTCTGTTTTACTGGTCGAGCGTCGGGATACAATAGAATTCTATGATGAACGATGTCCGTACTCACCACTGGCATGTCCTCATACGACCACGCGAACACGTCTTTAAATTTTCTAAGCAAGTTTACTATTCTCTCGCGTTCCTCAGGAGACAAGGTGACACCAATTCGAATCTCTTGAGGGTTTTCTTTAGTCCCAAGATTGACTAGTTCTGTTTCCTCCATTACAGGTTGAGCCCGATGTTCATTCTCTTGCTCAAGTAATTTGATTAGTTCGATAGGGGTTTCTTCGTCAGAAGATTCCTCATTCGAAGCGAGATTATTAGTTAAATCATTATTGCACTCGGGGTAATCAGAAACTTATTCTATTTCATTAAAGATGGATGGGGTGACAGGACTAACTGCGGACTCAACAGACTCAGCAAGACTAACTTGACTAGACTCAACGTAAAGCAAAGGACTCATTACATGGTAATTAGAAAGTGACCCAACTGCGGGTTTGATTACAGACTGTGGGCTTTGAGTTCCACCTTCGACTGACAGGAATGACACATTGACTTCTTCGAAAAATATTTGGGCGATATTGAGTGAATCGACGGTTATCTACCAATCGTCAGCTCCTTTCAGTTCTTTAGATGCCTTGTTTTCCTCCTTGTCAGGCCAACTCATCCCGAAGAAGATCTCAAACCCTCGTTGGCGGGTACCTGTGAGGTGATTAATAAAAGGTTCTAGGAAACCATAGTAAGGAAAGTCTTCTCCTACTTTCATAAAGTGCCCATTAAGGGTTTTTTGATAGGGCTCATATTAATCAAATCGACGATATGCCCTTGTCTTTTCGCATTTGCCTTGTCTCTCTTTATCTTCCAATATCGGGCCCAATCTTCTTTGGTAGGTTCATACCCTAATCCGAAAGTCCCAACTACTTCTTGAATGATCGGTGCAGTTCTAATCCCTTGTTGTCTACGACCTAAGCCCATGCCCAGGAAGAATCTCATGTCTTTGAACATACTGGCCACACAACAGCTGAATGTGTTATCGATAAAAACAAACTCTTTTGTAGGGTTATCCCATTGGACGGCATAAATCTTTTCAAATTCGAACCCACTGAGTTGTATTTCTCGTTGTTCGGGTTGGATTTTGGGTAGTGACTTTTCCTTAGTTTCGATGTCGTTGACGATCCCCATGATTTCAGCGCTCCATGAAGTGTGATCACTAAACCATCCTTGATGAATTTAATCTTCTGATGTAGAGTAGACGGTACGGCTTTGATGTGATGTAGCCATGGTCTCCCTAGTAATAGGTTAAATGATGACTGGATATCTAAGACTTGGAATTCCACAGGGAAGTCTGCTATACCCGTGGATATTCGTAGGTGCAAAGTTCCTAGTACATCTCTTTTCGTATTGTCATAAGCTCTGACACCTTGGCTAGTTGGTTTGAAGTCCTCTGCCTTGAATCCGAGACAAGTCGCGGTCTTCAAAGGACAGACATTTAGTGCGCTTCCATTGTCTACCAGGACTAGAGGAACTATCATTCCATTGCACTCAACTATGATATGCAACGACTTCGTGTGGCTTGGTCCTTCTTTCTAGAGGTCTGAGTCTGAAAAAGACAAATTATTTTCAACATGTGTTACTTCTATTAGGTTGGCTAGTTGATCTAGGGAAGTGTCGAGTGAAACTTGGGCTACACTTAATGCTTTGAGAATAGCTTCCCTATGAGCTGTGGAAGCCATAAGTAGACCCCAAACTGAAATGTTGGCATCTACCCTTTTTAACTGTTTTATTACGGCGTCGTCTTCTTCAAAGTTTCCTTAACATGGTCCACTTTTTCCTTTCTTGCCAAGGCTACAGGGTTGTCAACACTGAGTTCTGGTGGTTTAAAGACTCTTCCTCCTCGGGTTACATGTCTGACTTCATCACAAGAGAGTGAAAATGGCTCATCCTCTTCGGCCAATAAGTAAGGGTCTTCCCTGGTTAAGGAGAATGCACTTTCTGGGATCATTTGTGCCAAGAAATAACTGGTGTATGATGGGTTATCGTAGAGGGGTGGGGATAAGCAGTACGTCCCGTCCTCAGCTAGGTCAAATGGCTCATGGTTTGTGGCATAAACCTCGTCAGTGAAAGCCATTCCGACGAGGGGGTAACTGGGTTGCTTGATGTAAACTGGATGGATGAGGGAGACTGGGTCAAATGGTAATTGGGCTTTGGATACCATATTCAGGGTAGGAGGAGATTGATATACGGGTAGTGGATTGGTGGTGACGTTTGGTGGTGTTGGGGTAGGGACAGTCATTTTTTTGGCATCAATGAGATTTTGGATGGCGTACGAAGGGTAATACACCGATCAGTATGATAACCAGGGTTTTGATGGAATTCATAGAAGAGGTCAAGGTTATGCGACGTTGGTAGGGGGTTTGGCAGAGGTCGAGGTTGAAGAGGGGTGAAAAGTCTTTTCTTCAATAGTTTTTGGAAAACTACGGTGAGGGTCCTTCCTAGATTTGTGAATTGTCGAAAGGGGGCTCTACCCGAATTTGCCTGATTATTGGTTTGCGCTGGGGTTTGAACTGTGGTAGTGGAAGTGTTGGCTATATAGGCATGACTGATGTTAGGTTTAGGATTGGTGAAGGGCTTCTTGGGTTTATTGTCAGAAGGGTTAGACAAAATCCCAGAGGCAAAGGCATATTCGAGTTGGCTTCCAGCTTATAAGAGAGATGCAAACGTGGGGAGGTATTGGGCAACCAAATGCTGAGCATACCCTTGTGGGAGGTTTTTCAGTATGATTGTCACCTATTCCTTTTCTGATGGTCTGTCCCACATTTGTGCAGCCTTAGCCCTCTAGCGACCAATGAAGTCAGTAAACGTTTCTCCATTCTTTTGTTTAGTCGACTCCAAATCACTCCGAGAAGTCTCAATCTCGGTGCTATATTTGTATTGATGCTAGAACGACTTTGACATATTTTCCCATGTCCCTATTGCAGCTGGATCTTGAGACATCAACCATCGTAGTGCAGATCCCGATAGAGTACGTTGGAACAACAATGTCATCTGTTCATCACTGAGGTCCATGGTGCGCATATTGGTGACATATACCTTGAGATGAGTTTCTGCACAACCCACTCCGTTGAATTTCTCCATTTTTGGCATTACAAACTTCTCGGGCAAACGGATCTTAGGGATCTGATTTAGGGCCTCAATGCCTGCTGCGATTTCATCAATCCCTTTAATATTTTTTAAGGCTGTTTCCAACTGAGTCATCCTGTTAGCCAGTATCGGACTTTCATGGAAGTGTTCCTCATTTCCATCAAGCTCGTAAACATCTTCCAGATTTCTAGCCATGCTTCCTTCTAGTCATTTTCCCCTCTTATCATCAAGAGGATTTCTTGTCAATTCAAAGATCTGTTTTAGCACTTCTACATTGTTCTTGATGTTGTTTATGTCCATTGCAAACACTGCTAAGATCTTGCGGATTTCTGCAAGTTCGGATTCGGAGGCCATTTCTGACGGTTCACTTGGTGCTGACGTTCGCCCCAAACGACCTGACTCTCGACCCCAACTAGGTGGTGGATGCTTAAGTTTGGGCACAATATTATCCTGTAACCCCATCAAAGGTGAATTAATAATTGGTAAACGTTTCCTCTTGATAGCATTTTCTTTCATTATTACCTTTCCTTTTTTTTTTTTTTTTTTTTTGCAATTGATGAGATGTATTGGTCAAGTTTACGACGAGGTGATTTATTATCAATTATGACCTTGTTTATGCATTAAAGTTTGTACCAATTTCTGAATTATTTCTGTAAACAAAATAAAATCAAATTCAACAAAAAGAAATGAGGAGACTCTCCTTTTATTACAAAGAATAAAAATGACTCGATCTAGGACCCTACTTTTTCAAACATGTTCTTCTATCCTCTTTTCTGCTTCTTGAATGCTTAATGGTCCTCTAATTCCGCAAATGATCGTTGATCCAAAGCTATAGCTATATGTTCCACTAGTTGCCTGTTCAGTTCTTTAATAGGGTGTCAATTTCTCGGACGTATGGGGATCCATGAAGGGAGCCTCATCTGTCTTGGTATCATCCTCGGGCAATAAAAAGATGTGTTCAATAGTCTGGTGAGCGTTACGTGATCATATTCCTTTGAAGCAAGCACGATGCCTTCGCCTGTTCTCAATTCCAATCTATCCCAATTAACATCCCGAGCAGTCAAACTTGAGAGCCAATTTTTCCAATCTCCCACAGACGCAAAATCCACTAATATGTCATTTTCTGTGAATTTATCCCATTTATCTTTCTTAATTCGTGGGAATTCTGCAATGTGGAGTCGAATGCATAGTCATATATAAAATAAGTATGGGCTTCCTCTAAACCCTGCTCCTTCTGGTGCGTTCTCATTAGATAATCCCTCAAAAGTCTCAGCGAGTATTATAGGAACTAGGTTAGCCTTATTTTTGAGTTGTCCAGCAATATTCGCAAAGAAACCAGGTAACTGATGACCAACCCTAAAGGAAACTAAAAAGTATGTAGACAGTAGCCCCAAGCATAAGGTAAAATCTCTAGCCCTCTTATGAGATTCCGGAGTAAAATCCCCGGGATGTTCAAGTTTAGGAGTTCGGTGCACTTCTAAGAGTCTACGCATGTTCAATGAACCATGATTGATGAATCTTCTTAATTTCTTAGGCTTAACCCCTAATCCTCTTACGAGTTCTTCTGTATGTTGAGATGGTAATGACAAATGGGCCATTGGGCCTAATGTACTTATCCCCATGATGCTACAAAAATCCTCGTGAGTTAGACAAAGTGTGACTGAACCAAAACGAAATATATGATAGTCCTGATCCTAGAAATTGGCTGCAGCACATAAGAGGTTCCAATTGACATTCACTGACTTGAGGGAGAATACGCTTTGAAGTCCATATGCATCAAAATTGTACTTTTCGACAGTAGTAAATGTTTCTAAAACTCACTCCATCAACAATCGTACATCATCATGAGCCATCTATACAAACAACTCCTTTCCACTATTGATACATTAAAAGAAATCAAGTCTACTTTTTATTTGGTACGATCTTTAATGTGAGTCATTCATTTTGACTTAAAGGAAGGTTGATCCATTGAGAAAAACTGGAAAGATAGAGAAATTTGATTGTCAGATTTGGACCGGCTCTACCCAATGGATTCAAAAGAATAATATATCACCTCATTGACATTTTATTAAACCAATTAACTCGATCGGCTAACATATCGATCTAAAGATTGATTTACCAATCGGGCTAATGGGTTTAAAAAATTGGCCGGCACATCTTGTCAATTACATCCCTTAGGTTGGACCGATATTGCGGGTTTAATTTGAACGGTGTGGATTGGTCCACCCACTTTCCTTTTGGTTAAATTAAATAAAGTAACCCGGGAGCACTCTTGGTCATTTCGAGTCGTAGCCTAGTGAGACCGTACCTAAATTCGAGGTTCTAAGCTCACTATATGATTGAGACTAGGTTAGGACAAGGCTTACGTCACTCCAGCCCGAAACATCGATATACTATCCCAGTTTTACTTGGTCAAGCAATACGTGGTGCTCCAGTTTGATATACTCGAAGGTACTGTACTGAAGTTGTAGCGTTCACGGTCATCCCCTGTGTCCCGAAAGACCAGGTTAGCTTGGATCCGGCTACGAGGGTTTATAAGCATATGTCATGATGCAAACATATATATTCATGCTCATGAGTGTGTGCAAAGGGACAAAGTGCGCCCGGGGTATTTTCACGAATATACATTCATACAAATCACATTCATCCCATCATCAAACCAATCACAATGAATACAATAATTGATTACATCCAATCACAACCTAATGAAAAAAAGGAAAAAATCTAACATAATCTGAGAGTCTCATTAAGTCAACTAGGTTGACTCGAGCAAAAGGTCAACCTAAGGATAGTCTTGGATCGGGTCAAGTTTGACCCTAAACTTCCCAGTGGAGTCGCCACTGAAATCGCCTCGACCCGTTTTCACTAAATAGTAGATAGGGGTCCGATTTATTAAATGGGGGGACTTTTGAAAAATGGGAATCACCACCTAGTTTAGGTCTAGGAACCATAAATAACTCCAAACGGATATGGATCGGTCCACGGATCAAAGATATGGGTAAGGGGTCAGATTACGGGTTTCGAAAGGTGTTAGGCACCAAACCCGCCCAATCAAGATGATCGATCTCTATTACGATCCAAAATCATCCTATGGTCAACATATAAAGACTACGGTCAAAGTCACAGTCCAATCATCATCATCAATTCATGTTGGATTTTCCAACCAAATCCTATGACTAAAAATTGTCCCAATTATCACATGATTCTTCTTTGAATTCCACAAAATATGGAAGGATTTGAAAAAGTCCTAATTAGCTCCATGACCTGAAATCAATTAAGAAACTCCACCTGCAAGTATTCCTCAAATTGTCCAAAATAGAAAATCATGAGAATGTCCTAAATAGGAAGATTACAAATAGAAATCGGTCAAATTAGGACTTAATATTTCCAAATTAGGAACGTAAAATTTCCTAAATTAGAATTCAAGAGATATATGCAAAATCCCCAAACTAAAAATTTTAAAAAATACATTTTCTAAAATTGAACATTCCAAAAATTTAAATTTCTAAATTTTAACCTTCTAAATATGAGAATGCAAAATCTTTTAAATTAGAAAATTTTTGAAATATGAAACTTCTAAATTAGAAATCTGTAAATGTACATTCTCCCGAAATAGAAAAAATCACGCAATCTCATGTCAGAAAGTTTTCGAATACGATTTTTCCAATGATCCGCGAATAACCTCCAAAAAAGATAATTATATAAACAACGAAGTCCCAAATTAGAAGATTATGAATTTGCCAAAAATCACCAAATTGAAAATTTATCAAAAACAAAGAATCCGAGTTATCATACTTACCAAATTGGAGGTCCATAATTACCAACGCACACACAATCTCAAAATTTGAGGAAAAATCACACTCGGCCAATTTTCAAAATAATCAAACGAGCATGCATTCATGATTTTCGATCTTTCCAAAGGAATTATTATTCAATGACATGCATGTTTATAAAGCCAAGGGGTACATTAATCACATGAAAAAATCCCAAAATTACATAAGGAGTTTGAATATCATCACAAATCATATAAATCGGAATTGAACGTAATGATCATGATGATAAAAAAAATTCCTTTAACCCTTCTAACATGCAAAAATAATAACAATAACAAATAAAGATGAAAAAGATGGAAACATGAAAATATTCTCCTAACCTATAAACATGCAAAAAGAATAAAATATAAAAACGAAGCCTACGTAAAAACAAAAATTATTTTTGACCTATAGATCTAAAAAAAATATAGAAACTACATGAACTAAAATCATCTACCTATCTTATCAAAAAGAAAAAAATAACTTTAAAACATATATAAATAAGGGAGAAAAACAGAAAATATATATACGTGAAAGATTTTCCTAATCTTACTAATTACAAAATAAAAATAAAAACTACACAAAATAAAATAAAAAATCTCTTAATCCTAATGATATGCGGAGATAGATAAAAAAAATAAAAAAAATAAAAAAATAAAAATACAAAGGGAGCATATTTTCCCTCTATCAATATGCAATAAAAACACCTAAAAAAACTAAGAAAATGTATAAAAAAGTGTAATAGAACCCTCCCATGGCATAAAAAAAAATAAAATCTGTCTCATACCAAACTTCATGGTGACCACGACACCAAGAACCTACGGAGAACTTTAATGTGGAGGCAAGTCTTAGCATACAAAACAGAGATAGGAAAGGAGGAAAACAGAGAATCAAAAAAACAACAAAAATTACCTATATGATAAAATAGTGAAGTCGGCTCCTTTAGGTATAACTCGAGGACTTATGCGTGCTGTGGCTGTAGAGATGTAAGCAGCTAGCAAGAGGTGTTATAGGCAAAGAAGGAGAGATCCTTTTGCAGAGAGGAATTGAAAGAAATTGTTGGGCGTTGGGCAGCAAAAAAGAGAAGCAGAGAAGGGTTGTAGAAGAGGGAGGGTAGAGAATGTAGAGAGAGGGATGAAAGAGAAGCTCTTTCTTTCTTCTTCGCCATCACTGTTTCTCTCTTTGTTGTTGTCCAAGAGGACGTTTTTTGCAGAGAGAGAGGGATTGAACAACGAAAAAATATGAACCAAGGCTGGTAGAGTGTGTTGTGGGTACTTATAATAGAGATGGGGTAGCAATGGACATTGGAAATTATGAAAGCTGAAGGAGATGTCGTTTTAGAGGTTAAAAGGGTGTTGAAGATGTGAAGAGAAGTGGGTTGGGACGTTGGTATAGCAACCAATAGAGAGAAAGGGAGGTTGGGATGTTGGCTGGGGGTGCTGTAGAGATGGCTGCAATAGTCACGTTTTGCAGAGAAGGCTATTGCAGCAACTTCGTTGGGGAAGAAGGAAGTCTGAGAGTGAGGGAGAGAAGAGAGAGAAAGCTTGGCGTAGTGAAGAAGACGTCTGTGAACCAGTCCCAAGAGCAGAGACGAAGAAGACTAGCCCCCAAGAGAGAATATGTCTTCTATTTTAAATAGCAAGTAAGTTTCTAATTTTTTTTCTTTTTCTTTTTCCCTTTTTTACACGTCATTTCCTTTGGGAGAATGGTAGTGAGGTGATCCCCCGCTACTCGTGGCACGATAATCTCGAGTTGTGATTGGTCAATTCTAGCTTTGATTAAAAAATTTTGTTTTAAATTTTATTGATTTGAATTTAATTTTAATTTTATTGATTTAATCAGCCATTTGATTTATTAATTTTGTCAATCGATTTGAATTGGTCGGTGGGAGTCCGATTTCAATTTTAATTTATTCGTCGACTTTATTTTGATTTCGATTTGGATTTAATTTCTAATTTTAATCATTTGGTTTTTAATTAGATTAGATTTTAATTGTTAATTTTGAATTAGATTTTAAATTTTAATTGTTTAACTTTGAATTTGATTTTAATTGTTTAATTTTGAATTGGATTTTAAATTTTAATTGTTTAACTTTGAATTTGATTTTAATTGTTTAATTTTGAATTGGATTTTAAATTTTTTTTAATTTTAAGTTCGAATTAGATGTTAATTGTTTAATTTTAAGTTTTAATTGTTTCATTTTGAATTAGATGTTAAATTTTAATTGTTTAACTTTGAATTGGATTTTAATTATTTAATTGTGAATTAGGTTTTAAAATTTTTTAGTTTTGAATTAGATTTTAATTGTTTAATTTTAAGTTTTAATTGTTTAATTTTTAAATTTAAGTTCGAATTGTTTGGAATTGTTTTATTTGAATTGTTTGATTTTTTAATTTGAATTTTATTTTTTTAGTTTAAATTGGATTTTTAATTAGGTTTGATTTTGTTACATTTTCCTAACGATCGAGGTCTCTAAGTTGAGTTTGGAGGTCGAGGGGCATTTCGGTCATTTTTATGATTTTTCCTAAATTTCTTTGTTTTCGACGATTTGGGTTTCGTTAAACTCGACATCATATTCTAAGTGTAATGGAGATTTTTCGAAGTCTTTCGGAGGTCCGAAATTCATGAAGGGTATTTTCGTCATTTTGTCGATTTTTACGAATTTTGACGTGAAGTTTCTTTCAGTTTCAACGTGATTATTTCTAAGTTTCAAAGTATATTTTCTTAGCATAGCAAGGTCTCTAGGTTATCGAACTGTGTAGCGAACCTATTCGTACGCGCTTGCTAAATCGGGTGTAACGTGTGGCGATCCTAAGCGTGCTTGATTTTCTATATCGAGTCGTAACAAGTAAGGGGGATGAAAAAAGTGGAAACTGAGGGAATCAGGGACAGTACTCACAAGCCTTCGAGTTCTTTACGATCATCATTAGGAAATCATGGTAACCGGATGACGAATTGTCGAATTAGGTAGATGCAAAAATGGGGTATCTACAGATCTTTAATGTGATTCAACCATTTTAATTTAAAGAAAGGTCCGATCCATTGAATAGAATTGGTTAGAAAAAAAAAGTTCAGTTATCACATTTGGACCGATCCTATCCAATGGATTCAAAAAACAATATATCACCTCATTGACATTTAATTGAACCAATTAACTCGATCGGCTTGTATATTGATCCGAAAGATCGACTTACCAATTGGGCTAATGGGTTGAAAAATGATTGGCCAACACAATTTTTCAATTACAATTATTGGGTTGGACCGATATTGCAGGTTCCATTTGAGCGGTGTGGATCGATCTATCCACTTACCATTTGGTTAGTTTAGAGAAAAGTAACCCGGGAGCACTTATGGTCGATTCGAGTTATGGCCTAGTAGGACCGCACCTAAGTTCTAGGTTTTCTATATGATTGAGGCTAGGTTAGGACGAAGTTTAGGTCACTTCAGCTCGGAACACCGATATACTATTCCAATTTTACCTGGTCAAGCAGTACGTGGTACTCCAGTTTGATATACCCAAAAGTACTGTACTAAAGTTGTAGCGTTCACGGGCGTCCCCCGTGTCCCGAGGGACCAGGTTAGCTTAGATCCGGCTACTGGGTTTATAAGGACATGACATGATGCAAATATGTGTCTGCATGCTCGTGAGTGTGTGCAAATGGACAAAGTGCTCCCATGGCATTTTTCGCAAATATCCAACCATTCAAATTAAATATATCCAAATATCAAACAATCAACAGAGATAAATAATTGAATATATCTAATCACATGTCAATGAAAGAAATGACCAAATCTAGCCTAATCTAAGAGTCTCATTGAGTCAACTGGGTTGACTCTAGGAAAAAGTCAACCTAAGGATAGTCTTGGATCAAGTCAAGTTTGATCCTAAATGTCCCCAGTGGAGTCGCCACTGAAATCACCTCGACCCCTGACCATCCGCTAAATATCAGATTACGTATCTCGAGTACTTTTAAAAGAATAGGGGAGTCGCCACCTAGTTTAGGTATAGGAATCAAAATTAACTCAAAATAGATAAGGGTTGGTCCACGGATCAAAGAGATGGGTAAGGGGTCAGGTCACGGGTTTCGGAAGGTGTTAAGCAACAAACCCGCCTGATCAAGATGATTAGTTTCTACTACGATCCAAAAATATCCTACGGTCAACAATTAAAGACTATGGTCAAGACCATGGTCCAATCATCATCATCAGTTTATTGTCTGGTTTGCCAAATGAATCTTATGGTTAAGATAAGTACATAGATTCTCGAATTTCGCATAAAAGGAATCCCACAATTTAATAAGGCTTATGTGACACCAAAAATTAATTGATCAATTCGGTCACATTTTGAATAATATGAAATCGATTTTCAATGCCACGTATGCAACATTAGTGAATTGGCTCATTGACAATATTTTATCAAAGAAATTCGATTTTTTTGAATCACCACGTGCATTAAAATCAGTGAGTCGACTCACATATTTCTTTTTTAATCAAAGAAATTCGATTTTTGAAATGTCACGTGCATTAAAATCAGTGAGTTGACTCACATAATTTTTATCAAAGAAATTCAATTTTTGAAATGCCACGTGTATTAAATCAGTGAGTTAACCACGTGCCTAATTTTAAAATAAAATCGATTCAAATTTTCAATATCCAAAAAATCAACGAGTCAACTCGCAATTTGTTAATCAAAAGAATCCTAATTTTTTTTGAATCGTCACGTGTATTAAATCGATGATTTAACCCACATGCCTAATTTAAAAATAAAATCGATTCAAATTTTCAATATCCCCAAAATCAACAAGTCGACTCGTAATTTGTTAATCAAAAGAGTCCTAATTTTTTTTAAATAAAATCGATTCAAATTTTTAATATCCCCAAAATCAGTGAGTCAACTTGCAATTTGTTAATCAAAAGAATCCTAATTTTTTTGGAATCATTACGTGTATTAAATCGATGATTTAACCCACATGCCTAATTTAAAAATAAAATCAATTCAAATTTTCAATATCCCAAAAATCAGCGAGTCAACTCGTAATTTGTTAATCAAAAGAGTCCTAATTTTTTTTTGGAATCGTCACATGTATTAAATCGATGATTTAACGCATGTGCCTAATTTAAAAATAAAATTGATTCAAATTTTCAATATCCCCAATATCAGCGAGTCGACTCGTAATTTGTTAATCAAAAGAATCCTAATTTTTTTGGAATCGTCACGTGTATTAAATCAGTGATTTAACCCACGTGCCTAATTTTTTTTAAAAATTCGATTCAAATTTTCAATGTCCCCAAAATCAACGAGTCAACTCGTAATTTTTATTGTGAAAATTGATTTTTTATTTTTATCTTTCGTGTATACCAATAATTTTTATTGAGTAGATCAACATTAATGAGTTATCCCAATAACATAAAAAATCGACGAATCGACTCGATAGACATTAACAATCAATGAACCGATCCACTAACTTGAAAATAACGAATTGGCCCAATCAATCTATCAACCAAAAAGGTCGAATTAATCCATTAATTTTTTTAAAAATTAAAGGTTGCCATTAATACCACGTATACCCCCAAAATCAACGGATTAATTCGAATGCATAAAAATGTGAAATCAAGAATCAATAATAATAAAAATAAACTAAAAAATAAAAAAAATAAACAAATGAATAAATAAAATAACTTACCTTCACCAAATAATTTTGGATGCGTGGATTCCTTCAAAAAGAAATCGAAAAAGCTTGTGACGCCCAATGATGTTGGAATAGGAGGAGATGATGACCATTGTAGGGTGTCCAATAAATCAAAGGAGCGTTATCGCTGAGTAGAGGATGCCAAAGAGAGAGAGAAATTGCTATTATTTTTTTTATGGAGTGAAAGAGTATTGGAGAGAAGTTATAGGATTAATGGAGATACAAAAATGGACAGCAAACTACGTAAAATTAGAGCTTTAATGGAGACACAAAAATTGGCAGCAAGTAGGTGAAATTGAAGCTTTAATGGGGACACAGAAATGGACAGCAAACTAGACGAAATTGAAGTTTTAATGGAGACTCAAAAATGGGCATCAAACTAGGTGAAGTTGGGGCTTTAATGGAGACTCAAAAATGGACAGCAAACTAAGTGAAGTTGGAGCTTTAATGGAGACACAGAAATGGGCAGTAAACTAGATGAAATTGAAACTTTAATGGAGACTCAAAAATGGACATCAAACTAGGTGGAGTTGGGGCTTTAATGGAGACTCAAAAATGGACAGCAAACTAAATGAAGTTGGAGCTTTAATGGAGACGCAGAAATAGGCAGCAAGATGGGTGAAATTGGAGCTTTAATGGGTGGAATATGATGAAGGTGTGGCTGTAATGGAGATGAAAAAGTTGTAGGAACTATAGGGAGATCAGAATGGAAAGAGACCAAGTTGCAGGTTTTCTTTTTTACATATATAGAAGGCAGCCAAAAATCTCTCCTCTAATTCGTTGTTTCTCTTATCTTTTACAATAGTATTCCTCATCAAAATGTGAGAGAGGGAGAGAGTGGGGAGAAAGAGGGGGAGGGGGTGAGGACGTGAGGTCCGTTGGAGAAGAAGGGGCATTGAGGGAGAAGGAGACGTGGATATTTTTTTAATTTTTTTTTTTAATATTTTAAAACATTTTTTTTTTAGAGAATGGGGTGTGATCCGGTACTACTCGCCTTAACGGTAGTCTAAGATCATTGAATTTGTTGATTTTTATTATTATTTTTTTAGTTGAATTTGAATTTTGGATTCGTCGACATTTTGATTTAAGTTTGATGTTTTAAATTAAATTTGAATTTGTGTTTAGTTTTAAATTTTTGATTAAAATTGTTAGATTAAAATTTAATTTGAATTTTGATCGTAATATTGGTTGTTGGTCGATTTGATTTTGTTTCGATTGGTTGATCGTTCGATTTTAATTTTATTTTTACATTTTATTTGGTTAAGTGATTTTCAATTTGATTTTAATTTGAGTTTTAATTATTTAATTTGAATTTAATTTTTGAACGGGTTGATTAATTTAAATTTTAATTTTAATTTTAAATTGACTTTAAATTTTAATTGGTCGGTTAATTGGATTTTAGTTTGATCGGATGTATTTTAATTTGTTGACTGCACTTTGATTGATCGATTTGGTTGATTGATTTTAAAGTTTTAATTCAATTTTACATTTTGATTGGTTGAATGATTTTTAAATTGATTTTCAATTTGATTTTGATTTTGATAATTGGTTTCTTGATTTTTAAATGTAATTTTTATTTTGTCTTTTAATTAAAATTTAATTTGATTTTATGATTTTAAATTTTGGATTTTAATTGGATCTTAGTTAAATTTTAGTTCAATTTTCAATTTGAATTTTATTTTGATTTAATTTTTTATATGAATTTTATTTTCCTAGGAATCAAGGTCTCTAGGTTAGAGTTGGATGTTAAAGGGCGTTTTGGTCATTTTTATGATTTTTCTTGAAATCATATTCTGAGTGCAATGGAAGTACTTTCGAGACTTTTCGAAGATCCAAAATTTATAAAGGGTATTTTCGTCATTTTTGTGATTTTTACAAATTTTTAGGGATTTTAGCATGAGATTTCTTTCAGTCCCTGTGTGATTATTTCTAAATCTCAAATCCATATTTTCCTAACGTAGCGAGGTCTCTAAGTTATCGAACTGTGTTGCGAACCTATGCGTACGTACTTGCTAAGTCGTGTGTAAGATGTAGCAATCCTAAGCGTGCGTAACTTTCTATGTTGAATCGTGACGAGTAGGGGGGATGAAAAGATTAGAAACAGAAGAAATCAAGCAGTACTCACAAGCCTTCGAGTTCTTTTATATTCGTCATTAAGAATCCACCAAAATCGGTGATGAATTGTCGAATTAGGTAGATGCAATAATGGGGTGTCTACAGGCACCCTGAAGTCACACTCAACATCTAGGATTACCACCGGAGGTGGTTGATTCTGTGGGATGTAAAGTGGAGGGCCCTGATACATTGGCACAGTAGGATATGGGGTGGTCTGTTGATCTGGACGTGTCTGTTCAGGGGGTTCCGGATTTGATCCAGATGCTTGGTGCTGAACGGCTTGCACTTGTAGAAAGTTAGTACAACTAAAAACAGCCAACAACATTTGTTCCTGTCTTTTCGTTATTTCTGCTAGTTTCGCTATCATTGCATTAACTTCGGCAAGTTCACTTGTCACAGGTTGTGGGTCCTCTGAGTTGTTCATAGTTGATGTAGATCAAAGAAAATACGGAGGCTTCTCAAGGTGTTTGTATTTCTTTCGTTTGACCACTTTATGCGTACAGAAGACCCAACGTTACTGTCTTATTTACAAAAGGAATATACATGATGTTTTATTAAGTTTGGCAATTATTCGAGATAACACCCAAAAGGAAAATTTTAATTATGTAAAAAAATGTGGTTCGTTAGCACGGAACTGGATCGTTTGAAAAAAAAGAATTACATCAACACGAGGCTGGCATCAGCACGGAGCTGGCATCAACGCAGAATTGGAGGAATATTTTGAAAAAGAATTACATCAGTTGGAGCTGGCATCGACACGAAGTTGGTATAATTAAAAAGTGATTACATCAGCACGAAGTTGGCATCAGCACAGAGCTGGCATCAACACAGAGTTGGTAAAATATTTTAAAAATGAATTACATCAGTCGAAGCTGGCATCGACACAGAGTTGGTAAAATATTTTAAAAATGAATTACATCAGTCGAAGTTGGCATCGATACAAAGTCAGTAAAATAAAAAGTGATTACATCAGCACGAAGCTGGCATCAGCACGGAGCTGGCATCAACATGGAGTTGGTAAAATATTTTGAAAAGGGAATTTCATCAGCACGGGGCTGGCATTGACACGGAGTCGGTAAAACATTTTTTAAAAAGGAATTACATCAGCCGGAGCTGGCATCGTCATGGAGTCGATAAAATTAAAAAAATTTCATCAGCACAGAGCTGGCATCGACATTAAGTCGGTAAAATTTAAAAAAGATTTCATCAGCACGGAGCAGGCATCGACACGGAGTTAGTAAAATTTTAAAAATGATTTCATCAGCACGGAGTCGATGAAATTAAAAATGATTACATCAGCACGGAGCTGGCATAAATACGGAGTCGGTAAAACTTTTGAAAGACAAATTCCACAGCACGGAGCTGGCATTGACACGGAGTCGGTAAAATTTAAAGACGATTTCATCAGCACGGAGCTGACATCGACACGGAGTCGGTAAAATTTTTAAAGATGATTACATCAGCACGGAGCTGGCATCGACACGGAGTCGTTAAACGAATTCCATCAGCACGAAGCTGGCATCAACACAAAGTCGATAAAAATTTAAAAATGATTTCATCAGTACGGAGCTGGCATCGACACGGAGTTAGTAAAATTTAAAAGCGATTTCATCAGCACGGAGCTGGCATTAACGCGGAGTCGGTAACATTTAAAAATGATTTCATCAGCACAGAGCTGGCATCGACACGAAGTCGGTATAACTGATGGGTCATGGGCTTGATTCGAAATCGGATATGAGTCGTGGACCCAATCTGAGATGGATATGGGTTGTAGACCCATTTCAAAGTGGATTATCAATTTCAGTGTTACCACCTTGATAACACTTTAGTGAATCTTGAGATTTTATTGTACACTAACCCATTAAATAATTTATTTATGCAATGATTATTCACAAAGGAATTAAAGGAGATTTTATTGAACTATTGAAAATTGTTTGATAGATAAGATTTTCATTGAATAACAACTTTCAATAACTCTGACTTAGATTTTTTTTTACATGGACGCTTTGATTTGTTTTGATTGTCATCAGGATTGTTAGGACAATTAGGTTTGCTTCTATTGGTTCTAATGACTAGCTCTTTGAACTCTGCTGATCCATCTGGATATCCTAAGGTGCGCTTGTTCCAAGCCTTCTGTAGACACCCCAATTTGCACGAACCCGTTAGGAGAATCTAATTTTCTCGAATTGATTCCGATTTATAACTCAAGATTTTCGACAAACCCGCATTGCCACTTGACATCATTTTTATGCATACATGCATACATGCACATAGTTTTGCATGCTCAACCTTGTCCCTAACCCAGTCTAATTCTATACTACCTCTATGATCCAATCCGGATCCGTAATCGTTCTCCATTCACTGCCCCATCACCAATACAACAACCATAGTTCATAACCCAAGTCCAACCTAAGCCCAAGACAAAGCATACCTTCTAATCCAAATTCAAGTCCATTCTTTTAACCCACCCATAAGGTCCACAGTCCATAACCCAAGTCCATCACCTAAGTCCAATACCAAGTCCATTTCAAGCCCATTCTCTCACACCCCTTCAAAAGATGACACATGCTGATCTCTCATAAGCCCTCAATACCCAATGCATTATCTAATTAGAGAGTCAACTCCCCCTTTGTGAAAACTCAAGAATGCCTTCTTAAAAGGTGTGGTCAAACCAAAAAGATACTTTGATCTTTGGTAATAATCCATAAAGTTGAAAGAACTTCCAATCATACCCTCAAAAGGTGGGAATCTTCAAGTACATACATGGAGTTCTCCCATTAGTCCATTTCAAAATTATACTTTCTCCCATGTTTTATGAGTTATTTACAAATGAACCAAGGTCTACTTTTCACCTACCACTTCACCTTTACACATGTCATTCTCCTACTCACCCTCCCAAAAGTACTTTTATTTTTCCATTGGTCCATTTCGAAATTATACTTCCACCCCTTGCTTTATGAGTTATTTACAAATGAACCAAGGTCTACTTTTCACCTATCACTTTACCTTTACACATGTCATTCTCCTACTCACCCTCCCAAAGTACTTTTGTTCTCCCATTGGTCCATTTCAAAACTATACTTCCACCATTGCTTTATGTGTTATTTACAAATGAACCAAGATCTACTTTTTACCTACCACTCTACCTTTACACATGTCACTCCCTTATTCACCCTCCCAAAAATACTTTTGTTCTCTAATTTCTATTTACCAAAAAACCAAAGATCAAATAATGCTTTTAGGGTTTCTTCACAAATGTCATCTTTACCCTCATACAAATGAAAAATCAAAAAAGAAATAACCTAAACCTTATGTCCATTCTCATTATTTTTAGGGTTGAACCACTTTATCCCCAAAAGTTCTTCAAAAACTCTATAAATACCCTCATTTTCTATGAACAATTCATGCTCTCAAGTCCCCATTTCTCAACCTAAAACTCTACCAAAATCTCTACTCATCTCTTATCTCTCAACCTTCAACCCTCTCAACCCTCAACTACATCCTTTAACTCTCAAGTTCAAGTTCATTCAAGATTTCCAAGGGGACAAAGTGGGTATAGTAGTTGTTATTTATTTATTTTAACTTGCATCTTCTTTTACTATCCCTCTCTTTTTCTTTTTAGAAACATTTAGGATGTGATGGAAAACCCTCCTTCATTTCAAGTAGATTGAACTTCAACCTTGGGCATGGAATGCTTGAGGCGGTTTGGTCGAAAGGATGGAGGTTGAAGCCCTTTTTAACCCATTCTCATATCATGCATCATAATGTACACTATGCACACACCTCACACATGTTTAGCTATGATGAAGAAATGTGTAACTTTCTTGATGGGGTGGAAACACTAAGTTTCTAGCTAAACATGTATGCATTAATGTTATAGATCTAAGGGTACTCCATCCATGAATTTCTCTAAAATCCTAAACCAACATCTCAACTCATGCAAAAGTATGTTGAGTCCATTCTTTTAACCCACCCATAAGGTCCACAGTCCATAAACCCAAGTCATCACCTAAGTCCAATACCAAGTCATTTCAAGCCCATTCTCTCACACCCCTTCAAAAGATGACACATGCTGATCTCTCATAAGCCCTCAATACCCAATGCATTATCTAATTAATTAGAGAGTCAACTCCCCCTTGTGAAAACTCAAGAATGCCTTCTTAAAAGGTGTGGTCAAACCAAAAGATACTTTGATCTTTGGTAATAATCCATAAAGTGAAAGAACTTCCAATCATACCCTCAAAAGGTGGGAATCTTCAAGTACATACATGGAGTTCTCCCATTAGTCCATTTCAAAATTATACTTTCTCCCATGTTTTATGAGTTATTTACAAATGAACCAAGGTCTACTTTTCACCTACCACTTCACCTTTACACATGTCATTCTCCTACTCACCCTCCCAAAAGTACTTTTATTTTTCCATTGGTCCATTTCGAAATTATACTTCCACCCCTTGCTTTATGAGTTATTTACAAATGAACCAAGGTCTACTTTTCACCTATCACTTTACCTTTACACATGTCATTCTCCTACTCACCCTCCCAAAAGTACTTTTGTTCTCCCATTGGTCCATTTCAAAACTATACTTCCACCATTGCTTTATGTGTTATTTACAAATGAACCAAGATCTACTTTTTACCTACCACTCTACCTTTACACATGTCACTCCCTTATTCACCCTCCCAAAAATACTTTTGTTCTCTAATTTCTATTTACCAAAAAACCAAAGATCAAATAATGCTTTTCTCTCATAATTGTAATTTTTCCGATCCAAGGAGATGACTTTGTAATTTTTTTTAGCCCACGAAGGCAAGTTGTATAGATTTTAGGTTTGTTTTATTTCTTTACATGCCCCCCTTGGTAAAGGGGGGAAATCTTTGTTTATGCTTTGCATCATAATAAATAAATAAAAATTTGTACCCCAAGCCAAAAAAACAGAAGCCATGTGCCTCAAAATCTCAAAAAAAAAAAAAAAATTCGGTGAATATTAAGATTCTGGTTCATTTTTAAAGAGCAGACCACTACAAAAGCACTTCAGTCCGCTCATTAAAAACGGACCCAAAATTTTTTTTTGCTTATTTCGTCCATTACATCAGTCTTGACAACTTTTCTCTTGGACTTTATTTTTCATTTTAAGTTTTAAGACTTGAAAATGATTAAATACACCATTTCTTTGTTAAACTTAGGGCCTACCACTCGCTACTTTGTGTTTGATCGAAACGGAGCTCGCCTATACTCTACCTATCGAAATTGATCCCGACCCAATGTGGCGTACCGTCAACCTTGCCATCATCCCTTATCGAGGATTAACTTAAATCGGGTCCACAACCCAAAACCACTCCGAATCGGGTCCGTGACCCGTATCCACACCAAAATGGGTCCACAACCCATATCCATTTCCAAATGGATCCACGACTCATACCCACTTCAAACTGGGTCTATGACCCATAACCACTTTCAAATGGGTCCACGACCCATATCCGCTTCAAATGGGTTCACGAACCATATCCACTTTCAACTGGGTCCACGACCCATATCCATCTTCAAACTGGGTCTAAACCCATATCCACTTTCAAATGGGTCCACGACCCATATCCACTTTCAAATGGGTCCATGACCCATATCTACTTCCAAATGGGTCCACAACCAATATCCATTTCAAATGGGTCCACGACCCATATCCACATCCAAATGGGTCCATAACCCATATCCATTTCAAATGGGATCCACGACCCATACCCACTTTCAGATGGGTTCATGACCCATATCCATTTCGAGTCGGATCCACAACCCGTACCCAACCCAAACCAGATCTATCTTTCAATCTCAAACATATCCATAATCTATGTGTGAACCATCAAGATCAACAATTGATCAATCAATTCAAATAAATCCAATCATTTTCCAACAAACTAGATTTGAAAAAAAAATAATAATAATAATAAAATAAAAAAATAAAATAAAATAAAAAATAAAAAAAAATTTAAGCACCAATTTCAATTCTTGATTAAAGTCGGTGCCTAAGAACGATCTTACCCTGTTGATACGAGGGGGATAGACTACGTCTATTTAAGGAAATAAGGTGATTTAAGAGTGCCATTGTGCGCCACCTTTTCCTTGGGGATTTGACTAGCCGATCTTGATTTCAGAGAATTGAATTGAGGGACTAACAAACTGGTTTTTCGACTCAATCTTTCGACAGTAATCCGTTCTTACAAAATGTGTTTCCTGGCTCCGTGCCGATAAACCTCTAACTCCGTGCTGACAAACCTCCAGCTCCGTGCTGACGACCTCCAGCTCCGTGCTGACAAACCTCCGGCTCCGTGCTGATGAACCTTCAGCTCCGTGCCGATAAACCTCCGACTCCGTGCTAATGAACCTTCGACTCCGTGCCAATAAACCTCTAGCTCCATGCTGACAAACCTCCGGCTCCGTGCTGATGAACCTTCAGCTCCGTGCCGATAAACCTCCTGCTCTATGCTGATAAACCTTCGGCTCCGTGCCGATAAACCTCCAGCTCCGTGCTGACAAACCTCAAGATCCGTGCCGACGAATCTCTAGCTCCATGTTGACAAACCTTCGGCTCCATGCCAATGAACCTCCAGCTCCGTGCTGACAAATCTTTGACTCCATGCTAACAAACCTTCAACTTCGTGCTGACAAACCTCCAACTCCGTGCTGACAAACCCCTGGCTTCGCATCAATAAACCTTTAGCTCCGTGCTGACAAACCCCTGGCTTCGCGTCAATAAACCTTTAGCTCCGTGCTGACAAACCTCAGCTCCGTGCTGACAAAAGTTCCAATCTCAACCAAATTCAAGATTTTTTTAATATAACTTTACCAATTAATCCAATCTGACCTAATAAATTATCATGCATCTTCATTATGTAAATGATATATTAACGCCTAACCTCTTATCCACAGGTGGCCAAACGACCCAGAAAAAAGTATTTACCACTTGAGAATCCTCTATATTTTCTACGCTCGCAACCAATCATGAACACTTCAGAGCAACCTCAGCAGACAGTGACAAAAGTAATAACAGATTTCACTTCGAAGCTAAATATAGTGGTGAAGAAATTGGAAAAACACGACAAGATTCTAGATCTATCAATGGCAAATCCAAGCATCATTCAAGCTGTACAACATCAGGCATCCGGCTCGAATCAGGCCATGCCAGAACAACCACAACAACTGCCACCAGTGCAGAATACCCTACCGCCCATGGCTCCTGCCAATCAGGGGCCCCCAATTCACATCCATTGTAATCCACAACGACCTGAGGTCATTCAAGAGGAAGAATGTGAATTCAGGGCGACTGAAGTAAGGAGTACCACAGAAGAGAAACTTGCCAACAAGCTCGAGGCAGTCGAGAAGGAGATTAGAAAGATGAAAGGCAAGGACTCTATAAGCGGAATGAGGTTCAAAGACCTCTGCCTATACCCCAATGCACCATTACCACCAAAGTTCAAATGTCCTGATTTCAATAAGTATAACGGCATCGGATGCCCTCTGTCACACTTGAAGCTCTGTTGTGGGTCTATGTGCCAGCTTGGTGACGATGACAGGTTGTTAGTTCAGCTCTTTCAAAGGAATTTAACAGGGATAGCCCTTTCGTGGTTCTCTCAATTAGATCATTATCGAATCAAGAGCTGGCAAGATCTGGTTACACTGTTCTCGGAAGAATATAGGTTCAATACAGATATGGGGTTAGATCGGAATGACATGGCAAAAATGGCACGGAAGCCGAAAGAAAGTGTGAAGGAGTATGTTCAAAGGTGGCAGGAATCAGCTTCCAAAGTAAAACCACCCATGACTGAACAAGAAATGAACACTATATTCATTTCTACGCTGGGCTACTCATTCTATACTCATTTAGTGGGTCATACAACTGCAAGCTTCTCATTGTTGGTCCAAGTGGCAGATCGAGTAGAGGACGGTATCCGGTCAGGTCTGATTTATGACCTGTCCAGTCTAGGGGCACCAACAGGGGGATATACTTAACGGAAACCAACGATCTTGAACAAGAAGAAAGATGAATCCCAAGTTAACAATGTGCAACCTATTCGTCCTTCCTTCATCACAACACCAAACCAGAAGTTGCCAATACCTCAGGTCCCTTTCAAGGTGAACCCACCTCAAGCTCCACTGGCTCCACCAACATTTCAGTTCGGACAAAATTCAGTGTTTGGGCAAAACCCACAATTTGCCCAGAATCATCAAACCGAGCAACGCCGACCCAACAGGGTCCCTCGAATCTTCACCCACCTGCCTATGACTCTGTTAGAACTACTCCCAGCATTACTCAGGGGAGAATATCTCACTAAGAGGCAGCCAAACCCAGAGGCGGATAAATGGACTAGGGTATAATCCCAATCAATTCTGTGAGTTCCATAAGGGTGCACCGGGGCATGCCACCGACCAATGTTGGTAACTCAAGCACCAAATTCAGAACCTAATCGACAGGAAGACGATCATCTTGGATGGTCCGGCAACCCAAGCACCTCAACAAAATATCAATCAAAACCCACTACCAACGCATAATGGGGGAGACAGTGGGCCAATAGTCAATGCCATGGAGAGGGATGAATCGAGCTTCAACCCTTCAGTTTTGATAGCACCAACTGCCTCTAAGCTTAGAGTTAATCTGAGGAAAGAACCAAACTCCTCAAGCATCAATGCACTACCACAAGATACAACCAACCAACCATTATCCCAACTTCCAGTCAAACTAGCCGATCTCACCATTCACTCCAACTCCCGAACCTCAAGTCCTTCACGACTACCTCTCATTATACCCTACACATTACCAACTTCAAGTTCCTCCTCTTAGCCACCTCTCATTATACCTTGTACCATACTAACTTCAGGCCTTCCTTCCCGACCACCTCTTATCATATCCTGTACTGCACCAACCTCTCAAACTTCAAGTTTCTCCTCCCGACCACCTCTAATCCTATCTTATACCAATCCGTAAACCCTAAATATCACTACACCAACTGTCAAACCCAATCCACCACCTCTCGTCCTTCATCTAAAATCGGACCCTCAACCCATGACCATCATATCCCCTAAACCATTCCTATACTGCTCAAACCAAACCGTTTCACGGAGTTATGAGACGATGATTGTGACATCCGCGGGGGTTGAGAAACCGAAGGAGGCCATGGTAACGGACATTGGTCATATGACCAGATGAGGAAGATGCTACAAAATACCGAAAAATGAACAGAAGAAGCAGAACGAAGAGGAAGAAAGAAGGAAAAAAAAGGGAAAAGGAAAACTTGTAGAGGAAGGACAAGTACTACAAGGGGAACCAGAAGGAAGAAGAGCAGAGTAATTGACAAGGAGGCAGCCGACCTCCTCAAACTCATTCGAAAGAGTGAACACAACATAGTAGAGCAGTTGAACAGAATGCCAGCTCAAATCAGTATCATTGACCTGCTTTTAAACTCAGAGTATCATCGGGAAGCATTACTCAAGGTCCTTAGTAGTGCACATGTACTTGAGACCACCTCGCCAAAAGAGTTGGAAAAGACAATAAGTCAAATCATGACCCCCAATCCGATCACCTTCATCGAGGATGAATTTATCAGCGGGAGGTGTGGACACATTAAACCATTGCATATTATGGTAATGTGTAAAGATGGTAGCAAGGGTACTGATCGACAATAGTTTGGCTCTTAATGTATGTCCTCTACAAACTTTGCACAAGTTAAACGCAGATTTATTTTACCTCAGGCCAACTAGAAGGACCGTAAGGGCTTTTGATAGTAGAAAAACTGAGTCGTTAGGAGAACTGGATCTCCCAGTCACTATTGGATCATGCACGTTTAAAGTGACGTTTGAAATCCTAGACATACCCTCAGCATTCAATCTCCTTCTAGGAAGACCCTGGATCCATACCGCAGGGGCAGTCCCTTCTTCCTTGTACCAGCGAGTCAAATTCATCATGGGACAAAGGGTGATATCGGTAATCACAGAAAATCTCATACCAGTCGGTCGATCATCAGATGTGCCTTATATCGATGTAGAGATGATCGGGGATAAAGAAGGGTTTCACGCTTTCCAGTTCACATCTATCAATCATATCCTAAGATGGAAGGAGAAACAAGGACATAATTGTCAAAAATGAACCTAATGACAGACGAGTAATGAAAAATGCGGGATATTGTCCGAAACAAGGTTTATGACCTAAAGGAAAATGGAGGGCCACTCTGATCAGTACCCGAAAACATACTCCCTATTTTCGGCATCGGGTTCAAGCCTACAAAGAAGGATATCCTTGACATGAATGATAAGAAGAGAGAGCTTCGAATTGCACGAAGACAGAACCACGAGCCTAATGTGTGGAACTTGGGCAAAGTACCACACATCAGCATCAGCTTTCCATAATCACAAAAAGGGTCGGATAGTCTATCAGAGCCATTGTCAACAAACCGCACAGGAGAACCAAATGTTGTAAGTATCTAGCCCGTTTAATCGCAAGAAGATTCATTCGTTGAGTCCCCACATTCCTTTACAGATGGCATGGACATCTTGTTCGGAGGGGATTCTGAATGGGGTCAAAGGAAAGAAGAAAGAGAGCCCGCCAAGGCGGAAGTCGCAATATGCGAAGAAGAAAAATCATTGTTCTCCCTTTAAATCGATTGGGGATCTGTCGTAATTCCATCCACCCTACAAATGCCTGCACCTGGATTTGACAACAGTCACCCGGAAGTGATGGTCATATTTGACCCATCAAGGGAGCCACTCTCCCGACATATCTACCTTGCAGAAGAAGGGCAAGTCCTCAAAAATTGGGAGGAGTACCCAATAACTTATGAGGCCGCCATGGGGTCCAGAATCCCTACAGCCTAAAAAAAAACGTCATTAGCAAAATCTCGCCTGCCCGAAGACCATAATGAGCCCTCGTCCTCAGAGCAAGACTGTTTTGGGGGCTCACCTTCGTCGCTAATGAATTTGCATGATTTTTCTTTATCTTGTTTCAGGAACACAGACAATCCACAAAATCCAAAAAAATAAAAAATCTTTCAAAATTCAAAAAAATAAAAAATCTTTCAAAATTCAAAAAAATCAAAAATTCTACAAAATTCAAAAAAATCAAATATTTTTAAAATTTCAAAAATATCATAAATCTTCAAAATATCAAGGGTTTTCAAAGAATTTCCTCAGCTGAACGAATCTTGTGATACAACAAAGTATGAAAAAAATGAATACGACTTTGACCTCAAACTCGACTTTGATCTCATAGAGATTGAGGAAGAATCAGAGGAAGAGGTTGAATATCCTCTAAAAGAAATCAAAGAACTCATGGAACGTCACGAGAAAGGTGTTCAACCAAATATAGAGGATACAAACTCAGTAAACCTAGGCACCGAAGATGACCCATGGATCGTTAAAATCGGAGCCCTATTAACGATTGAGTAGAAAGAGGAGATGACAAAGTTCTTACAACAATACCAAGATGTCTTCGCATGGTCCTACCAAGACATGTCCGGTTTAGACACAGATCTAGTCGTCCACAAGTTACCTATCAAATCAGGAAGCAAGCTAGTCAAGCAGAAATTACGAAGGTAGAATCCAGAGTGGACACTTAAAGTCAAAGATGAAATAATGAAGCAGTTCCAAGCAGGGTTTCTTGCAGTATCCACCTCCCGAAGTGGATCGCAAATGTCGTCCTTATACCAAAGAAAGATAGAAAGGTACGCATGTGTGTAGACTACCGCGATCTGAACAGAGCCAGTCCTAAAGATGACTTTCCATTACCACACATCGACACTTTAGTCGATAATACAGCGGGGCATGGTATGTTCTCGTTTATGGATCGCTTCTCGGGTTACAATCAGATAAAAATGGCAATAGAAGATCAAGAGAAGACTGCATTCATCACACCTTGGGGCACCTTTTATTATAAGGTTATATCATTCGGTCTCAAGAATGCTGGAGCAACTTACCAACGAGCCATGACGGCCTTATTTCATGACATGATCCACAAGGAGATAGAAGTATACTAGACGATATGATAGCTAAGTCCAATCTCGATGAGAATCATCTGGTAAACTTGAAGAAGCTATTTGATCGATTAAGGAAGTACAGTTTAAGACTTAATCTGGTAAAGTGTGTATTTGGGACCACGTCAGGAAAGCTATTGGGGTTCATTGTCAGTAGAAGAGGCATCGAAATCGATTCAGCTAAAACGAAGTACATCATAAATATGGAACCATCCAAATTAGAGAAAAGGATCAGGGGATTCCTAGGAAGAATTCAGTACATTAGTCGGTTCATCGCACAACTAACTCCAATCTATGAGCTAGTATTCAAACTACTAAAGAAGAATGAGCCGAAAGAATGGAATGAAGACTGTCAAGAAGCTTTCGATAAGATTAAGAGATACTTGCTTAATCCACCAGTCTTAGTTCTGCCTACACCGGGTCGACCTCTACTGATGTATATTTCCTTGCAAGAAAATTCTATGGGTTGTGTACTTAGGCAACATGATGGAACAGGTCGAAAAGAACGAGTCATTTATTGCATTAGCAAGAAGTTTACAAGTTATGAGGCGAACTATTCGATCCTCGAAAAGACGTGTTGCGCCCTCGTCTGGGCATCACAATGACTACGCCACTACTTGCTTAGTTATTCGACTATGGTTATTGTTCGAATAGATCCTTTGAAGTATCTCTTTGAGAAGTCGGCACTCACAGGACGCACTGCGAAGTGGCAACTGCTATTATCTGAGTTTGAAATCACCTATGTCACTCAAAAAGCCATTAAGGGATAAGCTATTGCTGACCACTTGGCAGAACACCCTCTGCCCGACTATGAGGCACTAAGGACAAATTTTCCTGATGAAGTCATTTTATTTGCTAAAAATGATAGTGATGATGAAGAATCTATTTGGAAAATATACTTAGATGGAGCAGTAAACCAAAAGGGAAACGGAATTGGGGCAGTCTTGGTTAAGCAAGAGAAACGCATATCTCCATTGCAGTTAGATTAAGGTTTCAATGTTCGAATAATGAAGCCGAGTACGAGGCATGCATTGTGGGGTTGAAAGCAACGATCGATCTCGAAGTGGATGAAATAGATATATTTAGAGACTCAAGTCTGGTAGTCTACCAGACAACGGGAGAATGGAAGACTCGAGAACAGAAACTAGTTCCGTATCACGAGTATCTTGAAGATCTAAGTTCAAACTTTACCCGAATCTCCTTTACTTATATATCGAGGGCTAAGAATCAGTTTGCAGATGCATTGGCTACTCTAGCCTTAATAGTCAGCATCTCCGAAGACACCATAGTCGACCCTCTTTAGATTGGTATTCAAGACGAGCATGCGTATTGCTTACCTATGGGGGTCGAAGAACCTGAGAAAAAACCATGATATGTAGACATCAAGGCATTCTTAGAGGATCGAATTTTTCCACCCGATGCCACAACGACGGATCGAAAGACTATTCAGAGATTGGCAGGACAGTTCTTCTTGAGTAGCGGAGTCTTGTACAAAAAGTCGCATCATGAGGTCCTCCTTAGGTGTGTAACACAGACAGAAGCTCAACACTTAATCGAGACTGTGCATGGAGGAGTTTGTGGACCTCACATGAATGGACATATGCTCGCAAAGAAGATTATGAGAATGGGTTATTACTGGATGACTATAGAGAGCGACGGGTACCAACATGTTCGGAAGTGTCATTTGTATCAAATCTATGCCAACAAAATCAATGCACCACCTTCAAAATTGCACAATATGACTTCTCCTTGGCCCTTCTCACTCTAAGGCATGAATGTCATCGGGCAGATCAATCCTCAAGCTTCCAATGGGCATCGCTTCATCTTAGTCGCCATCGATTACTTTACGAAATGGGTAGAAGTAGCATCTTACGCCAATTTTACAAGGGGCAATGTCTTGAAGTTTGTGAAGAACAACATCATATGTCAGTACGACCTCCCAAGCGGGATAGTAACCGATAACGTAAAAAATCTCAAGAACAAAGACATGTTTAAGATGTGCAAAGATTTTCAGATCATCCATCACAACTCAGTCATTTACAGACCAAAGATGAATGGAGCAATTGAAGCCACTAACAAAAACATCAAGAAGATCATCGAGAAAATGGTCGTTACTTACAAGGATTGGTACAAAATGTTACTGATTGCGTATGATTTATGCTAGCAAGTGCACTAATCGTTTCAAGTAATAATATAAGATATCGTTCCCACGAGGATTAAGTTACTAAGTATAAAAAATAATCACCTAAATTACTATTTGATAAATCGAGAATTGTAAAATTGCAAATTGAAATAACAATGAAACAAGAAAGAATGGATTCTTATGGATTAAAAACCTAGGACTTTCGACTTCACTACAGATACTCCTACGTAATTGATTATTCAAAGTAATACCTGCTTTGCCTTATTTGGAGGTTAATTCCCTAAACCAACTAGTGTTTTCTCTCGAAATACACTAGATTACTCCTTAAAATATTAACTCAGCACATCTCTATGTAAATTTAAATACCAAAGAGTCATAAAATCTGTGGAATTATTGTAAATTGAATTACTAACCTCTTAGAACATGCTAAAGTACATCTACCGTTCATTCATTCCAACGTGATCTATTTTATTGATCTAACCTAGATTCTAATTCTCATTATAAACCTAGATCAATAAATTTATCAAAACTTTGGCCTTCAGATTTGATAGCATTAAACTCAAAATAGACACACAAATAAGTAATTGCAAAACAAGGAATTAAATTTGAATAAAACAACTATGAAATTGTATCTGAGTTACATCTCAACCCTAGAAATGAAATTTAGTTCATAACGAAATACGAAACAAACATCTTGAAGTTAAACATAGAAGAAAGGAAGAATAAACCAGTAAAATTTGATATTATCGTAGCAATCACTTGATCTCCTCTCCCTCTTCTTCTCTAGCCTCCAAGATATCTCTAAACCCTAAAAAATCAACTCCTTATAGCCTCCATACGTTCTGAATACAATTAGGGTTCAATCCTCTTTAAATCGGATTTAAACGATATAATAACAACACGAGACGAAGTGCAAAAAACTGGATCGCGTCGTGCGCCACGGCAGGAATGTACCCACCGCTGCGGCAGCTAGCTTCTGTCTTGGGGCCTTCGTTGATTTAAATACGAGCGCCACGACGGACATGTATCCACTACTACGACGGCCTCTGTCTCTTGTACTCCATTCTTCGAAACTTTATCTTTTCTTCCGATTTCACCCCGAATTGCTTCCTTTTTGTATTTTTGCCCATTTAATACCTAAAACAATAAAAAGAACGATTACTAAATAAAATCACTCTCAAATTAGCAAAATGTCAAGTAATATTACATAGAATAAGTCGTTACAAACTTACTTATCAAATTCTCCCAAACTTAACATTTGCTAGTCCTCGAGCAAAAACAAAAATAAACCTAACCTAGAATGAACCGAATCAAAACTAACTTCAGATTCTTCAACTTTCGAAAATAAGTTTCATTTAACAAGCACAATTCACAATAGTGTCTCAAAAATCACTGATAACATAAAGCGTCAAGAATCTATTGGACATTACAAAAGCTAAAAAAATCACCCAAACTTTCATCCCATTCAAATCATCAATTCTCTGAAAATCCAAGTAAGCAATCTCTAAAACAATCAATTCTACCACCTGGATAATTTTATAAAAACAATGCAAACAAATTTGACCTCTAAATAGTAATGAAACATCAAATCTCATAAGCTTGGCTTTCTTGTTACTCTCCACTAATGTAAACTCATCATGCCACCTCGGATCAAAAGGTCTTAATTAAGCTTGTAATGTTAGGTTTAGGTATTGGCTCAAAAAGAATGGATAGGATAATTCAAAGAATGAGAATACTCACAATCGAACAAAATGTAACATTCTAAAGAGTTTAAGAATACTAACATCACAACTTCACTTTTCATACTTTCCTTCTTTCTTTTGTGCTATAACACTTTCGCACACTTTCACTACTACTACCATCAAAAAATTTTTTTTTTTTGAAGATGCAAAACAAAATAAATAAATGAATAACACTTTTCTTCAAACTTGTATCCCTCCTTCATTTTTCTTAAAGACCCCCTAACTTATCTTTGATTATCACATAGGGTCAATAACATTCTTTTCTATCATTTTCTCCCTTACAATAGATTTTTGCTCTTCAATCTCAACAAATCACACACAAGTGAATATTCTCATTAAAGGTAAGGATAAGTGTTTAGGCTCAAAACCAGGTAGGAGAATAAGTTTATAGAAAGAAAATTAAGGCTAAAAATTAAATAAATGGCTCAAATAGGTAACTAGCGGATAAAAATAAGTAAGGTAGGCAAGAAAAGCTCAAACGGTCCAAAGATAGCCTAAATCATTTCCTAAGAAACATGAAAGTCTAGGATTTCACCTCGAGCGACAATTAGCCAAGTTCTAAAATCTGTTGAGGCCTATTTTTCATTCACAAATGTCTAAATAAAATGTCTCTAAGTAGCAAAACATGATCATTATTCAAAATTAACATACTAGACCAACATTGAATATCCAATTCAAACAAAACAAATGTCTAAGCTATCCTCAAAGTCTAAGTAATATCGAATTCCAACTCAACAACCACATATCACAATAATCAAGTTATCATCATTGACTTTATGAATTGACTCGAAAATAAAAGAAATGCTCAAAAGTTGAAAATTTTAATGCAGAAAACAATTAAAAGAATAGAAAAGAATAAAAAAATTGAAAAATAGAAGAATGAAAAGAATGATAGTATGACTTTAATGCAGCTAACAACTCAAAGAATAAAAGAATCAAATTATTTTCTCCCCCCAAACTTAAGTATCTTCATTGCCCTCAATGAACAAAAGCAAACAAACTAAAGTAAGGAAATTAGAGGATAGAATAACTCCCTTCTCGATTTATCTCGGGTACAACGACATTTTCTCCTTTCTTTTCAAGCAGTATCCTCTTTTGCAAACCTCAAACCTCTTTTTCAAATATCGAATTCAAACTTCTATGCAATTACCTTCCTTCCCCCAAACTTAGTAGCAATCTTTCATTTTTCTAAGAAGAAATAAGAATAGTGAGAGTGATTTGAACAAGTGAAAGAAATTTTGTGGATTTAAATAGATTTAGGGGAGGTATAAGGTTGAGGAAGATGAATAGGTGAAGGAAAATGAGAGGTTTTTGGATAAAAGAAGAGAAAGAGACGGAGAGAATGTGAGAGATTTGAATCAAATGACCAATTTAATCCCTTAAAATTCCAATTTCACGACTCGCGTCGCGGCAGGTAAGTCATTTCCGCCGCGGTTCGTGCCCTAATTCCTTCAATTTGAGCTTGGCGTCTTTTCTGATTTTGAGAAACCGCCGCGGCGCACATGTACCCACCGCTGCGGTGGAATTGACTGGACAGCACTGAAATTGTTTATTCACCTGAAAAATAAAACCAACATAATTAAAATCAAAATAAATAACATAGAATAAATCCTAAACTACCTAATAAAATAAAATAACAACTACAACTAAAATAAAATAAACTAATGAAATACTAAATCCTTGAAATTTTAGTTTTGGAAATAAATCGGGTTGCCTCCCGAGAAACGCTAAAATTTAAGTCTTTAGCTAGACTTTCTTGAATCTTCACTTTGAAATTGAGAGCAAAATGGGTATTAAAGTTCCCTCCGAAGTAGTGTTTCAATCGCTGCCCATTTACTGTAAAAATCCCTTTCGACGGATGCTTGACTTCTATTGCTCTCGATAGTAAGACCTTGTTGACAGTGAAAGGACCGGACCACCGTGATCTTAATTTTTTCGAAAAAAGTTTAAGTCTTGAATTGAAGAGGAGAACTTGTTGTCCTTCTTTGAATTCCCGTTTGTGAATGTGCCTATCATGCCATCTCTTCGTCTTTTCCTTATAGATCCTAGCATTCTCATAAGCATCGTTTCGGAACTCTTCCATCTCATTTAGCTGTAACAGTCTCTTCTCCCCTGCAGCCTGTAAATTGAAATTCAAGAACTTAATAGCCCAATATGATCTATGTTCCAACTCAACTGGGAGATGACAAGATTTGCCATAAACCAATTGATATGGAGACATTCCAATAGGTGTCTTGAAAGCTATCCGGTAGGCCCATAGAGCATCATCCAATTTGCTTGACCAATCCTTCCTTGAAGAATTGACTGTCTTTTCTAGAATCCTCTTTAGCTCACGGTTGGATACCTCAACTTGACCACTTGTTTGCGGATGATAAGGTGTAGCTACCCTATGTGTCACTCCATATTTTCTCAGAAGTGAATCAAATTATTTATTACTGAAGTGTGATCCTCCATCACTTATGATAGCTCTTGGTGTTCCAAATCTTGCAAAAATATATTTCTTCAAAAATCTCACCACCACCCGAGCATCATTGGTTGGCAATGCTATAGCTTCAACCCACTTGGACACATAATCTACAACAACCAAAATAAAACGATTAGAAAAAGAAGATGTAAAAGGACCCATAAAATCAATACCCCAAACATCAAACAATTCAATTTCTAAAATAGTTGTTAGAGGCATCTCATTTTTCCTAGATATATTCCCAACCCTTTGATATTTATCACAATTGGCAACAAAATTATATGAATCTTTAAAAAGAGTAGGCCAATAAAATCCTGATTGTAAAATTTTTGCTGCTGTCTTGGTTGCTCCAAAGTGTCCTCCAACTTTGCAAGAATGACAATGTTGAAGGATACTCTCCATCTCCTCTTCTGGCACACATCTTCTAGTTATACGATCACCACACATCTTGTAAAGGAATTGATCATCCCATATGAGATACTTAATATCTGAAAAGAACTTCTTCCTCCTTTGGTGGGTGAGTTCGGTAGGCACAATCCCCCTAGCCAAATAGTTGACAAAATCAGCATACCATGGGGCTTCTTCAACTGCAAACAGCTGCTCATCCAGAAATTTCTCATTAATATCTCCATCAACTTCTTCATTTAGCTGCACATGGTCCATCCTAGAAAGATGATCTGCAACTACATTTTCGGTTCCTTTCTTGTCCTTGATTTCCAAGTCAAATTTCTGCAAAAGTAAAATCCATCTTAGCAACCTTGGCTTTGCATCTTTTTTAGCAAATAAATACCTCAAAGCCGAATGATCGGTGTAGACAATCACTTTAGAGCCTATTAAATAAGATCGAAATTTTTCAAAAGCATAAACAACTGTTAAAAGCTCTTTTTCGGTAGTTGCATAATTCAATTGAGCCTCATTTAAAACTTTGCTAGCATAGTAAATCACATGAAAGACCTTATCTTTTCGCTGTCCTAAAACAACACCTATAGCATATTCACTAGCATCACACATCAAAGTAAAAGGCAATTCCCAATCGGGTGCAGCAATAACAGGAGAAGATATCAATTTCACTTTAAGAATTTCAAAAGCATCTAAACATTCTTTGAAAAAAATCAAAAACTGCATCTTTTACCAACAATTCACAAAGAGGTTTAGCAATTTTAGAAAAATCTTTAATAAATCTCCTGTAAAATCCTACATGTCCAAGAAAACTTCTAACTCCCTTAACATTGGTAGGAAGCTTCTTAATTATATCAATTTTTGCTTGGTCCACCTCAATTCCTTTAACAGAAATTCAATGTCCCAACAAAATTCCTTCTTTTATCATAAAATGGCATTTTTCCCAATTTAAGACCAAGTTTTGTGTCAACACATCGCTGCAAAACCAAAGAGAGATTAGAAAGACAATTATCAAAAGAAGAACCAAAAATAGAAAAATCATCCATGAACACTTCAAGTATTTTTCAACCATATCGGAAAAAATTGACATCATGCAACGTTGAAAAGTAGCAGGGGCGTTGTACAATCCGAATGGCATTCTTCTATAAGCAAAGGTTTCATATGGACATGTAAAAGTAGTCTTCTCTTGATCCTCCGGTGCTATTGGAATTTAATTATAACCCGAATATCCATCTAAGAAACAATAATAGTCATGCCCGAAAAGTCTCTCCACTATTTGGTCAATGAAGGGCAAAGGAAAGTGATCCTTTCTTGTGGCATCATTGAGTTTCCAGTAATCTATACAAACTCTCCATCCGGTCACCGTTCTTGTGGGTATAAGCTCATTGTTGTCATTCTTCACTACGGTCATACCATCTTTTTTAGGAACCACTTGGACTGGACTTACCCATGAACTATCTGAGATTGGATAAATTAGACCTGCATCCAGAAGCTTCACAGCCTCCTTTTTCACCACTTCTTGCATGAAAGGATTTAATCTTCTTTGAGATTGCACCAATGGCTTATAGCTCTCTTCCATCAAAATCTTGTGCATACAAATAGATGGGTTAATTCCCTTGATATCATCGATAGTCCATCTAATAGCTTTCCTATGCTCCCTTAAAACCCTCTATAACTTTTCCTCCTCCAAATCATTCAAAGAAGAGTTAATAATAACAGGATAATAACAAGACTCTTCTACTAAAGCATACCTAAGATGTGATGGCAATTGTTTAAGTTCAAGTTTAGGAGGTTCCTTTTTAGATGATGGTTCATTAAAATGCACAGCTCCCAACTCTTTAAATTTAAGCCTTTTTGGAAACTCACAAGGTGGCAAAGCATCAAGATTATTCACACATTCAATTATATCTTCATCATCACTTAGAGTTCCTAAAGTTCTACCATTTAATATGCAATTTTTCAAAAGTAAGGGAGGAAAAGATTCATTAAAATTTTCAACTACTACCCTATCCAAAACACTTATTGCAAAACATGCATCAACATCAAAAGGAAATTCATAGCCTCAAAAACATTAAAAGTTACTTATTCATCTTGAACCCTTAAAATCAACTTACCTTGATGAACATCTATGAGAGTTCTACCTGTAGCAAGGAAAGGTCTTCCCAATATGAGTGGAATATCCTTATCTTCTTCCATATCCAAAACGATAAAATCAGTAGGAAATATGAATTTATCCACTTTTACCAAAACATCCTCAATAATGCCTCTAGGATGCTTGATAGATCTATCTGCAAGCTGCAAGGATACCGTAGTAGGCTTCACTTCTCCTAAACCAAGTTTCCTGAAAATAGACAGAGGCATCAAATTAATACTTGCACCAAGATCACATAAAACTCTATCAAAATTAAAATCACCAATAGTACAAGGAATAGTGAAACTCCCTGGATCTTTTAGCTTTTGGGAAAGCTTTCTTTGAAGAATAGCACTACATTCTTCCGTGAGCATAACCTTCTCATTATCCACTAATTTCCTCTTGTTTGATAGAATCTCCTTCAAAAACTTAGCATATTTTGGCATTTGCTCCAGCATATCTACAAAAGAAAGATTAATATGTAAGCTTTTAAAAATATTAATAAATTTAGAAAATTGCTTATCTAAATTTTGTTTTCGCAATCTTTGAGGAAAAGGAATGGGATTAGAAGTTGGTTGTGGAATAGGTTGTTGAATAGGAGCGGTAGCATCTTGATCTTTAGGAAGAGCTGTTTCATCCTCATTTGCTTGCTTGCTACACCCCTTTGATTGTTCTAAATTCTTCCCACTTCTAAAAGTTATAGCTTTCACATGCTCTTTGGGATTCTTCTCAGTATTACTTGGGAGTGATCCTTGAGCTCTTTCCGTCAATAGCTTGGAAATCTCCCCAACTTGATGTTCAAGGTTGCGAATACTTGCACCTTGATTTCTGAAATTGGCTTAGGTATCATCAATGAATGCATTGGTCTTTTGCATAAATTGGGTGAAGACCTCTTCCATGGTTGGTTTCTTCTCTTGAGATTGAAAAAAAGAAGGCGGTTTTTGCATATTCGCATTGTTGCTCCATGAGAAGTTAGGATGATTCCTCCACCCTTGATTGTAGTAATTGGAGTTAGGATTATATTGTCTTTGATTGTTGGCCACATAATTCACTTGTTCAGAAGAATTTGCTTCATATGGGCCTTGACACTCCAAAGTAGGATGATTTCCTGCACAATTATCACAAACTACATTAGAAACTGCAACAACATTCATTTTTTTAAAATTATTATTTAAAATAGCAACTTGAGCAGCCAAATTAGTAAAAGCGTAAAAATGAAGAAAACAAAAAAATAAAAAAATAAAAAAACAAAAAAACAAAAAAATTGAAAAAAACAAAACTAACTCCTGGCCCGCAAGAGTATAAACTGTGAAAGGCAAAAATCTTGAAATCCTCAATATTCTAACGGATACAGCGAAGATAACTCAGTCAAAATTCTCAGTCTCGGGGATGACTCTAAAGAGGCTAAGGATTAGCTGACACATGTATCATCGACATTTGACCAAGGTACCATGATTGTTGACATTTAGAGTCATCAAACACTGTCTGTCATAGATTATTCGACAAAAGCAATCTTTTAAAACCTAATAAAAAAATGAAAAACAAAAAATAAAAAATAAAAAACCTAAAACAAAAAAAATGCATCATCAAAATTACTATTTTTGGCCTATGACGAAGAATCTAGGACATTTCTTAAAATCAAGAGTTTTCGAAAGTAGTAGATATATCTAAGGCCACTACGTAAAAAACCTATTTTATTCATTTCAAATAGTGCTACATCATTCTCATTAAAAACAGGGTACAAGAAGGAATAACGGGCAAAGAGCCACTCAAGCATTTCCCTAGAAAGCGTAATAGGTATCAAGTCATCCTTTAAGGCTTCGATCTGAGCAGTTTGATCAACGATGATTCTCCCCATATCCGAGACATGACGACACACCAAATACTTAATTATCATGCCATCATGCAAGTCTCTCTCAAAGACAATCACGCTACATTAAGCTCTCTTAAGACGATCCCGTAACTTCCATGAAAAGGGAAGATGGAAGTTTGAAACTTAGAATTAATAAAGGGAAACGAAAAATATCTCAAAATTGTATCGCATGGTTTAAAACGTAAATCACTTTCAAAAATCATCTCATTTTATCCGAGACTTCAAACCGAGCTCCGTGCCAAGAAGTCAGGGATTTCAAAGGCTAACCCTGTCAGACCCCGTGCTTGGGTAGCCACATCTTACAAAATACCTCAATCCATCCGACGTTTTTAATCATCATGCAATAACTTATTTCGAATTCGTGCAAATAAATGGTCTAATTTATTCTTTATAATTTTTTACAAGCAACTCCTGCGAAGAGGGGCAGCTGTAGACACCCTAATTTGCACGAACCCGTTAGGAGAATCTAATTTCCTCAAATTGATTCCGATTTAGAACTTAAGATTTTCGACGGACCCGCATTGCAACTTGACAGCATTTTTATGCATACATGCACATAATTTTGCATGCTCAACCTTGTCCTAACCCAGTCTAATTCCATACCACCTCTATGATCCAATCCGGATCCGTAACCGTTCTCCATTCACCGCCCCATCACCAATACCACAACCATAGACCATAACCCAAGTCCAACCTAAGCCCAAGACAAAGCCTACCTTCTAATCCAAATTCAAGTCCATTCTTTTAGCCCACCCATAAGGTCCATAGTCCATAACCCAAGTCCATCACCTAAGCCCAATACCAAGTCCATTTCAAGCCCATTTTCTCACACCCCTTCAAAAGATGACACATGTTGATATCTCATAAGCCCTCAATACCCAATGCATTATCTAATTGGAGAGTCAACTCCTCCTTTGTGAAAACTCAAGAATGCCCTTCTCAAAAGGTGTGGTCAAACCAAAAAGATACTTTGATCTTTGGTAATATTCCATAAAGTTGAGATAACTTCCAATCATCCGCTCAAAAGGTGGGAATCTTCAAGTACATACATGGAGTTCTCCCATTAGTCCATTTCAAAATTATACTTTCACCCTTGCTTTATGAGGTATTTACAAATAAACCAAGGTCTACTTTTCACCTACCACTTCACCTTTACACATGTCATTCTCCTACTCACCCTCCCAAAAGTACTTTTGTTTTCCCATTGGTCCATTTCGAAATTATACTTCCACCCCTTGCTTTATGAGTTATTTACAAATGAACCAAGGTCTACTTTTCACCTACCACTTCACATTTACACATGTCATTCTCTTACTCACCCTCCCAAAAGTACTTTTGTTCTCACATTGGTCCATTTCAAAAATATACTTTCACCCTTGCTTTATGTGTTATTTACAAATGAACCAAGATCTACTTTTTACTTACCACTCCACCTTTACACATGTCACTCTCTTATTCACCCTCCCAAAAATACTTTTGTTCTCTCATCTCTATTTACCAAAAAATAAAAGATCAAAGAATGCTTTTAAAGTTTCTTCACAAATGTCATCTTTACCCTCATACAAATGAAAAATCCAAAATGAAATAACTTAAACCTTATGTCCATTCTCATTATTTTTAGGGTTGGATCACTTGATCCCCAAAAGTTCTCCAAAAATTCTATAAATACCCTCATTTTCTATGAACAATTCATGTTCTCAAGTCCCCATTTCTCAACCTAAAACTCTACCAAAATCTCTACTCATCTCTCAACCTTCAACTACATCCTTCAACTCTCAAGTTCAAGTTCATTCAAGACTTCCAAGGGGACAAGGTGGGTATAGTAGTTGTTATTTATTTATTTTTAACTTGCATCTTCTTCTTCTATCCCTCTCTTTTTCTTTTTAGAAACCTTTAGGATGTGATGGAAAACCCTCCTTCATTTCAAGTAGATTGAACCTCAACCTTGGGCATGGAATATTTGAGGCAGTTTGGTCGAAAGGATGGAGGTTGAAGCCCTTTTTAACCCATTCTCATATCATGCATCATAATGTACACTATGCACACACCTCACACATGTTTGACTATGATGAAAAAATGTGTAACTCTCTTGATGGGGTGGAAACACTAAGTTTCTAGCTAAACATGCATGCATTAAGGTTATGGATCTAAGGGTATTCCATCCATGAATTTCTCTAAAATCCTAAACCAACATTTCAATTCATGCAAAAGTGTGTTGACTCCATAGAATATCCTCTCCATAGGATATTTCTTATGTCAACACTAACATCAAATCTTCTTTCAAAGAGGTACATATTCACTAAGTGCACACACCCACTTCATGCATTTCATGCAATTTTGTTATGTTAATCTTTTCAAAAAGTGGCCAAATGTCAAGGTAACCACCTTAGGTGGAGAGAATGGGGTGCTTAAGACCTTTTCCATTCTCTAACCGAATCTCCTTACCTAGATCTTTGGTAGACCATACATTTTCCATGATTGAGAGTTACTACAATGCCATGAAAAAATTATTTTCAAAATAATCGATTCGGGTGTCCATTCACACCCATTTCCAAAAAAGAATAGTGGCGACTCTAAACAACGTAGCATTGAGGTTCAAGGATGAACATTCTCATGTCTACACCTTCTCCATGAGATGCACTAACTTTTTAGTCAATGGTTTAGGATGAAAGAATTATTTATGTTGAGGTAGCAAAAACTTTATAGGTACTTCGTACTGTTCTGGGATCAAGGCAGGTTAGTAAAAAGATGTCTCCTCCAGTCCAATCAAACGGACATAATAGGATCCTTTGGTACCTAAAACAGGGTAGTCAGCCATCCACCAAGGGCATCTCAAACCAATATGACAAGTAAGGCGAGAATCCAACCATTTACTCCAAGCTTTGACTGAATTGTAACGCACTAACATATTTCTTTTGAAAAAGTACTCTGACCTATACTCGAGAGTTGAAGGAATGTCCATAATTTTAAGACGATCGCAGAGTCACATATAAAGTAGGTGAGAGCTTCCTTTGAAATCCCTACCCTCACCATTTTTTATGACATCCAAACCTGAGAAGGTTTCAGCTAGAATGAGAGGTACAGGATTGGTTTTTCTGGAGAGTTGGGAAGCTATGTCTATGAAGGACTCAAGAACAGTTTGACCCTCACTTTTGGAGGTCAATATGTATTAGGCTAAGATCCCTAAACATAACCGATAGTCTCTAGTGGCTCGCCAGGCTTCTGGTTTTACATTGATGGGATGACTGCGGGAATGGTATGGACTCAATAAGGGTACTAAATCCAATCTCCCGTTACGGACTAAGGCCTTGGCTTCTTCTTTTGAAATGTTTAGGCCTGTGACAAGGTCACCAGAATATCCTGTCTTCAATGAAGGCCTGATTAGAGGACCTAAAGTAGATATCCCCATGATGCCACAATAGTCTTCATGAGTAGGACACAAGTGCATATGCCCAATGTGAAAAATGTGAAGATAAGGGTTCCAACGATTAGCCATAGCGCGCAAAAGGTTCCAATCTATCTCAAACTCGTAGAAGTACAGGGCGCATCTCAACATGAATTTTCCAAAGTTGAATTTCTCTACGGTGTGCATCCCCGTGATGGTTGTTTTGACCAACTGGTTGATTGGGTTATTGCTTGCAGCTAGCATCCTGAGTTGACACAAAATAATAGTTCAGTACATTTCCAAGGTCCATGCAAAACATATCTTTGTAAGTCATTTTTTGTGTGCAAACAATGAATCTTTTTCAAATCATTTTTCCTTTTATTTTCTTTTGGAAAATATTTTTCTTCTCTTGAAATGGGTTGGGACCTGAATTAGAGAAAAAAAATAACTTGAACGTCATCTTGACTTAAATAGTCTGGTTCATCATGATCGTTAAATCGAGATGAACTGGTTCATTGTGCATCACTACCAAATTTAAAATGGATTCTTTATTGAGTTGGTGCACCCATTGATATAATAGTTTTGAATCAGGTTAAACAAATGATTTGATTATCCTGAAGACAAAATCATAACTTCCTGATCTCAACAATTTGTAATGTCCATTTTCGAAAAGCAACCCGGGATCACCCACTATAAGTTTGAGTAGTGACTTATGGGAAGGTTTCTAGATTCTAGGTTTACTACGTACAATGCAATTTATCTGGCCACCATTGCCTAAATACACTTATATACCTCTCGAGCGTACTCAATCAGACGGTACGTGGTGACTTGGTTTGATATACCGTATAAGTAATAATCTAAGTCTCCAACTCAAATCTCTAAAGTCAAAAATAGCTAGTTTAATCCCCAGTTGAGAGGTGGCGCACGATGCAGAGTAAAGGTACTTTTAAGTCACCTCTTGTCTAGAATAGATATCGTCTATCCCCCTAGTACCGTAGTACGACGGGGTAGAATCTCGCTTAGGCACTGATTTTGACCAAGAAGTGGAATTAGATTACTTTGATATACCGTATAGGTACGAGTCTAGGGTTGTAGCTTTCATAAATGGTTTCACATCCCGCGAGGGGACCGACCACGTACTAGTACTACGTTGGCAATTGGGACATGTGACCGTGTGGCTTACAATAGGACAAAGGCTCAGGTCACTCCAACATGGGTGTATTAATATATCTTTCAGAATCACCTAATCAAACGGTATTGATGCCCTAGTTTTATATACCTTACGGTACGTGATTGGAGTTGTGGTTTTCATGAATGACGTCGCATCTCCGAGGAGACCGGGTCACGCACTAGTGTCACGTTGGCTATTAGGGACATGCAAGCGTGCAATACAGTAAAGTAAACGTGCTAATGGTGTGTGCAAATAGGATATGGTGTGCCCGGGTGTAGACATCTCATTTTTGCATCCGCCTGATTAATCAAGTCGTCAACCCGATCACAAAGGTTCCCAATGATGGATGTCTATTCCAATGCTTTATTTTGTTACCAGATATGTTTCAGAAATCCGGATGAGGTATCTCGAACTGACAAAACTTAGAAATCACGCTACGCTAGGAAAATACGACCCCAGAAACATAGAAATCATCATCTTGCAAACCAAAAAGAAGCTTCACGATAAAAATCACTAAAAATGATTAAATTACCAAAATACCCCTAACCTCAAAACAACCTTAGAGCCTACATTACGCTTAGGAAAATCCGTTCAAACATATAAAACAACAAATCGAAACCAAGTAAACCACTTCGCCAATTTTCACAAAATTTGACAAAATTACGAAAATACCCCTCATAAATTTCATGATCATTTCATACAAAAAACTTCATAAATGACAAAAACCAACATTCCCATTGAATTCCTTACGAAAAACTGATTCCAAAACATCCTGGAACATTGAAAAACGACTTAAAACGTAAAAAATCCTCTCCGAGGGCAAAACGGTAATTTCACAATTTTCATAATTAAAAAAATTTGAAATTAATAAATAAAACATTAAATAATTAAAGTGAAATATCAATGAAATTAATTTAAAAAGTTGAACCTAAAAAATCGATTAATTGGACTCTCAGGCAAAATTGTTGAGGGTTCGTGGGATATTTCTTTAAGGACCCCTCCATTTGGGGGTCCAAAGAATTAAAGATATAATAGAAGGGGGTTCTCCAAAAATTAAAAGTAAATCAAGCAAAACTGAAGTCAAGGTATTAAAGTCAATCAAGTGAGACTGAAGTCAAAATTAAAGTCAATCAAGCAAGACTGAAGTCAAGGTACTAATCGAGTCAATCCCATAAGACTAAGGTCAAAACCCTAAATCAAAACCCTAATCTAAAACTAATCAAGTCAATCTCATAAGACTAAAGTCAAAACCCTAAAACCCTAAAGACTAAGTCAAAACCCTAATTGAAACCCTAAAAGAAATCCTAATCAAACCCTAAATGCTTTATAAATAGGAGCCTCCACACCCTATTTTCGTATCAAAGAAAAAACCCTAGGAAAAGTTGGTGAAGAAGCCTCCACAACCTCCCCAAAACCCTAATTTTGGAGCCCTAACTCCTTCCCTAACACCCCTACTCCGATTTTAGCCTAAAAAATACCCAAAAACCTCTAAAAAAACATCCCAAAAATCCACAACAAATTCGAAGCACCCAGATCCAAGAAGGAGATACCTTACCTCGGAGATCAGAAATCAGATCCGGAGATAGAACGAAGTAAGGAATACGGTACAAGGAGCCATTCTAACCAGATCTGAGGGAATAACACTTTTGCAGATCAAAGGTAATTTTTATTTTTTATTTTTTTTAATCTAGGTTTATCATTAGCAATGTAGATCTATTTGGGATAAGTAGAGACCGGCATTGGCCGGGCGGGGTTGGTGCCTAACACCTTCCAACCCCGTAACATGATCCCCGGGTTCAGATTTCTATAGTAGATTAGTTCTTTTTATCCATTGTAGGGTCAGTTTGGTTCCTAGACCGTAATAACTAGGTGGCGACTCCCAAACCTCAAGGGTTAAAAGCGGATCCGCACACCCTGCAGATCGAGGGCGCTTTCACCGGGGCATTTTCCAGATGAGTGGGCCCGTTGGTCAAATCAAACCATTCCTACATGGATGCCACATAGCTCAAAAACTACCAAATCCATTACATCCACATTAAAATCATGTAAGCACATTAAAGTATACTTATAGAGACCATGGCTTTTTAGATAATTAGTCCACAAGGGTAGCACATTCATAGTTAAGCATCAACCAATCGATTTTTTTCATCATTTTTTTTTACGAATGAACTAATCATAAAAGGATTTTTTTTTTTTTTTTTATGGTCCAACCGATGATCGCTTTAAATTTTCATTTTTATCAATCAAAAAGTGGCGAGAGGTACGCCCTAAGTTTAACGAAAAGTGATCCGTTTGATCTTTTGAAGTTTTAAAACTAAAAAAAAAATGAAGTCCAAGAGAAAAGTTGTCAAGACTGACGTAAGGAACAAACTGAACAAAAAAAATTTAATTTTTTTAATTTTTTAATTTTTTTTCAATAAATTTTTTTTGATATTTTTGTGTGTGTGCTCATTTTGAGACACATTGCCTCTGGTTTTTCTCTTGGGCCAAAAATTTTTCTTATGTTTTTTTAAAACTCATTTTGTATCCCTACGAGACGTCAAACAAAAATGTTAGTGTAAACGATAGTAAACAAACTCAAAAACCGATTTCGACTTGTCAAAATCTTACTGACTTTGTCTTATTTGTAAGAAAATTTTGTTCTACCCTAAATCGATATACACTAATAGTTAATCGGAGATCGGACGAGAAAGTTACAATCAGTTTAAGTTCGACTGTCCATTCGGCAAAAAAAAATAAAAACGATTTTTTTTACTCATTTTGAGGCACATTGCCTCTAGTTTTTGGCTTGGGCCAAAGAAAAAAAAATTTTCATTTTTTTTGTCTTTTTTTTTTATGATATGCATGCTTAAAAGAGACATAATCGAAGAACTAAAGAAAAAAACTTATTTTTTTTTAAAACTCATTTTGAGGCACATTGCCTCTGCTTTTTGGCTTGGGCAAAAAAAAGACATTTTTTTCATTTTTTTTTATTTTTTTTTATGATATACATGCTTAAAAGAAACATAATCTGCTAACTAAAGAAAAAAATTGATTTTTTTTAACTAAAAGGAGTTAATAAAGAAAGAGAAACCCACCGAAACAACAAATACAACAAATAATGTTAACTTGCAAATAAGAATATTTTGTATTTTTTTCAAAATGACTGAGTTGACACGAGGGTAGAGCCTTCTTTACCCAGTGGAGTCGCCAAGCTGTGGACACGTGATTTATTCAATTTTGAATGTATCATCCACGTTGGGGGATTTTGGAGTCGTCACCATTCATATTTGAAATGAGTGTGAATGGTCACCCGGATTGTATTTTTTTTGAAAAAATCATGTTTTTCAGCATTTGATGACTCTCGTACGGATATGAATCATTTGGTCAAACTTTTGATTTAAGGTAAGGGAGTCCATTTTATGGAGTGGGGAAGGTGTTAAGCACCCTACTCTATCCACCATTTGTAGTAACCTCGAACTCGGTCTATCTTGAAAATAAAAGTAAAATAAGAAAAAGAATCGAAAAATCCGATGTGTGCCCTTAAGTATGATGGGCTTTGATATTGGTTCAACCCATTGATGGCACCCTTATTAAAAAAAGGGCCCTTTGATGGTTCAAACCATGGTGGTGTGTGTGAAGGTGTAAAGAAAGGGATAAGTAGAAGAAGGGAGTTGGAGGGGGTGTTCTTTTGTTCAAACCCACCTTGCTCATTTGTTAACTTTCTTTGACTTTTCTTGATGAATTCCTTTGACCTTCTTGGATTTGCTTGAGAAGAAGTTGAGAGTTGAGAGTTAAGTGTAATGGAGGTGAGTTGAGAGTTGAGAGTTTAAGAGTTGAGAGTAGTGAGGTGAGTAGAGAGTTTTTTTTAGAGAGTATTTTTCTCAAATTTTCATTAGGTAGTGAGAGTTGAGAATGAAGGCGGTTTTATAGAGTTTGGGATTTGTTTTTAAGGGTAAAATTGGGAAAATGAGGAGGAATGGTAGAATGGTATGGGGTTTAAAAGAAATGTAGGGGTAAATTAGAAGTGTTTGGAGGGTATTTGTGTAAGAAGGTTAAATGGGTTGTTTTATAACCCAAATGGGTTAGATCTTTCAATTCATTTAGGCTGAGTGTTAAGTGAAAGATAATAAATGGTGAAGATGAAGTGTAAGACAGTGATGGATGGGTTGAGCGTTTGGGGAGTAGTGTTTGGATTTGAGAGAATGAGGGGTGTAAGATGGTGGTTGATGATATTTTGGGAGGGTGTGAGAGATGATGCCATGTGTTAAAATGGGTAGAAATTAATGGTTGAGATGAATTAATGGGAGAGTATGAGTGTTTGATTTGAGAGGAGGGGTGTGGGTTTAGATTGTAGATGTGAGTTTTGTAGTAAATGATGATGGTAGATTAGGGAGAGGTATAGGCTAGGGGTGTGGGTAGATTAGATTTTTTTTTTAGAAAAAAGGTGATAGGTTGATGTGGGTAGATTATGGGGAGGTATAGGTTAGGGGTGTAGGTAGATGATGTTTAGAGAAAAGGTGATGGGATAGGTTGGGGATGAGGGAGGTGAGTTGGGGTAGTGACATATGTCCCACCTTGATAATTGTGATGATTGGTTGTGATATTGGGTTGAGTTGAGAATTGGGCTTGAGTAATGAGTTGGGCTTGAGTAGAGTGTTGGGTAGGTATAGTATTGGATTGGGCTTAGGTTGTGGGTCGAATATGAATAAATTTGAGTTGAATGGACTTGGGTAATGGGTAGAATAAGAATGGGTTTGGGGATTGAGTTGATTGGGCTTAGGTAATGGGTAGAATAAAAAATAGGTTTGGACTTATGTTGGATTGAGTTGATGAGTGTAGAAGGGTAATGAAGAATTGGGGTCCATGGGCCACGTGGGAAGCCTTAGGCTATTTATTTAAAGAAATAGAGGGCTTTTGGAGGTATGGGCTTTGAGGGCCCAATCCATTTTTTATTATCTTTTTGGGTATTTTGCGTCGAGGGCCCGATCAAATTTGAGTATCTATAAGCTGTAAATACGTGATTTTGTCATTACGACGGCCACATCTACTAAGGATTGGAGTCGTCACCATTCATATTGTAAGTGGGTGTGAATGGTTACCCGATGTGCGTTTTTTGAAAAATTGTTGTTTTGGCATTTAGTGACTCTCGATAGATAAGGTACGAATCAAATCTTGAGATTCGGGGTAAGCGGTTCGGTTGGAGAAAAGAGAAGATGTTAGGCACCCTTTTCTCCCCACCAAGTGGCGGTAACCTCAACCCAACTCGGTCATTTTAATTGAAAATACAAGAATAAAAACGAAGTACCACGTGTCGTGCGTTTGTACCCTAAATAGAGATTTACTTTCGGCTTGATTATACGATCATCCCATTAAAGGGAATGATCCTTATAAATATTTGCCTTGGGAGCCACTCATCCTAAGCCCATCTAAAACAAAATGAAGAGGAGAGGAGATAATAGAAGAAGGAGGAGAAGAGAGTAGAGAAGAAGAAAGGGGGGAGAGAGTGTACTTTGAACCCACCTTGATGCTTCAATATTTTCTTTTCTTTTCTTTCCTTCCTTCTTCTTCTTTGAGTCTTCTTGAATCCTTAGTAGAATATGAGAGTATGAGAATGAGAAGAGGTGATTAGAAAGAGTAAGGATTTTCTTTTTTTAGTAAGACTTGTTGTGAAGTTAATAAGAGATGATTGATATATTTGGTGAGAATTGGTGATAGTTGTTAGTAGTGAGAGTTGGGAATAGTAGTTGGTAGTGAGAGTTGGGGGTTTTTTTGGGAAGAGGAGGGGGGTTTTTATAGATGTTGGGAGGATATTTTAGGGGTATAATGGGATGAAGTGTGGGAGAGTAGAGAATGACATATGTTTTAAAGGTGGGGGTATGAAATTAGGAGTTGGGAAAGGGGTAATTATGTAATGAGGGTAAATGGGTTGTGTTTTTATCAAAATGGTTTGGATCTTACCCAAACCATTTGGGTGGAGTGTTTGGTGAGGTGGTTGATTGATTGAGTGGTGTTTGGTTTAAGAGAATGGAGGGTGTAAGAGGGTGGTTGGGAGGGTGAGGGAGATGGTGACATGTGGCAAGAAGTGTGGAAGTTGGGGATTTAGATTTAATTGATAGGAGAGATTGAATGTTTGACTTGAGAGGATGGGTGTAGGTTTAGGTTGTAGAGATGAGTTTATAGGAAATGATGATGGTAGATTAGGGGGAGGTATGATGATAATTGGTTAAGGGGAGGTGTGGGTTGATGGGTTTGATTTGAGAGAATAGGGGTTAGGAAATTATGAGGGTAGGTTAAGGGAGGGTGTAGGTTGATGTGTTTGATTTAAGAGAATGGAGGTTTATAGGGAGTAATGATGATAGGTCAGGGGAGGGTGTGGGTTGATGTGATTTTTTAGAGAAAATGTGATGAGTTGATGTGTGGGTAGATGAGATTTAATGGGAATAGGTAGTTGGATGAGGGAGGTGAGATGGGGTGATGACATGTGTCATATTTGATTATCAAGATGGTGATTTGTTGATGTGGGTAGTGGTTTGTGGGTTAAGATTATGGGTTGGATGTAAATTGTATATGGATAAGGGTTTGTGGGCTTTTTAGGGTATTGGGCTTGAGTTATGAAATGATTTTGGATTTTAGGAATTGGTTGGGAGTTGTCTTGGAAATGGTTATGAGGGTTTAGGTTGGTTTTAGATTTTAGGTGATGTGGGATCAAGTTTAAGTTATGGGGAAATGTGAGAGATTGATTTTGGAAGATTGAGGGTTTATGGGCCTTAGGTGGGCTAAGGGTCTTTTCGGATTTGAAAGTGGAGAGGTGGAGGGTATAGGAGGTGGTAGGCATCCCAAGTCTTGTTTTTTAATTTTATTTATTTTTTTTTTGAGATTTTTGAAATCATTGGTTTGATTAAAATGCCACGTGTTAGCAAATCAGACTTTTTACGCTCGTTGGAGAATTTCGTTGAAAATCGGATATTTCGGGATATAAGAGAGGGGCGGTGAAGGTTGGGAAGGTGTAGGGTATGTTAAATCCCTTTGATGGGCGCACAAAACCATTAGAAGGTCTCAAGGGTCTCGATTCGATCCAAATGCCATATTTTGATTGATTTGGGCCTTTGAGGCCCGTTGGCAATTTGAGAATTTTGTATTTTTGGGCCCTTTTTAAATTGGAGTGTCTACACTTGGTATCGGGTTAAGGTATGAGTAATGGATTGGTTAATAAAAAATAAATATGAATCCAGATTGGATTATGGGAGTAGGTATGGAATTACATTGGATTAAGGAAAATGTATGAGCATGTAAAACAATATGGGATGATGCATGTATGCGTGCATGCATGAAAAATATGCTAAGTGGCAATATGGGTTTTCAACTCTTAATTAAAATCAACTTGAGAAAATTTGGATTTTTCTAATGGGTTTGTGCAAATTGGGATGTCTATAGAATAGAAACAATGAGAATTCTAAAGACTGATAAAAGATTTAAGAAAATGATCTCTTACAAACTTTCGACTTTTTACATATATTATATGCTCATCATTAGAGATCCACAACAACCGTATGACGAGTTGTCGAATCAAACAATTGCAAAATAGGTGTCTATACATCAGTAAAAGTTGGTGTGGCAATAACAACTCTTTTTTATTTTTAAAACTTTCAAAAGTAAAAAAAATTATTTTTAAGTTATCCAAATGATGCCTTAAGTTAGTAAAAAAGTGTTTTTCATAAGAGTAGCGATGCATGATTTGGTTGGAGATGAACCATGTGCAAATGTAGAAAACGGCTTGCTTAGTAATCCAATGTGTTTTAAATTCCATCTAGAAAGTGCCACGTAGACACCGTTCTTATTCTAGGGGATAAAGAAACTTTACCTGATCTTAATTCTTTTCCGTATGCTATCTTATGGGCCGAAGCTGGGTTCGGCTTTTGAGCCCGGCCCATTTCAATTCTAATTCTAGGGTTTCGTCGTGCCTCTGGTTACCTATATATTAGGTCTCTTATTCGTGAGGCAGAGAGAGAGAGAGAGAGAGAGAGGCAGGTTTAGGGTTTTTCAGGAGTTCTCATAATCGTCTCTGAGCAAGATCACAGCCATGGCGATCGTCGCTCAACCAGAAGTTAAACTCTTCAACAGATGGTCCTTCGAAGATGTCGAGGTCAGTATCCTCACAAACCCTAATCTCTGTTTTTCGCTTCCTCATTCTCCATAATGTAGGTGATCTGTTTGTAAGAATCAAGTTCTGTTCTGTGAAGGTGAGATTCACACTTACTAGAAGCCATGATCTCGACACAAAACGTTTCTGGAGTCAAAAGGGATATCTACTGCAATATTATAGTTCATCTTATTTGTTGAAGATTTTCTATTGGATTTCGTTTTCTCAAATTTTATGCAAGTTGTCCTTTTCGATCATATGGAAGGAACAAAATCTCTAAATGTTGTTTTTTTCCTGATTAAATTGAATGACTGTTAGATCTGTTTGGAGGTTTGAATTGGAAGAATTATGATGTTGATGTTTTATTGATGTTTTATTTATGTTTTGTTATCTTTCTCTAATTTGATCCCGTTTTATACCAGATATGATTATTATGTGTCTTGTTTTTATGGGTTGGGTTGCGTTTTATGAGTTTTTTTTTTACCCAAATAAGCTTAAATAGTTGTTCTTAGGACTAACCATTGAGACTGCGTCTAACTTTAGAGCTCTAATAAGTTCTTAGTGAATTGTTATAATGTTTACAAGTATACAAGTAATTGTAGGTTACCCAATGTTTGATGTTTATTTTTCTGAAGAAGGGGTAAGGGTGAATAGAGGGGTATAAGTTACCAACTATCGTTAAGTCTTATTTTTTTGGGAATCTCGCCCTTTTGACACTCTTTCTGGAATTGGTTCTTAGGTTCTACGAAGATATGTTGAATCTTTGGATTAATTTGGTTAACAGATAACAATGCTAATCCTCTTTATGACAGCATTTCTTTGAAACCCTTTATGAAATTTATTTTTATATTCTATGAAAGTATATGTATCATTGCATTAATTTTCTTAATAGATAAGAGTTTCTGTGGGCATAATTTTTGTAGGGTCATAAAAAGTGGAGGTTTAATTGTTCTTTAATTAGGAAACTTAATTTTAATTTTGTACAAGTTGACAAATCATAGGCCATTGGACCATAGGAATGCCCCTATTAATTCAATAAAATTGTGGGATCTTGGAGCAGTAGTTCCAAAAGTATCTTGTCTCAATCATAATACAGGACTATTTTGATTATGGTGACGATTATCAGCCTTTTGGATGTCTCTATGATGTCTATTAGGGGGTGGATCATAGGCCAAGGATGTCAGTGAGTTAAGGAATATCTCCAATTTTGTGTACATGTGAATTGTTGGAGACAGTTGTGGGACTTTTGATGTCTTTATGATCTCTTGTTGCTCTTTGGAAATCAATGTCTTCAAAGGTGTTGGAGGCTTAAATTAAGGAAATGCATTTTTTCCTTCTAATTCCAACGCCTTATTCGTAGAGTTGATGAAAAAAGCTTTCACCTTAAGGCTATGTTTGGATTTAGAGAAGTGGAGAAGAGAAACCCATTAAGAGAAGAGAAGAGAAACTTAATTTCTCTCCACCATTTTTCGATTGACAAGAGATAACTTGGGACAACTTTGGAATTTTAAAATATCTTAAAAGGGATCTACGGACAGAGTTGGAATTATAAAATATTTTAAAAGGATTTCTCACCTTTTTTTGGAGAGAAAGAAAACTCACTATTTGGAGAGAAAGAAAACTCACTTTTTTCTCTCCTCTTCTCTCCCCACTTAACAATCCAAACAAGAGAAATTGAGAAAAACTCATTTATTTTCTCTTCTCTTCTCTCCATTTCTCTCAATCCAAACACATGGTAAGTGAGGCAAATGTATTTTTGGTTATTCTTATTATTCTGTTGGTTTTCTGTCTTCCCTATTTTTTTTTATCTTTCTATATGTCCCTAATAATCAGGATAAGGTGTAGAGGATGATGCACTTTAAGTATTGTATTTTGTATGAGAGGTTAAAATCTGGAATGTAGGAAGTATGAACATGGTTCTATTTTAATTTTTTTTTTCTTTTTGAACTTTGGACCTTGGAATTTGGATACTTAATTTTGGAATGTCAAAGTATGAATTTTTTCATTAATTTTTTATTCCTCATCTTTTAGATTCTCTCATCATTTGTTAGGATGTATGCTATTAATTTGCATATTTAATTATTTAATTCGTGCTTTTGCGGTTAATGCCTCAAGGCTTTGGTGGGTGAAGCGCAATGCCTCTCACCTTAGCGTTTAAAAACTGTGCAAAATTATGCCTACATCAATCTGATGAAGAAAGAAACTATTCTGAGTTGAAGGTAAAAGTAGTCAACTACAACCTATCAACAAAAAAAAAATAGTCAACTAGAGTAATGAAGTGTGTGAAGGGTCTAGTATGTCATTCACATTGATCTGTAAAGTATTCTCATTCTTTACCATGGATGTACAGAACATATTTTTCAGCTCATAGATATAGTTCATTGCTGCTTTTTTTATAATTATATATATGTTATCATTCAGAGATTTATAGCTTGATATGACATAATGTTCAACATGTAAAACTTAGTTTCATTTGTGTTAGCTCATGGAACCTGTTCATTACTAATGATTGTTGTAGTAGTTTCATCATCACCGTCATCATGTTTTGTGCAGGTTGGTGACATTTCTTTGGCAGATTACATTGGTGTCAGCACATCCAAGCACGCTACATATGTCCCACATACGGCTGGTAGGTACTCGGCCAAGAGATTCAGGAAGGCCCAATGCCCCATTGTGGAGAGGCTGACCAATTCCCTGATGATGCACGGACGCAACAACGGAAAGAAGCTGATGGCAGTCCGTATCATCAAGCATGCCATGGAGATCATTCATCTCCTCACAGATGCAAACCCAATTCAAATCATAGTGGATGCTGTGATCAACAGGTAGGCAAGTGCATTTTATCATCTACTTTATCATGTTTTTATATGCTTGTGACCTCATCCTTTGGTGTACCCTTGTGTGCAGTGGGCCAAGAGAAGATGCCACAAGAATTGGTTCAGCGGGTGTTGTTAGGCGTCAAGCTGTTGATATTTCTCCTTTGAGGCGTGTCAATCAGGCAATTTATCTTCTTACAACAGGCGCTCGTGAGAGTTCGTTCAGGAATATTAAGACCATAGCTGAGTGCTTGGCTGATGAGTTGATCAATGCTGCCAAGGGATCTTCCAACAGGTAAAAAAAATGCAATTTTTTTTACCACTGAAGGTTATTTACTCTGGTCATTCTATCTGAAGCTTCAAAGGATTTGTTCTTAAATTCACATTTTAATATTTATTTTGCATTGCAGTTATGCCATTAAGAAGAAAGACGAGATTGAGCGTGTTGCAAAGGCCAACCGATAAGAGATAATCACAGTAGGTTTTATCAAGGAACTAATAGTAAGAGAGTTTTGTCCTTCTCATCTTTTAAGCTCTAATCGGTTAGTAATTTGAGAGTTTTCATGATAATGAACATTTTCCAGCTTTGTTGGTAGTATTGTTCTTTTGCTAGTATCATACTTATTTTTTTATTGGGTATTTTGTAGAAGTTTTCAACTATAAGGTATGGTTTATTTGGTTGATTAGTGACTTTTCATCGCCATATATCGATATGATATGCTTAATGCTCGCTACCACTTGATTTGTTGGGACAATACATCAGGACTACTTATATGAGGATGCAGTACGTCAGGACTATAGTAACAAAAAAACTGTTTAAACTTGTCTTCTTCAATAAACACATTCTTACATTTTAAATTCTTTTTTTAATAAAGTTTTAAAGGCAATTTTATTTATTTATTTATTTATTTTTATTTTATTTATTTTATTTTTTACGTTTTAAACATGCTTTTTTAAAATTATAAATATAATAAAAACCCATATTTTTGTGTCCATGATTAATTTCTATAGCCTTATGGTTATTTGTATTTTGATTCATAATTGTTGTTTAATGTGAGATTTGATGATATTATCTTAATGCTGTGATTTTTTTTAAGTTTTTCAACGTCTTATTATGCTCAAAAGGTTATTCACCAAGAGCATCTCCAACTGGTCTTTATATCTATGTATAGGGGGGAGTTCTTTTGACAAAATCCTAGACAACATTCTAGACAAAGCATTTGGTCTTATATGGGTTAAAAATTTCAGAATGGGTTGCTTTTTTGTGAGGATGATCTTTATGATGAGAAAATCATCATCACAAAAAATCAGCCAATTCTGAAATTTCTAACCCTACTTTGTAAGATGAAGAATTGTGAACTGTTAATTTTTACTGTTTGTTTGTAATCACTCTTCATGGGATTAGAAATTTAGAATTGGTTGATTTTTTGTGAGGATGATCCACTGACTATAGAGATCATCATCACAAAGAATCAGTCCATTCCAAAACTAGAAAATAAATTCAAATCCATTGTTGAGAGAATATTTAAACAAATCATACTAAACCAAAGTTTACATTAATATTAATTAAATAAAAGTCATAATAAGATGAAATAAAAGAAAATCTATAATAAGTATAAAAATGTTTATATATTAGTGTTTAGCATTGGGTTTGGGTTGAGTTGGATTGCTCGTATTCTCAATTCGAGCTCAACCTATGAGATATTCCTACCCAGGCTCCACTCATCTTCTACATAGCTCAGTCTTGCTCGTCTAAGTTACAGCCCAATAATGCATCAATAATGCATAGATGTTCAATAGTATTTATTTATTTATTTTTTACTCAAGAATGTATTGGAAACTTAGAATAAATGTACATCATACATTTTTTTGGGACATAATTCTAATATATATATATATATATTATCTTTTATGTTTATCGTTTTTTTTTTTTTATTTAGTTTCTTTCCCATTGGTTTTTTATTTGTTTTCCGAAATTTTCCCTTGCCTTTTTAAGCCCAGTATTCGGACTTGGTGAGTATGGTCAGGACAACAAAACTGAGGATGCAGTGGTGGTACAGGCGATACACCATATGAAACAGATTTCTTTTAGTTTTGCTAGTCCTCACTTTTTTCCCAGCATAACCATACTCACCTTACCAACCATGGCATTAAAGGTAAGAGAACAACAGTTTGCCAAGTCGGGAGTTTGAGTAGAGAATGTTGGAAAATCCCAACATTTAAAAATTTGAAAAAAAATATAAAAATTGGGTTGGTTTTCATGTTATATCATCAAATTCCATATTAAACTGCATTAATAAAACACACAATCCTGGAAAAGGTCATACATTGATGGTGGGTTACAACGCATTCAAGATTGATATTGTAAAAAAAAAAAAAGAGAAATAATAATCATGAATCCAAATTATGATTCATCAAATAATCAAAATCATGAAATTTATTGTCATCCACAATTTTTGATCTTTCATTGGTTAAATTTGGTCACCACTGTTTCACCTAGGTCTTCTGTTAATTGAGTATCAACCTCGGAATTTATTATTGAGGTCAGGATTAAATTGATCTAAGAAAAATGTCAGATCTTTTAGTAAGTCATTGAAATTCAAGGCCATACGTTACTACTTACTAGAGTTTTAATGTCATCTTTCTTTTCGTTGAGCTTTTTCAGCAAGTCATTGAATTTGGTGATTATGCACGGAACATCCCCTAGACTATTATCATTATTTTACGTAACTAATGGCATAAAATTAAGGGAAAATTACTTAAAGGACTTTGGCAGAGGGATTTCTTTCTAATTAGTCCTCGAATTTTGCATGATAGCTTAGAGGACATTTAGTAAACCTTTTCTATCTTAATGGTCACTCATTAATGGGGACTGACTGTTTTATTTATTTATTATTGAGGTCACCACTTTTTATTTATTGTTGAACTCAACGCTATTTATTTATTATTGAACTAGATAATAAATAAATTGATGAACTCGACATTGGTAAAATCCATCCATTTTCGATTTTTGAATTTTTTCGACTAAATTACCTTGAAAGATCAACTAAAAACTTGAGATAACGACTTCTTTAGATAGTTTCAACTCAAAAGAACCATTCTTGATCGATTTTCACCAAAAAACTAAGAAACAAAAAGTGAAAAAACCTTGTATTTTACATACATCTTCAAAATGTTTGGAAACACTCTTGAAAATGACTGCGACTTCATTACCTTTTTCAATAGAATGAAGTCGTCGAAACTCGATTGGGATACAAAAATCCAATTTTTTTTTGGATAAAAACGATGACTTAGGACGATTAGGGCATTCATTTGTGAGAAATGTTGGAGATGAGGTCCAGGGACCATAAAGAAAGAAATTTTTTTACTAAATGGACTATTAGGATACTGTCCAAAACTTAGAGATTCTTTAGAAAGAAGTCCCTTTGCCAAGGCCCTTTAAGTAATTTAAAAAAAAAATCATAATACTTGATGGTATAACATTGAATATTTGTGTTCTAGTTGAGAATCACATAGAAGATTAATGGTGGTAGAGTCGATCATTGTCATGACTCGGGTTGGCAGCAAGAATTTTATTTTATTTCCTCATTTAAATTTATATAATGAACTGTGTCCTATCGTTCTATTATTCTCTCTATAAATGTCATTTTGAAATTTTGATAGACCTGTTTCGATTTTAACAATCTTCTACATGAGCCAAAGAATTAATTTTTATTTATAAATATTCCAAAACCTTTTTAAATAATCCAATATTCAAGTCTAAGTATAGTTGGTCTTATTAAGTGCGTGTTTGGTAACACTTCTGAAGTTTGAATGGTGGTGATCCAACTTTAAAATTCAGATTTCAGAAGCTCTATTGCCGTTTGTTTCAATTCCAATTTCAGAATTAAGTATCAAAATTCAGAAGTTTTGGTTCAACAATGGGGAGACGCTTGATGAAATTTCTGAATTTTGAATTTATTTTTTATTTCTAAAGTACCCTCCTCAAAACACTGATTTCTATCCCTTATTCTTTCTTTATACAAACCCTAATACTCTTATTTTTAACTTTTCTGCCTCTCTTTCCTCTACAACAATGTTGTCAAGGTCTCTCCCCTCTCTCTCGTTTTATATTTGAAAACCCTATATTTTTCACTCCGAAATTAACACAATAAGATCTCTTTTTTTTTTTTATTATCTCTGATCTATCATTTTTATCCATTAATAATTTCGATCATATGCTTGTAATTTAAAATTTTCTAGGGTTTTTTGAGTGTATGGGATTTAGGTTTTGCTAATTTTGGTGTTTCAAGAAAAAAACGATTGAGATTATTAGTAATCTTGGTCTTGGATGATTTTTAAAATCATAGGATATTAGTGCCTATTCTAAGAATAACTTAGAATTATCTATTCTATGGATGATGAACAGGTGATTAGGTAGTTCGCAATTTATTATAATTACAAATGGCTAATATTATCAAAATGTCCATTATGTTTTAAAATTCTATTTGTAACCAGAAACTTTTAAAAATGACAAACAAACAACTTTTCTAGAACTAGATTTTAGATTCCAGATTTCAGATTTCAAACTTCATATGTATTACCAAATATACTCTTAGTTATTATAGTCTTAAAATTTTTCTTGTTTTGATGAGTTCACCTTGGTTATATATCATTCCACAAGGAGTCATGATGATCTGATGCCCCCTTCGACACATACCTTTTTATGCCCCATCACAGAATCGTAGATCATTTGTCTCGGGATACACAAAAAAGATTTATGATTATATGTAACCCTAGGTAAATGATCTACGGTTGGGAAGGGGGGTAAAAGTCCCCTCGATCCGCGAGTACAAATCCACTTTTTCTTTTTTAGGAAGTCGCCACCTAATTTTATGGTCTAGGAACAAAAAATGACTCTAAATAGACAAGAAACACAGAATTACGAAGAAATTGTGGGTACAGAGATCAAATTACTAGATTGAAAGGTGTTAGACACCAATCTCGTCGGGAGAAAGTCGGTTTCTAGTCTTCTCAAAGATTTACATTGCAAAATAGCTTAAATTTAAAATAAATAAATAAAATTACCTTTGTTTTTACTTGAGTGATTGCGACGATCTGCTCCCTTAGAAACTTGCGGTAAGTATTCCTTATATGAATCTTCTCAATTTGTCTTTACTTCTAGATTTGTTTCCAATATTTGAGATGAGACTTTCTTCTTCTAAATCTAGATGTTTTTATGATTTTTTTTTGATGTTTTTGAGTATTTTTAAGTTGAAAATTAAGGCTTGTGGGTTAGGCATTGACTTGGGGGCTCCAGATTTAAGGTTTTGGAAAGGTGTTGGAGAGTTTTTGATATTTGTTTTCTAGGATTTCTCAAAACCTTCAAAATTAGGTGGTGGAGGCACTTTTTAAAGAGTTTTATTAATATGATTAGGTCTCTTAGAGATATGATCTATCTTTAACTAATCCGTCAAGTAGTTTATATTAGTTTTCAATTGTTTTATTTGAATTTTAAAATTTGAATTTTTGACTTATGTTGAATGAGTTTTTTATTTATTATTATTATTATTTTTTAAAATTTTTTGAGAACCCCCCAATAGAAGGTTCCTTATTAAATTCTTTGGAATCCCCGATGGAGGGTTTTTTATTAAATATCAGGTGGGCCCCACTTGAATAAATGGTTACCATTTAAAATTTGGCCCGTGGTCTTAATTAATTGAATTTATTTGTTCAAAAATTTTAATTTGATTTATTAAGATTTCACTTTACGTTAATTAATATTTTAATTATTAATTTTAGATTTTTGAATTTCAGGGTTCGAAAACTACTATTTTACCATCAAAGATGACTTTTGAATTAGAATGTCAGTTTTTGATGTTTCTAAATGTTTTAGAATCAATTTTTTATAAGAAATTCAATGAGAGTATTGGTTTGTTTTACTTATGGGGTTTTGATGTGAAATAATTGTGGATCCTAAGGGGCATTTTGATAATTTTATCGAATTTTGTGAAAATTGACGAAACAATTTATTTGATTTTAATTTGTTATTTTATATGTTCGAAAAGATTTTCTTAAGTGTATTATAACTTCTAGGGATGTTCTGGTGTTAGGGGTATTTTGATATTTAATTATTTTTTTTAGATGATTTTTCTTGTAAAGCTTTTTTGTCTTAAAATGATGATTTTTATATTTTTGGTCATATTTTCCTAGCATAGTGTAGTTTCTTAACCTTGGAAACACATCTGGTAACAAATAATTAACTTAAGCATATTCATCTATCATCGAGAATCGTCGCAATCAAGTTGATGAGTTGATTAATCAGGCGAGTGCAAAATAGAGTGTCTACAGATGCCCCTCTTTGGCAAAGGGTTGAAGCAAACTAGATAGCAAATCTACTTTGGTAAATAGTCCGATATCTGAATTTTAAAGTTAGTGACAACTTATTTTGCAGTCTGATTTAGCAATTTGTCGAGCCGTTCAAATATCTAAGAGTAAAGCTCTCCCCGAACTAAAAGTTGTCAGGTCTTCAAGTGTGAGCTCTCGTTGCTAGTGTTAGATGGTTGAATTTCAAAAAATTCTCCTTGACTAATGCAAATGTAATAAACATGCACGTGTGTGTAATAATATAATGATGATTTTGAAAAGGCGCGCCTCTTTTTTGAGTAGTCATGATGGGAGGATGATGAATTTCAAAATGAAAAATTGAGTAAGATGATAGAGCAAAAAAAACTTAAGAAAAATATGGGTAAAGTCCGTAGACACCCCATTTTCGCATTCGCCTGATTAATCAACTCGTCAACCCGATTGCAATGGTTCCCAATAATGGATGTTTATTCCAATGCTTTATTTGTTAATAGATATGTTTCAGAAATTCGGATGAGGTATCTTACACTAACAAAACTTTAGAAACCACGCTATGCTAGAAAAATATAACCCAAAAAATATAGAAATCATCATTTTTCAGTCAAAAGAAGCTTCACGATAAAAATCACTAAAAAATGATCAAATTATCAAAATACCCCTAACATAAAACAACAAATCGAAATCAAATAAATTATTTCACCAATTTTCACAAAATTTGACAAAATTATGAAAATGCCCCTCATAAAGTTCACAACCATTTCGCACAAAAAATTTCATAAATGATACAAACTAATATTCCCATTGAATTCCTTACAAAAATTCGATTCTAAAACATCCTAAAACATAAAAAACTGACTTAAAATGGAAAAAGTCATCTTTGAGGGCAAAACGGTAATTTTACAATTTTAATAATTAAACATTCTGAAATTAATAATTAAAACATTAATTAATATAAAGTGAAATCCTAATTAAAATTAAAATCAATCAAGTAAAACTAAAGTCAAAATCTTAAAAGTCAATCAAGTAAGACTAAAGTCAAAATCTTAAAATCAATCAAGTAAGACTAAAGTCAAAATTAAAGTCAATCAAGTAAGACTAAAGTCAAAATCTTAAAGTCAATCAAGTAAGACTAAAGTCAAAATCTCAGTCAATTAAGTGAGATTAAAAGTCAAAACCCTAATAGAATTCTAATTAAACATTAATTCTATTTAAAACAATTCTTATTAAAATATAACTTTATTTAAAACAATTCTAATTAAAATATAACTCTACCTAAAATAATTATAATTAAACAATAACTCTTTCTAAAAGAATTATAATTAAACACTAACTCTATCAAAATAAGCACTTAAAAAAAATCTATAAATAGGGGTCCCTACAACCTATTTTCGTATCAAAAAATAAATCCTAGAAAAAGTAGGTCAAAAAACTTTCCTAGCCTCCCCAAAATCCTAATTTTGAAGCCCCAACTCCTTACCTAATATCCTTACCCCAACTTTAGCTCAGAAAACACTTAGTACCCTTCCAAAACTCCCTAGAAATTCATAAAAAATTAAAAAAATTTGGAAGGAGATACTTTATTTTGGAGATCCGAAACAAATTCGATGACAAAACGAAGCGAGGAGTGCTGTACGAAGAACTATTCTACCAGATCTGAGGGAATAAGACCGTTGTCTTCGTAAAGATAAGATTTTAATTTTTTTTATTGATTAGGTCTTTTTAGCAATGTAGTCCTATTTGGGAATTAGTAGAAATTGACGATTGTCGGGCGGGGTTGGTGCCTAACACCTTCCAATCCCTAATGTGATCCCCGAGCTCAGTTATTTTTAAGTAGATTAGTTATTTTTATCTGTTTAGAGTCAATGTTCGGTTCTTAGACCGCAATAACTAGATGGCGACTCCCAAACCTCAAAGGCCAAAAGCGGATCCGCGCACTCCGCGGATCGAGGGCGCTTTCAGTGGCGAGTCCACTGGGGACATTTGAGGATCAGACTTGAAAAACCCCAAGTATGGGAACATTGCCGATGCTCTTTTTTTATATTTGATTTTTAGTTAATTTATTTTTATTATTTGTTTATCAGTTTTTTTATTTATTATATTTGTTGGTCCAATCATTAATTATTCGGTTCGATTTTGGGTACATTAACTTGGCATATTATTATTATTTTTTTACTTATAGTTCAATCGAGAGTCACTTAGGATGACTTTAAATAATGTTAAATTTCAAAGGATAATTTTATTGAGGATGGAATAACGAAACAAAGGGGATCTTTTATTTATTGTTATTTTTTTTCCTAAGTTATTCTTCCTTTTTGGTATGTCAATCTATTTTTGGATAACAAAAGATTAAAAAAAAAAAAAAAAAAAAAAAACATGTTTGATCTGTTATTTGGCAATGTTTTTTTTTTAAAAGAAGAAAATATTTTTATTTGTTTTTTGCTTATTATTTTTATTTAGGTGTTCAGTTTTTTTTTTAATTGGCAAGTTTTATTGTCTGTTGACAGCAAACAAAAAACAATATAAAAAAAAACACAAAAAAAGGGAAAAAGTTTTTGAGGTTCTGTTAACAGCAAGCAGAAAAAAAAAAAAACAGCAAAAAAAAAAGTATAAAAAAAATAAAAAAAAGATAAAAAACAAAATTTCTTATTGTTGTGTGCTGTTAGCAACAATAACAGCTTATGGTTTTAAGTTGATGTGTGGTGTGTGTGAGTAAAAATTGGATTTTAATTCTCACATCTTCATCTTCTCAAGACATTTTATACCCAGTCCCATCGTCTTCAACAGAGAACGATCTGTTGAATCTCTCGGGCTAAACGGTCTCCACTCTCTTCTTAACACCCCAGACCCACGTCCTCTCACCAGCAACCTTCCTGTTTCTTCCTCCCTCTCTCCCTAATGCACCAACGTCCCTACGTCTCTGCCTTTCTCCATCTCCTTCTTTTCCACTTGATCCTTCGAATTTTTAGTTCACTATCTATTTTAGACAGCAAACAAAAAAGAAGAAAGAAAGAAAGAGAAGAGAGAAGAAGAGCGAAGAGGAACTCACCTGGCTGCTCTCTCTAAGCTCTGTATTCTCTCCACGTTTCAGTAGCTCTCCACCTCTTCATCATGTCCTCTTTTCAACCATTGAAACCACGGCAAGAGGTCCCCTTTCAATGCTCAAAACAACAGCTCTCCACTACTTCACCACGTTTTACTCGTCCAACTTCACCACGTTTTACTCATCCATTAATACCATTCACCTAGTGGTTTCAGTTCCCGTTTAACGTCCTCACAGCAGCCCCTTTCCTTCCCTATTTAAACCTTCTAGTAATAGCCCTTTCTCTCTCAGTCTCTCTCCCTCTCCCTCTCCCTCTCCCTCTCCCTCTCTCTGAATTGAACTGTTAAGGGATCTCGTTTCGAAAATCAGAAGGTTCGGGTGTTTGGTTGGATGTACATCATACCACTTCGTTGTCAAGCTTTTGTGCACATAGAATGTTTCGTTATTAAATATTGTAGCATAGCTGCTAATGGTCTCATCCCTCCTGGCTTTTTAGGATATTGTAATGAGTCAGAAAGTGGCCAATCAAGGCTTTATTATAGTGTGATATATTTAAGGCTTTGTGTGCTTGGAATGGTAGCAAATTGTTTTTTTTTTGTAAAAAAAGCTCATGAGGTGTGCTGGTAAAAAAAAATTGTTTTATAAAGTTTTATTAATGCCTGGGCCCTGGCATGCTAGTTGAATTTTCATCACAAAACTCACTATTTTATAAAATTTGTTATTTAAAAGATATAGTTTTATATGGTCCCACATATGTGAGAAATAAAAAGGGAGAACTTGGCAGCAATGTTTTCTAGTGGGATGTTGAGAATAATGTTATTGTTTTAAGTTCACTATTGGCACACCAATTTTTTATGTGTAGCATCACGTCATGATGTTGGTTACTACTTTAGTTGATTGTGAATTTATATATTGGTGTGGTGGTAGAGTTTTTTTTTTTTTTAGATTGTGTTTTTAGGTCTTTTGTAATAATTAGCAATAGTTTTTTTTTTCTAAATTAAAAAAAAAAATCAATCAATTTGTTTAAAAAATAAAAAAAAATAAAAATTTCATCATTCCTCATCTCAACAATTCAATATTCTATCCTCAATTCCATATCATTTGAGAATCTTGATTAATTTAGGGTTATCCAAAACGATCATCGATTGGACCATAATAAAAAAAAAAGGTCTTTATTCTAGTTCATTTTTTTAATAAAAAAAGTTAGGGTGAATTTTTTTAGGTGAGTCAACTTAGGTGACCTCATCCTCCCTCACGAGAGGAGCTAATTGTATGCTACTTATTTGAGTGATTTTTACCATAATGTGTTGCTGTGATACCTCAATTCTCAATGTAACGAGTCGAGTTGACTCATTTAAAGTTATTGGTTTCATACAATTTATTGGTTCTCATATATTCTCTCGATATAATATAATGATGCTCTATGTGATATTTTTTCATGTTAGATGATGTTGAATATTATGAGGTGAGTTAACTCAATAAATTCACATTTGAATAGGTCACGTACTACATTAGGGTGCATGGTTTCCTTTTGATACCCGATTGATGTGATCATATCCCTTGGATATATTGATTGATTGAACCATTGAGTCTAACATGTTGATTGCATAATTCTAATTAATTGATTGGCTTGGATTGATTGATTGATTTTAATTTCTTCTGATTAGCATGCTATGACTTTTGATAATCTTTTGATATTTGCATTTGTTATGATTGTAGCCCATTGATGATCTGATTTGGTCCATTGGCCCATTTGTTTGAAAAAGGCCCCGGGCACACCCTACCCTGTTTGGCACACACCACTTGCACGTTTACTGTTTTGCACACTTGCATGTCCTAATATAGCCAACGTGGCACTAGTGCGTGGTTCGATCTTTTCGAAGATGCTACGTCATGCATGAAAATCATAACTCCAGTCACGTACCTTAGGGTATATTAAATTGGGGCATCGGTACCGTTTGATCAGGTGACTCTGAAAGGTATATGATGCACTTAGACTGGAGCGACCTGAGCCTTTGACTTATTGTGAGCCACACGGTCACATGTCCCGTTTGCCAACATAGTACTAGTACATGGTCGGTCCCCTCGTGGGATGCCAAACCATTTATGAAAGCTACAACTCTTGACTCGCACTCATAAGTATATCAAAGATGATCCAAGTACATCAGTTGCACTTCTTGGTCAAAATCAGTGCCTAAGCGAGATCCTACTACGGTATTAGGAGGATATAGCACATCTATTCTAGAAAAGAGGTGATTTAAGAGTGCTTTTACTCAAGCATCGCGCGCTACCTCTGATTTGGGGATTAAACTGGTTGCTTTTGGCTTCAAAGAAGTGAGTTGAAATTTTAGATTATCACCTATATGATATATCAAACCAAGTCACTGTAGACACCCCATTTTTGCACTCGCCTGATTAATCAACTCGTCAATCCGATTGCAATGATTCCCAATGATGGATGTGTATTCCATTGCTTTATTTTGTTACCAGATGTGTTTAAGAAATCCGGATGAGGTATCTCGAATTGACAAAACCTTAGAAACCACGCTACGCTAGGAAAATACGACCCCAGAAACATAGAAATTATCATCTTGCAGACCAAAAAGAAACTTTACGATAAAAATCACTAAAAAATTATCAAATTACCAAAATACCCCTAACCTGAAAATAACCCTAGAGCCTACGTTACGCTTAGAAAAACTCTCTCGAACACATAAAATAACAAATCGGAACCAAATAAATCATTTCACCAATTTTAAAAGAATTTGACAAAATTACGAAAATGCCCCTCATAAAGTTCATGATCATTTCACACAAAAAATTTCATAAATGACACAAACTAATATTTCCAGTGAATTCCTTACGAAAAATCGATTCTAAAACATCCTAGAACATTAAAAACCGACTTGAAACCTGAAAAGTCCTCTCCGGGGGCAAAACTGTAATTTCACAATTTTCATAATTAAAAAATTCGAAATTAATAAATAAAATATTAAATAATTAAAGTGAAACATTGATGAAGTTAATTTAAAATTTTGAACCTAAAAAATCGATCAATCGGACTTTCGGGTAAAATTGTTGAGGGTTCGTGGGATATTTCTTTAAAGACCCCTCCATTTGGGGGTCCAAAGAATTAAAGAAATAATGGAAGGGGGTTCTCCAAAAATTTAAAGTCAATCAAGCAAGACTGTAGTCAAAGTATTAAAGTCAATCAAGTGAGACTAAAGTCAAAATTAAAGTCAATTAAGCAAGACTGAAGTCAAAATATTAAAAATCAATCAATTAAGACTAAAGTCAAAACATTAAAAGTCAATCAAATAAGACCAAAAGTCATAATAGAATTCTAATTAAATAATAACTCTATCTAATAGAGTTCTAACTTAAAAACAATTCTACCTAAAACAATTTTAATTAAAACACAATTCTACCTAAAATAATTTTAATTAAAACACAACTCTAATTAAAAGATCTCTAATTAAACACTAACTCTATCCAAATCAACCCCTAAAAACATCTATAAATATAGGTGCTCACACCCTATTTTCATATCAAATCATAAACCCTAAGAGAAGTAGGTCTAGAAGCTCCCCTAGCCCCCCATAAACCCTAGTTTTGGAGTCCCAACTCCTTACCTAACATCACCCCTTCAATTTTAGTCTAGAAAACACTTAAAAGCCCTCCAAAAACACCCCCAAATCCGTAACAAACTTGAAGAGTTCAGATTCAGAAACAAGGAGATACCTTGATCTAGGAGATTCGAAGTCAAATCCGGAGACAGAACGAAGCAAGGGAGTACGGTACAAGGAGCTCTTTTGTCAGATCTGAGGGAACCAAGTCCTTGCCATCGGAAAGGTAAATTTTTATTTTTATTTATTTTTATCTAGGTTTTAGCAATGTGATATATTTGGGAAGTTAGTAGAGACCGGCTTTGGCCGGGCGGGGTTGGTGCCTAACACCTTCCAACCCCGTAACTTGATCCCCGAATTCAGATTTTTATGGTAGATTAGTTCTTTTTATCCATGTTAGAGTCAGTTTGGTTCCTAGACCACAATAACTAGGTGGTGACTCCCAAACCTCAAGGGTCAAAAGCGGATCCGCGCACCCCGCGGATTGAGGGCGCTTTCAGTCACCACGTACTGTCTGATTGAATATGCTCGAGAGGTATATAGGTGTATTTGGGCAAGGGTGGCCAGATAAAAATGCATTGCACGTAATAAGCTTAGAGTCTAGAAACTTCCCCTATAGGTCACGACTCGAACTATCGTGGGTGTTCCCGGGTTGTTTATTGAATGAGACCTTGTGAATGATGAATGTATGTGAATGTATGAGATCAGAATGTATGGTTGTCCTCAAAGATTAAAGTTTTTGTTTTACCTGATTAAAATAGGTGCACCGACTCAATAAAGAATCCATTTTTGGTAATGATTCATAATGACCCAGTCCATCTCGATCTAACGATCATTATGAGCCGATCTATTTGAATCAAAATGAAATTCAAAATTTTTTCTAATTCGGATTTTTTAATCCATTTTAAAGAAAAAAAATGTTTTCTAGAAGTAAAATATTTTCCAAAAGAGAAATGCTTTCCAAAAGTAAAATATTTTCCAGAAGAATAAGATTTTCCAAAAGGAAATGCTTTCCCAAAAAAGTTTTCTAAAAGAAAATGTTTTCCCCCAAAAAAAAAAAAAAGAAAAGGAAAAAAAATATTTTTCAAAAAAAAAAAATGATTTACAAAAGATTTATTTTTGTATGAAAAATTATTGAAATATTTTTCAAGAGTGTAATATAATTATTTTCCTTCTGAATAATCATTACATTAATGAATTGTTTAATGGATTGGTGCACAGAACTTAATAAAATCTCAGGGTTCATTTAAAATATTATTAAGGGGTAACACTAAAGTTGATTAAATTCACATTCGATTAGGATTCAGGATTATCATTGCACCTAAACTCAATCGTCCACCTGGTTAGAGTTGTAAGTCCAGTTGGTTAGAACAAACGTCAATACCAAGTTAACAGTTAGAAATAGCCTCAAAATTTCTCAATATCGCCCAGTTATTCCTTGAAGATCATCGTGCCTCAATCCTGTTGGTTGTAGGCAATGTCTCAATCCTCAGTCCTAATCAAGCCCGTTGTGGGTAAGTATCTTGAGTTTTCATGAGTCATTTGAGTTAGCTCGAGTCCAATCAATCCAGCAAGGGCATGTTTTCTTTAATTTGAGTCTACTCTTTTCTTGTTGGGTTGAGTTAGAGGTGTTTGTCGTCCCATCTGAAATTGATTGGATAAAAGAAATTTTTGAATACCTTGAGCTCATTAACGGATTAACTAATAATTTAACTTCAAGGAAAGATTTCTTTCCTAAACAAGAAGATAAGGGTTAGGCTCAACTTTTAATCGAGAAAGCAAAGGTCATTGACCTCGGAACAGAAAATAATTTGTAAAGAGATTCAAATAGAAACCCTCCTATCCCTAGAGAAACATGAGGGGATAATGAATTTACTCAGAAATTTCAACAGACTTGTTCGTATGGTCTGATGAGGATATGTTAGGTGCAAGCTTGGGTGTTATTCAACACGGAATAGATACTCGCCCGATGAGATGAAAATTTTGATAGAGATGTTATAAAATGTATCAGTACTATCCTCACTGCATCTTGAGTTGCAAATCACGTATTATCAGTCGATATAAGGGTATCTTTTGAACTGATCTCTGATAATTGGTTGTACTTCAAAGCTTAAGTCATTACTCTATGTTCAAAGTTCAAGATCCGCCATCACAAATCATCCCCTTACCATCCTTAAATTAATGGAGCGGTTAAAACAACCAATAAGAATCTGAAGACAATCATGAGGAAAATGTGTCAATCACATCGAGATTGGTCAGAAAAATTGTCATTTGCACTGTGGGCATACCGAACTTCAATTCGATCTTCCACTAAAGTTACTCCTTACTCCCTAGTGTATGATATGGAAGCCGTCTCACCAGTTGAAATGGAGATCCCGTATATCAAGGACTTGATGGAAAGTCAATTTTTAGAAACAAACTATGTCCGACATCAGTATAAACTAAACCTGACTGAAGAAAACAATCTAAAAGCTTTGTACCACGTACATGCCTATCAAAGAAGAGTCGCCTGTGCATGCATTTGACAAGAAGATCAAGACTTGACACTTGCAAGTCGAGGATTTAATATTTAAAGAAAATCGGGCTCCTATCTTTAACCCTAGAGAGAAGTTCAAACCAAATTGGGGAGGTCTGTTCATCATCAAAGAAATATTACCGGGAAAAGCTGTCAGACTTCAAGATCATGATGAAATCGAATTACCAGAACTAACCAACCTTGACCAGATCAAGCGGTACTACATTTAAGGAGGCCATCTTCGACCGAAGTAATTTCTTGTTACCCAGTTCAATATCTCCTTTCTCAACCTTTTGCAGTCTTTTTCTAAAAAATAAAGAAAAAAATACCTTTTCTTTCTCAGCCTGATCACTTAACCCAGGGGAGGGAAAATTCGAACTACGTCTTGGTCTGATCCCAAAATTTTGGGGTATGTAGGCAACCTAAGAAGTTACTTCAGGCCCGACCACATAAAAAAAAATAGATTCCTCAACAAAGAAAAAATTCTAAGAAGAAAAAATTCAAAAGAAAAAGAAATATCATCCAAAATGGGGAAGGAAATTCAAGGAAAAAGAAAATAATTTAAAAGAAAATGCCACACAAGGGACATTCAGGTTTTTGAGCCTTACAATTCCTTTCTTTTTGTACCCAGTTCTAAGCTTACCCATGAAAGTCCTCCTAAGTATCGTGCGAAAAAGTTAAGGAAGGTAGTAAAGCATGATCAGACAGTAACTCTAGAAGTTCAGAAGGAAAAAAAAAGTCTGTTAAGTTGAAAATCTTAAAAGGGTGGCTTAGGCAAAAATTAAGGCAAGCTCGCAAGATTAAAAATTTGAAAGGATGACCTTGGTAACAATCAGCGCAAATAAAAGAGAAAAAAATTATAAGCTTGCTAGATCGAAAACCTAAAAAGGTGATCTAGCCAAAAGTTAGAGCATGCTCGCTAAATTGAAAACTTGAAAAGGTAATCTAGGCAAAACTTAGAGCAATAAAAAACTAAAAGAAAATCTCCGTTGAGTTGAGACGCTGAAAAGGCGATCCGAGCCGAAAATCTCCAAGTTTCAATACTCAGTTTGAACTAAATATAGACTTAGTGGATACAAGTATTTCGTCTATGATTGATCTGAAGAGTTTCATGTCCCTAAGCGAACCGACGGGGAGAAATAAAAAAAATTATGATGAATTCAGAAAGAAATATTTTGTTCCAATTTCTTTGAGCCTAACTCAAAATCTTCAATATAAAAAGTTAAACCCTTATTACGCTTGCGGAAATCAAGGATTTTAAACTTTCATAACAATGACACTTCTTTTTTTTAAAGAGTACAGTTTCCCCCCTTACACTAGAGGCATTCATTTTCAAATTATGTTCAATTATCCCCAGTGTAATGTTCCCTATTAAACTAGGGGCATTTTGGTTATGAAGCCTGGTCAATTTCAACCCTGAAGGATAAGGTTAACTTTGAATTAAAGGTTACCCTCTTGATAGCAATTTTGAAAACTCCTAAGATTCAAAGTGAGTTAAAATGTTTACCGGACCTTCATAAAATTCAATTTTTTATTTAAAAAAAAATCAAATGCGGTGTAAATCCCCTATTTATTCCCAAAAAATTAGTTTATTACTCTTTCACCTTGGGCAGGTAGAGTAGGACTCCCAAAAAGTTTAGTTCATTACTCTTTCACTCCGAGTAGGTAGAGTAGAACTTCCTAAAAATTAGTTCATTACTCTTTCACTCCGAGCAGGTGGAGTAGAAGTTCAAAAAAAAAAAAAAATAGTTCATTACTCTTTCATCCTGAGCAGGTAGAGTAGGACTCCCAAAAAAATTAGTTCATTACTCTTTCACTCTGAATAGGTAAAGTAGAACTTCCCAAAAAGGAGAAAAGAATTAATGCATTACTTTTTCACTCTGAGCAGGTAGAGTAGGACTCCCAAAAATAAAATTAGTTCATTACTCTTTCACTCCGAGTAGGTAGAGTAGAACTTCCAAAAAAAATTAGTTCATTACTCTTTCACCCTGGGCAGGTAGAGTAGGACTCCCAAAAAATTAGTTTGTTACTCTTTCACTCCGAGTAGGTAGAGTAGAACTTCCCAAAAAAATTAGTTCATTACTCTTTCACCCTTGGCAGGTAGTTCATTACTCTTTCACTCCAAGTAGGTAGAGTAGAACTTCCCAAAAAGGAGAAAAGAATTTGTGCATTACTTTTTCACCCCGAACAGGTAATGTAGGACTCCCAAAAATAAAATTAGTTTATTACTCTTTCACTTCGAGTAGGTAGAGTAGAACTTCAAAAAAAAAAATTAGTTCATTACTCTTTCACCCTGGGCAGGTAGAGTAGGACTTCCAAAAAAATTAGGTCATTACTCTTTCACTCCGAGTAGGTAGAGTAGAACTTCCCAAAAAATTAGTTCATTACTCTTTCACCCTGGGCAGGTAGAGTAAGACTCCCAAAAAGCTTAGTTCATTACTCTTTCACTCCGAGTAGGTAGAGTAGAACTTCCAAAAAAAAATTAGTTCATTACTCTTTGACCCTGGGCAAGTAGAGTAGGATTCACAAAAAAATTAGTTCATTACTTTTTCACTCCGAGTAGGCAGAGTAGAACTTCCCAAACAAATTAGTTCATTATTCTTTCACCCTGGGCAGGTAGAGTAGGACTCCCTAAAGGCTTTAGTTCATTACTCTTTCACTCTGAGTAGGTAGAGTAGAACCTTCCAAAAAAATTAGTTCATTACTCTTTGACCCTGGGCAGGTAGAGTAAGACTCCTAAAAAATTAGTTTACTACTCTTTCACTTCGAGTAGATAGAGTATAGAACTTCCCAAAAAAAATTAGTTCATTACTCTTTCACCCATGATAGGTAAAGTAGAACATTAAATTTTTTCTCAACATTTTGCTCAGATTTTTCTCAAGCCTCAAATTTTTCTCAAGTTTTGTTGAAAGTCAAATTTTTTCTCAGGTTTTCCTAGATTTTATGTTTTGCTCAGATTTTACTCAATTTTACTCATATTGAGATTGATCTCATATTTTAAGTGCACATTTGTTTTATTAGTCAAGGAGAATTTCTAAAATTCAAGGATCTGACACCGTCAGTGAGAGTTCGCTCTCAAGGACCTAACAACTTTCTAGTTCGGGGAGAGTTTTATATTCAAGGATCCGAACATCTTGACGAATTGCTAAATCAGGCTGTAAAATGAACTATTACTAGCTTTGGGATTCGGATATCGCACTATCTACCAAAATAGATTTGCTATCTAGTTTGCGTCAACCTTCTGCCAAAGAGGGGCATCTATAGACATCCCATTTTCGCACTCGCCTGATTAATCAACTCGTCAACCCGATTGCAACGGTTCCCAATGACAGATGTTTATTCCAATGCTTTATTTGTTAATAGATATGTTTTAGAAATTCGGATGATGTATCTTACACTAACAAAACTTTAGAAACCACACTACGCTAGAAAACTATAACCTCAAAAATATAGAAGTCATCATTTTTTAGACAAAAAGAAGCTTCATGATAAAAATCACTAAAAAATGACCAAATTACCAAAATACCCTTAACATCAAAAAATCCCTAGAGCCTACATTACACTTAGGAAAATTCTTTCAAATACATAAAATAATAAATTGAAATCAAATAAATCATTTAACCAATTTTCACAAAATTTAAAAAAATTACGAAAATGCCCCTCATAAGGTTCACGACCATTTCGCGCAAAAAATTTCATAAATGATACAAACCAATATTCCCATTGAATTCTTTACAAAAAACTCGATTCCAGAACATCCTAGAACATAAAAAACCAACTTAAAACACAAAAAGTCCTCTCCGAGGGCAAAACGATAATTTTATAATTTTAATAATTAAAAATTCTGAATTTAAGAATTAAAACATTAATTAATGTAAAGTGAAATCTTAATTAAAATTAAAATCAATCTAGTAAGACTAAAGTCAAAATCTTAAAAGTCAATCAAGTAAGAGTAAAAAGTCAATCTTAAAGTCAATCAAGTAAGACTAAAAAGTCAATCTTAAAGTCAATCAAGTAAGACTAAAGTCAAAATTAAAGTCAATCAAGTAAGACTAAATTCAAAATCTTAAAGTCAATCAAGTAAGACTAAAGTCAAAATCTTAAAGTCAATTAAGTGAGACTAAAAGTCAAAACCCTAATAGAATTCTAATTAAACATTAATTCTATTTAAAACAATTTTTATTAAAATATAACTCTATTTAAAACAATTCTAATTAAAATATAACTCTTTATAAAAGAATTATAATTAAACACTAACTCTATCAAAATAAACACTTAAAAAAATCTATAAATAGGGGTCCTACAACCTATTTTCGTATAAAAAAATAAATCCTAGAAAAGGTAGGTCAAAAAGCTTCCCTAAGTCTCCCCAAAATCCTAATTTTGAAGTCCTAACTCCTAACCTAACATCCCTACCCCAACTTTACCTTAGAAAACACCTAGAAACCCTTCCAAACTCCCTAGAATTCCATAAAAAATTAAAAAAATTTGGAAGGAGAAACTTTGTTTTGGAGATCCAAAACGAATCCGGTGATAGAATGAAGCAAAGAGTGTTGTACGAAGAACTATTCTACAAGATCTGAGGAAATAAGACCGTTGTCTTCTTAAAGGTAAATATTTTAATTTTTTTTATTAATTAGGTCTTTTTAGCAATGTAGTCCTATTTGGGATTAGTAGAAACCGACGATTGCCGGGCGGGATTGGTGCCTAACACCTTCCAACCCCGTAATGTGATCCCCGAACTCAATTATTTTTAATTAGATTAGTTATTTTTATCCGTTTAAAGTCAATGTTTGGTTCCTAGACCGCAATAACTACGTGGCGACTCCCAAACCTCAAAGGTAAAAAATGGATCCGCGCACCTCGCGGATTGAGGGCGTTTTCAAAGTCTAGCAAGGTCTGAGAAAAATCTAAGTAAGTCTGAGTAAGGTCTAAGTAAGTCTAAGCAAGTCTGAGAAAAATCTGAATAAGGTTTGCGTAAAATCTGAGTAAGATTTGAGAAACATTTGAGCAAAATCGGAGTAAGGTATAAACAAAATCTGAGAAAAATTTGAACAATATCTAAGCATAATCTGAGCATAAATTGAATGTTCTACTCTACCTACTCTGGGTGAAAAAGTAATGAACTATTCTACATACTCTGGGTGAAAGAGTAATGAACTATTTCCTGGGAGTTCCACTCTACATACTCTGGGTGAAGAGTAATGAATTGGACTCTGGGAGTTTTACTCTAACTACTATGGGTGAAAAAATAATGAATGAACTGTTCTTTGGACAAAACCAATGTAGGATAAGAAACACTTCCCCTTTTTCTTTAAAAAAAAAATAGAGTTGAATTTTATGAATTTCAAGCTAACATTTTAACTTCCTTTGAACCTTAGGGGTTTTCAAAAATTGCTATCGAGAGGGTCACCTTTAATTAAGGGTTACCATTATATTTTGGGGTTGAAATTGATCAAGCTTGAGACCAAAATGCCCCTAGGTTGATAGGAAACATTGAACTAGGATAATGGAAGACAGTTTGAAAAAGAATACCCCCTACTGTAAAGGGGAAAACTATACACTTTAGAAAAGGAAAGTTCCCATTGTTATTGAAGGTTTGAAATCTTTGATTACCACAAGCGTAACAAAGATTTAACCTTTAATTTTGACTTTTTATATTGAAGATTTTGAGTCACGTTTAAGGAAACAAAATATTTCCTTTTGAGATTCTGAAAGCGCTCTCGATCTGCGGGCGCGGATCCGTTTTAATTTTTTTTGGAGTTATTACCTAATTTTACAGTCTAGGATTCGAAACATGACTCTAAAGATAAAAAATACTGAATTACGAAAAATATTATGGGTACGGGGATCACGTTACAAAATTGGAAGGTTTTAGGTATCAATCCTGTCCAGCAAACGCTTATCTCTAGTTTTCCCAAAAATTTTACATTGCTAAAAAGTAAAATAAAAATATTACCTTATTTATTTGAGTGATTGCGACAGTCAATTCCCCCAGAAAATGACGGAGAACGTTCATGGTGTGAATCTTCTTGTTTTTATCTCGGTCGTTAAATCTATTTTCGATCTTCGAAATGAGCTTTTTTTCTCTTAGATCTGAATATTTTCTAACTTTTTTTTTGTGTTTTAAGAGTTTCTAGGTATTTTTTAGGTGGAAAATTGAGGCTTGGGTGTTAGATATGGACTTGGGACTTCAAATTTTGGGTTTTGGGAAGGATTGAGAGAGTTTTTGACTTCTCTTTTCTAGGATTTTTCTTGACCAGCGAATTTATGTGGTGGAAGCTCCTTTTTAAAAAGCTTTTGGGAGATTGAGATTTGCGATTAAGTCACTTAGAGATAAGATTAAGTTGTTTCAATTAGGGTTTCATTAGGTTTTATTTGAATTTTGACTTAAGTAGAATGCTGATTTTTTAAGATTTTGGAGAACCCCCCAATAGAGGGTTCTTTATTACATTATTTGGGACCCTCGGTGGAAGGTTCTTTATAAAATATCATGTGGACCCCACTTAAATAAATGGGGCACCACTTAAAATTTGACCAGTGGGCTTAATTAATTGATTTTATTTATTAAAAAATTTTAATTTAATTTATTAAGATTTCACATTACGTTAATTAATGTTTTAATTATTAGCTTCAAAATTTTGAATTATAAGGTTGAAAAATTACCATTTTACCTTCAAAGAAGACTTTTGCGTTGAGAGGTTGTTTTTCGATGTATTGGAATATTTTGAAATATTTTGAAATCAGTTTTTTTGTAAGGAAATCAATGAGAGTATCTATTTGTGTCACTTATGGGTTTTTAACATGAAATGATCATGGACCCTATGAGAGCGTTTTTGTAATTTTATCGAATTTTGTAAAAATTGGCGAAACGATTTATTTGGTATTAATTTGTTATTTTATTAGTTCGAAAGGGTTTTCCTAAACATAATACAGGCCTTAGGGATGATTTGATATCAGGGGTATTTTGATAATTTGATCACTTTTGATATTTTTCTCGTAAAGCCTTTTTTTGTCCAAGAATGATGATTTCTAAAGTTTATTTGTTTGAAATTATTCATCCGAATTTTGAAAACACATCTAAAAGAAGAAAAACAATAGATTATTCATCCATCATTATGAATTGTCACAATCGGGTTGACGAGTTGACTAATCACATGAGTGCGAATATGGGGTGTCTACAAATGCTTCTCTTTGGTAAAGGATTGAAGGAAACTAGATAACAAATTCACTTTGGTAGATAGTATGATATCCAAATGTCAAAGCTAGTGACACTTCATTTTGCAGTCTGATTTCACAATTCGTCGAAGAGTTCGGAACTTTAAGGATAAACTCTCCCCAAACTAAAAGTTTGTCAGGTCTTTGAGCCTAAACTCTTATTGACGATGATAAATTCTTAAATTTTGAAAAATTCTCCTTGATTAATGCAAATGCAATGAATGTGCACATATGTGTAATGGTGTGATGCCTATGAAGTATTCTATCGGATCATTGAGAATAAATTCTAATTGATTAAAAAAATGTCAGGTTCTAAAGATCTTCTCACATTAACAATAATGATTCAAATTGAAATGCACCTATGCAACGAAAGTAGTCATGAAATTATGATAAGGTTGAACAACAAGGTAATTGGAGTCATAGCATTATTGGAAGTGATGTAGGAACTTTATTAAATCCTATTTGAAATTCTTTTTTAGAGTTCAAAAAGTTTAAGTCTCATTTTTCAGACTCGCACTTATTGGAATCACGCTTCCGGATTGATGTTGAATGAACTTATTAAAATCCTTATTCAAAAGTTAGAGTCTCGTTTCTCAGATTCGAACTTACTAGAACCACGTTTCACGGGTTTGGGTTTATAGGAACTTATTAAAAAATTGGAGTCTTGTTTCTTGGACTCGAACTTAATGGAGCCACACTTCTCAGGCTTGGGTTTGTAGGAACTTATTAGAATCCTACTTCAAAATGCTGGAGTCTTGTTTCTAAGACTCGAACTTACTAGAGCCACGCTTCTTCGACTTGGGTTTACAGGAACTTATTACAATCCTACATGAACTGATATTTTATGATTCAAAAGGTTGGAGTCTTGCTTCTCAGACTCGAACTTACTGGAACCATGCTTCTTGGGTTTGGGTTTGTAAGAACTTATTAAAATCCTATTTTAACTTGCATTCTATGATTCAAAGAATTGGAGTCTCGTTTCTCGAACTTGAACTTACTGAGTCATGCTTCTTGGGTTTGGATTTGCAGGAAGTTATTAGAATCCTACTTCAAAAAGTTGGAGTCTCGTTTCTCATACTCGAACTTATTAAAGCCATGCTTCTTGGGCTTAGGTTTGTTAAAACTTCGGTGTTGTCCCTCAAAGATTGAGAAATTATGTGGCGCCCCGCCGAACACTAACACAAATCCCCATGTCAGATTTCAAGGTACGAGGTGGCACCTCGAAATTTCGGCATGGTCTCCTCTGTTTATGTTAGCATTCCAAGGCGATTCAACCTGCACCTGATAAACGACATACAATCCTGCATACATATACAAAATATAATACTAGCGGAAGCCTATATAAGTCTAATAACGTACGAATTATCAGAGTGCGGAAGAAGAAAATTTACGGGATTATACAAAATTTTCTCACTCTAACAAGAATCCTAACGCTCAATACAAATCTATAATACTCCTAGACAAATGGAGTATAACTCCAATACTTACCAAGTGACAAAGTCTGGCTATCTATTTGACCCACCAGATGATTCTCACTCGTGCTCTATACTTGTCTCGCCAAGCTTTAGATCTGAAACTAAAAAAAAAAATAGAGAAGGAAAGGGTGAGTAACAATGGTTACCCAGTAAGGAAGCAACAATTTCTGCCAATAACCTCTCCTAACATGAACGAATAAACATACTGAATCATTTTAAAATAAACAAAGTTTTACAGAAGAAAACTACGATTAACTGGTACATATAGCCAGGGATGAGCAACTAAACATGTTAAAACTCACATTACATCGATCAGCAGTACTCACTATAACATTATCTTTTTATACAAATCTAATTGATCAAATGGAAACAATAAACATGCATTTCATTTTATATATCAAAATAAGCAACAGATACATAATACACGATGGTGGAGTATTGGAATTAGAGAGTTGGGATTCACGACTGGATCGCTCCCAGTCGGGACATGATGTTACAATTCTTCTCGGGCTTTTAGTTCCTGATTTTGTGGCTGGTCGCTGTTTACCACGCTTGGTTGACCATTTATCCGGCTCAGGCTGGCCGTTTGACGTGACCGTAAGCAATGGGTCTCTTTTCGATGTGTCAGAACGTTCGACTAATATAGATTGTTAGTGATCACTGACCAATCATCTTCGTCTATGCCTATCAGGCGTACATGTGATTCCCAAATATACAAACCATTCGTATACGACCACCTTTACATTACAAGTTTACTGGTAAAGAAAGAGAGGAATAAACCCGGATTCCAGTTGTGACTCCACTCTCATACGCGTCCCATACCACGTATGAGTTTGGTGGTCCCTACCGTACATCCCAGGATAGTACACCACTCCGGATGATATGACGCACTATCCCTTCAGGCATTCACAAACTCTTTAACAGTTCACAAAATAGGTACATATGTATATTATTTTCATTTGAAAACAAAAGAGAAATTAACAATACAAGGTTGAGAATAGATATCCAGTTTCCTACCATGCAAGTGTGGCCACCCGGCCTAAAATAAATAACATAACAGAGCGCCTCGCGCTAACAGAAAGTAAATAAACATGCAACCAGTAACATTATCCCTGGATATCCGTTCACCAACCTGCATACAACACAACAACGTAAAATGCAGACATCACCCCTCGGGTGTGACTCTGACATTTTACCGTTTCATACCCTTTTTCCCTTTTTTCGACTTTTACAGTTTTCAATCTCTTCATAAAATATCCATTTTCTGATATTCATCAACTCAGTATGAGTTCATTGAATATTAAATCACATTTTTCAATTATAGAATTTATTTCTATCAATAATATTGAAAAAAAATACAAATTTCATATCAAAACGGGGTCCGAGCAGTGCACAAGACCCAATTTATGGCAATAACCCGTTATAATACTCTACCCACGTATAATTTGTTAAAAATACAATTAAACATATCAAACATGCAATTTCTGGCGTGAATTTTGAAATAAACAAAGAATTCTATATTTCGGAAATACATCCAAATTTTTCCAATAAAATCCTAAATGCAATTTTCACAATCTATGATTACTAATAGAAATTGAGAGTTCCTTACAATCACTAGGCGATGGAATTGAAGCACGTGCGCGGAAATCGAGACGATTGGCACGAAAATCGAGACGGACCGAACTTTGAAGCGGCTGATTTTTGAAATCGACCTGGTGGTTTTGAAGATCTCGATGTGCTCGTCTCTTCTCCCTTCTACGGCGAAAGGCGGTTGGACCCCGAAACCGATGAAAATCGAGGTCGAAGTTACGAAAATCTCCGTATAAAAATACGGCTGATTTTTGACTATAGGGGGTGAAAAATACGAGAAAACGGAAGGAATTTGGTTGGGTTATGTAGAGAATGAGGCTGCGGACGTTTCTCCCTTCTGCGTCGGAAAGCGATTTGACCCCGAAACGGACGAAATCCGAGGTCAAAGTTTCGAAATTTCCGTATCCAAATACGGCTGATTTTTGATGATATCGGGTGAAATAGAAAGTGAAATGAAGATAGGTTGGGTGGGTTTTGTAGAGAACGAAGCTGCGGACCTTTTTCTCTTTTGCGGCGATCGTCGAAAGTGGACCGTTTGCGAGAAATCTGAGGTAGAAAATCGGAAGAAATCGAATTTTATTTTCGTATTTGGCTCGGCTGTAATGACGCGTTGGGGAAGATGAGTTATATAAAAAAATTTAAAAATATTATTTAAATAATATTTGGGACGAATTCGGTATTTCGCTTATTGTTTTGATTGATGATAACTTGGTCATTCGGTCTCCAAAACTGACAAACGAATACTCTATTTCGCCTAATTTTTCATTCCGGATCTAATGGTATAGTCAATTTTTACAAATTATGTCTCCATAAAAAATTTACATTTTTGGCCTGACGTGACCCATAAACTTGATGTCGTTTTCGTTTTTGGCGATAATTCAACTTCCTGATCTCCAAAAATGACAAATAAATAGTCTATGTTGAATAATTTTTCGTTATGAAACCAATGGTATGATCGAATTTTAAAAATTATTACTCTAACAAAAAGTCACTGTTTTAGCCTGGTCCGACCCGGTAATCGAGGATTTTGCAACTTTTATATTCGGACTCGCATTTGAGCATGCTTATAGGCTAAACTATGTTTTTCGATCATTTTGAAACTAATGGTGAGGTCAGATTCTATTAAAAATGATCAGAAACATCTTAAAATTTTATCCCTAAATCCCACTTTCAAGATTTTCTTAAAATTCCACTATTTATTTTTTTCCTCGAGATACGAATTAAAAATTCGGGGTGTTACAAATTAGGCTTTTATCGGCTTATATGCATTGAATTCAAAATAGCATTGGGCTCCACCAGATTTTTAGACTTTTGAATAAGATTTTTCTTTTTATCATGTGAATAAGAACGAAACTTTAGAATCACGACTTTCAAAAATGCCCCTAATTTCAAGGTTGGCTTTTAATTGAAACTTGACTACGAAATTGATGGAATGGATTACTCTTAGAAAGTATGGACGAGAAATTATGACCTATAATCAATGACAGATAGGATAATCAATATTCCTTTAAATTTTCAAGACACTTAAGATTATCATATATGCAATAAGAAATTTGATCATTTTTTTTCAGATTTTTTTTTGAGAAATACTTGAGCTGGACTTAAAATATTGATAAGTATTGATGAGTGTTTCCAAACACTCAATTATACACACATTTTTCGTATATTTATCTTGATTTTTGTACCTATTTATCCATATTAAGATAATAATCATGATAAGTCTCAAATCACCACGTTGCATGTTAATTAGGCTTAATTATATATAAATAAATTAATTTACTAGATAAATCTAATAATGTGTGTTTCTTGTGCAGAAAATCAACAAATTAGAATCAAAATCTCAAGACAAAAGCATTTGGGCCCACTTTGGAATTCCCTAATCCTTTGCAATACCCTAATCCTTAACTCATATTCTCCTCTTTTGTCTTTTTGTGCAAAGAAAAGTGAAGGCTACTTTTAGACTCTTCTACACACATTTTCTCTATAAATAGAGCCTTCATTTCTAGAGAAAGGGTCCCATCTTTGTTCTCTTATCCAAGACTCCTTTAATCTAAGGCTCTTAACCTATTTTCTTATTTTTTGTATTTTCATCTTCTAGTTATTTTCTTTTGGTTAAATAGTCTTGTAAGAAATAGAAGAAGAAGAAGTTGTAATTTTCTCCATGAAATGAAGAAAAGTTCTTTCATCTCTTATCTTCCCTCTCTTGCAATGACATAAGGCTAAGTTCCCCTCCATTGGAGAGTGGAAAAGCCTAGAGCAAGTTCTTGTGTTATTTCTAATTTTATGTCTTTCTTTTATTTAAAATGCTTATGAATTCTCTTTAAGTTTCTTGCACATTTTATTCTTAATATAGATACTTTATACTTAGATCAGATCAAGATAAAGTATGCTTAAATTAGATAATTTGTAGTAAGAAGTTTTCAAAGAATTCTACTTTGTTTTTATTCCCTTATTTCATTTTATTCGCAAAACTTTCCGATCTAAGGAGCTAACACCAAGCCCTTATGATTGAGTTATAAAAAGGCTAGAGACTAGGAATTGCTCATTAACATGTTTTAGGTAGATCCACCTCCAATGGTGTTTTAATTCATAAGTTTACTTGCTTTTAATTTTATTTACTTTAGTTTATTTTCTAGCAATTTTACATCTTCTTATAAGTTCAAAAATACAAAGAAAAACAGTTTTAATTCCTTTTAGTTAATTTGGATTTTTTCTTCTTAGCTTAGCTCTATTCCTCCTTTCTCTTGGGTTCGATCCCCTACTTGCCCCACAAGTAAGGTAAAACTAAGATTATTATTAACTCCGGTGAGAAGAACAACGATAGTCTCATCAAGTATTAGAATAAATTTTTTTTTTTTTTCAAAGTGATCGATGGTTCTATACTTTCCTTTAGCGAACACTTGGACAATTGAACATACTCTTAAAGATTTGATATGCTTAAGATAACTTCCGAGTTTCGTTGATTTAAACATTGTCTTTATCGGATGTGAGCTCTTAGTTGAAAAATAAATGTTGTAGCTTAAATAATTTTCTACATTTCCTAGTAAACTTCCTCCGGAATTTTTTCTTAGTGGGATTTTTCCTTTTCTTTCTTTTGGTGCCCTACTTTTTTGCTCAAGTTACTTAGATTTTCTTGAGGATGTCTTGATCTTTGCCTAGGCCACCTTTTCAGGTTTTTAATCTAACAGGCCTTCTATTTTATGGTTATTGTAAACACCCCATTTTTGCACTCGCCTGATTAATCAATTCATCAATCCGATTGTGACGGTTCCCAATGATGAATGATTATTCTAATATTTTATTTGTTACTAGATATGTTTCAGAAATTCAGATAAGCTATCTCAAACTAACAAAACTGTAGAAATCACGTTACGCTAAGAAAATATAACCCCAAAAACATAGAAATCATTATCTTGCAAACAAAAAGAAGCTTTACGATAAAAATTACTAAAAAATGACCAAATTATCAAAATATCCCTAACATCAAAATATCTCTAGAGCCCACATTACGCTTAGAAAAATCCTTTCGAACACAAAACAACAAACTGAAATTAAAAAAATCATTTTGCCAATTTTCACCAAATTTGACATATTTACGAAAAATGCTCCTCATAAGGGTTGACAATTATTTCATGCCAAAAAATTTCATAAGTGACACAAGTCCATAATCCCATTGAATTCTTTATGAAAAATCGATTTCAAAACATTTCAGAACATTGAAAATCGACTTGAAACGCAAAAGTTCTCTTCGGGGGCAAAACGGTAATTTTTCAAAATTTAAAATTTTTAATTTCGAAATTAATAAATAAAATATTAATTAATGTTGAGTAAAACCTTAGTAAAATTAATTTAAAAATTTAAACCAAGTCAATCTAATAAGACTTAAGTCAAAATCATAATCTAAAGAAATCAAGTCAATCTCATAAGACTTAAGTCAAAACCCTAATTAAAACAACCAAGTCAATCTCATAAGACTTAAATCAAAACCCTAATTAAAACCTTAATCTAAAAAGATCAAGTCAATCTCATAAGACTAAAGTCAAAATCCTAATTTATCTTATCTAAAAGGAGAGCTATTCAAACCTTAATTCTTCTAAAAAAATCTATAAGAAGAGCTTCCACAACCTAATTTCGGAGGTCAAAGAAAATCCTAGAAAAAGTAGGTTAAAACGCCTCCCTAACCTTTCCAAAATCCTGATTTTGAAGTCCTAACCCCTAACCTATCATTCAAACCCTAGTTTTTGTTCACAAATTCCCAAAAACTCTTCATAAATTACCTAGAAATCCATTAAAACATTTAGAAAACATTCAGATCTAAAAAGGAGGTACTTCATCATGGAGATCCGAAGCAGATCCAGTGACGGAGGAAAATCAAGGAAACGTGTACAAGGACGCTCCCCGCTAGTACTGAAAAAACAAATCGTTGCGGTCATCTAGGTATTCTTTTTTACTTGTTAATATATTTTTATTTGTTTTAGGTCTTTTAGCAATGTAATCTGTTTTCTGGAAAATAGTAGAGACCGGCGTTTGCCAGGCGGGGTTGGTGCCTAACAACTTCCAACCCCGTAACGTGATCCCAGGACTTAGTTTCTTTTGTAGATTAGTTATTTTTATCTATCTTGAGTCAATGCTCGGTTCCTAGACCATATTAACTAGGTGGCGGTTCCCAAATCTCGACAATCAAAAGCGGATCCGCACACCCTGCGGATCGAGGGTGCTTTTAGTGACGACTCCACTGGGGATTATTGAGGATCAAAGTTGAAAAGTCCCAAGTATGAGAACATTGCCATTTAGACCTAGTTTTTTTTGTGTGTTTGTTTTGTTTATTTTTGGGATTGTATTATATTCTCTCGGCATCATTTTTAGCATATTATTATGGAATATTATTTGCTATGATTCAATTTAGGATCGTTTGGGATGACCCTAAATAATGCAGGATATTGAGAGGATGATGATGTGGAAAAATGGGTGTTGGCCCAATTTTTGGATTATTTTTTGGGTTTATATTATCCTTTATTGGTATTCTTTGATTCGACTTTGGATACTTTGATTTGACATATATTTTTTTTTATGGTTCAATCGGTGGTCATTTAGAACGGTCTTAAATAATGAAATATTCAAATTGACATATGAATTGAGAACGGAATGATGGTGGTTGGGATGAGGAGTCATAGACTTTTAAAAGAAATTTTTTTTGAATGAAATATTTTTTAGCATGTTAATATGCATAAGTGATAAATTGTGAAAATAAATTATTTGTGAGTGATGTGCTAAGAAATAAAAAAAATTGTTTTTTTTTTAATGTTGTTTGTAACGATGAGACGATTCTAAGAAAAAAAAATCACAAAAAAATCATAATTTTTTTTATGTGGTGTGCCATTAACAGAAAACATTTTTTTACTGTTTCTATCTTCTTCTCCAATGGAAGAAAGAAGAAACACAGCAAGAAAGGGACGCCATCCCTCTCTCCTTCCTCTCTCTCTCTCTCTCTCTCTCATGGATTCTCTACCAGATGCAATCCACCAATACATCCTCTTTAACATGAAGAACGCTAGACATGTATTAATCTGCACCTGTGTCTCCAAACGTTAGAAGGATTCGATGCCTTAAATCCATAGCCTCTACTTCCTTCGCAACTCCTTCGATGATTTCAACTCCATAGATGAAAATCTAGACGCCATTGTTGGTCAAATGATAGCTTCAACCGTTTCTTTAGAAGATCTTGTTGTTTATTGCCATTTCTCAAGCACAAGTCTTGCTTCCTGGTTGTCTACAACTACCCATTCTCTTCACCATCTCGAGCTTCGCATGGATAATCTTTCTGAAAAAGGTGATTGTCACCAAGATCCCTTAAAGTTGGACTGCATCGACTTTTTAAGAGAACTTTTGGAGTTTTTGAAGCTCTCAGGTGTCCTCATGATTCGTTCCCCTAACTGGGGTTCCTTCGAAAAGCTTCGAAGTCTCAAAATTGTTGGGGCGAGATTGAAGGATACTCTACTGTCTGATGCGATATGAGCTTGCCCAAATCTTACGAACTTGTCTTTGCTTGGATGCGATGGGTTACGATTGAATTGAAACAGCTGGAGCAGTGTAGATTGGATTTTTATGGGTTGGGTAATTGTTTTCTCTTTTAAAATTCCCCCAAAATTCAAGTTCTTGAGGTCCAAGGTCGTAATTGGATTCGAGTTAATTAGACCCATTGCTTAAAAAATCTCTCAATCGCCAATAATACAGGTAGAGTTTACAAGGTTGATTTTGGGAAACTTGAGGCTTTAGAGTTCTTTTCCATCAGAGGGGTTCAATGGTGTTGGGATGCTGTGAGCACTATCCTTCAATGTGTTAATGAAGTTAAAAATTTGGTCATGAAGATTGAATTTACTAGGGATTTTGACACCCTTCAACCCTTTCCGGAGATTGATTTGGTTGATTTCTTTAATAATCATCTGAAGCTCCAACGCTTTGAAATCCATGGAGCCATGTTTGGTGCTTTGTGCCGGAAGAACAACTTTCTTTGTTGTTTGAGAATTCTTATCACCAAACTAATTTTTACTAACTCTACGTCAATCGGGTGCAATCCTTTTAATGATTTACATAATAATTGACGTGGCCCTAGTAAATGTTGATGTGGCAATAACGACTCCCTTGTCGTTTATAAGAATTTTTTTGTGCTTTCAAACAAATATGACCAACTCATTAATCTAGTAGGATTTATATTTTGCTAAGGGTCTTCGAGCTCGTATTGAACATGATTTAAGAAACAAGTTCTTTTTTCCTTCTATACAATTATTTGTCACCAATTTTTTTTTTCATTTTTTAATATGATTTCATAGCCGCCTATTTTAAACCTTGGATCTAAGTATTAATTTTTTTTCAAAAAATTGAATTTTATTCTTGGGTCCAAACTTTTTTTTTTAATCAAATCTAAAAAAGCTATGAAATTGGATTTATCAATAAGGTGACCACGTTAGTGAAATGACCTTAGTAAATTTGAAATCCTACGATAAATTTTCTTTAAAAATAAAAATAAAAAAATCATGACTCCCTATCTCCATAAATATCATCCTATCATCGATTCAATATTCATTAAAATCTCAATTTATTTTGGATTGCCCAAAAGGGACCCTTGATTGGATCATAATAAAAAAAGATAATTTTGTTTGGATTAAAAATAAAATTTTCATCCTTGCTTATTTCAATGTTGGATCATATTGATTATTCTTGTGCTATAAATTTTGCCCATTTAACATGCTATGATCTTGATATACATATCCTGGATATACATGCCTTGATTCGATCTTGATGTTATGAATATTATGTATATTTCTTGATCAATAATTGGAATTCATACTCTTGTGATCTGGTCTGGCCCATGGGTCCATTTATCTGAAAAATGCCTAGGGCATACCCCACCCTGTTTTACACACACCACTAGCATGTTTATATTGTTGCATTGCACGCTTGCATGTCCCTTATATCCAACGTTGCACTAGTGTATGGCCCGATCTCCTCGTGAGATCCGACGTCATGTATGAAAACCACAACTCCAGTCACGTACTGAAAGCTCCCTCGATCCGCGGGGTGTGCGGATCCACTTTTGACTTCGAGGTTTGGGAGTCGCCACCTAGTTATTATGGTCTAGGAACCAAACATCGACTCGAAACGGATAAAAACAATTAATTTACTTAAGAAAATACTGAGTCCGGGGATCACGTTACGGGATTGGAAGGTATTAGGTACCAACCCCGCCCGGCAAATGCCGATCTCTACTAATTTTCAAAAATGATTACATTGTAAAATAAACCAAAAACAACAAATAATAAAAAAAAAGTTACCTTGCGAATTACAACGAATCCCTCAACACTGGCGAAGAGTATCCTCGTACGTATTTCCTTACTATTCACCCGTTACCAGATCTGATTTCTGAACTCCAAGTTGAGGTATCATCTTCTTAGATCTGTGAGTTTTCTAATTTTTTTTATGGATTTCTAGGTGTTTTGTAAGGGTTTTTAGGTGCTTTTTGAACAAAATTTGGGGGTTGGATGATAGGTAAGGGGTTAGGACTTCAAAATTAGGATTTTGGGAAAGTTGGGGAGGCTCCTTGACCTACTTTTTCTAGGGTTTTCTCTTGAATACGAAAATAGGTTGTAGAGACCCCTATTTATAGATTTTTTAAGAACTTTTTAGATAGAGTTAGAATTAGATTATGTTTCTTTTAGATAGTTTTAGTGTTTAATTATATTTCTTTTAGATAGTTTTAGAGTTTAATTAGAATTCTTCTTTTAGATAGTTTAGAGTTTAATTAGAATTTTATTAGGGTTAGGGTTTGATTTTGGTCTTATTAGATTGATTAGGGTTTTGACTTAAGTCTCACTTGATTGACTAGAGTTTAGGGTTTTGACTTAAGTTTTACTTGATTGAGTTAATTTTAGGATTTTGACTTAAGTCTTACTTGACTGACTTTAATTTTTATTAGGATTTCACTTTATTTTAATTAATGTTTTAATTATTAATTTTATAATTTTTAATTATTAAAATTATAAAATTATCGTTTTGCCATCGGAGAGAACTTTTTATGTTTTAAATCATTTTTCAATATTTCAGGATGTTTTGGAATCGAATTTTTGTTAGGAATTCAATGAGAATATTAGTTTGTGTCATTTATGAAAAGTTTTGTGCGAAATAGTCGTGAACTTTATGAGGGGCATTTTTATAATTTTGTCAAAATTTGTAAAAATTGACAAAATGGTTTATTTTATTTCAATTTGTTGTTTTATGTGTTTGAAAGAATTTTTCTAAGAGTAATGTAGGCTCTAGGGATGTTTTGAGGTTATGGGTATTTTTGTAATTTGATCATTTTTTAGTAATTTTTATCGTAAAGCTTTTTTTGTCTGCGAGATGATGATTTTTATATTTTTGGAGTTAGATTTTTAGCGTGATTTCTATAATTTTCTTAGTTTGAGATACTTCCTCTGAATTTCTAAAACATATCTAGTAAGAGATATAGCATTGAAATAATCATATATCATTGGGAATCGTTACGATCAGGTTGAAGAGTTGATTAATCAGGCAAGTGTGAAAATGGGGTGTCTACAGATGCCCCTCTTTGGTAGAGGGTTGAAGCAAACTAGATAGCAAAATCTATTTTGGTAGATAGTGCGATATTCAAATGCCGAAGCTAGTAACAGTTCATTTTGTTGCCTGATTTAGCAATTCGTCGGGACGTTCGAATCTTTTAGTGTAAAACTTTTCTTAAACTAAAAGTTGTCAGGTCCTCGAGCGGAAGCTCTCACTGGCAGTGTCAGATCCTTGAATTTTAAAAAATTCTCCCTAACTAATGGAACAAATGTGTACATGTGTATTTGAGATAAATCTCAGAGGATCTGAGCAAAATTTAAGCAAAAACTGAGTAAAATCTAAGCATAACTGAGCATAATTTGAGCATTATCTGAGTATAAATTGAGCATAATCTGAGCATATCTGAACAAAAGTTGAATATCTTACTCTACATACCCTGGGTGAAAGAGTAATGAAATTTTTTTTTTGGAAGTCTTACTCTACCTACTCGGGGTGAAAGAGTAATGAACTAATTTTCTGGGAGTCCTACTCTACCTACTCAGGGTGAAAGAGTAATAAACTAATTTTATGGGAGTCCTACTTTATTTACTCGGGGTGAAAGAGTAATGAATTAATTTTCTGGGAGTCCTACTCTACCTACTCAGGGTGAAAGAGTAATGACTTAATTTTATAGGAGTCCTACTCTACTTACTCAGGGTGAAAGAGTAATGAACTATTTTCTGGGAGTTCTACTCTACCTACTCAGGGTGAAAGAGTAATGAACTATCTGAGTAAAATCAGGGAAAACCCTCGGCGGTAACTAGCTGAGCATAATCTGAGAAAGTCCTCGATGACAACTGGCTGAGCATAATCCGAGAAATCCCTTGGTGGCAACTGAACAAAATTTGAGATAACCTTCAGCGACATCTAAGAAAAATCTGAGAAAACCCTCGGTGGCAACTGAGCAAAATCTGAGATAGCCCTCTGAAAGCGCCTTCGATCCGCGGGGTGCGCGGATCCACTTTTGACCCTTGAGGTTTGGGAGTCGCCACCTAGTTGTTAAGGTCTAGGAACCAAACTGACTCTAAAAAAGGTAAACTAATCTACGAAAGAGAAAAAGAGTCCGGGGATCACATTACGGGGTTGGAAGGTGTTAGGCACCAACCCCGACCGGCCAAAGCCGGTCTCTACTAACTTCCCAAATAAATCATATTGCTAAAAACATAGATAAAAATAAAAATAAAAAAAATTTCATACCTTTCCGATAGCAAGGATTTTGTTTCCTCAGATCTGACAAAAAATAGTTCCTTGTACTGTACTCCCTTGCTTCGTTCTGTCTCCGAATTTGATTTTGGATCTCCGAGGCAAGGTATCTCCTTATTTTTGGATCTGAATTCTTCAAGTTTGTTGCGGATTTTGGGATGTTTTTGGAAGGCTTTTAGGCGTTTCTTATGCTAAATCGAATGAGGGATGTTAGGTAAGGAGTTGGGACTCTAAAACAAGGGTTTATGGGAGGCTAGGGGGGCTTTTAGACCTACTTCTCTTAGGGTTTATGATTTGATACGAAAATAGGGTGTGAGCACCTTTATTTATAGATGTTTTTAGGGGTGGATTTGGATAGAGTTAGTATTTAATTAGAATTATTTTAATTAGAGTTGTATTTTAGTTAGACTTATTTTAGGTAGAATTGTGTTTTAATTAGAATTATTTTAGGTAGAATTGTTTTTAAGTTAGAACTCTATTAGATTGAATTATTATTTAATTAGAACTCTATTATGACTTTTGGTCTTATTTGATTGACTTTTAATGTTTTGACTTTAGTCTTAATTGATTGACTTTGACTTTTAATATCTTGACTTCAGTCTTGCTTAATTGACTTTAATTTTGACTTTAGTCTCACTTGATTGAATTTAATACCTTGACCTTAGTCTTGCTTGATTGAATTTTAATTTTTGGAGAACCCCCCTCTAAAATATCTTTAATTCTTTGGACCCCCAAATGGAGGGGTCCTTAAAGAAATATCTCACGAACCCTCAATAATTTTACTTGAAAACCCGATTGATCGATTTCTTCGATTCAAAATTTTAAATTAATTTCATTAATGTTTCACTTTAATTATTTAATGTTTTATTTATTAATTTCGAATTTTTTAATTATGAAAATTATGAAATTACCGTTTTGCCCCCGCAGAGGACTTTTCACGTTTCAAGTCGGTTTTTAATGTTCTAGGATGTTTTAGAATCGATTTTTCGTAAGGAATTCAATGGAAATATTAGTTTGTGTCATTTATGAAATTTTTTGTGTGAAATGGTCATGAACTTTATGAGGGGCATTTTCATAATTTTGTCAAATTCTGTTAAAATTGGTGAAATGATTTATTTGGTTCCGATTTGTTATTTTATGTGTTTAAGAGAGTTTTCCTAAGCGTAACGTAGGCTCTAAGGTTGTTTTGAGGTTAGGGGTATTTTGGTAATTTGGTCATTTTTAGTGATTTTTATCGTGAAGCTTCTTTTTGGGTCTGCAAGATGATGATTTCTATGTTTCTGGGGTCGTATTTTCTTAGCGTAGCGTGGTTTCTAAGGTTTTGTCAATTCGAGATACCTCATCCGGATTTCCGAAACACATCTGGTAACAAAATAAAACAATGGAATACACATCCATCATTGGGAATCATTGCGATTGGGTTAACGAGTTGATTAATCAGGCGGATGCAAAAATGGGGTATTTACAGATGCCCCTCTTTGGCAGAGGGTTGATGCAAACTAGATAGCAAATCTATTTCGGTAGATAGTGCGATATCTTAATGCCAAAGCTAGTGACAGTTCATTTTGCAGCCTGATTTAGCAATTCGTCGGGGTGTTTGGATCCTTGAGCGTAAAACTCTCCCCGAGCAAAAATGTTGTCATGTCCTCAAGCGCGAGCTTTCATTGACAGTGTCAGATCCTTAAATTTTAATGAATTCTCCTTGACTAAAAAGTGCAAGTGTGAGTTTGTGTACTATGTGAAACTTAGTAAAAATGTGTCAGGTCCCAGAGATCATCTCTCACTGACAATAATGATTCAAAATTGAAATGTGCTTATGCAACGAAAGCAATCATGGCAAGGTTGAACAATAAAGTAATTGGAGTCATAACAATGTAGGAACTTCGTTAAATCCTATTTGAAATTCTTTTTTAGGGTTCGAAAAAGTATGAGTCTATTTATCAGACTTGAGCCTATTGTAGCCAAGCTTCTCGGGCTAAAGAACTTAAACAACCCTGTTAATTCAATATGATTCAAACAAAGCTGGAGTCTCGTTTCTCAGACTCTGGCTAAGGTTTACAGGAACTTAAACAATCCTATTAAACATGGAGTCTCGTTTCTCGGACTCGAGCTAACGTTTGTAGGCACTTCAAAAAGCCTATTCATTCTATGATTCAAAAACTTGGAGTCTACCTTCTCGGACTCGAACCTAGGTTTGTAGGCACTTCAAAAAAACTACTCCTTTTACGATTCGAAAAGTTGGAGTCTCGTTTCTCGGACTCGAACTTAAGTTTGTAGGCACTTCAAAAAGACTATTCATTCTATGATTCAAGAAGTTGGAGTCTCGTTTCTCGGACTCGAACTTAGGTTTATGGGCACTTCAAAAAGCCTAGTCATTATATGATTCAAAAAGTTGGAATCTCGTTTCTCGGACTCGAACTTAGGTTTATAGGCACTTCAAAAAGTCTATTCATTCTATGATTCAAAAAGTTGGAGTCTCGTTTCGTGGACTCGAACTTAGGTTTGTAGGCACTTCAAAAAGCCCACTCATTCTATGATTTAAAAAGTTGGAATCTCGTTTCTCGGACTTGAACTTAGGTTTGTAGGCACTTCAAAAAGCCCACTCATTCTATGATTCAAAAAGTTGGAGTCTCATTTTTCGGACTCGAACTTTGGTTTATAGGCACTTCAAAAAGCCTATTCATTCTATAATTCAAAAAGTTGGAGTCTCGTTTCTCGGACTCGAACTTAGGTTTGTAGGCACTTCAAAAAGCCCACTCATTCTATGATTCAAAAAGTTGGAGTCTCGTTTCTCGGACTCGAACTTAGGTTTGTAGGCACTTCAAAAAGCCCACTCATTCTATGATTCAAAAAGTTGGAGTCTCGTTTCTCGGACTCGAACTTAGGTTTGTAGGCACTTCAAAAAGCCCACTCATTCTATGATTCAAAAAGTTGGAGTCTCGTTTCTCGGACTCGAACTTAGGTTTATAGGCACTTCAAAAAGCCCTCTCATTCTATGATTCAAAAAGTTGGAGTCTCGTTTCTCGATCTCGAACTTAGGTTTGTAGGTACTTCAAAAAGCCTATTCATTCTATGATTCAAAAAGTTGGAGTCTCGTTTCTCGGACTCGAACTTACTAAGCCACGTTTCTCGGGCTTAGATTTATAGGAACTTAAACAATCCTATTAATTCATTTTATGATTCAAAATCGAGCTCAAAGTTTGAAAGATCAGGCCTTTATTGGCTTATCATGCATCTGGATTCATAATTATGATTGGGCTTCACCGAACTTTTAAGCTTTTGTAAAATTTTCTTTTTATCATGTTATTAAGAACAAAAACTTTGGAATTAAAATGACCTTCAAAAATGCCCCTAGTTTCAAGGTTGACTTTAATTGGGACTTGACTACGAGACTGATGGAATGGATTACGCTTGAAAAATATGGATTCTGATGTATGATAGATAGAAGAACTGACATTCTTTTAAATTTAAGACTCTTAAGGTTATCATATGTGCAAGAAGGGATTGATTATTATTTTTGAGAAATGCTTGAGCTGGACTTAAAAAATCTTGATAAATATTAGAATAGAAGATCTTTCTCTTCAAAGTGGTTGATGATTCTACATCTTCCAGTAGCGAACACTTGAACAAGTAAACATACTCTTGAAGATCCTACAATGTTCAAGATGACTTCTGATTTTTTCGACTTCAACATTGTCTTCGTCGGATGTTAGCTCTTGGCTGAAAAACAAATTTTGTGGCTTGAATGATTCTGCAGTTTCTGCACAAGCTTCCTTCTGAATTGTTCTTCTTGATGAGATTTTTTCTCCCATTTGATGATGCCCTAATTTTTTCCTAGATCGCCTTTTCAGGTTTTCAATCTAGCGGACTTTGTTTTTCTTTTTCTGATGATGCCTTGATTTTTGCTTTGGTCGCCTTTTCAGGTTTTCAATCTAGCAGGCTTTCTTTTTTATGGTTATACCCTAAATTTTGCCTAAGTCGCCTTTTCGGGTTTTCGACTTAGCAGGCTTATCTTTTTTCTTGATGATCTTGAATGACCAACTCGACAACTTCTTGGTTCCTTGCACCTTAACCGAATCAATTAGCATTCAGGAGGACTTAATAGGTGGGCTTAAGACATGGTTTAGAAAGAAAGGGTAAAAGGCTCAACTTCCCAAAATTCCCCTAGTCTAATATTCTTTTTTTTGTCATTATTTTCTGTAAATTCTTTTGACTCTTTTTTTTTATGCCCCTAGTTTGGCATTCTTTTTCTTTTTTTTTTCTAATGCCCCTAGTTTGACATTATCTTCTTTTGAACCTTTTAATAGGGGATTTTCCTTTTGGATGATACTTTCCTTAAGAGAATATATTTTTTTTCATGACCGGGCCTGAAGTAACTTCTCAGGTTGCCTACGTACCCCAAATATATTTATTTTTTCTTTTGGGATCAGGTCAAAACGTAGTTCATATTAAGATTCCCTCCCAAGGTTGGTCGGTATGATTTAGAAAGAAGAGGCTATTTTATTTTTCTTTTAAAAGGCTGCGAGGGGCTAAAAAAGGTTTTTTTTTTTCCTTTTTTGGTAAGATAGGATAATTGTTCGACCAAAGAAGGCCTCCTTTGGTGAATGCTGCTTGACTTGGTCAAAGTTTCAGGAATTCGATATTTGGATTGCTCCGTCGAGTAAGGTTTCCTTTTGAAGAATGAATATTCTTTAGTCTTCTTCTGTGAAATCGAGTATGATCGAGTTTTCTGATTATTCAACTCTTCTAGAACTTCAAGAAAATCTTTTATTCTTTTGTGAAAGAGAACTTTCTTCTTTTGAGTGAGAAACATGGTAGATCCACTTGTAAGTCTTAGCATCTTTGTTGATGCTTTCAGCTATATCATCTTTGATCGATAATCTTTGACTTTGAAATCACTCTTGACTTGATCTATGTTTTTGTGTAATTCATCCATATATCCTTATGAGATCATGCAAGAAATATTGTTGAATTTCTCAAGTAAGTTTACTATTCTCTCATGTTCTCTTGAGGATAATGTATCACCAATTTGCACTTCTTGAGTATAATCTTTAATTCCAATATTTATTAAGTTCAGTTAGTGACCTTTAAGTCATTTCTCATTTTAGATTTTATGTTCACATCATTATTACACACAAGATAATCAAAAGCTTCTTTATTTATTGGAATTGAAAAGAACATAGACTGACAAACCTTACTAAAACCCAAAAATAAAGATGACTAACTGAATTCAAAGACTGACGCAACTAAAGCTAAAAAAAACTAAGATGACATCATTATGAATGGAGGGACACAATTCTAGAGTCTATGCCACTTCAGTTATCTTCGATGGATGACTTGAACTTGCCTGTTTTTACTATCTTTTCATATTCTTGTCATATGCGGGACAACCCATTACTTCAATAATTTCTCTATTTTTCAGTCCTGTCACTGCCTTAGGGTAGTTGAGTTCATTCTGGCATGGAGCGAATGCACTGTTTAGACCGATTGGGTGAATGAAGGAAACTGGGTCAACTGATTCGGATTTGGATATTGATATTAGGTTCAGAGTAGGAGGGGGTTGATTTTGAAAAGTAGGCAAAGGGTTAGTCTTAACATTGGGAGTAGTAGAAGTGGGTATGGTGACTTTTCCTTGCTCAATAAGGTCTTGGATAGCATGTCGGAGAGTAATACACCTGTCAAGAATATGACAAGGCATCTGATGGAATTCACAGAATTGCCCATTATCCATGTTTGGGGGAAGAGGATTAGGTAAAGGCTTAGGTTGTAAAGGTGCCAGCAATCCCCTTTTCATCAATTTTTGATAAGCAACACTAAGGGACATTCCAAGATTGGAAAACTGTCTCTTAGGCTTAGCTTGTAAAGGCTGAGTAGCTTGTGGAGATAGTGCGAAGGAGGTGTTGGCTACTTGTAAGGAATTGACATTAGGTTTGAAATGTTTAGGTTTTGACTCAGACGAGTTACTAAAAAGTCTCGAAGAGTAAGCATCTTCAACTTGATTTCCAGCCTCAAGGAAGGATTGAAAAGTAGGCAAGTATTGAGGCATCAAGTACTTGGCATAATTTGGAGTGAGATTCCTGAGGATAATCTTGACTTGTTCCTTTTCTTGAGGTCGATCCTACAGTTGAGCGGCTTTAGCTCTCCATCGAGCAATGAACTCAGTGAAAGTTTCTCTGGGTTTCTGTTTAGTAGTTTCTAGGTCTCTTCTTGTAAGTTCAATATCTGTGTTGAATGAGTACCGACCAATAAACTCCTTCATCAATTCATGCCATGTTCTTACCCGAGATGAGTCCAATGACATTAACCAGCGTAGTGCACGACCTGTCAGGGTTCTTTGAAAAAGTTGAGCCATCTGTTCTTCACTTAGACCTTGAGATTGCATTATGCCGACATATACTTTTAAGTGAGTCCTAGGGCATCCAATACCGTCAAACTTCTCCATATCTGGTATTGTGAACTTTTCTGGTAGACGGACCGTGGGAAACAAGGTCATTGACCCTAATCCAAGAGTAAGATCATCAGGGTCTTTGATGTTCTTCAAAGCAGTTTCAACTTGAGTTATTCGATGAGCTAGAACAGGGTCGACGTGTAACTGATCATCTTCTTGGTTTTCAACGAGGTCAAACACATCCTGAGGTTCTATAGCTTTATCTTTTCCCTTTTCAATTTTCAGGGATTCAATTTGTGTTTGGACAGAGGCAATAATCTGGGCTTGAAAAGATTCTAAAATCTGACGGAGCGCAGTTTCATCCATGGTACTCGTTTCTTCTTATGGCAAAGACTGACTACTTGGCAATGGTACTCTAGAAAGACGACTCTTTTCACGGACCCAAAGTGGTACAGATGGAGGTTTAGAACATTTAGGAGCAATTATCACCTGATTGGAAGTAAACCAAGGTTAACTATTGACTCTAAAGGTTTGACTCTTAACCACATGATTAAAGTTTTGACATAAAATAGCCCAAGTCTAACGGAAAATCGAATCCAAATGCACCATAAGTCTATAGTGACCAAGAAAGTGAGAAAGGTTAGATGCGGGTCTACCCCTGATTGGGATTGAACCTTTGATCAGATAAATTAATTTGATCTTAAGATCGAATCTTTCTAGATAAAGTGGTCTGGATCTTTAAAAGTGAAACCAATTAGTCCAATTGATTTGGTATTGATCAGTTTGATCCATTTGTCCATTGGGTCAACTGGTTTAAGTGGTTAAAATTAATCGGTACATTTCACCGATTGGGTCGGACCGATATTGTAGGTTTTGTTTGATTATTCTGGATCGATCTGCCCACCTACCTGTTGGTTGGATTGAATAAAGCAACCCGGGAACACCCATAGTCAGTTCGGGTCGTGACCTATAAGAAGGCTTCTAGACTCTAGGTTTACTACGTGCAATGCATTTTTATCTAGCCACCCTTGCCCAAGCACACCTATATACGTCTCGATACGTGGTGACTTGGTTTGATATACCGTATAGGTGATAATCTAAAACCTCAACTCACTTCTCTAAAGCCAAAAACAGCTAGTTTGATCTCCAGTTGAGAGGTGGAGCACAATGCTGAGGAAGAGCCCACTTAAATACCTCTCGTCTAGAATAGACGTAGTCTATCCCCCTCGTACAGTAGGGTACATCGGGGCAAGATTTTGCTTAGGCACCGGTTTTGACCAAGAAGTGCAATTGATATATTTTGATTATCTTTTATATACCTATGGGTACGAGTCAAGAGTTGTAACTTTCATAAATGGTTTGGCAGCCCACGAGGGGACCGACCACGTACTAGTATTACGTTGGCAATCGGGACATGTGACTGTGTGGCTCACAATAGGTAAAAGGCTCAGGTCGCTCCAACCTAGGTGCATCAATATATCTCTCAGAATAACCTGATCAGACGGTATTGATGCCCCAGTTTGATATACCCTAAGGTACGTGACTGGAGTTGTGGTTTTCATGAATGACGTCGCATCTCCAAAGAGATCGGGCCACGCACTAGTGCCACGTTGGCTATATAGGACGTGTAAGTATGCAAAACAGTAAACATGCATGTGGTGTGTGCAAAACAGGGTGGGGTGTGCCCGGGGCCTTTTTCAAACACATGGGCCCATGGGCCAGATTATGTCATCACATATGGATATCAAATGAATATTGATCAAGAAAATAATACAAAACCCATCACATCTAAGTTAAGATGAAAGCAAACACATCACAAATATATCTGTAGAGATCATGACACATTATATGGGCATATAACACAAATAATAATTAATCTTATCCAACATTAAAATGGCCCACAAATTTGTTGTCTATGGTCCAATCAAGGGTTACTTTTGGGTGATCCAAAATAAATCGAGATTCCAATAGGTGTTACATTGATGATAGAATGACAATGGTTGAGATGAGCTCACTCTCAGGAATATTAATTGAGCTAACATTAGATAAATTCGGATTTTCTGTGAATTAGGAAAATACAATCCGAACTTGCATCGATGATATCTAAGGCTCTTGATAACGAAATCGAATGAACTCAAGTTCTAAATTAATCTACTCGATGAGATCTACATTTTATTAATAGGTGCCTAAACTTAGTTCTCACTTGAATGTTCTGTAAAAACGTTTTAACATTGCTGTCCCAACCTTTATTCAGAAACAATTTCAGATTTATAGATTGAACTTGCATCGATGATATTTAAGGCTTCCGATACCGAAATTGAGTGAACCCAGATTCTAAATTAATCTACTCGATGAGATCTACATTTTATTAAAGCCTCTCAGACTTAATTCTCACTAGAATATTCTGTAAAAATGTTTTAACGTTGCTGTCCCAACTTTCATTCAGAAATAATTTCAGATTTACAGATTGAACTTGCATCGATGATATCTAAGGCTTCCGATAACGAAATTGAGTGAACTCAGATTCTAAATTAATCTACTCGATGAGATCTATGTTTTATTAAAGGCTCCCAGACTTAATTCTCACTAAAATATTCTGTAAAAACGTTTTAACGTTGTTGTCCCAACTTTCATTCAGAAATAATTCCAGATTTACAGATTGAACTTGCATCGATGATATCTAAGGCTTCCGATAACGAAATTGAGTGAACTCAGATTCTAAATTAATCTACTCAATGAGATCTATGTTTTATTAATAGGTTCTCAGACTTAATTCTCACTAGAATATTCTCTAAAAACGTTTTAATATTTCTATCCAACCTTCATCATTCCATCATTTTCATAGGTCAATTTGAATCTTTCATTATTTAGGGGTCATCAAAAAGTGATCCTTAATTGGAAAAAAAAAATGCAATACCCAAAATCATCTACAATCAAGGCAAAAAAATAAATAAACAGAAAAAATAAATAAAATAAATCCAACTAAATAATAAAAAAAAAACTAGGTCATCTTGGCAATGCTCCCATACTTGGGATTTTTCAAGTTTGATCCTCAATAGTCCCCAGTGGAGTCGCCACTGAAAGCGCCCTCGATCCGCGGGGTGCGCGGATCCACTTTTGACCGTTTAGGTTTGGGAGTCGCCACCTAGTTGTTAAGGTCTAGGAACCAAACTGACTCTAAAAAAGGTAAATTAATTTACAAAAGAGAAAAAGAGTCCGGGGATCACATTACGGGGTTGGAAGGTATTAGGCACCAACCCCGCCCGGCCAAAGTCGGTCTCTACTAACTTCCCAAATAAATCATATTGCTAAAAACATAGATAAAAATAAAAATAAAAAAAATTTCATACCTTTCCGATAGCAAGGATTTTGTTCCCTCAGATCTGACAAAAAATAGTTCCTTGTACTGTACTCCCATCTTCGTTCTGTCTCCGGATTTGATTTTGGATCTCTGAGGTAAGGTATCTCCTTATTTTTGGATCTGAACTCTTCAAGTTTGTTGCGGATTTTGGGATGTTTTTGGAAGGCTTTTAGGCGTTTCTTATGCTAAATCGAAGGAGGGATGTTAGGTAAGGAGTTGGGAATCAAAAACTAAGGTTTATGGGAGGCTAGGGGGGCTATTAGACCTACTTCTCTTAGGGTTTATGATTTGATACGAAAATAGGGTGTGAGCACCTCTATTTATAGATGTTTTTAGGGGTTGATTTAGATAGAGTTAGTATTTAATTAGAGTTCTTTTAATTAGAGTTGTGTTTTAGTTAGACTTATTTTAGGTAGAATTGTGTTTTAATTAGAATTGTTTTAGGTAGAATTGTTTTTAAGTTAGAACTCTATTAGATTGAATTATTATTTAATTAGAACTCTATTATGACTTTTGGTCTTATTTGATTGACTTTTAATGTTTTGACTTTAGTCTTAATTGATTGACTTTTAAAATCTTGACTTCAGTCTTGCTTAATTGACTTTAATTTTGACTTTAGTCTCACTTAATTGAATTTAATACCTTGACCTTAGTCTTTCTTGATTGACTTTTAATTTGTTGAGAACCCCCCTCTAAAATATCTTTAATTCTTTGGACCCCCAAATGGAGGGGTCCTTAAAGAAATATCTCACGAACCCTCAACAATTTTACTTGAAAACTCGATTGATCGATTTCTTCGGTTCAAAATTTTAAATTAATTTCATTAATGTTTCACTTTAATTATTTAATGTTTTATTTATTAATTTCGATTTTTTTAATTATGAAAATTGTGAAATTACCGTTTTACCCCCGGAGAGGACTTTTCACATTTCAAGTCGGTTTTTAATGTTCTAGGATGTTTTAGAATCGATTTTTCATAAGGAATTCAATGGAAATATTAGTTTGTGTCATTTATGAAATTTTTTGTGTGAAATGGTCATGAACTTTATGAGGGGCATTTTCGTAATTTTGTCAAATTCTGTTAAAATTGGTGAAATAATTTATTTGGTTCCGATTTGTTATTTTATGTGTTTGAGAGAGTTTTCCTAAGTGTAACGTAGGCTCTAAGGTTGTTTTGAGGTTAGGGGTATTTTGGTAATTTGATCATTTTTAGTGATTTTTATCGTGAAGCTTTTTTTTGTAATTGAAAGCGCCATCGATCTGCGGGGTGTGCGGATCCACTTTTGACCCTTGGGTTTAGGAGTCCCCACCCATTTGTTAAGGTCTAGGAACCAAACTGACTGTAAAAAAGGTAAACTAATCTACGAAAGAGAAAAAGAGTCCGGGGATCACATTACGGGGTTGGAAGGTGTTAGGCACCAACCCCGCCTGGCCAAAGCCGATCTCTACTAACTTCCCAAATAAATCACATTGCTAAAAATCTAGATAAAAAACAAAAATAAAAAATTTCATACCTTTCCGATAGGAAGGATTTTGTTCCCTCAGATTTGACAAAAAATAGCTCCTAATACTATACTCCCTTGCTTCGTTCTGTCTCTAGATTTGATTTTGGATCTCCGAGGCAAGGTATCTCCTTATTTTTGGATCTGAACTCTTCAAGTTTGTTGTGGATTTTGGGATGTTTTTGGAAGGCTTTTAGGCATTTCTTATGCTAAATCGAAGGAGGGATGTTAGGTAAGGAGTTGGGACAAAACTAGGGTTTATGGGAGGCTAGGGGGGCTTTTAGACCTACTTCTCTTAGGGTTTATGATTTGATACGAAAATAGGGTGTGAGCACCTCTATTTATAGATGTTTTTAGGGGTTGATTTGGATAGAGTTAGTATTTAATTAGAGTTCTTTTAATTAGAGTTGTGTTTTAGTTAGACTTATTTTAGGTAGAACTGTGTTTTAATTAGAATTATTTTAGGTAGAATTGTTTTTAAGTTAGAACTCTATTAGATTGAATTATTATTTAATTAGAACTCTATTATGACTTTTGGTCTTATTTGATTGACTTTTAATGTTTTGACTTTAGTCTTAATTGATTGACTTTTAATATCTTGACTTCAGTCTTGCTTAATTGACTTTAATTTTGACTTTAGTCTCACTTGATTGAATTTAATACCTTGACCTTAGTCTTTCTTGATTGACTTTTAATTTGTTGAGAACCCCCCTCTAAAATATCTTTAATTCTTTGGACCCCCAAATGGAGGGGTCCTTAAAGAAATATCTCACGAACCCTCAATAATTTTACTTGAAAACCCGATTGATCGATTTCTTCGGTTCAAAATTTTAAATTAATTTCATTAATGTTTCACTTTAATTATTTAATGTTTTATTTATTAATTTCGAATTTTTTAATTATGAAAATTGTGAAATTACCGTTTTACCCCCGGAGAGGACTTTTCACGTTTCAAGTCGGTTTTTAATGTTCTAGGATGTTTTAGAATCGATTTTTCATAAGGAATTCAATGGAAATATTAGTTTGTGTCATTTATGAAATTTTTTGTGTGAAATGGTCATGAACTTTATGAGGGGCATTTTCGTAATTTTGTCAAATTCTGTTAAAATTGGTGAAATGATTTATTTGGTTCTGATTTGTTATTTTATGTGTTTGAGAGAGTTTTCCTAAGCGTAACGTAGGCTCTAAGGTTGTTTTGAAGTTAGGGGTATTTTGGTAATTTGGTCATTTTTAGTGATTTTAATCGTTAAGCTTCTTTTTGGGTCTACAAGATGATGATTTCTATGTTTCTGGGGTCGTATTTTCCTAGCGTAGCGTGGTTTCTAAGGTTTTGTCAATTCGAGATACCTCATCCGGATTTCTGAAACACATCTGGTAACAAAATAAAGCAATGGAATACACATCCATAATTGGGAATCATTGCGATTGGGTTAACGAGTTGATTAATCAGGCGGATGCAAAAATGGGGTGTCTACACCCTTGATGGCATTTGAGCAAAATCCGAGATAACCCTCGGCGACAATTGAGCAAAATCCAAGAAAACCATTGTCGGCAACTAAGCAAAATCCGAGATAACCCTCGACGGCAACTGAACAAAATCTAAGAAAACCCTTGGCGACAACTGAGCAAAATCCGAGATAACCCTCGGCGGCAACTGAACAAAATCCAAGAAAACCCTTTGCGGCAACTGAGCAAAATCTGAGATAACCCTCGACGGTAACTGAAAAAAATCTGAGATAACCCTCGATAGTATCTAAGCAAAATCCAGGAAAACCCTTGGCAGCAACTGAGTAAAATCCAAGAAAACCCTTGGCGACAACTGAGAAAAATCCGAGTTAACCCTTGGCGGCATCTGAGCAAAACTCTTGGTGGTAACTGAGCAAAATCCGAGATAACCCTCGGTGGCAACTGAGTAAAATCCAAGAAAACCCTTAGCGGCAACTGAGCAAAATCCGAGATAACCCTCGGCAGCAACTGAGCAAAATCCAAGAAAATCCTTGACGGCAACTGAGCAAAATCCAAGATAACCCTCGGTGGCAACTGAATAAAATCCAAGAAAACCCTTGGTAGCAACTGAGAAAAATTTGAGATAACCCTCGACGGCAACTGAGCAAAATCTGAAATAACCCTCGACGGCATCTGAGCAAAATCCAGGAAAACCCTTGGCGGCAACTGAGTAAAATCCAAGAAAACCCTTGGCGGCAACTGAGCAAAATTAAAGCTAACCCTCGACGGCATCTGAGCAATATCCAAGAAAATCCTTGGTGGCAACTGAGCAAAATCCGAGATATACCTCGGCGGCAACTAAGCAAAATCTGAGATAACTCTCGACAGTAACTGAGCAAAATCTAAGATAACCCTCGGCGGCAACTGAGCAAAATCCAAGAAAACCCTTGACTGCAACTGAGCAAAATCTGAGATAACCCTCGGCGGTAACTGAAAAAAATCCAAGAAAATCCTTGGCAGCAACTAAGCAAAATCTAAGATAAACCTCGACGGCAACTGAGCAAAATCTGAGATAACCCTTAGCGGCATCTGAGCAAAATCCAGGAAAATCCTTGGTGGCAACTGAGTAAAATCCAAGAAAATCCTTGGCGGCAACTGAGTAAAATCTGAGTTAACCCTTGATAGCATCTGAGAAAATCCAAGAAAACCCTTGGTGGAAACTGAGCAATATTCGAGATAACCCTCATTGGCAACTGAGCAAAATCTGAGATAACCCTCGGCGGTAACTGAGCAAAATCCGAGATAACCCTCGACGGCATCTGAGCATAATTCTGAGAAAACCTTCGGCGACATATGACTGAGTAAAACTGGGAATGAATGAATGAATCTTGGAAATAATGATTGAATCTAGGAAAGAGAGATGGCCTATCTCCTATTCTAGGTGAAAGGGTAATGAGTTAATTTCTAGACAAAACCAAATATAAGATTAGAAACGCTTCTGTTTGAACCTCAAAGTTTTTCAAAAATTTTATGAATTTTATGAATTTCTTTTTACCTTAGGGGTTTTAAAAAAAATTGCTATCATGAGGGTAACCTTAAATCCGGGGTTCCCATTATCCTTTAGAATTAACATTGATCAGGCTTGAGATCAACAATGTGCCTAGTTTGACATGAAACATTGTATTGAACACATCTCGGAAAAAAATGCCCTTAGTATAAGGGGGAAACTACATATCAAAGAAGAAAGAAAATGCCTCTTGTAAGAAGGTTTGAAATATTTGATTACCACAAGCGCAATAAAGATTTAACTTTTAATTTTGACTTTTTATATTGAAGATTTTGAGTAGGCTCAAGAAAACAAAATATTTCCTTTCGAGATTCATTGTAGAATCCACCATTTTCCCTCTTGGTTCACTTGGGAAAGTAGAAAATTTTTGGATCAATCGTAGACAAAATACTTGTGGCTTCTGAGTTTTTGCCTGGTTTAAGCTAAGTGTTGAACTTGACTATTCGGACTTCAGATGTTTCGGCTCGAACCTCCTTTCAGCTTTTCAACTATATGGAGATTTTCTTCTATTTTTCTTTGTTGCTCTAACTTTTGCCTAGATTGCCCTTTCAAGTTTTTAAACTAGCGAGCATGCTCTAGCTTTTGCCTAGATTACCTTTTCAGGTTTTCGATCTAGCGAACTTTCTTTAATTTTTGTTTTGCTTTGATTGTTGTCAAAGTCGTCCTTTTAGATTTTCGACCTTGTGAGCTCGCCTTAATTTTTGCCTGAGTCGCCCTTTCGGGTTTTCAACGTAGTAAGCTTTTTTATATTTACTCTAATTGTTGCCAAGGCCGTCCTTTCGGATTTTTAACCTTGCGAGCTTATCTTAATTTTTGTCGAAGTCGCCCCTTCAGATTTTCAACCTAGTAGGCTTTTTTCTTTTTCTTCCCCTTTTTAACTTCTGGAGTTACTGTTTGATCATGCTTTGCTACCTTTCTTGACTTTCTCGCACGGTACTTAGGAGAATTTTTATATGGGTAAGCTCAGGACTGGGTATAAAAAGAAAGGAATTTTGAGGCTCAAAAATCCAAATACCCCTTATGTGCCATTTTCTCTTTTCCTTTGAATTTTCTTCCCCATTTTGATAATATTTGAATTTTATTTGTGGGGAAATTTTTATTTTTTGATGTAGTCGGGCATGAAGTAATTTCTCAGGTTGCCTGCGTACCCCATAATTTTGTAATCATACCAAAACGTAGTTCGAATTTTCTCTCCCCTGGGTTAGGTGATCGAGTTGAGAAAGAAAAATGTGTTTTTTTTAAAAGACTGCAAAGGGCTGAGAAATGAGATATTGAACTGGGTAGCAAGAAAATTGATTCGGCCAAAGATGGCCTCTGTAAATGTAGTACGGCTTGATCTGGTCAAGGTTGTTTTGTTCTGGTAATTCGATTTCATCATGATTTTGAAGTCTGATAGTTTTTCTTGGTAATATTTCTTTAATGATGAATGGACCTCCCCAATTTGGGTTGAACTTCCATCTAGGGTCAAAGATAGGTGCCCGATTCTTGTTGAGTACCAAATCCCCGACTTATAAGTGATGAGCTTTGACCTTTTTGTCAAACGTGCGAGTGACTTTTCTTTGATAAGTTTGCATGTGGTACAAAACTCTAAGTTGTTTTTCTTCAATCAAGTTTAGCTCATCTGACCTAGTCTATTTTTAACAATTGATTTTCCATTAAGACCTTGAGATACGAGATTTCCCTTTCAATGGGTAAGACTGCTTCCATATCATATACTAAAGAATAGGGAGTGACTCTAGTGGAAGACTATATTGAAGTACGATGTGCCCCAACGTGAATGATAACTTCTCTAACTAATCTCGGTGTGATTGACACATTTTTCTGATGATTGTCTTGAGTTTTTTTTCTTTGCTGGTTGCTTCAACCTCTTCATTAGTCTGAGAACGTAGAGAGATGATTTGTGATACTGAATCTTGAACTTTAAACACAGAGTAATCCTCGACTTTGAAGTATGTCCCATTATCAGAGACTAATTCCAAAGGTACCTTGTATCGACTTATGACAGTTGCTTTGATGAACTTTGCAACTTGAGATTGTAGACATTCCATTTTTGCACTCGCCTGATTAATCAACTCGTCAACCCGATTGCAACGGTTCCCAATGATGGATGTTTATTCCAATGCTTTATTTGTTACTAGATATGTTTCAGAAATTCGGATGAGATATCTTGAACTGATAAAATTATAGAAACCACACTACGCTAGGAAAATATAATCTCAAAAACGTAGAAATCATCATCTTACCGACAAAAATAAGCTTTACGATAAAAATCACTAAAAAATGATAAAATTACCAAAATACCCCTAACCTTAAAACATCCCTAGATCCTACGTTATACTTAGGAAAACCTTTTCAAACACATAAAGCAACAAATCAAAAACAGATAAATTATTTTGCCAATTTTCACAAAATCAGATAAAATTACGAAAATGCCCCTCATAAAGTTCACGACCATTTCGCACAAAAAATTTCATAAATGATAAATACCAATATTTCCATTGAAGTACTTACAAAAAACTGATTCCAAAACATCCTAGAACATTGAAAACCGACTTAAAACGCAAAAAGTTCTCTCCGAGGGTAAAATGGTAATTTTATAATTTTAATAATTAAAAATTTTGAAATTAATAATTAAAACATTAATTAATATAAAGAGAAATCTTAATTAAAATCTTAAAGTCAATCAAGAAAGACTAAAGTCAAAATCTGAAAAGTCAATCAAGTAAGACTAAAGTCAATCTTAAAGTCAATCAAGTAAGACTAAAGTCAAGAAATTAAATTCAATCACGTAAGACTAAAGTTAATCTTAAAGTCAATCAAGTAAAAATAAAGTGAAGATCTTAAAGTCAATCAAGTAAGACCAAATTCATGATATCAAAGTCAATCAAGTAAGACTAAAGTCAAAATCTTAAAATCAATCAAGTAATACTAAAGTCAAAATCTTAAAGTCAATCAAGTGAGATTAAAAGTCAAAACCTTAATAGAATCCTAATTAAATAATAACTCTATTTAAAATAATCCTAATTAAATAATAACTCTATTTAAAATAATTCTAATTAAAATATAACTCTACCTAAAATAATTATAATTAAACAATAACACTTTCTAAAAGAATTATAATTAAACACTAACTCTATCAAAATAAGCACTTAAAAAAATCTATAAATAGGGGTCCCTACAACCTATTTTCATATGAAAAAATTAATCCTAGGAGAAGTAGGTCAAAAAGCTCTTCTAACCTCCAATAAACCCTAATTTTAAAGTCCCAACTCTTTACCTAACATCCATACCCCATCTTTAGTTCAAAAAATATCTAGAAGCCCTTTCAAAACACCCCAGAAATCCATAAAAAGATTAGAAAAATTCAGAAGGAAATACTTTGTTATGGAGATCCAAAGCGAATCCGGTAACAGAACGAAGCGAGGAGCGCTGTACGAAGAACTATTCTACTAGATCTGAGGGAACAAGACCGTTGTCTTCGTAAAGGTAAAGATTTTAATTTTTTTTATTTATTAGGTCTTTTTAGCAATGTAGTTCTATTTGAGAATAAGTAGAGACCGGCGTTTGCCGGGCAAGGTTAGTGCCTAACACCTTCCAACCCTGGAACGTAATCCCCGGACCCGTATTTTTCTTTCGTAAATTAGTAGTATTTACCTTTTTAGAGTCAGTATTCGGTTCCTAGACCGTAATAACTAGGTGGCGACTCCCAAACCTCAAAGGTGAAAAACGGATCCGCGCACCTCATGGATCGAGGGCGCTTTCAGTGGTGATTCCACTGGGGACTATTGATGATCAAACTTCAAAAATCCCAAGTATGGGAGCCTTGCTAAAGCGATCTAGATTTTTTTTTTCTTTTTAGTTATTAGTTTATATGTTTATTTATTTATTTATTTATTTTTTATTTCTATCATCCTTTTTGTTCAATTATTGATCGTTTGTTTGGGTTATGAATATTATACTTTTGCATGGTATTTGGAATGACCCCAAATAATACGAGATTTTGAAGGAATGGTCTAGTTGAGGATGGAACAACGATTATCGAACCATGGAAATTGTTTATTTTTATTTTTATTTTTTATTATTCTTCTTTTAGGAGTGTGTTTGATTTCTCGTTTGAATTTTTTTTTCTTTGTTAAAAAAAATTGTTTGTTTAGTTTATTTTTATCAATTTTTTTTATGGACACAAGTTGTACTGTCTGTTGACAGCAAGCAAAAACAGCAAGAAAGAAAAAACAGCAAATTTTTTTTTTTTTTTAAGGGTGCTGTTAGCCAACAGCCCTGTTTTAAACCAATTTTAAGTGTGGTGTGCCATTAATAAAAGATTTTTTTAAAGTATTAAACCCTATTAATTTTAATTTAATGGCCGGTGTGTGAAAAAAAAAGCTTTTTACCTTTTTCATCTTCTTCTCCACATGAGAAAGAAGGAAACACAAAAAAAAAACGTCCTCCATCTCTGCTCTCTCTCTCTCCCCTTCATCTCTCTCTCTCTCTCTCTTAAAGATTATGCTGGATGCATTTTGGGAAAAGGAGGATTCCATTACAAGTTTTTTATTTAGGGTATGTTTGATTGCACATGGAAATTCATTTTCCATGGAATTTGAAATCCATGGAAAAATGGTATGGAATTTGGATTTCCATAGAGAAAATTTCTCTCTGTTTGATTGCACATGGGAAAATGTATTTATTTTCCAAATCCATTGTTTGATTGCAAGTTGGAAAATTTAAATATTTTCCAATTTCATTGTTTATTGTCATTTTAGTTATTAAATAAAATGGATCCTATACAATAAAAGTCTATCTAAAAAAGCATACTTTCACCGCAAAAATTACAATATATAACATTGATGTGGTATAAAATTTACAAACATGATGAATTAGTCATACATCATGATTAATACAAAATAAGTATACCCAAAAAATATATGTAAGACATATCCCCCAAAAAATGCAACATATAACCATTGCAAATCAGTATGATTTTTTGTATTATAGTAAATACATCTCCCAAAAAAAAATATGACATCTAATAGACCCTAAGTGTCATCTGACTTTCCTAAGCGTCTAAATAACCAATCCCTCTTCATGTCACTTGCCAAGCCAAGGAATATGTGTGCTGCTTCTTGACGCTCACCCAAGTAATCAATCGCTTCTAGCATGATTTCTCGAGAGATATCAGGAACTTCATTGAGTTCCTTTTGTAATTTGGCTATGTTAGGTCTCTCCATTGCCGTTGCCATACGCATGGCTGCAGAGGCAAGTATGGAGATTGTTGCATCATTAGATTCTTCAGAATTACGTTTTCGCTTTCTTTTAGACGAAAAATTTTCACGAGAAGGCATCGATGAAGATCCTGTTTGTTGTGTAGGTACGTCACCTTGTCCAATTGCTTCTTGTACCTCATCGTCTATTTCATCAAGATCTAGCACAAAGGAAAAAATTAAAAAATACATTGAAAGATGAAGTATGCAATTTTCAAAATAATTGCATAAACCAAGGAAGAATTCTTACATATTTCTTCAATTGGAGACATTTCTAGTTTTGTTTCTATTCCAGTTGTACATTGTTCTCTACTTGCTTGATCATTACCGAATATAATGGTAAGATCATCATAAAAGGGGATGCACTTGTGACGGTATTCTATATTTTTTGGATGTTTCTAATAAGAAAAGACAAAAAAATAATCAGAATGATAAATGTATGAAGAAAAAAAATGTCTTTAAATTTAATATTTTGAAAACATACCTCTTTCTATGCCTCATCATCTGCTGTCACTAATTGAATATCCTTGTCCCATCCAAAACCAATTTGTGAAATCACATTCTTTGCATTAAAATATCTCTTTCTAAGTGTCTTGAGTCTGTATCGTACATTTTGGGCATTTACTTCTTTTTGCAACTTGTTACGGAGGACAAAACAAACATTGTTTATGGCTTTCGTATTCCATCCATTGTCAGTTTTTTGTCCTAAGGCATATTCCTCCAACAATACTTCAATTAAAATTTTATCCATAGGTAAGTCCCATGTCAAATATGGTTTATCTTTTGGTTGCTTCTCCTTTTGTTGCCTGCCTTTTTTAGAAGAAGATTCCATTCCTATGATAAGTAAATTCATACACATTCAATCACAAATAAATGTATTAAATTTTTAAAAATGAATAGAAGATTAGCTAAAACTAAAAGGCAAAGTAGATATGATAGAAAAACTATCAGTTATAAATATTAGTCATTTTCAAGCAATATTCAATTTTCAAAAAAGAGAACATTATTATAATTCCAATATTGTAAGAGACAAAATTCTACATATTATAAAAGACAAGCTTAAAACCTCAAATCAGATTCATTACATGCAAATTTTCATCTTTATAATAAATCTTCAAAAGAAAGACATTGAATTTGAAGGATTTACAACAACAACAAAAAAAATAAAAAAAAATAAAAAATAAAACAAAAAAAAGAATAATAACTATGGATGACGTTGATCATATTCTGCCCACATGACTTCGGCTAATGCTTCTCTTTTTGTTGTCTATGCCGGAGTAGTAACAATAACTATTTATTCTTCTTGTTTGGGCATGTCATCATGTTCTTCCTCCTCTAGTTCTATCTGATCACCCTCTCATATGTTCTCCGTGTCAAAATCTCTAATGTAATTATGGATAACACAACATGCAAAGATAACCCTAGTTTGTGTTTTGATGTCAAAAAATGGTGCAGATCTCAAGTATGCAAATCGTTTCTTTAAAAGACCAATTGTTCTCTCGATTACATTCCGCAATGAAGAATGACGATAATTATATAGTTCTTTTGCATTCGACGGAAGGCGCCCACGATGATCATTTAAATGATATCGAGTACCACGAAAAGGCATAAGAAAACCAGGAACATTTGCGAACCCAGCATCTGCAAGATAATATTTACCTATATTGCAAATTTATAAAATAAAATTACACACTAATCATATTTACATATCATCATATTAGGAAATAATATAATATAATAATTCAAATATAATACTCACCAAGTGGCACAATGAGTCTATCAATCCTAGGTCTAATTGCATCTCTTAATAAGCGACCATCATGTGCTGATCCTTCCCAACCAGCGAGCACATATGTGAATTTCATATCAAAAGTACATGCGACCAAAACATTCTGACGAATATCTCCTTTTCTATTACGGTACTTAGGTTGTTCATCCACAGGAACTGTTGCATGAATGTATGTACCATCTATAGCTCCTATAGCATCCTATATTAAATCAAAATCTCATAATTATATCATATCATTGATACAAATTTATTTGTAAGTATGGTCAACTTTACAATTACCTCAAAGTAATGGTACCAATTTCTAACGTTGTTGTTGTCTCTGGGAGAATTTGTTTGTTTTGCTACCTTGATGACCTCCTTGTACATAATAATCAATGCTTTCAAGACAACATGAAAATAACGACTAACTGTTTGAGAAGATCGTATAAAAGAAAAGTTTGTTCGTCGATTCCTCAAATCATGCCCAATTGTTAATAGGAACATTGAGACTTGTTCTTCGACTTTTATTGATGGACGATCAACCAATCCATGCATCCTTAAACGGTTACACAATCTATGAAATGCAGCTCTATTCATTCGAAGTTGCTCATGACAATGCCTGTCACTTTCGTTGTATAACCTATTCAAAATCTGTCTTCTCTCATGATCTCTATTTATTATAGGTGCTCTAGGTAGAGATCGCCTATGTCTAAGATGTGTTAAGATCACATATGTACTGAATATCAATGTCATGACCGCAATCCTACTCTTTTTTTGTGCAGTCAACATCCTATCAATCAAGCATTTAAACAATAGAAATAAGAAAGGCATAATCATATATGAATAAGAAATGACCAAGCTTTTATTGTCACCTCAACCTTTTTCTTATTACACCCCATTCACTTATTTTCTTTATTTTTTGTTGGGGTCTAATAAGTAAAAGTTGGAGTGCCAATAATAGCTCTTTTATATATAACAACAAGAAGCATTATTTCATAGAGTGTGAACTTTGGTAGTGATAGCCATGTGTTTTTGAATTCCATTTTTTATAGCCATGTGTTCTTGAATTCCATTTTTGATTGCCATTTAGTTGCAAGGAATTAAAACAAAATAATCCTGCAGTGATGAAAAGTATCATGATTATGTGGGAATAGTTTCCCCTACCTTTTTATCTCGATATGTAATCTAGTTCAAGTGAAAAAAAAAATTTCCAAACTTGATTAGGTACAAAGCACAAGATTGATGGCACCAAAACATTAAACTAAAGTAAGATTAATAAAAGAATATCATCATGAATAATGAAGTTGCAATCACCATACTGGGTAAGTGAGAGTAGCGTGTCTTTACACTTCATATTAGTATCAGAAATTGACACATGATCGTGTCTCTAAAATGTAAACACCTAAACTAGAATAAAAAATGACCACATATAAACATTTGTATCAGTCAACTATGCGAGCCACCAAAAAATCAAATCAACCACAATAAATAGAACATGCTTCTATTCCAACAAAATTTTGAAAATTCAGAGCAATTGCAATAATTCCGCCAACCGGTTCGTAAAGATTGTGTGTGAATTTCCTGTAAGAAACCAAGAAACTTTCACCTAATCACCTCCAAAATTCCAACTTTGGCATCAATTATAAATCCCACTCATGGTATGTCACCTGCAGAACTCATCCTGAACAGTTAAGGAATCTCGCTATAATCCTTGCCTACTCCATTCCAATTTTCAAGTACAACCCATCTATCTAATGGGGCTAAAATTAAAGATTGGTCCACATCTACCAGATTTAGAAGCCCACCATGCCAACTCAACACATTAACACCCTTACATATGTCTGCCACCAATACATATGGTTTGGGACTTAAGATTATTAAGACACAGACATGGGCCGACTTCAAAAAATGATTAGTTGACTATATGGTCCATGCATGAGCCTTGGATCAGATCTGACCCTTATATTGGTAAGTAGCCCTTTTTGTAAAGTCACGTGAAGCTGACCCATATATGTGTTCATAGATCAGTTTGGTTCATGCCATATGGATCACAGGTTTGTTTAGGTTGAATAAGATCCAAAACCAAGTCTACCCATATCCAACTTATTCAAGTTCTAGAGAACAGTCATGACAAACAAATTGAATATTCATCTAATATTTCTTTGATGCATTAAATTGAATATCCAACTTATTTAAGAAGATTCTATATAGAAAAGAAAAAAAAAACTATATATAACAACCATTAACATTGAAAATGGTATGCTAAAATAACGTTTGGAAAAAAATACCCAAATTTGAACTTCCAAACAAACACAATTCCAAACAAAAATTCAACAAAAAAATATCCTACATAAATAAATCCTTCAAAGTTTCCCATAACTAGCACCCTTCCAAATTTGAACTTTAACTAGGCAATTTCTCAAACATCTAACCTACATAAATGCTTCAAATTTTTTCACAAATGAACAAAGTAAACATTAATAAATCCTACAACAAACACACACAATTCCAAATAAAAATTCAACCAAAAAATATCCTACATAGATAAATCCTTCAAAGTTTTCCATAACTAACACTCTTCCAAATGTCAACTTCAACTAGACAATTTCTCAAACATCTAACCTACATAAATGCTTCAAATTTTTTCACAAATGAACAAAGTAAACATTAATAAATCCTACAACAAACACATACAATTCCAAATAAAAATTCACCAAAAAAATATCCTACATATTAAATCCTTCAAAGTTTCCCATAACTAGCACCCTTCCAAATTTGAACTTTAACTAGGCAATTTCTCAAACATCTAACCTACATAAATGCTTCAAATTTTTTCACAAATGAACAAAGCAAACATTAATAAATCCTACAACAAACACATACAATTCCAAATAAAAATTCAACAAAAAAATATCCTATATATTAAATCCTTCAAAGTTTCCCATAACTAGCACTCTTCCAAATGTCAACTTCAACTAAGCAATTTCTCAAACATCTAAGCTACATAAATACTTCAAATTTTTTCACAAATGAACAAAGTAAACCTTTTCAAATTCAAATCATAACCTTCCACAACTCAAATCAGAATTTGATAAAATACCAAATAAATTTCTTTCATTCTAAAAATGGATTTGAGGTTCTATCAAAGAATCCAAAATATAAATTAGAGAGAGCTTACCTTGTGATATGGAAGAGATTTTCTAGAGTTAGGGTTCTCTTCTAGATCCACTGAGAATAACGATTAGAGGGAAACGATAGGTTTCTCTTATGGTTCGATTGAAGAACCATGAACGGGGGTGAGAGCACGAGAGCCGCAAAACAGATCGAGAGAGCTTTTTAATTTAGAAAAAAAAGAAAAAAGAAACAAAGATTAGGTAACCTGGAGGAAGATTAGAGAGAGAGAGAGAGAGAAAGAGAGAGAGAAGAAGAAGAAGAAGAAGAAGAAGAGCAAACCTGTGACGAACTTATGAATGTTGCAGTCGTTTGTGAAGAGGGTTTCGTTTGTAAAGAGAGTGTCGTTTGTAAATAAAGCTGGGTAATCTAATTAAACAAATTTTCCATCTTGAATGGAAACTCATTTTCCTTGGGTTGAAGGTGGGATTTTAAAATCCAGCAAATGGTGGATTTTTAATGGGGTTGGAAAATAGATTTCCATGGAAAAAGTTACAATCAAACACTTGACATTCTAATTTTCCATGCAAATTCAAATCCACACCATTTTCCAAGCCTAATCAAACAGACCCTTAGAGAATTAATATATGATTTCCATATATATATATATATATATATATATAGAAGATTTCTCTCATGAAAAATATCAAAAGAAACATAGCTCAACCAAGGGCCAATAGATCTTGGTTATTTTTAGGCATGGATTTCGCTGATACGAAAAGGAAGAGCAATATTGTTGGAAAAATTCTTTTTGTTGCCACCCTCATAGCTCTCTGCATTGTTGTGCTCTCAAGAAATCATCATCTGGTTTTGGTAGTCCTAGCCCATTCTCTCATGAAACGGGGGTAACACATGTATTAGTAACAGGTGGTGCTGGTTACATAAGTTCACAAGCTGCACTTCGACTTCTGAAGGACTCTTACCGTGTTATTATAGTGGACAATCTTTCAAGAGGAAACCTAGGTGCTACTAAAGTTCTCCAGGAACTATTCCCAGAACTTGGGAGGCTCCAGTTCATTTATGCCGATCTTGGAGATGCAAAAGCTGTAAATAAAATGTTTGCAGAAAATGTATTTGATGGTGTGATTCATTTTGCAGCTGTTGCTTACGTGGCGGAAAGCACACTTGAACTTCCTCGGTATTATCATGAAACACATTAGTAGTATTGGAAGCAACAGTAGCAAAACAAAGAAAAATGAGGTGTGCATCTGTCTTAGGGCAGCCAAATAAGAAAAACAGCAAAAGAGTGTATGCTGTTAAGCAACAACAACCCAAAAAAAAAAAGGGGTTGTATGGTAGCATATGATTTGTGAATGTTGCTGGCAGCAACATAAAGAAGAATAAATTAGAACAAATGGGTGTTTATGCTATTGGTAACAGCAATAACATTTAGTTTGTAGGCAACAACATGATAATAGAAAATAAGAATTGGAGTGTCATGTGCTAGCAGCAACATGATCATAAAAGAAAAAAATTGATTGTGTGTGTGTGTGTGGTGGCAGCATCATGTTGAAAAAAAAAGAAACAAAAAAAAAAAAGAGTTTAAGTGGTGGTTGTGCTGGCAGCAACACGATTGATATATTTTTATCTAAGAGCTCCCTTGCTATAACATGTTTGCTAGTTGTTACCCACAAATCATAGGTTCAGACCCACATTCTTTTAAAAAATATATATATCTGAGTTAGTTGCTGAATAATTCTTTTGATTGGGATAAAAAAAAAAAGATTTAACTTACCCCACTAATGTTTGAAATCTAAAGGGTTTACTTTCCTCACTAATTTAGTAAGATCTCAAATCTTACTAAGGGTCATTGACTTCCCCACGTGGCAACAGTTTTTAAATTTTTTTTAATGAGTTAGAATGTTTTGTGTGTGCTGCTGAAAGCGCCCTCGATCCACGGGGTACGCGGATCCGCTTTTGACCCTTGAGGTTTGGGAGTCGCCACCTAGTTATTATGGTCTAGGAACCAAACTGACTCTAAAACGGATAATGAACTAATCTACTACAGAAAATCTGAATCCGGGGATCACGTTACGGGGTTGGAAGGTGTTAGGCACCAACCCCGCCCGGCCATTGCCGATCTCTATTTATCCCAAATAAATCTACATCGCTAATGACAAACCTAGATTAAAAAAATAATAAAAAACTTACTTTCGATCTGCAAAAGTGTTATTCCCTCAGATCTGGTGAAAATGGCTCCTTGTACCGTATTCCTTACTTCGTTCTATCTCCAGATCTGATTTCTGATCTCTGAGGTAAGGTATCTCATTCTTGGATTTGGGTGCTTCGAATTTGTTGTGGATTTTTGAGATATTTTTAAGAGGTTTTTGGGTGTTTTTTGGGCTAAAATCGAAGCAGGGGTGTTAGGTAAGGAGTTGAGGCTACAAAATTAGGGTTTTAGAGAGGTTGTGGAGGCTTCTTCACCTACTTTTCCTAGGGTTTTTTCTTTGATACGAAAATAGGGTGTGGAGGCTCCTTTTTATAAAGTTTTTTAAAAGCATTAGGGTTTGATTAGGGTTTCTTTTAGGGTTTCAATTAGGGTTTTGACTTAGTCTTTAGGGTTTTAATTTAGGGTTTTGACTTTAGTCTTATGAGATTGACTTGATTAGTTTAGATTAGGGTTTTGATTTAGGGTTTTGACCTTAGTCTTATGAGATTGACTTGATTAGTTTAGATTAGGATTTTGATTTAGGGTTTTGACTTTAGTCTTATGAGATTGACTTTAATACTTGACTCTAGTCTTACTTAATTGACTTTAATTTTGACTTTAGTCTTATTTGATTGACTTTAATATCTTGAATTTAATCTTGCTTGATTGACCTTAAACTTTTGGAGAACCCCCCTCTATTATATCTTTGATTCTTTGGACCCCCAAATGGAGGGGTCCTTAAAGAAATATCTTGCGAACCATCAACAATTTTTCTTGAAAGCCTGATTGATCAATTTTTTTTGTTTAAATTTTATAATTAATTTTATTAATATTTCACTTTACATTATTTAATGATTTATTTATTAATTTCAAAATTTTTAATTATTAAAATTGTGAAATTACCATTTTGCCCTCGAAGAGGATTTTTTACGTTTTAAGTCATTTTTCAATGTTTCAAGATGTTTTGAAATTAGTTTTTCGTAAGGAATTCAATGGGAATTTTGGTTTTTGTCTTTTATGAAATTTTCTGTGTCAAATGGTCGTGAATTTTATGAGGGGTATTTTCGTAATTTTGTCAAATTTTTTGAAAATTGACGAAGTGGTTTATTTGGTTTCGATTTGTTGTTTTATGTGTTTTGAATGGGTTTTCCTAAGCGTAACGTAAGTTCTAGGGTTGTTTTTATGTTAGGGGTATTTTGGTAATTTAGTTATTTTTAGTCGTTTTTATAGTGAAGCTTCTTTTTGGTCTGCAATATGATGATTTCTACATTTCTGGGATCGTATTTTCCTAGCGTAGCGTGATTTCTAAGGTTTTGTCAGTTCGAGATACCTCATCCGGATTTCTGAAACACATCTGGTGACAAAATAAAGCACTGGAATAAACATCCATCATTGGGAACTTTTGCGATCGGGTTGACGACTTGATTAATCAGGCGGATGCAAAAATGGGGTGTCTACAGATGCCCCTCTTTGGCAGAGGGTTGAAGCAAACTAGATAGCATATCTATTTTGGTAGATAGTGCGATATCCGAATGCCAAAGCTAGTGACAGTTCATTTTGCAGCCAGATTTTGCAATTCGTCGGGGTATTCGGATCCTTGAGGGTAGAACTCTCCTCGAACTAGAAAAATGTCAGGTCCTTGAGCGCGATCTCTCTCTGGCAGTGTCAGATACTTGAATTTTAGAAAATTCTCCTTGACTGATGTAACCACTATGCAAGTGTGTGGACTCAAAATATGAGATAGGTTTCAAAGAGTTTGAGTTGAAAATGAGTCAAATCTGAGCATGTAGTAAATATGAACTGAGCATAATTCCAAGAAAACCCTTGGCGGCGTCTGAGCATAATTCCGAGAAAACCCTCGGCAGCATCTGAGCATAGTTCCGAGAAAACCCTCGGCGGTAACTGAGCATAATTCCAAGAAAACCCTTGGTGACATCTGAGCATAATTTCGAGAAAACCCTCGGCGGTAACTGAGCATAGTTCCGAGAAAACTCTCGGCGGCATCTGAGCATAATTCTAAGAAAACCCTTGGCGGCATCTGAGCATAGTTCCAAGAAAACCCTTGGCGGCATCTGAGCATAATTCCGAGAAAACCCTCTGCGGCATCTGAGCATAGTTGGCGGCATCTGAGCATAATTCCAAGAAAACCCTTGGCGGTATCTGAGCATAATTCCAAGAAAACCCTTGGCGGCATCTGAGCATAGTTCCGAGAAAACCCTCGGCGGTATCTGAGCATAATTTCAAGAAAAACCCTTGGCGACATCTGAGCATAATTCCAAGAAAACCCTTGGCGGCATCTGAGCATAGTTCCGAGAAAACCCTCGGTGGCATCTGAGCATAGTTCCCAGAAAACCCTTGGCGGCATCTGAGCATAGTTCCGAGAAAACCATCGGCGGTGTCTGAGCATAATTCCAAGAAAACCCTTGGCGGCATCTAAGTATAGTTCCGAGAAAACCCTCGGTGGTATCTGAGTATAGTTCCAAGAAAACCCTTGGCGGCATTTGAGCAAAATTCCAAGAAAAACCCTTGGCGGCATCTGGCTGAGTAAAATTGAGAATGAAGGAATAAATTTGGGAAAGAATGATTGAAAATGAAATCTGGAAAAGAGGGGTTGAATCTGGGAATGAATAGATCTAGGACAGAATAGATGCCCTATTTCCTATGTGAGATCTAAAATGCATGTGTTTGAACCTCAAGGTTTTATTCAAAAGTTTTATAAATTTAAAACTTGAGTTTGAACCTCAAGAGTTTTTCGAAAAACTGCTATCAAGAGGGTAACCTTAAGTTTGGAGTTCTCATTATCTTTCAGGATTACCATTGCTCAAAAACAAAATGTCCCTAGTTTGACAATAAACATGGCATTGAACACATCATTAAAAAATGCCCCTAGTATAAGGGGGGAATTACATATTTAGAGGAAAAAGAAAAATGCCCCTTGTATGAAGGTTTGAAACATTTAATTACCACAAGCGCAATAAAGATCCAACTTTTAATTTTGATTAATTTTATTGAAGATTTTAAGTCAGGCTCAAGAGAATAAAATATTTCCTTTTGAGACTCATCCGAGAATTCACCCTTCTCTCCATTGGTTCACTTGGGGAAGTAAGAATTTTCAGATCAATCGTAGACAAGATACTTGTGGCTTCTGAATCTATGCCTGGTTTAAGCTGAGTATTTAACTTGATTATTCAGCTCGAACCGCTCTCAGCTTGGGATTTTTTTTTATATTGCTCTAACTTTTGCCTAGATCGTCTTTTCAGGTTTTCAATCTATTGAGCTTGCTCTAACTTTTGCCTAAATCGCCTTTTCAGGTTTTCGATCTAGCGAGCTTTTTCTTTTTTCTTGGCTCTGATTGTTACCAAAGTTTTCCTTTCAGATTTTCAACTTTGCGAGCTTGCCTTAATTTTTGCCTAAGTTGCCCTTTTCAGGTTTTCAACTTAGCAGGCTTCATCATTTTTTTTTAATCTTTTTCTTCTCCTCTGACCTTCTAGAATTACTGTCTGATCATGTTTTACTACCCTCCTTGACCTTTTCACACGGTACTTAGGAGGACTTTTATAGGTAGGCTTGGGACTAGGAATAAAATGAAAGGGATTTTGAGGCTCAAAAACCCAAATGCCCTTGTGTGGCATTTTATTTAAACTTTTTCTTGAATTTTCTTCCCCATTCTTTCGAATTTTTTTCTTTTTAGATTTTTTCTTCGTCAGGGAATCTATTTTTTTTTATTTTGGTGTGGTCGGGCCTGAAGTAACTTCTCAGGTTGCCTACGTACCCCAAATTTTTGGGATCAGACCAAAACGTAGTTCGGATCTTCCCTCCCCTAGGTTAGGTGATCGGGCTGAGAAAGAAAAAGGCATCATTTTTTTTAAAAGGCTGCAAAGGGCTGAGAAAGGAGATAATGAACTGGGTAGTAAGAAAATTTATTCGGCCAAAGATGGCCTCCTTAAATGTAGTACCATTTGATCCAGTCAAGGTTGGTTGACTTTGGTAGTTCACTTCCATCATGATCTTGAAGTCTGATGACTTTTCCAGACAGTATTTCCTTAATGAATGAATTTCTCCAATTGGGTTCAGACTTTCTCCTACAGTCGAGGAGAAGTGTTCAATTTTCTTTGAAGTCTGATAGTTAAATCCTTGACTTGTAAATGATGAGCTTTGACCTTTTTGTCAAATGCACGGGTGACTATTCTTAGATAAGCTTGCACATGGTACAGGGCTTTAACTGGTTTTCTTCGATCAAGTTTAATTCTTCATACTGCTGACGAACCCAATCTGTTTCTAACAAATGATTTTCCAACAAGACCCTGAGAGACGAAATTTTCATTTCAACTGGCGAGACTGCTTCTATGCCATACACTAAGGAGTAGGGAGTAGCTCCAGTAGAGGATCGAATTGAAGTTCGATATGTCCATAGCGTGAACGATAATTTTTCTGATCAATCTCGATGTGATTGACACATTTACCTGATGATAGTCTTGAGACTCTTACTAACTGCTTCAACCATTCCATTGATCTGAGGACGGTAGGGGGATGATTTGTGCTTCTGGATCTTCAACTTTAAACATAGAGTAATGATTTATGCTTTGAAGTACGACCCATTATCAAAGATCAGTTCAAAAGGTACCCCCATATCGACTGATAATATGTGATTTGAAACTCAAGATGTAGTAAGGATAGTGCTGATACATTTTATAACATCTTCTTTGATTTCATCGATATAGACGAGTATCTATTCCGTGTTGAACAACACCCAAGCTTGTACCTAACATACCCTCATATGATCACACGAACAAGTCTTTTGAAATTTCTGAGTAAATTCATTATCCCCTCGTGTTCCTTTAGGGATAAGATGGTTTCTATTTGAATATCTTTAGGAATTATTTTTTGTTTCGAGGTCATAGACCTTTTCTTTCTCGATTAAAGGTTGAGCCCGACTTTTATCTTCTTGTTCAAAAACTAAATTTATCAAATTATTAGTTAATTCGTTAATGCGCTCGAGGTATTCAAAAATTTCTTTTATCCGATCAATTTCAGATGGGACAACAGACACCTCTATAGACTCGATGAACTAACTTGACTCAATAGGAAAGAGTAGACTCAATCTAAGGAAGACATGACCTTGCTGGAAAAAAGGACTCGAGCTAACCCAAATGACTCATGAAAACTCAAGACAAGTACCCACACGAGTTTGATTAGGACTGAGGACTGAGATATTGCTTATAACCGGTAGGATTGAAGCACTATGATCTTCAAAGAACAACTGGACGATGTTGAGAAATATTGAGGTCATTTCTGACTGTTGACTTGATATTGACGTTTACTCTAACTGATCGGATTTACAACCCTAGCTAGACGATGGACAATTGAGCTTAGACACAATGATAACTCTTAAACCTCTTTGAAGGTGAATTTAACCAATTTCAGTGTCACCCCCTTGATAACATTTTAAATGAATCCTGAGATTTTATTGAATTTTGTGCACCAATCCATTAAACAATTCATCCATTCAATGATTATTCAGAAGGAAAATAATTTTATTGCACTCTTGAAAATAATGTTTTTATTGAATAACAATTTTCACAATTCTGATTATTTTTTGCAATCATTTTCTTTTTAGAAAAACATATTTTGATAATTTTACAAGGTCCATGCAAAAAATAGATTTTTGGTAAAAAACATATTTCAAATATTTTCCATGCAAAAATAGATCTTTTGTAAATCATTTTTCCTTCATTTTATTTTCTTTTGGAAAATATTTTTTCTCTGAAAAATAATTTTTTATTTGGAAAGCATTTTCTTTTGGAAAATCTTGTTCTTATGGAAAACATTTTCTGGAAAATATTTTTTTCTTAGAAAATATTTTTTCTAGAGAACAACATTTTTTTTGGAAAATATATTTTTTTAAAGAATACTTCTTTTGGAAAACACTTTTTCTGGAAAATACTTTCCCTTCGTAAACCATTTTTCCTCTTTGAAAATTTGATTTCTATTTTGATCTAAATGGCCCGGCCCATCATGATTGTTGGATCGGGATGGACTGGGTCATTATTGTAAAAGAATGGATTATTTATTGGGTCAGTGCACCCATTTTAATCAATTAAAAGAAAAACTTTAATCCTTGAGGACAACCATACATTTTGATCTCATCATCCACGTCATTCACATCACCTCATCAATCAAAAGGTTCCATTCAATAAACAACCCGGGAACACCCACGATAAGTTCGAGTCGTGACCTACAGGAAAGGTTTCTAGATTCTAAGCTTACTACGTGCAATGCATTTTTATCTGGCCACCCTTGCCCAAGCACACATATATACCTTTCGATACGTGGTGACTTGGTTTGATATACCGTATAGGTGATAATCTAAAACCTCAACCCACTTTTCTGAAGTCAAAAACAACCAGTTTGATCTCCAGTTCAGAGGTGGCGCATGATGCTAAGCAAAGGCCCACTTAAATACCTCTCCTCTAGAATAGACGTAGTTTATCCCCCTCGTACAGTAGGGTACAGCGGGGTAGGATCTTGCTTAGGCATTGGTTTTGACCAAGAAGTACAATTGATATACTTAGATTATCTTTTACATACCTATGGGTACGAGTCAAGAGTTGTAGCTTTCATAGATGATTTAGCATCCCACGAGGGGACCGACCACGTACTAGTACTACGTTGGCAATCGGGACATGTGACTGTGTGGCTCACAATAGGTAAAAGGCTCAGGTCACTCTAGCATGGGTGCATCAATACATCTCTCAGAATCACCTGATCAGACGGTATTGATGTCCCAGTTTGATATACCCTAAGGTACGTGACTGGAGTTGTGGTTTTCATGAATGACGTCACATCTCCGAAGAGATCGGGCCACGTACTAGTACCACGTTGGCTATATAGGACGTGTAAGTGTGCAAAATAGTAAACGTGCATGTGGTGTGTGGAAAACAGGGTAGGGTGTGCCCGGGGCCTTTTTCAAACACATGGGCCCATGGGCCAGATTATGTCATCACATATGGATATCAAATGAATATTGATCAAGAAAATAATACAAAACCCATCACATCGAAATTAAGATGAAAGCAAACACATCACAAATATATCTGTCAAGATCATGGCAAATCAATTAATGAGCATGGCATATAATAATTGTTCAAACAAACATTGCAATAGGCATAATTTTTATAATTTTTAAGGTCCAATCAATGATCAATTTTGGGTGATCCAAAATAAATCGAGATTCCAATAGATGTTACATTGATGATAGAATGACAATGGTTGAGATGAGCTCACTCTCAGGAACATTAATTATGCCAACATTAGATAAATTCAGATTTTCTGTGAATTAGGAAAATACAATCCGAACTTGCATCGATGATATCTAAGGCTCCCGATAACGAAATCGAGTGAACTCAAGTTCTAAATTAATCTACTCGATGAGATATACATTTTAGTAATAGGTGCCCAAACTTAGTTCTCACTAGAATATTCTGTAAAAACGTTTTAACATTGCTATCCCAACCTTCATTCAGAAATAATTCCAGATTTACAGATTGAACTTACATCGATGATATCTAAGGCTTCTGATAACCAAATTGAGTAAACTCAGGTTCTAAATTAATGTACTCGATGAGATCTACATTCTATTAACAGGTTCCCAAACTTAATTCTCACTAGAATATTCTGTAAAAACGTTTTAACATTGCTGTCCCAACCTTCATTCAGCAATAATTCTAGATTTACAGATTGAACTTGCATCGATGATATCTAAGGCTTCCGATAATGAAATTGAGTGAACCCAGAGTCTAAATTAATCTACTCGATGAGATCTACATTTTATTAATAGGTTCCCAGACTTAATTCTTACTAGAATATTCTGTAAAAATATTTTAACATTGCTGTCCCAACCTTCATCATTCCATCATTTTCATATGTCAATTTGAATCTTTCATTATTTAGGGGTCATCAAAAAGTGATCCTTAATTGGAAAAAAATGCAATACCCAAAATCATCTACAATCAAGTCACAAAAATAAATAAACAGAAAAAATAAATAAAATAAATTGAACAAAAAAAAAAAAAAAACTTGGTCATCTTCGCAATGCTCCCATACTTGAGGTTTTTCAAGTTTGATCCTCAATAGTCCCCAGTGGAGTCGCCACTGAAAGCGCCCTCGATCCACGGGGTACACGGATCCGCTTTTGACCCTTGAGGTTTGGGAGTCACCACCTAGTTATTATGGTCTAGGAACCAAACTGACTCTAAAACGGATAATGAACTAATCTACTACAGAAAATCTGAATCCGGGGATCATGTTACGGGGTTGGAAGGTGTTAGGCACCAACCCCGCCCGGCCATTGCCGGTCTCTAGTTATCCCAAATAAATCTACATCGCTAATGACGAACCTAGATTAAAAAAATAATAAAAAACTTACTTTCGATATGCAAAAGTGTTATTCCCTTAGATCTGGTGAAAATGGCTCCTTGTACCGTATTCCTTACTTCGTTCTATCTCCAGATCTGATTTCTGATCTCTGAGGTAAGGTATCTCCTTCTTGGATCTGGGTGCTTCGAATTTGTTGTGGATTTTTGAGATATTTTTGAGAGGTTTTTGGGTGTTTTTTGGGCTAAAATTGAAGCAGGGGTGTTAAGTAAGGAGTTGAGGCTCCAAAATTAGGGTTTTAGAGAGGTTGTGGAGGCTTCTTCACCTACTTTTCCTAGGGTTTTTTCTTTGATACGAAAATAGGGTGTGGAGGCTCCTTTTTATAAAGTTTTTTAAAAGCATTAGGGTTTGATTATGATTTCTTTTAGGGTTTCAATTAGGGTTTTGACTTAGTCTTTAGGGTTTTAATTTAGGGTTTTGACTTTAGTCTTATGAGATTGACTTGATTAGTTTAGATTAGGGTTTTGATTTAGGGTTTTGACCTTAGTCTTATGAGATTGACTTGATTAGTTTAGATTAGGATTTTGATTTAGGATTTTGACTTTAATCTTATGAGATTGACTTTAATACTTGACTCTAGTCTTACTTAATTGACTTTAATTTTGACTTTAGTCTTATTTGATTGACTTTAATATCTTGACTTTAGTCTTTCTTGATTGACTTTAAACTTTTGGAGAACCCCCCTCTATTATATCTTTGATTCTTTGGACCCCCAAATGGAGGGGTCCTTAAAGAAATATCTTGCGAACCATCAACAATTTTTCTTGAAAGCCTGATTGATCAATTTTTTTGGTTTAAATTTTATAATCAATTTTATTAATATTTCACTTTACATTATTTAATGATTTATTTATTAATTTCGAAAATTTTAATTATTAAAATTGTGAAATTACCATTTTGCCCTCGAAGAGGATTTTTTACGTTTTAAGTCGTTTTTCAATGTTTCAAGATGTTTTAGAATCATTTTTTCGTAAGGAATTCAATGGGAATGTTGGTTTTTGTCTTCTATGAAATTTTCTGTGTCAAATGGTCGTGAATTTTATGAGGGGTATTTTCGTGATTTTATCAAATTTTTTGAAAATTGGCGAAGTGGTTTATTTGGTTTCGATTTGTTGTTTTATGTGTTTTGAATGAGTTTTTCTAAGCGTAACGTAGGTTCTAGGGTTGTTTTGATGTTAGGGGTATTTTGGTAATTTGGTTATTTTTAGTCGTTTTTATCGTGAAGCTTCTTTTTGGTCTTTTATATGATGATTTCTACGTTTCTAGGATCGTATTTTCCTAGCGTAGCGTGGTTTCTAAGGTTTTGTCAGTTCGAGATACCTCATCCGGATTTCTAAAACATATCTAGTGACAAAATAAAACACTGGAATAAACATCCATAATTGGGAACTTTTGTGATCGGGTTGATGACTTGATTAATCAGGCGGATGCAAAAATTGGGTGTCTACAGCTGCCAGCTAAAAAAATAAAATAAAAATGTGTGAGTTGTGTGGTGGTGGTGATAGCATGATGTGGATTGTGTGTGTTAGCATAAAGAGAAAAAAGAGATTGCTTTTCTTACTAATATAGTAAGATTTCAAATCCATATGCTTATGGCGGATAAAATTCTAAGAATTTTTAAAAGAAAATTTTCAAGAAAATTTTTAAAAATAATTTTTATTTCGAATGTTGATCTTAGATTTCATCTCCACCAATTTTCAAAACCTTGGATCTAAATTAAAAAATTTTGATTTTTATTGTCGGATCCAAATTTTTCATCAAATCTAAAAAGGCTATGGTATTGGATTATCAATGAGGTGATCACATTGGTGAGTTGACCCTTAGTAAAATTTGAAATTCTATTGTGCTAGTTGGGAAAGCTTCGTTTTCATCCTAGGTTTCTTGGGTGACAAACTTCATAAAGTAAGGAATTTTATATAAAAATTTCGACAAATGGGTCTGCCCAATAAAAAAAATTGTCAAACCAACTCAGTGGAATCAGAAAACCCATGCTTTTACATATCATGTGCTACCTTGGGCGGATGGTCCCTTTTGATGCCTTGTTTGATTCGATTATGTGGTTGAATTTTTGATAGTTGATTTTTATAAGTGCTTTGAGGGATGTTATGATAAGTGATATCATGTTTGATAATATCTTCTTATCTTAATCTTGATTATGCATTGTTGGATATCTTTTGTGATCTTGATTGATATTGCATGTTGGAATTCCAATTGATTTCTGTAGCCTATGGGCCTATTTATCTGAAAAATGCCCCGGGCACACCCCACCCTGTATTGCACACACACAAGCACGTTTACTGTTTTGTATGCTTGTATGTCCCAATATAGGCAATGTGGCACTAGTGCGTGGTCCGGTCTCTTCGGAGATGCGACGTCATTCATGAAAACCACAACTCCAGTCACGTACCTTAGGGTATATAAAACTGGGGCATCAGTACCGTTTGATCAGGTTACTTTGAAAGGTATATCGATACACCTAGGTTGGAACGACCTGAGCCTTTGACCTATTGTAAACTGCACAGTCACATGTCCCATTTTCCAATGTAGTATTAGTACATGGTCGGTCCCCTCGTGGGATGCCAAATCATTTATGAAAGTTACAACTCTTGACTCGTACCCATAAGTATATCAAAGATGATCCAAGTACATCAGTTGGACTTCTTGGTCAAAACCAATACCTAAGTGAGATTCTGCTTTGATGTATTACGGTACTAGGAGGATAGACTACGTCTATTCTAGAAAAGAAGTGATTTAAGAGTGCCTTTGCTCAAGTATTGCGCGATACCTCAAATCTGGGGTTTAAGCTGACTGCTTTTGGCTTTAGAGAAGTAAGTTGAAATTTTAAATTATCAACTATACGGTATATTAAACCAAGTCACCACGTACCATCTGATTGAGTATGCTCGAGAGGTATATAGGTATACTTAGGCAAGGGTGGCCAGATAAGATTGCATTGCACGTAGTAAGCTTAGAGTCTAGAAACTGCCCTTGTAGGTCACGACTCGAACTTATATAGGTGTACTTGGGCAAGGGTGGTCAGATAAGATTGTATTGCACGTAGTAAGCTTAGAGTTTAGAAACCACCCCTGTAGGTCACGACTCGAACTTGTCGTGGGTGTTCCCGGGTTGTTTATTGAATGGGACCTTGTGAATGATGAATGTATGTAAATGATGAGATCAGAATGTATGGTTGTCCTCATGATGAGACTATCGTTGTTCTTCTCACCGGAGGTAATATTAATATTACTTTTACCTTACTTATGGGGTAAGTAGGGGATCAAACCCAAGAGAAATGAGGAATAGAGTTAAGCTAAGAAGATAAAATTCAAACTTACTAAAAGGAATTAAAACTATTTTTCTTTGTATTTTTGAACTTATAAGAAGATGTAAAATTGCTAGAAAATAAACTAAAGTAAATGAAATTAAAAGCAAGTAAACTTATGAAATTAAAACACCATTGGAGGTGGATCTACCTAAAACATGTTGATGAGCAATTCCTAGTTTCTAGCCTTTTTATAACTCAATCATAAGGGTTTGGTGTTAGCTCCTTAGATCGGAAAGTTTTGCAAATGAAATGAAATAATAGAACATAAAAAAAGTAGAATTCTTTGAAAACTTCCTACTACCAATTATCTAGTTTAAGCATACTTTATCTTGATCTAATCTAAGCATAAAGTATCTATATTAAGAATAAAAGGTGCAAGAAACTTAAAGAGAACTCATAAGCATTTTAAATAAAAGAAAGACATGAAATTAGAAATAACATAAGAACTTGCTCTAGGCTTTTCCACTCTCTAATGGAGAGGAACTTAGCCTAATGTCATTGCAAGAGAGGGTAGATAAGAGATGAAATAACTTTTCTTCATTTTATGGAGAAACTTACAACTTCTTCTTCTTCTACTTCTTACAAGACTATTTAGCGAAAAGAAAATAACTAGAAAATGAAAATACAAAAAATAAGAGAATAGGCTAAGAGCCTTAGATTAAAGGAGTTTTGGATAAGAGAACTAAAATGGAACCCTTTATCTAGAAATGGAGACTCTATTTATAGAGAAAAATGTGTGTAGAAGAGTCTAAAAGTAGCCTCCACTTTTCTTTGCACAAAAAGACAAAAAAAGAGAATATGAGTTAAGGATTAGGGCATTCCAAAGTGGGCCCAAATACTTTTACCTTGAGATTTTGATTCCAAATTGTTAATTTTCTACACAAGAAACACACGTAATTAGATTTATCTAGTAAATGAATTTATTTATATATAATTAAGCCTAATTAACATGCAACATGGTGTTTTGAGGTTTAACATGATTATTACCTTAATATAGAGAATTAGGTACAAAAATCAAGATAAATAATCGGAAAATGTGCGGATCATTGAGTGTTTGGAGACACTCATCACACTCCCAAACTTACCTTTTTCTAGTCCCTAGAAAATAAAACTACCACTTTCGCAGGCACCTCGACTACATTTAGCAAATGGTGCAAGCCCTTGAACCGCTAGGTTACCCTTAGTAGACGAGTTTGACTCGTGAGGGTTTGCAGAAAATATACCCAAAAAATTTGAAAACAACTTTGAAGTAAAAATAGTCAAAATCAAAACTTATATTGAAAAACACAAGTCTTTTTTTTGGGTTTTGTCAATCAATTGGAAGTACTGCTTGGTATAGAGTCCCAATCCTTATTTCTCTACGACAAAACTTAGACTTAAATTGACCTTTGAGCAATAGTGATTCGAACTCAGAAATTTAAGAGATTTGATTTCCTAAAATGAGTTTCAACCTTCTAACTACTCAAGAATAGTTGGAGTAACTTAGGGTTTAGTTCTAAACTTAGCATCCTGTCTGGGGTAGTGAGAAGTGTGGATATTCAATTTAATACCTCTAAGGGGCTTTATCTGCGATATTCCAGTATACTCACATTTTTACACTTGATGGCTTTCACCCTATTAAAACTTTACATAAACTTTTAGATCTTTGATTTTTTTTTTTTTTGAAATAACTCTTTTTTTCTATTACTTCTTCACTATTTTTCTAAGAAAAGTAGGTAGCCCTTTTCAAGGTGCTCAGTCTAATTCAATGGTTGCTATATAAGGTGTATACAATCCAATTCTATTTTTCTTCTAATCAGCCAACCAATTGAACAAGGAAGTCAAAGTTTATCAAACCTAGTTTTTCCTTAAACTCTAGGTAGAAAGAAGGTAACAAACTCTCTTAATACAATCTAGACTCTTAGTAACCTTATTAGAAGTGACTATGAGTCAAAAGATAACTTTACTCTAATTTTTGTCTAAGAGAAACACCAATGGGGACTCCAGATCATAGCTTCCAATGAAAGACTGATTAAATATTTTCACTAATGCTTAAAGATACAAGCTAAGATTTTGAGAAAAATACAACAAAGTCGTTAACCAAATATTTTTCAAATTATTATTTTTTAATAAAAGAAGAAAATAATAAGTGAAAATCCAACCCATACACCCACAAACTTAAACATTATATTATTCTCAATATTTCAACAAATACATGCAAAGGTAAAATTGAAATTGATAAAGTGAAATGAAGTGGGTTAGATAGCACCTGAGAAAGACCTTACAATGTCCCCTGAAACGTGTGGGTTGCCTGTCAGAAGCGCTAAGTTTAACGTCTTTAGCCAGACGAAAACAAAGTTAATTTTGATAGACGGGGCTATCAAGGAGAAGAACTTCCTCCTACGGAACATACTCGAGAAAAGGTTTGAGACGTTGGCCATTCACTTTGAAAGTGGATCCGTCCTTAGGATTAAGGACTTCAAGAGCACCATGGGGGTAGACTGTTTAGATAATATATGAGCCAGTCCATCGAGACTTAAGTTTTCTTGGAAAAAGATGGAGTCTGTTATCATACAACAAAACTCTTTGATTAGGAATGAAATTCTTTTCAAAATGTGCTTATCGTGAAAGAATTTGGTACGGTCTTTGTACCTTTTGACACAATCATACGAGTCATTTCTAATCTCTTCTAACTCATCTAGTTGTAACTTTCACTTTTCACCGGCTTTATCAAAATAAAAGTTGAGGCGCTTGATTGCCCATCATGCACGATGCTCGAGTTCTACAGGGAGATGATATGCGTTACCAAAAATTAACCAATAAGGAGACATCCCTATGGGTGTCTTAAATGCGGTCCTATAGGCCCAGAGTGAATCATTCAATCTCAAAAACAAATCTTTCCTTGAAGGATTGACTGTCTTTTCTAAAATAGTCTTTATTTCCCTGTTAGAAATCTTCACTTGCCTACTTGTTTGTGGATGGTAAGGTGTGGCAACCTTATGCGTTATGAGGTATTTCTTCATCAACACAACAAAGATTTTGTTGCAAAAATGAGAGCCACCATCATTTATGATAGCTCGCGGAGTACCGAATCTTGAAAAATCGTCTCCTTGATGAATTTTATTACAACCTTGTGATCATTAGTTCTACATGCCACAGCTTCGACCCATTTTGACACATAGTCCAAGGCAACTAGGATGTATTGGTAACCCTAGGAGATAGGAAAGGGTCCCATGAAGTCTATACCCCACACATCAAAAATTTCAATGATCAAGATATGATTTTGAGGCATTTCATCTCTCTTAGAGATTTTTCCTAATCTTTGACATCTATCACAAGATTTGCTAAACTCGTGGGCATCACGAAAAATACTAGGCCAGAAAAAATCACATTGTAAGATTTTTATAGCGGTCTTCTTACTACTGAAGTGCCCTCCGCAGGCATGATTATGACAAAACTCTAGGATATTGACTTGGTCACAGGTTGGAATACAACGTCTAATGATTTGATCGGGATAATACTTAAATAAATATGGCTCATCCCAGAAATACCATTTGGTTTTTGACAGAAGACTAAGTTTTTCTTGACTAGTCATTTCAATTGGGAATTGACCTGTAACTAAGTAGTTGACAATGTCCGCATACCATGGAGCGTTGGCTTGAGAAATTTGCATAAGTTGCTCATCGGGAAAGGATTCAGAGATGGGTAAGGACTCTTCAGATGGCTTGTTAACTATCCTAGACAAGTGATCAGCTACGACATTTTCTGCCCCCTTTTTATCTCGTATCTCGAGATCGAACTCTTGTAGAAGTAGAATCCAATGGATTAACCTTACTTTAGCATATTTCTTTAATAGAAGGTACTTAAATACTGCGTGGTCTGTGTAGATCATGACTTTAGATCCTATGAGGTAGGGACGGAATTTTTCAATGGCATAAATTACTGTTAGCATTTTCTTCTCTGTTGTAGAATAGTTAAGCTGAGCATTGTTAAGGATTTTACCAGCATATTGGATAACATGAGGTTGTTTTTCGATTCGCTGACCCAAAACAGCGTCTATTGCATAATCTGAAGCGTCGCATATAACTTCGAATGGAATGTTCCAGTTTGGAGGTTGAATAATGGGTGTCGAGGTTAACTCAGACTTGAGCTTGTTGAACGCAGAGAGACATGACTCTAAAAAGTCAAAAGGAACATCCTTTCTCAATACCTCACATAAAAACTTCGAGATTTTCTCCAAATCTTTAATGAATCTACAATAGAAACCCGCATGGCCTAGGAATGACCTAATTTCTTTGATAGTTTTAGGAGGTTGTAATTTTTTTATTAGACCTACCTTCGCCTTATCTACCTCAATCCCCTTAGCAAAAACAATGTGCCCTAGCACAATCTCCGATGTTACCATGAAATGACATTTTTCCCAATTGAGGACTAGATTGACCTCTTTGCAACGTATAAGGACCAAAGTCAAGTGATGGAGACATTCCTCAAAACTTGATCCAAAAACTGAAAAATCATCCATGAACACTTCGAGATATCTTTCTAGCATGTCGGAGAATATACTCATCATACACCGTTAAAAAGTAGCGGGTGCATTGCACAATCCAAAAGGCATGCGACGATACGCAAAAGTTCCAAAGGGATAGGTGAAAGTTGTTTTCTCTTGATCAATTGGAGCAACAGGTATCTGGTTGTACCCGGAATAACCATCTAAGAAGCAATAGTAAGAATGTCCTATTAGACGCTCTAACATTTGATCAATGAAAGGTAAGGGAAAATGATCCTTAGGAGTCATCGAGTTGATTTTCCTATAATCGATTCACACTCTCCATCCATTTTGGACTCAAGTGGGGATTAATTCATTGTCTTGGTTCACTACCACAATGATACCAGATTTCTTAGGAACTACTTGCATAGGACTCACCCAACGACTGTCAGAGATAGGATAGATAATACTTGCATCTAGCAATTTCATTATTTCTATCCGAATCATGTCTTTCATGACAGGATTTAACCGTCTCTGAGGTTCTAAGGAAGGCTTAGCGAATTCCTCTAAACGAATGTGGTACATCATCACAAATGGATTAATTCCATTGATGTCAGCTATGCTCCAACCAATAATTTCTTGATATTTTCTTAATACTCCTAACAACTGTCCCTTTTGAACTTCATTGAGGTGAGAGGAAATGATCACGGGCAAGGTTTGATTCATGCCAAGAAATGCATATCTCAAGGTCTCTAGAAGCGACTTAAGTTTTAATTTTAGAGGCTCGACATGAGAAGGAACAAGATTGGATGTGCGCACAGGAAGACTTTCAGCTTTTGCGTGCCACCTCATAGAATCTAAGAGTGGAACGGATTCAAGCAAAGCATTGACTTCGCTTATAGACTCTTCTACGTCCAAGTCAATGCCAAAGTGAGCCAAACATTTCGTTAGGGAATCAGAGTACCCTAACTCTTGATACGTTTGATTGACTAGCGTATCTATCATGTTCATTTCCTCCATACCATCATCTACATCAATTCTTTGAAAATTGTGGAAGACGTTCAGTTTCACTTTTATATCCTCAAATGCTAAAGTCATAATCCTATTTCTACAACGAATGACTGCATCAGACGTGGCTAAGAATGGACGTCCTAATATAATAGGAATATGACTATTCGAATTGATGACTGGCTCTGTGTCTAAGACAACAAAGTCAACAGGAAAATAGAAATCTTTGACTTTAACTATCACATTCTCAACTATACCCTTTGAAATTTTTATGGACCTATTGGCTAGACTCAACGTGATATCGGTGGGTTTCAAAACCCTCAAACCTAATTGTTTGTAAACCGAATATGGTAAAAAGTTCACACTGGCCCCTAAGTCTAAGAGACGTTTTTCGACCACTTGATTTCCAATATGAATGGAAATTGTCGGACATCCAGGATCCTTAAATTTTGGTGCAATCGTTTGTTGGATGAACGAAGAAGCTTGGACTGCCATGATGGCTTCCCGAGGAAACGGTGTTTTCCTTTTAGCTGTGGTCAAATCCTTTAGGAATTTCGCATAAGAAGGTATTTGCTTAATGACATCTAGGAATGGGATATTGATATGCACATTTTGGAAGACTTCTAAGACACCCTCAAATTGCTTACATTTTTTAGAATCTCTAAGGCGATGGGAAAATGGAGCTTTCGGAATTGGCAAAATGATGGGAGGATTCTCCAAATCTTTCTCATTCTCTTTTAGGAGACTTTATGACTTTTTTTTTAACTTTGTCATTCTCTAGGACTTTTTCTCCTTTGTTAATAGGTTGGATCTTGTTGTCCACCTTCTTTCCTGAACGCAAAGTGTGGATAGCCTGGACTAAGTCTTGTGGAGCTCCATAATGACTTCCTACTTCGTATTGACCTTTTGATCCGTTTGGAGTCAAAGGTTGACCTCTAGGGTTAGGGATAGTCTGACTAGGAAATTGACCTTTCTCTCTTCTACTCAAGGAGAGAGCTAACTGCCCCAACTGAACTTCCATCTTAGCTATGGATTGCGCAGTGACCTGGTTGATCTGAGTTTGATTTTGATGGGTTTGCTGTTGAGTTTGGATGAACTGTTGTTACTGCCTCATCAACTCGACAATCATAGATTCTAAGGATGACTGTTGTTGGGCAGGTTGTTGGTAATTGTTCATGGGATTTGGTATGATGGCTCTGCAATCTGTAGATTGTTGGGGCAGATAAGTGACTTGAGGAACAATGGCTTGGTTTGTGGAAGAACCAGATTACCTAGGAAAACTCCTATTATAACCTGACGGACCACTAGATTGAATAGGTTCGTTCTATCTGTACGAGAAATTAGGATGGAACCTATTATCTAGGTGATACGTTTGGCTAAAAAAGTTCAGAGTTGGCTTCCTAAAAACATTATAGCCATTAATCACATTTGCTTGTTCAGCTTTGATTTGAGGCAAGGTAGGACAACACTCAACCAAATGGTCATTGCCGTCGCATATGACGCACAAAGAACTCGATTCAACAGTCACTTGCGAAATTGTACGAGGGTCTAGGTGAGGTTTGGATGTTGGATGGTAAAGGTATCTAACTTCTTCGTGAGATTGTTCATCCTACTCACTAGACTAGACATAATATTTTTGAGATCAAGGTCTGCCTTCATCTCATACATGCTTATCTTCCTAAGTGGATCATCTCTATCAAACTCTTCTTGGTTAGTGTTCCAATTTTGAGCACTCTCGGCTAACTCTACGAGGAAATCGTACGCTTGGTTGGGAGTCTGGTTCATGAACTGACCTTTATGCAATGACTCGACTAAGGTACGTTGATTCATTGTTAATCCTCTATAAAAAATTTGCACCAACTGTGCTTTGTCAATGCCATGGTGTGGGCACTTGACTAATAAATCATTGAATCTTTCCTAAGTTTGGAAAAATTCATCATCAGGACGGGTTCTAAAATTTCTAATGGAGTCCTTCATTTTCTCAGTTTTGACCACAGGGTAGAATTTGGCTATAAATTTCTTGGATAGAACATCCTAGGTAGATATGGAATTGGGTGTTAGGGAGTTCAACCACGCAGCTGCGTGGTCTTCCAGGGATAACGGGAACAGAATAAGCTTGATACTCTCTTTATCTAGATTTTGATTTCTAAAAGTTTGACATATAATCAATAATCGATTAAGGTGGGTGTAAGGTTGTCCATGCTCTAAACCGTGGAACTTAGGGAGTATATTGATGGTGGCAGCCCTAATTTCAAACTGAGGTGCATTGTTCAATGGTAACACAATGCATGTAGGAGGAGATGCGGAAGCTGGAGCGAAGAGCTCATTGAGAGTTCACTATCAATCATCCATCATAACTACTGATAGTGTCTTGCATATCCTACTAGTGGTACGTTCGATCTCATCATCAAATGGTTCTAACACGATGTTTTGTGAACGTCTACCAAGCATACAAATCATACGATCGATCAAAAAATCACGAAAAGAAAAGACTAGACCTAGATAGGTTGCCTAAAGCTAGACAGCTCCTAACTGGGTACAAATAACACAACTAACCTTCCAACTCGGTTCTATGAAGTAAAGTTTGAATCATTCAGATCTCCAGATCGGAGGTGGCGCACAATGCATAAGCAAGGGCACTCTTAAGTCACATTCCTTTCTTGAATAGACTGAGTCTATCCCCTCAAAGGGCAAGATCTTACTAGATACAAAAAATGACCAAGAAGAGCAATTGGCACAACTTGAAGTAGAATTTCTCCTATTGAGCTCATGGACCCTGTAGTCAAGTCTAATTGATTTTAATTAATTTGATTAGATGACTAGTGAGTTGATTATCCTAATTAGAGCAAGGAATTGGTAATGACATCTAATCCTAATCTTATCATGCCATCCCTAGGAGAGGGGTGCTCTTTATTACTTAATAAACTATTCCAAGTGTCTGTAAATTGGAAGAAATAACACACAAAGGAAATGAGTAACCCACTAACAAAGAGAGGCATGGGTGTTTCGAGATTACCTCCCGTGCTAGACGGGGGGAAGACAGTTTGAGTCGACTTAGGCCACCAACTCCAATTTTTGTGTGCGAACCTAAGGAGCCGTGACGGTATTGTCCACCCGTCGTCCTTTCTTAGTCTATTACAATCCAAGCCTTCTTGGATAATTAAAAAAAATTACAAAGAATCTTATACAAGTGTTTCTTAAACAGAAAAATAAACCTAATTAAAGATTCAAGGAAATTGAAAGAAAAGAAGAAAAAAAAATGTTCACCTACAAGAAGCAAAACAAAAATGTTAGCAGAAATGATACTAAACGGACTCAAAAATAGAATCTGACTTACCACAATCTTGCTGATTTTGTCACATTTTATAGAAAATTTTGTTCTACCCCAAATTGATATATTATAATAGATAATCGAAGATCGGAGTAGAAAGTTACAGTCAGTTTAAGTTCTGCTGTCTAGGGTAAAAAAACAAACATGAATGACTTTTTTTTTTCAATATTTTTTTCTTCTTTCTTTTCTCTTAAAACCTCAAGAACACTTAAACTTATAGAAAGAAACCAAAAGAAAAAATAAACTAAAATAAAAATGAAATAAATGAATTTTAAATCAAAACTTACCACTACTACCTTTACCTCTCCCCGGCAGCGACATCAAAATTCTGATGAGACTATCGTTGTTCTTCTCACTAGAGTTAATATTAATATTACTTTTACGTTACTTGTGGGACAAGTAGGGGATCGAACCCAAGAGAAAGGAGGAATAGAGTTAAGCTAAGAAGATAAAATTCAAATTTACTAAAAGGAATTAAAACTATTTTTCTTTGTATTTTTGAACTTATAAGAAGATGTGCTAGAAAATAAACTAAAGTAAATGAAATTAAAAGTAAGTAAACTTATGAAATTAAAATACCATTGGAAGTGGATCTACCTAGAACATGTTGATGAGCAATTCCTAGTTTCTAGCTTTTTTATGACTCAATCGTAAGGGCTTGGTGTTAGCTCCTTAGATCAGAAAGTTTTGCAAATGAAATGAAATAAGGGAACATAAACAAAGTAGAATTCTTTGAAAACTTCTTACTACCAATTATCTAGTTTAAGCATACTTTATCTTGATCTAATTTAAGCATAAAATATCTATATTAAGAATAAAAGGTGCAAGAAACTTAAAGAGAACTCATAAGCATTTTAAATAAAAGAAAGACATGAAATTAGAAATAACACAAGAACTTTCTCTAGACTTTTCCACTCTCTAATGGAGGGGAACTTAGCCTATGTCATTGCAAGAGAGGGTAGATAAGAGATGAAATAACTTTTCTTCATTTTATGGAGAAACTTACAACTTCTTATTCTTCTCCTTCTTACAAGATTATTTAGTCAAAAGAAAATAACTAGAAAATGAAAATACAAAAAATAAGAAAATAGGTTAAGAGCCTTAGATTAAAAGAGTCTTGGATAAGAGAACTAAGATGGAACCTTTTCTCTAGAAATGGAGGCTCTATTTATAGAGAAAAATGTGTGTAGAAGAGTCTAAAAGTAGCGTCCACTTTTCTTTGCACAAAAAGACAAAAGAGGAGAATATGAGTTAAGGATTAGGGTATTCCAAAGTGGGCCAAAATACTTTTGCCTAGAGATTTGATTCCAAATTGTTGATTTTTTGCACAAGAAATACACGTAATTAGATTTATCTAGTAAATGAATTTATTTATATATAATTAAGCCTAATTAACATGCAACAGGGTGTTTTGAGGCTTAACATGATTATTACCTTAATACGGAGAATTAGGTACAAAAATCAAGATAAATAATCAGAAAATGTGCGTATAATTGAGTGTTTGGAGACACTCATCACCTCAAGGATTAAAATTTTTTGTTTTACTTGATTAAAATGGGTGAACTGACCCAATAAGGAATCTATTTAAAATTTGGCAATGATTCATAATGACCCAGTCCATTTTGATCCAACAATCATTATGGGCCGATCCATTTGAATGAAAATGGAATTCAAACTTTTTTCTAATTCGGGTTTCAATCCATTTTAAGAGATGAAAAATATTTTCTAAAAAAAAATATTTTCCAAATGAAAAATATTTTTCAGAAAAAAAATATTTTCCAGAAGAAAATATTTTCCCAAAAAAAGAAATGAAGGAAAAATGATTTACAAACGATCTATTTTCTAATAGACCTTGGAAAATTTCTGAAATATATTATTCTAAAGAAAATGATTTTTACAAAAAATCTATTTTTGCGTGGACTTTGGAAAATTACTAAAATATATTTTTCTAGAAAAAGGAAAAAATGATTTGCAAAAGAAAAATAGTTTAAATCAAAATTTGTTGAAAGTTGTTATTCAATGAAAATATTATTTGTCAATGATTTTCAATATTCAATAAAATCATCATTGCAATGAGTTGTTTAATGGATTGGTGCACAAAATTCAATAAAATCTCAGGGTTCATTTAAAATGTTATCAAGGGGGTAACACTGAAATTGATAATCCACATTTGATAGGGTTACAAGGTTATAATTGTACCTAAGCTCAATCGTTCACCGTTACTAGTCCAGTCCGTTAGAACGAACGTCAACACCAAATCAATCATTAGAAATCCTTTGGAATATCTCAACATTTTTTTTCAGTTGTTCTTTGAAGATCACAGTGCCTCAGTCATGCCAGTTGTAAACAATGTCTTAGTCCTCAGTCCTAATCAAACCCGTTGTGGGTAGTCTTGAGTTTTCATGAGTTATTTGGGTTAGCTCGAGTCCCTTTTTTTCAGCAAGGTCATGTCTTCTTTTCGAGTCGACTTTTCTTTCTATTGAGTCGAGTTAGTTTGTCGAGTCATGAGGTGTTTGTCACCCCTTCTGAATTTGATTGGGTAAAGAAAATTTTTTAATACCTTGAGCGCATTAACGAATTAACTAATAATCTGACTTTAAGGATATATTTTCTCCGGAATAAGAAGATAAGGGTCGGGCTCAATAACTTTCAATCAGAAAGCAAAGGTCATTGACCTTGGAATAAAAAAATTCCCAAGTAATTCAAGTAAAAATCATCCTATCCCTAGAGGAAAACGAGGGAATAATGAATTTACTCAGAAATTTCAAGAGATTGGTTCACGTGATCCTATGAGGATATGGTAGGATGTAAGCTTGGCTATTATCCGACACGGAATACGTATTCGCTCGATGGAATGGAAATACCAATAACATTAAAGAAAATGTTACAAAACGTATCGATGTTGTCCACACTGCATCTCAAGTTGCACAGTTCATCAAAGAAAATGTCATAAGTCAATACAAGGTACTTTTGGAATTAGTCTCTAATAATGGGTCACACTTCAAAGTTGAGGTCATCACCCTATGCTCAAAGTTTAATATTCGACGTCACAAATCATTCCCCTACCTTCATCAAACCTATGGAGCGGTTGAAGTAGAATTGATATCTGATAATAGGTTATAGTCGAGGTTATCACTCTGTGTTCAAAGTTCGAGATTCGACATCACATTATCTCCCTACCATCCTCAGATTAATGGAACGGTTGAAGCAAGCAACTAATAAGAATCTCAAAATAATCATCAGGAAAATGTGTCAATCACACATCACATCGAGATTGGCTAGAGAAGTTACCATTTGCGCTATGGACATATTACACTTCAATATAGTCTTCCACTAGAGTCACTCTAGTGTATGATATGGAAGCAATCTTACTGGTTAAAATGGAAAACCCTGTATCTCAAGGTCTTGATGGAAGTCAATTGTTAGAAATAGATTGGGTCTGTCAACAGAGAAGAGTCACTCGCATGTTTCACAAGAAAGTCAAAGTTCATCACTTACAAGTCAAGGATTTAACCATCAGACTACCAAAAAAAAAATTGAGCACTCTTCCTCGATCATAGGTAAAAGTTTGAACCCAATTGGAGAGATTCAATCATTAAATAAATACTACCTAGAAAAACTGTCAGACTTCAGGATCATGATGGAATAGAATTATCAGAACCAACCAACCTTGACTAGATCAAGCGGTACTACATTTAAGGAGGTCATCTTTGGCCAAATTAATTTTCCTGCTACCTAGTTCAATATCTTCTTTCTCAGTCCTTTGCAGCCTTTTTCGAAAAATAAAAAAGAAATGACTTTTTCTTTCTCAGCCAAATTACCTAATCTAGGGTAAGGAAAATTTGAACTACGTCTTGGTCTGATCCCAAAATTTTGGGGTACGTAGGCAACCTGAGAAGTTACTTCAAGTACGACCACATCAAAATACAAAAATAGATTCCCCGACAAAGAAAAAATTAAAAAAAAAATAATTCAAAAGAAAAAGAAATATCATCCAAAATGGGGAATAAAACTCAAGGAAAAAAGAAAACAAGTTAAAAGGAAATACCACACAAGGGGCATTTGGGTTTTTGAGCCTCAAAATTCATTTCTTTTTATGCCTAGTCCTAAGCCTACCCATAAAAGTCCTCCTAAGTACTGTGTGAAAAAGTCAAGGAAGATAGCAAAGCATGATATTGACAGTAACTCCAGAAGTTCAAAATGGAAGAAAAAGAAAAATGAAGCCTGCTAGGTTGAAAATCCAAAAGGGTAACTTAGGCAAAAATTAGGACAAGCTCGCAAGGTTGAAAATCTGAAAGAACGACCTTGGCAACAATCAGAGCAAAAAAAAAGAGAAAAAATTGTAAGTACGCTAGATAGAAAACTTAAAAAGGGGATCTAGGAAAAACTAGAGCATGCTCGCTAGATTGAAAACCTGAAAAGGCAATCTAGGCAAAACTTAGAGCAACCAAAAAATAAAAGAAAATCTCTATTGAATTGAGAAGCTGAAAAGGTGGTCCGAGCCGAAACATCAGAAGTCTGAATGATCAAGTTTCAATACCCAATTTGAATCAAATATAGACTCAATGGATACAAGTATCTCGTTTTTGATTTGTCTGAAGAGTTTCATATTCCTAAGCAAACCGACAGGGAGAAATAACAAATTCTATGATGAATTTCATAAAGAAATATTTTGCTTCAATTTCTTTGAGCCTGACTCAAAATCTTCAATATAAAAAATCAAAATTAAAAGTTAAAACTTTTATTGCGCTACACGTTATCACGAAAACCACCTCGACCGGATCTACCTAACGAATCAGGCCGCCCCTTGCCTTGAAAGAATTCACACGTGGCCACCAGCTTTCCCAAAATAAGGGGGGTTAACTTTGAATTAAATGTTACCCTCTTGATAGCAATTTTGAAAACTCCTCAGATTCAAAGAGAGTTAAAATATTTACCGGACCTTCATAAAATCAAACTTTTTATTTAAAACAAAAAAACCAAATGCGAGGTTAATCCCCTGTTTGTTCTCAAAAAAAATTAGTTCATTACTCTTTCACCCTAGGCTGCTAGAGTAGAACTCCCAAAAAGATTAGTTCATTACTCTTTCACTCCGAGTAGGTCTCTATAACTTCCCAAAAAATTAGTTCATTACTCTTTCGCCCTAGGCAGGTGGAGTAGGACTCCCAAAAAGCTTAGTTCATTACTCTTTCACTCCGAGTAGGTAGAGTAGAACTTCTCAAAAAAATTTGTTCAATACTCTTTCACCCTGGGCATGTAGAGTAGGACTCCCAAAAATCTTAGTTCATTACTCTTTCACTTCGAGTAAGTTGAGTAGAATTTCCCAAAAAAATTAGTTCATTACTCTTTCACCCTTGACAGGTAGAATAGGACTCCCAAAAAAATTAGTTCATTACTCTTTCACCCTGGGCAGATAGAGTAGGACTCCCAAAAAAATTAGTTCATTACTCTTTCACTTCGAGTGTAGAGTAGGACTTCCCAAAAAATTTGTTCATTACTCTTTCACCCTATCAGGTAGAGTAGGACTCCTAAAAAGTTTAGTTCATTACTCTTTCACTCCGAGTAGGTAGAGTAGAACTTCCCAAAAAAATTAGTTCATTACTCTTTCACACTGGGCAGGTAGAGTAGGACTCCCAAAAAAATTAGTTCATTACTCTTTCACTCTGAGTAGGTAGAGTAGAACTTTCCAAAAAAAATTAGTTCATTACTCTTTCACTCTGAGTAGGTAGAGTAGAATTCCCAAAAAAAATTAGTTCATTACTCTTTCACGCATGGTAGGTAGAGTAGGACTCCCAAAAGGCTTATTTCATTACTCTATCACTCCGAGTAGGTAGAGTATAACTTCCCAAAAAAATTAGTTCATTACTCTTTCACCCAGGATAGGTAAAGTAGAACATTAAACTTTTTCTCAACTTTTTGCTCAGATTTTTCTCAAGCCTCAAATTTTTCTCAACTTTTGTTTAAAGTCAAATTTTTTCTCAGGTTTTCCTAGATTTTATGTTTTGATCAGATTTTACTCAGTTTTACATGGATTGAGATTGATCTCAGATTTCAAGTGCACACACGTGCACATTTTTTTCATTAGTCAAGGAAAAATTTTCTAAAATTCAAGGATCTGACACCTTCAGTGAGAGTTCGCGCTCAAGGACTTGACAACTTTTTAGTTCGGGGAGAGTTTTACCCTCAGGGATTCGAACGTCTTAACGAATTGCTAAATCAGGATCCAAAATGAACTGTTACTAGCTTTGGCATTCAAATATCGCACTATCTACCAAAATAGATTTGCTATCTAGTTTGCTTCAACCCTCTGTCAAATAGGGACATCTGTAAACACCACATTTTCGTACTCGCTTGATTAATCAACTCGTCAACCCGATTGCAACGGTTCCCAATAATGAATGAGGTATCTCAAACTGATAAAACTATATAAATCACACTACGCTAGAAAAATATAATCTCAAAAACGTAGAAATCATCATCTTGCCGACAAAAAGAAGCTTTACGATAAAAATCACTAAAAAATGACTAAATTATCAAAATACCCCTAATCTTAAAACATCGTAGATCCTACGTTACACTTAGGAAAACCCTTTCAAACACATAAAATAACAAATCGAAACCATATAAATCATTTCGCCAATTTTCTCAAAATTTAATAAAATTACCAAAATGCTCTTCATAAAGTTCACGACCATTTCGCGTAAAAAATTTCATAAATGATAAATACCAATATTTCCATTGAATTCCTTACGAGAAACCGATTCCAAAACATCCTATAACATTGAAAACAGACTTAAAACGCAAAAAGACCTCTCCGAGGGTAAAACGATAATTTTACAATTTTAATAATTAAAAATTCTATAATTAATAATTAAACATTAATTAATGTAAATTAAATTCTTAATTAAAATCTTAAATTCAATTAAGTAAGAATAAAGTCAAAATCTTAAAAGTCAATCAAGTAAGACTAAAGTCAATCTTAAAGTCAATCAAGTAAGACTAAAGTCAAGAAATTAAAGTCAATCAAGTAAGACTAAAGTCAATCTTAAAGTAATTCAAGTAAGACTAAATTCAAGATCTTAAAGTCAATCAAGTAAAACCAAAGTCAAGATATTAAAGTCAATCAAGTAAGACTAAAGTCAAAATCTTAAAGTCAATCAAGTGAGACTAAAAGTCAAAATCTTAATAGAATCCTAATTAAATAATAAATTTATTTAAAATAATTCTAATTAAGTAATAACTCTATTTAAAATAATTCTAATTAAAATATAACTCTACCTAAAATAATTATAATTAAACAATAACTCTTTCTAAAAGAATTATAATTAAACACTAACTCTATCAAAATAAGCACTTAAAAAAATCTATAGATAGGGGTCCCTACAACCTATTTTCGTAAGAAAAAATAAACCCTAGGAGAAGTAGGTCAAAAAGCTCCCCTTGCCTCCCATAAACCCTAATTTTGAAGTCCCAACTCTTTACCTAACATCCATACCCCAACTTTAACTCAAAAAATACCTTGAAGCTCTTCCAAAACACCCTAGAAATTCATAAAAAGATTAAAAATATTCAGAAGGAGATACTTTATTTTGGAGATCCGAAGCGAATCTGATAACAGAACGAAGTGAGAAGCGCTGTACGAAGAATTATTCTACCAGATCTGAGGAAACAAGACCGTTGTCTTCGTAAAGGTAAAGATTTTAATTTTTTTTATTGATTAGGTCTTTTTAGCAGTGTAGTTCTATCTGGGAATAATAGAGACTGACGTTTGCCAGGTGGGGTTGGTGCTTAACACCTTCAAATCCCGTAACGTGATCCCCAGACCCGTATTTTTCTTTTATAGATTAGTAGTATTTGCCTTTTTAAAGTTAGTATTCGGTTCCTAGACCGTAATAACTAGGTGGCGACTCCCAAACTTCAAAGGTCAAAAGCGGATCCGCGCATCCCGCGGATCGAGAGCGCTTTCAGAGATACAGTAAGGACAACATGGATACATTTTGTAACATTTTTTTTGATCTCATTGGTATTTCAATTTCATCGACTGAGTATCTATTCTATGTCAAATAACACCCAGGTTTGCACCTAACAAAACCTCATAGGACCACGTGAACAAGTCTTTCGAAATTTCTGAGTAAATCTCAAAGCGCCTTCGATTCGTGGGGTATGCGGATCCGCTTTTGACCCTTGAGGTTAGGAAGTTGCCACCTAGTTATTACGGTCTAGGAATCGGATACCGACTCTAAACGGATAAAGAAAATAATCCACTGAAGAAAAACTGAATCCGGGGATCACATTACGGGGTTGGAAGGTGTTAGGCACAAACCCCGCCCGGCCAATGCCGGTCTCTACTTATCCCAAAAAAGATTACATTGCTAACAAAAAATCTAGATAAAAAAAAAAGAAAATTTTCCTTCGATACGCAAAGATTTTATTCCCTCAGATCTGATAAAACTGCTCCTTGTACCGTACTCCTTACTTCGTTTTATTTCTGAATTTGATTTCTAATCTCCGAGGTAAGGTATCTCTCCCTTAAATCTAGATTCTTCGAATTTGTTTATGAATTTTGGGGTATTTTTGAAGGACTTCTAGGAATTTTTCAAGCTAAAATCTATGTATGGGTGTTAGGTAAGGAGTTGGGGCCTCAAAATTAGGATTTATGAGAGGCTAGGGAGGCTTTTTGACCTACTTCTCTTAGGATTTATGATTTGATACGAAAATAGAATGTGAGGACCCCTATTTATAGATTTTTTTAAGGGTTTGTTTAGATAGAATTAGTGTTTAATTATAATCCTTTTTGTTAGAGTTGTATTTTAGTTATAATTCTATTAGGTAGAGTTGTATTTTAATTAGAATTATTTTAGGTAGAGTTATATTTTAGTTAGAATTCTATTAAATAGAGTTATTATTTAATTAGAACTCTATTTGGATTTTGACTTTTGGTCTTATTTGACTGACTTTAAGATTTTGACTTTAGTCTTACGTGATTGACTTTAATATCTTGACTTTAGTCTTACTTAATTGACTTTAATTTTGACTTTAGTCTTACTTGATTGACTTTAATACCTTGGCTTTAGTCTTACTTGATTAACTTTGATTTTTTGGAGAACCCCCCTCTAGTATATCTTTAATTCTTTGGACCCCCAAATGGAGAGGTCCTTGAATAAATATCTTGGTAACCCTCAACAATTTTGCCTGAGAGCCTGATTGATCAATCTTTTTAGTTTAAATTATTAAATTAATTTTATTAATGTTTCACTTTAATTATTTAATGCTTTATTTATTAATTTTAAAATTTTTAATTATAAAAATTGTAAAATTATCGTTTTGCCATCGGAAAGGACTTTTCGCGTTTTATGTCACTTTTTGATGTTCTAGGATGTTTTAGAATCGATTTTTCGTAATGAATTCAATGGGGATGTTGATTTTTGTCATTTATGAAGTTTTTTGTATGAAATGATCGTGAATTTTATGAGGGGCATTTTTATAATTTTGTCGAATTTTGTTAAAATTGGTAAAATGATTTATTTGGTTTCGATTTATTATTTTATGTGTTTGAATGGATTTTCTTAAGCGTAACGTAGGCTCTAGGGATATTTTAAGGTTAGGGGTGTTTTGGTAATTTGATTATTTTTTAGTGATTTTTATTGTGAAGTTTCATTTTGTCGGCAAGATGATGATTTCTATGTTTCTGACGTCATATTTTCCTAGCGTAGCATGGTTTCTATAGTTTTGTCATTTTGAGATACCTCATCCGGATATCTGAAACATATCTGGTAACAAACAGAGCATTGGAATAAACATCCATCATTGGGAACCGTTGCGATCAGGTTGACGAGTTGATTAATCAGGCGGATGCAAAAATGGGGTGTCTACAGATGCCCCTCTTTGGCAGAGGGTTGAAGCAAACTAGATAGCAAATCTATTTTGGTAGATAGTGAGATATCCGAATGCCAAAGCTATTGACAGTTCATTTTGTAGCCTGATTTAGCAATTCGTCGGTGTGTTCAGATCCTTGAGGGTAAAGCTCTCCCCGAATTAAAAAAATAAATAAATAAATAAAATGTCAGGTCCTTGAGCGCGAGCTCTCACTGGTAGTGTCAGATCCTTGAATTTTAGAAAATTCTCCTTGACTGATGTAACAACTATGCAAGTGCATGGGCTTAAAATTTGAGACAAATTTCAAAGAGTTTAAGTTGGAACTGAGTAAATCTGAGCACAAAGAGAAAATAAATTGAGCATAAATTGAGCATAAACAAAGCATAATCTGAGCATAGATTGAGCATAAACTGAGCATAACTGAGTATAATCTGAGCATAAACTGAGCATAGACTGAGCATAAACTGAGCATAACTGAGCATAATTTGAGCATAAATTGAGCATAACTGAGCATAATCTGAGTATAATTTGAGCATAAACTGAGCATAATTCTAAGAAAAACCTCGGCGATAACCGAACAAAATTCAAGATAACCCTTGGCGGCAACTAAGCAAAATCCAAGTTAACCATTGGCGGCATCTGAGTAAAATCCAAGATAACCCTTAGCGGCAACTGAGCAAAATCCAAGATAACCCTTGGCGAAAACTGAGCAAAATCCAAGTTAACCCTTGGCAGAAACTGAGCAAAATCTAAGATAACCCTTGGCGGCAACTGAGCAAAATCCAAGATAACCCTTGGTGGCAACTGAGCAAAATCCAAGATAACCCTTGGCAGAAACTGAGTGAAATTTAAGTTAACCCTTGACGGCATCTGAGCAAAATCCAAGATAACCCTTGGCGGTAACTGAGCAAAATCCAAGACAACCCTTGGTGACAACTGAGCAAAACTAACAGAGGAATGAATAAATTTTGGAAAAAAATAAACAAATTTGGAGAAGACTGATTAAAATGAATCGAATAAATCTGGAAGATAATGAATCTGGAAGAGAATGATCGAATCTAAGAATGAATGGATCTGGGAACGAAAGAATGCCATATCTCATATTCTAGGTAAATGAATTATTAGTTAATCTCTGGGCACGGTCAAATGTGAGATCCGAAGTGCTTTTGTTTGAACCTCAAGGTTTTATCCAAAAGTTTTATGAATTTAAAACCTGAGTTCTTATTTCTTTTGAACCTCAAGGATTTTTCAAAAAACTATTGTCAAGAGGGTAATCTTTAGTTTGGGGTTCCCATTATCTTTTAGGATTAACATTGATAAAAAAACTAAATGCCCCTAGTTTGCCAATAAACATAGCATTGAAGATAATTGAACACATCATGCAAAAATTAAAAAAAATACCCCTGATATAAGGGGGAAATAGAGGGAAAAGAAAATGCCCCTTGTATGAAGGTCTAAAATATTTGATTACCACAAGCGCAATAAAGATCCAACTTTTAATTTTGATTAATTTTATTGAAGATTTTGAGTCAGGCTCAAGAAAATAAAATATTTCCTTTTGATACTTGTCATAGAATTCACCCTTCTTTCCCTTGGTTCACTTGGGAAAGTAAAAATTTTTAGATCGGTTGTAGACAAGATACTTGTGGCTTTTGAGTCTGTTCCTAGTTTAAGCTAAGTATTATTCGAACTTTCGATGTTTCAGCTTGGACTGCTCTTAGCTTTTCTTCTGGTTTGCTTTGTTGCTCTAACTTTTGCTTTGATCGCCTTTTCGGATTTTTCAATCTAGCGAGCTTTCTTTTTTTGTTATTTTTTTTGCTCTGATTGTTGCCAAAGTTGTCCTTTCAGATTTTCAACCTTGCGAGCTTGTCTTAATTTTTTTGCCTAAGTCGCCATTTTGGGGTTTTCAACCTAGCAGGCCTTTTTTTTTTTCTTTTTTTCCTTATGGAATTGTTGTCTGATCATGCTTTGCTATCTTCCTTGACTTTTTACACGGCACTTAGGATGACTTTTATTGATATGCTTAGGACTGATTATAAAAAGTAAGGGATTTTGAGGCTCAAAAATCTGAATGCCCCTTGTGTGACATTTCTTTTATTTTACCTTAAATTTTCTTCCCCATTTTGAAGATATTTTTTTTTCTTTTGAAATTTTTTTTTCTAGATCTTTTTTGTGTAGGGAAATAGATTTTTTTTTATTTTGATGTGGTCGGGCCTGAAGTAACTTCTCAGGTTGCCTACGTACCCCAGAATTTTGGGATCAAACCAAAACGTAGTTCTAATCTTCCCTCCCCTAGGTTAGGTGATCTGGCTGAGAAAGAAAAAATATTTTTTTGTCTTTTTGAAAAGGCTGCAAAGGGGTTGAGAAAGGATATACTGAACTGGGTAATATGAGAATTGATTCGGCCAAAGATGGGCTCCTTAAATGTAGTACCGTTTGATTTTGTCAAGGTTGGTTGGTTCTGATACTTCGATTCCATCATGATCTTGAAGCCTTACAGTTTTTCCTGATAATATTTCCTTGATGATGAACGGACCTCTCTAATTTGGTTTGAACTTCCCTCTAGGGTCGAAGATAGGTGTCCGATTCTTTTTAAATCCTCGACTTGTAAATGATGGGCCTTGATCTTTCTGTCAAACGCACGGGCGACTCTTCTTTGATAATCTTGCACGTGATACAAAGCTCATAGTCATTTTTCTTCGATCAAATTTAATTCTTCATATCGTTGACGAACGCAATCTATTTCTAACAATTAACTTTCCTTGAAGGCCTTGAGATACGGGATTTCCATTTCAACTAGTAAGATTGCTTCCATATCATACAGTAGGGAATAACTCCAGTGGAAGACTGTGCTGAAGTATGATGTGCCCCTATGTGAATGGTAACTTCTCTAACTAATCCTGATGTGATTGATACATTTCCTTGATGATTGTTTTGAGATATTTTATTGGCTGCTTCAACTTTTCCATTAATCTGAGGACGGTAGGGAGATGATGCCGAATCTTGAATTTTGAACACAAAGTAATCCTTGACTTTGAAGTGTGACCCGTTATCAGATATCAATCCCAAAGGTACCCTGTATTGACTTATGATAGCTACAGTGAGGATAACATTGAAACGTTTTGTAACATCTTCTTTGATCTCGTTGGTGTTTTCATTTCATTGAGCGAGTATCTATTCCATGTCGGACAACACCTAAGCTTTCACCTAACATATCCTCACCAGACCACGTGAATAAGTATTTTGAAATTTCTAAGTAAATTCATTATCCCTTCGTGTTCCTCTAAGGATATGATAGTTTCTACTTGAATCTCTTTAGGAATTATTTTCTGCTCCGAGGTCAATGACCTTTGCTTTCTTGATTGAAAGTTGTTGAGTCCGACCCTTATCTTCTTGTTTCAAGAGAAAAATATATCATTGAAATCAGATTATTAGTTAATTCGTTAATGCGCTCGAGGTATTCAAAAATTTTCTTTATCTAATCAAATTCAGAAGGGGCGACAAACTAACTTGACTCAACAGAAAAAAGAGTTAACTCAATCTAAAGAAAACATGACTTTGCTGGATTGATAAAAAAATGGACTCGAGCTAATCCAAATGACTCATAAAAACTCAAGACAAGTAACAACAATGGGTTTGATTATGGACTAAGGACTCAAGACATTGCTTATAACCGGCAAGACTGAAACACTATGATGTTCAGGGAATAACTGTGTAATTTTGAGAAATTCTGAGATCATTTCTGACTGTTGACTTGATATTGACGTTTGTTCTAACTGACTAGATTTACAACCCTACCTAGACGATGGACGATTAAGTTTAGGTACAATGATAACCCTGAAATCTAATCGAATATGGATTTAATCAACTTTAGTGTTGCCCTCTTAATAACATTTTAAATGAACCTTGAGATTTTATTGAATTCTGTGCACCAATCCATAAAATAATTCATCTGTTCAATGATTGTTCAGAAGGAAAATAATTTTATTGCTCTCTTGAAAATTATTGGAAAATAATGTTTTTATTGAATAAAACTTTCACAAATCTGATTATTTTTTGCAAGTCATTTTCTTTTTAGAAAAATACATTTTAGTAATTTTTCAAAGTCCATGAAAAAAAGACAATTTCCAAGGTTCATGCAAAAATATATCTTTTGTATATCATTTTTCCTTCCTTCTCTTTTCTTTTGGAAAATATTTTTTTTTTGGAAAACACTTTTCTTCTGGAAAACATTTTTCTTCTTTTAAAATGGGTTGGAATCCGAATTTAGAAAAGAATTTGATTTCCATTTTGATCTAAATGGCCCGGCCCATTGTGATTGTTGGATCGAGATGAATTGGGTCATTATGAATTATTGCAAGAAATGGATTCTTTATTGGGTCGGTGCACCCATTCTAATTTCCAAAAGTAAAATTTTTTATCCTTGAGGACAATCATACACTTGATCTCATCATTCATATCATTCATATACATTAATCATAAGGTTCCATTTGATGAACAACCCGGGAACACCCAGGATAAGTTCGAGTCATGACCTACAAGGAAGGTTTCTAGACTCTAAGCTTACTACGTGTAATGCATTTTTATCTATACACCTATATACCTCTCAAGCATACTCAATCAGACGGTACGTGGTGACTTGGTTTGATATACCGTATAGGTGATAATCTAAAATTTCAACTCACTTCTCTGAAGCCAAAAACAGCCAGTTTGATCCGCAGTTGAGAGGTGGCGCAAGATGCTGAGCAAGGGCCCCCTTAAATACCTCTCGTCTAGAATAGACGTAGTCTATCCCCCTTGTATAGTAGGGTACAATGGAGCAGAATCTCGCTTAGGCACCGGTTTTGACCAAGAAGTGCAATTGATATACTTGGATTATCTTTTATATACCTATAGGTACGAGTCAAGAGTTGTAGCTTTCATAAATGGTTCGGCATCCCACGAGGGGACCGACCACGTATTGGTACTACGTTGGCAATCGGGACATGTGACTATGTGGCTCATAATAAGTCAAAGGTTTAGGTCGCTCCAGCCTGGGTGCATCAATATACCTTTCAGAGTCACCTGATCAGACGGTACTAATGTCCCAGTTTGATATACCCTAAGGTACGTGACTGGAGTTGTGGTTTTCATGAATGACGTCGCATCTCCGAAGAGACAGGACCACGCACTAGTGCCACGTTGGCTATAAGGGACATGTAACGTGCAATACAATAATATAAACGTGCTAGTAGTGTGTGTAAAATAGGGTGGGGTGTGCTCGGGGCTTTTTTCATTCAAATGGGCCCGTGGGCCAGATCAAACCATTACAGTATGGATCTCACATATTGATCAAGAAAAACAAAATCCATAACATTCAATTCGAGATCTAGGCATGCACATCATAGAGATATATCAATTAAATCATGGCATATTAGATAGACAATCAATTAGATCATAGCCAAATAGAACGAAAGTGATCAATCAAAGATGGCACATATACATTGAGATAGACACAAATTATTTTTTTTCAAAATAAAAGGATTTTTTTTTCAATCAAGGATCGTTTTGAGCAACCCTTAACAAATCGAGATTTTCAAAGAATATTGAATTGAGGATAGGATGGTAGTTGTTGAGATAAGGAGATTTTTGATTTTTGATTTTTTTTTTAAATTGATTTTTATTTTACCAAACAACGCAAAAAGACCGCTCTTTTTTTTTTCTTTTTTTTTTTAGAATGTTGCTGCCACGTGGGGAGGTCAAAGACCTTTAGCAAGATTTGAAATCTTACTAAATTGGTGAGATATCCTTCCCCTTTGAATGACATTAACTAACCAATGACTCACATTATTACACCTGATTGAACAAATATTTAATCTCAAAAGTGGGATTGCAAATTTGAATTTTTTTTTATATTAAAAAAGAAAAAATGGTCCCCAATATAAGTTTGATGTGCAGCAAAGTTTATTAAAAAAAAATACACATTTTTTTTTTTTACAAAAGTTGCAATTTGTAGATTTGCACAGTAAAACTCACTTTGATGTGGGTCATGTTTCCACCTCAACAGTTTGTTGAGTTACAAATTTAATAAAAAGTGGGTCAAATGTGGGCCCCAGCCATGGTTTGTTAATATATTTGACAGAGTAGAAAAATTTTGTAATTTAAAACCCAAGCAGATGGTACTCATTTTTTTATTTATAAAAACATTGATGCGTTCCTGCCAACCCCTTTTCTTTTCTTGTTTTTAACAAAACCCAAAATACCCGATATAGCGTTGGTAAAAGTTGGTGTGGCCATAGCCACTCTCAAATAATATAGAATTGTTTTCTTTTCTTCTCTTTCAATTGCCACCATTGGAGATTCTGTAGCTTTTACAGGATATTGAGAGTTTTCCAATCATCAAAGCTACTGCAGCTTTTAGAATCAACGTTTGAGAAACGCTTTTGATCCTTATGAAGTCTGAGTTTGGTGACAACAACCTTAGATTGATTGATGCCGACATTAATAGTAAATCCATTATCCTTCTCTCTTGTAATCCTCTCTACCCATTTGCGGGGACAAACTTGAACAACTTTGCCTTTTTGACCCTGGAAGGTTTCACAAACAATTTGAACCTCGTTATCTTTGCGAATTGGAGTAGATATTACGTTGTATTTGCCACGTAGATCGAATGAAAGAGGAGTTCTCAAGTACTTTAATATGGATCGACATGATGGCGATATTTTCATCTTTTCGCAAAGAGAGGGCAGAGAAGGAGAGAAAAAAAAGCATCGAACAGGTTTGGAATTGAGAGGAAAAGATTTCGATGAGAGATGTAACTGTTAAAGAGAGTTGAGATTAAGGTTTCTTGGAGAGTTGGAGATGAAGAGAAGATGGTTTTGTTTGGAGGAAAGGATTTAAAGATATACATCTTTTCTTTCATTTTCTCTTCTGTGTGAGAGAAATCAGAGAATGAAAAAGAGGGTTTTTTCGTTATGTTTTACCAAGAAAACCAGCACCAACATCAATCGACTTGAATTTATTACGAACAATTCCAAATCGAATACATGTGATTCTTTGTTGAATTCCTTGCAAGTAAGCATCTTATGTTCATCGCTAGAGAGAGAGAGAGAGAGGTTGGAGAGACGTCCTCTCATTTTTTCTATTGTTTTCTGTTTTCTTTTTTGTGGAGAAGAAGATAAAAACAGTAAAGATTGTTTTCTGCTAACGGCACACCACGTAAATATATATATATATATATATATTTTAATTTTTTGTTTATTTTTTTTCTTGAAATTCTCCCCTCATCACGAACAATATTAAAAAAGGAACTTTTTTGTTTCTTAACACATTACTGACAAATAATTTATTTTCACAACTCGTCGCATATGCCTAGTAACGCAATAAAAAAATTCATCCAAGATTTAAAAAAAAAAATCATAACTCTCATCCCAACCACCATCATTCCGTCATCAATTTATGTCAATTTGAATCTTTCATTATTTAGGGTCATCCTAAAACGACCCTAGATTGAATCATAAAAAAGGATACTCAAAAATGACCTATCCAAAATCAATTCAAAAAATGCAAGACCAAAAAATATAAAATAAACCAAATAATGAGAATGGTTCAACAACAATTTTTTCCACACTATTATCCTCTTGGCATCTTGAATTATTTAAGGTCATTCCGAATGATCATAGATTGAACCATGAAAATGTGCCAAAATAAAGTATTCGGAATCCAAACAAATGATCCATAATCAAACCAAAAAGAATGATAAAAATAAATAAATAAGCAAATAAACAAATAAACAAATAAACAAATACCTAAAAATCAAATAAAAAGGTCCTACTTGCAATGCATCTCATACTTGGGGTTTTTCAAGTCTGATCTTCAATGGTCCCCAGTGGAGTCACCATTGAAAATGCCTTCGATCTGCGAGGTGTGCAGACCCGCTTTTGACCCTTGAGGTTTGGGAGTCGCCACCTAGTTATTACGGTTTAGGAACCGGATACCTACTCTAAACGGATAAAGAAATTAATCTACTGAAGAAAAACTAAATCCGAAAAAAACTTTACGGGGTTTGAAGGTGTTAGGCACCAACCCCGCCTGGCCAATGCTGGTCTCTACTTATCCCAAATAAGATTACATTGCTAACAAAAAACCTAGATAAAAAAATAAAAGAAATTTCACCTTCGATAAGCAAAGATTATATTCCCTCAGATCTGATAAAACTGTTCTTTGTACCGTACTCCTTGTTTCATTCTGTCTCCTGATCTGATTTCTGATCTCCGAGGTAAGGTATCTCTCCCTTAGATCTAGATTCTTCAATTTTTTATGGATTTTGAGATGTTTTTGAAGGGCTTTTTGGTATTTTTCAAGCTAAAATCGAAGTATGGGTGTTAGGTAAGGAGTTGGGACTTCAAAATTAGGGTTTATGGGAGGCTAGGGAGACTTTTTGACCTACTTCTCTTAGGGTTTATGATTTGATACGAAAATAGGGTGTGAGGACCCTTATTTATAGATTTTTTTAAGGGTTTGTTTAGATAGAATTAGTGTTTAATTATAATCCTTTTAGTTAGAGTTGTATTTTAGTTATAATTCTATTAGGTATAGTTGTATTTTAATTAGAATTGTTTTAGGTAGAGTTATATTTTAGTTAGAATTCTATTAAATAGAGTTATTATTTAATTAGAACTCTATTAGGATTTTAACTTTTTGTCTTATTTGATTGACTTTAAGATTTTGACTTTAGTCTTATTTGATTGACTTTAATATCTTGACTTTAGTCTCACTTAATTGACTTTAATTTTGACTTTAGTCTTACTTGATTGAATTTAATACCTTAGATTTTGTCTTACTTGATTAACTTTAATTTTTTGGAGAACCCCCCTCTATTATATCTTTAATTCTTTAGACCCCCAAATGGAGGGGTCCTTGAATAAATATCTTGGCAACCCTCAACAATTTTGCCTGAGAGCCTGATTGATCAATTTTTTTATTTTAAATTATTAAATTAATTTTATTAAAATATCACTTTAATTATTTAATGCTTTATTTATTAATTTTAAAATTTTTAATTATAAAAATTGTAAAATTACCGTTTTGCCATTGAAAAGGACTTTTCGCGTTTTATGTCAGTTTTTTATGTTTTAGGATGTTTTAGAATCGATTTTTCGTAAGGAATTCAATGGGGATGTTGATTTTTATCATTTATGAAATTTTTTGTGTGAAATGATGGTGAACTTTATGAGGGGCATTTTTGTAATTTTATCAAATTTTGTGAAAATTGGTGAAATGATTTGTTTGGTTTCGATTTGTTATTTTGTGTGTTTGAATGGATTTTTCTAAGCGTAACGTAAGCTCTAGGGATATTTTAAGGTTAGGGGTATTTTGGTAATTTGGTCATTTTTTAGTATTTTTATCGTGAAGCTTATTTTTGTCTGCAAGATGATGATTTTTATGTTTCTGGGGTCATATTTTCCTAGCGTAGTGTGGTTTCTACAGTTTTGTCATTTTGAGATACCTCATCCGGATTTCTAAAACATATCTGGTAACAAATAGAGCATTGGAATAAACATTCATCATTGGGAACCATTGCGATCGGGTTGACGAGTTGATTAATCAGGTGGATGTAAAAATGGGGTGTCTACAAAATCCATTATCCCTTTGTGTTCTTTTGGAGGATAGGATGGTCTCTATCTAAATTTCTCTAGGAGTTATTTTTTCCGAGGTCAATGACCTTTGTTTTCTTAATTAAGGATTGAGCTCGACCATTATCATCCTTGAAGTCAAATTATTAGTTAATCCATTAATGTGCTCGATGTATTCAAAAATTTCCTTTATCCAATCAAATTCAGGTGGGATAACAGGAACCTCTATAGACTCAACAAACTAACTCGACTTAACAGGAAAAGAGTAAACTTGATCTAAAGAAGACATGACCTTGCTAAAAAAAAGGACTCGAGCTTGTAGACGCGGGATTTCGCCATTACGATGACCCTATCTACGATGGTTTGGAGTCGCCACCATTCATATTGTAAGTGGGTGTGAATGGTCACCCGATGTGCATTTTTGAAAAAGTGACATTTTGGCATTTTAGTGACTCACGTGGATAAGGTACGGATCAAACCTTAAGATCCGGGGTAAGCGGCTCGGTTGGAGAAAAGGGAAGGTGTTAGGCACCCTTTTCTCCCCACTAAATAGTGGTAACCTCAATTCAACTCGGTCATTTTGATTTTTAAAAAAATGTGAAAAACGATGTGCCACGTGTTGTGCATTTGTACCCTAGATAGGGATTCATTTTCGGCTTGATCATAGGGTCATTCCATTGATGGAAATGACCCTTATGGACCTTTAGCCTTGGGGTCCATTCATCCTAAAAAATAAAATGAAGGGGAGAGGGTGATAGAAGAGGGAGGAGGAGAGGGTGTAGAAGAGAGATGGGGAGGGATTGCCTTGAACCCACCTTGTATCTTGTTTCTTCTTTTCTTCTTCTTGCTTGAGTCTTCTTGAGTCCTTAGTATTTTAACCAAATACAACTCTTTTTCTTTGATTGAAGGAGTAGAGAAGAGATGATAAGGGAGATGAGTGTAGTATGTGATTTTTTTTTATGAGACTTGGGGAGGGTTAGTGTGAGGGAATTGATGAGATTTTTCTTAGTGAGAGGGGTGATAGTTGTTAGTAGAGAAAGTTGGAGAGAATTTTGTAGTGAAGGTTGGGGGCCATTTTTGGGAAGAGGATGAGGGTATTTATAGATGTTTAGGAGTTATTTTAGGGATATAATGGGGTGAAGTGAAAGAAGAAAATGGGTAGAATGGTTATGAGTTTGAGAGAGAAGTGGGTGTAATTTAGAGGAGATTGGAGGGTATTTAGGGAAGGGGGGTTAAATGGGTGAGTTTTGACCCAAATGGTTTGGATCCTACCCAACCCATTTGGGTGGAGTGTTTGGTGAGGTAAGTTTAAGATGGTGGTTGAGATTAAATGGTGTTTGGTTTAAGAGAATGGAGGATTTAAAGAGGTGGTTGATGATATTTTGGGAGGATGAAGGAGATGATGCCATGTGTTAAAGTGGGTGGAAATGAAGGGTTGGGATAGGTTGATGGGAGAGGTTGAGTGTTTGACTTGAGAGGATGGTGTAGGTTTAGGTTGTAGATGTAGGTTTTGTAGGGAATGATGAGGGTAGATTAGGGGAGGTATAGGTTAGGGGTGTGGGTAGATGTGTTTGATTTGAGAGAAAAGGTGATGGGTTGATGTGTGGGTAGATGGGATTTAAAGCAAATTAATGGGGTAGGTAGTTGGGTGAGGGAGGTGAGATGGGGTGATGACATGTGTCATCTTTTGATGATAAAAGAGTGATTGGTTGATGTGGGTTGTGGTTTATGGGTTAGGGTTGTGGGTTGGATAATGAATTGGATATGGTTAATGATTTGTGGGTTTTGTAGTGTTGGGCTTGGGTTTTAGAAATGGTTTTTACGAATACGGAGGCGGAGCGGTGATAGTAGAGGAGGGGTAGGCATCTCAAGTCTCACCTTTTTAATTTTTAATTTTTTTAGATTTTTGCAATCATTAATTTGATCAAAAATGCCACGTGTTGGCGAATCGGGCTTTTTAGGCCCGTTGGTGAAATTTATCGAAAATTTGACGTTTTTTATTTTGGAAGCGGAGCGGTGAATGTTGGGAAGTCGTAAGGTAGGCCGAGTCCTTTTGGTGGCCTCCTAAACCATTGAGAGGTCTTAGGGGCCTCGGTTTGGTAAAAATGTCCATTTTCAATGAGTTGGGCCCTTAAGGCCCGTTGGCCCATTTATTTGGAAAATCGATATTTTTGGGCCCTTTCGAGAAGTGGCCCGTTCAAATTGAGGTGTCTACAGCTGCCCTTCTTTGCAGGAATTGCGTGCAAAGAACTGCAAAGAATAGACTAAACCCCTATTTGTACGGGCCAGAAAAATTCTGTAAAAACACGATCTTGAATTATCGATTGTATTGAAGATTTTTGTGGAAAATGGTTACTCAAGCACGGGGTCTGATAGAGTTTTGCCTTATTAATTCATTGATCTCGATGGCGCGGAGCTCGTGTGAGATCTTTGATTTGATGAAAATTTGATGAGTTTTGAAATCCGACTATTTCTTCGATCGTGTTTTGACAAATCGGAGTTGAGTGCAACTCGAGGGGTTTTTTGAAATTCTTTTGATTTTTTTTTTTTTTTTGTTACCTTCTTTTGTTGATTTTGCTCTGTTTCTATCATACGCTAACCCTCTCAATTCATGCATTGTCCTTTGATACCTTTGATCCTTTCAACGGTGCAAGCACTGAGGTTGTTAGTAGTCGCCACAAATCCAAGAGAGTTTTGCAGTTGGAGCACAAGCAATATGGTTGTTAACAGCTGTCACTGATCCAAGAGAGAGTTTTGCAGTTGGAACCGAATCGACCAAGACCTGTTGCATTGGTGCTACTCTCTTGTAATATCAACATGTTGTTCTGACTGGAATTTGGAGTATTTACTCGCAGTAGAGAAACACAGTTACCAGGATCTCTACCATTAGCAATATGTGCCATTTCTTGAACAGCACCACCATTAGAAAGAATGTCCCACTCACTTCTAAAGTTCTCATCGCGAAGGAAATTGAAAACTCCCTTTGGTGAGACTGGAAGCCAGAAAGAAGTAGCTGCACTTAGCACAATACCAGGAGGCCTGCTGAGATCATCTATGCTTTTTCCAATCATGGCCCTTACATCTTCAGCGCCACTTCCCGATAATGTTGTCCATGTGTGAGCAGTAGAAGCACTTACACCAGAACAAAAACTCATCACCATTCTTTCAGCTAACTTCAACGTATTCTTTCGCCCTTCTTGACTTGTGATCACACCAACATCTCCAGCGGGCATGTTACTAGCCATAACATTTGCAAGGCGTTCACATTGTTGATCTAGGGTAGCAACCCAACGCTTTGCGCCAAACCCAGGGCTGGAGTTAACTAGTGTTTTATATATACTATGAACTGCTTTATCATCCACTTCTACGTGTTCGACCCGTATAACCTTGGAGTAACCATTTGACATTTCTTGTTTTAAACAACCTGATGGCCTTCTTCGACATCTCGATATCGGGCTAGGACGCAAATGATCCAAGGAAACATTGACCACAGTCCAAATTCCCTCAGCATGTTGTTTACAATACCTTACAAAGAAACTTTCTCAAGTCAGAACCAGAGGTGAAGGGACTTGAAATTCTACTGTCATCACTTGAAGGGCTCCATTGTAGTTTTCTGCTACGCCTATTGATACGACTTCAAGAGTTGTTGCTTTTGAAACAATGTTAGAAAACACGGTGGACCACTGATTCACATCCATAAGGATCTCAACAAGGTTAATGTGATTCATGATAACAACGGCAGTTTCTCGAGAAGCTTCTGATTTCGATAGTTTTGGTCCAATTCCCCTTGGGAATGTTTGTATGTACTCATCTTCACTTAGAATCTCATAAGCATTGTTAAGGCCACGCATCCATAAGGATTTCCCTAGTTAGGTCATTCTTATAAACTCTTCCATTGTTGCAACTGTAAGTTCGATGATCAATGGTTTATCTACCTCAGTAGGCCCGGAGAGTGATCTTAGGAGGGGTCTTGCCTGCGGTCCCTTCTTCGATGCCTTCGCGTCTTGTCTAGTGAGTCGTGATGATGAGTCAGGCTGAAAAATTGATGATGAGTCGGGCTGCCCGAATCCGTGCTTTGTAGGAACGTCTTGACTCTTTTTACAGAATGTTGAAAGATTAATGCAAAGAAAATAGGTTTTGTACTTACTTGGCCTCAGGTGTATCTAATGCTTTGAAAACTTGAAGTTTGAATAAGTCCTAGAATCTTCATCATCGGCCAAAATAGTAGTTTTTTCTTTTTTTAAAATTTTATGAAATATCTTTATCAAATGAGTACGATAAATTCAAAGTTTGTAAAACCTTTGGTTGCGACGATCTTGGTATTTTTGCCAATCACAGAGGATATAAACGTCAATTACTCTTTTGATTCCTTTAGAGTCATTCCCAGTGCCATGGTGTTGGAAGACTATTTTGGGTCTCGGGATTTTGGAAAGATTTTGCCGTTCACAGTTTATACTCTTGCGGGCCAGGAGTTGTGTTTTTTTTTTTTTTTTTTTTTAACCTTTATTGCCCCTGATGCCAATTACGGTTTTCATCAGACCCGGTTTCCACATTTTTACGCATCGACGTCCTTTTTGGGATTTTCATCGTGCTGGTGGCTTTGATCTTGCCATAGTCTGATTCTTTTACTCATAGCGCCCTTTCAGGTTTTCACTATGCCCTTTCAGACCATGCTTGTATTTTTCTAGATTTTTCATTACAATTCTGCTCGGAGTCTCTGTGTCTTTGTGGCTTGGTGACTTAAGTTGAGCTGCAAGATCGACGACTCTACTCTTGTAGGGGTACTCTTTTTTTTTCGAATATCCGATCTGGATTCCCCTCTCGAGTCTTCCAACGACTGACAAGACTTTGAGGTCCGGACCAAGTTGCAAGATCATTGGTGTTGCCACTGTCGTTATGTTGCCCTAGAACATTTCCTGATCAAAAAGGACTTTAAGTAGGACGAAACGTTGGCTTAGGCTTATGGTAGTGGAAGGTTACAAAAAGGTTAAGGTCTGGATCTAAAGTGGAATAAACATGGGGTTCGTCTATTTTTGTTTCGGAAAAGTGATCTATGTCTCCTCCCAGCGTCTCTCGAACTTGTTTAGGCTGGAGATTTGGGTCGAGCCAAGATCAAGTGTTCGAGTTTTTGACTTTCTTGATTTTTTTTGTATTTTTAGCCGTTCACAGTTTATCCTCATGCGGGCCAGGAGTACTTTTGATGCTTTTGATTTTTCTATTTCTTTCTGATCTTTTTTTTTTTTTTTTTTTTTTTTTTTGTAGTTGTTGACTTACCCCAGTCTTAGGTTAAGAAATGAACGTGATGGCTCAAAAGGGTTGACTAGGGTGTGATGGTTTGTTTGGGATAACAAAAATGGCCTTTCGTCATCTCAGGGTCAGGTCTTAGGCGTAATATTTCTTAACAGTGTCAGCATTGATCGGTTGCGGGAAGACTTGTCCGTCCATTTCTGTGAGAATCAGAGCTCCTCCTGTCATTACCTTCTGTACGATGAATGGTCCCTCATAGTTTGGTCTGAACTTTCCTCTGGCGTCTTCTTGGATTGGCAGAATCTTCTTTAAGACCAAGTCTCCTGGCGAGAAATCCCTAGGCTTAACTTTCTTGTTATAGGCGCGAGCTATTCGTCGTTGATAGATCTGTCCATGGCAAATGGCTGCAAGGCGTTTCTCTTCAATCAGATTCAGCTGATCGAACCGAGCTTGAATCCATTCAATTTCATCTAACTCTGCTTCTTTTAAGATTCGGAGGGAAGGAATCTCAACCTCTACGGGTAAGACTGCTTCCATTCCGTAAACCAATGAATACGGAGTTGCCCCAGTCGAAGTTCGAACGAAGTCCGGTAGGCGTGTAGGGCAAAGGCAACATGTCGTGCCAATCTTTGTATGTAACTGCCATCTTCTCGATTATTTTCTTGATGTTCTTGTTGGCTGCCTCGACTGCTCCATTCATCTTAGGTCTGTAGGGTACAGAGTTGTGATGGGTGATCTGGAAGTCTTCGCACATTTTGATCATATCTTTGTTCTTGAAGTTCTTAGCATTATCAGTTACCAATCCGCTTGGAAGTCCATACCGACAAATGATGTTGTTCTTGACAAACTTCATGACGTTGCTCTTGGTAACATTGGCGTAGGATGCAGCTTCTACCCATTTTGTGAAGTAATCGATAGCAACAAGGATGAAACGATGCCCATTTGCAGCTTTTGGCGAGATCTGCCCAATGACGTCCATGCCCCAGAGTGAGAAGGGCCAAGGAGTAGTCATATTATGTAGTTCTGAAGGTGGGGCATTGATCTTGTTGGCATATATTTGGCATAGATGGCATTTGCGGACATGCTGATAGCAGTCACTTTCCATTGTCGACCAATAATATCCCATCCTCATGATCTTCTTAGCAAGCATATGACCATTCATGTGAGGTCCGCAGACTCCTCCATGTACAGTCTCAATTAGTCGTTTCGCTTCTGTTTCTGCCACACACCTAAGTAAGATCTCATGGTGCGACTTCTTGTACAGAATACCGTTGCTCAAGAAAAATTGTCCTGCTAGCCTCTGAATGGTCCTTCTATCATTTGGCGTTGCGTCTGAGGGAAGTGTTCGATCTTCAAGATATGCCTTGATGTCAAATACCATGGCTTTTCTTCAGATTCTTCTACTTCGACGGGTAAGCAATAGGCTGGCTCATCTTGAATTCCAATCTCAATAGGGTCGATGATTAGGTCTTCCGAGATGTTGATCATAGAGGCAAGTGTAGCTAGTGCATCTGCAAACTGATTCTTAGCTCTCGGCATGTACGTGAATGAAATCCTATCGAAGCGTGAGCTTAGTTCTTCCAGTACTCGTGGTAAGGAACCAGTCTTTGCTCTCGGGTCTTCCATTCTCCAGTCGTCTGATAGACTACTAAGCTTGAATCTCCGAAAACATCGATTTCATCTACCTCGAGATCCAGTGCTGCCTTCAACCCTGCTATGCATGCTTCGTATTCAGCCTCATTGTTGGAACATTGAAATTTTAGTCTGATTGCGATTGGCACGTGGGATCCATCTGGCTTGATCAGAACTGCCCCTATTCCGTTTCCTTTCTGATTGGCCGCTCCGTCGAAGTACATTTTCCACCTGGTTCATCATTATCGTCTTCAACCTCAGTGATCAGTATGGCTTCGTCAGGAAAGTTCGTTTTTAATGGCTCGTAATCAGGCAACGGGTGCTCGGCTAGGTGGTCGGCGATTGCTTGCCCTTGATGGCTTTTTGAGTGACATAGGTGATGTCAAACTCAGATAACAATAGTTGCCATTTTGCAGTGCGACCTGTTAATGCTGGTTTCTCGAAAAGATACTTCAGGGGGTCCATTCTAGCAATAAGCATAGTTGAGTAACTAAGCAATAGTGGCGTAGTCGTTGAGATGCCCAGACTAATGCGCAGCAAGTCTTCTCAAGTGTTGAATATTTTGCTTCATACTCGGTAAATTTCTTGCTGAGATAGTAAATGGCTTGTTCTTTCCGTCCTGATTCATCGTGTTGCCCTAGCACACACCCCATTGACGTTTCTTGTACCGAGATGTACATCAGCAAAGGTCGCCCTAGAGTAGGAGGGACTAGGACTGGTGGATTGAGCAGATATTGCTTAATCTTGTCGAACGCTTCCTGACAGTCCTTGTTCCATTTCTTCGGTGTGTCTTTCCTGAGTAGTTTGAAGACTGGCTCACAGATAGGCGTAAGCTGTGCAATGAAACGACTAATATACTGTATTCTTCCCAAGAATGCCCGAACATCTCTCTCTGAAACGGGTGCTTTCATCTCGAGGATATACTTGGTTTTTGCCGGATCTATCTCGATGCCTCTTCTGCTGACGATGAAACCCAGTAGTTTGCCCGATGTTGCCCCAAATACACACTTTGCAGGATTGAGCCTCAAACTGTACTTTCTGAGCCTGTCGAACAACTTCTTGAGATTCACCAGATGATCTTCTTCAATGCCGGATTTAGCAATCATGTCGTCTACGTAGACCTCCATTTCCTTGTGGATCATATCGTGGAATAGTGCGGTCATTGCCCGTTGGTAAGTCGCCCCTGCGTTTTTCAGCCCGAATGGCATGACTTTGTAGTGGAAAGTACCCCATGGCGTGATAAATGCAGTCTTTTCCTGGTCTTCTTCCGCCATTTTTATCTGGTTATAGCCTGAAAAGCCGTCCATGAACGAGAACATGCCATGCCCAGCCGTACTATCGACTAGAGTGTCGATGTGTGGAAGTGGGAAATCATCCTTAGGACTGGCCTTGTTTAGGTCCCGATAGTCAACACACATGCGTACCTTCCCATCTTTCTTGGGTACTGGGACGACATTAGCCAACCACTCAGGGTACGTAGAGACTGCAAGAAATCCGGCTTCGAACTGTTTCATGACTTCGTCCTTGACCTTGAGAGTCCATTCTGGCTTTAATCTTCTCAACTTCTGCTTAATCGGCTTACTTCCGGAGGCAATTGGTAGCTTGTGCACGACAAGATCTGTGTCCAATCCCGGCATATCCCTGTACGACCATGCGAAGACATCTTGATAATCTTGTAAGAGTTTGATCATTTCTTCCTTTTGTTGTGACGTTAATAAGGCTCCGATCTTGACAATTCGTGGGTCCTCTTCGGTACCAAGATTGATTGAATCTGTATCCTCAATGTTTGGCTGAACACCTTTCTCGTGACGTTCTACCAAGTCTTTGATTTCTTTAGGCGGGTACTCCATTTCGTCCTCAGACTCTTCTTCGATCCCCATGAGGTCAAAGTCGAGTTCAAGATCGAAATCATACTCGTCCCTTTCAAATTCTGTTTTATCTGGGTACTCATTTGATTGAGACATATCCCTTGAAAACTTTTTTTTTTTGGAAAATATCTATTTTTTTGTAATTTTGAAAGCTTTTTGATTTTTTTGACTTTTGATAAATTTTTGATTTTTTTGTTTTTTGAGGAATATTTGTTTTTTTGTTGCTTTTCGAATACCTGAAATAAGAAGAACAATCATGCGAATTCGTTAATAAAGATAGGGAGCCCTCAAAACAGTCTTTACCCGAGGACGAGGGCTCGTTATGATCCTCGGGCAAACTAGATTCGTTTAACGGAGTTTTTTTTTGGAGGCCTCAACAGCCTCAATGGTCAATGGGAATTCCTCCCAATTGTTCAGAACTTCCCCTTCTCTGAGGGGGCGGATGAGATGTGAGAGTGATGTGTTGGGTGATTTGGTTGGTGGTTCGGAGATAACCATGATCTCCGATTGATTTTTGTCAGATTGGGGCATGGTCCCTCCCAAGCTTGGTGGGATGACGACTGATGCCCAGTCAATGCCCGTTGAAAAGGGTGATTTTTTCTCTTGGTCGTAGTAGTTTCCACTTTGGTTGATTTTAAAACGGTCTCGGATAGACTTTCGTTGGAATCCCCATTGAATAAAACATCAATGCCTTCTACGAAGGATGGTTGGGACTCAACAACTGAGTCTTCTTGAAAGTGCAGTGGTGCGATTTTTACCGTTTTTGCCCTTTTTGCCAATGGTGGTTCCGATAGGTTGTCGGGTCTGATATGAGACTTTGAGAAGCTAACGCTAATGTGAGGGACTCGGCCGAGGTTCCAGACATTCGATTCCCGATTTTGCTTTCTTGCTAGTCGAAGTTCTTTCTTCTTTTCTTTCATTTCTGCTATATCCTTCTTTGTGGGCCTAAACCCCAGACCAAAATAATGAGTATCCTTTCTTGCTTCGACCGGTGTAGCTCTTCCTCTTCCTCCTGGTCCCAACCCCTGCTTGGGTCGATAACCTGCCCTCTTCATGATCCGACCAATCATAAGGTTTGCTCTTGATAGCTTTGCTCTTACCTTCTCCTTCCCCTTCTCGATGTGATTGACAGCCGCGAATTGGTACGAATGGTAGAGTGCCTTGTCCTTCGTCATCTCTATATCAATAAATGGCACGTCCGGAGCTCTGCCGGCCGGGATCAAGTTTTCTGCCAAAACGGATATCATTCTCTGTCCCATGATGAATTTGACTCTCTGGTGTAGAGAAGAAGGTACTGCCCCTGCTATGTGGATCCATGGCCTGCCCAGTAATAAATTGAAGGTTGTCGGTATTTCCATGACTTCAAATGTTACTTCGAAGGTGCACGGGCCTATTGTGATGGGTAAATCCACCTCTCCCAAGGAGTCTCTTCTTGAGCTGTCAAAGCCTCGGACGACCTTGTTGTTGGGCTTCACATGAGACCAATCAGCGTTGAGCTTCCGGAAGGTTTCAAGTGGACAAACATTAAGCGCTGAGCCATTATCAATCAGCACCCTGGCAACCATCATGCCCTTGCATATGACCATGATGTTTAGTGGCTCGACGTGCCCCGTTCCTCCAGGCACAAATTCATCTTCAGTGAAAATAATGGGATTGGGGGCCATTATCTGGCCAATCGTTTGTTCTAGTTGCGTAGGTGAGGTAGTTGCAGGTACATGCGATTTTTCCAAAACTCTCAGTAATGCCTCTTGGTATTCTTCTGACTTTTGCATTAGACCTAGGATACTGATTTGAGCTGGCTGTTTGTTCAATCTGTCCACTATATTATGCTCTCTCTTGAGGACGAGCTTAATAAAGTCTGTGGCTTCTTCGTCTGTCACTTTCACTTTTTCTTCCGTCTTCTCCTCCTTATACAGCTTACCCTTTCCCTTTGCTTCTCTTTTCTCTTCGTCGGTCACCCCTTTGCCTTCTTCCTTGATTTTCACCCCATTTTTCGATATTTTTTTGTATCGCCCTGCCCTTGTCATATGCCCAATGTCGGCCACCATTGCTTTCTTCATGGCTTCAACCCCGGAGGTTGTGGTGATGGTTGTCTCGTAACTCCAGGGAACTGCCTGGATAGAGTTATAAGGGAATGGTTTGGGTGAGTGTATGGTCATGGGAGGTGGATCGGGTTTTACATTGAGGATGAGAGGTGGTGGCGATGGTTTTGATGGAGTGTATGGGATGATGAGCGGTGGTCGTGAAGATGAGGTGTATGGTATATGGAGAGGGGGTCGAGTTGATCCTTGGGAATATGGTGGTGTGTAGGGTATAACAAGGGGAGGTCGGGTTGAATTTTGATGATGGGGTGATCCGTAAGGTATAACTAAAGGTGGTCGGGTAGCGGTATTTTGATGAGGGGGATGGATGGTGAGGTTGGCCATTCTGAGAGGTAGCTGTGAATTCTGCGATGAATCTGTATAACGGTTGACTGTGTTAACCGTTGACGTCCTTGATTCCTTCGTGAAGCGTACCCTGACTTTTGCACCGATAGGCGCTATCAAATCCGAGGGATTGAAGTCGAGTTCTCCGCAGATGACATTTACCCTATGCCCACTCCCCTCTCCATTGTGAGTAGGTAGGGGGTTTTGATTGATATTCTGTTGTTGGGGTGGGTTGGCAGGTCCATCCAGTATGAGTGCTTTTTTATCTATCAAATTTTGCACCTGGTGCTTGAGTTGCCAGCACTGATCTGTGGAGTGTCCTGGTGCACCCATGTGGAATTCACAGAGCAGGTTAGGGTTGTACCCTGGCCCTTTCACAGCCTCAGGATTTGGTGGACGTTTTACCAGATATTCTCCTCTGAGTAAGAGTGGCAGTAATTCTGATAGTGTCATGGGCAATCTGGTAAATACTCTGTTTACCCTGTTAGGTCGTGCCTGTTGGTTTTGCCCATACTGTGGTGCTGGTTGTGCTTGCAGAGGAACTGTCTGAAAGGGGTTCTGCGGTGCTGGAGCCCAAGCAGCTCGAGGTACTGGCGCCCAAGGGACTTGTGGTGCCTGCGGCCTCTGAACTGGTGCCTGAATGAAAAGAGGTTGGCTGGGTTGTACATTGTTGATTTGAGTTTCCTCTTTCTTTTTGACAAAAGGCACGAACTTCTTCTGTGCCGATGTCCCTGCTGCTGCACTTAGGGCTGTGAAGTCAAATATTAAACCAGTTCGGATCCCATCCTCGACCCGGTCTGCCACTTGAACAAGATTGGAGAAAGTGCCCGTGGTATGTCCAACTAGATGAGTATAAAAGGCATGCCCTAGTGTTGAGATGAACGTGGTGTTCATCTCTTGTTCAGTCATTGCAGGCCTCACTTGTGAGGCAGACTCCCGCCATCTCTGGGCGTACTCTTTTACTGTTTCCCTTTGCTTTCTAGTCATCTTGGCCATATCATTTCGATCCAAACCTACATCAGTGTTGAACCGATAATTATGCCAGAACATTTCAGCCAAGTCTTGCCAACTTTTGATAAGCGTATGGTCCAATCCGGAAAACCATTTAAGTGCTGGCCCTGTCAAGCTTCTTTGAAACAATTGCACCAGTAGCCTGTCATCTTCGCCGTATTGGCACATGGATCCGCAGTATAGTTTTAGATGTGACAGAGGACACCCCACCCCACTGTACTTCTCAAACTCCGGACATTTGAACTTGGCCGGCAACTGTGCATTAGGATAAAAGCAAAGGTCCCTGAATCTTGTCCCTCCTAAAGTATTTGCACCCTTCATTCGTCTCATTTCTTCTTGGAGAGACTCTATCTGCTGGGCCATTTTGTTATCAGTGGCATTTTTGGCCTCAGGCACCCTGAAGTCACACTCATCATCTGGGATTACCACCGGAGGTGGTTGATTCTGTGGGATGTAAAGTGGAGGGCCCTGATACATTGGCACCGTAGGAGGTGTGGTGGTCTGTTGATCTGGTCGTGTCTGTTCAAGGGGTTCTGGATTTGATCCAGATGCTTGGTGCTGAGCGGCTTGCGCTTGTAGGAAGTTAGTATTACTAAAAACAGCCATCAACATTTGTTCTTGTCTTTTCGTTGTTTCTATTAACTTCGCTATCATTGCATTAGCTTCAGCAAGTTCACTTGTCGCAGGTTGTGGGTCCTCTGAGTTGCTCATAGTTGATGTAGATCGAAGGAAATACGGAGGCTTCTCAGGTTGTTTGTACTTCTTTCGTTTGGCCACCTTTGGGTACAGAAGACCAAGCATTACTATCTTGTTTACAAAAAGAAAAATGCCTGACATTTTATTAGGTCGGGTAAAAGTTATTTATTTTAAAGCGAACGAGTTTTAAAGAAAGAGTTCTTTGGTTTGGAGCCGACATTAACGCGAAGTTGGCATTAACACGGGACTAGCAAAATATTTTGAAAAAGAATTACATCAACACAGAGTTGGCATCGACACGGAGTCGGGAAAACATTTTGAAAAATGTAGTTTCATCAGCACGGAGCTGGCATCGACACGGAGTCGGGAAAACATTTTTGAAAAAGAAATTTCATCAGCACGGAGCTGGCATCGACACGGAGTCGGTAAAATTTAAAAATGATTTCATCAGCACGGAGCTGGCATCGACACGGAGTCGGTAAAGCATTTTGAAAAAGTGAAATTTCATCAGCACGGAGCTGGCATCGACACGGAGTCGGTGAAGTATTTGAAAAAGAAATTTCGTCAGCACGGAGCTGGCATCGACACGGAGTCGGTAAAATTTAAAAACGATTTCATCAGCACGGAGCTGGCATCGACACGGAGTCGGTAAAGCATTTTGAAAAAATGAAATTTCATCAGCACGGAGCTGGCATCGACACGGAGTCGGTAAAGCATTTTTTTTAAATTTCATCAGCACGGAGCTGGCATCGACACGGAGTCGGTAAAGCATTTTGAAAAAATGAAATTTCATCAACACGGAGCTGGCATCGACACGGAGTCGGTAAAGCATTTTTTTTTTTTAAGAAATTTCATCAGCACGGAGCTGGCATCGACACGGAGTCGGTAAAATTTAAAAACGATTTCATCAGCACGGAGCTGGCATCGACACGGAGTCGGTAAAACATTTTAAAAGAGAAATTTCATCAGCACGGAGCTGGCATCGACACGGAGTCGGTAAAGCATTTTAAAAAAGATTTCATCAGCACGGAGCTGGCATCGACACGGAGTCGGTAAAATTTAAAATGATTACATCAGCATGGAGCTGGCATCGACACGGAGTCGGTAAGACATTTTGAAAAAGAAGATTACATTTTGAATTTTGTACACCAACCCATTAAACAATTCATTTATGCCATGATTATCCACAAATATACTGAAAGAAATTTCATTGAACTATTGAAAATTGTTTGACAAATAGGATTTTCATTGAATTACAACTTTCAATAACTGTTTTACATTTTTTACATGGACGCTTGGATTTGTTTTGATCGTCATCAGGATTGCTGGGACAATTAGGCTTGCTTCTTTTAGTTCTAACGACTGACTCTTTGAACTCTGCTGGTCCATCTGGATACCCTAAGGTGCGTTTGTTCCACGCCTTCTCAATGAGATGCACTAACTTTTCAGTCAATGGTTCGGGAGAAAAGAATTGTTTGTGTTGAGGTAGCGAAAACTTCTATAGGTACTCCGTACTGTTCTGGGATCAAAGCAGGTTGGTAAAAAGATGTCTCATCTAGTCCGATCAAACGGACATAATAGGATCCTTTGGTACCTAAAACAGGGTAGTCCGTCATCCACCAAGGGCATCTCAAACCAATATGACGTGCAAGACGAGAATCCAACCATTTGCCCCAAGCCTTGACTGAGTTGTGACGCACTAACATGTTTCTCTTGGAAAAGTGCTCTGGCCTATACTCGAGGGTTGAAGGAATGTCCACAATTTTGAGACGGTCGCAGAGCCACATATAAAGTAGGTGAGGGCTTCCTTTGAAATCCCTTCCCTCACCATTTTTTATGGCATCCAAACCTGAGAAGGTTTCAGCTAGAATAAGAGGTACGGGATTGGCTTTTCTAGAGAGCTGGGAAGCTATGTCTATGAAAGACTCAGGAACAGTTTGACCCTCGCTTTTGGAGGTCAGTATGTATTGGGCTAGGATCCCTAAACATAATCGATAGTCTCTAGTGGCTCTCCAAGCTTCTGGTTTTACATGGATGGACTCAATAAGGGTACTAAATCCAATCTCCCGTTACGAACTAAGGCCTTGGCTTCTTCCTTTGAAATGTTTAGGCCTGTGACGAGATCACCAGAATATCCTGTCTTCAATGAAGGCCTGACTAGAGGACCTGAAGTAGATATCCCCATGATACCACAATAGTCTTCATGAGTAGGACACAAGTGCATATGCCCAATGTGGAAGATGTGAAGATAAGGATTCCAACGCTTAGCCATAGCGTGCAAAAGGTTCCAATCTATCTCAAACTCATGGAAGTACAGAGCGCATCTCAACATGAATTTTGCAAAGTTGAATTTCTCTACGGTGTGCATCCCCGTGATGGCTGTTTTGACCAATTGGTCGATTGGGTTATTGCCTGCAGCCAGCATCCTGAGTTGACACAAGAGAATAGTTCAGTACATTTCCAAGGTCAATGTAAAGTTACTTTTCTTTTGAAAATCTTTGTTCTTATGGAAAACACTTTCTTGAAAATATTTTTCTTTTTTGAAAATTTGATTTTCATTTTGATTTAAATGGCCCGGCCTATCATGATCATTGGATCGAGATGGACTGGGTCATTATTGAATTTTTGCAAGAAATGGATTCTTTATTGGGTCGGTGTACCCATTTTAATTTCTGAAAACAAAATTTTGACCCTTGAGGACAATCATACACTTTGATCATTCACATACATCAATCATCGAGTTTCTTTCAACAACCCGGGAACACCCGCGATAAGTTCGAGTCGTGACTTACAGGGAAGGCTTCTAGACTCTAAGCTTACTACTGCAATGCATTTTTATCTGGCCACTCTTGCCCAAGCACACCTATATACCTCTCAAGCGTACTCAATCAGACGGTACGTGGTGACTTGGTTTGATATACCGTATAGGTGATAATCTAAAACTTCAATTCACTTCTCTGAAGCCAAAAATAGCCAGTTTGATCCCCAGTTGAGAGGTGGCGCACGATGCTGAGCAAAGGCCCGCTTAAGTACCTCTCGTCTAGAATAGACGTAATCTATCCCCCTCGTACAGTAGGGTACAGCGGGGCAGGATCTTGCTTAGGCACTGGTTTTGACCAAGAAGTGCAATTGATGTACTTGGATTATCTTTTATATACCTATGGGTACGAGTCAAGAGTTGTAGCTTTCATAAATGGTTTTCGCATCCCGCGAGGGGACCGACCACGTACTAGTACTACGTTGGCAATCGGGACATGTGACCGTGCGGCTTACAATAGGACAAAGGCTCAGGTCGCTCCAACGTGGGTGTATCAATATACCTTTCAGAATCACCTGATCAAACGGTATTGATGCCCCAGTTTTATATACCTTACGGTACGTGATTGGAGTTGTGGTTTTCATGAATGACGTCGCATCTCCGAGGAGACCGGGCCACGCACTAGTGCCACGTTGGCTATTAGGGACATGCAAGCGTGCAGTACAGTAAATTAAACGTGCTAGTGGTGTGTGCAAATAAGATAGGGTGCGCCCGGGGCATTTTTCAGATGAGTGGGCCCGTTGGCCAGATCATAGCATTTTAGATAATTAGTCCGTAAGAGTCGCACATTCATCATCAACCAATCAATTTTTTTTTTTTTTTCATCATTTTTTTCAATTTTACGAATGAACTAATCATAAAAGGACTTCTCTTTTTTTATAGTCCAACCGATGATCACTTTGAATTTTCATTTTGATCAATCAAAAAGTGGCGAGCGGTACGCCCTGAGTTTGGAAAAGATGATCCGTTTGATCTTTTGAAGCTTTAAAACTTAAAATAAAAATAAGTTCCAAGAGGAAAGTTTCCAAGACTGATGTAAGGAACAAGTTGAGCAAAAAAAATTTTTTTTTTTTTTTTTTTTATTTTTAATTAATTTTTTTTTTTTTTAATTTTTTTTTTTAATAAAAATTTTTATGTGCTCATTTTGAGGCACATTGCCTCTGGTTTTTGGCTTGGGCCAAATTTTTTTCCTTTTTTATGCTTTTCTTTCCTACTCATTTTGTATCGCGACGAGACGTCAAACGGAAATGATAGCGTAAACGATAGTAAATGAGCTCAAAAACCGATTCTGAGTTGTCAAAATGTTTCTGACTTTGTCACATTTGGTAGAAAATTTTGTTCTACCCCAAATCGATATGCACTAATAGCTAATCGGAGATCGGACGAGAAAGTTATGATCATTTTAAGTTCGACTGTCCATTCGGCCAAAAAAGAAGAAAAACGACTTTTTTTTTATTTTTTTATTTTTTTTTATTTTTTTTATTTTTTTATACACATTTTGAGGCACATTGCCTCTGGTTTTTGGCTTGGGCCAAAAAAGAAAATTTTTTTTTTCATTTGTTTGATGATACGCATGCTTAAAATGACATAATCGGAGAAATAAAGTGAAAATCGGATTTTTTTTTTTTTTTTTTTTTCAAGCGAGTAAATAAATAAAGGAAACCTACCTAAAAAATAAATACAACAAACACAACAAGTATTGTTAGCTTGCAAAAATAAAAAAATAAAAATAAAAATTGAAACCTTTCCTTTTTTACCAAAATAACCGAGTTGACACGAGGGTGGAGCCTTTACTCCCCAGCGGAGTCGCCAAGCTGTAGACGCGAGATTTCGCCATTACGATGACCCTATCTACGATGGTTTGGAGTCGCCACCATTCATATTGTAAGTGGGTGTGAATGGTCACCCGATGTGCATTTTTGAAAAAGTGACATTTTGGCATTTTAGTGACTCACGTGGATAAGGTACGGATCAAACCTTAAGATCCGGGGTAAGCGGCTCGGTTGGAGAAAAGGGAAGGTGTTAGGCACCCTTTTCTCCCCACTAAATAGTGGTAACCTCAATTCAACTCGGTCATTTTGATTTTTAAAAAAATATGAAAAATGATGTGCCACGTGTTGTGCATTTGTACCCTAGATAGGGATTCATTTTCGGCTTGATCATAGGGTCATTCCATTGATGGAAATGACCCTTATAGACCTTTAGCCTTGGGGTCCATTCATCCTAAAAAATAAAATGAAGGGGAGAGGGTGATAGAAGAGGGAGGAGGAGAGGGTGTAGAAGAGAGAGGGGGGGATTGCCTTGAACCCACCTTGTATCTTGTTTCTTCTTTTCTTCTTCTTGCTTGAGTCTTCTTGAGTCCTTAGTATTTTAACCAAATACAACTCTTTTTCTTTGATTGAAGGAGTAGAGAAGAGATGATAAGGGAGATGAGTGTAGTATGTGATTTTTTTTTATGAGACTTGGGGAGGGTTAGTGTGAGGGAATTGATGAGATTTTTCTTAGTGAAGGGGTGATAGTTGTTAGTAGAGAAAGTTGGAGAGAATTTTGTAGTGAAGGTTGGGGGCCATTTTTGGGAAGAGGATGAGGGTATTTATAGATGTTTAGGAGTTATTTTAGGGATATAATGGGGTGAAATGAAGAAAATGGGTAGAATGGTTATGAGTTTGAGAGAGAAGTGGGTGTAATTTAGAGGAGATTGGAGGGTATTTAGGGAAGGGGGGTTAAATGGGTGAGTTTTGACCCAAATGGTTTGGATCCTACCCAACCCATTTGGGTGGAGTGTTTGGTGAGGTAAGTTTAAGATGGTGGTTGAGATTAAATGGTGTTTGGTTTAAGAGAATGGAGGATTTAAAGAGGTGGTTGATGATATTTTGGGAGGATGAAGGAGATGATGCCATGTGTTAAAGTGGGTGAAAATGAAGGGTTGGGATAGGTTGATGGGAGAGGTTGAGTGTTTGACTTGAGAGGATGGTGTAGGTTTAGGTTGTAGATGTAGGTTTTGTAGGGAATGATGAGGGTAGATTAGGGGAGGTATAGGTTAGGGGTGTGGGTAGATGTGTTTGATTTGAGAGAAAAGGTGATGGGTTGATGTGTGGGTAGATGGGATTTAAAGCAAATTAATGGGGTAGGTAGTTGGGTGAGGGAGGTGAGATGGGGTGATGACATGTGTCATCTTTTGATGATAAAAGAGTGATTGGTTGATGTGGGTTGTGGTTTATGGGTTAGGGTTGTGGGTTGGATAATGAATTGGATATGGTTAATGATTTGTGGGTTTTGTAGTGTTGGGCTTGGGTTTTAGAAATGGTTTTTACGAATACGGAGGCGGAGCGGTGATAGTAGAGGAGGGGTAGGCATCTCAAGTCTCACCTTTTTAATTTTTAATTTTTTTAGATTTTTGCAATCATTAATTTGATCAAAAATGCCACGTGTTGGCGAATCGGGCTTTTTAGGCCCGTTAGTGAAATTTATCGAAAATTTGACGTTTTTTATTTTGGAAGCGGAGCGGTGAATGTTGGGAAGTCGTAAGGTAGGCCGAGTCCTTTTGGTGGCCTCCTAAACCATTGAGAGGTCTTAGGGGCCTCGGTTTGGTAAAAATGTCCATTTTCAATGAGTTGGGCCCTTAAGGCCCGTTGGCCCATTTATTTGGAAAATTGATATTTTTGGGCCCTTTCGAGAAGTGGCCCGTTCAAATTGAGGTGTCTACAGAGCTAACCCGAACAACTCATAAAAACTCAAGACAATTACCCACAATAGGCTTGAGTAGGACTGAGGACTGAGACATTGCTTACAACCAGCAGGATTGAGGCACTATGTAATTTTTAAAGATTTTGGGGTCATTTCTGATGATTCACTTGGCGTTGATGTTCATTCTGACTGACCGGACTAGTGACCCTAATAAAATGGTGAACGGTCGAGCTTAAGTTCTATGATAACCTTGTAACCCCATCAAAGGCAGATTACCAATTTCAGTATTATCCCCTTGATAACATTTTAATGAATCCTGATATTTTATTGAATTCTATGCACCAATCCATTAAACAATTCATTCATGTAATGATTATTCAGACGAAAAATAATTTTATGGCATTCTTGAAAATTATTGACAAATAATGTTTTCATTGAATAAAAGCTTTCACAAATCTGATTATTTTTTGCAATTATTTTCCTTTTTGAAAAACATATTTTAATAATTTTTCAAGGTTTATGCCAAAAATAGATCTTTTGTAAATCATTTTTCTTTCATTTTCTTTTCTTTTGGAAAATATTTATTTTGGAAAACATTTTTATTTTGGAAAATATTTTATTTTTGAAAATATTTCTCTTCTTTTAAAATGGGTTGAAACCCGAATTTAGCAAAAAGTTTGAATACCATTTTGATTTGAATGGTTCGACCCATCATGATTGTTGGACTGAGATGGACTGGGTCATTATGAAAATGGATTATTTATTGGGTTGGTACACCCAGCAATATGATAACCTTGAATTAGATTAAACAACAAGTTTGGTTATCTTGAGGACAAAACTGTAACTTCCTGATCTCAATATTTGTAAAGTCCGTTTCCGAAAAGTAACCCGGGAACACCCACGATAAGTTCGAGTTGTGACCTATAGGGAGGTTTCTAGACTCTAGGTTTATTACGTGCAATGCAATTTATCTGGCCACCCTTACCCAAGTGCACCTACATACCTCTCAAGCGTGCTCAATCAGACGGTACGTGGTGACTTGGTTTGATATACCGTATAGGTGATAATCTAAAACTCCAACCCGCTTATCTGAAATCAAAGCAGCCAGTTTAATCCTCAGTTGAGAGGTGGCGCACAATGCTGAGCAAAGGCCCTCTTAAATACCTCTTGTCTAGAATAGACGTAGTCTATCCCCCTCGTACAGTAGGATACAACGGGGCAGCATCATGCTTAGGCACTGATTTTGACCGAGAAGTGCAATTGGTGAACTTGGATTATCTTTGATATACCGTATAGGTACGAGTTTAGGGTTGTAGCTTTCATAAATGGTTTAGCATCCCATGAGGGGACCGACCACGTACTAGTACTACGTTGGCAATTGGGACATGTGACTATGTGTCTTACAATGGTCAAAGGCTCAGGTCACTCCAGCCTGGGTGCATCGATATACCTTTCAGTGTCATCTGGTCGAACGGTACTGATGCCCTAGTTTTATATACCCTAAGATACATGACTGGAGTTGTGGTTTTCATGAATGACGTCACATCTCCAAGGAGATCGGGCCATGCACTAGTGCCATGTTGGCTATAAGGGACATGCAAGCGTGCAAAGCAATAAGCGTGCTAGTACTGTGTACAAAACAAGGTGGGGTGTGCCTGGGGCTTTTTTCAAACAAATGGGCCCATGGGCCTGATCATTACATCACAACATGAATATCATATGAATATTACCCACACAATTCATCATATCAAGATTAAGATCAAAGCATGCACATCAAAATATATCTATCAAGATCATGGTATGTTAGATAGACAATCAACAAGGATAACACAACCATAACTAATCATCGACCAATCACAAAAACAAACCCTTTTTTTTTCTTTTGTTTATGGTCTAATCAAGGATGCTTTGGGTGACCCTAAATAAATTGAGATTCTCAAAGAATATTGAATTGAAAATAGATTGATAGTTGTATAGATATGAAGCGATAAACAATTTTTTTTGAAAAACATGCATAGAAAATCTTTGGAGAACATTGGCTAACTTGAATAACTCATAAGGTTTCAAATTTTACTAAAATTTATTAAGCCAACGTGGCCATCTCATCGATAATCCAGTACCATAACCTTCTAGATTTGATAGAAAAATTTGGATCCAAAAATGAAATTCACATTTTTTACTTTGGTCCAATGTTTTGAAAATAAGCGGTTATGAAATCAAATTGAAAACCAAAATTCGAAATGAAGATTAATTTTTAAAGATTTTTTTGAATTTTTTTTATATAGAATTTCATCCACCATAAACACGTGGCATTGGATCATTTTTTAGGTGCCACGTGGCAAGGTTAATGACTGTTAGTAAGAAAAGAACCGTACTAAGCTTGTAAGACTAGTCCATTCCTCTTTTTGTTTTTGTTTTTTTTATTATTATTATAAAACGAAAAACAAAATTAAAAGAAAAAGAAAAAAAAAATCATGATGCTGCCAGCAACATTAACTACCCAAAACTCTACATTTTTGTTTGTTTTGTTTTATTTTTATTTTTTTTGTTTTTAATGTGCTGCCACAAAAAATTTAACATTGATGACAGCAAATACACTTCACCTCATCTTCGTTCACTCTTTTTTTTTTCTTTTTTTTTATCATCATGTTGTAATCACAACATGCTGCCAACACTTCAACCTTTTTATTTCGGACTCAACAATTGCAAGATTTCCAACGTTACTGGTTGGATTAATATGCTTCTTGATTCAAATGTAAAACCCAAAAATAGATTTTTTTTTTTTAAATCGATGTAAATTTTTTGTAAAAAAGAAATCTTTTTTTTGATCGAGATCTTAATCTTTCATTCCGAATCAAGAATCTATCATTAATCAACACCTTGAAATCTTTCTTCAACAAACGACAGAGAGGTTGATTTTTCGTTAAAATCGTTTTTAGATCGAATGCGTTTCAAAGGGGTTGTTAAATCTTTGAAAGAGAACAAAGATAGGAGAGAGAGAGAGAGAGAGAGAGAGGAAACGCCTCTCTTTTCTTGCTGATTTTCGTCCTATTCTTTGTGGAGAAGAAGATAAAAATAGTAAAAACTATTTTTTGCTAACGGTACACCCCACAAAATTTTTTTTTTCTTGAAATCCTCTCCTCATCACGAACAACATTAAAAAAGGTAAATTTTTTATTTTTTAGCGCATCATTCACAAATAATTTATTTGAGAAGAAGATGAAAAATAAAAAATCATTTTCTACTAATGGCACATCACACAGAAACAAATAATTTTTTTAATGTTTTTTTTGTGATTTTTTTTTCTTGGAATCATTTCCTCATCACGAACAATATTAAAAAAAATAAGTTTTTTTATTTTATTTTTATTTCTTAGCACATTACTCAGAAATAATTTATTTTCACAACTTATCACTCATGCATATTAACGTGCTAAACAAATTTAAAAAAAAAAAAAAAAGTCTATGACTCCTCATCCCAACCACCATCATTTCGTCCTCCATTCATATATCAATTTAAATATTTCATTATTTATGGTCTTTCTAAATGACCCTCGATTGAACCATACAAAAAAAGATTATATACCAAATCAAAGTATCCAAAATCGAACCAAAGGATACCAATAAAGGATATTACAGACCCAAAAAGAATTCAAACAAAAAATGAGTCAATACTCATTTTTTCACATCATCATCTTCTTAATATCCTGTATTATTTAGGGTCATCCCAAACGACCCTAAATCATAACAAATAATATTCCATAATAATACGTTAAAAAATGATGCCAAGAGACCATAATACCATCCCAAAAATAAATGAATCAAATAAAATAAAAAAATAAATAAAAAAAAGGTTTAAATGGCAATGTTCCCATACTTGGGGTTTTCCAAGTTTGATCCTCAATAATCCCTAGTAGAGTTGCCATTGAAAGCGCCCTCAATCCGCGGGGTGTGCGAATCCACTTTTGACTTTGAGGTTTTGGAGTCTCCACCTAGTTATTACGGTCTAGGAACCGAACATCGACTCGAAACGGATAAAAATAACTAATCTACTTAAGAAAATACTGAGCCCGGGGATCACGTTACAGGGTTGGAAGGTATTAGGCACCAACCCCGTTCGGCAAATGCATGTCTCTACTAATTCTCAAAAATGATTACATTGCAAGATAAACTAAAGACAACAAATAATAAATAAAAAAAAGTTACCTTGCGGATTACAACGAATCCCTCAGCACTGGCGGAAAGTATCCTTGTATGTATTTCCTTACTATTCACCCATCACCGGATCTGATTTCTGATCTCCAAGTTGAAGTATCTTCTTCTTAGATCTGTGAGTTTTCTAATTTTTTTATATGGATTTCTAGGTGTTTTCAAAGGGTTTTTGAGTGTTTTTTGAATAAAATTTGGGGGTTGGATGATAGGTAAGGGTTTAAGACTTTAAAATTAGGGTTTTGGAAAGTTTGGGGAGTCTCCTTGACCTACTTTTTCTAGAATTTTCTCTTGGATATGAAAATAAGTTGTAGAGACCCCTATTTGTAGATTTTTTTAAGAGCTTTTTAGATAGAGTTAGAGTTAGATTATATTTCTTTTAGATAATTTTAGAGTTTAATTATATTTCTTTTAGATAGTTTTAGAGTTTAATTAGAATTCTTCTTTTAGATAGTTTTAGATTTTAATTAAAATTCTATTAGGGTTAGGGTTTGATTTTAGTCTTACTAGATTGATTAGGGTTTTGACTTAAGTCCCACTTGATTGACTAAAATTTAGGATTTTGACTTAAGTCTTACTTGATTGACTGGATTTTAGGATTTTGACTTAAGTCTTACTTGATTAACTTTAATTTTAATTAGGATTTCACTTTACATTCATTAATATTTTAATTATTAATTTCGAAATTTTTAATTATTAAAATTTTAAAATTATCGTTTTACCCTCGGAGAGGATCTTTTGCATTTTAAGTCATTTTTCAATGTTCCAAGATGTTTTGAAATCGATTTTTCATAAAGAATTCAATGAAAACATTAGTTTGTCTCATTTATGAATTTTTTTGTACGAAATGGTCGTGAACTTTATGAAGGGCATTTTTGTAATTTTGTCGAATTTTGTGAAAATTGGCTAAATGATTTATTTGATTTCGATTTGTTATTTTATGTATTTGAAATGATTTTTCTAAGCATAATGTAGGCTCTAGGGATGTTTTGAGATTATGAGTATTTTAGTAATTTGATCATTTTTTAGTGATTTTTATCATAAAGCTTCTTTTTGTCTACAAGATGATGATTTCTATGTTTTCGGAGTTATATTTTCCTTGCGTAGTGTGATTTCTACAATTTTGTTAAGATACTTCCTTTGAATTTTTGAAACATATCTAGTAACAGATATAGCATTGGAATAATCATCCATCATTGGGAATCGTTACGATCAGGTTAACGAGTTGATTAATCAGGCAAATGCGAAAATGGGGTGTCTACGCGTACCTTTATTAAACTGGGGCATCAGTACTATTGAATCAGGTGACACTAAAAAGTATATCGATGCACCTAGGCTAGAGCGACCTGAGCCTTTGTCCTATTGTAAACCGCAAAGTCACATGTCTCGATCGCCAACCTTAGACTTGTACCTATACGGTATATCAAATTTCACCAATTGTACTTCTTAATTAAAATTAATGCCTAAACGAGATCCTGCCTCGCTGTACCCTACTGTACGATGGGGATAGATAATATTTATTCTAGACAAGAGGTATTTAAGTGGGCCCTTGCTCAGCATCGTGAATCACCTCTCAAGTAAAAATTAAACTGACTGCTTTTTGACTTCAGAGATTTGAGTTGGAGTCTTAGATTATCACATATACGGTATATCAAACCAGGTCATCAAATATTGAGAGGTATATAGGTGTACTTGGGAAAGGGTGGCCAGATAAAATGCATTGCACGTAGTAAACCTAGAGTCTAGAAACCTCCCCTATAGGTCACGACTCGAACTTATCGTGGGTGTTCCCGGGTTGCTTATTGGAATTGGATATTACAAATGATGAGATCAGGAATGTATGGTTTTGTCCTCAAGGAGTGATCTTTTTGTTTAAACCTGATTCGAAATTACTGTATTACTGGGTGCACCAATCCAATAAAGAGTCCATTTTAAAAAAAACTTGGCAATGATTCATAATGACCCAGTCTATCTCGATCCTATAATCATAGTAGGCCGAGCCATTTGAATCAAAATGGAATTCAAACTATTTTCTAATTCGGATTTCAACCCATTTTAAAAGAAGAGAAATGTTTTCCAAAAGAAAAATATTTTTCAAAGGAAAAAATGATTTGCAAAAAAATAAAAAAATGATTTAAATCAGATTTGTTCAAAGTTGTTATTCAATGAAAATATTATTTGTCAATGATTTTCAATAATTCAATAAAATTATTTTTCCTTTTGAAATAATCATTGCATCAAGGAATTATTTAATGGATTGGTGCACAAAGTTCAATGAAACTTTAGGATTCATTTAAAATATTATCAAGGGGGTAACACTGAAATTGATGGGGTTACAAGGTTATCAATCGTCCATCGTCTAGCTAGGGTTGTAAATCCGGTCTATTAGAATAAACGTCAATATCAAGTCAACAGCTAGAAATGACTCCAAATTTTTTTAAAATTACACAATTGTTCCCTGAAGATCATCGTGTCTCAATCTTGTCGGTTGTAAGCAATGTCCCAGTCCTCAGTCCTAATCAAGCCCGTTGTGGGTAGTTATCTTGAGTTTTTATGAGTCATGTGGTTTAGCTTGAGTCCAATTTTTTTAATAATCCATCAATGTCATGTTCTTTTTAGATGAAGTCTACTCTTTTCCTGTTGAGTCGAGTTTGTTTGCCAAGTCTAGAATGATGTCTATCACCTCATTTTAATAAATGAAATTTTTGAATACCTCGAGCGCATTAATAGATTAACTTCAAAGATAGATTTCTCTCCTGAACAAGAAGATAAGGGTTGGGCTCAACTTTTAATCGAGAAAACAAAGGTCATTGAACTCGAAACAAAAAATAATTTCTAAAGAGATTAAAATAGAAACCCTCCTATCCCTAGAGGAACATGAGGGGATAATGTTAGGTGTAAGCTTGGGTGTTATTCAACACGGAATAGATACTCGCCCGATGAAATGAAAATATCGATAGAGATGTTATAAAATGTATCAGTGCTATCCTTACATCATCTTGAGTTGCAAATCACATATTATCAGCCGATGTGGGGGTACCTTTTGAACTGATCTCTGATAATGGGTCGTACTTCAAAGCCTAAGTCATTACTCTGTGTTCAAAGTTCAAAATCTCGCACCATAAATCATCTCCTTACCGTTCTCAAACCAATGGAGCAGTTGAAGCGACCAATAAGAATCTGAAGACAATTATCAAAAAAATGTGTCAATCATATCGAGATTGGTAAAAAAATTACCATTTGCACTATGGGCATATTGAACTTCAATTCGATCCTCTATTGGAGCTACTCCCTACTCCTTAGTGTATGGCATGGAAGTAGTCTTACCAGTTAAAAATGAAATCTCGTATCTCAAGGTCTTGATGGAAAGTCAATTGCTAAAAGCAAACTAGGCTCGTCATTGGGTACGAAGAGCTAAACCAGATTGAAAAAAAAGAACCTAGAAGTTCTGTACCATATGTAAACTTATCAGAAAAAATTCACTTACAAGAATGTCAAAGTTCACCACTTACAGGTCAAGGATTTAACCATTAGACTTCAAAGAAAATTGAGCACCCCTCCTTTACTATAGGAGGAAGTCTGAATCCAATTGGAGAGATTCATTCATTAAGAAAATATTCTTGGAAAAGCCGTAAGACTTCAAGATCATGATAGAATTGAACTATTAGAACCAACCAACTTTGACCAGATCAAGCAGTACTACATTTAAAGAGGTCATCTTTGGCCGAATCAATTTTTCTGCTACCCAGTTCAGTATCTTCTTTTTCAGCCCTTTGCAACCTTTTTTTTAAATAAAAAACCTTTTTTTTTCTCAGCCTGATCACCTAACCCAGGGGAGGGAAAATCCGAATTACGTTTTGGTCTGATCCCAAAAGTTTGGGGTATGTAGGCAACCTAAGAAGTTACTTCAGGCCCGACCACATCAAAATAAAAATAAAAAAATAGATTTCCCTACATGAAAAAAAAATAAAAAAAAAAGATATTATAAAATGGGAAAGAAAATTCAAGAAAAAAGAGAAAATGCCACACAAGGGGCATTTAGGTATTTGAGCCTCAAAATTCCTTTCTTTTTATACCTAGTCCTAAGCTTACCCATGAAAGTCCTCCTAAATACCATGTGAAAAAGTCAAGGAAGGGAGCAAATCATGATCAAACAGTAACTCTAAAATTTCAAAAAAAAAAAAAAAAAAAAAAAAATGGAGCCTGCTAGGTTGAAAATCCGAAAGGACAGTCTTGGCAACAATTAGAGCAAAAAAAATAATAAATAAGAGCCTGTTAAGTTGAAAATCTGAAAGGACGAATTAGGCAAAAATTAAGGCAAGCTCGCAAGGTTGAAAATCTGAAAGGACGACTTTGACAACAATCAGAGTAAAGAAAAAAGAAAAAAAGCTTGCTAGATCGAAAACCTAAAAAATTGATTTAGGCAAAAGCTAGAGTATGCTCGCTAATTTAAAAATCTGAAAGGACAATCTAGGAAAAAATTAAAGTAAAAAAGAAAAATAGAAGAAAATCTCCATAGAGTTGAAAAGCTAAAAGGTGGTCCGAGTCGAAACATCTAAAGTCCGAATGATCAAATTCAACACTTAGCTTAAACTAAATAATGACTCAGAAGCCACAAGTATTTTATCTACGATTGATCTGAAATTTTTTTTGCTTCCCCAAGTTGACCAAGGGAGAGAAGGGTGAATTCCGTGATGAGTCTCAAAAGGAAATGTTTTGCTCTCTTGAGCCTGACTCAAAATCTTCAATCAAAATTAAAAGTTAAATCTTTATTGTGGTTGTGGTAATCAAATATTTCAAAGCTTCATACAAGGGATATTTTCTTTCTTCTTTGATATGTAGTTTCCTTCTTATATTAGGGGCATTTTTTACAAGATGTGTTCAATACAATGTTTCCTGTCAAATTAGGTACATTTTATTCTCAAACTTGATCAATGTTAATCCTAAAGGATAATGGGAACCCTGAACTTAAGGTTATTATCTTGATAGCAATTTTTTGAAAATCCCTGTGGTACAAAGAAGTTAAAAAATTCATAAAATATTTGAAAAACCTTGAGATTCAAACAGAAGCATTTCTGATCTCATTACTCTTTCACCTAGAATAAAAGATAGGGCATTCTTTCTTTCCCAGATTCATTAATGTCTTTCCCAGACTTGTTCATTCTTTCTTAGATTCATTCATTCTTTCTCAGATTCATTCATTCCTTCTTAGATTCTTTGATTTCTTTCTAGATTTATTCATTCTTTCTCAGATTCATCCATTCTCCTCCAGATTTATTCATTTTGCATAGATGCCGCCAAGGGTTATCTCGGATGCCACTGAGGGTAATCTCGAATTTTGCTTAGTTCCCGCTGAGGGTTATCTCGGATTTTGCTCAGATGCCGTCGAGGGTTATCTCGAATTTTGCTTAGTTGCTGCCGAGGGCTTTCTCGAATTTTGCTAAGATGGCGTAGAGGGTTTTCTAGGATTTTGCTCAGTTGCTACCGAGGGTGATTTTGAATTTTGCTTAGATGCCGCCGAGGGTTTTCTCGGATTTTGCTCAGTTGCTACCGAGGATTTTCTCGAATTTTGCTTAGATGCCGCCGAAGGTTATCTCGGATTTTGCTCAGTTATCGCCAAGGATTTTTTCATATTTTGCTCAAATACCGTCGAGGGTTTTCTCAGATTTTTCTCAGTTGCCGTCGAGGGTTATCTAAGATTTTGCTCAGATTTCGCTGAGGGTTTTCTCAAATTTTGCTTAGTTGCTGCTGAGGATTTTCTCTGATTTTACTCAGATGCCGCTGAGGGTTATCTCGAATTTTGCTTAGATGCCGCCGAGGGTTATCTCAGATTTTGCTCAGTTATCGTCGAGAATTTTCTCATATTTTGCTCAAATACTGCCGAGGGTTATCTCGGATTTTGCTCAGATGCCGCCGAGGGTTATCTTGAATTTTGCTCAATTGCCACCGAGGGTTATCTCGGATTTTGCTCAAATGCCGCTGAGGGTTTTCTCGGATTATGCTCAGCCAGTTGCCATCGAGGGCTTTCTTGGATTATGCTCAGTCAGATACCGTCAAGGGTTTTCTTAGATTTTACTCAGATAGTTCATTACTCTTTCACCTTTAGTAGGTAGAGTAGGACTCCCAAAAAATTAGTTCATTACTCTTTCACTCCGAGTAGGTAGAGTAGGACTCCCAAAAAATTAGTTCATTACTCTTTCACCCCGAGTAGGTAGAGTAGGACTCCTAGAAAATTAGTACATTACTCTTTCACCCTGAGTAGGTAAAGTAGGACTCCCAGAAAATTAGTTCATTACTCTTTCACCTAAAGTAGGTAGAGTAGGACTCAAAAAAAAAATACTCTTTCACCCAGGGTTTGTAGAGTAAGACATTCAACTTTTACTCAAATTTTGCTCAGATTTTGCTTAGATTATGTTCAGTTTATGCTCACATTGTACTTAATTTATGCTTAGATTTAGCTCAGACCATCTTTGAGATTTATCTCAGATTTCGAGTATACACAATTGCACATTTTTAGTCAGGGAGAATTTTCTAAAATTCAAGGATCTGACGCCATTAGTGAGAGCTTGCGCTCGAGGACCTTAAAACCTTTTTGTTCGAGGAGAGTTTTACCCTCAAGGATTCAAACATCCTAACGAATTGCTAAATCAGGATGCAAAATGAACTGTCACTAGCTTTGGCATTCAGATATCGTACTATCTACCAAAATAGATTTGCTATCTAGTTTGCTTCAACCCTCTACCAAAGAGGGGCATCTGTAGACACCCCATTTTTGCACTCACCTGATTAATCAATTCATCAATCCGATTACGACGGTTCCTAATAATGAATGATTATTCCAATATTTTATTTCTCTGAAGCCAAAAATAGCCAGTTTGATCCCCAGTTGAGAAGTGGCGCACGATGCTGAGCAAGGGCCCACTTAAATACCTCTCGTCTAGAATAGACGTAGTCTATCCCCCTCGTACAATAGGGTACAGCGGGGTAGGATCTCGTTTAGGCACTGATTTTGACCAAGAAGTGCAATTGATGTACTTGGATTATCTTTGATATACCTACGGGTACGAGTCAAGAGTTGTAGCTTTCATAAATGGTTTGGCATCCTACGAGGGGACCGACCATGTACTAGTACTACGTTGGCAATCGGGACATGTGACTGTGTGGCTCACAATAGGTAAAAAGGTCAGGTCACTCCAGCCTGGGTGCATCAATATACCTTTCAGAGTCACCTGATTAGATGGTACTGATGTCCCAGTTTTATATACTTTAAGGTACGTGACTAGAGTTGTGGTTTTTATGAATGACGTCGCATTTTCGAAGAGACCGGGCCACGTACTAGTGCCACGTTGGCAATATGGGACTTGCAAAACAGTAAACGTGCTAGTGGTGTTTGCAAAACAGGGTGGGGTGTGCCCAGGGCTTTTTTCAAGCAAACAGGCCCGGGGGCCAGATCAAACTATTACAGTATGGATCTCACATATTGATCAAGAAAAACAAAATCCATAGCATTCAATTTGAGATCTAGGCATGCACATCATAGAGATATATCAATTAAATCATGGCATATTAGATAGACAATCAATTAGATCATAGCCAAATAGAACGAAAGTGATCAATCAAAGATGGCACATATACATTGAGATAGGCACAAAAAAAAAATTTCAAAACAAAAGGATTTTTTTTTTATAATCAAGGATTGCTTTGAGCAACCCTAAACAAATCGAGATTTTCAAAGAATATTGAATTGAGGATATGATGGTAGTTGTTGAGATAAGGAGATTTTTTATTTATTTTTTTATTTTTAATTGATTTTTATTTTACCAAACAACGCAAAAGACCGCTCTTTTTTTTTTTTTAGAATGTTGTTGTCACGTGGGGAGGTCAAAGACCTTTAACAAGATTTCAAATCTTACTAAATTGGTGAGATATCCTTCCCTTTTGAATGCCATTAACTAACCAATGACTCACATTATTACACCTGATTGAACAAATATTTAATCTCAAAAGTGGGATTGAAAATTTGAATCCTTTTTTTTTTATTAAAAAAGAAAAAAAAATGGGCCCCAATATAAGTTTGATGTGCAACAAAGTTGATTTTAAAAAAAAAATACACACTTTTTTTTTTACAAAAGTTGCAATTTGTAGATTTGCACAGTAAAACTCACTTTGATGTGGGTCATGTTTCCACCTCAACAGTTTATTGTGTTACAAATTTAATAAAAAGTGGGTCAAATGTGGGCCCTAGCCATGGTTTGTTAATATATTTGACAGAGTAGAAAAATTTTGTAATTTAAAACGCAAGCAGATGGTACTCCCTTTCTTTTATTGATAAAAACATTGAAGCGTTCCTGCCAACCCCTTTTCTTTTCTTGTTTTTAACAAAATCCAAAAAACCCGATATAGCGTTGGTAAAAATTGGTGTGGCCATAGCCACTCTCAAATAATATAGAATTTTTTTTCTTTTCTTCTCTTTTAATTACCACCATTGGAGGATCTGTAGCTTTTACAGGATATTGAGAGTTTTCCAATCATCAAAGCTACTGCAGCTTTTAGAATCAACGTTTGAGAAACGCTTTTGATTCTCATCAAGTCTGAGTTTGGTGACAACAACCTTAGATGGATTGATGCTGACGTTAACAGTAAATCCATTATCCTTCTCTCTTGTAATCCTCTCTACCCATTTGCGATGACAGACCTGAACAACTTTGCCTTTTCGACCCTGGAAGGTTTCACAAACAATTTGAACCTCGTTATCTTTGCGAATTGAAGTAGATATTACGTTGTATTTGCTGTGTAGATCGAATGAAAGAGGAGTTCTCAAGTACTTTAATACGGATCGACATGATGGCGATATTTTTATCTTTTCGCAAAGAGAGGGCAGAGAAAGAGAGAAAAAAAAAGTATCGAACAGGTTTGGAATTGAGAGGAAAAGATCTCGATGAGAGATGGAACTGTTGAAGAGAGTTGAGATTAAGGTTTCTTGGAGAGTTGGAGATGGAGAGAAGAAGGTTTTGTTTGGAGGAAAGGATTTAAAGACAGACATCTTTTCTTTCATTTTCTCTTCTGTGTGAGAGAAATTAGAGAATGAAAAAGAGGGTTTTTTCGTTATGTTTTGCTAAGAAAATCCGCACCAACATCAATCGACTTGAATTTATTATGAACAATTTCCAATCGAATACATGTGATTCTTTGTTGAATTCCTTGCAAGTAAGCATCTTATGTTCATCGCTAGAGAGAGAGAGAGGTTGGAGAGACGTCCTCTCAATTTTTCTGCTGTTTTACGTTTTCTTCTTTGTGGAGAAGAAGATAAAAACAGTAAAGACTGTTTTCTACTAACGGCACACCACGTCAAAAAAAATTTTGTTTTTTTTTTTTTTTGTGATTTTTTTTCTTGGAATTCTCTCCTCATCCCAAACAATATTAAGAAAGACATTTTTTTTTGTTTTTTAACACATTACTCACAAATAATTTATTTTCACAACTTGCCGCATATACCTAGTAACGCAATAAAAAAATTCATCCAAGATTTTTAAAAAAAATCATAACTCTCATCCCAACCATCATCATTCTGTCCTCAATTTATGTCAATTTGAATCTTTCATTATTTAGGGTCATCCTAAAACGACCCTAGATTGAATCATAAAAAAGGATACTAAAAAATGACCTATCCAAAATCAATCTAAATAATGCCAAGAAAAAATAATAAGACCAAAAAAATATAAAATAAACCAAATAATGAGAATGGTTCAACAACCATTTTTTCCACACTATTATCCTCTTGCTATCTTGAATTATTTAAGGTCATTCTGAATTATCATAGATTGAAACATGACAAATGATCTATAATTAAGCCCAAATAAATGAAAAAAAAATAAAATAAAATAAACAAATAAATGAATAACTAAAAATCAAATAAAAAGGTCCTACTGGCAATGCATCCCATACTTGGGATTTTTCAAGTCTGATCCTCAATGATCCCCAGTGGAGTCGCTACTAAAAGCTCCCTTGATCCGCGGGGTGAGCAGATCCGCTTTTGACCCTTGAGGTTTGGGAGTCGCCACCTAGTTATTACGGTCTAGGAATCAAATACTGACTCTAAACAGATAAATAGACTAATCTACTAAAGAAAAACTGAATCCGGGGATCACATTATGGGGTTGGAAGGTGTTAGGCACCAATCCCGCTCGGCCAATGTCGGTCTCTACTTATGCCAAATAAGATTACATTGCTAAAAAAACCTAGATAAAAAAATAAAAGAGATTTTAACTTCGATACGCAAAGATTCTATTCCCTCAGATTTGATAAAACTGCTCATTGTACAGTACTTCTTGCTTCGTTTTGCCTCCGAATTTGATTTCTGATCTCCGAGGCAAGGTATATCTCTCTTAGATCTGAATTCTTCGAATTTTTTTATTATGAATTTTGAGATATTTTTGAAGGATTTCTAAGGGTTTTTTAAGCTAAAATTGAAGTATGGGTGTTAGGTAAGGAGTTGGGGCTTCAAAATTGAGATTTATAGGAGGTTAGGGAGGCTTTTTGACCTACTTCTTTTAGGGTTTTCCATTTGATACGAAAATAGGGTATGAGGACCCCTATTTATAGATTTTTTTAAAGGTTGATTTAGATAGAATTAGTGTTTAATTAGAATTCTTTTAGTTAGAGTTGTATTTTAGTTAGAATTGTTTTAGGTAGAGTTGTATTTTAATTAGAATTATTTTGGGTAGAGTTATATTTTAGTTAGAATTCTATTAAATAGAGTTATTAGTTAATTAGAACTCTATTAGGTTTTTGAATTTTCGTCTTATTTGATTGACTTTAAGATTTTGACTTTAGTCTTATTTGATTGACTTTAATATCTTGACTTTAGTCTTGTTTAATTGACTTTAATTTTGACTTTAGTCTTACTTGACTGACTTTAATACATTGACTTTAGTCTTGCTTGGTTGACTTTAATTTTTTGGAGAACCGCCATCTACTATATCTTTAATTCTTTGGACCACCAAACGGAGGGGTCCTTGAAGAAATATCTTGGCAACCTTCAACAATTTTGTCTGAGAGCCTAATTGATCGATTTTTTTGGTTCAAAATTTTAAATTAAATTTATTAATGTTTCACTTTAATTATTTTATATTTTATTTATTAATTTCAAAATTTTTAATTATGAAAATTATAAAATTACCGTTTTACCCTCGGAGAGGACTTTTCGCGTTTCAAGTCGATGTTTGATGTTTTAGGATGTTTTAGAATCGGTTTTTCATAGGGAATTCAATGGGAATGTTGGTTTGTATCATTTAAGAATTTTTTTGTGTGAAATGATCGTGAACTTAATGAGGGGCATTTTCGTAATTTTGTCAAATTTTGTGAAAATTGGCGAAATGATTTATTTGATTTCGATTTGTTAAATTATGGGTTTTTCTAAGCGTAACGTAGGCTCTAGGAATATTTTAAGGTTAGGGGTATTTTGATAATTTGATCATTTTTTAGTGATTTTTATCATGAAGCTTCTTTTTGTCTAAAAAATGATGATTTCTAAGTTTTTGGGACTATATTTTCCTAGCATAGCGTGATTTCTACAGTTTTGTCATTTCAAGATACCTCATCCGGATTTCTGAAACATATCTGATAACAAAATAAAGTAATGGAATAAACATTTATCATTGGGAATCGTTGCGATCGGGTTGACAAGTTGATTAATCAGGCGGATGCAAAAATGGGGTGTCTACAGGTTTCAAGAACAAAACGTAAATTTCGACGTTTTCGGTAAATTTTCAAAATGTAATAACTTTCGCATTACTTTGAATTAGATTACAAAAACTATATGGTGTCGAATCTCGTGATCGAGACTTTCATTTCGAAAAACCCGTTTTCAATTTTGAGAACTTTAAAAAATTGAGTTTTCGACACTTAGTCAAATTTTCACCAACTTTCCTTGTCTTAACAGTTTTGGTCCCGTGCATTGTCGGGACCCCGTTTTGAATAAACCTTGATGGTTTTCGATGGAAAGACCAAAAATGATTTTGAAAGATTAGAAATGAATGGTTTGACTTGAAGAATAAAAAGTGAGAATGTCGAGTGAATGGGAAAAGGGAATGAACGGTAAAATGTCAGAATCACACCCGAGGGGTGATGTTTGCATTTTACATTGTATGTTGTATGTAGGTTGGTGAAAGGATATCCAGATTATTAATGAAAGGGTTGCATGTTTATTTACGATTATGTTAGCGTGTGTGCTGAGTACTATTATTTATTTTAGGCCGGGTAGCCACAGTTGCATGGTAGGAACTGGATATCCATTTTCAACCCTGTTCTGTTAATTTCTCTTTTGTTTTAAATGAAAAATCATATATATACGTAGTTATTTTGTGAGCTATTAAAGGGTCTGTGAATGCCTGAAGAGATAGTGCGTCACATCATCCGGAGGGGTGTACTATCCTGGGATGTACGGTAGGGACCACTAAGCTCATACGTGGTATGGGACGCGTATGAGAGTGGAGTCACAACTGGAATCCGGGTTCATTCCTTTCTTATATTTACTAGTGAAAATGTATTGTAAAGGTGGTCGTATACGAGTGGAGTGTTATTTTGGAACATATGCACGCCTGATAGGCATAGACGAAGATGATTGGTCAGTGATCACTAATAATCTAGTAGTAGTCGAACGTTCTGACACATCGAAAAGAGATCCATTGCTTATGCTCACGTCAAACGGCCCGCCTAAGTCGGATAAATGGTCACCAGTGTGGTAAGCGCAGCGACCGGCCACTAAATCAGGAATTAAAAGTCAGATTTATGTTGTAACATCATGTCCCGACTAGGAGCGATCCAATTGTGAATCCCAAAGTTCAAATTCCATTACTCCACCACTTGTACTATGTATCTGTTGTTATATTTCGAATTATAAATTGAAAAGCATGTCTATCATTTCAATGTTGTCAACGGTATTTACATAAATGGAAAATGTATAATGAGTATGAATGATTGATGCTATGTGTAATTTTTAAACTGTTTAGTTGCTCATCCCTGGCTATATGTACCAGTTAATCGTAGTTTCAATTGTAAAACATGCATGTTTTGAAATAATGCAGTATGATTATTCGATCACGTTAGGTGAGGTTATTAGTAGGAATTGTTTGTGGACCTACTGAGTAACCATTGTTACTCACCTTTTCCTTCCATATTTTTTTAGTTGTAGAGCCAGTGCTTGGGGAGGCGAGTGTTGAGCCATCCGTTCAGGAGCATCTAGTTGGTTAGATCGACGACCATTGTCCCGGTGAGCATTGGGATTATTTCTCCTAGGAGTTAGTTCGTCCTAGGAGGTGTACATAGTGTTTTGGGCCAAGTGATATGGCTATGTTAGAGTGAGGATAAAATTTTGTAATCCTGTATAATTCTATCCCTTTTGCGCAATTCTGACCTTGTTTTTTGTTGTTCATAAAATCTTCTATCTTCCGTTGCTTATTCATTGTGGATATATTACTTTATACAGGATTATTTGGATTGGTTTACCAGGTTTGAGTTCCGTGAAACGCTAACATAAACAGAGAAGACCATACTAAAATTTCGAGGCGCTACTTAGTACTTCGAGGCGGCCTTGGGATTTGTGTTAGCGTTTGGCGGGATGTCACATCAACCTAAGTCATTCATGACAAAGCATACAACTCTAAAATATAATATAGAAATTTTAGTAAACATTTGATATGTCAGTTATGGAATTCATGTCATTCATTTAAAATAGAGCATATAACATAATCGTAAAGGAGATGCAAGATTTATAATAGTTCGGCAACTTGCCTACATTCACTACCAAGACCCTACTTTCAAGCCTTGGGTTCCACTAACAAATAAGGTTTATAGTTCATCTCAGAACCTTAAAACTTAAAATTTTCTTTAGGCTAAATCTAAGCTTATGGTTTGAGAACAATGCTTATTCCTCAAACTTGTGGATTTTATCCCTAGAAAATCCACAACCTAATTTTCATGAGTAGAGTCATCAACTCTTCTCAAGAGCTCAATTTTGACTTGGAACTAAGAACCTTTAGATAATGAAAGAAAATTAAAAATACTTACAAGGACTTGACTCAAGTTGATTGATCTTCTAATTAGTTGCTTAAGTTTTTCACGTCCTTGAGGATTTATTCTTCATCACTTTGTACTCCTTGCTTCAAGAGGATGCTCCAAGCTCTATTGATGTGTTCTAATATGTTTGCAAGGCAAGGGTAAAGGGATGAAGAGGGTCAAACAAAGAAGGACTAAGGTTGAAGGTGGGTTCAACTAAGGTTTGGACCTTCCATGGCTATAGGAGACTCTCTAGATGATATGGGATGGGAGCAAGTCTTCTCTAGTATCTGAGCTAACCAAAGAATGAACTCAAGATCTGAATTTTAAAGACATTTGGTAAACAAAATTAACCTACTGGTGGCATCGAGTTAATTATTAGGGGTGAGGGTAACTCCAACGATCATATTTTCAAAATTTCGGACAGTTGGAGTGACTCTACCGGTGGCCCTAGTAAACACCCCAGCGGCCCTAGTGTAACATGGTACGTGTTGCCGGGGGCCCTAATCATTTTATTTGGTGGCGACAGGTTAATTACCATGATGCCCTTTTGGGTCATTTTGAGCTCTCGGGAGGTTCGATGATTAAAGGGTTCAAGGATTTCCAAGTTCTTGCCAATATAAAATCCCCAAACACTCATTAAGGGATGGGGGATGACCCAATTGTGGTAAAATTATAAAAATACCCTTTTAGCCATTTTGACTTCCGACAAGCCATTTTCGACTCTCGAAAGTTTCGATGAAAAAACGGGTCGAAAAAAAAGATAGTCTTAAAAATGAGCCGACCTAAAAATCATCTAGCTGTTGGGGAAATTTCTTGGTGGTCTCATTACCTTTTAGGTTTTGTGCACACACATTGAAGCTTTTTGTCAAGGTGTTTGAGGTTGAGCTGCTTTATTGGAGTCTTCATACGCCTTCAAATGCAAACTGATCCGACACTTAACATAAGTCTCGGGATTGACAAAATATGAAATTAACACTCTCCATTTGAGATTTATTGAATACGAAGTACTGGTCGATGACTTGAAGGTCACCAACCCTTAGGATCTTAGACCAAGTTAGATGGGTAGGAACCCCTTAAACTTGACCCTTTGCCAAAAGAGGGAGGAGAAGAAGAATGGGCACAAGCTAGGATCCCTTCATTCTCTCTAGGAGGAGTAATCTCTATAGGGATGGATGAGGATAAACCACCCTTTCTGAGTCATTTGAGTGGTCGTGAAGACGTCTTTTCGGTAGTAGTAGCAATGATGGTAGTAGTGGGAGAACAAAAAGTAGATGGCAGGGGCAAACACGTTTCCTGAGTACAACTTAGTGTCAGAGTCATCAACAAAAGCGCGGGATTTGATGAAGCCCATGTCGTCGAGGTCTTCGTTTTCCTCGTGAAGTTGTTGGAGAGGGCCTGGAGAGCTTATTTTTATTGCATCGTTCTCCTCGTCAACCTCGACAAATAGAAAGTCGATGACCCTATTATAAAGGGTACGGTTGGCAAGAATACTAGAGATGATAACCGAGTTCAGGACTTTCTTATCCTTGCTCAGATCTGAAAAAAGGTATGAGGAAAATGGATTAGCAAAAAGGCACAAAATAATAGAAAAAGAATAAATGGAAGTCGGGATACTCACTGGTTTAGTTGAAGGTATTGAAAGAGAGAGAGGGGCCTTTATCCCCAATTGCATGCTCCCATTCTCCGACCATTTTGATCGGAAACAAGAACTAGTCCTTATCCGAGTTGGGCAAAACAAACATGGGGGTTTTTCCTCTCCTTTTTGTTAGGTAAAAGAAGCCCTTCCTCCCAGGGCACCTCTTGAGGGTGAAATGAGATCATATATCTAATAAGCCGAGCTTTTCACCCTCGTCTAGTCGAGCTTTGATTTGCTCAGCAATATGCATAAGTCAGTAGAAGTTACTGTTCATTTGACCTGGGGCTCTCCTATAGTAATTTAGGACCTCCTGAAGTAGTTGACTGAGCGAAACTCAGATGCTAGCTTTAAATTGTCTCCAGAATACCATGATGGTATTCTGAGGAAAATTTTGTGAGAAAGGGGACTCCTCAATATAAGAAGTCCCAACTTTATTAGGGATACTGTAGGCATCCTTAATCTCATCCATGAGAAGGCAAGAAGGGGAATAAGATTTCTCCTTAGACATGGAAGAAGAAAAGAAAAAAAAAACAAAGAAGAAGAGAAAGAAAACTCCCAAATGAAATGTAATGCCCTTACTTAACACAGAAGAACAATCGAGAAGAAAGAGAAGTGTCCTTCAACTTAGTTTTTGGCTTGGATGGAGACATAGACAATAAATCAACGAAGAAGCAAGAGAGATGAAGGATGAGAGTAAAAAGGATTGTGAAAAAAGAAGGAAAGGAAGGAGTTTGAAGGTATTTATTGACCCAGGGGTATCGAGATTCGTGATTCGAAATGAACAGATGGGATGGCGTAGGAGAACGTGCTAATAATGAGCAACCTCTGCAGTGAATGAATGCGATGATCGAGGTGACTAATACAAGCATGTGTGCCAAAGAATCAATCAAATGAGGCCACATAGAAAATACAATAAGTGCGTCGATATCAGGTTTCGCAAGTTACGCAACCATTAAATTACCATAATAAATGCCTATCGGATTCTTGAGGATGAATCGACATGATAATTAAAGCACGCTAACAAAAGGAAGGGTGCCACATGTCATAAATGATTAAGTCGAATTTCAGGGATTTGAATTAAATCCGAACCCCCTGAGAGGAGGTATTGTGGATAGTCATTCTAGAAATAACTTGAGATCACGACACGTGGCATAAATACGAATCGAATCCCATGAATACGGAAAGACGTCACAAGTATCCTAGTCCGAGAGATATAAAAGAGATAAAGTCTTGGGTCGAAACACGGAATTAACGAAACGGAACATAAAATCGAACCCTCGAAATATAAAGGATCAATGGGAAAGAAAACTAGGGATTTTTCTATATTTAAGGAAGTCGTTACTAAATATAGTTCCGTGAATCTAGACCTGAAAAAGGAGGAAATACATTCCAACTAATACATCGAATTTTAGAGAAGATAATATCGAAGGAAACCCAAAAAGATCATGGAGAAATCTCTATAAACAAGAGAGAAACAACACACAAAAGATATATTTTTCTAGGACAGAGGAGAAATTCTACATACTTGAATACTTATTTCTGACTAGATCGTCAGAGAGATTATGTTGCAGGCACACCCCATAGCTCAGGAAGATCAAAATCAAAGCAGAAATTGTAGATTTCGAGGTAGTGCAAGAAATTGCATCTATAGTAGTCAAGGAAAGAAGTACCACAAAGGATCCACTCCCTAGTAATCTTTGGGATTCCCTAGAAATTAATCTCTAAATAAATAAATAAAAATTATAAAAATCCCTGGAAGACCGAAACTGATGTATTGGAAATCCTTTTTTCCCACTCATGTGTAGGAAGGACAATCTCAAAAGAGTTGTTTCAAGTTAGAAAAATCCAAAAATTTACCCAGAAAAAGAAAGAAAAAAAGGACATCAAACATCATGGTATGATAATGACCATAACATCTGACTTGACCTTTCAAAATAACGAAAATACCCTCAAATTAAAAGTAGATTGGAAGGGTAGAGGAAGTAAAGAAGAAGGTTTGGTCCCAACTAAAACAGTAGACTTCTTATTAGAGCTTTAGAACGTTTGGTTGGGAGTCTCCCTAACTCTCTCTGTCCGGACAATGGGCCGTGTCTAGACGAGTCCCACACGCAACACCATTCAATCTACCGGTCAATCCAATTCCAAACAACAAGTATGGCACATAAAAAATAAAAAGAAAGGCTAACTTGACTTCCTTTTAAATCCGTACGATGTTCACAATTCACAAACACACACACAATTCAACCTCCATATAACTCTGTGTCCAAAATACATAAAACATTATTTATCTTCAATTAATTCCACTTTTCTCCTTCTAATGAAGAATTCCATTGCCTTACTGCGATTCCGTGATAAGAAGCTGTGGGATGGGTATCTATTGAAGTGAGACGACTCCATGGTTTTCAGGTGAGTCAGTTTGGAGAAACTCAAATTACTTTTTTCTTCTTCTTGTTTAAAACAAAGATTAGATTTAGATACTACATACTTGATGATTTCATTCAAGAAAACTTATCTTTTGTACTTTAAATGCAAATTAAATGATTCTTTGTCTAAGTAGAAGAAGCAAAACTGTGCAAATTTTTTTTGGAAATTAGGCCATGTATGTGAAGTTCAATAAGAGGATTTTGGTGATAAATTAAGGATTCCTTTGATAATTTGATTGATTGAGTACAATAGCACTAAGAGGGTATATCTAGAAATATAAAAATAAAAAATAAAAAATAAAAAAATCCTAACCATTCTAACTGATTTGATAACCCACAATCAGATATAATCCTAAACTCTAAAATTTGATCTAATCTTAGACTATGAAGTGATGTATTACTACATTCCTTATTACATTGCTTCCTATGATACTCCAATACTTGGTTCACTGTTCTTGGCAAGCTTCGTTCTTGTTTGTAACTGAGTTTTTTATTTCAATCTTCTATTTAAATTAAGAGAATTTATATTGCCACACCAACTTCTACTAACGGCACCCTAAGATGTATACTATTTACATATGAATAGGGGTATCACTAGCAAAAGTTGGTGTGACAATAGAATCTCTCTAAAAATTAATAACTAATACATATAGTGCATTGGGCTGGACTGTAAATGGGCTATTCTAATCGGGACCAAATACAAAATATCTATGTATGGCATGGCCCACATCTAGCAAAACCCACTTGAATTCAGGTCATTTTTGGACCGGGCTGGGCTGGACCAAATCATTTTACACTTATTTTTGAAATATTAAGCAAGTAGAGTGTGATAAGTTCACCCATCTTCCCCACGCCTAATTCAGGCATTTTCATTGACACCTAGAAAATTTTGGTGTCTTTACTATTATAACGAGAGGAGGAAGAGTAAAGTCGTTGGATACCACAATTGTATTCGTCATTATTATTATGAAGGTCATTTTTGTCAAATGGCATGCAATTAGTTAGTTTTCCAAAATTTCGAATACGCTATCTTCAAAAACAAATAAATATGTTGCAAACTTAGATTATCTTATATAAAATTTTAAAATAATTATAAAAATTTGAGTCCTAGATAAATCCTAATTTTTGTAATGCATGCATATTTGCCACCAAATTAGATAATATTTACAAATAGTTACTTTCAATTATTTATTTATTTATTTTGATGAAACCAATAATTTTGTGAAACACTCTTGATGGATTACAGACAGGACACACAATGTGAACATCTCAGTTGGGTGGATTCCACAATTTGATGTGACTCACAAATGTTGACAGCTGAAATTAAATGAATATAGATGAACTCACCCTCCCCCGTAATGGATGTTTAAGCACAAGTTGAACTTCAATTTTTCTCATATTTTGCGGGTGTTTACTGCGGATAAGGTTTTGCTTAAATGAGTCGAGGGTAAAGACGAGATTGATCCGACACCTAGCAAAAACCAATTGGATGGTTGTTCGTTCAAGGGTCATTGCACGAGCTGAAGGGGAGTAAGATCAAGAAAGAAGGACCACTTAGTTCAGTGATAAGATCTTGTAAAGGTTGTTCCCAAGGTCTTAGGTTGAAACCCCTTGAATTCCTTCTTATGCTAGTCTAAATCTGCCTTAACCCTGCTAATCTTTCAAAAAAAAACAAAACAAAGTAAAGGAAGAAGAGAATTCATCATGCGCACACACAAACAAATTGGCTAAGTGGTACCAGATGCGGAATGGTGCATGGGAATCAACCCTACAAGCAAGGCAGGTCAGAGCAAGGACGTTATTAGTCTGACTGGAAGGGAAGTATAGAATTAATCCAGACTAGGCCTGCCAAGCAGGCCAGGTCATAAGAAAATCGTAAAATTATTGTGTGCACGTCAATCCCGGAGATCTCAGAAGAGATCTTTGCAGATAAGTACTATCGATCTAGAAGATCCCAATTAGGTAAATAACTTCGTAGAGTTAGTAGAGATCTCTTGATTACAGCCTATAGAAGAGAAAATCCTATGGACAGTTAGGGGGGATAAATAGTACAGTAAGCACAATTGGAAGGGATCTTTTTGGAGATATTAAAGTCTAACCAGTAGTAAGGACTATTCCCCTACTTCTCTAACTTGAGCGTCGGAGTGATTTTGGTAGGTACCACGTCGTCATGAGGAGGGAGGTGCTAGGAACCACTCCGAATCAATGAAGTCGGATTCATCATAGCCGCTTAACAGATTTTGACTACATAGAACTGGCGCTGTCTGTGGGAACACCAAGAGCAGATTAATTTGGGTTTAAATAATGTTGAGATTCATGAGAACAAACAAAGTCAATGTACCCCCACAAGTGGTTCCAGCCGCAGATGCGTAACTTTTGACGATATTGGATGCCATAAGAAAACAACAGGAGGAGATGTAGAAAAAAATAGATGATTTAGTTGAGCAGAACAGGAACTTGAGCCAGCCACTCGATAACAAACAACTGGTAAGGCAAGATAGTTTACCAAGAGACTCTCCACCGGTAAGCAAGGATGATCATGCTTCAAGTACAGAAAGAAGCACACCGCTGTTGATCCCTACGAGAGAAGGTGCAATAGAGGTTGCTACTACAACCACTCGGACTGAACCTGTAACAGGCTTGACTCGAGAGGAGGTTAGAGAGATAATCGGGAAGGAGAAAGAGATGATGAAGAATGTTGATGTAGGCATGGTAACTGCGTAAGTTGTTCGGGGGATTCAGAAGTCTCCCTTTACGGCATAAATTTTAATTAAAGAGATCCCGAAGAAGTTTGTACCGTCGCATTTCACCCTTTATTCAAGGACGAAGGATCCAACATCTTTTCCACTTCTAGTAGATGCTTGCGTTGTGGGAGGAGAAGGAAGTATTGATTTGTAAATTGTTCCCCTTGAGTTTGCAGGGGAACACACTGACTTGGTTCCACAAGTTACCGTGGGGATCCATCACTTCATTCGAAGAAATCTGCACTGCCTACGTAGCATGATACATTGGCAACAGAAAGAGTAGAGGAGATGTCAATGCATTGCTTAGCATGAAGTTGGGATATGGGAAAAGTCTCAGAGAATTCATGGGGAGATTCAAAGAGAAAGCGATGTCTCTAGAGAGTTGTGATAAGAGAACGGTCGTGATGGCGTTCAGAAATTCCTTACCATCCAACTCAGGGTTGTATAGGTCCCTAGTGAAAAAGAGACTGGAAATTCTGAGCGAATTATTTGAAAGAGTGGAAAAGTACATCCGCTTAGAAGATAATCCTCGAAGTTCAACAGGGAAGAATAAGGTTATACATGCTGTGGAAAAGTCCAATAAACAGCATTAGCCACAACAGTAGGGCAAGAAAAGGCCGCTTGAACAAGATGGAAAGAGGAAAAGAGGAGGGATGTCTTTTGTTATGCCCCCAGTGAGATCTTGTCTCTCATCACATATGAACCGTATTTTGAGTGGTCCATACCTCTTCCTCGAGATTAGATTAACTGAAATGAGAAATACTATGAGTATCATAAGGTGCGGGCATACACCACTAAAGATGTCAAGCCTTGAGAAGATTCCTACAAAGACTGACAGAGTAAGGCAAGTTGAGAGACCTGTTTAGAAAACAAAGAGCAGACCCTGCCTTGAGATAGGAACCATATGGTTGACCAGCCACCTGCTGAAGAGCAGGAGGGAAGGGCAGCGGTGATACATGTTGTCTTTAGAGAAGAGAACAGAAAGTCAGGGTAGGACAGAACCAATGAGAGGATAAAAAGAAGAAGAGCTGAGCATTTGACTCACTTTTATACAGCAAAGAGCGGGCCAACATAATAGATGGGGCACCTTGGAGAACAAACAATGGTTTTCTTTGAGAAGGACTTGGAAGGGGTAGCGAGGCCCCTTTATGACGCGCTGGTGGTAACGTTGTGAGTGAGCACTTTCATGCTCAAGAGGGTACTAATTGATAGTAGCTTAGTAGATATTTTGTATGCTTCAGCCTAGTAGATATTTTGTATGCTTCGGCTTTCTTAAAGATGGGCCTTAGTAGGAAGGTGCTCTCCCCAGTGGAAGCGTCGTTGATCGGGTTTGATGGGAAATCCAATCAACTTTGGGGGGAAATAATGTTGTCGGTACAGGCGGGACCGGTAACTTTGATGACCAGGTTCGTGATTGTAGAGGCGAGTTCACCCTACAATGTTACTCTGGGGAGATGGTGGACCCATGAGATGCGAGCGGTCCCATCTATGTATTACCAAGTCCTTCGATTCCCCGTGTCGTAGGGGATGTGGGATGTGTGGGTGATTAAGTGGCAGCTCAGATGTGTACCCTAGGCAGGAATGGGTCGTCCGAGACTGAATGACAACAATAACCATTACAGTGGGGGGAGGCCAAGCCTTGTGGACCTTCATGCCTAAAAGGCATTCAAATAGTAGATGTGGGAAAAGGAAAACAAATAAGAGCAGGGGCGAAGCTGGAGTCGGATGAGTTGAAGAAGTTAGCAGAGTGTTTGAGGAAGAATATGGATGTCTTCACCTAGTCGATCGAAGAGATGTCAGGAATCAACCCAAAAGTGATTTATTACCACCTGAATGTAGAGCCCAACTTCAAGCCAGTCAAACAAAAACCAATGAGATTAGCGCTATGGTTCAGGGAGGCGGTGAATGAAGAAGTGAACAGGTTGATCAGGGCTGGGTTCATAAGGGAGGTGCAGTTCCTAGAGTGGAAAACGAATATTGTGGCAATGCCTAAGAAGAATGGGAAGGTTAAAGTCTGCATAAACTTCACAAACTTAAACAAGGCCTGTCCTAAGAATAATTTCCTAATACCAAAGATAGACCAACTGGTAGATGCGATTTCCAGTCACGAGAAGCTGTCCTTTATGGATGGCTAGTCTAGGTACAATCAGATACAGCTCAACCCAGAAGATCAAGAGAAGACAACATTCATTACAGAGCAGGGGCTTTATTATTATAAAGTGATGCCCTTTGGCCTAAAGAATGCGGGAGCTATATATCAGAGGTTGGTAATGGAGCCCTTCAGAGATTTGTTGGGCCGAATAATAAAAGTGTACATAGATGACCTGTTGGTTAAAAGCAAGAGGAGGGAAGACAATGTTAGTGATCTGAAAGAAATCTTTTCCCGGGTAAGGAAGATGGGGATAAAGCTCAACCCAGAGAAGTTCACCTACGCATTAAGCTCAGAAAAACTCCTATGTTACCTAGTCACGAAGAGAAGAATCAAAGCCAACCCAGATTAGATTAGAACGTTATTGGAAAGGCCTTCCCCAAGCACTCAGAAGCAAATCCAAAAATTTGTATGGAGAGTAGCTACCTTAAACTGTTTTATAGCCAGGTCTTCCAATAAGTGCAGACCCTTGTACAAATTGCTACGAAAAAGTTCCAAGTTTGAATGGACGAAAGAGTGTGAACACGATTTTTCATAACTGAAAAGATACCTCTACAAACCACCCATACTCTTAAAGTTAGAAGTGGAAGAAGAGTTGGGATTGTATTTGGCCATTTCAGAGCATACGCTCAACTCAATCTTGGTCAGGAACAAGGCAGCGACAAAGCAGCCCATTTACTTTCTGAGTAAGACCTTTACGGATGTAAAAATGCTCTACTCAAGACTCGAAAAGGTAGTATTAGCCTTAGTATATATGGTACTACGCCTACGACCACATTTTTAGGCACATCGGGTGCAAGTCATCATAGAGTTCCCTCTAAATTCTATATTGGGAAAGGAGGAAGGGTCAGGTAAAATGGTAAAGTAGACAGTACAATTAGCAGAGTTTTGGTTCGAATTGAAATCTAGAGTCTTGTTGATAGGCCAAGCAGTGGTTGATTTCTTGACAGACTTCCTAGTAGAAGAGAAAACATATCTATTGGTAGAGGAATTATACCAAACAGATGGTAAACAAGAGTTACAAAATGATCCGGGGTGGATGGCCGACGTGGATGAATCGTCCAATCTTGAAGGCTCAAGAGTCGGAGTAGTGCTGATCATCCTAGACGGGTCAAGAATAGAAAAGGTGGTTAGACTGGGGTTCAATACATCGAACAATGAAGCGGAGTATGAGGCAATGCTACTTGGCCTCGAATCTTTAACAGGTTTGGGGGTATCTAAGGCCATAGTCTGCAATGACTCACAATTAGTAGTAAATCACATCAATGGGACGTTCGAGACTCGAGATCCCAGGATGTAGATCTACCTAGAGAAGATCAGATGCACTATGTGTTGCGTGGGAGGAATAAAAATAGAACATATATTCCGGACATATAATAGACATGCAGATACCCTAGCCTACATTACCTCGATATTGGCTGGGCATGATAGGAGAGAGCTACTGTTAGGCTATCAGGAGTGTTCTGGTTGGCTAGTATCGTAGCGGTTGTAAGGGACCAAGGATGGATGAACCCAATCCTAGCCTTTTTGCAGTAGGAGGAGCTACCTAGTAATTCGAAGGAGACCAGAGAGTTAGGAGTCGAGCATAGAGGTACACTATCTTGGATGGGATTCTGTATATGAAGTCTGTGGGAAGGCTACTCTTACGTTGTTTACCCCCGAAAGAAGCAAACGAGGTGTTAAGCGAAATCCATGAAGGAGACTGTGAAAATCATTTAGAGGCACGATCTATAGCGCATAAGGTACTTTCACAAGGCTATTTTTGGCCCTATCTACAGAAGGATGCAACACTGCACATCAAGCACTATGACAGCTGCCAAAAACATGGGAAGATAATCTTGCAACCAGTAGTACAACTCAACTTCCTTGTCAACCCGTGGCCCTTTACATAGTGGGGAATCGATTTATTAGACCCGTTGTCAAAGGCACCAGGTAATCTGACTTTCTTGCTGGTAGCCACGGACTATTTCACTAAATGGATGAAAACACTCCCATTAGCCAGGGTCTAACAGCAAGAAGTCCAAAATTTTCTCTGGGGGAACATTATATGCAGGTCTGTCCTGCTGCACACCATAGTTTCCGATAATGGAAGACAATTTACTGAATAACAGATCAGAGAATTCTGCAGTGAGCATGAAATAAAGTAATTGTTTTCCACACCGCAGTACCCCCAGGGTAATGGCCAAGTCGAGGCTACAAATAAGGTATTGATAGACACCTTGAAAAAGAGGCTAACGGAGGTAAAAGGCAGGTGGACAGCAGTCTTGCACGGAGTCAAATGGGCTTACAAGACAATTGCTTGAATTCTACAGGGATATCTCCATTCATTATGGCCTATGAAATGGAAGCGGTAATCCCTATAGAGAACAATTTTCCCATAGTGAGGTCTAGAGTAGTACAAATTGATAGAAATGACTAACATATAGTTGCAGAACTAAACCCATTGGACGAAAAACGAGAGCGCTAGTCAGGTTGGAGCATTATCACAAAAGATTACAAGGCTACTTCAACAAGAAGGTTCGTCCCCGACAGTTTCAGGAAGGAAACTTAATGTTGCGACGTGTATTCCAAAACATGGAAGAGCGTAATAATGGCAAGTTGAATACAATTTCGGAAGGACCATATAAAGGGATGAAAGTGGGCCAAAATGGTGCCTATTACTAGTCACAATGTCTAGTTAGGAGTTGCCTAGACCGTGAAATGTATGTAATTGAAGAGGTATTATCAATAAATGTGATGCATTAGTTATTCTAAATCTCTGTATAGGAATTAGCTGAGGAGTGGGATCCAGTCGGGATTTGGGTGTACATGGGTCTTCTTTGCCATTTGTGACAGAGTAAGAAGCTGATCGAGGCCTAACTTTGACACGAGTAACAAAAACACTATGTGGATTCAGCTGGGATCCAAATTTACGTGGATCTTCCCTGCCTTCATTAGTAGGGTAAGAAGTTGGTCGGGGTACTACTCTGTTAGGAGTTTCAAGAGCACTAAAGTGGGATCCAACCGAGATCCAGACCTACGTGGGTCTTTTCTGCCATTCGTGGCAGAATAAGAAGTTGGTCAGGGTCAAACTCTGATATGAGTAATAAAAGCACTATGTGGATTCAATCGGGATCCAAACCTATGTGGGTCTTCTCTGTCCTCGATGGCAAAGTAAAAAGCTGGTCGGGGCCCTACTCTATCACGAGTTCACTAGTAGAAAAGTTAGCTGGATATTATAATCGAAAGCTCAAGTAAAATTAGAACTTTCTTCAAGGATGGTGACTCGAATAGGCATTATAGAGTTAGCCCAGTAAAGGTTCCACCTAAAGTAAAAATTATTTTAGGTAAAACCTGGGGGGAAAATGGGAAAGTGCATAAAAATGAGCTGATTGTGAAAACAAGGTAGTAGTTTGTGCATGAAAATGAGCTGAAGTAGAATGAGCTGATTGTAAAAGCAAGGTAATAGTTTGTGCATGAGAATTAACTAAAATAAAATAAGCTAATTGTAAAAGCAGGATAGCAGTTTGTGCATGAGAATGAGCTGAAGCAGAATGAACTGATTGTAAAAGTAGAATAACAGCATAAGTAATACGCAACAAGCAATTTTACTAATGTGCGCATAAGCAATCTAACCAGTGTGTGCATGAGCAGTTTAACCAGTGTGAATAGAGTTACAATAGAAAAAGAAGGGCGTAGTATATAGTTAGAAAGCAGACTAATAGAATATGTGTGCAGCATAAAAGTGATAAGAGAAAGGTAAGAAAAAAATGCAAATGTGACAAAAAATGTATAAATGCATAATTTTTCTACTAGTAGTAAAGGGGAAGAGTATAGTGAAGAGATCCCAAAGTTGGGGTAATACAAAAAGTAGTAGCATAACAACTGAGAACATGTCATTAATCAATAGGGGGAGATTGACTAGTTGAGAGAGAAGTCTAGGGATCAGCTTCAGTAGTAGTACTTGAGAGGTTAGCAACTCCACTCTGATCTTCACCAAGAATGGATGGCTGGTTGGAAGGGAGAGTAGGGGTGGATCGCTGGACTGGACGGAAGAATCTGCAGTTGGGGCATGATTCAATTCTAAGGTAGCACTAGCCTCCAAAAAATCACCAAGAGTCTAATCAAGGATAGCAATGGGGTTTCCTTCCTCATCTAGTTGAAAGGAGGGAATACGCTCAAGGCGTCTGGTCCAGGGAACATTCTTAACAGGAGACACCAAAGGAGCATTGTCCATGTCCTCTTCATCATCCCCTTCTTCTTCTTCTTCATATTGAATTTGAGCAGTTTCAAAGCCTTCGTGGTAGGCTTTTGTAGAAGCCTCCTCTACCAGCCGAGAGTATTGGGCTTGCACTTGCCTTAGAAGCTTCTTGGTTTCAGTCTTGTCCTCTTTAGCTTTAGTAGCTCTGGTTGAATCAACACTTGTTCTCAGAGAACTCAGTTCGAGCACCTGTTGTTGCACTTTCTCTTGGAGCTCCACTAGTTTTACGTCTCTCTGTTGTACTCTCTCTTTGTAGCTGGCTAGCTCTAGTTGAAGAAAACCCTAAAGATCGGCCAGCTTCTTATTAGAGGCTTCCAAAGGTAGATTGGCCTTGGAGAATTGAACCAGATTAGCCTCCATCTCCTCTCTAGCCTCCCGGGAAAATTGGCTAAAAGAAGCTAACTCAACTTGGAACATGGTTATTTTCTCTCCATACTCTCTAGTCAGGATAACTACCTGGTTCTCAACCTCCCGCCACTTCAGGAAAACTAGAGTCCCATAAACATGAGCCTACGAAGCAAGGAAAAAATGTAAGTGCATAGAAATTATGAAGTAGATAGCAGAACATAAAGATCAGAAGTTACTTGGTGAATGCCGTGGGTAAAACGACCAAAACTCAGGTCAGCGTTAGCCTGGTTAACAACATCCTAGTCTATGGGAGAGATAGATTGGAAGAGTCAGGAGCCATCGATTACTGGGTTCTTCACCCTGCAACCTTTATTGTAGACATGGCAAGGGGGTCGAAAAATGTTGTTTTCGTTCCCATCCCGGAGGAAAGCCTCGCGACTCATCCAAGCAAGAGCGGTTGCTTCCAGAGGAGTCTTGCAAAGTGAAGGGCCCTCGTGTTCAGAATCCTCTATAGAAGAGGGACTTCTCAGGCTTTTCTTGATCAGTCGACGTCTTTTCCACGGTTGAAGGTCGGGAGTAAGGTTGTCTTCCCTGGAGGTGGCAAAACTCTGCCCTGCTTGCATCTGAATATCCGTAGGAAGCTCCACAAAAATAACTATAGCACTAGTAGTACCATCAGTAGCAACCGTAGTAGAAACATAAGCAGAAGCAGGGGAATGCGCTGATAATTTTTAAGAGTATTGGATTAACCACTGATAATTTAGTAAATAGGATCGCCTAAAATTCTCAAATCGTGACTTTCTCAATATCTACTTGAACTTCTACAAATAAGCCATCTAAGAGCTTAGATCTTTGGATTGAATTTCTAGAGGCTCTAACCTTGGTAGACATATATAAAATTTTAAGTTTTTATCTCTTTCCTTGAAGCAGGTTATTCAAGATTTTTGTCTCTAAAGCCAAACCTCATTTCTTGTTCAAGTAATATAGTAGTTATTTTCCCTTTAACATTCCATATACACTTTTTGATTCATCCATGAGTAGCCAAACTTTCCATCATTGTCTTGAACTTTGATTCCAACCTCGTTAAGTCTTTGTTGAACATTTCCCACTACTTATCTATTCTAAATCTTCAAAGTTTCTTAGAAAACCTAAACAAATGAGTATCATGCACCATCTCCTTCCACACTTCTTCAATAATCATAAAAAATCTTTCATGTATTCAAAAATCAAATTTGTCTATGTATCGACATGTGATTAAATAAATGGATATAGAACAAGCAAGGATTGTATGAAAATCTTGGAAAATTGGTCATTGAGGGAAGTTCTAGGATCTCTGACCAATGTACAAAGACAAAACCTATATCCAGGTGACCACATATGTGCTTACGTTTATGTCTATTATTGCACCAAGTAATTTTGATCCATAAAACCCACATTAGTTAGAACCAAATGAGGCCAAACTCCCCTTAATGGTCTCTAATAGTTTATTAAGAGATGGGATGACACACAATAATAGATTCTCAGCTCTATACACTTTCCACCTCAAATCCTCCAAAAGTATTGGATTAACCACTGATGATCAGTAGATAAGAGCCCTTGAAATTTTTGAAGTACGACTATCTTAATATCTGCTTGAATTTACACAAATGAACTGTCTAAAAGCTTAATTCTTCTGATTGAATTTCTAGAGGCTCTGACCTTGGTGAACATATGAAAAAATTTGAGTTTTATCTCCCTCATTGAGAGAGGCTACTCAGGATTTTTACCACTAAATCGATTCTTCATTTCTTGTCCATGTAGTATAGTTGTTCTTTACCCTTTGACATTCCAGATATATTTTTTGATTCCATCCATGAGTTACTAAACTTTCTTCCATACTCTTGAACTTTGATCTCGGCATCTTTAAGTCTTTGGTGAACTTTTCCTAGTACCTCTCTTCAACATTGTCAAAATTTCTTTTAATCTTCTAAGTTTCTTGAAAAACCTAAAAGAAGTACGAGGCACCATTTCCTTTCACACTTCCTCAATAATTATAAAAAAATCTATCATGTCATCCAAGAATAAAAAAATTTTATCTATCAAGATGTGATTCAATAACTGGATATTGAGTGGGTAATAATCGGATGAAAATCTTGGGAAGTGAGTCATTGAGGGAAGTTCTAGGGTCTCTGACCAATGTATAGAGATAAAAACTCATATGCGATTACTTCCCCGTCACTTATTGCACCAAGTAAATTTTGACTCATAAAACCCAAATCAATTAGAACCATATGAGAGAAAAACTGACCAATTTTTTAATAGATGGGGCAGTCCACAATAGTTGACTCTCAACCCTAAACACCTTCATCGTCAAATCCTCCAAAAGTACTGGATTAACCACTAATGATTCAATAGATAGGAAATTCTCAAATCGCAACTTTCTCAATATCTACTTGAATTTTTACAAATGAACTACCTAGGAGCTTAATTCTTCTGATTGAATTTTTAGAGGCTTTGACCTTGAAGGATATATGGAAATTTTTTATTTATTTTTATCTCCCTTCTTGAGACAAGATATTCAGCATTTTTCCCTCTAAATCAATTCCTTATTTCTTGTCCAAGTGGTATTGTCGTTATTTGCCTTTTAACATTCCAGATACACTTTTTGGTTCCATCTATGAGTAGCAAACTTTCCTCCATACTCTTAAACTTAGATCTCGACCTCTTTAAGAATTTCGTAAATGTTTTCCACTACCTCTCTATTCTAGATCTTCAAAATTTCTTTTAATCTTCTAAGTTTCATGTAAAACATAAACAAAAGAGTACCATGCACTCTCTTCTTTCACACTTCCTTTATAATCATAAAAAAATATTTCACATTTTCCAAGAATAAAAATTATCTATGTATCGAGATGTGATTCAATAACTGGATATAAAACGGACAACGATCGGATACAAATCTTGGGAAGTAGATCATTGAGGGAGGTTATAGGGTTCCTAAATAATGTATAAAGACAAAAGCTATATCCAATCGACCGCATATGCACTTACGTCTTTGTCTATTATTGCACTGAGTAAATTTGGACCCATAAAACTCACATTAATTAGACTATATAAGGGATAAACTGACCAAAATCCACTTAATGGCCTTTAGAAAATTTTCAAGAGATGGGACGGTACACAATAATTGAATCTCATCCTTGGATACATTCCTCCCCAAACCTTCCAAAAAATACTAGATTAACCACAAATGATTCAATAGATAAGAGCCCTTGAAATTCTTGAATCGCGACTTTCTCAATATTTGCTCGAACTTCCACAAATGAATAATCTGAGAGCTTAATTCTTCTTATTAAATTTCTAGTGGCTTTGGCCTTTGTGGACATGGAAATTTTTTGAGTTTTTATCTCCCTCCTTGAGATTGGCTATTCAAGATTTCTTTCTCTAAATTGATTACTTGTTTATTTTCCAAGTGGTATAGTCGTTCTTTACCCTTTGACATTCCTAATACACTTTTTTATTTAATCCATGAGTATCCAAACTTTCCTTGATACCCTTGAACTTTTATCTCATCCTTTTAAGTCCTTGGTGAATGTTTCTCATTACCTCTTTTTCTAAATAATCAAAGTTTCTTTTAATATTCTAAGTTTTTGCGAAGACCTAAACAAAAGAGTACCATGCACCCTGTCCTTCCACACTTCCTCAATAAACTTAAAAAATCTTTCAATTCTTCCAAGAATTGAAATTGTCTATGTATCGAGATATGATTCAATAACTAGATATAGAGCAAGCGATGATCACATGAAAATCTTGGGAAGTTGGTCATTGAGGAAAAGTCTAGGGCCTCTAACCAATGTAAAAAAAAATAAAAGATATATCCATGTGACCACTTATGAGCTTACATCCTTGTTTATTATTATACCAAGTAAATTTTGACTCATTAAACCCACATTAATTAAAACCAAATGAGAGGCAAACTGGCTAAACTCCCTTTAATTGTCTCTAGTAGTTTTTCAAGAGTCGAGATGGTGCACAATAGTTGACTCTCCGCCCTAGACACCTTCCTCTTCAAATCTCCCTAGAGTACTGGATTAACCACTGGTAATTCAATAGATAGGAGCCATTGAAATTCCCCAATCGCAACTTTCTCAATATCTGCTTGAACTTCCACAAATGAGTCATTTGAGAGCTTAATTATTTTGATTGAATTTGTAGAGACCCTGACTTTGGCAGACACATGGAAATTTTTTTTAGCTTTTATCTCTCTCCTTGAGACAGGCTATTCAAGATTTTTGACTCTAAATGGATTCCTCATTTCTTCTCAGAGTGGTATAGTAGTTATTTGCCCTTTAACATTCCAGATACAGTTTTTGTTCCATCCATGAGTAGTCAAACTTTCCTCCATACTATTGAAAATTGATCCCAACCTCGTTTAGTCTTTCGTGAATGTTTCCCACTACCTCTTTGTTTTGGATATTCAAAGTTTCTTTTAATCTGCTAAATTTTTTGGAAAACCTAAATAAAAGAGTACCATCTACCCTCTCCTTCCACACTTCTTCAATAATCATTAAAAAATATTTTATGTTTTCAAAAAATCAAAATTTTCTATGTATCCATATATGATTCAACAGTTGGATATAGAACAGATAATGATTAAATAAAATCTTGGAAAATGGGTCATTGAGGGAAGTTCTAAGGTTTCTAACCAATGTACAAAAAGAAAGGCTATTTCCAGGTGACCCCATGTGTGCTTACGTCCTAGTCTATTATTGCAGCAAGTAAATTTTGACTCATAAAACCCACATTAGTTAAAACCAAATGAGAGACAAACTGGCCAAACTCTCCTTAATGGTCTTTAGTCATCTTTTGATAGATTGGACGGTGCACAATATTTAACCACTAATGATTCAGTAGATAGAAGGTCTTGAAATTCTCGATTCGCGACTTTCTAAATATCTGTTTAAACTTTCACAAATGAACTATTTAAGAGCTTAATTCTTCTTATTGAATATCTAAAGGCTTTGACCTTCGACAACATATAAATTTAGTTTTTAGTTCCCTCCTTAAGAGAGACTAATTAGGATTTCTACCTCTATATTGATTTTACATTTAGTGTTAGAGTGATATAGTCATTCTTTGTCTTTTGACATTCCACATACATTTTTTGTTCCATTCATGGGCAGCCAAACTTTCCTATATACTCTTGAAATTTGATCTCGGCTTCTTTAAGTCTTTGGTGAATTTTCCCACTACCTTTCTGTTTAGAACTTCAAAGTTTATTTTAATCTTCTAAATTTTACGAAAACCTAAACAAAGGAGTACCATAAACCCTTTCCTTCCACACTTCCTCAATAAGCATAAAAATCTTTTACGTCTTCCAAGAATAAAATTTTTCTATGTATCTAGATATGATCTCAATAACTAGACATAAAACAGGCGATGATCGGATGAAAATCTTGGAAAGTTGATCATTGAGGGAGGTTTTAAGGACCCTAACAAATGTACAAATACAACAACTATATCCAGACGATCCCATATGCGCTTACGTCCCTATCTATTATTACATCAAGTACATTTTTACTCATAAAACCCACATCAATTAGAACCAAATGAGAGACAAACTGGACAAACTCCCCTTAATTGTCTTTAGCAATTTTTCAAGAGATGTGATGGTGCACAATAGTTGATTCTTAGTCCTATACACTTTCCACCTCAAATCCTTCAAAAGTATTGGATTAATCATTGGTGATTAGTAGATAGAAGTCCCCGAAGTACTCAAATCGCGACTTTCTAAATATCTCTTTGAACTTTCATAAATTAACCATCTAGGAGCTTAAATTTTCTGATTGAACACCTTCTTCCACACTTCCTCAATCGTAAAAAAAATATTCATCTTCTAATAATAAAAATTGTCTATGTATCTAGATGTGACATATAGCGAGCAATGATGAATGAAAATCTTGGGAAGTAGGTCATTGAGGAAGATTTAGGGTCTTTGACCAATGTACAAAGATAAATACTATATCTAGGCTACCCCATATATGCTTACATCACTGTCTATTATTGCACCCAAGTAAATTTTGACTCCTAAAACCCAAATCAATTAAAACCAAATGAGAGGCTAACTGTCCAAAATCCCCTTAGTGGCCTTCAGTAGTTTTTAAAGAGACGAGACGATGCAAAATAGTTGACTATCTACCATAGACACTTTCCTCCGCAAACCCTCCAAAAGTACTAGATTAACCACTAGTGATTTAGTAGATTAGAAGCCTTGAAATTATCGATTCACGGCTTTCTCAATATTTGCTTGAACTTCCACAAATGAATCATCTAAGAGCTTAATTTATTTATTTTTATTGAATTTCTAAAGCTCTGACCTTGGTAGACATATGAAAAAACAATTTAGTTTTTATGTCCCACCAGTCAAGAAGCTATTCAGGATTTCTTTCTCTAAATAAATTCCTCATTTCTTGTCCAAGTGGTATAGCCGTTCTTTGACCTTTGACATTCTACATACACTTTTTGTTTCGTCTAGGAGTAGCCAAATTTTCCTCCATACTTTTGAGCTTTGATCTCAACCTCTTTAAGTCTTTGATGAATGTTTCCCACTACCTCTTTATCTAGAACTTCAAAGTTTCTTTTAATCTTATAAGTTTTAACGAAAACCTAAACAAAGGAGTGCCATTCACCTCTCCTTCCACATTTCCTTAATAATCATAACAAAATCATTCATGTCTTTCAAGAATCAGAATTGTCTATGTATCAAGATGTGATTCAATAATTTGTTATAGAGCGGGCGATGATCAAATGAAAACCTTGGGAAGTTGGTCTTTGAAAGAAGGCTTTTGTTTCTAACCAATATAGAAAGACAAAAGCTATATTCTGACGATCCTAAATGTGCTTATTGTCTATTAATGCACCAAGTAAATTTTGACCCATAAAACCCACATAAATTAAAAACAAATGAGAGCCACACTAGCCAAACTCCCCTTAATGGACTCTAGCAATATTTCAATAGATGGGATGATGCACAATAGTTGACTCTCAGCCTTGGAAATCTTCCTCTTCAAACCCTCCAAAATTACTAGAGTAACCACAGATGATTCAGTAGATAGGAGCCCTTGAAATTCTCAAATCGCGACTTTCTCAATATATGCTTGAACTTCCACAAATAAGCCACCTGAGAGCTTAATTCTTCTAATTGAATTTCTAGAGGCTCTGACCTTGGTGGACATAAGGAAAATTTTTGAGTTTTTATCTTTTTCTTTGAGACGGGCTATTCAAGATTTTTGCCTTTAAATCGATTCCTCATTTCTACTCCAAGTAGTATAGTCGTTTTTTCCCTTTGACATTCAAGATACACGTTTTGGTTCCATCCATGAGTAGCCAAACTCTCTTCCATACTCCTGAACTTTGATCTCAACCTCTTTAAGTCTTTGGTGAATATTTACCACTACCTCTTTGTTCTAGATCTTCAATGTTTCTTTTAATTTTCTAAGTTTCTAAGAAAACCTAAACAAAGGAGTACCATGTACCCTCTCCTTTCACATTTCCTCAATAATAATAAAAACTCTTTCACTTCTTCCAAGGATCAAAATTGGATGTGATTCAATTATAGGATATAAAGCTGGCAATGATCAGATGAAAATCTTCGGAAGTGGGTCATTGAGGGAGGTTCTAGGATCCCTGGCCAATGGATAAAGATAAAAGCTATATCTAGGCAACCACATACACCCTTCTGTCCTTATCTATTATCGCACCAAGTAAATTTTGACTCATAAAACCCACATTAATTAGAACCAAATGAGAGGTAAACTAGCGAAAATCCCCCATTGAAGAAGAACTAGGGTATCTTCCTCCTTTCTTTCTTTTCTAGGTGAAGTATGGTATTAAAATCTCCAACCACCAAAAGATTATCCAAATGGTTTAGCAAAGACTTCAACTCCTCCCATAAAAGCTCTACGATCTTGGATTTCACAACAACCCTAACGACACAAATCTTCATTGAGATGTTTTCTAATTCCCCATCAAGAATTAAGAATTGAGGGTCACTAAGAACCAACTTTATTTTTGAAGCCTTCCCGTACCAAAAGAACCATATGGAACCGAAGTTTAGATCCTTGTTATTCGAGAAAGCATTAACTGACTTCAACTTCCTACCTATTTTAAAGAAATTTGATTCCTACCGGGAAATAGGTTCTAAGATTTCCATGAAGAGATGGTTAAGATAGTTCTTTATTTTCTTCTATCTAATTTGGGAGGAGGAATTCAAGATTCCTCTTATGTTCATAATAGCTCAGACAGGGAGAAAGGATTAGAGAGGATTCCTTGACCTAGTCTTCTTTGGATAACCCAAGTTCTACTAGGATCACCTTCATCTGATTCATTTCTTCTTCATTCTATTACTTGCAGCATCTAAATTGTAATCGAGTTGCTTAACCTCAACTTCGGAGAAGGAAGTTTCAAGCTCTTATTCACTGCCAAAGTCAGCCAACGTATGGTCTACCTCCAAGTTATCAGGGTTTGGATCTCCTTCTAATGAAAGGATTAGTACATGTTGTGGACAAGGGAACATGTGATCTATTAAGGCTAATAAGGAGCTGTACCTAACTGTTACCCATTTTAGAGGAAAAGAGTCCTCAAGAAATAACTCCCCCTCCTCAATAACTTTCTCGACGTCAATCACGGGGGAATCAACCACAACTTCTCTGTATTTTGAATTTGAATCTTGCCTTCTAAGGATATTTCGATTTCAGAAAGTATACCTTCCTTACTCTTTGCCAAGACAATCTTCTCTGTCAACTCTTCTTATCCTACTCATCTCAAGATTATTCGGATTTGTATCATTAAAGTTCAAATTTCGAATTGGAACAGCTACATCCCTAGCAGCCACGTCTACATTTTCAGCCACATCAACGACTTTCTTTGTAACAGAGGGCATGCCACATAGGATGGTTCAGTCATGGCCATCTTTAGTTTTTCCCACATCATCATCTTCCTCGTTTGTGCTCGAACCAGCCTAAAACTCCATAGGTTCTTTCCCTCTCCCCTCAGTTGTCTAAACCTTTGGTTTCTGGAGTACTGGTGCATCCTTGATCATCAATGGTTTTTCTTTCCAACTCTTGTTATTAACACCTTTCTCCAATGCCTTTGGAGCCATTGGTTTGACAATCTTTTTCGTCGGAGCCTCCTCCACATTCTCTTTTCCAATTTTAAGTCTACATTCCTTCTCTAGAGATGCCCTAGTTTAAAGCAGCACAGCCAATAATGTGGCATCCCCTCATAGACAATTTGTTGCCAAAACCCGAATTAACAATGAGTGATTATCACTCTCTTCGGAAGATCTTTAAGGAGGTCAAGAAGAATGCAGACTCGTGCTCCATTAAGTCTAGTAACATTCCATGTCATGTGATCCACCGCAAGCACTTCCCCTACTACCGAGGCAATACTACGAAGATTGTCGTCCTCATAACAAAATAGAGGTAGGTTCAGGAAAGAAATCCAACTGGGAATTTCAGCATAATGTGTCGAAAGTCTACTTGAATAATCAGACATAGCTCTCCACAGTTCTTCTTTCTTTCAACCAAATGTTTATCATATCAGCCTGAGTAGACAATTTCAGCATAACATGTTGAAAGTCTAGTTTGATTGTGCTGCACGAACCAAGTAGCTTACAAACTTGAATCAGTTTTCTGATTGTCTTACTCCATGATGAAATAGTATAGAGCCAAAACGTGGCTTTGCTAATTTCTCCACAAGAGCGAATTTAAACTTCTCTGAACCAAGATTAACATCCTCCGTTGAGAATGTGATTAAAGGTTCCCATGACCAGAGCCTAGGTTTCTTCAAAGCTCTCAGTGAAGGGGAATCATCTTTCGGAGGATCTCCATCCCCTATAACAGTCAGATCTAGCCACTACCTTGGCAAGGAACGGTCTCCTAGCCTTGTTGGGTTCTTGTTGTTGATGTTCATTCTCCTTATCACACATACGTATCTATTTCTCTTACACACTAACATAGCTCATTGTTACATCCTCCATAAGAATATGAAGAAACTTAATGAGAAGAAAAAAAACTTCAAAATAGAAATATAATGGTCCGTCAGAGTTGACCTTTATATTAGATACATTCAAAAGGCACCTCCCAAACTAAATATGATGATCGCCGAACTTCAAATCTTCCTCTTCATCCCCAACGGAAATGTCATACTTTAAAATATATTGTGAATGTGGTGAAGAATCGTTTCCCTTGAGAGTATGGACTTGGAACTTTGTTTTATAATTCCTAGCAGGCTAGCATCTTCGTTAATAATAATAATGAAGAAAATGGCTACTTGCTACGTTAACCCTACAAATCAAGCATCCAGTAAACCCTTGAACTCTAAACATGAACAACGACTTTGGAAAGTAAGCACATTTATTTGCAGCATCTCAATGTAATTTTGGTGATCATATTTCTCATACATCTCCTAAATATCAATGATTACTCAACATTTCTATCCCTAGCATGTGCCCTATGTATAACTTGTGTTGCCTCTTTTATGGACTATAAAGGCAGCTACTTCTCAACTCATCAAAAATTCTTTTCCTAATACAAAATTCAATGTTTGTAAACTCTTGAGTATCTCTTAACTCAATCTATCATAGGCGAGAAATAATAGACAACAGTATTGTATCCTTCTATCACATTCTGAGCTTTGAAATAAGAGTCCTGCTGGGGTGTCACAAATGGAGACAAAGGTGACAAAATGATGTGGTGTCGCGCACATTACCGCACATTACCGTAGATGCTTTTCTACGAGATACGAGTAAAAAAGCATCTACAGTTATGAGCGCACCACCACATCATTTTTGTCACCTTTGTGTCATTCGAGCATTTTCCTTGAAATAACCATGTGATTCTATATAATTATTAGAAGAAATTGTTTTGTTATCACAGTATGAATCTTTTCATCAAGTTTCAAGAGGATTATAAAATTTATTAATGCATGAACTGACTAGTTTATCATTATGAGGTGAACAACCTTATATATCGTGGAGAAGGTGAATGGACTTGTCTCTCTTTTTCTCATTTAAGTTGTTTTTCATAAGTAGGAACTGAAGCTTGTCAGTGGAACTGTAGTTCGTTATCTGACATCACCCCAAGCTTTAGCATCTACAATTGAAACATTGATTAATTTCGAAAACTTGGATAGAAATTACAAGAAAAAAGAGTTGTAATGTAGGAGAAGCAGAAACATACATACATACATTTAAGTTCATTAACAGTTGAAAGAAGTGTTCATACCTACGTACTATTGTAACATCACAATTACCAACAACAATAATTAGAAAGAAAACATTAGTAACATTTAACATTCAATAACATCACCATTTATCAACAACAATAAGGAAAACATTAGTAACAGATAACATTCATAATACAATAATTCAAGCCATTTAATTAACTTCAATCTCTCCTATTGTAGGTCTTGTCCAGCATGAAGCTGCTTTCGTTCATCATCATTGACAGCAGCTGTGGAAGAGGGGCGTGCAGCTTCCCATATGGAATCATAACCATCAGGCTGAACAGAAGTAGCTAAAGCCTCAATAGGTGTAATCACATTAGTCTGTTGTTGCTGATCTAAAACCATCTCCTCGTTGATTAACGAATTCAAAAATGATGAGAAGATACCCTCGTCATCATCAGTGCAGTACTCAATATCATCTTCTTCATTGATTTTTTTCAAATCCATCATCAACCCTTTTGAATTCAACCAATTGTGGTCTTGATCCAATTGCATAGTTCCCTCGAGATTCTCATTAGTATTGTTGATAATGTCTTCAACACTACCATAACCCTTCTCTTGTAAAGCAACAGTACTTGTTATAGGGTTAGGGTTTGATTTTGATGCAGAAGGTTGACTACCAGAAGCAGCAGCAGCAGAAGAAGAAGAACTCGGGTTAGGGTTTAATGGTTTGTGGGTTCTTGGATCAATTCCTTGGCTTATCAGTTTCTTACTGAGATGGGTATTCCAGTAATTCTTGATCTCGTTGTCCGTACGTCCAGGAATCCTCCCAGCAATCAAAGCCCACCTAACAAAGTAAATCTAGTTAGAGAGAGAGAGAGAGAGAGAGAGAGAGAGAGAGAGAGAGAGAGAGAGAGAGAGAAACCCTAGAAGATAGATGGCATGTATAATGAAACCCTAGAGGGAGAGGAGTACCTGTTACCAAGAAGACGGTGGAGACGAAGGATGAGATCTTCTTCATCTGGAGCTATACGGCCACGTTTGATGGATGGACGAAGATAATTCATCCAGCGAAGGCGACAGCTCTTGCCACAGCGGAGTAGTCCAGCCTTCTTTGGTAGTGTTCGCCACCTTCCCTCACCTTCTTTTCTTACGTAATTCGAGAGAAGCTCGTCTTCATCGGGTGTCCATGGCCCTCTCTTCACCTCTGCTTTACTACTGTATGGCTTCATCTTGCTTGTCGTCCTTTATCGACAAGGTTGGTTCTCTCTCTCTCTCTCTCATGTATATATAGCCCCGTAGAGAAAAGATGGTGAAGATAGAAAAGTAGGGGACCACTTCTCTAAGCGAAACACTAGCCTCTTGATCCGACGGTTGAGATACTTGGAATTTTCAAGAAAACAAAAAAGTAACCTTAGAAATGTAATTTTGCTCCCTGGAAATATGTACTAATTAATCTCATGGAAATCTTAATCTATAATGTTAAGAGAGATTTATTGGGCATATCTATTGTTGCGATTTTATTAGAAAAATTTCCTTACTTTATCAGGTTAATTACTTGAACAAACCTTACTTTATGAATTAGGCTAACATGACTAACTTAGTAAGAATTCAAATCTTACTAAGGGTCATTAGGCCCACATGGATTGTCCAATTACCAATCCAACCCACAGCCTTCTAGATTTTATGGAAAAATCATATTCAAAAGAAAATTTAAAAAATTAAAACCTTTTTAAACTTGATCATAGGTATCGAAAATGGATGGCTACCAAACCCTCAAATTTAAAACTAAAATTCAACTCTGACAATATAACATTTTTTTCAATTTTGCTGTCATATTTATAACCCTGTAATTGATGAGGTTAGAATCCACTCCAAGGTATGTTAAGTAACAAATTAACCATATACATCAAAATTTTATGACATGAATCCAGACTCCAACTTTTGCTTGGTAAAGTAAGGTTTGGCGAGTAACAAACTTCATAAAGAAAGGCTCCGTTGTCTCTAATGTTAACTGTGTGTTTAATAGAGGATCTCAATCATAAGTTGAGACTTCAAAAATGCCTTTAGATAAAGATTTTTCTAACCTCAATCAACATAATCATTGGCATGTGAGATTCTTAGAAATCAATTCCTAGAGATACACATTTCATAGGGAGTCATTTCTCTTGGCATTTCCAAACATCCCAGCAGTCATGTTGTTGGAGAGTAGGTTAAGGCTAGAGTGATTTACCCAATAGACTTAAGTTTTGAACTTTTATTATAAAAACTCCCTTGGAGTTCTGACAACCCCAGGGAACCTTGCTTTATGAAGTTTGTTACTTACCAAACCTTACTTTATCAAGTTCGTTTTCAAGCAAACCTTGGAGTGGGGATCCATTTCAGGAATTTCAAATTTATGTGGTTAATTTATTACTTAACATACCTCGGAGTGGATTCTAACCACATCAATTTGTGAAATCTAAAAACATGATAAAAAAAAAAAATTTATAAAGTTAATTTTCACTATTGAATTTAATTTTGAATTAGGAATTTCAATAGCCATCCATTTTCAACATCTACACGTAAGCTTAAAAATATTTTTTTACGTTTTTTTAATTTTCTTTCAAATCTAAGTTTTTTCATGAAATATAGAAATCTGTTTTGTTAGATTGCTAATTTGATAATCCATGTGGGCCCAATGACCCTTAGTAAGATTTAAAATCATATCAAGTCAGTCATGGTGGTCGGATTCATAAAGTAAGGTTTGTGCAGGTAATAAACTTATGTAGTAAGGGAGTTTTTGTAATAAAATTGCAACAATAGGTCTGCCTCGTAAATGTCTCTTATTCTTTTGGTTTAGACAAAGACCCTTTAGGAAAGTCATCGAAAAGGATGGTTTGACACCTACAGGTTAGATAGAAAAGAAACTAAGGGACGAATCTATAGAAAATCTTTAGAATAATTATTTTATCTCACACCCTATCTCAAGTTTTAAACCATAATAACTAGGGGTGCAACTTGATTCGGTTTGAAGTCAAATTGGAACCAAACCAGCATAGGTCGGTTCCACTAAATAAGAATCAGAGCCAAATCAAATTCCATTGAAATCAAACCAACTCAAATCGAACTAAAGTCAATTTGGTTCGATTCAATTCTACGGATTGCCAATATTCTATAAATTGCAAGTAATATTTTTTAATAAAAAAACAAACAAATAATAAACATAAAATTTCATGCAATAATCACTAATCTTTCCATAAGAAATCATTACTTCATCCATAAAAATCCCTAATATACGTCCTAACTCCTAAAATAATTCATAATAATTATTATATACATATAGATTTATTTAGTTTTTGCACAGGGGTTCGGTTTTATACAAACTTGATCCAAGAACCAAACCAAATTGATCGGTTTTCCATTTTCGTAATCCGGAACTGAACCACAACTTATTCCAAACTGAACCAAATTTGAACCGGACCAAGTTGCACCCCTAATAATAACCCAGGCATGCGAGTGTAGTACTTTTTCCTAGCAGAAACTAGGGGATTTTCCAGAGTCAAGATAAGGTGACTCAACTGAAGTGTACCATGCTAGAACCATAAATTCTTTTCCCTAGGATACACAACTGCACATCCACGTAAAATATGTGTAGTTGTCTATCCCGAGAAAAAATTCTATGATTCTTGCACTTGCCACATCAGTGAGTTTTTGAGTCACCCTGTTAGGTTGAATTACAAAATTGGTGCTCTTTGAAAATTCATTGACACCTCTTTCATCTAGTTTAGAGAGCATAGATCAGATTAAAATATAGAATCATGATATTCTGACTTGAAAAATCTTACTTGATATGTACATAGTTGATGTGGCAAGTGCAAAGATCCATAGATCTTTTTCTTGGGGATACACAAGGAAAAAAGTCTATGGTTCAGTACTCTTGCCATGTGAACTAAATAGTATTTTTTTTAGGGTCATTTTTGTCATTAATCTAAAATATAAAATCAAAAAAGGAAATTATTTTGGTACTAACTTAAGAAATTTCAAAATAGAAAAACAATAAATTTGAATATAAAAAAATCACAATTGAATTTTGATTTTAAATTTGAGAGTTAAATGGTTAGCCCATTTTAAAAACCTTGGATCAAGTCCAAAGTTTATTTTATTCTTTTGCTATTGTTTTTTGAATCTGAATTACACCACGAAATCAAGAGGTTGTGGGCTCAACCACTCTTGCCTAGTTAGTCAGGCTGGCCTTACTGGTTATGATTTTTTCGGCTTATAAAGAAACTAGTCACATATGATGATCTTATCAATGGATCGGATTGAGGTCGATCTGGGGACTATTTAGATAATGATCCTTTCGGACTTAGTAATGATAAGATAGGAATTGATCGATTCATTGTCAGACCGGTTTTATCAAATCTTAGGTTCGTTGATCTAGAATCTGATAGGTTAAAATCAGATGCTCATCAAAATGTATCCTTTTCAGAAACAAAATAAAATTATCCACCCATTCCAAAATTTATCCTTTCAAAACGAATTGGTTTTGGTCGGATTCAATAACATCTAAAAAGGTTAGTCGAATGCATGATTTAGTTTTTTCTAAGGATCAATACGATTTTCCTAAGGATGGATATATCTTCTTGGGAATTCCTAAAAGTGTCTTTTCATCTCAACTTAATATTTGACCTCAGGAGATTTTTTTCTCAAAAAAAAAAAAAAAAAAAAGAGAGAGTTTATTCTGTTGTATTAATTTTCAGTAATTCTATTCGCACCTCAAATTTTACTTATTACATCCCAACTAAATTAAAATAAATATAAAGGGTGATAGTAGAATTCTCACACTTTAGCCTTGATATTTTTCTCTATTTAGTAGAAAGAAATTTAAGAAACGAAGAGGACAACATCGAAATTAAGTTGCCAGAGTTGATGATTCTCATTGGTTGATGTTCTCTTATGGATTACTGTTGGTAGTGGCATTTCTTTATCGTGTAAAATTTTTAGGGGAAATTATCCAAAAAAATAAAAATCTTGGGTAATATACATTTAGCAAAAATGTAACTATTTTATCAAAATTTCTATTAGGAACCCAAAATGCCACTTCTAGTGGCGTTTTTTTAATTTTTTAAATATAAAAGAGGCAGATTTACCAAAACATGCACCACATTTCGATTATTTACAAAACGGTAAACTGTAGCAATTAATTTCGAAAACGATAATTTATCATTTTTGGAATTAATTTTTTTTAACTTTTCGAAAATACCCTTTTCTAATTTTGACTGAAATTACATTTCAGCCCTCCTCCCCTCTTTCATAATTCTGTCTCTAGTTTCATTTTCCATTGAATAACTTCCGTAGAGGTCAAAGGAGTCAATTGAGGTATGCAACCTCCCTCTCCCTCCCTCTCTCTCTCTCTCTCTCTCTCTCTCTCTCTCTCCGTCGTGGAGATCGTAAAAATCTTGCAGGTTTCTCTCTCTCTCTGTCTGTTTCTGTTATGGAAATCGTGAGAAACTTGCAAGTTTTTCTATCTTTGTCTCACTCTGTTGTGGAAATGATGAGAACAGTTTCGATACAAGTCTCTCTCTATCTCTCTCCATTGTAGAGATCGTGATAAATTTAAATCGAAACTATTTATGTATGTGTTTTGGGGTATTTGAACCCTAGATTGTAAATTCAATTAGTTACAATCAGGATTTTGATTTTTTGAATATTTAGGATCGATGTAAATTAGGATTTTCATTTTTAGAATATTTAGGATTGATTTGGATTTGTTAGGTTTTCATGTTTACTGTTGAGTTTTTAGAGTTGTACTAGATTTTTAATGTTTAAAGAAATGCAATGATATTTTTTCATTATTTAGTTTTATTAAAATTCAATTATTGAAATTAATAGAATTTTGGATGATATATTTTATGATATTTTTCTCATGAGTTAGAACTATAATTGTTAGTGTCTTAGAGCTTGATTATCGTGTTGTATTTAATGTGTTCGATAGAATATGTACAATTTTTTCCATGTATTTTTATAGATTTCCCATTTGATCACAAATAATCTCACTCTTAGTATGAAAATACCATATGCAAGAAGAATTTAATAAATGGAAGAAAAAATGATTTCATTGATATGCTTTCACGATGGATAGATAGTAAACCTATTTGGCGGGTTTAAATACAGTGGTAAATGCAAAAATAAATATGTTGGACGTGATATTTCATTTAAAATATTAATCGACATGATGTATAAAGTCACTGCATGTGGTCTAGATAAGATTATTTTGAAGTTAAAATACTTGTATAGAATTAACCCTCAATTCATTGAGATAGATATAAAAAACAATACAAACGTTAAAAATATGTTCTTTGGAGTACTAGAAGATTCTCAAATCATATACGTTTTCATCATAAAATCTCGACGCCTTGTTGAAATGGAAAATGATACCAACCGTGTGCATGCACAGAATATGTTTGAAAATAGGTATGAGACATCATGAACTCGTATTTATTATAGTAAAATATTTATTTGTTGTGTTTTATTTGTGGTTGATACGAATGATTTACGGCTTTACACATGCAAAAGGGAAAAAACGTTAGAGCCAATTGTGGTCCCTTCGAAATTGTTGAAAATAAAAAGATGTGCAACTAGGTTCGTTTTTTCTTTAATTTTATTTTAAATTAAAAATTGATTATAGTCTAAGTTATATTAATGCAATTCATCTCTAATTATTCTTTCAATCCCATTTGCAAAGAAATGGTGAAGACAATCATATTTCAACAAATCCAACCAAGGGATGCAATGATATTAGATGAGTTCTAGATTCTTCACCTATTAGGTTAGCATATGAAACTACGCGTACGCTAGGGTGATTCAAACCTTAAAAAATCATATATATTTTTTTATTGATTTTTTATTATTCACATTGTCATATCTACAGTAAAGTTTGGAATTCAATTTATCCACTTGCGTATCGAAATGTTCTAGATTCAGATCCCCCCAATCTAGACCTACACATCGATATTTCAGGATGTTCAACCCCTATGTATGTCTATTCGTGTTACTTTCTTCAATTAATCCTCTTAAAAATATTTATAAATTTGGCACGTCTATGTTCAAGTACAATTTTCTTTTTACGATGAATTGTCTATTTGATGGTGTGGATGTTGATATGGATGAGGGTGTTTGCTCTCGTAAAAAAAAAAAAAAAACTTCTTTGAGAGCGTAATTCATCCGAAAAGAAAGTCTCGAAAAATAGTTCATGTAGTAGTTCCGACTCAAAAGAGGAATTTAGTTGCAGCGTAGACATGTGATTAGATTCTGACAAAGTGTCTGATGATGTTAAATTTGACAATATGTGGGAAAATAATTATAATAAAGGATACGATAACCCACATTTCGAGGATGAAGTTCTTGAGTTTTCTCTTGAAAATCGTTCTAGAGGACGGATGGAATTAAAAGTTGGAAATACTTATGATTAAAAAAAAATTTCAAGTAGCTTTGAGGGAGTGTGTGATGTTGTCAAACTTTTAGATTGAACCCATAAGGACTTGTCACACAGCGATCTCAGCCAAGTATGTTGTCCAAAGTTGTCCTTGACGCATTCATGGTACTAAACTTCACAGGATTTCAATTTTTGAAATAAAAAAGTTAATCTCTAATCATATGTGTGCATTACCAACACGTGGTCGTGACCATAGGTAGGCCAGTAGTCGTTGGATTGCAATTCGAGTGAAGGTGACTTTGAAGGAATACCCTAATATGACACCTACCCAAATTATCACATACTTTAAAAAATACTTTGGTGCTACAATTTTGTATTGTAAGGTGTGAAGGGCAAAAGAATTTGCTATATCAGAGTTGGTTGGTTCATAGGACGTGTCATATCATATATTACCATCATATTGTGTAGAGTTAATACGTGTTGATCTTGATGCCGTCACTGTACTTGTATGTAGAAATGAAGATATGTTTGCGAGATTTTTTTAAAATTTTGGTGCTTGTATTAAGAGTTACAGAAATAACATAAGAGGCATTATATCGATTGATGCAGCCCACTTAAAAGGTAATTACCGTGGCCAACTCTTAGTTGCAACTGACTTAGATGGTAATAACAAGGTCTTCCTAATAGCCTTTGTAGTCATCGAGAGTGAAAATACTGATTCGTGGTCATGATTTTTTCGAATCCTCAGAGATAGAGTTATTGGAATTGAAAATCGGTTCATATTGATATCTGATCGTCACCCAAGCATTCTAAATAGTATCTCTCTTGTACTTTCTTACGTCATCCATGGGTTTTGTTTGAGACACCTATGTGATAATTTTGTACGTGAGTTTAAGGACAACGTCGCCAAATAGAAGATTTGGATAATGGGAAAGATATATAGCATTCTAGCATTTGAACATGAGATGCTTAGATTACACGATACTCAACCCAAATATTATAAATGGTTAAGTACCATCGATCAGAAAAAATTGACTAGAGCTTACTTTCCCACCAATCGATATTGTATGATGATGACGAAAATATCTGAATGTATAAACAAGGTTCTAAAGTTAGAAATGGAACTTTCGATTATAGTTCTTATTCATGCAACATATATTAAGTTGTCTAAGTATGTAAAATCCTGAGTTTTTGATTCGTATCTTGAGAAAAAATAAATAATGAAATTTTGAGAAAATCCTGAAAGTGGGACTTAGGGGTAAAACTTTAAGATGTTTTTGATCATTTTTAATGAAATCTGACTTTACTATTGGATTCAAAATGATCGAAAAATATATTTTAGCCTGTAAGCATGTTAAAATGCGAGTCTGAACAAAAAAATACAAAATTCTCAATAACCGAGTCGGATCAGGCTAAAATAAAGATTTTTTGCTAGAACAAGACTTTTTAAAATTTGATCATATCATTGAATTCATAACGAGAAATTATATACAATGAACTATTCATTTGTCATTTTTGGAGCACAAAAAGTACAATTATCGTCAAAAACGAAAACGACGTCAATTTTAGGGTCCCATCGGGCAAAAAATGTAAATTTTTGTTAGAGAATGAATTTATAGAAATTGACTACACCATTAGATCTAGAACGAAAAATTAGATAAAATAGAGATTCATTCGTCACTTTTGGAGTCCGGACGGTCAAGTTATTGTCGATCAAAATAATAGGCAAAATATCGATTTCGTCCCACGACTTTATATAAATAAAATTTTTAATTTTTTTTATTCATCATCATCCTCATGCGTCCAAAAACCAGCAAAGTTTTTTTATTTAAAATTTTTTTTTCTCCCAATTTTTCAGCTCCGATTCGTTGCGAACGGTCCGTCTTCAACCTTCGATGCAGAAGAGAAAATTGTTCGTAGCCTCGTTCTCTACAAAACCCACCCAATTTCTTTTCGTTTTCTTTTCTTTTTTATTTTGTATCGTCAAAAAAATAGTCGTATATATATAGGGGGGTTTCGTAAATTTGAACTCAGATTTCATCCGTTTCGAGATCAAACCGTCCTCTGAATCAGAAGGGAAAAATGACGACGGCGTCGAGATCTTCGAAATCACCAGGCTAGATTCAAAAATTAGTCATCTCAAAATTCAAACCTCCTCAATTTCCGTGCCGATTTCCTCGAGAGGTGATGTCTGCATTTTACATTGTTGTGTTGTATGTAGGTTGGTGAACGGATATCCAAGGATAATGTTACTGGTTGCATGTTTATTTACTTTCTGTTAACGCGAGTTACTGTTTATTTTTTCGTTCTGTTATTTATTTTAGTCTGGGTGGTTATAATTGCATGGTAGGAAACTGGATATCCATTTTCAACCTTGTATTGTTAATTTCTCTTTTGTTTTCAAATGATAATATATATATATATATATATATATATATATATATATATATATATATATATATATATATATGTAGCTATTTTGTGAGCTATTAAAGAGTCTATGAATGCTTGAAGGGATAATGCGTCATATCATCCGGAGTGATGTACTATCCTGGGATGTACGGTAAGGACTACCAAGCTCATACGTGGTATGGGACACGTATGAGAATGGAGTCACAATTAAAATCCGGGTTTATTCCTCTATCTCTTTATCAGTGAACTTGTAATATAAAGGTAGTCAGTCGTACACGAATGATTTGTTTATTTGAGAATTACATGCACGCCTGATAGGTATAGACAAAGATGATTAGTTAGTGATTGCTAACAATCTATAGTAGTCGAACATTCTAACACATCGAAAAGAGACCCATTGCTTACAATCACATCAAAGGACAAGCCTGAGCCAAATAAATTGTCTCACAAGTGTGTTAAACAACGATCAGCCACAAAATCAGGAACTACTACTTTATTATGAAACATCATGTCCCGATTGGGGGCGATCCAGTCGTGAATCCTAACTCTCTAATTCCACTACTTCACCATTGTGTATTATGTATCTGTTGCCTTATTTTGACATATAAAATGAAATGCATGTTTAATGTTTTCATTTAGTCAATTAGATTTGTATAGAAAAAAAATATTATAGTGAGTATTACTGATGATGTAATGTGAGTTTTAAAATATTTAGTTGCTCATCCCTGGTTATATGTACCAGTTAATCGTAGTTTCTTTTGTAAAACTTCACATATGTTGAAATGATTTTGTATGTTTATTCGTTCATGTTAGGAGAGGTTATTGGTAGAAATTGGTTACTTCCCTAATGGGTAACCATTGTTACTCACCATTTCCTTCTCTATGATTTTAGTTTTAGATTTAGAGCTTGGCGAGGCAGGTATAGAGCACGAGTGAGGAGCATCTGGTGGGTCAGATAAATAATCAGAGTTTGTCACCTAGTGAGTATTGAGGCTATACCTCCTAGTGGTATAAATTTGTCCAAGAGTATTATAGATGTTGTATTGAGCGTTAGGACTTTTGTTAGAGTAAGAAATATTTGTATAATATTGTATTTTGATTTCCTTTCCACACTTTGATTTTCGTACGTTATTAGATGTATATAAGCTTCTGCTAGTATTATATTTTGTATGTATATATATATAGGATGATGTATATCGATTATCAGGTGCAGGTTGATCGTCTTGAAATGCTAACATAAACAGAGGAGATTATGCCGAAATTTTGAGGCACCACCTACTGCCTTAAGATTTGACATGGGACTTTGTGTTAGTGTTAGGCGGGCCGCCACAAAGTATTTCTTTTGGCGGACTGAAGAATGCAAAATATTCAAGGATTAGTTGACTCTTTTTACTCCGCGTGAAATTAAGAGATTTGAATTCCATCAAATTATGTGGATGTTCGTCAAATTAGAACACATATTTATAAGGTTGGTGTACTTAAAAATAACTATGTTGTCGATCTAGGAAAGTTGAGTTGTACTTGTTGTTGTTATGACCAGTTTGGTCTTCTATGTTTTCATGCCATTTCTACCATCAAGCAAGGAAAATGCCACTTTATGATTTCTCAAAGGATTGGTTCACAATTGATCAATATCGAGAAACATACAAGGATTCCATCAATCCCATAGTTGATGAAAAGTTAATGGATTGTTAGATGTGATGATGTGATCGTATCCCTTCTACATGTCCTAATTCAGCCCGGTAGGCCAAAGAAAAATATGTTCAAAAGCTAGTCCGAGAAGCATTTATATTATCGATGTAGAAATTGTGGACGTCGTGGCCGCAATTGTAGAAGATGTGTGTAACCTCATGCTTCATAATAGTGGTTGACTTTTACTCAAAAAATAGCTATGAATATTTTTGTACAATTATATTACATTATTCTTATCATCTGTATAAAATACATTCTGATATAATATTAAAAGGATCCTTCTGACATTGTATAAAAGACATTCTGATATAATGTCAAAAGGATCCTTCTAACATTATATCAGAATAATTGTAGTAAAATATCCATATGATGAAATGTACAAAGAGATATTTTTGAGAATAATGATCATTTTATTTTACTTGAGGTGTTTATATGAATCATTTTGATAAAATTAGTTGTTTTTTATGAATTCAATGTCAACAAGATCTTTTTGACATTTTATTTATTCATTGTATTTACTTGTCCATAGGATCAAATATTTAAGAATTTCTAAATGGCTGAACATCTATTTATTTTCAGTCAATGAACATGTTTAGACAAATTTATATGTTTTTTGATCAATGAACATGTCTAAATAATCACTTAGATATATGATTTTGATTTATTTTGTTAAATTATGAAGATGTTTAGACAATCAATTAAATTATATTGTTTCATAATTTTGTTATAGTATGAAAAATCACTTGTAGGTGTTTTGCAAATATAAACTTATTACTATGTCTATGCTTATTTTGATGGCTTAAATTTGGAACATTATTGTGTAGATATATTTTGATGGCTAAATACCATATCGTGATCATTGGACGTAAGCCAAGTATTTACTCTACTTGGGAAGAGTGTCACAGGTATGTCGATGGCTATCTTGGAGCATGTTATAAGTCATTTAATACTTTAGAAGATGTTGAAAAACACTTTCTTAATAATCAAGTTCGTTGTGCTTGTCTGAATCAAAAGAAAAATGACAAGTTGGAGGCTTGTGGGATGTCTTGTGTTTTGATTGGTATTAGTGTAGGCACCCCATTTTTGCACTCGCCTGATTAATCAACTCGTCAACCCGATCACAACGCTTCCCAATGATGGATGTTTATTTCAATACTTTATTTTGTTACTAGATATGTTTCAGAAATCCGGATGAGGTATCTCGAACTAACAAAACTTTAGAAACCACGCTACGCTAGGAAAATACAACCCTAGAAACATAGAAATCATCATCTTGCAGACCAAAAAGAAGCTTCACTATAAAAATCACTAAAAATGACTAAATTACCAAAATACCTCTAACATCAAAACAATCCTAGGACCTACGTTATGATTAGGAAAACTCATTCAAACACATAAAATAACAAATCAAAACCAAATAAATCATTTTACCAATTTTCACAGAATTCGATAAAATTACTAAAATGCCCCTCATAAAGTTCATGATCATTTCATACAAAAAAACATCATAAATGACAAAAACCAACATTCCCATTAAATTCCTTATGAAAAACTGATTCCAAAACATCCTGGAACATTGAAAAATGACTTAAAACGTAAAAAATCATCTCCGAGGGCAAAACGATAATTTTACAATTTTAATAATTAAAAATTTTGAAATTAATAAATAAATCATTAAATAATGTAAAGTGAAACATTAATAAAATTAATTTAAAAATTTTAACCAAAAAAATTGATTAATCAGGCTTTCAGGCAAAATTGTTGATGGTTGCCAGGATATTTATTCAAGGACCCCTCCATCTAGGGGCCCAAAGAATTAAAGATATAATAAAAGGGGGTTCTCCAAAAATTAAAGTCAATCAAGACTAAAGTCAATCACGTAAGGCTAAATTCAAGATATTAAAAGTCAACCAAGAAAGACTAAAGTCAAAGTATTAAAGTCAATCTTATAAGACTAAAGTCAACCCTAAATCAAAACCCTAATCTAAACTAATCAAGTCAATCTCATAAGATTAAAGTCAAAATCCTAAATCAAAATCCTAATCTAAAATAATCAAGTCAATCTCATAAGACTAAAGTCAAAACCCTAAATTAAAACCTTAAAGACTAAGTCAATCTCATAAGACCAAAGTCAAAACCCTAATTAAAACCCTAAAAGAAACCCTAATCAAACCTTAATTCTTCTAAAAAACTTTATAAATAGGAGCCTTCACACCCTATTTTCGTATCAAAGAAAAAACCCTAAAAAAAGTAGGTCAAGAAATCTCGACAACCTTCCCAAAACCCTAATTTTGAAGTCCCAACTCCTTACCTAACACCCATACTTCGATTTTAGCCTGAAAAACACCTAGAAGCCCTTCAAAAACACCCCAAAATTGATAACAAAATTCGAAGAATCCAGATCTAAAGAAGAGATACCTTGCCTCGGAGATCCGAAATCAGATCCAGAGACAGAACGAAGTAAGGAGTACGGTACAAGAAGCAGTTTTATCAAATCTGAGAGAATAAAATCGTTGCGTTCGAAGGTAAAATCTCTTTTATTTTTTTATCTAGATTTTTGTTAGCAATGTAGTCTTATTTGGGATAAGTAGAGACCGGCATTAGCTGGGCGGGGTTGGTGCCTAACACCTTCCAACCCCGTAATGTGATCCCCGGATTCAGTTTTTCTTTAGTAGATTAGTTTCTTTATCCGTTTAGAGTTAGTATTCGGTTCCTAGACTATAATAATTAGGTGGTGACTCCCAAACCTCAAGGGTCAAAAGCGGATCCGCGCACCCCGTGGATCGAGGGTGCTTTCAATTAGTCGTTATGTTGTTAGGTTTTATGTAATATGATATTATTTTGCATAGACTTCTTTTGCAAATGATGTTATTAAGAACAAACATTTTTAACATTGTAATTGATCTATGACAACTCCTTATTGTTTAAAATGGTTGTAAACAATATAAGTAGATGTCTTATCCTCAAAAAAGTAAAATAATATTCAGTGAGGTCCTCTATAAAATGTTATTTATAGAAAAAAAAATTAAATGATGATACGACCACCTCTATTTTACATAATTCTTGAGTTACTAGAAGAGATCTTTATATCTATAAACTATATTACATTATCTAAAAAGTGATTTGTGTCCCCTCTTCCATTCTTTCATTGATATGACATTGTCATATACCTTTCATAATTAAATAAACTTGAATTTAAATTGGAGTTTTAGGTTTGCATTGTCACTATCACCTTATTAGCAAGGATAAATAATACGTAATTACAATAGTTGAAGTGGGCTATATTAATAAACTCCATCTCCTTGGTTGGGTCGTGTTAGTGAAAATATAATTAAAAAGTACTCAATCATTTTTATTAATAAAAATAAAAACATTCTGATCCCATTCTTTAACATATTTATATCACACTCATACATCTTCCTACAAACATACTAGGGACTACTATCTTGATTAATGTCGTCTTCCATATAATATGGAGAATGAATATTGTTACTGTCTAATACCTCATCTATGAAATCAAAGTTCATATTTGGATGTTTCGCATAATCAGATCCTAGAATTTGTTGTCTACTTTTTCGGATAAATATTCGTCTATTTTCATCGTACATTCTATTAAGGGCACTTTTGTATTAGTCTGGGTTCTCCCTATTCATATATTCTCCTATCATTTTCGGAATAAATATGCATAGACTTCTCATCATACGCCTTAGTTTCTTACCATCATTGAGTAAATCTTTCCATAACGTATTTTTCCTAGCCTTCTCATTATTATCGTTTGATTTGATAAGTTTCGAGTACATTTTAGGCTCGTAATAATCAAGTTTGAACTCATCAACCTCATCTGATTGCACATTTGCCATATTAGAACTTATTTTTCTTTGTAAAAATAACTTTGAAGGTATTGATATTTTTTGGGTAAAAACACCTTTCTATTTATAGAATCTTAGGCTCGTTTATTGTGAAGTGTAATTTTATTCTATACATGAAAAATATTTAAAATAAGACATAATGACTTGACTTGACATTTGTGACACATTGATTATTTTGTCAACTTTCGTGAATTTTTTTTTCAAAAGATCTGTGGAAATCTGAGTGAGTAAATGACTTGACTTGACATTTGTGACATATTGATTATTTTGTCAACTTTCGTAAAAAAAATTTTCCAAAAGATCTGTGTAAATCTGAGTGAGTAAATGACTTGATTTGACATCTGTGACACATTGATTCTTTTGTAAAATTTTGAGAAATTTTTTTCCCAAAGATCTGTGTAAATCTAAGTGAGTTAATGATTTGACTTGACATCTATGACACATTAATTCTTTTGTAAATTTTTTAGAGATATTTTTTCAAAGATCTATGTAAATTTGAGTGAATGACTTGACTTAACATCTTTAACACATTGATACTTTTGTAAATTCTCGAAAAAAAAATATTTTCAAATATTTATGTAAATCTAAGTGAATGGCTTGACTTGACATCTGTGATACATTGATTTAGTCATCTGAAATTTGTGAAATTTTGTATAAAATTTGAATAAATAGGTGTGATAAAACATGTAAGCTCTCATAAAAAAATCCAATGTCACAAGTATCCTTTTAATATTGAATTTATAAAAAAAATTTTAATTTATAATATCAAAAGGATTTATATAAACATCTCAGTTACAATAAAAAGACGATTCCTTTGTATATTTCGATATATTTTTTAGTCTCTTCGGGATATTTTGTCCTAGAACATTGGTTCCTGCAAATTTGTATCAAGTCGACCCGTCATTTGTACCTAAACCATCTGTATCTAAACATAATATAATATGACAAGAATGTTATAATTAGAATACGTTAGGGATATTCAACATATGTACAAATATTAAATATATTGAAATAAATAATAAAATTGACACTCGTTTATATTTGTACCGATGTATGTACATCAAAAATAAAAAGATTAATTTATCTTTACGTTTGGTAGAACCTATTTAGTTCAGTTGCAGTCTTTTAGATTGGTGTTGAATTACAAAAAAAAAAAAAAAAAAAAAAACTACTTATAGAAAAAGGAGTACTATGCGCACTTGATCCTATAGAGACTTGAATACAATGAAAATATTCAATATCAAAAGGTTCCTTCTGACATTAAATCTGAATGTATTTTATTCAATGTCAGAAAGAGCTTGTTGACATTAAATCTGAAGTATTTTATTCAATGTTCAATTGTGTTGTTTGAGATTCAAGTCTTTTGTGGGATATCATCTTTTGAATTACTAATTATTTTCTATTAAACATTGATTACAATCCAAAAGCTCAGAACATGATATTTTAATGTATGGTTAAGTAGTTGATATTGATATTGGAAAGTGAATATCAATATGAAGGTATTGCTTGGTACACTTAGAGATTCAAATGAAATACTTTGTATATCTTCAAGTTTGAATGTAAACTTGAACGCACTTTATACGACTCGATTATTTATTGTAATAGCAGGTTCCAAAATAGACAAATTTGAAAATTTATTTTATTTTCGAAAGCAAGAAACAAGGAGACTAGGGATATATAGATGCATTCTAAAAGGTTAATATCGGAATATGTGCATTCTAAAGGGTGTTCTCTTATCCTCTAATCAAGTACCTAAGTTACCAATATAATATGAAACGGATGAGTGGTGTTATTGTAGTTATCTTGTTTTGATAGTTATTATAATAATATTTTATATGTATATTAATCTACACATAGTTGTTTTAAGATTTGTAATAGATGGTAAAAATAGTCCCTAGTTAAGTCCATTTAAAGGATTGGGTTAGACTGATCAATATTATTATGTTGTTCTCTATCATTAGCTCTTAAATTTTTCTTGTATTTTCTGTGTATTTTATCTTTTTGAAATTTGCACATGTTTATTATTATATATATTGGATAGTAAAGAGGGGTAAACTAGTCATCCTCATTTTGTTAAATGTCTACCCGATGGGTGAACTGTTGATTTTCAGTAGCAGAAGTATGACATCCTCTCTTATTATAAAAAAATGTGTTATCCACCAAGTACGAGTTTAAAAATGGTATCAATTTTTGACAACTCTACACATGAAAGAGCCTTTGAATCTATTAAACTCTAGGAAGAAGACCTAACAATAAGGAAGATATTGAGTTTGACAATTTCTCAAGTTATGTGGGGGTGCCCATAGGCTATTTTAAAATTTCTAAGAACTTGTGGGATAATTTGAGTCCAACTCGTTAGTAGGGAAAGTTGGTATATATTTAAATATTGAATAACTTTATTTATTCAATCCCATATCTCTCCTTCTATGCTTTGTAGAAGTCTGTAAATGTTGAGGGAAAAATTATTAAAAAATCTTTGGAAGGCCTTTCAATGTTTTCGAAAAATTATGTCCACTTAAACTTTTATTGCCAAATTTTAAAAGAGACAAGAGTTCTTTCATTTTTATTTTTTCTGGATTAACTTCAAGCGAAGATACTTAAAGATAATGCCTACATAAAACTAATAGTACATTATTGCTGTTAATATGGTACATTAGTTTAGAATCCTTAAAACCAGATTAAAATCCTTGTACAAGTTAAAAATTAAAAACCGTATAAATCAATGTGTCACATGAAATTACTTTCTTAAACCAACTTCATACCATCAAAAGAATGGTGCATTATTGCTACTAGAAATTTAAAACTTCCAAGACTCAATTTGTAGTATTTGATGATAACCATGTTAGGCAAGTCACACACAATGACAAAATTTGAACCTCCTAAATAAACGGCAATGCCTGCAAGTTAATCCCCAAAGGTAGAATGTTCCACATTCCAAAAGAGACCCAAAAATACAATCATTTATAGTTTGATAAATAAAAAGCACATAGAGAATAACATTACATATTTCTTTTCTTCATTAAAGGCAATATATTTGTCCATCTACCCTACAATTCATTAAAAGCAGTAATCATTATATTATCCACCATTGTACAACCAATCATCATATTATCCACCCATATGACTTTCACCAATTAATAAATAATATTAAGAACACTAAAGACCTCTTTAAAAAATATAGTATAAGAAGATTGTATTAAATAAACAACTACAGGTGCATGAATTCACTCATATTTGATCCAATGTAGAAGTAGAAACAAAAGTTAAATATGAAAATTGAAGTTGAGCATCCACATAGTACAAATTTGCATCAAATAATCAAAGAAGATGAGTTAGTTCACTTATAAAAATAAAAAAAATTAATAAGACGAGTAAGTTCTAACAATTGAGATTTTACACTATTTCATGTACTTATCAAATCATGTATTTCAGTCAATGTCAGAAAGAGCTTTTTGACATTAGATTAGAAGTATTTTATTCAATGTCAAAAGGCTCTTTCTGACATCTTTCTGACATTAGATCAGCAGTACTTTAGTCAATGTCAGAAAAAACTATTTAACATTATATCAGAAAGTATTTTATTCAATGTCAAAAGAATTCTTCTGACATTAGATCAGAAGTATATTAGTCAATGTCAAAAAGAGCTTTTTGACATTAGATCAAAAGTATTTTATTCAATATCAAAAGGTTCCTTATGATATTAGATCAGAAGTATTTTAGCCAATCTTAGAAAGAACTTTTTAATATTATATCAGAAAATATTTTAGCACAACCATTCTATTAGCCATCCATACAACCATCCACATAGCCATCCTGTTGACCATCCACATATGCATCCTCTAGGTCATCTTATCATCCATCATCTACAAAGTTAGCATCATAGCCATCTTATTAGTTATTTTGTAGGCCATCTTACCAGCCATCATCTCTGTCATCCTCATAATTATCCTAGAACTTCATCCACACAGTCATCCTCTAGGCCATCCTATCATCCATTATCTAGAAAGCCATCGTAGCCACCATCCACACAATCATCCCCCTTACAGCCATCCTATTAGCCATCCTGTAGGCCATCCTTACAGCCGTCCTAACCACTATCCACATAGCCATCTTGTAGGCCATCCTATCAGCCACATTCTTTGCCATCCTCACAGCCACACTCTCTGTCATCCTCGTAGCCATCTTATCAGCCATCTTCACAACCCCACTCCTTGTCATCTTCACAACCATCTTATCAGCCATCCTATCAACCATTCATATCGACCATCCACACAACTATCCTATCAGTCATCCTCACAACCGCACTCTCTGCCATCTACATAGCCATCTACACAACCATCCTATAAGCCATCTCACAGCCATCCTATTAGCCATCTACACAGCCATCCTATCAGCCATCCTATCGACTATCCACACAGTTATTCTATTGGCCATCTACATAGCTATCTATACAGACATCCTCTAAGTCATCCTCATAGTCATCTTAGCCACCATCCTATTAGCCATCTACACAACTATCTGTAGACACCCCATTTTTGCATCCGCCTGATTAATCAACTCGTCAACCCGATCGCAATGATTCCTAATGATGGATGTGTATTCCATTGTTTTATTTTATTACCAGATGTGTTTTAGAAATCCGGATGAGGTATCTCGAATTAACAAAACCTTAGAAACCACGCTACGCTAGGAAAATACGAACCCAGAAACATAGAAATCATCATCTTGTAGACCAAAAAGAAGCTTCACGATAAAAATCACTAAAAATGATTAAATTACCAAAATACCCCTAACCTCAAAATGACCCTAGAGCCTACGTTACGATTAGGAAAACTCCCTCGAACACATAAAATAACAAATCGAAACCAAATAAATCATTTCGCCAATTTTAACAGAATTTGATAAAATTACGAAAATACCCCTCATAAAGTTCACAATCATTTCACATAAAATTTTTCATAAATGACACAAACCAACATTCGCATTGAATTCCTTACGAAAAATCGATTCTAAAACATCCTAGAACATTAAAAACCGACTTGAAACGTGAAAAGTCCTCTCCGGGGGCAAAACGGTAATTTCATAATTTTCATAATTAAAAAATTCGAAATTAATAAATAAAATATTAAATAATTAAAGTGAAACATTAATGAAATTAATTTAAAATTTTGAACCTAAAAAATCGATTAATCGGACTCTCAAGCAAAATTGTTGAGGGTTCGTGGGATATTTCTTTAAGGACCCCTCCATTTGGGGGTCCAAAGAATTAAAGATATTTTAGAGGGGGGTTCTCCAAAAATTAAAAGTAAATCAAGCAAGACTGAAGTCAAGGTATTAAAGTCAATCAAGTGAGACTGAAGTCAAAATTAAAGTCAATTAAGCAAGACTAAAGTCAAGATATTAAAAGTCAATCAATTAAGACTGAAGTCAAAACAATAAAAGTCAATCAAATAAGACCAAAAGTCATAATAGAATTATAATTGATTAATAACTCTATCTAATAGAGTTCTAACTTAAAAACAATTCTACCTAAAACAATTTGAATTAAAACACAATTCTACCTAAAACAATTCTAATTAAAACACAATTCTACCTAAAACAAGTCAAACTAAAACACAACTCTAATTAAAAGATCTTTAATTAAACACTAACTCTATCCAAATCAACCCCTAAAAACATCTATAAATAGAGGTGCTCACACCCTATTTTCGTATCAAATTATAAACCCTAAGAGAAGTAGGTCTAGAAGCTCCCCTAGCCCCCCATAAACCCTAGTTTTGGAGCCCCAACTCCTTAACTAACATCCCTCCTTCAATTTTAGTCTAGAAAACACCCAAAAGCCTTCTAAAAACACCCCCAAATCCGCAACGAACTTGAAGAGTTCAGATTCAAAAACAATGAGATACCTTGCCTCGGAGATCCGAAGTCAAATCCGGAAGCAGAACGAAGCAAGGGAGCACGGTACAAGGAGCTCTTTTTGTCAGATCTGAGGGAACCAAGTCCTTGCCATCGGAAAGGTAAATTTTTATTTTTATTTATTTTTTATCTAGGTTTTAGCAATGTAATTTACTCGGGAAGTTAGTAGAGACCGGCTTTGGCCGGGCGGGGTTGGTGCCTAACACCTTCCAACCCCGTAACTTGATCCCCGAATTCAGATTTTTTTATGGTAGATTAGTTCCTTTTATCTATGTTAGAGTCAGTTTGGTTCCTAGACCACAATAACTAGATGGCGACTCCCAAACCTCAAGGGTCAAAAGCGGATCCGCGCACCCCGCGGATCGAGGGCGCTTTCACTATCTACACAGCTATCCTAGCCACTTTCCTATCATCCATCCACACAGCCATTCTATTGGCCATCCACATAGCCATCCTCTAGGTAATCCTCACAGCCATCCTAGCCAACATCCTATTAGTCATCTACACAACCATCCTATCGGCTATCTACACAGTCATTATATTGGCCATCCACACAACTATCTTTATTGGCCATCCACATAGCTATCTACACAGCCATTCTTTAGGCCATCCTAGCTACTATCCTATCATCCACCCACACAACGATCCACACAACTATCTACACAAGTTTTTTGATAGATTTATGATATTTTATTTTTAATTGGGGTCAAATTTAATTAAAAAAGATATTTATAATCAAATATACATATTTTTTTATGATAAGCTTTAGAAAAATATTCACGTTCATTAGAAATTTGAATAGATTTATTGAATACTGAAATAATGTTAGAAGACTCCTTTTGACGTTAGATCATAATGCTTTTTATACAATGTTTGAAGGCTCCTTCTAACATTAGATCAGAAGTATAAAATGTCAGAATGAGCCTTTTGACTTTAGATTAGAATGTAATCTCTTATTCTAACAGCCATCAAAAGTTGTGTTTTTTTTTATTATATAAAATTAGAACAGATAGGTCTACCAACAAATGTAATCTCTTATGCAAAATTTCAATGTTAGAAATATCCTTCTAACATTGATTTTATAAAAATAATTGACTTGCGGTGTAATGTTAGAACCTTTTGTATCTTGTGACAACTCTGCCAGTTATTTGTATCTCAAACATCTGAATTTACACACAGTATGGCAAGAATATTATAATTAGAAGACGTTAGTTATATTGCTTTAATATATGAATTTACAAGTATTTGAATGATTCCACCTTTCATAAATCAACATGGCATATTAAATTAGATTTTATATTTGTTTATCTGATGACAACTCAATTACTTGCTTACTGTCGTTTTGTTGATTCCTTTTCACTCTACCCAGTACTGCAGCACGAGTTTGAAATGACACATTATCTCTTTGTGCACTTTTGTTTCGTAATAGCAAGTCATCCGTTGAGATATTCCTAGGTTGACATGATACGGGAGTTTTTTGGATTTTTTGTTTCATTTTCCATATCACGAGGAGTACATAAAAAAAAGTTTTATATTTATAAAATACTTTAAAACAAGATTGTGAATATAAAACAATCAGATCGACTCACCTTCAATTCTTTTTTGAATGATATTATATAACGCTCGCCATCATCCTCTTGCACATCACTTGTAAGTCTTAAAAAGTTTAATTTAATACCAATGTATGTATATCAAAATTGAAACTCTTAATTTATCTTCACATTCGGTACACACAAAAAATACAAATTATTCCTATCAGTAGGATTCATATGCACACCTTATTACAATAAAATGATCAACATTTCTCATAAAGGATCCATTTGAAATATAACTATTAAATTATATGTCCCCAAAAACATCATTCTGACATGAGATTAGATTGTGTTTTATATAATGTTAGAAGAATCTATTCATATAAAAATACAAATTAAGCAAAATAGAATAAATCAAACTAACTTGTCCGACTTTTCCTACTCGCTTCTACTGGCTCTTTCCCTTTTTTGACTATTTCTTTCATTGCATTTTGAGCTTCATCATCGGCTAGCGGTGGAGATGGAGACCTTTTTTGTGGATAAAGAATTTTGTATACTTCCCTCTAACGCATCAACAAAGTCTCTGCTTCTTGGTTTGGCCCTAAGGAAATGGATTCCTTTACTAGACTCAACACTATATCTCTCATCACAACCTAACCCACATACCTATGCACTAATTAATATTGTAAAAATAAGTAAATAATAAGGCACAAGTTTGATTAAGATATGTAAAATCTGATCTATATATATGAAATTACCAATTTAATGATGTCTTCGGAGACCAACGTTCTATTAGATTGATTTTGTCGTTGTCATACCAGTCCAATGCGATTGTTTGGGTTCTGGATGATCGTATGTGATATATTGGCGAATCATCGCTAATACATTGATTCAGCATCCCATGGCATAGTTGTTTTATCACCCAAAACTTTTGAAGACAAAACATGTTTGGACCATTTCTGTCAATAATCCTTAATAAACTTGTACTCAATGCGGTAAGCGAGTACATTTAGGCCCTTTTTTCGTAGATAGGTCGTATTGGGTAGGGACGGATGGTTTGGACGTATCCAAACTATTGAAGACACCTTACTGGATGGTAAGGTTTTATGACGTTGTCCGGCCTCAGACAACCATCATAGAATGTGATTAGGTTTATTGGATAATATTTTTTATCCTCCTTATATGAGTCCTAGATCAGTTACGAAGCATATAAATTAGATTAAACATAATTACGAGCTCGTTATATTATAGAAAATGGGATACAATGCTTACGTCTTCTTTAATCATATCATCTATGGCTTGACGTAAATGTTGGAGTTCATAAGTAGAAACGTTATTTACAAAACTAGGCTTCCACCGCTTGATACGCAGGTTACCAACATGAAATTCGTCATTCAAATCCACTTGAAATTGTAGGAAATGTACATATATCTATGCCTACAAATGAAAATATAGACTTGTTATTACATATATGTCAAATTATAAGAAAATAAGATCTAATTTACTCATACCTGCAACAATGGAAAATATCCGACTATCTGTGTCACATCTTTTCTTGATGCGCATCCTAGTTATCTATACAAAATGGCAAGTACAGCTGTGCCCCAAGAGAAATCTTTCACGTTCTGAATATCCCGTAACAATGTAAGGTATCTCGCAAATACTTTATTCCCAATTTTATCAGTAAAAATTGTACACCCGAAAACATATAACAAGTACCCCCTAACAACACTGTCTAATTCTTGTGGGGTTGCAGTGTAACTGTACCTTTTAAAATTCTTAATTTGCTAATTCATAGAAATAATGTGGCCTCTATTAAGCTGCATTTCAGCCGCCACCTCTTCGAGTTGAAGATCTAAAGTCTCGACTACTAAATGTCTAGCCTCTATACTAACTAATGACCTCACAAAAATGGACTTCCCAATAATTGGAATACCCAATATATGGTCCACGTCATCTAAAGTAATCGTCATCTCATCGAATGGGAGATGAAATGTATTCATTTCAGGCTGCCATCGCTCAATAAAGGCGGTTAATAAAGTCTTATTCAGATATTGGTACTTGTACCTACCAAGATTTAACAGACTTGAAGCTTGAACTTTCTCTTGAAATGTAGGAGTTTTAATTTCAAAGTCCTAATCATCTAACTTCTTGGAATGATTAAATATCGTAAGAGCATCGCTTTCCTATAAATGATTACATGAAGAATATAAGAAAAATAATTTGCCTAATAACTAATTATATCAAATAATTGAAAAGCTAATGTAGAAGTTACTTGTGATTGTCAAATAAAAACGCTTTGTGCGTCTTAAAAGTTCTAAGTAATGAAGTATGGACAGGACCTGTGACGCCTTGCCAAACACTAACACAAATCCCAAGGCCACCTCGAAAATTCAGACATGGCTTTCCCTATTTATGTTAGCGTTCCACGGAACTCGAAAATATCGTAATCTAATATGCCACAAATTCTAACCATATATAAAGGCAACACGAAAGTAACAGCGGAAGACTGAAAATATCTAATACATGAGTATATCAGAGTGTGAAAGTTTAACAATATACAGGATTTCAAAAAGTACTCTCACTCTAACATAATCCTAACACTCAACTCCAAAATCTACATACATCTTGGACGAAACTGACATCTCTAAGGGGTGTAGCCCTAGTGCTCACCAAGTAATAGACTCTGATCGTCGATCTAACCAACCAGATACTCCTCATTTAACGACTCTACGCCTGCCTCGGTAACTGCAAGTGCTGAAACTAAAAAAAATAGGAAGGAAAGGGTGAGTAACGTTGGTTACCCAGTAAGTCCACGACCAATTCCTACTAATAACCTCTCCTAAACATGGTCGAGTAAGCATGCTGAACAGTTTAACATATGCAAAGTTTTACAAAAAAAAATACGATTAACTGGTACATATAGCCAGGGATGAACAGCTAAACAGTTTAAAAGTTTACATCACATCAATCATCGGTACTCATTATACATTTTTCATCTTATGAAAATATAGTTGACAACATTAAAATAGTAGGCATGCTTCTAAGTTTATACTTCGAAATATAACAATAGATACATAGTACAATTGTTGGAGTACTGGAATTATAGAGTTAGGATTCACGACTGGATCACTCCTAGTCGGGACATGATATTCCTCAATAACATCGTAGTTCTTGATTTTGTGGCTGGTTGCTATTTACCATGCTTGCGGGACCATTTATCCGGCTCAAGCTGGCCGTTTGACATGATCGTAAGCAATGGGTCTCTTTTCGCTGTGTCAGAATGTTCGACTACTACTAGATTGTCAATGATCACTGACTAATCATATTCGTCTATGCCTATCAGGCGTGCATGTAATTCCCAAAATAACACTCCACTCGTATACAACCACCTTTACAATACACGTTCACTAGTAAAGATAACAAAGGAATAGACCTGGATTCTAGTTGTGACTCCACTCTCATACACGTCCTATACCACGTATGAGCTTGGTGGTCCCTACCGTACATCCAAGGATAGTACATCCCTCCGGATGATGTGACGCACCATCTCTTCAGGCATTCACAGACCCTTTAATAGCTCACAAAATATTTACATATATATATATATATATATTATTTTTCATTTAAAATAAAAAAGAAATTAATAGAACAGGATTGATAATGGATATCCAGTTCCTACCATGCAACTGCTAAAATAAATAACAGTACTCGGAGCCTCTACGCCAACATAAATTTAAATAAACATGCAACCCTTTCATTAATAACCTGGATATCCTTTCACCAACCTACATACAACATACAATGTAAAATATAGACATCACCCCTCGGTATGATTTTGACATTTTACCGATTCATCCCTTTCCCATTCTACCGTGTTTTTACTTCTCGACTTTTCGAACAAAGTATTTATTTTTCAAGTTTGCAAAATCACTTTTATCATTCGATCAAAAACTATCAATTTTTATTAAAATGGGGTCTCAATAAGTATGCGAAAGCAAACTGCCAAAACTGGGAAAATCGGATAAAATTTGACTAAGTGTCGGAAACTCGATTTTTTTCAAAGTTGTCAAAAATGAAAAGGGATTTTTGTAAATGAATGCCCTTGATAACATGAGAAGAGCCATGTAGTTTTGTAACCTAATTCAAAGAAATGCAAAACATATCATGCGAATACTTAAAATATTCCCGTCGTGATGAAATTTTATTTATTTTTTTTCGCTTCGTTTGAAGGAGTTAAGGGGGTCATAAGTAGTTGTTTTGGCATGTTAAAAGTATGAGAAATCCAAAAAAAATATCATAAAAAAATTTTGGGCACTTTTTGGTTTTCACGGTAGCAATATGCCAAGACCTCGGCGGTTCACGGTAGCACCATCACTAGAGCACGGTGGCACCGTCAGAACGCTAAATTTTTACAAATTTTTCCATTTTTTCTTCATTTCTTCGATTTTTTCACTCGTTTTCGATTCTAATAACCCACCCGCGGATCCAATAATTAAATAACGATAAAATACATCAAATACCTTAGGTCTAGCATGAATTTTAAGCAATTACAACAACATTCTACGATTTTTAAAACACAACATAAGTTTTGAAACATCCCTAAATGTAATTTTCTGAAATCTATGGTTATTAATAAGAATCGAAAGTCCCTTACTCTTGGTTTGTGGTTGTCAATGGTGATGAATCAACACTAAGGATCAACATTTGACAGTTTGAAGTTTCGAAAGTGGTTGAGCTCGATTGCCAACGGTGTAGGTGTCGTGGAACCCTCTTTGTAGTGTTCTTCTCATTTCTAATAACAAACAATGACTCTCCTATGATTTGGATAAGGTTCCAAGTGGTTAAAAACAAACCCACTTGCTGATTTTTGTGGGAGAACCCAAGAGAACGAAAATGAAATAGAGATTGGATGGGGTAAGTACGTGGAGCTCGACAATGGTGATGACTTTGCCTTCTTCGTCGAGGTTCAACTCAGACTCACTTGCGATAGATCTTGATGGGAAGGGTTGAAACCCTAGGTTTGGAGAATGGGCTGATCTTTTGTGAGTTGGAAAGTAGAAAGTAAGTAAAAAAAATGAGTTGATTCTTTTTATAATAAAAGCTGAGGGCATTTTTGTATTTTTCCTTCGTTTACATTTTCGACAAAATCTTAACCATCTGAACTCGGAAATTGACATATGAGTACTCCATTTTGAATAATTTTTCGTTACGAACCTCATGATATGGTTAAAATTTTCTGATTCTTCCTCTATAAAAATTCACTATTTTGGGTCCCACTTATCACGAAGTTCGAGGATTTTATAACTTTTTCATCCAAACTCGAATTCGAACTTGCTTACAGGCTAAAGTATATATTTCAATCATTTTGAACTTAATGGAGAAGTTGGTTTTCGTTAAAAATGATTAGAATAGTATCCGAGTGTTTTACTCTAATTTTCTTCTTCGGTATTTTTCTCAAAATATCACCATTTGACTTCTTCGAGATACGAGTTGAAAATCGTGTTACAGGACCGTCGGGAATGGTTTCTTCGCTATGTTCATCGGCACAAGGTCCTGCTGCAACAGGACTTGAATATGTGTTCTCTTGGTTCTGACCATTCTGAGCATAAAAGAGCATAAATAAGATCAGAACTACTTCACCTTGAAGCCATTTACCGACATCAAGACTGTGTACTTTCACAAGTCAAATTTATACAAAAGTTTGTAGTTTTATAGATGACTCTAAATTTAATACATCAAATTAAGAAAGAAAATACCCAAAAACCAGTTTCAAAATAATTGTATGTTTAAAATATAATTTCTTTCCTTAGGTTCAACGACAGATAGAGAGAGAGAAAGTATGTGTGGCGCCCCGCCAAACGCTAATACAAATTCCCATGTCAGATCTCGAGGCACTAAGTGGTGCCTCAAAATTTTGGCATGGTTTCTTTTGTTTATGTTAGCATTCCAAGGCATTCAACCTGCACCTGATAAACGACATACATTATCCTACATATACACATATAAAATATAACACAAGCGGAAGCCTATATACATTTAATAACATACGATAGATCAGAGTGTGGAAGGATAACTAAAATACAGGATTATATAAATATTCCTCACTCTAACAAAAGTCCTAACACTCAAGAAAAAATCCATAAAACTACCGGGTTGAACTAACACTATTAGGGTGGTATAGTCCCAATACTCACCAGATGATGAACTCTGGTTGTCTATTTGACCTACCAAATGATTCTCACTCGTGCTCTATACCTGCCTCACCAATCTCTAAATTTAAAACTAAAAAAAATAGAGAAAGAAATGAGGAATAACAATGATTACCTAGTAGGGAAGCAAACAATTTTTGCTAATAACCTCTCTTAACATGAATGAATAAACATACTGAATCATTTTAAAATATGTAAAGTTTTATAGAAGAAACTATGATTAACTAGTACATATAGTCAGCAATGAGCTACTAAACATTTTAAAACTCACATTACATCAATTAACAATACGTACTATAACATTTTCTTTTTATACAAATCTAATTGACCAAATGAAAATATTAAACACGTATTTCATTTTATATATCAAAATAAGGTAACAAATACATAATACTCAATGGTGGAGTAGTGGAATTAGAGAGTTGGGATTCATGACTAGATCACTTTCAGTTGGAACATGATGTTTCATAATAAAATATTAGTTCCTAATTTTATGGCAGGTCGTTGTTTACCACACTTGTGGGACCATTTATCTAGTTCAGGCTGGCCGTTTGACGTGACCGTAAGCAATGGGTCTCTTTTCGATGTGTCAGAACATTTGACTATTATAGATTGTTAGTGATCACTGACTAATCATCTTTGTTTATGCCTATCAGGCATGCATGTGATTCCTAAATGTACAAACCATTTGTATACGACTACCTTTATATTACAAGTTCATTAGTAAAGATAGAGAGAAATAAATCTGGATTCTAGTTGTGACTCCACTCTCATATGTGTCCCATACCATGTGTGAGTTTGATGGTCCCTACCGTACATCCCAAAATAGTACACCACTCCGGATGATATGACGCACTATCCCTTCAGGCATTCACAAGCCCTTTAACAACTCACAAAATGGCTACATATTATATATATATGGGAAGGGATCAGCAAACAAATTTTGGGACAAAGATCCAAACAAATCTTCCCAACCGTCAGATGATTTGAGATCTAACGACGCAGATAAGTTATAAATCCACGTATTTTATAAAATTGATTCACTTAAAATTTTATAAAATTGCAACCTCCTCTCTGTATCTTCAAAACCAATTGATTCACTTAATCTTTTCTAAAAATTATATCTACCTCCCCGCATCTTCAAATACCCAAATCACATTCTTATTCTTCCTCCAACAGAAACCTCCTTTATGAAGCTAAAACATAAAAAATTCAAGCACCCAAACAAATTTGAGCCTATAGAATTGATTATGTCAAAATCCAATCATTCTAAAAGATCATGAAGAACACTGGTAATTTGTTAAAATTACAACTATTGATTTTAATTGAATCATTTAACTTGGATATATATGTCCGCCATTAATGGTGGACTGAAGATCCCACTCCCTCTTTCGATTCTTTCTCTTCTTTAGATTCAACTAGTGCTTCAAATCTTCTAGTTTAGAGGTTTGACAGAGTCCACCATTAATGGTGGATTGAACCAATATATTTGGTTTCCTAAGTGAGATGAAGAAAACGAAGTGAGATGAGGGTTTTTATTTTTCGGTTAAAGTTAAATTACCACAAAGATGGAGGGGTAAAGGTCGCCTGAGCCTTGCCGTCTTAACCCACGTTGCAAGAGCTGAAATTAACAGTGATTGGAGAGGAGAAAAAGATGGAGATGTTGAAGGTTAGGGTTAAAAGAGATACAAAGGTCTGAAATTTGGTTTTGGGGGTTCTTTTTACACTTGTGGACATCGAGGAGGTAGTTGTAATTGTTAGAAAGTCATTAGTAAATTAAAGAGCACGTGCTTTTGAATCAATTTCTATCGTTGGATCTCATTAAAATTTGTTATATCCAATGGCTGAAATTATTTGTATATATATTGGTTTCAGATTTTGGCTGCGGATCGCGACCCTATATATATATATATATATATATATTATTCTCATTTGAAAATAAAAAAGAAATTAACAAATATAAGGTTGAAAATAGATATCCAGTTTCTTACCATGCAACTGTGACTACTCGGCCTAAAATAAATAACATAATGGAAAAGTAAACAGCGCTTCGCGCTAACAGAAAGTAAATAAACATTCCACCAGTAACATTATCCCTGAATATTTGTTCACCAACCTACACACAACAAAACAATGTAAAATCCAGACATCACCCCTCGGGTGTGACTCTGACATTTTATCATTTCATACCATTTTTCTCTTTTTTCAATTTTTTCAATTTTTACAATTTTCAATCTCTCAAACAAAATATCTACTTTTTGATATTCAAACTCAATATGAGTTCACTGAATATTAAATCATTTTTCTAACTATGAAATATATTTTTTTAATAACATTGAAAAAATACAAAACTTAGATTAAAATGGGGTTTGAGTGGTGCACAAGACCCAATTGATAGAAATAACCCGATGAAATATCCTACTCACGTATAATTTGTTATAAAATACAATTAAACATATCAAATATACAAGTTCTAGCATGAATTTGAAATAATCAATTGAATTCTATACTTTTGGAAATACATCACAAATTTTTAATAAAATTCTAAATGCAATTTTCACAGTCTACGATTACTAATAGAAATTAAGAGTTCCTTGCAATCTCTGTGAGAGAAAATCGAAGTACGTGCTGAAATCGAGATGGACCAAATTTTGAGGCGGTTGATTTTGAATTTGACCTAGTAGTTTCGAAGATCTCGACACTATGGTCCTTTCTCCCTTCTACGACGAAGAACGGTTTGACCCCGAAACAGATAAAATCTGAAGTCGAAGTTACAAAATCCCTATATATATATATATATATATATATATATATATATATATATATATATATATATATATATATATATATATAGCTAATTTTTGATGATACGGGGTGAAAAGGTGAGAAAACGGAAGAAACTTGGATGGATTTTATAGAGAATGAGGTTGAAGACGTTTCTCCCTTCTACGTCGACAGTTGAAAACTTACTGTTTGAGACGAATCGAAGTTCAAAATTTTGAAGAAAAATGAAATTTTCGTTGGCTTGTTTTTGGACGTCTTTGTAAGATGAATAGTAAAATTTATTTAAAAATTTATTTATATAAATTTTTGGGAGGAAATCGGTATTTTATCTATTGTTTCGTTTGACGATAACTTGATCGTCCAGACTCCAAAAGTGACAAATAATTAATCTATTTCATCTAATACTTTATTTCAGATCTAATGGTATAGTCAATTTCTACAAATTCTATCTCTAACAAAAATTTACATTTCTGGCCCGATGTGACCTTAAAATTGACGTTGTTTTCATTTTTAACGATAATTCGAATTTTTGATCTCCAAAAATGAAAAATAAATAGTCTATGTTCAATAATTTTTTGTTACGAACCCAATGGTATGATCGAATCTTAATAATTTTTAATCTATCAAAAAGTCATTATTTTAACTTGATCTAATCCGACTCGATAATCGAAGATTTGTTAACTTTTCTATTTGGACTCGCATTTGAGTGTGCTTACAGGTTAAAGTATGTTTTTCGATAATTTTGAATCTAATGGTGAGGTCAAATTTCGTTAAAAATGATCAAAACAAAATCCTATAGTTTTACCCAAAGTCCCACTTTTAAGATTTTTTTCAAAATTCCACTATTTATTTTTTCTCGAGATACGAATTAAAAATTTGGAATTTTATAGATAGAGAGACTCACCTGTTTATATGTGATATTATTTTTGATTTCTCAACAAAATTTGAAAATCAAAGTTTGATTCTTTACAGTATGTTATAGAGTAAGTAAGTGAGAGTGAGTTATAGAGGATGACTGATTTTCAACATAAATAGAGAGATTATCATTCTCGAGAGGTATAGAAGGAGAAGGAGAAGGAGAAGGATATTAGGTTTCGTGAGTTCTGATGGAAGAAGCTGAAAGTGTTCACTTGAGTCGTTAGGATGAAACTTAACATGTGTTTTGTGAGGGGTGATGGGTTGGAGTCATATAGAGGAAAATTTTTACACATAGACGAATTTAGTCATAGATTTATCGAGATGCGTTGCGTGCTTAAATCTAGGCCCTTATTAAATTTAATAAATATTTTCATGATTAAAAATCATTATGGTCGAAATCACATTCCCCGCAAAATTTATAAACTACGTGTTTCAAGAAAAGAATAGGGATCAATTGGGGAAGAAAGAGGAAATGGTTCTTGTAAGCTTTCTGTTCTTCATATAGAGGATTGAAAAACTCGTGGTATTTTAAGATGATCATAAAGTTTCTAGGTGAATTAAAAAAAATCTCAAGATTCCACTACGATCCAAGTTCTGAAATAAGAACAAGAACTAAATTGTAGCCCATTGGGCCCACATGGACCGTGGTTCCTTGGTCACCTTAGCCAATGCAGTGGTATTGATGGAAAATTATTCGAGATTTATGCAGGATCTTAGCAAATACAAATACTTCGTACTAAGTGGGCTGGGGTTTGGAGGTAATTTTATTTAAGGAAGGTTTCCGAACCCTAGTTTCAGATCAACCTCTCTTCTTCTGTTATTCTATTGTTTTAGAGTTTTATTTTTTTAATTTCATTATTAGCTTCAAGATTGTAAGGAGCCACTGCTAGTTTCAGATCAAGATAAAAAAAAAAAGATAATTTTTCTTTCTCTCATCTCTCTTGTTTTTATATTTATTTTCTATGAAGCCGAATGATTGTTTTAATTAAAACTTGTATATTAACCCAGGTTGATTTATGTTCTTATGTGTTTCATTATTTATTAGTAATTATTAGAAATTATTTTAAATCGTAAGTTCTGATGGTTTAATCATAGATAAAGTCAAGTTAACTCATGCTTACTTTTCGATACTTTGAATTAGAATTTTAATATTTATTTATTTAAAAGGAAATACTCAATATTTGATTACTATTTATGTTAAATCAGATTCACTTTCTGATCAATGGGCATTAGCTTTGTTTGAGTAGATTGAGATAAAAATGATTAGATACTTGTTTTATTTAAGATAAATACTATAATGTATTTGACTGAGCTAACCTTCCTTTTATAGTTGATAAGACCATTTGTATTTAGTTTAAAATTATTCGTAAAATATTTTTGTTAATTTGTTAAATTCGAATCCCATTCGATTTTGAATTGAAAGAATCGTTGGATTAACGTTTTCTTTATGGGTTGATCCTTGCTAGCCAAGGTTTATTTTGTGTTCATTATTTTATCCTCAATCTAGTTTTAACAAATTGGCGTCACTGCCGGGAACATTGGTGTGATCCAATAACTTTTATCCAAAAATCCGATTTGATTTTCTGTATTGTTGAGCTTAAGATGATAGGATGGCTGTAAGGATGGCCGATAGGATGGCAAATAGGATGGTTGTATAAATGGCTGATGGGAAGGTTATGCGGATGGCTGATTGGAAGGCTTTGAGGATGGCTGTGCATATGGCTGATAGGATGGATCTAAGGATGATCGATAGGATGGTTGTGTGGATGGCTATGTAGATAGTTGATTTACAGACTGTGTCATTCTGGTTTAATGTCAAAATGAGCCTTCTAACAGTGTCTAAAAAATATTCTGATTTAATGTCAAAAAGATCCTTCTAACATTATATAAAAAATATTTTGATCTAATGTCAGAAGAAGTCTTTTGACATTGAATAAAATACATTTTGATCTAATGTTAAAAGGCTCCTTCTGACATTGTTTTAGTGTTCAATAAATCTATTCAAATTTCTATTGTATCACGAGCATTTTCCTAAAGCTTATCATAAAAAATATGTATATTTGATTATAAATATCTTGTTTAATTAAATTTTGCAACCAAATTTAAAAAAAAAAGATATCATAAATCTATCAAAAAATTTGTGTGTAAATAGTTCCGTGCAAATAGTTGTATGTATAGTTGTGAGGATGGTCGATAGGATGACTGTGTGGATGGCTGATAGGATGGCTGTGCTAATGGCTGTGCGAATGGCAATATAGATGGTTGATAAGATGATTGTGAGGGTGGTTGTGTAGATGGCTGATAGGATGGCTATGTGGATAGTTGATTTAGATAGCTGTGTAGATGGCTCATAGGATGATTGTGTAGATGGTTGATAGGAAAGTTGTAAGGATGGTTGTGTAGGTGGCTGATAAGATGCCTGTGTGAATAGTTGATTTATATATATGGTTGTGTAGATGGTTGTGACATTTTGATCTAATGTCACAAGGAGCCTTCTGACATTGTATAAAAAAACAATCTAATCTCATGTCAGAAGGAGCCTTCTGACATTGAATAAAATACATTTTGATCTAATGTCAAAAGGCTCTTTGTGATATTGTTTTAATGTTCGATAAATCTATTCAAATTTCTATTATATTGCGAGCATTTTCCTAAAGCTTATCATAAAAAAATATGTATATTTGATTATAAAAATCTTGTTCAATTAAATTTGGCCCCCAAATTTAAAAAAAGATATTATAAATCTATCAAAAAACTTATGTGTAAATAATTGTGTGTATTGCTGTGAGGATGGCATATAGGATGACTAATAGGATAGCTGTGCGTATGGCTGTGTAGATGGCTACTGTGCAGATGGCTGTATAGATGGCTAATAAGATGACAGTGAGGATGACTGTGTAGATGGATGATAGAATGATTGCAAGGATGGTCGATATGATGGCTATGTGGATAGCTAATTTATATAGCTGTGTAAGTGACTCATAGGATAGCTGTGTAAATGGTTGTGCGGATAGCTGATAGGAAGGTAATGAGGATAGCTGTGTAGATGGTAGTAGACACCCCATTTTTGCACTCACCTGATTAATCAACTCGTCAACCCGATCGCGACGATTCCTGATGATGGATGATTATTCCAATGCTCTATTTTGTTACTAGATATGTTTTAGAAATTCGGATGAAGTATCTTAAACTAACAAAACTGTAGAAATCATGCTACGTTAGGAAAATATAACCCCGAAAACATAAAAATCATCATATTGCAGACAAAAAGAAGTTTTACGATAAAAATCACTAAAAAATGATCAAATTATCAAAATACCCTTAACTTCAAAACATCCCTAGAGCGCACATTACGCTTAAGAAAACTCTTTCGAACACATAAAACAACAAATTGAAATCAAAGAAACCATTTTGCCAATTTTCACCAAATTTTATAAAATTATGAAAATACCCCTCATAAGTTTCACAATCGTTTCATGCAAAAAGTTCGTAAATGACACAAACCCATAATCCTATTGAATTCTTTAAAAAAAACCAATTCCAAAACATCCTGGAACATCGAAAAATGACTTGAAAATCAAAAGTTTTCTTCTGGGGCAAAATGATAATTTTTTAATTTTAAAAATTTTAAATTTCAAAATTAATAAATAAAACAGTAATTAACGTAATGTGAAATAAAATTAATTTAAAAATCTGAACTAAGAAAATTAATCAATCAAGTCCTTAGGCAAAATTGTTGATGATTGCCCACTTATTTAAGTGGAGCCCCCTTGATATTTATTAAAAGACCCTTTCATCTAGGGGTCCAAATAATTAAAGATATAATTAGGGGGTTCTTCACAAAACTTAAAAATATATTCTTTCATTGTACGTAAGAATTAAAACCTAATTTAAAAGGCCAAGTCAATCTCATAAGACTTAAGTCAAAATCCTAATATAAAGAAACCTAGTCAATCAAACAAGACTTAAGTCAAAACCCTAATTCACCTTATCTAAAAAGGAGACCTAGTCAAACCCTAATTTCTTCAAAAAAATCTATAAATAAGAGCATCCACAACCTAATTTTGTAGGTCAAAATAAACCTTAGAAAAAATAGGTCAAAAAGTCCCCCTAACCTTCCCGAAACTCTGATTTTGAAGCCCTAACTCCCTATTTATTATCCAAAACCTAGGTTTTGTAGAAAAACTTCCAAAAACTCTCCAAAAAATAGCCAGAAATCCGTCAAATTTTTTTTGAAAATACTCAGATCTAAGAACGAGGTACTTCATCTTGGAGATTCGAAGTAGATCGAGCGACGAAAATAAAGCAAAGAGTATTTTACGAGGAACCATTCTACCAATTCTGAGAGAACAAATCGTTGCGATCATCGTATAGTTATATTTTTATTTGTTTTAGGTCTTTTTAGCAATATAATCATTTTTTTGATAATAGTAGAGACTGATGTTTGTCGAGCGGGGTTGGTGCCTGATACCTTCCAACCTCGTAACATGATCCTCGGACTATAGTTTTTTTTTGTAGATTAGTTATTTTATCTGTTAGAGTCAATGCTCGGTTCCGAGATCGTAATAACTAGGTGGTGACTCCCAAACCACGAAAATCAAAAGCTGATCCGTACACCCCGCTGATCGAGGACACTTTCAATGGCGACTCCATTGGGGATTATTGAGGATCAAACTTGAAAAGCCCCAAGTATGGGAGCATTGCCAAAAGACCTAGTTTTTTTTAGCTATTTGTTTATCTGTTTATTTTTTGTTTTTATCATTTATTTATTTATTTTTATTTTTTTTGCTCAATTATTGATCATTTATTTGGATTATGAATATTCTGCTTTGGCATATCATTTTTTTATTGTTCAATTAAGGATCATTTGGAATGACCCTAAATAATTCGAGATTTCAAGAGGTTAGTTTCATTGAAGATGGAGTAATGGTTGTTGAACCATGAAGATTGTTTTTTTAAAAGAATCTTTTTATTTTTTTTATTTTTAGGCGTGTGTTGATTTGTCCTTTGATAGTATAAAATTTAAAAAGAGAAAAAAACTTTTTATTTATTTTTTATTTTTATTAGGTGTGTGTCGATCTGTCCTTCGATAGTATTTTTTTTTATTTATTTTTTATTTTTTAGTAGTGTGTCGATCTGTCTATTGACAAAAAAAAAAAAAACAAAGCACCACTGTGTGTGGTATGCTATTATCAAAAGTAATTTTTTTCTTCTTATATCTTCTTCTCCATGTGTGCTAGAAGGGGACAGTAGAAAGGGATGCCCCATCCCTCTCTCTTTCTCTCTCTCTCTTTCAACAAAAAATTAAAGAAATAAAAATATTTATTTTTAAAGAAAAAGTAGAGACAGAGAGTTCCAATCGATCAAACATGGCTTCATGTTCGAAACCAAAGAAGATCCGAACAATTATTCGTTGCTTTCGAAGCGTTTAACTATCGTAAAATAGTCAATTTTACTTATTTGTGATAACATCATGACTATTGATTGGGTCACTGATCTCGATGACCCATTAGTTCCAAGATCTAGATCTGCTTACATTCTTGAAGTTGAAAGAAGGATTAGGGAACTAACCTCTCTCGTATGAAAGAGGTTTAAGTTTCTTGAGAATAGTGTGGAGCTTTATGTGGAGAAACCCTCACCACCATCTCCATTCCTTGAGAAGCTGACATCATTCGACAGTGGAAGTCAAGGCTTTGCCACACCTGTCATCATAATTCCTCCCAACTGAAGAAGAGAGAGGAAATAAAAAAAATTAAGGAGCAGCCATGTCTCACATTTTTCTCATCCTTTTCCTCATGGCTAAGACATTTCCAATCTTTCCTTCTCAAGTTCTCTCATCTATGCATTCATAATCATCACTTTCTTTCTCTGCACCACATGAATCATCACGTACAGCGTTTATCAAGCATTCTTCGATCATCCTGTAAAATTCGAATCCCTCGTTAAATCTCTATCGATTTCTTTCTTATGCCTTTTATAACGATTCTATGTGCTTTAATTATCAGCTTATTTCTTGATTGGGTCGATTTTATATTCAGCAATCAAATCAATTGAATTGAGGCTTTGAACCTTAGAGACGAAGTCCTTATTTGGTGAGGGGAATGAAAGGTGTAGTAATGTTTCTGATGTTGTTTTATGATGGGCTTATGTCTGCTATGTCGCTGAGCAATCAAAGGTTGATACTTTGGGCCCTTTGGACGAGATTGATGTTGGTGTTTGGGATCTTTGTCTTTTGTTGCTAATAGTGGCTAATTTTCAAAGTTGTGGCAGCAACATATATAAAATAAAAAGAATGAAAAAAGTCTGTATGCTAGCAGCAATATAAAAATGGAGTAAAAAAGTATTTTATAAGTGTTTAAAAATCATGACATGCTTGTGGAATTTTCATCACAGAAACTTATGACTTATGAAGTTTGTTATTCAAAAAGCAACTTTATTTGATCCCACATGTTTGAGAAATAAAAGAGAAGGAACTTGGTAGCAGCCCTCTTTGGTGGAGATGTTGAGAATTTTTTTTTAATTTTTATTTCTGGGGGCACTATTGTCACACCAATTTTTACATGGAGCATATCACATCATGAAATTGATTAATACTTTCTTTGATCGCAAATGTATAAATTGGTGTGATGGTAGTATTTTTTATTTTGAATTGAGTTTTTTAGGTTTTTGTAACAATTAGTAATAGTTTCCTAAAACAAATTGATTTCTTTTTTTTTTAAAGTTATTAATTTGTTTTTTTTTTTAAAGGGGAGTCATCACTTCTTATCTCAACAAATACCGTTATATCCTCAATTCAATATTCTTTGAGAATCTCGATATGTTTAGGGTCATCCAAAGTGATTCTTGATTGGATCATATATATATATAAATCTCTTTGGTTTCGACTAAAAAAATTGTACCTATTGCAATGGTTGGATCTGATCAATTATTCTATGCCATATTCATTGATTAATTTATCATAATTCTAATTGATGTATATATGAGATGTGCATGCTTTGATCTTAAGTTGAACAATATAGATATTGTCTTTTATTTTTTCTAATCAATATATATCCTTGCTTATATGGTTTGATTTGGCCCATAAGTCCAGCTATCTGGAAAATGCCCCGGGTGCACCCCACCCTGTTTTGCATACACCACTAGCACGTTTACTTTATTGCATTGCATGCTTGCATGTCCTTTCTAGCCAATGTGGCACTAGTGTATGGCCCAGTCTCCTTGTGAGATGCGACGTCATGCATGAAAACCACAACTCCAATCACATACCTTTATGCTATATAAAACTGGGGTATCAATATCGTTTGATCAGGTGACAATGAAAGGTATATCGATGCACCCAGGTTGGAGCGACCTAAGCTTTTGTCTTATTGTAAGCCGCAAAGTCACATGTCCCGATTGTCAACCCTAGACTCGTACCTATATGGTATATCAAAGTTTATATAAGTTCACCAACTACACTTCTTGGTTAAAATCAATGCTTAAGCGAGATCCTGCCCTGATGAACTACGGTATAAGGGGATAGACTACGTCTATTATAGAAGAGAGGTGACTGAAGAGTACCATTGCTCAGCATCGTGCGCCACTTCTCAACTGAGGATTAAACTGGTTGCTTTTGATTTCAGAGATTTGAGTTGGAGTCTTAGATTATCACCTATACGGTATATCAAACCAAGTCATCACGTATCAAGAGGTATATAGGTGCACTTGGCCAAGGGTGGCCAGATAAATTGCATTGCATGTAGTAAACCTAGAATCTAGAAACCTCCCTATAGGTCACGACTTGAACTTATCGTGGGTGTTCCCGAGTTTGTTGAAAATGGACCTTGCAATTGATGAGATCAGGAATGTACAGTTTTGTCCTCAAGAAGTAATCTTTTTGTTTGAACCTGATTCAAAATTACTGTATTACTGGGTGCACCAACCCAATAAAGAGACCATTTTAAAAACTTGGCAATGATTCATATTGACCTAGTCCATCTCAATCAAACGATCATGATGGGCCGGGCTATTTAAATCAAAATAAAATTCAAACTTTTTTCCAATTCGGGTTTCAACCCATTTTAAAAGAATGTTTTCCAAAAGAAAAGAAAAAGAAGAAAAAAGATTTACAAAAGATTTATTCCATCATGGAAAAATGACTTACAAAAATATATTTTATATGGACTTTGGAAATATACTGAAATATCATTTTGTTTCAAATCAGGACGCCAGCCACAGGCAATAACTAAATCAACTAATTGGTCAAAATAACCATCATAAGAATGCACCCGGTAGAGAAAATCAACTTTGGGAAGTTCATGTTGAGATGTGCCTTGTATTTCCACGAGTTTGAGATAGATTGGAACCTTCTACGCACTATGGCAAAGTGTTAGAACTCTTATCTCCATATCTTCCATATTGGGCATATGCACTTTTGTCCTACTCATGAAGAATATTGTGACATCATGGGGATATCTACTTCAGGACCTTTAGTTAGGCTCTCATTGGAGACAGGATATGTTGGTAAACTCGAAACAGGACTAGACATCTCAAAAGAAGAAACCAAGGCCTTAGTCCATAACAGGAGATTGGATTTGGTACCGTTATTGGGCTCGTACCACTCCCGCAGTCATCCCATCAATATAAAACCAGAATCCTGACGATCCACTAGAGATTATCGATTGTGCTTAGGAATCCTAGCCTAATATATACAAATCTCCAAAAGTGATGGTCAAACTGTCTATGAGTCCTTCATAGACATAGCTTCCCAATTCTCAAGAAAAGCCAATCCTGTACCTTTCATTCTAGCTGAAACCTTCTCGAGTTTATATGCAATGAAAAATGATGAGGGAAAAATATTCAAAAGAAGCCCCCACCTACTTTATATGTGGCTTTGTGAGCTTCTCAAAATTGTGGACGTTCCTTCAACCCTCGAGTATGGGCCATAACATTTTTTCAGAAGAAACCTGTTAGTGCGCCACAACTCAATTAAGGTTTGGAGTAAATGGATAGATTCTCACCTTGCCTGTCATATTGATTTAAGATGTTCTTGGTGGATAACTGACTACCCTGTTCTAAGAACTAAAGGATCCTATTATGTCCGTTTGATCGGACTGGAAGAGACATCTTTTTACAGACCTGACTTAATCCCAGAATAATACGAAGTGCCTATAGATTTCTCTTTGCCTCAACACAAAGATTTCGTTCCTCCCAAGCCATTGACTAGAAAACTAATACATCTTATTGAAAATGCCTGGAACAAACACACTTTAGGGTATCCGAATGAACCAGTAGAATTCAAAGAACTAGTTGTTAGAGCCAAAAAAAGCAAGCCTGATAGTTCTAGCAATCTTAATGACCATCAAGACAAAGCTAAACGTCTATGTAAAAAAATAGTTTAAGTCAGATTTGTTGAAAGATGTTACAATGAGAACGTTCTTTGTTAATAATTTTCAATAAAGTTATTTTTCTTTTGAATAAACGTTTAGTTTTCATTTGAATGATCATTGCATGAATGGATTATTTAATGGATTGGTGCACGAATTTCAATAAAACCTAAGGACTCATTAAAATGTTATCAAAGGGGTAACACTGAAATTGATTAAATTTATCTTTGATGGGGTGTATAGGATTATCATTGGCCCAAACTCAAGCGTCCACTTCCTAGTTGGGGTCGTAAGTCCAGTCAGTTAGAGCGAAAGTCAGTACCAAGTCAACAGGCAGAAATGTCTTCAGAATCTGAACTTACAGAGATCCGTAAGATTTTGGCAATCTTTTCCAATAACATCAACAGTATAAAAGGCAAAGTGGAAGTTTTAGAACAAATTTCATAATCAACAAGCAATCCCCTTGAGGATTCAAAAGGAAAAAAGGTAGAAGAAAATGCAACGAGACTTGCACATGAGGTTTTTGAACTTGATGGAGATAAAGAACTTATTGATGAAAATCCGGTGTTAGCCAACAAGATGTCTCAGTTGGAGTCAGCTCTAAAGAGTATAAAGGGTATCGATGAAATTGTAATAGGCATTGAAGCTCTGAACCGCATCCCTAAAATTCATTTGCCAGAGAAATTTGTAATGCCTAAAATGGACAAGTTCAGGGGGGTAAGTTGTACAAAAACGCATCTTAAGGTGTATGTTACTAACATGCGCATTATAGGGCTCAGTAATGAACAGATGACATTGCTATTTCAGCGGACTCTATCAGGATCAGCTTTACGATGGTTGATGTCTCAAGATCTAGTTACAATAGGTACATGGAAGAATATGTTAAAGGCTTTCAGGCATCAGTATAAATATAATATCGAGATTAAAACTTCAAGAAGGGATTTGGAGTCAACTAAACAGAAGAATGGGGATACATTTACTGATTTCATTGGTCGTTGGAGAGCCAAGGCTGCCCAAATGTGGGATATGCCCTCAGAGAAGGAACAAGTGTCAATTATCTTGAAAAACCTTACACAAGGATACGCTCAGCACCTAGTTGCCCAATATCTCCCTACTTTTGAGTCCTTATTACAAGTCGGAAGCCATCTTGAGGATGCTTTTACCTCTAGAGTTCTTTCTAACCCCTCGGACAATAAATCCAAGAAACCTTTTGCTCCTAAATCATGTACCAACCATATTTACATAGCCAACACATCAGTTACCCCAGTTGAGCCTTCAGCCCGGAGCAATAATCAAACTCACCTAGGTCAACCTCGAACTTCGTGTCAATTTACCAATTTAGGGATGACTCTTATTGTAGCGTTTCAAAAACTATTGATAAAAAGGGTTTTTACCCCAATCCAACCCCGAATTTTGCCAAATCCCCTGCTAGTCGGACATAACTCAAACTTGTTCTATGAATTCTATCAAAACACTAGCCATCAGACCGATCGGTATATCACTCTCCGTCATGCCATTCAACATCTTATTGATGCAAAAAAGGTCGCCATCCCTAACCCAACATCACCAAATGTCACCACTAATCCATTACCTACTTATCAACCTCCACCAACCCTGAACATGGTTTCCAACACCTAGTTACCATTTGACCCTGTCTCTCTCATCCATCCCATTCAAGTCAAACCACCCAGCTACCCCATTATCGAAATAGCTTTCACTGACGAAGTCTTCACCACAAGTTATGAACTTTTCGATCTAGCTCAGACGATGTATACTGTCTATCCCTACCTCGTTACAGTAGCCCTACGTTCATTAGTTACCTTTTGGCTCAAATGAACCCAAAAAGTCCTGTCCCCTTGACAGATTAAGATTCCTACTTGTTGACTGAAGAAGATGAATTTTTTTCCCTCTCCTGTGATAAAATTAGACATATGACCCGAGGAAGAAGAATCTTTAAGCCATTAGAACTCCGTATTGACAATCCTGTAGCCTTGGCAAGAAAAGAAATAGACCCCATTAAAGAGAACATCGAAGAAAATGACTCCGTGATCAAGCAATTGAAGAGATCAGGGATCAATATCTCAGTTTGGGGTTTACTCATGGTTTTCACCGCTCATAGGGTGGCCATTCTCAAAACAATAAGTACAGCCCAAGTCTCTCTCAATACTTCTCCATATCAGTTGGTCAGATAGTAGGGGTAACTTTTGTAGAGAACATCCTGTCTTTCTTAGACTCAAATCTTCCAAAAGAAGGAGCAAGCCATACTAAGTCGTTACACATTATAGTCAACTGTAACGGGATGAAGGTACCTATAATTTTTACTGATAATGGGAGTGCACTGAATGTTTTCCCTTTGAAACTACTTGCCTTGGGTTTAAAGCTAAAGATCTCAAGCCCATTAATCAGGGTGTTAGGGCATATGATAACACCAAGAGGGACGTATCGGAAATTTTACATCTCCGATTGTCCACGGGCATAGCTGAATTCCCTGTAGAATTTTAGTTCATAGATATCCAGTCTTCTTTTAATATGTTGTTAGGAAGACCATGGCTACACCAGATCAAAGCCATACCTTCCACGCTACACCAGAAGGTCAAATTTATCCAAGATGGGCTAGTGATTACCCTTCATGGAGATGCTGAAATTGTAGGAATTGTAAACAACACCGAGGACAAGAGTGAGTCATTGCTTGCGATTCAGGTAGAACAACAGGGGGTAGAACTCAGCAGGTTTGAATTTGAAAAGATATGCTCAGTCTAATGGGATCACTCGATAAAAGAATATTTTCCTAGCGAAAATACTCCAATTGTTATATGGCTAACATGTTTAAGAACATGAGGTTTTTTCTTGGTATGGGCCTAGGTCGCAAGCAACAAGGTATTAAAGAAGCACCAGTGATTAAAGAAGTCATCAGCACATTCGGGTTAAGATATGAACCTAATAAGGAAGATTGGGCTCAATATTGGAAAATGAAACGGGACAAGGCAATTGCAAAAAGGTAAGGATGCACCACGGGTCTGATTAAAATGAAGTTTTATTGTAAGACCCTTAATAGATACTTTGTAAACGAAGGAGAAGACTTCCGTTACTATAGGTTGCCAAAGCCATTTATTGATTACATCATGGGTACTCGTCTGCTGGGGTTTCAAATTTTCTTTGGTATGGATTGGCTGAAAAAGAAACAAACACAGAAACGGAAGAAAAATAAGCTGAAGACTACCAATTCAACCTGGACTCCCTCAATATTGATCAGTTGTTCATTGAAGATCATAGTATCTTAGTGTTGTTAGTTGAAAACGGGACCCCAAATCATCAGTTTGTAATCAAACCCGCGGTCAGGTTTCTTGCTAATTATCATGTAAGGAGTCTTGTACTACATGTCAAGACTGGTTCTGTCAGTCCTATTAGACCTGTACATTCTGACATGATTGATGAGTCTTTTATTTCTGTTGAGTCGAATAATTTAGTTTTTTCTACTGAGTCAAGTGAGTCTTTTAAGTTCGCAATAAATCCTGTTACCCCATCCCTTTTTAATGAAATGAAAGAAATTATTAATTACCTTGAGCGCAATGATAATTTAACTAATAATCTGACTTCGCAGGGAGAATCTTCTGACAAAGAACCTCCTCTTGAAATAATCAAATTATTTGAACAAGAAAATGAATGTCGGGCTCAATCTCTAATAAAGGAAGTAGAGGTTATCAACCTTGGAACAAAAGAAAGTTCTTAAGAGATTCGGATTAGGATCACCTTATCTCCCAATGAACTCTAAAGATTAAAGAAGAAGTTACAAAGCAGATCAATGCTGGATTTTTGGAAGTAGTGAAGTACCCTGAGTGGATTGCCAATGTTGCCCCAGTGCCTAAAAAGGATGGAAAAGTTAGATTGTGTATGGATTTTAAAGATCTAAACAAGGCGAGTCCAAAAGACAGTTTCCCTCTGTCACACATATATGTTCTAGTAATAGTATAGTAGGACACGCTTTGTTGTCCTTCATGGATGGGTTTTCAGGGTACAATCAGATAAAAATAGATTCTCGAGATATGCAAAAGATATCGTTCATCACACAATGGGGAACATTTTACTACAAAGTCATGTCTTTTGATTTGAAAAATACTGGAGCCACCTATCAAAGAGTAGTCACGACTTTCTTCATGATATTATACACAAGGAAGTCGAAGTTTATGTAGATAATATGATAGTCAAGTCTAAGGAATGACTGGGACATGTCACTACACTAGAAAAGTTTATCACAAGGATTCAAAAATACCAACTCCGACTCAATCCACAGAAATGTGTATTTGGAGTAACTTCTGAAAAATTATTGGAATTTGTGGTTAGTTAAAGAGGGATCGAAGTAGACCCTGGGAAGATTAAAGCTATCCAAGAAATGCCACCGTCTGAGACTAAAAAGCAGATTCGAGATTTTTTTAGGCAGAATCTAGTATGTCAGCATAGTGATCGCTCAACTCACCAATGTCTGCGAACCTATTTTCAAGCTTCTCAAGAAGAATGAACCAACGGTTTGGAATGAACAATGTCAAAAAGCCTTCGATCAAATCAAGGAATACCTCTTAAACCCACCTATTTTGGTTCCACTTACATCGGTAAATCACTTCTTCTTTATCTATCAGTCACAAAAGAAGCTATAGGATGCATACTTGCACAGTATGACAAAGATAATTGCAAAGAAAGGGTATCACTATATCAACAAAAATATGTTAGAGTATGAACGAAAGAATTCAATCCTCAAAAAAACTTGCTTGGCATTGGTATGAGCTACTCAGAGATTTCGATGCTATATGTTATCTCATTCAGTTATTTTATTATCTTATATGGATCCTCTCAAATATCTCTTCGAAAAATCGGCACTGGCAGGGAAAATCGCACGATGGCTATTGTTGTTATCAGAATTTGACATAACATATGTTATGCAAAAATCTATCAAGGGGAGAGCTGTAGCAGAATACTTGGTAGATCATCCAGTGGTAGAAGGAATAAGGCATGTTGATTAGTTCCCAGATGAGAATATCTTGCATGTTGAATAAGAGTCGCAAAATCAAATATGACAACTATACTTTTATGGAGCCGCCAATTAAAATGGGTATGAAATAGGGGCAGTTTTATTTTCTCCTTAAGGATGCCACATTCCGATCGCTATTAAGTTAGTCTTTTCTAACACCAATAATACAGCCGAAATGACGCATGCATCGCTGGACTCGAAGCTGCTTTGAATTTGGGTATCATAGAAATTCAAGTTTTCGGGGATTCAGCCTTGGTCATACATAAATCGTTGGAATAATGTAAAATTAAGGATGAAAAGTTGAAGCCTTATCATGAGTATCTGTTAAATTTAGTGAGTAAGTTTAAAGCTATCCTATTCCAACACCTATCAAGGAAAGATAATAGATTTGCTGACGCATTAGCCATTCTCTCTTCAATGATCCATTTGCCCCCAGACATGGAATTGAGGCTGATCACCGTCGAAGTCAAAGACAAACCTGCATATTGCTATTAGATCAACATTGCTACTCGACTACACGATGGAAAGTCGTGGTATACAGATATAAAAAAAGTGTTGAAAAAATAAGAACTCCCAGAAGAAGCATCGAGGAAGAAACGACAAATCCTATTAAGAATAGCTTCTTAGTTTATCCTGTACGCAGGAAGTTTATACAAAAGGTCCTATGATGGGATTCATTTGTTATGCGTTGATAAAGATCAAGGTGAACAGATAATGGTTGAACTACATTCAGGAGACTGTGGTCCTCACATGAGTGGAAAAATGTTAGCTAGGAGAATTATGAGACATGGGTATTACTGGCCCACGATGCAAACAGATTGTCATCACATGGTCAAAACCTGCTACAAATGTCAAGTACACACAAATCTCATACACGTGCCACTTTCTCAATTAGTGGGTCTGACTTCACCGTGGCCATTTTCAATTTGGATAATTGATATTATTGGTAAAATATTGCCTAAGGCATCAAACGGGCATGAATACATTCTAGTTACTATTGATTATTTTACTAAGTGGATCAAAGCCGCCCCTAATACTGTCCTCACTACATCCCGAGTTGAAAAGTTTATCCAAAGAAACATCATCAGTCGATATGGGATACCTTCGAAACTGATCAATAAGAATCTAAAGTTATTACACTTTAAAATCGAAGTTATTACACTGTGTTCAAAATTCAAAATCTCTCACCATAAATCATCTCCTTATCATCTTCAGACCAATGGAGCAGTTGAAGCGGTCAATAAGAATCTAAAAACAATCATCAGGAAAAAGTGTCAATCATATCAAGATTGGTCAGAAAGATTGCCATTTGAACTATGGGCATATCAAACTTCAATTCAATCCTCTACTAGAGTTACTCCCTATTCCTTAGTGTATGGCATGGAAGCAGTTTTGCCAGTTGAAATGAAAATCCCATCTCTCAGGGACTTGTTGGAAAGTCAGTTGTAAGAAGCAAATTGGATTCGACAACAATATGAAGAATTAAATTTGATTGAAGAAAAATAACTAAGAGCTCTGTACTACGTGCAGGCTTATCAAAGAAGAATCACCCGTGCGTTAGACAAAAAAATCAAGGCCCGTCACTTACAAATCAGGGATTTAATACTAAAAATGAATTGGATACCTATCTTTGACCCTAGAGGGAAGTTCAAACCAAATTGGGGAGGTACGTTCATCATCAAAGAAATATTACCGGGAAAAGCAGTCAGACTTCAAGATCATGATGGAATCGAATTACTAGAACCAACCAACCTTGACCAGATCAAGCGGTACTACATTTAAGGAGGCCATCTTTGGTCAAATCAATTTTCCTGCTACCTAGTTCAATATCTTCTTTCTCATCCCTTTGCAGCCTTTTACAAAAATAAAAAAATAAAAAATAAATGTCTTTTTCTTTTTCAGTCCGATCACCTAACCCAGGTGAGGGAAAAATTGGAACTACGTTTTGTTCTGATCCCAAAATTTTGGGCTACGTAGGCAACCTGAGAAGTTACTTCAGGCCCGACCACATAAAAAAAAGTATATTTCCCCCCAAAAAAAGAAAAAAATCCCGAAAGAAAAAAAATTTAAAAGAAAAAAGAAATATCTTCAAAATGGGGAAGAAAATTCAAAGCAAAATAAAAGAAATGACACACAAGGGTATTTGGATTTTTGAGCCTCAAAATTCCTTTCTTTTTATGTCCAGTCCTAAGCTTACCTATGAAAGTGCTCTTAAGTACTGTGTGAAAAAAGTCAAGGTATGTAGCAAAGCATGATCAGACAATAATTACAAAAGTTCAGAAGGAGAGCAAAAAAAAAAGCCCACTAGGTTGAAAATTCGAAAATTGCGACTTAGGCAAAAATTAAGGCAAGCTTGCAAGGTTGAAAATCCGAAAGGATGACTTTGACAACAATTAGAGCAAAGAAAAAAAAAAAGAAAGCTCGTTAGATCGATAATCTGAAAAGGTGATTTAGGCAAAAACTAGAGCATGCTCGCTAGTTTGAAAACCTGAAAGGGCAATCTAGGCAAAAGTTAGAGTAACAAAGAAAAATAGAAGAAAATCTTCATAGAGTTGAAAAGCTAAAAGGGCGGTCTGAGCCAAAACATCTAAAGTCTGAATAATCAAGTTCAACACTTAGCTTAAATTAGACAATGACTCAGAAGCCACAAGTATCTTGTCTACGATTGATCTAAAAATCTTTTGCTTCCCCAAGTAAACCAAGGGGAGAAGGGTGAATTCTATGATGAATTTTGAAAGGAAATATTTTGTTCTCTTGAGCCTGACTCAACATCTTCAATATAAAAAGTCAAAATCAAAAGTCAAATCTTTATTGCGCTTGTGGTAATCAAATATTTCACACTTTTGTAATAAGGGGCACTTCTCTTTTTCTATAGTGTGTAATTTTTCACCTTACACTAGGGGCATTTTTTTTAAAATAAAAAAATAAAATTGTATTCAAATATCGTCAATGCAGTGTTTCCTATCAAACTAAAGGCATTTTGTTCTCAAGCTTAATCAATGTTAATCATAAAGGATAATGGGAACCCCAAATTTAAGGTTACCTTCTTGATAGCCATTTTTTGAAAGTACCTGAGGTACAAAGAATTTAAAAAATTCATAAAATTTTTGAAAAACCTTGAGGTCCAAACAGAAGCGTTTCTGATTTCATATTTGATTTTGCTCAGATATTAACTCATAGAATAGGAGATAGGGCATTTTTTCTTCCCAAGATTTATTCATTCTTTCTCAGATACCGCCGAGGGTTTCTCAGATTTTACTCAGCCAGTTGCCACTGAGGGCTTTCTTGGATTATGCTCAGCCAGTTGCCACTGAGGGCTTTCTTGGATTATGCTCAGCCAGTTGCCATTGAGGGCTTTCTCGGATTATGCTCAGCTAGTTACTGCTGAGGGTTTTTCTCGGATTTTGCTCAGTTAGTTGCCACTGAGGGCTTTCTCGGATTATGCTCAGCCAGTTGCCATCGAGGGCTTTCTCGGATTATGCTCAGCCAGTTGTCATGAGGGCTTTCTCGGATTATGCTCAGCCAGTTACCGCCGAGGGTTTTCTCGGATTATGCTTAGCCAGTTGTCACCGAGGCCTTTTTTGGATTATGCTCAACCAATTGCCGCTGAGGGTTTGCTCGAATTTTGCTCAGTTTTTACTCAATTTTAAAAGTACACACACTTGCACATTTGTTCTATTAGTCAAGGAGAATTTTTCAAAATTCAAGGATCTAACATCGTTAGTGAGAACTCGTGCTCGAGGACCTGACAACCTTTTAGTTCGGGGAGAGTTTGCTTCAACCCTCTGCCAAACAGAGGCATCTGTAGACACCTCATTTTTGCACTCATCTGATTAATCAACTCGTCAACCCGATCGCGACGATTTCCAATTATGGATGATTATTCCAATACTCTATTTTGTTACTAGATATGTTTCAAAATTCTGATGAGGTATTTCAAATTAACAAAACTATAGAAATCACGCTACGCTAGGAAAATATAATCCCAAAAACATAAAAATCAATAAAAAATGATCAAATTATCAAAATACCCCTAACATAAAAACATCCCTAGAGCTCACATTACGCTTAGAAAAATCCTTTCGAACACATAAAATAACAAATTGAAATCAAATAAACAATTATGCCAATTTTTACCAAATTTGAAAAAATTACGAAAATACCCTTCATAAGGTTTACAATTGTTTCATACAAGAAATTCATAAATAACACAAACCCATAATCCCATTGAATTCTTTATGAAAAATCGATTCCAGACTTGAAAAGCAAAAGTTCTCTTCGGGGGCAAAACGATAATTTTTTAATTTTAAAAATTTTAAATTTTGAAATTAATAAATAAAATATTAATTAACGTAAAGTGAACTAAAATTAATTTAAAATTTTGAACTAAAAAAATTAATCAATCAAGCCCTCAAGTAAAATTGTTGATGGTTGCGCACTTATTTAAGTGGAGCCCCCTTGATATTTATTAAAAGACCCTTCCATCTAGGGGTCCAAATAATTAAATATATAATTAGGGGGTTCTCCACAAAACTCAAAAATATATTCTTTCATTGTACGTAAGAATTAAAACTAATTTAAAATACCAAATCAGTCTCATAAGACTTAAGTCAAAATCAAAATTAAAACCCTAATCTAAAGAAATCTGGTCAATCAAATAAAACTTAAGTCAAAAATCTAATTCACCTTATCTAAAAAGGAAACCTAGTCAAACCCTAATTCCTCCAAAAAAAATCTATAAATAGGACCCTTCCACAACCTAATTTCGCAGGTCAAAATAAATCTTATAAAAACTAGGTCAAAAAGTCCTCCTAGTCTTCGTCAAATTGATTTTGAAGCCTTAACTCCCTACTTATCATCCAAACCCTAGGTTTTGTAGAAAAACTTCCAAAAACTCTCCAAAAAATACTCAAAAATCCATCAAAAAAATTTAGAAAATACTCAAATCTAAAAAGGAGGTACTTCATCTTGGAGATTCGAAGTAGATTGAACAACAAAAATAAAGCAAGGAGTATTTTACGAGGAACCGTTCTACCAATTCTGAGGGAAGAAATCGTTGCGATCATCGTATAGGTATATTTTTATTTGTTTTATTTATTTGTTTTAGGTCTTTTTAGCAATGTAATCATTTTTTGGATAATAGTAGAGACCGGCGTTTGCCGGGCGGGGTTGGATTTAATAACTTCCAACCCCGTAACATGATCCCCAGACCATAGTTTCCTTTTGTAGATTAGTTGTTTTTATCTGTTAGAGTTGATACTTGGTTCCTAGACCGTAATAACTAAGTAGGTGTTTGGATAGGACTCTTTAGCTACTTCTAACTCTTGCTTGGAGTTAGAAGTCGTTTGGATACGTTTAGATGAACAACTCCTTCGAAGAGTTACTCCGCGCAAGAGTAAGAAATTACTCTTTGTGAAGAAGTCGAGAAAACCTATTTCTCAAAACTTATCTTGCGGGGAGTCAAAATCTAACAGTTCATTTTACCAAAATACCCTTCACTTTTTTAATTTTCTATGAAAATATTCCTAATTCATTTGCCCTTAAATCAAACGAAAGAAACCTTTATTAATATTAAATTTTTTTTTAAATTTTGAGTTTAATGGATTTAAACACATTATATTAATATTTAATATTTAAAATATTATATTATATTAATATTTACAGTTAAACACATTATATTAATATTTAATATTTAAAATATTATATTATATTATATTAATATTTATAGTTAAAATGTCAAAAACAATATAGTTTGAAGGCATATTATGACACTAAAAGACAGTTTGTCAATTTTTTTTTAATATTATGTCATATTATGTCAAAAACAGTCTGTCAAATTTTTTTTTAAATTTTGAGTATAATGAATTTAAACACATTATATTAATATTTAATATTTTAAATATTATATTATATTATATTATATTATATTATATTAATATTATAGTTAAAATGTCAAAAACAGTATAGTTTGAAGGCATATTATGACACTAAAAGACAGTCTGTCAATTTTTTTTTAAAATTTTGAGTATAATGGATTTAAACATATTATTTTAATATTTAATATTTAAAATATTATATTATATTAATATTTATAGTTAAAATGTCAAAACCAATATAGTTTAAAGGCATATTATGACACTAAAAGACAAAAAACAGTAACTGGTATAATATAAGGGTATTCTGGTCTTTTTTCTAGAAGTCATGAGAAGTCAGTATGGTTCCCAAACAGACTTCCAGCACAAAAGTACTTCTCAAGTACTTCACAGAGTTGATTGCCAAACGCCTTTTCTGCACAGAATTACTTTTCCAGCTCGTCCACAGAGTACTTCAGCTCCTATTCTTTGGAACAGTAGTTATGTTCCTGGTATCCAAACAAGCCCTAAGTGACGACTCCCAAACCTCGAAAATCAAAAGCGGATCCGAACACCCCATGGATCGAAGGTGCTTTTAATGACTGATAGGATAGCTGTGTGGATGACTATGTGGATAGCTGATTTATATAGCTATATAGATGGCTATGAAATTCTTATCTAATGTCAGAAGGAGCCTTTTGGCATTAAATAAAATACATTCTGATATAATGTCAAAAGGAGCCTTCTGATATTGTTTCAATGTTTGATAAATCTATTCAAATTTCTTAATTTTTGACTCATTCTTGCCTTACATAATGGATAAAACATGTATACGACTTTTTACATTGTAATCAAGGGGAAGAAAAATGATAAATCCTAAATTTGTTAAATGACACTTGAAATACATAAAGATGATCTAAGAGATCTTCTATTGCCTTACCAACTTTTTCAAATACTATAGAAATTATATGAAAAACAATAAAGAAGTGACACATTCAATATTGTGGTGGAATTATTAAAACTTGGTTTTAAACAAAATATTTATAATCTATACATACATAATTTAATTCTTAAGGTTTTAGTAACAAAATTAATGTTCAAAGTCAGAAGAATTGTCATCGTCATCATCCGACATAGTGTAAGTCGATGCATAGTTGGGATTGTTCTCAACTTCATATGATGAAACATTTACAACTCGTCTACACATTCTTCATACCTCGGTTCGCAACCTCTTAACTGTCGCTTGAATTGAATATTTGTCATGACGCGGTATCGAGATCGCACATCTTTTTAGGATAGGTACGTGTGCGAGTTGGATGCTTTCATCAATTTCTTTAAGTCCCTCACAAGTAGAATCCATTCACATTTCAGTATGTGCTTTCTATATGCATCTCTCGTCCGAAATCCACAACGCATATTCTCATTTACATTCATTGTAGTTTCTAAGTAGAAATAATATTTTTACTCATTCCCTGAATTAGATTATATATTGAAGGTGAAGTTGTATTACCATTAATATACATGTAATTGAAATTTAATACTTACCAAATGACATTTAATTATTCATGAATGCTCATGTCACCATATTTCATTTTGCCCACCTAAATTTCTGCACAAAAATTAATCAATTTATCACTTTATTAAGGTCAATAAATGCAGATTAATATTTCTACCTACATAATCTCCACATGCATGAAAAGTTGGATATTATGTTTAAGCTTGATTAAATATGAACTAATAGTTCCAAAGATCATATTGCTTACCAAACAATATTTAACTCATCATGAATGATTGCTACCATGCAATTATATTATACTATTTAATTTTGCCCATACAACTCCTTATGAAATTTTATATAGAATCTTTAATTTTAATAGGGTTAATAAATAGAGATTAGGATTTCTATATTAAACGTGAAGACCATAAGTTTGCAATTTTCAATATGGACGGACCAACCACCCAATTGGTTATGACTTCCAAAGTTTCAAATTCATGCACGAGTACATTGTTGATAACAATGTAATGAACAAAAATGAAAACAAACAACTTTTAAGGTAATGCTATCTGTATAACAACTTCAAGAATAGTCTGTAACCTGAAATAGGACATATCTTCCTACAAAGAGTGATGTGTAAAATAATAATCAATCTTGTTAATTGAATATTTTTAAATTAAGTTAAAAATAGATAAATGGGATTTAGTAGTGCCTGATTGAAATTAAATTCTAACCCGCAGCTTGCGTAATTAATATATTTCAAAATAAATATTTCACAATCCCATGTATTGGTTTGTTTGGGAATGTTCTTATGATCGTAACAAAGCTACTGTGGGATGTCAATCTTCGCTGACCCCATATGTTCGAGTACTATCAGGAATAACTCTTTCTACGCATTAACAAAATATAATGTGATAAGTACTCGTGGAATTCCTTACTAAATTATCGTAATAATTATTAAATAACTTATTAATACATACCAATGCTTGAATTTCAACTTTATAGACTGACATACAATCCTTAAATAGGGAATCCAAAAATTTTAATTTCTTATTTTTTATGTCTAATATTGCAATAGCCCAATAAGTGTTTGCGTGAATAGAAAAAAATACTTAGCAATTAATAACAATGTCAGAATATGAGATAATTTAATAGCAAAAAAAAATACGGAGGCACGAGACAAGAAAAAAACAAACATTATCACAAGATGTTATATGATATTTAAGATAGTCAGGTCTGATAAACGCTTTGAGATTTTTATTTAGTTTGAATTTTTCGCTCAACACAGTCTCAAAATTGTTCAACAAGACTTTATCCATTGACTAGGCAAAGTAATCTTATTGAGATTCCTTAAATAATACCTACACTAATTAATACAAAATGCATTATAAAGATATATAGATCCAACTTAAAGATATATAGAGATTGTGTCTATGTCAATTGGACGTACAATATACATTAGATTAAAGAAATAACATTTGAAGAAATGATCTGGATGTTGCAACTTTCTTCTTTTAAGAAACTTGTAATATCTATTGATTATCTGTGTGTTACAACAAAGTTAAAGACATATTTGATCATTCTAGAATTGTCAAAAAAATTAGAATTTAAATATGAAAAAATGTTACCTCATTGTCCAACCACCCAACCCCCCTGAATGAATCAATAGATGCTCTTAGAATACAATACCTATTCTCCAAATTTATATCAATGTGATGTGAATTTATCAATGTTAATTTTTCATTGGTAAAAGGATGCTTAGGATCATGAAAATAATTACGAACGTAGTTCTAAAAATTAGTACGTAAAATAATTAAATTTCATTCATAATAATATTAAAACAAACATAATCAAAATAAAATCTGAATCATGCATACATCCCACTTCAACTCCTTGCATATCTTATTATTTTTTCTTGTATCTAAGAATACATAGGGTGACTTCAAATATACTGAAGGCTTGACATCCCTTTTAGACTTCTCAGGGTTCATGAAATACCCACCCTCCTACAAGAAATGACAACATTGCATAAATTACTCGTACTCATATGGTATTTCACATTTTTAAAATATGAAGTTAACAATTACGTATGACTAGCCAACTGATTATATTTAAATTGATCATGACATAACATTTCAAATAATATATTTTTTTAAATTTATATATCTTATTTGCTAAAGAAACCAATTGATACGAGGATAAAAATTTTATTTTATCATAACAATTTCGACAATATGTAATAAGAAACTATAAATATGCATATACATATTTAAAAGCAAAGAAATTGATTAAAATTCTTACAACATAATAAATATATAGGATAGATCGCAAAATGGGATATTGTAAGACAAATAACTTCATATCTTTTGATCAAAATCTGATGATTTTCCTTAGCTAGAATGTTGATGTCTTCAAACTCTAGTTTTATAGGATGAGATGAAGGTCCACCTATAAAAAATAAAAGTTAGAGGGTATTATTGAAGAGGCGTTTATAATATAGATAACAATTTCCTAACCACCAATATATAAGTCTAAAAATTAGATAACATATGAAGTCGGATGTGAGTGATTTTTTATGCATTAAAATTTTAAATATTAAGTATATACATACTTTATCAGCATCGAATTTGAATAGTAATTTTTATTTATTATTGAGATAATTAGATTTAAAAATATTATGTGAATTACATCCGTTATCTACCTTAGTAGACAGTTGAATAAGAAGAAATATGATATGATTATAAAAACCAACTCACATGAAATATTTTTTAAATATTTTTAACATTATTCATGCAAGGTACCTTGTACTTCATGGAGAAAAAGAATGATATTTCAGGTGACTGGTTCATTGACATTATTTGAGATGTCTTTTCAGTATCAATTCTAATTTCCTCTTCGTTAGGTAGATACTCATTTGTGGAAGCATTCGAGGAGAGAGATACCTTGTGTATACCAAGAAGAACACTAGAGGCCATTGTCGGAGGTAATGACTTGGGTATACCTGAAGGATTATCTGAGCCTTTGGTAGGGGCCGAAAACTTAGGCATATCTGAAGGATCGATGGAGGTCTTGGTATGGGGAGATGACTTGGTTTTTGAAGGCGTAAAGTCCAAGGATTTATCAAATTTAACGTTGTACTGTTAGATATTCAAACAATCATTCATTATGATTGCTAAGTGGATGTAACCTATTATGTGAATTTATCATATGTGGTAGAGTGATAATACCTTAGGGCCAAATTCATTATATAATTTCAAACATTTGATGTCCTTTTTCAATTCTTGGATAATTGTAGAATGATCTTTCAACTTATGTTCCATCACTATCATTTTCTTCTTCAATTTATCAATCTTTAAGTTTTTCTTTTTAAAATAAAGACCATTTTCCTCTTTTCTCTTATAACCCTTACACAATGGAGTAAGGACGACCTCAAAAAGTTCAGAATTGGTCAATTTCAACTTATTGATAATCTGTTAAAAATGATACATTCATATAAAAAATTAGAAAATATGTATAAATATGATTGAAATCGTAGTTCAATAATTTATATCAAGCAATTGACAAACTTTTCGACATAAAATTCTCATTCCTTATTAAAACAATAAGGGTACTTCAAGTATCTTGAAAATGATTGGGAAATATGCATGGGACTATTATCGGAATATGTTCAAATGCCCATACCTATAAGTGCATAAAAATATATGACAAGTACTTAAATAAACATCAATATTTATAAAAGTACTATTTCGAACTAAAATTAAATTAATAACTCAAACCTTTCTTTAAGTACCTAAAACGCTAATGCAAAACCAACGAAATGTACATGTTTACCAGTTTTCTTAAACTTCGTCGCACAGATGCATAAAGACTTTAAAAGGTGGTTGTGTATTAATCTGTCCCATGGGATCTTATTAAAGATCTCATCACACCATACCATATTTAAAAGTTTTTTACTGATCTTCAATGTGTCCTTAAGAAGTAAAAATATAACAATTATGTATAATAAAAATATTCTTTTAAATTCAATAATATTTCTATTTTTTAAGACTATATTAAGTACAGTCTCAAAAGAATCTATGTTATCTCTATTGGCATGACAAAGTCCTTATTCCAAAATAATTGTACACAAAACTTGTCTTCCTTTGAGAGAGAACCAATTCCATCACTACTATACAAACCTCTCAAAGCTAATATCAATGCAACCTCACCTTCTGAGATAGAAATATTTTTAATTCCAAATGAAAAATAATCATTTTTAAGATTAAATTTCTCTATAAGGATAAAAATCAAATTGCTACACATTAGGACGCGTGGCAAAGATAGTAGTAAAGCAAAGCTCGTAGAATTTAAACATGTCTTCTGTTCAGATGTTGAATATTAAAGAATTGGCCAAATCTTTTCACGTTACACACAATACGCACCAGAAAAATATATATTCATATCTCATCTTATTTTTCAAAATCTATAAAAAAATATTAAATTTAATATCACAAAAAGAGGATAACATACCATGTCAAGGTAGATAAAAGACTATTTGCAACACGATTGACCTAACATAGACCAATAAAAAATAAATAATTAATTTAATAAATAATACAATATAACCTTAAATCTTGATAAACTATAGTCATTTCATGTATTTAGTAGTATCAATAATTAGTGTCATATTTATCTATACATGTGAAGAGAACTTAAACTTTACCACAACCATAGTTTTGAGGTAATTTTCATTCATTGTTCATGTTCTAAAAAAAAATTAAATTCATGATATGTTTTTAATATAATGTCAGAATGATACTTTTGACATTATATCAGAATGTATTGTATATAATGTCGGAAGAATCTTTCTGATATGAGATCCAAATAAAAAAAATTGGACAATGTCAAAAGGATCCTTCTGACATTAAATTAAAAAAAAAATGAATTATATCAAAAGAATTCCCTATGTACAATTTACATTAAATCATATATAGACACTTAAATACAATGAATAAATACAAAGATTTTGTTAGTTTAAATATGTAACAAATAAAATAAAAAGATTGTCTAAACCACTATGAAGGAATTTAGTTGAGTCATCAACAAGTACAAATGTAGGTTAAAATATAAAAAAAATAAAACATAATAAGAAATTTAATTGAGCTGTTAATCAATAAAAAAAGTTTTAAATATGGTAAAAAACAAAATTAATCCTAAATAAAATAAAATTTTTTATTGAATTATTAATCAATAACAATGTATACAAAAATAACCCTAAAATAAAATCTCATGATTTTGTTGGTTTAAATATGTAAAAAAACAAAAAAAAAAATTTGCCTAAACCAACGTGAACGAATTTAGTTGAGTCGTTAACAAGTACAAATGTAGGTTTTAATATAAAAATAAATAAAACATAATAAGAATTTAATTGAGCTATTACTCAATAATTTTTTTTAAATATGTCAAAAAAGCAAAATTAACCCTAAACAAAATGAAATTTAGTTGAACTATTAATCAATTACAATGTATAAAAAATAACCCTAAAAAAAATAATGAAGTTGAACTAATAGCCAAACAAATGTAGGTTTAAATATGTAAAAAATCAAATTACTTAAGAGAAGAGATCAATAGTCAATAAAGCAAGAGTTTCACTCTCTCAAATGAAGAAAGGAGACGAAGATGTTTCAGACCAAGATTTAGAGAAGACGAAGTACAGTCAACCAAGAGTTTCCCTCTCTTTTTACTGTGGAGCAAGAGAGTGAATCTAAAGATTTACTTGGATTTAAGGGATAGAGAAGACAAAGTCTTGTCAAACAAGAGTTTCCCTCAATTTTTATTATCAAGAAAGAGAGTATATCCAAAGATTTACTTGAATTTGAGAGATGGAGAAGACGAAGTTCAGAGTTTACCCTTTTTTTACCGTTAACCAAGAGTCACATCCACAAAATTTACTTGGATTTTGAGTTATTGTGAATGTTATAACTATAAATGCATACTTAAAACAAAAGGGTATTTTCGATATAAGTAATTATCATTTTACTATTTTTACTATTTCGGTAAAAAAATTATTTTTGAAAATGGTAAATTTATCGTTTTCAAAATTAATTGCTATAGTTTACCATTTTGGTAAATTTCTCTATAAAAAATGTGGGGATAGAATCCTAACTGGCATTAAATTTGAAAAGAATCTAATTAACCTTACTGAGTTAATAAGGATTTCACCCTTACTAAAGGTCCTTGGGCTCCCATGTGACATAAAAAACATAACCCGATGTTTCAGGATTGTAGAGGACAAAATTTAATAAACTTTGAAGAAAAAATTTATTTTTCACTGTTGAATTTAATTTTAAATTTTGGAGTTAGGTGAAAGGTTGATAGTCGTCTATTTTCAAAACCTTTGATCAAGCCAAAAAAAAAATATATTTATTGGAAAAAAAGAGTTTGATCTAAGTTTTTTAATGAAATTTAGAGTGCCGTGGTGTTGGATTGGTAATGTCGTAATCTATATGAGCAAAACAACCCTTAGTAAAACTTAAAGTCTTTACTACATTAGTAAGGAAAATGTTTCTCTATTGAAAATTACAAAATATCCATGCAAGCTTACAAATCGTTGTAGACAACCTATTTTTGCCCAGGTTTAGCTCGAGAGCACCAAAACCCTTCCGAGAATGGACTTGACCCAAGGTATAATTCAAAAGGGCCTTAAAAGCCAATTTTCAAGTAGCCACAAGGCTCAAGGGCGTATTTCAAGTTCAGATTCTAAACCTGACCGTACCTTACTTATGGCCAAGGTAGTTGTTTTGCCTAGTCAAGTTAGATTGTTGCTAGGATTTGATATGTAAAATTGTAGAAATGAACTGAATTTATTGATCATTACATATTGTAAAGGGAAATAATTGCACAGTACATGTGTCCAAGTCGGCCAGGGGGTACCTAACACAGACCAGCTGATGAAGCGGTGCCCAGCAAGCAAGGTAGGCTAGAGTAAAAGCCTCCCTAGCCTGGCTTACAAGACAACACAACACTAAGTGAAGCCAGCCCAGCTAAGCAAGGCAGGGTAGTCGTCGATAAAACCTCAATATTGTTGCGTGCACGTAAGTTCCAAAAATCTCGAATGCAATGATAATAGATAAACTCGATCATTCCAGGATACTTCGATTAGGTAAACAACCCCTGAAATTTAGTAGAAATCCCATGATTATAGCCTATACTGTAGCCTTTAGGAGGGAAATCCTAAGGAAAGTGAGGGGGGTTAAATAGCATAGTAAGCACTATTAGAGGGGCGTTGAAAGGACCGGGGACTAGCCAGTATCGATTACTGTTCCTCTGTCTCTTTAACTTGAGCGTAGGAGTGTCCATGACAAGTACTAGGCCGCCGCAAGGGGACAGGGAACGCTCAGAATGACTTCGGACCAGTGCGTATTGAGACCATCGGAGCTATCCACTGGATTCGACCGCACACAACTAGCACTGTCCGTGGGAACACCAGTACCATATTGATTTCAGTTGAAACAATGATAAGATCTAAAAAGAATGAATGAAGTCGATGCACCCCCGCTGGTGGTTCAGACTATAGACGCGTAGCTTCTGATGATTTTGGAGGCTATGGGAAAGTAGTAAGAAGATATGCAGAAGAGGATAAATGATTTGATAAAGCAAAACCAGAACTTGAGTTAGCATCTCCATGACCGCCAACAGGCAGAACAAGACAACGGGCCGAAGGATCCTCAGGTGACAAGTAAAGATGGCCATGCCTCTAGTACTGTAGGAAGCACACCGTCATTGATTCCCATAAAAGAAGACGGGACAGAGGTTGCTACAGCAGTCACTCGGATCGAACCTATAGTAGGTTTGACCCAAAAAGAGGTTAAAGAAATGATTAAAAAGGAAAAGGAAATGATAAAGGGTGTCGACGTGGGTACTGCAGTAGCGTAGGTCGTACGGGGAATACAGAGAACCCCCTTTTCAATGGGAATTTTAGTCGAAGAAATCCCTAAAAAGTTCGCATCGCCGAGATTTACCTCTTATTCCGGGATGAAGAACTCGGTGGAGCATTTGTTTCATTTCTAGTAGATGATAGCATTGTGGGAAGAGAAAGAAGGGCTAATGTGTAGACTGCTCCCTTCGAGTTTATAGGGGAATGCTTTGACTTGGTTCCACAAACTGCCATATGGATATATTAGCTCATTCGAGGAGCTTTTTACTACCTTCGTCGAGCGGTACATCGGTTGGTAGAGCAAGATAGGTTGAGAGATTTGCCCAGAAGATAGAGGGAAGGCCTACTTTAGGAAGAAAATCACAGGGCAGAGCAGCCGCTTGTAGGAGGGCAAGATGGAAGGGTAGCCATGATACACATTGTCCTAAGGTAGGAGAGTAGCATGACTGGGCAGACCAGAATTATTGAGAGAGTGAAGAAGAGAAGAGTTGAGCACCTGGTACACATATTTATTACAAGGAGTGGACCTACCAAACTAGAATCCTTTGCGGAGCAAACGGTGGCATTTATTGAGAAAGATTTAGAGTAGTGGCCAGGCCCTATTATGATGCACTAGTAATAACTCTGCAGGTAGGCACATTCATGATTAAAAGAGTGTTAGTAAATAGCGATAGCTCGGTAGCGATTCTGTATGCATCAACCTTTTTAAATATGGACCTCAGTAGAAACGTACTGGTGCCAACAGGAGTACCGTTGGTCGATTTTGATAGGAGATCTAGTCACCCCTGGAGGGAAATAATACTACCAATCAAAGCAGGGCCAGTGACTTTGATGACCAAGTTCGTGGTCGTTGAAGCAAGTTCTCCGTATAACGCTATCCTAGGTAGGTTGTGGACGCATGAGATGAGGGTGATGCCATCCACTTATTTTCAAGTTTTTAGGTTCCCCACATTGCAGGGGATGTGGGATGTCAAAGGTAACCAAGTAGCAGTGCAAGTGTGCGCATTGAGTAGGGAGGAATCAACTGAAGACAGAGTTCATCAATAACAATTACAGTGAGGAGAGACCAAGCTTGGTGGACCCCTATGCTTGGAAGGTATACAGATGGTGGACGTAGGAGAGGGAAAGTAGATAGGAGTAAGAGTCGAACTAGAATCGGAAGAGTTAAAGAAGATAGCAGAGTGCTTAAGAAGGAACATAGACGTCTTTGCTTGGTCTATCAAAGAGATGCAAGGAATCAGTCCCAATGTGGTTTTTCACCATCTGAACGTCGAGCCTAAATTTAGACCTGCTAAGTAGAAACTAAGGAGACTAGCATCGCAATTCAGAAAAACGATGAATGATGAGGTGAATAGGTTGATTAGGACAGGATTTATCAAAGAGGTGCAGTTCTTGGAGTGGATAGCAAACATTGTGGTAGTGCCCAAAAAGAATGGAAAAGTCAAGGTCGGCATAAACTTTACGAATCTGAACAAGACTTGTCCTAACGATAGTTTTTCAATGCCAATGATAGACCAATTTGTTAATGCGACTTCTGGCCATGAGAGATTATCCTTTATGGATGGTTACACTGACTATAACAAAATACAGCTTAGCCCTGAAAATTAAGAGAAAACAACATTCATTACAGAGCAAGGGCCCTTCAAATTGAAGAATGTGAGGACTACCTGATGAGTGTCTCCAAACACTCAATTATACGCACATTTTCTGGATATTTATCTTGATTTTTGTACCTATTTCTCTATATTAAGATAATAATCATGATAAGCCTCAAACCACCACGTTGCATGTTAATTAGGCTTAATTATATATAAATAAATTCATTTACTAGATAAATCTAATTACGTGTGTTTCTTGTGCAGAAAATCAACAATTTGGAATCAAAATCTCAAGGCAAAAGCATTTGGGCCCACTTTGGAATGCCCTAATCCTTTGGAATGCCCTAATCCTTAACTCATATTCTCCTCTTTTGTCTTTTTGTGCAAAGAAAAGTGGAGGCTACTTTTAGACTTTTCTACACACATTTTTCTCTATAAATAGAGCCTTCATTTCTAGAGAAAGGGTCCCATCTTGGTTCTCTTATCCAAGACTCCTTTAATCTAAGGCTCTTTGCCTATTCTCTTATTTTTTGTATTTTTATTTTCTAGTTATTTTCTTTTGGTTAACTAGTCTTGTAAGAAGTAGAAGAAGAAGAAGTTGTAATTTTCTCCATGAAATGAAGAAAAGTTCTTTCATCTCTTGTCTTCCCTCTCTTGCAATGACATTAGGCTAAGTTCCCCTCCATTGGAGAATGGAAAAGCCTAGAGCAAGTTCTTGTGTTATTTCTAATTTTATGCCTTTCTTTTATTTAAAATGCTTATGAATTCTCTTTAAGTTTCTTGCACATTTTATTCTTAATATAGATACTTTATGCTTAGATTAGATCAAGATAAAGTATGCTTAAATTAGATAATTTGTAGTAAGAAGTTCTAAAGAAATTCTACTTTATTTTTGTTCCTTTATTTCATTTTAATTGCAAAACTTTCCGATCTAAGGAGCTAACACCAAGCCCTTATGATTGAGTTATAAAAAGGCTAGAGACTAGAAATTGCTCATTAACATGTTTTAGGTAGATCCACCTCCAATGGTGTTTTAATTCATAAGTTTACTTGCTTTCAATTTCATTTACTTTAGTTTATTTTCTAGCAATTTTACATCTTCTTATAAGTTCAAAAATACAAAGAAAAACAGTTTTAATTCCTTTTAGTTAATTTGAATTTTATCTTCTTAGCTTAGCTCTATTCCTCCTTTCTCTTGGGTTCGATCCCCTACTTGCCCCACAAGTAAGGTAAAACTAAGATTATTATTAACTCCGGTGAGAAGAACAACGATAGTCTTATCACTACCTACCAGAGGCTTGTGACAGAATTGTTCAGCGATCTGCTAGGTAGAACAGCAGAGGTGTACATAGACAACCTGCTAATCAAGATAAAAAAGAGGGAAGACCATATTAACGACCTAGAGGAGGTATTTTCTAGGATAAGAAAGGTAGGAATGAAGCTTAACCTGGACACTTCAGAGAAATTCCTAGGTTATCTAGTCACAAAGAGAAGAATTGAAGCCAACCTAGATCAAATCAGAGCATTGTTAGAGATGCCATCCCCGAAGACCCAGAAACAAGTTTAGAAACTTGTAGGGAGAGTAGCTACTTTAAATCATTTCATCGCCAGATCCTCCGATAAGTACAGGCCTTTGTACCGTTGTTGCGGAAAAACTCCCGTTTCGATTAGACATAAGAGTGTGAGTGAGCATTCTCGGAGTTGAAAAATTACCTCAGCAAACCACCTATACTCTCCAAGCCAGAAGCGGGGGAGGAGTTATGGGTGTATTTAGCCACTTCCAAACACGTACTCCACTCGATCATGGTCAAAACTGGGGCAGCAGGGGAGCAATCCATTTATTTCCTGAGTAAGACGTTCTCAGATGTAGAGATGCGTTACACAAGACTTGAGGAGGTGGGGTTAGCTCTAGTCTATAAGGTAATGCGCCTGCAACCGTACTTCCAAGCACATCGGGTGCAAGTCATCACAGAATTTGCTCTGAAGTCATTGCTGGGGAAAGCAAAAGGATTGGGCAGGATAACCAAATGGGTAGTTCAGTTAACAGAGTTCAGCCTCGAGTACTGGCCTAGAGTTTCGATGAAAGGCCAAGTAGTAGTTGACTTCTTGGCAAACTTCTCAGTGGAAGACAATGCAAAGTTATTAATAAAAGAGCTGCAGAAGGCAAAGGACGAGCAAGAGCCGCTGAAAGGATCAGGTTGGAAAGCCTATGTGGACGGATCATTCAACTTTGAGGGATCAGACATCGAAGCAATACTAATCACCCCGGACAAAATAAGAATAGAGAAGGAGGTGACCCTAGGATTCAAGGCTTCAAATAACAAGGTGGAGTATGAGGCAATGCTACTCAGCCTCGAGTCCTTAGTACATCTGGGGGTAATGGAGGCTATAGTATATAGTGACTCGCAGTTGGTAGTTAACCACATTAATGGGATGTTTGAGGCCCAGGATCCTCAAATGCAGCTTTACTTCGAGAAGATCAGGGCAACTATGTATCGAGCTTGAGATATCAAGATTGAACACGTACCTGGCCTACATCGCATTGATGTTGGTCAGGTAGAACAAGAGGGAATTGCCGTCGAGCTACTAGGAGAACCCGTCTATAGACAAGTTCAGGCTGCCCAACTAAGTGGCAGTTGAAGCAGACCAAGGATGGATAAGCCCAATTTTAGCCTATTTACAACATGGGGAGCTGCCCAACAACCCAAAAGAGGCTAGGCAAGTCAAGAATAGAGCAGAGAGGTACACGGTTCTAAATGGGACTTTGTATAGAAAATCCGTAGCTAACTCCCAAAGAAGCACTAAGGGAGATATAGCGCATAAGATGTTCTCTCAAGGGTATTTTTGGCCCTACTTGCAGAAAGATGTAGCTTTGTACATCAAGCATTGTGATAGCTACCAGAGACACGGGAAGATAATCAGGCGACCAGTAGTACAACTTCTCTCCCTCATCAGCCCTTTGCCATTTGCTCAGTGGGGGATTGACTTAGTAGGCCCATTGCCCAGGGTTCCAAGAAATCTTACTTTCCTACTGGTGGCAACTGATTACTTCATTAAGTGGGTAGAAGCACTTCCTTTAGCCAGGATTTGACAGTAGGAAGTCCAAAAGTTCCTTTGGGAGAACATTATTTACAGATTCGGTTTGCTTCGCACTATAGTTTCCAATAACGAAAGGTAGTTTAAAGGAGAACAGGTAAAAGAATACGGGATAAAACATATGTTTTCTATGTCCCAGTACCCTCAGGGTAAAGGACAGGCCAAAGCTACAAACAAAGTACTGCTAGACATTTTGAAGAAGAGGTTAGGGGAAGCCAAGGACAGGTAGACGTCAGTATTACATGGGGTCTTATGGGCTTACACAACAATTGTTAGAACGTCCACGGGAATGTCCCTATTTGCCATGGCTTATGGAGTAAAGGCAGTAATCCCCACAGAGAATAGCTTCCCCACGGTAAGAACCAAGATAGTGCAGTCTGAAAGAAATAGCCCTCAGCTACTTAAAGAGTTGGACCTGTTGGAAGAAAAGCAAAATGTAACACTAATCAGATAGGAGCATTACCACAAGAAGTTGTAAAACTACTTCAATAAGAAAGTTCATCCCCACCAATTTCAGGAAGGCGACTTAGTGCTGAAGTGAATATTCTAGAACACGGAGAGCCGAAGAACGTTAAGTTAGGATCAAATTGGGAAGGGCTCTACAGAGTGGCAAAGGTAGGCCAAAAGGAAGTATATTACTTACTTACTATGTCTGGTCAGGGGTTACTGGTGGTATTATCGTTGTTCTTCCTACTGAAGTTAATATTAATCATTCTTTTATATTTACTTGTAGGGCAAGTAAGGAATCAAACCAAATAGAAAGGGGAAGTAGAGTTAAGCTAAGAGGATAAAATTCGAATTAATCAAAAGGAATTAAAATTGATTTAATTTTGTATTTTTGAACTTATCAAGAAAACTTAAAGTTGCTGAAAAATGAACCAAAGTAAATAAAGTTAAAAACAAGTAAACTTATGAAATTAAAGCACCATTAGAGGTGGATCTACCTAGAACATATTAATGAGTAACTCCTAGTCTCTAGTCTTTTTATAACTCAATCGTAAAGGCTTGGTGTTAGCTTCTTAGATTGAAAGTTTAATAAATGAAATCAAATGAGGAAGCATAAGCAATCTAAAATTACTTAAACTTCCTACTACCAACCATCTATTTTAAGCATACCTTATCTTGAACTAATCTAAGAATAAAGTATCTATATTAAGAATATAAGGTGCAAGAAATCTTAAAGGGAACTCATGAGAATTTTAGATAAAAGAAAGGCATGAAATTAGAAATAACACAAGAATTTGCTCTAGGCTTTTCCACTCTCCAATGGAAAGGAGCTTATCCTAATGTCATTGCAAAAGAGGGAGGCTAAGAGATGGAAGAATATTTCTTCATTTCATGAAGAAACTTTCAAATTCTTCTTTTTTTACTACTTACAAGACTATTTAGCTAAAAAGAAAATAAACTAGAAGATAAAAATACAACAATATAAGAAAAGAGGCTAAGAGCCTTAGATTAAAGGAGTTTTGGATGAAAGAACCAAAAGAGAGTTTCTCTAGAGATTGAGACTTTATTTATAGAGAAAAAGATGTGTAGAAGAATTTAAAAGTAACCTTCATTTTTCTTTGCACAAAAGGACAAAAGAGGACAACATGAGTTAAGAATTAGGGTATTCCAAAGTGGGCCCAAATACTTTTGTCTTGAGATTTTGATTCCAAAATATTGATTTTCTGCACAAAAAATACACATAATTAGATTTATCTAGTAAATAAATTTATTTATGCATAATTAAGCCTAATTATTATCTAATAACATGCAACATGATGTTTCGAGGCTTATCATGATTATTACCTTAATACGGAGAAATATGGACAAAAATCAAGATAAATATCTGGGAAAGGTGCGTATAATTCAGTGTTTCGAAACACTCATCACACCATCAAACTTACCTTTTTCTAGTCCCTAAAAAATAAAATTACCACTTTCGCAGGCATCTCGACCGTATTTAACGAATATAGCAAGCCCTTGAACCCCTAGGTTACCCCTAGTGGACGAGTTTGACTCGTGAGGGTTTATAGAGAATATACCCACAAAATTCCAACACTTTATAGAAATATCAAAATCAAAATCAAAGTATGTAAGATGAACATAATGATATTTCACAAATCAGCCAAAATTCATTTACATTTAAATAAAGTTCCAAGTTTTTATTCTCTATCTTAGAAAATTTCAAAGATAACTTGAGTGCTTGTGTGATTTTTTTATTTGTTTTCTTTTTAAAAGTAACATCTTTTTTTACGAACAAGATTTCACCTCCTAATTGTTAAGAATGGCCGGTTCTACCTAAGTTTTAACTCGAAACTAAGCATTCTGTTTGGGATTGTGAGACGTGTGAATGTTCACTTTAATACCTCTAAGGGGTTTTATCTGTGATATTCTAGTTTACTCACGTTCTTACCATTGACGACTTTCACCCTACTAAAGTAATTGGTCTCATTAAACTCTTTTCATTTTTGTACTTTTTCAGTTCTAACATTTTTTCTTTACTTTGATCTTTTTCACATCTTTTTTTTATTTTTATTTTCTCAACTTTTTCATAGTGCACTATTTTTTGGTATTCTTTTTACAAAAGGTAGGTAGTCCTTTTCAAAGTACCCAATCTAATCATATGTTGCTGTCCAACTCATATTAATCCCAGTTCTATTTTTCTTTTAACCAGCCAACCAAAGGACAAGGAAGTCATAGATCACTAGACTAAGTTTTCCTTAACACTCTGGACAAAACAAAAGGGTAAATTCTTGTTCCATAAAATCGTATTTTTCCAAGTACTCAATCAAAAGTGAATTTATCAAAGTAATTTTTTTCATGATTTTCTTAATGAGGAACAACCAAAAAATACTTATGATTAAAAGTTAGGACATGAGCTTGAGATTTGAAATTCATATGTAAAAGTACATACAAAGATTTTGAAGAAAATAATTCGAAAGTGTTAAATATTTTTTATTTATTTTTTCAATATTTTTCCTGAAAACATGAAACTAAACTAAAATGAAACATGAAACTAAATTAGAATGATATGTAATGCAATTGTGAGCTAACCTAATACCCCCAAACCTAGATGAAATATTATCATCAATTCACTTTAATACCTCTAAGGAGCTTTATCTGTGATATTCCAGTTTACTCACGTTTTTACCATTGACGACTTTCACCCTACTAAAGTAATTGGTCTCATTAAACTCTTTTCATTTTTGTACTTTTTTAGTTCTAACATTTTTTCTTTACTTTGATCTTTTTCACATCTTTTTTTTATTTTTATTTTCTCAACTTTTTCATAGTGCACTATTTTTTTGTATTCTTTTTACAAAAAGTAGGTAGTCCTTTTCAAAGTATCCAGTCTAATCATATGGTTGTTGTCCAACTCATATTAATTCTAGTTCTATTTTTCTTTTAACCAGTCAACCAAAAGACAAGGAAGTCATAGTTCACTAGACTAAGTTTTCCTTAACACTCTAGACAAAGAAAAGGGTAAATTCTTGTTCCATAAAATCTTGTTTTTCCAAGTACTCAATCAAAAGTGAATTTATCAAAGTAATTTTTTTCATGATTTTCTTAATGAGGAACAGCCAAAAAATACTTATGATTAAAAGTTAGGACATGAGCTTGAGATTTGAAATTCATATGTAAAAGTACATACAAAGATTGTGAAGAAAATAATTCGAAAGTGTTAAATATTTTTTATTTTTTTTTCAATATTTTTTCTGAAAACATGAAACTAAACTAAAATGAAACATGAAACTAAATTAGAATGATATGTGATGCAATGGTGAACTAACCTAATACCCCCAAACCTAAATGAAATATTATCCTCAATATCCACGCAGTAATGAAAGAGAGAATAATGTTAGATCATACCTGAAACGGATTGGGCATTAATGTGCAAAATCGTGTTACAATTGATCTGAAAGGATAGAAAGTTATAACAATTATAATTTTTGAAATAGTTTTGCATTAATAAAATCCTACCTAAGAATTAAGAAATAACCTAAAAAATGTCTTAATCTAAGAATGAAACCCATCCTAATCTGAATTCGAACTTTCAGTGACCTGTACCTTCTTTTCCTCAACATAGGCCAACATCTATCTCTATTACTCAATCAACAATTGCTGACCAATTTGTAGTCTTAGTAGCACTGATTGATTGGTTTGGTTGAGAGTTGTCTTAAAGAAGAAGAGAATAAGAAAGGGATTAGAGTTGGAGTTCTTTTTTTTTTTTTTTTATAAAGTTTGTTTCCTAACTATACTACTTATTAAAACAAAAGCACATGGGTTGCCTCCCAAATAGCTCTAAGTTTAACGTCTTCAGTCGGACTTATCAAAAGGTTTGATTTTTAGGAATTTTCCTAACATCTAATTTGATAGACACGACAATTGACTTCTCACGCCAAATGATAAGTAGACAGATTTTGATCATCGTTGGGACATGAAAATGGTTTCTTAAAATGATCAACATCCCTTGTTTATCCTCAGTTCTTAGTGTCATCCCCTTTTCAAAATAGTTTTCAACCGTTGTATTTTATAAGAGAATGGAACTTGTAAGATAAGCAAAGTCTTTACAATCTTGTGAAATGATAGGTTGGATGGGGTACGATGTTAGACCAGTAGTGGTCGAAATTGGTGTGACTAACAAATTAGAGTTCATCTTTGGTTCTTTCTGAATAATAATTTCCTTTAATGATGGATCAGTTTCCTTAGACAAATTTATACAATTGGTTAGCATTTGAAACATTGGTTGGTTCTCGGGGGTTATTTCATTTGAAAATTGAACATTCTCTCTTTCTTCTAAGGGCATAGTAAACTAATCTAGTTGGATTTCCATCATTGCTCTGGTTGGAACTGTAAACTCATTGATTTGAATTTGAACTTCAATTGAGACGGGATTATCATTTTGAAAGAATGATGGATTTTCTAGGATGAAGATATCCCCATTTTTGAATTAATTTCCTTCTTCTAAAAATAACGCTAAGTGACTCAATTAAGTTCCTATACTGACTAAGACTTGACTTATGTCCTATTGTTGTTGTTGAAGCTATTGTTATTGGATGAATTGTTGTTGTTAATTTAACAACTCAATTATCAAGGATTCTAATGATGAAGTTGAAGAAGAAGACAAAAATGAGTTATTGAATGTTGACTCTGACTCTACAGCTTTATATTTGGAGAAATGTTGAGAATCATAGGTTGTTGAGGAATTATGGTTGGATTCATTATCAAGATATCATGCATATAAAAATCCTCATGGTTACCAAAATGACTATCTTGAGTGAACTCGTTCTAATACGGTATGGTATCCAAGAAAAATCAATTATCTATGTGGTATGGTTGGTCGAACGAACTAGGTGTAGGCATCCAATAAGAATTTTGATAACGATGCATATTGCCTGTATGATTGTAATTGTCACATAGAATGCATGAGATCCACGATTCTCTCATAAACTCCATGACGATGCAAAATTTGCTCGGGGTTCTGTATCTATACACTATTGATTTGCATACGAGAGAGGAAAGAATTCACACGTGATATTGGGTGTTCTTATGACGAGACAACTCCTAACTGTTTCAAAATGGTAATCTTAACCTCCAATCCAAATCTCTAAAATCGCAAACAACAAGTTTAATTTCCAATTGAGAGGTGGCGCTTGTTGCTGAGTAAAAATACTCTTAAATTACCTCTCTTTTAGAATAGATGTCATCTATCCCCCTAGTACATGAGGTACAACGGCGCAAGATTGTGCTTAGACACTGTTTTCGATCTGAAATGCAATTGGTACAACTTAGATTAGCTTTGCCTATTCAGCTCGATGGGACTAGAGTCAAGTCTAACCAATTTTAATTAATTTTGTGGTTGTGAAATTCGATTTTTATCTTATGGTGCCATCATGGTAAGGGTGCCCTTATTACTATGTGTAAATCAAGGTGTACTGATTAATCATTCAAAATCAAAACAAAAACTCACTAACATGAGGTGTATGAGTGGTGCAAAAATTATCTCCCATTCTAGACGGGGGATGAAAAATCTGAGTTCACTTGGGCCATTGACACCAATTTCGATGTACGAACCAGAGGAGCCGTGACGGTATTGTTCACCCATTGTCCTTCCATAGTCTATTATAATCCAAGTCTTCTTGAATAATTAAAAAAAATTACAATGAATCCTATACAAGATTTTCTAAAATAGAAAAATAAACCTAACTAAAGACTAAAAGAAATTGAAAAAAAAGAAAAAACAATATACACCTACAAGGAGTAGAATAGAAATGTTAGCAGAAATGATAGTAAACGGACTCAAAAATAGATTCTGACTTATAAAAATCTTGTTGACTTTATCACATTTGGTAGAAAATTTTGTTCTACCTCAAATTGATATAGTATAATAGTTAATCGAAGATCGGAGTAGAAAATTACAGCTAGTTTAAATTCTATTATCTAAAGTGAAAAAAAAATGAGAATGTCTCTTTTTTTTTCAGTTTTTTTCCTTTTTCCTTCTCTCTTAAACCCTCAAGAACACTTTAACTTACAAAAAAAAAAAAAAATGAAAAAAATGAATTTTAAATCAAAACTTACCATTACCTTTACCTTTCCCCGGTAGCGATGCCAAAATTCTAGTGGTACTATCATTGTTCTTCCTACTGGAATTAATATTAATCTTACTTTTACCTTACTTATGGGACAAGTAGGAGTTCAAACCCAAGAGAAAGGGGGGTAAAGTTAAGCTAAGAAGATAAAATCAAATTAATCAAAAGGAATTAAAATTGATTTAATTTTGTATTTTTGAACTTATCAAGAAAATTTAAAGTTGCTGAAAAATGAACCAAAGTAAATGAAGTTCAAAGCAAGTAAACTTATGAAATTAAAGCACCATTGGAGGTGGATCTACCTAGAACATTTTAATGAGAAACTCCTAGTCTCTAGCCTTTTTATAACTCAGTTGTAATGGCTTGGTGTTAGCTCTTTAGATCGGAAAGTTTAACAAATGAAATCAAATGAGGGAGAATAAACAAAGTAGAATTCCTTCAACTTCCTACTATCAACTATATATTTTAAGCATACTTCATCTTGAACTAATCTAAGCATAAAGTATCTATATTAAGAATAAAAGGTGTAAGAAATCTTAAAGAAAACTCATGAGTATTTTAGATAAAAGAAATGCATAAAACTAGAAATAACATAAGAACTTACTCTAGACTTTTTCACTCTCCAATGGAAGGGAGCTTAGCCTAATGTCATTGCAAGAGAAGGAAGTTAAGAAATGGAAGAACTTTTTTTCATTTTATGAAGAAACTTACAAATTTTTCTTCTTTTACTTCTTACAAGACTATTTCGTCAAAAAAAAAATAAATTAGATTATAAAAATATAAAAATATAAGAGAAGAGGCTAAAAGCCTTAGATTAAAGGAGTCTTGGATCAGAGAACCAAGAGAGAGTTTCTCTAGATATTGAGATTCTATTTATAGAGAAAAATGTGTGTAGAAGAGTCTAAAAGTAGCCTCCATTTTTCTTTGCACACAATGACAAAAGAAGACAACATAAGTTCAGGATTAGGAGATTCCAAAGTGGGCCCAAATACTTTTACCTTGAGATTTTGACTTCAAAATGTTGATCTTCTGCACAAGAAACACATGTAATCATATTTATCTAGTAAATGAATTTATTTATGTATAATTAAGCCTAATTATCATCTAATAAAATGAAACATGATGTTTCGAAGCTTGTCATGATTATTACCTTAATACAAAGAAATAGAGACAAAAATCAAGATAAATGTCTAGGAAACGTACGTATAATTCAATATTTTGAGACACTCATCAGTTATCCAGACCCTTGAATGCATGTAATTTAAAGAGATATTATCAATAAATATTTTGCCATTATTGTCTCTCAGCTGTGTTTGCAGGCCTAAGCGGAAGAGAAGAATCCAATCGGGATCCGGGCCTACGTGGGTCTCATCTGCCTTCATTGGCTGAGTGAGATGTCTTGTCGGGGCCCAATTCTGACACGAGTAACTATTACCGTGTGGATCCAATCGGAATCCAGACCTACGTGGGTCTTCTCAACTCTCGTTCGTAGAGTAAGATGGCTGGTCGTGGTTCTACTCTATTATGAGTTAGAAACATGTTTTAGTAGAATCCAGTCCGAATTCGAGCCTACTGGGTCTCTTCTTCCTTCATTGGCCGAGTGAGATTGTTGCTTGGGGCTTAGCTCTGGTGTGAGTAACAATAGTCATGTGGATCCAGTCAGGGTCCAGACCTACGTGGGTTTGTTCTACCCTCACGGGTAAAGCAGAAGCTAGTCGAGGTCATACTCTACCACGAGTTCACTGCAGAATGATTATAGTCAAGATTGGGAAAGAATCAGAAAATTTTTCAAGGATAGTGACTCAAGTAGCCATTGGCACAGTTAGCACAATTCAGACTGTGTTCAGTGTCTAAGTAGAGTCAGAGTCTTCTTCAAGGATAGTGACTCAAGCAGCCATTGGCACAGTTAGCACAATTCATATTGCATTTAGAGTCTAAGAAGAGTCAGAGCTTTTTTCAAGGACAGTGACTCAGGCCGCCAGTGACATAGTTAGTACAGTCTGGATTGTGTTCAGACTATAGCCAGGTCAGAGCCGGATTCAAGGACAGTGACTCAGACAGTCAATCATAGAAACAGTTCAGTGTAGATTGTGTTACACTTTAGACCATAGGCAAAATCAGAACCTTCTTTAAGGATAGTGGCCCAAGAACCCTCTACAACTTATACCCATAAATGTTCTACCAAAAGTTACACCTACTTTAGGTAGAACCTAGGGGGATGTAAAGTAGAAAGAAAAGTTTGTTTGAACAGTTAGCAGCGTGTATGTTTGAGCAGAAAGTATACTTGAATAGTTAGCAGCGTGAGTATTTGAGTAGAAAGTATGTTTGAATAGTTAGTAGCGTGAATGTTTGAACAGAAAGTATGTTTGAACAATTAGCAATGTAAGTGTTTGAGTAGAAGTATGTTTGAACAGTTTAGCAGCATATAGAGCAGTTAGCAGGGTTAAGTAATTGAATAGTTAGCACTTTCAGTATGTGTAGGGGTTGTTTCAACTAACACATATACAAGCAATCAAATAAGTTAAAAGAGTTTGTAGAGGCAGTAGTACGTGTAATGAAAAACATTTGAGCAGAAAGTATGTTTGAATAGTTAGCAGCGTGAATGTTTGAGCAAAAAGTATGTTTAAATAGTTAGTAGCGTGAGTGTTTGGGTAGAAAGTATGTTTGAACAGTTAGCAACGTGAGTGTTTGAGCAGAAAGTATGTTTGAACAGTTAGCAGCGTAAGTGTTTGAGTAGAAAGTATGTTTGAATAGTTTAACAGCATACAGAACAATTAGCAGCGTGTAAGTAATTGAACAGTTAGCACTTTCAGTATGTGTAGGGGTTGTTTCAGCTAGCACATATACAAGCAGTGTAATCAGTAGAAAGAGATTGTAGAGGCAGTAGTACGTATAATGAAAACTTTTTATTAAATAGTTAAGGAAAAAGTATAAAAAATCCCAGAGAAAGGGATAAGGGCAAAGAGTTCAAGTACAGTAACAGAGAGCAAATTAACTTTCAGAGGAAGGCTGAGTAGTGGAAATAAGAATAGCAGAAATGTCTGTTTCATTCGCAATGCTAGGGGGATCAACGGCTCCGTCTTGATCCACAATGATAACAGGGATGGAAGGTTGGACAAGGGGTGGATCAACAAGCTGAGCTGAAGAACCCGCTTTTTGAGCGAGGTTCAATTCTAAGGTAGCTCCAGCTTTCATAAGGTCCCCAAGGGCTAGAGAAAAGATAGCAATGGGATTCCCTTTCTCATATAGCTGAAAGGGGGAGCGTGCCCAAAACGTCCAGTCCAATGAGCATCTCGGGTAGGGGATACTGCATGAGCATCATCCAGGTCCACCTCACCGTCCATATCCTCTTCTTCATCCTCGTATTGGAGCTAAGCAGCCTCGAAGCCTTCATGATAAGCCTTCGTAGAAGACTCCTCCATCAGCTAAGAATATCAGGCCTATAGTTGTCCTAATAGCTTCCTTGTTTCAACCTCATCCTCTTTGGCTTAAGCAGTTCTAATTGAATCAATACTTGTTTTCAGGGAGTTCAACTTGAGTTCTTACTGTCGAACTTTGTCTTGGAGTTCTGCTAGCTCTGCACCTATCCATTTCACTCTCTCCTTGTAGCAGGCCAACTCCAGTTGTAGAAGACCCTGGAGATCTGTCAGCCTCTTATTGGATGTCTCCAGGTCTATATTGGCCTTGGAAGCCTCCATCTCTTTCCTAACCTCTTGGGAAAATTGACTAAAGGAGACCAACTTAGCCTGGAGCACAATTATTTTCTCATCCTGTTCTCTGGTCATGATAGATGTCCAGTTCTAAGCCTCACGCCACTTCAAGAAGGCCACGGTTCCATACACATGAGCTTACAAAGAAAGAACAAAGTGTTAACACGCAGATATCAAAAGCAATTGAGTAGGGTAGAAAGAGAAGAAATTACCTGATGAAGGCCATGGATGAAACGGCAAAAGCCTAGGTCAGCATTATCCCAGTCAACATCGTCCTAGTCCATAGGAGAAACAGACTAGGATAGCAGGGAAGCAGCAGTTACGGGGTCCTTAATCTTGCAGCCATTATTGTGGACATGGCAAGGAGGACGGAAGAGGTTGCCCTCATTCCCATCCTGAAGATAGACTATACGGCCCATCCAAGCAAAAGGCAACCTCCTCTAGAAGGGTCTTGCGCAGCAAGGGGCTCTCACCCTCAGACCCCTTAGAGGGGGAAGGGCTCCTCATACTTCTCCTGACTAGCCAACGTTTGTTCCAAAGCTGGGGAACAAGAATAAGGTTGTCCTCCTAGGGGGTAGTAGAACCCTACCCAACCTCCATCCGAGTCTCCTTAGGAAGCTCTACAGGAATGACAACGACAATAGTAGTAGTAGCTGCAATTAAAACAGAAGCACAGGACGGAGCAAAGGTAAAAGACCTTAGGCACTACAGTTGATTAACCAGCCTCTCCAGAATGGTCGATACCACGAGAAGCGTGGCTCCTCTGTTTCCTCCACCTTTTCTCTAGGATGAGTGGAAGAGCAGCCCTAGTGGTAGTGGAAAGAGGGAACTCTGAGAAGTCGATGTCCATGATGTCGGAGGACCCAAGCAGAACCTTAGAAGTACAAACTGGGCCCGACACACTGAAATGAGGAGTTGAATTATTGGGATCCCTTCATCGTGGAACAGACGAAAATGGCTCACAACCTTTGATGGTACTGCCAACCCAACCAGGTGAAGCTCATCATGAAGGTGGCTGAGGAATGATGCCTAGTAGATCGTCCACCACTGCTTTCTCAATAGCCCAGGTTCGAAGCTTCACTAGCTCTAGCCTTCAGCCTTCAGATACCCTACACTGTAACCTCCTAGCCTCCACAGCCTCTAGAACAGAAGAATCTGCGTAGGAGAGCCGTTAAGAGAAGCAAGAAGAAGATGAGTAAGGCCCATAACAAAATGCCAGATTAACAGTGTCAAGACAGCATTACCCGGGAAGGCATGGGGAACTCTGAATCCCTCGTGGTAAGTACCAAGGGTAAATTCTCAGTCTTCGAAAATAGAGGGGGTCTTTATGCAATCCTTTGTAAAAACTTGGGAGAGAAGGGGTCAGAGCCATAGCTGCACTCTTAGAGAACAGTGAGAAGAATCCTGGCCAATGGAGAATCACCTTCAGGTTGTACTGGGATAAGAAGTCATTGGGGGTAACCCCCATCTTCTTCATAGCCTTCACTAGATAGTAGAAGTTCCCGGACATTTGTCCAAGGGATCGATTTATTTTACTCAGTACCCTCTCAAGAAGGCAGATAAAAGAAACCTAAGGCCGGTTTGGATTTGGCCAACATAAACAAAGATTTCCCCCGGGAGGCAGTCGTTGGGGATATCAAAGTCACTGCCAATCTGAAGGTACACTGAAGCAGGAATGTATAGGCTTCAGCGGAATTGGGATAAAGTGACAGCCATGGAAAAGTCAAGTATAGAAGAAGAAGAAGCAAGCAGATAGAGAAAGAAAGAGATTACCTCAGAGCAAGAGGCAAATGTTGCAGCAAAGGAGACTGAGTAAGATAAAGAGCCTTTGCAAGAAAAGCACAGAAACAAATTTGCAGAGTTTGAGCACAATAGTAGGCAAAAAAACACACAAAGTCCCCTATTTATAAGAAAAGGGTGTAGGAGCACATACGCCCGAAAGGACAGCACAAGTTCAATTGAAGCGTCACAGATGGGGAAAGTGTGAGGAGGCAAAGGGACAGGTGGATGGACACAAATGAAAAGGAATCCATCTGAGCTGTCAGCAGAGATACAGAGCGATGTTGCATTTAATACGCCGGTTCGGAAACAGTAGGTGCAATTATGAAGGGCCTAAATAACCAGTAGGCAAGTAGACTTACATCTTGAGGAAACGAAAGGACCTTACGCCTCCTCAAGAGGGGGTAGTTGTAAAGAGAAATAATTACGCATTAATCTTGGTTGTTCACATGTCCAAGTCGGCCAGTTGGGTAGCTAACATAGACCAGTTGATGAAGTGCTACCCAGCAAGCAGGACAGGCCAGAACAGAGGCCTCTCTAGCCTAGCTTGCAGGATAACACAACACTAAGCGAAGCCAGTCCAGCCAAGGAAGGTAGGGTAGACCTCGAGAAAATTGCAATACTGTTGCGTGCACGTCAGTTCTGGAAATCTCGGATGTAATCATAACAAACAAACTCGATCCTTCTAGGATACCTCGATTAGGTAAACTACCCCTGAGATTCAGCAAAAATCCCCTAATTATGGCCTATATTGTAGCCTATAGGGGGGAATCCCTAATGAAAGTGAGGGGGTTAAATAGCACAGTAAGCACTATTGGAGGGGGCTTGGAAGGACCGGGGACTAGCCAATATCGATTAATGTTCCTCTGTCTCTCTAACTTGGGCGTCGGAGTGTCTATGACAGGTATCAGGTCGCCGCGAGGGGACGGGAAATGCTCAGAACGACTTCGGATGAATGCGTGTTGGGACTATCAAAGCCGTCCACTAGATTCCGACTGCACACACATATAATTCAATTAGGATATTGCATGAAAGTATGATTCCTTTTATTCTCATTTGAGAATTAAAAGGTTTTGGATTCGATAAGTCAATGAAAAATAATGATTTTTTTGTCTACTTTGATTTCGACCCTCAAATCAAATGAAATGTCTTATCGCTCTATTCCCCATTGTCAAACTTCTACTTCTAAGGGCCTGAGCCTTGGAATTGAATAACAACAAAACAATCATTTTCTCAAACATTGTTTTTCTTTTTCCTAAGTTGCAAGGTGAGACAAAAGCGAAAGCAACGATGAAGACCTTTTTGACCCACGACCAAACGAATATTTTGCAGAGTATAAGGGTTACCCAAGACTAGGCATAAATTTATTCAGGCCTTGGCTTGCCCAAGGCCAATTCTGTTGGGCAGTTACAAGCTCATATGTGTTGAAATTCTCTTAAGAGAAATTACACTTTAAACTTTCGCCTAATGGCTTTTCCCTTAAGGAATCTCTTTTTTAACTTTTTTACCCCTTGCTTTAACTCTCTAATAATCCCACCACTTTGGTCTTTTTGTAATTAGCCAATTCTTCTAACGAAGATTCTTAGTCAAGATTGGTCCCTACATAAGTGTAATTACTACCATAACCCCATCTTGTTAGAATAATATTAAAGTAGTTTACTCTTATGCCCCCCAAGCTTACTCTCAAGTCTAGAAAATTTAATGTAATTTGACCAAGTTCCATGATTTGTGATAATTTTTTCCCAACTTATAGAATTCTCTAGAACTTCTGAGCAAAGACTCTCTTTGCACTAGGTTGTTAAATGTCTAGAATGTCTAAAATCTTATCACCTAATTACATGCTATCTAGCCTAGTTCTCTAGGATTTGACCCAAAACCAATGCCCTATAACCCTTTTAACCTTCCCATAGAATTCTCTAGAACTTGTTATCTTCTACAATCATATCATTTGATCATCATGATTGCTTAGACTCATAGGATTGTTAAAGACAATCAATGACTCTTTGATAGGGGGTATTTGGTGTCTTTCATTGAGATTTTATTGAGAATAGTGGAAACTCTAGAATTTAGGACAAGTTATCCCCAAGGATCTCCCAAAATCTTATCAATAGGACCTATCCAAGACAAATGGAAAAATTACCTTTAAGTAAATTTACCTTTAAGTTATCCCAAAATCACAAGTTATCCCTACTCTTCTATTTATATTCAAGAAAATTTACCTTTAAGTTATCTTTACTTTTAACAATTTAGATCTTAATCTTCTTTATCATGAAGGTTAGGCGTAAAAAGTAAAATCTCATAGAGGTAATCTCATCTTGAAAGTCTTCAATAAGTTGATAAAAACATTAGAGTAATTGTTCTTTCCTTATTTACTTTTTCTTGCAAGTTTTAAATTCTTAATTTAGATGTTCTTTATTTTTCCTTGCAAGCTTTAAATTTCTAGTGTGCGGTTAGAATCCAGTGGACGGTGCTAATAGATTATGCCTCACTTATCCGAAGTCACTTATATGACCTCCCTCATCGTGTTAACATGGTACCTACCAGAATTACTCCGACGTTCAAGTTAAAGAAGTAGAGGAATTTTGGACCTCCAATCCATAATCTCTAACCAGTTTAAAGAATTAGTTAGACCTCCAATCTGCCAAAAGATCCATTTTTTCTGTGCTAACTACTTTATTTATGGACCCTTGCTACGAATCAAGGTTTCCCCCTCTCATGGGCGATAATCTTGGGAAATTTATTGATTTTGTGGATTTACAAATGGAATGGAGATCTTCTGGATTAGTCATACTATACTAGAGAGATCTCCTTCGAGATCTCAAGGCTTGATGTGCACATATCAAGATTACGGTTATTCTATGACCAGGCGTGTTCTGCTTGGCAGACAAGGTCTCACTCAATGTTGCGCTACCCTTCTAGCCATACTAAGGAGATCTTTGCTTTGACCTGCCCTGTTGCTGGGTAGTGCCCATATGTTAATCTGTGCATAGTACAACTCAACTGGCCTGGACACATGTACGGCTCAGATAATTGTGCGATTATTTATCTCTACAATTACCTCCTCTCGATAAGATGTGAAATCTCTTCGTCTTCTCGATACACGTAACCACTTTCTTATTGGCTGCCATGATTCTCTATAATTATTTATGTCCTTACTGAATTGACAAATTTAGTGCAACATCGTTCCAAATTATCCTTGATGGCTAAGATGAATCAATCTTTATCTATGTTTGTCCACGTAACCTACTATCATCTACACTACCCCCAAACTTCAACATTTAGGTTGGACTTAGGTTGTACTCTTAAGCGTATGTACTCATTTACTCTTTCTTATAAATAGGAGACTTTGTGCTTATTCTCCCTTTTACTGTCTTATTGCATTCTGTGACTTCGTTTCTCTGCATTCTATGAAAAATTTTCTCTCTTTCTGTTTCACTGTTATTCTTACCTCTCTCAGATAGAGGTAACCTTCTTTCCATTTCTTTTCTTTTTTGCACACTTACTTTCTCAATGGCTGCTAACATAACCCAACTTCAGAAGAGACTTTATATCCCTGCCTCTATGTCTCTTCGGGTCAGCAATGACCTCAATAATCCTGGCGAATGCTGTCAGGGGGAAATCTTGGTCTATGTTGGCCAAATTAAGGCTGGTCTTAGTTTTCCTCTCTCTCCCTTCCTTAGGGAGGTATTGAGTAAGATAAACAGGACTCTAGGCCAAATATCTAGGAACTTCTACCATTTGGTGGAGATTGTGGAGAAGATGGGAATAAAATCTACCAACTTCCTCTCCAAATGCAATCTGATAGCCATCCCCCAACGCTTGGGGTACTACTTGTTGTCCTCCAAGAGTGCAGCAGTGGTACTGGCTCCTTCTCTCCCCAGTGCTGACAAAGGGTAGTACAAGGACCCCTTGTTTATCTTCAAAAACTAGGAGTTGGCCCCTAGCATTCCTCATGAGGGATCTAGAGTCCCTCAGGCCTTCCAAGGTAAGGCTGACTCTTAGACTTCTGACTGTATATCCTTATATTCTGTCTGCAACTTACTCTGCTTCTAACTTTTGATTTTTTTTCTTTACAGATTCTTTTGCCTTTTCTGTTGTTGAGGCTGAGAAAGAGCAGCATAGAGCATCCAAAGATCGGAGGCTAGTGACAATGAACCTCCAAATCAGAGCTGCTAAGGGGGTGGCAATGGAAGATCAAATTTGCCTTCTTCCTTCTATTTTGCAACCACCTGCACAATGGACCTTATCTAATCAAGCCAAACACATCCCAAAAGATTTTGATCCTTCTTTGACTTCTATTTCTAGTCTTCTTTCACCTCCAATTCTGTCAAGGTCCTCTGATGCCATGAATATTGAACTTTCAGAGTTTCCTTTCTCCTATTCCCCTGCCATCAGGGCTGCTCCTCCCACTAACCTAGCCAAGAAGAAGAAAAGGAAGAGTCTGGCCTCTTGGGGCTCTACCCTCACTAGAGAAGCAAGCTAGCTAGCCTTAGTACATGGGAAGCAGGTTACTCCTACTTCTACTTCTGCTTCTGTTGCTGGTATGGTTACCATTATTACTGCTATAGTTGTTACTATCCCTACTGAGCTTCCTAAGGAGACTCAGGGTCAGGCAGGGTAGAGCTCAGACGCCATCAAGGAACATAGCCATGTCCCTAATCTTCAGCCACACAAGAGGCATAGGTTGTTAAGGAAAGTTTTAAGGGATCATTCCCCTCTAGAAGAGTCTAAACAAGAGGGTGTCAGTCACCTCAAGACTCCTTTAAAAGATGTTGCATTCTCCTGGAAGAGTTGTGAGGCTCTCCTCCAAAAAGGAAATGAGTACAATGATTTTCAGCCTCTCTTCAACCATGTCCACAATAAGAGCTATGACGTGAAGAACCTTGTCGTTGCTACCTCTCTACTCTCTGATTTTATTTCTTCCAAGGATTGGGATGTTGCAAACCAGGCCAATGCTAACCTGGGCTTTGGTCAGTTTGTTCATGGTCTCTATCAAGTAACTCTCTTATCTGTTACTCTATTTTTTTACTCTTTACTTTAACTCACTTAATTATTTTACTCTTCTTGCAGGCCAACGTCTATGGAATCTTAGCTTTCCTAAAATTGCATGAGGCTGAGGACTAGGCGACTGTTTTGGCTAGGAAGCATGAGGAAAAAATTAATATATTCTAAGCTAAGCTGGCCTCTTCTAACCAATTTTCCCAAGAGACTAGGGAGGAGATGAAGGCTAGCCTAACCTAATTTTCCAAGGCAAGCTTAACCTTTAAGGCCACCAATAAGAAGTTGACAAATCTCCAGGGTATTCTTCAACTAGAACTGGCCAGCTACAAAGAAAGAGTACAACAGAGAAACGTAGAGCTAACGGATCGCCAAGAGAAGGTACGACAACAAGAACTTGAGCTGGGGTCCCTCAAGACAGTATTGAGATGGCTAGGGTAGCTCAGACCAAGGAAGATGAGGTTGAGATCAGGAAAATACTGGGGCAACTACAGGCCCAATACTTTCGGTTGGCAGAGGAAGCTTTTACTAAGGTCTACCATGAAGGTTTTGAGGATGCTTGTCTTCAATACAAAAAAGAGGATGGTGAGGAGGACGAAGAGGACAATGAGAATGAAGGTCCTATTGTTTTTCTTATTAGGGATATATCTAGCTGGACTAGGCGTTTTGGACGAGTCCCACCCTTCTAACTGGATGGGGAGGGGATCCTCATTGCTGTCTTAGAATGAGTCCCTAGTGAACTCATAGAGGCTGGGCTTACCGTAGAATTGGACCCAACCAGGGCGATTGATTCTTCTGCTCAGGCCAATAATCTACCCCTTGACCTGTCTCTTGCCCCTCCAAATCTTTCTACTAAGATTGGCTTTCTGGATCATATTGCTAAGACTTTTTCCAAACAATCATCTGCTACTAAATAAAGATCTATTCCTTGGTTTTTGTTGTGCTCTACTATGTTTGCTGTTATTCTTTTTATTATCCCATCTTTGGGACATCTCTTGTTCTTTTTCTTTTGCTATTAATGAGAAATTTTGCTTTCACACAACTGTAGTTCTATCTTTAATATAAAAACTTTACTTCCTCATATTATTTATGCTGCATACACAATCTACTAATTTGCTTTTTAACTTAGCATAAGTTTCAACATTATGCTTTACTTAAAGAATCCAGCAGATCTATTTATTTGCATTGCTTGTTTTACTTAAGGAAACTACTAATCTACCTTCAATGTGAACTTTATTCGTATTGTTTGCGCTGCACATTCTACTCTTAAACTCCTTGAACTGCTCATATTTACTATTTCTTCCCTTCAGGTTCTACCTTATGCATATTTTACTAAGAAAGAACCTCTAAAAGATAACTACATTAAATTTTGGGGAGGTACCTTTGAATCACTATCCTTCAAGGAGGCTCTAATTTAGTTTTTACCTCTTTGCTTCTGATACTGAAATCTTTTTGCAACTTTTCTCCTATTCATAAGTAGATATCTTCGAGGATCTACTTTTCTGCTAAACAAATATCTTTACTCTGTCACTCAAGGCAGAGCATGGTCATCTCTACTTGTTAAAGTAGAGGAGAGCTGCGATAACCAAACTATAGAATGAGTCGACCTTAGTGCTAACTAACTCGTGCCAAAGTAGGGCCCCAACCAGTTTCTTACTCTACCAATTAAGGCAGAGAATATCCACATAGGCCCGGATCCAAGTGGAATCCATCTTTAGTGTTATTGTACTCATGGTAGAGTAGGGCTTCGACCAATTTCTTACTCCACCAATTAAGATAGAGAAGACCCATGTAAGCCCAGATCTAAATAGGATCCGCATTAGTGCTAAATTAGTCTTGTCAGAGTAAGGCCCCGACTAGCTTCTTACTCTACCAATTAAGGCAAAGAAAATCCATGTAGGCCCAGATCTTTACGCAGTACTAGATCTCCTTCTTCCAATTTCCTGTGGCAGACTTTCTTGTTGAAATAGCTTTGCAACTTTTTGTAATAGTTCTTTATCCTTATCAACGTTACTTCCCGCTTATCTTCCAGCAAATCTAAATCTGTGATAATCTACTAGTTGTTCTGGTCAGTCTGCATTACTCTGGATCTTATTGTGGGAAAACTATTCTCTATTGGAATCACTGCCTCCATACCATAGGCCATAGCAAATGGAGACATTCCTATGAGGGTCCTGACAATTTTTTTGTAGGCCCATAGCACACCATGAAAGACTATTGTCCATCTTCCTTTTTTCCTTCTCCCAGTCTCTTCTTTAACGTGTCTATTAGGACCTTATTGATAGCGTTAGCTTGTCCGTTGCCCTACAGATACTGTGGCGTGAAAAATAAATGTATCATCCCATACTCCTTGCAAAAATCTTTGATCTGCTCGCTTGCAAATTGTCTCCCATTATCTGAGACTATAGTGCATGGCAGACCAAATCGACAAATTATGTTTTCCCAAAAAAACTTTTAAACTTCCTACTTAAGTATTATGACTAAAGGGAATGCTTTGCCCACTTGGTGAAGTAATTTATCACCACCAACAAGAATGTTAGATTACCTAGTGCCCTAGGCAACGGGCCTACTAAATCAATTCCTCATTGTGAAAACGGCCAAGAGTTGATGAAAGACTTAAGCTGCACTGCTAGTTGTTGGATTATCCTTCCATGTCTTTGGAAATTGTCACAATGCTAGATGTGCAGAACTGCGTCTTTTTACATATACGACCAGAAATACCCTAGAGAGAGTACTTCATGGGCCAAAGACCTTGCCCCTGAGTGATTTCCACAATCCCCTTTGTAGATCTCTCTTAGCAAGTCCTTTGTCTCCTCTAGCGTTAGACAATGTAAGAGTGGTCCTCCTATTGACTACTTGTACAAAATCCCATCTAGGATAATGTAACTCACTGTTCTACTATTTATACGTCTTGCCTCCTTAGGATCATTGGGCAAGTCTCATTGTCATAAGAAAGTAAGAATTGGAAACATCTACCCTTGATCTCCTATTGCAATAACCACACTGACCAACTCCGATACGTCTGTCGTAAGACTTTCCTGGTAGTCCAATGGCAGTTCTCTCATGTCTTGTCCTACCAACATTGAGGCTATGAAAGCTAGAGCATTTGCATGTTTTTTTTCTATCCGCGATATGTGCTATGTTCTGATTTTCCTAGCTCGAAGTATGGAAGATCTAATTTTCTCCAAATAAAGCTGCATTCTGGGATCTCATGCTTCAAACATCTCATTGACGTGATTAACTACTAGTTACAAGTCACTGTAGACTGTAACCTCAATTAACCCAAGCCCTAGTAAAGAATTTAGGCTGAGCAATATTGCCTCATATTCTACTTCATAATTTGATGCTCTGAATCCCAATCTGACTGTCTTCTCTATCTTGGAGCCATTAGGAGTGATCAACACCACTCCTATTCCTGACCCTTCCAGGTTTGATGTTCCATCTATATAGACTCTCCAACTTGGCTGGCTGTTTGCTTCTTACCCTTCTTCAGCATATTCAAGCTCTTTTACCACTAAATCTATTTTTTCTTCTATTGGGAAATCTACCACTACTTGGCCTTTTAGCGAAACTCTAGGCTTATACTTAAGCCCACACTCTGCTAGCTGTACAACCCATTTTTCCATTCTACCTAATCCCTCTATCTTTCCTAAGATAGATTTCAAGGGGTATTCTATGATGACCTGCACTTGGTGCGCCTGTAAGTACGATCTTAGGAACAATGCCGTATAAACTAGAGTTAGCCCCATTTTCTCAAGTCTAGAATACATTATTTCGACGTCAATGAAGGTCTTGCTTAGGAAATAAATAGGCTACTCTACTACTGTTCTAGTCCTAACTAGGATTGAACTGAGTGCGCATTTTTATATAGCTAGGTACAACCCTAGTTCCTCTCCTACTTCAAGCTTGGAGAGTATAAGTGGTTTACCTAGGTATTTATTCAGCACTACGAAGGCTTGATCACATTTCTCTAACCACTCGAACTTGGTATTCCTCCGCAATAGTTGGTATAATAGTCTGCATTTATGTAAAGATCTAGAAATGAATTAGTTAAGGGTTGTTACTCTTCTTGCTAACTTTTGGACTTTTGCATTTTAAGGAAGGATATTTATTGTAGTACTCTTACCTGGTCTGGGTTGGCTTCTATTCCTCTTTTCATGACCAAGTGTAGACACCTCATTTTTGCATCCGCCTGACTTGGCAATCCGTCACTCAGTTGCTGTGGATTCCTAATGATGAGCACAAAGAACTTGAAAGCTTGTGAGAAGCCTCCTTCCAATTCCTTCTGTCTTCTAATTCTATTCTCTTCTTTTTCTTGACCACGTGACATAAAATTACACACGCTTAGAATCGCTACACTTTCCACCTAACTTAACAAGCATGTAAACTTAGGTCCACAACATATTTCGGTAATTTAGAAACCTCACTATGTTAGGAAAATGTGACCGTGAGACTTAGAAATAATCACGTTGAGACTAAAAGAAACCTCACGCCAAAATTCACAAAAATGGATAAAAATCAATAAAATGATGAAAATGCCCCCCATGAATTTTGGACATCCAAAAAGTCTCGAAAGTACCTCTATTGCATTCAGAATGGGATTTCGCGTCTAACGGGATTAGAATCGAAGAAATCGGAGAAATTTATTAAAAATCATAAAATGACCAAAATACCCTTTGATGTCGAACTTGAACATAGAGACCTTGACTCTTAGAAAAAATCGAAATAAAACAACCAACTTGAAAACTTTTAGATTGGAACGAAAATTAAAGTTCAAACGAACAACTTGAAAACTTTAAATCAATATCCAATCCAAACTTTAATCAACCCATCAACATTTAAATCCAATCGATCAACCAATCAAAACTAAAATCGACCAATCAACATTCAAATTAAAACCTGATCAACAAATCAAATTGAAATTAAATTCGATCGACCCATTAACATTGAAATGAAAATCCAATCAATCAATCAAATTGAATTTAAAATTTAATCGACCAATCAATATTCAAATCAAAATGTAATCTACCAAATGAAATCTTAATTTAATCAACCAATCAAGATCGAAAAGTGAAACACAATTAACTCATTAAATTAAAATCAAACCAAAATTAAAATTAATCCATCAATCAAAATTAAAAATTGAAAGTTAATCAATAATAATCCGCCAATGTATCACGTGTTGTGAAGCATAAGATCATAGTCCCTTTCCTTCTAAACTCAAATAGAGAGATATTCTCTCTTTGATTCGGTTAAAGAAAGAATAAAAAATAAAACAAAAGAAATAAACAAACAAAAAGAAAAAAGAAACAAATAAAGAAAAGAAGAAAAAGTTGTTAAAAAGAGAACCTAGAAGACCAATAAAAAACCTTTCTTTCTCTAAGAGAGAGAGAGAACTAACATTCTTGAAAGAGGGGAGAAGAATCTGACGTTTTTTTTTTATAGCAACTAAAGAAAGAATAAAGAGAAAAGAAAAAGATAAGATAAGAAGAAAAAAAAGAACAAGGAGAAAGACTCCACTTCATCTTCTGCATCCAACATCTCTCAATCACCCTTCTTCTTCATCCTCTCTTCTTAACACATCCTCTAGCAGCATCCATTGACAACCCCACACCACCTCTAATAGCCTCCATTGACAGCCCCACATGTCTTTTAATAGCATCCATTGACAGCCCCACACATCCAGCAGCACCATCTCCATTGACACCATTAAAACCAGCCCCCTACCTTCACGTTTTCTTCTTCTTCTTAGCCCTTCTTCAGCCCAAATGTCTTCCATTAACAGCCCCCAAACACCTCTCCTTATCCCTACAACATAGCTTCCATTAGAAGCACCTTCAGCCCCATTAAAACAGCCCCCAAACACCTGTCCTTATCCCTGCAACATAGCCCCCATTAGCTGCACCCTTTCTCTCCATAAAAAAAAATATATATAGCAACAATGTCCCTGTAGTTGCTGCACCCTTTCTCTCCATAAAAAAACAGCAACGATGTCCCTAAAGCTGCTGCACCCTTCTCACCATAAAAAAATAGCAACGATGTCCCTACAACAGCACCCTTTCTCACCATAAAAAATAGTAGGAATCTCTCTCTCTCTCCAGCACTCTTTCTCCATAAAAAAATAAAATTAAGAAGCAACTAGCCCTCTCCCTTACGTATCTCTATTGTGTTTTTGCGAGACATCTCTTTCTGTCTCTGATCTCTCCTCTCCCACTCAGACCAGCAACAATTTCCTTTTCCCTTGGATGCCCCATTACACCAGCCATCACCTCCTTCATTCTCTCTTTGACGCCCTTAACATCAGCCCATTACCTTCATCCTTCTCATAGAATTAATTGAGTATTCCTGAAAGAACACATCGTAGCCACTGTTCGGTCATAGAAGTGAGTTTGTTTTTTTTTTTTTTTTTTTTATTCTGTTTATCTTCTTGTTATTGTTTTTTCCTTCTTTAATTGTTTTTTTAGGTTGTGAATGATTATCTGATCTTCATTAGCATGTTTCTAATGTTTGCCACATGTTTAGGATCTTTCCTGATTGAATATTTGCAATGTGTTCCTGATTTTTTATTCACAAACTTTGCATTCACATGCGAATGGTTGATTCAATGATTTGCCACGTGTTCATGATTTTTTTCTGATCTTAGAATTGGCAACGTATTCCTGATTTTTTACTCGAAAATTTTGCATATATATGTGAATTGTTGATTCACTAATTTGCAATGGGTTCTTAAATTTTTTTATTGTTTAAAAGTTTATTTTGCATATATATGTGAACAAATGATTAATTGCCCTGTGTCCCTAATGTTTTTATTTTAAAATTTTACACATGTGGGTTGTTGATTCACCAATTTGTTAATCTACAATGTGTTCGTAATTTGAAATTTTTCATGTTCACAATTTCTATTTTCCAAGATTCACTTTTTGAATTGTCTAATTTTGAAACTCTGAAATTTTCTAATTTAGGAAATTTTATAATTATAATTTTCTACTTTAGAGAATTCATATTTGACAATTCCTAATGTGATGACTTATCATATATTCATCTATTCAAATTCCTAAAGTTCAAGTTGTCAATTTAGCAGTTTCTCATCTATGATTTTTTTTTATTTGCAAAATTTTGCAAATTTCTAATTTTGCTGATTTGGAAAACATTTGCAGATACAGGTTTGTGATTGAAATATCTTATCACATGAGCTTTGAAACATGAGTTAGAATTAAGGCTTTTTGTGCAACTCAAGAAATCATGTAATATTTGGGAAAATATTTTCCATAAGATTTGTTTAGCACATCTGATATAATCTGATGACGATGAGACCATAGCTTGACTTTAGTCTCTACCCGTTGACCGTAGGATAGTTTGGATCGTAGTAGAGACCGATCATCTCGATTGAGCGGGTTCGGTGCCTAATACCTTTCGAAACCCGTAATCTGACCCCTTACCCATTTTCTCTTATTCGTGGACCAACCCGATCCATTTTGAAGGTATCTATGATTCCTAGACTTAAACTAGGTGGCAACTCCCTGTTCTCTAAAAATTCCCAATTTACCAATCGAACCCTTATTCAATATTTAATGAAAAAAAGTCAAAAAAATTTCATCAGGTAGCCCAAGAACTTCCCTGAAGTTAATGCGAAAGTGCACTTCTCCAGATTGAGCTTCATCCCAACTTTTCTCCCTCGAGAAAAGACTTCTTCTAGATCAACAACATGATCTTCCTTCTTCTTACTCTTCACCAGCAGATCATTAATGTAGACTTATGTTGTCTTACCTAACAGATCAATGAAGAGTTCTGTTACAAACATTTGATAAGTCGTCCCTACATTTTTCAACCCGAACAGCATTACTCTATAGCAATAGAGCCCTTGCTTAGTGATAAAGACTATTTTCTCTTGAGCTATCGAGTTAAGTTGTATCTGATTGTAGTCAGAATAACCATCCATGAAGGAAACTTTTCGTGGCCTAAAGTCACATCCAACAATTTTTCTATCCTCAACATAGGAAAACTATCCTTAAGACAGGCCTTATTTAGATTTGTAAAGTCTATACAGACTCTAACCTTCTCATCTTTCTTTGGTACTGCTATAATATTTGATATCCAATAACAAACTATACTTTCCTAATTAAACCTACTCTGATCAACTTGCTCACCTCTTCGTTTACTACTTCTTTGAATCGTGGTGTTAATCTCCTTACCTTATGTTTTACTGGTTTGATAGCTAATTCCACGTTCAAGTGATGGTAGATCACTTCTGGGCTGATCTCGGCATCTCTTCTACAGATCAGGAAAAAACTTCCTGGTTCTTTCTTAGGTAGTCTGTTAGCTCTTTCAACTCTCCTGATGCCAGCTCTACTCCTACTCCAATCTGTCTAACTTCCCCTCCATCCACTATCTGGACGTTCTCTAAGCACGGGGGTTCTCCAAGCTAGGTTTTCCCCTACTGTAACTACTATTGTTGAACATTATCTTTTGAGGGCTTCTCCTTGTCCAACGTAGTCACCCGGGCAGCCACATAATCCCTACGTATATCCCACATCCCTTACAATATTGGAAATCTCAGGACCTGATAATATGTAAAGGGAACAACCCTCATCTCATGTGTCCACCATCTACCCCAGGATAGCATTGTTTGGGAAGCTTGCTTCGACCACCATAAACCTGGTCATCAAAGTTGTTAGTATTACCTGTACGAACAAAACTATCTCCCCCCATGGTTGGTTTGTCCCCCTGTCAAACCCAATCAGAGGTCCTCCTACTAGGGTAGGCACATTTCTACTAAGACCTATCCCTAAAAAGGTCGAAGCATATATAATATTGACAAAATTGCTACTGATCAGTAACCTCTTGAGAGTGAAGGGGCCCACCTGGAGGGTCACCACTAGTTCATCATAATGGGATTTTACTACACCCTCCAGATCCTTATCCGTGAAAGCCATGGTCTGTTTTCCATAGGGCCCTACATGCTCTATAGGCCCATTCTTATCGTGTAGATGTGAGCTACGTGTCCCATTCGCCGTCTCTAGACTCTTTCATCAGCCCTACTCTGAAAGCTCCCTCGATTCATGGGGTACGCCGATCCGCTTTTGATATTTGAGGTTTGGGAGTCACCACACGGTCTAGGAACCGAACATCGACTCTAAATAGATAAAAAACAACTAATCTATGAAAGAAACTATGAGTCCAAGGATCACGTTACGGGGTTAGAAGGTGTTAGGCACCAACCCCGCCCGGCAACGCCGGTCTCTACTTATTCCCAAATAGAGCTACATTGCTAAAAAGACCTAATCAATAAAAAAAATTTAAATCTTTACCTTATGAAGACAACGGTCTTGTTTCCTCAGATCTAGTAGAATAGTTCTTCGTATAGCACTCCTCGCTTCGTTCTGTCACCGTATTCATTTTGGATCTCCAAAATAAAGTATCTCCTTCTGAATTTTTCTAATTTTACTATGGATTTTTGGGGTTGGAAGGGTTTCTAGGTGTTTTTTGAGCTAAAGTTAGGGTATGGATGTTAGGTAAGGAGTTGGGACTTCAAAATCAAGGTTTATGGGAAGCTAGGGGAGCTTTTTGACCTACTTTTTCTAGGGTTTTCTCTTGGATACGAAAATAGGTTGTAAGAACCCCTATTTATAGATTTTTTTAGGTGCCTTGTAGATAGAGTTAATTTTTTATTAAAATTGTTGAGTTAGTGTTTAATTATAATTGTTTTAGTTAAAGTTATATTTAAATTAGAATTATTTTTGATAGAGTTATTATTTAATTAAAATTATTTTAGATAGAGTTATTATTTAATTAAAATTCTATTAGGGTTTTGACTTTTAGTCTCACTTGATTGACTTTAAGATTTTGACTTTAGTCTTACTTGATTGACTTTAAGATTTTGACTTTAGTCTTACTTAATTGACCTTAAGATTTTGACTTTAGTCTTACTTAATTGACCTTAAGATTTTGACTTTAGCCTTACTTGATTGACTTATAATATATATATATATATATATATATATATATATATATATATATAGGGTCCCGTTCAGCACCCTAAGTTTTACCACACACTTTAACAAACGTGTTTTGTCCTACATACCATAGAGATCATCTTCACCAAAAATCAGCCCATTCCAAAACTTCTAACCCCCTAAAAGATGGTTTACAAAAAATGGACGGTCCACGATTTTTCAACTTGTAAACATGGGGCTAAACATTTCTGAATGGGCTGATTTTTGGGGAGGATGATCTTCTAATCATAGAGATCATCCTCACCAAAAATCAGCCCATTCCAAAACTTCTAACCCATGTAGGACAAAAAACGTTTGTTAAAGTGTGTGGTAAAGCTTAGGGTGCTGAACATTTCCCATATATATATATAACTTAAAATATATATATATATATATATATATATATATATTAAGAGCCCCCCTTTATTATATCTTTAATTCTTTGGGCCCCTAGATGGAGGGGTCCTTTAATGAATATATGGGCAACCATCAACAATTTTGCCTAAGAGCCTGATTGATCGATTTTTTTGGTTCATATTTTTAAATTAATTTTATTAATGTTTCACTTTACATTATTTAATATTTTATTTATTAATTTCAGAATTTTAAATTTTTTTAATTGGAAAATTATCGTTTTGCCCCTGAAGAGAACTTTTGCGTTTCAAGTCGGTTTTTGATGTTCCAGGATGTTTTGGAATCGATTTTTTGTAAGGAATTCAATGGGAATAGTGGTTTGTGTCATTTATGAAATTTTTTATGCAAAATGATAGTGAACTTTATGAGGGGCATTTTCGTAATTTTATTAAATTTTGTGAAAATTGGTGAAATAGTTTATTTAGTTTTGATTTGTTATTTTTTCTGTTTAAAAGGGTTTTCCTAAGCGTAAGGGGGCTCTAAGGTTGTCTTGATGTTAAGGGTATTTTGGTAATTTGATCATTTTTTAGTGATTTTTATCGTAAAGATTCTTTTTGTCTGTGAAATGATAATTTCTATGTTTTTGGAATTATATTTTCCTAGCATAATGTGGTTTCTATAGTTTTGTTAACTTGAGATACTTCATCCGAATTTCTGAAACACATATAGTAACAAAATAGAGCATTGGAATAAACATCCATCATTACAAACCATTGCAATCGGGTTAACGAGTTGATTGATCAAGCGAGTGCAAAATGGGGTGTCTACAAATGCCCCTCTTTGACAAAGGATTGAAGCAAACTAGATAGCAAATCTATTTGGTAGATAGTGCGATATCCGAATGCTAAAGCAAGTGACAGTTCATTTTGCAGCCTAATTTAACAATTCATCTAGATGTTTGGATCCTTAAGAGTAAAACTCTCCCTGAACAAGTTTTTCAGGTCCTCGAGTTTTACTCTCACTAATGATGTCAGATTCTCGAATTTTAGAAAATTCTACCTTACAAATGCAAAAGTACAGGTGTGTGCAATGGTGTGATGCTTACTAAGTAAAAATGTGTCAGGTCCTAGAGATCTTCTCTCACTGATAATAATGATTCAAAATTGAAATGTGCTTATGCAACGAAAGCAATCATGGCAAGGTTGAGCAATGAGGTAATTGGAGTCATAACATTGTAAGAACATCATTAAATCCTATTTGAAATTCCTTTTTAGAGTTCAAAAAAGTTTGAGTCTCGTTTATCGGACTCGAGCCTATTGTAACCACTCTTCTCGTGCTAAAAAACTTAAACAATCCTGTTAATTCAATATGATTCAAACAATGCTGGAGTCTCGTTTCTCGGACTCTGGCTAAGGTTTACAGGAACTTAAACAATCCTACTAAAATTGGAGTCTCATTTCTCGAATTCAAACTAAGGTTTATAAGTACTTCAAAAAACCTATTCATATAATTCAAAAAGTTAGAGTCTCGTTTCTCGGACTCGAACATAGGTTTATAGGTACTTCAAAAAGTCTACACATTCTATAATTCAAAAAGTTGGAGTCTCGTTTCTCGGACTCGCACTTAGGTTTGTATGCACCTCAAAAAGCCTACTCATTATATGATTCAAAAAGTTGGAATCTCGTTTCTCGGATTAGAACTTAACTTTATAGGCACTTCAAAAAGCCTACTCATTCTATAATTCAAAAAGTTGGAATCTTGTTTCTCGGACTTGAACTTAGGTTTGTAGGCACTTCAAAAAGCCTACTCATTTTATGATTCAAAAAGTTGGAGTCTCATTTCTCGGACTCGAACTTAGGTTTATAGGTACTTGAAAAAATCTATTCATTCTATGATTCAAAAAATTGGAGTCTCGTTTCTCGGACTCGAACTTACTAAGCCACGTCTCTCGAGGTTAGATTTATAGGAACTTAAACAATCCTATTAATTCATTCTATGTTTCAAAAAAAGTTGGAGTCTCGTTTCTCGGACTCGAACTTACTAAGTCACGTTTCTCGGGCTCAGATTTATAGGAACTTAAACAATCCTATTAATTCATTCTATGATTCAAAAAAAGTTAGAATCTCGTTTCTCGAACTTGAACTTACTACGCCACGTTTCTCGGGCTTAGATTTATAGGAACTTAAACAATCCTATTAATTCATTCTATGATTCAAAACAGAGCTCAAAATTTGAAAGAATTAGGCCTTTATGGGCTTATCATGCATCTGGATTCATAATTATCATTGGACTTCATAAGACTTTTAAGTAAGATTTTTCTTTTTATCATGTAATTAAGGACAAAACTTTGGGATTAAATAACTTTCAAAAATACCCCTAGTTTCAAGATTGGCTTTAATTGAAACTTGACTACGCGAATGATGGAATGGATTACACTTGAAAAATATAGACTCTGATGTATGAAAGATAGGAGAATTGACGTTCCTTTAAATTTAAGACTCTTAAGATTATATCATATGTGCAATAAAGGATTGATCATTTTCTTTCGAATTTCTTTTGAAAAATGCTTGAGTTGGACTTAAAAAATCTTGATAAATATTAGAATAGAAGATCTTTCTCTTCAAAGTGACTGATGATTCTACATCTTTCATTAGCGAACACTTGAACAAGTAAACATACTCTTGAAGATCTTACAATGTTCAAGATGACTTCTTATTTTTTTCGACTTCAATATTGTCTTCGTCGGATGTGAGCTCTTGGCTAAAAAATGAATGTTGTGGCTTGAATGGTTCTGCATTTCCTAGTTTCTACACAAGCTTCCTTCTGAATTTTTCTTCTTGATGGGACCTTTCCTCCCCTTTTATGATGCCCTAATTTTTGCTTAGGTTGCCTATCTAGGTTTTCAACCTAGCGGATTTTTCTTTTCTTTTTCTAAAGATGCTTTGATCTTTTCCTAGGTTGCCTTTTTAGGTTTTCAACCTAGCAGGCTTTCCTTTTTATGGTTATACCCTAACTTTTGCCTAAGTCGCCTTTTCGGGTTTGCGACTTAGCGGAGTTTTCTTTTTCTCGATGATATTGAATATTTAACTTGACAACTTCTTGGTTCTCTACACCTTAACTGAGTTAATTAGCATTCAGGAGGACTTAATAGGTGGGCTTAGGATATAATTTAGAAAGAAAAGATATAAGGCTCAACTTCCCAAAATGCCCCTAGTTTGATATTCTTTCTTTTCTGTCAATTATTTTTATTTTTTCTAAATGCCCCTAGTTTGGCATTCTTTTCTTTTTATCAATTCTTTTGATTCTTTTTTCTAATGCCCCTAGTTTGGCGTTCTTTTCTTTTGAACCTTTCAATAGAGGATTTTCCTTTTAGATGACACTTTTCTTTAGAGAATACAAATTTTTTTGCTTGACTGGGCCTGAAGTAACTTCTCAGGTTGCCTACGTACCCCAAATATTTCTGTTTTTTCTTTTGGGATCAGGTCAAAATGTAGTTCATACTAGATATCCCTCCCGAGGTTGGTTGGTATGGTTAAAAAAAAGAGGCTATTGCTTTTATTTTTTTTAAAGGCTACGAGGGGCTAAAGAAGGTTTTTTTTTTCTTTTTTGGTAAGATAAAAAAATTGTTCAACCAAAAAAGACCTCCTTTGGTGAATACTGCTTGACTTGGTCAAAGTTTCAGGAATTCGATATCTGGATTGCTTTGTCGAGTAAGATTTTCTTTGAAAAATGAATATTTTTTAGTCTTCTTCTGTGAAATCGAATTGATCGAGTTTTCTAACTATTCAACTCTTCTAAAATCTTTTATTCTTTTATGAATGAAAACTCTCCACTTTTGAGTGATAAACATGGTAGATGCACTTGTAGGTCTAAGCGTCTTTGTCGATATTTTCAACTATATCATTTTTTACCGATAATCTTTGACTATAAAATCACTCTTAACTTTATGTCTTGATCTAGGTTTTTGTGTGATTCGTCTATATATCCTTCTGAGATCATGTAAGAACATTGTTGAATTTCTCAAGTAAGTTTACTATTCTCTCATGTTCTCTTGAGGATAACGTATCACCAATTTGCACTTCTTGAGTGTACTCTTTAATTCCAATATTTACCAAATTTGATTAGTAAGCTTTAAGTCATTCCTCATGTTAGATTTTATTTTCACAACATTATTGCACACATGATAATCAAAAGCTTCTTTATTCATTAGAATAAAAAAGAACATAGACTGACAAACCAAACTAAAGCCCAAAAATAAATATGACTAACTGAATTTAGAGACTAACGCAACTGAAGCTAAAAAAAATCTAAGAAGACTTAAAAAGACGACATCATTCTGAATGGAGGGACACAATTCTAAGGTCTATGCCACTTCGGTTATCTTCGATGGATGACTTAAACTTGCCTGCTTTTACTATCTCTTCATAATCCGATTCAAGCCGATCATATGCGGGACAACCCATTGCTTCAATAATCTCTCTATTATTTAATTCTTTCACTACCTTAGTGTTAGTGGGCTCGTTTTGGTATGATGAGGATGCTGAGTGAATGAAGGAGCCTAGATCAACTGATTCGGATTCGGATATGAATATTAGGTTCAGAGTATGAGGGGGTTGATTTTGAAGGGTAGGCAAAGGGTTAGTCCTAACATTGGGAGTAGTAGGAGCGGGTATAGTGACTTTTCCTTACTCAATAAGGTTTTGGATAGCATGACGGAGGGTAATGCACCTATCAAGAACATTACCGAACATTTGATGGAATTCACAAAATTACCCACTGTCCAAGTTTGGAGGGAGGAGATTAGGTAAAGTCTTAGGTTGCAAAGGTGTCAACAATCCCTTTTTCATTAATTTTTGGTAGGCAACACTAAGGGCCAAGATTGGTAAATTGTCGCCTAGGCTTGGCTTGTGAGGATTGAGCGGCTTGAGGAGATAATGCGAAAGAGGTGTTGGCCACTTGTAAGGAATTGACATTGGATTTGAAATGTTTCGGTTTTGACTCAGACGAGTTACCAAAAATTCTAGAAAAGTAGGCATCCTCAACTTGATTTCCAGCCTCAAGAAGAGATTGAAAAGTGCGAAGGTATTGAGGCATCAAGTACTTGGCATAATTTTGAGTGAGATTCCTGAGGATGATCTTGACTTGTTCTTTCTCTTGAGGTCGGTCCCACAATTGAGCACCTTTAGCTCTCCATCGAGTAATGAACTCAGTAAAAGTTTCTCCGGACTTCTGTTTAATAGTTTATAGGTATCTTTTTGTAAGTTCAATATCCGTGTTGAATGAATACCGACCAATAAACTCTTTCATCAATTCATGCCATGTTCTTACCCGAGATGAGTCTAATGACATTAACCAACTAAGGGCAGGACCTACAAGTGTTCTTTGGAAAAGTTGTGCCATCTGCTCTTCACTCAAACCCTGAGATTGTATTATGCCAACGTATACTTTCAAATGAGTCCTAGGGCATCCAATCCCATCAAACTTCTACATGTCTAGCATCGTGAACTTCTCCCGCAGACAGACCATGGGAAATAATGTCATTGCCCCTAATCCAAGAGTAAGATCATCGAGGTCTTTGATGTTCTTCAAAACAGTTTCAACCTGAGTTATTTGACGAGCTAAGATAGGGTCGACATGTAATTGATCATCTTCTTGGTTTTCGACGAGGTCAAACACATCTTGAGGTTCTATAGCTTTATCTTTTTCTTTTTCAGTCTTCATGACTTTAATTTGTGTCTGGACAGAAGAGATAATTTTTGCTTGAAAAGATTCCAAAATCTGACGGAGCGTTGCTTCATCCATTGTACTTGTTTCTTTTTGTGGCAAGGGTTGACTATTTGGACTTGATAATGATAATCTGGAAAGACGACTTTTTTCACGAACCCAAAATGGTACAGATGGAGGTTTAGAACGTTTAGGAGCAATTATTACCTGATTGAAAATAAACCAAGGTTAACCATTGACTCTAAAGGTTTGACTCTTAACCACATGATTAAAGTTCCGATATAGATTAGCCCAAGTCTGGTGGGAAATATCGAACCTAAATGCACTATAAGTCTATAGTGACCAAGAAAGTGAGAAACATTAGACGCGGGTCTACCCCTGATTGAAATTAAACCTTTGATCAGACAAATTAGTTTGATCTTAAGATCGAATCTTTTTTACATAAAGTGGTCTGGATCTTTAAAAATGAAACCAATTAGTTTAACTGATTTGGTATTGATTAGTTTGATCCATTTGTCAATTGGGCCAACTGGTTTAATTGGTTCAGATCGATCGGTACATTTCACCGATTGGGTCGGATGGATATAGTGGGTTTCGTTTGAATAGTCTGGATCAGTCCACCCACTTACCTGTTGGTTGGATTAAATAGAGCCACCCGGGAATACCCATAGCCAGGTCAAGTCGTGACCTGTAGGAAAACTTCTAGACTTTAGGTTTACTACGTACAATGCAATTTATCTGGCCACTCTTGCCCAAGTACACCTATATACCTCTCAAGCGTACTCAATCAAACGGTACGTGGTGACTCTGTTTGATATACTGTATATGTGATAATCTAAAACTTCATTCCACTTCTCTGAAGTTAAAAACAACCAGTTTAATCCCCAGATCAGAGGTGGCGCGCGATGCTTAAGCAAAGGCACTCTTAAATCACCTCATTTCTAGAATAGATGTAGTCTATCCTCTTTTGTCTGTGAAATGATGATTTCTATGTTTTGGAGTTATATTTTCCTAGCATAATGTGGTTTCTACAGTTTTGTTAACTTGAGATACTTCATCCGAATTTCTGAAACACGTCTAGTAACAAAATAAAGCATTGGAATAAACATCCATCATTGGGAACCGTTGCAATCGGGTTGACGAGTTGATTAATCAGGCGAGTGCAAAATGGGGTGTCTACATACTCTGCCCTGACCTTTACTCTCTTACTTAAAGACAACATATATCAGTACTGCCCCTCTATCTTACCCTTCAACAGGTTGCTGATCAGGCCTCTAGTTCCTATCTAGAAGAGGATTCTCTCTCTATCTTCTATGTAGGTCTCTCAATTTACCCTACTCCACCAACCTCTAAAAAAACCTTCTCAAGGCCTAGCACTTATTGGTGGTGTGTGCCCGCACCTTGTGATACTTGTAATATCATTTATCTCAATTTATCTAATCTCGAGGAAGTGGTGTTGGCTATTCAAAATAAGACTCATTCACAATGAGTGGAAAAATCTCACTAAGTGGCATAGTAAAAAATGTCCTCTCTTCTCTGCTCTCTATCCAGCTTCAGCGGTCTCTTTCTGCTTTGTTGTTGTGGCTTATACTTTTTGCTAGGCTTCACAATAGTGTGTATCACTTTGCACTTCTTGATTGAATTATGGAGATCATCTTCTAAGAAAATATATTTCTCTACTTTTTTGAACAGTTCATTTAAAGCTTCTGGTATTTTCTTCACAAGAGCCTTATATAACCCTGAGCCAAATGGCAAAGAGTTTCTGAACACTATAACAGACGTTTTTCTTACCACAACTTTCTAAGGACATTGCTTCCTCTATGAATCTCCTTGTAAATTCTCTAAGGCTTTCTCCTGACTGCATTCGCATGCTAGCAGAGCATCAACGTCTTCGCCACTCTTTCTGTTGCAAATGTAACGTGTGACAAAGACAATGCAAAACTCTTCGAAAGAAGCTATAGATTTGCATGGTAAGTTGTGGAACCATGTTAACGCATTCCCCTACAAGCTTGAAGGGAAAAATTTATGCATCAGTCCTTCGTTTCCTTCCCATAAGGCAAGTATCTATCGAAAGTGGAAAAAATGTTCCAATGGATCTTTCGTCCCTAAGTAAAAGGTTAAGCGTGACTACATAAACTTTTTTAGAATTTCTTCCACCAAGATCTCTGCTACAAAGGAAGACGTCTGGATTCCCTGACAGCTTGCGTTACCATTGTGCCAATATCAACACTCTTCATCGCATCTTTCTCTCTTCTAATCATTTTTTTGATCTCCTTTCAAGTCAGACCCATTGCAGGCTCGGCTCAACTAGTTGCAGTAATAACTTCTATCCCTCCTTCTCCCTTCAGGATTAACGGTTAAACGCTTCCTTTTGTATTCGAAACGTGATCACCTTCAGTAGGAGGCTGAGGATCTCTTGGTGGGAAATCTTGTCTTACCAACTACTGGTTATCGAGACACTAACTCAGATTTTGATTCTATTCGAGTAAGTCATCCATCTTCTTCTGCATCTTTTCTTGCTGCTTACTCATGTTCTCTAGCATTGTCAAGAGTCGAATATCTGTGACTAGTACCACAGGTAGGGGTGCATTAACATCAATGGTTCTTGTGAATCTCACTATTGTTTCAACTGAAATCAATTTGCTATTGGTTTCCCACAGACATCACTAGTTCTGTGCTGTTAAAATCCGGTGAACGGTGTTGATGGACTTTGCCTCATTGATCCGAAGTTATTCATGTCACCTCCTTCCTCGTGCCGACATGGTATCTGCCAAAATCACTCTAATACTCAAATTAGATAAGTAAAGAAAATAGTCTAAAGAACTAGTTAGACCTCCAATTCACTTAAAAGATCCCTTCTTCTATGCTAATTGTGTTATTTATGTACTCTTACTACAAATCAAGGTTTCTCCCTCTCTCGGACGTTAATCCTTGGGAATCTCCTAATTTTGTGGATCCACAAACGGAATAAGGATCTTTTGGATTGGTCATACTATACTAGAGAGATCTCCTCTGAAATCTTAAGGCTTGACGTGCGCATATTAGGATTACAGTTATTCTATGACAAGGTCTACCCTACTTAGCAGACCAGGTCTCACTCAATATTGTGCTACCCTTTTAACCAAACTAAGGAGATATCTACTTTCACCTGTCCTACTACTGGGTAGCACTTGTATGCTGATCTGCGCATAGTATCACTTAATCGGCCTGGACAAGTGTACGGCTCAGATAATTTCATGATTATTTCCCTCTACACCTAGTATAGATATTTTTTTTTACTTTCTTTAATTCCTTTAAAATTTAAATTCTTAGAATAAATATTTTCTATATTTCTTTCTTAAAGTCTTAAGAGCTAGAGAGTAATCCCTCCTAAGAGGTAATCTTTTTTTCCCAAGTCCATTACATGCATACACAATATGCACACACATCACAATATATTTTCTCTAAAATGGCTTAGGGTCAAAGGTAAGGATCTACCTAGATCTACACCTAACTCTCTAAGCTAACAAAAAATAGTCCTAAAGAAGAAACAACTCATGCATAAGGTCCCTAGGCTTTCATGGTGGTGTCCAACTCATGGATACCTCCAAAAGGCTAAATCAACAAAAAGATGCTCCTAAGTGAGCACATAACCTTCTAAAATAGCCTTAGGATCGAAAAAGGTAAAATCTAAGTGGATTTCCACAAAAATCCTAGGCTCATAAAAAATTCTAGTAAGCACCTTTTCATTTTTAGTTTGCTCATTAGTTCAATTTCTTAGTTTTCTAAAATTAGGCTATAGTCAATTTTTCTTAATTTTTTTTATAATTTCTTTCATTTTCAAAAATCAAAAAATGAGTTTCTAATCTCACATTTAGTCAATGATTGGTAACCATCTTAAAATGGGATAAACAAGGTGCCTAACACCTTCCTTGTCCCTCAATCAAACCTCCTTACCTTAATTTTCTAGGTAGACACTTTTCCTTTATCATCTAGATATGTGAGTCACTACAAGCCAAGAAAAATAGATTTTAAAAAACCTTGTTATAGCGTTCATTCAAAAGGTTTCAAACCTTTTGAATGGTGGTGACTCATAAACCCTTATAGATGAGATCAAACCTCCCCAAAGGTTTCGAAACCCACGTATCTACAATTTGGTGACTTTAGTAGGAATTTTCAAGGGTTAAACTAGAATTTTAATGACCATTGATATTGATTTTGAAATATTAACTTGTTTTTTTTTTTTCTTGTAGGTAACATTGTCTTGCTTCTTTATGTTCTTTTGTGTTGTATGGTTATGATTTTTAATTGGAACTATTTTGTTTATTATTTTAGGACTGATTTCATTGTAAATTTGGCACACTTGTATTTTTAAAATGCACTTGTGTACTTTTGATCATAGTTATTGCACAAATTACTCATTCTATAAAACTCTCTAATCCCGAATCCAAGTATTATTATACCTTGAGGTCGCTCACTGAAAACACCCTCGATCCGCGGGGTGCGCGGATCCATTTTTGATTTTTGAGGTTTGGGAGTCACCAACTAATTATTACGATCTAGGAATCGAACACTAACTCTGAAAGGCAAATAACACTAATCTCAAAAGAAAATAAGGGTCTGGAGATCACGTTAAGCGGTTGGAAGGTGTTAGGCACCAACCCTGACCGGCAAATGCTGGTCTCTACTATTTTTCAAAAAGACTACATTGCTAAAAGACCTAAAAAATAAATAAAATAAAATAAAATAAAAAATAAAAAATATTTACCTTTACGAACGCAATGGTTTTGTTCCCTTAGATCTGGCGGAGAAATCTCTTGATTAATATTCCTTATTTCGTTCTATCACCAAATTCGCTTCAGATCTCCAAGACAAAGTACCTCCTTCTTAAATCTGAATTTTTCTGATTTGTTTATGGACTTTTGGATATTTTTGAAGGATTTCTAAGTATTTTTTGAGCTAAAGTTGGGGTATGGATGTTAGATAAGGAGTTAGGCCTTCAAAATTAGGGTTTAGGGAGGCTAGGAAAGCTTTTTGACCTACTTTTCTTAGGATTTATTTTTACCTACGAAAATAGGTTGTAGAGAACCCTATTTATAGATTTTTTAGATGTTTTTTAGATATAATTAATGTTTAATTATAATTATTTTAGATAGAATTAGTGTTTAACTAGATATATTTTAGATAGAGTTAGTGTTTGATTATAATTCTATTAGATAGAGTTAGTATTAATTAGAATTCTTGTAGGGTTAGTTTTAGAGTTTAAATATGTTTCTTTTAGGTAATTTTAGAGTTTAATTAGAATTCTTTTAGATTTAGAGTTTAATTATATTTATTTTAAATAATTTTAAAGTTTAATTAGTATTCTTTTAGGGTTTTGACTTAAGTCTCACTTGAATGACTAGAATTTAGGATTTTGAATTAAGTCTTACTTGATTGACTTGATTTTAGGATTTTGACTTAAGTCTTACTTGATTGACAAGAATTTAGGATTTTGACTTAAGTTTTATTTGATTGAATTTGATTTTAATTAGGATTTCACTTTACATTAATTAATATTTTAATTATTCATTTTAGAAATTTTAAATATTAAAATTGTAAAATTATCGTTTTACCCTCGGAGAGGACTTTTTACATTTTAAGTCATTTTTCAATGTTCCAAGATGTTTTGGAATCGATTTTTCGTAAGAAATTCAATGAGAATATTGGTTTGTGTCATTTATGAAAATTTTTGTGTGAAATGATCGTGAACTTTATGAGGAGTATTTTCGTAATTTTATCGAATTTTGTGAAAATTGACGAAATGATTTATTTGGTTACAATTTGTTGTTTTATGTGTTTAAAAAGATTTTTCTAAGCGTATTGTACGCTCTAGGGATATTTTGAGGTTAGGGGTATTTTGATAATTTGATCATTTTTTAGTGATTTTTATCGTAAAGCTTTTTTTTATTTGCAAGATGATGATTTCTATGTTTTTGAGGTTATATTTTCTTAGCGTAGTGTGGTTTCTACTATTTTGTTAGTTCGAGATACCTCATCTGAATTTCTAAAACACATCTGGTGACAAAATAGAGCATTGGAATAACCATCAATCATTGGGAACTATACAAATTGGGTTGACGAGTTGATTAATTAGGCGAGTGCAAAAATGGGGTGTCTACAGATGCCCCTCTTTGGCAAAGAGTTGAAGCAAACTAGATAGCAAATCTATTTGGATAGATAGTTCGATATTCGAATGCCAAAGCTAGTGACAGTTCATTTTGTAGCCTGATTTAGCAATTCGTCGGGACGATCAGATCCATGAGGGTTAAACTATCCCCGAACTAAAAGGTGCCAGGTCCTCGAGCCTGAACTCTCACTGACGATGTCAGATCATTGAATTTTAGAAAATTCTCCCTAACTAATCAAAAAAGTGCACGTGTGTGCAATGGTGTGATACTTACTGAGTAAAAATGTGTCAGGTCCTAGAGATCTTCTCTCATTGACAATAATGATTCAAAATTGAAATGTGCTTATAAAATGAAAGCAATCATGGCAAGATTGAATAATGAGGTAATTTGAGTCATAACATTGTACGAACTTCGTTAAATCCTATTTGAAATTCTTTTTTAGAGTTCGAAAAAGTTTGAGTCTCGTTTATCGAACTCGAGCCTATTATAGCCACGCTTCTCGGGCTAAAGTACTTAAGCAATCCTGTTAATTCATTCTATGATTCAAAAAACTTGGAGTCTTGTTTCTCAAACTCGAACTTACTAGAGTCACGCTTCTCCGGCTAAGGTTTACAAAAACTTAAATAATCCTGTTAATTCATTCTATGATTTAAAAAAGTTGGAGTCTCGTTTTTCGGACTCGAACTTACTAAGTCATGTTTCTCGGACTTAGATTTATAAAAACTTAAACAATCCTATTAATTCATTCTATGATTCAAAAAAAGTTTGAGTCTCATTTCTCAGACTCGAACTTACTAAGTCACGTTTCTCAGACTTAGATTTTTAGGAACTTAAATAATCGTATTAATTGCTTCTATGATTCAAAAAAAAAATTGGAGTCTCATTTTTTAGACTCGAACTTACTAAGCCACGTTTCTCGGGCTCAAATTTATAGAAACTTAAACAATCCTATTAATTTATTCTATAATTCAAAATTGAGCTCAAAGTTTGAAACATCGGGCCTTTATTGGCTTATCATGCATCTGGATTCATAATTATCATTGGATTTCACTGGACTTTAAAGCTTTTGTAAGATTTTTCTTTTTATCATGTAATTAAGAACAAAACTTGGGAATCACAAGGACTTTCAAAAATGCTCTAGTTTCAAGGTTGGCTTTAAATGGAACTTGAATATGAGACTGATGGAATGAATTACGCTTGAAAAATATGGACTCTGATGTATGACAGATAGAAGAACTGACATTCCCTTAAATTTATGACTCTTAAGATTATCATATGTGCAATAAGGGATTGATCATTTTCTTTCGAATTTCTTTTGAAAAATACTTGAGCTGGACATAAAAAAATCTTGATAAATATTAGAATTGAAGATCTTTCTCTCCAAAGTGGTTAATCATTATACATCTTCTATTAGCGAACACTTGAATAAATAAACATACTCTTGAAGATCTTACAATGTTCAAGATGACTTCTGATTTTTTCGACTTCAACATTGTCTTCGTCAGATGTAAGCTCTTGGTTGAAAAATGAATGTTGTGGCTTGAATGGTTCTGTATTTACCAATTTCTGCACAAGCTTCCTTCGAAAATTTTCTTCTTGATGGGACATTTCTTCCCATTTGATGATGCCCTAATTTTTTGCTTAGGTTGCCTTTCTAGGTTTTCAACCTAGTGGATTTTTCTTTTCTTATTCTAAAGATGTCTTTATTTTTGTGTAGGTCGCCTTTTTAGATTTTCAACCTAAGAAGCCTTCTTTTTTTTATATAATTATGCCCTAACTTTTGCCAAAGTTGTCTTTTTCGATTTTCGACTTAACGGGCTTTTTTTCTTCTTAATGATCTTGAATAACTAACTCGACAACTTCTTGGTTCCCTGTACCTTAACCGAGTCAATTAGCATTCAGGAGGACTTAATAGGTGGGCTTAGGATATGATTTAGAAAGAAAAAGATATAAGGCTCAACTTCCCGAAATGCCCCAATTTGATATTCTCTCTTTTCTATCAATTATTTTGATTTCTTCTAAATGCCCCTATTTTGGCATTCTTTTTTTTATTAATTCTTTTAATTCTTTTTTCTAATGTCCCTAATTTGGCATTTTTTTTCTTTTGAACCTTTTAATAGGGGATTTTCATTTTAGATGACATTTTTCTTAAGAGAATACACTTATTCTTTGCGTGACCGGGCTAGAAGTAACTTCTTAGGTTGCCTACGTACCCCAAATATTTCTTTTTCTTTGGTGATCAGGTCAAAACGTAATTCAAACTAGATATCCTTCCCGAGGTTGGTTGGAGTGGTTTATAAAAAAGAGGCTACTGATTTTTTTTAAAACCTACGAGGGGCTAAATAAGGTTATCTTTTCCTTGGTAAGACAGGAAAATAGGTCGACCAAAGAAGGCCTCCTTTGGTGAAGTGCTAATTGATTTGGTTAAAGTTTTAGGAACTTGATGTCTTAATTGCTCTGCCAAGGAAGGCTTCTTTTGAGAAAAAGTAATCTTCAGTCTTCTTCTGAGAAGAGGTAATCTTCAATCTTTTTTTGAGAATGAGTAATCTTCAATCTTCTTTTGAGAAGGAGTATTCTTTAGTCTTCTTTTACGAAGTTGAGTGTGATTGAGTTCTTTGTATTTGACATTGACTCGTTCAACCATTTCCAAACTTAGAAAAAAATATTATGTTCTTTTGTGAATGATAACTCTTTTCCCTTAGTGAAAAACATGATGGATCCCTTCTTGTAGGTGTTGGCACATTTCTGATAGTTTCAACTACATCATTCTTGATCGATAATCTTTGATCTTGAAGTTCACCCTCGACTTTATACCTTGATCTATTTGGGTGCAATCTATCAATATATCCTCATGAGACCATGAAGGAACGTTGTTGAATTTCTCAAGTAAGTTTATTATTCTCACATATTCTCCTGAAGATCATGTTGTACCAATTTGTATTTCTTCAGTGTACTCTTTAATTCCAATATTTATCAAATTTGATTAGTGAGCATTAAGTCAATCTCATGTTAGATTTTATGTTCACATCATCATTGCACACATGATAATCAAAAGTTTCTTTAATTATTAGAATAAAAAAGAACATAGACTAACAAACCTGACTAAAGTCCAAAATTAAATATGACTAACTGAACCCAAAGACTGACGCAACTGAAGCTAAAAAAAATTAAGAAGACTTAAAAAGATGACATTATTCTGAATGGAGGGACACAATTTAAGGGTCTATGCCGCTTCGGTTATCTTCGATGGATGACTTGAACTTGCCTGCTTTTACTATCTCTTCATATTTGAATTCAAGCCTGTCATATGCTGGACAACCCGTTACTTCAATAATCTCTCTATTCTTTAGTTCTAGTACTGCCTTGGGGTAGATATGTTCATCTCAGCATGGTGGAGGTACACTGTTAAGATCGACTGAATAAATGGAGGAAATTGGGTCAACCGACTCGGATTTGAATAGGGATATCAGGTTCAAAGTAAGAGGATGTTGATTTTGAAAGGTAGGTAAAGGATTAGTTTTAACATTGGATGCGGTAGGAGTGGGTATGTGACCTTTCCTTGTTCAATCAAGTCTTGGATAGCATGACGGAGAGTAACACATCTGTCAAGAACATGACCAGGCATCTAATAGAATTCACAGAATTGCCCAATATCCATTTTTGGAGGAAGATGATTAGACAAAGGCTTAGGTAGTAAAAATATCACCAATCCCCTTTTCATCAATTTTTGATAAGCAACACAAAAGGACATTCGAAGATTGGAAAATTATCTCCTAGACTTGGCTTGTGAGGGCTGAGTAGCTTGAGGAAATAGTGCGAAAGAGGTGTTGGCCACTTGTAAGGAATTGACATTATGTTTGAAATGTATGGATTTTGACTCAGATAAGTTACTAAAAAATCCTGAAGAGTAAGCATCCTCAACTTGATTTCCAACTTCAATGAGGGATTGAAAAGTGGGAAGGTACTGAGGAATTAAGTACTTGGCATAATTTGGAGTGAGATTCTTGAGGATGATCTTGACTTGTCCCTTCTCTTGAGGTCGGTCCGACAATTGAGCGACTTTAGCTCTCCATCGAGCAATGAACTCAGTGAAAGTTTCCCCGGACTTCTGTTTAGTAGTTTCTAGGTCTCGTCTTGTGAGTTCAATATCTGTGTTGAATGAATACTGAACAATGAACTCCTTCATCAATTCATGCCATGTTCTTACCCGAGATGAGTCCAATGACATTAACCAGAGTAGGGCAGGACCTATAAGGGTTCTTTGAAAAAGTTGAGCCATCTATTCTTCACATAGACTCTGAAATTGCACTATGCCAACATATACTTTCAAGTGAGTCCTAGGGCATTCAATCTCGTCAAACTTCTCCATGTCTGGCATTGTAAACTTCTCTGGCAGACGGACCGTGGGAAACAAGGTCATTGCCCCTAATCTAAGAACAAGATCGTCGGGGTCTTTGATATTCTTTAAAGTTGTTTCAACCTGAGTTATTCAATGAGATAAAATAAGGTCAACAGGTAATTCATTATCTTATTGGTCTTCGACGAGGTCAATCACATCCTGAGGTTCTTTATCTTTTTCCTTTTCAGTCTTCAAGGCTTCAATTTGTGTCTGGACAGAAGTGATAATTTTTGCTTGAAAAGATTTCAAAATCTGACGGAGCGTTACTTCATCCATTGTACTTATTTCTTTTTGTGGTGAGGGCTGACTACCTGGACTTGACAATGATACTCTGAAAAGATGACTTTTTTCACGGATCCAAAGTGGTACAAATGGTGGTTTAGAACATTTAGGAGCAATTATTACCTGATTTGAAGTAAATCAAGGTTAACTGTTGACTCTAAAGGTTTGACTCTTAACCACATGATTAAAGTTTCGATATAGATTAGCCCAAGTCCGATGAGAAATATTGAATCCAAATGCACTATAAGTCTATAGTGACCAAGAAAGTGAGAAAGGTTAGACGCGGGTCTAACCCTGATTGGGATTGAACCTTTGATCAGACAAATTAATTTGATCTTAAAATTGAATCTTTTTATATAAAGTGATCTAGATCTTTAAAAGTGAAACCAATTAGTCCAACTGATTTGGTATTGATCAGTTTGATCCATTTATCAATTGGGTCAACTGGTTTAATTGGTTCTAATTGATCGGTACATTTCACCGATTGGGTTGGATCGATATAGTGGGTTTAGTTTAAACAGTCTGGATCAGTCCACCCACTTACCTGTTGGTTGGATTAAATAGAGCAACCCGAGAATACCCATAGTCATTTCAGGTCGTGTCCTATAGGAAAGCTTCTAGACTCCAGGTTTACTACGTGCAATGCAATTTATCTGGTCACCCTTGCCCAAGTGCACCTATATATCTTTCTGGCGTACTCAATCAAACGGTACGTGATGACTTGGTTTGATATACCGTATAGGTGATAATCTAAGACTCCAACCCATTTCTCTGAAGTCAAAAGCAGCCAGTTTAATCCCCAGTTGAGAGGTGGCGCACAATGCTGAGTAAGGGCCCTCTTAAATACCTTTCGTTTAGAATAGACCTAATCTATCCCCCTCATACAGTTAGGTACAGTAGGGCAGGATCTTGCTTAGGCACTGATTTTGACCAAGAAGTGCAATTGGTGAACTTGTATTGCCTTTGATATACCGTATAGGTACGAGTTTAGGTTTGTAGCTTTCATAAATGGTTTAGCATCCCACGAGGGGACCGACCACGTACTAGTACTACGTTGGCAATTGGGACATGTGATTGTACAGCATACAATAGGTTAAAGGCTCAAGTCGCTCCAAGCCCGGATGCATCGATATACCTTTTTAGAGTCACCTGATCAGATGGTACTAATGCCCCAGTTTGATATACCCTAAGATATGTGACTAAAGTTGTGATTTTCATGAATGACGTCGCATCTCCGAAGAGACCGAACTACGCATTAGTACCACGTTGGCTATATTGGGACATGAATGTGTGCAAAACAGTAAACGTGCTTGTGGTGTGTGCAATACAAGGTAGGGTGTGCCTGGGGTATTTTTTCAAATAAATGGGTCCGTGGGCCATATCAAACCACAAAATATGGATATCCCATAGCATCAAAAATTAAGACCAAGGCATGCACATAAAAAATATATATCAAACAAGATGATGGCATGCCAAATAAATGATTAATCAGTATAGCACAAGGAATAATCAATCAGATCCAATATTGAAACAGGCACCAAAAAAAATTGTTTTGCTATTTCATTTTTTTTTTTTTTTTTTTTTTTTGTTTTTTTATCTATGGTTCATCAAGGATCACTTTAGGTGATCCAACATAAATCAAGATTCTAACAAATATTAAATTGATGATAGAATGATGGTTGTAGGGATAAGGGGTGATGAACTTTTTTTTTTTTAATTATAAAAAAAAACTAGAAAGAAATCTCAAAATAAAATCAAAGAGAAAGATCCTAGTGCCAAATGAGCTCGTTCTCACAAAATAAATCAGGAACATTAACTGTGCTAACACTAGATAAGTTTGGATTTTCTGTGAATTAGGAAAATACAATCCGAACATGCATCAATGATATCTAAGGCTCCCGATAACGAAATTGAGTGAATTTAGGTTCTAAATTAATCTAATCGATGGGATCTATATTTTATTAATAGGTACCCAGACCTAATTCTGAGTAGAATGTTCTGTAAAAATGTTTTAACCTTCTTTCAACAACAATTCCAGATTTACAGATTAAGCCGAACTTGCATCGATCATATCCAAGGCTCCCGATAATGAAATTGAGTGAATTCAGGTTTTAAATTAATATACTCGATGAGATCTACATTTTATTAAGAGGTGCCCAGACTTAATTCTCACTAAAATGTTCTGTAAAAATATTTTAACATTGCTATCTCAACCTTCATTCAGCAACAATTATAGATTTACAGATTAATCTGAACTTGCATCAATGATATCCAAGGCTCCCGGTAATGAAATTGAGTGAATTCAGGTTCTAAATTAATCTAATCGATGAGATCTATGTTTTATTAATAGGAGCCCAGACTTAATTCTCACTAGAATGTTTTGTAAAAACGTTTTAACACTGCTGTCCCAACTTTCATCAGCAACAATTCCAAATTTACAGATTAATCTGAACTTGCATCAATGATATCCAAGGCTCCCGATAATGAAATTGAGTGAATTCAGGTTTTAAATTAATCTACTCGATGAGATCTACGTTTTATTAATAAGTGTCCAGACTTATTTCTCACCAGAATATTCTGTAAAAACGTTTTAACATTGCTGTCCCAACCTTTTTTCAGCAACAATTCCAGATTTACAAATTAATCCGAACTTGCATTGATGATATCCAAGGCTCTCGATAATGAAAATGAGTGAATTTAGGTTCTAAATTAATCTACTCGATGAGATCTACGTTTTATAAATATGTGCCCAGACTTAATTCTCACTAGAATGTTCTGTAAAAATGTTTTAACACTGTTGTCCCAACCTTCATTCAGCAATAATTTCAGATTTACTGATGAGTGTCTCCAAACACTCAATTATACGCACATTTTTCGGATATTTATCTTGATTTTTGTACCTATTTCTCTATATTAAGATAATAATCATGATAAGCCTCAAACCACCACGTTGCATGTTAATTAGGCTTAATTATATATAAATAAATTCATTTACTAGATAAATCTAATTACGTGTGTTTCTTGTGCAGAAAATCAATAATTTGGAATCAAAATCTCAAGGCAAAAGCATTTGGGCCCACTTTGGAATGCCCTAATCCTTAACTCATATTCTCCTCTTTTGTCTTTTTGTGCAAAGAAAAGTGGAGGCTACTCACATTTTTCTCTATAAATAGAGCCTTCATTTCTAGAGAAAGGGTCCCATCTTGGTTCTCTTATCCAAGATTCCTTTAATCTAAGGCTCTTTGCCTATTCTCTTATTTTTTGTATTTTCATTTTCTAGTTATTTCCTTTTGGCTAATTAGTCTTGTAAGAAGTAGAAGAAGAAGAAGTTGTAATTTTCTCCATGAAATGAAGAAAAGTTCTTTCATCTCTTATCTTCCCTCTCTTGCAATGACATTAGGCTAAGTTACCCTCCATTGGAGAGTGGAAAAGCCTAGAGCAAGTTCTTGTGTTATTTTTAATTTCATGACTTTCTTTTATTTAAAATGCGTATTAATTCTCTTTAAGTTTCTTGCACCTTTTATTCTTAATATAAATACTTTATGCTTAGATTAGATCAAGATAAAGTATGTTTAAACTAGATAATTGGTAGTAGGAAGTTTTCAAAGAATTCTACTTTGTTTATGTTCCCTTATTTCATTTTATTTGCAAAACTTTCGATCTAAGGAGCTAACACCAAGCCCTTACGATTAAGTTATAAAAAGGCTTGAAACTAAGAATTGCTCATCAACATGTTCTAGGTAGATCCACCTCTAATGGTGTTTTAATTTCATAAGTTTATTTTCTTTTAATTTCACTTACTTTAGTTTCTTTTCTAGTAATTTTACATTTTCTTATAAGTTCAAAAATACAAAGAAAAACAGTTTTAATTCCTTTTAGTTAATTTGAATTTTATCTTCTTAGCTTAACTCTATTCCTCCTTTATCTTGGGTTCGATCCCCTACTTGCCCCACAAGTAAGGTAAACGTAAGATTATTATTAACTCCGGTGAGAAGAACAACGATAGTCTCATCAGAATTTTGGCGCCGCTGCCGGGGAAAGGTAAAGGTAGTAGTGGTAAGTTTTGATTTAAAATTTTTTTTTTTTCATTTTTATTTTATTATTTTTTTTTTATTTTGGTTTCTTTCTATAAGTTCAAGTGTTCTTGAGGTTTTAAGAGAGAAGAAAGAAGAAAAAAACATTGAAAAAAAAAAAAAAGTCATTCCCGTTTATTTTTTCACCCTTGACAGCAGAACTTAAACTGACTATAACTTTCTGTTCCGATCTCGGATTTTCTATTATAATATATCGATTTGGGGTAGAACAAAATTTTTTATAAAATATGACAAAGTCAGCAAGGTTGTGGTAAGTCAGATTCTGTTTTTGAGTTCGTTTACTATCATTTCTGCTAACATTTATGCTTTACTTCTTGTAGGTGAACATTATTTTTTCTTCTTTTCTTTCAATTTCCTTGAATCTTTAGTTAGGTTTATTTTTATTTTTTTTTAGAAACACTTGTATAAGATTCTTGTAATTTTTATTAATTATCCAAGAAGTCTTGGATTGTAATAGACTAAGGAAGGACGACGGGTGGACAATACCGTCACGACTCCTTAGGTTCGCACACCAAAATTGGAGTTGGTGGCCTAAGTCGACTCAAACCGTCTTCACCTAGTCTAGCACGGGAGGTAATCCCGAAACACCCACGCCTCTCTTTGCTAGTGGGTTACTCCTTGCCTTTGTATGTTATTTTTCCAATTTGCACACACTTGGAATAGTTAATTAAGTAGTAAAGAGCACCCCTCTCCTAGGGATAGCATGATAAGATAAGGATTGGAAGTCATTACCAATTCCTTGTTCTAATTAGGATAATCAATTCACTAGTCATCCAATCAAATTAATTAAAATCAATTAGACTTGACTATAGGGCCCACGAGCTCAATAGGAGAAATTCCGCTTCAAGTTGTGCCAATTGCGCTTTTTGGTCATTTTTGTATCTAATAAGATCTTGCCCTTTGAGGGGATAGACTCAGTCTATTCAAGAAAGGAAGGTATTTAAGCATGCTCTTGCTTATGTATTATGCGCCTCTTCCGATCTGGAGATCCGAATGATTCAAACTTGATTTCACAGAACCGAGTTGGAAGGCTAGTTGCGCTATTTCTACCCAGTTAGGAGCTGTCTAGCTTTAGGCAACCTATCTAGGTCCAGTCTTTTCTTTTCGTGATTGTTTGATCGACTGTGTGATTTGTATGCTTGGTAGACGTTCACAAAATAACGTGTTAGAACCATTTGATCCTGAGATCGAACGTACCATCAATAGGATACGCAAGACACCATCAGTAGTTATGATGGGTGATCGAGAGCGAACTCTCAATGAGCTCTTCGCTCCAGCTTCCGCATCTCCTCCCACATGCATTGTTTTACCGTTGAACAATGCACCTCAGTTTGAAATTAGGGCTGCCACCATCAATATGCTCCCTAAGTTCCACGGTTTAGAGCGTGAACAACCTTACACCCATCTTAATCGATTCTTGACTATATGTCAAACTTTTAAAATCAGAATCTAGATGAGGAGAGTATCAAGCTTATTCTGTTCCCGTTATCCTTGGAAGACCATGCAGCTGCGTGGTTGAACTCCCTAACACCCAATTCCATATCTACCTGGGATGTTCTATCAAAAAAATTTATGGCCAAATTCTACCCCGTGGCCAAAACTGAGAAAATGAAGGACTCTATTAAAATTTTAGAGCCCGTCCTGATGATGAATTTTCCCAAACTTGGGAAAGATTCAATGATTTATTGGTCAAGTGCCCACACCATGGCATTGACAAAGCACAGTTGGTGCAAAGTTTTTATAGAGGATTAACAATGAATCAACGTACCTTAGTCGAGTCAATGCATAAGGGTCAGTTCATGAACCAGACTCCCAACCAAGCGTACGATTTCCTCGTAGAGTTAGCTGAGAGTGCTCAAAACTGGAGTACTAACCAAGAAGAATTTGATAGAGATGATCCGGTTAGGAAGACAGGCATATATGAGATGTAGGCAGACCCTGATCTCAAAAATGGCATGTGTAGTCTAGTGAGTGGGATGAATAATCTCACGAAGAAGTTAGATGCCTTTACCATCTCAGCATCCAAACCTCACCTAGACCCTCGTACAATTTCACAAGTGACTGTCGAACCGAGTTCTTTGTGTGTCATATGCGACGGCAATGACCATTTGGTCGAGTGTTGTCCCACCTTGCCTCAAATCAAAGCTGAACAAGCAAATGCGATTAATAGCTATAGTGCTTTTAAGAAGCCAACTCCAAACTCTTTTAGCCAAACGTATCACCCAGATAATAGGTTTCATCCTAAGTTCTCATACAGACAGAACGAACCTATTCAATCTAGTGGTCCGTCAGGTTACAATAGGAGTTTTCCTAGGCAATCTGGTTCTTCCACAAACTAAGCCATTGTTCCTCAAGTCCCTTATCAACCCCAACAATCTACCGATTGCAGAGCCATCATACCAGATCCCATGACCAATTACCAGCAGCCTGCCCAACAACAGTCGTCTTTAGAATCTATGATTGCCGAGTTGATGAGGCAGCAACAGCAGTTCATCCAAACTCAACAGCAAACCCATCAAAATTAAACTCAGATTAACCAGGTCACTACGCAATCCATAGCTAAGATGGAAGTTCAGTTGGGGCAGTTAGCTCTTTCCTTGAGTGGGAGAGAGAAAGGTCAATTTCCTAGTCAGACTATCCCTAACCCTAGAGGTCAACCTTTGATTCCAAACGGATCAAAAGGTCAATACGAAGTAGGAAGCTATTCTGGAGCTCCACAAGACTCAGTCCAGGCTATCCACACCTTGCGTTAGGGAAAGAAAGTGGACAACAAGGTCCAACCTATTGACACGGGAGAAAAGGTCTTAGAAAAGGACAAGTTCAAAAAGAAGCCATAGAGTCTCCAACAGAGAAGAAGAAAGATTTGGAAAATCCTCCTATCATTTTGCCAATTCCAAAAGCTCCATTTCCCCATCGCCTTAGAGATTCTAAAAAAGGTAAACAGTTTGAGGGTGTCTTAGAAGTCTTCTAAAATGTGCATATCAATATCCCATTCCTAGATGCCATTAAGCAGATACCTTCTTATGCGAAATTCTTAAAGGATTTGACCACAGCTAAAAGGAAAACACCATTTTCTCGGGAAGCTATTATGGCAGCCCAAGCTTCGTCACTCATCCAACAAACGATTGCACCAAAATTTAAGGATCCTGGATGTCCGACAATTTCTATTCATATTGAAAATCAAGTGGTCGAAAAATGTCTCTTAGACTTAGGGGCCAGTGTGAACCTTTTACCATATTCGGTTTATAAACAATTAGGTTTGGGGGTTTTGAAACCCACAGATATCACGTTGAGTCTAGCCGATAGGTCCATAAAAATTTCAAAGGGTATAGTTGAGGACGTGATAGTTAAAGTCAAAGATTTCTATTTTCCTGTTGACTTTGTTGTCTTAGACACAGAGCCAGTCATCAATTCGAACAGTCATATTCCTATCATCTTAGGACGTCCATTCTTAGCCACGTCTGACGCAGTCATTCGTTGTAGAAACGGAATTATGACTTTAGCATTTGGGGATATGAAAGTGAAACTGAACGTCTTCCACAATTTTCAAGGAATTGATGTAGATGATGGTATGGAGGAAGTGAACATGATAGATACGCTAGTCAATCAAACGTATCAAGAATTAGGGTACTCTGATCCCCTAACGAAATGTTTGGCTCACTTTGGCCTTGACTTGGACGTAGAAGAGTCTATAAGCGAAGTCAATGCTTTGCTTGAATCCGTTCCACTCTTAGATTCTGTGCGGTGGCACGCAAAAGCTGAAAGTCTTCCTGTACGCACATCCAATCTTGTTCCTTCTCATGTCGAGCCTCCAAAATTGGAACTCAAGTCTCTTCCAGAGACCTTGAGATATGCATTTCTTGGCAAGAATCAAACCTTGCCTGTGATCATTTCCTCTCACCTCAATGAAGTCCAAGAGGGAAAGTTGTTAGGAGTATTAAGGGAACATCAAGAAGCTATTGGTTGGAGCATAGCTGACATCAAGGGAATTAGTCCATCTGTGGTGATGCACCACATTCGTTTAGAGGATTTTGCTAAACCTTCCTTAGAACCTCAGAGACGACTAAATCCTGTCATGAAAGACGTGGTTCGGATGGAAGTGATGAAATTGCTAGATGCGGGTATTATCTATCCTATCTCTGACAGTCGTTGGGTGAGTCCTATACAAGTAGTTCCTAAGAAGTCTGGTATCACTGTGGTAGTGAACCAAGACAATGAATTAATCCCCACTCGAGTCCAAAATGGATGGAGAGTGTGTATTGACTATAGGAAACTCAACTCGATGACTCCTAAGGATCATTTTCCCTTACCTTTCATTGATCAAATGTTAGAGCGTCTAGCAGAACAATCTTATTATTGCTTCTTAGATGGTTATTCCGGGTACAACCAGATACCTGTTGCTCCAATCGATCAAGAGAAAACAACGTTCACCTGTCCCTTTGAACTTTCGCGTATCGTCGCATGCCTTTTGGATTATGCAATGCACCCGCTACTTTTCAACGGTGCATGATGAGTATATTTTCTGACATGCTAGAAAGATATCTCGAAGTGTTCATGGACGATTTTTCAATTTTCGGACCAAGTTTTGAGGAATGTCTCCATCACTTGACTTTGGTCCTTCAACGTTGCAAAGAGGTCAATCTAGTCCTCAATTGGGAAAAATGCCATTTCATGGTAACATCGGGGATTGTGCTAGGGCACATTGTTTCTACTAAAGGGATTGAGGTAGATAAGGCAAAGGTAGGTCTAATTGAAAAATTACCACCTCCTAGAACGGTCAAAGAAATTAGGTCATTCCTAGGCCATGCGGGTTTTTATCGTAGATTCATTAAAGATTTCGGGAAAATCTTGAAGCCTTTATGTGAGCTATTGGGAAAGGATGTTCCTTTCGACTTTTCAGAGTCATGTCTCTCTGCGTTCAACAAGCTCAAGTCCGAGTTAACCTCGGCACCCATTATTCAACCTCCAAACTGGAGCATTCCATTCGAAGTTATGTGCGACGCTTCAGATTATGCAATAGGCGCTGTTTTGGGTCAGCGAATTGAAAAACAACCTCATGTTATCCAATATGCTAGTAAAACCCTTAACGATGCTCAGCTTAACTACTCTACAACGGAGAAGGAAATGCTAGCAGTGGTCTATGCCATTGAAAAATTCCGCCCCTACCTTATAGGATCTAAAGTTGTGATCTACACAGACCATGCAGCATTGAAGTACCTTCTATCAAAGAAAGATGCTAAAGCAAGATTAATCCGTTGGATTCTACTTCTACAAGAGTTTGATCTCGAGATCCGAGATAAAAAAGGGGCAGAAAATGTCGTAGCTGATCACTTGTCTAGGATAGTTAACAAGCCATCCGAGGAATCCTTACCCATCTCTGAATCCTTTCCCGATGAGCAACTTATGCAAATCTCTCAAGCCAATGTTCCATGGTATGCGGACATTGTCAACTACCTAGTTACAAGTCAATTCCCAGTCGAAATGACTAGTCAAGAGAAACTCCGTCTTCTGTCAAAAACAAAATGGTATTTCTGGGATGAGCCATACTTATTTAAGTATTGTCCTGATCAAATCATTAGACGTTGTATTCCAACCTGTGAGCAAGTCAGTATCTTAGAGTTTTGCCATAATCATACCTGCGGAGGGCACTTCAGTGGTAAGAAGACCGCCATGAAAATCCTACAATGCGGTTTTTTCTGGCCTAGTATTTTTCGTGATGCCCACGAGTTTAGCAAATCTTGTGATAGATGTCAAAGATTAGGAAAAATCTCTAAGAGAAATGAAATGCCTCAAAATCCTATACTGATCATCGAAATTTTTGACGTGTGGGGTATAGACTTCATAGGACCTTTTCCTATCTCCCAGGGTTATCAATACATCCTAGTTGCCGTTGACTATGTGTCAAAATGGGTCGAAGCTATGGCATGTAGAACTAACGATCACAAGATTGTGATAAAATTCATCAAGGAGACGATTTTTTCAAGATTTGGTACTCCGCGAGCTATCATAAGTGATGGTGGCTCGCATTTTTGCAGCAAGATCTTTGCTGCGTTGATGAAGAAATACCTCATAACGCATAAGGTTGCCACACCTTACCACCCACAAACAAGTGGATAAGTGGAGATTTCTAATAGGGAAATAAAGACTATCTTAGAAAAAACAGTCAATCCTTCAAGGAAAGATTGGTCTTTGAGATTGAGTGATTCACTCTGGGCTTATAGGACTGCATTCAAGACACCTATAGGGATGTCTCCTTACAGGTTAGTTTTTGGCAAGGCCTGTCATCTCCCTGTAGAACTAGAACATCGTGCATATTGGGCGATCAAGCGCCTCAACTTTGATTTTGATAAAGCCGATGAGAAGCGAAAGTTACAACTAGACGAGTTAGAAGAGATTAGAAATGACTCGTATGATTGTGCCAAAAGGTACAAAGAGCGTACCAAATTCTTTCACGATAGGCACATTCTTAGGAGGAATTTCATTCCTAATCAAAGAGTTTTATTGTATGATAATAGACTCCACCTTTTTCCAGGAAAACTTAAATCTCGATGGACTGGCCCATATATTATCCAAACAGTTTATCCCCATGGTGCTGTTGAAGTCCTTAATCTTAAGGACGGATCCACTTTCAAAGTGAATGGCCAACGTCTCAAACCGTTTCTCGAGTATGTTCCGCAGGAGGAAGTTCTTTTTCTCGATGATCCCGTCTATCAAAATTAACTATGTTTTCGTCTAGCTAAAGACGTTAAACTTAGCGCTTCTAGGAGGCAATCCATGCACTTCAAGGGACATTGTGTTAAATATCAACAGGACTATAAGGTCTTTCTCAGGTGCTATCTAACCCACTTCATTTCATTTTGTCAATTTCAATTTTACCTTTGCATGTATATGTTGAAATATTGAGGACAATATAATGTTTAAGTTTGGGGGTGTATGGGTTGGATTTCCACTTATTATTTTCTTCTTTTATACAAAAAAAAAATAATAATAAATTGAAAAATATTTGGTTGGCAACTTTGTTGTACTTTTCTCAAAGTCTTAGCTTGTATCTTTTAAGCACTTAGTGAAAATATTTAATCAGTCTTTCATTGGAAGCTATGATCTGAAGTCCCCATTTATGTTTCTCTTAGGCAAAAATTAGAGCAAAGTTATCTTTTGGTTTATAGTCACTTCTAATAAGGTTACCAAGAGTTTAGATTGTATTAAAAGAGCTTGTTACCTTCTTTCTACCTAGAGTTTAAGGAAAAACTAGGTTTGATGAACTTTAACTTCCTTATTCAATTGGTTGGTTGATTAGAAGAAAAACAGAACTGGATTGTATACACCTTGTACAGCAACCATTGAATTAGACTGGGTACCTTGAAAAGGGCTGCCTACTTTTCTTAGAAAAATAGTGAAGAAGTAATATAAAAAAAACAAAAAACAAAAAACAAAAAAAAAAAAGAGAAAAAGTCAAAGATCCAAAAGTTTATGTAAAGTTTTAGTAGGGTGAAAGCCATCAAGTGTAAAAATGTGAGTATACTGGAATATCACAGATAAAGCCCCTTAGAGGTATTAAAGTGAATATCCACACTTCTCACTATCCCAGACAGGATGCTAAGTTTAGAATTAAACCCTAAGTTACTCCAGTTATTCTTGAGTAGTTAGAAGGTTGAAACTCATTTTGGGAAATTGAATCTCTTAAATTTCTAAGTTAGAATCGCTATTGCTCAAAATTCAATTTAAGTTTAAGTTTTGTCATAGAGAAATAAGGGTTGGGACTCTATACCAAGCAGTACTTCTAATTGATTGACAAAAAAAAAAAAAAGACTTGTGCTTTTCAATATAAGTTTTGATTTTGACTATTTTTATTTCAAAGTTATTTTCAAATTTTGTGGGTATATTTTCTGCAAATCCTCGCGAGTCAAACTCGTCCACTAGGGGTAACCTAGCGGTTCAAGGGCTTGCTGCATTCGCTAAATGCAGTCGAGGTGCCTGCGAAAGTGACAGTTTTATTTTCTAGGGACTAAAAAAAGGTAAGTTTGGGGGTGTGATGAGTGTCTCCAAACACTCAATTATACGCACATTTTCCGGATATTTATCTTGATTTTTGTACCTATTTCTCTATATTAAGATAATAATCATGATAAGCCTCAAACCACCACGTTGCATGTTAATTAGGCTTAATTATATATAAATAAATTCATTTACTAGATAAATCTAATTACGTGTGTTTCTTGTGTAGAAAATCAACAATTTGGAATCAAAATCTCAAGGCAAAAGCATTTGGGCCTACTTTGGAATGCCCTAACACTTTGGAATGCCTTAATCCTTAACTCATATTCTCCTCTTTTGTCTTTTTGTGCAAAGAAACAAATTAGAATACTCAAAAATCGAACAAATGATTTACAATCAAGCCAAACTAACTAAACAAATAAACCAAAATAAAATACAATAAAAACTTGGTCGATTTGACTATGCTCCCATACTTGGGGATTTTCAAGTTTGATCCTCAATAATCCCTAGTGAGTCACCACTGAAAGCACCTTCGATCCACAGGATGTGCGGATCCGCTTTTGATTTTTGAGGTTTGGGAGTCGTCACCTAGTTATTACGATCTAGGAATCAAAAACTAACTCTAAAAGGCAAATAACACTACTCTACAGAAGAAAATACGGGTCCGGGGATCACGTTACGAGGTTAAAAGGTGTTACGCACCAACCCCGCCTCGCAAATGTCAGTCTTTACTATTTCCCAAGAAGACTACATTGCTAAAAAGACCTAAACAATAAATAAAATAAAATAAAATAAAAAATAAAAAATAAAAAATATTTACCTTTACGAACGCAACGGGTTTGTTCCCTCAGATCCGGCAGAGAGATCCCTTGATTAATATTCTTTACTTTGTTTTGTCACCGAATTTACTTCAGATCTCCAAGACGAAGTAACTCCTTCTTATATCTGAATTTTTCTGATTTGTTTATAGACTTCTGGGTGTTTTTGAAGGGTTTCTAAGTATTTTTTGAGATAAAGTTGGAGTATAGATGTTAGGTAAGGAGTTAGGGGTTCAAAATTAGGATTTAGGGGAGGTTAGGGAAGCTTTCTGACCTACTTTTCTTTCGGTTTATTTTTACCTACGAAAATAGGTTGTAGAGACCCCTATTTTAGATTTTTTAGGTACTTTTTAGATAGAGTTAATGTTTAATTATATTTCTTTTAGATAGAGTTAGTGTTTGATTATAATTCTATTAGATAGAGTTAGTATTTAATTAGAATTCTTTTAGGGTTAGTTTTAGAGTTTAATTAAATTTCTTTTAGGTAGTTTTAGAGTTTAATTAGAATTATTTTAGGTTTAGTTTTAGAGTTTAATTATGTTTCTTTTAGGTCATTTTAGAGTTTAATTAGAATTCTTTTAGGGCTTTGACTTAAGTCTCACTTGATTGACTAAAATTTAGGATTTTGACTTAAGTCTTACTTTATTAACTTGATTTTAGGATTTTAACTTAAGTCTTACTTAATTGACTTTAGTTTTAATTATGATTTAACTTTACATTAATTAATTTTTTAATTATTAATTTTAGAAATTTTAATTATTAAAATTATAAAATTACCGTTTTGCCTTCGGAGATGACTTTTTGCATTTTAAGTCGTTTTTCAATGTTCCATGGTGTTTTGGAATCAATTTTTTGTAAGGAATTCAATGGGAATATTGGTTTGTATCATTTATAAAATTTTTGTACGAAATGATCGTGAACTTTATGAGGGGCATTTTTTTAATTTTATCAAATTTTGTGAAAATTGGTGAAATAATTTATTTGGTTTTAATTTGTTATTTTATGTGTTTGAAAGGATTTTTCTAAACGTCATGTAGGCTCTAGGGATGTTTTGAGGTTAGGGGTATTTTGATAATTTGATCATTTTTTAGTGATTTTTATCGTAAAGCTTCTTTTTATCTACAAGATGATGATTTCTATGTTTTTGAGGTTATATTTTCCTAACGTAGTGTGGTTTCTACAGTTTTGTTAGTTCGAGATATCTCATCTGAATTTCTGAAACACATCTTGTGATCAAATAGAGCATTGGAATAACCATCCATCATTGGGAACCGTCAAAATTGGGTTGACGAGTTGATTAATCAGGCGAGTGCAAAAATGGGGTGTCTACACTCACGTTAAGAAATAGAGACGAAAACATCCAACTCAATTACCAACCAATGAAGTACTTGCTTCAGTTTGCATGGAGGTTTGAAGATTTGAGAACCTTCAACCCACTTATCATCAATCATGCATAGCCATCGTTAGAGGTTTAGGACACGTGTTTTAAAAAAAAATCCTAACGAATTGTGTGCCAACTCCTTAAAGCTTTGTAAGTCCAAGTCGACACACGAAAGTCAAGTTGTAAGGTTTATTCAATAATCAATGTAATAAAACAAGCTAGTCTACCTCTCATAAGGGGTGATTTTCTATTTTTCTCATTTATTTTGAACCTTACGAGCCACTTCTTAATGATTTAGGCTCCCCAAAATCAATTTCTTACAAAAAGATGGCCAAAGCCCATCAAAACAAGTTTAAAATTGATGTTGGGAAGGATAATTTTTGTAGTAGAAAAAGTTTTGGTCCGTAGGTACAAGCTAAAATTTATGATATGTACCTTACCCTTAGCTAGGACAACATTTTGCCTGATCGTACCTTATCCTTGGCTAGGGAAAATATTTTGCCTGGCCGTACCTAACCCTTGGCCTGGGCAATTTTTTTCCATGGTCATACCTTACATTAGGTCAAGCAACATATTAGCCTAAAATAACCTCACCCACGACCAAAGGTAGCTTTTGGTATTATCCCTCTTCACCCACGACTAGAATAAGTATCTAGCCTAGTATGAACCTTACCCTTTGACCAAAATATAATCTTTTGACATTTTCCCAATCTCTTGTCTTCTTATGATGAATCTAAGTCCAAATCAATTGTGTTTTCATTTCCACTTAGTGTTGAGCCAAGGGTTCGCTAGTATTGAGGACAATCTTATTCTTAGGTCCAAACTTAAGGTCCATCAAAGTCTTCCTGATTTTCTCAAGTATAGGATTAGAGCTCAATTTTATTACTTTAATCACAATAGGTCTCCTTGTGTGTTTAAGTGGTCAATCCTTACTTGTGTCAACCCAATTAGAGAATCCTAAAGGAAGTTAGGAATCCTTTTCGTATCTTAATCGTACCAACTTCTAAGATTTGTAGTGTTTTTTCTAAATTAGACTTAAGGGTTTTCAATTCTTTAAACCTAGGTGTACTTATAGGTCTAAAAGTACTCGTCCTCTCAAATTCAACTCAATCCTTAAATCTATGGTGCAAATCATCTTAGAGTGCATCTCAACCCAAAGGGGGTGAAAAGCTTCTTACCTCTATTATTAGTTTAGACACCCACTCTCTTTTCTTAGAATTTTAGGATTCGTGGGGAACCTAATGCGATTGATCCTCATCAATTTTAGGTTTGTTAAAACCTCTAAAGCTCGACCCCACTCATGAGTCACTTCAACATTCTTTGTCGGTAAAGGTTATGTATCGCGATCGATCCTCATCAATTTTAGGTTTGTTAAAACCTCTAAATATCGACCCCACTCGTGGGTCACTTCATTATTCCTCACTGTAGACACCCCATTTTTGCACTTGCCTGATTAATCAACTCGTCAACCCGATCGCAATGATTCCCAATGATGGATGTGTATTCCATTGCTTTATTTTGTTACCAGATGTGTTTCAGAAATCCAGATGAGGTATCTCGAATTGACAAAACCTTAGAAACCACGCTACGCTAGGAAAATACGACCCCAGAAACATAGAAATCATTATCTTTCAGACAAAAAGAAGCTTCACGATAAAAATCACTAAAAATTGATCAAATTACCAAAATACCCCTAACCTCAAAACAACCTTAGAGCCTACGTTACGCTTAGGAAAACTCTCTCGAACACATAAAATAACAAATCAAAACCAAATAAATCATTTCGCCAATTTTAACAAAATTTGACAAAATTACGAAAATGCCCCTCATTAAGTTCACAACCATTTCATACAAAAAATTTCATAAATAACAAAAACTAATATTTCCATTCAATTCCTTACGAAAAACCGATTCTAAAACATCCTAGAACATTAAAAATCGACTTAAAACGTTAAAAGTCCTCTTCGGGGGTAAAACGGTAATTTCACATTTTTCATGATAAAAAATTTCGAAATTAATAAATAAAACATTAAATAATTAAATTTAAACATTAATGAAATTAATTTAAAATTTTGAACCTAAAAAATCGATTAATCGGACTCTCAGGCAAAATTGTTGAGGGTTCGTGGGATATTTCTTTAAGGACCCCTCCATTTGGGGGTCCAAAGAATTAAAAATATTTTAGAGGAGGGGTTCTCCAAAAATCAAAGTAAATCAAGTAAGACTAAGGTCAAGGTATTAAAGTCAATCAAGTGAGACTAAAGTCAAAATTAAAGTCAATTAAGCAAGACTGAAGTCAAGATATTGAAAGTCAATCAATTAAGACTAAAGTCAAAACATTAAAAGTCAATCAAATAAGACCAAAAATCATAATAGAATTCTAATTAAATAATAACTCTATCTAATAGAGTTCTAACTTAAAAACAATTCTACCTAAAACAATTTGAATTAAAACACAATTCTACCTAAAACAATTCTAATTAAAACACAATTCTACCTAAAACAAGTCAAATTAAAACACAACTCTAATTAAAAGATCTCTAATTAAACACTAACTCTATCCAAATCAACCCCTAAAAACATCTATAAATAGAGGTGCTCACACCCTATTTTCGTATCAAATCAAAAACCCTAAGAGAAGTAGGTCTAGAAGCTCCCTTAGCCCCCCATAAACCCTAGTTTTGGAGCCCCAACTCCTTAGCTAGCATCCCTCCTTCAATTTTAGTCTAGAAAACACCCAAAAGCCTTCTAAAAACATCCCCAAATCCGCAACGAACTTGAAGAGTTCAGATTCAAAAACAAGGAGATACCTTGCCTCGGAGATCCGAAGTCAAATCCGGAAGCAAAACGAAGCAAGGGAGCACGGTACAAGGAGTTCTTTTTGTCAGATCTGAGGGAACCAAGTCCTTGCCATCAGAAAGGTAAACCTTTTATTTTTATTTATTTTCTTATCTAGGTTTTAGCAATGTAATTTACTTGGGAATTTAGTAGAGACCGGCTGTGGCCGGGCGGGGTTGGTGCCTAACACCTTCCAACCCCGTAACTTGATCCCCGAATTTAGATTTTTTATGGTAGATTAGTTCCTTTTATCCATGTTAGAGTCAGTTTGGTTCCTAGACCACAATAACTAGGTGGCGACTCCCAAACCTCAAGGGTCAAAAGCGGATCCGCGCACCCCGCGGATCGAGGGCGCTTTCAGTGGCGACTCCACTGGGGACTATTGAGGATCAGACTTGAAAAACCTCAAGTATGGGAAGCATTGCCAGTGGGACCTAGTTTTGATTTTGCTTTATTTTTAGTTATGTATTTATTATTATTTTTACCATTCTTTTGGCTCTATGGTTGATCATTGATTGGGATGTTGAATATTTTTGTTGGACACACCTTTGGTACGGTTCAATTTGAGGTCATTCATAATGACCCTGGATAATGCAAGATATCGAAAGATAATGACATGGGGAATGACCCATTTATATTATTTGGATTATTGGGTCTGTATTATCCTTTATTAACATCATTCAATTTGATTTTGAATGCCGTGATTCGGCATATGATTTCCTATGGTTCAACCATGGATTATTCGAAAAGACCCCAAATAATATGAGATTTCAACATGGTTTTATTAAGGAAGGGGTAGTGATTATTGGACCATATATTTTATTACGTGTGTAGATTATTTTGATTTATTTTTATTTTTATTTTTTAGGTATGATTGATATGTGATTTGATAATTTAAAAAAAAAAAAAAAAAAAAAACAAACAAAAACATAAAACCAAAAAAAAAAAAAAAAAAAAAAAAAAAAAGTTTGGGTTCTGTTAACAGCAAAGCCTAGTTGGGGGCAAGAATAAAAGTTTTTTTTAGTTTTTTTAATTTTCTTCACGCCTCGTTAACAACAGCAACGTGTTGATGTAATTGGTGTGTCATGAATAAAATGCTATTTGTTCTCCCCCCACATCATCTTCTTAAAAGGCTATGCACCTGGTTTCAGTGTTTTATCTCGATAGAGACTAAACCGGTCTTCTCTGTTGATCAAACCAAATCAGTCCGTTTGATTTGAAAATCCACAAAAAATCGCTGATTTCTTTCGATTTAGAGTGGAAATCTATTAGCTCTTCTTGAAACCGATTAGAGTCCAAATGATTTAATCAAGAGAAAAATCGATCTTTCTCTCGTTGTCGAAGAAAGAGTTCTAGGTTGCTGTTTTGATTGGCGTTGGACTCATGATTCAGCGTAAAAGAATAGGATCTCAATCTTTTTTTTCTTGAAAAAATAAGAGAACACAAGATTTATGGATTTTCCATTGAAAATCTGATTTGTAAGTTTCGAATCTGAACCAAGAACGTTGCTGTGTTTTGATCAAACATGGAAATTTTGTAATCGGTAATAGAGGTGAACGAAAACCGTGGCCAATGGATTGGGTTCCATGAATGCTTCTACGTCAATATCAAGCTCTAACAGAGCGTTAATGGTAGCTGTTTTTGTGTCTACGTGGAAAGGAGGCAGCAGAGAGACATTTTCGTTTCTGTTCACCTGTGTGGAAGAGAGGTAGCAAAGAGATCTCTCTCTCTCTCTCTCTCATCTCTCAATGTCTCACATTGTTCAAACCAGAATCCTAAACTCTAAAGAATGTGAGGCCTTCTCCTGCTTGTTTTCAAAATTTAGTTTAGAAGACATCTTTTAAGGTGGGTGTTTACTCACTAGATTAGCGGGATCCTGTTTTTGCAACAAGAGAAAAAAAAAGAGTGAAAAAAAAGGGAGAATCACCCAACCAATGATCTAATTGTAAATGTTTCAAATTTGCTGGACACCAATGCACATTGTCGCTGCATCCGCTTTGGAGAATGGGTTTTCCAAATCAACGAGGTTTTCAAAAACCCATGTTGTTGTCATCCACTACTATAGCATTGATTTGATTGCTGCACCAAGCTTCTGTTATGGTATGACCATCTACTTAGATGTTGGTAAATAGGAGAATTCCAAACAAAAAAAAATTAAAGCTTGCCTCCATTTATACCTTATTTTTTTTATTTTTATTTTTTGTTTTTGGTGTTGCAAAGAGCAAGCAAGAAGAGGTTTTCAGCACGTCACTCAAAAGTCTGAATTTCAATTGTGAAATTTGGACTAAATCAGTTGCCTTTATAGACTTGTCTCTAAAAAAAAAAAAAAAAAGGAAAAAGGATTTGTGGTGTTGCTGCCAGCAACATATATATATATAAAAAAAAAAAAGAGGAATTTTCTTTGCAAGTTAGGCAAGTCATTTATTGTGATTTTTATTCTAAAAGTCTATAGAGTTTTGTTACACAGACAAATCATGGTGAGGGACCCGCATTTTTTTTAAAAAGGGATCAAATTGGCCTTGTCCACATGTAAAATGGGTGATTTTTTAGTATTTAAGATTTTCAACCTCAAAATTTGTTGAAGTCAAAGGGTAAGGTTATCCTCACAAAGTTAGTGAGATTTTAAATCTTGCTAACATCTTTGACCTCACCATGTGGCAATATAAAAAGGAAAGAGAATTCATAACTCCTTATCTTATAATTAGCAATCTAATCTCAATTCGATATTCATTTAAAATTTGAATTTGTTTGAGATCACCCAAAATAACCCTTTGATTGGACCATATAAAAAAAATTCATTTGATTTGAAAAAAAAAAATTTGTGTGCTTGTTTCGATATTGGATTGGATCTGATTAATTATTCCATGTCATATTCATTGATTGGTTTGCCATAATCGTAGTTGATATATATTTCTGATGTGTCTACTTTGATCTATATTATGAATTTTGAATGATTCGATTAAGATTTCATGTGGTATCAATGTGTGATGGTATGATCAGGTCCATTGGTCCATTTATTTGAAAAGGCCCCGGGCACACCCCACCTTGTTTTGCACACACCACATGCACGTTTACCGCTTTACTCACTTACACGTCCCATTTAGCCAACGTGGCACTAGTGCGTGGCCCGGTCTCTTCGGAGATGCGACGTCATTCATGAAACCCACAACTCCAGTCACGTACCTTAGGGTATATCGAACTGGGGCATCAATACCGTCTGATCAGGTGATTCTGAGAGACATATTGATGCACCCATGCTGGGGTGACCTGAGCCTTTGTCCTATTGTAAGCCACACAGTCACATGTCCCGATTGCCAACGTAATACTAGTACGTGGTCGGTCCCCTCGTGGGATGCCAAACCATTTATGAAAGCTACAACTCTTGACTCGTACCCGTAGGTATAAAAGGTAATCTAAGTATATCAATTGCACTTCTTGGTCAAAACCGGTGCCTAAACAAGATCTTGCCCCGCTGTACCCTACTGTACGAGGGGGATAGACTACGTCTATTCTAGACGAGAGGTATTTAAGTGGGCCCTTGCTCAGCATTGTGCGCCACCTCTCAACTGGAGATCAAACTGGCTGTTTTTGGCTTCAGAGAAGTGAATTGAGGTTTTGGATTATCACCTATACGGTATATCAAACCAAGTCACCACGTATCGAAAGGTATATAGGTGTGCTTGGGCAAGGGTGGCCAGATAAAAAATGCATTGCATGTAGTAAGCTTAGAGTCTAGAAACCTTCCCAATAGGTCACGACTCGAACTTATTGTGGGTGTTCCCGGGTTGTTTATTGAATGGAGTCCGTTGATTGATGAATGTATGTAAGTGATGTGAATGATGAGATCCGAGTGCATAATTGATCTCAAGGATAAAAATGTTGCTTTTGAAAAGTAAAATGGGTGCACCGATCCAATAAAAAAATCCGTTCTTTTACAATAATGACCCAGTCCATCCCGATCCAACAATCATGACGGACCAGCCCATTTAAATCAAAATGGAAATCGAATTTTCAAAGAAGAAAAAGAAAGTATTTTCTAGGAAAAAATGTTTTCCAAAAGAAGTGTTTTCCAGAAAAAGTGTTATTCTCTAGAAAAAATATTTTCTAAAAAATGTTTTCCATAAGAACAAGATTTTCCAAGAGAAAATGTTTTACAAATAAAAATTATTTTTCAGAGAAAAAATGTTTTCCAGAAGAAAATATTTTCTAAAAAAAAGAAAATGAAGGAAAAATGATTTACAAAAGATATATATTTGCATGAAAAATTATTGAAATATGTTTGAAGTTGTTATTCAATGAAAACATTATTTGTCAATATTTTTTTAAGAGTGCAGTAAAATTATTTTTCTTCTGAATAATCATTAAATGGATGAACTTTTTAATGGATTGGTGCACAAAATTCAATAAAATCTCAGTGTTCATTTAAAATGTTATCAAGGGGGTGACACTGAAATTGGTTAAATTCACCTTCAAAGAGGTTTAAGGGTTATCATTGTATCTAAGCTCAATCGTCTATCGTCTATCGTCTAGCTAGGGTTGTAAATCCGGTCAGTTAGAGTAAACGTCAATATCAAGTCAACAGTCAGAAATGATCTCAAAATTTCTCAACATCATCCAATTGTTCTTTGAAAATCATAGTGCTTCAATCCTACCGGTTGTAAGTAATGTCTCAGTTCTCATCAAGCCCGTTTTGGGTAGTCTTGAGTTTTCATGGGTCATTTGGGTTAGCTCGAGTCCTTTTTTCTTGCAAGGTCATGTCTTCCTTAGATTGAGCCTACTCTTTCTTATTGAGTCAAGTTAGTTCGTCGAGTTTATAGAGGTGTCTGTCGCCCCTTCTGAATTGATCGTACAAAAGAAATTTTTGAATATCTCGAGCGCATTAACGAATTAACTAATAATCTAGCTTCAAAGACAAGAAGATAAGAGTCGGGCTCAAGAAAGCAAAGGTCATTGACCTCGGAACAGAAATAAATTCCTAAAGAGATTCAAATAGAAGCCATCTTATCTCTAGAGGAACACAAGGGGATAATGAATTCTCTCAGAAATTTCAAAAGACTTGTTCGTGTGATCATATGAGGGTATGTTAGGTACAAGCTTGGGTGTTGTTCAACATGAAATAGATACTCGTCTATATCAATGGAATCAAAGAAGATATTATAAAATGTATCAGTGCTATCCTCACTACATCTTGAGTTGCAAATCACACATTATCCATCGATATGGGGATACCTTTTGAACTGATATCTGATAATGGGTCGTAAATCATTACTCTGTGTTCAAAGTTGAAGATCCAGAAGCACAAATCATCCCCCTACCGTCTTCAGATCAATGGAACGGTTGAAGCAATTAGTAAGAGTCTCAAAACTATCATCAGGAAAATGTGTCAATCACATCGAGATTGGTCAGAAAAATTATCATTCACGCTATGGACATATCGAACTTCAATTCGATCCTCTACTGATACTACTCCCTACTCCTTAGTATATAGCATGGAAGCAGTCTTGCCAGTTGAAATGGAAATTTCGTCTCTCAAGGTCTTGTTAGAAACAGATTGGGTTCGTCAGCAGTATGAAGAATTAAACTTGATCGAAGAAAACGAGTTAAAGCCCTGTACCATGTGCAAGCTTATCTAAGAAGAGTTACCCGTGCAAAAAGGTCAAAGCTCATCATTTACAAGTCAAGCATTTGATAAAAAGGTCAAAGCTCATCATTTACAAGTCAAGGATTTAACTATCAGACTTCAAAGAAAATTGAACACTTCTTCTCGACTATAGGAGAAAGTCTGAACCCAATTGGAGAAATTCATTCATTAAGGAAATACTGTCTAGAAAAGTCGTCAGACTTCAAGATCATGATGGAATTGAATTACCAGAACCAACCAACCTTGACCAAATCAAACGGTACTACATTTAAGGAGGCCATCTTTGGCCGAATCAATCATCATATTACCCAGTTACCCTGTTCAACATATCTTTTCTCAACCTCTTTGTAGCCTTTTCAAAAAAAATTATGCCTTTTTCTTTCTCAGCCCGATCACCTAACCTAGGGGAGGGAAATTCGAACTACGTTTTGGTCTGATCCCAAAATTCTGGGGTACGTAGGCAACCTGAGAAGTTACTTCAGGCCCGACCACATCAAATAAAAAAAAATCTATTTCCCCACACAAAAAATCAAAAAATCAAAAAAAAAAAAAGAGAAAATTCAAAAGAAAAAGAAATTCAAAGTGGGAAAGAAAATTTAAAGAAAAAGAAATAACTTAAAAGGAAATGCCACACAAGGGGCATTTGGGTTTTTGAGCCTCAAAATCCCTTTCTTTTTTATACCCAGTCCTAAGCCTACCTATAAAAGTCCTCCTAAGTACCATGCGAAAAGTCAAGGAAGATAGCAAAGCATGATCAGGCAGCAACTCAGAAGTTCAGAGACAAAAAAAAATATAAAAAGATAAAAAATGATGAAGCCTGCTAAGTTGAAAACCCGAAAAGGGCGACTTAGGCAAAAATTAAGGCAAGCTCGCAAGGTTTAAAATCTGAAAGGACAACTTTGGCAACAATCAGAGCCAAGAAGAAAAAAAGCTCGCTAGATCGAAAACCTGAAAAGGCGATCTAGGCAAAAGCTAGAGCAAGCTCGCTAGATTGAAAACCTGAAAAGGCGATCTAGGCAAAAGTTAGAGCAACAAAGAAAAATAGAAAAAGATCCCAAGCTGGGAGTGGTCCGAGCTGAAACATTAGAAGTCCGAATAACCAAGTTCAATACTTAGCTTAAGCCAGGCATAGACTCAGAAGCCACAAGTATCTTGTCTATGATCGATCTGAAAATGTTTACTTCCCCAAGTGAACCAAGGGGGATAAGGGTGAATTCTATGATGAAACTCGAAAGGAAATAATTTTGTACTCTTGAGCCTGACTCAAAACCTTCAATAAAATTAATCAAAATTAAAAGTTGAGTCTTTATTGCGCTTGTGGTAATCAATTATTTCAAACCTTCATACAAGGGGCATTTTCTTTCTTTTTTAATGTAACTTTCCCCCCTTATACTAGGGGCATTTTTTTATGTGTTCAATTATTTTCAAGGCCATGGTCATTGTCAAACTAGGGGCATTTTGTTTTCGAGCAATGTTAATCCTAAAAAAATAATAGGAACCCCAAAGTAAGGTTACCCTCTTGATAACAGTTCTTTCGAAAAAACTTTTGAGGTTCAAAAGAAATAAAAACTCAGGTTTTAAATTCATAAAACTTTTTGATAAATCCTTGAGGTTCAAACAAAAGCATATTGGATCTCACATAGGAGATATAACATTCTTTCGTTCTCCAGATTCTTTTCCAGATTCAATTATTCTTGGAATCAATCATTTCTCTTCCAGATTCATTATCTTCCAGATTTATTCGTTCCCCGATTCATTCTAATCAGTTTTCTCCAAAATTCATTCATTCCTTTGCCAAGGGTTATCTTGGATTTTGCTCAGTTGCCGCCAAGGGTTATCTTGGATTTTGCTCAGTTGCCGCCAAGGGTTATCTTGGATTTTGCTCAGTTGCCGCCAAGGGTTATCTTGGATTTTGCTCAGTCTCCGCCAAGGGTTATCTTGGATTTTGCTCAGTCGCCGCCAAGGGTTATCTTGGATTTTGCTCAGTTGCCGCCAAGGGTTATCTTGGATTTTGCTCAGTCTCCGCCAAGGGTTATCTTGGATTTTGCTCAGTTGCCGCCAAGGGTTATCTTGGATTTTGCTCAGTCTCCGCCAAGGGTTATCTTGGATTTTGCTCAGTTGCCGCCAAGGGTTATCTTGGATTTTGCTCAGTCTCCGCCAAGGGTTATCTTGGATTTTGCTCAGTCTCCGCCAATCTCCGCCAAGGGTTATCTTGGATTTTGCTCAGATACCGCCGAGGGTTTTCTCGGAACTATGCTCAGATACCGCCGAGGGTTTTCTCGGAACTATGCTCAGATACCGCCGAGGGTTTTCTCGGAATTATGCTCAGATACCGCCGAGGGTTTTCTCGGAACTATGCTCAGATACCGCCGAGGGTTTTTCTCGGAATTATGCTCAGATACCGCCGAGGGTTTTCTCGGAACTATGCTCAGATACCGCCGAGGGTTTTCTCGGAACTATGCTCAGTTACCGCCGAGGGTTTTCTCGGAACTATGCTCAGATACCGCCAAGGGTTTTCTCGGAACTATGCTCAGATGCCGCCGAGGGTTTTCTCGGAACTATGCTCAGATACCGCCGAGGGTTTTCTCGGAACTATGCTCAGTTACCGCCGAGGGTTTTCTCGGAATTATGCTCAGTTACCGCCGAGGGTTTTCTCGGAACTATGCTCAGATACCGCCGAGGGTTTTCTCGGAACTATGCTCAGATACCGCCGAGGGTTTTCTCGGAATTATGCTCAGATACCGTCGAGGGTTTTCTCGGAATTATGCTCAGATACCGCCGAGGGTTTTCTCGGAATTATGCTCAGATACCGCCGAGGGTTTTCTCGGAACTATGCTCAGATACCGCCGAGGGTTTTCTCGGAATTATGCTCAGATACCGCCGAGGGTTTGCTCGAACTATGCTCAGCCAGATGTCATCGAGGGTTTGCTCAGATTATGCTCAACCAGTTGCCACCGAGGGATTTCTCGGATTATGCTTAGTCAGATATCGCCGAGGGTTTTCTCAGATTATACTTAGATAGTTCATTACTCTTTCACCCCGAGTATGTAGAGTAGAACTCCAGGAAATTAGTCCATTACTCTTTCACCCCGAGTAGGTAGAGTAGGACTCCCAGAAAAAGTAGTTCATTACTCTTTCACCCCGAGTAGGTAGAGTAGAACTCCCAAAAAAAAAATAGTTCATTACTCTTTCACCCCGAGTAGGTAGAGTAGAACTCCCAAAAATAGTTCATTACTCTTTCACCCCGAGTATGTAGAGTAGAACTCCAGGAAATTAGTCCATTACTCTTTCACCCCGAGTAGGTAGAGTAGGACTTCCAGAAAAAGTAGTTCATTACTCTTTCACCCCGAGTAGGTAGAGTAGAACTCCCAGAAAAAATAGTTCATTACTCTTTCACCCCGAGTAGGTAGAGTAGAACTCCCAGAAAAAGTAGTTCATTACTCTTTCACCCCGAGTAGGTAGAGTAGAACTCCCAGAAAAAATAGTTCATTACTCTTTCACCCCGAGTAGGTAGAGTAGAACTCCCAGAAAAAATAGTTCATTACTCTTTCACCCCGAGTAGGTAGAGTAGAACTCCCGAAAATAGTTCATTACTCTTTCACCCGGAGTAGGTAGAGTAAAACCCCCAGAAAATAAGTCCATTACTCTTTCACCCCGAGTATGTAGAGTAGGACTCCCAGAAAAAATAGTTCATTACTCTTTCACCCTGAGTAGGTAGAGTAAAACCCCCAGAAAATAAGTCCATTACTCTTTCACCCCGAGTATGTAGAGTAGGACTCCCAGAAAAAATAGTTCATTACTCTTTCACCCTGAGTAGGTAGAATAGAACCCCCAGAAAATAAGTCCATTACTCTTTCACCCCGAGTATGTAGAGTAAAACTCCCAAAAAAAATAGTTCATTACTCTTTCACCCCGAGTAGGTAGAGTAGAACTCCCGAAAAAGAATTCGTTACTCTTTCACCCCGAGTAGGTAGAGTAGGACTCCTAGAAAAAAATTGTTTATTACTCTTTCACCCAGGGTAGGTAAAGTAAGACATTCAATTTTTTTATGCTCAATTTATGCTCAGTTATGCTTAGTTTATGCTCAGATTTTACTCAGTTTCACACAGTGCACACACTTGCACACTTGTTCTTTTAGTCAGGGAGAATTCTCTAAAATTCAAGGATCTGACACTGTCAGTGAGAGTTTGCGCTCAAGGACCTGACAACCTTTTAATTCGGGGAGAGCTTTACCCTCAAGGATCCGAACACCCTGACGAATTGCTAAATCAGGCTGCAAAATGAACTGTCACTAGCTTTGGCATTCAGATATCGCACTATCTACCAAAATAGATTTGCTATCTAGTTTGCTTCAACCCTCTGCCAAAGAGGGGCATCTGTAGACACCCCATTTTTGCACTTGCCTGATTAATCAACTCGTCAACCCGATCGCAATGATTCCCAATGATGGATGTGTATTCCATTGCTTTATTTTGTTACCAGATGTGTTTCAGAAATCCAGATGAGGTATCTCGAATTGACAAAACCTTAGAAACCACGCTACGCTAGGAAAATACGACCCCAGAAACATAGAAATCATTATCTTTCAGACAAAAAGAAGCTTCACGATAAAAATCACTAAAAATTGATCAAATTACCAAAATACCCCTAACCTCAAAACAACCTTAGAGCCTACGTTACGCTTAGGAAAACTCTCTCGAACACATAAAATAACAAATCAAAACCAAATAAATCATTTCGCCAATTTTAACAAAATTTGACAAAATTACGAAAATGCCCCTCATTAAGTTCACAACCATTTCATACAAAAAATTTCATAAATAACAAAAACTAATATTTCCATTCAATTCCTTACGAAAAACCGATTCTAAAACATCCTAGAACATTAAAAATCGACTTAAAACGTTAAAAGTCCTCTTCGGGGGTAAAACGATAATTTCACATTTTTCATGATAAAAAATTTCGAAATTAATAAATAAAACATTAAATAATTAAATTTAAACATTAATGAAATTAATTTAAAATTTTGAACCTAAAAAATCGATTAATCGGACTCTCAGGCAAAATTGTTGAGGGTTCGTGGGATATTTCTTTAAGGACCCCTCCATTTGGGGGTCCAAAGAATTAAAAATATTTTAGAGGAGGGGTTCTCCAAAAATCAAAGTAAATCAAGCAAGACTAAGGTCAAGGTATTAAAGTCAATCAAGTGAGACTAAAGTCAAAATTAAAGTCAATTAAGCAAGACTGAAGTCAAGATATTGAAAGTCAATCAATTAAGACTAAAGTCAAAACATTAAAAGTCAATCAAATAAGACCAAAAATCATAATAGAATTCTAATTAAATAATAACTCTATCTAATAGAGTTCTAACTTAAAAACAATTCTACCTAAAACAATTTGAATTAAAACACAATTCTACCTAAAACAATTCTAATTAAAACACAATTCTACCTAAAACAAGTCAAATTAAAACACAACTCTAATTAAAAGATCTCTAATTAAACACTAACTCTATCCAAATCAACCCCTAAAAACATCTATAAATAGAGGTGCTCACACCCTATTTTCGTATCAAATCAAAAACCCTAAGAGAAGTAGGTCTAGAAGCTCCCTTAGCCCCCCATAAACCCTAGTTTTGGAGCCCCAACTCCTTAGCTAGCATCCCTCCTTCAATTTTAGTCTAGAAAACACCCAAAAGCCTTCTAAAAACATCCCCAAATCCGCAACGAACTTGAAGAGTTCAGATTCAAAAACAAGGAGATACCTTGCCTCGGAGATCCGAAGTCAAATCCGGAAGCAAAACGAAGCAAGGGAGCACGGTACAAGGAGTTCTTTTTGTCAGATCTGAGGGAACCAAGTCCTTGCCATCAGAAAGGTAAACCTTTTATTTTTATTTATTTTCTTATCTAGGTTTTAGCAATGTAATTTACTTGGGAATTTAGTAGAGACCGGCTGTGGCCGGGCGGGGTTGGTGCCTAACACCTTCCAACCCCGTAACTTGATCCCCGAATTTAGATTTTTTATGGTAGATTAGTTCCTTTTATCCATGTTAGAGTCAGTTTGGTTCCTAGACCACAATAACTAGGTGGCGACTCCCAAACCTCAAGGGTCAAAAGCGGATCCGCGCACCCCGCGGATCGAGGGCGCTTTCACTCACCAATAAGGGTTCTGCATGCAATCAATTCTCATCTATTTTAGGTTTGTTAGAACCTTTCAAGCTCGACTCCACCCTTGGGTTTCTTCAATATTTCCCACCAACAAGGGCAGTGCAACTTATTCACATCCAAGACCTGTTCCATGGTCGACATTAATGGGTTCAAATTTCATACAACTAAGATACCCATTTCCAAGGTTCAAAGGCAAAATGATCCTATACAACGAACCCATTTCAAGACTTTTCGGGTTCAAATCTCCTGCATTCAAAATCCCACTTCCAAGGTTTAAGGGCAAGGCTACCCTATACAACGAAACTTATTTAAGGTCTTCTGATTTTGCCTCATATACTCAAGGCACCCAACTCAAAAGTCTAAGCATAGCACCCATACAAAGGACCTTTTTTTTTCCTTTGTGTCTCGTAAAGACTTTTGGACCTCTTAAAGGTCAATATAAGGTGTTCTTCTTTTCATAGAGTGGGTCTCTTAAAGACCTTTGGACCTCTTAAAGGTCAACTTAATTCATAGATTAGGTATCTTAAAGACCTTTGGACCTCTTATAGGTCAACATAGTAAGTTTTTATTTTTAGATATTGGGTCTCTCAAGACTTTTGGACCTCTTAAAGGTTAACTTAGTTTTATATATCAAGTCTCTAAAAAGCTTTTGGACCTCTTCAAGGTTACTTTAGATCATAGACCGAATCTCTTAAAGATCTCTGGACATCTTAAAGGTCACCTTAAATCAAACTTTAATGTTAGAAGGTCTGGACAGGCACCTATCTTCATATATATAGCTCAAATTCTCTCTAAATCATAATCTCGCATTTTACTTTCTATTGATCGGGTCACTAAAAGACTTTTGGACTTCTTAAAGGTCAACCTAGTTTGTAGATTAGGTCTTTCAAAGACCTTTGAACCTCTTAAAGGTCAACTTAGTTCATAAATTGGGTCTTTTAACGACCTTTGGACATCTTCAAAGTCAACTTATTTCATAAATCGGGTCACTTAAAGACCTTTGGACCTCTTCAAGGTCAACTTAGTGTGTTCTTATCTTCGTATCAGGTCTCTTAAAGACCTTTGAAACTCTTAAAGGTCAACTTAGTGCATTCTCATTTTCATAAATCAGATCCATTAAAGACTTTTGGACCTCTTAAAAGTCACCTTAGCATTCATTTCCTTCTTTTTCATTTTTTTATCACTTAAAGGTCTTTAGTATAACATCTTAGATTCTTCTCAGATAGTTCATCTACATTTCTTTAGACATAAAAATAATAATAAATGATTGCAACTGGTATCATCCTTTCTCCTAAGTTTTTTAGGGTCTCTTCTAATCCCTACTATGAGAGGAGCTTGCTATTGACCTAAAATCAAAAAATAAAAAATAACAATAAATTCATCATTTTCTTGGAACTAAAATCAGATCTTTTGTTTTTTTTCTTTATCCAAGGTACCTACATTTCAAAAGCAATCTTTTTTACTAGCATCCAAAGAATAGAGAACTGGAAAATGGATTACAACGTTGAATCACTATCATCTCAAATCTAGAATTGTTATAATGGAGCCAACAGACATAACTAAGCCTCTAATTATAGAAAACCCATTTACTATAGATAATCTGATTGCAGTCATCCGATTAGTGAAGAAGCATTTAAGAAACTAAATGATCAAGTGGCATCAATCGAAAACATGCTATCAACACTGATTCAGATTTCAGGGATTACTCAAGCTATTCAGAATCATGCAAACAATTTAGGACAGTCAAATCAACAAACAACCAATACGATAGTGGTACCTCCTCCAATGGCACCAACTCTTAATCCTACGTTAGGCACAAGCTCAAAATAATGTGCCAGCACCAATCCCAATACCAACTCAACTTACGAACATCCATTCCCTCATTTTTACTCAATGCCTACCTCCGCAACATATCGAGGTGCATATGAGGAAAAGTCAAACTAGGTTAGAATGCCCAAAAGGAACAACGTTAAGAACAGGCTATCAAATCCCATGGATGAGATTTTGGAAAAGTTGAAGTAATTGAAAGGGGAAAATTCTCAAGATAGCTTTGGGTTTGATGATCTATGTTTTTATTCGGACATCAACCACCGAGGGATTTCAAGTGTCCAGAGTTCAAGAAATAAAATGGCATTGCATGCCTTTTCACCCATTTCAAACTATGTTGTGGCGCTATGTGCCAATTCAAAAGAAATGACAAGCTCTTAATATAGATTTTCCAAAGGAGTTTCATCGAGGTAGCATAGAGATGGTGTTAGTACCCCATTTTTTCAATCCTAGGTTAATCATATGTTGTCGTGTACATAACCTTGTTCGTAACACATGAAGACATATGCTAGACACAACTCAGACACATTGTCACTCAAGCACACTAACGACCAATCATTCGTATGTCAAACCCAATCAGAGACATGAACCATCATCGAAACCACTTATACATACCCGTGGAGCTTTAGAATATGCCGAAATTGGCACATCACTGATGAGTATCTCCAAACACTCAATTATACGCACATTTTCTGGATATTTATCTTGATTTTTGTACTTATTTCTCTATATTAAGATAATAATCATGATAAACCTCAAACCACCACGTTGCATGTTAATTAGGCTTAATTATATATAAATAAATTCATTTACTAGATAAATCTAATTACGTGTGTTTCTTGTGCAGAAAATCAACAATTTGGAATCAAAATCTCAAGGCAAAAGCATTTGGGCCCACTTTGGAATGCCCTAACACTTTGGAATGCCCTAATCCTTTGGAATGCCCTAATCCTTAACTCATATTCTCCTCTTTTGTCTTTTTGTGCAAAGAAAAGTGGAGGCTACTTTTAGACTCTTCTACACATATTTTTCTCTATAAATAGAGCCTTCATTTCTAGAGAAAGGGTCCCATCTTGGTTCTCTTATCCAAGACTCCTTTAATCTAAGGCTCTTTGCCTATTCTATTATTTTTTATATTTTCATTTTCTAGTTATTTTCTTTTGGTTAACTAGTCTTGTAAGAAGTAGAAGAAGAAGAAGTTATAATTTTCTCCATGAAATGAAGAAAAGTTCTTTCATCCCTTATCTTCCCTCTCTTGCAATGACATTAGGCTAAGTTCCCCTCCATTGGAGAGTGGAAAAGCCTAGAGCAAGTTCTTGTGTTATTTCTAATTTTATGCCTTTCTTTTATTTAAAATGCTTATGAATTCTCTTTAAGTTTCTTGCACATTTTATTCTTAATATAGATACTTTATGCTTAGATTAGATCAAGATAAAGTATGCTTAAATTAGATAATTTGTAGTAAGAAGTTCTCAAGAAATTCTACTTTGTTTTTGTTCCTTTATTTCATTTTAATTGTAAAACTTTCCGATCTAAGGAGCTAACACCAAGCCCTTATGATTGAGTTATAAAAAGGCTAGAGACTAGAAATTGCTCATTAACATGTTTTAGGTAGATCCACCTCCAATGGTGTTTTAATTCATAAGTTTACTTGCTTTTAATTTCATTTACTTTAGTTTATTTTCTAGCAATTTTACATCTTCTTATAAGTTCAAAAATACAAAGAAAAACAGTTTTAATTCCTTTTAGTTAATTTGAATTTTATCTTCTTAGCTTAGCTCTATTCCTCCTTTCTCTTGGGTTCGATCCCCTACTTGCCCCACAAGTAAGGTAAAACTAAGATTATTATTAACTCCGGTGAGAAGAACAACGATAGTCTCATCAGAATTTTGGCGCCGCTGCCGGGGAAAGGTAAAGGTAGTAGTGGTAAGTTTTGATTTAAAATTTATTTTTTTTTTCATTTTTATTTTATTTTCTATTTTCTTTTGGTTTCTTTCTATAAGTTCAAGTGTTCTTGAGATTTTAAGAGAGAAGAAAGAAGAAAAAAAACATTGAAAAAAAAAAAAAAAAGTCATTCTCGTTTTCTTTTTCACCCTTGACAGCAGAACTTAAACTGACTGTAACTTTCTACTCCGATCTCCGATTATCTATTAGTGCATATCGATTTGGGGTAGAACGAAATTTTCTATAAAATTTGACAAAGTCAGCAAGATAGCGGTAAGTCAGATTCTGTTTTTGAGTCCATTTACTATCATTTCTGCTAACATTTCTGTTTTGCTTCTTGTAGGTGAACATTTTTTTTTTCTTTTTTCTTCTTTTCTTTCAATTTCCTTTAATCTTTAGTTAGGTTTATTTTTCTGTTTTAGAAACTCTTGTATAGGATTTCTTGTAATTTTTATTAATTATCCAAGAAGGCTTGGATTGTAATAGACTAAGGAAGGACGACGGGTGGACAATACCGTCACGGCTCCTTAGGTTCGCACACCAAAATTGGAGTTGGTGGCCTAAGTCGACTCAAACCGTCTTCACCCCGTCTAGCACGGGAGGTAATCCCGAAACACCCACGCCTCTCTTTGCTAGTGGGTTACTCCTTGCCTTTGTATGTTATTTTTCCAATTTGCACACACTTGGAATAGTTAATTAAGTAGTAAAGAGCACCCCTCTCCTAGGGATGGCATGATAAGATAAGGATTGGAAGTCATTACCAATTCCTTGCTCTAATTAGGATAATCAATTCACTAGTCATCCAATCAAATTAATTAAAATCAATTAGACTTGACTATAGGGCCCACGAGCTCAATAGGAGAAATTCCACTTCAAGTTGTGCCAATTGCGCTTCTTGGTCATTTTTGTATCTAGTAAGATCTTGCCCTTTGAGGGGATAGACTCAGTCTATTCAAGAAAGGAAGGTATTTAAGCGTGCTCTTGCTTATGCATTATGCGCCTCCTCCGATCTGGAGATCCGAATGATTCAAACTTGATTTCATAGAACCGAGTTGGAAGGCTAGTTGCGCTATTTCTACCCAGTTAGGAGCTGTCTAGCTTTAGGCAACCTATCTAGGTCCAGTCTTTTCTTTTCGTGATTGTTTGATCGACTGTGTGATTTGTATGCTTGGTAGACGTTCACAAAATAACGTGTTAGAACCATTTGATCCTGAGATCGAACGTACCATCAGTAGGATACGCAAGACACCATCAGTAGTTATGATGGGTGATCGAGAGCGAACTCTCAATGAGCTCTTCGCTCCAGCTTCCGCATCTCCTCCCACATGCATTGTTTTACCGTTGAACAATGCACCTCAGTTTGAAATTAGGGCTGCCACCATCAATATGCTCCCTAAGTTCCACGGTTTAGAGCGTGAACAACCTTACACCCATCTTAATCGATTCTTGACTATATGTCAAACTTTTAGAAATCAGAATCTAGATGAGGAGAGTATCAAGCTTATTCTGTTCCCGTTATCCTTGGAAGACCACGCAGCTGCGTGGTTGAACTCCCTAACACCCAATTCCATATCTACCTGGGATGTTCTATCCAAGAAATTTATGGCCAAATTCTACCCCGTGGCCAAAACTGAGAAAATGAAGGACTCTATTAGAAATTTTAGAGCCCGTCCTGATGATGAATTTTCCCAAACTTGGGAAAGATTCAATGATTTATTGGTCAAATGCCCACACCATGGCATTGACAAAGCACAGTTGGTGCAAAGTTTTTATAGAGGATTAACAATGAATCAACGTACCTTAGTTGAGTCAATGCATAAGGGTCAGTTCATGAACCAGACTCCCAACCAAGCGTATGATTTCCTCGTAGAGTTAGCTGAGAGTGCTCAAAACTGGAGTACTAACCAAGAAGAATTTGATAGAGACGATCCGGTTAGGAAGACAGGCATGTATGAGATGAAGGCAGACCCTGATCTCAAAAATGTCATGTGTAGTCTAGTGAGTGGGATGAATAATCTCACGAAGAAGTTAGATGCCTTTACCATCTCAGCATCCAAACCTCACCTAGACCCTCGTACAATTTCGCAAGTGACTGTCGAACCGAGTTCTTTGTGTGTCATATGCGACGGCAACGACCATTTGGTCGAGTGTTGTCCCACCTTGCCTCAAATCAAAGCTGAACAAGCAAATGCGATTAATGGCTATAGTGCTTTTAAGAAGCCAACTCCAAACTCTTTTAGCCAAACGTATCACCCAGATAATAGGTTTCATCCTAATTTCTCATACAGACAGAACGAACCTATTCAATCTAGTGGTCCGTCAGGTTACAATAGGAGTTTTCCTAGGCAATCTGGTTCTTCCACAAACCAAGCCATTGTTCCTCAAGTCCCTTATCAACCCCAACAATCTATCGATTGCAGAGCCATCATACCAGATCCCATGACCAATTACCAGCAGCCTGCCCAACAACAGTCGTCCTTAGAATCTATGATTGCCGAGTTGATGAGGCAGCAACAGCAGTTCATCCAAACTCAACAGCAAACCCATCAAAATCAAACTCAGATTAACCAGGTCACTGCGCAATCCATAGCTAAGATGGAAGTTCAGTTGGGGCAGTTAGCTCTTTCCTTGAGTGGGAGAGAGAAAGGTCAATTTCCTAGTCAGACTATCCCTAACCCTAGAGGTCAACCTTTGATTCCAAACGGATCAAAAGGTCAATACGAAGTAGGAAGCCATTCTGGAGCTCCACAAGACTCAGTCCAGGCTATCCACACCTTGCGTTCGGGAAAGAAGGTGGACAACAAGGTCCAACCTATTGACACGGGAGAAAAGGTCTTAGAAAAAGACAAAGTTCAAAAAGAAGCCATAGAGTCTCCAACAGAGAAGAAGAAAGATTTGGAAAATCCTCTTATCATTTTGCCAATTCCAAAAGCTCCATTTTCCCATCGCCTTAGAGATTCTAAAAAGGTAGGCAGTTTGAGGGTGTCTTAGAAGTCTTCTAAAATGTGCATATCAATATCCCATTCCTAGATGCCATTAAGCAGATACCTTCTTATGCGAAATTCTTAAAGGATTTGACCACAGCTAAAAGGAAAATACCATTTCCTCGGGAAGCTATTATGGCAGCCCAAGCTTCGTCACTCATCCAACAAACGATTGCACCAAAATTTAAGGATCCTGGATGTCCGACAATTTCTATTCATATTGGAAATCAAGTGGTCGAAAAATGTCTCTTAGACTTAGGGGCCAGTGTGAACCTTTTACCATATTCGGTTTATAAACAATTAGGTTTGGGGGTTTTGAAACCCACAGATATCACGTTGAGTCTAGCCGATAGGTCCATAAAAATTCCAAAGGGTATAGTTGAGGACGTGATAGTTAAAGTCAAAGATTTCTATTTTCCTGTTGACTTTGTTGTCTTAGACACAGAGCCAGTCATCAATTCGAACAGTCATATTCCTATCATCTTAGGACGTCCATTCTTAGCCACGTCTGACGCAGTCATTCGTTGTAGAAACGGAATTATGACTTTAGCATTTGGGGATATGAAAGTGAAACTGAACGTCTTCCACAATTTCCAAGGAATTGATGTAGATGATGGTATGGAGGAAGTGAACATGATAGATACGCTAGTCAATCAAACGTATCAAGAATTAGGGTACTCTGATCCCCTAACGAAATGTTTGGCTCACTTTGGCCTTGACTTGGACGTAGAAGAGTCTATAAGCGAAGTCAATGCTTTGCTTGAATCCGTTCCACTCTTAGATTCTGTGCGGTGGCACGCAAAAGCTGAAAGTCTTCCTGTGCGCACATCCAATCTTGTTCCTTCTCATGTCGAGCCTCCAAAATTGGAACTCAAGTCTCTTCCAGAGACCTTGAGATATGCATTTCTTGGCAAGAATCAAACCTTGCCTGTGATCATTTCCTCTCACCTCAATGAAGTCCAAGAGGGAAAGTTGTTAGGAGTATTAAGGGAACATCAAGAAGCTATGGGTTGGAGCATAGCTGACATCAAGGGAATTAGTCCATCTGTGGTGATGCACCACATTCGTTTAGAGGATTTTGCTAAACCTTCCTTAGAACCTCAGAGACGACTAAATCCTGTCATGAAAGACGTGGTTCGGATGGAAGTGATGAAATTGCTAGATGCGGGTATTATCTATCCTATCTCTGACAGTCGTTGGGTGAGTCCTATACAAGTAGTTCCTAAGAAGTCTGGTATCACTGTGGTAGTGAACCAAGACAATGAATTAATCCCCACTCGAGTCCAAAATGGATGGAGAGTGTGTATTGACTATAGGAAACTCAACTCGATGACTCCTAAGGATCATTTCCCCTTACCTTTCATTGATCAAATGTTAGAGCGTCTGGCAGGACATTCTTACTATTGCTTCTTAGATGGTTATTCCGGGTACAACCAGATACCCGTTGCTCCAATCGATCAAGAGAAAACAACTTTCACCTGCCCTTTCGGAACTTTCGCGTATCGTCGCATGCCTTTTGGATTGTGCAATGCACCCGCTACTTTTCAACGGTGCATGATGAGTATATTTTCCGATATGCTAGAAAAATATCTCGAAGTATTCATGGACGATTTTTCAGTTTTTGGATCAAGTTTTGAGGAATGTCTTCATCACTTGACTTTGGTCCTTGTACGTTGCAAAGAGGTCAATCTAGTCCTCAATTGGGAAAAATGCCATTTCATGGTAACATCGGGGATTGTGCTAGGGCACATTGTTTCTGCTAAGGGGATTGAGGTAGATAAGGCAAAGGTAGGTCTAATTGAAAAATTACCACCTCCTAGAACGGTCAAAGAAATTAGGTCATTCCTAGGCCATGCGGGTTTTTATCGTAGATTCATTAAAGATTTCGGGAAAATCTCGAAGCCTTTATGTGAGCTATTGGGAAAGGATGTTCCTTTCGACTTTTCAGAGTCATGTCTCTCTGCGTTCAACAAGCTCAAGTCCGAGTTAACCTCGGCACCCATTATTCAACCTCCAAACTGGAGCATTCCATTCGAAGTTATGTGCGACGCTTCAGATTATGCAATAGGCGCTGTTTTGGGTCAGCGAATTGAAAAACAACCTCATGTTATCCAATATGCTAGTAAAACCCTAAACGATGCTCAGCTTAATTACTCTACAACAGAGAAGGAAATGCTAGCAGTGGTCTATGCCATTGAAAAATTCCGCCCCTACCTCATAGGATCTAAAGTCGTGATCTACACAGACCACGCAGCATTGAAGTACCTTCTATCAAAGAAAGATGCTAAAGCAAGGTTAATCCGTTGGATTCTACTTCTACAAGAGTTTGATCTCGAGATCCGAGATAAAAAAGGGGCAGAAAATGTCGTAGCTGATCACTTGTCTAGGATAGTTAACAAGCCATCCGAGGAATCCTTACCCATCTCTGAATCCTTTCCCGATGAGCAACTTATGCAAATCTCTCAAGCCAATGTTCCATGGTATGCGGACATTGTCAACTACCTAGTTACAGGTCAATTCCCAGTCGAAATGACTAGTCAAGAGAAACTCCGTCTTCTGTCAAAAACAAAATGGTATTTCTGGGATGAGCCATACTTATTTAAGTATTGTCCTGATCAAATCATTAGACGTTGTATTCCAACCTGTGAGCAAGTCAGTATCCTAGAGTTTTGCCATAATCATGCCTGCGGAGGGCACTTCAGTGGTAAGAAGACCGCCATGAAAATCTTACAATGCGGTTTTTTCTGGCCTAGTATTTTTCGTGATGCCCACGAGTTTAGCAAATCTTGTGATAGATGTCAAAGATTAGGAAAAATCTCTAAGAGAAATGAAATGCCTCAAAATCCTATACTGATCATCGAAATTTTTGACGTGTGGGGTATAGACTTCATGGGACCTTTTCCTATCTCCCAGGGTTATCAATACATCCTAGTTGCCGTTGACTATGTGTCAAAATGGGTCGAAGCTGTGGCATGTAGAACTAACGATCACAAGGTTGTGATAAAATTCATCAAGGAGACGATTTTTTCAAGATTTGGTACTCCGCGAGCTATCATAAGTGATGGTGGCTCGCATTTTTGCAACAAGATATTTGCTGCGTTGATGAAGAAATACCTCATAACGCATAAGGTTGCCACACCTTACCACCCACAAACAAGTGGACAAGTGGAGATTTCTAACAGGGAAATAAAGACTATCTTAGAAAAAACAGTCAATCCTTCAAGGAAAGATTGGTCTTTGAGATTGAGTGATTCACTCTGGGCCTATAGGACTGCATTCAAGACACCCATAGGGATGTCTCCCTACCGGTTAGTTTTTGGCAAGGCCTGCCATCTCCCTGTAGAACTAGAACATCGTGCATATTGGGCGATCAAACGCCTCAACTTTGATTTTGATAAAGCCGGTGAGAAGCGAAAGTTACAACTAGACGAGTTAGAAGAGATTAGAAATGACTCGTATGATTGTGCCAAAAGGTACAAAGAGCGTACCAAATTCTTTCACGATAGGCACATTTTTAGGAGGAATTTCATTCTTAATCAAAAAGTTTTGTTGTATGATAATAGACTCCACCTTTTTCGTGGAAAACTTAAGTCTCGATGGACTGGCCCATATATTATCCAAACAGTTTACCCCCATGGTGCTGTTGAAGTCCTTAATCCTAAGGACGGATCCACTTTCAAAGTGAATGGCCAACGTCTCAAACCGTTTCTCGAGTATGTTCCGCAGGAGGAAGTTCTTTTTCTCGATGATCCCGTCTATCAAAATTAACTATGTTTTCGTCTAGCTAAAGACGTTAAACTTAGCGCTTCTGGGAGGCAATCCATGCACTTCAAGGGACATTGTGTTAAATATCAACAGGACTATAAGGTCTTTCTCAGGTGCTATCTAACCCACTTCATTTCATTTTGTCAATTTCAATTTTACCTTTGCATGTATATGTTGAAATATTGAGGACAATATAATGTTTAAGTTTGGGGGTGTATGGGTTGGATTTCCACATATTATTTTCTTCTTTATTAAAAAAAAAAAAAAAAAAAAAAAAAAAAATTTGAAAAATATTTGGTTGGCAACTTTGTTGTATTTTTCTCAAAGTCTTAGCTTGTATCTTTTAAGCACTTAGTGAAAATATTTAATCAGTCTTTCATTGGAAGCTATGATCTGGAGTCCCCATTTATGTTTCTCTTAGGCAAAAATTAGAGCAAAGTTATCTTTTGGTTTATAGTCACTTCTAATAAGGTTACCAAGAGTCTAGATTGTATTAAAAGAGCTTGTTACCTTCTTTCTACCTAGAGTTTAAGGAAAAACTAGGTTTGATGAACTTTGACTTCCTTGTTCAATTGGTTGGTTGATTAGAAGAAAAACAGAACTGGATTGTATACACCTTGTACAGCAACCATTGAATTAGACTGGGTACCGTGAAAAGGGCTGCCTACTTTTCTTAGAAAAATAGTGAAGAAGTAATATTAAAAAAAAAAAAAAAAAAAAAAAAAGTCAAAGATCCAAAAGTTTATGTAAAGTTTTAGTAGGGTGAAAGCCATCAAGTGTAAAAATGTGAGTATACTGGAATATCACAGATAAAGCCCCTTAGAGGTATTAAAGTGAATATCCACACTTCTCACTACCCCAGACAGGATGCTAAGTTTAGAATTAAACCCTAAGTTACTCCAGTTATTCTTGAGTAGTTAGAAGGTTGAAACTCATTTTGGGAAATCGAATCTCTTAAATTTCTAAGTTAGAATCACTATCGCTCAAAGGTCAATTTAAGTCTAAATTTTGTCGTAGAGAAATAAGGGTTGGGACTCTATACCAAGCAGTACTTCTAATTGATTGACAAAACCAAAAAAAAAAAAAAGACTTGTGCTTTTCAATATAAGTTTTGATTTTGACTATTTTTACTTCAAAGTTATTTTCAAATTTTGTGGGTATATTTTCTGCAAACCCTCACGAGTCAAACTCGTCCACTAGGGGTAACCTAGCGGTTCAAGGGCTTGCTGCATTCGCTAAATGCAGTCGAGGTGCCTGCGAAAGTGGCAGTTTTATTTTCTAGGGACTAGAAAAAGGTAAGTTTGGGGGTGTGATGAGTGTCTCCAAACACTCAATTATACGCACATTTTCTGGATATTTATCTTGATTTTTGTACCTATTTCTCTATATTAAGATAATAATCATGATAAGCCTCAAACCACCACGTTGCATGTTAATTAGGCTTAATTATATATAAATAAATTTATTTACTAGATAAATCTAATTACGTGTGTTTCTTGTGCAGAAAATCAACAATTTGGAATCAAAATCTCAAGGCAAAAGCATTTGGGCCCACTTTGGAATGCCCTAACACTTTGGATTGCCCTAATCCTTAACTCATATTCTCCTCTTTTGTCTTTTTGTGCAAAGAAAAGTGGAGGCTACTTTTAGACTCTTCTACACATATTTTTCTCTATAAATAGAGCCTTCATTTCTAGAGAAAGGGTCCCATCTTGGTTCTCTTATCCAAGACTCCTTTAATCTAAGGCTCTTTGCCTATTCTCTTATTTTTTGTATTTTCATTTTCTAGTTATTTTCTTTTGGTTAACTAGTCTTGTAAGAAGTAGAAGAAGAAGAAGTTGTAATTTTCTCCATGAAATGAAGAAAAGTTCTTTCATCTCTTATCTTCCCTCTCTTGCAATGACATTAGGCTAAGTTCCCCTCCATTGGAGAGTGGAAAAGCCTAGAGCAAGTTCTTGTGTTATTTCTAATTTTATGCCTTTCTTTTATTTAAAATGCTTATGAATTCTCTTTAAGTTTCTTGCACATTTTATTCTTAATATAGATACTTTATGCTTAGATTAGATCAAGATAAAGTATGCTTAAATTAGATAATTTGTAGTAAGAAGTTCTCAAGAAATTCTACTTTGTTTTTGTTCCTTTATTTCATTTTAATTGTAAAACTTTCCGATCTAAGGAGCTAACACCAAGCCCTTATGATTGAGTTATAAAAAGGCTAGAGACTAGAAATTGCTCATTAACATGTTTTAGGTAGATCCACCTCCAATGGTGTTTTAATTCATAAGTTTACTTGCTTTTAATTTCATTTACTTTAGTTTATTTTCTAGCAATTTTACATCTTCTTATAAGTTCAAAAATACAAAGAAAAACAGTTTTAATTCCTTTTAGTTAATTTGAATTTTATCTTCTTAGCTTAGCTCTATTCCTCCTTTCTCTTGGGTTCGATCCCCTACTTGCCCCACAAGTAAGGTAAAACTAAGATTATTATTAACTCCGGTGAGAAGAACAACGATAGTCTCATCAAAATTTTGTGGTGTGGCTGCTGGGATCATTCGTATGTCAAACCCAATCAGAGACATGAACCATCATCGAAACCACTTATACATACCCGTGGAGCTTTAGAATATGCCAAAATTGGCACATCACTTAGTTTTTCAAAACTCAGCCCAAAATGGCCCAATTTTCAGTGAAATTGGGGTTGTCGGCAGGAGTGGAGGTGCCACCACCAGCCACTGATAGCATAGATTGAAATTCAATATGCCGGTGGAAGAAGCATGTTTCTGTCGGTTCCATCGAGATAATGGTCATCGATTCCACTGACGACATATGAAGGTTCCACTGCCAGTGGTCAACTGTCATATTTTTTACCGTTGAGTTTGGTCAATGCCACTGACATGAAGCCGTTGCAATGACAAATTCTATCAATTAGAAGCACTTGGTTTCATTGCTCTTTATCAACAACTCCTTAACAAAGCTCAATCTCATAAGTAAACTTCAAGAACCTTAACAAAAGAAGAAGACTCATCGAGTGAAGTCGAGACCACGTACATCATGTTGATTCATCTAAGTTGATCAAGCTTCACTACCTTCATCTTCCTTGCAGCCATATATGCATATCTAGCTAAGCAAGGAGCGAAAGACGAAGAAAGAATTGAAGAACCAAGGACTGACAAACTCAGCATATTCGATAGCCAAATCCATTTTTGTGAGTTTGTCCTTGTTTTATTTTAAGTTCAAAAACACTATAACAATTTCCTTGATTTTTATCTTCAAAAATCAAGCGCTAGTTGAAATTGTGGACTCAAGTCAAGTGTAAAAGGTTGCTAAGTTTCCGAAGCATAAAACTCAAACAGTTCGAGTTGATGCGTTTCACTCGATCTTAAGGATTTAGAATTAGCCTAGAGAAAATTCTATGTACGGTTTAAGGTGATTCATAAACCTCTATTTATTTGAAAGCGCCCTCGATCCGCGGGGTGCGCGGATCCGCTTTTGACCCTTGAGGTTTGGGAGTCGCCACCTAGTTTAGGTCTAGGAACCATAAATGACTCTACAATGGATAAAAAAGAACTAATCTACATAGAAATCTGAATCCGGGGACCATGTTACGGGGTTGGAAGGTGTTAGGCACCAACCCCGCCCGGCCAATGCCGGTCTCTACTTATCCCAAATAGATCTACATCGCTAATGATAAACTAGATTTAAAAATAATAAAAATTTACCTTTGATCTGCAAAGGTGCTATTCCCTCAGATCTGAAAATAAACAGTTTCTTGTACCGTACTCCTTGCTTCGTTTTGTCTCCGGATCTGATTCCTGATCTCCGAGGCAAGGTGTCTCTTACTTGGATCTGGATGCTTTGAATTTGTGGTGGATTTTTGGGGTATTTTTGAGAGGTTTTTGGGTGTTTTTTAGGCTAAAATCGGAGTAGGGGTCTTAGGGAAGGAGTTGGGGTTCCAAAATTAGGGTTTTGGGGAGGTTATGGAGGCTTCTTCACCTACTTTTCCTAGGGTTTTTTCTTTGATACGAAAATAGGGTGTGGAGGCTCCTATTTATAAAATTTTTAGAAGCATTTAGGGTTTGATTAGGGTTTCTTTTAGGGTTTCAATTAGGGTTTTGACTTAGTCTTTAGGGTTTTAGGGTTTTGACTTTAGTCTTATAAGATTGACTTGATTAGTTTTAGATTAGGGTTTGGATTTAGGGTTTTGACCTTAGTCTTATGAGATTGACTTGATTAGTTTATATTAGGGTTTTGATTTAGGGTTTTGACCTTAGTCTTATGAGATTGACTCGATTAGTACCTTGACTTCAGTCTTGCTTGATTGACTTTAATTTTGACTTCAGTCTCACTTGATTGACTTTAATACCTTGACTTCAGTCTTGCTTGATTTACTTTTAATTTTTGGAGAACCCCCTTTTATTATATCTTTAATTCTTTGAACCCCCAAATGGAGGGGTCCTTAAAGAAATATCCCACGAACCCTCAACAATTTTGCCTGAGAGTCCAATTAATCGATTTTTTAGGTTCAACTTTTTAAATTAATTTCATTAATGTTTCACTTTAATTATTTAATGTTTTATTTATTAATTTCGAATTTTTTTAATTATGAAAATTGTGAAATTACCGTTTTGCCCTCGGAGAGGATTTTTTACGTTTTAAGTCATTTTTCAATGTTCCAGGATGTTTTGGAATCTGTTTTTCGTAAGGAATTCAATGGGAATGTTGGTTTTTGTCATTTATGAAGTTTTTTGTATGAAATGATCGTGAACTTTATGAGGGGTATTTTCGTAATTTTGTCAAATTTTGTGAAAATTGGCGAAGTGGTTTACTTGGTTTCGATTTGTTGTTTTATGTGTTTGAACGGATTTTCCTAAGCGTAATGTAGGCTCTAAGGTTGTTTTGAGGTTAGGGGTATTTTGGTAATTTAATCATTTTTAGTGATTTTTATCGTGAAGCTTCTTTTTGATTTGCAAGATGATGATTTCTATGTTTCTGAGGTCGTATTTTCCTAGCGTAGCGTGGTTTCTAAGTTTTGTCAGTTCGAGATACCTCATCCGGATTTCTGAAACATATCTGGTAACAAAATAAAGCATTGGAATAGACATCCATCATTGGGAACCTTTGCGATCGGGTTGACGACTTGATTAATCAGGCGGATGCAAAAATGGGGTGTCTACATTATTGAACACCAAATAACCAATGATTTGGTTTCCTTGGGAGTGGATGTAGGCACAATTGTCGAACCACTATAAATCGTTTGTCTTATGCATCTACATAACATTTGCAAACTTATGCAAATTTGAATGTATGTCATGAATAAGCTTTGTATCCTTCCTTATTCCATGAATGACATGTTGTGAATTCTCTAAATAGACTTTGCATAATCCTTTATCTTGCACATTGGAGACTTAGCTATAACAATGGGAATAGGTGAATTGACACTTAAAATGAACTCATAAACAATCTAGCATCATCTAAGTGCTCACATTTAGAAGAAATTTTAAATTTTCCCATTCACCCCCCTCTAGGACTAGACACGATCAAAGCCGATAATTTCAATTGGTATCAAAGTAGGTTACTCTAGAAAGGTCTAACAACCTTGAGTTGAACGTTAACTCTGAATCATGTCTAGAGTCGATAATTGATCCTCAACTCATCCACCCATGTTCGATGGTATCAAGTATGCCTTCTGGAAAAACAAAATGATGATATACATCAACTCCCTAAGTAAGGATGTGTGGAACATGATTGAGGAAGGTTGGAAACCTCTTGTTGACACTATCGAGGTGGATGGTGTCTCTACCACAGTTTCGAGACCATCCAGAAATGGACGGAACAAGATAAAATAGACAATAACAATAATTTTAAGGCTCTTAATGCCATTACGAGAGTCATTTTTTATGATGAGTATCAACGGATATGCACGTGTCAGTCGACCAAGCAAGCTTGGAAAATTCTAAAGGTCACACACGAAGGCATGAGTATAGTCAAAAAGTCTAAACTTCAACTACTCCGAACACAATTTGAAAACACCAAAATGGAAGAAAGTGAAATTGTCCAAGAGTTTTATGCACGCTTAAGTGATATTTGTAACTCTATGTACTATGTGGGGGAGACTGTCCCACAAGGTAGGATTTGTGCAAAAATCCTAAGATCCCTGCCTAAGAGGTTTGCCTCTAAGGTTACCTCAATCGAGGAATACCGAGATGTGGAGACTATTACTATTAAGAAATTTATGAGTTTGCTCACTACCTTTGAACTCCATCTCGAATGTCCTCCCTCAAAAGGGAAGACTCAGGTCCTGAAAACGCCTTCTTCGAAATCCACACTGAAGTGAACATCTCACCTCGAGTCTCAATCATCTTCCAATGACAATAGGAAAATCACTAATGAAGAGGATAAGAAGACTGAATCAGATGATGAAGACTTGGTTTTATTAGCCTTGAAATTTCAAAAGTTCTTCAAGAGAAGAAGACCTGGTAACACCAGTAAACAGAATCATCCGATAAATAGACATGCTCCTATAGGTAAACCCTTGTTTAAACCAAGGGAAGTTATTGAGTGTTACACGTGTGGTGGCTGAGGTCACTACTCGAATGTGTGCCCCACTAAACCAAAACCTAAAGGTCTCACAAGATCTAAGACTAAGGGCACAACTATGGCTGCAAAGGCTACTCAGATGAGTCAAGACCAAAATACGCTTCGGATCCTTATGGCATCCACCATGGTCTGCATCCCAAATGGGGATGAAATTGAAAAGGGACTGGATTCTGAAAATTAGAATCACCCTCAAGAAGCCTCTTCCTCTAATGAGGAAAGATAAGATATGGATAACAATAAACTCGAGCTTTAGTCAGCATTTGATCAACTGTTCATTAGTCATGTAAAACTGACCAAGAAACACGGAGAAAAACTCCAAAAGGAATAGTGGCATGCTGAATATGATCAAGTCTGTAGGAAAAATGCTCACTAGGACTTCAATTAGAAGACATTAAAATTCAACTCTCAACAGCCTTAGAGAGACAATCTAGCATGCTCTCTGTATCTGAGACAATTTCGAATAAGAAGGATGAGATGCTCAAGAATCTGCAACAATTCAAAAACCTTCTATCGATGACTAACTCTACTATAGCCTGTCAAAACTTAGAACTAGAAAACCTTCGTGATGAAAATAAAGTTCTTAAGTTTGACATCAATGAAGTACAAAAACAAAATGTTAGACTTGAGCGTAACTATACTCACAGAAGTCTAGAGTTACAAAAACTTCTTGGAGTTCAAAAACCCCATGGGGGTAAAGGAGACTTGGGCTATGATAGGTATACTTCTACATCACCTCCATCTCCTACTATGTTTGTTCATAGAGAATCATCGAACACTAAAAAAAACTTCAAGAAAGTCATCACATGCAACTTCTCTAGTGGAACAGGTCACATGAAATTTGAGTCCATCGAATTCAAGACCATCTACCAAACAACCTCACAGACCCCTATTGAAAAATCTTTGTCAGTTGAAAAGAAAAAGCATGTTAAAAAGAAGTCTCTTCTGCAAAAAAAAAGTTGATCATGCTAAGAAAGAGGAGTCTCCCAAAGGGAAGGGAGTGAAGAATTCATCACCTCCCAAACAGAAAAATAATATTGAGTAACTCTTCAAACAAATTGCCCGCCTAAATCTTAAAACGAAAGAACTTGTTGAATCAAGTAGAGGCAATCAAAGTGTAAGAAGGTATCTAAAGAAAAAATCACCTTCAAGATCACCCAAGAAGCGTAGGTACCCTAAGAAGAACTCACCTGTCTAAGAGAAAACTAAGTCAAAAAGGAAAACTCCTTCCCCTCAAAAATGTAATCCTCAACCCCCAAGACAACTCTACAATGGAAAGTCAAAAATGGGGACAACAAGTGCCTTATAATTCACACAACTCTTAAGGCTGGAAACTTTTCGCGATGGTTCCTTGATAACGATTGTTCCCGACACATGACGGGGAACCGAAGTCAATTTAGCCACATGGTTGATTTTGACGGAGGGTCAGTCACCTTTGGTAATGGCAGCACCGCTAGGATTATTGGGTGACGAACCGTCAGTGGTCTTGGATTACCCATATGGAAAATGTGTTGTGTGTTGATGGTTTGAAACATAACCTTCTTAGCATATACCAAATATGCGATAAAAACCACCGGGTGAGTTTCAATCGTGAAGTCTGTGAGATCTCTACTCCTAATGGTAAAGTTATTATGAAAGGTCTTCATACTTCTGATAACCGTTATGTTATCAAAAACATAAGAGAAACCACCATTTCTTATGTGAGTAACATGACACAAGTTGAAGAAGTCCAGTTATGGCATCAACGCCTTAGTCATGTTCACTACAAGAACTTGTTTCATCTAGCCTCAAAGGCTTCGTGAACCTCAAAACCCCTAGTTTTTTTGCACATGAACCTTGTGGGTCCCACTAAAGTACGAAATCTATGTGATAAGAGACATTTCTTGGTGATAGTTGATCATTACTCTAGATTCACCTTGGTCACTTTTCTGAGGGAAAAATCTGATACTTTTGATAAATTCAAAAAGATTATTAAACGTATTCAGACAGAAAAAGAATCTGTCATAGGTAGGATTAGAAGTGATCATGGTGGAGAGTTTGAGGATGGTCGGTTCACACAATTCTGTAATGAAAATGGAATTCGACATGAATTCTCAGCTCTTAAGACTCTTCAGTAGAATGGAGTTGTTGAGAAGAAAAATCATCTTCTTCAGGAAATGGCCACAATAATGCTTCATAGTAAAAATCTTCCAAAAGTTTGTGGCCGAAGCTGTAAATATCGCCTATCACATCATCAATCGAGTATATCTTCAAGCAGGTTTAAATAAAATAGCTTATGAACTGTGGAACGGTAAAACTCCCAGAGTCAAGCACTTCAGAGTCTTTCGTAGTAAATGTTATATCCTAAAAGATCGTGAACACTTGGGAAAGTTTGATTCGAAGAGCGACCAAGCAATCTTTTTGGGATATTCTTCAAACAGTCATGCTTTTCGAGTCTTTAATCAGAGGACCTCATCCATCAAAGAATCCATAAATATGGTGATCGATGATCAAACCATTAAAGAAATTGGTCCATCTAACCCCGAGGTTGAGAACGAGGAAGTATTTCCTACTCCATCCTCACCTCCTTCGACGTCTCAGATTTCAGTAACACTACCTATTATCAAGGATCATCCCATCAGTCAAATCCTTGGAGATCCCAATACCAGTGTGAAAACCCGATGACAACTTGAGACGTTGAACAATCATCTCTACTTCACATCCAAAATGGAGTCCAAAAATATTGATGAAGCTCTCAAGGATGAATATTAGCTTCATGCCATGCAAGAAAAACTTCTTCAATTTACTCGGAATCAGGTGTGGTACCTTGTACCAAGACCATCTGATAAAAATGTCATCGGAACGAAATAGATTTATAAGAACAAATCCGATGAAGTTGGGAATGTTGTCCGAAATAAAGCTCGTCTGCTTGCTCAGGGCTACTCTCAAATTGAGGGTATTGATTTTGATAAAACCTTCCCCCCAATTGCAAGACTTGGTCAATTCGAATTCTGATGTCCATTGCATGTTTCATAAAATTCAAATTTTTTCAAATGGACGTTAAGAGTGCTTTTCTGAATGGCCTATTGGACGAGAAAGTGTATGTTGAACAACCAAAAGGATTTGTTGATCCTAAACATCCTCACCAAGTCTTCAGATTGAAGAAAGTCCTCTATGGCCTTAAAAAAGTCCCTCGTGCTTGGTATGAATGAGTGACTCTATTCCTGATCAATCATAAATTTGTTAGGGGGAGTGTTGATAAAACATTGTTTGTTCAAAAGGTTAAGGGTCACACTCTCATTGTTCAAATCTACGTGGACGATATTGTGTTCGAGTCCACTAATGAAAGGTTAGCTAACAAATTCGCCCTCCTCATGTAATCTGAATTCGAAATGAGCATAGTTGGCGAACTCAACTTCGTTTTGGAGTTGCAAGTTCAACAAATCAAGAATGGTATTTCGTATCCCAGACCAAATACACACGAGAATTGGTAGATCGCTATGGTTCAAGGTCTGGATGAACACACCATACACCTATGAGCACCACTCTCAAAATCTTTAAAGATCCATCTGGAAAGAGTATGGATCTGCATCTCTACAGGAGTATGATTGGGAGCCTTCTTTATCTCACAGCTAGTAGGCCAGACATCTCCTACAGTGTAGGAGCTTGTGCCCATTTTCAAGTCGATCATAAGGAATCCCATCTCATAACTGTTAAGAGAATCAACAAGTACGTAGCCGGTACTACCGATTATGGCCTCTGGTATCCATTTGATTCCTCGTCAATTATTGCCGAATACTCAGACACCGATTGGGTAGGAAACATGGATGACAAAAAATCTACCAGTGGCGAACATTTTTACATAGGGAACTGCTTAGTTTCTTGGCATAGCAAGAAGCAAAGTTTCATATCTCTCTCCACTACTGAGGCCGAGTACATTGCGACTGGAAGCTGCTGTGCACAACTTCTATGGACGAAGCATATGCTTTTGGATTATGGGATATCTCAAGATACGATGTGCCTATTATGTGATAATACGAGTGCCATCAATATCTCAAAGAATCTAGTCCAGAACTCTCGAATGAAACATATTGACATCCGGCATCACTTCACTCGTGAACTCATTGAGGAGCACACTATTAGGCTGGAATATGTTCCAATTGAGAGTCATCTTGCTAATATTTTCATCAAACCATTGGATTCCATGAGGTTTGATCACCTTAGGAAGTCCATTGGAGTCTACTCTCTATAGTAGCTTTGTTACGAGATATTGGTAGAGTGCCTACGTGCACTCGAAGAGCAAGGTTACTCCCCATTTCGGTCCTTTATTGGAAAATCTTTTGGCAAGGACCATTCTCTTATGACATTGTTGGTAAATCTGAGGGAATGCCTCTTTTGCATGCAAACTTGTCACGTCGACAAGTTTCACATTCCAGTGAGCCCACTTGACTCCTCCAAAAATCATGTTTTTTTTTAGAACTCAACGGATATTGGTAAATTCGGGCATTATATTCCCAATTGTTCCTAAAGAAGTCATGGTGAGAAGGAAAAAAGTATTTGGCTCATGAGGGTCGAAAATGGCATACATGCGCGTTGGCACATCTCGACTTTCGATCTTCAATCTCATCGAAGAATAGTTGTGCAAAACCATTAGAGAAGTTCACATAGGAACATTTGAGGAATTCTAGCCTCTTTCAATGAAAAAAATTTGTGAAATCTGTCAATGGCAGAACATACATTCTGTCGTTCCATCGCCAGTTTGCTCATCGATAGTTGTCAATGCCACCAACAGAACACGAAATTGCCTATTTTAGGTTTTTCATTTCGTTTTTTTTTCCCGCTCTTGTTTCCTCTCCTAATTTGTAATATTCATCGTCCTTCCTCATAATCATGATGATTCTCAATCTTCTCCTATGTGCTCTTGCCCTTCTTTCGATATCTTCAATGGTAGGATTGATGGCACGTCGGAAACAAGTGGGACCTCCACCCGTCCGGCGCAATGTTAAACTGAAGAATGCTTCTACATCTCATCCCTCCTCCTCCAATAATGACGACGAAGATGATGATGAGGATGTTGATCTTCTTACCCCTGGGGGTACTTGTCAGCCTCGGACTCCTGATTCGGATGTCGGATTAGATGAAGATCAAAGGATGTACATTCAGCGCCTACGATCCCTCCATGACCGGACAATAGTATGTGAACCACTAATCGAATCCGCAGTAGTCCACCCATTTTGAATCTCAGATTTGCTTCACCAAATGGGTTGGGAAGCCCTCAAGGAACTGTGTCTACTGGACAGACCATGTGTCTTGCAACCTATCTTCTTCACAACATTGTCTATTTTGTACACTATGATCACACATTAGGGAACATGCCTTATGGGCATCTCATTTCTCAACTGGCCATATTCGTTGGGATTCTGGCTAACACCAATCCGGTCATTCATGGAGAGATATTCGCTGCGTCCACTCTCTCTAAGATGCCCATCGAGATCCCAACTATCCCCACTCCTCCACTTCCAGCCCGTCGGGCTCTAGCTTCAATGCCTCCAATAGAGGCAGTCCCTCCTCCTGTTGGTTCTTTTGATATTGAGTCTCGTTTGACTGTTATGGAAGCGTGTCAACTCAACCTGGTCCAGCAATAGCAATGCATGAAGTCTCGGATTAAGAAGATGAATCGTTATCTGAAGAGTCTAGTTCACGCATGCATTCCAGAGCATGATCTTTCGGAGGACAGCCTAGAGTCATCGAGTCCCTCAAGCAGCTCCTAGACGATATCGGATTATCTATTTATTAGGATAGTTGTTATTTTTTTTATTTTCCTTATTGCTAGGTGTGTTCATCTTGAGTCTGTACTAACAAAATTGATTCCAGTGACTTGTGCCTTGATCAATTCAATTTTGCATTTGTATATATTTAGTGACTCTTGGTGTGTGTAATGAATATGTGTCTTCTTTATGCTCAGTCCTTCTCATATTCATACATCTATGGTTGAATGCACAATTCTATCTTGGCATATCTATTTTTGAACATCATTTCTATTTTTGCCATGCTTAAGTTGCTCCTATTAGTAAAATTAGTAAATTGCATGTCTTTTGTTTTTGTTCTCCTATTCTTATTAGTATATTTATGTGTTGGCATTGGGTTGATTACATCCTTTGTCAAGTACTGACAAAAAGGGGGATAAAGAATCCCACCTATGAAACGATGGTTTATGCAGGATTGTATGTACAATGCAAGTAGTGAGGGGGAGAAATATGTCTTCTACACGTTCATTGTCTTGAGATGTATTTGGAATCGTCTAAGAGTTTTATAGTTTTGTATTTGTATATCCTTTGTAAAAATTCTATATTTAGGGATTTGCATGTCTTTAGTTATTTTTGCGAATGTGTTCCCAGTTAGTGGTCTAAGATGGGTTTTGTCTCGTAATTGACAAAGGGGGAAATTGTTAGTACCTCATTTTGTCAATCCCAAGTTAGTCGTATGTTGTCAAATATGTAACCTTGTTCGTGACACATGAAGACATGCCAGACACAACTCAGACACATCGTCATGCAAGCACACCAACAACCAATCATTCGTCTGCCAAACCCAATCAGAGACATGGACCATCATCGAGACCATTTATACATACCCATGGAGCTTTAAAACATGCTGAAATTGGCATATCACTTAGTTGTTCAAAGCTCACCCCAAAATGGCCCAATTTCCAATGAAATTGGGGCTGTCGGCAGGAGTAGAGGTGCCACCAACAGCACAAACTGAAATTCAGTCAGTCAATGGCAAAAGCATGTTTTTGTAGGTTCCACCGACATAATGGTCATCAGTTCCACTAACGACATATGAAGGTTCCACCGCCAGTGCTGCAGACAGTGCTTAATTGTCATATTTTTTACTGTTGAGTTTGGTCGGTGCCACTTACAGATTGAGGGTGCCACTAACACGAAACCGTTGCAATGCCAAATTCTAAAAATTAGAAGCATTTGGCTTTTTTACTCTTGTTCAACAACTCCTTAACAAAGCTTAATCTCATAAGTAAACTTCAAGAGCCTTAACAAAGGAAGGAGAGTCATCGAGTGAAATTGAGACCACGTACATCACGTCGATTCATCCAAGTTGATCAAGCTTTACTACCTTCATCTTCCTTGCAACCATATATGCATATCTAGTTAAACAAGGAGCGAAAGAGGAAGAAAGAAGTAAAGAACTAAGGACCGACAAACTCAGCATATCTGATAGTCAAATCCATTGTTGTGAGTTTGTCCTTGTTTTATTTTAAGTTCAAAAACACTATAACAGTTTACAGTTTCCTTGATTTTTATCTTCAAAAATCAAGCGCTTGTTTGAGTCGTGGACTCAAGTCAAGTGTAAAAAGTTGTTGAGTTTCTGAAGCATCAAACTCAGAAGTTTGAGTGGATGTGTTTCACTCGATCTTAAGGTTTTAGAATTAGCCTAAAGAAACTTCTATGTACGGTTTAAGGTGAATCATAAACCTCTATTTTATTGAACACCAAAGAACCAATGATTTGGATTTCCTTGGGAATGGATGTAGGCACAATTGCTGAACCACTATAAATTGCTTGTCTTGTATATCTACTTAACTTCTGCAAACTTGTGCAAATCTGAATGTATGTCATGAATAAACCTTGTATGCTTAATCCCTTATTCCATAAATGACATGTTATGAATGCTCTAAATAAACTTGGCATGATCCTCTATCTTACATATTGGAGACTTGGCACTAACAATGGGAATAGGTGAATTGACACTTAGAACGAACTCATAAGCAATCCAACATCATCTAAGTGCTCACATTGAGAAGAAATTTTAAATTATCCCATCCACCCTCCTCTAGGACTAGACACGGTCAAAGTTGGTAATTTCAGATGGTTCACTCAATTGGACCACAGCAAAATCCGATGTTGGAGAGACTTGGCTACCATCTCCATAGGTAATTATAGATTCAATATAGATGTGGCATTAGACGGGCAGGGTGTAGCCAAGATGACAAAGAAACCCAAAGAGACTATTCGAGAGTATGATCAGCAATAGAGGGAGTCAGCTTCGTGGGTGAAGCCTCCTATGACAGAGATCAAGATTAATGCAACTTTCATCTCAACACTAGGGTAGCGCTACTACACTTATCTCAAAGGGCACCCTGTGTCTAGTTTTTCCTCTTTGGTTCAAATTGTTGATAAGATAGAGAATAACTAGAAGTCAAGGATGATTATAGATTAGACAGTTCCATAGCATTGTACTTCATCCAGTGGTGCAATATAAAATAATTGGTAATGGCGGCAAAGAAGAAGGATGAAAGACAAGTTAACTATGTACAAGCAACTCAAATACTAGTTCATTTCCTAACCGCAACACCGAAAGCACCCATGATTTTTCAAGCACCATGGAATTGTCTGTATCAAGCACAACAACCCCCAAAAGGTCATTCAACAAACAACGACAATTTCAATTTCAAGCACAACCGCATCAACAACAATACCGTCAACCTTACAACAACAACAACCAGTAATAGAGAACGAGAGAGTTCTCTCGGTTGCTAATGAAATTGTTAGAGATTTTTGCTATCCTCATCAAATAAGGTATGTTATACTGAGACAAGCATATCTAGAAGTTGATAACACATTCGGGTACGACCCTACCACCAACTACGAGTTCCACATGGGCGCCTCCGATCACCCATAGATCGATGCTGGCAGTTATCATAAATAGGAAGCTTATAGTTCTAGATCCCATACTAACACAACAGAATATCAATTAAAATCCCCTTTCGGCTCATAATGATAATGGGAATGGTGAAAAATTGGCAAATAAGTAGACATAATCTCTAATGAAGAATTAGATTTTGATCCCTTATAGTTGATCATTCTTTTGAGGTCAAAAGTCAGAGTTTACGTCTAACCCAATACCTTAAATACCTCAATCAATACCCTTATCTCACAAAGTCAAAATAACACTCCCATTCGCATCACCACCTAGTTCGGGAGCCTCAACCTAAACTCCTTACCATTATCTCCAAATCCATCACCCATCAACTTATCCTCAAACACCACCACTCCATTCAACATCATGCCACTCTCATTATCTACACCACCACCCCTCATCACCCGTATATCCACAACATCCGTTCCCATAACATAATCACCACCCCTAATCCTTCATGTGCAACCAGAACTCCCCCAACTCACCTTTAAAAGCCATAAACCCTTTCCTTATCTATCCAACAAGGTAGTACCTTGGAGTTATGAGACTGGGTTAGTGTTTCTAAAGATAGGATGAAAAGTCAAGGATACATAAAAGGTTGAGAAACTAGAGAAGGAAGAGGATCCCAAAGATGTAGACCACATCACTAAGGTAGACAGAGTGGTGAGAGCGATTGAGAAGGGTACATGGAAAAAGAAAGATAATAAAAAGAAAAAAAGAGAGAGTAGATAGTGATAGAGGTCTGACAGAATGGCAAAGAAGTACAAAATGAGCGGACTAAGGATATGGAACAGGAACCGACAAGAGGTTGGAAGTTGATACAGAAAAAATAAAACAATTAGGGTAGATGGTTGAAATAGAAAAATCAACATAGGAAAGTCAATTAGAACAAGTAGTAATCGAAAAAGAGAAGATAGCCGAGATAGAGGTAATAGAGTAAGTAGAAATAATGCAAGAGAAAAATGACAAAGGAAAGGGAAAGGTAGTCATCACAGAAGAACAAGGAAAATAAGAAGAAAAGAAGAAGAAAGTGATAGACGATGAGGTAGCAGATTTCCTTAAGTTGATTAAAAAAAATGAGTATAGCCTTGTAGAGCACCTTAACAAAGTGCCAACCCAAGTATCTATATTAAGGCTACTATAAAGCTCAAAGAAGGATCCAGAGGCTTTGATGAAAGTACTCAATGAGTAATACGTGATAGAAACTACTTCACCCGAGCAGTTAGGTAAGATAGTAGGAATGATTGTATCACTGAACGTCATCACACACGGAGGATGAATTCACTCCAAAAAGTTGTGGTCATATAGAATCACTACATATCGTAGTGATGTGTAAAAGAATGTTAGTTGCTCATGTGTTGTTAGATAACGGGTCTATACTGATTGTTTGTCCTTATGCCATATTGAAAAAACAAGGTGTGGATTGATCTCTTTTAGGACCTAATATTAAGCAAATGCAAGCTTTCGATAACTCAAAGAAAGAATCAATGGATGAAATGGATTTACCAATCACAATTGGACCTTGCACGTTCCAAATCACTTTTGAAGTGATAAACATGCCAAGCATTTTCAATTTTCTTCTAGGGAGGCATAGATCCATTCGGCTGGGGCATCATTTCTTCATCAAAAGTTGAAGTTCAGCATCAACCAAGAATTGGTTTCAGTGAAAATGGAGAGTTTATTGCCAACAGACAAATCTTTAGATGTGCCATTCATAAATATTGAAGGGTGCATCACTCATTCCAATTCGAGCCTGTCAGTCACATTTCGGAACTTACAGAGATCAAGAAGGCAAATTTGTCACCAACTGTGTTGATGATAAAAAGGATGATGAAACAATCTAGGTTTCATTTAAGAAGAGGGCTAGGAAAGACAAATCAGTGCAGAGCCAGGCCTATTTCAACCCAACAAGCCATGCCATGGTTTGGCCTCAGTTTCAAGCCCACCTAGAAGGATGAGCAACCGATGGAGGCAAATAAGATAGAACTCAAGTTAGCAAGGGTGGAGCATCAAGAACCCAAGATCTAAGATCTCATGAGGGTCCTTCACATAAAGAATATTTTTCTCATGTCAGCCTATACAATGATGAGTGATGATAGCCCAAATGATGACCAATAAGAACAACTACTACCACAATAAGGTCATAAAGAGCTAAAAGTACTCTCCGAACGTGACCCGTCCCTCGAGGATGGCAATAGTAGTTTATTCAGGGGGACTTCAGGAAAAAAAGCCCGTCAAAATGGATGATGCTAACAATGACGATTTTATGATCACACCCAATGTTGATTAGGATTATAATGTAACCCTACCTCTTTTGGAGGTATCACTATCAGATGATCATTATGATTATGTGATGGTCATCACGACTGAGTTGAGGGAGGCTCCCTCCCCCTCAATAGTCTACCCTACAAAAGAAAAAAATGTTCTTCACAATTGGGACATCGTCCCAGTTACCCTTGAGGTCTCCCTAGCCTAAAAAAATGTTGTTAGTTTCTTACTCCCCCCCATCAGGGGATCTTAATGGACTTTCGTCATCAAAGGGTATTTGTGTAGAAGGTTACCCGTATTAATAAAATCTCAAAAGTATTTAATAAAAAAAAAGCTTGCAAAGTTGTCTGAACCAGGAAATATGGGATTAAATGATTGCAACCTCGAACACAACTTCGATCTCATAGAAATTGAGGAAGAGTTTCACACAAGAGGTCGACGTGTCAAAAGAGCTAAAAAAGTTTGTAAAATGTTATTTGCAAAAGTGTCAGGGAAATATCAAGCAAACTGACTCAGTGAATCTCGGATCTGAAGATGACCAAAAAATGGTCAAAATTGAATCCCTTCTAACCTCAACCCAAAAGACAAAAATGATTGAGTTCCTTCGACAATACCAAGATATATTTGCATGGTCATATCAGGACATAGCAAGGTTGGACATTGATCTTGTAGTACACCGTCTACTTATTTTTCCTAATGGAAGACCAATCAAGTATAAGTTCAAGAAATTGAAACTTGAATAGACTCTCAAAGTTAAAGACAAGGTTACAAAGTAGATACAGGCAGAATTTTTAGTATTATCAACTTATCTAAAATGGCTTGCAAACATGAACAAAGCTAGTCTGAAGGATGATTTCTCACTTTCGCATTTCGACACGCTCGTCAATAACACCACAAGACATGGCATATTCTCGTTTATAGACGGTTTCTCTAGGTACAATCAAATCAAGATGGAAAAAAATGACCAAAAGAAGATTGCATTCATCACACTATGAGGTATGTTTCACTATATGGTTATGCCATTCGATCTCAAAAATATCGGGACAACCTATTAGCGAGCCATTACCGTTTTCTTTCACGATATGATTCATAAAGAAATGGAAGTCTACGTAGATGATATGATTGCTAAGTTTGGTTTAGAAGAAGATCACATCGCCAACTTACACAAGATTTCAACCACTTGAAAAAGTTTAGTTTGAAGTTAAATCTTTCAAAATGTGTATTTAGGACAACTTCAGGGAAGTTACTAGGTTTCATTATAAGCCAAAAAGTAAATCAAGTGGATCCAGCTAAAATAAAAACAATCATTGAAATACCAGTGCCAGAGATGAAATCAGAAATACAAGGTTTCTTGGGAAAGATTCAGAACATTAGCAGGTTTATCGCATAGCTCACATCAATCTGTGAATCAATTTTTAAACTTTTAAAGAAGAATGAATCTTTAAAATAGAACAGTGACTTTCAGAAGGCACTCGACAAAATCAAGAAGTATCTGTTGAATCTTTCAGTCTTAGTTTCCCCTACCCTAGGGAGACCTCTGTTAATGTACATGTTAGTACTTGAAACATCTATGCGATATGTACTAGGGCAACAGAACGAGACTAGTCACAAGTAAAAGGTAATATACTACCTTAGCAAAAAAAAATTACAGATTACGAGATAACATGTACATTAACAGAGGTCTCCCTAGGGTAGGGGAAACTAAGACTGAAAGATTCAACAGATTATGCGATATGTTGTGCCCTAGTTTGGGTGTCTCAAAGATTGCATTACTATTTGCTAAGTTATAAAGTACGATTTATTACTAGGATAGATCCATTGAAGTACTTATTCAAATAGCAACTATTATTATCAGAATTTGATATTGAGTATGTCACACATAAGACAATCAAGGGAAAGGCCATCGCAAATCATCTAGTAGAACACCATTTTCCAGACTATGAATCATTGAAAACTAACTTTCCAAATGACGCCATGTTTCATAGAAATAGAGGAAGATGATGACGAATCAGGTTGGAAACTGTACTTTGATGAGGTAGTCAATCAAAAAGATATCGGGATTGGGATTATTTTAGCGAAGCCTGATAGATCGCATGTGCCCATAGCAGTCAAGTTACGTTTCTAGTGTACAAACAATCAAACAGAATACGAGGAATGCATAATAGGTTTCAAGGCAGTAATAGAGATGGAAATCAATGAGATCGATGCATACAGGAACTCAAGTCTAGTTGTCTACCAGACTACCGGTGAATGATAAACACAAGAACAAAGACTTGTATCGTACCACGAGTATATCGAAGAGTTATGTGTTGATTTCTCTCAAATCACTTTCAATTACATGCCAAGGGCCAAGAACTAGTGTGTTGATGCACTCGCAGCCGTAACCTCTATGATTAGAGTCATCGAAGAAATAATCATCGATCCCTTGGAGATCGCTTCAAGATGAGTGAGCTTGTTATTTGCTAATTGAGGCAGAGGATGCAGAAATAGAAATTTCATAGTTCTTTGATATCAAGACATATCTTGAAAATATAACCTACCCTTCTAAAGACAAAGAAACTGAGAAGAAAATAATTTAAAGGTTAGCTAAGCAATTCTTCTTAAGTAATTGGACACTCTACAAATGATCACCTCACGAGTTCTTATCCGATGTGTGTCATGGGATTGACGCAAAAAATTTGCATAGAAGTTATTCACAGAGGGGTCTGCAATCCTCACATGAATGACTACACGTCAGCATGGAAGATTAAGAGGATGGGCTATTACTGGTCCACAATGGAGAGTGACTATTTCCAACATGTTAAGAAATGCCATTTATGTCAGATATATGCCAATAAGATCAATACACCATCAGACAAAATTCACAAGATGACGTCACCATGGCTTTTCTCACTCTACGGCATGGATGTTATTAGCTCGATAATTCCAAAGCTTCAAATAGTCACAAGTTTATCTTAGTTACTATTGACAACTTTACTAAATGGATAGAAGCCATATCTTATACGAATGTCACAAAAGTGCAAGTTATCATATTCTTGAAAAGGAATATCATTTGTAAATATGTTTACCCATCCATTGTATCAAATAACATTCTCAACATATAAAAAAAAAACAAAGACATAAAGAAACTCTGTGAAGATTTTCAGGTAAAGCACCATAGATCGATGACCTATAAACTGAAGATAAACAGAATACTGGAAGCAACTAACAAAAACATCAAGCGGATCATTGAGAAGATGGCAGTAACTTATAAAAATTGGCATGAAATGTTACCTTTCGCTCTCCAAGATTACAGAAACTCTACCGAGGCAATGCCATTCTCACTCGTCTATGAGATGGAGGTAGTCCTTCCAGTTAAGGTAGAAATTCCTTCTCTCAAAATCCTTATGGAGTTAGAGTTGGAAGAGATTGAATGGTTTAAAGCACGATATAACCAGTTGAACTTGATTGTAGAGAAAAAAAAACTCATTGCAGCATGTAACGGACAGTTATATCAGAAACGAATTGCACGAGCATACAACAAGAAGGTTAGATCAAAAGAATTTCAGCTGGGTGATCTAGTTCTGAAGAAGATCATCTCGATCCAAGAGGCAAGTTCAAGTCAAACTACGAAGGTCCATTCATGGTTAAGAAGATGGTGTCAGGAAGTACACTAATCCTCAAAAGATGGATGGTGAAATATTTCTTGAACCACTAAATGCTGACATAGTTAAGAAATATTACGCCTAAGATATAATACTTGAAAGGAAGATAAGTCATTTTTTTCCATTTCCTTAACTTTTTATCAAAATATTCCTTAATCAAACTCCTTTGAGCTTGATCACTTTTTTAACAACCTAGAACTAGGGCAAGTCGATGAATACACAAAGATAAACTAGAGAATACAAGGGACAGTAACAAAAAAAACCAATAAAAAAAAAATAATATATATATATATAAGTAAAAGTCCAGAGAACTCCTAACCCATATGAAGATAAATTGTGAACGACTAAAAATACAAACAAAAAAAAAGGAAAAAAATACGAATATCAAAATTTTCAATTTTGGGTTCAACTCGCATCTCAAAGGCCAAGAGAAAGCCGAGAGAGGATAACACAATTGAGAATTCTAAAATAGGGTAGTTTTAGGAATGAATAAAGATTTCCCCCTAGTTCATACACTTATTTGTTAGCTTTTTTCTCCTTTTATTTACAAACCATAGCCATAACCTACATTATAATCCAAATAAAGTCTTCTCTGATGAGGTAAAAGGTCAAAGGCAAGATCCTAAAATTAGTTGGTTGTGATGAAGAAATTCAGACAATGTTTTGGTAAAACAAAAGTAGTTAAGTGCAATAAGAAAACATTTGTTTTATATCTCATCTCAGTCACAAGTAACAAGAGTGCTGGAAATGCGGGAGAAGAAATCAGATCAGATATTTGAAAGCACACACAAATACTTGAGATCAGAAGCAAGATCAAATCACCATAATAGTAGCTGCGAGTAGAACCGTTGATCTACTAGCTCAACTTGAATCGCCAGACCACTAGAGTCATTGGGATTCTGTATGAGTTTGAGTCTTTGTAACGCTTTTATTTTATAATATTAAAAAAATGTAGCACAGTCTGAAAAGGCACAGTGAAAATCTAAAAGGGTACTGAGTAAAAATATCAGTTGTGACAAGATCAAAAACTATTGACATGATGAAAACCCCAAAAAGGGCATCGATGTATAAAAATGGTAGAAAATTGGACTTGGTGAAAACCTAAACAGGCATCAAGGGTAACATAGGTAAAATAAAATAAAATAATAGAAAAGCCGCCAAGAGTTTCTTTCAGATATCGTCAACTAATCCAATCACACCTCTTTGTATAAATCCTTCACATTTCCGACTCTAGGAATGAGTCTAAAAGATTTAAGAGAAGCTGGGAACGGGCCCATACCATCTGATTGACCCTCTTACCTCGATGACTAAAACGTATTTAGGCCTAACCTACTCATGTCATAACCTTGCCTAACTCAAATAACTTTGCAAACCAATAATAATTTGTTTGCTTTCTTTCACCTTAATTTTACAATTTTAAAAATCCAAAAAATTCTTAAAAACATTAAAAATTATATTTTTGGCCTATGAGGAAAAATCTAGAATTTGTGTCAAACAACAGTTTTTAAAATAAAAGGTAGATATATCTAAGATCAATAATACCAAAAAACTATCTATCCATTTATTGCATAATTTTACATATTTTGTCCAAGTGTGTAGAAACAAGAAAGAAAGATGTAAAAAATAAAGACAAATCATGTCTAGTTGCATAAAAGATAGAAAATGTCAAGACGGGTCTCTAAACTTCAGATCCTCCTCTGACATCGTTATCATTCATTCTTTGACATTTGATGGACTCCATGTTCATTCTAAGGTAAGAGAATTGTAGAGCTTTCAAAGTAAAACATCACAGTTTTCATATTCAAAATTTGATTTTTCGAGTTTTAAAATCGTAGAAAGTTCTAGTCTATGGTTCACTTTTGAACTAGAGAAAATTTTTGCCTGGCTGAACCTAATATTCGGCTAGGTTAAAAATTTACCCAGAATTTAACTTACCTTCAGCCAGCAAATCATTGGCTTGGCTTCAGGTCACCTTCAGACCAAAATAGTTTCATTCAAACATTCTTAGAAATTTCTGTTTTGCTTTTGATGAGTTATCAACTTTATCGTGATCCAATCCTAAAGGAGTTCCCATTTCATTTTCAAATCTAACCTCTCAACTTTTGTAGAAAAAAAAAAGATCTTAAATCCTTGGTGAAACATACTCTTTATGACGGAAACCTGAGTGCAAATGCATTCTTTAAAAAAATCACAAATACCTTAATAGGATTCCTTTATCAATAGTTCCTCGGCATGAGTCTAAATTTTATGCTGCTCTTTAGCATAAGCCTAAACTACATGTAGCTACTTGATATGAGCCTAAACTGCATGTTGCTCCTCAGTAGGAGTCATAAACTACTCAATAGCTCCTCGGCAAGAACCTAAACTGTATGTTGCTACTTAGCACGAGCCGAAACTGCATGTCACTCCTCAACATGAGTATAAATTGTTTCCAAAAAATTAATTTATTTTTCAAAATTCAAAAACAAAAAAACAAAAAAAAGGTAAACAAAATAATTTGGGAAAAGGATTTTAACCAACCTCCATTTTAGCTAGTTTGTCACTTAAAACTAAAAGCGTTAAATCACTCATGTTGTAACATACTCAGACTGCGAGACTCATTTCCATCTTTAAAAACGGTTCAATCCCTGTTAGACTCCATGTTTAGGAAACCATTTTCTTTACATGGTCCAATCTCTGTGAGATTCCGTGCCTAGGAGGCCATTTCTTTAGCAGCGGTTCAATCCTTATCAAATTATGTGCTTGGAAAATTGCTTTCTTCACAACAAATCTAATCCCTGTCAGACTCAAAGCTTGGGAAGATCACTTTTTTTACTTTTTCCGACCATCGCAATCAAAGAGTGTTACAATATGTTTGAGAAACTCTTCAAAGTGTGCTTGCCCACAAGCTAGAACAAGCTCCCCCTAGTCTTTAGTTTACCAAGGCACCAGTAGTATCCCCCAAACCTTTTTCCATAAAAAAAGAGGTGATGGACAAAACTATCAAAAATTATTCGACATATAACATGCTCGTAAAAAAAATTTGATAAATATAAATTTATTACTAAGAAAGTAGATACAAGAAAAAACAAGGATGGTCGAATTGACCAGCCACAAAGAAGCAAGCACTAACTATTACACATCGACTCCTATCTAAAAATGAAATCTTCAAAGAACATGCCTTTAAAGTCAAGCCACAGTTTACATCAAAAGAACATGAGACCTAAGATGTTAAGAATGAGCTCCGAAGTCATTATTTCCAAAAAAATTATAGTATTTTGATTATAATTTACCCAAAATTCTACAACCCGGTCTCATCATCCAAAATTTGATACAACCCAATGTAGACACCCCAAATTGCACAAACAATCCTCGAAATCTAGGAAATTTTCAAAATTAAGGAGTTTCAAGGTCATCCATTAAATAATCAAATACAAAGAGACAAAAGGACAAGGTTCAACTCAAGCTAAAAAGATCACGGCACTAGGAGCCCACAAAATAAAAAGAAACACGATATTGATCCGCATTTTAAATGTGAAAATGGCATTGACCCACACTCTAAATACGGATCAGAATAGCTTATAACGTTTAGTCACTTTGAATGCGGACTAGTGCACAGTTTTAAGGATTCAAGTGTTTTCAGGCCCAAAATATTTTATTTAGGTAAGAACTTCAAATATGGGTCAAATCAATCAAATGACAAATGCTTAGACTTTTTCCCTTGTGCCACATATTTTAATATTGACCACCATTAGTCCCTGATAAATCTAAGTGAAAGTGATTAGTTTAAAAAATGTAGGAATATCTCTAATATTAACCAAAACATGGTGGGGCATGTGTAAATCACCCAAAATTTTATCCTAAAAAAATGAACAAGTTGTCGTGATGTAATGACCATAGTAGCTAACCATCTTTTAAAATAACGAAAATGTCCTTAAAAGAAGTAGAGTGGAAGGGTGGAGGGAGTAGAAAAGAAAGGTTGGTCCCAAATCCCCCAACTAATAAAAATAAGTAATCTTGAAATGTTTGGTCGGGACTTGGGACTTGAGTATTTCTCTCCTTGGCTATGTACAAAGCTATCGATCACTCCAAAAAAAAACGTCGCATGAACAAAGGTCTACTTCACTTCCTTTTGTATCCATACCATGTTCACAATTCACACCAACTCCGTTTAACTTCCATATAACTCTATATCAAAAATAATATATGTAGACATGATTCTTCTTCAATTTTCACCATTCTACTTTCTTGGTCATCTCCATGCCCAATTTGTATACTGTGATTCCACAACAAGCGCGAGAAGCATTTGAGTACCTCTCAAGGTGAGTTGACTCAATAATTTCCAAGTGAGTTTTTTTAATGAGTTCAGTAACTCGGTGCTGACAGGATTTGAACCAGGTCTCTAGTATCATAATCCAAAGACTTTACCAACAAAATTAGTTGGCACCTACATTTTCAGGTGAGATTTAATTTTTCTAAGTCTTTTTCCAAGTAGTAGGACCAAAAATATGCCAAAAAAAAGTAAATTCAGAAATTAGACAAAGTATGTGAAGGTCAACTAAGTAGTGTTTGGTTCTCTGTTTTTAATAAGCTTTGTTTCTTGAGATAATTACCAAAATGTGACCAACTTTTCACGTAATTCCAATTTTGGCTCACTATTGTACTACAATAAACAATTTTATACAGAACCGTGATAACTGCACACAGTCTTGGTATGCAGTTGGGTATATAGATGACGTGGCAAGGGCATAGAACCATAAATCATTTTCATTGGGATACACAAGAAAAAGATGTGCGGTTCTGTGTCCTTGCCACATCAGTCACATACCCGACCGCGTACCAAGACCCCATGCATTCATCATTATTCTTGCAGACATCCCAATTTGAGTGGGCCCCCACTCAAAAGGACCCAAATATATCAACTTTTCCAATGGGCCTAAAAGGCCCAAATCGTCAAAATATGGCATTTTGATCAATTCATAGGTTCTTAAGACCTCTAAAGGTCTAATAGACCCACAAAAAAAAGACTTGGCATACCCCCACCTTCCCTATATTTCACCGCTTCACTCTCGAAATCAAAAATACCCCAATCCCGCTTAAGGACTACAAACCCTCAATTTCCCAAAAATCATTTCTCACCTCACCCAACTTAAATCCTAACTCTATACAACCCAAACCCTAAAATTTACTCACCTTCAAAATCTCATCCTAAAATAAACCCTAACCAATCCCCATAACCTAAAAACCCTAGTCTACAATTCTTTTATAAATACTCCAAGGTTTTACAGATGTATAGATCTTTTATGGTTTTACATATGTAAATAATTGACAAACCTGATTTTACAGATCACAATTTAGCAATTATATAAACATAAGTACAAATCTAAACAATTGAAAACAACTTTTTTACCGACCTAAGAAGAATAGGAATAGATAGAAAGGTGGGGCTTTGGGTTCAATCGGCCATAGCTGCACTATTTTGGAGTTGACAAAGAGAGAAAGAGTATATATATAGGGTGGCATTTGGAGGCCTTAAAGAGAGCCAAAGATTTTATCAATTTATGGGTGGTTAGAAGTTTTGGAATGGGCTGACTTTTGTGAGGATGATCTCTATAATGAGGAGATCATCCTCGCCAAAATCAGCCCATTCTGAAATTTCTAACCCCATCAAAAGTGATTTACAAAAATTAGACGGTCAATGATTCTTCAACTTATAAACTAGGGTTAGAAATTTTGAAATGAGAAGATTTTTAGAAAAGATGATCTCTTCACCATAAAAATCATCCTTACAAAAAATCAACTCATTCTAAAACTTCTAAGCCCTATTTTGAAAAATGTTTGACATAATGTTTGGCTCTCTATAGGGCCTCCGAACACTTCATGTATATAGGGTAGGGTTATTTTGACAAAATCCTAGACAGTATTCTAGACAAAATTTTGTCTTATATGGCTAAAAAGTTTTAGAATGTGCTACTTTTTTGTGAAGATGATCTACTCACCATATAGATCATCCTCACAAAAAATTCATCTCATTCCAAAACTGTTTTGCCATATAGAACAAAACATTGTCTAGAATGTCGTCTAAGGAACGCTACCCTCTCTCTCTCTCTCTCTCTCTCTCTCTCTCTCTCTCTCTCTCTCTCTCTCTCTATATATATATATATATATATATATATATATATATATATGGGTGGCGTTCAAGGGCCAACTTTTTAGCAAATTTTTTGGCAAAACATTTTTCAAAACATAGGTTAGAGGTTTTGGAATGGGCTGATTTTTGGTGAGGATGATCTCTACGGTGAGGAGATCATCCTCACCAAAAATCAGCCCATTTCAAAACTTCTAACCCCATCAAAAACAGTTTATAAAAAATGGATGGTCCACGATTTTTCAACTTGTAAACATGGGTTAGAAGTTTTGGAATGGGCTGATTTTTGGTGTGGATGATCTCCTCACCGTAAAGATCATCCTCACCAAAAATCAGCCCATTCCAAAACCTCAAACCTATGTTTTGAAAAATGTTTTGCCAAAAAGTTTGCTAAAAAGTTGGCCCTTGAACGCCCCCCTATATATATATATATATATAGGGTCCCTTTCAGCAACAAACATTTTGACAAACATTTTGGCAAAACATTTTTCAAAACATGGGTTAGAGATCTTGGAATGGGTTGATTTTTGGTGAGGATGATCTCTACGGTGAGGAGATCATCCTCACAAAAAATCAGCCCATTCCAAAACTTCTAGCCCCGTGTTTACAAGTTGAAAAATCGTGGACCGTCCATTTTTTGTAAATCATTTTTGATGGGTTAGAAGTTTTGGAATGGGCTGATTTTTGGTGATGATGATCTCTTCACCGTAGAGATCATCCTCACCAAAAATCAGCCCATTCCAAAACCTCTAACCCATATTTTGAAAAATGTTTTGCCAAAATGTTTGTCAAAATGTTTGTTGCTGAACATTTCCCATATATATATATATATATGGGAAATGTTCACCACCCAACATTTTGCCCAATAATTTGCCCAACAGTATTTGTCCTACATGGGTTAGAAGTTTTGGAATGGGCTGATTTTTGGTGAGAATGATCTCTATGGTGAGGATGATCTCCTCACCAAAAATCAGCCCATTCCAAAACTTTTAACCCCATGTTTACAAGTTGAAAAATCGTGGACCGTCCATTTCTTGTAAATCATTTGTGATGGGGTTAGAAGTTTTGGAATGGGCTGATTTTTAGTGAGGATGACCTCCTCACCATAGAGATCATCCTCACCAAAAATCAGCCTATTCCAAAACTTCTAACCCATGTAGGACAAAACATGTTGGGCAAAATGTTGGGTGCCGAACGGGATATATACATATAAGTCTGGTTATTTTGACAAAATTCTAAACAATATTCTAGACAAAGTTTTATGTTATATGGCTAAAAAGTTTCGAAATTGCTTGATTTTTTGTGAGGATGATCTTTATAGTCAATAAATCACCTCACAAAAAATTAGCTAATTCTGAAACTTCTAACCCCATGAAAAGCGGTCACAAACTAACGACAAAAAATTGACGATTCACGATTCTTCAACTTATACACTAGGGCTAGAAATTTCATAATTAACTGATATTTTGTGGGAATGATTTTCTCACCATAGATTCCTCACAAAAAATCAGCCCATTCCAAAACTTTTAGCCCATATAAGACAAAATGCTTTGTCTAGAACACCACCCTATATATATAGGGTAGCATTTTTTAGACAAAATCCTAAAAAACATTCTAGACAAAGCATCTTGTTTTATATGGGCTATAAATTTTGGAATGGGTTGATTTTTTGTAAGGGTGATCTCTATGACGAGAAAATCATCCTAAAAAAAAATCAACCAATTTTGAAATTTCTTACATTAGTTTATAAGTTGAAGAATCGTGATTAGTCAATTTTTTACTGTTAGCTTGTAACCAATTTTCATGAGGGGTTAGAAGTTTCAGAATTGATTGATTTTCTATAAGGATGATCTACTCACTATAGAGATCATAATCACAAAAAATCAGCCCATTCAGAAACTTTTTGCCCATATAAGACAAAACACATTGTCTAGAATGTTGTCTACAAATCCTGGCCCATATATATATGGGTCACATTCGGTATACACTCAAATAAACTATATATGTTAGATGCCCTAAATAGTGCCAAATATTTTTTCAATGTATGGGTTAAAAGTTTGAGAATGGGCTGATTTTTTTGTAAGGATGATCTATATGACAAGGAGATCATCCTCATCAAAAATCAGCCCATTCTAAATCTTCTAATACCTATTTTGAAAAAAAATTGACATACCTTTTCCCATATATATATATATATATATATATATGGGAAGTGTTGTATAAAAAATCAGCTCATTTTGACACTTCTAACCCTAGTTTACAAGTTGAAGAATCATGGACCGTCCAGTTTTTCATAAATCACTTTTGATGGGATTAGAAGTTTTAGAATGGACTGATTTTTGGTGAGGATGATTTCTACGATCTAACCCATGCTTTGAAAAATGTTTAACACAATGTTTGGCTCACTTTAGAGCCTCCGAACACCGCCCTATATATATACCAACTCATTCCGAATCTTCTAACCCTAATTTACTAGTTGAGAAATCGTGGACCATCGAATTTTTGTAAACAACTTTTAATGGGGTTAGAAATTTCGGAATGCACTGATTTTTTTTGTAAGGATGATCTCTCCACCATAGAGATCATCCTCACAAAAAATTCAACCCATTTTACTTCAAAGTCATACATTGAAAAAATGTTTGGCATATACATATATATATATGGTAGCATTCGGTAGCCAATGTTAGGGAGCCAACATTGAGAGCCAAAAAATTTCCTATACAACTTAAAAGTTTCAGATTGAACTGATATTTGGTGAGATGATTATCCTCACAAAAAATCAGCCCAATCTAAAACTTCTAACCCCATCAAAATTGGTTACCAATTAACGGTAAAAAGAAAAATCGACGGTCCACAATTATAAACTACTTCTGATGGCGTTAGAAGATTCAGATTGGGCTGATTTTTTTTTTTAGGGTGATCTCCTCCCCGTAGAGATCATCCTCACAAAAAATCATCCCATTCCTAAACTTCTAACCCATATAGGATAATGGCATTGGCTCTGTGTTGGCTCCTTAACGTTGGTTGTCAAATAGGACCTGGATTTAAGAGACAAAGTTCAAGACAAAGCATTTTGTCCTATATGGGCTAAAAGTCTTGTAATGGGCTGATTTTTTGTGAGTATGATCACTTTGGTGAGGGGATCATCCTTACAAAAAATCAATTCATTCTGAAATTTCTAACCCCAATTTACAAGTTGAAGAATCGTCGACCGTCCATTTTTACTATGAGTTTGTAACCACTTTTCATGGGGTTAAAAGCTTCAAAATCTGATTTTTTTTGAAGATGATATAGGACAAAGACAACCTAAAATGGCAAAGACAAATAGAATGTGCACAAATGAAATGAAAAACTGAAAGGAGAGCGAAAAAAATAATATAGAAAAATATAATAAACTTTTACTCGAAACTTTAGAGAGAGCTTTTTTTTAAGAACAATAAGAGGTCAAATTCTGGATGGGAGTCTTACCCACAACACTTGATCCTTACAGCCAATCATTATAGATGATTAATAATTATTTTTCCTTTGAAAGAGTGATCAAATATGATGGAGTTCGAATAGATTGTACTTTTTTTTTCTTTGTAGGTTCTCCATTATTCCAGATTTTTTTCCTAGAGAAGAGAGAGAGATGGGAGAGTAGGTAGCTTTAATTTTCAAACAGTTGAATTGGTTTACGATGGTAGTTTGAAACGGTTTTTTTTTTTTGTTAGTAGGAGCTCCCCTTGGATTTTCACAATGCCATCTAACACTGTCGATTGTGTTTATGACTGTAAAGCAAACCTTGTTTTGTATAATAGGTATGGATAGTGTTGGGGGGCAACGTTAGGGAGACAACGTTAGGAGAAAATATTTGCCCCATACTGTAGAGACCCAATTTTTGCACTCGCCTGACTAATCAACTCATCAACCCGATTGCAACAGTTCCCAATGATGGATAATTATTCCAATGCTTTATTTTGTTACCAGATATGTTTTAGAAATCCGGATGAGGTATCTCAAATTAACAAAACTGTAGAAACCACGCTACGCTAGGAAAATATAACCCCAAAAACTTAGAAATCATCATTTTTCAGATAAAAAGAAGCTTTACGATAAAAATCACTAAAAAATGACTAAATTACCAAAATACCCATAACCTTAAAATATCCCTAGAGCTTACGTTACGCTTAGGAAAACCTTTCGAATACATAAAACAACAAATCGAAATCAAATAAATCATTTCGCCAATTTTAACAAAATTTAACAAAATTACGAAAATGTCCTTCATAAAGTTCACAACCATTTCACACAAAAAATTTCATAAATGATAAAAACCAACATTCCCATTGAGTTTCTTATGAAAAATCGTTTCTAAAACATCCTAGAACATCAAAACTCGACTTAAAACGCGAAAAGTCTTCTTCGGGGGCAAAACGATAATTTCACCATTTTTATAATTAAAATTTTCTAAATTAATAAATAAAACATTAAGTAGGCGTTTGGATAGGACTCCTTGGCTACTTCTGATTCTTGCGGGGAGTCAGAAGTCGTTTGGATAATAAAAATAAACAACTCCTTCGAAGAATTACTCCGCGCAAGAGCAAAAAATTGCTCTTTATGAAAAAGTCACTAAAACCTACTTCTCAATTTCGCATCTTGCGGGGAGTAAATTCTAACGGCTTATTTTACCGAAATACCCCTAATTTTTTTAATTTTCCACGAAATACCCGATTCTTATTCGCCCTAAATCAACGAAAATCAGACGAAGGAACTCGCCGCGCCTTTCTTCTTCGTCGTTCTGCTGCTTGCAGCAGCTCAGCCAACAGAAGAGGTCTCCCTCCCTCTCTCCCTCATCGCCATTATCTCCCTTTCCTGTCTCAATCATTCTAGAAAAAACTTGCGGTGTGTGAATCTGAGAAGAGAAGCGAAGTTAGGGCACGTTCGTGCTGTTCACTCTCCCTCCCTCTTCACCATTAAGGTAATTGGGGAGAAGTAAGGTTGTTTTGATTTTTTTTGTAAGACAGATCTCTGTTCATCTACAATATGATTCACATTTATATTTCTGCTCTTATTGCAGATTTAGTTATTAGCTTATTCGGCCAACCAGAACACCGGAGTGTTCTTCACATTTTCTTCAATCTCCCTCCCTCTCTCCATAGACAAAAAGCCAAGGTACGTTCGATCTCTCCCTCTTTGAGTTGAAATGGTTTTTTTTCCATCCAATAAGACCAGGTTGATGTTTGTAATATTGATTGCTTAAAATAAACCACAAAAGAGAGATTAATTTGAGTTCATTTGGCATTAACGATGATTCACTTACAATACTCACAAACAATTAGTTTATCTATTTCCTTTTTGCCTCTTTGGAAAACTGCTTGGTTATGCAACTTCAAACCTGCTAATTAAGGTTCTGGTTGAGGAGGTTATTATTTATTGGTGCTTGCATTCCACTATTATACTATGTAGTTGGTACCATGATAATTTGAATTTAAGTTTGATGTGGAAATTTAGAGGGAGTGTAGAGGTCAGTTGCATTGGCTTATAGTCTGTAGTCAGAAACTTGTTGAGCTATAGATCATTTCATTCAGGAATTTAGTTTAGTCCAAATCTGGTACAAACATCTGATTTCTATTATGGAGCTCAAATGGGTTTGTTTTTATAGGTAGCTCACAAGTCTCCAGAATTAGCATTAAACGAAGTATGTAAGTGTTTTGAACAAATTTTGTTGTCACTTACTAATAGAAAAAGAAGTATCATTCTGGTTTCATGTAGAAAGTGCTACTTTATAAATTGCTAAAAATGACTAACCAATTTGGTAAACAAGTGCTCTAATGATTTCAACCTAAAAGCCCTGGTGGCAGTGGAGGAATATTCAATGCAACATTGCTATCTCAAACTTAATGAATGGGATTTCTCCGTTATTCCAAAGCTTATCAATAAGGATCCTTGATTTACTTGATTATTAATATTTAAATCCCTGCTTTTAAACTTGTTTAAAAATGTGAAAATACACAAAAAAAAATCTTTTAGTTGGGTTTTTTACAACAAGAAAAGGGTTGATGATGATAACCCTCCCTATCAATAAATCCTGATTTGAAATTTGTTCTGAATGAGAAGAGAAACAATAGTTTTGGTTTTGAATCTAGGTTTCATTAGACATAAAGATTATATAAGGCTGATATGCTGTACATATATTTATAACAGAGTTTAATGTTATGGACTAATAAGGAAGATGAGAAATAGCTTCATAATGCATCTTTTAGCCGTGAAACTAAAACAAAAGGTAGTAATATTCCTTCCCTGTTTTAATTAATGATGCCTCCTTAGTCCACAACTAACTATTTCATATATTTTGAACAATAATTTTGTAATTGACACAACAGACAAACCCCAAAGTCCCAACCCAACAGAAAGAATAGGGAGATAAACAAGCATGCATGGAGAGATGATACACACTCCCAAGTCTCAACCCAATAGAGAGATATCTCAAATATCTGCTGTTTGGAAGATTTACAAAATCATAAAAAACTCCCCTCAGGCCTCACCTCACCTCACCTCACCTGACTGTACTAGAGATGACATCCTCTTACTTTCTACACAAATTTAAAGAAAATAAACAACAAACAAGACTTTTAGAGAAGTAAAACTGTGAGGTGTTGTCTACCAAAAAGACAAATGTAGGCAAAATACACATGCATGAACATAACCATATTTGATTGCTACCCCAAATAAAATAATAGGAAAATCCAAACACAAATGCAAACAGACAAAATGCAGAGACATATAAAGAGCCTTACTCTTTACTTTCTTCTCTCTTCTTCTTCTTCTTCAACAAATAAATAAATAAAAATAAAAAAATCTTTGTTACCTGAACTCATGATCAAGAAATGGAAGTTTTATTATTTCATTGCAAAAAAAAAATAAAAATTTATGACAGGGAAACAAACCAGCTTTTGTGAAGAAAAAAATGATCCGTTGTGATTCTACGAGTGAAAACGATGAAGAAGAAGAAGAAGATTCACTAAGAGCAGGAGAGGACAATGGTAAGCGGTTGGTTTGTTTGTTTGTGTCTTAACTAAGGGTAAGGGCGGGGGTTAACTTACAAACTTATATCAATATATGGCTTAACTTGGGTTGTGCATGGCGTACGGTCGGATTAAAATGCGCCTAAAATAGCATGCTCCGTGCTGTACTGTCATGACTTATGACCGACTGGTGGGGCTTTAAAGACCAAATTACCCTCTTCAACCAGAATGATACTTCTTTTTCTATTAGTAAGTGACAACAAAATTTGTTCAAAACACTTACATACTTCGTTTAATGCTAATTCTTATGGTCATATGAAATATTTCTGCTGCTTTTAAAAATTCTTAATGAAAAATATTTAGTACCAGAAAAATTAATCTCCCTAGGGATGGAAAGATAAGAGATTGTGAGGAGGTACTAGGGATGAGAAGTTTATAGTGAAATCGTAGTATGATAGTATGCTCCGAGTAGTACAACGTTTTTTCTTCACTCATTTATCTGGGGTGGTTTATAATCATTCATCCTTGCTTTGTATCTTCTATCTTTTCTTTTTTGTAATTCTTGTTTCTGCATTCTTCCCATTATTTTGTTTATCAGGAAAATTGTGTATTATGCAGATATTTTGTTTATCAGGAAAATTTCATATGTCCATTTTTAAAAGGACATGATGTCGAAATTTCTATAGAATTATAAATTTTTTAAAATTAAGGTAATTATTTTTATAAAATTTTAATATAAATTTATTATATTTATATGTTTAATGTAATTATATATTTATAAGGGTATTCTGGTATCACTCATACTACATGTGAGAAAACCTGATGAAAGATCATATGTTATCTTGCTTTATATTAACTTAATATGAGTAATAAATTATTTTCTATATGATATGCCATGGTTGCCTAGTGAGTGTAAAGTGAAAATACTTAAATTTTTTTTTTCTTTGTAGGTACAGTCCTTGCTTTCTAGAGCTGAAGCCAAATTGAAGGATTTGCAACAATCTACTGACCTTGTGAAAGCTGAAAGTGAAAAATTGAAGGTAAACCTCTTCATCTGTCTTTTAATATTTGATTGATACTGTAACACTATTTAAAATATTTTCCTAGTTGTACTCACATGATGTAACTCTATTTAAGATGTTTGAATTTTCATTATGGAGCTTCAACTGTTTTTCCATTTTTCAACAACACCCTACATTACTTCATTAAGATATTTAAAATAATTCATTGTTCATCTTATAACCATTCACCGTACATTACTTGATCAATTCTCGTTTAATAATAGAGTTGTGATAATCTGACTTAGGCACGTGGCATACTCAATCAATACCCTTGACGTGACAGGATCGATGACCGTAGATCTGCATTCTTCGGTTGAGTATGCCATTTGCCCAAGTCAGATTATTACGATTCTTAGTAATGATACAAATGAGCTTACTAATCCTTCAAATCACATACTAATCAAATTATGTTTTTTCTTCCAATCTTTATGCTTTAAATTTATTTTGATTAGCTTTCCTGGTTGTTTTCCTGCCATATCTCTTCATGGATTTTTGATTTGTCCTTAAAAATTTCATTGTTGTAATAGGAAAAAAAATATCCCTGAATTTATTGTCGTCTAAGTTTTGTACATTTATTTTAATTGTTACAGAAAATGTCCGAAAACCAACGTAAGAGAAAAGAGTTGACTTCTGAATCAGAGAAAACAAAATTTGTCTGGACTCGAGAAATTTACAAGACATTTATCGATATATGTCTTGAATTTGTCCAACAAGGTCGTAGAAATGGCCCTACTTTGGAGAAACAAAGTTGGAAAGACCTTCAGCAGGAGCTTAAGAAAAGAGCAAATGTACACGTTGAACTGAAACAACTTAAGAACCATTGGAATAAAACCAAACTTGATTGGAAAAGTTGGAATGGTTTGATGAATATGAGTGGTATTGGATATGACAGAGTACGGAATGTCATTGTTATGGACGATGCTTGGTGGGCTGATAGGTTAAAGGTAATACTCTAACCTAACTTATCCAATTGCAATTATTTTATCAAATATTTATATTAATATATTTTTTTTTATAGACCCATTCAACTGAAAGTAAATTTCGTTCCAAGGGACTCGAATTTGTTCATGAGTTAGACCTTATATTCGGTGGGACTACATCTACTGGTTCTCATGCCCGATCTCCTGCAATGAATTATGAGTTTGTTGAAGAGAATGTGGATGATGATGATGATGATAGTCCTAATTTAGTGTCTGAAACTCAACCAGAAGTGCAATCTGAGACCCAACTTCCACCAAATATATCTCAAAATACAGATAATCTTGAAAGTGAGAACATAACTCGTGCACCTTTAAGAAGGACATCATCTGGTGAGGAGTCCCAGTTACGAAAGAAGAAGACAAAAATTAATTATATATTTGAAGAACAATTTGGTCAACTTGTTGAAGCTATTAAGGATAAGGGAAAGACTAATATCGCAGATTGCGTTGCGTTATTAGATGAATTATCAGATGATATTCCATTCATGAGTGAATTATATGGTTGGGCATGCGATAACTTTGAAAAAAAGAAAGGATTCAGAGATATGTTCTGTTGTTTTAAGACGAAAGAGGCCCGTCTACAGTGGTTGGTGGGTAGAAGGCAAAGGTCAACTGGTGGTCGTTCTGGTGGTCGTAGCGATATGTAGGATTTATTTATGTCGGATGTTTTTAGTATTTATGTATGTCGGATGTAATAGAGATATTTATGTTTTTTTGTTAGAGATTTTTTGTCTTTATTTATGTCGGATATTTTTTGCCTTTATCTATGTCGGATGTAATGGAGATATTTATGTTTGTTATTTGATGTTTTTTATCTTTACTTATGTTGGATGTTTTTTATTTTTATCTATATCAAATGTAATAGAGATATTTATGTTTCGTTTAATTCAGTATTAATTATCGCTAGATCATGGTATTTTGATTATGTATAAGTTTGATTTTTGATATCTTATAGCATATTTTAAAACAAACAGACTTGATGGATTCACCGTCGGATGTATCTTTGATGTCTTCATCATCGGATGAAGAGGTGATGGATTCATCGTCAGATGAAGAGGTGATGGGTTTATCGTCAGCTGAGGACATTTCAGATTCATCTTCGGATGATGATCTTGAACTATTAGCAATTGGTATGGTAGTATCCCAGATTTTACCTCAACGAAAACATATTTTAAATAAACAACCCAAGACAAATTGTGATTTTACTGGGGAAGATTATATAAAATATGTTTTATCAGGAAATAATTCTATATGCCATGAACAATTTAGAATGGAGAAACATGTTTTTCACATATTATTATCATCTCTTCGCGATGAGGCAAATCTAAAGAGTACGAGACGCGTTTCTTTATAAGTCTCTTTGGCAATGTTCCTAATGATATTAGGACAAAATGCAAGTATGAGATTGACTACCAATCGATTTCAACATTCAGAGGAGACTGTAAGCAGGCATTTTCATAGAGTTTTGGAGGCAGTTCTACGTTTATGTAGGACTCTTATCGTGCCTCGATACTCTAATGAGATCCCTCCTGAAATTCGGACTAGTCGAAGATACTGGCCTTTCTTTAAGGTAATTTATTACATTTTTTTGTTATTAACATCAATATATATTTTTTTAATTGATGCATTGTCTTATATATTATTATTTCAATATGAAGGATTGCGTGGGAGTGATAGATGGTACTCATATAGGAGCACGTGTTCCTGCAGCAGACCAACTTCGTTTCTTAGGTCGAAAGGGCATAACACAAAATGTGTTAGCTATATGTTCTTTCGACATGTTTTTTACGTATGTCATGACTGGTTGGGAGGGACAAGCAAATGATTCAAACATATTGTTGAAAACCATCACTGATCACAATTCAGGATTTCCACATCTACCAGAAGGTCGGTATTTAAAGTATTAATCAAGATAATACTTTATTTACTTAAATAAGTTTATAATGATTGTAGTTGTTCATTTTGATTGTTAGGTAAGTATTATCTGGTTGATTCTGGATATCCATTGATGAACGGTTATTTGGCACCATATAGAGGTGTTTGTTACCATCTACAAGATTTTCGGAGAGGGGCATGGGAGAAGGGGAAGAAAGAATTGTTCAATCATCTACATTCTTCCCTACGTAATGTCATTGAAAGGTGCTTTGGTGTTTTGAAGGCTCGATGGGCAATTTTACGTGACATACATTCGTATTCATTTGATACGCAACGGGATATTGTGATTGCTTGTATGGGATTACACAACTTTATTCGAAAAGAAAGTTTATTAGATGTGGAATTTGCCCAATATGATCAAGATGATTTTATAGAAGAAGAATCCACATCTTTAGATCATAGAAATCCAATTGTGCATTCACATCGTCAAGCAAATAGAGCTATGGAACAAAAAAGAGAAGTCATTGCAGAAGCTATAAAAGAGGCCTATGATCGACATGATATTAATGTATAAGGATGATTTGTCTTAAATTCAGTACTTTAATTTAAATGTTGTTAAACATTTTGTTATTCTTGTAAGATGTTTTAGATTTATCTATTTTGATTTTTCATGCATTTGAAATCTTTGATTATAGTTTTAAATGCACTTTGTTATTCGTGTGATCGAGAGTTGGTTATTATTATTGCTAGAACCAAAGAAAATAAAGGTAGAAAATTTTATCGATGTCCATCTTGTAAGCTAATAATTGTCAATAGGACATATATGAATTTATCATATTTCTCTTACAATATATATATTTTTACTACAACCTAATGAAATTTATTTATTATTTAATTCTAGAATCATACTGGAGGATTTTTATAGGTTGATGAAGTTGAATTTATTGACGAAGTTGATGTAACTGATAAACATATAAAGAAAAATGGACAACAAAAGACCATGAATGATTTTTATAGGTTAAATCATCCAATTTTTAAGGGAGGTGCTGTCAATTTTATTTTTAAATTTTAAGTATAATGGATTTAAACACATTATATTAATATTTAATATTTAAAATATTAAATTATATTATATTAATATTTATTATATTATATTATATTATATTATATTAATATTTATAGTTAAAATATCAAAAACAGTATAGTTTGAAGGCATATTATGATACTAAAAAAGCAAAAAACAGTAACTGGTATAATATAAGGGTATTCTGGTCTTTTTTCTAGAAGTAATGAGAAGTCAGTATGGTTCCCAAACAGACTTCCAGCACAAAAGTACTTCTGCCAGTACTTCACAGAGTTGATTGCCAAACGCCTTTCTGCACAGAATTACTTTTCCAGCTCCTCCAAAGAATAGTTCTACTCCTGTTCTTTGGAACAGTAGTTCTGCTCCTGGTATCCAAACAGGCCCTAAATAATTAAAGTGAAACATTAATGAAATTAATTTAAAATTTTGAACTAAAAAAATCGATCAATTAGGCTCTCAGACAAAATTGTTGAGGGTTTGCAAGATATTTCTTTAAGGACCCTTCCATTTGGGGGTCCAAAGAATTAAAGATATAATAGAGGGGGGTTCTCCAAAAAATTAAAGTCAATCAAGCAAGACTAAAGTCAAGGTATTAAAGTCAATCAAGTAAGACTAAAGTCAAAATTAAAGTCAATTAAGTAAAACTAAAGCCAAGATATTAAAGTCAATCAATTAAGACTAAAGTCAAAATCTTAAAATCAATCAAATAAGACCAAAATTCAAAATCCTAATATAATTTTAATTAAATAATAACTCTATTTAATAGAATTCTAACTAAAATATAACTCTACCTAAAACAATTTATATAAATATACAACTCTACCTAATAGAATTCTAACTAAAATACAACTCTAACTAAAATAATTCTAATTAAACACTAATTCTACCTAAACAAACCCTTGAAAAATTCTATAAATAGGAACCTCCACACCCTATTTTCATATTAAATCATAAACCCTAGAAAAAGTAGGTCAAGAAACCTCCCCAACCTTTCCAAAACACCTTCAAATTCATAAAAAAAATCAGAAAACTTACAGATCTAAGAAGAAGATACCTCGACTTGGAGATCAGAAATCAAATCCGGTGACAGACGAATAGTAAGGAAATACATACGCAGATACTCTTCGCTGGTGCTGAGGGAATCGTTGTAATCGACAAGGTAACTTTCGTTTATATTTTTTTATTGTTATAATTATTTGTTATTTTTGATCTATTTTGCAATGGAACCGATTTTTGGGAAGAAGTAGAGACCGGCACTTGCCGGGCGGGGTTGGTGCCTAACACCTTCCAACCCCGTAACATGATCCCCGAACCCGTATTTTCTTTCGTAGATTAGTTGTCTTTGTTTTTAGAGTCAATGATCGATTCCTAGACCGTAATAACTAGGTGGCGACTCCCAAACCTCAAGGGTCAAAAACGAATCCGCGCATCCCGCGGATCGAGGGCGCTTTCACTACAACTTAAAATTTTCGGATTTGGCTGATTTTTATGAGGATGATCTCTATGGTAAGAAGATCATCCTCACAAAAAATCAACCCAATCTGGAACTTTTACGTCACATAGGACAATTTTTATCTCCCAACGTTGTCCCCCACAAATGGGACCCTATGTATATCATATAAAGACTGATCGGCAACCAACATTAGGGATTCAATGTTGGGAGCCAAAATTTATCCTATATGGATGATCCATATGGTGAGGAGATCATCCTCGCAAACAATCAGCCCAATCTGAAACTTCTAACCCCATCAAAAGTGGTTTACAAATTAACAATAAATAAAAAAACGATGGTCCACAATTCTAAACCACTTGTTATGGGGTTAGAAGTTTCAGATTGGACTATTTGTTCTTAAAAGTTTTAAGCTATATAGTTCCGTGTTGACTCTTGAACATTTGTTGTCGAATGAGACCCACATATATATATATATATATATATAGAGAGAGAGAGAGAGAGAGAGAGAGAAATGGGGTTTGGGAACCCTTCAGCCATGGTTGCAATCAAATACATCCTAAGTTAAAATTTTAGATATAAGCTGTTTAACCCTGGTGCGGCTTTCATCCATAATTAGGCATTCAATACAAAGGCAAAGGCTAGAAAATCATCAATCATGCCAATTTTTTATGCCAAGACATAAGGCAAATATATTTAATAAGATCCTTTGCAGTTTTGCTACTATAGATGCAAACAAATTTAAAAAGAGCGTTAAGGATGACTGAAACACACAATCGAAGATAGCAGCAAAAGCACCTAAATAGAGATGGGGGACAAGAAGATTAAAATAAATTAGAAGTGAGAACGGGATTATGATAATCACCTAGAATTAATGAAAGAAGGCTAAATACAACCACCGAGCATACTTCTTGATTCCTAAAGGATCATCAAGACGTTACCATCATGTCTTCGTCAAGGTTCCAAATTCCAACTCACTAACCCAGACCTCTGTTTCCATCTCTCTTTTTATGAAATTCATATTCATCACCGTACATTTCATAACTCAATTCTTCAGCTTGTAACCAAGCATGCCATGGGGCATCGGATGGAAAGAAATAACTGGGCAGAGGATTTAATAACTGAAATGAACAGTTTTCAAACAAAGAATTACTATTTCTATTTCTTGGGAAAAAAAAAAGATGGTAATGGTGATGATTATGGATTATTAGTACAAAGAGTACAACTAGCCTTAGTAAGATTTTAAATCTTACCAGGGTCATTGAGCTCACCTTGTGGCACCCAAAAAAAAAGATCCAATGCCACAGGGATGTAGAGGACAAAAATTCTATGAACTTTGAAAAAATAACTTATTTTTCACCATTGAATTTTAATTTGAAGTTTGGCAGTTCAGTAGCCGTTCATTTTTAAAACCACAGATCAAGCCCAAAAAAATTTGGTTTTTTTTTTTAGGAAAAAAAAAAATTGGATCTGTGTTTTTCCGTGAAATCTAAAGGATTGGGGTGCTGGATTGCCAATGCAATAATCCACTTGAGCTCAAGAACCCTTAGTAAGAGTTGATATCTTACTAAGGAAAGTGTTTTTCTAGGAAAAATACGTGAAAAATGCTTTTTTTTTTTAATTCTTTGGTCATTGGTGGAAGCGGTAAATTATTATTTAAGAGCAAAATTCCTGGATCAGCTATGTATAATGATCAAAAACACTACAGGAGATAATCATGACGCATTAACCTGTACAGCATTGTGATTCTCGAAAAACTGATACTCACACTTGTGATGACTGCAGTCTAATATGCTTGTATTTCTGCTGTGTGTTGAAGCATCTAGCACTCTCTGTCAAGCCTTGGGACACGAGAAGCTTCAATGCTCCAACTCCTTCTTGCAAAGCAGCATCAATCTTCTCAAAGAAAAACTCAATTATTATAATGAAAAAAAATACAGCTTCAACAACTTAGTCTAGAGACTGCTTATAATCAAAGAAAAGAAATCAGTTAAATAAGAGCAAGAGCTAACTTAGTAGGTATTGGGTCCCAAGTGTCGAACTTGATAGACTCCCATATCTTGGGGTGTCAGGGAACGGCAAGATAGTCACTATTATTCTATTTTATAATATAAATATTACATGGATTCCATATCCATGTCACGTTGTCTATGATACAAATACTTGAGGAGTATTGAAGTCTAGGTAAAATAGGGAAAGAGAAAATTCACTTTGAACTACTGATAAGAAGTTGTAGAAGACATTGAACAACTATTACTGGGAAAGACCATATATGTGAGTCGTCAATCCCCATATTAGATGGTCAGGGTTCCAATGGATCCCACACATCCCTGTGACCAAACCAAGCTATATAATGTTTTTGTTACATATATAATCAAGGTTGAATCCATGGTTCAAAGTTTTGTATTTTTCGAAATGTTCCGTTTGAGCCTTCCAGTTGAAGCCGAGATTGAACAAAACAGTGATCCTGAAGTAATGAATGTTTCAGATAGGCTAGGCATGTTTCGGTTCAGACACTCAGTTTTTCTCCCAACTAAAACTTTGCCTCGAGACAAGATTTTAAACCTTATGTTCAAACAACTAAATTGCGGGATTCATGACCATTTGGGACCAAAGTTGCTTGATGTTTCCCTTCAGATTGGCACAGTGTCAAGTATCAATGCAATTCCATGAAATATCATCATCATCAAAGCCTCATCCCAAAACCTTGGGGTTATGCCATGAAATATAGAGAAATATTTCTACTTCCAAGAATACTAAGCACCCACACCCACCCACCCACCCACACACACACACACAATTGGGGGTAAGACGAGGGAGCTCAGCAACAAGGGTAGCGGTGGTGGTATTAGTTGTGGCAGAAACAACAGCAGTGGTGTTGGAAAGATGGTGGTGGTGGTAAAAACAATGGCTGCATCAATGTTGAGGCTGATGATGATGATGGCAGTGGTGGCAATGATGGTGGTGTGGGGATGAAGAAAGAAATGGAGAGACCATGATATAGGGGGAAGGGGAAAAAAGTACAGGAGAACAAGAAAATCTGACCTCATTAAACACAAGTTTTTTTGTTTTAAATGAGAAATTATTCATCTATGAAAAAAAAAATTCATTTTGGGTTACCAAACTTCTTTACAAGGACTAATAAACGTTATTGGGCTTGTAAACAATTATTGACCCCAAAATCACTACTTTAAATGTTACCAAACACCGGAAATTTCCATCAAGCCATGTGAAAGATGTAAATTCAGCTGTGTTTAATAGGAATAGTTAGCATGAACTTACCCTTTCACGAGCCATTGCACTGAACTTCTGAAGCAAAAAAGCCTTCGGATCCATTTGACCAGGAGGCCTTCCTATACCTTAAACAGGAGAATGCATTGGAATGAATTTTTATGCAGCAAAAAGCTTATAGAAGCTTAAAACAAAGACATTTTGAACCTTAAACCAACCAATTCTTAGACGAGCAAACTCTCTGTTCCCACGAAAATGATAAATCACGCTCTTCAGCCTGGCAATAATAAGAACCATGTAATTAAGCCAGCAAGCAGTTTCCCAATTACAAGTACAGAATGAAATGAGCATCAAGTAAAGAAAGATCGTACTCTTCAGTCTGGTCAATAATGAGCTGTTAACTAAAGCAGTTACCCAAATACAAAACAAGCATCACCAAGTAAAACTATAGAAAGATACCTAGATCTCTTCATCATATCCAATTGAGGTGCAGCTCATGTAAATTAACAAACATTGAAACAATCTTTGTGGAAATAGGTTAACCACCCATTCAAAGTCTTGTAATTATAATAATCAAATATTCAACATATATATAGGGTAGCATTCGGTAGACAACATTCTAGACAAAGTTTTGTCTTAAATGGCAAAAAAATTTCGGAAAGGGCTGAATTTTTTTGTGAGGATGACCTCTACGGTGAATAGATCATCCTTACAAAATATCAGCCCATTCTGAAACTTCTAACCCCATGAAAAGTGGCTACAAACTAATAGTAAAAAATTGACGGTATCCACAATTCTTCAACTTATAAACTAGGGTTAGAAAGTTCATAATGGGCTGATTATTTTTTTTTTTTTTTTTTTTTTTTGTGAGGATGATTTCCTCACCATAGAGATCATCTTCACAAAAAATCAGGCCATTCCGAAACTTTTAGCCCATATAGGACAAAACGCTTTGTCTAGAATTTTGTCTCTTGAACCCAAACCATATAATATAATTCAACAACTAGTCAAAACCAGTGTGAACAGTGACATTTCTGATAGAGTCATGGGCTATATGAAGGTGATCTAATGACTTCCCATCACAAACAGACAAACAACATCCTTTTTTTTGATAGGTATAGGGTTAGTGGTTAGCAAATGAAGTTGGGTTCAAGGGGATTTGAACCAGGACATGGGAACAACACTCCACATGTCTTACCACTTAGCTAAGTTGGCACTTCAAGATGCCTCATCTTCTGAGATCAGATTTTTTAGCGGTTTATTATGATGCTTTGTGGTAATGTTAATTTGCAGTCAATCTCTCCAAAAGTTACGTCTTTGGGGTTGGGAAGTGTTTGATTTAGAGATCCTGACAGGTGTGACACAGGATGCCCTTCATCATCTTATTTGGGCCTTCCATTGGGAGATGCGCACAAGGAAAAGTTGATTTGGGAACCAGTCCTTTAGTGACAAATGCTAGGATCATGGAGAACTAGGCTTTTATCCAAAGGTGGTAAAGCTACCCTCATAACAAGCACCTTCAATCACTCCTTTGTCCTTTTATCTCTATTTTCTACCGCCAAGTTCGCGAAGGAAGAACTTCATAAGTTATTATGAGATCTTTTGCGGCACAAGGATATCCATTTGATGGAAAGGGTCTTGGTGTGTTTCCCAAAGAAGGGTGGTGGGTAGGGCTTCCAAATTTTAAAAGCTACGAATATTGCTTTACTTGGCAAGTGTGTCTCATGATTTGGGATTGAAATTAACGGTATTTGGAAGAAATGTATCCAACCAAGATTCAAGAACAAAAGTTTTGGGTGGGAGTGGTGAAATAGATCTCCTTTCAGTTTTGGAATGTGGGGAGGCACCCAAAATTTCCTAGAGGATTTCCAAAAAGGGGTGGCCTTCAAAGTAGGTAAATAAAATAGGAGCTGCTTTTAGGAAGGCTGCTTGTATGGTGATTCTAATCTTCATCTTCAGCTTACAGACTCTACCCTAACTCTATCAATAAAAATAGGCAGATGCATGACCTCTTGGTTGTTTCATTGGCAAAATATCCTGGGATTTTCAAGTTAAAAGAACTTTAATTATTGGGAGGTGAATTCTTTAGCTAGCTTGATTAAATGCATGGCCAGCATCCCAATCACTCCCTTTATGTGATACTAGCGTCTGGACCAAGAGTCATGACAGGATCTTTCAATGATACCTTTTAACGGTTAATCTTCAATTTGAGACATCCAAGTTTCTTGACATTCTTGACATCAGTAATATGGGTTCCAATATCCCTTCCAAGTGATATATATATATATATATATATATATATATATATATATATATGCATGGTAGGCCACACTGGATATTGGAGTATAAACCACCCAATCTCTCATATAGACTCATCAGAGTCGAGGTTTCTCTCCTTTGCATAAATAGCGACAAAATTATTAGACACTTCTCCTTCATTGAAATTTTGCATATTCTATGTGGTGTCATTCCTTCAATCTCCTCAATATCAATTGGGTACTCTTCCTTCGTCAGTAGAATCATTAGTATATGTATTTCATGGTTGGAATATCACGGGTTTTAACTCGAAGAAAATAATTATTTGGAGAGTGACCCAATTTGTGGTTTGTTGGAACATGGAAGGAAATGAACATGAGAAACTCTGAAGGGAAGGAGTCTGATATGCATGAAGCAATCCCAAGTATCAAGGCTCTATCTTGTTTTGGTCTACACTTTTCAATGAATTTCATTGTATTCTCTTTGAGATTTTATCTTTTAGATGGGAGATAGCAAGTCAAGTCCAGAGATATTTCCCATTTTTTCCTTTCATTTTTCTCATTATTTGTTTGTTTTGCCCATGTAGGCAGGTCACCTCAAACTCCTTTGCAGCTCTTTTCTCTTGCTTATAATAAATTAAATAGCTACAATAAATAAATAAATAAAAACAACTATCAATACCCATTATGGCCTCCATGTCCTCCTTCGTGGTGTAGACGAAGCACCCCACACGGCAAGTTCATGTCATCAAAAAACTACAATCACAGAACGAACAACAAAAAACATGAAACTTATAAACAAGATTTTGAGAATTAGATAAAAAATTTAACATCAATGACCCAGTAAAATGCGTAAGGGGGAGGAGTACCAGAACCACACGATTGAGCGGTAGCTTATAATATGCTGCAAGAGGTCCAGTCTGCATTCATTGCAACCCAAATATGAAAAATTACACATCGCATCACAATCTGAAATCACTAAATAGTCATACAAAGCCACTATATTGTCACGCAAAGATTTAATTTCTGACACAATAACTCTATCCTTAATCTCGGGTTGAAAAATCTTACTACATCAATGATAGCCACGAGAAGCCACACATTGAAAATTTGTATCTACTTTCATATGCATTTCAACAAGAAGCCCACAAGGAGTGGCTTGGCAAAAATAAATAACGAGGAGTCATCTCATCCAAGCAAGGGTACTCCTTGAGATAATATTGGTCCATGATCCTTGACCAAGATTGTGGACTAATAGGACTTTGTATTCTATAAGGATGATGATTTCACCAAAGTAATAATTTCAAACTTTCTTTTTCACCGAAACATATAAATGATATAAAGTAAGAACTTAGGGAACAACTTATATTTTTAAATAAATTGAAATTTATAATTAACCAGTTGAGATTCTCATAGGAGAATCACAATTATCCAGGCACACAACAATGTCGTCGTAAGCAGCAATATACATTTTCTAAGTATTTAACAGCAATCAACCAGTACATCAAATTTGAAGTTCTATGTTGCTTCATCAAACTTTGAAGTTCTTCGGATGATTTCTTGCATGGAAATTCTCTGTTTCTATGACCTCTCCCTAGCTTCTTCAAACAGCTAGGGCAAGGAAGGAGTTGCCTTAAGAGGGGATAGCATTCCATCTTGGATGCAACAATAAAGATGATTATCAATATTGGTTTCCAAGTCGACATGATCATCAACGTCGATTTCAAAATCTTTGAAGTGAAAGAGTTGAAAAAGAATCGCGGACCAATATTCGTAGAAGAGTGAAGTAAGAGATGGGTGAGAACCTTATTCCTTTTGGTTGAAGAGTTGCACTGGTTGGCCAACGTTCTCCAATGGTTTGGTCTTTGTTCCAAAGAGCAAAGAAATTTGGAGAAAATCAATGGTGGATGGCCACATTATCCCAGTGAAGGGAGGCATAAACAAGGGTGGAAGAAATGTTCCAATTGTTAAATATTCGAAGGGAGGAAAGGACCTTTGATTCTCTCAGAAGGGGGAGAGGAGAAAGTATTGGAAGGAGATGGCTCAAGCATTGGACCTTGTGGGCTGAGTAAGGAGGAAGCACTCAATTTGACTCAACTTACGACCAAAACTGTGAATTCCAAGAAACTTATGGGAAGGAGTTGAAGGAAAAAACCATAAACCCATTGAAGGTTTCACTAATCCGGAATCCATCACAGTTCTGTCTGAAAATTTTGGAAGTTGGAAGTGGGCAATCTTACGTATGAATGTGGCAACGAATATTATATTGCACGATGTGCAAGAAACTGTATTGACATCCAACAGCTCATATTGATTGGTACCAATGGAAAGAGGAAGAAGGATTTTCTTTGCAATAAATCGACTAGACATTGAATCCTTTTGTTCCTTGAAAAGTATAAAGATTTTGGGGGTAACTTGTGAAGGACCGTACCATGTTTAACAGATTGGAGCTCGCGTATGTATCATTTGAAGGGTCCAAACGAGAGATCATTGACTTGATCTTTGAAGACCATGAACTTAGAGAAATGTTAACAAGACCCTGGATTCAAAATGAACCTACGCATTTACACAAGTCATACATTCTTACTTTATCAATTATTTTCGCAAATCTTCTTCTTGATGACGCCTCATCGAAATTGGAGGCTCAACATTCCATAAAATTGCAAACAATACAGAATAATGATCCATAAATGTAATGATTCCATGATCTGATCATTAATTTGCAAACTAAAAGGAATCAGGTTATCCCTAAACATAATCGATACCGTGATCCAATCGTTAATTCACACACAATAATGATTCGGTCATTGTCCATAAACATAATTGAATCCGTGGTCCAGTCATTTATTCAGAAACTATATAGAATTGGGCATTATCCGTAAACATAATTGATTATGTATTGCAGTCATTAATTCGATAGCCATACGGAGTTGGGGCGTTATTGTGAACATAACAGATTAGGTGATCTGATAGTGAGTTAGCCGCAAACTAGAAGGATTGAACTTAACCAGTTCCTTGACAAGTCGTAAACTCACAAAAAGAAGGAAAATCAATCATTATCCAAAAATATAATCGATTCCCTGATCCAAGTCCACCCACTGCAAGCACGCTTGTGGAAGGATGATTAATTCTCAACATGGGAACTTTTAATCCTGGGTCCAAGTAAACTCTGGAAGCCAGAAATGAGAAAATACGAGAACAAAAGTGAAAAACAAAATATGAGTACCAAACAATCTCGCTCAGGATAAGATAGCCCTTACATTAGAGAATATAAACATCATTTTGGGCCCAGTCTTTTATCTCTGTCATGAATTTTCTAGTGTTTCTCACTTTCAGCTTTAGCTATGTTTCAAAGCTGGCACATCAAAGCAAGATCTCATAGAAAGAAAAAACAACCTTTGGACCTTATCACTGTTTGTCAGATGCTAGGAAATATAGATGGAGCTTTTTGTCCATTCTCGAACATTTTTTTTTGTTGGTGTAAATATCTAAGGAGTCTTTTTTTGTTGTCACGCTTATGCTCATCCTAAGTGCCTTGTAGCTTTTTTGTTTCTCTTTCTTGCTTTTTTGTACAAGGTAGTCCTCCTTTTTTTTATTCTTAATAAAATTTATACCTATCAAAAACAAAAAGATGCCCTCCTACACCACTAGTCTGAAGTACACTCATAATCATGCCCTGAAGCAAAACTCGCAAGGCCAGGAGAAAAAAGAAAGTAACTTCAACTATTGATCATTAGGACCCCTAATCAATGCAGGAGGCAACAAATATATTTCGGCTCACTTGCACTGAGGAAAGAGGGGGTGCTGGGGGCTTATGATCAATTACAATGAAGATATAAAAAGCTTGCCCACCGTTATTAACTGCCAAAAAACAATATTGGAGTCATCAACTGTGAAAGATGCGCCAAGGACTCTTCCCACTTTAATAGCACTTAATATGACAAGGCACGACAAATCTCACATCAAAGGTTCAGAAAGGATCCTAAATTTCTAAGTAGTAAAGCACATAGGCCACCACATACCAAAGTCCTGAAGGCCCATATCATGGGAATGAAGGCCACAAAAACATTTGAACTAAAAATGTCAGACTCTCAAATGATAGCAACATTCAAATAGGATAGCTTTGCAGCAAAAACAATAGTCACAATGAAAGGTGAGATTTGACACAAATGACATGGAGAGCCAATTTATATAAAAACAGAAGTATCGGGATGACTCATCCTAAGAAGTAGCATGCAAATCAATAGAGAATTTATAATGAATCCTCGACAGTTATACAGGGAGATAAGTCAACCAAAATACAGTGCATAAGTACATAGTTGTAGTGTCCAAGAAGGGAATTTCAATTGATAAGCCATGACGACACAAGCATGAATATAACTCAATCGCCGGCTCCAAGCATCTCTTCTTCTCAAAGCAGTTAATGTGAGAGTGCCTGAATTATCTCCATTAAAGGCATGCATCTCATGCAAAGAGGGGTTAGAATAAATCGGTAATGTCGAGCTAAGAATAAATATCTAGTATATTCCTGTCACGTCATACAACTTCATCCTCTCAACGGCTCAATTCACGAGGTAAGTGATCCCAAGAACTTCAGCACATGTCAATGAGCCCTATCATCCACCTTATTGAAAACATATAAAAGAGCCAGATTCAACTATTCTATCTTGGTAAGCAAGTGTGTGTCCACGGATTCCTTTTCTATCTTGGTGAACGGTATATTTAGTAAGTTTTTTTAAAAGCTCTAGAGGGTTAAGACAAGGCGATCCGCTCCCCTTTTCTATTCAATATCGTGGTCAAAGCTTTGGGTAGGATGTTCATCAAAGCCACTTCAGTGGTGTGCTATTGCAAGCTTAGGAGGGTCTGAGAATAGGTCAAAAGTTTCTCATCTCCAATTTTGATACGACACCCCAGTTTTTCTAGATGTTGTGCCTAATCAAGTGTGCTTTCTTCGAGGTCTTTTGTGTTGGTTTGAGACTGTGTGAGGTCTTCCCATTAATTTGAGAAAGAGCAAGATTTATGTAGTGGGAGAAATTCCTGATATTGAGGCTTGGGTCAATTTTCTGGGGTGTCAAGTGAGTCTCTTGCCCGGTTTGTACTTGGGTCTTCCGCTGGGAGTGGTGTATAGAACCTCTTCAGTGTGGGATATCATAATTGAGAGGGTTAGGTATACAAGTGGCTCGTGAAAAGCCAAGTATTTCTCGAAGGGTGGGAAGTTGACTTTGATCAGGAGTACTCTGGCCAACATTCTAACACACTTTCTCTTCTTGTTCTCTATGCCTAAAAAGGTTGAAAGGCAACTTGAAAAGTTTGTGAGAGATTTTTTATGGAACGACAGATCAGGGAATCGCAGATTTCATCTCATGAATTGTTGTTGGGTGGTCTTGGTATTAGAAGACTTAGGTCCGTGAATTTGTTCGGGAAATGGGTATAGCATTTTGGTATCAAGAAAGAGGAGCTTTGGAGAAAAATTGTTGCTACAGAATTTGAGGAGGACTCTTTAGGTTGGGATGGCAAGCCGAGCAGGATTCCCTTTGATTGCGGTGTTTAAAAAGCTATTTCAAGTATGCTTAGGTTTCTAGATGAGCATATTCGCTGCAAGGTAGGAAGAGGAAACCGTATTCGTTTCTGAGAGGATTGTTGGTGTAGTGAGTCCCCTTTATCGGTTTTGTTTCCAAGTTTGTATGCTTATCCATAAGGAAAATAATGCTTGTCTCTGCATTTTTTATTCCAAATAAGAAGGGTGAGTCTTGGAACCTTGGCCTTAGAAGAAGGTTGAACAATTGGGAAGTTAATAATGCAATCTCTACTCCATAGGTCCTTTGTTGGATAGGGAGGACCACCAAATTTGGAAAGGAAGTAGTGACAGTTACTTTTTTGTTACGTCATGTTATTATTTGCTTGAAGGCAATCAAGAGGTTCGTTTTCCTTCCCCGGTCTTTTGGTTTTCTAAGGTGCCTAAAAAAGTGTCTTTTCTCATGTGGTTAGCTACTCTCAATATATTTCCCACGGTTAACTTTCTTTAACGTAAAGGTCTTGTGTTGGTTGATTTTTGTTGTATGTGTAAAATAAGTGGGGAGTTGGTAGGGCATACTCTCTTCCATTGCAATGTGGTTTTCGGAGTTTGGTCCCATTTCTTGTCTTTGTTTAAGGTTTCATGGCGCCATCCTTATTCGTTTGTGTCTTTTGTTTGGGTGTAAGGCTCCTTCCTTTACTCTTCTTTTTTTATTGATAAGATTGAAAAAAATGATACAAAAAAGGAGTGTCGAGATGACCCTCCCAAAAGAGAAACAACCACAAGAACACTAAAAGAACAAAAACTACAAGGGTGGTACAATATTACAAACAAAATCCAATCAAGTCAAAAAATCATCCCTTTAAACTCCTTGAATATTTTGCACCAAAAGAAAAGAAGTCCAAAAATTGATTTAATCATCTTTTCTGTTGACTTCGAGTTTCCTTGGAAAGTTCTAGCATTTCGTTCAAGCCAAATACCCCAAAGGATCACGAATGGCGTTAAACTCCAAATTAACTTCTTAGCATGGTGAATATCCAACCCCATCTGAAATCATTCCTCAAAAATACCTCTAATGGTGCCCGAGGCACAACAATCCACCCCAAACATAAAGTAAACACAATCCCAAACCTTACTTGCAATCTCACAATGAACTTAAAAGGTGATTGGCAGATTCCATGTTAGATAAACACATGCAACATCTGTTTGGTCTGCAAAAACCTCTTTTCCTAAGACAGTCTTGTATTTGAATTCTTTTCCAAACCACTGTCCAAACAAAAAAAGACGACTTTGGAGGGTACCCTTGGGCCCCAAACCGCAATATAAGGGAAGGACAACTCTCCTGTACAAGTGAGATCTTTGTAGAAATCATTGACCAAGAATAAGCCTTTTTTATTGGGAGCCCATAATCTTCCATCGTCCGCTTGATCATCTACTAACACGCCCTCTAACAGACCTATCAACTCAGACACCTCCATCATCTCCCGGTCATTCAACAACCTTCTGAGACTCAAATCCCATCCTATAGATCCATTTTCCAACACTCTAAAGTTTGCAACCGGATGTAACCGTAGTCTCCATAACCATTTTCCAAGCAAGGCGCAATTGAGCCTTCCGATCTTCTTGAATCCAAGACCTCCCCATTTCTTAACTGAACAAATGTTTCTCTAACTAACCAAATGAAGCTTGTTTTTCCCTACTCTGTCATGCCATAAGAAGTCTCTAAACAGCTTGTTTAGCCTTAGCTCCACGCTTTTAAGAATTATGAACAAGGAAAGATAGTATACCGGGATTCTAGATAACACACTTTTAATCAAAGTTAGTTTGCCACCTTTCGATAAGTAGCTCCATTGCCACCCACATAACCTCCTAGAGACTTTTTCTATCACGGGCTCCCATAAACTCTTGTTCTTGTAAGGGGCTCCCAAGGGTAAGCCTAGATAAGAGAAAGGAAGAACACCTGCATAACACCCTAATGTCGCAGCCAAGAGATCCACTTCTAAAACTTGACCCATGGAATACACTTTGCTTTTTCTAAGGTTTACACCTAAACCTGTGTCCGCCTCAAAGCAACAAAGAATACCTCCTAAGAACCTCACCTACTCGACCTCAGCATCCAGGAAAATCAACGTGTCATCCGCAAACTGCAATTGGGTTACACTTAGGCCCTCTCTACTCAGTTGAAAGCCCTTAAGATCACCATTCTCCATGACTTTCCCCGCCATTCTACCCAAAGCCTTTACCACCACCAGGAACAAAAAGGAGGGTGGAGGATCTCCTTGCCGTAGACCCCTAGAACTTCTAAAGAAGCCTTCTGAAGAACCGTTCACCAAGACCAAAAAAGTCAAGGAAGAAATGCACCTCATCACCTAGTGAATCCACTTGTAACCAAACCCCATTCTACCCAATAAATATCTAAGGCAACTCCAACTGATGTGTTCATAAGCTTTCTCCAAATCTATCTTGCAAACTAACCCCAGGATTCCCAATTTTAACCTCGAATCTAGGCATTCGTTCGCTATGAGGACTCCATCCAAGATTTGTCTCCCACTCACAAAGGCCCCTTGACTTATACCAATGATCCCAAGTAATACCTCTTTTATCCTCATTGCGAGCACCAAGCTGATTGGTCTCAAATCCTCAATGTCATCTACCTCCACTTTCTTAGGAATAAGAGTCACAAACGTGCAGTTCAACCCTGTATTTAACACCCAATTCTTAAAAAGATCTGTTACGATAGCCATCGGACCTTAATAATGCCCCAACACTTCTTGAAGAAACCCAAAGTGAATCTATCTGGCCCAGGAGCTATATCTGAACAAAAGCTAGAAATAGATTCCCAAACTTCCTCGAAGGGTCTCTTTAACCACAATCTTTGTGCTTCAGATATACTGTCGAAGTGCAATCCATCCAATTTTGGTCTGACATCATGCGTTTCAGAATATAAGTTTGCATAAAAATCGGCCACCTCTTTCCTAACCTCCACTTCGCCTTCCACCTACCATCCCCCAAGCCTAATTTTTGAAATATTGTTAGACCTCCTATTAGCATTAGCCATGTGATGGAAAAACTTGGTATTGTCGTCCCCTTCCTTAAGCCATCGATTCCTCAATTTTTGTCTCCAACACACCTCTTCCACATTCACCTTGTTGTTGTACTCCTGAATATCTCCCTTCCTAGCTCTACTCCCCGGAGAAAGCAAGCCCATTTCCTCTCTAGTGTCTAGCTCTTCCAACTCCCTCAAGAGTTCCTTTTTCTTCATTTCTACTCTCCCAAACACCTCTTTGTTCCATTCCTTGATTTTGTCTTTGATGAATTTAAGCTTCAACCGAAACACTAGCCCCGACCTTCCTAAGAAATTCGAACATGAACACCAATTCTCGATAAGTTCCTCAAAGTTTTCTTGCAAAAGCCACATGTTTTCATATCTAAATGGAGACAGCCGCCTAACAACTGTGCCCACCTGAAAAAGAATTAGGCAATGATCCGACGCTGGATTAGGAACTGTAACTTGAGAAAAATCTACAAAGTGATCGTCCTAATTAGAAGATACCAAAAACCTGTCGAGTTTGCTCAAGATTTAGATCCCTTAGTTATTAGACCACGAGAATTACCTCTCATTTAAAGGTAAACCCACCAACTTGTTACTATGAACAAAATCATCAAACTTCTTCATTTTCAACATCATCCTTGAACCCCCTAACTTTTCGAACGAAAATCGGATAACATTAAAATCACCCCCAATGAGTGGCAAGCTCCAGTAAACATTGACATCATTCAATTCTTCCCAGAACTGTTCAAAATCCCTATCCTTCGATGGCCCATAAACTCCTGTGAAAACCCACTGGAAATTGCTATCAGATAACCTACATAAAATGAAAACCAAAAACGCACCCAACGGTGAATCCTCTACCACCAACCTCCTACTATCCCACAGCAAGATTATACTCCATGCTATACCAATAGCTGGAACAAAACACCAACCCACATACTTGCTGCCCCATAAATCCAAAATCACCCTCTGATTTACAAACTCCAATTTCAACTCTTGAAGAGCCACAATCTGCAGTTTCGAATTACTAAAATGGATTTGATCACTACCCTTTTCCTTGGATCATTCAAACCCCTGATGTTCCACGATAATAATTTAAACAACATTAAAAACTGATGTTTTGCTCCCCTTACCCTTGCCTAAGATCCTCTTGCCAGATGCATGTCCATTTTTCCTCCCCAGAACCTCCAAATCCTCGATGATAGACCATTTCTTGCTTCTAATAACTTCTGAGTTTAGGGGTGGAAGCTAACACCCTTTGCAATTTGTTGGGATTTTTGGAAAGAGAGGAACTCATGCACATTTGATAGGAAGGAAAGTAATTTGCATGATCTAGTCTTCGATATCCTTGGTTTGTTGTTTTATTGGCATAAGCAATTTAAGGAGTTTAGGGGTTACTTTTTTTAGGACTTCTTGTTTAGCTGGGAAAATGTAATTAGGGAGTAATCACTTTGTTTCTTTTTCTTTGCTAGTTTACCTTTGCTTTTGTTTGCTTTGTATATTTCATTGAGGACTACTTGTCCTCGTTTCAAAAAAAAAATTACGTATCAAAAATAAAAAGTTGAGACATCAAAATAAAGATGACATCACCAACGTCGTGAACGATAACAATCGCAGTAACACTCACTCATTAAGCCATTACTGAACATACGAAACAGTTACAAATGACATAACCCATGATCATGAAGGATGGGACAATCAAGCCATGGGAAGGGCCTTCGTGGATCCATGTGTCCTAGTCAGCCCCATGATTGAAGGGCACATCAATGCATTCACAGCAGATGGAAATGGATAGCTTAAAAATCTATGGAATGAAGGCAAAGGTACGAAACATTTGGCTCTAAAACTCAATACTCTATCGAATTGGGCTCATTGGAGTGTGTTTTGCATGACCACCACCCCGGTAAGTGAAGCAATCAGGGAGCAAGAATGAAATACCTATATACAAGATCAAGGCATATAAATTTGAACCAAGTGTCTGTATTGAGCTTGTGACTCACGCAATGAAACTATGGTAGAGAGAGTAAAGGAATAAAGATTAAACCATAAAACAAAGATATAAAGCAATCAATTTGTTTTTTATGTCCGGAAGGTCAATTCTATGATAAGTGCATATAAAATCACCATGAAAACTTTTTGTGGAAGTGAAGTTTTCAATACCATCAAAATTTAAATAGACCATACATTTGTTACCAATACTTCATAAAAGTACAAACACCAAGATTTACATCTCAGACAATAATAGTGATCGATCATATATTCGGAAATACAAAACAAAAAATTGATTTGAGAACTTACAGATTCACCACTCAAATTCATATAAGTCTGTGGCTTTGCTAGAAAAATTGGAACATCACCAACTAAACCTAAACAACAAAAATCACTCATCCATGATTTTTTTTTCGAATATCAAGATTGAATTTTTAAACTAAAATTGAATTAAAGAAATATATATATATATATATCAAACGTGCCTTGTCCAAAGAGAGATTTGCAGTGAACAGTGTTCATAGAAATCCCTAGCGACTCAGCGAATGCATCGATCATATTGAACCCTACCTGTTTCAATCAAATATGCACAGAGATTGGATGATTAGGGTTTTAGTGGAGCAAAATTGGAGGAGGAGGAGAAGAAGGAGTAACGCAAGTGTAGAGGAGTGGATACGTTACGTTGTGCCTTGTTTCTTGGTATTTCTCTCCAGGGTTTCCCAAGCCCACGAAAAGCCATGGTTGGGGAGAAGAAGTCGAAAACAAACGTCTTGAAGCTCTGCTAAGCATCTCATCTCATCTCCTACAAACCCTCTCTCTCTCTCACTCTCTCTCACACTCTCAGACTCAGTTCGTCTTGAGCAGGGTTCTCAAACCCAGTTTCGTCTCGGTAAAACACAGAGTCAACTCTCAACTCGTTTTATAAGAGTCAACAGTCAACCACTCACTGTAATTTTTAGGGCAATTTACACTTTAACCTCCTGTGGTTTAACATAATTCCATTTTGACCCCCTAACATCTTGACAATTACACCTACCTCACCTCTCACATACGGACGGACAGTGTTAAAATTCAGATGTTATTTTACTGTTTTACCCATTTCTTTTCTTTTCTTTTTTAATAAAAATAAATCAATTTTAAAACTATAAAAATGTCTGGGTTCCACACTCATGCGTGACGCATTTTAATCACAGGGATATTTTTATGGGTTACACCCACTTTTTTGCTCGCTACACCCATTTAAACATTAAATATCAATAATGTGTAAGTATGTAAATATTATTTTAGAGTTTATTATGTTTTATTGCATACAACCTCCTAACACTCACCTAACGAACGCAACTTCTCCCTCCACTGATTCGAAGCATATCAAACCCTATTGAAATATCCATATCGAAAAATCCTATCAAAGTTCAGGCAAATCTACATAATCAACCGATTTTTCTTTAGAGACTCATCAAACGATGTGTTTTAATCCATTTATAAGAAACATTATTCATTAAAATCTGATTTTGTTTACCATTATTTGGTATAATTAAGCACTTTGATAGATGGAAGTGAGTTTTTATCATTTATTTTCATCAATTTTTTATTATTGAAATTATTTTTAATCATTTTGCAAATGAATCATGTTAAAAATCGATCTTATCTTTATCGTTTGCATAAAATAAATAAATAAATAAAATAAAATCAGAATTTCTAGTACATTCGGTAAGTCAGGACTAAACTCATCAGCACTATTTTGATAAGTACATATCGAATGCAATTTTTCACATGAAATCCCCATGTAAAGAACTGTTCGATATGTACCTACCGTATGATAGCATATTTTTCAGTATGTTCCTATCGAATTTATCATTATTAGGTCGATAGTTATTTACCTAACAATTCCTTGCCCACGATCCCATGTGAGTTCGGTATGTATTTACCGAAAATTATTAAAAAGTTCGATAGATTACTATTTGTTTTAAAATAAATTCGTGAATAAAACTAGCAGATAATTTGTTGTTGCATACACCCACAAGTATAATGGGTGAAAGCAGTAAGTAGGTGTCAATAGCTCGTGCCCATTTTTAGTTATATAAAAAATGAGTATAACTATCTTTACCAAAGAAAAATAATTTTTTTTAATTATTTGATTGACGGCAAGTAGGGCAAAGGAAGGTAAGTATAATTGTCAAAACATTACGGGTTCGACATAGAAATTATGCCAAATCACAGGGGGTAAAGAGATATTATATTTTCATCCCAAGTTTTACTAAGAACACCCCAATGCATACTACCAAACTATAGCATACATGTTGGGGTAGCTTAGTAAAAGTTGGTGTGACAATAGAATCTCTCTTTATAAAATACAAATATTTATATAATAAAAATATAAATCTTAAAATAATTATTTTATTTGAAGGAAAATAAAATAAAATGACACATAATCATCCTATTGGACTGAGTTTTTGAAATTCGGAGAGAGATTTCCAGAAGGATAGTTCATGTTGCACCCACAATTTAATTTGAATGCATCTTTTATAGGTTTTTTTTTATGGGTAAGCTATTCTTGATCCCCACAACCTCAAAGCCACCTTGCAATATGTCAAGCCAGCTGAGTGGGCTATGGGTCTAAGCCTTGCCTTTATAGGTTATAATATTTGATTAATGCACTCCCCCATTCACTTTCCAATATGGTCTATGGGTCTAAGCCCCACCTTCATAAGTTATAATACTTTTTTTGTTAATAGGAGTATACGAACTTACATTCGATTAGTGGGATCGAATGAGTTAGGGCTTGGACCAAGGCATCTGGCCTCGGGCACGTGCAACACCTGCACATCACACACACCAGGTAAGTGAGAGTACACCCTCGCAGGTGACCTCGAGGAGGCATTGCTCATACTAGGTATCGAACACACAACCTACGGACTCTCATCACTTATTGGATTTGAAATTGCCATTGAACCAACCCTCGAGGTTAGTTATAATACTTGATAAATGCATCTCCCCTATTAAGTGCATCTACTAACCAAACCTAGACCTTTACCCTTCTTCATGTTCTTCCCATCATCTTCATCTCATTTGTTAGCTGGTAAACCATCACAACATTCTCGTCTTCTTTGTAATATAGCAACCAAAATAATGATAGATTTTTCGTTTCCTCTTTTGTATTTTTTCACTTTCTATTGTAATAGTAAATCATGAAGAAAAGACAAAACATTAAAATCTAAGATTTGATTATGAGATAAAAGTAATCTACATTAGTTGTTTGTTAGAAAATGATAAGAACTCATAAACATGAAGTGTTCCTAAAAATCTACATCTTTCGAGATAATATTAGTTCTAAAAACAAAAACTATTTTAGTGTGTTCCATGTTGATAGTCCAAATATCACATGGATTGAGTCATGTTGGATGGGCCCTATCGACGCAAAAAGTGGTTCCAAGATTTTGTTTGTGTCAATAAGGGGTCATCCAACATCAACATTGGCCTAATAGGCACATAAACAACCCTAAAAATTTTACAAACATTTTGCATATACCAATGCTCATCACTGTCACTGTCAGCTTGCACTAGAACTACTCACCTAAAGTATATTGTTGTGAAATGTAATCATCTTGATGGGCCTAATATTAAATATAGTACTCCGAGACAAGCTCATCCTTGTGATGCTCCTGAAACATTAACACAAAACCCCATGTTAAATCTCGAGGTAGTAGGTGGTGCCTCAAAATTTTGGCATGGTTTCCTCTGTTTATGTTCATTCCAAGGCACTAAATATTTGCTTCACCTGATAAATAATATATATTATATCCTACATATACACATACAAAATATAATACTAACGGAAGCCTATATACGTCTAATAACATACGATAGATCAGAGTACGGAAAGATAAACAAAATACATAATTATACAAAACCCATCATTCTAACAAAAGTCATAATGCTCTATATAGAATCCATAATACTCCTAGACAAACTAACACCACTAGGGGATATAGCCCCAGTACTCACCAAGTAACGGACTTTGATCGTCTATCTGACCTATCAGATAGTCCTCATTCGTGATCTACACCTGTCTTGCCAAACTCCAGATCTGAAATTAAAAAAATGGAGAAGAAAAGGGTGAGTAACAATGGTTGTCCAGTAGAAAAATAAACAATTCCTACCAATAACCTCTCCTAACATGAACGAATAAATATATTAAATTATTTTAACATATGTAAAGTTTTACATAATAAACTACAATTAACTAGTACATATAATTAGGGATGAGCAACTAAATATTTGAAAACTCACATTACATCAATCAACAGTATTCACTATAATATTTTATTTTTATACAAATCTAATTAACCAAATGGAAAGATTAAACATGCATTTCATTTTATATATCAAAATACGACAACAGATATATAATACACAATGGCAGAGTAGTGGAATTAGAGAGTTGGGATTCACGACTGGATCGTTCTCAGTTGGAACATGATGTTTCATAATTGTAGATACGTGGTTCTCGATTATGAGGGCCATATCTACTAAGATTTGGAGTCGCCACCATTCATATTATAAGTGGGTGTGAATGGTCACCCGATGTATATTTTGAAAAAGTGACATTTTTGACGTTTAGCGACTCTCGTTCAGATAAGAACTAATCAAACCTTGAGATCGGGGTAAGCGACTCGATTGGAGAAAAGAGAAGATGTTAGGCATCCTTTTCTCCTCGCCAAGTGGCGGTAACCTCAACACAACTCGGTCATTTTGATTAAAAGGTGCGAAAAAGTAAAGTGCCACGTGTTGTGTGTTTGTACCTTAAGTAGGGATTTGTTTTTGGCTTGATTATAGGATCATTCCATTGAAGGGGATGATCCTTATAAACCTTTACCTTGAGGACCAAATTTGATTTAAAAAATATTGACTAAGGTTTAGGATCCATTCTCATGAGTTGAGAGGGCACCACACACCGATTGCCTCAAAATGATTTAAGGATTAAAATAAATTTTATTTTTAAAAGGGATTACAGCCCTTATATTTTCAATCGGACCGAAATCCAATCTATCGGAGATAAGGGAGGGGAGTACTACATCTTAGAGGCCTTATAAAACAAAAATAAATAGAGGAGGGGGATAGTAGAAGAGGGATGAGCATAGGGTAAAAAGAGAGAGAGAGAGAGATAGTATGGGGTATTGATCCTTCGACCCACCTTGAAGCTTCAATCTTACTTTCCTTTCTTTTCTTCATCTTCTTCTTCAATGTCTTCTTAAGTCCTTAGTAAAATGTAAGAGTGTATTTTTATTTTTAGAGGATTGATGTGAGAATAGAGAAAAGATGATTAGAGAATCAATTTTTTAACGAAACTTGGTAAGATTTTTTGTAGTGAGAGTTGGTAACTGTAGACACCCCATTTTTGCATTCGCCTGATTAATCAACTAGTCAACCCGATTGAGACGGTTCCCAATGATGGATGATTATTCCAATGCTATATTTTTGTTGCTAGATATATTTTAGAAATTCGGATGAGGTATCTCAAATTAACAAAACTCTAGAAACCATACTACGCTAGGAAAATATAACTCCAAAAATATAGAAATCATCATCTTGCAGAAAAAAAGAACCTTTACGATAAAAATCACTAAAAAATGATCAAATTACTAAAATAACCCTAACCTCAAAACATCCCTAAAGCCTACATTACGCTTAGAAAAATCCTTTCAAACACATAAAACAACAAATCGAAACCAAATAAATCATTTCGTCAATTTTCATAAAATTTGATAAAATTATGAAAATGTCCCTCATAAAGTTCACGATCATTTCACACAAAAGAATTTCAAAAACTAATATTCACATTGAATTCCTTACGAAAAATTGATTCCAAAACATCTTGGAACATTTAAAAATGACTTAAAACACAAAAAGTCCTCTCCGAGGGTAAAACGGTAATTTCATAATTTTAATAATTAAAATTTTTAATTAAAACATTAATGTAAAGTGAAATCCTAATTAAAATTAAAGTCAATCAAGTAAGACTCAAGTCAAAATCTTAACGTCAAGTCAATCAAGTAAGACTTAAGTTAAAATCATAAAATCTAATCAAGTAAGTAAGACTTAAGTCAAAACCCTAAATTCTAGTCAATCAAGTGAGACTTAAGTCAAAATCTTAATATATCTAATAAGACTAAAATCAAAACCCTAATGTAATTCAAATTAAACTCTAAAAATATTTAAAAGAATTCTAATTAAATTCTAAAACTATCTAAAAGAAACCTAATTAAACTCTAAAACTATCTAATAGAAATTTAATTAAAGTATAAAACTATCTAATGTAATTCTAATTAAACAATAACTCTATTTAAAGATAATTCTAATTAAACACTAACTCTATCTAAAATAATTCTAATTAAACACTAACTCTATCTAAAAAGCACTTAAAAAATCTATAAATAAGGGTTTCTACAACCTATTTTCTTATCCAAGAGAAAATCCTAGTAAAAGTAGGTCAAGGAGCCTCTCCAACCTCCTCAAAACTCTAATTTTGAAGCCCTAACTTCTTACCTAACATCCATACTCCAACTTTATCTCAAAAAATACCTAGAAATCCTTCAAAAATACTTAGAAATCTATAAACAAATCAGAAAAATTCAGATCTAAGAAGGAGGTACTTCGTCTTGGAGATCTAAAGTGAATCCGATGACAGAACGAAACGAGGAGTACTGCATGAAGAGCTGTTTTATCAGATCTAAGGGAACAAAACCGTTGCATTCGTAAAGGTAAAATTTTTAATTATTATTTAGGTCTTTTTAGCAATGTAGTTTTATTTAGGAAAAGTAGATACCAGCATTTGCCGGGCGGGACTGGTGTCTAACACCTTCCAACCCCGTAACATGATCCCCGAACCCGTATTTTCTTTCGTAGATTAGTGTTATTTACCTTTTAGAGTCAAAGTTCGATTCCTAGACCGTAATAACTAGGTGACGACTCCTAAACCTTCAAAGGTATTAAAGAAATAATGGAGAAGGGGTCCCCAAAAATTTAAAGTAAATCAAGCAAGACTGAAGTCAAGGTATTAAAGTCAATCAAGTGAAACTGAAGTCAAAATTAAACTCAATTAAGCAAGACTGAAGTCAAGATATTAAAAGTCAATCAATTAAGACTAAAGTCAAAACATTAAAAGTCAATCAAATAAGACCAAAAGTCATAATAGAGTTCTAATTAAATAATAACTCAATCTCATAGAGTTCTAACTTAAAAACAATTCTACCTAAAACAATTCTAATTAAAACACAATTCTACCTAAAACAAGTCTAACTAAAACACAACTCTAATTAAAAGAACTTTAATTAAATACTAACTCTATCCAAATCAACCCCTAAAAAAATCTATAAATAGAGGTGCTCACACCCTATTTTCGTATCAAATCATAAACCCTAAGAGAAATAGGTCTAGAAGCCCCCCTAGCCTCCCATAAACCCTAATTTTGGAGTCCCAACTCCTTACCTAACATCCCTCCTTCGATTTTAGCCTCAGAAACGCCTAAAAGCCTTCCAAAAATATCCCAAAATTCCCAATAAACTTGAAGAGTTCAAATCCAAAAATAAGGAGATACCTTGCCTCGGAGATCCGAAATCAAATCCGGAGACAGAACGAAGCAAGGGAGTACGGTACAAGGAGCTATTTTTGTCAGATCTGAGGGAATAAAGTTTGCTATCGGAAAGGTATAAAATTTTTTTTTTTAATTTATTTTTATCTAGGTTTTTAGCAATGTAATTTACTTGGGAAGTTAGTAGAGACCGGCTTTGGCCGGGCGGGGTTGGTGCCTAACACCTTCTAACCCCGTAACGTGATCCCCGGTCTCTTTCCTCTTTCGTAGATTAGTTTGCCTTTTTTAGAGTCAGTTTGGTTCCTAGACCTTAACAACTAGGTGGCAACTCCCAAACCTCAAGGGTCAAAAGCGGATCCGCGCTCCCCGCGGATCGAGGGCGCTTTCAGTGACGACTCCACTGGGGACATTGAGGATCAAACTTGAAAAACCCCAAGTATGGGAACGTTGCCAATAACCTAGTTTTTATTTTATTTGATTCTATTTAATTTTTAGTTAGTTTTTTTTATTATTGTTCATTTATTGTTGTTTTGATATATTGGTGGGTCCAATCATTAATTTCGGTACAATTTTGAACATGTTAATCTGGCATATTATTATTCTTATATATAGTTCGATCGAGTGTCACTTAGGGTGACTTTAAATAATATCAAATTTCAAAGAATGATATTATTGAGGGCAGAATAATGATGATGAAATAATGAAACAAAAAAAAGGGTTTTTTTTTTCTCTTTATGTTTCTTCCTTTCTTTAAGGTATGTCGATCCATTTTTGGATAACAAACGATGTTAGAGAAACATGATTGATGTTATTCGATAATGTGTTTTAAAAAAGAAAAACAAAAGAAAGAGGGAAAATTTTTGTTTTTATAATTTGTTTGTTTTTATATTTAGGTTTTAGTTGGCAAGATGTGCTGCCCATTGACAGCACATAGATTAAAAAAAAAAAAAAATTTCCCTTTGAGTTTCTGCCGACAGCAGCTCCTGTTGGTGTGCCCCAAGTACAAAATAATGTAAGCTTTTAAATTCAATGTTTTTAAATGGGGTGTTAATAGAGAAAAATGCTTTTACTTCTTTTTATTTTTTTTAATCAGTTTTTTGTTGAAGAATACATCGTCGTCTTCATTCAGTTCTACCTGTCTCAACAGAGACTCGAAAACCTTGCTCCTCAAAGGTTCTTAACCCACCCCTTGGCTCATTAATCTCAGTCGATTTAAGGATCAACCGGTCGAGTTTTGCATTCATCCTGATTATTGATTGATCAACGATGGATTAACGGACTGGTATGGGGCGCTGTTTCCTAATTACTTCACATCTTCTTCACTCAAAAATCGTCTCATGTCTCGATTTTAGTGGCTGTTCTTGCCCGATCAGTTGTTCTTGTAAGAAAGGTACTTCTGATCTCGATCGAACGTGGAGATCTTTGTGAAGATTGGTTGAATCTCGGTTTCTCACTCTCTTTCTTTCAAATAAAAGTCTCCAATCACCCACAGAGAAGCTCATAAAGAAATTTCTTCATCTCAGTGCTAAAATGGCGAATAGTTCATCGATAAATTCCATGGGTTTCCGTTATAGGCCGGAACTCTGTTTTTTTTTCCTTCTTTCTCTCGTTTCTATTCTTCACACCTTGCTCGCTGGATGCTTCTGATTTACCAATGGGTTGTGTAAAAACAGATTACATTGAAGGTTCTGGTTTTCATGTTGAGTAGGATCATTCATTTGTTTACCTTCGAATTAGATTCAATCGGTTGTTATTCACTGGACTGCACCCAAAAGTTGATTTCCAATTTGCAGTGGTTAAGTTCGAATTTTCTTGATGGCAGTAATATGTAATTTCTTTCATAAAATTATTTATAGTTTGTTTTGTTGTTTTTTAAAAAAGATAAAAAAATAAAAGATTTAAAGGGTTTTTAAATAATAAAAAAAAAAAAGCAAATCAATTTTTTAATGTTGTCAACAGCAACATATGTTTGTCTTTTGGTTTTGTTTTGTTTTCTAATTTTCTTTTGATTGGGCTCAACTCTTTTTTTTTTTAAATAAAAAATAAAAAAATAAAAACATCATCATTATCTCATCAATCATCATTATACCCTCAATTCGATATCCTTTAAAATTTTGATTTATTTAGAATCACTCAAAACAACCTTTGATTGGACTATGAAAGTCACAAAATTGTGCCTATTGTAGTGATCGGATAATTCATTATCATATGCCATTAATTAATTTGCCATGATCGATGAATGAAGGTGATGTGCATGCTTAATCAGACCATATTAGTTTATGTTAATCAACATGTCATAATCTTACTAGAGATACATATTTGATGTTGATCATAACGTTGATGTGATGGAATGTGATTGGATTGGTGTTTAATATTCATATGATATCAATGTCGTAATGGTTTGATTGGACCCATGGGCCCATTTGTTTGGAAAAGGCCCCGGGCACACCCACCCTGCTTTGTACACACCACATGTACGTTTATTGTTTTACTCACTTACACGTCCCATATAGCCAACGTGGCACTAGTGCGTGGCCCGGTCTCTTCGAAGATGCGACGTCATTCATGAAAACTACAACTCCAGTCACGTACCTTAGGGTATATCGAACTGGGGCATCAATACCGTCTAATCAGGTGATTCTGAGAGGTATATTGATGCACCCAGGCTGGAGCGACCTGAGCCTTTGACCTATTGTAAGCCACACAGTCACATGTCCCGATTGCCAACGTAGTACTAGTACGTGGTCGGTCCCCTCGTGGGATGCTAAACCATTTATGAAAGCTACAACTCTTGACTTGTACCCATAGGTATAAAAAATAATCTAAGTATATCAATTGCACTTCTTGGTCAAAATCAGTACCTAAGCAAGATCTTGCCCCGCTGTACCCTACTGTACGAGGGGGATAGACTACATCTATTCTAGACGAGAGGTATTTAAGTGGGCCCTTGCTCAACATTGTGCACCACCTCTCAACTGGAGATCAAACTGGCTGTTTTTGGCTTCAGAGAAGTGAATTGAGGTTTTAGATTATCACCTATACGGTATATCAAACTAAGTCACCACGTATCGAAAAGTATATAGGTGTGCTTGGGCAAGGGTGGCCAGATAAAAATGCATTGCACGTAGTAAGCTTAGAGTCTAGAAACCTTCCCCGTAGGTCACGACTCGAACTTATCGTGGGTGTTCCCGGGTTGTTTATTGAATGGAGCCTATTGATTGATGAATGTATGTGAGTGATGTGAATGGTGAGATCAAAGTGTTTGATTGTTCTCAAGGATCAAAAATGTTGTTTTTGGAAATTAAAATGGGTGCACCGACCTAATAAAGAATCCATTCTTTTACAATAATGACCCAGTCCATCCCGGTCCAACAATCATGATGGACCAGGCCATTTAAGATCAAAATGAAAATCGAATTTTCAAAGAAGAAAAAGAAAATATTTTTCAGAAAAGATTATTTTCCAAAAGAATTGTTCTTTAGAAGAAACGTTTTTTAGAAAAAAATATTTTCTAGAAAATATTTTTCAGAAAATATTTTCCATAAGAATAAGATTTTCCAAAAGAAAATAAATTGATCTTTTACATGGACCATTGGAAGAGTACTAAAATACCCTTTTGTGTCAAACCAGGATGTTAGCCGCCGATGATAACCCAATCGATCAGTTAGTCAAAACAACCGTCATAGGAATGCACCCTGTAAAGAAGATCAATTTTGGGAGATTCATGTTGAGGAGTGCTCTTTACTTCCATGAGTTTGAGATAGACTGGAACCTCTTACATGCTATGGCTAAGCAATGGAACCCCTATCTTCACATATTCCATATGGGGTATATGCATTTGTGCCCCACTCACGAGGATTATTGCGGCATCATGAGGATATCCACTTTAGGACCTCTAGTCAGGCCCTCATTGAAGATCGGATATTCTGGTGAACTCGCCACAGGACTAAACATTTCCAAGGAAGAAGCCAAGGTTTTAGTCCATAACGGGAGATTGAATTTAGTACCTTTACTGGGTCCGTATCGTTCCCGCAGTCACCCTATCAATGTAAAACCCGAAACCTAGCGAGCCACTAGAGATTATCGATTATGCCTAGGAATCCTAGCCCAATACATACTGACCTCCAATAGCGATGGCCAAACTATCCCGGAGTCCTTCATAGATATAACCTCTCAACTCTCAAGGAAAGCCAACCCAGTACCTCTCATCCTAGCCGAAACCTTCTCAGGTTTAGATGCCATAAAAATGGTGAGCGGGAAAGCTTCAAGGGAAGTCCCTACTTACTCTATATGTGGTTTTGTGACCGTCTCAAAATCGTAGAGGTTCCTTTAAACCTCAAATATGGGCCAGAACATTTTTCCAAGAGAAACATGTTAGTGCGTCACAACTCAGTCAAAGCCTGGAGCAAATGGTTAGACTCTCGTCTCGCCTGTCATATCGATTTTAGGTGCCCTTGGTGGATGACTGATCCCCCTGTTCTAGGAACCAGAGGATCTTACTATGTCCGTCTGATTGGTTTAGAAGAAACATCTTTTTACCACCCTAATCTGATCCTAAAACAGTACGACATATCTACAAAGTTATCCTTACCTCAGCACAAAGCTTTCTTTTCCCCCGAGCCTTTAACTGAAAAGTTAGTACACCTTATTGAGAAAGCTTGGAACAAGCGCACCTTAGGGTATCTAGAGGGATCAGCAGAATTCAGAGAGTCAGTTGTTAGAACCAAGAGGGTCAAGCCTACAGCAATCCTGATGACCATCAAGACAAAGCCAAGCGTCCATGTAAAAATAGTTCAAATCAAATTTGTTGAAAGATGTTTTTAATAAGAACATATTGTTTGTCAATCATTTTCAATAAAACTATCTTTCTTTTTGAATAAATATCTCATTTTCAAATACTCATTGTGTGAATGGATTAATTAACAGATTGGTGGACAAACCTCAATAAAATGATTCTTAAAAATGTTATCAAGGGGGTAATACTGAAATTGACTAAATCTACCTTTGATGGGGTCATATAGGATTATCATTGCGTCCAAACTCAAGCGTCCACCTCCTAGTTGGAGTCATAAGTCCAGTCGGTTAGAAAGAACCACAGTACCAAGTCAACAAGCAGAGATGGCTTCAGAATCTGAGCTCACAGAGATCCGTAAGATCTTGGCAGCCTTTGCCAATGATATCAGCAATATAAAAGGCAAAGTGAAAATGTTAGAACAAACCTCGGAATCAACAGGAATTCCCTTAGATGACCCAAAGGCGAAAAAGGTTGAAGAGAAACGTCCACGTGAAGTCTTCGAGCTCGACGGAGACGAAGAGTATGTTGATGAAAATCCGGCGTTATCTAATAGAATGTCTCAATTGGAGTCAACGATGAAGAGTATAAAGGGTATTGATAAAATTACAGCAGGCATTGAAGCTTTGAATCGCATCCCTAGAATCCATTTGTCAGAAAAGTTTGTGATGCCTGAAATGGACAAGTTCAGTGGGACAGGGTGTGCGAAAACACATCTTAAGGTGTATGTTACCAACATGCGCACTATAGGACTCAGCGACGAACAAATGACATTGTTGTTGCAAAGAACTTTATCAGGATCAGCACTACGTTGGTTAATGTCTCAAGATCCAGTTACTGTGGGTACGTGGGAAAACATGTCAAAGGCCTTCTGGCATCAGTATAAGTACAGTACCGAGATTGAGACTTCAATAAGGGATTTGGAAGCAACTAAACAAAAAAATGGGGAGACATTCACTGATTTCATTGGTCGCTGGAGGGCCAAGGCTTTTTAAATGTAGGATAGACCTTCGGAGAAGGAACAAGTAGCAATTATCCTAAAAAACCTTTCTCAAGGATATGCTCAATACCTAGTGGCCCAATACCTCCCTACTTTTGAATCCTTGTTGCAATCCGGGAGCCAACTTGAAGACGCATTGCCTCTGGGATCCTTTCTAACCCCTCAGATAACAAGCCTAAGAAACCATATGTTCCCAAACCCAACATCAACCATACTTACATCGTCAATACCTCAGTTACCCCAGCTCAACCCCCAGCCCGGACTACTAACCAGGTTCACCCAAGTCAACCTCGGACTACGCGTCGGTTCACCAATCTAGGGATGAGTCTCATTGTAGCGCTTCACAAATTGATGAAAAAAAGGCTTCTTACCCCTATCCAACCCCGACCTTTACCTAATCCCTTGCCAATTGGACACAATGCTAACGTGTTCTGCGAGTTCCATCAAAATCCTGGCCATCACATGGATCGTTGTATTACCTTGCGCCATGCCATTCAAAACCTTATTGACAACAAAAAGGTCACCATCCCTAGCCCACCAAATGTCACCACTAGTCCACTACCTGCTTATCAACCTCCACCAACCCTGAACATGGTTTCTCACACCCCATTACCATTCGACCCTATTTCTCTCATCTATCCAATCCAAGTTAAACCGCCCAGTTACCCCCTTGCCGGGATAGCCTTCACTGATGAGGTTTTCACCACAAACTATGAACCATTTGATTTAACCTCGGATGATACCTATTGTTTATCCCCGCCTCGTTACGATAGTCCCGCGTTCACTAGTTACTTGTTGGTCCAAATGAATCTGAAAAATCCTGAACCTTTGACAGCCGAAGATCCATACTTATTGACTGAAGAAGATGAGCCTTTCCCCCTTTCCTGTGATGAAGTTAGACATATGACTCGGGGGGGAAGAGTTTTTAAGCCACAAGAACTCTGTGTTGATAATCCTGCTGCTCTAGCAAGAAAGGAAGGAGAAGATCCCACTAAGGAAAGCATCGAACAAGATAACTCCGTGATCAAACAGTTGAAAAAATCAGGGGCCAATATCTCAGTATGGGGTTTACTCATGGCTTCCACTGCTCATAGGGAGGCTGTTCTCAAAGCACTAAACGTAGCCCAAGTCTCCCTTGATACTTCTCCAGATCAGCTGGCCAGTATAGTAGGGGCAACTTACGTGGAGAATATCCTATCCTTCTCGGACTCGGATCTCCCAAAAGAAGGGGCAAGCCACACTAAGCCGTTGCACATTACAGTTGACTGTAACGGGATGAGGGTACCTTTGGTTTTGATCGATAACGGGAGTGCACTGAACGTTTGCCCGCTGAAAACTGCTACTTGTCTCGGGTTTAAGGCTGAAGATCTCAAACCTACTAATCAGGGTGTTAGAGCCTATAATAACACCAAGAGAGATGTACTGGGAATTTTGCACCTTCGACTGTCCACAGGCATAGCTGAATTTCTTGTGGAATTTCAAGTCATTGACATCCAGTCTTCTTTCAATTTACTGTTAGGGAGACCATGGTTACACCAGATCAAAGCCATCCCTTCTACGCTACACCAGAAGGTCAAGTTTATCAAGGATGGACTAGTAATTACTCTTCATGGAGATGCTGAAATTGTAGGGATCGTGAATAATACTGAGGTTAAGGATGAGCAGTTACTTGAGATTCAACCAGAACAACAGGGAGTAGAACTCAGTGGGTTCGAATTTGAAAAGATATGCTCAGTCCAATGGGATCAAGCCATGAAAGAATATTTTCCAATGGAAAATACCTCTAATTGCTATATGGCTAATATATTCAAGAAAATGAGATTCTTCCCTGGTATGGGCTTAGGTCACAAGCAGCAAGGTATTAAGGAGGCACCAGTGATTAAAGAGGCCATCGGCACATTCGGACTAGGATGTAAACCTACTATGGAAGATTGGGCCCAATACTGGAAGACAAAATGGGATAAGGCCATTGCTAAAAGGCAAAGGCGTACCATAGATCTCATTAAAATGAAGTCCTATCAAAAGACCCTTAATGGTTATTTTGTGAAAGAAGGGGAAGACTTCCGCTACTGTGGGTTCCCAGAGCCGTTCATTGATCACATCACAGGTACTCGTCTGCTGGGATTTGAAATCTTTTTTGGCATGGAATGGCCCGAAAAGGAAGCAAGCATAGAAGTTAAGGAGAAGAAGGTTGAAGACTGGCAACTCGATCTGGACTCCCTCAACATCAATCAGCTGTTCATTGAAGATCATAGTATCTTAGTGTTGTCAGTTGAGAAAGGGATCCTGAATCCTCAGTCTGTAATCAAACCCGATGTTGGGTCTCTATCAAATTATCATGTAATCAGTCCTGTGTTGCATGTCAAGGCTGGGTCTGTCGGTCCCATTAGTCCTGTTCAGTCTGACATGCCAGTCGAGTCCTTTATTTCTGTTGAGTCAAGTAAGTTAGTTGTTTCTGCTGAGTCAAGTGAGGTTGTCAAGTCTGCAATGAGTCCTGTTACCCCATCTCTTTTTAATGAAATGAAAGAAATTTTTGATTACCGCGAGCACAATAATAATTTAACTAATAATCTGGCTTCGAAGGGAAAATCTTCTGACGAGGAACCTCCCCCTGAAATAATCAAATTATTTGAACAAGAAGAGGAACGTCGGGCTCAACCTCTAATAGAGGAAGTAGAGGTTATCAACCTCGGAACAAAAGAAAGTCCTCAAGAAATTCGGATAGGGGTCACTTTATCTCCCGACGAACGCAAAGGGATAGTAGACTTGCTCAGAAAGTTCAAAGACGTGTTCGCGTGGTCTTACGAGGATATGCCAGGGGTAAGCACAGATATTGTCCAACATCGGATTCCGTTATATCCTGATGCTCGACCAATCAAACAGAAACTTCGACGTATGAAGCTGGAATGGACTTTGAAAATCAAAGAAGAAGTTACGAAGCAGATTAACGCTGGATTTTTGGAAGTAGTAGAATACCCTGAATGGATTGCCAATGTCGTCCCGGTGCCGAAAAAGGATGGAAAAGTTAGAATGTGTGTGGATTTTAGAGACCTAAACAAAGCAAGCCCAAAGGATAGTTTCCCTTTACCACACATAGATGTTCTAGTAGACAGTACAGCAGGATACGCGTTGTTGTCCTTCATGGATGAATTTTCAGGGTACAATCAGATAAAAATGGATCCTCGAGATATGAAAAAAACTTCATTCATCACACAGTAAGGGACCTTCTGCTACAAGGTCATGCCTTTTGGTTTGAAGAACGCTGGAGCTACCTATCAAAGAGCAGCCACAACTTTACTACATGACATGATACACAAAGAGGTCGAAGTCTATGTAGATGATATGATAGTCAAATCCAAAGAACGACTAGGGCATGTTACAACGTTAGAAAAAATTTCTCACAAGGATTCAAAAGTACCAACTCCGCCTTAACCCACAGAAATGTGTATTTAGAGTAACGTCTGGAAAGTTATTAGGGTTTGTAGTTAGTTAGAGAAGGATCGAAGTAGACCCTGTAAAGATTAAAGCTATCCAAGAGATGCCACCGCCCGAGACTGAAAAGCAGATTCAAGGTTTTCCGGGCAGAATCCAGTATGTTAGCAGGTTCATCGCTCAACTCACCAACGTCTGCGAACCTATTTTCAAGCTTGTAAAAAAGAATGAACCAACAGTTTGGAATGAGCAATGTCAAAAGGCTTTCGACCAAGTCAAGGATTATCTCTTAAACCCGCATATTTTGGTTCCACCCACACTGGGCGAACCACTTCTTCTTTATCTGTTAGTCACAGAAGAAGCTATGGGATGCATGCTTGCACAGTATGACAAAGATACTCGTAAAGAAAGGGCCATCTACTACATCAGCAAGAAGATGTTAGAGTATGAACGAAAATATTCGGCTCTCGAAAAAACTTGCTTAGCATTGGCATGGGCTACTCAGAGACTTCGGCATTATATGCTATCTCATTCAATTATCCTATTATCTCGGATGGATCCTCTCAAGTATCTTTTTGAGAAATCGGCGTTGACAGGGAGAACCGCGCGATGGTTGTTGTTGCTATCAGAGTTTGACATCACGCATGTTACGTAGAAATCCATCAAAGGAAGAGCTGTAGCAGAGTACTTGGCAGATCACCCTGTAGTAGAAGGAATAAGGCCCATCGATCAATACTCTGATGAGAACATCTTGCACGTTAAAGAAGAACCGCAGACCAAACATGGCAGTTGTACTTTGATGGAGCCGCCAATCGAAATGGGTATGGAATAGGGGCAGTCCTGTTTTCTCCGGAAGGATGCCACATTCCTATTGCTATTAAATTAGCCTTTTCGAACACTAATAACACGGCTGAATACGAGGCATGCATCGCGGGGCTCGAAGCTGCTTTGAACTTAGGCATTACAAAAATTGAGGTTTTTGGGGATTCAGCCTTGGTCATACATCAGTCGTTGGAAGAATGGAAGACTAGGGATGAAAAGTTGAAATCTTACCATGAGTATTTGTTAAACTTAGTCAGTAAGTTTAAGGCTATCCTATTCCAGCACTTGTCAAGGGAGGATAACAGGTTTGCTGACTCTTTAGTAACTTTATCTTCAATGATCCATTTGCTCCTGGCATGGAATTGAGACCGATCACTGTTGAAGTTAAAGACAGACCCGCATACTGCCATCAGATCAACATTGCTGCTCGACTACCCGATGGAAAGCCATGGTACACAGATATAAAGAGAGTGTTGAAAAAATAAGAATTCCCGGAAGAAGCATCGAGGAAGGAACGACAGACCTTACTAAGATTAGCATCTCAATTTATCCTGTGCGCAGGAAGCTTATACAAAAGGTCTTATGATGGGATTCACTTGTCGTGTGTTGATGAAGATCAAGCTGAACAGATAATGATTGAACTACATTCAGGAGAATGTGGCCCTCACATGAGTGGGAAAATGTTAGCTAAGAAAATTATGAGACAAGGATACTACTGGCCCATGATGAAAACAGATTGTCATCATATGGTCAAAACCTGTCATAAGTGCCAAATACATGCGAACCTTATACATGTTCCACCATCTCAATTAGTGGGTTTGACTTAACCATGGCCATTCTCAGTCTGGGGAATTGACATTATTGGTAAAATATCGCCTAAGGCATCAAACGGGCACGAATACATTCTAGTTGCCATCGATTATTTTACCAAATGGGTCGAAGTTGCCTCTTATGCTGTCCTTACTGCGTCTCGAGTTGCAAAGTTTATTCAAACGAACATCATAAGTCGATACGGAGTACCTTCGGAGCTGATCTCTGATAACGGGTCGCACTTCAAAGCTGAGGTTATCAAATTGTGTTCAAAGTTCAAAATCTCACACCATAAATCATCTCCTTACTGACTTCAGACTAACGGAGCAGTCGAAGTAGCTAATAAGAATATTAAGACTATCCTTAGAAAAATGTGTCAATCACATCGAGATTGGTCAGAAAAACTGCCATTTGCATTATGGGCATATTGAACCTCAATTCGATCCTCCACTGGAGCTACTCCCTACTCCTTAGTGTATGGCATGGAAGCAGTCTTACTAGTTGAAATGGAAATTCCATCTCTCAGGGTTTTGTTAGAAAGTCAGTTGTCAGAAGCAGATTGGGTTCGCCAACGGTATGAAGAATTGAATTTGATCGAAGAAAAATGACTAAGAGCATTGTACCACGTGCAAGCTTATCAAAGAAGAGTCGCCCGTGCGTTTGACAAGAAAATCAAGGCCCGTCACTTACAAGTCGGGGATTTAGTACTCAAAGAGAACAGGACACCTATTTTTGATCCTAGGGGGAAGTTCAAACCAAATTGGGGAGGTCCGTTCATCGTCAAAGAAATATTACCAGGAAAAGCTGTCAGACTTCAAGATCATGATGGAATCGAATTATTAGAACCAACCAACCTTGACCAAGTCAAACGGTACTACATTTAAGGAGGCCATCTATGGCTGGATCAATTTTCCTGCTACCCAGTTCATTATCTCCTTTCTCAGCCCTTTGCAGCCTTTTCAAAAAAATATATATATATATTGTGCCTTTTATTTCTTAGCCTGATCACCTAACCCAGGGGAGGGAAGGTTTGAACTACGTTTTGGTTTAATCCCAAAATTCCGAGGTATGTAGGCAACCTGAGAAGTTACTTCAGGCCCGACCACATCAAAATAAAAAATATATATAGATTCTCCGACAAAGAAAAATCTAAAAAGAAATAATTCAAAAGAAAAAAATTGTAAAAGTGGGAAAGAAAATTCAAGAAAAAAGAAAATAATTTAAAAGGAAATGTCACACAAGGGGCATTTGGATTTTTGAGCCTCAAAATCCCTTTCTTTTTATACCCAGTCCTAAGCCTACCTATGAAAGTCCTCCTAAGTACCGTGCGAAAAGTCAAGGAAGATAGCAAAGCATGATCAGACAGTAACTCTAGAAGTTCAGAGGAGAAAAAGAAGATAAAAAAATGATGAAGCTTGCTAAGTTGAAAACCCGAAAAGGGCGACTTAGGCAAAAATTAAGGCAATCTCGCAAGGTTGAAAATCTGAAAGGACAACTTTAACAACAATCAGAGCAAAGAAAAAAAGAGAATCGCTAGATCGAAAACCTGAAAAGGCGATCTAGACAAAAGCTAGAGCAAGCTCGCTAGATTGAAAGCCTGAAAAGGCGATCTAGGCAAAAGTTAGAGTAACAAAGAAAAACAGAAGAAAATCCCAAGCTGAGAACGGTCTGAGCTGAAACATCAGAAGTCCGAATAATCAAGTTCAATACTTAATTTAAACCAGGCATAGACTCAGAAGCCACAAGTATCTTGTTTACGATCGATCTGAAAATGTTTACTTCCCCGAGTGAACCAATGGAGAAAAGGGTGAATTCTATGATGAGTCCCAAAAGGAAATATTTTGTTCTCTTGAGCCTGACTCAAAATCTTTAATAAAATTAATCAAAATTAAAAGTTGAATCTTTATTGCGCTTGTGGTAATCAAATATTTCAAACCTTCATACAAGGGGCATTTTCTTTCTTGTAACTTTTCCCCCTTATACTAGGGGCATTTTTTTTAATTTTTGCATGATGTGTTCAATTATCTTCAATGCCATGTACATTGTCAAACTAGGGGCATTTTGTCTTCGAGCAATGTTAATCCTAAAAAATAATAGAAACCCCAAACTTAAGGTTACCCTCTTGATAATAGTTTTTTTCGAAAAACTTTTTGATAAATCCTTGAGGTTCAAACAAAAGCATTTTGGATTTCACATAGGAAATATGGCATTCTTTCGTTCTCCAGATTCTTTTCCAGATCCAATCATTCTTGGAATCGATCATTTCTCTTCTAGATTCATTATCTTCCAGATTTATTCATTCTCCGATTCGTTCTAATCAGTTTTCTCCAAATTCATTCATTATTTCCTAAAATTCATTCATTCCTCTGCTAGTTTTGCTCAGTTACTGCCAAGGGTTATCTTGAATTTCGCTCAGATGCCACCGAGGGTTTTCTCGGAACTATGCTCAGATGCCGCCGAGGTTTTTCTCGGAATTATGCTCAGATGCCGCCGAGGGTTTTCTCGGAACTATGCTCAGATGCCGCCGAGGGTTTTCTCGAAACTATGCTCAGTTACCGCCGAGGGTTTTCTCGAAACTATGCTCAATTACCGTCGAGGGTTTTCTCGGAACTATGCTCAGATGCCGCCGAGGGTTTTCTCGAAACTATGCTCAGTTACCATCAAGGGTTTTCTCGGAACTATGCTCAGATGCTGCCAAGGGTTTTCTTGGAATTATGCTCAGATGCCGCCAAGGATTTTCTTGGAATTATGCTCAGATGCCGCCGAGGGCTTTCTCGGAACTATGCTCAGATGCCGCCAAGGGTGTTCTTGGAATTATGCTCAGATGCCGCCGAGGGTTTTCTCGGAACTATGCCCAGATGCCGCCAAGGGTTTTCATGGAATTATGCTCAGATGCCGCCAAGGGTTTTCTCGGAACTATGCCCAAATGCCGCCAAGGGTTTTCTTGGAACTACGCTCAGTTTCCGCCGAGGGTATTCTCGGAATTATGCTCAGTTACCGCCGAGGGTTTTCTCGGAATTTTGCTCAGTTTACGCTCAGTTTATATTCAAATTATGCTCAGTTTATACTCAGATTATGCTCAAATTATGCTCAGATTTTAAATCACACACTTGCACAGTTGTCACATTAGTCAAGGAGAATTTTCTAAAATTCAAGGATCTGACACCGTCAGTGAGAGTTTGCGCTCAAGGACTTGACAACCTTTTTAATTCGGGGAGAGTTTACGCTCAAGGATCCGAACACCTCGACGAATTGCTAAATCAGGCTGTAAAATGAACTGTCACTAGCTTTGGCAATCAGATATCGCACTATCTACCAAAATAGATTTGCTATCTAGTTTGCTTCAACCCTCTGCCAAAGAGGGGCATCTGTAGACACCTCATTTTTGCACTCGCCTGATTAATCAACTCGTCAACCCGATAGCAATGATTCCCAATGATGGATGTGTATTCCATTACTTTATTTTGTTACCAGAAATGTTTCAGAAATCCGGATAAGGTATCTCGAACTAACAAAACCTTAGAAACCACGCTACACTAAGAAAATATGACCCTAGAAACATAGAAATCATAACAACCCTAGAGCCTACGTTACGCTTAGGAAAACCCATTCAAACATAGAAAATAACAAATCGGGACCAAATAAATCATTTCACCAATTTTAACAGAATTTGATAAAAATTACGAAAATGCCCCTCATAAAGTTCATGATCATTTCACATAAAAAATTTCATAAATGACACAAACAAATATTTCCATTGAATTCCTTACGAAAAATCGATTCTAAAACATCCTAGAACATTAAAAACCAACTTAAAACGTGAAAACCTCTCCGGGGGTAAAACGGTAATTTCACAATTTTCATAATTAAAAAATTCGAAATTAATAAATAAAATATTAAATAATTAAAGTGAAACATTAATGAAATTAATTTAAAATTTTGAACCGAAGAAATCGATCAATCAGGTTTTCAAGTAAAATTGTTGAGGGTTCGTGAGATATTTCTTTAAGGACCCCTCCATTTGAGGATCCAAAGAATTAAAGAAATAATGGAGAAGGGGTACCCAAAAATTTAAAGTAAATCAAGCAAGACTGAAGGCAAGGTATTAAAGTCAATCAAGTGAAACTGAAGTCAAAATTAATGTCAATTAAGCAAGACTGAAGTCAAGATATTAAAAGTCAATCAATTAAGACTAAAGTCAAAACATTAAAAGTCAATCAAATAAGATCAAAAGTCATAATAGAGTTCTGATTAAATAATAACTCAATCTAATAGAGTTCTAACTTAAAAACAATTCTACCTAAAACAATTTTAATTAAAACACAATTCTACCTAAAACAAGTCTAACTAAAACACAACTCTAATTAAAAGAACTCTAATTAAATACTAACTCTATCCAAATCAATCCCTAAAAAAATCTATAAATAGAGGTGCTCACACCCTATTTTCGTATCAAATCATAAACCCTAAGAGAAATAGGTCTAGAAGCCCCCCTAGCCTCCCATAAACCCTAGTTTTGGATCCCCAACTCCTTACCTAACATCCCTCCTTCGATTTTAGCCTCAGAAACGCCTAAAAGCCTTCCAAAAATATCCCAAAATCTGCAACAAACTTGAAGAGTTCAGATCCAAAAATAAGGAGATACCTTACCTCGGAGATCCGAAATCAAATCCGGAGACAGAACGAAGCAAGGGAGTACGGTACAAGGAGCTATTTTTGTCAGATCTGAGGGAATAAAGTTTGCTATCGGAAAGGTATAAAATTTTTTATTATTTATTTTTATCTAGGTTTTTAGCAATGTTATTTACTTGGGAAGTTAGTAGAGACCGGCTTTGGCCGGGCGGGGTTGGTGCCTAACACCTTCCAACCCCGTAACGTGATCCCCGGACTCTTTTCTCTTTCGTAGATTAGTTTACCTTTTTTAGAGTCAGTTTGGTTCCTAGACCTTAACAACTAGGTGGCGACTCCCAAACCTCAAGGGTCAAAAGCGGATCCGCGCTCCCCACGGATCGAGGGCGCTTTCAGAATCCACGCACCCCGCGAATCGAGGACGCTTTCAGTGCTGACTCCACTGGGGACTATTGTGGATCAAACTTGAAATGCCCCAAGTATAGGAGCATTGTTAAATCAACCAAGTTTTTATTGTATTTTATTTTGGTTTATTTGTTTAGTTAGGTTCGCTTGATTGTAGATCATTTGTTTGATTTTTGAGTTTTCTAGTTTGTTTGTTTGCTTTATGATCCAATCAAGGGTCACTTTTGATGATCCTAAATAATTCAAGCTTTCAAAGATTTATAAGAAAATGATGGAATGACGGTGGTTGGGATGAGAAGAATGTCTTTCTTTAAAAAAAAAAACATCACTTAAGCATGGTGCTCCGATAGTGAAAACGTTTTTTTTCTCTATTTCTATATTCTTCTCTATAGGTGTGCTGAAAGGGGTAGTAAAGAGAGACGCTTCTCTCTCTCTCTCTCTTTCTCTCTTTATCAACTCTCGTTAATGGCGATTTCGAGAATTCTATTTTAGATTTTAATAATCTCAACAGTGGCGTCGAAGCATCTCATAAGGTTTACCTACAATTCCAATCTGTAAATCTGGAATTGTTGCTGAATGAAGGTTGGGAAAATAATGTTAAAATATTTTTACAGAACATTCTAGTGAGAATTCAGTCTGGGTATCTATTAATAAAATGTAGATCTCATCGAATAGATAAATTTAGAACCTAAATTCATTCAATTTCGTTTTCGGCAGCCTTGGATATCATCGATGTAAGTTCAAATTAATCTATAAATCTGAAATTATTGCTAAATGAAGGTTGGAACAACAATGTTAAAACGTTTTTACAGAACATTCTAGTGAGAATTAAGTCTGGGCACCTATTAATAAAACGTAGATCTCATCGAGTGAATTAATTTGAAATCTGAATTCATTCAATTTCATTTTCGAAAGCCTTAGATATCATCGATGCAAGTTCGGATTAATCTGTAAATCTGGAATTGTTGCTAAATGAAGGTTGGGACAGCAATGTTAAAATATTTTTACAGAACATTCTAGTGAGAATTAAGTCTGGGCACTACTTAATAAAATGTAGATCTCATCGAGTAAATTAATTTAGAATCTGAATTCACTCAATTTCGTTATTGGGAGCTTTAGATATCATCAATGCAAGTTCGGATTAATCTGTAAATCTGGAATTGTTGCCGAATGAAGATTGGGACAGCAATGTTAAAACATTTTTACAGAATATTCTAGTGAGAATTAAGTCTGGGCACCTATTAATAAAATGTAGATCTCATCGAGTAGATTAATTTAGAACCTAAATTCACTCAATTTCATTATCGGGAGCCTTGGATATCATCGATGCAAGTTCGGATTAATCTGTAAATCTGGAATTATTGCTGAATAAAGGTTGAGACAGCAATGTTAAAACGTTTTTACAGAACATTTTAGTGAGAATTAGGTCTGGGCACATTTAATAAAACGGTCTCATCGAGTAAATTAATTTAGAACCTAAATTCACTCAATTTCGTTATCGAGAGCCTTAGATATTATCAATGCAAGTTCGGATTAATCTGTAAATCTGGAATTGTTGCTGAAAGAAGGTTGGAACAATAATATTAAAATGTTTTTACAGAACATTCTAGTCAGAATTAGGTTTGGGCACCTATTAATAAAACGTAGATCATATCGACTAGATTAATTTAGAACCGGAATTCACTTGATTTCATTATCGGGAACCTTAGATATCATCTATGCAAGTTTGGATTGTATTTTCTTAATTCACAGAAAATCCAAATTTATCTAGTGTTAGCACAGTTAATGTTCCTGATTTATTTTGTGAGAGCGAGCTCATTTGAAACTAGGATCTTTCTCTTTGAGTTTATGTTGGGATGTGTTTCTAATTTTTTTTAGAATTAAAAAAAAAGAGTTCATCTCTCCGTATACCTACAACCGTCATTCTATCATCAATTCAATATTTGTTAGAATCTTGATTTATGTTGGATAACCTAAAGTGATCTTAGATGAACCATAGATAAAAAAAAAAAAAAACAAAATAAAAAACCAAGAAAAAAACAAAAATTTTGTGCATGTTCCAATATTGGATATGATTGATTATTCCTTGTGCTATATTGATTATTCGCTTATCTAAAATGTCATGATCTTGTTTGATATATATATTTTATGTGCATGCCTTGGTCTTAATTTTTGATGCTATGGGATATCCATATTTATAGTTTGATATTGCCCACAGACCCATTTATTTGAAAAAATGCCCCGAGCACACCCTACCCTGTATTGCGCACACCACAAACACGTTTATTATTTTGCACGCGCATGTCCCAATATAGTCAACGTGGCACTAGTGCGTGGCCTGGTCTTTTCTGAGATACGACGTCATTCATGAAAACTACAACTCTAGCCACGTACCATAGAGTATATCAAACTGGGGCATCAGTACTATCTGATTAGGTGACTTTGAAAAGGTTTATCGATGCACCCGGGCTGGAACGACCTGAGCCTTTGACCTATTGTAAGCCACACAGTCACATGTCCCAATTTCCAACATAGTACTAGTACGTGGTCGATCTCCTCGTCAGATGCTAAACCATGTATGAAAGCTACAACCCTAAACTCGTACCTATACGGTATATCAAAGGTAATCCAAGTTCACCAATTGCACTTCTTCGTCAAAATCAGTGGCTAAGCAAGATCCTGTCCCGCTGTACCCTACTGTACGAGGGGGATAGACTACGTCTATTCTAGACGAGAGGTATTTAAGAGGGCCCTTGCTAAGCATTATGCGCCACCTCTCAACTGGAGACAACTGATTGTTTTTTACTTCAGAGAAATGGGTTGGAGTCTTAGATTATCACCTATACGGTATATCAAACCAAATCATCACATACCGTCTGATTGACTACGCTCGAGAGATATATAGGTACACTTTGGAAAGAGTGGCCAGATAAATTGCATTGCACGTAGTAAACTTAGAGTCTAGAAGCATTCCTATAGGTCACGACCTGAACTGACTATGGGTGCTCCCAGGTTGCTCTGTTTAATCCAACCAACAGGTAAATGGGTGGATTGATCCAGACTGTTCAAACTAAACCCACTATATCGGTTCGACGCAATCGGTGAAATGTACTGATCAATTATAACCAATTAAACCAGTTGACCCAATTGATAAATAGATCAAACTAATCAATACCAAATCAATTTGACTAATTGGTTTCACTTTTAAAGATCTAGACCACTTTATATAAAAATATTCGATCTTAAGATCAAATTAATTTGTCTGATCAAAGGTTCAATCCCAATCAGGGTTAGACTTACGTCGAACTTTTCTCACTTTCTTGATCACTATAGACTTATAATGCATTTAGATTTGATATTTTCTACTGGACTTGGGCTAATCTATATTGAAACTTTAATCATGTGGTTAAGAGTCAAACCTTTAGAATCAGCGGTTAACCTTGGTTTACTTCCAATCGGGTAATAATTGCTTCTAAACGTTCTAAACCACCATCTGTACCATTTTGGGTTCGTAAAAAAAGTCATCTTTTCAGAGTATCATTATCAAGTCCAAGTAGTAAGCCTTCACCACAAAAAGAAACAAGTACAATGGATAAAGCAACGCTCCGCAGATTTTGAAATCTTTTCAAGCAAAAATTATCACTTCTATCCAGACACAAATTTAAGCCCTAAAAACTAAAAAGGAAAAAGATAAAGAACCTCAGGATGTGTTTGATCTCGTTGAAAACCAAGAAGATAATGAATTACTTGTCGACCATATCTTAGCTCATCGAATAACTTAGGTTGAAACTGGTTTGAAAAATATCAAAGACCCCGACGATCTTGCTTTTGGATTAGGGGCAATGACATTATTTCCCATGGTCCGTCTGCTTGAGAAGTTCACAATGCCAGACATGGAGAAGTTTGACGAGATTAGAAGCCCTAGGACTCACTTGAAAGTATATATTGGCATAGTGCAATTTCAGAGTCTGAGTGAAGAATAGATGGCTCAACTTATTCAAAGAACCCTTACAAGTCCTGCCCTACGCTGGTTAATGTCATTGGACTCATCTCGGGTAAGAACATGGCATGAATTGATGAAGGAGTTTATTGGTCGGTATTCATTCAACACAGATATTGAACTCACAAGAAGAGACCTAGAAACTACTAAACAGAAGTCCGGGGAAACTTTCACTGAGTTCATTACTCGATGGAGAGTTAAAGCCGCTTAATTGTGGGATCGATCTCAAGAGAAGGAACAAGTCAAGATCATCCTCAGGAATCTCACTCCAAATTATGCCAAGTACTTGATGTCTCAGTACCTTCCCACTTTTCAATCCCTCATTGAGGCTAAAAATCAAGTTTAGGATGCCTACTCTTTGGGACTTTTTAGTAACTCGTCTGAGTCAAAATCCAAACATTTCAAACCTAATGTCAATTCCTTACAAGTGGCCAACACCTCTTTCGTACTATCTCCTCAAGCTACTCAGCCCTCACAAGCCAAGCATAGGAAACAATTTACCAATCTTGGAATGTTCCTTAATGTTGCTTATCAAAAATTGATGAAAAGGGGATTGCTGACACCTTTACAACATAAGCCTTTGCCTAATCCTCTTCCTTCAAACATGGATAATGGGCAATTATGTGAATTCCATCAAATGCCTGGTCATGTTCTTGACAGGTATATTAATCTCTGTCATGCTATCCAAGACTTGATTGAACAAGGAAATGTCACCATACTCGCTCCTACCGCACCCAATGTTAAAACTAATCATTTACCTACCTTTGAAAATCAACCTCCCCCTACTTTGAACCTAATATACCTATTCAAATCCGAGCCGATTGACCCAATTTCCTTCATTTATTCAGTCGGTTCTAACCGTTTACCTCCATCATGCCAAGATGAGCATATCTACCCCAAGGTAGTACTAGAACTAAAAAATAGAGAGATTATTGAAGCAACGGGTTGTCCAGTATATAACAGGCTTGAATTCGAATATGAAGAGATAGTGAAAGCAAGCAAATTTAAGTCATCCATCGAAGATAACCAAAGTGGCATAGACCCTAGATATCTATCCCTCTATTCAGAATAATGTTGTCTTTTTAAATCTTCTTAGTTTTTTTTAACTTCAGTTGCGTCAATCTTTGAGTTCAGTTAGTCATCTTTAATTTTGACCTTTAGGCAGGTTTGTCAATCTATGTTCTTTTTTAGTCTAATAAATAAAGAAACTTTTGATTATCATGCGTGTAATAATGATTTGAGCATAATATCTAACATGAGGATTGACTTAGAGCTCACTAATCAAACTTAATAAATATTGAAATTAAAGAATACACTCAAGAAGTACAAATTGGTGATACATTATCCTCAGGGGAACATGAAAGAATAATAAATTTACTTAAGAAATTCAACAATGTTCCTGCATGGTCTCATCAGAATAAATTGCACCAAAACAAATCAAGACATAAAGTCGAGGGTGAACTTCAAAGTTGAAGTTTATCGATCAAGAATGATGTAGATGAAACCATCGACAAAGGTGCTTAGATCCGCAAGAAAGGATCCATCATGTTTTTCACTCGAGAGAGAAAAGTTCTCATTCGTAAAAGAATATGAGATTTTCTTCGAAGTTTGAAAAGGGTTGAACAAGTCAATGTCAAATACAAAGAACTCAATCACACTCAATTTCGTAGAAGAAGACTGAAGATTTTTTTCTTTTTAAAAGAACACTTTACTTGACAGAGCAATCCAGATACCGAGTTCCTGAAACTTGGACCAAGTCAAGTAGCAATACACTCAAGGAGGCCTTCTTTGGTCAAGTCATTTCCCTGTCTTACCAAAAAAAGAGAACTTTCTTTAGCCCCTCGCAGCCTCTAAAAAAATTAAATAGTATATTTCTTTCTAAACCACACCAACCAACCATGGGAGGGAAGTCTAAGTATGAACTATGTTTTGACCTGATCCCAAAAGAAAAAAAAGAAATATTTGGGGTACGTAGGCAACCTGAGAAATTACTTCAGGCCCGGTCATACAAAAAAAATTATTCTCTTAAAGAAAAGTGTCATCCAAAAGGAAAATCCCCTATTAAAAGGTTCAAAAGAAAAGAATGTCAAACAAGGGGCATTAGAAAAAATTGACAGAAAATAAAAGAATGTCAAACTAAGGGTATTAGAAAACAAATCAAAATAATTGACAAAAAAAAGAGAATATCAAACTAGGGGCATTTGGGAAGTTGAGCCTTATATCTTTTCTTTATAAATCATATCCTAAGCCCACCTTTTAAGTCCTCCTGAATGCTAATTAACTCGATTAAGGTAAAGGAAACTAAAAAGTTGTCGAGTTGGTTATTCAAGAACATCAAGAAATAAGGAAGCCCGCTAAGTCAAAAATTCAAAAGGACGACTTTGACAAAAGTTAGGGCATAACCATAAAAAAGGCTTGCCAGGTTGAAAACCTAAAAGGGAGGCAAAAATTAAGACATCATTAGAAAAAGAAAAAAAAAGCCCGTTAGATTGAAAACTTGAAGAGGGGATCTAGGAAAAATTAGGACATAATGAAATGGAAGGAAAGGTCTCATCAAGAAGAAAAATTCAGGAGGAAACTTGTGCAAAAATTAGAAAATCCAGAATCATTCAAGCTACAACATTCGTTTTTCAGCCAAAAGCTCACATCCGACGAAGACAATGTTGAAGTCAAAAAAATCAGAAGTCATTTTGAACATTGTAATATCTTCAAGAGTATGTTTATTTGTTCAAGTGTTCGCTAATGGAAGATATAGAATCATCAACCACTTTGAAGAAAAGATCTTCTATTCTAATATTTATCAAGATTTTTTAAGTCCAGCTCAAGGATTTTTCAAAAGAAATTCGAAAGAAAATGATCAATCCCTTATTGGACATATGATAATCTTAAGAGTATTAAATTTAAGGAAATATCAGTTCTTCTATCTGTCATACATCAAAGTCCATATTTTTCAAGCATAATCCATTCCATCAGTCTCATACTCAAGTTCCAGTTAAAGCCAACCTTGAAATTAGGGGCATTTTTTAAAGTCACTTAATTTCAAAGTTTTTTTCTTAATCACATGATAAAAAGGAAAATCTTACTTAAAAGTCTGATGAAGTCCAATGATAATATGAATCCAGATGCATGGTAAGCCAATAAAGGTCCGATCTCACGAACTTTGAGCTCGATAATACCAAGTCTTTAATTAATCCAAGCCTAAGAAACATGGCATAGTAAGTTCAAGTCCGAGAAACGAGACTCCAACTTTTTTTGAATCATAGAATGAATTAACATGATTGTTTATGTTCCTATAAACCTTAGCCCGAGAAGCGTGGCTTAGTAAGTTCTAGTCCAAAAAATGAGACTCCAACTTTTTTGAATCATATAATGAATTATAGGATTGTTTAAGTTCCTATAAATCTAAGCCCGAGAAACGTGACTTAGTAAGTTCAAGTCCAAGAAACAAGACTTTAATTTTTTTTTAATCATAGAATGAATTAACAGGATTGTTTAAGTTCCTGTAAACCTTATCCCGATAAACGTGGCTTAGTAAGTTCGAGTCCGAGAAACGAGACTCCAACTTTTTTTGAATCATAGAATGAATTAACATGATTATTTAAGTTCCTATAAATCTTAACCCGAGAAACGTGGCTTGGTAAGTTCGAGTCCGAAAAACGAGACTCGAATTTTTTTTGAATCATAGAATGATTAACAGGATTGTTTAAGTTCCAGTAAACCTTAGCCCGAGAAGCATGACTCTAATAAGTTCAAGTCTGAGAAACAAGACTCCAACTTTTTGGAATCAAATAATGAATTAACAGGATTGTTTAAGTTCCTTAGCCTGAGAAACGTGGCTATAATAAGCTCGCGTCTGATAAACGAGACTCAAACTGTTTCGAACGCTAAAAAAGAATTTCAAATCCTAACGAAGTTCCTACAATGTTATGACTCCAATTACCTCATTGTTCAACTTTGCTATGATTGTTTTTGTTGCATAAGCACATTTCAATTTTAAATCATTATTGTCAGTGAGAAAAGATCTCTAGGACCTGACACATTTTTACTCACAAAGCATCACACCATTGCAAAAACATGCATTTTTACATTAGTCAGGGAGAATTTTTTAAAATTCAAGGATCTGACACCGTCAGTGAAAGTTCGTACTTAAGGACCTGACAGTCTTTTAGTTTGGAGAGAGTTTTACCCTTAAGGATCCGAACGTCCCGACGAATTGTTAAATCAGGCTGCAAAATGAACTATTATTAGCTTTAGCATTCAGATATCGCACTATCTACAAAATAGATTTGTTATCTAGTCTGTTTCAACCCTCTGACAAATAGGGGCATACCCCATTTTTATATTCGCTTGATTAATCAACTCGTCAACCAGATTGCGACGGTTCCCAATGATAGATGATTATTCCAATGATATATTTTGTTGCTAGATATGTTTCAGAAATTCGAGTGAGGTATCTCAAATTAACAAAACTATAGAAATCGCGCTACGCTAGGAAAATATAACTCTAAAAACATAGAAATCATCATCTTGCAGACAAAAATAAGCTTTACGATAAAAATCACTAAAAAATGACCAAATTACCAAAATAACATTAATCTCAAAACATCCCTAGAGCCTACATTACGCTTAGGAAAACCCTTTCAAATACATAAAATAACAAATCAAAATCAAATAAATCATTTCACAAATTTTCACAAAATTTGATAAAATTACGAAAATGCCCTTCATAAAATTCACGACTATTTCGCATAAAAAATTTTAAAACCAATATTTCCATTCAATTCTTTATGAAAAATTGATTGCAAAACATTCTGAAACATTAAAAAATGACTTAAAACACAAAAAGTCCTCTTTGAGGGCAAAACGATAATTTTACAATTTTAATAATTAAAAATTCTAAAATTTTTAATTAAAATATTAATTTAAAGTGAAATCCTAATTTAAATTAAAGTCAATTAAGTAAGACTCAAGTCAAAATCCTAAAGTCAAGTCAATCAAATAAGACTCGAGTCAAAAAATCCTAAAGTCAAGTTAATCAAGTAAGACTTAAGTCAAAATCCTAAAATCTAGTCAAGTAAGTAAGACTTAAGTCGAAATCCTAAATTCTAGTCAATCAAGTGAGACTTAAGTCAAAATCCTAATCAATCTAATAAGACCAAAGTCAAAACCCTAATTAAATTCTAATTAAACTCTAAAAATATCTAAAAGAATTCTAATTAAACTCTAAAACTATCTAAAAGAAACCTAATTAAACTCTAAAACTATTTAATAGAATTATAATTAAAGTATAAAATTATCTAATGTAATTCTAATTAAACACTAACTCTATTTAAAAATAATTCTAATTAAGCACTAACTTTATCTAAAAAACACTTAAAAAAATCTATAAATAAGGGTCTCTACAACCTATTTTCGTATCCAAGAGAAAACCCTAGAAAAGTAGGTCAATGAGCCTCTCCAATCTCCCCAAAACCCTAATTTTGAAGTCCTAACTTCTTACCTAAAATCCATACCCCAATTTTAGCTCAAAAAATACATAAAAACCCTTAAAAAACACTCAAAATTTCATAAATAAATCAGAAAAATTCAGATCTACGAAGGAGGTACTTCATCTTGGAGATCTAAAATGAATCCGATGACAAAACGAAGCGAGGAGTGCTGCACGAAGAGCTATTTTATCATATCTAAGAAAACAAAACCGTTGGGTTCGTAAAGGTAAAATTTCTTTTTTTATTATTTAGGTCTTTTTAGCAATGTAGTTTTATTTAAGAAAAGTAGAGACCGGCATTTGCTGGGCGGGGTTGGTGCTTAACACCTTCCAACCCCGTAACATGATCCCCGGACCCGTATTTTTTTCGTAGATTAGTGTTATTTGTCTTTTAGAGTCAAAATTCGATTCCTAGACCGTAATAACTAGGTGGCGACTCCCAAACCTTCAAAAGTCAAAAGTGGATCCGTGCATCCCACGAATGCTTAGAGGGTATCTTAGGAGTATAATAGGGTGAAGAGTTGAAAGAATAGATAATACATGGGTTTTAGGGGTGTAGGGTCTCAAATTTAGAGTTAAAGGGAGGGTAATTGTGTAATAAGTGAAAATGGGTAGTGTTTAAATTCAAATGGTTTGGATCTTACCCAAATCCATTTGGGTAGAATGTTTGGTGAGGTGAAATGATTGATGGTTGATGGAGAGAATAGAGATGAAATGTGTTAGGTGTTTGATTAAGTGGTAGGTTGGTTGACGAGGTGAGGTGTTTAGATTAAGGTAATGGATTGTATAAAAGGTTGATTAGTTGGATTTTGGGAGAATTGAGGGGATGATGACATATGACAAATGTGATGAGAAAGTAAGGTGATGAGGTATGTTGATTGGTGATGGTAGTTGTTTGATTAGATAGAAAGGTATGGGTTAATTTGGTGATGATGATGAGATGTATGGGTTGTGATGTAAGTTGGTGGAAGGTTTTAGGGGAAGGTGATGGGTTAGGGTGTAGAAGATATAGGTTGTGATGTGGGTGATTGATGGTGTTAGAGAATGGTGATAAGTTAGGGTAGGGTAGGGTATGGGTTGAGGTGATTTTTGGAGAGAAATGGGGTGTGAGATAAATTATTTAAATAAAGTTGAGGGGGTTAGGTAATTGGATGAGGGAGGTGAGAGAGGGATGATGACATGTGTCACCTTTTAATGATAAAGTGGTGATTGGTTTGATGTGGATGATAGTTTATAGGTTAGGGTTGTGGGTTGGATAATGAATTGGATATGGATAATGATTCGTGGACTTTGTAGTGTTGGGTTTGGATTTTTAGAGATGGCTTTGAATTTTAGAAATTGGTTAGGGGTTACCTTGGAAATGGTTATGAGGGTTTAGGTTGGTTTTAAATTTTAAGTGACGTGGCATTAAGTTTAGGTTAGAGGGAAGGTGAGAGATTGATTTTGGAGGATTAAGGGTTTATGGGCTTTAGGTGGGCTTAGGGTATTTTCGGATTTGGAAGTCGAGCGGTGGAGGGTAGAGGAAGTGGTAGGTGTCCCAAGTTTCATTTTTTAAATTTTATTCATTTTTTTGAGATTTTTGAAATCATTGGTCTGATCAAAAAATGCCACGTGTTGGCAAATCGGGCTTTTTAGGCCCGTTGGAGAATTTTATTGAAAATTGGATACTTCTGCATACAATAATGGAGCTGTGAAGGTTGGGAAGGTGTAGGATAGATCAAATCCCTTTGGTGGGTCCTCTAAACCAATAGAAGGTCTTAGGGGCTTCGATTCGATCAAAATGTCATTTTTCAATGTTTTGGGCTTTTGAGGCCCATTGACACAAATTGATATTTTTGAGTTTTTTTGATTGCGGAGCGGTGAAGGTGGTGCGCCAAATCTTTGTGATGGATCCATTAGACCATTAATGATTTGGGGCCCGTTAGCAATTTTTGTTGAAAAATCTGTATTTTTAGGCCCTTTTAAGTAAGGGCCCGTTCAAATTGGGGTGTCTACAATAATAAAGTATTAGTTCCTGATTTTGTGGTTGGTCGTTGTTTACCACACTTGCAGGGCCATTTATCCTGTCCAAGCTAGTCGTTTAATGTGACCGTAAATAATGGGTCTTTTTTCAATTTGTCAGAACGTTCGACTACTATAAATTGTTAGTAATCACTGACTAATCATTTTCGTCTATGCCTATTAGGCATTCACATGATTCTCAAATATACAACCTTGTTCGTATATGACCACCTTTACATTACAAGTTCACTAGTAAAAATAGAGAGGAATAAACTCAGATTCTAGTTGTAACTTCACTCTCATATGCGTCTCATACCATGTATGAGTTCGATTGTCCCTACCGTATATCTCATGATAGTATATCATTTCGGATGATATAACAGACTATCCTTTCAGGTATTCACAAGCTCTTTAATAGTTTACAAAATAACTATATATACATATCATTTCTTTTCTTTAAAAATAAATAAGAAATTAACATTACAAAGTTGAGAATGGATATCTAGTTTCCTACCATGCAACTGTGGCCACGCGACCTAAAATAAATAACAGAACAAAAACATAAATTACGCCTCGTGCTACAGAACGTAAATAAACATGCACGTCAACTTGTGACAACAGAAAGTAAATTAACCCTGTATATCCGTTCATCAACCTACACATAACATCACAATGTAAAATGTAGACATCACCCCTCAGGTGTGATTCTTATATTTTTACCATTTCATCCCCTTTTTTCCCTTTTTTCGATTCTTGCACTTTTACGTTTTCAAACACATCATTAATTTTTCTATATTCATTCACTCAAATATTCATTTTTCGATATTAAATCATTTTTCACACTTTGAAAATTTACAAAACTTATATCAAAACGAGGTCCAAACTTTGCATAGAATCCAATTAGCGGAAATTATCCGATAAAATATCCTACCCACGTATAATTTGTTATAAAATACAATTAAACACATCAAATATAAAGGTCCAGGGTGTAACTTTGAACTAACAAAAAGAATTCTATATTTTTTGAAACACAATAATTTTTCGTTAAAATCCTAAATGTAATTTTCATAATCTACAATTACCAATAGAAATTGAGAGTCCCTACCATCTTTATACAACAGAACTAAGCATGTGTACGAAAATCGAGATAATCGATATAGAAATCAAGCAGATCGGACATCGAGGCGGTTAATTTTTGAATCTGTCCCTGTGATTTTGAATATTTCAATGCCGTCATCATTTCTCCCTTTTTCAACAGATGATGATTTTGACTCGAAATAGATGATATACAAGGTTGAATATTGGAAACCCCTGTGTATCCTATGACTGTTTTTTTATGAAATAAGAAGAAAGAAAAGAGAAAAAGAAAAGAAAATTGGTAGGTTTTGTAGAGCTCTAGCGTCCTACCAAACTCTAACACAAATCCCAAGGTCACCTTGAAGTTTGGATATGATTTCCTTTGTTTATGTTAGCATTCTGTATAACTAAAAAAAAATCGATAGGCCAATATCCCACAAATCCTATATCTAACAATGTACCAAAAGTATACAAGATGCGAGAGATGGTTAATTACAAACAACATAGAGTTAGATCAGAGTTGCGCAAAAAGGTAAAAATATATAAGATTACAAAATTTTAACCTCTCACTAACATGGATCTAATTTCTCAACCCAAAAACTATATACACCTCCTGGGATGAACAGGCTCCTAGTGGAAGTAGTCCCAATGCTTACCAGGTAATGGACTCTGGTCGTCGGTATGACCCACCAGATGATCCTCGCTCGATGGCTCTACGACTACCTCTCTCACCGCAGACTCTAAAGTTAAAAAAATAGGAAGTAAAGGATGAATAACAATGGTTATCCAGTAGGTCCACAAACAACTCCTACTAATAACCTCACCTAACGTGATCGAGTAATCATATTGAATCATTTCACTACATGCAAAACTTTACAAATTAAACTATGATTAACTAGCATATAGCTAAGGATGAGCAATTAAACAATTTAAAGGTTCTCATAACATCAGTCATCAATACTCACTATACATTTTCATTCTTATACAAATATAATTGACAACATCAAAATAGTAAACATGTTTTTCAGTTTATAATACAAAATATAACAATAGGTACATATTACAAAATGGTAAAGTAGTGCAATTAGAGAGTTTGTAATCACAACTGGATCACTCCCAATTGAGACATGATGTTACAACATTTTTTTAGCTTTTAGTTCCTGATTTTGTGGCCAGTTGTTGCGTTTACCATATTGGATGATCATTTATCTGGCTCAGGCAAGTCATTTGACATGACCGTAAGCAATGGGTCTCTTTTTGATGTGTCAGAACTTTCGACTACTCTAGATTATAAGTAATTACTGACTAATCATCTTCGTCTTTGCCTCTCAAGTATGCATGTGATTTCTAAAATGTACAACTCCATTTGTATGGTCCATTACAATACAAGTTCACTAGTAAAGATAGAGAAAATTGGACACGGATTCTAGTTGTGATTCCACTTTCATACGCGTCACATACCACGTATGAGCTCGGTTGTCCCTACCGTACATCCTAGAATAGTATACTACTTCAGATGATATGACGTCCTTTCCTCTTAGGCATTTACAGACTCTTTAACAGCTCACAAAATAATCATATATATATATATAGGTCCCATTCAGCAACAAACATTTTGGCAAAACATTTTTCAAAACATGGGTTAGAGGTCTTGGAATGGGCTGATTTTTGGTGAGGATGATCTCTAAGGTGAGGAGATCATCCTCACCAAAAATCTGCCCATTCCAAAACTTCTAGCCCCAGTTTGCAAGTTGAAAAATTGGGGACCGTCCATTTTTTGTAAATCATTTTTGATGGGGTTAGAAGTTTTGGAATGGGCTGATATTTGGTGATGATGATCTCCTCACCGTAGAGATCATCCTCACCAAAGATCAGCCCATTCCAAAACTTCTAACCCATGTTTTGAAAAATGTTTTGCCAAAATGTTTGTTGCTGAACATTTCCTATATATATATATATATATATATATATATATATATATATTTAACAAACGTGTTTTGTCTTACATGGGTTAGAAGTTTTGGAATGGGCTGATTTTTGGTGAGGATGATCTCTATGGTGAGGAGATCATCCTCACAAAAAATCAGCTCATTCCAAAACTTTTAACCCTATCAAAAATGGTTTCCAAAAAATGGACGGTCCACGATTTTTCAACGTGTAAACATGGGGCTAAACATTTCAGAATGGACTGATTTTTGGGGAGGATGATCTTCTAATCATAGAGATCATCCTCACCAAAAATCAGCCCATTCCAAAACTTCTAACCCATGTAGGACAAAAAACATTTGTTAAAGTGTGTGGTAAAACTTAGGGTGCTGAACATTTCCCTATATATATATATATTTTACAGACTTTTTAACAGCTCACAAAATAACTATATATATAGGATCAGGATCCTTATACACATAAAGCTACTCGTAAAGCTACAACGTGTTTTGTCTTATATGGGCAAAAATGTTTGGAATGGGCTATTTTTTGTGAGGATCATCTTTATGGTGAGGAGATCATCCTTGCCAAAAATCAACCTATTATGAAACTTCTAGCCCCATGTTTACAAGTTGAAAATTTTAGACCGTCAAAGTTTTGTAAATCAGTTTTCATGGGGTTAGAAGTTTTGGAATGGGATGAATTTTTGCAAGGATGATCCCATCATCATAGAGATCATCCTCACAAAAAATCAGCCTATTCTGAATCTTTTTAACCATATAAGACAAAAATGTTGTAGCTTTATGAGTAGCTTTATGTGTCTATGGAACCCGACCCATATATGTATATATATATATATAATGTTTCTTTGAAAACACAACAAAAATTAACAATACAAGGTCGAGAATGGATATCCAGTTTCCTATAATGCAACTGTGGCTACATGGTTTAAAATAAATAATAGAACATAATCACAACTCAGCACCTTGCGCTAACAGAATAAACATACAACCAATACCATTATCACTAGATACCCATTCACCAACCTACACATAACACAACAACGTAAAATGTAGACATGACCCCTCAGGTGTGATTCTGGCATTTTACCTTTTCATTAATTTTCTCATTTTTTGGTGTTTTCACTTCTCAACTTTTCAAGTTCAACTTTTCTTTTCAAGCTTTCAAATTCATTTTGGTCATTCAACCGAAAAACTTTCAAATTTTAGTTAAAACGAGATCCCAATAAGTACACGAAGTCAAATTGCTAAAACTGTAAAAGTTAGTAAAAATTCGGCTCAGTGTTGGAAACTCAATTTTTCAAAGTTCTTGAAATTGAAAACAGATTTTTGGAAATGAAAGCCTTGAATACCAGATTCGACACTATGTAATTTTTATTGCCTAATTCAAAGTAATGAAAAATATATCACTTTTGAAAATCTGATGAAAATGTCGAAATTTACGTTTTGTTCTTGAAACCAAAATTTGGATTTTGATCCTTTGAGATTTGGATTTTGAAACCATTCCCATTGTTCAGAAATTGGGGGAGGGGGGGTAAAACATTAATTTTATTAAAGAACTTAATAAAATAAAGGGTTAAAATACACCTACAAGTGAATGGGTGTTCAAGGTAAAAGTAGAGTGCAGTTTATGGAAAAAAAATTCAAGCAGGGTGGCACCGTGCTTTTGGCCAATGGATCACGGTGGGACTATGGTCCTTCCATGGTGGGATTGTCAGCAAGCTGAAACTTCACGAGTTTTTTTATTTTTCATCAATTTTTTTGGATTTTTCACTTTTTCTTCGATTTTACTAACCCACCCACGAATCAATTGTTCAAACCACGATAAAATACATCAAACACAAAAGTTCTAGCATGAATTTGAAATAATTTTTAATATGTGTTTCATAATCAATAATAATGGGGGCTATATGCATGATCAAAATAAGTTGTGACATCATTAATATGATCTATTATAAATTACTAATTTGATTAAAAAAATATGAAAAATAAAAAATTCGAAGTAATAATAAAAAAGAGATGAAAAATATAAATACTTATAAAATAGAATTTAGACCAATTAAATATGAGATTTAGCTATTTTTTACCTTTTAATTAAAGCTATAAAGAAATTTGGAGATTCACGTGTTAAAATTGAAGATCCGTCGTCCAAATCGGAGATTCACGTGGCAAAATCATATATTCGTTGTCAATCGTCCTCCTTTGCTTTGAATTTGATAGACTTGAAAGTTTTTTATTTATTATTTTGCAAACAAAATTAAGAGGAATTGGTATGAATACTTGAGACTTGAGAGATTAAGAGAGAATGTAATGAGCATAATAACAAAAATCGTCGACTTCTTTATAAAGTCGCATTTTAAACGCATTTAAAATATTAGTATTGAAAAATAATAAAGTTTTTACCTTTAAATCATGAAAATATCATTATTTTAAAAAATTAGATTTTCATTTTATCAATAATTTTTACTTTTATTACGGTTTTACTTTAAACTCAATTTTTTTTACTTTCACATATCCACCCTTATTTCTATTTGTAGTTTGGTTTATGTGGAGAGGCAAGAGCATTATGTGGAGAAAATTTAAAACTCTAACTGTACGATTGGCCGAGTGGACTAGCGAACCAAATATGAAGAGGCAACGAAAAAATCTAGTGAGTTCTTCTTCTTCTTTTTTTCAACTTTTAAAAATCCATTGATTCCAAAAAACCATTTTCTTCTTCTTCCCTAAAGAGTTAATAGACTCTAACTACAAGAAAAATGGGTTTAAAAAACCCACTATTATCAATATATAAGGTGTTAAGGGTCATTCAACATGAAGAAACCCATGTTTCTATGCTCTGCATAATCTCTTTTCTATGTAATTTCATGTTTTAGGGACTCAATTTTCAGTATAAAATTATTTTGCTAAATCTTTTAGAGGTTATATAGATTTTTAATTCTTTATTTTTATTTGTTAGGTCTTTTGATTAGATGTGTAGTTGTCTCTATTGTTGAAATTCTATTATTGTTTCTATGAATTAAATATTTCAATACATTATTTTGAATTCTTCTCATTTCAGTAATTTATGGGATTTTCTAAAAATGATTTTAGTATGTTTCTAAATAAATCTGCTATCTGAATTCAGAGAAGTATAAATTTAGGGGTAATTATAAAAGCATCTCACGAATTAATAAGGGCAATCCATTCTATAGCCTAATTGCTTTATCTTATATGGTTTAAAAGTTTTAGAATGAACTGATTTTTTGTGAGGATGATTTCTATGATGAAGAGATCATCCTCACAAAAAATTAGCTCATTACAAAACTTCTAACCTCATCAAAACAAGTTCAAGAACCATAAATTATCCATTTTTTGTAAACTAGTTTTGATGGGGCTAGAAATTTTGGAATGGGATGATTTTTGGTGAGGATGATCTCCTCATCATATAAATCATCCTCACCAAAATTCATCTTATTCCGAAACTTTTAACCAATAAAAGATAAAACAATTCGGCTATGGCTGGGTTGCCTTTATTAATTCGTAGGGTGCTATTATAATTATCCATAATTTAGTCTTGTTTAAACTAATTTTGAATTATTTTGTTAATCTATTTAATTATTATTATGATTTGTGTCTTTTTGCCGAATTTGGATCAATAATTTAGTTATCAATTTACTTTGTTAAATTATGTTTAATTTTATGTATTTACAAGATCAATTGAAACTTGAAAGTATAATTATTATAAAATATCAAGGTTAAAGGACCCAGTTTGAGAGTATTTAGTTGAAGAATGAGAAAAGATTAGATGTAGATTTTATAACGAGTTATTTACCGCAACAATAACTTGTATGAAATTTCATCTATTCAAGACACCTTAGAGGGGTGTAAGGATATGTCCATCTATCCTTGATTCAGTTTCTGATAAGGTGTTACGTTTCATTAGAGAGATGGAATTAAAGAAAAGGAAAAGAGATGATCTTAAGAAGTCAAGTAATCATAGTATCAATTCTAGTAGTGGTTGTTCAATTTATAGTTTTGTTTTTAAGGCTGGGGCACAACCAAAGATATTTTGTTTAATTAAAAAGAAAGAAAGGGATTATATGAATGTGTCAATTGTGAAATGTCTTGCAGCAAATATTTTTTCCTTCCATTTGTTTAGAACCATGGAGTTTCATGAAGTATGTATTACTATTGCAAATCATGGTCCAAGTTACATTCCTCTTAGTAGTAAAACCATTAAAACAAAGATTTTAGCATCTTTTAAGGTTAAACTGAAGAGTATATTATGAAGGTTAAAGACTCATGGATTATTTCATGATGTACGTTGATGTTAGATATGTGGACTGATGGAAGAAAAAGATGGCACATCAATCGATTAGCATCAAGTCCTAAAGGGACAATCTTTTTTAAATATGAGTGTACAATTGTAAGGAAAAAATATGCCAACTATATAACCAACTTCATTTCTTCTGGAATTAAAGAAATCGGTCCAGAAAATGTTGTGCAACTTATATCGAATAATGCTTCAAATTATAGTGCAACAAGATTCTTATTAAGCACTGCAAGGAAGATGACGAGGTTATTTTATAAATTCTAGCATGTGCTAGATTTTATGAGGTCTCATACAAGTAACGGGGAATTAAAAAGGTTGGGGACTACTAGATTTGCAACACAGTGTCTTTATTTGTAATCTATTATTAAAGAAGAGCAATCGTTACATTTTATTAGAGAGCTTTGCCACAAAACAAAATATAGGGAGGTAAAGAATCGGTTGACATTATCTAAGGAGACACATTTTGGAAGACTAAAAAAACAATTATCTATGTTTGAACCTTTAGTTAAGATGCTGAGGATGGTAAATGGCGATGGCTCTACTATGGATTATATATATGAAGGCATGAAAAAAACAAAAGAAGCAATCAAGAAATTCCATAAAGGTAATTTTGATAAATATAAGCTTTATTGGGATATCATCGATAAGAGATGGAATAGAACTCTTTATAATCCTTTACATGCGGTTGCGACTTACTTAAATTCTCAACTATTTTATCAAAAACTTGTTAATTTAAATACTAAAATGAAAGTGGGATTTGAAAAACTAAAAGAAAAAAATGATTCTTGATGGTAATGAAAGAAAGTTTCTTAGTAGAAAAGTAAAACTTTACCACAAAAAGGATCCATCAAAATCTCCAATGATCTAGCGATTGATACTCTTCAGGATTTACTTCCAAGTAAGTTTAAATTTATGCATTAAAGCTTCAATTTTTTTATTAGTTTATTACAAAATTGAGATTTATTTATAATAAAAAAAAAGATAATTAACCATTTGCATTCATTATTTAGGAATTTAGTGGGACATGTGGGGAGTTGACATTTCAATTGTTCAAAGATTGGCAATCAAATTTCATAGTCAACCATGTAGTGGATCTAGATGCGAAAGCACTTAGAGTGAGTTTAAATCTGCACATTTAAAAAAAAAAAGAAATAGATTATAACCAACAAGTTGTATGACTTTGTTTTTATCCAAATGAACATGCATTTTGAGAAAACAAGTGCAATTAAGGAAAAAAGATGATTCGAAACCAATGAAGATTGAGAATATCATAGTATTCTCAGATGAACCAACAAAAGAAGATAATGTAGAGGATGAAGATCATCATTAAGATAATGAAGATGAAGACATCAATACTATGGTATTTGATGATTTTGATCAATCAATGAATCCTAACTTTGATTCATGATTGATGTCTTTTTTTAACACCTAAACTTTTAGATGTTTTGAGGGCCTATGGTTATTTTTTGTGATTGTAGAGATGTACTTTGGAATTTTTGTGGAACTATATTTATTTTTTGTAGATTGAAAGGCTCGTTGGTGTTTACTTGTTTTTTTATCTTGTTTATGAATGAAATTAATTGTGGGATTTGATAAATATTATATGTTGATTTTGGCTGAAACATAAATATCAAATAAGATAAAAGAGTCTTCGTGGTTCGACTTGATGCCTTCCTCCATGGTGATAAATCTATCACGTTTTATATATTGTTATTATATCTCATTGTTATAGGAACTTATATGGAAAACATAAGAGTCCTATCTTAAATAGGAAACTAAGAAGAAAAGAAGTTTCCAGATTTGAGGATCATATCCACACGTTACAGAAGGATCGTATCCATACACGTTAATTGTGGCGCCCCGCTAAATGTTAACACAAAGCCCCATGTCTGATCTCGAGGCATAAGGTGGCACCTCGAAATTTCGGCATGGTCTAATTTGTTTATGTTAACATTCCAAGGTGTTCAACCTGCACCTAATAGACAACATACATAATACTGCATATATACATACAAAATATAATACTAGTGAAAGCCTATATACATCTAATAACGTACAAAAATAGAGTGTGGAAGAAGACGTTTATATACACGATTACATTACATCGATCAGTAGTACTAACTATAACATTTTCTTTTTATACAAATCTAATTGGTCAAATGGAAACATTAAACATGCAATCATTTTATGTATCAAAATAAGGCAACATATACATAATATACAATAGTGGAGTAGTGGAATTAGAGAGTTGGGATTCACGACTGGATCACTCCTCGTTGGGACATGATGTTTCATAATAAAGTAGTAGTTCCTGATTTTGTGGCTGGTCACTGTTTACCACACTTGCGGGACCATTTATCCTGCTTAGGTTGGCCATTTGACATGATCGTAAGTAATAGATCTCTTTTCGATGTGTCAGAACATTCAACTAGTATAGATTGTTAATAATCACTGACTAATCATCTTCGTCTATGCCTATCAGGCGTTGATGTGATTCTCAAATAATCAAACCATTCGTATACTACCATCTTTACATTACAGTTCACTGATAAATATAGAGAGAAATAAACCCGGATTCCAATTGTGACTCTACTCTCATACGCATCCCATACCATGTATGAGCTTGGTGGTCCTACCGTACATCCCAAAATAATACACCACTCCGGATGATATGACGTACTATCCCTTCAGGCATTCACAGACTCTTTAATAGCTCACAAAATAACTACATATGTCACACCCCGAAATTCCAACACGAATCATGAGGATTCATCAATCAGAATCTTGAGGTGTAAGGTGAATATACACACAACCTGATAATCCAACAAGACTAATGATACTAGGAGATAAAGATAAACGCATCAGAAACTATACTAAAATACAACAAATCATAGTAGTGGAACTAAAAATCAAAATCATCATCCAAGGAGATCCTCAACATCCACCATATCTCAAGTACAACTCCCAAAAAAAATAAATACATCATCTCCCACAAATCTGAAAGTAGCACATTGTATCTGAGTCCCTAAAATAATCTTCAAATTGAAGGAGGTTGCAGATCATCGACATAACCTTCTACGGGGACCTCCTCGAATGGCATATCGTAAGCAGGCTCCTCAGAAACTAGATAATCTGAAAGGTGTGGAGGATAGGGTGAGTAATAAGGGGATGTTACTCAACAAGATGAACGTCATTCTAACAACGAGTCATACATGCACGAGTAATCATTTAAACAGTTAAATCATGCAGCTTTTTCATAATGTAGTATACGATAAATGTCTAAGCATACTTAATAATCAGTCATACTGATTCCAATCTATCATTTCTATCGTTTGAAGTAACATATACATTTTTCAAGTGAAAATATCTATCAATATTACAAAAGTAAGAAAAATACGTAATACGAACACGGCGGTGTAGTCACTAAGAGAGCAGAGGATCACGTCAATATAACCGCCTCGGCTATGGTAATTCATTATTCTAGACTTCCAATCCGATGTGGAATCCCATCGTTATAATTTGATTTTGTGGCTTGTCTAGCGTACCACGATTGGATGACCATTTATTAGGCTCAGACTAGCCGTTGACCAAGAACCCAATACTGAGTTCAACTAACGGTGAGGTCGACCGTTTGACGACTACAGACTAAAAGTGATCACTAAGTGCATGTGAACCCCGCCTACCTCTACACTATACAGAGATCGCCTTTACACACAACGTTTTCCAAGAAAGAAGTAGGAGAAACTCCCGAATCTGAGAAGCTGTAATATGCTTTAAGGTATCCCATACTACCAAAGAGCATATGATATCTAATGCTAATCCTATATTGACCCGTCGCTTCCAGATATATAACAACATATCACTCTTTCTAAGTTTTCTACAACTCTTTTCTAGAAAATAAAATAGTTTGTTTGTATACTATATGTACTAGTTGATTTTCATAAAAATACAAGCAAGCTCGGTAGTATCCTCCAGTAGTATCCATCTGTCATTCCATCAATCTATTAACCCATCCATCTATCATGTCTCATGTGGCATGATCACTACATAAAACTGGAGGCATTGTCCCATCATTCAGTCGAGAACCTACGTTCTCTCTATCCATCCATCAATCAATCGGTAAATCAAGCGTCTAACTTCCTACATATCTATCAATGTATCTTTCTTTCTAAAGTTGTTGGAAAATCATAGAACACCAACAAATTCCATTCAATGATTTTGGTTGAGTAGAAAAGTTTGGAAAATGAGATAAAATCATACAACGAGAAAGTTGGAAAAGTTGTCAAAATTTGGCTAAGTATTGAAAAAGGTGATTTTTCAAAGTTGTCGAAATTTAAAATGGGTTTTTGCACATAAAAGCCCTCGACAACATGAGAAAAATCATATAATTTTTATTACTTTATTCGAAGTAAAATTTAAGATATCGCATTTTCAAAATCAGATGAAAACATCGAAATTTATGTTTTGTTCTTAAAAACCAAAAATCGGATTTTGATTATTTGAGTTTTGGATCTTGAAACCATTCCCTTTGTTTAGAAATGGGGGGGGGGTAAAACCTTAATTTCATTAAAAAACTTAAAGTAAATGGAGGACATTTACTTAAATATTTTTAATGAAATGAAGGGTGAGAAATCATGTATAGGCAATGAGGAGGGCACCCCAAAAGACAAGAGTCAGTTTTGATGAACTATTTCTGTCGGTGGCTGAAATTTAGTTCTGTAGGTGGAACCGACAGCTCCTGCCGATAGAATGGAATTAACGGTGGCAGAAACATGTTTCTGTCGGTGGGACCAACAGCACTGAACTACTCGCGAATTCTCGACTTTTCGAACCCTCTTTTGAGTTCCTCTTCCACTCTTCGAATACTTCGATCCACTCATGAAATTAAGGTTAAAAATGGGTAAAAACATGATAAATCTCTATTCCTAACATGAATTTATCAACATTATATTCTATTGAGGATAACATACAACTTGAGGGTAGAAAGGAAGGCATCCTACTTGTATGGCTTTCCACGATTGATTTGGAGGCAAAGAGTGACACAAAGGTCAAGGTTGGTGAGCTTGAATGCAAGATACTTGGGTGGTTACGCTAATCTTAGAGACAATACTCCTACGTGAATGAACCCTCGAGTGGGATGAGTCGAAACCCACTTGTTGATTCTTGGTGAGAGACGAAGAGAACGAAAAAGAAGTTAGGTTCAAAGACCGTGAGCTTGTAGAGCTCGACGTCGCCTTCAACTCCTTCTTTGTTGTCGAGGTCCAACGATCACTCAATGTCGAAGAATCTAGAAAGGAAAAGGGATGGAACCTTGGTCCTCTAAGAGCTAGGGCTTGGGATCATTAAAGAAAAAGAAATGTGAAGAATGAGAAATCTGATTCTCTTTTATTTTAGACTTGAGGGCAAAGTTGGTAATTTCACGTTGTTTCTATCTTCGATGATAACTTGTGTGACGCCCCGCCAAACGCTAACACAAATCCCAATGCCAAATCCCAAGGTACTAGGTGGCACCTCGAAATTTCGGCATGGTCTCCTCTGTTTATGTTAACGTTTCACGGAACTCAAACCTGATAAACCAATTTATGACAAAACCTGTATATAAAAACGTAGATACAGGAAAATAACAGCGGAAGACTAATTACATCTAACATGTAAGTAGATCAGAGTGCGGAAGATCTAATCATATACAGATTTACAAAATACTCTCACTCTAACATAGGCCTAAACTCTCAATCCAAAAACTACATACATCCTGGATGAAACTGGCAATTCTAACGGATGTAGCCTTACTGCTCACCAGGCAATAAACTCTGATCGTCGATCTGACCGACCAGATACTCCTCAAATACTGACTCTACGCCTGCCTCGACAACTGCAAGTGCTGAAACTAAAAAAAATAGGAAGGAAAGGGTGAGTAATGAAAGTTACCCAGCAAGTCCACAGCCAATTCCTACTAATAACCCTTCCTAAGCATGATCGAATAAAGCATACTGAACATTTTAATACATGCAAGGTTTTACAAGATAAAATACGATCAACTGGTACATATAGCCAGGGATGAGCAACTAAACAGTTTTAAAAATTACAGATAGCATCAATCATCCATACTCATCATACATTTTTCATTTTATGCAAATAATATTACCAACATTGAAATAATAGACATGCTTCTCATTTATAATTCGAAATATAACAACAGGTACATAATACAAATGGTGGAGTATTGGAATTAAAGAGTTGGGATTCACGACTGGATCGCTCCCAGTCAGGACATGATATTCCCCAATAACAACGTAGTTCCTGATTTTGTGGCTGGTCGTGTCTACCACGCTTGCGGAACCATTTATCCGGCTCAGGCTGGCCGTTTGACGTGACCGTAAGCAATGGGTCTCTTTTCGATGTGTCAGAACGTTCGACTACTACTAGATTGTTAGTGATCACTTACTAATCATCTTCGTCTGTGCCTATCAGGCGTGCATGTGATTCCCAAATGACACTCCACTCGTATACGACCACCTTTACAAAACACGTTCACTGGTAAAGATAAGAAAGGAATGGACCCGGATTCCAGTTGTGACTCCACTCTCATACGCGTCCCATACCACGTATGAGTTTGGTGGTCCCTACCGTACATCCCAGGATAGTGTACCCCTCCGGATGATGCGACACACTATCCCTTCAGGCATTCACAAACCCTTTAACAGCTCACAAAATAGCTACGTACATATATAATTTTTCATTTAAAACAAAAGAGAAATTAACAGAACAGGGTTGAGAACGGATATCCAGTTCCTACCATGCAACTGTGGCCACGCGGCCTAAAATAAATAACAGTACTCAGCGCAAGCGCTAACATAATCGGAAATAAACATGCAACCCTTTCATTAATAACCTGGATATCCTTTCACCAACCTACACACAACATATAATGTAAAATGCAGACATCACCCCGCGGGTGTGATTCTGACATTTTACCGTTCATTCCCTTTTCCCATTCTTTCAACATTCTCATTTTTCATCCTTTCAAATCAATCATTCATTTTCAATCTTCCCAAGTCATTCTTTTGGTCTTTCCATTGAAAACCACCAAAGTTTATTCAAAAACAAGGTCCCGGCAATGCACGAGACCAAAGCTGTTAAAAATGGTAAAAGCTGGTGAAAATTTGGCTAAGTGTTGGAAACTCAATTTTTCAAAGTTCTCGAAATTAAAAACGGGTTTTTCGAAATGAAAGTCTCGATCATGAGATTCGACACCATATAGTTTTTGTAATCTAATTCAAAGAAACGCGAAAGTTATTTCATTTTGAAAACTTGCCGAAAACGTCGAAAATTACGTTTTGTTCTTGAAACCAAAATTCGGATTTTGATCCTTTGAGATTTGGATCTTAAAACCATTCCCATTGTTCCGAAATGGGGGGTAAAACCTTAATTTCATTAAAGAACTTAAAGTAAATGGAAAGTAAAAATTAAAGAGGACATTTACTTAAATGTTTTTAATGAAATAAAGGGTGAGAAATAGTGTCTAAGGTGTGAAGAGGTCAAGCCAAGAGTCAGAACACTGTTCTGAAGAGAACTGTGTCTGTCGGTGGCTGTCGGCGGCAGAACCAGGATTCTGTCGGTGGAACCGACAGATTGGTCTTCGGCAGATGTCGGTGGGACCGACGGTCCTGCCGACAACATAAAATTTTCTCGCGTTATTTGGTTTCGTCGGTGGCAGAAACCTCATTCTGTCGGTGGGACCGACAGAATGCTTTCGGTAGGTGCCGGTGGCACCGACCCTTCCCACCTACAGCCTGAACCTTACTCGAACCTTCGAGTTTTCGATCCATGTTTCGGATTCTTCTTCCATTCTTCGAATCATTCAACCCACCCACGATTTTGTTATCAAAATTCGATAAAACATAAACAAAACACCTACTTCTACCATGAATTTGAAATCAAACAACAACCTTCTACGATTCAAAAGTAAACAATACGTTTTGTTTCAAAACCCTAAATGCACATTGAGAAATCTAAAGCTACCAATAAGAATTGGAAGTCCCTTACTTGGTTGTGGACGCCAAGGGTACAAGCTAGCACTACAACTCAAGGTTGGATGGCTCAAGAGTCGAGGTTGGGCTGACTTGGATGCGAAACGAGCGAGGGTTTGCAAGGTATCCGACAATGACGTTCTCCTTCGCTTCTACAATGAAGTATAGACCTAGCTCCTAACTCGATGAAGCCCTCGGATGGAATGTGTGGAGGTTTACTCGAGCTACCCGGCTGATTTTTGATGGAGGATGGAGAAAACGAACAAGAATGAACAACCAAAGGTGGTGAAGTTGTAGCTCTCGACGTGGCCGACAACTTTGTCTTCTTCGTCGAGGTTCAACTCGGCTTCGTTCGGGCTAGAACTTGAAGGGAATGGGTTGAAACCCTTGGATTGAAAATGGCTGTCGTTTGGGTTTCTTAGAGAAGAAGAGAAATGAAATGAAATAAAAGAAATAAGATTTCTTTTATAATAAAGCTGAGGGGCATACTTGTAATTTCCCCCTTATTTCTAACTTCGTTCGTAACTTAACCATTCGGACTCGGAAATTGACAAGTGAATATACCATTTCGACTAATTTTTCGATTCTGATCTAATGGTGTCATCAAATCTTTTCGATTCTCGCTCTAACGAAATTCTACTGTTTTGGGTCCCACTTAACACGAAATTCGAGGATTCTATAACTTCTCTATCCGAATTCGAATTCGGACTTGCTTACAGGCTAATGTATATATTTCGATCCTTTTGAATCTAATGGCGAAGTCGATTTTCCTCAAAATTAATCATAGCAATATTCGAGTATTTTACTCTAAATCTCTCCTTCGACATTTTCTTCCAAATCTCACCATTTAATTTCCTCGAGATATGAGTTGAAAATCTGGGGTGTTACAACTTGCCTGCCCGTACTCGGAATTTGGCGAATGATTACTCCATTCCTTCTAACAAAAAGTCATTATTTTAGCCTGGTCCGACTCGCAAATCGAGGGTTTTGAACCTTTTCTGTTCGAAATTGCATTTGAGCGTGCTTATAGGTTAAAGTATGTTTTGTAACCATTTTGAATGCAATGGTGAGGTTAGATTTCATTAAAAATGATCAGAAAATATCCTAAAGTCTTATCCTAAGTCCCACTTTTAGGATTTTCTCAAACTTCCATTATTTATTTTTCTCGAGATACAAATCAAAAACTCCGGGGTTTAGATTAACACTCCCCCTCAAGTTGAAAAATGAATATCATGAATGCCCAACTTGATTGAAAGGAAGAGAAATTGATCTTTTCCCAATTATTTTGTAAAAATGTCAGCAAGTTGGTGCTTGGTGGGAATATAAGCTATTTGAATAAGCTCGACTTGAAAATTTTTACGAACAAGATGACAATCCAACTCAATGTGTTTGGTCTACATGTGAAAAATAGAATTGGTGGCAATGTGAAATGCAGCTTTATTATCACAAAAAGTTGCATAGGCTGAGTATGTGATATCCCAAGATCTTGTAGTAAAAACTTTAACCATATCAACTCACAAGTAGTTGAAGCGATTGAACAATATCCGACTTTAATAGTAAAATGAGAAACTGTGGATTGTTTCTTACTTTTTTATGAAATTGGACTATTAAAAAGAAAAGTGCAATAGCTAGTTATAGATCTTCTTGTCATAGGATAAGATGCCCAGTCAGAATCACAATAAGCTTTAGTATGAAGACAACTGGTCGAAAATAAAAGAATTCCTTTGCCAGGTGCGGATTTGAGATAATGCAAAACCCGATATACTGCATCAAGATGAGGTTGTCATGGCTCATACATGAATAAACTAAGAACTAAGAAAGAATAGTTAATATTAAGCCGAGTAATGGTGAGATAAATAAGGCAACTAACGAGGCCCTGTATTGAGGTAGACCGGCCTAAAGATCTCCACCATTAGCATTGAGTTTTATATTTTTTTTCCATAGGAAATCCAACAATGTGAGCCCCTAGGAGACCAACATCAGTCAAGATATTCAATGTATATTTACGTTGAAAAAGAAAATTCCTCGTTTGGAACGAAAGACCTCAATACCTAAAAAATATTTCAAGAAACTAAGATCCTTGATTTGAAATTGATGTTGTAAAAAAACTTTTAATGCATTGATGGCCATAATGTTATTGCCTGTCACAATGATGTTATCAACATATACAAGGATAACAGTTATAGAAGAACCAGAAACCAAGGTAAAAAGAGAGTAGTCATCAGTAGATTACTTAAAACCAACATAATAAAGAGCCGAAGAAAATTTTGCAAACCAGTTACGAGAAGCCTATTTAAGCCCATATAAAAGTTTATGAAAATGGCAAAAAACATTCTCTCCCTATCATGAAAAGCAAGGTGGAAGATTCATATAAATTTCTCCATGTAGGAAGGCAATATAAACATCTAACCGATGCAAATGCCATTGTTTAACAGCGGCAATGGCAAACAAGTAACGAATAGCTACTAATTTAGAACCTGGTGTAAAGGTTTTATGATAATCAAGACCCTCAGTTTGAGTATATCCTTTAGCAACGAGATGGACCTTTTAACACCCAACTAAACTATTCGAATGGTATTTGATTTTATACACCCACTTACAATTGACAAGTTATTTACCAGGAGGAAGGCGAGTAAGGGAATATGTATTATTTTGCTCTAGGGCCCGAATTTTAGCTACTATTGCATCTCTTCACTTAGGATGTCATATGGCTTGGGAAAATTTTCTTGGCTCAACCTCAGAAGAAATAGCCATCGTAAAAGCAAAGTGATTAGGTGACAAGGACTAATAAAAAATAAAATTCTGAAACTTCCTTTCTTTTTATGCCCAGTCCTAAGCTTACCCATGAAAGTCCTCCTAAGTACCGTGAGAAAAAGTCAAGGGAGGTAGCAAAGCATGATCAGACAATAACTCTAGAAGTTCAAAAGGGAAGAAAAAGAAGAAATGGGACTTGCTAGGTTGAAAACCCGAAAGGGTGACTTAGGCAAATATTAAGGCAAACTTGCAAAGTTGAAAATTCAAAAAGACAACCTTGACAACAGTCAGAGTGAAAGAAGAAACAAAGAAAAAAACCTATTAAGTTGAAAATCCGAAAGGACAACTTAGGCAAAAATTAAGGCAAGCTCGCAGGGTTGAAAATCCAAAATGATGACTTTGGCAACAATCAGAGTAAAGAAAATTTTGTAAGGTCGCTAGATTGAAAACCTGAAAAGAGAATCTAGACAATAGTTAGAGCAATTAAAAAACAAAAAGAAAATTTCTGTTGAGTTGAAAAGCTAAGAGGGCGGTCCGAGTAGAAACATCAAAATCCAAAGGAAGTTAAAATATGGGTTTAAAATTCATAAGATTTTTTAAAACCTTGATGTTTAAACATAAGCGTTTCTAATCTCATATCTGGTTTTGCCAGAAGAATAGCTTATCACCTTTTCAACCAGAATAGTAGATAAAGCATTCATTTTTTCCCTAATCCATTCATTCTTTCTTAGATTTATTCATTCTTCTCATATTCATTCATTTTGTTTCTCTCTTTTGAGACCCCGCCTAGATTTTTCTCAAATTTTACTCTCAAAAAATAGTTCATTACTTTTGCACCCTGAGTAGGTAAAGTAGGATTCCCAAAAAAATAGTTCGTTACTCTTTCACCCTGAGTAGGTAGAGTCCCCGAGTAGGTATAATAGGACTCTAGAAAAATAATTCATTATTCTTTCACCCTAAGCAGGTAGAGTAGGGCTCCCCAAAAAAATAATTCATTACTCTTTCACCCCAAGTAAGTAAAGTAGGACTCCAAAAAAAAATAGTTCAGTACTCTTCACCCCGAGTAGGTAGAGTAGAACTCCCAAAAAATAATTCATTACTCTTTTACCCCAGGTAGGTAGTGTAGGACTCCCCAAAAAATAGTTCATTACTTTTTCACCTAGGGTAAGTAGAATAAGATATTCAACTTTTTCTCAGTTTATGCTCAGTATGCTTAGATTATGTTTAGATTTTACTTAGTTTTTGTTCGAATTTTACTCAGACCCTCTGAGATTTATCTCAAATTTCAAGTGCACACATTTGTACATTTGTTCTATTAGTCAGAGAGAATTTTCTAAAATTCAAGGATTTGAAGCTGTCAGTGAGAGCTCGTGCTCAATGACCTGACAACTTTTTAATTTGGGGAGAGTTTTACCCTCAAATATCCAAACATCCCAACAAATTGCTAAATGAGACTACAAAATAAACTGTCACTAGCTTTGGCATTCAGATATCGCGTTATCTACTAAAGTAGATTTGCTATTTAGTTTGCTTTAAGCCTTTGTCAAAGAGGGGCATCTGTAAACACCCCATTTTCGCATTTGCCTGATTAATCAACTCGTCAACCTAATTGCGACGATTCCCAATGATGGATGAATATTCCAATATTTTTTGTTGTTACTAAATATGTTTCAGAAATTCAGATAAGATATTTCAAACAAACAAGCTTTAGAAACCACACTACGTTAAGAAAATATGACTCAAAAACATTGAAATCATCATTTTTAGATAAAAAGAAGCTTAACGAGAAAAATCACTAGAAAGTATACAAATTACCAAAATATCCCTAACATCAAAACATCCTTAGAGCCTGCATTACGCTTAGGAAAATCCTTTCAAACATATAGAACAATAAATTAAGATCAAATAAACTATTTCATCAATATTCACAAAATTTGATAAAATTATGAAAATACGTGAAAACACCCTCGATCCGCGGGGTACTCGGATCCTTTTTTTATTTTTGAGGTTTAGGAGTCGTCACGTAGTTATTACGGTCTAGGAACCGAACATTGACTCTAAAAGGCAAATAACACTAATCTAAGAAAGAAAATACGGGTTCGGGGATCACGTTACGGGGTTGGAAGGTATTAGGCACCAACTGCGCCCGGCAAACGCCGATCTCTACTTTTTCCAAATAAAACTACATTTTTAAAAGACCTAAATAAATAATAAAAAAATAAGAATGAAAAATACGTAGATGATCACAATGATAGTTCTTTCAGAACTGACGGAGAGATTCCTTGCTTGTGATTCTTTTCTTCATTTTCGTTACTGGATCCGTTTCGGATCTCTAAGATGAAATATCTTCTCCTTAGATCTAAGTACTTCCTAATTTTTGATGGATTTCTGGGTATTTTTGAAGGATTTCTAGGTATTTTTTGTGCAAAAGTTGGGGTTTGGTGTTAGGTAAGGAGTTAGGACTTCAAAATTAGGGTTTGGGGAAGGCTATGAAGATTTTTTGACCTACTTTTTCTATGATTTATTTTTACCTACGAAAATTGATTGTAGAGTTCCCTATTTATAGATTTTTTTAGGTGCTCTTTAGATATAATTAGTGTTTGATAATGTTTCTTTTAGATAGTCTTAGAGTTAGATTATGTTTCTTTAGATAGTTTTATAGTTTAATTAGGGTTTTAGAGTTTAATTAGAATTCTATTAAGGTTAGGATTTGATTTTGGTCTTATTAGATTAATTAGGGTTTGACTTAAGTCCCACTTGATTTACTAGATTTTAGGATTTTGACTTAAGTCTTACTTGATTAACTTTAATTTTAATTAGGATTTCACTTTACATTAATTAATATTTTAATTATTAATTATTAATTATTAAAATTATAAAATTACAATTTTTCCCTCAGAGATGACTTTTTACGTTTTAAGTCGTTTTTCAATGTTCCAAGATGTTTTGGAATCGATTTTTCATAAGGAATTCAATGGGAATATTGGTTTGTATCATTTATGAAATTTTTTGTGCGAAATGATTATAAATGTTTTGAGGGGCATTTTCATAATTTTGTCGAATTTTGTAAAAATTAACGAAATGGTTTATTTGATTTCGATATGTTATTTTATGTGTTTGAATGGGTTTTCCTAAGCGTAATGTAGGCTTTAAGGATGTTTTGAGGTTAGGGGTATTTTGATAATTTGGTCATTTTTAGCGATTTTTATCATGAAACTTCTTTTTGTCTGAAAAATAAAAATTTCTAGGCTTTTTGGGTTATATTTTCCTAGGGTAGCATGGTTTCTACAATTTTGTTAGTTTGAGATCTTTCATCTGAATTTCTGAAACATATTTAGTAACAGATAAAGCATTGGAATAATCATCTATCATTGGGAATCGTCGCGATCGAGTTGACGAGTTGATTAATCAAGCAAGTGCGAAAATGGGGTGTCTACAATACCCTCATAAGGTCCACAATCATTTCACATCGAAAACTCATAAGTAACAAAAACCAATACTCTCGTTAAATTCCTCATGAAAAACTGATTTCAAAACATTTCAAAATGTCAAAAATCGTCCTCTCAACTCAAAAGTCCTCTTTGAGGGCAAAACAATAATTTTTCAAATCCTAAAAAATCAAAAATCGGAAACTAATAATTAAAATATTAATTAACGTAAAGTGAATTATTAATAAATCAAATTAAAAATTTTAAACAAATAAAACCAATTAATTAAGTCAAAAGGCCAAATTTTAAGTGGTGGCCCATTTATTTAAGTGGGATCCATATAATATTTATTAAAGAACCTTCCACCGAGGGTCCCAAAAAATTAAAAATATAATAAAGAACCCTCCATTAGGAGGTTCTCTAAAAATTAAAAAAAAAAACTTTCTCATTCTACATAAGATTCAAAATCCTAATTAAACAACTTAAAGAAACTTAGTCAAACTGAAAACTTCCAAAAAACTCTATAAAATGGAGCTTTCACAACCTAAATTTGCAAGTCAAGAAAAATCCTAGGAAAGATAAGCCAAAAATTTTCCCAAGTCTTCCCAAAATCTTAAATATGAAGTCCTAAAGATAGGCCAAAAACTTTCCCAAGTCTTCCCAAAATCTTAAATATGAAGTCCTAGGTCCTTATTTAACACCCTAACCCCATTTTTTTACTTGAAAAACACCTAGAAAAAATAGAAAATATTTAGATCTAGTAAGAGAATACCTTATCTCGAAGATCGAAAGGAAATCTAGTGACGAAGACAAAAGCAAGAAGACTCACACTAGAAACGCTCTCTGCCAAATTTGAAGAAATCGACCACCGCAATCACCCAAGTAAAAAATGTATTATTTTATTTTATTTTAATTGTTAGGTCATTTTTTACAATGTAAAACTTTAAAAAAAAGTAGAGACCGGTGTTTGCCGAGCGGGATTAGTGCTTAACACCTTCCAACCCCGTAACTTGATCCCCGAACCCCTTCTTTTCGTAAATCAGTATTTTTTTATCTATTTTGTAACATATTTTGGTTCTTAGCTTAAAATATCAAAAAGTGGATCTGCACAACTCTATTTCGTATACGCTCACCTTTACATTAAAGGTTCACTACTAAAGATAGAGACGAATAAATCTAAATTCCAGTTGTTACTCCACTCTCATACGCATCCATACCACGTATGAGTTTGATTGTCCTTACTATACATCCCAGGATAGTATTTCACTCCAAATGATATGATAGACTATCCCTTCAGGTATTCACATGTTTTTTAACATCTAACAAAATAATTACATATATATATATATATATATATATATATATATATATATATATATATATATATATATATCATTTCTTTTCTTTGAAAAAAAAAAGAAATTTTCTTTGAAAACAAATAAGAAATTAACATTACAGAATTGAGAATGGATATCCAATTTCCTACCGTGCAACTGTCGCCATGCCGACCAAAAATAATAACAATACAGAAAAATAAATAAATATGCACGTCACCTCATGATAAAAGAAAGTAAATTGAGCCAGGATTTTCATTCATCAACCTACACATAACATCATAATGTAAAATACAAACATCACCCCTCAGGTGTAATTCTTATATTTTTACCGTTTTATCCCATTTTCTTCTTTTTCGATTTTTGTACTTTTTATTTTTTCAAACACACTATTCATTTTTCAAAATTCATTCACTCAATATGAGTTCATTGAATATTAAATCTTTTTTCAAACTTTGAAATTCATTTTTATAATTTCAATTGAAAATTTATAAAACATATATCAAAACGGGATCCAAGCAGTACACAGAACCCAACTAGTGGAAATAATCCGGTGAAATGTCCTACCCACGTATAATTTGTTATAAAATACAATTAAACACATCAAATATGAAGGTTATAGAGTAAATTTGAAATAACGAAAAAAAATTATATATTTTTTAAATACATCACAAATTTTTGTTAAAATCCTAAATATAATTTTCAAAATCTATGATTACCAATAGAAATTAAGAGTCCATACCAATCTTTGTGTGATAAAATTGAAGTACGTGCGTAGAAATCGAAATGATTGGCGTGAAAATCGAAACGAATCTGATGTCGAGACGACTGATTTTTGAATTAGACCTGGTAGTTTCGAAGATCCTGATGCCATCGTCATGTCTCCTTTCTGTAGTGGATAACGATTTAGGCTTGAAATAGATGAAATCTAAGGTTGAAGGTTCGAAACACCCATGTATCCTACTGTTCGAAATAGGAAAAAAGAGAAGGAAAAAAGAAAACAAAATGGGTGGGTTTTGTAGAGGTTGACGCTGTGGACCTTTTTCCATTTCTTCATCAAAAGTCGACGGCAACTTATTCGTGACGAATCTCAAGTTGAATATTGGAAAAAAAAATTGTTTAAAACTCTCAACTGGTTTTAGATGACTTTAAGGGATGATTAATAGTGAATTTCATTTAAAAATTATTTATATAAGTTGCGGGACGAAATCAGTATTTTACATGTTTTGTTTGACGATAACTTGACCGTCCGACTCCAAAAGTGACGAGTGAATACTTTATTTTATATAATTTTTTGTTTCAGATTTAATGGCATAGTCAAATTTTACAAATTCTATCTTTAACAAAAATTTACTTTTTTAGCCCGATAGGATCCTAAATTGACGTTTTTTCCATTTTTTATGATAATTTGACTTTCTAGGCTCTAAAAATGACGAGTTAATACTCTATTTTCTATAACTTTTTGTTTCAGATCCAATGGTGCCATCGAATTTTTAAAATTCTTTCTTTAGTAAAAATTCATTTTTTTAGCTTGGTTTAACTCGAAAATCGAGAATTTTGTAATTTTTCTGTTCGGACTCGCATTTGAACGTGCTTATAGGCTCAAGTATGTTTTTTGATCATTTTGAATCCAATGGTGAGGTCAGATTTTATTAAAAATGATTAGAACAAAATCATAAAGTTTTACCTAAGTCCCACTTACAATTTTTTTTTAAATTTCATTATTTATTTTCCTCGAGATACAATTCAAAAACTTAGAATTTTACTTTTGATCTTATCCAAAATAGGTAAGACGGTTAATAATAAACTCTTCCAAAAGCTAGGAGTTCTATAACTAACCATTTTTTTCTAATTGAGAATGGGTCATTCTTGGTTTCTTGCATCTCTTCCTTTAACCTAAGGCCCTTCTCCTTTTCTCTTGTATTTTTTATTTTTAGCTTAGGTTTTCTATTAAAATTCTATAATTTTTGTAAGAGAGTGAGAAGAGATTGTAATTATCTTTGTTTAATAAAACACGACTTGTTTTTCTCCATCTACCTTTCTCTATAACTTATTAGAAAGTGGAGAAGCCTAGAGCAAGATTACTTTGTTGTATTTAGTTTATTTACCTCTTAATTTCCTTTAATGTTTATGAGCTCTCTTCAAGGCTTGTCCACTCCTATGGATTAAGACTAGAGATGAACTCTTAAACCTTTTACGTTTAATCTAAATGCTTAATGCTTAATGCTTATATAAAATCAAGATGTGGCATGCTTCATCTAGATATTTGATAGTAAGATATTTACATATTAAATAGTGAAGGGATTCTACTCTAGTGTTCTTTAATTTGATTTTATTTTGCTAAATCTTTCAATCTAAGGACCTAACACCAAACCCTTATGATTGAGTTATCAAAGAGGTTAGGAATTAAATTTAGACTTAATAATTTACTCCAAATGGATATTTTTTTCTCATGGTATTTCTCTTCATAGTTTTAGCTTTATTTTACTCTCTATTGGTTTCATTTCTAGACAGTTTTATTTTCTTTTAGTTACTTCAAAAATACAAAAATAGTTTTATAGTTTTTGTTAGATTCAATCTCATTATGATGTCTTGATTCTACCTCATTTATCTTAGGTTCAATTATTTACTTGCCCCACAAGTCAAGGAAATTTACATTTTATTAACTTTTATGAGAAGGACAACGATAGTTCCATCAATGGTACTATAATGGAAGGCTTTTAAACACCTTTGAGAGTTCCTACTAGCATATATGGTGCATGAATGGTTCGAAACTCAATTATAAAAGAAATTTTGAAATCAATTAGTTGAGATTTAACAATTGGTTAATCTTCGGTATATAATGCTTTCCATTGTAATGTTGGGAGGTTTTTAACTCTAAAAATATCTATGAAGTTACCACGGCTTAGTTGCTAGTTTATTGTATCATTTTTTATGGAAAATACTACAATGATGCCTTGCATCTCTACCTCACTTTTCCTTTGTGCAGAAGTTCTTACACTTGAGGAAATTCTAGTAATTTATTGGTCTCCTATGGAAGTTCATAGTTAAGGGATGTGAGACACGTTTATAGTTAAGCTTAATAACATAAAGGCATAATCAACGTCATAAGGAAAACATGCAAAAGCGAACTGTATCGTAGGTGAGGGCATTAATTCACTAGTATATATATATATATATAGGGGGCGTTTAAGGGACATGTAAAAAACAAACATTTTTCAAAATATGGGTTCGAAGTTTCAAATTGGGCTAATTTTTGTGATGATGATCTTTATGAGAAAACATGCAAAAGCGAACTGTATCGTAGGTGAGGGCATTAATTCACTAGTATATATATATATATATAGGGGGCGTTTAAGGGACATGTAAAAAACAAACATTTTTCAAAATATGGGTTCGAAGTTTCAAATTGGGCTAATTTTTGTGAGGACGATCTTTTCATCATAAAGATCATCATCACAAAAAATCAGCTCAATCTAAAACTTCTGTGGTATACAAATTATTGGTAAAAAAATCGATGGTCTAGAATTAAAAATCACTTTTGATGGGGTTAGAAGGTTAAGATTGGGCTAATTATTTTTGTGAGGATGATCTTCTCATCATAGAGATCATCCTCATAAAAAATCAGCTCAATCTGAAACTTATGACCCGTATTTTGAAAAATGATTATTTTTTACTTATGTCCCTTGAACGCTCCCCAAATATATATATAGATATATATATATATATATATATATAAAACACATCTGAGTTGGAACAGTTGTGTGTGACATAACCATCCAATCAGCTACATTGTTAGTATTTTTTGAGGTGGAAAAATAGGGATTGAGATTTTACCTCTGTACGAATCTCAAGATTTTTACTATATTCTTATATCCCATCCAAGTCTCCCGCTCAATTCTCTCTGTCTCTCTTTTTCTATATATATATATGGATGGCGTTATTACGACCCCTATTACGACTCACATTGCGATACACTGTTTGTCTTATATGGGAAAAAATGTTAGGAATAGGCTGAGTTTTTGTAAAGATGATCTCTGTGATGAGGGGATCACCCTGACAAAAAATCAGCCCATTCCAAAACTTCTAACCCCATCAAAATTGATTTACAAAAATTGGACGGTCTAAAATTTTTCAACTTGTAAACATGGGGCTAGAAGTTTCATAATGAGCTGATTTTTGGCAAGGATGATCTCCTCACCATAGAGATCGTCCTCACAAAAAATCAGCCCATTCCAAATATTTTTGCCCATATAAGACAAAACAGTGTGTCGCAATGTGAGTCGTAATAGGGGTATACGGAACCCGACCCTATATATATATCAAAATTCTCTCTGTCTCTCTTTTTCTATATATATATTTGGTAAGTTTAAAAAATTTTAAATTTTCTCCAACTATAAACAAAGAGTTCCCCTCTCTCTCTCTCTCTCTCTCTCTCTCTCTGTGATGCATCGTCAAACACTAACACAAAATCCTATGTTATATCTCGAGACAGTAGGTGGCGCCTCAAAATTTCAGCATGGTCTCCTCTATTTATGTTAGCTTTCCAAAGCGTTCAACTTGCACCGGATAAATGACATATATTATCCTGCATATATACCTACAAAATACAATACAAATGGAAGCCTATATAAATTTAATAACGTATGATAGATTAAAGTACGGAAGGATAAGCAAAATATAGGATTATATAAACATTTCTCACTCTAACAAAAGTCTTAACGCTCAGTACAAAATCTATAATACTCTTGGACAAATCGACACCACTAGGAGGTATAGACTCAATATTCACCCGGTGACAAACTCTGATTGTCTATCTGACCCACCAGATGATCCTCACTCGTGCTATATACCTGCCTCGCCAAGCTCTAAATTTGAAATTAAAAAAATGGAGAAGAAAATGGTGAGTAATAATGGTTGCCCAGTAGGGAAGCAAACAATTTATGTCAATAACCTCTCCTAACATGAATGAATAAACATATTGAATCATTTTAAAATATACAAAGTTTTACAGAAGAAACTATGATTAACTGGTGCATATAGCCAGGGATAAGCAACTAAAAATTTTAAAACTCTCATTATATCCATCAGCAATACTTACTATAACATTTTCTTTTTATACAAATCTAATTGATCAAATGAAAACATTAAACATGTATTTCATTTTATATATCAAAATAAGGTAACAGATATATAATATACAATGGTGGAGTAGTGGAATTAGAGAATTGGTATTCACAACTGGATCGCTCCCAGTCGGGATATGATGTTTCATAATAAAGTATTAGTTTCTGATTTTGTGGCTGGTCGTTGTTTACCATACTTGCGGGACAATTTATCCAGCTCTGACTGGTCGTTTGATGTAACCATAAGCAATGGATTTTTTTTTCGATATGTCAAAACGTTCTACTACTATAGATTGTTAGTGATCACTGACTAATTATCTTCGTTTATGCCTATCAGGCGTGCATGTGATTCCTAAATATTCAATCCATTCGTATACGACCACATTTACATTACTAGTTCACTAGTAAAGATAGAGGGAAATGAACCTATATTCCAGTTGTGACTCCACTCTCATATGTGTCTCATACCACGTATGAATTTGGTTGTCCCTACCGTACATCCTAGGATAATACACCACTCCAAATGATATGACGCATTATCCCTTCAAGCATTCACAAACTCTTTAACAACTCACAAAATAACTACATATATATATATATATATATATATATATATATATATATATATATATATATATATATTATTTTTATTTCAAAACAAAAAAAAAAATTAACAATAAAAGGTTGAGAATGGATATCTAATTTCCCACCATACAATTATAGTCACTCGACCTAAAATAAATAATAGAACTTGGAGCCTCCGTGCCAATAAAATTTAAATAAACATGTAACCAATCATTATCCCTGTATATCCCTTCACCAACCTACACACAACACACAATGTAAAATACAGACATCACTTTTTGACTGTATTTCCTATCCGCAGTCACGTGTCAGCTCATGAAGCCTGTTATTTGTAACACTACTACCACACCGCTATCTCAGCTGATCACGGACCCAATTTGGCACGTGCACGAGGTGTGACATCCAATCTTTTCAGATGTAAAATGCAGACATCACCCCTCAGATGTGATTCTAACATTTTACCGTTTCATCCCGAAGTACTTTTTCCAATTTTCGTAGTTCTCAATCTTTCAAAAAAAAATATTCATTTTTCTAATATTTATCAATTCAATATGAGTTCACAAAATATTAAAACATTTTTTCAATTATGAAACTCATTTTTTTAATAACATTGAAAAAATAAAAACTTAGATCAAAACGGGATCTGAGCAGTGCATAGGACCCAACTAACGGAAATAACTCGGTGAAATATCCTACCCCCGTATAATTTGTTATAAAATACAATTAAATATATCAACTATATAAGTTCTGGCATGAATTTGAAATAACAAAAAGAATTATACAATTTTTAAATCCAATACAAATTTTTGATAACAACTTTAAATGTATTTTTCATAAGCTACGGTTATCAATAGAAATTGAGAGTTATTATTATCTCTATACGAAAGGATAGAAGTGCTTGCGCGGAAATTGAGATGATTGACATGAAAATAGAGGTGGATCAAACCTCGAGGCTGCTGATTTTTGAATTTGACCCGGTGATTTCGAAGATCTCAACGTCATCATCCTTTCTCCCTTCTACGACGGAGGATGATTTTACCCCGAAACAGATGAAATCCGAGGTCGAAGTTACGAAACCCCCGTATATATATATATGGATAATTTTTTATGATACGAGGTGAAAGAAAAGATGAAAGGAAGAGATATTGGGTGGGTTTTTTAGATGTCGAGGCTATGAATCTTTTCTCCTTCTAGGTTGAAAGTCGATGATGACCTGATCGCGGTGAATCTGAGGTTGAAAATCGAGAGAAAAATCAATTTTTTTCGTCAAATACGTTGGCTGATTTTTGGTATTTAAAATGATGATGAATAGTAAATTTTTTAAAAAATCATTTATATAAATTTTTAGGACGAAATCGGTATTTGCATATTGTTTTGTTTGACAATAACTTGATCGTCCGAACTCCAAAAGTAATGAATGAATACATTATTTTATCTAATTTTGCATTCTAGATCTAATGGTATGATCAAATTTCATAAATTAAGTCTCTAATAAAAATTTACTTTTTCGGCCCAATAAGACCCTAAAATTGACGTCGTTTTCGTTTTTGACAATAATTTAACTTTTTGGACTTCAAAAATGACAAGTAAATAGTTCATTTTCTATAATTTTTCGTTATGAACCAAATGGTATGATTAAATCTTAACAATTTTTACTCTAGCAAAAAGTCATTATTTTAGCCTAATCTGACTCAATAATCGAGGATTTTGTAACTTTTCTGTTCGGACTCGCATTTAAGCGTGCTTACAAGCTAAAGTATATTTTCCTACCATTTTGAATCTAATGGTAAGGTCAGATTTTATTAAAAATGACCATAATAAAATCCTACAATTTTACCCTAAGTCCCACTTTCAGGATTTTCTCAAAATTCTACTATTTTATTTTTCCTTAAGATACGAATCGAAAACTCGGGGTTTTACACTTTCTCTCCTACATACACACTCAATCACACCATCACACACACACATTGTCTCCCTCTCTTTTCAAACCCAGATTCTGCGCCATCATCGACCTAAGGGTAATGCAAGCTGGTGCTTTTAGTTTATATGTAGAGAAATCAAAAGGTTTTTCTTTAATGGCAAAGCACGAAGAGCTACTAATCCCTATTTTTTCATTCTCGAACCATTTTATGGAGAAGGATCTCAACTTGAAGAAGCTCAGTTACGATTTGACAAACTGAAATCGAAGTTCATCAAGGATTTTGGTCACCAACCTCGTGTTTACACTCTAGGTCATTTTTTGTTGTTTTGATCTTTTTTAGATTTATTGTTTCGCGGATTTTATTTTTAAATTGATGATAAGGTCTCAGGTTTTTGGAGAATTTAAAAGGTTTTAATCTTTAATATAGGTAGAGTAAATGAATAGAGAGAGAGAGAGAGAGTAAGAGAGTTTCTATTAGCACCCCAACTTTTATTTATTACACTCTACTTAAAATAAAATAGAAAGTCAATGGTTGAAAATAACTAAAATTGGGTGCCAATAGAAACTCTCTCCCATTTTCTTTAGATATCTAATGTAAACAAATTCAATAGTTATTTGAATATATCAGATGAATAGAGATCAAAGTCAAACTATGATGTCACAAGTTCAGATTGCTAGACCACCACCTCTGCCACAAAAGACACCCATGGGTTAGACGAATAGGGAGCTGATGTTACAAGTGTGGAGAGTTGGGACGCTTGAGGAAGCAGTGTCCTAAGATTTCTCAACATACACAAGATGCACTAACCTAGGCTAGGGTCTATGTTATGTCACAAGTTGACGCAATTGCTTCAGAGGATGTGGTGAAAGGTATGATTATGATATACAACTACTTAGCACATGTGTCAATAGATTTATGATCCACGCATTCCTTTATTTCCTCTAGTATGATAGAAAAGCTAGGATTATCCCCAACAAACATATAACGAACATTATCTTTGTTAACTCCCTTAGAAAATAAATTAGTACCACATCGTGTATGTACATCTTGTGTTCCCAAGATAGGAGATAATTCATTTGAATTAGACTTGGTAGTCTCATACCTCCAAGATGTCGACATCATCCATGGCATGAACTAGTTAGCAGCTTACCATATAGTTGTGGATTGCTACGCAAAGACAATTAGATTTAGTACACTAGGGCAACTAGAGTTCAAGTTTAAGGGATTTCAGAATCGAAGGTAGTCCAAATGATAGAACCCGTAAAAAATAAAGCAGATTTGGGTAATATGTATGGCATGATGACTACCATTAGCAAAGTAAAGGATGGACCACTAATGATAGAAGCAATTTGAATGGTGTGTTAGTTCCCAGAAGTGTTTCCTATAGAATTATCCAGATTACCCCCAATTAGGAAATAAAAGTTCTCAATTAAACTGATTATAGGAACCAGACATATATCAATTCCATCATATCGGATGGCTCCAACAGAAATGAAAGAGTTGAAAAGTTAATTGGAAGAATTGATTGGACTGGGTTTTATTCGTCCAAGTTGTTCGCCTTGGTATGCTCCAATCTTATTCATGAAGAAGAAAGATGGCTCAATGAGGTTATGTATTGACTATTGAAAATTGAACCAAGTAACTATAAAGAATAAATATTTATTTCCCAAGATTGATGATTTATTTGATCAACTAAGAGGTGTCAAATACTTCTTTAAATTGATTTAAGATCTGGATACCATCAATTGAGGATTAGGGGGGAGGATATTCCTAAAACAATATTCAAGACACGGTTAGGGCACTTCGAGTACATAGTAATGTCGTTTGGTCAAACTAATACGCATGTAACGTTCATGGACCTTATGCAACGAGTGTTTTGGGATCACCTGAATTACTTCATTATTGTCTTTATTGACGATATTCTGATCTACTAAAGAGTAGAAAAAGATCATGAAGACTACCTAAATATCATAATTCACATATTGCGTAAAGAGAAGTTTTATGCAAAATTCTCTAAATGTGAATTTTGGTTGGATGAGGTGAAATTCTTGGGACGTGATTTCCAAGGATGGGACATCTGTGGATCCGTCAAAGATTACAGCAGTTATGAATTGGCAAAGACTAAGTACAATTACTGAGATCACAAGTTTTCTTAGACTTGCGGGATACTATCGAAGATTTGTATAAAAAGTTTTCTTTGAATGGACAGATAGTTGTAAAGCAACATTCTAGGAGTTGAAGACTTTACTGACCATGGCACCAATTTTAATAGTGCCTATGTCAGGACATAAGTACATCATCTATGTATATGCAGACACCTCTCATATAGGACTTGGTTATATACTAATACAGGATGGTCAGGTGATTATTTATGTATCAAGACAATTGAAGATCCACAAGAAGAATTATTATTACTCATGATTTAGAGTTGGCAACTATAGTCCACGCACTCAAGGTGTGGGAACATTATCTGTATGGGAAGACATTTGAAGTGTATTCAGATCACAAGAGCCTCAAATACTTATTCTCATAGAAAGATTTGAACATGAGAAAAAAGTGATGGATGGAGTACTTAAAAGACTAAAACTTTGTAGTTCATTACCATCCTAATAAGGCTAATGTGGTGGTAGACACGTTAAGTCGTAGGAAAGATGGGATATTTGCTTATATAAGGATAGAGTAGTAGAAAATGATATAAACGACGATTGATTTTGCATTCAACATTCCTTCAAAAGGATGCGAAGACTTATGTAACTCAAATGAAGATACAACCTCAAATCATTGCAAGAATTATTGAAATGTAGAACGCAGATAAAGAATGGAAAATAGATCAATAGAAAGTCAAGGACATTGATGATCATGGTTGTAGAGTTGATAATGATGGTAGCATAAGACTTAAGAAAATACTTTGGGTTCCTCGCAACAACTCTCTGAGGATAGATATCATAAATGAAGCTTGTAAGTTACACTCTGCCATTCATCCAAGTAGTATAAAGATTTACCAGACATGAAAAGAAATTGTGGGTGGTCAGAAATGAAGAAATACATTTCTTAGTATGTGAGTCAATGTATGACTTGTCAACAGGTAAAGGCTAAGCATAGGAGATCGGTACGATTGTTGCAACCACTTTATATTCTAAAGTGGAAATGGGAACATGTGACAATGGATTTTGTTTGTGGGTTACCAAAGGCTAGTGATGAGATCAATACGGTATGGGTAATTTTGGATAGACTTACTAAATCTACTCATTTTCTACTAATTAAGATGACTTACACCATAGATAGATTGAGCAGGATTTATATTTGATATATAGTAAAATTACATAAAGTTCAGTTTTGATTATATCAGATAGGGATCCATGATTCATATCCCAATTTTGGAAAAGTTTTCAAGTTTTTTTTTTTTTACGAACTTAAAGATGAATACAACATTTGACCCACAGATGGATGGGCAATTAGAACAGGTTATTTAGATATTGGAGGATATGTTGAGGGCTTTGTGCTACATTTCGGAGGTAACTGAAAGAATCATTTAGCATTAGTCGAATTTTCCTATAATAATAGTTATCAATCCAGCATAGGCATGGCATTGTTTGCAGCATTATATGGTCAATCATGTAGATTACCAAATTATTAGGCAGAAATTGGGGACAATATTGTTTTGGGACCTGACATAGTCTTAGAGATCACTAAGAAGATTAGAAACATCTGAGAGAGATTGCAGGTTGCACAAAGTAGACAAAAAATTTACGTAAACTATTACAGATGACCATTGGAGTTTGTTGTAATACCCAAAGTTTTTAATTCATATCTCGAGAAAAATTAAATAGTAGAATTTTGAGAAAATTCTAAAAATGGTATTTAGGGTAAAACTTTCAGATTTTTTTCTATTCATTTTTTATGAAATCTAACCTCACCGTTTAATTAAAAATGACAAGAAAACATACTTTAACCTGTAAGCACACTCAAATTTGAGTTTGAATGAAAAAATTATAAATCCTCGATTTTCAAGTCGAACGAGGTAAAAAAAAGTGAATTTTTGTTAGAAAGAGAATTGAAAGAATTCATCTCACCATTAGGTCTGCAACCAAAAATTATGAAAAATAGAGTATTTACTTGTTAGTTTTTGAGCCCGAAAAGTTGGATTATCATCAAAAACATAAACAAGTTTAAAAATACTGATTTCATCCCGAAATTTCTTTATATCAAAGAATTATATTTTTCTTTTATGTTTATTGTCTTCTCTAAGTGTTTAAAAACCAACAGTCAAATACGATTAAAAGACCATGGGTTTTCAACCATTTTGAGTCGGATTTTCGTCATGATCGGGACCCCATTGACCGGCGACGAAAAAGAAAAATTTGTCTGTGACGTCGAACACTACAAATTCACCTCATAAAATTTTATTTATCTCTTCTCCTTCTCCATTTTTCATTTAAAAAAAATTTTCAAACTATTTTCAACCCAAGATTTCATCGACTTAAAGTCCAAAGTGTTTTCCGACGAAGAAACGAAAAAATACGCCATCATCGAGATCTTCGAAACCATCGGATTTTTTTCAAAATCAATCGCATCCAAGTCTAGTTTGATTCAATTTCTACGCACATTATTTGCTTCTAACGAAAAAAATAAATAAATAAATAGAGGGCTTATGATTCTTACTAGTAATTGCAGATTTTAAAAATGCATTTATGATTTTTATCAAATTTGTGATTTTATTTTAAAACATAGGATTTTCTTCTTTTATTTCAAATTCGTGAGAAATATATGTGTTTGATGTGTTGTAAATGTGTTTTATAACAATTTATATGTAAGTAGGATATTTTATCAAAGAATAGATGAAAAACTAGAAAAAAAAATTTAAATTTTTTTGTGCAGTCTTCCGAGAACTGTCGGCAGCATTGGTGGTACCACCGCCCAGTGCCACCAAAATCCTATGATTTTGCCAATTCAGTCATATGCCACTGTCAAGACCCTGTTTTGATCCAAATTTTGTAGTATTTTAATTTAAATAATAAAATAAATTTTAAATTTTAAAAAATGATTTGATATTAAATGAATTTACATTGATTTGGTAAATATCGAAAAAAGGATTTGTGTTTTTGAAAAATTATAAAAGTACTAATGCTGAAAAAAGGGGAAAAAGAGATGAAACGGTAAAATGTCAAAATCACACCCGATGAGTAATATCTACATTTTACATTATTTTGATATGTGTGAGTTGATAAACGGATATCCAGGGTTAATTTATTTTCTGTTGTCACGAGGTGACTTGCATGTTTATTTACTTTTTGTTAGTGCAAGACACTATTTAAATTTGTGTAAGAGTACACCATACTATATTGATATTCAATTTAGCCTGGGTAAACATATTTGCATGGTAGAAAACTGGATATCCATTCTTAATATTGTGATGTTAATTTCTTATTTGTTTTCAAAGAAAAATCATATGTATATGTATCTATATTGTGAACTATAAAGAGTTTGTTAATACCTGAAAGGATAGTCCGTCGTATCATCTAAAGTGATATACTATCCTAGGATGTATAGTGGGGACAACTAAGCTCATATATGGAATGAGACACATATAAAAATAGCGTCACAACTGGAATTTAGATTTATTCATTTCTATATTTTTCAGTTAACGTGTAGTATAAAGGTGGTCGTACACAAGTAGAGATGTATAATGGGAATGACATGCACGCTTGATACGCATAGACAAAGATGATTAGTCAGTGATTACTAACAGTCTAAAGTAGTCAAATATCATGACATGTCTTGAAGAGACCTATTTTTATGGTCTATAAAATCTTGAATTTTTTATTCGTATCTCCAAGAAAAATAAATAGTAAAATTTTGAGAAAATCTTGAAAGTGGGACTTAGGGTAAAATTGTAGGCTTTTGTTTTGATAATTTTGAATAAAATCTGACATCACCATTGGATTCAAAATGATCGAAAAAACATACTTTAGTCTATAAGCATGCTCAAATGCGAGTCCGAATAGAAAAATTATAAAATTCTCGATTATCGAGTTGGACAAGGCCAAAATAAAGACTTTTTGCTAGAGAATTTTTTTTTTAAAATTCTATCACACATTGAATTTGTAACAAAAAATTATTGAAAATAGGCTATTTGCTTGTCATTTTTGGAGTCCAAAAAGTCAAATTGTCGTCAAAAACGAAAACAACGTCAATTTTAGGGTCTCATTAGGCCAAAAAAATAAATTTTTTCTAGAGATAAAATTTGTAGAATTTTACTACATCATTAGATTCAGAACGAAAAATTAGACAAAATAGAATATTCATTCATCACTTTTGGAGTCCAGACGGTCAAGTTATCGTCGAACGAAATAATAGGTAAAATATCGATTTCATCCCGCATAAATAAATAAATTTTTTTTAATTCAAAATACTATTCATCATCTAATTTCATCCAAAAACCAGCTAGAATTTTTTTTTTTTTTTCGATTTTGAAACTTCGATTCATCGCGAACGGTCCGTCTTCAACCTTCGACGCAGAAGGGAAAAAAGTTCGTAGCCTCGACATCTATAAAATCCTCCCAATATCTTTTCATTTTATCTTCTCTTTCGCCTTGTATCATCAAAAATCAACCGTATATATATACAAGGGTTTTGAAATTTCAACCCTAGATTTCGTCTATTTTGATGTTAAATCGTCATCCGTCACAAAAGGGAGAAAAGACGATGGCATCGAGATCTTCTAAACCATTGGACCAGATTTAAAAATTAATTGACTCAAAGTTCAATCTGTATTGATTTACGTGCCAATTGTCTTGATTTTCAAGCACGCGCTTCGATCATCTCGCATAGAGATTTTAAAAAACTCTCAATTTCTATTAGTAATCATAGATTGTGAAAATTGCATTTAGGATTTTATTAAAAATTTGTAATGTGTTTTCAAAAATATAGAATTTAATTGGTTATTTCAAATTCACACCAGAACTTGCGTATTTGATATGTTTTATTATATTTTATAATAAATTATACGTGGGTAGGATATTTCATCGGGTTATTTCTATTAGTTGGGTCCTGTGCGCCGCTCGGACCCTATTTTGATCTAAGTTTTGTATTTTTCCAATGTTATTTTAAAAAATGAATTTCATAGTAGAAAAAATGATTTAATATTCAATAACTCATCAATCTCAATAGGATTGATAATTTGGTCTTTCGAGATGTTGATCATGGAAGCGAGTGTAGCTAGTGCCTCTGCAAATTGATTCTTAGTTCTTAGTATATATGTTAATGAAATCCTGTTGAAGCTTGAGTTTAATTCTTCGAGATACTCATGGTAAGGGATCAATATCTGCTATCGGGTCTTCTATTCTCTAATCGTCTGATAGACTAATAGACTTGAATCTCTGAATATGTCGATTGCATCCACTTTGAGATCTAATGTTGTTTCAATCCTGCTATGTATGCTTCGTACTCTGCCTCATTGTTGAAATATTGGAACTTCAATCTGATGGCGATCGGTATATGGGACCCATCTAGCTTGATCAAGACTGTCCCTATTCTATTCCCCTTCTGATTTTGTACTCCATCAAAATATATTTTTCAGCCTAGTTCTTTGTCCTTGTCTTCAATCTAAGTGAGTAATATGGCTTCATCAGGAAAGTTCATCTTCAAAGACTCATAGTTAGGCAACGGATGCTCGGCTAGGTGGTCGACGATGGTTTATCCATTGATGGCCTTTTGAGTAACATAAGTGATGTCGAACTCAGATAACAATAACTGTCATTTCGCGGTGCGACCTATTAGTGTCGATTTCTCGAATAAGCACTTTAAAGGGTCTATCCGGATGATAAACATGATTGAGTAACTGAGCAAATAGACACGCAATCGTTGAGATGCACAAATTACAGCACAACAAGTCTTCTCAAGTGTCAAATATTTTATTTCATACTCGATAAATTGCTTACTGAGGTAATAGATGGGTTGTTATTTCCATCCTGATTCATCATGTTCACCCAGTACGCACCCCATTGACGTCTCTTGCACTGAGATGTACATAAGCAGAGATCGCCCTAGCATGGGAGGGACCAAGACTGGTAAGTTGAGTAGATATTATTTGATCTTTTTAAAAGCTTTCTAATAGTTCTCATTCCACTTCTTCGACGTGTTCTTTCTAAGTAGCTTGAAAACGGGCTCACGGATAGGTGTGAGTTGAGCAATGAATCGACTGATGTGTTGTATTCTCCCTAAAAAACTTTAACAATTTCTCTAAAATAAGTGCCTTTATCTTGAGGATATATTTGATCTTTGTCAGATCTATCTCGATGCCTCTCCTGCTGATGATGAATCCTAGCAACTTGCCTAATGTTGCTCGAAATACACATTTTGCCAGGTTAAGCCTTAAACTATACTTCCTTAGCCGGTCGAACAACTTCTTCAAATTTACCAGATGGTATTCTTCTATATCGGACTTTACGATCATGTCGTCTACGTAAACCTCAATTTCTTTATGAATCATGTCGTGGACTAATCCATTCATCGCACGTTGATAAGTTGCCATTGCGTTCTTTAACCCGAATGGCATGACTTTGTAGTGAAAAATACCCAAGGGTGTGATGAATGCGATCTTTTCCTGGTATTCTTCTGCCACTTTTCTCTGGTTATAACCTAAGAAATTGTCCATGAACAAGCACAAGTCGTGCTCTGTTGTACTGTCGACTATAGTATCGATGTGTAGTAACGGAAAGTCATCCTTAGTACTAGCTTTGTTCAAGTCCTGGTAGTCAACACACATGCGTACGTTCCCGTCTTTCTTAGGTACTAGGACAACGTTAACTAGCTACTCGGAATATGTAACTGTCAAGAATCCGCGTTAAAATTATTTTATGACCTCATCCTTGACTTTGAGGGTCTATTATGGCTTTAATCTTCTCAATTTTTGCCTGATCGATTTGCTTCCGAAAGTGATTGGTAATTGGTGGACGACAAGATCAGTATCTAACCTAGGCATATCTATGTATGACCATGCAAAGGCGTCTTGATAATTCTATAAGAATTCGATCATTTCTTCCTTTTGCTACTGTATTAGTAAGGTTCAAATTTTGACATTCGTGGGTCCTCTTCGGTACTAAGATTGATTGAATTTGTATCCTCAATATTTGGCTAAACACCTTTCTTGTGACGTTCTACCAAGTCCTTGATTTCTTTAGTTGGGTACTTCATTTCATCCTCAAACTCTTCTTCGATCCCCATGAGGTCAAAGTTGAGTTCGAGATCAAAATCATACTCGTCCCTTTCAAATTTCATTCTATCTAGGTACTTATTTGATCGAGATAAATCCTTTAAAAACTCTTTTTTTTATTTTTGAAAAATACTATTTGTTGTAATTTGAAAGATTTTTTATTTTTTTATTTTTTTGAGATTTTTTTATTTTTTTGAGATTTTTTTTATTTTTGATAAATATTTGATTTTTTGTTGATTTTTGGATATCTGAAATAAGAAGAAAAATCATGCAAATTCATTAGTAAAGATAGGGAGCCCTCAAAATAGTCTTTCTCCAAGGACGAGGGCTAATTATGATCCTCAGACAAATTAGATTTGTTTAACGATGTTTTTTTTATGTTGTAGCCTCACGGGTTAAAAGGAATTCTTCTCAATTATTCAAAACCTAGGTGGGAAGGTGGTTCCCTTGGTAGTTCGTAGATAACCATTACCTCTGGTTGATTATTGTTAGAGTTGGGTATGGTCCCTCCCAAGCTTGGTGGGATGATGATTGATGCCCAGTCGATATTGACAAGGAAAAGGTGATTATTTCTCTTTTCTCACAGTGATTTCCACTTTCGTAAGCTCTCTTGTTGAATAAGATGTCAATGCCTTCCACAAGGGAGGGTCGAGACTCAGCAATTGAGTCTTCTTGAATGTGTTTGGGCTTGAAACTTATTGTTCTCGGCTCTCTGGCTAACTTTGTTGGTAGTTGTTCTGATAGGCAGTCGGGTCTGACTTGTGATTTCGAAAAGTTGGTGTTAATGTGAGGAACTTTGCCCAAATTCTAGACATTTAGTTCACAATTTTATTTTCTTGTTAGCCAAAGTTTTATCTTTTTGTCGTTCATATTTGATATATCATTTTTTATAGGTCTAAACCCCAAATCGAAATAAAGGGTGTGTTTCTTCGCTACAACCAAAGTGACTTTCCCTTTTCCTTCTAGTCCTAACCTTTGTTTAGGTCGGTAACCTACTTTCTTCAAGACCCATCTGATCATCAAATTTGCCTTCAATAATTTTGCCTTTGCTTTCTCATTACCTTTCTCAACATGGTTAATGGCAACGAACTGATAGGAATGATACAATGCCTTGTCCTTTGTCATTTCTATGTCTATAAAAAGAACGTCCAGAACTCTTCCAATCTGGATCAAGATTTCTACTAAAACAGATATCATCCTCTGCCCATGATAAATTTGATTCTTTGGTATAAAAAAGAATGTACTGCCCCTACAATGTGGATCCATGGTCTTCCTAGCAACAGGTTGAATATTGTCAGGATTTTCATGACCTCAAACATTACTTCAAATGTACAAAGGCCTATAGTGATTGATAAGTCCACTTTTCTCGGGAAATCCCTTCTCGAACTATAGAAATCTCAAACAACCTTATTGTTGGATTTAACAGACAACCAGTCGGCATTGAGTTTATGGAAGGTTTCAAGAGGACATACATTCAGAGTTGAGCCATTGTCGATTAACACTCTAGCAACCATCATGCCCTTGCATATGACCATGATATTTAATAGTTCGACATGCCCCCCGTCCTTCTGGTATGAATTCACTATCTATGAAGACAATGGGATTGGGAACCATGATCGAACCCATTATTTATTTTAATTACTTCGACAAAGTGGTTGTAGGTACATGCGACTTTCCTAGGACTCTTAATAGTACACTTCTTGGTATTCCTCTAATTTTTGTAGAAGACCCAGAATATTGATCTGAGTCGACTATTTGTTCAATTGGTCTACTATATTATGTTCACTCATGTGAATAAGCTTAATGAAGTCTACTACCTCTTTATTTGATACTTTCACATTTTTCTCTTTCTTGTCATCCTCGTCCATCTTATCATTTTTTTTTCCTCATCCATTTATCCCTTTTGTTGTTTATTTCTCCTCAATTTTTATTCCTTTTACTAACACCATTTGCCACCTTCCTGCTTTTGTCATGTGATCAATGTCAGCTGTAGATACGTGGTTCTCGATTATGAGGGCCACATCTACTAAGGTTTGGGTCGCCACCATTCATGTTGTAAGAGGGTGTCAATGGTCACCCGATGTATTTTTTTTAGAAAAATGTCATTTTGGTCGTATAGTGACTCTCAATGGATAAGATACCGATCAACCTCGAGATCGGGGTAAACGGCTCAATTGGAGAAAAGGGAAGGTGTTAGGCACCTTTTTCTCCCCGTCAAGTGGCGGTAACATCAACTTAATTTTGTCATTTCGATTAGAAAATATGAAAAATAAAGTGCCACGTGTCGTGCATTTGTACCCTAAGTACGGATTTGTTTTTGGCTTTAGCTTGTAAGGATCATCTCATTGAAAGAGATGATCTTAAAGGAAATTAGCTTTAGACGTAGTTGATATTTAAAAAAAAACGTTGGCTAAGGTTTCGGATCCATTTTCATGGGTTGAGAAGAATCTGAATTCCAACTTGCCTAAAAATAGTTTTTTAGGATTAAAATCGATTTTATTTTTGAAAGGGGTTACAACCTTTAGACTTTCAACCAGACCGAAATCTAATCTATCAGAGATAAAGAAGGGGAGTATTACATCTTAGAGGCCTTCTAAAATAAAAATAAATAGAGGAGGGGGATAGTAAAAAAGGGAGGTAGAAAGGGTAAAGAAGAAGAAGGGGGAAATTTTCTTTGACCACCTTGAAGCTTCGATCTTGCTTTTCTTTCTTTTCTTCTTCTTCTTCAATGTCTTCTAAGGTCCTTAGTGATTTAGGAAATGTCCTTTTTTTTGTAATTTAAAAAGTAGAGAAGAGGTGATAAGAGAATCGAGATGAATGTAGTATTTTTTGTTGTGAGACTTGGGACCCTTTTTTGGAAGGGGATGGGGGGTAGTTATAGGTGTTGGAAGGATATTTTGGGGGGTATAATGGGGTGAAGGGTTGAAAAATAGTAGAATGGTTAGGGATTGAGTGGGAGGGGTATGTAGTTTTGAGTGGATAGGAGGGTAATTATGTAATGAAAGAAATGGGTGGTGTTTTGATCCAAATGGTTTGGATCTTACCCAAACCATTTGGGTAGAGTGTTTGGTGAGATAAGATAAATGATGGAGAATGGTGGTGTAAGGGGTTAGGTGTTTGATTGAGTGTTAGGTTGGTTGGGGAGGTAGGGTGTTTAAATTAGGATAATAGATTATGTAAGAGGTTGGTTGATTGAATTTTGGGAGAATTGAGGGGATGATAATATGTGGCAAATGGAGATGGGAGAGTGAGGTGATGAGATTGGTTGATTAGTGATGGTGGTTGTGTGATTAGAGAGAAGGAATGTGGGTTGATTTTGTGAGAATGATTTTGAAAGGAATGATGAGGAAGGTGTGGCTTGTGATGTGAGTTGGTGGAGTGTTTTAGGGAAAGGTGATGGGTTAGGATGTAGAAGATATGGGTTGTGATGTGGGTGGTTGATTGTGTTAGAAAAGGTGAAGTGTGTAGGTCAGGGAAGTGTATGGGTTGAGTTGATTTTTAGAGAGAGATGATAAGGGTAGATGAATGTTAGAAAAAAGTGATGGAGGTTGGTAGTTAGATAAGGGAGGTGAGAGGATGACATGTGTCATTTTTAATGATAAAAGGGTGATTCGCTGATGTGGGTTGTGGTTAATGGGTTAAGATTGTGAGTTGAATATAAATTGGATATGGATTTGAGCTTAAGGGTATTGGGCTTGGGTTTTAGGAAGGTTGTAAGTATTTTGAGATTGGGTAGGATTTGTTTACAGGTAGGATTGGGTGTGTTGGAGATATTTTGGGATTTAAGTTATGAGGAGTTAGGTTTAGGTTAGGGAGTAAGGTGAGGGATTGATTTTAGAGAGTTGAAGGTTGGTGGGCTGTAGATGGGCTTGGGGTATTTTTAGTTTCGGAGATGGAACGATGAGGGTAGAAAAAGTTATAGGTGTCTCAAGTCTCATTTTTTTAATTTTATTCATATTTTGAGGTTTTTGAAATTATTAGATCGATCAAAATGCCATGTGTTGGCCAGTCGGGCCTTTTAAACCCATTGGTGGATTTTATCTAGAATTCGGATATTTTTTATTTCGATAGCGCAGCGATGAAGGTTGGGGGTACACCACATCTTTTTGGGTGCTTCCACTAGACCATCAGGGGGTCTTAGGGACCTTGGTTCGATCAAAATGTCAATTTTCAGTGATTTGGGCCTTTGAGGCCCGTTGGCCACTTTTGTTGAAAAACTTACATTTTTGGGCCCTTTCGAGTAGGGGCCCATTCAAATTGGGGTGTCTATAACTGCCTTTCTTTGTAGGAATTGCATACAAAGAACAACAAAGAATAGACTAAACCTCTATTTGTATGGCCAGAAAATTTTTGCAAAACACGATTTTGAATTATCGATTGTATTGATGACTTTTGTAGAAAATGGTTACTCAAGCACAGGGTCTGACAAAATTTTACCTTATTAATTCCTTGATCTAGATGGCATAGAGCTTGTGTGAGACCTTGGATTTGATGATTTTAATTATTTTGATGAATTTTGAAGTTCAGATATTTCTTCGGTGGTATTTTGAAAAATCAGAGTTGAGTGCAACTCGAAAGGTTTTTGAAACTCTTTTTAATTTTTGATTGAATTTTTTTTTTCTTATTTTTATTTGATTTTTAATTTTTTTGATTTCTTCTTTTTCATTTATTGACTGATCCGTGCTTGAGACACGTAAAGCTTGTCCGTATTTTCAATACGGATGGCATTTGGTTCCCTTGAATCCGTTTTTGGGGAACGGATAGTACTATCCTATGCTTCATCCGTTCCTGGAACACGGATAGAATAAATTATGCCTTACCCATACTAATACCATAGACCAGTACAAATTTCAAACATTAAAGCCTGCGCGCCTATCATTTTTTCATTTCTTCTTCGTTTTCTTCCATTTCTCATTTTCTCTCTGGCGATTTCTCATTCTCTCTTTGTCTTTTCTCATCGATTCATTGATTTGGCTATTTGGTGGGCTTGTTCGGACCAATTTGGAGCGTGTGTTGCCTTGAGGTATGTTCTATGTTTCTCCGTTTAATTGTCTTCTGATTTCTTCCTTTTGTTCTTATAAATTCTTTTTTGATTTTTTTTCAAGTTTGTGATCACTTTTTGGTTGGGTTCCGGGCTTTTTTGGTGTATTTGGAAATTTTTAGCACCTTTGGTTTGATCGAGGTCAGTGCCTCACCATTTTTCTCTTTGATTTTTTCTCTTTTTCTTTCGTTATAGCATGAGAATTGCCTTGAACCTAATCATGTATCCCGCCCATTCATGTATTTTATTGATCTCTTGTTTGCCACATTTCTTGTTTGTTGATCACACATATATTATATTTTTTTTATTATTATTTGTTGGACATTGTGTATGTCGTGATGTTGGAAGGGGGTTGAATGGCGTTGATTGGTAGAGTTTGGTGGATGTGATGGTCGTGGTTGGGTACTTTTGGATGAGGTGTGGATGGTAGTTGGACTATGAGGATGGGTAGTAGGGGTGGTTGTTATTGGGTCTGGAGTTTTGATGAGAAGATGGGAATGGTTTAGCTTGGGTTAATGTAGGGGTGTTCCTAGGGTCGTCGAGTAGATAGGGTGATTTCGGGATTGATCAATTTGGAATTTGTGGACTACTTTTCGAGTAACTCAGGTGAGTTTCGATGGGTCTTGGAAACTGTTTGTAGGTTATTCGGGAACTGTTTTAGGTGAGGTAAAAGAGTGGATAGGGACAGCTTTGGAATGAGAATAGGGTTGAGTTTAGAGATGGTTTGGGCGGGAAAATTGGATGGTTTAATGAGGTTTTAGGGCTGTTTTAGTGATAATTTTGGGGTGTTCTTACAAACTGGTTGGAACTGTTTAGGGTCGTTTGGGCATGAGATAGGGTGGTTTGTTAAGGGGCTGGCTTAGGACTGGTTTAGGACTGTTTATGAGAAGTGGTTTGGGGTCGTCTGAAGTAGGATTTTAGTTGGTTTAGAAGCTATTTGGAATAGGTACTTGGGCTGAGCTTGAGGGATTATTTTTGGTAGGGGTTTAGAGGTAGTTAAGGCTATTTTGGGGTTGGTTCGGGGGTTTGATAGGTAGTGATGAGATAGGGTGATTTCGAGGTGGTGTCTTGGGGCTGGTTTAGGGTTTGTTTTGGGCAAGAAGGGAGATAGTTTAAGGTCTGGTTTTGGGGGTTGTTTAATAGACTGGAGTTAAGACTGTTTGACATGGTCACGGGATTGTTTGGGACCGTCTTAGGCTTGTTGGATTGGATTGAGTTAGACTGTTTGGATTGATGGGCTTATGTGAGTTAATTTTTCTCTCTTTTCCTTTCCCTCCTTTTAGCATTTTTTTATATTTGGAAATGTTTGTTTATCATGCTCGTTGTGTTTCCTCTATTATCTTTGCTTCTCTTTACCTACTTAACTGTGAACATTTTGACTTGCTCCAGGTATCCACACATTTTCTCTCTTTTGAATGGTATCTTGACATGATTAAGATGGATTCTTGGCATAGATAGGGATTTTGCTATGTAGGACTGGTTTGACTGGGTTTTGACTGGTTTGACTAGGTTTTGACAGGGTTTGACTAAATTTAAATAGGTTGATTAAGTTAACTGGGTTTAAATTGATTGGGTTAACTGGGTTTGACTAGGTTTGAAAAGGTTGATTAGGAAAACTAGGTTTGACTGGGTTTACTGGATTTTGACTAGGTTAATTGGGTTTTTCCTGGATTTTAACTAGGTTGACTGGGTTTTGCCTGGATTTTGACTAGGTTGACTGGGTTTTGCCTGGATTTTGACTAGGTTGATTGGGTTAAATGGGTTTGACTTTAAAATGGGTAGACATAGACAAACAAATAGGAGGCATTTTCCTTATTGATTCAAATGCTTATGGACTTGCAAATAGGGAGAGAGTGACGGACCCGAGTAGCGCATCAGTCATCTGACGAGGAGGAGGAGGCTAGACCCAAGACCCGAACCCGTTTTGCTTTGGGGTCTGGTGTAGCAATTAAGTATGGTAGGCCGAGACGGCCTTTGTGGAAGCCAGATTCTTTTTTAGTAGCTAGATATTCTTCTGGTAATAGGGCCGACGAGGCGAGTACCTCTAGGAGTGATCCCGTTGAAGACCCTGTGGGCAGTAGTGGTTGTGGAGGTCGACGTGGTGGCGGAAGCCGGGTAGATAGGGCCGTTGGTAGAGGTCGAGTGGGCAGAGAGGTTCCCAGGGTCAAGATCCCTGAGGAGGAGAACAAGAGGATACCAGATACCTCTCTTCTTCGTGGGTTCGGGAGGCATGTCTCTATGCTTATCCGATTGGATATCCCTACTCTCTATCCTTCAGCCAATTTCAGAGGGAGATGGAGCGCATTCTTGGCTACTGCTGCATTATTTTCTAATGACATTCGAACACAGTTTGCTACTGTGGACTTCGGTGCCTTCTTGCAGATACCAGCACTTAAAGCAGATCGACCTCTATTTCTAGCCATGGTGGAGAGGTGGTTTCCTGCGAGTCACTCTTTTCACATGCCAGAGGTGGAGATAGGCATCAAGCCTTTAGATTTTGTAGCAATCACCGGCATCGCAATGGATGGAGAACCCCTGCCTCTGACTATGCTGACTGTTTAAAAGGTAAGTGAGTTATTAGGCATTGCCAGGGTCCCTGCCTCTATGGTGGGAAAAATGGGTTGTATTAGCACGGAGGTACCAATGGGCTTACTGTTGTTTGAGGGGGAGGACGGAACCCCCATACCTATCAAGAGATATCAGCCCGCTTCGGTGTTCGTGATTTTGACACTGTCTTCCACATCTACTTTCTTTTCCTCATTGGCAGTTGATTTTTTTTTAAAGGATGATTATTCAGTTTCCACCCCCTTCCTTTCAGTGATGCACAATATTGATCATATTGGTGATTTTTACTGGGGGGTCTTATCTACAGCACCATTCTTACCGGACTTGATCGGCTAGTGGAGGGAGTCACTGCACCACGTGGAGCCAGGATCTCCACGCGCTTCTTTTGGCAGTTTATTGAGGTAAAATAGATCTCAGCTTCATTTCTTCTCAGTTTCCTTCTCAGTATCCCGTTCATTGTCTAATATTTTTCAGCCCTTTTCCAGATATTTGTTCATGTCTACTTCCCGTGCTACTTGCCAACTCGCCGCCACCCCGACAAGGGTTACCCATTGGATGCATTTTCGGCCACTAGAGACGCCAGGGATATCAGAAGCAATCCTAGCAGTGCCCGAGCCCATATCGATCTATGTCTTCTCCAAGACGTGAGTACTTGAACCTTTTCTCTCTACTCTTTTAATCTTGAAATTATATGTTCCTATTATCTAATTGTCTTTTTTGCAGATCTTCTCTGTCACTCTGCGAGATCTCCCCCATATTGTCAGTAGCAGGTAAGAGGTGAAGAACGCCTATAGGAATAGCACCAAGCGACAACGCTACCCCTTTTTCATTGGAGAGCAGCGATACACATTCTATTTGGGGGAGCGCTTGTTTTTCTAGCACGACGGGAGCCTTCATATTCCTTGCGCTCCACCAGAGCCTATCTCGAGGGGCTATGACGGTGTATGAGTATCTTGCCCAATCGAGGGGCATAAATGCTGTTGGATTGGTGGGAACGAGTGATTACCAGGCTTGGTTCCGAAAGGCATCCATTGGGTGCATCATGCATACAATCACTGCTCGGGCTGGGATTATAGATATTGGAGGGGTCCTGCTACAGGAACGCTCTGTCACAGTACGTATTCTACAATTGTCTATCTTTCCTTAGAACTTTCTACTTCTTATCGTTCTCACTTAGTCGGTGTTTTTATTTTCAGGCCGATGATCTTCGTCATCATCGGGAAGGCTACGATGTTATCGAGGCCCAGGCAGCGAGGGCTGTGGAGATGGAGAATAGGTGGAGGGCCTCTAGGGCTCAGGTGGAGGAGCAGGCAGCTTATATTGGGGAGCAGGAGACTCGCCTTAAGGCATAGGCCGCTCGCATCCAGGAGCTAAAGCTTGAGATGGACTTACGAAAGTCTCGTCTGTAGGCCGAAATGGTATATAGTTTTTTCCTTTCCTCTTTTGTTTGTAGCTTATTTGCATCTTGTTTTAACTGGTTCTTTTACGATTTTTTTCAGGATTATCGTCGACACCGAGACGGAGCGAGCACCTCTGCACGCCCTCTGACACCTCCCAGGGTAAGAATTTGTATTTTAGTTGTTCATTTTCCTACGTATTCTATATATATATCTGTCTGTATTTTAATCTACTTTATTTCTTTCTTTTTAGGCCTCCCCCTCCACTGGTCCTTCTGTTTCGATTGCTGATCTCGCGAGGACCACAGAGCAAGATGTTGTCGTGGATGCAAAACTCTTTTTCATGGATTCTGAGGGACGACTGCGAATGCACCTTCTTCCGGGGTGTCGAAATATGGTGTTGTGGCTAGGTCTTCTTCTAGAGCAATTCTGAAAACTCCAAGTGCCCAGGACAATGCTCCTCCCCCTTCGATTTCATTTTGTTCCTTGCAAACATGTAGATATTCTTGTATTAGACTCAGACATATTGTATAAACATTTTGAATTTTGTATATATATGCACTTATGTTTATCGTTTCTCAGCATTTTAGTGCTTCATTGTGGTCATGTATATGAGTGGTTTGGGCCTCAACAGGCCTTCAAGGACTGATATCGATCATCAAGGCTTTTATAGGCCCATTGAGTGTTGGTAAGTTTATGAGCAGGTAAAGGGTGTGACTAGGGTCCAAAGGCCCTTCAAGTGTATTCTTGAGTGATGTTAGTCGTTGGTGGGCCCATGGGCTTGATAGTGAATGATACAGGTAAGTGGGCGACCCTGGGCCTCAAAGGCCTTGCGCTATGAGTGCTTGAGTTTTGAAACAACTTCTACTTACATAGCAGGATTCCAACGGGTTTCAAAAGATGCATTTATCACATGTTCGATATATTTTTTGCATTTCAAGGGCTCTTAGATATTCGTATTAAATTTGAAAAGCCCTGGAGATTTTACTATTTTGGGATGCCAGACAATTGTTTAGATGCCTTGGATTTCTCAATGGTCCTCAAAAGATGAGGGAATGAGGTTAGTTAAAATTCCAATGTATTAAAATGTTCTAGTCCGTACATCTAACACGGATAAATCAAATTGTGTTTTGATCTGTATTTCAAGTACGGACGAATAATCTTTGACTTCATTCATTCTCTGAACACAGATGGGTTCATTTCAATTTTAACCGGACTTTGAATATGGATAAGTCAGCTTTTGTTTTATCCGTGTTTGGACCACGGACTAGCACGATTTTTTCTTCTACAAAGCCTTCCAATACTGATTTTGCCCTAACATTTCAAATTTTGTGATTTTTTTACTTCCCTTTGTCACATTTAGTGCGGATTTTGCTCTCCATCTTCCTCAAAGCTTCTTCTCAAGTCTCATGGAGGTGCTTCCTACTTTTCCTAACTTGAAAAGGTATGGCATTGTTGATCCTTTCTTGAGTAGTTGGATTAATAGCATGGATAATAATGATAAAAATCAATGGTGTCTCATTCCTTGTCAAAAGTCCCATTGCAATGGAGCTTGATAGAGGCAATGTTGGGGTGTTGGGTTCCCAAACTCATCCTCTTTCGATTTGGAGAGCATGAAATGACTCCCACTATTGAGGAGATTGAAGTGTTGTTGGGTCTCAAAATTTCGAGTATGGTTGTAGTTCCACCTTTGCGTGATGGTTACCGAAGTGAAGCTTCCGACTTCTTGGGGATAAATCGTAAGTTTTTGAAAATCCCGGATGGTGGCTCGGTTTTGAAGACAATGTCAAGTTCTTTCTTGGTTGAGCGTCTTACGGATCCATCAAGGCTGTTGGTTCATTTTAATGCCCTCACTTTAATGGTGGTGAGTCAACTTTTGTTTCTGAGTGGTGGGGATATTATGGAGCTTTCCCTCATTTATGTGATACAACAAGTTCGAGTGGGACAACGGTTGGCGCCGATGCTTTTGAGTGAGATGTTCCAATCTCTCACGGCTTGATCGTCCAGTCATGATAGAATTTTTCGTGGGTGCACTCCACTCCTGTAGGTAAATTCCAAATTTAGTATGAATTTTTAATTTGAGTCCTTTTAGTTTTTGAAAGTTTAGAATACTTATATTCTTATAACTTTGGTTTATGGACCACGCGGCTTCAACCGAAGTAATTAGCCATCCATTTTGCGTTAATGTCGATCTTGTGTTCATGATGTCGAGGTGAGTTGCCCCCTTGGCCTCGGGTGATAAAAAAGAATGGTATGCCTTTATTTGCAATCTTGATGATGAAGAGGTGCGATGGGTTGGTGCATTCCAACCTCGAGGTTCTCCCGTGATTGCATTTGATGGGACCCGTTTCTTTGTTTTGATTGGTCTCAAAGGTGCAACCCACTACATACCACTTCGGGTTCTTCAGCAGTTTGGTTATAATCAAGGTGTGCTCATCCCTAAAAACTTTAGCAAGTTAGTTGGTCATTTATCAACTGCACTTTTGAGTCAACTTGTAAAAGAATAGAGTCGAGTTGAGGTTCTGAGTCGACCCATTTTTGCAGTAGACCTATTCCCGTCCTACTTGCATTGGATCTGATAACTCATCTCTGGGAGGCCATCGGTGTCGATAGTACCCCAAACACGTCCTGGTGCTTCATCCTTCTTTGATTATCGAGATCGAGTGGAAGAATCTCAAACTGATCATCATCGAATTCAGGCTATTTGGCTCAAATCCAAGAAAAAAATGCAGAAAGAGATCGCTCGACTAACATCCGAACTTGTCCGGTCGGGATCCAGTGATAGTGGTGAAGTGACTAGGCTTCGAACTATGCTGAGTTAAGGGACAGACTTGCCCAGTGTCCTCGTTTTGATGACTTTGCAAAATATTTGGTAAGTCATGATGCTTCAGATGTTAAAAGAGTGATGATGAGCCAAACTACTCGTATTCGTGCTTTTGAGGAATGCCTTGACTCCTTTTTCATTTCTTACCATAATGTTTGACTGATTGCGTTGTATTCCCACTTTCTGTATTTTCTTATCATTATCTGAATGTATGCAAAATGTTGAAAAATTAATGCAAAGAAAGTAGGTTTTGTATTTATTTAGCCTCAGTATATCTATTGTTCATAAAAACACGAAGTTTTGTTGAATAAGACCTAGATTTGTCGTCATTGGCTAAAATAGTAGTTTTTGAAATCTAATGAAATGTCTTCATCAGATAAGTATGATAAATTTAGAGTTTGTAAAATCTTTAGTTGTAATGGTTTTGGTATTTTGCCAATCATAGAGGATACAAGCATCAATTATCATTTCAATTTCTTTAAGAGTCATCATCATTGCCCTGGTATTGGAAGACTGTTATCTGCTTGGACCATTGGTTTTTGGGATAGATTTCGCCATTTATAATTTATATTCTTGTAGTCTAGGAGTTCTTTTTTTTGTTTACCCTTATTGTCCCTGGCGCTAGTTACGGTTTTCACCAGACCCAATTTTCATTTTTTTGCGTATCAACGCCCTTTTTTAGGTTTTCATTGCGCCGGTGGCTTTGATCTTGCCATAGTCTAATTCTTTTACTCATAGAACCCTTTCGAATTTTCATGATGTCATTTCAGACTATGCTTGTATTTTTTTGATTTTTTACATTGCAGTTCTTGCTCGGAGTCTTTGTGTTTTTGTGGCTTGGTGACTCAAATTGAGCTGCGAGATCATCGACCCTACTCTTGTAGTGGCGCTCTTTCTTAAGTAATCGATCTAGATTTTCCTCTCGAGTTTGCTGACAATTATTCGTGATTTGGCAACTCAAGTTGAACCGCGAGTTCGGGTACTCTACACTTCTAGTATTTTTTTTCGATTATCCGACCTGGATTTCCCTCTTGAGTCTTCCAACGACTAACAAGATTTTGAGGTCCAGACCAAGTCACAAGATCATTGTTACTGCCATTATCACTGTATTGTCCTAGAACATTCCTTGATCAAAAAGGACTTTTGTTGGGACGGAAACGTTGGCTTGGGCTAATGGTAGTTGGAAAGATATCAAAAGGTTAAGGTACGAGTCTTAGTTTATCTGAAGTGGGCTAGACATGGGATTCGTCTATTTTTGTTTCGAAAAGGTGATCTATGTCTCCTCACAACGTTTCTCGAACATATTTAGGCTGGAGATTTGGGTGGAACTTAGATGAAGTGTCCAAGTTTTTTTACTTTTTTAATTTTTTTGTATTTTTAGCCGTTCAAAGTTTATCCTCATGCAGGCTAAGAGTATTTTGATGCTTTTATTTTTTCTGTTTTTCTCTTCTTCTTTTTTTCTCTCTTTTTTTTCTTCTTTGTTTTGTTTTGTAATTATTGACTTGTCCCAGTCTTAGGTTAAGAAATGAACGTGATGGCTCAAAAGAGTTGACTAGGATTTATAGTTAGTTTTGGATAACAAAGATGGCCTTTCGTCATTTCAAGATTAGTTTTTAGGCGTAGTATTTTTTGACAGTGTCAGCATTGATCGGTTGAGGGAAGACTTGTCCATCCATTTCTGTAAGGATCAGCGCTCCTCCCGTCATCACCTTTTTCATAATAAATGGTCCCTCATAGTTTGATCGAAATTTTCCCCTGGTGTCTTCTTGGTTGGTAAAATTTTCTTCAAAACAAGGTCTCCTTGTGAAAAATCTTTAGACTTGACTTTTTTATTGTAGGCACGAGCTATTCGTCGTTGATAGATCTGTCCGTGGCAAATAGTTGTAAGGCGTTTCTCTTCGATCAAATTTAATTAATCAAACCGAGCTTGAATCAATTCAATTTTATCGAACTCTACTTCCTTTAAGATTCGGTGGGAATGAATCTCAACCTCAACGGGTAAGACTGCTTCCATTCCCTATACAGATAGTACGGTGTTGCCCCAGTCAAAATCCTAAATAAGGTTCGATACGCGTGAAGTGCAAAAGGAAACATGTCGTGCCAATCCTTATATGTAATAGCCATTTTATTGATAATTCTCTTAATGTTCTTGTTGGCCGCTTCGACTGCTCCGTTTATCTTAGGTCTATAGGGTACAGAATTGTGATGAATGATCTTGAAGTCTTCGCACATCTTGATCATATTCTTGTTCTCTAAGTTCTTGGCATTGTCCGTTACTAATCCACTAGGAAGCCCATATCTGTAGATAATGTTGTTTTTGACAAACTTCAGGATGTTACTTTTCTTGACATTGACATATGAAGCAGCTTCTACCCATTTAGTGAAGTAGTCGATAACAACTAGGATGAAACGATGCCCGTTTGTAGATTTTGGTGAGATCTGCCTGATGACGTCCATGCCCCAGAGTGAGAAGGGCCAAGGGGTGGTCATATTATGCAATTCTGATAGCGAAGCATTGAGCTTATTGGCATAAATTTGACATAGATGGCATTTGTGAACGTGCTGAGTAGTCACTTTCCATTGTCAACCAATAGTATCACATCCTCATGATCTTCTTGGCTAGCATGTGGCCATTCATGTGGAGCCCACAAACTCTCCCATATACAGTCTTGATTAACCGTTTTGCTTCTACTTCTGTCACGCTTCGGAGCAAGACCTCATGATACGATTTTTTGTACAAAATACCGTTGCTCAAGAATTGTCCTGCCAACTTCTGGATAGTCCTTCGATCATTAAGCGTTGCATTTGAGGGGAGGGTTAGATCTTCGAGATATACTCTGATGTTCGAGTACCACGGCTTATCTTCGTGCTCTTCTATTTCAACGGGTAGATAATAAGTCAGCTCATATTGAATTCCGATCTTGATAGGGTCAATAATTAATTCTTCTGAAATACTGATCATGGAAGCAAGCGTAGCTAATGCATATGCGAATTGATTCTTAGCTCTCGGCATGTATGTGAATGAAATCCTGTTGAAGCTTGAACTCAATTCTTCGAGATATTCGTGGTAAGGGATCAATCTTTATTCTCGGGTATTCCATTCTCCAGTCGTCTAATAGAGTACTAAGCTTGAATCTCTGAACACATCAATTTCATCTACCTTGAGCTCTAGTGCTGCTTTCAACTCTGCTATGCATGCTTCATATTCAGCCTCGTTGTTAGAACATTGGAACTTTAGTCTGATTACAATTGGCACGTGGGACCCATCTGATTTGATCAAGATTGCTCCTATTCCGTTCCCTTTCTGATTTGATGCTCCGTCGAAGTACATTTTCCAGCCTGGTTCTTCGTCATCGTCCTCAATCTCAGTGAATAATATGGCTTCATTTGGAAAGTTCATCTTCAATGACTCGTAATCAGACAATGTGTGTTCGGCTAGATGATCTGCAATGGCTTGCCCTTTTATGGCATTTTGAGTGACATAGGTGATGTCAAACTCAAATAATAATAATTGTCATTTTGCAGTGCGACCTATTAGCGCTGGTTTCTCGAAAAGGTACTTCAAGGGGTCCATCTTGGCAATAAGCATAGTCGAGTAACTGAGCATATAATGACGCAGTCGTCGAGATGCCCAGACTAATGCACAGCAAGTCTTCTCAAGTGTTGAATATTTTACTTCGTACTCGGTAAATTTCTTATTGAGATAGTAGATGGTATGTTCCTTCCGTCCTGATTCATCATGTTACCCTAGCACACACCCCATTGACGTTTCATGAACTAAGATGTACATCAGCAAAGGTCGTCCTAGAGTAGGAAGGACCAAGACTATTGGATTCAGCAGATACTACTTGATCTTATCGAATGCTTCCTAACAGTTCTTGTTTCACTTTTTTGGTTTATCTTTTCTGAGTAGCTTGAAGATTGGCTCACAAATAGGCGTAAGTTGAGCAATGAATCGACTGATGTATTGTATTCTTCCCAAGAAAACTCTGACATCTCTCTCCGAAACGGATGCCATCATTTTGAGGATATACTTGGTTTTTGTTGGATCTATCTTGATACCTCTTCTACTGACAATGAAACCTAGTAGCTTGTCCGATGTTATCCCGAATACACACTTTGCTGGATTGAGCCTTAAGTTGTACTTCCTTAGCTTGTCGAACAATTTCTTGAAATTTACCAAATGGTTTTCTTCAATGTCGGATTTAGCGATCATGTCATCCACATAGACCTTTATTTCCTTATGAATCATGTCGTGGAATAAAGCGGTCATTGCCCGTTGGTACGTTGCCCCTACGTTCCTCAGCCCGAATGGCATGACTTTGTAGTGGAAAGTACCCCATGGTGTGATGAATGCAGTCTTTTTCCAATCTTCTTCTGCTATTTTTATCTGATTATATCCTGAGAAGCCATCTATGAATGAGAACATGTCGTGCCCTGCTGTAATATCAACTAAAGTGTCGACGTGAGGTAGTAGAAAATCATTCTTAGGACTGGTTTTCAAGTCTTGATAATCAACACACATGCGTACCTTCCCATCTTTCTTAGGTACTAGGACGACGTTGGTCAACCACTCAGGATAAATAGAAACTACGATAAACCCGACTTCAAATTGCTTCATGACTTCATCCTTGAACTTGAGGGTCCATTCTGGCTTCAACCTTCTTAGTTTCTACTTGATCAACTTACTTACGGGCGCAATTAACAGTTTCTGGACAACAAGATCAGTATCTAACCCAGGCATATCTCTGTATGACTATGTAAAGACGTCTGGATAGTTCTATAAGAGTTAAATCATTTCTTCCTTTTGCAGTGATGTTAATAAGGCTCCGATCTTGACGATTCGTGGGTTCTCTTCGGTACCAAGATTGATTGAGTCTGTATCCTCGATGTTTGGCTGAACACCTTTCTCGTGACGTTCTACCAAGTCTTTGATTTCTTTGGGTCGGTACTACATTTCGTCCTTAGACTCTTTTTTGATCCCCATGAGGTCAGAATCGAGTTCAAGATCGAAATCATACTCATCCTTTTCAAACTCTGCTCTATCTGGGTATTCATTTGATCGAGAAAAATCCCTTAAAAACTCTTTTTTTGATTTTTGAAAAATATCTATTTTTTTATAATTTTGAAAGGTTTTTGAATTTTGACTAATATTTTTTTTTGTGATTTTCTGGATATCTGAAATAAGAAGAACAATCATGCAAATTCATTAATAAAAATAGGGGATGAAGGCTCGTTATGATCCTCAGGCAAATTAGATTTGTCTATTGGCAATTTTTTAAGCCTCAGTAGCCTCAAGGGTTAATGGGAATTCCACCCAATTGTGCAATATCTCCCCTTCTCTAAGGGGGCGGATGAAATGAGAAAGTGATTTGTTGGGTGGTTTGGTAATTGGTTCGAAGATAACCATGATCTCCGATTGATTGTTGTCAAAGTTGGGCATAGTTCCCCCCAAACTTGGTGGGATGATGACTGATGCCCAGTTGATGCCAGTGGGGTGATTCTCTTCCCTTTCTTGCGGTAGCTTCCTTGTTCATAGGCTCTTGAGTTTGTTCCAACAGACTTTCATCAGAATTCCCATTGAATAAGACATTGATGCCTTCTACGAAAGATGATTGAGACTCAACAACTGAGTCTTCTTGAATGTACACAGGTTTGAAATTTACTATTTTTTACTTTTTTTACTGGTTTTATCAGCAATGGTTCTGACAAGCTGTCGGGTCTAGTCTGTGATTTTGAAAAATTGACACTGATATCAGGAACTCTGCCCAGATTTCAGACATTCGGTTCACGATTTTGCTTTCTCGCTAGTCGAAGTTCTTTCTTCTTATCATTCATTTCTGTTATATCATTTTTTGCTTCGATTGGCATAGCTTTCCCTTCTCCTCCTGGTCCCAACCCTTGTCTGGGTCGGTAACCTGTTGTAGACACCCCATTTTTGCATCCGCCTGATTAATCAAGTCGTCGACCCGATCGCAAAGGTTCCCAATGATGGATGTCTATTCCAATGCTTTATTTTGTTACCAAATATGTTTCAGAAATCCGGATGAGGTATCTCGAACTGACAAAACTTATAAACCACGCTACGCTAGGAAAATACGACCCCAGAAATATAGAAATCATCATCTTGCAAATAAAAAAGAAGCTTCACGATAAAAATCACTAAATTACCAAAATACCCCTAACATCAAAACAACTCTAGAGCCTGCATTACGCTTAGGAAAACCCACTCAAACACATAAAACAATAAATCGAAACCAAGTAAACCACTTCGCCAATTTTCACAAAATTTGACAAAATTACGAAAATACCCCTCATAAAGTTCACGATCATTTCATACAAAAAACTTCATAAATGACAAAAACCAACATTCCCATTAAATTCCTTACGAAAAACTGATTTCAAAACATCTTGGAACATTGAAAAACGACTTAAAACGTAAAAAATCCTCTCCGAGGGCAAAATGGTAATTTCACAATTTTCATAATTAAAAAATTCGAAATTAATAAATAAAACATTAAATAATTAAAGTGAAACATTAATGAAATTAATTTAAAAAGTTGAACCTAAAAAATCGATTAATTGGACTCTCAGGCAAAATTGTTGAGGGTTCGTGGGATATTTCTTTTAAGGACCTCTCCATTTGGGGGTCCAAAGAATTAAAGATATAATAGAAAGGGGTACTCCAAAAATTTAAAATCAATCAAGCAAGACTAAAGTCAAGATATTAAAGTCAATCAAATAAGACCAAAGTCAAAATAAAAGTAAATCAAGCAAGACTGAAGTCAAGGTCAATCAAGTGAGACTGAAGTCAAAATTAAAGTCAATCAAGCAAGACTGAAGTCAAAATTAAAGTCAATCTCATAAGACTAAAGTCAAAACCCTAAATTAAAACCCTAATCTAAACTAATCAAGTCAATCTCATAAGACTAAGGTCAAAACCCTAAATCCAAACCCTAATCTAAAACTAATCAAGTTAATCTCATAAGACTAAAGTCAAAACCCTAAAACCCTAAAGACTAAGTAAAAACCCAAATTGAAACCCTAATCAAACCCTAATGCTTCTAAAAACTTTATAAATAGGAGCCTCCACACCCTATTTTCGTATCAAAGAAAAAACCCTAGAAAAAGTAGGTGAAGAAGCCTCCATAACCTCCCCAAAACCCTAATTTTGGAGTCCCAACTCCTTCCCTTACACCCCTACTCCTATTTTAGCCTAAAAAACACCCAAAAACCTCTCAAAAACATCCCAAAAATCCACAATAAATTTGAAGCACCCAGATCCAAGAAGGAGATACCTTACCTCGGAGATCAGAAATCAGATCCGGAGATAGAACGAAGTAAGGAATACGATACAAGGAGTCATTTTCACCAGATCTGAGGGAATAGCACTTTTGCAGATCAAAGGTAAGCTTTTTATTACTTTTTAATCTAGGTTTGTCATTAGCGATGTAGATTTATTTGGGATAAGTAGAGACCGGCATTGGCCGGGCGGGGTTGGTGCCTAACACCTTCCAACCCCGTAACATGATCCCCGGATTCAGATTTTCTGTAGTAGATTAGTTTTTATCCGTTTTAGAGTCAGTTTGGTTCCTAGACCATAATAACTAGGTGGCGACTCCCAAACCTCAAGGGTCAAAAGCGGATCTGCGCACCCCGCGGATCGAGGGCGCTTTCACCTGTACTCTTTAAAACCCGACCAATCATCAGATTTGTTCTTGATAGCTCTGCCTTTACCTTCTCCTTCTCTTTTTTCACGTGGTTAACAGTAGCAAATTGATAGGAATGGTAGAGTGCCTTATCCTTTGTCATTTCAATGTTAATGAATGGCACATTTGGAGCTCTCCCAGCTGGAATAAGGTTCTTTGCCAATAATGATATCATCATTTATCCCATGATGAATTTGATTCTCTGGTGTAAAGAATAAGGTACAGCCCCTGCTATGTGGATCCATAGTCTACCTAGTAGTAAGTTGAAGGTTATTGATATTTTCATGACCTCGAATGTTACCTCAAAGGTGCAAAGACCTATAGTAATCAGTAGGTTCACCTCTCCCAAAGAGTCCCTTCTTGAACTGTCAAAGCCTCGAACAACCTTGTTGTTGGGCTTGACATGTGACCAGTCAGCATTGAGTTTTCAGAAGGTTTTAAGAGGGCAAACATTAAGCATTGAGCCATTATCAATCAGTACTCTGGCCACCATCATGCCCTTGCACATGATCATAATATTTAATGGTTCCACGTGCCTCCGTCCCTCTGGCATGAATTCATTTTCTATAAAGACGATGAGATTGGGAGCCATGATTTGACCAACTGTTTGTTCTAGCTGTGCGGGTGAAGTGGTCGAAGGTACATGTGACTTCCTCAGAATTCTTAGTAATACCTTTTGGTGTCCCTCGAATTTTTATAAAAGACCCAAAATGTTGATCTTAGTCGACTGCTTATTCAGTTGGTCTATGACATTATGCTCACTCTTGCGAACGAGCTTAATGAAGTTTGTTGCCTCCTTGTCTGATATTTTCACCTTCTCTTCTTTCTGGTTATTCTCATACATCTTGCATTTTCCCTTTGTTCTCATTTTTTCTTCATCTGTCACCCCTTTTACTATTTTTTTATTTCTTCTCTGATACTTGCACCTTTTGATGTTTTTTTATCTCTACCCCTTTCATTGGTGCTTTCTAACATCTTCCTACTTCTGTCATATGTCCAATATTAGCCACCATTGCTTTCTTCATTGTATCGACCCCTGTGGATATGGTGATGGTGGTCTCGTAGCTCCAAGGAACTGCTTGGTTGGAGCTATAGGGGAATGGTTTAGGTGAGCGTATGGTCATTAGAGGTGGACCAGGTTTTACATTGAGAATGAGGGGTGGTGGTGATGGTTTGGATGTGGTGATGATAGGAGGAGTTACGTGAAGAGTTGATGGAGTGTATGGAATGACGAGTGGTGTACTAGAGGATTAGGTGTATGGTAAATGAAGGGGGGTCGAGTCATATTTTGAGGACTTGGTGATATGTAAGGTATGATGAGAAGTGGTCGAGTAATAGTATTTTGATGAGTGGAATGGATGGTGAGATCAGCCATTCTGAGAGGCAATTGTGTGTTTCAAGGTGGATTTGTCGTGTAATGATTGACTATGTTGATCGTGGGCGTTCCTACTTTCTTTGTTAAGTGGACCCTAATTTTTACCCCGATATGGGCTATCAAATCTGATAGATTGAAGTCAAGTTCTTCGTAAATGACATGCACTCCGTGCCCATTTCCCCCTCCATTGTGGGTGGGTAGAGGGTTTTGATTGATGTTTTGCTGCTGAGTGGGATTTGCATGTCCATCCAATATGAGTACTTTCTTGTCTATCAAATTGTGTACCTGGTGTTTGAGTTGCTAGCATTGATATGTAGAGCGCCCTGGTACACCCATATGAAATTCGTAGAACAAATTGGGGTTGTACCCTGGCTCTTTAGTAGCCTCAGGATTTGGTGGACGTTTTGCAAGATATTCACCTGTGAACAAGATTGGCAGTAATTCTGATAGTGTCATAAGTTATCTGGTAAACACTATATTTACCCTGTTGGGTCGTGCCTGTTGGTTCTGCCCATATAGTTGTGCCTGCTGTGCGACTGGTGAAGGATTTGCCCTAAATTGATTTTGAGGTGCAGGGTTCCAAGCCGGTGGTGGTATCGGAGCCCATGAAGTTAACGGCGCTTGTGATCTTGGTGCTGGTGAAGGGATGAAGAGGGGTCGGTTTGGCTATACGTTGTTAACCAGTGTTTCTTCCTTTTTCTTTCCCATAGGCACTGGCTTTCTCTGGGAAGGGATTCCTGGTGTTGCCCTAGACTTGTAAAATCAAATATCAAACCGGTTTGGATCCCGTCCTTGACTCGATCTACTACTTGTACCAAATTTGAGAATATGCATGTGGTGTGCCCCACCAGATGAGTATAGAAAGCGTGCCCTAGTGTCGAGATAAACATGGTGTTCATTTCTTGCTCGGTCATTGCATGCCTTACTTATAAGGCTGACTTTCGCCACCTCTGTGCAAACTCTTTCACCGTTTCTCTCTGTTTTCTTGTCATCTTAGCCATGTCGTTCCGATCTATACCAACATCTGTATTGAATCAGTAATTATGCCAGAACATTTCTGACAGGTCTTGTCAATTCTTAATGAGAGTGTGGTCCAACCCGGAGAACCATTTGAGTGTCGGCCCCATTAAGCTTCTTTGGAACAACTGCACCAATAGCTTGTCGTCCTCCCCATATTGGCACATAGATCCGTAATATAATTTCAAGTATGATAGTGGGCAGCCCACTCCATTATACTTTTCGAATTCCAGACACTTGAATTTGGCGGGTAATTGAGCATTAGGTAAGAAACAAAGGTCCTTAAACCGTGTTCTACTCATAGTGTTGAGGCATTTCATCCTCCTCATTTCTTCTTGCAGATACTCGATTTGCTGAGCCAATTTTTCATCAGTTGCACTTTTGGCCTCTGCGGCCCTGTATTTGCATTCATCATCAGTAATGACCACAGGGGGTAGTCAATTCTGTGGAATATAGAGTAGGGGCCTTTGGTATTTCAGCACTACGAGAGGCATAGTGATCTGTGGTCTCTACGAAGGTTGCCCAAGTAGATCCTGATTTGACCATGACGCATGGTGCTACACTGTTTGGGCTTGTATAAAGCTAGCGTTGGCTAACACGGCACTCAGCATCTTTTCCTGCCTTTCAATCATCTTCAATAGTGTTGTTATTCTCGCATCAATATCTGACGTTTCGATCGCTGTGAGTTGTGCTGGTTCAGAAGAACTCATGGTAACGATGGAAGATCTGAGAAAATATGGTGGTACCTCTGACTAATTATATTTCTTTCGTTTGGCCACCTATAGGTACAGAAGACCAAGCGTTCCTATCTTTATTTATAAGAAGAAAATGCATGATGTTTTATTAGGTTGGGTCAAGTTATTTATTATAAGGTAAACGAGTTTTAAAACAAATGTTTCTCAGAGCAGAACCAGCATCAACATGGAGTTGGCATCAGCACGAAGTTGGATTGTGTTTGGAAAAGAATTACATCAGCACGGAGCTGGCAACAACACTGAGTTGGCATCAGCATGAAGCTGGATTGATTTTGAAAAAGATGGTTTCATCAGTACGGAGTTGGCATCGACCCGGAGTCGATATAAATTTAAAAACGATTTCATCAGCATGAAGCTGGCATCGACACGGAGTCAGTAAAATATTTTGAAAATGGGATTGCATCATCACAGAGCTGGCATCGACACGGAGTCGGTAAAATTTTAAAATAATTTCATCAGTGTAGAGTTGGTATCGATACGAAGTTGGTAAAATATTGAAAAATGATTTCATCAGCACGGAGCTAGCATCGACACGAAGTCAATAAAATATTTTGAAAAAAAAGAATTACATTAGCACGGAGTTAGCATCAACACAGAGCTGGATTGATTTTGAAAAAAGAATGTTTCATCAACACGAAGTTGGCATCGACCCGAACTCGATATAAATTTAAAAACGATTTCATCAACACGAAGCTGGCATCGACACGAAGTCGGTAAAATTTTAAAACAGTTTCGTCAGTGTGGAGCTGGCATCAACACGGAATCGATAAAATATTGAAAAAGGATTTCATCAATAGAGAGCTAGCATCGACACGAAGTAGGTAAAATATTTTGAAAAATCAGATTTTGCAAGCAAATCAAGTTGGAAGAATACACGTTTTTTGTTAGCTTCCAATTTAGTTCTATGAAATCAAGGTCGGCCAATTAGATCCCCAGGGAAGAGGCGGCGCACAATGCTTTCGTAGAGGCACTCTTAGATCACCTCATTTCCTTGAAAAAACATAGTCTATCTCCCTCGTATCAATAGGGCAAAATCGTTTTTAGGCACCGACTTTGATCAATGACTATAATGGGCGCTTTTAAAACCATTTTTTTGTTGAAAAATATTGAATTTATTTGAGTTGATTGATCGGTTGTCAACCTCGTTGGACCATCAAATGATCATGGACTTCGTTCAAAGTTGGATATGGGTCGTGGACCCCTTTCGAAATGGATATGGGTCGTGGACCCCTTTCGAAATGGATATGGGTCGTGGATCCGATTCGAATAAATACGGGTCATGAATTTGGTTTGAACGGATACGGGTTGTGGACCCTGTAAACATGGATCTGGGTCTTGGACCCAGTTGTAGTGGATCTGGGTTGTGGACTCAATCTTAAATGGATCTGGATCATGGGTTTGGGCTGTGGACCCGGTTTGAACGAATTTGGTCGTGGACCCGGTTTGGATGGATACGAGTCATGGACCCGGATCAAAGGATATGGGTCGTGGACCCGACTTTGGTAAATACGGGTCATGGACCCAATTGGATGGTTACAGGTCGTGGACCTGGATCAAAGCGGATATAGGTGGGTCTACAAGGTTGGCTCAATTTTGAGAAATTTCATGCACAGTTTTTCTTTTGTTTTGTTTTTTTTGTTTTTTTTGAAATCCTTATTCAGAACACCCATTTTACCCAATTTTCCAAAAGTTGGGGGCATATTTTTTTGTTTGTTTTTGTTTTTATTTTTTTATTTTTTGTGTTTTTTGAAAAGTGAAATTGAAGTGTAAACAATAAGCGGGAACTCTATAAATTTGGTCTGTTGTGAAGATTCATACTGGTCCGTATTCAGGACACGGATGAAACTATCATTTGTGTTATCCATATTTTGGGCACGAATGAGACATTCGCCATTTCAACCGTGTTCCCAACTCGGATGAGGCATGTTCTGTTTCGACCGTGCTCCCAACACGGATGAAGCACATTATGTTTCAACCGAGCTCCCGACACGAAGGTGTAGACACCCAATTTTTGCACTCGCCTGATTAATCAACTCGTCAATCCGATTGCAATGATTCCCAATGATGGATGTGTATTCCATTGCTTGATTTTGTTACCAGATATATTTCAGAAATCCGGATGAGGTATCTCGAACTGACAAAACCTTAGAAACCACGCTACGCTAGGAAAATACGACCCTAGAAACATAGAAATCATCATCTTACAGACCAAAAAGAAACTTCACGATAAAAATCACTAAAAAATTACCAAATTACCAAAATACCCCTAACCTCAAAATAACTCTAGAGCCTACGTTATGCTTAGGAAAACTCTCTCGAACACATAAAATAACAAATCGGAACCAAATAAATCATTTCACAAATTTTAATAGAATTTGATAAAATTACGAAAATGCCCCTCATAAAGTTCACAATCATTTCACATAAAAAATTTCATAAATGACACAAACCAACATTCTCATTGAATTCCTTACGAAAAACCGATTCTAAAACATCCTAGAACATTAAAAACAGACTTGAAACGTGAAAAGTCCTCTCCGGGGGCAAAACGGTAATTTCACAATTTTCATAATTAAAAAATTCCGAAATTAATAAATAAAATATTAAATAATTAAAGTGAAACATTGATGAAATTAATTTAAAATTTTGAACCTAAAATATCGATCAATCGGACTTTCGGGTAAAATTGTTGAGGGTTCGTGGGATATTTCTTTAAGGACCCCTCCATTTGGAGGTCCAAAGAATTAAAGAAATAATGGAAGGGGGTTCTTCAAAAATTTAAAGTCAATCAGGCAAGACTGTAGTCAAAGTATTAAAGTCAATCAAGTGAGACTAAAGTCAAAATTAAAGTCAATTAAGCAAGACTGAAGTCAAAATATTAAAAGTCAATCAATTAAGACTAAAGTCAAAACATTAAAAGTCAATCAAATAAGACCAAAAGTCATAATAGAATTCTAATTAAATAATAACTCTATCTAATAGAGTTATAACTTAAAAACAATTCTACGTAAAACAATTCTAATTAAAATACAATTCTACCTAAAATAATTTTAACTAAAACACAACTCTAATTAAAAGATCTCTAATTAAACACTAACTCTATCCAAATCAACCCCTAAAAACATCTATAAATAGAGGTGCTCACACCCTATTTTCGTATCAAATCATAAACCCTAAGAGAAGTAGGTCTAGAAGCTCCCCTAGCCCCCCATAAACCCTAGTTTTGGAGTCCCAACTCCTTACCTAACATCCCTCCTTCAATTTTAGTCTAGAAAACACCTAAAATCCCTCCAAAAACACTCCCAAATCCGCAACAAACTTGAAGAGTTCAGATCCAAAAATAAGGAGATACCTTGATCTAGGAGATCCGAAGTCAAATCCGGAGACTGAACAAAGCAAGGGAGTACAGTACAAGGAGCTCTTTTTGTCAGATCTGAGGGAACAAAATCCTTGCTATCGGAAAGGTATGTAATTTTTGTATTTTTATCTAGGTTTTTAGCAATGTGATATATTTGGGAAGTTAGTAGAGACCGGCTTTGGCCGGGCGGGGTTGGTGCCTAACACCTTCCAACCCCGTAACATGATCCCCGAATTTAGATTTTTTGTGGTAGATTAGTTCTTTTTATCCATGTTAGAGTCAGTTTGGTTCCTAGACCACAATAACTAGGTGGCGACTCCCAAACCTCAAGGGTCAAAAGCGGATCCGCGCACCCCGCGGATCAAGGGCGCTTTCAGAAGGCACATTTTTTTCCATCCGTATTAAGGACACGAACCAGAAAGAAATCCAGTTCCTGCAATTCACAGAAACTGGTTTCTTATTTCCTGCTTTTGATGTGCCGCACTGTGACACCCCATTTTTGCAGTCACCTAATTAATCAACTCATCAACTCGATTGCGACAATTCTCAATGATAGATGATTATTCCAATACTTTATTTGTCACTAGATATGTTTCAGAAATTCAGATGAGGTATCTCAAACTAATAAAACTATAGAAACCACGCTACGCTAGGAAAATATAACTCCAAAAACATAGAAATCATCATCTTGTAGACAAAAAAAAGCTTTACGATAAAAATCACTAAAAATGATCAAATTACAAACATACCGCTAACATCAAAACATCAAAACGTGTAGGAAAACTCATTCGAATACATGAAATCAAATAACTCATTTCGCCAATTTCCATCAAATTCGATAAAATTAGGAAAATGCCCCTTATAAGGGTTGACAATCATTTCACGCCAAAAAATTTTCATACATAACACAAACCAATAATCCCATTGGATTCCTTACGAAAAATTAATTCCAAAACATTCCGGAACATCGAAAACCGACTTGAACAGCAAAAGTTCTCTTCGGGGGCAAAACGATAATTTTTCAATTTTTAAAATTTTAATTTCAAAATTAATAAATAAAATATTAATTAACATAAAATAAAACCTTAGTAAAATTAATTTAAAATTCTAAACCAAGTCAATCTCATAAGACTTAAGTCAAAATCCTAATTAAAATCCTAATCTAAAAAGACCAAGTCAACTCATAAGACTAAAGTCAAAACCCTAATTAAAACCTTAATTTAAAAAGACTAAGTCAATCTCATAAGGCTAAAGTCAAAACCCTAATCTAAAAAGACTAAGTCAATCTCATAAGACTAAATTCAAAACCCTAATTAAAATCCTAAAAGAAACCTAAGCCTCAACAACCTAATTTTGTAGGTAAAAAAAAATCCTAAAAAAAGTATATCAAAAAGCCACCCTATCCTTCCCAAAATCTTGATTTTGAAGCCCTAACCCCTTACCTATCATCCAAATCCTAACTTTTATCAAAAAGACTCTCAAAACTCTTCAAAAATCACCTAAAACCTATCACAATACTAGGAAAAAGTCAGATCTAAGGAGGAGATACTTCGTTTTGGAGATCCGAAGTAGATCCGGTGATAGAACAAAGCGAGTAGAATTTATACGAGAAACTGTTCTACCATATCTGAGGGAATAAGTCATTGCGATCGTCACAGGTATAATTTATTGGTCTTTTTTATTTATTTTAGGTCTTTAGCAATGTAATATTCTTGAGAATTAGTAGAGACCGACGTTTGCTGGGGCGGGGTTGGTGCCTAACACCTTCTAACCCCGTAACGTGATTCCCCAGACTTAGTATCTTTTGTAGATTAGTTGTTTTATTCGTTTCGAGTCAATGCTCGATTCCTAGACCGTAATAACTAGGTGGCGACTCCCAAACCTTGAAAATCAAAAATGGATCTGCACACCCCGCAAATCAAGGGCGATTTCACTCACTTAGTTGTTGTTTTGGTCACTCACTCACTATTTTTTTTTGAACATGTTGTAACATACATTCCTCCCCTTTTACCTAAGGGAAGTCAAAAAGAAAGCGGAAACAACCTATGATCTAAACATGCCTCTTTAGGCTTACAACTTGGGCTTTGAGGCCCGACTACAATAAACACATACAACGTTGCTTCGGGGTCAATATAAAATTGAAAACTTGTGTCCCAGCATTGTCTAATCAAGCACATGCATGCAGCTAGTAGGTGGCTTTATGGTTACCCAATCTTTAAACCTTGATGCATACCAGAGTACACACATCGTTAGTTGATAATCGAATTTGATATTTTTATCCCCGACACTTGAAATAACTATCTCAAGCTGTAGAACTACTAGGCATTGGGGCTAAATATATTGAGGGTGGAGTGGCTTGTGAAGTGGGCTATGCTCACGAGTGTACGTGCAATAAGATTTTTCCTTTCTTTTTTCTTTCATCGACCCCCTTACAAATATGTAATGAAAGCAACAAAAGTAAATAAACATTACAATTTGGAAATGTGAAAAAATAAAAAATAAAACATAAGAAATAAAAAACAAACAAACATTGTTAGCAAATAAAAATCTTTATTTTTTTAAATGACCGAGTTGTCATAAGGGTAAAACCTTGTTTCCTAATGGAGTCGCCAGTTGTAGATACGTGGTTCTTGATTATGACGGTCACATCTACTAAGGTTTGGAGTCGTCACCATTCATGTTGTAAGAGGGTGTCAATGGTCACCCGATGTATTTTTTTTTATAGAAAAATGTCATTTTGGTTGTTTAGTGACTCTCAATGGATAAGATACCGATCAACCTCGAGATCGGGGTAAACAGCTCGATTGGAGAAAAAGAAATGTGTTAGGCACTCTTTTCTCCACGTCAAGTGGCGGTAACCTCAACTTAACTTGGTCATTTCAATTAGAAAATACAAAAAACACAGTACCACGTGTCGTGCATTTGTACCCTAAGTAGGGATTTGTTTTTGGCTTTAGTTTATAAGGATCATCTCATTGAAAGAGATAATCCTAATGAACATTAGCCTTAGACGTAGTTGATATTAAAAAAAATATTGGCTAAGATTTCGGATCCATTCTCATGGGTTGAGAAGAATCCGAATTCCAACTTGCCTCAAAATAGTTTTTTAGGATTAAAATCGATTTTATTTTTGGAAAGGATTACAACCCTTCTACTTTCAACCAGACCGAAGTCCAATCTACCAGAGATAAGAGAGGGGAGTATTACATCTTAGAGGCCTTCTAAAACAAAAATTAATAGAGGAGGGAGATAGTAGAAGAGGGAAATAGAGAGGGTAGAAAAGAAGAAGGGGGGAATTTACTTTAATCAACCTTGAAGCTTCGATCTTCATTTTCTTTCTTTTCTTCTTCTTCTTCAATGTCTTCTAAGGTCCTTAGTAATTTAGGAAATGTCCCTTTTTTAGTTTTTTATTTTGTGTAATTAAAAGAGTAGAGAAGAGGTGATGAGAAAATTGAGATAAATGTAGTATTTTTTGTTGTGAGACTTGTGACCTTTTTTGAAAAGGGATGGGGGGTACTTATAAGTGTTGGGAGGATATTTTGGGGGATATAATTGGGTGAAGGGTTGAAAAAGTGTAGAATGATTAGGGATTGAGTGGGAGGGGTATGTAATTTTGAGTAGATAAGAGGGTAATTATGTAATGGAAGAAATGGGTGGTGTTTTTATCCAAATGGTTTGGATCTTACCCAAACCATTTGGGTAGAGTGTTTGGTGAGATGAGATGAGTGATGGAGAATGGTGGTGTAAGGGGTTAGGTGTTTGATTGAGTGTTAGGTTGGTTGAAAAGGTAGGGTGTTTAAATTAGGATAATGGGTTATGTAAAAGGTTGGTTGGTTGGTTATATTTTGGGAGAATTGAGGGGATGATGACATATGAAAAATGAAGATGGGAGAGTGAGGTGATGAGATTGGTTGATTGGTGATGGTGGTTGTGTGATTAGAGAGAATGAGTGTGGGTTGGTTTTGTGAGAATAATTTTGTAAGAAATGATGAGGGAGGTGTGGGTTGTAACGTGAGTTGGTGGAGTATTTTAGGGAAAGGTGATGGGTTAGGTTGTAGAAGATATGGGTCGTGATGTGGGTGGTTGATTGTGTTAGAGAAGGTAAGGTGGGTAGGTTGGGAAAGGTATGGGTTGAGATGATTTTTGGAGAGAGATAATGTAGGTTGGTGGTTAGATGAGAAAGGTAAGGTGAGAGGATGACATGTGTCTTTTTTTATGATAAAAGGGTGATTGGTTGATGTGGGTTGTAATTAATAGATTAGGGTTGTGGGTTGGATATAAATTGGATATGGATTTGGGCTTAAGGCTATTGGGCTTAGGTTTTAGGAAGGTTGTAAGTATTTTGAGATTGGGTAGGGTTGGGTATGTTCAAGATATTTTGAGGTTTAGGTCATGTGGAGTTAGGTTTAGGTTAGGCGGTAAGGTGAGGGATTGATTTTAGAGAGTTGAAGTTTGGTGGGCCGTAGATGGGCTTGGGGTATTTTTAATTTTGAAAATGGAACAGTGAGGGTAAAAGAAGTGATAGGTGTCCCAATTCTCATTTTTTAATTTTATTCATTTTTTGAGGTTTTTGAAATTATTAAATCGATCAAAATGCGAGGTGTTGGCAAGTCAAGCCTTTTAGACCTATTGGTAGATTTTATCGAGAATTCGGGTATTTTTGGTTTCGAGAGTAGAGCGGTGATGGTTGGGGGTACATCACATTTTTTTAGGTGGTCCCACTAGACTATCAGGGGGTCTTAGGGACCTAAGTTCGATCAAAATGTCATTTCTCAGTGATTTGGGCCTTTGAGACTCGTTGGCAACTTTTGTTAAAAAACCTGCATTTTTGGGCCCTTTCAAGTAGGGCCCAATCAAATTGGGGTGTCTACATCAACCACCACCGCCTTTTTCATTGTTTCGATCCTTGTTGATGTGATGGTAGTTGTCTCGTAGTTCCATGGGACTACTTATTAGAGTTATATGATAATAGTTTTGGTGAACGTATGGTTATCGATGGTGGGTCGAGTTTTACATTGAGATAATGACTTTTGTGAGCGTATGGTTATCGAAGGTGGGTCGAGTTTTACGTTGAGGATAAGGGGTGGTGGTTGTGATTTAGATGTTTGATGGTGGGAGGAGCTATTTGAGGGGTTGATGGCGTATAAGGAATGACGAGTGGTGATCGTAAGGATGAAATGTAGGATATGTGAAAATGTGGTTGAGTTGAGTTTTGAGGGTTCGGTGATGCATAGGGTATGATGAGAAGCGGTCAAGTAGTAGCATTGGGAATTTGATGAGTAGGTTAGATAGTGAGATCAAGCATTCTGAATAACAATTGCTAGTTTCGAGGTGGGTTCGTTGTGTACTGGGGAATAATGTTAACTGTTGATATCTCTATTTTCTTTGTTAGGTGGATCTTTATTTTTGATCCAATGAGATCTATTAAAGTTGATGGATTAAATTCCTGTTCTTCTCCCAAAACAACGTTTACTGCATGCCCATTTTCCCCTCCATTATGGATGGGTAGGGGGTTTTGGTTAATGTTTTGTTGTTAAGCCAGATTCGTCTATCTATCTAATATGAGAGCTTTCTTGTCTATCAGGTTTTCTACTAATGTTTGAGTTGCCAGCACTGGTCTATAAAGTGTTCTAGTACACCCATATGGAATTCATAGAACAAGTTAGGGCTGTACCTTGGTACTTTTGCAGCTTCTGGGTTTAGTGGCCATTTGGTGAGATATTTTCCCCTAAACAAGATCGGGAGTAATTTTGATAGTGTCATTAGCAACCTGGTGAACACCCTGTTAACTCTGTTAGGTTATGCTTGTTGATTCTGCCTGTATCATGGTACCTATGATGCAATAGGTGAAGGATTTGCTCGAAATAAATTCTAGGGTGTGGATCTAGGTTGGTGGAGGTGTTGGAGCCCATGAGGTTGACGGAGCTTGTGGTCTCTATGCTGGTGCAGGAATGAAAAGGGTTCGGTTTGGTTGTATATTATTTATTTGTGTTTCTTCTTTTTGTCTTTCCCAAAGGTACTAGCTTTCTCTAATAGAGAATCCCTGCTACTGTCCCGAGACTTGTGAAATCAAATATCAGATCAGTTTGGATCCCGTCCTCGACCCAATCTACTACCTATACTAAGTTTGAGAAAGTGCTTGTGGTGTGTCCCACCAAATGAATATAAAAAGCGTACCCTAAAGTTGATATAAACGTGGTATTTATCTCTTGTTCAGTCATTGCCGACCTTACTTATGAAGCTGACTCTCACTACCTCTAGACGTACTCTTTTACCGTTTCTCTTTGTTTTTGCATCATCTTAGCCATGTCATTTCGATCCAAACCCACGTTCGTATTGAACCTATAATTATACCAGAACATTTCAGTCAGATTTTGCCAATTTTTTATGAGTGTGCGGTCCAGTCCCAAGAACCATTTGAGGGCTGACCTAGTAAGGCTTCTTTGGAATAGTTGTACCAATAATCTGCCATCATCGTCATATTAGCACATTGATCCACAGTATAACTTTAGATGTAATAGAGGACACCCCACCTCGTTGTATTTCTCAAATTTCGGACACTTGAACTTGGTCGACAACTGCGCATTGGGATAAAAATAGAAATCTTTAAACTGTGCTCTACTCATGGTGTTGAGGTTTTTGCTTCTCCTCATTTCCTCTTGGAAAAACTCAATTTGTTGGGCCATATTTTCTTCTGTCATACTCTTGGCCTCTGTGACCTTATACTCATACTCATCATCGGGAATGACCATAGGGAGTGGTCGATTTTATGGGATGTAAAACGAGGGACCCTTGGTATCCCAGAACTGTGGGTGGCAGGACAGTCTGTGGCCTTTGTGGAGTTGTTTGGAGAGATCCTAATTTGATCCCAATGCATGGTGCTATGTTATTTGGGCTTGTATGAGTTGGCGTAGGCTAACACGGTGCTTAACATTTTCTTTTACCGTTCAGTGGTTTTCAATAGTACTACGATCCTTGTGACGATGTTTGATGTTTCGACTACTGCAGCCTATGGTGTTTTAGAGGTGTTCATTGTGGTGATTAAAGATTTAAGTAAATATGGAGGCTCCTCTAGTTGTTTACACTTATTTCGTTTGACCACCTGTGGGTACAGAAGACCAAATGTTATTATCTTATTTATAAAAATAAAAATGCATGACGTTTTATTAGGTCGGGTCAAATGATTTATTATAAAGTAAATGAGTTTTTCAAAAAATGGTTCTTCGGTGCGAAGCTGGCATCAACACGAAGTTGGCATCAGCTCATAGCTGGATTGTGTATTTTTGAGAAAGCAAGTTGCATCAACTTGGGGCTAACATTGGCACGGAGTTGAGTTGCGTATTTTTTAAAATAATTACATTAGCATGGAGTTGGATGACGTATTTTTGTAAGGATGGTTACATCAGCATGGAGCTAGCATCAACATGAAATTGGTATAATTTGAAAATAGTAGATTACATCAGCACGTGGCTAGCATCAACACGGAGTTGGTAGAATTTGACAATGATAAATTATATCAACATGTGGTTGGCATCAACACAGAGTTAGAAAACATTTTGTAAAATTAGATTTTTGCGAGCATATCTAGTTGGAATAACAAACATTTTTGTTAGCCTCCAATTTAGTAATCTAAAAATACGGATCGGTCAATCAGATCCCCAGGGAAGAAGTAGCGCACGATCCTTTCACCAGGGCTCTCTTAAATCCCATTATTTCTTTGAATAGATGCAATATATTCCCCTCATATCAACAAGGCAAAATCGTTCTTAAGCACCGACTTTGATCAATAACTGCAATTGGCGCCTTTAAATCTTTATTTGTTTTTCTTTTTTTGAAAATATATTTTATTGAAAAAAGATTGAATTCATTTGGTTTGATCGACCTGTCGTTGACTTTGTTGGATCACATATGGATTATGGACTCGGTTCGGGTCGAAATTGGATTATGGACCCAATACGGGTCAAATGTGGATTATGACTCGGTTTGGAACAGATACGGGTCCTTGATCCAGTTTGGAATGGATACAAGTCATGGACCCGATTTGAGATGGATACGGGTCATAAACCGGATTCGGGGTTGACATAGGTAATGGGTGCTACTTAAGTCAAACCAAGAGATCGATTCGATTAAAAAAAATCCTCATTTTTTTGTTTATTTGTTTTTTTAAATGGTCGACGGGAGGCTTGAAGGTACTAGATCCCGCTTTTCCTCAGATCTCGGGATCGATTTGGTTGGTCGAATAACCTATCATGGTTGTATGAAGCGTAATGGGCCCACTTGAGGCCCAAGGTCTTAAACTATTCTGATTCGGCTCATTAAGGGATGATTTGGTTTTTTTTGAAGTCGTTGGTTAAAAAAATCCATTTTGTTTAGTTTTCTAAAGTTAAGGATTCTCCCCCTCCCTTTTTTTTTAAGGTGGCATTAATGTTAAACAGCGATTAGGAGTTCCACGAATCTGGTCTATGCTCATTCCATGTTTTAGATTCATACTGGTCCGTGCTTCAAGTACGGATGAAACATATTTTTAGCTATCCAAGTTATAAGACGAACTAGAAAGAAATCCAATTCTTGTAATTCACAGAAACTATTCCTTGGTCCCTGTTTTGAATGTTCTTCACTGTTTTTTAACATGATGTAACAAACACATCTTCCCCTTTTACCTAAGGGGAAAGCAAAGCAACACAAGAAAAATGAAATCCTAGCCTATTCAAGGTTGCTTTTGTGGGCTTACATCCTGGGCTTCAAGGCCTGAATGCATTTTAAACATATACAACTTTGTTTTGGGGGTCGACACATACTTGGAAACTTGTGTCTTAAAGTATCTAATCGGGCATATGCATGCAATTAATAGGTGGATTTACGGTTGCCCGATCTTCAAATTTCGACGCATACCGGAGTACACACATCGTTAATTGGTGATCGGACTTGATAACAAAAATCGTAAAAAAAAATAAAATAAAATAAAATAAAATTATTTTTATGCGTGGTGTGCCGTTAGTAGAAAATGATTTTTTATTTTTCATCTTCTTCTCAAATAAATTATTTGTGAGTAATACGCTAAGAAACAAAAAAATTACTTTTTTTAATGTTGTTCGTGGTGAGGAGAGGATTCCAATAAAAAATCATAAGAAAAAAAGTCATTACCCCTTATCTCAACGATTATCATCTTATCCTCGATTCAATATTCATTAAAATCTTAATTTATTTTGGATCACCCAAAAGGGACCTTGAGTGGACCAAAATAAAATAAAAAAATTTATTTTATTTGGATTAAAAATAAAATTTTCCTCCTTGCTTATTTCAATGTGAGATCATATTGATTATTCTTGTGATATAAATTTTGCCCATCTATCATGCTATGATTTTGATATACATATCTTTGATGTAAATGCCTTGATTCGATCTTGATGTTATGAATATTGTGTGTATTTCTTGATCAATAATTGAAATTCATACTCTTGTGATCCGGTCTGGCCTATGAGCCCATTTATCTGAAAAAAAAATGTCCCGGACACACCCCACCTTGTTTTGTACACACCACTAGCACGTTTATTGCTTTGCACGCTTGCATGTCCCTTATAGCCAACATGGCACTAGTGCATGGCCCGGTCTCCTCGGAGATGCGATGTCATGCATGAAAATCACAACTCCAGCCACGTATCTTAGGGTATAAAATTAGGGGCATCAATACCGTTCGATCAGGGGACACTGAAAGGTATATCGATGCACCCAGGTTGGAGCGACTTGAGTCTTTGTCGTATTGTAAACCGTAAAATCACATGTCCCGATCGCCAACCCTAGACTTGTACCTATATGGTATATCAAAGTTCACCAATTAGACTTCTTGGTCAAAATCAGTGCCTAAATGAAATCATGCCTTGTTGTACCCTACTATACGAGGAGGATAGACAACGTCTATTCTAGACGAGAGGTATTTAAGTGGGTCATTGCTCAGCATCGTGCGCCACCTCTCAACTGGGGATTAAACTGGCTACTTTTGACTTCAGAAATTTAAGTTGGAGTCTTAGATTATCACCTAATATAGTATATCAAACCCAATCACCACGTACCGTCTGATTGAATACGCTTGAGAGGTATATATGTGCACTTGGGCAAGGGTGGCTGGATAAATTGCATTGCACGTAGTAAGCATAGAGTTTAAGAGCCTTCCTATAGGTCACGACCCGAACTGACTATAGGTGTTCCTGGGTTGCTTTAATCAATCTAACCAATAGGTAAGTCGGCGGACCGATCCAGACCGTTCAAACTAGACCCGTAATATCGGTCTGACCCAATGTGTGAAATGTAAATCAATCGGCCCAATAAACAAATGGATCAAACTGATCAACACTAAACCAGTTGGACCGATTGGTTTTACTTTCAAAGATTCAGACTATTTTATATTAAAAGGATTCGATCTTAGAGCCAAATTATTTTGTCTGATCAGAGGTTCTATCCCAATCAGGGGTAGACTCGTGACTAATCTTTCTCACCTTCTTGGTCCCTATAGATTTATAATGCAATTGGATTCAATGTTTCCCATCGGACTTAAGCTAATCTTAAAATTTTAATCATGAGGTTAAGAATCAAACTTTCAGAATCAATGGTTAATCTTGGTGTACTTCTACTCAGGTGATAATTGGTCCCAAACGTTCTAAACCTCAATTTGTACCACTTTGGATCCGTGAAAAAAATCGTCTTTCCAGAGTACCATTGCCAAGTAATCAGTCTTTGCCACAAGAAACAACAAGTACCATGGATGAAGCAATGCTCCGTCAGATTTTAGAATCTTTTCAAGCACAAATTATCACTTTTGTCTAGACACAAATTGAAGCCCTGAAGACTGAAAAAAAAAATATAAAGCTATAGAACCTCATGATGTGTTTGACCTCGTCGAAGACTAAGAAGATGATCAATTACATGTCAACCCTATCTTAATTCATCAAATAGCTCAGGTTAAAACTGCTTTGAAGAATATCAAAGACCCCGATAATCTTACTCTCGGATTAGGGGCAATGACATTATTTCCTATGGTCTGTCTGCCAGAAAAGTTCACAATGCCAGACATGGAGAAATTTGATGGGATTGGATGCCCAAGGACTCACTTAAAAGTATATGTCGACATCATACAATCTCAGGGTTTGAGTGAAGAACAGATGGCACAACTTTTTCAAAGAACCCTTACAGGTCCTGCCCTACGCTGGCTAATGTCATTGGATTCATCTCGGGTAAGAACATGACATGAATTGATGAAGGAGTTTATTGGTCGGTATTCATTCAACATAGATATTAAACTCACAAGAAGAGATCTGGAAACTACTAAACAGAAGCCCGAAGAAACTTTCACTGAGTTCATTGCTCGATTGAGAGCTAAAGCTGCTCGATTGTGGGATTGACCTCAGGAGAAGGAACAAGTCAAGACCATCCTCAAGAATCTCACTACAAATTATGCCAAGTACTTGATGCATCAGTACCTTCCCACTTTTCAATCCCTCCTTGAGGCTGAAAATCAAGTTGAGGATGCCTACTCTTCGGGACTTTTTGGTAAATCGTCTGAGTCAAAACCCAAACATTTCAAATCTAGTGCCAATTCCTTACAAGTAGCCAACACCTCTTTTACACTAACGCCTCAAGCCATTCAGCCATTACAAGCCAAGCCTAGGAGACAATTCGCCAATCTTGGAATGTCCCTTAGTGTTTGCCTATCAAAAGTTGATGAAAAAAGGATTGCTGACACCATTACAACCTAAGCATTTGCCCAATCATCTTCCTCCAAATATGGACAATGGACAATTCTGTGAATTCCATCAGATGCCCGGTCATATTCTTAATAGATGTCATATTCTTTCATCATTCACATACATTCATATCAATCACAAAGTCTCATAAGATTCCATTCAATGAACAACCCGGGAACACCCACGATAAGTTCGAGTCGTGACCTACTGGGAAGGTTTCTAGACTCTAAGCTTACTACGTGCAATGCATTTTTATCTGACCACCCTTGCCCAAACACACCTATATACCTTTCGATACGTGGTGACTTGGTTTGATATACCGTATAGGTGATAATCTAAAACCTCAATTCACTTCTCTGAAGCCAAAAACAGCCAGTTTGATCTCCAGTTGAGAGGTGGCGCACAATGCTGAGCAAGGGCCCACTTAAATACCTCTCGTCTAGAATAGACGTAGTCTATCCCCCTTAGCGGGGCAAGATCTTGCTTAGGCACCGATTTTGACCAAGAAGTGCAATTGATATACTTAGATTATCTTTTATACCTACGGGTACGAGTCAAGAGTTGTAGCTTTCATAAATGGTTTGGCATCCCATGAGGGGACCGACCACGTACTAGTACTACGTTGGCAATCGAGACATGTGACTGTGTGGCTCACAATAGGTCAAAGGCTCAGGTCGCTCCAGCCTGGGTGCATCAATATACCTCTCAGAATCACCTGATCAGACGGTATTGATGCCCCCAGTTTGATATACCTTAAGGTACGTGACTGGAGTTGTGGTTTTCATGAATGACGTCGCATCTCCGAAGAGACCGGGCCACGCACTAGTGCCACGTTGGCTATATGGGACGTGTAAGTGGGTAAAACAGTAAACGTGCTTGTGGTGTGTGCAAAATAGGGTGGGGTGTGCCCGGGGCCTTTTTCAAACACGTGGGCCCATGAGCTAGATTATGTCATCACATATGGATATCAAATGAATATTGATCAAGAAAATAATCCAAAACCCATCACATCGAAATTAAGATGAAATCAAACCCATCACAAATATATCTTTGATCTGCAAAAGTGTTAATGAGCATGGCATATAATAATTGATCAAACAAACATTGCAATAGGCATAATTTTTATAATTTTTAAGGTCCAATCAATGATCACTTTTGGGTGATCCAAAATAAATCGAGATTCCAATAGGTGTTACATTGATGATAGAATGACAATGGTTGAGATGAGCTCACTCTCAAAAACATTAATTGTGCCAACATTAGATAAATTCAGATTTTCTGTGAATTAGGAAAATACAATCTGAACTTGCATCGATGATATCTAAGGCTCCCGATAACGAAATCGAGTGAACTCAAGTTCTAAATTAATCTACTCGATGAGATCTACATTTTATTAATAGGTGTCCAGACTTAGTTCTCACCAGAATGTTCTGTAGAAACGTTTTAACGTTGCTGTCCCAACCTTCATTCAGAAACAATTCCAGATTTACAGATTGAACTTGTATCGATGATATCTAAGGCTTCCGATAACGAAATTGAGTGAACTCAGATTCTAAATTAATCTACTCGACGAGATCTATGTTTTATTAAGAGGCTTCTAGACTTAATTCTCACTAGAATATTCTCTAAATACGTTTTAATATTTCTGTCCAACCTTCATCATTCCATCATTTTCATAGGTCAATTTGAATCTTTCATTATTTAGGGGTCATCAAAAAGTGATCCTTAATTGGAGAAAAACAAATGCAATACCCAAAATCATCTACAATCAAGATAAAAAATAAATAAAATAAATCCAACTAAATAATAAAAAAAACTAGGTCATCTTCGCAATGCTCTCATACTTGGGGTTTTTCAAGTTTGATCCTCAATAGTCCCCAGTGGAGTCGCCACTGAAAGCGCCCTCGATCCGCGAGGTGCGCGGATCCACTTTTGACCCTTGAGGTTTGGGAGTCGCCACCTAGTTATTGTGGTCTAGGAACCAAACTGACTCTAAAATGGATAAAAAGGAACTAATCTACTATAGAAATCTGAATCCAGAGATCATGTTACGGGGTTGGAAGGTGTTAGACACCAACCCCGCCCGGCCAATACCGGTCTCTACTTATTCCAAATATAACTACATCGCTAATGATAAAATTTAGATAAAAAAATAATAAAAAACCTTACCTTCGATCTGCAAAAGTATTATTCCCTCAGATCTGAGAAACAGTTCCTTGTACCGTACTCCTTGCTTCGTTTTGTCTCCGGATCTGATTTCTGATCTCCGAGGCAAGGTGTCTCCTTCTTGGATCTGGATGCTTCGGATTTGTGGTGGATTTTTGGGATGTTTTTGGGAGGTTTTTGGGTGATTTTTAGGCTAAAATCGGAGTAGGGGTGTTAGGGAAGGAGTTAAGGCTCCAAAATTAGGGTTTTGGAGGGGTTGTGGAGGCTTCTTCACCTACTTTTCCTAGGATTTTTTCTTTGATACGAAAATAGGGTGTGGAGGCTCCTATTTATAAAGTTTTTAGAAGCATTTAGGGTTTGATTAGGGTTTCTTTTAGGGTTTCAATTAGGGTTTTGACTTAGTCTTTAGGGTTTTAGGGTTTTGACTTTAGTCTTATGAGATTGACTTGATTAGTTTTAGATTAGGGTTTGGATTTAGGGTTTTGACCTTAGTCTTATGAGATTGACTTGATTAGTTTAGATTAGAGTTTTGATTTAGGGTTTTGACCTTAGTCTTATGAGATTGACTCGATTAGTACCTTGACTTCAGTCTTGCTTGATTGACTTTAATTTTGACTTCAGTTTCACTTGATTGACTTTAATACCTTGACTTCAGTCTTGTTTGATTTACTTTTAATTTTTGGAGAACCCCCTTCTATTATATCTTTAATTCTTTGGACCCCCAAATGGAGGGGTCCTAAAAGAAATATCCCACGAACCCTCAATAATTTTGCCTAAGAGTCCAATTAATCGATTTTTTAGGTTCAACTTTTTAAATTAATTTCATTGATGTTTCACTTTAATTATTTAATATTTTATTTATTAATTTCGAATTTTTTAATTATGAAAATTGTGAAATTACCGTTTTGCCCTCGGAGAGGATTTTTTACGTTTTAAGTCGTTTTTCAATGTTCCAGGATGTTTTGGAATCAATTTTTCGTAAGGAATTTAATGGGAATGTTGGTTTTTGTTATTTATGAAGTTTTTTGTATGAAATGATCGTGAACTTTATGAGGGGTATTTTCGTAATTTTGTCAAATTTTGTGAAAATTGGCGAAGTGGTTTACTTGGTTTCGATTTGTTGTTTTATGTGTTTGAACGGATTTTCCTAAGCGTAATGTAGGCTCTAAGGTTGTTTTGAGGTTAGGGGTATTTTGGTAATTTAATCATTTTTAGTGATTTTTATCGTGAAGCTTCTTTTTGGTTTGCAAGATGATGATTTCTATGTTTCTAGGGTCGTATTTTCCTAGCGTAGCGTGGTTTCTAAGTTTTGTCAGTTCGAGATACCTCATCCGGATTTCTGAAACATATCTGGTAACAAAATAAAGCATTGGAATAGACATCCATCATTGGGAACCTTTGCGATCGGGTTGACGACTTGATTAATCAGGCAGATGCAAAAATGAGGTGTCTACAGATGCCCCTCTTTGGCAGAGGGTTGAAGCAAATCTATCTTTGTAGATTAGTGCGATATCCGAATGCCAAAGCTAGTGACAGTTCATTTTGTAGCCTGATTTAACAATTCGTCGGGGTATTCGGATCATTGAGCATAAAACTCTCCCCGAACTAGAAAAATGTCAGGTCCTTGAGCGCGAGCTCTCACTGGCAGTGTCAGATCCTTGAATTTTGAAAAATTCTCCTTGACTGATATAACAACTATGCAAGTGTGTGGGCTCAAAATCTGAGATAGATTTCAAAGAGTTTGAGTTGGAAATGAGTCAAAATGAAGTAAATTTAAACTGAGCATAAATCCAAGAAAACCCTTGGCGGCAACCGAGCAAGGTCCAAGATAACCCTTGGCAGCAACTGAGCAAAATCCAAGATAACCTTTGGCGGAAACTGAGCAAAGTCCAAGATAACCCTTGGCGACATTTGAGCAAAATCCAAGATAACCCTTGGCGGCATCTGAGTAAAATCCAAGATAACCCTTGGCGGAAATTGAGCAAAATCCAAGATAACCCTTGGCGGAAACTGAGCAAAATCCAAGATAACCATTGGCGGCATCTGAGCAAAATCCAAGATAACCCTTGGCGGAGACTGAGCAAAATCCAAGATAACCCTTGGCGGCAACTGAGCAAAATCCAAGATAACCTTTGGCGGAGACTGAGCAAAATCCAAGATAACCTTTGGCGGCATCTGCGCAAAAATCCAAGATAACCCTTGGCGGCAACTGAGCAAAATCCAAGATAACCCTTGGCGGCGGCAACTGAGCAAAATCCAAGATAACACTTGGCGGAAACTGAGCAAAGTCCAAGATAACCCTTGGCGGCATCTGAGCAAAATCCAAGATAACCCTTGGCGGCATCTGAGCAAAATCCAAGATAACCCTTGGCGGAGACTGAGCAAAATCCAAGATAACCCTTGGCGGCATCTGCGCAAAATCCAAGATAACCCTTGGTGGAAACTGAGCAAAATCCAAGATAACCCTTGGCGGAAACTGAGCAAAGTCCAAGATAACCCTTGGCGGCATCTGAGCAAAATCCAAGATAACCCTTGGCGGAGACTGAGCAAAATCCAAGATAACCCTTGGCGGCATCTGAGCAAAATCCAAGATAACCCTTGGCGGAGACTGAGCAAAATCCAAGATAACCCTTGGCGGCATCTGCGCAAAATCCAAGATAACCCTTGGTAGAAACTGAGCAAAATCCAAGATAACCCTTGGCGGCAACTGAGCAAAATCAAAGATAACCCTTGGCGACATCTGAGCAAAATCCAAGATAACCCTTGGCGGCAACTGAGCAAAATCCAAGATAACCCTTGACGGAAACTGACTGAGTAAAACTGAGAATAAAGAAATAAATCTGGGAGATAAACGATTGAAAATGAGTCTGGAGAAAAGTGGTTGAATCTGGGAATGAATAAATTTGAGACAGAATGGATATCCTATCTCCTATGTGAGATTCAGAATGCATTTGTTTGAACCTCAAGGCTTTATCAAAAAAGTTTTGTACATTTAAAACCTGAGATTGAACCTCAAAAGTTTTTTGAAAAATTGTTATCAAGAGAGTAACCTTAAATTTGGAGTTCTCATTATTTTTTTAGGATTAACATTGCTCAAAAACAAAATGTCCCTAGTTTGACAATAAACATGGCATTGAAAATAATTGAACACATCATTAAAAAATGCCCCTAGTATAAGGGGGGAAATTACATATCTAGAGGAAAAAGAAAAAATGCCCCTTGTATGAAGGTTTGAAATATTTGATTACCACAAGCGCAATAAAGATCCAACTTTTAATTTTGATTAATTTTATTAAAGATTTTGAGTCAGGCTCAAGAGAACAAAATATTTCCTTTTGAGACTCATTATAGAGTTCACCATTCTCTCCATTGGTTCACTTGGGGAAGTAAGAAATTTCAGATCGATCGTAGACAAGATACTTGTGGCTTCTGAATCTATGCCTGGTTTAAGCTGAGTATTGAACTTGATTATTCGGATTTCTGACGTTTTGGCTCGAACTGCTCTCAGCTTGGGATTTTCTTCTGTTTTTTTTTATTGCTCTAATTTTTGCCTAGATCACCTTTCCAGGTTTTCAATCTATCGAGCTTGCTCTAACTTTTGCCTAGATCGCTAATTTTAACAGAATTCGACAAAATTACGAAAATACCCCTCATAAAGTTCATAACCATTTCACACAAAATATTTCACAAATGACACAAACTAATACTTCCATTGAATTCCTTACGAAAAATCGATTCTAAAACATCCTAAAACATTAAAAACCGACTTAAAACGTGAAAAGTCCTCTCCGGGGGCAAAACGGTAATTTCATAATTTTCATAATTAAAAAATTTGAAATTAATAAATAAAACATTAAATAATTAAAGTGAAATATTAATGAAATTAATTTAAAATTTTGAACCGAAGAAATTGATCAATCGGATTTTCAAGTAAAATTGTTGAGGGTTCGTGAGATATTTCTTTAAGGACCCCTCCATTTGGGGGTCCAAAGAATTAAAGATATTTTAGAGGGAGGTTCTCCCAAAATTAAAAGTCAATCAAGCAAGACTAAGGTCAAGGTATTAAAGTCAATCAAGTGAGACTAAAGTCAAAATTAAAGTCAATTAAGCAAGACTGAAGTCAATATATTAAAAGTCAATCAATTAAGACTAAAGTCAAAACATTAAAAGTCAATCAAATAAGACCAAAAGTCATAATAGAGTTCTAATTAAATAATAATTCAATCTAATAGATTTCTAACTTAAAAACAATTCTACCTAAAACAATTCTAATTAAAACACAATTCTACCTAAAACAAGTCTAACTAAAACACAACTCTAATTGAATACTAACTCTATCCAAATCAACCCCTAAAAACATCTATAAATAGAGGTGCTCACACCCTATTTTCGTATAAAATCATAAACCCTAAGAGAAGTAGGTCTAGAAGCCCCCCTAGCCTCCCATAAACCTTAGTTTTGGAGCCCCAACTCCTTACCTAACATCCCTCATTCGATTTTAGCCTAAAGAACGCCTAAAAGCCTTCCAAAAACATCCCAAAATCTGCAACAAACTTGAAGAGTTCAGATCCAAAAATAAGAATATACCTTGCCTTGGAGATCCGAAATCAAATCCGGAGACAGAACGAAGTAAGGGAGTACGATACAAGGAGCTATTTTTGTCAGATCTGAGGGAACAAAATCCTTGCTATCGGAAAGGTATAAATTTTTTTTTTTATCTAGGTTTTTAGCAATGTGATTTATTTGGGACGTTAGTAGAGACCGACTTTGGCCGGACGGGGTTGGTGCCTAACACCTTCTAACCCCGTAACGTGATCCCCGGACTCTTTTTCTCTTTCATAGATTAGTTTGCCTTTTTTAGAGTCAGTTTTGTTCCTAGACCTTAACAACTAGGTGGCGACTCCCAAACCTCAAGGGTCAAAAGCGGATCCGCGCACCCCGCGGATCGAGGGCGCTTTCAAATATCCATAAGCAAATCTGAATCCATTAACCCGATTTCCTTCATTCACTCGATTAGTCTTAATAGTACATTTTCACCATGCAAGAATGAACCCATATACCTTGAGACAGTGGTAGAACTGAAAAGTAGCGAAAGTATTGAAGAAATGGATTTTTCAGAATTAGATAGGCTTGAATCAGAATATGAAAATGTGACGAAAGCAGACGAGCCCGAATCATCCATCGTGAAGATATCTAAAGTGGTATAGACCCTAGAATTGTGTCATCTCATTCAGAATCATGTCCCCATTTTGATTTTTCTTTTAAGCGTCAGTTGCGTCAGTCTTTAAATTCAGTCGGTCAATTCCTTTATGTTATGATTTATTAATTTTTAACTTTTAGTCTGGTTTGTCAATATATGTTTTTTTAATTCTAATAAATAAAGAAGCTTTAGATTATCATGCGTGTAATAATGATGTGAACATAAAATTTGACATGAGAAATGCCTCAAAGCTCACTAATCAAATTTGATGAATATTAGAGTTAAAGAGTACACTCAAGAAGTGCAAATTAGTACAACATTATCTTCAGGGGAATATGAGATAATAATAAACTCACTTGAAAAATCCAACAACATTCCTGTATGGTCTCATGAAGATATAAAGTCAATGGTGATTTTCAAAGTCAAAGTTCATCGATCAAGAATAATGCAGTTGAAACAATCGACAAAAGTGCTAAGATCCATACAAATGGATCCATCATGAGGAGAGTTCTCATTCACAAAAGAATAAAAAGATTTTTTGAAGTTCTGAAAATGTTGAATAAGTCAATATCAAATACAAAGGACTCAATCACATTCAATTTCATAGAAGAAGATTGAAGATTACTCATTCTTAGAAGAAGACCGTACTCGACAAAGTAATCTAGACATTGAGTTCTTGGAATTTTGACCAAATCAAGTATTATTTCACCAAAGGAGGCCTTCTTTGGTCTAACCATTTTCATGTCTTACCAATAAAAGTTAACCTTCTTTAGCCCTTCGTATTCTTTAAAAAAATCAATAGCCTCTTCCTTCTAAACCACACTAACAAACCTTGGGAGGGAAGCCTAGTATGAACTACATTTTGACTTGATCCCAAAAAAGAAAAGAAATATTTGAGGTACGTAGGCAACCTGAGAAGTTATTTCAGACCCGATCACAAAAAAAACTGTATTCTCTTAAGAAAAGTGTCATCCAAAAGGAAAATCCCCTATTATAAAGGTACAAAAAAATGTCAAACTAGGGGTATTTAGAAAAAATGTGAATCAAAATAATTGACAAAAAAGAGAGACTATCAAACTATGGGCATTTTGGGAAGTTAAGCCTTATACTTTTTCTTACTAAACCATGTCTTAAGCCCACCTATTAAGTCCTCCTGAATACTAATTGACTCGATTAAGGTCCAAGGAACCAAGAAATCATTGATTTCAATATTCAAGATCATCAAGAAGAAAAAAGTCCACTAAGTTGAAAATCTGAAAGGGCGACTTAGGCAAAAGGTAGGGCATAATCATAAAAAAAAAAAGGCTTGCTAGGTTGAAAACCTAAAAAGGCGACTTAGGCAAATATCAAGGCATCATCAAAAGAAGAAAAATAAAACCTGTTAGATTGAAAACCTGAAGAGACGATCTAGGTAAAAATTAGGGCATCATCAAATGAGAAGAAATGTCCCATCAAGAAGAAAAATCCAGAAGAAAGTTTACTAGAGGATGGAGAAAATTATTCAAGCCACAACATTTATTTTCAACTGAAGGCTCACATCTGATGAAGATAGTGTTGAAGTCGAAGAAACTCAGAAGTCATCTTGAACATTGTAAGATATTTAAGAGTATGTTTACTTGTTCAAATGTTCACCAAAGAAAAATGTAGAACCATCGACCACTTTGAAAAAAAGATCTTCTATTATAATAATCATTAAGATTTTAAGTTCAGCATTTCTCAAAAGAAATTGATCAAATTCCTTATTGCACATATGATAATCTTAAGAGTCTTGAATTTAAAGGAATGTCGATTCTTCTGTCTGTCATATATCAGAGTCCATAGTTGCTCGTTCATATTTTTCAAGTGCAATATATTTCATCAATTTCATAGTCAAGTTCCAGTTATAAGACAACCTTGAAACTAGGGGCATTTTTTTATAATAACTGTGATTCCAAAGTTTTCATTCTTGATCACATGATAAAAAAGAAAATCTTACAAAAGCTTAAAAGTACGGCGAGCCCAATGATAATTATGAATCCAGATACATGATAAGCCAATAAAGGCCCATTTTTCAAACTTTGAACTCGATAATACCAAGTCTTTAACTAATTCAAGCCCGAGAAACGTAGCTCCAATAAGTTCGAGTCCAAGAATTGAGACTCCGACTCTTTTTGAATCATAGAATGAGTAGGTTTTTTAAAGTGCCTACAAACCTGAGTTCGAGTACAATAAACGAGACTCCAACTTTTTGAATCATAGAATGAGTAGGCTTTTTGAAGTGACTACAAACCTAAGTTCGAGTCCGAGAAGTGAGACTCAACTTTTTGAATCATAGAATGAGTAGGCTTTTTGAAGTGCCTACAAACCTAAGTTCGAATCCGAGAAACGAGACTCCAACTTTTTGAATCATAGAATGAATAAGTTTTTTTAAGTACCTATAAACCTAAGTTTGAGTCCGAGAAACGAGACTCCAATTTTTTAAATCATAGAATAAATTGACAGAATTGTTTAAGTTCCTGTAATCTTAGCTAGAGTTCAATAAACGAGACTCAAATTTTTTCGGACTCTAAAAAAGAATTTTGATAGGATTTAATGAAGTTTATACATCACCTATCTCGTTATTCAAATTTACCATAATTCAATATTGTGTGATTGTCTTCAGTGAGTATCTATTTCAATTAAAATCATCATTATCAGTAAGAGGATATCTCTAAGACCTGACATTCTTTTAGTTCGGGAAGAGTTTTACCCTCAAGGATCCGAATGCCTCGACGAATTGTTAAATCAGGCTGTAAAATGAACTGTCATTAGCTTTGGCATTCAAATATCATACTATCTACCAAAATAGATTTGCTATTTAGTTTGTTTCAACCCTCTGCCAAAAAAGGGCATCTGTAGATATCCCATTTTTGCACTTGCCTGATTAATCAATTCGTCAACCCAGTCGCGATGATTCCTAATGACGGATGATTATTCCAATACTCTATTTTGTTACTAGATATGTTTCAGAAATTCGGATGAGGTATCTCAAACTAACAAAACTGTAGAAATTACGCTACGCTAGAAAAATATAACCCCAAAAACATAAAAATCATCATTTTGCAGACAAAAAAAAGTTTTACGATAAAAATCATTAAATAATTATCAAATTACCATAATACCCCTAACATCAAAACTTCCTTAGAGCCTCTTACGCTTAGGAAAACTCATTCAAACACACAAAACAACAAAATGAAATCAAATAAACTATTTCATCAATTTTCATCAAATTCGATAAAACTACGAAAATACCCCTCATAAGGGTTGACAATCATTTCACGTCAAAAAATTTCATAAGTGACACAAATACAGAATCCCATTGAAGTGATTCTACAAGTCACTACTTAAAAATTTTAGAACTTATTAAGGATTTGCATCCATCCTTTATTTTGCAAAAACCAACACTAGATTTAGAAAATGGGGTAAATTAGTTCTAGTGTCCTGCTAAACCACTTATTTGACTTGTTTGTACCCATTGAACCTTGTCTATCTATTTCAAGACAAAGGTTGGGTTCTTATTAAAGGTGATTGATTTATTTTATAGACCTTAGCCCTATTCCTTTAGAAGTTTTAGATATCATATCTCTTGGAAGTCCTTTAGTTAAAGGATTCGCTAAATTCCTATTGGAATCCATATAGTCGACTGTAATTACTCCACTTTTGAGTAATTACCTCACAAAATTGTGTCTAAGGCTTATGTGCCTTGATTTTCTATTGTATGTTTTACTTTTAACTTTGTACAATGTTGTCTGGCTATCACAGTTGATTATTATAGCTGGAGTCGGTTTCTTCCATAATGGAATATCCATTAATAGATTTTTAAGCCACTCTGTCTCTTTACATGAATTTGCTAATGCTATCATTTCTGATATCATGATAGAATCTGAAATACAAGTCTACTTTTTAGATGCCCAAGAAATAATAACTCCACCTAACGTAAAGATCCAGCCAGTTGTAGACTTCGAATTTGACTCGACATTATTCCAACTAACATCGTTGTAACCTTCAAGTACATTTGGATATCCTTGATAATGTAATCCACAGTCTAAAGTCCCATTCAAGTACCTTAAAACTTTAGATACATCATTTCAATGCTCGGTACTTAAATTACTAGTAAAATGACATAACACACCTATTACGTATGTAATGTTAGGTCTTGTACAATGCATGGCATACATAAGACTCCCAATAACACTGACGTATTCGAGTTGAGCTTTAGTACGACCAATATTTTTCATTAACTTAATACTAGGATTTATAGGGATAGGGATTGGTTTATGATCAAAATGACCATATTTTTTCAGAATTATCTCAATATAATGAGATTGAGACAAAATCATTGCATTATCTTTCCTTAGGATTTTAATTCCTAGCATTACGTCAGCCTCCCCTAAATCTTTCATATCAAAATTTATAGATAGAAATCTTTTGATTTCTTTCACACATTCAATGTTAGTTCCAAAGATTAAAATGTCATCAACATAGAGACAAATAATGACACCAATATTATTTTCAAATTTGCAGTAAATGCATTTGTCAGCATCATTAACTTTGAAATCATAAGATAAGACTATTTTATCAAATTTCTCATACCATTGAAGAGGAGCTTGTTTTAAACCATAAAGAGATTTAATAAGTTTGCAAACTTTCTTTTCTTGACCAGGTTTAACAAAATCTTCTGGTTGCTCCATATAAATTTCTTTTTCTAAATCATCATTTAGAAATGTTGTTTTTACATCCATTTGATGGACAATCATTTTATGAATGGAAGCAAGAGAAATTAGTAGTCGAATAGAAGATATCTGAGCTATTGAAGCATAAGTGTCAAAATAGTCTATCATGTGTCTCTGTTTAAAGCCTTTAACAACTAATCTAGCTTTAAACTTATTTATCGATCCATTTGTGTTCAACTTCTTCTTAAAAATCCATTTACATCCTATAGGTTTCGCACCTGGGGGCAAATCTGAGAGAACCCATGTCTAATTAGAAATAATCGAATTCATCTCATCATTAATAACTTTTTTTCAAAATAATGAATCTCTAGAGTTTATAGCCTCAGAAAATGTAGAGGGTTCATCTTTCTCTATATTTTATATGAACCTAGTAATATTCTTGACTTCATATTTATCTATTTCAACAAGATAAACCAGAAAGTCAAGCCAAATGTGCGTTCAAGTCTAGGTCTCTTACTTCTCCTAGGTTCAGGATCTTGTTGATCAGAACCTGGGTCACCACTAATGTTATCTTGAATAGGTTGATGAATCTGTTTAAGAATAGAATTTTCAGAAATTGGATCAGGATAACTTGACTTAGTCAAATCCTCAAAAAATTTTACATCTACAGATTCAATGATATCACTAGTTTCTAGATCTAGAAAATGATAAATTAAGCTATTATGATAATAACCAATAAACAAATACTTGTAGGTTCTAACTCCTAACTTTGGTCACTTAGGGTTGGGTTTTCTTACATAGGTAAGACACTCACACACTTTGAGACAATTAAGATTAGGCTTCCTTTTGAACTGGAGTTCATAAGGGATAACATTATTTTTCTTTGTTGGAATTCTATTCAAAATATAACAAACAAAAAGAATTGCTTCACCCATTAATGGGTAAGATAAACTTGAACTAATAATCATAGCATTTACCATTTCAATTAAGATTCTATTCTTTCTTTCTGCAACTCCATTTTGTTGCAGCGTGTAAGGAGCCGTAACTTGATGGATAATGCCATGAGTTTCACAAAACTTAATGAACTCATTTGGATAGTATTCACCACCCCTATCAGAAAGTAGAATCTTAATTTTATGGTTAAGTTGATTTTCAACTTCTACCTTAAAGATTCGAAATTTCTCAAATACTTCATCTTTAGTTTTCATTAAATAAATATGTGCGTACCTTGAGTAATCATCAATGAAGGTAACAAAATATATATTGCCTCCACTTGTTTGACTATTAAGGTCACATACATCACTATGAATAAGCTCTAAGATAGTAGAAGTTCTTTCAATAAATTTAAATGATTTTCTAGTTATCTTAAATTGAACACAGGTTTAGCATTTTAAAATATTATCTAAATTACATTTAGGATTAAGTCCTAGATTAATCATACATTTAATTGAACCATAATTAACGTGTCATAATCTACCATGTCATAAGCAAATCGAATCAACAATATACATAATAGAAGAAATTTCATTATTTAAATTAGGCGAATCAAGCATTTACAAGAATAACCATGTCCCACAAATTTATCGTTTTTGGACAAAGTAAGTCGATCTGATTCGTACACAATTTTGAAATATGATTTATTAAGCAGGTTTCTTAATACGAGATTCTTACTGATATCTGGTACATGGAAGACATTGAAAAGTAGGACAGTTTTTCTAGAAGTGAATCTAAGAGCTACAGTCCCAACTCTGAAAATGTTGGAAATAGAACTGTTTGTCATTTTCACTTTTATTCATTCACCACAAGTTTCATACCTTGTGTAGAGACTTCTATCATTATAGAAGTGATCTGTTGCTCCAGTATCAAGCCATCAACCATTGTTGTCTGACACAACATTTGCTAGTAAACAAGCACATGAAACTGTTGCAGCTATTGCTCCCTCGGTCACTGTCGTATTTGCCTCTTTCTTGAATTCCTTCTTCCGATGTTGGCATTCTCGTGCATAGTGATCAGGCTTATTACAATAAAAATATTTGCTATTTTTCTTCTTGATTTTATCAGCTTTCTTCTTGAAGGAGGAAGTTTTCTTAGGTTTTAACCTAAAATCAATTTCTTGATCTTATCACCCTTAATCATGTTTACTTTGATTTTTTCTATTTCCTCATCTTTATGTTCTCTATTACGAACATCTTCTTCTATACGAAGATGACGTCGTAGAGATTCCAAAGTATACTTCTTCTCCTCATGCTTCATCTTTTTCTTGTAACTTTTCCAAGATTAGGGAAGCTTTGAAATGATAGCTCCCACTTGAAAATCTTCTAGAAGATCGATCCCGACAATCTTAAGATCTCCAACGATTAATTGAAGTTCATGTACTTGGGACAAAACTAGTTTGTCGTTTGACATCTTAAACTTAAAATAATTACTAATAAGAAAATTCTGATTACTTGTCTCTTCTATTTTGTATTTGTTTTCCAAGGTTTTCCAGAGATCTTTGACTGAGTTGACCGTATGGTAGATGTAATGTTTAAATATATATATATATATATATATTGACCAAGTCAACTATTATTGACTCAAGTCAACTATTGTTGACTCAAGTCAAGTAAATTATTGTTGACTAGTCAAATAACTTTGACTAAGATTTTTTTTTAAAATTCTAAAAGAATTAGAATTTTTGTAATATTTAGATATTTAAAATATCTAGATTTTTTTTTTTGAAAATATCAAATAAGATATTAGCTGATTTTTTGTGTGTTGTTTCATTTTCTTTACACAAAGAAAGAAGAGAAAAGTAAGAATAAAAAAAATAAAGAAGAGAAAAGAAAGAAGGAAGAGAAAGAAAAGAAGGAAAGGAAAAGAAAGAAGATAGGCCCTTACAACTCTTTCTAATAGTTTTAGTAATTTAACAAATATATATATATATATATATATATATTACTGATTTTATAGTTGTAAAAAAAATAGAATTTGTTTTGTTTTTAAAACAATTCTGATTTAGTAATTTTAAAGCTAAAGTTATTTTGTAAATTTTTTTAACAACATGCATATACTTTATATATGTTTTATACGTAATTATATATGCTAAAAATAAAATACAACAACTATGAAAGTTATTGTTTTTGTATTAAATTGATAACATGTATGTTAGATAGGATATAAAAAAAATTTGTTGCTTTATACGTACGTTATACGTATTTATACATGTTAAATATAAAATACAGCAACTATGAAAGTTGCTATTTTTATCTAATATTTTATTATGTATACTTTAATTGAATGCTCAAAATATTTGTTATTTTATACATACTTTATACGTATTTTATACTTGTCAAGAAGAAAATATAGCAACTATATAAGTTGCTATTTTTACACACAATACATATATTTTATTCACAATTTTTTATAAACATACATGATTTTTAAATAAGTTAAACTGGTGGACAATTTACTTTAATCATTTTATTGATGGATTTTCAATACATGTTTCTAATTAAAAAGTTGGGTAGAAAAGTAATTTATTAAAATAAATATGAGAACGAGTTCTCAATTGAATGTCGTATTTTTAAAATACCCAGTTAGTAAGATGCTTCGGCGTATGCCATATAAGACACGAAAATGAGAGAAAAGATGAAGTGATGCTTCAGTCATAGATTGTGTAAGACATGAAAGAAAGAAAAAGAAAAGAGAGATGAGACTATACATTTAAAAGTGGACTGGGTATTTAAAACACGTGTATGTTTTACTTTTATTACGTTTTAAAAAGAAAATAAATACTTATACGTAGTATTTTAGTGATTTATTAAAGAGATTGTGAAAACCTATAAAGAATAACATGTTGTGACATTTCCGGAATGATGTGTTATTCTAGGGTAACAGTTGCGTTGTTTGAGTTCTTATGTATTATGAGATGCATAAGAACACAACATCACAACAGGAATCCAGAAATTTCTTTTCCATCTTTAATAGAGAACAAGATGTAGATAGTTGTATGATTGATAGAGAATATCGATAATCACAAGCACGCCAGATTGGCATAGATGAAGATGACTAGTTAATGATCATTAATAGTTTAGAGTAGTTAAGAAAGAATGACCTACTTGATTTGGCCCGTTTCTTAAGGTCTTGGTCAACGGTCAACCTGAGCTGGAAAACAGTTACTCAAATTATGGCAGAGGCTGGTCATAGAATCATGAACTAACGGTGGGATTCCACACTAGTGAAGTATTAGAATTATCGTATTTTGACTGAGATGTTCATATCAGTCGTGACCATCAACTCTCTATTATAGTACTTTATTATTTGATGTTATATTATGAACAATTATTTCTTCAAATTTTTAAGTGTTTTAATTTCCTACTAAGTTTTATGACATCGATGTTCAATTATTTTCAATTGTGTTGAATATCAAATATGCATGATTTATGAATTTCTAGAATGTTTAAACTGCATATAGGATACTGTTATTTAGAATTGTAAGATTCCCCTATTGGGTAACTCCCTTGTTACTTACCCTTACGACATCACAAATTTCAGATGCACTTGGTTTAGGTGATCCTTCCGAGAAGGCTCAGTGCCAGGGCCTTATAGATGATCAGTCCAAGCTTCCAGGAGTGGAGCATGGGTATTACTAGTAATGGGGCTTAAACTAGAGTTAGGTTTAAGTCTTTAGCTGTCGTTTTTGTTATGTAATTATGAACACCATATTATGTCATTACTGTTTTATGTATATATGTCAAGTGTTTTGATGTTTGGGGTATGTATCTGTTTTGTTGAGTAATGATCAGGTATGACGTATAGTTATATTATTTGTCGTTTACGTTTATGTATTGATTATCACGATATGAGTTTTATATTATGCATCGGGATTCAACTTGGGAATCATGGGGATTCGGGTTGAGTTTTTGGGACGTGACAGTAGATATCATAAATCGAATTGGAGAGAGTATTAATAATGTAATTTTTGTACAGAAAATCATCCGCCTTTTGTTTATTACTCCTTTATTTCAATTCCGTATTGTCTTCTGAAGTAGCCTCAAGAATTAGTTCTAAATCATCATCTAGAATGTAGGCTATGTTCAATGTAGTGAGGAAGAACAACACTTTTTATTGTCATCTAGTAAAGTATTGTCCATCGAAACGATCAAGACGTGACATATCTTAATTCATTATTTGGAGAGAATGAAAAGTTGAAGCCTCCATCGAATAAAAGAATATTTGTCTAAAAAAGATTGAATCAGATTCGAGCCTAAAAGTTATTTTCTCTCTTCATTGAATTACTCCCGTCTATTTCCAACATAAGATGTGTGGTTCATATCGATATATTTTTTTTTTGAAAATCTTATGCTTGAAAAGGGGAAAAAAAAACTCTTGCATGATAGGTATGTGTTTCGTTCCGAAGTATTTTTGTTGAAAAATATATGTACACATTGTATTCATGTTTACTTTTGAGTGAAAAATGTAATAGTTTGCTCATGCACCGTGTAATAATAATCAATGTTTACTTTATGATAACACCTTTAAATGTGATCATAGTATATACATGGGAAGTGTGGTAGGAATGATAAATGAGTCATTTTTTAATGTAATACTTTGACATTTTCAAATAGTGAGCGGGTGTGAGAATGAGGTTTGCCAAGAGCTTGAAGACGATGGGTTGACTAGAAACTTGAAGGGTTTAATAGGCTCTTATTGAATCAAATCAATGAGATAAAAAATCGAATCAAACCAATCCAAAATACATAAATTTGGTTTGATTCTCGATTTGGGCCGATCCAAAGTGCATCCTATCCAATGCCATGACGTTGATCCCTATATTAAGTCTTCCTCATTCCCACGTCGAGGTGCTACCATGTTCCACTATTCACCGAACCTTTCGAATATAACACCATGACTATCACGTGCATCAGAATACACCATCACGTGTTACGTCACTAAGACAAAGGGGCATATTCGTCGAAATGGAATGGTTCCGTCTATCTTCCCTCCAAAACAGATAAAATCTAATATATAATCGAACAGCTAATGACACCCTTTACACGTCTTAACCTAAATAACCCTAACCCCCTCTTAATCCAACCCTAATTCCCAACCTCTCAACCCCACACAAAAACCTATCAATCGAAACCCCCAAAACCCTCATTTTTTCTTCTCTCTCTCTCCCCCTCTCCCTCTCGCTCTCCCACAGGACAAGCGACGAAACAGAGTGAGAGCGCCTCCATCGATATTTCAATCCAATCTCCTCTGCAAAAACCCAAAAAAATATTAAATTTCGTTCTCATGGATTCCGAATCGTCTCAGCTCCAACAAGCTCAACTTGCAGCGATCCTTGGACCTGATCCAGCTCCCTTCGAAACCCTAATTTCTCATCTCATGTCAACGGGTAACGAACAGCGATCTCAAGCCGAAACCCTATTCAATCTCTGCAAACAAAACCAACCAGATGCTTTGTCGTTAAAACTCGCTCATTTTCTTCAAACTTCTCCTCACGTTGAGGTTCGAGCGATGACTGCGATTCTCCTTCGAAAGCAGTTAACTTGCGATGATTCCTACATCTGGCCTCGTTTATCTCAATCGACTCAATCTGCTCTGAAATCGCATCTCTTGGTTTGTGTTCAACAAGAAGAAGCGAAGACGATCACAAAGAAGCTTTGCGACACGGTCTCGGAACTCGCTTCGGGGATTTTACCCGATGGTGGTTGGCCAGAGCTTCTTCCTTTTATGTTTCAATGTGTCACATCTGAATCGCCTCGACTTCAAGAATCTGCCCTCTTGATGTTTGCTCAATTGTCTCAGTTTATTGGAGAAACCCTAATTCCTTATCTGAGTACACTACATTCGGTGTTCTTAAAGTGTTTGACAAATTCATCCAATTCTGATGTTCGAATAGCAGCTCTTGGGGCAGCTATTAATTTCATACAGTGTTTATCCAGTCCTTCGGATCGTGATCGGTTCCAAGATCTTTTACCATTGATGATGCAGACTTTGACTGAGGCATTGAACTGTGGTCAAGAGGCGACTGCACAGGAAGCTCTGGAGTTGTTGATTGAATTGGCGGGGGCAGAGCCAAAGTTCTTGAGACGACAATTGGTGGATGTAATTGGGTCGATGTTGCAGATTGCTGAGGCAGAATCCCTTGAGGAGGGAACTCGTCATCTCGCAATTGAGTTTGTGATCACACTTGCTGAGGCAAGGGAACGGGCTCCCGGAATGATGCGGAAGCTTCCGCAGTTTATAAGCAGGTTGTTTTCTATACTGATGAAGATGTTACTAGATATTGAAGATGATCCTATGTGGCACAGTGCGGAGAGCGAAGATGAAGATGCTGGGGAGACCAGTAATTATAGTGTCGGACAAGAGTGTTTAGATAGGCTTTCGATTTCATTGGGTGGGAATACAATTGTTCCAGTTGCCTCAGAGCTTTTGCCAGCGTATTTTGCTGCTCCTGAGTGGCAGAAACACCATGCGGCATTAATTACACTTGCTCAGATTGCTGAAGGGTGTTCAAAGGTATTGAAGCTGTACTTTTTATTTCTTGTTTACTTAACTATTTTGGTATTTGATTCTTGGTGGGTTTTATTTTTACAAGTAAAATTTCACTAGAAAGGAGGTCGAGGAGACCAGCCAATGTTACAAATTACAAAAACACGTGCTACAGATGACACAACCCACACCTCGGAAACTATTCCACAAAATCCTAAAAGATACCTCCAAGTTAGGTAAAAATCTTATATTAAAAAATAGAAAACCCAGAATTGAATTGGTAATATCCTGACACAATTGCTATCTGGTTTGAAACATTCCATTATTCCTCTTCTTCCATAAACCCCAACAAATTGCAAATGTCTTTAGGCTCTAAAGAATTCTCCTTGCCGCTGAGCAAGTCGTGCCCAAAAAGGGCCAACTCTTGAATAACTTCTAAAGAGAGAAGAAATGAATTATTTGATTTTATTTGTTGCTTCTTGCTGTTATTCTGTGTATGTTAGATAGATTGATTCATGATTTTGGTTATGGTCTCTCTCTCTCTTAACTCTCACTCGCCCCCTTCCATACCTTGTTTTTATGCAGGTAATGATAAAAAATCTTGAGCATGTGTTGGGTATGATTTTGAACTCATTCCAAGATCCTCACCCACGTGTGCGTTGGGCAGCCATTAATGCAATCGGGCAATTGTCTACGGATTTGGGCCCAGATTTGCAAGTTCAATACCATCAACGGGTGCTGCCTGCGCTAGCTGGAGCTATGGATGATTTCCAGAATCCTCGAGTGCAGGTTAGTATATTCATGCCTTATGATTGATTATCTATCTATTGTTTGGTACTGAAATTTCCCCATAAGGGAGAACTATTATGTTGTATATTTCTCTCCTTGACACAACTACATTTGGCATTAAATTATTGTTATGTTAGTATTGATTCTTAGTTAGGAACTGATTGCACAGATGAAATTTGCATTTTTATTTTATCTTTGTACATGCCCACTATCCGTGTCTTTATGGGAGATTGCATTTTGCCTTTGTTGTTCATATATATATATGTCTATTAATAAGTAATTTATTGAAGATGGAAAGGCCCAAAAGGTGGTGCCACAATGAAACAGAGAGTGAGAGGGATATTCACTTAAATCAGAATGGAAAATTGCAATTCTAGAGATGTTTTTCTTCTCCTAAAGAAACGATTCTTGAACCTGAGACCTTTGCTAGTGGGGAGGATAGAATCTTTTTTTTTTTGGGGTAGGTAAAAATTATTTCATTAAGGCGGTTGAGAAGACCGACAAGAGAAATGAGACAAATAGAAGCACTAAGGGGATTTAAGACAATAAATTTGGTCTCACCTAGCCAAAAAATCTTTAAAGAAGACCCCTTTGAATTCCTTAAACACCGTACACCCAAAAAATAACAAGCCCAAAACCGAGGATAGAATCCCTATATAAGATGAAAGCTTTGGATCCAAGGAAACTGGCCTCTGCATCTTTTTTCTTCCAATAGACCTAATGAATCTTCTCCAATTTACACAGCACACTGCTAGGGGATCAGCTCCGATGGGTCTTTCACCCTTACTCAATCAAGAAAGGCCAAGAGGCTACACTCTATAAGTGTCTCTATTGGAGATCTCGGGAAGCTCCAAGAAGTGCTCATATTGGATAAGAAGGTATTCCAAATCGCTGTCGCCGATGAGCAATGGAGGAAGTTGGTGGACCCTCCATCATGCTTACAAAAATGGCAAGTATTAGCAAAATTCTTCTTTTATGAAATCAGATTGTTGACGGTAAGGACTTGTCTGGAATTGTCATCCACATGAGAATGCTACTGTAGAAAGAATCATAGCCCTCCATATGAGCTTAGAGACAAAAGTAGTGAGGTGGAAATCTTTCACTATGAAGCTTCTCCATGGATCTCGCCACTAGCTCCTCTTGTAGTCCTCTTGAAATTTCTCCATAAACGTAAATCCTAGGAGAAGTGGCACTCATTGTACACGCAACGGTTCGTTACTATGAGTCTTTAGTATCTTTTAAGCAAACAAATAATGAAACCTGATTTCTGGGGCTCACACGTCCTTCAAATCTCATTTGATTACCATAATCAACAATTATTTTTCCCAAGATAAGCATACGGGTGAAGGCCAGCTTTTGATCCCAGGTATCATGCTTACTTCCTCTTATCCCATATTTATCCTGAACTACCCTTCTTGACATGCTTCATGATCTTTTCTTTGCCACATCTCTGTAGCCATTTGCCTATCAAAGTATCATTCATGTCTTATACTTTCTTAGATCTATCAAATCATTATTTTCTTTAGCTCTAGACTTCCACTATATCTTGACGTACACAATTTCTTCCACCTAAACAGATGGTCTTTTAAACTTTGTTTCCCTGCCTTCCAAAGAAGTTCCTTGATCAACCATTCCAATCTATTAATTATGAACACCAACGTAGTGAAGAGCTATAGTTAGTAGACTAGAAGGTTAAGAGGTTGTTGGTGATCAATGTCATTTTGCCTCTGGAAATATGACCCTTTTTCCTCGAAGACGTCTCTTGAAGCTCTCCTTAACCAGTCGCATAATCCTTTTGGTCTATAAGAAGCACCAATCATAACCCCAAGTAGCTGGAACCGGTTCTTTTATTGGAAGTCCCTGTAAGGTTGGAACTGTTTCTTTTACAAATCTGAATGTGGAACAAAATAGTGTGAGTAGGATCTCAGAGAAATGGTTAATAATGCGAATGCTTCCTAGTGTTATCTTTTTTCTGATTGCTAGCTAGGCAAGGAAGAGACAACCTTTTCTACTTTGGGGTGCATATTTGAATCAGTTTGTTTGTATATGAAGCATATCATTCATCATGGTCAGTTATGCTTACTATTTGAGACTAGCCGCTTCAAAACTTTTCCCCTTCTCGCCTATCCTTTTGTAGTAAACACATTGATATGTTTTTGTAGGGTCTCTTATGTCTTTTATTGGATGTCCTATGATGATTGGTACGGAATCATTTGTGCATTTAGCTGTATATTGAATTTGAGGAGCTGAATATTTATTGGGGGCTTGGGCGCATAGCTCGGTTGCTAGGCATATTGAATGCAACTTTGAGGTCATGAGTTTAAGTCCAGTTTACCTATTATGCGGCTATGTGAAATCTTGAGCTAAACACGAAGAGTTAATCCGTGCCTTTTGTATTATTTGCAAACCTGATGAGTGGTTTGGCATATTGCAATGCAACTTTGAGGTCATGGGTTCAAATCCAATTTACGCATAAAAAATAATAATTATGGTGCATTTTGAACGGCTTGCTAAATATGCAAAGTTAATTTATGCTTTTTGTATGGTACATAAACCTGAGGGTTGGCTTTCAAAACATAGTTGGAGCTTCAATCTGGTTGGGTGATGGTAAGACTTAGAATACACTTGAGCCTTTGGTTCAACCAATCGAGCTAAATATGAGGGAAGGTGCGCAATCATAGTTATCAGGGTTTAAAATATCATTTCATCTATTTCAGGTTTCTCAAAAATTGAAACAAAACTGAAACATTCCGAAACAATCAAACATTAAAATAGGTCTTTCAGAGGATACTGAAGTCAAGGGACATGTAATTAGTTTGAAAATACAGGGATTTTTCAAATAGTATCTAAATATGGAGGGGGTTTGCTTAAATACTTGAGTCTTTGAGAGGTGACTGTGGTCAAGGGCAAGTCATCTCTTCAAAAGACAACTGTGTGGAAAAAACCCTAGAGAAAGAGGATGGAGAAGAAGAGGAGACCTACCATGAACTCCAGAGACGACGATCTAGGTACAGGTTTCTCTGAAATCTCTCTCTTCCAGATTTGTGTTTCCAGACTTCCCTTTCTTCCAGATCTAGAGAAATTGAAAATTTTGAACCAAAAAATCAATATTTTGTTGAATATTTCGATTCCATAGGTGTTTCGTCTCGGAAAGTTGAAAAACCAAAACGTTTTGGGCGAAACAAAATGAAACGAAATCTTAAACCATGATAGTCACAACATGTACTAAATTGTGGAATTATTAATCAGATGAGAGAAACCGAAAAAAAAAGAAGACCAAATAGGCCTATTTTCTATTCTTACATATATCAATTGAGATTGACCATAAAATATATCTTTTGGCCTCTTTTTGGTAGAATTAATTTGCTGGAAAATAATTGCAGCAAATACAAAGTTAATGCTTATGTCAAAAAGGTTTTGGTTCAAGTTTCGGGGCAACTCAAAATTTAATGGGGGATTGGACCCATAGCTTAGTTGGTTGGCATAACACAGCGCAGCTTAGAGGTTGTGGGTACAAATTCAGTTTACACATTAAAAAAAAAAAAAAAAAAAAAAAAAATTAATGTTGCCATGTGAAGTGGTGTGCTAAACATGAAGGGTATCTTTGGTCGCAATAAAAATCGTTTTGCACATCTTGAATTAGATTTTCCTTGATCTTTGTGATGGTAAATCTTGAGTTAGATTAACTTCAATGTTGTTTGTTTGACATTGATGCTAACATGGATTTAGGCTTCATACTTTTTGTCTGATATCAATGCAAGGCAAATCTGATGTAGTAGAGGCAAAACAAACGAAATACTTAATTTGTTTTTTTATTTTTCTTTCTAAATCTTTATTATGGACGAGCCATAGAAATTGCACCTATCGAGGCAACTACAAATCATAAAACAAAATCTTGACATTACTAAAAAAAGTAACAAATATTTCATCGTTGCGATCTTTGAAAAATTAAACACCATATCACAAATTGTATTATACTTTGCGAAAATCAGTACTAGAGTAAAATAGCAATCATAGAGTAAAATAAACTTCAACTATTTACTCATAAATTTTTTTTTTTTGATTATTCCAAGAAAGAACGAAGATGAAATTCAAAGAGAATTTTGAGAATTTGGTATGATGATCACCATTTTTATTTAGTTCTCTTCATCTTTTAATAATTGAATGGACTTCATAATTATAAAATATAAGAAATGAAAAAAAGAGAGACAAGTACATGATTTCCAGATCTACCTGCATAAATAGTTTCAAGTCTAAATTATCTTTTACATGAACTAATCCAAAATAAACCACAAAAAATTGCTTAAACTACCTAACAACTAAATAAATAAGTAGTCATACGTGCTAATTTAACTATTGATTTGAAAAATAGAGAACATGCCCATATACAGCTATTAAAGCTTAAGATATATATAGGGTTGGGATCCGTTGACTCCTAAGAATGACTCGTGAAAAAAACACATGATCCCAACCCTTTAAACACAACATCCAATTGTTGATATTTATGAGTATCTTGATAACACAAATCTTGGAGATACTTATCCCGAGGATAAATCTCAACCATTGGATTTTGCATTTAAAGGGTTGGGATCATGTGTTTTTTCATGAGTCATTCTTAGGAGTCAAGTGATCCTGACCCATATATATAACTAATGTTTTGATAATTGAAGTGAAATTGAGTAACTTATCAATAAAAAAAAGTGAAATTCATCATTAGGCAAAAAAAATATTGTTTTGTAAAAGAGAAGTATGTATATACTTCACTGATGTTTCAATGATTGAAGTGAAATCCATGTTAGGTAAAAAAATGTTGAGAGAGAGAGAGAGAGAGCCTTGTGTGACTTCTCTAGAGTTGAGACCTCACTTTTTTGAGTTTTAGGACACTTCTTTACTTTTTGAGACGTGGGAAAGGGGATCCTAGTCTCTTGGTGGGAGTTCCCTATAAAGACGGAGGCAAACACGACCGAATAGTTATTTTGTCTTTATGGCACATAAATTGGACAAGTGGGTTGGCTGTCAAGTCAAATACATACTTTGAGCTTCATTAAGGGTGGATGGATGATAAGATTCAGATCAATGTTCTTCAAATGCTGAAGTGTGAGGCAAGGCGCTTAACTTGTGCTTCGAGGCGTAAACCTCAAGGTGTAAAACACAAACCTCACAGGCGTGTCTAAATTTGTTTATGGATCAATCATGTCCCGATCTGATAAGGACCCGATCCAATAATACGCCAGAAAGTAAATAAATTATATGATACATTTGTTGAGAAATATGAAGTTTACTTAGATTATATGTATAAATTGGGTTTGGCCAGGTCGGACCCCAACCAAATGTTAATGGGTCAGATCTGGTCTAAATATTGAGATCCAATAAAACTGGATATGATATGTGTTCGATCCGATATTTATTGGATTAGTCTCGGATCCGATCCTTATTGGATTCGTACCAAATCAACCTCGATCCGATCCATTGATAGCCCTAGTGCTTAGAAGTGTCCAAATTGAGTTATAATAGGATTAGGATTAAAAAGTTGTTGTGTTGTAGATAGATTAGGAAGTTAATTTTTTGTACTTTAGAAGGTTTCTAAGTTTTATGATTAAGTTATCTATATAAGGAGCTTCAGAAATGAAATTCAATCAATTCAAATATAACAATTCAATTATCTTTTCCCTCTTAGTTACTTTTTAGTTCTTTGCTTTATTTCCTTCCATAGCTTATTTGTCAATTGAATCTATTGATTTACACGCTACCGCAACGTCACTATCAAATTTCAAGTTCTAATCCATTATGATAAACAATGGTATAAAATATTATCTTATGTTTTGGTAAAATTGAAATAATTTGTATTTGAATATTTTTTTTTTGATAAGTGTACATTTTGTTAAAAAAAAAACCAAACAGAGGCCGAGATGGCCCCTTTTACAAGAATAGAAAGAGAGAGAACAAAAAAATAAAATAACAAAAGCAAGCAAGGAACCTATTTACGAGCTAAATGGTACAAAGAGAATCCCATTTAAAAACAAAATCCTCAAAAAAGATCCCTGCGAAGTCCTTGCTTAATTTACTCCACAAGAACACCAAACCCAAAATCTTCAAGATCACATTATGAGGGGTCTACTCCTCCTGAAACACCCTTTTGTTCCTCTCTAACCAAAGCCCCCAAAAAACAACAAAAGGAAGAATATCCCAAATGTACTTCTTTCTGTGGGAGAAGACGTTCTGAGTCCACCCCAAAAACAAAGACAAAACATTCCTAGGAAAAACCTATTCCAACTGGAAAAGAGAAAGGAAATAAGAGCAAATACAAGTTGAGAAAGGACAGTGAATAAGAATGTGATTCCCTGATTCCCTATTCGATTTGCAAAGGCATAAAAAATTTGGAGTTGAAAGGGACAAGAGGAGACCACACAACAGTTTTCAGAAATATCACATTAAAAGAGGGCAAAAGAGCTTTATGGAAAGACTGAACCGAGAATCTTTTATCCTTGCTCACACTCTACCCTCTTCCATCTCCTCGTTCTTGATAGAATGGTAGGAACTAATGAGATCAAGAAGTGATGCTACCTCGTTGATTTCTCAATCATTCATATACCTCCTAAAGCCTAGCTATTCTTGTATTTGAATAGTTAAAAGTCTTTACAGTAAATAACTATTTTATATTTATTGAAAAAATAAAACTAAATATTATTTTTTTCATTAACTTCATTTGTATAATGTGTAATACGACAAATTATTTACAAATCAACGCAACTCAAAGATTTTATTTGCATATATTATTACTTTGTATTTGAATGCATTTCTAAGTATTCCAATTATATTGCATACTAGTAGTAACAAAGAAATATAAGTAAAAAAAAAACCCAACTTTATAATTTTTTTTTTTTTTTTGCTTAGATTCGAAAAAATAAAGAAATAAAGTATATAGAAAAGAATAAGAAGTTAGAGGAAGAAATGCATTATTTAAAAGAAACAATATTCTTGCAGAATTTATAGCCGGACAATTAAAGAATAGAGTTTCATTTCGCAAGGCAATGAAAAAAGCTATTGAATTAACGGAACAAGCGGATACAAAAGGAATTCAAGTACAAATTGCGGGGCGTATCGACGGAAAAGAAATTGCACGTGTCGAATGGATCAGAGAAGGCAGGGTTCCCTTACAAACCATTCGAGCTAAAATTAATTATTGCCCCTAATTTTTATGAAATACAAGATGCTCATTGAATGATAAGAAACTCATCTTTACTTCTACGACTCTAGATATTCAAGGAATATTTTTACATTCTGATTCTGTTCGAGACGAAACAGAGTCATTGGACTCTCATTCATACATATTATGGATGAGCCAGGCTAATAAAGTGAACCAAAGGAGTTCTGCACCATTCATTTTGTACCGCGCACATCACTTAGATGGGCTTTATAAAGTAACGGAGGGGGGAATGAAGAAATAGAATATAGAATATGAAAAAAACTACAAAGAAATGAAAAGGGATCGGATTCTATTTGTACTGTATCTGAAATGAATCTTGTCTATTCCCATCTTTCCACTTCTCTACTTTTGGGTTGTTCAACCAAAATCTGTATGGCTCACATTGAGGTGTATGCTTTTTAGGTGCCTCATGGTTTGAGGCGTAACTCGTAGGCCTCAACTTCTTTTGCGTTTCAACTTGATGCCTCGGGGTGTTTTTAATGAGCCTTATTCTGAGGTGTAAGCCTCACAGGCCTCTAGAACCATTGATTTAGATCATGTTTGAGCTTTTAGTTCAACCAAATCAGCTAAGTATAAAGGAAGGTGGAGATCTCATAATTATAGTACCTGTATGTGGTATGAAACTATGGAATGATCGATCAGAGGCCAGATACACCTATAAAAAACAAGAAGATAACAAATCAGATCAGACATGCCTATTTTATATTCCAACATATATCAATTGAAATTGACAATTTAATTTAATACATGAAATTTGAATGCTTTTTGGGCAAAATAATAAATTCAATATGGATCGATGCATTGGTAATGACAAGTAATTACTTGGTCTACCTGTAAGACACATACCAATAGAGATTTAATTATGAATACCTATTGAAGCAAGTTATTATTGACTGGGCATTTGTTAGTCGTAGTAGTAGGTAGTGGTAGTAGTGTTGTTATTTTATTATTATTATAATCTTGCATTATGGTCATATTCTTTCTTGGCTCCTATCATTGTATTGTGTCATTGAACTAGTTTTATAGGTGACGCAGGGGAGATAAGAAGATGGAATTTGATTTAGGCAAAAAAATAGATGATTTAGGGAGATCTGGTTGGGGATTGGATTAAGGATTTGGGCGACAATAGGAGAGATAAGAAAAGGGAATTTGATTTTGAAAAAATAGGGGATTTAGAGAAATCTGATTGGGGATTGGGTTAAGAATTTATTTAAGGATTTGGTAAGGATTAAGGATTTGAGATTGAGTTAGGATAAGGTAAACCCAAAAGGTAAGGATGAAAGTTTTATTTCAATTATTATAAGATGGTGAAAAGGTTTTAAGGATGGTTACATGTTAAGAGAAAAGATAAAGGATTTAAGAATAAAAAAAGAGGTTTCTAGAATTTAGGACTTTAAGAAATCAAGAATCAAGAGAGGGGTTTCAAGAATCAAGAATTCAAGAAAATCAAGAAAAAAAGAAGCAAATTATTTATAATGTTTTCTAAACCCTAAATCTAATCTCAACTATCCAACTAAAATAAGGAGATCCAATGGTTGTAAATAAACTTAAAACAACTTAAATAAAACAAAAGCAGAAATATTATTTATGTCCCAATCACTTAATTTTGTTTCCCTTGAATTTTCAGCCTATGAAACTCATTAAAAAAATCAATATAAAGTTATCAAATTGCCCTTAAACTCCTATATTAACACCATAGGTTAATAAAATATCAATATAAGCTCAAAAAAATAAAATTAAAGCCCTAAAGTAGAAACTAAAATAAAAATAAACTCTTTCTTCAATATTTGATGTCCCCATTGATTTTCCTCGATTGGGAAGATTTCGCCATTGGGAAATAAAATTGTAGTAATTTCCATCAGCAGTTGCATTCCACATTATTCTTGTCTAGTTGGAGAAAATTCATCATCAAGTTTTAAAGTGCTTGAGAATGATTATGAGAATTGTACCCGTTTGAGATGATTAGGTCAGTTTGAAGTAGTGATGGAACAACTGTATCATGAACAAAAACTGTAGATGGTGTCTTCAAAGGATCTTTAGGCTCTTTTGACATAATTTCTACTTCATGATTTTCTTCAAGATCCAATAATGATACCTCACACTCCTCAATCTCACTATCACTTAAATCAGGTTCATAGATTTCTTCATTACTGGCTTTGAGTTTAGAAAGATGGACTTTCGTCACATTTGCTTCATTATTCCTGTTTGAGCACTCAGATTTAAAGTGTTCAAAATGATTGCACTTAAAGCACAAGTTTTGTTGTCTAAATTCTTCATACCATGTATCACGTAATTGCCTGTGCTATTCATTTTCCTTTATAATACGGTCACAAAACAATCCGAAGATATGCTTGAGAGTGGCACGTTCAACGTAATTCTGACAACATATATTTCAACTCCTCTGAAATCATCTTTATTGAGTCCATTTCCCATCAACGCGATTTGCTAATTGTGTTGTTTGAATTTAGTCTCTGATACCAAATTTGATGCAGAACGATGATGGGGAGGAAGGGAAAATAAGAGGTATTAGGGAATTTAATTTAGGATTGAGTTAAGGATTTGGGTAGGATAGGGTAATTTAATTATGATCTTGTGCAAGTATGTCCACAATCCTAATGAAAATGGTTAAAGATTTGTAGGGTAAGGAAATGATTAATGGTTAAAGATTTGGAAAAGAGATTAATGAAATAAGGTTTAAAGAAAGTGAGGAGAGGATTAAAGGTTGAAGTTTATTGGGACATTGATGGTATTTTTACTTTTGTTTTATTTAAATTTTAAGTTTATTTACAACCATTGGATCTCCTTATTTTAGTTGGATGGTTGAGATTAGATTTAAGGTTTAGAGAACATTATAAATACTTGCTTCTTGCTGTAATTTTCTTTAATGATGAATAAAATTGAGATTGAAGGTTTTAATATTTTCATTGATGGTGTGATGTGAGGTCATTTTGGAGTGAGTCCAATAGCTCTTTCTTCTTCTAAACTTTAGTTTGTCTTTTACTTAGGTTTAATAAAGTTTGAAAATTATGAGAAAGAAAATTACAAAAATTAGGTTTATTTATTTGGTATTTTAGTTTGATTAGGATTCTTGATTTATTTTCTTTATATAGATTGTATTAGGGTTTATGAATAATGAAGATTTGATGAATAAAAAATGTGTTTCTTTTAAAAAAATACAAAATAAAAAATAAAATAAAAGAAAGATTAGAAGAAGAAAGAGATATTGGATTCACTCCAAAATGGCCTCATACCACACCATTAATGAGAATATCAAAAGTTTCAATCTCAAATTTTATTCATCATTGAAGAAAATTATAGCAAGAAACAAATATTTATAATGTTCTCTAAACCCTATATCTAATCTCAACCATCCAACTAAAATAAGGAGATCCAATGGTTGTATATAAACTTAAAACAACTTAAATAAAACAAAAGTAGGAATACCATCTATGTCTCAATCTTCTAACTTTATTTCCCTTGAGTTTGCATATTTCCAGCCTATGAAAACTCATTAAAAAAATCAATATAAAGTTACCAAATTGCCCCTAAACACTTATACTAACAAAATAGGCTAATATAACATCAAAATAAGTTCAATAACATAAAATTAAAGTCCTAAAATAGAAAACTAAATAAAAATTAAAATCTACTCTTCAATATTCGATGTCCCCATTAATTCTCCTCGATTGGGAAGATTTTGCCATTGATGAAATAAAATTGTAGTAATTTTCATTATCAGTTACCTTCCACATGAAAGGTCTTACTAAATTAATGTTTATTGTTTCCGTGACTCTGGTGATACTTGTCACGCCCCAAAAACTCAACCCGAATCCTCATGATTCCCAAGTTGAATCCCGAGGCATGATATAAAACCCGTATCATGATAATCAATTCATAAACGTAAACGGCAAATAATATAACTATATGTCATACCTGATCATTTCTCAACAGAACAGACACGTATCCTCAAACATCAAAAACACTTGACATATATACATAAAACAGTAATGACATACTATAGTGTTCATAATTACATAACCAAAAACGATAGCTAAAGACTTAAACCTAACTCTAGTTTAAGACTTATAACTAGTAATACCCATGCTCCACTCCTGGAAGCTTGGACTGATCATCTATAAGGCCCTGGCACTGAGCCTCCTCGGAAGGATCACCTAAACCAGGTGCGCCTGAAATTTGATGTCGTAGGGGTGAGTAACAGGGGAGTTACCCAATAGGGGAATCTTACAATTCTAAATAACAGCATCCTATATGCAGTTTAAACATTCTAAGAATTCATAAATCATGCATATTTGATATTCAACACAATTAAAAATAATTGAACTCCGATGTCATAAAACTTAGTAGGAAATTAAAACACTTAAAAATCTGAAGAAAACAATTGTTCATAATATAACATCAAATAATAGAGTACTATAATAGAGAGTTGAGGGTCACGACTGATGTGAACATCTCAGTCAAAATACGATTATTCCAATACTTCACCAGTGTGGAACCCCACCGTTAGTTCCTGATTCTATGGCCAGCCTCTGCCACAATTTGGGTAACTGTTTTCCGGCTCAGGTTGGCCGTTGACCAAGGCCTTAAGAAACGGGCCAAATCAAGTAGGTCATTCTTTCTTGACTACTCTAGACTATTAATGATCATTAACTAGCCATCTTCATCTATGCCAATCTGGCGTGCATGTGATCCTCGATATTCTCTATCAATTATACAACTATCTACATCTTGTTCTCTATTAAAGATAGAAAAGAAACTCCCGGATTCCTGTTGTGATGTTGTGTTCTTATGCATCCCATAATACATAAGAACTCAAACAACGCAACTGTTATCCTAGAATAACACGTCATTCCGGAAATATCACAACATGTTATTCTTTATAGGTTTTCACAATCTCTTTAATAAATCACTAAAATACTACATATAAGTATTTATTTTCTTTTCAAAATGTAATGAAAAATAAAACATACACGTGTTTTAAATACCCAGTCCACTCTTAAATGTACCGTCTTATCTCTCTTTTCTTTTTCTTTCTTTCGTGTCTTACACGACCCTTAGTCGAAGCATTTCACTCATTCGTGTCTTACACAGTCTATGACTGAAGCATCACTTCACATTTTCTCTCCTTTTCGTGTCTTATACGGCATACGCCGAAGCATCTCACTAACTGGGTATTTTAAAAGCACGACATTCAATTGAGAACTCGTTCTCATATTCATTTTAATAAATTACTTTTCTACCCAACTTTTAATTAGAAACATTTCTTGGAAATCCATCACTAAAATGATTAAAGTAAACTGTCCACCAGTTTAACTTATTCAAAAATCATTTATGTTTATAACAATGTGAACAAAATATGTATTGTGTAAAAAAAAAACAGCAACTTATATAGTTGCTGTATTTTCTTTTTGACAAGTACAAAATACGTATAAAATACGTATTAAGTACTTATAAAATACGTATAAATTAACAAATATTTTTTTAGCATGAAACTAAAATAAACATAGTAATATATTATATAAAAACAGCAACTTTTATAGTTGCTGTATTTTATATTTAATACGTATAAATAAGTATAACGTACGTATAAACACGTATAACGTACGTATAAAGCAACTATTTTTTATTATATTCTATCCAACAATCATGGTGTCAATTTAATACAAAAATAGCAACTTTCATAGTTGCTGTATTTTGTTGTTAGTATGTATAATTACATATAAACATGTATAAATCAATTTCTAACATGTAATAATTCTTTTTAAACAAAATAACAAATACTAGCATGCTTTAAAATAATAAAAATAATAATATAAATATGTATAAATAATATGCATGTTGTTAAAAATTTACAAAACAATTTTAACTTTAAAATTTCTAAGTCAAAATTATTTTTAAAAACAAAACAAATTGAATTTTTATAACTATAAAATCAGCAATATACATATATATATACATACATATACTTTACTAAAACCATTATAAATAGTTGTAAGGGCCTACCTTATTTCTTTTCCTTTCCTTCTTTTCTTTCTCTTCTTTCTTTCTTTCTCTTCCTTCTTTTCTCTTCTTTCTTTGTGTAAAGAAAATGAAACAACAATAAAAAAATCAGCTAATATCTCTATTTGATATTTTTTTTAAAAATATCTAGATATTACAAAATTCTAATTCTTTTAGAATTTCTTACAAATATCTTAGTTAATTTGACTTAGTCAAAGTTATTTGACTAGTCAACAATAATTGACTTGACTTGACTTGAGTCAATCATAGTTGACTTGACTTGAGTCAACCTTAGTTGACTTAGTCAACATTTTTTTTTTTTTTTTTTTTTTTTTTTTTTTTTAAACACTACAATACTTGTTAGTTTTAATTGCAATAATGACTTGCCACGAGTATCTAAAAAATATTGGCAGTCATAAAATTGGATGTCAAATAAAAAAATCTAGACCAAACTTCTTATTTGAATGGGGGATAAATGAAAATTTTATTTCTTGATTGAAGCATTACAAATGGGCTTGATATTTGTATGGTACTATTGGTTATTTTGCTCATGTCTGTTGCTTGATGTGTTCTTGTATTAACCTGCATTCATATTGAACCAACTGGTTGCATGCCGCATTCCATTTTATAAATTTTCTATGCTAATGTTTTCTCTCTTGCAAGAACTGCTGTATTTAAGATTGAGAAATCATTGTGATCTCATTTCTTCATTCTAGAAGGAACACCATTTGCTTCATGTTTTCTATTTTCCCCCTTCTTTTTTTTGTAGGCACATGCAGCTTCAGCAGTCCTCAACTTCAGTGAGAACTGCACACCAGATATCTTAACACCATACTTAGATGGGATAGTAAGCAAGTTGCTTGTACTCCTACAGGTACGTCATCTTCATCATCCCCACCTATTATACATCATCATTGAAGCCTTGTCCCAAAATATCTGGATTTGGCACCTATATCTATTGTTCGCTTTGTTGGAGAGTTGAGGCTGGGCTGTAAGTTAATATTATATGCATTCAATCCAGAATGGAAAGCAAATGGTGCAAGAGGGGGCGTTGACAGCTTTGGCGTCGGTTGCTGATTCATCACAGGTGCCTCTCGAAACTAGCTTTAGGTTTTTTTTAATGTCTTGCAATTGAAACAGCTTGGTCTTTCCACAGGTGCACTTCCAAAAGTATTATGACGCTGTTATGCCTTATCTGAAAGCTATCTTGGTGAATGCAACTGACAAGTCTAACCGCATGCTTCGTGCCAAATCCATGGAGTGCATCAGTTTGGTTGGAATGGCTGTTGGCAAAGACAAGTTCAGGGACGATGCTAAGCAGGTAATAATGAATATCATTTGCTACTTTTTGATTCTTTTGTGGTTAGTGTCTCAATTTACGGGTGGAAAAATTCCAAGATGTTCATTATATTATTTTCTACTTTACCTCATCCATTTGGACTTGGACAGGTCTGATGAATGTGCTTGCTTGCACCAGTTTGATCTTTCTTGTCTTATTTTATTTATTTATTTGTTTGTTTTTTAAATGTTATAGTTGTATTTGATCTCTTTCCCTCCTCTCTCTGTCTCTGTGAGTCAGGTTTGTTAATTCAAGTGCTATTTTATTAGTTAACAAAATTAACTTAGAGCTAATATGTGTTTTTCTTTGAATTTTCTAATATCTGGATAGGATGACCCTGCCGAGATGATTTCCATGATTGCTTAGGTTGACAGCTTCTTTTTTTCTCTACCATCTCATGCCAGGTTATGGAGGTTCTTATGACGTTGCAAGGATCTCAGATGGAGACAGATGATCCAACAACAAGTTACATGCTACAAGTATGTACTCATCGAACTAGGTTCCCCTGTGGATAATGTGCTTAAATTTCTGCAATTGTATCATGTTTAACATCAACTCATAAATGCGTGTTACAGGCTTGGGCCAGACTCTGCAAGTGCCTTGGGCAAGATTTCCTCCCCTACATGAGTGTTGTCATGCCTCCGTTGATTCAATCTGCTCAGCTTAAACCTGATGTGACCATTACTTCTGCAGATTCAGATGCTGACATAGATGAATCAGATGATGAGAGGTTTGCCTTAAGTTCTAGAATCTAGAAGTTCATTTAGTCTTTTTTTTTTTGATAAGTAGAAGTTCATTTAGTTATTAAATCATGTTTGGCAATGTTTAATTTTTTTTGTACTTATATTGTTCAGAATGTTAGCAGTTTCTTTTGAGGCTGCCATGTCTTTTGGGTGTATCTATGTTCTTACTTGATCTCATCTCATATCATTGGTTCAATACCTAGCGCAATATAGATTAATGATTTGGACTGCCTACTTTCCATCTTCCAAGTTGCTGGCTGTTTTTTCTGATTCACCGGTAAAGTTTCTTTCTAGTATAATGGCTACATAACCTAGTGTATGCATTAGTTCATGGAGATCAGCTTTTTCTTGGTTCAAAGAAGAGTGGACTATTCGGTGGATGAAAATTGAATATGTGATGCAAGACGATTGAATATGTGATGCAAGACGATGAGGGGAGATAACAAAATGGAATTTGATTTAGGAAAATCTGGTTGGGGATTGGGTTAAGGATTTTGGCTGCAATAGGAAAAGTGTTTCCAATTAAAACGTTTTGAAATTACAAGGTTTAGGGTATTTGGGTATAGGGTAGATTTGATTTAGGAGATTAATGAAGTAAGGGTTAAAGAAATTGGGGAATGATTAAAGGGTAAAACAAAATGTGGTTTGTAGGTTTCAATAATCAATAATCAAGAAAGGGGTTTCAAGACTTAAGAATTAAGAATTAAGAAAGAGATTTCAAGAATCAAGACTCCAAGACTTCAAGAAATTAAGAATCAAGAATTCTTAAAAAAATCAAGAAAACAAAATTTATGAGTTGGGCCTTGAAAAGATTAAAGGGTTCTTGATTTCTCACAAATAAACAAAAGAAGATAGAGGATAAGAAGGAGATTAAAGAAAAAAAAGATATTTACCTTGGAATCACTCAAATGATTTCTACGGCATCAACCACATTGAATGCACTAACATTCAAAAGAAAATATTAACTTCCGTAATTTGTTTATTCCATTCCTTCTCTATAAATAAACTCTAATACAATCTATTATTAAAGAAAATCAACCAAGAGTCCTAATAAAAGTATAATACCTAATTTTCGTAACTTTCTCTCCTAAATTTTCAATCCTGATAAACTTAAATAAAACACATCGTAAAGTTATCAAACTACTTCGAAATATTATACTAAGACCATGGGCTAGTAAAACATGAAAATAAGTTCAAAAAATATAAAAATAAAAATCTCTAAAACAACTTGAAACAAAAAAAACAACTAATCTAAAATAATCTCGACAATAAATCTAGACCTGATTAAGTGAAAACTTAAATAATTACAAAATTTTCGTCGGAACCCTTGACTTGATTTGTGTTCCGCATTAATATCCTAAGGTTATACTTGTTTCTTAAATCATTTTTATGCAGATGTGATTGTACACTTCCTTCAAAACTTTTTTTTTTTTTATCATTAAAATGTAATGTGATAAATCCTCGAAGAAAATAAATACGGAAGAACAACCTACAAAAGGTGACAAACTTCTCACAATTACAAGAGCAAGGAAAAAAGAATAGAAGCGACTAGCTCTATTGTCAAAAGCTGCGCCTATGCCCTGCTTTACCTGCCTAGACCATCCAAGTGCCTAGGTCATACCCCACTTAAAACAAGGTTTCAAAAACTGTTGTTAAAATGATAAGTTTATGAAATAATTTTGTATAAAATTTGTTTTAAAGGGTATTTATGCAATTTTAATATAATTGTGTCTCAAATTTTTACCTAATTTGTGAGGTGTCATTGATTACAAAAACTAGTAGGGGGCATGTGCAAACGTACATAAATTGTAAGCTTTAGGATTTATGAATGATTAAAATTTCTTCAAAAAACCATTTTTTTACTTTTAAATAGATAATCTTATATTTCCACCTTTTATCATTTAATATATTAATATATTGTAAAGGTCTTTGTTGTATTTTAAAGTATTAATTAAGGCTATTTTAAAGATAACATAATAAAATGATATTTCATTATTTAAAAAAAAAGTAAAAACTAACAATGTGATTATAGAGTCATAGGATCGCAACTTTATTCATTTTGACAAAGGTGACCTTGATAATGATAACTTAGATGTAAAGTTGGGGGCATTTTTTGTCTTCCAAATTTTGGTGTCAACAAATACCTATTCAGCCTTATCTTTTTATAACAATAAAGATGGGGGGCATCAAATCACTTCAATATTTGCGGTTACATTGTTTGCATTTTTCTTACATATTAGTTGTGTTTACGTACAAGTTTGCTTAGTAGTTGGTAACTTAGTATTATCTTGGTAATGACATTTACATTATTTTTGCTCTTATTTTACTACATATAAAAAATTGACACATTAATTTTTTTTGTTGCTTAAGCCCTTGGGCCCCAAGGGGGTTCCATCACTTAGGCCCTGCTCAACGCTTTTAACAACCTTTGCAACTAGGTTAAATAATAGTTCACGCTCTGGCTACTTAAAAACTGTATACACGAAAGAAAGACTTTCATTTCTCAATTGAGAGCAGATCAATGAAATAATTTGAGCTTCAATTTCAAAGTAAGCATCGTTAGCATTCTCTTTGTTTTTGCATTTTTTTTTAAAATTTCCCTTAGGCTCCAAGAAATTGTAATGGTAGTAAAAAAATCCATAGGAATAATCCAAGAGATAAGGCTTCAGAGCACCACACCTAACCATACATTGTGAATCACCTATAAAAGTTTAGAAGAAAATAGTATGATGCCCCATACCTTGTCGGAAAACGCGCAATGAAGGGCAAGATGTCCCACCAATTCCTCGCATGATTTGGATAGCATGCATTTACTTTTGTCCCCACCCCCCACCACCCCAACGTTTCAAAGGTGATCAATAGTCAAAATTTACCGACCATTGCCATCACCACAAGAAGTAGTTTCCCTTGGGAGGTTGTCTCCAAAAAATCGACATCCATATCTGCCCTCGTAACCGTAACAGGATGGAACAACATGGTAAGAAGACATCACGAAGAATAAACAATTTGAGGTGCTATTCCATATTCTCTATCTGACCTTTGCATAATCAATCTCTATCGTTGATAAACTTTCCAAAAAATAAGCATTAATAAAGATACTATTCTGAACAAATAAATAAAGATACCCTTCTCAAGCTTATGATTTTTTTATTTGTTTCTCCTCTCTCTTTTCTTTTTCCCTTTAACCATTATGAATTCCCACGATTAACAACAGGTTGCATTTGGTTAATGAAATTAGCGCAGCTTTTAGAAAGTTAACTGTTTTGTTACTCAAGAATATTTGGTTTTTTTAACATTTTTTTATGCTTTGTATTTCTGTTGTAGTATTGAAACCATTACTCTTGGGGATAAAAGGATCGGCATCAAGACCAGTGTCTTGGAGGAGAAAGCTACTGCATGTAACATGCTATGTTGTTATGCTGATGAGTTAAAGGAGGGCTTCTATCCGTGGATCGATCAGGTTGGTAATGAATGCAATGTGTGTATTTTCATTTATTATACTTTTAACACAAAATAACAGTTATTGTTTTCATCAAATGTGCAGGTTGCTCCTACATTAGTTCCACTTCTAAAATTTTATTTTCACGAAGAAGTTAGGAAGGCTGCTGTTTCAGGTATGAGTTTCTATCTTTGTTTATCATTATGTTTTTGTTATTTCCAAGTTGCTTGATGAGATCCTTATACTCGCTTTCTCCAGCCATGCCAGAGCTATTGCGCTCAGCTAAGTTAGCAGTAGAGAAGGGACAAGCCCAAGGTCGTAATGAGTCCTATGTTAAGCAATTGTCCGACTACATAATACCAGCTTTGGTGGAAGCTTTACACAAGGTCATCCTTGTGGTTTTTGGTTATTAGAATTTGTCACTCTATATCCTTTAATCTTTCTATTTTTGTCAATCGAATACTTATTGACCAGCCATTGAAGTACATTTTAATTGCAATTGGTTTGCAGGAGCCTGAGACAGAGATCTGTGCAAGTATGTTGGATGCATTGAACGTGTGTTTACAGGTTGGCCATATTCATTGATGAAGTTAGATTAATTTTTTTACTTGGAATTTGATCTCTGATTAAAAGGAGTGCAGTGTGTTTTGTGCTTTCTATAGTTGTCCATTATTAGATGAAAACAATGTTCAGCTTGCAGTAACATGTGGCAAATTGCTAAATTATATTTTTATCAATTATTTACAAACTTTGTAAAGATTTAGAATTTACAGAACAAATCCAAACCAGAACAAGGCTCAACGAAGATGCTCCTGTGACATGAAGCCACTTAAGGACCACTGAAGTCTGGTTATAATATGGGAACAGTGGTCCAGTTATTATAGATTTACATGCACCATAAATACTCAATGCAGAACTGCTAGCTTTCAACCTAAATGATGTAGTCTATGAGGGTAGATGCTTTTAAAAAGGTAAAAAGGACTATATCATTGAATTTATGGGATCCTTTTTTTTGGTGTGCATGGGGGTGGGGGTAGGGTGGGGAGGTGTGACATGGTAGTACAAAGAGCATGGACTGTTGGCGTACAAAATTAGGTATCCAATTTTTTTTTTATTTTTTTTCAAAACTAAGCCATCATTATCATCATCAAAGCCATATCGGCTGAGGTAATCTTGTTTTTCCATTCAATTTTGTCTAAAGTCATGTATTTTGTTATTTCAAATGTGCTCGTATCTGCTCTCACCACCTCAATCCACCTATTTTTACCCTCCCATGTATGTTTCTAATATACCTACATGTGTAGAATCATACTACACATAATAGAGGAGTCTCACCTCTAGAAGATACATGCATATATACCAAGCAATAACTTTCATTCCATCTATTCGATATTTGTGACCTTAGGCAACCCAACTTGCCACACAAGAAGCAAAACTGATGACTACTAAATAGGTTGTCAGGCCTCAATTGTGAAATAGAACCAGAGAAGGAAGAGAAAAGGGACTTGAAAAAGTCTTTGACTCTTTAAGGAATGCCAATATTTTGTATTTAATAGGTTTTGAACCTAGGTTGGCTTACATGATAATATGACTTCTGGCGTACAAGTAGAAACATTTTTCTCTCTACTAAGATTTTAATAACATTTTTTTTCCGGATTTTCTTTAAAGTGTCTTTTTATAGTACTCTAACCAAACACAATTTGCATATTTTTTTTTTCCAATTTTTTCAAGTTAAAAGTCATGAAAGTACTTTTTGGAAGAGTCAACAAACGTAGCCTTAAATTGTAAATTATTGAAAATCCTTTAAAGTTGATCTTCTTGATGGACTAAACTTTGGGCCTTATTGGACAAAGCAACGGGATTTAAGATGGCCGGAAGTATGCATGGAGACATTCAAAGAACCCTTTTCCCTGTTTTTTGTTAGGATTAGATCATCTATCTCAACAAGCATGCATGGAGACATTCAATTTGTGCCTTTATTGTTGCATGCCTATATTCTCCTGAAAAAATGTTTAAGTTATCGTGAATTTTTCTTTGTAAATACATTGAAACTGCAGGCAATACTTGTCCTTGTCATTATGACTAGATTTGTTTTGTAGTATTGTACAAAATGTTAATCTTTGTTGCCGCCGGAACTTTATTCATAGTCATGAAACCTCTTCTTGTATCACTTCCAAGTTATGCTGTTTTATTCTAGCAAAGTCCACGACCTTACCTTGCAAGTATTGCACTTTTCTCCTTCAGATTTCTGGACCCCTTTTGGATGAGAGTCAGGTGAGGTGTATTGTGGATGAGATAAAGCAGGTGATCACAGCCAGCTCAACTAGAAAAAGAGAAAGAGCAGAGAGGGCCAAAGCAGAGGACTTCGATGCAGAGGAAGGAGAGTTGCTTAAAGAAGAAAATGAGCAAGAAGAAGAATTGTTTGATCAAGTTTGTCTTCAGAAAACTTATAAAATAAATACATTTTTATTAGTTGATTTTATTTAATGGTTGCATAACTCTATTTGATTTTTCAGTTATTATCGTAAAGCTTTTGTGCATTTCTTGCCTCATTGTACTTTTCTGGCTCAGGTTGGTGATTGCTTGGGCACTTTGATCAAAACCTTCAAGGCCTCTTTCTTGCCTTTCTTTGATGAACTTTCATCATATATTACGCCTATGTGGGTAAGTTCTTCCAGAAAGTACAAACTACATTCTTCTTCTTTTTCTTTTCCCTTATTTCATTGTTTAAATTAAAATCCATCATTAATTTGGCAACCTTAATATATGAGATGGCTTTAACTTTAAAAGTTTTATATACTGCTTGCTTTGAATAGCCTCCTCCTTCCTCATCATCATAAAAAAACAGCTGTTGTCAAATCTTGTATTATGTCATCTTACAAGACGATCGTTGATGCATAGGGGAAGGACAAAACAGCCGACGAGAGAAGGATCGCTATTTGCATTTTTGACGATGTTGCTGAGCAATGTCGAGAAGCTGCTCTTAAGTAATTATTACCTCCTCACAAGTTGTAATTATGAAAGTCATTGTGATCAAGTAAATTTCTTCAACGTATTTATTGTAAATCTTGGTGAAACAGATATTATGATACTTATCTTCCTTTCCTGTTGGAAGCTTGCAATGATGAGAACCCAGATGTTCGACAGGTTCTGCTCTTCAACTAAATTATACTAACCACTAACACATCTTTACCTATTAAAAAATAAAATAAATGAGTGTTCTAGTTTTTGCCTTTAAAAAGTTCTGAAGGAACTAAATTAGGCTATTTTTTATTTTTAGGCGGCAGTTTATGGGGTCGGAGTTTGTGCAGAATTTGGTGGATCTGTTATCAAACCGCTTGTTGGAGGTGGCTGCCTATTCCGTGTGCATGACTTCAAAAAATTATTCTCTTTACAAGCTGTTTATGAAAACTGTTCCATTTGCTTTTTGCAGAGGTTCTTTCAAGGCTAAATGTTGTCATAAGGCATCCCAATGCACTGCAATCAGGTAATGTACTGGCATATGACAATGCTGTTTCAGCGCTTGGGAAGATATGCCAGTTCCACCGGGACAGCATAGATGCCAGTCAGGTACTTTCTGGTTCCTGTTTTATATGTTTAAGGTTGCTTTGGGCATCTGTCTGAGCAAGCATTGGCCTATTTTTGTTCTTTGCTTGTCCACCATTCACAACTTTTTTTTTTCAGCAAAGGAAAATATATGCAACTACACTCTTGGCTTGGTAAATTTTATCAGCCATCCATGTTAGATTCATGATTTACTATGTTAGTTCTCCTCTCTGGAGTTTCTTGTATGCTAATAGTTTAGTTTGTATACTTCCGTGATCACCAAAATATGGTTACATTGTTTCATGCACCATGGGTTGACCATAATTATTATCAAGGCTAAAAGCTATTCTTTTGGTTACATGTTCATAATGGTTGGGTTCGATTTATGGTTAGCCTTGACATCTCTCTGTCCAAAGAGTTAATTTCTCCAACAGGCATATGGTTTAGAGAACTTAATGACTGAACTATCCTAAACATAGTGACAAACTCAGGGTTCAGGAATAATTTGGCAAGGGAAAAGTTTGGGAGATATTGACAAAACATTGAAAAATTCAAAATAATAATAAAATTTGTTAATTATAGGAAAAAATTATTTAATAAATTAAATGATAAATAATACTTAAAGATCTATTAAATGAAAAAAAAAATGCAATTTAGTTGATGATTATTAAAATCACGGTTTTTTTTTTTTTTTTTTTATATTTTAAAAATGCCAAATTTTGTCACTATGATCCTAAATCACGTAATTTAGCTATACAATGACAATTCAGACCCTTTTCAAAGAGTTGGGTTAAGAAGGTGTCTGAAAGGCATTTGGCATGAGAACCTCCAAACCCGTCTTGAGACCCAAAGTGTTAGATTCTTGACAAATTTATGACATGGCTATCATAGATATTGCAAAGAGCATTTTAATGCATCCAATAGTTTCTTAATTGGCATACTTATGCAAAAAAGTCATCGACTGTTGAAGCTGCTTGCCTAGGGGGGAGGGCGGGTTAATTATTTGCAAAGTGGTGGAACCCTTTTCCTGTTTTGTGTTTTTCCTTGGATATAAGAACCACATCTTTCGCTTATAGCAAGGTTTTTGTTATCAAAACATATGGGCTAACCTACAATTTTCTGGTGTTAAGTACCTCTTGTAAAGCACATAAGAAAGGATTTATGTACCCAGTTGTCTATTTTCTTTTCATTTTCCTCGAGCATTAGGAACGGCCCCTGTAGGGGGGGATCCAACTATGCGATTTACCTTTTCGGAGATAAGTTGTCGTCAGTATTTTCGAACTGGAACTGTTTGCCTGGTTGAGCTGGTGAATTATCCTTTCAAATTGTGGGGGTAACCATATCAGAATAGGAAGTCTCGGGTGAAATTGTACCTGAATTTTGATTTTTCTTTTGTAGTTCGTGTGTAGATGAGAAAACCTGGATGATTCGCTTGATTGACCAACCAGGGAGAAATCGGCAAACTTTTGAGTTTATTGGTTTTCAAAATATTGGTATGATTGAAAATTCCATTGGTGTGCCTGAAATGTCAACCTTGTGGTGACTTTTTTGGGTGATACCCTCGGGTTTTCGGCAAGTTTTTCTAATTGTTTCTTCTCTGCTTGACTATTGTTGCTCTTGCCACCTGCGTGGTGCTTGCAAGAAAACTTTGATCAGTAATTGTGTAATGGGTAAGCAGAAGAAATAAGTTGTACTACTGTAGAGAGTTGGGGCACTTTTAGATTGCATGGATTCAATTGGTTCCCTTAGTAAGGGAATGTCGATTTTATTGAATTTTTTTTGTCTTGTTGAATGGTCATTAAACCTCAATCCTTAACTCCCCACTCATCATGTCTTGATTGCTTAATATGGTAATTGCCCTGTACTCAATTACTAATCATGCATGTGGCATCACTGTGGTGGAGGTGCAGATCCTTAGGACTCGAGATATGTGTTAATTAACATCTCGAGATCTGCATTATAACTGCTCTGGGATTTGAGGTTTTACCTTGGCTTTTCCCTACTCATGGCTTATGAGCAATGCTGAGTTCATACCTCTGATGGTGAAGGTTATGCCACGTCAAGCAATTGCCACATTTCCCAGGGTGTTGCTACACTATTGGGCTGAGATGCCTGCTGTTTGGTTGGATAAAAGAGGACCTCTGCCTAATGGGTACGCCAAGGTGAGGGAGCAGAGGTACATTTGGTGGGAAGGCTCTGAGAGAACCTCGGCCTACCTAGTAGGCTGAGGTGAGGATGCAGAGGTCCAGTTGGTAGGAAAGCTCTGAGAAGACCTCGGCCTAGCCTAATAGGCTGATTAATAGAGTCAAGGTTGACTTATAGGTAGACTGTGAGGTACCTTTGGTAGGAGACCTCTGTGAAGCGTCATCCTAATAGGTAGGTCAAGGGAGTCAAGGGCCTTGGACGAATAGGTAGGACAAGGTCCCTTTGGTTGGAGGAAGGCTTTGAGAGGACCTTGGACAAATGGGCAAGTTGAGGTGGGGGAGCCCCGACCGAGGACTCTGAGATGGTCTTGGACCATTTATTGTCTGATCAGATTTTTCAGATGTATTAGTCATTGTTTCTCAATTTGTAGCAATTAATAAGATACTTTGATGGTGTTTGCTGCTCTTTTATTATTATAATATCATCTTCCCTTGTGTAAAATATCTTTTTTGACATTGGCTTGTAAGTTAATACTCTCCTAAATGGGCTGTTCGTAGGCCATTTGTAGTTCAAACGTTGTAACCTCTGTTGGCATTTCAATGGTTGTTACTCTTTTGTGCTGCTGGCAGGTTGTTCCAGCCTGGTTAAGCTGCTTGCCAATAAAAGGTGATAAAATTGAGGCTCTAGTTGTGCATGAACAGCTTTGTACAATGGTGGAAAGGTGAGGACTGGGTTAACTTTATTTTCCGTATGCAACCGAGTCTTACTTTTTTTAATATTATTATTACTTTTTGTAATGACCAAGGCTTATTCACTTAATCTTGATCCCATACTTCTTCTCATTCTCATTCTACCTTTTGGCATGGTTTATTTGTTCGCTGAGTATAATTTTGTGTATGTTGAAAACCAAGTTCCAACTTTTCATTTATTTACAGGTCTGATAGGGATCTATTGGGACCTAACAATCAGTATCTTCCTAAAATTGTTGCTGTTTTTGCTGAGGTAAATAATCGTGTGTGTTTTGTATTGGTTCTCCTTTCTTGTTTAAATCACCTTTTAATCCTTTTAGCTTACGTATCTTAAATATGTAAGCTATAGTTTCTTTTTTATTAGACATTACTTTATTGTAATTCTGTGTTTAAGCATCAAATTCTCTCCTTTTATGCATTATGCACTTTGATGCTGTTAACAGGCAGGCCTAATAAAAGCAGAAAGCATTTTTTTTGGGGGGGGGGGGGTTTATTTTGTGAATTTTAGTTTTTCCAACCTGTTGTGAAATCCTTATTCCTCCTGGTATGTAATCTGAATATTACAAATTTTTTTTTTTTTTTTTTGGGTGGATATGTCCAGACCTACAATTTGATTTGTGGACTATGGTGTGCACCTGAATCTTGTTTAGATGGTGGGGGATAGGGATAATTTTTTTTCTTTTCCAAACAGTCCCTCAAGGAAAGGAAGTAACAATACCTTGCAAGAACCTGTTTTTTTTTCAATAATTAGAAATTGATTAATTGGACCGTTACCTGGCTTTGAAAGTTCCAATTTCCAAATACTAGCGGTTCTCAATGATTTCAAATACTCCAAGCCTTTTCTTCCTGGGAACATTTATGTGACCATATTTCTGTCCAGAGTCCCTGTTCAGCACCTAGGGATAATTGGGTTGGTTCTTCTCTTACATGGGTCGTGTCTTGAGAGTAATGTGGCATACATATATGAGAGTATATATATCTCTCTGTGTCATCAATCATATTGTGTCCTTTTATATGCCACTATAATAATATTTTTTATTTACTTTAGGCAGTTTTTTTTGTAATTTGCGTAATTGTAATTGTGATTGCGAATGGCATGGATGTACTGTTTTATAACACTCGGTAATTAATCTTGCTAGAATTTACTTAGTTTTTTCTCATTTACTTCTGCTAGGCCCTTGACCCATTTTCAATTAAATATGGAGTTAATATGTAATTGCATGGCTGGCTGTGTATAGCTTACTGTACTTTAACTCGTGTTACAGTGTACTGGGTTCTATTCGTATGTGTTTCATGGATTGTCTAGTTCGATCATTACAGACTACTCATGGTTTTTATTTTATAATAAAATTGTGGGGAATTGATTGTTGATGTAGGTTCTCTGTGCTGGAAAGGAACTGGCAACAGAACAAACTGCTAGCCGGATGATTAATCTATTGAGGCAGTTGCAGCAGACGTTGCCACCCTCCACTCTGGCATCTACTTGGTCATCCTTACAGCCACAGCAGCAGCTTGCTTTGCAATCCATCCTCTCGTCCTAGTGCCTTTGAGGTATTGTTGGAACTGTGGTTGTTGCTTCTGCCAGGAGAGAGATTGTGTTGTGTCAGGTCAGGTCAGGTCAGGTCTGTGTTTATTTATGCTTATTACCCATTCTTTCCCTTAATATATATATATATATTCCCAATCATTCCTTTGGTGTGTGGGTTTTGTGGCAATGCGGTTTCGTGTCGTTTGTGGGTCGGGTCTGGTCTGGTCTGGTCGAGAGTGAAAGTTGGTGCAGTTGAGGAAAAACAAAATGGTTTTGGTGTAGAATGTGTATATTTTTACAAGCATAATTTATGGCCCTGTCGTGTGCCGGGAAAAGGAAGTAAAAAAGAAGAAAAAATAGGCACTTGTGGTGGCTTTTGAGAGAGGTTAATTAATTGTCATTTGTCTCAGTAAAAAAAGCAGTTGTTCTTGTTAGCAGTTTTGGGCTTCAATTTTTATCCTTGTGATTCCGAGCAACCTTACATTATAAGTGGACTTGAATATTATTTCTATTGGTCATTCCTTTATAACCTTTATCTTCTCTACTGTTTTATCTTCCAACCTTTGAGATTATATCATTCTTATTATCACTAATATCTAGGAAAATATACATCTAGGGAGATCTGACACAATTATTATTGAATTTTGATCAAGTCATTATTTTAAGGATCAGATCCCAGCTCAAATTGGTCAGAGAAATTAGCTTTTATTTAATAATAATTTTAATTTTAATTTTAAAAATATATGTGATGTGATTTTCAATAGATTTGCTTCTTCTTTAGGAATCAATTGTTCCTTGAAAGATTGTTTTGAATAATAGTACAGCTTTTTATTAAAATATCAATTTTGACTAATTGGAATCAACTGAGGGGCCTAAGAGCAGCACTTCAAATATCATCACTAATAAGAGATGCCTTATTTTTATTTATTTATTTTGTCAAATATCATTTTCTTTAAAAACGCAATTTTTCTAATGATAATGATTGATAGTGATGTTAAAGCGGGGTTGGTCGCGCCTGGTTCTGGGCCGGGCCTAGAATTGGTTCTAAAAATCTGGGCAAAATCTTGTATTGCAACCAAGTAGCACGCACGCTACCGACCAAAGTGCTAGTCCCTGAGCCTGTGACGAGTGTCTCTTAGATGTATTAATCAGGCTGACTCCAAAGTCTAAAACCACATGTAGAACCTTAACCATGAAAATGGGAGGATCATTTCTGTAATGGCTACTTGATAATGCCCATAACAGAAGAAAGTCACATGTAGAACCTTAACCATGAAAATGGGAGGATCATTTCTGTAACATAATCCTGAAACCATGGTTTTAAAACTCGTTTTCGCGTCTCGTCCATGCCAGATACCAAGTCGTCTCGGACGAGTTTTTCGATACGTTTGAGACGTTTCGCTCAAAAAAATGAAAAATGAACATGAGATTTAATATCTCATCTGAAAAATTGACATGTCCATCTGTCTTGTCCATGCCTGATACTGAGATGACTCGTGCGATACATCTCGATCTCAGACGAGTTTTGAAACCATGCCTGAAAGCGACTTCTTTAATTTGTGGGAAATTAGTTCTCTATGACTCGGCCTTCTCTCAACAACAAGATGGTCATCATCTCACTTTGACAAAGTTTGGATCTACTAATTTTAGGTGAGTGTTTGACATCTATATTTCAATGATAATAACTGAATGATTCAAGGAAAGCAATTATCCAACACCAAGTCTGAAATATGAAAAGCTTGATCTGTCAACATAGTTTCCAAAGTCTTTGACTTTATTGAAAAAGTTGATGTTAAATTGTAACTTGTTTTCATCACTGATTTAATTACGACTTTTATGAATTTCACAATTAAATCAAGAATTTCACGATTAAACTATGAATTTTGCGATTAAATAAAAAAATTGAAATATGACATTGATGTACTAGTAAGAGAATATAACCTTGATGAAGATAATGGTGATCATTTTTTTTTTTTATATATACCAATAACACATAAGATAATAATGATGTAAATGAGGATGACATTGATTTTAATGTTTTTACTTATCGAATACTTTTTTTTTAAATTTTTTTTATTTTATGTTTTTGACCAGTTGATCAATCCTAACTCAGATTTATGATTGTTGTCTTTTTCATATTTTGAATAATACAAATCTTAACTATATTGTGGACCTATGATTACTTATTATGCATTTATGGATGAAATCAATATGGGGTTTGGTAATTGTTATTATAATTTGATATGGTATTTAATGATATAATATGGTAAGAACAATTATTCTTGAGTTTTGTCTTACATTCTATTTTTTGAGGGTTTCTATCAGGATTGAGTTTTCTTGTGGAAGTGGTTTTCTAGTTATATTAGGATAGTCATTAGGCTTAGAACTCCACTTCACTTCTAATTGGAATCATAATAGATCTTTATATATTTGGGTATTGGGTTATATTATGTACTAAGTCAATTCTTTTAAGATTGGAGAGAGAAATTGAGAGGCTGTACAAGGGTTTTAAGGTTTGGGTTTGTGATTAAAACCTTGAGTCATTATTTCTTGTATTGTCCTCTTCTAATTTTTTAGTGAAGAAGATTGGGTCTGTTTGTGGCGTAGTCATCATTGTCAAACCACATAAATCTTATTTAAACAAAAATATCTAAATTATTAATTTTAAATGGAATTAAATGGTTTATTTCACCCAAGACAACATGACTTCCACCTGTCATCATAAAAAAAAACATCGAATTAAATACCTTTGATGTCAACCCATACCTATGAATTGACCCGAACGATGGCACCAACTACTTTATTTTTCACTGAAGGAAAGGCTCCGCGTTGTGCTTGACAAACTTGACTCTTTTTCTAAAAGATGGATGTTAAGACTAATCCTTTTTCTCTTCTCACCTAATAAAACCAGTTAACATTACAATTATCACATTAATAAAACCCTAATCATATATATACATATTAACAAAGAGTCGTGATGATTGATCATGGTTTTGGTATGCAGCTGACGTGGCAAAGGCACAAAATCATAGCTCTTTTTCATTGGGATACACATTAAAAGATGTGCGGTTCTATGCCCTTGTCACGTCAGCCACGTACCCAATCACATACCATTAACCGTGTGTATTCATCATTATTCATTAACAAATTGAGATTTAGAACATCTTGAATTCGAGTATCTCTGATAATAATATTTCAAAAAAATAGTTCAAAAACACAATATATGTTTTACTGAGTGAAAGAAATACCAATTATCAATCAAAAGTTGAAGCGTGTGATGGGGAAAGATTAGACCACCTCGAGCTATACATTCAATTTGCTGGCAAATCTATTGAAAATTAATTGTTCGCTTGGGTGAGAAGTTAATTCGATGTTAGTACAGAGGGTTGACTTAGATATAATACAAAAAAGTTTTTGGGTGAATTTGAGTACGAGAAAGAAGAAGAGAGGAGATATGAGAGAGAGAGAATTTGGCGGAGAGATACATGAGCTAGAAAAAGGGGAAACATTAGATATCGGCTTGATTTGAAAAGATGGCTTGTGCCAAATTTTTATTAAAATCTATGCCATGTCATCCTTAATTTATGGATGTTGGATTAAAGGAATTGAATGATAGAGAGTATGAGTGATTTTTCTTGAGTCTACCAATCCCGACCCTATATATACATTACAGCTACTATCAAGAAGTACTATATAATTAAGTGGTAAGATGTATGGATAGTTGTTCCCACATCTAAGGTTTAAACATCCTCCAATACTTCTTTTACTTATCAACAGTATGTTTCCATCCTTAAATACAACCTAAGGCCTGAGGCAAAAACTTCAAATGGGGTTAATCCAATACGATGTCTTGTTCCTATATATAGAAAGGGTGTCTACATGACACACTTTGATTGGAGAATAACCACATTGGGCCTTGTGTACAACTTAATTAGGACTCTGAGGTGTCTTAAATTCCAACTAAAGCTTGCCATGTAGATACCGTTCCTATTTTATAGGAACAGGACACTATATTGGATCCTGAGTCAATATCTAAAAGGCCCCATTTGAAGTTTTCCCCTTGTGCCTTAGGTTGTATTGAGCCGGCCTTGATGAGTCTACGAATCTTTATATATATGTGGGTAGCGTTCATGGGATAATGTTAGGAAGACAACATTGGTAAACAAAATTTATCTTATATGACTTAAAAGTTGCGGATTGGGCTGATTTTTGTGAGGATGATCTCTATGGTCAGGAGATTATCCTCACAAAAAATCAGCCCAATTTGAAACTTCTAACCCCATCAAAAGTGAATTACAAATTAATGGTAAAAAATCGACGGTCCACAATTCTAAACCACTTATGATGGAGTTAAAAGTTTTAGATTGGGATAATTTTTGTGATGATGATTTTATCATATAGATCTTACAAAAAATCATTAGGGAGCCAAACCTAGGGACCAAAATTTTTCCTAAATAGCTTTGAAGTTTTGGATTGGGCTGATTTTTTGTGAGGAGAATCTCTATGGTGAGGATATCCTCCTCACAAAAAATAAGTCAAAACTGAAATTTATAACCCCATCAAAAGTGACTTACAAACTAATTGTGAAAAATCGACGGTCTTCAATTCTAAATCACTTTTGATGGGTTAAAAGTTTCATCCTTAAAAAAATCATCCCAATCCAAATTTTTTAATGCACATAAGACAAAGGGGTTGGCTCCCTAATGTTGGTTGTTGAACTGACCCTAAATGGGTGGCGTTTGACAACCAACGTCAGTTCAACAACTAACGTTAGGTGTGAAAATTTTTTCTGTACGACTTAAAAGTTTCAGATTGAACTGATCTGTTTAGGATGATCTCTATGGTGAGGAGATTATTTTCAAATTAGCCCAATTTGAAATTTCTAAATCCATCAAAAGTGGTTTACAAATTATCAGTAAAAAATTGATGGTCCATAATTCTAAATCACTTTTGAGGGGGTTAGAAGTTTTACATCGATACAAATTTTCTTACTATAGAGATTATCATCACAAAAAACTGGTTTAATATGAAACTTTTAAGTCATATAGGACAAATGCGTTGACTCCGTGTTTGCTTCCTAATGTTAGCTGTCGAACCTAACCCATAAGGTCGGGTTCAACAATCAAAGTTTTGTCTTATATGAGCTAAAAGTTTCAGATTGGGTTTATTTTTTGTGAGGATGATCTCTATGGTGAGGAGATCCTCCTCACAAAAAATCAGACTATTTTGAAACTTATAGCCCCATGAAAAGTGATTTATAAACTATCGGAAAAAAAAGATGGTTCACGATTCTTCAATTTATAAATTGGGGTTAGAAGTTTTAGAATTGGTTGATTTTTGTGAGGATGATCTCCTTACTAAAGAGTTCATCACCACAAAACATTAACCTATTCCGTAACTTTTAGCCCATATAGGACAAAACACTTTGGCCTAGGACTTTGGTAACCGAATGTTGTCCACACATTTATATATATAAGATGGTTTAAGAGACAAAATTGTGGACTAAGTGTTTTGTCCTTTATGGGCTAAAAGTTTTGGAATGGACTGATTCTTTGTGAGGAAGATATCTATGGTGAGGAGATCACCCTCACAAAAAATCAGCCCATTCTGAATTTTCTAACTCCATTTTACAATTTGAAGAGTCATAGACCATAAATTTTTATCGTTAGTTTGTAAACTACTTTTCATGGGGTTAAAAGTTTCGGAATGGGCTGATTTTTTGTGAGAATGATCGCCTCACCACAGAGATCATCCTAAAAAAAAAAAAGCCCATTATAAAACTTTTTGGCCATGTAGGACAAACCTTTCTCTATCGAACACTATCATAGATATATATATATGGATGGCGTTATTACGACTCACCGTTTGTCTTATATGGGAAAAAATGTTTGGAATGGGCTGATTTTTTGTGAGGATGATCCCTGTGATGAGGGGATCATCCTGGAAAAAAATCATCCCATTCCAAAACTTCTAACCCCATCAAAATTGATTTACAAAAATTGGACGGTCTAAAATTTTTCAACTTGTAAACATGGGGCTAGAAATTTCATAATGAGCTGATTTTTGGCAAGGATGATCTCCTCACCATAGAGATCATCCTCACAAAAAATCAGTCCATTCCAAACATTTTTGCCTATATAAGACAAAATGGTGTGTCGCAAAGGGGGTCGTAATGGGGGTCTACGGAACCCGACCCTATATATATATATATATATATAGCGGTTCAGCGTCCCCAAAGTGTTACAAGCTTCGTGCCTAGCTTTTTTGGCCATCGGATAGATGCGAATCCAACAGTCCAGCGGCTCTAAACGGTTGTAAAGTTAAAATCTTTACTAATTGATTAATACCCCCTCTAAAAACTAAGTATTGAGTTTTAAGCCCCTCTTCCTTCTCTCCTTCTCTTCTTCGAATATCTCTCTCCCTCACAAAACCCATCGAACTCTCTCTCTGTCGAAAACCCATCGAAGCTCTTTCTAGAGTTACTATCTCTCTTTCAAAAGTGAAGTTCGAACGAACTCTGAAGTTTCAGCCGTCGGATGCGCCTCGAACTCTCAAGTTTCAGTTCGAACTTACTTCAAATCTCGTTGTCTTCGGAGCTCTCTCAACCCTCTCTCGTCGTCGCAGTCACCGTCAATCCATCTTTATTTCGGTCGAACGGGTATTTATTCAACTTTTTTTTTTATAGGAAAAATCGATTGTAGTTTTTTTTTTATAACGAAATTAGGTTTTTTTTTTTTTGAGTTTTTGTCTACACTATCATTCTCTCTCGCCGTCGCCGTAAATTCATCTTTATTTCGGTCGAACGGGTATTTAAAAAAATCCATCTTGTAATTACTCTTTTTTTTAGGAAAAATCGATTGGGTTTTTTTGTTTTGTTATTTTTTTTATTGTCTTTCTTGAACTTGAATCTTTTTAGGAAAATCAATTGTAATTTTTTTATAAAGAAATTAGGTTTTGTTTTTTTGGGTTTTTTAAGTTCAAAATAAACACTACAGTTAGAGAAAAAGGATAAAGATGGAAAAGAGAGTGGCCTTCAAAACAAAACTAATGTAAAAGTCTTCCAAGTTTAAGCCATTTTGAAGACTGGAAAGCAAACCTAAGTATAGCATAATGAAATAAATAAAGCTTAAACATGTGAGACAAAAACTTGTTCCTGTTCATACAATGAGAAACCCAGATTGTCACACACAATGGACTGGTTCATGCAAGTAAACCCATACAATTTAATGCTGTAAATTCATTCTGCTTACACATTTAACGAATTCAATATAGATATAACATATTATTTCTCTAAAGCTTTGCAAGCTTCCCAGGGAGGACTGGTGTCTTTAACATACTGGGTATTTGGGAAAAGTGTCAACATGTTCATCAATTAGAACAGAGTAGTTATTAAAATCCTTTTTATAGGTATTTTGTTCTAGCATGTTATAATGTCCCTAATTACTATTTATAAATACTATTGTGCTATATAACTTAAAACTTCCTTAGTTTGAACTTTTAAATTTTGAAAGAAACAAAATATATCTTATATAATATAAAGGGGCATATATTGAAATAAGATACATTGAGACCATTTTCTTTCTAGTGAGGCTAGTGTAGATACTTCGTCTGACTATTGTAAGAAATAATGAAATGTTAAAATTGAATCATTTGTAGTTGATTGGTCTTTTTTCAGTTGTAGCAGTCTATTATGGATAAGATTGGCGTTGACAAAGATGAGGGAATGCCTATTGGTGACATTGTGGGATCATCGATAGTTGAAGTAGATAGTGGTGACTATATTGATTGTCAGAGTCCTAACAAAGACATTGAAGATTTAAAAGTACCTTATGTGGGGATGTTGTTTGACTCAAGTGAAGAAGCTCAAAAGTATTATGAGGATTATAGATGTCGGCAAGGATTTTGGATTCGAGCTCGAACCACTACTAGGTCACGACGTGGTTCAGATAAGCCGATTGGAATAACATATGTTTGCTCACATCAAGGTAAATTTAAACCAAAGAAGGTAGAAGAAGAAGATGAAATCAAGAAAAAAAGAAGTTGTTCCACTGTTAGATGTGGATGTAACGCAACTATGCGTATTTTAAACGACAGATGGACTACTAGATGGAAAGTATCGATTTTTAATGATGACCATAATCATAAGGTAGTTACACCAGCTAGGAGAATGAAGATGAGGTCAAATCGAATCATGCCAAAAGCAGCTAAGAATTTAGTTGAAGCATTCCATAGAGACAACATGCCACTTGGGAAAATGGCATCAATTTTAGGTGGGGACACGATTGGTTTCGATAACAGAGATTGTTACAACCATTTGAGAGATGTTAGACACATGAAACTAGAAGGGAGTGATGCACAATCAGTATTGAACTATTTCAAGAAGAAACAAGCCAGAAATCCACAATTTTTTTATGCAATCCAATGTGATGACGAATGTAGGGCAGTTAATTTTTTTTGGGTTGATTCTCGATCACGAATGGCATATGAATATTTTGGGGATGTGGTGTCATTTGACACAACTTATCGGACAAACAAGTATAATATGCCGTTCGCTTCATTTACTGAAGTAAATCATCACCTTCAGTCAATACAATTTGGGGGTGCTCTTTTACAAGATGAGACAGAGGTAATCTTCATATGGTTGTTTGAGACATGGTTAGAAGCAATGGGAGGACGTCATCCAATATCCATAATCACAGACCAAGATTTAGCAATGCGGAATGTAATTGCCAAAGTGTTTTCCAACACTCGTCATTGTCTTTGTATTTGGCATATCAAGAAGAAGTTTACTGAGAAATTGTCTCATATATACTCTCAAGATATTAACTTCAAAGGTAAAATGAGAAATTGTATATGGTCGACATACACGATTGAGGACTTTGAAAAGCAATGGAAGTCAGTGATCGTGGAAAATAGATTGGAAAATAATGAATGGCTTCAACAATTATTTGAAATAAGAGAGTCGTGGGTGCCAGTTTATAATCGCCAAACATTTTTTGCTAGTATGAACACCACCGGTCGTAGTGAAAGTATCAACGCCTTTTTCAATGGGTTCGTTACTTCAAGGTCAAATCTTAAAGAATTTATTGTTAAGCACGAGCAAGCGTTGCAAAGGAATGTAGATGCAGAGAGTAAAGAAGATTTCATTTCAGAGCATAAGTTTCGATGTGTTAATAAGGGTGAATTACTTTTAAAGCACGCGGCAAAATTATACACCAAAAATGTGTTTAAGAAATTTAAGAAAGAATGGGTCAAAGTGATTCAATTTCGAATTGAAAAAGAACGGGAAATCGATAATGGATATCAATTGTATGTGGTGAAAAGTAAATATGATGCACCTGAGGAGTTCATGGTGAAGTTTAATTTGAAAACATATGAGGGTACCTGTGAATGTAAAAATTTTGAATTTCTTGGAATACTTTGTCAACATTTGCTAAAGGTTTTTGCTTGTCATGACATTGATATGATACCGTCCCATTATATTCTCGGAAGATGGAGACAAGAAGCTAACCGTAAATTCAGAATCACGGGTTCACATACAATGGGCAATGAAAATGAACAGTCGGATGCAATGAGAATTAGCTTCCTATGTCAATAGGCCACTAAATTAGCTTGTATTGCAGGAACTTCTATCGAGGGATACAAAATCTTCTTGGATGACTTAAATGAAACATAAAAAAAAATTGAAGAAATGAAACTTACAGTTGATGCATCTGATAATAGAGATGAGAAAAACAGTAATGACCAAATGGATTTGTTACTTTTAGATCCAAATGTCTCACAAACAAAGGGTAGGAAAAATGATGAGAAGGGAAAAGAAAAGGTTCATTATCTTAGTAGATGAAAAACAGTGTTGAGTTGGCTCAACAGAAGAAAAAAAGGAAGTGTGCATTATGTCAAAAACTCGGGCATGACAATCGGATTCGTCCTGAAAATCAAAACAGAAAGCGGATTGGATATATCGAAGGTAATTAAATTTATATTTTTAAGATAATAAACATTTACATTAATTGAAAGATGACGTAAGATTTTCTTTTTTCCTTATTTGTTATTTTTAGTGAATGAGGAAGTGTAAGATTTAGACCAAGAAACTGAAATATACAAGTTTTGTATTGATATTACTTATTTTAGCATGTAATTTGTTGCTTTTGGATGCTTACAGGCTGCAGCTTTGGCATTTTACATTTTATCAGCACTTTTCTTTAATAGTTTTGTCATCATTTTCGTGGTTACCGTGCTTCTTGCTTCTCTGGATTTTTGGGTAGTCAAGAATGTTAGTGGTCGTATCTTGGTTGGTTTGAGGTGGTGGAATGAAATAAATGACCTCGGTGAGAGTGTGTGGAAATTTGAATGCCTTGACCAAGAGGTAACTATTCTTTTGGGTATTTATGTACATTTTCCCATTTTTTTCTTTTATATATTCTAGACTTTACTGGGAAAGATGTGCTTGATTGTTATGTAGTTTTTTATTTATAGTATTGCCTACAACTCATGTTTGATTCTTATTCTTTGTTCATAGTCGTTGGCTCAGATGAACAAGAAGGATTCGTGGTTCTTCTAGTGGACACTTTACCTTACAGTAAGTAAATTGGTTGGATGTATTATGCACATGCCCATGCCTTACAACTAATTCTTTTATGCTAGAAACTAGTTCGAGAAAAACTAATTATTGGAAGAATAATCCATAAAATATGCAGATAAAAATTGAGTAATGACATATTGTTAACATTCTACATTTAAAGAGTCTTCCTTTGGAGACATTTGATTCTGTGAGTGTCCATCATCTCTTCCTTTGGAGACAGTTAATTTTTTTTGGATGTCTTCTGTTTCATGTAGTGCTGGATCCTGTGCTTGTAATAGATGCAAGTGCAACCACGTGGCATGGATTCTTCTAAACAAAATTGCTCTTGTTGGATTCTGACTTTCCACAGATTCTGGTGCAAAACTTCCAGATTTTCTTTTTTTTCCCCTTTTATTTTCTTATTCACTTGTAAGATAAATAATTAATATTTACCTAGGGGGTGTGATTTCTAGATCATATTCATGCTGAGCTCATGCTACAAACTCATTGTTTCTAGGATGGTCTCTTGAACTTTCTTGATAAAAAAAAATTGGATCATCTGTATAGTGACATTTTATTGTGGTACATTGTTTTAAGAGATTCTAGCTGGTTCTTTATAATTCACAAAAACATGTTTATTTTGTCTCCTCTTTGAACATGGTAGCATTGACAAATTTTTATTTTGTATTCAAATTAGTGGGAATAGTTTTTTTTTAATTTTTCCTTTGCAACTCCTTGTTTTTACCTTACATTTAAGGGTTATACAACCAATTATTCTAAAGATATATAATTTGGATAACAATGCTTGGTGAATGGGTGCAGATGTTATCCTGGATTCGAGTACATTTTCAACTAAACCCCTGAGAATGACGTTGGTACATTTTCAACTCATTCTACTAAGAGGCAGACATTGGCGTTGGTATTCAGTGTCCATCGGGAAAGAAGGGTGGGGACCTTGGATGGTTTCCTTGTGGAAAGATGGCAGGCCCCTTTCAAGATGTTGCTTTCAGCACACCTGTTGGAGCTACCAGTGCACCATTCAAATCTACATGCCTATATGCATTTCCATCAGGAAAGAAGGGTGGGGACCTTGGAGGCGATAATATAGCTATTATAGTAGCTCTGATTTTTTTTTTTTTTCACTTTTCTAAGTTCTAAGTTGTAGACATTCCTTAATTAATTTTATGGTTTGCATAAATGAGGTACATGTAATACAATATCCAATTTCATAATTTGAAATTTCAAATGCTGGATTTTCCAATTGTTTCCGTATCTGAAGTTCTTTTAATAATGAGAATATTCCTTTAGTTTCTTAACTAATATGATCACACTAATCAAAAGAAATCGCAGATATGCTGCTTGATAGTTATAGATTTAATAAACCAATTATAACAAGTGAAACACTTTTTTCATATCATGCAAACAGGTACTTAAATAGTTGTATCATGAGCATTAATGATCATATATCAAGAAGTGGAGAAACATTATGAATAAACAATAAATTTATACAAGTCTTCTATTCGATAAGTACCCTAAGGGCCATTGCTAAGAAAGAGAAGTGTTTTGAGAACACTAAATTTATACAAGTCTTCTATTCGATAAGTACCCCAAGGGCCATTGCCAAGAAAGATAAGTGTTTTGAGAACACTAAATTTATACAAGTCTTCTATTTGATAAATTTATACATCAGATAAACTTCTATTCGATAAATTTATACACCATTAACACAACCATAAACACAGTAAAAATAAAAATTATGTAAAACAACGGACATTCGCAGTTATGCGATCTCTTTGTTGGCCCTTGACTTTTTTCAAGAATTTGTGACTTCTTCTCGTGTCCTTGACTTTCTTCAGGGAATTGTGTTGGGTTTCCATAGTGAAGTTGATTGTAAGCCAAAAAATGCCTTTCCGCTTCTTCAAATGTCCCAAACGATTTAAAACAATTACCCCTGTATTCATTTGTATACTTGTGACATTTTTCCCACATTGTGTAAATCCCAGGTCTACTCCTAATAAAAACGATGTAAAACTTTGTCATCCTAAATACCTGTAAAAATATAATATTTTAAATAAATGACTAATCAAATAAATAAAATTGAAACTTAAAAGTAATTGTTTGTGTGGCGTCTAATACACAAGTTGAGTTTAGTTTGAGAACATCGTAGAATTGGTTTGATTATCAATTCAACATGAAAATTCAACATATGATTCTAGCAAATACATTTCTATTGCCATCTAACCATTCAAGTAATACTATTAACCATAAGAATCAAGAATCTTACAAAGAAATCTACTAAGCAACTTTCAGTAATACATTTCAGAGAGTTGGCTAGGAACAAAGTTTCTCAATGTGTGCAACATATACCAAATCATCAATTGGGATTTTCATATTTTTTTTACTCATTATATGTCATCACCTAACACTAAAAATAGATTTTATATTTGATTATTCACAAAACAAGTAATTTTATACATGTAGGATTAGATGAGAACACAGATGTGATGATAAATATAATATTATTATTCTTACTTTGATCAAATCAATATGGGATTTAAAAGAGAGAGAGAGAGAGAGAGAGAGAGAGAGAGAGAGAAACATTAAAAATATTAGAGAGGTTTGATTTAGACTTTGTCATCATCCCCCAAGAGCAACCATGGCTCTCTTCTACCTTTCTACATAGCAGAACCTTCCCAAGCCATATAAGTCCCCTTACAAGCACACCATCCCAATTGTTACTGTAAGGTAATACAACCACCAACTAACAAGACCGGTAATACCCAATCCCCAAAAGGAGTACTCTCTATTAACCTCCGCCGCAATGAGAAACCCATCGACGTCATCTATTAATCTCCACCACCATAGTGCACCAAAACTAGTACCCATCGCCACCTTTTCGACCCATCGTTCATCCCCCACAACACCAAAAATTGTGTCATCCACCACTGGTCTTACAATCATTCTAGACCAGTGAAGCATCGCCTCGTGCAATCCTATAAAGAAAATTATTTGACTTAGAGATGTTATCGATCCCTCATTCTCAACATCATAATCGAAACTCCAAATTCCAGCAGCTATAGTTCCTTTGATGCCTAAAGTGACACAAACTTGCAATGTGCACAAGAAAACCCATGTTGTGTAAGAGAGATAAGTAAATGGAGAAGCTCAATATATAAGAACATATGATTCTAGCAAATTCGTTGATAAAATACTCACAATTTTGACATAAAGATGTGTGCTAATTATTTGTTGATTTACATATGAATTGGATTGGCATTAGCAAAAGTTGGGGTCGTTTTTTCTACAAAAATCAAGATCCCAATAGCAAAACAAATCAAGAGAGTTTAGAAAAAAAAAAAAATTGTTCAAACAGAGGGGTTTTGTAACAAGTATAACCCAAAAAAAAGAAAAAACCTAATTTCTTTTAAATCGTCTAAGTTTAAAAGAACAACAATAAACAAAAAACAAAACAAAAAAACCCATCCACATTATCTTTCAACCCATCCACAACTACAACCCAAAAAAACAAAACCTAATTTCTTTAAAAAAAAGTTACAATTGATTTTCCTAAAAAAATCCAAGTTCAAGAAAGACAATAAAAAAAAAACAAAACAAAAAAACCCAATCGATTTTTCCTAAAAACCTAATTTCTTTAAAAAAAAACTACAATCGATTTTTCCTAAAACCTAATTTCTTTAAAAAAAATTACAATCGATTTTTCCTAAAGAGAGTTCCGAAGACGACGAGATCTGAAGTAAGTTCGAATTGAAACTTGAGAGTTCGAGGTGCATCCGACGGCTGAAACTTGAGAGTTCGTTCGAACTTCACTTTTGAAAGAGAGATAATAACTAGAGAGAGAGATAGAGAGAGAGCTTCGATGGGTTTTCGACAGAGAGGGAGTTCGATGGGTTTTGTGAGGGAGAGAGATATTCAAAGAAGAGAAGGAGAGAAGGAAGAGGGACTTAAAACTGAATACTTAATTTTTAGAGGGAGGTATTAATCAATTAGTAAAGATTTTAACTTTACAACCGTTTAGAGCCGTTGGACCGTTGGATTCACGTCTATCCGATGGCCAAAAAAGCTAGGCACGAAGCTTGTAACACTCTAGGGCCGCTGAACCGCTCCCCATATATATATAGGATTAAGATCCGTATATATATGGATTAGGAACCACATATATATATATATATATATATATATATATATATAGGGTCAGGTTCAAGGGCCATATGAGAAAACATATAAGAAAACTTTCGACGGTAAATAAAATTTTAAAATATGAGTTAGAAATTTTGGATTGAGCTGATTTTTTGTGAGGATGATCTCTATGATGGGAAGATCACCCAAAAAAAAAAAAAATCAGCCCAATCTGAAACTTCTAACCCCATTAAAAGTGATTTAGAATGTGGACCGTCGATTTTTTACCAATTTTTATCACTAATTTGTAAATCACTTTTGATGGATTTAGAAATTTCTGATTGAGCTGATTTTTTGTGAGGATGATCTTCTCATCATAGTGACCATCCTTGCAAAAACTCAGCTCAATCCAAAACCTCTAACCCATATTTTGAAAAACGAAAGTTTTCTCATATGTTTTCTCATATGGCCCTTGAACCTGACCCATATATATATATATATATATCAGGATCAAGGGACATATGAAAAAACATATGTAAAAACAATGTAACATTAATAAATTTTCAAAATATGGGTGAGAAGTTTCGGATTGAGCTGATTTTTTGTGAGGATGATCTCTATGATGGGAAGATTATCCGAAAAAAAAAAAAAATCAGTCCAATCTAAAACTTCAAACCCCATTAAAAGTGATTTAGAATGTGGACCGTCGATTTTTTATTAATTTTTATCAATAATTTGTAAATCACTTTTGATGGATTTAGAAGTTTCAGATTGAGCTAATTTTTTGTGAGGATGATCTTCTCATCATAGTGACCATCCTTGCAAAAAATCAGCTCAATCCAAAATCTCTAACCCATATTTTGAAAAACCATTGTTTTTACATATGTTTTTACATATGTCCCTTGAACCGTCCGACACACACACACACACACACACACACACACACACACACATATATATATAGGGTCACGTTATTACGACCCCCTTTGCGACACACCTTTTTGTCTTATATGGGCAAAAATGTTTGGAATGGGCTGATTTTTTGTGAGGATGATCTCTATGGTGAGGGGATCATCCTGGAAAAAAATCATCCCATTCCAAAACTTCTAGACCGTCTGATTTTTGTTGAAAAATTATAGACCGTCTGTAGACACCTCATTTTTGCATCCGCCTGATTAATCAAGTCGTCAACCCGATCGCAAAGGTTCCCAATGATGGATGTCTATTCCAATGCTTTATTTTGTTACCAGATATGTTTCAGAAATCCGGATGAGGTATCTCGAACTGACAAAACTTAGAAACCACGCTACGCTAGGAAAATACGACCCCAAAAACATAGAAATCATCATCTTGCAAACCAAAAAGAAGCTTCACGATAAAAATCACTAAAAATGATTAAATTACCAAAATACCCCTAACCTCAAAACAACCTTAGAGCCTACATTACGCTTAGGAAAATCCGTTCAAACACATAAAACAACAAATCGAAACCAAGTAAACCACTTCGCCAATTTTCACAAAATTTGACAAAATTATGAAAATACCCCTCATAAAGTTCACGATCATTTCATACAAAAAACTTCATAAATGACAAAAACCAACATTCCCATTGAATTCCTTACGAAAAACTGATTCCAAAATATCCTGGAACATTGAAAAACGACTTAAAACGTAAAAAATCCTCTCCGAGGGTAAAACGGTAATTTCACAATTTTCATAATTAAAAAATTCGAAATTAATAAATAAAACATTAAATAATTAAAGTGAAACATCAATGAAATTAATTTAAAAAGCTGAACCTAAAAAATCGATTAATTGGACTCTCAGGCAAAATTGTTGAGGGATCGTGGGATATTTCTTTAAGGACCCCTCCATTTGGGGGTCCAAAGAATTAAAGATATAATAGAAGGGGGTTCTCCAATAATTAAAAGTAAATCAAGCAAGACTGAAGTCAAGGTATTAAAGTCAATCAAGTGAAACTGAAGTCAAAATTAAAGTCAATCAAGCAAGACTGAAGTCAAGGTACTAATCGAGTCAATCTCATAAGACTAAGGTCAAAACCCTAAATCAAAACCCTAATCTAAACTAATCAAGTCAATCTCATAAGAGTAAGGTCAAAACCTAAATCCAAACCCTAATCTAAAACTAATCAAGTCAATCTCATAAGACTAAAGTCAAAACCCTAAAACCCTAAAGACTAAGTCAAAACCCTAATTGAAACCCTAAAAGAAACCCTAATCAAACCCTAAATGCTTCTAAAAACTTTATAAATAGGAGCCTCCACACCCTATTTTCGTATAAAAGAAAAAACCTTAGGAAAAGTAGGTGAAGAAGCCTCCATAACCTCCCCAAAACCCTAATTTTGGAGTCCCAACTCCTTCCCTAACACCCCTACTCCGATTTTAGCCTAGAAAACACCCAAAAACCTCTCAAAAACATCATAAAAATCCACAACAAATTCGAAGCACCCAGATCCAAGAATGAGATACTTTACCTCGGAGATCAGAAATCAGATCCGGAGATAGAACGAAGTAAGGAACACGGTACAAGGAGTCGTTTTCACCAGATCTGAGGGAATAACACTTTTGCAGATCAAAGGTAAGCTTTTTTATTATTTTTTTTCTAGGTTTGTCATTAGCGATGTAGATTTATTTGGGATAAGTAGAGACCGACATTGGCCGGGCGGGGTTGGTGCCTAACACCTTCCAACCCCGTAACATGATCCTCGAATTCAGATTTTTTGTGGTAGATTAGTTCTTTTTATCTATGTTAGAGTCAGTTTGGTTCCTAGACCACAATAACTAGGTGGCGACTCCCAAACCTCAAGAGTCAAAAGCAGATCCGCGCACCCCGCGGATCGAGGGCGCTTTCAGTGGCGACTCCGCTGGGGACTATTGAGGATCAAACTTGAAAAACCCCAAGTATGGGAGCATTGGCAAGATGACCTAGTTTTTTTTATTATTTAGTTGGATTTATTTTATTTATTTTTTTCTGTTTATTTATTTTTTGTCTTGATTGTAGATGATTTTGGGTATTGCATTTTTTTTTCCAATTAAGGATCACTTTTTGATGACCCCTAAATAATGAAATATTCAAATTAACCTATGAAAATGATGGAATGATGAAGGTTGGACAGAAATATTAAAACGTTTTTAGAGAATATTGTGGTGAGAATTAGGTCTGAGAACCTCTTAATAAAACATAGATCTCGTCGAGTAGATTAATTTAGAATCTGAGTTCACTCAATTTCGTTATCGAAAGCCTTAGATATCATCGATGCAAGTTCAATCTGTAAATCTGGAATTATTTCTGAATGAAAGTTGGGATAGTAACGTTAAAACGTTTTTACAGAATATTTTAGTGAGAATTAAGTCTGGGAGCCTCTTAATGAAACGTAGATCTCATCGATTAGATTAATTTAGAACTTGAGTTTACTCAATTTCGTTATCGAAAGCCTTAGATATCATCGATGCAAGTTCAATCTGTAAATCTGGAATTATTTCTGAATGAAAGTTGGGACAGCAACGTTAAAACGTTTTTACAGAACATTCTGGTGAGAACTAAGTCTGGACACCTATTAATAAAATGTATATCTTATCGAGTAGATTAATTTAGAACTTGAGTTCACTCGATTTCGTTATCGGGAAGCTTAGATATCATCGATGCAAGTTCAGATTGTATTTTCTTAATTCACAGAAAATCTGAATTTATCTAATGATGGCACAATTAATGTTATTGAGAGTGAGCTCATCTCAACCATTGTCATTCTATCATCAATGTAACACCTATTGGAATCTTGATTTATTTTGGATCGCCCAAAAGTGATCATTGATTGGACCTTAAAAATCATAAAAATTATGCCTATTGCAATGTTTGTTTGATCAATTATTATATGCCATGCTCATTAATTGATTTGCCATGATCTTGACAGATATATTTGTGATGTGTTTGATTTCATCTTAATTTCGATGTGATGGGTTTGAGATTATTTTCTTGATCAATATTCATTTGATATCCATATGTGATGACATAATCTGGCCCATGGGCCCACGTGTTTGAAAAAGGCCCCGGGCACACCCCACCCTGTTTTGCACACACCACATGCACGTTTACTGTTTTGAGCACTTATACGTCCCATTTAGCCAACGTGGCACTAGTGCGTGGCCCGGTCTCTTCGGAGATGCGACGTCATTAATGAAACCCACAACTCCAGTCACGTACCTTAAGGTATATCAAACTGGGGGCATCAATACCGTCTGATCAGGTGATTCTGAGAGATATATTGATGCAACCAGGCTGGAGCGACCTGAGCCTTTGACCTATTGTGAGCCACACAGTCACATGTCCCGATTGCCAACGTAGTACTAGTACGTGGTCGGTCCCCTCGTGGGATGCCAAACCATTTATGGAAGCTACAACCCTTGACTCGTACCCGTAGGTATAAAAGATAATCTAAGTGTATCAATTGCACTTCTTGGTCAAAACTGGTGCCTAAGCAGATCTTGCCCCGCTGTACCCTACTGTATGAGGGGGATAGACTACGTCTATTCTAGACGAGAGGTATTTAAGTGGGCCATTTCTCAGCATTGTACGCCACCTCTCAACTGGAGATCAAACTGGCTGTTTTTGGCTTCAGAGAAGTGAATTGAGGTTTTAGATTATCACCTATACGGTATATCAAACCAAGTCACCACGTATCGAAAGGTATATAGGTGTGCTTGGGCAAGGGTGGCCAGATAAAAATGCATTGCACGTAGTAAGCTTAGAGTCTAGAAACCTTCCCAGTAGGTCACGACTCGAACTTATCGTGGGTGTTCCCGGGTTGTTCATTGAATGGAATCTTATGAGACTTTGTGATTGATATGAATGTATGTGAATGATGAGATCAGGATGCATGTGAATGATGAAATGGATGTATGTGAATGATGAGATCAGAGTGTATGATTGTCCTCAAGGATAAAAAATGTTATTTTGCAAAATCAAAATGGGTACACCGACCCAATAAAAAATCCATCTCTTGCAAATGACCCAGCCCAACTCGATCCAACAATCCTGATGGACCGGGCCATTTAAATCGAAATAGAAATCAAATTTTCAAAGAAGAAAAATAGTTTATAAAGGGAAAGTATTTTCCAGAAAAAATATTTTCCAAAAGAAGTGTTTTCCAAAAAAAGTATTATTCTCTAAAAAAAAATGTTTTCTAAGAAAAAACGTTTTCCAAAAAATATTTTCCAAGAGAAGATACTTTCCAAATAAAAAACTATTTTCCAGAGAAAAAATATTTTCCAGAAGAAAATATTTTCCAAAAGAAAAGCAAAAGAAGGAAAAATAATTTGCAAAAGATCTATTTTTGCATGAAAAGTTTTTATGGACCTTGGAAAACTACCAAAAAATGTTGCAAAAAAATAATCAGATTTGTGAAATAAAAACATTATTTTCCAATATTTTTCAAGAGTGCAACATAATTATTTTTCTTCTGAATAATCATTGAATGGATGAATTTTTTAATGGATTGGTGCACAAAATTCAATAAAATCTCAGGGTTCATTTAAAATGTTATCAAGGGGGTGACACTGAAATTGGTTAAATTCACCTTCAAAGAGGTTTAAGGGTTATCATTGTATCTAAGCTCAATCGTCTATCGTCTAGCTAGGACTGTAAATCCGGTTAGTTAGAGTAAACGTCAATATCAAGTCAAACAGTCAGAAATGACCTCAAAATTTCTCAACATCGTCCAGTTGTTCTTTAAAGATCATAGTGCTTCAATCCTACCAGTTATAAGCAATATCTCAGTCCTCAGTCCTAATCAAACTCGTATGAGTACTTATCTTGAGTTTTCAAGAGTCATTTGGATTAGCTCGAGTCACTTTTTCCAGCAAGGTCATGTCTTCCTTAGATTGAGTCTACTCTTTCCTATTGAGTCAAGTTAGTTCATCGAGTCTATAGAGGTGTCTGTTGTCCCATCTGAAATTGATCGGATAAAGGAAATTTTTGAATACCTCGAGCGCATTAACGAATTAACTAATAATTTGATAGATTTCGTTTTTGAACAAGAAGATAAGAGTCGGGCTCAACCTTTAATCGAGAAAGGAAAGGTCTTTGACTTTGAAACAAAAAATAATTCTTAAAGAGATTCAAATAGAAACCATCTTATCCCTAAAGGAACACCAGGGGATAATGAATTTACTCAGAAATTTCAAAAGACTTGTTTGTGTGATCATATGAGGGTATGTTAGGTACAAGCTTGGGTGTTGTTCAACACGGAATAGATACTCGTCTATATCGATGGAATCAAAGAAGATGTTTTAAAATGTATCAGCACTATCCTTACCACATCTTGAGTTTCAAATCACATATTATCAGTCGATATGGGGGTACCTTTTGAACTGATATCTGATAATGGGTCGTACTTCAAAGCATAAATCATTACTCTATGTTTAAAGTTGAAGATCCGGAAGCACAAATCATCCCCCTACCGTCCTCAGATCAATGGAACGGTTGAAGCAGTTAGTAAGAGTCTCAAGACTATCATCAGGAAAATATGTCAATCACATCGAGATTGGTCAGAAAAATATGTCAATCACATCGAGATTGGTCAGAAAAATTATCATTCACGCTATGGACATATTGAACTTCAATTCGATCCTTTACTGGAGCTACTCCATACTCCTTAGTGTATGGCATGGAAGTAGTCTTGCTAGTTGAAATGGAAATTTCGTCTCTCAGGGTCTTGTTGGAAAATCATTTGTTAGAAACAGATTGGGTTCGACAGCAGTATGAAGAATTAAACTTGATCAAAGAAAACGAGTTAAAGCCCTGTACCATGTGCAAGCTTATCTAAGAAGAGTCACCCGTGCATTTAACAAAAAGGTCAAAGCTCATCATTTACAAGTCAAGGATTTAACTATCAGACTTCAAAGAAAATTGAACACTCCTCCTCGATTATAGGAGAAAGTCTGAACTCAATTGGAGAAATTCATTCATTAAGGAAATACTGTTTGGAAAAGTCGTCAGACTTCAAGATCATGATGAAAGTGAACTACTAGAGTCAACCAACCTTGACCGGATCAAACGGTACTACATTTAAGGAGGTCATCTTTGGCCGAATCAATTTTTCTGCTACCCAGTTCATTATCTCCTTTCTCAGCCTTTTGCAGTCTTTTAAAAAAAAATGATGCCTTTTTCTTTCTCAGTCCGATCACCTAACCTAGGGGAGGAAAAATCTGAACTACGTTTTGGTCTGATCCCAAAAATTTGGGGTACGTAGGCAACCTAAGAAGTTACTTCAGGCCCGACCACATCAAAATAAAAAATATATAAAGAAAAAAATTCAAAAGAAAAAGAAATATCATCCAAAATGGGGAAGAAAATTCAAGAAATTTTTTTTAAATGAAATGCCACACAAGGGGCATTTGGGTTTTTGAGCCTCAAAATTCCTTTCTTTTTATGCCTAGTCCCAAGCCTACCTATAAAAGTCCTCCTAAGTACCGTGTGAAAAAGTCAAGGAGGGTAGCGAAGCATGATCAGACAGTAATTCTAGAACTTCAGAGGAGAAGAAAAAAATAAAAAAAAATGATGAAGCCTGCTTAGTTGAAAACCCAAAAAGGGCGACTTAGGCAAAAATTAAGGCAAGCTCGCAAGGTTGAAAATCTGAAAGGACAACTTTGGCAACAATCAGAGCCAAGAAAAAAAGAAAAAGCTCGTTAGATCGAAAACCTGAAAAGGCGATCTAGGCAAAAGTTAGAGCAAGCTTGCTAGATTGAAAACCTGAAAAGGTGATCTAGGCAAAAGCTATAGCAACAAAGAAAAACAGAAGAAAATCCCAAGCTGAGAGCGGTTCGAGCTGAAACATCAGAAGTCTGAATAATCAAATTCAATACTCAGCTTAAACCAGGCATAGATTAAGAAGTCACAAGTATCTTGTCTACGATCGATCTGAAAATTCTTACTTCCCGAAGTGAACCAATGGAGAGAAGGGTGAATTCTATGATGAGTCTCAAAAGGAAATATTTTGTTTTCTTGAGCCTGACTCAAAATCTTCAATAAAGTTAATCAAAATTAAAAGTTGGATCTTTATTGCGCTTGTGGTAATCAAATATTTCAAACCTTCATACAAGGGGCATTTTTCTTTTTCCTCTAAATATGTAAGTTCCTCTCTTATACTAGGGGCATTTTTTTAATGATGTGTTCAATGCTACGTACATTGTTAAACTAGGGGCATTTTGTTTTTGAGCAATGTTAATCCTAAAAGATAAAGAGAACTCCAAACTTAAGGTTACTCTCTTGATAACAGTTTTTCGAAAAATTCCCGAGGTTCAAAAGAAATAAAAACTCAGGTTTTAAATTCATAAAACTTTTTGATAAATCCTTGAGGTTCAAATAGAAGCATTTTGGATCTCACATAGGAGATATGGCATTCTTTCGTTCTCCAGATTCTTTTCCAGATTCAATCATTCTTGGAATCAATCATTTCTCTTCCAGATTAAGTATCTTCCAGATTTATCCAATTCACTCTGATCAGTCTTTTCCAAATTCATTCATTCTTTCCCAAAAGTCCTTCATTCCTTCGCCAATTTTGCTCAGTTGCCGCCAAGGGTTAACTTGGATTCTGCTCAGTTGCCGACAAGGGTTATCTTGGATTTTGCTCAGTTTCCGCCAAGGGTTATCTTGGATTTTGCTCAGTTGCCGCCAAGGGTTATCTTGGATTTTGCTCACATGCCGCCAAGGGTTATCTTGGATTTTGCTTAGTTGCCGCCAAGGGTTATTTTGGATTTTGCTCAGTTTCCGCCAAGGGTTATCTTGGATTTTGCGCAGATGCCGCCAAGGGTTATCTTGGATTTTGCTCAGTCTCCGCCAAGGGTTATCTTGGATTTTGCTCAGATGCCGCCAAGGGTAATCTTGGACTTTGCTCAGTTTCCGCCAAGGGTAATCTTGGACTTTGCTCAGTTTCCGCCAAGGATTATCTTGGATTTTGCTCAGTTGCCGCCAAGGATTATCTTGGATTTTGCTCAGATGCCGCCAAGGGTTATCTTGGATTTTGCTCAGTTGCCGCCAAGGGTTATCTTGGATTTTGCTCAATTTTCGCCAAGGGTTATCTTGGATTTTGCGCAGATGCCGCCAAGCGTTATCTTGGATTTTGCTCAGTCTCCGCCAAGGGTTATCTTGGATTTTGCTCAGTTGCCGCCTAGGGTTATCTTGGATTTTGCTCAGTCTTCGCCAAGGGTTATCTTGGATTTTGCTCGGATGCCGCCAAGGGTTATCTTGGATTTTGCTCAGTTTTCGCCAAGGGTTATCTTGGATTTTGCTCAGTTTCCGCCAAGGGTTATCTTGGATTTTACTCAGATGCCGCCAAGGGTTATCTTGGATTTTGCTCAAATGCCGCCAAGGGTTATCTTGGACTTTGCTCAGTTTCCGCCAAGGGTTATCTTGGATTTTGCTCAGTTGCCGCCAAGGGTTATCTTGGACCTTGCTCGGTTGCCGCCAAGGGTTTTCTTGGATTTATGCTTAGTTCACGCTCAGTTTAAATTTACTTCATTTTGACTCATTTCCAACTCAAACTCTTTGAAATCTATCTCAGATTTTGAGCCCACACACTTGCACAGTTGTTATATCAGTTAAGGATAAATTTTCAAAATTCAAGGATCTGACACTGCTAGTGAGAGCTCGCACTCAAGGACCTGACATTTTTCTAGTTCGGGGAGAGTTTTATGCTCAATGATCCGAATACCCCGACGAATTGTTAAATCAGGCTGCAAAATGAACTGTCACTAGCTTTGGCATTCGGATATCGCACTAATCTACCAAGATAGATTTGCTATCTAGTTTGCTTCAACCCTCTGCCAAAGAGGGGCATCTGTAGACACCTCATTTTTGCATCCGCCTGATTAATCAAGTCGTCAACTCGATCGCAAAGGTTCCCAATGATGGATGTCTATTCCAATGCTTTATTTTGTTACCAGATATGTTTCAGAAATCCGGATGAGGTATCTCGAACTGACAAAACTTAGAAACCAAGCTACGCTAGGAAAATACGACCCCAGAAACATAGAAATCATCATCTTGCAAACCAAAAAGAAGCTTCACGATAAAAATCACTAAAAATGATTAAATTACCAAAATACCCCTAACCGCAAAACAACCTTAGAGCCTACATTACGCTTAGGAAAATCCGTTCAAATACATAAAACAACAAATCGAAACCAAGTAAACCACTTCGCCAATTTTCACAAAATTTGACAAAATTACGAAAATACCCCTCATAAAGTTCACGATCATTTCATACAAAAAACTTCATAAATGACAAAAACCAACATTCCCATTGAATTCCTTACGAAAAACTGATTCCAAAACATCCTGGAACATTGAAAAACGACTTAAAACGTAAAAAATCCTCTCTGAGGGCAAAACGGTAATTTCACAATTTTCATAATTAAAAAATTCGAAATTAATAAATAAAACATTAAATAATTAAAGTGAAATATCAATGAAATTAATTTAAAAAGTTGAACCTAAAAAATCGATTAATTGGACTCTCAGGCAAAATTGTTGAGGGTTCGTGGGATATTTCTTTAAGGACCCCTCCATTTGGGGGTCCAAAGAATTAAAGATATAATAGAAGGGGGTTCTCCAATAATTAAAAGTAAATCAAGCAAGACTGAAGTCAAGGTATTAAAGTCAATCAAGTGAAACTGAAGTCAAAATTAAAGTCAATCAAGCAAGACTGAAGTCAAGGTACTAATCGAGTCAATCTCATAAGACTAAGGTCAAAACCCTAAATCAAAACCCTAATCTAAACTAATCAAGTCAATCTCATAAGACTAAGGTCAAAACCCTAAATCCAAACCCTAATCTAAAACTAATCAAGTCAATCTCATAAGACTAAAGTCAAAACCCTAAAACCCTAAAGACTAAGTCAAAACCCTAAAAGAAACCCTAATCAAACCCTAAATGCTTCTAAAAACTTTATAAATTGGAGCCTCCACACCCTATTTTCGTATAAAAGAAAAAACCTTAGGAAAAGTAGGTGAAGAAGCCTCCATAGCCTCCCCAAGACCCTAATTTTGGAGTCCCAACTCCTTCCCTAACACCCCTACTCCGATTTTAGCCTAGAAAACACAAAAAAACCTCTCAAAAACATCCTAAAAATCCACAACAAATTCGAAGCACCCAGATCCAAGAATGAGATACTTTACCTCGGAGATCAGAAATCAGATCCGGAGATAGAACGAAGTAAGGAACACGGTACAAGGAGCCGTTTTCACCAGATCTGAGGGAATAACACTTTTGCAGATCAAAGGTAAGCTTTTTTATTATTTTTTTTCTAGGTTTGTCATTAGCGATGTAGATTTATTTGGGATAAGTAGAGACCGACATTGGCCGGGCGGGGTTGGTGCCTAACACCTTCCAACCCCGTAACATGATCCCCGAATTCAGATTTTTTGTGGTAGATTAGTTCTTTTTATCTATGTTAGAGTCAGTTTGGTTCCTAGACCACAATAACTAGGTGGCGACTCCCAAACCTCAAGAGTCAAAAGCGGATCCGCGCACCCCGTGGATCGAGGGCGCTTTCACCGTCCAATTTTTGTAAATCAATTTTGATGGGGTTAGAAGTTTTGGAATGGGATGATTTTTTGCCAGGATGATCCCCTCACCATAGAGATCATCCTCACAAAAAATCAGCCCATTCCAAACATTTTTGCCCATATAAGACAAAAAGGTGTGTCGTAAAGGGGGTCGTAATAACGCGACCCATATATATATATATATTGATACCACAACTTGAATTCAAAATTGATCTCCATATTCTTACTCCTCACTATACCCACATGAGGCCCATATGAGTAACATTAATATATTTTGGAAGATCCAATCATATAATTAAAACAAGTCCATCTTTTTTGTGTAGTAGCCAAGTTCTCACACAAAAAAGAGAGAGATCTTGAGTTCAAACCCCCTCATTGGTTACATAAAAGGATTTATCTTGCATTTTCTAATATGTGTGATTGGTGGGGTATTGCATGTTCCCGATTGATTTAAGGAGATATGGTGCTCTAAGACGTAAGTTACGGTGACGTTATTAGAAATAAATGAAAGAGTGGATTTATTTTTCATGAAAATGATTATAAAATTGAGAATGCCTCGTTGTAAGGTTGGATCGTCTATATATTACTTATGTGGGCCCACAAGAGGGAATACAAACATGTAGTAATGAGAGGGAGCTGAGCATAGACTAGGATGAAGCAACGGAGTGATTGGAGGGAGGGGAGACCGACTTCGAAGCCGACAGGCTGCTTCAAAATTTTGAAGGAGCCCTCCTCCTTACAAAACATGTGGTATCTTAAATTTATTTCACACCCTTACATTTTCATCAAAATTTAGAATTCCTCTTAAAATGCCACTTGTAATCCAATGGAGAGGGTTTCTTTAAAATTTTGAAGTGGACTACCCACTTCAAAGTTTTTTCCAGAGAGAAAGAGAGGGTGGCTAATGACATAGAGGTCTAATGGGTGCTAAGAAGGGCATGAGTTACTTATGGTGGAACTACTTAATCAACTTGCATGCGAAACATACTCAGATTTTCATTAATAGCTGAATCATTTATTTTTCTTTAAAATTCCTCTCTCAATCCTCAAATTTTATTTATTGATCATGTCTTAGGAGTCTATTTGGCTTTTATTTTTTATTTTTTATGTCAAGAGATTCCTTGTTATTGGTAGGACTGCAACTTAGGCAGGTTAGAGGGTAGAACTATGCTCAACTCAAGTGGCAGAGAGCGCAAACCAACCCAACTATTGAGCTTGAGCTCATTGACCGAAGATCATGCCTGAGCTTGAGCATCTAACATGGGGTAAGCTCGGGATAGCCTGATTTTGGAAGTTTTGAGCGGGTTGGACAGATTGGCTGATTTATGAACAAGCCTAATTTTGTTTTGACTAAAAAAGACATTCTATATCTCAAGCAATAAATAATTTAAAAACACTTCAAATTTAAAACTATATATAATTAACATAAAAATATTTATATAATACTATATAGTCTCGGCCTCCTCCGGTTCAGGTTGAGATGAGTTATCTCAACTTGAGCTCAACCCGAATTGAGGTCGGGTTGAGTTAGTCTAACTTAGGTTCAATTCCTATTTTACATTACTTGGCCCACGCTTGTCTGCCAATGACCAGTACCATCAGACTCCACAAACCATAACAAGAAACCCAAGCACTCCATTGTTATCCACCCTTTAATTTTTCTAAGCAATCAAAGCAATTATATTGATTGAATAATATACATGATGTTAGGGGCATGCCTTGTGATTTACAATTTAGGAAATATAATATTTGGTCAATGCATTTGGCTCCCAATCAAATCACTTTGTATGAATCTAGGGACATCCAACAACTCTGAAAATTAAATAGGAGTTTGATCTCAATAAAATAGAAGATAATTACTTTTTCTCTAGTTTTGATTATCTTGCCAACCATTAGAGGTCCCTGATCTTTTTTCTTCAGATCCCTTGGATGACTGTAAAATCTTGCATTGCCAAAAATATCAAGAACAACGATCAAGCTTGAGATTGATGATTTTGGTGCGCCATAAACCCGAAATAGTGAAAAAAAAAAATCATTAAGCAATCGTTGCTTTATTTTACACTATGCAGAATGGACTACCGTTCCAAGAACGAGCTACTACCACTACACATGGAACAATCCTTGGTGGAGCCATTTTAAAAGCAATTGAAGGAATGTAATCGAATCACCAACCATGCTAGAAACAGCCGAAGTTGTTGCATTTGTGGCATGAGTAGAAGTTCACATAGGAAAATTTTCACATAGTTTTAGTAACATAGTTATGGTAAATTAATTACAAAATAATTTGGAAAGATTTCATAACTTGTCTAATATTATTTTGTATTAGTAATCAATATTAAATAAATTTCCTATTTTATTTTTCTCCTTTAAGTTATTTTTGGAGGTGGCATACTTTTAAAAACAATTGAAAATTAATTTAAATTTGGATAAAGTCTCCAACTCGGGGTGAGTTGTGAGAGCCTTTGGAGATTTTATTTAAAGGAGTATATGTGAGATGTTACCTCCGAGTTACAACCTAGAAGGGATTTGCTTCTTAACTTAGTGGAAGCTTCCAGACAAATAAAACAACATAGTTACAATTCAAATTCAAAAATATTAAAATTTAAGAGGGACCTTTTCACTATTGGTTTAGAATTGAAATTTAAGAGTTGGATAGATCAAGTAAAAAATAAATATATTTTTAAGTTTTATTTTATGTGTTTCAATTTGGTTTGGCATGAATTTTAGATTGTTGTAGTGCTATTTCTCCAATGCGGCAATCCATGTTGGTCAAACAATTTAAATCTTACTAAATTAGACAATTTTTCATTTGTTTACAAGACTAGATCTTAGGTAATGGGATGTGTCTTAAATTTCAATACACAAGGGGTAACTCAAATAATCGCCAAGTTGTGGAGAGGTATGTTAGAAATTACCTTAAAATTGAATCAGTTCTTTCACAAACCTGGCCCGGTCACCAGTTGAACTAGTTGAGTCGGACGGGTCAATTGATTTTTATAAAATTGGATTTTCTCAATTGAGTCGACCCGTAGAAGTTAGTGGTTTTGGTCCAACCTGGTCTAATTTTTAAAACTCTGAGACGTGTTTGTTACATTGGGAGGTGAATCATACTCTAGACTCCTCCTAAAATTGTAGAGCATCAAACGTGAGGAATATTTGTCATGAAGTCTTAATAAAGATATCAACACTTGATTTTTATATAAAAAATAAATTTAGTAATAAAATATCCTGATGCAATCTTTTCCCCTAACAAAATGTAATCAATCTCGATGTGTTTTGTACAAGTTTGAAATATCATATAGATTGTGAGGCATAGAGCTTAAGTGTTTTCGTGGAAGAGTGTTAGAGGTTGATCTAAAGAAAGACTAATTTCTTATGGAAGAAATGTGACCATTGAAATTTTGTTAATTGTAGAGGCCAATGATCTTTATTTAGCTTTCACAGTACATCTCACGCTCATAGTCTATTTCTTTGGCATTCCAAGATCTACCCATTGTTGAATAACGAGATATGGAGTATCCAACCCAATTAGAATAAAAAAAAACCCCATATAAAATGAGAGGATTGTGAACAATTAACCTAATCCCATGATCAATTGTTCATCGGATATAACTGAGAATTCTCTTGACTATTTGGAAATGAAAATCTGTAGGTTGGTGGTTGTACTGACACACATCATTGATGTTATAAGATATATCAAGCCTGGTAAGGTAAGATATTGAAGTCCATCATTATGCTTCTATAGAATTGTGGATATGAAAAGAGCTCATTTCTATTGCTTGGATGCCAAAGTTTTGATTCCATTGGTGTAGGAATGAGAGATCCTTACTAAAAGTGGGGATAATTTTTAGTTTGACTTTTAAGAGGTCGAGAATGTTTGAGAGATCCTTACTACAAAGCGAAAAGAATTTAAAGTTTAACTTTTAATAGGCCGAGGATCTTTGAGAGATTTTCACTAAAAAGTGGGAAGAAATCCAAGTTTGACATTTAAGAAGTCGAGGATCTTTAAGAGATTCTTACTACAAAGCAGGAATAATTCTAAATTTGACCTTTAAGAGGTCAAGGATCTTTGAGAGATCCTTACCTAGTGATTAAAATGATCTTTAAGAAATTAAGGATCATTAAGAGATTTGAACTTCGAAACGGGGAAAATGTTAAGTTTGACTTTTAAGAGGTCGATGATCTTTGAGAAATCATTATTAAGCGACTAAAGTGATCTTTAAGAGCTCCAAACTACGAGATGGGAAAAATTTTAAGTTTGACCTTTAAGAGGTTAATGATCTTTGAGAGATTCTTACCAAGTAACTAAAGTGATGTTTAAGAGATCCTAACTACGGAAACCAAGAGACTCAGTAAGTTGGTCTCGGATGAAAAATAGGTTTGTTGTATGGGTTCTTTGCTGTTGAACATTTGACTTTGGGTATGTTGAAGTGTACAAGATTGAACCCGAGAGGTGACCTTAGAGAAGTCGATCATTTTGTAGGAGACCTTGAAAAGGAAAGATGTTCTTTGTATGGGTGCTTCTACCTTGAACATTTGACTTTGGGTATCTCGAAGTATATGAGATTGAACTCAGATGGTTGTTGTCCTTGAAAGAGTCAATCTTCTTGTAAGAGGCATTGAGAAGGAAAAGGTTTGTCATGTGAGAGTTTTATCCTTGAACCTTTGACTTTGGGTATCTCAAAGTATATGATATTGAACCTTAATTTTTGTTGGCCTCAGATGAGTCGATCATATCGTAAGAGGCCTTGAGATTGACAATGGTATACGGCTTTTGCTGGCACAAACAGATTGATTTGACCCTACCTTAGGTAAGGTTAAAGTTTTGAAAATTATAGGAAACCTAGATGACCTTAGACTCTTGAAAATGGATTTTGATCAAATCAAGATGTAGGAGAGCAAAGTCTTTAAGTCCCCTTGAGACCCTTCTAGAACCTTAATGGGAAAATGATTGGAAATTCATCTTAGAGTTAACCTAAATTAGTGGAAAGGGTTTCTAACAAACCATTTATCCTAAAAGACCGATTTGATAGGGAAGGTGTAACTATGAATATAAGAGGGTCACGGGTCGAACTAGGGTACAATACGTGAGCACGTGATACCCGGGAGTGGAGGCGGATAACACAACACTCAATACCCCCCTCACCTATAAGGGTGGAAAAATTCCTTTGAGGTGATTCAAGCCTATGACCTATATGAACCTAACACTCCGATAACATGTTAACAAACCTTTTACCCCAAAAGACCAATCTGATGGGGAAGCGCAACTATGAATATAAGAGAGACATGGGTTAAACTGGGGTATAATATGTGAGTACGTGACACCTAGGAGCGGAGGCGAATAATAAAACACTCAACAGGTTTCTCACTTTTCTTGGATTGCGAATGAATTTTGAGAAATTGAGAGAAAAGACCACACCTAAATCTATGGATTCAAATGATCCTAGATCTAGAATGAAAATGGATCCTAAAACTTGAGGAAAATAACTCTTGGAGTTGGAAACACTAAAGAAGTAAATGAGGGAGAAGTTATTATACTGGACCTTAGGTAAGTAGAGGCGTTATTTGGAATCTCTTTTGGCCACTGGTCACTGAAGGTTCTGGATTAAAAAAATACCTAAGCCATAGGTAAGTGAAGGTCAGGAAAACAATTACATTAGCCATTGATACAATGAAGGTTAGGCCAAAATTTTTTAAGGCCTTGAGTTAGGGAAGGTCTAAAGATTTTATATTTTCCCCAAAACATGCACCAACATCAATTTTCAAGCTTTACTTAGCCCATACTCGTCTATCAATTAGGTTGAGCTTAGGCCAACCTGCCTAACTTACTGCCCTAGTTATTGGTTTTGTTTCATATGAAAGTAATGACCTTTAAGCATTTGAAATTGCAAAAAATTCTTTAAACAAGAAATTGAACCTACATCTAATATAGATAAATAAATCCAAGAAAAATAATGAAATTAAATAACACAAAGAGTTTTATGTGGTTCTATCGGGATTGAGTTACGTTCACAGATCACACCAAATTTCATTATGAAGAGAAAATTCACAGTTATTGATTACACCCTTTCACCAAAATTAAAAAAATATAAACATAGAAAAAATAAAAGTAGGATTTATATATATTGAAAATACGAATAATACTCTAAAATAGAAAAAAAATGTATCTGGTTCCCTCTGGCTCAAGCAGTGACATGCGTGGCTTGATGAATAGTACATTCTTAATGACTAGTACCATCAGATTCCACAAACCATAACAAGAAGCCCAAGCAATCCATTGTCATTCATCCTTTAATTTTTTTAAGCAGGCAAAGTTATATTGATTGAATAATATACATGTTAGGGGCATGTCCTATGATTTATAATTTAGGAAATATGTCATTTGGTCAATGCATTTTGTTCCCTATCAAATCACTTTTTATGAATCTAGGGACATCTAGCAGCTTTGAAAATTAAATAGGAGTTTGATCTTACTAAAAATATAAAATAATTACTTTCTCTTTAGGTTTGATTATCTTGCCAACAATTAGAAGGCCCTTGGTTTTTTTTTTCTTTAGATTCCTAGGATGATTGCAAAATCTTGCATTTTCAGAAATGTCTGGAACAGTTATCAAGCTTGAGATTGACAAGTCTGGTGCGCCATAAATGCAAAATAGTGAAAAAAAAATCAAAAAAAAAAAAAAAAATCATTACGCAATCGTTGCTTTATGTTACACCAGGCAGAATGGACTACCGTTCCAAAGTCAAGCTATTACCACTACAAATGGAACGTTACTTTGTGGGGCTATTTTAAAAGCAATAGCAGTAATGTAATTGAATCACCAACAATGCTAGAAACAGTCGAAGTTATTGCATTTGTGGCATGAGTAGAGGTTTATATAGGAAAATTTCCACATAATTTTAGTAACATAGTTTTGGTAAATTAATTACGAAAGAATTTGGAAAGATGTCATAACTTGTCCAATATTATTTTGTATTAGTAATTCATATTCAAGAAATTCCCTATTTTATTTTTTTCCTTTAAGTTATTTTTGGAGTGACATACTTTTAAAGAAAATTGAAAATTAATTTAGATTTGGATGATGTCTCCAACTCAGGGTGAGTTGTGAGAGCCTTTGGAGATTTTATTTAAAGGAGTTTATGTGAGATGTTACCACCATGTTGCAACCTAGTAGGGATTTGATTCTTAAATTAGTAAAAGCTTCAAGACAAATAAAATAAGATAGCTACAATTAAAATACGAAAATATTAAATACAGATAAGAACAATGTAGACATACAAGATACACAATTTTTACTAAATATTTAGAAGAACCATTGACACGTTAGCCAACCTGTCAATATAGTTACAATTCAAATTCAAAAATATTAAATAAAGATAAGAACAACACAGAAATACTAGATACTAGATCGTTACTAAATATTTTGAAAAATTGTTAGCATATAGGCCAACTTTTCTTGCAAGTTGGATAGACACGTCAATGTTTAAAAATTCGATCCGATCATTGATCCATACAATTGATTGGGTTGATGCAAATTGGTTGGACCAGTGGATCAAACCAGTTGGACCCAAAATGAGATATTAGTTAAGCTTTTGGGTTCCTTCTCAAAATCTAGTTAATCAAGTTGATAAATATGATCCAATTCCGTAGGGGTAAATTATAAGATTTTTTTTTATTTATAGGAATGTAGATATTTTAAGAATTTAAAAAAATTGAAAAGAAAATTTTTTACCAGTGGAATTGATTTTAAAATTTAACAGAGACTTTTTCACTATTGGTTTTGAATTTAAATTTAAGAGTTGCATGGATCAAGTAATAAATAAATATTTTTTTAAGTTCTATTATATGTGTTTTGATTTGGTTTGGTCTTGCATGAATTTTAGATTGTTGTAGTGTTATTTCTCCAATGTTGCAATCCATGTGGGTCAAATAATTAAAATCTTACTAAATTAGACAATTTTTCAATAGTTTACAAAACTAGACCTTAGGTAAAGGGAGATGTCTTCAATTTCAATACACAAGGGGCAACTCAAATAATCACCAAATTGTGGAGGGATTTGTTAAAAATAACCTTAAAATTGAGCCGATCCTTTCACAAACCCAACCCGATCACTGGTCCAACCATTTGAACTGGGCAAGTCAATTGATTTTTATAAAATTGGGTTTTTTCAATTGACTTGACTCGTAGAAACCAGCAGGTTTGGTCAAACCTTGTCCAATGCGATTTTTAAAACACTGAGACATGTGCTTGTCACATTGTGAAGGTGAATCATACTCTAGACTCCCCAAGAACACAAGGAATATTTGTCATGAAGTCTTAGTGAAGATCTCAACACTTGATTTTTATAAAAATAAATAAATTGAGTAACCAAATATCCTGATACAACCTTTTCCCCCAACAAAATGATAATCAATCTCAATGTGTTTTGTACAAGTTTGAAACAACATATAGATTGTGATGCAGAGAGCATAAATGTTTTCATGAAAGAGTGTTAGAAGCTTATCTAAATAAAGACTAATGTCTTGTGGAAGAAATGTGACCTATGAAATTTCATTAATTGTAGAGGCTAATGCTCTTTATTTAGCTTTCACACTACATATCGCTACTCCAAGATCTACCCGTTGTTGAATAACGAGATATGAAGTATCCAACACAATTAGTATCGGAAGACCATATGAAATGAGAGGATTGTGAGCAATTAACCGAATCCCATGATCAATTGTTCATCAGATATAACTGGGAATTATCTTGACTATTTGGAAATAAAAATCTATTGGGTAGTAGTTGTACTAACACACATCATTGGTGGTACAATATATATCTGTAGACATGAGAATGTTCATCCTTGAACCTCTATACTACGTTGTTTGGAGTCGCCACCATTCTTTTTTTTAGAAATGGGTGTGAATGGGCACCCGAATCGATTTTTTTGAAAATCATTTTTTTTTCATAGCATTGTAGTGACTCTCATTCTTGGAAAATGTATAGTCTACCATAGATCTAGGTAAGGGGATTCGGTTAGAGAATGGGGAAGGTGTTAAGCACCCTATTCTCTCCACCTAAGGTGGTTACCTTGAAATTTGACCACTTTTTGAAAAAATTAACATAACAAAATTGCATGAAATGCATAGAGTGGGTGTGTGCACTTAGTGAATATGTGCCTCTTTGAAAGAAGATTTGATGTTAGTGTTGACATAAGAAATATCCTATGGAGAGGATATTCTATGGAGTCAATAAACTTTTGCATGAGTTGAGATGTTGGTTTAGGATTTTAGAGAAATTCCATGGATGGAATTCCCTTAGATCCATAACCTTAATATATGCATGCTTAACTAGAAACTTAGTGTTTTAGCCCCATCAAGAGAGCTACACAATTCTTCATCATGGCCAAACATGTGTGATGTGTGTGCATAGTGTACATTATGATGCATGATATGAGAATGGGTTAAAAAGGGTTTCAACCTCCATCCTTTCGACCAAACCGCCTCAAGCAATCCATGCCCAAGGTTGAGGTTCAATCTACTTGAAATGAAGGAGGGTTTTCCATCACATCCTAAAGATTTCTAAAAAGAAAAAGAGAGGGATAGAAGAAGAAGATGCAAGTTAAAAAAATAAAAAATAAATACTATACCCACCTTGTCCCCTTGGAAGTCTTGAATGAACTTGAACTTGAGAGTTGAAGGATTTAGTTGAGAGTTGAGAGTTGAGAGAGTTGAAGGTTGAGAGATGAGAGATGAAAGATGAGTAGAGATTTTGGAAGAGTTTTAGGTTGAGAAATGGGGGCTTGAGAGTATGAATTATTCTTAGAAAATGAGGGTATTTATAGAGTTTTTGGAGAACTTTTGGAGATAAAGTGGTCCAACCGTAAAAATAAAAAAAATGGACATAAGGTTTAGGTTATTTCTTTTTGGATTTTTTATTTGTTTGAGGGAAAAGATGACATTTGTGAAGAAATCCTAAAAGTATTTTTTGATCTTTGATTTTTTGGTAAATAGAGGTGAGAAAACAAAAAGTACTTTTGGAAGGATGAATAAGGGAGTGACATGTGTAAAGGTGGAGTGGTAGGTGAAAAGTAGACCTTGGTTCATTTGTAAATAACTTATAAAGAAAGGGTGGAAGTATATTTTTGAAATGGACCAATGGAAAAATAAAAGTACTTTTGGTAGGGTGAGTAGGAGAATGACATGTGTAAAGGTGAAGTGGTAGGTGAAAAGTAGACCTTGGTTCATTTGTAAATAACTCATAAAGCAAGGATGAAAGTATAATTTTGAAATGGACCAATGGGAGAACAAAAATACTTTTGGGAGGGTGAGCAGGAGAATGACATGTGTAAAGGTGAAGTGGTAGGTGAAAAGTAGACCTTGGTTCATTTGTAAATAACTCATAAAGTAAGGGGTGGAAGTATAATTTTGAAATGGACTAATGGGAGAACTTCATGTATGTACTTGAAGATTCTCACATTTTGAGGGTATGATTGGAAGTTCTCTCAACTTTATAGATTATTACCAAAGATCAAAGTATCTTTTTGATTTGACTACACTTTTTGAGAAGGGCATTCTTGAGTTTTCACAAAGGGGGAATTGACCCTCCAATTAGATAATGCATTGGGTATTGAAGGCTTATGAGATATCAACATGTGTCATCTTTTGAAGGGGTGTGAGAAAATAGGCTTGGAATGGACTTGGTATTGGGCTTAGGTGATGGACTTGGGTTATGGACTATGGACTTTAAGGGTGGGTTAAAAGAATATACTTGAATTTGGGTTAGAAGGTGGGCTTTGTCTTGGGCTTAGGTTGGATTAGGAAATGGACATTGGTTATGGTATTTGTGATGGAGCGGTGAATGGAGAACAGTTACGGATCCGGCTTGGATCATAGAGGTGGTATGGAATTAGATTGGGTTAGGGACAAGGTTGAGTATGCAAACTATATGACATGATGTATGTATGCATGTTTGCATGAAAATAATGCCAAGTAACAATGCAGGCCCGTTGAGAGGTTCAAATTATCATTTGAAATCAATTCGAGAAAATTTGGATTTTCTTAGTGGGTTCATGCAAATTGGGGTGTCTACAATATCAGGCTTTGTAAGGTAAGATATTAAAGTCCATCACTATGCTTCAATAGAATTCCGGATCAGAAAAAGGGCTCATTTCTATGTGTTAGATGTGAAAGTTTGGATTCCATTGGTGTAGGGATGAGAGATCCTTAATACAAGCGGACATAGTCACAAAAATCGACGATTTTTTGAAAAAATCTTATTTAAAACATGACTTGGACCCCTAATGATTAAAACGGTAAAAAAATGTGACTCTTTCATGTTTCATAAAAATCATCTTCTTTCTCTCGTTTTTCCTAGTAACAAAATTTTAAGCATTTTCTTTCTCTTTTTAAATGTGGGATTTGATGCATAATAGAATTTGGTAATTCAAAAATGTAAAAATATGGGATTTGATGATAATAACTTGCTTTTATGAATTTTCATTAGATATATATTTTTCATAACTTTTAATATATTTTTTATCATTTATTTTCATCATTTTTTTGCTCATTTTTCCCGTTTTTAACATATTTTTTTTGAAGGTTTCCCTTGCCAATTTAAATCCGTACTCCAACTTTGTGACTATGCAAGTAAAGAGAATTCTAAGTTTGAACTTTAAGAGGTCAAGGATTTTGAGAGATCCTTACTACAAAGCAAAATAGAATTTTTAGTTTAACTTTTAAGAGGTCGAGGAACTTTGAGAATTGCTTACTAAAAGTGGGAAGAATTTTAAGTTTGACTTTTAAGAGATTGTGGATCTTTGAAAGATCCTTACTACAGAGTGGGAAGTGACCATTAGGAGGTTGAGTATCTTTGGCAGATCCTTACTAAGAAACTAAAGTGATCTTAAAGAGATTGAAGATCTCTAAGAGCTCCGAATTACGAGATTGGGAAAATTTTAAGTTTGACATTTAAGAGGTCAATGATCTTTACCAAGCAACTAAAGTGATATTTAAGAGATCCTAACTAAGGAAACCAAAAAACATTCAGTTCTTCATAATGATGATGGATCCAATCTACTTTTAGTAGTTGATTTTCCATTAAGACCCTGAGAAACGAAATTTCCATTTTAACTTGTAAGACTGCTTTCATACCATACACTAGAGAGTATGGAGTAGCCCCTTTGGAAGATCTTATCAAGGTACGATATCCCAAAGTGTAAATGATAGCTTCGACTATTACATTAGTCTGAAGACGGTAAGAAGATGATTCATGGTGCCTGATCTTGAACTTCAAACATAAAGTAATAACCTCAACTTTAAAGTACTAACCCATTATCAGATGTTAATTCAAAAGGTACCTCGTATCAACTAATAATATTTGCTTGGATGAATTTTACAACTCAGGATGCAATGAAGACAACGTAAGAGGCGGTTTCGAACTCCTTAGTGAAGTAATCAATGGCCACTAGAATGTATTCATGCCCGTTTAATGCTTTGGGTGTGACTTTTTAGATTATATCGATTTTCTCAACAAAAAATGACAAAGGTGGAGTCAAACCAACTAGTTGAGATGAAGAAACATGTATGAGATTGACATGTATTTGGCACTTGTGGCAAGTCTTGACCATGTGATTATAGCCTGTCTCCATAGTTAGCCAATAATACCCTTGTCTCATGATTTTCTTGACTAACATCTTCTTTCTCATGTGAAGTCCACAGTTTTTTGAATACATTTGAACCATTGTTTGCTCTGTTTGATCTTCATTAACACATGATAATTGGATTCCATCATAACACTTTTGTATAAGTTTCCTACGCACAGGATGAATTGAGATGCGAGTCTTTATAGGATTTGTTGTTCTTTTTTCGATGCTTCTTTAGGGAACTCTTGTCTTTCCAAAACTCTTTGAACGTTTATGTACCATGGTCTTCTATTAGAGAGTTGGACAACGATGTTGACTTTGATAGTGATGGGCCTTAATTCCATACACGAAAGTAGATGGATCATTGATGAGAAGGTTGTCAAAGCATCGACTATTACCCTCCTTTGATAGATGTTGAAATAGAATAGTCTTGAACTTCCTTATCAAGTTTAATAAATATTCATAGTCAGGCTTCAACTTTCTATCTCAAGTTGCCATTCTTCCAATGATTGGTGTATAACTAATGTTGAATCCTCTAATACAATTTCTGTGATACCCAAATTCAAAGTGGCTTTAAGTCCGACGATGCATGTTTCGTATTCAGTTGTGTTGTTTGTGTTTGAGAATGCTAACTTAATAACAATTGATATGTGACATCCTTCAGGTGAGAGCATAATTGCCCCTATTCCGTACCCATTCTAATTTGTGGCCCTGTCAAAGTATAGTTATCATATACTATTTGGTGAATCTTCCTTGATATTCAAAATATTCTCATCTGGAATTGATCAGTAGACCTTATTTCTTTTACCACTGGATGATTAGCTAAGTATTCTGCTACCATTCTTTCCTCAATAGACTTATGCGTAATATGTGTGATGTCAAACTCAGATAGCAGCAGTAGCCATTATGTGATTTTTCTTATCAGTACTAACTTCTCAAAGATGTACTTAAGAAGATCCATTCGAGATAATAGGATAACGTAGTGAGAGAGCTTGTAATGTCAAAGCCTTTGAGTAGACCACGCTAATGCTAGGTAGGTCTTCTCAAGTGAGGAATACTTCTGCTCATACTCTAATATCTTCTTACTGATGTAGTAAATGACTCTTTCTTTGTGATTGCTTTTATCATATTGTGCTAGCGTACATCCCATAACTACATATGATTTCTAGGAATTTTTTTGGCATCAAATTTGATAGACACCGTAATTGATTTTCCATTCCATGTATAACTTAGACAAATATCTATTGCTCGAGCGGTATGGAAATTATGTTGCAAAACACCCAACATATTTCTTATGTCGTTCTGTATTAAGGAATTCACCTTTTCGAGAAAATTTTCAACAATCGTGTTCCCTGTGATGATTAAGGTTATCAAACCGATAAGGCCCTTATAATTCAGCAGAATTATTGGTTGGAGAAGGCACAAGCTTTGATTGATTTCTAGAGAGGTTCCGCTCTTGGTAGTGATTAGACTCTTAGTAGTTAGTGTAAATAGATTATCAAAATTATTTCTTATGTTCTTTAAGAAAAGTTTGTCTTTTGAAACTAGATTGATAGACAATTCTGAATGAATTTCTTCTCCCTTGAAAGGTTGTTCCAAAAATTGATTTTGTGGTATTTTTTCTTTTAAGAACATATCACTTTCTTCCAAAAAGATAGCTTGCTGCTCAAGTTGTAATTCTATCTTCCCTATAATTGTTGTTATAACCTGATTGATGTCTAATTGTGCTTCAAATGAAAATGAGTTATCACTTATGGATGGACAATTATGGAGTTTCTCGTAAATTTAAAATTGGTTTCTAAAGGTATCTTGGAAGAGTGGTGGGTGGATTTTCTGGGATTGGAATATCCTCATTTTTTATTTGATCAAAGTTCCCTTTTTCTACGAATAACTTTAGGTGCCGTAGTTAAGTTTCCATATAGACTATGGTTAGAGCATTTTCTTATTGCTGTTGAAGAAGTCGTTGTTGAATGAGTTGTTATTTTATATTTAGCAACTCCATCATCATGGATTATAATATGAAAATGGTTAAGTGGTTGGGGTAGGATAATTATACATCAGTTGAGGCTTTTTGAATGGTCAAAAAATTGAGTAAGATTGTTGAGAAATCATGGGTTGGTTCATCATTGAGATATAGTTCATATGGTTGATGAAATAACTATCCTAAATGAACTTGTTATGCTTATATGAGAAATTTAGATGGGAACAACTTTCCAAATTATATGGTTGACTGAACGGTTTAAGAGTCGGCGTCCAACAAGAATTGTTCTCATAAAATATTTGGGACTACCTATTCCTTATGTTGGATAAATTTGAGTAACAATTGGTTACGTGATCATAGCTATTGCACAAGACATAAAAGGATTGTGTTCCTCTATTTGTTCCTATGATATAGTCAGTCCTATAGAGTTGGTTGTGAATTGCTGGCTTTTGGAAAGCATTGATTCTATCATTTTGACTATTCAACCTACTCAATATGTTCGACATGACATACTTATAACCGTTGTCCATTGAAAGATCAAGAGATTGAACTACTACACTCCTCAAATGTCTATTAAGCACTCAAGACACATAGTCGATCAACCAATCAAGAAAAGAAAAGAATGGATTGCCTAACTCTAGACAGCTTTTAACTGGGTAGAAATAGCTCAACTAGCCTTTTGATTTAGTTCTATGAAATCAAGTTTGGATCATGCGGATCTTTAGGTCGGGGGTGACGAGCAATGCATAAGAAGATGTACTCTTAAATCACCTCATTTCTTGAAAAGATTAAGTCTATTCCCTCAATAGAGAAGATCGTACTAAACATCAAAAATGATTATGAAATGCAATTGGTGCAACTTGAAGTAGATTTATCCTATCGAGCTCGTGGCCTTATAGTCAAGTCTAATTAATTTGATTGGATGATTAGTGAATTTATTGTCCTAATTAGAGAAAGAAATTGGTAATGACTTCTAATCCTTATGTTATTTGGCCATTCTTAAGAGAGGGGTGCTCTTTACTAATTAAAAAATAAAAGTCCAAATGTGTGCAAAATAGAAAGTAACAAATAAAGACAAGGAGTAGCCCACTAGCAAAAGAGGCATAGGTGTTGCGAAATTGGCTCCGGTATTAAACGGGAGAAGACAAGTTGAGTCGACTTAGGACACCAATTCCAGATTTGGTATGCGAACCTAAGGAGCTGTGGCGGTATCGTCCAACCGTTGTCCTTCTCTAATCTATTACATTCTAAGCCATCTTGGATAATTAAAAAGTAATGAAAGTTTACAATGAACCTAATACAAATATAGTCTATAACTAAAAATTAGACCTATCTAAAACGAAATTAAATAAAGAAAAAAAATATGGAATGAGTTTTGGAGCTTTGATAATTCTTAGGCTTGTTCTCAAAAAATTGCTCGAGCCTACAAAAAAATAGTCAAAAATTGAACAAAATAGGGAGATAACAAAAAAAAAAAGAAGATGTTGTTATTACAATCAAGAGGTCAAGAGAGAGTTGTTGTAAAAATTAGAAGACAAAAGTCCAAAATTTTACTATCACACCGTGATGACTCATTACCATGCAATGATGCCAGCACTTCTGCTCACCAAATTTTACAATTACATCCTTCTAGATCAATGATTGTGTGGCGCCCCCCGAACGCTAAGACAAATCCCAATGTCAATCTCGAGGTATTAGGCAGCACCTCAAAATTTTGAGACAATCTCCTTTATTTATGTTAGAGTTCCAAGGCACTCAAAAGTCTAATAAATAATAGACATAAAATCCTGCATATATATAACTAGGAAAAATATGTTGACAGTGGAAGCCAAATGTATAACAAAAAACACAATGTAGATCAAAGTGCGGAAGATGTAATAATATACAAGATTTACAAGAATACACTCCCTCTAACATGAACCTAACACTCAATCCAAAATCTATGTATAATATGCACGGACTGATGCTACTAGATATAGCCATATTACTCACCAAGTAACATATTTTAGTCGTCTATATGACCAAGCAGGTGTTCCTCACCTGTCGGCTCCACGCCCTCCTCGATAACTATAGGCTTTGAAACTTAAAAAAAACAGGAAGGAAATGGTGAGTAATAATGGTCACCTAGTAGGTAAATAAAAAATTCCCACTAATAACCTTTCTTAGCATAGACGAGTAAGCATTCTCAATCATTTCAATACATGCATATTTTTATTAAAAGATAAACTATGATTAACTAGTACAAATAGTCAGAGATGAACATTTAAATAGTTAAACTTCACATCACATCAATCACCAATAGTCATATTATAATATTTTCCTTTTATACAATTCTACTTGATAAAATTGAAACAACAAACATGCTTTTCATTTCATAATTTAAAATAAAATAACATATACATAATACACGATGGTGGAGTAGAGGAATTAGAGAGTTGGGATTCTATAACTAGATCGCTCCTAGTCAGGACATAATGTTCCAATAATAAAGTATTAGTTCTTGATTTTGTGGCTGGTTGATGCGTTACCACACTTACGAGACCATTTATTCAGCTTAGGCTGGTCGTTTAACGTAACCGTGCAATGGGTCTCTTTTCAATATGTCAAGACGTTTGAATACTATAAACTGTTAGTAATCACTAACCAATCATCTTCGTATATGCCTATCAGGCGTGCATGTGATTCTTATTATACATCCTCATTCTTATACAACCACCTTTACATTACAAGTTTATTAGTAAATATAGAGATGAATAAACTTAGATTTCAGTTGTGACTCTACTCTTGTGTCCATCTTATGCCACGTGTAAGCTTGGTTGTCCCTATCGTACATCCTAGGATAACACGTCACTCCAGATGATATGATGGACTATCCTTTTAGGAATTTACAAGTTCTTTAAAATATCACAAAATAGCTACACACACACACACACACACACACACACACACACATATATATATATATATATATGGGTCTCGTTCAGCAACAAACATTTTGGCAAAACATTTTTCAAAACATGGGTTAGAGATTTTGGAATGGGCTGATTTTTGGTGAGGATGATCTCTACGGTCCACGATTTTTCAACTTGTAAACTGGGGCTAGAAGTTTTGGAATGGGCTGATTTTTGGTGATGATGATCTCCTCACCGTAGAGATCATCCTCACCAAAAATCAGCCCATTCCAAAACCTCTAACCCATGTTTTAAAAAATGTTTTGCCAAAATGTTTGTCAAAATGTTTGTTGCTGAACATTTCCCTATATATATATATATATAGATATTGCGCTACAACAAGTAAATAAATATGCAACCAAAATAATTACCCTTGGATATCCGTTCTTTAACCCATACACAACACAATAATGTAAAATATAGACATCACCCCTCGATTTTCACTTTCGATTTTTCGAACAAATTTCATTTTCTCCATGTTTGTTAGCCCAATCCAATTTCATTAAATATCAAATTATTTTTCAACTTTTAAATTCATTTTCATCATTTATATTGAAAAAATGGGGTCTTGGAAGTGTGCGGAAGTCAAACTGCCGAAAATAGTTTTGGAAGCTGTTGGTGGTGGCACCGCCAGATTAGCCTAAAGCAGGTGGATGTGGCATTGCTAGTGCTGCCTCCAACATTAAATAGTTGCATGAAAATTGGATTTTCCTTCCAATTATTAAGTCTTTCGTCGATTCTTCGACACATCAACCCACTTACATAGAAATTATTTAAAACATAATTAAAAGTATTAAATAGATTACTTGAATCAAGGGTTGATTAGCAATTATCTAAGCCAATGTTTTTTTCCATTCTTATTTGTTATCTCCCAAGAATCCTCTGTCATAGTGAGCATCCTTTAAAAGGGGACTTAACCTAATGATGAGGGGTCACATCGAGTATGGGAAATAAAAAGAGATACATTGAAAATAATTAAGAAGTATAACCTATTCAACTTTAAATAACTGAAAGTAAAGAACTAACTATGGACTTTGTTGTCGGGTTACCAAAGACTAGTGATAGTCTTCACGCAATCTAGGTAGTTGTGAATAGATTGAAAAAGTTGACTTATTTCATACTGATCAAGGTTATATACATAATTGATAGACTAAGAACAATCTATATTGTAGAGATAGTTAACGTAGACACCCCATTTTTGCATTCGCCTGATTAATCAACTCGTCAACCCGATCACAACAGTTTTCAATGATGGATGATTATTTCATTGCTATATTTTATTGCTAGATATATTTCAGAAATTCGGATGAGGTATCTCAAACTAACGAAACTGTAGAAACCACGCTACGCTAGGAAAATATAACCTCAAAAGCCTAGAAATCATCATTTTTCAGACAAAAAGAAGCTTCACGATAAAAATCACTAAAAAATGATCAAATTATCAAAATACCCCTAATCTCAAAACATCCCTAGAGCCTACATTACATTTAGAAAAATCCTTTCAAACACATAAAACAACAAATTGAAATCAAATAAACCATTTCGCCAATTTTCACAAAATTTAAAAAAATTACTAAAATGCCCCTCAAAAAGTTCAAGACCATTTCGCCCAAAATATTTCATAAATGAAAAAAAACCAATATTTCCATTGAATTCCTTACGAAAAATCGATTCTAAAATATTCTAGAAAATTAAAAAATGACTAAAAACGCAAAAAAAAAATTTCGAGGGTAAAATGGTAATTTTAAAATTGTAATAATTAAAAATTTTGAAATTAATAATTAATGTAAAGTAAAATTCTAATTAAAATTCAAGTCAATCAAGTAAGACTTAAGTCAAAATCTTAAAATTCAAGTTAATCAAGTAAGACTTAAGTCAAAATCCTAAAGTCAAGTCAATCAAGAGAGACTTAAGTCAAAATCCTAAATTCTAGTCAATCAAGTGCGATTTAAGTCAAACCCTAATCAATCTAATAAGACCAAAGTCAAATCCCTAATAGAATTCTAATTAAACTCTAACTCTATCTAAAAGAATTCTAATTAAACTCTAAAATTATCTAAAAGAAATCTAATTAAATTTTAAAACTATCTAATAGAATTCTAATTAAATTATAAAACTATTTAATGTAATTCTAATTAAACACTAACTCTATTTAAAAATAATTCTAATTAAACACTGACTCTATGTGAAATAATTCTAATTAAACTCTAACTCTATCTAATAAGCACTTAAAAAAACTCTATAAATAAGGGTCTCTATAACCTATTTTCGTATCAAAAAATAAACCATAAGAAAAGTAGGTCAAAAAGTTTTCCTAGCCTCCCATAAACCTTAATTTTGAAGTCCCAACTCCTTACCTAACATCCATATCCCAACTTTAGCTCAAAAAATACCTAGAAACCCTTCAAAAACATATAGAAATCTATAAAAAAAATTAGAAATATCCAGATCTAAGAATGAGGTACTTCGTCTTGAAGGTCTGAAGCGAATCCGATGATAAAACGAAGTGAAGAGTACTATACGAGGAGCTGTTCTATCAGATCTGAGGGAACAAAACCATTGCGTTGCAAATGTAAATATTTTTATTTTATTATTATTATTATTATTTAGGTCTTTTTAGCAATGTAATCATTTTTAGGAATTAGTAGTGACCGGCGTTTGCCGGACGGGGTTGGTGCCTAACACCTTCTAACCCCGTAATGTGATTATCGGACTCAGTATTTTTTAGTAGCTTAGTTGTTTATTTATCCGTTTCGAGTCAATGTTCGGTTCCTAGACCGTAATAATTATGTGGCGACTCCCAAACCTCAAAGTCAAAAGCGGATCCGCACACCCCGCGGATCGAGGGTGCTTTCAGTTAAACTTCATAGAGTACCAACACCCATAATATATGATCAAGATCCTAGATTTACTTCTCATTTCTGGAAGAGCCTTCACATAAATTTAGGTCCTCAGCTAAGTTTCAGTATGGCATTTCATCCTCAGTTAGATGGACAAACAGATAAGGTAATCTAGATACTAGAAGACATGCTTCGAGGGTGTCTTAGACTTCGAAGGCGATTGGAAGACATGCTTACCCTTACTAGAATTTTCTTATGACAATAGCTACCAAGCTAGCATACGCATTGCTCCTTTCGAAGAATTGTACGATAGACCATGTAAATCATTGATATGTTGGACAGAAGTAAATGACGCAATTTTGATGGGTTCAGATGATTGAAGAAACAATTGGGAATGTTAGAATAATCAGGAAGAGATTAAAGATAGCTAAGAGTAAATAAAAAATCTATGTTGACAAAAAATGGAAGTCTTTAGAGTTTGAAGTAGGAGATATGGTGTTTTTGAAGATATTGCCCAATAGGTGGGTTTCTAGATCCGGCATGAAGGGAAATCTAAAACCATAATATGTAAGGTCATTTGAGATTTCTGAAAGGATTAGAGAAGTAGCTTATAGATTGATACTACATGTATAGTTATAATAGATTCGTAATGTCTTTCACGTGTCCATGTGGAGAAAATATGAATTGAATCCTTCACACGTGGTCAACTTACAATTACTGGAAGTTGATAAAAATATATCGCATGAGGAATGACCCACTTAGATTCTAGATAAACGAAAGAAGAAACTTAAATCTCACATCATTCCACTGATTAAAGTATTGTAGAGGCACCACAACATTGAAGAAACTGCATGGGAAAATGGGTCAAATATGTGGGCTTTATACCCAAAGCTATTTATGAAATATGGTATGACTTTAAATTTCAAGGAAGATATTTTTGTTAAGGGAGTGAGAATGTAATGACCTAAAAACTTTTAACTCGTGTCTCAAGAAAAAATCTATAGTTAAGAGCTCTAAAAAATCAAAATTTAAACTAGGGATTAAAAACATGGATTTTGTATTCACAAATATTTTGGAAAATCTAACATTATCACTAAATTCTAAAAGTATGTCAACATTTTTTACTAAATAATAAAAAGTATCTAATGGATAATTGGGGGAATTTGAGGGAATGAGGAGTTGCCACCTAATTTAGATTTAGAAATCAAAATAACTCCAAATGGATCCGGATCGGTCCTTGAGTAAGATAAATGGGTAAAGGGTCGAGTTATGGGTTTTGAAAGGTGTTAGGAATCGTCCGATTGAGGTGATTGGTCTCTACTACGATCCAAGATCATCTTAAGCTCAAATGAGGAAGACTATGGTCAAGGCTACGACCTAATCATCATTATTTTATGTCAATCCGGTCAATCAAATCTTTATGACTACGATTTCCTTAAATTAAGAAAGGAAACATTCTTTCCGCAATTTGAATTTTAGAAAATTTGAAAAACCTTATATTTTCAATTAATTTTAGTAAGTTCCACGTGACATGCATCAACAAACTGAATTACGCATTAATGCACATAACTTGATAAGTTTTGAAGATGAAAGTCAAATTAAAGATCATATGTATAAAAACATATGAATTAAATCACTAGCCATATTTTGGAAAAAATCAAATCCCATTTAAGAGCCACGTATATGAAATTAACGAGCCAAATTGCTAGATTTGATGACATTAAAATCAAATCGATTCCTCTATATCTCACGTAAAATTGTAATAAAAAAATCAAAATTGATTAAAAAAAATCCCCTAAAATGAGTGAGTTGGCTTGGCCAAGTCTATGAAAACGTATCCAATTGAATCAACCCAAAAGCACAAGAAGTCAACTTGCTTACTTAAAAAAATAGAAGAAAAATAGTTTTTGATGCATCCAATGGCCCTAAAAGTCTAATAAGTTGACACCTATGTCTAGTAAAAAGATTATGACCCACCCTATGATCCCGAAAATTGACAAGTCGGCTCGCTTTATTTTAATCAAAATTTTCAAATTTGAACCTAAGTTATCTAAAAAATAATGAGTTGGCTCGATTGATCTTAATGAAAGGTTTTCGACTTGATTATTTAAACATTCAAAGTGTCAAATCATTAATCATAAATCAGAACTAACTTGATGTACGCACCAAAATAGGCTTATCCAAACCTTGAACAAAATCTACAGAAAAGTTGAATTATTATAAAAAATGGAAACATCTCCAAAAATATCGTGTGCATCCAGACATTTTTATATAAAGAATTTTTGAAGTTTTTTTTTATTTCATTATCTTCCCAACTTGTCAAAAACCAGCAGCCAATGTGTTTAAAAGAAAATGTTGGTTTTTAAGTACTTTAGATCCACGATTTCGTCCCGAACAAGACTCCGTCGACCTTCGACGAAGAAGAAAGAATTGTTTGTGACGTCAAACTCTACAAATCCAGTTCATTCTTTTATCTTTCTTTTCCTTTTTTCTTCTCTATTTTTTATCAAAAATTAACAGTACCATACATGGGGGTTTCGACCTTTCAACCTACAATTTCATCAACTTATACTCTAAATCATCCTCCGTTGTAGAAGGAAAAAATGAGTCGTCATCGAGATCTTCAAAACTATCAGGTTCGTTTAAAAACTTAGTTATATCAAATTTCAATTTGCCTTGATTTCTATAAACATTCTTCAATACTAAAGTACAAAGAATGGTAGGGGCTTATGATTCTTACTAGTGATCATAGATTTTGAAAATGTATTTAAGATTTTTATAAATCTTTCAAATTTATTTTAAAACATAGAATTTTCGTTATTTATTTCAAATTCATGTGAAATATATGTCTTTGATGCGTTTAATTGTGTTTTATAACAAATTATATGTGGATGAAACATTTCCCTAGATTATTTCCTTCAATTTGATCCTATGCCACTGTTCGGACCCCATTTTGATCTAACTTTTGTAATTTTTTAATTTAAATAATAAAAATAAATTTAAAAATTTAAGAACAATTTGATATTAAATGAATTGAGATTGATTTGATAAATATTGAAAAGTTTGAAAAGTACAGATATTAGAAAAAAAAGAAAAAAAGGATGAAATCGTAAAATGTCAGAATCACACTTGAGGGTGATATTTGTATTTTATATGGTTGTGTGATATGTGGGTTGATGAACGAATATCCATGATTAGTTTACTTTTTGTTATCACAAGGTGACTTGCATGTTTATTTACAATTATATTAGTGCAAGATGTTGTGTATTGTTATTTAATTTAGGCTGATTGGTCACATTTGCATGATAGGAAACTAGATATCCATTCTCAACTCTGTAATGTTAATTTCTTATTTATTTTCAAAGAATAAAATGATATGTCTATGTAACTATTTTATGAACTGTTAAAGAGCTTGCGAATACCTAAAGGGATAGTCCGTCATATCATTCAAAATGATATACTATCATTGGATGTACGATAGGGTCAACTAAACTTATACTTGGTATGGGACACGTATGAGAATGACATCTGTAGATGCGTGATTCCCGATTACGAGTCCACTTCTACGAGGTTTGGAGTCGTCACCATTCATATTTGTAAAAGGGTGTGAATGGTCACCCGATGTACATTTTTTAGGAAAAGTGCCATTTTTGACATTTTGTGATTCTCGTTCGGATAAGATGCTAATCAACTTGAGATTGGGTTAAACAACTCTCGAAGGTGTTAGGCAACCATTTCTCCCAACCCATTGGTGGCAACCTCAACTCAACTCGGCCATTTTTTGATGAAAAATGCAAAATAAAATAAGTACCACGTGTCGATAATTTATATCCTAAGTTGGGATTTATTTTTGGCATTCGCTTCTAAGGATTATCTCATTGATAGAGATGATCCAAATGGACATTAGTCTTAGAATAATAAATTTTTGAAAAGTGTTGGTGATGGTTATGGATCCATTCTCATGAGTTGAGAAGGACCCAGAAACTGATTGCCTAAAAAAGATTTGATGGGTTAAATCAGTTTTATTTTTTAAAGGTTCTTACAACCCTTATACTTTCGATCAAACCGAAGTTCGATCTACCGCAGATAAGGGAGGGAAAACATTACATCTTAGGGGCTATCTAAAATAAAAATTAAAGAGAGGTGAAAGGGGGTAGTAAAGAGGGATATGGAAAAAGTAGAGAAAGAGGGGGGGTATTCTTTTGACCCACCTTGAAGCTTCAAGGTTTTCTTTTCTTTTCTTTCTTTTCTTTTTCTTCTTCTTCTATGTCTTTTTGAGTTGAGTCTTTAGTGAAATATGATTATGTATTTTTTAGAGTAATGTGAGAAGATTGAGAGTGAAGTAGAAGAGAGTTGAGAGAGTAATTTTTCATTAGTTTTTTGTAAATTGAGAATGAGGATGGTTTTATAGGATTTGAAAAGTACTTTTAGGGGTAAAATGGGATGGATTGATGAGAATGAGTAAAATGGTTAGGGGTTTGAGAGAGGGGTATATGTGAATTGAAGGGGATAGAGGCCCCTTGTGTAAGGGGGGTTAGATGGGTTCTTTGTAACCCAAATGATTTGGATCTTTTAACCCATTTGGGTTAAGTGTTAGGTGGGATAAAATGAATGAGAGTGGTTAAGAGAATGGGAGTGTGTAAGAGGGTAATTAATTGGTGAGGTGAAAGAAGAGTGGCATTTGATTTAAGAGAATGGATTGTGTAAGAGGAAAATTAATTAAGTTTTTGGGAGGGTGAGGGAGTTGGTGACACGTATCCAGATGTGTGGAGATTAGAGGTTTAGATGAGTTGATAGGAGAGAAGGAATGTTTGATTTGAGAGGAGGGTATGGATTTCATGAGGGTAGGTTAGGGGGAGGTATAGGTTGTAAGTGGTTGATCTGAGAGAATGGAGGTTTATAGGGAATGATGAGAGTATGTTAGGGGAAGGTGTAGGTTGTAACTGGTTGATTTGAGATAATGGAGGTTGATAAGGAATGATAAGGATAGGTTAGGGGGAGGTGTAGGTTGTAAGTGTTAGTAGATGATGTTTAGAGAAAATGTGATGGGATGAGGGAGGTGAGTTGAGCTGGTGACATGTGTCCCATTTTGATGATCATGTTGATTGGTTGTGATGTTGGGTTGGGTTGAGAGTTGGGCTTGGGTATGTAATTGGGTAGTGGGTTGAATAACAATGGTAATGGGTTTGGGTCTGAGTAGAATGATTGGGCTTGGGTAGGATAGTGTTGGGTTTGGGTTGGATTGAGAATTAGTAGGCTTAGGTGGTAAGTTGGATTTGGGTAGGATAATTGGATAGTGGATTGGATAGTAATGGATAATGAGTTTAATTAGGTTGAGAAGTGTAGAGTGGTGTGGTAGGTTTAAGTCTATGGGCCACGTGGTAGGGCTTGAACAATTTATTGAAAGAAAAATATGGTTTTTTGAAGGTTTGGACTTTAGGGCCCAGTCTGATTTTTATGGATTTTTATAATTTTTAAGGCATTTTGCATCGAGGGCCCGGTCAAATTTGGGTGTCTATAGCTATCCCTCTTTGCAGGAATTGTGTGTAAAGTATTACAAAGAATAGACGAAACCCTGATTTGTATGGGCCCGAGGATTTTGCTTAGACGAGTTTTGAAAACACTAATTTGGTTTGACAAATTGGATAATAAAAAGTGGCTACCCAGGCACGGGGTCTGACAGGCTGAGCCTTTTGATTTCCTTGACTTCATGGCTCGGAGTTCATGTGAAGTCTCAGTTTGTAATAGTTTGGAGAAAAACTTTGAAACAAGAATTTCTTAACGAGTCTTGAACAAATTTGAATTTCACTTTTGCAAAAGTGTTATTTTGTTGATTTTTATGATTTTTTTTAATTTTTTTAATTTTTTGAATTTTTTTGAATTTTTTTGATTTTTTGATTTTTTTTAAAGTAAGGTGCGTTCTTGACTTCTTTACTTTCTTTATTTTCCAACCTAAAATCGACTCTTCATTGTCTTCTTTTATTGATCTTACTTTATTTTTTTACCACAAGTTAATCCTCCCAATTCATGCATTGTCCCTTGTAATGGCCCCTTTCATCCTTTCAATGGTGCAAGCAATAAGGTTGTTAACAGTTGCCACAGATCCAAGAGAGAGTTTTGGTATTAGAGTTGAATCAACTAAGATCTGAAAGCAGGAGGGCTATATAGTCTGAGTCACCCCTGTTTAGAACCACATTCATTGCAAAGATATCAACATGAACATAAACTACGAACGCGCTTGTTACATCGGTGCTACTTTCTTGTAATATCAGCATATTGTTCTGGTTGGAATTTGGAGTATTTACTCGCAATAGAGATATACAGTTACCAAGATCTTGACCATTGAAAACACCATCGTTAGATCGGATATCCCACTCATCATGAGAATTCTCATTTTGGAGGAAATCAAAGACCCTTTCTTTGGTGGAATAGGAAGTTAGAAGGAAGTGGTTGCACTTAGCACAATACCAGGAGGTCGGTCTGGATCTTTTCTTCGACCACCGTGATCGAATGAAAGGGATGAGGGTGTCTCAGTTAGGAAAGATGCTTTGGCCATGTTCTGATAATGATTTGAAGACCTAGATAGCTTATCTTGAGTCTTTGAAGAGTGAGGAATCTTCCATTTTGAGGGCTGAGATTGGTGATCTGTGGGAGAGGTTTGCTTAGGGTCCCTACTTCGATGCCTTCGCACCTTACCTGGTGAGTCATGATGCTTTGGATGCAAAGGTGGTGGTGATGAGGTAAGCTGCCCGAATTCGTGCTTTAGAAGAGAGACTTGATTCTTTCTTCATTTCTTGTCGAGACGTGTGATTGGCACCATATATTATTATTATTAATTTTTTTTTGTATTTTCTTTTTGTTAGCAAAAGACATAATATGAAACATTTTGAAATGAAAAGATAATAGGTTTTTTTACTTACTTGGCCTTAGGTGTATCTATTGTTTTGAAAACATGAAGTTTGAGTAAGTCCTAGATTTTTCATCATCGACCAAAACAGTAGTTTTGAAAATATTTTGAATTTTTGTGATTTGTCTTTATCGAGTAAATATTGTAGATACAAAATATGAGCATTTTTGAAAAACATTTGTTAGTTCGATGATTTTTGTGCTTTTGCCAACTACCGATGATATAAATGTCCGTAACTCTTTGGCTTCTTGAGAGTCATCCCTAGTGTCCTAGTACTGGGTGAATATCGATTAAGCATGGGACTTGAGACTTTGAGAAATTTTTGCTGTTATCAGTTTATACTCATGCAAGCTAGGAGTTAATCTTTTTTTTCCCTTATTTCCCTTGGCGCCAGTTACGATTTTCACCAGACCTGGTTTCCACATTTTTGCACATCGATGCCTTTTTGGATTTTCATCGTGCCGGTGGTTTTGATATTCTCATAGTCTAATTTTTTTACTTATAGCACCCTTTCAGATTATGCTTGTATATTTTGGATTTTTGCATTACAATTCTCGCTTGGAGTCTTTATGTCTTTGTGTCTTGGTGACTCAAGTTGAACTACGAGATCGGTGACTCTACTCTTATAATGGCACTCTTTCTTAAGTGATCGATCTAGATTCTCCTATCGAGTTTGCTGAAGACTATGCGTGGTTCGACAACTCAAGTTGAGTTGCGAGATCGGTTACTCTACGCTTCAAGTGCCTTTCTTTTTCGAATATCCGATCTAGATTCTCCTCTTGAGTCTTCCAAAGACTAATAAGACTATGATGTCTGGATCAAGTTACAAGACCATTGGTACTGCCATCGTCATTGTGTAGCCTTAGAACTTTTCCTGATCTGAAAGGACTTTTGGTGGGACGAAACGTTGGCTTAGGTTAAGGGTAGTGGAAAAGATACAAAAATTTTAAGATTTGGATCTATCTAGAGTGGGTTAGACGTGGGGTTTGTCTATTTTTATTTCGAAAAGGTGATTTATGTCTCCTCCCAACGTCTCTCGAACTTGTTTAGGTTGGAGATTTGGGTCAAACTCAATATCAAGTATCCGATTTTTAACTTTTTTGATTTTTTTGTATTTTTCGTCGTTCATAGTTTATCCTCATGTGGGTCAGGAGTACTTTGATGTTTTCTTCTTCTGATTTTCTTTTCTTTTCTTTTGTTTTTTTTTTTTTTCTTTTTCTTTTGTATCGTTGTGTAGTTGTTGACTTGCCCCAGTTTTAGGTTAAGAAATGAACGGGATGGCTCAATAGGGTTGATAGTTGGTTTGGGATAGCAAAGATGGTCTTTCGTCATCTTAGGATCGAGTCTCAGGCATAGTATTTCTTGACAGTATCAGCATTGATTGGTTGAGGGAAGACTTGTCTGTCCATTTCTGTAAGGATCAGAGCTCTTCCTATCATTACCTTCTGCACAATGAATGGTTCCTCGTAGTTTGGTCGAAACTTTCTCCTAGCATCTTCTTGTATCAGTAGAATCTTCTTCAACACGAGGTCTCCTGGTGAGAAATCTCTAGGTTTGACTTTCTTATTGTAGGCACAAGCTAGTCGTCGTCTATAGATCTGTCCGTGGCTAATAGCTGTAAGGTACTTCTCTTCGATCGGATTTAGTTAATCAAACTGAACTTGAATCCATTATGTTTCATCTAACTCTGCTTCTTTTAAGATTCGGAGGGAGGGAATCTCAACCTCGATGGGTAAGACTACTTCCATACCATATACCAATGAGTACGGAGTTGCCCAATTGAGGTTCAAAATGAAGTCCGATAAGCGTGAAGGGCGAAAGGCAACATGTCGTGCCAATCCTTGTAGGTGATTGCAATTATTCGATGATTATCTTGATGTTTTTGTTGGTAGCCTCTACTGCTCCGCTCATTTTAGGTCTATAAGGTACAGAGTTGTGATGAGTAATTTGGAAGTCTTCACACTATCTTCAACTTCGATCGATAGGATGGCTTCATCTGGGAAATTCATTTTTAGTGGCTCGTAGTCTGGCAAGGGATGATCATCTAAGTGATCAGCAATGGTTTGCCCCTTGATGACTTTTTGAGAGACATAGGTAATGTCGAACTCATATAATAATAATTTACATTTTGCGGTGCGACCTGTCAGTGCTGGTTTCTCGAAGAGATATTTGAGAGGGTCCATTCGAGTGATAAGCATAGTTGAATCGCTGAGGAGGTAGTGGCGCAATCATTGAGATGCCCAGACTAGGGCGCAACAAGTTTTCTTGAGTGCCGAGTACTTTGCTTCATAATCAGTAAACTTTTTACTAAAAAAGTAGATGGCTTGCTCTTTTCGACCCGACTAGTCATGTTGCCCCAGTACACAGCCTATAGATGTTTCTTGCACTGAGATATATATTAGTATGGGTTGCCCTGGTGTAGGAGGAACCAAAACTGGATGATTGAGTAAATATTTCTTTATCTTGTCGAAAGCTTCCTAACAATCTTCGTTCCATGCTTTCGGTATATCTTTTCTGAGCAGCTTAAAGATTGGTTCACAGATAGGCATGAGTTGAGCGATGAATATGTTGATATACTGAATTCTACCTAGAAATGCTCTGGCGTCCCTTTCTGACACTGATGCTTTCATCTCGAGAATGTACTTGGTCTTTGCTAGATCTATCTCAATGCCTTTTCTACTGATAGTGAAGCCTAACAATTTGCCTGACATTGCCCCGAAGACGCATTTTGCCGGATTAAGCCTCCGACTGTACTTCCTTAGTTGATCAAATAACTTTATCAAATTTATCATATGGTCTTCATCTAAGTTAGACTTAGCAATCATGTCATCCATATAAACTTCCATTTCCTTGTAAATCATATCGTGGAATAAAGTCGTCATTACACGTTGATAGGTTGCCCTAGTATTCTTGAGCCCAAATGGCATGACTTTATAATGAAAAGTACCACAAGGTGTGATAAATGCTGTCTTCTCCTAATCTTCTTCTACCATTCTTATCTGATTGTAGTCGGAGAAACTGTCCATGAATGAGAACATGCCATGCCTTGCTGTACTATCGACTAGAGTGTCTATATGAGGTAGTGGAAAATTATCTGATTTGCACTTTCCCAGCCTTTTTCGATATCGAAACGACATTGGATAACTATGCAAGATACGTGGAGACTACGAGAAATCCTGCTTAGAACTGTTTCATCACTTCATCTTTGACTTTGAGTGTCCATTCTGGCTTGAGTCTTCTCAACTTTTGCTTGATCGGCTTGCTCCCAAGAGCAATTGGTAGTTTGTGAACGACGAGATCTGTGTCTAAGTCGGGCATATCTCTGTAAGACCAGGCGAAGATGTCTTGATAGTCACAAAGCAGTTCAATCATTTCTTCTTTTTGCTGAGGTGTTAACAAGGCTACGATTTTTACAACATGTGGGTTATCTTCAGTGCTGAGATTAGCCAAGTCTGTATCCTTAATGTTTGGCTAAACACCTTTTCATGTCATTCTAGCAGGTCTTTGATTTCTTTAGGAGGGTACTCCACTTCGTCTAACTCTTCTTCAATTCTATGAGGTCGAAGTCAAGTTCAAGATCAAAGTCATACTCATCCCTTTCATATTTTGTTATGTCCAAAGGTCCATTTGATTAAGACAAATCCCTTAAATTATGAGAAACTCCTTTTTTCATTTTTAAAGATATCAATTTTTTTGAGAATTTGAAAGCTTTTTGATTTTTTTGATTTTTGGAGAATTTTTTATTTTGAAATAATTTTTGATTTTTTTGGTTTTTGAGTGTTATTTTTTGGACATCTGAAATAAGAAGAGCAATCATGCATTAGTAAAGATAGGGAACTCTCAAAACAGTTTTTACCCGAGGATAAGGGCTCGTTATGATCTTTCGGAAAATTGAATTTGTCTAATGACGTTTTTTTTAGGCTATGGCAGCCTCAAGGGTGATATGGAATTCTTTCCAATTGTTCAAAGTCTCTCTTTTCTTGATGGGATAGATGAAGTGAAAAGGTGGTTGTTCGGACGATCCTGAGATGACCATCACTTTTGGCTGATAGTTGTTAGGGTTGGGTTTAAGTCCTCCCAAGTTGGGTGGAATGACGACTGATGCCCAGTCGATGTTGATTGAAAATGGTGAGTTATTTTCTTTGCTTATGGCGACTTGTATTTTCTCGGGTTATTTTGTTGTCTATTGTGAATTCTCGTTGGAATCCCCGTTGAATAGAATATCAACGCCATCTACGAAGGAGGGTTGGTACTCAACAATCGAGTTTTTCGATACGTACTTTTGCTTGAGACTTATAGTTTTTGACTTTCAACTTTGGAAAACTGACACTGATATGAGGAACTTTGCTTAGGTTCCAAACGTTTGGCTCTCGATTTTGTCTTCTTGCTAACCGAAGTTCCCTTTTCTTGTCGTTCATGTCAGCAATGTCTTTCTTTGAGGGTTTGAAGTAAGCCCCAAGTAAGAAGTTTGCTTACTTGCAATAATTGGAGTGGTTCTGCATTTTCCTCCCGACCCTAAACCCTGTTTGGGTCGGTAGCCAACTTTTTTCATTACTCGTCCAATCATCAAGTTTGCCTTCAACAATTCTGCTATTGCTCTTTTCTTTCCCTTTTCAACTTGATTAATAGCAGTGAATTGGTACGAATGATACATCGTCTTGTCTTTCATCATTTCCACATCTATGAATGGCACATCGGGAGTTTGCCCAGCAGGGATTAAGTTCTTTGCTAGAACTGAGATCATGTTTTGCCCCATTATGAACTTGATCCTTTGGTGTAGAGAAAATGGTACTGCCCCTGCAATATGAATCCACGGCCTCCCTAACAGAAGATTAAATGTAGTTGGTATGTCCATGACCTCAAAAGTAACTTCAAAAGTGCAAGGTCCGATAGTAACTAACAAATCAATTTCTCCAAGAGAGTCCCTCCTTGAGCTATTGAATCCTCGGACTACCTTGTTATTGGGCTTAACATGGGACCAGTCTACATTCAGCTTATGGAAGGTTTCTAAAGGACAGACATTGAGAGCTGAGCTGTTATCAATTAGTACCCTAATGACCATCATACCTTTGCACATAACGATAATAATCAGTGGTTCAATGTGTTCGTGATGAGACTATTGTTATTTTTCTCACCGGAGTTAATAATAATCTTACTATTACCTTACTTGTGGGGAAAGTAGGAGATCGAACCCAAAAGAAAGGAGGAGTAGAGTTAAGATAAGAGGATAAAATTCAAATTAACTAAAAGGAATTAAAATAGTTTTTCTTTGTATTTTTGAACTTATAAGAAGATGTAAAATTATTAGAAAATGAACTAAAATAAATGAAATTAAAAGCAAGTAAACTTATGAAATTAAAGTACCATTGGAGGTGGATCTACCTAGAATATATTGATGAGCAATTCCTAGTTTCTAACATTTTTATAACTCAATCGTAAGGGCTTGGTGTTAGTTTCTTAGATCGGAAAGTTTTGCAAATGAAATGAAATGAGAGAACATAAACAAAGTAGAATTCTTTGAAAACTTCCTACTACCAATTATCTAGTTTAAGCATACTTTATCTTGATCTAATATAAGCATAAAGTATCTATATTAAGAATAAAAGGTGCAAGAAACTTAAAGAGAACTCATAAGCATTTTAAATAAAAGAAAGACATGAAATTAGAAATAACACAAGAACTTGCTCTAGGCTTTTCCACTCTCCAATGGAGGGGACCTTTGCCTAATGTCATTGCAAGAGAGGGAAGATAAAAGATGAAATAACTTTTATTTATTTCATGGAGAAACTTACAACTTCTTCTTCTTCTACTTCTTACATGACTATTTAGCCAAAAGAAAATAACTAGAAAATGAAAATACAAAAAATAAGAAAATAGGCTAAGAACCTTAGATTAATGGAGTCTTGGATAAGAGAACCAAGATGGGACCCTTTCTCTAGAAATTGAGGCTCTATTTATAGAGAAAAATGTGTGTAGAAGAGTCTAAAAGTAGCCTCCACTTTTCTTTGCACAAACAGACAAAATAAGAGAATATGAGTTAAGGATTAGGGCATTCCAAAGGACTAAGACATTCAAAGTGGGCCCAAATACTTTTGCCTTGAGATTTTGATTCCAAATTATTGATTTTCTGCACAAGAAACACACGTAATTAGATTTATCTAGTAAATAAATTTATTTATATACAATTAAGCCTAATTAACATGCAACATGGAGTTTTGAGGCTTATCATGATTATTACCTTAATAAGGAGAAATAGGGATCAAAATCAAGATAAATGTCCAGAAAATGTGCGTATAATTGAGTGTTTCGAGACACTCATCAGTTCGTGTCCCTCCTGAATCAGCTCATTTTCTATGAAGACGATTGGGTTGGGAGCCATGATTTGTCCCACTATCTACTTTAATTGTGCATGTGAAGTGGTTGCTAGTACGTGTGACTCGCTTAAGACCTTTAAAATTGCCTGCTGATGTTTTTCTGAATTTTTCAAGAAGATACTGATTTGTATTGGGGTCTTGTTCAGCTGTTTGACTATATTGGACTCATTCTTACGAATGAGTTTAATGAAATCTGTTGCCTCTTTGTTTGTCGTTTTAGATTCCTTTCTTTGCCCTGACTTATCTTCATCAAACATTTTATCTTTCCCTTTTGCCTTCCTTTTTTCTTCATTCTCTTATACCACTTCTTCATTCTTTTCTTCGACCCTCACTACCTTTCCTAGTATCCTGTAAAGTGCCCTTGTCTTCGTCATGTGACCAATATCTGCTGCCCTAGCTTTTTTCATTATTTTCACCCCTACTAAGGTGACAATGCTTGTTTCATAGCTTTATGGGACTGCCTGATTGAAACTGTATGAAAAGGATTTGGGAGAGTGTATGGTGATTGGGGATGGTTCAAGTTTTACATGGAGGATGAGGGGTGGTAGTAGTTTGAGTGGGATTTAAAGGGGTATAAGGGATGACTAATGGTGGTTGTGAGGATAAAGTGTAAGGTATGTGAAGAGGTGGACGCGAAAATGAGTTTTGATGGTTGGGAGATGTGTATGGAATAATGAGTGGAGGTCGAACAGTGGAACTTGTAGATTGGTCTTTGGAATGGAGGGTCAGGCCATATATCCTGAGTGGTAATGAGGTAAAGTTGTTAATGTATCGGGGGAGAGCGTTAATTACTGGTATTGCTAGCTTTTTGGTTAGGTGGATTCTGACTTTCGACCCTATGGGGGCTATTAACACTGAGGGGTTGTAGTCAGATTCCTCTTTCATAACTATGTTCACTACAGGTCCATTTCCTCCTCTGTTATGGGTAGGTACAGGGTTCTGATTGATATTTTGTTGTGGAGTTTGGTTTGTTGGACCATCCAATATAATGGCCTTCCTATCAATCAGATTTTGTACTTGATGCTTGAGCTGCCAACACTGATCAGTGGAGTGCCCCGGTGCCCCCATATTGAACTCACAAAATAAGTTGGGATTGTATCCCAATCCTTTAGAAGCTTCTGGGTTTGGTGGTCGCTTAGTGAGGTACTCTTCCTGGAGTAATGTGGGAAGTAGTTCTAACAGCGTTATTGGTAACTTGGTGAACACTCTATTGACCCGATTAGGTCTTGCTTGCTGGTTCTGCCCATATTGTGGTGTTGGCAGTGCTGGCATGGTTTGTGGAGGAACCATCCAGAAGGGATTCTGTGGTGCTGGAGCCTAGGTAGCTCACTTGTGGCCTCTGAATCGGAGCCTGAATAAAGAGAGGTTGACTGGGTTGAAAATTGTTGAATTGAGTCTCCTCTCTTTTCTTGATTAAAGGCACTGGTTTCTTCAGTGCTAATGTCCCTGCTGCTGCCCTTAGGGCCGTGAAGTCAAATATTAGACCGGTTCGGATCTTTTCCTCGACCCGGTGTACTACTTAAATAAGATTGGAAAAATTACCCGTGGTATGCCCCACTAGATGGGTATATAATTAATGTCCCAATGTATAGATAAACTTGGTGTTCATCTCTTGTTCGATCAAGCGGACCGTACTTGGGAAGCTGACTCTTACCACCTTTGGGCGTATTCGTTCACTGTTTTCCTTTGTTTCCTCGTTATTCTAGCCATATCATTCCGATCTAGACTAACATCCATGTTAAACTTGTAATTGTGCCAGAACATTTCAGCCAAGTCCTTCCAGTTCTTGATAAGTGAATGGTCTAACCCTGAGAACCATTTGAGAGCAGGCCCTGTCAAACCTCTCTGAAACAACTGTACCAGTAATATGTCGTCCTCGCCATATTGGCACATCGATCCATAGTACAATTTCAGATGTGACAGAGGACACCCTACCCCATTGTATTTTTCAAATTTTGGGCACTTGAACTTAGTCGATAGTTGTGCATTTGGATAGAAGCAGAGGTCTCTGAACCAGGTCCTTTCTAGGGTGTTTTTGCCCTTAATTCATCTCATTTCTTCTTGGAGAGACTCGATCTACTAGGTCATTTTGTCGTTCGTAGAACTCTTTCGTTCTGGAACCTTGAAGTCATACTCATTGTTTGGAATGACCACCAGAGGTAGTTGATTCTGTGGGTTGTAGAGTGGAGGGCCCTGATATACTATTACAGTAGGAGGTGGGGTAGTTTGTTGATTTGGTCGTGATTGCTCAGGGAGTTCAGGGTTTGACCCAGATGCTTGATGCTGAGAGGCTTGTGCTTGTAAAAAATTAGTGCTACTCAAAACGGTCGTCCACATTCTTTCTTACCTATTCGTTGTTTCTAATAGCATTGCTATCATTGCATTAGCCTCGGTTAGCTCATTCGTAGCAGGTTGTGGGTCCTTTGAGTTGCTCATAGTTGATGATGATTGAAGAAAATTCGGAAGCTTCTCAAGGTGTTTGTACTTTTTTCGTTTGGCCACCTGTGGGTACAGAAAACCAAACAATATTATCTTGTTTACAAAAAAGAAAATGTATGATGTTTTATTAAGTCCGATGATTATTCAGGATGGAACCCAAAAGAAAAATTTAGTTAAGTAAATTAAAAAAGCGTGGTTTGCCAGCGTAGAACTGGATAGTTTGAGAAAAAAGAATTACATCAGCACGAAACTGGTATCAACACAGAGTTGGTATAATTTTGGAAAATAATTACATCAGTCGGGGCTGGTATCTACACGGAGTCGGTATAATTTTTTGAAAAAGGATTACCTCAGCCAAAGCTGGCATCGACACGGAGCCGGTATAATTAAAAAATGATTACATCAACATGGAGCTGACATCAACACAGAGTTGGTAAAATATTTTGAAAAAGAATTACATCAATCGGAGCTGGCATCGACACGGAGTCGATATAATTAAAAGTGATTACAATCAACATGAAACTGGCATCAGCATGGAGCTGGCATCAACACGGAGTTGGTAAAATATTTTGAAAAAAATTACATCAGCTGAAGCTAGCATCGACACGGAGTCAATATTATTAAAAGCGATTACAATCAGCATGAAGCTAGCATTAACACAGAGTTGGTAAAATATTTTGAAAAATGATTACATCAGTTAGAGCTGGCATCGAAATGGAGTCGGTATAATTAAAAGTGATTACAATCAGCATGAAGCTGGCATCAGCACAGAGCTAGCATCAACACAGAGTTGATAAAATATTTTAAAAAAGAATTACATTAGTTAGAGTTGGCTTCGACACAGAGTCGGTGTAATTAAAAGCGATTACAATCATCACTGAGCTGGCATCAACATGGAGCTGGTAAAACATTTTGAAAAAGGATTACATCAGCCGGAGTTAGCATCGACATGGAGTTGGTAAAATTAAAAGCGATTACAATTATCACGGAGCTGGCATCAGCATGGACCTAGCATCAATACGGAGTTGGTAAAACATTTTGAAAAAGAATTACATCAGCCGGAGCTAGCATCGACACAGAGTTGCCTCTGATTTTTGGCTTGGGCCAATAAAAAAATACATTTTTTTTCAATTTTTCATCTTTTTTATATTTTTTTTGTTTTTTTGATAATATGCATGACTAAAAAAAATTAGATTTTCCCCTCTTACATAGGGGAATAAGTAAACAAAAAGAAGCACCTAAGCCTATACAACTTGCCTCATTGGGTTACAACTTGGGCTTCAAGGCCTCGAAAAAAAAAAACTTGAACAAATACAACTTGGTTTCGGGGGTAAATACGTAGTCGAGAACTTGTGTCCTAAATCATTTAATCGGGCACATGCATGTAGCTAGTAGGTGGGTTTATGGTTACCCGATTTTCAAACCTCGATGTATACCAAAGTACACATGTTATTGGTTGGTGATCGGATTTGATGTGTTCATCCCATATACTTAAATGACGATCTCAAGCAGTAGAACTACTAAGTATCGGGACTAGATATATTGAGTGTGGGGTGGCTTGTGTAGTGGGCTATGTTTGCAAGTGTTTTGTGCTTACTTTTCATTAATTTTTTTCATCGACCCCTTTACAAGAATGTAACGAAGAAAGCATGTAAATAAATATTGCAACATGACATTTAAATAAAAGGAAAGAAAACACAAACAACAAACAAACAATGTTAGTTAGTCAAAATAAAACTTTTTGTATTATTTTTAAAATAGTCGACTTGACACGAGGGTAGAACTTCGCTCCCCAAAAGAGTCATCAAGCTGTAAATGCGTGCTTCTCGATTATGAGTCCACTTCTACGAAAGTTTGGAGTCGCAACCCTTCATATTTGTAAAATGGTGTGAATGGTCACCCGATGTATATTTTTTTAGGAAAAGTGTCATTTTTGGCATTTAGTGACTCTCATTCGGATAAGGTGATAATCAACTTGAGATTGGGATAAGCGGTTCGATTAGAAAAAAAGGAAAGGTGTTAGGCACCCTTTTCTCCCCACCCATTGGTGATAACCTCAACTCAACTCGACCATTTTTTGATGAAAAATACAAAACAAAATAAGTTCCACGTGTCGATAATTTGTACCCTACGTAGGAATTTATTTTAGGCTTTCGCTTCTAAGGATCATCTTATCGATGGAGATGATCCAAATGGACATTAGTCTTAAAATAACACATTTTTGAAAAGTGTTGGCGATGGTTATTAATCCATTAACATGAGTTGAAAAGGAACAAAAACCGGTTGCCTTAAAACGATTTGATGGGTTAAATCGATTTTATTTTTTTGAAGGTGGTTACAACCCTTATACTTTCGACCAAACCGAAGTTCGATCTACTCGAGATAAGGAAAGGAAAACATTACATCCTAGGGGCTATCTAAAATAAAAATTAAAGAGAGGTGAAAGGAGGTAGTAGAAAAGGGATATGGAGAAGGTAGAGTGAGAGAGAAAGAGGGGTGTTCTTTTGACCCGCCTTGAAGCTTTAAGGTTTTCTTTTCTTTTCTTTCCTTCTTTCTTCTTCTTCTTCTTCTTCTATGTCTTCTTGAGTTGAGTCCTTAGTAAAATATGACCATGTATTTTTTAGTGTAATGTGAGAAGATTGAGAGTGAAGTAGAAGAGAGTTGAGAGAGGATTTTTCTTAATTTTTCATTAGCTTTTTGTGAGTTGAGAATGATGGATTGATGAAAAGTACTTTTAGGGGTAAAATATGATGGATTGATGAGAATGAGTAAAATGATTAGGGGTTTGAGAGAGGGGTATATTTAAATTGAAGGGGATGGAGGGGCATTTGTGTAAGGGGAGTTAGATGGATTATTTGTAACCCAAATGGGTTGGATCTTTCAACCCATTTGGGTTGAGTGTTAGGTGGGAAAAAATTAATGAGAGTGGTTAAGAGGATGGGAGTGTGTAAAAGGGTAATTAATTAGTGAGGTGAAAGAAGAGTAGTGTTTGGTTTAAGAGAATAGATTGTGTAAGAGGAAAATTAATTAGGTTTTTGAGAGGGTGAGATGAGGTAATGGGAAAGAATGAGTGTTTGATTTGAGATGAGGGATATGAGTTTGATGAGAATAGGTTAAGGGAGGTGTAGGTTGTAAGTGGTTGATTTGAGAGAATGGAGGTTTATAGGGAATGATGAGGGTAGGTTAGGGGAAGGTGTAGGTGGTAAATGATTGATTTGAGAGAATGAAGGTTTATAGGGCATGATGAGGGTAGGTTGAGGGGAGGTGTAGGTTGTAAGTATTAGTAGATGATATTCAGAGAAAAGAGGATGGGATGAGGGAGGTGAGTTGAGGTGGTGACATGAGTCCCACCTTGATGATCATGTTGATTGGTTGTGATGTTGGGTTGGATTGAGAGTTGGGCTTGGGTAATAGATTGGGCTTGTTTAGGTAATTAGGTAGTGGGTTGAATAACAATGGTAATGGATTTGGGTTTGAGTAGAATGATTGGGCTTGGGTAGGATAGTGTTGGGTTTGGGTTGGATTGAGAATTAGTGGGCTTAGGTGGTAAGTTGGATTTGGGTAGGATAATTGGATAGTGGATTGGATAGTAATGGATGATGGGTTGAGATAGGTTGAGAAGTGTAGAGTGGTGTGGTAGGTTTAGGTCCATGGGCGCTTGAACCATTTATTGAAAGAAAAAGATGGATTTTTGAAGGTTTGGGCTTTAGGGCCCATTCCGATTTTTATGGATTTTTATGAATTTTTAAGGCATTTTGCATCGAGGACCCGGTCAAATTTGGGTGTTTACAACGTCATAATTGGAATCCAGGTTTATTTATTTCTATCTTTTTCAATGACCGTGTATTGTAAAGGTAGTCGTACATAAATGGGGATATATAATGGGAATCACATACACACTTGATAGGTATAGACAAAGATAGCTAATCAATTATCTCTAATAGTCTAGCGTTTTGACACGTCAAAAAGAGATACATTGCTTATGGTTACATTAAATGGCCAGCTTGAGCTGGATAAATGATACTGCAAGTGTGGTAATGTATCGATCGACCACAAAATCAGGATCTTCATCGGTACAGTATTAGAACAGCATGTCCCGATTAAGAGTGATCTAGTCATAGAATCTCAACTCTCTAATTTTATTACTCCACGGTTGTGTAGTATGTATCTGTTGCATAATTTTGAATTCTAAAAAGAAAAATATGTTCACTATTTTAAGTTTATCAATTAGAATTATATAAAAAGAAAATGTAATAGTACAAGTAATGCCGATTGATGAAATATGAATTTTAGCTGTTTAGTTGCTCATCTTTGACTATATATACTAGTTAATCGTGGTTTATCTTCTAAAATTTTGTATGTATTAAAATAATTTAGAATGCTTACTTATTCATGCTATGAGAAGTTATTAGTCAGAATTGTTTATTTACCTACTGGATAACATTTGTTATTCACCTTTTTCTTCTTTGTTTTTTTTAGTTTCAGGTTTTGCATTAGACGAGGTCGGTGTAGAGCGTTGGTGAGGATTATCTAGTGGGCTAGATAGACGACCAAAGTCCTTTACCTAGTGAGGAATGGCATTATACCCATTAGCGATGTCATTTTTTTCAGGTTGTATTATAGATTTTGGCTGAGCGTTAGGATTTTATTAAAGAAATGAGTTTTTGTAGAATCCTGTATATTATTTACTTCTTACGCACTCTAATCTACCTTACGTTGTTAGATGTGTAAAGAATTCTGTTGTAGTTATATATATATGATATTATGTATGTTATTTATCAGGTATTTGAGTGCCTTGAAATGCTAACATAAATAGAGAAAACCATGCCAAAATTTCGAGGTGCCACCAGTGTCTCGAGATCTAACATGAGGTGTTGTGTTAATGGTTCAGGGGTGTCACACCTATAGAGTTTGTACAAGATTGGCTAATTAACCTTTTTCGTGGCTTTACCTTGATGTACAATGGCAAATATGAGGAAGAGGTATGAGATTTATATGGATGAAGTGTGAGAAAAGGAAAAATATGAGAAGATGATGTGGGGGGTCCTGATCCGAGATAAGAAGAGAAGGAGTATGGATTGTAGATGGTGCTAAGACCAAGGGTAAAAATGAGGAGGTGGGTGTGTTATGGGAGTTTAAGAGGGAGAGAGAGGAATGCACTGGCTATTTTTTATGTGTGAAAAGGGATGAAATAGGGAAAAGAGAATGGTCTACTATCTAAGAGGGTGAAATGGGTGATTATGTGTATGCGGTGGAGTTAAAATAATGTAAGAATGCTGAGAGAAAATTATAAGTAGATGGTGTTGGCGTGAAGATGAATGAGATGAGAATGGTGAGGGGTTTTCCAAAACATGAGTAAGGAAATAAGATTGAGAAGAATAAGAGATAAGGAAGAAGCGAATGAGAGATGACTATTGTGGGCTACCACCTTGCTGTGTGAATCCCTTTGACAGAGAAAGGTTGAAGGATATAATCATTTTTTGTGGTTGTCCAAACTAGCAATAAGGTCCTTGCTGCTATGAGAGAATAACTCTCCTTTTTAAAATTTTTTCTCCCTTGCTACTATATTGTGAAGTCCGTTAGAAGAGAGAGTGAAAGAGGTCGGTTGAAATAAAAGGAAGAGGACATGGCTACTACTGGTGGAGAAGAAGAAGTCTAAGGTAAGTTTTTTTTTCTTTTCTTCTTTTTGTTGTTGTTGTCCCCTCAAAACGTGAGAAAAGATGGAGAGACGTATGTGAGAGAGAAAATGAGCTTGAGGACCGTCTAGAAATGAGAGAAAAACCTCCCTTTTATAAGGTTTTCTACTTTTTCTCTTTTTTCTTTGCATTTTTTCTTAGAAACTTCTTCTTTGTTAATTTTATTTTTCTACTTTTGATTGCTTTGACCCAATCATGAGATAAGGGGATTATTTGTTTCTTATTTACAATAAGGTCACGTGTGGTATAAAAGGGGTATGATCCCATGTTTTGTCATGCATCCTTAAGTTTCATATGTTAGTTTAATCTACAATCAATTGGTTGATTATTTGAGGTTTGTGCTAAGTTGATTAAATTTGTTGATTAGTTTAATTGGTTCGGTTATGATTGGCTTAATCGTTAAGCCATTAAGTTAAACATTTTATCTTAAATGGTTTTAGTTAATCATAATCTAATGTTGGCCTGGTCGATGGGTTTAAATTTTTAGATGATTAGTCGATTGATGGTTTGATTAGTTAAATTTTTATCAATTGGTTGATGTTTACCCATTCAACTTGATTGAATGATTTTTAATTTTTCATTGGTTTGATTGGACAATTTTTTTAAATTTACGATGAGTAAAAATTTGGCATTTTATGTGAAATTTTTTATTTTTCTAAGCATGGAAGTTTCTAAATTTCTCTATATGCGTGAATGTTGTCAGAAGTTTATTTTTAGTCATGTTTCCTAGGAATTGAGGTTTTTAAGTAAAAGTCGAATATCAAAGAGTATTTTGATCTTTTCTATAATTCATTGTAAAATTCTTTATTTCTATTAATTTTAGTCTCGTTAGACTCGAAATTACATTCCGAAACTAATGAAGATATTTTTGAGATATTTTGAAGGTGTGGGATCCATGAGAGCTATTTTGTCATTTTATTGATTTCTTTTAAATTCTGACGAGCAACTTCTTAAAATCCTATGTGATTGTTTCTAAGTCTAGACGTCATATTTTCCTAGCGTTGCAAGATCTATAAGTTACCAAAATGTGTGGTGAACCTAAATGTGCGTACTTGCTAAATCAAGTGTAGAGTGTAGCGATCCTAATTGTTCGTAGTTTTTATGTCGAATGGACCGAGGAAGAAGATGATGGAATCATGAGGATTGGGAAGGGATAAAAATGAGAAATGGTTTCTCACAAGTTTTCAATTTTTCTCATATTTTGCACTCATCATTAGAAATCCACAGCAATTGAGTAATAAATTGTTGAATCGGGCAAATGCAAAAATGGAGTGTCTATAGATCCAACATAGTAGGAAAATATACTTTAGCCTGTAAGTACATGTCAATACGAGTTTGGAGGAAAAAATTATAAAAATCTTCGAGATGTATGTCAGTTGCCCACCCAAAAGAAAGACAATTCGATACGATTATAATTTTGTAAATCTGATGACACAATCGAGTTCCTATAAAAAAATCACTAAAAATAGACTATAAACAAGTAAAAAATCGAAGCTCGTGACATAGACTTTTTAAAACAAATTGACAAATGATTATTACATCCTTTTGACTCTATAAATACTAAACTTAAGTAAATTTATAAACTCTTAATTTTCATACATTTTTTTTCCTCTTTAAAAAAAAATCTTAGAGAAAATCCTAGCACCCTTTCACCTTCAACCTTGATTCTCACCCACCTATAAGTCTCGTTAGGATTCGGCATAGAAAAGAGAAGTGATTGACTTGTTGTAGGCTTCAAGGGGAACCAAAGAAATATATTCTTCATCGGTTTTCAAGAGACAACCTTTGACCTAGTACGATCCAGAATGGATTTCGAAACCACTAGAATGCAGATCTAAGGTAGGGAATTTTTGACCTTATTAATGGTCATAATTTTTAATCCAAAAAGTTGTTATATTGTTAAAAGTTAGGAAAAATATTTTATTTTTATGATGCCCTATAAAAGAGATTATGGGTTGTCGTTGTGTGTGAATGTGTGTGTTGACGAGTGGATACCAAGGTCAACGTTATTTTTTATTATCGTGAGGCGATGTTGCATGTTTATTTAAATTTTTTATCATGAGGCAATGAGTACTATTGTTTATTTTATGGATTAGGTCTTTGCATGCCAGGACATTAGGTATCCATTATACACACTTATAATGTTAATTTATATTTTGTTTAAAAAAAGAAAATGTATATAAGTAGCTATTTTATGATTTGTTAAAGAGTCTATGAATACTTGAAAGGATAGTATGTCATGTCATTTTTAGAGTGACATACTATCCTAAGATATACAATTGGGACGGTAAACTCCTATGTAGTATGAGATGCATAGGGAAGTAGCATCAACACTGAGATCCGAGAGATTTCATTTTATCTTTACTAAAGAATTATGTAATATAAATATAGTTTGTGGAAGTGTAGAGATGCCTTTCAGGAATCATATATTCGCCTAATAAGCATAGATGAAGATGGTTAGTCAATGATCATTAACAGTCTAGAATAGTCGGACATGCTGAAAATTCGTGAAAGTACCTGTACCGTAAGGTCATAGTCAACAACCAACCTAAGCTGGATAAATGGTCACCCATTCATGATAAGTGCAGTGATCGACTATAAAATCAAGAATTAATGATGGGGTTCCACACTGGTGAAGTTTGTAATAAATAATTTTTTTTTTGGAGGTATCCAATCGTGACTCTCAACACTCTTAGAAACTACAATATCACTACTTGTACATAAACCTATTAAATATGTTTTATATTGTTCTATTGGAATTACCTTGCAAATTATTTAAATAATGTTCTATTTATATTTTCTTTATGACTGAATTGTTTTACTCTTATTTATGTTGAAAAAATGCATGTATTTCAAATGCTATAGAATGATTTTTACCTCATGTTTAAGAGACTATTGGTTTGTGATAGTTGTTTCCAACTGGATAACTCTCGCGTTACTCACCCTATCATTTTAATTACAGACCCCCTATTGAGGAACATTTAGAAGAGCCTCCAAAAGGATTCCACCTCGTAGGACATACGTAAGACCAAAATCCATTTCCAATCAAGAAGTATAATTACTTCTACTAATTTAGTCATAGATTACATATTATGATCTTTTGTTTAAATCAATTTTTATTTATTTAAGTTAGAGTATGATGTTGATGTTAGTACGAGGGTTTTTGAGTATTGGTGAGCTTTACCAATTCTTTATTCATTGATATCTTTGAGTCCTAGCTTTGCAATACTCTTACATTTTAGTTATTAATGATTCATTTTCGTTGCCATATTATTACTTTTTCATTGTATTGATCTATTTATGATATTATCATTTTTGGGAGTGTTGTTTAAGTGCCTTAAATCTTAACATGGAATCATGGGGATTCGTATCAAAATTTTGGGGGCACTACACTTTCTCTCTTTGAAATGATCTTTAAAAAAAATAAAACAACTTTTTTAATACAAAATTAGCTTCAATTAAAATAATGAAAAAAAAAGATACGTAAATGATGAATTTACAAAAAAAAAACTTTAGACATGATGATTTCAACTATCGTCAACTAAGATAGATGTAGACACCCCAATTTGAACGGGTCCCCACTCGAAAGGATCCAAAAATATCAACTTTCTTAATAAAATTCGCCAATGAGCCTAAAAAGCTCAAATCATCGAAATGTGACATTTTGATCGAACTGAAGATCCTTAAGTGTCCCCAAAAGTCTACTGGATCGACCAAGAAGGCTTGGTGTACCCCTACCTTCCCCATCTTTCACCACTCTACCCTCGTGATCAAAAATACCCCAAGCTCGCTTAAGGCCTACAAGCCCTTAACTCCCCACAAATCACTCATCACTTCCTCCAACTTAGCCTAAACCTAATTACCTAAACCCTAAAACACACCCACCCTCAATCCTAAATAAATAAAATCTTCCCAAAACCCAAGTCCAACACACTTAAGCTCAAACCAATTCAAATCCACATTCATAATCCACAAACCATTACCCACAAACCATTATCCATATCAGCCAATCAACTTTTGATCATAAAATGAACACTTGTCCAGTCACAACTCACTTCCCAAAAAATTATTATACTCAACCTAACCCCTCACCTTTCTTTAAACACAACTACCAACCCACATCACAACCTATACCCCCCATACTCCATGTCATAAACTTAACCCCTCACATTTCTCTAACACAACCACCAATCCTCATCACCACCCATATCTCCCTTCAGCATTCACCCTCGACTCATTCTCACAAGCCATCCCCACACCCCTTCCCTCTAATCAACTCACGTAAACACTCAATCTCCATACTTTTTTTTATACTTGTCACAATCTTCTCCACCCTCCTAAAACCTAAACACCTAACTCCTTACACAACGCATTCTTTTAATAAAACTCTACACCTTCTCATCCCACCTAACAGTCAATCTCATTCTTCCAGCCAAACACCACATCATTTTACCTCACCAAACACTCAACCCAAATGGGTTGGGAAGGATCCAAATAATTTAGATAAAAAAATTATCCATTTACCCTCGTTACAAAAATACCCTCATCTCAACTCTAAATTTCACACCCCTCACCTTCAAACCCCATGTCATTCTCTACTCTTTTAACCTTTTACCCCATCTTACCCTTAAAAATAACCCTCCATCCCTACAAATACCCCTCCTCACCTTCCAAGATGGGTACCAAGTCTAAGTTTAAAAAAGGAAAAAAATTAGTTCCCTAAACTCTCTATTCATCTCTTCTTTACTCCCTTTACTTAATCTATTCTAAAGTATTACACTCTCATAACCCACTAAAGACTCAAAGAAGAAGGCACATAAGAGGAAGAAGGAAGGAAAAGAAGAGCAAGTTAAGGCTTCAAGGTGGGTCTAAGGATGTGATGCTCTCCCTCTTCTATCTCCGATAGATCAGACTTCGGTTCGGTTGAAAGTATATGGGTTGTAACCACTTTCAAAATAAAACCAATTTTAAATCTTTCAAATCGTTTTGAGGCAATCGACATTCGGGTCCTTCTCAACTCATATGAATGGACCCATAACCATTAGCCAACACTTTTAAAAAACATACACTATTCGCAAGGCTAGATTTATATAAGGATCATCTCCTTCAATGAGATGACCCCTATAAGCTAAGCCAATAACAAATCTTTTCTTAAGGTACAAATTGTCAAATACGCTACACTTTTCTTTTTTATTTTTATTTTTATTTTATCCAAAAATGGTCGAGTTATTTTGAGGTTACCATCATTTGATGGAGAGAAGGGGGTGCTTAACACCTTTCCCTCTCTCTAATTGGACCACTTACCTCGATCTTAGGTTGATTGGTATCTTATCTATACGAGAGTCACTAAGCGCCAAAAATGACACTTTTTCTAAAAATTTACATTGGGTGACCATTCACACTCTTTTACAAATATGAATGGTGGTGACTCCAAACCTTTGTAGAAGTGATCTTTGAAATCGAAAATCAGGCATCTACAACTGACGACTCCACTGGGGACACTAGGTTCAACCTTCGTGTCAACTCAGTCGTTTTGAGAAAAAGAAAAAAAAAATTCTTTTTTTGTTTGCTAACATTGTTTGTTGTTTGTTTTTTATGTTCCTTTTGTATATCAACATAACATGTTGTAATGTTTACTTACTTTCTTTTTCTCTCATTACATACTTGTAAGGGGGTCGATGAAAAACAATGATAAAAGGCTTGAGCACTTGTGAACATAGCCCATTGCACAAATCACCCCACCCGCAAAATATCTAGTCCCGATGCCTAGTAGTTCTATGGCTTGATATCGTTATTTCAAGTGTCGAGGATGAACACTTCAAGTCCGATCACCAACTATGTATGTACTCTGGTATGCATCGAGGTTTGAAGATTAGGCAACCATAAATCCACTTATTAGCCACATGCATATACTCGATTAGATACTTTAGGACACAAGTTCTCAAGAATGCATTGATCCCGAAAGAAAGTTGTTATTGGGTCTCAAAGTCCAAATTGTAAGTCTAAGAAGGCATACTTGTATAGATCATAGGTTACTGGTTGTTTATTTTCGTTTTCGTTTTTCTTTTCCCTTAGGTAAAAATGGAGGAATGTGTATTGCATCATGTTAAAAAAATAGAGAATGATAAGAGAAAACAACAACTAGTGGGTGGGCATTCAAAACAAGGACCAAGGAACCAGTTTTTGTCAAGTCTAGAAAATTGGATTTCTTTCTGGCCCGTGCTCATAGCATGGATAGCCCGATATGTGTTTCATCATATTTGAAGCATGGACAAAATAGTACATGCCTCATCCATGCTTAAAGCACGGATAATGCAATGATAGTTATGTCCGTGCTCTAAGCTCGGACCAGTATGAATCTGGAATGTGGAGTAAGTATTGATCAGATCCATAGATCTCCCAACTACTGTTTGAGCATTAATGCCACCTTAAAGAAAGGGGGGGGGGGGAATCTCATGTTTTGTAAAACTAAACAAAAATATTTTTTTTAACCAAGGATTTCAAAGACAAAAAAAAGATAGGAAATAATCATCCATCAACTGAATCGAAATAGGTTAAGACCTTAGGCCTCACGCTGGCCCATGGTGCTTCATATAACCATGATGGGTTATTTGACCAACCAAATCGACCCCGAGACTTGGGGACAAATGGAATTTAGTACCCTCAAGTATTCCACCAACCATTTAAAAAAAAACAAACAAACAAGCAAAAAATAAATATAAAAATGTGGATTTCCTCTAATCAAATCGATCTCGTGGTCCACCCGAGTAGGACCTACCACCTATGTCAACCCCAGATCGGGCCCACGACCTGTACCCATCTCAAATTTGGTCCATGTCTTGTATCCATTCCGAATTGGGTCCATGACCTATATCCAATCCAAATTAGGTCAACAACCCGTATCCATCTCAAATCGGGTCCACGACCCGTATCCAATTTGAATAAGGTCTACGACTCGTATCCATCCCAAACTAGGTCTATGACCAGTATCCAATTCAAATCGGGTCCGCGACCCATATCCATCTAAATCATGTCCACAACCCATATCCATTCCAAATTGGGTCCACAACCCATTTCCAATCTGGATTGGGTCTACAACCCGCATAAATTTCTAATCGGGTACGACCCATATATATCTCAAATCGAGTCCACAACCTGTATCAATTTTGAACTGGGTCCACGACCCATATCCATTTTGAACTAGGTCCACAATCCAAATTTGACCCAAATCGAGTTTGTAGACACCCAAATTTGATTAGGCCTTCGATGCAAATACTTAAAAAACTTGGAATAGGGCCCAAGGCCCAAACCTTAAAATCTAATATATTTTATCAATTTCTTTCAAAAAACGGCCCAAGGCCTTACTCACGTGGCCCACGGACCAAAAAATCCTCACCACTTCTTAACCCAACCATAACTCAATTTGACTCAACCCAAATCCACTCCTATTCAACCTACCACCTAAGCCCATTAACGTCTCAACCCAATACTATACCCACTCAACCCATTACTATACTTACTCAACCCAATACCCAATCAATCTACCCAAGCCCAACATCATAACCAATAAATATGATCATTAAGGTGGGACACATGTCATCACCTCAACTTACCTCACTCATTCAATTACTTATCCCAATCACATTTTCTCTAAAAACATCATCTACCCACGTCTCAACCCATATCTCTATTTAATCTATCTTCATCATTTCTTACAAACCCATATTTATAATCAAAACCAACACCTCTTCTCTCAAATTAAACACTCATTCTCTCCAATCAACTCATTTAAACCTCTAATCTCCACACATCTTGATACATGTCACCATCTCCCTCACCCTCTCAAAAGCTAATCAACTACCCCATTACGCCCCCATTTCTCTTAAACCAAACACCACTGCTCTTTACTGCGCCACATACTCAATCAATCAATCACCTTCTTACACCCTTATTCTCTCAACCAAATACTACTCATTCTTCTTCACCTAATAGTCAACCCAAATGGGTTGGAAGATCCAACCCATTTGAGTCACAAATAACTCATTTAACCCCCTTCCCTAAACAACCTTTCATCTCCTTCAATTCACACACCCCCCCTCTTACAAATCTCAAATCATTCTACTCATTTTCATCAAGTCACCCAATTATACCCTTAAAAATTACCCTCCAAATCCTTTAAAACCCTTACTCTCAACTCACAATACCTAATGAAAAATTATATAAAAAAAATATTCTCACTTTCAACCCTCTTCTCTCAACTTATTACTCACTTTCAACTCTCTACTTTTAATCCTCTACTCAGCCTCAAGTAAACTAAGATCAAATCAAGGAAGGATCTCTTTGAAAATCAAGGAAGGTCAAAAGAAGTCAAGAAGAACAAGGTGGGTCTTTAGACAAAAGGAAATAAATAATTCTCTTTCTCACCTCTTAATTTCTTTTCTTCTACTCATCTATTTTCTCTACACCTATGGATACACCATAAAAGGCTTGAGCCATCAAAAGGCTTATTTTTTCAATAAGGGTGTCATCAATATTTTGAACCAACATCGAAGTCCCTCACTCGAGGCACATATTAGATCTTTTCGATATTTTTTTATTCTCAAAATGACCGAATCCGAGGTTACCACCAATGGTTGAAGGAGTAAGGTGCCTAACACCTTCCCTACTTCCTAATGTAGACCCCCTTATCTAGAACCAAGGTTGGACTAATGAGTCATATCCGTACGAAAGTCACCAAATGCCAAAATCATATCATTTTTGAAAAATGCAACCCTGGTAACCATTTACACTTTTTTACAAAAAAAGATGGTAATGACTCCAAAACCCCAAAGTTGGAGAGATATTAAAAAATGAAGAATCTCGTGTCCACATCTTGAGGACTCCATTGGGGAATACACTAGCGGGCCTGACCCTTTTTCTGATTCGATCATAAAAAAATGTATTTCCATTTGCTTGCATTTGTGTTTATCTACAAATGTTTCTTATGTCTTTTTTTGTTTTTCATTTTTGTGTGAAAATTGATGTAATATTTACTTACTTTACGCTTTTAGTTTTTTTATTTTTATTTTTTGACAAATGTGTGTAAGGATGGATATACTTTTTCAAAAAAAAAAAATACATGTGTCCATGCGTTTCATAACCCAATGCACAAACCACTCCTCTTTTATTAAAATTCTAGCCCTGGATGCTGGTACTCTCAAGCCCCCGAGATCGTTATGTTGGATGGCGGGGAGGAAAACATCTATCCCATTCACCAACCTAAGATGTGGAGTACATCGAGATTTAAAGAATGGGTAGCCAAAATGTCGCCCATAAGCCCGTATGCATCAAAACGTAATTAATAGATGTAGGCTGCTAAGATTTTTAAAATCCAATGGGTATCCATCTCATGTTCATATGTAATTTTTTTTAGCCCACGAAGGCAAGTTATATAGATTTTAAGCCATTTTCCTTTTTTGTTTTTCTTGTATATCTCCTTAGGTAAAGGGGGAAATCTATTTTTCTTTTATGTTTTGCATCATCAAAATAAAAATTTGTGGCTCAAGTAAAAAATTAGAGGCTATGTGCCCCAAAATTCAAAAATTTGGAGCTCAAAACAGATATTTGGAACAATTCTGGGCTGTTAGAAAAGGTTCTAGTACATGCTTCATGCATAGACTTAAGAAAAATGCTTTAGTCTGTGCTTAATGCACGGACTTAAGAAAATTTGTTAGGTCCATGCATACAACATAGACCAATGTGAGGGCACCCTAAATTTTTTTTTTTTTTAAATTAAGGTTCTGGATCGTATTTAGAGCACGAGCTAGTATAAAAGTATTACGTCTGTGCATTAAATACGAACCCTAAAAAAAAAAAATTTATTGCTCATTTTGTTCCTTGCATCAGCCCTGACAACTTTTCTCTTGGACTTCATTTTTATTTAGATTTTGAGGCCTAAAAATGTTTAAATAAATCATTTTTAGTTTAAGGCCCACTGTTCATCACGCTATCGATCAAAATTGATTCGTCCAACATAATGCACTATCAACCTCGCCCACAATCAAACCCATTATCATATATCACCAATGGTTAATCCAAAATGGGTCCATGACCCATATCCACTTTCAAATAATTCCACAACCGATATCCATTTCCAAATGGGGCCACAACTTATATCCACTTCAAATATGAGTCCGCGACCCATATCCACTTCAAATGGGTCCACGATCAATATCCATTTTAAAATGGGTCCACGACTCATATCCAATCCAAACCAGGTCCACGACCCATATCCACTTTGAAATTGGGTCCACGACCTATATCCATGTCGAATTAGGTCTACGACTTATATCCAATCCAAATCGGGTCCACGACCCGTACCCATCTAGATTGGGTCCATAACCCACATACTTTAATTTCGATTCAAACCATAATCCATTGCGATCCATCAAGATCAACAGTTGACCGATAAATCCAAATGAATACAATTATTTTCTAACAAATTAATTTAAAAAAAATAAAAAATAAATAAAAATAAAATAAAATAAATATTTTAAGTACCAATTGCAATTTTTGATCAAAGTTGGTACCTAAGAACGATCTTGTCATGTTGATACGAGGGGAATAAACTACATTTATTTCAAGGAAATGAGGTGATTTAAGAGTATCCCGTACGCCACCTTTTTCCTGTAGATCTGATTGGTCGATCTTGATTATATAAAAAACTAAATTTGGGGCTAACAAAAAAAATGTTTTTCCAACTCGATTTGTTTGAGTAATCTACTTTTTAAAAATATTTTATCGACTTCGTATCGTTGCCAGTTCCGTGCTGATCTAAATTTTCTTTTCTAAATATTTTATCGACTCCATGTCAATGGTAGTTCCGTGCAGATGTAATTCCTTTTTCAAAATATTTTATCAACTCTATGTGGATGCTAGCTCTGTGCTGTTGTAAATTCAAAATATTTTATCGACTTTGTGTCAATATTAGTTCCGTGCTGATGTAATTCTTTTTTCAAAATATTTTACTAGCTCCGTGTTGATGCCAGCTTCGTGCTGATGCCAGCTCTATGCTGATGCTAGCTCCGTACTGATGTAATCATTTTTAAAATTTTATCGACTCCATGTTGATGTCAGCTCTTTGTTGATGTAATCCTCTTTTTTAAAATATTTTGCCGATTCCGTGTCGATGCTACTCTGTGCTAATGTAATTTCTTTTTCAAAATGTTTTACCAACTTTGTGCCGCTACCAGCTCTGTGTTGATGTAATTCTTTTTATAAAATGTTTTACTGACTTCGTGTCGATATCAGTTTCATGTTGATGTAATCGTTTTTTAAATTTTATCGATTTCGTGTCAATGCCAGCTTCGTGCTGATCTAATCCTTTTTTCAAAATGTTTTATCGATTTCGTGTTGATGCCAGCTCCGTGCTAATGTAATTCCTTTTTCAAAATATTTTACAGACTCCGTGTCGATGCCAGCTACGTGTTCATGTAATTCCTCTTTTACAAAATATTTTACCGAATCCATATCGATGCTAGCTCTATGCTGATGTAATTCTTTTTTCAAAATCTTTTACCGACTCCGTGTCGATGCCAGCTCTGTTCTGATGTAATTATCTTTTTCAAAATGTTTTACCGACTCTGTGTCGATGTCAACTCTGTGCTTATGTAATTCCTTTTTCAAAATGTTTTACCGACTCTGTGTCGATGTCAACTCCTTACTGATGTATTTCTTTTTTCAAAATGTTTTACCGACTCTGTGTCAATGCCAGCTTCGTACTAATGTAATTTGTTTTTCAAAGTGTTGTATCGACTCTGTGTCGATGCCAACTCTGTGCTGATGTAATCATTTTTTTAATATTACCAACTTTGTGTTGATGCCAGTTCTGTACTGATGTAATTTTTTCCAAATTATACCAATTCTGTGTTGATGTTAACTCCGTGCTAATTTAATTATTTTTTCAAACGATCTAGATTTGTGTTGACAAACCATGCTTTTAAATTTAGTTAACTAAATTTCTTCTTTAGTGCCATCACTAATAATTACCAGACCTAATAAAACATCATACATTTTCCTATTTTGTAAATAAGATAATAACGTTTGGTCTTCTATACCTATAGGTGGTCAAACGAAAGAAGTACAATCACCCTGGGAAGCCTCCTAATTTCCTTCGATCTTCGTCAACTATGAGCAACTCAGAGGACCCATAACCTGTGACGAATGAACTGGTCGAGGCTAACACAATGATATCAAGGTTATTGGAAACAACAAAAAGACATAAAAGAATACTGACAGTAGTTTTGAGTAATATGAATTTTCTACAAGCACAAACCGCTCAACACCAAGTATCTGGGTCAAATCCCGAACTCCCTGAGTAACCACGACTAGATCAACAAACTACCCCACTTCCTACTATGCTAGTGTATCAAGGCCCTCCACTTTACATCCCACAGAATCATCCACCTTTAGTGGTCATCCTAAACGACGAGTGTGGCTTCAGGGTTCCTGAAGCCAAGAGTGCTACTAAAGACAAAATGACCCAACCGATTGAATCTCTCTGAGAGAAAATGAGAAAAATCATGGGCACAAACCCTTAGGTGGGACAAGATTTAGGGACCTTTGTTTTTACCCCATTGTACAACTACCAACTAAGTACAAATGATAGAAATTCGAGAAATACAATAGGGTTGGGTGTCATCTCGCACCTCAAATTGTACTGCATGTCAATGTACCAATATGGTAAGGATGACAGATTGTTGGTATAGTTATTTTAGAGAAGTTTGACAGGGCTCTCAAATGGTTATCAGGATTGGACTACTCACTCATCAAGAATTGACAAGACTTGGTTAAAATGTTCCAGCACAATTACAGGTTTAATACGGATGTTGGTCTGAATATAAATGATATGGCACGAATAACGAGAAAATATAGGGAAACAGTAAAGGAATACACCTAAAGGTGGCGAGAGTCAGTTTCCTAGGTACAGCCAACCATGACAAAACAAGAGATGAACACCACATTTATCTCTACATTGGGACATTCATTCTATACCCATTTGGTAGGGCATACCATAGGCACTTTCTCAAATTTGGTTCAAGTAATAGATCGGGTCGAGGACAGGATCCGAACCGATCTAATATTTGACTTCACGGCCTTAAGTACGGCAACATGAACATTGGCACAGAAGAAACCAGTGCATTTAGTTAAGAAAATCGAGAAGACTCAAGTCAACAATGTACAGCCCAGTCAACCTTTCTTTATTCAGGCACCAGTTTAACATGCATCACAAATCCCTTGGACTCCAGTACCTCGAGCTACCTAGGCTCTAGCATCGTAGAATCCCTTCTGAATGGTTCTTCCACAAGCTATGCCAGCACAACCAGCACCATACTATGGACAGAATCAACAAGCACGACCTAATAGAATAAATAAAGTATTTACCAAGTTACCAATGACGCTGTTGGAACTACTTCCCACATTACTCCAGGGAGAGTACCTCACTAAGCGACCACCAAACTCCGAAGCTGCTAAAGGATTGGGGTATAATCCCATTCTCTTCTGCGAATTTCACATGGGTGCACAAGGGCATTCCACTTGTCAATGTTGGTAGCTTAAGTACCAGGTATAAAATTTGATTGATCGAAAGGCCATCATACTAGATGGTCTAGTTGAAATCACCCTCAATCCGCGGGGTGCACGGATCCACTTTTGATTTTTGAGGTTTAGGAATCGCCACCTAGTTATTACGGTCTAAGAACCGAACATTGATTCTAAAAGGTAAATAATACTAATCTACGAAAGAAAATACAAGTTCGAGGATCATGTAACGGGGTTAGAAGGTGTTAGGCACCAACCCCGCCCGACAAACGCCGATCTCTACTAATTCCCAAAAATGATTACATTGCGCAATAGACCAAAAAAATAACAAATAATAATAAAAATAAAAATAAAATTACCTCGATGATCATAACAATGGTTCCGTCAGAATTGGCGGAGAGATTCCTTACTTCGTTTCCTTCACTAGATCTGCTTATGATATTCTAAGATGAAGTATCTTCTTCCTAGATCTGAGTGTTTTTTAAATTTTTGATGGATTTTTAGGTGTTTTAGAAGGGTTTCTGGGTGTTTTTTGAGCTAAAGTTGGGGTTTGGGTGTTAAGTAAGGAGTTAAGGTTTCAAAATTAGGGTTTGGGGAAGGCTAGGGAGACTTTTTGACCTACTTTTCTTAGGGTTTATTTTTTCATACGAAAATAGGTTGTAGAGACCCTTATTTATAGATTTTTTTAGGTACTTTTTAGATAGAGTTAGTGTTTAATTATAATTATTTTAGATAGAGTTAGTGTTTAATTAGAATTACATTAGATAACTAGAGTTTAATTTGAATTCTATTAAGGATAGGATTTGACTTTGGTCTTATTAGATTGATTAGGATTTTGACTTAAGTCTCACTTGATTGACTTGATTTTAGGATTTTGACTTAAGTCTCACTTGATTGACTTTAATTTTAATTAGGATTTCACTTTTCATTAATTAATATTTTAATTACTAATTTTTTGTAATATTAATGTTTTGCCCTCGGAGAGGATTTTTTGCGTTTTAAGTCGTTTTTCAATGTTCCAGGATGTTTTAGAAGCAATTTTTCATAAGGAATTCAATGATAATATTGGTTTGTATCATTTATGAAAATTTTTGTGTGAAATGGTTGTGAACTTTATGAGGGGCATTTTCGTAATTTTATCAAAATTTGTGAAAATAAACGAAATGGTTTATTTGGTTTCCATTTGTTATTTTATGTGTTTGAAAATGGTTTTTCTAAGCATAATGTAGGCTCTAGGGGTGTTTTGAAATTAGGGGTATTTTGGTAATTTGATCGATTTTTAGTGATTTTTATCGTGAAACATCTTTTTGTCTGAAAAATGATGTTTTCTCTATTTTTTGGAGTCATGTTTTCCTAGTGTAGCGTGATTTCTATAGTTTTGTTAGTTTGAGATACCTCATCCGAATTTTTAAAACACATTTGGTAACCAAATAGAGCATTGGAATAAACATTCATCATTGGGAACCTTTTGCAATCGGTTTGACGAGTTGATTAATCAGGCGAGTGCAAAAATGGGGTGTCTACACCAGCAAACCAAGTGCCACAACAAAACATAAATCAGAACCCTCTACCTGCCCATAATAGAAGAGGAAATGGACCCACAGTGAACATTGTTGCAAAAGAGGAATCTGACTTTGACCCTTTAGTATTGATAGCTCTAACATGATCAAAAGTTAGGGTCCACCTAGTAAAAAAGTCGGCGATACCATCTGTTAACACTCTCCCCCGATACATCGAGAAATAACCCCAGTGCCACTCGGGATATCTGGCCTAGCTATCTATTCCAATGACCAATCTACAAGTTCCACCATCCGAACTCTACTTATCATTTCATACGCATCTCCCAAGCCTCAGAATTCATTTTCTTGTCCACCTCTTCACATACCATATGCTTCATCATCAAAACTACCACTAGTCATTCCTTACGTTCATTTAAACCCCACTTAAACTACTACCACACTTTCATCAAAACCACCACTCCTCATCTTCTATGTAAAACTCGAACCACCCCCAATAACCATACACTCTCCCAAAGCCTTCCCATACAGTTCCAATCAAGTAGTCCCATAGAGCTATGAAATGAGCATGTCACTTCAATAGGAGTAGAAACAAAGAAGAAAACTGTGGTAGTAGATATCGGTCATATGACCAAGACAGGACGCCACAAGATACTGGGAAAAGAGTAAGGATTGAAGAAAAGAAGGAAGAGGTGGTAGAAGAGAATGAAGAAAAGATGAAGGAAAAAGGGAAAGATAAGATGTTTGAAAAAGATAAGTCAGGAAAAGAAAAGGTATAAAAGAAACAAGAATCTAAAACGACAGACAAAGAGGCAGCAGACATCACCAAACTCTTCCGTAAGAATGAGTTCAACATAGTCAAACAACTGAACAAGGCCCCAACATAGATTATTATCTTGGGTCTCCTGCAAAACTCAGAAGAACATTAGCAGGCACTTCTAAAAGTCTTGAGTGAGTGAAACGTACCAACAACCACTTCACCTACATAACTAGAGCAGACAGTAGAACAAATCATGGCCCTTAACTTGATCGTCTTCACAAAAAGTGAATTGATTAAGGAAGGACGCAGACATATTGAACCACTAAACATCATGATTATGTGTAAAAGCATGATGATCAGCAAGGTACTAATCGATATCGGCTTGCTCTCAATGTTTGTCCTTTATAGACTTTTCGCAAGCTGAATGCAGATTGGTCCCACATTAAGCCCAATAACAAGGTAGTTCAAGGATCCGACAGCTCAATGAGATACTCTCTCGGAGAAATCGATTTGCCAATTACTATTGGCCCTTGTATTCTTGAAGTTACCTTTGAGGTCATGGACATACCAGCAACGTTCAATCTTATATTAGGGAGGCTATGGATTCATATTGCAAGGGCAGTATTGTCTTCTCTACACCAAAGGGTCAAGTTCATAATAAGGCAAAATATGATATCAATTCTAGTAGAGAACCTAATCCCAACTGGCCGAACCCCGGACATACCATTCATAGACATGAAGATGACAAAAGACAAAGTAATGTACCATTCTTACTAGTTCACTGATGTCAATTAGGTCGAAAAGGAAAAGAAGAGAGCAAAAGCAGAGTTGTCGAGGGCAAACTTGATGATTGGATGGATAATGAAAGAGGCTAGCTACCAACCCAAGTAGGGTTTGGGGCCGAGAGGAAAGGGCAGAATCACTCCAATCATCGTAAGCATGCACACATCTTACTTTGGTCTTGGCTTCAGACCCACGAAGAAAGACATTGCCAACATGAATGACAAGAAAAGAGAACTCCAATTAACAAGAAGACAGAACCGAGAGCCAAACATCTGGAACCTGGGTAATGTTCCCCACATTAATGTTAGTTTTCCGAGGTCACAAACCAAACCTGATAGCCTATCTGAATAATTGCCACAAAAGCCAACAAGGAAGCCAAGAACTATAAGTCTCAAACCAAAATACGTGTAGAAAAACTCGATTGTTGAGTCCCAGCCCTCTTTCATGGATGGCGTTGATATTCTATTTAACGGGGATTCCAATGAGAATTCATAAGAGATAACAAAAGAACCCGAGAAAGTAAAAGTTGCCATGAGCAAGAAAAATGATTCACTTTTTCTAGTCAACATTGATTGGGCATCAGTCATCATTCCACCCAACTTGGAAGGGCCTAAGCCCAATTCTGACAACTATCAGTCGAAAGTAATGGTCATCACAAAATCGTTTAAACAACCACCTTCTCACCTCATCTACCCCATTAGAAAATGAGAGATTTTGAGCAATTGGGAGGAATTTTCTATCACACTTGAGGTTGCCGAAGCCTTTCAAAAAAATGTCGTTAGACAAATCCAGTTTGCCTGATGATCATAATGAGGCCTTGTCCTCGGGTAAAGATTGTTTTGAGGGCTCCCAATCTTTATTAATGAATTTGCATGATTGCTCTTCTTATTTCAGGTGTTTGAAAAATAGCACCCAAAAATAAAATAAAAATCAAATAACACTCAAAAATTAAAAAAATTAAAAACTTTTCAAAAAATAAAAAAATTTCAAAATCGTAAAAAATAGATATTTTTCAAAAATAGAAAAAAGAGTTATCTCTAAATTTAAGGGATTTGTCTCAATCGAATGAACTTTTAGACAAAACAAAATATGAAAGGGATGAGTACGACTTCGATCTCATGGAAATTGAGGAAGAGTCTGACGAAAAAGTGGAATACCCCCTAAAGAAATCAAAGATATTTTAGAACGACATGAAAAAGGTGTTCAGCCAAACATTGAGGATACATACTCAGTTAATCTCGGTACTAAAGATGACCTACGTGTTGTAAGAATCAAAGCCTTGTTAACACCTCAACAAGAAGAAGAAATGATTGAACTACTGCGTGACTATCAAGGCATATTCGTCTGGTCCTACAGAGATATACCTAGCTTAGAAAAAAATCTTGTTGTTCACAAACTGCCAATCGCTTCCGAGAACAAGTCGATCAAGCACAAATTGATAAAACTCAAGTTAGAGTGGACACTTAAAGTCAAAGATGAAGTAATGAAACAGTTTCAAGCAGGATTTCTCGTAGTCTCCACGTACCCCGAATGGCTAGCCAATGTCATTCCGATACTGAAGAAAGACAGAAAAGTACGAATGTTTATCGACTATCAAGATTTGAACAAAACCAGCTCTATGGATGATATTTCACTATCCCACATCAACACTCTAGTTGATAGTATAATGGGGTATGGCATGTTCTCATTCATGGATGCTTTTCCCAGCTACAATCAAATAAGAATGGCAGAATAAGACCAGGAAAAAACAGCATTCAACACACTTTAGGATATTTTTCATTACAAAGTCATGCCATACGGGCCCAAGAATGTTGGGGCAACTTATCAATATGCAATGACGGTCTTATTCTACGATATGATCCATAAGGAGATGGAGGTTTATGTGGATGACATAATTGCTAAGTTTAGCTTGAAGGAATACCATTTAATAAATTTGAGAAAACTATTTGATCGGCTAAAGAAGTACAATCTGAGGCTCAACCTGGAAAAATGCATATTCGGGGCAACGTTAGGCAAGTTATTAGGCATCATCGTTAATAGAAGATGCATCAAGATAGATCTAGAAAAGACCAAGTACATTCTTGAGATGAAAGCACCAATGTCAGATAGGGTCGTTAGAGCATCTTCTCGATAGAATATAGTACATGAGTAGGTTCATTGCACAACTCACACCTATTTGTGAACTAGTCTTCAAGCTGCTCAAAAGAGATGTACCAAAAACATGGAATGAAGAGTGCCAAGAAGCCTTTGATAAGATAAAATAGTATTTACTCAATTCGCCAATCTTGGTTCCTCTTATACCAGGACGACCCTTATAAATGTATATCTCGATGCAAGAAATGTCCATGGGTTGTGTATTAGGACAACATGATGAGTCAGGTCAAAAAGAACAAGCCATTTACAATCTCAACAAGAAGTTCACTGATTATGAGGCAATGTATACTTGTTGCACACTGGTCTGGACATCTCAATGACTGTGCCACTACCTCTTCAGCTACTCAACTATGCTTATCGCTCGAATAGACCTCTCAAATATCTCTTCGAGAAGCCAATGCTAACAAGTCGTATTGTAAAATGACTATTATTGTTATCTGAGTTTGGCATAACCTATATCACTCAAAAGACTATCAAGGGGCAAGCCATTGCCGACCACTTAGCTGAGTATCCCTTACTTGAATATGAGCCATTAAAGACAAATTTCCCATATAAAGCTATCTTGTTGGCTGAAGTCAAAGACAGTGATGAAGAGCAAGGTTGGAAGATGTATTTTGACGGAGTTGCAAATCAGAAAAAAAATGGAATAGTGGTAGTTTTGATCAAACCAGATGGATCTCATATTTCGATCGCCATCCAATTGAAATTCTAATGTTCCAATAACGAGGTAGAGTATAAAGCAAGTATCATAGGGTTAAAGATAGCAATCAACTTGGAAGTGGATGAAATTGATGTATTTGGAGATTCAAGTCTAATAGTCTATCAGATAACCAAAAAATGAAAAACTTGAGAAGAAAGATTTGTCCCTTACCATGAATACCTTGAAGAACTGAGCTCGAACTTTACCAGGATCTCATTCACCTACATGACTCGAGCCAAAAATCAGTTTGCAGATGCGCTAGCCACACTTACTTCCATGATCAGTATTTCAGAAAACCTAGTCATTGATCTTATCGAAATTGGCCTCCAAAATGAACCAGCCTATTATTTACCAATGGATATAGAAGAGCCTGAAAAGAAATCATGGTACTCAAACATCAAGGCATACTTAGAAGATTGAACCATCCCGTCAGAAATAATGGTAAATGAACGAAAAACCATCCAGAGATTGGCTGGTCAATTCTTCCTAATCGCTATCGATTGTTTTACAAAATAGGTAGAAGCAACTTTTTATGCCAATGTCACAAAAAAATAGTGTTTTCAAGTTTGTTATAAACAATATCATCTACCGGTATGGTCTCCCGAGTGGAATAATAACTGACAACGCCAAAAACCTCAAGAACAAAGACATGGTAAAAATGTACGAAGACTTTCAGATCACTCATAACAACTTTGTACCTTACAAATCTAAAATGAACGAAGCAGTTGAGGCTGTTAACAAGAATATCAAAAGAATCATCGAGAAAATGACAGTCACTTACAAGGATTGGCATGAAATGTTGCCTTTCATCATTCACGCCTATCGGACTTCATTCCGAACCTCAACTGGGGCAACTCCGTATTCATTGGTATATGGAAATGAAGCAGTCTTACCCATCGAGATTGAGATTCCCTCCCTCCAGATCTTGAAAAAAGTAGAGTTAGATGAAACAGAGTGGGTTCAAGCTCAGTTCGACTAATTAAATCTAATAAAGGAGAAACGACTTGCAGTTGTCTATTACGGGCAAATATACCAACGACAAATCGCACATGCTTACAAAAGAAAGGTTAAACCTTGAAATTTCTCATCAAGAGACCTTATCTTGAAAAAGATTCTACCGATCCAAGAAGATGCTAGAAGAAAATACAGATCAAACTATGAGGAACCATTCATTGTGCAGAAGGTAATGACAGGGAGAAGCTCTGATTCTTATAGAAATGGACGAACAAATTTTCCCCCAACCAATCAATGCTGACACTGTCAAGAAATATTATACCTGAAATCTGACCCTGAGATGACAAAAGACCATCTTTATTACTCTAAAAATAACTATCCGACCCTAGTGAACCATTTTGAGCCATCACGTTCATTTCCTAACCTAAGATTGGGGCAAGTCAACGTTACAAAAGAAAAGAAAACAAAACAAAAAAGAGAAATAAAATAAAATAAAAAGAGAAAAAAAAATATATCAAATTACTCTTAGCCCGTATGAGGATAAACTATGAACGGTTAAAATAAAAAAAAATAAAAAAAGTCAAAAACTCGGACACTTGATCTTGAGCTCGACCCAAATCTCCAATCTAAACAAGTTCAAGAGACGCTAGGAGAAGACATAGATCACCTTTTCAAAACAAAAATAGGTAAATCATATGTCTAACCCACTCTAGACATATCTAGACCTTAACTTCTTTATATCTTTCCACTGAAATAACATAATGAAAACCAGAAAGGGTGTTATGAGTAAAAAAAATTAGACTATTGCAAGATCAAAGCCATGGGCACGATGAAAACCCAAAAGGACGTCGATACGAAAAAATATGAAAATCGGGTCTGGTGAAAATCATAATTGGCACTAAGGGCAATAAGGAAAAACAAAAAAAAAAAACAAAACAAAAAAAACAAAAATGAACTCTTGGCCCGCATGAGTATAAATTATGAACAATGAAAAGTTCTCGAAATCCCAAGTCTCGTGCTCAATCGACCACCATCATAACTGGCACCATCCTAACCTAACCTATTCACCATCCTCTCATCATCAACCACCAACATCATAACCCATACCCTACATACCCTAACCTATTCCCCATTCTCTAACACTATCAACCACCCACATCACAACCCATATCTATCCATCACTTTCCCTTAAAACACTCCCACAAAATCACCTCAACCCATACCTCCCATACTCTTCTCTCTAATCATCCAACTACCATCACCAATCAACTAATCTCTTCATCCCTCCATTTGCCACATGTCATAATCCCTTCAATCCTCTCAAAATCAAACCAATCACCACTCATCTCTCCAAATCAAACACCATACCTCTTCAACCATCTCAACACTCCTTCTCCAAACAACTACCTTACACCACCATTCCTCCCATCAATCATCACTCATCTCACCCCACCAAACACTCTACCCAAATGGATTTGGGTAAGATCCAAACCATTTGGGTTAAAACACAACCCATTTCCCTAATTACAAAACTACCCTTATTTCTCCCTCAAATTTCATACCCCTCTCCTCTCAAACCCATGCCATTATCCATTATTCTCTTCATTCACCCCATTATACCCTCAAAATACCTCCCAAACCTCTATAAAAACCCCTCCATTCTCCTCTTACAACAACTAATGAAAATTTGACAAAAAACCCTCTAAAAAATCACAACTCACCACAACTCTCTCTACTCTCAACACCTCACTCTCAACTCAACTCAATATTCTACAACCTCAAGCAAGTCCAAGTCAACTCAAGGGAAGACATACTTGAAGATCAAGATTGGGACAAGGTGGGTTCAACAAAAGGAACACCCCCTCCACATCCCCTCTTCTACTTTCTCTTTTCCTACACACTTGCACACACCCCATGGGTTAAATCACCAAAGGGCCCCTTCTTCATAAGGGTGCCCTTAATGATTGAAACCTACATCGAAAGCCCCTCACACTTGAGGGCACACATCATCGATTTTCTTTCATTTTATTTTCTTTTTATTTCAAAAAAATCGAATCCGAGGTTACCACCTATGGTGGGTGGAGTAGGGTGCCTAACACCTTCCCTACTCCATAAATGGACCCCTTTACCTTGAATCGAAGGTTGGACCATGCACCTTATCTTACGAGAGTCATCAAAAAGTGTCAAAGCGACATGTTTTTCAAAAAATACAAATTCGGGTGACCATTCACACCCAATTCCGTATTTGAATGGTGGCGACTCCAAAACACCCCAAAGTGGAGGGATGTTTTTAAAACATTGAAAATCCCGTGTCCACAGCTTGGCGACTCCACTGGGGAGATAATACTAGTGGGTCCGACCCTCTTTCAATTCGGTCATTATTTTTAAATAAAACAAAAAATGTGTTTTCATTTTCGTATTTGTGCTCACCTTCTAACGTTTTTCATGTCTCTTTTTTCTATTTTTATTTTCATTGGAGAATGCTTGTAATATTTACTTATTTCATGCTTTGTATATGTGTTTTATTTTGTTGGACAAGGGATGTAAGGATGGATACGATTCAAAAAAAAGGCACGCACATGCACATGCGATTCATACCCTTATGCATAAGCCACCCCCTCCCATTTAACTTTCTAACCCCGGATGCCGGTACTCTCAAGCCCCCGAGATCGCTATTTTGGGTGGCTGGGAGGAGAACATCCACCCCATTCACCAACCTAAGACATGTACACTTCGGTGTACATCGAGGTTTGAAGAATGGGTAGTCGAAAAATCACCTACAAACCGCATGCATCGAAGCGTAATTAATAGACAAAGGACACTAAGGCTTGCAAAATCAATTCCGTATCCATCCCATGTTCATATGTGATGTAATTTTTTTTAGCCCACGAAGGCAAGTTGTATAGATTTTAGGATTTTTATTTTGTTCCCGTTTATATGTCCCCTTAGGTAAAAGGGGGAAATCTGTTTTCTTTTTATGTTATCATGTGCATCATCAAAAAAAAAAAAAAAAAGGGTGACATTTTTGTGGCCCAAGCCAGAAAACAGAGGCTATGTGCCTCAAAATCCACAAAAACATGGGCAAAAACGAGATGGGGACTAAAACAGAGCAGTTGTGGAAAACCAGAAAAGGTTCTGGTCCGTGTTTGAAGCACGAACTTAAGGAAAATCACTAAGTCCGTGCTTAAAGCACGGACCAATGGAAAAAAATGAAAAAAGAAAAATTAAGGTTCTGGTCCGTACTTGAAGCACGGACCAGCCAAAAAAGTGTTAGGTCCGTGCATGAAAAACGGACCAAAAAAAAAAATTTGATGTTCTGGTCCGTATTTGAAGTACGGACCAGCCAAAAATTGCTAGGTCCGTACTCGAAAAACGGACCCTAAAAAAAAAAAAAAAAAACATTTTGTTTTTTTGCTCATTTTGTTCCTTACGTCAGTCTTAACAACTTTTCTTCTTGAAGTTTTTTTTATTTTGAGTTTTAAAGCTTGAAAATGATCAAATGATTCACTTTACTAGAAAACTCAGGGCCTACTACTCATAATCGATCCTACTCAAAACGGACTTCGCCCAACATGGCTCGCTATCGATCTTGGTCATAATCAAACCCGTCTTTCACTGAGTATTCACTTCAAAGTGGGTCTACGACCCAGATCCATGTCCAACTGGGTCCACGACCCAGATCCATTTCCAACTGGGTTCCCAACCCAGATCCACGTCCAACTGGGTCTACGACCCAGATCCGTTTCCAACTGGGTCCCCGACCCAGATCCATTTCCAACTGGGTTCCCAACCCAGAACCATGTCCAACTGGGTCTATGACCCAGATCCGTTTCCAACTGGGTCCCCGATCCATGTCCAATTGGGTCCACGACCCAGATCCATGCCAACTGGGTCCACGACCCAGATCCAACCAAACTGGGTTCACAACCCAGATCCGTTCCAAACTGGGTTCACGACCCAGATCCATGTCAAAGTGGGTGAACGACCCAGATCCATTCCAAATTGGATCCACGACCTAGATCCATGTCAACTGGGCACGACCCAGATCCACTCCAACTGGGTCCACGACCCAGATCCATTTCAGCTGGGCACGACCCAGATCCATTTCAGCTGGGCACGACCCAGATCCACTTCAACTGGGTCCACGACCCAGATCCAATCAAACTGGGTCCACGACCCAGATCCATTTCAGCTGGGTCCACGACCCAGATCCAATCAAACTGGGTCCACAACCCAGATCCATGTCAACTGGGCACGACCCAGATCCAATCCAACTAGGTCCACGACCCACATCCAATCAAACTGGGTTCATGACCCAGATCCATTTCAACTAGTCCCAACCCAGATCCATTTCAACTAGATCTATGACCCATATCGAATTAACAAAGATAACAACCGATCAATCAATTCAAATACATGCAACTTTCTCAACAAAAAAAAAAAAAAAAAAAAAAAAGAGACTTCGGAAAGTACCAATTGCAGTCCTTGATCAAAGTCGGTGCCTAGAAAGATCTTACCCTGTTGATACGAGGGGGATAGACTACGTCTATTCAGGGAACAAGGTGATTTAAGAGTGCCATTGTGCGCCGCCTCTTCCTTGGAGATCGGCCTGGCCGGCGATGATTTCAGAGAACTGAATTGGAGGCTACCACAAACATGGGTTTTTCCAACTCGATTTATTTCAGAAACTACCATTTTAAAATACTTTACCGACTCCGTGTCGATGCCAGCTCCATGCTGATGAAATCTCTTTTTCAAAATGTTTTATCGACTCCGTGACGATGCCAGCTCCGTGCTGATGAAATCTCTTTTTTAAAATGCTTTACCGACTCTGTGTCGATGCCAGGTCCGTGCTGATGAAATTTCTCTTCAAAACGATTTACCGACTCCGTGTCGATGCCAGCTCCGTGCTGATGAAATCTCTTTTTCAAAATGCTTTACCGATTCCGTGTCGATGCCAGCTCCGTGCTGATGAAATTTCTTTTCAAAATGTTTTACCGACTCCGTGTCGATGCCAGCTCCGTGCTGATGAAATCTCTTTTTCAAAATGCTTTACCGACTCCGTGTCGATGCCAGCTCCGTGCTGATGTAATTTCTTTTCAAAATATTTACCGACTCCGTGTCGATGCCAGCTCCGTGCTGATGTAATTTCTTTTCAAAATGTTTACCGACTCCGTGTCAATGCCAGCTCCGTGCTGATGTAATTTCTTTTCAAAACGTTTTACCGACTACGTGTCGATGCCAGCTCCGTGCTGATGTAATTTATTTTCAAAATGTTTTACCGACTCCGTGTCGATGCCAGCTCCGTGCTGATGTAATCTCTTTTTCCAAACTGTTTTCTCGACTCCGTGTCGATGCCAGCTCCGTGCTGATGTAATTTCTTTTCAACTGTTTTACCGACTCCGTGTCGATGCCAGTTCCATGCTGATGTAATTTCTTTTAAAGTGCTTTACCGACTCCGTGTCGATGCCAGCTCCGTGCTGATGTAACTTTCAAAATACTTTACCGACTCCGTGTCGATGTCAGCTCCGTGCTGATGAAATCTCTTTTTCAAAATGCTTTACCGACTCCGTGTCGATGCCAGCTCCGTGCTGATGTAATTTCTTTTCAAAATGTTTACCGACTCCGTGTCGATGCCAGCTCCGTGCTGATGTAATTTCTTTTCAAAATGTTTACCGACTCCGTGTCGATGCCAGCTCCGTGCTGATGTAATTTATTTTCAAAATGTTTTACCGACTCCGTGTCGATGCCAGCTCCGTGCTGATGTAATCTCTTTTTCCAAACTGTTTTCCCGACTCCGTGTCGATGCCAGCTCCGTGCTAATGTAATTTCTTTTCAACTATTTTACCGACTCCGTGTCGATGCCAGTTCCGTGCTGATGTAATTTCTTTTAAAGTGCTTTACCGACTCCGTGTCGATGCCAGCTCCGTGCTGATGTAACTTTCAAAATACTTTACCGACTCCGTGTCGATGCCATCTCCGTGCTGATGATATTTCTTTCAAAATGCTTTACCGACTCCTTGTCGATGCCAGCTTCGTGCTGATGTAATTCTTTTTTCTCAAACAATCTAGCGCCACGCTGATGAACCACCAATCAAATCACCCAACACATCACTTTCACATCTCATCCGTCCCCTCAGAGAAGGGGAGACACTGAACAATTGGGAAGAATTCCCTCTAACCCTTGAGGCTACCATGGCCTCAAAAAAAAAAAAAACTCCGTTAGGCAATATCAGTTTGCCCAAGGATCATAACGAGCCCTCGTCCTCGGGTAAAGACTGTTTTGAGGGCTCCCTATCTTTACTAATGCATGGCTGCTCTTTTTATTTCAGATGTCCGGAAAATAGCACTCAAAAATCAAAAAGTCTTCAAAAACCAAAAAAATCAAAATGTCTGCAAAAAACAAAAAAATTAAAAAGCTTTCAAAATATCAAAAAAATAGATATATTTCAAAAATCAAAAAAAGAGTTTTCTCAGAATTTAAGGGATTTGTCTCAATCGAATGGACCTTTGGACAGAACAGAATATGAAAAGGACAAGTATGACTTCGATCTTGAACTCGACTTCGATCTCATGGGAATTGAAGAAGAGTCTAAGGACGAAGTGGAATACCCTCCTAAAGAAATCAAGGACCTGTTAGAACGACACGAAAAAGGTGTTCAGCCAAACATTGAGGATACAGACTCAGTTAACCTTGGCACTAAAGATGACCCACGTGTGGTAAAAATCGGAGCCTTGTTAACCCCTCAGCAAAAGGAAGAAATGATTGAACTACTGCGTAACTATCAAGACATCTTTGCCTGGTCCTACAAAGATATGCCCGGTTTGGACACGGATCTTGTTGTTCATAAGTTGCCGATCGCACCTGGGAGCAAGCCGATCAAACAAAAGTTGAGAAGACTCAAGCCAGAATGGACACTCAAAGTCAAGGACGAAGTGATGAAACAGTTTCAAGCAGGAGTTCTCGCAGTCTCCACGTACCCCGAATGGCTAGCCAATGTCGTTCCGGTACCAAAGAAGGATGGGAAGTAAGAATGTGTGTCGACTATCGGGATCTGAACAGAGCCAGTCCTAAGGACGATTTTCCACTACCTCACATCGACACTCTAGTCGATAGCACAGCGGGGCATGGTATGTTCTCATTCATGGATGGTTTCTCCGGATATAATCAGATAAAAATGGCAGAAGAAGACCAAGAGAAGACAGCATTCATTACACCCTGGGGTACTTTTCATTACAAAGTCATGCCATTCGGGCTTAAAAATGCAGGGACAACCTATCAACGTGCAATGACGGCTTTATTCCACGATATGATCCACAAAGAAATGGAGGTCTACGTAGATGATATGATCGCTAAATCAGGCATAGAAGAAGATCATCTGATAAATCTCAAGAAACTGTTCGATAGGCTAAGAAAGTACAGCTTAAGGCTCAATCTAGCAAAGTGTGTCTTTGGGGCAACATCAGGCAAACTATTGGGCTTCATCGTTAGTAGAAGAGGCATTGAGATAGATCCAGCAAAGACCAAGTACATTCTTGAAATGAAAGCACCGATATCAGAAAAGGATGTCCGAGCATTTCTGGGTAGAATACAATATATCAGCAGATTCATCGCACAACTCACGCCTATCTGTGAACCAGTATTTAAGCTACTCAGAAAAGATATGCCAAAAGCGTGGAACCAGGATTGTCAAGAGGCCTTCGACAAGATAAAGAAATATCTGCTCAATCCACCAGTTTTGGTTCCCCCTACGCCAGGACGACCCTTACTGATGTACATCTCGGTGCAAGAAACGTCTATAGGCTGTGTACTGGGGCAACACGATGAGTCAGGTAGAAAAGAGCAAGCCATTTACTATCTCAGCAAGAAATTTACTGATTATGAGGCAAAATATTCGGCACTTGAGAAGACTTGCTGCGCACTGGTATGGGCATCTCAACGACTACGCCACTATCTCCTCAGCTACTCGACTATGCTCATCGCTCGAATGGACCCTCTCAAGTATCTCTTCGAAAAGCCAGCACTGACAGGTCGTACTGCGAAATGGCAATTACTATTATCTGAGTTTGACATCACCTATGTCACTCAAAAGGCCATCAAAGGGCAAGCCATCCCCGACCACTTAGCCGAGCATCCATTGCCTGATTATGAACCATTGAAGACAAACTTTCCTGACGAAGCCATATTGCTCACTGAGATTGAGGACGGTGATGAAGAACCAGGCTGGAAAATGTACTTTGACGGAGCAGCAAATCAAAAGGGGAACGGAATAGGGGCAGTATTGATTAAACCAGATGGGTCCCATGTGCCAATTGCAATCAGACTGAAGTTCCAATGTTCTAACAACGAAGCTGAATACGAAGCATGCATAGCAGGGTTGAAAGCAGCACTGGATCTCGAGGTAGATGAGATCGATGTTTTCGGAGACTCAAGCCTAGTAGTCTATCAGACAACTGGAGAATGGAAGACCCGAGAACAGAGATTGATCCCTTACCATGAGTATCTCGAAGAACTAAGCTCATGCTTCGATAGAATTTCGTTCACTTATATGCCGAGAGCCAAGAATCAATTTGCTGATGCACTAGCAACGCTCGCTTCCATGATCAGTATCTCAGAGGACTTAGTCATTGACCCTATTGAGATTGGACTTCAAGACGAGCCAGCTTATTGCCTACCCGTCGAAGTTGAAGAATCTGAGGAAAAGCCATGGTATTCAGACATCAAAGCCTATCTCGAAGATCGAACTCTCCCATCAGACGCAACGTTTAACGATCGAAGGACTATCCAGAAGCTAGCAGGCCAATTCTTCATGAGCAATGGCATTCTGTACAAGAAATCACATCATGAAGTATTACTCCGATGTGTAGCAGAAGTAGAACCAAAACGACTGATCGAAACAGTACATAGTAGAGTCTGCGGACCCCACATGAATGGTCACATGCTTGCTAAGAAGATCATGAGAATGGGATATTACTGGACAACAATGGAAAGTGATTGCTATCAACATGTCCGTAAATGCCATCTCTGCTAGATTTATGCCAATAAGATCAACGCGCCACCTTCAGAGTTGCACAATATGACTACTCCTTGGCCCTTCTCACTTTGGGGCATGGACGTCATTGGACAGATTTCGCCAAAAGCTTCAAATGGGCACCGCTTCATCCTGGTCGCTATCGATTACTTTACGAAATGGGTAGAAGCAGCTTCTTATGCAAATGTCACCAAGAGCACTGTTCTGAAGTTTGTTAAGAACAATATCATCTGCAGATACGGACTCCCTAGTGGTTTGGTAACCGACAACGCCAAGAATTTCAAGAACAGAGACATGATCAAGATGTGCGAAGACTTCCAAATCACTCATCACAACTCTGTACCGTATAGACCCAAAATGAACAGAGCAGTTGAAGCTGCCAACAAAAACATCAAAAGAATCATCGAGAAAATGGCAGTCACTTACAAGGATTGGCACGACATGTTGCCTTTCGCCCTTCACGCTTATCGGACTTCATTTCGAACCTCAACTGGGAAAACTCCGTACTCATTGGTGTATGGAATGGAAGCAGTCTTACCCGTCGAGGTTGAGATTCCCTCCCTCCGAATCTTAAAAGAAGCAGAGTTGGATGAAACAGAATGGGTTCAAGCCCGATTTGATCAACTAAATCTGATAGAGGAAAAACGTCTCGCAGCTATTTTTCATGGCCAAATCTATCAGAGACGAATCGCACGGGCCTACAACAAGAAAGTCAAACCTCGAAATTTCTCACCAAGAGACCTTGTCTTGAAAAAGATCTTACCAATACAAGAAGATGCTAGGGGAAAATTCAGACCAAATTACGAGGGACCATTCATTGTGCAGAAGGTAATGATGGGAGGAGCTTTGATCCTTACAGAAATTGACGGACAAGTCTTCCCTCAGCCGATCAATGCTGACACCGTTAAGAAATACTACGCCTGAGATCTGACCCTGAGATGACGAAAGGCCATCTTTGCTATCCTGAAAAGAACTATCTAACCCTAGTCAACCCTTTTGAGCCATCACGTTCATTTCCTAACCTAAGAACTGGGGCAAGTCAATGTTAAAAAAAAAAAAAAAAGAGACAAAAGAAAAGGAAATAAAAAAGTCAAAGCATCAAGCTACTCCTGGCCCGCATGAGGATAAACTGTGAACGGCTAAAATACAAAAAAATTCAAAAAACTCGGACACTTGATCTGAGCTCGACCCAAATCTCCAGCCTAAACAAGTTCGAGAGACGCTGGGAGGAGACATAGATCACCTTTTCGAAACAAAAATAGACGAACCCTAAGTCTAACCCACTCTAGACGAACCTACCTTAACCTTTTTATACCTTTCCACTACACTCAGCCTTAGCCAACACTTCGTCCCATTAAAAGTCCTTTCGGATCAGGGAATGTTCTAAGGCATCAAAATGACGGTGGCAGCACCAATGATCTGGTAGCTTGATCCGGACCTCAAGTCTTATTAGTCGTTGGAAGACGCGAGAGGGGAGTCCAGGTCGGAAATTCGAAAAAAAAAGAGTACTCGAAGTGTAGAGTAGCCGATCTCGCGGCTCAACTTGAGTTGCCGAGCCACGAATAGTCGTCAGCAAACTCGAGAGGGGAATCTAGATCTGTTACTCAAGAAAGAGTACCACTACAAGAGTAGAGTCGCCGATCTCGCAGCTCAACTTGAGTCACCAAGCCACAAAGACACAGAGGCTCCAAACAAGATTTGCAATGTAAAAATCCAAAAAAATACAAGCATAATCTGAAAGGGCATAGTGAAAACCCGAAAGGGCGCTATGAGTAAAAGAATCAGACTATGGCAAGATCAAAACCACCGGCACGATGAAAACCCAAAAAGGCATCGATGCGCAAAAATGTGGAAATCGGGTCTGGTGAAAACCGTATCTGGCACCAGGGGCAATAAGGGAAAACAAAAGAAAGAAAAAAAAAACAAAAACAAAAAAAAAACAAAAAAAAAAAAAAAAAAAGAAGTGAAAAAAACTCCTGGCCCGCATGAGTATAAACTGTGAACGGCAAAAATTTCCCAGAATCCTGAGTCTCATTGCCCGATCGATATTCACCCAGTACTGGGGCACTGGGGATGACTCTAAAAAGAGCCTGAGAACTGCTGACATCTATATCCTAGTAGTTGGCAAAAACACCGATATCATTGAGATAACAAAGGTTATTCGGAAATCTTCATATTTTGGATCTACAATATCTATTCGACAAAGACAAATTACCAAAAATTCAAATGTTTTCAAAACTACTATTTTGGCCGATGACGAAAAATCTAGGACTTATTCAAACATCATGTTTTTAAAGCAATAGATACACCTGAGGCCAAGTAAGTAAAAAACCTATTTTCCTTCCATTTCAAAAGTTTCGCATTATATTTTGTAAACACAAAAACAAAAAAAAAAAAACAAAAAACAAAAAACAAAAAAAAAAAAAAAACAGAAAAAAATGGTGCCAATCACACATCTCGTCGAGAAATGAAGAAGGAATCGAGTCTTTCTTCTAAGGCGCGAATGCGGGCAGCTTGTCCCATCATTACCACCTCAGCGTTGGAAGCATCACGACTCACCAGGTAAGATGCAAAGGCATCAAAACAGGGACCTTGGGCAAGTATCTCCCGGAGATCATCAATCTCCGCCCTCAGGATAGAAGACTCTTCATTCTTCAAAAACTCGAGTCGAGCTATCTGGTTCTTCAGATCATTCTCAGAATGCAACCAAATCTTCTCAATCCGCTTATGAGACGCCTTCATCTCCGCCAGTCAATCACGGTGGTCAGAGGAATGAGAACCAGAAGACCTCCTTTGAACTGAAGGCGTGGCACAAGTTCTCTCAGCAATCTGTTGTTGCATCCAAAGTTGGTAATTTTGAAAAGAATAACCCGGAAATACAGGATGATCAAGAGTCATCACGTTCTTCCAAGCTTTCTCTAACCGATTACGCAATTGCCACGAAGAGGGAGAAGAAGAAAAAGACCCGACCCACTCTCCAAAATCTCCATGAGTCACTATACCCTGTTCTTCACCAAATTGCCGCAACACACGAAGAGGGATGTAGTGAGTAGCTCCAGTCAAACCAATCAATATGGCAAAACAACTCTGAGAGAAGGAAAGAACAGGTGAAGCAGAAGGTTGGAAGGTGCCTAACCAACGTATCTCTTCATCTGGCATACCTTGCAAACTTTCAAACCAACCCAACTGGCCACCAGAATGGACAGGGAGTTTTCGTTTGTTCATCAAAATCACCAAATCAGCATGGACGTTGAAAGGACGACTAATGGGTGTAGTCAAAGCCAAATGATCGAAGAACCAAAGCTGCACAAAAAGGGAAGTCAACTCTAATCACAACACTTCAAAATTTAAAGGCTTAAATCATGATGATTACAAACCCAAAAAGCAAAAAAAAAAAAAAAATCAAAAATCAAAAATCAAAAATCAAAATCAAAAAACCAAAAAATCAAAATGGTATTTTGCAAAAGCCAAATTCGATTGCTTAAAGACTAGTTTGAAAATACCCATGTCAAAATTTTCACAAAATCATCACAAATCTAAGACCTCACACGAGCTCCGTGCCACGAGGTCAAAGAAATCAACAGGCACCCTGTCAGACCCCGTGCTTGGGTAGCCACTTCTTGTCATCAAATCTATCAATCGGTGTTTTCAAAAACTTGTCTGAGCAAGATCTTCGGACCCGCACAAATCAGGGTTTTGTCTATTCTTTGCAGTTCTTTGCACGCAATTCCTGCAAGAGGGGCAGCTATAGACACCCGAATTTGAGCGGGTCCTCGACGCAAAAATGCCAAAATAGTGATAAAAGTTGCATCGGGCCCTCAAAGCCCAAGTCCCCCCAAAAGTCTTCTCTCAATGATCCAAGCCTACTCCCAACCACCAACATCATAACCCATAACCCTACCCAACCTAACCTATTCACCATCCTCTCATCATCAACCACCAACATCATAACCCATACCCTACATACCCTAACCTATTCCCCATTCTCTAACACTATCAACCACCCACATCACAACCCATATCTATCCATCACTTTCCCTTAAAACACTCCCACAAAATCACCTCAACCCATACCTCCCATACTCTTCTCTCTAATCATCCAACTACCATCACCAATCAACTAATCTCTTCATCCCTCCATTTGTCACATGTCATAATCCCTTCAATCCTCTCAAAATCAAATCAATCACCACTCATCTCTCCAAATCAAACACCATACCTCTTCAACCATCTCAACACTCCTTCTCCAAACAACTACCTTACACCACCATTCCTCCCATCAATCATCACTCATCTCACCCCACCAAACACTCTACCCAAATGGATTTGGGTAAGATCTAAACCATTTGGGTTAAAACACAACCCATTTCCCTAATTACAAAACTACCCTTATTTCTCCCTCAAATTTCATACCCCTCTCCTCTCAAACCCATGCCATTATCCATTATTCTCTTCATTCACCCCATTATACCCTCAAAATACCTCCCAAACCTCTATAAAAACCCCTCCATTCTCCTCTTACAACAACTAATGAAAATTTGACAAAAAACCCTCTAAAAAATCACAACTCACCACAACTCTCTCTACTCTCAACACCTCACTCTCAACTCAACTCAATATTCTACAACCTCAAGCAAGTCCAAGTCAACTCAAGGGAAGACATACTTGAAGATCAAGATTGGGACAAGGTGGGTTCAACAAAAGGAACACCCCCTCCACATCCCCTCTTCTACTTTCCCCTTTCTTGCACACTTGCACACACCCCATGGGTTAAATCACCAAAGGGCCCCTTCTTCATAAGGGTGCCCTTAATGATTGAAACCTACATCGAAAGCCCCTCACACTTGAGGGCACACATCATCGATTTTCTTTCATTTTATTTTCTTTTTATTTCAAAAAAATCGAATCCGAGGTTACCACCTATGGTGGGTGGAGTAGGGTGCCTAACACCTTCCCTACTCCATAAATGGACCCCCTTACCTTGAATCGAAGGTTGGACCATGCACCTTATCTTACGAGAGTCATCAAAAAGTGTCAAAGCGACATGTTTTTCAAAAAATACAAATTCGGGTGACCATTCACACCCAATTCCGTATTTGAATGGTGGCGACTCCAAAACACCCCAAAGTGGAGGGATGTTTTTAAAATATTGAAAATCCCGTGTCCACACTGTGAATTCCATATGGGTGCACTAGAGTACTCTACAGACCAATGCTGGCAACTCAAGCATCAAGTACAAAACCTGATAGACAAGAAGGCTTTCATATTGGATGAGCCCACAAATTCAGCTCAACAACGGAACATCAACAAGAACCCCCTACTTACCCATAATGGAGGAGGAAATGGCTATGCAGTGAACGCCATTCTAAGAAAGGAATCAGATTTTAGTTCTTCAACTTTAATAGCTCTAGTCGAATCAAAGATCAAGATCCACCTAACAAAAGAACTCGAGATACCAACGATCAACGCTTTCACCCAATACGCCACAAACCCACCTCAGAATTCCCAATTACCAATTATAATCCGATCTCACCATCTACCCCAATTATCAAACTACCAATGCTGCTACCCGACCACCTCTCATTATACCCTATACATCGTAAAATCCTCAAAATTGAACTTGGTCACCTTTTCACATGCCCTACACTTCATCTTCATAACCACTACTTGTCATTCTTTATACTTCATCAACCCCTCAAATATCTCCTCCCACCATCACAACATCCAAATCACAACTACCACCCCTTATCCTCAATGTAAAACCTGCCCTACCCCCGATAACCATACGCTCACCAAAGCCATTCCCATATAACTTTAACTAAACAGTCCCATGGAGCTACAAGACAACCATCATCACTTCAGCAGGGATTGAAACAATGAAAAAGACGATGGTGGATGACATTGCTCACATAAAAAAAATAGGGAGTTGCCAAAGGATGCCAGTGAAAGGAATAAAAATTGAGGAGAAAGAAACAACAAAGGGGACAGTTGATAAAGAGAAAAGGAAGAAAAAAGGAAAGGACAAGATGGATGAGGATGACAAAAAAGAAGAAAATGTGAAAGTTTCAGATAAAGAGACAACAAACTTCATTAAGCTTATTTGCAAGAGTAAGCATAATATAGTAGACCAATTGAACAAACAACCGACTCATATCAACATCCTAGGTCTTCTACAAAATTTGGAAGAACACCAAGAAGTACTATTGAGAGTTTTGGGAAAATAACATGTACCTACAACCACTTCACTGACACAATTGGAGCAAACAGTTGGTCAGATCATGGCTCCTAATCCCATTGTCTTCAAAGAGAATGAATTTTTGCCAGAGGAACAAGTGCACGTCGAACCGTTAAATATCATGGTCATGTGCAAGGGCATGGTGGTTGTCAAAGTGTTAATCGACAATGGCTCGATTCTCAATGTATGTCCTCTCGAAACTTTTTGCAAACTCAATGTCGATTAGTCACATATCAAACCCAACAATAAGGTTGTCCGAGATTTCGATAGTTCAAGAAAGGATTCCCTAGAAAAAGTGGACTTACCAATCACTATAGACCTTTGTACATTCAAGGTAATGTTTGAGGTTATGGAAATGCCAACAATATTTAACCTGTTACTAGGAAAACCATAGGTCCACATTGCAGGGGCAGTACCTTCCTCTTTGCACCAAAGAGTCAAATTTATCATAGGACAGAAGATGATATCTGTCTTAGCAAAAAACCTAATCCTAGCTAGGAGAGCTCCGAATGTTCCTTTTATAGACATAGAACTAATGAAAGACAATGTATTGTACCATTCCTACCAATTCGCTGCGTTAATCACGTTGAGAAGGAAAAAGAAAAAATAATTGCAGAATTATCAAAGGCAAATTTGATTATTGGACGGGTCTTGAAGAAAGTATGTTACCGACTCAAACAAGGGTTAGGACTGGGAAGAAAATGAAAAGCCACGCTAGTGGTGTAAACACCCCATTTTTGCATCCGTTACCCGCCTGCTGTGGATTCCTAATGATGAGCTCAAAGAACTCAAAAGCTTGTGAGAAGTATCCTTCCTGTGGACATGGGATTTTCAATAATTTTTTAAACATCCCTCCACTTTGGGGTGTTTTGGAGTCGCCACCATTCAAATTCAAAAATGGGTGTGAATGGTCACCCAAAGTCGTATCTTTTGAAAAACATGTCATTTTGACATTTTTGATTACTCTCGTTGGATAATACACGTGGTCCAACCTTGATTCAAGGTAAGGGGGTCCATTTATGGAGTAGGGAAGGTGTTAGGCACCCTACTCCACCCACACAATGTGGTAACCTCGGATTCGGTCACTTTTAAAATAAAGAAAAATAAATCACAAATGATTTGATGTGTGCCCTCAAGTGTGAGGGACTTTGATGTTGATTTAGTCCATTGAGGGCACCCTTATTGAAAAAGGGGCCCTTGAAGGGCTCAAATCATTGTGGTGTGTGCAAAGTGTAGAGAAAAGGATAAGTAGAGGAGGGGAATTGAGGGGGGTGTTCTTCTTGTCAAACCCACCTTGTTCCTTCTTTGTCTTCCTTTGACTTTGCTTAATGAATCCTTTTTTTTTCCTTTTCTTGAATTGTTTGAGAGAAGGTTGAGAGTTGAGAGTTGTGAGATGAGTTGAGAGTTGGGTGTTGAGAGTAGAGTGAGAGTTGAGAGTTGAGATGAGTTGTGATTTTTTAGAGTTTTTTGTCAAATTTTCATTAGGGATTGTAAGAGGAGAATGGAGGGATTTTTATAGAAGTTGGGAGGTATTTTAAGGGTATAATAGGGTGAGGGATTAGAATAAGGGGTAATGGCATGGGTTTGAGAGAAGAAGGATATGAGATTTGAGGGAGAAATAAGGGTAGTTTTGTAATGAGAGAAATGGGTTGTGTTTTAACCCAAATGATTTGGATCTTACCCAAATCCATTTGGGTAGAGTGTTTGGTGGGGTGAGATGAGTGATGGTTGATGGGAGGAATGGGGGGTGTAAGGGAGTTGTTTGGAGAATGAGTGTTGAGATGGTTGAAGAGGTAAGGTGTTGGATTTGGGGGATGGGTAGTGTAAGAGGTTGATTGGTTAGATTTTAGAAGAGTTGAAGTGATGATGACATGTGGCAAATGGAGAGATGAAGAGATTGGTTGATTGGTGATGGTGGTTGGATGATTAAAGAGAAGAGTATGGGGGTGATGGTGGGAAGTATGGGTTGATGTGATTTTGTGGGAGTGTTTTAAGGAAAAGTGATGGATGGAGGTGTGGGAGATATGGGTTGTGATGTGGGTGGTTGATGGTGTTAGAGAATGGGAAATAGGTTAGGGTATGTAGGGTATGGGTTGTGATGTTGGTGGTTGATGATAAGAGGATGGGTAATAGGTTAGGTTAGGGTAGGGTTATGGGTTGAGTTGATTTTTGGAGGGAAGTGATGGAAATGGTTGATTAGATGAGGGAGGTGGAAGGAGATGATGACATGTGTCATCTCTTGGTGATTAGTTTGATGTGATGATGATGGGTTGGATTGGGTTTGGGTAGTGAGTTGGGCTTAGGTTATGAGTTGGGTTGGGTTTAGGAAAGTAGTTTGGGTTTTATGTGATGGGCTTAGCTTAGGTTGGGTTTGTGTTGGATTGGATTGTAGAATAGGATGGGCTTAGCTTAGGTTGGGTTTGGGTGTGGGTAATTGGATAGGGGATTGAATAATAATGGTAGTGGACTTGGGCTTAAGAGAAGTGATTGGGCTTGGGTAGAATAGTATTGGGTTGAATTTAAGGATGTAGGAGGGTGGTGAGGTGTGCGGGTCCATAGGCCACGTGAGTGGCCTCGGACATTTATCAGTTGAAAATGGATTGGGTTCTTGTAGGTTTGGGCCTTGGGGCCCATTCCAAATTTTCGATTTTTGGAGGTATTTTGCATCGAGGGCCCGCTCAAATTCGGGTGTCTACACTTCCGATTCCCTCTGTCTTCTAATTCTATTATCTTCTTTCTCATTGCCACGCGTCATCGAATTACGCACACTAAGGATTGCTAAACTTTTTACCCGAGTTAACAAGAACATGTGTTTAAATTCGCTACATATTTGGATAACTTAGAAACGTCATTGCTCTAGGAAAATATGACATCGAGACTTAGAAATAATCACTTTGGGACTAAAAAAAACCTCACGTTAAAATTCGTAAAAATCTACAAAAATTACCAAAATAACAAAAATACCCCTCATGAATTTTGGACCCCCAAAAAGTCTTGAAAGTGCTTTCATTGCCTTTAGAATATGACTTCGAATCTAACGGGACCCAAATGGACTAAAATGGAAAAATTTATAAAAAAATCACAAAATGACCAAAACACCCCTTAATGTCAACTTGTACATAGAAACTTTGACACTTAGGAAAACCGAAATCAAACCATCAACTTGAATATTTTAAACCAATATTCAATCCAAAATTTAATCAACCCATCAATATTTAAATTAAAATCCAAATCAACCAATTGACATTCGAATTAAAATCCAATCGATCAACCAACCAAAAATAAAATCAACCAATTAACATTAAAATTAAAATTTAATCAATCAACCAACCGAAAATAAAATCAACCAATTAACATGCAAACTAAAAATCGATCAACCAATCAAAAAATAAAAAATACAATCGACTAATCAACGTTCAAATTAAAATTCGATCAACCAATTAACATTGAAATTAAAATTCAATCAACCAATTAACATTAAATTTAAAATCCAATTGACCAATCAAATTGAAATTAAAATACAATCAACCAATCGAATTAAAATTTTAATTTAATTAACCAATCAAGATCGAAAAGTAAAAACACAATTAAGCCATCAAATAAAAATTTTATTTTAATCAAACTAAAATTGAGAATTAAAAATTAATTGGCCTAAGACATTAGAAATTTTAATTTAATCCATCAATCAAAATAAAAAATAAAAAATTAATCAATAATGATCTACCAATGTTCCATGGGTTGCGGAGCATGGATCATGGTTCCTTTCCTTCTAAACTCAAATAAAGGGAGATATTCTCTCTTTGGTTGGGTCAAAGAAGAAACAAAGAAAAAAAAGTAAAAAATAAAGAAATAAAAAAATGTAAAAAATAAACAAATAAAAGAAAGAAAGAGAAAGAATAAAAAAATGGAAAGAGTTTGCTATAAAAGGGAGAGAGCTCTTTCTCTCTTGAAAATGAGGAGAAGGCTGATGTTTTCGGCACAAAAATAACAAAAACAAAAAAAGAAAAGACAACAAGAAAGAGGTTTCTTGTTTGACTGAAGAAAGACTTTAAAAGAGGAGCAAAAAAAAATAAAAAATAGCAGCCCCCTTTTTCACTCAATCTCCTTCATATTTCATTAACGTACCTCACATCTTTCTCTCTTTTTCTTCACGTCCCAGCCACCCTCATCTACCTTATCATCTCAGATCTCTCTCTCATACCCTATCACACAACTTTCATCTTGGACAACACAACTTATTCTCAATTTTTATTCTCTTATTTTGAACCATCCACAGTAGCCATCACATTGCCATCTTCTTACCTTCTCCAACGTCTCACGCTGTTGTGAGTTTATTTGAAGGAAGTTACAGTAACCTATGATGGTTATATTTGGTTATACTCAGAGGTGACAATTTCACTTTGGGTCGGGTTCGACATCAAGCAAACTTCGTTGTTCTCATAGGTAAGGTTCTCATCACTAGTTGATCCATGGTTACCGAATGAATGATGTTGAATTTAATGCTATGGTCATGACTTACAAAGGACATATTTTTTATTTCTTATCATGTATTGGGGGCTAACATATTGTTGGAAGTAAAGGGAAGAATCTTTAAATTAGGTTTGGTTCTAATTGCCTAAGCCTAAGTTATCAAGTCCACTCGATAAGGACTATGGGCTCGGTGTGTTGAACAAATAACTCGACCTTTGTGTTTTTTCGTGAGTCGACTTGATGTTCGACTATTAGGACGAAAAACAAATTCATTTTCTTTTCCCTTGCCTCTATAAATATTTTAGGAGGCGATTCGATAATTTTTCATAAGTATGAAATCAATCAAATAATTTTTTTAAAAAGTGGTGGGTCGACTCTGTGAATTTATGTAAGTAAGAGATCGATAAAATTGTTTGATTGAAAAGCCTTGGCCATTGAATTAACTCACTGACTTTGTGCACATAAGGGGGTGCAAAATTGATTTTTTTTTTAAATGAGCATGAGTCAACTCACTATTTTGGGGGATGCATCGAGTGGAACATTGAGATTTCATGTGATAAATGAGTCGACTTGCTGTTTTTTGTATGCATAGAAGTTTTCAAAATTGGTTTTTTTAAATAAAATTGGTGCATGAGTCAACTCACTATTTTTTGTGTGCAAAGAAACTTAAAATCAAACATTTTCAATAAAATGGGTACGTGAGTTGACTCACTGATTTCTATGCATATAAGGAGGTCAAAAGTCACTTTTATTTTTCAAAATGTCACCAATGAGTTGACTCATCGATTTGTGTGCACGTGGTATTAAAATTGATTTCATTTTTTTTCAAAGTGTGACCGAATCAATTCACCATTTTTTGTGCTATGTAAGTCTTATCAATCGTGGGATTCCACTATGCAAAATTCAAAGAATTCACATGGCAAAAATGAAGTTTGGAAAAAATCATAGTTCACTAATTTTGGGGATTTATGTAAGTTTGGATTTTTCATTGATTTGATGACTTTCCTAAAATTATGATTTTTTATTCTTGATAATTAATATTTATAAATTATTAATTTATGAAATCCAATATTCATAATTTTCTATTTTAGAACATCATTCTTATAAATTTCTAATTTGGGACTCGTCAGATTTTGAAATTTCTACTTTGGGAAGTTTATTTTTTCCAACGTGGGAGCTTCTCATATTTTCATAAACTTCCAATTTAGGAAATTTTAAATTTCTAGTTTAGAAACTCCATGAATTACCAAATTAGAAATTTCATATTCACGATTTTTCAATTTAGAAAATTTTCGTAAATTCCTATTTTAATTAATTGAAAAAATATTTGCTATATGGGTTTTAATTGAAGTATTACCACGTGAGCTTTGGAGCATAGGCTGGAATCAAGGCTTTTTCTAATATTCGATAAATGTTGTGATATTTGGGAAAATAGTGGCCGTAAGATTCGTTTAGCACATTCGATATAATTTGATGATGATGGGATCCTAACTTGACTTTAGTCTTTACCTGTTGACCGTATGATAGTTTGGATCGTAGTAAAGACCGATCATTTTGATTGGGCAGGTTCGGTGCCTAATACTTTTCGAAATCCGTAATCTGACCCCTTACTTATTTATCTTACTCGTGGACCGACCTGATACATTTTGGAATTATCTATGGTTCTTAGACCTAAACTAGGTGGCGCCTCCCTATTTCCTAAAAATCTCCAATTTATCAATCGGACCCCTATTCACTATTTAGCAAAGAACGGGTTGAGACGATTTCAGGTGATAGCAAAGAAACATACCCCTTCTTTCGGTTTGGGATTCAAACCTATAAAAATGAATATATTGGATATGAACGACAAAAAGAGAGAGCTTCGGCTAACAAGAAAGTAAAATTGTGAACCAAAAGTTTAGAATTTGGGCAAAGTTCCTCACATCAACATCAACTTTCCAAAATCACAAATCAGACCCAATAGCCTATTAGAACAATCGCCGCAAAGCCAGCCAGAAAGCCATGAACTATAAGTCTCAAATCCAAGCGCATTCAAGAAGACTTAGTTGTTGAGTCCCAACCCTCCCTCTTGGAAGGCATTGACGTCTTATTCAATGGGGATTCCAACGAAAGTCTACTAGAGATAACAAGAGAGCCTGCAAAAGCGAAAATCATTGTGAGTAATGAGAAATAATCACCTTTCCCCATTAGTATCGATTAGGCATCAGTCATCATCCTACCAAGCTTGGGAGGGACCATACCCAACTCTAAAAACAATTAGCTGGAGATTATGGTCATCTTCGAACCACCAAGAGAACTACCATTTCACCTCATCCGCCCTATCAGATAAGAGGAAGTCTTGCACAGTTGGGAAGAATTCCTTATAACCCGAGAATCATAATGAGCCCTCGTTATCGAGAAAGGATTTTTTGAGGGCTCCATATCTTTACTAATGAATTTGCATGATTGTTCTTCTTATTTTAGATATCCAAAAAGCAATAAAATAAATAAATATTCTTCACAAATAAATAAAAAATTAAAAACATCTCAAAAAAAATCTTTCCAAATTGCAAAAAAATAGATATTTTCTAAAAATCAAAAATAGAGTTTTTAAGGAATTTGTCTCGATCAAATGAGTACCCAAATAGAACGGAGTTTGAATGGGACGAGTATGATTTTGATCTTGAACTAGACTTTGACCTCATAAGGATCAAAAAAGAATCTAAGGATGAAGTAGAGTACCCACCTAAAGAAATCAAAGACTTGGTAGAATTCCACGAGAAAGGTGTTTAGCAAAACATTGATGATGTAGATTCAATCAATCTTGGTACTGAAGAGGACCTACGAATCGTCAAGATCGGAGCCTTATTAACACAACAACAAATGGAAGAAATGATCAAAATCTTATATAATTATTAGGACGTCTTTGCATGGTCATTCAGAGACATGTCTGGGTTAGATAAAGATTTTGTCATCCACAAACTACCAATCGCTCTTGAAAACAAGCCAATCAAACAAAAATTGAGAAGACTAAAGTTAGAATGGACCCTCAAGTTCAAGGATGAGGTCATGAAGCAGTTCCAAGTAGGATTCCTTGCAATTTCTACGTACCCCAAGTGGTTAGCAAACATCATCCTAGTACCTAAGAAATACGGGAAGGTATGCATGTGTGTTCACTACCAAGACTTGAACAAAACTAGTCCTAAGGAAGATTTTTCGTTACCATACATCGACACTTTAGTTGACAGTACAGTAAGGCATGGCATGTTCTAATTTATGAATGGTTTCTCAGGCTATAGCCAGATAAAAATGGTAGAAGGAAATTAAGAAAAGACGGCCTTCATCATACCTTAGGGCACTTTCCACTATAAAGTCATGCCATTCGAATTAAAGAACGTAGGGGCAACTTATCAACGTGCGGTGACCACATTATTCCATGACATGATCCATAAGAAAATGAAAGTTTACGTAGACAACATGATCGCTACGTCTAGTATAGAAGAAGACCATTTCATAAATCTCAAGAAATTGTTCGACAGGCTAAGAAAATACAGCCTAAAACTCAACCCAACAAAATGTGTATTCCAGGCAACATCGGGCAAACTACTAGGGTTCATCGTCAACAAGAGAGGCATCAAGATAAATCCAGCAAATATCAAATATATCTTCGAAATGAAGGTGCTTATTTCAGAGGAGGATATTAAAGCTTTTCTAGGAAGAATATAGTACATCAGTCGATTCATTGCTCAACTCACACCTATTTACAAGCCAATCTTCAAGCTACTCAGAAAGGACATGCCAAAAAAGTGGAACAAGGACTGTTAGGAAGCATTCGACAATATGAAGCAATATCTGCTCAACCTACCTGTCTTGGTCCCTTCCATGCTAGGGCAACCTCTGTTGATGTACATCTCAGTAGAAGAGACATCAGTGGGGTGTGTATTAGGGCAACACGATAAATAAGGGCGAAAGGAACAAGCTATCTACTATCTCAGCAAGAAATTTATCGAGTACAAAAATAAATTTTTAATACTTGAAAAGACGTGTTGTGCATTAGTATGGGCATCCCAACGACTATTTTTTACTATTTGCTCAGTTACTCGACCATGCCCATTGCCAGGATAGACCCCCTGAAGTACCTTTTCGAGAAACCAACACTAATAGGTTGTACGCAAAATGGCAATTATTATTATCAAAGTTTGACATCACCTACGTTACTCAAAAAACCATCAAGGGACAAGCCATCACTGACCATTTAGTCGAGCACCCGTTGCCTGACTGCGAGCAATTGAAGACGAACTTTCCCGATGAGTCTATACTACTCACTGAGGTTGAGGACAAAAATGAAAAACCAAGTTGCAAAATATATTTCGACGGAGCAGCAAACCAGCATGGGAATAGAATAGGGGCAATCTTGATCAAGCCAGATAGGTCCCATATACCAATCGCTATCAGGTTGAAGTTCTAATGTTCTAATAATGAGGTAGAATACGAAGCATGCATAGTAAGACTGAAAGCAGCATTGGATCTCGAGGTGGATGAAATCGACGTATTCAAATATTCAAGCCAGGTAATCTATTAGACAATTGGAGAATGGAAGACCTGAGAGTAGAGATTGATCCCTTACCATGAGTATCTCGAAAAATTAAGCTCAAGCTTCAACAGGATTTCATTCACATATATGCCGAAAGCTAAAAATCAATTCGCAGATCTACTAGTTACACTCGCTTCCATGATCAACATTTCAGAAGACTTAGTCATCAATCCAATTGAGATTGGAAGTCAAGATAAATTGGCCTATTGTCTACCCGTCGAATTAGAAGAGCCCGAAAAAAGCCACGGTACTCAGACATTAAGGCATACCTAGAAGATCGTACCCTCCCATCAAATGCAATGCCAAATGATTGAAGGACCATTAAAAAATTAGCAGGCCAATTCTTCTTAAGCAATGGTATTTTGTATAAGAAATCACATCACGAAATCCTACTATGATGCGTAACAGAAGTAGAAACGAGACGATTGATTGAGACTATGCATGGTGGAGTTTACAAACCCCACATGACTGGCCATATGCTAGCAAAGAAGATTATGAGGATGAGATATTACTGGACAACAGTGGAAAGTGATTGTTATAAACATGTTCGAAAATACCATCTATGTTAGATTTATGCAAACAAGATCAATGGTCCACCTTCACAACTACATAACATGACCACCTCTTATGCCATCTCGCTTTGGGGAATGGACGTCATCAGACAGATCTCGCTGAAAGCCTCAAACAGGCACTGCTTCATCCTAGTTGCTATCAATTACTTCATTAACTGAATGGAAGCGGTATCCTACGCTAATGTCACGAAAAGCAATGTCCTAAAGTTTGTCAAAAATAACATCATCTGTTGACATGGGCTTCTTAGCAGAATAGTAACTGACAATGCCAAAAACTTCAAAATCAAGGACATGATAAAAATGTGTGAAAACTTCCAAATCACCCATCACAACTCGGTACCCTATAGACCCAAGATGAACAAAGTCGTTGAGGCAGCCAATAAGAACATCAAGAGGATTATCAAGAAGATGGCAGTTACGTACAAAGATTGGCACGATATGTTGCATTTCGCACTTCACGTCTATCGAACCTCGTTCAGGACTTCGACTAGGACAACGCCTTATTCATTAGTATATAAAATGGATTCAGTCTTGCCTGTAGAAGTCAAAATCCCCTCCCTCCGAATTTTGAAAGAAGTAAAGTTAGATTAGACGAATGGGTTCAAGCTCGATTTGACCAGTTAAATTTGATTGAAAAAAGTACTTTACAGTCATTTGCCATAGACAAATCTATTAACAATGAATAGCTCGTGCCTATAATAAAAAAAGTCAAACTTAGAGATTTCTTGCCCGGAGACCTTGTCTTGAAGAAGATCCTACTAATCCCAGAAGATGCTAAAGGAAAATTTCGACCAAACTACGAGAGACCCTTTTATCGTACAAAAGGTGATAATGGGTGGAGCTTTGATCCTCACAGAGATAGAGAGAAAAGTCTTCCATCAACCGATCAATATTGACACTGTCAAGAAATACTATGCTTGAGACATGACTCTAAGATGATGAAATGCCATCTTTGCTACCTTAAAGATAACTATCCAACCCTAGTTATCCCTTTTGAGTCATCACGTTCATTTCTTAAAATAAAATTAGGGCTAGTCAACATTACAAAATAATTAAAAAAAGAACAGTAAAAGATGAGAATCACCAAATAATCGACTTACTCTTAACCCGCATGAGGATAAACTATGAATGGTTAAAAATATAAAAAAAAATCAAAAAATCTAAAACTCGAACACTTGATCTTGAGCTTGATCCAAATCTCCAGCCTAAACAAGTTCAAAAGATCTTAGGATGAGTCATAGATCATCTTTTCGAAATAAAAATAAACAAGACCTCATACCTATCCCATAAATCAAGACCCTAACATCTTTTTATCCTTCCACTACTATTAGCCTAAGCCAACATTTTGTCCTACTAAAATTCCTTACGGATCAGGGAATAGTTTAAGGTACCATCATGACAATGACAGTATGGCACAAAGACATCATCAATGTTGTAGCTCAATCCGGACATCAAGTCTTATTAATCGTTAGAAGATTCGAAAGGGGAATCTAGATTGAATATTTTTTTTAAAATGTATTTTGTAGCGTAGAGTAGTCAATCTTGCGGCTCAACTTTAGTTAATGAACCACAAGAAGTCGTCAAAAAACTCGAGAGGAGAATTTAGATCAATCATTCAAGAAAGAGCGCCACTACAAGAGTTGAATTACCGATCTCGCAACTCAATTTGAGTCACCCAGTCACAAAGACATAGAGACACCAAGCAAGAATCGTTACGTAAAATTCCAAAGAAAATACAAGCATAGTCTGAAAGGGTATAGTGAAAACCTAAAAGGACGCTATGAGTAAAAGAATCAGACTATGGCAAGATCAAAACCACTAGCACGATGAAAACTCGAAATGGCATCGATGTACAAAACTTTGAAAATTGGGTCTGGTGAAAACCATAACTGACACTAGGGGCAATAAAGGAAAAATAATAACAACAAAAAAATATATATAAAAAAAACAAAAACTCCTCGTCCGCAAGAGTATAAACTGTGAACGGTAAAATCTTTTCAAAAATCCTGAGACCTGAACAGATAATAGTCTTTCAATACCAAGGCACTAGGGATGACTTTAAAAGAACTAAAAGAGCAATTGACGCTTGTATCCCATATGGTTGGCAAAAACACCGAAATCGTCACAACCAAAAATTCTGTAAACTTTGAATTTATCGTATTCATTTGATAAAGATATTTCATAAAATTTTAAAAAAAACTACCATTTTGGCCAATGACGATAAATCTACGACTTATTAACCAAAACTTCGTATTTTCAAGAATAATAGATGTACCTGAGGTTGAGTAAGTATAAAACATATTTTTTTTTGCATTAAATCTTTTTATGTTTTGTATACATTCAAGTAATAACAAGAAAATACAAAAAAAATAGGAATACAACACACAGTCTGTTAAAAATCATTGTAAGAAAGGAAAAAGGAGTCAAAGTGCTCCTCCAAAGTATGGATCCGGGCAACTTGGCTAATCATCACTCTTTCAGCATTTGACGCATCACGACTTACCAAATATGCTACAAAATCATCAAAATGAGGACTCTAGACAAGCCTATCTCTCAACTCAACAACTTCATCGCTATCATTGGATCTTAAAAGTGCAAGCTCGGATGTCAATCGAGCAATCTCTTTCTGCATATTCTTTTTATATTTGAGCCAAACAGCCTGAATTCGACGATAATCAGCTTGGGTCTCCTCCATTCAATCTTGATAATCGAAAAAGAATAAAACATTGAGATGGGCTCGAGGTATTACCAGTACTGATTGCCTCCCTGAGATGAGATCACGAATCTAATGCAAATACGACTGGAATAGGTATGCTGCAAAGATGGTCGACTCAAAACCCCAACTCAACTATATTCTTTCACGAGTCGACTTAGAAATGCAGAGGTTAAAGGACCAACCAACTCACTAAAATTCTCAAGAATGAGCACACACTAATCATAGTCAAATTGCTAAATAACCCAAAGTGGTACATAGTGAGTCACCCCATGAAGACCAATCAAGACAAGGAAACGAACCCCATCAAATGCAATCACGAAAGACCCCCGAGGTTGGAATGCACCAACCCATCTCACTGCCTCATCATCAAGGTTGCAAACAAAGACGTACCATCCCTTTTTACCGCAAGAGATCAAGGGGGCAACTAGTCTCGACGTCATAAGCACGAGGTCGACATTGACCCAGAACGGACGATTAATGGCTTTAGTCGAATCCAAATGATCCATGAACCAAAGCTAAAAAAAAAGAAGTCTTCTAATCGCTTGAAAACTAGTAAATTTAAATTATAAATTTAAGCTGAGTTTGGAATTTACTTACAGGAGTGGAGTGCATCCTCGTAAAATCTGATCATGATCGGACGAACGAGCTATGAGAGATTGGAACATCTCACTCAAAAGCATGGGGGCCAACCAACATCCCTCATGGACTTGTTGTATCACGTGAATGAAAGAGAGGTCCATGAGGTTTTCGCTACCCGAAAATAAGAGTTGACTCACCACCATCAAAATGGGGTATTAAAATGAACCAACGGCCTCGAGGGATCAATAAGACACTCAATCAAGAAAGATCTAGACATTGTATTCAAAATCGATATGTTCTTCAAAAACTTACAATTATCCCCAAGAAGTTGGAAGCCTCGTCTCAATAACCATCGTGCAAAGGCGGAACAACAACCACACCCAACATCTAGAGGCGTAGTAACATTTCAAGCTCCTTAATGATGGGAGTCATCTCGTGTTTCCCAAAATGGAAAAAGTTGAGTTCGAGAACCCAATACCCTAACATAGCCTCAATCAAGCTCCATTGTAATGGAACCTTAGGCAAAAAGAGGGTGAACCCCAACTTGTTCAAACCCCACTAAACCTGCTCATTATTATCCATACCCTCTATCCAACTATGCAAGAAGGGATCAACAATGCCATACCTTTTCAAGTTAGGAAGAGTGGGAAGCACCTCCATGGAGCTTGAGAAGAAGCCTTGGGGAAGAAAGAAAGTAAAAGTCTACACAAAATATGGAAAAGGAGTAAAAATCATTAAAGTGGAGTATTAGAGCAAAACTAATGTTGAAATAGGCTTTGAAGGAAAACGAGTCATACTGATCTGTGGTCCAAACACAGACAAAATCAAAATTGACCTATATGTGCTCAAAGCACGGATGAAATCAAAGTTGACTTATTTGTGCTTTAAGAACGGACGAAATCCCAATTGACTTTTCCGTGTTGGGAGCACAAATAGAAGTTCAACAAGGCTGTCCGTGTTTGAAGCACGAACCAAAACATTTTAAAACCTTGGGAGCCTGAATTATCTGACTCCCTTTGAATCCAAAGCACTGCAACAATCGTCTCACATCCTGAGTTCTCGAAATCACATGGAAAATAACCAGGGCTATCTCATACTTGATAAATTCAAAAAAAACATTTAAGAGTCCTCGAAATGTGATAATTATACCGGGAGTGCGAAACTGGATTTTTTGAATACCACTATGATCATGTTGCTCGAATTTAGGCTTTTCAAATCCCGGACACTCACATTGCACTACACTAAGTCTATTGGACCCATAATCCCTACCCATACAAGTTACTCACCATCGGGCCCTTGGGCCCCCAAATGATTCACAGCACGCAAGAGTACTCTCAAGGGGTCCTTCAGACCCTAATCGCCCCTTCTACCCATCTGCAGGTACAAGAATACTCGTCGGGCCTATGAAGTCCCTCATGGTCGATATCACTCTATGGAAGCCTGTTGAGACTTAAATCATTCACATACATAATCATAATAATACAATAACACTAAGAAACGATAAGAAGGATATGCATATATATATATATATACAAAATTTTGAAATGTTTACATAATATGTCTAAAGCCAATACAAGGGGTCTAATAAATGTTTTACAAGGTACATCAAAAAATCAAATTGATGGGGGTTTAATATCATCCCAGGCACTCTAAGTCTCCACGATCACTTCAGAAGAAGATCAAGCTACTGCGCTAGAGTCAGACACCTTGGAAGAAAGTAGACCATGCATCCGCAGTCGTCCCTCGGAATCTATGAGGAAAAGCTTAGCATCCTGGGCAGCATCCTACTTTGTAGTCCCCACAAGATCAACACCCGAGATAGAGGTTCCGATAGTGGAAAAGACTTGAAAGGAAAAAAAAACATAACAAGTTGAGCACAGGCAAATATATATGCAATTTATGGAAATAAACAACAAAAATGCATGTTCTTACCCGAGGAGGCGTTGAAAGACGAGTAGAGGTGCTCGTTCCATTCCGACGTCGATGATAGTCCTAAAAAGATCACGAGAGAACCAATCAAAATAGAAGAAAAATAAGCTACAATATACACAAGAATGAGAAAGAAAACAACATACCATCTCAGCCTGAAAACGAGACTCCCCCATGGCCATCTCCAACTCCACCTCCTGGATATGGGCTGCCTGCGCCTTGATGTAAGCAACCTGCTTCTCTATACAGGCCGCCTACTCCTCCACCCCGACCCGAGAAGCCTTCTAATGATTCTCCATCTCTATAACCCTCGCCGCTTGTGCCTCAATAACGTCGTAATCCTCTCGAAAGCGACGAAGATCATTGGCCTGAAATAAAAAATACAAACCCAATGAGAATGATAATAGCTAGAAAATCCTAAAGAAAAGTGACAAGACAAAATTCATACAGTGACAACATGCTCCTGGATCAAGACCCTCCAATCTCGGTGATCCCGACCCAGGCAATGACACCAAGCATAATGCATCCAATGGACGTCTCTCTGAACCAGGCCTGAAAGTCACCACCCCTCACCAAGCCAACAACATCTACACCCCTCACTTGGGCTAGATACTCATCCACCATCATAGTCCCAGAGATTGGCTTAGGTGGAGCGATAGGGATATAGAGGCTCCCATCGTGCTAGAAAAATAAATGTTCCCCTAGGTAGAATTTGTAACGCTTCTTTCCAATGAAGTAGGGGTAGCACTATCATCAGGTGTTACGTCGATAGGCGTTCATCACTTCATGCTTCCTGCTAACTGTGCAAGGAAGATCTCGAAGTGTGATGGAGAATATTTGTAAAAGAAAAATCAGACAACTAGCACAAATAACTTGTAGCTAAAACATGGAAAAAGGGTTAGAGCACTCACGTCTCAAAGACGACACCTGCTAATGTGGGCCTAGGTACTCGAGGGTTGCTCCTGATTGGCCTAGCATCCCAAGTAGCCTAGAAAGCACCCAAAGGAGTCGTGTAGGAAGGTAAAATTGGAAGTAGAAATATAATAAAAAATTTTTGAAAATGGGGTAAAGTGTTAAACAAGGAATGCAGTTGAAGTCTATTTACCTCAATAAACTGGCAGAAGAAATGGGTGGAGATCCTAGCTCCACAGGGCACAGTAATCCCTTCTAACACTCGATCCATGCCCACGAGGATAGTGTCGTAGATCAAGCTCCCCCAATCAAAGTCTCCAATATGGTCAAAGTCATGCATCATCGAAAGGAAGGTAGGAGAGACTAAAAAATCATCCTCAAGGAAGAAGCAACTACCAAGGAGGAGAAGAAAGTAGATGCATAAAACAATGTCGAAATCTTTATCACCAAAACGGGTTGCTCTTTCTTTTTCTATAAGTATGAGGAGCCTTGTCCTCTCCCTTAATCAACAGCAACCCCATTAAGACCTTAGTGCTAAAACGTCCCATCTTCCCTATCATAGAGGCAAAAACTCTAGCAATTCCCAACAACTTTCCCACATCCTGTACTGTTACCATAGACAAAGGCAAGGGCTCTCTATCCATAGATACTAGTAATCGCCACAAAATCAGAAGACTTGATGCCTATCTCCACCCTTGGAATATGGAAAGTGTGTGTCGCCAAGAACCATCACTCGATCATGGCCAATAATAATGGATGATCGGCCTTGAGAGTAGGAATATGTAGGAAGGCACCGAACTATGTCCGAATGTCGTCAAAAAATAAAATAGTCGTGGACAAGAATGCGCTCTATCGACCCTTAAAGCTAGCCGAAGGATAGGGGGTAGGGATGTCCCAATGCACCAACATCGATATGTGCCTACCCAATCCACGTAGAAGAGAGGTATCGGGGACCCTCTCACTTCATTCCTCAAGAATCTCGACCCTAGGAGCCTCCCGATCAACTCTGCCTAAGCCAATGGCCCTATCTGCTTGGCCCTTACCACCATTGCTGCCTAGCTTACTACCAACACGGCCACTACCACTGCCTATACAGGTCCTCAACTGGACTACTTCGGGGGGCACTCACCTCGTCAACCCAACTACCAAAAGAAGAACCAGCCTTTGAAGAAGAATCGAGCCTCCACAAAGGTCGACCTGGCCTATCCAACTCGATCGCCACGCTAAACCCCAAAGAAAAATGAGTCTTGGTCATGGGTATGGCCTCCTCCTCTTCGTCAGAAGAATGTCGTGCCACTCTAGTTTTCCTCTTTCTACCCATCTGCAAGCAACCAGTTTGTTGAATTAACAGTGAAAAACCTCTTGATTGTTTATTTCAATGTAACCTAACAAAAACCAACCATCCTTATCCACCTACCCAAACCTACCCGTTTCGAACCATGCTTAAGCTAGCCAAGCGGACCTATAGTCCAAACCCAAGAAAACCAAACCACTCAACCTGATTACAAACCCATTTACCCACCCACTCAACCTACTTATCCAAAAGTCAAAACAACATCAATTTGTCTACCTAAACCTACCCATTTGGTCAAATCCCAAACCCCTCAACCATCCTAACTCACCAAAATCCTCAAACCTCATCAGTCAATCATTTGCCCCTTTACTAACCTAAAAATCGTTCAAACCCTCATCCTAATCAACACGATTCCCCTCCCTAATCAAACCCCTCTACAACTCAATGCCCATCACACCACACATACCCATGAGCCTTAATGTAAGCATAAGAAACAAGAAGAAAGTTTGAAGCACTAAAGCACGGTAGAAGCATAATAAGGTACAAAAGCAAGCATCGAACGAAAAAGTATAAAAGGCACCCACAATGCTCGGTAAGTCAAGACAATGACCACCTCAACCAAACTAAAACCAGTTCCTGAATCCTAAAACACCATTTGAAATAAACCCAAACCCCAAAAATCCTACCCCTCAATCCACATCATTCGCCACCTACAAAAATCCTCCCTCAAAATCTCACCTATCCATTAATTCAAATGCCTTCGCTAATGTCTTCACCAATAGCATCACCCCAACCAATCATCCATCACAACCTGTAGACACCTCATTTTCATATTTGCCTAATTAATCAACTCGTCAACCCGATCGCAACGGTTCCCTATGATGGATGTTTATTCCAATGCTTTATTTGTTACTAGATATGTTTCAAAAATTCGGATGAGGTATCTCGAACTGACAAAACTATAGAAACCACACTACGCTAGGAAAATATAATCCCAAAAGCTTAGAAATCATCATTTTTCAGATAAAAAGAAATTTCACGATAAAAATCACTAAAAATGACTAAATTACCAAAATACCCCTAATCTCAAAACATCCCTAGATCTTACGTTACGTTTAGGAAAACCCATTCAAACACATAAAACAACAATTCAAAACCAAATAAACCATTTTGCCAATTTCATATAATTTGACAAAATTACGAAAATGCCCTCATAAAGTTCACGATCATTTCGTACAAAATTTTTCATAAATGACACAAACCAATATTCCCATTGAATTCCTTACGAAAAACCGATTCCAAAACATCCTGGAACATTGAAAAATGACTTAAAACACAAAAAGTCTTCTCCGAGGGTAAAATGGTGATTTTATAATTTTAATAATTAAAAATTCTGAAATTAATAAATAAAACATTAAATAATGTAAAGTGAAATATTAATAAAATTAATTTAAAAATTTGAACCGAAAAATCGATCAATCAGGCAGAATTGTTGATGGTTGCCAAGATATGTATTCAAGGACCCCTCCATCTGGGGGCCCAAAAAATTAAAGATATAATAAAAGAGGGTTCTCCAAAAATTAAAGTCAATCCTAAAGTCAATCAAGTAAGACTAAAGTCAAGATCTTAAAGTCAATCAAGAAAGACTAAAGTCATGATATTAAAAGTCAACTAAGAAAGACTAAAGTCAAAGTATTAAAGTCAATCTTATAAGATTAAAGTCAAAACCCTAATCTAAACTAATAAAGTCAATCTCATAAGACTAAAGTCAAAACCCTAATTAAACTCCTAATCAAGTCAATCTCATAAAACTAAAGTCAAAACCCTAATAAGACTAAGTCAATCTCATAAGACTAAAGTCAAAACCTTATAGGCCTAAAATGAACGGAGCAGTTGAAGCTGCCAACAAGAATATCAAAAGAATCATCGAGAAAATGGCAGTCACTTACAAGGATAGGCACGACATGTTGCCTTTCGCCCTTCATGCTTACCGGACTTCATTTCGAACCTCAACTGGGGCAATTCCGTATTCATTGGTATATGGAATGGAAGCAGTCTTACCCGTCGAAGTTGAGATTCCCTCCCTCCGGATCTTAAAAGAAGCAGAGTTGGATTAAACAGAATGGGTTCAAGCTCGGTTTGATCAATTAAATCTGATTGAATAGAAGTGCCTTGCAGCCATTTTCCATGGACAGATCTATCAGAGACGAATCGCACGGGCTTACAACAAGAAAGTCAAACCCCGAAATTTCTCACCAGGAGACCTTGTCTTGAAAAAGATTTTACCGATACAAGAAGATGCTAGGGGAAAGTTCAGACCAAACTACGAGGGACCATTCATTGTGCAGAAGGTGATGACGGGAGGAGCTTTGATCCTTACAGAGATGGATGGACAAGTCTTCCCTCAACCGATCAATGCTGACACCGTTAAGAAGTACTACGCCTAAGACCTGATCCTGAGATGAAGAAAGGCCATCTTTGCTATCTTGAAAACAACTATTTAACCCTAGTCAACCCCTTTGAGCCATCACGTTCATTTCTTAACCTAAGATTGGGGCAAGTCAATGCTTAAAAAAAAAAAAAAGGAAAATCAGAAAGTCAAAGCATCAAGTTACTCTTGGCCCGCATGAGGATAAACTGTGAACGGCTAAAATATAAAAAAATCAAAAAATTCAAAAAAATCGGACACTTGATCTGAGCTCGACCCAAATCTCCAGCCTAAATAAGTTCGAGAGACGCTGGGAGGAGACATAGATCACCTTTTCGAAACAAAAACAGACGAACCCCATGTCTAGCCCACTTTAGATGAACTAAGACCCAGACCTTAACCTATTTTGTACCTTTCCACTACACTTAGCTTCAGCCAACACTTCGTCCCACCAAAAGTCCTTTCGGATCGGGGAATGTTCTAAGGCATCATAACGATGGTGGCAGCATCAATGATCGTGCGACTTGGTCCGGACCCCAAAGTCTTGTTAGTCGATTCGAGAGGGGAGTCTAGGTCCGATATTCAAAAAAAAAATAGAGTACTCGAAGTGTAGAGTAATCGATCTCGCAGCTCAACTTGAGTTGCCGAGCCACGAACAGTCGTCAGCAAACTCGAGAGGGGAATCTAGATCTGTTACTCAAGAAAGAGTGCCACTACAAGAGTAGAGTCGTCGATCTCGCAGCTCAACTTGAGTCACCAAGCCACAAAGACACAGAGGCTCCAAACAAGATAATGGAGATCGAGTTGCTGTTTCCAAGTCTTCTCAAGAACCATTGCAAGGAATTGGCGGTCCGATGACTAGGGCAATGACAAAACGGATGGAAGAGGCATTGCAAGGCTTGATTGTGGAAGTTCAATACAAAGAGGCCATTCTAGAAGATTCTAAGGCTAACTTCGGAGATATCAAAGTTTCATCAAGGATGGTCAACTATCTTTTTATGCAAAAGGTCAATTTGGAAGATCAATTTGAATACAAGGGTTAATTGGGAATTTGTATGTTCTAATTGTCCTTAGTTTGAATTCTTTATTTCCTAAGGACTAATTAGATTTTCTTTATTTTTCAAGGACTAATTGATCTAATTTGTCCATAAAAGGGCACCTCATTTTGTAATTGGGACACAATTGATAATTTACATCTTATGAGATTTTGAAGTTTATTCAAAGAAACTTTAGTTTTGTTTCATGTTTTCTTTATGGGTTCTTTATGAGTTCTTTATGAGTTTTCATTCGAGTTCTTGAAGAAAAGACATGACTCTTCGACTTATCAAGGAAGTGATCAATCCTTGTGGTGTCATTAGATTGAGGTTTCAAGGACTTAGTTTCCTTGGGGTTTTAGTCCGATCAACATTTTGAATTTGTTTTAAAACAATCTAGAACGTTCGAAGCCTTCGAATAAAAGGGTTCTTAGAAGAGATCATCAAGAGAAGGTCTTAATCCAAGAAGGTTCACATCATTTGGTATCAGAGCATCAAGATTGCTGGAAAATACATCAAGATTGAAGTAATCCTTCGAAGATTTGGTTCGGGTGACATTCGAATTGGAGATCAAACTTGGTATATCTTGCTTCCCAACAAAATTCATAGCAATTCAAAGCCAATGATGGCTAGAAACCAGGTTTTTTTTTTTTTTTTTTTTAAAACATCTTGATCCGTTCTTGTTGGAAACCATGAACATTCATTGAATTTCGTAGTTGTTCTTACATAGTTTGTTGTAAATTTTGCATTTTTTTCTTTGCAGTATTTTTCTTTGTGAGTTCTGAAATTTTTTCTTGCTGAAATTATAAATTGTGATCGATCATCAACAATCAATCGAAGATATATAATCTACATGATCATCTATGTTTCTAAAAGAATTCAAATTTTAATTTCGTGTGCAAGTTGAATTTTAATTTCGTGTGCAAATTGGATTGTTCTTGCTGAAAAAAAAAAAAATCTTTCATTCTTGTCTTTAATGTTCTTTCGTTGAACAACAAATAGTTAATGTTCTTCATGCTGATTGGTATTTGCTATTGATGTTGTTTCTATCCACGCCAATCGCAGAAACCACAGCAGCCTTGCTGAATCTTGTTTGAAATTTGTTTGAACGTTGTTGATAACCATCTGCTCTCATTTGTTGTTGTTCTTTAATGGTCTTACGACAAAACACCTCCAACGAACAACTACTGTTGCTGTTCTTTAAGATCTTCATAGTTTTACAACATTATCTTGCTGAAATTACAGCAAGTGTGTTACAGCCATTCCGCCATTAAAGAAGAACCAAGAATCATTAATGTTGCTGTAACTAACTCTTACAAACCAAAAAAAAAAACGATGTGTTGGAATTCAGCAACACATTACATGATATAAATCATAAGTCTGTTCTTGCTGAATTCATCGTCAACCTTGACCATTTGCTGAATTCATCGTCAACCTTGACCATTTGCTGAATTCATCGTCAACCTTGACCATTTGCTGAATTCATCGTCAACCTTGACCATTACAGAACGTTCTTTAATTTGGGTGATAGATCTGTTCTTGCTGAATTCATCGTCATAAATCTGTTCTTACTGAATTCATCGTCATAAATCTGTTCTTGTTGAATTCATCGTCAACTTTGACCATTACAGAACGTTCTTTCAAAGAATTGATCTCTTACATGTTCACGAACAAGCATTTATTACTGTTCCTTAATGTTCTTTAATGTTCTTTAGCTGCATTTTTGATTTCATCGAATTTTGACGATTGATGTAGGAAATAACCTGCTGGAATTTTGATGTTTAGGCAGTAACTTGTTGTTGCTGTATGTGTTGTTCATCAGACTTTTATGATTAAAAAAAAAAAAAAAAACACCAAAGAACGTGGTAGTTGATTGGATCACGGATTCCATCGTCAAGTTACTGTTTTGAGGACTGTCATTGTTAGTTTTTGAGCTTATTATTTGCTGTTGATTCAGATTTAAAAAAAAAAAAAAAGGAAATGGCTATTCGCTGTTTGTAGTTGCAGAAAATTGATAAATTGGAGCTGTTAACTTCAAACGGCCATAACTTTTGATCCGGATATCGGAACGACTATTAGTGCATATCAAATCGAAGCTCTTTTCGAGATCTATAAGTTGAACAGGCATAGCCTCGTTCCACACCGTTTCGACCTTCAATTCCATCATTTTCATCACTTTCCGGGACTTACAAGATTGTTGCATATTTTTTTTTTTCGTTTATTTTAACTTACAGGGTTTCAACCATGAGTAAGGAAGGGGGAGAACCACATGAGACCGACTTAAAATTATTCATCAAGGCCGTTCATGATCAATTTAAATTGTTGAATTCAAGGTTGGACAATATGGAATCCTCTAATGAATCTAAACCATATCGAAGACATGAGTTCGACGGAGAAGACGATATTCATTCCGAAGCGGAGAGAGTACATTATCGACGGGATAAGAAAGTAGATTTCAAAGAAGATAATAATTTGGGTAGCATAAAGATGACGATTCCGACCTTTCACGGAAAGAATGATCCTGAATTATATTTGGAGTGGGAAAGAAAAGTTGAACACGTTTTTGATTGTCATAATTATTCCGAGGATAAAAAAATAAAGCTAGCCGCAGTGGAATTTACAAACTATGCCAGTATATGGTGGGATCAATTGGTGATCAATAGGCGTAGAAATGGTGAGAGACCTATTCGATCATGGGATGAGATGAAGTCAGTGATGCGTAAAAGATTTATTCCTAGCCATTACTATCGAGATTTGTATATTAAATTGCAAGGGTTGGTTCAAGGTTCCATGAGTGTAGAGGATTATTATAAAGAAATGGAGATTGCCATGATTAGAGCAAGCATAGAGGAAGATAGAGAAGCAACCATGGCTAGATTCATTGCCGGATTGAACAAAGAGATTGCTGATGTGGTTGAGTTGCACCATTATGTGGAGATGGAAGAGTTACTGCACAAAGCCATTAAAGTGGAAAAGCAAATCAAGTCTAGAAGGTTCAGATCTGGATCATCTTCTAATAATCCGTGGAGACCAAATTGGAAGGACAACAAAATTCCTTTCAAACCAAAAGAAGACACAAAGTCAAAGCCTTTGGTTTCTATTCCTAAAGATAGACCTGAAACAAAACCTCTTATTAAGTCACGTCAGATTAAGTGTTTTAGGTGCCAAGGGTTTGGACATATTGCTTCTGAATGCCCAAACAAAAGGGTTATGGTTGTATTGGCAAACGGAGACATTGAAAGTGCTAGTTCAAGTGACAACGAGATGCCTCCATTAGAGGATTGTTCTGATGTTGAAGTAGAAGAGCCTGTGCATGGTGATTTACTTGTCACCAGGAGAGCTTTGAGTATACAGCCTAAGGATGAAGGAGATGAGGAGCAACGTGAGCATATTTTTCACACACGATGCCACGTGAAGGATAAAGTCTGTACATTGATTATTGATAGTGGGAGTTGTACCAATGTTGCTAGTACCTTGTTGGTAGAGAAGTTGAATTTGAAATGGCAGAAACATCCTAAACCGTATAAGCTTCAATGGTTGAATGATTGTGGAGAAGTGAAGGTCAACAAGCAAGTTCGGGTTCCTTTCTCAATAGGCAAGTATGTGGATGAGGTTATTTGTGATGTGGCACCGATGCATGCCGGTCATATATTACTCGGTCGACCGTGGCAATTTGATAGGAGAGTGTTGCATGATGGGTATAAAAATCGTTATTCTTTTGTAATGAACAATCGAAAAATTGTATTGGCCCCTCTCAAACCTTTACAAGCTTATGAAGACCAGGTTAGGATAGCAAGTGAGTGCAAAAAGAGAGAGAAACAAAAGTGTGAGCAAAAAGGAGAGCAAAGTGAGCAACCTGGAGAGAAGAATAAAGTACTGAGTGTACTTGCTGACAAATATGATGTTAAAAGTGTAATGATAGCAAGGCCACAAGTTCTAGTTCTTATGTACAAAGATGTTTATTTTTCTACTGACGATCTTAACTCCTCTTTGCCTAGTGTTGTCTTGTCTTTATTACAGGATTTTGAGGATCTTTTCCCCGAGGAGATTCCACATGGTTTACCTCCTTTAAGAGGAATTGAGCACCAAATAGACTTCATACCTGGTTCTGCTATACCAAATAGACCTGCTTATAGAGCTAATCCCGAGGAAACAAAGGAGATACAGAGGCAAGTGGATGAACTGTTGCAGAAGGGATTTGTAAGGGAAAGTCTCAGCCCATGTTCGGTTCCTGTTCTCTTAGTACCAAAGAAAGATGGAACATGGCGCATGTGTGTGGATTGTCGAGCTATTAATAAGATAACGGTAAAATATAGGCATCCTATCCCTAGGTTAGATGATATGTTTGACGAATTGCATGGCTCTCGTTTGTTTTCTAAAATTGATCTAAAGAATGGGTATTATCAAATTCGCATGAAAGAGGGAGATGAATGGAAAACTGCATTTAAAACTAGATATGGGTTGTATGAATGGTTAGTAATGCCCTTCGGTTTAACTAACGCCCCTAGTACATTCATGAGATTAATGAACCATGTTTTGCGTGCTTTCATGGGAAAATTTGTGGTAGTTTACTTTGATGATATTTTAGTCTATAGCAAAAATGTTGATGACCATGTGAAGCATTTGCATGCTGTGTTTAGTGTGTTAAGAGAACATCAATTATATGTTAATCTTAAGAAATGCACATTTTGTATGGAATCTGTTGTGTTTCTTGGATTTGTTGTTAGTTCGCAGGGAATTAGTGTTGATGAGGAAAAGGTAAGGGCAATAAAGGATTGGCCTACACCTAAGAATGCGAACGAGGTAAGAAGTTTCCATGGTTTAGCAAGTTTTTATCGAAGGTTTGTTAAGGATTTTAGTTCTATTGCTGCACCTTTGAATGAACTTGTTAAAAAGAATGTTGTTTTTAATTGGGTTAATGTGCATGATCAGGCTTTCCAAACTTTGAAAGATAAGTTAACTAATGCACCTTTGTTGTGTTTGCCAAACTTTGATAAAGCTTTTGAAATAGAGTGTGATGCATCCGGGATTGGAGTAGGAGCTGTTTTGATGCAGGATTCTAAGCCAATAGCTTATTTTAGTGAAAAGCTAAGTGGGGCAGCATTGAATTATCCTACTTATGACAAAGAGCTTTATGCACTAGTGAGAACTCTTCGAACATGGCAACATTATTTATGGCCAAGGGAATTTATCATTCATTCTGATCATGAGAGCTTAAAATTCCTGAAGACCCAAGGTAAGCTTAATAAAAGACATGCTAAATGGTTGGAGTTTATAGAAACATTTCCTTATGTAATTAAATATAAACGTGGGAAGGAAAATGTTGTGGCCGATGCATTATCAAGAAGGTACGTGTTACTTACTTCATTGCAAACTAAACTACTTGGTTTTGAATTAATTAAAGATTTGTATGCCAATGATTCTGATTTCAGCCAAGTATGGAATGCATGTGCTAAGTGTGCATCTGGTGACTTTTATAGGCATGAAGGATTTCTTTTCAAGAAAGATAAATTATGCGTGCCTAATTGTTCTATTCGTGAATTACTTGTAAGGGAAAGTCATGGGGGAGGTTTAATGGGTCATTTTGGTGTCCTAAAAACTTTAGATATCTTACGTGAGCATTTTTATTGGCCCCATATAAAGCATGATGTTCAATCTATTTGTGACAAGTGTATTACATGTAAGCAAGCAAAGTCTAAAATTCGACCGCATGGCTTGTATACCCCTTTGCCTGTACCTAATCAGCCTTGGATTGATATTTCTATGGATTTTGTTTTAGGATTGCCAAGGACTCAAAATGGTAAAGATAGTATATTTGTTGTTGTTGATAGGTTTAGTAAGATGGCCCATTTTATTGCATGTACTAAAACCAATGACGCAACACATATTGCTGAATTGTTTTTCAAGGAGGTAGTTCGATTGCATGGGCTACCTAAATCAATTGTTAGTGATAGAGATGTTAAGTTCCTTAGTTATTTTTGGCGTACTTTATGGAGTAAATTAGGAACTAAACTTCTATTTTCTACTGTTGCACATCCTCAAACGGACGGCCAGACTGAAGTAGTTAATAGGACACTCACTACCTTGTTGCGTGCTATCATTCAAAAAAATTTAAAACAATGGGAAAAGTGTTTACCACATATTGAGTTCGCATATAATAGGACTATTCATTCAACTACTTCATTTTCTCCATTTGAGATTGTTTATGGTTTTAATCCTTTAACGCCTATGGATATTTTACCTTTGCCTACTAATGAACATGCTAATCTTGATGGTAAGAAAAAGGCAGACTTTGTGAAAGATTTACATGCCAAAGTTCGAGCTAACATTGACAGGAAGAATGAGCAATATGCTAAGCAAGCCAATAAGGGTCGTTTGAAAGTTATCTTCCACCCTGGAGATTGGGTTTGGGTGCACTTGCGTAAGGAGCGGTTTCCTACCCAAAGGAAATCAAAATTGCAACCTCGAGGAGATGGTCCATTTCAAGTCTTGGAACAGATCAATGATAACGCCTACAAAGTTGATTTGCCGAGTGATTATGGTAATGTTAGTGCAACTTTTAATGTTGCTGATTTATCCTTGTTTAATGTAGGTGATTCGAGGACGAATCTTTTCGAAGAGGGGGAGAATAATGGAGATCGAGTTGCTGTTTCCAAGTCTTCTCAAGAACCATTGCAAGGAATTGGCGGTCCGATGACTAGGGCAATGACAAAACGGATGGAAGAGGCATTGCAAGGCTTGATTGTGGAAGTTCAATACAAAGAGGCCATTCTAGAAGATTCTAAGGCTAACTTCGGAGATATCAAAGTTTCATCAAGGATGGTCAACTATCTTTTTATGCAAAAGGTCAATTTGGAAGATCAATTTGAATACAAGGGTTAATTGGGAATTTGTATGTTCTAATTGTCCTTAGTTTGAATTCTTTATTTCCTAAGGACTAATTAGATTTTCTTTATTTTTTCAAGGACTAATTAGAATTAATCTTGATCTAATTTGTCCATAAAAGGGCACCTCATTTTGTAATTGGGACACAATTGATAATTTACATCTTATGAGATTTTGAAGTTTATTCAAAGAAACTTTAGTTTTGTTTCATGTTTTCTTTATGGGTTCTTTATGAGTTCTTTATGAGTTTTCATTCGAGTTCTTGAAGAAAAGACATGACTCTTCGACTTATCAAGGAAGTGATCAATCCTTGTGGTGTCATTAGATTGAGGTTTCAAGGACTTAGTTTCCTTGGGGTTTTAGTCCGATCAACATTTTGAATTTGTTTTAAAACAATCTAGAACGTTCGAAGCCTTCGAATAAAAGGGTTCTTAGAAGAGATCATCAAGAGAAGGTCTTAATCCAAGAAGGTTCACATCATTCAAGATTTGCAATGTATAAACCTAAAAGAAATACAAGCATAGTCTGAAAGTGCATAGTGAAAACCTGAAAGGACGCTATGAGTAAAAGAATCAGACTATGGCAAGATCAAAACCACCGGCACGATGAAAACCCAAAAAGTCGTCGATGCGCAAAAATGTGGAAACCGGGTCTGGTGAAAATCGTAACTGGCACCAGGGGCAATAAGGGAACAAAAAAAAATAAAAAAAAAATAAAAAAAAAACAACTCCTGGCCCGCATGAGTATAAACTGTGAACGGCGAAAATTTTCCAAAATCCTAAGTCCCATTGCTCAATCGATATTCACCCAATACTGGGGCACTGGGGATGACTCTAAAAAGAGCATGAGAACTGCTGACATCTATATCCTCAATAGTTGGCAAAAACACCAATATCATCAAGATAACAAAGGTTTTTCAGAAATCTTCATATTTTAGATCTACAATATTCATTCGACAAAGACAAACCACCAAAAATTAAATATTTTCAAAACTACTATTTTGGCCAGTGATGAAAAATCTAGAACTTACTCAAACTTAATGTTTTTCAAAGCAATAGATACACCTGAGGCCAAGTAAAAAAAAAACCTATTTTCTTTTGAAAAAATAAAAAATAATAAAATAATAAAAAAAATAAAAAATAAAAAATAAAAATAAATAAATAAAAAATAAAAAAACAAAAAAAATAAATCTCTCTTCCAAGGCATGGATTCGAGCAGCTTGCCTCATCACCACTACCTCAGCATCCAAAGCATCATGACTTACCAGGTAAGACGCGAAGGCATTAAAATAGGGACCCTGAGCAAGCCTCTCTTGAGATCACTCGCCAGGCCTACTGAGAAAAACCGTTGTGGGTACATAACCTTGATCATGCTTATGAGATTCTAAGTGAAGATGAGTACATGCAAACATTTCCGAGGGGAATTGGGCCAAAACCATTTGGATTGAAGTCAGAAGCTCCTCGAGAAACTGTCGTTGTTATCATAAATCACATTAACCTTGTTGAGATCCTTATGGATGTGAATTAGTGGCCCACCGTGTTTTCTAGCATGGTTTCAAGAGCAATGACTCTTGAGGTCGTATCAACAGGCTAACAGAAAATTATAATGGAGCCCTTCAAGTGATGACAGCAGAATTTCAAGTCCCTCCACCTCTGATTTCGACTTGAGAGAGTTTCTTTGTAAGGTATTGTAAACAACATGCCGAAGGGATTAGCATGTGGTCCAACAGCAAAACTCTTTCTTGGACCAGTGATAGCTGTTAACAACCATATTGCAAGTCCAACAACAGCAAAACTCTATCTTGGATCAGTGACAGCTGTTAACAACCATATTGCAAGTCCAACAACAGCAAAACTCTATTTTGGATCAGTGACAACTGTTAACAACCATATTGCATGTGGTCCAACAGCAAAACTCTTTTGGATCAGTGACAGCTGTTAACAATCATATTGCTTGTGTTCCAACCGCAAAACTCTCTCTTGGACCAGTGACAGCTATTAACAATCATATTGCTTGCACCGTTGAAAGGGTAAAATGCGCCAGTAAAAAAAAATAAAATCAAAAAATCAAAAAAAAATATTAAAAAAAATCAAAAAATCAAAAAAATCAAAAATACCGACAAAATAGTATTTTTGCAAAAGCGAAATTCAAATTTGTTCAAGACTCGTTAGAAAACTCCCATTTTAAAGTTTTTCTCAAATTATCACAAATCCGAGACCTCACACGAGCTCCACGCCACGAGGTCGAAGAAATCAAAAGGCTTATCCTGTCAGACCCCGTGCTTGGGTAGCCACTTCTTACCATCAAATTTGTCAAACCAAACCAGTGTTTTCAAAACTTGTCTGAGCAAAATCTTCGGAGCCGCACAAATCAGGGTTTCGTCTATTCTTTGCAGTTCTTTGCACGCAATTCCTGCAAAGAGGGGCAGCTGTAGACACCCAAATTTGAGCGGGCCCTCGACGCAAAATGCCCCAAAAAATCGAAAAAATCGGAATGGGCTCCGAAGCCCAAACCTACAAATTTTTAATTTATTTTGTAATTATTTTTTAATAAACGGCCCAAGGTTACTCACGTGGCCCATGAACCCAACACCTCATCACCCTCCTACATTTTTCAATCCAACCCAATGCAAGTCCAAACCCATCCTTATCCTACCCACTACCCAAGCCCATTCAATTCAACCCATTCAACCTAAACCCATGCTTATCCTACCCACTACCCAAGCCCATTCAACTCAATCCAACACATTACCCAAGCCCAATTCTCTACCTAAGCCCAACATCACAACCAATCACCCAATATGACACATGTCATCACCCCCTTCCACCTCCCTCATCCAACCAACCAACTCCATTACTTCCCTCCAAAAATTAATTCAACCCATAACTCTACCCTAACCTATCCTAACCATTCTCTCAAATCAAACACTTATAACCTATCACCCTCCCCTAATCTACTCCCATCATTTCCTACAAAACCCATCTCTACAACCTACACCTACACCCATCCTCTCAAATCAAACACTCATCATTTCCCATCAACTCATCTCCACCCTTCATTTCCACCCACTTTGACACATGTAATCATTTCCCTCACCCTCCCAAAATATCATCAACCACCCTCTTAAATCCTCCATTCTCTTAAACCAAACACCACTTAATCACAACCACCAATTAATTACCCCCTTTTAACAATCTCATCCTCTCAACCACTCTCATCAATTCTCCTCCATCTAACACTCAACCCAAATGGGTTGACAGATCCAACCCATTTAACCCCCATTCCCTAAATACCCTCCAATCTCCATCAAATTACACCTACTTCTCTCTCAAACTCATAACCATTCTATCCTTTTTCTTCATTTCACCCAACTTTACCCCTAAAATAACTCCCCAACTTCTATAAAAACCCACCCATTCTCCCCTTACAATACCTAATGAAAATTTAAAAAATAATCCTTCAAAAACTACAACTCTCTACTCTACTCTACTCTCAACACCTTACTCTCAACTCAACTCAATCTTCTACAACCTCAAGCAAGTTCAAGTCAACTCAAGGGAAGACATATTTGAAGATCAACTCAAGGATAATGTGGGTTCAACAAAAGGAACACCCCCCACATCCCCTCTTCTACTCTCCCTTTTCCCACACATTTGCACACACCACCATGGGATAAATCACCAAAGGGCCCCTTCTACATAAGGGTGCCCTTAATGATTGAAGCCAACATTGAAAGTCCCTCACACTTGAGGGCACACATCGAATTTTTCTTCAATTTTATTTTATTTTTATTTTAAGAAAACCGAATCCGAGGTTACCACCTATGGTGGGTGGAGTAGGGTGCCTAACACCTTCCCTACTCCATAAATGGACCCCCTTACCTTGAATCAAGGTTGGACCAAATATGCATTATCCAATGAGAGTCATCATATGTCCAAAGTGACATGTTTTTCAAGAAATACAACTTCGGGTGACCATTCACACCCAATTCCGCATTTGAATGGTGGCGACTCCAAAATACCCCAAAGTGGACGGATGTTTCAAAAATGTTGAAAATCTCATGTCCACAACAGCAATAATGGAAAAAAAAAGGGAAACTCGCTAGCATCACTAACCTAGTGAGATTTAATTTTTACTGAGAGTCTTTGGGCTCACCATGTGATACCCCAAACCACGTTTCAATGCTACAGGGGACGAAATTCTTAGTGTTTTTTTTTTTTTTAATTTTTTTTGTGTGAGTTATGAGTTGTGAGTGTTGCTGACAACAACATAGAATTTTAAAAAAAGAAAGGATTTTGAACGAACTAGTATTACTAACTTAGTAAGGTTTCTTCCTTACTAAGGGTCATTGACCTTGCTACGGGGCACCCAGAAAGGTGATCTAATGCCACGTGTTTATGGCGGATGAAATTCTGAGAATTAAAAAAAAATGAATATTTCAAAAAAAAAATTCTTAAAAATTAATTTTCATTTTGAATTTTGATTTAAATCGTCGCTTATCTTTAAAAAACATTGGATCAAAGTAAAAAAAGAGATGTGAATTTCACTTTTGGATCCAAGCTCTCCCATTAAATCTAGAAGGTTGCGACATTGGATCGTCGACATGATGAACCACGTGGCCTAATGACCCTTAGTAAAATTTGAAACCTTATGAGTTGGTCACGCTAGCCTATGTTCTCAAAATATTGGCCATGCATGTTTTTCAAAAAAAAAAAAAAAACAAAACAAAAAAAATGTGCTCATCACTCCTTACCCCAACAATTACCATTCTATCCTTGAGACAATATTATTTAGAATCTCGATTTATTTTGGATCACTCAAAAGTGATCATTGATTGGACCTTAAAAATTATAAAAATTATGCCTATTGCAATATTTGGGTTCGATCAATTATTCTATGCCATGCTCATTAATTAATTTGCCATTGATCTTGATCAAATATATAGTTGATATGCTTATTGGTGATCTAAATGATGTTATTGGATTGGTATTTATTTTCGTTAATTTTTATATGGTATCAATGTGTGATGGTATGATCAGGCCCATGGGCCCATTTGTTCGAAAAGGCCCCCGGCACACCCCACCCTGTTTTGCACACACCACATGCATGTTTACTGTTTTGTACGCTTGCATGTCCCAATATAGCTAACGTGGCACTAGTGCGTGGTCCGATCTCTTCGGAGATACGACGTCATTCATGAAAATCACAACTCCAGTCACGTACCTTAGGATATATAAAACTGGGGCATCAGTATCATTTGATCAGGTGACTTTACAAAGTATATCGATGCACCTAGGCTGGAGCAACCTGAGTCTTTGACCTATTGTAAGCCACATAGTCACATATCCCGATTGTCAACGTAGTACTAGTACGTGGTCGATCCCTTCGTGGGATGTTAAACCATTTATGAAAGCTACAACCCTAAACTCGTACCTAAACGGTATATCAAAGATAATCTAAGTACACTAATTGAACTTCTTGGTCAAAATCAGTGCCTAAGAAAAATCCTGCCCCGCTGTACCCTATTGTACGAGGGGGATAGACAATGTTTATTCCAGATGAGAATTATTTAAGTGGGCCCTTTCTCAACATTGTACGCCACCTCTCAACTAGAGATTAAACTGGCTGCTTTTGGCTTCAGAGAAGTGAGTTGAAGTTTTAGATTATCATCTATACGGTATATCAAACTAAGTCAACACGTACCGTCTGATTGAGTATGCTCGAGAGGTATATAGGTGTACTTGGGCAAAGGTGGCCAGATAAGATTGCATTGCACGTAGTAAGCTTAGAGTCTAGAAACCGCCCCTGTAGGTCACGACTCGAACTTATCGTGGGTGTTCCTGGGTTGGTTATTGAATAGAACCTTGTGAATGATGAATGTGTTAATGATGTGAATGATGAGATGAATGTATGTGAATGATGAGATCAAAATGTTTGGTTGTCCTCAAGGATTAAAGTTTTGTTTTGCTTGATTAAAATGGGTGCACCGACCTAATAAAGAATCCATTTTTGCAATAATGACCCAGTCCACTCGATCCGACAATCATGATGGGCGGGCCATTTAAATCCAAATGGAAATCAAATTCTATTCTAAATTTCGGATTTCAACCCATCTTCAAAGATGAAAAATGGTTTACAAAAGGAAAGTATTTTCCAGGAAATTTTTTTTCTAGAAGTGAAATGTTTTCCTGAAGAGAAATACTTTCCAAAAGTAAAAGGTTTTCCAGAAGAAAAAGGATTTTCCAAAAGGAAATGCTTTCCCAAAAAAGTTTTCTGAAAGAAAATTTTTTCCAAAAAAAAAAAGAAAAGGAAGAAAAATATTTTAAAAAAATGATTTACAAAAGAAAAATTATTGAAATATGTTTGTTGGAAGTTGTTATTCAATGAAAACATTATTTGTCAATATTTTTCAAGAGTGCAATAAAATTATTTTCCTTCTGAATAATCATTGCATTAAAGAATTGTTTAATGGATTGGTGCATAGAATTCAATAAAATCTCAGGGTTCATTTAAAAAGTTATCAAGGGGGTAACATTGGAATTGATCAAATTCACATTTGATGGGGTCTCAAGGTTATCATTGCACCTAAGATCAATCGTTCACCGTTTTGTTAGGGTTACTAATCCGGTCAATTAGAACGAATGTCAATGCCAAATCAATCATTTAGAATATCTCAACATTTCCCAGTTGTTCCTTGAAGGTCAATCTTGCCGGTTATAAGCAATGTCTAGAGTTCTCAGTCCATAATATAGCCCGTTGTGGTTACTAGTCTTGAGTTTTCATGAGTCATTTGGGTTAGTTCGAGTCAATTTTTTTTTTTAGATCGAGTCAACTCTTTTCTATTGAGTCAGGTTAATTTGTCAAGTTTATAGAGGTGTCTATCGCCCCATTTGAATAAAAAAAAATTTTGAATACCTCTAGCACATTAACGAATTAACTAATAATCTGACTTCAAGGATATATTTTTCTCGTGAATAAGAAAATAAGGGTTAGGCTCAACAACTTTCAATCAGAAAGCAAAGGTCATTGAACCTTATAACAAAAATTAATTTTCAAGAAATTCAGATAGAAACTATCCTATCCCTAGAGGAATACGAGAGGATAATGAATTTACTCAGAAATTTCAAAAGACTTGTTAACGTGGTTTGATGAGGATATGTTAGGTGCAAGCTTGGGTGTTATCCGATATGGAATAGAACTCGCTCAATAAAATGAAAATATCAATGAGATCAGAGAAGATGTTATAAAATGTATCAATGTTGTTCTCACTACATTTATCATACATCGAGAAAGAATACCTTTGGAATTGATATTTGATAACGAGTCACATATCAAAGCTTAGGTCATTACACTATGTTCAAGATCCAGCATCACAAATCATTTCCCTACGTTCTCAGACTAATGAAGAGGTTAAAAAAGAAAAAAAAAACTCAAGACAATCCTCAGGAAAATGTATTAGTCACATCAAGATTAGCATAAGAAATTATCTCTTACACTCTTCGACTCAGTCCTTTATGGGAGCTATTCAATACTCTCTAACATATGATATGGAAGCAGTCTTGCTAGTTAAAATGGAAATCATGTCTCTCAAGATTTTGTTGGAAAGTCAATTGTTAGAAACAAATTGAGTCCGACATCACTACAAGAACTGAACCTGACTAAAGAAAACAACCAAAAAGTTTTGTACCATGTGCGGGCTTATCAAAGAAGAATCGCCCGTGCATTTGATAAAAAAATCAAGGCCCGTTACTTACAAGTCGGAGATTTGGTACTCAAAGAGAATCGGACACTTATTTTTGACCCCAGAGGGAAGTTCAAACCTAATTGGGGAGATCTGTTCATCATCAAAAAATATTACCTGGAAAAGCTATCCGACTTCAAAATCATGATGGAATCGAATTACCATAACCAACCAACTTTGACCAAATCAAGCAGTACTACATTTAAGGAGGCCATCTTTAGCCGAATTAATTCTTCTATTACCCAGTTCAATATATCCTTTTTCAACCCTTTTGCAGCTTTTTTAAAAAGAAAAAAAATTATGCATTTTATTTCTCAGCCTGATTACCTAACCTAAGGGAGGGAAGAATCCGAACAACGTTTTGGTCTGATCTCAAAAATCTGGGGTATGTAGGCAACCTGAGAAGTTCCTTCAGGCCCGACCATATCAAAATAAAATATGTATATATTTCCCTACATCAAAATTAAAAAAATCTAGAAAAAAATTCAAAAGAAATAAAATATCTTCAAAATGGGGAAGAAAATTCAAGGCAAAATAAAAGAAAAACCACATAAGGGGCATTAAGGTTTTTTTGAGCCTAAAAATCCCTTTCTTTTTATACCCAGTCCTAAGCTTACCTATAAAAGTCCTCCTAAGTACTGTGCGAAAAGTCAAGGAAGATAGAAAAGTATGATCAGACAGCAATTCCATAAGGAAGAAAAGAAAAAAAAAAGGCCTGCTAGGTTGAAAATCCCAAAATGGCGACTTAGGCAAAAATTAAGGCAAGCTCCCAAGGTTGAAAATCTGAAAGAACAACTTTGACAACAATCAGAGTAAAGAATAAAGAAAGCTCGTTAGATTGAAAATTTGAAAAGGTGATCTAGACAAAAGTTAGAGCAAACTCGTTAGATTGAAAACGTGAAAAGGCGATATAGGCAAAAGTTAAAGCAAACTCATTAGATTGAAAACCTAAAAAAGCGACCTAGGCAAAAGTTAGAGCAACAAAGCAAAACAGAAGGAAAGCTAAGAGCGGCCCGAGCTGAAACATCAGAAATTCAAATAATCAAGTTCAATACTTAGCTTAAACCAGGCACAGACTTAGAAGTCACAAGTATCTTGTCTACGATCGATTTGAAAATTTTTACTTTCCCAAGTGAACCAAGGGAGAGAAGGGTGAATTCTATGATGAGTTTCAAAAGTAAATATTTTATTTTTTTGAGCCTGACTCAAAATCTTCCATAAAATTAATCAAAATTAAAAATTAGATCTTTATTGCACTTGAGGTAATCAAATATTTCAAACCTTCTTTCAATGAGGCATTTTCTTTTTTCTCCAAATATGTAGTTTCCCCCTTATACTAGGGCATTTTTTTTAATTTTTACATGATGTGTTTGATTATCTCCAATGCCATGTTTATTGTCAAACTAGAGGCATTTTATTTTTAAGCAATATTAATCCTAAAAGATAATGGGAACCCCAAACTTAAGGTTATCCTCTTGATAACAATTTTTCGAAAACCCTTGTAACTTAGGTTTTTGTAGACACCCCATTTTTGCACTCGCCTGATCAATCAACTCGTCAACCGATCGTAATGATTCCCAATGATGGATTTTATTTCCATTGCTTTATTTTGTTACCAGAAATATTTCAGAAATCCGGATGAGGTATCTCGAATTAACAAAACCTTAGAAACCACACTACGCTAGGAAAATACGACCCTAGAAACATAGAAATCATCATTTTGTATACCAAAAAGAAGCTTCACGATAAAAATCACTAAAAATTAACCAAATTACCAAAATACCCCTAACATCAAAACAACCCTAGAGCCTACGTTACGATTAGGAAAACTCATTAAAATACATAAAATAACAAATCGAAACCAAATAAATCATTTCGCCAATTTTCACAGAATTCGACAAAATTACGAAAATGCCCCTCATAAAGTTCATGACCATTTCACACAAAAAATTTCATAAATGACACAAACTAATATTTTCATTGAATTCCTTACAAAAAATCGATTCTAAAACATCTAGAACATTAAAAACCGACTTAAAACGTGAAAAGTTCTCTTCGGGGGTAAAATGGTAATTTCACAATTTTCATAATTAAAAATTTTGAAATTAATAAATAAAACATTAAATAATTAAAGTGAAACATTGATGAAATTAATTTAAAATTTTGAATTAAAAAAATCGATCAATCGGGCTTTCAAGTAAAATTGTTGTGAGATATTTCTTTAAAGACCCCTCCATTTGGGGGTCCAAAGAATTAAAGATATACTAGAGGGGGGTTTTCCAAAAAATCAAAGTCAACCAAGCAAGACTAAAGTCAAAATCTTAAAGTCAATCTAGTGAGACTAAAGTCAAAATATTAAAAGTCAAAATCATAATAGAATTCTAATTAAATAATAACTCTATCTAATAGAGTTCTAACTAAAAATAATTCTACCTAAAATAATTCTAATTAAAACACAATTTTACCTAAAACAAGTCTAACTAAAACACAACTCTAACTAAAAGAATTACAATCAAATACTAATTCTATCTAAATCAACCCTTAAAAAAAATCTATAAATAGATGTCCTCACACCCTATTTTCGAATAAAATCATAAACCTTAAGAGAAGTAGGTCTAAAAGCCCCCCTAGCCTCCCATAAACCCTATTTTTGAAGCCCCAACTCTTTACCTAAATCCCTTCTTCGATCCTTGCTTAAAAAATACCTAAAAGCCCTCCAAAAACACCCCAAAATCCAGTAACAAACTCGAAGAATTCAGATCCAAGAAAGAAGAGATACCTTGCCTTGGAGATCGGAAATCAAATCCGGAGACAGAACGAAGCAAGAAGTACGGTACAAAGAACAATTTTTGTCGGATCTGAGGGAACAAATTCTTTGCTATCGAAAAGGTATAACTTCTTATTTTTAATTTATTATTATCTAGGTTTTTTAGCAATGTAACCTATTTGGGAAGTTAGTAGAGACCGACTTTGGCCGGGCGGGGTTGGTGCCTAACACCTTCCAACCCCGTAACATGATCCCCGAATTCAATTTTTTCTGTTCTAGATTAGTTCTTTATCTATTTAGAGTCATTGATCGGTTCCTAGACTATAATAACTAGGTGGCGACTCCCAAACCTCAAGGGTCAAAAGCGGATCCGCGCACCCCGCGGATCGAGGGCACTTTCAGTTTTAAATTCATAAAACTGTTGGATAAAACCTTGAGGTTCAAACAAAAGCACTTCAAATTTCACATTTGGTTGTGCCCAAAGATTAACTAATAACTCATTTACCTAAAGTAAAAGATATGGCATTCTTCCGTTCCCAGATTCTTTTCCAAATCCATTCATTCTTGGATTCGATCATTATCTTCTAGATTCATTATCTTCCAGATTTATTCATTCGTTCCCTAATTCAATCATTATTCTCCATATTCATTTTCAATCTCATATAGATTCATTTTTCTCTAGATTCATTCATTCTTTCCCAAAATTCATTCATTCCTCTACCAGTTTTGCTCAGTTGCAACCAAGGGTTATCTTGGATTTTGCTCAGTTTTCGCCAAAGGTTATCTTGGATTTTACTTAGTTGCTGCCAAGAGTTAACTTGGATTTTGCTTAGTTGCTGCCAAGGGTTATCTTGGATTTTGCTCAGTTGCCGCCAAGGGTTAATTTGGATTTTGCACAATAGTTGCCAAGGGTTATCTTGGATTTTGTTCAGTTTTCGTCGAGGGTTATCTTAGATTTTGCTAAATTTCTGCCAAAGGTTAACTTGAATTTTGCTCAGTTGTCGCCAAAGGTTATCTTGGATTTTGCTCAGTTACCGCCAAGGGATCTTGGATTTTGTCCAGTTACCGCTAAGGGTTAAGTTGGATTTTGCTCAGATGCCGCCAAGGGTTATCTTGGATTTTACTCAGTTACCGCCAAGGGTTAACTTAGATTTTGCTCAGTTGCCGCCAAGGGTTAGCTTGGATTTTGCTCAGTTGCCGCCAAGGGTTAACTCAGATTTTGTTCAGATGCCGCCAAAAGTTATCTTGGATTTTGCTCAGTTGCCGCCAAGGGTTATTTTAGACTTTGCTCAGTTGTTGCCAATGGTTAACTTGGATTTTGCTCAGATGCCACCAAGGGTTATCTTGGATTTTGTCAGTTGTCGCCGAGGGTTTGCTCGGATTATGCTCAGCTAGTTGTCGCCGAGGGTTTGTTCGGATTATGCTCAGCCAGTTACCGTCGAGGGTTTACTCGGATTATGCTCAGCCAGATGCCGCCGAGGGTTTGCTCGATTTATGCTCAGCCAGTTGCCGTCGAGGGCTTTCTCGGATTATGCTCAGTCAGATACCGCCGAAGGTTTTCTCGGATTTTGCTCAGATTTTACTCAGATAATTCATTGCTCTTTCACCCCGAGTATGTAAAGTAGAACTCCCAGAAAAATAGTTTATTACTCTTTCACCTCGAGTAGGTAAAGTAGGACTCTTAGAAAAAATAGTTCATTACACTTTCACCCCGAGTATGTAGAGTAGAACTCCTAGAAAATAGGTCAATTACTTTTTCACCTCGAGTAGGTAGAGTAGGACTCCCAGAAAAAATAGTTCATTACTCTTTCACTCCGAGTAGGTAGAGTAGAACTCCCAGAAAATAAGTCCATTACTCTTTCACTCCGAGTAGGTAGAGTAGGACTTTAAAAAAAAAATAGTTCATTACTCTTTCACCCTAAGTAAGTAGAGTAAGACTTTAAAAAAAAAAATAGTTCATTACTCTTTCACCCCGAGTAGGTAGAATAGGACTTTAAAAAAAAAAATAGTTCATTACTCTTTCACCCCGAGTAGGTAGAGTAAGACTCCAAAAAAAAAATTATTTCACCTAGGGTAAGTAAAGTAAGACATTCAAATTTTGCTAAGATTATGCTCACTTTTGCTCAAATTATGCTCAGATTTTACTCAAATTATGCTCAGTTTTTACTCAATTTTTACTCAGTTTCACACAGTACATACACTCAAGGACCTGACATTTTTTAGTTCGGGGAGAGTTTTACCCTCAAGGATCCGAACACCCCGATGAATTGCTAAATCAGGATGTAAAATAAACTATCACTAGCTTTGACATTCGGATTGCACTATCTACCAAAATATATTTGCTATCTAGTTTGTTTCAACCCTCTGCCAAATAGGGGCATCTGTAGACACCCCATTTTTGCATTCGCTTAATTAATCAACTCGTCAACCCGATTACAACGGTTCCCAATGATGGATGTTTATTCAAATGCTTTATTTTGTTACCAGATATGTTTCAGAAATTCGAATGAGGTATCTCGAACTAACAAACTATAAAAACCACGTTACACTAGGAAAATATTACCTCAAAAACATAGAAATCATCATCTTACAGACAAAAATAAACTTTACGATAAAAATCACTAAAAAATGATCAAATTATCAAAATGCCCCTAACCTAAAAATATCCCCAGATCCTACGTTATACTTAAGAAAACCCTTACAAACACATAAAACAACAAATCGAAACCAAATAAATCATTCCGCCAATTTTCACAAAATTTGACAAAATTACGAAAATGGCCCTCATAAAGGTCACGACCATTTCGCACAAAAAAATTCATAAATGATAAAAATCAATATTCTCATTGAATTCCTTACAAAAAATCGATTCCAAAACATCCTAGAACATTGAAAATCAACTTAAAACGCAAAAAGTCCTTTCCGAGGCCAAAACGGTAATTTTACAATTTTAATAATTAAAAATTCTGAAATTAATAATTAAAAAATTAATTAATATAAAGTGAAATCTTAATTAAAATCTTAAAGTCAATCAATTTAAAGTCAATCAAGTAAGACTAAAGTCAATCTAAAAGTCAATCAAGTAAGACTAAAGTCAAGTTAATCAAGTAAGACTAAAGTCAATCTTAAAGTCAATCAAGTAATATCAAAGTCAAGATATTAAAGTCAATCAAGTAGGAAAAGTAAGACTAAAGTCAAAATATTAAAGTCAATCAAGTGAGACTAAAAATCAAAACTTTAATAGAATTCTAATTAAATAATAACTCTATTTAAAACAATCCTAATTAGATAATAACTCCATTTAAAACAATTCTAATTAAAATATAACTCTATCTAAAAATATTATAATTAAACAATAACTCTTTCCAAAAGAATTATAATTAAACACAAACTCTATCAAAATAAACACTTAAAAAAAATCTATAAATAAGGGTCCTTATAACCTATTTTTGTATCTAAAAATAAATCCTAAGAAAAGTAGGTCAAAAAGCTTTCCTAGCCTCCCATAAACCCTAATTTTGAAGTCCTAACTCCTTACCTAACACTCATACCTCAATTTTATCTCGAAAAATACCTAGAAACCCTTCAAAAATACCTAGAAATCCATAAACAAATCTGAAGAATTCAAATCTAAGAAAGAGATACCTTGCCTCGAAAATCAGAAATCAGATCTGGAGATAAAACGAAGCGAGGAGTACTGTACAAGGAGTTACTCAATCAGATCTGAGGGAACAAGACCGTTGTCTTCAGAAAGATATATATTTCTTATTATTTATTTTATTACTTAGGTCTTTTAGCAATGTAGTTTATTTGAGAATTAGTAAAGACCGGCGTTTGCCGGGCAAGGTTAGTGCCTAACACCTTCCAACCCCGTAACGTGATCCCCGGATCCGTTTTTTTCTTTCTTTCATAGATTAGAAGTATTTGGCTTATTAGAGTAGGTATTCGGTTCCTAGACCGTAATAACTAGGTGGCGACTCACAAACCTTCAAGGTCAAAAGCGGATCTGCCCACCTCACGGATCGAGGGCGCTTTCAATGACGACTTTGTTGGGCACCATTGAGGATCAAACTTGAAAAACCCCAAGTATGGGATGCATTGCCAGTAGGACCTTTTTTATTTGATTTTTAGTTATTTTTTTATTTATTTATTTTTATCATCCTTTTTTGCTTAATTATGGATCATTTGTTTGGATTCCTAATACTTTGTTTTGGCACATTTTCATGGTTCAATCTATGATCATTCAGAATGACCCTAAATAATGGCGGATGTCAAGAGGATAATAGTGTGGAAAAAATGGTTGTTGAGTCATTCTCATTATTTGGTTTATTTTATATTTTTTTATCGTATTATTTTTTTCTTGGCATTATTTGGATTGATTTTGGATAGGTCATTTTGGAATATCTTTTTTTATGATTCAATATAGGGTCGTTTTGGGATGATCCTAAATAATGAAATATTCAAATTGACATAAATTAATGATGGAATGATGGTAGTTGAGATGAGAGTTATGATTATTTAAAAAAAATATTGGATGAATTTTTTTTTGGTGCGTTAGTAGGCATATGCCGCGAGTTGTGAAAAAAAATTATTTGTGATTAATGCACTAAAAAATGAAAAAATTGCCTTTTTTAATGTTTTTCCTGATAAGGAGGGGATTTCAAGAAAAAAAATCAGAAAAAAATTATAAAAAAATAATTTACACGTGGTGTGCCATTAGAAGAAAACAGTTTTTGCTGTTTTTATCTCCTTCTCCAATGTTTAAAAAATGAAAAAACAAAAAACAACAGAAAGAGAGACGTTGCTCTCTCTCTTTTTATCCTCTCTCTCCCTCTCAATCTTAAATGATTTCACCAAAGATGATATTTTCATCAAAGAAAATGTCGGAGCTTGTTGGTTTAGATCAGTAGGAGATCTTTGATTCAAAGCGAAAAGGTGGGATCCCTATTGATGAAAAGATTTTTTTTTTTTATAAAAAGAAAAAATAACTCGTGCTGGTTTCTTTTTGAAAGCCTGATTTGATTTTCAATTGAAATCAAGAACTCTACCGTGTTATGTTCCTAGCCAGGCTTGCAAATGAGAGATTTCATAATTCTTGAATCGGTAATAGAGGAAAATGACCGATAGTAGAGAGATAAAGTTCGGAGAGGTGTGTGTTGGAAGCAACTTATAAAAAAAAGAAATGGTAGAGCAACATAAAAAATAAAAAAAAAACTGTGTTAGAAAAGATGTGGGCCTGAGAAATAGCAGCAACGTTGGTGGTGCTGCACATGCTACAACTGAGCCCAAGAAAGAAACAAAAGAAAAGAGTTGTGTGTTGTATGTTGCTGCAACAGCCAAATATAAAAAAAAACAGCAAGAGTAGGTGTTGTTTAGTAACAGCAAGAATGGAAAAAAAGGGAAGCTCGCTAGCAACACTAACCTAGTGAGATTTAATTCTTACTAAGATTCTTTGGGCTCACCATGTGACACCCCAAACCACGTTTCAATGCTACAGGGGACGAAATTCCTGGTATTTTTTTTTAACTTTTTTTTTTTGTTTGAGTTATGAGTTGTGAGTATTGCTGCAACAAAACATGCCCTGCCCTCGATTCGCGGGGTGGGCAGATCCACTTTTGACCTTTGAGGTTTGGGAGTCGCCACCTAGTTATTACGGTCTATGAACCAAATACTGACTCTAAAAAGGCAAATACTACTAATCTACGAAAGAAAAAAAAATGGCTCCGGGGATCACGTTACAAGGTTGGAAGGTGTTAGGCACCAACCCCGCCCGGCAAACGCCGGTTTCTACTAATTCCCAAATAAACTACATTTCTAAAAGACCTAAGTAATAAATAAATAAAAAAATAGATACCTTTCTAAAAATAACAAATGGATTTTTAATTGGGTCGATGCACCCATTTTAATCAAGTAAAACAAAACCTTAATCGTTGAGGACAACCATACATTCTGATCTCACACATACATTTTGATCTCATTATTCACATCATCACATACATTCATCAATCACAATAAATAACCCGGGAACATCAAATAAGTTCAAGTCATGACTTATAGGGGAGGTTTCTAGACTCTAAGCTTAGTATGTGAAATGCATTTTTATCTGACCACCATTGCCCAAGTACACCTATATACCTCTCGAGCATGCTCAATCAGACGGTACGTGGTGACTTGGTTTGATATACCGTATAGGTGATAATCTAAAACTTCAACTCACTTCTCTGAAGCCAAAAATAGCTAGTTTGATCCCCAATTGAGAGGTGGCGCACGATGCTAAGCAAGGGCCCACTTAAATACCTCTCGTCTAGAATAAACGTAGTCTATCCCCCTCGTACAGTAGGGTACAGCGGGGCAGGATCTTGCTTAGGCACCGATTTTGACTATGAAGTGCAATTGATGTACTTAAATTATATTTGATATACCTACGGGTACGAGTCAAAAGTTGTAGCTTTCATAAATGGTTTGGCATCCCATGAGGGGACCGACCACGTACTAGTACTACGTTGGTAAACGGGACATGTGACTGTGTAGCTTACAATAGGTCAAAGGCTCAGGTCGCTCCAGCTTGGGTGCATCGATATACCTTTCAGAGTCACTTGATCAGACGGTACTGATGCCCCAATTTAATATACCCTAAGGTATGTGACTGGAGTTGTGATTTTCGTGAATGACATCGCATCTCTTAGGAGACCGGGCCACGCACTAGTGCCACGTTGGCTATACAGGACATTCAACGTGCAATGCAATAATATAAACGTGCTAGTGGTGTGTGCAAAATAGGGTGGGGTGTGCCCGGGGCCTTTTTTCAAATAAATGGGCCCATGGGCCTGGTCATATCATCATACATTGATACCACATAAATTTTAATCAATCACATCAACATTAGGATCAAAATAAGTAATTCCCACATATGCATCAATCGAGATTACGACAATCAATGGGTACACCCGACAAATTAATAATCAAAGTCAAGCACGTCCTTCAATCTAAAAAGAGATTTTATTTATTTATTTATTTATGGTCCAATCAGGGGTTATTTTGGATGATCCAAAATAAATCTAATTTTGATGAATGTTGAATCAAGGATAGCGTGATGGTTGCCGAGATGGGAGTAATATCATTTAAGAAAAACAAAATTGATTTTATTAAAAACTTTTTTTTCTTATTTTAACAACTGTGCAAGTGTGTGCACTTAAAATCTGAGATAAATTTCAAAGAGTTTAAGTTAGAACTGAGTAAAACTTGAGCACAAAGTGAATATAAAGTGAGCATAAACTGAGCATGATTTGAGCATAATTTGAGCATAAACTGGGGATCAAACTGGCTGTTTTTTACTTCAGAGAAGTGAGTTGAAGTTTTAGGTGTACTTGGGCAAGGGTGGTCAGATAAAAATGCATTGCACATACTAAGCTTAGAGTCTAGAAACCTCCCCTATAAGTCACGACTCGAACTTATTGGGTGTTCCCGGGTTGTTTATTGTGATTGATGAATGTATGTGATAATGTGAATAATGATATCAAAATGTATGTGTGAGATCAGAATGTATGGTTGTCCTCAATGATTAAGGTTTTGTTTTACTTGATTAAAATGGGTGCACTGACCCAATAAAAAATTCATTTGTTGCAATAATCCATAATGACCCAGTCCATCTCGACCCAACAATCGTGATAGGTCGGGCCATTTAAATCAAAATGGAAATTAAATTCTTTTCTAAATTCGGGTTCAACCTATTTTCAAAGAAGAAAAATGGTTTACAAAAGAAAAATTTTCGAGAAAAAATGTTTTTTAAAAGAAGTGTTCTCCAGAAAATGTGTTTTCCAGAAAATGTTTTCCATAAGAACATGAGTTTTTAAGAAAACATTGATATTTTACATAAACCTTAAAAGAGTACTAAAATATCATTTTGTGTCAAACTAGGATTCTAGTCACAGGCAATAACCCGATCGACCAGTTAGTCAAAACAACCATCATAGGGATGTACCCTGTAGAGAAGATCAATTTTGGGAGATTCATGTTGAAGAGTGCTCTTTACTTCCATGAGTTTGAAATAGACTGGAACTTGTTACGTGATATGGCTAAATGCTGGAACCCCTACTTTCACATATTCCATATTGGACATATGCACTTGTGCCCTACTCACGAGGATTACTGTGGCTTCATGGGGATATCTACTTCAGGACATCTAGTCAGGCCCTCATTGAAGACAGGACATTCTGGTGCCCTCGTCACAGGACTGAACATTTTTAAAAAGGAAGCTAAGGCCCTAGTCCATAATAAGAGATTGGATTTAGTACCTTTATTAGGCCCATATCGCTCCCGCAATCATTCCGTCAATATAAAACCAGAAGCCTAGTGAGCTACTAGAGACTATCGATTGTGCCTAGGAATCCTAGTCCAGTACATGCTAACCTCCGAGAGTGATGGCCAAACTATCCCTAAGTCTTTTATATATATAGCCTCTCAACTTTCAGAGAAAGCCAATCATGTACCTCTTATCCTAGCAGAAACTTTCTCAGGTCTAAATGCCATAAAGAATGGTGACAGGGAAAGCTTCAAAGGAAGCCCTCACTCACTCTATGTGTTGCTTTGTGACCATCTCAAAATTGTAGATATCCCTTCAAACCTCTAGTATGGGCCAGAACATTTTTCCAAAAAGAAACATACTAGTGTGTCACAACTCAGTCAAGGCTTGGAGCAAATGGTTAGACTCTCACCTTGCCCGTCATATCAGTTTAAGATGTCCTTGGTGGATGACTGATTCCTCTGTTCTAGGAACCAAAGGATCCCATTATGTTCGTTTAATTGAACTAGAGGAAACATCTTTTTACTATCATAATTTGATCCCAGAACAATACGAAGTACCTATAGAGTTCTCTTTGCCTCAACCCAAAGCTTTCTTTCCTCCTGAGCCATTGACTGAAAAGTTAGTGCATCTCATTGAGAAAGCTTCGAACAAGCCCACCTTAGGGTATCCAGACGGACCAGCAGAATTCAAAGAGTCAGTTGTTAGAGCCAAGAGGATCAAGCCTGACAACAATCCTAATGACCATCAATACAAAATCAAGCGTCCATGTAAAAAATAGTTCAAGTCAAATTTGTGGAAATATGTTTTAATAAGAACAATTATTTGTCAATCATTTTCAATAAAGCTATTTTTCTTTTGAGTAAATATTTATTTCTCTTTTGAATGATCATTGCGTGAATGGATTAATTAATCGATTGGTGCACAAACCTTAATAAAATCACTCCTTAAAATGTTATCAAGGGGGTAATACTAAAATTGACTAAATCTACCTTTGATGGGGTCAGATAGAATTATCATTGCACCCAAATTCAAGTGTCTACCTCCTAGTTGGAGTCGTAAGTCCAGTCGGTTAGAACGAGCTACAGTACCAAGTCAACAAGCAGAGATGGCTTCAAAATCTGAGCTCACAGAGATTCGTAAGATCTTGGCAGCCTTTGCCAATGATATCAACAGTATAAAAGGAAAAGTGGAAGTGTTAGAACAGACCTCAGAATCAACGAAAAATCCCCTAGATGACCCAAAAGGAAAGAAAGTAGAAGAAAAACGTCCACGTGAAGTCTTCAAACTCGACAAAGACGAAGAGTATGTTGATGAAAATCCGATGTTAGCTAACAGAATCTCTCAATTATAGTCAGCTATGAACAGTATAAAGGGTATTGATGAAATTACAGTAGGCATTGAAGCTCTGAACCGCATCCCTAGAATCCATTTGTCAGAGAAGTTTGTGATGCCTGAAATGGACAAGTTCAGTGGGACTGGGTGTGCGAAAACACACCTTAAGGTGTATGTTACTAACATGCGCACTATGGGGCTCAGCGACGAACAGATGACATTATTGTTTTAGAGAACTCTATCAGGATCAGCACTACATTGATTGATGTCTCAAGATCCAATTACTGTGGGTACCTGGGAGAGCATGTCAAAGGTCTTCTGGCATCATTATAAGTACAGTACCAAGATTGAGACTTCAAGAAGGGATTTGGAGGCAACTAAACAGAAAAATGGGGAGACATTCATTGATTTCATTGGTTGTTGGAGGGCCAAGGCTAGTCAAATGTGGGATAGACCTTCGGAGAAGGAACAAGTAACGATTATCCTAAAGAACCTCTCACAAGGATATGATCAACACCTAGTGGCCCAATATCTCCCTACTTTTGAGTCCTTGTTACAAGTCCGAAGCCAACTCGAGGATGTTTTTGCTTTTAGGGTCCTTTCTAACCCCTCGGATAATAAGTCCAAGAAATCTTATTTTCCTAAACCCAATACCAACCATGTCTACATAGCCAACACATCAGCTACCCCAGCTCAACCCCCAACCTGGACTAATAACCAGGTTCACCCAAGTCAACCTTGAACTCCGTGTCAGTTTACCAATCTAGGGATGAGTCTCACTGTAGCTTTTCATAAATTGATGAAAAAATGGCTTCTTATCCCTATCCAACCCCGACCTTTGCCTAATCCCTTGCCAGTTGGACACAATTTTAACTTGTTCTGCGAGTTCCATCAAAACTCTGGCCATTACATAGATCGATGTATTACTTTGCACCATTCCATTCAAAACCTTATTGACAACAAAAAGGTCACAATCTCTAGCCCACAAAATGTCACCACTAATCCACTACCTACCTATCAACCTCCACCAACCCTGAATATGATTTCCCATACCTCATTACTATTCGATCCTGTCTTTCTCATCCATCCAGTCCAAGTCAAACCGCCTAGTTACCCCCTTGTCGGGATAGCTTTCACTAATAAGGTTTTAACCACAAATTATGAACCATTTGATTTAACCTCGGATGATACATATTGTTTATCCACGCCTTGCTACAGTAGCCCCGCATTCACTAGTTACCTGTTGGCTATGATGAACCCAAAAAGTCCAGTATCTTTGCCAAATGAAGATCCATACTTATTAACTGAAGAAGATGAGCATTTCTCCCTCTTTTGTGATGAAGTTAGACATATGACTCAAGGAGGAAGAGTTTTTAAGCCACAAGAACTCTTTGTTGATAATCCCGCAGCATTGGCAAGATAAGAAAGAGAAGATCCCATCAAAGAAAATATCGAAGAAGATAACTTTGTGATCAAGCAGTTGAAGAAATCAGGGGCCAATATCTCAGTATGGGGTTTACTCATGGCTTTCACTACTCATAGAGAAGCCGTTCTCAAAGCATTAAGTACAGCCCCAAGTCTCCCTTGATACTTCTCTAGATCAGCTGACCAGAATAGTAGGGGCAACTTACGTAAAGAATATCCTATCCTTCTCAGACTCAGATCTCCCAAAAGAGGGAGCAAGCCACACTAAATGGTTGCACATCACAGTTGACTGTAACGGGATGAGGATACCTCTGGTATTGATTGATAATGGGAGTGCATTGAATGTTTGCCCTTTGAAGACTGCTACTTGCCCTTGGTTTAAAGCTGAAGATCTCAAGCCTACTAATCAAGGGGTTAGTGCCTATGATAACACCAAAAGGGATGTACTGTGGATTTTGCACCTTCGATTGTCCACAGGCATAGCTGAATTTCCTGTGGAATTTCAGGTTATTGATATCCAATTTTTTTTCAATTTACTGTTAGGGAGACCATGGTTATACCAGATCAAAGCCATTCCTTCCACGCTACACCAAAAGGTCAAGTTTATCAAGGATGGGCTAGTGATTACTCTCTATGGAGATACTGAAATTGTAGGAATTGTAAATAGTAGTGAAGCTAAGGATGAGTCATTGTTTGAGATTTAGCCAGAACAACAGAGAATAGAGCTTAGCGAGTTTGAATTTGAGAAGATCTACTCAGTTCAATGGGATCACTCCATGAAAGAATATTTTCCTATTGAGAACACCTCTAACTGCTACATGGCCAATATGTTCAAAAAAATGAGATTTTTCCCTGGTATAGGCTTGGGTCGCAAGCAACAAAGTATTAAAGAGGTACCGGTGATTAAAGAAGTCATCAACACATTCGGACTAGGATATAAGCCAACTACGAAAGATTGGGCCCAGTACTTGAAGACAAAACGGGATAAGGCAATTGCAAAAAGGTAAAGACGCACCACGGATCTCATTAAAATGAAATCTTATCGTAAGACCCTTAATGGTTATTTCATGAAGGAAGGAAAGGATTTCAGTTACTATGGGTTCCCAAAGTCGTTTATTGACCACATCACAGGTACTCGTCTGTCGGGGTTTGAGACCTTCTTTGGTATGGACTGGCCTAAAAAGGAAGCAAGCACAGAAGCTGAAGAGAAGAAAGTTGAAGACTGGCAGCTCAATCTGAACTCCCTGGTGTTGTCAATTGAGAAGGGGATCCCAAATCCTCAGTTTGTAATCAAACTCTTTGTAAGATGTCTCTCTAGCAATTATGTAATTAGTTCTGTGTTGCATGTCAAGACTGGGTCTATCATCCCATTAGTCCTGTTCAGTCTGATATGCTAGATGAATCCTTTATTTCTGTTGAGACAAGTAAATTAGTTGTTTCTGCTGAGTCAAGTAAGTCCGTTATTTTTGCTGAGTCAAGTAAGTTGGTCAAGTCTACAATGAGTCCTATTATCCCATCTCTTTTCAATGAAATGAAAGAAATTTTTTATTACCCTGAACGCAGTAATAATTTAACTAATAATCTAGCTTCGAAGGGGGAGTCTTCTGACGAAGAACCTCCCCTGAGATAATCAAATTATAAAATAAGAAAATGAACGTCGGACTCAACTTCTAATAGAGGAAGTAGAGGTTATCAACCTCGGAACAAAAGAAAGTCCTCAAGAGATTCGAATTGGAGTCACCTTATCTCTCGATGAATGCAAAGGGATAGTAGATTTGCTCAGGAAGTTCAAAGACGTGTTCGCGTGGCCTTACGAGGATATGCCGGGAGTAAGCACAGACATTGTGCAACATCGAATTTCGTTATATCCTGAGGCTCGACCAATCAAACAGAAACTTTGACGTATGAAGCCAAAATGGACTCTGAAAATTAAAGAAGAAGTTACGAAGCAGATTAACACTGGATTTTTGAAAGTAGTAGAATACCCTAAGTGGATTGCCAATGTCGTCCCGGTGCCTAAAAAGGATGGAAATGTCAGAATGTATGTAGACTTCAGAGACTTAAATAAACCAAGCCCAAAAGACAGTTTTCCTTTACCACACATAGATGTTCTAGTAGATAGTACAGCAGGGCACGCTTTGCTGTCCTTCATGGATGGTTTTTCGGGGTACAATCAGATAAAAATGGACCCTCGAGATATGCAAAAAATGTCGTTCATCACACAGTGGGGGACCTTTTGTTACAAGTTTATGCCTTTTAGTTTGAAGAATGCTGGAGCCACCTATCAAAGAGCAACCACAACTTTACTACATGACATGATACACAAGGAAGTCGAAGTCTATGTAGATGATATGATAGTCAAATCTAATGAACGACTGGGGCACGTTGCTGCGTTAGAAAAATTTCTCATAAGGATTCAAAAGCACCAACTTCGCCTTAACCCGCAGAAATGCGTATTTGGAATAACTTCGGGAAAATTGTTGGGATTTGTGGTTAGTCAAAGAGGGATCGAAGTAGACCCTGTGAAGATTAAAGCTATCCAAGAGATGTCACCGCCTGAGACTGAAAAGCAAATTCGAGGTTTTTTGGGTAGAATCCAATATGTCAGCAAATTTATCGCTCAACTCACTAACGTCTGCGACTTATTTTCAAACTTCTCAAGAAGAATGAACCAACAGTTTGGAATAAACAATGTCAAAAGGCTTTCGACCAAGTCAAGGAGTATATCTTGAACCCACCTATTTTGGTTCCACCTACACCGGGTGAACCACTTCTTCTTTATCTATCGATCACAGAAGAAGCTATGAGATGCATGCTTGCATAGTATAACAAGGATACTCGCAAAGAAATGACTATCTATTACATCAGCAAAAAGATGTTAGAGTATGAACGAAAGTATTTAGCCCGAGGAAAAACTTGTTTGGTACTGGTATGGGCTACTCAGAGACTCCGGCACTATATGCTATCTCATTCAATTATCTTATTATCTCGGATGGATCCTCTCAAGTATCTTTTTAATAAACCGGCATTGATAGGGAGAACCACGCGATGGTTATTATTGTTATCAGAGTTTGACATCACGCATGTTACACATAAATCTATCAAGGGGAGAGCTGTGGCAGAATACTTGGCAGATCACCCTGTATTAGAAGGAATAAGGCATGTTGATCAATTCCCAGATGTGAATATCTTGCATGTCGAAGAAGAACCACAAAACCAAACATGGCAGATGTACTTTGATGGAGCTGCCAATCAGAATGGGTATGGAATAGGGGCAGTCTTGTTCTCTCCGGAAAGATGTCACATTCCGATCGCTATTAACTTGGCCTTTTCTAACACCAATAACACAGCAGAATATTAAGCATGTATCGCTGGGCTCAAAGTTGCTTTGAATCTGGGCATTACAGAAATTGAAGTTTTAGGGGATTCAACCTTGGTCATACATCAGTCATTGGAAGAATGGAAGACTAGGGATGAAAATTTGAAGCCTTATCATGAGTATCTGTTAAACTTTTTGAGTAAGTTTAAAGCTATCCTGTTCCAACACGTGTCAAGGGAAGATAATAGATGACTCGTTAGCCACTCTATCTTCAATGATCCATTTGCCCCCTGGCATGGAATTGAAACCGATCACTGTCGAAGTCAAAGACAAACCTGCATATTGCTATCAAATCAATATTGCTACTTGACTACTTGATGGAAAGTCGTGGTACACAGGCCTTAAAAAGGTGTTGGAAAAATAAGAATTCCTGGAAGAAGCATTGAGGAAGGAACGACGAACCCTACTAAGATTAGCATCTCAATTCATCCTGTGCGCATGAAGTTTATACAAAAGGTCTTATGATGGGATTCATTTGTCGTGTGTCGATGAAGATCAAGCCGAACAAATAATGGTTGAACTACATTCAGGAGAATGTGGCCCTCACATGAGTGGAAAAATGTTAGCTAAGAAAATTATGAGACAAAGGTACTACTGGCCCACGATGGGAATAGATTGTCACCACATGGTCAAGACCTGTCACAAATGACAAATACATGCAAATATCATACATGTGCCACCTTCTCAATTAGTTGGTCTGACTTCACCATGGCCATTCTCAGTTTGGGGAATTGACATTATCTGTAAAATATCGCCTAAGGCATCAAACGAGCATGAATACATTCTAGTTGCTATCGATTATTTTACTAAGTGGGTCGAAGCTACCTCTTATGCTGTCCTCACTACGTCTCGATTTGCGAAGTTTATCCAAACGAACATCATCAGTCGATATGGGGTACCTTCGGGTTGATTTTTAATAACGGGTCACATTTCAAAGTTGAGGTTATTATATTGTGTTCGAAGTTCAAAATCTCACACCACAAATCATCTCCGTACCGTCCTCAGATTAATGGGGGCAGTCGAAGTAGCTAATAAGAATCTTAAGACTATCATAAGGAAAATGTGTCAATCACATCGAGATTGGTCAGAAAAATTGCCATTTGCACTATGGGCATATCGAACTTCAATTCGATCCTCTATTGGAGCTACTCCCTACTCCTTAGTGTATGGCATGGAAGCAGTCTTGCTAGTTGAAATAGAAATTTCATCTCTCAAGGTCTCGTTGGAAAGTCAATTGTCAGAAGTAGATTGTGTTCGTCAACGATATGAAGAATTAAATTTGATCGAAGAAAAATGACTAAGACCTGTGTACCACGTACAAGCTTATCAAAGAAGAGTCGTCCGTGCGTTTGACAAAAAGATCAAGGCTCGACATTTACAAATCTGGGATTTAGTACTCAAAAAGAATCGGGTACCTATCTTTGACCCTAGAGGGAAGTTCAAACTAAATTAGGGAGGTCCGTTCATCATCAAGGAAATATTACCAAGAAAATCTGTCAAGTTTCAAAATCATGATGGAATCGAATTACCAGAACCAACCAACCTTGATCAAATCAAACGGTACTACATTTAAGGAGGCCATCTTCGACCAAATCAATTCTCATATTACCCAGTTCAATATATCCTTTCTCAACCCCTTTGCAGCCTTTTCAAAAAGAAAAAAAATTATGCATTTTTATTTCTCAGCCTGATTACCTAACCTAAAGGAGGGAAGAATTCGAACTACGTCTTAGTCTAATCCCAAAATTCTAGGGTACGTAGGCAACCTGAGAAGTTACTTCAGGCCCGACCACATCATTATAAAAAATTAGATTCCCAGACAAAAAAAAATCTAAAAAAAAAATTCAAAAGAAATATTGTCAAACTAGGGAAGAAAATTCAAGAAAAAGAAAAAACAATTTAAAAGGAAATGCCACACAAGGGGCATTTAGATTTTGAGCCTCAAAATTCCTTTCTTTTTATGCCTAGTCTTAAGTCTACCCATGAAAGTCCTCATATGTACCGTGCGAAAAGGTAAGGAAGGTAATAAAGCATGATCAGACAGTAACTCTAGAACTTCAAAAAAAACAAAGCCTGCTAGATTGAAAACCTAAAATGGCAACTTAGGCAAAAATTAGAGCAAGCTCGCAAAGTTGAAAATCTGAAAGGACGACCTTGGCCAGAATAAAAAAAAAATAAAAGAAAGCTCGCTAGATCGAAAACCTGAAAAGGCGGTCTAGGCAAAAACTAAAGCATGCTTGCTAGATCGAAAACTTGAAAAGGTGATCTAGGTAAAAGTTAGAGTAATAAAGAAAAATAGAAGAAAATCTCAGGAGGTTCGAGCCGAGACCTTTAAAGTCAGAATAATCAAGTTCAACACTTAGCTTAAACCAGGCAGAGACTCAGAAGTCACAAGTATATTGTCAACGATCGATCTGAAAATTTTTACTTCCCCAAGTAAACTAAAGGAGAGAAGGATGAATTTTATGATGAGTCTCAAAAGGAAATATTTTGTTCTCTTGGCCTCACTCCAGATTTTTAATAAAATTAATCAAAATTCAAAGTTGGATCTTTATTGTGCTTATGGTAATCAAATATTTCATACAAGGGGCACCTTCTTTCTTCTTTGATACATAGTTTCCCCTTATACTAGGGGTATTTTTTTTAATTTTTTGCATGATGTGATCAATTATTTCCAATGCCACGTTTATGATTAAACAAGGGGCATTTTATTTTTGAGCAATGTTAATCCTAAAAGATAATCGGAACCCCAAACTTAAGGTTGCCCTCTTGATAACAATTTTTCGGAAACCCTTGTGGTTAAAAAAAATCTCAGGTTTTAAATTCATAAATCTTTTGGATAAAACCTCGAGGTTCAAACAAAAGCATTTTTTATCTCACATTTGGTTGTGCCCAGAGATTAACCCATTACCCTTTTCACTTAGAATAGGAGATAGGGCATTATTTCTTCCTTCTCAGTTTTACTCAGCCAGTTACCGCTGATGGGAATCTTGGATTATGCTTAGTAACCGCCGAGGGCTTTCTCGGAAGTATGCTCAGATACCGCTGAGGGTTTTCTAGGAATTATGCTCAATTACCGCCGAGGGCTTTCTCGGAATTATGCTCACAAACCGTAAAGGTTTTTCTCGGAATTATGCTCAGTAACCGCCGAGGGTTTTCTCATAATTATGCTCAGATGCCGCCGAGGGTTTTCTCAGAACTATGCTCAGATGCCGCCGAGGGCTTTCTCGGAATTATGCTCAGATGCTGCCGAGGGTTTTCTCGGAACTATGCTCAAATGCCACCGAGGGTTTTCTCATAACTATGCTCAGATGCCGTCGAGAAAAATGCTCAGATGCCACCGAGGGTTTTCTCAGAACTATGCTCAGATGCCACCGAGGATTTTCTTAGAATTATGCTCAGTTGCCGCCGAGGGTTTTCTCGGAATTATGCTCATATTATGCTTAATTATGCTCAGTTTATGCTCAGTCTATTCTCAATTTATGCTCAGTTTATGCCTAGTATATGCTCAAATTATGCTCAAATCATGCTCAGTTTATGCTCACTTTATATTCACTTTGTGCTCAGGTTTTACTCAATTCCAACTTGTACTCTTTGAAATTTATCTCAGATTTTAAGTGCACACACTTGCACAGTTGTTACATTAGTCAAGGAGAATTTTCTAAAATTCAAGGATCTGACACTGTCAGTAAGAGTTCTCGCTAGATGACGTGACAACCCTTTGGTCAGGGAGAGTTTTACACTCAAGGATCTGAATACCCCGACGAATTGCTAAATCAGGCTGCAAAATGAACTGTCACTAGCTTTGGCATTCGAATATCGCACTATCTACCAAAATAGATTTGATATCTAGTTTGCTTCAACCCACTACCAAAGAGGGGCATCTATAGACACCTCATTTTCGCATTTACCTGATTAATCAACTCGTCAACCCGGTCACAACGGTTCCCAATGATGGATGTTTATTCCAATGCTTTATTTGTTACTAGATATGTTTCAGAAATCCGAATAAGGTATCTCGAACTGATAAAACTATAGAAACCACGCTACGCTTGGAAAAGATAACCCCAAAAGCTTTGAAATCATATCTTTTCAGACAAAAAAAAAACTTCACGATAAAAATTACAAAAAAATGACCAAAATACCAAAATACCCATAATCTCAAAACATCCATAGATCCTCCGTTACGCTTATGAAAACTCATTCAAATATATAAAACAACAAATCAAAACCAAATAACCAATTTCGCCAATTTTCACAAAATTTGACAAAATTACGAAAATGCCCCTCATAAAGTTCACGACCATTTTGTACAAAAAATTTCATAAATGACACAAACCAATATTTCCATTGAATTTCTTACGAAAAACTGATTCTAAAACATCCTAAAAAATTGAAAAACGACTTAAAACACAAAAAGTCCTCTCCGAGGGCAAAACGGTAATTTTACAATTTTAATAATTAAAAATTATGAAATTAATAAATAAAATATTAAATAATGTAAAGTGAAACATTAATAAAATTAATTTAAAATTTTGAATAAAAAAATCGATCAATCAGGCTTTCGAGCAAAATTGTTGCTAGTTGCCAAGATATTTATTCAAGGACCCCTCCATCTAAGGGCCCAAAAAATTAAAGATGTAATAAAAGGGGGTTCTCCAAAAATTAAAGTCAATCTTAAAGTCAATCAAGTAAGACTAAAGTCAAAATCTTAAAGTCAATCAAGGAAGACTAAAGTCAAGATATTAAAAGTCAACCAAGAAAGACTAAAGTCAAAGTATTAAAGTCAATCTCATAAGATTAAAGTCAAAATCCTAATCTAAACTAACCAAGTCAATCTCATAAGACTAAAGTCAAAACTCTAATTAAAATCCTAATCAAGTTAATCTCATAAGACTAAAGTCAAAACCCTAATTAAAACCCTAATAAGACTAAGTCAATCTCATAAGACCAAAGTCAAAACCCTAATTAAAACCCTAAAGGAAACCTAATTAAACACTAACTCTACCCAAAAAATTTTATAAATAGGAGCCTCCACACCCTATTTTCGTATCTAAGAAAAAATCCTAGAAGAAGTAAGTCAAAAAACTTGCCTAGCCTCCCAAAAACCCCAATTTTGAAGCCCCAACTCCTTACCTAACACCATACTTCGATTTTAGCTCAAAAAACACCTAGAAGACCTTCAAAAATACCTAGAAATCCATAAACAAATCCGAAGAATCTAAATCTAAGAAAGAGATACCTCGCCTCAGAGATCAGAAATCAGATCCGGAGATAAAATAAAGCGAGGAGTATTGTACAAGGAGTTACTCTATTAGATCTAAGGGAATAGAATCGTTGCGTTCGAAGGTAAAATTCTTTTACTTTTTTTTATCTAGGTCTTTTTGTTAGCAATGTAGTTTTATTTGGGATAAGTAGAGATCGGCATTGGTCGGGCGGGGTTGGTGCCTAACACCTTCCAACCCCGTAATATGATCCCCGAACTCAGTGTTTTTTTAGTAGATTAGTTGTTTGTTTTATACGTTTCGAGTCAATGTTCGATTCCTAAACCCTAATAACTAGGTGGCGACTCCCAAACCTCAAAGGTCAAAAGTGGATCTGCATACCCCGCGGATCGAGGGCGCTTTCACAACCATACCAAGATATCAGTCAAAGAAAAGGAAAATATGTGAGTGTCTGAAACAATGCAGAGTATCCACTCAAACAAGCAAGGAAAAAGAAAAATATAAGGGGAAACATGAAAAGAAAACATGGGAAAAAACATGATAAACAATATTTCCAAATCAAAAGCATGTTATATATAAATAATAATAATAATAATAATAATAATAATAATAAAAGAGAAGTCGACTCACCTAAACCCCTCCATTCTAATCTTGTCTCAAAGCCCTTCCTACAAAATAATCTCGAACATCATCTCCCCTCACCCCCTCAAAATAGCCCTAAGATCATCCGAAACCACCCCAAATGAATTCTTAAACAGTCCTAGAGTCTCAAACCAATAAAAAACCCATCCACTCAACCCAATCAACACATCCCTAAATAGCCTCCCCAAACCACTCAAACCATCCCTAATTCTCTCCCAAAGTAGCCCCTAAACTACTCAAACCACCCAAAATTCTCACCCAAAACAGTCCCCAACTCGTTCACAACAGTCATCAAATCATCCCCAATCACAACTATCCCAACACCAACGTTGAACTCGTCCAAGCTTATTCATCCCCACTCATCTCGACACCATTCAAGCACTATAAAGACTGCCATAACACCCCAATCATTACCATCTAGCCACCAAAACCTCACCACTACCCTAAACCGTGGTCTGAGAACCCCAACGACCCTCCAACAGTCCCATTCCTGTACTCAAACTCCCCCAAAAAATAGCTTCAAACCACATTCATTCCCCAACTATCATCCAACAATCCTCCTAGAACCATGCGTACCAACCACAAAGCCTTCACTACACTCATAAATTTCTAACACCCTGAGAAATTCTCACCCAAAATAACCTTCATACCCCAAATTCATATCAAAATCGCAACACCAACGTTCAATCAAATAACAAAGCGAAAACGACAAATAAATATAGGAGGGAGCAATTCAGAATTGTTTTCCAATTGTAACAGTCTTTCAAAATAAAGCAAAAAAGGCAAAAGAAAAATCAAAATGAAAAGAGGTAAGGCACTTACCTCAATTGATCAAAAGTACCAAGAATTTCCAAAATGCACTACGCAGGATCCGATCAGAGAAGTGATTACAAGTCTGACAAAAAATTAAGAAGAAAGCTTTAAAATTGAAAGAAAAAAAAATTCAAAAAAAAAATGGACAAGAAAATAAACAGATTACCTCGATGCCCTAGACGTGCCCTCGGTTATCTCAAAACGACAAAATAATCTCCTCAAACATAAAAACGAGGAGAAGTAAAAGAAATATAAACAAAAGATAGAGAGAGAAATCACAAAAAAAAAAAACAAAAAAAACAAAGAGAAAAATCAAGGAAGAAGAGAGAAAGTGAGAAAATGGGAAAGCACACATGCCTTAAGCGTTTGAAATTCATACTGGTGCATGCTACCAATACAAATAAGGAAGTTTTTAGTTTGTCCATGTTCCATGCATGGATAAAGCGATTAATGCACCATCCATGTTCAAAGTACGAATAAGCACCATTCCAACCCCATCCGTGCTTCATGCACGGATCAATTAATAATAATTTTAAATAAATTAAAAATTAAAAAAAATCAAAAAATTAAATAAACCAAAAAAATGAAGAAAGTAAAAAAAATCGAGAAATCAAAATAAAAAAATCAAAAAGAATTTCAAAACCCCTTTCGAGACACATTCAAAACACAACCAAAGAAACACTCAAATTTCAAAACTCATCAAATTTATTAAATCCAATATCTCAAACGAGCTCTGTGCCATTGAAATCAAAGAATCAATAAGGAAAAATCATGTCAGGCCCCATGCTTGGGTAGCCATTTTATACAAAAATCGTCGACCCACTAAGTGTTTTCAGGTCATGATTTAACAAAATTTTCTAACCCGTACAAATAAGGATTTAGTCTATTTTTAGTAGTTCTTTGCACGCAATTCCTACAAAAAATGGCAGTTGTAGACACCCCAATTTGAACGAGCCCCTACTTGAAAGAACAAAAAAATATCAACTTTCTTAATAAAATTCGCCAACAGGCCTAAAAAGCCCAAATCATCGAAACATAACATTTTGATTAAATTGAATGTCCCTAAGACCCCTCCCCCAAAGGTTTAATGAATCCACCAAAAAAGACTTGGTGCACCCCCACCTTCCCCACCTTTCACCACTCCACCCTCGTGATCGAAAATTCCCCAAGCCCACTTAAAGCCCTCAAGTCTCCCACAAATCACCCCTCACCTCTTCCAACTTAACCTAAACCTAATTACCTAAACCATGAAACATACCCACCCTCAAAATTCCATCCTAAAATAAATCCTACCCAACCTAAAACCTTCCCAAAACCCAAGTCCAATACACTGAAGTCCAAACCAATTCAAATCCACATTCATAATTCACAAACAATTACCCACAAATCATTATCCATATCAACCAATCAACTTTTGATCATCAAATGAAAATTTGTCCACTCCACAACTCACCTCTCAAAAAATCATTCTACTCAACCTAATCCTTCACTTTTCTCTAAACACAACTACCAATCCACATCACAACTCATACCCCCCATACTTCATGTCATAAACCTAACCCCTCACCTTTCTCTAACACAATCACCAACCCACACCTCCCTTCATCATTCACCCTCAACCCATTCCCACAAGCCATCCCCACACTTTTTCCCTCCAATCAAGTCACCTAAACACTCCATCTCCATATTCTTTTTACACTTGTCACAATCTTCTCCACTCTCCCCAAACCTAAATACCTAACTCCTTGCACAACTCATTATTTTAATAAAATACTACACCTTCTCATCCCACCTAACATTCAATCCCATTCTTTCAATCAAGCATCACATCATTTCATCTCACCAAACATTTAACCTAAATAGGTTGGGGAAGATCTAAATCATTTGGATCAAAAAATTATTTATTTACCTTCATTACACAAATACCCTTATCCTAACTCTAAATTTCACACCCCCCACGTTCAAATCTCATGTCATTCTCTACTCATTTAACTTTTCACCCAATCTTACCTTTAAAAGTAACTCTCCATCCCTATAAATACCCCCCACACCTTTTAAAATGGTTATCAAGTCTAAGTCTAAAAAAGAAAAAAAAAATCTTTCTTAAAACTCTAAACGCATCTCTTACTTACTCCCTTTACTTAATCTACTCTAAATAATTACACACTTATAACCCACTAAGGACTCAAAGAAGAAGGCATAAAAGAAGAAGAATGAAGGAAAAGAAGAGCAAGTTATGGCTTCAAGGTGGGTCAAAGGAAAACATACTCCCCCTCCATATCCCTCTTTTACTTTCTTCCTCACCTCTTTAATTTACTTTTAGAAAAACTTAAGATGCGATGCTCCCCCTCCCTTGTCTCCGGTAGATCAGACTTCGATTCAGTTGAAAGTATAAGAGTTGTAACCACTTTCAAAACAAAATCAATTTTAAATCTTTCAAATCGTTTTGAGGCAATTAGTATTCAAGTCATTCTCAACTCATGAAAATGGACCTATAACTATTAGCTAACACTTTTTAAAAATATATATTGTTCTCAAGGTTAGATTTATATAAGGATCATCTCCTTCAATGAGATGACCTCTATAAGCTAAGTTGATAGCAGAACCCTTCTTAGGATACAAGTCGTCAAATACGCGACACTTTTTTTTTCATCTTATCAAAAAATGATCGAGTTATTTGAGATTACCATCATTTGATAGAGAGAGAGAGAGAGGGGTGCCTAACACCTTTTCCTCTCTCTAATCAGACCGTTTACCTTGATCTTAAGTTGATCGGTATTTTATCCATACGAGAGTCATTAAATGCCAAAAATGACATTTTTTCTAAAAATATACATCGAGTGACTATTCACACCCTTTTACAAATATGAATGGTGATGACTCCAAACCTTCGTAGAAGTGATCTTTGGAATCAAAAATCACGTATCTACAATAGATAAGTGAAAAGATTATAAAATATAAAATTAGAAACAAGTGTATTTGGGCATGCTTAGGGTCGCTACATTTTATACTCAATTTAGCAAGTGTGCACGCTTAAGTTCATAACACATTTTGATAACCTAGAGACCTTACAACGCTAGAAAAATGTGACCTCAAAACTTACAAACAATCATATTGGATCTGAAAAAATCACTTATCAAAATTCAAAAAACCAACAAAATGACGAAAATGTTACTTGTGGATCCCACACCTCCGAAATGACTCGAAATACCAATGTTGTGCTCAGAATGTGATTTCAAGTCTAACGAGACTAAAACTGATGAAAATGGAGAATTTTACGAAGAATTGTAAAAATGATTAAAATGCTTCTTGATGAACAATTTTTATTTAGAGACCTTGATTCTTGAGAAAATGTAATTAAAAATAAATTTTTGACAACATTCATGCACATTGAAAAAATCTAAAAATCTCATGCTCAGAAAAATTACAAATTTTCACATGAAATGACGTGAAATGATACCCATTGTCACATAAAATGACAAATTTCATCACGTGGAACGATAACCCTTGATCACATGAAATAATGAAATCGAAACCTTAAATTTGAAAAATCAAAACTTTAAGTAAAATTTAAAGATCAACGAATCAATCATTAATTTTTATTAATTTCAAAATTAATAAACATATTGAATCAATAAAATTAACCGAATCATTCAAATATTAAAATTAAATTGATAACCAATCCAACCAATTCAAAAAATTTCTGTCAAATCTTAAAAATCATCAACCAGTCGATGAATTAAACCCAATCCAATAAAAAATTTAAACCAAATATTTTTTTAATCAATTTATTTCTAAGGAATTTTTAACCACTCAAATAATTGTGATATCGGATCACAAGATTATGTGGGTCCCATCGAAATTTGAAATATTGAAAAACTTGGGTTGGCCGTGGTAACCATGAAAGGGATCCCTCCAAGTAACTTTTTTAAGAAAATAAAATCAAAGAAGTCAAATAAAGTGAAAAAATAGAAGCTTCCTCGACGTTGGACATTCACTTGCCACTTTGAATACCCCTTTCCATCCAAAATATGCTATAAGAATAAAGAAATCAAGACAAATAAAGCAAAACACAAACTTTAAGAACTTAGTAATGGTCATCCAGTGACATCTATAACAAAAATTTTCTCAAATCCAATAAATTCTGGGAAATAAAAAATGCCAAAATAAAAATCAAGTAGAATTTATAAAAGAAGAATTCTACTCACCCAACATGATCATCAAATTTTTAGTCCATATATGTTTTTTTTTTCTCTCTCTCTTTCTAACATTGGCCTCTATCTCAAACAAAGATCGAATATCCAATTTTTCGGCCAAGAATTGTTATTTCGTCTTCCTTCAACACCATTGCAAGAGCATCTTGAAGGAGTTGTTATTGTTCACATAGACAAAAAGAGAGGAAAAGTTCATTCCTTTTCTCAATTTTGTTCTTTCCCATTGTCTCTCATAACCCATGTAGTATGATTGGATCGAATCATTGATCCCATAATCACCGTCTCAATTCTGAAGAAATCCATAGCAACCATTGATTGCACCCAACATTTATAGGTTTGTATTGTTTTGATTTTTAACAGTGTTTCTTCATCTGATTTTAACTTGTTTCATGTTGCGGGGCTGAGAAGATTAAATATTTTTCCATGAATCTCGGCCTTTTTAAATTCCACAAAAATAATGGACAATAACGAACTTTATCTTTATTTTATGTGGGTTTTCACGCACATAAGTCCATTCATTCAAAAAAACATTATCGTAAACATGATGATTGGGTCTTGTTTTAATCTATTTTATCTTATTTTGATAGTTACTTTTCATTTTTTTACCGCAAGTAGCATAAGAGTCGAACATGACATCATCCAAATAAAGAGACTCGATTTGAATCTCTTCAAGCATTTAGAATAAGAGGGTATTTGGTTTGAAATACCACTCATGGTCTAAATGAGACTTAAGAGTTCATTTTGGCCTCTATGGTAGTGACCATGATTTTCAAGTTTTTTAGTTTAAATCCTTCAAACATAAGCAATGATTGCATCACATAGGCAATGAAGTATGCATCAACTCCAAGGGCATTAACCACTGATTTTGCACATGTAGGGAGGAGGAAATTTTATTTTCATGAATAACGTGGCAAGTGAGTCGACTCATTGATTTTGGAAGGAAAAGGGTACTCAAAAGTTTGATTTTGAAATCGATTGAGTTAATTCACTGATTTTTTGGAAAGTGGGTGTGCCTAAAATATTGATTTTTTTAAAAATGAGTTGACCTAATGATTTTGGAGCACTTGGTACTTAAATTAATTTTTTTAACATGACCAATAAGTCAAATTGCTTATGTGTGTACATGTGGCACTTAAATTGGTTTTCATTTTTCTAAAATATGACATGTGGATAAACTCATTGATTTTGTGCACATGAGTAATTGAAATTGATTTTCTTTCTAAAATGTGGCATTGAGTTGACTCATTATTTTTTTGTGCCTATAGATTTAAAGTTGAATCACTTTGATTTAGCCAATGAAGTGACTTGTCATTTTTTGTGCTTTATTGATAGTTGTTGTGCGAATATTGCAAAACATATTTAGAATTATGGTTTTTTTATAAATTTTGAAAGGGATAATAAATTTTTAATTTTGGGATTTTTAGCCATAAGATTTTCTTGGCCAACTCAATATAGAATGATGATGATTTCAATTAGCTAACTCGATAATTGATGATAATGATGAGAGGACCCTTGACCATAATGTGACCTTAGTCTTTACTTGTTGGCCTTAGGATATCTTGGGTCGTAGTAGAGATCGATCACCTAGATCGGACAAATTCGATGTCTAACACTTTCTGAAACCCTTAACTCGATCCCTTGTCCTTTTCTCTTAGTCGTAGTCTGATCCAATTCCATATTGGAGTTACTTTTGGTTCCTAGACCTAAACTAGGTGGCGACTCCCTACTTCCTTACAAATCCGTCAATTATTCATTAGATACTTTTTATTATTTTTTAAAAAGTGCCGATACGCTTTCACAATAATCCTACATCATTGTGAACATACTTCATAATGAGACTTAACCTAATGATGAGGGGTCATACCGTGTATGGGAAATAAGGAAAAATATACTGAAAATAATTAAGAAGTGATCCTATTTAATGTTAAAGAACTAAAAATAAAGAACTAACCATGGACTTCTTTGTTGGGTTACCAAAGGCTAGTGAAGATCTTGACACAATTTGGATAGTTGTGGACATATTGACGAAATCGGTTCATTTCATACCGATCAAGGTTACATATACAATTGACTAACTAAGCAAGATCTATATCACGAAGATAGTCAAACTTCATGGAGTACTAGTGTCCAGAGTATCTGATAAAGACCCCAGATTTACTTTACATTTTTAGAAGAGTCTTCACACAGCTCTAGGTACTCAGCAAAGTTTTAATACGACATTTCATCCTTAGTCAGATGGACAATAGAGAAGGTAATCCAGATACTAAAAGACATGCTTCGAACATTTATTTTAGACATCGGAGGCGATTGGAAGCATACTTACCCTTGGTAGAATTTTCTTATAACAAAAGCTATCAAGCTAGCATAGCCATAACTCCTTTCAAATGATTATACGACAGACCATGTAGATCACCAATATGCTGAATGAAGGTAGTCAACGCAATTTTGATGGGTCCAGAATTGATCGAAGAAATAATTGAGAAAATTAGAATAATCAGGGAGAGAATAAAAATAACTCAAAGTAGACAAAAAAGCTATGCCGACAAAAAACATAAGCCTTTAGAATTTGAAGTAGGAGATATAGTATTTCTGAAGATATCACCCATGAAGAGAATATCTAGATTTGGCATGAAGGGAAAGTTAAAACTATGATATGTCCGGCCATTTGAGATTTTTGAAAAGTTTGAAATAGTAGCTTACAGATTGATATTACTCCCATAATTGGAACATATTCATAATGTCTTTGACGTATCCATGTTGAGGAAATATGAATCGAATCCTTCACACGTGGTCGACTTACAGTCATTGAAAGTTGATGAAAATATATTGTATGAAAAATAACCCATTTAGATTCTAGATAGACGAAAGAAGAAACTTAGATCTTGCATCATTTCACTAGTTAAAATATTGTGGAGGCACCACAACATTAAATAAGCATCGTGGGAAAAGGAGTCGGACATGCAACTCGATATCCAGAGTTATTTCTGGAATCAGGTATGACTTTAGATTTTAATGATGAAATTTTTTTTTAAGGGAGAAGAATGTAACGACCTAAAATTTTAACTTGTATCTCGAGAAAATCTAGAGTTAACATCTTTGAAAAAATGAAATTTAAACTAGGGATTAAAAACACAAGTTTTGTATTCACAAATCTTTTGAAAAATTTAACATCACCACTAGATTTAGAATAATAGGAAAACATATACTTTAGCATGTAAGTGCACATCAATTCGAGTTCGGGGGAAAAAGTTACAAAATCCTCGAGATGCATGTCAGTTGCCCATCCAAAAGAAAAATAATTCAATAAGATCAGAATTTTGTAAATCTGATAATACCATTGAGTTCATATCGAAAAATCACCCAAAATATACTATTAGCAAGTAAAAAATCGAAGCTCGGGACATGGACTTTTTAAAATAAATTGACAAATAATCGTTAAGTCCTTTTGGCTCTATAAATACTAAACATAAGTAAAATTACAAATTTTTAATTCTCCTACATTCTTTTCCTTTCTAATAATAAATCCTAGAAAAAATCCTAGCACCCTTTCACCTTTTACCTCGATTTCCACTTACCTAGAGGTCATGTTAAGATCTAGTGTAGAAAAGAAAAGCAATCAACTCGTCGTAGGATTCAAGGGAAACCAAATAAGTAGAGTCTTTGTCGATTTTGAAAGACAATCTTTGACCTAGTTCGATCCATAATGGATTTCGGAAGTCCTAGAACAGAGATCTAAGGTAGGGAATTTTTGGACCTTATTAATGGTCGTAGTTTTCGTGCATCATATATTGTTAAAAGTTAAGAGGATTGTGTTATTTTTGTAAAAATCATTATCAATTTTATTGTTTGATGTTTTTAAGGATAAACCCACATTTAACAAATTATTTTTGTTTCGATTGAAAAAAAAATCGAAACTTGGAAGTTTAGGAAAATCACAACTTTACAGAACCTTCGTTCTGGAAAGGGTGTTGTCTGTGCAATCGACAGACCCATCGGTGGCACTAATAGCCATCGACTATTTTCAATGGATCCATTGACAGAAGCTGTTTTGCTACTGATAGAAACATATTTTTTGTCACAACAATTATTTTGAATTTCGACCATTTTTTATCATTTTTTTTTATAAGTTAAGAATGTGAATTTTGGTGTTTAAACTTGTCAAAAACTCTAATTTTAACTTTTATGAAACATATTGAGGATTTTAGTAGAAATTTTTGAAAACAAAGTGGTTTGAATCATCAAATAATACTAGGGATCACATTGTAAGTGTGATACCTTATAAAAGAGAGTGTGGACTCTCATTGTGTATGTGTTAGTGAGTGGGTATTCAAGGTCGACTTTATTTTCTATTATCACGAGATGATATTGCATGTTTATTTAAATTCCGTTATTATGAGGTGATGAGTATTGTTGTTTATTTTACGGGTTGGGCCATTTCATGGTAGAAAATTATATATCTATTCCACATACTTGTAATGTTAATTTCTATTTTATTTTAAAAAAGAAAATGTATATATATATATATAGCTATTTTGAGATTTGTTAAAGAGTATGTGAATACTTCAAGGGATAGTCTGTCATGGCATTTCTGGCGTGACATACTAGCCAAGGATGTATAGTTGGGATGTTAAACTCCTATATAGTATGAGATGCATAGGGCAGTGCATCACAACTAAGATCTGAGAGGTTCCATTCTATCTTTACTAGGGAAGTATGTAATGTAAAGAAAATTTTTAAAAGTGTAGAAATGTCTATTAAAAATCATATGTTCGCTTGATATGCATAAATGAATATGACTAGTTAATGATCATTAATAATTTAAAATAGTTGAATATATTGACACTTCGTGAAAGTACATATACTCTTACTTATACGAAAAACTTGCATGTATTTCAAATGTTATAGAATGATTTTTACATCATGTTTAGGAAACAATTGGTTTATGATAGTCGTTTCCTACTAGGTAACTCCCTTGTTACTTATCCTATCATTTCAATTGTAGATCATCCCCCTAGTGAGGAGCATTCAAAAGAGTTTCACCTTTTAGGACATAAGTACAACCAAAGTCCACTTCTAGGCAAGAAGTGAAATTACTTCTACTAATGAAAGTGCCCTCGATCCGCAGGGTGTGCGGATCCGCTTTTGACCTTTGAGGTTTGGGAGTCGCCACCTAGTTATTACGGTCTAGGAATTGAACATTGACTCGAAACGGACAAACAAACAACTACTCTACTAAAAAATATTGAGTCCAGGGATCACATTACAGGGTCGAAAGGTGTTAGGCACCAACCCCGCTCGGTAAACACCGGTCTCTACTAATTTCTAAAAACAATTACATTACTAAAAAGATCTAAATAATAATATATAAAAAAATAAAAATATTTACCTTTGCAACGCAACGGTTTTGTTCCCTCAGATCTGATAGAACAACTCCTCGTAAAGTACCTTTCGCTTCATTCTGTCACCGGATTCGCTTCAGACGACCAAGACGAAGTACCTCGTTCTTAGATATGAATATTTCTGATTTGTTTATAGATTTCAAGGTGTTTTTGAAGGGTTTCTAGGTGTTTTTGAAGGGTTTCTAGGTGTTTTTTGAGCTAAAGTTGGGGTATGGATGTTAGGTAAGAAGTTGGGACTTCAAAATTAGGGTTTATGGGAGGCTTGAGAAGCTTTTTGACTATTTTCTTAGGATTTATTTTTGTATACGAAAATAGGTTGTAGGGACCTTTATTTATAGATTTTTTAAAGTACTTTTTAAGTAGAGTTAATGTTTAATTATAATTATTTTAGATAGAGTTAGTGTTTAATCAGAATTATTTTTAAATAGAGTTAGTGTTCAATTAGAATTACATTAGATAGTTTTATAGTTTAATTAGAATTCTATTAGATAATTTTATAATTTAATTAGGTTTCTTTTAGATAGTTTTAGAGTTTAATTAGAATTCTTTTAGATAGTTTTTTAGTTTAATTAGAATTCTATTAGGATTTTAACTTTGGTCTTATTAGATTGATTAGGATTTTGACTTAAGTCTCACTTGATTGACTAGAATTTAGGGTTTTGACTTAAGTCTTACTTGATTAACTATAATTTAGGGTTTTGACTTAAGTCTTACTTAATTGACTTGACTTTAGAATTTTGACTTAAGTCTTACTTGATTGACTTGAATTTAGGATTTTGACTTAAATCTTACTTGATTGACTTGACTTTAGGATTTTGACTTAAGTCTTACTTGATTGACTTGAATTTTAATTAGGATTTCACTTTACATTAATTAATTTTTTAATTATTAATTTCAAAAATTTTAAATATTAAAATTGTAAAATTACCATTTTACTCTCGAAAAGGATTTTTTGCGTTTTAAGTCATTTTTTTAATATTTCAGGATGTTTTGGAATTGATTTTTCATAAGGAATTCAATGAGAATATTGTTTTTTTCCATTTATGAAATTTTTTGTGCGAAATGGTCATGAACTTTATGAGGGGCATTTTCGTAATTTTTTCAAATTTTGTGAAAACTGGCAAAATGATTTATTTGGTTTCGATTTGTTATTTTATGTGTTTGAAAGGATTTTCCTAAGTGTAATATAAGCTCTAGGAATGTTTTGAGATTAGGGGTATTTTGATAATTTGATCATTTTTTAGTGATTTTTATCGTGAAGCTTCTTTTTATCTGAAAAATGATGATTTCTAGGCTTCTAAGGTTATATTTTCCTAACGTAGCATAGTTTCTAGGTTTTGTTAATTTGAGATACCTCACCTGAATTTCTGAAACATATCTAGTAATCAAATAAAGAATTGGAATAAACATCCATCATTGGGAACCGTTGCAATCGGATTGACGAGTTGATTAATCAGGCAAATGCAAAAATGGGGTGTCTACAACTAATCCAATAACAAATTAGGTGTTACAATCTTTTGTTTCAATCAATTTTTACTTATTTAAGTGAGAGTAGGATTTTGATGTTAGTGTGTAGGGTTTTGTGTATTTGCGAGGTTTGCTAATTCTTTCTTCTATGATATCTTTAAGCTCTAGTTTTGAAATACTCTTCCACTCTTACATTTTAATTATTGATGATTCATTTCCAGTGCAATATTATTACTTTATCATTGTATTGATCTATTGATGTTATATCATTTTTTAGAGTGATCTTTCAGTGTCTTAAATCTTAACATGAAATCATGGGGATTCGTGTTAGAATTTGAGTGCACTACACTTTCTTTCTTTAAAATGATCTTAAAAAAAATAAAACAAAATCTTTACAAAATTAACTTCAATTCAAATAATGAAAAAAATAAATAAATGCAAATGATGAGTTTATAAAAAGAACTTTAGAAATAAATGATTTCAACTATCATTGGCTAAGATGGATAAGTGAAAAGATCATAAAATATAAAATTAGAAACAAATACGCTTGGGGAAGTATACGAGTATATCCAATAAGTGATAAACAATGCTATATGTTCAACAAAAATTAATTACAGCCCAGTTATAACAAATATTCAAGTAAAATATCCTAAGATAATAAAGGGTGAGGGGGGCCCAAAAGAACTTGGATAGACATAATGAAAGTAGGTATTAACTATCTCTCAATAACAAAAGATTTGGCTCTTGATAGGGTGGAATGAAGTAGCATGATTTTTTTGGTCAACTCCAAATCTTTGGGATTTTGTTTGTCGTTGTAAGAATAAAGTGATGATAGTAGATTTTATATGACAATTTTCATTTAAGACCAATGAGGGTGAAAGCACCCTCGATCCGCGGGATGCGTGGATCCGCTTTTGACCTTTGAGGTTTGGGAGTCGCCACCTAATTATTACGGTCTACGAACAGAACATTGACTCGAAACGGATAAACAAACAACTAATCTACTAAAAAATACTGAGCCCGGGGATCACATTACGGGGTTGAAGGTGTTAGGCACCAACCTAGCCCGGCAAACACCAGTCTCTACTAATTTCCAAAAAAGATTACATTGCTAAAAAGACCTAAATAATAATAATTAAAAAAAATATTTACTTTTGCAACGCAACGATTTTGTTCCTTCGGATCTGATAGAACAGCTCATCGAATAGTACTCCTCGCTTTGTTCTATCACCGGATTCGCTTCAAACCTCCAAGACGAAGTACCTCCTTCTTAGATCTGAATATTTCTGATTTGTTTATAGATTTCTGAGTGTTTTTTAGGGGTTTCTAAGTATTTTTTGAGCTAAAGTTGGGGTGTAAATGTTAGGTAAAGAGTTAGAACTTCAAAATTAGGGTTTATGGGAGTTTAGGAAAGCTTTTTGACCAACTTTTTTTAAGGTTTATTTTTTTATATGAAAATAGGTTGTAGGGACCCTTATTTATAGATTTTTTTAAGTATTTTTTAGATTGAGTTAGTGTTTAATTAGAATTATAGAGTTAGTGTTTAATTAGAATTACATTAGGTAGTTTTAGAGTTTAATTAAAATTCTATTAGGTTTAGGGTTTAAATTTGGTCTTATTAGATTGATTAAGGTTTTGACTTAAGTCTCACTTGATTGACTAGAATCTCGGGTTTCACTTAAGTCTTACTTGATTGACTTGACTTTAGGATTTTGACTTAAGTCTTACTTGATTGACTTGACTTTAAGATTTGACTTAAGTCTTACTTGATTGACTTTAATTTTAATTAGGGTTTCACTTTACATTAATTACTATTTTAATATTATTTCAAAATTTTTAATTATTAAAATTATAAAATTATCGTTTTACCCTTAGAGAGGACCTTTTACATTTTAAGTCGTTTTTCAATGTTCCAGGATGTTTTGGAATCGATTTTTTGTAAGGAATTCAATGAAAATATTATTTTGTGTCATTTATGAAATTTTTGTGCGAAATGGTCATGAACTTTATGAGGGGCATTTTTGTAATTTTGTGAAAATTGGTGAAATGATTTATTTGATTTCGATTTATTATTTTATGTATTTGAAAGGATTTTCCTAAGCGTAATATAGGTTCTAGGGATATTTTGATATTAGGAGTATTTTGATAATTTGGTCATTTTTTAGTGATTTTTATCGTGAAACTTCTTTTTATGTGCAAGATGATGATTTCTATGTTTTTAAGGTTATATTTTTCTAGCATAATGTGGTTTCTACAATTTTGTTAGTTCGAGATACCTCATCCAAATTTCTGAAACACATTTGGTAACCAAATAGAGCATTGGAATAAACATCCATCATTGGGAACCGTTGCAATCGGGTTGACGAGTTGATTAATCAGGCGAGTGTAAAAATGGGGTGTCTACAAATACCCCTCTTTGGCAGAGGGTTGAAGCAAACTAGATAACAAATCTATTTTGGTAAATAGTGCGAAATCCGAAGGCCAAAGCTAGTGACAGTTCATTTTTTCAACTTGATTTAACAATTCGTCGGGGCGTTTAGATCCTTGAGCGTAAAACTCTCCTCGAACTAAAAGTTGTCAAGTCCTCGAATTTTAAAAAATTATCCCTGACTAAAATGTGCAAGTGTGTACACTCAAAGTTTGAAATAAATCTCAAAGGGTCTGAGCAAAATCTAAGTAAAATTTGAGCAAAACATAAAATCTAGGAAAACCTGAGAAAAAATTTGACTTTAAACAAAACTTGAAAAAAAATTGAGGTTCGAGAAAAATCTGAGCAAACGTTGAGAAAAAGTTGAATGTTAGACTCTATCTACCCTGGGTGAAAGAGTAATAAACTTATTTTTCTAGGAGTCCTACTCTACCTACTCAGGGTGAAAGAGTAATGAACTTCTTTTTTTGGGAGTCCTACTCTACCTACTCTAGGTGAAAGAGTAATGCACTAATTTTTTTTGGGAATCCTACTCTACCTGCTCGGGGTGAAAGAGTAATGAACTAATTTTTTTGGGAAGTTCTACTCTACTTACTTGGAGTAAAAGAGTAATAAACTAATTTTTTTGGAAGTCCTACTTTACCTGTTCGGGGTGAAAGAGTATTGCACTAATTTTTTTTTTTTTGAAGTTTTATTCTACCTACTCGGAGTGAAAGAGTAATGAACTAATTTTTTGGGAGTCCTACTCTACTTGCCCAGGGTGAAACAATAATGAATTAATTTTTTTTTTGGAGTCCTACTCTGCCTACCTAGGGTGAAAGAGTAATGAACTAATTTTTTTGGGAAGTTCTACTCTTCCTACTCGGAGTGAGAGGATAATGAACTAATTTTTTTGGGAATCCTACTCTACCTGCCTAGGGTGAAAGAGTAATGAACTAATTTTTTTGAGAAGTTCTACTCTACCTACTCGGAGTGAAATAGTAATGAATTAAGCTTTTTGGGAAGTTCTACTCTCCTTACTCGGAGTGAAAGAGTAATAAACTAATTTTTTGGGAGTCCTACTCTACCTGCCCAGGGTGAAAGAGTAATGAACTAATTTTTTTTGGGAAGTTCTACTCTACCTACTCAGAGTGAAAGAGTAATGAACTAAGCTTTTTGGAAGTCCTACTCTACTTGGTGAAAGAGTAATGAACTAATTTTTTTAGGAAGTTATACTCTACCTACTCGGAGTGAAAGAGTAATGAACTAAGCTTTTTGAGAGTCATACTCTACCTGCCCAGGGTAAAAGAGTAATGAACTAATTTTTTTTTGGGAAGTTCTACTCTACCTACTCAGAGTGAAAGAGTAATGAACTAATTTTTTTTTTGGAAAGTTCTACTCTACCTATTCAGAGTGAAAGAGTAATAAACTAATTTTTTTGGGAGTCCTACTCTACTTACCTAGGGTGAAAGAGTAATGAACTAATATTTTGGGAATAAATGAGGGATTTACACAGCATTTATTTTTTTTTTAAAATAAAAAATTGGATTTTATGAAGGTCTGCTAAACATTTTAACTCTCTTTGAATCTTATGAGTTTTCAAAATTGTTATCTAGAAGGTAACATTTAATTCAAAGTTAACCTTATCCTTTGGGGTTGAAATTGACCAGGCTTCAGAATCAAAATACCCCTAGTTTGACAGGAAACATTGCACTAGGGATAATTGAACATAATTTGAAAATGAATGCCCCTAGTGTAATGGGGAAAACTGTACTCTTTAGGAAAAGGAAGTGTCCTTGTTATGAAAGTTTGAAATCCTTGATTACCACAAGCGCAATAAAGGTTTAACTTTTAATTTTGATTTTTTATATTGAAGATTTTGAGTCAAGCTCAAAGAAATTAGAACAAAATATTTCTTTTTGAAATTCATTATAGAATTTGTTCTTTCTCCCCGTCGGTTCGCTTAGGGACATGAAACTCTTCAGATCAATCATAGACGAGATACTTGTATCCATTAAGTCTATATTTGATTCAAACTGGGTATTGAAACTTGATCATTCGGACTTCTGATGCTTCGGCTCAGACCGTCTTTCAGCTTCTCAACTCAACGGAGATTTTCTTTTATTTTTTGTTTGCTCTAAGTTTTGCCTAGATTGCTTTTTCAGATTTTCAATCTAACGAACATGCTCTAGATTTTACCTAGATCGTCTTTTTAGGTTTTCGATCTAGTGAACTTACAATTTTTTCTCTATTCTTTGCTCTGATTATTGTCAAGGTCGTCCTTTCAGATTTCCAACCTTGCGAGATTGCCCTAATTTTTATCTAAGTTACCCTTTTGGAGCTAGTAGGCTTCATTTTTCTTTTTCTTCCATTTTGAACTTCTAGAGTTACTGTCTAATCATGCTTGGCTATCTTCCTTAACTTTTCGCACAGTACTTAGGAAGACTTTTATGGGTATGCTTAGGACTGGGCATAAAAAGAAAGGAATTTTGAGGCTCAAAAATCCAATTGCCCCTTGTGTGGCATTTTCTTTTAAATTATTTTTTTTCCTTGAATTTTCTTTCCTATTTTGGATGATATTTCTTTTTCTTTTGGATTTTTTCTTTTTAGATTTTTTCTTTATCGGAGAATCTATTTTTTTATTTTGATGTGATTGGGTTTGAAGTAACTTCTCATGTTACCTACATACCAACCCTAGAATTTTGGGATCAAATCAAAAGTAGTTCGAATTTTTTCCTTCCTTAGGTTGGGTGATCAGGTTGAGAACGAAAAAGGTACTTTTCTTTTGAAAAAGGCTGCAAAGGGGTTGAGAAATGATATATTGAACTAGGTAACAAGAGAATTGATTCGGCCAAAGATGGTCTCCTTAAATGTAGTACCGTTTGATTTGGTCAAGGTTGGTTGGTTCTAGTAATTCAATTTCTTCATGGTCTTGAAGTCTGACAACTTTTCCCAGTAATATTTCTTTGATGATGAACGGACCTCCCCAATTTGGTTTAAACTTCCCTCTAGGGTTAAAGATAGGTGCCCGATTCTCTTTTAGTATTAAATCCCCGACGGGCCTTGATCTTTTTGTCAAACGCACTGGCGACTCTTCTTTGATAGGCCTGCACGTAGTACAGAGCTCTAAGTCATTTTTCTTCGATCAAATTTAATTTTTTATATCGTTGACGAACTCAATCTGCTTCTGATAACTGACTTTCCAACAAGACCCTGGGAGACGGGATTTTCATTTCAACTAGTAAGACTACTTCCATATCATATACTAGAGAGTAGGGAATAGCTCCAGTGGAAGACTATATTGAAGTATGATACGCCCCCCAGTGTGAATGGTAGCTTTTCTGACCAATCCCGGTGTGATTGACGCATTTTTTTGATGATTGTTTGGAGATTTTATTTAGCTGTTTTAGCTGCTCCATTGGTCTGAATATGGTAGGAAGATGATTTATGATGTCAGATCTTGAACAGAACACGGAATAATGACCTAAACTTTGAAGTACGACCCATTATCAGAGATCAGCTCAAAAGGTACCCCCATATCGACTGATAACATGTGCTTAAATGAACTTTTCAACTCGATATGTAGTGGGGATATCGCTAATATATTTTCTAATATCTTCTTTGATTTCATTGATATAGACGAGTATCTATTCCGTGTTGAACAATAACCAAGCTTGTACCTAACATACGCTCATATGATCACACGAACAAGTCTTTTGAAATTTTTGAGTAAATTCATTATCTCCTCGTGTTCCTCTAAGGATAGGATAGTTTCTATCTGAATTTCTTGAAAATTATTTTTTGTTCTAAGGTTCAATGACCTTTTATGTCTGATTGAAAGTTGTTGAGCCCAACCCTTATATTCTTATTTAGAAGAAAAATATATTCTTGAAGCCATATTTTTAGTTAATTCGTTAATACGCTGAGGTATTGAAAATTTTTCTTTATCCAATCAAATTCAGAAGGGGTGACAGACACCTCTATGACTAAACAAACTAACTCGACTCAAATGAAAAAAAGTAGACTCGATCTAAAGAAAACATGATATTAATGAATTGAAAAAAAAAACTTGATTCAAAACTCATGAAAGACAATTAGCTACATACAACGGACTTGACTATAGGCTGAGGATTCAGGGAACAACTGTAATTTTGAGAGATTCCAAGGCCATTTTTTATTGTTGACTTGGTATTAACGTTTCTTCTAGTTGACCGGACTTCCAACCCTAACTAGGCGGTGGACAATTGAGCTTAGGTGCAATGATAATCCTAAAACCTTATCAAAGGTAGAGTAGGCTTTTAGTAATTAGAAATAGAGGTCCCTCTTGATAGCATTGGTTAACCCCTAGATTCAAAATCTCTAATCAATGAAATATTTCAATCAATAAATATTACATGAAGATGATTTACTAATCTTGTTAAATATGAAATATTCAGTCCATTGAATTAAACTGACCGATGCAAGGTGATTGGGACTATGTACCCATTTGAGTTTGGGCCAGTTCGAGCCAATGGATCTGAATATTCCACTTGCATCACTTTATCTAATATTTTTAAGCCAATTAGTTCAATCGATCCATATGTTGATCCATTTACCAATTGGGCTAATTAGTTTAACTTGATATTGACCAATATGTCTCATCAATTACGTATGTTGGATTGGACCGATATTGCGGGTTTGATTGGAGCGGTGTGGACCGGTCTACCCTCTTACCTTTTGGTTGGATTAAATAGAGCAACCCGGGAATACCCACGATAAGTTCGAGTCACTACTTATGAGGAGGTTTCTAGACTCTAGGTTTATTACGTGCAATGCAATTTATCTGGCCACCCTTGCCCAAAAGCACCTATATACCTCTTGAGCATGCTCAATCAGACGGTACGTGGTGACTTGGTTTGATATACCGTATAGGTGATAATCTAAAACTTCAACTCACTTCTCTGAAGCCAAAAACAGCCAGTTTAATCCTCAAATCAGAGGTAGCGCACGATGCTTGAGCAAAGGCACTCTTAAATCACCTCTTTTGTAGAATAGACATAGTCTATCCTCTTACTACCGTAGTACATCGGAACAGGATCTTGCTTAGGCACTGGTTTTGACCAAGAAGTGCAATTGATGTATTTATATTATCTTCGATATACCTTATAGGTATGAGTCTAAGGTTGTAGCTTTCATAAATAGTTTAGCATCTCACGAGGGGACCTACCACGTACTAGTACTACGTTGACAATCGGGACATGTGACTGTGCGGCTTACAATAGGTCAAAGGCTCAGGTCACTCCAGCCTGGGTGCATCGATATACCTTTCAGAGTCATCTGATTAGATGGTACTAATGTCCCAATTTGATATACCCTAAGGTACGTGACTAGAGTTGTGGTTTTCATGAATGACGTCGCATCTCCGAAGAGACCGAACCACGTACTAGTACCACGTTGGCTATATGGGATGTGCAAGCGTGCAAAACAGTAAACGTGCTAGTGGTGTGTACAAAACAAGGTGGGGTGTGTCCGGGGCATTTTCCATACAAATGGGCCCATGTGTCCAATTAAACCAATACAAGTAAAGGTATTAAACCATATAAGTAAAATGTATACATTGATCGAGAAAGATTAAAAACATATCTATATCGTTCAATGCACATTTCATGTATATATCAATGACAAATCAATCAATGAATATGGCATAAAATAATTGATCAGATCCAAACATTGCAATAGGCATAATTTCTATAATTTTATGATCAAATCAATGATCACTTTTGAGTGATCCAAAATAAATCGAGATTCGAATAGATGTTATATTGATGATAGAATGATAATTGTTGAGATGAGGATAGATAAACCATTTTTTTTTAATTATAAAAAAAACTCGAAACATATCTCAAACGAAAATCAAAGAGAAAGATCCTAGTGCCAAATGAGCTCGCTCTCAGGAACATTAATTGTGTTAACACTAAATAAATTTGGATTTTTTGTGAATTAGAAAAATATAATCCAAACTTGCATCAATGATTTCTAAGGCTCCCGATAACAAAATCGAGTGAATTCAGGTTCTAAATTAATCTAATCGATGTGATCTACATTTTATTAAAGGTGCCCAGACCTAATTCTGACTAGAATGTTCTGTAAAAACATTTTAACATTGTTGTCCCAACCCTCTTTCAGCAACAATTCCAGATTTACAGATTAATCCGAAATTGCATCGATGATATCCATGGCCTTCAATAATGAAATTGAGTGAATTCAAGTTCTAAATTAATCTACTCGATGCGATCTACGTTTTATTAATAGGTGCCCAGAATTAATTCTCACTAGAATGTTCTGTAAAAATGTTTTAACATTACTGTCCCAATTTTCATTCAGCAACAATTCCAGATTTACAGATTAATCCGAATTTGCATCGATGATATCCAAGGCTCCTGATAACGAAATTGAGTGAATTCAAGTTCTAAATTAATCTATTCGATGATATCTACGTTTTATTAATAGGTGCCCATACTTAATTCTCAATAGATGTTCTGTAAAAATGTTTTAATATTGCTATCCCAACCTTCATCATTCCATCCTTTTCATATGTCAATTTGAATCTTTCATTATTTATGGGTCATCAAAAAGTAACCCTTAATTGGATAAAAAAGCAAAAATACAATACCCAAAATCATCCACAATCAAGCCACAAAAATAAATAAATAAATAAATAAATAAACAAATAAACAAATAAAATAAATCGAATTAAATAATAAAAAAAAACTAGGTCATCTTGGCAATGCTCCCATACTTGGGATTTTTCAAGTCTGATCCTCAATAGTTCCTAGTGGAGTCGCCACTGAAAGCTCTCTCGATCCGCGGGGTACGTGGATCCGCTTTTGACCTTTGAGGTTTAGGAGTTGCCACCTAGTTATTACGGTTTAGGAATCGAACATTGATTCGAAACGGATAAACAAACAACTAATCTACTAAAACATACTGAGTCCGAGGATCACATTATGGGGTTGGAAGGTGTTAGGTACCAACCCCGCCCAGCAAACACCGGTCTCTACTAATTTCTAAAAACAATTACATTGCTAAAAAGACCTAAATAATAATAAATAAATAAAATATTTACCTTTGCAACGCAACGATTTTGTTCCCTCAGATTTGATAGAACAACTCCTCGTATAGTACTCCTCGCTTTGTTCTGTCACCGGATTCGCTTCAAACCCCCAAGATGAAGTACCTCCTTCTTAGATTTGAATATTTCTAATTTGTTTATGGATTTCTAGGTATTTTTGAGGGGTTTCTAAGTGTTTTTTGAACTAAAGTTAGAGTAGGAATGCTAGATAAAGAGTTAGGACTTCAAAATTAGGATTTATGGGAGGCTAGGGAAGCTTTTTGACCTACTTTTCTTAGAGTTTATTTTTTGATACGAAAATAGGTTGTAGGGACCCTTATTTATAGATTTTTTAAAGTACTTTTTATATATAGTTAGTGTTTAATTAGAATTACATTAAGTAGTTTTAGAGTTTAATTAGAATTCTATTAGGTTTAGGATTTGACTTTGGTCTTATTAGATTGATTAGGGTTTTGACTTAAGTCTCACTTGATTGACTAAAATCTAGGGTTTTGACTTAAGTCTTATTTGATTGACTTGACTTTAGGATTTTGACTTAAGTCTTACTTGATTGACTTGACTTTAAGATTTGACTTAAGTCTTATTTGATTTACTTTAATTTTAATTAGGGTTTCACTTTACATTAATTACTGTTTTAATTATTAATTTCAGAATTTTTAATTATTAAAATTATAAAATTACTGTTTTAACTTCGAAGAGGACTTTTTGTGTTTTAAGTCATTTTTCAATGTTCCAAGATGTTTTGGAATCGATTTTTCGTAAGGAATTCAATGGGAATATTATTTTGTGTCATTTATGAAATTTTTTGTGCGAAATGGTCATGAACTTTATGAGGGGCATTTTCATAATTTTATCAAATTTTGTGAAAATTGGCTAAATGGTTTATTTGGTTTCGATTTATTGTTTTATGTGTTTGAAAGGATTTTCCTAAACATAATATAGGTTCTAGGGATGTTTTGATACTAGTGGTATTTTGATAATTTGATAATTTTTTAGTGATTTTTATCGTGAAGTTTCTTTTTGTTTGCAAGATGATGATTTCTATGTTTTTGAGGTTATATTTTTCTAGCATAGCGTGATTTCTACAATTTTATTAGTTCGAGATACTTCATCCGAATTTCTGAAACACATCTGATAACCAAATAGAGCATTGGAATGAACATCCATCATTGGGAATCGTTGCAATCGGATTGACGAGTTAATTAATCAAGCGAGTGCAAAAATGGGGTGTCTATAGATGATTTTGATTGTAGATCAATGCGACAAACCTCGATTAAAGAATAACTAACCTCCATTCATTTAGAAATTTATTGAGGAAGAATTTATAATTCATATAATCAAAACCCAATAGTTTGTAAAGCCATTCTTTTAAAATGATTTTAACTTTAGATTGGTAGGAATAGTTTGGGCTTAGCCCCTCCATTAATAATAATAGGAGGTCTCTAGGGCCGATTCAACCATAAGGCAACTTAGGCAATCACCTAAAGCTACATATTGAGAGAAAGCCCCCCTAACAATATTTTTTTATGATTTGAGTCCATATCTAGTATGATGTCCTGTTCCTATAATAGATGCAAGGTATACTTGGAACTTTTTGGTTGAGATTAAACATATTGGATTGCGTGGCATGTAGAAAATAGCTTGATCTAGGAGTCCAATGTGTTTTAAGCTCCTACCAACTATTCCTATTTTATATGAACGGTACACCATTTTGGATCCTGATTCTTAAGATTCAAGGTGTAAAGTGAAAAAACTTTTATTTTATTACTAAACCCATGTCCCAAGTTGAGAAAAGGTCCCCCAAAATAAATAAATTTTTTCTTTTTTAAATTCTTAGGGTAGAAATTTTACACCCCAACCTCAAGATTTTCCTTTAATCTCTACTCTTGGCCAACATCCCTGGAAGGACCCTTAAATTAAAAATAAAAACAAAATAATTTTTTAAGGTTTTCACATGAATCCCCCTCGAATTTGGAAGTTTTCCAAATATAATATCTCTTTATAAACAACTTAAAGAACTAGCTAGAGGTTCAATTTCATTTGGAGCATTGAGGCACAAGGAGGACATTTTTATTAAGGTAAATTTAATATTTGGATAAATTAAAAAAATTAATTGATTTTTTTTCTTCATCATAATTTTTAAATTTATTTATTTTTATTTAAATCTCACGTAATTAATTAATTAGTTTTTGTTATCTTTTTTTTTTTAAAATGTCAAAGGAAGATATTTTTAATCCTATTTTGGATTTTATTTGATTTTTTAATGTTTTTAAGTGGATTAGCCTTAATATTTATTGAAAATTATTTGCATCTTAAAAGAATGAGAAAAATAAATTTTAATTAAGTTCTTATTATATATATATAATCATTTAATATTATTATATTAATATATTAAAAATGCCTCCTTTAAAATTTTCTCCTTAGACCTCAACTTGAATGGAGCCGGCTCTAGTGGTCTGTTGTCCAAGGAAGAGAGAAGAAAAACTGAAGAAATCTATAATAAAAAAATAGAATTTTCAATTGTATTTTTTCCATTTGATCTTGACTAAAAGTCTAAGGGATTCGATTAGGTTATTGGTCCAGAGCTCAAAGCCCTAAACACAGTATTGAAATCACTCACTTTTAGGGTTGTAAATTGGTCCCTCTAATCTGCTAAATCAACTTGGCCCATCTAAAAATAAGGGTTAGGGTCTTGATATTGAGCACGTAAGAGTGTGGTTGGGTTAAAAAAGGTTTTAACCCATTATACATAAGGCTAGGATAGTCTCTACAGTTAGATGTATGATTTTATAATAATAATAAAAAAACTTATTAAAGCAGATATCTTTACTGCTGTAACGAGAGAACGTCAAGTTGCAGAGGTTGACAGCTTTACAATTAAAATTAATATAATCAAACTCATTTTGATAATAATTAAAAAAAAAAAAAATTCAAGACAATTGTCATCCCCCGTCCTAATAATCATATTGGTTAGTTTTCAAAATTATAAAATTATCATATTTTGAAGAAAAATAATATTAAAGGAATTGAAACTTCTTAGGAGTTTCATATATATATATAGGGTCACATTCAATGGCAAACTTTTTGACAAAATATTTTTCAAAAGATGAGTTAGAAATTTTGGAATGGGCATATTTTTGGTGAGGATGATCTCTACGGTGAGGAGATCATCATCACCAAAAATCAGCCCATTCCAAAACTTCTAACCCCATCAAAAACAGTTTACAAAAAATGGACGGTCCACGATTTTTCAACTTGTAAACATAGGTTAGAAATTTTGGAATGGGCTGATTTTTGGTGAGGATGATCTCCTCACCGTAGAGATCATCCTCACCAAAAATCAGCCCATTCCAAAACTTCTAACTCATGTTTTGAAAAATGTTTTGCCAAAAAGTTAGCCATTGAACCCATATTTTTATATATATATATATATATATAAATTAAAATTTTTTTATTTTAAAAGAATTCAAAATTTAAGATAGTTCCATCCGTCCTCTATCTTGGGCTTGGGCTTGGGCTTGGGCTTATCCAACCAAGATAGGTCAAATAAGGGAATATAGGTAGGGGTGTCGATGGATAGCCAAAATCCGAATTCAAAAAATCGGATGTTATCCGAAATTTTCGGATATCGGATTCGGATTCAAATCTCATTTTAACATTCGAATGAGTTTCGGATACGAATTCGGATATTGCGATATCCGATTCGATAATTTTCGCTCCGATAGTAATACATATATTAGGTAGTTATGTTTTACAACAAAACTTTATATATGCAAAGATATAGTGTTATATATTCGTGTCATACATCAAAACTAATTTTCAAATCTTTATCTTCTCAACCCCACCTTCAACAGACGACCCACCTTTAACAGACGACGTTAATGGTGGTTACCGTTTTGATCGAACTCTGTGATCACAATTTTCTTCGACCAACGAGCATCAGGTACTCTCTCTCTCTCTCTCCGATCTAATCAATCGAATTTTAAAGGAAATATGTGGGTTTCAACTATGCGAATTCCAACATTTCTACTCCTACTGATGAGCATCCAGGTATATACTCTCTCTCTTTCTCTACGATCTGAACCCGTCGGAGTTTTCAGATTAAATCTGTGGGTTTCGACTGTGCGAACTTCGATCGGATCGAATATTATCGGATATCCGATATATTTTTCGAATTCGAATTCGAATGTTTATTAGGGATATCCGATCGAATTCGAATTCAAATTTGAATAATATTTTTTTTTCGGATTCGAATTCGGATATAGCAATATCCAATCGGATACCTATCTGTTGACAGTCCTAAATATAGGTGGTCTAAGGTACAACCCGTTTCTTAAGGACTGGGTCGGGGCTAAACAAAAGCCAGCCCGAAACCGCCCATTGACAGCTTTCCCACTTTGTCGCTGCTCACGTGCCAAAAGTGGGAGAACTGTCCGATCTTATTAATAGAGAGAGGGAGAGAGAGAGAGAGAAACGAGAGCAAGATATTTTTAGGGAGAGAGAGAGATCTGAGATATTTAGGGTTTTAATTTTCTAATCGTGCTTGGAGGGAATCATAAATAGAGAGATGAGAGAGATCATTAGCATTCACATTGGACAAGCTGGGATTCAGGTTGGGAATTCTTGTTGGGAGCTCTATTGCCTCGAACATGGCATTCAGCCTGATGGAATCATGCCTAGGTATCACTTTTCTTTCTTTCTGTAAATTTTTTTTATCTCATTTTGCGGTGATTGTTTGATTTTTCTTTCTTTTTGCTCATTTGCGGTCTTTGAATCGGAATGCTGGGATGGATTCGAAGAAAATTGTTCGATTTGTTCTCGAATCTTACAATTTTGTTTTTATCCGATTTACATTTTTAGTGATACAACATATATATCTTCGGCGTCCGATTGGATTTATTCGATGAATCTAAAGAGATTTTGGTCTGAACTTTTTCATTTAATACAGATCTGCTCGTCAAGTTGTAGTGGGTTTTTTTTTTTTTTGTGTGTTATAAGCTTTTTCGCTCATTGGAAAAAAAATGAGATTGTGTCCTTCAATGTTTTTTTTTTTTCGATTATGTTTTTAAATGTTTACATGATCTAAGGTGATAGATCCCCTTTTTGTGCCCTTCTGTTGGATTTTTGTTGAATTTAGTTTTTATTTTTTCTTTTCATGTGTTCTTGTTATTGCTTTTACTTGGATCTGTTGAATGCATTGGATGTAATATACGGTGAGAAGGAAGATCTTAAGTTTCTATGTGTTTCTAGAATTAGAGTTCTGATTGGATCGAAAATGACATTTATAGATCTGGTGTTATATCAATTTTTTTTTTTTTTTTAAATTTTATTTTATGGAATTTGCATCGCAATAGTGATTCGTAAGTATAGTGACTTCCATTGTGGCAGAAATGTTTTGTTGGAATGCGAGTTGGGGTTAGGAAGACCAGCTACCACACCTTAAAGAGAAAAAGGAATTTACAAGCGAGGAGAAACGTGGTCTCTTGCATCTTCTTCATCTATAACATGAACAAGAGAAAAAGCGAGAGGATCAATAGTAATATCCTTACAAGATTTACAAAAGTAAGCTAAAAAAAAAAAATCAGTGCCTTTATTCGTTTCTTGATATGTATGCGTGTTTTCATCAAACTTCAGAGTTCATTAGATCCCTGGCCATCCGATGGAGGTGTCCCCCTTTCATATTCCAGAAATTTTCCTCTCACCCTTAGTTCCTGAAGTTATTCAATTAAAGCTGGTTTGCAATAGTCGCTTTCTTGCTCCTGTATCGCTCAGCTAGGGTCCAAGGAGGAGAAAATTGCCCTCGAATGCAAGTCGGTGCTGAAGTAGAGTCAGATGAAACCTAAACTTTCTTAAGATTTAAGAGATAGTGTACCAAAATATTTTCTCAATGGCCTGCAACTTGCGGAAGGAAGCTGAAATGTTCTTTTGACCTCCTACAAATGCTTCAAAAACAGCACTCACTGGGTTTGATAAGCCCACCATAACGTCCCAAACTTTTTCTAAGGAGAGATGTCCAAGCTAAGGAATTCTATGAAAAAAGTTATTGGGGTTTATGGAAAAAGAGAACAGCAATATCCCAGCTGAGTTCAATTTCGTGATGGACGGCATTATTTACAGCTTTGAATTTCCTTCTTGCAAACTGTAGGCGGGCATCAGAAATAATCTGCTCTAAGAGGAGTTCTTGAGGTAAGTACGTGTTTTGATAAAGCTTGATATTTCTCTCGGTCCATGTAACCCTTCCCAGTCAAAGTAACCTTTTTTTTTTTTTTACTTGGTTAACATCTGTGTCATCTTTGGTTTGGGAGAAATGATGTAGTTATTGGATTAGGACTTTTGCATGCACACATGACGGCTTGACAGTGTAGACTTCTGCATTTCCCATCTCTAGAAGGGCTTCCCCAGTTGGCAGTATTGCCTATTGTGAGGAACCATTTCTTCATCTTTCCTTTTCTTTTCAGCACTTCTTGTTTTAATTGCTCAATATGATCATATCGGGATCATTCTTGTGGTTTGCGTTGGTTTAGAATTATTCAAGTCTTTTGGAGAGCATTTTCATGTGCTGAAGGTCAACATTGCAGTTTCTATAGACTTTAAATTTTGTTCTCTTTGTTCTTTGATTTTCATCATCATTTTTTTTGTCAAACCCGGCATTGTTGACTTCTAATGGGAATATGGATCTTCAGATTTTTGTTGGCTGCACATCTGTTAAGATGACACTAAACTTTGGCACTTCCATATTTCAATGATTTGTAGGTGCTCATGTTCTTTTTTGGGGCACATGCCGCTGGATCTTTTGATTCTGTATTTCTGAAATATAAGATATTTGAAATGTGAAAAATAATTCATTAGTCTTTGATATGGATCTTATAGTGAATGTATGCATATAAAACATCATAGCGCACGCACTTCTAACACTATATGGGTGATTGCCCATTTTATTTGGCTAGTTAGGAGTCTGATTTCTAGTGATTAAGAAAAGAAATTTGTATTTTTGGTGTATTCTTTTCTCCCTTTTGATTTATAGTTGAACATCTGATTATTGTATACAAAGCTGGAAAATATGTCTTATTCCCCGTAACACTATATGGGTGATTGCCCATTTTATTTGGCTAGTTAGGAGTTTATTTCTAGTGATTAAGAAAAGAAATTTGTATTTTTGGTGTATTCTTTTCTCCCTTTTGATTTATAGTTGCACATCTGATTATTGTGTACAAAGCTGGAAAATATGTCTTATACCCCCCCCCCCCCTCTGGCGCTCTTGTGTGCACGTGTGCAGTTTTCTACTATTTAGTGTGGTGTGGTAGTTTTTTACTATGCCAGCCGTGGCTGAGGGTTGTTCTTGTTGTTTATGCTTTATTTCCAGGATATTTGTTATTAAATTAAACTGTAAATGGGTTGGGCTTCCTTGTTTATCTTAAATCTTTAGGACATTAAAACTTCAAACTGATGGCATACGTCATGGTTTCGAAAAAAAAAATGTTATTCTTTAATCCCTTTTGTTCAATAGGATGGAATCTGGTCTTTTAAATGTCATAATATGATCCTTGGTATGTGGCGAAACCACTTTTTTATCTGATGGTCTCTTGTATAAATTGTTACCAGATATAAATTTCTGGAAAGCATGTTCAGAGAGCTATCTTTATGACCTAAAATACATCATGTTGTTCAAGTTTGCATATCTTGGAAATATTGCATATTCCTTGTAATTTGAAACAGCTTTTATTTGGAACCTTATTAGCTTTTTCTTTCATGTATTTGCAGTGATACTTCAATAGGTAGCGGACACGATGCTTTTAATACTTTCTTCAGTGAAACTGGTGCTGGAAAGCATGTTCCAAGAGCTATATTTGTTGATCTTGAACCGACTGTCATTGATGAAGTTAGGACTGGGACTTACCGTCAACTTTTTCATCCCGAGCAACTCATTTCTGGCAAGGAAGATGCTGCTAATAACTTTGCCAGGGGTCATTATACAGGTAAACTGCTTCAATTCTAGGCATTTGAATCTATCACAAATTGGTACTTTATTTTATAGGCTGACACTTCTTTTCGGTTGTGTGCTGCAGTGGGGAAGGAAATTGTAGATCTGTGCCTTGACCGTGTGAGGAAATTAGCTGATAATTGCACTGGTTTGCAAGGGTTTTTGGTTTTTAATGCTGTAGGTGGTGGCACTGGTTCTGGTTTGGGATCCTTGCTATTAGAACGATTGTCTGTAGACTACGGCAAGAAGTCAAAGCTTGGTTTCACTATCTATCCTTCCCCTCAGGTACTTCTAGTATTTTGAAATAATCGATCTTATTTTTTATTGTATCAGAATCTTCAGAGAATTCAGAGAGATAGGGAGGGATGATGTAGAGGATCGAAAATGGAGATTTTAGGTTTTCAAAAGATTTGTGAATTTTCAAAGAGAGGAAAACCACTCTGTGGTTTATTCTTCTAGGGTTTTAAATAATTAAATCTTATACCTATAAAAAAAAAAAGGAACAGAAAAATCAATCTTATCTTTAGATAGAAGTTTCTGTTCCATTTAAGGTTTCAAATTTTGTCCGAGACTAAGATGACTTGCCCGAGTCATCTCGGTATTGTCCATGAATGAGACGGATAGACATGGTCTCTCTCTCTCTCAACTGTGCCATATCTAGTGAGATAAATGATATGACTGACAAGAATTTGAAAGTCTTGTCCAGGTCAGTAAAACTCAGCCGAGTCAACCGGTATTTTGTATATTTTATTTAAAATAATTACTTTTTTAGTATTTAAATTCATATCTGAGTTTATGACCAAATGTCTTCTAATCTATAACTTATTTTATAAAAAAATTATGATTATTTTTATTGAAATATATTTAAATAAATAATTGTAAACCGAGTTAAATGGTTGATCTCGTCAGAAATGAGTTGATTTGTCCAAGATAACTTGTTCTTGTTGATGAATGTGACGAGACATCAAACTGATTTTTTTAAAACAATGGTTCCATTTTATTTGTACTATTAGAATGAGTCTTAAAATTTTCTGGCTTAATTGCTATTTATTGCAGGTTTCCACTGCTGTTGTAGAGCCATATAACAGTGTGCTCTCCACTCATGCTCTGCTCGAGCACACAGATGTCGGGGTGCTCTTGGACAATGAAGCCATATATGATATCTGCCGGAGATCCCTCGATATTGAGAGGCCAACTTACACCAACTTAAATCGCTTGATATCTCAGATCATATCTTCTTTGACTACTTCATTGAGGTTTGATGGAGCTATCAACGTGGACATTACCGAGTTCCAGACCAACCTTGTACCATATCCACGTATTCACTTCATGCTCTCATCATATGCCCCCGTCATATCAGCAGAGAAGGCGCACCATGAGCAGCTATCAGTACCTGAGATCACAAATGCAGTGTTTGAGCCCTCGAGCATGATGGCTAAATGCGATCCAAGGCATGGGAAATACATGGCGTGCTGCTTGATGTATCGTGGAGATGTTGTTCCCAAGGATGTCAATGCAGCTGTTGCAACCATTAAGACCAAGCGGACAATTCAGTTTGTTGACTGGTGAGCAACCATGCATTTAAATATTCAAAAAAAAGAATAAAAGCTAATTTTTATTATTTTTAAAAATAATAAAAAGGGTACGAAGTTAGTAGAAAAAGGAGTAAAAGCTAACCCGTTAGGCACAAAAAAAAAGGGGGGGGGGGAAGGAGTAAATGTACTTTAAGTATCTTTTTTTTTTCATTCTGTATGCCCATTTTCTTAATGAATTGGGGGTGTTGGATTTTCAGGTGCCCGACTGGTTTTAAGTGCGGAATAAATTATCAGCCTCCAACAGTGGTACCAGGGGGTGATCTGGCCAAGGTGCAGCGTGCTGTATGCATGATCAGCAATAACACAGCTGTGGCTGAGGTGTTCTCACGCATCGACCACAAATTTGATCTCATGTATGCTAAGCGGGCATTCGTTCACTGGTATGTTGGTGAAGGTATGGAAGAAGGAGAGTTTTCTGAAGCTCGTGAGGATCTGGCGGCACTCGAGAAAGATTATGAGGAAGTGGGGGCAGAAGGTGTCGATGACGAAGATGAAGGTGATGATTATTGAGTAATTTTACGGCACCTTCATTTGGGGTTCATTTAAGATTGTTGTTTACGTATTTCTCACTCTTATCATCATCATCATCTTCATCTTTTGGTATGTTTTTGGATGGTGGTGTTGTGATGTTCTTGTTTGTGTGGTTTGATCAAATAGTCTGGATACAGTAAAACATTTTAAGGATCCAGTATTTAGTTGCATTATTTGGTTGCAACTTTATGGTTTTCATGATGACCTTATATTTACGTAAAGCTTCAATTTCTTAAAAGAGAAGAAATCTTGCCTTTTCCCCTTGCCCTGTTTTTTTTTTGCGACTCATCTTCACTGTTTGTTCTTCTTCTTGCTCACATTGATTTCTCTACCCTTCAATTCACTCTCGACAATGACAACAGTGAATGAGGAATGTGCTGAATTAGTACGTCTCCTAAATTAAACAGCGTAGAGATTGATTGGCATCTTCGTTATTTATAGAGTGATGAGCTTGCTTGCTCGCTCCTACAAGTCAAGTCAACCAAGGCTATAATATTCTATTGTAATCATGTAGTAGACCAAGGAGTTCCTGAGTGTTCACCCGATCAAGCATCTTTGTTCATATGAGATAGGTCGGTCCTTGGAAGAATGGGCTGCTGCATTTATTTATAGAAGATAGGTTGGGGTGGGGGTGCTTGCTATTGCCCAAGGTCATGGGGTCTACCTAACATATTGATCTGTCAGAGTGGTCTTGATGCCTTACCAAGTGCGGTCAACATTCGTCATTACTAGGTGATGTGTGCCACCAGTATTATTAGTCCATATTTTTCTCAACTTCTTATTTGCCATTAGAATTGAATAAAGAGCTCTCCACTTCCTACTATGACTGCACTTTATTTTTGTTTTTGACATTCAAAACCTCCTGTGGGTAAAATGTAGGGTTGCAACTTAGTCCAGTTCAAACTGAGAACTGAATCAAACCAATAGTTTTGAATAAGTTTGATTTGGTTCTGGGTTTAGAAAATGGAGAACCGATCAATTTGACTCTGCTCCTATTCAAGACTTTTAGAGAACCGAACCTTATAAAATAAATAAATAAATTTATTATGTTATATGAATTATTTTAGGTGTTGGGACACAGATTAATAATTTCTTTAGAGTTAAATTAATTATATTTTTTTAATAAATAGATTAATGATTTATTATATAATGTATTTTGTTTTTTTATTAAAAATATTTCGCTTCCAACTAAGATTATAGGATAGTGGCAATGCATAGAATCGAACCAAACCAACTTTACTCTGAATAAGAACTTAGAAATATGATTTTAATGAGATTTCTTAGATGAATATTACAAAAATTCCAATAGGGTATTTATAGACATTATATCAATCATGATATATGAAAATTACCTAATATAAATATTCTAAAACATCTTAATTAATATATTCTAAATATTAATATGTATTCTAGAATATCTTTCATCACAATGTTTCATTTGTGATAACGTACACAAACAATGATATAGTGTATCTTATGCATCTTATTCTCTAATAAGGACTTACATTTTTTCATTAATCAATTAATGAAGATCAACATCAAAGATCATATCATTAATTTTTAAAGGTAGGAGTATCTCAAATATTCACCATAACATGGAAGATAAGATAAATGACGGTTTAAGCTTTTAAGGTTATATGAAAGGGTAATTTAGGTATTTTGATAGAAGAAATTTCAAGATGTCTTCCTTAAACTATTATTATTATTATAGAAAACTCTACTTTAGAATAATTTTCCAATGATAAATCTGTCATTTTTCTTGAACACACTCCTACCAACCATACATTATACACTATAATAGGTTGAAATAAAAAAAAGTGATATTTATATTTATTTATGCCTCTAGTAGTAACTGTTGGTTAAAGAGTCGTCCTAGGGTAGAGTGACTGCGCAGGACACTTCACTGACATGGCAGTGTACAGTAACCATGGATTTTTTTTTTTGTTTTTTCTATGATTATGTTTACACACACTGTCAAGAAAGAAAGCAGTGTTGAGTGCAATCACTTTTGGCCTAAAACCTTGTTTTTTATCAACAAAATGCAATGAGTTTTTCAATTTCTCGGGATTATCAAATCATCTGGGAGATGATTTTGATTTGCTTCGACATTTCCCTGTCCATGACACATGTTGTTTACAAGGAGGTAATCCAAATATTAACAAAGAATAGGGTCGTGAAATAAAACTAACGATCGAGGTCATTCCTCCAAAATTTAATTTGAAACAAAGTCGGACTCGGTCCTTCACCCCTATTATCTTGTGTGATAATCAAAATGCTAGTGATTTGAGCAAGAATGTTATTTTCCTTTTCAATACAAATTAAAAATCATACACAGATTTAATATATAAGAATTAATCCTAGAAAACAGATTGTTACATTTGAAAATATTCATAATTACAATATTTCAGTTATGTTTTATTAAGCTTGGCCAATAATTAATTAATGGAGCCTTGACCCTTTAAGATCATAAGGGGAAGCCCTTCTCATAATCTGTAGAGAGAGATCAATTGAAGGTTGGTCAACATAAAATCTCATTTATCAAATTTGATGGACAGTGCCAAGCTTGTGCGCCAAATATTTCCTACCATTTAATTTTGTTATCTTAAGATTAAATTGAATTAACTCCTTGCAATAACTATTACATAAATTTGTTGGAGAAACTACAATCTTAATAAACATGGATCTAGGATTTGATCTTGAACAAAACATAATAATCGAATTGAAAAATAATAAACATAAAATACCTAAATTCACTTTTCCAATAAATAATTCACGAATAATACTTTGATCTCGATCCGTAAAGAATAAGTGTACTATCTCAATTTTGCCTGCACCTTTGGTAATGGGAACATTTATCTCAAGAATAAAATAATCCGTTTAAAGAGGGCAGGGACGACCACCTATTTATAAAGAAGATACTAGGTTTTCTACTTATTGTAGAATTCTAGTATTAGGTGAATATCATTTAAAATTTTGATAAGATGTTCACTAACCCATCCTATTTGATGTTGGTAACCAATACCAGATTAAAAGCATGACTTTCAATTTTACCCTTTATGTTTTGAACAAATTATAATTCCTACATTTATATAAAAAATTGTATATGTGAAAAGGCCACAAAATAGTTTTAAATAAGAAAATAATAACAATATTCCAGCAATCTCCCACTTAACCTTTACATATACATTTTGTTTAAAACGACTATGAATTGTTACCTATTAAATAATCGAGTGCACTCTTTTAAAAATTAATTATTCAAAACAATTCAGATAATCTTTAATTGTCACATTCATTCAAATATACCACTAATGATGGATCATGGATGTAACGAAGTGTTTATTTGTTGGCCCTAAGGCAGTTCCATGGTTTCAAAACTAGTATCATCAATGAATTTAGGAGTTTACCTTTACATGAATTTTCTTTGTGGTATTAGGATAATGTACACTCTTCAATGTAGTCTGTATGTATATTCTCTAGGTATCTAGTTTCATACTAATCGTATGTCATTATGATATTTTACTGGCAATCAACCATGTGACATTCCATCACCTTTTTATCTGGAATGAAGACTTACCAATGTGATGCCAAGTCATGCTTAGCCCAAGTATTTTCAACACTTTACGAGTATATCTACTCATAGGAAAAGACAACATGTGTACATAATAATGCATAAATAATGACTAGTTATGATCAATTTCTTTAAGTAGCAATAAATAGTTTATCATGAGTATAAAAAAATTAAAAACAAAAGAAACTCAATACTTAAATAACTTGAACAAATGATATGATAACTTTCATACGAGTTACATGTTCCTTAAAAACCTATGGTGAAAGTTCTTTTGTGAGAGGGTCAGCTATCATATTGTTAGAATCTATCTTAACGATTTCGATCAATCTTTCACGAATCTTTTCACATACTAAAAGATACTTTATTTCGATATGCTTATTACCTCTGATAACTCTTTCATTCTTTGCAAAATCATTAGTGGTTTTGTTATCATAATAAACAACAATAGGTTTATCAATGGAATGCACAATCTTTAATTCACCAATAAATTTTTTTAACCAAACTGCTTGACAGATTACTTCGTAGTATCTAATGAACTCTGAATACATGGTCGAATCTATCGGAATTGTCTGTTTTGAGCTTTTCCATGAGGTGGCTCCATGAGCAAGTATGAAAATATAACCTGAAGTAGATTTCAAGCTATCACAACATCCAACATAATTCGCATAAAAATAACCAACAACTTGAAGCTTACTCGATCTTCTGTATATTAACATAAAGTCTTTTATTCTTTGCAAATATCGAAGTACTTTCTTTACTGTTCTTCAATGAGCAATATTGGGGTTCTATTAATATCTCCCAAGCATATCAATGATGTAACTAATATTGGGTTGGATGCAAATCATTGCATACATAATACTATCGATTGTTGAAGCATATTCTGATATATCGACCTTTATCTTTTCAATCTTATTCTTGAGATATTGATCTTGACTGAATACATCTCCTTTTACTACAGGGGTCTTACCAAGGACACATTTATCCATACCAAATCTTTTGAGCACCTTTTCAATGTATGCTTTTTGTGACAAACTCAAAAGTCCAACTTGTCTATCTCTATGAATTTTAATCTCTAAAACATATTGAGCATCTCCAATATCTTTCATGTTAAAATTTTTTGATAGAAAATTCTTTGTATCACATAAAAGATGAACATTATTGCTTGCTAGTAATATATCATCAACATAGAGCACAAGAATGATGAATCGACTCTTACTCATTTTGAGATATATGCACTTGTCGATGACATTTTCTTTAAAATCGTATCCAGTTATCACTTGATAAAATTTTAAGTACCACTATCTTGATGTTTGTTTCAAGTCATAAATTAATCTTTTCAACTTGCAGATAAGATGTTTTCTTTTATCAACTTTAAAACCATCAGGTTGTGTCATGTAAATCTCTTCATCCAATTCATTATTCAGAAATACAATTTTTACATCCATCTGATGTAAATATAAATTATAATGCACTACTATTGCCAAAATGATCCTTAGTGAATCTTTAAAAGAAACTGGGGAATAAGTCTCATTGAAGCCAATACCTGGCTTTTGCTTGAAACCCTTCGCCACAAATTGCTTTAAATCTCTCAACCTTACCTTCTGAATCTCTTTTAGTTTTGAAAATCTATTTACATTCTATTATCTTACGACCTTCTGGAAGCGTTGTCAGTTCCTATACTTCATTCTTTTTCATAGATCTCAATTCTTCTTTCATTACTTCCTACCAGAATTGAGATTCATTTGAGTTCATGACTTCTTTGAATATTAAAGGATCATCTACATCACATTTGATAACATTTCCTTCCTAAAAGTATACCTCATAATCATTTGTAATAGCATGTCTGCGTTCTCGAGTAGATCTTCTAATGAGAATGATTGGTTGTGGAACTAGGACCACCACTACTTGAAAAGTGGGTTCTGGTTGGATTACTGCATCTTCTTTTTCTACAACAACTATACGGACATGTAAGGCTACCTAATGAGGTAAAGGTTATGGAATAAAATATATTGATGGATCACTACGTTTTTCTTCAAATATAACCTTCATTCACTTTTCACTCCCATTATTTTGACTATATTCACGAAATCTAACATGATTGGTTTCATCAATCTCCATATGTCTTGACAGACAGAAAAATCTATAACCCTTCGACCTCTCGAGATAGCCTTCTAGTGATGTAGATAATTTCATTACTCGACCCGTGCAAAAAATTTCTAGTTTTAGTAAATGTGCAAAATCTTAACATAAATATATGATTTAAAGGAACTAGTATCGAATATAACTCAAATTTTAACACTATAATTAAAAATCGTACCTTTTAAAACTTTGTTGGAAATAGGCATGTTTCCTTGGGTCAGATGATATGTCATGTGTTAGGATCTAGGAATAACCCCTGCTTGCAAGTGTGATAGAGAGCAACCCTTCCTAAAATGTCCCACCTGACCACACGTGAAACACTCCGATGATCTTGCCTTTATAGCTTTTCATGAAATGGATGGTTGGCAAATTGGAGCCTATGGTCTCTAAACTTGCCTTGTTGGTTTCCTTGACCTTGATGGCATTGTTGGAACCCCAATTTCTCTATAATTCGAGGGTGAAGGAATTTCGTACAGTGGATACATTGATCTAGAAGCGATCGGCCTCGAATACATCAGCCTTTTGACTAGATTTGGTCTATTAGGGAGAAAGGTTTAGGGTTGATTGGTTTACCCTAGCTCATTGCATCCATAGCACCTGAGTTGCTTCTCATTTATTGGATTTAGTGGCGTACCTTGCAATTGTTGTGACGCCCTGCCAAACGCTAACACAAATCCCAAGACCGTCTCGAGGCACTAGGTGGCGCCTCGAAATTTCGACATGGTCTCCTCTATTTATGTTAGCGTTTCACGGAACTCAAACCTGACAAACAACACCAAACAATCCTGTATAAAGCAACGAATCCACAATGACTGAAGAACGAAAAACAATAGATTTTATAAACAACAAAAGAAGCAAGATCAGAGTTGCGCAAAAAGGTATAAAGTTATACAGGATTACAAAGTCTATCCTCACTCTAACATAGCCCTATCACTCGGCCCAAAAACATAGACCTCTCCTAGGACGAACAGACTCCTAGTAGAAGTAGTCATGACGCTCACCGGGTAAGGGACACTGGTCGTCGATCTGACCAACCAGATGCTCCTCGGCGGATGGCTCAACACTCGCCTCCCCAAGCACAGGTTCTGCAACTAAAAAAAAATGGAAGGAAAGGGTGAGTAACAATGGTTACCCAGTAGGTCCACAAACAATTCCTACTAATAACCTCACCTAACGTGATCGACTAATCATACTGTCTCATTTCAAAATATGCAAGTCTTACAATTGAAACTACGATTAACTGGTACATATAGCCAGGGATGAGCAACTAAACAGTTTAAAAGTAACACATAGCATCAATCATTCATACTCATTATACATTTTCTATTTATGCAAATACAGTTGGCAACATTGAAATAGTAGACATGCTTTTCAGTTGATAGTTCGAAACATAACAACAGATACATAATACAATTGGTGGAGTAATGGAATTTGAGCGTTGGGACTCACGACTGGATCGCTCCCAGTCGGGACATGATGTTACAACATAATTATGGCTTTTTAGTTCCTGATTTTGTGGCCGATCGCTGCACTTACCACACGGGTGACCATTTATCCTGCTCAGGCTAGCCGTTTGACGTGACCGTAAGCAATGGGTCTCTTTTTGATGTATCAGAACGTTCGACTACTACTAGATTGTTAGTGATCACTGACCAATCATCTTCGTCTATGCCTATCAGGCGTGCATGTGATTCCTAATGACACTCCACTCGTATACGACCACCTTTACAATACACGTTCACTGGTAAAGATAAGAAAGGAATGAACCCGGATTCTAGTTGTGACTCCACTCTCATACGAGTCCCATACCACGTATGAGTTTGGTAGTCCCTACCGTACATCCCAGGATAGTGCACCCCTCCGGATGATGTGACACACTATCCCTTCAGGCATTCACAAACCCTTTAACAATTCACAAAATAGTTACGTATATATATAGTTTTTCATTTAAAACAAAAGAGAAATTAACAGAACAGGGTTGAGAATGGATATCCAGTTCCTACCATGCAACTGTGGCCACCCGGCCTAAAAATAAATAACAGTACTCAGCGCACGCGCTAACATAATCGAAAATAAACATGCAACCCTTTAATTAATAACCTGGATATCCTTTCACCAACCTACATACAACATACAATGTAAAATGCAGACATCACCCCTCGGGTGTGATTCTGACATTTTACCGTTCATTCCCTTTTCTCACTCTTTCGACATTCTCACTTTTCATCTTTTCAAATCAACCATCCATTTCCAATCTTTCAAAGTCATTTTTTTGCTCTTTTCATTGAAAACCACCAAAGTTTATTAAAAAATAAGGTCCCAGCGATGCTCGGGACCAAAGCTGTTAAAAATAGAGAAAGCTGGTGAAAATTTGGCTAAGTGTCGGAAACTCAAATTTTCAAAGTTCTCGAAATGGAAAACGAATTTTTCAAAATGAAAGTCTCGATCATGAGATTCGACACCATATAGTTTTTGTAATCTAATTCAAAGGAACGTGAAAGTTATTTCATTTTAAAAATTTGCCGAAAACGTCGAAAATTACGTTTTGTTCTTGAAACCAAAATTTGGATTTTGATCCTTTGAGATTTGGATCTTAAAACCATTCCCATTGTTCCGAAATGGGGGGTAAAATCTTAATTTCATTAAAGAAATTAAAGTAAATGGATATTTACTTTAATTTCATTAAAGAAATTAAATTAAAAGAGGATATTTACTTAAATGTTTTTAATGAAATGAAGGGTGAGAAATAGTGTATAGGCAATGGGGAGGTCAAGGCAAGAGTCAGAACACTGTTCTGATCAAAACTGTGTCTGTCGGTGGCTGTTGGTGGCAGAATCAATATGCTGTCGGTAGGACCGACAGAATACACATCGGCAGGTATCGGTGGGACCGACGGTCCTGCCGACAGAACAAAGTTTTCGACGGCTTCTTGATTTCGTCGGTAGCAGAAGCAACATTCTGTCGGTGGGACCGACAAAATGCCTTCGGTAGGTGCCGATGGCACCGACCCTTCTTGCCGACAGCCTGAACCTCACTCTAACCTTCGAGTTTTCGATCCCCTTTTCGATTTCTTCTTCCATTCTTCGAACCATTCAACCCACCCACGATTTTGTTATCAAAATTCGATAAAACGTAAACAAAACACCTACTTCTACCATGAATTTGAAATCAAACACCAATTTATACCATTTAAATGCAAACAATAAGTTTTGTTTCAAAACCCTAAATACACATTTGAGAAATCTAAAGTTACCAATAGGAATTAAAAGTCCCTACATGTTTGTGGATACCGAAAGCGATGAACTCGTATAAGGATCAAAGTTGGTGGTGAAGGAGTTGGTGTTGAGCTGAGTTTGATGCTAGGAAGATGAGGGTTTGAAACTCCTTCGACAACGTCACTCTCCTCCACTTCTACCCTAGAAGACAAATCTCCACTAGCAAGGTGAAGCTCCGAGTATGACGGTACCCTAAGCTACTCGCTGATTTTCTGATGGAAGGTGAGGAAACGGACGTGAATGGGCTAACAAAGAGGGTGAGGTTGTGGCTCTCGTCGCAGCCGACAACTTTGTCTTCTTCGTCGGAGTTCAACGGTTATTCGTTCTTAACGGATCTTAAGGAGAAGAGAGGAGAACCCTAGGTTTTGGGAAAAATCTGAGCTTTGGATCTTTTAGAGAAAAGGGAACAAATGAGAATAAAAGAAAATTTACTTTCTTTTATAAGAAGGCTGATGGCATACTTGTAATTTCCTTATTATTTCTAGTTTCGACCGTAATTTGACTATCCGGACTCGAAAAATGACAAACGAATATATCATTTCGAATAATTTTTCATTGCGGTCCTAATGGTGTAGTCGAATCTTCCTGATTCTTGCTCTAATGAAATTTCACTATTTTGGGGTCCCACTTAATGCGAAACTCGAGGATTTGTCAACTTTTCTACCCGAACTTGAATTCAAGCTTTCTTATAGGCTAAAGTATATATTTCGATCATTTTGAAACTAATGGTGAAGTCAATTTTCAACAAAAATGAACATAGCATGATCCGGGTACTTGACTCTAAGTTTCCTTTTTAAAATATTCTTCAAATAAATACTACCTGATCTCCTCGAGATACGAGTTAAAAAATACGGGGTATTACAATTGTGGTGACTCTTGCACCATTTCACGCTTCCCATCGCTAGTCTTATTTGTTCGGGGTGGCATGAGTATAATATTAACTTTATTAAAACTAGGTGGCCTTATTGTTTCTTAAATTGACTTGTCTAACATTTCTCTAAGTCATGCATCTTTAATCGGTTGACGTCGACCCGAACATTGCTCTCCTTTATGTCTCAATTTACCATATTCATAACATACCACAATTCTCTCTTTTGATTGATTTAATAGTTTATTATATTGTTTCTTATAAAATCATTTTATCCATTGAGCTAGTATTTCTATAATCTTGCTTTTTTATGTATGGTTGTTTTCCTCGTGAATTTCTTAGTTTTGTAATTGTTTGCCTCTTATTGGATCCTGATTGCTTTCCTTCTGTTAGGCAGGCGGTAGTGGTACTATTTCTACTTTCTATTGTAGTCCTTCATATAGTGGGATATTTACTTCTTGATCTCTTTGGGGTTTATCCCTAAAATGATGGTCGGGCTTCAAAACATCTTAGACTGTTTCTTTTTCATGCAAACTTGACTTTGGGATAATTCAGAGACTGCTTCTATCTTAATAAGTTTACTTGACCCAAGAAGATCTTCCCCACCAGTTTGACTTATTGTCATGGGTCCAGTTGTACTTTTATTTCTTTGTATCTTTCTAAATCTGCAAGTTTAGCAATCTTCTATTTATAAAAAATAAGGCACTTATTAGAATAAGACAAAAAATCGTTCTTACGTAATTATCAATTACTACCTTAACCCAGAATTTATTAATGGACATCATTTCCATTACTAACAAAATGAACCTAAAATCTTATCTTACGTTTACTAGGTTTTATGGACTTCTAGGCATAGAAGAGTTTGTAATCCTAGTACGGAACTACTAATGAGCTCGGATATTGAATTCCTAATATGTATCAACCAACTCTTCAAAATATAGTAGATTTGTATCCCATATGGATCTAATGCTATGCTCTGATATCATTCTATCATGCCCCTAAAATACTAACACAAATCCCAATGTCAAATCTCAAGGTACTAGGTGGCGCTTCTAAATTTTAACATGATTTCCTATGTTTATGTTAGTATTCCAAAGCACTTGAAAATCTGATAAACCAATATACAACAAATCATGTATATACATATATATGCTAAAAATATATCAATGACAGAAAATTGTAAGCTTTAAACAACGTAAAGATAGATCAGAGTGTGAAAGTTGTAACAATATATAGGATTTATAAGAATACACTCCTTCTAACATGAACCTAACACTCAACCCAAAATCTATGTATAACCTGCACGGACTGATGCTACTAGATATAACCTCAGTATTCACTATGTAGCGGACTTTGGTCGTCTATATGACCAACCAGGTGCTCCTTACCCGCTGACTTCATGCTCACCTCGATAAATGCAAGCTTTGAAACTAAAAAAAATGGAAAGGAAAGGGTAACAATGGTTACCTAGTAGGTCCACAAACAATTCTTACTAATAACCTCTCCTAACATGAATGAGTAAGTATTCTTAATCATTTGAATACATACAAAGTTTTACAAATTAAACTACAATTAACTGATACATATAGTTAGGGATGAGCAACTAAACATTTTAAAACTCACATTACACCAATCAACAATAATCATTATAACATTTTTTTATACAAATCTTATTGACAACATGAAAGTACTAAACAAGCATTTCATTTTATAATTCAAAAAAAATAATAATAGATATATAATACACAATGGTGGAGTAGTGGAATTAAAGAGTTGAGATTCACGACTGGATTGTTCCCAGTTGGGACATGATATTATAATACTTTACTGACTTTTAGTTTCTCATTTTGTGATCAGTCGATGCAATGTACCACGATTGGTTGACCATTTATTCGACTCAGGTTGGTTGTTTGACGTGATTGTAACAATGGATTTCTTTTTGATGTGTCAGAACGTTCGATTACTCTAGATTGTTAGTGATCACTGACCAATCATCTTCGTCTATGCTTATCAGGCGTGTATGTAATTTCTAATATACAATCTCATTCGTATACGATCATATTTACATTACAAGTTCATTGGTAAAGATAGAGAGAGGAATTACATGATGTTGAATCTCGTGTTCAAGGCCTTTATTTCAAAAAACCCCTTTTCAATTTAAAGAACTTTGAAAAATTACGTTTCCGACACTTAGCCAAACTTCACCAACTTTTCATAGTTTTGACAGTTTGGTTCCACGCATTGTCGGGACCTCGTTTTGAGTAAATTTTGATAGTTTTTGTTTGAATAATAAAAATGAATTTGAAAGATTGAGGAAGGGATGTTGTGCTTGAAAAGATGAAAAATAGAAATATCAAAAAATGAAAAAAAAGAGATAAAACGATAAAATGTCAGAATCACGTTTGAGGAGTGATGTTTGCATTTTACATTGTTGTGTTGAGTGTAGGTTGGTGAACGGATATTTAGAGATAATGATTATGATTGTATATTTATTTAATTTCTTTTAACGCAAGGCGCTGATTTATGTTTCTATTCTATTATTTATTTTAGGCTAACGGGCTAGTATTGCATGGTAGGAACTGAATATCCATTATCAACCTTGTAATGTTAATTTCTCTTTTATTTTTAAAGAAAAATGATATATATATATATATGGGTCAGGTTCAAACGACAACCATTTCAACACACATATAGACAACGTGTTTTGTCTTATATGGGCAAAAATGTTTGGAATGGGCTGCTTTTTAGTGAACTTGTATTGTAAAGGTGGTCATACACGAATGGGGTTGTATATTTTGGGAATATAATGTATGCCTGATAGGTATAGACAAAGAAGATTAGTTAGTGATCACTAACAATCTTGAGTAATCGAACATTCTGACATATAAAAAAGAGACCTATTACTTATGGTAACGTCAAACGACCAGCCTGAACCGGATAAATAGTCAACCAAGTGTGGTATGTTGCATTGACCAACCACAAAATCTAACTAAAAACTAGCAGAGTATTGTAACATCATGTCCCGATTGGGAGTGATCCAGTCGTGAATCCCAATTCTCTAATTCTACTACTCCACTATTGTGTATTATTGAAAGAGCCCTCGATCCGTGGGATGTTCGAATCTGCTTTTTACTTTGAGATTTGGGAGTTGCCACCTAGTTATTACGGTCTAGGAACCTAGCATTGACTCAAGATGGATAAAAATGACTAATCTACAAAAAGAAACTAAGTCCGGGGATCACGTTATGGGATTTGAAGGTGTTAGGCACTAACCCCGCCCAACAAAAACCGGTCTCTACTTTTCCCAAGAAGATTACATTGCTAAAAAAATATAAAATAAATAAATAAAGCAAATAAAAAAAATAAAAGGAAAATATACCTATACGATCGCAAAAAGTTGTTCCCTCAGAACTGATAGAGTGGTTCTTCGTAAGATATTCCTCGCTTCATTTCTGTCACTAGATCCGTTTCAAATCACCAAGATGAAGTGCCTCCTTCTTAGATCTGAGTGTTTCCTAAATTTTGAGGGATTTCTAGGTGTTTTGTGGAGAGTTTCTGGGTGTTTGTGAACAAAAACTAGGGTTTGGATGATAGGTAAGGGGTTAGGACTTCAAAATCAGGGTTTTAGGAAGGTTAGAGAGGTTTTTTGACGTACTTTGTAACACCCCGAATTTTTAATTCGTATCTCGAGGAAAAATAAATAATGGAATTTTAAGAAAATATTGAAAGTGGGATTTATGGGTAAAACTTTAGGATGTTTCTGATCATTTTAATGGAATCTGACTTCATCATTAGATTCAAAATGATCGAAAAACATAGTTTAGCCTGTAAGCACGCTCAAATGCGAGTCCGAATATAAAAGTTGCAAAATCCTCGATTACCGGGTCGGATCAGGCTAAAACAGTGACTTTTTGTTAGAGGAATAATTTTTAAAATTCGATCATACCATTGGGTTCATAACGAAAAATTATTCAACATAGACTATTTATTTGTCATTTTTGGAGATCAGGAAGTCGAATTATCGCCAAAAATGAAAACGACATCAAGTTTAGGGGTCACCTTAGGCCAAAAATGTAAATTTTTGTTAGAGATAAAATTTGTAGAAATTGACTACGCCATTAGATCCGGAACGAAAATTTAGGCGAAATAGAGTATTCATTCGTCAGTTTTGGAGTCCGGATGATGAAGTTATCGCCGATCAAAACAATTGATAAAATGCTGAATTCGTCCCAAATTTAATATAAATAATATTTAAATTTTTTTATATGTCATCTTCCCCAACTCGTCAATACAGCCGTGCGAAAAAAAAAATTTTGTTTTTTTCCACCGATGTTCTACCTCAGATCCTTCGCAAACGGTTCGCCGTTGACGATCGCCGCAGAAGGGAAAAAGATCCGCAGCTACGTTCTCTACAAAACCCACCCAATCTTTCTTTGTTTCTCTTTCTATTTCACCCGATATCGTCAAAAATCAGCCGTATTTGGATACGGAAATTTCGAAACTTTGACCTCGGATTTCGTCCGTTTCGGGGTCAAACCGTCTTCCGACGCAGAAGGGAGAAACGTCCGCAGCTACGTTTTCTACAAAACCCACCCAAATTCCTTTCGTTTTCTCGCCTTTTTCACCCCGTATAGTAAAAAATCAGCCGTATTTTTATACGGAAATTTCGTAACTTCAACCTCGATTTTCATCAATTTCGGGGTCAAACCGCCTTTCGCCGTAGAAGGGAGAAGAGACAAGCACATCGAGATCTTTGAAATCACCGGGCTGGTTTCAAAAATCAGCTGCTTCGAAGTTCGGTCCGTCTCGATTTCCGCGCACATGCTTCAATTCTGTCGCCTAGTGATTGTAAGGAACTCTCAATTTCTATTAGTAATCGTAGATTGTGAAAATTGCATTTAGGACTTTATCGAAAAAATTTGGATGTATTTCCAAAATATAGAATTCTTTTATTATTTCAAAAATTCACGTCAGAAATTGCATGTTTGATATGTTTAATTGTATTTTTAACAAATTATACGTGGGTAAGGTATTTTAACGGGTTATTTCCATAAATTGGGTCTTGGGCACTGCTTGGACCCCGTTTTATATGAAATTTGTATTTTTTTCAATATTATTGATAGAAATAAATTCTATAGTTGAAAAATGTGATTTAATATTCAATGAACTCATATTGAGTTGATGAATATCAGAAAACGGATATTTTATGAAGAGATTGAAAATTGTAAAAGTCGAAAAAAGGAAAAAAGGGTATGAAACGGTAAAATGTCAGAGTCACACCCGAGGGTGATGTCTGCATTTTACGTTGTTGTGTTGTATGCAGGTTGGTGAACGGATATCCAGGGATAATGTTACTGGTTGCATGTTTATTTACTTTTGTTAGCGCGAGGCGCTCTGTTATGTTATTTATTTTAGGCCGGGTGGCCACACTTACATGGTAGGAAACTGGATATCTATTCTCAACCTTGTATTGTTAATTTCTCTTTTATTTTCAAATGAAAATAATATATATAAGTAGCTATTTTGTGAGCTGTTAAAGAGTTTGTGAATGCTTGAAGGGATAGTGCATCATATCATCCGGAGTGGTGTACTATCCTGGGATGTACGGTAGGGACCACCAAACTCATACGTGGTATGGGACGCGTATGAGAGTGGAGTCACAACTGGAATCCGGGTTTATTCCTCTCTATCTTTACCAGTGAACTTGTAATGTAAAGGTGGTCGTATACGAATGGTTTGTATCTTTGGGAATCACATGTACGCCTAATAGGCATAGACGAAGATGATTAGTCAGTGATCACTAACAATCTATAGTAGTCGAACGTTCTGACACATCGAAAAGAGACCCATTACTTACGGTCACGTCAAACGGCCAGCCTGAGCAGGATAAATGGTCAATCAAGCATGGTAAACAGAGACCAGCCACAAAATCAGGAACTAAAAGCCCGAGAAGAATTGTAACATCATGTCCCGACTGGGAGCGATCCAGTCGTGAATCCCAACTCTCTAATTCCAATACTCCACCATTGTGTATTATGTATCTGTTGCTTATTTTAATATACAAGATGAAATGCATGTTTATTGTTTCCATTTGATCAATTAGATTTGTATAAAAAGAGAATGTTATAGTGAGTACTGCTGATCGATGTAATGTGAGTTTTAAAATGTTTAGTTGCTCATCCCTGGCTATATGTACCAGTTAAACGTAGTTTTCTTCTGTAAAATTTTGTTTATTTTAAAATGATTCAGTATGTTTATTCGTTCATGTTAGGAGAGGTTATTGGCAGAAATTGTTTGTTTTCCTACTGGGTAATCATTGTTACTCACCCTTTCTTTCTCCATTTTTTTAGTTTCAGATCCGAAGTTTGGCGAGGCAGATATAGAGCACGAGTGAGAATCATCTGGTGGGTCAGATAGACAGCCAGAGTTCGTCACTTGGTGAGTATTGGGGTTATTACCCCTAGTGGTGTCGATTTATCCGAGAGTATTATACATGTTGTTCTGAGTGTTAGGATTTCTGTTAGAGTGAGAAATTTTGTATAATATTCTTCCGCACTGTGATCTTTCATACGTTATTAGACTTATATAGGCTTCCGCTAGTATTATATTTTATATCTGTATGCAGGATTGTATGCCGTTTATCAGGTGCTGATTAAACGCCTTGGATTGCTAACATAAACAGAGGAGACCATGCCGAAATTTCGAGGTGCCACCTAGTACCTCGAGATCTGACATGGGGATTTGTGTTAGCGTTCGGCGGGGCGCCACATACTTCTTCTAGGATTTTCTTTGACCTACGAAATTAGGTTGTGGAGACTCTCTATTTATAGAGTTTTTCCAGTAGAGTTAGTATTTGATTAGGTTTCCTTTAGGGTTTTAATTAAGGTTTTGACTTTAGTCTTATGAGATTGACTTAGTCTTTTTAAATTAGGATTTTGACTTAAGTCTTATGAGATTGATTTGGTTTCTTTAGATTAGGATTTTAATTAGGGTTTTGACTTAAGTCTTATGAGATTGACATGGTTTCTTTAAATTAGGATTTTAATTAGGGTTTTGACTTAAGTCTTATGAGATTGACTTGGTTTCTTTAGATTAGATTAAATTAATTTTATTAAGATTTTACTTTACATTAATTAATATTTTATTTATTAATTAAAAATTTTAAAAATTGAAAAATTATCGTTTTGCCCCTGAAGAGAATTTTTGCATTTCCAGTCTATTTTCGATGTTCCGGGATGTTTTTGAATCGATTTTTCATAAGGAATTCAATGAGATTAGTGGTTTATGTTACTTATGAGATTTTTTGTTGTGAAATGATTGTCAACCCTTATTAGGGGCATTTTCGTAATTTTATTGAATTTGATGAAATATTGGTGAAATGATTTATTTGATTTCACTTTGTTATTTTATGTATTTGAATGGGTTTTCCTAAGCGTAAGGGGGCTTTAAGGATGTTTTGATGTTAGGGGTATTTTGGTAATTTGATCATTTTTTAGTGATTTTTATCGTAAAACTTCTTTTTATCTACAAGATGATGATTTTTATATTTTTGGAGTTATATTTTCCTAGCGTAGCGTGATTTCCATAATTTTGTTAGTTTCAGATACCTCATCTGAATTTCTAAAACATATCTAGTAACAAATAAAGTCTTAGAATAATCATCCATCATTGGGACCGTCGCGATCAGGTTGACGAGTTGATTAATCAGGTGACTGCAAAAATGGGGTGTCTATAATTATGTATCTGTTGCTCTATTTTGAATTATAAACTGAAAAGTATGTTTACTATTTCAATGTTGTCAATTAGATTTGTATAAAGATGAAAATGTATAGTGAGTACTGATGATTGATGTTATGTGAATCTTTAAACTATTTAGTTGCTCATCCCTAGCTATATGTACCAATTAATCGTAGTTTATTTTGTAAAACGTTGCATGTATTAAAATGATTTAATATACTTATTCATTCATGTTAGGTAAGATTATTAGTAGAAGTTGTTTGTGGACCTACTGGGTAACCATTGTTACTCTCCCTTTCCTTCCATTTTTTTTTTAATTTTAGAGCCTACAGCTGGTGAGGCAGGTGTAGACAAACGAAGAAAACCTGGTTGGTCAGATCGACGATTAGAATCCGTTACCTAGTAAGCATTGGGACTACTTTCACTAGGAGTCAATTCGTCCAATAAGTGTATATAGTTTTTGGGTAGAGTGATAGGTCCATGTTAGAGTGAGGATATATTTTTGTAATCCCGTATATTTCATCCCTTGCGTAAGTCTGATCTAACTCTATGTTGTTTAAAACTTATTGTCTTTCGCATCTTGTATATTTTTGGTACATATTTATTTACAGGATTTATTGTATTTTGATTTATCAAGTTTTCGAGTGCCTTTGAACGCTAACATAAATTGAGGAAATCATGTCGAAATTTTGAGGTGTTTCCTAATACCTTGGGATTTAAATTTGCATTTGGAGGAGTGCCACATTATCCAACTACTTTTCAACTTCTAGTTGATAGGTTTTAAAAACTTTTAATGCCTCATTCTTATGGTGGATCAGATATAGTTAGGCAAATCTAGAATAATCGTAGATGAAAGTAATGAAATAACGTTAACTTTCTCAAGAAGGAATCGGAAAGGGACCACAAATATCTATATGAACTAATTCTAGCAAATCAATAACTTTAGTAGCTTCAAGCTTCCATTGCTTAGTTATCTTACCCTTAATGCAATCCTCATAGACATCAAAATCTGATAAATCTGAAGGGCTTAGAATTCCTTTCATAACTAAGGATTCTAGTATTTTCTTGGAAATGTGACCTAATCTCAAATACCATAACATAAAAGATTTTTCTTATGAACTTGAATGCTTAGACCCCAGAACATACGAATCAACAGATAAACATAATAAAGAAGAAGTGAATGATCTATATAAAGATAACTGATAAAGTCCGTCTAATAAAAAAATCATATCCAACAATGTCATCATGATAATGAATGTACATCATACTGTCACAAAAAGTAAACTGTAACCGACAATGTCCAATCTAGAAATGGAAATAATGTTTCATCTAAAAGATGGGATGAAAAAGTGTCTTCTAATATTAAATAATGTCTTGTATCGAGAATGAAACGATAAGCTCCAACAAGCTCAACCTGTAATGCCTCTACATTTATAAGAAAAAGTTTATCATTTGGTCTGGGGTTTCTTCTGTTGACGAACCCTTATAAAGAATGAAAAATATGCATAAATGCACCTGAATCAATTCCCTATGAGTTTGAAAGAACATTAACTAAATTGGACTCATGGCAAATTAAAACTGAATTAGTACCTCCTAGAGTCTTTTGCAACAAGTCCTTATAAATAAACAATCCCTTTTCATGTGTCCCTTCTTCTTGTAGAACCAACATTCTTCATTATCTATTTTCCTAGCTTCTGTGTTTTCCTTGATTATTTTTTGATTATTTTCTGATTCTTGTAATCTTTGAATCTATTTCCTTGCTTGAAGTTCTTGTTGCCACCTTTTTTGAAACCCTTATTTTTGAAAATTTTCTTGTTACTTGCGTGAACTGCCAAGTGTGTTGACTCAACCTTCGAACCTCTCAATCTTGCCTCTGTAGTGACACAAAGGGTAATCAACTGATTTAGATCCCATTTAATTTCTTGTGTACTATAATTGATCTTAAAAGTGTTATAAGACTTAGGCAAAAATAAAACTTCCATGTGAACTAGAAGATCATCTTCAAAAGTAATCCCCTGCTCAAAGAGACCAATATCAAACTTGGACATCTTAAGAATGTGTTCCCATACATTTTCGTTACCGTCATATTTTAGATTCATTAACTGACCCAAATATTCATACTGAATAGATCTCTTTGTTCCCACAAATTGTTTATTGATGATCTGCAACAATTCTTTAGTTGTATCTATGGTCTGAATACCACCTCAAAGAACTTCACTCATAGACACTTGAATGATTATCTTAGACAATCTGTTAGCTTTTTTCCATTTAGCAAATTGGGTCCTTACCAACTCCGTAGAATCTTGAAGTAGAGTCGGTAGCATGTCCTCAAAAAAAACAAAATCAAAGTCCATACATTTGAGCAAGATGTCAATATTCATCCTTCAAAATAAGTAATTAGAGCCATTTAGAGGCTTAATTTCTGCCAGACTCTTTCGAATCATTGACCCATCCATAGTTACAATAAGATATGGTCAATTATTATAGATACTATTGGATTCAATTCTTTCAATTCGTACCAAGGGTTATGGTTGAATCATTTTAAAGTATTTTATTATGGGTGAAACTTTTCACTCTGCAGGTACGAACAAGTCACATCATCAATACTCACCTTTAGGTCGAGATTTCAATATATTGTATGTCCCCTAAAATTCCATTGGAGTACGCATATAGACTTAGCTACTCATGTTCCAATTTGTTCTAGATACTATCCACACCTTTAGGTAAGAGGGTTATCATTCTCTTCCCTTCATACTTGTGTCTATTTACTCGTTCGATCAACACAAACATCTCTAAATCTCTTTTAGACAGAAGTTAGTGATTCCATGCAAAAGAGTGCCACGAAATCATCTTAATGAGATACTAAGTCCCAAAATTCAAGGACCCGTAACTTCCTTAAAACTGTCACCTTTAGGCAGACTACTATCCTATTTTCATCACGGTCCTTGAACGATCACTAAATTTGTCTTCCTAAACCCTTATAGGCAAGACCTATACCCTAATATATCTAAGTTTTCTTTCTAGTTGTTCTTGTTTTGAATGTGAGTACAAATATTTGTTATAATAGCAACAACTAAAAATTTTAACATAAAAAAAGTAATTCTAGATATATTCTCCAAGAAAGGTAAATACTTGATCTGATTTTTATTATTATAAGTTACTATCAATAAATTATTTTAATAATTTCATTAAATATATCTTGAAAAAATATTCAAAATGGACTCTTGTTTTGTCCAAATCGGAGTTAAAAAGAACAAGTTATGATTTTTCAAATTTTTTAAAAGAAAATTGGTTTTTCAATGGGTTGGTTCAAATTTGAACCAACTAAATCACTTTAGCTAGAAGCAGGTCAGAGGTTGACTCAAATGGGTTAGATAAATGAGTCGGTTGGCTAGTTCATATTTGAATTGGGTTTGTAATTAGTTGAATCGGGCTTAGCCTAATAAAAAGGTAAATTGGGTTTGGCCCAAACCGAATATGAGTTAGACTTGGTCCGACAAAACATTAAATTGGGCTTGGCCCAAATCGAAGAATCAATCATCTTTTTTTTCCTCAAGAAGATAGAACGACTGTTAAAACCCTATCCATCATTACCTGTGCTGCATCTACTCTTTTGCCGATCGGCATATATGATTCACGACATTGGACGATACCTACTGTTACCGAAAAATGTTCGGTAACCTCCAATCAGAATCCCGACGACTGGATCGTTTTATTTATTTGGTTTATGTAGATCTGGAATCTCTTCAATTTTAGAATCTCACAAGTCGTCAAAACAAAGAAATTGATGATGGTCCGAGTCGAGTCGAGATTTCAAGAAGAACAATATAGTTTTTCTGATTTTCTAAAGAAGATGATCGAGAGAGAGAGAGAGAGAGAGAGAGAGAGAGAGAGAAAGAGAGATGAAGAAGACGACGAGTTCATAGTTTGTGTTTGTCTCTATTTTGTTTCTGTAGAGATTGCTATACAAAAGTCAATTTTTATTGTTTCTCTTTTGATTTAAGTTCCTTGATTCGTTCCTCGATCGATTTCTTGATAAAATCGATCTGATCCTTTTTTTGAAAGATTGAACAAAGGGTTTTATTGTTTTTTGAAGGAGAAAAAACGTAGATTTGTTTTGGAATAAACGACTTTAAAATTAAAGAAAAATTTTAAACCAGAATAAATTTAGTTCAACTCAGATTTAATCAGGGTTTTAAACAAGAAAAAAATCCATGAATGGCTCTGATGCCAATTGTTGGAGAAACTACAATCTTAATAAATATAGATCTAGGATTTGATCTTGAATAAAACATAATAATCGAATCGAAAAATAATATACATAAAATACCTGGATTCGCTTTTCCAATAAATAATCCATGAAGAATAGGTGTACTACCCCAACTCTGTCTACACCTTTGGTGACGGGATCCTCTATCTCAAGAATATAATAATCTGTTTAGAAAGAGGGAGAGACCACCTATTTATAAAGAGAATACTAGGTTTTCTACCAATCATAGAATTCTAGTATTAGGGGAATACCACTTAAAATTTTGATAGAATATTCACTAACCCATCATATTTGATGTTGGTAACCAATGCCAGACCACAAACATGACTTCCAATTTTACCCTTTATATTTTGAATAAATTACAATTCAGTATTTATATAAAAAATTGTATATGTGAAAAGGCCACAACATAATTTTAATTAAGAAAATAATAATAATATTTCAATAAAACTTTCATTATTTATATCAAATCATTCATTGTCCTCATTTTGAACCAAATGATCCATTGCGAGTTTAAATAAAACTATTGTAAACACCCCAATTTGAACGGGCTCTCATTCGAAAGAGCCCAAAAATAGTAGTTTTCCAATAAACTTGGCTAACGGGCCTCGAAGGCCCGAAGCATTAAAATTTGACATTTTGATCAAATCGAAGCCCCTAAAACCTCCCAACAGGTTAGTGGGCCCACCAAAAGGACTCGACATTCTCCCATCTACCCCGTCCCACTCAAAATATCGATTTTTCGAAAAAATTGACCAACGTGCTTCAAAAGCCCAAATCACTAAAAAGTGATGTTGTGAACTACCCTACACCTTCCCTAAGCCCCTAAGACCTCCCAATGGTCTAAGGGACCCACCAAAGGGGTTTGAACTACCCTACACCTTCCCAACCTTCACCGTTCCAACTTCGTATCCAAGAACAACCAAACGCTCTGTAAAATTCTCCCACGGGCCTAAAAAGTCCGATTTGCCAACACGTGACATTTTTTATCAAACCAATGATTGCAAAAAAAACTCAAAAAATTAAAAAATTAAAAAATATGAGACTTGGGATACCTACTCCTCCTCTACTTTCACCGCTCCGCCTCCAAATCCGCAAACACCCTAAGCCCATTCAAAGCCCACAAGCCCTCAATCCTTTCCTAAATTAATTTTTCACTTTACCCCTAACCTAAAATCGACCCCATATCACCTAAACCCTAAAATGAACTTACCCTAAAAAATCCAACTCAAAACCAATCCTATCAAAGCCAAAATAACTTACAACCCAAGCCCACAAACCACTATCCATATCCAATCCACCTCTAATCCACAACCCATAACCCATCAACACTACCCACATCAACCAATCACCTTCTTAGCATCAAAAGATGACACATGTCATCATCATCACTCACCTCCTTCATCTAATCACCTACCCCCATCATTATTCTCTAAACAATTCATCTAACCCCCACCACTTCTCTCCAAAATCACCTCAACCCATACCCTACCCTAACCTATCCCCATCATCATCACCCACATCACAACTCATATCCTACATACCCTAACCTGTCCCCATTTTCTAATACCATCAACCCCCCATATTTCCTTCATATCAACCCATTACTTTCCCTTAAAACACTCCAACAAAATCATCTCAACCCATACCTCTCATCATCATCACCAAACTAACCCATACTCTTCTCTCTAATCAAACAACTACCATCACCAATCAACACACCCCATCACCCCACTCTCTCATCATATTTGTCACATGTCTTCATCCCCTTTATCCTCCCAAAAATCAATCTACCATAACCCATTCTCCTAAATCTAAACACCTCACCTCTCAACCAACCTAACACTCATTCTCCAAACAACTCCCTTACACCCCCATTCTCCCATCAACCATCACTCATCTCACCCCACCAAACACTCTACCCAAATGGATTTGGGTAGGATCCAAATCCTTTGGATCTAAACACTATCCATTTCCACTCATTACACAATTACCCTCACTTTCATTCTAAATTTCATACCCTTCCCCTCTAAAACCAATGCCATTATCCATTCTCCTAACCTTTCACCCCATTATACCCCTAAACACCCTCCAAACATCTATAAATACCCTCATCCTCTTCCCAAAAAGGATTACTCACTATCACTAAGAAAAATCTTACCAATTCTCTCTTACTAACTCTACAGCAAGTCTCACTAAAAACAAAATCCCTTATCTCTAATCACCTCTTCCCCATTCTCATCATCAATCTTAAAAAAAAAAATACTTTCATATTCTACTAAGAACTCAAGAAGAATTCAAGAAGACTCAAAGAAGAAGAAGAAGAAAGAAAGAAGAACCATTGTGAGGCTTTAAGGTGGGTTCAACAAAACACCCCCCCTCTCTTCCTACCTTCTCCACTTCCCTCTTCTCTTATCCCCCTCCTCTCTTTAATTTTTTTTATAAAGCCTTTAAGATGTAATGTTCCCCTCTCTTATCTCCGGTAGATTGGATTCCGGTCCGATCGAAAGTATAAGAGTTGTAATCCCTTTAAAAAAAAAAAAACAAAATCGATTTTATCCTAAAAAAAAAAAACTTTTTTTAAGGCATTGGAAATTGGATCCTTCTCAACCCATGAGAATGGATCCATGACCTTAGCCAACATCCTTCAAATATGAATTATGTCCGAGGCTTATGTCTATTAGGATCATATCCTCCAATGATTTGATCCTATGATTGAGCCGAAAGTAAACCCCGACTTAGGGTACAAATGCACGACACGTGGCACTTTATTTCTCATTCTTTTTTTTTAAAATCAAGATGACCGAATTCTTTGAGGTTACCGCCATTTGACGGGGAGAAAAATGTGCCTAATACCTTCCCTTTTTTTCAATCAAGCCGCTTACCTCGAATCTCAAGGTTTGATTAGTTCTTATCCATTATGAGTCACTACGTGTCAAAAATGTCACTTTTCCGAAAAATGTACATCGGATGACCATTCACACCCACTTACAAAATGAATGGTGACGATTCCAATTCTTAGTAGATGTGGCCATCGTAATCGTGAAACCACGTATCTACAACTATATTATCAAAACCCTCAAGTTGGTTAGATGGCCAAAATACCAAACCTCTGGAAGTTGAGATCTTGTCTTTGAATCCCTCCTTAGTGGTTACTCTCAGGGATTTATAATAAATTATCTGGTACTTGTGAGAGAGGGGAAGGGAGAGATTAAATAATCGTTAGGGCTGCAACTTAGGCGAGCTGGCCCGAACTCAACCCGATAAATGGGTGATTATGGGTCGAGTTATATAGAAAATGAGTTGAGCTTAGGTTAGAATATCTCAACTAGATTTTAATTTGGGTTGAGCGTACGAACAACCTGACTTAACCTAAACCCGATGTCATTTACTAATATTAAATATCTTTATATTAATTATAGATTTTTTTATTTAGCTTTTTTATTCCATTTTTTTATTATGACTTTTGGACAATTAGTTAACATTAATGTGAACTTTGGTTTAGTATAGTTTGTCTAAATATTCTCTCAATGATGGATTTGAAGGTTGTACGCGATTTTAATTATTAGTAGTTTTGTTTTTTTTATTATTATATATATATATATATATATATATATATATATATATATATATATATATATATATATATATATATATATATATATAGATATATATAAATATTAAATTTATTTGCTAATCAAAATGAAATTTTAGTTATTCAATGAGTCCAACCCGACTAAATTACTCAAAATTATTTAAACTTGGGTTAACCCGAATCAACTCGATTTTATAATATTAAGCTGCGGTTGAGCTTGGGTTAGTGAGCTTAGGTCCAATGATCGGGTTGAGAGTTCTGCTACTTGGGTTGAGCTTTGGTTTACCCTCCAACCCTCCCAGGTTGTAGCACTAGTTTTCGCTCATGACTTTATAATTAGGTTAATTAGTTTTTTAAAATTATAAAAATATTATTTTATTTTGTTATGTTCAAAATAATTAATATTTTAAATTACAAAAGATTATTACAATGTATTAATATGATAAAATAATTTTTATTTAAAATTTTTTAAAATGTTTTAGAAAGTTTCTAAAAAATTCAATCATGCTTAATTAATCCTACTTTTTTGTAGTACGTGCATCTTTGAACATGCCACCTACTACTATCTATTACCTATATAAAAAGAGGAATGATGGTACGACTTTTTTGTTTGACTAAAATATCCTTATTAAATTTAATATTCCTTTTATATCCTACAGTAATTTCGGCCTCATCTTCTTTCTTAACCTCTTCAACTTCTCTCAAAACCCTAACCTCATTTTAAGACGGTATGTTAGCAATCTGAATAAAGTAAACATACATGAAGTCATGTCTTTTCATCTCCTAAACTCCTCTGCAACTTCGTCTAAGGAACCTAATTGTTGCTTGACTTCTTTAATCACTTTTCCTTTTATAACTTCTCTGAACTCATTTTTTACCACTGTTTAACTTCCTTTCCAAAAAAATTTAAAAAATACCACTATTTAACTTCTCCACAATTTTTATTTATTTATTTATTTTGCAATTACTTATAACTCGTGGGGAAGTGCGGTGATCGAGGGCGTAATACAAATACAAGTTCATTCAATTGCGGAGGTGACTAAGAATCGGGGATTTGAGAATCGCTTCTAAATAAGGTAAGATTCGTATTGATCCTTTAGAGTTATAAGTTGAGCCTTTCATATCCTCAAGCAAAATGCAGTGTGTCTATCTTATGGGTCAAAGGTCGACAAATTCCTCTTATCAACGAAAGGTAAATGTCGCAAGATATTGGTTATCTCTCTTGTGTGTGTGTGTGTTTAACTTGCTTCCCTCTTATTTAAAAACCACCCCCCCCCCTACCTCTCATATTATTTAATTAAACTAATTCATTAGTTCATATCCTTTTCTACCGCAACTTCTCAATTAAATCAAAAAACCTTATTAAATAGGTGAGAACATACTAAAAGTGCCCTCAAGGCCTATGGGTTGTTTTGATTTCTTATTTGATTCAAGCTTTCCTATTTATTAGAAAAATCTGTGTTTCCTCAAAAGTTAATTATTGTTTCCAAATTTGAAAAACATGGTATTGTTACATAAATCTACGATGCCCTCCTTTGCACAACTTTCTCATTTCTCAACTTACCAAGTATGGTTTTCTATCAAGCTAGAATTTAATGAGATGCAATAAATTGATTTGAAATATAAATAGTTATACCTTTTTACCATTATTTCCTTTTTAATTTGTGGTACTTATATTAACTTTTACTCAATTTCAAAAATAATTTTTGAAAGTCAATTTGCTTCCCAATAAACTTTATTTTCAGGTTTACTATGTCCATAAGAACTGATTTTGATATAGGTAGTTGGGTACCAACATTAGACAACGTAAATGCCCTCTAATAAGTAGGTTTTGGTTAGAAAACACATTTTCTTCATACACGAATTCAATCACTCTATTTTACGATTTACGGCTCTATATTCTCATTGTTTAATATGAAATTTGATAAAAATACTTTTCAATGTCTTCTTGGTCCTTTTTGTGTTGGACTGGTGATGCCTTACTTTCCTATGTAGTATAACAATTACACTTACTAAAAAAAAGTATAAGAATTACACCTCTTAGACACAATGTAATTCAAGTCCCTTTTCATCTCTCTCGCTCTATATATACAATGAATTGGCATTTAAAATGAGATTTGCTTACCCTTGAATGAGGGAACTCATAAGTCTTTGTAATGCTCTTTTATGATTCGGTTTGTTGAAATGAATTTTGATGAACTAGACTTTTAATTTGAAATATTCAAATATCTTATAAATGAATGTGAATGTAATTTAAAATATGGATGAGCAATGAAAATATGAAAACTTTTACCTGGAATATTCTTTATCAGACATTTTTGACAATTTAACCATTACCTATATAATAAAAAATAAAATCCTATTGCAATTCTTTAAATAGTTCACATGAAATTCAATAGGTCTTAAAATCATTTCCACATGGAAATAAAAAAATCATTGTCACAAATATTTTACTTGAACTTGAACTATTACCATAACAAATAACATACAATAAGCAATTTTTATGGTAAGAACTCATTACCTTTTAACAATTCTTAAATTTTTTTTTTATAGACGACAATTCGTCATTTTTAGTGAAGGAATTCTTTTTTTCTTATTTATTTTAATCTTGAATTTTATATTTGTGTTGAGACGGTTTTTTATTTTTTTATTTTTATAGGTGTAATTTTATTAAAGAAAGAGAAAACAATATAAAAGGTGCTCGAGATGACCCACCAAAGAAAGAGACAAGTGCTTCTTATCAATGTTTTTAATAGTTTCTACTCTCCTTTCAAATTCAATTAGTCATTTGAAGCGTTTGATCTTTTTACAGTTCTTTGAGTAACATTTTCATTTTTTTTTCTTGGTACTTATCAATGATAAATATGCATTCAAATTGATTTATTATGCAAAGAAGTTCAGGAAAAATCATTGTTCTATATCAGTTGAAATTTTTGTCAAATCACTTGGTCAGTTGGATTTGCTCGACCTGATTGTGCATCCAACCGCTGAAGATGTAGACATGGAGGCAGTTGAAGACCTGAGATCTTCAAAAAAGAAAGTTATTTATAGCGAGTTTCTGGTTTCAAGTGCATCTAGCTTCACATCGAGTATGTGGGAGCATTTTTCTGTTTTTCATTCATAATGCAACCATAATTTATTTGGTGCTCTACAATTTTAATTTACTTTTTTGTTTCGTGTTTCAGCACAAACCCATTTCAAAGATAACTTCTGGCCTGCATCGTGGAATTTACCACTAAGGAAAACTTTGTGTCAACTATTATAATCCTTTTGAAGCATATATTGGAAGTGAAAGCATTGACGATGAAATATTAATCTATGATTGAGTTAACATGAATAGGGCTTTTGATGGTGACACAGTGGCAATGGAGTTTTTGCCTAAAGATCGATGGCATGAGGGAGAGTCTATGTCCGTAGCAGATGATGGTATGATTTGTTGCCTCATGATGTTTATTTTGCATAGAGGGTTGAATGACCATTGATTTGGTTTCAATAACTTTCTAGGGTCACCTCTTACCACCACCACAACCCATTTGGTGTGAATGTGTCAGATTATGAGTCCCTTATTACCTGCATGTACTTTTATTTGTGACTCATTTCCCATATTAGAAACATTGTATATGGCAACTATTTATAATACACATGACTTAATCATGTGAATCATTTTTATGTTATGTGAAGAGTAGTAGCATGCCCAACACATACCGACATCATGTGAATCATTTTTATATATGTATAGATGGTTAGTCATTTCCAAGAAAATGGTTTTCTATATATATAACTTCTTTGACTGCTTGGTTTAGTTATTTGACCTTTTTCATCATTTTCAAATCATTAATATAACTACTAGGTGCCTACTATATAAATGTTGTTTTCACTTCATTCAATCCAAAGGGACATTGTGAATTCTAGATTCACTGTACTTATTATATTATTCACATTCTTTTTATCTATTGATGTTGTAAAATTAATATAGCCTCGAAGTTAAAATATTAGCATGATTGATGATGGTACTCTTCCAATTAATCATGTTCTTTTGGTCAATCAATAGAGAAAATAACCAAGAAGACATATGTTTGTTAGATGGTCAAGATCTTTCATTCGAGCAGATCTTGGTGGGAAACATCACTTGGCTAATCTTGTCGGCACTTGGTAACCCCCTCTATGGAAAGAGCAAGCAAGTAGGGGTCTGTTTGTATGTTGCCATGAAAATGTCATTAATATATTGGTTGATGGTCCTACTCTCACTAAAGAGTTCTTCTGAACCAAACATCAACTAATTGTGATTTTATTTTTTTCAAAGAAAATGACCCGCTCTAAGTCATTGACTCAAGTAAAATCAAAAAAATTTTAAGAGATTAATTATTTGAAAATTTTATGCAAATTATTTTCTTTTGGCTATGTTTCAGATATGTTGAAGTACAAATTGACCATTTGAATGCATATCTGAGACTAATCATTGGTATGTTGTTCCCATATATAGGGGTTGTAGAATATGTTACATGCAGTAAATGGATTCAATTTTTCAAGAGAGCATTGTGGCAATTTAGTAGAACTCGTGCATGAATTTAGGAAAAAACATATGATCCCTATTGTGTAAACAAGATTATATCCTTTAATGTGAAACAAGCAAAGATGATGAAAGGAAATGTAAAGCAAACAATGTTTTGGTTGAAGGTAAGCCTTAGATTATGACCATAACTTTTGGAATAGTTTAGAATATGATATAAGCAATAGATCAAGTTCAGGGTTAGTTTTTCTTAGTCTTAGAGCTGTACACAATTTTTTGGTTCATATACATTATGCTTCTATTCTCTTCATTTTGCTCAAGCAAAATAACTCCAATGGAATTAATTGGTTCAGTTGGAATATGTTGCCTAGAAAAATATTGGTATTTTTAGGTATAGTGTGTGGTAGTGGCACACCTCAACAACAATTTCTTAGAGAGATTTTTCTCCTTTTAAAATTAATCGTTTTTTCACCATTAAAGTCCAAATTGCAAGTGGGAGGGTCTCTCTCTCTTTAAATATATATAATTATATGGGTAGTATTCTTTTGACAAAATCCTAGACAAAATTTTGTCTTATATGACTAAATTTTTTTGGAATTGATTGATTTTTTGTGAGGATGATCTCTATAATCAGTAGATCATCCTCACAAAAAATCAGTCAATTTTGAAATTTCTAACCCCATGAAAAGTGGTTACAAATTAATGGAAAAAATTGACGGTTCACGATTCTTAATCTTATATAAACTAGGGTTAGAAATTTCAGAATTGACTGATTTTTTATGAGGATGATTTTGTCACTATAGAGATCATCCTCACAAAAAATCAACTCATTCTAAAAAATTTAGTCTATATAAGATAAAATACTTTATCTAGAATGCTGTCTATGATTTTGTCAAAAGAATGCTATCTTACATATATAGAAGGTTTCTCTATGTTAGTGTTTAAATTAAAAAAAAAAAAAAAAATTAGGTATATTTTGAATCAATCACAAATGTTAAATTATCAGTCATTGATCTCATTCAAACCAGATTGAGTTAAATTAAGATTGGCTGAGTTTCAAAGACATGTCCACGGCTTTGACCAATATTATATTTTGTGCAGCACATGCAACCGCGTGCTTTGTAGTAGTGAGTTGAAGGTAAATAATTTTATTTTATTTCTATTTTTCTCCTCTATGTGTAATAGATTTTATTATATATTAGTTATAAACTTGGCTAAAGTAGAAGTCACGAGTCTATGGTCTTACAAGATGTTCTTTGCACATGGTTTTTCTTTCAAAAAATATAATAAGGTCTTTAACCAGCTCAGAATAAATATATAAAAAGATGTACACCTCACATGAAGTCATGAAGTAGAGTTTGACTTTGAAATTAATTTGGTTCTTTTATATTTATTCGGACATCAAAATTATGTGTAATTCACAAACACTTTTATGAAGTTGATAAATTAATCACAAACTCGACCTCTTCTTCGTTAATCATCTCATCATCATTCAATCATATATTGATAGAAATCTGAACACGACTTATCTCAAATATCCAAATAATAGATATCATAATCATATTAGTTGTGAGTTCTTTTTCTCTAATGAATGTTCAATCTTGGCCTTTCATCATGTAATCCACTTATTAGAGGGGTTGTTCTCGCTGTAAACTATCTTCTGACAATTAAATTGGCACTCACATAAGTGAAAAAAATTCTTGCTAAGTAAATTTCACAAATAATTGCAAACCTTTTGTCCCATAGCACAAATTATTCTTCTATCCATAGCCCTCATTAATTAAGGGAGTATAATATCCAGCAGTTACATATTCATTCTTCACGATTGGGTTTTTATCATGGGACTGAGTTAGCAGGTACTCGCCCATGCTCAAGATTCTTTTTGTTTATATCTAGTGTTCTGCTATCATGACAATTGTCCAGATCGTGTGTGCATATTCTTAAATGTTTGCTTGTCCTGCTATTTAATTTGGGGCATGCACATTTTATTCAAAAACCTAATTGAAATTTGAGGATTGAATCGGGACCGAAACTTGAAAGAAACAAATCGAGACCAAGATTTTTTTGTTTGAATTCAGTTTTAACCTCTGAAAATCGGATCAGAACCGAACTGAATTTAGACTTGATACCCAAAACTAAACCCAAACCGGTTTACACCTGATTTTTTTTAATAAGTTTTTAAAAAAATTAAAAATTCTCCCCCCATCTCCCCAATGGTCATAAGACCATTGGAGGGGGGAGATAATTAAATTTCATTATAAATTTAATTTTTAAAAAAATAGTTTTTTTTTTAAATGCCTATAAATACTACTCAAATCCATCTAAATTCACACAAATCTGATCACATTTTCACCAAAATTCTAAGATTTCACACAATCTCTCAAATTCTCTCAATTTCAATTAATTTATCAAATTAACCCAAATCCTCCCAAATTAGTCTCAATTTTATTAAATTGAAATCATCATCAAGATTAAGCACTTGACAATTCTGAAGTGAAGACATTTATTGAAATTTGAAATCATCGATTAACTTTGCACGTGGAAACCGATCAAATTTGAAGTTGTTGATAAAATTGGCACATGACAACCGATCAATTCTAAATTCCAGATGTAGTCTTTCTAATTTTATTTCAATACTTATTAGGTTCTCTCTCATTTTTTTTAGTCGATCATTTTTTAGATAATGGATAATGTAATGCCTGAGTTTTTTTATTTGTATCTCGAGAAAAAACAAATAATAGAATTTTGAGAAAATTTTGAAAGTAGGATTTAGGATAAAACTTTAGGATTTTTTGTAGTTATTTTTAATGAAATCTGACCTCTCCATTGGATTCAAAATAATCAAAAAATATATTTTAGTCTATAAGCACGCTCAAATGCGAGTTCGAACAAATTTTTTTTAAAAAATCCTCAATTTTTGGGTCGGACGAGGCTAAAAAAATGAATTTTTATTAAAGCAAAATTAATTTAATATTCAATGAACTTATATTGAGTGGATGAATATCGGAAAATGAATGTTGTGTTCAAAAAATTAAAAAGTACAAAAATCGAAAAAAGGGAAAAATGTGATAAAACGGTAAAATGTTCGAATTACACCCGTAGGGTGATGTCTGCATTTTACATTGTGATGTTATGTGTGGGTTGGTGAACAGATATCTAGGGTTAATTTATTGTTTTTTGTCATGAGGTGACTTATATGTTTATTTACAATTATGTGTTGTGTATTGTTATTTATTTTAGGTCGTTGGACCACAATTGTATGGTAAGAAATAAGATATCTATTCTCAACTCTATAATGTTAATTTTTTATTTATTTTCAAAGATGAATGATATATATTTGTGAATACCTGAAGGGATAGTTTGTCATATCATCCAGAGTGATATATTATATTGGGAGGTACGATAGGGATAACCAAGTTCATACGTGGTATAGGAAATGTATGAGAGTGGAGTCATAATTGGAATCTAGGTTTATTCCTTTCTATTTTTATTAGTGAACTTGTAATGTAAAGGTGGTCGTACACAAATAGAATTGTATAATGAGAATCACATGCACGTCTAATAGGCATAGACGAAGATGATTAGTCAGTGATCACTAACAATCTATACTAGTTAAATGTCTTGACACGTCGAAAAAATACCCATTGCTTACGGTCACGTCAAACAACCAACCTGAGTCGGATAAATGATTTCGCAGGTGTGGTAATGTATTGACCAACCAAAAAAATTAAGAACTCATACTTTATTGTTGGAACATCATGTCTCGACTAGAAGTGATCCAGTCGTAAAATCTCAACTCTCTAATTTCACTAATCCACTATTATGTATTATGTATTTCTTGAGTTATTTTGGATTATAAAATGAAAAGCATATTTACTGTTTCAATTTTATTAATTAGATTCGTGTAAAAAAAAAAACTGTTATAGTGAGTACTCTTGATTGATGTAATGTGAGTTTTAATTGTTTAGTTGCTCATCCCTACCTATATGTACCAGTTAATTATAATTTATTCTGTAAAACTTTTCAAGTATTGATATGATTGAGAATGCTTACTCGTTCATACTAGGATGAGGTTATTAACATGAATTCTTTGTTTTCCTATTAGGTAACCATTGTTACTCACTCTTTCCTTCTCATTTTTTTAGTTTCAGGTTTTATACTTGACGAGACAGATATAAAGTAATGTTAACAAGTGAAGATCACCTGATTGGTCAAATAGACGACTAGAACTTGTTACGTGGTAAGTATTGGGGCTATACCCCCTAGTAGTATTAGTTCTTCTAGGTGGTATTATAGATTTTGAGTTGAGTGTTAAGACTTTTATTAGAGTGAGGAGTTTCAGTAGAATCCTGTATATTATTTACTTCCTTCGTACCCTGATCTACCTTACGTTGTTAGATGTATATAGGCTTCTATTATTATTTTATTTTTATATATATATGAAAGATATCATGTCTATAGTTTATTAGGTGAAGCAGTTTGAGTGCCTTAGAATGCTAACATAAACAGAGGAAACCATATTGAATTTTCAAAGTGTCACTTACTATCTTGAGATTTGACATGGTGCTTTGTGTTGGTGTTTTAGGGGTACTACAGATAATTTCAATAATTTTAATATAAATGAATATAGTGATTATTTCTCAACTCCAACTTCAAATGAATTTAATTATTTTACAAATATTAGAGAAGAGGCAAGTAATGGACTTGAATCCTCTAGTCGTCCTTTAAAAGGGGAAAAAATACATTGATCTATGATTTGGAAACATTTTACTTTAATCGAGAATTCAAATTTAGATAGATCCAAATGTGAAAGAACTAAATGCAATTGTTGTGATAAATTTTTAGCTTATTTTAGGAGCGGGACGAGAACTAACTCCATGAAAAATGTGTTTAAAAAAACATCAACCTAATATTAGTCAAACTTTACTTTGCCAATCAAATGTAGGTGATGTAAGCATGTGGTCGTATTTGCATGTAGTAGAGTGATTTAAATCTATACAATTTTTTATTATTGAAGAAATTTTATTTTTAGTTATTGAAAAACAAAGTTTTAAAGAATTTATTAAAAAATCTTATTTTCCTAATCATGAAGGTAATTCTAGAAATACTTAAAAAAAAGATGTAATTAAAATATTTAAATTCAAAAAATTAGAAATTAAAAGTAGTTTACAAAATATACCTGGTAAAATTTGTAGAACTTTTGATTTATGCTCTTTCGATCGAAATATACCATATATGTATGTTACGACATATTTTATTGATCATAATTGGAATATCAATAAAAGAATAATAGTTTTTTCGTTATTAACTTCAAACATAGTGGCATTATAATTGGTGAGGCCATAAATAATGTTTTAAGAGAACATGAAAATAAATTTTTTACAATTATATTAGATAATGTAGAAAATAATGATATTGCTACAACTTTTCTTAAAGATTATTTATTTTTAACAAAGAAAATATTTCATGTTCATTGTGCCGCTCACATTTTAAATTTAATTGTACAATTTGATATTTCGTATATAGATAAAATAATTGACTCAATTAGGAAAGTTAGCTTTAGATATTCCACATAGATGGAATGCAACCTACACATTATGTTAAAAAAAGTAATTCTTTGTAAAAAAAATCATTGAATAGTTTATTACTATAATTATGTAGTGAAATAGTAATAAATGATGAAGATTGAGAAAATACATTATTTTTTTTATTAATTTTTTCATTGGTTTGGTGGAGCTATAATTTTTTTTTCAGGAGTAAAATATGTTCCATATGCAGAATTTTGTTTACAAATAGCTTCAATTAAAGATCTTTTAAATAGTAATTATCAAAATCTAAAAAATTATTAAATAATAGATAATATAAAAACATAATAAATATTGGAATGAAATTATTTTAAACTTAACATTTGCTTCATTATAGACCTTTTGTATAAAGTTAAAGTTTTACAAATTAGTTGGAGTTTCAATGTAATACCCTGAGTTTTTAATTCGTATCTCGAGAAAAATTAAATAGTTTAATCTTGAGAAAATTCTAAAAGTAGGACTTAGGGTAAAACTTTTGAATTTTTTTCTAATCATTTTTAATGAAATCTTACTTAATCGTTGGATTCAAAATTATCAAAAAACACATTTTCGCTTGTAAGCATGCTCAAATTCGAGTTTTAAAGGAAAAGTTACAAAATTCTCGATTTTCGTATCAAGCGGGGCCCAAGAAGGTAAATTTTTGTTCAGGTGAGAATTAGAATAATTCGATCATACCATTTCCGTAACAAAAAATTATAAAAAATAGAGTATTTATTAGTCGATTTTCGAGTCTGAAAAGTCAAACTATCACCAAAATAAAAATAAAATAAAAAATGCCAATTTCGACCCAACATGTGATATATATATATATAAAAGAATAAGTCTTATCTTTTATTCACATTTTCTTCTCCAAAGAATCGAAACCCAACTGACTCAACCTCAATGATTTTCAACCATCTTTCTGGCGAGATCCTTCACAAACGAGATCTCGTTGATCATCGATGAAGAAGAGAAAGTTCTCAACGTCAATGAGTTTTACAACTTCACAGTCTTTGATCCTTGTTTTCCTTTCTTATTCTTCATTTTCCATCAAAAACTAATACGTGGGTTTCAACATATTTCACACGAGGTTTCCTCGAGTTAGGATCAGATTTGTTTTCCATCGTAGAAAGGAAAGAGAACATCGCCATCAAAATCTTCGCAAACCACCCGACCGTTTGGTGCATTAGCCACATCTAACCTTGATTTCTATATTGGATATCTCGACTTACGTGCTAGTTCTTTATTTTCAGCAATCGTGAATTTGGTAGGGGACTTACAATTCTTATTGGTAATCATAATTTTTGAAATTTGCATTTAAGATTTTCATCAAACCTGTGATGTGTTTTGAAACGTAGAATTTTCTTCTTTTATTTCAAATTCATGCAAGACCTACATGTTTGATGTGTTTTAATTGTGTTTTTAACAATGGATAGGTGGGGGGGGTAGTGTATCGAAGAACCGACGAAAACTTAAAGAATTGGACGAAAATCCAATTTTTGCGCAAGCTGTCCACTGTTGTCAGTAGTACAAGTGGTACCACCGCCAGCTATCGCGAGAGCTAGTTTTGGCAGTTTGGTTCCGTGCATCGGCTCGAACCCCATTTTAATCCCAATTTTATGATTTTTCAGTTTAAATGATCAAAATAAATTTGAAAGTTTGAAAAATAATTTAATATTCAATGAAGTTATATTGAGTTGGTAAATATCGAAAAAAAAAGAATTTTGTATTCGAGAAGTTGAAAAGTGCAAATATCGAAAAAAGAAAAAAGAGGGATGGAATGGTAAAATGTCAGAATCACACCCAATGGGTGATGTTTGCATTTTACATTGTTGCACTATGTATGAGTTGATGAATGGATATCCAAGGATAATTACTTTCGAGTGCATATTTATTTATTTTCTATTAGCATAAGGGGCTGATTTATTTTCTACACTATTATTTAATTTAGGTCGGATAGCCATAATTGCATGGTAGGAAACTGGATATCCATTCTCAACTCTATAATGTTTATTTTTTATTTGCTTTCAAAGAAAATGATATATATAGGTCGCATTCCGTGTACAAACATGTCGACTCACATCCCTACAAATCATATTTGTCATCGGATTAAACACAGATGTGTCGTCCAGATCGATTGTAAACTTGCAATCGTTATTTAAAGAAATAAAATTTCTTAAACTATTTTTACCTCCCCACAAGTTCTCTTCATCTTCTTCTTATCACTACTGGAAACGAAGACGAAGACAGTGCTTCTTCCTTCTCTCTCTCTCTCTCTTTCTAACTCATATTTCGTGTCTCTCTCGACAACAGACGGCAACCCACTGACGATTTGCGACAGTAACGATGGTAAGATTTTCGTCTCCATTTTTCTCCTATGCAATTTCATAAAGAACTCTTTAAGAAAACCAACTTGATAGTTGATTTCTAGCCATTGGATTGAGCATTTCTTATCAAGGGCTTGAAACCCTTGCATCATGTGACTAGGATTCTGGTCTATGATGAAACTTGTTGAGATCTGATAACTAGAAATATTGAACCAACACAATTTTAGTTGTGTTAGTCCACTAAGGGTGCATAGAAAGTTAAAACGTCAAAAGACACCATCGATGGTAAGATTTTGCTAGAATCTTGGAAATAATTGTTTGTTTGAACACCAATTGCTCGACGATTTACTTCTTTGAAGTAAAACTGCATTAAACACCACAACTTTTACTTCTTGCAACCCAAAAGGATCTTGTAATGGCAGTTGGATCCGAGAAATAATCAAAACTACAAAATATATTCTTCGAATTATTTGAGCTGAATGCATGTTGCTTCATTGTTTGAAGAACCCAGTAGAATTAACTCAAATGATTTCAAAATTGAGCTAGTTGATCTCGATACTTGGCTGGTATCATCGAGTTTATCAGAAGCACAGAGAGGAACAAATAGAAGAATACCGGAGGAAACACGATCTTCAGTCAATTGTACCTTGGATTTCACTACAAAATGTTGTTTTCTAGCAAACATATCTACTTATTTCTAGGGATACACCTTTGAGACCACAATTCATATAAGAAAAGGCATCCAATATTGTGCTCAATAATTTATACAAGTTCTCATTTTGAACTTATTGACTTATTTAATCTTTATAGCACCTTAGTGATGTGACTATCGTTGTTCTTTTCACCGGAGTTAATATTAATCTTACTTTTACCTTTCTTGTGGGGCAAGTAGGGGATCGAACCCAAGAGAAAGGAGGAATAGAGTTAAGCTAAGAGGATAAAATTCAAATTAACTAAAAGGAATTAAAATTATTTTTCTTTGTATTTTTGAACTTATAAGAATATGTAAAATTGCTAGAAAATGAACTAGAGTAAATGAAATTAAAAGCAAGTAAACTTATGAAATTAAAGCATCATTGGAGGTGGATCTACCTAAAACATGTTGATGAGCAATTCCTAGTCTCTAGCCTTTTTATAACTCAATCATAAGGGCTTGGTGTTAGCTCCTTAGATCGAAAATTTTTGCAAATGAAATGAAATGAAATGAGGGAACATAAATAAAGTAGAATTCTTTGAAAACTTCCTACTATCAATTATGTAGTTTAAGCATACTTTATATTGATCTAATCTAAGCATAAAATATCAATATTAAGAATAGAAGGTACAAGAACTTAAAGATAACTCATAAACATTTTAAATAAAAGAAAGGCATGAAATTATAAACAACACAAGAACTTGCTCTAGGCTTTTTCACTCTCCAATGGAGGGGAACTTAGCCTAATGTCATTGCAAGAGAATGAAGATAAGAGATGAAAGAATTTTTCTTCATTTCATGGAGAAACTTACAACTTCTTCTTCTTCTTCTACTTCTTACAAAACTTTTAGTCAAAAGAAAATAACTAGAAGATAAAAATACAAAAAATAAAAGAATAGGATAAGAGCCTTAGATTAAAGGAGTCTTAGATAAGAGAACTAAGATAGGATCCTTTCTCTAGAGATTGAGGCTCTATTTATAGAGAAAAATGTGTGTAGAAGAGTCTAAAAGTAGCCTCCACTTTTCTTTGCACAAAAAGACAAAAGAGGAGAATATGAGTTAAGGATTAGGACATTTCAAAGTGGGCCCAAATGCTTTTGTCTTGAGATTTTGATTTGAAAATGTTGATTTTCTGCACAAGAAACACACGTAATTAGATTTATCTAGTAAATAAATTTATTTATGTATAATTAAGCATAATTAACATGCAACAGGGTGTTTCGAGGCTTATCATGATTATTACCTTAATACGAAAAAATAGGGATAAAAATCAAGATAAATGTCCAGAAAATGTGCGTATAATTGAGTGTTTGGAGATACTCATCACTTAGGTTTTTTTTATTGATCATTGTTGTTTTTTCATACATAAGAATTTTTGTAGTTATTTTGCTAATAATAGTTTACATATTATATCAAAGCAAATCTTACCATACTTTTTTTGGTTCTTCACATGTAAAAACATTCCTTGGTTGTTTCACCAATAAAATTTGAAGTATTATATTGGAGCAGATCTTACTATATAAATCTTTACAATATTCGAAGTTTCACTAAATTTGAAGGATTTATACATGTTTCATGGATTTCTTGTCATATAGGGATATCTCTATTTTTGTGCCATTATCTATATCTGTACCCATATCTGTGTATCTAAGTGACCGATTCTATGGAGCAGGGGTTAAAATATACCAATATCTATTATAGAATGCATTGATCAAACCAATATATGATAGGCATCGAAGATACTTATAAAAAAAAATGATAAGCATTGAAGATGTAGGCATGTTGGGATTGTGCTTATCATAGAAGATAATTTTCTCTTCTCTCCTTCACTCTAATCTTAGTAGATATTTTTGATGCTATGTGGAGACACTAGATAAAAAGTCTTTTCATAGTTCAACAACCATTTTCTACATAATTTTGTTATCTAAGAATTTGTTGCACTAGACAAGGATTCTTAACAAGAAGAAATTTGAAGTTTTGAACAATTAACCTAAGTGATCCATACATAGTCTTGACAATTAAACTAAGGTTCTTAGATTCAATAACAATTTTTATATTGAAACTTGTTAAATGCTTTGATTTCATTATAAGTTTATTAGGCTTGTTGCATTCTTTTGATTTATACTATTATATTTGAAAACTGCTATTAGCCCCCAACTTTTACTTATTACTATTTTTTCTTTGCTAGATTTATATTTTTGGGGTGGCTATACACTTGGTTATGTAGTTGTAATATTTCATTTAAATTTTTCATGTTGGTTAGTGTTTTATGATGCTTATCCAACTGTCTCTCTTTTCTTTCTTTTCATATTATCTTCTCAAGTATTTGGGATATTAATGGAAATAAAAATTTCATGTGCTTGTGGTAAAGGAATTTGTCAATTTTTCATTTTTGGGACTTCAAGAAATCCTAATTATCATTATCTTAAATGTCCAAATGCGGTATGCTTTAATTATTTAACATACGCTTTGATAAGAAATTATTGAAAACTTTATAAATTCTTTTGTTTTTCTCTTCTAGGTTGGAAATGGTAATGGTTGTGGATATTGTATTTGGATGGATAAACTAAAATGGTGTAGACCTTGCAAATTAATAACTACCACATCAAACAAAAATGACAATAAAGGGAAATTTTTTTTATTGTTATCATAAATCAACTGTAAGTGAATTTTTTTATTTGTACTGAATTAATATTGTAGTTTATAGTAATTCTTTTTCTCAAATTATGTTTCATGTGAATTCTTTTTCAGTCAGAAAAAATTGATTGAGATTTTTTCATGTGAGATGAGGAGTTGAAGACTAATACTGCATCAACAAATGTAAAGGCAGGTGAAGAAATTACAAAGAGGAAAAAAAATGATCGAAGACCTTTGTGAAAATATTATAAATCTTTGTAATAATTTGAAAAAAAAAATTAGATAAGTTAGAAATTGAGGACTAGAATAGACATTTGCAATAACTGTAATATTTGTAATTTGGCACCTAGATGTAGATAGTATGGAGTATAATAGTAAAATAGGTCATCGTGTTGCACAGTAAAAATATTAGTTCATGAGATTAGGATGAAGAATTTGATTTGAGTTTGAATTGTGTTGATTTAGAATTCTTTTTATTTATAAAATAAGTTGTAATTTTATTTGAAATCAAAGAAAAATATTATCACATCATTTGAGCCCAATGAACCTTGTACACAATTCCACTCACACTATGGGAGTGGACTATGCCCAAAGCCATCACCTTTAAGCACAAGAACTAGTGAAAAGTGCTCGTTTCATGGAAATATTTTGATCAGGATAAAAACAGAGACGGTCTCTGACCAAAATATTCCAAGATAATATGATACATTCAACATTTCATTCCAGTTTTGGTGAAAACCTGAATGTTCGGGACAAAATATTCTTGAATCACCGCATGCACTTATAGCTGTTGATCTGCTTTTAACTTGGACAAGGTGTCTACCTTCTTTCGAATGGCCACCTGTGACCGACTGACTTAAGGTTCATTTTTTGGGTTAGGAGCAAGATGAATGTGCATATGTGATGCTATAGCTGCTCAACAAAGTTGTTCAAAAACAAGTTTAACTTTTCAACAATCATTATCTGTTTTAAATTTAGGAATTTAACAACATACTTATTCCCAAAACTTTCACAATAGTAGCTGAAATAGGGGGGGGGGGAAACTACTTCCTTTCATTAAGTAAATGCATCCATCAAAACTAACAAGCTTAGAAAGTTGGGAAATAAGTGAAACACTTAACCAACAACATAAAAAAAAAATTGAATAGATATCATCAAGGAAAAATGTTGATGGAACAGAAACAAGAGGGTTGAAACTGGGAACATATTCATCAACCACCCTCACATACATATAAAATGTCTCAATTCAGTAGCTCTATCATGAGCCAAATAGAACAAATCTAGTTCTCATTATGCATGATATCTAGATTGGGTAGAACCTATCAAACAACCAAACAATTACGCTAAGCTTGACAAGATTAAAGAGAGAAAAAAAATAAGACTTATAAGGGAAGGCACTGCATTTCAACTAAACTACTTATTAAAGATAATATGTACTTTCAAAGCCATCTCCACAAGATTGGTTCTTCAACCTGCAGTTTGCCCAATTGGTTGCAATTCGTTGTTCAGTTCATCAACAGATTTATCGGTGGATTGCCTCATCCCACGACCATGCCCATGAGTGTGAGGACACCCTTAGCCATGCTGGAAACCTCCCATGATGATATTTATGCTGCTATTGATTTTATAAGCCACTTTAAAAGATAATCTTGGCGCATATGAGTTCATCGGCCTGCCATCCACATTGTCATCTACCCTGCCTTCCAACTTGCTGTCTACCCTGCCATCCACCTTGATAATATTGGAGGTATCTATAAATAAAAAAAACGATGGAGGTCAATCTTGGATCATGTGTCATGATGAAGTAGACATTCTTCACATTTAAGGTGGAACAAAAGACAAGAAATATATATATATGTGTGTGTGTGTGTGTGTGGCGCCCTGCCAAACACTAACACAAATCCCAAGGCCGCCTTGAGGCACTAGGTGGCGCTTCGAAATTTCGGCATGGTCTCCTTTGTTTATGTTAGCATTTCACGGGACTCAAACCTGATAAATCAAATCCAAACAATCCTGTATAAAGGAACATATCCACAATGAATAAGAAACGAAAGACGAAAAATTTTATGAACAACATAAAGCGAGGTCAGAGTTGCGCAAAAAAAAAAAAGATATATAGGATTACAAAATTTTTCTTATTCTAACATAGACCTAACACTCGGCCCCAAAAACATAGACCTCTCATAGGACGAACAGACTCCTAGTAGAAGTAGTCATGATACTCACTAGGTAACGGACTCTGGTCGTCGATCTGATCGACTAGATGTTCCTCGGCTAATGGCTCAACACCCGCTTCACCAACTATAGGCTCTGCAACTAAAAAAATATGGAAGGAAAGGGTGAGTAACAATGATTGCTCAGTAGGTTCACAAACAATTCCTACTAATAACCTAACCTAACGTGATCGAATAAACATATTGCATCATTCCAAAACATGCAAGTTTTACAATTGAAACTACGATTAACTGGTATGTATAGCCAGGGATAAGCAACTAAACAGTTTAAAAATTACACATAACATCAATCATCCATATTCATTATACATTTTCCATTTATGCAAATACAGTTGACAACATTGAAATAGTAGATATGATTTTCAGTTTATAATTCGAAATATAACACAGATACATAGTACAAGTGGTGGAGTAATGGAATTTGAGCGTTGGGATTCATGACTGGATCGCTCCCAGTCGGGACATGATGTTACAACATAAATCTGACTTTTAGTTTCAGATTTTGTGGCCGGTCGTTGCGCTTACCATACTGGTGACCATTTATCCGGCTTAGGCGGGCCGTTTGACGTGACCGTAAGCAATGGGTCTCTTTTCGATGTGTCAGAACGTTCGACTACTACTAGATTATTAGTGATCACTGACCAATCATCTTTGTCTATACCTACCAGGCGTGCATGTGATTTCCAAAATAACACTCCACTCGTATACGACCACCTTTACAATACACGTTCACTGGTAAAGATAAGAAATGAATGGACCCGGATTCTAGTTGTGACTCCACTTTCATACAAGTCCCATACCACGTATGAGCTTGGTGGTCCCTACCGTACATCCCAGGATAGTGCACCCCTCCGGATGATGTGACGCACTATCCCTTCAAGCATTCACAAACCCTTTAACAGCTCACAAAATAGCTACGTATATATATATATATATATATATATATATAAAACAAAAGAGAAATTAACAGAACAAGGTTGAGAATGGATATCCAGTTCCTACCATGCAACTGTGGCCCCCCGGCCTAAAATGAATAACAATACTCAGCGCACGCGCTAACATAATCTTAAATAAACATGCAACCCTTTCATTAATAACCTGAATATCCTTTCACCAACCTACACACAACATATAATGTAAAATACAGATATCACCCCTCGGGTGTGATTCTGACATTTTACCGTTTATTCTGTGGCGCCCCGTCGAACGCTAACACAATTCCCCATGTCAGATCTCGAGGTATTATGTAGCACCTCGAAATTTCGGCATGATTTCCTCTGTTTATGTTAGCATTCCAAGGCGTTCAACCTGCACCTGATAAACGATATACAATCCTGCATTTACATCATAATGTAATAACGAGCGGAAGCCTATATACATCTAATATCGTACGATAAATCAGAGTGCGGAAGAAGAAAATTTATATACAGGATTATACAGAGATTTTCTCACTCTAACAAAAGTCCTAACGCTCAGAACAACATCTATAATACTACCTAGACAAACTAACACCATTAGAGGGGTGTAGCCCCAATACTCACCAAGTGACAAAGTCTGGCTATCTATTTGACCCACCAGATGATTCTCACTCGTGCTCTATACTTGTCTCGCCAAGCTTTAAATCTGAAACTAGAAAAATAGAGAAGGAAAGGGTGAGTAACAAGGGTTACCCAGTAAGGAAGCAACAATTTCTGTCAATAACCTCTCCTAACATGAACGAATAAACATACTGAATCATTTTAAAATAAACAAAATTTTACAGAAGAAAACTACGATTAACTGGTACATATAGCCAGGGATGAGCAACTAAACATTTTAAAACTCACATTACATCGATCAGCAGTACTCACTATAACATTCTCTTTTTATACAAATCTAATTGATTAAATGGAAACAATAAACATGCATTTCATCTTATATATCAAAATAAGCAACAGATACATAATACACAATGGTGGAGTATTGGAATTAGAGAGTTGGGATTCACGACTGGATCGCTCCCAGTCGGGACATGATGTTACAATTCTTCTCGGGCTTTTAGTTCCTGATTTTGTGGCTGGTCGCTGTTTACCACGCTTGGTTGACCATTTATCCGGCTCAGGCTGGCCGTTTGACGTGACCGTAAGCAATGGGTCTCTTTTCGATGTGTCAGAACGTTCGACTACTATAGATTGTTAGTGATCACTGACTAATCATCTTCGTCTATGCCTATCAGGCGTACATGTGATTCCCAAAGATACAAACCATTCGTATACGACCACCTTTACATTACAAGTTCACTGGTAAAGATAGAGAGGAATAAACCCGGATTCCAGTTGTGACTCCACTCTCATACGCGTCCCATACCACGTATGAGTTTGGTGGTCCCTACCGTACATCCCAGGATAGTACACCACTCCGGATGATATGATGCACTATCCCTTCAGGCATTCACAAACTCTTTAACAGCTCACAAAATAGCTACTTATATATATTATTTTCATTTGAAAATAAAAGAGAAATTAACAATACAAGGTTGAGAATAGATATCCAGTTTCCTACCATGCAAGTGTGGCCACCCAGCCTAAAATAAATAACATAACAGAGCGCCTCGCGCTAATAGAAAGTAAATAAACATGCAACCAGTAACATTATCCCTGGATATCCGTTCACCAACCTGTATACAACACAACAACGTAAAATGCAGACATCACCCCTCGGGTGTGACTCTGACATTTTACCGTTTCATACCCTTTTTCCCTTTTTTCGACTTTTACAGTTTTCAATCTCTTCACAAAATATCCATTTTCTGATATTCATCAACTCAATATGAGTTCATTGAGTATTAAATCACATTTTTCAACTATACAATTTATTTCTATCAATAATATTGAAAAAAAATACAAATTTCATATCAAAACGGGGTCCGAACAGTGCACAAGACCCAATTTATGGCAATAACCCGTTAAAATACTCTACCCACGTATAATTTGTTAAAAATACAATTAAACATATCAAACATGCAATTTCTGGCGTGAATTTTGAAATAAACAAAGAATTCTATATTTCGAAAATACATCCCAATTTTTCCAATAAAATCCTAAATGCAATTTTCACAATCTATGATTATTAATAGAAATTCAGAGTTCCTTACTATCTCTAGGCGAAAGGATCAAAGCGTGTGCACGAAAATCGAGGCGATCAGTGCGGAAATCGAGATGATCAGCACGGAAATCGAGACGGACCGAACTTCGAAGCGGTTGATTTTTGAAATCGACCTGGTGGTTTTGAAGATCTCGATGTGCTTGTCTCTTCTCCCTTCTACGGCGAAAGGTGGTTTGACCTCGAAATCGATGAAAACCGAGGTCGAAGTGACGAAAATCTCCGTATAAAAATACGGCTGATTTTTGACTATACGGGGTGAAAAATACGAGAAAACGGAAGGAATTTGATTGGGTTATGTAGAGAATGAGGCTGCGGGCGTTTCTCCCTTCTGCGTCGAAAGACGGTTTGACCCCGAAACGGACGAAATCCGAGGTCAAAGTTTCGAAATTTCCGTATCCAAATATGACTGATTTTTGACGATATTGGATGAAATAGAAAGTAAAACGAAGAAAGGTTGGGTGGGTTTTGTAGAGAACGTAGCTGCGGACCTTTTTCTCTTCTGCGGCGATCGTCGAAAATGGACCGTTTGCGAGAGATCTGAAGTGGAAAAATCGGAGAAAAAAAACAAATTTTCATTTTATATGTCTCGGCCATATGACGCGTTGGGGAAGATGAGTTATATAAAAAAAAAATTAAATTTTTTTTTTTTATAAAAGTTAGGACGAAATCCGTATTTCGCCTATTGTTTTGATCGACGATAACTTGGTCATTCGGTCTCCAAAACTGACAAACGAATATACTATTTCGCCTAATTTTTCGTTCCGGATCTAATGGTATAGTCAATTTCTACAAATTATGTCTCTATCAAAAATTTACACTTTTGGCCTGACGTGACCCCTAAACTTGATGTCGTTTTCATTTTTGGCGATAATTCGACTTCCTGATCTCCAAAAATGACAAATAAATAGTCTATGTTGAATAATTTTTCGTTATGAACCCAATGGTATGATCGAATTTTAAAAATTATTCCTCTAACAAAAAGTCACTGTTTTAGCCTGGTCCGACCCGGTAATCGAGGATTTTGCAACTTTTATATTCGGACTCGCATTTGAGCGTGCTTACAGGTTAAACTATGTTTTTCGATCATTTTGAATCTAATGGTGAGGTCAGATTCCATTAAAATGATTAAAAACATCCTAAAGTTTTACTCCTAAATCCCACTTTCAAGATTTTCTTAAAATTTCACTATTTATTTTTTCCTCGAGATACGAATTAAAAATTCGGGGTGTTACATATTCCCTCTTTCATTCTCTCGACATTATCACTTTTCATCTCTTCAAGTCAAACCATTCATTTTCAATCTTTCAAGGTCATTTTTTATCTTTCCATTGAAAACCATCAAGGTTTATTCAAAACGAGGTCCCGACGATGCACGAGACTAAAGCTATTAAAAATAAGAAAAGCTGATAAAAATTTGGCTAAGTGTCGGAAACTCAATTTTTCAAAGTTCTCGAAATTGAAAACGATTTTTTTGAAAATGAAAGCCTCGATCACGAGATTCGACACCATATAATTTTTGTAATCAAATTCAAAGTAATGCGGAAGTTATTACATTTTGAAAAATTGTCGAAAACGTCGAAATCTACGTTTTGTTCTTGAAACCAAAATTTAGATTTTGATCCTTTGAGATTTGGATCTCGAAACCATTCCCATTGTTCCGAAATGGGAGGTAAAATTTTAATTTCATTAAAGAACTTAAAGTAAATGGAAAGTAAAGAGGACATTTACTTAAATGTTTTTAATGAAATAATGGGTTGAAAATCATGTGCAAGTCATAAGGATCACAGTCCAAGAGTCAGAGTTTGATTTTTGACTCAAAATACACTGTCGACAGCAGAAGGGTGTTCTGTCGGTGGAACTGACGGTTCCTACCGACATAAGATAATTATCGGCGACAGAAGCTTCATTCTGTCGGTGGAACCGACAGAATGGTTATCGGTGGGTGTCGGTGGCACCGATGGTCCTGTCGACAGCACTGAACTTTCTCACGAATTTTGGGTTTTTTGATCCATTCTTTGGATCTTTGTTCCTTTCTCTAAACCCTTTGACCGACCCATGAATTTTTAACATTTAAAACATAAATACAACACATCAAATCTCTATTTCTAGAATGAATTTCAATTCAAACAAGGATTTCTACGATTTAAAACAAACAATTAACAAATTTTGTAAAACCTAAATGCACATTTTGAAATCTAAGGTTACCAATAGGAATTGAAAGTCCCCTACTTAGTTTGTGGACGCCGAAAGTGATGAACTCACACAATAATCAAGGTTGGTGGCAAAAGAATCAATGTTGGGTTGAGTTTGGTCCAAAGTGAGCGAGGGTTTGCAACTCCTTCGACGACGACATTCTCATTTACTTCAACACTAGAAAACGAGTCTCTACTAACAAGTTGAAGCTCTGAGTTTGATGATAGCCTAATTTGCTTGCTGATTTTTATGGAGGGTGAGGAAAACGAATGTGAATGGGTTAACAAGGAGGGTGAGGTTGTAGCTATCGTCGTAGCTGACAACTTTGTCTTCTTCCTCTGGGTTCAACGGTCATTGCTTCTCAACGGATCTTGAGGTGAAGAGAGGAGAATCCTAGGTTGAGAAAAGAGTTGATGTGTGAGTTCTTTAGAGAAGAGGGAAACAAATAGGAAAGAAAGAAACTTTGCTTTCTTTTATAAGAAGTTGAGGGTATACTTGTAATTTTCCCATCATTTCTAGTTTCGATCGTAACTTAACTATCCGGACTTGGAAAATGATAAACGAGTATACCATTTTGAATAATTTTTCGTTGCGATCCTAATGGTGTGGTCAAATCTTCCTGATTCTCCCTCTAATGAAAATTTTTTATTTTAGGTCTCGTTCAACACGAATTCGAGGATTGGTTAACTTTTCCACCTGAACTTGAATTCAAACTTGCTTACAGGTTAAAGTATATAATACGATCATTTTGAAACTAATGGCGAAGTCGGTTTTCAATAAAAATGAACATAACATAATCCGGGTACTTTACTCTAACACTATCTAATCTCTTCGAGATACGAGTTAAAAACACAGGGTGTTGCTGTGTGTGTGTGTGTGTATAGATTGCAGAACATGTAATACAAAAGGCTATAAATTAGTTAAATGTCTCATTACACATACAACTAATGCTTAAGTACTATAAATGTTTCTGTTGGGTGATAAGCATCTATGCCCTTATCTCTTGGGGTCATAACACAGAACCACACTTCACGGCCAATGTCCAAGACGACCTACTCTGTAATGGTTTTCACTCAATGGTAATATTTTTTGGGGTGTTATAGTGTGTGTGTGTGTGTGTGTGTGTGTATAGATTGTAGAACATGTAATACAAAAGGCTATAAATTAGTTAAATCTCTCAATACACATACAACTAATGCTTAAGTACTATAAATGTTTCTGTTGGGTGATAAGCATCTATACCCTTAGCTCTTGGGGTCATAACATAGAACCATACTTCACGGCCAATGTCCAAGACGACCTACTCTGTAGTGGTTTTCACTCAATGGTAAGCATCTATGCCTTTATATGCCATTTGATTCGAACCTAACCAAACACCAAAAGCACCTAGGCAATAACTAAAAGAAGTTCAAAAAATGTTCATAGTGTGAGATGGGTGGTTTTACCTTGACCATTATCATTCGCCCTCAACACCACAAAGACATACTTGAGGAGCAAAATAAGTGTAAGGGAGTATATAATCAATGAAAAAGCTCCAATTACATCCTCATGATCTTTAATTCCATGAGGAAATGTATTGTAGAATACATACAAAGGAGATGTGCCCAAGTCCCCATAGACCACTCTATGGACTAGTCACCAATTCCATTAGTGGACTATTCAAGGTCATGTAAACTAGAATTTCAAACATGAATTTTAAATTGATGAATTGGACAATAAACTAGACATAATTGCATGGGGGTACATAACTCATTAAGCTATAATGAAAAGGCCATCTTTTGGAGCTTTATTTATACAGAGCATCCATTTGAACCCCTTTGATTAATACATGTACAACTCATTGATAATTAACATAAAACATAAAATAAAATAAAAAATACTTGCCATTGATAACCCCTACCTAAAACAGAGCCATCTTAAATTAACCGAGGGAATATGATTTGGGGTGGTGGTAGCACAATTTGGTGCAGCAATATTATGCCTCATTTTTCACGTGTTTGCAAATGTGTTTACAAGATCTTAACCATTACAAATACCAAATTGCTCATACAATATCTTAACCATTGCAAACTCCTACTATGTATTTCAGAAAAAAAAAAAAAAAAAAGCTTCCAACTTCCTTAACAAAGGAATCTAAATAATTAAAAAAACCATCAGACTTGGTATGTCTTTCCAAATGCCAACATGATCATTTCAAAAATATGTGATTAACATTGGCAAAACAAAAATAACTATAGAAGAAACCAAGCAACCTATTTGAACAAGCAGAAAATGAAATATAGTAAATGGATAAAATATATAAGCTCCAAAGCAAACCTATTCTTTTCCAATTTCTTCCTCTATATTTCTAAATAGCTGTGTTCAGTAAAGCATCCTGTATACAGAGATCAAGTTCCATCAAATGAAAAGATATAAAATAAAAAATAAAAACTAGTGAAAAAAATGCAAAAAAGAGTAGGGAAAAGGCTATGTTTGCTCAACAATACAAAAAAGCATAAAATATAGTAATACATAAAACATCATATAGATCTTTGAAATGAAAATGAATGAACAATCTAAATAGAAGGCCATGTCTAGTGATAAATCCAACACCAGAATCTTCGCTATATAAGCATGCTATTCAAATTACTTATCAGGAAGTAAGTGGAATGTTAAAGAAACTATACCCATGTCTTTGCTCAATTCTTGTATATCATCAATTTCTAAGGAAAAAATTCATAAATAAATAAGACTATGTTATAATTTATCCAATTTAATGCTTTAAAATAAGGCATTAGTTTATAAAGAGAATTACAATTACCTTGAGTACAATCTTTTTTCTTTCTATTTGAATTCATAAGACATATTCGCTTATCATGTCCAAGTTTATGATAGAATGCACATTTTCTTTTCTTATTTTGTTAGCTCAACTCAATATTGCTTTTCAATCTACCCGTAGTATTAACCTTTTCTTTTCCTTTTTCATCATTCTTTCTACCATTTGTTCGCATGATTATTCGGGTCTAAAAGTAACAACTGAGATAAGTTACATTTTCCTTTTTCATGTGCCTCTTCAATTGTTAGAACCACAGTTCTACCATTTCTTCTATTCGAATTGCACAAATTTGTTTCGATAATTCATTTACGGTATTCATGAAAAATGTGTATGCTTTCATTGGAAGTGATGCATAACTGGCCAATGTATTAGCCTGTTTACACATATTGCCAATCTCAATGCTTCTGACGGTTCATTCCCATCGATTGTTACTTGTGCATCCATCTCTTAACAATAAAGTGTGATGGTATAATATCAATGTCAAAGTGTGTGAACACCTTTAAAAAATGATGACAAATAATTCCAAAAAACTCAACTTTTTTGCACTTGTATATACCTTCGTAGGTATCCACATTTATTTTCAAAATAAAGTCATCAAGCTCACCAAACTTAGTTTTCACTAAAAACGTCTGAATTCCTTCTTCCCTGTCCCTTCTTTCAACTTTATATCAGAAAACTTGGACCCATTCTTCCTTTAATTTTTTAAATATACTTCTTGTATAAACTTTTGCTGCATGTTTCAAAAGCAAGTCGTTGTCACTAACACATCGAAACTTGTGCTCTGTTTCATAATCTTCATCACTCTCTTTTTCAAAATATTCTCCAATTCTTTCTCATACTTCACAATAAATTCTCTGAGATTTGTTGTCGAATTAACAAATCCCTTAAAGAATGCATTGATATTTTTGCTATACCCAGTGGTATTCATACTATCAAAAAAAGTTGTTCGATTATACATAGGCACCCAAGATTCTCGTATTTCAAATAGTTGTTGAAGCCATTTATTTTCTTCTAATCCATTTTCCTAAATCACATTCTACTACTATTTTTCGAAATCTTCCCTAGTATATGTTGACCAAATACATTTTTCTATCTTACTTCTAAAAGTAAAATTTTCAAAATATTTATAAGACAACTTCTCTACAAACTTCTTCTGAATGTGCAAAATGCATAGACGATGATAGGTGTTGGGGAAAACTTTGACAATTACATTCCTTATTGTCAAGTCATGGTCTGTGATTATTGAAATTGAATATTTTTCGTTCATAGCTTTAAGCCAAATCTCAAATAATCATGCAAAAGTAGTCTCTATCTCATCTCCTAGAAGAATGCATCTAAATTGAATAGACTGAAAATGATGATTTACTCCAGTAAACGGGGTGAACAACATCTTGTATTTATTTGTCCTATAAGTTGTGTCAAATGTCACGACATCACCGAAATATTCATATGATAATTTTGACCTTGCATCCACTTAAAAAAATTAATTGCTCTTTTATCTTCATTGTATTGTATCCTATAAAAAAATTACGAATTTTCATTTTATTTTTCAATGAAGTACTCAAGTACACGTGCATCGCCTTTTGTTAAATCCTATCGCTTAACATTTCGAAGGTAGTTGTAATAGTCTTTGCCATCAAAATTGATTATATCTCCATGAAGAATTGATGAAATTTTATTGATTTGAAGGTTTTGATTACGGAATGTTTCTGTTATATCCTTAGCTATGCTTGGTATATTTTGATTCGACTTTATTTTTATTCTCCTTGATAGAGTGACAACCTTGTGATTATGATCATCGTTGAAAAATGACACTTTCCATTTTACTGCAATGCGCATGTATGCTTCACATCCACATTTAAAAGTGGAACAACTTCTTGCAACTCTCTTCTTCCCCCTTTCATTCTTATTTTTCACTGCATCTTCTTTTATTTTCAATGTATGTTTGCATTTATGTATGCGAACATATGTTATCCCAGTCACTGCATTTGAACCTCGTATTGTCCTTGAACTACTTTGTACACGAATGCAAAACCCTTTTTGACGTCCATATTCTTCATAGTATTTTTTTGCTCCCTCAGTTGAATAAAAAACCATCCCAACATATGATGCACTTAACTTTCGAATACCTTTGTTAAGAATAAAGCAATCAACCCGTTTTCCACTATCTACTTCGATTATCGAAGATGATACCACATTTTCATTCATAGGTACACTCTCACACTTCTCAATGTCAATCGTATCCATTAACAATTATCTAAAACAAATTAACAATTAACAAATGAGTATTTAAAATTTGTTTTTTTCTTAGTTTTTCACCGAAAAATTCAATAAAAAATAAAACTAAAATTAATTCTAAAATTTTCCAAAATTTTTTACAATATGGTGAAGTCAGCATTCCACAATGCACTAACAATTTTCAATATCATGAAGTCAGCATTCCACAATGCACCTAATAATTTTCATTCTCATTGAGATTATTAGACTCTATCTGCTAATGTAGTGGCCAAATTAATCTTGGATTTCTTTTAAATTGATTATAAAACTACCATACCTTTAGTAGTAAAATAATAAATAAATGAAAAAATAAAAGTTGTGGTGTTTAGTGTAGTTAAACTTCAAAGAGGCAAATCGTCAAACAATTGGTGTTTAAACAAACAATTATTTCCATGATTCTAAAAAAAATTCAAAATAAATTACTCAATAACATAGTCTAATTCAAAATAATTCCCAGAATATCAAAAAAATTTAAATAAAAAAGAAACTCTAAAATTCAATTTTAGTTCTAATTCGACGATCATTACCATGAAATGTGATTCATAATTCAGAGAGAAACAAAGTGATTGGAAATGAATTAATATTTAATACTAGAGATCGAATATATTGGTCGATCGAGAGATCACAACGTCGACTTGTTTGATCGTCTTCACCGAACTTCCTTACATTAAATAAATAATCAAAATAAAAAAATTCTTAGATGAATGCAAAGAGAGTTTCAGTTGAGGGTTTGTCGATATGAAACGTCTAATTAGATGAATGTGGGGAGGGTGAAAAGCTTGAGAAAGGATGGTTTTTCAAGATGAAACGAAGAAGACGAATTGTAGTTGGGGTTTATCATTCCTCCAGTAGAAAAACAAAGAAGACAAAGTTGAGAGAGGATTTTGAACTAGATGAAATATTTCTTACCAGCAGCAGAACGAAGAAGATGAAAATTTTCTTACTAGTAGAGGAGGGCGAGTAACCATCTGAATGCGAGTAGGAGCTGTAGTCGCCCAAATCGAGTTGCAGAGAAACGAAGAAAACAATTGGAGATACGGGGAGTCACCGTCTATTTTTGAGAGAGGGAAAATACTTGTAGTGAGTCACCTTCTGTTGTCGAGAAAGACACATAATGCAAATTAGAGATAGAGAAAGATAAGGAAGAAGCGTTGTCTTTGTCTTCGTTTCCAATAGAGATAAGAAGAAGAGGTAGAAAACTAGGGGGAAAGTAAAAATAATTTAAGAAATTTTATTTCTTTAAGTAATGATTATAAGTTTACAATCGATCTGGACGGCACATTTGTGTTTAATCCGACAACAAATACGATTTGTAGATATGTGAGTAGAAATGTTTGTACATGGAACACGACCCTATATATATGTAGCTATTTTGTGAACTATTAAAGAGCTTGTAAATACCTAAAGGGATAGTTCATCATATCATCCGGAGTGATATACTATTCGTGGATGTAAGGTAGGGACAACCAAGCTCATATGTGGTATGGGATACATATGAAAGTGGAGTTATAACTGAAATCCAGGTTTATTCCTTTTTATCTTTATCAATAAACTTATAATGTAAAAGTGATTGTACATTAATGTGGATGTATAATGGGAATCACATGCACACTTGCTAAGAATAGATGAGATGGCTAGTTAGTGATCACTAACAGTCTATAGTAGTTAAACATCTTGACACATCGAAAAAAGACCTATTGCTTACGATCACGTCAAACGGCCAACTTGAGCTGGATAAATGGTCAACCAAATGTGGTAAGTTAGCGATCGACCACAAAATCATGAACTAAAAATCAATAAAGTATTAAAACATCATGTCCCAACTAGGAACGATCCAATCTTAGAATCACAATTCTCTAATTTCACTACTCTACTATTGTGTATTATGTAGATGTTACATTAGTTCGAATTATAAAATTAAAAACATGTTTACTGTTTCAATCTTATCAATTAGAATTGTATAAAAAGAAAATGTTATAAGATAAGTATTGCTGATCTTTGTAATGTGAATTTTAATTGTTTAGGTTCTCATCCCTGATTATATATACCTATTAATCGTAGTTTTCTTGTAAAATTTTACATGTATTGAAATAATTAAAAATGCTTACTCGTTCATGCTAGGAGATGTTATTAATAGAAATTGTTTATTTACCTACTAGGTAACCATTGTTACTTACTCTTCCTTCCCATTTTTTTAGTTTTAGAGCCTATAGTTGCCGAGGCGGGCCTAGAGTCGACAAACAAGGATCATTTGATTGGTTAAATAGACGATCAGAGTTCATTACTTGGTGAGCACTAGGGTTACACCTACTAACTGCGTCAATCCCCCTAGTTATACAATAGATTTTGGATTGAATGTTAAGACTATTTTATTGTAAGGGCATTTTTGTAAATCTTGTATATTATTTACTTCTTTCGTACTCTAATCTACCTTATGTTGTTAGATATACGTAGACTTCCATTGTTGTTCTGTTTTTGTATATATATATAAGTTAAACAAGTATTTTAGTGCCTTAGAATGCTAATATTAATAGAGAAAATCGTATCGAAGTCCCAAGGCACAACCTAGTACCTCAAGATTTGACATAAGGCTTTGTGTTAGTATTCGAGGGCATCACATTCAATCTTGAAATTGATGCTAAAAAATAATTATATAAAATTAAACACAAATTATTTGATCTTTATATACTTTATAAAATTAAATTAGGTGTAACTAATATAGCACCACCACCATCATCTTATTCTAGTGGTTTCAAATTAATTTCTCAATGATTATTAACAAACAAACCGATAGACTTTACCCAAAATAGTTTTAACGTTTAAATTACAATGTTATTTGTATTCTGATCACGTAGAAATTTGGGATAACAATACATATAATATTTTAGATTGATGGAAAAAACTACAGTAGACAATATTGCATGCTACTTAAGATGGCATGTGATCTACTAACAATTTTTGTTTCTACATTGACTTCTATATAGATTTTTAGTGTGAGTGGAAGAGTTTTATGTAGGTATAGAAGTGGTTTAACTTGTTTGAAAGATTGGTGGATGAGTGAGTGAGGGGATCAACAGAGGAAAGATTTACAAAGCACAATTAGAAGAAACATTTGATGAATTAATTTTTTTTTTTTGGTAGAGTTGTGCATATGATAGATAGGTGAGTGGCTGTCAACCTAGTTGGGATGTACTTATACTATTGTGATATAGTACCACATCATTTTTTTAATTGTAATCAATTAAATTTTACAATTTATAGTTGAATTTTGCAATTAATGTAATACAATCAATGTAATGTACTTAAGGTAATTTTACAATTTTATTAATACAAGTTTGGTTGAAGTTTAATTATCCATTTGTGATGTCTTTTTGTTATTTGTAATTAGTTGTTTATAAGTTAAAACTTATGATATAAGTATTTTATAAGTTATTTATAAGTAATATAGTTAAATAATTTATATAAATTATTTTTAAATTTATTTATTAAAATAACGATAAAGAACACATAGAGGAGGTGAATAAGTTTTCTAATAATTTTTAAATATCACAATATTTAATAAACCACACAAGCATCCATAATAATAAACAAAATAGAGTTTAAAGAGATTCAAACCACGCAAGAAACACATATTTATAGTAGTTTGACGACTTTAGTCCTTACTCCACTCTTGAAAAGCTCAATAACTTGAGCTGGTGTCTTTTTGTTCAATTATTTCGGATTCCAATCGCTTACATAGAAAAATGAACACACCATCACGGCACTATGCCTAAGATTTTCCCTTGAGCCGTTCTGAGATTTCACAACGAGAAATCCTTGTAACAAAATATAACAAAGATAGAATAACTCTCTCTCTCTCTTTAACTCATAGTATTATTGAAAATGGATCAAAGAAAAATAAAGGAAAATAAAGGAACTCAAGAGCTTATTTGAGATCTAATTGATTTTTGCTTGATGAACTTCTCTTATAGAACTCTCTTATTTATAGAAGAGAAAAGATAATAAGGTTTAAAGAGAAATCCTAACAACTTAAGGATAGACTCTTGAAATTGTGGCACCCCGCTAACACAAATCCCAAGGTCACCTTGGAGTTTGGACATGGTTTCCTTTATTTATGTTGACGTTCCATGTAACTCAAAAATTTGATAAGCTAATAACCAACCAATCCTGTATTTAGCAATGTACTAAAAGTATACAAGATGCAGAAGATGGTAAATTTCGAACAACATAGAGTTTGATCAGAGTTGCGCAAAAAGGTAAAAATATTCAGGATTATAAAAATTTAACCTTTCAGTAACATTGACCTAATCTCTCAACCCAAAACTACATATACCTCCTAGGACGAATAGGCTCTTATTGGAACTAGTCCCAAAGCTCACTCAGTAATAGACTCTGGTTGTCAGTATGACCCACTAGCTAGTCCTCGCTCAATGTCTCTACAACTGTCTCTCCGGCTGCAGGCTTTAAAACTAAAAAAATAGAACGTAAAGGATGAGTAACAATGGTTACCTAGTAGGTCCACAAACGACTCTTACTAATAACCTTACCAAACGTGAACGAATAAGTATACTGAAACATTTCAAAACATACAGAACTTTACAATTTAAACTACAATTACCTGGTACGTATAACTAGGGATAAGCAACTAAATAGTTTAAAAGTTCACATATATCCATCATCTATACTTACTATACATTTCTATTTTTATACAAATAAATTGACAACATTGAACTGACAGTCATGTTTTCCAAATTATAATTTAAAATAAAATAACAGATACATAATAAACAATGGTGGAGTAGTAAAATTAGAGTAGAGATTCATGACTAGATCACTCTCAATCGGGACATGATGTTACAACATTAATCTGATTTTTAGTTCTTGATTTTGTGGCCGATCACTGCGTTTACCACACTGGATGACCATTTATCCGACTCATCATCTTCATCTATGCTTATCAAGCATACATGTGATTCCCAAAATATACAACTCCATTCATATATGACCACCTTTACAATACAAGCTTACTGGTAAAGATAAAAAGGAATGGACCTAGATTCCAGTTGTGACTCCATTCTCATACGCATTCTATACCACATATGACCTTGGTGGCCATACCGTACATCCTTAGATAGTACATCACTTCGGACGATATGACATACTATCCTTTCAAGCATTCACAAGTTTTTTAACAGCTCACAGATATATATATATATATCATTTTCTTTGAAAACAAAAGATAAATTAACAATACAAGATTAAGAATGGATATCCAATTTCCTACCATGCAACTATGGCCACATGGCCTAAAATAAATAATAGAACTCAGCGCCTTGCACTAATAGAATTTAAATAAACATGCAACCAATCATTATTCTTAGATATCTTTTTACAAACCTATACACAACACCTCAATGTAAAATGCAGACATCACCTCTTGGGTGTGATTATGACATTTTACCATTTCATCCCATTTTCCCATTTTCGCGATGGTTTCGCTTCTCAACTTTTCAAATCCAGTATTTCTATTTTCAAGCTCTCAATTTTAATTTGATCATTCAATTGAGAAACTATCAAATTTTGGTTAAAACGAGATCCCAATAAGTGCGCGAAGTCGAACTGCCAAAACTGGAAAAGCTAGTGAAATTTTAGTTAAGTGTCAGAAACTCGATTTTTCAAAGTTCTTGAAATTGAAAATGGATTTTTAGAAATGAAAACCTTGAACACGAGATTCAACACCATGAAATTTTTATAACTTAATTGAAAGTAACGCGAAAGATATTAACTTTTGAAAATTTATCGAAAACGTCGAAATTTATGTTTTGTTCTTGAAATCAAAATTCGAATTTTGATTCCTTGAGATTTGGGTATTGAAGCCATTCTCATTGTTCTAAAATGGGGGGGAGGGGGTAAAATCTTAATTTCATTAAAGAACTTAAAATAAATGGAAACATTTACTTAAATATTTTTAATGAAATAAATGGTTGAAATACACCTACAAGTGATGGGGAGTTTAAGGTAAAAATATGGTGTAGTTTCTAGAATAAAAAAAAGTTCAAGCACGGTGGCACCGTGCTTTTTCACGATGGATAACAATGGCATCGTGGCCAAGGCACCGTGGCATCATGGCCTTTCACTGTGAAACCGTTAGAAACTTTCAGTTTCGTGAATTTTTTATTTTTTCCAAAATTTGCCTTGTATAGACTCTCCCATAATCTAGAAGTAAATCTGGGATCCCTGTTTGACACGATAGAAACTGGCACCCCATGCAGTTGAACTATCTCAATGATGTACATCTAGCTCAGTCTATAGACATCAAATGAAACTCAGATTGGGATGAAATGTGTCGACTTCATCAGTCACCCATATGGCATCTGACCTATCACTAGCTCTTGGCAATCCTACTACAAAGTTCATGGTAATATGCTCCCATTTCTATTCCGCTATGGGTAATGGTTGGAGTAAGCCTATTCGGTTGCGGTGTTCTACCTTGACTTGCTGGCAGGTTAGGCTCTACCTACAAATTTTGCAATTACCTTCTTCATACCCGGAAACCAAAAAAAATTTTGTAAATCTTTATACATCTTCGTACCTCCTAGGTGAGTGGAATATCGGGAACAGTGTGCTTCATCCAATATGTTGGAGCTCAATTGCGAGTCCTGCGGTATCCACATGCTACCTCGAAATCTGAAACCTTATCTGATCCTTTCAACCAATCTAGGTTGATCAAGTCCCTAGCTCTCAATTCATATTCTCCCATATCTTCATCTACTTTCTGGACTTCCCTAATTCATGCTATCAACTCATTTTCGATCCTTAATGTACCCAGGTAAATGTGCGGTCTATACTTTTTCCTTGGAGTTTCAAATACTATTTCTATGGCTTGCTCAAGCAACTGCCATTTGTTTACCATCAGATGAGCTACAATATTTCTACTCAACGCGTCCACAGCCACATTGGCTTTCTCCGGGTGATACTCAAGGGTAAAGTCATAGTCTTTGAGGTACTCCATCCAACATCGTTGTCTCATATTTAATTCTCGTTGCAAGAATATGAACTTGAGGCTCTTATGATTGAAGAATACTTCAGACTTTTCTCTGTACAAGTAATGTCTCCAAATGCGTAGTACGAATACTATAACGGCTAACTCAAGATCATAAACAGGGTAATTCTTCTCATAGTTCTTCAACGTCCTAGATGGTATGCCACTACCTTTCCAAACTGCATCAATATAGCTCCCAAACCAATCTCAGAAGCATCTGTAAAGATCGTCAAACCTTCTCCCGAAATTGGTGATGTTAAAATTAAAGTAGTTGTCAATCTTTTCCTCAATTCTTGAAATGCAGTCTTGTACTTGTCTTCCCACTCAAATCGGACGTTTTTCTGCATCAATCTCATCAACGGTGCAGCAAGAGTAAGAATCCCTTAATGAACCTTCAGTAGTAGCCGGCCATCCCAAGAAAACTTCTAATATCTGTCACTGTTTTCGGTTGTTTCCACGTTAACACAACTTCATCCTTAGAAGGGTCTACTAATATCCCTTCATTAGACACCACGTGTCCTAGGAATTTCACCTTCTGACATCAGAACTTACACTTGCTGAACTTGGCATATAGCTTATGCTCTCGTAGAATTTGTATTGTTACTCTGAGGTGTCTCTCATAATCCTTCTCAACTTAGAGTAAATTAGGATGTCATCTATGAACACAATGACGGATTTGTCAAGGTGCTCACAAACTACCCGTTACATCAAATCCATAAATGTTGCTGGTGCATTCGTCAAACTGAAAGGCATCACTAGATACTCGAAGTGTCCTAGCTTGGTCTGAAATGCGGTCTTCTGAACATCCGCCTCCTGAATTCTCAATTGATGGTACCCTGATTGCAAATCAATCTTAGAGAAACATTAAGCACCCTACAATTAGTCAAAAAGATCATCGATGCGCGGAAAGGGGTACTTGTTCTTGATGGTCACTTGATTTAGCTTTCGATAGTCGATACATAATCGAAGTTACCCATCCTTCTTCTTCACAAACAAAATCAGTGCTCCCCAAGATGAGGAATTCGATCGAATATACCTCAAGCTAATAAACTCGTCAATCTATACTTTCAACTCTTGGATTTCTACAAGGGCCATCCGGTATGGTGTGATGGAGATAGGCTTTGTGCCTGGTACCAAATCAATAGAAAGCTCTATCTCATGACATGGTGGCAAACCTAATAATTCATCTGGAAAAACATCCCCAAATTCCCTGACTACCTCTACCATATCCATCGATGTCTCTAGCTCCGATATACTCAAAGTTCCCAACTGGTTGTATAAAGGACCGTCTCTTTCATACTTAGATCTTTGAACCTTAACTTTCGGATATCCCGACCTTTTAAAGATTAGTGATCTCTCGAAGTAATCGACTTGGTCATAGTTCTATACTAGCTAATCCATCTCCAAGATGACATCAAAGTCACAACAATCTAATGTTATAAGGTTGGTACTCATCTCTTGGCCCTCTATCCTAATTATACAGTTTCGACATAGTTTCTGGGCTATATGTCAGTCTTCCAACGGTGTAGTTAGTTTCATTACCTGGCCCGTGTCAGAAATTTCTAATTTTAGCAACTTTGCAATCTCAGTGGAAATGTATGATCTAGGAGAATCGATATCAAATGAAACCCGAATCTTAACATTAGAAATTAATATTGTACCTTCTAACACCTCGTCTGAAACTGGTATCTCCTCCTGAGTCAGATGATAAATCCTGCCGTAAGGTCTAGGAATCACCCCAGAATATGACTGTGATGAAGGGCAGTTTCTCTTTATATGTCCCGTCTGTCCGCACCCAAAGTATGCCAATGGTCTCATCTGTATAGGTCTTTGTAGGGCGGGTAGTCTCAGAATCTGTTTGGTTGGTCCCCTTGGCCCTACTGGCCTAATTGGAGCCCCAATTGGTCTATAACTCGATGGCGTAGGAAATTGATACTGTGGATATGCGAGTTCAGATACACGGCCTCTTAGTTGGATCAGTTCTAGGAAGAAAAGAAGCCTGGGATCGACTGGTCTGTCCCCTCGAAGTCTGCAACTCCATTTCTTCTCGCTCAACCCTTTGAGCTCGACTCATTGTATCCCTGTAGCTAGTTGTCTCAATCACTGACATCATGGCCCTTAGGTAGGGTCGTAGTCCTTTGAAAAATCTACGGGCCTTCTATAGATCGGTAGGAATGAGCTTGGGTGAGTATCGTGACAATCTAGTAAATCTCAGCCCATAATCTGTAAAGAATAGATTGCCTTACACCAAACCTAAAATTCTGATACTTAATTTCTTGGGCCATCTCAAATATAAATCTATCTAGGAACATCTTCTCAAAGTCGGTCCACTCGAAAGGTTCATCCCCCAAAACATACCTCTCAGAAGGCCACTAATGGTTGGCATCCCCATCAAACTGAAATGTAACCACCGTTACCCACTAGTCTCTCAAGCACTACATGGTACTCAAAATCTCTTGGGTCCTCAAAACCCACTCCTCGACTTCAACCAGATCGAAAGAACCTGCAAATCTAAGTGGATGTAGTCGTTGGAAATTCTGTAGCCACATCCCCGGATTTTTTTGTGCCTGGGGACGGGGAGTTCTCGCGACCCTCAATGGTACGACCTGTAGCTGGGGCTCATGTGGTGGCTTCTGGGGTAGAATAGAGTCAACCCCTTGCGAAGAAACCTCTTGCTCTCTCAACTCAACCACCTCCTCAACTAATCTAGCCTGTGACTCGAGCATCTCCTCTCTAAACTTATTTTGGGACTTAGCCATTTGTCCCATAAACAACATTTGTTGCGTTATCAGATCGAGGGTCCGATCCGAAGCTCGTCCCACCTCTACCTCGTTTGTTCATCTCGTTACTGTTCATCAACAACAAGGCATTTATTATTAGGCTAAGGCCATTCTTATGAAGGAATTAATTGGTATCTTAAGTAGGAATTTAGTAATGAATATCGTTTCCATTACTAATAGAATGAACCTAAAATTCTATCTTAGTCATACTAGGCTCTATAACTCTAGACATGGAAGAGCTTGTACTCCTAATAAGGAGCTACTAATAAGCTTTGATACCATCTGTGGTGCTCGCCAAACACTAACAAAAATCCCAAGGTCACCTCGAAGTTTAGACATAGTTTCTTCTATTTATGTTAGCGTTCTACAGAACTCAAAAATCTGATAAGCTAATAACCAACCAATCCTGTATATAGCAATGTACCAAAAGTATACAAGATACGAAAGATGATAAATTTCAAACAACATAGAGTTTGATCATAGTTGCCTAAAAAGGTAAAAATATAGAGATTGAAAAAATCTAACCCTCACTAACATGGAACTAATCTCTCAACTTGAAAACTACATACACCTCTTGGGACGAATAGGTTCCTATTGGAAGTAGTCCTAATACTCAACGGGTAATGGACTCTGGTCGTCAATATGACCCACCAGCTGGTCCTCACTCGATGGCTGTAGACTGCCTCTTCAGCTGCAAGCTCTAATACTAAAAAAATAGGAAGTAAAAGGTGAGTAACAATGGTTACCCAGTAGGTCCACAAACGACTCCTATTAATAACCTTACCAAACGTGAACGGATAAGCATACTGAAACATTTCAAAATATGTAGAACTTTTTAATTTAAACTATAATTAACTAGTACATATAACCAGGGATGAATAACTAAACAGTTTAAAAATCCACATACATCTATCATCAGTACTCACTATACATTTTCATTTTTATATAAATAAATTAATAACATTGAAATGACAGTCATGCTTTCCAATTTATAATTCAAAATAAAATAACATATACATATTACACAATGGTGGAGTAGTGGAATTAAAGAGTTGGAATTCACGACTGGATCGCTCCCAATCGGGACATAATATTACAACATTAATCTAGCTTTTAGTTCCTGATTTTGTGGTCGGTCGCTACGCTTACCACACTGGATGATCATTTATCTAGCTCAAGCGAACCGTTTGACGTGACCGTAAGCAATAGGTCTTTTTTCGATATGTCAGAACATTTGACTACTTCTAGATTGTTAGTGATCACTAACTAATCATCTTCGTCTATGCCTATCAGGCGTGTATGTGATTTCTAAAATGTACAACTCCATTCATATATGAACACCTTTACAATACAAGCTTACTGATAAAGATAAAAATGAATGCACCTGGATTCTAGTTGTGACTCCACTCTCATATGTGTCTCATACCAGGTATGAGCTTGGTGATCCATACCGTATATCCTAGGATAGTACATCACTCCGGATGATATGACGCACTATCCTTTCAGGCATTCACAAGCTCTTTAATAGATATATATATCTATATACATCATTTTCTTTGAAAACAAAAGAGAAATTAATAATACAAGATTGAGAATAAATATCTAATTTTTTACCAAGCAACTGTGGCCACGCGGCCTAAAATAAATAATAGAACTCGACGCCTTGCACTAATAGAATTTAAATAAACATGCAACCAATCATTATTCCTGGATATCTCGTCACCAACCTACACACAACACCTCAATGTAAAATACAGACAGCACCCTTTGAGTGTGATTATGAATTTTTACCGTTTCATCCCCTTTTTCCATTTTCGTAATGTTTTCACTTCTCAACTTTTCAAATCCAACATTTCTATTTTCAAGCTCTCAATTTTATTTTGATCATTCAATCGATAAACTATGAAATTTTTGTTAAAACGAAGTCCCAATATGTGCGTGAAGTCAAACTACCAAAATTGGAAAAGTTGGTGAAAATTTGGCTAAGTGTCAAAAACTCAAATTTTCAAAGTTCTTGAAATTGAAAATGGATTTTTAGAAATGAAAGCCTTGAACATGAAATTTGACACCATAAAATTTTTATAGCATAATTCAAAGTAATGCGAAAAATATTAACTTTTGAAAATTTGTCAAAAATGTCAAAATTTACGTTTTATTCTTGAAATCAAAATTCGGATTTTGTTCTTTTTAGATTTGAATTTTGAAACCATTCCCATTATTTCAAAATGGGGGGTAAAACCTTAATTTTATTTAATAACTTAAAGTAAATGGAAATATTTACTTAAATGTTTTTAATCAAATAAAGGGTTGAAATACACCTATAAGTGATGGGGAGTTCAAGGTAAAAATATTGTACAGTTTCTAAAAGAAAAAAATTCAAGCACGGTGGCACCGTGCTTTTTCAAAGTGGATCACAGTGGCACTGTGACCCTTTACGGTGGAATTGTCAGAAACTTTCAGTTTCGTGAATTTTCAAATTTTTTGTCATTTTTTTGTGTTTTTCATTCATTCTTCGATCCTACTAACCCACCCACGTATCACATGTTTAAATCAAGATAAAATACATCAAATACAACGGTTCTAACATGAATTTAAAATAAATTTAACGACATTCTACGAATTCGAAACACACAACAAGTTTCAATAAAAACCTAAATGCAAAATTTTGAAATCTATAGCTACTAATAAGAGTTGAGAGTCTCCTACTTGGTTTGTGACTTATGGAGGTGCTAAGCTTGTTCGGAAGTCAAAGTAAGACCGCAAGGAATTCGAAATTTGGCGAACTTGGTTGCCAACGATCAGGTTGATTGTGAAACCCTCGGTGAATATGTTCTTCTTCCTCCTACAACAATGAACGGCCTTACCTCTAAATGAATGAGACTTTAAGTGGGTAGTATTGAATCTATGCATTGTTTTTGGTGAGAGACCAAGAATGGGGTGAGAACATGGAGCTCGTCGATGCCGACGACTTTTGCTCCTTTGTCACGAACTTGATTGCGAGGAATCTCGATGAGAATGGGTTGAAACCCTTGGGTGGCGAAATGGACTGGTTCTTTGTGAGTTAGAAAGGAGAATAATGAATTAAAAGAAAGGTTTAGTTTTTTTATAAAAGTTGGAAGGTGTGTTTAGTATTTTTCTTTGTTTCTAATTTCAACAATAACTTGACCATTCGGACTCGGAAAATAACGAAATGGTGATGTCAAATGTTCCTGATTCTCGCTCTAATGAAATTTCACTATTTTGAGTCCTACTCAACACGAAATTCGAGGATTTTAGAACTTTTTCATCCAAACTCAAATTCGAGCGTGCTTATAGACTAAAGTATATATTTCAACCTTTTTTAATCCAATGGCGAAGTCGATTTTCGTTAAAAATGAACGAAACAAAATTTGAATATTTTATCCTTAATTTTTCATTTAGAATTTACCCAAAATCTCACTATTAGATTCCCTCAAGATAGAAGTTAAAAACTCGAGGTATTACAGAAATAGTCATCAAGTTCGAAAATATCCAAAAACCAAGTCTTTTTTTGATAAAATTGATCGTTGTAGCAAAAGCGGAAAAAGTGACACAACATAATTTTAAGCGCTCGATCAACCAAAAAAATCTGGGTCAACTGAGTGAATATTTTCAAGAGATATGAGATTTTCGAATTCGATCAATTGAACAGTCTTAGTTGCCTGAGTGAGCAAAAAAGGAGGTTTATGAATTTTAGGTTCGATCGACTGAGTGGATCCAATCGCTCAAATGAGCAAAGAATGAAGGCACCCAAATCTCAAGTTTGGTAACCTAAATGAAAAAAATGGAGATGTCTAAGAGTTTTGCGTGTAGTCAACCGAACATGGGTCTGTTGACCAATTAAGGACATCACACACCCACTAACCTTTTTCTGATTTTTCCTTTTCTGTTCGTAATGATCTCGATTGGTCATAACATTCTTCTTTCCAACCTTTTTAAGCTTGATCTTCAACGGATTTGACTTCGATACGATTCTTCGAGCTTTAGTTTTCCCAAAAATGATCTTAACGATAATAATTACAAATAAATAAATAAAAATTATAGGAAAATCATGTACAAGAAATTAATGCAACTCATGGATGATGACAGATACTTCTGTATTTATAAATTTGTATAAGTTATTTTATAAGTTATATAATTTGTATATTTTTTTATTTTTAAACTTATTTATAAGTTTATCTAAGTTAATAATATAAGTTATTGTAAAATGTAAATCATTTAATTAAGAGTTGTACTAGAGTGATATTGAAATTGACATCATTTCACACATTGGGGTGCATAGAACCATAGATGCTTCTTACTCCTATCTCGGTGAAAAACATCTATGGTTTTGTAGACACATCCACGTCAACAATGTGTGCAACGATGTCAATTTCATTCTTACTTCTGCATTTTCCTTTATTTAAAAAAAATAAAAGTTCAAAAATATTTGATCTACCCGAAATTGATGTTGAACCTAAAAATCCAGGTTTTGTTCAGTTTCAGTTCTTAACGTTGGAATAAAACCCGGACTGAACTCGAAAATTTCGGTTCAAGTTCAATTTTCACAAAACATAAATAAACCCAAAATTTCAATTTGGTTCGAGTAAACATGAATGTACATGCCCATACCTACCTCATGTAGTCTACGAACTATTTACACCTACACCCATGGGTGTCAATGGGTATCCATTTAACAGAAATCAAACTAAAATTGGAACCAAAAGCCCCGGTTCCGGTTTCCTTTTTACTGGAATTGATTAGAGCCATATCTGAAATGGAACCGAACCAATAGGAACCAGAACCATTAGGTTTTATCCACTGGGTACCCGCAGGTACCCAGAACCGATTTATGTTGGCATTTCTTTTATTTCAAAATTAATGCATGTTCTATACGATTCTTCAATCTTTCATAAAAATATATATATGAATTGGAGCCTAAAATGAGTTATATCTTCTAAAATTTATCACTTTTAAATAAGATAAATTTTTATTTTTGAAAAAAAAATTAACTTATATATTTAATATAACAAATTATAACTAAGTTAATTTTTGTGTGGATAATATGCTAATATTTTTATAATGATTTGAAATATTTTTTTCTCATTCGATTCTTGAGAACCGGAACCGATGGGTAACTGTGTTTTTTGGCGTTTCCGATTCCATTTATTTTGGAACCAGACTCGAAACTAACAAGAATCATAACCAATATAAATATAATGGCTATGGTTCCAAGTTCCTTAGGAACTAAACCGAAATTGATCCATTGACACCCCTACCTACACTTTTTTTCGTCTATACTTTGTCCTTGCCTACTTCTAGCATTTATTATTATTTCGTTTAAATCCTTATGTTATACATTCCCATTAAATTAAGACTATATATGTCTATGAAAAGAATAAGAACAAATATAAACTTACAAACCTACTTTAGATTGGCAAGTAGAGTCGTTCTAATGAGGACTGTGGGACTTATATTTTATATTTTAGAAAATCAAACAAAAAATGGTGAATTTTATAAAGATAATTAAAACTAAGAAAAACTTGCAATTTAAGAAAATATGGCAGAATGAATCCACCAAAATAACCTAATTAAAGCTAATCTTAATATTCAAGTTCTTGTCAGATAACTCAAATCAAGTATCCAACTAAGGATCTTAAACTCGGAATATTTTTTCATTAAAAATCCTTGTGAAATATATCTAATTAACTAATCAAAATTTCTTTCCCTTAATATATTTTATTGACCAATGACCCTCCATCACGGTGAACATCCATTATAATGTATTTTATTTCAATAGTAATGGATCACGCCGAGAATACTGGATAAGGAAAATAATTGAAGAAGAGTCGTGCAGGAGTGACCTCACGATTGTACCTCACATTGCACACCCTGACGTGAAAGTGTACATGAACCATAGATTTTTTTTATCCTGTATCTTGTTGAAAACCATCTATGATTCCTACGCACCTTCAAGTCAGGATGTGCGATATGAGGTACAATCTTGATATCAATTCAGCATTATTCATTGAAGAATACTTAAAATCCAAGGTTTTTGAAAAGAAATTTATTAAAAAAATTTAAAAACCCATTCAATAATAAACTAACTAAAATTAAACCTAATTAGTTTAATGTAGCTTCATCAATCTCCCTAGAATGAGAGATTAACCAAGCATAATCATGGAGACACAATAACAAAAAGAAATAAAATACTTATCTTTATGATCGATGGAGTCCTTGAAATTCTTGAATAAAATCTTTCTTATCTTCCTGAAAGCGCCCTCGATCCGCGGAGTGTGCAGATCCACTATTGACTTTGAGGTTTGGGATTCGCCACCTAGTTATTATGATCTAGGAACCGAGCATCGATTTAAAATGAATAAAAACAACTAATCTACAAATAGAAACTAAGTCCGGGGATCACGTTACGGGGTTGGAAGGTATTAGACACCAAACTCGCCTGGCAAATGTCGATCTCTACTATTTTCCAAAAAAAACTACATTGTTAAAAGACCTAAAATAAATAGAGAAAAAATGTACCTAGATGTTCGCGACGATTTGTTCCCTCAGATCTGGTGGAGAGATTCCTCGTAATAGAAACTAAGTCCGAGGATCACGTTACAAGGTTGGAAGGTATTAGACACTAATCTCGCCTAGCAAATGCCGATCTCTACTATTTTTCAGAAAAAACTACATTGTTAAAAGACCTAAAATAAATAGAGAAAAAATGTACCTAGATGTTCGCGACGATTTGTTCCCTCAGATCTGGTGGAGAGATTCCTCGTATGAGATTCCTTGCTTCGTTTTCGTCATTGGATCCATTTCAGATCTCCAAGATGAAGTACCTCATTCCTATATCTAAGTGTTTTCTAATTTTTTTGATGGATTTATGGGTGTTTTTGAAGGGTCTCTAGGTGTTTTTTGAGTAAAAATTAGGGTTTGGATGATAAGTAAGAGGTTAGGACTTCAAAATCAGGGTTTTGGGAAGGTTAGGGAGGCTTTTTGACCTACTTTTTCTAGGATTTTCTTTGATCTACGAAATTACATTGTGGAGGCTATCTATTTATAAGATTTTTTTAGGTAGAGTTAGTGTTTGATTAGGTTTCTTTTAAGGTTTTTATTAGGATTTTGACTTTAGTCTTATGAAATTGACTTGGTCTTTTTAGATTAAGATTTGAATTAGGACTTTGACTTAAGTATTATGAGATTGACTTGGTTCCTTTAGATTAGGATTTTTACTTAAGTATTATGAGATTGACTTGATTCTTTTAGATTAGGGTTTTAGTTAGGATTTTAACTTAAGTCTTATGAGATTGACTTGGTTTCTTTATATTAGGATTTTGACTTAGCTCTTATGAGATTGACTTGGTTTCTTTAGATTAGGGTTTTGACTTAAGTCTTATAAGATTGACTTGATTTATATTTTTAAATATTTTATTTATTAATTTTGAAATTAAAAATTTTAAAAATTGAAAAATTATCGTTTTACCCCCGAAGAGAACTTTTGCGTTTCAAGTCGGTTTTCGATATTCCGGGATGTTTTGAAATCGATTTTTTGTAAGGAATTCAATAGGATTATTGGTTTGTATTATTTATGAAATTTTTTAGCCTGAAATGATTGTCAACTCTTATGAGGGGCACTTTTGTAATTTTGTCGAACTTGGTAAAAATTGATGAAATGATTTATTTGATTTCATTTTGTTGTTTTATGTATTCAAATGGGTTTTTCTAAGTGTAAAGGGGCTCTAAGGATGTTTTGATGTTAGGGGTATTTTGATAATTTTATCATTTTTTAGTGAATTTTATCGTAAAACTTCTTTTTATCTACAAGATGATGATTTCTATGTTTTTGGAGTTATATTTTCTTAGCGCAGCGTGGTTTCTACAGTTTTGTTAATTTGAGATACCTTATCCGAATTTCTGAAACATATCTAGTAACAAAATAAAATATTGGAATAATCATCCATCATTGGGAATCGTTGCGATTGGGTTGACGAGTTGATTAATCAGGTGAATGCAAAAATGGGGTGTCTACAGATGCCCCTCTTTGGCAGAGGGTTGAACCAAACTAGATAGCAAATCTATTTTGGTAGATAATGCGATATCCGAATGCCAAAGCTAGTGACAGTTCATTTTGTAGTCTGATTTAGCAATTCGTCAGGATGTTCGGATCCTTGAGGGTAAAACTGTCCTCAAACTACAAAGTTGTCAGGTCCTTAAGTGTGAGCTCTCACTGACAGTGTCAGATCCTTGAATTAAAAAAAATTATCCTTAACTAAAAACGTGCAAGTGTGTGTACTCGAAATCTGAGATAAATCTCAAAGATGGTCTGAGCTAGATCTGAGCATAAATCTAAGCATAAAATTGAACATAATCTGGGCATAAACTGAGCATAATTCCGAGAAAACCCTCGGCGACATTTGAGCATAATTCTGAGAAAACCCTCGATGGCATCTGAGCATAATTCTGAGAAAATCCTCGACGGTATGTGAGCATAATTCCGAGAAAATCTTCGACGGCATTGGAGCATAATTTTAAGAAAACTCTCAGTGACATCGAATCATAATTCTGAGAAAACCCTCAACGGCATCTGAGCATAATTCTGAGAAAACCCTCAACGGCATTTAAGCATAATTCAGAGAAAATCCTCCGTGACAAATGGCTGAATAAAACTTGGAAGGGATGAATGAATCTGGGAAATAATGATTGAAAATGAATCTGGAAGAATGATTGAATTCTAGAATGAATAGATCTGGGAAAGAATGATTGAAAATGAATATGGAAAAAATGTTGAATCTGGGAATGACTAGATCTGATTGAATCTAGGAAAGAATAGATCTGGGAAAGAATGATTGAATCTGGGAATGAATAGGTATGATTGAATCTGGGAAAGAATATATTTGGGAAAAAATGATTGAATCTGGGAAAGAAAGAATGCCCTATCTCTATTCTAGGTGAAAAGGTAATAAGTTAATCTCTAGGCAAAACCAAATATGATATCATTAACACTTCTGTGTAAACCTCAAAGTCTTTCAAAATTTTATGAATTTTAACTTCTTTTGAACCTCAAGGGTTTTCAAAAAATTGCTATCAAAAGGGTAACCTTAAATTTGGGGTTCCCGTTATCTTTTAGGATTAACATTGATCAAGTTTGAGAACAAAATGCGCCTAGTTTAACAAGAAACATTGTATTGAACATATCTAAAAAAATGCCCCTAGTATAAGGGGGAAACTACATATCAAAGAAGAAAGAAAGTGCCCCTTGTATGAAGGTTTGAAATATTTGAGTACCACAAGCGCAATAAAGATTCAACTTTTTAATTTCGACTTTTTATATTGAAGATTTTGAGTCAAGATCAAGAGAACAAAATATTTTCTTTTGAGATTCATCATAGAATTCACCATTTTCCCCCTTGGTTCACTTGGGGAAGCAAAAAATTTCAGATTAATTATAGACAAGATACTTGTGATTTCTGAGTCTTTGCCTGGTTTAAGCTAAGTATTGAACTTGATTATTCGGACTTCAGACGTTTCAGCTCGTGCCACCTTTTAGCTTTTCAACTCTATGGAGATTTTCTTTTATTTTTCTTTGTTGCTCTAACTTTTGCCTAGATTGTCCTTTCAGATTTTCAAACTAGCGAGCATGCTCTAAATTTTGCTTAGATCACCTTTTCACATTTTTAATTTAGCGAGATTTTTTCTTTTTTCTTTGCTCTGATTGTTCCCAAGACCGTCCTTTCTGATTTTCAACCTTGCGAGCTTGCCTTAATTTTTACCTAAGTCGTCCTTTCGGGTTTTCAACTTAACAGGCTCTTTTTTCTTTGCTCTAATTGTTGTCAAGACCGTCCTTTCGGATTTTTAACTTTGCGAGCTTGCCTTCATTTTTGCCTAAGTCGCCCTTTTGAATTTTCAACCTAGCAGGCCCCATTTCTTTTTCTTCCCTTTTGAACTTCTGATCATGATTTGCTACCTTCCTTGACTTTTTCACACGGTACTTAGGAGGACTTTCATGGGTAAGCTTAGGACTAGACATAAAATGAAATTTTGAGGCTCAAAAATCCGAATGCCCCTTGTGTGGCATTTTCTCTTAAATTTTCTCTTTTCCTTTGAATTTTCTTCCTCATTTTGACAATTTTTTTTTTTTGAATTGTATTTGTGAGAATTTTTTTTTATTTTGATGTGGTCGGGCCTAAGATAATTTCTCAGGTTGCCTACGTATCCCAGAATTTTGGAATCTGACCAAAACGTAGTTCGAATTCTTTCCTCCCCTAGGTTAGGTGATCGAGCTGAGAAAGAAAAATGCATTTTTTTTAAAAGGCTGGAAAGGGCTGAGAAATGAGATATTGAACTCGGTAGTAGGAAAATTGATTCGGCCAAAGATGGCCTCCGTAAATGTAGTACCGCTTGATCTGATCAAGGTTGGTGGGTTCTGGTAATTCGATTCCGTCATGATCTTGAAGTCTAACAGTTTTTCTCGATAATATTTCTTTGATGATGAACGGACCTCCCCAATTTGATTTGAACTTCCTTCTAAGGTCAAATATAAGTGTTTGATTCTTTTTGAGTATCAAATCCCCGACTTGTAAGTGACGAGCTTTGACTTTTTTGTCAAACGTGCGAGTGACTTTTCTCTAATAAATTTGCACGTAGTACAAAACTCTAAGTTATTTTTATTTAATCAAGTTTAGCTCTTCGGACCCAATTTATTTCTAACAATTGATTTTCCATTAAGACCTTGAGATCCGAGATTTCCCTTTCAACGGGTAAGACTGCTTCCATATCACACACTGAAGAATAGGGAGTGACTCCAGTGGAAGACTATATTGAAGTACGATGTGCCCCCAGCGTGAATGGAAGACTTATGGCATTTTCCTGATGATTGTCTTGAGTTTTTTTTTTGTTGGCTACTTCAACCTCTTCATTAGTTTGAGAACGTAGATAGATGATTTGTGATGCTGGATCTTGAACTTTAAACACAGAGTAATCCTCGACTTTGAAGTGTGTCCCATCATCAAAGACTAATTCCAAAGGTACCTTGTATCGACTTATGGCATTTGCTTTGATGAACTTTGCAACTTGAGATACAGTAAGGACAACATGGATACATTTTGTAACATCTTCTTTAATCTCATTGATATTTCAATTTCATCGATCGAGTATCTATTCTATGTCAAATAACACCCAGGCTTGCACCTAACATAACCTCATAAGACTACGTGAACAAGTCTTTCAAAATTTCTGAGTAAATCCATTATCCCTTTGTGTTCCATTAAAGGATATGATGGTTTCCATCTGAATTTCTCTAGGAATTATTTTCTCTAAGGTCAATGACCTTTGCTTTTTCGATTAAAGATTGAGCTCGACAATCATCTATCCTTGAAGTCAAATTATTAGTTAATCCGTTAATGCACTCGATGTATTCAAAAATTTCCTTTATCCAATCAAATTCAGATGGGACGACAGAAACCTCTATAGACTCAACAAACTAACTCGACTCAACAGGAAAAGAGTAAACTCGATTTAAAGAAAACATGACCATGCTGAAAAAAAAAAGGACTCGAGCTAACCCGAACGACTCATAAAAACTCAAGACAATTACCTACAATGGGCTTGATTAGGACTAAGGACTGAGACATTGCTTACAACCGGCAGGACTGAGGCACTGTGTAATTTAGAAAGATTTTGGGGTCAGTTTTGACGATTCACTTGGTGTTAATATTTATTCTTACTGACTAGACTAGTGACCCTAACAAAATGGTGAACTATTGAGCTTACGTGCAATGATAACCTTGTAACCCCATCAAAGGTGGATTACCAATTTCAGGGTTACCCCATTGATAACATTTTAATGAATCTTGAGAATGTATTGAATTATGTGCACCAATCCATTAAAAAATTCATTCATGCAATGATTATTCAGAAGGAAAATAATTTTATGGCATTCTTGAAAATTATTGACAAATAATGTATTCATTGAAGAAAAGTTTTCACAAATCTGATTATTTTTTGCAATCATTTTCTTTTTAGAAAAATATATTTTAATAATTTTTCAAGGTCCTTGCAAAAAATAGATTTTTCGTAAATCATTTTTCTTTCATTTTCTTTTCTTTTGAAAATTATTTATTTTGGAAAATATTTTTATTTTGGAAAACATTTCTCTTCTTTTAAAATGGGTTGAAACCCGAATTAGAAAAGAGTTTGAATTTCATTTTGATTCAAATGGCTTGGTCCATCATGATCGTTGGATCGAGATGGACTGAGTCATTATGAATCATTACCGAGTTTAAAATGGATTCTTTATTGGGTTGGTGCACCCAGTGATATGGTAACTTTGAATCAGGTTAAACAAAAAGAAATTTGATTTTGAGGATAGAATGGTAGCTTCTTGATCTCAACATTTTGTGATGTCCATTTCCAACAAACAACTCGGGAAAACCCACCATTAGTTCGAGTCGTGACATATAGGGAGGTTTCTAGACTCTAAGTTTACTACGTGCAATGCAATTTATCTGGTCACCCTTGCCTAAGTGCACCTATATACCTCTCGAGCGTACTCAATCAGACGGTACGTGGTGACTTGGTTTGATATAATGTATAGGTGATAATCTAAAATTCCAACCCATTTCTCTGAAGTCAAAAGTAGCCAGTTTAATCCCCAATTGAGAAGTGGCGCACAATGCTGAGCAAGGGCCCTCTTAAATACCTCTCGTCTAGAATAGACGTAGTCTATCCCCCTCGTACAGTAGGGTACAACGGGGCAGGATCCTTCTTAGGTACTGATTTTGACTAAGAAGTGCAATTGGTGAACTTGGATTACCTTTGATATACCATATAGGTACAAGTCTAGGGTTGTAGCTTTCATAAATGATTTAGCATCTCACGAGGGGACTGACACATACTAGTACTACATTGGCAATCAGGACATGTGACTGTGCGGCTTACAATAGGTCAAAGGCTCAGGTCGCTCCAGCCTGGGTGCATCGATATACCTTTCAGAGTCATCTGATCAGACGGTACTAATGCCCCAATTTAATATACCCTAAGGTACATAACTGGAGTTATGGTTTTCATGAATGACATCGTATCTCCGAAGAGATCGGGCCTCACACTAGTGCCACGTTGGCTATAAGGGACATAGTGTGCAAAGCGATAAACGTGCTAGTGGTGTGTGCAAAACAGGGTGGGGTATTTTCTAGATAAATGGGCCCATGGGCCAGACCAGATCATAAGAGTATGAATTCTAATTATTGATCAAGAAATACACACAATATTCATAACATCAAGATCGAATCAAGGCATGTACATCAAGAATATGTATATCAAGATCATAGCATGTTAGATGGGCAAAATTTATAGCACAAGAATAATCAATATGATCCAACATAGAAAAATAAGCAAGGAGGAAAATTTTATTTTTAATCCAAACAAAAGAAATTTTTTTTATTATGATCCAATCAAGGGTCCCTTTTGGGCGATCCAAAATAAATTGAGATTTTAATGAATATTGAATCGAGGATATGATGATATTTATAAGGATAAAGAGTTATGAAATTTTTTTTTTTTTTTAACAAATTGATTTATTTATTTTTTTATTTTTTTATTTTTTAAGAAAGGGAAATTCTCATCATTTTTTTTTCAAGAACTCAAATTTCTTGAAATTTTCTTCGATATGATCATTGTTGACAAGATTAAGATTGAAGATTAAAATCCAAATCGAAATTCTAGAAATCGCTATTGACGAGAATCAATAAAGAGAGAGAGACAGACAAACAGAGAGAGAGATTTCTCTCTCTTTGCTGTTTTTCGTCATCTTCTTTCTCATTGGAAAAGAAGATAGAAATAAGAAAAAAAACGTTTTCACTATTTTTTTTATTGGAATCTTCTTCTCATCACAAACAACATTAAAAAAGGTAATTTTTTTTATTTCTTAGCGCAACACTCTCAAATAATTTATTTGAGAAGAATATGAAAAATAAAAAATCATTTTCTATTAACGGCACACCACACATAAAAATAAATTTCTTTTGAATTTTTTTTTTTTTTTACGATTTTTTATTAGAATCCTCTCCTTATCACAAACAACATTAAAAAAGATAATTTTTTTATTTCTTAGTATATCACTCACAAATAATTTATTTGAGAAGAAGATGAAAAATAAAAAAAAAAATTCTTCTAACGACACACCATGCATAAAAATAATTTTTTATTTTTTTTATTTTTTTTTATTTTTTATTGGAATCCTCTCCTCATCACAAACAATATTAAAAAAGAAAATTTTTTTATTTCTTAGCTCATCACTCACAAATAATTTATTTGAGAAGAAGATGAAAAAAAAAATTTCTGTTAACGGCACACCACGCATAAAAATATATTTTCTTTTTTATGATTTTTTATTGGAATCCTCTCCTCATCACGAACAACATTAGAAAAAGTAATTTTTTTATTTCTTAGCGCATCACTCACAAATAATTTATTTTCACAACTTATTACCTATGCATAGCAACGTGCTAAAACATTTTATCCAAAAAATTTCTAAAACAAAAATAAAATTCTATGACTCTCACCCAAACCCCCATCATTCCATCCTCCATTCATATGTCACTTTGAATCTTTCATTGTTTAGAGTCATCCCACAATGACCCTAGATTGAATCATAGAAAGTAATACTCCAAAATAACATACCCAAAATCAATCGAAATAATGCCAAGAGAAGATAATACAACCTAAAAATATAAAATAAACTAGATAAAAAAAATGGGTTAACAATCATTATTTCATATCATTACCCTCTTGAAATCCTGCATAACTTAGGGTCATTCTGAGTTACCCTAGATTGAACCATAAAAAATGTGTCAAAACAAAATATTCACCATTCAAACAAGTAATCAATAATCGAACAAAAAAGAATGATAAAAAATAAAAATAAACAAACAAACAAACAACTAAAAATAAAATAAAATAAACTAGCTCGTTCTGGTATGCTTCCCATACTTGGGGCTTTTCAAGTCTGATCCTCAATAATTCCCAGTGGACTCGTCACTGAAAGCGCCCTCGATCATCGGGGTGTGCAGATCCGCTTTTGACTTTGAGATTTAGGAGTTATCACTTAGTTATTACGGTCTAGGAACTAAGCATCGGCTCAAAATGGATAAAAACAACTAATCTACAAATAGAAACTAAGTTTGGAGATCACGTTACGGAGTTGGAAGGTGTTAGGCACCAACCCTACCCGGCAAACGTCGGTCTTTACTATTTTCCAAAAAAAACTACATTGTAAAAGACCAAAAATAAATAGAGAAAAAATATACCTAGGTGTTCGCGACGATTTGTTCCCTCAGATCTGGTGGAGAGATTCATCGTATGAGATTCATTGCTTAGTTTTCGTCATTGGATCCACTTCAAATCTCTAAGATGAAGTGCATCCTTCTTAGATTTGAGTATTTTATAATTTTTTGATGGATTTTTGAGTATTTTTGAAGGGTCTCTAGGTATTTTTTGAGCAAAAATTAGGGTTTGAATGATAGGTAAAGGATTAGGACTTCAAAATCAGGGTTTTGGGAAAGTTATGGAGGTTTTTTCACTTACTTTTTCTAGGATTTTCTTTGACCTACGAAATTAGGTTGCGGAGGTTCTCTATTTATAGAGTTTTTTGGGTAGAGTTAGTGTTTGATAAGGTTTCTTTTACGGTTTTAATTAGGTTTTGACTTTAGTTTTATGAGATTGACTTGGTCTTTTTAGATTAGGGTTTTGACTTAAGTCTTATGAGATTGACTTGATTCCTTTAGAATAGGGTTTTTACTTAAGTCTTATGAGATTGACTTGGTTCCTTTAGATTATGATTTTAATTAGGGTTTTGACTTAAGTCTTATGAGATTGACTTGGTTTCTAGATTAGGATTTTGACTTAGGTCTTATGAGATTGACTTGGTTTCTTTATATTAGGATTTTGACTTAAGTCTTATGAGAATGACTTGATTTAGATTTTTAAATATTTTATTTATTAATTTCGAAATTAAAAATTTTAAAAATTAAAAAATTATCGTTTTGCCCCCGAAGAGAACTTTTGCATTTCAAGTCGATTTTTGATGTTCCGGGATGTTTTGGAATCAATTTTTCGTAAGGAATTCAATGAGATTATTGGTTTGTGTTATTTATAAAAAATTTTGCACTAAAATGATTGTTAACCCTTATGGGGGGCATTTTCGTAATTTTATCAAATTTGGCAAAAATTGACGAAATTATTTATTTGATTTCATTTTGCTGTTTTATGTATTCGAATGGGTTTTCTTAAGTATAAGGGGGCTCTAAGGATAGTTTGATATTAGGGGTATTTTGATAATTTGATCATATTTTAGTGATTTTTATCGTAAAACTTCTTTTTATCTGCAAGATGATGATTTCTATGTTTTTAGAGTTATATTTTCCTAAGGTAGCATGGTTTCTACAATTTTGTTAGTTTGAGATACCTCATCCGAATTTTTGAAACATATCTAGTAACAAAATAGAGTATTGGAATAATCATCCATCATTGGGAATCGTTGCGATCGGGGTTGACGAGTTGATTAATTAGGTAAATGCAAAAATGGGGTGTCTACACTTCCAAACTTACAGTAAAAGTAAAAAAAGAAAAAGAAAACTTAAAATTAAAAGATGAAAAGGGAAGAGAAAAAGATTATGAGAGAAAAGAGCGATCGAAGAGAGAACACCCAAAACTAGAAAATTAAGGACTTTATTTTATATAAAACTAAGGTTTTCTTGACAACATGTTTTTGTCACAAAAAAATCTGAATTGACTCTCTTCCATAAAATAAAAATATTTTCTCTTCTCAATTAAGGTTCCAACCCTATTAACCTTTTCCCACTTTAGTAATTAAGTCAAAAATTGTATCCATAATGGTAAAACATGATAGATTTGGAGTCTCTAACTTGTCATACATTTTTTACAAAGATAAAATCCAAATTAGCCTTTCTTCATCAGACATGAAAATTTTCTCCTTTGAATTAGTTTTCTAATTCCACTAGCATCGTCTTAATTTGATTAATAAGTCAAAAGTTTTGAATAAAATGATATGACATGATAAATTTAAAGTGAAGGAAAACTTGATTATGTCAATTTGGGACTATTGGATATTTTGGATCGTGTTTTGACTTTGGTCTCCATTATTTGATTATTCAATTTTTAATTGTTTTTCTTGCAAGAAATAGATATATAATTAGACCCTTGAAATTTGTGAAAATACATGCAATTTAATCAATAAAATGTGACTTATGATGAATTAACTATTATGCATGATTTCATAAAAAAAAAATCATATCTATAAGTTAGAAAATTCGATTAAATACTCTATAAAACAATGAGAAAATACATATTTTTAAGCACTTTACAGGAATTTTGTGACTTTTATACTAGTTGTAGGTGAACCAAATCAACCTGGCCTAAAGTGAAGCCGACCCAAGTTGGCTCAGCACAATGAAGCAGTCAAACCACCCGTAGGTGGTTCGACCACCTTATAACAGTTGAACCACCCAATCAACTTAATAGGTTGTTCATTCCCCAAATAACTGTTGAACCCCTTATCATGGAGATAGGTGGTTCGACCCTTTTAAGAAAGGCATCCCTTCACCCTCTCCGATGTAAAAGGCTCAGCCCATTGAATTTGTAGTCAAACTGTGTGTGTGTGTGTGTGTGTGTGTGTGTGTTGAATTTGCTGTATCTGTAAATTAATGCATTCATATCCAACTCCATGTTAATCTTATCATTGTCTTACAACCTTGAAGACTAATAAAAAGTTGAACCTGACTTTTGTTTATGTATAATAACCACCTTAGTAAACATATATATAAGATTATGACTTGTATGAATCTTTTCGAAACTAAATAGTCTTCAAAAAATGGTCTTATGAAATGGTACTTAATGTCTATATAATTGGTCCTCAAATGAAAACCATGTTCTTTACAAGATGTATTGCACTCTATCTATCAGTGTACAACTTAATTTTTTTTATTCATTACCCAAATCTTTGAATAAACCATTTAATCATATTATTTCCTTGCAAGCTTACATTTCATCAACATATTATGCTTTTGTTGTGGAGATGATAACTATTTTTGACAACTATAAGACTCAACTGATTGCTGCACTACTTAAAGTAAACATATATCCCGCAGTATTTTCCATACTATCAATGTCTTGTGCTAGGTTTGAATCAATATATGCCTGCAAACTAAATTTTTGGTGTTCATAGTATAGTTAAAGGTGGCGCCAAGCTTTTCTTGTAGATGGGGACAACTATAAGTTATAGTAAGGTTAAAGGGCTTGACATTGATTGGTTTTGTGGAGAAAATTCAAGGGATTTTGGTTAAAGATTGAAAAAAGTCGTTTACGTCATTTTCCATTAGTCCGTGAGATAATATCAAAATCAAGGGGCAAGGTCATTAGTTATTTTTTTTAAATAAGATATTCAAATATTAATCAATTTGATAAAGGGGTGTCTAAGTCACCCAAAACAATTGAAAGGGGGGAAATTTTCAACGTGGGTGTGTCAACAGTTTGAAAACACAATTGGGGGTTCCTCAAATATTTATCAAAACATTAGGGGGAAGGGAAAAAAGTTAAAATGATAATGGCAGCAATTTGAAAATATAAGTGGTACCATAAAAGTTAGGGCTTTTAGAGGCTCTTATTTTGGGCGATTTTGTTGAAGCGTCGAGATAAGCAAAATGAAAGGGGCTTTTTTTGAGGTAATTTCGTTGGAAACGTCATGGAAGAACAAAGAGCATCTTCAATGTAAATTGATTAGAGGCGTTTTCACACCAGCGGTTCTAGGAAAATGCCTCAAATTTCACACCAACATGGACATTTTTCAAAAAACACCGCACAAACCAAATCTATAAGGGCATTCTTTGGGAAAATGCCACAAAATCCAAATCAATAGGGCATTTGTTAAGGAAAGGCCTTTGTATGTTTTGGCATGATTCTTTTCGATCTACTATTTCTCTTCTCGTGCGACCTGATCCATTTCACTCACTTTGATCTACTAGGGAGCTCTCTCTCTCTCTTTCAAAATTGCGCCCTCTCTTGATCTGTTCAAGCTGAAGGTTCATGAGGTTTGTTTTTTTCTTTTTTTTTTAGCTCTCGATCTATTCTAGTGTTAGACCTATCTATCTAACTCAATAATATTGGGCATTTTATTTATTATTTCTCCAGATATGTGCATTTTAACTCTTGGTCTCTATCCATCTCTCTATATAATTTTTAGTTATTTTGGTACTAAGGTTCATCAAGTTTTGTTTTGCTTTTTTTTTTTTTTTGTTATCGAAACTTTAATCAAGTTTGATAATTTACTTTTGGTTCTATTTCAAATCAAAACCCTAATTTCTATATTGTTGATTCAATTTTTGGTTCGATTTCAAACCAAAATCCTAATTTATATAGTTTTGATTCTATTTTTGGTTCAATTTCAAATCAAAATCTCTCATTTTATAGCTTGGATTTTAATATAAAAAATTTGTGGTACTTTTGATTACGGTGTGGTAATGGATCCCTAAACACTAGATTTGATTTTCTAGGTTTTTAATATCGAGAGGAAATCATCTCAGTTGAGCTTCCGGAACGGACAAACATGTTTTTTAAGATTTCTATCGAGAAAGAAAAGGTTTGATTTTTCTTTTCTTCGATTTATGTTTTTCTCTTTCTCTAATTCTTCATCTTTAGAGCTTCTCTACAATTTGAAGTGTTCTTAGCACCCAATTTCAGTGTTCTTTTCAATATTTGTGAAATTCACAAAACCTAAATTATTGATTGCATAGGTTGGTATACAACATTGGTTGAGATTAGGATACAACTCTAATTTCAACCACGTTTTGGATAAAATTAGATTTCAGGTAAGTTTATGGTTTAATTTCAGTTTAAAAGACGTAGATAATGATGATAATCTAAGCCTATTTATCTTCTCTAGAACAATATATCTAATTAAAATCACTGGTGACCTCATGTTCATTTATTTCTCTAACTAAATCAATTGTGATTGCCAAGCTGAGTTTCTCAATTTATTTTTCATCAGTGAAGTGTTTACTTATTTCGAGTTTTGCATTCGAAATCATTAGATCGAGTACAATTATACATATTGGTTTTGTTGAATATTGATAAAATTAAACTTTTGACCAACTTCACAAGTAAACAATAAAAGGCAAAACTTTGTCATGAATCTATACTTTTGATATTGTTGAAGAAACTAACACTTGGGTTCATAATTGCAATATCCAAGGATGAATCTCATTCATGTTGTTTTTATATGTAAATTTGGGATTTGAACCTATGGCACCAATAGTTCTTGTAATGTACACCAAACAAAAGGAATCTAAGAAATACTTGAGGAAAGTTATGTTGGTAAAATAATGATGGAGTGGAGACATCGTTTCCGTAGAGGTCGTCTTACTCATTTGTTAAGTTAGATGACTGTCATCATCAAATCGACCTTCTCCACATTTAGGTACACTTATTTTTGAAAGCATCCTTTAAGAATGAGCATGAAATTTTTATAATAAAATACACTAATAAAAGGTATAGTTATCTCCTAACTTGATTTTTGATAATAAGAGGTGAAAGAGAAGATGAAACGAAAACAAGTTGGGTGGATTTTGTAGATGTCGAAATTGCGGACATTTTTCCCTTCTGCTGCGGAAGTCAACGACGGCCTATTCGCAACGGATCTGAGTTTGAAAATTTAAAAAAAAAAAAAAAAAATTTAAATCCATTAGCTGGTTTTGGGTTGTTTAAAACGAAGATGAATAGTAAAAATTTTTAAAAATTTATTTATATAAAATTTTGGAACAATTTCGGTATTTTGCCTATTGTTTCGTTCGATGATAACTTGACCGTCCGGACTCCAAAAGTAACGAGTGAATATTCTATTTTGTATAATTTTTTATTCCAGATCTAATGATGTGGTTAATTTGACTTTTTGAGCTTCGAAATTGACAAGTAAATAGTAAATTTTCTATAATTTTTTGTTATGAATCCAATGTTATGATCGAATCTTAATAATTCTTGCTCTAGCAAAATTTCATTATTTTAGCCTGGTCCGACTCGGTAATTGAGGATTTTACAGCTTTTCTGTTTGGACTCGCATTTGAGCGTGCTTACAGGTTAAATATGTTTTTCGATCATTTTAAATCCAATGGTGAGGTCAAATTCCATTAAAAATAATCAGATACATCTTAAAGTTTTATCCTAATTCCTACTTTTAGAATTTTATCAAATTTTCATTATTTATTTTTCCTTAAGATACGAATCGAAACTTGGGATTTTACATTCTCCCCCCTTAATAAAAATTTCGTCCTTGAAATTAAAATGATACCTTAGTCTTAGAATAATACTGGATATTTAGCCTGCATCTTTGACTCCTTCTCCTAAGTGGCTTCTTCAATGTTGTGGTGTCTTCATAATACCTTGACTAGAGGGATAGACTTAGATCTGAGTTGTTTTACTTTCCTGTCAAGTATCAGTATTGTACCTTCCTCGTAAGATACATCTTCGTCTACCTCTAACTCCAACAAATCAACCACATGTGAAGGATCTGGTAAATATATCTTCAGCATGGACACGTGGAACATGTTATAAACCTGTTCCAATTGCAGCGGTAGAAGTAATCTGTAAGCCACTGGTCCTATCCATTCAACTACTTCGAATGGTCCCACAAAACATGGTTTCAATTTACCCTTCACACCAAACCTGGAGATTCCTCTTCTGGGCAATACTTTCAAGAATACTCTATCTCCAACTTGAAATTCTAAAGATATGCGTCGCTTGTCTGCATAGCTCTTCTGTCTACTCTAAGCAGTTTTTAATCTGTCTCGTATAATACGTACTTTCTCGGTAGTTTCCTCAACAATCTCGGGTCCCAACATTGTAGCATCTCCTGTCTCCGCCCAACATATTGGTGATCAACACGGCCTACCTTATAAAACTTCAAATGGTGCCATGCCAATACTAGCTAGAAAACTATTGTTGTAAGAAAACTCCACCAACGATAAGTGATGCATCCAGCCTCCTCCAAAGTCCAATACACATGCCCATAGCATGTCCTCTAAAATCTGTATTACCCGCTCTGACTGTCCATCTGACTGTGGATGAAAAATCGAACTGAAGTTCAATTAAGTACCCATGGCTTTGTGTAGACTCTCCCAGAATCGGGAAGTAAATCTGGGATCCCTGTCTGACACGATAAAAATTGGTACTCCATTCAGTCGAACTATCTCAGCTATGTATATCTGGCTCAGTCTATCGATGCCAAATGAGACTCGAATCAAAATGAAGTATGCCGATTTCATCAGTCGATCAACAATCACCCATATGGCGTCTGACTCATTACTGGCTCTCGGTAACCCTACTACAGAGTCCATGGTCACATACTCCCATTTCCATTCCACTATAGGTAATGGCTGGAGTAAACCTGCTGGGTTTCTGTGTAGGACCTTGACTTGTTGAAATGTTAGGCATCTACTTACATATTTTACGATTACCTTCTTCATACCCAAAAATCAGAAATTTCTTCGCAGATCTCTATACATCTTCGTACCTCTTGGGTGAATAGAATATCGAGACCCAATATATCAAATCTCAACTGTGAGTCCTGAGGTATCCACATCCTGCCTCTGAATCTGAGAACTTTGTCTGATCCTTTCAACCAATCTAGGTCAATCAGGTCCCTAGCTTCCAGCTCATATTCTCCCACATCTTTATCTACTTTCTGGGCTTTCCTAACTCATGCTATCAGCTCATTTTTGATCCTCAATGTACCCAGATATATGTGCGATCTATACCTTTCCCTCAGAGTCTCAAACACGATTTAAGTGGCTTGTTCAAGCAACTACCATTATTTTATCATCATATGAGCTACAATGTTTCGGCTCAATGTGTCGGCAACTACATTGGCCTTTCCCAGGTGGTACTCAAGGGTAAAGTCATAATCATTGAGGTATTCCATCCAACGTCAATGTCTCATATTTAATTCTCGTTGTGAGAATATGTACTTGAGACTCTTATGATCATAGAATACTTCAAACTTCTCTCCATATAAATAATGTCTCCGTATGCGTACACTATCGCAGCCAACTCAAGATCGTGAACAGGATAATTCTTCTCATGATTCTTTAGTTTTCTAGACCCGTATGCCACTACCTTCCCAAATTGCGTCAGTACAGCTCCCAAGCCAATATCGGATGCATCAGTAAAGATCGTCAAGCCCTCACCTGGAATAGAAGATACTAGAATTGGAACGATAGTTAATCTTGTCTTCAACTCCTGAAATGCAGTTTAGCAATTGTCATCCCACTCAAATCGGACATTTTTCTAAATTAGTCTTGTCAATGGTGCTGCAAGAGTGGAAAATCCCTTAATAAATCTTCTATAATAACCTGTCATCCCGAGAAAACTTCTGATATCTGTTATTATTTTTGGTTGTTTCCACGATAGTACGTCTTCAACTTTGGAAGGGTTTGCTACTATCCCTTCACTTGACAGTACGTGTCCTAAAACTTTCACCTTCTGAAGTCAGAATTCACACTCGCTAAGCTTACCGTATAGCCTAATGCTCCCACAACAACTGTAGTGTGATTCTGAGGTGGCTCTCGTGGTCCTCCCTTGACTTGGAATAGATCAGGATGTCATTTATGAATGCAAGGACAAATTGATCGAGATATTCCCAAAATACCCAATGCATGAGATCTATAAATGCTACCGGTGCATTTATTAGATCGAAAGGCATCACTAAATACTTGAAGTGTCTTAGCCTGGTCCGAAATGCAGTTTTCGAAATGTTCGCCTCCCAGATTCTCAACTGGTAGTACCTAGATCATAAATCGATCTTAAAGAAATACTGGGCACCCTGTAGTTGATCAAACAGATCATCAATACGCGGAAGAGGGTACTTATTCTTGATGGTCACTTGATTTATCTTCCGGTAGTCGATGTATAATCAAAGCGACCCATCCTTCTTATCCTTCTTATCCTTCTTCTTGACAAATAAAACTGGTGCACCCCAGGGTGTGAAAGCGCCCTCGATCCGTGGGATACGCGGATCCACTTTTGACCTTTGAGGTTTGGGAGTCACCACCTAGTTATTATGGTCTAGGAACTGAATTTTGACTCCAAAAGATAAATAAACTAATCTATGAAAGAAAAATACGGGTCCGGGGATCACGTTACGAGGTTGGAAGGTGTTAAGCACCAACCCCGCCCGACAAACGCCGGTCTCTACTAATTCCCAAATAAAACTACATTTCTAACCAGACCTAAATAATAATAAATAAATAAAATACTCACCTTTTCCGAACACAACGATCTTATTCCCTCAGATCTGATAGAATAGCTCCTCGTATAGTATTCTTCGCTTTGTTCTATCTTCGGATCTGATCTCTGAGCTCCGAGGCAAGGTATCTCTTTCTTAGATCTAGATTCTTCAGATTTGTTTATGGATTTCTGGGTGTTTTTGAAGAGCTTCTAGGTATTTTTTGAGCTAAAGTTGAGGTAGGGGTGTTAGGTAAAGAGTTAGGACTTCAAAATTAGGGTTTATGTGAGGCTAAGGAAACTTTTTGACCTACTTCTCTTAGGGTATATGAAAATAGGGTGTGAGGACCCCTATTTATAGATTTTTTTAAGTATTTGTTTAGATAGAATTAGTGTTTAATTATAATTCTCTTAGTTAGAGTTATATTTTAATTAGAATTGTTTTAGGTAGAGTTATATTTTAATTAGAATTGTTTTAGGTAGAGTTATATTTTAGTTAGAATTCTATTAAATAGAGTTATTATTTAATTATGATTATTAAACAGAATTATTATTTAATTAGAACTCTATTAGGGTTTTGACTTTTGGTCTTATTTGATTGACTTTAAGATTTTGACTTTAGTCTTACTTGATTGACTTTAATATCTTGACTTTAGTCTTACTTGATTGACTTTAATTTTGACTTTAGTCTTACTTGATTGACTTTAATATCTTGACTTTAGTCTTACTTGATTGACTTTAATTTTTTTGAGAACCCCCCTCTATTATATCTTTAATTCTTTGGACCCCCAAATGGAGGGGTCTTAGAATAAATATCTTGGCAACCATCAACAATTTTGCCTGAGAGCCTGATTGATCGATTTTTTTTATTCAAAATTTTAAATTAATTTTATTAATGTTTCACTTTAATTATTTAATATTTTATTTATTAATTTCAAAATTTTAATTATAAGAATTGTATAATTATTTTTTTGCCCTCGAAGAGGACTTTTTGTGTTTCAAGTCGATTTTTGATGTTCTAGGATGTTTTAGAATCGATTTTTCATAAGGAATTCAATGAAAATATTGGTTTGTGTCATTTATGAAATTTTTTGTGTGGAATGGTCGTGAACTTTATGAGGGGAATTTTCATAATTTTGTTGAATTCTATGAAAATTGGCGAAATGATTTGTTTGGTTTCGATTTATTATTTTATGTGTTTGAATGGATTTTTTTAAGTGCAATGTAGGCTCTAGGGATGTTTTAAGATTAGGGGTATTTTGGTAATTTGATCATTTTTTTAGTGATTTTTATCGTGAAGCTTCTTTTTGTCTATAAGGTGATGATTTCTATGTTTTCGGGGTTATATTTTCCTAGCGTAGTGTAGTTTCTACAGTTTTGTTAGTTTGAGATCCCTCATTCGAATTTCTGAAACATATCTGGTAACAAACAGAGCATTGGAATAAACATCCATCATTGGGAACCGTTGCGATCGGGTTGACAAGTTGATTAATCATGCGGATGCAAAAATGGGGTGTCTACAGATGCTCCTCTTTAACAGAGGATTGAAGCAAACTAGATAGCAAATCTATTTTGGTAGATAGTGCGATATCTGAATGTCAAAGCTAGTGACAGTTCATTTTGCAACCTGATTTAACAATTCGTTGGGTTGTTCGGATCCTTGAGGGTAACGCTCTCCAAACTAAAAGGTTGCCAGGTCATCGAGCGAGAACTCTCACTGATAGTGTTAGATCCTTGAATTTTAGAAAATTCTCCTTGACTAATGTGCAAGTGTGTACATTGGTGTGATGCTAATTTTGGAAAAATGCGCTTCTTTTTTGCGCATTCATGAAAAAACTGAGTAAGGTAACTGAGTAAAACATGAAATCTGGGCAAAAACTTAGAAAAAATTTGAGTTTGAACAAAAAAAAATAAGATCTGAGAAAAATTCGAACAAAAGTTGAATGTCCTACTCTACCTACCCTGGGTGAAGGAGTAGTGAACTTAGCTTTTTTTTTTGGGAAGTTCTACTCTACCTACTCGGAGTGAAAGAGTAATGAACTAAGCCTTTTGGGAGTCCTACTCTACCTGCTCAGGGTGAAAAAGCAATGAACTAATTATTTTTTTTGGAAGTTCTACTCTACCTACTCGGAGTGAAAGAGTAATGAACTAATTTCTTTTTTTTTTTTCTTGGGAAGTTCTACTCTACCTGCTCAGGGTAAAAGAGTAATGAACTAATCCTTTTGGGAAGCTCTACTCTACCTACTCGGAGTGAAAGAGTAATGAACTAATTTTTTTTTGGGAGTCCTACTCTACCTGCCTAGGGTGAAAGAGTAATGAACTAATTTTTTGGGAAGTTCTAGTTTACCTACCCGTAGTGAAAGAGTAATGAACTAATTTTTTTTGGAAAGTTCTACTCTACCTACTCGGAGTGAAAGAGTAATGAATTCATGTTTTTTTGGGTAGTTCTCCTCTACCTATTCGGAGTGAAAGAGTATAAACTAATTGTTTGGGAAGTTCTACTCTACCTACTCGGAGTGAAAGAGTAATGAACTAATTGTTTTGAGAGTCCTACTCTACCTGCCCAAGGTGAAAGAGTAATGAACTAATTATTTTGGAAAGTTCTACTCTACCTACTCGGAGTGAAAGAGTAATGAACTAATTTTTTTTTGGGAGTCCTACTCCACATGCCCAGGGTGAAAGAGTAATGAACTAATTTTTTGGGAAGTTCTACTTTACCTACCCGTAGTGAAAGAGTAATGAACTAATTTTTTTTGGAAAGTTCTACTCTACCTACTCGGAGTGAAAGAGTAATGAATTAATGTTTTTTTGGGAAGTTCTACTCTACCTATTCGGAGTAAAAGAGTATAAACTAATTGTTTGGGAAGTTCTACTCTACCTACTCGGAGTGAAAGAGTAATGAACTAATTGTTTTGAGAGTCCTACTCTACCTGCCCAGGGTGAAAGAGTAATGAACTAATTATTTTGGAAAGTTCTACTCTACCTACTCGGAATGAAAGAGTAATGAACTAATTGTTTTGAGAGTCCTACTCTACCTGCCTAGGGTGAGAGTAATGAACTAATTATTTTGGGAAGTTCTACTCTACCTACTTGGAATGAAAGAGTAATGAACTAATTTTTCTTTTTAGAAGTTCTACTCTACCTACTCGGAGTGAAAGAGTAATGAACTAAGCTTTGAGGGAACAAACAGGGGATTAACCTCGCATTTGAATATATATTTTTTTTAAATAAAAAGTTAGATTTTATGAAGGTCCGGTAAACATTTTAACTCTCTTTGAATCTGAGGAGTTTTCAAAATTGCTATCAAGAGAGTAACCTTTAATTCAAAGTTAACTTTATCCTTTGGGGTTGAAATTGACCAAGCTTCATAATCAAAATGCCCCTAGTTTGACAGGGAATATTACACTGGGGATAATTGAACATAATTTGAAAATAAATGCCCTTAGTGTAAGGGGGGAAACTATACTCTTTAGAAAAAGGAAGTGCCCTTGTAATAAAAGTTTGAAATCCTTGATTACCGCAAGCGCAATAAAGGTTTAACTTTTAATTTTGACATTTTATATTGAAGATTTTGAGTGAGGCTCAAAGAAATTAGAACAAAATATTTCTTTCTGAAATTCATCATAGAATTTATTCTCTCTCCCCGTCGGTTCGCTTATGGACATGAAACTCTTCATATCAATCAAATACGAGATACTTGTGGCTTCTGAGTCTGTGCATGGTTTAAGTTAAGTATTGAACTTAATTATTCGGACTTCTGATATTTTAGCTCGGACCGCTTTTAACCTTTCTTCTATTTTGCTTTGTTGCTCTAACTTTTGGCTAGATCGTCTTTTTAGATTTTCAATCTAGCGAGCTTACTCTAATTTTTGCTTAAATCGCCTTTTCAGGTTTTCAATCTAGCGAGCTTTCTTTTTTCTTTGTTCTGATTGTTGTCAAAGTTGTCCTTTCGGATTTTCAACCTTGCGAGCTTGCCCTAATTTTTGCCTAAGTCACCCTTTCGGGATTTTCAACCTAGCAGGTCCTTTTTTTTCTTTTTCTTCTTTTCTTCCTGTGTGAACTTCTAGAGTTGTTGTCTGATCATGCTTTGCTATCTTCCTTGACTTTTAGCACAGTACTTAGGAGGACTTTTATGGGTAAACTTAGGACTGGGTATAAAAAGAAAGGGATTTTGAAGTTCAAAAACCTAAATGCCCCTTGTGTGGTATTTCCTTTTAAATTATTTTCTTTTTCCTTGAATTTTCTTCCCCATTTTGGATGATATTTCTTTTTCTTTTTAGATTTTTCTTTGTTAGGGAATCTATTTTTTTTTATGTGATCAGGCCTAAAATAACTTCTCAGATTGCCTACGTACCCCAGAATTTTGAGATCAGACCAAAACGTAGTTCGAATCTTCCCTCCCCTAGGTTAGGTGATCGGGTTGAGAAAGAAAAAGGCATAAGTTTTCTTTTTGAAAAGGCATCAAAGGGGTTGAGAAAAGATATACTAAATTGAGTAATATGAGAATTGATTCGACCAAAGATGGCCTCCTTAAGTACCGTTTGATTTGGTCAAGGTTGGTTGGTTATGGTAATTCGATTCCATCATGATCTTGAAGCCTAACAGCTTTTCCAGGTAATATTTCTTTGATGATGAACAGACCTCCCCAATTTGGTTTGAACTTCCCTCTAGGGTCAAAGATAGGTGCCCGATTCTCTTTGAGTACTAAATCCCCGACTTGTAAGTGACGGGCCTTGATCTTTTTGTCAGACGCACGAGCGACTCTTCTTTGATAAACTTGCACGTGATACAAACCTCTTAGTCTTTTTTTCTTCGATCAAATTTAATTCTTCATACCGTTGACGAACCCAATCTGCTTCTGACAACTGACTTTCCAACAAGACCCTAAGAGACAGAATTTTCATTTCAACTGGCAAGACTACTTCCATGCCATACACTAAGGAGTAGGGAGTAGCTCCAGTAGAGGATCGAATTGAAGTTCGATATGCCCATAGTGCAAATGGCAGTTTTTCTGATCAATCTCGATGTGATTTGACACATTTTCCTGATGATAGTCTTAAGATTCTTATTAGCTGCTTTGACTGCTCCATTAGTCTGAGGGCGGTAAGGAGATGATTTGTGGTGTGAGATTTTGAACTTTGAACACAATGTAATAACCTCAGCTTTGAAGTGTGACCCGTATCAACTGATGATGTTTGTTTGGATAAACTTTGCAACTCGAGACGCAGTGAGGACAACATTGAAACATTTTGTAACATCTTCTTTGATCTCGTTGGTGTTTTCATTTCATCGAGCGAGTATCTATTCCATGTCGGAAAACACCCAAGCTTGCACCTAACATATCCTCATCAGACCACGTGAACAAGTCTTTTGAAATTTTTGAGTAAATTCATTATCCCCTCGTGTTCCTTTAGGGATAGGATGATTTCTATTTGAATCTCTTTAGGAATTATTTTTCGTTCCGAGATTAATGACCTGTGCTTTCTCGATTAAAAGTTGAGCCCGACTCTTATCTTCTTGCTTAGGAATGAAATCTATCATTGAAGCCAGATTAGAAGTTAATTCGTTAATGCGCTCGAGTATTCAAAATTTTCCTTTATTCAAATGGGGCGACAGACGTCGTTCTAGACTTGGCAAACGAACTCGACCCATAGAAAATAGTAGACTCAATCTAAAGAAAACATGACATTGAAAAATTGGAATCGAGCTAACTCAAATAACTCATGAAAACTCAAGACAACTAACCACAATGGGCTTGATTAGGACTGTTGAGTGAGACATTGCCTACAACCAACAGAATTGAGGCACGGTAATCTTCAGGGAACAACTGGGCGATATTGAAAAATTCTGAGGTTATTTTTAACTGTTGACTTGGTACTAACGTTTGTTCTAACTGATCGGACTTACAACCCTACCTATACGATAGACGATTGAGCTTAGGTACAATGATAACCCTTAAACCTCATTGAAGGTAAATTTAACCAGTTTCAATGTTACCCCATTGATAACATTTTAATGAATCCTGAGATTTTATTGAATTCTATGCACCAATCCATTAAACAATTCATCCATTCAATGATTATTCAGAAGAAAAATAATTTTATTGCACTCTTGAAAATTATTAAAAAATAATATTTTTATTGAATAATAATTTTCACAAATCTGATTATTTTTTGCAATCATCTTCTTTTTAGAAAAACATATTTTGGTAATTTTCCAAAGTCCATGCAAAAAATAGATTTTTTGGTAAAAAACATATGCAAAAATATATAATTTTTTCCTTCATTTTCTTTTCTTTTGAAAAGTATTTTCTTTTGAAAAATATTTTTTCTGAAAAATATATATATTTTATTTTAAAGAACACTTTTTCTATAAAACACTTTTTTTAGAGAACATTTTTTCTAGAAAATACTTTCCTTTTGGAAAATATTTTTTCTAAAGAACACTTCTTTTGGAAAACATTCTTTTTTGGAAAATATTTTTCTTTTGTAAACTATTTTTCTTCTTTGAAAATTTGATTTCCATTTTGATTTTATTGACACAGCCCATCATGATTGTTGGGTCGAAACGGACTGGGTCATTATGCAACAAATGGATTCTTTATTAGGTCGGTGCACCTATTGTAATTTCTAAAAACAACATTTTTAATCCTTGAGGACAACCACACATTTTGATCTCATCATCCACATCATTCACATACATTCATCAATCACAAAGTCTCATTCAATGAACAACTCGGGAACACCCACGATAAGTTCGAGTCGTGACCTACAGGGAAGGTTTCTAAACTCTAAGCTTACTACGTGCAATGCATTTTTATCTGGCCCCCCTTGTCCAAATACACTTATATACCTCTCGATACGTGGTGACTTGGTTTGATATACCGTATAGGTGATAATCTAAAACTTCAACTCACTTCTCTGATGCCAAAAACAGCCAGTTTGATCCCCAGTTGAGAGGTGTTGCACGATTGAGCAAGGGCACACTTAAATACCTCTCGTCTAGAATATACGTAATCTATCCCCCTCGTATAGTAGGGTACAGCGGGGCAAGATCTCGCTTAGGTACCGATTTTGACCAAAAAGTGTAATTGATGTACTTGGATTATCTTTTATATACCTCCGTGTACGAGTCAAGAGTTGTAGCTTTCATAAATGGTTTGGCATCCCACAAAGGGATTGACCACGTACTAGTACTACGTTGGCAATCGGGACATGTGACTGTGTGGCTCACAATAGGTCAAAGGCTCAGGTCGCTCCAGCCTGGGTGCATCGATATACCTTTCAGAGTCACCTGATCAGACGGTACCGATGTCCCAGTTTGATATACCCTAAGGTACGTGACTAGAGTTGTGGTTTTCATGAATGACGTCGCGTCTCCGAAGAGACCGGGTCACGCACTAGTGCCACGTTGGCTATATGGGACGTGCAAGTGTGCAAAATAATAAACGTGCATGTAGTGTATGCAAAATAGGGTGGGTGTGCCCAGGGCCTTTTCTAAACAAATGGACCCATGGCCTGATCAAACCATTACAACATGGACACTAAAAGAAAATACTATCACGGAGCATAATCATTATTCAACAACCATCATCCCATCTTCAATCAAACGATTCCTTTGAAATCTCGCGTTATTTAGGATCAGTCTGAATGGCTTTCGATTGAACCATAACAAAAAAAAAATGATAATATGCAACAATAGAATATTTATAATCTAAATACACAATCAATAAATGAAATAATAAAATTATAAAATATAAAAAAGGCAAACTAATAACTAGAAATAAATAAATAAAGAGTCTAGGTCGTTTTAGCAATGTTCCCATACTTGGTGTTTTTTAAATTTGATCCTCAATGGTCCCCAGTGGAGTCGCCACCGAAAACGCCATCGATCCGCGAGATGCGCGGATCCGCGGGGTGCGCGGATCCGCTTTTGACTTTTGAGGTTTAGGAGTCGCCACTTAGTTATTACAATCTAGGAACCGAATTTTGACTCTAAAAGGTAAATAAACTAATCTACAAAAGAAAAACACGAGTCCGGGGATCACGTTATGGGGTTGGAAGGTGTTAGGCACCAACCCCGCCCAGCAAACGTCGGTCTCTACTAATTCCCAAATAAAACTCCATTGTTCACCAGACCAAAATAATAATTAAAAAAATAAAAATACTCACATTTTTCGAATGCAACGATCTTGTTCCCTCGGATCTGATAGAATAGCTCCTCATATAGTATTCCTCGCTTTGTTAGGTCTCCGGATCTACTCTCTGAGCTCCGAGGCAAGGTATATCTTTATTAGATCTGGCTTCTTCGAATTTGTTTATGGATTTCTGTATGTTTTTGAAGGACTTCTACGTGTTTTTTGAGCTAAAGTTGAGGTAGGGGTGTTAGGTAAAGAGTTAGGACTTCAAAATTAAGGTTTATGGGAGCCTAGGGAAGCTTTTTGACCTACTTCTCTTATGATTTTTTATTTGATACGAAAATAGGGTATGAGGACCCCTATTTATAGATTTTTTTAAGTGTTTGTTTAGATAGAATTAGTGTTTAATTATATTACTCTTAGTTAGAGTTATATTTTAATTAGAATTATTTTAGATAGAGTTATATTTTAGTTAGAATTGTTTTAGGTAGAGTTATATTTTAGTTAGAATTCTATTAAATAGAGTTATTATTTAATTAGGATTATTAAACAGAATTATTATTTAATTAGAACTCTATTAGGGTTTTGACTTTTGGTCTTATTTGATTGACTTTAAGATTTTGACTTTAGTCTTACTTGATTGACTTTAATATCTTGACTTTAGTCTTACTTGTTTGACTTTAATTTTTTGAAGAACCCCCTCTATTATATCTTTAATTCTTTGGACCTCCAAATGGAGGGGTCCTAGAATAAATATCTTGGTAACCATCAACAATTTTGCCTAGGAGTCTGATTGATCGATTTTTTTGGTTCAAATTTTTAAATTAATTTTATTAATGTTTCACTTTAATTATCTAAGGTTTTATTTATTAATTTCAAAATTTTTAATTATAAGAATTGTAAAATTATCATTTTGCCCTCGGAGAGGATTTTTTGTGTTTCAAGTCGATTTTTGATGTTCTAAGATGTTTTAGAATCAATTTTTCGTAAGGACTTCAATAGAAATATTGGTTTGTATCATTTATGAAATTTTTGTGTGGAATGGTCGTGAACTTTATGAGGGGAATTTTCATAATTTTGTCGAATTCTATGAAAATTGGCGAAATGATTTGTTTGGTTTCAATTTGTTATTTTATGTGTTTGAATGGGTTTTTCTAAGTGTAATGTAGGCTCTAGGGATGTTTTAAGATTAGGGGTATTTTGGTAATTTGATCATTTTTTTTAGTGATTTTTATCGTGAAGCTTCTTTTTGTCTGCAAGGTAATGATTTCTATGTTTTCGGGATTATATTTTCCTAGCGCAGCGTAGTTTCTACAGTTTTGTTAGTTTGAGATACCTCATCCGAATTTCTGAAACATATCTGGTAACAAACAGAGCATTGGAATAAACATCCATCATTGGGAACCGTTGCGATCGGGTTGACGAGTTGATTAATCAAGCGGATGCAAAAAATGGGGTGTCTACAGGGTGAAGAACTCGGTCGAATAAATCTCAAGCTCATATGTTCATCAATCTGCGTTTTCAACTCTCGGGTTTTGAAAGCCTCCTCGATCCGCGGGGTGCACGGATCCGCTTTTGATCCTTAAGGTTTGGGAGTCACCACCTAGTTATTACGGTCTAGGAACCGATCAATGACTCTAAATGAATAAAGAACTAATCTAGAACAGAAAAAAACTGAATTCGGGGATCATGTTACGGGGTTGGAAGGTGTTAGGCACCAACCCCGCCCGGCCAAAGCCGGTCTCTACTAACTTCCCAAATAAATTACATTGCTAAAAAAAACCTAGATAATAAAAAAAAGAGTAAGAAATTATACCTTGCTTCGGCAGATCCGACAAAAATTACTCCTTGTACCGTACTCCTTGCTTCGTTCTGTCTCCGGATTTGATTTCTGATCTCCGAGGTAAGGTATATCCTTTTTTTTAATCTGGACTCTTCGAGTTTGTTATGGATTTTGGGATGTTTTGGAGGACTTTTAGGTATTTTTTTAGGCTAAAATCGAAGAAGGGATGTTAGGTAAGGAGTTGGAGCTCCAAAACTAGGGTTTATGGGAGGTTAGGGGACTTCTAGACCTACTTCTCTTAGGGTTTATGATTTGATACGAAAATAGGGTGTGAGGACCCCTATTTATAGATTTTTTTAAGGGTTGATTTAGATAGAGTTAGTGTTTAATTAGAGTTCTTTTAGTTAGAATTGTATTTTAGTTAGAATTGTTTTTGGTAGAGTTGTATTTTAATTAGAATTATTTTAGGTAGAATTATATTTTAGTTAGAATTCTTTTAGGTAGAGTTATTATTTAATTAGAACTTTATTAGGATTTTGACTTTTGGTCTTATTTGATTGACTTTTAATATTTTGACTTTAGTCTTAATTGATTGACTTTAAATATCTTGACTTTAAGTCTTGCTTAATTGACTTTAATTTTGACTTTAGTCTTGTTTGATTGTCTTTAATACCTTGACTTTAGTCTTGCTTGGTTGACTTTAATTTTTTAGAGAACCCCCCTCTATTATATCTTTAATTCTTTGGACTCACAAATGGATGGGTCCTTAAAGAAATATATTGCGAACCCTCAACAATTTTGCCTGAGAGCCCGATTAATCGATTTTTTAGTTCAAAATTTTAAATTAATTTCATTAATATTTCACTTTAATTATTTAATGTTTTATTTATTAATTTTGAAATTTTTAATTATGAAAATTGTGAAATTACCGTTTTGCCCTCGGAGAAGACTTTTCACGTTTTAAGTCGGTTTTTAATGTTCTAGGATGTTTTAGAATCGATTTTTCATAAGGAATTCAATGGAAATATTAGTTTGTGTCATTTATGAATTTTTTTGTGTGAAATGGTCATGAACTTTATGAGGGGTATTTTCGTAATTTTGTTAAATTCTGTGAAAATTGGCGAAATGATTTATTTGATTTCGATTTGTTGTTTTATGTGTTCGAAAGGATTTTCCTAAGTGTAATGTAAGCTCTAAGGTTGTTTTGATGTTAGGTGTATTTTGGTAATTTGATCATTTTTTAGTGATTTTTATCGTGAAGCTTCTTTTTTTCTGAAAAATGATGATTTCTATGTTTCTGGGGTCATATTTTCCTAATGTAGCGTGGTTTCTACAATTTTATCAGTTCGAGATACCTCATCCGGATTTCTGAAACACATCTAGTAATAAAATAAAGCAATGGAATAAACATCCATCATTGAGAATCATTGCGATCGGGTTGACGAGTTGATTAATCAGGCGAGTGCAAAAATAGGTGTCTACATGTCGTGCCCCGCCAAACGCTAACACAAATCCCAAGGCCAAATCCCAAGGTACTAGGTGGCACCCCGAAATTTCGGCATGGTCTCCTCTGTTTATGTTAGCGTTTCACGGAACTCAAACCTGATAAACCAATTTATAACAAAACCTGTATATAAAAATGTAGATACAGGAAAATAACAGCGGAAGACTAATTACATCTAACATGTAAGTAGATCAGAGTGCGGAAGATTTATCAATATACAGGCTTACCAAAACACTCTCACTCTAACATAGGCCTAAGCTCTCAATCCAAAAATTACATACATCCTGGGTGAAACTGACAACACTAAGGGATGTGGCCCTAGTGCTCACCAGGCAATAAAATCTGATCGTCGATCTGATCGACCAGATACTCCTCAATTACTGCCTCTACGCCTGCCTCGACAGCTGCAAGTGCTGAAACTAAAAAAAATAGGAAGGAAAGGGTGAGTAACAATAGTTACCCAGTAAGTCCACAGCCAATTCCTACTAATAACCCTTCCTAAGCATGATCGAATAAAGCATACTGAACATTTTAATACATGCAAGGTTTTACAAGATAAAATACGATCAACTGGTACATATAGCCAGGGATGAGCAACTAAACAGTTCTAAAAAAGTTCACATAACATCAATCATCCATACTCATTATACATTTTCCATTTTATGCAAATACCGTTGGCAACATTAAAATAATAGACATGCTTCTCAGTTTGTAATTCGAAATATAACGACAGGTACATAATACAAATGGTGGAGTATTGGAATTAAAGAGTTGGGATTCACGACTGGATCGCTCCCAGTCAGGACATGATATTCCTCAATAACATCGTAGTTCCTGATTTGTGGCTGGTCGTGTCTACCACGCTTGCGGAACCATTTATCCGGCTCAGGCTGGCCATTTGACGTGACCGTAAGCAATGGGTCTCTTTTTGATGTGTCAGAACATTCGACTACTACTAGATTGTTAGTGATCACTGACTAATCATCTTCGTCTATGCCTATCAGGCGTGCATGTAATTCCCAAATGACACTCCACTCGTATACGACCACCTTTACAATACACGTTCACTGGTAAAGATAAGAAAGGAATGGACCCGGATTCCAGTTGTGACTCCACTCTCATACGCGTCCCATACCACGTATGAGTTTGGTGGTCCCTACCGTACATCCCAGGATAGTGTACCCCTCCGGATGATGTGACACAATATCCCTTCAGGCATTCACAAACCCTTTAACAGCTCACAAAATAGCTACGTACATATATGATTTTTCATTTAAAACAAAAGAGAAATTAACAGAACAGGGTTGAGAACGGATATCCAGTTCCTACCATGCAACCGTGGCCAATCGGCCTAAAATAAATAACAGTACTCAGCGCAAACGCTAACATAATCGGAAATAAACATGCAACCCTTTCATTAATAACCTGGATATCCTTTCACCAACCTACACACAACATACAATGTAAAATGCAGACATCACCCCTCGGGTGTGATTCTGACATTTTATCGTTCATTCCCTTTTCCCATTCTCTCAACATTCTCATTTTTCATCCTTTCAAATCAACCATTCATTTTCAATCTTTCAAAGTCATTGTTTTGGTCTTTCCATTGAAAACCACCGAAGTTTATTAAAAAACAAGGTCCCAGAGATGCTCGGGACCAAAGCTGTTAAAAATAGAGAAAGCTGGTGAAAATTTGGCTAAGTGTCGAAAACTCAATTTTTCAAAGTTCTCGAAATTGAAAACGGGTTTTTCGAAATGATAGTCTTGATCATGAGATTCAACACCATATAGTTTTTGTAATCTAATTCAAAGGAACGCGAAAGTTATTTCATTTTGAAAACTTGCCGAAAACGTCGAAAATTACGTTTTGTTCTTTAAACCAAAATTTGGATTTTGATCCTTTGAGATTTGGATCTTAAAACCATTCTCATTGTTCCGAAATGGGGGGTAAAACCTTAATTTCATTAAAGAACTTAAAGTAAATGGAAAGTAAAAATTAAAAGAGGACAGAATGCCTTCGGTAGGTGCCGGTGGAACCGACCCTTCCCACGTACAGCCTGAACCTCACTCGCGATTTTTGGGTTTTTCGATCCCTTTTTCGATTTCTTCTTCCATTCTTCGAACCATTCGACCCACCCACGATTTTGTTATCGAAATTCGATAAAGCATAAACAAAACACCTACTTCTACCATGAATTTGAAATCAAACACCAATTTCTACGATTTAAATGCAAACAATAAGTTTTGTTTCAAAACCCTAAATGCACATTTCAGAAATCTAAAGCTACCAATAAGAATTGGAAGTCCCTTACTTGGTTGTGGACGCCAAGGATACAAGCTAGCACTACAAATCAAGGTTGGATGACTCGAGAGTCGAGGTTGGGCTGACTTGGATGCGAAATGAGCGAGGGTTTGCAAGGTATCCGACAATGACGTTCTCCTTCGCTTCTACAATAAAGTATATACCTAGCTCCTAACTCGATGAAGCCCTCGGATGAAATGTGTTGGGGTTTACTCGAGCTACCCGGATGGTTTTGATGGAGGATGGAGAAAACGAACAAGAATGAACAACCAAAGGTGGTGAAGTTGTAGCCCTCGTCGTGGTCGACAACTTTGCCTTCTTCGTCGAGGTTCAACTTGGCTTCGTTCTCTCACAAACTTGACGGAAATGGGTCAAAACCCTAGGGTGGAGAAGTGGCTGTCGTTTGGGGTTTTCTTAGAGAATGAGAGAAAAATGAAATAAAAGAAAATCAGATTTTTCTTTTATAACACAGCTAAGGGCATACTTGTAATTTTCCCTCATTTCTAGTTTCGATCATAACTTAACTATTCGGACTCGAAAAACGACTAACGAATATACCATTTCGAATAATTTTTCGTTGCGGACCTAACGGTGTCATCAAATCTTTCTGATTCTCGCTCTAACGAAACTCCACTATTTTGGGTCCCACGTAACACGAAATTCGAGGATTTGTTAATTTTTTCCTCCGAACTCGAATTCGAACTTGCTTACAAGCTAATGTATATATTCCGATCCTTTTGAATCTAATGGTGAAGTCGGTTTTTCTCGAAATTAATCATAGTATTATTCTAGTATTTTACTCTAAGTCTTTCACTCGATATTTTCCTCCAAATCTCACCATTTAATTTCCTCGAGATATGAGTTGAAAATCCGGGGTGTTACACTACAGGTTTCTACCGGGGCCATTCAATATGGAGAAATAGAAATAGGCATTGTACCTAGCATCAAGTCAATCGAGAATTCTATCTCTCGACATGGCAGCAAACCCGGTAATTCTTCTAGAAAGACATCCCCAAACTCCCTAACTACCTCTACCATATCCGTCGACATTTTTATCTCCAGTGATCTCAAAGTTCCTAATTGGCTGTACAAAGGACCGTCTCTTCTATACCTAGATCTTTGAACCTTGACTTTCAGATATCCCAACCTTCTAAAGACTACTGATCTGGCAAAACAATCAACCTGGGCATGGTTCTGTACTAGCCAATCCACCCCCAAAATGGCATCAAAGTCGCAACAATCTAATGTCATGAGGTCGGTAATCATCTCTTAGTCCTCTATCCTAATTATACGGTTTCGACAAAGTTTCTGGACTATCTATCAATCTCCCAATGGGGTAGATAGTTTCATCACCCAGCCTGTGCTAGAAATTTCTAAATCTAGCAACCATGCAATCTCAGTGAAAATATAGGATCTAGAGGAACCGGTATCGAATAAAACTCGAATCTTTATATTAGAAATTAATATTGTACCTCTAACACCTCGTCCGAAATGGGTATCTCCTCTTGGGTCAGATGATAAACCCTGCCCTGGGGTCTGGGAGTCACCCCTATCTGTGGCTGTGATAGAGAGCAGTCTCTCCTGATATGTCCCGTTTAGCCACAAGAGAAACATGCCAATGGTCTTGTCTATATAGGTTTCTACGAGGCGGTTGGTCGAGAAGCTGGAGTCGCTGGTCTGAAAATCTGTCTGGTTGGTCTCCTTAGTCCTACTAACCTCACTAGAACCCCAACTGATCCATAACTTGGTGGAGTAGGAGCTCAGTACTATGGATATGTTGGTCCAGAGGCACTCGATCTCGAATACATCGGCTTCTTGGCCGGATCAGATCTAGGTGGAAAAGGAGCCTGGGGTCGGTCTCCCCCTCGAATTCTGCAACTTCTTATCTTCTCACTCAACCCTCTGAGCTCGACTCACCGTGTCTCTGTTGCTGGTGGTCTCAATCACTGACATCCTAGCCCTCAAGTAGGGTTACAGTCCTCTAAAAAATCTATGGGTTTTCTGTAGATCAATCGGAATGAGCTCGGGTGCATACCGTGACAATCTGGTGAATCTCAGCTCGTAATTTATAACAGATAGATTGCCTTGCACCAATCCCAAATATTCCTGATGTTTGATATCTCAAGTCGTCTTGTATATGAATCTGTTTAAGAACATCATCTCAAAGTCGACCCACTCGAAAGGTCCATCCACCAAAATATTTCTCTCGAATCGCCACCAATGGCTAGCATCCTCGTCAAACTGAAATGTAACCACCGTTACCTACTGATCTCTCGGGCACTGCATGACACTCAAAATATCCCAGGTTTTTAAAACTCATTCCTCGACCTCAGTCGGGTCAGAAGAACCTCCAAATCATGGTGAACGTAGTCGTTAGAAGTTCTATAGCCACATCCCCGGATCTGTCTGTATTTGGGCAGAGGAATCCTTGTGGTCCTCGATGGTACACCCTGTGGCTGTGGTCTCTGTGATGGATCTTGGGGTAGAATGTGATCGTCCCCTGTGAAGAAGCCTGGCGCTCCTTCAACTCTGCCACCTCTTTAGCTAGTCTAGCCTGTGACTCAAACATCTCTTCTCTAAACTTGTTCTGGGACTCAACTATCTATCCCATAAACGACATTATCTACCCTATCGGATCGGGGGTCTGATCTGGCGCCTGTTCCGCCTCTACGACATTCCGACCTCTACCTCATCCATTCCCCTCCTTTGTGTTTATCAGTAACAAAGCACTTATCAAAATAAGGCCAATATCGTTCTTACGTAACTATAAATTACTACTGTAGTTTGGAATTTAGTAGTGAACTTAATTTCCATTACTAACAGAATAAACCTAGAATCCTATCCTAGGCTTACTGGGATCTATAAACTTCTAGACATGGAAAAACTCGTAATTCTAATACGGAACTATTAATGAGCTCGGATACCGAATTCCTAGTGGCACTCTATGATTATCGATGTAATATCTGTGGCATCAGCCAATTCTCCAAAACATAACATATCTATATCCCATACGGATTTAATGTTATGCTTTGATACTATCTATATCGCCCCGCCAAACGCTAACACAAAGTCCTATGTCAGATCTCGAGGTACTAGTGGCGCCTCGAAATTTTAGCATAGTCTCCTCTATTTATGTTAGCATTCTAAAGCGTTCAACCTGTTTCACCTGATAAATAAAATCGACAATATCCTGTATATGCATACAAGAACAGAATAATAACGAAAAATCTATATACATCTAGCCGTCTAAGATAGATCAAAATGCGAAATTATAAACAATATACAAGATTACTCTGAAAATTCTCACTCTAATAAAAGTCCTAATACTCAATATAAAATTTATAATACTCTTAGTCTAACTGACACCACTAGGAGTAATAATTCCAGTACTCACCAGGTAATTGATTCTGGTCGTCTATCGACCCACCAGATAGTCCCCACTTGCTGGTTTTACGCCCGTCTTGCCAACTGCAGGCTCTGAAACTAAAAAAAAATAGGAAAGAAAGGGTGAGTAACAATGGTTATCAAATAAGGAAACAAACAATTTATGCCAATAACCCCTTCTAACATGAACGAATAAGCATACTGAATCATTTTAACAATACAAAGTTTTACAAAAGAAACTACGATAAACTGGTACATATAGCCAGGGATGAGCAACTAAACATTTTAAAACTGGTATTACATCAATCAACAGTACTATATCATTTTCTTTTTATTATAAAATACAATTTAACATATCAAATATGCAAGTTCTAGCGTGAGTTTGAAACAATGAAAAGAATTCTATATTTTGGAAATATATAATAAATTTTTGATAAAATCCTAAATGCAATTTTCATAAATCTACAGTTACCAATAGAGATTGAAGTGTGTGCATGAAAATCGAGACTATCGGTACGAAAATCGAGATGATCGGTACGAAAATCGAGACGATCGGTAAAAAAATTGAGGTGGATCGAACTTTGAGATGGTTGATTTTTGAATTTGACTCGATAGTTTGAAAGATCTCGACGCCGTCATCTTTTCTCCTTTCTACGACGGATAACGATTTGACCCCGAAGCAGGCGAAATCCGAGGTCGAAGTTACGAAACCCCGTATATATATACGGCTGATTTTTGATAATACGAGGTAAAAGAGAAGATGAAACGAAAATAAGTTGGGTGGGTTTTGTAAATGTCGAGACTGTGGACCTTTATCCATTCTACGGCGGAAGTCAACAACGGTCCGTTCGCGACGGATCTGAGTTTGAAAATTTGAAAAAAAAAATCCGTTGGCTTGTTTTAGTTATTTAAAACGAAGATGAATGGTAAAAAATTTTAAAAAATTTATTTATATAAAATTTTGGGATAATTTCGGTATTTTGCCTATTATTTTGTTCGATGATAACTTGATCGTCCGGGCTCCAAAAGTAACGAGTGAATACTCTATTTTATATAATTTTTCATTCCGGATCTAATGGAATGGTCAATTTTTATAAATTTTATCTCTAACAAAAATTTACATTTTTAGCTCGATGGGACCTTAAAATTGACGTCATTTTCATTTTTGACGATAATTCGACTTTTTGGGCTCTGAATTTGACAAGTAAATAGTCCATTTTTTATAATTTTTCGTTACGAACCCAATGATATGATTGAATCTTAACAATTCTTACTCTAGCAAAAATTCATTATTTTAGCTTGGTCTGACTCGGTAATCGATGATTTTACAATTTTTCTATTTGGACTCGCATTTGAGCGTGATTACAGGCTAAAGTATGTTTTTCGATCATTTTGAATCCAATGGTGAGGTCAGATTCCATTAAAAATAATCAGATACATTCTAAATTTTTATCCTAATTCTCACTTTCAGAATTTTCTCAAATTTTCACTATTATTTCCTCGAGATACGAATTGAAACTTGGGGTTTTACAAAAACCACAACAATATATCTAAAAATTATCTTATTTCTAAAGTGCTAAAAATGTTAATTTTTTATTAAGTCAACTCATTTTCCCTCTTATTTTCTATACTTGATATAATAATTATGTAACTAGTACTTGTTTAAAATAAAATTTGATACAAATTTAGCACACAACCTCATAAGAGTAACAGGCCCTTTGTAAATGGGGAAAATCTGGCAAACATAGGGGGAGAGAGAGAGAGAGAGAGATTTGTTATAGATGATTTGTAAATGGGGAAAATTTATCAAGCGCAGTAGTAGCTATAAAAACATATTCAAAAAAGACGAATGGACTTCACAAATCTTTTGTGAGAATTGTTCGATTGGTCTTCTTAGATTTTGGAGTTTATTCAACTTTAAATGCCTTTTAGTTTTGATTCTTAGCGTTTTTCTTTTCCTTTATGTGATCTTCTAGCTTCCTCCTTTATATCGAATTAAATATGGGTTCGATGCTAATGTTGAAGATAAACTCAATGATACAACTTTTTATCCTCTTTTTTTTCTTAATTTATTTATGATTTTTTTTTCTTTATTTTGTAACTAGGGTTTTAGTTCTGATTGGGGAGATGGGTACTCATTTTTTTCATCCTTTTTCTAGGTTTTGGAGATGGGTTTTTAGTTATTTGTTTCTTGATGATGAAAAAAATGTGATTTTTGGTGATCCATCAATGGACAGGATGTTAGTGATTTTAGGGTTATTATTAAGATAAGAATTTTCTTTGCTATTATATATTTTTTTTATCAATAGAATCAAGGTTTGTTCTTCTTAGCTTTTCTGACTCAATTTATGGTCAGATATCACAGAGGTTTAGCACACAGTCTTATAAGAGTAGTAGATGCACATACTTAGACAATAGAATTGTAGATGAAGGAGAAGTAGAAGAGAAAGGTGAGGTAGAAAACTTAAAAGTAAGTGGTTTAGGGTTTGTATAAAAAAAAGGATAAGTGGTAGAAATTAGGATTTTGATGAGGGTATTTTAGGAATAATTTTTTTTTTCAGATTTCAGAAGTTACATGTAACGACTTTCTATCGCTGATTTTATTTGTCTGAAATCTTCTTCTTGTTCTGAAGTCTGAACCTAAACAAACATGTTTCAAACCTCTGAAGTCTGAATTATAATGGTGGACCACCTCCATTCAGACTTCAGAAATGTTACCAAACACACACTTAACAGTAAACTTTGTTATCGGCCAAATATTTTCACATCTGTCTCTATATAACAAATATAGAAATATCCTCTAAGCTTTCAACTTCAAATCCCAAATAAAGAAGGGAAAAAAAAAAGATCGATTATTTTTTACATGGATATCATAATCACATATCAAATATTAGATAAATCTTCGTAAACAAGTAATTATTCTGCACTTTCTCCTCCTAAATTTGATAGTTTTGCAGCTTGATTTTGTGACTTACCTACCAAAATCGATGTTTTTTTGTCATTTTTGATGGTTTGAGAGATCGATTAAGGTGTTTATTTGAAATTGATCCAATGTTGTTTGAATGAGTTTCAAAGTGATTTTACCCCTTTTTGTAATAGTAATTGTGAGGAGATGGTGGTAGAGGTAAGAATTATGGTTTTGACATTCATTGATGCTAGATAATAAGAAGATTCAAAAAAATGGTGTCTCAACTTCTTCTAATGCCTCGGCTGATAATGTAGAAGATAATTCGATCTCGCTTGCTCTCTCTCTATTTTGGGGGATGAAGACGATGAAGAAGACGCAAATTAGGATTAGAGAAGAGAGTGAAGAAGGGTTTTTTTTTTTTGGGTTGGATTATAAGAATTTGGGGTTGGTGAGACTGCAGGGAGATAATTGCAAATATCGAAACTTTTAAGTGAAACAAATACTCATGTGGTTTTTAACAGATCTACGTTGTTGAATGTCACCTATCGAACAATCAAGATTATTTGTCTGGATCTTTGTCTAGGATTTTTCATGCGAACCATACTCATATCTTTACTTATGTCACTTGATCGCTCCACACACACACACAATATATATATATATATATATATATATATATATATATATATATATATATATATATATATATTTGTGTGTGTGTGTGTGTGGAGCGATACATATATATATATATATATATAGGGGGCGTTCAAGGGCCAACTTTTTGGCAAACTTTTTGGCAAAACATTTTTCAAAACATGAGTTAGAGGTTTTGGAATGGGCTGATTTTTGGTGAGGATGATCTCTACGGTGAGGAGATCATCATCACCAAAAATCAGCCTATTCCAAAACTTCTAACCCCATCAAAAACAGTTTACAAAAAATGGACGGTCCACGATTTTTCAGCTTGTAAACATGGGTCAGAAGTTTTGGAATGGTCTGATTTTTGGTGAGGATAATCTACTCACCATAGAGATCATCCTCACCAAAAATCAGCTCATTCCAAAACCTCTAACTCATGTTTTGAAAAATGTTTTGCCAAAAAGTTTGCTAAAAAGTTTGCCATTGATCGCTACCCATATATATATATATAGAGTAGCGTTCAATGGCCAACAGTTTGGCAAACATTTTGGCAAACGCATTTTTCAAAACATGGGTTAGAGGTCTTGGAATGGGCTGATTTTTGGTGAGGATGATCTCTACGGTGAGGAGATCATCATCACCAAAAATCAGCCCATTCCAAAACTTCTAACCTCATCAAAAATGGTTTACAAAAAATGGACGGTTCACGATTTTTCAACTTGTAAAATGGGGCTAGAAGTTTTGGAATGAGCTGATTTTTGGTGAGGATGATCTCCTCACCGTAGAGATCATCCTCACCAAAAATCAGTCCATTCCAAGACCTCTAACCCATGTTTTGAAAAAGTGTTTGCCAAAATGTTTGCCAAACTGTTGACCACGGATAGGGACCCATATATATATATATATATAGGGTCCCTTTCAGCAACAAACATTTTGGCAAACATTTTGGCAAAACATTTTTCAAAACATAGGTTAGAGGTTTTGGAATGGGCTGATTTTTGGTGAGGATGATCTCTATGGTGAGGAGATCATCCTCATCAAAAATCAGCCCATTCCAAAACTTCTAGCCCCATGTTTACAAGTTGGGAAATCGTGGACCGTCCATTTTTGTAAGCCATTTTTGATGGGTAAGAGGTTTTGGAATGGGCTGATTTTTGGTGATGATGATCTCCTCACCGTAGAGATCATCCTCACCAAAAATCAGCCCATTCCAAAACCTCTAACCCATATTTTGAAAAATGTTTTGCCAAAATGTTTGTTGCTGAACATTTCCTATATATATATATATATATATCCCGTTCAGCACCCTAAGTTTTACAACACACTTTAACAAACGTGTTTTGTCTTACATGGGTTAGAAGTTTTGGAATGGGCTGATTTTTGGTGAGGATGATCTCTATGGTGAGGAGATCATCCTCACCAAAAATCAGCTCATTCCAAAACTTCTAACCCCATCAAAAATGGTTTACAAAAAAAGGACGGTCCACGATTTTTCAACGTGTAAACATGGGGCTAAACATTTCGGAATGGGCTGATTTTTGGGGAAGATGATCTTCTAATCATAGAGATCATCCTCACCAAAAATCAGTCCATTCCAAAACTTCTAACCCATGTAGGACAAAAAACGTTTGTTAAAGTGTGTGGTAAAACTTAGGGTGCTGAACATTTCGATATATATATATATATATAGGGAGGCGTTCGGATGCATTAGTTTTAACAGTAGTTTTAACAAAAGTAACCCGGCCGTTGGATATTGTTGAATCGGACGGCCGAGATTGTCGGTTTCGTTTAACTTATAAGTTATGGGCTTTTTACAGCGCCCACCCTCATGTTTGGCGTTATTAGTGCCACCTCCCCGACTGATTTACAACGACAGAGAGAAATACAGTGTGTGTGTGAGAGAGAGAGGATAAAATCATGAATGAAGAAATACAGATGATGAAATAAAATTACTAAAACATGAATTCATCGAAAAAAATTGATGAATTGTTGGGCGATATTCAGGCGATATTCACACTTGGGCTGTTATTATTGTATAAATTGTTGCCTTCAAAGAGTGATGGATTTCAACCATCTTTGTTGGAAGGCATACAAACTGTTGATAGTGTGGATGGTCCTACTGATTACGAGGGTTTTCTCACAGCCCAAGTTTGATTGGGATACGTATCATATTTGATCAGAGATTTTGTAACTCTTGTGTAGCCCCTTTTATCAACAGGGTTTGTCTTTTTTTTTTGTAACTCTTGTGTAGCCCCTTTATCAACAGAGATTTGTAACTCGAGAGATCGTTCGTACTCGTGAGACGAAATTACAGCGAGAGCAAGAGAGAGTGTAGGAGGTGTTCATGTTCGTGCTTCGTCGATGGAGTTGCAGCGAGAGAGAGGAGGGGGTTTCAACGAGAGAGAGTGAGAGTGAGGAGGTTCGAGGGTTTCAGCGTCGCTCGCGAGACGAGAGAGAGAGAGAGAGAGAGAGAGGGAGAGAGAGAGAGAGAGGAGGGTTTCAGCGAACAGACGAGAGTTTAGAGAGAACAGTCGAGAGAGACAGAGTTCTCTTTGCTGTTTTTCACGCAGGGAGGTGACACTAATAACTGAAAAGACGAGGGATGGCGCTGTAAAAACTATAAACTTATAATTTAAACGCAATAAACAATCTCAACCGTCCGATTTAGTAATATCCAACGGCCGGGGGTTACTTTTGTTAAATTGACTGATGAAACTGATGCCTCCGAACGCCTCCCATATATATATATAGGGTCCCTTTCAGCAACAAACATTTTGACAAACATTTTGGCAAAACATTTTTCAAAACATGGGTTAGAGGTTTTGGAATGGGCTGATTTTTGGTGAGGATGATCTCTACGGTGAGGAGATCATCCTCATCAAAAATCAGCCCATTCCAAAACTTCTAGCCCCATGTTAACAGGTTGAAAAATTGTGAACCGTCCATTTTTTGTAAACCATTTTTGATGGGTTAGAAGTTTTGGAATGGGCTGATTTTAGGTGATGATGATCTATTCCCTGTAGAGATCATCCTCACCAAAAATCAGCCCATTCCAAAACCTTGTAACCCATATTTTCAAAAATGTTTTGCCAAAATGTTTGTCAAAATGTTCAACATGTTTGTTGCTGAACATTCCCATATATATATATATATATATAGGGTCCCGTTCGCCACCCTTAGTTTTACCACACACTTTAACAAACGCGTTTTGTCTTACATGGGTTAGAAGTTTCGGAATGAGCTGATTTTTGGTGAGGATGATCTCTATGGTGAGGAGATCATCCTCACCAAAAATCAGCTCATTCCAAAACTTCTAACCCCATCAAAATTGATTTACAAAAAATGGACGGTCCACGATTTTTCAACGTGTAAACATGGGGCTAAACATTTCGGAATGGGCTGATTTTTGGGGAGGATGATCTTCTAATCATAGAGATCATCCTCACCAAAAATCAGCTCATTCCAAAACTTCTAACCCATGTAGGACAAAAAACGTTTGTTAAAGTGTGTGGTAAAACTTAGGGTGCTGAACATTTCCCATATATATATATATATATATAGGGTCCCGTTCGCCACCCTTAGTTTTACCACACACTTTAACAAATGCGTTTTGTCCTACATGGGTTAGAAGTTTCGAAATGAGCTGATTTTTGGTGAGGATGATCTCTATGGTGAGGAGATCATCCTCACCAAAAATCAGCTCATTCCAAAACTTCTAACCCCATCAAAATTGATTTACAAAAAATGGACGGTCCATGATTTTTCAACGTGTAAACATGGGGCTAAACATTTCGGAATGGGCTGATTTTTGGGGAGGATGATCTTCTAATCATAGAGATCATCCTCACCAAAAATCAGCTCATTCCAAAACTTCTAACCCATGTAGGACAAAAACGTTTGTTAAAGTGTGTGGTAAAACTTAGGGTGCTGAACATTTCCCATATATATATATATATATATATATATATATCTATATATATAGGGGGGCGTTCGCTGGCAAATTTTTTGGCGAACGGATTGGCAAACATCTTCAGGCTGTTGGATAAGACGCCAACGGACGTCGTAGATTGAAGGAGAGCCGAATGTGCGCTTAAGTTATAAAGTAATGCATATGTTACAGCGTCATCCTTAAATAAATTGATATTTATTATTACCTCCCTAACTAATTAAAATCCCAAAAGAACATAACAGAGACGTGTTTCTCTGTCTTCTTCACCTTCGAACAAATCGACCCTCTCTTTCTCTCTCGTCTTCTTCTCTCATTCGCTCTCGCTCGTCTGCAACTACCTCTTGACCCTCTCTCTCACTCTCTCTCGCTCGCGACTGCAACTCTCGTTCGCGTGTGCTGCAACGCCCTCTCGACGAAGACAGGTACACTTGATTTGAAGTGAAAAAATCTGTAATTATTTAATGGGATTTTTTGAAATTGCAAATTACTTCAAATGGGGTTCTTGATGTGGTGGCAACTTCAAATGTGGTTTTTTCCCATTACAAATCATTTAATGGGGTAACTTCAAATGGGTTTTTTGAAGTTACAAGTTACAAAAATCTATAATTATTTTTGAAGTTATAGATTACAAGCACGCTTTGATTTGTATGGAATGGGGTTTTTTTGTTTTTTTGTTTTTTGTTCTCCGATTTGATGAAGACCTAAATAATTTTTTTAGAAAAAGCCCTAAATAATTTCCGAATTTTCTTCATCAAATCAATTATTTAGGGTTTAAACCATTTTTGCTCATTGGGTCAATGTGCAGAAGAGCATTGTGACTCAACTAACACCTGGGGTTTCCTAAAGAAAGAATGCATCTCAACTAGAAATCACCTGGTTCTTTTGTGTGTAGGTTTGAAGGAAGGGTGGGCTAAATGTTAACGGAATCAGTAGTCCTGTAAACCAACACATTGGGTTGAGGTGGGTTCTTTTGTGAATCTTGGATTTAGTTTTTGTTGTCCATTTTTTTTTTTTTTGTATGCCATGATACTAAGCTGCGGTAAACAATGTCTGTAATAATGTTATCAATGGGAAGCCACTAGATTAAAATATTAAATTTTGGATTTCAAATATGTAATCCAAAATATGCTTGTTGGGTATTAGGACCTGCTACATGAGCTTATAACATGACCTTGTTTCATGCATTTTAATTTTTAAGGTAGTCTAGTTTGTCACTCAAGACTTGATAATGTCTTAAAAGAGTTTTATTAGTAAAAAGTGATCCATTGCTCTTTGGTTTTCATGGGATTTGAAATGTTCCTTGAGAGGATTTGTGCGTGTACATAATCTTGGCAGTCTAAACACAAACGAACCTGGAATTTTTTGAATTTCAACAAGTCAGTAGGCATATAAATTATCATCAGCACTTATCTCCGAAGAAAAATATCCCTTTATTGTTGTTGGTGTAGGGCAGATCACTTTGATAAGGCTTTTGTAAGGATTCTGATGTTTCCAAGTTCCTTTCATGTCTTTCTCTATATCTTAATAAAATGTCAACTTGGTGTAATGTTTACATGGATATTTCTTTCATATTAGGTCCACTACTATGTCCAGGCACACATCCAAATCAATGAATATAGAGATCGTGTTGTTTTGGTGAGTAGAATGACTGCAAAGTGCACACTCAGGAAATTCTTTGGATTGGGTCCATGCAGAGAGCTGCGGTACCTAGCATATCCTGTAAAGCATGGGTGGAGATATTCTGGCATTGGTGAATTCCAGGTTACCTTCTAAGTTAGTTTCTAGTGTGTGTCTCTCCTATTTATCTGTGTTCTTTTTCTTGGGTTGTGTTATGTGTCTTATTTCTTGTGAGCATATTTTGTTGGGATTGGGGTGCAGCGTAGGGAGGTTGGGGGCCAACCAAAGCTGATCATCACCAACCCCAAGCACAAAATATATATGAAACCTCAGAGAAAGATTTTTTAACTTCTTTGTTTTCCAATCTTTTGTATAGGATATATATTGTGTTTAGTAATGCTGTCACTGTTTCACGTATGATTGATTGATTATGTTTTGAGATCTAGTTAATTTTTTTCCACAGTACACATGTCAATGTGAATTCTTTGTCTTTTTTTTTATTTATTTTTTGCTACCAGTGGTAGATTATGTTCTTGGAACTAAATTATTATCTGATTGTTTGCAGGAGAAATGGCCCAAGAATCTTTATATTGCGTCTGTGTACTATGGTTGAACAGTTTCTTAAGCCATCCAATTTTCTGTGGGATACTTCTTGGTGCCATTTTGAAGATATTGTTTAAAGCCAAGCTACTCATTAAGGGAATTGAGTGGGAGAAATTTTGACGTGTGCAACCTTTTACTTAATTGTTTCCTGAACAGATATCGACATTTCTAACATGTTCAGCATTGTCTTTGTCAAACGTGTGGAAATGTTCTTGCTAGTCTATTTAGTCTAAAGGGATGGTTGTCCTTATTGTTGTTAAGTTTGTATAGTTTTTCAATAATGATTACTTGATTCAAGGCATGTGCATATGCCATGTTTGAGTTGTCTTAATGGTTGGTGGAATTCTGGGGAATTGTGCATGGTTTGGCATGGAAATGGATTCATTTTTGTTGGGACATGCTAGATCTTTTAATACATTCAACTGAAGCAAGGCTGACAAGATAAAAAAAAGGTGGTTTCGTATCATCAAACAATCAAGTAGTTAATGGCCTTATATAGATACTTCTTATTAATGCATTTATTAGATTTTTTGTTCTTGTTACCTACATGCTAACTTGGGTTCAGCAAACGATTGTCACATGGATCGATGCATTTGGACGCTAATCATGAGACTATCAGTCATTACTTTCTACATATGATGCAGCCTTTTATTTATGATTCTAGGGATTTAGTGCAAGTTGAAGGCTTAACCAAGCATGAGAAAGACTAATATAACTACTTTCAACTTCAATGCACATCATCATTAAAGCACCATCCCAAAAAATTTAAGTTAGACTGGAGAAATCATGTTCCTCCATTTAGAACCTTCATTTTGCAAATTCTTTCAAACTTAAAATAATGTTATTTCATTCATTTTTCTTCCTTTTCTATTGATGAAAGTTTGATTGGGTTCTCAATTGTTGATATGGGGATTTCAAAAGATTGGTGACACTTTTGTGTCCAAAACCTTGTGACACCAAGAATCCGGTGAGAATACTTTATTTCTTCTCTGCCCAATTATAGTAGAGAATGTGATCTCAATTCTCAATCAAACCCTTGGTTTCCTACAAGGAATTAAGTAGCCTTAAGTAAACCTTTACACAACCTCTTCTACATAATCATAGAGATTCATGATTTAATAAGCCAAGCCTTCTAAAGAGCAATGTTTCTTTCCTCACTAAAGTTGAATAAATATATGTGGCACTGCTGGAAACAATAAACAAGTGGCCCCAATTCAATTTGTTTTAACAAATTGCATAAAATGTGAATTTTCTAGATTCCCAATTTCTTAAATCTAAATAATATGATGGACTTCATCGGTCACAATTGCTTTGTCCCTCTCCATGTATGTTCCTTATAAGCAATATGTCAAGCTTGTGATAAAGCTAAGATGACCGATCACCAGTTAACAAGCTAAGGTTTCCAAAAAAGAATGTTGCTTTCAATGATAAACCAAACAGATACAAGTGATGTCACGGGATTGCAAAACAACTCACTATTATCAAGCTTCTGTTTTTCTTATTTATTCACCAATACCTACTAAGTTTTGTTGATATAATGAATTAAGTCATTTGCAATGTTGGATTTTATTAACCAATCTGATCCAGAGTGTATTTATTTTTCATAAAATAAATATTCAATTGTTCTATACAAATTTGAAAGAAGGATCAGGCACCACAGTACCAAATGTAAGAAATTTCTTAAGTATTTGGTTTACCATGATCAGTGGATATAAGCTTTATCCTGTACAAAAGACTGGAAAAACAAAGAAGTAATAAATCTTTCTCTGAGGCTTCAATCATATTCAAATTTCAAAGAGACCCTTCAAAAGAGACTTGAAGATGTGCAGATTTGGGTGGTGGAGGTTGGACTGATGCAGTATCAAGGCCTTGAAGTAATTTGATGACCTCAACAGTATCATCAAGATAGTACTTCGCCATACTCGGCTTCTGCCCTACTATGCACGCAAAAACTTAGACAGTGGCTGGAAATGATGGGATGGAAACGACATTGGCCAATGCTTTCAAACATGTCTTCATCGTCCCCTATGCACAATACGAAATCAGGTGGCTTTCCCCGATTCAACATGATTAATATGAGGTTTTTGACAGCTATACCTTTACTTATTCCCTGCAGGTTTCCCAAAAACAGATCACTCTTTATATATCTTTCATTATAATCACAAAATCAAAGTACAGGTTTAACACGGCAAGGGAAAGTGTGCCATTCAAACACCAAAAGTGTGCCATTCTGCAAATGTTTAAAAAATTGAGTCAATTAAGAGGTGAGTAAGCACTCATCGAAAGAAAAGTAGGAGTCTCTTGTTAGACAGATAGAAGTACCACTCACCAGTTTTAACAAAACAACACGTGTCAACCACATGCAGTTGTTATTTATGGGAGAGTTCATTACACCATCTTTAACAAAAGGAAGGAAACATTAAACATAAAACATTTTTTCCTTTCTTCAGTAAAATCACAGAAAGCTTCATCATAATTTAGACCACGCTTTAAAGTCTTGGTTGAAAAATGAGATTTCACTGTGGTGACAGACCTCCAATATCTCATTCGAACACACCCCAGGACATTCCGAAACTAAATTCTGATCTATGGCTCCAAAACTAGGGAGAAGAAAGAAGATGTACCTATACATCTATCAATTATATGCGCTGGACAAGGGGATAGACGTCTAAGAAATTTGGTAACTAAAGTTCTGGCCATGTTACAAGCTCATGTAGCAGATCCTAATACCCAACAAGCATATTTTGGATTACATATTTGAAATCCAAAATTTAATATTTTAATCTAGTGGCTTCCCATTGATAACATTATTACAGACATTGTTACCGCAGCTTAGTATCATGGCGTACAACAAAAACAAAATGGACAACAAAAAACTAAATCCAAGATTCACAAAAGAACCCACCTCAACCCAATGTGTTGGTTTACAGGACTACTGATTCCGTTAACATTTAGCCCACCCTTCCTTCAAACCTACACACAAAAAGAACCAGGTGATTTCTAGTTGAGATGCATTCTCTCTTTAGGAAAACCCAGGTGTTAGTTGAGTCACAATGCTCTTCTGCACATTGACCCAATGAGCAAAAATGGTTTAAACCCTAAATAATTGATTTGATGAAGAAAAATTCGGAACATTATTTAGGACTTTTTCTAAAAAAAATATTTAGGTCTTCATCAAATCGGAGAACAAAAAAACAAAAAAAAAAACCCCAATTCCATACAAATCAAAGCGTGCTTGTAATCTATAACTTCAAAAATAATTATAGATTTTTGTATCTTGTAACTTCAAAAAAACCCCATGAAGTTACCCCATTAAATGATTTGTAATGGGAAAAAACCCCATTTGAAGTTGCCACCACATCAAGAACCCCATTTGAAGTAATTTGCAATTTCAAAAAATCCCATTAAATAATTACAGATTTTTTCACTTCAAATCAAGTGTACCTGTCTTCGTCGAGAGGGCGTTGCAGCACACGCGAACGAGAGTTGCAGTCGCGACCGAGAGAGAGTGAGAGAGAGGGTCAAGAGGTAGTTGCAGACGAGCGAGAGCGAATGAGAGAAGAAGACGAGAGAGAGAGAGAGAGAGAGGGTCGATTTGTTCGAAGGTGAAGAAGACAGAGAAACACGTCTCTGTAATGTTCTTTTGGGATTTTAATTAGTTAGGGAGGTAATAATAAATATCAATTTATTTAAGGATGACGCTGTAACATATGCATTACTTTATAACTTAAGCGTACATTCGGCTCTCCTTCAATCTACGACGTCCGTTGGCGTCTTATCCAACAGCCTGAAGATGTTTGCCAATCCGTTCGCCAAAAAATTAGCCAGCGAACGCCCCCCATATATATATATATATATATAGGGAAATGTTCAGCACCCTAAGTTTTACCACACACTTTAACAAACGTTTTTTGTCCTACATGGGTTAGAAGTTTTGGAATGAGCTGATTTTTGGTGAGGATGATCTCTATGATTAGAAGATCATCCTCCCCAAAAATCAGCCCATTCCGAAATGTTTAGCCCCATGTTTACACGTTGAAAAATCGTGGACCGCCATTTTTTGTAAATCAATTTTGATGGGGTTAGAAGTTTTGGAATGAGCTGATTTTTGGTGAGGATGATCTCCTCACCCTAGAGATCATCCTCACCAAAAATCAGCTCATTCCGAAACTTCTAACCCATGTAAGACAAAACGCGTTTGTTAAGTGTGTGGTAAAACTAAGGGTGGCGAACTGGGACCCATATATATATATATATATGTGGTAAAACTTGGTGCTGAACATTTCCCTATATATATATATATATATATATATATATATATATAGGGTGGCGTTCAAGGGCCAACTTTTTAGCAAACTTTTTGGCAAAACATTTTTCAAAACATAGGTTAGAGGTTTTGGAATGGGCTGATTTTTTGTGAGGATGATCTCTACGGTGAGGAGATCATCCTCACCCAAAATCAGCCCATTCCAAAACTTCTAACCCATGTTTACAAGTTGAAAAATCGTGGACCGTCCATTTTTTATAAAACTTTTTTGATGGGGTTAGAAGTTTTGAAATGGGCTGATTTTTGGTGATGATGATCTCCTCACCGTAGAGATCATCCTCACCAAAAATCAGCCCATTCCAAAACCTCTAACCTATGTTTTGAAAAATGTTTTGCCAAAAAGTTTGCTAAAAAGTTGGCCCTTGAACGCCACCCATATATATATATATATGTATATGTATATATATTTGTGTGTGTGTGTGTGTGTGTGTGTGTGTGGAGCGATCAAGTGACATAAGTAAAAACATATGTAAAAACAATCATTTTTTAAAATATGAGTTAGAAGTTTCGGATTTAGCTAATTTTTTGTGATGATGATCTTTATGGTGAGAAGATCATCCTCACAAAAAAATCATCCCAATCTGAAACTTATAAATCCATCAAAAGTGGATTATAAATTACTGATAAAAAATTGACGGTCCACATTCTAAATCATTTTTGATGGGGTTAAAAGTTTTAAATTAGATTGATTTTCCTTGAGGATGATCTTCTCATTATAGAGATCATCCTCACAAAAAATCAGCTCCATCCGAAACTTCTAACCTATATTTTGAAATATAATTATTTTTACATATGTTTTTACTTATGTCCCTTGAACCCTTTAAACACAAAATCCAATGATTGAGATTATGAGTATCTTAATAACACAAATCTTAGAGATATTTAATCAGGGGATGAATATCAACCATTGGATTTTGCATGTAAAGGGATGGAATCATTTGTTTTTTCATGAGTCATTCTTAGGAGTCAAAGGATCTTAATCTTATATTTATATATTATTATCAAATTGAGTCCTTAAGATTGTTGAACTAAATCCATCCAATCAAAAATCATATCAAAACTCAAATCCTTGATTATCTGATTGAATTTCAATTCTAATCTAATCAATTTGTATAGCTTTAATGGGAACTGAACATTTCAAAATTGGAAGACCAACTCAAGTATTTATAAAACCAACCTGATGGCACACCATGGAGCATGCTTAGCGTTGAAACCAAACTATGCAAAAAAATAAATAAAATAAAAAAAAAAATTAATTAAGATTTGAATAAATTGATTTAGTCAAATTGTAGATCTACCTAGCTACCAACTAGTCCAAAAAAAATTATTTTTTTAAAACAACAGTGACCTTTAAAGTTCATTACTTAATAGGCTATGGAATCAAAGCAAATTTATTGTCGTCTTGGTCAATCCAGTTGATTTGAATTTTGTCAAATAAGAACACTTTGGTGATAAATTAGTTACCAAAGTTTCAAGACCTCACCTCCAAGTGGCATCGAGAACATGATCGGATGTCACATGGCCATAAATAAAGGACAAAATGTGAAGAACTCTTTAGTAATTTTTCACTGCTGATTTTTTCCTTTTAAATATAATAATCTAGATAGACCATGAACTCAAAGTTTGAGGTGTTATACGGCTAATCAATAGTTCATGTGAGCGTAAAAAGTCTTAGTAGGTTAGAAGCATAATAAGTTTAACTCTATTTCAAAATTCAAATCATAGTTTATAAAACTCAACTTGTATTGTATGTCCATGGACTCGAGTAAAGTTGAAAACCCACGAGTCAACTACAACAAATCAATTAAAAATATATAGTGTTTAATATTTGTATTTTTTGTTATCCAAAATTTTAATTATATTTCAATAAATTTGTTGATCGAGTTTTAAAATTATTTTAAATGGTTACCCTTTGCCAGTGCAATGTGATATACATACAAGGTTGGGATTCGGGGACTCGAATTATACTGAAGTGAGGGTATGTCATAACAGATTGAAGTTTTGTGAGGATGACCTTCAAGGTGCAGACACGGTGGAAGGTCTAAAATGTATCCCCCCAAGTGGGACTACAAAATATGATTATAAGTAAGCGCCCAACCTAACCCTAAAGAAGTAAAGAAAAAAAATTACCTTAAAAGACTACCTAGCCCTAAACCCCAATCGTGCCAAAATCGGCCATAGCAGACTTTGGTTGTGCTCAAGTTTCATAAGGCATTAAATTCATATATATTTCAAAGTAGTTTAGAGTCATTTAATGCTATTTTTTCATCAAAATAAAAATTTAATCTCTATCATAATTGAAAATTTGTTACATAAAAGAATAAATTTCTTATTTTATAATATATTTTAATTATAAAATGATATATCTAATTATACATAATATACATATATACAATAGCCATGAGTCGGATTAGACTTGGCATTAGTCTAGTCCTATGTTACTCCATTCGTTAGTACTAGTCCGAACCAATTCGTGATTCGATTCGTAAAAAATCAAGTGAACAACGAATAGTATACTATGCATCTGAAAATTAAGAAATAGTGATTATTTCGAAGGTTAAGTTAGGTATACCCCTCCACTTTATGGTTGAATATTAGAGATACCCATGCTTTCAAACTGATGCATACTCCCATTTGACTTTGCTCTTTTCTGGTGGATTAATGTAAAATGATCTAAATGCCCCTCTCTCTTAAATCTATATAAATTAAAAAAAGAAAAAAAAAAAAAGATCCTTCATTTTTTAGATGCCATGAATTACTTTTAATTCACTTAACAACTTCTTCAACCATTATTTTTCTATTTAAAATCTCATTGCCTTATACTTAAAGATCCTATCTTGAGGTGTAAAGGTTGAGGGGTACAATACTTTTTTTTTAAGTGAAAATTTAGGTAAATTATTTTACATGAGAAGTTGAAGATTACTAAATTTGGGAGGGAAAGTTATAAATTAAAGTCAAGGGTATTTGGGTTATTTTTTATTAGTCTATTAGAGAAGTCTGAGGTCATGGGACATGTCATGTCTTTTTTAAAAACATAGGGGGAGTAAATCAAATATTCATGAAAATGCAGAATGATATGTCTGAATCGATCTTTACAAATGATGATACCAAAGCTAAATATAGAAAATCCTACGTGGCAATTTTTTCCACATATAAGTATAATTTTGTACTACTTACGGACCAATAATTATAGTCTTCTAACGAAAAAAAACTTTGAAAATTTTGAACAAACCCTTTCTAATGGATTACATCTGGCATTTTAGGAGGTGTTTCAAATTTTGACAGAAATACAAGAGTGTGAAATAAATTTAAAATGCCACATGTCTTGTATGGAGGAGGGTTCTTCAAAATTTGAAGCAAAGTCGAAACGGTTAGGTTTTAGTATTATTTCTTTTAATTAAAATAGACTTCTGTGGGCCCACCAAATTCGGCAAAATATCACCAATCAATTTGAAAACAATATTGGCGTTGATATTTCTTATAGGGATAGCGACACTTACGTGAGGCCATGTCACAGTTTCCATCGAAAGGGGAGGTTAATTTGGTAATTTAATGTTGGAATCCATAGAGTAGGTTTTTTATCCGAGGTTCTCTCGTAAGGCAGAAATCATGAATATTTTTTTCAAATCGAAATCTCAGAAATACCCCCACCAACCTCTTGTAATTTACACTCAGCCCCACTAAACGTGACAACTTGCGCATCACCCATCACTTACACTCAATGGGATTTGTATCCATCCTTTCCCTTAAAGATTAAGGTTTATGGTTGTAACGGAAACAGGTGGGACCCATTTTGATTCTCTAAAAACAACTTCGATCCTTTTCGTTATAGGATTATTATACTGTTCACATAAATAACAAGGATTCCACATTTCTTTTAATGCACCTTTTATTTCAAATATTTTTCAAACTTACATTTTGAACCTTATCTCTTTAGTTTCTCTCCTAATTAATGTAGATCTCAAACGTACAAATTCACTCATTAATATAGTAAAGGAAAATTTTATTGACACACCATAAAACTCTAAGGGCCTTCTAATTTTTAAAGGTCCTCTAAAAATTGAAAGATTATAGTGGGCACTCCACGTTAAAGAGCACTCCTCTCATCTATCAACGATTTCGACAATTTAGGCGAGGAAGAGAAAAAAAATAGAGAGAGGGAGAGAGATGGGAGGAGAGGGAGGAGGATAAGGAGAAAAAAACAGAGAAAGAGATTGAAAGATAGGGGGAGGAGGAGAGGAAAAAGAAGAAAAAATAAAAATAAAAAGAGAGGAAGAAAGAGATCAAAAGAGAAGAGAAAAAGAAGAGAGATCGGATTGGCTGACGTTGTGTGTGAGGTTCATCGAAAAAGATGCAGAGCTGTTAGAGAAGACGTAGAACTACTAGATAAGAGAACCAACAAGAGGTGCCCTTAAAAATAGAGTTTTTTTTTTTTTTTCTAATATTTGGCCCGTTCTTAAAGTTTGGTAGCATGTCAATAAAATTTCTCTTTAGCAAATCAATGATAATTACAAAAGATGTCCTTCATATACTCACATATGGACCTGTTTGCTTTAAGTCGCTTAATACAATGCATAATAACTACAATCAGGCAAGAACCCTCAAATAATTGATCCAATTGTACTTCACTCTTCGTATTCTTTACATATTTTTGGTTTTCCATTAAAACTTGACTCCCCCCCTGACCCCACCTTTTAAAAAGCAAAGAAGAAGTGCAAAGGGAGCTATTGTAGTAGTCTGGTTGATCCCTCAAACCATTGACTCATCACCCATATGGGTCGCTTTAAAAGTCTACCTAAAATATTTCAACTTAATATGATAAAACTTATAAAATGCTAAGCTACTATCATTTATTCATATAGATTGAGATCTTCTTCGAATTCGAAATAGTTGGAATAACAACAAATAACATCTTTTTATCTTCCACAAAATAGATGGAATGAATAGGGGCATAGTCACCAAGTCGAGATTCGGGAATAAGCCGGCAAGGGAAAAATTCAGTAAAATTAGGAAACATCAAAAAAAACTCGAGCTAGGTTAGGACTATGCAATAATTCCTAATAGTAGGTGTTTTCATATTAAATCATCAAGTGCCATGTTAAACTATAATGATAAGTCAAGAATTCTCGTGTTGATATCATTTATGCACCCATCCACAACAATTAACCACGGATTCACAACATATTCAAGGTTTATACTATTCAAAATATAAAAAAGACCACAATTATGAGTCCAAATTAACATATCAAAAACATCAAATCAATGTCATTCTCATTTGCAGCCTCATTATTTTATGCATTATTCATGATTTAATCGTGATGTTCGTAAAAGTCACATATTATTAAAAAAATTTGTAATTACATTAGTGAAAGAAAAAAATCACATTTTAACCGTGACTTTTTCAGTAAGTCGAAGACTTTGGTGACTATGAGTAGGGGTATCAATGGGCAGGTTCCAATTGGAGTTGGTTGTACTCTAAACCCACTTTCCTAGATAGGCATGGGTCATACCTTAGATGAACCCTAACTCTTGTCAAACCTAAGTCCCTTAAGTCAAAGTTTGAAAGACTCGAAAGGGTGAGAGTTACTTGTAATAAGGCATGGCATTTGAATTTTTAAACAAATAAGCAATGCATGCTTAAGAGGGTGAAAATGACTTGTGAATATTGTAGATGATCTAGAAAGTATGAACTAAATATGAGAATGTCATCAAAAAATAATAAAATAAAATTATAAAGATATGATGCATAATTTTTCTCTTGAAGGTGCCACTTAGCTAAGTGGTAAAGGCTTGAGGAGAGTTGATCCCATGACCTAAGCTCAAATCCCATTGAACCTATCTTCACCACCATTAACAACTAAACCATTGCTTGCCTAGCCAAGAAATTGTTATTCAGTGGAGTTTGAAATGTAGATGAGGCATTTTTAAACCCAAAGTCATGACCAAAAACTCATAATGGCCATCATGGGTCTTCAAGGTTTTCTTCCATATATCTATTTCTTGCACCCGAATTTGGTTGTATCCCAAGTGTAAGTCCAATTTTATAAAGTATTAACACTCCAACTCATCAAATAACTCATCGAAAACTCATAATGGACATCATGGCTCTTCAAGGTTGTTTTCCATATATCTTTTTGACTATTTTTTCTCTACTTAAAAGTAAGGGTGCCAATAAGTAGGTACCCATTTAACCAAAACATAACCGAAAACTCCAATTCCAGATTCTTTTTCTCTATATACGACTAGAATTGGATCTAAAAGGAACCAAACTGATAGGAATTAGAATTGATTTGGTTCTATCTGACAAGTATATAAATTGATTTTTGTTTTCAATTTCTTTAATATTGTAGATGTTTGAAGGTTTCATTATATTTTAAGTTATTAGATGTTCTATGATGTTCTTTAAGTTTCTACATAAACTATATATTTTAGTAGAAATGGGCTCTCTCTTGAGAGTTTATTAATTGTAAAAAAGATGAATTTAAATTTTTGAAAAAATATTGTAAAACCCCAAATTTTATATTCGTATTTCGAGGAAAAAAATAAATATTGAAATTTTGAGAAATTTTTTGAAAGTGGGACTTAGGGTAAAACTTTAGGATGTTTCTGATCATTTTTAATTGAATTTAACCTCATCATTGGATTTAAAATGATCGAAAAACATACTTTAGCCTGTAAGCACGCTCAAATGTGAATCCGAACAAAAAAGTTACAAATCCTCGATTACCAAGTCGGATCAAGCTAAAATAATGACTTTTTACTAGATTAATAATTTTTAAAATTTTATCATACCATTGGGTTCGTAATGAAAAATTATTGAACATGGACTATTTACTTGTCATTTTTGGAGACTAAAAAATCAAATTATCGTCAAAAATGAAAACAACGTCAATTTTATGGTCATATCGGGCAAAAAATGTAAATTTTTTTTAGAGATAGAATTTATAAAAATTGATCATACCATTAGATCCGGAACAAAAAATTAGACAAAATAAGTATTCATTCGTCTCTTTTGGAGTTCGGACGGTCAAGTTATCATCGATCGAAACAATAGGTGAAATACCGATTTCGTCCCAAGACTTTATATAAATAAAATTTTTAATTTTTTGTCACTATTCATCTTCCAAAAGTCATCCAAAACCAGCCAACAATTTTTTTAAAAAAATATTTATTTTTCTCCAATTTTCTACCCTAGATCTGTCGCAAACAGCCTGTCAACTTCCAACGTAGAAGGAAAAAATGTCTGCAACCTCATTCTCTACAATATCCACCCAACCTCTTTTTGTTTCATCTTCTTTTTCACCTTGTATCTTAAAAAATCAGTCGTATATATATACAGGAGTTTCGCAACTTCGACATCGGATTTCATCCGTTTCGGGATCAAACCGTCATCTGTCGTAGAAGGAAGAAAGGACGACGGCGTCGAGATCTTTGAAACCACCTGGTTAGATTCAAAAATCAATAGTCTCAAAATTTGAACCATCTCAATTTTCGCGTGCGATCTCCTCAATTTTCGCGGACGTGTTTCAATTTCGTAGCCTAAAGATTGTAAGGAACTCTCAATTTCTATTAGTAATCGTAATTTGTAAAAATTGCATTTAAGATTTTATTAAAAATTTGTGATGTATTTCAACAATATAGAATTCAATTGGTTATTTCAAATTCACGCCAGAACTTACATATTTTATATGTTTAATTGTATTTTATAACAAATTATATGGGGGTAGGATATTCCATCAGGTTATTTCTGTTAGTTGGGTCCTATGCACCGCTCGGACCCCGTTTTGATCTAAGTTTTGAAATATTTCGATCTTATTGATGAAAAATAAATTTAATAGTTAGAAAAATGATTTTATATTCAATGAACTCATATTGAGTTGATGAATATCAGAAAGTGGATATTTTGTTTGAGAGATTGAAAATTGTAAAAATTGGAAAAATGGTATGAAACGGTAAAATGTCAGAGTCACAACCGAGGGGTGATGTCTGCATTTTATATTGTTGTATTGTGTGTAGGTTGGTGAACGGATATCCAAGGATAATGTTACTGGTTGCATATTTATTTACTTTCTGTTAGCGCTAGGCGCTGTTTACTTTTCTATTCTATTATTTATTTTAGACCGGGTGGCCACACTTGCATAGTAAGAAACTGGATATCTATTCTCAACTTTGTATTGCTAATTTCTTTTTTATTTTCAAATAAAAATAATATATATATAGCTATTTTGTGAGTTGTTAAAGAGTTTGTGAATGCCTGAAGGGATAGTGCGTCATATCATCCGGAGTGATGTACTATCCTGGGATGTACGGTAGGGAACACCAAGCTCATACGTGGTATGGGACGCGTATGAGAGTAGAGTCACAACTAGAATCCGGGTTATTCCTCTTTATCTGTACTTGTGAATTTGTAATATAAAAGTGGTCGTATACGAATGATTTTTATATTTGAGAATCACATGCACGCCTGATAGGCATAGACGAAGATGATTAGTCAGTGATCACTAACAATCTATAGTAGTCGAACGTTCTGACACATCGAAAAGAGACCTATTGTTTACGGTCATGTCAAATGGCCAGCCTGACCCGGATAAATGTTCTCTCAAGTGTGGTAACCAACGACTAACCACAAAATCAGGAACTAATACTTTATTATGAAGCACCATGTCCCAACTGGAAGTTATCCAGTCGTGAATCCCAACTCTCTAATTCCACTACTCCACCATCGTGTATTATGTATCTGTTGCCTTCTTTTGATATATAAAATGAAATGAATGTTTAATATTTTAACTTGATCAATTAGTATTATATAAAAAGAAAATGTTATAGTGTGTACTGCTGATTGATGTAATGTGAGTTTTAAAACATTTAGTTGTTCATCCCTGGCTATATGTACCAGTTAATCGTAGTTTCTTCTGTAAAAATTTACTTATTTTAAAATGATTCAGTACGTTTATTCGTTCATGTTAGGAGAAGTTATTGACAAAAATTGTTTTCTTCCTTACTGGGTAACCATTGATATTCACTCTTTCCTTTTCTATTTTTTAGTTTCAGATCCGAAACTTGGTGAAACAGGTGTCTAAAATGAGTGAGAATCATCTGGTGGGTCTGATAGACAGTCAAAGTCCGCCACTTGGTGAGTATTGGGGTTATACCCCTAATGGTGTCAGATTCGTCTAGGAGTATTTTGGGTTTTTTTCAAACGTTAGGACTTCTGTTAGAGCGAGGAAATAATTGTATAATACATTCCGCACTCTGATCTATCATACGTTATTAGATATATATATATAGGGGGGCGTTCAATGGCCAACTTTTTGGCAAACTTTTTGGCAAAACATTTTTCAAACATGAGTTAGAGGTTTTGGAATGGGCTGATTTTTGGTGAGGATGATCTCTACGGTGAGGAGATCATCCTCACCAAAAATCAGCCCATTCCAAAACTTCTAACCCATATTTACAAGCTAAAAAATGGTGGACCGTCTATTTTTTGTAAACTGTTTTTGATAGGGTTAGAAGTTTTGGAATGGGCTGATTTTTGGTGAGGATGATTCCTCACTGTAGAGATCATCCTCACCAAAAATCATCCCATTCCAAAACCTCTAACCTATGTTTTGAAAAATGTTTTGCCAAAAAGTTTGCTAAAAAGTTTGCCCTTGATCGCTACCCATATATATATATGGGCTTCCGTTATTGTGATATTTTGTATGTATATATGTAGGATTGTATGTTGTTTATCAGATGTAGGTTAAACGCCTTGGAATGCTAACAAAAACAAAGGAGACCATGCCGAAATTTTGAGGCGCCACCTTGTGCCTCAAGATCTGACATGGGACTTTGTATTAGCATTTTGCGGGGCACCACAGATGGTATCAAAACATAGTATTAAAACCGCATGGGGTACATATTTGTTATATTTTGGAGAACTAGCTGATACCACAGATATTAGAGCGATAATCATAGAGTGTCACTAGGAATTCGGTATCCGAGCTCATTTGTAGTTCCGTATTAGAATTACGAGTTCTTTTGTATCTAGAAGTCTATAGAGCTTAGTAAGCCTAGGATAAGATTCTAGGTTTGTTATGTTAATAATGAAAATGGAGCTCATTACTAAGTTCTAAGCTACGATAGCAATTCATAGTTACGTAAAAGCGATTTGGCCTTATTCTAATAAGTGTCTTGTTACGGATAAACACAAGCGAGAGGAGTGGACGAGGCAGATGTCGAAATGCAATGGAGACGAGACAGATTCTGCATCAAACCACTAACTTGATAGCACAGTTAATGTCATTCATGGGACAAATGGTTAAGTCTCATGTCAAGTCCAAAGAGGAAATATGAATAATACCACCACCACTTGGAAACCAAATGGAAGAAAGGCAATTAATATCTAATATGAGATAAACAATTACGAAACTAGTAAATTCATAAGAAAAATAACAATACGTGAGGAGTGATATTATAAACATATAAACTCAATGGATGAAAGAATTTTATAAGAAACAACAACATATATTACTAAGTCAGTCGAAAGAAAGAGTTGTGATATATTAAGAAAAGCGGCCTAAATCTATATAACTTGTCTTTGTGGACATTACAACTTTGCCTTCAAGGGCAAAAAAAAAAAAAAAAGAAAATTACAAGATACCCAAAGGTTGATACATCTTGAAACATTTGTGTCCTATGCTTCTAGTCGTATTGATGCATGCGGCTATAGGTGGTTTAAAGTTACTCAACCTTCAAACCTTTATGCACATCAAAATCTACACTTCTTAGGTTGGTGATTGAGGTGGATCTTCTCCTCCTCGCCTCCCCAAATGAAATATCTAGGAGGCTCTAGAGTACCGACATCCAGGGTTAGATTTTTAGAATATAAGAAAATGATTTGTGCAATAAGTTATGAAGTGAATGTGCACAAGTGTATTTACAAATGTGTATAAACCCTTACAACTTTGAATTAAAACAAGATAAAAAAATAAATATTATATACACTCCCACAAAGAAAAGAAAACATTAAGACAATGAAGTCAATCAATAAACAAACATGTTAGAAACAAAAACAAGAACAAGAAAGAAAGTTGGATATATTTGAAAGAAAAAAAGATGGCCAAGTAAAATTTGTTTAGACCTACTATTATCCCCAGTGGAGTCGTCAAGTTATAGACATGAGAGGTTCATCGTAAAATATCAATGCTACGATATTTGGAGTTGTCACCATTAGTTTTTGGAAATGGTGTGAATGGACACCCCAATGATTTTTTGAAATTAATTTTGTCATTGTACTGACTCTCAAACATGAAAAAGACATGGTCTACTTAAAATCTAAGTAAGGAGGTTCGATTAGATAATGGGGAAGGTGTTAGGCATCCCATCATCTCCACCAAAGGTGGTTACCTTATTTGGCCATTATTTTTGTAAAACTTAAGAAAATAAATGAAAATGCATGAGAATGCATGCTAGAAGTGGTGTGTGCATTGAGTTGAATGTTCCCTTAGAAAGGGTTTTGATTTCAATGTGACCTTAGGGGCATCTTATTGAAAAAGATTACCCATGTAGCCACATTATTTCTTATTGATATGATGTTGGTTTGAGCTTTTAGAGAGACTCCATGATAGAGTTCCCATGAGGCCACAACCTTGAGTATTAAGGACTTATGAGAGATTAACATGTGTCACTTTTTGAGGGGATGTGAGAGAATGGGCTTAGTGTTTGGCTTATAATGGATTTTGAGATTTGAGAGTGGACTTGATTTTGGACTTAGAGAATGGACTTGATTTTGGGTTAGGAGATGAACTTGGGTTTAAAGTCTAGTATGGACTAGGGGTTTAAGATTTAGTATGGACTAGGAAATGAACTTTGGATAGGGTATGGGTGATGGATTGGTTAATGGAGAATGTATATGGATTTAGAGTTGATTATGGGGCAAAGTTGAACATGCAAAATTATATGGCATGATGCATGTATGATATGCATGAAAATGATTCCAAGTGGCAATGCGGGCTCGTTGATTTTGCATGAAAATTATGCATGTATGTATGTATGCATGAAAATGATTCCAAGTGGTAATGCGAGCTCGTTGATTTTGCATGAAAATGATGCATATATGTATGTATGCATGAAAATGATGCCAAGTGGCAATTCAGACCCGTTGAGAAGCTTAGGTTCTTAATTGAAATCAATTCAGAATTTTTCTAATAGGTTCGTACAAATTGGGGTATCTACACCTGTCTAATGACAATCTAAGTAATATCATTATCTTTTCAATAATTTCTCTGTTTGGTATCAGACGTCTATAGACACCCCAATTTGAATAAGCCCCTTCTCAAAATGACCTAAAATATCGATATTTCCAATAAAATTTGCCAACAAGCCTAAAAAGCATAAATAGTCGAAATGTGGCATTTTGATCAAATCAAAGGTTTCTAAGACCCCAAAAGGTCTAATGGACCCACAATGATACTTGGCAAACCCCCACCTTCCCCATCTTTTATCGCTCTACTCTCTGAACCGAAAATACCCCAAACCTATTTAAAGCCCATCAACCCTCAATCTCCCAAAAATCATTTCTCACCTCACCCAACTTAGCTTAACCTTAACCCCACACCACCTAAGTCCTAAAACTCACTTACCCTCAAAACCCCATCTTAAAATAAATCCTAACCAATCCCAACAATCTAAAATCCTAAGCCCAACACATCCCCACACCCATATCCATAATCCTAACTCACAAACCATTATCCACATTAACCAATCAACCTTTGATCATCAAATGGACACTTGTTCTCATCATAACTCACCTCTCAAAAATCATTCTACCCAACCAAACCCATCACTTTTCTCTAACAAAAACTACCCCTCACACTCCATGTTATAAACTTAACCCATCACCTTTCTTTAACACAATTACCAACATACACCTCCCGCATCATTTACCATCAACCTATTTTTACAAGTCATCCCCACACCCTTTCTCTCTAATCAACTTACTTAAACACTCCATCTCCATGCATTTTTTTATACTTGTCACCATCTTCTTCACCCTCTTAAAGCATAATCACCTAATTTCTTACACAACTCATTCCCTTAACCAAACACCACATCCTCTCATCTCACCTAACACTCAATCACATTCTTTCAACCAAATACCACATCATTTCACTCACAAAACACTCAACCCAAATGGGTTAAAGAAGATCCAAACCATTTAGATAAAAAACTAATCATTTATCCCCATTCCACAAATATCATTATCTAAACTTTAAATTTCATACCCCTTAGCCTAAAATCCTATGCCATTTTCTATTTTTCTACATTTTCACCCCATCTTACCTTCAAAAGTAACATTCCATCCCTATAAATACCCTCTACCTCTTAAAAATAGGTACCAAGTCTAAGTTTAACTAAGAAAATTAATTCTCTCTATTCTTTACTCTACTCATTTCATTTATTCTAAAAAAAAATTCATTATCACTAAGGACCTAAGAAGAAGAAGAAAAAGAAGAGAAGAAGAAAGGGAAGGCCCAACCCTCAAAATAGGGTGAACATAAGCATTGCATCTCCCTCTCTCTCCCCTCTCCACTTCCTACTTCTATTTTTTTATCTTTTAGAAAAACCCTTAAGATGTGATGTTTTCCCTCTCCTATCTCCGATAGATTGGACTTCAGTTTGATTGAAAGTATAGGGGTTATAACCACCTTCAAAAGAAAACCCTTTTAAACCCTTTAACTTGTTTTGAGGCAATCAATATTTGAGTCTTTCTCAACCCATGAGAATGACCCACAACCATTAGCCAACACTTTTCCAAAATAAAGACATATCCTTATAAGTTAAGTTGATAGCAAATCCTTACTTTGGATACAAATTGTTGATTGTTCGACTATTTTTTTTTATTCCATCGAAAAATGATTAAGATATTTTGAGGTTACCACCAATAGGTGGAGAGAAAGGGATACTTAACACCTTTCCCTTTCTCTAATCGAACCGCTTACCTCGATCTTAGGTGGATTGATTCTTATCCATACAAGAGTCACTAAATGCTAAAAATGACATTTTTTATAAAAATGTACATAGGGTGACCGTTCACACCCTTTTACAAAAACGAATGGTGGCGACTCCAAACCTTCATAGAAGTGATCTTCGAAATCGAAAATCATGCATCTACAATGCTTTCAACACATAAAGTTTTTACTATGAGAATCGAACCCAAAATAGGTCCCACAAAAACTCGACAATTCCTTAATTGATAGACAAAAATTGCTCTTGAGCTACCCATTAAATGAATTTTGCAAGAATCAAGATCTAAAATGGTGAAATCTCCCTTTTTTGAATCGTTAAAATGCTTAAACAAAACAACTCCTTCCTTGTTCCTAAACCCAGGATAATCCCTTACTTGAAAACTTGATTTTCAACTAAAATTTCATCACAAAGCTTAATCTCAAGTTCATTTACTACATTTTTTTCATCTTTCTTTACAGATTTGTTCTTAAATGACAATTTCTTCTTTGGCAACAACTCAGAATTCACATTTTCTAAGGTTTCTTTCAAATCAGAGATAGTTTTCAGAGACGATCGAACTTCATAAGAGGGCAAAAAGTAAGAATTCAATCAAAGAACCAAATCAAAGATACCTAGAAAGGATTTAAGGGAAAAATAGAATAAACATCTAAAAAAAGTGGACCCAATTCATTCAATCAATCAAAGCAAACACCTAAGAAACCCAATTTCAAATCAATTCACGGATTATTTATAAACATACTACATATTCAACAACCCATATGCATAATCACAATAAAATAATCAAATCAAATAGATCATCATCAAAATCAAGTTTATAAGAATTGAGATACAAAAAAAATAAAAATAAAATGAGATATATTTTTGGGAGATTACCCTAGGCATACATATTATTTTTAAGTTGTAGTAGACATCTTCCTCCAATGGTGCTACTTAGCTTTCATTGAATGACTATCTAACGATCAAATAGGCATTTGGGTTTCTTTTTTTTTCAAACAAAAAAAGAAAGAGTGAGAGAGATAAGAGATGAAAAAGGAAAGAAGTGGAGATGAGATCATGTAGAGAGAGAGAGAGAGAGGAAGAAAGGTTTGGAAACAAGATAGAGTGCGTGAGAGAAAGGGAAAATCTTGCCGCTAAAAAATGACGGATTACATTACCGGCGGTTATTGATAAAATGTCGTTGTTTCATAGGTATTATCGACATAATAAAACCATCGTTAAATCTTTTTTATGTATTTAAAAATTAGTCTAGTCCATTAGCGATGATTTTTTAAAAACGCCGTTATTTTTATTGTATTACTAGCATTTACAAATCACTGTTAGTTGCATTTTAATAATTAATAAATTTAAAAATGATTGACGGAAGTATTATCGACGATTTAACGTAAAATATTGTTGTTTCATCGGTATTATCGACACAACCAAACCGTCGTTAACTATCTTTTATGTATTTAAAAATTAATCAAGGCCATCAACGACAATTTTTAAAAAAACGTCGTTAGGTGCATTTTAATAATTAATAAATTAAAAAAAAATATTGATGGAATGATTACCGATGGTTTAACATTAAACACCGTTGTTTGTCTATAATTAACGACAAATTTTAAGAAACGCCGTTAACGTTTTGTCGTAAAAAACACATTTTTGTAGTGTATTATTACTTTTTTATGGGGAAAACTTGCATGCAAATAATATAGAATTATAAAATTATTCGATGTAATTTTTTCTTATATGATAACCAGAATAAACAGGTACCCAAGGTACTTTGTGATTCCAATTTCATTTATTTTAAAATCAAAACAATAACCAATAAGAACCATGGTCATAAAAATATGTTAGTTATAATTCTAGGTACTTTAAGAACTAAATCGGAATCGACTGTTGACACCCCTTCTTGGAAGTAATAATAGTGACCTCTCCTCTCTTTTTTGACCATGTAACCAAAAGAAATTGATTCAAAAATTTAGGTTAGGGTTTGACTACTTACAAACCAAAAGAAACTTGTTGCACCCCAATCTTAAAAAAAGTATTTTTTTAATGTTGGGCTGGAAGAGAACTTGTGTTTATTTTTCCTTTCGTCTTCGATCATTTTAAATGCAATTGCTAATATTTAAGTTTGTTTTCTTCTTAAAATAATAGTTTTGTTATTTTGATTTGCTTCAAAGGAAAAATACATAATGGTGTTTCTACTTCTTTTGAAGTTTTTTGTTAGAACTCAATTTGTGTGGCCCATTGACTTCACGGTTTTAATAACTTTACTTGCACAAGGATTTAATATGTTAAAGATGTCAAAATTAAGGTAGACTTCCAATATCATTAGAATTAGAAATATACTCTTTTAAGTTTAGTAGAAAACATTGATGGATAGAAATCTTACTAAGAGATGAACTCTAGGCCCTCTATCTCCATCTATATAAGATGATCAACACCCCATAATGAAAGAGAATGAGAGACGCACAAAACACATTGATAGGGTCCTGAATATACTGATCTCCATCAATTACTAGAACCCTAGCTGATCCAATTAGAGAGGAGGGAGAAGGCGAGTCTAGAACTCAAGAATTTCGCATTGGGGTTTACACACTTCGGTCATCAACACATGGATTGAGAAATACACACCTCTTATAATATTTTGGATCAACGATTTTGGTTATGGCACATGGTAAGTACCCTAACTTTGATTCTTATCAATATAAATAGGTTCTTGAGATATATGCATGATTATTGATCCTATTGGGTATTATAGAATAATAGTTATGTGAAAGATTTTGTATGCTTAAAAAAATTTAACATGTGATATCAAAGTATTGGTTTCTTGAATCTCTATACATTGGATTAAAGACTATTCATGCATGATAGTTGTCATAATTTTTGTTTAAATTCTTGTAAAATTTTGAATTTTTCTTTTCAATTTTGAATCCATATTTAATAAAGCTGATTTTAGTTTTAAAAACTATGAACTTAGAGACAGGCTTTTGGATTATGAACAAGATTCTATTTTTTTTTTTTTTGAAACCATGAACATAGATATAGATTTTCGATTTTTAGACTATGAACATAAATTCTGATTTTCGTCTTTGAAACTATGAATATAGATTCAGATTTTCGATTTTTGGACTATGAACAAGATTATATTTTTTTCGTTTTTGAAACTATGAATATATAGATTCAGATTTTTGATTTTTGATCATGAATAAATAGATTCTGATTTTCGATTTTTTGATTATGAACATAGATTCAGATTTTCGATTTTTGGATTGTGAACATAGATTTTAATTTTTATTTTTGGATCATGAACATAAATTCAGATTTTCAATTTTTGGATCATGAATATAAATTCAGATTTTCAATTTTTGGATTGTGAGCATAGATTCAAATTTTCAATTTTTGATCATGAACATGGATTTAGATTTTTTGTTTTTTTACTATGAACATAAATTCAGATTTTCAAATTTTAAATTATGAACATAAATTCATATTTTCGATTTTTGATCATGAACATGGATTTAGATTTTTTGTTTTTTTACTATGAACATAAATTCAGATTTTCAAATTTTAAATTATGAACATAAATTCATATTTTCGATTTTTGATCATGAACATATAGATTCTAATTTTTGATTTTTGACTATGAACATAAATTCAAATTTTTTATTTTTGGATTATAAACATAGATTCAGATTTTTGATTTTTGATCATAAACATATAGATTCAGATTTTCAATTTTTTGGATTATGAACATAGATTCAGATTTCGATTTTTTGAATCATTAACATAGATTGAGTTTTTCATCTTGAATATTTTCATATTGGAACAAGGTTTGAGTTTTTTAGTTTAACTGTCATAGATTTCAATTATGTTTTGAGATCGTGCCTATTAGATAACTTATCATGATTATGTTAATTATGAACAATTGATTGTAAGCACATAATTTCAATTGTCATTAAGAATATTATTGTTTCATAAGTTTTTATAATATAAATTTTCCTTGTGTACAATGTTACTGTTATTGGAATCTTTTAGTATAGCCTAAAGTTCTAGTAAATATTATTATACAATTTGGATATAGATAAATTCTATTAAATTTGTAGTTGCCAAAGTAGCCTAAATTAGTAAAATTTATGGAATATCTAAATTGCATTAAATTTTGATCACCGATGAGACATTATAGAATAATAATATTTACGATTGCAAACTCAATTAGATAAATAAGATTAGTCCAAAGGAGAATTTCATTTAACTAATTGAAATCTGAGTAAGGTAAAATGATTTACATGAATTTAACAGAACTAGGATTAGATACTTAAAGGTAACAAAACTAACTAAGTAAATTATGTTAGCCTTACAGGATAACCAAATTAATTATTATCCTAAAATAAGTGAATAGTAAATATACCTAATTCAACCTAAATGATAAATTTAAGTGATATTAATGTGTTCATCATTATCAAATAAAACTTAAGGTACTTATTAAAGCATTGCCCTTATTTAATTTATGTTCTCGATTCATTGCACGTTCATGCATCTATCGTCCTAATCTTTATCAGATCAAAATTTTTTATAATAGTATAAGCACATCTAATTCACTCTAGGTGTTCAAAATTTTGACCTAGCGCTCATTTTTACAAAACCTACAGTCCTCACTAAGAACAGTATGATATGAATCTTACTAGGAGAGGAACTCTACACCCTCTATCTCCATTTATATAAAAGGATTGACACCCCATAATGAAACAGAATGAGAGACGCACAAAACATATTGATAGGGTCTTGAACATAATGATCTCCATTAATCACTAGAACCCTGGCCGATCCAATTAGAGTGGAGAGAGAAAGTGAGTCTAGAACTCAATGATTTCGCATTGGGATTTACACTCTTCGATCATCAACACATGGATTGAGAAAGACACACCTCTAACAATATTTTGGATCAACGATTTTGGTTATGACACAAGGTAAGTATCTTAACTTTAATTCTTAGCAATATGAATAGGTTTTTAAGATATATGGATGATTCTTAATCCTATTGAGAATTATAGAATAATAGTTATGTGAAAGATTTTGTATGCTTAAGAAATCTAACATTTTTAACATGGTTGGTTTGCTTAGCAAGTGGAATGATCTCGTTAATTGTGTGTTTACTATTTGGATTGAGTTCTCTATGCATATATGGTCCTATTAATTGGGAGTTTGTTGTAAAAAAAGGGATATGCTGAAGATCATTATGGTTATATGTATCACATTTATTTGAATTGATTTGCAAATAAGAGAATGCGACAAAATGGTTTGTCTTTTGACTTGGGATTTAGTTCAAATAGTTGCGAGCTTTCTCAATTAGTATTTACAAATATGATGTTAGCATGTTTGAGGAGGAAGGAGTACACTCTTTTTATTTACTTGTTTAGATTGCAATGATATCAATGGAGTCCAAGGGGGAAGTTTTAATCCCCCAAGGGATTGACGACCAGGGTTTGCTCTATTTTGTCATATGTTTGAAACTTGGTGACATCATAACTTATCCTTTTGCATGTTGGGAAACTTTCATAAAGTCAGGATGTGAGAAGGTAAGGACTAGTCCTATCTCAAAAGGGTGTGAGGAAACTCAACGATATCAATTAAGGTAGATGGGGAGAGGATTTTTTAAACATTTACAACATACGACATATCCCTCCTAAACTACCATTTTGGGTCATGAAATCCAAAACAAAGGTCTCCAACGACCCAAAATGGGCAATTACACAAGATTTTCCCATTTTTTTTTAGGAAATGATCTAGACCATTGGTTAGGATAGTATCTTCATGAACGTTAGTTGTAGGTGTAGCTTTCAGATCATTGGCCTCTCCTTACTCTTTAAAAATCCTAGAAACTACCTTTCAAACCTCTATTAATAGCGTCTCAAGTGTGTGTGTGTGTAGTTTAATGGTTTCTGATTTTAGGTGTATGAAGGTGAAGAGAAGAGGGTTCCTCAACCCTTTGATCATGGTGATTGCTATGGGCACCCCAACTTTTACTAAAGAATTGCATTTAAAAGATATTAAAGTATTTATGGATAGCATGAATATGTAAGTGGCTATCATTACCAATAGTTGGGTATGGAGATGGGTATCCCAGTTGGAGTTGCTTCAAAGTGGGAGTGCAATCGGCAGCTAGTCGCTTCCATCTTGAGAAATTCACGGATGGTGTTGATTTCGTAATTTTGTGGAAAACCAGGGCATATAATGTAACCACTACAAAACTTGAAAACCCTCTTGCTTTTAATGTCTGGAAAAGAGTCTTTCTCTTCTCCGTGGCTGCTGTAAGAAGTAACAAAGTCCTTTCTCTCTTCCTGTGGCATTTATCTTCCCTTTCTTTCATTCTCTCTCCCTTTGTTCTTCCCAAATTTTCGATCCGAAGATGGGAGAGGAGAAGGCAAAGTCTTTTGGTGTTTGGCCCACTGTCAAGCCCTTCGTTAATGGCGGAGCCTCAGGAATGCTCGCCACCTGCGTCATTCAACCAGTGGACATGATTAAGGTACATGACTTCTCCCATCATTTCTTCTCAAACAAATAAAAAATCCTTTTTTTATTAAATGGGTTCTTAAATATTTTGATTTTTTATGGGAGAAAGCTTGCTTTATTTCAAGATCTAAGATCTTTGATTGTATGCGTCTTCTCTAATTTTTGTTTCTTAAATTTCAATACAAACGAGGAAATGGGTTTTTGATGATTAGGGTTTGTTGAGCATGTTATGATCTTTTTTTTTTTTTTTTTTTTCAGGTGAGAATTCAACTAGGTCAGGGATCAGCCGCCCAGGTGACCAAGAACATGCTCAAAGAAGAGGGTTTTGGGGCTTTTTATAAGGTCTGTCTATCCAAAAATCATGGAAAATTGATTTGGGTTTTCTTATTTTATATCGCTCACTTGTGTCTTGATTGATAATGGGATTAAGATCTTGGATCTAGTTTCCCTCGGGCAACTCCCTAAGTAATATTTTCCCATCTCAGCCATTTGTTTGAAACTAGAATTTTCCCCAAAATGTAATTGAACCACTTGAACCAGGAAAAGCTACCACTCAATAAATCTTGCCATCTGGGGGTTCCTTTTAAGTTTTTATTTTTATTTTTAAAGACACTAAATTATTATGTAGTAAATTTTAGTTGGTGGGTGTTTGTTTGCATGTGAAAGCTGAAGTTAAGGTGGAAGCCTTTAATTTTTTGCTCTCCTTTATCATAATTCATATGCATTGGAAACTATATCTTGTATTTTACATTTTCTTATGAATCCTTATAGGATTTCCTATCAAACAGCTTGAGTTGATTTGTAAGCTATTTTTTTAGGTTTCATTTGCAGGTTTATTGCCGAGCATGCTTTTATTTATCTTTTAATGATTGAGGTGTTTTCAATCTTTAACTTACTAATTTGTTACTGTGGAATTTTCTTTTTGGTGAGTAATATGGCACCCGTCAAGTCAGGGGCGGAGCCGGGATTTTCTTGTAATGGTGGCAAACTGTTGTTAATGATACAATTGAAGAGCTTGAAGATGAATGGTTTTGTGGAGAGATTCAAAGGTTTTTGGTTACAAGTTGAAGAAAATGACATTTTGGTCATTTCCAATTAGTCTATGAGAGAAAATGTCAGGAGGCAATATCATCTTCAAGAAATTGAAGAGGAGGAGGGGGGGAGGGAGGTGAGGGTGTGGGGCCAAATGGAGCATGTAATTAGTTGAAAATATAGGGGGTATCTCAAATTAAATGATATATTAAACAATCCAAAAAAGTTTCATGGGGACAATTGCCCCTTCAGATTCCGTACTAGCTCTGCCCCAGCCTATGAGAGGAGGCCTGGTCAAGAGACAATGTCATCTTCAAAAAAATTGATGGGGGGGGGGTGTTATTGGAGGGAGGTGAGGGCAAATGGGGCATGTAATTAGTTGAAAACATGGGGTGTCTCAATGTTCTGTGGGGGGCAATTGGCCCCGCTGTTTCCTTACTAGCTCCGCCCTTGCTTGAAGTGAAGAGTGCGCTCAAGGCTCCCTGGGAGCCATCCATCATAGATTTCAATACCTAGGGAATCGTTTGGGCACTAGATATGCAGCATGAATCTGTGTCCCTATGAAAATTGGAGGGAGGTGAGGGTCTAGGGCCAAATGGAGCATATAATTAGTTGAAAATACAGGGGGTATCTCAAATTAAATGATATGTTAAACAATCCAAAAAAGTTTCATGGGGACAATTGCCCCTACAGACTCCTTACTAGCTCTGCCCCAGCCTATGAGAGAAGGCCTGGTCAAGAGGCAATGTCATCTTCAAAAAAGTTGATGTGGGGGGGGGGGTTAGTGGGTTATTGGAGGGAGGTGAGAGCAAATGGCATGTAATTAGTTGAAAATATGGGGTGTCTCAAAGTTCTGTGGGGACAATTGCCCCCACTGTAAGTATATTATCTTGAACTTCTTTTGCTTATTGTTCCATAAATTTCATAACACCTTATTTATGTCTGGAAATTTATGGAAGTCATTGAAGTTCCAAATCTCCAAACTTTTGGGATAAAACTTTGATGGGCCTTTCATACCAGAAGTATAATTTGGTTATAAAATTCATTTATCAAGAACTGGAAGGATGCTCAAGCTGCACCAAGGCTCACCTATCAGTTCTATTTTTTGGGTCTCTTCCCAAGTTCCATGGACCCTTGGAATGAATTTGCTTGTGTTTCAAGTTTTCCTAGCCATGGTTTCTTGTCCATTTTCAATTGTATTTTATTGACAAACCTGGTTCATGTACCAATTCATTAGGATAGATATTGATTGGAAGTATGAAAGTGTATGCACCAATTGAACTGCTGCTTAGGGTAGCTTATGCAAATATGCTCCGATTGCATTTCTCTTCCTAGGTATATGAAATGTTTTCACATGATTCTCGAATTTAGTTCTTTATTCTATGCTTCAACTTAAACTACTCAAACTTCTTCCACCTACCATCAGTTTGCATGTTTTTTTTATTCTAAACAACTTTTCTTCAATAACTTTGGGTGAAATATATACCATCATTATCATCTTCATCGAAGCCTTTTTCCAACTATTTGAGGGAATATACCCACATCCACACAGTTATGAACTTTATGCACCTATTCAGATATTGGAGGTCTTACCTGGGTAGTCATACTAGAGTTCACTCATGCCTACGGCACGGGCATCCTCTCTTGCGTTAAGGGGGTAAAAGCGAAAAAAATAAAGTTGGAGTAGGTGGTGTCAATTTGAACACAACCGAAAACGACATGAAATGAGTGGGTTTGGGTCAAGCCTAATTGGGTTTGGTGTATTATTGAAAAATTTTAAGGTTAAAGGGGTAAAAGATGAAAAACAATAAAGTAGGTTGAAGAGGTAAAAGAGGAAATATAGTAAAGTTATTTGGGGTGAAATGCAAAAGAAATAAAGTGGGTCCCACAAAACTATAGCTTGATGGGAGGGTTAAGGGCATAAAAGTGAACAAAAAAAAAAAAAATTGGAAAGGTATTATTACTGAATTTTGAGATTAAAGGGGTAAAAGATGAAAAACAGTAAAATAGGTTAAAAGGGGTAAAAGAGGAAATATAATAAAGTTAGAGGAGTGAAAGTAAAGTTGAGGGGGTAAGGAGAAAAAGCAATAAAGTGGTTAAAGTGGGGTTCACACAAAGGTTTGTGTCTCACAACTGTACAAACTCAGTTGTTTTATTATATAGTTATTTTAATTGTATTACATTCCTGTTCCTCTCTACTTTGTCTAACTGCATTACTCTGGAGCAGGGACTATCAGCTGGGTTGCTTAGGCAAGCTACGTACACAACAGCACGACTGGGATCATTCAGGTGAGAGTATACACATCAAATACAAATTTATGAGAATTTCAATATATTGGGTGTGCCTTTGCCATTATTTAAAAAAAAATAAAAAATAAAAAATTCTTCTTAGTTTTGTAGATGATTTATGTTAAATATTTCAAATGCTGGTAACAATTTAGGTTTTTTGGTTTCATGAAGAAGCCTTTTATCTTTTACTGAATGCAATGGTGGCACATCTGACATTTGGATCAGTCAGTCATGATTTTATTTCTGGTGTTATTTTTCAATTCATTTAACTAGTTGGTTCATTTTCCATGGTTACAGCATTCTAATCTTACATTGTGTTTATGGGTGCTAACATAGGTTTTTGTTTTTCATTATTTCCTTCTGTTAATGGTGTATTGTGCTAACGTCATTTTGTATTGAATGCAAATTCCTATATGTTTCGTCATTTCCAGCCTTTATTGCTCCAATTCATATGGGACCACTACCTGAAAACTGATGTTTAAAACAACCCTTGGACTGTTCCCTTCCTAGTGTGCAATTGATGTACCATGGCTGCACCATCCCATTCTAATTAAGGAAATAAGCCCTTACTGTGATGTTATTTTACATTGCCAGTTTGGAAACAATTCAAGTTGCATTGTTGAATGGTTCAAGTGTTCAACCATAAGGCTATAAAGGCTTGGCTACATTGTAGACTCTTTGGGAGTTTTTTTTTTTTTTTTTTGGGGGGTGGGGTGGGTTGGATTTGGGAGTCATTGGAAGACGGGGAGGATATGCAAAAATTGTTGCTGTTTCTAAATTGAAGAGCATGACTTGGTGCTTGTTCAGAGAGATAATAACATGATTTAAAACATTGATTCTTAGTTAAGTTTGCTTGGTTTGACCAAGATGGAGTGTGGTATTTAGAACAAGGTCAGCAAACATATTTAAGGAACTTTTTATATGTGTATTAAGCAAAGAGGGAGATCTGCATGATTCTGTTGTACACAAATTAGTTGTGCAGGATAGCTAAATCAATGAGGTAATGATAGAAAAGAGAAGTCGTTATTTTATATTTTCAATATTTGATCAGTTGAATGTAACAAAATGACGGACTATTTGAATGTAATATGTTCAATTTTTTTTTTTTTATTTTTTTGCTTTAAGCAAGTAGCAATAATAGTTGATGTGCACCCTCCCTTCTAAAAGACAGTAGTTTGTTTGCTTTGAAAAAAAGATATATTCTTATTTCTCCGGAATTTTTGTTTTGTGTTACTTAGGATTTTGACAAACAAAGCAATTGCTGCCAATGACGGGAAGCCACTACCGCTTTATCAAAAGGCACTTTGTGGGCTGACAGCTGGAGCAATTGGAGCGAGTGTTGGAAGTCCAGCAGACTTAGCACTCATTCGAATGCAGGCTGATGCCACTTTACCTCTTGCACAACGCCGGAACTACACGAATGCATTTCATGCACTGTACCGTATTGTTGCAGATGAAGGGGTTTTGGCTCTTTGGAAAGGTGCAGGTCCTACTGTTGTGAGGGCAATGGCATTGAATATGGGCATGCTTGCGTCTTATGACCAAAGTGTTGAGTTTTTCAAGGATAATCTTGGTTTCGGTGAAGCTAGTACTGTTGTTGGTAAGACACTTTATCCGAGAGTCTATTAAATACTTAGGCATGGATACACTAGCATTGTTTTTTTTCTTAACTTAATTATTCTATTTATGTACATATATATTTTTTTGACTTTAGGGAACTCATGAGGTAGGTTCAATGGGTTCTCTTAGCCACTTACTTAGGTGTTGTGTTATTGAACTGTTTATTTATTAAGCAAAATATTGAGTTTAATGCTTTTCATTTTGTTAATTTTTTTGTTTTGTTAGGGGCAAGCGCTGTTTCGGGATTCTTTGCTTCAGCTTGCAGTTTACCGTTTGACTATGTTAAAACTCAAATACAGAAAATGCAACCTGATGCCACTGGAAAGTACCCCTACACTGGATCTTTGGACTGTGCCATGAAAACACTGAAGGCAGGTGGACCATTCAAATTCTATACTGGATTCCCTGTCTATTGTGTTAGGATCGCTCCTCACGTCATGGTAAATCTCTCATTAATTCATTATATTTTAGGTTTCCTTCCTACCCACCCTACCTTTGAAGCTCTTGCCATTATATACTAATAATTGTTTTGGTTTTCTACAGATGACATGGATATTCTTGAACCAACTTCAGAAGCTGGAGAAATCTGTTGGGTTGTAGAGCGAGCTCTCTCCCCCCAGATTAAAGAAGTTGTTGAGCTTGAACCATCATAATAAATTTTTGGCTTTTATACTGTGGTTAAGGCTAGTTTTTTGGCAAACTTTACAGCTCTGGATAATTTCATAGGAATTTTCAGTGTGATTTAATAATTCATGGGAGCTGTAAAATCTCATACATGGTGATTTATTTTATTTTTTTTTGTTGTGGGGGGTAAGGTAAAGTTAGTGTAGGCGATTTAGTCGGCCATAAACATGTTTGGAGTGATTTGAGAGAATTTCCTCATTCCATAATTGTTCAAATTGTTATGTAGCTCTTCTCTATATGCTCTTATTTGGATTGATGTTGCTAGGTTTCAAATGTTTCATGATGCAAACTTATCTTCTGGAAAAGACAATTTGATTGTTTTTTATAAATAATAAAAAAAAAAAATCATTTAAGTGGCTCTAACTTCAGACATTGCATCTTCTATGAGGTGTCCCTTGGAATGGGTCACTAAGAGTAGTTATCTCTAAACTCCTGTACTTGATTGTATAAGCGGGGTTCCCAATTGCATAAGAATCAATTTAGCACATTTTAGGCACTCATGCCCTCTTCATCTTTCACTCTTGAAAAACAATTTTTTTTCAGATGAAGTCCATATATTTGGTTGTGGATGTCATGCATGTTCGTATTTGACAGGACTCTTTAAGAGATTTCGCTTAGTGTTAGGAACATTGTGACAACGATAAAGGGAGTTTGTTTCGATTTGATACATGTGATACAACAATGCTGTGCTGTCCTGTGTTTGTTTGTGGTGTTGGACTATAATATAGCTGTAGCACTATTGGTGAAGGGCTTATTTCTCCATTCAATTGTCTTGAGCCAACTGTAATCAATCTCCATATATGAGTTAAATCCAATAAGTAATGAGTTCTGATTTGATTGTAACATCGAACAATTATCCACTATATATATATATATATATATATATATATGGCGTGGGGTTTGGAGGCCATAAGGAGAGCCAAACATTTTTCAATGTATGGGTTAGAGAGGTTTAAGAATGGCTGATTTTTTGTGAGGATGATCTCTATGATGAAAAGATCACCTTCACAAAAAATTGGCCCATTCCGAAACTTCTAACTCATGTATTAAAAAAATGTTGGGCTCTCTTTAAGGCTTCTGAATGCCACCCTTTGTATATAATTTTGATTATAGATAGATAGTCAAAATTAAGAGTTAATTTTTAAAATCCAAAAGCTTGTTTGACTAAATTGGTTATATAATCGAAACAAAAATCTCATATGGCCAAGACTTAATTTGCAAAAATTTACACTTCTTGAGATTTATAATTAATTAATTAATTAATTATCCTAGAGGATGGCATTGGTTTTCAAAAAAAAAATTGTGATGATGAAAAAATCAGATGAATGATCCAACAAAATTATGCATTGGATTCTAAAATGTGAAAATGAGTAAACACAACACTCGGCGGCCCTCCCTCCCTCCCTCCCTCCCTCCCTCATCTCTTTCTTATCGAGAGTGTGTGTTTATAATATAATATCCATGATTCGTGAATGAAAGAATAGATAGATAACTCAACAAAAAAACAATAAAAGAACAAATAGATGATATATAAGACAGAGACAGAGAGAGTTGTTACTTTGTAATGGCTGCAATTGGTTCTGTAAAGGCTGTGGTTCTCATCGCTGGCGACAAAAACAATATCAGAGGCTCTCTTCAATTCCTCCAGGATCCCAATGGTCTGTCTGTCTCTCTCTCTCTCTCTCTCTCTCTCTTCATCAACTGAGACTCAGATGAGTTTTTAATTACAGGAGTTACCCATGTGAAAGGGAAGATAACTGGCCTCTCTCCAGGTCTCCATGCCTTCCATATTCACGCTCTTGGCGATACAACCAACGGCTGCAATTCTACTGGTCTCTCTTTCTCAATCAATCAAACTTGAAAATTTTACTTATATGCTCCTAATTTTTCATTTTTAATAATGGGTTTATGTTTCTATATTTTTTTTTCTTGAATATGGGTATTTGATTGTATTGCAGGACCTCACTTTAATCCACTGAAGAAGGATCATGGAGCTCCTTTCGACAGAGAACGTCATGCGGGTGACCTGGGAAACATCCTTGCCGGTCCAGATGGTTTGTATCTGAATCATTTTCTTGTTTTTATTATTGGGTTTTTGTTTTTTTTTAATAAGTGGTTGCTGTAAATGTTCTAGGAGTTGCAGAGGTCTTCATTAAGGACAGACAGGTGCTGTAATTCATACCTTCAATCGTTTTATTGGAATCATTTCTTTTGTTACTGGAATTATAGCTTCAGAATTTCCAGTTATATCTATTTTTCTTTTTGGTTTGAGTTTTTTAGATTCCACTAAGTGGGCAGCACTCTATACTTGGAAGGGCAGTCGTTGTACATGCTGATCCTGATGATCTTGGTAGAGGTACTATTAGTTTCATTTTTCATGAAATTTTTATTATATTTTCTTGTACAACTTGGGTGCCATTTAATTGGTTCGTTTTGTGTTAGTTTCTTTGCCAAGACTAGTTGTTGTCGAAATTAAGTATCCAAGAATTAAAGATGTGAAATCAGGATCCCAAGTCATTTTCATTTTAACCAAATATATAATCAGAAAGGTTAATAGTTTGTTTTAACGGATTCCAGATATGTCACAAAACTTAGAAGATGTTCTACTATAGAGAAATTTATGAGCCATAAGGGAAACTAAGAATTTAATCCACTCTTTTATGTTAAATCACAACAATTGTTGTTTGGCACTTTCTGCTAGTCATTGAGAATGCAGAAGACACTAATAATGACTGTCTGAAGCATATAACAATCACAATAAGTCAACCTAAATTTTTATAGACATCCTTAGATCCATGCACTTTTCTGTTGAACTATCTTGCTATGACCTTATTAGCAAGGACGCCAACAAATTTATCATTCTGGTGAGATCACTTAGGTCTCATTTTGTAGGTGCTTGGAAACTTTTTTCTCCTGACCAACTCAGATGTTTCCTAGTACCAACGTTTCCCATCAATTTCTCAATATGATTTGTTGTTGCAAATTTCGTAACTTTGTTCCTCACATTGTTTCCGACATTCGCTTTTCTGCCTTGAAACTACTCTATCCACTCTTGTACATGCTCAAGAAGTTTGCTCCTGCGCATAGTTACTTGCGTAAGGAGTTCATAAGCATGTGTTGAATAAGACTAATGACCTTCTTCTCTTGGTTCCACCTATAGTCCAGACACTCATATGGATAGTTGTCCCTTCAATGTATCTCGATCTAGGGGTCCCTTGTTCGAAGGAATGGCAAGGTTGCTAGAAGAGAAAGAATTGTTCCATGGTTATTTTTGAATTTTATGCTAGATGAGGATTTATGGGGAATTTTCTTGATTCAAGGGTACTTTCTAATTTTGCCAAAATAGAGTGTGGCAATACTATGGTCAGGGTTGGGTTAGGGTTTTGGGGGTTTTAGTATGTAAACCCAACTATTAGAGATAGAGAGAGAACTTCCAACTTATTGAAATTTATCTCTTTCTAGAGAAAAAAACTTCAAGGTCCCTTCTTTACGGTTTTTGGGTTGATTGAATTGATTGTGAAACTTAGATCTCTAATCTCATCACCACCTTGTGGTTTTAAGTCAGCACAATTCCTTCAATGAGCCAATAAAAATAGCCCATTGATCTACTTGTCCGAGTTGCATTAGATCAGCATCTATTCCGCCATTTAATCATCAATTTATACCGTCCATTTCTCTCACCTTCTTCAAATTTTCTATTTTTATTTCCTTCAGTTCTTCTTTTTGGGACATTGCCAAACTAAATCTTTGATAGAGTTTTTTTTCATCACCACATTTACGCATTACTTACTTCAATCTCCTTATTCACAGAGGTTGATGAATACCTGACATATGTCATGTTTGTGAAAACATTGAGGAAAATTTGAATCATATATAAGTTTAATTTTTCCAAATGTACGGGCACAGGGCACAACTTTTATGATGAATAGTAAAAGCAAGATATATTTAATGAAACCCCCTGGTTCTCAGTACTAAATAGAGATACTCGTCCTGGACCAAAATCATTTGTTATTGAACATGCAATGGTCACGTGATCCCTTATGAGTTAATTAGATGATCGAAATACCCTCAATGAATTAATATAACTTTTTTATCCTAGCATACTTCTCTCTTACATCTTTTGTCATCTCCACCACGCATACAGAGGAACATTTGCAAAGATGGTCTACCTCCTTTCCACAATTTTCTTCCTCTCCCTTCGTTATATTCATTGCCCAAGAAAACTTGTTATTCCTCATCTCCAGCTGTGTATCTCAACTTAAAACTCTTCATTCTTCCATTATAGGTAAAGGAGTCATGCATTAACAATGCACCAGCATGCATTACCATAAAAATCAGTATTATGTTATTCACATATTAGCACAAGTTCAAACCTGCAAACCAATACAAGTAAAAGAGTTCTGCACTGTAAAAAAAATTAAAAAATAATGCCTTATAAGTTGATGTTTTAGTACCACATCATCAAACATACAAACTCCATACAACCAACTTTAGGAGTCCTTGCTTTCCTTGCTTTTAATTTGCAGTTGATTCACCACTCTTATCAAATTCCATTGACTTGTAAGTCCTTGCTACACTCCAAGAAAACGCTCTATTTCTGGACCCTTCCATATTTATTGAAATTTTTATAGACATGGTTAAAACAATAGCTACGCCAAGTCTCAGGAATGACCTTAGTTGACATTCAATATCCCTTTTTGCATGTTGGAATGTAAAGTCAAAGGCAAGGAATACTACAACAGGTATGAGTCAATCAACTGTAGCCATGAAACTTAGTGTCCTTATTTTTTGACCGGCATATGTAAATGCAAGTAAACAACAGATGTTTTTTTACATCTAGGTTCGCAACCACTTAAATAACTCCTACATACTTCTCCATGAGGAATCATCCATCCAATCTACAGGTCGACAACCCTTCAACTACCCATCTTGTGATGGCTGGGATGAAATACACAAACGACTAAAACACTGGTTAAGATACTTCCTAAGCTTGGACCTTCCAACACTCACCTCCCAATTTGAACTGGCCATTTAATTCTTGCTTTTTGGGTTTCCCTTAGACTTGTTCTAACCTTATACTTATGTTCTAAGTTCTAACCTTGTCTTACCTTTTTCCATTCTAGATTTTATTGTTCTTCTGCATCTGAGCCTTTTTTCAGATGTTGTCCAATTGTTGTATTCATCATCGACTCTTCAATGCAATCTTTTCCATCAGATCTAGGAATAGTGGGCTCATCCATAAAATCATATAGATTATCTATGAATTGGGTACAACCTTTACAACTGATGGTTTCTCTATTGGTTGTGGTGGATGTACCATAATAGGTATTGGGATAGGAGTCTCATTAGCTTCATGCTTTAAAATTGTAACACATTGGGCTTTGCTATCTCCCAACTGGAAAATATACGATCCCACCAATCCTGTCTATCCATGATGTGTAACATGCATAACTGTGATTCATTCACCACTATGATGTATGTATGTGCCACCCATGACTAATCAAATTATCTCAACACAGCTGTTGTAGGGAGAAGAGCAACTGACACACAATTCAAATATCAAATTAGCAAATCTTATCTTTATCTGTATGCTCGATCATATAGCACTTTCCATTTATATATTCTTTCACACAATGCCCACTCTTTCTCAGCTGGAGCCACTCTACATTGTAGTGTATGACTATGCCTTTCCAGGAGACCTATATGGTAGAAACAAACAGATGAAATGCCAAATGATGACAAAAATAAGAACAACAAAGATGGCAGATGAAGATTATATGAAACTTAATCCTAGACACTAAACCATGATCAAATCACAATGAATTAATAACTTGTGTAACATGAAAAGGTACATAATCATTGTAAAGAAGCTTTTTATTTGAGAAACATTTGGGGTAGAGATGGATTTGTCGATGCCATAATATAAAGAGGTCTTGGAAAGGGGATAGTGAGAACAATGGTCAAATCAACCATGAGGGTGAGGGACAGTCTAGGATGGCATCAACATCTAAGAAGATAGGGAGTGTGACAGGGATTGACACATCTAGGCGAGTGACTGTGACGGCTTAAGGTGAGGGCTTTGTGTCTGTTGACTGGTTCTAGAAAGGGATTTCATTTTTGTTCTTCGGGCCCAAGGGTAAAAAAAAGGTAATATTAATTCAAGGAGGGTATTGTGGTCCTTTCACTAAGTCATAATAAAGCATGTGACCTAACGGTTGTTTCTTATCAACATCATCATTATCTTCTTCCTTATCCCAAAGATTTGGGATCGACTAATCGAATCCTGCTCCATTCTACTTTGTCTAGAGCCATTTTTGTGTTATTAAAAGTGTATTCATATCTACTTTCACTATTTCCATCCACATTCTTTTGGCTTTTCCTTTTGCTCCTTTAGAACCTTCTAAATAGGATTATAATTAGCCTTTGTTAAACATGTCCAAACCATCTTAGTTTTCTTTCTCTTAGTTTATTGTTGATTGGAACTGCTTCTACATTTCCCCAAATACATTCATCCAATTTTTCCCTTCCCTAGTCTTTCCACTCTTCATCTCAACATCATCGTCTTTATTACGCTCAATTTATTGACGTGATGCTTCTTCTAAATGGGAAAAATTGATCTGTTTGTATGGAGGAAGATTGTTTTGTTCTTATTTAAAATTAAATACGTTATTACTATTTAACTAAGGATTAGTGGAAAAACTAAAATAAGCTAATATATTGAATTGTAAGGTATGAGAACCTAGAATTACCTCCATAATCATATGTCCATGATCATGGCACATGCCTACGGTATAAGGCATCAAGAAAGGTGTGATCACCATGAGGCATATGCCAATTCAAATCTGTAATGGAACAAGCAAGAAATACTGTTTGTTGTAGGCCTCGCAAACCATTTTGTGTTCTTAGTAAGCATTGGAACATTTTATGGAAGCCTCATCCCAGGTTGAGTCTTGAGGGGTAAGTCTCAAAAGCCTTTTTAAAACACTAATTCATTCTGAATAGTCAGGGTTTTGTTTGCAGGGGGCAAAAAAATACAGTTAAGGGGATACAAAATTTGAGTAAGAGTATTCCCCACAGAGAGTGAATAGGTATGAAGTCTATGGAGTCTCATTACAGTATTTGGTTTAATGCAAGGTTTCCCACTTCTAAGGCCTAAAAGAACGTCCCACAGAGAGCTATAGGTAGGAGACTTGCATGATCTCGTTTGGAAGCATAGAAAATATTTCCTTGGAAAACTTATCCTGAAGAATACTTCCTTGAAAAGAAAATGTTACTGTTTTAGAATTTACACTGCCCAATGGCTTGGGACATTTGGATGCACTTCTGGGCTCTTTTGGCGTTGTGGGCTGCTTTCCCCTTATGGTTAAAGCTCTCTTTGCGTAGTGGCTAAGTTTGGGCTGCTCGTTTTCGGTGGCAAAAAGAATTCTGTGGTCCGTTACTCCTTTTGTGATTTGCTGGGGCGTTTGGAAGGAAAGAAATTGTCGGGTTTTTGAAGGAAAGGAGGCTTCTGTCGAGGCTATTATAGTGTCAATCAAAAGCTTTCTATTTTATTTGAGTAAAGTTTTTGAAGAGTTCAAATGAATTGAATAAAAAAAAAGAGTTCAAAGGAGTCTTCTTTGAGGACTTCATGGGGAGATGGGACTGAGTTTGTAGATTTTCCTAGCAGGTCTTGGGTTCTTGCTTTCTTGTTATTGTACTCTTTCTTGTTGGTCATCTCGACCACTTTAATGAAATTTGCTTTTACCCATCAGCAAAAGACTTTTCAGAGTGGCAGGAATTTCTATTTAAGGAAATATCTTTTAAACCTTGTGTTAGATTCATGAACCTTTTAATTGGTATTCCCTGATTACAATAAGGACTGTCAAGAGTCCTTCATGTCCTTGTCTTTTACAGACAGACTCCTTTATCTCCATCCAATTATCTTTCAAGTTTGTTACTGCTTGTTAGGGTTATTAGATCCAGAAGAAGAAGAGAAAAGATAGAATAAGAATCGAGAGGAGGGAGACACAAATTTATTATTATTACTTGCTTAATAATAATATCAATCCACCTATATATATAGATGATTACTTGCCAACTTTGGCTACAACTCTAAAATAGAAATATCCTAGTTTAACTCTAAAACCTGATAACTAATTAGACACCTAATGAAGTAAATATAGAAACTCTTTACAATAATAATAATTCAAATTAGAAAATTAAAATAAATAGCAACTAAATAAAATAAGGATCCAAACACTGCTCTTAATTTACATTATTAACGTGAAAAGTTGATTATATAGCCTTCAACTCACCACCAAACCTCATGAACTTTTTCTTTCATCCAGAACCTTGTTTCATTGAGTTCTTAACCATTCATATGGTACTGATGCTGCAGGGGAACATGAACTTAGCAAGACAACTGGCAACGCTGGTGCAAGAATTGGATGTGGTAATTCCCTTTCTACCCTAATTTCTTTGTGGTTGTTTGGCTGCTTTCTTGCATTTGTAGAACCGAAGTCGTCGGGTAAAATCCTGAAGACATCTAAGCCTTAGCCGTTACACATGATGCATATGCAAGGCAAACAGACCCCCCATTTTCATGCCCGTCTAGAACGTTTCATAGGCCGGACATCATCCTCACCAGATCATGATAACCATCCAGTCCATTGTATTCTGTTTGGACCGTTGGATAGAAACAGTAGCTGCTAATCCAGCAAAGTGTAAGATCGAATGGCTGAAAATCACATAAATCAACTCAACTTTTGGAAAAGATGGTGGTGGTGAAACCCATCAAGTAATGGGTCCAAGCCAATTCTTTCTCTGTATTTGTGATACATCTGGTTGGACCTTTTCCATTTAAAAGAACCCATCGTTGAAATGTTAATTATCCTTATTTTGTTGTATGGCAGGTATCATTGGGCTTCAATCATCTGTTTAGTCGTGTATTACATGTGCAAGGTTAGTGTTAAATGTGTTCCCATGTACCCAGAAACAGTGTAATTGCAACATCGACTTCTCTGGGCTCTCTTTTTATCTTCTACTGAAAGAGTATGTCAATAAACTGGTATGCTTCTGATCAGCTTAAATATGCATGCTACGTAGGCATCATATTATAACGCATGAGCATTGATCATTTTGAAGCCACCCATGTCAATAAAAGCGTAAGGCCTCTGATTTCTTTGAATCTTCTTAGACAGAGAAAGAGAAAAATGGCATTATATTAAGAGAACTGCTATTGGCACCCCAACTTTTATTTATTACACCCAATTTAATAAATAAATAAATAAATGGTTGAGAATAAGTAAAAGTTGGAGTGCCAATAAAAGCACTCATTTTTTCGCTTGATTTTTATTTCTTTGGGTCCAAGATTTTGCATCAGTCTAATCATAATGGTAAGCATGTTTGACACTCTTTGCAATTTGTTGGGATTTGTGGAAAGAGAGGAACTCAAGCACATTCGATGGGAAGGAAAGCAACTTACATGAGATAATTTTCAATATCCTTGGTATCTTATATTATTGGTGTAAACAGTTAAAGGATTTTTCTTTTAGGACTTATTGTTTAGATGGGAGAATGTAATTAGGTAGTATTTGTTTATTTTCTTTGCTTCTTTTGCTTTCTTGTTTATGTATCTTTTCAAAGGACTCCCTTGTCCTTGTCTTCAATAAATTTTACTTATAAAAAAAATATAAAAATCATAATGGTAAACAACTACCAAATTGTATTATAACGCTTGGTGATATTGAGAATAATAATTTGAGCCAAACCTTTGTAATGTTTGAATGATGTATTCTAATCTTTATGGTTGGGCTGTCAAAAATAATTTAAGAAATTGGGGTGTAATAAGTAAATGTTAGGGTGCCAATAGCAACTCTCTATGTTAAGTTTGTAAATTTTTAAGAATTTTTTTTTTTTTGTGGAAAATAATAACTTTATATCATGTTATAATGACTATTAATTATTATTTTCACATTTAATGACCATTATTCAGAGAGATTCTATTGCCACACCAATTCATATGTAAATACCAGAGAATTAGCACACATTTGGGGGTGGCATTAGCAAAAGTTGATGTGGCAATATAAGCTCTCTTAATTTAATTATATTGAATGTTCTACCAAAAGAACAATTTCTGTCTATAATTCTTATTTGTATGGATCCAAGGAAATTAGGTTGGACTACTTGACTGCTTAGTGAATTATGTTGGAACATGATGGTCATCATCGTCACAAAAAGTCTCTTCATTTTAATATATTATAAATTATTTACTTAAAATAGAGATTTACATTCATACCAACTTTTGAGAGGATAGGGAAGTTAAAATGGAATGGATTTTTATGAGGAAAGTCTAAGAACAAGTAAATTCAGATTCAAAGCTACTATTGAGACCATCCTTAGTACATTGCAAATCAAACTTTTGATTAGAATAGAAATGTTAGCGTGTAATTGATTTTTATGACGATAGTCTAAGAACAAGTACATTTATTTTTTTATTTTTTATATTTAATATTAATAAAGAAGTAGGGTAGACCGAGGTGACCGACCAAGCGATGACTGAATACAAAGATAGACTATCCCATTTCGAATACAACTATCCTCTCTTATCTATCAAAGAAGAAACCCTACACTCTTTGAATGGTTTACACTAATAATATCATGAGTGAGCCAAGAAGACTCAAACAAGTTGCATACAAAGGTAAAAAGTGTGAATATATCTTGTGTGGTCGGAATTCGGTGAACGGTTACGATGGATCCAACTGCATTGATATGAAGTTGTTACTAGCGCCTCCCTCCTCGCGGCGGCGTGGTACCTGTCAAAATCATTTTGACGCTCAAATTAGCGAAGTTGAGGAAATCATCCTTAGCACTGGTTAAATTCTAATCTCTTCAGAAGGATCCTTCTCTATAGTGCTCACTGTGCTATTTATCCCCCCTGATTGCCCCTAGTGTTTCCTCCTCCATAGGTAGTAATCATGGGATTTTCATTAACTCTGCGAAGTTGTTTACTTAATTGGGATCTTCTGGATCGATTATACTTACCTGTAGAGATCTCCTCCACGATCTCTAGGATTGACGTGCACGCAACAGTTTTACGATTTTCCTAAGACCTAGCTTGCCCTGTTTGGCAAGTCTGACCTGGTTTATTGTTATACTGCCCTGTCAGCCAGACTAGGGAGGTTTCTACTTTGACCTGCCCTGCTTGTAGGACTGCACTCCATATACTGTTTTGCACCTGGTACCACTTAGTCGATTCAGACACGTGTATGACTCAGATTTAACATGCAATTATTTTCCTCTACAATTACCCCCTTTTGATGAGGCGTAAGATCTCTTTGTCTCCTCGAGACACAATTTCGTTTTCTGATTGGCTACCTTACTCTTTTATAATTGCGTCTACTATTTTCGAATCAACATATTCAATGTGACGTCGCTTCGAATCTTCTCTGACGGCCTAGATGGATTGCTCTTCATTTGTACCAGTCCACATGCCCTGATGCATTTTACACTACCCCCAATCTCGAGAACGCTTCAATTGGGCTCAAGCTGTCCTTTCAGGGGTACATGCTCCTTCGCCTTTTCTATGAATAAGAGACTTAGTGTATTTTTTGCACATTATCATGCTAAAACTTTGCAAACTCGTCTCTGTGCTTTTTCGCGAAGGTCCTCTCTACTTCTCTTTCTAATTCGTAGTTTCAATTACCTCTTCCTTAGTCAAGCCTATTATAGGGCTCAGTTCGAGTGGTCGCAGTAGTAACTTTTGTTTCGCCTTCTCCCGTAGGGATCAATAGCGGTGTATTCCCTTCTGTACTGGAAGCATGATCACCTTTGCTTGCGGACGGAGCATCTCCTGGTAAACCATCCTGCCTCGTCAACTGTTAGTTGTTGAGGCGTTGGCTCAAGTTTCGATTCTGCTAAACTAAATCATCCATTTTCTTCTGCATCTCCTCCTGTTGTTTTCTCATAGCGTCCAACATTGCCAAAAGCTGTGCATCTGCGGCTAGAACCGCTAGTGGGGGCACATTGACTTCGTTTGTTCTTGTGGACCTCACCATTGTTTCAACTGAAATCAATTTGCTCCTGGTGTTCCCACGGACGGTGCTAGTTCTGTGTGGTCGGAATCTGTGAACGACTACGATGGATCCAACCACACTAATACGAAGTTGTTCCCGACGCTTCCCTCCTCGCGGCGGTGTGGTTAACTGCCAAAATCACTCCAACGCTCAAGTTAGCGAAGTCGAGGAAATCGTCCTTAGCACTGGTTAGACTCTAATCTCTCTAGAATTATCCTTCTTTATAGTGCTCACTGTGCTATTTATCCCCCCTGACTGCTCCTAGGGTTTCCTCTTCCATAGGCAGCAATCATCAGATTTTCACTAACTCTACGGAGTTTACCTAATTAGGATATTCTGGATCGATTATACTTACCTACAGAGATCTCCTCCGCGATTTTCGAGATTAACGTGCACGTAATAGTTTTACGGTTTTCCTAAGACCTAGTTTGCCCTACTTGGCAAGCTTGATCTGGCTTATTGTTATGCTATCCTGCCAGCTAGACTAGGGAGGTCTCTGCTCCGACCTGCCCTGCCTGCAGGGCTATGCTCTGTATACTGTTTTGTGCCTGGTACTACTTAATCAATTCAGACACGTGTATGGCCTAGATTTAACATGCAATTATTTCCCTCTACAGATCTCATAGGCTATTTCAAGATGGAGCATCCCTTTTACACAAGAAGAAACAATTTGCTCCCTTACAAATCAACTGATCCAAAGTTAATGGTCACTCCAAGGATGCTATCCAAATGAAGGATACCTTAGAGTAGGCACCTTTGCCCCACCCCCCAAAACTGCCACTTCAGGAAATGAAGTTGGGACGGACCATTACTCTCCAAATCCACACTCGCCAGGCTATATAGTTGATACAAAAAGTCAATTTTCCAACCACATTAATTTCTCAATCATTGAAAGCTCTACAAAAATCAAGGTCCGCCATTCCTCGCCTCTGAAAGTTCTGGAACTTGAGATAAGAAGACCTTTCTTTGTAGAAAAGGGGTAGTACAATGTCGAAAACTCTTTCATGAGGGGACGATGACCACAGCAAGTGTCCTCCCAAAATCGCATTCAATTTCCTTTACCCATCTTGAAGTGAGTCTTCTTCATACAGAACACACGTAGCACTTTCAAGCAGCTATGCACAATGCAGGCCTTGGCACTGTAACAACCATAAGCATATGTCCCAAACTTTGCCACAATGATGTTTCTCCAAAGGCTACCAACCTCCACCTTAAGCTGCCAAAGCCATTTATCCAATAGAGTTGAGTTCAGCAACCCCATCCACCTAACTCCAAACCCTTCCTTGTTCTTAGCCTTGAAGGTACACTTCCAATTCACGAGGCAATGTTTCATGTTCCTCTCCTTATCATGCCATAAAAAGTCGCAAATTTTTTATTATCTAACCTTAGTTTCACCTCTCACATTGAGAACACTGGAATACTAGAAAGCATACTCTTGATGAAGCCAATCTCCTAATGATCTTTTCTAGCATGGGATCCCTAATCGCCCAAATTTTATAAGGCGCTTCTAGGAAGGGTGGGTAAAGCCAAGGTAAAGACGATGGAAGCTTGTCCACATGACAACTCAGAGCTACGTTTGGGACCTTTCCAACTGCAAACACCCTACTTTTTCTTAAATTCATTGAAGGCCTATATTGCTTAAAAACAACGTAGACTACCATCAAATCTTCTCGTCTCCCCCAAGGAAGCATCAATGAACACTAGAATATCATTTACGAATTGCAGATGCAATACCATGGGGCCACCAAGCCCAATTGACATAGTTACTCGAAGACCTTGCTTGGATCATTTCAAAAAAAATCATGGAGTACATAAAGAGTTGTGCTGGAGTAACATTATAATTGACATTGATTCTCACATTGCTGATATGGAAGTGCACACATAACCATAGATGATTTTCACTCGTATCTCGATGAAAAGCATCTATGATTCCATACATACATCCACGTCAGCAATGTGAGAATCAATGTTAATTTAATGTTACTTTAGCATTTTCCTTACCTAAATTCTTAAGAATTTTTTTTGTAAATGTTTGTAACATAATAGTAGGGCAAATCATTCGCAAATCTTGTTCAACTCCAACAATTACAGGAATTACAGAAATATGGGCGTAAGTCCAATCATTTGCATAGTTGGTTTGACACATTGTAGAACAACTTTGAGGTCGTGGGGTCAAGTCCAACATACCTATAAAAAGGAAAATTACAAAAAATATCTCTCATCAAGGAAATTAATCAAATTACAAAAATGCCATTAGTACTCTTTACAGTAATATCCATATGAGTTTCTTCAAAGATACATTAACTTGCATATTAAAATTATAAAAATATCCTTCATCAAAGAAAATTTTAAATTACAAAATAAACCTCAAAACATGTAATAGTAATATATATATAGGAAATGTTCAGCAACAAACATTTTGACAAACATTTTGGCAAAACATTTTTCAAAACATGGGTTAGAGGTTTTGGAATGAGCTGATTTTTGGTGAGGATGATCTCTACGGCGAGGAGATCATCATCACCAAAAATCAGCCCATTCCAAAACTTCTAAACCCATCAAAAATGGTTTGCAAAAAAGGACGGTCCACGATTTTTCAACTTGTAAACTGGGACTAGAAGTTTTGGAATGGGCTGATTTTTTGTGAGGATGATCTCCTCACCGTAGAGATCATCTTCACCAAAAATCAGCCTATTCCAAAACCGAGGAGATCATCCTCACAAAAAATCAGCCCATTCCAAAACCTCTAACCCATGTTTTGAAAAATGTTTTGCCAAAATGTTTGTCAAAATGTTTGTTGCTGAACGGGACCCTATATATATATATATATAAAATATAGGGTAGCGTTCAATGGCAAACTTTTTAGCAAACTTTTTGACAAAACATTTTTCAAAACATGAGTTAGAGGTTTTGGAATGGGCTGATTTTTGGTGAGGATGATCTCTATGGTGAGGAGATCATCATCACCAAAGAGATCATCCTCACCAAAAATCAGCCCATTCTAAAACTTCTAACCCCATCAAAAACAATTTACAAAAAATGGACGGTCCACGATTTTTCAGCTTGTAAACATAGGTTAGAAGTTTTGGAATGGGCTGATTTTTAGTGAGGATGATCTCCTCACCGTAGAGATCATCCTCACCAAAAATCAGCCCATTCCAAAACTTCTAACTCATGTTTCGAAAAATGTTTTGCCAAAAAGTTGGCCATTGAACGCCCCCCCATATATATATATGGAAATGTTCAGCACCAAACATTTTGGCAAAACATGAGTTAGAAGTTTTGGAATGGGCTGATTTTTGGTGAGGATGATCTCTATGGTGAGGAAATCATCCTCACCAAAAATCAGCTCATTCCAAAACTTCTAATCCCATCAAAAATGGTTTACAAAAAATGGACGGTCCACGATTTTTCAACATGTAAACATGGGGCTAAACATTTCGGAATGGGCTGATTTTTGGGGAGGATGATCTTCTAATCATAGAGATCTTCCTCACCAAAAATCAGCCAATTCCAAAACTTCTAACCCATGTAGGACAAAAAACGTTTGTTAAAGTGTGTGGTAAAACTTAGGGTGCTTAACATTTCCCATACATATATATATATGGGTCTCGTTCGCCACCCTTAGTTTTACCACACACTTTAACAAACGCGTTTTGTCTTACATGGGTTAGAAGTTTCGGAATGAGCTGATTTTTGGTGAGGATGATCTCTATGGTGAGGAGATCATCCTCACCAAAAATCAGCTCATTCCAAAACTTCTAACCCCATCAAAATTGATTTACAAAAAATGGACGGTCCACGATTTTTCAACGTGTAAACATGAGGCTAAACATTTCGGAATGGGCTGATTTTTGGGGAGAATGATCTTCTAATCATAGAGATCATCCTCACAAAAAATCAGCTCATTCCAAAACTTCTAACCCATGTAGGATAAAAAAACGTTTGTTAAAGTGTGTGGTAAAACTTAGGGTGCTGAACATTTCCCTATATATATATAGGGTCCCGTTCGCCACCCTTAGTTTTACCACACACTTTAACAAACGCGTTTTGTCTTACATGGGTTAGAAGTTTCGGAATAAGCTGATTTTTGGTGAGGATGATCTCTATGGTGAGGAGATCATCCTCACCAAAAATCAGCTCATTCCAAAACTTCTAACCCCATCAAAATTGATTTACAAAAAATGGACGGTCCACAATTTTTCAACGTGTAAACATGGGGCTAAACATTTCAGAATGGGCTGATTTTTGGGGAGGATGATCTTCTAATCATAGAGATCATCCTCACCAAAAATCAGCTCATTCCAAAACTTTTAACCCATGTAGGACAAAAAACGTTTGTTAAAGTGTGTGGTAAAACTTAGGGTGCTGAACATTTCCCTATATATATATATATGGGAAATGTTCAGCACCCTAAGTTTTACCACACACTTTAACAAATGTTTTTTGTCCTACATGGGTTAAAAGTTTTGGAATGAGCTGATTTTTGGTGAGGATGATCTCTATGATTAGAAGATCATCCTCCCCAAAAATCAGCCCATTCTGAAATGTTTAGCCCCATGTTTACACGTTGAAAAATTGTGGACCGTCCATTTTTTGTAAATCAATTTTGATGGGGTTAGAAGTTTTGGAATGAGCTGATTTTTGGTGAGGATGATCTCCTCACCATAGAGATCATCCTCACCAAAAATCAGCTTATTCCGAAACTTCTAACCCATATAAGACAAAACGCGTTTGTTAAAGTGTGTGGTAAAACTTAGGGTGCCGAACGGGACCCATATATATATATATATATATATATATATATATATATATATATGGGTCAGGTTCAAACGACAACCATTTCAACACACATATAGACAACGTGTTTTGTCTTATATGGGCAAAAATGTTTGGAATGGGCTGATTTTTTGTGAGGATGATCTCTGTGGTGAGGAGATCATCCTTGCCAAAAATCAGCTCATTATGAAACTTCTAGACCGTCCAATTTTTGTTGAAAAATTATAGACCGTCCAATTTTTGTAAATCAATTTTGATGGGGTTACAAATTTTGGAATGTGATGATTTTTTGCCAGGATGATCCCCTCATCACAGAGATCATCCTTACAAAAAATTAACTCATTCCAAACATTTTTACCCATATAAGACAAACACGTTGTCTATATGTGTGTCGCAATGTGTGTTGCAGGAACCCGACCCTATATATATATATAGGGTCCCGTTCAGCACCCTAAGCTTTACCACACACTTTAACAAACGTGTTTTGTCTTACATGGGTTAGAAGTTTTGGAATGAGCTGATTTTTGGTGAGGATGATCTCTATGGTGAGGAGATCATCTTCACCAAAAATCAGCTCATTCCAAGACTTCTAACCCAATCAAAAATGGTTTACAAAAAATGGACAGTCCACGATTTTTCAACTTGTAAACATGGGGCTAAACATTCGGAATGGACTGATTTTTGAGGAGGATGATCTTCTAATCATAGAGATCATCCTCACCAAAAATCAGCCCATTCCAAAACTTCTAACCCATGTAGGACAAAAAACGTTTGTTAAAGTGTGTGGTAAAACTTCAGCACCCTAAGCTTTACCACACACTTTAACAAACGTTTTTTGTCCTACATGGGTTAGAAGTTTTGGAATGGGCTGATTTTTGGTGAGGATGATCTCTATGATTAGAAGATCATCCTCCTCAAAAATCAGCCCATTCCGAAATGTTTAGCCCCATGTTTACACGTTGAAAAATTGTGGATCGTCCATTTTTTGTAAATCATTTTTGAGGGGGTTAGAAGTTTTGGAATGAGCTGATTTTTAGTGAGGATGATCTCCTCACCATAGAGATCATCCTCACAAAAAATCAGCCCATTCCAAAACTTCTAACCCATGTAGGACAAAACACGTTTGTTAAAGTGTGTGGTAAAGCTTAGGGTGCTTAACGGGACCCTATATATATATATATGGGTCAGGTTCAAAGGACAACCATTTCTACACACATATAGACAACGTGTTTTGTCTTATATGAGCAAAAATATTTGGAATGGACTGATTTTTTGTGAGGATGATCTCTGTGATGAGGGGATCATCCTGGCAAAAAATCATCTCATTCCAAAACTTGTAACCCCATCAAAATTGATTACAAAAATTGGACAGTCTATAATTTTTCAACAAAAATTGGACGGTCTAGAAGTTTCATAATGAGCTGATTTTTGGCAAGGATGATCTCCTCATCACAGAGATCATCCTCACAAAAAATTAGTCCATTCCAAACATTTTTTCCCATATAAGACAAAACACGTTGTCTATATGTGTGTAGAAATGGTTGTCCTTTGAACCTGACCCTATATATATATATATATATATAGGGACCATATAGGGTCGCGTTATTACGACCCCCTTTGCGACACACCTTTTTGTCTTATATGGGCAAAAATGTTTGGAATGGGCTGATTTTTGTGAGGATGATCTCTATGGTGAGGGGATCATCCTGGCAAAAAATCATCCCATTCCAAAACTTCTAACCCCATCAAAATTGATTTACAAAAATTGGACGGTCTATAATTTTTCAACAAAAATCGGACGGTCTAGAAGTTTTGGAATGGGCTGATTTTTTTCCAGGATGATCCCCTCACCATAGAGATCATCCTCACAAAAAATCAGCCCATTCCAAACATTTTTTCCCATATAAGACAAAAAGGTGTGTCGCAAAGGGGGTCGTAATAACGTGACCCACACACATATATATATATATATATATATATATATATATATATATATATATAGGGAAATGTTCAACACCCTACACTTTACCCTACGCTTTACCAAACGTGTTGTGTCCTACATGGGTTAGAAGTTTTGGAATTGACTGATTTTTGGTGAAGATGATCTCTACAATTAGAAGATCATCCTCACCAAAAATCAACCTATTAATACTTATCTCAAGAATAAATCTCAACCATTGGATGCACAAGATGGTATCCCAATTGACCAAAAATACCATGAGCTTCAGATACGACATGATCTTCTCCAATAGCATTTTACTTGGGTGGGTTCAAATATGGAATCGGATTTTAATTGATGTATATTCAATCTAATTATTTAATCGCACTGGGATCCAAATGTTTAAATCAATAAGACCCAATATGATTTGAACAGTTTCAGATCAACTTTGAACCAATCCACATTGGTGGATCCTTTTGAGAGCCCTACTAGATCCATTTGAAACACCATTGGCACGAGGATGTGCGGTACAGATTAAGTGCACCGGTAAGCCTCAGTTGCATGGAATAATTGTTCAAATAAAAAATAATTGGATCAATTTTATGTACATAGTTGTTCAAATCTCAAAAGCCTTCACAGCTGGGCCAGCTTCACGCAGGAATTCAAGTTTCTTCTCTACTTGGTCACTCAAATGGTTGTTCAGTGGTCAATTTGTGTGGCCAACAACAAATATTCTTTATGGGCTATCGCTTTTTTTTTTTATGTATAATCCCAAAATAAAACGGATGATATGCAATTAGAACCAAAATCTATATCTATACCTTCCAATCATCAAAGTGTCCCACACTGGACCTGGTGGGGTGGGCCCAGATGTATGCCAGGTGCATGAGTATCACCATCTGACCTACCTTTATGTGCTACACAGCAAGCATTACCTTAGCAAATAAACTTTGCTTGATTAAATCCCACCAAACTTTAAAAAGAATTTCCACAAAATTTCACTCTTTCTTGCACTCAATCAAACTAAACCTGCATTTTTTTTTTTTTTTACCACATTGCTTGCACTTATGAACTTCCCTCCAAATCTATTATAAAAACCCACTAACAATAGCAAACTGAAGCATAGATTCAGATTCATCTCCCTCACTCACCATGAAACCTTCGAGTCTTGCAGTATCAGTAATGACTGTTGTTGTTCTACTTTTGCTCCCCAAAGCTTCAGAGACTGCAATTACTTGTAGTGATGTAATAAAGGACTTGAAACCCTGTTTGAAATACCTTGCTAATGGCAATGGATCACCACCTAGTGATTGTTGCGCCGGAGCCTCAAAGCTTTCATCTGTTGCTTTGACCTCAGCTGATAAGAAAGCCGCTTGCATGTGTATCAAGTCAGCTGCACAAAAAATAAATCCAAATGCTGCAGCTGCTAAGGCTCTCCCCGGAAACTGTGGCATCAGCCTCCCCTTTGATGTTTCCCCTTCCGTAGATTGTTCCAAGTACTTAAAAACCTAACTTTTTCTTCAGCAAGATTAATTTTCTGAATGAGCAAAATATATATTAACTGCTTTTGATTTTGATTCTTTGCAGGGTAGGTTGAAGTTTTTAGAGGAACCCATCAGGGCAGGATGTGAAGTTTAAAGCTTAAATTACATGGTATTGAGCTGGGGATCTGTTCTATATTGAGACTTTGTAGTAAATAAAGAAGTCATTTTATGTTGTATTTGGCGTTAAGGGTTTGAATGAATATATTGGTAAAATCCAGTTAAATATCCTCCTTGTATTGACCGACAAATCCTCAATCCCAACCAACAGAAGAAATTCATGAAAACCCACACAACAGAAGGACAAGCACTTCGTCTATTCAACGTGTGTGAGAAAAAGTACTTAAATCTTTTCCTCATATAAGCAGTTATGAATAAATTTTCACCATCTTTTACAATATAAGCCTTGATGATTCCATCCTGCAAAACTGTGTTCTCTTCATTTCTTTCCGAACTGAAAAATAACTCCACATAACCGATAGATGTTTCACGTACCATAAATAATGAATTTTAAAAAATAAATAAAAAACCTTCAAATGAAGATTGAACCCATGGAAAGTTGTGATGAGAAGCATAAGTGCTCCAGAGACTGTCTTAACCATTCCTTTGTTCAGAAAGTAGCAATTACGCCATCCATACATTCCAATTGCAGTAGAAATGAACTTTACTCCTTAGCCCTGGAAAAATAAATGAGAAATCAATGTCATGACACTAAAACTGGAATGATGGTGCACAACTATCATGCATCTGATGGGTAAAAGAATGAGATTGGTTCAAATTACAAAATGCTAGGTAAAATTTTTCATACTCTGCAGTTGGACGGAAAAGCAATTTAGAAGTTCATGAAACCACTGCACCATGTTAATTTAGGCAATTGTTTTCTATCCAGAGTAGTGTTGCATGTATAAGATATTATGATTTTTATTTATTTATTTATTTATTTATTCAATTAAGTAGATGTATTAAGGGGGGAAATCCCAGAAAAATATACAACGTATGGGATAAACTACCCCTCCGAACTATATGTTAAAACAAAACAAAGAGAAATCTACAATCAAACCGACTATGCAACTGGAGGATCTGGAATAACTTGCACTGGTTTACAAACAAATGTCTCTTCACCAGGATCACCGCACTTTGCCTTTTCAATGGGGACAAGTGCAGATTTCTTTGCCAAGAAGAGACAAGTGTGGCTTACTTTGCTTTGGTCAGACGCCCTTGAAAAAAATTAACTGTTGATCAGTTAATCACTAATAGAAAAATTATTGTGAACTTCCATGTTACGAGTAAGAAGAGTGGCGAAAGAGTTAACCACCTACTTTTGCATTGTCCAAGAGGAATAGACATCTTGAACTCATTTCTTCCTGTTTTTTTCATATGTAGCCGGTTCTTCCATCTTCCATTTCAGCTCTCTTTGAAAGTTGGTATTATTATGCTTTTAATGCTAGAGATAGAATTCTCTGAAAATATTTTCCCATTTGCAGTTTGTTGGGGTATTTGAAAGAAAGGAACTCTAGAGCCCTTTTGAGGGAAAAGAAGTGTCAACGCTATAATTATAATATTAATGTAAACATGTTCTTGGGTCAAAAGGAGTTCAAAGGAAATTTCTAACCCTTGGTAGGTCTCCTAACATGTTACTAAGCTCCTTGCTTGTATCTTTTCCTTTAATGCAATCATCTTATTGGTAAGAAATATAACAATGGGCAAAACTAATATTCTCAAAGGAGGTCTCCTTGACCTCCCACTCGGATGATAGCAGGTACCCATCTAACCAACACATGGCAAACACCCACCGCATGTGTTAAGTATGCAAGTTTCCTTGTATCTTCCCTTTTCACCTATGTTTCAGGGCCCACCAGAATTAGAACCACTCTAGAACACAAGTATTGCATTATTGTCTTACATCCCTACTGTGTTATTCACCACCAACCAAGGTTTAAAATCTTGTATTGTGCTGTTGCTTTGGTTTTTCCAAAAAGGACTTGGGACCGACATCCAAAAGGTTTCAAAACATTCACTTTAAATCATTAAATTTTAGATTTTATTCAAAAAAAAATATAGAAAATAATTTTTTGTGTTTAAAATGAAAGTTAAAGTTGGAAAAAAAAAAACACATTTCTTCACATCGATGGGCCTAGAAATGTTTTAAAACATTCTGAAACTTAGCACCTTAAAACATTGCATTCAATGCATGTATAATAGTGTAAAAGTCTTTTATTTTATCAAAGTGGATCTTAGAAGTTCCAAAATTTGTTTAATGGTTAATTTAATTATTTTTTGAAACTTTTTTCCTTTGATATATTTCAATAATTTTTAGGGAAAAATTCCAAAATATTGTAATTTGGTTGAATTTTTTTCTTTTGTATGTATTGATGTGTTCATGAAACATTCCAAAACATTGCAAGCCATTTAAAATTTCAAAATGTTTCGTTCCAACTTTGTAGTAATTGAAATATTTCCATTATTACAAGGCTTGATACAAAATTTAACAGAGAATTTCTTCTTGTTATATTGGTAAAAATCAGTATTCATTTTGCGTATATTTCAATGAAAAACAAAGTTTGACTGAAGTACTCTAATTTAAAGTATAAAAATGCCAGATTTTGATAGAAATCACTATTTATTTTGCAAAATATTTTGATTCAACAATAAATTTCAATCGAAATAATAAAATTTAAAGTGTAAAAATGCAAGATTCAATGGAAATAACCAAATTTCAAATGTAAATGCAAGATTCAATGGAAATATTTCCATCATTTCATAATATTTACATCATTTCCATAAAAATGAATTTATTTCCACACTAGTTGAAATATTTCCATCAAGTGTTTCCGTATATTGGTTAACCAAATAGACACTGAATCCAAAATTTAATACCTTGGTTCTGCATGCCAAAAAACTGGACTATTCAGCTAAAACATTCTGAAGCCGAGAACCCAATGATTAGGCCTAGGATTTTCAGTACGATAACCTAGATGGTTTTGAATACCCTTCGTTGTATGGTCGTCTCCTTCTCTCTAGTTGGCATCAAATTCCTTTATTTTGAATAAAATCTCTAGCGCGAACCACGTATTCATTCTCATTCTCGACGTATTCATTCTCATCTTCATCCTCATAAATATCTTATGACATTCAACATATATATATATATATATACACACACCCAAACAGGGCTTAAGCAACCGCATTCTCTTCTCTACTCTACTCCATTCAAACTTCGAGGTATGTACTTCTTGAAGCTCCTAACCTCAAATTTTTAAACCATCCTTTGAAATGGTACTGATTCAGCACAGCATCTTCCTTGAAGAAATGTCACCCACGGTGATAGATAAGCACAATCTCCTTCTCTATGCCATGGACCCCATCTTTGAGATTGACCATCCTTGGTATACTGGCTTCCAGATTGAAGACAACACCCTATTCTCCCCTACCTCTATTTGGATTCCTGTTCTTATTTGAAGCATGGTTTCCTCCACTTCAAATTCTTTCTCCCCTACCAGTCTACAACTCCTCTACTAGAGCCACAAAAAGCCTTGCTATACCATGGGGTCAAAACTATCAATGTATCTTTATCCAATGCACACTTTTAAATATGTTCTTGAACATTAGGAATGACTAGGTGGCATGTGCAAACGCACATGTATCTGAAGGGCTTATTTATAATTTAAAATTTTAAGAAAAGAGTGGTTTTTAAGATTATATAGTAAAAAGGATATTTTCATAATTTTAAAAATCAACCTACCTGATTTTAAGGATGTTTGATTGCAATTTTCTTGGTTTTGACTAAAATGAACCTGATTACATTATGTTTGGGGGCATTTTTGGAATCCAAATTTTGGTGTCGAACCACTTCTACTCCACCTTCTCTCATTTAATAGTAAAGATGTTGATGTAGATAGGCTTGCCAACACTTATCTTAATGCCTATGATTGAGTTAAGATGCGTCAAAGAAAGAAATCAGCAACATTGACGGAGTCAAATCAGGCAAAAACGAGTCAACTAGATCCAATCTTTGACCAGTCTTCAAGACCTAGTCCAACTTCTCTTAGGACTCTTTCTTTTATTGAGTTTCTATTTTTTTAAGTTACTTAAGTAGTCCTAATTAGTTTCTATTTCAATTTTAGAAAGTTTTTTTTCGTAGTTCTAATTGTTATATGTTCTCTAAATTCGTTTTTATTCTTTAGGTTATAATTAGAAGTCATTTTAGGTGTCTAAATTGAGTTCTAATTAGATTAGAAGGTTAATAATATGTTATAAATAGATTAGGAAGTTACTTTTTAGTATTTTTAGAAAGTTTCTAAGTTGTTATGAAGGAGTTATCTATATAAGGAGCTCCAATAAACAAATTCAACAAGTGAGTTTTTTTTAAGACTAATTAATAAAAAGAAAAGAAGAGACTTCTTCCCTTTCTTTGTTTTTTATTTTGAGCACAACAACCCGATATTGTTTCTTAATTTTAGTGTTTGCAATTGATTTCCATCAATCTCAAACCTAGATTGAAGTTTCTAGTCTATTTTGCTCGACAAAGAGATTCTTTGTTACTTTTAGTTATTGGGATTTCACCCTAGAACCAGATTTTTAACATAAATTCTAGGTTTGTGTGTTCTACTCTACATTAAATGTCAATAAAACAAACTATAAATAATATTAGTATACTTAGCAGCTAGATGAACATTAAGCCTTGAGTTTGGATCGAGTTAAACTTCTAGTCAATCAAAATGACCTCCAGCTTATGCAAATAATTACTTTTCATTTTTCAAAAATAAAATATATGCAAAAAAAAAGGGTAACAAATTTATGCCACTATCACACCTTCATGAAGGCATTATAGAATATTTTAAAACCTCAAATGTCTAATAATAAAGCTGCAATAGAAATGGGAAAAAGCTAAATATACATCGTGTAATAATAAAGTAACATAACTCTGAAGAGTATAAAAACCGATACACCGAGGCTCACCTAGTTATATACGAATCATCAGTGGTATTGATGATTATCTCATCACCAATTTCAATGAAAGGAGGGGCCTGAGAAATTTATTCAATTATTTAGAAAAATTAGAACGGGAATTTAAAATTTCAGACTTCTGCAGTTCCACAATTGAGAAATATTTGGAATCGCACCATATATTGTATAAGGGATCAACAGAAAGCAGTGTCAATAAGCCATACCTCCAGATATAATTAGTTGTGATAAGAACACATAATAACTAGCACTCAAAGAAATTAAATGAATAGGTCACATGATCTCTGAAATTTATGGATCCAAAAAAAAAAAAATCTCAATTGCTTACATGCTGACATCTCCATAAAGCTACACAAGTTCCAAAGCATAGTAACCAAGATGTGATACGGGTTTAAGACAACAAGGGAAAACTTCGGAAAAAATGGAGATAACAGGAAAGAAATGAGAAAAAACAATAAATAAAAAAAGAATACAAAATCAAAAATTAAAGTGTATTCATAATCTTCATACATTACACTTTTTTTGTTGTGAAAAGCGAAAATTTTATTGATAGGAGGACAAGGTGTCCTCAAGAGAAGATACAACAAAAGAGAAATAAAACAAGAGCAAAAAGAGGCCCGGCTAACTAAGGAAGGCCCTTTATGGATCCCACCTATACAAAATGTCTTCAAAGAAAAAGCCTCTAAATTCTTGAAATTGTCTATATACCAATACTCATTCCTTTCTTTTCATAAACCCAACAAATGCTGGGGGCTCGAAGTTCCAAAGAATCTGCTCCCTTCCCATGAAAGTTGTGGACTTCCAGGAGTCCAAGACCATTTTGACGGACCAAGGGGCGCACCAAGAGACATTGAACAAAGAAAAGAAATATGACCACACAAAATGAGTTAACTCACAATGAATAAGGAGATGGTCAATTGATTCCCCACTTGATTTACAAAGGAAGCAAAAGTCAACAAGAACAAAACCTGGATTCCATCTCCCAAACATTTTGATTTCTTTTTAAGCCTAGATTCCATGATGGTTAGACAGAGTTCTGAATAGGTTGAGTATTTATTCAAGAGGGACATTAAAGAAAAATAATAATCCTAGACCTAAATCCTAGGGAGATGAGTTTAAAATGGGAGATACAAATTATCAATCTAACTGCAAATGAGTGTCACACTCGGTGACATGATCACGTACAGTGAATCATGCAAGTAGTCACTTTGCATCACCTCCGATTTACAGATCGAGAGATGTTGGATCTTCCTTGCTGTAACTAGCATTCCTACAAAAGTTACTCCTAACAAGCAGAGGTCCTATGGTCCTGCACTTACAACTTGAGTCTCCACAGAACTTTTCATTAGACCTTCAACAACAAAGTTCCAAAACTTGACATCTGAGGTCCCAAAAAAGTAATTGGCTGATAAAATAATGGCAAATATGAGAAATTAGCTGGCAAAACCACACCAATAAAACTAGTGGATTGCTAGGCTCAGATGTGACATTTCATAACTGATCTTCAACACATGTTGCCATATAAATGATTTAGACTGTAAAATCATCTATCCAACGATATAGAGAGGCATTCTTAATGGGAGAGATGAATTCAAAAAACATATTGGGTTGAGAAAGGGAGTGATAATAGGGTGCAATTTTGAGAGGATAGATCGTGTAGCGACTGCCTGTTGAGGTCCTGAATTACTCTTTTATTCTATTTGTCGAAAAAAATAATCATCCCGCTTAAAGTATGGGTAGCTTTCAAAGGATGCAAATTCTTAGGATTCAAGACTTAAAAAAATAAATTTCAATGACTGAGAGATGGAATCAATTGTTAGTCTGATAGAATGTACTTCAACCATTCATATATCTCTAATATGGAAGACAAACAAAGCTGAATTAAGATCTGGGATGGTAAATGATCAATAAAATCGTTTTATTCATTGCTATCACACTCCACTAATCAACCCTTTATGGGAACCTTTATTTAGGGAGCGAAAATCCTATCCATAGTAGCCTTTCTTGTTTGGTCGTCCACTCTTAATTAAATTTTAACTATCGATCACATAATCTCCAGAAGGAAGATCATTGTGAACTTTGCCTAATGTGTAAAGCAAGTGATGAAAACATTAACCATCTCCTACTTCATTATCCTAGAGCATCTCCCATTTGGTCCCATTTCTTCTCATTATTCCATATGAATTGGATCATTAATTTTTTTTGCGTCCCTCTTTTCTAGTTGATCTTGTTATTCTTTTAATCCTCGAGATAGAATCCCTTAGAATATGTGGAAGGAGAGGAACTCAAGATCTTTTAAGGGGAAGGTTAAAAAAAAGGTGAATGCTAAAATCTTGGATCTTAAAGCTACCTTGTTTCTTTAGATAAACTTCACGGAATCATATACGAAATCAAAAAGAGAGGACAAGAAGAAACGGCGATTATTTCTAGGGGAACAATATAGTGGTTCCGCCCCATTTTTTATGAATATTTGAGATACCTCCTATGTTTTCAAACTGATGACATACCCCTTGACCATGGTCTTCTCTAAGAGACAAATTGAAATGACATAAATGTCCTCATCTTCAACCTCTAGCCAAAAACACTTGATTTTTCTTCCCCAAACCCATCATATGCAACCTCTACAGTAAAAATATTCACCCTCATCTTTAACCTAGAGATGGTATCTCCTTCAACCTTCAAAACTTAAATAATCTAGGATTTTGGGAGAAAAATGACAGATTTATAGATGCATATCAATGCATAAAATGTGACATATTTGACAAAATAGTTGTAAGAATCATTTTCCTACCTAAAACATGCTTTATATATATATATATATATATATATATATATATATATATATATATATATATATATATATATATATATATATATATATATATCACTAAAATGCTGATTTTTATGAATGTTTCATCCCATTTTGGTTTTTACCTTGACCGAAACATTCTTCTTATAGGAAAATTTAAAATTTATTTGCAGGTTGTTAGTTTACGAGACTATGGAAGGGCTAAATGCAAGACTACAAGACTAGAACTTCAGATTTTGGTATCTAAAGACAATCTATAAAGTGTAATTTCAGTAAGGACACACACAGAGATCATGCATGGTCAACAAAAATCATTGGCCAAGAAATACCCCAAAACAATCAGTTTCATCATCTTGGTTCAATTATCCAAAATGATGGAAAGATTGAGGAAGATCTTGCCCATAGTAGAGTTAAATAGTTAAATGTGATCAAAGCATTCCGATCAAATTGAACGAAAGTTCTACAAGCCGACGGTAAGGCTGGACATGCTTTATGAAGCTAAATGTTTTTTTTTTTTTTTTTTGTTATTGTTGTTGTAATCGCAGGGTATCCCCATGTATGGAGATAAATGTTGGTCCCCACCCCCCCCCCCCCCCCCCCCCCCCGTGACCACTCCTCTAGGATTTTTCCCTAGTATGTGTGAAAAGGGTGACATGTGTGCCCCATGGGATTAGGGGCTCTAAGAGTCTTGTTAACTAACAATCTGCAAATAAGTTTTAAAAAATTTCTTATTAGAAGAATGTTTCAATCAAGGAAAAAAACAGAAATGGAATGAAACATTCATAAAAATCAATATTTTAGTGATTTCGGTAAGGACCACATAAAGATGATGCACCAACCAAAATCAATGGCCAAGAAATACCCTAAAATAATCAGCTTTGTCATCTTGGTTCAATTATCCAAAATGATAGAAAGATTGAGGAAGATCTTGCCCATAGTAGAGTTGAATAGCTAAATGTGATTGAAGCATTCCAATCAAATTGAAGGAAAGTTCTACAAGCCGACAGTAAGGATGGACATGCTTAATGAAGCTAAATGTTTTTTTTTTTGTTATTATTGTTGTAATCGCAGGGTATCCCCATGTATGGAGCTAAATATTGGTTCCCCCACCCCCTTGTGACCACCCCTCTCAACCCTCTTGGATTTATCCCAGTACATGTAGTATGTGTGAAAGGGTGACATGCGTTCCCCATGGGATTAGGGGCTCTAAGAGGCCCGAATACCCAAAGTATTAACACACACACACACACAAAAGGTTAAAAACAAAGGGAAACCAAACTCAAATGGTTTGGTCATGTGCAATGAAGACCAATAACAACCACAATTATGTTGAAGATTTTAAAAGAACTAGAAAAGACCAAAAAGGACATGGATTGAGGATGCACTTCAATGTACATAAAAAATGGCTTAATTTTTTTTTTTTTTGACAAGTGATAATCTATTTTATTGCTAACGAAAAGAGGAGGTTGATGAGTCCTACCTCAAGAAAATGTAGAGAACGAAGACACAACGCAGTCACATGCTTCATCCCCTTTTACAATGGCTTTTAGCCCTTTAAATAGAAAAAAAAAACAAACAAACAAAACGTAGAAAAGGAAACTTAATCCCAACTAGATTACAATTTCCATATTCACCCCTATCCGTATACAGTAATTATCTAAAGGGGAAGAATCCCAAATCATTTCCATAACAACTCTTCGAAGAATACCCCTTTGAATTCTTTGAAGACTTCACAATAATAAAGAAAACAAAATACTAATCAAGACCTCTTGAAGCGAATGCTTGATCCCCCTTAAACAGCTTAGTGTTTCTTTCCTTCCATATCCCCCAACATATGGAATATGGTATCAAAGTTGAGAGGATCCTATTCCTTGAAGAAAATGCAGCAAGCCGCCAACTTCATAATAACGGTAGAACGGAATTAGGAAAGCACTAATAAACATTGAATAGGGATAAGCAATACCCCCAAATCTCATAAGAAAATTTACAATGAATAAGTAAATGATAAGCAGATTCCACCCAAGATTTACACATGGAACAAAAATCTGCATGGACTAAACCCCAAGATCAATAACTCAGAATTTAGTTCAAAGTCACAGCCCAAATAAAGAATTTTACCTTGAAAGGAACCTTAAGCCCCCAAATAGCACTGGTTGGGTACTCCGAAGAAACATATGGAACTACGAAATTGTAGAAGGATTTAACGGAAAAGACCTTGCTGCGACTGCATGCCTACAACTGAATGATCCTTATGTAAAGGAGAAAGATTCACAAAAGAGATCATACTGATAAGATCTGTGATTATATAGACCTCCCATTAAGATTTCTCCCAAACCAAAATCCCTAGAAACTTTCCCATCCCTTGAAATGATGAAGGCCTGTATTGGTCTTCTCTTTTTGTTTCCGTTCTTTTTATTTTTTTGATAAGTTGATCGTTGTTCATTTTGTGAAAATTATTATAGGTTTCCCTGGAAAGAATCTCCAGGTACTGAAGACAGTGATTGATGACTCCTTTGAAATTCTTGAAGGTAGAAAAATACCATTTTATAAATCAATGAAAAACAAAGCATGCAACTAACTTACAATAGAAATTGAATAATTAAACCAAAATAAAATCACATACTAATGTTACACTTTGAACTTACCAGCACGGTAAGCCCATTGTCCAGTAAAACCCTTTTATACCTGTATTTTGAGCAACGTTGGGAGAAGAAATTCTCAGGACACAAAAAAAGTAAAGAGGAAATACTAGTTGGTGATAAGAGATCATGCAGGCAAAGAACAAGAAATAATTCAAAAATATTAATATGTTGATGATTACAATTATGACTGATGCTTGAGACATAATAACACCAGAATCGGGTTCAAACTTGCACACAATTTGAACTTGGGAAAAAAAATTCAGAAAATTTAAAAATAGATAAGAGTCCCTGTGCATGTACAGGATAACTAAATGATCGTATACAATATTCCAAAAAGAAGATGACAAAGAAGTCATAACTTTGCCAAATCATACACTAAGTCGTACTAGTTATTTCTCAGCTCTTCTGAAATCAGTATAGAAATAAGTCTTTTAAATCCCTCAAATCTGTGAATATAGTCTATAAATACTACCAAGGTTCTAATTATGTCCTCGTGCACATACAAACTAACAAACCAACCCCCTTTCCTACCAAAAAAGCAGCTTACAAAATTATTCCAAATACGTACCAAAAACTCATTGATATTTCAAGAATGATAAAATAAGCATGAAAACATACTAGCAACTCATTACAGCACAACAATCATTTGGAGTAACAAATGCAATAGTAATAGCATTCGTTCTGAGACTTTAAGAACCGGAATCACATACTTAATTTCTTAAAAGTTAAAACAATGTTATTTAAGAACATAAAAGTCACAAATATATGGCCTATGACCGGAGGAGGTCTAAATATAGGGACATGCAACCCCTTGGACTCGCCATCTCCACTGTGAAAGGGGGTCCTATGAAACTGTTGCACAATATTAGGTAAACAGGATGGATTAGTACAATTTGATGTACTCTTGGAGATATTGTTCATACAATTGAGGACCAATACCCCAATTAATTCCCCATATGTCATTACTTAGGAAACTCCAACTATCCTAGCTAGTGAGTGTCCTGTCATAATAATAGATGAACCGTATTAATAACTTAAGATTCATAACCGACATTGATAGTAGAACAAATATGCTTAGAAGTAAGGTTCCCGATTCGGATGCCTAGGACTAATTTCCTAGCCATGAGGGCTGTCAATTGGGTACATCTACCCTTACAATAATATCAAAGAACTAGTAGTTCCCTTCCCTTGCTCAAAGGAAACGTTTTTCAGTATTCATACTGCTAAATGTCCCTGCAAAACTATCGATGTCACAATTCTGACCAGAATGGGAATCTTTATCTGTATCTTTGTCTAACAGCTTATACTTTCTATGCTAGCAATGTAAGAGCTAAACCCACCACCTAACTTGTCTATCCATGGCTTGCCGATATCCTTCTCCCACTCATAAAGGGGGCCGTCCTCATAAGAGATATGGGTCATCATCACTAATGTTCTCACATGTAAATCTTAGTAGGAGTCCCAAATAATAATTCATGAGACAACATACCAGGAAATTATATTTAATATTTGGGATAAGGCTTTGATGAATGACGATATGGTTAAAAGAAAAAATGATGCTTGAATAAATCCAGGTAAATGACTCAAAATGTATTCTCCACATTCTTCTCAATGCAAACACTCATTGAAGCCTACAAAATAGGCCAAACATATAACAAATGCAAGGTTGAAGTCCAAATAATAAGCTATGATGAAAATCATGAAACACCCAAAACAAACCCCAATTCCGTGCATTGTACATATAGAGAAAATATACCAACATGAACACACAACTAAAGTTCCACACATGTAGTTATATACAAGTTACAATATACCAAGTGATGAAACTTACTGAGGTGTGGCTGTCAGCCCTTTCATATGAGATTTTGCTTCAGTAACAGTACACGTCACACGTTGCGGAACTGATGCAGACATCACTTTCCCATCATAGAGTTGGAGGGTAACTTTCATGTCATCTGTTTTCCACAAGATACTAAAGTTTAGCCCGAGTAGAATACGATTAAAATGGGTATTTGACAATGACAAGAGGACACTGAAAAGCAACATGAAAAATGCAACCAACTTATCTGACAAAACCAAAATGGGTAGCCTTGAATGGAAGCATACAGAGACGAACAAATTCTCTGAATGTACAATATAGGAGAATGACTATTTTTGCATAACAAGCAACAAGGGACTGCCACCATGTGAGATACATGAGACCAAAATGAAACTCTCCTCATTATTATTCACTCTTACATGGGAAGCAAGCAAGTAAATAAAGAATACCTAAGTAGTCACCAGCCAGCAGGTGTATTTAGGAAAATTCTTAAAGATGAAAAATCGAGATTTTTTTTTTTTTCTTTTGTTTTTTTATCCTTTTGTGGATTGGTAATCTGGGATATAAACCATGATCTCAAAGTTGAAACATTAGTTGCAGGAACCTTCTATCCTATATGCTGCTTTGTCACAGATTTGTACAATCTCCCAGTCGCTTAGTTGTGCGAAGCCATCAACAAGACCCATGAGATGGGTCATCTGAGCTTCGAGGAGCTCAATGCATTCCTTTTGAGTAAGTGTTGCTGACAGTGCTGCTTGGTTCACAGAAGTTGACTCCCTCACCATAGCTCTTGACTATTGGAACAAGGAAGCTAACTCTGATACCACTTGTCACAGTCTTGCTAGTTGAGATAGTGAACTATGCGGTGACCTGGTCACCATTGGAGGAGAAGACCAATATTCGAAATGAGAATGCACCAAAGACATCCACAGTATAAGCGGGGAAGAATGTCATAGACTTGTACATAGTGTTCTAGTATCTATTTTGGTATCGCGTCTTAGTCTTAGGGAGTCTGCCTATGCAAGGCACACACAGGGGCGGTAATGTACATGTGTGTGTCATGTGGCAATGTATATTTGTACATGTCTCGTACAAGTGTAATTGTAAATGGACCTCATTATTGGGCTTTTGTACCATGCTTGGGCTCAAATGTTGATGTTTCCTTTTGAAAAATGGTAAAAGTCTTAGCATCCACTTTGAGGGAGGGGTATTGATTGAAGCCAAGGACCAAGCCAGTGTCCACAACCTAGCACACACCATGCATTTGACCAAGCAAACATGCGTGAAAATGTCCATCTAATGTGTTGCCTTGTAACAAATCCATGTATGAGCTAGTGCCTTGTAAGTTGCTATCCATATTAATAAAATTGCATTTGGGCATTTGCCCCAATCACAATTGTTGCATGTGTGTGTGTGTGTTGGGGGGGGGGAGGTCGACTGGTCTTCATTGAAGCCAAGGACCAAGCACTCGACCTAGCACATGACAAGCAATTGTGCCACGAATGTGTCCGAGTAATGTGTTTCCTTGTAACAACTCCATGTATGAGCTAGTGTGTTGTACATTGCCATCCATAGTAATAAATAGCATTTTGGGCACTTTCCCCATCACAACCCTTACCTTCGTGTCTTGCATTGTGCGTGTGTGTGTGGTGGGGAGAGTTCTTTAGGGTTACATGTAGGCCATTGCCTACAAGTGCCACATGGTTCGCTATCTCAACAAGCACAACCTGAAACGCTTCCTGTAATGCCCCCTCGCCATGCTTATAGGATATTGTCTACTTTGGGTTTTACCCGACACAACTTTAAAATGCGTCTTACAAAATACGGTCAAGCTTGCCCTTATAACTCAGGCTCTAAATGTCTACCCAACTGATGTGGGACTAAACTCACAACTCCCTCTACCATTCCATCTAGCACACAGGACATCTCCACTTCGATTGCTCGATCTCAACAACCCTTTCCCTAGCCGGGGTAGGCTTCCTTGGCTCTAATACCACTTTTTTGTAGCATTCCTGACCTACACTTGAATGACATTGTCCACTTTGGGATTTACCCCACACGACTTTAAAATGTGTCTTAGAAGATAGGGTCAAGCTTATCCTTATAGCTTAGGCTCCGAACATCTACCCGGCCAATGTGGGACTAAGCTCACAACTCCCCTTGCCATCCATCTAGCACATAGGACGGCTCCACTTTGACCACTCGGTCTCAAAATCCCTTTCCTTGGCCTGGGTAGGTGCACCAATGAGATGGTGACACTTCCACTCCCTCTCCAACCAGGAACCAGGAATCAAGCTTCCACTCCCTCTTCCCAAAATTATTCAATTGAAATTAAGTTGCAACAGCCACTTCCTCGCACCTACTTTGTGCAACACAAGAGGAAACTAAGAGAACCACTTAATTGAGGTAGAGGCTGATTGCTAAAACTGACTTCTTGTAAGCACAAAGAGTATAATGTATGTATTATCCAGTGATTATAATGTATATGTGTATGCATTATAATGTATTCTGCCCATGGTTTAAAATTTTGTTTCGTTTCAGAATGTTTCAACCAAAACGTTTCGGATTTTCAACATTCTGAGACGAAACCACTGTAAAAACGAAATATTCGTTGGTTTTAGTATTTTTCTTGAATGAAATCCATAAAAGATAAGGGAAGGGAAGAGAAGAGAAGGGACCCCTTCCTCTTCCTCCTCTCTCTCCTCTTCTTCCTCTTCTTATTCTTCCTCCCTCGTCTGATCTTTATCTGGGTTTTTTTTCTTCTCAAACAAAGCAAAGTTTCGTTTTTTAACCCGATTTAATGCCCTTGACTGTGGTCTTTTCTGGAAGATCTAGTCATTTAGAGAAAGTATCCCATATTTTTGCTAAATATTTGAAATACCCATGTATTTTTTAACTGATAACACTCCATTGACTATGGTCTTCTATAAAAGACTTATATTAATCATTAATTAATGTTTCGGTATGTTTCGGGTTTTTCAAAAACCTGAAACATTGAATTGAAAGGAAATTTTAAACCTTGATTCAGCCCTCTTTTCAAGGACATGTCAGTTAAGTGACAATTTTATTTGTTGATGAGTTCTAATGTCAAATTGAGTTATGTAAGTTGTATGAATGCTTCTACATACATGTTTTTACACTTCTTAGAACCAAAAAAGAAGAAAATTATTTATTTCAAAGAAATTTGGTTTTGGAATGTCACAGAAGTAATTAAGGAAATACCAAGAGTTGCCAGTTGATGAAGCAAATACCTTTTAGATAGGCAGCCGCCTTGCTAAACAAGTCCTTGGGCACTTCCATTTGCTCAAATGTATTAGGTCTGTTAAAAAACATAAAATGAAAAAAGGAGCAAACACATTCAGTAAATTTGTTCAGCATAAACTGAAGCCAAAAAAAATAAAAAAGTTCACCAATAAAGGAGAATCAATGCACCAAAAAAACTCACTCCATTATCATTACTGAGTCACCTTCTGCATACAAAAATGTGAAAGATTTCTCTTCAACAAAAACTTCTGCAACATATCACATGGGGTAAATATTCTTAAAAGGGGACCTCCTTTACCGCATATTAATCCAAACAAGCAGATTTACATGTGTGAAATAACAATTTGGTGACATTATACAATAAAAAAGCCATGAGTATCACTTTAGCAATTTGTTCTATGTCAACATTAGTTGTGTAAGGGGGGTCTAGATAGAATTGAATGACTGAATTGGACTCATGTTACCAACCCAAATGTTTGGGATAAGCGGAGGATTAGGATGATGGGGACTCATTGTATGGAGCTTTATGATTCGCAACAAGACGGCATATTTCACGTGGACCGTGGAACAAGATTCTCAGTATGGAATATTTTATCTATAGGGAGATGAGGATTCCAAAATGTCTCACTTGTGTAAGGCCAGTTGTGAAATAAGCGATCATCTACTTACTCAAAGTGCTTTTGCTTAAGTAACGCAGAAGGAAGTATTTCATTTGTTTTAGATGTACTGGATCATTTTTAGCAAGGAGTTTGAGCTGCTTCAAGGGTGGAAGACCAATGTTTTTTCCTTCTTATAGTAGGATACATTGGTGCATTCTTTCTTCTGCAGTGTGCCAGTCATTATGGAAAGGGAGGAACCAAAGAATTTTCTAGGTCCAGGCTTCTTCCATCCAAGAGGCGAAGCTCAACATTAGTGCTCTGTTTTATTGTTGAACTTCTCACTTACATAATTTAGGGCCCTGAACTTTGACCAATTTGTTTATAGACGGAGACTTCTTGTATTTCTCTAATAGTGGTCTGGTTGTACTTTTTGTATATTTTGGTACTTTTTGGAAAGGTAGTGAGCATATCTATCACCATCTTCCTTCTTTCCTTGTGTAGTGGCGCTTTGCTTAACACATACCTTTCCATAAATGAGAAGATGATGAAGATGTGTGTCATCAGCATCTTTTCTGTTTAAGTGAATGGAATCTCTGTGGGATTTTTTAGAAGCCCAAGAGGTCTAAGGAAAGGAGATCCATTTCACCTTCTTATTTGATACCATTGCTGCAGCTTTGAGTCATATGATGTCAAAGGCAATGTCCCCTTGGGGCTTTATCTTGGTTAGTGGTAAATTTGAGTAGTTCAACAGGATCTCACATTCAGTGTGCCGAGTGCCAACTATGCTTTGATGTCCATAGACGCCTTTATGAATCATATAAGATACTTCTGAGGATTGCTTTGAGATGGTGTCTGGATGGGCAATCAATTTTCAGAAGAGCAAGCTTCTGGAGTTGGATTAGTACCTAACATTCACATCGTTGTGTGGTGTTAAGTGTGTCAAGTGTCAACTTAATACTCTTCCCTCTTCCTATCTCAGGTTGCCACTTGGAGCTGCTTATAGAATCAAATCCATTTGGGACACTATCATCAAGCGTGTTGGCAAAAGACCTAAATCCTACAAGGTGAAATATCTATCCAAGGAGTGAGGCTGACTTCAATTAAAAGCACCCTTCCGAGTATATCAATATCTGTCCTATCCTTATTTTCTAAGAATAGAAATGTTGAAATGGATTTAAAAAATTTTGATTCGGAATTTCCTTTGGAATTGCATGGAAAGCACTCGGAAGCATAGTAACAAATAACTCCATTTTTTTTTTAATCTCATATAAATGTGTTTTGTACCTCAAATAATAGAAAAAAAATAACTCGATTTTTTCAAAAAAGAAATGTTTTTAACGTTTTAAACACGTTTTTTTATTATAAAGGAAGACGAAGAAGAACCCCTTTTTTTAGGCCTATGGTTGTTTGTGATTTAGCTCATAAATGTTGTTTAATGTAGGATTTTATGATAATATATTGATGTTATGGTTTTTAAAATTTTCCAACGGTAAGTTATTTTGCTCAAAAGATACATTGATGGTTAGACTTGTTTTCATCATAAAATGTACAATTATGCGTAGAAACATGTAATCATATCATGTTGGATATGTTTGTTACATGGAATAAATTGTCCAACCCTAGGGTTGGATTGGCTAACCCACCCTTTTAGTGTTTGTCGCACAGTTTTTAAATTATTAATTAAAATTGCGGGTCCCATAAGGGATTAGCATTACATCAAAAAGGGAGAAAATGGAATCCCACTAAAAACACGGGATTCCACTTTCCCATTATAATTTCTCTCTCTACCATACTATAATCTCAATTGAAAAATACTTCGCTCACTAATGTAGTAAGATTTCAAATCTTACTAAGGGTTGTTGGGCCCACATGGATTACCACATTGGCAATCCAATACGACAACCTTCTAGATTTCATGTAAAAACTCATATTCAAATATATAAAATAAAAAAAAACTTTTTGAGCTTTATCCAAGGAGTTGAACATATACGGCTACTCTAAACCTTTTTTTTAACAAAGATTAATCACATAGGAATTTTTTTATAGCAGTTGTTTATTATAAATCCGATTACACCATTAAGTCCATATCGAAAAATCACTCAAAAAAAACTATAAGTTCGTTTAAATCGGAGCTTGGGGCATAGTGAATTTAAATAATAGAAAACAAGTTCCTCTTACGTCCCTAGGTCACTCTAAATGCTAAAATCAGAGAAAATTTACAGAATTTTATGTTCTTCTCCAAGAACAAACCCTAGCCTCCTTCCACATTCATCCTTGATTTTCATCAACTTGGAGGTTTCGTTAGGCTTTAGCGTAGAAGAGAGAATCAGTCAACTCATCGCAAGCTTCAAGGGGAACCAAAAAAGTAAAGCCTTTGCCTTCGATCACTTTCGGGAGTGAATCATCCTACTCAACTTGATCTTTCACGTTCTTTGTGGACTTTATAACTTGGATCTGAGGTATGAAACTTTTAGATCTTCCTAATAGTCATAGTTTTTGGTGCATTGTAATTTTTAATTCAAAACCCTATAGTTTGTTATAAATTAGACAAAAAATTATACCTTTTACAAAATTCATGTTTAGAATTAATTATTTGGTGTGTTTCTTTTTGGATGTTGTTTTGAAATTGATTTTTGGAAAGTTTGGTGAATTTGGGGCAAAAATCTTAGGAGAAGGTAACAAAACCTTTCCGCTCGGTCGACCGATCAACAAACCTCGGTTGACCCACCCATCGCCCTATGAAGAAGTGCAAAATGCACTCCTTTCAGGTTTGTTCAATCCACCTTCCACCTCGATCTACTGACCAGTCGCCCCATGAAGAAGTGGAAAGTGAGCAACTCTTAGGTTCAGTCGACCCAATGAGAGCCTCATGTACCAAAATGCAAAATTTAGCACTTCTCGGGTTCGGTCACCTGAATTGGTGTCGATCGCATGACACTATGTGAATCCAATGTTTTCAAACGCTAAGGCGTGAGGCAAGGCGCTTGGTTGGCCAACGCCTCAAGGCGTAAAACGTAAGCCTTACATGCATGATATTTTTAAATGGATAATATAACATTACAGAAATGAAAGGTTCCTGGAGATTCTTGCTCCCATTAGACCATTTGTATCATATGCATCAGGATCCCAATTCATGGATCTCTCAGTTAGAGAAATAAGAGGATCGAACCATTTCTTCTGACTCTTTTTCAAATTTGATAAATGTTAGTTGATCATATATTTCATTATAGTTCTATGATTTAGAGTATCATTTCCTATTTGATCCCTTTGAATTCCATATTCAAAGTTGTGATCGGATCTATTCATTAAAACGAATCGATTCAATACATTTCTTATGTAAAAAACTAAAAATTAGGATAGTCATTGCATTTTTATAAATTTCAAATCCACAATTTGAATTTCAAGTTTTAATCCATAACAATAAATAATAATATAAAATACTATCGCTTTATATTTTAGCAAAATAGAATTATTTTGAATTTGAATAGTTGGAAGTCTCTATAATAACTAACCATTTTATATTAATTGCAAAACTACAAGGAAATATTATTTTTTCACAAACTTCATTTGTATAACACTATATACTATGAAAAATTATTTCTAAATCAACTTAACTCAATGATTTTCTTTTTATATATCACTATTTTGTATTAGAATTTATTTCTAAATGCTCCAATTATATTGCGTACTAGTAGTAACAAAGAAAAAGAAGATTTGTTTTTTTATAAGATCTAACTTAGATAATAAAAAATAAGTAAATAAGTAAATTAGGAAGAAACGAATAAGATGAATGAGGAACAAATGCATTATTTAAAACAAAAATAATAATAATGTGAGGCATGTGCCTCGGTCAAAAGGGGTGTGCCTCACATTGAGGTGTATGCCTTTTAGGTGTCTCATGGTTTGAGGTGTAAACCTTTTTTGCTTTATGGTTTCAAGCTTATGCCTAAGGGCATTTTTAATGAGCCTCATCTTTAGGTGTGCCTCATTTTGAGGCATGCCTCAAGACGTAAGCCTCACACGCCTCTAAAAACCTTGTGTGAATCACCTTAGAAGCCCATTTTTTTTATCATTTTTGTCAAAAAATAATTTTTTAAATTTAAAATTGATTGTAAGCTTTATTTCAAAAGGGCGTACAAGATTGGTTGAATTTGAAAAGAAAATGATTTGAATGTTAAAGTTCCAAGGAATAACATTGTAAGTAGAATGCCTTATGTTTCAGAAATGAGTGTAAACTCTTTTGGATGTGTGTGTTAGTGAGTGAATACCCAGGATTAATATTTACTTTCAGTTATCGTGAGGCAATATTGCATATTTATTTACTTTTCTGTACAAGTGATGAGCATGAGACCGTTATATATGTTTGTCATATTAGGCAATTGCATGGTAGGAAACTAGATATCTATTACATTCACTTATAATGTTAATTTCTATTTTGTTTTCAAAAAGAAAAATATACATATGTAACTATTTTGAGATCTATTAAAGAGTCTATGAATACCTGAAGGGATAGTCTATCATGTCATTTCTGGAGTAACATACTATCATAGGATGTACAATTGGGATGATAAACTCCTATTTAGTATGTGATGCATAGGAAAGTATCATCATAATTGAGATCCGGGAGATTCCGTTATATCTTTACTAATGAACTATGTAATGTAAAGGTAATTTGTACACAAGTAGAGATGCCTTATAAGAATCATATGTTTACCTGATAGGCTTAGATGAAGATGACTAGTCAATGATCATTAATAGTCTAAAGAAGTCGAACATATTAATACTTCGTGAAAATACCTGTACCATATGATTACAGTCAATGGCCAATTTGAGCCAGATAAATAGTCACCCAAGTGTGGTAAGTGCAGCAATCGGCCACAAAATCAAAAACTAACGGTGGGGTTCTATACCTATGAAGTCTGGGACAATCGGATCTTGAGTAGGATGTATCCAGTCATGATTTTCAATACTCTTATCAATTACACTACCAATGTTTGTATTTAGTTCTATTAGAAATGCCATGTCAATTATAATTAAATTATTTACAAATTGTGGATTTACTAATGTTTACAACGTTAATACAAATAACTTTACTTTTGTTTACACTGAAAAACCTTGCATATGTTTCAAATGCTTTAAAATGATTGATTGTTTCATACCTAAGGGACTATTAGTTTGAGATGGTTGTTTACCTGCTGGGTAACTCCCCTATTAATCACCCTATCATTTCAATTGCAGATCCTCCCTTAGTTAAGGAATCTCTAAAGGAGTTCCAGCCCTTGCTAGGACACACTGTCGATCAGAGTCCACTCCCAGGCAAGCATTGGGATTATGCTCACTAGTCCAGTTGTAGTTCAGGTTTAGGATCCTTTGCTTTATTTTGAGTAAGAAGGTAATATCTATTGTTAGTGAGAGAACTATTTTATTGGCAATGTTATGTCATTTCCTTTCTATTATTATTATGTTGATTTTCATCTTTGAGTACACTCTGATACCCTAATGTTTATGTGGTATTTTGGACACGAGTTCTATTTAGTCTATGTCTTTCCATGCAACTTATCACCTTTTAAACTTGTTTGTCTATTTATATTGTTATCATCTATGGGGAGTGTTACTTATTGTCTTGGGATTCTAGCATTGAATCATGGGGATTTGTGTTAAAATTTGGGGACGCTACAACTACTGAACTCTCAAACTTAAAATTAAAATTCAACTGTGAATAATAACTTTTTTTAATTTTCTTAAAAACATTCTTTAAAAAATTACCTCTACATCCCTGTGGAAATAAATCAGTTTTTGGATGCCATATTAGACAAACAATATGCAGACAAAACCCATATCAAAATCAGTGTCAAACAAATAGCATGGAAGCTAATTTGGCTAAGGGCTTCCACCCACAGGATCATTACAATCATATTCAGGATATGTAAAACAATTTCTGTTGTGACCAAACAGACCCACATAGATACTCAATAATGTTTTTTTTTTTTTTTGCTGAAAAATATATTGAAAACATTTACTAAAAGTCTAATATTATATATAGGGAAGCGTTTGGATGCCCTAAAGAGAGCCAAACATTTTTCAAAATAGGGATTACAAGTTAAAGAACCGTGGACCATTTTTTTTGTAAACCACCTTTGTTGGGGTTAGAAGTTTCAGAATGGGCTGGTTTTTGGTGAGGATGATCTCCTCATCATAGAGATCATCCTCACAAAAAACAGCCTGTTCCAATACTTCTAACCCACACATTGAAAAAATGTTTGGCTCTCTTTAGGGCCTCCAAACGCCAATATATATATATATATATATATATATATATATATTATATATATATATATAATGTTTTTCATGATTTTTTTATTATTTTGTATATCTTTCGTTTTTTTCCCATTTGCTCTCTTTTCTTTCCCACTTTTATGAAGTTTTCCCTCGCCGTTTTAAACCTGTATTCCGACTTGGTGACTATGTTCAGAAGTTTTACCTTGTGAAATGAAAATTGATTTGCTCCCCAAAACAAAAGAAGGATTGGGTATTAGAAAGGTTAGGACTTAGGATCATGAACTCAACTTTGTTGGGAAAGTGATTGGGGAGGTTTGGGGATGAAAGAAATAATTTGTGGAAGGAAGTGAGTAAAGTGAAATATGAGAGATTATGAATTTGGGGTGGGAAAGCGAGGAGGTGAGGTCTTTCGTCCCACAGGTGTAGCACTTTGAAAGAGTTTTGTAAAATTATGATGGAGTTTCAGAGCAAGATTTGTTTTAGAGTTGGAAGGGGCAATAGGGTAAGATTCTAGGAGAACAGATGATGCGGTTTTTCCACCCTTTGATAAAAGATTTAATGGTTTGATCTGGGACAGAATTATCTTGGGACTTTATTTATAGGAGAGACTTTAATAAATGGAAAGTTCAGGAGGTTGTGAATCTCCAACCTATGGTGGAGGATCAAAGAGTGTGGGCCTCGAGTCGTGACAAGGTGTTAACTCATTAAAATCTTTTTACAACTCCATTGTACAGTCATCTCTCTGATTTCCTGAGGTGGCCTTCTGGGGACCAGAGCTCCGTCCAAAGTATCCTTTTTTTCTTTAGAGGTCGGATCTAGGAAGGATTTTAACCAAATAATGGGTAAAGACATAATTTTGTTGATTTTTGTTTCCTCTGCAAAGCTTGTGGGGAATCCGCTAATTATCTTCATATTCATTACTCCTTCATAAAGGAAGTTAATCTCTTCCAACCTTAACACATTAAGGCCTTTTCGCACAAAGAAAGGATCTCGTGGACACTAACTCCTTTTGCCGTGTGCTGGGGCATATGGAAGGAAAGGAACAACAGAACCTTTGAAGGAAGGAACACTCCATTTAGGAAGTGATAATTTCTATCATTGGTTTTCCTTTATTTATTTATTTATTTTCGTGTAACCTGTTCAAAGAGATCTTTTGAACACTTTACTTGGGTGGGATCAGATGTGCAATTCTAGGGAGTGAGTTTATTGCTTTCTTGTAGGTGCTGCCAGCCTCCTTTCCTTCTTTCTTCAATAAGAAAATTATTTTATCTATCGAAAAAAATGGATGATGAAGGGTCATGCTTCACAAATAACAATGTAGTTTCAAATCTTGGATGTCAAGAAAAGTACAACTTTATGGGCATTGCTCAAATTAAGCATCTCCATCTTTTTTTTTTCTAAGTATAGAATAGGATTTATTAAAAGAATGGAAGGCAACAGCACAAAACCGAAAAGGTCGGAGTGATTTACCGATGCAATACAAGATTGATACACATAAGCAAAACAGAAGCTAATGTCCCAACCCTGGACTTTGAGGTTCCGGGTAAGTAACAAATTTTCAAAAAAACAGCCCTTGCATTCTTTGAAATGTCCACTTGAAAATGAAAATAATAATATCATAAATGTCCTCTTCCTTTCGTTGCTTCTGAATTCTCCAACAAATAATGAAGAGAAGCATTCTCCAAAGCAGCCTTCCTCTTGGAGAAAAGGCAAGAATGTACGAACCTCGGTAAATCCAAAAGACTGAACTGGGCTTCTTCCGACTAAGATTAAATTAGTCTTCTAAAGAATCCATAGATAGACATTACCACATCGATACATCCACCCAGCCAAAAAGTTCTAAATGCCTGCTGGAAGAGAAGGTTTCATCTGAATCTTGATTCCTGATTTTGGAACTATAAGTAAGAAGTATTCCCCATTGAAAAAATCTAGCATGTCACAATGCAACAAGTCCCTCCACATCATGGAAACTCCTAGATGCCTCCATATCAGACATAATAACCCACTGTTTTCTAAGTAATGTATATCCCCTTCGACCTTTGTTCTATGGCAGGCAGGAAAATGTAATTCTAACACAAGTTCTCTATTATCAGATACTATTTTATGTTTATAGGCTTAGTATGATATTGATTGGGCTGGATGATCTACAAATGTCTTTCTGCACATCCTTGGGCTCTATTTAGGATATTGGTATCTCTCAGTGCTACTCATAGTTGCTCAAAATAGCAATGAAATCAAACACTGTCCTATGGCATCTACAGCTTCAGAAAATTAATTGCTAAAGGATTGGGAAAAGAACTAAATTTAAAACATGCGCACGAAATATACCAAAATACTTCCATTTTCAAAAGGCATGAATGAAATTAACCAACAATTTTTTTTCATATATCTTTCAGCAGAAATCACTGTTCACCTTGCGAAATATGCCGGGGACAATGGATCAGATCAGATCTGAAATCCGATCCATTTTGGTCTGATACTTTGGGTCTGGATCGAGGATTTGGATTCCAATAAGGATCGTATCCGATAAGGTCCTGATCCATTTCTTATTGGATCGGTTCTAGATCAACCATGTCCCGATCCGATAATGATCTGATGATATGTGAAGAAGTATCTAAAATATATTATATTTTATTTAATATATGAAGTTTATTTAAATTTGTATATCAAGTCGGTTTTGCCCCAATCCAGATCCGGTTCATTTGTTATTGGATTGGATTTGGACCTTAATATTGAGATCCGGTAAAAGCTCAAACCGATAAAAGTCCAATCCAATGCTTATTGGATCAGTTCTAGGTCCAATCCAACCCTTATTGGATTGGTACCAAATTGACCCTAATCCGATCCAAACTCGATCCATTGACAGACCTTCAATGTATTTCTGATAACTAATTAAATGTTCGGCACAAAAATGCAAATTTTCAATGGAAATATTTTGATAAACAATAAAATTAGACCAAAATACTCTTCACTAAAAACATTATGCTAAAAATATTGATAAAAATTATAAAAAATAACAAAAATATAATTTTTTGGCAGGGAGAACATCTAATTATTCATAAAAATAATATTCGCTAATAAAAAAATACACATAATAGATCACCTTTTTTTCACTTTGTTCAAAAAAGAGTTGTACCTGTATGGAATTCTTTTGTTTCTTAATATGATCTCTATCCTCATCTCTATTCACTTTTTCAATTCTCCTATCCCACCTAGGTCTATTAATTTATCTATGAATTCCATTACCTGGTCCTTAAGGACCATGAGGTTCCAACATGTGATCCTTGACATACCTTTTGTGGCAATATAGATCATAGGTTTATCTTTAAGCAATATAATTTATAAACAATACCATTTCAGCATGAGTTCCACTAAAACTAAAGTCATAAACAGTAAAGGGAAGGAAGAAATCATATTCAATTTTTTCTTAGGATTATTCAACTCAGTAACCACAGACGAAATTGAGTAGTCAAGAATAAAGATACATACTTTCAATAGCCTCATCTGTGCGAAATCTTTCAGTAACTTTGTTTCCACTATCAACATCACGGAGCTCCACCTGTAACAGGCAAAAATATCTCAATATTAACCTCAACAAAATAAATAAATCTATTGATGTGACATGAAAAAATAGTGCCCAGGGAAGATCATACTACAGATGACATAGACCATGGTTTGAAGTCTCAATATGTCTCAATCAGTTGAAAGACAAACAGTAGGAGACAATGGCGAGAGTATGAGACATACCAAGACATACCAAGACAAACCAAGAAAAATCTTCTTTGTCTCATTGCGTTCACCCATGAACTGAGACACTCTGAGAAAAAAAATAAAATTTTAAACCATGATATAGGCTCACTCAAGAAGGTAAGGTTATCATTTAGAGCCATCCTCCATGAATACAATCGAGGGACATAGCGTGCTCATACAAAAAAGCTATGCATTATAATTGTTAAGATGTTATGATTATAACAGCCCTTCAAAATTGAGACTATGCAACCTTCTACCTTTGCAAAAAAGAAAAAGATAGATCCATATCTTTTAATTATCATGAGATTCCAAAAGAAACGTATGGGATCACATAAACGTTAAGTGCATTCTTCTCGGATCAAGGGATTCCTATTCAACGGATTCGACATCTGATGGTGAGGCTTATGATGTGCCGAAAAGAGTGACTAGTAGTATTGTGTGGCCCCTTAAATTCTGTTTAAAGAAAAGGTGAGATTGTTGAGTTGTGGGACCTCAGCTTCTCCCCTTGGCTTTGGCCAATAGAGCCAGTTGATCAAGCCTTTGAAACCAGATCATTTCTTCCCTCTTGATTCCATCTATATCCCAAACCCGAACCTGAAATCTGAATGATCTGGAATTCCTTTCCAATTCTGTATATCAACTAATGGAGACAGACTGGGAAACAAGAGATAAAGCACTCCACACAATGAAAGTTCCATACTTGGAGAACCAATAGGCCATCACAAGTAGTATTTGCTAGCGACAACATAATGAAGGCAGTCAATCACTATAGATTGTGGAGGGATAAAGATCATCTCCCATCTAGACCGTTCATTTCACACCAATCAATGGGAATCTTGAGACGGACACGTAGTGTTATTTGGGTGGAACTCTATTTAATTAGGGAAGAATCCCAATTTGGGAGGATTCTTCCCTTTTAGATGATTAATGTATTTGAAATAAGGATAAATATGACAATTGTAATTTAATTAGAATTAAATTTCCTATTTGAGATTTAGGGTTTTTTCTATTTAAAGGACCAAAAGTCATGATAAAATGGGAGGAAAAAAGAAGAAGAAAATAGGGATACAGGAGAAATTTCTTGGGGATATGATGTAAAGGAGATACTCATGTAATATGGTTACAGATTATAGTGGAATAGTTCCTCGAGCCCGTGGATGTAGGCATCTTTGCTGAACTTAGTAAAAAATCTCTCGCGTTCCCTATTTTAGTTTATTTCTTTATGATCTATGTGTGAGATCTTGATTTGGATCGAAATCTCGAGGTGGATGCAAAAATGCCTCTACAATAAATTATAGAGGTAATTTTTGTGATTTACCTCGAAATACCAAAGATTCGCCAATGATCCTCGAGATCTCAATCCCAATCTAGATCCCACACCCACAAACCATATATGTAACAGGAAAGATAAAGAACACAAGAGATTTTTACGGGGAGCCATCAACTATATTCTAAATCCCAATTTACATAATTGCAGTCTCCCCCTAGATGCCTCTTTTCTTCTCATTTTTCCGTCTCTTTCACAATGGCTTTATCCTTTTAAATAGAAAAACCCTAAACCTAAAATAGAAAACCTAATGTTAATCAAATTAGATCTGTCATATTACCCTTATCTAAATAAAGTAAATATATAAAGGGGAAGAATCCTCCCAAATTGGGATTCTTCACTAATTAGATAGAATTTCACCCAAATAACGCCACTTGTATGTCTCGAGATGCATGCTGATTGGAAGGAATGAATGGTCTAGACGGGAGAGGATTTTATCTCTCCACAATAACTCCTTCTTGAAGGTGGAGATTGAAGTGTTGAGATTTATCTTCGAGAACTTTGCAGCTTCTAACGCTCCTTCATGAATGAGCGCCATTCTTGATTTCATTCCTGAGCTCCCGAGCTTACCTTGTTCCATGTTTCGCACAAATCTAATCTTCCACTGAACTAAGACTTGCCATCTGATAAACCGACCAACCTGTGAGTCAAGCTTGATTCCTTGGGAGGAGCCCAGTCTTTCCATTTCAATTTCTTTCACCAACCAATTGACAAAGAGGTCGAGTTCCACTTTAAGTACCAACTGACCCACAACGGGTCGGATTTCCACACTGAACCTAGAAAATGTCTTAACCATCTTTATTCCTACTCAACCTAGGAGTATGGCTAGATTCCCTTAACGAACTGAGCTTAAAAACTTAACCTTTAGGGTCCACTTCCCTTGATGAACCAACGTGAAAGACTTAATCCTTTAGGGCCCACTCTCCCTTGAGAATGAAGCTCGGTTCCCTTAACAAACCAACCTGAAAGACTTAACCCTTCAGTGTCAACTATCCCTCAAAAACGGCGCTCGGATCCCTCAATGAACCGAACCAAAAGACTTAACCTTTTTCACACCTACTTTCCCTTAAGAGTAAGGATCAATTCCCCTAACAAACTGAGATTAAAGACTTACCATTTTTCCTTCATCTACTTTCCCTCAAGAGTAGGCCTCAATCCCCGAGCTAAAAGACTTAGCCTTTTCCTTCATCCACTCTCCCTCAAGAGTGGGCCTCGATTCCCTGAACTAAAATACTGTTTTTTTCCTTCATCCACTCTCCCTCAAGAGTGAGCCTCAGTCCCCGAGCTAAAAGACTTAGCCTTTTTCCTTCATCCACTCTCCTTCTAGAGTAGGTCTCGGTCCCCAAGCTAAAAGACTTGGTTTTCATCCACATTCCCACAAGAGTGTGCCTCGATCCCCATGAACCGAGCTAAAAGACACATTTCCCTTCATCTACTCTCCCTCAAAAGTAGGGCTCGGGGATATTATTGAACCAAACTGAAAGAATGTTTTTTCCCTTCATCCACTCTCCTCAAGTGTAGGCCTCGGTCCCCCTCAATCCGAGCTTAAAGACATCATTTCCCTTCATCTACTCTTACTTAAAAGCAAGGCTCGAGGAAACTATCAAACCAAATTGAAAGACTTGAACAAGTGGAGGTTAATTTAGTTTGCATAAAGACAAGCTTTTTATTAAAAGATCATTTTTTAATAACATGGGTCATCAGTAAATCGATATACCTTATAAAAGTTTGAGCAAAATACATTCACTTCCCTTATTGAAAACATAAAAAGAGCACTTCATTTATTTAAATCCTACTAATATTACATTCTTAGGTAACACCAAATCCCTAATTAATTATACTCAGATCAAGCCCCTAAGTAGAATTTAATAATTTTTACCTCACAGACTGAGCTTAAATCTAGCCCCCCGTGTATACAATATAACTTGGTGGGTCAGAGGTCGAGAAAAAAAGTTGAACCATTTAACTCAGCGGAGTCCCTAGACTTCGATCAAGTTGGGTATTGAATTAGCTCACATTCTTATTTGTCAAGCCAACCCAGCTTACAAAAATTGGCTCGGCATGAATTAAGCCCCTGAGCAATTAATCCACTCGATTGAGGTAAATTCAAGAAAATTGTACCTTGCACTATGATCCTTCCTGTCGTACATATGTATCGTAATGCCCATCGCAGCCAACATGTGGACCTTGGATTGGATTAGCATATCCTACGATGTGGTTGCTTCACACCATCAACCCCAACCATATCCAAAAAGTACTACCAAGGATCACTAACTCCTTGCACATCCCACCATAAACTTGGCTATTTCGTCTTGTGCGTGGCCATATCAAATATCAAATTCTAACCCCTCTACCCCTATACATCTCTGTTTTGCACCATTCTTTTAACCCTTTCCATTTTCACATTGGGCCTCACAACAACTACCAACACATGTGGTTGTGGCTCATGCAACCAAGATACATCAAAATCTGATGTTAAGGTGGTACACCCCTAACAAACTCCATACATGACATGCCCTATGTTATGATCATTTTTGCCCAAAATCCCCTATCTTTCTCTCTCCCTGGGTGAAAGACAAGAGGTAGACCGAACTGCTCCTCACTTATACTAAACAATGTTTTCCCTCGGAATCCCTTATTTTCCTTTGCTTATTGCCGCCGCCATGAACAGAGCACCATCTTTATCCACCCTCAGTTACCGCCATTAATGTTGTACAACACAACATATGGTTTGTGAATCTTGCTTGTACCCTTTATTCTTCTTTTTATTTATTTTGTTTTTCTGCTCCTTCACCTCCACAACACAAATCACCAAGCACCTCCTTCCCTCCATTTTTTCTCTTTTTTTTCTTCTTCTTTCATTATTATTTTTTTAAGCCACCCCCTTTCCTTTTTTAATTTTTGCCCTTCTTTAGATTCACATATATCAAGTTTGATGTGTATGCCACACATCAAGTTTACCTTTTCATTTTCCATATGTTTTAAACTCAAGGGAGGGTTCACATGCACATCAAATCTAAGTTGATGTGCATGTAATACACCAAAAATCTCTCACCTTTTCATAACTTTTACCAACATAGTGTAAGGCTTCCATACACATCAAACTATGGAAAACAAGTTAAATAAACCGCTAATACTAACCCTTTTTTAGAAGGTAATACTAACTTTTTTTACCGTTTCTTTCCTTGCTTTGCATGTATCTCATTGGTATCCTTACTTTGCACGTTACCATACACCAAACCATCTCCTTGATAAAGTAACACCTTACCACACGAACATAAACACCACCTTATCTTCGTGGTTCCCAACACCGATCTGAAAGTAAGGGTTTAACAACCCAATCTGGTTAGGTATTGCTTTGAAGATCTTGACTCACCTTTAGTGCTATAAACTTGATTCTTGTCATGATTGGACCACCGCCACAACCTTATTAGATTTGACCATATAAATCTAGTTATAAGTCGCATCACACCTCGCGACCTCCTATATTATTGCTGACACACAATAGGTCTATCATGACTGTTGTGTACATGACCCTTTTTGCCATCCATGGATGAACTTGGGATGGCGCCCCCACTCATGGCTGCCCTGAGCACCCACGAAATTGTGTAGATATGACCCTCAATAAAAATAAATCAACAACCTATTCCTTCCAAGATTGATCTTTGGGAGCCCTCCGCTCATTAAACATGGATTTGTTGTGATTTCCTAATCCGTTCTCACTTACAATGCCAAGGGATCTTTTACGTGATTCAACAAAGATGGCTACATTCACGGGCTTGAGGAGTCATTCCACTATATTATGAATCTCATATTACATGATTGCATTCTCCCCTAAGATATCGCTCTTCCTCTTATTTTTCCTCCTCTTTTACAATGACTTTTAGCCAGGAACCCTAATTTTAATCAAATTAGACTTGTCATATTTACCCATATCTAAATAAAGTAATTATCTAAAGGCAAAAAAGCCTCTCAAATTAGGATTCTTCCCTAATTAGATAGAGTTCTACCCAAATAATGACATGCGTCCACTTCAAGATGTGCTAATTAATGTGAATGAACGATCCAAATGAGAGAGGATTTTATCCCTCCAAATTCAATTGTATCACGGCACAAGCCCATCAAAAAAAAGAAAGAAAAAGAAAAAGAGAAAAACTTCTACCATGTCATGTACCATTTATAAGTAAAGCATTTGGCATTTACTTGAGGCCTTGCACAGAAAGAAAAATAAATAAATAAAATCTCACCATTAGCCCAAAGTATAGATAGAAAATCGAAAGGGATTTAAAAACAACAAACACAGTTCCCCGTGAATGCACAATAAAATCTTGCACCAGTTGCACGATCTAAGTGTCTTGGTTAACAAACATCACCAAAATTAGAAAAATGGATTTTTAAAAATAAACCTGTATTGTTGCTCCTCCTCTTCCATGCTGTGTGTGTTGTGATTTTAGGACCTAAAACCAAGAAAAAGAGACATTTTTAAAATTTATTAGTTTTCATATATATATATATATAGGGTCGGGTTCCGTAGACACATAAAGCTACAATGCTTTTGTCTTATATGGTTAAAAAGATTCGGAATAGGCTGATTTTTTGTGAGAATAATCTCTAGGGGATCATCCTTGCAAAAAATCATCCCATTCCGAAACTTCTAACCCATCAAAAGTGATTTACAAAAATTGGACGGTCTAAAATTTTTCAACTTCTAAACATGGGGCTAGAAGTTTCATAATAGGCTGATTTTTGGCAAGGATGATCTCCTCACCATAGAGATCATCCTCACAAAAAATCAGCCATTCCAAACATTTTTGCCCATATAAGACAAAACACATTGTAGCTTTATGTGTATACGGATCCTAATCCATATACATATATATATATATATATATATATATGGTCCCGTTCGGCACCCAACCATTTGCCCAACATGTTTTGTCCTACATGGGTTAGAAGTTTTGGAATGGGCTGATTTTTGGCGAGGATGATCTCTAGGAGATCATCCTGGCCAAAAATCAGCCCATTCCAAAACTTCTAACCCCATGACAAATGATTTACAAAAAATGGACGGTCCACGATTTTTCAACTTGTAAACATGGGGTTAGAAGTTTTGGAATGAGCTGATTTTTGGTGAGGATGATCTTCTAACCGTAGAGATCATCCTTACCAAAAATCAGCCCATTCCAAAACTTCTGACTCATGTAGGACAAAACATGTTGGGCAAATGGTTGGGTAAATGATTGGCTGCTGAACATTTCCCATATATATATATATATATAGGGAGCGGTTCGGCAGCCCTAAAGTTTGCCAAGTTTGGTGCCAAACATTTTTTGTAAATCACTCTTGATGGGGTTAGAAGTTTTGGAATAGGCTAATTTTTTATGAGGATGATCTCTACGGTGAAGAGATCATCCTCAAAAAAAATCAGCTCATTTTAAAACTTCTAACCCTAGTTTACAAGTTGAAAAATTGTGGACCGTACAATTTTTGTAAATCACTTTTGATGAGTTAGAAGGTTTGGAATAGGCTGATTTTTGGTGAGGATGATCTCCTCATCATAGAGATCATCCTCACAAAAAATCAGCTTATTCCAAAGCTTCTAACCCATATTTTGAAAAATGTTTGGCACCAAACTTGGCAAACTTTAGGGCTACTGAACATTTCCCAGATATATATATATATGGGGACGGTTCAGCAGCCAACCATTTGCCCAACATGTCCCGTTCAGCACCAAACATTTTGGCCAACATTTTAGCCAACCATTTTTTTCCTACATGGGTTAGAAGTTTTGGAATGGGCTGATTTTTGGTGATGATGATCTCCTCACCGTAGAGATCATCCTCACCAAAAATCAGCCCATTCCAAAACTTCTAACCCATGTTTTGAAAAATGTTTTGCCAAAATGTTTGGTGCTGAACATTTCCCATATATATATATGGGTCAGGTTCAAGAGCCATATGAGAAAACATATGTAAAAACTTTCATTTTTAATAAAATTTTAAAATATGGGTTAGAAATTTTGGATTGAGCTGATTTTTTGTGAGGATGATCTCTATGATGGGAAGATCATCCAAAAAAAAAAAAAAATCAGCCCAATCTGAAACTTCTAACCCCATTAAAAGTGATTTAGAATGTGGACCGTCGATTTTTTACCAATTTTTATCACTAATTTGTAAATCACTTTTGATGGATTTAGAAGTTTCTGATTGAGCTGATTTTTTGTGAGGATGATCTTTTCATCATAGTGACCATCCTTGCAAAAAATCAGCTCAATCCAAAACCTCTAACTCTTATTTTAAAAAACGAAAGTTTTTTCATATGTTTTCTCATATGGCCCTTGAACCGCCCCCTATATATATATATATATATCATCAACCAATCTCATACCTGATAAATACGCCCTGAAGTAGATGAAATCAGCATGGATTGCAATTGTATAGTGTACACAAAACGAATTAGTGAATCTGTGAATTAAGGAAATTTTCAACAAAATTAATGGATATAGATAAGAATTCAACCTTTTCTTTTAATGACATTTCCGAATCTGACCTGCAACAATTCAGATTGAGTTATGAACCAAAATAACACAGTCAAACAAAAGCATAATTTACGGCAGAAAGATCACATAAAGAAATTCTAAATAACAACTCGCTCATTTAATTTATAAAAACCAAAAAAAAATTAAAAATAAAATTTGAAATTGAGAAAGAAATGGGAATTCGGAAATTGTAGAATAAGACGTACATCGATGCCAAGAACTTTAGAACCACGATGTTGGATGGCGGACCATGGGGCCACCAAAGTGCCACGTGGCAGTGAATTATTGGGCAAATTCGTCAGCAGGGGATGTGATGCTCTGTGAGTGGTAAGAGTTCTCAGAGAAGAAGAAGAGGAAGAAGCGAATAGAATGTGAGGCAATCGTCTTCTTAAAGCATGCATTTGTACGGCCTTCTACTGATGAGGCGTAGAAGATGGGAGAGAAATAATATTTTCCCTATTCTGATTTCTGATACAAGGGTTTGGAAATGGGAAATTATAAAGGCACACCAATTATTCATTAGAGCCACCCATGTACTAAAGGCAATCCCATATTTTTGGTTTCACGATTATGTCAATCTACTATACGAAAGCAACCCACGTTCTTCCTCAATTTTTGAGTAGTTTGGATTCCCTCCATACAACACAGTCATCGGAACAGCCATCACTGTCAGAGTTCCTTAAAAAATGTGGCCCTCTTCATCCTTTTTTACGCAATATAATTGTTGAAATCCATCAATATCAATCCCTATCGAGTAAGTTTTCACGTGAGTAGCACCACAAACACCACCATGTCGAGTTACCACAAACACCATAATCAACCTCTTCTTAAATTAATTTTTAGGTTAAATTAAGTTTAAAATGTTATTGAAAACCTACCATCGTAGCATTCACCACAAATATTGCAATCACATATTCTCAAATGCTTGTTCGATAATTTGTGTTATGTAGATCAAGTGTTCAATGAAATACACCAACGAACACTTATGTTTGATAGAGTGTTGGTGTTATGGACTAACATATGCGTTTCTCTATCAATTGTGTTTAAACTATGGTAAGAGAAAAAAAAAAAAGGAATACATTCTACTTTTTCTAATGATGAAGAACTTCCTCGGACTCCTTTGACAACTTCTGAAAGGAGACGTCGTGCGTGTGTAAAGCAAGAAGAACATGAAAAACATGAATATGAACAACAAAACGGAGATGAATTAGAGGAGGAAGAAGAAAACAAAAAATGAGAAATAACAAGAAGAAAATGAAGATGCGGAAAAGAAAGAAGAAGAAGAAAAGCAAAGATAAAAATGAATCATTCCACTAGAGGTCCGGAAGATTCGTCATTGCTCAAGAGTTAAAAGAATCATATAGCTTTCTTTATTTGGAATAACGAGGTATTACATATTTTTAATTGTGTTTATTATATCTAAAAAATGAGTATTCGTGTTTATTATAATTTCGATTATATAGGAACGCTTGATTCTATGTTGCTTCAATCATTCACATAAGCTAAAAATGGAATCTAAATAAAAAGTTAAGTGGAATTAGAAGTCGAGTGAAGAATTTGGACCTTCAAGATTTGGTCATTTACGGATATTAGTCGATTAACAAGACTTTCGTGTCTGCCATAGTTGAAAGGTGGCATCTCAAGACAAATACCTTCCATATTCTATTTGGTGAGATGAGTATCACTTTGGACTATGTGAAGCACCTTATTAGCCTTCCTATAGAGGGTAAGACTATTAATGGATTTGATGTAGGAATCAGTGGAGGCGAAACAATTGGTTGTGTCCGCATTAGATAATACCAAAAGATGTTGTGGTGGAGGAGTTGGACAAAAATAGAGGTTACCTTGTTAGATGGGATGGTTGTGGGGTCAATTAAAAAAGTGTCCAAATAATACATCCTTGCGTAAAAAAGACTATATTGCCCGTGCTTGCTTAAATGCACAATTTTTTTATAAGACGGGTACAAAGGTACGTGTATTGTACCTTAGATTGTTGATGGACCTTTAAAAAGTCAATCAATATGTTTGGGCCACAGCTACACTTGCATACATTTATCGACAAATTGGATATACATCGAAATTGAAAGTGCGTTAAATGAATGGGCATCTCTCTCTCTTAGAGGTATAAATTGTAAATCATTTCATACTTAATTAAAAAAATTTGTTTATATTTTTATAATTAATTATATAATATTTTTTTTATATTGGTATGATTATTTGAGCACATCCCAACCCTACAAGCCAATATAAATTTGTCATTTCAAGTTGGAGAACCATATATAAAATGCTGAAACCTACAACCTCTACATGGAGAAACAAATCAAAACCTTATACTTCTACGAAAATCTATCGATGACTTACAATTACACGATGTAAAGTTCGATTAAATTATCTACATATAGTGGTGTTTTATTTTTTTTAGTGATAATAATTATTTTGTATATGAAATTTCAGGTGGTATGGGACATATATCATGATTGTAGGGCTGATTATCCGTTGGACAATATTGTTTAGGTTTTGAGTGTTTAAGGGTATACAACATCATTAAGTCATATCATCATACTCACTTCCTCCGACAATTTGATTATATTCAAACAATTCCTCAAGAATCATTTCGGCATCGTCGAGTAGAGAGAGGTTTTATATTTAGCACTTATAAGATGAAATATGATGTTCTAGATCAATACTGGGAACAATGGGACGACAATGTATTATCTCAAAGGAAACGGGAATCAAAAGTTGTTGATCCTTAGGACTGTGATATGGGACATCCTTTGTAGTACTTATACACATGCAATCGTCTAGAACCATGTTAACAGAGTTAGAGCTGATACAGAACGTTAAAGGGCTTCTACACCTGAGGGGAACAATGATTTAGTAAGTTTTCGATCATTTATACATTTACTTTATATCAATATTTTTTTATTCAAATTGTAAATTAGTTGATATTTGTTTACTTGACACAATTAGCAAAAAGAGATAAAGCTTTGACACTTTTGAAGCAATCACTTCAGGTGGACTTCCAATAAGACTTCTCGAATATACTTGAGAGAGAACAAGAAATCTACAAACTTTTACACTCTGATCATAGGTTGTCAACACCAGTTCAGGACGATTCAGATGAGGATACACTAGAAGAAATCTAGTCTAAGAAAGGTAAAGACAAAAAATGGACGTCAAATTAATCGAGAAAGAAACGAACATCAAAGAAGTAACTTAGTGATTTGATTGGTGGCGGGTCCTAAGGGGATTTTGGATAGGTGGTGGAATCGAAAAAATATACTTAATATTTTGATGGACAAATATTTGTAACACTAAATGATATCCGAATGTAATTATTTTGATGGACAAATATTCATAACATTTAATGGTATCTAAATGTAATTAATATTTGATGGACAAATATTTGTATAGAATAGTTTATCTAAATGATTTGAAATGAAATAAAGACAGAGCAACTTAATTTTTTTTAATTATTTTATAATAATGTCGACATGTAAGAATTGTCAATATTGAAAAATGTCGAGCTAGTACAAAATAACTTTTTTTGTAATGTCAACATTTTTTACCATTTTCAATAATTAAAATTCAACATTATTTATGTAAAAACAAAAAGTGTTGACATTTAAAAATCGAATATCATAGAAAAATGTTGACCCGGTGCAAAAAAAAAATTATGTGCAATGTCTACATTTTTTACCATTGTCGACATTTTTTAAAATTGAAAAATATAAATGTTAACATTTTTATGTCAACATATATAAACAATATCGACATTTTTATGTCGACATAGAACAAAAAAAATTTTGTTTAGTGTCAACATTTTAGAAAAAAAAAATCAATATAAGAATGTAAACATTGTCAAAAATTTATTAATAAGTAAAATGTCGACATTCTCATTAAAAATTTTGATTTTAAATATAATACATTACCAAAAAAATTGATAAAAAATATATTATTTTATTATAAAAGTTGACATTTACATTTCATTAGTTACAATTATTTCACGTTAGTTACAGAAGTGTATATTAGAAAAAAAAATATTACAAGTCATTGTCTCAGTCCAATTAAAAATAATAAATCATTGTCTCAATACAATGCTATCAGGCATACTTAAGGACGAATAGTCTATCGAAATGTGTCCATCATCGCCAAATATGGAGTTTCTCATTTTTGTAAAAAAGAATTACAATGTTTTCAACATAAGTAATCGGTCAGAGGAATTTGAGCTTCTGATTTTAAAAATAACTAAATGAAATGATTTTTATTGATGAAACCCATAACTATTACCCAATTTAGTACTCCTAAGATTGGCGATGCGAACAATGGGACAAAAGTAGTGCATGTCCATGAAAAGATGTATTAACCCAATGTTATAAAATGATGAAATCATAAAATCCATCTCTGACATCATCATCCAAAACTTTTTTTTTTGCAAGACTTTCAAAATATTCAAGTGCATGAAGGATTTCATCAACCGTCTATTGCTCACCCAATAATACACTATTCTTCCATGAGCAAGTTTAATTCTAATATCAAGTCCGATCGGATTTCTTTCCAATCATAAAAAATACTCATTCCAAGCAACTCGACAATCACTCTGAATTCACAATTACCATCAACACTAATATTTTTAACCCCTTCTATGTATGATTGAACTCTATTAGGAAATACTTTCTTGTACCTATTTGTTGATTTTGATTTTGTTTACATGATGTTGAGTTTTGATCTCAATGAGATGATAGGATTTGGCTAACATTGAGATAATTTGTCTTCAATTGACTAAGTATACTCAAAGGTAGATGGTTCACATCTCATACTTGATTCAGTCTTCAAATATTATTTATTTTTTCTTAGCCCACTTTTTGTACTTATTTTTCGAACCAATTCAAGACGGATTTGCAATTTCATTGATATTTTTCAATAGGTAAGCTTGCTCGTCTTCATTTTCTTCATCAAATCGCTTGCATAACATTTGAAATTCAATCCGAATAATCAAACTATTCCTTATGATACATTAAGAACCATTAGACAAATATTTCTAAAAATCATGTATAACGCTCAAAGGGATGAAAAAAAATCATTCATACTCAAATAAGATGATCTCATAGGCATATGATAACCCATGAGTACTTTGAAGTACATGTCCATAAGCGTTAGCTTATACTCCAAACTTGTTTGTATATTAAGTTTAGTGCAATTTCATAAATGATTCCAAACAAACCTAATAAAAGAGACTGTGATCTATGCTCATACTTAACATGTGTCAAATCTTTCTTAAAAGAAGCTCTTATCTCCATCATCTGACATAATATCAAGTTGTGCACTACTTCCCAGTTGCATGTGAAATTAGATTGCAAACTATCAAGGTACCGTTTTAACTTTGCATGAGAAGATTCTATTATATGGTGGTTGTATTTCTGAAGTGCATTGTTTTATTGGTCTACACAACTATGAATCGTTCTTTATATTTTGATAACCAATTTTCTTTCACATAAATTAATTTCTTTGGGATATTGATTAAATTGTAACTAAACTTGAAAGATACTCAATATAGTTTATATCACTGTTAGAAAATATTAAATCATTCCAAGCAGTAAAAAATAATTCTCATTCAATATTTGCTTGGAAGTAACTTTTACAATTAACCATTATATTTCTCAAAATGTAAAAACAACATAAGAAATGAATTTAAGATGGAAATACCTTCTCAAGAGCATTCATCAAAGCCAACTCCCGATTTGAGATAATAACAGAAGGAAGTAAATGTTGGTCCAATGAAAGTTTCAGACATTCTAATGCTTATATGTGTAGACACCCCATTTTTGCACTCGCCTGATTAATCAACTCGTTAACTCGATCGCAACGATTCCCAATGATGGATGTTATTTCCATTGCTTTATTTTGTTACCAGAAATATTTCAGAAATCCGGATGAGGTATCTCGAACTGACAAAACATTAGAAACCATGCTACGCTAGGAAAATACAATCCCAGAAACATAGAAATCATCTTACAAACAAAAAGAAGCTTCACGATAACAATATAAAAATTGATCAAATTACCAAAATACCCCTAACATCAAAACAACCCTAGAGCCTACATTACGCTTAGGAAAACTCTTTCGAATACATAAAATAATAAATTGGAACCAAATAAATCATTTCACCAATTTTCACAGAATTCAACAAAATTATGAAAATGCCCCTCATAAAGTTCACAACCATTTCACACAAAAAATTTCATAAATGACACAAACTAATATTTTCATTGAATTCTTTATGAAAAATCGATTCTAAAACATCCTAGAACATTAAAAACCGACTTAAAACGTTAAAAGTCCTCTCTGGGGGCAAAACGATAATTTCACAATTTTCATAATTAAAAATTTTAAAATTAATAAATAAAATATTAAATAATTAAAGTGAAACATTAATAAAATTAATTTAAAATTTTAAACTAAAAAAATCGATCAATCGGACTCTCATGAAAAATTGTTGAGGGTTCGTGAGATATTTTTTTAAGGACCCCTCCATTTGGGGGTCCAAAGAATTAAAGATATAATAGAGGAGGGTTCTCCAAAAAATTAAAGTTAATCAAGAAAGACTAAGGTCAAGGTATTAAAGTCATTCAAGTGAGACTAAAGTCAAAATTAAAGTCAATTAAGCAAAACTGAAGTCAAGATATTAAAAGTCAATCAATTAAGACTAAAGTCAAAATATTAAAAGTCAATCAAATAAGACCAAAAGTCAAAATCATAATAGAGTTCTAATTAAATAATAACTCTATCTAATAGAGTTCTAACTAAAACACAACTCCACCTAAAATAATTCTAATTAAAACACAACTCTACCTAAAACAAGTCTAACTAAAATACAACTCTAGCTAAAAGAACTCTAATTAAACACTAATTCTATCTAAATCAACCCTTAAAAAAAATCTATAAATAGGGGTGTTCACACCCTATTTTCGTATAAAATCATAAACCCTAAGAGAAGTAGGTCTAAAAGCCCCCCTAACCTCCCATAAACCCTAGTTTTGGAGTCCCAACTCCTTACCTAACATCCCTCCTTCGATTTTAGCCTAAAAAACACCTAAAAGTCCTCCAAAAACACCCCAAAATCCATAACAAACTCGAAGAGTCCAGATCAAAAAAAGAAGATACCTTGCCTCGGAGATCAGAAATCAAATCCGGAGACAGAACGAAGTAAGGAATACGGTACAAGGAGCAATTTTTGTCGGATCTGAGGGAACAAGGTCTTTGCTATCGGAAAAGTATAATCTCTTACTTTCTTTTATTATCTAGATTTTTTTAGCAATGTAATTTATTTGAGAAGTTAGTAGAGACCGGCTTTGGCCGAGCGGGGTTGGTGCCTAACACCTTCCAACCCCGTAACATGATCCCCGAATTCAGTTTTTTTTTTTCTGTTCTAGATTAGTTCTTTATCCGTTTAGAGTCATTGATTGGTTTCTAGACCGTAATAACTAGGTGGCGACTCCCAAACCTCAAGGGTCAAAAGTGGATCCGCGCACCCGCCGGATCGAGGGCGTTTTCAGTGGAGACTCCACTGGGGACATTGAGGATCAGACTTGAAAAATCCCAAGTATGAGAAGCATTGCCCGTAGGACCTAGTTTTTTATTTTATTTTATTTTTAGTTATTTATTTTTCTTTATTTGGATATTTATTATTCATTTGACTCTATTGTTGATCATTGATTGGGATGTTGAATATTTTTTGGCGCATCTTTGTTATGGTTCAATTTGGGGTTATTCATAATGACCCTAAATAATGTAGGGTATCGAAGGATAATGACATGAGGAATGATCCATTTTTTATTATTTGGAGTATTGTTGGGTCTGAATTATCCTCTATTAGCATCGTTCAATTCGATTTTGAGTGCCTTGATTGGGCATATGATGTTCTATGGTTCAATCAAAGATTATTTGAAAAGACCTTAAATAATGATACATTGCAAGGGAATAGGTGGGATAATAATTATTGGATTATGATTTTTTTTTATTTGTTAATTTGTGATTTTTTATCTTTATTTTTATTTTTTTTTATGTTCTGTGGGTGTGTGACGACAAGAAAAGAGAGTTTTTTTTTTATTTCGTCAACAGCATCAATGTGCTGATGTAGTTGGTGTGCCAAAAGTGAAATGTTTTTTTTACACCGTCTTAACAATAATAATGTGCTGATATGGTTGGTGTGTGACAAATAAAATTGTATCTTTTCTACACTCACATCATCTTCTTAAAACGTCCTACTCTCCTGTTCATTGTCTCTAACAAGAGGGACCATTGTTTTTATTGTCTCTAACAAGAGAGACCATGGCTCCAAGTCGTTGGTTACCCAGCTTCGTTGTTTTCCAACAGAGATGATCGATTTTATCCTCCCATGCCAATCAGATTAGGAACCAAAGGATTGACGATTTTTCCTAATGGGGATACATGGAGCTTCGAATCAACAGCCCCCTTTGAACTCTTTTCATTCTAGAACGACTTTAATGAATCGGCTTTCCTTTCATCTATGGAAATAAGAGTTCAAAGTTGCTGGTTTTGACCGGCAGTAGATTTGTGATTCGGATTAGAAGAGTAAGATTTTTTCTCATTTGCTATTAGGAATATCAGCGTTTTTAAAAAAATGGCTGGTGTGCGATTAAAAAACAAAATTTCTTTTATTTTTTCTATCTTCTTCTCAACTTGAGAAAGAAGAAACAACAGAGAGGTGACGCCTCTCTTCTTCGTCTCTCTCTCTCTCTCTTTCTCTCTCTCTTTTTGTGAGTTCGTGATATACTGTAACAGAGCCCATAAAGTTGAAGTTTGAAGGTTGAGTTGCAGAAAATATGGTGTGTCCGCAAGATTTCTCTGTGGTGTTGATAGATCTATGGTTAGTTCTTCTCTTTCTTTCTTGATTTAAATAAATATAATGTCTTAGATTTGATTATGTGCTTTTATTGGATTTCTTTTTTTAAAAAAAAGGGGGGGTTGAGTGTTGGATTGTGTTGGCAGTGATAAAAAATTTTTTTTTTGAAATGTGAGTTGTGCATGCGTTTTATATTGCTGGCAGCAATGTGTAAGAACAAAAAAAATTTATGTTGCTAACAGCAGCATACATATACATTCTTTTTAAATTTTTTTTTTTTTTGGATGTATGTTATGACAGCAACATAGAAAAATAAAAAAATAAAAATATGTTTTGTGCGTTGCTGGCAGCAAGATTTGTTTAAAAAAAAACCAGACTTACTTGGCAGACTTAGTGCTGCATTTGATGTTAAAAAAAAATTCTTTGTTACTTAACAAGCTTTGAGGTGGGACGCATGTTTTATAAAGGTTTTTTTTTACCCTCAATTCATTAATGCTAATTTGTTGAATAAGAGTTTCAATGGGGTATTCTAAATGATTAATCATTCACATGGGTCCTACTTGAAATTTAATTTATTCATGAAAATCACTTGCCTTGCCAAAAGGGTGTTCTAGACACCAAATGTGATTCTCAAATAGCAAGACTAACCTCACTAGTTTAATAAGATTTCTTTCTTACTAAGGGTTGTTAAGCTCACCATGTGGCACCTAAAAGCATGATCTTCATAGACTTGTAGGAGGGAATTCCACAAGTTTTAAGAAAAATGAGTAAACAAATTATTCATTTTATTCTTGGATCCAAACTTCTTCCACCAAATTTATACAGGCTGTGAAATTGGATTACCGATGAGATGACCACGTTGACGAAATAACCCTTAGTAAAATTCGAAATCCTATTGTGTTAGTCGGGTAAGCTTGAATTTTCCCATTAGGTTTATTGAGTGACAAATTTTATAAACTAAGGGATTTTTTTTCTTTAGATAGGTCTGCTAGGTAAATTAAAAAAAAAAAAGGGGGTTGGATTTCAAAAAAGGGGGTGAATTTTTCTTAAGTGAGTCAACTCAGTTGAACTCGTCTTATATCACGTGAGGTGCTGATTGTGTGCTACTTGTGTTAATATACTCTTCTTTTTCTTTATGTGATTTTATCATAAAATGTGTTGCTATGATACCTCAATTTCGAACATAATGAGTCGGGTTGACTCATTTGAATTTATTGGTCTCATGCAATTTATTACTTGTTCTCATACATTCCATTGATGTTTAACGATGATACTTCATGTGATATTTTTCCATGTTCTACGATGTTGAATGCTATGAGACGAGTTAACTCGATAAATTCATATCTGAATAGGGTGCATGGTTTTCTTTTGATACCTAATTGATATGATGGATCCCTTGGATATCTCCATTGCTTGAACCATTTAGTTTAACATGTTGATTGTGTGATTCTAATTAATTAATTGGGTTTGATTCGATTGATTGATTTTAATTTCTTATAATTTGTATGTTATGATTTTGATCTATGAAATCTTCCAATGTTTGTATTCACTATGTTTGTGACCCATTGATGATCTGATCTGGCCAATAGGCCCATTTGTTTGAAAAAGGCCCCGGGCACACCCCACCCTGTTTTGCACACACCACATGCACGTTTACTGTTTTGCACACTTACACGTCCCATATAGCCAACGTGGCACTAGTGCGTGGCCCGGTCTCTTCGGAGATGCGACGTCATTCATGAAAATCACAACTCCAGTCACATACCTTAGGGTATATCAAACTGGGGCATCAATACCATCTGATCAGGTGATTCTGAGAGGTATATTGATACACCTAGGTTGGAGCGACCTGAGCCTTTAACTTATTGTGAGCCACACAGTCACATGTCCCAATTGCCAACGTAGTACTAGTACGTGGTCGGTCCCCTCGTGGGATGCTAAACTATTTATGAAAGCTACAACTCTTGACTCGTACCCGTAGGTATAAAAGATAATCTAAGTATATTAATTGCACTTCTTGATCAAAACCGGTGCCTAAGCGAGATCTTGCCCCGCTGTACCCTACTATACGAGGGGGATAGACTACGTCTATTCTAGACGAGAGGTATTTAAGTGGGCCTTTGCTCAGCATCGTGCGCCACCTCTCAACTGGAGATCAAACTGGCTGTTTTTTACTTCAGAGAAGTAAATTGAGGTTTTAGATTATCACCTATATGGTATATCAAACCAAGTCACCACGTATTGAAAGGTATATAGGTGTACTTGGGCAAGGGTGGCCAGATAAATTGCATTACACGTAGTGAACCTAGAGTCTAGGAGCCTTCCTATAGGTCACGAGCCGAACTGACTACGGGTGTTCTCGGGTTGCTCTATCTAATCCAACTAAAAGGTAAGTGGGTGGACCGGTCCATACCGATTCAATCAAACCCGCAATATCGGTCAAACCCAATAAACTTAATTGATGAGACATACTGGTAAATATCAAGTTAAACCAATTAGGCCAATTGGTAAATAGATCTTATGGATCAACATATGGACCGATTGGACTAATTGGTTTAAAAATATTGGTTGAAATGATGCAAGTGAAATATTCAGATCCATTGGGTCGAACCGGCCCAAACTCAAATGGGAACATAGTCCCAATCACCTTACATCAGCTTAGTTTAATTCAATGGACTGAATATTTCATACTTAGTAAGATCAGTAAATCATTTTCATGTAATATTTCTTGATGAAAATATTTCATTGTTTAGAGATTTTGAATCTAGGGGTTAACTTAACCCCTACTATCAAGAGAAACCTCTATTTATTAAAAGTCTACTCTAGGATCCATAACTAGTAATCCACCTTTGATGGGGTTTCAGGATTATCATTGCACCCAAACTCAAGCGTCCACCTCCTAGTTGGAGTCGTAAGTCCAGTCGATTAGAACGAACGTTGGTACCAAGTCAACATGAAGAAATGACTTCAGAATCTGAGCTCACAGAAATTCGTAAGATTTTGGCAGCTTTTGCCAATGATATCAATAGTATAAAGGGCAAAGTGGAAGTCTTAGAACAGATTTCAGAATCAACTGGCAATCTCATTGATGATCCTAAAGGAAAAAAGGGTAGAAGAAAATACAGCGAGACGTGCCCATGAAGTCTTCGAACTCGATGGAGACGAAGAGTATGCTGATGAGAATCCAGTGTTAGCCAACAGAATGTCTTAATTGGAGTCATCTATGAAGAGTATAAAGGGTATCGATGAAATTGCAGCGGGTATTGAAGCCTTGAACCGTATCCCTAGAATTCATCTGCCAGAGAAGTTTGTGATGCCTGAAATGGACAAGTTCAGTGGGGTAGGTTGTGCAAAAATGCATCTTAAAGTGTATGTTACTAACATGTGCACTATGGGGCTTAGTGACGAACATATGACATTACTGTTTCAACGAACTCTGTCAGGATCAGCTCTACGATGGCTGATGTCTCAAGATCCAGCTACAGTAGGTACATGGGAGAATACGTCAAAGGCTTTCTGGCATCAGTACAAATATAGTACCGAAATTGAACTTTCAAGAAGGGACTTGGAGTCAACTAAACAGAAGAATGGGGAAACATTTACTAACTTCATCAGTCGTTGGAGGGCCAAGGCTGCACAAATGTGGGATAGACCTTCAGAGAAAGAACAAGTGGCTATTATCTTAAAAAACCTCTCGCAAGGGTATGCCCGACATCTAGTCTTCCAATACCTTCCTACATTCGAGTCTCTATTGCAAGCTGGTAGCCAATTGGAAGATGCTTTCGCTTCCGGAATCCTTTCCAATCCTTCGGACAACAAGTTCAAAAAGCCTTTCACCAATTCCAAGTCTAGCGCTGATCACGCCTATGTAGCCCATACGTCTACTACACCCGTCCAATCTACTATCTTTCCTAGTAACCAAGTTAACCCTAATCAACCTCGACCACGTAAGAAATTCACCAATCATGGTATGCCTTTGAGCATTGTCTTTTAGAAACTATTAAGTAAAGGGCTCATTGCACTTCTCCAACCTCGACCTTTACCAAATCCACTCCCCATTTCTCACAATCCCAACCTATTTTGTGATTTCACCAAAATTTCGGTCATTTTACTGATCGTTGTGTTGCTCTTCGTCATACAGTTCAAGACCTCATTGACGCCAAAAAAGTTACTGTCCCTGCCCCTGAGTAGCCAAATGTTACTACCAACCCTCTACCCATTTACCAACCTCCTCAGACTTTGAACATTGTATCCAATACTCAACTCTCGTTTGACCCAATTTTTCTCATCCGATCAGTCAATCTTAAACCTCCTAGCCCCCCTCTTACTAGAGTGACGGTCCCTAATGAGATTTTCACCACCAAATGCAGTTTTGGCCAAGAGAGAAGAAGTAAATCTGAAAAATGCAAAGAATCTGAAGAAGAAGACTCAATCTAATCGCTTGGAAATAGTTTCTCGAGTCCTTAGTTTGTAATCAAGCCCGTTGTGGGTAATTGTCTTTAGTTGTTTATGAGTCTTGAGTTCAGTTCTTTCTATCAATTTAGTAATTAAGTCTGTCTTTTTATTTCTTATTTTGTTCTAGTCAAGTTAGTTTGTCGAGTCTGCAATGGTGTCAGTCGCCCCATCTAACTTTAATTGAATAAAGAAATTATTGAATACCTTGAGCGCATTAACGAGTTAACTAATAACTGGCTTCAAAGAGAAATTCCTCTAATAAGGAACCCCCTCTTGAATGAGAAGATAAATGTCTTGCTCGAGGAACTAAAAGTCATTGACCTCGGAACAAAAATAATTCCCAAGAAATTCAGATTGGAACTAACTTATCCCCAGAGGAGCACAAATAAATGATGAATTTATTCAGAAAATTCAAAAGACTTGCTTACATGGTCCTATGGGGATATGTCGGTTAAATTTGGAGTGTTGTTCAACATGAAATATATACCCATCTTGTGAGAACACCACATATACAAACCAGAATAGACTGACATAGTCAGATGAGGGATTATAAAATGTATCAGTGCTGGAATTTTAAAATCGATGGAATAGTTGAAGCAGCCAGTAAAAATCTCAAGACAATCATCGTGAAAATATGTCAATCACACATCACACCGGGATTGGCCAGAGAAGTTACCATTCGCATTATGGACATATTACACTTCAATACAGTCTTCTACTAGAGTCACTCTAGTATGATATGGAAGCAATCTTACTGGTTAAAAGGGAAAATATTGTATCTCAAGGTCTTGATGGAAGTTAATTGTTAGAAACAAATTGGGTCTGTCAATGGAGAGGAGTTACTCGCATGTTTGACAAGAAAGTCAAAAGTTCATCACTTATAAGTCAAGGATCTAAGCATCAGACTACCCAAAAAATTTTGAGTACTCTTCCTCGATCATAGAAAGTTTGAACTCAATTGGAGAGATTCAATCATTAAGGAAATATTATCTGGAAAAACTGTTAGACTTCAAGATCATGATGGAATCGAATTACCAGAGTCAACCAACCTTGACCGGATCAAACGACACTACATTTAAGGAGGCCATCTTTGGCCGAATCAATTTTCCTGCTACCCAATTCATTATCTCCTTACTCAGCCCTTTGCAGCCTTTTCAAAAAAAAAAAATAATAATGTCTTTTTCTTTCTCAGCCCGATCACCTAACCTAGGGGAGGGAAAATTCGAACTATGTTTTGGTCTGATCCCAAAATTCTGGGGAACGTAGGCAACCTGAGAAATTACTTCAGGCCCGACCACATCAAAATAAAAAATCTAAAAGGAAAAAAAATTCAAAAGAAAAAATTGTCAAAGTGGGGAAGAAAATTGAAGGAAAAAGAAAATAATCTAGAAGGAAATGCCACACAAGGGGCATTTGGGTTTTTGAGCCTCAAGATTCCTTTCTTTTTATATCCAGTCCTAAGCTTACTCATGAAAGTCCTCCTAAGTACCGTGCAAAAAGTCAAGGAAGATAGCAAAGCATGATCAGACAGCAACTCCAGAGTTCAGACATAAAAAAAAGAGCCTGCTAGGTTGAAAACCCAAAAGGGCAACTTAGGCAAAAATTAAGGCAAGCTCGCGAGGTTAAAAATCTGAAAAGATGACCTTGACAACAATCAAAGTAAGGAAAAAAGAAAAAATTGTAAGCTCGTTAGATCGAAAACCTAAAAGGGCGATCTAGGCAAAAGCTAGAACATGCTCGCTAGATTGAAAACCTGAATAGGCAATCTAGGCAAAACTTAGAGCTATTAAAAAATAAAAGAAAATCTCTGTTGATTTGAGAAGCTGAAAAGGTAACCCGAGCCGAAATATTAGAAGTTTGAATGATCAAGTTTCAATATCCAGTTTGAACCAAATATAGACTCAGTTGATACAAGTATCTCGTCTATGATTGATATGAAGAGTTTCATGTCCCTAAGTGAATCGATGGGGAGAAAGAATAAATTTTATGATGAATTTCAGAAAGAAATATTTTGTTCCAATTTCTTTGAGCCTGACTGAAAGCGCCCTTGATCCGCAGGGTGCGCGGATCCGCTTTTGACCCTTGAGGTTTGGGAGTCGCCACCTAGTTATTATGGTCTAGGAACCAAACTGACCCTAACATGGATAAAAAGAACTAATCTACCATAAAAAATCTGAATTCGGGGATCATGTTACGGGGTTGGAAGGTGTTAGGCACCAACCCCGCCTGGCCAAAGCCGGTCTCTACTAACTTCCCAAATAAATCACATTGCTAAAAACCTAGATAAAAATAAAAATAAAATTTTTTTATACCTTTCCAATAGTAACTATTTTGTTCCCTCAGATCTGACAAAAATATCTCCTTGTACCGTACTCCCTTGCTTCGTTCTGTCTCCGGATTTGATTTCGGATCTCCGAGGTAAGGTATCTCCTTATTTTTGGATCTGAACTCTTCAAGTTTGTTGCGGATTTTGGGATGTTTTTGGAAGGGTTTTAGGCGTTTCTTATGCTAAAATCGAAGGAGGGATGTTAGGTAAGGAGTTGGGGCTCCAAAAATAGGGTTTATGGGAGGCTAGGGGGGCTTCTAGACCTACTTCTCTTAGGGTTTATGATTTGATACGAAAATAGGGTGTGGAGGCTCCTATTTATAAAGTTTTTAGAAGCATTAGGGTTTCTTTTAGAGTTTTAATTAGGGTTTAGACTTTGGTCTCAAGAGATGGACTTAGTCTTTAGGATTTTGACTTAGGGTTTTGACTTTAGTCTTATGAGATTGACTTGATTAGTTTAGATTAGGGTTTTGATTTAGGATTTTGACTTTAGTCTTATGAGATTGACTTGATTAGTTTAGATTAGGATTTTGATTTAGGGTTTTGACTTTAGTCTTATGAGATTGACTTTAATACTTGACTTTAGTCTTACTTAATTGACTTTAATTTTGACTTTAGTCTTATTTGATTGACTTTAATATCTTGACCTTAGTCTTGCTTGATTGACTTTAAATTTTTGGAGAACCCCCCTCTATTATATCTTTAATTCTTTGGACCCCCAAATGGAGGGGTCCTTAAAGAAATATCTTGCGAACCCTCAACAATTTTGCTTGAAAACCTGATTGATAAATTTTTTGGTTTAAATTTTAATAATTAATTTTATTAATGTTTCACTTTACATTATTTAATGATTTATTTATTAATTTCAAAATTTTTAATTATTAAAATTGTGAAATTACCGTTTTGCCCTCGGAGATGATTTTTTACGTTTTAAGTCGTTTTTCAATGTTCCAGGATGTTTTGGAATCAGTTTCTCGTAAGGAATTCAATGAAAAAGTTGATTTTTATCATTTATGAAATTTTTTGTGTGAAATGATCGTGAATTTTATGAGGGGTATTTTCGTAATTTTGTCAAATTTGCTGAAAATTGGTGAAATGATTTATTTGGTTTCAATTTGTTGTTTTATGTGTTTGAATGGGTTTTCCTAAGCGTAATGTAGGCTCTAGGGTTGTTTTGATGTTAGGGGTAATTTGGTAATTTGATCATTTTTAGTGATTTTTATCATGAAGCTTCTTTTTGGTTTGCAAGATGATGATTTCTATGTTTCTGGGGTCGTATTTACCTAGTGTAGCGTGGTTTCTAAGTTTTGTCAGTTCGAGATACCTCATCCGGATTTCTGAAACATATCTGGTAACAAAATAAAGTAATGGAATACACATCCATCATTGGGAATCATTGCGATCCGGTTGACGAGTTGATTAATCAGGCGAGTACAAAAATGGGGTGTCTACAGATGCCCCTCTTTGGCAGAGGGTTGAAGCAAACTAGATAGCAAATCTATTTTGGTAGATAGTGCGATATCTGAATGCCAAAGCTAGTGACAGTTCATTTTGTAGCCTGATTTAGCAATTCGTCGGGGTGTTCGGATCCTTGAGGGTAAAACTCTCCCCGAACTAAAAAATGTCAGGTCCTTGAGCAGAGCTCTCACTGGCAGTGTCAGATCCTTGAATTTTAGAAAATTCTCCTTGACTGATGTAACAACTGTGCAAGCGTGTGATTTAAAATTTTAGATAAATTTGAGTAAAATTTGAGTATAATTTGAGCATAATCTGAGTATAAACTGAGCATAATTTCGAGAAAACATTCGGCGAAAACTGAGCAAAATCCAAGATAACCCTTGGCGGCATCTGAGCAAAATCCAAGATAACCCTTGGCGGAAACTGAGCAAAATTCAAGATAAAACTGAGCAAAATCCAAGATAACCCTTGGCGGAAACTGAGCAAAATTCAAGATAAAACTGAGCAAAATCCAAGATAACCCTTGGCGGCAACTGAGCAAAATCCAAGATAACCCTTGGCGGAAACTGTGCAAAATCCAAGATAACCCTTGGTGGCAACTGAGCAAAATCCAAGATAACCCTTGGCAGCAACTGAGCAAAATCCAAGATAACCCTTGGCGGAAACTGAGCAAAATCCAAGATAACCCTTGGCGGCAACTGAGCAAAATCCAAGATAACCCTTGGCGGCAACTGAGCAAAATCCAAGTTAACCTATGGCGGCAACTGAGCAAAATCCAAGATAACCCTTGGCGGCAACTGAGCAAAATCCAAGATAACCGAGCAAAATCCAAGATAACCCTTGGCGGAAACTGAGCAAAATCCAAGATAACCCTTGGCGGCAACTGAGTAAAATCCAAGTTAACCCTTGGCAGAAACTGAGCAAAATCCAAGATAACCCTTGGCGGCAACTGAGCAAAATCCAAGATAACCCTTGGCGGCAACTGAGCAAAATCCAAGTTAACCCTTGGCGGCAACTGAGCAAAATCCAAGATAACCCTTGGCGGCAACTGAGCAAAATCCAAGATAACCCTTGCGGCAACTGAGCAAAATCCAAGATAACCCTTGGCGAAAACTGAGCAAAATCCAAGTTAACCCTTGGCGGCAACTGAGCAAAATCCAAGATAACCCTTGGTGGAAACTGAGCAAAATCCAAGTTAACCCTTGGCGGCAACTGAGTAAAATACAAGCTAACCCTTGGTGAAAACTGAGCAAAATCCAAGTTAACCCTTGGCGGAAACTGAGCAAAATCCAAGATAACCCTTGGCGGCAACTGAGCAAAATCCAAGATAACTCTTGGTGGAAACTGAGCAAAATCCAAGATAACCCTTGGCGGCAACTGAGCAAAATCCAAGATAACCCTTGGCGGAAATTGAGCAAAACTAGCAGAGGAATGAATGAATTTTGGGAAAGAATGAACGAATTTGGAGAAAACTGATTAGAACGAACCGGAGAACGAATAAATCTGGAAGATAATGAATCTGGAAGAGAAATGATCGATTCCAAGAATGATCGGATCTGAAAAGAATCTGGAGAACGAAAGAATGCCATATCTCCTTATGTGAGATCCAAAAATGCTTTTGTTTGAACCTCCAGGATTTATCAAAAAGTTTTAAAACCTGAGTTTTTATTTCTTTTGAACCTCAAGAATGTTTTTTGAAAAATTGTTATCAAGAGGGTTACCTTAAATTTGGGATTCACATTATCTCTTAGGATTAACATTGCTCAAAAGCAAAATGCCTCTAGTTTGACAATGACCATGGCCTTGAAAATAATTGAACACATCATAAAAAAAAGCCCCTAGTATAAGGGGAAAAAGTTATATTAAAAAAGAAAGAAAATGCCCCTTGTATGAAGGTTTGAAATAATTGATTACCACAAGCGCAATAAAGACTCAACTTTTAATTTTGATTAATTTTATTGAAGATTTTTGAGTCAGGCTCAAGAGTACAAAATTATTTCCTTTCGAGTTTCATCATAGAATTCACCCTTATCTCCCTTGGTTCACTTGGGGGAGTAAAAATTTTCAGATCGATCGTAGACAAGATACTTGTGGCTTCTGAGTCTATGCCTTATTTAAGCTAATTGAACTTGATTATTCGGACTTCTGATGTTTCAGCTCGGACCACTCTCAGCTTGGGATTTTCTTCTGTTTTTCTTTGTTAATCTAACTTTTGCCTAGATCGCCTTTTCAGGTTTTCAATCTAGCGAGCTTGCTCTAACTTTTGCCTAGATCGTCTTTTCAGGTTTTCGATCTAGCGAGCTCTTCTCTTTTTTTCTTTGCTCTGATTGTTGCCAAAGTTGTCCTTTCAGATTTTCAACCTTGCGAGCTTGCCTTAATTTTTGCCTAAGTCGCCCTTTTCGGGTTTTCAACTTAGCAGGCTTCATCATTTTTTTATCTTTTCCTTTTCTTCTGAACTTCTAGAGTTGCTGTTTGATCATGCTTTGCTATCTCCCTCGACTTTTCGCACGGTACTTAGGAGGACTTTTATAGGTAGGCTTAGGACTGGGTATAAAAAGAAAGGGATTTTGAGGCTCAAAAACCCGAATGCCCCTTGTGTGGCATTTCCTTTTAAATTGTTTTTCTTTTTGCTTAAATTTTCTTCCCCATTTTGAATTTCTTTTTCTTTTGAATCTTTTCTTCATTTTTTTATTGTGTGGGGAAATAGATTTTTTTTTTATTTTGATGTGGTCGGGCCTGAAGTAACTTCTCAGGTTGCCTACGTACCCCAAAATTTTGGGATCAGACCAAAACGTAGTTCAAATTTTCCCTCCCCTAGGTTAGGTGATCGGGCTGAGAAATAAAAAGGCATCATTTTTTTTTTAAAGGCTGCAAAGGGCTGAGAAAGGAGATAATGAACTGGGTAGTAGGAAAATTGATTCGGCCAAAGATGGCCTCCTTAAATGTAGTACCATTTGATCTGGTCAAGGTTGGTTGACTCTGGTAGTTCACTTCTATCATGATCTTGAAGTCTAACGACTTTTCCAGACAGTATTTCCTTAATGAATGAATTTCTCCAATTGGGTTCAGACTTTCTCCTATAGTCGAGGAGGAGTGTTCAATTTTCTTTGAAGTCTGATAGTTAAATCCTTGACTTGTAATTAATGAGCTTTGATCTTTTTGTCAAATGCACGGGTGACTCTTCTTAGATAAGCTTGCACATGGTACAGGGCATTAACTCGTTTTCTTCGATCAAGTTTAATTCTTCATACTGCTGACGAACCCAATCTGTTTCTAACAAATGATTTTCCAACAAGACCCTGAGAGACGAAATTTCCATTTCAACTGGCAAGACTGTTTCCATGCCATACACTAAGGAGTAGGGAGTAGCTCCAGTAGAGGATCGAATTGAAGTTCGATATGTCCATAGCGTGAATGATAATTTTTCTGACCAATCTCGATGTGATTGACACATTTTCCTGATGATAGTCTTGAGACTATTACTAACTGCTTCAATCGTTCCATTGATCTGAGGACGGTAGGGGGATGATTTGTGCTTCCGGATCTTCAACTTTAAACTTAGAGTAATGATTTATGCTTTGAAGTACGACCCATTATCAGAGATCAGTTCAAAAGGTACCCCCATATCGACTGATAATATGTGATTTGAAACTCAAGATGTAGTAAGGATAGTGCTGATACATTTTATAACATCTTCTTTGATTCCATCGATATAGATGAGTATCTATTCCGTGTTGAACAACACTCAAGCTTGTACTTAACATACCCTCATATGATCACACGAACAAGTCTTTTGAAATTTTTGAGTAAATTCATTATCCCCTCGTGTTCCTTTAGGGATAAGATAGTTTCTATTTGAATCTCTTTAGGAATTATTTTTTGTTTCGAGGTCAAAGACCTTTCTTTTCTCGATTAAAGGTTGAGCCCGACTCTTATCTTCTGGTTCAGAAACGAAATCTATCAAATTATTAGTTAATTCGTTAATGCGCGCGAGGTATTCAAAAATTTCCTTTATCCGATCAATTTCAGATGGGGCAACAGACACCTCTATAGACTCGATGAACCAACTTGACTCAATAGGAAAGAGTAGACTCAATCTAAGGAAGACATGACCTTGCTGGAAAAAATGACTCGAGCTAACCCAAATGACTCATGAAAACTCAAGACAAGTACCCACACGAGTTTGATTAGGACTGAGGACTGAGATATTGCTTATAACCGGTAGGATTGAAGCACTATAATCTTCAAAGAACAACTGGACGATGTTGAGAAATTTTGAGGTCATTTCTGACTGTTGACTTGATATTGACGTTTACTCTAACTGACCGGATTTACAACCCTAGCTAGACGATGGACGATTGAGCTTAGACACAATGATAACCCTTAAACCTTTTTGAAGGTGAATTTAACCAATTTCAGTGTCACCCCCTTAATAACATTTTAAATAAACCCTGAGATTTTATTGAATTTTGTGCACCAATCCATTAAATAATTCATCCATTCAATGATTATTCAGAAGGAAAATAATTTTATTGCACTCTTGAAAATAATGTTTTTATTGAATAAAAATTTTCACAATTCTGATTATTTTTTGCAATCATTTTCTTTTTAGAAAAACATATTTTGATAATTTTACAAGGTCCATGCAAAAAATAGATTTTTGGTAAAAAACATATTTCAAAAATTTTCCATGCAAAAATAGATCTTTTGTAAATCATTTTTCCTTCATTTTCTTTTCTTTCGGAAAATATTTTCTTCTGAAAAATATTTTTTATTTGAAAAATAGTTTGTTATTTGGAAAACATTTTCTCTTGGAAAATCTTGTTCTTCTGGAAAACACTTATTTTGGAAAACACTTATTTTGGAAAACACTTTTTCTAGAAAACACTTTCCCTTCGTAAACCATTTTTCTTATTTGAAAATTTGATTTTTATTTCAATTTAAATGGCCCAACCCACCATGATTATTGGATCGGGATGGACTGGGTCATTATTGTAAAATAATGGATTCTTTATTGGGTCGGTGCACCCATTTTAATTTTCTAAACAAATTTTTGATCATTGAGGACAATCATACAAATTGATCTCATCATTCACATCATTCACATATATTCATCAATCCAAAGGTTCCATTCAATAAACAACCCGGGAACACCCACGATAAGTTCGAGTCGTGACCTGCAGGGAAGGTTTCTAGACTCTAAGCTTATTACGTGCAATGCATTTTTATCTGGCCACCCTTACCCAAGCACACCTATATACCTTTCGATACGTGGTGACTTGGTTTGATATACCGTATAGGTGATAATCTAAAACCTCAACTCACTTCTCTGAAGCCAAAAACAGCCAGTTCGATCTCCAGTTGAGAGGTGGCGCACAATGCTGAGCAAGGGCCCACTTAAATACCTCTCGTCTAGAATAGACGTAGTCTATCCCCCTCGTACAGTAGGGTACAGCGGGGCAAGATCTTGCTTAGGCACCGGTTTTGACCAAGAAGTGCAATTGATATACTTAGATTATCTTTTACACCTACGGGTACGAGTCAAGAGTTGTAGCTTTCATAAATGGTTTGGCATCCCACGAGGGGACCGACCACGTACTAGTACTACGTTGGTAATCGGGACATGTGACTGTGTGGCTCACAATAGGTCAAAAGCTCAGGTCACTCCAGCTTGGGTGCATCAATACATCTCTCAGAATCACCTGATTAGATGGTATTGATGCCCCAGTTTGATATACCCTAAGGTACGTGACTGAAGTTGTGGTTTTCATGAATGAAGTCGCATCTCCGAAGAGATCGGGCCACGCACTAGTGCCACGTTGGCTATATATGACGTGTAAGTGTGCAAAACAGTAAACGTGCATGTGGTGTGTGCAAAACAGTGTGGGGTGTGCCCGGGGCCTTTTTCAAACACATGGGCCCATGGGCCAGATTATGTCATCACATATGGATATCAAATGAATATTGATCAAGAAAATAATACAAAACCCATCACATCGAAATTAAGATGAAAGCAAACACATCACAAATATATCTGTAGAGATCATGGCACATTATATGGGCATATAACACAAATAATAATTAATCTGATCCAACATTAAAAAAACCCATAAATTTGTTGTCTATGGTCTAATCAAGGGTTATTTTTGGGTGATCCAAAATAAATCAAGATTCCAATAGATGTTACATTGAAGATAGAATGACAATGGTTGAGATGAGCTCACTCTCAGGAACATTAATTGTGCTAACATTAGATAAATTCGAATTTTCTGTGAATTTGGAAAATACAATCCGAACTTACATCGATGATATCTAAGGCTCCCGATGACGAAATCGAGTGAACTAAAGTTCTAAATTAATCTACTCGATGAGATCTACATTTTATTAATAGGTGCCTAGACTTAATTCTCACCAAAATATTCTGTAAAAACGTTTTAACGTTGCTGTCCCAACCTTCATTTAGAAACAATTCCAGATTTACAGATTGAACTTGCATCGATGATATCTAAGGCTTCTGATAACGAAATTGAGTGAACTCAGGTTCTAAATTAATCTACTCGATGAGATCTACATTTTACTAAGAGGTTCCCAGACTTAATTCTCACTAGAATATTCTGTGAAAACGTTTTAACATTGCTGTCCCAAGCTTCATTCAACAACAATTCCAGATTTACAAATTGAACTTGCATCGATGATATCTAAGGCTTCCGATAACGAAATTGAGTGAACTCAAGTTCTAAATTAATCTACTCGATGAGATCTACGTTTTATTAATAGGTTCCCAGACTTAATTCTCACTAGAATATTTTGTAAAAACGTTTGAACATTACTGTCTCAACCTTCATCATTCCATCATTTTCATATGTCAATTTGAATCTTTCATTATTTAGGGGTAATAAAAAAGTGATCCTTAATTGGAAAAAAAAGCAATACCCAAAATAATCTACAATCAAGACAAAAAAAAAAAATAAACAGAAAAAATAAATAAAATAAATCCAACTAAATAATAAAAAAAACTAAGTCATCTTGGCAATGCTCCTTTACTTGGGGTTTTTCAAGTTTGATCCTCAATAGTCCCCAGTGGAGTCGCCACTGAAAGCGCCCTTGATCCGCGGGGTGCGCGGATCCGCTTTTGACCCTTGAGGTTTGGGAGTCGCCACCTAGTTATTATGGTCTAGGAACCAAACTGACTCTAACATGGATAAAAAGAACTAATACCATAAAAAATCTGAATTCGGGGATCATGTTACGGGGTTGGAAGGTGTTAGGCACCAACCCCGCCCGGCCAAAGCCGGTCTCTACTAACTTCCCAAATAAATCACATTGCTAAAAACTAGATAAAAATAAAAATAAAAATTTTTTATACATTTCCAATAGTAACTATTTTGTTCCCTCAGATCTGACAAAAATAGCTCCTTGTACCGTACTCCTTGCTTCGTTCTGTCTCCGGATTTGATTTCGGATCTCCGAGGTAAGGTATCTCCTTATTTTTGGATCTGAACTCTTCAAGTTTGTTGCGGATTTTGGGATATTTTTGGAAGGCTTTTAGGCGTTTCTTATGCTAAAATCGAAAGAGGGATGTTAGGTAAGGAGTTGGGGCTCCAAAAATAGGGTTTATGGGAGGCTAGGGGGGCTTCTAGACCTACTTCTCTTAGGGTTTATGATTTGATACGAAAATAGGGTGTGGAAGCTCCTATTTATAAAGTTTTTAGAAGCATTGGGGTTTCTTTTAGAGTTTTAATTAGGGTTTAGACTTTGGTCTCATGAGATGGACTTAGTCTTTAGGGTTTTGACTTAGGGTTTTGACTTTAGTCTTATGAGATTGACTTGATTAGTTTAGATTAGGATTTTGATTTAGGGTTTTGACTTTAGTCTTATGAGATTGACTTGATTAGTTTAGATTAGGGTTTTGATTTAGGGTTTTGACTTTAGTCTTATGAGATTGACTTTAATACTTGACTTTAGTCTTACTTAATTGACTTTAATTTTGACTTTAGTCTTATTTGATTGACTTTAATATCTTGACCTTAGTCTTGCTTGATTGACTTTAAATTTTCGAAGAACCCCCCTCTATTATATCTTTAATTCTTTGGACCCCCAAATGGAGGGGTCCTTAAAGAAATATCTTGCGAACCCTCAACAATTTTACTTGAAAACCTGATTGATAAATTTTTTGGTTTAAATTTTAATAATTAATTTTATTAATGTTTCACTTTACATTATTTTATGATTTATTTATTAATTTCAAAATTTTAATTATTAAAATTGTGAAATTACCGTTTTGCCCTCGGAGAGGATTTTTTTACGTTTTAAGTCGTTTTTCAATGTTCCAGGATGTTTTGGAATCAGTTTCTCGTAAGGAATGCAATGAAAAAGTTGATTTTTATCATTTATGAAATTTTTTGTGTGAAATGATCGTGAATTTTATGAGGGGTATTTTCGTAATTTTGTCAAATTTTGTGAAAATTGGTGAAATGATTTATTTGGTTTCAATTTGTTGTTTTATGTGTTTGAATGGGTTTTCCTAAGCGTAATGTAGGCTCTAGGGTTGTTTTGATGTTAGGGGTATTTTGGTAATTTGATCATTTTTAGTGATTTTTATCGTGAAGCTTCTTTTTGGTTTGCAAGATGATGATTTCTATGTTTCTGGGGTCGTATTTACCTAGCGTAGCGTGGTTTCTAAGTTTTGTCAGTTCGAGATACCTCATCCGGATTTCTGAAACATATCTGGTAACAAAATAAAGTAATGGAATACACATCCATCATTGGAAATCATTGCGATCCGGTTGATGAGTTGATTAATCAGGTGAGTACAAAAATGGGGTGTCTACATTGACTCAAATTCTTCAATATAAAAAGTCAAAATTAAAAGTTAAACCTTTATCGCGCTTGCGGTAATCAAGGATTTCAAACTTTCATAATAAGGGCACTTCCTTTTTCTAAGGAGTATAGTTCCCCCCTTATACTAGGGGCATTCGTTTTCAAATTATGTTCAATTATCCCCAGTGCAATATTTCCTGTCAAAATAGGGGCATTTTGGTTCTGAAACCTGATCAATTTCAACCCCAAAGGATAAGGTTAACTTTGAATTAAAGGTTACCCTCTTGATAGTAATTTTTAAAACTCCTCAGATTAAAAAAGAGTTAAAATGTTTACCGGACCTTCATAAAATTCAATTTTTTATTTAAAAAAAGAATCAAATGCGGTGTAAATCCCCCATTTATCCTCAAAAAGCTTAGTTCATTACTCTTTCACTCCGAGTAGGTAGAGTAGAACTTCCCAAAAAAATTAGTTCATTACTCTTTCACCCTGGGCAGGTAGAGTAGGACTTTCAAAAAGCTTAGTTCATTACTCTTTCACTTCGAGTAGGTAGAGTAGAACTTTCCCAACAAAAAAAATAATAGTTCATTACTCTTTCACTCCGAGTAGGTAGAGTAGAACTTCCCAAAAAAATTAGTTCATTACTCTTTCACCCTAGGCAGATAGAGTAGGACTCTCAAAAAGCTTAGTTCATTACTTTTTCACTTCGAGTAGGTAGAGTAGAACTTCCCAAAAAAAATTAGTTCATTACTCTTTCACCTGGGCAGGTAGAGTAGGACTCTCAAAAAAGAAAAATTTAGTTCATTACTCTTTCACTCCGAGTAGGTAGAGTAGAACTTCCCAAAAAAATTAGTTCATTACTCTTTCACCCTGGGCAGGTAGAGTAGGACTCCCAAAAAAAATTAGTTCATTACTCTTTCACTCCGAGTAGGTAGAGTAGAACTTCCCAAAAAAATTAGTTCATTACTCTTTCACCCTGGGTAAGTAGAGTAGGATTCCCAAAAAAATTAGTTCATTACTCTTTCACTCCGAGTAGGTAGAGTAGAACTTTCCAAAAAAAAAAAATTAGTTCATTACTCTTTCACCCTGGGCAGGTAGAGTAGGACTCCCAAAAAATTAGTTCATTACTCTGTCACTCCGAGTAGGTAGAGTAGAACTTCCCAAAAAAATTAGCTTATTACTCTTTTACCTAGGGTAAGTAGAGTAAGACATTCAATTTTGCTAAGATTATGCTCACTTTTGATTATGCTCAATTTATGCTTAGATTTTACTCAGATTATGCTCAGTTTATGCTCAGTTTTTTTTTCTCAATTTTTACTCAGTTTCATACAGTACACTCACTCACACTTGCACTTTTTAGTAAGGGAGAATTCTTTAAAATTCAAGTATCTGACACTGTCTGTGAGAGCTCAAGCTCAAGGACCTGACAACCTTTTTGTTCGAGGAGAGTTTTACCCTCAAGGATCCGAACGTCTTGTCGAATTGATAAATCAGGCTACAAAATGAAATGTCACTAGCTTTGGCATTCGAATATCGCACTATCTACCAAAATAGATTTGCTATCTAGTTTGCTTCAACCCTCTGCAAAAGAGAGGCATCTGTAGACACCCCATTTTTGCACTCGCCTGATTAATCAACTCGTCAACTCGATCGCAATGATTCACAATGATGGATGTTATTTCCATTGCTTTATTTTGTTACCAAAAATGTTTCAGAAATCCGGATGAGGTATCTCGAACTGACAAAACATTAGAAACCACGCTACGCTAGGAAAATACGATCCCAGAAACATAGAAATCATCATCTTACAAGCAAAAAGAAGCTTCACGATAAAAATCACTAAAAATTGACGAAATTACCAAAATACCCCTAACATCAAAACAACTCTAGGGCCTACATTACGCTTAGGAAAACTCTTTCGAACACATAAAATAACAAATTGGAACCAAATAAATCATTTCACCAATTTTCACAGAATTCAACAAAATTACGAAAATGCCCCTCATAAAGTTCACAACCATTTCACACAAAAAATTTCATAAATGATACAAACTAATATTTTTATTGAATTCCTTATGAAAAATTGATTCTAAAACATCCTAGAACATTAAAAATCGACTTAAAACGTGAAAAGTCCTCTCCGGGGGTAAAACGGTAATTTCACAATTTTTAGAATTAAAAATTTTAAAATTAATAAATAAAACATTAAATAATTAAAGTGAAACATTAATAAAATTAATTTAAAATTTTAAACTAAAAAAATCGATCAATCGGGCTCTAATGAAAAATTGTTGAAGGTTCGTGAGATATTTTTTTAAGGACCCCTCCATTTGGGGGTCCAAAGAATTAAAGATATAATAGAGGAGGGTTCTCTAAAAAATTAAAGTCAATCAAGCAAGACTAAGGTCAAGGTATTAAAGTCATTCAAGTGAGACTAAAGTCAAAATTAAAGTCAATTAAGCAAAACTGAAGTCAAGATATTAAAAGTCAATCAATTAAGACTAAAGTCAAAATATTAAAAGTCAATCAAATAAGACCAAAAGTCAAAATCATAATAGAGTTCTAATTAAATAATAACTCTATCTAATAGAGTTCTAACTAAAACACAACTCCACCTAAAATAATTCTAATTAAAACACAACTCTACCTAAAACAAGTCTAACTAAAATACAACTCTAGCTAAAAGAACTCTAATTAAACACTAACTCTATCTAAATCAACCCTTAAAAAAAATCTATAAATAGGGGTGTTCACACCCTATTTTCGTATAAAATCATAAATCCTAAGAGAAGTGGGTCTAAAAGCCCCCTATCCTCCCATAAACCCTAGTTTTGGAGTCCCAACTCCTTACCTAACATCCCTCCTTCGATTTTAGCCTAAAAAACACCTAAAAGTCCTCCAAAAACACCCTAAAATCCATAACAAACTCGAAGAGTCCAAATCAAAAAAAGGAGATACTTGCCTCGGAGATCAGAAATCAAATCCGGAGACATAACGAAGTAAGGAATACAGTACAAGGAGCAATTTTTGTTGGATCTGAGGGAACAAGATCTTTGCTATCGGAAAGGTATAATCTCTTACTTTTTTATTATCTAGGTTTTTTTTAGCAATGTAATTTATTTGGGAAGTTAGTAGAGATCGACTTTGGCCGGGCGGGGTTGGTGCCTAATACTTTCCAATCCCGTAACATGATCTCCGAATTCAGTTTTTTTTTTACTGTTCTAGATTAGTTCTTTATCCATTTAGAGTCATTGATTGGTTTCTAGACCGTAATAACTAGGTGGCGACTCCCAAACCTCAAGGGTTAAAAGCAGATCCGCGCACCCGGCGGATCGAGGGCGCTTTCAATATATAATTTTCCTCATTTTCTATTTCCATATACGCAAATATAATTGAAAATGTTGATCCAGTGCACGTCACTCCGGTGATTTGTAATACGGGCATTATGAATTTATTAGTTTTGTATGTGAAATTCATAAAAATGATGGTTGAAAAATATCATACTAGTTGGATCAAATTTGTATGAGCTCAAAACAATACCCTTAACATATTTGTAGTCTCATCTCTTCTACTTTATCCAAATACTCATTCTCATATAATTGTTTTATTAGTTGTTGGAGTTCAATATGTTCATCCATTTCAATTAGTTGAATAGTTTTGTGTGTATTGTAAATCGTCCTTATTGTAGATATATTTGTATTATCCTTCAACTTGATTGTGTTGAGCACGTGTCTTGGCTTAACACCACAGTGCATCATTTCTTTCAATGTACTTTCATTTTAAATATTGAGCTTCCCAACATATGAGTGACTTTCGAAATTCTCTATCAATGTGTGGTTGTTGCAACAGTAACCTTCCAATGATCTTCTTTTGAAAATTTTATCATTTTTAATTTGAAATGAGCACTCAAATTGCTCATGTAACACCTCGAGTTTTTGATTCGTATCTCGAGAAAAAATAAATAGTGAAATTTTGAGAAAATTCTAAGAGTAGAACTTAGGGTAAAACTTTAGGACTTTTTTCTAGTTGTTTTTAATAAAATGTAACTTCACCATTGGATTCAAAATGGCCAAAAAACATGTTTTAACCTATAAACAAGCTCAAATACGAGTTCGATCAGAAAAATTATAAAATCCTTGATTTTTGGATCGGACCAAGTTGAAAAAATATTTTTTACTAAAGTAAGATTTTAAAATTTTGATGGCACCATTGGATCGGTAACAAAAAATTATAGATAATGGAGTATTTATTTGTCATTTTTGAAGCTCAAAAAGTTGAATTATTATAAAAAATAGAAACAACGTCAATTTTAAGGTCCCATCGAGCCGAAAAAGTGAATTTTTGTTACAGATAAATTTATAGAATCTGATCATGCCATTAGATTCAAAATAAAAAATTATAGAAAATAGAGTATTCACTTGTCACTTTTGGAGTCTGGACGGTCGAGTTATCGTCAAACGAAACTACATGTAAAATACTGATTTCATCCCATAGTTTATATAAATATTTTTTTAATGAAATTCATTATTCATTATCTCCTTAACTGATCAAAAACCAGTAGCCATATTTTGGATTTTAAACATTGATTTTTAACGACTTGTCACAGTTGATACGTCGCAAACAGGACGTCGTCGACGTCCAACGAAAAAAGAAAAAAACGTCCGCAACATTCAACTCTTCAAACCCAACCATTTTCTTTTTTTTTTCTCTTCTCTTTCTTCCCGTTCATCAAAAAATAGTTGAAAACATAACGGGAGTTTCGACCCTTTGACCTTAGATTTCATTTACTTTGAGTACAAATCGTCATCCGTCGCAGAAGGAAGAAATGACAACATTATCAAAATCTTCGAAACCATCAGATCAAATTTAAAAATAAGCCCCCTCAATGTAAGATCTACCTCAATTTCCATGCACCTTCTTGAATTATATCACACAGAGATTGGTAGGAAACTCTCAACTTCTATTGGTAATCGTAGATTGTGAAAATTGTATTTAAGATTTTTAACAAAAATTTGTAATGAGTTTAAAAATATAGAATTCTTTTCGTTATTTCAAATTCACACCAAGATCTTCATGTTTGATAAATTTAATTGTGTTTTATAACAAATTATATATAAGTAGGATATTTCCTGGGTTAGTTCCGCCAATTGGGTTATGTGCACTGCTCAAACACCGTTTTGATCCCAGTTTTGTAATTTTTCAATTTAATCGATAAAAATGAATTTCAAAGTTTAAAAATAATTTAATATTTAATGAACTGATATTGAGTTGATGAATATCGAAAAATGAATATTTTGTTCGAAAGATTGAAAATTACAAAAATTGAAAAAATGAGAAAATATGATGAAACGGTAAAATGTCAAAATCACACCCGAGGGGTGATGTCTGCATTTTATATTGTGATGTTATGTGTGGGTTGATGAACGGATATCTAGGGTTAAATTACTTTCTATTGTCACGAGGTGACGTACATGTTTAATTACTTTCTGCTAGTATGAGACGCTGATTTATTTTTCTGTATTGTTATTTATTTTAAGTCGGTGGGCCACAATTACATGGTAGAAAACTGAATATCCATTCTCAACTCTATAATGTTAATTTCTTATTTATTTTCAAAGAAAAATAATATATATGTGTGTGTGAAGCTATTTTGCGAACTGTTAAATAACTTGTGAGTACTTGAAGGGATAGTCTATCATATCATTCAGAGTAATATACTATCCTAGGATGTACGATAGAGATAATCAAACTCATATGTGGTATGAGACGCGTATGAGGATGGAGTCACAACTGAAATTCGGGTTTATTATTATCTGTATTTACTAGTAAATTTGTAATGTGACAATATACGAATGGGGTTGTATATTTGAGAATCACATGCAATCAGTGATCACTAACAATCTAGAGTAGTCGAATATTCTAAAATATCGAAAAGAGACATATTGCTTACGGTCACGTCAAACGACCAACTTAAATCGGATAAATGGTCAATCAAGTGTAGTTAGTGCAGCGATCGACCATAAAATTAGGAACTAAAAATCAATAAAATAATGTAATATCATGTCCTGACTAGGAGCAATCTAGTTGTGAATCTCAATTCTTTAATTCCACTACTTCACCATTGTGTATTATGTATATGTTTCTTTATTTTGAATTATAAAATGAAACACATGTTTAATGTTTCTATTTAGTCAATTAGATTTGTATAGAAAAGAAAATGTTATAGTGAGTATTATTGATTGATAAAATATGAGTTTTAAAATGTTTAGTTGCTTATCCTTAGCTATATGTTCTACTTAATAGTAATTTAATTTATAAAACCTTCCATGTATTAAAATATTTTAGTATACTTATTAGATCATGTTTAGGAGAGGTTATTAGTAGGAATTGTTGGTGGACCGATTGGGTAAGCATTGTTTCTCACCATTTTCTTCTTATTTTTTTAGTTTTAAAGTATGCAGTTGATGAGACGGGCATAGAACCAGCGAGTGGGGATCATCTAGTGGGTCAGATAGACGATCAGAGTCCGTTACCTGGTGAGTTCTGGGGCTATACCCTCTAATGGTGCCAGTTCGTCCAAGTAATATTATGGATTTTGTATTGATCGTTAAGACTTTTATTAAAGTAAGGAGTTTCAGTAGAATCCTTTATATTGTTTATCCTTCCGCACTCTGATTTATCTTATGTGGCTAGATGTATATAGATTTTCATTGTTATTCTATTTTTGTATGTATATATAAGATATTATGTATTTTGTTTATTAGGTAAAACAAGTTGAGCGCCTTGGAATGTTAACATAAATAGAGAAGACCATGTCGAAATTTCGTGGTACCACCTAATGCCTCGAGATTTGACATAGGGCTTTGTGTTAGTATTTCGGGGGCGTCATAGCTTCGTTTCGCATTATTTCATCAAATATTTTTAACATTGCGTTTTTTCATATCAGACTTCTTATTTATTCCAAACTTCTCCCTCCTCTCACAACAAAAAAAACGATCTTAAGAGTCTTACTAACACTATCAGATTTTTAAATAGCGACAATAGTCCCTGAAGCTTTTCTAATTTCACGACACCATTTAATTAGAGAATAGTGGCTTTCGAAAACCTACATTAAAATTAATTATTAGTTAAATAAAATACTTTATTCAAATGAAAAGAAGATAATTATTAAAAGTAAAATTAAAGACATATCATATCAATTGTAAATTGAATACTGATGTCATGGTTGAATTACAATGATTAAAATTAAATAATAAATTAAGATAAATTTCAATGATTACAAATGGTGATCTATTTTTGGAGACAAAGGGTGGTTTATAATGCACTTTTGTAATAGGATAAGAAATTTTTTTTGTAGAATTTCTTTACATAAATGTAATTTTGTAGCCTACTTTTGAAGACAAAAGGTGGCCTACACATGCATCTTTGTAATAAAATAAGAAAGCTTAAGCTTTTGGAAGAATTTTTTAACATAAAAATTAAATAAATACTTGAGCCATTGAAAAATGTGGTTGGATGAGATTCTCCATATATTAGGATGAAAGATTTGAAGTTCCAACTCCATATTTTTCCATTTTTCATCTTAAATTAGGGTTTTGAACAAATAATGGTAAGGGGATGAGAGAAAGAATAATGATGGGAAAAAGGAAAGAATTGACCGAAGATGAAAGAAGATAGATTAGAATTGTCAGAGTACGTTGTCGAAGTTGGTCGAAAGTTTTTGGGTGGGAATAATCAAAATCCTGACTTAAAAATCTGATAAAGAAGATGAAAAAATGTAAAATTGTGGATGTTCTAATAACTGTAAAACTTAAACAAACATCTATCACTTTCCAATTATTTGGATTGCCATTATAAATTCGAGGGATGCTTTTTATAATTTTCCTTTGGAAATTGGAAAAGGTTTTGTGACGCCCCGCCAAATACTAACATAAAGGCCCATATTAGATTTCGAGACACTAGGTAGCACCTCGAAATTTCTGCATAGTCTCTTCTGTTTATGTTATCATTACAAGATACTAAATACTTGCATCTAATAAACGACACACACTATATCCTACATATATACATAAAAAATAAAATAATAGCGAAAGTCTATATAAATCTAATAACGTATGATAAATTAGAATGCGGAAGAAGAAATTTATATACAAGATTATACAGAAACTCTTTGCTCTAACAAAATTCTTAACGCTTAAAATCAAAATCTATATTACTACCTAAACAACCTAACGCCGCTAGGTATAGTCCAATGCTTACCAAGAAAATGACTCTGGTCGTCTATTTGACCTACTAGATAATCTTTACTCGTGCTTTACACCTGTCTTATCAAGCTCTAAATCTGAAACTAAAAAAATAGAGAAGGAAAAGGTGAGTAACAATGGTTATCTAGTAGAGAATGTAGACACCTCATTTTTGCACTCGCCTGATTAATCAACTCGTCAACCCGATCGCAATGATTCCCAATGATGGATGTTATTTCTATTGCTTTATTTTGTTATCAGAAATATTTCAGAAATCCGGATGAGGTATCTCGAACTGACAAAACTATAAAAACCACGCTACGCTAGGAAAATACGACCCCAGAAACATAGAAATCATCATTTTGCAAACCCAAAAAGAAGTTTCACGATAAAAATCACTAAAAATTGATTAAATTATCAAAATACCCCTAACATCAAAACAACCCTAGAGCCTACGTTACGATTAAGAAAACTCATTAAAACACATAAAATAACAAATCGAAACCAAATAAATCATTTCGCCAATTTTCACAGAATTTAACAAAATTATGAAAATGCCCCTCATAAAAGTTCACAACCATTTCACACAAAAAATTTCATAAATAACAAAAACTAATATTTCCATTGAATTCCTTACGAAAAATTGATTCTAAAACATCCTAGAACATTAAAAACTGACTTAAAACGTGAAAAGTCCTCTCCGGGGATAAAATGGTAATTTTACAATTTTCATAATTAAAAATTTGAAATTAATAAAATAAATATTAAATAATTAAAGTAAAACATTAATGAAATTAATTTAAAATTTTGAACTAAATAAATCGATCAATCGGGCTCTCATGAAAAATTGTTGAGGGTTCGTGAGATATTTCTTTAAGGACCCCTCCATTTGGGGGTCCAAAGAATTAAAGAAATAATGGAGGAGGGGTCTCCAAAAATTAAAAGTAAATCAAGCAAGGCTAAAGTCAAGGTATTAAAGTCAATCAAATGAGACTAAAGTCAAAATTAAATAAGTCAATCAATTAAGACTAAAGTCAAAATATTCAAAGTCAATCAAATAAGACCAAAAGTCAAAATCATAATAGAGTTCTAATTAAAAAATAACTCTATCTAATAGAGTTCTAACTAAAAAACAATTCTACCTAAAACAATTCAAATTAAAACACAATTCTACCTAAAATAATTCTAACTAAAATACAACTCTAATTAAAAGAACTCTGATTAAATACTAACTCTATCAAAATCAACCCCTAAAAAAATCTATAAATAGAGGTGCTCACACCATATTTTTGTATCAAATCATAAACCCTAAGAGAAGTAGGTCTAAAAGCCCCCCTAGCCTCTCATAATCCCTAGTTTTGGAGCCCCAACTCCTTACCTAACATCCCTTCTTCGATCTTTGCCTAAAAAATACCTAAAAGCCCTCCAAAAACACCCAAAATCCATTAACAAATTCGAAGAATTTAGATTCAAGAAGGAAGAGATACCTTACCTCGGAGATCGGAAACCAAATCCGGAGACAGAACGAAGCAAGAAGTACGGTACAAGACGCAAGTTTTGTCGGATCTGAGGGAACAAAGTCTTTGATATCGGAAAGGTATAACTTCTTATTTTTAATTTATTATTATCTAGGTTTTTTAGCAATGTAACCTATTTGAAAAGTTAGTAGAGACCGACTTTGACCGGGCGGGGTCGGTGCCTAACACCTTCCAACCCCGTAACATGATCCCCGAATTCAGTTTTTTCTATTATAGATTAATTCTTTATCTATTTAGAGTCATTGATCGGTTTCTAGACCGTAATAACCAGGTGGCGACTCCCAAACCTCAAGGGTCAAAAACGGATACGTGCACCCCGCGGATCGAGGGCGCTTTCAGTGGCGACTCCACTGGGGACTATTGAGGATCAAACTTGAAAAACCCCAAGTATAGGAGCATTACCAAGATGACCTAGTTTTTTTTATTATTTAATTTGCTTTATTTTATTTATTTATTTTTGTGACTTGATTGTAGATGATTTTGGGTATTGCATTTTTTTTCCAATTAATGATCACTTTTTGATGACCCCTAAATAATGGAAGATTCAAATTTACATATGAAAATGATGGAATGATGAAGGTTGGGATAGTAATGTTCAAATGTTTTTATAGAATATTCTAGTGAGAATTAAGTCTGGGAACCTCTTAATAAAATGTAGATCTCATCGAGTAGATTAATTTAGAACCTGATTTCACTCAATTTCATTATCGAAAATCTTAGATATCATTGATGCAAGTTTAACTTGTAAATCTGGAATTGTTGCTGAATGAAGGTTGGGAGAGCAATGTTAAAACGTTTTTACAGAATATTCTAGTGAGAATTAAATCTGGAAACCTTTAATAAAATGTAGATCTCATAGACAAGATTAATTTAGAACCTGAGTTCACTCAATTTTGTTATCAGAAGCCTTAAATATCATCGATACAAGTTCAATCTGTAAATTTGGAATTGTTGCTGAATGAAGGTTGGGACAGCAATGTTAAAACGTTTTTATAGAACATTCTATTGAGAACTAAGTCTGACACCTTTTTTATAAAATGTAGATCTCATCGAGTAGATTAATTTAGAACCTGAGTTCACTCGATTTCGTTATCGGGAGCCTTAGATATCATCGATGCAAGTTCGGATTGTATTTTCCTAATTCACAGAAAATCTGAATTTATCTAATGTTAGCACAATTAATGTTCCTGAGAATGAGCTCATCTCAACCATTGTCATTCTATCATCAATGTAACATCTATTGGAATCTTGATTTATTTTGGATCACCCAAAAGTGATCATTGATTGGACCTTAAAAATTATGCTTATTGCAATGTTTGTTTGATTATGCCATGCTTATTAATTGATTTGCCATGATCTTGATAGATATTTCTTGATGTGCATGCTTTGATCTTAATCTTGATGTGATGAATTATGTGGATAATATTCATATGATATTCATGTTGTGATGGTTTGATTAGGCCTATGGACCCATTTATTTGAAAAGGCCCCGGGCACACCCCACCCTGTTGTGCACACACCACATGCACGTTTACTGTTTTGCACACTTACACGTCCTATATAGGCAACGTGGCACTAGTGCGTGGCCCGGTCTCTTCGGAGATACGACGTCATTCATGAAAACCACAACTCTAGTCATGTATCTAAGGGTATATCAAACTGGGGGCATCAATACCGTTTGATCAGGTAATTCTGAGAGGTATATTGATGCACACAGGCTGGAGTGACCTGAGCCTTTGACCTATTGTGAACCACACAGTCACATGTCCCGATTGCCAACGTAGTACTAGTACGTGGTCGGTACCCTCGTGGGATGCCAAACCATTTATGAAAGCTACAACTCTTGACTCGTACCCATAGGTATGTAAAAGATAATCTAAGTTTATCAATTGCACTTTTTGGTCAAAACCGGTGCCTAAGCGAGATCTTGGCCCGCTGTACCCTACTGTACGAGGGGGATAGACTATGTCTATTCTAGACGAGAGGTATTTAAGTGGGCCCTTGCTCAGCATTGTGCGCCACCTCTCAATTGGAGATCAAACTGGCTATTTTTGGCTTCAGAGAAGTGAGTTGAGGTTTTAGATTATCACCTATACGGTTTATCAAACCAAGTCACCACGTATCAAGAGATATATAGGTGTATTTGGGCAAGGGTGGCCAGATAAAATGCATTGCATGTAATAAGCTTAGAGTCTAGAAACCTTCCTTGTAGGTCACGACTCGAACTTATAGTGGGTGTTCCCGGGTTGTTTATTGAATGGAACCTTTTGATTGATGAATGTATGTGAATGAGTAGATCAGAGTGTATGATTGTCCTTAAGGATTAAAAATGTTGTTTTTGAAAATTAAAATGGGTGCATCGACCCAATAAAGAATCCATTTTTCTTACAATAATGACTCAGTCCATCCTGATCCAACAATCATGGTGGGCCAGGCCATTTAAATTGAAATAGAAATCAAAATTTCAAAGAAGAAAAATGGTTTACAAAACAAAAATATTTTCCAAGAAAAAATATTTTCTAGAAAAGGTTTTCCAGAAGAATAAGATTTTCCAAAAGGAAACGCTTTCAAAAAAAAAAAAGTTTTCTAAAAGAAAATGTTTTTTAAAAAAGAAGAGGAAGAAAAATATTTCTAAAAAAAAAAAGATTTACAAAAGGTCTATTTTTGCATGAAAAATTATTGAAATATGTTTGTTGGAAGTTGTTATTCAATGAAAACATTATTTGTCAATATTTTTTCAAGAGTACAGTAAAATTATTTTCCTTCTGAATAATCATTACATGGATGAATTGTTTAATGGATTGGTGCACAGAATTCAATAAAATCTCAAGGTTCATTTAAAATGTTATCAAGGGGGTGACACTGAAATTGATTAAATTCACCTTCAAAGAGGTTTAAGGGTTATCATTGTACTTAAGCTCAATCGTCCATCGTCTTATAAGTCTGGTCAGTTAGAACAAACGTCAATATCAGGTCAACAGTCAGAAATGACCTCAAATTTCTCAACATCGCTCAGTTATTCCCTGAAGATCATAGTACTTCAATCCTACCGGTTGTAAGCAATATCTCAGTCCTTAGTCCTAATCAAACTCGTGTGGGTACTTGTCTTGAGTTTTCATGAGTCATATGGGTTAGCTCGAGTCATTTTTTTTTCAGCTAGGTTATGTCGGCCTTGGATTGAGTCTACTTTTTTCCTATTGAGTCAAGTTAGTTCATCGAATCTATAGAGGTGTCTGTCACCCCATCTGAAATTGATCGGATAAACAAAATTTTTGAATACCTCGAGCGCATTAACAAATTAACTAATAATCTAGCTTCAATGATATATTTTTCTCTTGAACAAGAAGATAAAAATTGGGCTCAAGAAAACAAAGGTCATTGACCTCGGAACATAAATTAATTTCTAAAGAGATTCAAATAAAAACCATCCTATCCCTAGAGGAACACAAGGGGATAATGAATTTTCTCAGAAATTTCAAATACTTATTCACGTGGGCCTATGAGGATATGTTAGGTACAAGCTTGGGTGTTGTCTGACACGAATTAGATATTGAATTGATAAAAATAAGATCGAAGAAGATCTTACGAAATGTATCAGTGCTAGACTTCTCAACATGGTAGAGCTTCCAGAATAGATTACCATTATCAGATTATGAAACAGTTGAAGCGGTATTGATCTCTGATAATGGGTTGTACATCAAAGCTTAGGTTATCACTCTGTATTCAAAGTTCGAGATTCGACATCACATTATCTCTCTACCGTCCTTAGATTAATGGAAATGTTGAAGCAGCCAATAAAATATCTCAAAACAATCATCAAGAAAATGTGTCAATCACACCAGGATTAGTTAGAGAAGTTACCATTCACACTAGGGACACATCATACTTCAATACAGCCTTCCACTGGAGCTATTCCCTACTTTCTAGTGTATGATATGAAAGCAATCTTACCAGTTGAAATGGGAATCACGTATCTCAAGGCCTTCAAGGAAAGTTAATTACTAGAAGAAGATTGTGTTCATCAACGGTATGAAGAATTAAACTTGATCAGAGAAAAACGACTAAGAGCTTTGTACCACTGGCAAGCTTATCAAAGAAAAATCGCCCGTGCGTTTGACAAAAAGATCAAGGCTCGTCACTTACAAGTCAAGGATTTCGTACTCAAAGAAAATCGGGCACCTATCTTTGACCCTAGAGGGAAGTTCAAACCAAATTGGGGGGGTCCGTTCATCGTTAAGGAAATATTACCAGGAAAAGCTGTCAGGCTTCAAGATCATGATGGAATCGAATTACCAGAACCAACCAACCTTGACCAAATCAAACGGTACTACATTTAAGGAGGCCATCTTTGGTCGAATCAATCCTCACATTACCCAGTTACCTAGTCCAACATATCCTTTCTCAATCCCTTTGCAGCCTTTTCAAAAAGAAAAATTATGCTTTTTTCTTTCTCAGCGCGATCACCTAACCTAGGGGAGGGAAGCTTCGAACAACGTTTTGGTCTGATCCCAAAATTCTAGGGTACGTAGGCAACCTGAGAAGTTACTTCAGGGCCGACCACATCAAAATAAAAAAAATATATTTCCCACACAATAAAAAAAATCAAGAAAAAATTCAAAAGAAAAGAAAAATATCTTCAAAATGGGGAAGAAAATTTAAGAAAAGAAAAATAATTTAAAAGGAAGTGCCACACAAGGGGCATTTGGGTTTTGAGCCTCAAAATTCCTTTCTTTTTATACCCAGTCCTAAGTCTACCCATGAAAGTCCTCCGAAGTACCGTGCGAAAAGTCAAGGAAGATAGCAAAGCATGATTAAACAGCAACCCCAGGAGTTCAGAGGAGAAGAAAAAGATAAAAAATGCTGAAGCCTGCTTAGTTGAAAACCCGAAAAGAGCGACTTAGGCAAAAATTAAGGTAAGCTCGCAAGGTTGAAAATCTAAAAGGACAACTTTGGCAACAATCAGAGTTAAAAAAAAAAGAGCTCGCTAGATCGAAAACCTGAAAAGGCGATCTAGGCAAAAGTTAGAGCAAGCTCGCTAGATTGAAAACCTGAAAAGGCGATCTAGGCAAAAGTTAGAGCAACAAAGAAAAATAGAAGAAAATCCCAAGCTGAGAGCGGTCCGAGCTGAAACATCAGAAGTCCGAATAATCAAGGCCAATACTTAGCTTAAACCAGACATAGACTCAGAAGCCACAAGTATCTTTTCTACGATCGATCTAAAAATTCTTACTTTCCCGAGTGAACCAATGGAGAAAATGGTGAATTATATGATGAGTCCCAAAAGGAAATATTTTGTTCTCTTGAGCCTGACTCAAAATCTTCAATAAAATTAATCAAAATTAAAAGTTGGATCTTTATTGCGCTTGTGGTAATCAAATATTTCAAACCTTCATACAAGGGGCATTTTCTTTGTTATAACTTTTCCCCCTTATACTAGGGGCATTTTTTTAAATTTTTGCATGATGTGTTCAATTATCTTCAATGCCACGTACATTGTCAAACTAGGGGCATTTTGTTTTTGAGCAATGTTAATCCTAAAAAAAAAATAATAGGAACCCTAAACTTAAGGTTACCTTCTTGATAACAGTTTTTTCAAAAAACTTTTGAGGTTCAAAAGAAATAAAAAAAAAACTCAGGTTTTAAATTCATAAAAATTTTTGGATAAAACATTGAGGTTCAAACAAAAGCACTTTGGATCTCACATTTGACTGTGCCCAGAGATTAACTAATAATTTGCTTACCTGGAGTAGGTGATATGGCATTCTTTCGTTCCCAGATTCCTTTCCAGATCCAATCATTCTCAGATTCGATCATTTCTCTTCCAGATTCATTATCTTTCAGATTCATTCATTCTCCGATTCATTCCAATCAGTCTTCTCCAAATTCATTCATTTTTTTCCAAAATTCCTTCATTCCTCTGCCAGTTTTGCTCAGATGCCGTCAAGGGTTTTCTTAGAATTATGCTTAGATGCCGTCGATGACTTTCTCGGAACTATGCTCAGATACCGCCAAGGGTTTTCTTGGAACTATGCTCAGATGCCGCCAAGGGTTTTCTTGGAATTATGCTCAGATGCTGTCAAGGGTTTTTTTGGAATTATGCTCAGATGCCGCCGATGGTTTTCTCGGAACTATGCTCAGATGCAGCTAAAGGTTTTCTAGGAATTATCCTCAGATGCCGCCGAGGGTTTTCTTGAAACTATGCTCAGAAGCCGCTGAGGGCTTTCTCGGAATTATGCTCAGATGCTGCCAAGGATTTTCTTGGAATTATGCTCAGATGCTGCTGAGGGTTTTCTTGGAATTATGCTCAGATGCCGCCAAGGGTTTTCTTGGAATTATGCTCAGATGCCGCCGAGGGTTTTCTCGGAACTATGCTCAGATGCCGCCAAGGGTTTTCTTGGAACTATGCTCAGTTTATGCTCAATTTATATTCAAAATATGCTCAGTTTATACTCAGATTATGCTCAAATTATCCTTAGATTTTAAATCACACACTTGCACAGTTGTTACATCAGTCAAGGAGAATTTTATAAAATTCAAGGATTTGACACTGTCAGTGAGAGTTTGCGCTCAAGGACCTGAGAACCTTTTAACTTGGGGAGAGTCTTACCCTCAAGGATCCGAACACCCCGACGAATTGCTAAATCAGGCTGCAAAATGAACTGTCACTAGCTTTGGCATTCGGATATCGCACTATCTACCAAAATAGATTTGCTATCTAGTTTGCTTCAACCCTCTGCCAAAGAGGGGCATCTGTAGACACCTCATTTTTGCACTCGCCTGATTAATCAACTCGTCAACCCAATCGCAATGATTCCCAATGATGGATGTTATTTCTATTGCTTTATTTTGTTACTAGAAATGTTTCAGAAATCCGGATGAGGTATCTCGAACTGACAAAACTATAGAAACCACGCTACGCTAGGAAAATACGACCCCAGAAACATAGAAATCATCATTTTGCAGACCCAAAAAGAAGCTTCACGATAAAAATCACTAAAAATTGATCAAATTACCAAAATACCCCTAACATCAAAACAACCCTAGAGCCTACGTTACGATTAGAAAAATTCATTAAAATACATAAAATAACAAATCGAAACCAAATAAATCATTTCGCCAATTTTCACAGAATTTAACAAAATTACGAAAATGCCCCTCATAAAGTTTACAACCATTTTACACAAAAATTTCATAAACAACAAAAACTAATATTTCCATTGAATTCCTTACGAAAAATTGATTCTAAAACATCTTAGAACATTAAAAATTGACTTAAAACGTGAAAAGTCCTCTTCGGGGGCAAAATGGTAATTTCACAATTTTCATAATTAAAAAATTTGAAATTAATAAATAAAACATTAAATAATTAAAGTGAAACATTAATGAAATTAATTTAAAATTTTGAACTAAAGAAATCGATCAATCGGGCTATCATGAAAAATTGTTGAGGGTTCGTGAGATATTTCTTTAAGGACCCCTCCATTTGGGGTCCAAAGAATTAAAGAAATAATGGAGGAGGGGTCTCCAAAAATTAAAAGTAAATCAAGCAAGACTAAAGTCAAGGTATTAAATTCAATCAAGTGAGACTAAAGTCAAAATTAAATAAGTCAATCAATTAAGACTAAAGTCAAAATATTAAAAGTCAATCAAATAAGACCAAAAGTCAAAATCATAATAGAGTTCTAATTAAAAAATAACTCTATCTAATAGAGTTCTAACTAAAAATAATTCTACCTAAAATAATTCTAATTAAAACACAATTCTACCTAAAACAATTCTAACTAAAACACAACTCTAATTAAAAGAACTCTGATTAAACACTAACTCTATCAAAATGAACCCCTAAAAAAATCTATAAATAGAGGTGTTCACACCTTATTTTCGTATCAAATCATAAACCTTAAGAGAAGTAGGTCTAAAAGTCCCCCTAGCCTCCCATAAACCCTAGTTTTGGAGCCCCAACTCCTTACCTAACATCCCTTCTTCAATCTTTGCCTAAAAAACACCTAAAAGCCCTCTAAAAACACCCCAAAATCCATTAACAAATTCGAAGAATTCAGATCAAGAAAGTAGAGATACCTTACCTCGGAGATCGGAAACCAAATCCGGAGACAGAACGAAGCAAGAAGTACGGTACAAGGAGCAATTTTTATCGGATCTAAGGGAACAAAGTCTTTGCTATCGGAAAGGTATAACTTCTTATTTTTAATTTATTATTATCTAGGTTTTTTAGCAATGTAACCTATTTGGGAAGTTAGTAGAGACCGACTTTGGCCGGGCGGGGTTGGTTCTTAACACCTTCCAACCCCGTAACATGATCCCCGAATTCAGTTTTTTCTATTCTAGATTAGTTCTTTATCTATTTAGAGTCATTGATCGGTTCCTAGACCGTAATAACTAGGTGGCGACTCCCAAACCTCAAGGGTCAAAAGCGGATCCGCGCATCTCGCGGATCGAGGACGCTTTCAGAGAAGCAAACAATTTCTGCCAATAACATTTTCTAACATGAACGAATAAACATATTGAATCATTTTAAAATATGCAAAGTTTTATAAAAGAAACTACGATTAACTGGTATATATAGTTAGGGATGAGCAACTAAACATTTTAAAACTCACATTACATCATCAATAGTACTAACTATAACTTTTTTTTATTATACAAATCTAATTGAACAAATGGAAACATGAAACATGCATTTCATTTTATATATCAAAATAAGGCAACAGATATATAATACACAATGGTGGAGTAGTGAAATTAGAGAGTTGGGATTCATGACTGGATCGCTCCCAGTCGGGAAATGATGTTTCATAATAAAGTATTAGTTCCTGATTTTGTGACTAGTCATTATTTACCACACTTGTGAGATATTTATCAAACTCAAGTTGGTCGTTTGACGTGACCGTAAGCAATAAGTCTCTTTTCGATATGTCAGAACATTCAACTATTATAGATTATTAGTGATCACTGACTAATCATCTTCATCTATGCCTATCAGGCGTGCATGTGATTCACAAATATACAATCCATTCGTATACGACCACCTTTACATTATAATCTCATTGGTAAGGATATAGAGGAATAAACCTGGATTCTAGTTGTAAGTCCACTCTCATACGTGTCCCATATCACGTATGAGTTTGGTTGTCCCTAACGTACATTCCAGGATAGTAAATCACTTCGGATGATATGATAGACTATCCCTTCAGGTATTCACAAGCTCTTTAACAATTCACAAAATAACAGTATATATATCATTTCTTTTCTTTGGAAACAAGTAAGAAATTTTGTTTGAAAATAAATAAGAAATTAACATTATAGAGTTGAGAATGGATATCCAGTTCTTATCATGCAACTGTGGTCACGCGGCCTAAAATAAAAATAGAATAGAAATATAAACTGCATCTCACGATACAGAAAGTAAATAAACTGCAACCAATATCGTTATCCCTAGATATCCATTAACTAACCTACACACAATATTACAATGTAAAATGCAAACATCACCTTTTGGGTGTGACTCTTACATTTTACCGTTTCATCCCTTTTTCTTTTTTTTTTATTCTTGCACTTTTTACGTTTTCAAATACATCATTCATTTTTTGGATTCATTCACTCAAATATTTATTTTTTGATATTAAATCATTTTTCACACTTTGAAATTCATTTTTATCATTTTAATTGAAACTTTATAAAACTTATATCAAAATAGGGTTCGAGTAGTATACAGAACCTAATTAGTGGAAATAACTCAGTGAAATATCCCACCCGTGTATAATTTTTTATAAAATACAATTAAACATATCAAATATGTAAGTTTTGGCGTGAATTTGAAATAACGAAAAATATTCTATATTTTTGAAACATATAACAAATTTTCATTAAAACCCTATATGCAATTTTCACAATCTACGGTTATCAATATAAATTAAGAGTCCTTACAATTCTCTGTGAGATAGGATCGAAGCACGTGTGTGAAAATTGAAATGATTAGCACGAAAATCGAGATAGATCATACTTTGAGACGATTGATTTTTGAATATGGCTCGGTGATTTTGAAGATTTTGATGCCGTCGTCGTTTTTCCCTTCTACGACGGAGGACAGTTTGGCCTCGAAATTGATGAAATCCGAGGTTTAAAAGTAGAAACCCCTGTATCACATACGACTGATTTTTGACAAAATAGGATGAAAGAAAAGTGGAAATGAAAGGAAACTGATTGGATTTTGTAGAGGACGAGGCTGCGGACATTTTTTCCTTTTACGTCAGAAGTCAACGGCAACCTGTTCGGGACGAATCTACGGTTGAAAATTGAAAAAAAATCAATTTTTTTTAAATAAGTCTCTGTTGGTTTTTGATGCATTTGAATGATGATGAATAGTAAATTCATTTAAAAATTATTTATATAAATTTTTTGGATGAAATTGGTATTTTACCTATTGTTTCGTTTGACGATAACTTGACTGTCCGGACTTTAAAAGTGACGAATGGATACTTTATTTTGTATAATTTTTCGTTCCAAATCTAATAGTATGGTCAATTTATATAAATTATATCTCTAACAAAAATTTACTTTTTTAGCCCAATAGGTCCTTAAAATTGACGTCGTTTTCGTTTTTGACGATAATTTAACTTTTTGGGCTCCAATAATGACAAGTAAATAATCCATTTTCTATAATTTTTTGTTATGAACCCAATAATATGATTGAATTTTAAAAATTCTTGCACTAGAAATAATAGTGTGAGGTGTATTAGCTAGTAATAAATTAAAAAAGACTCTTGTTGGGGAAAATGTTTTTCTGAAGGTTGAAGCAAAACTATACGACATCAAGAAGATTTGCCAATCTTTAAGGTTGGCATTGACCAAATACCTTAAATACTCCTCCAACATAATATTAAATCATTCTGTTTACCCATCTATTTGATGATGCCCACTGGTTGAAAAGTCAAGTTGAGACCTAAGTAATTTGAAAAGTTCGGTCTAAAACTTTCTCGTAAATCTTGAATCTCTTTCACTAACAATGTTTTTGGGCACAACCTAATATTTGATAACATGCTTGAGAATTATGTGAACGTCTTTTTCTACTGTCCAATGTGTTGATGTCGGGATAAACGTGGTGTATTTAGAGAAACAATCCACAATTACTAGAATGGAATCATACTTCACAATTTTCGGCAAACCTGAGACAAAGTCCATAGAGACACTTTCCCAAGGCCTTTGAGGAATTGGAAGAGGTTCCAACAATCCAATATGTTTGTCCCACTCGATCTTGTCTTGTTGGCAAATAAAGCAAGTCCTTACATAGTCCAACACATCATCTCGAATGTTCGGCCAGTAGTATCTTCATTCTAAAAGAGCCAATGTGAGGCGTTAACCTAAATAGCCAGCTCATGGAGTGTCGTGACACTCTCTTATTAGTTCTCATCTCAATCCGTCTACCTGTGGAATAAATAGGTGGTTCTTGGTGGTATATAACAACCCATCCCTGAGCCAGAAATGATGTGTTTTCCCTTCTTTACCATATCGAGTGTGGCCTTTGCTTGGGGATCACTATTCAAACCATTTTGAATTATTTATTGTAAAGTGCTGGTGACTTGAGAAATATGACGCTGAAGGGCTACTAGCTTTGCTTACGACTTAAGGCATCGGCCATGCTAGTGGTCTTCCTTGGCTTATATTCCAAGGCTAAGTCAAACTCTATGAGGAACTCTTGCCAACGAGCCTATTTTGGGGTTAACTTATTTTGAGTCAAGAAATGACTTACGACCACATTATCAGTCTTCATTTGAACTTGTGATCCCAACAAATAATGTCTCCAAATTCTCAAGTAATGGATGATGGCGAACAACTCTTTCTCTTGGGTGGTATAATGTCTTTCAACATCATTGAGCTTACGACTTTCATAAGCAAGTGGATACCCATCTTGTAACAACACTCCACCAATAGCAAAATTAGATGCATTAATCTGAACTTCAAATGGCTTGGTAATATTGGGTAGAGCTAAGACATAATCTTGCATAATAACAAGCTTATGGTCTTCAAACGCCTCGTGGCACTGATCCGACCAAGACCAACTATGATATTTTTTCAATAGGTTTCTGAGAGGTACGACATGTTTGAAATACCCTTGGACAAAACATCGATAATAGTTTACAAGATCAAGGAATGACCTAAGTTCTGTGATGGTTGAGGGGGTTTTCCATTCATTAATAGCACGTACTTTTTCCATATCCATCACAATCTATCCACTGCCCACAATATGACCAAGACACATGATTTGTTCTTAAGCAAATGAACACTTCTCTAGCTTGACATACAACTAATTGTTGCGAAGCACTTGGATTACTTTACGTAAATGTTGAACGTGTTTTTTGAGAGTGGACCTATATACCACAATATCATCAAGATATACAATAATATACTTGTAGAGATATAGTTTGAAAAGGTTGTTCATCAAGTTGTAGAACGTGACAGATGCATTTGTTAGGCTGAAGGGCATGATAAGAACTCATAGGCACCATACCTAGTAGAACATGTAGTTTTTGGCTCATCTCTTTTTGCAACCCGAACTTGATAGTAACCTGATCTCAAATCCAACTTTGAAAAGTACTTGACTATCCCAAGTTAATCAAATAAGTCGACAATTAGTAAGATATGATACTTGTTTTTAATGGTGACTTTTTTCAACGCTCGGTAATCAACACAAAGTCATAATGACCCATTATGTTTCTTCTAAAATAAAACAGGCACCCCATAAAGTGTCTTGGAAGATCTGATAAACCTAAACTCTAGAAGTCCATCAAGTTGCTTGCATAACTCAACTAGTTTTGGAGGACTCATCTTGTAAGGCCCCCTCGTAGGAGGCATGATACTAGGTACTAATTCAGTCTAATGGTCATTTGGCCTTCATAGAGATAAGACCTTAGGAAGCTCATTTGACATCACATCATCAAATTCTTTTAATACCCGTAGAATTGGAGTGGGAGTTGAACTATGATCCTGATCATCAGGTTCAACTCGTAAGTTAGCAAGGTAAGTTTGTTCACTTTCTTCAACTGAAGGGTTGAGATTGTCTTTGCCTCTTCGTTACATATGGACGTGGGAATGAAACTTGGGCATTTACCTAGCATGCCCAGTGTGTTGGCGAATGCCATTGGAATGACCCTATATTGTCGTAAGAAGTCCATCCCAATGATGACTCTAAATTCATTGAGTGAAATTGTGAGCAAGTCAAGCTTACCCCTCCATGTGCCTACCGTGATGGATATGGCCTTGGCTAACCCTTGGATATGAGTGGCTTGGGAGTTAACAGCTTTCATATGGCTAGAATAGTTCTTGAGCCGAATATTGGGGCACTTCACCTCTATAAGAAAAATGAAGCTGTGTGTAGCTTATGTATCAACCATTGCCTAGGTGTTCTTACTATCAATTTCGATACCACATACATGAGACCTTTCTATTGACAGCTCTAAGTCTCAGAGGTTTATTTGAATGCATTCAACAAATGCAAGATTCCGATGTAAGGAGACTCATCATCATCTCGTCCACTTGTACTTTCGTGACTAAGGTCACTTTGGAAGGTTAATAGTACGTTCAGTTTGATTCGTTGTGGGTACTTGAATATTTTAAAAAGACTGCCACACAAAATGCATTTAAACTTGTTTTGATAATTGTTAGATGAGGCGCATGGTGTTCTTCGAAGGGGAGGAATTCCGTTGGGATCCTTGGCTAGAACTGGGTCTAGGTCCTCAATTCTTAACTTTGGAGGACTCTTGGGTGTGCTCACGCTGTTAGGAGTACCCTTTCGCTTGAGGGCGTACCTTTTTTTTGCCCCTATTCGTGGGAGTATAATCAATCAACCGTTCAGTTGTGAAAATAATAGATGTAAGATCTTGTACATGTTGCCTTTGGAGTTCAGTTTGAACCTAAGGCTTAAGCCCTTCTAAGAATGAAAATAATTTGTCTTTTTCGGACATGTCATGAAAACAATCATGCACGGTACCTATTTGGCAGAGTTGCCTTAATTTTCTACGGGCAAAGAACCCAACATTCTTTGGTATAAACTGATTTTTCAACTCCTGTTTGAGGTCATGCTATGTATCAATAGAACATTAGCCATTTTCCATCTCAGAGCACTTGGTACACCATCATAGTTTGGCATCACCTGTTAGATACATGGAGGTCGTGGTGACCTTTACCTATTCTGAATTCAGATGTACAACACGGACGTAATGTTCCATATCGAACAAGAAATTTTCAAGCTCTTTCGTAGCATGAGCACCACTAAAGGCACGTGGCTCGGGGACTCGCATGTGCGAGTGAGGAGCTTCACCACAGTAGGCCATTTATTACCAATGACTCTTACTAGGAGACCTACCTTGGTAGTGAACTCCGTGATTTGTTCTTGAAGTTGTGCTAAGGATCTTCGGGTATCTTCCTCGAGGTCAATCAATCTAACGTTGAAGGTCACAGATTCGTTATCCAACGTATCTTGGCGATCACCTAGTTGAGCAATACCATCAACGAGCCCTGATAATTGGGCCATTTGAGCTTCGAGTATTGCTTTTTAATTTCCATGATGATTTATCACATATGGTGTGAAATGAATAGAAGAATTTTTTAATATAAAAAAGATCCCAAATATTTTATTATTAGGTATATTGAGAAAGATTTTTGTTCTGTTTAAGTTGGATGCAACAAATTTCAGTGATATATATTCAAGAAAATCCTTTATATCGTTGGGGGATGTACAAGTAAGATGGTGATTCTTGTTACATGCAAAATCCTATTTTTGAAACTCTCTCGAGGAAGGACTCATTAAATGAATTTAAGTGGTTCAGTTAAGTTGAGAGGTGAGCATAAATTTCTCTTTGGTGGTTTAGGGTTCTCTTTCGGTGATTGACATTATATCTATTTAGTTTGAGGTGATTTTGGAAGGCCTAAAATGTGCTAGTCAACTGCATTATGTTCACATCTATAGGATTAGATGCACACATACTTGTAAATCGCAATATATGTCAAAATATAATAGGTTATAGAATCGTAAATGCTTTTTGTTCTTAATTAATTCAAGCTTTAATCACTGCATAATTAACCCACCCAAAGAACAAGGTGTGGTACTTTACCTCAATCCATGTTTAGGTTGTAATATATTAACTAACCTTATTTATAAAAATAGGTCTCCTAAAATATTTACCCATCACTGAGATTATTAGGAGATTTCATAATGCATAAAAACTCCTAAATTTTAGGGAAACCACAATTCTATGCAATTAGAGACTCCATTAGATTGCAAATAGGTTTTCACTTATACTCTAATATATGATTAAGCAATCATCCAACCCATAAAAAATAATTATGTATATCTTTAACAAAAATTATATTTATTTCACTCACTAAAGTCACCAAGCAAACTAGTTATTGAAGAGCTTAATTACATTCCTATTGCATCATGAGCACATTTGCTTTCTTCCTCCTACAGTATTCCCTCGTTTGCTTGTGTATTGGTTTGCCAATAGGATCTGGCATCATCATCCAAAGAATAAATGAAACTGATCGACTCGCCTTACTTGCCTTGAATGATTTCATATCACATGATTCTCATCAAGTTATGAGCTCTTCGAATGATTCTCTCCATTTTTGTAAGTGGATAGGAGTTGGACACAAAGGGTGATAATGTTGAATCTATAGTAGTTTCAAGGATTGGTTGGTTCCATATCTCCCTATATTAGAAACCTCCCTTTCCTAAAGAACATAAACCTCCTAAACAAGAGCTTCCAAGATGAAATCCTCCCAAGAAGTTGGTCGTTTGTTCAGGCTACAAGAATTTGGTATGAGAAACAATTCCTTCATAGGGAAAATTCTAGCCAATCTATATCAAAATCCTCCGTTTAACATAAAACAAGCTAGCTCGTAAGTAATATACCCATCGAGATTGGATCTCTTGGTTATTGGTTTATTATCCTCACAATTAACATGGCTCACAATTCTTTATGACTTTGGATGTAGGTAAATTGAAATATATTGTAAAAGTAGACGTTAAATGTCTGGGGAAAATACTTAGTACTCTTGGCACACCTTTATTTGCAAGGTAATTTCTTTTAAGGGCCTATCCTTTCATCTTTAAGTTCTATGATAAACATTCAAGACTTAGATTTTTCAATGAACAACTTGTCTAGGAAGATTCCTAAAGATTCATCTTTAAAAATGTTAAATGTATCTTTCAATGATCATGATCTACCAATAAAATGAGAATTTGAAAATGCAACTGTATTCACTTTTAATAATTAGAAATAACAAATGTGTAGTCAGAATCCGATGAACAGTGCAGATGGACTTTGTTTCATGGGTCCGAAGTTAGTTCTGTCGCCTCCTTCCTTGTGCCGACGTGGTACCTGGCAAAAACTCTTCGATGCTCAAGTTAGAGAAGTAGATGAAAATCAAATCAATTGGTTAAAGCTCCAATCCGTCAAAAGATCCCGTCCTCTATGTTAATCATTTTATTTATAGATCTTTCATACGAATCAGGGTTTCCCCTTCTCACAGGGGCTGATTCTGGGGAATCCCCTGATTCTTTAGACCTTTTAACAAAATGATGATATTTTGGATTGGATATACTATACTAGGAAGATCTTTTTCAAGATCTCTGGGCTTGACGTACGCATATTAGGATTACGGGTATTCTTTGATCAGGTCTGCCCTTCTAGCCAGACTAGGGAGATCTCTATTTTGACTTACCTTACTGCTGGGTAGCGTCTGCATGCTAATCTATGCATGATACCAATCAACCGGCCTAGACACATATACGGTCTAGATAATTGTGTGGTTATTTTTCTCTACAATTACTCCTTCTCGAGGAGACGTGAACTCTCACTGTCTTCTCGAGATAGGTAACCTCTTTCTTATTGATTGCCTTGATTCTCCATAATTATTTTTACTCTTAATGAATCGACGTATTTAATGCAATGTCATTTCAAATCATTTCTGTTGGCTAAGACGAATCGACCTTCATCTGTGTCCGTCTATGTGCCCCACTATCATCAGTATTACCCCCCAAACTATGATGTTTAGGTTGGATTAGGCTATCCTCCCAAGCATACATACTTTTTTACTTCCTTTTATAAATAGGAGACTTAGTGCTCATTTTTCCTCTTATTGTGCTATTGCTCTTTGTGATCTTATCTCTCTATATTTTATGAAAAACTTTTTCTTTTTTTCTTTTTGCTTCACTGTCGTTTTTACCTTTTTTAGACTGAGGTAATCTTCCTCTCTTTTATGCAAACTTGATTTCTCAATGATTGCTAACATAGCTCAACTTCGGAAGGGACTCTATATACCTGCCTCTATGTATATTCAAGTTTACAAGGACCCCAAGGACTTAGGCGAATGCTGTCGGGGGTAGATTATGGTTTTCACCAGCCAAATTAAGTTGGCCTTAGTTTCCCTTTATCTCTTTTCCTCAGGGAGGTCTTGAGTAAGATAAATCGGGCTCCTGGTCAAATGTCTAGCAACTTCTACCATTTGGTGGAGATAGTGGAGAAGATGGGCATAACCCCCAATGACTTCTTTTCTAAGTATAATATGAAAGCTATCCCCTAGCGCCTTGGATATTATTCGCTGTCCTCTAATAGTGCAATAGTTGCACTGGCTCATTCTCTCCTCAATGCTGACAAAGGGTGGTACAAGAACTTCTTGATTGTCTCCAAGAACTAGGAGTTCGCCCCTGGCACTCCTCATGAAGGATTTAGAGTCCCTCAGACCTTTTAGGGTAAGACTAGTTTTTAGATACCTGACTGTGTCTCAATTTTCGAATCTATATGTAGTTTAATTTGATTCTAACTTAATTTTCCTTTCTCTCCATAGATTCTTCTGCCCTTTTCGCTGTTGAGGCTAGGAAATAACAACGTAGAGCATCCAAAGATAAGAGGCTAGTGGCAGTGGGCCTCCAAACCAGAGTTGTTGAGGGGGTGGCGGAGGAAGATCAGGTCTATCATCCCCCTTCCGTTTTACCTCGACCACCTGCACGACGGGCTTCTTCTGATCAGGCCGAGCCGATCTCGAAAGATCTTCATTTTCTCTTGGCCTCTATTTTTGGTCTTTATTCCCCCTTTAATTCCCTTAGGGTCCTCTGACGGACCTGGGTAAGAATAAGAAGTAGAATCTGGTCCCTCGTGGCTCTATCCTCACTAAAGAAGCATGTCGCTAACACTAGTGTGTGGGGAGCAGGTCGCTCCTACTTCTACTTTTGTTTCTACTATTGTTTCTATTACAATGTTGCTCCTACTAAGCTTTTTGAAGAGATTCAAGCTCAGGTGGTATAGATGTCAGACATCATCAGGGAGCATAGCCCTGTCCCTGATCTTCAACCGCGCAAGAGGCACAGGCTGATTAGGAAAAATTTGAAGAGTCCTTCCCTTCTAGAAAAGTTTGAGCAAGAGGGTCATAGTCACTTCAAGACTCCTTTGGAGGAATCTGCATTCTCCTGAAGGGGTAGCGAGACTTTCCTCCAAGATGGAAATAAGAATAATAACTACCAACCCCGTTTTCATATTTACAATAAGAGCTGCGGACTGAGGAACCCTATCGTTGCTGCCTCTCTACTTTCCCAATCCATTTCTCCTAAGGACTGAGATGTTGTAGACCCGGCCAATGTTGACTTAGGCTTTGGTCGGTTTGTCCATAACCTTTATCATGTAATTATCTTCTCTTCCTATTCTGCTATTTTTATGTCTTGCTTACTTAACTGCGTTATTCTTCTGTAGGCCAATACCTATGAAACCTTGGCCTTCTTAAAATGGTGTGAAACTAAGGAACATGCAATTGTTTTGACTAGAGAACATGAAGAAAAAAACATTCTATTCCAGGCTGAGCTAGCTTCTTTTAGCCAATTTTCCTAGGAGGTTAGAGAGAAGATGAAGGCTAATTTGGCCCAATTTTCCAAGGCCAAGTTGGACTTGGAGGCCACCAATAGGAAGCTGATAGATTTCTAGGGTATTTTTCAATTGAAATTAGCTAGCTACAAAGAGAGAGTACAGAGGAGAGACGCAGAACAGACGAATCTCCAATAGAAAGTACAACAGTAAGAACTTGAGCTAGGCTCCCTTAAGGTTGGTATTGAGACGGTTGGGGTAGCTCAGGCCAAGAAAGATGATGCTGAGACCAAGAGACTACTGGGGCAACTACAGGCCCAATACTCTCGGTTGACAGATGAAGCTTTTACTAAGGCCTATCACAAAGGTTTTGAGGTTACTCGACTTTAATATGAGGAGGATGACGACAAAGAAGACAAAAAGGTTGAAGGTCTTATTGATCCTCCTATCAAGGAGATTTTCAATTGGTCTTATAAATATGGGCAAGCCCCACCCTTCCACTAGATGAGGAGGGACGTACTATAGATTTGGATCAAGCCATAACGGTCGGTTTACCTACTCAGGCCAGTGACCTACCTCATGTCCCTATTATCGACATCGATCAAAACGAGAAATTCGACCTTCCAAATTCTATTGTTGAGGTTTCACCTTTAGCCAACCAGTCATTTACCAACAAATGAAGATTTGCTCCTTGATTTCAGTTGTATTCTATTTTTGCTATCATATATTTTTTTGTACTACCCAATCTTTGGGTTTTCTCTTGTACTTCTTTTGTTATTAATGAAAAATTTTTGTTTTCACATCAACTGATGTTCTGTCTTTAACGTAAACTTTACTTGCCCTTCTGTGTTGTGCGTTATACTGCTGTTCTTGAACTTTAACACTAACTTTAATTTTTCGCAATGTTTGCAATGCACATTCAACTGTTGAACTACTTTTTAACTTAGCATAAATTTTCACATTATGTTAAAGACTTCGACATCCTTTGTATTGCTCAAGCCAACTGCTAATCTGCCTTCAATGTGAAATTTTCTTTTTCGCATTGTTTGCACTGTACATTCAATTGCTGAACTTCTTATATTTACTACCTCTTCCCCTCAGGTTCTATCTTATGTAAATTTTACTTAGGTGGAACCTCTTCGTAATTAATCACATAAAATTTTGGGGAGGTACTTTTGAGTTACTGTCCTTCAAGAAAGCTCTAACTCAATGTTACGCATCATACAACTTAATGGATTTTAGGGCATAATACTCACCTTTGCTATTCTTCTGTGCTCTATCACTCAGGATAGAGCATGGTCGTCCAATTCTTCGCTCCATTGATTAAAGTAGAGGATAACTGCGATGACTGAACTCTTGGAAGAACCCAACTCAGTACTATATTACTCGTGCCAGAGTAAGGTCTCGACCAGCTTCTTACTCTACCAATTAAGGTAAAGAAGATCCATGTAGGCCCAAACCCAAGTAGGGTCCATCTTTAGTATTATTGTATTCGTGATAGAGTAGGGTCCCGCCAAGTTTCTTACTCTACCAATTAAGGTAGAGAAAACCCACGCAAGTTCGAATTCAGGCGGGATCCATCTTCAGTGTTCTTGGACTCGTGACAGAGTAAGATGCCAACTAGCTTCTTACCCTGTCAATTAAAGCAAAGAAGACCCACGTAGGTTCGAACACAGGTGGGATCCACTTTTAGTGCTATGTTACTCGTATCAGAGTTGGGTCCCTACCAGCTTTTTATCCTATTAATTAAGGTGGAGAAGATCCACGTAAGCCCAGACCCAGGTAGGGTTCATCTTCAGTGCTAAATTACTCTCATTAGAGTAGGGCTTCAACTAGCTTCTTACCCTGTCAATTAAGGTAGAGAAGATCCATATAGGCTCGGATCCATGTGGGATCCATCCTCAGTGCTAAATTACTCTCATTTGAGTGGGGCCCCGATCAGTTTCTTACCCTGCCAATTAAGGTAGAGAATAGACACATAGGCCCAGATGCAGGTAGGATCCAACTTTAGTGCTAAATTCATGCATAGGCTACTAGTGATTAGAAAAGATTTGTTTATTGATAATATATTTTTAGAGTTATATGTATTCCACGGTCTATGCAGCTCTTGACCGATCATTGTAACCAAGTAATACACTCCTTTCTGGCTTACTCTATGTAGCACTACGTCTCCTTTTTTAAACTGTTTGTGACGAACTCTCTTATTGAAGTAACTTTGTAATTTTTGATATAACTCTCTAGCCTTATCAACTTTGCTTCTTATTTTTATTTCAGCAAATCTAGTTCTGTGATTATCTGTTGGTTGTTCTGGTTAGTCTGCACTACTCTTGATCTTATTGTGGGGAAGCTATTTTCTGTTGGTATCACCGCCTCCATACCATAGGCCATAGCGAATAGAGACATACTTGTGGAAGTTCTGGCAGTTGTCCTTAGGCCCATAATACACCATGCAAAACCACTATCCATCTTTCCTTTGTTTCTCCGAACATCTTATTTATCGTATCTATTAACACTTTGTTAGTTGCTTCAGCTTGTCCGTTGCCTTATGGATATTGTGGCATAAAAAACTACGTTATCCCATGCTCTCTAAAAAATTCTTTGATCTGCTCTTTTACAAATTATTTTTCATTGTCTGAGACTATAGTGTGTGGCAGACCAAATCGGTAGATTATGTTTTCCTATAGAAACTTTTGACTTTCTATTGGCATATTCTGGCTAGAGGGAGTACTTATGCCTACTTGGTGAAGTAATTTGTCGCCAGCAACAAGAAAATTAGGTTACCTGGTGCCTTGGGCAGCGGGCCTACTAGATCAATTTCCCACTGTGTAAACGGTCAAGGGATGATGAGGGAATTGAACTGTACTACTAGCTGTCAGATTATTCTCCCATGTCTTTGGCAATTATCGAAATGTTTGACGTATATAACCTTGTACTTTTGAAAATATGGCCAGAAATGCCCTTGGGAGAGTACTTCATGGGTCAAAGACCTTATCCCTGAATGATTTTTATAATCTCCTTCGTGAATCTCGCTCAACACGTCCTTTGTCTCTTCTGGTGTTAAGTAGCGCAATAGTGGCTTACCTACTGACTTCTTGTACAGTTTTCCATCAAGGATGGTGTATTTTTCTACTTTATTTTTTACTCATCTTTCTTTCTTCGGATTGTCCGGCAACACTCCTAACTAAAGGAAGGTGAAAATCGGAATCATCCAACCTTGATCTCCTATTGCAACTACTATCTTGATCAATTCCAACTTGTCTATCGTAGGTCTTTCTTGGTAGCCTAATGAAAGTTCTCTCCTATTTTGTCCTGCCAACATTGAGGCTATGAAGGTTAGGACATCTGCATATTTGTTGTCTATCCTTGGTATATGCTCTATTCTGATTTTCCCAACTCGAAGTATGATAGACTTGGTTTTCTTTAGATAGAACTGCATCATGTGATCTCGTGCTTCAAATATCTCGTTGACATAGTTAACTACTAACTGTGAGTTATTATAGATTGTAGCCTCAGTTACCCTCAGCCCTACCAATGAATTGAGGCCAAGCAACATTGCCTTATATTCCGCTTCATTGTTTGATGCTTTGAATCCCAGTCTGACTGTCTTTTTTATCCTGTAATCATCAGGAGTGATCAACACCATTCCTATTCTAATCCTTCCAGGTTTGAAGATCCATCCACGTAGACTCTTCATCCTGAATGATTGTTCAATTCTTGCCCTTCTTCAATATGTTCCAGCTCTTCTACCAACATATCTATTTTTTCCTCCACTGGGAGTATATTAAGAAATCTGTCACTGCTTGGCCTTTTAACAAAACTCTAGGTTTGTATTCAAGTCCAAACTGAGCTAGTTGTATAGCCTACTTTGCCATTCTACCTGATCCCTCCATCTTTCCTAAGATAGACTTCAATGGGTACTTTGTGATGACCTGCACTCAGTGCATCTGGAAGTATGGTCTTAGGCGCAAAGCTGTGTAAATTAGATCTAATATTTTCTTCTTACTTCTAGAATAACATGTTTCTATATTAGTGAAGGTCTTGCTCAAGAAGTAGATAGGTTGTTCTGCTGTTGTCCTAGCTCTGACCAAGACTGAATTTAGTGCATATTCTAAAATAGCTAGGTACGGTCTTAGTTCCTCTCCTACTTTTGGTTTGGAGAGTATTCGTAGTCTGCCTAGATATTTCTTGAGTTCTATAAAGGCTTGCTCACACTCCTTTGTCCACTCGAACTTGGTATTCTTCCACAATAACTGGTACATTGACTGCATTTATTTAAAGACTTGGAAATGAATCTGTTAAGGGTTACTACCCTTCCCGCGAACTTCTGGACTTGTTTTTGTATTTTCAGGGAGGGTTTCTCTAATAGTGCTCTGCTCTGGTCTAGGTTGGCTTCTTCTATGCATCTTTTCGTAATCAGGTAGCCCAAGAACTTCCTCGAAATTAACGCAAAAGTGCACTTCTCCGGGTTAAGCTTCATCCCAACCTTCCTGACTCAAGAAAAGACCTCTTATAGATCAACAACATGATCTTCCTTCTTCTTAGTTTTCAATAATAGGTCATCAATGTGGACTTCTGTAGTCTTTCATAATAGATCTCTAAAGAGTTCTATTACTAGACTCTGATAAGTTGTTCCTACGTTTTTCTATCCGAATGGCATAACTTTGTAACAATAGAGCCCTTGTTCCGTAATGAAGGATGTCTTCTCTTGGTCTATTAAGTTAGGTTGTATTTGATTGTAGCCTGAATAGCCGTCCATGAAAGACAACCTTTCATGGCCTGAAGTTGCATTTACCAATTGTTCTATCCTTAGCATAGGAAAATTATCCTTTGAGCATGCCTTGTTTAGATTTGTAAAAACAATACATATTCTAACCTTCCCATTTTTTTTGGCATTGCTACAATATTCGCTATCCAATTAAGAAAATCCACTTTTGCAAAATCTTGAGTTTTTTATTCGTATCTCGAGAAAAAATAAATTGTAAAATTTTGATAAAATCTTGAAAATGAGACTTAGGGTAAAACTTTAGGATTTAATTTTTATCATTTTTAATGAAATTTGACCTCACCATTAGATTTAAAATGATCGAAGAACATACTTTAGCCTATAAGCACCCTCAAATGCGAGTCCGAACAGAAAAGTTACAAAATCTTCGATTTTCGAGTCGGATTAGGCTAAAATAATGACTTTTTGATAGGGTAAATTTTTTTAAAATTTGATCATACCATTAGGTTCGTAACAAAAAATTATAGAAAATGAACTATTTATTTTCCATATTTAGAGCTTAGAAAATTGAATTATCGTAAAAAACGGAAACAACGTTAATTTTAGGATCCCCCTAAGTTGAAAAAGTAAATTTTTGTTAGATAAATAATTTATAGAATTTAACTATACCATTAGATCCAAAATGAAAAATTAGACAAAATAGAGTATTCATTTGTCACTTTTGAAGTTCGGATGGTCAAGTTATCGTCAAACGAAACAATAAGTAAAATACCAATTTCGTCCTAAAAATTTTTTTTAAACGAATTTACTATTCATTGTCATTCAAATACACCAAAAACCAGTTAAGACTTGTTTTAAAATAATTTGATTTTTTTTCTGATTTTCAACGGTAGATTCGTCGCGAGTGGGTCGCCGTTGACTTCCGATGGAGAAGGAAAAAACGTCTGCAGTCTCGTATTCTACAAAACACACCTAGTTTTCTTTCATTTCCTATTCTCTTTCTTCCTATTTCTTTGAAAATCAGATGTATATGATACATGAGTTTTGATTTTTAAGCCTCGGATTTCATTAGTTTCGAGGTCAAACTATCATCGGTCGCAGAAGGGAGAAGTGACGACCGCATCGAGATCTTCGAAATCACTGAGCCAGATTCAAAAATCAGTCGCATCATAGTTCAATCTGTTTCAATTTTTGTGTCGATCATCTCGATTTTCGTGCACGCACTTCTATCTTATCGCATAGAGAATTGTAAGGACTCTCAATTTCTATTAATAACCGTAAATTATAAAAAATTACGTTTAAGATTATTATCGAAAACTTGTGATGTGTTTCCAAAAAAATGTAGAATTCTTTTCATTATTTCAAATTCACGCTAGAAATTGCATATTTGATATATTTAATTATATTTTAAAATAAATTATACGTGGGTATGATATTTCACTAGGTTATTTTCGTTAGTTGGGTTATGTGCATTGTTTGGACCCTGTTTTGATATAAATTTTGTAAAGTTTCAATTTAAATGAAAAAAAAGAATTTGAAAGTGTGAAAAAGGATTTGATATCGAAAAATGAATATTTTAGTGAATGAATGCGAAAAATGAATGATGTTTTTAAAAACATAAAAAGTGCAAGAATTAAAAAAAGAAAAAAATGGGATGAAACAGTAAAATGTTAGAGTCATACCCGATGGATGATGTCTATATTTTACATTGTAATGCTATGTGTAGGTTGGTGAACGGATATCCAGGGATAACGATATTGGTTACATTTTTTTTTACTTTCTGTAACGCGAGGTGCAGTTTATGTTTCTGTTATGTTATTTATTTTAGGCCGCGTAGTCACAGTTGCATGGTAGGAAACTAAATATCCATTTTCAACTCTGTAATGTTAATTTCTCATTTGTTTTCAAAGAAAATTTCTTATTTGTTTTAAAAAAAAGGAAATTATATAAATACATACATATATATATATATAACTATTTTTTGAACTATTAAAGAGCTTGTGAATACCTAAAAGGATAGTCTATCATATCATCCGGAGTGATATACTATCCTAGAACATATGGTAGGGACAACCAAACTCATATGTGGTATGGGACGTGTATAAGAATGGAGTTACAACTAGAATCCGAATTTATTCTTCTCTATCTTTATCAGTGAACTTGTAATGTAAATGTGATCGTATACGAATGGATTATATATGTGGGAATCACATGCACGCCTGATAGGCATAGACGAAGATAATTAGTCAGTGATTATTAACAATCTATAGTAGTCAAACGTCCTAACATATCGAAAAGAGATCCATTGCTTACGATCACGTCAAACGGCCAACCTAAGTCGAATAAATAGTCCTACAAGTTTTGTAAATAACGATCAGTCATAAAATTAGGAACTAATACTCTAATTTAACTACTCCATCATGGTGTATTATGTATTTATTATCTTATTTTGATATATAAAATGAAATGCATGTTTGATGTTTCCATTTGGTCAATTAGATTTATATGAAAAGAAAATGCTACAATAGGTACTGTTGATTAATGTAATATGAGTTTTAAAATGTTTATTTGCTCATCTCTGGTTATATAGACTAGTTAATTGTAATTTCTTCTATAAAACTTTGCATATTTTAAAATGATTTAGTATGTTTATTTGTTAATGTTAGGAGAAGTTATTGGCAGAAATTGTTTGCTTCCCTACTAGGTAACCATTGTTACTCACATTTTCCTTCTCTATTTTTTTCTAGTTTCAGATTCAGAGTTTAGCGAGATAGGTGTAAAGCACGAGTGCGGATTATTTGATAAGTCAAATAAACGATCAGAGTTCTTTTTATGGTAAACACTAGACTATACCTAGCAGCGTCAGGTTGTCCAGGTAGTAATATAGATTTTGATTTTGGGTATTAGAAATATTTTTAAAGTAAGGAGTTTCTGTATAATCTTGTATATAAATTTCTTCTTCCGCACTCTGATTTATCATACATTATTAAATGGATATAGGCTTCCACTATTATTCTATTTTGTATGTATATATGCAAGATATAGTGTATGTCGTTTATCAGGTACATGTATTTAGCGCCTTAGAATGCTAACATAAACAGAGGAGACCATGCTGAAATTTTGAGGCGCCACTTAGTGCCTCGAGATCTGACATGGGGTTTTGTGTTAATATTTCGGGGGGCGTCACTGATGGTATTAGAGCATAGTAATAGATCCATATGGGAGACAGATCTACTATGTTTTAAAGAATAGGCTGATATCACAAACATGGAGATAATCACAGAGTGTCACTAAGAGTCTGATATTCGAACTCATTAGTAGCTTCGTATTGGGATTGCGAGCTCTTCTGTATGTAGAAGTCCTTAAAGCCTAGTATGCGTAGGATAAGATTATAGGTTCATTCTGTTAGTAATGAAAATTTTGTTCATTATTAGATTCTTTATTATACTAGTAGTTAATGCTTCCAGGAGAATGATGTTGGTGTGGTTCTGAGAAGTGTCTTGCTTTTGATAAATTGAAGATTACTAAATTTGCAGATTAGAAAAGATGTAAGGAAATAGAGGTGCAACTAGACTCGTGACAAGGAGTCAAACTGGTGGGGAAGATCTACCTAGGTCTAGTAAACTCACCAAGATAGAACGGTTGATAGAAGTAGTCTCTGAGTTATCCCAAAGTCAGGCTCGTATGGAAAAAAGACAATCAGAGATGTTTGAAGCCCAAATGATCATGGTAGGTCAACTAACAAAAATATTAGATATGATAAAAAAAAGGTTTGACCACTATTTTAAGGATAAAATTCAAAATGATCAAGGAGTAAATATCCTACCACAGGGAGGACTACAAGAAGAAATAGGGATAATACAAGCATTGCCTCAAAGTCTAGTAGAAGAAAAGCAGTTAAGATATAATAAGAGGCAAACAATTATGAAACTAACAAAGTCACGGGAAAAACAACCATGCATAAGAAGCGAAACTATAGAAATACCCACTCAAGATATGAAAGAATTTTACAAGAAACAACATATAATATTAAATCAATTAAAAGAAAGTATAGTGGCATGTTACGAATGTGGTAAGTTGGGACATAAGGGGGAGTAATATTCGAGTCGACATCAACCGATTAAAGATGTATGGCTTAGAAAGATGTTAGATGGGCCAATTCAAGGAACGATAAGGCCACCAGGTTTTAACAAGGTCGATGACATACTTGTACTACCACAAACAAATTGAATTAGCGGTTGAAAACGATAAGGAATGAAATTACAGATATCCCGGGGACAAATCAATCAATCTCAGACCTCCCTTTCTTCTAGATCAGAACAGACCAAGAGGCTGATGTATTTGAGGCCAATCTTCCCTGGATCAGCGAACCCACAGTATAAAACTCCTCTACTACCAAGTTGTAGAGTTCCCCCATCATTGAGTTATAGAGCAGTTAGAGCTCCAATGATGCCAACAGGGTATAAGAAACTAATAAGGCAGGTTTTGAGTATGTAGGCTCCAGTTTACCAACTGCCCACTCCACAGAAACCTATGAAGACAAGATCGTTGATATGTTACGCTTGTGGTCAGGTGGGACATATCAGGAGAGAGAGTGCCCTCTATCACAATAGCAAGTAAATGTTATGACGTAGAAAAAAATACTTGTTTTCGACGAAGTTTTGGAAGTTATGATTTTTAAGTATAATATTAGAAAGTGGAGTTCTATTTAATACTGGTTTCTTTAGATTATATAATTTTACTGAGATTTTGTACACTTACTAAAGCTAGAAACTATTGACATGGGTCGAGTAATGAAATCATCTACACGACAGGGAGACTATGATTGATAAAAAATTTATTGAGTAGTATGGGGCAAAGAGTGATAATGAAATAAGTACAATAAGGTAGAGTAGAAAATGGAATATTGCATTAAACAAAAGATAGTGGTGTATTGGGAATGAAGATTTTAATGCAGTTTGCAAATTTAGTGTTAGTGGATATTTATATTATAGTAGGGATATATTAAGTGTGGATGTTGTGTATTATTTTATTAAGAAGTATTAAATAGTGTGCAAATAAAGTGATGTGTTTATGATAAGTCTATGCATTGAGGAGTAATATTCATGACAAGTATGAGTAAAATATAATAGACGGTGTAATTGATAAAAGAAGTAAGGATAAAAGATAAAGAAGATGTGAAAAGGTTGTTGATAAAGATTAGTGGGAAATTGATATAATATAAGTAGATTGTTATCTTAGGGTTAGATAAATAATGGATTAATTAGAATATGAAAGTGATTTAGAGTTATTAATTGACGGATGTATTGGGTTGATGAAAAATAGGTGACATAAGATTTATGAATTGAAAATGAGATTGGCTTAGACCCAAGAATGATAATCGAAAAGAGGTGTTGTTTACTACATATGTTGTGTTAGTGGAATCGCGACAAAACTTGATAAGGTATGATTTCAATTACGAGGACAAAATTTATATTAATTGGGAGAATGTAAAATCTCAAGTTTTCGATTCGTATCTCGAGAAAAAATAAATAGTAAAATTTTGAGAAAATCCTGAAAGAGGGACTTAGTGTAAAACTTTAGGATTTTGTTATGGTCATTTTTAATGACATCTGACCTTATCATTGGATTCAAAATGGTTGAAAAATATACTTTAGCTTATAAGCACACTCAAATACGAATCTGAAAAGAAAAGTTACAAAATCCTCGATTTTTGAGTTAAATTAGGCTAAAATAATGACTTTTTGCTAGAGCAAGAATTTTTAAAATTTGATCACACCATTGAGTTCGTAACGAAAAATTATAAAAAATGGACTATTTACTTGTCATGTTTGGAATCCAAAAAGTCGAATTATCGTCAAAAACGGAAATGACATTAATTTTAGGGTCCATTGGGCCGAAAAAGTAAATTTTTATTAGAGACATAATTTATAGAATTTAACCACACCATTAGATACGAAAAGAAAAATTAGACAAAATGGAGTATTCATTTGTCACTTTTGGAGTCCGGACAGTCAAGTTATCATCAAACGAAACAATAAGTAAACTACTAATTTCGTCCTAAAATTTTTATAAATATTTTTTTAAATGAATTTACTATTCATCATCATTCAAATGCATCAAAAATCAGCCAAGACTTGTTTTAATAAAAATTAGTTTTTTTCTCGATTTTCAACCGTAGATTTACCACGAACGGGTCGTCGTTGACTTCTGACACAAAAGGAAAAAACGTCAAGCACCTTATCCTCTACAAAACTCACCCAGTATCCTTTCATTTTCTCTTCTCTTTCATCCCATTTTATCGAATATCAGTCGTATGTCGACTCTTAAACCTCGGATTTCATCATTTTCGAGGTCAAACCGTCATCCGTCACAGAAGGGGGAAATGACAACGGCATCGAGATCTTCAAAATCACCAGATCAGATTAAAAAATCATTTATCACGTAGTTCGATCCATATTGATTTTAGCGTACGCGCTTCGATCCTATCGCACAACGAATTGCAAGGACTCTCAATTTCTATTAATAACCGTGGATTATAAAAATTGCATTTAGGGTTATTATCGACAACTTGTGATGTGTTTCAAAAAAAATGTAAAATTCTTTTCATTATTTCAAATTCATGTCAGAAATTGCATATTTGATATATTTAATTGTATTTTAAAATAAATTATACGTGGATAAGATATTTAATCAGGTTATTGCCGTTAGTTGGGTTATGTGCACTGCTCGAACCCTGTTTTGATATAAGTTTTGTAAAGTTTCAATTTAAATAACAAAAAAAAATTCAAAGTGTGAAAAAGGATTTGATATCAGAAAATGAATATTTGAGTTAATGAATACAAAAAATAAATGATGTGTTTGAAAACGTAAAAAGTGCAAGAATAAAAAAAAAGGAAAAATGTGATGAAACGGTAAAATGTAAAAGTTACACCTGATAGATGATGTCTACATTTTTCATTATAATGTTGTGTGCAGGTTGGTGAACGGATATCCAGGGATAACGATATTGGTTGCATGTTTATTTACTTTCTGTAATGCGATGCGTAGTTTATATTTCTGTTCTGTTATATATTTTAGGCCGCGTGGCCACAGTTGCATCGTAGGAAACTGGATATCCATTCCTAACCCTGTAATGTTAATTTCTCATTTATTTTAAAAGAAAATTTATTATTTGTTTTCAAAGAAATATATATATATATATATATAGGGAAATGTTCAACAACAAACATTTTGACAAACATTTTGGCAAAACATTTTTCAAAACATGGGTTAGAGGTTTTAGAATGGGCTGATTTTTGGTAAGGATAATCTCTACGGTGAGGAAATCATCATCACAAAAAATCAGCTCATTCCAAAACTTCTAACCCCATCAAAAATGGTTTACAAAAAATGGACAGTCCACGATTTTTCAACTTGTAAACTGGGGCTAGAAGTTTTGGAATGGGCTGATTTTTGGTGAGGATGATTTCCTCACCGTAGAAATCATCCTCACGAAAAATCAGCCCATTCTAAAACCTGTAACCCATGTTTTGAAAAATGTTTTGCCAAAATGTTTGTTGCTGAACGGGAGCCATATATATATATATATATATATATGTAAATATTTTGTGAACTATTAAAGAGCTTGTGAATACCTGAAGGGATAGTCTGTCATATCATCCGAAGTGATATACTATCCTGAGATGTATGGTAGGGACAACCAAACTCATACGTGGTATGGGATGCGTATAAGAATGGAATTACAACTAGAATCCGAATTTATTCTTCTCTATATTACCAATGAACTTATAATGTAAATGTGGTCATATATGAATAGATTATATATTTGAGAATCACATGCATGGGTGATAGGCATAGATGGAGATGATTAGTCAGTGATTATTAACAATCTATAGCAGTCAAACGTTTTGACACATCGAAAAGAGACTCATTGCTTACGGTCACATCAAACGGTCAGCCTGAGCCGAATAAATAGTCTTACAAGTGTGGTAAATAGCGACCAGCCATAAGATCAGGAACTAATACTTTATTATGAAACATCATGTCTCGATTAGGAGCGATCTAGTCATGAATCCCAATTCTCTAATTGAACTACTCCACCATGGTGTATTATGTATCTATTGCCTTATTTTGATATATAAAATGAAATGCATGCTTGATGTTTCCATTTGGTCAATTAGATTTATATAAAAAGAAAATGCTACAGTGGGTACTGTTGATTGATGTAATGTGAGTTTTAAAATGTTTAGTTGCTCATCTCTGGTTATATAGACTAGTTAATTGTAATTTTTTCTATAAAACTTTACATATTTTAAAATGATTTAGTATGTTTATTCATTAATGTTAGGAGAGGTTATTGGCAGAAATTGTTTGTTTTCCTACTAGGTAACCATTGTTACTCACGTTTTCCTTCTCCATTTTTTTTTCATTTCAGATTCAGAGCTTGGCGAAATAGGTGTAGAACGCAAGTAAGGATTATTTGGTAGGTCAGATAGACGACCAGAGTCCTTTTCATGGTAAGCACTGGACTATACCTAGCGGCGTTAGGTTGTCCAGGTAGTAATATAGATTTTTTTTTAGTGTTGGGAATTTTGTTAGAGTAAGGAGTTTCTATATAATCTTGTATATAAATTTCTTCTTCCGCACTCTGATTTATCATACGTTATTAGATGTATATAAGCTTCCGCTATTATTTTATTTTGTATGTATATACACAGAATATAGTATATATCATTTATCAGGTGCAGGTATTTAGTGCCTTGGAATGCTAACATAAACAGATAAGACTATGTCGAAATTTTGAGGTACCACCTAGTACCTCGAGATCTAAATGGGACTTTGTGTTAGTGTTTCGAGGGGCGTCAAACTTCTTTGATAAACCATGCTCTGATTAGCTTGCTCACCTATTCGTTTACTATTTCTCTAAACCGTGGTGCTAATTTCCTTGGCTTATGTTTTACTAGCTTGATAGTCGATTCCACGTTCAAGTGATGGAAGATCACTTCTAGGCTAATCCTTGGCATCTCTTCTATAAACTAAGGAAAAATATCCTGGTTCCTCCTCAGGCAGTTTGTCAACTCTTTCGATGCCAATTCTACTCCAATCCTAATTTGCCTACCTTCCCCTACATCCACCATCTAGACGTTCTCTAGGCATAAGGGTTCTCCATGCTTAGGTTTCCCTAATTGTAACTGTTATTGTTAGATATTATCTCCGAAAAGCTTCTCCTTGTCCAGCATATACACTTGGGCTGCCACCTGATCCCCTTGTATATCCCACATCCCTTGCACCGTTAGGAACCTCAGGACTTGGAAGTATGTTGAGGGAACAACCCTCATCTTATGTGTCCACCACTTGCCCAGGATGGCATTGTATGGGAAACTTGCTTTGATGACCATGAACTTGGTCATCAAGGTCGTTGGTCTTGCCTATACGGGCAAGGCTATCTCTCCCCATGGTCGGTTCATTTTCCCGTCAAACCCAATCAAAGGGACTACTGCTGAGGTGAGTACGTTTCTACTAAGACCTATATTCAAAATATCAACGTAACTATCGTTGTCAATCAACACCCTCTTGAGAGTGAAGCTCTCCACCTGGAAGGTTACCACCAGTGTATCATAATGGGGCTTCACTACCCCCTCCAGGTCATTATCCGTGAAAGCCACGGTCTGCTCTCTGTATAGTATTATCTGTTCTGTAGGCCCGTTCCTTGTTGTGTAGACGTGAGCCATATGCTTTGTTCGCTGCTTCTTGATTATTTCGTCAGCCCTATTCTGGCCTAACCTACTACTTTCTTGTTTTAAGACAACATGTGTCACTACTGCCCGTCCATCTTAACCTTCAACAGGTAGCTGATCAAGCATTTGATTCCTGTCTTGGGGTGAATCATCCCTCTCTTTTCTAGGTAGGTTCCTTAGTCTGCCCTGCTTTGCTAACCTCTACAGAAATCTTCTCCAGGCATGGCATCTATTGGTGGTATGTGCCTGTACCTTGTAATACTTAAAGTATTGCTCATATCGATTTATCTAATCTTGAAGAAGTTGTGCTAGCTACTTAAAATAAGGCTCATTCGCGATAAGTGGTAAAATCTCACTAGGGGACATAGAGAAATATGTTTCCTCTCTGCTTCACTCCCTGTCCTACTCGAGGGGTCACTTTTTACTCTACTATTGTGGTTGATGCTGTTTGTTGGGTTTCACTACAGCATGCATTACTTTGCTCTTCCCAACCAAATTTCGAGGATCATCTTCCAATCGAATGTATTTTTTTGCTCTTTCGAACAACTCACTTAATGTTATTGGTATTTTCTTCATAAGAGATGTAGATACGTGGATTTCATCATTAGGACGACCACATCTACTAAGATTTGGAGTCGTCACCATTCAAATTGTAAGTGGGTGTGAATGGTCACCCGATACACATTTTTCAAAAATTGCCCTTTTTGGCATTAGTGACTCGCAACGGATAGGGAACTAATCGAACCTAGGGATTCGGGTAAGCGGCTCGGTTGGAGAAAAGGGAAGGTGTTAGGCACCCTTTTCTCCCCGTCACGTGGCGGTAACCTCAAATAACTCGATCATTTTGATTTAAAATTTTGAAAAATAAAGTGCCACGTGTGTGCATTTTGTACCCTAGATAGGGATTCATTTTCGGCTCGATCATATGATCATCTCATTGAAAGAGATGATCCTAATGGATCATTTTCCTTGAGGTCCAATCATCCCAAGTCCACTTAAATCAAAGTGAAGAGTAGAGGGGGTGATAGAAGAGGGAGGAGGAGAGGGTAGAGAGAGAGAGGGGGGTTATTTTTGTTGCACCCACCTTGAAGCTTCAACCTTTTTTTTTTCTTCTTCTTCAATGTCTTCTAAGGTCCTTAGTGAGTTATGAGAATGTAACTCATTTTAAATTGGTATGAGGAAGTAGTGAAGAGAGTAATGAAGAGATGAGTAGAGAGTTCAGAGTAGAGAGTAGAATGATTTTTGTGAGACTTTTAAGAGATTTTTTGTGAGAGTTGGGAATCATTTTTGGGAAGAGGAGGGGGTTTTTATAGAGGTTGGGAGGGTATTTTAGGGGTATAATGGGGTGAAGTGTGGGAGAGTAGAGAATGTCATATGTTTTAAAGATGGGGGGTATGAAATTTAGAGTGGGATTGAGGGTAATTTTGTAATGAGTAAAAATGGGTGAGATTTTAATCCAAATGGTTTGGATCTTACTCAAACCATTTGGGTGGAGTGTTTGGTGAGGTGAGATGATGAGTGTTTAAGAGGGTGGTTGGTTGATTGAGTGGTGTTTAGTTTAAGAGAATAGAAGGTGTAAGAGGGTGGTTGGGAGGGTGAGGGAGATGATGACATGTGACAAGATGTGTGGATGTTAGGAGTTTAGATTTAATTGATGGGAGAGGTTGAGTGTTTGATTTGAGAGAATGGGTGTAGGTTTAGGTTGTAGAGATGGGTTTATAGGAAATGATGATGGTAGATTAGGGGGAGGTATAATGATGAGAGGTTAGGGGGGTGTGGGTTGGAGGTGTTTGATTTGAGAGAATAGAAATTAGGGAGTTATGAGGGTAGGTTAGGGGAGTATGGATTGATGGGGTTTTATTTGAGAGAATGGAGGTTTATAGGGAGTAATGAGGGTAAGTTAGGGGAGGGTGTGGGTTGATGTGATTTTTTAGAGAAAAGGTGATGTGAGTAGTTCATGTTTTAGAGAAAAGTGATGGGGTGGGTGGTTTGATGAGGGAAGTAAGAGGAAGTGATGACATGTGTCATCTTTTGATGATAAAAGAGTGATTGGTTGATGTGGGTTGTGGTTTATGGGTTAGGGTTGTGGGTTGGATAATGAATTGGATATGGATAATGATTTGTGGGCTTTGTAGTGTTGGGCTTGGGTTTTAGAAATGGTTTTTGGTTTTAGGGATTGGTTGAGGGTTGTTTTGGAATGGATTTTGAGGGTGTAGGTTGGTTTTAGATTTTAGGTGGTGTGGGATTAGGTTTAGGTTAAGGTTAAGATGAGGAAAATAGATTTTGAAGAATTGAGGGTTTATGGGCCTTAGGTGGGCTTAGGTTTTTTTCGGATTCGGAGATGAAGCGGTGAAGGGATAGGTGTGGTTGGCGTCCCAAGTATCGTTTTTTAATTTTATTTATTTTTTGTGATTTTTGAAATCATTGGTTTGATTAAGATGTCACGTGTTGGCAAATCGGACTTTTTAGGGCCCGTGGATAAATTTTATTGAGAATTCGTCATTTTCGATTTTGGGAATGGTGCGGCAAATATTGGGAAAGCGTAGGATAGGCCGAGTCCTTTTGGTGGGCCTCCTAGACCATTGGAAGGTCTTAGGGGCATCGGTTCGATCAAAAAGTCACTTTTTAGTGATTTGGGCCTTTGAGGTCCGTTGGTGAATCCTATTGAAAAATCAGTATTTTTGGGCCCTTTCAAGTGTGGGCCCGTTTAAATTGGGGTGTCTACAAGAGACATATATAACCTTAAGCTAGATGCCAAAGATTTTCTGAATGCCACTACTGCCGTTCTCTTGTTGCAACCCTCCAGGGACATCATTTCTTCCCTGAATCTCCTTGTAAACTCTCTAAGGCTTTCCCTAGACTGGATTCCCATGCTGAGTTGAGCGTCTATGTCTCCGCCACTCTTTTTGTTGCCAATGTACCATGTTATAAAGACAATACAAAACTCTTCGAAAGAAGCTACTGATCCACATGGCAACTTGTGGAATCATGTTAATATGTTTTCCTGCAGGCTAAAAGGGAACAGCCTGTACATCAATCATTCGTTCCCTTCCTACAGAGCACACATCTGTCGAAAGTGGAATAAATGCACCACCGAATTTTTTGTCCTTGAGTAAGGGGTGAAGCGTGGCGACATAAACTTCTTTGAAATTTTTTCCGTTAAGATCTCCATTGTAAAGGGAAACTTTTGAGTTCCCTTGATAGTTTGCGTTGTCGCAGTACCAGTATTTGCACTCTTCATCTCTTTCTCTCTCCGGATCATCTCTCTGATGTCCTCTCGAGCCAGACCTATTGGGGGTTCTGCTCGAGTAGTTGTAGTGGCAACTTCTGTCTCATTTTCTTCTATTGGGATCAATGGTTGAGAATTTCCTTCTACGTGAACAAGAGGCTGAGGATTTCTTAGTGGGAGATATTGTCTTGCTGGTTGCTGATTCTCAAGATGCTGACTCAGGTTTCGATTCTGTTCAGCTAAGACATCCATCTTTTTTTGCATATTTTCTTGTTGCTTCCTCATGACTTCTAACATTGCCAAGAGTTGAACATCAGCGGCTGGTGCCACGAGTGGGGGTACATTAACTTCGGTGGTTCTTGTGGATCTCACTATTATTTTAACTGAAATCAATATGTTATTGGTGTTCCTACAGACGACACCAGATTTGTATGGTAAGAATTTGGTGAACGGTGTTGATGGATTCTACCTCATGGGTCCGAAGTCAGTCATGTCGCCTCACTCCTTTTGCCGATGTGGTACCTGCCAAAAACTCTTCGACGCTTAAGTTAAAGAAGTAGATGAAGAATCTAATCAACTGGTTAGACCTCCAATCCGCCAAAAGATCCATTCTTCTGTGCTAATCGTGTTATTTATAGATCATTTATGCGAATCAAAGGTTCTCCTTCTCACGGGAGGTGGTATCGAGGAATCCCCTGATTTTTTAGACCTTCTAATGGAATGAGGATCTTCTTGATTGGATATATTATATTGGGCAGATCTCTGGGCTTGATTGCGTATATCAAGATTACGGGAATTCTTTGATCAGGTCTGCCCTACTTGGCAGGCCAGGTCTTATTCGATGTTGTGCTGCCTTTCTAGTCAGACTAGAGAGATCTCTAGTTTGACCTATACTACCACTGCGTAGCACCCGCATCCTGATCTGCACATAGTACCACTCTACCGACCTGGACACGTGTACGGTCTAGATAATTACTCGATTATTTCCCTCTACAACAAACTCTGTGGGAGGTATTCTAGAACTTCAGTTACGTTCATGCACTAGCACCAAGAAATCTAGGAAATTCATGAAGGTGATAATTGGAGTAATTATGTCTTCAGATGCAGTTGCAATTCTTTTTATGCTTTATTTATTGCACACTTTTCTATGGTGGGGATATATTATATAAAAGGGAAATCCATAAAGTAACCAACTTGATTGGTGTGGGAAATTTCGGATATGTGTATAAAGCTGTGAAGGTACTCAATCTCATGGAACGATGAGTTTTCATGAGTTTCATAGTTGAATGTAATGCCTTGAGAAAAGTTTGACATCAGAATCTAATCAAAATCTTCACTGTCTGCTCGAATGTGGAATGATTTCAAAGCTTTAATTTTTCAATTCATGTCAAATGGAAGTCTTGAAAGTTGGTTGCATCTAAGTTCAAATGAGCAACATCTGCTTTCAAGAAAATTAAACATAGCAATTGATGTTGCATCTGCATAATCATTGCCAAACACCCATTATTCATTGTTTTTCTTCTTGACGAAGATGACTGCCATTGTCGTTGACTTGGGTTAGCAAAGTTTCTCACCAAAAATTGATGTCAATTCAATTTCCATTAAAGGAACTATTGGGTATATTCCTCCTGTTAGACGCGTGATTTCATCATTATGATGACTACATCTACAATGATTTGGAGTCGCCACCATTCAAGTTGGAAGTGGGTGTGAATGGTCACCGGGGTACATTTTCCAAAAGATGAGATTTTTGGCATTTTAGTGACTCACAATGGATAAGGGGTAGTCAAACCTCGAGATTTGGGTAAGCGGCTCGGTTGAAGAAAAGGGAAGGTGTTAGGCACCCTTTCCTCCCCGCCACGTGGTGGCGGTAACCTCAACTAACTCGATCATTTTTTATTTTTAAAAGAAGGTGAAAAAAATGTGCCACGTGGGTGCATATGTTCCCTAAGTAGGGATTCATTTTCGGCTTGATCATAGGGTCATTTCATTAATGGAAATGACCCTTATGAACCTTAGCCTTGGGGCCCAATCATCAAAAGGGGTAAAATAAAATAGAAGAAGGGGGTGTTAGAAAGAGGGAAAAAAGGAGAAAAGTAGAAGGTTAGAGAAAGAGAGGGGGGTGTGCTTCAAACCCACCTTGTATCTTGTTTCTTCTTTTCTTCTTCTTGCTTGAGTCTTCTTGAGTCCTTAGTATAATATGAGAGTATGAAATGGGAAGAAGTGATTAGAGAGAGTAGGGATTTCTTTTGTTTTAGTGAGACTTGTAGAGGATTTGTGTGAAAGAGTTGGTAAACTTGGTGAGAATTGATGATGGTTGTTAGTAGAGAGAGTGTTGGGGAGAGAAGTTTTGTAATGAGAAGTTGGGGGCCATTTTTGGGAGAGGAGAGGGTTATTTATAGATGTTTAGGAGTTATTTTAGGGATTATAGGGATATGAAGTGAAGTGAAAATGGGTAGAATGGTTATGAGTTTGAGAGAGAGAGTGGGTGTAATTTAGAGGAGATTGGAGGGTATTTGAGGGTAAGGGGGGTTAAATGGGTGAGTTTTGACCCAAATGGTTTGGATCCTACCCAACCCATTTGGGTGGAGTGTTTGGTGAGGTAAGTTTAAGATGGTGGTTGAGATTAAATGGTGTTTGGTTTAAGAAATGGAGGAATTTAAAGAGGTGGTTGATGATATTTTGGGAGGATGGAGGAGATGATGCCATGTGTTAAAGTGGTGGAAAATGAAGGGTTGGGATAGGTTGATGGGAGAGGTTGAGTGTTTGACTTGAGAGGATGGTGTAGGTTTAGGTTGTAGATGTAGGTTTTGTAGGGAATGATGAGGGTAGATTAGGGGAGGTATAGGTTAGGGGTGTGGGTAGATGTGTTTGATTTGAGAGAAAAGGTGATGGGTTGATGTGTGGGTAGATGGGATTTAAAGCAAATTAATGGGGTAGGTAGTTGGGTGAGGGAGGTGAGATGGGGTGTGAGATGGGGTGATGACATGTGCATCTTTGATTATCAAGATGGTGATTGGTTGATGTGGGTTGTGGTTGATGGGTTAGGGTTGTGGGTTGGATATGAATTGGATATGGATTGGGTTAGAGGCTTTGGATGTGTTTTGGGCTTGGTTATGAAATGGTTTTGGATTTTGGAATTGGTTGGGGGTTTATTTTGGAAGGTTTGAGGGTATAGGTTGGTTTTAGATTTTGGTTGATGTGGATTGATTTTAAGTTAGGGATAAGAGAGGAAATCGTTAGGAAAGTGTTGAGGGCTCATGGGCCTATGGTTTTTTGCGGATTCGGAGGCGGAGCGATGGTAGTAGAGGAGGGGTAGACATCCCAAGTCTCACATTTTTAATTTTTTAATTTTTTTTTAGATTTTTGCAAGCATTAGTTTGATCAAAAATGCCACGTGTTGGCGAATCGGGCTTTTTAGGCCCGTTGGTGAAATTTATCGAAAATTTGGCGTTTTTTATTTTGGAAGCGGAGCGGTGAATGTTGGGAAAGCGTAAGGTTGGCCGAGTCCTTTTGGTGGCCTCCTAAACCATTGAGAGGTCTTAGGGGCCTCGGGTTGGTAAAAATGTCCATTTTCAATGAGTTGGGCCCTTAAGGCCCGTTGGCCCATTTATTTGGAAAATTGATATTTTTGGGCCCTTTCGAGAAGTGGCCCGTTCAAATTGAGGTGTCTACAGCTGCCCTTCTTTGCAGGAATTGCGTGCAAAGAACTGCAAAGAATAGACTAAACCCCTATTTGTACGGGCCAGAAAAATTCTGTAAAAACACGATCTTGAATTATCGATTGTATTGAAGATTTTTGTGGAAAATGGTTACTCAAGCACGGGGTCTGACTGATAGAGTTTTGCCTTATTAATTCATTGATCTCGATGGCGCGGAGCTCGTGTGAGATCTTTGATTTGATGAAAATTTGATGAGTTTTGAAATCCGACTATTTCTTCGATCGATGTTTTGACAAATCGGAGTTGAGTGCAACTCGAGAGGTTTTTTGAATTTTTTTTTTTTTTTTTTTTTTTGGTTACCTTCTTTGTTTGATTTTGCTCTGTTTCTATCATACGCTAACCCTCTCAATTCATGCATTGTCCTTTGATACCTTTGATCCTTTCAACGGTGCAAGCACTGAGGTTGTTAGTAGTCGCCACAAATCCAAGAGAGTTTTGCAGTTGGAGCACAAGCAATATGGTTGTTAACAGCTGTCACTGATCCAAGAGAGAGTTTTGCAGTTGGAACCGAATCGACCAAGACCTGTTGCATTGGTGCTACTCTCTTGTAATATCAACATGTTGTTCTGACTGGAATTTGGAGTATTTACTCACAGTAGAGAAACACAGTTACCAGGATCTCTACCATTAGCAATATGTGCCATTTCTTGAACAGCACCACCATTAGAAAGAATGTCCCACTCACTTCTAAAGTTCTCATCGCGAAGGAAATTGAAAACTCCCTTTGGTGAGACTGGAAGCCAGAAAGAAGTAGCTACACTTAGCGCAATACCAGGAGGCCTGCTGAGATCATCTATGCTTTTTCCAATCATGGCCCTTACATCTTCAGCGCCACTTCCCGATAATGTTGTCCATGTGTGAGCAGTAGAAGCACTTACACCAGAACAAAAACTCATCACCATTCTTTCAGCTAACTTCAACATACTTTTTCGCCCTTCTTGACTTGTGATCATACCAACATCTCCAGCGGGCATATTACTAGCCATAACACTTGCAAGGCATTCATATTGTTGATCTAGGGTAGCAACCCAACGTTTTGCGCTAAATCCAGGGCTGGAGTTAACTAGTGTTTTATATATACTATGAACTGCTTTATCATCCACTTCTACGTGTTCGACCCATATAACCTTGGAGTAACCATTCGACATTTCTTGGATGTACACAACCTGATGGCCTTCTTCGACATCTCGATATCAGGCTAGGCACAAATGATCCGAGGAAACATCGACCACCGTCCAAATCCCCTTGACATGTTGTTTACAATACCTTATAAAGAAATTTTCTCAAGTCAGAACCAGAGGTGAAGGGACTTGAAATTCTGCTGTCATCACTTGAAGGGCTCCATTGTAGTTTTCTGCTATGCTTATTGATACGACTTCAAAAGTTGTTGCTTTTGAAACAATGTTAGAAAACACGGTGGACCACTGATTCACATCCATAAGGATCTCAACAAGGTTAATGTGATTCATGATAACAACGACAGTTTCTCGAGAAGCTTCTGATTTCAATCCAAATAGTTTTGGTCCAATTCCCCCCGGGAATGTTTGTATGTACTCATCTTCACTTAGAATCTCATAAGCATCGTTAAGGTCACGCATCCCTAAGGGTTTTTCTTACAAACTCTTCCATTGCTGCAACTGTAAGTTCGATGATCAATGGTTTATCTACCTCAGTAGGCCCGGAGAGTGATCTTAGGAGGGGCTTGCTTTGCGGTCCCTTCTTCGATGCCTTCGCGTCTTGTCTAGTGAGTCGTGATGATGAGTCAGGTTGAAAAATTGATGATGAGTTGGGCTGCCCGGATCCGTGTTTTGTAGGAACGCCTTGACTCATTTTTTCATGATGTTTGATTGATTTCTTTTTATTACAAATGTTGAAAGAATAATGTAAAGAAAATAGGTTTTGTACTTACTTGGCCTCAGGTGTATCTAATGCTTTGAAAACTTGAAGTTTGAATAAGTCCTAGAATCTTCATCATTGGCCAAAATAGTAGTTTTTTTTTTTTTTTTAAATTTTATGAAATATCTTTATCAAATGAGTACGATAAATTCAAAGTTTGTAAAACCTTTGGTTGCGACGATCTTGGTATTTTTGCCAATCACAGAGGATAATAAACGTCAATTACTCTTTTGATTCCTTTAGAGTCATTCCCAGTGCCATGGTGTTGGAAGACTATTTTGGGTCTCGGGATTTTGGAAAGATTTTTGCCGTTCACAGTTTATACTCTTTTGCGGGCCAGGAGTTGTGTTTTTGTTTTTTTTTTTTTTTTTTTTTTTTTTTTTTTTTTTTTTTTTTTTAAACCTTTATTGCCCCTGATGCCAATTACGGTTTTCATCAGACCCGGTTTCCACATTTTTACGCATCGACGTCCTTTTTGGGATTTTCATCGTGCTGGTGGCTTTGATCTTGCCATAGTCTGATTCTTTTACTCATAGCGCCCTTTCAGGTTTTCACTATGCCCTTTCAGACCATGCTTGTATTTTTCTAGATTTTTCATTACAATTATGCTCGGAGTCTCTGTGTCTTTGTGGCTTCGTGACTTAAGTTGAGCTGCAAGATCGACGACTCTACTCTTGTAGGGGTACTCTTTTTTTTTCGAATATCCGATCTGGATTCCCCTCTCGAGTCTTCCAACGACTGACAAGACTTTGAGGTCCGGACCAAGTTGCAAGATCATTGGTGTTGCCACTGTCGTTATGTTGCCCTAGAACATTTCCTGATCAAAAAGGACTTTAAGTAGGACGAAACGTTGGCTTAGGCTTATAGTAGTGGAAGGTTACAAAAATGTTAAGGTCTGGATCTAAAGTGGAATAAACATGGGGTTCGTCTATTTTTGTTTCGGAAAAGTGATCTATGTCTCCTCCCAGCGTCTCTCGAACTTGTTTAGGCTGGAGATTTGGGTTGAGCCAAGATCAAGTGTTCGAGTTTTTGACTTTCTTGATTTTTTTTTTTTTTTTTTTGTATTTTTAGCCGTTCACAGTTTATCCTCATGCGGGCCAGGAGTACTTTTGATGCTTTTGATTTTTCTATTTCTTTCTGATCTTTTTTTTTTTTTTTTTGTAGTTGTTGACTTACCCCAGTCTTAGGTTAAGAAATGAACGTGATGGCTCAAAAGGGTTGACTAGGGTGTGATGGTTTGTTTGGGATAACAAAAATGGCCTTTCGTCATCTCAGGGTCAGGTCTTAGGCGTAATATTTCTTAACAGTGTCAGCATTGATCGGTTGCGGGAAGACTTGTCCGTCCATTTCTGTGAGAATCAGAGCTCCTCCCGTCATTACCTTCTGTACGATGAATGGTCCCTCATAGTTTGGTCTGAACTTTCCTCTGGCGTCTTCTTGAATTGGTAGAATCTTCTTTAAGACCAGGTCTCCTGGCAAGAACTCCCTAGGCTTAACTTTCTTGTTATAGGCACGAGCTATTCGTCGTTGATAGATCTGTCCATGACAAATGGCTGCAAGGCGTTTTTCTTCAATCAGATTCAGCTGATCGAACCGAGCTTGAATCCATTCAGTCTCATCTAGCTCTGCTTCTTTTAAGATTCGGAGGGAGGGAATCTCAACCTCTACGGGTAAGACTGCTTCCATTCCGTAAACCAATGAATACGGAGTTGCCCCAGTCGAAGTTCTGAACGAAGTACGGTAGGCGTGTAGTGCAAAGGGCAACATGTCGTGCCAATCTTTGTATGTAACTGCCATCTCTCGATTATTTTCTTGATGTTCTTGTTGGCTGCTTCGACTGTCCATTCATCTTAGGTCTGTAGGGTACAGAGTTGTGATGAGTGATCTGGAAGTCTTCGCACATTTTGATCATATCTTTGTTCTTGAAGTTCTTAGCATTATCAGTTACCAATCCGCTTGGAAGTCCATACCGACAAATGATGTTGTTCTTGACAAACTTCATGACGTTGCTCTTGGTAACATTGGCGTATGAGGCAGCTTCTACCCATTTTGTGAAGTAATCGATAGCAACAAGGATGAAACGATGCCCATTTGCAGCTTTTGGCGAGATCTGCCCAATGACGTCCATGCCCCAGAGTGAGAAGGGCCAAGGAGTAGTCATATTATGTAGTTCTGAAGGTGGGGCATTGATCTTGTTGGCATATATTTGGCATAGATGGCATTTGCGGACATGCTGATAGCAGTCACTTTCCATTGTCGACCAATAATATCCCATCCTCATGATCTTCTTAGCAAGCATATGACCATTCATGTGAGGTCCGCAGACTCCTCCATGTACAGTCTCAATTAGTCGTTTCGCTTCTGTTTCTGCCACACATCTAAGTAAGATCTCATGGTGCGACTTCTTGTACAATACCGTTGCTCAAGAAAAATTGTCCTGCTAGCCTCTGAATGGTCCTTCTATCATTTGGCGTTGCGTCTGAGGGAAGTGTTCGATCTTCAAGATATGCCTTGATGTCAGAATACCATGGCTTTTCTTCAGATTCTTCTACTTCGACGGGTAAGCAATAGGCTGGCTCATCTTGAATTCCAATCTCAATAGGGTCGATGACATGTTCAGGGATTGTAAAATGTCTTTGACAGTAGTGATGGAAATCTTTGATTCTTTTCTACTTTTACAAGAAAAAAACATTCATGGTATCATTTGATTCAGAGAATCGAGAATACAACTGTAGACACCCAATTTGCACGAACGCTTTAGGAAAATCTAAATTTTCTCGAATTGATTCCAACTAAGAACTCAAGCCTTTCAACGGGCTCGCATTGCCGCTTGGCATCATCTTCATGCATACATGCATCATGTCATGCCCAACCTTATCTCAAATTTCTTACCTACTCTCATGAACTAACCCGCTCCATCGCCCATTCACCGGTCCATCACCCATACCATAACCAAGGTCCATTTCCTAATCCAACCTAAGCCCAAGACAGTCTACCTTCTAACCCAAATTCAAGTCCTTTCCTTTAGCTCACTCTTAAAGTCCAAATCCATAGCCCAAGTCCATCACCTAAGCCCAATACCAAGTCCATTATCTCACACCCCCTCAAAAGGTGACACATGTTGATCTCTTATAAACCCTCAATACCCAATGCTTAATCTAATTGAAGAGTCAACTCCCCTTTGTGAAAGTCCAAGAATACCCTTCCAAAAAAGGGTAGTTAAACCAAAAAGGTTATTTGGTCTTTGGTAATAATCCATAAAGTTGAGAGAACTTCCAATCATACACTCAAAAGGTGGAAATCTTCAAGTACATACATGGAGCTCTCCTATTAATCCATTTCAAAAATATATACTTCCACCCTTACTTTATGAGTTATTTAAAAATGAACCAAGGTCAACTTTTCACCTACCATTTCACCTTTACACATGTCACTCCCCTACTCACCCTCCCAAAAGTAATTTTGTTATCCCATTGGTCCATTTTAAAAATATACTTTCACCCTTTCTTTATGAGTTATTTACAAATGAACCAAGGTCTACTTTTCACCTACCACTCCACCTTTACACATGTCACTCTCCTATTCACCCTCTCAAAAGTAATTTTGTTCTCTCACCACTATTTATTAAAAAATCAAAAATCAAATAATATTTTTTAAGTTTCTTCACAAATGTCATCTTTACCCTCACACAAATGAAAAATTCAAAAAGAAATAACTTAAACCTCATGTCCATTCTCTTTATTTTTAGGGTTGGACCACTTTATCTCCAAAAGTTATCTAAAAACTCTATAAATACCCTCCTTTCTATGAACAATTTATGCTCTCAAGCTTCCATCTTTCAACCTAAAACTCTACCAAAATCTATACTCATTCTCTCATATTCTAATTTCAACTCACTTAACTCTCATCCAACTCACTCAATTCTCAAGGTTCAAGTTCATCAAGGGATAATGTGGGGTTTAAGATGTAATATATCTATTTTAAGCTTGTATTCTCTTCTTCTAACCCTCTTTTTTTTTGTTTGGAAATCTCTAAGATGTAATGCACACCCTCTTCCATCCCCAGTAGATTAAACTAAGGTTCGATTGAATGGATGGCGGTTGAAGCCTTTTTCACCCCAATCTCATGCATCATATTGTACACAATGCATATACTCACATATGTATGGCAATGATGAAGAAATGTGTCACCCTCTTGATAGGGTGAAACACTAAGTTTCTAGCCATGCATATATGCATCAAGGTTGTAGCTTCAAAGGAACTTCATCATGGAGTCTCTCTAATAGGTTAAAACTAACATTCATATCCTTAAAAATAATGTGGCTACATAGGTTATCCTTTTCCATAGGTCATCCTTCTCCATAGGATGTCCATAAGTTCTCATTAAAATCAAAATCTTTCTCTAAAGGGATATTTTCAGTCAATGCACACACCACCATAGCATGCATCTTCATGCATTTTCTAACTATGTTCTTAAATTTTTTTTAAAAATGATCAAACTAGTAATCACCTTTGGTGGAGAGGATGGGGTGCCTAACACCTTCCCCATCCTTTAACCGGACCTCATTACCTAGATCTTAGGTAGACCCTGCCCTTTCTAACACATGAAAGTCACTACAATGCCCAAAAAAATGATTTTCAAAAATCAATTCGGGTGCCCATTCACACCCATTTCCAAAAAAGAATGGTGGCGACTCCAAACAATGTAGCATTGAGGTTCATGGTGAACATTTTATGTCTACAACTTGACGACTCCCTGGGGACACTAATGGGTTTAAATCGATTTTACTTGACCATTTTCTTTTCTTTAAAAAATATCAAACTTTCTTTTTTGTTTTTATTTTTGTTTCTAACATGTTTGTTTATTGATTGACTCCATTATCTTTATTATTTTCCTTTCTTTGTGGCAGTGCATGTAATATTTATTTATTTACTTGTTTTGATTCTAGGTTGTAAGGGTTGATATACACTTGTAAATGCACTTGTACACATTCGTTTCATAGCTCATTGTACTAACCACCTTCTCCTATTTTAAAATCTAACCCCGGATGCTAGTACTCTCAAGCCGCCTAGATTGTTCATTTGGGGAGGCGGGGAAGAGAGCATCTACCTCAATCACCAACCTAAGAAGTGCACATTTCAATATGCATGGAGGTTTGAAGATTGAGTAACCTCAAACCACCTATTGCCGCATGCATCAAAATACGATTAGAGGCATAGGACACAAATGTCAAGATGTATCAACCCTTTGGTATCTTGTAATTTTCTTTCTTTTAGTTCTTGAAGGCAAAGTTGTAATGTCCAAAGAGACAAAGTTGTATAGATTTTAGGCTTATTTTTTGTTTCATTTGTTTCTTTACATGTCCCCCTAGGTAAAGGGGAAAATCTATATATATTTTTTTATGCTTTACATCATTAAAAAAAAATTAACCCAAGCCAAAAAATAGAGGTTATGTGCCTCAAAACCCAAAAAGAAAAAAATTCGGTGAAAATTAAGGTTCTGGTTCATTTTTAAAAAGCGGACCTGTACAAAAGCACTTCGGTTCGTTCATTAAAAACGGACCCTAAAAAAAAATTGGGTCATTTTGTCTCTTACATCAGTCTGACAACTTTTTTCTTGAACTTTATTTTTCTTTTGAGTTTTAAAGCTTAAAAATGATTAAATGAACCATTTTTATTGTTAAACTTAGGGCTGATCCTTCGTCACTTTGTGTTTGATCTAAACGGAGTTCATTTACATTCTACCTGTCAAAATTGATCCCAACCCAATATGGCACATTATCAACCTTGCCATCATCCATCATTGATGATCAACTTAAATCGGGTCCACGACCCATATCCGTTTCAAGATCCACTTCAACTGGGTCTATGACCCGTATCCACTTCCAAATGGGTCTACGACCCAATCTACACCAAAATGGATCCATGACCCATATCCATTTCAAATTGGTCTATGACCCATAGTCGCTTCAAGATCCACTTCAACTAGGTCCATGACCTATATCCACTTCCAATTAGGTTCATGACCCATATCCATTTCGAGTCCGGTTCACAACTCGTACTCAACCAAAATCAGATCTATCCTTCAATCCCAACTATGTTCATGATCTATGTGTGAACCGTCAAGATCAATAATTGGTCGATTAATTCAAATAAATCGAATCATTTTCCAATAAATTAAAAAAAAAATTTAAGCACCAATTGCAATTCTTAATCAAAATCAGTGCCTAAGAATGATCTTGCCCTGTGGATACGAGGAGAATAGATTACGTCTATTCAAGGAAACGATGTGATTTAAGAGTGTCCTTGCTAAGGTATCGTGCGCCACCTCTTCCTTAAGGATCTGATTGGCCGATCTTGATTTCAGAGAATTGAATGGGGGGCTAACAAAATGTTGTTTTGCTGACTCAATCCATTCGTAGTAATCTACCTTTATAAAATATTTTTTCGGCTTCGTGCCGACAAACCTCCAGCTCCGTGCTGACAAACCCTCAGCTCCGTGATGACAAACCTTCGACTCCATATAGACAAACTTCTGGCTCCGTGTCAACAAACCTATAGCTCCGTGCTAACAAACCTCCGGTTCCGTGCCAACAAACCTACAGCTCCGTGCTAACAAACCTCTGGCTCCGTGCCAATAAACCTCCAGCTTTGTGTTGACAAACCTCCGGCTCTATGCCAATAAACCTTTAGCTTTGTGTTGACAAACCTCCAACTCCGTGCCAATAAGCCTTCAGTTGCGTGCTAACTAACCTCTAACTCTGTGCTGACAAACCTTCGATTCCGTGCCAACAAACCTACAGCTCCGTGCTGATAAACCTCCAGCTATGTGCTAACAAACCTCCAGGTCCATGCTGATAAACCTCTAGTTCCATGCTGACAAACCTCTAGCTCCATGTTGACAAACCTTCTGCTCCGTGCCGATGAACCTCCAGCTCCTTATTGACAAACCTCTAGCTTCACGTCGATAAACCTCCAGCTCTATGCTGACAACTCTCAGCTCCATGCTGATCAATATTTGGTTTCATGCCAACGAACCCCAGCTCCATGCTGACAAAAAATCCAACCCCAACAAAATTCAGGGCTTTCTTAATGCAACTTTACCAATTAATCCAATCTGACTTAATAAATCATCATACATCTTCATTATGTAAATGATATATTAACGCTTAACCTCTTGTCCACAGGTGGCCAAACGACCCAAGAAAAAATATTTGTCGCCCGATAATCCTCCATATTTTCTACGCTCGCAACCAATCATGAGCACTTCAGAACAACCTCAACAGACAGTGACAGAAGTAGTAACGGATCTCACTTCAAAGCTTGATTTGGTAGTGAATGCACTAGAAAAACATGATAAGATTCTAGATCTGTTGATGACCAATCCAAGTACCATCCAGGCTGTCCAACATCAAGCTTCTGGCTCAAATTAGGCTATGCTAGAGCAATCGCAACAACAACCTCCGCAAGCACAGAATACCTTACCACCCACCGCTCCTGCCAACCAAGGACCCCCAATTCACATTCACTACAATCCACCACGACATGTGGTCGTTCAAGAGGAAGAATGTGAATTCAGGGCGACTGAGGTAAGGAGTACCGCAGAGGAGAAACTTGCAAGCAAACTCGAGGCTGTCGAAGAAGATATTAGAAGAATGAAAGGCAAAGACTTCACAAATAGAATGAGATTTAGAGATCTATGCTTATACCCTACCGCATCATTGCCGCTAAAGTTCAAGTGTCCCTACTTCGAGAAGTACAATGGCATTGGGTGCCCTCTTTCCCACTTAAAGCTTTATTGCGGATCTATGTGCCAGTTTGGTGATGATGACAGGTTGTTGGTTCAGCTCTTCCAAAGGAGTCTAATAAGGAGGACCTTTTCATGGTTTTCTCAATTGGATCACTCTCGAATTAAGAGCTGGCAGGATCTGGCTAAGATTTTCTCAGAAAAATACAAGTTCAACACAGATATGGGGTTAGATTGGAATGACATGGCAAAAATGACACGGATGCCGAAGGAAAGTGTGAAAGAATATGCACAGAAGTGGCGGGAATCGGTCTCTAAAGTAAAACCACACATGACTAAACAAAAGATAAATACTATATTCATCTCTACTCTGGACCACTCATTTTATACTCATCTAGTGGGCCATACGACTGCCAGCTTCTCGTCATTGATCCAAGTAACAGATCGGGTGGAGGATGATATCCAGTTAGGTTTGATTTATGACTTGTCTAGTCTAGGGGCACCAACAGGGGGGTCCACTCAATGGAAACTAGTGGTTTTGAACAAGAAAAATGATGAAGCCCAAGTGAATAATTTACAACCCATTCGTCCTTTCTTCATCTTAACAGCAAACCAGAGGCCACAGACTACCCAGGTTAACCCGTCTCAAGCAGCACCTATTTTGCAAACCTTTCAATTTGGTCAGAACCTAGTGGTCGGTCAGAACCCACAACTTGCCCAGAATCATCAAACCAAGCAGCGCGACCCAACATGATCCCTCAAGTCTTCACTCGTCTGCTTATGACTTTATCAGAACTACCCTCGATACTACTTAAGGAGAATATCTCACTGAGAGACAGCTAAACTTAGAAGCGGTAAAGGGACCAGGGTACAATCCCAATCAATTCTACAAATTTCATATGGGTGCACCGGGACATGCCACCGACCAATGTTGGCCACTTAAGCATCAAGTTCAAAACCTGATAGATAGGAAAATAATTATCTTGGACGGTCCAACAGCCAAGCACCTCAGCAAAATATTAATTAGAATCCATTACCGAAACACAATGGGGTAATCAATAGGCCGACAGTCAATGCAACAGAAAGAGATGAACCAGGCTTTGACCCTTCAGCGTTGATAGCACCTATTGGCGTTAAAATCAGGGTCAACTTGAGAAAGGAGTCAGCATCCTCAAACATCAATGTTTTACCGTAAGATACAACCAAGCAATCACCATCCCAACTTCTAGTTAAACTGGCCAATCTAACCATTCACTCCAACTCCAAACTTCAAATCCTTCTACTACTTATATCATACCTTACACATTATCGACTTCAAGCTCCTCCTCTCGACCACCTCTTATCGTACCCTGTACTATACCGACATCTCAAACTTCAACCTTTTCCTCCCAACCACCTATAATCATATCTTACGGTAATCCACAAATCCTTAACATCACTACTTCAACCATCAAGCCTAATCCACTACCTCTTATCCTCCATATAAAACCAGATCCTTAACCCATGACCATCATATCTCCTAAATCTTTCCATATCATTCAAATCAAACTGTCCCGTGGAGTTACGAAACAATGATTGTGACATCAACAGGGGTTGAGAAGTCGAAAGAGGCTATGGTCACAGACATTGGTCATATGACCAGATTAAGAAGGTGTTACAAAGTGCTAAAAAGGGAGATAAGGAAGCAAACAAAGGATGAGAAAAAAAAAAGAGAAGGGAAAAGAAAAATTGGTGAAGGAAAAACGTACACTGCAAAAAGCGCTAAAAAAGAAGAAGAGTCAAATGATCGACAAAGAAGTAGTCGATCTCCTCAAACTCATTCGGAAGAGTAAGTACAACATAGTGGAGCAATTAAATAAAATGCTAGCTTAGATCAATATATTGGACCTACTATTAAATTCAGAATACCATCGGGATGCATTACTCAAAGTCCTTAGTAGTGCACATGTACCTGAGACCACCTCACCAGAGGAGTTGAAAAAGACAGTGGGGCAGATCATGAACCCCAATCCGATCACCTTCACAGAGTATGAATTCATCATCGGGGAATGTGGACACATTGAGCCCTTGCACATTATGGTAATGTGCAAAGGTATGATGGTAGCAAGGGTATTGATCGACAACGGTTCGGCTCTTAATGTCTGTCCACTACAAACAATGCACAAGCTAAATTCAAACTTGTCTCGCCTCATGCTAACTAGAAGAATCGTCAGAGCTTTTGATAGTAGAAAAACTAAGTCGTTAGGAGAACTGGACTTCCTTGTCACCATTGGGTCGTGCACATTCGAAGTGACATTCGAGATCTTGGACATACCCTCGGCATTCAATCTCTTCTTAGGAAGATCCTGGATTCATATCGCGGGAGCAGTTCCTTCTTCCTTACATCAATGGGTCAAATTCATTATGGCACAGAGGGTGATCTACATGCTCGTAGAAAATCTCATACCCATCGATCGATTGCCAGATGTACCTTATATCGATGTGGAAATAACTGGGGACAAGGAAGAATATCACTCCTTCCAATTCACATCTGTCAACCATATTCTTAAGGAAAATGAGAAGATAAAGGTAGAATTATTGAAAACAAATTTAATAATTGGCCGAATAATGAAGAAGACGGGGTACCATCCAAAACAAGGGCTAGGGCCTAGGGGAAGAGGTAGGGCCACTTTGATCAACACGCAAAAACACACTCCCTATTTTGGTCTTGAATTCAAGCCTACGATGAAGGACATTCTGATATAAATGATAAGAAGAGGGAGTTTCGACTCGCATGAAAACAAAATTAAGAGCTTAATGTATGAAACTTGGGTAAAGTACCACACATCAATGTCAGCTTCCCACGATCCTCGAGGAGGCCAGATGACTTGTCAGAACTATCACTAATAAATCACATAGGAGAACCAAGTGTTGTAAGCATTGAGCCTATTCAAGTACAAGAAGACTCATTTGTTGAGTCCCCGCACTCCTTTTCGGAGGGCATAGACATCTTGTTCGGAGGAGATTCCGAAGGAAGTCAAAAAGAAGAAGGAGAGCCTGCTAAGGCAGAAGTCGCAATATGTGAAGCAGAAGAATTATTATTCCCCTTTTAGCTTGATTGGGGATCTATCGTAATTACACCCACCCTACAAATGATTGTACCCGGACTTGACGACAGTCATGCGGAAGTAATGGTCATATCTAAACCATCAAGGGAGCCACTCTTCCGACTTATCTACCCTATTGAAGAGGGGAAAGTTCTAAAAAAATTGGGAGGAATACCCAATCACTTATGAGGCCGCAATGGGATCTAGAATCCCTATGGCCTCAAAAAAAAATGCCATTAATAGAATCTCATTTGCCCGAGGACCATAATGAGCCCTCGTCCTCGGAGCAAGACTATTTTGGGGGCTCACCTTCATTGGTAATAAATTTGCATGATTTTTCTTTTATCTTATTTTAAGGATATAAGTAGTCCACAAAATCTAAAACAATCAAAAATCTTTCAAAAGTCAAAAAAATCAAAAGGCTTTCAAAATCCAATAAAACCAAAAACTCTACAAAATTCAAAAAAATCAAATATTCTCAAAAATTCAAAAAAATAAAAAATCTTCAAAATTCCAAAGGTTTTCAAAGAATTGTCTCAGTTGAATGAGCCTTGTGACAGAACAGAGTATGAAAGAGATGAATATGACTTTGACCTCGAGTTCGACTTTGATCTTATAGGAATTGAAGAAGAATCAGAAGAAAAGGTTGACTGTCATCCAAAAGAAATTAAAGAACTTATGGAATGTCACGAGAAAGGTATTCAACCAAATATAGAGGAAACAAACTCAGTGAACCTAGGCACTGAAGATGACCCACGGATTGTCAAGATTGGAATCCTATTTACGATTGAACAGAAAGATGAGATGACAAATTTCTTACAACAGTACCAAGATGTCTTCGCATGGTCCTATCAAGGCATGCTTGGTTCAGACACAGATCTAGTCGTCCACAAGTTACCTATCAAATTGGAAAGTAAGTCAGTCAAGCAGAAATTACGAAGATTAAAATCAGAATGGACACTTAAGGTTAAGGATGAAGTAATGAAGCAATTCCAAGTAGGATTTCTCGTAGTATCCACCTATTCTGAGTGGCTCACTAATGTCGTTCATGTACCAAAGAAAGATGGAAAGTTACGCATGTGTGTAGACTATCGAGATCTGAATAGAGCTAGTTCCAAAGATGACTTTCCATGGATGGCTTCTCGGGTTACAATCAAATAAAAATGGCTGAGGAAGACCAAGAGAAGACTGCGTTCATTACACCTTGGCGTACTTTTCACTATAAGGTCATGCCATTCGATCTCAAGAATGCTAGGACAACTTATCAACGAGCCATGACGGCTTTATTCCATGACATGATTCACAAAGAGATAGAGGTTTACGTTGACGACATGATAGCTAAATCAAATCTCGACGAGGATCATCTGGTGAATCTAAAGAAGTTATTCGATCTGTTAAGAAGGTATAGCCTAAGATTTAATCCGATAAAGTCTGTATTTGGGGCCACATCAGGAAAGTTATTGGGTTTTATTGTCAGTAGAAGAGGCATCGAAATTGATCCAGCTAAAACGAAATACATCATAAATATAGAGTCATCCAAATCAGAGAAAGAGATCAGGAGATTCCTAGGAAGAATTCAGTATATTAGTCGATTCATCGCATAACTCACACCAATTTGTGAGCCCGTATTCAAACTATTAAGGAAAAATGACTCGAAAGAATGGAATGAAGACTGTCAAGAAATATCTACTTAACCCCCCAGTTCTAGTTCCCCCTACATTGGGTCGACCTCTGTTGATGTACCTCTTCGTGCAAGAAAACTCCATGGGCTGTGTATTGGGGCAAGATAATGAAATTGGTTGAAAAGAGCGAGCTCTCTACTACCTTAGCAAGAAGTTCACAAGTTATGAAGTGAACTATTCAACTCTTTAGAAGACATGTTGTGCCCTTGTTTAGGTATCACAACGGCTACGCCATTACTTGCTTAGTTACTCGACCATGCTCATTGCTAGGATGGATCCTTTGAAGTATCTCTTTGAGAAACTGATACTAACAGGACGCACTGTGAAATTGCAACTACTATTATCGAAGTTTGACATCACTTATGTCACTCAAAAAGCCATTAAAGGACAAGTCATTGCTGATCACTTAGCGGAACACCCTTTACCCGACTATGAGTCAATAAAGATAAATTTCCTAATGAAGCCATTTTGTTTGCCGAAGCTGAAGACGATGATGAAGATAAAAGCTGGAAGATATATTTTGATAGAGCAGTAAATCAAAAGGGAAACGGAATTGGTCAATTCTGGTTAAGCCAGACGGAACTCATATTCCCATTGCAATCAGACTAAGATTCTAATGTTCAAACAACGAAGCCAAGTATGAAGCATGCATTGTGGGGTTGAAAGCAGCAATTGACCTTGAAGTGGATGAAATAAATGTATTTGGAGATTCAAGTCTGATAGTCTACCAGACAACGGGATAATGGAAAACCCGCAAACAAAGACTAGTTCCTTATCATGAGTATCTTAAGGATCTAAGTTCAAACTTTACTCGAATCTCATTCACTTATATGCTGAGAGCTAAGAGCCAATTTATAGACGTATTGGCTATTCTAACCTCAATGATCAGCATCTTTGAAGATACCATAGTCGACCCTCTTGAGATTGGTATTCAAGACGAGCCAGCATATTACTTGCTTGTGGAGATCGAAGAACTTGAAGAAAAATCATGATATGCCAACATCAAGGCATTCTTAGATGACCGAACTTTTCCACCCGGTACCACAACAACTGACCGAAAAACTATTCAGAGATTGGCAGGACAGTTCTTCTTAAGTAGTGGAGTCTTATACAAAACGTCGCATCACGAGGTCCTCTTCAGGTGTGTAACAGAAACAGAAGCTCAACGTTTAATCAAAATCGTGCACGGTGAGTTTGTGGACCTCACATGAATGGACATATGCTCACAAAGAACATTATGAGAATGGATTATTACTGGATGACTATGGAGAACAATGGGTGTAGACACCCCAATTTGAACGGGCCCCTACTTGAAAGGGCCCAAAAATACACATTTTTCAATAAAAATTACCAACGGGCCTCAAAAATCTAAATCAATCGAAATATGACATTTTGATTGAATCAAGGCCCTTAAGACCCCTAAGGGTCTAGGGGGCCCACCAAAAGGACTCGGCCTACCTTACGCTTTCCCAATAGTCGTCGTGCCATTCCCAAAATCGAAAATAATGAATTCTCAATGAAATTATCCGATGGGCCTAAAATGCCCGATTTGCCAACACGTAACATTTCGATCAATCCAATAATTCCAATAATTCCTAAAAAGATAAAAAATGTAAAATGAGACTTAGGACCATCTCCACTTTCCTTACCCCTCACCACTCTGCTCTTAATTCGAAGAAATTCTAAGCCCGCCTAAGGCCCATAAACCCTCAACACTCACAGATTACATTTCTCACCTTATCCCCTAACCTAAATCCAATCCCACACCACCTAAAACTTAAAACATACCCACCCTCAAAAATCCAATCCAAAACAAACACTACCCAATCCAATAACCTAAAACCATTCCATAACCCAAGCCCAATACACTAAAAACCCCACAAACCTTTATCCATATCCAATTCACATCCATAATCCTAACCCACAAATCATTACCACATCAACCAATCACTATCTTGATAATCAAGGTGAGACACATGTCACCACCCCAACTCACCTCCTTCATCCCCAACCTATCCCTTCACCTTTTCTCTAAACATCATCTACCCACACCCCTAACCTATACCTCCCTTAATCTATCCACATCAACCCATCACCTTTTCTCTAAAAAAAATCTAATCTACCCACACCCCTAACCTATACCTCCCCCTAATCTATCCTCATCATTCCCTACAAAACCCACACTACAATATAAACATACACCCATCCTCTCAAATCAAATACTTATCCTCTCCCATCAACCCATCTCAACCCTTCATCTCCATCCATTTTGACACATGGCATCATCTTCCACACCCTCCCAAAATATCATCAACCACCTTCTTACACAATCCTTCTTTTAATTAAAATCCCATCCCCTCAACTCACTTCACCAATTAATTACTCTCTTACACAATCCCATCCTCTCAACTATTCTCATTTATTTTATTTCATCTAATACTCAATCCAAATGAGTTGAAAGATCCAAGTCATTTGGGTTGTAAACAACCCATTTACCCTTCTTACATAAATGCCCTTCAATTATCTCTAATTTACCCCCACCTTTCTATTAAACCCCACACCATTCTACCATTTCTCTTTATTTCACCCCATTATATCCCTAAAATAACCCCTCAACATCTATAAATACCCTCCTCCTTTTCCCAAAACAAGATCCCCAACTCTCACAAAAAAATCTCTTACCAAGTCTCACATAAAAAAAAGAACACAAATCCCTACTCACCTCTGCTCTACTATTCTACTTTCACAATAATCTTCTAAAAAATATATATACACATTCTCTCATAGTCTACTAAGGACTCAAGAAGATATAGAAGAAGGAAGAAAGAAGAGAAGAGAAGCTTCAAGGTGGGTTCAAGACTCCATACCCCCCTCTTCTGTCTACCCTCTCCTCCTCCCTCTTCTATATCCCCTCTTATCTTCATTTTATTTTAGATGACTTAGGATGAATGGACCTTAAGGCTAAGGATCTATAAGGATCATCTCTATCAATGGGATGATCCTATGATCGAGTCGAAAGTAAACCCCTATTTAGGGTACAAATACACAACACGTGGCACTTCACTTTTGTCTTATATTTTCGATTAAAATGACCGAATTGAGTTGAGATTACCACTATTTACTAGGGAGAAAAGGGTGCCTAACACCTTCCATTTTCTCCAACTGAGCCGCTTATCCCGAATCTCAAGGTTCGATTAGTTCCTATCCATCGTGAGTCACTAAATGCTAAAATGTCATTTTTTCGAAAAATATACATCGGGTGACCATTCACACCACTTACAATATGAATGGTGGTGATTCCTAACCTTAGTAGATGTGGTCATCGTAATTAAAAATCACGTATCTAAAACTTGACGACTCCACTGGGGAGTAAAGGCTCTACCCTCGTGTCAACTCGGTCATTTTGAAAAAAAAACAAATTTCAAAATAGTCTTATTTGCAAACTAACATTATTTGTTGTATTTATTTTTTAGGTGGGTGTCTTTTTCTTTATTTACTCCCTTGGGTTAAAACAAAAAAACAAAAAAAAGGGAGGAAAAAATTAGTTTTTCCTTTATTTCTCTGATTATGTCTCTTTTAAGCATGCATATCATAAAAAAAATGAAGAAAAAAATTTCTTTGGCCCAAGCCAAAAATCAGAGGCAATGTGCCTCAAAATAAGTGAAAAAAATAATAATAAAAAAAAAACAAAAAAAGGGAAAAAAATTGATTTCTCATTTATTTCTCTGATTATGTCTCTTTTAAGCATGCAAATCATAAAAAAATGAAAAAAAAATTTCTTTGGCCCAAGCCAAAAACCAGAGGCAATGTGCCTCAAAATGAGTTTTAAAAAAAAATCATTTTTTTTGCCGAATGGACAGTCGAACTTAAACTGATTGTAACTTTCTCGTCTGATTTCCGATTAACTATTAGTGCATATCGATTTGGGGCAGAACAAATTTTCTTTCAAATGTGACTAAGTCAGTAAGATTTTGCCAAGTCAGAATCAGTTTTTGAGCTCGTTTACTATCGTTTACGCTAGCATTTCTGTTTGACGTCTTGTCGGGATACAAAATGAGTAAAAAAAAAAGGCATAAAAAAATTGGCCTAAACCAAAAACTAGAGGCAATGTGCTTCAAAATGAGCACAAAAAATTTTTTTACTCAGTTTGTTCCTTACGTCAGTCTTGGCAACTTTCCTCTTAGACTTCATTTTTTTTTAGTTTTAAAACTTCAAAAGATCAAACAGATTACTTTTTGTTAAACTTAGGGCGTACTGCTCGCCATTTTTTTTTTAATTGATCAAAATAAAAATTCAAAGAGATCATCGGTTGGACCATAAAAAAATAAAAATAAAAATAGAAGTCCTTTCATGATTAGTTTATTCATATAAAAAAATGAAAAAAATAATATGGATTGATCGATGCCTAACTATGAATGTGTTATCCTTGTAGACTAATTATCTAAAAAGTCATGGTCTCTATAGGTATATTTTAATGTGCCTACATGATTTTAATGTGGATGTGATGGATTTGGTAGTTTTCGATCTATGTGACATCTATGTATGAATGGTTTGATTTGGCCCATGGGCCCACTCATCTGGAAAATACCCCGGGCACACCCTATTTGCACACACCACTTGCACTTTTACTTTACTGCATTGCACACTTGCATGTCCCTAATAGCCAATGTTGCACTAGAGCGTGGCCCGGTCTCCTCGGAGATGCGACGTCATTCATGAAAACCACAACTCCAATCACGTACCGTAAGGTATATAAAACGGGGGCATCAGTACTGTTTGATCGGGTGATTCTAAAAGGTATATCGATGCACTCATGTTGGAGTGACCTGAGCCTTTATCCTATTGTAAGTCGCACGGTCACATGTCCCGATTACCAGCGTAGTACTGGTACGTGGTCGGTCCCCTCGCGAGATGCAAAAACCATTTATGAAAGCTACAACCCTAGACTCGTACCTATACGGTATATCAAAGTAATCTAATTGCACTTCTCGATCAAAATCAGTGCCTAAGCGAGATCCTGCCCCGCTGTATTATGGTACTAAGGGGATAAACGACGTCTATTCTAGACGAGAGCTGACTTAAGAGTGCCCTTGCTTAGCATCGTGCACCACCTCTCAACTGGGGATTAAACTGGCTGTTTTGACTTCAGAGATTGTGAGTTGGAGTCTTGGATTATCACCTATACGATATATCAAACCAAGTCACCACGTACCGTCTGATTAAGTACGCTCGAGAGGTATATAGGTGCACTTGGGCAAGGGTGGCTAGATAAATTGCATTGCACATAGTAAACCTAGAGTCTAAAGAACCTTCTTATAGGTTACAAGTCGAACTTATCGTGGGTGTTCCCGGGTTACTTTTTCGAAAATGGACATTACAAATTGTTGAGATTAGGAAGTTACAATGTTGTCCTCAAGATAATCAAACTATTTGTTTAATAGGTGCACCAACCCAATAAAGAATCCATTTTAAATATGGTAGTGATGCACAATGACCTAGTTCATCTCGATTTAACGATCACAATGGGTCGAACCATTTAAGTCGAAATGGCGTTCAAGTTCTTTTTTTTTCTCTAATTCGGGTCCCAACCCATTTCAAGAGAAGAAAAATATTTTTCAAAAGAAAAGAAAAGGAAAAATGTTTTACAAAAGATTTATTATTTTGTTAAAAAAAATAATAACTTACAAAGATATGTTTTGCATAGACCTTGAAAATGTACTGAACTATTCTTTTGTATCAACTTAGGATGCTGGTTGCAGGTAAAAACCCAATCGACCAGTTGGTCAAAACAACCATCACGGGGATGCACACCGTAGAGAAATTCAACTTTGGAAAATTCATGTTGAAATGCGTCATGTACTTCCAAGAGTTTGAGACAGATTGGAACCTTTTGCGCACTATGGCTAAGCGTTGGAACCCTTATCTTCACATCTTCCACATTGGGCATATGCACTTGTGTCCTACTCATGAAGATTATTGTGGCATCATGAGGATATCTACTTCAAGTCCTCTAGTCAGGCCTTCATTGAAGACGGGATATTCTGGTGACCTCGCCACAGGCCTAAACATTTCAAAAGAAGAAGCCAAGGCCTTAGTCTGTAACGGGAGATTGGATTTAGTACCCTTATTGAGTCCATACCACTCCCACAGTCATCCCATCAATGTAAAACCAGAATCTTGGAGAGCCACTAGAGACTATCGATTATGTTTAGGGGTCTTAGCCCAATACATACTGACCTCCAAAAGTGAGGGTCAAACTGTTCTTGAATCTTTCATAGACATAGCTTCCCAACTCTCCAGGAAAACTAACCCTGTACCTTTCATTCTAGTTGAAACTTTCTTAAGTTTGGATGCCATAAAAAATGGTGAGGGAAGCGATTTCAAAGGAAACCTTTATCTACTTTATATGTGACTCTGCGACCGTCTTAAAATTGTGGACATTCCTTCAACCCTCGAGTATAGGCCAAAGCACTTTTCCAAAAGAAACATGTTAGTGCGTTACAACTCAATCAAGGCTTGGAGTAAATGGTTGGATTCTCGCCTTGCCCATCATATTGGTTTGAGATGCCCTTGGTGGATGACGGACTACCTGGTTTTAGGTACCAAAGGATCTTATTATGTCCGTTTGATTGGACTAGAGGAGACATCTTTTTACAAACCTGCCTTGATCCCAGAACAGTACGGAGTACTTATAGAGTTTTCGCTACCTCAACACAAAGAATTCTTTCCTCCCGAACCATTGGCTGAAAAGTTAGTGCATCTCATTGAGAAGGCTTGGAACAAGTGCACCTTAGGATATCCAGATGGACCAGCAGAATTCAAAGAGTTAGTCGTTAGAACCAAGAGAAGCAAGCATAATTGTCCTAGCAATCTTGATGACGATCAAAACAAATCTAAACGTCCATGTAAAAACAATCTAAGTTAGAGTTATTGAAAATTATTATTCAAGGAAAATCTTATCTGTCAAATAATTTTCAATAGTTCAATAAAATTTCCTTTAGTTTCTTTCTGAAAAATCATTGCATAAATGAATTATTTAATGGGTTGGTATACGAAATTCAATCTCAGGATTCACCAAGATGTTATCAAAGGGGGTAACACCACAATTAATAATCCACCTCAAATGGGTCCACTACCCATATCCATCTCAGATTGGGTCCACGACTCATATCCGATTTCGAATCAAGCCCATGACCCATCAGTTAATTTACTTTTACAAAATGTCATACCGACTCTGTGTCGATGCCAGCTCCGTGTTGATGAAATCATTTTTTAATTTTATCGACTCCGTGTCGATGCCAGCTCCATGCTGATGAAATCATTTTTAAAATTTTACCGACTCCGTGTCGATGCCAGCTTCGTGCTAATGAAATCGTCTTTAAATTTTACCGACTCCGTGTCGATGCCAGCTCCGTGCTGGTGGAATTCATCTTTCAAAAGTTTTGCCGACTCCATGTCGATGCCAACTCCATGCTGATAAAATCGTTTTTAAATTTTATCAACTCCGTGTCAATGCCATCTCCGTGCTGATGAAATCTTTTTAATTTTACCGACTCTGTGTTGATGCCAGCCCCATGCTGATGAAATCTTTTTTACCAGCTCCGTGTCAATGCCAACTCCGTACTGACGAAATCTTTTTAATATTACCGACTCCGTGTCGATGCCAGCTCCGACTGATGTAATTCTTTTTCAAAATATTTTGCCAATCCCGTGTTGATGCCAACTTCGTGTTAATGTCGGCTCCGTGCCGAAGAACTCTTTTTTTTTAATAAAAAAAAAACTCGTTTACTTTAAAATAAATAACTTTACCCGACCTAATAAAATGTCATGCATTTTTCTTTTTGTAAACAAGATAGTAATGCTTGGTCTTCTATACCTAAAGGTGGCCAAACGAAAGAAATATAAGCAACCAAAGGACCTCCGTATTTTCTCAGATCTTCTACCGTCACCATGAGTTCTTCCGAACCGACACAGCCCACAGTAGCTGAAACGTCAGGTATCGATCCACAAATAGTAGCACTACTAAAAATAATTGAGAGGCAAGAAAAGATGGTAAGTACCATGTTAGCCAACGCCAGCATCATACAAGCCCAAATAATGCAGCACCATGCGTCCGGATCAAATCAGGATTTACCCGAGCAACCCCGCAGGGACCACAGACCACAGTGCCTCCAACAGTACCGGAATACCAAGGGCCCCTACTTTATATTCCACAGAATCAACCACCCCTTGTGGTCATTCCTGATGATGCATGCGAGTATAGGGCCACAGAGGCCAAAAGTGCAACAGATGAAAATTTGACTCAGCAAATTGAGTCTTTGCAAGAAGAAATGAGGAAGATGTAAGGCCTCAACACTATGAGCGGGACACGGTTTAAGGACCTCTGCTTTTACCCAAATGCACAGTTGCCGGCCAAGTTCAAATGTCCAGAGTTTGAGAAATACAATGGGGTGGGATGTCCTCTGTCACATCTAAAACTATACTGTGGATCCATGTGCTAATACGGTGAAGATGACAGGCTACTGGTGCAGTTGTTTCAAAGAAGCTTGACAGGGCCAGCACTCAAATGGTTCTCCGGATTGGACCATACGCTTATCAAAAGTTGGCAAGACTTGGCTGAAATGTTCTGGCATAATTATCGATTCAACACAGATGTGGGTCTGGATCGAAATGATATGGCCAAGATGACTAGAAAACAAAGGGAGACGGTGAAAGAGTACGTCCAGAGGTGGTGGGAGTCAGCCTCGCAAGTAAGGCCTGCAATGACTGAACAAGAGATGAACACCACGTTCATCTCAATACTAGGGCATGCCTTTTATACTCATCTGGTTGGACACACTACAGGCACCTTCTCAAATTTAGTTCAAGTGGCAGACAGGGTCGAGGACGGGATCCGAACTGGTCTAATATTTGACTTTATAGCCTTGAGTGCAATAGTAGGGACATCAGCACAGAAGAAATCAATGCCTTTTGTCTAAAAGAAAGAAGAAACCCAAGTCAATAATGTACAACCCAGTCAACCTCTCGTTATTCAGGCACCAGCTCAGCGGACACCGACACCCCAGGCCCCTTGGATGCCAGTATCTCGAGTTGCCTGGGCTCCTGCACCTCAAAACCAATTCAGGACGAATCCTCCACCAGTTGCACAGCAGGCACCACTATATGAACAGAACTAACAAGCATGACCTAACAGGGTAAATAGAGTGTTTACCAGGTTACCTATGACGCTATCTGAGTTACTGCCAATCTTGCTCAGGGGTGAGTATCTTGCAAAACGTCCACCAAATCCTGAGATTGCCAGAGGACCAGGGTACAATCCCAATTTGTTCTTCGAATTTCACATGGGTGCACCAGGGCACTCCACAGATCAATGCTGGCAGCTCAAACATCAAGTACAAAATTTGATAGATAAGAAAGCTTTCATCCTGGATGGACCTGCCAACCTGTCCCAACAACAGAATATCAATCAAAACCCCCTACTTACTCACAATGGAGAGGGGAGTGGGCATAGGGTAAATGTTGTCTGTGGAGAACTCGACTTCAATCCCCCAGATTTGATAGCACCTATCGGAGCAAAAATGAGGGTCCACTTAACAAAATAATCAAAAGCACCTGCGATTAACACAGTCAACCACTACACAACAAACTCATCCCAAAATTCACTACCACCTCTAAGATTGTCTGACCTCACCATCCACCCCACTCATCAAAATATTACTACCCGATCACCTTTACTTATACTTTACGGATCACCAAGCCATCAAAATTCAACCCGACCTCCTCTTATTATACCCTACACACTATCAACTTCTCAGGGATCAACCCGACCCCCCTTCATATACCATACAGTTCACCCTCACATCCACCGCTCGTCGTTCCATATACTCCATCAACCCCTCACATAACTCCCCCCACCACCACCACATCCAAATCATCACCACCACCCCTCATTCTCAATGTAAAACCCGATCCACCTCCCATGACCATACACTCACCTAAACCATTCCCTTATAGCTTCGACCAGGCGGTTCCTTAGAGCTACGAGACCATATTACCACATCCACAAGGGTTGATACAATGACAAAAGTAATGGTGGCCGACATTGGTCATATGAAAAATTAAGAAGATGTCAGAAAGCATCAGTGAAAGGGGTAGAGATAAAAGAAATACTAAAAGGGACAGATATCAGAGAAGAAATAAAAGAAACAATAAAAGGGGTGACAGATGAAGAAAAAATGAGAGCAAAGGGAAAAGGCAAGATGAATGAGAATAACCAGAATGAGAAAATATCAGACAAGGAGGCAGCAGACTTCATTAAACTCATTCGCAAGAGTGAGCATAATATAGTGGACCAATTGAACAAACAACCGACTCAGATCAGCATTCTGGGTTTGTTACAGAAGTCAGAAGAGCACCAATAAGTATTGCTGAAGATTATAGGAAAATTACATGTACCTTTGACCACGTCACCAGCACAGTTGGAACAAACAGTCGGTCAGATCATGGCCCCCAATCCCATTATCTTTACAGAGAGTGAATTTGTGCCTAAAGGGCGGGGGCACATGGAACCGTTAAATATCATGGTCATATGCAAGGACATGATGGTTGTTAGGGTGTTGATTGATAATGGCTTAACGCTTAATGTTTGTCCGCTTGAAACCTTCCAAAAACTTAATGCCGACTGGTCACATGTCAAACCTAACAACAAGGTTGTGCGAGGTTTCGATAGCTCGAGAACGGACTCTTTGGGAGAGGTGGACTTACCGATCACTGTAGGCTCATGTACGTTCGAAGTAACATTTAAGGTCATGAAAATACCGATGACATTCAACTTATTGTTGGGCTGGCCGTGGATCCATATAGCGAGGGCTGTACCATCTTCGTTGCACCAAAGAGTCAAATTCATCATGGGATAGAGAATGATATCGGTACTAGTAGAAAATCTCATCCCGACGGGGAGAGCTCCGGACGTCCCCTTTATCGACATTGAGATGACAAAGGACAAAGCACTTTACCATTCCTACCAATTTGCTACTGTCAATCATGTTGAAAAGAGGAAGGATAAGGTAAGAGCAGAGTTGTCAATGGCAAATCTGATGGTTGGGCGAGTTTTGAAGAAAGCAGGTTATCGACCCAGACAAGGGTTGGGACCAGGAGGAAAAGGGAAAGCTACACCGGTTGAAGAAACAAAGCACGATCCTTATTTCGGTCTGGAGTTTAGGCTCACAAAAAAGAACATAGTAGAAATAAACGACAAGAAAAAAGAACTTCGACTAGCTAGAAAGCAAAACCGTAAACCGAATGTCTGGAATCTGGGCAGAGTTCGGCATATCAGTGTCAGCTTTCCAAAATCACAGATTAGACTCAACAACTTATCAGAACCATTGCCAACAAAACCAGCAAAAAAGTCAAAGACGATAAATTTTAAACCTATGCACATTCAAGAAGACTCAGTTGTTAAGTCCCAATCATCCTTCATAAAAGGCATTGATGTTTTATTCAATGGGGATTCCGACGAAAGTTTATTAGAAAGAAATCGAGAACAAACAAAAAAGGAAGCAATTAAGAGTAAGGAAAAATAATCACCATTCCCCACTGGCATTGACTGGGCATCAGTCGTCATCCCACCGAGTTTGGGAGGGACTATGCCTTAATCTGACAAAGATCAATAAGAGATAATGGCTATCTCCGAACCACCCACCAAATCACCCTCTCATCTCATCCGCCCCCTTAGAGAAGGGGAAGTTCTGAATAATTGGGAGGAATTCTCGTTAACCTTTGAGGCTGTTGAGGCCTAAAAAAAAATGTCGTTAAATGAATCTAGTTTGCCCGAGGATCATAACGAGCCCTCGTCCTTGGGTAAAGACTGTTTTGAGGGCTCCCTATCTCTATTAATGAATTTGCATGATTGTTCTTCTTATTTCAGGTATTCGAAAAATAGCAAAAAAATAAATATTCCTCAAAAAGTAAAAAATATAAAAAATTTCTCAAAAGACAAAAAAATCAAAAAGCTTTCAAAATTGCAAAAAAAAAAGATATTTTTCAAAAGCCAAAAAAAGAGTTTTCAAGGGATCTGTCTCAATCAAATGAGTATCCAGATAAAATAGAATTTGAAAGGGACGAGTATGATTTCGATCTTGAACTCGACTTTGACCTCATGAGGATCAAAGAAGAGTCTGAGGACGAAATGAAATACCCGCCTAAAGAAATCAAAGACTTGGTAGAACGTCACGAGAAAGGTGTTCAGCCAAATATTGAGGATACAGAGTCAATCAATCTTGGTACCGAAGAGGACCCACGAATTGTCAAGATCGGAGCCTTATTAACATCGTAGCAAAAGGAAGAAATGATTAAACTCTTACAGAAGTATCAAGATGTCTTCGCATGATTGTACAGAGATATGTCGGGATTGGACACAGATCTTGTTGTACACAAGCTACCAATTGCCTCCGAAAGCAAATCAATCAAGTAAAAACTGAGAAGACTAAAGCCCGAATAGACCCTCAAGGTTAAAGATGTGGTCATGAAATAGTTCGAAGCAGGATTTCTTGTAATCTCTACGTACCTAGGATGGTTGGCTAATGTCGTCACAGTACCCAAGAAAGATGGAAAGGTACGCATGTGTGTTGACTATCGAGACTTGAACAAGGCCGGTCTTAAGGATGATTTTTCACTACCACACATCGACACTCTAGTCGATAGTACAGCAGGGCACGACATGTTCTCGTTCATGGACGGCTTCTCAGGCTATAACCAGATAAAAATGGCAGAAGAAGATCAGGAAAAAATTGCATTCATCACACCATGGGGTACTTTCCACTACAAAGTCATGCCATTTGGTTTAAAGAATGTAGGAGCGACTTATCAACGAGTAATGATCGCATTATTCCACGATATGATCCATAAGGAAATGGAGGTCTACGTAGACGACATGATTGCTAAATCTAGCATTGAAGAAGACTATCTGGTGAATCTAAAGAAGTTGTTTGACAAGCTGAGGAAGTACAGTTTAAGGCTCAATCAAGCAAAATGTGTATTCGGGACAACATCAGGCAAGCTACTAGGGTTTATAGTCAGTAGAAGAGGAATCGAGATAGATCTGGCAAAAATCAAGTATATCCTTGAGATGAAAGCACCCGTTTCAGAAAGAAATGTTCGGGCATTCTTGGAGAGAATACAGTATATTAGCCGTTCCATTGCTCAACTCACGCCTATCTATGAGCCAGTCTTCAAGTTATTAAGGAAATATATACCGAAGAAATGGAACAAGGACTGTCAGGAAGCATTCGATAAGATCAAGCAATATCTGCTCAATTCACCAGTCCTAGTCCCTCCTACTCCAAAGCGACCTCTACTGATGTATATCTCAGTGTAAGAAATATCAATGGGGTGTGTGCTAGGGCAACATGATGAATCAGGACGAAAGGAACAGACCATCTACTATCTCAGCAAGAAATTTACTGAATACGAAACAAAATATTCGACACTTGAAAAGACTTCATGTGCATTAGTCTGGGCATCTCAACGACCGCGTCATTATTTCCTTAGTTACTCGACTATGCTCATCGCTAGGCCTGAAGTACCTTTTTAAGAAATCGATATTAACAGGTCGCACAGCGAAGTGACAATTATTATTATCTAAGTTTGACATCACCTATGTCACTCAAAAAGCCATTAAAGGGCAAGCCATCGTTGACCACCTCATCGAGCACCCGTTGCCTGACTACGAACCACTAAAGAAGAACTTTCCCGATGAAGCCATACTACTCACCGAGATTGAGGACGATAATGATAAACCAGGCTGGAAAATGTACTTCGACGGAGCAACCAATCAGAAAGGAAACGGAATAGGGGCAGTTTTGAACAAGCTAGATGGATCCCACGTGCTAATCGCAATCAGACTAAAATTCCAATGTTCTAACAATGAGGCTTAATACGAAGCATGCATAGCAGGGTTGAAGGCAGCACTAGATCTCGAGGTAGATGAGATCGATGTTTTCGGAGATTCAAGCTTAGTAGTCTATCAGACGACTGAGAATGGAAGACCCGAGAGCAGAGACTGGTCCCCTACCACAAGTATCTGGAAGAACTAAGCTCACGCTTTGATAGAATTTCATTCACGTACATGCCGAGAGCTAAGAATCAGTTTGCAGATGCACTAGCAACACTTGCCTCTATGATCAGTATCTTGGAAGACCTAATCATCGACCCTATTGAGATTGGAATTCAAGATGAGCCAGTCTATTGCTTACCAGTCGAAGTAGAAGAATCTGAAGAAAAGCCATGGTATTCTAACATCAAGGCATATCTTGAAGATCGAACGCTCCCCTCAATTGCAACGCCAAATGATAAAAGGACCATTCAAAAACTAGCAGGACAATTTTTCTTGAGCAACAGAATACTGTACAAGAAGTCGCACCATGAGATCTTACTCAGGTGTGTGGCAGAAACAGAAGCAAAACGACTAATTGAGACTGTACATGGGGGAGTCTGTGGGCCCCACATGAATGGTCATATGCTGGCCAAGAAAATCATGAGGATGGGATACTATTGGTCGACAATGGAGAGTGACTACTATCAGTATGTCCGCAAATGCCATCTATGTCAGATCTACGCCAACAAGATCAATGTCCCACCTTCAGAACTACATAATATGACCACTCCTTGGTCCTTCTCACTCTGGGGCATGGACGTCATTGGGCAAATCTCGCCAAAAGTTACAAACGGGCATCGTTTCATCCTTGTTGCTATCGATTACTTCACCAAGTGGGTAGAAGCGGCTTCATACGCCAATGTCACTAAGAGCAACGTCATGAAGTTTGTCAAGAACAACATCATTTGTCGGTATGGACTTCCGAGCGGATTGGTAACTAACAATGCCAAGAACTTCAAGAACAAAGATATGATCAAAATGTGCGAAGACTTCCAGATCACTCATCACAACTCTATACCCCACAAACCAAAAATGAATAGAGCAGTCGAGGCAACCAACAAGAACATCAAGAAAATAATCGAGAAGAAGGTAGTTACATACAAAGATTGGCACGACATGTGCCTTTTGCACTATACACCTACCGAACCTCGTTTAGAACTTCTACTGGGGCAACTCCGTATTTATTGGTCTACGGAATGGAAGCAGTCTTACCCGTAGAGGTTGAGATTTCCTCCCTTCGAATCTTAAAAGAAACAGAGTTAAATGAAGTTGAATGGATTCCAACTCGATTTGATCAGCTGAATCTGATTGAAGAGAAATGCCTTGCAGCCATTTGCCATGGACAAATCTATCAACGACGAATAGCTCGTGCCTATAATAAGAAGGTTAAGCCTAGAGATTTCTCGTCGGGAGACCTTGTATTGAAGAAGATTCTGTCAATCCAAGAAGACGTCAGAGAAAAGTTAAACCGAACTATGAGGGACCATTCATCGTGTAAAAGGTAATGACGGGAGGGGCTCTGATTCTCATATAAATGGATGGACAAGTCTTCCCGCAACCAATCAATGCTGACACTGTCAAGAAATACTACGCCTAAAACTGATCCTGAGAAGACGAAAGGCCATCTTTGTTATTCTAAACTCAACTATCAACCTTAGTCAACCCTTTTGAGCCATCACGTTCATTTCTTAACCTGAGATTGGGGTAAGTCAACAATTACAAAAAAAAAGGGTGACAAAAGAAAAGAAAAAACAAAAACATCGAAATACTCCTGGCCTGCATGAAGATAAACTGTGAACGGCTAAAAATACAAAAAATCAAGAAAGTCAAAAACTCGAACACCTGATCTTGGCTCGATCCAAATCTCCAGCTTAAACAAGTTCGAGAGACGTTGGGAGGAGACATAGATCAATTTTTAGAAACAAAAATAGACGAATCCTCATGTCTAGCCCACTTTAGATAAACTAAGACCCAGACCTTAACTTTTTGTATCATTCCACTACCATAAACCTAAGCCAACGTTTCGTCCTACTAAATGTCCTTTCTGATCAGGGAATGTTCTAGGGCAACATAATGACAATGGTATAACCAATGATCTTGCGACTTGGTCCGGACCTCCAAGTCTTATTAGTCGTTAGAAGACTCGAGAGGGGAATCTAGGTCGGATACGTAAAAAAAATACAAGCATAGTCTGAAAAGGCATAGTGAAAACCTGAAAGGACGCTATGATTAAAAGAATCAGACTATGACAAAATCAAAGCCACCGACACGATGAAAATCCCAAAAAAGACATCGATGTGCAAAAATGTGGAAATCGGGTCTGGTGAAAACTGTAATTGGCACCAGGAGTAATAAGGGTCTTTTTTTAAAATTAAAAAAAAAACTCCTGGCCCGCAAGAGTATAAACTGTGAACGGTAAAAATCCCTCCAAAATCCCAAGACCCAAACCGATAATAGTCTTCCAATACCAGGGTACTGGGGATGACTCTAAAAGAACCAGAAGAGCAATTAACGTTTATATCCTCTGTGGTTGGCAAAAATACCAAGAACGTCACAACCAAAGATTTATGACATTTCATAAAATTTTAAAAAGAAAAAACTACTATTTTGGCTAATGATAAAAAATCTAGGACTTATTCAAACATCAAGTTTTCAAAGCATTAGATACACCTGTGGCCAAGTAAGTAAAAAACCTATTTTCTTTTTATTTCAAAAGCTTCACATTAAAAAAAAAATAGGGTACCATCATTACCACCTTGACGTCCTAAACATCACGACTCACTAGGTAAGACACGAAAGCATCAAAGTAGTGACCCTGAGCAAGCCTCTCTTGAGATCACTCTCCGAGCCTACTGAGGAGAACCATTGTGGGTGCAAACCTTTATCATGCTTATGAGATTCTAAGTGAAGATGAGTACATGCAAACATTCCCGAGGGGAGTTGGGCCAAAACCATTTAGATTAAAGTCAGAAGCTTATCGAGAAACGGCCATTGTTATCATGAAATCGCATTAACCTTGTTGAGATCCTTATGGATGTGAATCAATGGTCCACCATGTTTTCTAGCATTGTTTCAAGAGCAATGACTCTTGAGGTCGTATCAATAGGCGTAGCAGAAAACTACAATGGAACCCTTCAAATGATGACAGAATAATTTCAAGTCCCTTCACCTTTGATTTCGACTTGAGAGAATTTCTTTGTAAGGTATTGTAAACAACATGATGAAGGGATTTGGGTGGTAGTCGATGTTTCCTTAGATCATTTGTGTCCTAGCCTGATATCGAGATGTCGAAGAAGGCCATCAGGCTGTTTAATCCAAGAAATGCCAAATGGTCAATCCAAGGTCATATGGGTCGAACATGTAGAAGTGGATGACAAAGCAGTTCACAGTACATATAGAACACTGGGTAACTCTGACCTTGGATTTGGAGCAAAGCGATGGGTTGCTACCTTAGATCGGCAGTGCGAATGCCTTGCAAGTATTATGACTAGTAACATGCCAGCTAAAGATATTGGTGTGATAATGAATCAAGAAGTACGAAAGAGTATGTTGATACTGCAAGAAAGTAGCACCGATGCAACAGGCTCGTTCGTAGTCTATGCTTCTATTGATATTGTTGCAATAAATGTGGTTCTAAATGGGGGTGACTCAGACTATGTAGCCCTCCTGCTTTCAGGTCTTGGTCGATTCGGTTCTAACTGCAAAACTCTCTCTTGGATTTATGGCAACTGCTAACAACCTCAGTGCTTGCACCCTTGAAAGGATCAAATGTATCATTAAAAGGGACAATGCATGAATTTAGAGGATTGGCTTATGATAGAAATAGAGCAAAATCAACAAAAGAAGGCAATGAAGAGGGATTAAAAAAAAAAACCTTTCGAGTTGCATTCAATTCCGATTTGTTAAAACACGACTGAAGAAATATCTGAATTTCTAAAATCCAAGATCTCACACGAGCTTCGCGCCATCGAGATCAAGGAATTAATAAGACAAAACTCTGTCAGACCCCGTGCTTGAGTAGCCATTTTCCACAAAAATCTTCAATACAATCAGTAATTGAAGATCGCATTTTTACAGAATTTTTCTGGCCCGTACAAATAGGGGTTTAGTCTATTCTTTGCAGTTCTTTGCACGCAATTCCTGCAAAAAAGGGTAGCTGTAGACACCCCAATTTGAACAGGCCCCTACTCGAAAGGGCTCAAAAATACACATTTTTCAATAAAAATGGCCAACGGACCTCAAAAGCCCAAATCAATCGAAATATGTCATTTTGATCGAATCAAGGCCCCCTAAGGGTCTAGAGGGCCCACCAAAAGAACTCGACCTACCTTACATTTTCCCAATATTCGCCGTGCCATTCCCAAAATTGAAAATGACGAATTCTCAATGAAATTATCCAACGGACCTAAAAAGTTCGATTTGCCAACACGTGACATTTCGATCAATCCAATAATTCCAAAAATTCCTAAAAAGATAAAAAAATGTAAAATAATACTTGGGACCATCTCCACCTTCCTTACCCCTCTCCACTCTGCTCTTAATTCGAAGAAATTCTAAGCCCACCTAAGGCCCATAAACCCTCAACACTCACAAATTACATTTCTCAACTTATCCCCTCTCATCTTCATTTTATTTTAGATAACTTAGGATGAATGGACCTCAAGGCTAAGGATCTATAATGATCATCTCTATCAATGGGATGATCCTATGATCGAACCGAAAGTAAACCCATATTTAGGGTACAAATACACAACACATGGCACTTCACTTTTGTCTTATATTTTTTATTAAAATGACCGAGTTGAGTTGAGGTTACCACTATTTAGTGGGGAGAAAAGGGTGCCTAACACCTTTCCTTTTCTCCAACCGATCCGCTTATCTTGAATCTCAAGGTTCGATTAATTCCTATTCATTGTGAGTCACTAAATGCCAAAATGTCATTTTTTTGAAAAATGTACATCGGGTGACCATTCACACCCACTTACAATATGAATGGTGGTGACTCCTAACCTTAGTAGATGTGGTCATCGTAATTGAAAATCACGTATCTACAATGAGTATCAACATGTTCAAAAGTGTCACTTGTGTCAAATCTATGCCAACAAGATCAATAAGCCACCTACAGAGTTGTACAATATGACTTCTCTCTGGCCCTTTTCACTATGGGGCATTGATGTCATCGGACAGATCAATCATCAAGCTTTCAATGGGCATTGCTTCATCTTGATTGCCATCGATTACTTTACAAAATGGGTAGAAGTCGCATCCTATGCCAATGTTACAAGGGACAGCTCTTGAAGTTTGTGAAGAACAACATCATATGTCGATACGGCCTTCCAAGCAGAATAGTAACTGATAACGCCAAGAATCTCAAGAGCAAACACATATCCAAGATGTGCAAGAATTTTTAAATCACCCATCACAATTCAGTCATTTATAGACCAAAGATGAATGGAGCAGTAGAAACTGCTAACAAAAATATCAAAAGGTTTATCGAGAAAATGGCTGTCACTTATAAGGATTGGCACGAAATGTTACCATTTGCTCTGCACGCTTATCGAACATCAATCCGAACTTCGACTGGGGCAACGCCTTATTCACTGGTCTATGGAATGGAAGCAGTCTTGCCCGTTGAGGTCGAGATTTCCTCCCTTCGGATCTTAAAAGAAGTTGAATTGGATGACGTAGAATAGGTCCAAGCCCGATTCGATCAGTTGAACTCAATAGAGGAGAAACAACTTTCAGCAATCTGTCATGGTAAACTTATCAACGGAGAATAGCACGTACTTATAACAAGAAGGTTCGACCTCGAGAGTTTGTACCCGGAGACCTAGTTCTAAAGAAGATTCTACCAATACAAGAAGATGCGAGAATGAAGTTTCGCCCAAATTATGAGGGGCTAGTCGTCATCTAAAAGGTATTGTCTGGGGGAGCGTTGATTCTCACAGAGATAAACAGGGAAGTCTTTCCGCAACCGATCAATGTTGACATCGTAAAAATTATTACGCCTAAAGTCATTCCTTAAAATTAAAAGAAGTCATCTTTCTACTACCTGAATAATTATCTACCCTTAGTTAACCTTTTTTGAGCCATTACTTTCATTTCTTAACCCAAGACCGGAGCAAGTCACCGTTATAAAAAAAAGGAAAAAAGAGATCTAAAGTAAAAAAGAAAATACCAAGGTATACTCCTGGCTCGCATGAGGATAAACTGTGAATAGCTAAAAGTACAAAAAAATTCAAAAGTCAAAAATCTCAAATGTTTGATCTCAAGCTCGACCCAAATCTCCTACCTAAACAATTCGTGAGACATTGGGAGGAGACATAGATCATATTTTTGAAACAAAAACAAACAAATCCCGTGTCCAATCTACCCATCAATAAATCCAGACTCAGCCTTCCTTACATCCTTTCACAAACTTAGCCTAAGCTTACATTTCGTCCTATTTAAAATCTTCTCAGATCAGGGAATGATTCAAGGCAATTTAATCACGGTGAAAGCAAGTCAGGAGAAATATCATCAAGGTGCAGTTGATTTTGTTACTCAATTTTGGATTACAAGCTGCCAAAGTCGATGAAAGACCCGAGGGAGAGGTCATGTCAAATATTTGAAAAAAAGAATAATTCAAAGTGTAGAGTCATTGATCTCGAAGCTCAACTTGAGTCATCGTACCATGAAAATAGTCGAGGGAACTTGAGAGGGAAGTCCAGATATGTTACTCAAGGAAGAGCATCACTAGAAGAGTAGAGTGTTCGATCTCACAGCTCAACTTGAGTCACCAAGCTACGAGGGGCACAAAGAAACCACGAAGGAGTTCAAAGTGAAAATCTATAAAATGAGCATAGACTGAAAGGGCATAGTGAAAATCCGCAAGGACGCTGTGAGTAAAAGAATCAGTCTATGGCAAGATCAAAATCACCGACACGATGAAAATCTGAAAAAGGCGTCGATGCTCAAAAATGTGAAAATCAGGTCTGGCGAAAACAGTAATTGGCACCAGGGGCAAAAATGAGAATAAAAAAACAAAAACAAAATTAGCCCGCAAGAGTATAAATTATAAATGACAAAAATCTCAAAATCCTCAATCTTTCAACGGATACAACGAAGATAACTCAGTCAAAATTCTTAGTCTCGGGGATAACTCTAAAGAGTCTAAGGATTAGCTAACACTTGCATCATCGGCATTTGGCAAAGGCACCATGATTGTTGACTTTTAGAGTTGTCAAACACTAGTTTATCACATATTATTCAACAAAAGTAATCTTTTAAAACCTAAAAGAAAAAAAATGCATCATCAAAATTACTATTTTTGACCTACGACGAAAAATCAAGGATTTTTCTTAAAATCAAGAGTTTTCAAAAGCAATAGATATATCTGAGGCCACTATGTAAAAAACCTATTTCATTCATTTTAAATGGTGTTATATTGTTTTTCTTAAAGCAGGGTACAAAAAGGAACAACAGGCAAATAGCCACTCAAACATTTTCCTAGGAAGCATAGTAGATATCAAGCCTATCCTTTAGGGCTCAAATCTGAGTACTCTGGTCAATGATGATTCTCTCTTCATCCGAGGCATGACGACTCACCAAGTATTCAACATATCATGCCGTCAGGCAAGCCTCTTTCAAGAATGGTTACGCTACGCCAAGTCCTCTCAAGACGATCCCGTAACTTCCATGAAAAGGGAAAAAGGATGTTCGAAATATGAAATAAACAAAGGGAAAAGATAAGTATTTCAAAAATTGCATGGTTTAAAATGTCAATCACTTTCAAAAATTACCACGAAGTCAAGGATTTTAAAATGGCAAACCTTGTCAAACCCCGTGCTTGGGTAGCCACATTCTACAAAAAAATCTTCAATCTATCCAACGTTTTTAATCATCATGCTATAAATTATTTGAGTTTCGTACAAAAAGGTCTAATTTATTCTTTTCAAGCAACTCCTGCAAAGAGGGGCAGTTGTAGACACCCCAATTTGCACGAACCCTTTAGAAAAATCCAAATTTTCTCGAATTGATTCTAATAAGAACTCAAGCCTTTCAACAGGCTCACATTGTCGCTTGGCATCATCTTCATGCATCCATGCATACATGCATCATGTCATGCCCAACCTTCTTTCAAATCTACTCAAATTTCTTACCCATTCTCATGAACCAACCCGCTTCATCGCTCATTCACCGCTCCATCACCCATACCATAACCAAGGTCTATTTCCTAATCCAACCTAAGCCCAAGGCAAAGTCTACCTTCTAACCCAAATTCAAGTCCATTCTTTTATCCCACTCTTAAAGTCCATAGTCCATAGCCCATACCATAACCATTACCAAGGTCCATTTCCTAATCCAACCTAAGCTCAAGACAAAGGGCCTGCTTGATACCGCTTCTAATCGCGGATTTTGATGTGTTTGCATCAAAAATCTGAGTTTTTGTTACAATTGCGTGTTTGATAACGCTTCCAAAATTTGCGTTTCAAGATTTTTGACGCGTATTTGCAAATTTAACCGCTGTTTTGAAAAGCGGATGAGAGCAGCTTCGCATAACTGCGTTTAAAAGCTTAAAATGAAATGACGAACATACCCTTCGTTATTTATCATATTTCCAAAGAATGTCCGCGATAAAATCTGTTGAGTATCATTCATCCTTATCAATCTCTCTCTCTCTCATCAATTTCAACAGCAGCGGCGAAGCACCTCATTGACGACGACGAGCGTTTTTCCGATCGAACCCATTGAAGACGACGATGTTGTCTTCGTTCAATCAAAACCCATCGACGTCGTTGTCTTCTTCTCTTCTGTTGCCATTAATAGAACCGCACACAACAGTCGTCGTTCTCGACAGAACCGTAAACCCATCGACGTCGTTGTCTTCTTCTCTTCTGTCGCTATTAATAGAACTTCACACAACAGTTGTCATTCTCGTCATTAATAGAACTCCATGAAGCGAAAATTTTCATAAATCAAATCTTATACTTCTATGATTTTCTCTTGAATTTGAGAGCAAAAAACTATGGAGTTGGCTTGGTTCTAACCAAAATATAAAAGTGAAAGCTTGGGATCGACATAGAGAAGCAATTTCTGAAAATGATGTCTCCAAAGCAGATTTCTGAAGATCGAGGAGTCACTGGTTCTTCATTTAGGTAAATAAAATAAATCCCCTTCTTCGTTTTCCTAGATTTTCATTTCCTAGAGTAGAAAACCTAATTGATTCAAATCTCGAATCTTCAAGTTTTTCTCCATTTATGTTTCTCGGTAAGGTTTTAGGTTTCATGTTTCTGTGATTCTTTATTGAATTTTAGAAACTAGAGCGTAAATTTCGATAAGTTTGAAGTCAACACATTTTTCTTTTCCCATTGAAGATTATTCCTCAAGTTTAGGGTTGAATTTTTTAATTTTGTTGGAAGTTATAGAACAAATTATCTAACATTGACAATGTGGGTTTGGGAGAATTCAAGTTGTGTAATTACTGTATTGTGGTTCTTAGTAAATTCTGTGACTTTTTCCCCCATTTTGAAAATTGCTTGGTGATTGTTTATGTAGTTTAAATTTATGCCACCGCTTTCTTATTCAATTTCTTGTTAGATTTTTATTAAAAAATTATAATAGAAAAAATTAATATTCACCAGTTGATTGGGTTAAAAATTGTTGCTTATTTTTGTTGTTTATTTTTATTCACCATTCCAATTGATCGGGTGTACCCAAATATTCTTCCATTCCAAATTGTAGATGCTTTTGTATTCATTTTTAAGGCTATTTATGAGCAATTAAAATGTTCAAGATGTAAATTATGTTTCTTTGATATAGTTACAAGTTACAAGTATTCGATATTTATCAGCGTCATTTTGATTATTGTGATTTTGGATTTATGAAGGTTTGAACTTTGAGAACCTAAAACGTGGGATGTATTTCTTCCATGTTGTTAGAATTCTGTTATAGAGTTGATTGGTATTTTCTTCTCTACCTTGGACCCATTTTTTCATGTATACAGTTGACACATCTTAATAATAAGTTGATTGTTGTATTTGTTTCTTTTAATTCTTTTTTTTATTATTATTATTGGCCTTTCTTGATTCATTTTTCACTGTTGTAATCATAGAGAACTGCCCAACCATATTTCAATTGTGGTGAAAAAAAATTCTTTCCTTCTAGTATTGTAAGCCCAATCTGGCCATTGGGAACGTTATATAACAGCGTCCAACATGGGCTCATGTCGCCTCAAAACATTTTGATGGGGCCTTGTGAATTGTGATGGTTTTAGCACGTCCAAGCATGCTAGATGCATTTTTACTAGGAAGAGTGATTTAATAGGTCTAATTGCAGGATAATCCTATATATTCTATAACAAGCAAATTGGTTTCTTCTGCCTTTTTGATGTTTATTGCTGTCGCATTACCTATATCTTTATTATCATAATGAGAAAAATCAAGATAAGAGGTGTCTTGTTCCCATAGAATATGAACAACATCTACGTGCCATGTTTGAATAGGAGTTTAAAATGCATTGGACTCCCAACCAAGATGAAGCTGTTTTCTTCATTGCATGCAGTCCAAAGGGAACACTCCTTTGGATTATGACTCATGAGAGAAGGCCAAATATAAGTGGTGACACCAAATTTTGGAAACCCAAGAATGTCATATCTTTACATTCAAATACTAATCAATCAAATTACAATCTCATTATTCCCATATCCCTATAATCATGTTAGTAAGAGATGTAAACTACAAAAACATTTATTATTATTATTTATCTTTAAAAATTAATTAATTATGAATATCTTAATAAATTACGTGCAATTGATCAACTCCAACGTATGACCTATACCACTACCCATCCCCTTTCAATTGCAATTTTGGTTCGTGGGGTCCAAAATGTGAGTCTCCAACACACTACCTATCCAACAATATATTTTTAGGTCATGAAATTTTCAAGACCCAAAATAGGTAACTCCACTTAGTTTTACCCATCTTTTTTTTAGGGAAAAAATTTAGACTATCAGTTGGAATGCATTCCTCATGGATACCCAAAGTGACGATCCATAAGCACTTGATGACCCATAAATGGGTATGGGTGTGGATATCTCTCTTGGAGTTGCTCTTAAGAATCCCTAACATCCCAACGGTCATGTTGATGTTAATGGTTGAGGCTAGCATTTTGATGATAAGACTTTGAGATTGTGTTATGTACAATATGAATTTTGGATTGCGTATTATGTAGGTATTTTGTTTATCAAGAAAATTTCATATATCCATTTTTAAGAGATGATGCTGCCGAAATTTCTATAGAATTATAAATTTTTCTATAATTTTTATAGACATTTTAAAATTAAAATAATAATTATTTTAATTTTTATATAATTTTATTATATTTATATATATTTAGTGTAATTATATAATTATAGGGGTATTCTAGTAATTTTTAATGTATTCTGGGTGCATTATCAACCTTAAGGGTATTTTGGTCATTTTACCCTAATACAGCAAATTCTTGAAGCTGTATCAAGTAGTAATTACCAGATTCTGACAGCACAGCACTTTTAGAAAACTCTATCAAACAAGCTTTTCAGTGTTTCAAATTCTAACAGTAGATTCTAACAACAGATTCTGACAGCAGAAGCTGACAGCAGATTCTGGCAGCTGAATCAATCAGGCCCAAAGTCTACCTTCAAACCCAAATTCAAGTCCATTCTTTTAGCCCACTTTTAAAGTCCATAGTTCATAGCCCAAGTCCATCACTTAAGCCTAATACCAAGTCCATTCTAAGCACATTCTCTCACACCCCCTCAAAAGGTGATATATATTGATCTTTCATAAGCCCTCAATACCCAATGCTTTATCTAATTGGAGAGTCAACTCCGCTTTGTGAGAGTCCAAGAATACCCTTCCCAACAAGGGTAGTCAAACCAAAAAGGTTATTTGGTCTTTTATAATAATCCATAAAGTTGAGAAAACTTCCAATCATACACTCAAAAGGTGGGAATCTTCAAGTACATACATGGAGCTCTCCTATTAGTTCATTTCAAAAATATACTTCCACCCTTACTTTATGAGTTATTTACAAATGAACCAAGGTTTACTTTTTACCTACCATTTCACCTTTACACATGTCACTCCCCTACTCACCCTCCCAAAAGTAATTTTGTTATCCCATTGGTCCATTTCAAAAATATACTTTCACCCTTTTTTATGAGTTATTTACAAATGAACCATGGTTTACTTTTCACCTACCACTCCACCTTTATACATGTCACTCTCCTATTCACCCTCCCAAAAGTAATTTTGTTCTCTCACCACTATTTATCAAAAAATCAAAAATCAAAGAATGTTTTTTAAATTTCTTCACAAATATCATCTTTACCCTCACATAAATGAAAATTTTAAAAAGAAATAATTAAACCTCATGTCCATTCTCTTTATTTTTAGGGTTGGACCACTTTATCTCCAAAAGTTCTCTAAAAACTCTATAAATACCATCATTTTCTATGAACAATTCATGCTCTCAAGCCCCCATCTCTCAACCTAAAACTCTACTAAAATCCATACTCATTCTCTCATCTTCTAATTTCAACTCACTCAACCCTCAACCATCTCACTCAACTCTCAAGGTTCAAGTTCATCAAGGGAGAAGGTGGGGTTTAAGATGTAGTATATCTATTTTAAGCTTGCATTCTCTTCTTCTAACCCTCTCATTTTCTTTTTATTTTAGAAATCACTAGAATGTAATGCACACCCTCTACCATCCCCGATAGATTGGACTAAGGTTCGATCGAAAGGACGGGAATTGAAGTCTTTTTCACTCCAATCTCATGCATCATATTGTACACAATGCACACACTCACATATGTATATCAATGATGAAGAAATGTGTCACCCTCTTGATAAGGTGAAACACTAAGTTTCTAGCCATACATATATGCATCAAGGTTGTAGTCTCAAGGGAATTCTATCATAGAGTCTCTCTAATAACTTAAAACCAACATTCATATCCATAAAAATAATATGGCTAAATGGGTCATCATTCTTCATAGGATGTCCCTAAGTTCACATTGAAATCAAAATCTTTCTCTAGGGGGATATTTTCACTCAATGCACACACCACCTTAGCATGCATCTTCATGCATTTTCTATCTATGTTCTTAAATTTTTTTTAAAAATGGCCAAACAAGATAACCACCTTTGGTGGAGAGGATGGGGTGCCTAACACCTTCCCCATCCTCTAACCGGACCTCATTACCTAGATCTTAGGTAGACCTTGTCCTTTCCAACACATGAGAGTCATTACAATGCTATGAAAAAAAATGATTTTCAAAAATCAATTCGGGTGCCCATTTACACCCATTTCCAAAAAAGAATGGTGGCGACTCCAAACAATATAGCATTGAGGTTCATGGCAAACATTTCATGTCTACAACAACATAATATGTCAAAATTCAAGAATACATGATTTCTATAATTAAAATTGGAGTAACATGTTCTACTGAATCACTATGTCTATGTGAGCCAATGGATATCATTGACATTCTCAAGGACTTGACTTGCGTGTAATTATGAACATGCTTCTTCGGATAAGACAAAACACTTCCAAGTGAATGTTAGATTTATGTTTGTGTTTAGCGCTATTGAGATTGATGCATTTTCTCTTTGATTATCATGTATATTTTTATATGTAAAAATGTTTATTAAGGTTCTTTTACTTACTAAAATATGATCTTGCATTATCTCACTCACTACCAAAAGGGAGTTGTTTGATACATATAATAAAAAAGTGTCGAGGTGCTTTAATGGAATGACATCGTTTCACACTGCACTATCGTGGAGGTGTGCACAAAATCATAGATATTTTTCCTCTTTTCTCGAGAAAAAAGAGTCAATGGCTCTGTGCACACCTCCACATTAGTGTAGTGTGGTACGTAGTCACTCGAGCATTTTCCAATAAAATAAGAGTCATGTTGTAATAACTGTGTTTCACACAACATTTCACATTGCACTATCGTGGAGGTGCCCACAAAACCATAAATCTTCTCACTTGTATCTCGAGAAAGAACATAGTGGTTTCATACACACCTCCACGTCAATGTAGTTCGAAACGTTGTTACTCCATCATTTTCCAATAAAATAAGAGTCGTGATGGAGTGACTACATTTTACACTACATTGTCGTGGGGTGCACACAAAACCATAAATGCTTCTCATTCGTATCTCAAGAAAAGTATCTATGGTTGTATACACACCTCTAGGTCATCATAGTCACTCCAACATTTTCAACTAAAATAGAGATCGTGTTGGAGCAACTGTGTTTGACACTATGTTGTTGTGGAGGTGCTCATAGAACCATACATGCTTCTCACTCGTATCTTGGGGAAACTATCTATGGTTCAATACACACCTCCACATCATTACAATGTAAGAATACATTTTTCAATAAAATAAGAGTTGTGGTAGAGTGATTGTGTTTCACGCCGCATTTAACACTATGCTATTGTAGAGATGCGCACAGAACCATATATGCTTCTCACTTGTATTTGAAGGAAAAGCATATATGACTCCGTGCACACCATCATATTAGCACAGTGTGAAATGCAGTCACTCCAGCATTTTTCAATATAATAAGAGTCATGCTTGTGTTTCACACTGCACTGCGTGGAGGTGCACAAGGACCATAGATGCTTGTCTCTCGTATATCGAGGAAATCATTTATGATTCCATGCACATTTCCACGTTAGCCAAATGTGACAGGCAGCCACTCCAGGATTTTCGAAAAAGTAAACATGGGCTTTACTTGTGAGAGTTGTTTGATCTTACCAAGGGCCAAGTTGAAAAATAGAGCTATTTATGAACAGGTTCAAATCAGATTGGGGTCGATTTTGGATCAATCTAATAAGGAATAGATCGGATCCAAAACAGATCCAATAAGCATCAGATCAGACGCCTGTTGAATTTTTTTATTTTATCAGAATTCAAATTGGCATCTAAATGTAATCCAATACCAATTGGATCGGGTCGAATCAGATTTGAAATACAAATCTAAATAAATCTCACATAAAAATTAAATATATAACATAATTTACGTACTTTCACATTTTTTCGGGGACACTATCGGCTCGGAACATGGTTCATCCTGATCTAATCTTATAACTTATGGGATCGGAACCTCATTGATATCCAAATCGGAACGGATCACATTTCGAGTCTGATCCGATCCTTTGAATCGGGTCAATTAAACCCTGGGTACCGATATTGCCAAACACAAACCCAAAATTTACGGAACCACATAAGCGCAGTAATGCCCTGTGCGAACTATGAACTAAAAACTGCTGCGTCGCTCATTTCCTCCTCGTTTCTGACTTCTCCAAGTTTGGTATGAAGGTCCCATATCTCAACTTTTTCCAGTTTCTGTAATTATTTTTTTATTTTTTTGGATAAGCAGTTTCTGTAATAAATTTCTCTTACAAATTTTAGAATTTTTTTTTTTTTTTTTTGGTTTTCTGATTTTCAACTTTGAGCCATAGATTACAGAATGATTCTAATAAAACCAACAACCTTCAATCATTATGGCCATCTCCATCTCCCCTCTCATGGCCGTGTACTTTTCCATTGTTCCCTTTCAAGTATTTCTTCAATTAATTTCGAATCAAACAACCCAAAAAACGAGTTAGAAAACCGAATTAGATCTCTTTGTGAAAAACCCAACTGCCAATTTATTGAAGTTTTGGCTCTTTTCAATCGTGCCATCGTTTCGGGTCTGACCCCTTCTGCGTCGACTTGCATTTTTCTCATCCACACCTTTGGAAAGTCTAGAGAGTATGATTTGGCTCTTTTGACTTATAATCAAATGACCCATATCGGATTTCTGCCAAATTACCACTCTTTGAACACTTTAATCGACTGTTTCTCACATACCCAGACACCTAAATTTGCATTCGGGGTCATGGGATTGGTCTTAAAGTGTGGATATACCGTTAACCTTTTCATTTTGAATCGGTTACTGAAAGGTTTATGTCGAGGTCACGAGGTCCTCAGGGCGATTGAGCTTTTTCGTGATATGGGGAGGAATCAAATTTCTCCCGATGTTGTTACTTATAATACTCTGATAAATGGACTATGCAAGGCAAAGAAGTTGGAAGAAGCTTTAGATTTACGGGTTGAGATGGAGGAAGTGAATTGTTGTCCCAATGTGGTTACCTACACCACTCTGATGGATGGTCTATGTAAGGATGGTAGAGTGGATGACGCAATGAGTTTGTTGGATGAGATGCACAAGAGGGGTCTCAATGTGGATGTCGTTGCGTATAGTACTCTTATAAGTGGTCTATGCAGTTGTGGAAATGTTGATAAGGCTAAAGAGCTATTCGATAAGATGTTGGACAAAGGAATATCGCCCAACGTTGTTACTTACACTTGTTTGACTCATGGTCTTTGCAAGATGGGGAGTTGGCAAGAAGCTACTGCTCTGTTGAGTGCTATGGCCGAACATGGGATCAAACCCGACGTTGTTACATACACTAGTTTGATTGACGGACTCTGCAAAGATGGGAAATTGACGAATGCTATGGATGTTGTTGTTTTGATGATGGAAAAGGGTGAGGAGCCGAGCACTGTAACTTATAACGTTCTAATTAATGGTTTATGTAAGGAAGGTCTAATGTCTGATGCTCTTGAGTTTTGGAGGAAGATGACCGAAAGAGGGAAAGTGCCTGATGTGGTAACTTACAATACATTGTTGGGGGGACTTTGTTGTGCTGGGAAGGTTGATGAGGCAATGGAGCTCTTCAATAAGATGGTCGAGGGTCAGTATCGTGTTGAACCGGATTCTATGACCTTTAACATGCTAATCCAAGGGCTTTGCAAGGAAGGTCGGCTCGACAAAGCCATGTGGATTTATCAAAAAATGATAGAGAGAGGAAACCTTTGTAATTTGGTAACTTATAATATGCTAATTGGTGGGTATTTAAAGGCACGGAATGTTAATAAGGCTATGTCCCTATGGAAAGAGTTGACTGACTCGGGATTCATGCCAAACTCCTTCACCTATAGTATTATGATTGGTGGACTATGCAAAATGAAAATGGTTGACTCTGCAAAAGAACTAATATGTGAAATGAAAGCTCGTGGACATAGTCCTACTTTATACGATTACAATTCATTAATAGCATCTTTTTGCAAAGGTGGTCACTTGGAGAAAGCAAGGAAATTATTTGGGGAAATGAGGGATGAAAATTGTGTTCCTGACGTGGTCTCATTTAATACTCTAATCGATGGAACACTCAAAGCAGGGAATTTTCAAACTGCAAAGGAATTGGTTGTGGACATGCTTCAAATGGATTTGGCTCCGGATGCTATAACCTTTTCTACATTAATAAATAGGTTTTCGAAAGTAGGGCAGATGGATGAAGCTAAAAGTATGTTCAAAAGCATGATTGATCATGGTTTTTCACCAGATGCCATTGTATATGATTCACTACTAAATGGGTTCAGTGCAAAGGGCGAAAAGGAAGAAGTCATTAAACTGCTTCATCAAATGGCAGCCAATGGTGTTGTTCTTGACGTAGAAATAATTTCTACTATCTTGAATTGTCTTTGTCTTGATAGTAAAAATCCTGAGTTTTTGGAGCTTTTGCCGAGCTTCTCATCAAAATCAACACAAGAAACAAGCATCTCATGTCATGAGTTGTTGAGGAGACTGCATAATTCTCAGCCCGGGCTTCAACTACATGCTACTTGATATTTGTGAACCATTGTTACAAGAAATGCTTTCAGGTATTGTATAACTTACCAGTTTTTGAATGGATATTGCTAGTTTCTCATGGAATAAGCTATTGTTGCTTTTTTAAGGATCATCATCAGTAGTAAATACTTTATAAAGAAATTCAACAATGTGAAAAATGTTTTTCATAATTCATATAACTTTTTAGAAGATTTTTTGTGATCTTTTGTTTTAGAAGGTTGAATCAGTTAAATTCAATTGAAAGGGGAAACAAGTGATGTTGCTATTTTGTTCTAGGGTGGTTTCCTCAACCTCCCTGAGTGTCTATTCTGTTTCTTTTTTTCTTTTTTCTTTTTCCATCTTTAATGAAACCTTATAGCTATTGAAAAGAAAAAAGGAAAGGGGAAAGAGAAACCTAACTTATTTTAAGTTGAAACTCCTGTGCACAGCCAAGCCTGTGAACCAATAAAATACAACAAAGATCGAGTAGTAGGGAAAACATCCCATTCATAAATTGACAGTTACAACTCCCAAATTTCATCAAGTATGTCTGTCATCTGTAAACCCTTTAATGAGAAACTTTTACTGATTTTGACCTAGACGCTGTGTTCTCATACTTTTACTGAAGTAGTTTCTAGTAGGAGTGGCCTAAAATGCTAGGGGTACCTGGACGTTTCAAAATGTTTGCCATACCCATGTTGGACACTTCATTTTTATTTTTTATTTTTTTATTGTTTTTTGGGTTTAAATGTGTGTCAATTATGCATACGAGCGATGTCTCTGCCATACCCAGGTACGATAAGTTAGTCTGAATTCATCCAGAAACTGGTAGTTTTCAGCTGAGCTAGGTGAATTATTTCTTTATAACTGGTTTTACTGGGTTTGACACACCACTCACTTGAAGGCTTTTCTTCCAACAGTGCTATCATATGCATAAGTCCACTCACTCTCATCCTTAATCAGCCTCCTTTATCTTTTATCCTTGCAAATAGACCAATGGCCTCTCCGTGCACATTTGGGATTACCCTCAATTGTATGTTACTGTCTACACCACTTAATCATGCCCAAAAAAAAAAAAAAAAAAGCTCAGCAAGGAAGTTTTTTCAGAGCTTTGTTGACTTGTTCAAAGATTCAAAGGGATATTTTCCATTGCATCAAACACACAACAATGGAAAAAGTGAACAGAGTTGTTAGAAATACATCATTTTCTGAAGTGCCAACTTAGTTAAGTTTTAAGACGTGTGGAGTGTTGTTCCCATGTCCTTGGTTCAAAACCCCTTGAAGCCAACTTCATTTGCTAACCACTAACCCTATACCTATCAAAAAATACATCATTTTCTGAATAGAAATATACCTTGCAAAGGGTATAATGTTTTGGTGCTATCTTCTTCCCATTTATTTTCTTTTCTGTTTTGCCATCTTCCATATATTGACAGCTTTATTCCTTGTCAATTTAACACTTTATTTCTTGTTTCTCATAGAATAACTTGCTGTCTGTAGCAATCATGGTTATTGAATTTTCTTTTTTGGAGTAATTTTGTTTGACCATTTTGTGGAAGAATTGTTTGATTAATAGGAAGCGGAAAAACATCATATTTTTTTTTTTTATATTGTGTGGAGCAAATGCTCTGCCGATTAAACATAAAGTGATCTTGTGTGGGCATACATCTTTATCATGTACATGAGCCTCTCCATTCTCATCCCTAAGAGGACTCTTGTACGTTTTCAACCTTGTGAGTAGATTAATGGTCTCTATGCGTAGTAGAAAGTGCCTTTAAATGGATGTGTCTGGATACACCACTTATCATGCCAATTGCCAAAAGTAGACCATAGACCATACCATCCACCTTGTTTGGAAAATAGTTAAGAAGAAAGGCTTTCTTTAGAGATTTAAAAACTTATTCAAGAAAAAGGAATTTTTCTTTGTATGAATCATGTTGCAAGTTCTAGACTTCGAATGGTTAACAATTTTTTTGTTTGTTGGAAATTTCAAGTCCAAGTATAAGAAAACCTCTTCAAACTGTTATGTCCGGCAGGAAATTGTGAACCATATTTTCATACTATTCTGGTGATTTTGCCACTATACTTTCAAGGTGCTGTTATAGTATCTTTGGTTAATAGGGGGCGACTTTAATGTGATCATGTTTTCTCATGAGAAAATAAAGGTGGCAGAATTACAAGGAATGTGGGGGAATTCTCAGAATGTTTGAAGGTATAACTTTGTAGATCTTCTAGGATGAAAGTTCACTTGGACCAATAACCAAGCTAATCCTACTCTATGCAAACTTGAAAAATTCGTATTCTCACCTGATTGAGAATCTTATTATTCATATGTTTTTTCTCGTACTAGTGCCCCCAGATGTTCTTGGATTTCTCGTGGTGTGAGATGAATAATAATGGCTATAACTTTGTACTTCATATTGGTGCTGCTGGAATGGGAAGGGATTGTATCATGACGTCTAGGGATGGAGAATGCTTGAGATAGCCATGCATAGCTCTACAGTCTGTCCAGTGAAGAATTCCGGAAGTCAAGGTCTTCTTGCATGTGGCAACTGAGTTGGTTACCCTTTTTATTTGCAGAAATACGGAGTAGAGACTAACTCAAGAATCAAACTTGCTACAAAATTAACGCATAGTGAAAATTTAAATCAATAGTGAAAAAAATGCTTATGTCATGGTATCTTAAAACAAATCCCCTATAAAAAATATTCTATTGTACTTAATCCCATTTGCTGTGTGTTTGGGTGTCTGGATAGAGAGGAACAGTAGGATTTTTGAAGGGAAAGAACACCCTTTGCATTAAGTCCTCAAATCCATTCTGGTTTTTTTTTTTTTTTTTTTTTTTTTTTTTTTTTTTTTTTAAACTTGTGACAGGTTATTTAGGGAATTTAAAGGAGTCTTTTTTGAAGACTTTTTGTTCAAATATGTGAAGTCTGAGGGGCAAGTAGTTTCATATTTTTTATCTCGTCCTTTTATTCCTTTTGTAGTGTGGCCACCTTGGCCACCATTCTCTTGCATTTTATCAATAAAAAATTTTATCTATAAAAATGGGGTGCCAATAGCAGGTCTCTAAAGTTTTTATAGAAGAAATAGCATGGATGGGTTCATTGCAGATTTCTTCTTTAATGTTCTGGTATTTATACTTTTACAGGCATTGTTTGTTACTATATTCACAGATGAACAAATGGATTACATTTCCTAGAGAACAGAGCAGATTATTATGACTTTATGTGTCTGAAGTGGATGCAACATGTGGATTGGAGAGATTTTTCCTACACTGTATTTGAGCTTATAATGGTGAATGAATTTTCTAGAGGGACTTGAATGTGTGTAACTCAACTATGCATTTGGTTCGGGGAAATGAATCATGAGGATATATATATAGACAAGAGAGCTTTTTTATTTTGGCGAAATGAGTTGATGGTGAGAACCAGTTGTAGAGATCATGGTGGCATGCACATTGTTGTGTTTCAGTTAATGGGTTACTAAACTATTGTATAAGAATTTGTTCATCTGCCATGTTTAAATCCTTGTAATCAATTTTATGAAAGGTTAAAGATGTTCTGGGTAGTGGGGGTGTTGCAACTTGCAACCAAGCTTTGTTTACTGCGAAGGGCAGGAGGGCAAATCTGTTATGTTCTGTACTATAATTCTCAATTCCTGAAATGAACTCTAGCATTTGATTTTTCACACAAGTTTGTGTCAGAATCAGAATTGTGCGTAACCTATGTATCAATTACCACAAGGTGGCCTACAAAGGCATGGGGAGCTTGGGCGTAGATGCACCTACAAGACTAAAATTCTGGTCGATTTTGGTGTGAGTTGCAACTCCACTAAATTTAAGTTGGGTGTGTGGATGGATGGATGGACCCAGGATTTTCTTGGAGATGGGGGCAAACTATAGTTGACTGGTACATTTGAAGTGCTTTAAGATGGATGGTTTTGTAGGAGAAAATTCTAAGGGGTTTTGATAGAGGTTGAAGAAAAGGGCATTTAGGTCATTTCACGTAATCTATGAGACAAGAACAAAGTCAAGGGATATTGTCATCAATTTAAAAACATAAGGTAGCTCAAATATTCAACATAATGCATACAAGCTTACATGACCTCAGAACTATGCAAAATGACCTCAATACTCTCCCTTTCAACCTGAAATAAAAAAAATCTTTTTGAGTTCTCTTCCCAAAACCAGTCGTCTTCAATTCTTGGGTAGATTTTTTTACCTTATCTTGAACCCCTTAAGATTAATCTATTTTGACTTTCAAACCAAAAATACGAAGATAGAATTTTTTTTTTTTTTTTTTTTTTTATAAAGTAGAAGATGAGATTATTTGAAAGAAAATTTTAAATTTTCTATAAATTGATTGACATGAGGTTTGAGGTAATGATTGAACATAATTGTCAAATAGATTAATATATATATTTTTTTAATAGAAATTGAAACATTTGAAGATGACTAGTTTTAGGAAGAAAATGAATGATTATAAGTTGAAGATTTTAGGTTATCATTTGGTAGTATGGAAAAGAAGAACAAGATCAATGAGGGTATGCCATTAGTTTGAAAGTATAGGGATATCTCAAATATTTACTAAAAGAAGAACAAGATCAATGGGGGCAGTTTGAAAATATAGGGGTATTTCTAATATACACTAAAAATGGGGTGCATATCATCAGTTTGAAAGTAAGGGGGTGTCTCTAATATTCACATAAAATTTATTATTATTATTATTGTAGAGGATAACAATGCTACGTTATCTAGACCGTACATGTGTCCGGGCCAATTAAATGATACCTTGAGTGAGCTAGTAAATCCCATCAATAGAGTAGACCAGGGTAGTGGTGTCTAACCTAGCTGGTAGGACAATACAACGTAAATAGAAACCTGATCTACTTGGGAGGGTAGGCCTGATCCGAAGATTTGCATAATTTCGAAATGCACCATATTGAGGCCTAAGATCTCAGAAGAAATCTCCCAAAGATCTTCGACTTAATCTCAGAGATTCATATTCCGTTTAGGATCCTTAGAATCAAGGAATTCCTCGTAATCAAATTCCGATTAAAGGGGAAACCTTGATTTGAAGGAAGGATCTATAAATAGATAAATCAATAAAGGAAAAAATGATTCAAACTTTCTATTTTTAGACTATTACTTTCTCTGCAACTCTAACTTGAACTTCAAAGAATTATTGACAAATACCATACCTGTGCTCATAGAAAAGACAAGAGAACTATTTCAATTCAGTAGAGAAGAATCGATCGAGACATTACTAGATTCTACTTCTACAATTGTTATTATTATTATTATTATTTTTTTTTTTTGGGGGGGGGGGGGGGGGGGGGGGGGATTGTAATGAGATAAAAATGGGCTTGTCATGGGTTTGGAGACACAAGTTGTACCTCAAATATTAAACTAGTGGAGGGGTTCTGAAAAATCCAAAAATCTAAGAGGGGTCCTCTCCCCCCCCGAGTGGTGTGGGTAGGAAGTCCTGAGATATGATGCAAGGTGTTCAATCAAAACTGAGCTCAAGTTGCAATTTACTTAACCCAAGCACGACAAGTTTCTGAACCTAAACCCACCAAATTTGGTGAAACGAAGCACATTTTTTAAGAGAGATAGGGGAAAAGGGGTGCTTTTATTTTGGGAAAGAAAGCATGGGTCAGGCGGTGGATTCCTACCAAACTTTATATATATATATATAGAAAAGAATGTAGGATCACGTACTTGCATATCACAAGTCATCCCAACATTATATATATATATATATATATATTCTATTGCCACACCAATTTTTACTAACAACACGTAAGATGTGTTAATTCTAGGGATTTTTCTCGAAATGTGCATAACTTATGTACAAATTCCGATTTCGGTACATTATTCATTTTAGTTTCCAAAACATGCATTTCTAGTGAATTCATCACTTTTATAATCAATGAATTCATTGGTATATCTTTGAATTCATAAATATTAAAAGTAACGAACTTGCAAGTTTATAGGTTATAAAAATGACGAATGCATGTTTTTGGGAATTAAAATGAAGAATGTACCAAACTTGGAATTTCGTCATATTCAGCTCACGAACTAGAGTTTCACCCTTAATTTTGTGGTGATTTACATATGAATTGGGGTGTTGTTAGCAAAAATTGGTGTGACAATAAAATGAATCTCTCTCTAAAATTTGCTATGAATTGCATCTTTCTCTCTCGCATGCTTTTTTGTTTTGTTGTATGAATCTCAAAGGGTCAGAGAAGAATATTTAAATTTCTAAATAAGAAAAGCCAATGTAACTTCCAAATGCCATTAACTTTGGACAGAATTTTGGTTTGTAGTCCACGAGATTTAGTACTGTGGGCTACACGGTTTAACGAAGGCCACGTTGGCTTGGCGACGACGAATGGTGCTGTGTCTGACTCATTCCGACACCTCGTAAAAGTCATTCGTAAAGGAGTGGTCGAAACTGGGCTTTGGGTCAGGCTTTTAAAATCTATTTAATGTTATTAAAAGGAGAAAAGTGATGTGATGGTGTCAGCTCATGTGAACTGTCTTCCTTTCCTTCGAACTTTATTAATGATATTAATAAATGAGTTGGGATTTATTTATTTATTTAACCGAGGGAGTATCCCATCAACACTGAGTTGGGATTGTTGTGAGCGAAACTGCCCTTGTCAATAATAAACATACTAAAATTATTGATATTATAAGTTATATATAATTTTTTATAGGATCAGGTTTCGTATACACATATATTTACTCATATTCACAATGTATTTTGTCTTACATGACTAAAATTTTTAGATTAAGCTGATTTTTAGAAAGGATGATCTCCTCGTCATAGAGATCATCCTCACCAAAAATCAACTCAATCTGAAACCTTTAACCTACATAGGACAAAACATGTTGTAGATATATGAGTAGATATGTGTACATGGATCTTGATCCTTTTTTATATATTATATTTTTCTAAGTTCTATGATCTTTTGGGTCCCTCTTACTTTCAAAATCTTGATTGGACTTACAAATTGAGAATAGGTGTGTCAATGGGCTGGTTCTTATTTGGTTACATATATCCTGAAAACTTAAACCCAAAGAAAATTAATATCAATTTCAAATTCTGAATAAAAAATCCTTAGAACCAAAATAGACCTTATATTTACACATTTTTTATCGGATAATTGATCAGATAGATAATTATTTTTCAAAAATAAAAAAAGAACTCACTTATAGTTAAAATCTACAATGAATCATTCGAGTAAATCAAATTTCAAACTTTTGAAGAAGGTGCCAACTTAGCTAAGTTGGTGAAGGCGTGTGGAGTATTGATCCCACAATCTAGGTTCAAATCCCTTTGAATTCGATTTCACATAAAAAAGAAGGTAGAGACCACGTTTTATTTAAATTCAAAATTCTTAGCTAAGTTAAATTTACTTTTAGATATATTAAATACATGTTTGATTGCAAAGAAAATCTTGGGAAAAATCATTAGCTAGGAAAATTTACTATTTTAGTTTGTTTAAATGCAAGATAAATCAAATTAGGATAGAAAATGATTTGTCGAATGCATGGGATTTGTCGTTCACAGGAAAAAATATTTTCTCACCCCCTTCCTTAGGAAAATCAAATTTCAGCCTGTGAGGAAAACCTATTGGTGAAGAAAGAAAATGTGCAAAAAAATATACAACTAAATTTTTTTTTAATTATAATTAAATTATTTTAGTGAAAATCATAAAAATAATCAAATTTATCTTACATATAAGGGCCTTCAAATTATGGCTAGGAAAGATCCATCCACATTAGTGGGATGCCTTGTTTTTCAAAAATTTGTGATTGGCCAAGGGGAGTTATAAAAAATGAACGATCAAAACTTATAAAATTTATCATTATCTAAGAAAAAATTATAATTGACCAAGATAATGTGCAAAAATCATCAACCAAAATCAAAATTTTACTTAATAAATATAATTCTAACTAAATTATTTAAGTAAAAAAATAAATAAAAATCATAAAAATAGTAAAATTTACTATAACTCTAATAACTTTTTTTGAGTAACCAAGAAAATGTACAAAAGTTATCAACCAAAATAAGAGTATATCACTATTAAAAATAATCATATATAATTTATTAAATAAAATGGTATAATAAATAATAAAAATAATTATGATTGCCCAAGAAAATATACAAAAATTATCAAGTAAGAATTGAAATATATGATTTTTAAATTTAATTTTAATTAAATTATTTATGAAAAAATAATAAAATTTACTAGAAATTTCAAAAAAAAAAAAAAAATTGATGAGTGATTAAGAAAATGTGAAAAAAAAATTCAAGAGAAAAATCTAAACTTTTTATATTAGTTAATCATAGGTTCTTCATCACTTACTTCATTCAAGTCTACAAAATCTTCTTGATCTAAATTTTTTTGCTCGTGTAGCTCTTCTGGTGCTATATTGTGAACAGAACACGTCATTTCATACTGCACATCTGAGGGAATCTTTGTACAAGAAGAAATTTGCACTTTAACTAAATGTCTCTTCGTTTTATTTATTCCACAACCATTATAAACATTCCCACAATATAAACATTTCAATGACTTTTGACCGTTCTATTTCAGAATCTCATGTACAATGATTCCAAGAAGGATCCAATTTTATACATCTTGACTGGGCATAACTTGAATCAAGTGGTGCTGGTGTGGTGGTAGAATTTGAACTAGATGCCATAATCAAAAGTAATAAAATTATAAACAATTAAAGAACAGTCACACCATCAATTTAAAAAAGAAAAATAATTAAAAATCTTATTATTTTAATTTTTAAAAATAGTTACACTAATCATCATATGTTGATCTAAAAAATTAATTGAGGTCCATATCTCATCACCAAAATCTTATCCCAAGGATTTGGGGTGGCCTAATAACATCTTATTCCACAACTCAATTATGTACAACTATTATTGAATGTCAGGTTTAATTTCTCAATTACATACCATGCATTTGGTAATTTGGTAGATTCAAGAGGATCCCACTACTTTTAAAGGAATTTATTATTATTATTTTTATTATTATTATTATTGTTGTTGTTGCTCTTCTTCTAAAGTTCCAAACAAAATTAATTGAGAAAAAAAGTCAAATTAAAAGGACTTTTGTAGCCTTAATCAACAATTGAGGGTTTCCATCAAATTGTTGTTTGAAATTATAGGAAAAAAAGACAGTTTTCCTAGAGATGAGTATTGATCCCTTAGAGTAAGGAGTCAATACGATTTTTGTAGATGCAATTTCTTACTCTGCCTCGAGATTTCCACTTATTGCCTCAAACCTGCAATCATCGAGCTATTCGGTGTGCCTGTAATGCAACCTCTTCGATGCTTAAGTCAGATTGAATATCAAAATTGACAGAGTATCAATGTAAGGAAAAAAGATCATATCTTTCAGAGTCTCTGTCATGTATTTATAGAGGTGAAACCTTAAATCCTTTTATTGGCTTGTTTAACATCGTTTCCCTTCTAATTAGGAGTTGGGATCTGAATGGGATTGTATCCAATTCAGGTTATGTCATTTATTCATTCCCTTAATCTAGCAACAATTATCCTTGATCTAGGATGATCCTTGATTTGTCGATCAGATTGTATCTCACTTTATCCCAGTTCCCTAATTGTTCGGAATCTGGATCTTCTTAGTGGTTTGCACGATTCACATGGAATTTTTATCCTTGTTATGAGTCTGAGTGACCGTTTGGAATCCGAATCAAAAGCATTCAAAGAAAGGTTCAGGTTCCTTTGTTGCGCCCTGAGGAACCTATTTCTCAGACTCGGCGTTGGAGTGAGTTGAGTCAAAACTATTGGTGCCATGTGTCGCTATCTGGTGCATCGAAAAAATATCCTCCACATACCTCCTCTCAGGGATTTGGACTTCATCTAAGTCCCCGAGATCGAATTAAGCACCAACAATACGTGGCGTTTCTTCATTTCTCTGCACTTAATGCCATTTATCTCTTTTACTTTTCAGCAACTCAAACAACGTAATGATGACTCTTAAATATCGTTTTTACCAACATCAAGGCTGCACCGTTCATGAAATTGAAAAATGGCACACTTATTAAGTTTGCCACATGTCTATTCCTTATTGGTTCATGACGCACGCATGTTCGTATCGGTTGTTTTGATCGATGCATATCATTAATGTTGCAACAACCCCTTATCATTTCGTTTATCCATGATATCCAGATCGTTGATTTTGAGTCACGGATCTCAAGGACTCTTGTCCTAAAAATACGCCCAACTCTTCTAAGTTCTAATTCATTTTTTATGAAGAATGAACCATCCTCCTTTTTTTTCTTATCTCTCTTTTACCTTTCTCTAATTTTTTACATTCTTTAGGCCATTTCCTTGTCTTCTTTGTGAGTTTCAGGGAAGTCTTATTGTGTTCCTGCATTTTGGTGAAGGTGAGTGGTTCTTGGGGTTTCATTTAAGGGGTTTCAGCTTTCTCCTCATCTTATTTTTATTTTTCTTTTGTGCTCCTCTAATGGCCAATAGGAAATTGTATGCCCTATCTCGCCCTTCCATGGTTGCGATAAGGGATGTTTATGGCATCCCTAAAGAGGTTGGTACCTCTTACTTCGGGAGGTCTCGAACCATTATAGAGGGTCCCAGGCCAAATGAGCAATAATTTCTGCCAACTCATGTATACAATCGAGCAAATTAATGCTCGGTTGGACGAGGGTGAGAAGCTCGGATTGCTCGACTTCTTATCTCATGTCACCTTAAGAAGGTGCCTTAAGAGGAAGGGGTACTTATATCTGACCAAAAGGAGGGGGAAGGATCCCTTGTTCATTCTCCCCAACTTGGATAAGGATTGGTTCATTTATCTGATCAAAGCTCACTAGCGGGTGGGAGACAATGATGGGGGAAGGAGATCTTCCCCTCTCTTTCAATACGTTCAACTGAGTTGATATTTCGACCTAGTAGTTTGTTTGTTAATACTTCTCTTTTTTAATCATTTTTTGTGCTAATGACTACGCTCTTTCTTCTTTCAGATCCGAGCACAGACAAGAAGGTCCCTTACTTGGTTATTATCGTCAATCTTCTCGCTAACTGAGCCCTCTTCAATAGGGTAACTGACTTCTTGTTCCCCGAGGGAGGCGAGGAAGCAAAAAAGGTTTTAAGAAGATCATCTCCTTGACAAAAATCCCTTATTGAAATCATGAATGTCACCTTGACGTAGGAGCTCTAAAGACTTCTACCAACTTCATATGTAAAATTATCTACATTGTGGGGGTGTTTGTGAGAAATTTGCTGCATATTTTTCCCTAGCCAAGCTTGTCACAATGCCTATAATGTCCTCTTTTAGTGAAAATTTCAATAAGGGACTAAACATAAGGACTATTGAAGGGTTATAGAGATAAATAGTTATTATTGTCATTTGTTACTAATTATTCTCTTATTTACTTTAAATCGTCTTGTCACTTGGGTACATGGGTTGAAAATTCTACTTTTCTTAATGCATTGATGTTGAAACAATACTTGTATTATCTATAGAAAATGATATATTAGCAAAACTTGAATAGAAAAACCTAAATAGTAATTTTGCATCTAAAAGAACGAGGAGAATATATTTTAAATAAAATTTTCTATTGTATAGATAGTTAATTAATATTATTTATATTAATATATTTTACATAAAAGTTGTCTCAATTAGAGTTTTTGCCTTGGACCTCAACTTATATAAAGCCGACCCTACTTTAATGATGTCTTCTCAATCGACTTTTATTTTTAATGTTATGCAACATTTAAAATCCAACTCTTGTAAAGCTTGATCTAGGAAAAGTGTCTCCTTTGGTGCTCCCTGTTTTTGTTGATTCTTTACTCGTGATCTTTAGGGTTATGTAGAGGGTACAAACATCTAACTCAAATCAAATTATTAAAGATTCAGAGGGAAATTTTATATCCAATACTCATTATTATATTGAGTAACATGGGAAAGATCAACATCTTATTTTATTGGTGAATGTCACTTATCCGAAGGTAAACGTTCTTCCTTATGTCAAAGATTGTTGTTTTCACTAGTTGTATAAACAACACTTGAGCGTCGATTTGCCTCTTTATCTCATTCGCATGTCATTCAGTTGAAATCCCAACTTCAATATCTCAAAATAGGTATTTCATCCATGATTAACTATTTTTAGAAGCTTGGAATGTTAGTAGATAACCATATTGCATGTACTTATCTTATTGATGAGACCATGAGACAAATATCATCATGCATTCATTAAATGGATTACCACTTGTTTACTGTCCGAACATGATGTCCAACCGAACTTGTCTGATTGTTTTACATTGGAAGAATTACATCCTTTGATAAATATTTGAAAAACTCAATTATTACTAGCAAAAAGATGGTTGTGGGTCAAGTGAAGCATATATCCATATCAGTATCAAATTACATATCCAAACTTCCATATCCAGTTATTTATCAAACTTTTTAAAGGATATTCGTAACTCTAACCCAAACTTCGAGCGAATATCCTAGTCTTATATATATATATATACCTCATTGTGAGGATGATGGAAGGAACACTAATTTTTGGTTATATATATATAAGTCCCATTCAACAGATCGTTAAGGAGATAACATGGATCCAACACGTTTATCCTATATGGTTAGAAGTTTCAGAATGGGCTGATTTTTTGTGACGATGATCTCTATGGTGAGGAGATCATCCTTACAAAAAATCAACTCAATATGAAACTTTAGACCCCATCAAAAGTGATTTAAAATTGTTGCCTATTGATTTTTTACTGTTAATTTGTAAATCACTTTTGATGGGGTTAGAAGTTGCAAATTGGGTTGAGTTTTTGTGAGGATGATCTCTTATCCACACAAAAAATCAGCTCAAGTTGTAACTTTTAGCAATATAGGACAAATTTTGTCTCTCAATTTTGTTTGTCGAACGCTACTAACATATATACCTCATTATTAATTTATCATTTTAAAATTGGATAAACAAATATTCGGGTTGAATATGACACATATCCGCATCCGACCCTAAGAAAATTTTGGATAAAATAATTATAGGTAATTTTACCAGAATTCGTAATTGGATAAAAAAATATGATGTACTAGACTAACTAATGGGACTATCGTTGTCTTTCCTATATAAATTAATATAAATGTAAATTTCCTTGACTTGTGGGATAAGTAAGGGGATCGAACCCAAAAGAAAGGGGGTAGAATCAAGTTAAGATTACAAAATTAATCTAAGCCAACTAATAAATCTATTTTGGTATTTTTGAATTTACCAAAAGAAAATAAAAGTTGTTAGAAAGTTAAACTAATAAAAATGAAATTAAAGATAAAACTATGGAAGAAAATACCATTGGAAAGGGATCCACGTAGAACAAATTATTAAACAAAAATCTAACTTCTAACCTCTTTGATAACTCAATCGTAAGGGTTTGGTGTAAACTTCTTAGATCGAAAAATTTAGCAAATAAAATCAAATTAAAGAATATTAGAGTAGAATTTCTCCATTCTCTAATATGTGAATTTCTTACTACAAAATATCTAGATTAAGCATGCTACATCTTGATCTAATATAAGAATGAAACATCTAGCTTAAGCATAAAAGGTATAAGAGTTCATCTCTAACCTTAATCCATAGGAGTGGACAAGTCTTGAACACAACTCATAAATATTAAAGAAAATTAAGAGGTAAATAAACTAAATATAGTAAAGTAATCTTGTTCTAGGCTTCTCCACTCTCTAATGGAGAGAAAATTAATGAAAGGTCATTACAAGTGATAGAGAAAGATAGATGAAGAAGAACAAGACTTGATTCATTAAACAAAAGTAATTACAATCTCCCCTCACTCTCTCACTTACAAGAATTATAGAAATTAATGGAACACCCAAGCTAAAAATAGAAAATACAAGAGGAAAGGCTAAATGCCTTAAGTTAAATGAAAAGAGACAATAACCCAAGAAGGACCCTTTCTCAATTGGAAAAAGAGTTATTTATAAAAATCTTAAGTTTTTGAAAGATCCATTCTTAGTTATTTTGACTATTGTGGATAAGATAACGTGTGAAGTACACGCACACAATTTTAGGGCATTTTAATCGAGGTCCATCGTGTCGCCCAAGATGTTTTTCGTGCTGTAGTTGGATTGAAAGGTTTGGTCTCGAAATTTGGCTAGGATGCTTGTTTTGTACTCTAGTTTAAAATGCAATGTCTAATTTATAATTTCGGGACCTAATTTAATGGTTTGATCTTTGATCTGCACAGTAAACACACGTAATTTGGGTTTTCTGATATATGCAATTATTTATGTACAATTAAGCCTAATTAGCATAGAAGAACATGCAACGAGATATTTTGAGACTTAACACAATTATTAACTTAATATGGAGAAATAGGGACAAAAACTGAGATAAATGTCTAGGAAAAATGTGGATAAATCAGTGTTTTAAGACACTGATCACACCTCAAACTTACTTTTTTCTAATTCCTAAATTTTTTTTTCATTTTCACAAGCATTTCGACTGCATTTAACGATTGCAACGAGCTCTTAAACCTCTAGGTTACCCCTAGTGGACAAGTTTGCAGAGAATATACCCACAAAATTTAAAATAATTTTGAAGTAAAAATGGTCAAAATCAAAATTTGTATTGAAAAACATAGGTCGATTATGGTTTGTTAGTTATTTAAAAGTAACACTTGGTATAGAGTCACAACTGTTATTTCTCTATGAAAAACTTAGACTTAAATTAACTTTTAAGAAATAGTAATTCTAAGTTAAAAACTTTAGAGATTTGATTTTCTAGAGTAAGTTCGAAAAAATCTTCAATCTACTCAAGAATAGGTTGATTAACTTGGGGTTTAATTCAAAACTTAATATCTTGTCTAGGGTACTGAGAAGTATAGATGTTCACTTTAATAACTCTAAGGCACTTTATCTGTGATATTTCAGTATACTCATATTTTTAGACTTACAGCTTTCACCCTACTGAAACTCTAAAATCTTCAACTTTGAATATTTATTTATTTCTTGTTTTAAGGAATCATTTTCTTTTCTTGTTCTATTGCCTTTTCTTTTTTCCACTCCTTTTATACTACTTTTCAAAGAAAAATAGGTAGCCCTTTTCAAGATACCCAGTAATGGTTGTTGTTCAAGACATATTCAATCCATTTTTATTCTTTTTCTAATTAGTCAACCAAATAAACAAGAAGTCAAAGTTCATCAAACGCAATTTTTCCTCATATTTTAGGTAGAAAGAATGTAAAAAGCTCACTTAATTCAACCTAGGCTCTTGGTAACCTTGTTAGAAATAACTACAAATAAAATATAATTTTGCTCTAATTTTTGTATAAGAGAAACATGAATGGGGATGCCAGATCAATGCTTCCAACCAAATATTGATTTTAGATTTTTAACCAAGTACTTAAAGATACAAGTTAAGATTTTAAACGAAATACAATAAAGTTTCCACCAAAATATTTTTGTTGAAATTTTTATAATTTTTTTAATAGAAAAGAAAATAAAAGAAAATAAGTGAAAATCCGACCTTTACACCCAAACTTAAATATGATATTGTCCTTAATATTTCAACATACACATGTAAAATTGAAATTGACAAAAGAAAATGAAGTGGGTTGGATAGCACCTAAAAAAGATTTTAAAATCCTGTTGATACCAACCCAATGTTTTCTGAACTGACACAACACACCATTCATCACTATCACAACGTATATTATGTGACAAAAGGTACTGTGCTCATAACCTGGACGAATGGTTTCTATACTATATTGGATAAAAATGCAAGAAAAAATAACTAGTAAAAATAAAAGGTAGGTTGTCACTTAATAATGCTTAGTTTTACATCTTCAACTAGACTTATTGGAGTTGAGAGTCTCAACTCAGATTACATGGGTTGTCTCCCGATCAGCGTTAAGTCGGACCTATGAAATGCGTGATCTCTAAGAATTTTCCTATCACCAAATTTGATAAATATCATGATTGAGTTTCCATCCTGTGTATAACTTAGACAAACCTCTATGGCTCAAATGGTATGGAAATTATATTGCAAAACACCCAACATCCTTTTTATGTCTCTTTGTGTTAAAGAATGCACCTTTTTGAGAAATTGTTCAACTATCTTGTTTCCTATTATTATGAAGATTGTAAGACCAATAGGGTCCTTATAATCCTACGAAGTTATAGGTTGGGAGGGACACAGACTTCGATCATTTTCTAAAGAGGTTTCACTATTGGCAGTGAACTCTTAAGAATTGGTATAAATGGATGATTAAAATTATTTTTCATGTTCTCTAAGACAAGATTATCTTTCGAGAATGGATTAATAGACAACTCTAAATGAATTTTTTCTTCCTTGAGAGGCTATTCCAAAGATTGACTTTGTGAGATTTTTTGTTCTAAAAACAGATCACTTTCTTTTAAAGAAATAACTTGTTACTCTAGTTGTAATTCCATCTTTCTTATGGTTTGTGTTGTAACCTAATTGATGTCTATTTTGGTTTCAAAAGAAATTGGATTATCAATTATGGATGGATAATTATGGATTTTCTCGTGAAATTGAAATTGTTCACTAAAGGTATCTTGGAAGAGTGATAGATTTTCTAAGATTGGGATATCCTCATTTTTGAATTGATCAAAATTTTATTTTGTTAAGGATAGCTTTAAGTGTGTTAATTGGGTCTCTATACGGACTAGGGCTTGAGCATTCTGTTATTGTTGTTGTTGCTGATTTAACAACTCTATCATAATAGATTCTAATGCGATTGGTGGTAAAAAAGTTGAAGTAGAACAATTATACATTGGTTGAAGATCTATAAATAATTGAAAGGTTGAGTGAGATTGTAGAGGAATTATTGAGTTGTTATGCGTATGGTTGCCAAAAAAACTATCCTAAGTGAATTCATTCTACTTATATAAGAATTTTGGAAGAGACCAACTTTCTGAATGAGATTGTTGACTGAACGGGTTAGGAGTTGGCGTCGAATAAAAATTGTACTCATGAAAATTTTGAGACTGTCTATTTCTTATGATGGATAAGTTTGAGCAATACTTGACTACGTGATCAAAGCTATCACACAAGACACATAAGGATTGTGTTCTTCTATCTACTCCTGTGACATACTCAAACTTATGAAGTGGATTGTGATCTCAAAACACACAATTGATCAAACAATCAAAAGAAAAAAAAGACTAGACTTAGATAGGTTGCCTGACTCTAGACAACTCCTAACTAGCTAGAAATGGTGCAAATAGCCTTCTAACTCAATTTTATGAAATCAAATTTGGATATCCAGATTGAGGGTGGCGTGTAATGCTGAAAGAGCCCTCGATTCGCGGGGTACGCGGATCCGCTTTTGATTTGTGAGGTTTAGGAGTCGTCACCTAGTTATTACGATCTAGGAACCGAACATTGACTCTAAAAGATAAATAACACTAATCTACAAAAGAAAATACGGGTCTGGGGATCACGTTACGGGGTTGGAAGGTGTTAGGCACCAACCCCGCCCGGCAAACGTCGGTCTTTACTAATTCTAAAAAATGATTACATTGCACAGTAGACCAAAAATACAACAAATAATAATAATAATAATAAATTACCTCGTGGATTACAATGATTCCCTCAGCACTGGCGGAGAGTATCCTCATATGTATTTCCTTGCTATTCGCTCGTCACCGGATCTGATTTCTGATCTCCAAGTTGAGGTATCTTCTTTTTAGATCTGTGAGTTTTTAGATTTTTTTTTATTTATGAATTTCAAGGTATTTTGAAATGGTTTTTGGGTATTTTTTAAGCTAAAGTTGGGGCATAGATGTTAGGTAAGGAGTTAGGACTTCAAAATTAGGATTTTGGGAAGGTTGGGGAGGCTTCTTGACCTACTTTTGCTAGGATTTTCTTTTTCATACGAAAATAGGTTGTAGAGACCCTTATTTATAGATTTTTTTTAGTACATTTTATATAGAGTTACTGTTTAATTAGAATTATTTTAGATAGAGTTAGTGTCTAATTAGAATTACATTAGATAGTTTTAGAGTTTAATTAGAATTTTATTAGAGTTTTGACTTTGGTCTTATTAGATTGATTATGGTTTTGACTTTAGTCTTACTTGATTGACTTTAATTTTAATTAGGATTTCACTTTACATTAATTAATGTTTTAATTATTAATTTCGAACATTTTAATTATTAAAATTATAAAATTACTATTTTGCCCTTGGAGAGGACTTTTTGGGTTTTAAGTCATTTTTCAATGTTCTAGGATGTTTTGGAATCGATTTTTCGTAAGGAATTCAATGGGAATATTGGTTTGTGACATTTATAAATTTTTTTGTGTGAAATGATCGTGAACTTTATGAGGGGCATTTTCGTAATTTTATCAAATTTTGTAAAAATTGATGAAATGATTTATTTGATTTCGATTTATTATTTTATGTGTTTGAAAGGATTTTTCTAAGCGTAATGTAAGCTCTAGGGATGTTTTGAGATTAGGGGTATTTTGGTAATTTGATCATTTTTTAGTGATTTTTATCATGAAGCTTATTTTTGTTTACAAGATGATGATTTTTATATTTTTGAAGTGATATTTTCCTAGCATAGTATAGTTTCTACAGTTTTGTTAGTTCAAGATACATCGTCCGAATTTCTGAAACACATCTGGTAACCAAATAGAGCATTGGAATAAACATCCATCATTGGGAATCGTTGCAATCGGGTTGACGAGTTGATTAATCAGACGAGTGCAAAAATGAGGTGTCTACAGATGTCCCTTTTTGCTAGAGGGTTGAAGCAAGCTAGATAGCAAATCTATTTTGGTAGATAGTGCGATATCCGAATGCCAAAGCTAGTGACAGTTCATTTTGCAGCCTGATTTAGCAATTCGTCGAGGCGTTCGAATCTTTGAGGGTAAAACTATCTTCGAACAAAAGGTTGTCAGGTCCTCGAGCGAGAGCTCTCACTGACGGTGTCAGATCCTTGAATTTTAAAAAATTCTCCCTGACTAAATGTGCAAGTGTGAGCACTTGAAATCTGAGATAAATCTCAAAGGGTTTGAGCAAAATCCGAGTAAAACCGAGTAAAATCTGAGCAAAACATAAAATCTAGGAAAACCTGAGAAAAAATTTGAGTTTAAACAAAACTTGAGAAAAATTTGAGGCTTGAAAAAAATCTGAGCAAAAGTTGAGAAAAAGTTGAATGTTATATTCTACCTACCCAGTGAAAGAATAATGAACTTATTTTTCTAGGAGTCCTACTCTACCTACTCGGGGTGAAAGAGTAATGAACTTCTTTTTCTGGGAGTCCTACTCTACTTGTTCGAGGTGAAAGAGTAATGAACTAATTTTTTTGAGAGTCCTACTCTACCTGCTCGGGGTGAAAGAGTAATGCACTAATTTTTTTTTTTGGGAAGTTCTACTCTACCTACTTGGAGTGAAAGAGTAATGAACTAAGCTTTTTGGGAGTCCTACTCCACCTGCCTAGGGTGAAAGAGTAATGCACTATTTTTTTGGGAAGTTCTACTCTACCTACTCGGAGTGAAAGAGTAATGAACTAATTTTTTTGGGAGTCCTACTCTACCTGCCCAGGGTGAAAGAGTAATGAATTAATATTTTTGGGAAGTTCTACTCTACCTACTCGGAGTGAAAGAGTAATAAACTAAGCTTTTTGGGAGTCCTACTCTACCTGCACAGGGTGAAAGAGTAATGGACTAATTTTTTTGGGAAGTTCTACTCTACCTACTCGGAGTGAAAGAGTAATAAACTAAGCTTTTTGGGAATCCTACTCTACCTGCACAGGGTGAATGAGTAATGAACTAATTTTTTTGGGAAGTTCTACTCTACCTACTCGGAGTGAAAGAGTAATGAACTAATTTTTTCGAGAAGTTCTATTTTACCTACTCGGAGTGAAAGAGTAATGAACTAAGATTTTTGGGAGTCCTACTCTACCTGCCCAGGGTGAAAGAGTAATGAACTAATTTTTTGGGAAGTTCTACTCTACCTACTCGGAGTGAAAGACTAATGACCTAATTTTTTTGGGAGTCTTACTCTACCTACCCAGGGTGAAAGAGTAATGAATTAATTTTTTGGGAATAAATGGGGGATTTACATCACATTTGATTTTTTTTTTAAATAAAAAATTAGATTTTATGAAGGTCCGGTAAACATTTTAACTCTCTTTGAATCTTAGGAGTTTTCAAAATTACTATCAAGAGAGTAACCTTTAATTCAAAGTTAACCTTATCCTTTGGGGTTGAAATTGACCAGGCTTCAGAGCCAAAATGCCCCTAGTTTGACAGGGAACATTGCATTGGGGATAATTGAACATAATTTGAAAACGAATGGCCCTAATGTAAGGGGGAAACTGTACTCTTTAGAACAAGGAAGTGTTCTTGTTATGAAAGTTTGAAATCCTTGATTACCGCAAGCGCAATAAAGGTTTAACTTTTAATTTTGACTTTTTATATTGAAGATTTTGAGTCAGGCTCAAAGAAATTGGAATAAAATATTTCTTTCTGAAATTCATCATAGAATTTGTTCTTTCTCCCCGTCGATTCGCTTAGGGACATGAAACTCTTCAAATCAATCATATACGAGATACTTGTATCCACTGAATCTATATTTGGTTCAAGCTGGGTATTGAAACTTGATCATTCGAACTTCTAATATTTCGGCTCGGATCGGCATTTCTACTTCTCAACTCAACAGAGATTTTCTTTTATTTTTTGGTTGCTTTAAGTTTTGCCTAGATTGCCTTTTTAGGTTTTCAATCTAGCGAGCATGCTCTAGCTTTTGCCTAGATCGCCTTTTTAGGTTTTTGATCTAGCAAGCTTACAATTTTTCTCTTTTCTTTGCTTTGATTGTTGCTAAGGTCGTCTTTTTAGATTTTCAACTTTGTGAGCTTGTCCTAATTTTTGTCTAAGTTGCCCTTTTGGGTTTTCAACCTAGCAGGATTCATTTTTATTTTTCTTTCATTTTGAACTTCTGGAATTACTGTATGATCATGTTTTGCTATCTTTCTTGACTTTTTCGTATAGTTTATGGGTAGGCTTAGGACTGAGCATAAAAAGAAAGAAATTTTGAGGCTCAAAAATCAAAATGCCCTTTGTGTGGTATTTTTTTTAAATTGTTTTCTTTTTCCTTGAATTTTCTTCCCCGTTTTGGATGATATTTCTTTTTCTTTTTAGATTTTTTCTTTGTCGGGGAATCTTTTTTTTTATTTTGATGTGGTCGGGCTTGAAGTAACTTCTCAGGTTGCTTACGTACCCTAGACTTTTAAGATTAGACCAAAACGTAGTTCGAATTTTTCCCTCCCCTATGTTAGGTAATCAGGCTGACAAAAAAAAAGGTTTTTTTTTTTTTTTTTAAATGCTGCAAATGGCTGAAAAAGGAGATGTTGAACTGGGTAGCAAGAAAAATTGATTCGACCAAAGATGACCTCCTTAAATGTAGTACCGTTTGATCTGGTCAAGGTTGGTTGACTCTAGTAGTTCAATTCTATCATGATTTTGAAGTATGAATATTTCCAATTGGGTTCAGACTTCCTCCTATGGTTGAGGAGGGGTGCTTAATTTTCTCTGAAGTCTGATGGTTAAATCTTAAACTTGTGAATAACAAACTTTGACCTTATTGTCAAACATATGAGTGACTTTTCTCTGATAAGTTTATACGTGGTATAGAACTTTTAGGTTATTTTCTTCAATCAGGTTTAGTTCTTTGTACTGATGTCAGACTCAGTTTGTTTCTAACAATTGACTTTTCATCAAGTCCTTGATATACGGGATCTCCATTTCAACTGGTGAGACTGCTTCTATATCATACACTAGAGAGTAAGGAGTAGCTCTAGTGGAAGACTATATTGAAGTATGATATGCCCACAAGTATGAATGGAAATTTTTTCGATCAATATTTATGTGATTAATACATCCTCCTAATGATTGTCTTGAGATTTTTATTAGCAACTTGCTTCAACCGCTCCATTAATCTGAGGATGGTAGGGAGATGATGCCGGATCTTGAACTTTGAATATGGAGGAATGACCTAAGCTTTGAAGTATGGCCCATTATCAAAGATCGGCTCAAAAGGTACCTCCATATTGATTGAGAATATGTGTTTGAATGAATTTTGCAACTCGAGATGCCGTGAGAATAGCACTGATCTACTATGATTTTATCGATATAGACGAGTATCTATTCCGTGTTGAACAACACCCAAGCTTGCACCTCAAGTCTTTTGAAATTTCTGAGTAATGTATTACCCCCTCGTATTCCTTTAGGGATAGGATAGTTCTAGTCCGAATTTCTTGAGAATTATTTTTTTGTTCCGAGGTCAATGACCTTTGATTTCTCGATTAAAGTTTGAGCCTGACTCTTATCTTTTTGTTCAGGAAAGGAATCTATCCTTGAAGCCAGATTATTAGTTAATTCGTTAACACGCTCGAGGTATTCAAAAATTTAATTTATTCAGATGAGGCGATAGATACCTCTATAAACTTGATAAATTAACCTGACTCAACAGAAAAAGAGTTGACTCGATCTAAAGAAAACATGACATTGCTAGATTGATAAAAAAAATGAACTCGAGCTAACCTAAATGACTCATGAAAACTCAAGACAAGTAACCACAACAGGCTTCATTATGGACTGAGGACTCAAGACATTGCTTATAACTGGCAAGATTGAAGCACTGTGATCTTCAGGGAACAACTAGGCAATGTTGAGAAATTTTAAGGCCATTCTAACTATTGTCTCGGTATGTTTATTTTAACTGACCGGACTTCCAACCCTAATGTAACACCCCAAAATTTTAATTTGTATCTCGAGGAAAAATAAATAATGGAATTTTAAGAAAATCTTGAAAGTGGGACTTAGGGTAAAATTGTAGGACCTTATTCTGATCATTTTTAATGAAATTTGACCTCACCATTGCATTCAAAATGATTGAAAAACATACTTTAGCCTGTAAGTATGCTCAAATGCGAGTCCGAATATAAAAGTTGCAAAATCCTCCATTACCGGGTCGGACCAGGCTAAAATAGTGACTTTTTGTTAGAGTAATAATTGTTAAGATTCGATAATACCATTGGGTTCGTAACGAAAAATTATTGAACATAGACTATTTATTTGTCATTTTTGGAGACCAGGAAGTCGAATTATCGTCAAAACGAAAACGACATCAAGTTTAGGGGTCACCTCAGACCAAAAATGTAAATTTCTGTTAGAGACAATATTTGTAGAAATTTACTACACCATTAGATCCGGAACGAAAAATTAGGTGAAATAGAGTATTCATTTGTCAGTTTTGGAGTTCGGATGATCAAGTTATCATCGATCAAAACAATAGGCGAAATACCAAATTCGTCCCAAATTTCATTTAAATAATATTTTAATTTTTTTTTAATATATCATCTTCCCCAACTCGTCATACAGCCGAGACATACGAAACGAAAAAAAAATTATTTTTTTTACAAACTTCCACCTCAGATCTCGTGCAAATGGCTCGTCGTCGACGACCGACGCAGAAGGGAGAAATGTCGGCAGCTTCGACATCTACAAAACCCACCCAACCTTTCTTCGTTTCACTTTCTATTTCAACCGATATCGTAAAAAATCAGCTGTATTTGGATACGAAAATTTCGAAACTTTGACCTCGGATTTCGTCCGTTTCGGGGTCAAACCGTCTTCCGACGCAGAAGGGAGAAATGTCTGCAGCCTGATTCTCTACATAACCCACCCAAATTCCTTCCGTTTTCTCGTGTTTTTCACCCCGTATAGTCAAAAATCAGCCGTATTTTTATACGGAGATTTCGTAACTTCGACCTCGATTTTCATCGATTTCGGGGTCAAACCGTCTTTCGCCGTAGAAGGGAGAAGAGATGAGCACGTCGAGATCTTCAAAGTTTGGTCCATCTCGATTTCCGTGTTGATTGCCTTGATTTCCGTGCACATGCTTCGATCATTTCGCCTAAATCGTAAGGAACTCTCAATTTCTATTAGTAATCATAGATTGTAAAAATTGCATTTAGGATTTTATCGGAAAAATTTGGATGTATTTATAAAATATAGAATTATTTTGTTATTTCAAAAATTAACGCCAGAAATTGCATGATCGATATGTTTACTTGTATTTTTAACAAATTATATGTGGGTAGGGTATTTTAATAGGTTATTTCCATAAATTGGGTCTTGTACACTGCTCGGACCACGTTTTGATATAAAATTTATTTTCTTTTTCAATATTATTGATAAAAATAAATTATTTAGTTGGAAAATGTGATTTAATATTCAATGAACTCATATTGAGTTGATGAATATCAGAAAATTGATGTTTTATTGAAGAGATTGAAAATTGTAAAAAATCGAAAAAAGAGAAAAAGTGTATGAAACGGTAAAATGTCAGAGTCACACCCGAGGGGTGATGTCTGCATTTTACGTTGTTGTGTTGTGTGTAGGTTGGTGAACAGATATCCAAGGATAATATTATTGGTTGCATGTTTATTTCCTTTCTGTTAGCGCGAGGCGCTGCTTACGTTTCCGTTATGTTATTTATTTTAGGCCGGGTGGCCACACTTGCATGGTAGGAAACTGGATATCTATTCTCAACCTTGTATTGTTAATTTCTCATTTATTTTCAAATGAAAATAATATACATATGTAGCTATTTTGTGAGCTGTTAAAGAGTTTGTGAATGCCTGAAGGGATAGTGCGTCATATCATCCGGAGTGGTGTACTATCCTGGGATGTACGGTAGGGACCACCAAGCTCATACGTGGTATGGGACGCGTATGAGAATGGAGTCACAACTGGAATCTGGGATATTCCTCTCTATCTTTACCAGTGAACTTGTAATGTAAAGGTGGTCGTATACGAATGGTTTGTATATTTGGGAATCACATGCACGCCGGATAGGCATAGACGAAGTTGATTAGTCAGTGATCACTAACAATCTATAGTAGTCGAACGTTCTGACACATCGAAAAGAGACCCATAGCTTACGGTCACGTCAAACGACCAGCCTGAGCCGGATAAATGGTCAACCAAACGTGATAAGTGCAGCGACCGACCACAAAATCAGGAACTAAAAGCCAGAAAGAAATTGTAACATCATGTCCCGACTGGGAGCGATCAAGTCGTGAATCCCAACATTCTAATTCCAATACTCCACCATTGTGTATTATGTATCTGTTGCTTATTTTGATATATAAAATGAAATGCATGTTTAATGTTTCCATTTGATCAATTAGATTTGTATAAAAATAGAACGTTATAGTGAGTAATGTTGATTGATGTAATGTCAGTTTTAAAATGTTTAGTTGCTCATCCCTGGCTATATGTACCAGTTAATCGTAGTTTATTCTGTAAAATTTTGTTTATTTTAAAATGATTCAGTATGTTTATTCGTTCATGTTAGGAGAGGTTATTGGCAGAAATTGTTGCTTCCTTACTGGGTAACCATTGTTACTCACCTTTCCTTCTCCATTTTTTAGTCTCAGATTCAGAGCTTGGCGAGACAGGTATAGAGCACGAGTGAAGATCATCTGGTCGGTCAGATAAACAACCAGAGTTCGTCACCTGGTGAGTATTGGGGCTACACCCCCTAGTGGGTCGATTTGTCTAGAAGTATTATAGATTTGTATTGAGCGTTAGGACTCCTGTTAGAGTGAGAAATTTTTGTATAATCCCGTAAATTTCTTCTTTCGCACTCTGATATACCGTATATTATTTGATGTATATAGGCTTCCGCTCGTATTCTATTTTGTTTGTTTACATGCAGGATTGTATGTCGTCTATCAGGTGCAGGTTGAACGCTTTGGAATGCTAACATAAACAGAGGAGACCATGCCGAAATTTCGAGGTGCCACCTACTATCTCGAGACCTGACATGGGGAATTGTGTTAGCGTTCGGCGGGGCGCCACAGATGGTATCAGAGCATAGTATTAGATCCGTATGGGATACTGATCTGCTATGTTTTGAAGAGTTGGCTGATACCACATATATTAGAGCGATAATCGTTGAGTGTCAATAGGAATTCGGTATCCGAGCTCATTAGTAATTCTGTATTGGAATTATGAGTTCTTCCGTGTCTAGATGTTTATAGAGCCTTGTAAGCCTAAGATAGGATTATAAGTTTATTTTTTAGTAATGGAAATGGAGTCCATTACTAAGTTCCAATCTATGATAGTAATTCATAGTTACGTAAGAGTAGCTTTGGCCTTATTATGATAAGTGCCTTAATACGGATGAACATAAGCTAGAGGAATGGACAAGGTAGAGGCCAAAACGCAACAGAGACAAGATAGGTTCTGGATCAGACATTTGACCTGATATCACAACTAATATCATTCATCGGATAGGTGGTTGAGTCTCATGACAAGTTTAGAGAAGAAATATGAATAATGCAACCACCAACACCTCGAAGCCAAATGGAAGGAAGGCAATTAGCGACAAACAATTACGAAACTAACAAATTTATAGGAAAATAACAAGAAGTGGGGAGTGATATTATAGACATACCAACTCAATGGATGGAAGAATATCATAAGAAATAACATATACTATTAAATCAGTCGAAAGAAAGAGTTGTGGTATATTATGAATGTGGCAAATTGGGACATAAAGGAGAACAATGTTTGGGTCAATATCAATCGATTAAAGATGTGTGCCTCAAAAAGATACTAGACAAACCAATTGAAGGAACAATAAGGCCACCAGATTTAAATAAAGTTGATAACGTATTCGTGCCATCCCGAACAGACAAGACTAACGATTGGAAGTGAGTTATGGTACAAGACTTATCATAATTGTAAGGCACACCACTAAATCTAAGAAATGAGGAAACGTTGGACTTCTTCGCAAAAGGAAAATACTACTCCACCTCAAGGACTACTACCACAGGTCGTGCCTTTGAAGAATGAGAAAATTCTCCAGCCCAAAGGACATGTAAATCCATGGATGTGATTATAGAATTTTCAACGATTACACCTACCAAGATTTAAGGGTTTTTCCGATCTGATTGAAGTCAATGAATGGGTTTTGAAGACCTGAAAGATTTTGAGTGTCATGTAATGCCGGAGAGATCAGTGGATGACGGTGACTATATTCCAATTAGACGGGGATGCTAGTCATTACGTTTTAAAATGAATGTATTGGGAGATGGATCGTTTGATTGGGTAGACTTCGAGAGGATAGATTTATATTCGAGACTACTCAAGAAATCAAGCACCAAGAGTTTTTGAGATTAGTGCAAGGTTATCTATCGATTATAGACTATAAGATGATGTTCACTAAGTTGTCACGATATGCGCCCGAGCTTCTCTTTACAGATCTACAGAAAGCTGTAGATTCTTTAGTGGACTATAATCCTACCTAAGGGCCAAGAAGTCAAATGATTGAGACTACCAATTATAGAGATACGATAAATCGAGCTTAAAGGATAAAATGAGAGGAGATAGAGTTACAAACTTCCAGGGGGCAAATTAATCGACCTTAGACTTCTTTTCCTCCCAGATCAGATCCGGCCAAAAGGCCGATGTATTCGAGGCCAATCTCCTCCGGATCAGTGTATCCACAATATAGAACTCCTCCACTATCAAGTTGTAGAGTTCCCCAATCGTCGAGTTATAGAGCAGTTGGAGCTCCAATGATGCCAATAAGGCCAAAGGAATCAACAAGGTAGGTTCAGAGCCTACAAGCCCCAGTCTACCAACTGCCTACTCCACATAGATCTACAAAGACAAAATCATTGACGTTGTTACGCGTGTGGTCATGTGGAATATATTAGGAAATAATGCCCTCTATCACAGTCGCGAGCAAGGATTGTGACCCAGGAGAAAGTACATGTCTCCAACGAAGTTTTGGAAGGTATAATTGTTAATTATAATGTTAGAACGTGGAGTTTTACTCAATATTGGTTCCCCTAGATTATACAATTCTGTGAAGAATTTGTACACTTACTAGAGCTAGAAACCACTAACACAGGTCAAGTAATGAAATTATTTATACCATTGAGAGGCCTTGCAAAGAAAGAATAAGATTTTTGGAAGATCATTTAAGAACTTGCAAAATAGGTATTAGAATAATTGTAAAGTGTGAAAAGACAAGTGATGTTCAATTGGTACGCTAGTCTTTATATCAATAGTCTAGTCAATTACTCGTATATTATGTTAGTAGATAAGCAAGTGTTTCTTGTATATCCTTCATGTCGAGAGCTACTTCCTCGAATATCAACACAGGGAGTTGCGTATCTTTCCTTTCGATGGAAGATGGCTTAACTTTGGGAGGCCTAACGACTGAACTATTAGATAAAGCAGTTCTTGCTTTACGACTTCTTGAATCGATTCATCTCCTTTGAAAAGATAGATCATCTTTTCCCTTTTATCTTTCTATCATCGGTGTCAATTTTAACTCTTCTTTTGTCTTCTCCTTTCACGATCGCCTTCCAGTAGAGGAATTCATTATTATCGTTCTCGTTACGTGATCAATTCTTTCTACAGACAAGCACTCACTTCGAGACTTCGATTGTGACTCATTTTCACTTCTCAAAACGAAAGCGCTATAAGTAAAGATAATAATTCCGTAGAAGCAGCGACTACCACCTGCCTGTGCCAACATCCATCCTAAAGAGATTTAGTAGAGAATAAGTTAGGAGGTGGGTTGATGTAAAATGTGAGAAAGAATAATCTTGTGACAATGTTGCATTAATGGTGACTTAATAGAATTGTGAGAAAATAGATGCAAGATTTAGCCCATCGAGTAAGATTTTAAATTATAAAAGGTTATGACAGAGGTTTTGAGGAAATATCGCAATAAGTAGAAATGTAATATTGAATTGAATATAAAGATAGTGGTGTGTTTGCGGTAAGACTATGCATTGAAGAGTAATATTCATAACAATTATGATTAAAACATAATAGACGATGTAATTGATGAGAAAAGTAAGATGAAGAATAAAAAGATGTGAAAGGATTGTGGTTGATAGACATTGGTGGGGAAGTGATACAAGGTAAATTGATTATTATCTTAGGATTATACAAGGAGTATGGGTTTAAAATAGAGTGATTAATTAATGAATGTATTGGGCTGACAAAATATAGGAGACATAAGTCTATGAGTTATAAATGAGATTGGATTGGGATTAAAAATAAATGGTAATCGAAAATAGGTGTTGTTTATTATACATGTCGTGTTAGTGGAATCGTGACAAAGCTCGATAAGGTATGATTTCAATTTCGAAGACGATATTTTTATTAAGGGGGGAGAATGTAACACCCCAAATTTTTAATTTGTATCTCGAGGAAAAATAAATAATGGAATTTTAAGAAAATCTTGAAAGTGGGACTTAGGGTAAAATTGTAGGACCTTATTCTGATCATTTTTAATGGAATTTGACCTCACCATTGGATTCAAAATGATCGAAAAACATACTTTAGCCTGTAAGCATGCTCAAATGCGAGTCCGAATATAAAAGTTACAAAATCCTCGATTATCGGGTCGGACCAGGCTAAAATAGTGACTTTTTGTTAGAGCAAGAGTTGTTAAGATTCGATAATACCATTGGGTTCGTAACGAAAAATTATTGAACATAGACTATTTATTTGTCATTTTTGGAGACCAGGAAGTCGAATTATCGTCAAAACGAAAACGACATCAAGTTTAGGGGTCACCTCAGATCAAAAATGTAAATTTCTGTTAGAGACAAGATTTGTAAATATTGACTACACCATTAGATCCGGAATGAAAAATTAGGTGAAATAGAGTATTCATTTGTCAGTTTTGGAGTTCGGATGATCAAGTTATCATCGATCAAAACAATAGGCGAAATACCAAATTCGTCCCAAATTTCATTTAAATAATATTTTAATTTTTTTTTAATATATCATCTTCCCCAACTTGTCATACAGCCGAGACATACGAAATGAAAAAAAAATTATTTTTTTTACAAACTTCCACCTCAGATCTCGTGCAAATGGCTTGTCATCGACGACCGACGTAGAAGGGAGAAATGTCGGCAGCTTCGACATCTACAAAACCCACCCAGCCTTTCTTCGTTTCACTTTCTATTTCAATCGATATCGTAAAAAATCAGCTGTATTTGGGTACGGCAATTTCGAAACTTTGACCTCGGATTTCGTCCGTTTCGGGGTCAAACCGTCTTCCGACGCAGAAGGGAGAAATGTCTGCAGCCTGATTCTCTACATAACCCACCAAAATTCCTTCCGTTTTCTCGTGTTTTTCACCCCGTATAGTCAAAAATCAGCCGTATTTTTATACGGAGATTTCGTAACTTCGACCTCGGTTTTCATCGATTTCGGGGTCAAACCGTCTTTCGCCGTAGAAGGGAGAAGAGATGAGCACGTCGAGATCTTCAAAACCACCAGGTCGATTTCAAAAATCAACCGCTTCAAAGTTTGGTCCATCTCGATTTCCGTGCCGATCGCCTTGATTTCCGTGCACATGCTTCGATCATTTCGCCTAAATCGTAAGGAACTCTCAATTTCTATTAGTAATCATAGATTGTGAAAATTGCATTTAGGATTTTATCGGAAAAATTTGGATGTATTTATAAAATATAGAATTATTTTGTTATTTCAAAAATTAACGCCAGAAATTGCATGATCGATATGTTTACTTGTATTTTTAACAAATTATACGTGGGTAGGGTATTTTAATGGGTTATTTTCATAAATTGGGTCTTGTGCACTGCTCGGACCCCGTTTTGATATAAAATTTATTTTCTTTTTCAATATTATTGATAAAAATAAATTATTTAGTTGGAAAATGTGATTTAATATTCAATGAACTCATATTGAGTTGATGAATATCAGAAAATTGATGTTTTATTGAAGAGATTGAAAATTGTAAAAAATCGAAAAAAGAGAAAAAACGTATGAAACGGTAAAATGTCAGAGTCACACCCGAGGGGTGATGTCTGCATTTTACGTTGTTGTGTTGTGTGTAGGTTGGTGAACAGATATCCAAGGATAATATTATTGGTTGCATGTTTATTTCTTTTCTGTTAGCGCGAGGCGCTGCTTACGTTTCCGTTATGTTATTTATTTTAGGCTGGGTGGCCACACTTGCATGGTAGGAAACTGGATATCTATTCTCAACCTTGTATTGTTAATTTCTCATTTATTTTCAAATGAAAATAATATACATATGTAGCTATTTTGTGAGCTGTTAAAGAGTTTGTGAATGCCTGAAGGGATAGTGCGTCATATCATCCGGAGTGGTGTACTATCCTGGGATGTACGGTAGGGACCACCAAGCTCATACGTGGTATGGGACGCGTATGAGAATGGAGTCACAACTGGAATCCGGGATATTCCTCTCTATCTTTACCAGTGAACTTGTAATGTAAAGGTGGTCGTATACGAATGATTTGTATATTTGGGAATCACATGCACGCCTGATAGGCATAGACGAAGTTGATTAGTCAGTGATCACTAACAATCTATAGTAGTCGAACGTTCTGACACATCGAAAAGAGACCGATTGCTTACGGTCAGCCTGAGCCGGATAAATGGTCAACCAAACGTGGTAAGTGCAGCGACCGACCACAAAATCAGGAACTAAAAGCCAGAGAGAAATTGTAACATCATGTCCCGACTGGGAGCGATCCAGTCGTGAATCCCAACATTCTAATTCCAATACTCCACCATTGTGTATTATGTATCTATTGCTTATTTTGATATATAAAATGAAATGCATGTTTAATGTTTCCATTTGATCAATTAGATTTGTATAAAAATAGAACGTTATAGTGAGTAATGTTGATTGATGTAATGTCAGTTTTAAAATGTTTAGTTGCTCATCCCTGGCTATATGTACCAGTTAATCGTAGTTTATTCTGTAAAATTTTGTTTATTTTAAAATGATTCAGTATGTTTATTCGTTCATGTTAGGAGAGGTTATTGGCAGAAATTGTTGCTTCCTTACTGGGTAACCATTGTTACTCACCTTTCCTTCTCCATTTTTTAGTCTCAGATTCAGAGCTTGGCGAGACAGGTATAGAGCACGAGTGAAGATCATCTAGTCGGTCAGATAGACAACCAGAGTTCGTCACCTGGTGAGTATTGGGGCTACACCCCCTAGTGGGTCGATTTGTCTAGAAGTATTATAGATTTGTATTGAGCGTTAGGACTCCTGTTAGAGTGAGAAATTTTTGTATAATCCCGTAAATTTCTTCTTCCGCACTCTGATATACCGTATATTATTTGATGTATATAGGCTTCCGCTCGTATTATATTTTGTTTTTTTTTTACATGAGGATTGTATGTCGTTTATCAGGTGCAGGTTGAACGCTTTGGAATGCTAACATAAACAGAGGAGACCATGCCGAAATTTCGAGGTGCCACCTACTATCTCGAGATCTGACATGGGGAATTGTGTTAGCGTTCGGCGGGGCGCCACACCTAACTAGGCAGTGGACGATTGAGCTTAGATGCAATGATAACCCTGAAACCTAATCGAATGTGGATTTAATCAACTTTAGTATTACCCCTTTAATAACATTTTAAATGAACCATGAGATTTTATTAAATTCTATGCACATTGCCATTAAACAATTCATTAATGTAATGATTATTTAGAAGGAAAATAATTGTATTACACTCTTGAAAAATATTGATAAATATATTTCAATAATTTTTCATGCTAAAATAGATCTTTTGTAAATCATTTTAAAAAATATATATTTTTCTTCCTTTTCTTTTTTTTTTGAAAAATATTTTCTTTTAGAATTTTTTTTGAAAAAACATTTTCTTTTAGAAAATCTTATTCTTCTGGAAAATATTTTACTTTTGGAAAGCATTTCTCTTCTGGAAAATATTTTTTTCCTTTAAAATGAGTTAAAAACCTTAATTAGAAAAAAATTTGAATTTCATTTTGATTCAAATGCATCGGCCCATAATGATCGTTGGATCAAGATGGACTGGGTCATTATGAATCATTGCCAAGTTTAAAATGGATTCTTTATTAGGTCGATGCACCAATTTTAATCAAGTAAAATAAAAACTTAAATCCTTGAGGACAATCATACATTCTGATCCCATCATTCACATACATTCCGATATCATCATTCACATACACTCATCATTCACAAGGTTCCATTTAATAAAAAACCCGGGAACACCCACGATAAGTTCAAGTCGTGACTTACAGGGGCGGTTTCTAGACTCTAAGCTTACTACGTGCAATGCAATCTTATCTGGCCACCCTTGTCCAAATACACCTATATACCTCTTGAGCATACTCAATCAGACGGTACGTGGTGACTTGGTTTGATATATCGTATAAGTGATAATATAAAATTTCAACTCACTTCTCTAAAGTCAAAAGCAGTTAGTTTAATCCCCAAATCAGAGGTGACACGCGATGCTTGAGCCAAGTCACTCTTAAATCACCTCTTTTCTAGAATAGACATAGTCTATCCTCCTAGTACCGTAATACATCGGAGTAGGATCTCGCTTAGAAACTGGTTTTGACCAAGAAGTGCAACTGATGTACTTGGATCATCTTTGATATACCTATAGGTACGAGTCAAGAGTTGTAGCTTTTATAAATGGTTTGGCATCCCACAAGCGGACCGACTACATACTAAAATTATCGTTTTGCCTTCAAAGAAGACTTTTTGCGTTTTAAGTCGTTTTTCAATATTCCAGGATATTTTGAAATCACTTTTTCTTAAGAAATTCAATAGGGATATTGATTTGTGTAATTTATAAATTTTTTTGTACGAAATGGTCGTGAACTTGAAGAGGGCATTTTCGTAATTTTATCAAATTTTCTTGAAATTGGCGAAATGGTTTATTTGATTTCGATTTGTTGTTTTATATATTTGAAAGGATTTTTCTAAGCGTAATGTAAACTTTAGGGATGTTTTGAGATTAGAGGTATTTTGGTAATTTGATCATTTTTTAGTGATTTTTATCGCGAAGTTTCTTTTTGTCTATAAGATGATGATTTCTATGTTTTTGGAGTTATATTTTTCTAGCGTAGTGTGATTTCTACAGTTTCGTTAGTTCGAGATACCTCATCCAAATTTCTGCAACACATCTGATAACCAAATAGAGTATTGGAATAAACATCCATCATTGGGAATCGTTACAATCGAGCTGACGAGTTGATTAATCAGGCGAGTGCAAAAATGAAGTGTTTATAAATGCATAAGCAAAGGAACTCTTAAATCACCTTCCTTTATTGAATAGAATGAATTTATCCCCTCAAAGGATAAGATCTTAATAGTTACCAAAGATGATCAAGAAGAACAATCGGTGTAACTTGAATTAGATTTCTCTTATTGAGCTCGTGGGCCTTATAGTTAAGTCTAATTAATTTGATTAGCTGACTAGTGAATTGATTGTTTTAATTAGAGTAAAGAAATGGTAATCACTCCCAATCCTTATCTTATTTGGTCATCCCTAAGAGAGTGGTGCTCTTTATTTCCTAATTAACTAATCCAAGTTTATGCAAATTGAAAAATAACAAACAAAGATAATAATTAACTCACTAGCAAAGAGAGGCGTGGGTGTAGACACCCCATTTTTGCATCCGCCTGATTAATCAACTCGTCAACCCGATCGCAAGGATTCCCAATGATGGATGTGTATTCCATTGCTTTACTTTGTTACCAGATTTGTTTCAGAAATCCAGATGAGGTATCTCGAATTGACAAAACCTTAGAAACCACGCTACGCTAGGAAAGTACGACCCCAGAAACATAGAAATCATCATCTTGCAAATTAAAAAGAAGCTTCACGATAAAAATCACTAAAAATTACCAAATTACCGAAATACCCCTAACCTCAAAACAACCCTAGAGCCTACGTTACGCTTAGGAAAACCCATTCGAACACATAAAATGACAAATCGGAACCAAATAAATCATTTCACCAATTTTAACAGAATTTGACAAAATTACGAAAATGCCCCTCATAAAGTTCACAATCATTTCACACAAAAAAAATTCATAAATAACAAAAACTAATATTTCCATTGAATTCCTTACGAAAAACCGATTCTAAAACATCCTAGAACATTAAAAACCGACTTAAAACGTGAAAAGTCCTCTCCGGGGGCAAAACAGTAATTTCACAATTTTCATAATTAAAAAATTCGAAATTAATAAATAAAATATTAATAATTAAAGTGAAACATTAATGAAATAAATTTAAAAATTTCAACCTAAAAAATCGATTAATTGGACTCTCAGGCAAAATTGTTGAGGGTTCGTGGGATATTTCTTTAAGGACCCCTCCATTTGGGGGTCCAAAGAATAAAAATATTTTAGAGGAGGGGTTCTCCAAAAATCAAAGTAAATCAAGCAAGACTAAGGTCAAGATATTAAAGTCAATCAAGTGAGACTGAAGTCAAAATTAAAGTCAATTAAGCAAGACTGAAGTCAAAATATTAAAAGTCAATCAATTAAGACTAAAGTCAAAACATTAAAAGTCAATCAAATAAGACCAAAAGTCATAATAGAATTCTAATTAAATAATAACTCTATCTAATAGAGTTCTAACTTAAAAACAATTCTACCTAAAACAATTTGAATTAAAACACAATTCTACCTAAAACAATTTTAATTAAAACACAATTCTACCTAAAACAAGTCAAACTAAAACACAACTCTAATTAAAAGATCTCTAATTAAACCCTAACTCTATCCAAATCAACCCCTAAAAACATCTATAAATAAAGGTGCTCACACCCTATTTTCGTATCAAATAAAAAATCCTAAGAGAAGTAGGTCTAGAAGCTCCCCTAGCCCCCCATAAACCCTAGTTTTGGAGTCCCAACTCCTTAGCTAACATCCCTCCTTCAATTTTAGTCTAGAAAACACCCAAAAGCCTTCTAAAAACATCCCCAAATCCGCAACGAATTTGAAGAGTTCAGATTCAAAAACAAGGAGATACCTTGCCTCGGAGATCCGAAGTCAAATCCGGAAGCAGAACGAAGCAAGGGAGCACGGTACAAGGAGTTCTTTTTGTCAGATCTGAGGGAACCAAGTCCTTGCCATCGGAAAGGTAAACCTTTTATTTTTATTTATTTTCTTATCTAGGTTTTAGCAATGTAATTTACTTGGGAATTTAGTAGAGACCGGCTTTGGTCGGGCGGGGTTGGTGCCTAACACCTTCCAACCCCGTAACTTGATCCCCAAATTCAGTTTTTTTTTGTTTTAGATTAGTTTTTATCCATTTAGAGTCATTGATCGGTTCCTAAACCGTAATAACTAGGTGGCGACTCCCAAACCTCAAGGGTCAAAAGCGGATCCGCGCACCCCGCGGATAGAGGGCGCTTTCAGTGGTGACTCCACTGGGGACTATTGAGGATTAAACTTGAAAAACCCCAAGTATGGGAGCATTACCAAGATGACCTAGTTTTTTTATTATTTAGTTGGATTTATTTTATTTATTTTTTCTGTTTATTTTATTTATTTTTTTTTTATTGTAGATGATTTTGGGTATTGCATTTTTTTTTTTCAATTAAGGATCACTTTTTGATGACCCATAAATAATGAAAGATTCAAATTGATGGAATGATGAAGGTTGGATAGAAATATTAAAACGTTTTTAGAGAATATTCTAGTGAGAATTAAGTCTGAGAGCCTCTTAATAAAACATAGATCTCGTCGAGTAGATTAATTTAGAATCTGAGTTCACTTAATTTCGTTATCGGAAGCCTTAGATATCATCGATGCAAGTTCAATATGTAAATCTGGAATTATTTCTGAATGAAAGTTGGGACAGCAACGTTAAAAATTTTTTACAGAACATTCTAGTAAGAATTAAGTCTGGGAACCTATTAATAAAACGTAGATCTCATCGAGTAGATTAATTTAGAACTTGATTTCACTCAATTTCGTTATCAGAAGCCTTAGATATCATCGATGCAAGTTCAATCTGTAAATCTGGAATTATTTCTGAATGAAAGTTAGGACAGTAATGTTAAAACTTTTTTACAGAACATTCTAGTGAGAATTAAATCTGGGAACCTATTAATAAAACGTAAATCTCATCGAGTAGATTAATTTAGAATTTGAGTTCACTCAATTTCGTTATCGGAAGCCTTAGATATCATCAATGCAAGTTCAATCTGTAAATCTGGAATTTTTTCTGAATGAAAGTTGGGACAGCAACGTTAAAACGTTTTTACAGAATATTCTGGTGAGAACTAAGTCTGAACATCAATTAATAAAATGTAGATCTCATCGAGTAGATTAATTTAGAACTTGAGTTCACTCGATTTCGTTATCGAGAGCCTTAGATATCATCGATGCAAGTTCAGATTGTATTTTCCTAATTCACAGAAAATCTGAATTTATCTAATGTTGGCACAATTAATGTTCTTGAGAGTGAGCTCATCTCAACCATTGTCATTCTATCATCAATGTAACACCTATTGGAATCTCGATTTATTTTAGATCACCCAAAATAACCCTTTGATTGGACCATATAAAAAATTCATTTGATTTGAAAAAAAAAAAATTTGTGTGCTTGTTTCGATATTGGATTGGATCTGATTAATTATCCATGTCATATTCATTGATTGGTTTGCCATAATCGTAGTTGATATATATTTTTGATGTGTCTACTTGGATCTATATTATGAATTTTGAATGATTCGATTAAGATTCATGTGGTAATCAATGTGTGATGGTATGATCAGGTCCATTGGTCCATTTATTTGAAAAGGCCCCGGGCACACCCCACCTTGTTTTGCACACACCACATGCACGTTTACCGCTTTACTCACTTACACGTCCCATTTAGCCAACGTGGCACTAGTGCGTGGCCCGGTCTCTTCGGAGATGCGACGTCATTCATGAAACCCACAACTCCAGTCACGTACCTTAGGGTATATCAAACTGGGGGCATCAATACCATCTGATCAGGTGATTCTGAGAAGTATGTTGATGCACCCAGGCTGGAGTGACCTGAGCCTTTGACCTATTGTAAGCCACACAGTCACATGTCCCGATTGCCAGCGTAGTACTAGTACGTGGTCGGTCCCCTCGTGGGATGCCAAACCATTTATGAAAGATACAACCCTTGACTCGTACCTGTAGGTATGAAAGATAATCTAAGTATATCAATTGCACTTCTTGGTCAAAATCGGTGTCTAAACAAGATCTTGCCCCGCTGTACCCTACTGTACGAGGGGGATAGACTACGTTTATTCTAGACGAGAGGTATTTAAGTGGGCCCTTGCTCAGCATTGTGCGCCACCTCTCAACTGGAGATCGAACTGGCTATTTTTGGCTTCAGAGAAATGAATTGAGGTTTTAGATTATCACCTACACGGTATATCAAACCAAGTCACCACGTATCGAAAGGTATATAGGTGTACTTGGGCAAGGGTGGCTAAATGAAAATGCATTGCACGTAGTAAGCTTAGAGTCTAGAAACCTTCCCAGTAGGTCACGACTCGAACTTATCGTGGGTGTTCCCGGGTTGTTTATTGAATGGAGTCCGTTGATTGATGAATGAATGTAAGTGATGTGAATGATGAGATCCGAGTGCATAATTGATCTCAAGGATAAAAATGTTGCTTCTGAAAAGTAAAATGGGTGCACCGATCCAATAAAAAAATCCATTCTTTTACAATAATGACCCAATCCATCCCGATCCAACAATCATGATGGACCAAGCCATTTAAATCAAAATGGAAATCGAATTTTCAAAGAAGAAAAAGAAAGTATTTTCTAGGAAAAAATATTTTCCAAAAGAAGTGTTTTCCAGAAAGCGTTATTCTCTAGAAAAAATGTTTTCTAAGAAAAAAAAATATTTTCTAAGAAAAAAATGTTTTCTAGAAAATGTTTTCATAAGAAAAAGATTTTCCAAGAAAAATGTTTTCCAAGTAAAACTATTTTCAAAGAAAAAATATTTTCCAAAAGAAAAGAAAATGAAAGAAAAATGATTTACAAAAGATATATATTTGCATGAAAAATTATTGAAATATGTTTGAAGTTGTTATTCAATAAAAACATTATTTGTCAATATTTTTCAAGAGTGCAGTAAAATTATTTTTCTTCTGAATAATCATTAAATAGATGAACTTTTTAATGGATTGGTGCATAAAATTCAATAAAATCTCAAGGTTCATTTAAAATATTATCAAGGAGGTGACACTGAAATTGGTTAAATTCACCTTCAAAGAGGTTTAAGGGTTATCATTGTATCTAAGCTCAATCGTCTATCGTCAAGATAAGGTTGTAAATCCGGTTAGTTAGAATAAACGTCAATATCAAGTCAACAGTCAGAAATGACCTCAAAATTTCTCAACATCATCCAGTTATTCTTTGAAAATCATAGTGCTTCAATCCTACCGGTTGTAAGCAATGTCTCAGTTCTCATCAGGCCCGTTTTGGGTAGTCTTGAGTTTTCATGAGTCATTTGGGTTAGCTCGAGTCCTTTTTTCTAGCAAGATCATGTCTTCCTTAGATTGAGTCTACTCTTTCTTATTGAGTCAAGTTAGTTCATCGAGTCTATAGAGGTGTTTATCGTCCCTTCTAAATTTGATTGGATAAAGGAAATTTTTGAATACCTCGAGTGCATTAACGAATTAACTACTGATCTGGCTTCAAGGATAGATTTTTCTCCCGAACAAGAAGATAAGAGTCGGGCTCAAGAGAGTAAAAGGTCATTGACCTCGGAACATAATTAAATTCCTAAAGAGATTCAAATAGAAACCATCTTATCTCTAGAGGAACACAAGGGGATAATGAATTTTCTCATAAATTTTAAAAGACTTGTTCGTGTGATCATATGAGGGTATGTTAGGTACAAGCTTGAGTCTTGTTCGACATGGACTAGATACTCGTCTATATCGATGGAATCAAAGAAGATTTTATAAAATGTATCAACACTATCCTTACTACATCTTGAGTTGCAAATCACATATTATCAGTCGATATGAGGATACCTTCTAAACTGATCTCTGATAATGGGTCGTACTTCAAAGCATAAGTCATTATTCTGTGTACAAAGTTCAAAATCAGGCATCGCAGATCATCACTCTACCTTCCTCAGATTAATGGAGCAGTTGAAGCAGTTCGTAAGAGTTTCAAGATAATCATCAAGAAAATGTGTTAATCACACTGGGATTAGTTAGAAAAATTACCATTCACACACTAGGGGCACATTATACTTCAATGCAGTCCTCTATTGGAGATATTCCCTACTCTCTTATATGATATGGAAGTAGTTTTGCTAGTTAAATTGGAAATCCTGTATTTCAAGGTCTTGATGGAAAGTCAGTTGTCAGAAGCAGATTGAGTTCGCCAACGGTATGAAAAGTTAAATTTGATTGAAGAAAACGAGTTAAAGTCCTATACCATGTGCAAGTTTATCTAAGAAGAGTCACCCGTGCATTGGACAAAAAGGTCAAAGCTCATCATTTACAAGTCAAGGATTTAACTATCAGACTTCAAAGAAAATTGAACACTCCTCCTCGACTATAGGAGAAAGTCTGAATCCATTGAAGAAATTCATTCATTAAGGAAATATTACCAGGAGGCTGTCAAACTTCAAGATCATGATGGAATCGAGTTACCAGAACCAACCAACCTTGACCAAATCAAACGGTACTACATTTAAGGAGGCCATCTTTGGCCGGTTCAATTCTCCTGTTACCCAATTCAATATATCCTTTCTCAACCCTTTCGCAGCCTTTTCAAAAAGAAAAAAATTATGCCTTCTTCTTTCTTAGCCCAATCACCTAACCTAAGGAAGGGAAAAATTCGAACTACATTTTGGTCTGATCCCAAAATTCTGAGGTACGTAGGCAACCTGAGAAATTACTTCAGGCCCGACCACATCAAAATAAATAAAAAATCTATTTCCCCACAAAATATAAAAAAAAAAATCAAGAAAAAATTCAAAAGAAAAGAAATATCATTCAAAGTGGGAAAGAAAATTTAAAGAAAAAGAAATAATTTAAAAGGAAATGCCACACAAGGGGCATTTGGGTTTTTGTGCCTCAAAATTCCTTTCTTTTTATACCCAGTCCCAAGCCTACCTATAAAAGTCCTCCTAAGTACCGTACGAGAAGTCAAGGAAGATAGCAAAGCATGATTAGACAGCGACTCCAGAAGTTCAGAAGAGAAGAAAAAGATAAAAAATGATGAAGCCTGCTAAGTTGAAAACCCGAAAAGGGCGACTTAGGCAAAAATTAAGGCAAGCTCGCAAGGTTGAAAATCTGAAAGGACAACTTTGACAATAATTAGAGCAAAGAAAAAGAGAAGAGCTCGCTAGATCGAAAACCTGAAAAGGCGATCTAGGCAAAAGCTAGAGCAAGCTCGCTAGATTGAAAACCTGAAAAGACGATCTAGGCAAAAGTTAGAGCAACAAAGAAAAGCAGAAGAAAATCCCAAGCTGAGAGCGGTCCGAGCTGAAACATCAGAAGTCCGAATAATCAAGTTCAATACTTAGCTTAAACCAGGCATAGACTCAGAAGCCACAAGTATCTTGTCTACGATCGATCTGAAAATGTTTACTACCCCAAGTGAACCAAGGGAGATAAGGGTGAATTCTATGATGAGTCTCGAAAGAAAATAATTTTGTACTCTTGAGCCTGACTCAAAACCTTCAATAAAATTAATCAAAATTAAAAGTTGAGTCTTTATTGCGCTTGTGGTAATCAATTATTTCAAACCTTCATACAAGGGGCATTTTCTTTCTTTTGTTAATGTAACTTTTCCCCCTTATACTAGGGGCATTTTTTTATGATGTGTTCAATTATTTTCAAGGCCATGGTCATTGTCAAACTAGGGGCATTTTGTCTTCGAGCAATGTTAATCCTAAAAAATAATAGGAACCCCAAAGTTAAGGTTACCCTCTTGATAACAGTTCTTTCTTTTGAGGTTCAAAAGAAATAAAAACTCAGGTTTTAAATTCATAAAACTTTTTGATAAATCCTTGAGGTTCAAACAAAAGCATATTGGATCTGATATAACATTCTTTCGTTCTCCAGATTCTTTTCCAGATCAATCATTCTTGGAATCAATCATTTCTCTTCCAGATTCATTATCTTCCAGATTTATTCGTTCTCCGATTCGTTCTAATCAGTTTTCTCCAAAATTCATTCATTCCTTTGCCAGTTTTGCTCAGTCTCCGCCAAGGGTTATCTTGGATTTTGTTCAGTCTCCGCCAAGGGTTATCTTGGATTTTGCTCAGTTGCCGCCAAGGGTTATCTTGGATTTTGCTCAGTTTCCGTCAAGGGTTATCTTGGATTTTGCTCAGTTGCCGCCAAGGGTTATCTTGGATTTTGCTCAGTTTCCGCCAAGGGTTATCTTGGATTTTTCTCAGTTGCCGCCAAGGGTTATCTTGGATTTTGCTCAGTCACCGCCAAGGGTTATCTTGGATTTTACTCAGTTGCCGCCAAGGGTTATCTTGGATTTTGCTCAGTTGCCGCCAAGGGTTATCTTGGATTTCACTCAGTCTCCGCCAAGGGTTATCTTGGATTTTGCTCAGTTGCCGCCAAGGGTTATCTTGGATTTTGCTCAGTTGCCGCCAAGGGTTATCTTGGATTTTGCTCAGTCTCCGCCAAGGGTTATCTTGGATTTTGCTCAGTTGCCGCTAAGGGTTATCTTGGATTTTGCTCAGTTGCCGCCGCCAAGGGTTATCTTGGATTTTTCTCAGTTGCCGCCAAGGGTTATCTTGGATTTCGCTCAGTCTCCGCCAAGGGTTATCTTGGATTTTGCTCAGTCTCCGCCAAGGGTTATCTTGGATTTTACTCAGTTGCTGCCAAGGGTTATCTTGGATTTTGCTCAGTTGCCGCCAAGGGTTATCTTGGATTTTGCTCAGTCTCCGCTAAGGGTTATCTTGGATTTTGCTCAGTTGCCGCCAAGGGTTATCTTGGATTTTGCTCAGTCTCCGCCAAGGGTTATCTTGGATTTTGCTCAGTTGCCGCCAAGGGTTATCTTGGATTTTGCTCAGTTTTCGCCGAGGGTTTTCTCGGAACTATGCTCAGTTACCGCCGAGGGTTTTCTTGGAACTATGCTCAGTTACCGCCGAGGGTTCTCTCGGAACTATGCTCAGATACCGCCGAGGGTTTTCTCGGAACTATGCTCAGATACCGCCGAGGGTTTTCTCGGAATTATGCTCAGATACCGCCGAGGGTTTTCTCGGAACTATGCTTAGATACCGCCGAGTGTTTTCTCGGAACTATGCTCAGATACCGCCGAGGGTTTTCTCGGGACTATGCTCAGATACCGCCGAGGGTTTTCTCGGAATTATGCTCAGATACCGCCGAGGGTTTTCTCGGAACTATGCTCAGATACCGCCGAGGGTTTTCTCGGAATTATGCTCAGATACCGCCGAGGGTTTTCTCGGAACTATGCTCAGATACCGCCGAGGGTTTTCTCGGAACTATGCTCAGGAACTATGTTCATATTATATTCAAATTATGCTCAGTTTATACTCAGATTATGCTAAATTTATGCTCAGGTTTTACTCAATTCACACAGTGCACACACTTGCACATTTGCAATTTTTAGTCAGGGAGAATTCTCTAAAATTCAAGGATCTGACACCGTCAGGGAGAGTTTGCGCTCAAGGACCTGACAACCTTTTAATTCGGGGAGAGCTTTACCCTCAAGGATTCGAACACCTTGACAAATTGCTAAATCAGGCTGTAAAATGAACCGTCACTAGCTTTGGCATTCAGATATCGCACTATCTACCAAAATAGATTTGCTATCTAGTTTGCTTCAACCCTCTGCCAAAGAGGGGCATCTGTAGACACCCCATTTTTGCATCCGCCTGATTAATCAACTCGTCAACCGATCGCAAGGATTCCCAATGATGGATGTGTATTCCATTGCTTTACTTGTTACCAGATTTGTTTCAGAAATCCAGATGAGGTATCTCGAATTGACAAAACTTTAGAACCCACGCTACGCTAGAAAAGTACGACCCCAGAAACATAGAAATCATCATCTTGCAGACTAAAAAGAAGCTTCACGATAAAAATCACTAAAAATTACCAAATTACCGAAATACCCCTAACCTCAAAGCAACCCTAGAGCCTACGTTACGCTTAGGAAAACCCATTCGAACACATAAAATGACAAATCGGAACCAAATAAATCATTTCACCAATTTTAACAGAATTTGACAAAATTACGAAAATGCCCCTCATAAAGTTCACAATCATTTCACACAAAAAAATTCATAAATAACAAAAACTAATATTTCCATTGAATTCCTTACGAAAAACCGATTCTAAAACATCCTAGAACATTAAAAACCGACTTAAAACGTGAAAAGTCCTCTCAGGGGGTAAAACGGTAATTTCACAATTTTCATAATTAAAAAAATTGAAATTAATAAATAAAATATTAAATAATTAAAGTGAAATATTAATGAAATTAATTTAAAATTTTGAACCTAAAAAATCGATTAATCGGACTCTCAGGCAAAATTGTTGAGGGTTCGTGGGATATTTCTTTAAGGACCCCTCCATTTGGGGGTCCAAAGAATTAAAAATATTTTAGAGGAAGGTTCTCCAAAAATCAAAGTAAATCAAGCAAGACTAAGGTCAAGGTATTAAAGTCAATCAAGTGAGACTGAAATCAAAATTAAAGTCAATTAAGCAAGACTGAAGTCAAAATATTAAAAGTCATTCAATTAAGACTAAAGTCAAAACATTAAAAGTCAATCAAATAAGACCAAAAGTCATAATAGAATTCTAATTAAATAATAACTCTATCTAATAGAGTTCTAACTTAAAAACAATTCTACCTAAAACAATTTGAATTAAAACACAATTCTACCTAAAACAATTTTAATTAAAACACAATTCTACCTAAAACAAGTCAAACTAAAACACAACTCTAATTAAAAGATCTCTAATTAAACCTAACTCTATCCAAATCAACCCCTAAAAACATCTATAAATAGAGGTGCTCACACCCTATTTTCGTATCAAATAAAAAACCCTAAGAGAAGTAGGTCTAGAAGCTCCCCTAGCCCCCCATAAACCCTAGTTTTGGAGCCCCAACTCCTTAGCTAACATCCCTCCTTCAATTTTAGTCTAGAAAACACCAAACCTTCTAAAAACATCCCCAAATCCGCAACGAATTTGAAGAGTTCAGATTCAAAAACAAGGAGATACCTTGCCTCGGAGATCCGAAGTCAAATCCGAAAGCAGAACGAAGCAAGGGAGCACGGTACAAGGAGTTCTTTTTGTCAGATCTGAGGGAACCAAGTCCTTGCCATCGGAAAGGTAAACCTTTTATTTTTATTTATTTTCTTATCTAGGTTTTAGCAATGTAATTTACTTGGGAATTTAGTAGAGACCGGCTTTGGCCGGGCGGGGTTGGTGCCTAACACCTTCCAACCCCGTAACTTGATCCCCAAATTCAGTTTTTTTTGTTTTAGATTAGTTTTTATCCATTTAGAGTCATTGATCAGTTCCTAGACCGTAATAACTAGGTGGCGACTCCCAAACCTCAAGGGTCAAAAGCGGATCCGCGCACCCCGCGGATCGAGGGCGCTTTCAGTGGGTGTTTCGAAATTATCTCCCATACTAGACGAGGTGGAGATAAGTTGAGTCAACTTAGACTACCAACTCCAAACTTAGTGTGCGAATTTAAGGAGTCATGACAATATCATCCAACTGTCGTCCTTCCCTAATCTATTACAATCCAAGATGTCTTGGATAATTAATAAAAGAAAATTTACAAAAGACCTAATACACGAGTATCTAAAATAGAAAATCAAACCTATTTAAACTAAAATAAAAATGAAAGGAAAATAGAAAATGAAATGGTCTTGAAGCTTTGATGATCTTTTAAGCTTTTTCTCTAAAAATCGCTCAAATCTACAAAAGAAATATAAAGTCAAAAATTGAACAAAAACAAGAAATAAAAATAAAAATTGAGGATGTTATTAAAATCCAGGGATCACCAAAATGATGTTGTAACAAAATTTTCACAATAACCTCCTATTGGTTCATTAATTGCAATGATTTTTTTTTAACCTTTTTTAATCAATAGATAATAGAAACAGAAAAATAATGAAAATGAACTTAAAATCAAAACTTGAAACTACTACACCTTTCGTCGACAACAACACCAAAATTTTTATGGGATTATGGTCACTTCCCGTAAATATTAATATAAATGTAATTTTCCTTGACTTATGGGGCAAGTAAGGGATCAAACCCAAGAGAAAGGAGGTATAATCAAGCTAAGATTACAAAATTAATCTAATCCAACTAATTCATCTATTTTTGTATTTTTGAAGTTACCAAAAAAAATAAAAGTTATTGGAAAGTTAAACTAATAGAAATAAGATTAAAGACAAAACTATGGAGGGAAATAATATTGGAAAGGGATACCTAGAGAAAATTACTAAACTAAAATCTAGTTTCTAACTTCTTTGATAACTCAATCTTAAGGGCTTGGTGTTAGCTCCTTGGATCAGAAGATTTAGCAAATAAAATCAAATTAAAGAATACTAGAGTAGAATTCTTACACTCTCTAATATGTAAATCTATTACTATCAAATATCTAGATTAAGCATAAAAGGTATAAGAGTTCATCTCTGACCTTAATTCATAGGAGTGGAAAAATCTTGAATAGAACTCATAAACATTAAAGAAAGTTAAGAGGTAAATAAACTAAATACAACAAAGTAATTTTACTCTAGGATTCTCTAGTCTCCAATGAAGGGAAGATTAGCCTAAGGTCATTGCAAGTGATGAAGAAAGATAGATGGAGAAGAACAAGCCTTGCTTCATTAGATAAAAGTAATTACAATCTTTCCTCTCTCTCACTTACAAGAATTACAAAAATTAATGGAAGACCTAAGCTAAAAATAAAAAATACAAGAAGAAAGGTCAAGTACCTTAGGTTAAATAAAGAGATGTAATAAGTCAAGAGAGCTCTTTCTCGATTGGAAAAGGGATTATTTATAGAAATCCTAGGTTTGGAAGGATCCATTCTTAGTCGCCTTCATTATTGCGGATAAGATCACGTGCGGAGCACACTCGCACAATTTTAGGGCACTCCAATCGAAGTCCACTACGTCTTAATTGCGTTAAAAGCTTTAGTCTCAAAATTTGGTCAGGATACTTGTTTGATCATTCATATTGAAATGCAGTGTCTAGTTTCTGATTTCAAGGCCCAATTAGATGGTGTATTTTTGATCTGCATAATGAACACATGTAATAAGGGTTTTTTGACAAACACAATTATCTATGTACAATTAAGCCTAAATAGCATAGAAGAACATACAATGTGTTATTTTGAGGCTTAACATTATTATTAACATAATATGGAGAAATAGGTATAAAAATTATAATACCTCAAGTTTTAATTCGTATCTCGAGAAAATCTAATAGTGAAATTTTGAGAAAATTCTAAAAGAAAGACTTAGGAAAAAATACTTGGATTTTTTAATGTTTATTTTAACCAAATATGACTTTTCCATTAGATTCAAAACGGTCGAAAAACATACTTTAGCCTATAAGCATGCTCAAATTTGAGTTCGGATGAAAAAGTTATAAAATCCTTGAATTTTGTGTTGAGAGGGACCTAGAAGGTAAAATTGTATTAGAGCGGAAATTAATAAAATCTAATCACACCATTAGGTTCGCATCAAAAAATAATTAGAAATAGAATATGCATTCGTCGAATTTCAAGTCCGAGAAGTCGAGATATTGTCAACCATCGAAATAAATGAAAAAATTACAAAATTGTCATCAACCCTTTTTATATAAAAGAAATTTAACTTTCTTTTATTACTTTCTCTTTCTTTTTCAAAAAATTAAACACCAGCCAATTTTCAACCTAAGGATTTCAACCCTACTCATCAAGATCCATCGTGAACGAGTCCGAGTTGATTATTGACGAAGAAGAAAAAGTCATCGGCATCGACGAGCTCCACATTATCACCCCATTCGATATTTATTTTCCTTTCTTTCTCTCTATCTCTCACAAAAAGCAAAGAGTGGATTTCGATACTACTCACTTGGAGTCTCATCCAATTAGAGGAAGAGTCATTATTTATTATAGAAGGAGGGAGAACACTTTTATCGAGGGTTTTGCAACCAACCCGATCGTTTGGAACCCAAGTCCACCCAACTTCAAGTTTTGCACTGTCGGTCCTTCACTTCCGTGCTAGCTTATCACCTTCGAAAACCATGATCTTTGGTAGGAAACTTTCAATTCTTATTAGTAGTTGTAGATTTCAAAAACTTGCATATAGGATTTAAAACGAAACTTATTATGTATTTTAAAATTGTAGAATGTTGTTTCATTTATTAAAATTCATACTAAGACATTTTTGTTTGATGTAGTTTTATCGTGATTTAAACATTTGATTTATGGGTGGGTTAAAAGATCGAAAAATGAGCGAAAAACTCAAAAAAATTTGATGAAAAACCAAAATTTCACATAGTTTGCAACCTGTCAACAGTTCCACCAGTTCAAAAATAGTGGGCCTTCATTTCATTAAAAACATTTAAGTAATGACCTTTACTTTAAGTTCTTTAATGAAATTAAAATTTTATCCCCATTTTAAAACAATGGGAATGGTTTGAAAATCCAAATTTCAAATAATTAAACTCTAATTTTTTATTCCAAGAACAAAACATAAATTTCGACGTTTTAGTTAGATTTTCAAAACCAAATATCTTTTATGTTACTTTGAATTGAACTATAAAAATTACATGATGTCGAATTTCATACTCAAGGCTTTCATTTTCAAAAATCCATTTTCAAATTCAAGAACTTTGAAAAATCGCATTTCTGATACTTAGCCAAATTTCTACCAGCTTTTCCACTTTTAGCAGTTTGGCTTCATGCATTTATTTGGACCCCGTTTTGATTAAATTTTTGTATTTTTTGGTTGAATGATAAAAAAAAAATTTGAATGTTTGAAAAAAAAATATTAGATTTGAAAAGTGAAAACACCAAAAAAAGGGAAAAATGAGATGAAAGGTCCGAGGGGTGATTTCTGTATTTTACATTATTGTGTTATGTGTAGGTTGATAAACGGATATCCAGGGATAATTATATCAGTTGTATGTTTATTTAAATTCTATTAGTGCAAAGTACTGGTTTATATTTTTGTTCTATTATTTATTTTAGGTAGATGGGCTACTGTTACATAGTAAGAAATTGGATATCCATTCTCAACCTTGTAATGTTAATTTCTCTTTTATTTTCAAAGAAAAGTGATATATATATATATATGTAGCTATTTTGGGAGCTGTTAAAGAGTTTGTGAATGCCTAAAGAGATAATACGTCGTATCACCTAGAGTGATGTACTATCTTAAGATGTACGGTAGGGACAACCAAGCTCATATGTGGTATGGGACGCGTATGAAAGTGGAATCATAACTGAAATTCGAGTTCATTCATCTTTATATTTACTAGTGAACTTGTATTGTAAAGGTGGTCGTATATGAATGGGGTTATATATTTGGGATTCACATGCACGCCTGATAAGCATAGACGAAGATGATTAATCAATAATTACTAACAATCGAAAGTAATTGAATGTTCTGACACATCGAAATGAGATCCATTGCTTACGGTCATGTCAAACGGCCAACCTGAGTCGGATAAATGGTCAACCAAATGTGGTACGTTGCATCGACTAGCCACATAATCAGGAACTAAAAATCAATTGAGTATTGTAACATCATGTCCCTACTGGGAGTGATCCAATCGTGATTCCGACTATCTAATTCTACTACTCAACCATTGTATTTTATATATTTGTTGTTTTATTTTGAATTATAAACTAAAAAGTATTGTCAATTAGATTTGTATAAAGATGGAAATGTATAGTGAGTATTGAAGATTGATGTTATGTGAATATTTAAACTGTTTGGTTGCTTATCCCTGGATATATGTACCAGTTAATTATAGTTTATTTGTTAAAACTTTGCATGTATTGAAATGATTCAGTATACTTATTCATTCATGTTAAGTGAGGTTATTAGTAGGAGTTGTTTGTGGACCTACTGGGTAACCATTGTTACTTATCCTATATTTCCTATTTTTTTAGCTTAAGAGTTTGCAGTTAGTAAGGAGGGAGAACACCTTCATCGAGGGTTTCTCAACCAACCCGATCATTTGGCACCCAAATCCACCCCAACTTCAAGTTTCGTACTATCGATCATTGACTTTTGGCTAGCTTATCACCTTCAACAACCATGATATTTGGTAGAGGACTTTCAATTCTTATTAATAACCATAGATTTCAAGAATTCGTATTTAGGATTTTTAATGAAACTTGTGTGTTTAAAAATTGTAGAATGACATTTCATTTATTCAAATTCAGGTTAAGACATTTGTGTTTGATGTATTGTTATTGTAATTTAAACATTTGATTCGTGGGTGGGTTAAAAACTCAAAAAATGAGCAAAAAACCCAAAAAATTTGACAAAAAATCAAAATTTCATGTAGTTTGCAACCTGTTGCCGATTCCACCGGACAAAAAACTGGTCCTACCAATTCATGACCACAGTCCCATAAGTTGCCACCAGTCCAAAAGTCGGTCCCATCAATTTTTGCAAAATGTTGATAGAAAATGCTTTCGAAAATTTCTTTAGCCTTGTGAAGATGTTAATATACAAAAAGCACCTTCATTCCATTTACCTTAAGTTCTTTAATAAAATTATGATTTTACCCCCCTATTTTAGAACAATGGGAATGGTTTCAAACTCCAAAACTGAAAGGATCAAAATCCAATATTTTATTCAAGAACAAAACATAAATTTCGAAGTTTTAGTTAGATTTTGAAAATCAAATATCTTTTGCGTTACTTTGAATTGAAATATAAAAATTATATGATGTCAAATCTCGTACTCAAGGTTTTTATTTTCAAAAACCCATTTTCAAATTCAATAACTTTGAAAATTTGTGTTTCTAGCACTTAGCCAAATTTCCACCAACTTTCCCAAATTTGACAGTTTGACTTCACGCATTTATTGGGATCCCATTGTAACAAAATTTTGGTAGTTTTTGGTTGAATGATCAAAATGAATTTATAAGTTTGAAAAAGAAATGTTAGGTTTGAAAACTTGAAAAGTAAAAACACCGAAAAAGGAAAAAAATAGATGAAACGGTAAAATATAAGAATCATGCTTGAGGAGTGATGTTTCCATTTTACATTATTATGTTGTGTGTAGGTTGGTGAACAGATATCCAGGGATAATAATATCGGTTGCATGTTTATTTAAATTCTGTTAGAGCAAGATATTGATTTATGTTTCTATTATGTTATTTATTTTAGGTTAGTGGGCGACTGTTGCATGGTAGGAAACTAGATATCCATTCTCAATCTTTTCATGTTAATTTCTCTTTTGTTTTAAAAAAAATGATATATATATATATATATATATATATATATATATATTATATATATATATATATATATTAGGAGTTGTTAAAGAGCTTGTGAATGCCTAAAGGGATAGTACGTCGTATCATCCAGAGTAATGTACTATCTTAGGATGAACGGTAAGGACAACCAAGCTCATACATGGTATGGGACGCGTATGAAAGTGAAGTCACAATTGGAATTCTAGTTCATTCCTCTCTATCTTTACCAGTGAACTTGCATTATAAAGGTAGTCATATATGAATAGGGTTGTATATTTGAGAATCACATGCATGTCTGATAGGCATAGACAAAGATGATTGGCTAATGATCACTAACAATTTTAAGTAGTCGAACATTCTGAGACATAGAAATGAGGCCCATTACTTACGGTTAGTCAAATGGCCAACTTGAACCAAGTATGGTACGTTGCATCGACCAGTCCCAGAATCAAGAACTAAAAATTAACAGAGTATTATAACATTATGTCCCGACTAGAAACGGTCCAGTCGTGAATCCCAACTATCTAATTTTACTACTTTACAATTGTGTATTATATATCTGCTGCTCTATTTTGAATTATAAATTGAAAAAAAATGTTTATTATTTCAATATTGTTAATTAGATTTGTATAAAGATGAAAATGTATAGTGAATACTGATAATTGATGTTATGTGAATATTTAAATTGTTTGGTTGTTCATCCCTGATTAAATATATTAGTTAATCATAATTTATTTTGTAAAGCTTTACATGTATTAAAATGATTCAGTATGCTTATTCATTCATGTTAGGTGAGGTTATTAGTAGGAGTTGTTTATGAACCTACTGGGTAACCATTGTTACTTACCATTTCCTTCATATTTCTTTAACTTTAGAGCCTGCAATTGGTAAGGCAGTTATAGAGCCAATGAGCGAGGATTATCTGGTGGGTCGGACCTATGATTAAAGTATGTTGCCTAATGAATACTAAGGCTACATCCTTTAGCATTATCAATTTCATCTAGGATGTAGAGTGTTAGGCTCATGTTAGAGTGAATATATATTTTTGTAATCTTGTATATTTTACTCCTTGTGCAACTCTAATAAAACTTTTCGTCATTTGAAGTTCATAGTTTTATGTTCTTTGTATATTTTTGGCTTATATATATACATGATTTATTGTATATTGGTTTATCAGGTCTTTGAGTGCCATGAAACGCTAACATGAATAGAAGAAACCATGCAGAAATTTCAAGGTGCCACATATTACCTCAAGATTTGGCATTGGGGTTTGTGTTAGTATTTCGGGGACGTTACAAAAATCGAGATAAATGTCTGAGAAAATGCGAATAAATCAATATTTTGAGACATTGATCACTAACTCAAGTCGAATGAGTCAGGTAAGTAGATATCATCCAACACTATGTTGAAACAACGAAGCAATAAAGAGAATAAAAAATATAAATCACACACGAAAAGTAAGGTTTTACGTGGTTTGAAAATGTGCCTACAACCACGAACTAAGATCAATCACTATATTATTCATATCATTAGTTTTTTATAACCTTAGAAATCTCTATTTATAAAAATCAAGAGTTACTAAAACGTGTTTATTTCCCCCCAAAAATAGAAAATCCCAAAATTGAAATGACCCCTTAAAATATACCATAATTCCTTTTTAGCAACCCTAAAAATAAAAAAACCAAAAATAGAATACAAGACATTTACTCAACACCCGAAACTCAATCTAGAGGAAGCCCTTCAATTATATACTTATGTTGATCATGATATTTTCTTAGTAATTATTTTAAGTCCATCACAACTCTATTGTATTCATGGTGGTGACCACTTTTTGACTAATCATCATATACGAGGTCATGACCTTCATGAGTGGGGTGATAATGTTGCTCATCTTTTCATTCACCAATTTGTTAGCCTTCTTATTAGATTTTTAATCATATGGACCGTATTGCTTTGGATTCCTTCCATAGTATGGATTATGTGTATTAGGGTTATATTTTCCTTAATGTCTGACAAGTATGGTGGCTACACACTCTCCTACCGATGATACTACTTAGTATTCTAACATAGGTGCGACCTATCATATCCAATCAAATTCGTAAAAATTGTTTGTTTATTAAGACTATTAAGCTGAAAATATGATCATACTTGAAAAAAGTTAACATTGAAAACATTATATATTAGTTTCCTTCCCTTTTTCACCCTAATATCTACCTTTCACTTGAACCATATTTTGTATGTTCAAATATTTCTATTAGGGTGTAACTTAGTTCAGATTGGTGAAAGTGCCCTCGATCCGTGTTAGCGGATCCATTTTTATATTTTTGGGAGTTGCCACCTAGTTTTACGGTCTAGGAATTGAAATATGACTCTAAAGGATAAGCAGTACTGAATCACAAAAAAATTATGGGTCCGGGGGATCACATTACGAGATTAGAAGGTATTAAGCATCAATCCCGCCTGGCGAACACCGATCTCTATTTTTCCCAAAAAATTTACATTGCGAGAAAAAATGGCCTAAAAAATAAAATAAAAAAATTACTTTCTTTACCTGAATGATTGCGATGGTCGATCCCCTTAGAAACTGGCAGAGAGTGTTCCTCGTGTAAATCTTTTAGCTTTTGTTTCCATCGCTAGATCTACTTTTGATATCCAAGATGAGATTTTCTTCTCCTAAATCTGAATATTTTCTAGCTTTTGGGATATTTTTAATATTTTTTTAGGTGAAAAAATAGGGCTTGGAGGTTAGGTATGGACTTAGGGCTTTAGATTTAGGGTTTTGGGAAGTCTTGGAAGAGTTTTTTACCTCTCTTTTATAGAATTTTTCTTGAGCTACGAAATTTAGGTGGTGGGGACTCTTTTTTAAAGAGCTTTTAAATAAGATTAGGGTTTGGACTAGGTCTTCTAGATATAAGATTTATCTTTAACTAATTTGTTAAGTTGTTTAGATTAAGATTTAATTAGATTTGTTTTTAATTTTAACTTGCATAGAATGAGAATTTTTTAAGTTTTGTAGACTTCCCTAATGGAAAGTTCTTTATTAAATTATATTTTTAATTCTTTGGGATGCCTAGTGGAGGGTTCTTTATTAAATATCATGTCGGCCCCACTTAAGTAAATGAGCCACCACTTAAAATTTGATCTGTGTGCTTAATTAATTATTTTTATTTGTTTAAAAATTTTAATTTGATTTATTAAGATTTTACTTTATGTTAATTAATATTTTAAATTTTAAGTTTGAAAAATTACTGTTATGCCCTCAAATGGAACTTTTTAGTTGATAAGTTGTTTTTCGACATTTTCGAATGTTTTGGAATCAATTTTTCAAAAGGATTTTAATGAGAGTATTGGTTTGTGTCACTTATGGGTTTTTGGTATAAAATAATCGTGGACCCTATGAAGGGTATTTTTGAAATTTTGTGAAAATTGGCTAAATAATTTATTTGGTTTTAGCTTTTTGTTTTATGTATTCGAAAAGATTTTTCTAATAGTAATATAGGTTATAAGGATGTTCTGATATCAAGGGTATTTTGGTAATTTGATCATTTTTTGATGATTTTTCTCGTAAAGTTTTTTTTTATCTGAAAATGATGATTCTTATATTTTTTGGTTATATTTTCCTAGCGTAATGTGATTTCTAAAGTTTTGTTTGCCTGACATCTGAGCTTTAGAAATACATCTAGTAACAAATAAAAACATTGAAATATTCATCCATCATTGGGAATCGTCGCAATTGGATTGACGAGTTGATTAATCAAGTGGGTGCAAAAACGGGGGTGTCTACAGTTAGGAAAAAATTGGAACCAAACCAACATACATCGATTCCACTAAATAAGAACAAGAACAAGACCAAATATGTAAAATCCCGTAATTTATTATTATCTTTATCTTATTTTAATTGTAATTCATTTTTATTTCTTTAACCTTATTTATTTTGATTTTCTAAGCTAGCATCAACATTAATCTGTTTAGTAGTTAAAAGAATGGAAAATGCAATATAAACAAAAGTTCAATTATCCAAATATTAATTTTTTATGTATATATAGTTCTAGGGGTATTTTAGATATTTCACATAGTAAAAATTATTTATAAAAGCTTTTTTAGGTAGCCTTGAAAGAGAGTTATAGGATTTGTTATTTTTTTCTTTCTTTTTGTTTTAAAGCATTAGGGATTTGGGTTGGAGGCCACCCTAGAGGTAGGGTTTGCTATTAGAAAAACTTTGGAAGAGGTTCAGGAACTTGGAACAAAAAGAGTATACCTTCCCCATCATCTTCTCTCTTACATATCTTACTTTAATATTGAAAGAGGCAAGTGAAATCTCTCTTAATATTTTCTTTTGATTCAGTTTATGTTATTAGGTTGGATTCATCCTATTGCATGTATAAAACATATTGGAATCTAATCGATTATGGATGTTTTGCCTAGTAGACTTCAGTCAATTAAGGGTTACTTTGCCTATTAAACTTTAATCTATTAGGGGTTGTTTTACACATTAGATCCCAGTTGAATAAGGGTTATTTTGCATGTTAGGTTCCAATCGATAAAAGGACTATTTTACATATATAACTAGCAATTTGTGACAGCCCCGAAACACTAACGCAAAATCACATATCAAATCTCGGGGTACTAAGTTGAGCCTCAAAATTTTGACGTGATTTCCTCTATTTATGTTAGCATTCCAAAGCATTCAAATACCCATTTCACATGATAAATGTTAGAAATAATACTTATATATTTATATAAATAAAAAAATAATGGAATTCTATATACATATACTAACATAAGGTAGATCAGAGTGCGGAAGAAGTAAATAATATAATCAGATAATCCTCACTAGCCTGCTTGATACCCATCTCGTCAAATGTTAGATCTAAAACTAAAAAGAAATGAGAAGGAAATGGTGATTAACATATGTTACTTAGTAGGTAAAAAACAATTCTGACTAATAACCTCTCCTAGCATAAATGAGCAAGCGTTCTAAATCATTTCCATACATGCAAAGTTTTATACAATAAACTACAATTAACCGGTACATATAGTTAGAGATGAGCAACTAAATCGTTAAAATCCACATTTCATCAATCAATAGTACTCATACTATACCATTTTCTTTTTATACAATTCTAATTGATAAACTTAAAATAATAAATATGTTTTTCATATTATAATTCAAAATAATGCAACAGATACATAATATATAATAGTGGATTATTGGAGTCAGAGAGTTGGGATTATACGACTGAATAGCTCCCAATCAGGATATCGTGCTCCAATACTTCACCAGTGTGAAACTCCACCGTTACTTCCTGATTTTGCTGTCGATCGCTGCAACTTACCACACTTGGATGACCATTTGACCAGCTCAGGTTAATCATTTGACGTGATGATAATAGATAGGTCTCTTCTCGACGTGGTAAGACATTCAACTATTTTAGACTGTTAGTGATCACTGACTAATCATCTTCGTCCATGCCTATCAGGCATGCATGTGATTCCAATTATACATCTTTTCTTATGTAAGACCACCTTTACATTACACGTTCATTGAAAAAGATAAAAAAGAATAAATGCAGATTCTAGTTGTGACGACATTCTCATACGTGTCCCATACCACCTATGAGTTTGGTTGTCCTTACCGTACATCCCAGGATAGTATAGCACTCTAAATAATATGACGGACTATCCCTTCAGGTATTTGCATACTCTTTAACAGTTCACAAAATAGATACATATGCATATCATTTTTTTTCTTTAAAAATAAATAAGAAAATAACATCACAGTGTTGAGAATGGATATCCAATTTCCTATCATACAACTATGTCTACTTGGGGCTAAATTAAATAATAGTATAGTACGATGCACTCTTACACAAATTTAAACAGCGCCTCGTACTAATAGAAAGTAAATAAACATGCATGTCACCTGGTGACAAAAAAAAGTAAATTAACTCTAAGTATCCATTCATCAACCCACACATATCACAACAATGTAAAATGCAGATATCACCCTTTAGGTGTGATTTTGACATTTTACCATTTTATCCATTTTTTTCCTTTTTTCGGTGTCTGCACTTTTCAAATTTTTTTTAAAACACATTTTTTTCAATATTTATCAAATCAATATCAATTCATTTAATATCAAATTATTTTTCAACTTTTAAAATTTCTTTTATTATTTAAATTAAAATAATTATAAAATTTGGATTAAAATAGAGTCCTAGTAATGGCACATGACAGAATTGACGAAAAAAATTTGGTGAAATGTCCCACCCATATATAAATTATTATAAAATATTATTAAACACATCAAACACATATTTCTCATGAATTTAAAATAACGAAAAAAAGATAAAAGTCGAAACTCACTATTTGGTTCGGTTGATTTTTGATGAAAAATAAAGATGGAGAAAAGAAAGAGAGAGAGAGAAAGAGAAAGATGAGGTGGATTTGTAGTGATCGACGATGCAGACAACTTTTCATTCTTTATTGACAGTCAACAGAGTCCCGATCGCCACGAAAAATTTGAATCAAAATAGTTGAAACTAACATTTTTTTAAGTTGTATGGTTGTTGGTTTTTGTACATTTGAAGAAAACAATCAAAATAAAAAATATATATAATTCTTTCATATAAAGAAATATCGGGATGAAATCGGTATTTTTAAACTTGTTTATACTTTTTATGATAATTCAATTTTTTGGACTCGAAAATTGGTAAGTGAATATTTCATTTTTTTTTAATCATTTTTCGTTGCAAACCCAATTGTGTGATCAGATTATTCAAATTCTCGTTCTAACAAAAATTTATTTTTTTAGCCTCATCCGAATCGAAAATTGAGGATTTGTACCTTTTTCGTTCGAACTCGAATTTGAACGTGTCTATAGGCTAAGATATGTTTTTCGACCAATTTGAATCCAACGATGAAGTCAAATTTCATTAACAGTGAACAGAACAAAATCCAAAAGTTTTACCCAAGTCCCACTTTTAGAATTTTTTCAAAATTCTACTATTTGATTTTTCTCAAGATATGGATTAAAAACTCGGGATATTACACATTTTAAGCTTTGCATGTGCATGTGCATAGATTATTATTTTACTAATTATGATTATGTTGTATAACTTTAAATAGTGATTTTATAACATTATTTTTATTCATTCTAATGATTATGAATCTTGATGAGTATATGGTTTCAAGTATTATTTCATCCAAATCTTAATGTGTAACTCTTTTATGTGAAACACATAAAATACAGGAATTTAATGGTTCACAAAACTTGAATAATGGAATGATTAGATTAAGAGTAGTTAAAGTTGAGTTGACTTGGTGGACCGAGTAGGTATAGAGTTAATTGTGTTAATGATTAACTCAGTACAGCAAGTCTTAACTATAATTGTGAGCCATTAGGAATTATTTTAATGGGATTGAGTTAGTCAAACTAGAATGGTCTATGATAATATGTTGTCACTGAAGATATCTTAGAGTTAATATACTCTTACCCTTCTTTAGTTGTTGGATGAGCAAAGTTAGTTCGAATTACATTTCCTACAATATTTAAATTGATGTGGTTATATTTCGTACAATGCTACTAGTATGAATGAGTTTATACTTGTTTGTTATAGTAGAATCTAGATGCTTACTATATGTTGGATAGACAAGGTTCGTTCGAATTACATTTCCTACAATGTTCAAATAGACGTGGTTATATTTCGTACGGTGCCACCAATATGAATGAGTTCATAATTGCTTATTATAATTGAATCGAGATGCTTATTGTCTGAATCTAGGTGTAGTTCTTGGAACAGATCACCAAATTTGAACGTTCAATTGAACCAAAAGAATCTTGTTTTATTGCCAATGTTGTCTTTATGTAATTTGGTTGAGCCATCGAACAAATAGCCGAGTGGAAGATGTATCTTCCTATGGATTGATGGATTTTGGTTCTAAATAGAGAAAGTCAATCATTTAGTTGTTATAGAAGATCACGCATTTTTTACGAGTCTATGATCTTGTGTATTCAATCATGTAATCGAGTTATACATAAGATGTTTTAAATCAATGGTGATAAATTAAAGTTAACTAATGTACCCACATAAGTTATTCATTTATTGATAATTTGTAAAGTGACATTGTATTATTATGCTTTGCATCATTAGTGCAGGTTGGATAGTTAGTAGTTTGTGAGTTGTTGATTTACCTTTTTTTTCTACATATTTTCAAGGATAGTATGTAGAGATGACGGAGGTGGCAAAGGAGCTTAGTAGATTTATTTATTTCAATAGTTCTATCTTCATGTTTTACTTAAGAGAGACATGTAATAAGGATCTTAGTGAAATTCTTTTTTTAATACTCTCTAGTTTGTGACAGATTGACCATACAAATTATCTTGATTCATTACAGATTTTCGGTTATTTATTATTATTAAGAAATATTTAGCTAGTTCTTATTTTATTTCCAATTTCATAAATTTTACAATTATTGTGATATTTAATGCCTGAGATATGTTCTTAGTGTCATCCCTCGAAATCTTTATCCAAATCTAGATGATTTTTTAATAATCATATTTAGGGGCGTGAAAAATTAGTATCAAAACTATGGACACGAGATTTTTCGTTTCCAAAATATATCTCCCACTTTGGGGGATTTTGGAGTCGCCACCATTCTTTTTGCAAAAGGGTGTAAATGGTCACCCATGATGTATATTTTGAAAATCATTTTTTTGGCATTTAGTAACTCTCATACGGATAGGGCTCATTGTTCCAACCTTGGATATAAGTAAGGAGGGTCCATATTAGGGAGTAGGGAAAGTATTAGGCACCCTACTCCCTCCACCATTAGTGGTAACCTTGGATTCGACCCTTTTATAAAAAAATAGTCAAAAAGATCTGATATGCACCCTCAAGAGAAGGACTTCGATGTTGGTTTAAACCATTGAGGGCATCCTTATTAAAAAAAGGGCATCTTGATGGTTCAAGCCATTTGTGGTATGTGTACAGGTGTAAAGAAAGGGGAGAAATAGAATAGGGGATGTTGGAAGGGAGAGGAAGGGGGTGTTTCTGTCCAAAACCCACCTTTTTCTTCTTAACTTCATTTGACCTTAATTTGATCTTAGTTTTCTTGAGAGTAGTAGAGAGTTGATAGTGAGTAATGAGTTGAGAGTAGAGTATTGAAAATGAGAAAAAAAATTTTATTACTTTTTCATTAGGTGATAATTATGCTGAAGATGGGGGGATTTTATAGAGTTTTGGGGGTTATTTTAGGGGTAAAATGGGATGAATTGATGAAAATGAGTAGAATGGTTAAGGGTTTGTGAGAGGGAACGTGTAAATTGAAGGTGATGGAAGGGCATTAGTGGAAGGGGGGTTAAATGGATTATTTGTAACCCAAATGGGTTGGATCTTTCAACCCATTTGAGTTGAGTGTTAGGTGAAATAAACTGAGTGGTGTTTGGTTGAGAGAATGGGGGTATAAGATGATGGTTGATTGATTGAATGTTTGGTGAGTTGAGGGGAGTATGTTTTAATTAAAAGAATGGGTTTTGTAAGAGGGTAATTGATTAAGTTTTTGGAAGGGTGGAGGAGGTGGTGACATGTGTCAAAAGGGGTGTAGCTTTGGAGTGTTAGATGAGTTGATTAAAGAGAATGAGTGTTTGATTTGAAATGAGGAGTCTGGGGTTTGAAGTGTTAAATGAGTTGATTAGAGAGAAGACGTATTTGATTTGAAATAAGGGGTGTAGGTTTAGATTGTAAATGTGGGTTTATAGAGAATGATGAGAGTAAGTTAGGAGGAAGTATGGGTTAAGATATAGGTAGATGATGTTTTTAGAGAAAAAGTGAAGGGGGTTGGTAATTGGATGTGGGAGGTGAATTGAGGTGGTGACATGTGTCCCACCTTGATGATCTTAATTGATTGGTTGTGATGCTGGGATTGGGTTGATAATTGGGTTTGGGTAGATAGGTTGGGCATGGGTAGGTAATTGGGTAGTGGGTTGAATAGTAATGGTAATAGACTTGGATTTGGGTAGAATGATTTAGGTGATGGGTTGAATGGAATTGGTGCATGGTTAGGTTGAATAGACTTAGGTGATGGGTTGAATAGACATAGTAACGGGTTTAATGGAATTGGACTATGGTTGAGTTGGGTTGATGAGTGTGGAGGAAGGGTGATGAGTCTTTGGTACATGAGCCACGCAGGAAGGGCCTTGGGCCATTTATTAAAATAAAAATATGAGTTTTTTGAGGCCCATTCCGATTTCGATAGATTTTTGGCACTTTACATTGAGGGCCCAGTCAAATTTGGGTGTCTAAAGCTACCCCTCTTTGCAGGAATGTCGTGCAAAGAATAGTTGAAACCCTTATTTGCACGAGCCCAAATATTTTGCTCAGATAAATTTTGAAAATGTTGTTTTGGTTTGTTTATTTGATGACGAGAAATGGCTACCCAAATACAAGGTCTGACAGGGTAAGCCTTTTGATTTCCTCGACCTCATGGCATGGAGCTCGTGTGAGGTCTCGAATTTGTGATAGTTTAGTAAAAATCTTTGAAATAGGAGTTTTCTAATGAGTTTTGGGCAAACTTGAATTTCATTTTTGCAAACATGCTATTTTTTTTATTTTTGATTGATTTATTTATTTTTTATTGAATTTTTTCTAGTAAAATCAAATGATCGGGACCCGTGGGACCCCCTCATGCATTAGTTTTAGCACAATAAAAAAGTTGAACATATTGGTTCGTGCATAAAGCATAGACCACGCAAATTGTGATTGGTCCGTGCTCCATGACAGACAGTTTGGATTATACCTATTCCATACATGGAGTACGGACTTAAATTATTTTCTTCAGTCCATGCTCTATGTGCGGACCAGAACTTTCTTTTCTTATTTTATACCCTACATAACCTCATTTGTTCTCTTCTTTCATGATTTCTAGATTTTCACATGTCCTAGGCCATCAATAGAGCCCACTCATTCATTAGAGAATTCAACCAACTTCGATCTCGTGGCCGAAAGTTCATCACTCACTCTTGAAGGTGGTCCCAACCTTCCAAATCTCAATAGGTACGTCGTTGTAGACCCATTTTTTATCAATGGCTTAGCTCTATAACTCATGAAGAGAGGGTTAGGTGGAACTCCAATAAGCTTTGGTTCACTCTCTCTCTTTGTCGAAGGTCATTATAATGTAGGATTTGATAGAGATTCTCATGGGATTTTGGATCCCGGAGCTCAACTTGTTTCATTTTGGAGACAAGGAAATGACTTTTACGATTGAGGAGTTTGAGTGTATAATTGTCATTTTCCAATCGCTTCGGGTGGTCATATCACCATTGCGTGAAAGCTATAGAAAAAACATGTCAAGATTTTTTGGGGTCCCAAAACAACAACTAGAGCGGATTGATGGGAGTTCGAATCTTCTCAAGGTTTCTAAGGTATTTTTGCTTCAATGGCTTGAGGACGTGGATTCCCTATCTCGATTTGACATTTGACCCTAGTAGTGATGAATCAACTTTTGTTCCCTTATAACGATGAGTATGTGAATCCAACTTTTATAAGCGTACTTGACCAAGTTCGACAAGGTTTCAGACTTGCTCCTATGCTTCTAGGGAAAACCTATTTATCCCTTATGGCTTGCTCGAGTGGGAGAGAGCGAGTATATCATGGGTGTGCTCCATTATTGCAGGTATGGTCTTCATTTTGTTTATTTTAAATTTTTGAAACACCGTGATTAGAATTGAAGCCCTCATTTTATCCATTTTAAATTTTCAAACATTGTGATTAGAGTTAATTTCCCTTTTCATGCAGCTTTGGTTCTTTGATCACTTGGCTTCGACTATGACCATTAGTCATACTTTCAACGTACATGACGATCTAGTTGTTTTGATGAACAAGAGAAGCTCCATGTCTGTTTGGTGGCAAGTTGGGTTGGTTCACAGGATTGTAGGATATGTTAGATGATGAGATACATTGGTCAAGCACCCTCCAACCTTAGGCATCACCCATTCTTTCCTTTTCGCAGAGTTGCTTAACCATATTGGTTGGTTTGACTGGGGCTACTCACTACATTCCTCTTCGTATGCATAGGCAATTTGGTGAAAAGTAGGGCATAGTGACTTATGGAGATTTCGGAGAGTTGGTCAGGTCATTTTCTCTTTCTCCTTCCTCGTGGCAATTGCATGATCGACTAAAGAAAGTTTGGAAGAACGTGGTGACTTTCGACTACCCTGTATTTCCTGACTATTCTTTTTTGCACTATCAGCTTTGGATACAACAACAGATTGTTGAGAGGGCTCGTAACATGCTTTCGATTCAAGGGAGGTCTTCTGATTCTCGTTTCTTCGACCACTGTGATCAACTAGAAGAAATGATGATGTCTCACAAGCAAATTGAGAAGATTTGGTGCATTCTAAAAATGATCTAAAGACCTAGATATCTCGACTTGAGTCTTTGGAAAGCGAGAAGTCTTCCATTTTGAGGGCTGAGATTGATGATTTGCAAGAGAAAATTGCTCAGGGTCCCTGCTTTGATGTTTTCGCATCTTACCTGGTGGGTCGTGATGCTTCAAATGCTGAGGTGGTAATGATGGGACAAGCTGCCCGAATTCGTGACTTGGAAGAGAGACTTGAATCTTTCTTCATTTCTCATCGAGATGTGTGATTGGCACCATATATTTTTGTATTTTCTTTTTGTTAGCCAAAAAAATGTAATGTGAAACTTTTTTAAATGAAAAGAAAATAGGTTTTTTACTTACTTGGCCTCAGGTGTATTTATTACTTTGAAAACATGAAATTTGAGTTAGTCCTAGATTTTTCATCATCGGTTAAAATAATAGTTTTAAAAATATTTGAATTTTGTTGTTTGTCTTTGTCGAATAAATATTGTAGATCCAAAATATGAAAACTTTTGAAAAACCTTTGTTACTTCGATGATATCTGTGTTTTTGCCAACTATTGAGGATATAGATATCCGTAGCTCTTAAGCTTTTTTAAAGTCATCCCTAGTGCCCTAATACTAGGTGAATATCGATAAAGCGTGGGACTTGGGATTTCGGGAATTTTTGCCGTTCATAGTTTATACTCATACGGGCCAGGAGTTTTTTCCATTTCTTTCTTTTCATTTTTTTTTATTTCCCCTTATTGCTCCTGGTGCTAGTTACGATTTTTAGTAGACCTGATTTTCACATTTTTGCGCATCGACGCCCTTTTGGGTTTTCATCGTGTCAGTGGTTTTGATCTTGCCACAGTATGATTATTATACTCATAGCATCCTTTCAGGTTTTCACTATGCCCTTTCAGACTATGCTTATATTTTTTTGGATTTTGACATTACAATTCCTACTTTGAGCCTCTGTGTCTTTGTGGCTTGGTGACTCAAGTTGAGCTGCGAAATCAACGATTCTCCTCTTATAGTGGCACTCTTTCTTGAGTGATCGATCTAGATTCTTCTCTCGAGTTTGCTGACGATTATTAGTGGTTCGACAACTCAAGTTGAGCTGCGAGATGGGTTATTCTATGTTTCAAGTGCTCTTTTTTTCAAATATCCAATCTAAATTCCTCTCTCAAGTCTTCCAACGACTAATAAAACTTGAGGTCCAGATCAAGTTGCAAGATTATTGGTGCTGCTATCGTCATCGTGATACCTTAGAATATTCCTTGATTCAAAAAGACTTTTTGGTGGGATGAAACGTTGGCTTAAGTTAAGGGCAATGGAAAGATACAAAAAGGTGCGGGTCTATTTGGAATGAGCTAGACATGGGGTTTGCCTATTTTTGTTTCGAAAAGCTGATCTATGTCTCTTCCCAGCGTCTTTCAAACTTATTTAGGCTGGAGATTTGAGTTGAGTCCAAGATCAAGTGTCCGAGTTTTGACTTTTTTTTATTTTTTTTGTATTTTTAGTTGTTCACAATGTAGACACCCCAATTTGCACGAACCCGTAGGAAAATTCAAATTTTCTCGAATTGATTCCAACTAAGAATTCAAGCCTATCACGGACCCGCATTGCCACTTGGCATCATCATTCATGCATACATGCATACATACAGTTTATCAATTCGAGAAAATTTAAATTTTCCTGCAGGTTCGTGCAAATTGGGGTGTCTACACACAGTTTATCCTCATATGGGCCAGGAGTACTTTGATACTTTGATTTTTCTATTTTACTATTTTTTTTTCATTTAGCAATGTTGACTTACCTCAGTCTTAGGTTAAGAAATGAACATGATGGCTCAAAAAGACTAACTAGGGTGTGATAGTTATTTTCAGAATAGCAAAGATGGCTTTTCATCATTTCAGAGTCAAATCTTAAGCATAGTATTTCTTGATAGTGTCAACATTGATCGATTAGAATTTCTGCGTTTCAATTCGATTTTCGATGTTTCAGGATGTTTTTTAATCTATTTTTCGTAAGGAATTCAATGAAATTATTGGTTTGTATCATTTACAAATTTTTTGACATGAAATGATCGTGAATCTTATGAGGGGTATTTTCATAATTTTGTTGAATCTGGTGAAAATTGGCGAAATAGTTTATTTGATTTGATTTTATTGTTTTATGTGTTCGAATGGGTTTTCCTAAGCGTAAAGGGGCTCTAAAGATGTTTTGATGTTAGGGGTATTTTGATAATTTGGTCATTTTTTAATGATTTTTATTGTAAAACTTATTTTTGTCTGCAAGATGATGATTTCTATATTGTTGAGGTTATATTTTCCTAGCGTAGTGTAGTTTCTACAGTTTTGTTAGTTTGAGATACCTCATCTGAATTTCTGAAACATATCTATAATAAATAAAGCATTGGAATAATCATCCATCATTGGGAATCGTCGCTATCAGGTTGATAAGTTGATTAATCAGGCAAGTGCAAAAAATGGGGTGTCTATAGATGCCCCTTTTTGGTAGAGGGTTGAAGCAAACTAGATAGCGAATCTATTTTGGTAGATAGTGCAATATCTGAATGTTAAAGCTAATGACAGTTCATTTTGCAGTCTGATTTAGCAATTCATCGAGGCATTTAGATCCTTGAGGGTAAAACTCTCCCCGAACTAAAAGTTATCAAGTCCTCCAGCCTGAACTCTCACTTACGATGTCAAATCCTTGAATTTTATAAAATTCTCCCTGACTAATGCAAAAGTGCATATGTGTGCAATGGTGTGATACTTACTGAGTATTCTATCGGATCATTGAGAATAAACTCTCCTCGATTAAAAAAAGAATGTCAGGTCCTAGAGATTTCCTCTTACTGACAATTATGGTTCAAATTGAAATGCACATACGCAATAAAGACAACACACAATATTGAATTATGATAAGTTTGAATAACAGGATGGGTGATGTAGAAATTTCATTAAATCCTATCAAAATTCTTTTTTAGAGTCCAAAAAAAATTTGAGTCTCGTTTATTGAACTCGAGCTAAGGTTTACATGAACTTAAACAATCCTGTCGATTTATTCTATGATTCAAAAAGTTGGAGTCTTGTTTATTGGACTCGAACTTAGATTTGTAGGCACTTCAAAAAACCTACTCATTCTATGATTCAAAAAGTTTGAGTCTCTTTTCTCAGGCTCGAACTTAGGTTTGTAAGCACTTCAAAAAGCTTACTCATTCTATGATTCAAAACGTTGGAGTCTCACTTTTCGGACTCGAACTTAGGTTTGTAAGTACTTCAAAAAATCTACTGATTCTATGATTCTCGATTCTTAGACTCGAACTTACTGGAGTTACGCTTCTCAGGCTTGAAGTAGTTAAAGACTCGGTATTATCGAGTTCAAAATTTGAAAGATTGGGCCTTTATTGGCTTATCATGCATCTGGATTCATAATTATCATTGGGCTTCGCCAAACTTTTAAGCTTTTGTAAAACTTTCTTTTTATCATGTGATCAAGAATGAAAATTTTGGAATCACATTTATTCTAAAAAATGCCCTTAGTTTCAAGGTTGGCTTCTAATTGGAATTTGACTATAAAACTGATGAAATGGATTGCACTTGAAAAATATGACTGAGCAGCTACGGACTGTGACATATAACAGACAGAAGAATCGATATTCCTTTAAATTCAAAACTCTTAAGATTATCATATATGCAATAAGGAATTTGATCAATTTCTTTTGAGAAATGTTGAACTTAAAATCTTGATGATTATTATAATAGAAGATTTTTCTTTTCAAAGTGGTCGATTGTTCTACATTTTTCTTTGGTGAATACTTGAACAAGTAAACATACTTTTAAATATCCTACAATATTCAAGATGACTTCTGAGTTTTTTTGACTTCCACACTATCTTCATCAGATGTGAGCTTTCAACTGAAAATGATGTTGTGACTTGAATAATTTTCTACAACCTCTAATAAACTTCTTTCTGGATTTTTCTTCTTGATGGGACATTTTCTCTCATTCGATGATGTCCTAATTTTTGCCTAGATCGTCTATTCAGATTTTCAATCTAGCAAGTTTTGTTTTTCTTCTTTTGATGATTCATTGATTTTTGCCTAAGTAGCCTTTTTATGTTTTCAACTTAGCAGGCCTTCTTTTTATGGTAATGCCCTAACTTTTTCCTAAGTCGCCCTTTCGAATTTTCAACTTAACGGGTTTTTTTCTTCTTGATGATCTTGAATATTCAACTTAACAACTTCTTGATTCATTGGACCTTAATCTAGTCAGTTAGCATTCAGGAGGACTTAATAGGTAGGCTTAGGACATGGTTTAGAAAGAAAAGATATAAGGCTCAACTTCCCAAAATGCCCCTAGTTTGGTATTTTTTTTTTTGTAAATTCTTATGATTCTTTTTTTTTAATGCCCCTAGTTTGGCATTATTTCTTTTGAACATTTTCAATAGGGGATTTTCCTTTTGGATGACACTTTTCTTAAGAGAATACATTTTTTTTGTGACCAGGCTTGAAGTAACTTCTCAAGTTGCCTACGTACCCCAAATATTTTTTTTCTCTTTTGGGATCAGGTCAAAACGTTATTCATACTAGACTTCCCTCCCAAGGTTGGTCGGTGTGGTTTATAAAGAAGAGGCTATTGATTTTTTTGAAGTCTGCGAGGGCTAAAGAAGGTTATCTTTTTATTGGTAAGACAAGAAAATGGTTCGACCAAAAAGGCCTCATTTGGTGAAATAATACTTGATTTGGTCAAAATTCCAAGAACTCAACGTTTAGATTGCTTAGTCGACCACGGTCTTCTTTTGAGAAGGAGTAATCTTTAGTATTCTTCTATGAAATTGAATGTGATTAAGTTCTTTGTATTTGACATTAGCTCATTCAATATTTTCAGAACTTCAAAAATCTTTTATTCTTTTGTGAATGAGAATTCTCCTCATAATGGATCCCTTCTTACGGATCTTAGCACTTTTGTCAATTATTTCAACTGCATCATTCTTGATCGATGAACTTTGAATTTGAAAATCACCATTGACTTTATATCCTCATGAGACCATGCAAGAACGTTGTTAGATTTTTCAAGTGAGTTTATTATTATCTTATATTCCCCTGAGGATATTGTTGTACCAATTTGCACTTCTTAAGTATACTATTTAACTCTAATATTTATCAAATTTGATTAGTGAGCTTTAAGGCATTCCTCATGTCAAATTTTATGTTCACATCATTATTACATGCATGATAATCCAAAGCTTCTTTATTTATTGGAATTAAAATAACATAGACTAACAAACCTAACTAAAAGTTAAAAATTAATAAATCCTAACATAAAGGAATTGACTGACTGAATTTAAAGACTAACGCAATTGACACTTAAAAGAAAATTTAAAATGGGGACATGATTATGAATGAGAGGACACAATGCTAGGGCTTTACGATGGATGATTCGGACTCGTCCGCTTTCGCCACATTTTCATGTTCTAATTCAGGCCTATCTGATACTGAAAAACCCGTTTCTTCAATACTTTCACTGCTTTTCAGTTCTACTACTGCCTCAAGGTATATGGGTCCATTCTTGCATGGTGAGAATGTACTATTAAGACCAATTGAGTGAATAAAGGAAATCGGATTAAAGGATTCGGGTTTGCTTATGGATATTAGGTTCAGAATAGGAGGGGGTTGATTTTGAAATGTAGGCAAAAGGTTAGTTTTAACACTGAGTGTAGTAGGAGTGGGTATAGTGACCTTTCCTTACTTAATAAGGTTTTAAATAGCATAGAGGAGACTAAGACATCTATCAAGAATATGACCGGACATCTGATGAAATTCACAGAATTGCCCATTATCCATGTTTAGATGAAGAGGATTGGGCAAAGGCTTAGGTTGTAATGGTGTCAACAAAATCCTTTTCATCAACTTTTGTTAGGCAACACTAAGGGACATTCCAAGATTGGAGAATTGTCTCCTAGACTTGGCTTGTAAGAGCGGAATGGCTTGAGGGGTTAGTGTGAAAGAGGTGTTGGCTACTTGTAAGGAATTGGCGTTGGGTTTGAAATGTTTGGGTTTTGACTTAGACGAGTTACTAAAAAGTCCTGAAGAATAGGCATCCTAAACTTGATTTCCAACCTCAAGGAGGATTGAAAAGTGGGAAGGTACTAAGGCATCAAGTACTTGGCATAATTTGGAGTGAGATTCTTGAGGATGATCTTGACTTGTTCCTTCTCCTGAGGTCAGTCCCACAATTGAGCAGCTTTAACTTTCCATTGAGCAATGAACTTAGTTTAAGTTTCCCCAGGCATTTGTTTAGTAGTTTCTAGATCTCTTATTGTGAGTTCAATATCTATGTTAAATGAATACCGACCAATAAACTCCTTCATCAATTCATGCCATATTTTTACCCGAGATAAATCCAATGACATTAGTCAGAGTAGGGTAGGACCTGTAAGGGTTTTTTGAAAAAGTTGTATCATTTGTTCTTCACTCAAACCCTGAGATTGCATGATGCGGACATATACTTTTAAGTGAGTCATAGGGCATCAAATCCCATCAAATTTCTCCATGTCTAGCATTGTAAACTTCTCTGGTAGACGGACCATGGGAAATAACGTCATTGCCCCTAATTCGAGAGTAAGATCATTGGGGTCTTTGATATTCTTCAAAGCAGTTTCAAGCTGAGTTATTCAATGAACTAAGATAGGGTCGACGTGTAATTGATCATCTTCTTAGTCTTCGACGAGGTCAAATACATCATGAGGTTCTATTGCTTTATCTTTTTTTCTTTTCAGTTTTTAGGATTTCAATTTGTGTTTGGATAGAAGTGATAATTTGTGCTTGAAAATATTCTAAAATCTGACGGAGCACTGCTTCATCCATTGTACTTATTTTTTCTTGTGGCAAAGAATGACTACTTGGCATTGGTACTCTAGAAAGACAATTTTTTTCACGGACCCAAAGTAGTACAAATGGAGGTTTAGAACGTTTGGGACCAATTATCCTGAGTGAAAGTATATTAAGTTTAACCATTGATTCTGAAAGTTTGATTCTTAACCACATAATTAAAATATTGATATTAGCCTAAGTCCAGTGGAAAACATTGAATCCAATTGCACTATAAGTCTATAGTGACCAAGAAGGTGAAAAAGGTCAATCACGGGTATACGCCTGATTGGGATAGAACCTTTGATCAGACAAAATAATTTGACACTAAGCTCGAATCTTTTTGGTATAAAGTGGTTTAAATCTTTGAAAGTAAAACCAATTAGTCCAACCGATTTGATATTGATCAGTTTGATCCATTTGTCAATGGGGTCAATTAATTTACATTTCACATATTGGGTCGAACAGATATTGTAGGTCTAGTTTGAATGGTTTAGATCGGTCCACCCACTTACTTGTTGGTTGGATTGATTAGAGCAACCCAGGAACACCCATTGTCGATTCAGCTCGTGACCTATGAGAAGGTTCCTAGACTCTAGGTTTACTACGTGCAAAGCAATTTATCTGGCTGTCCTTGCCCAAGTGCACCTATACTTCTCGAGCGTACTCAATCAGACGGTACGTGGTGGCTTGGTTTGAAGTACCATAGGTGTTCAAAGTGATAATCTAAAACTCCAACCCAAATGTCTGAAGTCAAAAGTAGTCAGTTTAATCTCCAATTGAGAGGTAGCGCACGATGCTGAGCAAGGGCACTCTTAAGTCACCTCTCGTCTAGAATATACGTAGTCTATCCCCCTTGTACCATAGTACATCGGGACAGGATCTTGTTTAGGCACTGATTTTAACCAAGAAGTACAGCTGGTGAACTTAGATTAACTTTGATATACCGTATATGTATGAGTCTAGGATTGGCGATCGAGACATGTGACTGTGCGACTTACAATAGGTCAAAGGCTCAAGTCACTCCAGCTTGGGTGCATCGATATACCTTTCAGAGTCACTTGATCAGATGGTACTGATGCCCCAATTTAATATACCCTAAGGTACGTGACTAGAGTTGTGACTTTCATGAATGACGTCGCATCTCCGAAGAGACCAGGCCACGCACTAATGTCACGTTGGCTAGAAAAGATATACAAGCGTGCAATGCAACAAAATAAATGTATATCGAAATTAATATCAAAGCAATCACATCATATATATCAATCAAAATCATGGCATGCTAGATAGGCAATCAATGGGTACAACACAAAGACTAATAATCGGATCCAATATTGAAACAAGTACAATTTTTTTTTTAATTAGCCAAACAAATTGTGGAGATAAAGAGCGATGAACATTTTTTTAAGACATGCATAGCAAATCTTTTGAGAACATAGGCTAACTTGAATAATTCATAAGGTTTCAAATTTTACTAAAAATCATCTCGCTAACGTGGTCACTTTATTGATAATCCAATTCCAAAGTTTTTTAGAGTTGATGGAAAAAAGTTCGGATTGAAGAAAAAAAAATTCATGTTTTTTTTTTACAGCTTAAACCCTAAGGTTTTGAAAATGGGTGGCCACGAAATTTCAAACTTAAAATCAAAGTTTAAAATGAAAATTAATTTTAAAAAAAAATTTGAAAATTTTCCTTTAAAAATTTCATCCGCCATAAGCACGTGGCATTGGATCATTTTTTTGGTGCCACATGGAGAGGTAAATGACTCTTAGTAAGAACGAAACCTTACTAAGTTAGTAAAGCTAGCATATTCATGTTAATGGCTTGATCCTCTTGGCTCTAATAACGAGCTCTTTGAATTCTACTGGTTCGTCTGGATACTCCAAGGTGCACTTGTTCCAAACCTTCTCAATGAGATGCACTAACTTTTCAATCAATAGGTCGGGAGGGAAGAAAGTTTTGTGTTGAGGTAAAGATAACTCTATAGGTACGTCGTACTGCTCTAGAATCGATGTAGGTTTGTAAAAAGATGTTTCTTCTAGTCCGATCAAACGGACATAATAGGATCCTTTGGTTCCTAGAACAGGGGGATTAGTCATCCATCAAGGGCATCTTAAACCGATATGACGGGCAAGGCGAGAATCCAACAATTTGCTCCAAGCCTTGATTGAGTTGTAACGTACTAACAGGTTTCTTTTGAAAAAATGTTCTGGCCCATACTCGAGGTTTGAAAGGACATCTACAATTTTAAGACAGTCATAAAGTCACATATAAAGTAAGTGTGGACTTCCTTTGAAGCTTTTCCTCTCATCATTCTTCACGACATTTAGACCTGAGAAAGTTTCAACTAGGATAAGAGGTACAGGATTGGCTATCCTTGAGAGTTGGGAGGCTATGTCTATGAAGGACTAAGGGACAGTTTGACTATCACTTTTGGAGGTCAGTATGTATTGGGCTAGGATTCCTAGGCACAATCGATAGTCTCTAGTGGCTCTCCAGGCTTCTGGTTTTACATTGACTGGATGACTGTGGGAGCGATACGGGCCCAATGAAGGTACTAATTCCAATCTCCCGTTATGGGCTAAGGCCTTAGCTTCTTCTTTTAAAATGCTCAGTCCTATGGCGAGGTCACCAAAATATCTTATCTTCAATGAGGGCTTGACTAGTGGTCCTAAAGTGGATATCCCCATAATGCCACAATAATCCTCATGAGTGGGGTATAAGTGCATATGCCCAATATGGAATATGTGAAGGTAGGGGTTTCAGCGCTTGGCCGTAGCACGTAAGAGGTTCCAGTCTATCTCAAACTCGTAGAAGTAAAGAGCACTCCTCAACATGAATTTCCCAAAGTTGATCTTCTCTACAGGGTGCATCCCTATGACGGTTGTTTTGACTAACTGGTCAATCGGGTTATTACCTGCGACTAGCATCCTGGTTTGACACAAAAAGGGTATTTTAGTACACTTCCAAGGTCCATGTAAAATATATTTTTATAAGTCATTTATTAAAAGAAATCAATTACTTTTCCTTTATCTTCTTTGCTTTGTAAAACATTTTCTTTTGAAAAATCTTATTCTTATGAAAAACATTTTCTGGAAAATACTTTCCTTTTGTAAACCATTTTTCTTCTTTGAAAATGGATTGAAACACGAATTTAGAAAAGAATTTGATTTCCATTTTGATTTAAATGGCCCGGCCCATCATGATTGTTGGATCAAGATGGACTGGGTCATTATGAATTATTACAAAAAATAGATTCTGTATTGGGTCGATGCACCCATTTTAATCAGGTAAAACAAAAAACTTTAATCCTTGAGGACAACCATACATTCTGATCTTATCATTCACATACATTCATCATTCACAAGGTCTCATTCAATAAACAACCCGGGAACACCCACGATAAGTTTGAGTCGTGACCTACAAGAGAGGTTTCTAGACTCTAAGCTTACTATGTGTAATGCATTTTTATCTGGTCACCCTTGCCCAAGTATACCTATATACCTCTCGAGCGTACTCAATCAGACGGTACGTGGTGACTTGGTTTGATATACCGTACAGGTGATAGTATAAAACATCAACTAACTTCTCTGAAGCCAAAAGCAGCCAGTTTAATCCCCAGATCAGAGTTGGCACGCGATGCTTGAGCAAAGACACTCTTCAATCACCTCTTTTCTAAAATAGACATAGTCTATCCTCCTAATATTGTAGTACATCAGAGCAGGATCTTGCTTAGGCACTGGTTTTGATCAAGAAGTGCAATTGATATACTTATATTATCTTTGATATACCTATGGGTACGAATCAAGAGTTGTAGCTTTCATAAATGGTTTGACATCCCACGAGGGGACCGACCACGTACTAGTATTACGTTGGCAAACGGGACGTGTAACTGTGCGACTTACAATAGGTCAAAGGCTCTGGTCGTTTTAGCCTGGGTGCATCGATATACCTTTCAGAGTCACCTGATCAGACGGTACTGATGCTCCAGTTTAATATACCCTAAGGTACGTGACTGGAGTTGTGATTTTCATTAATGATATCGCATCTCCGAAGAGACCGGGTCACGCACTAGTGCCACATTGGCTATATGGGACATGCAAGATTGCAAAGAAATAAACGTGCCAGTGGTGTGTGTAAAATAGGGTGGGGTGTGCCCGGTGCCTTTTTCAAATAAATGGGCCCGTGGGCCAAATCAAACCATCACAATATGGATCTCACATTAATATTAATCAAAGTACACAATTCATAGCATTGAGATCAAAATCAAAAAAAGCATATCCAAAATATATCTGTAGAGATCATAGCATATTAGATGGACAATCAATGGGTACAATACAAGGAATAATAATCAAATCCAACATTGGAACAAGCAATTAATTTTTAATCCAATCCAAAATGATATTTTTTTTATGGTCCAATCAAGGATCACTTTTGGGTAATCCAAAATAAGTCAAGATTTCGATAGATGTTAAGTTGATGATAGACTGATGGTTGTAGGATCAAGAAGCAAAAACCCCTTATGATACCCCAAATTTTTTTTGAAAAATAAATAATAATTCACACATGGGATGGTGTGTCACAAGTGAACATTGGTGTATTAATAATAGCTTAAGATGAACCGAGTCGAACAACTATGATTTTCACCAAATTACTCAAAACGTTTATTTAATTGTGGCTTCTCATCTGATCTCCCGAGATTAAAAACTTGAACCAATTCCAAAACCCATCTCTCCCATCCGAATAATTTCCTAAATTGAGAGGACTCCTCCATCTCATTTCAGATACAGATCTTATAAATTTGCAACACATAAATGATAGAAAGATCCAAATCTTTACTAAGATCAATATCGAATTGAGCAAGAGAAGGAATAATAATAATAATAATAACGATTCGAATAATATTTACAATCCTCTAACCAAAATCCCAGAACGACACACTAGTTCTTCCTGCTCATTTGTGATAGATTCTTTTTAGGAAAAGTATGAATTAGATCCCAAACGTAATAAAAGATTTACAATTGCAATTCCAGCGTTCTCAGGCTGAAATTGAAGAATTTCATGAAAAAACCAAATCAAGAGATCGATCGAAAATAAATTAGATTGGATCTAAATTTGACGTTGATTGCTAGATATTCGCTTAAATTGATGAATCTCGATGAGATGCCGAAAAACCAACCCAAAAAACACTAATTTCTTCAAACGTCCAGTACAAGAACATTAAAACTAGTTTTTGACAACGTGAAGGATACTTGATCCTTTCTTTTTTTTCAAGATCGGATAGGTGAAGAAAGAAGACATTTTTTAAGTAAAAGCGGATGAGTTTAATCTAGAAAATAAATAAATAAATGAACAAAAAACAGATCCGATTTTCAGAATGAAACAACACAAAAAAAAAAAAAATTTCTTCGATTGAAATCCTACCATATGACCGTCCTACCCTTTTACCCCGAATCAAGCACTCACCACTAATCGGATCCAGCAAGCCATGAAATCTTGTTCTTTAACAGCCAACAGAAACATTGATTATCATTAAAATTGTTTGAAATTGGTTAAGTTCCAAGAGGGATTGACAATTTCAAACCTTGCGTTGCAGCCTCAAAAGAAATAGGAAATATTCTTCAAGTAATAGCCGTTCTAAACCAATCGAAAGGGAGATCAGCCCGATCGAGCTTTGTTAAAAACAACGGAGTTGGAAAGAAAACAAATTGAAAATTGAAATATATAAGGGTTTAAAAATCAAAATAATGTTTTTATTAAAACCACACCACCCATCACATTAAAACATTAAGGATTTGACTATTAAAAATAGATTTTTACTGGGGACACACCACCCCTAAAAACAATTAAAAAGAGGGGTTGCTGCTAACAGAACCTCAAAAGCCATTTTTTTCTTTTTGTTTTCCTTCTTACTGTTAATGGGTAGTATGACTTGCCTAAAAAAAAAAAATTTGTTTGAAAAAAATCAACCAACAGATTAAACACACACTAAAAAAAATTTTAAAACTAAAAAAAATACTGTCGAAAGATAAATCGCACACACCTATAAAAAAAATCTACATACATTTCTTAAGAAAAATAAAATTTTCATTGCCCACCCATCATCATCCCATCTTCAATAAAACCATCCCTTTGAAATCTCGCATTATTTAGGGTCATTCCGAATGGCCCTTGATTAAATCATAGAAAATAATATGTTAAATCAAGGTACTCCAAGTAGAACCGAATGATTAATGATTGGACCAACAAAAATAAAAAAATCGATAAACAAACAATAAAAAGAAACTAACCAAAAATTAAATAAAAAAACTAGGTCATTGGCAATGCTCCCTTACTTGAGATTTTTCAAGTCTGATCCTCAATAGTCCCCAGTGGAGTCGCAACTAAAAGCGACCTCGATCCGCGAGGTGTGTGGATCCGCTTTTGATTTTCAAGGTTTGAGAGTCGCCACCTAGTTATTACGGTCTAGGAACCGAACATCGACTTTAAACAGATAAGGAAAACTAATCTACAAAAGATACTAGATCCGGGGATCATGTTACAAGGTTGGAAGGTATTAGGCACCAACCTCGCCCGTCAAGCGCCGGTCTCTACTACTTCCCAAAAATGATTACATTGCAAAATAGACCAAAAATAATAAATAATAATAATAATAAATTACCTTGCGGATTACAATGATTCCCTCAGCACTGGCAGAGAGTATCCTTGTATGTATTTTCTTGTTATTCATCGATCACCAGATCTGATTCTGATATCCAAGTTGAAGTATCTTCTTCTTAGATCTGAGATTTTCTAAATTTTTATAAATTTCTAGGTGTTTTTGAAGGGTTTTTAGGTGTTTTTTGAGCAAAAATTGGGAGTTGGACGATAGATAAGGGGTTAGGACTTCAAAATTAAGGTTTTGAGAAGGTTGGGGAGGCTCCTTGACTTATTTTTTCTAGGATTTTTTCTTGGATACGAGATTAGGGTGTGGAAGCTCCTATTTATAGAATTTTTTAGGTAGAGTTAGTGTTTAATTAGGTTTCCTTTAGGGTTTTAATTAGGGTTTTGACTTTAGTCTTATGAGATTGACTTGGTCTTTTTAGATTAGGATTTTAATTAGGATTTTGACTTAAGTCTTATGAGATTGACTTGGTTTCTTTAGATTAGGGTTTTAATTAGGATTTTGACTTAAGTCTTATGAGATTGACTTGATCTTTTTAGATTAAGATTTTAATTAGGATTTTGACTTAAGTCTTATGAGATTGACTTGGTTTAGATTTTTAAATTAATTTTATTAAAGTTTTATTTTACGTTAATTAATATTTTATTTATTAATTTCAAAATTAAAAACTATCATTTTACCCCCGAAAAGAACTTTTGCGTTTCAAGTTAGTTTTCGATGTTCCAAGATGTTTCGGAATCAATTTTTCGTAAGGAATTCAATAGGATTATTGTTTTGTGTTATTTATGAAATTTTTTTAGTGTGAAATGATTGTCAACCCTTATGAGGGGCATTTTCATAATTTTGTCGAATTTGGTGAAAATTGGCGAAATTATTTATTTGATTTCATTTTGGTGTTTTATGTGATTGAAAAGGTTTTCCTAAGCGTATTGTGGGCTCTAGGGATGTTTTGATATTAGGGGTATTTTGGTAATTTGATCATTTTTTAGTAATTTTTATCGTAAAACTTCTTTTTATCTGCAAGATGATGATTTCTATATTTTTGGAGTTATATTTTCCCAACGTAGCGTGATTTCTACAGTTTTGTTAGTTTGAGATATTTCATCTGAATTTCTGAAACATATCTAATAACAAATAAAGCATTGGAATAATCATCCATCATTGGGAATCGTCGCGATCAGGTTGACGAGTTAATTTATCAGGCGAGTGTAAAAGTGGGGTGTCTACAATAACTCACATTTTTTCTTTAATATGCTGCTGCCACCATACAACTCAAAACTTTTTGTTCTTCTATACATGGTGCCTCCAAGAACACATAACTCAAAACCTCTTTTTTTTCAAACCAAAGTTAAAATTTTAGTCTTTGAAATATTACAATCTATCCAAGAGGTGACAATATTCTTTCTCCACATCAAATAAAAAATAAAAAAAAGGTGAGAAAATAATCTAAGATTCAAACAAAACCCATAGAAGAATTCTCAAAATTCAATCCAAATCCTTCTGAACCTTAATCCCCATAGTGTTTAGCATTTCCAATGATTGACTTGCAAATTGCTTCCAAAGACATGTATTGGCAATAAGGATCAGATTACTTTATCTTAGCAATCTCATATATGTGCTTTACGGTTAAAATCGATGCAACAATGTCATTAGGTCGGCCACTACCAGACTCGATCCCTGCTGCCTTTTTGAGGTACCAAGTGTCTGATGGAGACTTAACAGTGAATTCAAATGTGTCTTTGAAAGCAATAATGGTGACGGCCATTGGAGTGTCTAGCTTGTGAAAATGCAGAGAAGAGAAGAAGATGGCAAAACGAAAATAAAAACAATCCATTTTTATTTCTTTCTTTCTTTTCTTTGGTCCCATGCATGGCAGCAAATATTTTTTTATAAAAAAAACAACCAAGCCAAAATTTCATCTTCTTTCACAGTAGCCAACAACTTTTGTTTTCTTTCGTTTATTTTGTTCGCGGCTTTCTTCTGTGAAGTGTGGAGAGAGGAGAAGATAAATAAATAAAAAATTAGTTTTTTTTTTTTACCAACAATAACACCCACAAGAGCGGCTTTCTTCTGTGAAGTGTGGAGAAAGGAAAAGAGAAATAAAATAAAAAACATTTTTTTTTGTTGTTGTTGTTACCAACAATAACACCCACAGTAGCATTGACCGATTTTTTTTTCTAGTCATAGCGTACCGCAGCACCACACACGTACATAAAGAGAGAGAGAGAGACGTCTCTCTCCTCTTCCTGCCCTTTTCTTTGCTAATTTGATAATAACATAAAATAACAAGAAACGTTTTTTATTGGAAACACACCACTCAAAATAAATACTTATTTGTTGCAAACTGGAGGCCAATTTCATTTTTAAACTATCAAAAATCAAAAGCACATATCTTAAAAAATAATTAAAGAAATAATAAATAAATAAAAATTATTTATTTTTTCTTTTCAGATCTTCATGGTACAACAACAACCATTCCACCTTCAATAAAACTAATCTCTTGAATTATTTAGCGTCCTCCCAAGTGACCTTCAATTGAACCATAATATTCCAAAATATCATATTCAAAATCCAATCAAATGATGCCAAAAGAACAAAAATAATAAACTCTAAACAAAAAAGAATAAATAAACAAATAAATAATAAATACAATAAAGTAAAAACTAGGTCTATTTCACAATGCACTAAAAATTGGGATTTTTAAAGTTTGACCCTCAAAAGTCCCCAGTGGAGTCACCACTGAAAGCGTCATCGATTCACGGGGTGTGTAGATCTGCTTTTGATTTTTGAGATTTGAGAGTCGCAACCTAATTATTATGGTCTAGGAACCAAATATTGACCCTACCAATAGATAAGATACTAATCTACACGGAGAATAGGTCTAAGGATCAGGTTATGGGGTTGGAAGGTGTTAGGCACCAACCCCACCAGGCAAACGTCGATCTCTACTTTTTCCAAATAATACTACATTGCAAAATAGACCTAAAAATAATATAAAAATAAAATAAAAATAATTATCTAGCAGATTACGATGGTTCCCTCAATATTGGCAGAGAGTGTCCTTGTATGAGTTTCCTTATTATTCATTCATCACTAGATCTGTTTCTGATCTCTAAGTTAAAGTATTTTTTTCTATGTCTGATTATTTTCTAATTTTTCAAGGGATTTTGGGTGTTTTTTGAGGTTTTTGAGATTTTTTGAGTAAAAACTGGGGTTTGATGATAGGTAGGGAGTTAAGACTTCAAAATTAGGGTTTGGAGAAGGTTAGTGAGACTTTTTGACCTACTTTTTCTAGGATTTATTTTGACTTGCTAAATTAGATTGTGGAGGTTCTATATTTATAGAATTTTTTGAAAGAATTAGGATTTGACTAGGTTTCCTTTTAGATAAGATGAATTAAAGTTTTAACTTAAGTCTTATGAAATTGACTAGGTTTCTTTAGATTAGGATTTTGACTTAAGTCTTATGAGATTGACTTGGTCTTTTTAGATTAGGGTTTCAATTAGGATTTTGATTTAAGTCTTATGAGATTGACTTGGTTAGGGTTTTAATTAGGATTTTGACTTAAGTCTTATGAGATTGACTTGGTTTAGATTTTAATTAGGATTTTGACTTAAGTCTTATGAGATTGACTTGGTTTAGATTTTTAAATTAATTTTATTAAGATTTTACTTTATGTTAATTAATATTTTATTTATTAATTTGAAATTAATATTTTTTTTAAATTAAAAAATTATCGTTTTGCCCCCGACGAGAACTTTTGCAATTCAAATCGATTTTCGATGTTCTAGGATGTTTTGGAATCGATTTTTCGTAAGGAATTCAATGAAATTATTGGTTTATATCATTTAAAAAAAATTGGCATGAAATGATCGCAAATCTTATGAGGGGTATTTTTGTAATTTTGTCAAATCTGGTGAAAATTGACGAAATGGTTTATTTGATTTGATTTTGTTATTTTATGTATTCGAATTGATTTTCATAAGCGTAAAGGAGCTCTAAGGATGTTTTGATGTTAGGAGTATTTTGGTAATTTGATCATTTTTTAGTGATTTTTATCGTAAAGCTTTTTTTTATTTGCAAGATGATGATTTTTATGTTGTTAGAGTTATATTTTCCTAGCGTAGTGTGGTTTCTACAGTTTTGTTAGTTTGAGATACCTCATCTAAATTTTTGAAACATATTTAGTAACAAATAAAGTATTGGAATAATCATCCATCATTAGGAATCATCACAATTAGGTTGACGAGTTGATTAATCAGGCAAGTACAAAAATGGGGTGTCTACAGGGGTGACGTTTGCATTTTATATTGTTGTGTTGTGTGTAGACTGGTGAACAGATATCAATGGATAATGTTACTGTTCCATGTTTATTTACTTTCTGTTAGCGCGAGGCACTATTTACTTTTTTCGTTCTATTATTTATTTTAGGCCGGGTGGCCACAATTGCATGGTAGGAAACTGGATATCTATTCTCAACCTTGTATTGTTAAAGAGTCTATGAATACCTGAAGAGATAGTGCATCATATCATCCGGAATGGTATATTATCCCGAGATGTACGGTAGAGACCACCAAGCTCATACATGGTATGGACCGCATATGAGAGTAGAGTCACAACAGGAATCCGGGTTTATTCCTCTCTATCTTTATTAGTGAACTTATAATGTAAAAGTGATCGTATACGAATGGTTTGTATATTTGGGAATCATATGCACGCCTGATAGGCATAGATGAAGATGATTAATCAGTAACCACTAACTATCTATAGTAGTCGAACGTTCTGACACATCGAAAAGAGAACCTATTGCTTACGATCACGTCAAACGGCCAGCCTGAACCGGATAAATGGTCAACCAAGCGTGGTAAGTGCAGTGACCGACCACAAAATCAGGAACTAAAAGCCAGTAAGGAATTGTAACATCATGTCCCAACTAGGAGCGATTCAATCGTGAATCCCAACTTTCTAATTTCACTACTCCACCATTGTGTATTATGTATTTGTTGCCTTATTTTGATATATAAAATGAAATGCATGTTTAATGTTTCCATTTTGTCAATTAGATTTGTATATAAAATAAAATGTTATAATGAGTACTGCTAATGAATGTAATATGAGTTTTAAAATGTTTAGTTGTTCATCCCTGGCTATATTTACCAGTTAATCGTAGTTTATCTGTAAAACTTTGCATATGTTAAAATGATTTAGTATGGTTATTTGCTCATGTTAGGAGAGGTTATTAGCATAAATTGTTTGTTTCCCTATTGGATAACTATTGTTACTCACCCTTTCCTTTTTCATTTTTTTAGTTTCAGATCCGGAACTTAGCGAGACAGGTGTAGAACACGAGTAAGAACTATTTGGTAGGTCAGATAGACGACCAAAGTCCGTTATTTGGTGAGTTCTGGGGCTATATCCCCTAGTGGCGTCAGTTCATCTAGAAGTATTATGGATTCTGTATTGAGTGTTAAAACTTTTGTTAGAGTGAGGAATTTTTGTATAATCTTATATTTTATTTATCCTTCCGTACTCTGATCTATCGTACGTTATTAGATTTATATAGGCTTCTACTAGTATTATATTTTGTATGTATATATGCAAAATAATGTATGTCATCTATCAGGTGCAAGTTAATCATCTTTGAATGCTAATATAAACAGAGGAGACCATGCCGAAATTTCGAGATGCCACCTAGTGCCTCGAGATCTAACATGAAGTTTTGTGTTAGCGTTTGGCTGGGCGCCACAACCCAATAATGAAAGATTCAAAGTGACATATAGATTGAGGATGGAATAATGGTGGTTGGGATGAGAGTCATGGATTTTTTTTTTTTTAATTTGGATGAATTTTTTTTAGCAAGTTACTATGCATGGGTGGCAAGTCATGAAAATAAATTATTTGTAAGTGATGCACTAAGAAACCAAAAAATTAACTTTTTTAATGTTGTTCATGATGAGGAGAGAATTCCAAGTAAAAAAATAAAAAAAATAATCTATTTTTTGCATAGTGTGACGTTAGCAGAAAACTTTTGTTTACTGTTTCTATCTTCTTCTCCAATGGAAGAAAGAATAACAGCAAGAGAGGGACGCTTCATCCCTCTCTCTCCTTCCTCTCCCTCTTTCTCTCTCTCTCTCTCTAATCTATTAATCTCAAAATTTTCTATAAAAAAACTTGATTGAATGAAGAGAATCTAAAATAGTTTCTTAAAACCTTTAATCGATTGGATTCAAACCCTCTTTTAATTCTCTCTTCAAATCCTCTTTTGAATCAACTAAATCCCTTCTTGATCGATTTTCTAAAATTAAGAGATACATCAAGAACAAATTTGATTAATGTCACCAAACTCTCAGATCCAAAAATGAAAATTCTTTTAAAAACTGAGATCTTGAATTTGAGATAATCGCAGCTTTTAATTGTTCTTTTTTTGTTTCCTAAAGAAAATCATCATTGTTACTTTTGATTTTTGAGTTCGACTTTTCGATTTGAGTTTGCACTCAATGTTGCTCGGGTAGTAGAGTGCTTACACTCACATGGGATCATTCATTGTGATCTAAAACCTATAAATTTGATCTTGGTTGAAAAAAAACGTTAAAGAAAGTAGTGTTGTTTTTCGACCAGGTTCAAAGACTATATTGGCGGTGCAAAGGTTGAACGCTGCCATGATTGATGATGTTTCAGCTTTAATTACAATACCTCTTGATACGATTAAAAAATGATTGCAGGTTAGAAGGAAATGAGAAGGACAAAAAGAGAGCACAGATTTGGGTTTTTATCACTCGATAGTTCGTGGTTTAATTTTAGAGTCTTTTTGCTTGACTTATTACCACACCAACTTTTACCTATGGCACATCACAGTTGGATGTTCAAGTCCATTTCATTCGACCATCTATTCAGTCCTCTATTCAACTATCGATTCAACCTCAAGTTTCAGTTTCAACCTTTTAAACAAAAGCCCATCTCATCCACTTCGGTTCACTCCAAATAAACCCCCATATTCTAGTCATTTTCAAATCCATCCAAGTCAACTCTCTTTGGTTTTTCATCCCCCATGGTTACCCTTTCTTTTTTATCTCTCTCTGTTTTTTTACATGCAATAACGAAAGGAAGTGGTGACTCCTGATCATCAGACCCCTCTTCACTCACACAATTCGCTCACTCGTTTTTTGTGCATAAGCCATCCCTCAAAATCCTTGCTTGACTCTTCTTGAAGGGACCGCGGTAATTGGATCATCATGTTTCTTTAAGGTTAGTCGAATTTTTATTATTTTTTTTCTAGTTTTTTCAAAGTCAACTCGATAAATAAAAAGTTTTCTTTTTAATAATCAATGAATCAATTCACCTTTTTAATAATCCATATTTCATAATTTTAGAGAAAATATCATTTTTTTTAATTAGGCTAACTTGATTTTATCATATTTTAAAATCGTCTGGGTCGACTTGTTGATTTTTGTAATTTTTTGAGATTTCACGCGTAGTTTTTGAACTACATGTGGTCTGATCCCAAAAAATTGGGGTATGTAGACAACCTAAGAAGTTACTTTAAGTCCAACCACAACAAAATAATTTTGTTTTTTTATTCATTAGTTTACTTTTCAATTTATTACAAATTGACTCGTTATCCCTCAAATTGATTCATGGTTTTTCGTGCATGTGGTAGTACATTGATTCGTTAATTTTTGCCACATCGTATAAATTAGGCTTTTTCAAATATTATTCCCTTTTTTTTCTATAAGTGTAATATTCAAGGAAATCACATAATCCAATTTTAGAGAATCCAAGTCGTATGACTCAATTAACCAGTCTTGCATATTATGATGATGGTCAACCTTTGGCCTTAACCTTGATCGCAGTCGCCTTTAGCTAACTTTAGGCGACTCATACTAATATATTGACTTTAGTCTTTACTAGTTAATCGTATGATAGTCTTGGATCGTAATAGAGATCGATCATCTCAATCGGACGGGTTCGATTCCTATCACCCTTCGAAACTCATAATCTAACCCCTTACCCATTATTTTTATCGTAAACCAACTTAGATTCCATTTAGAATCATTTTATACTTTCTAAACCTATACTAGGTGGCGACTAACAAAATTGGGTCCGCTACCCGCAGTTGGAAGACACTTTCAATGGCGACTTCACTGAGGGTTTTATGATCAAATTCGACCTAATCTGAGACCTTCCCTTTGGTTTACTTTTCTATAGGTCAATCCAATTGAACCAAGAAGACTTTAGTTTAGGTTAGCTTTTATTTTTTCTTTCTTTATTTGTTTTCTTGTGATGATTATGCTTGTATGTTTATGATTTGCAAAAACGTCTTAGGCGCACCCCATTGTAGACACCCCATTTTTGCATCCGCCTGACTTGGCGATCCGTCATCCGGTTGCTGTGGATTCCTAATGATGAGCGCAAAGAACTCGAAAGTTTGTGAGAAGTTTCCTTCCAATTCCTTCTGCCTTCTAATTTTATTCTATTATTTTTCTTTGCCACGCGACATAGAATTACGCACGCTTAGGATCGCTACACCATACGCTCAACGTAGCAAGCACGTACACTTAGGCTCGCTACACATTTGGACAACTTAGAGACCTCGCTACGCTAGGAAAACATGACCTCGAAACTTAGAAATAATCACGTTGCGATTGAAAAAAACTTCACGCCAAAATTCACCCAAATGGATAAAAATTGAAAAAATGACGAAAATACCCCTCATGAATTTCGGACCTCCAAAAAGTCTCGAAAGCACCTTCATTGTACTCAGAATAGGATTTTGAGTCTAACGGTACCCAAATCGATGAAATTGGAGAAATTTATGAAAAAATTGAAAAATGGCCAAAATGCCCCTCGACCTCCAAACCCAACTTAGAGATCTCGATCCTTAGGAAAATATAATAAAAATTAAAATTAAACAATTAAAACTTAAATTTTAATTCAAAATTAAACAATTAAAATCTAATTCACAATTTAAACAATTAATTTGAAAACTTTAAACCGAAATTTAATCAACCCATTAACGTTTAAATAAAAATCCAAGCAATCGATAATACTTAAATCAAACTGTAATTGGCCAATCAACATGTAAATTAAAAGCGATCAACCAACCAAAGATAAAATTTACTAATCGACATTCAAATCAACTAATCAACTTGAAATTAAAATCCAAATCAACAATTCAAATTTGAACAATTAAAAAAGTAAAACTCAAAGTAAAAATTAAACAATTAAGATTAAATATTTAAAATTAAACAATTAAAATTTAAATCAACATTCAATCCAGAAGTTAATTAACCCATCAAATTAATTAAAATCAAACCAAAATTAAAAATTAACCCAAACCATCAACCAAAATTAAAAATCGAAATTTAATCTACCAATGTGCCACGTGTTGTGAAGCGTGGGATCATGATCCCATTCCTTCTAAACTTTAAAAGAGAGATATTCTCTATTGGTTCGATCAAAGAAAGAAGCAAATAAAATAAAATAAAGAAAAGAAAAGAAAAGAAATTGGATACAAGCATCAAAAAGGAAAGAAAGAGAAAGTTGAAAAAATAAAGAAAAATAGAAAGTTAACTCTATAAAAAGAGAATCCAATGTTCTCTTCTGATATTTTGAAAGGAAGAAGAGGGCTGACGTTTTTTTTGGACAGCAATCAAGGAAATAATAGAGAGAAAAAAGTAAAGAAAAAGGAGAAATAAAAAAGAGAGGAAAGGGATTCCACTGACTTCATCTTCTCCAATCACCATAGCCCATTGCTACCCTTTCTTCTTCCCAAAAAAATCAGCAAACCACTGTTCAGAACAGCCCCTATCATCACCTCACACAGCCATTGAAATCAGCCCCCGACCTTCACATTCTATTCTTCATTTTATCCCTTCTTCAACCCCAAACGGCCTCCACCTACAACCTTCATTACAACACCCAAGTCCCCTCTTGAATGCCTCTATTTCAGCCCCATTAACAGCCCCAACGGCAGCCCCAAACACCCTCTCTCCCAGCCCTCTTCTTCTTCGTCATAACGGCCCCCATCACATGCCCCTCTCCTACTGTTAATCGTTGCTGTCCCATTCACCATTAAAACACTCATCTCATATAGCCATTGAAACCAATCTTCAGGCCTTCTTGTTACCCACGTTAAAGCCAACCTCTTATCATATTTCCCATTCGGCCATGCAGTTTTCTTAAACTCACCTTCGATTTCTATTCTCTCCTCTTGAAGCACCTACAGCAGTCACCTCTATCCGTTCCCTGCACTCCCCACATCAGCCCAGAATTATCGTTGTTGAAGCTCCCATCCGTGGATTTCGAAGCAATATTCATACAACCGAGTCGTTGTTCAAATACTCTGAAGGAATCCCACGGAACTCGACCCTTGCAAGTGGTAAGTTCGATTTTTCTTTGTCTCTTCTTACGGCTATATAATCGTTATTCTATGTGTGGGTTCCATTCTGAGTCTTAATTTGTGAATTCCCACGAGTCAACTTGTTGTTTCTTCTTATGCACTTAGAAGTTTCAAAATTATTTTTTTATCAAAGGGATGCGGGTCGACTCGCTGTTTTTCTGTGTGCCTAGAAGTTTCGAAATTGAATTTTTTTTTTATCAAAGTAATATGGGGGCTAACTCACTGGTTTTTGTATGCATGAGAGTGTCAAAATCGGATTTTGATAACATTGGTATATAAGTTAACTCGCTGATCCGTGTGCACTAGAAGTTTAGGATTGATATTTTTATTAACTTGCCATGCTAGTTAACTCACTGATTTGTGTGCTCATATGGGTTTAAAATCGATGTTCTTTTTGATAATGGATACTGAGTTGACTCGCTCACTTGTGTGCATTAGAAGTTTAGGATTGACATTTTTATTAACTTGCCATGCTAGTTAATTCACTGATTTGCACGTGGGCATAGAGGTTCAAAATCAATCTTTTTAATAATATTGCCGCGTGAGTTAACTCACTGATTTCTATGTACATTGAAATTTCAAAATTGATTTATCAACAAAATAGACATTGAGTTAACTCATTGATTTGCATGTGTGCATAGGAAATTGAAATTGATTTTTTGACAAAATTGACACGTGAGCCAATTCACTGATTTTTAGTGTACATAGGAATTTCAAAATCGGGTTTTTTTGATGAAATGGACATACGAGTTGACTCACTGATTTTGGTGGACATTGGGGTGTGAAAACTTATTTTACTTTTCAAAATGTCGTTAATGGGTCGATTCGCCGATTTATGTTCACGTGACAAAAATGGATTCTTGAAAATTCACAACTTGCTAATTTTGGAATTTGTGGATTTTTCCTTGATTTGGTGATTTTCCTAAGATCAGGATTTTCTATTTTTGGAAAGTTGATGTTTGTAAATTGCTAATTTGGAAAACCCAATTTTTAATAATTCTCTAATTTGGAAAACTCCTTTTTCAAATTTCTAATTTTGAACTCTCAATTTAGGAAGTTTCTAATTTCTAATTTGGAAATTTCGTAAGTTCCCAAATTAGAAGTTTCACATTCTCAGTTTTCTACTTTAAAAAGTTTTCATAAATTCCTAGTTTGGTCGATTTGGAAAATCTTCACATATTTGGATTTGTAATCGGAATATCTTGCCACGTGAGAATTGAAACATGATCTGAAATTTAGGCTTTTTCAAATATTTTCACTTTGATGCAGAATTCAAGAATCATATGATATTTGGGGAATATTGGCCTTGAGATTCGTTTATCACACTCGATATAATCTGATGATGATGGTGATGATGATTGGACCATAATCTTGACTTTAGTCTCTACCCGTTGACCATAGGATAGTTTGGATCGTAGTAGAGACCGATCATCTCGATCGGACGGGTTCGGTGCCTAACACCTTCCGAAACCCGTAATCTGACCCCTTACCCATTTCTCTGATCCGTGGACCGACCCTATCCCTTTTGGGATTATTTTTGGTTCCTAGACCTAAACTAGGTGGCGACTCCTTATTCCCTAAAAGTCCCCAATTTACCAATCGGACCCTTATCCACAATTTGGGTGGAAAACAGGTCGAGGTGATTTCACCCATCCCTTTGCACACACTCACAAGTATGTATATATGAGGTTTGTATCATCTCTATCCCTCAATAGTCCCGTAGCTGGAACATAGCCAACCTGGTCCCTCAAGACACGAATGACACATGTGAATGCTACATCTTCAGTCCAATACCTTCATATATATTAAATTGGAACACCAGGTACTGTCTAACCATGTGAAACTGGGAGGTATATCAATTTTTCAAGCTGAAGTAACCTAAACTTTATCCTAACGTAACCTCAATCATATAGTGAGCTTAAAAATTGAAATTTACGTGCAGTCCCATTAAGCCACGACTCGAACCAATTATGGATGTTTTCGGGTTGCAATTCTTTACTCTAATCAAAGGTAAGTAAGCGGACCGATCCACACCGCTCAATTTAAAATTGTAATATCGGTTTGACTTAATAAAAATTGGTGAAATATATCAATCAAATCGAACCAGTTGACCCAATTAACAAATTGATCAAACCAATCAATACTAAATCGATTGGACCAATTGGTTATAGATTCAAAGATTCAAACCAGTTCACCAAGAAGATTCAATCATGTGATTTAATCAATTTAGTTTGACCAAGGATTCAACTCAATCAAGGTTAAACATGACCAATCTTTATCACTCCTATGATCATTATAGACTTATAGTGCATTTGGACTCAATGATTGCCATCAGACTTTGGCTAATTCATCTTTAATCTTATGGTTAAGAGTTAATCTTTTAGAACCAATATTTAATCTGAGTTTATTTTAATCAAATCATAATTGCTCTTAGATGCTCTAAAACATCGATTGTGCCACTTTGGACCTATTAAAAGAGTATCGTTGTCAAGTTTGAACAACCTATCATTACCTTGAAAAATAACAATTACTATGCACGAAGCAACACTCGGACAGATTTTGGATTCTTTCCAAACACAAACCACTATATATGTTAAGGCACATATTAATGACCAGAAAAATCAAAAGAAGAAAAATAAAATTGAAAAGCCTCAAGATGTATTTACTCTTGTTGGAGACTAAGAAACAGATCAAGTACCTATCAACCATGTCTTAGTTCATCGAATAATTCAGGTTGAAACTGTATTGAAGATTATCAAGGACCCAGATTATCTCGCTCTCGAATTAGGGATGATGACGTTATTTCAAATTATCATCTACTAAAGAAATTCATCATGATAAATATGGATAAGTTTGATGGGATTGGATTTTTCAAGACTCACGTAAAAGTATACGTCGGCATCATGCAAGCTTAAAGACTGAGTGAGGAACATATAACTCAACTTTTTCAAAGAACTCTCACATGGCCTGCTTTGTGTTGTCTCATGTCACTGGACTCATCTACTATGAAAACATGGCATGCATTGATGAAAGAATTTATTGGTCGATATTTATTCAACACAAACATCAAACTCATAAGATGGGATCTAGAAATGACCAAGCAAAAAAACTTAGGGAGGCCTTCATGGAGTTTATCATCTGATGGAGAGTTAAAGCTACTCAATTATGGGACTAACCTCAAGAAAAAAAATAGGTTAAGGTCATACTCAAGAATCTCACTCCCATTTATGCCAAATTCTTAATGCCTCAATATTTTCTTACTTTTCAATTTTCCCTTGAAGATAGAAATCAAGTGGAAAATGGTTTCTCCTTAGAAATTTTTAGTAATTTAATAGAATCTAAACCCAAAAATTTTAGACCTAATATGAATGTGCAACAACTAGCTAATACTTCAAGACATTTTGCTAACCTTAGGATGCCTCTCAGCACTACATATTAAAAAATATTGAAAGAATAACTTTCTCATACCTTTACAGCCTAAGTCTTTGTCTAATCCCCTTCCATAAATTATCAACATATTCTATGAATACCATCAAATGCCTAGTCACAACATTGATAAGTGTGTGTCTTTGAGTCATATTATTCAAAATTTGATTGATCAAAAAAAAGTCACCATGTCCACTACTACTGTGTACCTCAAGTTCCAATTCATATTTCAAAGAAACCAAACATTGAAATTTTGAGAAAATAATGATAGAATAACTTAGGATAAAATACTCATATTTTATTATGTTCATTTTTAATGAAATTTGACTTCGCCATTGAATTCAAAATGATCAAAAAACATACTTTATCCTGTAAGCACGCTCAAACTCGAGTTCGGACAGAAAAGTTTTAAAATCCTCGAATTTCATGTTTAGTGGGACCCAACACAATGAATTTTCATTAGAGTGAGAATTAATAAAATATGATTGCACCATTAGGCTCATAACGAAAAATTATAGAAAATGGAATATTCATTCGTCGAATTCTAAGTTCAAAAAGTTAAGTTATCATCAAAAATATAAATAATTGAGAAATACCAACTTTTTCCCTAAATAAAAGAATCCTTATTTCAATTATTTCACTATTATTTCTTTCTAATAACCCCCAAACCCCAGCTATTAAAGAACCAAGGGTTTCCATCCTTTTACATTCTAGATTCGTCTCAGTCGAGTGATCGTTGAACTTCGACGATAAAGAAGAAGTAGAAGACGACGTTGAACTCTATAATCTTATGGTCTTTGAGCCTATTTTCTTTTTCGCTATCTTCGTCTCTCACCAAAAAATCAACAAGTAGGTTTTGATACATCCCATTCGGGGTTTCATTTACTTGGGAGAAGAATCGTCCTTCATCATAGGAAATAAAGAGAGTATTGTCACTAAGAGTATTGCAACCACCTGATCATTTTGCATCCAAGACCACCAACCTCAACCTTCATGCCATTCTTTATCTTTGATCAATAATCATAAACTATACAAGTAGGTTACCTTCCCTTCTACCTCCAAGTAATACAACAACTTCATAAAAAAATGCATTTATTTATTTAGATTTTGATTGTTCTTCTAATTTTCGAGTTATTTGTTAAATTGTACGTGTTTGAATGAGTTTAATCATGTTTGCGTAATTATTTTCAATTGATTTTGACTCATTAGATGTTATTTAAGTTCTTTTATAAGCTGTACAATGTTTTATAACCAAATCTATAGAGTTGATTCGATTTTTGATTGATTTTCAACGAAAAATTGAAGAACGACAAAACTATGTTGAACCTCCCGCTTGCTGACTACACCGCTGTCAACCTCTAATGTCTCCACCGTCAGTTCTGATGGCACCGCTATCAGACCCAAAACTTTCAGATACTAAAAAATAGCTTCAACATTTTTCTCCCTATAACATATACACTATTTTTATTCCTTTATTTCATTAAAAACATTTAAGTAAATGTCCATTTACTTTATTTTCTTTAATTAAATTAAGGTTGTACTCCCTACTTGGAAACTTTGGAAATGGTTTTGAGATCTAAATCTCATCATATCAAAATGTAATTTTTAGTTTTAAGAACAAAATTTAAATTTAGACATTTTCGTCCAATTTTCAAAATGCGATATCTTTTGCATTACTTTGAATTAAGTTATAAAAATCGCATGATCTTTCTAATGTTGTCTAGGGCTTTCATTTATAAAAACTATTTTTTTATTTCAACAACTTTGAAAATTCACTTTTTTCAATACTTAACCAAATTTTTGACATTTTTCCTAGTTTTTATGTCCTATGATTTTATCACATTTTTTTCGAGTTTTTCGACTCAACCAAAACCATCGAATGGAATTGGTTGATTCCCTATGAACCTCGAATGACTTTAAAAACAAAAATACTTTGATAAATATGTAAGACGTTAAACAATGGATTGATCGATTGATAGATGGATAGAGATAATGTATATTCTCGACTGATTGATGGGACAGTGCCTCCAGTCTGATGCAGTGGCCATGCCACGTAAGACACGATAAATTGGTGAATGGATGCATATCTCACGTTCCCGTGATCACGTGAGATGTAAAAAATAGATGGATGGTGGTAGGCACCACATTGACTAACATCGAACCTTGTTGTACCAAAATACTAAGCCAATCAAGACATGAATTCAAAGATGATTCTTAGAGTCGAGGTTATCAAAATGATGCATTTGAAGCTATTGATAAGAAATATAATAGTTATGCATGAAGAAGGAACCATCATACTTGTCAATACTAAAGAAAGATTCTTTGAAAATCCTTATGAGTTGAACTATTTCAAGCAAACATAAAGAACTCCACATTGTGAAGAAAAATCACACTCAAGTCTTTGTTTTTGACAATTCTGAAGATTGAAGACTTGTCTTGTGCATTGCAATTCGACAAACCAATCAATGCATTGGGTTCCTAAAACCTTGGCCAAATTAAACAATGTTTCACTTAAGGAGGCCTTCTTTGGCCAAACCATATTTCCTTTCTTACCTGCAAAAAAATTTTAAAAAGAAGAAAACTATTTCTTAATCCCCTTGCAGTCTATATCAAAAGTCAAATAGCTTTTCTTTTTTTTTTTCTAAAACATACATACCAACCCTAGAGGGTAGTCTTTTGCTTTGAACTTCATTTAATCTGATCCCAAAAAGAAAAAAATTAGAATACATAGGCAACTTGAGAAGTTACTTCCAGCCCAGTCACACAAAATATACAAAAAAATATTCTCTCAAGAAAGGTGTCATTCAAAAAGAAAATCTCCTATCAAAGGTACAAAAAATCAATGAAAAAAAAACAGAGAAACCAATTGCAAAAGAAAACACAAAAAGGAGAAGTTTATAGAAAGAAAAGAAAACCAAAAAACAAAGAGAAGAAGATGAAAACAAGGGGAAAAAGAACTAACCTTCTCCAAGCCCTATAATCACACCTCATTTGTCAACGCACCAACCATCTTTTCTTCTTCGTCACTTTTCCGTTCTTCATCTCGTTTTCTTCTTCTTCACACAACAACCTCCATTAATGCTTTTTGGCCTCCTCTTTCATTCTTTTTCAAAAACCAACAGTCTCACTGTCTTTAACCTCCAACAACCATAGCCTTCTTCACTTCTTTTCTCTTCTTTTTGGCCACCTTACAACCTTTCCTTTTTCCATCTTCCTCTTTCACGCATCCCAAACTGAACCACTTCTATTAATATACACCTTATTACACCCTTTTTCACTCCATCATTTTCTTTTCAATCAATACCACCCCATTACAACAACATACTTGCATAAAAACCATTGATTTCCTGTAACGTCCCGCCAAACGCTAACACAAATCCCTATATCAGATCTCGAGGTACTAGGTGGCACCTTGAAATTCCGACATGGTCTCATCTATTTATGTTAGCATTCTAAGGCGTTCAACCTGCACCATACAATCTTGCATAAATACATACAAATATATAATACTAGTGAAACTTATATACATTTAATAACGTACGATAGATCAGAGTGCGGAAAAAGAAATTTATATACAAGATTATACAGAAATTCCTCACTCTAACAAAATTTCTAACGCTCAGAACAAAATCTATAATACTTTTGGACAAATCGACACCATTAGGGGCTATAACCCTAATACTTACCAAGTGACGGACTCTGGTCGTCTATCTGACCCACTAGATGGTCCCCACTCGTTGGTTCTACGCCTACCTCACCAACTACAGGCTTTGAAGCTAAAAAAAAATAGGAAGGAACGAGTGATTAACAATGGTTACCCAATAAGGAAACAAGTAATTTCTGCTAATAACCCCCCCTAACATGAATGAACAAGCATACTAAATCATTTTAAAATATACAAAATTTTACAGAAGAAACTACGATTAATTGGTACATGTAGCTAGGGATGAACAACTAAACATTTTAAAACTGACAATACATCAATTAACAGTACTCACTATAGCATTTTCTTTATATACAAATCTAATTGACCAAATAGAAACATTAAATATGCATTTCATTTTATATAGTAAAGTAAGGCAACATATACATAATATACTATGGTGGAGTATTGAAATTAAAATGTTGGGATTCACGACTGGATCGCTCCCAGTCGGGACATGATGTTACAATTCTTTTCTGATTTTTAGTTCCTGATTTTGTAGCCAGTCGCTGCATTTACCACGCTTGGTTGACCATTTGTCCGGCTCAGGCTGGCCGTTTGACGTGACCGTAAGCAATGGATCTTTTTTCGATGTGTCAAAACGTTCGACTACTATAAATTGTTAGTAATCACTAACTAATCATCTCCGTCTATGCCTATCAAGCGTGCATGTGATACCCAAATATACAAATCATTCGTTTACATTACAAGTTCACTAGTAAAGATAAAGAGGAATAACCCAAATTTCAGTTATGACTCCACTCTCATACGCATCCCATACCACGTATGAGCTTAGTGGTCCCTACCATACATCCCAGGATAGTACACCACTCTGAATGATATGATGCACTATCCCTTCAGGCATTCACAGACTCTTTAACAGCTCACAAAATAGATATATATACATATTATTTTCATTTGAAAATAAAATAGAAATTAACAATACAAGGTTGAGAATGGATATCCAATTTCCTACCATGCAACTGTGGCCAGCCGACCTAAAATAAATAACGAAACGAAAATGTAAACAGCGCCTCGTGCTAACAGAAAGTAAATAAACATGCAACCAGTAACATTATCCCTGGATATCCGTTCACCAACCTACACACAACACAACAATATAAAATGCAGTCATCACCCCTTGGATGTGACTCTGACATTTTACATTTTCATACCTTTTTTTCTTTTTTCCCTTTTTCTTATTTTTTTTTCAATTTTCAATCTCTCAAACAAAATATCCACTTTCTGATATTCATCAACTCAATATGAGTTCGTTAAATATTAAATCATTTTTCCAACTATGAAATTCATTTTTCATCAATAACATCCAAAAATTTCAAAACTTAAATCAAAATAGGCTCCGAGCGGTACACAGAACCCAACTAACGGAAATAACTCGATGAAATATCCTACCCACGTATAATTTGTTATAAAATATAATTAAACATATCAAATATGCAACTTCTGGCGTGAATTTGAAATAACCAATTAAATTTTAAATTTTTGGAAACACACTATAAATTTTTAATAAAATCCTAAATGCAATTTTCACAATCTATGATTACTAATAGAAATTGAGAGTTCCTTACAATCTCTATGTGAAAGAATTGAAACATGTGCGCAGAAATTAAGGAGATCGACACGAAAATCAAGACGACGGATTTTTGGATCTGGCCTAGTGGTTTCGAAGATCTCGATGCCTTCGTCATTTCTCCCTTTTGTAACGGAAGACGGTTTGATCCCGAAACAGACAAAATTCGAAGTCAAAGTTTTGAAATTCTCGTATATAAATACGACTGATTTTTGATGATATTGGGTGAAAAAGAAAGTAAAATGGAAAGAGATTGGGTGAGTTTTGTAGAGAACGCGGCTGCGGACATTTCTCCCTTCTACACCAGTCGTCGACGACGAGCCGTTTGTGAGGGATCTGCGTTTGAAACTTTGAAAAAAGTAATTTTTTTAAAAATATTTCGTTGGCTATTGGATGGATTGGAGAATACGAAGAATAAAAAATATTAAAATTTTCATTTATATAAATTTTGGGACAAAATCGATATTTCGCCTATTATTTTGATCGATGATAATTTTACTATCCGGACTCCAAAACTGATAAATGAATACTCTATTTTATCTAATTTTTCGTTCTGGATCTAATGGTATGATTAATTTTATTAAATTTTATCTTTAAAAAAAATATACATTTTTATTCTGAGGTGACCCCTAAAATTGATGTCATTTTTATTTTTGACAATAATTCAACTTTCTGATCTCCAAAAATGACAAATAAATAGTCTATGTTCAATAATTTTTCGTTACAAAGCCAATGGTGTAATCAAATCTTAATAATTCTTTCTCTTGCAAAAAATTACTATTTTAACTTGGTCCGACTCGGTAATCGAGGATTTTGTAACTTTTTTATTCGGACTCGTACTTGAGCGTACTTACAAGCTAAAGTATGCTTTTCGATCATTTTGAATCCAATGGTAAGATCAGATTTTATTAAAAATGATCAAAACAAGGTCCTACATTTTTACCCTAAGTCCCACTTTCAAGATTTTCTCAAAATTAAAATCATATCTTATTGAGCTTTGTCGCGATTCCACTAACACGACATGTATAATAAACAACACCTATTTTCTCTTACCATCTATTCTTAGTCCCAAGTCAATCTCATTTATAACTCGTAGACTTATGTCTCCCATACTCTGTCAACCCAACACATTCATTACTTAATCACTCTAATTCAAACTCATACTCCAACTAATCCATTATTTGTATAACCCTAAGATAACAATCAATTCATCTTGTATCACTTCCCCACCAATGTCTATCAACAATAATCCTTTCACATATTCTCTATTATTTATCTTTACTTCTCTCACCAATTACACCGTCTATTATGTTTTACTCATACTTGTTATGAATATTACTTCTCAATGCAAAGTCTTATCGCAAACACATCACTATCTTTATATTCAATTTAATATTACATTTTCTACTTATTGTGATATTTTATCAAAACCTCTGTCACAACCTTTATAATTTAAAATCTTACTCGATGGAATAAATCCTACATCTATTTTCTCACAATTCTATTAAGTCACCATTAATGCAACATTATCACAAGATTATTCTTTCTCACATTTTACATCGACCACCTCCTAACTTATACTCTACTAAATCTCTTTTCTTTTACATACCACATGCTCTTTCAAAATTGTACGATACCTTTTCCAAATTTCACCAGTTCCACCATATATAGTATTAGGTATTACCCATACCTTCACTTGCTATATAGTCACATTACTAATCTTATAAATCGTAGTTGCCTTCTTACACTTTACAACCATCCTTACACCTAAAACATACATATCAATTATCAAAACGCAGTCTAGTTGATTCAGGGTTAGCTTTTTTTATTTTTTTATTTTTTATAAGTTTGCACCTTTTCACTCTAGTTCCAAATTAGTTTCATTCATTCTTCCCATTACTATTAGTTGAGTAGTTTCTACTCCGCCTACTTCCAGAAGCTTCGCAGTTCCAAATTATAATAAATATCAAATCGCTATAAAAAGGGTGAGGTTAAATATGATGATGAGATGATAGCAAAGAAAGTGGAAAGCGGTAGGAGAAATATTGGTTGTTTAGTCCGCTCCAAATATTATACTAGAATAATGAATAGTGGGAAGAACAGTTCTAGCAAATATGCAAACTTTTAGCATAATTATATGATCTAGAAGAACCAGTATTGAATAGAACTCCAATTTCTAACATTATGATTAGAAATCGTACTTTCCAAAATTTCGTCGGAGACAGGTACTTTCTCCTGGGTCATAACCCTTGCTCGCACCTGTGATAGAGGACATTCTCTCTTGATATGTCCCACCTGATCACACGCGTAACATGTCAACGATCTTGTCTTCGTAGATCTCTGTGAGTAGACAGTTGGTAGACTGAGGCTTGTAGGCTCTAAACCTTTCTTGTTAGTTTTTTTTAACCTTGTTGGCATCATTAGAGCTCCAACTACTCTATAACTCAGTGATAAGGGAATCTACAACTCGGTAGTAGAGGAGTTTTATATTGTGGATATACTGATCCGGGGGAGATTGGCCTCGAATACATTGGTCTCTTAATCGGATATGATCTGGGAGTAAAATAAGTCTAAAATCGACTAATTTGCCCCCTAGAAGTTTATAACTCCCTCTTTCCTTGCTCAACCCTTTAAGCTCAACTCATTGTATCTCTATAATTGGTAGTCTCAATCATCCACCTGACCCTTAGGTAGGGTTATAATCCTCTAGAGAATTTATGGGCCTTCTGTAGCAATATAAACTCGGGCGCATATCGTGACAACCTAATGAACATCATACCATTGTCTATAATCGATAGATTTCCTTGCACTAACCTCAAACACTCCTAGTGCTTGATTTCTCGAGCAATCTCAGATATAAATCTATCGAGAGAACATCCTCTCGAAGTCTACCCATTCAAATGATCTATCTCCCAATACATTCCTTTCAAAATGTTACTAATGATTGGCATCCCTGTCCAACTGGAATGTAGTCACTATCACCCACTGATCTCTCGGTACTACATAGCACTCAAAATCTTTCGAGTCTTCAAAACCCACTCATTGACCTCAATCGGATCGAAAAACCCACAAATCTCGTTGGACGTAATCATTGAAAATTCTACAATCACATCTCTAGATTTATCCATCCTTTGGGCTGGGAAATTCTCTCATTCTTCAAAGGCACGACCTGTGGTAGTGGTCCCTCATTTCTTGGATTTAGTAGTGCACCTTGCAATTGTGGTAAGTCCTGTATCATTTCTCGTTTCTGACTACTAGTCTTATCTGTTTGGGGTGGCACGAATATGTTATCCACTTTATTAAAATCCGGTAGCTTTTATTGTTCCCTGAATTGGTTTGTCTAACATCTTTCTGAGTCACACATATTTAATTGGTTGACATCGACCCAAACATTGCTCTTTTTTATATCCTGATTTACCACACTCATAACATACCACAACTTTTTCTTTCAACTGATTTAGTAGTATATGTTGTTGTTTCTTATAAAATTCTTCTATCCATTGAGTTGGTATGTCTATAATCTCACTCCTCACGTATAATTATTTTTCATATGAATTTGCTAGCTAGTTTTGTAATTGTTTGTCTCTTATTAGAAATTAATTGTCTTCCTTCCATTTAACTTCGAGGTAGTAGTGGTTGTATTATTCATATTTTCTCTCTGAACTTGACATGAGACTTGACCATCTGTCCATGAATAACATTAGCTGTGTTATCGGGTTAGTAGTCCAATCCAGAACTTGTCTCGTCTCTGTTGCATTTCGGCCTTTGTCTCGTTTACTCCTCTCGCTTGTGTTTATCCGTAACAAGGCACTTATTAGAATAAGGCCAAAACTGCTCTTACGTAACTATAAATTACTATCGTAGCTTGGAACTTAGTAATAGACTCCATTTCCATTATTAACAGAATAAACTTAGAATCCTATATTATACTTACAAGGCTCTATAGACTTCTAGACATGGAAGAACTCATAATTCCAATATGGAACTACTAATGAGTTCGGATACCAAATTCCTAGTGACACTCTATGACTATCGCTTTAATATCTATGGTATCAACCAACTCTTCAAAACATAACAAATCTGTATCCCATACGGATCTAATGCTATGCTCTGATACCATCTGTGGCGCCCCGCCAAACGCTAACACAAATACCTATGTTAGATCTCGAGGTACTATGTGGCACCTCGAAATTTCGGCATGGTCTCCTCTGTTTATGTTAGTATTCTAAAGCGTTCAACCTGCACCTAATAGACGACATACAATGTTGCATAAATACATACAAAATATAATACTAGCGGAAGCCTATATACATCTAATAACGTACGATAGATTAGAGTGCGAAAGAAAAAATTTATATACAGGATTATACAGAAATTCCTCACTCTAACAAAATTCATAACGCTCAGAACAAAATCTATAATACTTTTGGCCAAATCGACACCACTAGGGGGCTATAACCCCAATACTCACCAAGTGACAGACTCTGATCGTCTATCTGACCCACCAGATGGTTCCCACTCGTTGGTTCTACGTCCACCTCGCCAACTGCAATGTAATACCTAGATTTTCAACTCATATCTCGAGGAAATTAAATGGTGAGATTTGGAGGAAAATATCGAAAGAGAGACTTAGAGTAAAATACTCGAATATTATTATGATTAATTTCAAGAAAAACTGACTTCACCATTAGGTTCAAAATAATTGAAATATATACATTAGCCTGTAAGCAAGTTCGAATTTGAGTTCAGATGAAAAAATTATGAAATCCTCGAATTTCGCATTAATTGGGATAAAAAATACTGAAATTTCGTTAGAGTGAGAATAAAAAAGATTTGATGACACCGTTAAGTTCGCAACGAAAAATTATTCGAAATGGTATACTCACTTGTCAATTTTCGAGTTCGAATAGTTAAGTTACGATCGAAACTAGAAATGATGGGAAAATTACAAGTATGCCCTCAGATCTGTTATAAAAGAAATCTAATTTTCTTTTATTTCATTCATTTTTTTTTCCTTCTCTAAGAAATCTCAAACGAAAGTCACTTTTCAACACAAAGGTTTCGACCCATTTCCATCCAGTTCTAACGTGAACGAAGCCGAGTTGAACCTCGACAAAGAAGGCAATATTGTCGGCGTTGTCGAGCTCTACGTCCTCACCCCATCCAACCTTCATTTCCCTTTCTTTCTCTTGGTCTCCCACAAAAAAATTAGCAAGTGGGTTTGTTTATAATCACTTGGAACCTCATCCAAATCGTAGGAGAGTCGTTGTTGGCCATTAGAAAGGGGAAGAATACCTTCAAAGAGGGTTTCACGACCAACCACACCGTTGGCACCTGAGTTCAACCACTTTCGGAACTTCGAGCCACCAAGCATTGATCCTTAGTGTTGATTCATCACCATTGACAACCACAAACAAGTAGGGGACTTTCAATTCCTATTGGTAATTTAGATTTTCGAAATGTGCATTTAGGTTGTTTTAACAAAACTTATTGTTTGTTTTAAATCGTAAAATTCTTTGTTTGAATTGAAATTCATGTTTGAAATAAGGATTTGATGTGTTTTATCTATGTTTTTAATATTGAATTCATGGGTGGGTTGAGGGGTTTGAAGAACGGAACAAAAATCCGAAGAAGGGATCGAAAAACCCAAAAAAAATTGTGAGAAAGTTCAGTGTTGTCGGTGGGACCGTCGGTCCCACCGACACCCACCGATGACCATTATGTCAGTTCCACCGACAGAATGAAGCTTCTACCGTCGATAAGAATCTTCTGTCGGTAGGAACTGTCAGTTCCATCGACAGAAAAAGCTTCTGCCACCTACAACCTTTTTCTGAGTTAGAAACAGACTCTGACTCTTGGCTTGACTCCCCCATTGCCTATACTTGATTTTCCACCCTTTATCTCATTAAAAACATTTAAGTAAATGTCCTCTTTAATTTTTACTTTCCATTTACTTTAATTTTTACTTTCCATTTACTTTAAGTTCTTTAATGAAATTACGGTTTTACCCCCTATTTCAGAACAATGGGAATGGTTTCAAAATCCAAATTTCAAAGGATCAGAATCCGAATTTTGGTTTCAAGAACAAAACGTAAATTTTGACGTTTTCGGTAGATTTTCAAAATATAATAACTTTCGCGTTACTTTAAATTAGGCTATAAAATTTATATGATGTCAAATCTCGTGCTTTGAGGCTTTCATTTCCAAAAATCCGTCTTCAATTTTGAGAACTTTGAAAATTTGAGTTTCCAACACTTAGCCAAATTTTCACCAGCTTTTACCACAAATTTTCACCTGCTTTTACCATTTTGGCCAACTTAGGTACTGTGCATCACGGGACCTAGTTTTGAAGAAACCTTGATGATTTTCAATTGAAAACTCAAAAAATGACTTTGAAAGGTTGAAAATGAATGATTTGATTCGAAAAGATGAAAAGTGAAAGTACTGAAAGAATGGGAAAAGGGATGAAATGGCAAAATGTCAGAATCACACCCGAAGGGTGATATCTACCTTTTACATTGTATGTTGTGTGTAGGTTGGTGAAAGGATATCCAAATTATTAATGAAAGGGTTGCATGTTTATTTCCGATTATGTTAGCACATGCGCTGAGTACTGTTATTTATTTTTAGGCCGGGTGGCCACAGTTGCATGGTAGGAACTTGATATCCATTCTCAACCCTGTTCTGTTAATTTCTCTTTTATTTTAAATGAAAAACAATATATATATGTAATTATTTTGTAAGCTGTTAAAGGGTCTGTGAATGCCTAAAGGGATAGTGCGTCATATCATCCAGAGGGGTGCACTATCTTGGGATGTACAATAGGGACCACCAAGCTCATACGTGGTATGGGACGCGTATGTGAGTGGAGTCACAACTAGAATCTAGATCCATTCATTTCTTATATTTACCAGTGAACGTGTATTGTAAAGGTGGTCGTATACGAGTAGAGTGCTATTTTGGGAATCACATGCACAACTGATAGGCATAGACGAAGATGATTGGTCAATGATCACTAACACTCTAGTAGTAGTCGAATGTTCTGACACATCGAAAAGAGACCCATTGCTTACGGTCACGTCAAACGGCCAGCCTGAGCCGGATAAATGGTCTCACAAGCGTGGTAGACACGACCAGCCACAAAATCAGGAACTAAAAGACAGATTTATGTAGTAACATCATGTCCCGACTGATACCGATCCAGCCGTGAATCACAACGCTCAAATTCCATCACTCCACCACTTGTATTATGTATCTGTTGTTATATTTCGAATTATAAACTGTAAAGCATATTTATTATTTCAATGTTGTCAACTGTATTTGCATAAAATGACAAATGTATAATGAGTGTGAATGATTGATGTTATGTGTAATTTTTAATCTGTTTAGTTGCTTATCCCTGGCCGTATTTACCAGTTAATCGTAGTTTCAATTGTAAAACTTGCATGTTTTGAAACGATGCAGTATGATTATTCGATCACGTTAGGTGATGTTATTAGTAGGAATTGTTTGTGGACCTACTGGGTAACCATTATTACTCACCCTTTCCTTTCTATTTTTTTTTAATTTCAGCACTTGCAATTAAGGAGGCAGGCGTAGAGTCGGTAAATGAGGAGTACCTGGTCGGTTAGATCAACAACAAGAATTTGTTGCACGATGAGCACTAGGGGCATACCCCTTTGTGTAGTCAATTTCGTCCAAATGTATACATATTTTGAAGTTGAGTGTTAGGGTTGTGTTAGAGTGAGGTTGGACTTTTGGTAATCATGTATATCATTAAACTTCCGCACTCTAATCTATTTACATGTTAGATGTAATTAGTCTTCCGCTATTATTTCCTGTATCTACATCTTTATATACAGGTTTTGTTATAACTTGGATTATCAGGTTTTGTATTCCGTTGAATGCTAACATAAACAGAGGAGACCATGCCGAAATTTCGAAGCGCCACCTAGTGCCTCGAGGTAGCCTTGGGATTTGTGTTAGCGTTTGGCGGGGCGTCACATGCAGGTTCTGAACCTAAAAAATAGAAAGGAACAGGTGATTAACAATGGTTACCCAGTAAGGAAACAAGCAATTTCTACTAATAACCCCTCTTAACATGAATGAGTAAACATACTAAATCATTTTAAAATATACAAAATTTTACAGAAGAAATTACGATTAATTAGTACATGTAGTTAGGGATGAGCAACTAAATTTTTTAAAATTGATAATACATCAATCAACAGTACTTACTATAGCATTTTCTTTATATACGAATCTAATTGACTAAATAGAAACATTAAACATGCATTTCATTTTATATATCAAAGTAAGGCAATATATATATAATATACTATGGTGGAGTATTGGAACTAGAGAGTTGGGATTCACTACTGGATCGCTCCCAGTCGGGACATGATGTTATAATTCTTTTTTGACTTTTAGTTCTTGATTTTGTGGTCGGTCGCTGTATTTACCACACTTGGTTGACCATTTATCCGGTTCAGGCTGGCCGTTTGACGTGACCGTAAGCAATGGGTCTCTTTTCAATGTGTCAGAATGTTCGACTACTATAAATTGTTAGTAATCACTGACTAATCATCTTCGTCTATGCCTATCAGGCGTGCATGTAATTCTCAAATATACAAACCATTCGTATACGACCACTTTTACATTACAACTTTACTAATAAAGATAGAGAGGAATAACCCGGATTCCAGTTGTGACTCCACTCTCATACGCGTCCCATATTACGTATGAGCTTGGTGGTCCCTACCGTATATCCTAGGATAGTACACCACTCCGGATAATATGACGCACTATCCTTTCAGGCATTCACAAACTCTTTAATAGCTCACTAAATAGCTACATATATATATTATTTTCATTTGAAAATAAAAGAAAAATTAACAATACAAGATTGAGAATGGATATCTAGTTTCCCACCATGCAATTGTGGCCAGCCGGCCTAAAATAAATAACAGAACGGAAACATAAACAGCGCATCGCACTAACAGAAAGTAAATAAACATGCAACCAATAACATTATCCCTTGATATCCGTTCACCAACCTACACACAACACAATAATATAAAATGCAAACATCATCCCTTGGGTGTGACTCTGACATTTTACCGTTTCATACATTTTTTCCCTTTTTCCTTTTTTCGATTTTTTTTTTCAGTTTTCAATCTTTCAAACAAAATATCCACTTTCTGTTATTCATCAACTCAATATGAGTTCGTTGAATATTAAATTATTTTTCTAACTATATAATTCATTTTTCATCAATAACATACAAAAATTTCAAAACTTAGATTAAAAGGGGGTCCGAACGGTGCACAAGACCCAACTAACGGAAATAACTCGATGAAATATCCTACCCACGTATAATTTGTTATAAAATATAATTAAACATATCAAATATGCAATTTTTGACATAAATTCCAAATAACCAATTAAATTCTAAATTTTTGAAAACACATCATAAATTTTTAATAAAATTCAAAATGCAATTTCCACAATCTATGATTACTAATAGAAATTAAGAGTTCCTTACAATTTCTATGCGAAAGAATTGAAATACGTGCGCGAAAATCGAGGTAATCAGCATGGAAATTGAGATGAATTGGACTTCAAGACGACTGATTTTTGGATCTTGCCAAGTGGTTTCAAAGATCTCAATGCCATCGTCCTTTCTCCCTTCTACGACGGAGGACAGTTTGATCTCGAAACGGATGAAATCTGAGGTCAAAGTTTCAAAATCCCTGTATATAAATACAGTTTATTTTTTACAATATTTGGTGAAAAAGAAAGTGAAATAAAAAGAGGTTGGGTGGATTTTGTAGAGAACACGGCTGTGGATATTTCTCCCTTCTACGTCGGTCGTTGATAATGAGCCGTTTGTGAGGGATCTGCGTTTGAAACTTTGAAATTTTTTTTTTTTTAATATTTTGTTAGCTGTTGGAAGAAGACGAAATATAAAAAAATTAAAACTTTTATTTATATAAATTTTGGGACGAAATCGGTATTTCACTTATTGTTTTGATCGACAATTATTTAACCATCCGAACTTCAAAATTGACAAATGAATACTCTATTTGATATCATTTTTCTTTCCGGATCTAATGGTATGGTCAATTTCTATAAATTTTATCTCTAACAAAAATTTACATTTTTGACCTGAGATGACCCCTAAAATTGACGTCATTTTCGTTTTTGACGATAATTCAATTTCCTGATCTCAAAAAATAATAAATAAATAGTCTATGTTCAATAATTTTTTGTTACGAACTCAATGGTGTAATCGAATCTTAATAATTCTTTCTCTAGCAAAAAATTACTATTTTAACCTGGTCCGATTCTATAATTAAGGATTTTGTAACTTTTCTATTCGGACTCACACTTGAGCGTACTTACAGGCTAAAGTATGCTTTTCGATCATTTTGAATCCAATGGTAAGATCAGATTTCATTAAAAATGATCAAAACAAGGTTCTACAGTTTTACCCTAAATCCCACTTTCAAGATTTTCTCAAAATTCTACTATTTATTTTCTTCGAGATACTAATTGAAAAATCTGCATTTTACATTTCCTATACCTTCTCCTTAACGGTTTAGCATTCTTAAAGAGCCAAAATAACACCCTCTTCCTCATAGTTTAACACCCCAAAAAACCAAATTAGCACTTTATTCTTCCTTAGTAACCTACATAACTGAACCCTTCATGTCTCACTTCATCGTCTCAATCCAACACAATTGTACTCACTAGAACAACCCCAACCAAACTCTATCTTCATTCCTTTTTCACTTACCTACGTTTTCTTCCACCCCATTCGCAGACCTTTTATTTTCAGTCGTCTCATGAATCACTCTCTTGAGCTCACCTAATAGTTGTCTAAGTCCTCAACCCAAACAATACTCCTCATAGAACCCTCATTTGCATGCTCGAATGACTTGAAGGGATCCAAGCGATTAAATCTTTAATAAAAGTAAGTTTTTTTTTGTGTTTGGTAGTTTTATCATGTAATTTTTTTTGCTTTTCTTATGAATACGTGGGAATTCGCACAAGGTACAATTTTCAATTTTTTAGTTTTTGTGATTATGTGAGTTTGACAAAATTGATTTTTGTAAACTCTTATTTAAAATTCAAATTTTAAGTTGGTAGAGTTAACTCATCGGTCTTAATTGTTTAGAAATTAATTTTACAAAAAGGTTTTCATAAAATTCTCTTGAGTTCACTTATTGGAATTTAGGGCATTTAAAATGATTTTAAAATAAAAAATCATAAAACAACTTGAGTCAACTCGTTGATTTTGGTAATTTCTTGAGATTTCACGTGTATTTTTTAAATTACGTTCGGTTTGATTCAAAAAAAGATCTGGGGTACATAGACAACCTGAGAAGTCACTTAAGGCACAACCCCAACAAAATAAAAACCATGTTTTTCTCTCTCATTCATTAATTTTCTTTCTTAATTTGTTACGAGTTGACTCAATGAGTTTGGTATAATTTGATATTTTCAATTTGACTTTTGACTTAACTTTGACCTTGATTGTAGTCTTCTAGTTCACTTTAGATTTTGACTTAAGTAGCCTTGACTTTGAGTTTGACCATATTCTCTCACTTGACCTTAGGAGTAGTTTGACCCGTAATTTGACTTTAGTCTTCCTCGTTGAACGCATGATAGTTTTGGATTATAGTAGAGACCAATTGTCTCGATCGGGCGGGTTCGATGCCTAACATCTTTCGATACCCGTAATTTAACCTTCTACCTATTGTTTTTATCGTATACCAACCCAAATTCCATTCAGAGTCAATATATGATTCCTAAACGTAAACTAGGTAGCGACTCCCAAAAACATCGGGACTCACCTCCTACAAATTGAAGGTGCTTTCAGTGGTATGTTTTTTATTAAACAAATACATGCTATCTATATTTTTGGTGATAGAATATCTCCTTATTTTCTCTAAATTGATATATGCTATCTTTGACTTTAATCGTCTTTTATGAACTAATGATAAATTGACTCTTTAAAACTAATGCAATGATGATGTGGCATGTGCACAGAATCAAAAATCTTTTTCCTTGTGTATCTCGAAGAAATTTGTTTGTGGCTTTGTGCATATGCCACGTCAACCACATCATCACCATGTTAGTTTAGGATAAGAAAAATAAGTAAGATCAAAGCTTAAGACCTTTATTGAAACCTTTTTAGATACGAAGAAAAAGAAGAAATAAGAGAGATAAAGAGAAGAAGAAGAAGAAGATGATGAATGATTAGGTCTAAGAAATAGTTTCTAGACTTTACAAGTAAATTATATACTAAACCCTTTGATTAAATATAATTCATTATTAGTCCATAATAATTATTGATTATAATAAAATGATGTATTTTAGAATTAATTATTGTTATTTTTGTATAATAGGAAAAAATCATAAATTTTCGAAAATAAATTAGAAACTCCGAAGAATTCACTATGATCCAAGATTCAAACAAAGTCAGCTGACCAAGACTTATACCGATTGGGCCCACATGGACCACGATGCTTAAGTTGGGTAGGGCGGCGCGATAAACAGAACAGGGGAGTCCTCGAGATTTGCATAGAAACTTGGTGACTAAAGATGCTTCGTATTGAATTAGGGGTTGGAGTTTAGAAGATTTTTGAACTCTAAAAACCATAATCTGGTCTCTATAAACAGGAGACCAGACTAGTACTTAAGGATATTTAGAAAATTTTCTTTATCTTATTTTTCTATTAGTTTTTGCTAAAAGTAGTAACTTTGTAATCAATGAGAATTTTGTTGGTTTCAGAAGAAAGATCAATAAAAAAGATTTTTTCTATTCTCTCATCTCAATTCTCTATCTTTTTTACTTTTATTTTATTTACTATTTTTTACAATGACCATCAGTTAAACTCTTCGCTAGATTGGTTGAGGAAACTTGAGTAAGTTTCTTTTAATTTATTTTTATTATTTCTAAGATAATGTTTCATTGTTCTATTGTGAGAACTCGTAACTAAAATTATCAGAAATAATATTGATTGTTCTACAATTTTGATGGTTTATACTTTGATGAGATCAAGATAAACCATGCTTTAAAAATGAACAGTTAATATTTATCTTATAATTTTGACTTAACAAGTTAATTGCATAATTTGAAATCTCATTTTAATATAACTGATCAATTTTTTGATTCACAAACATTAGTTTTGTTCAGTGGATCGAGATAAATAAAGGATATTTAAGATATTAGAAGAATTTACGAGTATGGATTAGACCAATCTAATCTTGTCCATAAGCATCTAAATTTTTATTTATTATTTTTTTAGATAATTTTATTTTTGAAAAATATTTTTAATTTGATTACGTAAATCTGAATCGATTTTGAATTGAAAGAAATATTGAATCAATATTGTTTCTGTGGATCGATCATTGCTTGCAAATATTTAAATTTTGTTGATAATTTACAATGAACAATGAAGAAGAAATGATTTGTACCTTTAAGTGTGTATCATAAATAATAGAGGTTAAAACAAATTACTAGATGTGTACAAAGAAATATTTTTAAGTTATAGAGGCAAGTGGGTGAAATGAGCTATTTAGGTGTGTGCAAATAATATACCCACCAATTTTGAAGACGTGTCAAATATTCACCTCCTAAACTTTCAAGATTTTCGTTGGTCGATGATTTGCACACGTGCTACTTTGAGTAGCCTTTACCAAACTTTTGATAAAGACAGCTGTATCGAAGTACAAGTCGTAAGGGGCGTGCGCCGAGAAAGAGACGAGAAATTAATTAACAAAGGGGAAAGGAAAGAGAGGTGGATTTCGCTCTCTCATGGCGGCATCAATGGTTTCTCTTTGTTTTCTCTGCATCTCCTTAATTTCATCTCTACAGTTTGTCTCATCAGATTCTTATATCTGCCCTCCTGAATCTTATCTTTTCTTCAACAATCTTCATTCTCAATGTCCTCTCTCCATTTCCCCATTTTCATCTATAGAGGTACGTACGATTTCTTATTTTTCGCTTTTATTGGGTTTTTTATTTGCATCTAGATCGTTTTGGCTCATAGATCCCTAATAAATCTTGTTTGATTATGAAATTTGAGTTTTTCTTGTTTTTGTTTGGTTGTAGATGAACAAAAATAGCGTTTTTGATAACGGATTTAGGGATTTGAATTTTTTTTATTTGGTGCAAGGTTTTGATGCTGGGTGGGTTTCCTTTTGTTTTCTTGTTTTCTGTTTCCAATTAGGGTTTTTGATTTCTTATGTTGTTTTGAGAAAGAGAGAATCGGAACTAAGTGTATTGGTTGATCTTTGGAGGATATTTTTTTTTCGTTGAATCATAACTTCCATTTAAAAAAAAAAATTATTTTATGGTTCAAATTGTGATGTTTAGACCTTATTTGTTTGGAATTCTTCATTTAGAAAAATAGAGAGAGAACTTTTGATTGCTTTTCTAGATTTCTTGTGTTAACTTCTCTGTTGGATTAGATTTTTCAAAGGGGAAGTAAAAAAAAAAGTGCTTTTTTGTTTTGTTTGTTCCCGAAATTGAATGAATTTTTGGAACTAAATGTATAGGTTGACTTTAGAAGTTTGAGTGTATTTATTTGTGGATCATCATAAATTTCACCTTTTTGTTTGATTATTCAAATTGTGAGGCTTGGACCTTATTAGTTTGTAATTCTCGTCTGTTTTGATAGGAAGAGAGGTTTTTCATTATCAGGATGTTGATGAATATTGACTTTTTCAAGGCTTTGGTTGATTTCATTATGTTTTGGTTTAGAATTTCCAGAGTGCATTGATGAAGGAGGACTTTGTGTATTCTCCTTCTAGAAGATGTGAATCATATTTCTGTTCTGTTATGACCATATACTTGGATGAAGTGTTTTGGGCCTCTTTTTTATTTTGTTTTAACAGTAGATGAGGAGTCTCAAGATGGTTCTAGCTCCATAAGTAATAATCATTGTTTCTTAATTACATAATGGTCTGTGTTACTTCGTTTAGAATATATATATAAGGGAAATGCTCAGCACCCAACTATTTACCCATCACAAATGGGTAAATATCATCCTCACCAAAAATCAGCCCATTCCAAAACTTCTGACCCCATCACAAATGGTTTACAAAAAATGGATGGTCCACGATTTTTCAACTTGTAAACATGGGGTTAGAAGTTTTGAAATGGGCTGATTTTTGGTGAGGATGATCTTCTAACCGTAGAAATCATTCTCACCAACTATTTACCGAACAATTTGCCCAACATGTTTTGTCCTACATGGGTTAGAAGTTTTGGAATGGGCTGATTTTTGGTGAGAATGATCTCTACGGTTAGAAGATCATCCTCACCAAAAATCAGCCCATTTCAAAACTTCTAACCCCATGTTTACAAGTTGAAAAATCATGGACCGTCCATTTTTTGTAAACCATTTGTGATGGGGTTAGAAGTTTTGGAATGTGCTGATTTTTGGTGAGGATGATCTCCTCACCATAAAGATCATCCTCACCAAAAATCAGCATATTCCAAAACTTCTAACCCATGTAGGACAAAACATGTTCGGCAAATTGTTGGGTAAATGGTTGGGTGCCGAACGGGACCCATATATATATATATAATCAAGGGACATATGAAAAAACATATGTAAAAACAATGTAACATTAATAAATTTTCAAAATATGGGTTAGAAGTTTTGGATTGAGCTGATTTTTTGTGAGGATGATCTCTATGATGGGAAGATCATCCGAAAAAAAAAAAAAAATTCAGTCAAATCTGAAACTTCTAACCCCATTAAAAGTGATTTAGAATGTGGGCTGTCGATTTTTTGCCAATTTTTGCCAATAATTTGTAAATCACTTTTGATGGATTTAGAAGTTTCAGATTGAGCTGATTTTTTATGAGGATGATCTTCTCATCATAGTGACCATCCTCGCAAAAAATCAGCTCAATCCAAAACCTCTAACTCATATTTTGAAAATTTATTAATGTTACATTGTTTTTACATATGTTTTTTCATATGTCCCTTGATTATATATATATGGGTCCCTATATATATATGGGCTTTTAAATCTTTGATGGGTAGAGAGGTAATTTTAGCAGAAATAAGTAGATCAAAACTTTATTCTAAGCGATCATGATTCATAATAGATGTTTTGCTGATCTCATGATTGACAGTAGTTGGGTAGTTAAAGGGTGTTTTGATGTGTGCTTGTAAAGAGAGTAGTGATTGTTCTTGTTCTGATCCGTGGACGTAGGCACACTGCCGAACCGCATAAATCCTTATGTTTTTGTGTGCGATCTTTGTTCTCTTTGTTGCTTTGTTTCTTCATACTAACCTCTTAGAGTTAATGGAGTTTTTAACAGAATATGCTTCCGTGCTATATGAGTCGTACCCAACAAATAGTTAAATTGACAAATGATGTAAACTAGTCATTTAAGTATTTGACACCACCCAATGCTTGTAGTGCTTAAAGAATTTCACACTGCTAGGGATGAACGTTTTTTTATTATGGATATAAAAATTTATTAAAAAGAAAAAAAAAGGAGATTGAGTGGACCTACCTAATATAAATAACAGTAGTTAGGCAAGAACTTACCCTCTATCCTTACAGATCATAAGGTCTTTAAAAAAGACACTCTTGGACTCCTTAAATAATTCACACTGAAAGAACGAAAAAGCTATGACATGTGTAATGACCTGTTGTAATGAATTTTCCTTCCCTTCGAAGGTAGGAATAGTGGTTGGAATTTTGTGATTAATATTGTTAATGAATTTGAGGTGTACACTTGTAGCTCTGCAAAAGGTTGAGGCTTGTGATGTGAATAGAGAACTCTTTGGGCAGCCATTATTGATTTAAAAAAAAGGATTTATGCATTTCTTAACTTAAAATCATCTTACTCTATGCTTCTACCACAAATAGGAAAAAAATTGAGATTAAGGGTCACCTTGTTGAAGACTAATGCAAACATGATATGTTTTATGAGGACATTCATCCTGCGTCAATTTCATAATCCATTTTCTTTATAAGCGTATTCCTTCCATTTTTTAGTTTAGGAATTTTCGATTCAAATGATTATAAGCTTTTTTTAACCCCAACTTTCGTTCTTTAATCCTAGAATCAATACATTCCTTAGCAATTAACACCCTATCTAGGATTTTTCTATCTTTCACTAAAGGCACTGTGCTCCTTAAAAATAATTTGATGTGGCACTAATTGATGTCTTGAGGTAAGGATCTTTGTAATGATTAGAACTTCTTCCTACCAGGTTTATTGGCCTCATGTTCGAAATATCATCTGCTCATGCTTCTTATGAATTAAAACCTAGAATGTGCATGTTGTCCTATAATCAATGAAAACCTCATCTTGGAACTCAACATTCATCCTTATGAGGTAACTTTCTCTCATATACCAACAAAACTTATAGAATTCCATGGAAACCAAATAGGTCGATGAGCTTTCTTTCCCACCTATGGCTCTAATAGCCATTTATATCAACATTTGATGTGAAATGATGATATTTCCCTCTAGGATATGTACACTTAACATCAGGGGCAGAGCCAGGGGACGAGAGGGGGCAACTAGCCCCCCTCAATATTTTCTAAATTATGTTAGAGTAGCCATCCACGTTTGGATCAATATTAGGTATATCCCTTTGTGTTCTATTGCTCCCTCAATTTTTTTAGAGTACACCTACTCATTTAGAACAATATTAGAGATGACCCTTGTGTTTTCTATTGCTCCTCAATTTTTGTTCCCCTCTACGTTTTGAACAATAGTAGATATACCCCTTGTGTTCCCTCCCCTTGTCACACCCCAAAATCCTAACATGCATCTCCATGATTAACATAAAATGATAGACTTCTATAATAGAGAGTTGAGGGTCACGACTAATGTGAACATCTCAGTCAAGATTTGATCGATTTAATACTTCATCGGCGTGGAACTCCACCGTTATCTCCTGATTCTATGGGTAGCCTCTGCTATACTTGGGTGACTGATTTTTCGGCTCAGGTTGACCTTTGACCAAGACCTTAAGAAACGGGCTAAATAAGTAGGTCATTCTTTCCTGACTACTCTAGATTGTTAATGATTATTGACTAGTCATCTTCGTCTATGTCAATTTGGTGTGCATGTAATCTTCAGTAAACACTTTATTATTTATACAATTATCTTTACATCTTATTCTCTATTGAAGATAAAAAGGAAATTCCCAGATTCCTGTTGTGATGTTAAGTTCTTATGCATCCCATATTACATAAGAAATCAGACATCGCAACTGTTATCCTAGAATAACGTGTCGCTCCGGAAATGACACAACATGTTATACTTTGTAAGCTTTAACAAACCCTTTAATAGACCACTAAAATAAAATATTACTCAATATTTTTATTTTTCACAAAATAGGCAACTTTTTTTTTTTTTTTTCAAAATATAAAACTTTTATCTTTTTCAAAAACATGAAACGAAAAATAACAACCAATTATTTGATTTGAATACCCAGTCTACACTCAACATAAATTCACCTTTCTTCTTTTTTCCTTCGTGTCTTACACGATCCTTGTGTCTCTCTTTCGTGACTTACACGGTGTACGCCGAAGCATCTCACTAGTAGGTATTCATCTCACATACACACTCAACTGAGAATCATGTTCTCAATAACTTCACAAATTACCACATCTCCAGTGCGACTTTAATATAAAGGAACTATAATCTCTTTTGAAAATCATTTTTTTTATCAATCAAAAACTTGAGTTTAACTTTACAGAATTAATAAAATCATTTTTGAAATCACAATGAAATTCTCGAACATCAAATATTAAATTTTTCTTTAAATAAATCTCTTGCTTAGATAATTGAAATCATAGAAAAATTTGTTTTAATTTTTAATCTTCTTCCTTCTAAAATTCTTCCAAAAATCATTTTTTTTTTCACAATAATATTTTTTACTTCTAAACTAAATGGTTAATTAAAGTAGTTTTTGATTAATTATAGACTGTGCTCGATTAGCTCAATACCATTCTCGATTATTCCAATTAGTTTAATAATAAGAAACATTATTGGTTTTTTATTCAAAATGAATTTTACAAAAAAAACACTTTTACAATTAAAATATTTTACAAGATTGTTTTGGTGCATCAACAAAATCTACTATAACATAAATAAAACGTCGACATATCAAAATTCTAATCTAACGTGCATGATCTTGTTTATTTTGCAAAATACATACATTGAATAAATTTTGAAATGACTCATTTACTTTGAAACAAAAATATTTTTAAAACAAATCTATGACTATAAGTTCACTACCTCATTGGATTCAATTCTTAATATTAGACCTTGATGTCCTGAATCTTTATTCAACTAGTCCAACTTTTTATTTTCTTTTACTTTGTAACGAGATCAATATCTAAATTAAAAGTCAAGAGACAAACAACTTTAAGAGTTGACTTCTCTCAATAGGTTTAACTGGAATAACTATGAATTAGCTCTTTACATTCATAACTATTCTTCTAAAATATCATTTTGGATCAACTAACTTAAATCATCAAATCAAAGTCATGCAAAATTATACTTCTCGATAGTTTTAAACGAACTAACAAAACATGATTGACTAAAAAAACTATCCCATCACAATTATGATTAATAATCAACAAATTCCATAAGATTTATTCCTCTAGATACGTAATAAAATTTTAGGGCATTACACCCTCAATTTTTCTCTTCATTTTTTGTGGGAAGACCCTCCACATTTTTTTGAATATTAGAGATACCGCATCTGTTTTTAAATTGATAATATGCCCCCCTCCCCCTCCCCCTCCCCCCACCCAGCCCCCCACCCACCCACCCACACACACACACCCCCCCTTTTGGTTTTTGCCGCGCCCTAAATTTTTTTTAAGTTCTGCTCTACGTTTTGAACAATAGTAGGAATACCCCTTGTGTTTTTTGTGACCCCCCTCAATTTTTTCATTTTTTAGAGAAAACCCTCCACATCTTGATCAATATTATAGATACCCTATGTGTTTTCAAACTGATTATATGCCCCCCTTTCCCCCTGGTTCTTGACCTACGTTTTGTTTGGGATACCAATGTAAAATGATCTTAATCCCCTCATCTTCAACCTTTAGCCAAAACCCCATGATAATTATCCCAAAAAATCGGTCATCTTAAAATTGTTAATTTCTAAGGTAAACTATTTTTAACTGATTCAATGTTAGGTTTTGACTTGCTTGCTTATCGATGGGAAAGGACAGAGTTTCATAGTCTCATTCCCAACCCAGTGATAAGATAGACACAACCTTGCCAACTAGTAGTCCCCAGCCAGTTCAAAAGCATAGGAATGGGTAGAGTAGATTAGATTCAGTAGGGGTATCTTTAATATTGACCAATTGGTGGAGGGAAATGTCTAAATCACCCAAAAAAAAGTGAGTGTGGTGAGGGTATCCAATTCTTTCACTTTAGAAGAGAATGTTGATCACAATTGTGGCCAAAATCGACATCACTTTCAAAAAATGAAAACCTGGCGAGGAGACAGGAACAATTGTAAAAAATTTCTTTAGTGGAAATGATCAAGTGAAAAATGTTTTTTTTTAAAGAATTCCTTTTGTACATCTTTTGTTTATTGCTTTTTTTAACTCCCTTCTCGGTAATAGCTTATTCATATAAAAAAATTAACATATTTTCTCTCCTTTTTGTTATTCACTCTGGAAGGTGATGTGTCTTATCAGTTGACTATAATTCCCCCCAACAACAAAATCCTAGTTCCCCCCTACTTGACATACATGAGGCCCAAAATAGGATTTATACAATAATATCCCTCACACGCCGACCACACCTTCATGGCTAAGATAAAGCTTGCTACACATTAAGTAGAACTTAGAGTATGCAAGAACTTCAGTGAAAAGGTCAGCAAGCTAATCACCATTGGGATAGGTAGTTTATCACCATTTGTTTGGTGCAATAAACATCGTCACAGAATAGATTGAGCAGATGCCTTGTAGAATGAAGTCAACTTGTAAGTTGTGTTTTTAGAGGTGTGGGGGGCGTGGCATACCCCAAGTAGGGCATTGGGCACACTCAAAGGTGCCCTGAAGTGCAGACAAAAGATACACCAAAGGCATATGCCTTGTACATGAAGGCCTACAAAAGACATATGCTTCATGGAGAGAAACATGTTTTTCAGAGGCATACACCTTTCATGTCTGTCATCATCATCCCCAAAATCTGGGGTCAGTTGAACGAGTCCTATTCCTAGGTCCAATTCTGTCCAAAGCCATGTCTTCTGTTTATTCAAGTGCGTTCATAACCATTCTCACAACCTCAATCTGTGTATGTTTTGTCTTCCTAATGTTCTTTATAATGTGCACATTCCTTATAACTAGGTCTGCTACTAGTCTTCATTGCACATGACTGAAGCATAGCAATTGGTTCACCCTATTTAACTTTATTGAGTGTACAATACATATAAAAACCAAAAAATGATGAGAATATATGGTGATATGGTTTACCCCATTTAACTTTAGTGAGTGTACAATACATATAAAAACCAAAAAATGATGAGAATATATATTTAACTTTATTTTTCTTTGTATTTTACATTGTCAATATAAAAACCAAACCACAACTTTTGCAACAGGAGCTGCACCACTGATGGAGTCTCATGTTTTAGTAGTTTGTAGCTGTTGTTGTTGTTGTTACATTCTATGTTGTTTTTTTTGGTTTTAAGAGATTAATATTTGGATGTTGGAAGTATGACTTTGAATATATGGATTTGGAACTTGGAAGTATGACCTTATTATTCTATGATAATATGAGTAATTGACATATTATTATAAGAGTTTCATTCCAACGGTAAAGATAATAAAAATTTGAGGTGGTCGAGGAGACCAACCTAATAATCACGATGACTCTAGCAACTCACAACAACCTGCTAATAATTTACCTAAATATAACACAATGTTCAATTTACTAACTATGAAAAATATTCCAACTAAAAGAAAGCCCTCACAAAAGAAACCGCTAAATTCCTTATGAAATATTGTGCTATTAAAGAAATATCATTTACAATATATGGAACTATCTATTCCTCTCTTACTAGTCTTTCTGCTAATTTAACTCTCCAAGTTTGGCCTTCAATCCACCAATTATTGGGAAAGGAGAAAAGTTCACTTTGGTCACCAATTATCTATTCTATGTTGTTTTACTAGTCTTTCTGCTTATTAAATGAAATATCATTTGCAATATATGACATTATCTATTCCTCTGCTACTGGTCTTTCTTCTAGTCCTTTGGATTTAAATTCTGCACATGGAAGGACAATGTGAAGATTATTTAACATCATATTTTTTCCTTTTTGAAGGTTGATGGAGAATCCCTTGACAGAGCTCTAACCTCCCCTCATAGAAATGTGTATACTGCTGTACTTTTCTTTGCTTCCTGGTGTCCATTTTCGGATGGTGGACAATATACATTTGATGCCCTCAGTTCCATGTTTCCTCAAATCAGGCACTTGGCACTTGAACAATCTTCAGCCATGCCAAGGTGAGTAGACTTCGGGACGTCCAGTTACCACTGTGTCTTTCTGGGGTAATACCAGAGACACTTACCTCCTTGCCTCAGCCTTACACATGGGTTAGGATTGACGATATTGTCAGATTCCCCAAAGATAACTTTTAAGTCAAATATTACCAAGTACAGGGTCGGAACTACATAGGGACTAGAGGGGCTGTGGCTCCCATAAAACTTGTCAAAAGTAAGTTTTTCAACTATCATATTGTATGTATATAATCCGCTTGGCTGAAGTAAATGGAGACAATGGGTCATGGCCCCCACAAAAATTTTCAAAATAATTCTGAGATTCACCCGGCATAACTCACTGTTGCATTTTTATTACAAAAAAAATCCCTTGGAGTTCTGACAACTCCCAGGGAACCTTACTCTATCAATTTTGTTATCCAACAAACCTCGAAGTGAGACCCATATTATTTTAAACAAATAAAAACATATAAGAGTCAGTCTAGCTTGACTAGCTTAGTAATATTTGGGTTGTGAGCTCACTTTCTTACTCTCTTTCACTTGAAATGGATCTTTCCTTTGGATGTCCTCTATTTTTTCATTGGGTGGACTTGTAACATTTTCTCCAACAGGAAAAGGTGCTTGTGGGCTATTCTTCCTTTCACAGTATGTTGGGGTCTTTGGAAAGAGAATAATAGTAGGGTGTTCCGGGGAGAGGAGAAGCTTATCCAACAGGTCATTTTTGGCTGGCTTTTTAATAAGCAAGGAGTTTATTGGGGTTTTCTTTGAGGATTTTGTTTTTAAGTAGGATGCTTTGTGCCATATGTAACTAGAGTTGGGCTGTTTTAGCATTGTTTCAATCATGGAAAATGTCTCCCTTTGCAGTTTGTTGAGTAGTATGGAAGGAAAGGAATATCACTTCCTACTCTTAAAGTAGGAAGCGAACTCTGAAAGTATGGTTGGCCGAGGTGTTGAGGTTAAGGTGGAACGCAAAGTGTTTGAGATTAAGGAGGTGTGGATTCAGAATAAAAGAGGGGTTGAGGTAAAGGAAAAGGGCAAAAGGCTTGAATCGATTATTCAGTTGAAGGAAGATGAAGCAATATGGGTTTCTAATCAATTAGATTTAGCGAGAGTTTCGTCGAAGAATTTCAGGGCAAAGTATTCCAAGGAAGGGAGGAGCTTTTTCATTTAGTATGAGCAAAACCTTTACGGAAGGTTCTTGAAACTCAAACAATTTACGGAAAAAATTTTCTTGCGGGCAATCGTATTTGCTTGTGGGCAATCGTATTTTCGGAAGGTCTAGGAGTTAACAGATGGGGAAAGGTTGGCCTCTCTCTTAGAATGTTGCTAAAACCAGAAGAGAGGATGAAAGCACCGGCGGAGGGTGATGGGCCAGGAAAATTGTGGGTTGAGGTTGTTTGAAATCTCCAGGCCGACAAGTTGAAGGCTCCTAGTGTATCAGACGTGGTGGTGGTCTCTAGTACTGGGGGTAAGCAAGCACATAATACCGGCAAAGCTTTTAGTAATTGGAGATGGGCTTTCATTTGCAAGGTAAGTTCTTGGGAGGCAGATTGGGAAGGTTTCCTATTAGACATCAAGCGAGGTCTTAATAAGCCGCCGGTGATAAAACTTTTAGCTTGGGAACCCTAAACTTATATCTTGATGTTGGGGAGTAGATCAGAATTTTTGAAGGTAAACCCTAAAAGAATGGTTATGGTGGGAGGTTCGTCTTTCCACTTACGCTCCTAGTTCGCGGATTGCAACATGTTAAAGCAGGATTGGAAGGTTGGGGGGTCTTGGGTTCACATTAGGGGACTACCATTTCATTTATGGGGAAATTTTGCTTTTAGAAAGATCGGCGCTCAGTTGGGTGGACTCTTGGAAGTGGAATCGACCACTCTCTGTCGCGCGATGTTGGACTGTGCGAGACTGAAAGTTGGTTACTCTCCTGGAGGATGCTGCGTGGTTTACCTCTCGGTTGACGGTTGCAAATATTTGTTAAGGGTCGAGGTGGCAGTTGTTGAAGATGAGGGGCCAGAAGATGTGATGCCAGTTTCAACAGAGATATTAGAGAAGGGTGAAGCTAATGGGGCTGGATCTCAATCGAGAGAGGAACATAGGTGGAGGAGACTTGGTTTCAGTCGGAGGAAGAGGCGGGACAGATAGAGGTACCTGGAGTTATCACCTCGGCCCAGAGCTTATCAACACTAGCGGGAGGTAGCATGCGGAAGAAACTTCTGATTTCCTTGATAGACAAGTTGCGCCCCTGCAGTGGAACACGTGGCAAGAACGATAAATGCTGGAAGCCACGCCGATGAGAGAAGGACCATACGCGTACGGAAGAGTTACTGGGTAAATTAGCAAAAAATAAGTTATAAAAAGTGGTTACGTAAGATTGGGTTGGTGGAGAATAGTGAGCCCAAGCTATCTAATTTGGGGGCTACGGTATCAGGGGCCCAGTATGGCGATTAGGAGTCCAATACCAACGTAGTCCAATATAAGGCTGATGTGAGGCTGGGCAGTGAGGCTCATAACGAAGATGAAGGACACACTGTTATTAAAACCCAAGATAGGATTGAAGTTGGGTTGGGTAGCGAGGCCCAAAATGATGATGTAGGGACCATTGTTAATAAAATTCAGGGACGGGTTGTAATTGAGCTGGGTAGTGAGGCCTACCATAACGATGTAAGGCTGGGCGGTGTTGGCTCACTAGATAAAAGCACAGGTTCAAGTTTCGAGGACCCAGACATGATTAGGATTCACAAGCCCAAGGGGAGGACTGTTAAGGTTCGAGGTAAACCGGTCGGGTTTTCTAAGGTGGTTGGGCTGAGAACCAAGAAGGCCCGAAATTTGGTACTTCGCTATAGAGTTAATAAAACGAGGCCCTGTAATAGGCGAACTGAGAATGCAGTTCTGTTGCATACTTCGTTTGTTTGGAACTCAATGGAGAGCAAGACAGTCAAGATCAATGAAAGTTTACAGGACAACTTAATTGGGTCTGAGAGTTGGAGGGGTTTCGATGCCGATAGGATTCCAAGCTTGGTGGGTAAGGAACAGGGACATCTTGGTAAAGGGGGTCAATGTGGTTGGGCGGAAATTTTTTGACGTAGTAGATTTGGGCATGGAAGAGCAGATTGCTTGTTTGGCCACAACGTTAGGAAATGGATCTTCTGATCTTAGTATTCGATAGAGGAAGCTTAGAGAAACATGTTCTTTGCCTCCCTCCTTAGTTTTAGTAAGTGCTGGAGTGGGAAATGAAGATAGACAATTCCAGATTATATTGATAGCTGGGAGGTGGGGTCTGGGCACCAGGGCATAGGGGAGCCTCCTTTTTGCTTTAATGAAAGGCACAGAAGATTCGTGCTCGTCTCCGATGGGTGGTATTAGTGGGCCAGGGCGCATGTCGGGTATAAGTCTGTCTTGTAGGAGTGTAAAATCCACGGTAATCCAGCAAGATCTATGGTACGGTTATTGAATGAGAGGGGGTAAAGGGCTCTTCTCTGAGTCTGATAAGGAGAGGGAAGGTTCGAGGTTTTTGAAAGGACAGTGAGTACACCGTCAAAGTCAGCGACACCAGAAAGGTTGGGGATCGACAGTAGAGAGTATCAGACTAAGATAAGGAATCTAACAGAGCAGATCTTGGCCAATTTGTTGGAAGCTGGACTAAAAGTGGGGATGTTTGTTAGAAACGAAGGTAAGGTGTCTTAGTTACTCGTTAATGTGCCTAAAAACCAGCAAGGGAGTGGAGTTTTGCATGTAAAAGGTGGTGGGAAAATGGCCTCTCTCAGGGGATGTCCTCATTGTCAACGGGGGAGTGGAAATGTCGTCGAGGGAGTGTTTTCAGTGTGAATATTCCAGGTTAAAGATTACGAGACACTTCTCGTGTTGTGATAAAATGGTCAAGGAGAGGAATAAAAGGCTGAAGAAGGAAATTATTCAACTTAAGAGTTCTGTGGAGGACTTTCCATTCAGTCACAAAAGGGAAGAGAGTCGGAAGGCGCTTAGCAGGTCTAAATGTCAATTAGAATCTTGTCCTGGAACGTAAGGGGTCTGAATGCAGCCTCGAAAAGAGTAGCAATCAAATCCATCTTGCACCATCATAAACCTCATATGGTGGTCCTGCAAGAATTGAAGTTAGATAAGGTGGATGATAGGGTGATTAAGGAGATTTGGGGAATTAAATTAGTTGGGTGGTGCGCTCTTCCTTCTTGGGGGGCTTTTGGTGGCATCATTTTATTGTGGAAGAGGAAGTTGATGGTGGTGGAGGATAATCTCATTGGGGCGTTTTTAGTGTCGGTCTTATGAAGGTTGATTGGAGAGGACTTTACATAGGTCTTTTCAGGGTGTATGGTCCAACTCTAGAGAGAGCGGAATTATTCTTAGGAAGAACTAGATGATATTAAGGGGGCGTTGGGACAAGCCGTGGGTTTTGGGATGAGATTTCAATGTCATCCGTTTTTTGTTCGAAAAGAGTAGGGGGTTGAGAATCACTCCGAAGATGCGCAAATTCTCGGAATTTGTTGATCGCAATGTGTTGATTGATCTACCGCTCTGTGGGGGAAGGTTCACATGGTCTTATAATCAAGAGAACCCGATTCTTAGCAGACTAGATAGATTTCTAGTTTCGTTAGATTGGGAAGAACATTTCGGAAGGCTTATCCAGGACAGATGGCCAAATCCTATGTCGGATCATTGTCCTATCTTTTTGGTGGCTGGTTTGTCGAGGAATTGGCTTATGCCCTTCAAATTTGAGAATATGTGGTTAGAGCACCAAGGTTTTGGGGAGATGATTGAAACTTGGTGGAACGAGCTTTCTTTTGATGGTAGGCCAGGAAAGCGTCGAGGCTTAAATCGAAGGCTATCAAAGAAAAGTAGAAAATCTAGAATAAGGAAACTTTTGGGTCGGTGAATGATATGAAAAGTGCCGCACTATTGGAGTTATAGGAACTTGAGGGTAAAGAGGAGAGATGGGGTTTGGGTGTTGAGGAGAGGTTAAGACGAGTGAATCTTAAAGTTGAGGTATAAAAATTAGCTACAATGGAGGAGATTTGTTGGAAACAAAAGTCGAGAATTCGGTGGCTCAAGGATGGGGACAAAAATACATATTTTTTCCATCATATGGCGAACTTTAACAACCGGGTAAATTTCATTTCAAAGCTTAAAGTAAATGATTCGTGGAAGGTAGAGGAGGAGGAGGAGGTGTGTGAGGGGGTGGTGTAGTTCTACAGTAACTTGTATACAGAGGAGTACGTGTACAGGCCTACATTAAACTTTTTACATTTTGATAGCATTACCCTAGAGCAATATAGGTGGCTTGAAAGACCGTTCGATGTAGATGAAGTGTGGGGAGTAGTGTGTGGTTTGGCTAATGACAAGGCCCCGGGGCCGGATGGTTTTTCTCTAGGTTTATTCAAAGCTTGTTGGGAGATAGTGAGAGAAGATGTGATGGCAACCATCGAGGACTTCTACATGGAATGTTTCTTAGATCTGGGTTCTAATTGTACTTTTCTTGCTTTGATTCCGAAGGTGTCGGGAACAGAAGGTATCATGGACCTTAGACCAATTAATCTGGTGAGTTCAGTTTATAAAATCATCTCTAAGGTCTTAGCTTCTAGGTTGAAGACGGTGTTAAGCAATATTACTGGTCCGGCTCAAGGAGCTTTTGTAGCAGGGAGATATTCTGGATGGGGTTCTTATTGCTAATGAATGTATTGATTCGCGTAGAAAAGCGAGAATTCCGGGATTAGTTTGCAAAGTCGATCTAGAGAGCCTATGATCATGTGAATTGGAATTTGGTGAAATACATGTTGAGGAGGATGGGCTTTGGTGATAGGTGGGTCATGAAGTGCATTTCAACTTCCACATTTTTGGTATTGGTCAATGGATCTTCAACTGGGTATTTTAGAAGCTCGAGAGGTCTTCGTCAAGGAGATCCGTTGTTGCCTTTTTTATTTTGATAGTCATGGAGGCCTTGGGAAGGATGTTATCCAAGGCGGTGGTTGAGGGAGAGCTCACCGGTTATTTTACTAGGGTGGTTGGTCATGTGGTTTCTTATCTACAGTTTATAGATGACACCCTAATCTTTTTGGACTATTCACCAAGACAGTTGAGTTTTTTAAGTGGCATTCTTGGGTGTTTTGAGGCAATTTCTAGTATCTCGGTAAATCTTTGCAAGAGCAAGCTGTTTGCGGTAGGTGAGGTGGAAGGGTTGAAAGCAGCGATGGCCTCAATTGGGTTCTAGATTGGGACCCTTTCATCCACATACTTGGGACTTCCTTTGGGGTTGGGGTACACTAGTAAAGACATTTGGGAGCCGGTGATCGAAAGGATGAGAAAGAGGCTTAATATTTGGAAAGCTAAGTTGTTATATAAAGGTTCCGATTAACCTTATTAAAAGCGCTCTGGCTAGCATTCCCATTTACACTTTTTCTTTATTTTCCTTGCCAAGGTATGTGGAAGTGCAACTAGAAAGAATCTACCGAGACTTTTTGTGGCATGGAAAAAACGGCTTGAGAAAACATCATTAGGTGAGTTGGAGTAAGATATGTTTGCCTAAGAAGAATGGGGGATTGGGTATTCGTAATTTTGGCTCTATGAATTCAGCTTTGTTGGGGACGTGGCTCTAGAGGTTCGGGGAGGAGGGAGAAAGTCTTTGCAGGAAAGTACTTGTTGACAAACATTGTGTAAATGGGAATGAGTGGGAGAGTGGTCTGGCGAGAAGCGATCTGGGGTGTGGAGTGTGGAAGGGCATCCTTAGAAGACTTACGGTTTTTAAGAGCAGAGTGAAATGTAAGGTTGGGAGTGGGATTAAGGTGAAGTTCTGGGTGGATTGGTGGTGTGGGAATGGTCTTCTTAAGGACTCATTTCTGGATCTTTTTTATTTATCTTTAAAAAAAAATCAAGTTGTTTCTGTTTTCAAGAGCCTCGAAAATGGCGCGCTAAACTAGGACTTTGGGTTTAGAAGAACTTTCAATGATTCGGAGGTGGATACGTTAGGGAGTTTAATTTTTATGGTGGAGAATAACTATGTGCAGAACTCTTCAGAAGACAAGAGGTTGTGGGTTGGTACTCGGGATGGGAAGTTCACGGTTTAATCTTTGTATGATAGTATTGCCCCAAGTAGTACAACGTTTTTCCCTTACTCATTTGTTTGGGGTGGTAATATACCTCTTAAGATATCGGTTTTCATTTGGTTGGCAGTTTTAGGGAGACTTACAATTTTAGACCAGTTGATCAGAAGAGGCTTCATTTCACCAAACCAGTGTTGTATGTCTAGATCCCAGGTGGAAACAGTGGATCACTTATTCATTCATTGCCAGGTGGCTTATCACATCTGGTCACACTTCTTGTTTTTATTCGAGATAGTGGGTTGTTTCCTCGTTCAGTTAAGTCAGTTTTGGAGTCGTGGTTGGCGTGGGGAGCATCATTCTCGTCTTCTAAACGGATTCTTTGGTTCTTGGCTCTATTTGCAATTTATTGGGGTATTTGGAAAGACCGCAATCGTTGCATCTTGGAGGGAAAAGTTTCTATGATGGACGGATTAGCTTTTTTTATTTTGGAGTAAACTTTACAAGGAATTCAAGGGGGTCTTCTTTGAAGATTTTGTCGTGCAATAGGATAAGATTTGTTCGTTGTCGCGAGAGTAACTTGTCAGTCACGTTTTGTTTGTTTTTATCATCTTCTGTTGTGTCGTCTTTTCTTTTATCTTGTTGGTTCTCTTTGTTTTGGGTTGGTCACCACGATCCCCTCGCTTTTTTTTTTCAATAAATTTATCTTTATCGATAAAAAAAAAAAAAGAGTTGGGCTGTTTGTATTATTTGCTTTTTGTTTGTTTGTTTGTTGTCCTTTTCTTGTAATAAGGCCACCTCGGCTGATTTTTTCTCAAATAAAGTAAAAAAATGATCTAATGCCTCATGCTTGTAAAGGGTGAAATTCTAAGAACTTAGAAATTTTTTTTTTTCAAAAAATCATTATTTTTCACTGTTGAATTTTTATTTTAGTTCCTTATAAAAAAAAAATTTAATTTTAGTTTTGGTAGCTTTAGGAGTTCGGTAGCTGTCTATTTTCAAAACCTTGGAACAAGCTCAAAAGATTTTTTTTTTTCCTTTGAATTTTCTTTCCATGACATCTAGAAGGCTGTGGTGGATTGCCAATGTTGTAATCCATGTGGGCCAAACGACCCTTAGTAAGATTCACAACATTACTAAGAAAGGAAAATGTTTTTCATACCTATAATACCGTCCTTCAAATCAAATACCTATTATATCATCTCTCCTCTCAACGTCAATTCTCTCTCCCAAAATCCCACATGGCCACATGGGCAATGCAACCCCATAACTTTTTATATTTCATGATAGAACTCAGATGTAAATATTTTAAAATAATGTGGATCCCACTCCAAGGTTTGTTGGATTTCAAACGTGATATAATCTTCCATTTTTTTTAAAGGTTAATCTTTTTCACAGTAATCAAATCATTTTACTTAATTATAGCTTGAGGGAAAACCTTTGTTGACACCAATTTTTTTCCCAATAAAAATCCCACAGTTGCCAAAATTAGTTTTTGGTCTCCATGAAATTTAAAGAAGCTGATAAGCTTCTTTATGGTCATTTAAACGGATTAATATTACATAATTCTGTAGTGGATAAGTATAAAGACATATTATTTATAATTTTTCTAATTTAATCTTCATATTAGTTTGGCCCCTGCAAGAGAAAATCTCTGGGTCTGCCCCTGCCCAAGTAGATCATTTTACAATCTGACCTAATTTTTTTGGGATGGTCGATGATCTCTTCTACTTAACTGGAAGAATGCCACAGATTGGATTGTTTGGATTTTCCAATCCGATAATTGGCTCAGGAGTTCTCTGAGATTGACATATTGATTAGTTGATCCTGAAAGCTGTCACATGTAAGGCTGGGGCAAGGGCTAGGAGGGCCAATTCTCCCATATGTTTCTTGACAGTACATTATTCCTGATCCCTTACTTGGTGCCATTTGATCTCACAAGTATGGCCTTCTATGTATCATATCTACAGTGTCTTTTCAAGATATGGAATTCATAGCTTGCCTGCAATATTGATGGTGAATCAGACAGCAAAAGTACGGTATCATGGTCCGAAAGATCTTGGTTCCCTTGTACACTTCTATAAGAAAATAACAGGTACACAATTCTCCTAAACGAATGTCGAAGATTTACTTTTCTTCTCTTTCCATAATTAACATAATAGTGAGATGATTTGTTAACTATCTGTGTCTAAATTAGGGCTTGAACCTGTTGTGTATGTCACGGATGATCGGTCTAGCAATGTGGGAATTAGTGAGAAGCCCCTTCTTAACCTCTTGGATTTGTCCTCTACAAAGGAGATGCCAACTAGGGAACCCTACCTAGTACTTTCCATATTATTCCTCAGTTTAAGGACATTTGTGTACTTTTTCCCGGGGATGTTATTGCACCTTAAAGCTTTCTGGGTCTCATACATTCCCCATCTGAACCCGGGAATATTTGGAGAGACAAGCCAGCTCTTGGGACGTGTTTTCCACGTGATTGGTGTGAAGAGGGTGTGGAGCAAGATAAGGTTGTGTAAGACTAGGAATTTCCAGAAGGGGGCCAAGAATGCGAGGGTATGGGCATCTTCCCTTGCCTCGGTCTCATTAGGAGAGTCATCTTCAGCGAGATTGGGGGGCTCGTGAATTCGTCTGACTTAGTATACCACACCTCGAACTCAACTGCAATAATATGAAATTGGGGAAGAGAGCTTCTTGAGTTGGATGGATGCAATTGAAGAAGACACTGTTGTGATGCTCAAGGGTAGGTAGTTTTACTCTTTACTCTTCTTTTGGTTTAATATATAATATATAGTCTTTTGTTGTTATCTTGTATACTATTTCTTGGGGGTGATAACTTGAGCTGTTGTACTTAATTTTTGAGTTTTGAGGGGAAGCAAGCAAACAATGTATTATGTAAATTTCAGAACAACCATCTTGTGTATATTATTTGACATTCAGAAGAACACATCTCCCACTCATATCTGTTCACCAATTAGTTTAGCTCGTATTATCATGCATGCAAATCGGAGTGCAACTAAAAATTTGGTACTAGTTTCGTTTGAATTTGCTATATAAATCGTCTTTTGTACCAAAAGTCTCAACTGTTAAATCCTCTGTATTTCAGAATGAGATATTTCTGACGCTATTTTCGGATAAGCTTCTCCCAATTATGTATGGTAAGATGGGTAAGCAGGACTTTTAAACCAATGACCTCAAAGTTGTTTTGCAACGAGTGCAGAAGAGAAGAAAGGCCTTCCTTTCCAATATCAAACCTTGTTCAATACTTACATGGACAACTGGATAAGACTCGTTGTTAAATTGAGGCGGCTCTTCAAAACTTGGATGGCCATTTCTAGTTTTGTTAAAGATTTTAGTTTAGTTACCACATCTTTATTTATGTACTATTTTGATCTCAATATCTCTTAACCTATTTTATTTAGCTTTCTTTGCATAAAGCGCAGTTCAATCTCTTTCTTATCTTTTTTCCAGAACATATTCAGCTATCCTCTCTGATTACAACCAAAACTTTCAAGGGTTCACATAAAGTGTGATCAAGAGCATAGGTAATGTTTGGGAAGTCCCTGCTGATTATGCTTCCAGCCTTTTGATTCCACAGAAAGTAGTTTATTGTACAAATGTTAGCTTTCTACATTTTGAACGCCATTATTATATTATTAGGACATTTAGCAAAAAAATTCCATAGGTTTATGACTGGCACCTGTTTTTTAATACTCGAATATGTTTCATTTGCTACAGTAACTTATGTTTTGGGTTAATAATGCCTCTTATAATTTTTTTTTTTTTAAATTTTTTAAACCCATATGAAATATTAATCAAAATTACAATTTTCTTCCTCCCAACCTTTTTATATGATATAATAAGGGAGAACTGTCCAATTCTCTCTTCCAAAACCGCTAACTAACCATTGGAGGTCATTAATGAACCTCTAGCTTTGAGAAACTATCACAAAAGGTAGATCTATCCACTCTCATGTTCGATCCACAATTTATTAGAGCTTTTCACCAGTGATTATCACTCATATTTTTCTTTCCATATGTGAAATTTACTATAATGAAAACCTGGGGGGGGTGTGGGAATAGGTGTTTTAAAAAATTCCTTTTCAAGTTTTAATCTCAAACAAGCAAAGATAACATATAAACAAAAGAATCACAACCAAATAAATTAAATCACACAGGAGTAAGAGTTTAAAGACATTCAAACCATCCAGCGAGCAAGGATTTATAGTGGTTTGGTGACCTTGATCGACCAATCACTATGGACACTCAAATACCCTTTTGCCTTTTTTAAATTCTTCAGCTTGAGGTGGTTGAGATCGACCATTCATCTTCTTTTCCACATGTCTTGTGTTGGGATCTTCTTTTTCTCATGTCTCGAGTTGGTTTAATCTCCAATGGATGAGACTTCATCATGAGACATCAAGCTTTTGACCTCGATGCTCATCAATTACATTGAATACTAAGAATTACAAGGAAATACCTATCTATACATGGATTCTGACAAACACTATTAAATTATTTTTTCAAATCGTTTATATATTCTTATGGACATTGATGTATTCTTCCTCCAATGTTATTTTACATAGAAAATGGTAACAAAAACTCAGTGATTTTGCAAAATTTTTAAAGTTAAGTTTGTCAAATTTACTCAGTGTCAAGGTTCGACACATAATGTATTCCAACGTCGAGCCTCAATGTTACCCATCATTGCATCTTGACGAAACATTCTGTTATAACTATTAGTTGAGTTTTGGTGATAGGTAAGGTTGAGCTTCAACACTATAACACATTCTAGTCTCAATCTCAACACCGGGTAAATTTTATGAGCTAAACTTTAAAAAATCCGCAAAATCGTTGAGTTTTTGCTACAATTTTTCATGTAAAATAACATTGGAGGAGAATGATGGGATTATTGTTGTACTTCCTCAGAAATTAATATTTATAAAATTACCTTAACTTGTTGGGCAAGTAAAGAGTCGAACCACAAAGGAAAGGGGATGGAATCATGCAATGAGGATGAAATTGACTCAAACCAAATTATAAGACTGGTTGATGTCTGGAGTCAATAAAAACAGAAATATAACTTGCTGGAAAATAAACTAACACAAAGGAAATACTATGGATAGATATACCATTAGAGATGAGAGTCACCTAGGAAAATTACTTAAGCTAAATCTAAGTTCTATCTTTCTTTTAACTCAACTCCAAAGACTTGGTGTCCACTTTTTGGGCCGAAGATATAACAATGAAGCTTGAATAATAATGGAGACTAGGGCTCCTTCACTTAATAATGTGTGAAGACCTTACTACCACTTATCTATTATAAGTATGTATCATCTTGAATTTATCTAAGAATGAGACATCTAAGTTAAACATAAGAGGTGTAAGAATTCAATTAAGAGTTGAACGAAGTTTTGAAGTGAACATTAAAGAATAAAGAAGGATACACACATAAATTACAGCAAAAATAACTTGCTTCTAGGCTTCTCTCCTCTCTAATGGAGAGAGTTTTAGCCTATGGTCATGGCAAGGAAATAAGATAGAGTAAACAAATAGACACTTGTATTCATTGAAGACCAAAGTTACACTCTCTTCATCACCCTCTCACTGACAAATTTGCTGAACTTGGGAAAAGGAAAACCTAAGCTAAAAATGAAAAATACCATAGAAAAGGCCAAGGGTCAAAAGCCAAAGGAAGATAGGCCCTTTCCTCATTGGGGAAAGGTGCTATTTATAGATATTCTGAGGTTCTGGAAGAATCCTTTTCGAGACGCCACCACCATTTCATCCAAATTTACGAGTGAATAAAGTTCTCAAAGAATTAGGGCGATCCCATCGAGGTCCACTGCACCACAGTCAACCTGGTTCCAATGGGACTGGATCTTGATTGGGTTGCTTCATTTGACCTCCTAGTTGCAATGGAAAGTCGTTTGGTGATTTTGGTGTTCAATTTTAGTGACTTGATCTTTGCTTGCACAATGAACACATGCTTAATCAAATTTTTGACAAATGCATTTATTTCACCTAAATATGCTTATTTAACATGATAGAACATGCAAGATGATAATTTGATCTATAACATGATTATTTATATAATATGATAAAATAGGCACGTAAATCGAGATAAATTTTGGGAAATGTGTGGATAAATCAATGTTTTAAAATACTAATTAGAGAAGTATATCAATGTCCATAAGAATATATAAATAATTTGAAAATATATGAAAGAAAAATAGGAGAGAGTTATAATTTCAATAGATTGTGGATTAAACATGAGAATGGAGTGATCTGTATGTTTCACTATCATTTCTCAAAGCTTGAAGATCATTAATGAATTCTAATGGTTGTTTGGTGGGTTTTGGTAGAGAGAATGAAGAGTTCCCTCCCTTATGAAATCGTATAAAGAGTTGAGAAAGACGTTGTAATTTTGATGAATATTTTCAATTTAAAAAATTGTAAGTGCGAGCATTTTTGCCAAAAAAAAATGACCTTTTTACTGCCATTACGTTAAACTTGTGGAATTTTTGTGTGTGTGCTAAAAGTCGTTATTATTATAATTTTCTGTTTTTATAAAAATATCTCCAATATAACCATGCCTCCATGAAAATCCTCTCAAGAAACACTTCAAACGTTTCCAACCTTATTTTTATGAAACTCTAACTTCAACTTTTCATTGATTATTGATTGCAAATCGTTAATCATTCATTAGTGACCATTGACTGCTCATGAATCTCTGTTATTATTTTATTAAATAAAAAATTAAAATATGGATATCTAATCATTAATCTGTACTGTCAAGTATTCATTGATCAATTTTGGACATTATTATTCTTTGGAAGTGTAATAATTGGACTTGAAAAAATGTACTCAGTTTGTATGCGGTTGCCGTCGCAAGTGCAGAAAGCCATATATCTTTTTCTCCAGGATTCACAAGAAAAAAGATTTACGATTCTATGCACTTTTCATGTCAATCACGTATAGGCTAATGTTTTAGCAAGTCATATGGTTAGTCTTTTCTTTGAAACAATAATAAAAATACATAAGCAAGTTTTTGCAAACTAGTATTTAACAAAAGGGGTGTTTGGCCGACAATCTTAGGGGGACAACGTTGAAAGATAAAATTTGTCCTATGACTTAAAAGTTTTTTATACTTCGAACACCACCAAAAGTGATTTACAAATTAACAGTAAAAATCGACAGTTCACAATTCTAAATCACTTTTGATGGGATTAAAAATTTCAAATTGGATTGATTTTTTGTGAGGATGATCTCACCATAAAGATCATCCTCACAAACAATCAGCCCAATCATAAACTTTTAGGTTATATATGACAAATTTTGTCTCCCAACATTATCTTCCTAGAATTGCCAGCCTTTACTCTTCAACAAATGTTCATTAATCACTTAGATTTAATATTACTTTTTAGTTTAATTTAGATGTTAAATTCTTCTACTTTTTCATTATATTTCCCTTAATTTATATGAACAAAACATTGTTTTTAATATTATTTCATTATTGAAATCCACTAATAAATGTAATTAATTTAAAATAATTATTTATTTGTTTTACAAATATAAGTGTAGTTTGATCATTGATTATAAAAAGAAGCATTTCTTTTTGTAATCAATGGTTTAGATTACTTCAGGATTCTCCTTGCTAACATCCTAACTTTTACTAATTACACCCCAATTAATAATTAATACCCACTCTTGGAGCATATTACAAAGGTGTGGTTTAGATTACACTCTCCAACAATTTCATTAGTGGTTTAGGTAAAATTACTTAAAGGACCTTGTCAAAAGAATTTATTCTAAATAATCCCTAAATTTGGACAATAACTTAATAGGACATTAACTAAACAATTTATTTCCTAATGATCACCCATTATGGCAAATTCACACGGTTTTTTAATTTTCAGTCAAGTTCACCCTTTTCTATTCAAAGTCAGATCACAAATTTTACCGTCTAGAGTTCACTTTTTATTTACCAGTAAAATCCACCTACTTTCAATTTTCAAGTTTTTTTCAATTAAAATATATGGAAAGATCAAGTAATAACTTGAGATAGCAACTTGTTTGGATGATTTCAACCCAAATGAATCACTCTTTCAATTTTCATCAGGAAAAAAAAAAAATAAAAAACCAAACAGAAAAGCGTTGAAAGAAAAATGAAAAAATGAAAAAAATCCTTATTCTTTTTACCTACATCTTCAAAATATTTGAAAATTAACTTCTTCTTATATAATCTTTTTGACTGAACGGAGACTTCAAAACTAAATTGAGATGGGAAAAATCTAATTTTTTATATGAAAATGATGACTTCAAATGGTTAGAGCATTCAAATATAGAGAAATGTGAGAGATGATATATAAAGACTTTATGAAAAGATAAGTTTACTAAATAGACCATTAAGAAAAAAAATGAGAGTTTTATTGGCAACTTAAACTTTCCTTATTTTAAAGGTTGGGTGCCAATAGAAGCTCTCCAAATTTATCTAAAAATTTTATGGAACAAATAACAAAAAAGAAGAAAATATCCGAAGCGATGTAGGAAGGAAACGATAAGGGAAATCGCTCCAAGCCATAAAACTGATTCGGGAGGGAATGGGTGCGTAATACACACCCTCCTCTTATTGTACGCCCCTGTCTGAACCGAAAGTGGGCTTATTGTTCCACTTCCGATTATTCGTGAGGCAACAACCCTAACACCATACAATGATCTCTACAAAAAAAAATTAAATAAAAATGTCTCAAAGGCTTCTTGAAGAACAATAGATTGGAGAGAACTAAGGGTCCACTCAAAAAGCCTGAAAAGATCCATAAAAAAAAATGAACAGATCAATCAATTTTTGCCTCATAACTAAGCCATCTGATACATATAAAATGGGGAAAAACTCCCCAAAAAACACAAATGGCAACTCAAAGAGGCAGACCCAATCAAACTTAAATCAAAGACGAAGAACACAAGGGCGAGGATGAGAAGAGTCTCTCTCTCTCTCTTGGCCGCTTAGGATATGAAAAATTAGGGTTTTACTTCTCATTCTCTCAAACTAGCCCACATAATATTAGAGAAGATTAGGGTTTTACTTTCGGTTTTATAGACTTCTTTTAAGGTGATTCTCATGCATATTACCATAACACCCTTTATCTTATTTTAGCTTTTATACCATTAAGCTTATGGAAAAAAGCTTATTTTGGTCACTATGAAAATTGTGTTTGGACTTTTTCGATGTCGGTATAAGTCCAAGGAAATGGTCATGAACAACCATGGTTTTTAAATTTGTATGAGACCAAGACGTATCGCCCGAGTTAACTTGATATTAGAGCTGAACGAGACCAACTCACAAAGTCATTTTTTGACTGTGATTTATGACTCACGTTCATTTTTTTATTTGACTCACGAGATGTCTCAAATATATCGGAAAACTCATCTGAGACGACTCGATATCGGCCTTGGATGAGACGAGACGAAATACCGAGTTTAAAAATCATGTGAACAACCACTTCCCATTATACATATGATCCGTTTGATTACCATTACCTTTATGGTAGAACTAATTCTGATTTCTGATTTTCCAATTTGGTTATGGTAAAAATAGTTGTGGTAAATGCAATTATTTAAGAATGGTTATTAAATGAAATAATCCAGTATATCTAAAATAATATTGGGACCACTCATCTTTGGTATTTTGGAACAATTGCAAGGAATACGTCTTCAACATCAAATTATTTTTGTTTACATAAACTACTTTTATTTATTATTATTATTATTATTAATAATTCATTTATATATTTATGTTTTAAAAATAATTTGATTATAAAATTAATTATATAATCCCATTTACTTAACTTACAATCAACCTCATAATCCATTCTGAGAATGGTTACGACTTTATAACACATCATAGTAACCTTAAGTTACAAGATTTGATTTACAAAAGACTAAGTCTGACAATGAAGGTTAATAATGGTGATTTTGAAAGAAAAAAAGGATAAAATTAAGGAATTTTATAAATATATTGATGATGGTTGTGAAGAGTTTAATTATTTTATGTTTGCATGTGTGTATCTTAGACTAATTAACAATGGCGGAAGTAGGGTAAATTAGTTACAAATTAAAATAAATGTACGTCGATCAACAATGTTAATCCAAGTGGGGGTGAAACTAAGGAGGTGTCGTGCTCATCTAGTGTAATTTATTTAAGAAAGCTAAAGTAGGTCTGAGATGAGATGCCAATCGTTCCAACTTATTCTAGTTGTAGTTATAGAAGAATTATTAATTCTCTTAGATGATCATTATAGAAACCCTAAGAGGATATATATGGAAAATGGAAATCCTAATTGATTTAATCCTAATCTCTTAAGATTTGATCTAATCTAAAATTATGATTCAGTGCATTATATTGCACGTTTTTATATTGTATCATAGTATACTATAATAATATTAACCCTTCTTAGATAATAAGTTTGGTGTTAACATATTGAGAATTTCATGACATAAGGTGTATCAACCTTACCCTAATATACTAAAAAAGATGTCCGAGGTGAAACACATATTTTAGTTAAGTGATACTTGTAAATATAACTCCATATAGATTTTGTTAAACCCTGAGGTTTTGATTCAGATCTCAAGGAAAAAATAGTGGAAGTTTGAGAAAATCCTAAAAGTAGGACTTAGGGTAAAACTTTAGGATTTTGTTCTGATTATTTTTAAAGAAATTTGATCTCACCGTTGAATTCAAAATGGTCAGAAAATATATTTTAGCTTATAAACACACTCAAATGCGAGTCTGAACAGAAAAGTTGTAAAATCCTCAATTTTCGAGTCAGACTAAGCTAAAATAATGACTTTTTTTCTAAAATAAGAATTTTTAAAATTCGATCACACCATTGGATTCATAACAAGAAATTATAGAAAATAAATTATTTACTTATCATTTTTGGAGCCTAGAAAGTCGGATTATCATAAAAAACGAAAACGACGTCAATTTTAGGGTCCCATTGGGCTGAAACAAATAAATTTTTGTTAAAGGCATAATTTGTAGAATTTAACCACACCATTAGAACGAAATAAAAAATTAGACAAAATAGAGTATTCATTTGTCACTTTTGAAGTCTGGACGGTCAAGTTATCGTTGAACGAAACAATAGGTAAAATATCGATTTCGTCCCACACTTATATAAATAATTTTTTTAATGAAAAACACTATTCATTGTCTTGTTAAAACATCCAAAACCAGCCACGACATTTTTAAAAAAATTAGTTTTTGTTTCGATCTTTATACTCCGATTTCGTCGCGAATGGTCCGCCTTTGACATTCGACGTAGAAGGAAAAATCGTCCACAACCTTGTCCTCTACAAAATCCACCCAATTTTCTTTCATTTTTTCTCATTTTTTATCCTATATCATCAAAAATCAGTCATATATGATACGAAAGTTTCGAAACTTCGACCCTAGATTTTCATCTGTGTTAAGGCCAAACTGTCATTCGTTGTAGAAGGAAGAAAGGATGTCAGCATCGAGATCTTCGAAATCACGAGATCAAATTCAAAAATCAGCAGTCTCAAAATTTAATTTACCTCGATTTTCATGCCAATCATCTCGATTTTCGCGCATGTGCTTTAATTCTATCGCCTATAGATTTGTAAGGAACTCTCAATTTCTATTAGTAATCGTAGATTGTAAAAATTGCATTTAAGATTTTATCAAAAATTTATTATCTATTTCCAAAAATATAGAATTCAATTGGTTATTTCAGATTTACGCCAGAACTTGCATTTTGATATGTTTAATTGTATTTTATAACAAATTATACATGGGTAGGATATTTCACTAGGTTTTGTATTGACCAATTGGGTTCTGTGCACTGCTCGAACCCCATGTTGATATACGTTTTGTAATTTTTTAGTTTAATTGATAAAAAATAAATTTTAAAGTTTGAAAAATATTTTAATAATCAATGAACTCATATTGAGTTGATAAATGTCAGAAAATGAATATCGTATTCAAAATATTGAAAACTGTAGAAATCAAAAAAAGGAAAATGGATATGAAAACATGATGTCTACATTTTACATTGTGATGTTATGTGTGAGTTGATGAACGGCTATCCAAAGATAATGATATTGGTTGCATGTTTATTTACTTTCTGTTAGCACGAGGAGTTACTTATTCTTTTGTTCTATTATTTATTTTAGGTCGCATGGCCACAGTTGCATGGTAGGAAACTGGATATTCATTCTCAACTCTGTAATGTTAATTTCTTATTTATTTTCAAAAAGAAAATTTATATATATATATATATATAGTTATTTTGTGAACTATTAAAGAGTTTGTGAATACCTGAAGGGATAGTTTGTCATATCATCCGGAATGATATACTATCCTAGGATGTACGGTAGGGACAACCAAATTTATACGTGGTATGGGACGCGTATGAGAGTGGAGTCATTATTGAAATCTGAGTTTATTTCTCTTTATATTTACTAGTGAACTTGTAATAGGTGGTCATATATGAATGGATTATATATTTGGGAATCACATGCATGCCTGATAGGCATAAGCAAAGATGATTAGTTAGTGATCACTAACAATCTATAGTAGTCGAACATTCTGACACATCGAAAAGAGAGCCATTGCTTATGGTTACATCAAACGACCAGTCTGAGCCGAATAAATGGTTAATCAAGCGTGGTAAGTGCAGCGATCGGCCACAAAATCATGAATTAAAAGCCAGTAAAGAATTGTAATGTCATATCCCGACTGGGAGTAATCCAATCGTGAATCCCAATTATTTAATTCCACTACTTCACCATTGTGTATTATGTATATGTTGCTTTATTTTGATACATAAATTGAAATGCATGTTTAATGTTTCTATTTGGTAAATTAGATTGGTATAAAAATAAAATGCTATAGTGGGTATTGTTGATTGATGTAATGTCAGTTTTAAAATGTTTAGTTGCTCATCCCTAGCTATATGTGCCAGTTAATCATAGTTTCTTCTGTAAAACTTTGCATATATTAAAATGATTCAGTATGTTTATTTGTTTATGTTAGGAGAAGGTTATTGGTAGAAATTATTTATTTCTCTACTGGATAACTATTGTTACTCATCCTTCCTTCTTATTTTTTTTAGTTTTAGAGCCTGTAGTTAGCGAGACGGGCAAATAACCAGCGAGTGGGGACCATCTGGTGGGTCAGATAGACAACCAGAGTCCATTACCTGGTGAGTGCTGGGGTTATACCCCTTAGTGGTGTTGGTTAGATCAGGAGTATTATTATATTGAGCATTAGGATTTTTGTTAGAGTGAGGATTTTCAGAGTAATCTTGTATATTGTTTATCTTTTCGCACTCTGATCTATCTTCATGGTTAGATGTATATAAAATTTTCTCTGTTATTCTATTTTTGTATGTATATATAGGATATTGTAGATTTTGTTTATCAGGTGAAATAGGTTGAACGCGTTGGAATGCTAACATCAATAGAAGAAACCATGCCAAAATTTCAAGGTACCACCTAGTGCCTCGAGATCTGACATGAAACTTTGTGTTAGCATTTGGTGGGGTGCCACAGATTTAGTTGAATCATAAGCTTTGATTATCCGAGGTCTAGTGGCCTAAAAACATGGTAATGTACAATACCTTATTACATGGTATCTCAAGGTAGATCATATATGAAGTTTGCATTAATCTCAAGCTGATACATGTGTTTTGGATATTGTTGGTGAAATTTTGGCACTCACGTCTACTTTGCTCAATATATTCTCATATTGTTTCTTTATTATTGTTGAATAATTTTGGTTTTATTATTCTTTTTGAGTTTTTTTTATCCTTTTTATTCTTTTCCATTTATTAGACTATGTAATTTCCCTTTAAAGTCTAATTAGGGCTAATCAATTAAACAACTTATTTTTCTCTCTCAATTTTAATTTGGTATCAGAGCTAGGTTCTCTTTATCTCCATCGTCCCCCACTCCTTCTTTTGCTACAAACTCTATCACCCTCATTTTCCTTAAATCATTACTTTATACCTCTTGTTTTCGATACATGTCACCCCTACAAGGGTCTTTTTTCATTCCACACCCTAATCACATCATGTGATAGGGTTTTAAAGATTGTTTGAATCCCTATGGCAGTAGTGTAGCCACCATAAAGGGCTGCGACAACAGTAGGCTTTTGGTTGGGGGCTTTTAGGCCTAACGATGGAATCTTGGACCTCTACAAAGGCTTGCGATAACAATAGCTTGGTGGTTTGCTGAAGACTAAGGTAGACAACACATGATTGGATCTCTACAGGGGCTGGCGATCACAGCAAAGCACTGTTTGGAGCCTATGATCATAGTAGGGGTGTTGGTTGAGGTATGTACTCACAACAGTGTTGCTGTTTGAGGCTGGCAATCACAACAAAGTGCTGGTTTGGAGCTTGCGATCATAGCAGGGGTGCTGGTTGAGGTCTGTGCTCACAGTAGTGTTGTTGTTTGGGGCTGGTGATCACAACAAAATGCTGGTTTGGAGCCTGGGATCACAGTAAGGGTGTTGGTTGAGGTTGCACTTACAGCAGTGTTGTTGTTTGACGGTTGTAACAATAACAAGTGGCTATTTGAAGCTTATGATAATGATAAAACTAATTCTTAATGTCCTACGATTGAGTTAATACCTGCTTGGGTCCCCTACAATCATGTTTGATCACCTTCTACGCCTCCTACGATAGTATTTTGTCACCTTTAGGGTGTTGTGATCATTTTTCCTCCTTGGGAGTCATCCCCTCTTCTTATTTGAACTTTCTTCAAAATAGAGCACATTGACTCTTTGATGGCCTTCAAGACGTCATCTTCCTTGATCACTGATAATAGTGATGGATCGAGTGATCTTCCCTCGCTTTCAACTGACTTTCTAAGCATCCAAATTACCACCGTGAAATTAGATGGTCCCAATTATCTTTTTTGGGCACAATCGATTGAAATGTCTATTGATGGAAAAAGAAAGATCAGTTACCTCACAGGGATGGACAAACAACTTGCACCAACCGATACTACTTACTTCAACTGGTTTGCTTATGATTCTATGGTCCGTTTTTTGTTAGTTACATCTATGCAATCACATATTGAGATGTGTTTTATGGTCTCCACAACAACAAAACAGATATAGGATTCCGCAAAGAGTATTTACTCGCAAAGTTAAAACAATGTCTGCATTTTTAACTTAGAATGTGAGATTTCCCACATTACTCAAGGTGACTGTTCAGTCACCACCTATATATCTAAGTTATGTGCTTGATGGGAATAGTTGACTTTCTATTCTTCATCCTATGCATGGAAAGACCCTTTTGATGAAGGATTATATGCGTTGATTCTGGATAAGAATCAAGTTTTACAATTTCTAGATAGTCTCCGGGATGAGTTTGAGTATGCGAGAGTTCATTTATTGGATATGGATTTGTTTTCGTCCATACATACTGTGTATTCTTAGGTCTTGACTAATGAAAGTCATTGCACAGTTGTTCTATCTCATTTTTCAGGAGAACACTCCACTATATTTGCTCGCTTACCTTCTCTACAACCTTTTAGTGGGTCTCTACTTACACGTCAATGAAAAAATGTAATCATTGTGGAAAGTTGGGTCACGTGAAGGCTTGTTGTTATGCGCTTCATGGTCGTCCTAATCAGCAACATCGATTTTCAACTCATATAGTCTTTTAGTCAATTATTGATCTAACATCTCCTTCAACTACTACCTCCTCTTCGAATACAATATCTCTATCCTAAGCTAAGCTTGACAAGTTTAGAAAATTATTCAATCAGATGGAGACTTCATATCAGTCGATTTCTATTTTTGTTCGCTCAGGTAACTTTGCATTTACACACAATGTTTTTACCATTTCCTTACCATGGATCATTGATTCTGGTGCCTCAGATAATATGACCGGTACGTGTGGAGGTTATTTCTCACTAGGAACTGAGGGGTGACATGTGACACCTAGGGATTCGAGTTTGGTATGGATATACGAGGGTAAGCTCGGAAGAAAGTACAAAATATGTACGAGATACATCCCAAAATCCCCTTCTAAGTTGGAGAAGGGTAAAATTGGTAGTGGGATCCAATTAAGTCCTAAGGTCTCATCTCTATATATATAGATGGACAAATGAGCTAAAAGGGCTGATTTTCTCCCCTCTTCAAACTTCACTTATTTTTTGTACTAAATCTCTGACTTGGGCGTCGGAGTGGTGTCGTTGTAGGCACACCTAGGAGAGAGAGGAGAGGGGATCGCAAGGTGGCATCTCAGATCTTAAAGTAGAGTGAAAATCCGCATCTACAATTGGCGTCGTCCATGGAAAACGCTACTAGGAGAATGACCAAGTTTTACCAGCCATGGTTAATTGGGAGCGATGACTTTGAATTCACCTTGGTTGAGGGAGGCATGAGGGATGGTCGATTGGGTTCTTTTATCATAAAGGTTGAAAAAATGAGGAAGGATGGCACGGATTAGTTTATCAATCACAATTAAGATCTCTCGCAAGAGAAGAAATTGGTTGACCTCCCACCAGCACCAGATCTGTGAATCAGATGAGTTGAGTAAAAAATTGAGTAGATTTTATTTTCCTTGGCTTCTCTAGGCCGTAAAATTGCAAAACATTACTCAGATGGATTGCTCGTCGTTTTGTATAGTTTTAGTTTTGGGGCCTCTCATGAAACCCTAGACTCGAATATAGATTTAGAGGGGTTGGAGCATGAAGAAGGTCGAGGTGTATGTACCCCGACAACAAAGGGTCTGCGATTGCTGCTTATTGGTCCCCTCCCAAACATCTCATTAATGAGGGATATGCTGTTGGGAATAATCGGATTATGAAATGATGCTTTAATAGCACTTTAACAGTTGCAATGGAGTTTGTTTTCTTTGTAATGGAGCTACAAAATCAAGCACAAGATCACAACGTATTTGGGGTCTGAATCGATGGTGTTGGTTCAAAGCAGCGACTGAAACTTCCCTCTCACCGCCTTCATCTTCGATGATAATAGTAGTGAAAGAGATAGAAGAAGGTTATGTTTTGGTGCATTAGCCTACACATCATTGTTGATGTATGGAGCTTACGTGATCTTGACAGTTGCATTGCTAGTTAAGGGGCTAAACATCGCATCAGCATGGTGATACTACAGGTACTTATTATTACTAAATTAAATTACTTGAAAGTAATGATGAGGGTAATTGGATGTCAGATGTGTATCTCTTTGAATTAAATTACATCGCATCAGCATGGTGGTGTGTATCTCTTATAAGAACTTAAAAAAAATATATAAAAGGGGGAGTTTTGGTGTGGTGCAGACACATCAACAATTTTGTGTAAGGAAACCCTTCTCAAACTTGTCAACAAGTGTAGCTTTAGAAGGTTAAAGTTGTTGTAGTGTATCTTCATACACAACTTTGATGTGCATTCAATCCTTTGATGGAAAACCTAAGCAAGAACATTAGAATTTTATGATAAGTAAAAATTGGGTTAAATTTAAGTGTTTGGCTTATACATCATTGTTGGTGTATAAAATTAGGATCCTTTACCCTTGATAAATATATATATATTGAGTAAAGAATCATAAGTTGTCAAAATAAATTGGGGGTTGTTGATGCCTTAAATGAACACCAATTTTATTTTCCGATGAGACCCCATATGGATAATAGGGTCGTGATATAAAAGGTAACGGGTTTGCATCAAATGTCGTGTCGATGTTCTTTGGGACCCAATTAAATTAGTAAAATGGTATAAATTGGGGGCTTAACCAAGACCAACTTGCCAAGTCACAAGACTCCATCAAATTGAATTTATTAATTAGAAACTCGATGAGTTGAGGGACTCCACTAAGTCGAGCTACTAAGTTTGTAATTCAAAGTTTTGATCGAGTCAAAGGTGACTCCGTCGAATAGTGTAACGATTAATTAGGAATTCGTCCGATTCAAATAGCTCAATGGATTATGGGAAAATCTATGTGGGGGTTCAATTTAACCCCAACTCACCGAGTCATATGGGAAACCAACCCCAACTTACTAGCATCGACTCAATGAGCCGAGTGGGTTTGACTTAAGAGATTGATTTATAAATTAAATTCGGTCAAACCACATTGTTTTAAGCAATGACGCAGATTGAAAACATTGGATTAAGAACTAATTGCTTTAGTAGTTTATGCAATTATTATTATTGCGTGTCTATTGTTACTTTAAGGATGCAGGAAACAGAAGAACTTGACACATACCCGACTCGTATGGGGAGTCCGGTCTATATCCTAAGTCGGTCGTGCGGGACCACTTAGCGCCACACCCGACTCATATGGGGAGTCCGATCCACATCCTAAGTCGGTCATGTGGGACCACTTAGTGCAAAATCTGACTTTTGGGGGTCGGCCTACAAATAAAGCCTTGGCCCTTTACTGGTACCGAGCCCAACTGAGAGGTTGGTATAGTGAAAAGCCTTGGCCCTTTACTGGTACCTTTCACTAGTGCTGAGCCCAACCGAGGGGTTGGTATAGCAGAAAGCCTTGGCCCTTTACTAGAGTCGAGCCCAACCGAGGGGTTGGTATAGTGAAAAGCCTTGGCCATTCATTGGTGCCGAGCCCAACCGAGTGGTTGGTATAACGAAAAGCCTTGGCCCGTCATGGGAGCCGAGCCCGATCTGGGATTTCGGTTGGTTCTTCTATCAAAGTATTGGCCCATCAGGGGAGTCGAGCTCGATCTAGGACTTCAATCGATTATTCTATTATTTATCAAAGTCTTAGATCATTTTGGGATCCAAGCCCGATCTGGGATTTCGGTCGGTTTATCTATTATTTATCAAAGCCTGGGAACCGAGCTCGATCTAGGATTTCGATCGGTTATTCTATTATTTATCAAAGTCTTGGATCATTTTGGGATCCAAACCCGATCTGGGATTTCGGTCGGTTTATCTATTATTTATCAAAGCATGGGAGTTGAGCTCGATCTAGGACTTCGATCGGTTATTCTACTTTTTATCAAAGTCTTGGATCGTTGTGGGATCTGAGTCCGATCTGTGATTTCGATCAGTTTTTCTATTATTTATCTAAGTCTTCGATCATTTCGGAATCCAAGCCCGATTTGGGACTTCGATTGGTTCTTCTATTATTTAACGAAAATCCTGGTTCGTGAAAAGAGCAAATCTCGATCGAAAGGGGGTCGGCACACAACGAAAATCTTGGCAAGTGAAGAGAACCAAACCCGATCAATGAAGGTCAGGTTAACTCGTTTGTGTTTTTTTATATATATATAACGATTGGTTCATAAGGGAGGCAAGTCCATCCATTGGGGGTGGGTTTAATTGATTTATGTTCCAAACCCGACCATAGGGGGTTATATCTATTGGTTTTGGAGATTGGGTTTATGATGGCACCAAACGCAGTCAATAATCAGAAAATGACAATTTATGGGGTGCGTGACCACGTGTCACATAGTACCATTCATTTATTCTCGGGCGTTCGGACTAAAAGTCCAAACCTCCGAAAAGGGGTATTGTGGATGATATTTCTTATTAGGAACTGAGGGGTGACACGTGGCACCTAGGGATTCGAGTTTGGTATGGATATACGAGGGTAAGCTCGGTAGAAAATACAAAATATGTACGAGATACATCCCAAAATCCCCTTCTAAGTTAGAGAAGGGTAAAATCGGTAGTGGGATCCAATTAAGTCCTAAGGTCTCATCTCTATATATATAGATGGACAAATGAGCTAAAATGTATGATTTTCTCCCTTTTCCAAACTTCACTTATTTTTTGTACTAAATCTTTGATTTGGGCGTTGGAGTGGTGTCGTTGTAGGCATACCTAAGAGAACAAGGAGAGGGGATCGCAAGGTGGCATCTCAGATCTTAAAGTAGAGCGAAAATACGCATCTACAGTACGTATTCCCAATTTCAAACCTATAGTGTTTGTTCTAGTCATCACAAGGTTTGCCTTGGTAATGGTTATTTTTCTTCTATAGCTAGTTAAAGTCAATTTTTTGTTACGCCTTCTTTATCCTTAACTAATACACTATATGTTCCTCAACTTACTACTAATCTTATATCTATTAGTAGCATTACAAAAAATTTAACTTGTAGTGTAACTTTTTATCCCTCTTATTGTGTATTTTAGGATTTAAAGTCAGGGAGGACGATTAACACTAGATGTGAAGTAAATGACTTGTATCTCTTGGACGCACCTGGTTTACCTAGCACTTATTCTGTTTATTTGCGTAGTAGTAGTAGTCAATCTAATAAGGTACTTGTAATGCATTGACACTTACGCTTAGACCATATTTCCTTTGGATATTTGAAACACATGTTCCATATTTTATTTAATAATACCAATTTTCTTGATTTTTTGTGTGAAACTTTTCAATTAGCAAAACATGTGCGTTCTCATTATCTTATTAGTATGAATACTATTGCACCTGATATGTTTGACCTAATTCACTCTGACGTGTGGGGTGTTTTTCCCATCACATCTAATCTCAATTTTTGTTATTTTGTCTTGTTCATCGATGACCATAGTTGCATCACTTGGGTCTATCTTATGAAACACAAGAGTGAAGTATTTGGGATCTTTAAGAAATTTCTTGTTATAATCCATAACTAGTTTGGTCGTACCATCAAGACTTTTTATTCTAATCATGGTATTGAGTACACCAATATTGAGGTTTTGAAGATTTGTTTAGAGTCTGGCATTGAGCATCAAATGTCCAATGTTAAGACTCCTTAGTAGAATGGTCGATTAGAAAAAAAAATCACCATATTTTAGAATTAGCCCGTGCCTTCTCTATTGGCATGAACGTGCCATAATCATATTGGGTCGATGCAATTCTTACTGCTATTTACATTATTAGTGGGACCCCTTCTTGAGTTTTTCAGTTTTTCACGTTTTTCTCCTAGTTCCATTTGGATTGTCCTTTGTTTCCACTTCTTTCATGTGTGTTTGGGTGCGTCTGCTTTGTTCAAATTCATGATCAAACTCATTCCCAAAGGCCATAAAATATATCTTTTTGGATTATTCCTCTACATAGAAAGGATACCGCTATTATCATCTTCTTTCTCGAAGGTGTTTTGTTTCTCAGGATATTTCCTTTTTTGAACATATCTTATACTATAATGGGTCAGTTGACATTCAGTCCTAGTGATTTTCTCTAGATTCCCCTGATGATAATCCATCTTCCTTGTATTTTCTTGTCCAATGCATGTTCCTCCCTCTTCACTCTTGGTTAGCTCATCACCTTTTTCATTGTAGGTTTACTCTCGACATCTATGCATTGGACCCATCATTTCTATGCCGACTCACTCGCTTCTTCATTTTCAAGTCTGCCTTCTACTGTCCCTTGTGATGATTATCCTATCGCCATTCGTAAGGGTAAACACACTTGTACTTATCTTATTTCTAATTATATATCTGATTCTACTCTCTCACCCTCTTATCGAAATTTTCTTCCTTCTATTTTTACTGTTTCTCTTTATAATACTATTGTAGATGCTATTGCCCATCTTAAGTGGCGAACAACTATGATTAACGAGTTGAATGCTCTTGACAAGCTTAGACTTGGAAACTTGTTCCTCTTTCGCCTAAGAGGAAGGCTGTGAGATGTTGTTGGGTTTTCACCCTTAAGTATAATCCTAATGGTTATATTGCTTGTTATAAGGCACGTTTGGTGGCAAAAGGTTATGCTTGTATTTATAGAGTTGATTATTAGGAGACATTTGTTCCGATTACCAAGATGACTACCATTTGAATTCTCTTTTCTATTGTCACAATCAGAGGATGGCCAATTTTTTAGTTAGATGTCAAGAATGCATTTCTCAATGGTGATCTTCAAGAATAAGTTTATATGGTCCAACCTCTTGGTTCTCACACCTGCTTCTCCTGCACATGTATATCATCTTGGCCGCTCTCTCTATGGATCGAAGTAGTTTCCTCGTACATGGTCTGAGCATATTACTAAGGTAGTGCATCAGTTTGATTTCCATCAAAATTTTGCTAATCACATTATTTTCTTGCGTTACTCGAAGGGCAAAATTATCGTTCTAATTGTTTATGTGGATGATATTGTCTTTATTGGGGATGATAGTTCTGGAATTACCGAGGTAAAATCTTACTTAGGATGTCAATTTGAGATTAAGGACCTTAGATATTTTTTTTATTTTTTAGGTATTGAGGTTGCACGGTCCCATTCTAGTATATTTATCTCTCAGCGTAAATATTTTCTTGATTTACTCAATGACTTTGGTCAGTTTGATTTTCATCTCGTTGATATCCTATTAAGCAAAATCACAGGTTGGCTGATTTGAGGGGGAGTGTTTGTCAGATATTAGCCAATATCAACATCTTGTGGGAAAATTGATCTATTTGTCTATTCGCGTTGAAACATGGACATATGAAGATTATGCTGGGTCAGTAACTATTAGACGATCCACTTTTGGGTACTGCACTAAAGTTGGTGGCAACTTGGTAATTTGACGTAGTAAGATGTATGATGTGGTTTCTCGGTCCAGTGCTGAGTCATAATATAAAGGTATGGCACTTGGAGTGTGTGAGTCATTGTGGCTCAAGACCTTACTAGCTGACTTGTGTCTTCTCGTAATGGCCTCTTTTTCACTATATTGTAATAATAAATCAGTTATTAACATAGTAGCAAATCTGATTTAACATGATAGAACGAAGCATATCGAAGTTGATCGACATTTCATTAGTGAGAAGATTATTTCTAGGTAGATTTGTACTCCATTTGTTCCTACATTTCAACAACTCGTCGATATTCTTACTAAAAGTGTAAGTAAAATTGCCTTCGAAGATGTCCTGTCTAAGTTGGGGGTTGTTGATATCTATGCACAGACTTGAGGGGGAGTGTTGAATAATTCTAATTTTATTATACTTTTTGAGTTTTTTGTTCTTTTTAGTCTTTTCCATTTATTAGACTATGTATTCCCCTTTAAAGCCTAATTAGGGCTAATCAATTAACAACTTCTTTTTCTTTATCAATTTTAACTATTATCTACATTCGTCTCCATAATCCGTAGTCTATTAAATTTTGATTTTACGAAAAAAAATGATTTAATCTAATTATAAGCCATGACCGAGTGATTGTTTAGAATATATTTTATGTTATACATTTTAATTGATCATATTGGATATTCCCTTGAAGGTACAAACTGGCTAAATTGGTTAAAATTCTTGAGTCTTAATTCCATGAGTAAGGTTCTAAACCCGCATTCACTTATGAATTACACTAATATCCCTTGTGTAGCAAAAAAAATATAAAATTGGATATTTCCTACTCAAGTATGTAAAAATGTTAACTAGGTTGTAGAATTCCAACTATGTATTTCCCCACTAATTGTGTAAAATGTCTTTTTTTAAAGGTAATTAGAGGTTTAAGCAAATCCCTAATTAACAAAATAAGAAGAAAATTGCTTACATCATAACATAGGTACAACTACTCGCATCCTCACTAAAAATACACTTAAGGTCAAAAGGAAAGTCCATAGGTTGAAAGTCAGCCTCCTGCTCAACATAGAATAAAGATGCAAGATAACTAGTCTTTCTAATGGTTTCTCCATGTGAGAAAAAAACATTACTAGAAGCAAGAACAAGTTGATAATTTTTCTTTAATCAAACGCTCTGTAAACTAGGTAGGAGACATCTCATTTCTTCTTAGAATATGGATTGTAGTTAAATCTTATGGCCAAAGCAACCTGAATTTGATTGCCATAAGTTCATGCACAATGTTAAATTGGCGTTTAAAATAACTTGTCAAGGTCACAATTAATAGGTTCTCCATCCGAATATCAAAGAATAGGGTTCTGTCTCTGTGATTTTCCCTTAATAAACTACCAGTGTTCAAGATCCAAGTTCCCCTTTTTGGTTCCTTCCATCTATACAACATCGTCTGTTTGTGAAAAATTCAACCTTATTAGCCCATAAATGAAAAATTGTCTTGAATAACAAGTGCACTCAACCTTAGGGTAGAAATAAGATATACAAATCCACACATCCTCCAAAATAGCCCTTCTCAACAAGTCCTTGGGGGCAAATGGGCATTTTAGAAAATTCTATTACATCTTTCTTGCTAAACAAGGTAAATAAATGGTTAAATGATAATTATACAAATTGATGATATTTTCTCCTAATTTGTCATAATTAATTAATGTTAATTTAATTAATATGACCTAATTAGTTGAATTTTCTTTTTAATAGGTCTTGGAAGTTTAGAATGGGAGAAAAATGCAAAAGATAAATTTTTGGTGACTAAAACATGCAAAAGGTAGAAGATCAATTATCAAACAAGTTAAAGGAAGGGATAAAGAAAGAAAGAAAAATTTCTAAAAAGTGAAAATCTCTACACATTTTCTTACATAAAAGAACAAAACCCTCTCCCATTTTATCTTATTCTAAAAGATTTTATACATCTCTTCCATTTTGTCTTATTCTAAAAGATTTTATACATCTCTTCATATCTTTCATGTTTTTGTTTCTTTATCTTTTTCCTCCACATGTTAAATTCTTTCTTCTCTCATATCTCTCACCTTCTATTTTAATTGATTTCTATTTTTCTTTATTCTCCTAACATTATTTATTTCTCTACACTTTTAATTTTTTTTGTGCTTCTTCTCCAATCTTCCTCTCTAATCATTCTCTCTATTTAATTTCTCTTTAATTTCTTTTAGGTTATTTTTATTCAATAATTTTGATAGATTTGTCTATGGAGATTGTTGGCTAAAATCCTAGCTAGGGTAAAAGATGAATTTGAAGATTGTAATTTTATTTCAATCAATAATGATAGATTAATATTTATATTTTTTAGATAGGTTTAAGGTGAGTTAATTATTTTTATTTAATTCTATATCTATAAAAATTTTTTTGAGTTTATTTTTTGACGATCATCACATTGAATACTTGGAAATTTTTCTTGATTCATTGTGGATGATTGTTACATTGATTATTTATGGAATCTTTGTGGTATATAAATGTCAACACGTGACAACCTTGTATATTTCAAAATATTTTAGAAAATAATTTTTGATTGTTATATCATCCTGTTAGGGATAATCTTTATTCAAACCTAATGAATAACATTATGATTTTAAAATGAATCCCCGATGCCTTAACACTTTTTAATTTTTGCTCCATATGAAAATGTGAAAAATCATCTTTTTCATAGTTTAAGTCACATTTTTTTTCACATCATCCATGTTTTGTTTTAATTTTTACACAATCCTCGTGGATCGACTTCGAACTCTTGAGATTTTACTACTTCGTTATAGCCTTGCATTTGGGGTATTTAACCTACACTATTTCAATCGTAACAATAAAAAATACTCTTTTTTAACTTCACAAGTCAAGATATTCCATTTGAAATTGGAGACCATTCATTGAATTTCTTCATTCCAAGACAATGCCTTTCTAATGTGGAAAGAATTCTTTAGGATTTTTCCTAAATTTTTTTCTCATATGAGCACTCCATAAATAAGTAACTCACATTTTACATATTGGCCAAGTAAAAAAAACACAAGAAAGTATTGTTCTTCCTCATTTGATTTCAAGTTTTGTAGTTCTTTAGAATTCGAGATAAGGGGTATAACTTATTTAAGACCTTCGAGACAACCAATCTAAAGGGACATTGATAGTGAAAGCGCCTTCGATCTGCGGGGTGCGCGGATCCGCTTTTCACCCTTGAAGCTTGGGAGTTGCCACCTAGTTATTACGGTCTAGGAACCAAACTGACTTTAAAAAAGGTAAAATATTACTAATCTACGAAAGAAAAAAGGGTTCGGAGATCACGTTACGGGGTTGGAAGGTGTTAGGTACCAACCCCGCCCGGCAAACACTGGTCTCTACTAATTCCCAAATAAGCTACATCGCTAAAGACCTAAGTAATAAAAAAAGTTAAGAAATCTATACCTTTCCAAAGACAATATTCTCGTTCCCTCAGATCTGACAGAGTAACTCCTTGTTCAGTATTCCTTGCTTCGATCTGTCTCCGGATCTAATTTCTGATCTCCGAGGCGAGGACTTTTCGGGTTTTAAGTCAGTTTTTATGTTCTAGGATGTTTTAGAATCGATTTTTTTATAAGGAATTCAATGGAAATATTGGTTTGTGTCGTTTATGAATTTTTTTGTGTGAAATGGTCATGAACTTTATGAGGGGCATTTTCGTAATTTTATCAAATTTTGTGAAAATTGGCGAAATGATTTATTTGGTTTCGATTTGTTGTTTTATGTGTTTGAAATAATTTTCCTAAGCGTAACGTAGACTCTAGGGTTGTTTGATGTTAGGGGTATTTTGGTAATTTGGTCATTTTTTATTGATTTTTATCGTAAAACTTCTTTTTGTCTGAAAAATGATGATTTCTAAGCTTTTGAGGTTATATTTTCTTAGCGCCGCGCAATTTCTACAATTTTGTCACTTCGAGATACCTCATCCAGATTTCTGAAACATATTTGGTAACAAAATAAAGCATTGGAATAATCATCCATCATTGGGAACCGTTGCGATTGGGTTAATGAGTTGATTAAGCAAGTGAGTGCAAAAATAAGGTGTCTACAGATGCCCTTCTTTGACAGAGGGTTGAAGCAAACTAGATAGCAAATCTATTTTGGTAGATAGTGCGATATCCGAATGCCAAAGCTAGTGATAGTTCATTTTACAGCCTAATTTAGCAATTCGTCAGGATGTTCGGATCCTTGACCGTAAAACTCTCCCCGAACTAAAAAGTTGTCAGGTCCTTGAGCATGAGCTCTCACTGACAGTGTCAGATCCTTGAATTTTAGAGAATTCTCCCTGACTAAAAAGTGTAAGTGTGAGTGTATGTATTGTGTGAAACTGAGCAAAGATTGAGAAAAAAAACTGAGCATAATCTGAGTAAAATCTGAGCATAATCTAAGCAAAGTGAGCATAATTTGAGAAAAATTTGAATGTCTTCCTCTACCTACCCTAGGTGAACGTGTAATAAACTAATTTTTTGGAAGTCCTACTCTACCTGCCTAGGGTGAAAGAGTAATGAACTAATTTTTTTAGGAAGTTCTACTCTACCTACTTAGAGTGAAAGAGTTATGAACTAATTTTTTTGGGAGTCCTACTCTACCTGCCCAGGGTGAAAGAGTAATGAACTAATTTTTTTTGGGAAAGTTCTACTCTATCTAGTCTAAGTGAAAAAGTAATGAACTAATTTTTTTTGGAGTCCTATTCTACCTGCCCAGGGTGAAAGAGTAATGATCTAATTTTTTTGGGAAGTTCTACTCTACCTACTCGGAGTGAAAGAGTAATGAACTAATTTTTTTGGGAGTCCTACTCTACCTGCCCAGAGTGAAAGAGTAATAAACTAATTTTTTGGGAGTCCTACTCTACCTGCCTAGGGTGAAAGAGTAATGAACTAATTTTTTTGGGAAGTTCTACTCTACCTACTCGGAGTGAAAGAGTAATGAACTAATTTTTTGGGAGTCCTACTCTACCTGCCCAGGGTGAAAGAGTAATGAACTAATTTTTTTGGGAAGTTCTACTCTACCTACTCGGAGTGAAAGAGTAATGAACTAAACTTTTTGAGAGTCCTACTCTACCTGCCTAGGGTAAAAGAGTAATGAACTAATTTTTTTGGGAAGTTCTACTCTACCTACTCGGAATGAAAGAGTAATGAACTAATTTTTTGGGGATAAATGAGGGATTTACACAGCATTTGATTTTTTTTTTAAATAAAAAATTAAATTTTATGAAGGTCCAGTAAACATTTTAACTCTTTTTGAATCTGAGAAATTTTCAAAATTACTATCAAGAGGGTAACCTTTAATTCAAAGTTAACCTTATCCTTTGGGGTTGAAATTGATTAGGCATCAAAACAAAAATGCCCCTAGTTTGATAAGGAACATTGTACTGGGGATAATTAAACATGATTTGAAAATGAATGCCCCTAGTATAAGGGGGAAACTATATTCTTTAGAAAAAGGAAGTGCCCTTGTTATGAAAGTTTGAAATCCTTGATTACCGCAAGCGCAATAAAGGTTTAACTTTTAATTTTGACTTTTTATATTGAAGATTTTGAGTCAGGCTCAAAGAAATTGGAACAAAGTATTTCTTTCTTAAATTCATCATAGAATTTATTTTTTCTCCCCGTCGGTTCACTTAGGGACATGAAACTCTTCAGATCAATCTTAGACAAGATACTTGTATCCCCTGAGTCTATATTTGGCTCAAACTGAAACTTGATCATTCGGACTTCTGATGTTTTTGCTCGGACTGTCTTTTCAGCTTCTCAGCTCAACTGAGATTTTCTTTTATTTTTTTGATTGCTCTAAGTTTTGCCTAGATTGCCTTTTCAAGTTTTCAATCTAGCGAGCATGCTCTAGCTTTTGCCTAGATCGCCTTTTTAGGTTTTCGATTTAGCGAGCTTATAATTTTTTTTCTTTTCTTTGCTTTGATTGTTGCCAAGGTCGTCCTTTCAGATTTTCAACCTTGCGAGCTTGTCTTAATTCTTGCCTAAGCCACCCTTTTCGGGTTTTCAACTTAGTAGACTTTTTTTTTCCTTCTTCTTCCCTTCTGAACTTCTGGAGTTACTGTCTGATCATGCTTTACTACCTTCCTTGACTTTTTTCACATGATACTTAGGAGGACTTTTATAGGTAGGCTTAGGACTGGGCATAAAAAGAAAGGAATCTTGAGGCTCAAAAACCCAAATGCCCCTTGTGTGGCATTTCCTTTTAAATTATTTTCTTTTTCCTTGAATTTTCTTCTCCACTTTGACAATTTTTCTCTTTTGAATTTTTTTTTTATTTTGATGTGGTCGGGCCTGAAGTAACTTCTCAGGTTGCCTACGTACCCCAGAATTTTGGGATCAGACCAAAACGTAGTTCGAATCTTCCTTCCAATAGGTTAGGTAATCGGACTGAGAAAGAAAAAGACATCTTTTTTTTGAAAAGGTTGCAAAAGCTGAGAAAGGAGATAATGAATTGGGTAGTAGGAAAATTGATTCGGCCAAACATGACCTCCTTAAATGTAGTACCGTTTGATCCGGTCAAGGTTGGTTGACCCTGGTAATTCGATTCCATCATGATCTTGAAGTCTAACAGTTTTTCCAGATAATATTTCCTTAATGATTGAATATCTCCAATTGAGTTCAAACTTTCTATGATCGAAGAAGAGTACTCAAATTTATTTTTTGGGTAGTCTGATTCTTAGATCCTTGACTTATAAGTGATGAACTTTGACTTTGTTGTCAAACATGCGAGTGACTCCTCTCCATTGACGGACCCAATCTGTTTCTAACAATTGACTTCCATCAAGACCTTGAGATACAGATTTTCCCTTTTAACCGGTAAGATTGCTTCCATATCATACACTAGAATGACTCTAGTAGAAAACTGTATTGAAGTGTAATATGTCCATAACGCGAATGGTAACTTCTCTGGCCAATCTCAGTGTGATGTGTGATTGACACATTTTCACGATGATTGTCTTGAGATTTTTACTGGCTGCTTCAACTATTCCATCGATTTTAAAAGTCCAACACTGATACATTTTGTAATCACTCCTCTGATTATGTGCGTTTATTCTGGTTTGCATATGTGGTGTTCTCACAGGATGGGTATATATTTCATGTTGAACAACATTCCAAATTTAACTGACATATCCTCATAGGACCATGTAAGCAAGTCTTTTGAATTTTCTGAATAAATTAATAATCTCTTTGTGTTCTTTTGGGGATAAGTGAGTTCCAATCTGAATTTCTTGGGAATTATTTTTGTTCGAAGGTCAATGACCTTTGCTTCCTCGAGCAAGAAATTTATCTTTTCATTCAAGAGGGGGTTCCTTATTAGAGGAATTTCTCCCTGAAGCTAGTTATTAGTTAATTCGTTAATGCGCTCAAGGTATTCAAAAATTTTCTTTATTCAATTAAATTTAGATGGGACGACTGACACCATTGCAGACTCGACAAACTAACTTAAATAAGAAATAAAAAAACAAACTTAATTACTGAATTGATAGAAAGAACTGGACTCAAGACTCATAAACAACTAAAGATAATTATCCACAACGGGCTTGATTACAAATTAAGAACTCGAGAAACTATTTCCAAGCGATTGGAATGAGTTTTCTTCTTCAGATTCTTTGCATTCTTCAAACTTACTTCTTCTCTCTTGACCAAGACTGCATTTGGTGGTGAAAACCTCATTAGGGACCGTCATTCTACTAAGAGGGGGGCTAGGAGATTTATGATTGACTGATCGGATGTGAAAGATTGGGTCAAACGAGAGACAGGGACAATAACTTTTGGCTGCTCAGGGGCAGGGACAATAACTTTTTTGGCATCAATGAGGTCTTGAACTATATGACGAAGAGCAACACAACGATTAGTAAGATGACTGGAATTTTGGTGAAAATCACAAAATAGGTTGGGATTGTGAGAAGTGGAGAGTGGATTTAGTAAAGGTCGAGGTTAGAAAGGTGCAATGAGCCATTTATTTAATAGTTTCTGAAAGACAATGCTCAAAGGCATACCAAGATTGGTAAATTTCCTACGTGGTCGAGGTTGACTAGGGTTAACTTGGTTACTAGGCAAGATAGTAGATTGGATGGGTGTAGTAAACGTATTGGCTACATAGGCGTGATCAGCACTAGACTTGGAATTGGTGAAAGGCTTTTTGAACTTGTTGTTCGAAGGATTGGAAAGAAGTCTGGAAGTGAAAGCATCTTCCAATTGACTACCAACTTGCAATAGAGACTTGAATGTAGGAAGGTATTGGAAGACTAGATGTCGGGCATACCCTTGCCAGAGATTTTTTAAGATAATAGCCACTTGTTCTTTCTTTGAAGGTCTATCCCACATTTGTGCAGCCTTGGCCCTCCAACGACCGATGAAGTCAGTAAATGTTTCCCCATTCTTATGTTTAGTTGACTCCAAGTCCCTTTTTGAAGTTTTTAATTTCGATACTGTATTTGTATTGATGCCATTTGACATAGTCTCCCATGTACCTACTATAGTTGGGTCTTGAGACATCAGCCATCGTAGAGCTGATCCTGACAGAGTTCGTTGAAACAGTAATGTCATATGTTCGTCGCTAAGCCCCATAGTGCGCATGTTAGTAACATACACTTTAAGATGCGTTTTTGCACAACCTACCCCACTGAACTTGTCCATTTCAAGCATCACAAACTTCTCTGGCAGATGAATTCTAGGGATACGGTTCAGGGCTTCAATGCCCCCTACAATTTGATCGATACCCCTTATACTCTTCATAGTTGATTCCAGTTGAGACATTTTGTTGGCTAACACTGGATTCTCATTAACATACTCTTCGTCTCCATCGAGTTCGAAGACTTCATGGGCATGTCTCGTTGTATTTTCTTCTACTCTTTTTTCATTTAGGTTCATCAATGGGATTGCCAGTTGATTGTGAAATCTGTTCTAAGACTTCCACTTTGCCCTTTATACTGTTGATATCATTGGCAAAGGCTGACAAAATCTTATGGATTTTTGTGAGCTCAGATTCTGAAGCCATTTCTGCCTGTTGACTTGGTACCAACGTTCGTTCTAACCGACTGGATTTACGACTCCAACTAGGAGGTGGACGCTTGAGTTTGGGTGCAATGATAACCCTGAAAACCCCATCAAAGGTGGATTACTAGTTATGGATCCTAAAGTAAACTTTTAATAAATAGAGGTTTCTCTTGATTGCATGGGTTAAGTTAACCCCTAGATTCAAAATCTCTAACTAATGAAATATTTCGATCAAAAAATACTACATGAATATGATTTATTGACCTTGTTAAGTATGTAATATTCAGTCTATTGAATTAAACTTGCCGATGCAAGGTGATTGGGACTATGTATCCATTTAAGTTTGGGCCGGTTCGACCCAATGGATCTGAATATTCTACTTGCATCACTTTATCCAATATTTTTAAGTCAATTAGTTCAATCGATCCATATGTTGATCCATAAGATCCATTTACCAATTGGCCAAATTGGTTTAATTTGATATTGACCAGTATGTCTCATCAATTAAATTTATTGGGTTGGACCGATATTACGGGTTTGATTGGAGTGGTATGGACCGGTCCACCCACTTACTTTTTGGGTTGGATTAAATAGAGCAACCCGGAAACACCCACGATAAGTTCGAGTCATGGCCTACAGGGGAGGTTTCTAGACTCTAAGCTTACTTATGCAATGCATTTTTATCGGGCCACCTTTGCCAAAGTACACCTATATACTTCTCAAGCGTACTCAATCAGACGGTACGTAGTGACTTTGTTTGATATACCATATAGGTGATAATTTAAAATCTCAACTCACTTCTCTGAAGCCAAAAATAGCCAGTTTGATCCCCAGTTGAGAGGTGGCGCATAATGCTGAGCAATGGCCCACTTAAATACATCTCGTTTAGAATAGACGTAGTCTATCCCCCTCGTACAGTAGCGTACAGCAGGGGAGGATCTCGCTTAGGCACTGGTTTTAACCAAGAAGTGCAATTGATATACTTGGATTATCTTTTATATACCTACGGGTACGAGTCAAGAGTTGTAGCTTTCATAAATGGTTTGGCATCCCACGAGGGGACCGACCACGTACTAGTACTACGTTGACAATCGGGATATGTGACTGTGTGGCTCACAATAGGTCAAAGGCTCAGGTCGCTTCAGCCTGGGTGCATCGATATACCTTTCAGAGTCTGATCAGGCGGTACTGATGCCCTAGTTTTATATACCCTAAGGTACGTGATTGAAGTTGTGGTTTTCATGAATGACATTGCATCTCTGAAGAGACCGGGTCACGCACTAGTGCCACATTGGCTATATGGGACGTGCAAATGTGCAAAACAGTAAACGTGCATGTGGTGTGTACAAAATAGGGTGGGGTGTGCCCGGGGCCTTTTCCAAACAAATGGGCCCATGGGCTTGATCATCATATATTGATACCACATGAAATTTTAATCGAATCATTCAAAATTCCTAATATAGATCAAAGTAAGCACGTTAGAAATATATATCATCTATGATTATGGCAAACCAATCAACGAATATGGCATAGAATAATTAATCAAATCCAATCCAATATTGAAACAATCACAGGAATTTTTTTTTTTCTTATTTTTATCCAAATCAAATGGATTTCTTTTTTATGGTCCAATCAAAGGGTTACTTTGGGTAACCTCAAAATAATTTGAGCCTTCAACGACATTGAATTAAGGATTATGGAGTGATGATCTATTTTTTTTTTTTTTAATTTTATCTAGAAAAAAAAATAATTTATTTTACCAAGCAATGAAAACGAACAAAAAACTCTCTTTTATTTAAAGAAATTTATTTTAAAGCAAAAGAAAAAAAATTTTATCTAAAAAAAACTATTAAAGGAAAAAAATTAAAATTTCAGCGAAAAATAAAAAAAAACGAGAAACTTATTTATTGTCACACTAATTGATTTGCAATTGAATAGAGAAAACTTTAATCGACAACATGATGTAATGTGCTCTATGTAAAAAGATTGGTGTGATAATAGATTAATAAAATAACCCAAAATCAAACTTAACCCAAAACAACACATAAATCATAGGCCTTAGAAGATCTAAAAGAAAATACTCGATAAAGTCAAAAAATTCAGCACCCTTTTTTCACAATACATATTTTAAAATTAGAATGAAATACGTCCAATGCGAAATTTGATCCCATTCTTAATCATTACACAAAGGGGCTGTTAATCCTACCTCTAGATGGTTGTAAAAAAAAAGCTACTTAGTCGATACACTCGACTCACAAAACCTCAAAACAGCAAGGTAAAAAAAAATCAAGCCTATCTACCCATGTAGTTTTTTTTTATTTTAAGCAGAATGATCGGGTATAGGTTTCAATATAAGTTCAGCCGAAACAAACAAGTAATCAAACCGGATTTGATACTAAGATGAGTCGACCAATCGATCGAAAAATCCAGCAGTTCTATTTGAATCCAAAACAGTTGATGTTCCTTTGAAATTCCCAAAACACCCGACCGATAGAATCTGATTCTTAAGAAATTGAGCACCAAAGATTATTCTAAAACATTAAAAAAGAAATCCCAGCATGTTAAGATCAGGAAAACAAATTCGCAGGACTCTCAAATCGAAACGTCGATCACCAATTTTGGACCAACTGATTCTATGGTTCGGTTGAACAAAGTAGCGAAAAAAAAACTCCTCTAAGGTATGAGCAAAAATTGATTTGTAATATCTTTAGGCTTGATCTTGTGTTTGGATCTTAGAAATTTGTTAACAATCCAAACCGACGAACCTCGAGTTCTTTTTTTTTTTTTTTGGTAAAAACGTTTAAGCCAGAATTAATTTCAAGATGAAAGGATGGTTCTTAACTTTAAATTATGAGAAAACGATGATCTATGTGGAGTTTCAGATTGATCTGGCGTGACTTCCACCGATCGAACAGAGAGACTGAATCGATCTCTGTCGAAGTCGATGTCATTGGGTAAACAGTAACTCAATAAGATGAAGTTATATGAGTGAGAGAGAGAGAGAGAGAGAGAGAGTGAGAGCAAAGAACAGAGGACGTTTCTGTCTGTGCTATTTTTTATTTGTCCCTTCTTTCTCATTGGAGAAGGAGATGGAAAAAGAAAAAAAACTTAAACGTTGATGGCACACCACCTTCATAATAAACACATTAAATGTTTGACCATTAAAACCAGATTTTTATTGGGGCACACCACCCCTAAAAAAAAATTGAAACGTGGTTACTGCTAACAGAACCTTAAATACCATTTTTTTATTTTTTTATTTTTTTTATTTGTTGTTGATGGGTTGAACAACATTCGCTTATTATAAAAATAAACAAAACAAACTTTTATTATTAATTTTTGTTTCTTTTTTTTCTGTGTTTTTTTTTCTTTTTTAAAAAAAATTGTCAAACAACATATCAAACATACCTAAAAAAAATTAAAAAAGCAAAAAAAAAAAAACAAAATCTATACACGTAATAAAAAAGACATGGTCCAAAAATCACTACCCCTTCCTCAATAAAATCATCTTGAAATTCCGTATTATTTGGGGTCATTCCGAATGACCCTTGATTGAACCAAAATAATAAAACAAAATAAACAAAAACAGTACTAACATGCAAAAGCGGAATATTCAGAATCTAAACACATGATCAATAATTGAACCGAAAAACATGATTAAAACAAAATAAAAATAGATAAACTAACAACTAAAAATAGTCTAAGTTATTTTAACAATGTTCCCATATTTGGGGTTTTTCAAGTTTGAGCCTCAAAGTCCTCAGTGGAGTCGTCATTGAAAGTGCCCTCGATCTGCGGGATGCGCGGATCCGCTTTAGACCCTTGAAGTTTGGGAGTCGCCACCTAGTTATTACGGTCTAGGAACCAAACTGACTCTAAAAAAGGCAAAATATTACTAATCTACGAAAGAAAAAAGGATCCGGGGATCACGTTACGGGGTTGGAAGGTGTTAGGCACCAACCTCGCCCGGAAAATGCCGGTCTCTACTAATTCCCAAATAACCTACATCGGTAAAAGATCTAAGTAATAAAAAAGTTAAGAAATCTATACCTTTCTGAAGACAATGTTCTCGTTCCCTTAGATCTGATAGAGTAACTCCTTGTTTAGTATTCCTTGCTTCGATTTGTCTTCAGATCTAATTTCTGATCTCCGAGGCGAGGTATCCCTTCCTTAGATTTGGATTCTTCAGATTTATTTATGGATTTTGGGATGTTTTTGAAGGGCTTCTAGGTGTTTTTCAAACTAAAATCGAAGTATGGGTGTTAGGTAAGCAGTTGAGACTTCAAAACTATGGTTTATGGGAGGCTAGAGTGACTTTTTGACCTACTTCTCTTGGGGTTTATGATTTGATACGAAAATAGGGTGTGAGGACCCCTATTTATAGATTGTTTTAAGGGTTGATTTAGATAGAATTAGGTGCTATTTGTTAAACTGAAAAAAATAAGTGTTGAAAAAAATGAGTGCTGAAACTTATAAGCGCTGAATTTAAGTGTTGAAAAAGTCATTTGTTTAGATGTTAAAATAGTGCTGAATTCATTAAAATTAAGCACTGAATTTGCAGAATCATGTTTGTTACATATTGTTGAAAATTGGTAAATTGTCTATTTTACCCTTATAATTATAGTATACATTGTTTGCATGTTTCAAATGCCTATTTCTTAGCAAACATGATAAAATATATTATTTCTTATAAAATTAAAATGCAATTCATTTTTAAATAAAGAAATAATACTTTTCAATTTCTAAATAGTAATTTGTATTTATAAAACCCCAAAATTTTCAAATAAAAAATAAGAATGTCATACAAGTCACCAAAATTTAAAATCAACACATCCATTAAAATTTTGAGATCAACATTGTCATATAATCCATTAAAATTGTCATACTCAACAAAATAACATCATTTCATATATTTGCACTACTAAGATGATTTACAATCTGATCTAGTAAGTTAATCATAAATCCTTGTTCAGATTGTCCAAACAACTCTTCCAAGCCGAAATGAGTATATCCACCATTAGTTACTTCGAGAAAAATATCTTCATCATCGTATTGATGAAAAAGCTCATCAGTTATTGAAATTTTACGAAGAAAATTATGAATTGCCATGCATGCAATCACTATATTTCTCTGAGTAGGAAAAGAGTATGGTGCCATCCTTTTTAAAATTGGGAATCGCGCCTTTAAAATTCTGAAAGCCCTCTCAATTACATTTCTCAGTCTGGTATGTGCATGGTTGAATATTTCCTCCTTGCATCTAGGACGTCCTTGACGAAAATCAGATAACCAATAACGCAAATTGCGATATGGTGCCATAAAACCTCGTGTGTGCGTGTAAGCAACATCAACTAAATAATATTTATCTACATCAAAATAAATATATTGTTAAATTAGAAATATATTTAGATACTATATTTATTACTAATAAATCTATATGAAATACTAATAATACCAGATGGAGGTATTGGAAATCTGTTTGCAGGATTACGAATAGTCTCCATTAAGACCCTTGAATCATGTGCTACTCCTTCCCATCCAGCTTGCACGTATGTAAATATCATATCAAAGTTACAAATAGCCATTACATTTTGATAGCATTCATATCTTCCCCTTTCCCTGTAAGGAATTTGACTATCCGATGGAATGCAAGCATGGATGAGTGTTCCATCAAGAGCACCAAGAGCATCCTTGTTAATTAATTAAAAAAATACATTACTACTAGTAAAAAATATAAAAATAAATATAAATTGTCATTGGTAGAAAGTAAGGTACCTTAAATATTTGTCTAAGATGTCGATGAGTTCGAATTTCTTCCATTGGTTGATCGAAAGATGGTGACATGATCATTTCTTTAGAAAAGTACAACATAGCTAGTAGAATCTTATAGAAATATTTGTGGATTGTTTCTATTGAATGTTGAAATCAATTTTTTATTAGTCGATACCGACAATTATGACCCACTGTCATAAGAAACATTGCAATCATCTCCGGTATTTTCACATGTCTACTATCCACAAGCCATCCTCGTTCTTGAAATAAATAACAAAGGTTAACAAATGACTCTTTTTCCATTCTTAACAACTCATAACAATTTGATGAAGGACCCTTTAAGAGGTCATCCACAAATTGTGCACCCATAAGTGTTGATACATTGACTACATCTCGAGTGATAGATTATTATCTGATACGTTGCAATATGAACTTCAATATTAATATTATTAGAAGCTTCCGTTGTTGTGGTGTCATATTCACTGTTGCATAAATAATTTGTATACATAAAAAAAATAATACGATAAACAAACATTTCATAATCAAATATCCATTCAAAATAAGAGTGATCCAACATTCAAATCTAAATAAACTTATTCAAAATAAGAGTGTTCCAACATTAAAGTCTAATGACACCCATTCAAAATAAGTACTCCAACATGTCATAAACACGAAACAAACAAAATGTTCCATCAAAGATAAAAAACTTCACAAAACTATCACTAAGATCTCACATCTAAAAGCCTATGATAAGTTAATAACATTAAGCCAAGACAATCGTAGTGTTAGATTTGCCAATTCCATCCAAATTATCTTATACTCCTTTCCCTTAGCAAATGCATTAAGCACAATATTGCAAAGGTGTCCTCCTTTCTCCACCATCGTTATTTCATTCAAAGATTTCATACAATCTTGTATCGAGGGTCCATTGTCTGTATCTTTCACTAGAACATCGATAAGTGCTTGAATATTATTTTGAAGATCATCTTTATCATTCTTTTTACGACATTTTTTTGATGATGAAGTATCTACGTTTTTTGAAGGAGTTGATACATTAGGAACACTCTGTCCTAAAGATTTATCTTCCAAATGTTGTGATTCAAACTCATCAAAATTTTGTGGATCCTCTCCAACTTGAGATGATACATCAACAGGCAACCCTTCTCTATGTGGACCCCATCCAGTATCTCCCGTGGTCATTGTGCATTCAAATAATGTGCATAACTCATGTGCAAACATCAATGGCTTATGACGATATTTTTTTTGCTTCCGATTATTTTTGAGACACATTAGATTCATATTAAAAGTGAGTCCACTTATAATATTCTCAAGATTTATAAATATATAGTAAAAGTATAGGTTTAGACATGCCTTCAAGTAGCCATCCCATTGTTTATCAGTCCAATGAATGGTATTTGTTTCTGCATTGTATCCATGACCCGTGCAAGTTGTAAGCCGCATCCAAATTCCATATTGCTTCTTTTGATAATCCCATTGATTTTTTAGTTGTCTTTGCTTAAAAGTAATCAAAAATTTCTTGTTCATTTCAACTATAATTCTATTCCATGATTGGGATTTTAGAGTCCCCCCCGATCTTCCTTCACGATTAACTTCTTCAATACATAGATCAATAAAAAAATTTCTAACCCTCTCATCAAGCCAACACGCTCGGTTGCTTTCATTAGAATCCATATCTAGATGCAGTAGAAAAATAAAAATAAACAACTATATAATTTAAACAACTATAAAAATAATCCATATCGATGCCAATTATGTTCAAACATGGAAAATAGTGTAAACTATCATTCATGGAATAGTTGAAAAAAATATAAGCACACCAAGAATAATTAGTAAGAACTAATAAGTAATTTGTAAGACCTAAATAATTTTGGCTACCCAAACATTTCAGAATCTTTAATGATATCAAAGCCTTTCATATTCTTGACTAGACCTTAAGATCTGTTGAGAATGTGTCCTTTAAGTCTGTTGAGAATGTGTCAATAAGTTCTTAATTACATTGTGTTGGAGATAAAGGCTGCATCAAGGTTCGAACAATGCCCGACTGATATGTTGTCTTGGTGTGCAATGACATCTTTTGGATGCCACTGCATTTGCATATCACAAATGCAATGGGCTTTGATCAAGAAAGCAAGGTATTTGGGGATGGGTATTTGGCTACACCTTGTATGGTCAGTTGTAGGGAGGGGAGCTTTTCTACCATGGACTCAGAAAGTTAAACCATCAATATTTTGGCAAGCTCTTTGTACTTATATATATATATATAATAAATTTATATTAAAAAATTATAAAAATAATTATTTTTAATTTAAATAAATGTATAAATTTTATAATTCTATCGAAATTTCGACAGCATCTCCTCTTAAAAATTGATATATAAAATTTTTCTGATAAAGAAAATACATGTATAATACACAACATAATATCCACATAACATCTCATACACAATCCTACATCCACATAACATCCTATACACAATGCGACATCCATATAATATCCCATACATATTAACATTCTTTTTTTCCTCTTTCTTTCCTTTAAGTCTATTATACCTTCTCAATTTATTTATTTTCTTAATTTTCTTCATAAGAATGTACATGTTAATTGGTAGTGGCGAGCAGTATACCTAACCTACCTCCACACTTCTTTAACAATTAACACAAAGTTTGTTGAATAAATATACACAAACAATTACTTTTATTCTAGTTGGCACTAACAATATGTGGTAATACCATATATTCTAATTATCCACCTTACAGTTGATCCATGCTTTTTGATTGCTGAACTGCTTAAGTGGGTCCCACACCTGACACTAGATAGCAATTTGTTACTCCCATATCTTGATTCTGTGTCTTTTTTATGGGCCAACACATTTAGATATGATCCTATGGGGGCACCAATGGCTACTTATCCCATGCACATGGCATAGAGAGAGATGAGATCCAACTCATCAGATGATCAGTGGGTATTTTTCATATTTTTCTAACTTTTTTTTGTAATTTTTTTTTCCTTCTCCAGCTTGTTAATAACATAGTGTCATGGTGTCTTTTTTTTTTTATTTTTCTTGGATTTTTCTGGCCTCAACTTTCGCTGAAACTATAGTTACACATGAAAACACACCTGCTTTGTCACATTGCTCATGTAATACTTCTCTTATCCCTTGTTTTCTCGGATGATGAAAGATGCATTGATGTTAAGATACCTAGATGCACTAGTTTCTCAACGCTTCTATGCTAAAAATATGATTGAGTTGCCTACAATATGTCCTAGGCTGAACATTTTCATGAACTCCACGGTGGAAGAGGTTCTAATGCACTATTACCATGTAGCCATGTCATGTTACAAAAATGATGCCCTGAATGCTTATTCATTGGCTTGTCTACAACATTGAACCTCCTTCCACCAAATGAAGGCATGAAATACCTCTTTTGTTCTTCATTCCTATGGAAACCCACAAAATGTATGATGGCTATAGCCATCCTCAATTTTTACATGTAAGTAATGCTTATACTGTTTAAAAAGAAAGATATAGAACAGACAGAAGCATTTATGAGATGTCCTGGGATTCTTTATTAAAGACAAAGTAAGAAGGAACAAACTTTAACATCTTTATAATGAATCTCTATTTTACAATTTGTTTAATTACAAACAACTCTCTTGAAATAATTATACCAAATTCATATGTTGTTACTTTCCATAAAGAGTTCCCATTTAGCCCAAGTGGGATAGTTAGATTACATCGTCCTACTTGGGTTTTTGTGTCAAGAAGATCAATTCAGTTATATGGGTTGGTTCAGTTTTAGCAACCTTAATGCTCAAAACCACATTGATCTTCAAATCTGTAGCACCCCGTGTTTTTAACTCGTATCACGAAGAAATAAGATAGTGTTAATTCAAGGAATATTCTGAAAAGATAACTTAGAGTAAAGTGCTCGGATTATGCTATGATTATTTTTGTCAAAAACCGACTTCGCCATTAGTTTCAAAATGATCAAAATATATATTTTAGCCTATAAGCAAGCTTGAATTCAAGTTCGGGTGAAAAAGTTAACAAATCCTCGAATTTCGCGTTAAGTGGGACCCAAAATAGTAAAGTTTCATTAGAATAAGAATCAGAAAAATTTGATGACACCATTAGGTCGGCAATGAAAAATTATTCGAAACGGTATAGTCGTTTGTCATTTTTCGAGTCCGAATATTTAAGTTACGGTCGAAACTAGAAATAGGAAAGAAATTACAAGTATGCCATCAACTTTTTATAAAAGAAAACAAAATTTCTTTTATTCTCACTTGTTTCCATTCTCTCTAAAGAAACCAAACTTCAGCCCTTTTCTCAACCTAGGTTTTCCTCTCTTCTCCTCAAGATCCGCTAAGAACGAATGACCGTTGAACCCCGACGAAGAAGACAAAGTTGTCGGCTACGGCGATAGCCACAACCTCACCCTCTTTGTTAGCCCATTCACGTCCATTTCCTCACCTTCCATCAGGAATCAGCTAGTAGCTTAGGGTACCGTCATACCCGGAGCTTCACCTTGCTAGTGGAGGTTTGTCTTCTAGGGTAGAAGTGGAGGAGAGTACCGTTGTCGAAGGAGTTTCAAACCCTCATCCTCTTTGCATCAAACTCAGCTCAACACCAACTCTTTCACCACCAACTTTTATCCTTGTACGAGTTCATTGCTTTCAGCGTCCACAAACAAGTAGGGGACTCTCAATTCCTATTGGTAACTTTAGTTTTCCAAATGTGCATTTAGGTTTTGAAACAAAACTTATTGTTTACATTTAAATTGTAGAAATTTGTGTTTGGTTTCAAAAATCATGGTAGAGGTAGATGTTTGATGATGTTTTATCAAGTTTAAAATGTTGAATTCGTGGTTGGGTTGAATGGTTTGAAGAACGGAACAAAGATCCAAAGAAGGGATTGAAAAACCCAAAAAAAATCACGAGTGAGGTTTAGGCTGTAGGTGGGAAGGATCGGTGCCACCGGCACCTGCAAAAGGCATTTTGTCGGTCCCACCGACAGAATGAAGCTTCTGCCACCGACGAAACCAAACAGCGTGAGAAAATTTCATGCTGTCGGCAGGACCGTCAGTCCCATCGACATCTGCCGATGACCAATCTGTCAGTTCCACCGACAGCATCCTGGCTCTTCCACCGACAGTCACCGACAGAAACAGTTCTCTTCAGAACTGTGTTCTGACTCTTGGCTTGACCTCCTCACACCTTATACACTATTTCTCATCCTCCATTTCATTAAAAACATTTAAGTAAATTTTTACTTTCCATTTACTTTAAGTTCTTTAATGAAATTAAGGTTTTACCCCCCATTTCAGAATAATGGGAATGGTTTCGAGATCCGAATCTCAAAGGATCAAAATCCAAATTTTGGTTTCAAGAACAAAACGTATTTTTCGACGTTTTCAGCAAGTTTTCAAAATATAATAACTTTCGCATAACTTTGAATTAGATTACAAAAACTATATGGGGTCGAATCTCGTGATCGAGACTTTCATTTCGAAAAATCCGTTTTCAATTTCGAGAACTTTGAAAAATTGAGTTTCCGACACTTAGCCAAATTTTCACTAGCTTTCTTTATTTTTAACAGCTTTGGTCTCGTGCATCGCCGGGACCTTGTTGTTGAATAAACTTTGATGATTTTCAATAGAAAGACCAAAAGAATGACTTTAAAAGATTAGAAATGGATGATTGATTTGAAAGGATGAAAAGTAAGAATGACGAGAGAATGGAAAAAGGGAATGAACGGTAAAATGTCAGAATCACACCCGAGGGGTGATGTTTAGATTTTACATTGTATGTTGTATGTAGGTTGGTGAAAGGATATCCAGGTTATTAATGAAAGGGTTGCATGTTTATTTCTGATTATGTTAGCGCGTGCGCTGAGTACTATTGTTTATTTTTAGGCCGGGTGGCCACAGTTGCATGGTAAGAATTAGATATCCATTCACAATCCTGTTCTGTTAATTTCTCTTTTGTTTTAAATGAAAAACAAACTATATATATGTAGCTATTTTGTGAGCTGTTAAAGGGTCTGTGAATGCCTGAAGGGATAGTGTGTCACATCATCTGAAGGGGTGCACTATCCTGGGATGTACGGTAGGAACTACCAAACTCATACATGGTATGGGACGTGTATGAGAGTCAACTGGAATCTGGGTTCATTCCTTTCTTATCTTTACCAGTGAACGTGTATTGTAAAGGTGGTCGTATACAAGTGGAGTGTCATTGGAAATCACATGCACGCCTGATAGGCATAAACGAAGATGATTGGTCAGTGATCCCTAACAATCTAGTAGTAGTCAAACGTTTTGACACATTGAAAAGAGATCCATTGCTTATGGTCACGTCAAACGGCCAACCTAAGCTGAATAAATGGTCACCAGTGTGGTAAGTGCAGCGATCGACCACAAAATCAGGAACTAAAAGCCAGATTTATGTTGTAACATCATGTCCCGACTGGGAGCGATCCAGTCGTGAATCCCAACACTCAAATTCCATTACTCCACCAATTGTATTATGTATCTGTTGTTATGTTTCGAACTATCAACTGAAAAGCATGTCTACTATTTCAATGTTGCCAATTGTATTTGCATAAAATGGAAAATGTATAATGAGTATGGATAATTGATGCTATGTGTTATTTTAAACTATTTAGTTGCTCATCACTAGCTATATGTACCAGTTATTCGTAGTTTCAATTGTAAAACTTGCATGTTTTGGAATAATACAGTATGATTATTCGATCACGTTAGGCGAGGTTATTGGTAGGAATTGTTTGTGAACCTATTGGGTAACCATTGTTACTCACCCTTTCCTTCCATCTTTTTTTTTTAGTTGTAGATCCTGTGCTTGGAGAGGCGAGTGTTGAGCCATCTGTCGAGGAGTATGTGGTTGGTCAGATCGACGACCAGTGCCCATTACCCGGTGAGCATTGGGATTATTTCTCCTAGGAGTTGGTTCATCATAGGAGTTGTACATAGCGTTTTGGGCAGAATGATAGGGCTATGTTAGAGTAAGGATAAAACTTTGTAATCCTGTATAACTCTATCCCTTTTTGCGCAACTCTGACCTTGCTTTTTGTTGTTCTTAAATTATTCTGTATTCCGTTTCATACTCATTATGGATACATTACTTTATTCAGGATTGTTGGAGTTGGTTTATCAGGTTGAGTTCCGTGAAACGCTAACATAAACAAAGGAGACCATGCCGAAATTTTGAGGCGCCACCTAGTGCCTCGAGGCGGCCTTGGGATTTGTGTTAGCGTTTGGCAGGGCGCCACAAAATCACTTAACATTCTGAATTATTATCTAGATTTATTTCTCAAAGTTCTAGATTTGTAGGTTTAATACATAAGATGTTCACTGTCAATTAAGTGGCTGTTTTCGATTACATCCCTCCCACTTGAGGGTTTTTTTCTCAAGATTATTAATTTGAGTTATGTTGGTTGGTTTGTGGATCATTAAGTTTGTATTCAGATTGTATAACTGTGGTGAGGTTTATATTTTGAATTTTTGGTTTTTTTATATAGAAGCTCTGCTGTTTTCTATATTTTTCTTGAAGTGCTGTTGTTTGTTCTTGATTTCAAATTCAGTGTGAACATTTGTTTTTACAAAGTGCTCCCACCCCTTGAATGTCACAATTCCTCACTTAACTGATTGAACAAAGATGTGGGTTCCAATTTTTCCAAGGAATACAAAACACATTTTGGTTCCAATAACAAGTCATGTGTGGAAATTGGTGGAGACAGAGAAGTTGTTAAAGTATCAATTAAGAATGTCTTGAGTTAGAAAACACAGTGATATGGTGTCCAAACTGGAGTGAAGTTATAGGTATTCTAAAACAAAATCAATTGGGTGTTTCAGACCCTAAATCAAAGTCACAGTGATACAATCTGAATATAGTGATACAATTTGAGATTGAAAACACAGTGATATGGTATCCAACTTTAAAACAAAATCAATTGGGTGTTTCAGACCCTAAATCAAAGTTTCGTTCTACTAAACCAGAGATAGATACATAAGGAAGAGAGAGAGAGAGAGAGAGAGAGAGAGAGAGGGAGAGATACCTGGCAAGAGAGAGATCTGGCAAGAGAGATTTGGATCTGGCGACAGAGACGATAGTAATCAGCCGTTCGGATGAAATAAAAGATGGATATAGAAGGAAGAGAGAGAGAGAGAGAGAGATACCTGGCAAGAGATAGATCTGGCGAGGAGATTTGGATCCGGCGAGGGAGACGACAGAGAGATGATAGAGACGAGTGTTTCAGTCGTTCGGATGAAATAGAACATGGATATACACGGTAATTACATTTGTTTATAAAGGGTATATTTGTCCATAACAAAAATAACCGGTGCTGAGCGCAAATAGCAATAAGCATTCAGCGTCTTTTTTGCGCTGAAAATTTCGGCCAAATTTTCAGCACTTTGTGCTGAATTTTTTCGATAAACAAACGCGCTAACTTTTAAAAAGTGCTTAAAATAATTCTTTTAAGCAATAAGTATTAAAAATTAGCACAAACAAACACCGCCTTAGTGTTTAATTAGAATTATTTTAGTTAGAGTTGTATTTCAGTTAGAATTGTTTTAGGTAGAGTTGTATTTTAATTAGAATTGTTTTAGGTAGAGTTATATTTTAGTTAGAACTTACTAAATAGAGTTATTATTTAATTGGAACTCTATTAAGGTTTTGACTTTTGGTCTTATTTAATTGACTTTAATTTTGACTTTAGTCTTATTTGATTGAATTTAATATCTTGACTTTAGTCTTGCTTGATTGACTTTAATTTTTTTTGAGAAACCCCCTCTATTATATCTTTAATTCTTTGGACCCCCAAATGGAGGGGTCCTTAAAGAAATATCTTGCGAACCCTCAACAATTTTTCCTGAGAGCCTGATTGATCGATTTTTTTATTTAAATATTTTAAATTAATTTCATTAATGTTGCAATTTAATTATTTAATGTTTTATTTATTAATTTCAAAAATTTTAATTATAAAAATTGTGAAATTACCATTTTACCCTCGGAGAGGACTTTTCGTGTTTTAAGTCGATTTTTTATGTTCTAGGATGTTTTAGAATCGATTTTTTTATAAGGAATTCAATGAAAATATTGGTTTGTGTCGTTTATGAAATTTTTTGTGTGAAATGGTCGTGAACTTTATGAGGGACATTTTCGTAATTTTGTCAAATTTTGTGAAAATTGGCGAAATGATTTATTTGGTTTCGATTTGTTATTTAATGTGTTTGAAAGAGTTTTTCTAAGCGTAACGTAGGCTCTAGGGTCGTTTTGATGTTAGGGGTATTTTGGTAATTTGATCATTTTTTAGTGATTTTTATCGTAAAACTTCTTTTTGTCTGAAAAATGATGATTTCTAAGCTTTTGGGGTTATATTTTCCTAGCGTAGCGCGGGTTCTACAGTTTTGTCAGTTCGAGATACCTCATCCGGATTTCTGAAACATATCTGGTAACAAAATAAAGCATTGGAATAATCATCCATCATTGAGAACCGTTGCGATTGGGTTGACGAGTTGATTAATCAGGTGAGTGCAAAAATGAGATGTCTACAGATAGGAAGACAATGGCTATGTTCTTTTCCTTTTGTTTCCATTAAAAAGATAATGGATCAAAGATCTAACCTCACAACTAACGAGGTAACTCCTTAAGTTTTCTTTTTAAAAAATGTCAAAAATGAACTTATGATTTAAACTTCTAGTTTCGATGGTTTCAATCCCATTATCTTGCTTAAAATAAATTACAAAATTGAAGTTCAATAATTTCTTACCAAAGTTAAAAGGATTAGAAGGTAGTGAAGAGAAATTCAATAAGTTCCTTGAGTTATTGATATAATTTTGATAGAGTTTTCCTTTACATAATCTTTTTTTTTTTCTTTCTGATCCCCCTATTTATAGGCTCATAGGGGGGATTAGTTACAAAGAGAATTACAAAAAAAGACTTTAAAATAGAAAATACCATTTGTCAATCGTTCTTTAATAAGAGTGATCATTTTAAACAGAGGGATCGCTCTATCTTAGAGCGACCAGAACTTGCCTTGGGTCTTGTTTTTCAATTTTCCCTAAGAATATTGTCAATATTGTGTCTTGAAACTATGTTAGCTTGCTTGTGAATCCATTAATGTAAAAAAAAGTGTCTTATTTTTTACACAACTTTGGTAAGCCAAAAACATTGTACAACATAGAGTTCCATTGATGCTTGCCTACTAGAGAGAAGCTCAATGGTTAACATCATACCAAAATGTAGAACATGTTCCCATTCAAAATGAAAGATTAAGATCAAATACCTTAATACAACTATCATCTGTCCATCATGAACGGTGAAAACAATCTAATATTGACATTCATGTTGATGGGAAGAGTAAAATTAGTATTGGGTACTAGAAGAGTAGTTGAGGTACTAGGTGACGCCTTGAAATCTCAATATGATTACCTCTATCTATGTTAGCCTTTCAAGGCACTCAAACCTGATAAACCAAATATACATAAATCTTATATAGAAACATACAAACATGGAATAACAGTGGAAGACTATATATATCGAATAACGTAAAATAGATCAGAGTGCAGAAGGAAATAAATGATATATAGGTTTTACAAAAAATACACTCTCTTAACATGAACCTAACACTCAGCCCAATCTATATACATCCTGAACGAACTAACTTCTAATGGGTGTAGCCTCAATGATTACTAGGTAGTTGACTCTAGTCATCTATATGTCCAACAAAATGCTCCTCACTCGCCGGATCCACACCCGTCTTCATAACTAGAGGCTTTGAAACTAAAAAAAATTGGAAGGAAATGGTGAGTAACAATGGTTACCCAATATGTCCACAAACAATTCTCACTAATACCCTCTCCTAACTTGAACGAATAAGCATACTGAATCATTTTAATACATACAAAATTTTACGGAATAAACTACAAATAATCGGTACATATAACTAGTGATGAGTAACTAAATATTTTAAAAGATTCACATTACATCAATTAGTAGTATTCACTATAGTATTTTTTTTATACCATTCTAATTTATAATATTGAAATAGTAAACATGATTTTCATTTTATAATTCAAAATAGAGCAATAGATGCATAATACACAATGGTGGAGTAGTGGAATTAGAGAGTTGAGATTCTATGATTAGATCGCTCCTAGTCAGGACATGATGTTCTAATAATAAACTATTAGTTTCTGATTTAACCAAGCTTATACGTGGTATGAGATGTGTATGAAAGTGGAGTCACAATTGAAATCTGAGTATATTTTAACAGCTTACAAAATAATTATATATATATATATATATATATATGGGAGCGGTTTAGCAGCCCTAAAATTTGTCAAACATTGTGCCAAATATTTTTCAAAACATGGGTTAGAAGTTTTGGAATGAGCTGATTTTTTTGTAAGGATGATTTCTATGATGAAGAGATCATCCTCACAAACAATCAGTTTATTCCAAAACTTCTAACCCCATAAAAAGTGATTTACAAAAATTGGACGGTCAACGATTCTTCAATTTGTAAACTAGGGTTAGAAATTTCAAAATGAGCTGATTTATGGATAAGATGATCTCTTTACCATAGAGATCATCCTCACAAAAAATCAGCTCATTTCAAAGCTTCTAAACCATATTTTGAAAAATATTTGGCAAACTTTAGGGTTGTTGAACCACTCCCTATATATATATATAAATGAGAAATTAACATTACAATGTTGATAATGGATATCCAGTTCTTACCATTCAATAGTGGCCCACCGGCCTAAAATGAATAACATAACACAAAGTAAACTACGCCTTGCGCTATAGAAAGGAAATAAACATGTAACTACAGTTAAGTACCCTGGATATCCATTCACCAACCTTCACACATCACAAGAATCTAAAATGCAGACATCACCCCTCGGGTGTGATTTTGACATTTTATTATTTTTCCCCTTTTCCTCTTTTTTCGGTATTTTCACATTTCTTTTTCAATCTTTCAAATTCATTTTGATTATTCAACAGAAAAACTCCCAAAATTTAGTCAAAATAGGGTCTTTACAAATGCATAGAACAAATAGTTGAAATTATAAAAATTAGTGAAAATTTGGCTAAGTGTTGGAAACGCGATTTTTCAAAGTTCTTGAAATTAAAACTAGATTTTTAGAAATGAAAGCCTTGAATATGAGATTCGACATTATATAATTTTTATAGTTCAATTCAAAGTAATGCAAAATATATTTGGTTTTGAAAATTTGACAAAAATGTCAAAATTTACATTTTGTTCTTGAAACCAAAAATTGGATTTTGATCATTTTAGATTTGGATTTTGAAATAATTCTCATTATTTCAAAAAAAAAAATTGGAGGGGGGGGGGGGGAAGTAAAACCTTAATTTCATTAAAGAACTCAAAGTAAATGAAAAGTGAAAATGACATTTACTTAAAATTTTTTTAATGAAATAAAGGGTGGAAAAATATATATAAGTTGTGGGGAGAAAAAAGCAACATTTCATTTTCTGCCAAAATTGGTGTCTAACGGTAGTATTGTCAACAACTCGCAAACTGTGCGAAAATTTTGGTTTTCGTCCAAATTTCTTGGACTTCTTCGTCGATTTTTTGATCCATGAACTCACCCACAAATCAAATGTTAAAATACATTAATAAATGCATTAAATATGAGGGTCTTGGTGTGAATTTTAAACAAATGAAACGACATTCTACGATTTTAAAACACACAAGTTTTGTTAAAACTCTAAATGCAAGTTTTTGAAATCTACGACTACTAATAAGAATTGAGAGTCCCTTACCGAAGTTCGTGGTTGTCGGATGTGAAAAGCTAGTACAAAAATCAAAATAAGATAGCACAAAAGTCGAGGTTTGGTTGCGAACGAACAGTGGTTTGTGAAACTCTCGATGGTGGCACTCTTTTTTTCTTCTACAATGGAAGATGAGTCTTGTTTTAACTAGATGACGCTCCAAGTGGGTGGTATCAAAACCTACTTGTTATTTTTAATGAGAGATGGAGATAAAGAAAAGAAAATAAAGATTGAATTGTAGACACCCCATTTTTGCATCCGCCTGATTAATCAAGTCATCAACCCGATCGCAAAGGTTCCCAATGATGGATGTCTATTCCAATGCTTTATTTTGTTATCAGATATATTTCAGAAATCAGGATGAGGTATCTCGAATTGACAAAACTTAGAAACCACGCTACACTAGGAAAATACGACCCCAGAAACATAGAAATCATCATCTTGCAAACCAAAAAGAAGCTTCACGATAAAAATTACTAAAAATGACTAAATTACTAAAATACCCCTAACATCAAAACAACCCTAAAGCCTGCATTATGTTTAGGAAAACTCACTCAAACACATAAAACAACAAATCGAAACCAAGTAAACCACTTCGCCAATTTTCACAAAATTTAAAAAAATTACGAAAATACCCCTCATAAAGTTCACGATCATTTCATACAAAAAACTTCATAAATGACAAAAATCAATATTCCTATTGAATTCCTTACGAAAAACTGATTCCAAAACATCCTGGAACATTGAAAAATGAGTTAAAACGTAAAAAATCCTCTCCGAGGGTAAAATGATAATTTCACAATTTTAATAATTAAATTTTTTGAAATTAATAAATAAATCATTAAATAATGTAAATTGAAACATTAATAAAATTAATTATAAAATTTAAACCAAAAAAATTGATCAATCAGACTTTCAAGAAAAATTGTTGAGGGTTCGCAAGATATTTCTTTAAGGACCCCTCCATTTGGGGGTCCAAAGAAATAAAGATATAATAGAGGGGGGTTCTCCAAAAATTTAAATTAATCAAGCAAGACTAAAGTCAAGATATTAAAGTCAATCAAATAAGACTAAAGTCAAAATTAAAGTCAATTAAGTAATACTAGAGTCAAGTATTAAAGTCAATCTCATAAGACTAAAGTCAAAACCCTAAATCAAAACCCTAATCTAAACTAATCAAGTCAATCTCATAAGACTAAGGTCAAAACCCTAAATCAAAACCCTAATCTAAACTAATTAAGTCAATCTCATAAGACTAAAGTCAAAATCCTAAAGACTAAGTCAAAACCCTAATTGAAACCCTAAAAAAAACCCTAATTCTCCTAAAAAAATTTATAAATAGGAGCCTCCACACCCTATTTTCGTATCAAAGAAAAAACCCTAGGAAAAGTAGGTGAAGAAGCCTCCACAACCTCTCCAAAACCCTAATTTTGGAGCCTCAACTCCTACCTAACACCCATGCTTCGATTTTAGCCTAAAAAACACCTAAAAACCTCTAAAAAACATTCCAAAAATCCACAACAAATTCGAAGCACCTAGATCCAAGAAGGAGATACCTTACCTCGGAGATCAGAAATCAGATCCGGAGATAGAATGAAGTAAGGAATACGGTACAAGGAGCCGTTTTCTCCAGATCTGAGGGAATAACACTTTTACAGATCGAAAGTAAGTTTTTTTTTTAATTTTTTTAATCTAGGTTTGTCATTAGCGATGTAGATTTATTTGGGATAAGTAGAGACCGGAAATGGCCGGGCGGGGTTGGTGCCTAACACCTTCCAACCCCGTAGCATGATCCCCGGATTCAGATTTTCTATAGTAGATTAGTTCATTATCCGTTTTAGAGTTAGTTTGGTTCCTAGACCATAATAACTAGGTGGCGACTCCCAAACCTCAAGGGTCAAAAGCGGATCCGCGCACCCCGCGGATTGAGGGCGCTTTCAGTGGGGACTCCACTGGGGACATTGAGGATCAAATTTGAAAAATCCTAAGTATGGGAGCATTGCTAAAACGACCTAGATTTTTTTTATTTTATTAGTTTGTCTTTTTTATTTTTTATTTTTTAGTTTTTATTATTTCAATTGTTGATTGTGTATTTAGACTATGGATATTCTATTATAGCATATTATCATGTTTTTGTTATGGACCAATCGAAAGTCATTTGGAATGACCCGAAAAAATGTGAGATTTCGAAGGGACGATTTTGTTGAAGATGGGATGATGATGGTTGGACAATGAATCTTTATTATTTTTTCTTCTCTTAAGAAATGTGGGTAGATTTTTTTTAAAATAAATTTTTTAGGTGTGTGCGATCTATTTTTCGATAGCATTTTTATTTTGATATGACGATTATTTTGATTTTTTTTAAAAAAAGAGAAGATTTTTTTTAGGCGTGCTGTCCATGGACAGCAAACAAATATAAAGTTTTTTTTTTCTAAGAAAGAAAAGAGAGAGCATAATCTGTTTTAGGCGTGCTGTCCATGAACAGCAAGCAAACATAAAGCTTGTTTTATAAAAAGAAAAAAAAACAAAAAAGAGAAAAGGTTTTTAAACGAGCTGTCCATGCACAGCAAACAAATTTTTTAACCTTCTTAAACAACTACAATGTGTTGGTGTGCCATAAATAATTTTTTTTTTAATTCTTCACACTTCATCTTCTTAAAACAGATTTCTTCCCAATCTCCTTGCCTTCAACAGACGGATCTGTTTGAGTGATTCTGTTTCAGACCAAGAAAATCATTGTTTTCTTCTGTTAGAGAGTCATAAAACTCTGAATCTTCAGCCCCTTATAGTCTATTCAATCACGAACAAGTTAATCACCCCCTTTATTCGGCTGGCAAAGACAATGAGGGACTGGTTCAGATCCTAATCCGATCGGTTTAGTCTCTCCATTCCCTCGGGCCAATCGATTCAGATTCACTAATGATCTAAAGAAATCTGCGATTTCTTCTGATAGAAGGTGAGACACACAGCATGATTCATCTACGATGATAAATCTGCGATCTCGCCCCAAAGAAGCAAAGTTTTTTTAAAAAGAAGAAAAACTAAATCTGTTTTGCTTTTTTAAAAAAAAAGAAAAAACTGATTCCATCGAAATTTTATACATTGCTGCCGGTTTTGGTTGATCTTGTTGACTGTTTATGTTCTTCAACTCTCGTTTATTAGATCGGTATCATGAACGTGAACCCAACTGTAGAAACGTTGAATTTCTGGGTTTATTTTCCTTTTTAGTTACTTTTAAATAGTAGATCAGAGAGGTGTAGGAAACCTATGGGATTTGAGCTTTTGATTTTTTTTTAGAAGTGCAGAGAACATGACTCTGTGATTGAGATTGAATGAGGATAGTTCTTGTTTCTGAATCAATAACCTCAGTCCGTTTGGCTTTGGGCATTTTTCAAATTTTCATGTTTATTTCTTAAAATTTTTGGGGATCAAAACCATTGGATCAGATAGAAATTGCAATTAAATAAGCATATTTTTATGAAATGATTGTTTAATTTAACTGATGAAAATTGTGGCTGTTTAGTTCATGTCGAGTTATTATTAACACACCATTAAGTTATTATTAACACACCATTATTCCCTCGTGACACATCAATCCATGTGTGAACAAATTATTTATTTTTCTAAAGAATTGATGTGTTGCTAATATGCCTCAATGATGTGTAATTAACTCAATATTTTACACACAAAAAATTGGTGTGGTACCAATAAAAGGTGATATGATAATCATTTGTTCAGTTTTTTCTCTTTTTTAGGAGTTGTTAGTTTTTTTTTCTTTTAGGGAAAGTTTTGTTGATTTTATAAAAAAAAAGGGGGGGGGGGGGGGTTGTTTCTTAAATCCTCCAATAATCATTCTTATTATCAATATTAACGTTCATTGAAATCCCATTTTGTTTGAGATCACCCAGAATGACCCTTGATTGGACTATAAAATTACAAAATTATGCTTATTGCAATGATCGGATCGAATTTATTATCATATGCCATATGCATTGATTAATTTGCCATGATCGATGTATGCAGGTGATGTGCATGTTTAAATCTTAAATTGGACCATATTATTAGTTTATGTTAATTGCCTATCTCACATACCATAATCTTGAAATACACGTTTGATATTGATCATGAGATTGATATGATGGAATGTGATCGGATTGGTATGTAATATCCATATGATATTAATGTTGTAGAGATATGATCTGGCCCATGGGCCCATTTGTTTGAAAAGGCCCCGGGCACACCCCACCCTATTTTGCACACACCACATGCACGTTTACTGTTTTACTCACTTACACGTCCCGTATATCCAACGTGGCACTAGTGCGTGGCCCGGTCTCTTCGGAGATGCGACGTCATTCATGAAAACCACAACTCCAGTCACGTACCTTAGGGTATATCAAACTGGGGGCATTAATACCGTCTTATCAGGTGATTCTGAGAGATATATTGATGCACCCAGGCTGGAGCGACCTGAGCCTTTGACCTATTGTGAGCCACACAGTCACATGTTCCGATTGCCAATGTAGTACTAGTACGTGGTCGGTCCCCTCGTGGGATGCCAAACCATTTATGAAAGCTACAACCCTTGACTCGTACCCGTAGGTATAAAAGATAATCTAAGTATATCAATTGCACTTCTTGGTCAAAATCGGTGCCTAAGCAAGATCTTGCCCCGTTGTACCCTACTGTACGAGGGAGATAGACTACGTCTATTCTAGACGAGAGGTATTTAAGTGGGCCCTTGCTCAGCATTGTGCGCCACCTCTCAACTGGAGATCAAACTGGCTGTTTTTGACTTCAGAGAAGTGAATTGAGATTTTAGATTATCACCTATACGGTATATCAAACCAAGTCACCACGTATCGAAAGGTATATAGGTGTGTTTGGGCAAGGGTGGCCAGATAAAAATGCATTGCACGTAGTAAGCTTAGAGTCTAAAAACCTTCCAGTAGGTTACGACTCGAACTTATCGTGGTTGTTCCCGTATTGTTTATTGAATGGAGCCTGTTGATTGATGAATGTATGTGAGTGATGTGAATGGTGAGATCAGAGTGTATGATTGTCCTCAAGGATCAAAAATGTTGTTTTTGAAATTAAAATGGGTGCACCGACCCAATAAGGAATCCATTCTTTTACAATAATGACCCAGCCCATCCCGATCCAACAATCATGGTAGGCCAAGCCATTTAAATTGAAAATGAAAATCAAATTTTCAAATAATTTACAGAAAGAAAATATTTTCCAGAAAAGATTATTTTCCAAAAGAAGTGTTTTCTAGAAGAAATGTTTTCCGAAAAAAAATGCTTTTCGAAAAGTATTTCTATAAGAACAAGATTTTCTGAAAGAAAAATATTGATATTTTGCATGGACCTTGGAAGGATACTTAAAATACCCTTTTGTGTCAAACCAGGATGCTAGTCGCAGGCGATAACCCGATTGATCTGTTAGTCAAAACAACCGTCATAGGAATGCACTCTGTAGAGAAGATCAATTTTGGGAGATTCGTGTTGAGGAGTGGTCTTTACTTCCATGAGTTTGAGATAGACTGGAACCTCCTACATGCTATGGCTAAGCAATGGAACCCCCACCTTCATATATTCCATATGGGGTATATGCATTTGTGCCCCACTCACGAGGATTTTTGTGGCATCATGGGGATATCCACTTCAGGACCTCTAGTCAAACCCTCATTGAAGACCGGATATTCTGGTGACCTTGCCACAGGACTGAACATTTCCAAGGACGAAGCCAAGGCCTTAGTTCATAACGGGAGATTGGACTTAGTACCTTTACTGGGCCCGTATCGCTCCCGCTGTCACCCTATCAATGTAAAACCCGAAGCCTGGCGAGCTACTAGAGATTATCGATTGTGTCTAGGAATCCTAGCCCAATACATGCTGACCTCCAATAGTGATGGCCAAACTATCCCTGAGTCCTTCATAGATATAGCCTCACAACTCTCAAGGAAAGCCAACCCAGTACTTCTCATCCTAGCTGAAACTTTCTCAGGTTTAGATGCCATAAAAAATGGTGAGCGGGAAAACTTCAAAGGAAGCCCCTACTTACTCTATATGTGGCTTTGTGATCGTCTCAAAATCGTAGAGGTTCCATCAAACCTCGAATATGGGCCAGAACACTTTTCCAAGAGAAACCTGTTAGTGCGTCACAACTCAGTCAAAGCTTGGAGCAAATGGTTATAATCTCGCCTTGCCTGTCATATTGGTTTTAGGTACCCTTGGTGGATGACTGATCCCCCTGTTCTAGGAACCAAAGGATCCTACTATGTCCGTCTGATTGGTTTAGAAGAAACATCTTTTTACCATCCTAATCTGATCCCAGAACAGTACGACGTACCTATAGAGTTATCCTTACCCCAACACAAAGCTTTCTTCCCCCCCGAGCCTTTGACTGAAAAGTTAGTGAACCTCATCGAGAAAACTTGGAACAAGCGCACCTTAGGGTATCCAGACGGACCAGCAGAATTCAAAGAGCCAGTTGTTAGAGCCAAGAGGGTCAAGCCTGACAGCAATCCTGATGACCGTCAAGACAAAACCAAGCGTCCATGTAAAAATAGTTCAAGTCAAATTTGTTGAAAGATGTTTTTAATGAGAATATTTATTTGTCAATCGTTTTCAATAAAGCTATTTTTTCTTTCAAATAAATATTGATTTCTTCTTTGAATGTTCATTATGTGAATGGATTAATTAATGGATTGATGCACAAACCTCAATGAAATGATTCCTTAAAATGTTATGAAGAGGGTAATACTGAAATTGACTAAATTTACCTTTGATGGGGTCATATAGGATTATCATTGCGCCCAAACTCAAGCGTCCACCTCCTAGTTAGAGTCGTAAGTCCAGTCGGTTAGAACGAGCTACGGTACCAAGTCAACAAGCAGAGATGGCTTCAGAATCTGAACTTACAGAGATCCGTAAGATCTTGGCAGCCTTTGCCAATGATATCACTAGTATAAAGGGCAAAGTAGAAGTGCTAGAACAGACCTCGGAATCAACAGGCAATCCCCTAAATGATCCAAAAGGAAAGAAAGTAGAAGAGAGACGTCCACGTGAAGTCTTTGAACTCGACGGAGATGAAGAATATGTCGATCCAATGTTAGCTAACTGAATGTCTCAATTAGAGTCAGCTATGAAAAGTATAAAAGACATCAATGAAATTGTAGCAGGTATTGAAGCTCTGAATCGCATCCCTAGAATCCATTTGTCCTAGAAGTTCGTGATGCCAGAAATGGACAAGTTTAGTGGTATAGGATGTGCAAAAACACATCTTAAGGTATATGTTACTAACATGCGCACTATGGGGCTCAGTGACGAACATATGATGTTGTTGTTTCAGAGGACTTTATCAGGGTCAGCACTACGTTGGCTAATGTCTCAAGATCCAGTTACTGTGGGCACCTGGGAGAGCATGTCAAAGGCCTTCTGGCATCAGTATAAGTACAGTACCGAGATTGAGACTTCAAGAAGAGATTTGACGGCAACTAAGCAGATAAATGGGGAGACATTTACTGATTTCATTGGTCGTTGGAGGGCCAAGGCTGCCTAAATGTGGAATAGACCGTCAGAGAAAGAACAAGTAGCGATTATCCTAAAGAACCTCTCGCAAGGATATGCTCAACACTTAGTGGCCCAATATCTCCCTACTTTCGAGTCATTGTTACAAGTCGGAAGCCAACTTGAGGATGCTTTTGCCTCTGGGATCCTCTTTAACTCTTCGGATAACAAGCTTAAGAAACCTTATGTTTCTAAACATAGCACCAACCATGTTTACATAGCCAACACGTCAGCTATCCCAGCTCAACCCCCAGTCCGAACTAATAACCAGGCTCACCCAAGTCAACCTCGAACTCCGCGTCAATTTACCAATCTAGGAATGAGTCTCACTGTAGCTTTTCACAAATTAGTGAAAAAAGGGCTTCTTGCCCCTATCCAACCTCGACCTTTACCTAATCCCTTGCCAACTGGACACAATTCTAACTTGTTCTGCGAGTTCCATCAAAATCCTGGCCACCACACAGATCGATGTATTACCTTACGTCATGCCATTCAAAATCTGATTGACAACAAAAAGGTGACAATCCCTAGCCCACCGAATGTCACCACTAATCCACTACCCACCTATTAACCTCCACCAACCTTGAACATGGTTTCTCACACACCATTGCCATTCGATCCTGTCTCTCTTATCCATCCCATTCAAGTCAAACCACCTAGTTACCCCCTTGCCGGGATAGCCTTCACTGATGATGTTTTCACTACAAATTGTGAACCATTTGATTTAACCTCAGATGATACGTATTGTTTATCCCCACCTCGATACAGTAGTCCCGCATTCACCAGTTACTTGTTGGCTCAAATGAACTTGAAAAGTCCTGTATCTTTGACAGATGAAGATCCATACTTGCTGACTGAAGAAGATGAGCCCTACTCTCTCTCCTGTTATGAAATTAGACATATGACTCGAGGGGAAAGAGTTTTTAAGCCACAAGAACTTTGTGTTGATAATCCGGCAGTCCTGGCAAGAAAAGAAAGAGAAGATCTTATCACAAAATTTTTTGAAGAAGATAACTCCGTGATCAAGCAATTGAAGAAATCAGGAGCCAACATCTCAGTCTAGGGTTTACTTATGGCTTCCACTGCCCATAGGGAGGCTATTCTCAAAGCATTAAGTACAGCCCAAGTCTCTCTTGATACTTCTCCAGATCAGCTGGCCAACACAGTAGGGGCGACCTATGTGGAAAATATCTTATCCTTCTCAGACTCCGATCTCCCAAAGGAAGGAGCAAACCACACTAAGCCATTGCACATCACAGTTGACTGTAATGGGATGAGGGTACCTCTGGTATTGATCGATAATGGGAGTGCATTGAATGTTTGCCCTCTGAAGACCGCCACTTGCCTTGGGTTTAAAACTGAAGATCTCAAGCCTACTAATAAAGGGGTTAGGGCCTATGATAACACGAAAAGAGATGTATTGGGAATTCTGCACCTTCGATTGTCCACGGGCATAGCTGAATTTCTGGCAGAATTTCAGGTCATAGACATCCAGTCATCCTTTAATCTATTATTAGGAAGACCGTGGCTACACCAAATCAAAGCCATACCTTCCACGCTGCACCAGAAGGTCAAGTTTATTAAGGATGGGCTAGTGATTACACTCCATGGAGATGCTGAAATTGTAGGGATTATAAAAAGTACTGAAGCTAAGGATGAGCCGTTGCTTGAGATTCAGCCAGAACAACAGGGAGTAGAACTCAGTGGGTTCGAGTTTGAAAAGATATGCTCAGTCCAATGGGATCCAGCAATGAAAGAATATTTTCCAATGAAAAATACTTCTAACTGCAACATGGTCAATATATTCAAGAAAATGAGATTTTTCCCTGGCATGGGCTTAGGTCGCAAGCAGCAAGGTATTAAAGAGGCACCAGTGATTAAAGAGGTCATTGACACATCCAGGCTAGGATATAAGCCTACTAATGAAGATTAGGCCCAATACTGGAAGACAAAGCGGGATAAGGCAATTACGAAAAGGCAAAGACGCACCACGGATCTCATCAAAATGAAGCCCTATCGTAAGACCCTTAATGGCTATTTCTTGAAGGAAGGAGAAGATATCTGTTACTGTAGGTTCCCCGAGCCATTCATTGACCACATCACAGGTACTCGTCTGCCGAGGTTTGAGATCTTCTTTGGTATGGATTGGCCTAAAGAGGAAGTAAGCACAGAAGCTGAAGAGAAGAAAATTGAAGACTGGCAGTTCAATCTAGACTCCCTCAACATCGACCAGTTATTCATTGAAGATCACAGTGTCTAGGTGTTGTCAACTGAAAAGGGGATCCCAAATCCTCAGTCTGCAATCAAACCCGCTGTAGGGTGTCTCTCTAGCTATCATGTAATTAGTCCTGTATTGCATGTCAAGATTGGGTCTGTCAGTTCCCTTAGTCCTGTTCAGTCTGACATGCCAGATGAGTCATTTGTTTCTGCTGAGTCAAGTAAGTCCATTATTTCTGCTAAGTTTAGTGAGTCTGTCAAGTTGGCAATGAGTCCTGTTACCCCATCTCCTTTTAATGAAATGAAAGAAATTCTTGATTACCCCGAGCGCAATAATAATTTAACTAATAATCTGACTTCAGAGGGAGAATCTTCTGACGAAGAACCTCTCCCCGAGATAATCAAATTACTTGAACAAGAAAATAAACGTCGGGCTCAACCTCCAATGGAGAAAGTAGAGGTTATCAATCTCGGAACAAAAGAAAGTCCTCAAGAGATTCGGATTGGGATCACATTATCCCCCGACGAACGCAAAGGGATAGTAGACTTGCTCAGAAAGTTCAAAGACGTGTTCGCGTGGTCTTACGAGGATATGCCGGGAATAAGCACAGACATTGTTCAACATCGGATTCCGTTATATCCGGATGCTCGACCCATTAAACAGAAACTTCGACGTATGAAGCCGGAATGGACTTTAAAAATTAAAGAAGAAGTTACGAAGTAGATTAACGCGGGATTTTTGGAAGTAGTGGAATACCCAGAGTGGATTGCCAATGTTGTCCCGGTGCCGAAGAAGGATGGAAAAGTCAGGATGTGTGTGGACTTTAGAGATCTAAACAAAGCAAACCCAAAGGATAGTTTTCCTTTACCACACATAGACGTTTTAGTAGATAGTACAGCAGGGCATGCTTTATTATCTTTTATGGACGGCTTTTCGGGGTACAATCAGATAAAAATGGATCCTCAGGATATGCAAAAGACGTCATTTATCACACAGTGGGGAACCTTTTACTACAAGGTTATGCCTTTTGGTTTGAAGAATGCCGGAGCCACCTATCAAAGAGCAGCCACGACGTTACTACATGACATGATACATAAAGAAGTCGAAGTCTATGTAGATGATATGATAGTCAAATCCAAAGAACGACTGGGGCATGTTGCTGTGTTAGAAAAATTTCTCACAAGAATTCAAAAGTACAAACTCCGCCTCAACCCGCAGAAATGTGTGTTTGGAGTAACTTCTAGAAAATTGTTGAGATTTGTGGTCAGTCAAAAAGGGATCGAAGTAGACCCTATAAAGATTAAAGCTATCCAAGATATGCCACCGCCGGAAATCGAAAAGCAAATTCGAGGTTTTTTAGGCAGAATCTAGTATGTCAGCAAATTCATCGCTCAACTCACCAACGTCTGCGAACCTATTTTCAAGCTTCTCAAGAAGAATGAACCAACTGTTTGGAATGAGCAATGTCAAAAGTCCTTCGACCAAGTCAAGGAGTATCTCTTGAACCTGCCTATTTTGGTTCCACCCACACCGGGTGAACCACTTCTTCTTTATCTATCTGTCACAGAAGAAGCTATGGGATGCATGCTTGCACAATATGACAAAGATACTCGCAACGAAAGGGCTATCTACTACATCAGTAAGAAGATGTTAGAGTATGAACGAAAGTATTCAGTCCTGGGAAAAACTTGCTTGGCACTAGTATGGGCTACTCAGAGACTTCGACACTATATGCTATCTCACTCAATTATCTTGTTATCTCGGATGGATCCTCTCAAGTATCTTTTCGAGAAACCAGCACTAACAGGGAGAACTGCACGATGGTTATTGTTGTTATCAGAGTTTGACATCACGCACGTTACACAGAAATCTATCAAGGGGATAGCTGTAGCAGAATACTTGGCAGATCACCAGGTAACAGAAGGAATAAGGCCTGTTGATCAGTTCCCAATGAGAACATCTTGCATGTTGAAGAAGAGCCTCAGAATCGAACATAGCAGTTGTATTTTGATGGAGCCGCCAATCAGAATGGGTACGGAATAGGGGCAGTCCTGTTCTCTTCGGAAGGATGCCACATCCTGATCGTTATTAAGTTAGCATTTTCTAATACCAATAACACAGCCAAATATGAGGCATACATCGCTGGACTTGAAGCTGCCTTGAATCTGGGCATTACAGAAATCGAAGTTTTTGGGGATTCAGCCTTGGTCATACACCAGTCATTGGAAGAATGGAAGACTAGGGACGACAAGTTGAAGCCTTATCATGAGTATTTGTTAAACCTAGTGAGTAAATTTGAAGCTATTCTGTTCCAACATGTGTCAAGGGAAGATAATAGATTTGCTAACTCGTTGGCCACCCTATCTTCAATGATCCATTTGCCCCCCGACATGGAATTGAGGCCGATTACTGTCGAAGTCAATGACAAACCTGCATATTGCTGTCAGATCGATATTGCTACTCGACTACCTGATGGAAAGCCGTGGTACACAGACATTAAAAAGGTGTTGAAAAAATAAGAATTTCTAGAAGAAGCATCGAGGAAGGAACAACAAACCCTTTTAAGATTAGCATCTCAATTCATCCTGTGCGCAGGAAGTTTGTACAAAAGGTCTTATGATGGGATTCATTTGTCGTGCGTCGATGAAGATCAAGCTGAACAGATAATGGTTGAACTACATTCAGAAGAATGCGGCCCTCACATGAGTGGGAAAATGTTAGCTAAGAAAATTATGAGACAAGGGTACTACTGGCCTACGATGGAAATAGATTGTAATCACATGGTCAAGACCTGCCACAAATGCCAAATACATGCAAATCTCATACATGTGCCACCTTCTCGATTAGTTGGTCTGACTTCACCATGGCCATTCTCAGTTTGGGGAATTGACATTATTGGTAAAATATCGCCTAAAGCATCAAATGGGCATGAATACATTTTGGTTGCTATCGATTATTTTACTAAGTGGGTCGAAGCTGCCTCTTATGCTGTCCTAACTGCATCTCGAGTTGCAAAATTTATCCAAACGAGCATCATCAGTCGGTACGGGGTACCTTCGAAACTGATTTTTGATAACGGGTCACATTTCAAAGCGGAAGTTATTACTTTGTGTTCAAAGTTCAAAATCTCACACCACAAATCATCTCCTTACCACCCTCAGACTAATGGAGCAGTCGAAGCAGCTAATAAGAATCTTAAAACTATCATAAGGAAAATGTGTCAATCACATCGAGATTGGTCTGAAAAACTGCCATTTGCACTATAGACATATCGAACTTCAATTCGATCCTCTATTGGAACTATTCCCTACTCCTTAGTGTATGGCATGGAAGCAGTCTTGCCAGTTGAAATGGAAATTCCATCTCTGAGGGTCTTGTTGGAAAGTCAGTTGTCAGAAACAGATTGGGTTCGCTAGCGGTATGAAGAATTGAATTTGATTGAAGAAAAACGACTGAGAGCTTTGTATCACGTGCAAGCTTATCAAAGAAGAGTTGCCCGTGCATTTGATAAAAAGATCAAGGTTCGTTACTTACAAGTCGGGGATTTAGTACTCAAAGAGAATCAGGCACCTATCTTTGACCCTAGAGGGAAGTTCAAACCAAATTGGAGAGGTCCGTACATCATCAAGGAGATATTACCAGGAAAAGCTGTCAGGCTTCAAGATCATGATGGAATCGAGTTACCAGAACCAACCAACCTTGACCAAATCAAACGGTACTACATTAAAGGAGGCCATTTTTGGCCGAATCAATTTTCTTATTACCTAATTCTTTATCTCCTTTCTCAACCCCTTTGTAGCTTGTTCAAAAAGAAAAAAATTGTGCCCTTTATTTCTTAGCCTGATCACCTAACCTAGGGGAGGGAAGATCCGAACTACGTTTTGGTCTGATCCCAAAAATTTAGGGTACATAGGCAACCTGAGAAGTTACTTCAGGCCCGACCACACCAAAATAAAAAAATAGATTCCCCGACAAAGAAAAAATCTAAAAGGAAAAAATTCAAAAGAATGGGGAAGAAAATTTTTTAAATGAAATGCCACACAAGGGGCATTTGGGTTTTTGAGCCTCAAAATCCTTTTTATTTTATGCCTAGTCCCAAGCCTACCTATAAAAATCCTCCTAAGTACTGCGTGAAAAGGTCAAGGAGGGTAGTAAAACATGATCAGACAGTAATTCTAGATGGTCAGAGGAGAAGAAAAAGATAAAAAAAAATGATGAAGCCTACTAAGTTGAAAACCCGAAAAGGGCGACTTAGGCAAAAATTAAGGCAAGCTCGCAAAGTTGAAAATCTGAAAGGACAACTTCGGCAACAATCAGAGCCAAAAAAAAGAAAAAGCTCGCTAGATCGAAAACCTGAAAAGGCGATCTAGGCAAAAGTTAGAGCAAGCTCGATAGATTGAAAACCTGAAAAGGCGATCTAGGCAAAAGTTAGAGCAATAAAAAAAAATAGAAGAAAATCCCAAGCTGAGAGCGGTTCGAGCTGAAACATTAGAAGTCCGAATAATCAAGTTCAATACTCAGCTTAAACCAGGCATAGATTCAGAAGCCACAAGTATCTTGTCTACGATCGATCTGAAAATTCTTACTGCCCCAAGTGAACCAGTGGAGAGAAGGGTGAATTCTATGATGAGTCTCAAAAGGAAATATTTTGTTCTCTTGAGCCTGACTCAAAATCTTCAATAAAATTAATCAAAATTAAAAGTTGGATCTTTATTGCGCTTGTGGTAATCAAATATTTCAAACCTTCATACAAGGGGCATTTTTCTTTTTCCTCTAAATATGTAATTTCCCTTTATACTAGGGGCATTTTTTAATGATGTGTTCAATGCCATGTTTATTGTCAAACTAGGGACATTTTGTTTTTGAGCAATGTTAATCCTAAAAGATAATGAGAACTCCAAACTTAAGGTTACCCTCTTGATAGCAGTTTTTTGAAAAACTCTTGAGGTTCAAACTCAGGTTTTAAATTTATAAAACTTTTGGATAAAACCTTGAGGTTCAAACACATGCATTTTAGATCTCACATAGGAGATAGGGCATCTATTCTGTCCTAGATCTATTCATTCCCGGATTCAACCCCTATTTTCCAGATTTCATTTTCAATCATTCTTTCCCAGATTTATTCCTTCATTCTCAGTTTTACTCAGCCAGATGCCGCCAAGGGTTTTCTTGGAATTATGCTCAGATGCCGCTGAGGGTTTTCTCGGAACTATTCTCAGATGCCGCCAAGGGTTTTCTTGGAATTATGCTCAGATGCCGCCAAGGGTTTTCTTGGAATTATGCTCAGATGCCGCCGAGGGTTTTCTCGGAACTATGCTCAGATGCCGCCAAGGTTTTCTTGGAATTATGCTCAGATGCCGCCAAGGGTTTTCTTGGAATTATGCTCAGATGCCGCCGAGGGTTTTCTCGGAACTATGCTCAGATGCCGCCAAGGGTTTTCTTGGAATTATGCTCAGATGCCGCCAAGGGTTTTCTTGAAATTATGCTCAGATGCCGCCGAGGGTTTTCTCGGAACTATGCTCTGATGCCGCCAAGGGTTTTCTTGGAATTATGCTCAGATGCTGCCGAGGGTTTTCTCGGAACTATGCTCAGATGCCGCCAAGGTTTCTTGGAATTATGCTCAGATGCCTCCGAGGGTTTTCTCAGAACTATGCTCAAACGCCGCCAAGGGTTTTCTTGGAATTATGCTCAGATGCCGCTGAGGGTTTTCTCGGAACTATTCTCAGATGCCGCCAAGGGTTTTCTCGGAACTATGCTCAGTTACCGTCGAGGATTTTCTCAGAATTATGCTCAGATGCCGCCAAGGGTTTTCTTGGAATTATGCTCAGTTTATATTTACTTCATGCTCAGATTTGACTCATTTCCAACTCAAACTCTTTGAAATCTATCTTAGATTTTGAGCCCACACACTTGCACAGTTGTTACATCAGTCAAGGAGAATTTTCTAAAATTCAAGGATCTGACACTGCAAGTGAGAGCTCGCGCTCAAGGACCTGACATTTTTCTAGTTCGGGGAGAGTTTTACACTCAATGATCTGAATACCCCGTCGAATTGTTAAATCAGGTTGCAAAATGAACTGTCACTAGCTTTGGCATTCGGATATCGTACTATCTACCAAAATAGATTTGCTATCTAGTTTGCTTCAACCCTCTGCCAAAGAGGGGCATCTGTAGACACCCCATTTTTGCATCCGCCTGATTAATCAAGTCGTCAACCCGATCGCAAAGGTTCCCAATGATGGATGTCTATTCCAATGCTTTATTTTGTTACCAGATATGTTTCAGAAATCCAGATGAGGTATCTCGAACTGACAAAACTTAGAAACCACGCTACACTAGGAAAATACGATCCTAGAAACATAGAAATCATCATCTTGCAAACCAAAAAGAAGCTTCACGATAAAAATCACTAAAAATGATTAAATTACCAAAATACCCCTAACATCAAAACTACCCTAGAGCCTACATTACCCTTAGGAAAACCCACTCAAACACATAAAACAACAAATCGAAACCAAGTAAACCACTTCGCAAACTTTCACAAAATTTGACAAAATTACGAAAATACCTCTTATAAAGTTCACGACCATTTCATACAAAAAACTTCATAAATGAAAAAAACCAATATTCCCATTGAATTCCTTATGAAAAAGTGATTCCAAAACATCCTGGAACATTGAAAAACGACTTAAAACGTAAAAAATCCTCTCTGAGGGCAAAATGGTAATTTCAAAATTTTAATTATTAAAAATTTTAAAATTAATAAATAAATCATTAAATAATATAAAGTGAAACATTAATAAAATTAATTATAAAATTTAAACCAAAAAAATTGATCAATCAGGCTTTCAAGAAAAATTGTAGAGGGTTCGCAAGATATTTCTTTAAGGACCCCTCCATTTGGGGGTCCAAAGAATCAAAGATATAATAGAGGGGGGTTCTCCAAAAATTTAAAGTCAATCAAGCAAGACTAAAGTCAAGATATTAAAATCAATCAAATAAGACTAAAGTCAAAATTAAAGTCAATTAAGTAAGACTAGAGTCAAGTATTAAAGTCAATCAAATAAGACTAAAGTCAAAACCCTAAATCAAAACCCTAATCTAAACTAATCAAGTCAATCTCATAAGGCTAAGGTCAAAACCCTATATCAAAACCCTAATCTAAACTAATCAAGTCAATCTCATAAGACTAAAGTCAAAATCCTAAATTAAAACCCTAAAGACTAAGTCAAAACCCTAAAAGAAACCCTAATCAAACCCTAATTCTTTTAAAAAACTTTATAAATAGGAGCCTCCACACCCTATTTTCGTATCAAAGAAAAAATCCTAGGAAAAGTAGGTGAAGAAGCCTCCACAACCTCTCCAAACCCCTAATTTTGGAGCCTCAACTCCTTACCTAACACCCCTGCTTCGATTTTAGCCTAAAAAACATCCAAAAACCTCTCAAAAATAAACTAAAAATCCACAAAAAATTCGAAGCACCCAGATCCAAGAAGGAGATACCTTACCTCGAAGATCAGAAATCAGATCCGGAGATAGAACGAAGTAAAGAATACGGTACAAGGAGCCGTTTTCACCAGATCTGAGGGAATAACACTTTTACAGATCGAAAGTAAGTTTTTTTTTATTATTTTTTTAATCTAGGTTTGTCATTAGCGATGTAGATTTATTTGGGATAAGTAGAGACCGGAAATGGCCGGGCGGGGTTGGTGCCTAACACCTTCCAACCCCGTAACATGATCCCCGGATTCAGATTTTCTGTAGTAGATTAGTTCATTATCCTTTTTAGAGTCAGTTTGGTTCCTAGACCATAATAACTAGGTGGCGAATCCCAAACCTCAAGGGTCAAAAGCGGATCCACGCATCCCGCGGATTGAGGGAGCTTTCATGAATGTAGTGAGGTTGTAGATCTTGTCAATGCCGACAACTTTCATTTTTTATCGAAACTAGAAAATGACTCAATCTCAACGGATCTTGACGAGAAGATGATGGGAAAACCTTGGGTGTCAATGGCTAGGGTTTTTTTTTTCCTTTGGAGAAGAAGAGAATGAAATTAAATAATGGGTTGTTCTTTTATAAAAAGTTGGAGAGGTATTTTTGGTGTTTTTCTCATTTATCTTTATTTTGATTGCAACTTGACTTTTTAGACTTGGAATTTGACGAATGAATGCTTTATATTTAATAATTTTTCATTGTAAACCAAATTGTGTGATCGAATTTTATTAATTCTCGCTCTAACGAAATTAACCTTTTTAGGTCCTACCCGACACAAAATTCGAGGATTTTATCATTTTTTCATCCGAACTCGAATCCGAGAGTACTTACATGCTAAAGTATGTTTTTCAACTATTTTGAATCTAATGGCGAAGTCGATTTTTGTTAGAAATGAAAAAAAATAAATTCGAGTATTTTACCCTAAGTCCCCTTTTTAGAATTTTCTCAAAACTTCACGATTTGATTTTCTCGAGATACGAGTTAAAAACTCAAGGTAGTACATATATAATCAAGATCCATATGTCAATTGCATTCTAATCACTATATCATATTGAATATATATATTTAAAAAAAAACATAACTATAAGTACGACTCAGAAGGATTACATATATCAACTATACATCTCACATAGATCGATAGTTATCTACATCATAAACATTAAACTCTCATTCTCTAGACATATACATATAAGAAAATACTACAAACATGATGCTAATATATACAAGGAAGTCCAAAAGTTCACAAAAATTAGTTTTACTAAATTCAAATCTCAGCTCATATATAATAGAAATAATGTTCATCATCCTGATCCACTGATCCCTCTATATAATGTTCTTCATCAGGAATATACATCTCAATAGCTAGGACATCTATAATATTTTGTTGGTAAGGTGAGTAATAGGGAAACTACTTAATAGTAAATTCACATTTCAAATTAATAGTCCTAATATGAATAATAAACAAACTAATCTATTATAAGTAATACATATTTTTAAATAAGTAAACAAAAATGAATCACACTCGAAACATACTAATTTTTAATAAAATAGTAACGAAATATCTTCATATTATAATAAAAAGTGAAATATATAAACATATCATAAGAATATCAATTTTGATGGTATATTTGATAAGAATGATGAGGTAAATGATCGATACAAAAGTTTCGATCTATATCAATGCTCTAGTACTTAACTAGTATGGAACTCGCCATCAGTTTATGATTTTATAATCAATCTCACGATTTACCATAATTGGTTGATTATGTTTTTCGACTCAACTTGGTCGTTGATCCCTAACGTAGATCAATCGTTTGACTATTATAGATTATAAATGATCATTTGATAAGTTAAAATCGCCTCAACCCGTTCTACTAAATAGTGAATAGGAATCCAATTGGTAAATTAGGGATTTTTAAGGAATAAGGAGTCGCCACCTAGTTTAGGTCTATGAACCATAGATATCTTCGAAATGGATCAGACTGGTCAAAGAAGAAGAAAAAATGGGTAAGGGATAAGATTACAAGTATCAAAAGGTGTTAGGCACCGAACCCACTCGATCAAGATAATCAGTCTCTATTACGATTCAAACTATCATACGGTCAACAGATAAAGACTACAATCAAGCTAGGGTCCCATCATCATCAATTTATATCAAATGTGCTAAGTGAATCTTATAACTAATATTCTCCCAAATATTACATGATTTTTTGAATTTCGCACAAAAATAAAAATATTTGAAAAAGCCGTAATTCTAGCTCATGCTCCAAAGCTCACGTGGCAATATCTTTCAATCACAAATCCATATACGCAAATATATTCCCAGTTAATTAAAATAGAGATTTATGAAAATTTTTAAAGTTAGAAAATTATAAATATGAAATTTATAATTTGGCAATCTATGGAGTTTCTAAACTAGAAATTTGAAATTTCTTAAATTAGAAGTTTATGAATATATGAAAAGCTCTCGAATTGGAAACTTGAAATAAACTTCTCAAAATAGAAAATTTAAATCTGACGAGTACCAAATTAGAAAATTGTAAAAAAGAATTCCAAAAGAGAAAATTATGAATATAAGATTTCCCAAATTAACGATTTACGATTATTAATTTTTCAGAATAGAAAATTATGATTTTAGAAAAGTCACCAAATCTATGAACAAACTGAATTTACGTGAATCTCCAAAATTGATAAACTATGATTTTTTCTAAACTTATTTTTTTCACTTGAATTCTTCAAATTTTTCATAGTGGAATCCCACGATTGATAAAACTTATATGATACCAAAAATCAATGGATTGATTCGATTGGATTTTTAATTCTAATGTTAATTGGCCAATTGGATTTTAATTTCAACGTTTATTGGTTGATTGGATTTTAATTTAAATGTTGATGGGTTGGTTAAGTTTTGGATTTAAAGTTTTCAAGTTGTTTGAATTTTAATTTTTTTTTGATTTAAATTTTTTTTAAGTTGGTTGTTTCATTTCAGTTTTCCTAATAGTCAAGGTCTCTATGTACAAGTTGGACATCATGGGGAGTTTCGGTCATTTTGAATTTTTCATAAATTTCTTTATTTTCCTCGATTTAGGATCTGTTAGACTCGAAATCATATTTTAAAGGTAATGAAGGTATTTTTGAGACTCTTCGAGGGTCCAAAATTTATGAGGGATATTTTGATCATTTTATCAATTTTTATCCATTTTTGTGATTTTTGACTTGAGATTTCTTTTAATCTCAACATGATTATTTCTAAGTTTTGAGGTCATATTTTCCTAGCGTGGAGAGGTCTCTAAGTTATTCAAATGTTTAGTAAACCTAAGTGTACGTGCTTACTAAGTCAGGTGAAAGGTGTAGCGATCCTGAGCATACGTAATTCTATGTCATGTGTTCAGGAAAAAGAAGAGAATAAAATTAGAAAATAGAGGGAATTAGAAAGAGGCTTCTCACAAGCTTTCAAGTTCTTTGCACTCATCATTAGGAATCCACAACAATCAGGTGACAAATCATCAAGTCAAGCGGATGCAAAAATAGAGTGTCTATAGATGCTCCTCTTTGATCGAGGATGGATGCAAACTAGATGATAAATCTACTTTGGTAGATAGTGCGACATCTAATGTCAAAGTCAATGATATTTCATTTTTTCAGTCTGATTTGGTAGTTCGTCAGGGTGTTCAGATCCTTGAAGGTAAGTTCTTCCTAAACTAAAAAGTTTCAGATCCTCGAATTTTGATAATTGTCCCTGACTTATGCAAAAATACACTTATATGCAATGGTGTGATTCTTACAAAGTAGTTCATCGGATCATTGAGAATAAACTCTCCTTGATAATAATAAATGTCAGGTCCTATAAATCTTCTCTTACTGACGATGATGATTCAAATTGAAATGCACATACACAATGAAAACAATCATACGATATTGAATTATGGCAAGTTTGAGCAACGAGATAATTAGAGTCATAACATTATTAGAATCAGGTAATGTAGGAACTTCATTAAATCCTATCGAAATTTCTTTTTAGAGTTCAAAAAAATTTGAGTCTCGTTTATTGGACTCGAGCTTATTAGAGTCACGCTTCTCGGGCTAAGATTTGTAGGAGCTTAAAAATCCTATTAAAGTTGGACTCTCGTTTCTTGAACTCGAATTTGCTGGAGTCACGTGTCTTGAGCTGGGATTTTATAGGAACTCATTAAAATCTTTATTCAAAAGTTGGAGTCTCATTTCTCAGACTCGAGCTTATTGGAGCCACACTTTTCGGGTTAAGGTTTGTAGGAACTTAAAAAATCATACTTTAACTCGTTCTATGATTCAGAAAAAGTTGGAGTCTCATTTTTCGGACTCGAACTTATTAGAACCACACTTCTCAGGCTAAGGTTTGTAGGAACTTAAAAAATCCTACTTTAACTCATTGTATTATTCAAAAAAAATTAGAGTCTCGTTTCTCAAACTTGAACTTATTGGAGCCACGCTTCTCAGGCTTGGGTTTGCATGAACTTATTAAAATCCTACTTTAATTTATTCTATGATTCAAAAAAGTCAAAGTCTCATATATTGGACTTAAACTTATTGGAACCACGCTTCTTAGGCTTGAATTAGTTAACGACTCAGTATTATCGAGCTTAAAGCTTGAAAAATCAAATCTTTATTGATTTATCATGTATCTGAATTCGTAATTATCATTAGATTTCGTCGGACTTTTTAGCTTTCAAATAAGATTTTTCTTTTTGATCATGGGATTAAGAATAAAAACTTCGAAATCATTGTTATTATAAAAAATACCCTTAATTTCAAGGTTGGTTTCTAACTGTAACTTGACTATGAAATTGATGGAATGGATTGCACTTAAAAAATATAAACGAAAAATTATGAACTCTGATACATGATAGATAGAACAATTGACATTCCTTTAAAATTTCAAGACTCTTAAGATTATCATATGTGCAATAAGGAATTTGATCATTTTCTTTCAAATTTCTTTTAAGAAATGCTGGAGTTGAATTTAAAATTTTGATAATTATTGGAATAAAAGATCTTTCTCTTCAAAGTGATCAATGGTTCTATATTTTTTTTAGTGAATACTTGGACGAGTAAACATACTCTCAAAGATTTTACAATGTTCAAGATGACTTCTGAGTTTTTTCGACTTTAACATTATCATCATCGGATGTGAGTTCTCAACTAAAAATTGAATGTTATGACTTGAACGATTTTCTACATTTTTCAGTTTCTGTGTAAGCTTTCTTCAGAATTTTTCTTCTTGATGGGATCTTTTCTTTTCCCTTTTTTGGTACCCTAATTTTTTGCTAGATTGCCTTTTCAAGTTTTCAACCTAACAGTTTTTACATTTTTTTTTGGGATGCCTTGATTTTTACCTAGGTCACCTTTTCGAATTTTCAACCTAGTAGGCTGTTGTTTTTTTTCTTGTTATGCCCTAAATTTTTCCTAAGTTGTTTTTTTAGGTTTTTAACTTAGCGGACTTCTTTCTTCTTGATGATCTTGGATACTCAACTCGACAACATTTTGGCTCCTTACTGTGGCGCCCCGCCGGACGCTAACACAAATCCCCATGTCAGATCTCGAGGTATTATGTAGCACCTCGAAATTTCGGCATGGTCTCCTCTGTTTATGTTAGCATTCCAAGGCGTTCAACCTGCACCTGATAAACGACATACAATCCTGTATACATATGCAAAATATAATACTAGCGGAAGCCTATATAAGTCTAATAACGTACGAATTATTAGAGTGCGGAAGAAGAAAATTTACGGGATTATACAAAATTTTCTCACTCTAACAAGAATCCTAACGCTCAATACAAATCTATAATACTCCTAGACAAATGGAGTATAACTCCAATACTTACCAAGTGTGACAAAGTCTGGCTATCTATTTGACCCACCAGATGATTCTCACTCGTGCTCTATACTTGTCTCGCCAAGCTTTAGATCTGAAACTAAAAAAAATAGAGAAGGAAAGGGTGAGTAACAAGGGTTACCCAGTAAGGAAGCAACAATTTCTGCCAATAACCTCTACTAACATGAACGAATAAACATACTGAATCATTTTAAAATAAACAAAATTTTACAGAAGAAAACTACGATTAACTGGTACATATAGCCAGGGATGAGCAACTAAACATTTTAAAACTCACATTACATCGATCAGCAGTACTCACTATAACATTCTCTTTTTATACAAATCTAATTGATCAAATGGAAACAATAAACATTCATTTCATCTTATATATCAAAATAAGCAACAGATACATAATACACAATGGTGGAGTATTGGAATTAGAGAGTTGGGATTCACGACTGGATCGCTCCCAGTCGGGACATGATGTTACAATTCTTCTCGGGCTTTTAGTTCCTGATTTTGTGGCTGGTCGCTGTTTACCACGCTTGGTTGACCATTTATCCGGCTCAGGCTGGCCGTTGACGTGACCGTAAGCAATGGGTCTCTTTTCGATGTGTCAGAACATTCGACTACTATAGATAGTTAGTGATCACTGACTAATCATCTTCGTCTATGCCTATCAGGCGTACATGTGATTCCCAAAGATACAACCATTCGTATACGACCACCTTTACATTACAAGTTCACTGGTAAAGATAGAGAGGAATAAACCCGGATTCTAGTTGTGACTCCACTCTCATACGCGTCCCATACCACGTATGAGTTTGGTGGTCCCTACCGTACATCCCAGGATAGTACACCACTCCGGATGATATGATGCACTATCCCTTCAGGCATTCACAAACTCTTTAACAGCTCACAAAATAGCTACTTATATATTATTTTCATTTGAAAACAAAAGAGAAATTAACAATACAAGGTTGAGAATAGATATCCAGTTTCCTACCATGCAAGTGTGGCCACCCGGCCTAAAATAAATAACATAACAGAGTGCCTCGCGCTAACAGAAAGTAAATAAACATGCAACCAGTAACATTATCCCTGGATATCCGTTCACCAACCTGCATACAACACAACAACGTAAAATGCAGACATCACCCCTCGGGTGTGACTCTGACATTTTACCATTTCATACCCTTTTTCCCTTTTTTTTTCGACTTTTACAGTTTTCAATCTCTTCATAAAATATCCATTTTCTGATATTCATCAACTCAATATGAGTTCATTGAATATTAAATCACATTTTTCAACTATACAATTTATTTCTATCAATAATATTGAAAAAAAAATACAAATTTCATATCAAAACGGGGTCCGAGCAGTGCACAAGACCCAATTTATGGCAATAACCCGTTAAAATACTCTACCCACGTATAATTTGTTAAAAATACAATTAAACATATCAAACATGCAATTTCTGGCGTGAATTTTGAAATAAACAAAGAATTCTATATTTCGAAAATACATCCAAATTTTTCCAATAAAATCCTAAATGCAATTTTCACAATCTATGATTATTAATAGAAATTCAGAGTTCCTTACAATCTCTAGGCGAAAGGATCAAAGCACGTGCACGAAAATCGAGGCGATCGGCACTAAAATCGAGACGGACCGAACTTTGAAGCGGCTGATTTTTGAAATCGACCTGGTGGTTTTGAAGATCTCGATGTGCTTGTCTCTTCTCCCTTCTACGGCGAAAGGCGGTTTGACCCCGAAACCGATGAAAATCGAGGTCGAAGTTACGAAAATCTCCGTATAAAAATACGGCTGATTTTTGACTATACGGGGTGAAAAATACGAGAAAACGGAAGGAATTTGGTTGGGTTATGTAGAGAATGAGGCTGCGGGCGTTTCTCCCTTCTGCGTCGAAAGACGGTTTGACCCCGAAACGGACGAAATCCGAGGTCAAAGTTTCGAAATTTCCGTATCCAAATACGACTGATTTTTGACGATATTGGATGAAATAGAAAGTGAAACGAAGAAAGGTTGGGTGGGTTTTGTAGAGAACGTAGCTGCGGACCTTTTTCTCTTCTGCGGCGATCGTCGAAAATGGACCGTTTGCGAGAGATCTAAAGTGTGAAAAAATCGGAGAGAAAAAAAATAAATTTTCGTTTTATATGTCTCGGCCATATGACGCGTTGGGGAAGATGAGTTATATAAAAAAAAATTAAATTTTTTTTTTTTTTATAAAAGTTAGGACGAAATCAGTATTTCGCCTATTGTTTTGATCGACGATAACTTGGTCATTCGGTCTCCAAAACTGACAAACGAATATACTATTTCGCCTAATTTTTCGTTCCGGATCTAATGGTATAGTCAATTTCTACAAATTATGTCTTCATCAAAAATTTACATTTTTGACCTGACGTGACCCCTAAACTTGATGTCGTTTTCATTTTTGGCGATAATTCGACTTCCTGATCTCCAAAAATGACAAATAAATAGTCTATGTTGAATAATTTTTCGTTATGAACCCAATGGTATGATCGAATTTTAAAAATTATTCCTCTAACAAAAAGTCACTGTTTTAGCCTGGTCCGACCCGGTAATCGATCGAGGATTGCAACTTTTATATTCGGACTCGCATTTGAGCGTGCTTACAGGCTAAACTATGTTTTTCGATCATTTTGAATTTAATGGTGAGGTCAGATTCCATTAAAATGATTAAAAACATCCTAAAGTTTTACTCCTAAATCCCACTTTTAAGATTTTCTTAAAATTTCACTATTTATTTTTTTCCTCGAGATACAAATAAAAATTCGGGGTGTTACATTCTCCCCCCCTAATAAAAATTTCGTCCTCGAAATTGAAATCATACTTATCAAACTTTGTCGCTATTCCACTAACCGACATGTATAATAAATAAATGTTTTCGATTACTATCTATTCTTAGTCCCAAACCAATCTCATTTATAACTCGTAGACTTATATCTCCCATATTCCATCAACTCAACACATTCATTAATAATCACTCTATTTCAAACTCATACTCCAACTAATCCATTATTTGTATAACCTTAAGATAACAATCAATTCACCTTGTATCACTTTCCCATCAATGTCTATCAACAACAATCCTTTCACATCTTCTTTATTCTTCATCCTTACTTCTCTCATCAATTACATCATATATTATGTTTTACTCATAATTATTATGAATATTACTCCCAAAAGCATAGTCTTACCGCAACACACCACTATCCTTATATTTAATTCAATATTATATTTTCTACTTATTGCGATATTTCCTCAAAACCTCTGTCATAACCTTTATAATTTAAGATCTTACTCGAGGGGATAAATCATACATCTATTTTCTCACAATTCCATTAAGTCATCATTAATGCAACATTGTCACAAGATTATTCTTTCTCACATTTTACATCGACCCACCTCCTAACTTATACTCTACTAAATCTCTTTAGGATGGATGTGGGCACAGGTAGGTAGTAGCCGCTGCTTCTACGGAATCATAATCATTACTTATAACTCTCTCGTTTCAAGGAGTGAAAAGGAACCACGATCGAAGTCTTGAAGTGAGCGCTTGTTTATAGAAAACATTGATCACGTAATGAGAACGATAATAATGAATTCTTTTACTAGAAAGCGATCGTGAAAAGAGAAAGCAAAAGAAGAGTTAGAATCGACACCGAGGATAGAAAAATAAAAGGAAAAAGATGATCTATCTTTTCAAAGGAGGAGAATCGATTCAAGAAGTTGTAAAGCAAGAGCTGCTTTATCTAATAATTCAGTCGTTAGGCCTTCCAAAGTTAAGCCATCTTCAATCGAAAAGAGAGATACGCAACTCCCTGTATTGATATTCGAGGAAGTAGCTCTCGACATAAAGGATATACAAGAAGCACTTGCTTATCTACTAGCATAATATCCGAGTAATTGACTAGACTATTGATATAAAGACTAGCGTACCAATTGAACATCACTTGTCTTTTCACACTTTACAATTATTCTAATACTTATTTTGCAAGTTCTTAAATGATCTTCCAAAAATCTTATTCTTTCTTCGCAAGGCCTCTCAATGGTATAAATAATTTCAATACTTGACCTGTGTCAGTGGTTTCTAGCTCTAGCAAGTGTGCAAACTCTTCACAGAATTATATGATCTAGAGGAACTAGTGTTGAATATAACTCCACTTTTTAATATTATAATTAAAAATCATTACTTCCAAAACTTCATCGGAGATAGGTACTTTCTCCTAGGTCATAGCTCTTACTTGCGCCTGTGATAGAGGATATTCTTTCTTGATATGTCCCACCTGATCAAACGCGTAACAACGTCAATGATCTTGTCTTCATAGATCTCTGTGAAGTGGGTAGTTGGAAGACTAGGGTCTGTAGGCTCTGAACCTGCCTTGTTGATTCCTTTGGCCCTGTTGGCATCATTGGAGCTTCAACTGCTCTCTAACTCAGTGATGGGAAAACTCTACAACTTGATAGTGGAGGAGTTCTATATTGTGGATACATTGATCCGGGAAAGATTAGCCTCGAATTCATCGGCCTCTTGGCCGAATCTGATCTAAGAGGAGAAGAAGTCTAAGGTTGCCTAATTTACCCTCTAGAAGTCTGTAACTCTATCTACTCTCATTTTATCCTTTAAGCTCGATTTACTGTATCTCTATAATTGGTAGTCTCAATCATCGATCTTTTGGCCCTTAGGTAAGGTTATAGTCTTCTAAAGAATCTACGGGCCTTCTGTAGATCTGTCAGGAGAAGCTCGGGTGCATCTCGTGAAAACTTAGTGAACATCATCTTATAGTCCATAATCGATAGATGACCTTGCACTAATCTCAAAAACTCCTAGTACTTGATTTCTCGAGCAATCTTGGATATAAATCTATTGAGAAACATCCTCTCGAAGTCTATCCACTCAATTGATTCATCTCCCAATACATTCATCTCAACGTTACTAATGATTGGCATCTCCATCTAACTAAAAACTAGTCACCGTCACCCACTGATCTCTCAGGTACTACATGATACTCAAAATCTCAATCGGATTGAAAAAAAAACTCTCAAATCTCGGTGGAAGTAATCGTTGGAAATTCTACTACCACATCTCTAGATTTACTTGTCCTTTGGGCTGGGGAATTCTCTTATTCTTCAAAGGCACGACCTGTAGTAGTGGTCCCTGAAGTTGAATAATATTTACTTTTTGCGAAGAAGTCCAACGCTATCTCTTTTCTTAGATTTAGTGGTGCACCTTGCAATTGTGGTAAGTCTTGTACCATTTCTAGTCTCTGGCCACTAGTCTTGTTTATCCAGGGTGGCACGAGTACGTTATCCACTTTATTTAAATCTGATGGCCTTATTGTTCTTTCAATTAGTTTGTCTAGCATCTTTTTGAGGCACGCATCCTAATCGATTGATATTGACCCAAACATTGTTCTCCTTTATATCCCAATTTATCACATTCGTAATATATCACAACTCTTCTTTTCAACTGATTTAGTAGTATATGTTGTTTCTTATAAATTTCTTTTATCCATTGAGTAGGTATGTCTATAATCTCAATCCTCATGTATGATATATATTTCCTATGAATTTACTAGTTTTGTAATTGTTTGTCGCTTATTAGAAACTAATTGTCTTCCTTCTATTTGGCGTCGAGGTGCTGGTGGTTGTACTATTCATATTTCTTCTCCAAATTTGTCATGAGACTCAGTTACCTATCCGATGAATGACATTAGTTGTGATATCGAGTCAGTAGTCTGATCCAAAACCTATCTTGTCTCTGTTACGTTTCAGCCTTTGCCTCTTCTACTCTTCTCACTTGTGCTTATCCGTAACAATGAACTTATTAGAATAAGGCCAAAACTACTCTTACATAACTATAATTCTATCGCAGCCTAGAACTTAGTAATGGACTCTATTTCCATTACTAACAGAACAAACCGAGAATCCTATCCTAGGCTTACTAGGTTCTATAGACCTCTAGACACGGAGAAAACTCATAATTCCAATACGGAATTACTAATGAGCTCGGATACCGAATTCCTAATGACACTCTATGATTATCGCTCTAATATCTGTGGTATCAGCGAATTCTCCAAAATATAGCAGATCAGTATCCCATACGGATCTAATATTATGCTCTGATACCATCTGTGGCGCCCCGCCGGACGCTAACACAAATCCCCATGTCAGATCTCGAGGTATTATGTAGCACCTCGAAATTTCGGCATGGTCTCCTCTGTTTATCTTAGCATTCCAAGGCGTTCAACCTGTACCTGATAAACGACATACAATCCTGCATACATATACAAAATATAATACTAGCGGAAGCCTATATAAGTCTAATAACGTACGAATTATCAGAGTGCGGAAGAAGAAAATTTACGGGATTATACAAAATTTTCTCACTCTAACAAGAATCCTAACGCTCAATACAAATCTATAATACTCCTAGACAAATGGAGTATAACTCCAATACTTACCAAGTGACAAAGTCTGGCTATCTATTTGACCCACTAGATGATTCTCACTCGTGCTATATACTGTTTCTCGCCAAGCTTTAGATCTGAAACTAAAAAAATAGAGAAGGAAAGGGTGAGTAACAAGGGTTACCCAGTAAGGAAGCAACAATTTCTGCCAATAACCTCTCCTAACATGAACGAATAAACATACTGAATCATTTTAAAATAAAAAATTTTACAGAAGAAAACTACGATTAACTGGTACATATAGCCAGGGATGAGCAACTAAACATTTTAAAACTCACATTACATCGATCAGCAGTACTCACTATAACATTCTCTTTTTATACAAATCTAATTGATCAAATGGAAACAATAAACATTCATTTCATCTTATATATCAAAATAAGCAACAGATACATAATACACAATGGTGGAGTATTGGAATTAGAGAGTTGGGATTCACGACTGGATCGCTCCCAGTCGGGACATGATGTTACAATTCTTCTCGGGCTTTTAGTTCCTGATTTTGTGGCTGGTCGCTGTTTACTACGCTTGGTTGACCATTTATCCGGCTCAGGCTGGCCGTTTGACGTGACCGTAAGCAATGGGTCTCTTTTCGATGTGTCAGAACGTTCGACTACTATAGATTGTTAGTGATCACTGACTAATCATCTTCGTCTATGCCTATCAGGCGTACATGTGATTCCCAAAGATACAAACCATTCGTATACGACCACCTTTACATTACAAGTTCACTTGTAAAGATAGAGAGGAATAAACCCGGATTCCAGTTGTGACTCCACTCTCATACGCGTCCCATACCACGTATGAGTTTGGTGGTCCCTACCGTACATCCCAGGATAGTACACCACTCCGGATGATATGATGCACTATCCCTTCAGGCATTCACAAACTCTTTAACAGCTCACAAAATAGCTACTTATATATATTATTTTCATTTGAAAACAAAAGAGAAATTAACAATACAAGGTTGAGAATAGATATCCAGTTTCCTACCATTCAAGTGTGGCCACCCGGCCTAAAATAAATAACATAACAGAGTGCCTCGCGCTAACAAAAAGTAAATAAACATGCAACCAGTAACATTATCCCTGGATATCCGTTCACCAACCTGCATACAACACAACAACGTAAAATGCAGACATCACCCTTCGGGTGTGACTCTGACATTTTACCATTTCATACCCTTTTTCCCTTTTTTTTTCGACTTTTACAGTTTTCAATCTCTTCATAAAATATCCATTTTCTGATATTCATCAACTCAATATGAGTTCATTGAATATTAAATCACATTTTTCAACTATACAATTTATTTCTATCAATAATATTGAAAAAAAAATACAAATTTCATATCAAAACGGGGTCCGAGCAGTGCGCAAGACCCAATTTATGGCAATAACCCGTTAAAATACTCTACCCACGTATAATTTGTTAAAAATACAATTAAACATATCAAACATGCAATTTCTGGCGTGAATTTTGAAATAAACAAAGAATTCTATATTTCGAAAATACATCCAAATTTTTCCAATAAAATCCTAAATGCAATTTTCACAATCTATGATTATTAATAGAAATTCAGAGTTCCTTACAATCTCTAGGCGAAAGGATCAAAGCACGTGCACGAAAATCGAGGCGATCGGCACGAAAATCGAAACGGACCGAACTTTGAAGCGGCTGATTTTTGAAATCGACCTGGTGGTTTTGAAGATCTCGATGTGCTTGTCTCTTCTCCCTTCTACGGCGAAAGGCGGTTTGACCCCGAAACCGATGAAAATCGAGGTCGAAGTTACGAAAATCTCCGTATAAAAATACGGCTGATTTTTGACTATACGGGGTGAAAAATACGAGAAAACGGAAGGAATTTGGTTGGGTTATGTAGAGAATGAGGCTGCGGGCGTTTCTCCCTTCTGCGTCGAAAGACGGTTTGACCCCGAAACGGACGAAATCCGAGGTCAAAGTTTCGAAATTTCCGTATCCAAATACGACTGATTTTTTGACGATATTGGATGAAATAGAAAGTGAAACGAAGAAAGGTTGGGTGGGTTTTGTAGAGAACGTAGCTGCGGACCTTTTTCTCTTCTGCGGCGATCGTCGAAAATGGACCGTTTGCGAGAGATCTAAAGTGAAAAAATCGGAGAGAAAAAAAATAAATTTTCGTTTTATATGTCTCGGCCATATGACGCGTTGGGGAAGATGAGTTATATAAAAAAAAAATTAAATTTTTTTTTTTTTAATAAAAGTTAGGACGAAATCAGTATTTCGCCTATTGTTTTGATCGACGATAACTTGGTCATTCGGTCTCCAAAACTGACAAACGAATATACTATTTCGCCTAATTTTTCGTTCCGGATCTAATGGTATAGTCAATTTCTACAAATTATGTCTCCATCAAAAATTTACATTTTTGGCCTGACGTGACCCCTTAACTTGATGTCGTTTTCATTTTTGGCGATAATTCGACTTCCTGATCTCCAAAAATGACAAATAAATAGTCTATGTTGAATAATTTTTCGTTATGAACCCAATGGTATGATCGAATTTTAAAAATTATTCTTCTAACAAAAAGTCACTGTTTTAGCCTGGTCCGACCCGGTAATCGAGGATTTTGCAACTTTTATATTCGGACTCGCATTTGAGCGTGCTTACAGGCTAAACTATGTTTTTCGATCATTTTGAATTTAATGGTGAGGTCAGATTCCATTAAAATGATTAAAAACATCCTAAAGTTTTACTCCTAAATCCCACTTTCAAGATTTTCTTAAAATTTCACTATTTATTTTTTTCCTCGAGATACAAATTAAAAATTCGGGGTGTTACACTTACACTATTACCAAATCAATTAGCATTCAAAAGAACCTAATAGGTGGGCTTAGGACAGGATTTAAAAAGAAAAGGTATAAGACTCAACTTCTAAAAATGCCCTAGTTTGATATTCTCTCTCTTTTTTGTCGATTTTTTTCTTTTTTTTCTACTGTCCCTAGTTTGGCATTATTTTCGTTTCTGTCAATTCTTTTAATTCTCTTTTCTAATGCCATTAATTAGACATTATTTTCTTTTGAACCTTTTAATAAGAGATTTTCCTTTTGGATGACACTTCTCTTAAGATAATATATTTTTTCGCATGACTGGACTTGAAGTAACTTCTCAGGTTGCCTACATACCCAAAATCTTTCTTTTTTGAGGTTAGTTCATACAAGACTTCCCTCCCAATGTTAGTTGGTGAGGTTTAGAAAGAAAAGGTTATTGATGATTTCTTTTAGGCTGCGAGGGGCTAAAGAAGGTTGTATTTTTCTTGATAAAATAAGAGAATGGTTCGATAAAAAAAGACTTCCTTTGATGAAATGCTACTTGATTTGGTCAAGATTTTAAGAATTCGGTATCTTGATTGCTTTGTCAAGTTAGGTATTCTTTTGAGAATGAGTAATCTTCAATTTTCTTTTACGAAATTGGGTGTGATTGAGTTTTTTGTATTTGACATTGACTTGTTGAACCATTTTTTAACTTTGAAAAAAAATCTTTTATTCTTTTGCAAATAAGAACTATTCTCTCTCAAGTGAAAAAAACATGGTGGATCATTTTTTGCGGATCGTAGCACCTTTGTCGATGGTTTCAATTACGTCATTCATGATTGATAATATTTGAGTTTGAAAATCACCATTGACTTCATGTCTTGATCTATTTTGGTGCGATCTGTTCGGATGGAAGGTAACGTGGTGTTCATACTCACATATTCTCGTAAGACTATGCAAGAACTCTATTAAATTTCTTAAGTAAGTTTATGATTCTCTCATGTTCCCTTGAGGATTACGTTGTACCAATTTATACTTCTTGAATGTACTCTTTAATTCTAATATTTATCATGTTTTATTAGTGAACTCTAAGTTATTTCTCATGTCAAATTTTATGTTTACATTATTATTGCATGCATGATAATAAAAAACTTGTTTATTTTATTAGAATAAAAAAACATAGACTGGCAAACTCGACTGTACTTAAAAATTAATAAATCCTAACATAACTGATTTGACTAACTGAATTTAAAGACTGACGCAACTTGCAGAAATATGATTTTGAATGAAGGGACACAATTTTAGGGTCTATGCCACTTTGGATACCTTTACAAGGGATGATTTGGGCTCGTCCATTTTTGACACCTCTTTATATTCTGATTCGAGCATGTTTGATGTCGAATAACTCATTGTTTCAATACTTTCTTTGTTTTTCAATTCTATCGATGCCTTAGGGTAAATGGGCTCATTCTAGTATGGTGAGAATGTACTATTACGACCAATCGAGTAGATGAAGGAAATTGGATAAACTAATTCGAATTTGGACATGAATATTAAGTTCAGAGTAGGAGAGGGTTGATTTTGAAAGGTAAATAAATGGTTTGTTTTAACATTGGGCACGGTAGGATCGGGTATGGTAACTTTTCCTTACTCAATAAGGTCTTGGATAGCATGACGGAGAGTAATACATTTATCAAGAATATGATCAAACATTTGATGGAATTCACATAATTGCCCATTTTCCAAGTTTGGAGGGAGAAGATTAGGTAGGGGCTTAGGTTGCAGTGGTGTTAGCAATCCCATTTTTATCAATTTTTGATAGGCAACACTAAGGGACATTCCAAGATTGGAAAATTGTCTCCTAGGCTTGGCTTGTGAAGACTGAGTAGTTTGAGGAGCTAACACGAAAAAGGTATTGGCTACTGGTATGGAATTGGCACTAGGTTTGATATTTTTAGGTTTTGACTCAAACAAGTTACCAAAAAGTCCAGAAGAGTAGGCATTTTCAACTTGATTTCCAACCTCAAGGAGGGATTGAATGGTGGAAAGGTATTGAGGCATCAAGTATTTGGCATATTTTGGAGTACGATTTCTAAAGATGTTCTTGACTTGTTCCTTTTTCTGAGGTTAGTCCATAATTGAGCAGTTTTAGCTCTTCATCGAGTAATGAACTCCGTTAAGATTTCCCCAGGTTTCTTTTTAGTAGTTTCTAAATCTCTTTTTGTGAGTTCAATGTCTGTATTCAATGAGTATGACCAATAAACTCCTTCATCAATTCATGCCATGTTCTAGTCCGAAACGAGTCTAATGACATTAACCAACGTAAGGCAGGACCTGTAAGGTTCTTTGAAAAAGTTGAGCCATCTATTCTTCACTTAGACTCTGAGATTGTATGATGTCGACATATATTTTCAAGTGATTCTTAGGGCATACAATCCTATCAAATTTCTCCATGTCTGGTATTGTGAACTTCTCTAACAGACGGATCGTATGAAATAACATCATTGCCCCTAATCCAAGGACAAAATCGTCGGGATCTTTGATATTCTTCAATGCGGTTTTTACCTGAGTTATTCGATTACCTAAAACATGGTCAACAGGTAATTGATCATTTTCTAGGTTTTCAACGAGGTCAAACACAACCTGAGGTTTTATAACTTTATCTTTTTTTCTTTTCAATCTTCAAGGCCTCAATTTGTGTTTGAACAAAAGTAATAATCTGTGCTTGAAGGGATTCCAAAATTTGATGGAATGTTATTTCATCCTTGGTACTTGTTCCTTCCTGTGGCAAGAGTTGATTACTTGGGCATGATGATATCACTTTAGCAAGATGACTCTTTTCACAGACCCAAAGTGGTACAGATGGTGGTTTAGAATGCTTAGGAGCAATTATTACTTGATTGGAAGTAAATCAAGATTAACCATTGACTCTAAAGGTTTGACTCTTAACCACATGATTAAAAATTTAACATAAATTAGCCCAAGTCTTGGGCTAAACATTAAGTCCAAATGCACTATAAATCTACTGAGACCACAAGGGTGAGAGAGGTTAGTTATGGGTTTATCCCTGGTTGGGGTTGAACTTGGGGTCAGACTAGTTAGTTTGACCACTTGATTGGATTTTCTTGGTACGTATTAGGTCGGATCTTTGAACCTAAAATCAATTGGTCCAATCGGTTTATTATTGGCCGATTAGATCCATTTGCCAATTGGTTCAACTGATTTAATTGATTCACAATGATCAATATCCTTTTTTTAATTACCAATTGAGTTTATTTGGTCGAACCGATATTGCAAGTTTGATTTGAACGAATTGGATTGGTCCGCCCACTTACCTGTTGGTTAAACTAGATAGAGCAACTCGGGAGCATTCATGGTCGATTCGAGTCATGGCCTAGTGTTACTGTACTTAAGTTCAAATTTTTAAGCTCACTATATGATTAAGGCTAGGTTAGGACAAAGCTTAGGTAACTTCAGCCCGAAGCACCGATGTACTATCCCAAGTTCACCTGGTCAACCAGTACGTGGTGCTTCAGTTTGATATACCCGAAGGTACTATACTGAAGTTGTAGCGTTCATTGTCATCCCCCATGTCCCGAAAGACAATGTTAGCTTGGATCTTACTACAAGGTTTATAAGGACATATCATGATGCAAATATGAGTATGTATGTTCGTGAGTGTGTGTAAAGGGACAAAGTGCACCTAGGACGATTTCATGAATATTCAACCATATAAGTCACATGCATTTATCCAATCCAATCATAAGAAGTAGCTAATGACAAATTATCAATCAATTACATCCAATCACAAACCCATGAAAGAAAAGACAAAATCTAGCCTAATCGAAAAATCTCTTTGAGTCAATTGGGTTGACTCGAGTGAAAAGTCAAACTAGGGATAATCTTGGATCGAGTCAAGTTTGACTCTAAAATCCTCAATGGAGTCGTCGCTAAAATCCCCTCAACTAATTTTTACTAAATAATAAATAGGGGTTCAATTGGTAAATTGGGTATTTTTAGGGAATAAGGAGTCATGACCTATTTTAGGGCTAGGAACCGTAGATAACTCCAAAATGGATTGGATTGATCCACGAGCAATAAAAAATGGGTTAGGGGTCTGATTATAGGTTTTGGAAGGTGTTAGGCACCGAACCCGCTAGATCGAGATAATCGATCTCTACTGTGATCCAAACTATTCTACGGTCAATAGGTAAAGACTAAAGTCAAGCTAGGGTCTTATCATTATCAATTTATATCAAATGCACTAAACGAATCTTATGGCTAATATTCTCCCCAATATTACATGATTTTTCAAATTTCGCACAAAAATGAAAATATTTAAACAAACCTTAATTCTAGATCATGTTCCAAAGCTCACGTTGTAATATATTTTAATCACAAATCCATATACACAAATATTTTTTCAATTAATTAAAATAGGAATTTATAAAAAATTTCTAAGTTAGAAAATTGTGAATATGAAATTTATAATTTGACAATCTATGGAATTTCTAAACTAGAAATTTGAAATTTTCTAAATTAGAAGTTTATGAATACATGAAAAGCTCCCGAATTGGAATCTTAAATAAACTTCCCAAAATAGAAAATTTCAAATCTGATGAGTCCCAAATTAGAAATTTGTAAAAAAGATTTTCCAAAACAAAAAATTATGAATACTAGATTTTCTAAATTAACAATTTGTAAGTATTAATTTTCTATAATAGAAAATTATATTTTAAGAAAGTCACTAAATCAATGAACAAACTAAATTTACATGAATCTCCAAAATTGGCAAACTATGATTTTTTCCAAACTTATTTTTGTCACGAGAATTCTTCAAATTTCGAATTGTAGAATCCCACGATTGATAATACTTACATGGTACCAAAAATTAATAGATTGATTTAGTTGGATTTTTAATTCTTATGTTAATTGATCAATTGGATTTTAATTTCAACGTTAATCAATTGATTGGATTTTGATTTAAATGTTGATAGTGAAAGCGCCCTCGAGCCACGGGATGCGCGGATCCGCTTTTGATCTTTGAGGTTTGGGAGTCGCCACCTAGTTATTGCGGTCTAGGAACCGAGGATCGACTCTAAATGCATAAAAACAACTAATCTATTTAAAAAATAACTGAATTCGGGGATCACATTACGGGGTTGGAAGGTGTTAGGCACCAACCCCGCTTAGCAAATATCTGTAACACCCCGTATTTTTTAACTCGTATCTCGAGGAGATCCGATAGTATTTATTCAAAGAATATTCTGAAAAGATAACTTAGAGTAAATTACCCGGATTAGGTTATGTTCATTTTTGTTGAAAACTGACTTCGCTATTAGTTTCAAAATGATCGAAATATATACTTTATCCTATAAGCAAGTTTGAATCCAAGTTCGGGTGGAAAAGTTAACAAATCCTTGAATTTCGTATTGAGTGGACCTAAAAATAGAAAATTTTTGTTAGAGGGAGAATCAGGAATATTCGACCACACCATTAGGACCGTAATGAAAAATTATTCGAAATGGTATACTCGTTTGTCATTTTTCGAGTCCGAATAGTTAAATTACGATCGAAACTAGAAATGATGGGAAATTACAAGTATACCCTCACCCTTGTTATAAAAGAAAATTGATTTTCGTATTAATTCATTCTCTTTCTTCTCCAAAGTACCCAAACTCAAATTTTTTTCTTAAACCTAGGGTTCTCCTCTCTTCTCCACAAGATTCATTGAGAACGAAGGACCGTTGAATCCCGACGAAGAAGACAAAGTTGTCGGCTACGACGATAGCTATGACCTTACCCTCTTTCTTAACCCATTCATGTTCGTTTTCCTCACCCTCCACCAAAAATCAGTAAGTACATTAGATTATCATCAAACTCGGAGCTTCACCTTGTTAGTAGAGGCTCGTCTTGTTGGGTAGAAGTGAAGGAGAGTGCCGTCGTCAAAGGAGTTGCAAAACCCTCACTCATTTTACACCAAACCCAACCCAACATCGACTCTTCTACCACCAACCTTGATTATTGTGCGAGTTCATCACGTTCGATGTCCACATACCAAGTAGGGGACTTTCAATTCCTATTGGTAACTTTAGATTTTCGAAATATGCATTTAGATTTTGAAACAAAACTTATTGTTTGCATTTAAATCGTAGAAATTGGTATTTGGTTTCAAATTCATGGTAGAAGTAGATGTTTTGATTATGTTTTATCAAGTTTTAACTACAAACTCGTGGGTGGGTCGAATGGTTCGAAGAATGGAAGAAGAAATCGAAAACTCGAAGGTTCGAGTGAGGTTCAGGACTGTCGGCAGGAAGGGTCGGTGCCACTGGCACCTGCCGAAGGCATTCTGTCGGTCCCACCGACAAAATGAGGTTTCTGCTACCGACGAAATCAAGAACCACGAGAAAATTTTGTTTTGTCGACAGATTCCGTCGGTCCCACCGACACCTACCGATGAACATTATGTCGATTCCACCAACAGCATCCTGATTTTACCGTCGACAGCCACTGACAGAAATAATTCTCTTCAGAACTAAGTTCTGACTCTTGGCTTGACTTCCCCATTGCCTATACTTGATTTCCCACCCTTCATTTCATTAAAAACATTTTTACTTTCCATTTACTTTAAGTTCTTTAATGAAATTAAGATTTTACCCCCCATTTCGAAATAATGGGAATGGTTTCAAGATCCAAATCGTAAAGGATCAAAATCCGAATTTTGATTTCAAGAACAAAACGTAAATTTCGATGTTTTCGGTAAATTTTCAAAATGTAATAACTTTCGCATTACTTTGAAAAAGATTTCAAAAACTATATGGTGTCGAATCTCGTGATCGAGGCTTTCATTTCCAAAAATACGTTTTTAATTTCGAAAACTTTGAAAAATTGAGTTTCCGACACTTAGCTAAATTTTTGCCAGTTTTCCTTGTTTTTAATAGTTTTAGTCCCGTGCATCATCGGGACCTCGTTTTGAATAAACTTTGATGATTTTCGAGGGAAAAATCAAAAATGACTTTGAAAAGATTGAAAATGAATGGTTTGACTTAAAGAGACGAAAAATGAGAATGTCGAGGGAATGAATGGTAAAATGTCAGAATCACACCTGAGGGGTGATGTCTGCATTTTATGTTGTATGTAGGTTGGTGAAAGGATATCCAGGTTATTAATGAAAGGGTTGCATGTTTATTTACGATTATGTTAGCATGTGTGCTAAGTACTGTTATTTATTTTTAGGCCGGGTGGCCACAGTTGCATGGTAGGAATTGGATATCCATTCTCAACCCTGTTCTGTTAATTTCTCTTTTGTTTTAAATGAAAAATCATATATATACGTAGTTATTTTGTGAGCTGTTAAAGGATTTTTGAATGCTTGAAGGGATAGTGCGTCACATCATCCGGAGGGGTGCACTATCCTGGGATGTACGGTAGGGACCCACCAATTTCATACGTGGTATGGGACGCGTATGAGAGTGGAGTCACAACTGGAATCCGGGTCCATTCTTTTCTTATCTTTACCAGTGAACGTGTATTGTAAAGGTGGTCGTATATGAGTGGAATGTCATTTGGGAATTACATGCACGCCTGATAGGCATAGACAAAGATGATTAGTCAGTGATCACTAGCAATCTAGTAGTAGTCGAACATTCTGACACATCGAAAAGAGACCCATTGCTTACGGTCACGTCAAACGGCCCGCTTGAGCCGGATAAATGATCACCAGTGTGGTAAGCACAACGACCGACCACAAAATCAGGAACTAAAAGGCAGATTTACGTTGTAACATCATATCCCGACTGAGAGCGATCCAGTCGTGAATCCCAACGCTCAAATTCCATTACTCCACCACTTGTATTATGTATCTGTTGTTATATTTCGAACTATAAACTAAAAGCATGTTTATTATTTCAATGTTGCCAACTGTATTTGCATAAAATGAAAAATGTATAATGAGTATGGATGATTGATGTTTTGTGTAACTTTTAAACTGTTTAGTTGCTCATCCCTGGCTATATATACCAGTTATTCGTAATTTCAATTGTAAAACTTGCATGTTTTGAAATAATGCAGTATGATTATTCGATCACGTGAGGTGAGGTTATTAGTAGGAATTGTTTGTGAACCTACTGGGTAATCATTGTTACTCACTCTTTCCTTCCATTTTTTTTAGTTGCAGATCCTGTGCTTTGGGAGGCGAGTGTTGAGCCATCCGTCGAGGAACATTTGGTTGGTCAGATCGACGACCAGTGCCCATTACCCGGTGAGCATTGGGATTATTTCTCCTAGGAGTTAGTTCGTCCTAAGAGTTATACATAGTGTTTTGGGCCGAGTGATAGGACTGTGTTAAAGTGAGGATACATTTTTATAATCCTGTATATTTTACCATTTTGCGCCACTCTGATCTCACCTTATGCCATTTGTCACTCATTCTCTTCCATACCTTGTATGTTTTTGTCACATGTTATATACAGGATTTGTTTGATTATTATTTTCTCAGGTTTGAGTTTCGTAGAACGCTAACATAAACAGAGGAGACCATGCTGAAATTTTGAGGCGCCACCTAGTGTCTCGAGGCGACCTTGGGATTTGTGTTAGCGTTTGGCGGGGCGTCACAACGTCGATCTCTACTAATTCCCAAATAGAACTACATTGCTAAAAAGACCAAATCAATAAAAAAAAATTTAAATATTTACCTTTACGAAGACAACGGTCTTGTTCCCTCAGATCTGGTAGAATAGTTCTTCGTACAGCACTCCTCGCTTCGTTTTGTCACCGGATTTGTTTCAGATCTCCAAAACAAAGTATTTCCTTCAGAATTTTTCTTTTTTTTATGGATTTTTGGGATGTTTTGGAAGGGTTTCTAGGTGTTTTTTGTGCTAAAGTTGAGGTATGGATGTTAGGTAAGGAGTTTGGACATCAAAATCAAGGTTTATAGGAGGCTAGGGAAGTTTTTTGACCTACTTTTTCTAGGATTTATTTTTTGATACAAAATAGGACCCCTATTTATAGATTTTTTTTAAGTGCCTTTTAGATAGAGTTAGGCCCCATTTGATTCAGTTGCCTGAATCTATTGTTAGCTTCTGCTGTCAAAAGCTGTTGTCAGAATCTATTGTCAGAAGTTGAAACACTGAAAAGCTTGTTTGATAGTGCTTTGTAAAAGTGCTATGCTGTTTACCAGAATCTGGTAATTATTGTTTGATATAGCTTCTAAAATCTGTTGTATTAAGGTAAAATGACCAGAATACCCTTAAGATTGATAGAACACTCAAAATATATCAAAATTATCAGAATACCCTTATAAATATATAATTGCACTAAATATATATAAATATAATAAAATTATATAAAAAAATTTAAAAAATAATTGTATTAATTTTAAAATATTTATAATTAAAAAAAATTATAGAAAAATTGATAATTCTATAGAAATTTCGGCAGCATCTCTTTGTGTTACACTCCTCCCACTTACCAACAATGCTACTACTAGTTAGCTGATGAGACTATCGTTATTTTTCTCACCGGAGTTAATAATAATCTTACGTTTACCTTACTTGTGGGGCAAGTAGGGGATCGAACCCAAGAGAAATGAGGAATAGAGTTAAGCTAAGAAGATAAAATTCAAATTAACTAAAAGAAATTAAAACTGTTTTTCTTTGTATTTTTGAACTTATAAGAAAATGTAAAATTACTAGAAAAGAAACTAAAGTAAATGAAATTAAAAGCAAGTAAACTTATGAAATTAAAATACCATTAGAGGTGGATCTACCTAGAACATGTTGATGAGCAATTCTTAGTTTGAAGCCTTTTTATAACTCAATCGTAAGGGCTTGGTGTTAGCTCCTTAGATCGGAAAGTTTTGCAAATGAAATGAAATAAGGGAATATAAACAAAGTAGAATTCTTTGAAAACTTCCTACTACCAATTATCTAGTTTAAGCATACTTTATCTTGATCTAATCTAAGCATAAAGTATCTATATTAAGAATAATAGGTGCATGAAACTTAAAGAGAATTCATAAGCATTTTAAATAAAAGAAAGACATGAAATTAAAAATAACACAAGAACTTGCTCTAGGCTTTTCCACTTTCCAATGGAGGGGAACTTAGCCTAATGTCATTGCAAGAGAGGGAAGATAAGAGATGAAAGAACTTTTCTTCATTTCATGGAGAAAATTACAACTTCTTCTTCTTCTACTTCTTACAAGACTAATTAGCCTAGAAAATGAAAATATAAAAAATAAGAGAATAGGCAAAGAGCCTTAGATTAAAGGAGTCTTGGATAAGAGAACCAAGATGGGACCCTTTCTTTAGAAATGAAGGCTCTATTTATAGAGAAAAATGTGTGTAGAAGAGTCTAAAAGTAGCCTCCACTTTTCTTTGCACAAAAAGACAAAAGAGGAGAATATGAGTTAAGGATTAGGGCATTCCAAAGTGTTAGGACATTCCAAAGTGGGCCCAAATGCTTTTTCCTTGAGATTTTGATTCCAAATTATTGATTTTCTGCACAAGAAACACACGTACTTAGATTTATCTAGTAAATGAATTTATTTATATATAATTAAGCCTAATTAACATGTAACGTGGTGGTTTGAGGCTTATCATGATTATTATCTTAATATAGAGAAATAGGTACAAAAATCAAGATAAATATCCGGAAAATATGCGTATAATTGAGTGTTTGGAGACACTCATCATTAGCTTAGTGAAATCTTTGGTTGATGATACGATATATTTGGTACAATCGAATTAGTACAAAGTGACCAATTTCATTAAAAACAGGTTTATCGTTCAGAAAATAAAAACCTAAGAAATATTTTAAAATAAACATATTTTAATTAAAATATAAAACTATATATATATATATATATATTATATATATATATATATATATATATATATATATATATATATATATATATGAATTTTTTATTTTTTTAGTTTTATCTCTTTTTTTTTTACACCATACTATAATTTTCTAAGATATTTTATAAGACATTTGATTTAATTAAAGAAGTCATAGTTGGTATCAATTCTCATTCCACATACTACAAGTTGGATTTTTTTCATCCAAAAATGTTTATTTATCTTATCATATACTTGTCTTTTTTTCTTAATTAAAAAAATATGTCCATCTTAATGACTGTCTACTGTATGATTCCAAGATTCTCATTAACCTAACCAAAATCAAGGTTTTATATAAGTTCCAATTTTAGGCATGTGTGAAACCAAACCAAATCAACAAAATTGACCTATTCGCACTTCTAATCTATAGTTCGATTAATGACTTTTACTTGTTAGATTTAATAAATTTTAATCGTAAATTTAATCATTTTATTTTTATATTGAGTTTTCTTCAAAATGGTAGAGATATTTCAAATATCATGAGGCTAATGAGCTAATTAAATGTATGGCAAGCATTCCTAGAAAGAGAGTATAAAAAGATTATTACTTTTTTATAGAAATAATATGCTTGTGCTTTTAGATATGATGTGTCCAGATTTGAACACATTTTGTAGCTTTTCTTATAGAATAAGAACACATCAAACTTGTTTTCCAAGCTTTGAATATGTAGTGCAGATTGGTTGGCTGCAACTTTGACTCCATTAATATTTCATATTTTTCTCCTCCCTCCCTCTCTGTGAGTTTGAACATAAGAGAGTTGTGCGTGAGTGTTCAAGCTTATGTTGACAGCGAAGAGAATAAGAGAGAGAGCCATGCGAGAGAGGCAGAGATTGCTGTGTGTGTGTGTGTGTGTGTGTGTGTGTGTGTGTGTGTGTTTGTGTGAGAGCTGCGTGTAAGACAATTGTGCGAGAGTCGTCGATAGAGAAGAGAAGAAGAGAAGATCGGGGGGTATTAATATCTTTTTGCTTGAACCATTTTTTCGTTATTTGCTTCTCCCGCAAACGCAAAAAAAAAAAAGGGTTGCAAGAGCTTCTCAAATTTGCGTTTCCAAACGCAGTTTTTTGACGCTGATTTGTTTACCAAATAGTGATTTTTGACCGAAATGCAGATTTTCAGCGCAAACGCACTGAAATCCGCATTTTGAAGTGAAAATAAACACCACCTTAATGTTTAATTATAATTCTTTTAGAGAGAGTTATTGTTTAATTATAATTGTTTTAGGTAGAGTTATATTTTAATTATAATTGTTTTAACTAAAGTTATTATTTAATTAGGATTGTTTTAAATAGAGTTATTATTTTATTAGGATTGTTTTAAATATAGTTATTATTTAATTAGAACTCTATTAGGATTTTGACTTTTAGTCATACTTGATTGACTTTAAGATTTTGACTTTATTCTTACTTAATTGACTTTAAGATCTTGACTTTAGTCGTACTTGATTGACTTTAAGATCTTGACTTTAGTCTTACTTGATTGACTTTAAGATCTTGACTTTAGTCTTACTTGATTGACTTTAAGATTTTAATTAGGATTTCACTTTACATTAATTAATATTTTAATTATTAATTTCAGAATTTTTAATTATTAAAATTATAAAATTATCGTTTTACCCTCGGAAATGACTTTTTACGTTTTAAGTCAGTTTTTAATGTTCCAGAATGTTTTGGAATCGATTTTTCGTAAAAAATTCAATAAGAATGTTGGTTTTTATCATTTATGAAATTTTTTGTGCGAAATGGTCATGAACTTTGTGAGGAACACTTTCGTAATATTGTCGAATTTTGTGAAAATTGAAAAAATTATTTATTTGGTTTCGATTTGTTGTTGTATGTGTTTAAAAAGATTTTCCTAAGTGTAGCGTAGGCTCTAGGGATGTTTTAAGGTTAAGGGTATTTTGGTAATTTGATCATTTTTTAGTGATTTTTACCATGAAACTTCTTTTTTGTCTGTAAGATGATAATTTTTATATTTTTGGGGTTATATTTTCTTAGCGTAGTGTGGTTTCTAAGGTTTTGTTAGTTTGAGATACCTCATCTGAATTTATGAAATATATCTAGTAACAAAATAAAGCATTGGAATAATCATCTATCATTGGGAACCATTGCAATCGGGTTGATGAGTAGATTAATCAGGCGAGTGCAAAAATGGGGTGTCTACAGATGGGTTGATTAAATTTTGGATTTAAAGTTTTTAAGTTGGTTGTTTGAATTTTAATTCTCATTTTGATTTAAAAAAAAATTCAAGTTGGTTGTTTCATTTTGGTTTTCCTAAGAGTCAAGGTCTTTGTATACAAGTTGGACATCAATAGGTGTTTTGATCAATTTGAGATTTTTCATAAATTTCTCTATTTTAATCGATTTGAATTTTGTTAGACACGAAATCATATTGTAAAGGCAATGGAGGTACTTTCGAAATTTTTTAAGGGTTCAAAATTCATGAGGGGTATTTTCGTCATTTTATTAAATTTTGTTCATTTTTCAAATTTTAGAGTAAGATTCCTTTTAGTCCCAACATGATTATTTCTAAGTCTTGAGGTCATATTTTCCTAGCGTAGTGATGTCTCTAAGTTATCCAAATGTGTAGTGAACCTAAGCATACGTGCTCGCTAAGTTGAACAGAAAGTGTAGCGATCCTAAACGTGTGTAATTTTATGTCATATAGCCAGGAGAAATAAAAGAATAGAATTAGAAGACAAAGGGAATTGGAAGGAGGCTTCTCACAAGTTTTTGAATTCTTTGCATTCATCATTAGGAATCCATAGTAACTGGGTAATGAATCACCAAGTCAGGCAGATGCAAAAATAGGGTGTCTACACAAGTCAACTTCATCTTATCTCTATGATATGCATGTGTCCTCAACCAATTTAATCATTTACAAACCATCTTTACAATAAAATTTATTATTTTTTCAATAAAGATAAGATATGAATTTCTTGAATAGTAGGTACAAAGATATTCTCAAGTGGTATGCATACTACCAGAGAGAATATCAAACCTCTATTACTTTAAATTAATTGATTGTTTTTGGAAAAAACTACTTATTAATTGTATATGCATTCGTTATCCCTTTAATGAACAACATAAATATATATATATATATATCAAAATTTATTTGAAATAAATTAAAATAAATTTGCAAGTATGATGACTTTTCCAGGTATTCTAGAATTATAAATATGCAGTAGTATATTAAAAAGTAATAAATCATAAAGTAGTAAACATGCATGCACATAATCCCATGATTACCATTCTAATTGCATTTTATGCTCTATTACAAAGTGCTTAAAATACTTTAAACTTGGAAATTCCTTAACACACTATTACATAGTATTCAAAAGTACTCTAAACCTAAAAATTCCTCAACACAAGCACATACATCTGAGAATCCCATTCTTGATTCTAACCAATCGAGAATCACATTCTCGAGTATAAACTATCGAGACTTTTCATTCTCGATTTCATTTTAAACTTATGCATTTCATCATTTTTTATAGGGCATCTTAACAATTTTTAAAATGAACACTCTACGAAAATTAGTTTGAAAACCAATTTGTTTCAAATTGATTTTCTAATTACATTCATCCAAATTCATTTATGTTTTTATTTCACAATATTAAAATATTAGAGAAAAGATATAAAACAAATTATTCTATAATTCGATGTATGAATTTGAATTTAAATTATAATAAATTTGAAACTAACAATCAAAATTGAAATAAAAAATATTTCATTAAAAATTATACAATGAATTTGAAATTATAAGTTTTCTACCTTCGTTATTGGGTTTTACACGTTCTTACGACATTAAAATGAATTTTCTAATTAATTTCATCGACGATTCGACCAAATAATTGAGTAATTAAATATATCTCGACATCATGGATATTTTCTTTAACGTCGAATTTTAATTTACACCCGAAACACGTTTAAACCTCGATCGAAGATAACATACACGAACCCACTATAAAAACCCACTCGTCTCTATTTTGTTTCTTTCTCGTGGGAAATGAATGAACATCAATTACCTTATAATATATAATAATAATAAAATATATTATATTATAATATATAAAATCAGTACACCTACATATCTAAAATACTAACACATTATAACTTATAATATTATATTATATAATATAATATAATATAATATAATAATATTTATATTTATATTAATTACATCTCACCCTTATAACACTTTAATAATTTCAAATTAATCCTCTTATATAAATAATTATACTTAAATCCAAATTTATAATAAAAATTTATTTTAATATTTTAATAATAAAAAAATATTATTATATATTCATATATTTTTCTTAATCTCTATTATGCCTATTACATTAGACCAATTTAAACTGTGTATCTCAGATTTTTGAAATTCCTTATCGATTTTTCTTTATTGACTTTAATATCACTTTCGCTCTAAGTTCTCTTGATAAATTTAATATTTCGTAACTTATCTTATTAAATTCATATTTAAGCGTGTTTACACTTTAAACTATATTTTTTTTTATGCATTTGAACTTAACGGTAATGTCCATTTAACTAATAGAATTTCCTATAAAATTTTGAATTTTATCTTCTTTGACTAAATATTCTAATTTTCGATCATAATCATGGTAAAGTTTCTTGAGTTGTACATTTCATTTATTAATTTTTTATTCTAAAAAATCCTTATTTCTAATCAACAATATCATGTTTTTTTAACATTATTTTCATTTTTAAACTTAATAGAAAAATAGGTCAATATAGTTAACATAATTCCTCGATATACGTACTAAAATTTTATAACATTACAAACAACCTTCTTCTTCTTCTCCTCCTTTCTAGATTGACAATGGCCACGTATGCATTTGAGAAAGATAAAAATTGTTAGATGGTCAAAGGGACTTTAAGAGAGAAGCATACGAGACACAAGAAGTTAAAGCATCTTAATACCTTGAAACATACGAGAGACCCCAACATCTGTCTTAGTCATCATGGCCAAACTCTTAGCCCCCCATAAATGAACACAAGATATTATACCATAACTTATCAGAGCTGGGAAAGTCATGGACTAGGGCTATATCATTTGAATAGGAAGAGAATGAGTAATAGCTCACACATGCAAAGTTAGCCTTGTAATTGTATTTGGAGAGAAAAATTGTGGGGGTGATCCTCTGTGATTCCCTTATCCTATTGATTTTCTCCTTGAGATGGTAGATGTTGCCTACCATTTACCCAGAAGCACAATTAATTCTGTTGAAAACCTTTTGCACGACAAGAGACAAAGGGAAATGCAACCAAGGGTGAGTTACCACGTGAAGATGAAAATCTCATCATGTCTATGTTTATTAGGGTTTCCTGCAACCCTAAATCTCAAATTTCAACTATGTTAAGGGTCATGATGTACTAAAAAGAGAAGAGAAATAAATAATGCCTAATAAAAGGCTAAAATAGATTGATATTGAAGTCCTCGAGTTAAATAAGCTTGAGAAAAATGGATGAAAAAGGTCTAATGGAAAGCAATCCATTAGAGAGAAGGGTCCACCTAGAGTCATCTACTTAGCCTAATCTAGTTCTATCATTTTTTTTAATCTCAATTCAAAGGCTTAGTATTGCTCCTTGGATCAAAAGGTTTAACAAGTAAATCTGAGTTGGGAATCAAAGGTAGGGTTCCTTCACTCATTAATCTGGAAAAAACGTTCACATTAACTAAGGCCATTTTGAAGATAATATCAAAGTATATTTTTTTTTTTCCCCTTTCTTTACTTCCTCTTGTAATGAAAACGGACAAAAACAAAACCTCTCTATATTAGCTAGAGAATCTCACTCATTTTATTCTCGGAATCATATGGGTTAAGTGAGTTCAGGACTAAGTCATGTGCATAGACTAAACCCTAGAACAGAACAGATTGAACAATCTTGAGGTCATTCATCCATGTCATATTTGCCAGCAGTGCATTTACTTCATATCTGATGATTAGTAAGTGGGTTTTATTTTATTTTTTTAAAAATGGTGTGGGGTTACTTTTTACGAATTAATATCCTATGAAATTTGTTCATTAGTGAGAAAGTTAAAAGTTGTACAAAATTATTCATTAGTTCCTTGACCGTTGCCCATCACTTTATTATATATATATATATATATATATATATATAAATCACTACCCTTTTAAGGTAATAGGGATATAGATTATTCGTCTCCTGGCAATTCAAAAATGTTCAACGGTCGTTTGGATGATTATTTAAATTTGAGAATGATATTATTAAAGAGTAAAGGAAAAAAAATAAAAAAAAAGATTTAAATACTTTTCACTTGTTTATGTAATGTAGTAGTATATTTATTTGAGTAGTGTTGGGGGTGACATTGCGATTCTCACATTTTTATGTGGAGGTGCACACATAACCGTAGATGTTTTTTTACTCTTATCTTGACTTGAGGAAACACATCTATGACTTATGTACACACCTCTACGTCAAAAATGTGAGAATCATAGTAAATTCCAATGTCACCCCATATTTTCTTATTTATTTTTTGCATTTAGAGGACTGACTAAAAAATGAACTTATTGAAAAATGGATTGGATTGTGTATGAATAATGACCAATGCAGACTTGTACGCGATTAACGTGGTAAAGGCACATAACCACACATCTTTTTTCTGTATATCACGATGAAAACGATCTATGATTCTATGCCCTTGCCATGTTAGCCGTGTACCAAGACCAAGTGCATTCATCACCACTCTTTTGTAATTTACTCGCATTTATTAACCATTATGGAACATGATTGGAATCCGTCATTTTACCTTTCAATTATGGTTGAACTTATAACAAAAGTTTAGCTGGATCTTGGTCACTGGTTATATGTTATTGGAAAGGACGGATGTCAATGGATCAGATATAATCCTAATGGATCTAATAATTAGGATCTGAATCAAATTTTAGGATCCATTAAGAGCCCTAACATGAAAGGATTTATTCATGCATCGACTAGGATATATAAAAGACGAATTAACAAATCGGTAGAAAAAAGATAAAATCTCTGAAAATGTTATACTACTCGTTTTGATTCTGCATATGGTCAAGACTCATGATCCAATATGATATCCCCTTCCTATAATCTACATGGTGCGTTTTTGTTGGAGTTTGAAATTTTAGGGCTCTTAACCAAGCTTTGCACGCAGCCTGATGTGTTTAAACTCTAACAAAAATGTGTTACGTAGACACCTAACATTATTATAGGAATGGGACATGGTTCTCGATCATGACTCTATGGTAAGGATTTAAAATATCTTGCGGAAGTGTGAAAATATATTGTTTCATAAAGTGGATTTTTTATTTATTTATCATTTTACTAAAATTAAAGCAGAAAAAAAATATTAATTTGTTACTTCTGAAAACCGTTTTGTGAAATAAAATGAATAGTCTACTATTTAGGAAATTTTCAATTTTTGGCACATTTTTAAGTAAATCAGTCATATATAAACTCCGCCTCAATTCAAATTAGGGTCTTAATCAAGATTGTAGGATCCAATAAGAACCCAATATGATTGGCTTTCACAATGTATCCAATAGGAAATTTCACTTGCATTATCTAAATACTCATTTTTTCTGTTTTGTTTGTGATCAGTCATCAATTCTCTATGAGATTTATAACATTCTAAATCTTTATCCACATAACTACAATTTATAACCATCAGATGGGTGGCTGAGTGGTAGCACTTCAGAATCAAGGGGTGTGCTCCCCCTGTCGTCTCAAGTTCGATTCCTATCGACTACAAATATCAATGGCCACGGATTGTAAGATTAAAATCCTGTTTCGGAAGCCTTGTTCAGGAAGGAGGGAATAGTTGGTGCGCGCAAGTTGGCCCATGTGTTCTTTAATTTTCTAGACTTGCATTCTCTCTTTATGTTGGATCGATTAGGGTTCTAGTGATTGATAGAGATTACCACAATTTAGAATCCAATCTCTTCTCACGTTTTATGTATATGCTTGTATTTATTATGAGATGTCAATCCACTTAAATAGATCGAAATAGATGACCTACTTTTTTAATAGGATTTCTATATATCCATCAAGGTTTCCTACTAAAATTTAAAAGTATTTCTAATTCTAATATTATTTAGATTTATCATTTATTATTGACGTTTCTTTAATTGGTAGAATCCATATGCAAGTCAAAAACCAAAATCAATTGGGCCACACAGTTATTGGGTTCTAACATTCTCACCATCAGTTACATGTCTGCATGAGGTAGGGATATTAATGGGTCGATTTTAGTTCGGTTCCTAGGGAAATTATAACCATAACCATTATATTTTTTCAATTCCAAATATTATCGGTTTTGATTCCGATTATAAAATAAATGGATCTGGAACTTAAAAAACACGACATCGGTTGATTCCGCTTCTCAAGAATCAAACAAGGAAAAAATATTTCAAATTTTTTTTTATAAAACCCATTTTTCCTTTAAAAAATTAGTATATTATATATAAAATTAGCATCTTAGTTATAATTCTTTCTTTTAAAGATAAAGTAAATGATTCAATTTCAAAAATTAAAAATAATAATTTTTTAGAAGAAATCCTCTATTTTAAGTTCCGTTGAATGGATCATATATGGAAAATTAAAATGCTTTATATAATCTGCATTGACTTTAAAATAAAAGAAAACCTTAAATCATTTATAATATAAGACAAAATCAATCGGTTCTGATTACAATTAAAAAGAAATTAGGATCAGGATTTTTGATTTTGGTTCAAATGGGTTTGATTCTGGTTAAATGGGTACCCATTGACATCCCAAGGCGTGAGGCTTCCCTTATTATTACATCCCACAAGTAAAGGTCTTTCCTTATTCATATGAAAAGGAGCATGATCCTATACGTTATTAATTTGGATCTACAACCAATTCATTTGGCCAGTATCCCATAAATTTTGGATCTGATTGAGGAATCTAAATCAGATCCGATAGGTTTTGGAATATTCATGTCCTGATGCAATAGAAACCCAATCTAATAAAATATGAGAAATTAAATAAATTATGTTTTATATTTTATTTTATACATAAAGTTAATTATATATATATATATATATAATATATATATTTTCTAATGAGACTTGATTCAATCCTAATCTCAACCCAATCCAATTGTCATTGGATAAGATTTGAATCTTAATATTGGGATGTATGATCCGGAAGTTGTAAGATTGGTTTTTGGTCAGATACGATCCAATCCGGGATTGTTCCTAAATGGACCCCAATACGGATCCGATTCATTCATCACCCTAATATATTATATACAACTCAATTTTCCTCTTATATATATATATATATATATATATATATATATATATAGGGAAATGTTCAGCACCCTAAGTTTTACCACACACTTTAACAAACGTTTTCTGTCCTACATGGGTTAGAAGTTTTGGAATGAGCTGATTTTTGGTGAGGATGATCTCTATGATTAGAAGATCATCCTCCCCAAAAATCAGCCCATTCCGAAATGTTTAGCCCCATGTTTACACGTTGAAAAATCGTGGACCGTCCATTTTTTGTAAATCATTTTTGATGGGGTTAGAAGTTTTGGAATGAGCTGATTTTTGGTGAGGATGATCTCCTCACCATAGAGATCATCCTCACCAAAAATCAGCTCATTCCGAAACTTCTAACCCATGTAAGACAAAACGCTTTTGTTAAAGTGTGTGGTAAAACTAAGGGTGCCGAACGGGACCCATATATATATATATATATATATATATATATATATAGGGAAATGTTCAGCACCCTAAGTTTTACCACATACTTTAACAAACGTTTTTTGTCCTACATGGGTTAGAAGTTTTGGAATGGGCTGATTTTTGGTGAGGATGATCTCTATGATTAGAAGATCATCCTCCACAAAAATCAGCCCATTCCGAAATGTTTAGCCCCATGTTTACACGTTGAAAAATCGTGGACCGTCCATTTTTTGTAAATCAATTTTGATGGGATTAGAAGTTTTGGAATGAGCTGATTTTTGGTGAGGATGATCTCCTCACCATAGAGATCATCCTCACCAAAAATCAGCTCATTCCGAAACTTCTAACCCATGTAAGACAAAACGCGTTTGTTAAAGTGTGTGGTAAAACTAAGGGTGGCGAACGGGACCCTATATATATATATATAGGGTCACGTTCCTAAGACTCATATTGAGACTCACATTGCGACACACCGTTTTGTCTTATATGGGGAAAAATGTTTGGAATGAGCTGATTTTTTGTGAGGATGATCTCTGTGATGAGGGGATCATCCTGGCAAAAAATCATCCCATTCCAAAACTTCTAACCCCATCAAAATTGATTTACAAAAATTGGACGGTCTATAATTTTTCAACAAAAATTGGACGGTCTAAAAGTTTCATAATGAGCTGATTTTTGGCAAGGATGATCTCCTCATCATAGAGATCATCCTCACAAAAAATCAGCCCATTCCAAATATTTTTGCCCATATAAGACAAAACGGTGTGTCGCAATGTGAGTCCCAATATGAGTCCCAATATATATATATATAGGATCAGGTTCAAACGACAATCATTTCAACACACATATAGACAACGTGTTTTGTCTTATATGGGCAAAAATGTTTGGAATGGGCTGATTTTTTGTGAGGATGATCTCTGTGGTGAGGAGATCATCCTTGCTAAAAATCAGCTCATTCCAAAACTTCTAGACCGTCCAATTTTTATTGAAAATTTATAGACCATCAATTTTTGTAAATCAATTTTGATGGGGTTAAAAGTTTTGGAATGGGATGATTTTTTGCCAGGATGATCCCCTCATCACAGAGATCATCCTCACAAAAAATCAGCTCATTCCAAACATTTTTTCCCATATAAGACAAACACGTTATCTATATGTGTGTCGCAACGTGTGTTGCAGGAACCCGACCCATATATATATATATATATATATATATATATATATTATATATATATGGGAGGCGTTCGGATGCCTCCGTTTTATCAGTTGTTTTAACAAAAGAAACCCGAGCGTTAGATATTTTTGAATCGGACGGACGAGATTGCATTTGCGTTTAAGTTATAATTTATGGGTTTTTTACAGCGCCATCCCTATATTTTAAGTATTTAGTGCCACCTCCCTGGCACAATTAAAAAACAGCGCGCTGTTATTTGCGTTTAAGTTATAGATTTATAAGATTTTTACAACTCCATCCCTCTATTTTCTAATATTTAGTGCCACCTCCCTGGCACAATTAAATAAGAGAAGAACAGAGAGTTCTCCTTCACCTGTCTGTTTGTTGTGTTCTCGATTCTCCTAAGCTCTACTTTCCCTCTACCCATGATATGATGTTATTTCCTCTTTCAAACACACAGAAAGAGAGAGAGAGAGAGAGAGAGAGAGAGAGAGAGAGAGAGAGAGAGAGAGAGAGAGAGAGAGAGAGAGAGAGAGAGTGCTAAAACAGTGGGTATCTGAAGACGATGCGAGAGAAATAAATAGGGGAAAAAATTAGCCTCAAACGTGGCTTGAATCAATTCATCAAACGAACGGTTGAAACAGATGATACCTATAGCGTGCTTCGTCGATGGAGTTGCAGCGAGAGCGACAGCAGCCGTTCGTGCTCGAGGGTTTCAACGAGAGAGAGAGAGAGTGAGTGAGGTTCGAGGGTTTCAGCGGAACGAGAGAGAGAGAGAGAGAGAGAGATAGAGGGTTTCAGCGGAGCGAGCGAGCGAGCGAGAGAGAGAGAGGCGTTCGAGGGTTTAGAGAGAGCAGACGAGAGAGAACAGACGAGAGAGACTGTCGTTGTAATTCACTCGGGGAGGTGGCACTAATAATCAGAAACAATAGGGATGGCGCTGTAAAAAACCATATATTATAACTTAAACGCAAATGCAATCTCGTCCGTCCGATTCAAAAATATCTAACGCTCGGGTTTCTTTTGTTAAAACAACTGATAAAACGGAGGCATCCGAACGCCTCCCTATATATATATATATGAGAGTTATGATTGATTGCTGTTTCCTTTCCTATAGGCGCATGTTAGACTAAACCCCTCCAAATAAAATTCCACCACAAAAAAAAAAAAAAAAAAAAAAAAAAAAAAAAAAAAAAGTAAGATTGACAGCTGTATGATACCAGAAAGACAGATAACCTGCCAACAAAGGGCAGCTCAACAACATAAGAAAAATAAGCCGTTGAACGGTCACCTCGGGCAGCGTGCCCGTAAAAACCCTAGTCTCTCCCAACTCTTTATAAACCCCCATCCACTCTTCCCAATTACCTCATAAACATTACACCTTCTTTAATTTCTAAGTCCATTGCCCCTACAAATCCTCTCTCTCTCTCTCTCTCTCTCTCTCTGCACCGCCTACCCAGAGGGATCGTAGATCCATTTTTCTCTTCTCTAATTTCACCAAAACAAAAGAAGAAATGGAGGCTTTGAAGATGAGACTCTTGGTTGCAATAGTCGTAATGTTCATGGCTGTGTCGGCAGTCCAAAATGTTGCAGCTGCTGATGCGCCTGCACCGAGCCCCACATCGGATGGGACTACCTTTGTCCCTGCAATCTTCGTTTCTTTTGCTGCGATCGCCTTTGGCTTTCTATACTGATCTCTCTCCGTCGTTCTTGGGTAGATGGGTTTTTCGTGACGTAGAAAGATTTATTTTTATTTTTATTATATATTGGGTATTTGTTTGGGTGTTATTGATGTATATGATGGGGGTATATACGTATGCGGGTGGCATTCATCTTTTATTTGTATTTGTATTTTTATAATCTCTCTGTACCGTCTTATTCATTTGTAATAGAATTTCATTTTTTTTTTAATTGTTATTTTTTTTAATAACAACTACCATTGGATCTAATTTGTCACATTGTAACGCACATTTAATTTAGACCGTTGATCTTTGGTGATTTGGGGTTTAAACGCACATTTAGACCGTTCATCATTTGAGAAACCTTTTCTGAAATTAAAATTGAAATTGAACGGTTAAAAATGACAGTTTTAAAAAAAATCATTTTTTTGAGTTGTGATAAAATGTTACACACTATCAGGTACGGGAGTAGACGTGGCAAATAGACAACGATACATCTTCTTTTTCTTGGGGGCATACACATGGGAAATCCTTACAACCGTGAAGTGATGTATCGTTTTTGGATGCCACAAGTCGAGAGACCACCCTTGGTGTGAGGGGGTGAAATCCTTACTTAATCTTAAGGCTTAGGCCGACTTATCTTTCGTGATTTAGGTTTAAATTGGGCTTTTGATAAATGAATATTGAGATTCTAATGAGCATAGGAGTGGAAGTCGTAATTTAAAGTAACGAAAAAAGAAAAGACATTTTTTTTATGAGGGATGCGCGTGGCTGCTGCACATGGAACATTTAGAAAAATATATGGTTGTCTTTTGAGAGCTTCACATGTGATTCATTGTTAGGTAAGATATTCACTCCCCAATATAAGTGCTAACTTAGCAAAGTTGGTAAGGAGAGGAGTGTTGTTCCTCCCACGTCTCCACAGAGGATTGTGAACTAAGCTTGATTCTAGTTTAGGGTTGGGCTTAGGGGCAAATAGGTCTAGTGCAATAATTTATATTATTTATATTATATAATATAAATATTGTAGATGCAAAAACTTGCACTACCTCGAAATTTCTATTGGTTGATTGACTTCTTCCTCTTGTGCTTTTCGGTGTACAATACAACACTTTTTCAACTCTCAAGTTAGGACCTTAATACAAAAAATAGTCTAGAGTTTAGGAACATTACAAAATATGAGGTTTTTTGAGACGGTTTTAAACTGTCACCAATTTCATAAAAACCGCCTCCAATATATATTTTTTTTAATGGTCAAGTAAGAGCGATTTTAAAACCGCCTCTAAATAACGTGATTTAAAGGCGGTTTTTATATTTTTAGAGGCTGTTTGAAAATCCCCTCTAATAAAAACAATTTTAGGACGATTTTAAAATTGCCTCTAAATAATTTGATTTGAGGGTGATTTTTTATATTTTTAGAGGTTGTTTGAAAACCCCCTCTAATGCTGTAAAAAAAATTTATTAAAATTTTCGTTTCAAAATAAAATCTGCAATTATATAAAGAAAAAGAGTTACTATTGGCACTTCAAATTTCACTTATCACACTTCAATTTCTTAAGAAATGCTATTGGCACCCCCACATTTACTTATTATACTTCAATTAACTATCACACCATAATTAAAATAAAACACAACATTCACATTCCAAAACATGTAAGGCTTAGTTCTTATAGTGATAAACCAAGTACTAATTGAAACATTAACATTGTAAACAAAAAAAATAAAATTAAGAAACAAAAAATCAACTACTCAAATGTGATCCTTCAACATTGTTGTACTCCCATATTTAATTATGAACATTATAATGCACTACCTGCCATCAATAAAAATTTATAGGAACATAATCAACATCTAAACAAATACTATAAAAGCCATGTAAACGATCTGATATGTGAGTATAAGGTTGCAATGCAAATTGATTCCTATTAGAATAGTAATTTTCAATAGAGAAACACATACACAAATCAAATAAAGAGTTAAAGTAAACTCATCAAGTCATGAGTATACACATATATCCAAAATGCATCAACAATCCAAGCATTAGGCTTTTAATTGCCACAAATTCTTTCTAGCTCACACGTGTGTTGAGAAAAAATTCTTCAAAAAAGTGACAAATTTTTTTTCAGAAACCCAACTTAGGTTACAAATTCAATCAGAAACTCTAATTAGAAAAAAAAACAATTATCAAATTTGCCCTAAATTCCATCAAACAATCACAAAATCACTAGAAATAGAAACTATAAACAACCAGATATTATTATTTCCAAATCAGGAGAGGAAACCTAGAATGATAAACAAAGATCACAAGAGAAACAAAAGACAAAAAAAAAAAAAAAAACCCTTGAAAAGAATCCAATCAACGAAACAAGATTGAACAAAAAAAAATCAAACAAAAGATTATGGAGAGAAAAAATCACTAGAAAAGCTCTCCTAGGGCTTTGTTTGAGCACGCCCCCCTATTATTATAAAAGATTGAACAAATACTTTGGAGGGAGATGTGACTCGGTTGAGAACTTTTGAAGTCTAAAACATCTAATCCAAAACTAAAACTGAAAACCCTAGAAACAAAATAAGAGAAAAATCAAAGATGTTTCAGAAAAATACTTGTAGTCTTTAATCATATTTAAAGATTTAAAGAAAAATTCAAGAATGGGAGAAGAGGGACTTACAGGAAGGAGAATCGAAGGGTTGGAGAGGGAAATGGGCTGAAAAAACAAAGAGTGAGAGAAAGAATATGAGACAAAGGAAGAGAGGGAGATTCCCGCAAGAAAATGGCGCCAAAATATATCGAGAGTGGTCGGCATTTTAGCAAAAGCGCCCCTACTATGCGTCCCTTTGGAGGTTTTTTTTCTCACAATCATCATTGCTTGTTTCTCTTCGGAGGCGTGTTTAAAAAACAACATTGTTTGCAACTCTGTGGTGGCCCTTTCTTTAAAAACGCCTCTAATATTGTTTTATTGTTGGCACTTAACAAAATCGCCGAATAAAATCACCTTAAAAACCTACCATTTTTGTAGTGGAAGAAGGAATTTTGTACATTTTTTATACCCATTCTCCTTGTATTTATAGAGGTCTCAACCTTAGGATCTTCCTTGATTTTCTTCATAAATTCCCTTCCTATAGGTTTTAATAGTTCCTCTTTATTATGAATGTATCTGTTCATCATTCCGAATTAGTTTATCCCTTAAGATCAGGGATCTCCCTTGATCTTTGCGAATTGAATCCCTAACTCTTAGGATTTCAATTGACCAAATCTTTCCTTCGTGCTCCGACCTATCTCTCCGAATTCCAGACTCGATCTTCCCATGCCCATGCATCCGACTTCCCATCCTCCGAGCTTATCAAGAAGTGAGATTTGATAGGTTGGGTTCTTCTCGTGCTCCCGGGGATCAGAGTTCGATACTCCCCTTTTATGTTCCCTATGTGCCATGTGTCACTCTTTAATGTAGTACGAAAACTACCCTCCACAATCCCCTTCTCGAGCTTTTGGATTATTATCTTAGTGCCCGAGACTGAGATATAATCAAATGACACATGATTGCTTCCCATTGGATGATTGCTTCCCATTGGGTCACTAATATACACTGTCCCTTTCGAATTCTGCCTTTTGACTTTCAACTTGTAATCCTACTGTTTCGATTCCTTGTTGACGCATTTAATGATATCCTCGTGAAACACACTACCGATTGTCAAGCCATAATCATTGCACGCGTTGGTTGTGGCGCATTTATTCGTCGTACACACATGGTTTCCATTGGTTAGTCGATCATGCACGCGTGTTCGTACCCTTTTTCCATTTTTCGTGCATATTTAATGAGTCGACAACCCATTATTGCATCGGTTAACGAAGCAATCTTGCCCTTTCATTTTCCTCGTATCTCGAGGCTCCATGAATCATAAATACCTATTTCTTTCTCTATTTTCTTTTTTATGAACTCTTATTTTTTTCCCTCTCCTTTTCTCCTTCTCTTACAAACGTACCTGCATCCTTATTTCTTTCTCTCTTGCTCAGTGGCTATTTTAATTTGAGGGCTTCCGTTGTTGTTGTTGAAGGTTCCTATAAAGGTCAAAGGCTCTGCCAATACTACCCTCCTCAAACCTTATTTCCATTTCTCCTTTAATTTTCTTTCATGGCTAAAGGGAAATCTTATACCCATTCGTGCCCTCATCTGCCAGAGATTAGGGATGCTTATGCCATCCTTGAAGATGTGGGCACCTCTTTCATGAAAGAGCCCTCATTTTCTCAAGAGGTCCCCTGCAATGCCACTGTAGTAAATTGGGGACAATTTAAGGCCAGACTCAAAATCCTTTTAAGTAGGTTGACTCAAGAGGTTTTAAACTTTTATAAGAGGGCACTCGAGTAGATGAGCGGTAATTTCTACTGACTTATCTATAACATCGAGCAAATGAATATTAGATTGGACAAAAGCTTGAAGCTCGGGTTCTTGGATATTAGAGCCCAATTCTCCTAAAAGGAAGTGTCCCAAAAAGAAGGGATACTTCTACCTAACCAAGAAAAGGGGAAAGCCATCCTTGTTTAAGCTACCAGACTCAGATAAGGATTGGTTTTTGTTCCCGATATAGCTAACTAGTCGGTGGGAAAATGCTCCAGGAGACGAGGTTCCCCCTTTTACCTCCAATTCCTTCAACCTTATCGATGAGTTTTTTCAATGAGGTTTGAGTCCTCCTTTTGTTCGTTATCAATCATATTTTCTTTGACAGAGAGTTGTACCATCAAGTTATCGATTTTTTAGCCCCTTCCGGCTCGCAAGGCTAGGGAGATCAAGAAGAAGTAAGGTACTCATCTCCTGAGCCTCATTCCTTCCAAAGCCTAGTACCATGCTCGAAGACGACCTATACGTTGAGGTGCAGGAGACATACTAGTATTCGCTTCAGGAAAAAGAAGTCGAGCAACCTCCTCTAAAGAGGTTAAGGAAGGGTGCTCCTCTGCCAAACCCACTTATTGTCTCAACAGGGGCCTCTATCGAGATTTCGAGGATCATTCCTCAACCTCCCCCTCAACTTACTTCCACTTCTACCTCGAGGTAAGGGTCAAAGTGTGGTGGCCTCTGGGCAACCCCTAGGTTATCACCCCAACAGTTATTAGCCACCCCACCACAGACCAATGCATCATAATTTCCAAATCTCAGACTGCGCAAAAGGTGCTTGAGGCATCTTATCTTCCCAAGGACAAGGTGTTTATGAACAAACACTTCACAGAGGATCCAGCTCGGTTGTTCTGCGACGTCTTCTGAGCCATGGTCGAGATAAGCCGTTTTTTCCTGCCTTCTTTGTTCTCTTTTGCTCTGTAGTTATGTTATTTATAACTTTTCATTCCATTACATTTTAGATTCAACACAGGGTTTTGATGCTCAGACAATCACAAGGCACATCATTTCCAATCGTGACACGATTGAAGCAACTGCAAAAAAGCTATAGGCTAAGAGGAAGGCTTTCGCGTCCTACAATTTGAAGACCCAAGGGGATTTGGTTTCTTGAGGGCCGAACTCAAAAGCTCAGTGGAACAGCTCGAGCTAACGAAGAAGGACATAGCCTTAGCTCACGAAGAACTTTCTTCTATGAAGGGGAAGTTGGTGACCATCGAGTTTGCCAAGGATGAGTAAAAGAAGAAAGACCTGCAAGATCAGCTTGATAAATACCAAGCTTAGGTCGATGACTCCGAGTTGTCTTGGGGAAAGGCCTATAATAAGCTAAATGCCAAGATTAAGAAGGGAAAGAATGCCCTTGAAGTGAAAGAATCTTTGGTCTCCTCGAAGGCTATTGTGACTCCGACTCTCTTGGCTTAGAAAAAAATTAGAATTGACCCTATTCAGCTAGCTCCTGAGCTCAATACCAATGCTACAATTTCCCAATCCTCTGACTATGTTGAAGGTCAAGAAGTGGTTAATGTTGCTCCCACCCTTGCTGTTTAGGGATTTTTATGTAATTTTTCATTTTGCTTTTATTACTTTCGATTAATGAAATAATTTCTCTGTTATTTTACTTGCATTTTTTTAGATTTTATCTTAATTTGACCCCAAACAATCGGGTTTGGCTCCCATAATGAGTCAAGTCTTTTCCCTAAATTGACCTTAAACGGTCGAGCTTGGTTCCCATAATGAACCAAGTATTTTCCATAATCCCACCCCAAATGATCGGGTTTGGCTCCCATAATGAGCCAATTCTTTCTAATAAATTGACCTCAATTGGTTGGGTATGGCTCCCATAATGAGTCAAGTCTTTTAAACATAAACAAAAATGACGAAATTACTTAGAAATGAAAATTTTTTATTGATAATATTTGTTAAGGTTCAAAGCATTCCATAGTGCTGTGATTCCATCCCCTATCCTTGTACTTAAATAATAAGCATCGGCTTCCCCTAGCCTATATACGATGTACGGTTCCTCCCAATTTGCACCGAACTTCCCGCTATTTAACTCTTATGTATTTTGAAACACTTTTCGTAATACCATATTTCTGAGCTTGAATGTTTTCCTCTGTACCTTTTGATCGTACAATCTCTTTAGTTACTGTTAGTATCGACCAAGTCTCTCCATTACTCGTTCTCAAGTCTCATCTAGCCAATCGAGGTTCTCAACCAATAGTTCCTTGTTCATGGTACTCTCGGTAACCCGCATCCTTGTAGTGTAGACCTGTACCTTGGTCAAAATGACGACTTCTATCCCATATGCTAGTGAAAATGGAATTACCCCTATGATTCACCTTGGTATTGTTCAGTATGTGATCAGTGTCTTAAAAAATTGATTTATCTGCAATTTTTCCCAACATTTATTTCAATTTTGTCTTTATTTCACTATATTAATTTAATAATCATGTTAAGCCTCAAAATATCACGTTTCATGTTCTTCTATGCTAATTAGGCTTAATTGTATATAAATAATTGCATTTATTAGAAAATCCTGATTTCGTGTGTTCACTGTGCAGATCCAATATCAAACCATCAAATTGGGCCCTGAAATTAAAAACTAGAAACTAGACATTGCATTTCAATCTGGAGGACCATTCAATTATCCTAAACAAACCTTATGACCAAAGGTTTCAACCCAATCATAGCGAGGTGAACCACTTAGGCGATGCGGTGTACCTCGGTTGGAGCACCCTAAAATCGTGGCAGTGTGCTCCACACGTGATCTTATCCACAATAGTGAAAAAAGCTAAGAATAGATCCGTCTAAAACTTAAGATTTCTATAAATAACCCATTTTCCAATTTAGAAAGGGTCCCTCTTTATTTCTTGGTTCTCTTCCTTTAACCGAAGGCTTTTAGTCTTTTCACCTGTATTTTCTAATTCTTGTAAGTGAGAGAGTGAGAAGAGATTATAATTATCTTTATTTAATGAAACAATGTTTGTTCTTTTTCATTTATCTTTTTTTATCACTTGCAATTACCTTAGGCTAATCTCCCTTCCATTAGAAAGTAGAAAAGTCTAGAGCAAGATTACTTTGTTGTATTTAGTTTCTTTATCTCTTAATTTTCTTTAATATTTATGAGTTCTCTTCAAGATTTGACCACTCCTATGGATTAAGGCTAGAGATGAACTTTTACACCTTTTATGCTTAACCTAAATGCTTTATTCTTAAATTAACTCAAGATGTAACATGCTTAATCTAGATATTTGATAGTAAGAGATTCACATATTAGATAGTGAAAGAATTCTACCTTAGTATTCTTTAAATTTTATTTTACCTTGCTAAATCTTTCGATCTAAGGTGCTAACACCAAGCCCTTATGATTGAGTTATCAAAGAGGTTAGGAGCTAGATTTTGGTTTAGTAATTTATTCTAGGTAGATCCTTTTCTAATGATATTTTTCTCAATAGTTTTTTACTTTATTTTTATTTTTATTAATTTAATTTTCCAACAATTTTTATTTTATTTTAGTAACTTCAAAAATATAAAAATAGTTTTGGTTAGATTTGATTTCATTATCTTAGTTTAATTCTACCCCCTTTCTCTTGGGTTTGATCCCTTACTTGCCCCACAAGTCAAGAAAATTTACATCTATATTAACTTCAATGGGAAGGACAACGATAGTCTCGTCAAAATTTTGAAGTCGTTACCGGAAAAAAAGATGTAGTAGTTTAAAGTTTTGATTTGAAGTTCATTTTTGTCATTTTTTTATTTCTATTTTCTATCGATTAAAAAACGTTAAAAAAAATTCATTGCAATGAATGAAGCAACAAGAGGTTACTATGAAAATTTGGTGACCAAAGTTGACATCATCACCGCACTACCCAAACCTATCAGGAAGCAGCGGTAAAATTTTGGAATTTATTCCTTTGATTGTTTACAATATCTTTATTGTGATCCTTGGATTGTAATAACATCCTCTGTTTTTATTTTTATTTTTCAATATTGTTCAATTTTTGACTGTGTATTTCTTTTTATAGGTTTGAACAATTTTTTGGAGAAAAACTTAAAAGACCATCAAAGTTCCAACACTATTTTATTTTTTATTTTTTTTTTCATTTTTATTTCTTTTTATAAGGTTAATTTTTTGTAATAGATTCTCTTGTATTAGGTTCTTGTAACTTTCCTTAATTAATTATTTAAGAAGGATTGGATTGTAATAAACTAGGAAATGATGATGGTTGGACGATACCGTCAAGACTCCTTAGGTTCGCATGCCAAATCTGGAGTTAGTGGTATAAGTTGACTCAACTCATTTTCACCCCCTCTAGTACATGAGGTAATTTCGAAACACCCACGCCTCTCTTTGTTAGTGGGTTACTCCTTGCCTTTGCTTATTATTTTATAATTTGCACATACTTGAATTAGTTAATTAGTTAGTAAAGAACACCGCCCTCCTAGAAATGGTACCATAAGATAAGGATTGGAAGTTATTACTAACTCTTTTATCTAATTATGACAATTAATCTCACTAGTCATCCAATCAAATTAATTAAAATCAATTAGACTTGACTATAGGGTTCACAAGCTCAATAGGAGAAATCCGCTTTAAGTTGCATTGATTGCACTTCTTGGTCACCTTTGGTATCTAGTAAGATCTAGTCCTTTGAGGGAATAAACTCAGTTTATTCAAAAAAGAAAGGTAAGTTAAGAGTGCTATTACTTATGCATTATGCGCCATCTCCAATCTAAAGATCTAAATGATCCAAATCTAATTTCATAGAATTGTGTCACAACTTTAGTTGCGCCATTTCTACCCAATTAAGAGATGTCTAGAGTTAGACAACCTATCTAGGTCCAGTCTTTTTTCTTTCTTGATTGTTTGATCGACTTTTTGATTTACATGCTTGGTAGACGTTCAAGGAGTGACGTATTAAAATCATTTGATCCCGAGATTGAATGTACTATTATTAGAATTCGTAGGAGACCATCATTAACTATGATAAGTTATCGAGAGTGAACTTTCAATGAGCTCTTTGTTCCAACTTTTGCATCCCCACCTATTTGCATTGTGTTACTATAAAACCCCTCTCAAAGATTGAAAGAGGGTTCAAAAAATCACTTTCTCATATACAAAAAATAGATAATCACTCTGCAACTCACTATTCATTATCTTCCCCATATCTAATCTTCATCATTTCGTCTATTTTTTTTTTACTAATTTCTATCTTTGAAGGATCTTTAACAGGTACCACACTAGGGCTTCATCATTCAATCTTCAAAGAGCCAAGAGCCTACCTAGTCAACGACGCCTAGGGAGAAAGGTCAGGAGACCAAGGGTCTAGGAAGCAAGATAAGAGGATCATAGATTAATTGATTTGCTCAAGGATTTCACACCTCATGAGGAATGGAAGCCCTAAAAGGAAATTTAACTACCAAATCTAAAAATAGGATTTTTTTCCTAGTCATAAACACAATCTATGGCGTGAGATGGAGTTGTGAAAATCAAAGGGTTGGCAACAATATCCACTAACACTAGGAAACTACCTAAAAACTACCCACTTTTCTAACTTTCGAATCTAAAGATAGAATGTGGTGAAGTTATACACATCCAACAATGGACAACAATTCTCAGTAACCCAAGCTTGCTAAGTACTTTATCTATGGCCACAAACTATACCATGGGATATTACTTAGTTGATGGAATCTACCTTTGGTACGCTACCAAAGTCTTAAAAATTTCATCTCCTCAAGGTTCAAAGAAATAATTATAAAACCCCGAGTTTTCGATTCGTATCTTGAGAAAAAATAAATAGTGGAATTTTGAGAAAATCCTGAAAGTGGGACTTAGGGTAAAATTGTGGGATTTTATTCTGATCATTTTTTAATGAAATCTAACCTCACCATTGGATTCAAAATGATCGAAAAATAAACTTTACCCTATAAGCATGCTAAAATGTGAGTCTAAACAGAAAAGTTACAAAATTATCGATTTTTGAGTCGGATCAGGCTAAAATAATGACTTTTTGTTAGAGCAAGAATTTTTAAAATTTGATCAGACTATTAAGTTCATAATAAAAAATTATAGAAAATGGACTATTTTCTTGTCATTTTTGAAGCCTAGAAAATTGAATTATCATCAAAAATGAAAACGAAGTCAATTTTAGTATCCCAACGGGTCGAAAAAGTAAATTTTTTTAAAGACATAACTAGTAGAATTTGACCATACCATTAGATATAGAACAAAAAATTATACAAAATAGAGTATTCATTCGTCATTTTTGAAATCTAGAAGGTCAAGTTATCGTCAAACAAAATAATAATTAAAATATCGATTTCGTCTAAAAAATTTACATAAATAATTTTTAAATGAATTTACCATTCATTGTCATTTTAAAACGTCCAAAAACAGCCATGATTTTTTAAAAAAAATTGGTTTTTTTGAATTTCAATCGTAAATTCACCACGAACGAGTCGTCGTGACTTCCAACACAAAAGGAAAAATGTCCGCAACTTCGTCCTCTACAAAATTCATGTGGCACCCCGCCAAACGCTAACACAAATCCCAAGGCCACTTCGAGGCACTAAGTGATGCCTCAAAATTTCGGTATGGTCTCCTCTGTTTATGTTAGCGTTTCACGGAACTTATACTTGATAAACCAATTTATAACAAAGTCTGTATATAAAGATGTAGATACAGGAAATAACAGCGGAAGACTAATTACATCTAACATGCAAATAGATCAGAGTACGGAAGTTTAGCAATATACATGGTTACAAAAATTTAATCTCACTCTAACATAGTCCTAGCACTCGGCCCAAAATACTATGTACACTTCCTAAGATGAACAAACTCCTAAGGGAAGTAACCCCAATGCTCACAGGGAAAATGGACACTGGTCGTCGATCTGACCAACCAGAGGCTCCTCAATTATTGACTCTACGCCTGTCTCGATAACTACAAGTGCTGAAACTAAAAAAAATAGGAAGGAAAGGGTGAGTAATGAGAGTTACCCAGTAAGTCCACAACCAATTCCTACTAATAACCCTTCCTAAACATGATCGAATAAAGCATACTATATATTTTAATATATGCAAGGTTTTATAGAATAAAATATGATCAACTGGTATATACGGCTAGGGATAAGCAACTAAACAATTTAAAAGTTTCACATAACATCAATCATTCATACTCATTATACATTTGTCCTTTTATGCAAATACAGTTGACAACATTGAAGTAATAGACATGCTTTGCAGTTTATAATTCGAAATATAACAACAGATACATAATACAAGTGGTGGAGTAATGGAATTTGAGCGTTGGGATTCACAACTGGATCGGTCTCAATCGGGACATGATGTTACTACGTAAATCTATCTTTTAGTTCCTGATTTTGTGGCTGGTCGTGTCTACCACGCTTGCGAGACCATTTATCCGGCTCAGGCTGGCCGTTTGACATGATCGTAAGTAATGGGTCTCTTTTCGATGTGTCAAAACGTTCGACTACTACTAGAGTGTTAGTGATTACTGACCAATTATCTTCGTCTATGCCTATCAAGCGTGCATGTGATTCCCAAAATGACACTCCACTCTTAAACGACCACCTTTACAATACACAATACACAGGGGTGCATTATCCTGGTAAAGATAAGAAAGGAATGGACCCGGATTCCAGTTGTGACTCCACTCTCATACGCGTCCCATATCACGTATGAGCTTGGTAGTTCCTACCGTACATCCCAGGATAATGCACCCCTCTGGATGATGTGACATACTATCCCTTCAGGCATTCACAGACCCTTTAATAACTCACAAAATAGCTACGTATATATATGATTTTTCATTTAAAACAAAAGAGAAATTAACAGAACAGGGTTGAAAATGGATATCCAGTTCCTACCATGCAACTGTGGCCACCCGACCTAAAATAAAAATAGTACTTAGCGCACGCGCTTATATAATCGTAAATAAACATGCAACTCTTTCATTAATAACCTGGATATCCTTTCACCAACTTACACACAACATACAATGTAAAAGGCAGACATCACCCCTCGAGTGTGATTCTGACATTTTATCGTTTCATCCCTTTCCCCATTCTTTCGGTACTTTTACTTTTCTTCTTTTCGAATCGAATCATTCATTTTCAATCTTTCAAAGTCATTTTTGAATTTTCAATTGAAAATCATCAAGGTTTATTCAAAATGAGGTCCCGTGATGCACGATACCTAAGCTGGCCAAAATAGTAAAAGCTGGTGAAAATTTTGACTAAGTGTTAGAAACTCAAATTTTCAAAATTCTAGAAATTGAAAACAGGTTTGTCAAAATGAAAGTCTCGATCACGAGATTCGACACTATATAGGTTTTGTAATCTAATTCAAAGTAATGCGAAAGTTGTTACATTTTGAAAATTTGTCGAAAACGTAGAAATTTATGTTTTGTTCTTGAAACCAAAGTTCGGATTTTGATCCTTTGAGATTTGGATCTTGAAACCATTCCCATTATTCCGAAATGGGGGGTAAAACCTTAATTTCATTAAAGAACTTAAAGTAAATGGAAAGTATAAATTAAAGAGGATATTTACTTTAATATTTTTAATGAAATGAAGGGTAGGAAATCAACTATAAGGCAATGGGGAAGTCAGGCCAAGAGTCAGAGTCTATTTCTGACTCAGAAATATGCTGTCGGCGGCAGAAGCTTGTTTTGTCGGTGGAACCGATGGTTCCTAACAACAGAAGAAAATTTTCAATGGCAGAAGCTTCATTCTGTCGGTGGAACCGACAGAATGCCTTCGACAGGTGCCGGTGGCACCGACCATTCCCGCCGACAGCCTTAACCTTACTCGAACTTTCGAGTTTTCGATCCCATTTTCAGATTATTCTTCCGTTCTTCGAATCATTCGACCCACCCACAAGTTTATAGTTAAAACTTAATAAAACATCATCAAAACATATACTCCTACCATGAATTTGAAATCAAATACCAAATTTCTACAATTTAAATACAAACAATAAGTTTTGTTTCAAAACCTAAATGAACATTTCGGAAATCTAAAGTTATTAACAAGAATTGAAAATCCCTTACTGTTGTGGACGTCAAGGGTATACGCTAGCATTACAAATCAAGGTTAGATGGCTCGAGAGTCGAGGTTGGGCTGACTTGGATGCCAAATGAGCGAGGGTTTGCAAAGTATCCGACAACGACGTTCTCCTTTTCCTCTAAGACGAAAGATAGACCTAACTCCTAACTCGATGAAGCCCTTGGATGGAATGTGTTGAGGTTCACTCGAGCTACCCGGCTGGTTTTGATGGAGGATGGGGAAAACGAACGAGAATAGACAACCAAAGATGGTGAAGTTGTAGTTCTAGTCGTGGCTGACAACTTTGCCTTCTTCGTTGAGGTTCATCTCGACTTCGTTTGCTCTAGAACTTGATGGAAATGGATCGAAACCCTTGGGTTGAAAAGTGCCTGTCGTTTGGTTCTTTGGAAAAGAAGAGAAATAAAAGAAAATCAGATTTCTTTTATAAAAAAGCTGAGGGCATACTTGTAATTTTTCCATCATTTCTAGTTTCGATCGTAACTTAACTATTCGGACTCGAAAATTGATAAGTGAGTATACCATTTCGAATAATTTTTCATTGCGGACCTAACGGTGTAATCAAATCTTTCTGATTCTCGCACTAACGAAATTCCACTATTTTGGATCTCACTTAACACGAAATTCGAGGATTTTATAACTTTTTCATCTGAACTTGCTTACAGGCTAATGTATATATTCCGATCTTTTTGAATCTAATGGTCAAGTCAATTTTTCTTGAAATTAATGATAACAATATTCGAGTATTTTACTCTAAGTCTCTCCTTCGATATTTTCCTCCAAATCTCACTATTTAATTTCCTCGAGATATGAGTTGAAAATCCTGGGTGTTGCAATCCACCTAGTTTCTTTTCATTTCATTTTCTCTTTTGCTCCATTTCGTCAAAAGTCATTCGTATGTGATACGGGGGTTTCAAATTTTAAACCTCGGATTTCATTTATTTCGAGGCCAAATCGTCCTCTATCGTAGAAGGGAGAAATGACGACGGCATCGAGATATTCAAAATTACCGGGCCATATTACAAAATTAGTCGCCTCGACATTTGACCCATCTTGATTTTTGTGTAAATCATCTCGATTTCTGCATAGTCGCTTTAATCTTATTGCATAGAGATAATAACGACTCTCAATTTCTACTGGTAATTGTAGATTGTAAAAATTGCATTTAAGATTTTAACGAAAACTTGTGATGTGATTTCAAAATTATAGAATTCATTTGGTTATTTCAAATTCCTGTTAGAACTTGCATATTTGATATGTTTAATTATATTTTATAATTTATACGTGAGTAGGATATTTCACCGATTTTTGTGTTGGCCATTTGGGTTCTATGCATTGCTTAGAGCCTATGTTGATATAAATTTTGTAATTTTTCAGTTTAATTAATAAAAATGAATTTTAAAGTTTCAAAAATATTTTAATAATCAATGAACTCATATTGAGTTGATGAATGTTGAAAAATGAATATCATATTCGGAAGATTGAAAATTGTAAAAATCAGAAAAAAGAAAAAATGGTATAAAATAGTAAAATGTTAGAGTCACACTCGAGGGGTGATGTATGCATTTTACATTGTGATGCTATGTGTGAGTTAATGAACGGATATCCAGGGATAATGATATTGGTTGCATTTTTATTTATTTTCTATTAGCGCGATGCGTTGGTTACTATTCAGTTCTGTTATTTATTTTAGGTCGCAGGGTCACAGTTGCATGGTAGGAAACTGGATATCCATTCTCAACTCTGTAATGTTAATTTCTTATTTGTTTTCAAAAGAAAAATGATATATATATATATATATATATATGTAGTTGTTTTGTGAACTGTTAAAGAGCTTGTGAATACCTGAAGGGATAGTCTGTTATATCATCCGAAGTAATATACTATCCTAGGATGTACAGTAGGGTCAACCAAACTCATACATGGTATGGAATGCATATGAGAGTGGAGTCACTACTAGAATCCGGGTTTATTCATCTCTATAAATGGATTATATATTTGGAAATGACATACACGCCTAATAGGCATAGACGAAAATAATTAGTCAGTGATCACTAACAATCTATAGCAGTCGAACGTTTTGACACATCCAAAAGAGACCCATGCGTAAGGTCACATCAAATGACCAGCATGAGCCGGATAAATGGTCAATCAAGTCTGGTAAGTGCAGCGACAGACAACAAAATCAGGAACTAAAAGTTAGTAAAGAAATTGTAACACTATGTCTCGATTAAGAGCGATCCAGTCGTGAATCCCAACTCTCTAATTCCACTACTCCCCCATTGTTTATTATGTATTTGTTGCCTTATTTTGATACATATAAAATGAAATGCATGTTTAATGTTTCCATTTGTTTAATTAGATTTGTATAAAAAGAAAATGTTATAGTGAGCACTGTTGATGGATGTAATGTGAGTTTTAAAATGTTTAGTTACTCATCCCTGACTATATATACTAGTTAATCGTAGTTTCTTCTGTAAAACTTTGCTTATGTTAAAATAATTCAGTATGTTTATTTGCTCATTTTAGTAGAGGTTATTGGTAGAAATTATTTGCTTCTTTACTGGGTTACCGTTGTTACTCACCTTTTCCTTATCCAATGTTTTAGTTTTAGATTCAGAGCTTGGCGAGATAGGTGTAGAGCACAAGTGAAGATTATTTGGTAAGTCAGATAAACGACCAGAGTCCTTTTCATGGTAAGTACTGGACTATATCTAGTGGCGTCAGGTTGTCCAGATAGTAATATAGATTTTGATTTTGATCGTTAGGAATTTTGTTAGAGTGAGGAGTTTCTATATAATCATGCATATAAATTTCTTCTTTCGCATTCTGATTTATCATACGTTATTAGATATATATAGGCTTTCACTATTATTCTATTTTGTATGTATATATGTAGGATATTATATATGTCGTTTATCAGGTGCAGGTATTTAGTGCCTCAGAATGCTAACATAAACAAAGGAGACCACGCCGAAATTTTGAGGCGCCATCTAGTGCCTCGAGATCTGACATAAGGTTTTGTATTAGCATTTGGTGGGGCGCCACAATAATATTTCACTAGGATGTAAGAAACAACAATAAAAGATGTGAAGTGGGCATTAGAGGTGCTTTAGTCATATTTCACTATTCTACGTGAATTTGCACGATTTTAGAAATCAATAGTGTGGCACCCCGCCAAACACTAACACAAATCCTCATGTCAGATCTCGATGTACTAGGTGTCACCTCGAAATTTTGGCATGGTCTCCTCTATTTATGTTAGCATTCCAAGACGTTCAACCTGCACCTAATAAATGATATACAATCCTGCATATATACATATAAAATATAACAATAGCGGAAGCCTACATACATCTAATAATGTACAATAGATCAGAGTGTGGAAGAAGAAATTTATATACAGAATTATATAACTATTTCCCCACTTTAATAAAAGTTCTAACGTTCGATAAAAGAAAACCCATAATACTCCTAGACGAATCTAACACCATTAGGAGTATAGCCCCAATACTCACCAAGTGACGGACTTTGACTATCTATCTGACTCACCAGATGATCCTCACTTGTGTTCTATACTTGCCTCATCATGCTCTGAATCTGACATTAAAAAAAATGAAGAAGGAAAGGGTGAGTAACAATGGTTACCTAGTAAGGAAAAAAATAATTTTTACCAATAATCTCTCCTAACATGAACGAATAAACGTACTGAATCATTTTAAAATAAGCAAAGTTTTATGGAAGAAACTGCGATTAACTGGTACATATAGCCGGAGATGAGCAACTAAACATTTTAAAACTCACATTACATCGATCAGCAGTAGTCACTATAATATTTTATTTTTATACAAGACTAATTGATTAAGTGGAAACATTAAACATGCATTTCATTTTATATATCAAAATAAGATAACAGATACATAATACACAATGGTGGAGTAGTGGAATTAGAGGGTTGGGATTCACGACTGGATTACTCCCAGTTGGGACATGGTGTTTCATAATAAAGTATTAGTTTCTGATTTTGTGGTTTGTCACTGTTTACCACACTTGCGTGACCCTTTATCCGGCTCACGCTGGACGTTTGACGTGACCGTAAGTAATGGGTCTCTTTTCGATGTGTCAGAATATTCGAATACTATAGATTGTTAGTGATCACTGACTAATCATCTTCGTCTATGCTTATCAGGCGTGCATGTGATTCCCAAATATACAAACCATTCGTATACGACCACCTTTACATTACAAGTTCATTGGTAAAGATAGAGAGAAATAACCCAGATTCCAGTTGTGACTCCACTCTCATACGCATCCCATACCACGTATGAGTTTGGTGGTCCCTACCGTACATCGTAGGATAGTACACCACCCCAGATGATATGACGCACTATCACTTCAGGCATTCACAAACTCTTTAACAGCTCAAAAAATAGTTTTATATATATATATATATATATATATATTATTTTCATTTGAAAATAAAAGAGAAATTAACAATACAAGGTTGAGAATAGATATCCAGTTTTCTACCATGCAATTGTGGTTACCCGGCCTAAAATAAATAACAGAATGGAAAAGTAAACAGAGCATCGCGCTAACAGAAAGTAAATAAACATGCAACCAGTAACATTATCCCTGAATATCCGTTCACCAACTTACACACAACACAACAATGTAAAATGCAGACATCACCCTTCAGGTGTAACTCTGACCTTTTACCGTTTCATATTTTTTTTTCGATTTTTATAGTTTTCAATCTCTTAAACAAAATATCCACTTTCTGATATCCTCAACTCCATATGAGTTCATTGAATATTAAATCAATTTCCAACTATGAAATTCATTTCTTATCAATAACATTGAAAAAATATCAAAACTTAGATCAAAACGGGGTCTGAGCAATGCAAAGGACCTAACTGACGGAAATACAGTTATACATATCAAACATGCAAGCTCTGGCGTGAATTTAAAATAACAAAAAAAATTCTATATTTTTGGAAATACACCACAAATTTTTAATAAAATCCTAAATGCAATTTTTACAATCTGCGATTACTAATAGAAATTGAAAGTTCCTTACAATCTCTAGGCGATAGAATTGAAACACGTGCATGAAAATCGAGGCGATCGACGTAGAAATCAAGATGATTAAAATTTTGAGATGACTGATTTTTTAATCTAACCCTGTGATTTCGAAGATCTCGACACCGTCGTCCTTTCTCCCCTCTACGACTGAGAACGATTTGATCCCGAAACGGATGAAATTCGAGCTCGAAGTTACGAACTCCAGTATATATATATATGACTATTTTTTGACGATATGGGACAAAAAAGAAAAGAAAAGAAAACGAAAGAAAATTGGGTGAATTTTGTAGAGAACGAGGCTGTGCACGTTTCTCACTTCTGCGTCAGAAGTCGACGGCGAGGCATTTGCAACGAATTTGAGGTGGAAGTTTTGAAGAAAAATAAAATTTTCATTTGAATGTCGTTGGCTGGTTTTTTAATGAGTTTGGAAGATGAATATTGTTTTTAATAAAAAAATTTATTTATATAAATGCGGGACGAAATTGGTATTTTACCTATTGTTTCGTTCGACAATAACTTGATCGTCCGGGCTTCAAAAGTAACGAGTGAATACTCTATTTTGTATAATTTTTTGTTTTGGATCTAATGGTGTGGTAAATTTTTACAAATTCTATCTCTAAAAAAATTTACATTTTTGACCTGGGGTGACCCCTAAAATTGACGTCATTTTCATTTTTGACGATAATTTGACTTTTTGGACTCCGAAATTGACAAGTAAATAATAAATATTCAATAATTTTTTGTTATGAACCCAATGGTATAATCTAATATTAACAATTCTTACTCTTCCAAAAAGTCATTATTTTAGCCTGGTCCAACTTGGTAATCGAGGATTTTGCAACTTTTCTATTTAGACTCGCATTTGAGCGTGGTTACATGCTAAAGTATGTTTCTCGATCATTTTGAATTCGATGGTGAGGTCAGATTTCATTAAAAGATCATAACCAAATCCTACTATTTTACCCTGAGTCCCACTTTCAAGATTTTCTCAAAATTTTACTATTTATTTTTTCTCGAGATACGAATCAGAAATTTGGGATTGACATTCTCCCCCCTTAATAAAAATTTCTTCATCGAAATTGAAATCACACCTTATCATATTTCATCATTACCATACTAACACAACATGTATAATGAATAATACATATTTTTGATTATCATCTATTCTTGGTCCCAAGTCAATCTCATTTATAATTCATAACCTTATGTCACCTATATTACATCAATCCAACATATTCATTAATTAATCACTCTAATTCAAACTCATACTCCAACTAATCCATTATTTGTAAAATCCTAAGATAATAATCAACTCACATTATCTCATTTTCCCACCAATATCTATCAAGAACAATCTTTTCACATATTCTCTATTCTTTATTTTTATTTTTTTCACCAATTACATCGTCTATTATGTTTTACTCATAATTACCATGAATATTACTCTCAATGCATAGATTTACCGCAAACACACCACTATCTTTATATTCAATTCAATATTCTATTTTTTACTTATTGTGATATTTCATTAAAACCTCTGTCATAATCTTTATAATTTAAAATCTTACTCAAGGGGATATATCCTATATCACATCTTTTTACTCAATTCTAATTCGAGATATATATGTATTTCCCATTTTACCTTACATCAACCAACCTACACTTTTTCTTTAAATACATCAAATAAATTGTCTTACAAATTAACCACATGTGAATGATCTGGCAAATACTTCTTCAACATGGACACGTGGAACACATTGAAGGTTTGCTCGAGTTGCAGTGGTAGAATCATTCTGCAAGACATACACTTTCTTACTCTACCCCCAAAATTACAACTTCTACTAATTACTACTTAAATATCATTGTAATATAGATTAAACTTTATTCATTTAACTTTATCTTACCCACATCACACATATTTTTACTTGCTACATAGTCACATCACTAGCCTTACAAATTGTACTTGTCTTCTCACACTTTACAATTATTCTAACACCTATATTTTGTAAGTTCTTAAATGATCTTCCAAAAATCTCATTCTTTCTTCACAAGGCGTCCTAATGGTATAGATAATTTCATTACTCGATCCGTGTCAGTAGTTTCTAACTCTAGCAAGTGTGCAAACTCTCAGCAGAATTATATGATCTAGAGGAACTAGTGTTGAATATAATTCTACTTTTTAATATTATAATTAAAAATCGTACCTTCCAAAACTTCGTTAGAAACAGGTACTTTCTCGTAGGCCACAACCCTTGCTCACAACTGTGATAGAGGGCACTCTTTCTTGATATGTCTCACCTGACCACACGCGTAACATGTCAACGATGTTGTCTTCATAGATTTTGTGAGTAGTTGGTAGACTGGGGTCTGAGGCTCTAAACCTGTCTTGTTGGTTCCTTTGGCCCTGTTGGCATTATTGGAGCTCCAACTGCTCTATAACTTAGTAATGGGGGAACTTTACAACTCAATAGTGGAGGAGTTCTATATTGTGGATATACTGATCCAGAGGAGTTTGGCCTCGAATACATCGGCCTCTTGTCCGGATCTGATTTGAGAACAAAATATATCTAAGGTCGACTAATTTGCCTACTAGAGGTCTGTAATTCCATCTCCTCTCACTTTAGCTTCTAAGCTCAACTCATCGTATCTCTATAATTGGTAGTCTCAATCATCGACTTCTTAACCCTTAAGTAGGGTTATAGTCTTTTAAAGAATCTACGGGCCTTCTACAAATCTGTCAGGATAAGCTCGGGCACATATCGTGACAACCTAATGAACATCATATCTTAGTCTCTGTAATTGATAGATTACCCTGCACTAATATCAAAAACTCCTAGTATTTGATTTCTTGAGCAATCTCAGATATAAATCTATCGAGAAATATCCTCTTGAAGTCTACCACTCAAACGATCCATCTCCTAATACATTCATCTCAAAACGTTACTAATAACTAGCATTCCCGTCCAACTGGAATGTAATTACCATCACCCACTGATCTCTTGGGCACTACATGGCACTCAAAATCTTTCAGGTATTCAAAACCCACTCATTGACCTCAATCAGATAAAAAAGTCCTCAAATCTTGGTGGACGTAATCGTTGAAAATTCTATAATCATATCCCTGGATTTACCTGTCCTTTGGGTTGGGAGAATTCTCTCATTCTTTAAAGGCACGACCTGTGGTAGTGGTCCCGGAAGTGGAATAGCATTTGCCTTTTGCGAAGAAATCAAACGCTCCCTCATTTCTTGGATTTAGTGGCGCGCCTTGCAATCGTGGTAAGTCTTGTACCATTTCTCACTTCTGATTGCTAGTCTTATCTGTTTGGGATGGCATGAGTATGTTATCAACTTTATTAAAATCTGGTGGCCTTATTATTTCCTGAATTGGCTTGTCTAGTATCTTTTTGAGCAACGCCTCCTTAATCGGTTGACGTAGACTCGAACATTGCTTTTCTTTATGTTCATATTTGCTACATTAGTAATATATCACAACTCTTTTTTTCGATCGATTTAGTAGTATAGGTTGTTGTTTTTTATAAAAGTCTTCCATCCATTGAGTAGGTATGTCTATAATATCACTCCTCGCATATGATTATTTTTCCTATGAATTTGTTAGTTTCGTAATTGTTTATCTCTTATCAGATACTAATTGTTTTCTTTCCATTTGGCTTCGAGGTGGTGGTGGTTGTATTATTCATATTTCCTCTCTGGACTTGACATGAGACTCATCCATCTATCTCATGAATGAAATTAGTTGTGCTATCAGGTCATTGGTCTAATTCAGAACCTGTCTCATCTCTGTTGTGTTTCGGCATCTGTCTCGTCCACTCCTCTCGCTGGTGTTTATTCGTAACAAGGCACGTATCAGAATAAGGCCAAAATCGCTCTTACATAACTATGAATTACCATCGTAGACTAAAAATTAGTAATGGATTCCATTTCCATTACTAACAGAACAAATCGAGAATCCTATCCTAGGTTTACTAGGCTCTATAAACTTCTAGACACAAAAGAACTCATAATTCCAATACGGAACTACTAATGAGCTTCGATACTGAATTCCTAGTGACACTTTATGACTATCGCTCTAATATCTATGGTATCAACCAATTCTTCTAAACACGGTAGTCCGTATCCTATACGGATCTAATGCTATGCTCAATTTCTACAAATTCTGTCTCTAACAAAAATTTACATTTTTGACTTGAGGTAACCCCTAAATTGACGTCATTTTTGTTTTTGACGATAATTCGACTTTTCTGATACCATCTGTGGTGTCCCGCCAAACGCTAATACAAATCCCCATGTCAGATCTCGAGGTACTAGGTGGCACCTCGAAATTTCGGCATGGTCTCCTCTGTTTATGTTAGCATTCCAAGGTGTTCAACCTGCACCTAATAAACGACATATAATCCTGCATATATACATACAAAATATAACAATAGCGGAAGCCTACATACATCTAATAACGTACGATAGATCAGAGTGCGGAAGAAGAAATTTATATACAGAATTATACAACTATTTTCCAACTCTAACAAAAGTTCTAACGTTAGATAAAAAAAAACTCATAATACTCTTAGACGAATCTAACACCATTAGAGGTATAGCCCCAATACTCACCAAGTGACGGACTTTAACTATCTATCTGACCCACCAGATGATCCTCACTTATGTTCTATACCTGCCTCGTCATGCTCTGAATCTGATATTAAAAAAAATGAAGAAGGAAAGGGTGAGTAACAATGGTTACCTAGTAAGGAAAAAAATAATTTCTGTCAATAATCTCTCCTAACATGAATGAATAAACATACTGAATCATTTTGAAATAAGCAAAATTTTATAGAAGAAACTACGATTAACTAGTACATAGTCGGAGATGAGCAACTAAACATTTTAAAACTCATATTACATCGATCAGCAGTACTTACTATAACATTTTATTTTTATACAAGACTAATTGATCAAGTAAAAATATTAAACATGCATTTCATTTTATATATCAAAATAAGAGAACAAATACCTAATACACAATGGTGGAGTAGTGGAATTAGAGTGTTAGGATTCACGACTGGATTACTCCTAGTCGGGACATGGTGTTTCATAATAAAGTATTAGTTTCTGATTTTGTGGTTGGTCACTGTTTACCACACTTGCGTGACCATTTATCCGGCTCAGGCTAGCCGTTTGACATGATCGTAAGTAAAGGATTTCTTTTCGATGTGTTAGAACGTTCGACTACTATAAATTGTTAGTGATAACTGACTAATCATCTTCGTTTATGCCTATTAGGCGTGTATGTGATTCCCAAATATACAAACCATTCGTATACGACCACCTTTACATTACAAGTTCACTAGTAAAGATAGAGAGGAACAACCCGAATTCCAGTTGTGACTCCACTCTCATACGCGTCCCATACCACGTATGAGCCTGGTGGTCCCTACTGTATATCCTAGGATAGTACACCACTCCGGATGATATGACCCACTATCCCTTCAGGCATTCACATATTCTTTAATTGCTCACAAAATAGTTATATATATATATATATATATATATATATTATTTTCATTGAAACACGTGCACAAAAATCGAGACGATCCACTACGACAGGACCGATGATTCTAAATAATGTTCATATCAAAGATATCTAGCTAAATACAAAATACCATGTAAGAAGATCATCCACTACAGCAGGACCGATGATAGGGCCCACGTCAATGATCAAAATCTAGCATCCAACGCGTACAAGTCTTTAATATCTAGTTTTCTATCCATGCCAATTGCTCTTTGGATATTACTTTTTTACCTAGGAATGTATTTTGAGTGAGAATTATTGAAATGATAGATGTCAACCTAGAGGATCCTGTCCTGGTAAACATCCTCATCGCAATTATCAAGCATGCTGATGAGAATTGTGAGGGTTTCCATAAAAAATGAAAACCTCTCAACAAACCAAATTTCCTTCAAGGGAACCTCTCATAACATTTCTAACTGTAAATTGACCCCAAGAGAAATGAGGAAGAAATGCATAAAATGGCTATATAAATAGAGAGGACAAATATAAGAAAAAAATACCATCCATCCCCACAGTAAATGGAGTCATTAAACAAAAGACTAAAGGCGAGTAAATGAAAAAAAAAATTTTAAAAACACAAAAAAGTCTTAAGCAGCCTATTGGAATAGAAACCAATGGGGGCACAACATGTGTACGAGCCATTATAACAACTTCTTAGAAAAATCAAGAGCAGTACGCTGGGAACGAGAAACAATAAATGCCAAAATGTGTGCAACCAATGAAACTTAAAGAGACACGTAAAGTTTGTAAATCATAAATTTCTGCCAAGAAATCTGAGACTGAGGAAGTAATGATGCAAACAAGATCAAATGACCAAATCCACGTGGGTACGAATACTAAATCCGAGCTTCCAAAGAAAAGGAATCTTTGAATAACTATCTCTAAACCAGTCGAAGAAGAACGTTTGTTAATAGAAAATATATGCACAATTAAAACGGGTGACAACAGAACCAAAGAAGATCCTTCGAGATTAGCACGCATCCCAAAAAAAGTAGGACAAGAACTGAGAAGTCCATATCATTGGCTTATCAAGGTACCAAAAATGGGGTAATTGTGGAGTCCATTTTCATCATATACAGAGTTATATGGGCACATATCCTTTTAATTTTGTGGGCTCAGTCCAAATATCAAACATAAACTAATGGGATCCGAAGATTGTCATGAATCGAGCAATATAGCATAAATCGAGCAAACTATTAAACTGAAAGAGTTGAATAGCTAGCCCAAAAACTAAATCATCTAACCCAGAGCAAAGAACAAAACTATGTGGTAAGTAAACCCGATCAACCAAAAGAATATTTCAGAACAAAGTTTTATAAGCTTGGGTGTGTAAGCCTCAATCATGCACCAAATCTTTGCATTAAATGCAATATTTGTGGATATTTATCATAACAATGCTGACAGTGACATTCTCTGATTCACCTACTTTTAAACAATGAAATAAAATCAACTTAACAATTAATGTACCGAGACACTTTAAATCAAACTAGAATATTAACATTAATGAGGCGTGGGTGTGAAATCTACTTAACAATTAATGCACTGAGACACTTTAAATCAAACTAGAATATTAACATTAATGAGGCGTGGGTGTGAAATCTAAAGGTAGAGCTAGTAATTCATAACTAGCTCACATTTATTTGGTAATAGACCTAGACTAACTGTATGGTGACACCTATCAAAGACCCAACACTATAAAATTCCCTCTCAAAGATTAAAAGAGGGTTCTAGAAAATCATTTTCTCATATAAAAAAAAATAGAGAATCACTCTGCAACTCACTATTCATCATCTTCCCCATATCCAATCTTCATCCTTTCTTCTATTTTTTACATATTTACTAATTTTAATTTTCAGAGGATCTTTAACAGACACCATACTAGGAACTCATCATTCTTCCTTCAACCTTCAAAGAATCAAGAGCCTACCTAGTCAACGACATCTAGGGAGAAAGGCCAGGAGACCAAGGGTCTCGGGAGCAAGATCAGAGGATCGTAAATTAATTGATTCGTTCAAGGATCTCATACCTCATAGGGAATGAAAGCCCTAAAAGGGATCCACAACTACTAAATCTAAAATAGGATTTTGTCCTAGTTATAAACACAATCTACAACGTGAGATGGAGTTGTGAAAATCCAAGGATTGGCAACTATCTACACTAACACTAAGAAACTGCCTAAAAACTACCCACTTTTCTAACTTTCGAATCTAAAGACAGAATGTGGTGAAGTTGCACACATCCATCAATGGACAATAATTCGCAGTAACCCAAACTTGCCAACTACTTTATTAATGGCCACAAACTATACCACGGGATACTACTTAGCTGATGGTACCTACCTTCAGTGGGTTACCAAAGTCCAAACAATTTCATTTCCTCAAGGTTCGAAGAAATAATATTTCACTATGATGTAAGAAACAACAATAAAGGATGTGAAGTGGGCATTTGGGGTGCTTCAGTCACATTTCGTTATTGTATGTGAATTTGCGCGATTAAAAATCAATAGTACTTGACAATATTATGAAAGTATGTATTATATTACAGTATGATTGTTGATAATGAACGAGATGTGAGTAAGCTTGATTTTGATTATGAGGTAAGAGAGCAATCTCAACCAATATCTATGTAGCGAGAGAAGATAATACACTACAACATTTTTGAACTATAGCGACTGTTTATAGCAACGGATAATTTTATCCGCCTCTGTATATATTTTTATTTGCAGTGGATACTTTTATCCGCCTCTGTATATATTTTTATTTGCAGCGGATACTTTTATCCGTCACTATAAATAGAACTTGTTGCAGCGGATACTTATATCCGCTACTATAGGGCCTCCTTACCCCAATTCAGTCTATATAACAGCGAAAAATATATCCGCTACGAAAAAATCATTGTTTTTATATAAAACGCTATAGGGCTCGCCCATACCCGAATTCAGTCCATATAGCATGAGTGATCTCCATCGATTTTTTTTAAATGAATATAGCAGTGGATTATAGTTTCTGCAGTTATAGAATACAATTTTTTTTTTATATAAAAAATTCAGTTTTGTGAGTTCTTTCTGTCAATATTTTTTTTAAAATTGAATATAACAGCGGATTATAGTTTCCGCAGCGATAGAGTATATAAAAATTTTCAATATTTTTTTTAATTGACTATGACAGCGGATTATAGTTTCCGCAGCGATAGAGTATATAAAAAAATTTCAATATATTTTTTAATTGACTATAACAACGGATTATGTTTTCCGCAGCGATATAATAGAATTTTTTTATATATAAAATTCATTTTTGTGAGTTCTTTCCGTCAATATTTTTTCTAAATTGAATATAATAGCAGATGATATTTTCCACAGCTATAAATTTTTAAAAAATGAATATAGTAGCGGAATATAGTTTCCGTAACGGAATCCGATATATACCATCGATTGTAACAGCAGACAGGGAGTTCGGCTGTAGTATGATAGTTTGTTGTAGCAGATCATTTAATCCACCGTTAAAAGGTCCATTCATAGGCAGTGGAAGATCGATCAGTCTGTAAATTGTCTACACCCTAACACGCGGAAAAATAAATTTATTTGAGAGCGAGAGAAGAGGGCGCGAAATCCCTTTTCCCTTTTCCCTCTCATTCTCTCCCTCGTTACTTCGTCTGTCACCTCTCTCTCTCTCTCTCATTTTCATTGCCGTCTGTTGGTGCTTGTGAGAACACTTCGAAAAGATATATTGCAACATCCGGTAAGATCTCTCTCTCGCTCTCTCTCATGTTTTGATATTTTATTTTTAACAATTGATACTCTGCAACTCATCCATTTCTATCTAATTCTTGTTCATCCATGGATTCAACCACCCAATACGACTCAAATCTCAAACCCTAGAGTTCCATCGATTTTTTATTTGAGTTTCTCCTGCTAATTGTGATTTGTTAAACCTATGTCTCTTTTTTTTGTTGTTAATTATTTGAATTTGTATATTGTGATTTGTTAAACTCAGATATATTTGGATTTTTGGGTTCCAAGGTTGCATCCAAGGTAGCTCATTTGGTTGGCTATTTTAGATAGAATCCTAACTATGGATACATCATTGTTCTGGGATGTAATCTAATGGGATTTTCCCTTCCTGTACACTCTGCATAATAGTAATACAATCTTTGCTTATTCAGTAAAAAATAAATAAATAAAAAAAGGTAAAATCCAAATTCAGCAGTTCATTTCCAACAAGTGAAACTTCTATTGAAGCTAGAAAGTTGACCAATTTTTAATATTTCCAAGTATATATGAATTTTTTACTACTCATGTAAATGGCAAGTTAATTAGTGAACATGCTCTTCGGCTCCAACTATTTCTAGGCATTCACCCATCTATAAATTAACAATCAGGAAATAAAATTCAAAGTGTAAATCATTCATAAGAGAAGGGAAGATATGTAACTATAGAACCAATTCTAAGAACAGCTCAAGAGGAGTTTAGATTGATTACAATCATTTAGTCTGTTACATTAGTAAGTGTTAAGAGGAATGACAAACCTTAAAATGGGTTCTATCCAATTAAAACCATCTTGCAACTGTAATAAGATTCAAAAATTGCATTGAAGTGTTCACTTATTTATTTTTCTTTTAAAGTTTTAGAATTGGTTGTATAACTTGATTGTATTTAATTGCAGATTTCACTTGGGGTTGTCTTGGCAATCCCACCCTTCAACTATCTTGTCAACCTTGCTATCTCTAAAATTGCCCTTGCTCGATAGCCGGAAACTCGCTTGTGTTTAAGCTTCCAACTCAGGTAGTTTATATTAAAAATAATCTGCTTTAAGGCAAAAACGTGACTGTTTTAAGGCATAGATGTTCTTATTATCATAGTGTTATTATAAAAATAATTTTATAGTTCCATTTGATTGGTTCTTGCTTGAATTGGAAAGAAAAATCGATCGACTTCGAATAATTTATTGTGTTTGTGATTTTGAAGAATTGGGTAATGGAATTCTGATCTATCTCGTATTTGGTAGAACAAACACGTGTAAACAGTTTGCATGTGTTGGATTCCCTTGTCCGTGCATTTACTCTTGTATCATTTTTGGGTTTATTAGAATCTCATTTTTCAATCTTTTTTCTCATCACCATTATTTGCAGTTTGTTATTTACTAAATTTGGTGCTTGATGCATATGTGTCACTTATTAATCATTGAGTTCTCATTGGGGTAAGCTTATCTCATAATTATTTCTGATATGTGCAATGAGATATCGATTATATGATTAGATCTCATGTGATTAAGAGCTCCGAAGATTCTGTTACTTAGTCCGTTATTTTTGTGCCAAGGTGCAAATATGGTGGCATGTGAAAGTTCTAAATGCGTGGAGTTAGAGCACTAGGGATATTTCTCTATTTCATTGGAGCTGAATTGCATGATTTATTACTTGCTCACACCTCTTCCTTGTGGAACATAGTCTTTAATTATTAGAATCCCCCAAATTGTTGCAAGGGTTTAATTTGGGGGACATGTTGTAAACTATGTGATATTTCGTTATAAATAGGATTCATGTTTAACTGATCTTAAATTTCTGTATAAGACATGTTTTTGCCTTATTGATCTTATATTTCCATATAGGATAGGGTTTCTGTCACACTTTGATCCTCGAAATCTGCAATCCAGTCCATGATTCATGGGCCGATTGGTGACTTAAAACTTGGTGAAAAATGATTCAAACCTAAATCTAACTCAATTAAGACTCAATAGAACTTACTATTTCATGGGTAACTCAAGCACTCTATTAGACTTGAACTATCTTAATAATTCATTACTCTAATCATGTAATTTTGATAGCTTTGTATAGTTTGTAACTCTCTTTGATAGCAAAGAGTTGTGTTAAGGGGGATAGGCTTGCTCTTCTGTTAATTCAGGATGTCATCTAATGGGATTTCCCCTTCCTATACACTCTGCATAATAGTAATACAATCCTTGCTTATTCAGTAAAAAATAAATTAAAAAAGGTAAAATCCAAATTTAGCAGTTCATTTCCAACAAGTGAAACTTCTATTGAAGCTAGAAAGTTGACCAATTTTTAATATTTCCAAGTATATATGGTTTTTACTACTCATGTAAATGGCAAGTTAATTAGTGAACATGCTCTTCGATTCCAACTATTTCTAGGCATTCACCCATCTATAAATTAACAATCAGGAAATAAAATTCAAAGTGCAAATCATTCATAAGAGAAGGGAAGATATGTAACTATAGAACCAATTCTAAGAATAGCTCAAGAGGAGTTTAGATTGATAACAATCATTTAGTCTGTTACATTAATAAGTGTTAAGAGGAATGAAAAACCTTAAAACATGGAAAATACATTTAACATGCATCAATCTAATTTAGCTTTGTGCTGGATATTTTAGATTGTTTTGCCTAATTATAACTTATACTTTGTTGTCTATTATATTAAAGCAGTCTATTAAAAAAATGTGCATGAGATACACCAAATCAATTTTTTTGTATATAATCAAAATAGGAAAATTGTATCTTATGGTCTATGAGAATATTTAAGATTATCTTATAACTAGAAATATTAATTAACTAGGTACTTAGAATCTTTCTAATTAAAGAACCTTTCTGTATTTCGGGTTGATGTAAACCACTATAAAAATCCCATTAGGGCTCATGTAATGATCAACTAATCTAATAGAAGTTATGCTAAAGAAATGTCATTACAAGAACCTTTGGTGATTTTATATAGAAAATTACAATAGTAGAAAATAAAAGAAAACCATACCTAACCTTAATTTTCCTAATTTAGACAAGATAATCCTAACTTCATAAATACCTTTCCTAATATATACCACAACCTCTCATGTATCACACTTGCCACTTGTGATGAGATCATGGTAATGTTTTGGTTAAGTAAAAAACTGATACCCTATCAGCTATTACATTCCAAAACATTCCTCTACAATCTTATACATTCACCAAACATTCAATCTTTCACATTTTGATGATTTGAACCATGAATGAGATGAGATATACACCAAATATGATTCAATGTATCTCATGTTTCATATTATATTGCATCCTATATATACACATTACCATCCCACAATTGAATGGACCTTTGAAAAAAGGAAAATACAATTGTTTAAATGTAATATCAATATCGAGTTTCATGCGAAACTATTACCTATGTCTGCCACGTCACTCCGTTCTTCTATGTCAATGGCTCTCACACCTTAATTGAGGTTAAGGATTAGAAATATGTTTAATGTTTTATTAAATAATTTGAATACACACTAATGTATTCCCATAAAGGAAACTAAGAAGTATTCAAGATTGAAAAATTGGTTCCAAATATGCAAATTGAGATTCAATTTGCAAATTGAAAAATTTATTCCAAATATGCAAATTGAAAAATTAGTTCCAAATATGCAAATTGAGATGAACCAATGTTTAATGACATAAATAAACCACAATAGTGTTGCTTTTATGCACTTTTCCAATACCTATGATTTTCATTAACGGAGGTTGCATCATGTAATTGCAGGGGTTGGAGTCACAGTGGCATTCCATTGAAGATTGATTCACCGCAAACTAGGTATGATATTTGCTTATTATTTTTGTTTCCCTTCTCATACCTTTGTTCTCATTGGGATCAAATTTCCCTTGTGTAAACACATGGTTTCGTCATTACGATGACCACATCTACTAAGGTTAGGAGTCGCCACCATTCATTTTTGTAAGTGGGTGTGAACGGTCACCCGATGTTCATTTTTTTTAGAAAATGTGATATTCTTGGCGTTTAGTGACTCTCGATGGTTAGGAACTAATCGAACATTGAGATTCGGGGTAACCGGCTCGGTTGGAGAAAAGGGAAGGTGTTAGGCACCATTTTCTCCCCACTAAATAGTGGTAACCTCAACTCAACTTGGTTATTTCAATCGAAAATACAAGAATAAAAATGAAGTGCCACGTGTTGATAATGTGTACCCTAAGTAGGGATTTATTTTTGGCTTGATTATAGGATCATCCCATTGAAGGGGATGATCCTTATAAACCTTTGCCTTGAGAAGAGAGAAGGGGATAATAGAAGAGGGAGGATGAGATGGTGTAGAAGAAAATAGGGGTTATTTTGTTGCACCCACCATGTATCTTTGATCTTTTTTTTTTCTTCTTCTTTGATGTCTTCTAAGGTCCTTAGTAGTTTAGGAAAATATTTTTTTTTTGTGTAATTGAAGGAGTAGAGAAGAGATGAGAGAAGTGAGTGGAGTATAGTAATTTTTTTGTGAGACTTAGGGGTGAGAATTGGTAGTGTTTTTTTTTTACTAAGAGTGGGAGGGGAGAATTTTGTAGTGGAAAGTTGGGGGCATAATTTTTGTAGTAAAAGTTGGGGGCTTTTTTAGGAAGAGGATGATGGTATTTATAGATGTTGAGGAGTTTTTTTAGGGGTAAAGTTGGGTGAAATAAAGAAAAATGATAGAATGGTTATAAGTTTGAGAAAGAAATGAGTGTAATTTAGAGAAGATTGGAGGGTATTTTGGGAAGGGGGTTAAATGGGTGAGTTTTGACCCAAATGATTTGGATCCTACCCAACCCATTTGGGTGGAGTGTTTGGTGAGGTGAGTTTAAGATGGTGGTTGTGATTAAATGGTATTTGGTTTAAGAGAATGGAGGATTTAAAGAGGTGGTTGATGATATTTTGGGAGGGTGAGGGAGATGATGCCATGTGTCAAAGTGGGTGGAAATGAAGGATTGAGATAGGTTGATGGGAGAGGTTGAGTGTTTGACTTGAGAGGATGGTGTAGGTTTAGGTTGTAGATATGGGTTTTGTAGGGAATGATGAGGGTAGATTAGGGGAGGTATAGGTTAGGGGTGTGGGTAGATGTGTTTGATTTGAGAGAAAAGGTGATGGGTTGATGTGTGGGTAGATGAGGTTTAAATAAAATTAATGGGGTAGATAGTTGGATGAGGGAGGTGAGATGGGGTGATGACATGTGTCATATTTGATTATCAATATAGTGATTGGTTGATGTGGGTAGTGGTTGATGGGTTAGGGTTGTGGGTTGGATAATGAATTGGGTATGGATAATGGTTTGTGGGCTTTTAGTGTATTGGGTTGGGGTACTTGCGGATTCGGAGGCGAAGCGGTGGTAGTAGAGAAGGGGTAGGCATCCCAAGTCTCACATTTTTTAATCTATTAATTTTTTTGAGATTTTTGAAATTATTGTATTAATCAAAATGCCACGTTGGCAAATCGGGCTTTTTAGGCCCGTTGGTGAACTTTATCGAAAATTTGACGTTTTTGGTTTTGGAAGGGGAGCGGTGAATATTTGGAGGATTGGCTGAGTCCTCTTGGCGGGCCTCCCAAACCATTAGGAGGTCTTAGGGGCCTTGATTTGATCAAAATGTCACTTTTCAATGACTTGGGCCCTTGAGGCCCGTTGGTCCATTTATTTGGAAAATCTGTATTTTTGGGCCCTTACGAGTAGTGGCCCGTTCAAATTGAGGTGTCTACAGCTGCCCTTCTTTGCAGGAATTGCGTGCAAAGAACTGCAAAAAATAGACTAAACCCCTATTTGTACGGGCCAGAAAACTTCTGTAAAAATGCGATCTTGAATTACCGTTTGTACTGAAGATTTTTTTGTGAAAAATGGTTACTCAAGCATGAGGTCTGACAGAGTTTTGCCTTATTAATTCATTGATCTCGATGGCACGGAGCTCGTGTGAGATCTTTGATTTGATGAAAATTTGATGAGTTTTGAAATCCGACTATTTCTTCGATCGTGTTTTGATAAATTGGAGTTGAATGCAACTAGAAAGGTTTTTGAAATTCTTACGATTTTTTTGATTTTTTTTATTATTTTTTTTAATTTTCTCTTCATTGCCTTATTTTGTTGATCTTGCTCTATTTCTATCATAATCTAACCCTCTCAATTTATGCATTGTCCCTTGATACCTTTGATCCTTTCAACGGTGCAAGCACTGAGGTTGTTTAGCAGTTGTCACAAATCCAAGAGAGAGTTTTGCAGTTGGAACCGAATCGACCAAGACCTGTTGCATCGGTGCTACTCTCTTGCAGTATCAACATACTCTTTTGCACTTCTTGATTCATTATCACACCAATATCTCTAGCTGGCATGTTACTAATCATAACACTTGGCAGGCGTTCGCACTGTCGATCTAAAGTAGCAACCAATGTTCTATATGTACTGTGAACTGCTTTGTCATCCACTTCTACATGTTCGACCCATATGACCTTGGAGTGACCATTTGACATTTCTTTGATTAAATAACATGATGGCCTTCTTCGACATCTCGATATCGGGCTAGGACACAAATGATCCAAGGAAACATCGACCACCATTCAAATCCCCTCGGCATGTTGTTTACAATACCTTACAAAGAAATTTTCTCAAGTCAGAACCAGAGGTGAAGGGACTTGAAATTCTGCTGTCATCACTTGAAGGGCTCCATTGTAGTTTTCTGCTACGCCTGTTGAGACGACCTCAAGAGTCATTGCTCTTGAAACAATGCTAGAAAATACAGTGGACTACTGATTCACATCCATACGGATCTCAACAAGGTTAATGTGATTCATAACAACGGTCGTTTCTCGATAAGCTTCTGATTTCAATCCAAATGATTTCGGCCTAATTCTCCTCGGGAATGTTTGCATATACTCATCTTCACTTAGAATCTCATAAGCATCGTCAAGGCCACGCATCCATAAGGGTTTCTCTAGTTGGGTCATTCTTATAAACTCCTCCATTATTGCAATTGCGAGTTTGATGATCAATGGTTTATCTACCTCAGTAGGCCCGGAGAGTGATCTCAGGAGGGGCTTGCTTGGGGTCCCTGCTTCGATGCCTTCGCATCTCATCTAGTGAGTCGTGGTGCTTCGTACGCTGAAAAAGTGATGATGAGTCAGGCTGCTCGGATCCGTGCTTTGGAGGAATGCCTTGACTCTTTTTTTTTTATGATGTTTGATTGATTACGTTGTATTAACACTTTTTATATTTTCTTTTCATTATTTGAATGTATGCAAAATGTTGAAAGATTAATGCAAAGAAAATATGTTTTGTACTTACTTGGCCTCAGGTGTATCTAATGCTTTGAAAACTTGAAGTTTGAATAAGTCCTAGAATCTTCATCATCGACCAAAATAGTAATTTTTCTTTTTTGAAATTTTATGAAATATATTTATCAAATGAGTACGATAAATTCAGAGTTTGTAAAATCTTTGGTTGCGACGATCTTGGTATTTTTGCCAACCACAGAGGATATAAACGTCAATTGCTCTTTTGATTCCTTTAGAGACATTCCCAGTGCCATGGTATTGGAAGACTATTATTTGTTTGGGTCTCGGGATTTTGGAAAGATTTTACCGTTCACAGTTTATACCCTTGCGGGCCAGGAGTTTTTCTTTTTTTAAATCTTTATTGCCCCTGATGCCAATTACGATTTTCATCAGACCCGGTTTCCACATTTTTGCGCATCGACGTCCTTTTTGGGATTTTCATCGTGCCGGTGATTTTGATCTTACCATAGTCTGATTATTTTACTCATAGAGCACTTTCGGGTTTTTACTATGCCTTTTCAGACTATGCTTGTATTTTTTTTTATTTTTCATTACATTACAATTTCGCTCGGAGTCTCTGTGTATCTGTGGCTTGGTGACTCAAGTTGAGCTGCGAGATCGACGACTCTACTCTTGTAGTGACACTCTTTCTTGAGTAATAGATCTAGATTTTCCTCTCGAGTTTGCTGATCAAGTGTTCGAGTTTTTGACTTTCTTGATTTTTTTCTATTTTTAGCCGTTCACAGTTTATCCTCATGCGGGCCAAGAGTACTTTGATGCTTTGATATTTCTGATTTTTCTTTCTTTTATCTTTTTTTTGTATCATTTTATAGTTGTTGACTTGCCCCAATCTTAGGTTAAGAAATGAACGTGATGACTCAAAAGGGTTTGACTAAGGTTGATAGTTGGTTTAGACTAGCAAAGATGGCCTTTCGTCGTCTCGGGATCAGATCTAGGCGTAGTATTTCTTGACAGTGTCAGCATTGATTGGTTGCGGGAAGATTTCTCCATCCATTTTTGTGAGAATCAGAGCTCCTCCTGTCATTACCTTCTGCACGATGAACGGTCCCTCATAGTTTGGTCTGAACTTTCCTCTGGCATCTTCTTGGATTGGTAGAATCTTCTTTAAGACCAGGTCTCCTGGCGAGAAATCCCTAGGCTTAACTTTCTTCTTATAGGCACGAGCTATTCGCCGCTGATAGATCTGTCCATGGCAAATAGCCGCAAGGCGTTTCTCTTCAATCAGATTCAGTTGATCGAACCGAGCGAATCCATTCAGTCTCATCTAACTCTGTTTCTTTTAAGATTCGGAGGGAGGGAATCTCAACCTCTACGGGTAAGACTGCTTCCATTCCGTAGACCAATGAATACGGAGTTGCTCCAGTCGAAGTTCTGAACGAGGTTCGGTAGGCGTATAGTGCAAAGGGCAACATGTCGTGCCAATCTTTGTATGTAACTGCCATCTTCTCGATTATTTTCTTGATATTCTTATTGGCTGCCTCGACTGTCCATTCATCTTAGGTCTGTAGGGTACAGAGTTGTGATGAGTGATCTGGAAGTCTTCGCACATTTTGATCATATCTTTGTGCTTGATGTTCTTGGCATTGTCAGTTACCAATCCGCTTGGAAGTCCATAGCGGCAAATGATGTTGTTCTTGACAAACTTCATGACGTTGCTCTTAGTGACATTGGCGTATGAAGTCGCTTCTTCCCACTTGGTGAAGTAATCGATAGCAACAAGGATGAAACGATGCCCGTTTGCAGCTTTTGGTGAGATCTGCCCAATGACGTCCATGCCCCAGAGTGAGAAGGGCCAAGGAGTGGTCATATTATGTAGTTTTGAAGGTAGGGCATTGATCTTGTTGGCATATATTTGGCATAGATGGCATTTGCGGACGTGCTGATAGCAGTCACTCTCCATTGTCGACCAATAGTATCCCATCCTCATGATCTTCTTGGCCAGCATGTGACCATTCATGTGGGGCCCATAGACTCCCCCATGTACAGTCTCAATTAGTCATTTGGCTTCTGTTTCTGCCACACTTAAGTAAGATCTCATGGTGCGACTTTTTGTACAGAATATCGTTGCTCAAGAAAAATGGTCCTGCTAGCTTCTGAATGGTCCTTCTATCATTTGGCGTTGTATCTGAGGGGAGCGTTCGATCTTCAAGATATGCCTTGATGTCAGAATACCATGACTTTTCTTCAGATTCTTCTACTTCAACGGGTAAGCAATAGGCTGGCTCATCTTGAATTCCAATCTCAATAGGGTCGATGATTAGGTGTGATAATCTAAAACTTCAATTCACTTCTCTGAAGTCAAAAACAACCAGTTTGATCCCCAGTTGAGAGGTGGCTCACGATACTGAGCATTGGCCCACTTAAGTACCTCTCGTCTAGAATAGACGTAGTCTATCCCCTTCGTACAGTAGGATACAGCGGGCAAGATCTTGCTTAGGCACTGGTTTTGACCAAGAAGTGTAATTGATGTACTTGGATTATCTTTTATATACCTACAGGTACGAGTCAAGAGTTGTAGCTTTCATAAATGGTTTCGCATCCCGCAAGGGGACCGACCACGTACTAGTACTACGTTGGCAATCGGGACATGTGACCGTGCGGCTTACAATAGGACAAAGGCTCAGGTCGCTCCAACATGGGTGTATCAATATACCTTTCAGAATTACCCGATCAAACAGTATTGATGCCCCAGTTTTATATACCTTACGGTACGTGATTGGAGTTGTGGTTTTCATGAATAACGTCGCATCTCCGAGGAGACCGGGCCACGCACTAGTGCCACATTGGCTATTAGTGACATGCAAGTGTGCAATGCAGTAAAGTAAACGTGCTAGTGGTGTGTGCAAATAGGATAGGGTGTGCCCGAGACATTTTCCAAATGAGTGGGCCCGTTGGCTAGATTAAATCATTTCTACATGAATACCACATAGCTCAAAGAGTACTAAATCTATTACATCCACATTACAATCATGTAGGCACATTAAAATATACCTATAGAAACCATCAGTCCTCAAGGATAGTACATTCATGGTTACGCATTAACCAATCGATTTTTTTTTTCTTCATCATTTTTTTTTCAAATTTTTTTTAACGAATGAATTAATAACAAGAGGACTTCTCTTTTTATTTTTATATTTTTTTATGGTCCAATCGATGATCGCTTTGAATTTTCATTTTGATCAATCAAATAGTGGCGAGTGGTACGCCCTGAGTTAAAAAAAAATGGTCCGTTTGATCTTTTGAAGTTTTAAAACTTAAAACAAAAATAAATTCCAAGAGGAAAGTTTCCAAGCCTAATGTAAGGAACAAGCTGAGCAAAAAACAATTTTTTTTTTAATTAATTTTTTTGTGTGCTCATTTTGAGGCACATTGCCTCTGGTTTTTGGCTTGGGTCAAATATATATATATTTTTAATGTTTTTTTTTCCTACTCATTTTGTATCGCGACAAGATGTCAAACATAAATGCTAGCGTAAACGATAGTAAATGAGCTCAAAAATCGATTTTGACTTGTCAAAATATTGTTGACTACATCACATTTAGTAGAAAATTTAGTTCTACCCCAAATCGATATGCACTAATAGCTAATCGGAGATCGGATGAGAAAGTTACGATCAATTTAAATTCAACTGTCCATTCGGCCAAAAAAGAAGAAAAACGACTTTTTTTTTTATTTTTTATTTTTTATACCCATTTTGAGGCACATTACCTCTGGTTTTTGGCTTCGGCCAAAAAAGAAATTTTTTTTTTCATTTGTTTGATGATATGCATGCTTAGAAGGACATATAATCGGATAAATAAAGTAAAAATCGGGTTTTTTTTTTCAATTGAGTAAATAAATAAAAAGAAACCTACCTAAAAAATAAATACAACAAATACAACAAGTAATGTTAGCTTGCAAATAAAATAATTTTTTTTTTTGAAATCTTTCCTTTTTTTTAAAATCACCGAGTTGACACAAGGGTAGAGCCTTTAGTCCCCAGTAGAGTATCCAAGCTGTAAACACATGATTTCGTCATTACGATAACCACATCTACTAAGGTTAGGAGTCGCCACCATTCATTTTTGTAAGTGGGTGTGAATGGTCACCCGATGTGCATTTTTTTTAGAAAATGTGACATTTTTGACGTTTAGTGATTCTCGATGGATAGGAACTAATCGAACATTGAGATTCGGGGTAAGCGGCTCGGTTAGAAAAAAGGGAAGGTGTTAGGCATCCTTTTCTCCCCACTAAATAGTGGTAATCTCAACTCAACTCGGTCATTTTAATCGAAAATACAAGAATAAAAATGAAGTGCCACGTGTTGATAATGTGTACCCTAAGTAGGGATTTATTTTTGGCTTGATTATAGGATCATCCCATTGAAGGGGATGATCCTTATAAACCTTTGCCTTGAGAAGAGAGGAGGGGATAATAGAAGAGGGAGGAGGAGAGGGTGTGGAAGAAAATAGGGGTTCTTTTGTTGCACCCACCTTGTATCTTCGATCTTCTTTTCTTCTTCTTCTTCTTTGATATCTTCTAAGGTCCTTAGTAGTTTAGGAAAATGTTATTTTTTTTGTGTAATTGAAGGAGTAGAGAAAAGATGAGAGAGGTGAGTGGAGTATAGTAATTTTTTTGTGAGACTTGGGGGAGAGAATTGGTAGTATTATTTTTTTAGTAAGAGTGGGAGGGGAGAATTTTGTAGTGGAAAGTTTGGGGCATAATTTTTATAGTGAAAGTTGAGGGCTTTTTTAGGAAGAGGATGATGGTATTTATAGATGTTGAGGAGTTTTTTTAGGGATAAAGTTGGGTGAAATAAAGAAAAATGATAGAATGGTTATAAGTTTGAGAAAGAAATGAGTGTAATTTAGAGGAGATTTGAGGGTATTTTGGGAAGGGGGGTTTAATGGGTGAGTTTTGACCCAAATGGTTTGGATCCTACCCAACCCATTTGGGTGGAGTGTTTGGTGAGGTGAGCTTAAGATGGTGGTTGTGATTAAATGGTATTTGGTTTAAGAGAATGGAGGATTTAAAGAGGTGGTTGATGATATTTTGGGAGGGTGAGGGAGATGATGCCATGTGTCAAAGTGGGTGGAAATGAAGGATTGAGATAGGTTGATGGGAGAGGTTTAGTGTTTGACTTGAGAGGATGGTGTAGGTTTAGGTTGTAGATATGGGTTTTGTAGGGAATGATGAGGGTAGATTAGGGGAGGTATAGGTTAGGGGTGTGGGTAGATGTGTTTGATTTGAGAGAAAAGGTGATGGGTTGATGTGTGGGTAGATGAGGTTTAAATAAAATTAATGGGGTAGATAGTTGGATGAGGGAGGTGAGATGGGGTGATGACATGTGTCATATTTGATTATCAATATAGTGATTGGTTGATGTGGGTAGTGGTTGATGGGTTAGGGTTGTGGGTTGGATAATGAATTGGGTATGGATAATGGTTTGTGGGCTTTTAGTGTATTGGGTTGGGGTACTTGCGGATTCGGAGGCGAAGCGGTGGTAGTAGAGAAGGGGTAGGCATCCCAAGTCTCACAATTTTTAATTTATTAATTTTTTTGAGATTTTTGAAATTATTGAATTAATCAAAATGCCACGTTGGCAAATTGGTCTTTTTAGGCCCGTTGGTGAACTTTATCGAAAATTTGGCGTTTTTGGTTTTGGAAGTGGAGCGGTGAATATTTGAAAAGCGGAGGATTGGTCGAGTCCTGTTGGCGGGCCTCCCAAACCATTAGGAGGTCTTAGGGGCCTTGGTTTGATCAAAATGTCACTTTTCAATGACTTGGGACCTTGAGGCCCGTTGGCCCATTTATTTGGAAAATCTGTATTTTTGGGCCTTTTCGAGTAGTGGCCCGTTCAAATTGAGGTGTCTACACCTTGGATTTGGTTTGAAGGATTATTAACCAAGCATTAACACCAACACTGTGAAACAAAATAACTCACTAATCAAGCATCAACACCAACACCAAGGTGTTGATGGTGTTTATGCTTGCTTATGGAGCCATTAAGTAAGCAAATGTCTCATTAATTAAGCACCAACAACAACAGTACATATCATTGGTCATTAATCAAGCATTAAAAATATTGTGAATGGCTGAAAACTAACAAACAATAGTACATACGGGTCAATCTAAAATCACCATGTCATAACTAGTATATCTGTCAATTTGAACAAAAACATAGACTTAGCTAACAAGTAATTTGAACAAAAAAAAAATAAAGCAAGCAATAATATCATAAAGTCACAAACCAAAACCACCATGTCATAACTAAGTCACATTGCAAATATGTCCACTACCACCTTAAACCAAAATTTAAAGTCACAATCTAAATCATATTAATAAACACATAGTTCACAATGTCTGCCACCAGAAAATAGGTTATACAAGTATTCATAAACACATAAACTCCATGTCGACCATCATATTTAAAAAAAAAAAACTAATAACCATAGTTCACCATAATCCACCATGACCATCACTCCACTGCCATATCCCACCACCAACTGATGCACCACCATGTTTGCCACACCTTGCCAACATTTTACTACCAACCAAAGCACCACAATGTTTGATACACCCCTTATGATATTTGGACTAGTGGCTCCACCCTCGTATCTTTGGGAAAAGGTGCTACCCATGTCACCCCCTCCTGTTGCTCCATCAATAGGACTTTCAAAGCTCTGTATAGCACAATAGTAACATATGTATATCTTAAAATATAAAAAATATTGAATTGTCTCAAATATACATATTTTATGATTATTATGACCTATTACTTAGGTTTCTATGGTGTATGCCTTGGGTTAGCGAAATAAAACTAACCATGAAAAGATTTATAGATTGGATATGTTAACCCAATGGCCTGTCGGATGACCTATCCAATGGCCTGTCGGATGGCATGTTGGATGGCCTACCCAATGGCTTCTCGGATGGCCTATTGGATGGCATGCAATGGCTTGTCGGATGGCCTGTTGGATGGCATGCCCAATGGCTTGTCGGATGGCCTGCCCAATGTCTTGTTGGATGGCCTGTCCATTGGCATGTCGGATGGCCTGCCCAATGGCCTGTCAGATGTTTGTTTACTTGGGGTGTAAGTAGTAATAGCTGGCCTGCCAATATTACCTATTTTTGGAAATTTTAAAAATAATGGGGAAAAACTTGGAATGTAAAACTTCATTCCTTATATTCCCTCATCGTATCTCCACTTTTTAAGATAACCAAATTTGACATTTTTGCTCTTCTCTTCCCTCTATTTTTCTTTTCTTATGTCCCCACTTAACAATCCAAATAGGAAAAATGAAGAGAAATCTCTTCTCTTATCCTCTCTCAATCCAAATAGACTGTAAAGAAAACCTCACATTTGTTACAGTTTTTATAGTATTATTTTTTACGGTAATTTTTGAATTTAGGTGTTCAAGGAAGTGATGGATAAGAGTTGGATGAAAAAGTCGAGGTAGACTCAACTACTTATGATCCATTGTAAATGTTTATAACTCAATGGGATTTGTTTTTAAAACTTCTATATTATTTTCTAATGTAGGGTGAGTAGCGAATATATAAATGGTGTTGATAAATTCCTCGACTTCACATTTGCCAATACATCAACCGGCCTCATCCCATGTGCATGTAGGAAATGTGTCAACTTTAAGCTCTTGAAACAGGATGTTGTCCAAGAGCATCTCATCATTAATGGAATTATGGAGCATTAAATACTATGGAAATATCACGGGGAAGCTTCTTCCACATCCACACCCACACCGACTATTCCATGTGATAATGCTCCACGTGGTGTTGATATTAATGGAATGTTGCACGATTCTTTTGCTTTGATATGTCGGGTATGGACAATGATGCACCTGATGGAGCAAGTGAACCTGCACAAGGACGTAATGCAGAAGCAAAAAACTTCTTCAAGTTGCTTCAAGATGCAGATAGAGAGTTGTATCCCAGATGTACTAAGTTCACAAAGCTCTCTTTCATTTTTCGACTATATCACATAAAGTGTTTGTCTTGATGGAGCAACAAGTCCTTCGACATGTTGCTTACACTTTTAAAGGAGGCATTACTCGAGGGAGAGTTGTTGCCAAAGTCTTTTTATGATGCGAAGAAAATCATTAGGGACTTGGGACTTAATTACAATAAAATTGATGCGTGACCCAATGATTGTATGTTATATTGGAAGGACACAGTCAATGACCAATTATGTAAGGTGTGCGGTACTTCGAGATGGTAGCAAGTTGAACATAAAGAAAATTATGAGAATATTTCTCCAAGGACGAAAGAAAAAAAAATTTCTGTTAAAATATTACGTTATTTTCCATTGGTTCCAAGGCTTCAAAGGTTATTCATGTCATCGAAGACCGCATCATTCATGAGATGGCATGATGAGAATCGAACTAAAGATGGGTTTTTGAGGCATCCAGCTGATTCTCTTGCCTGTCAAGATTTTGACATTAAACATCGATCATTCTCTTTAGATAGTCACAATGTTAGACTTGGGTTGGCAACCGATGGCTTTAATCCATTTAGGACGATGAGTATTTCTCATAGTACATGGCCTGTCATTCTAACAATATACAACTTGCCACCATAGATGTGCATAAAGCAGCCTTATCTCATGTTATCATTATTGATTTCAGGTTCTTATGGACCCGACAATGATATCGATGTGTATTTGCAATCATTGATAGATGATTTGAGACAACTGTGGGAGTTTGGCGTAAACACATATGATGCACATAGCAATCAAACCTTTCAAATGAAAGCTGCACTATTATGGACGATTAGCGACTTTCCAGGGTATGCTATACTGTCTAAATGGAGTACCAAAGGGCGTCTTTCTTGTCCTTGTTGCAATAAGGACACTTGCTCTCGACGTTTGAAGCATGGTAGAAAATTTTGTTACCTAGGTCACCGTCGGTTTTTACTGATTGACCATATGTTTAGATTTGACAAGAGATGTTTCGACGGAGAACAAGAACATTAAATTATGCCAATCCCGCCATCTGGTTATGATGTTTTGGAATGAGTAGAGGGCATGAACATTACGTTTGGGAAGATTTCTAAAGTTGCAAAATGTCTCAAGAGAGGGTGAGAAGATGATGCGAGAGATTTTTACAATTGGAAGAAGAAAATCATTTTCTTTGACTTACTTTTTTGGAAACACAACCTGTTGTGGAATAGTTTAGATGTCATGCACATTGAAAAAAATGTGTGTGATAATGTCATTGGGACTTTGTTGAACATCGAAGGAAAGACAAAGGATACTTTGAAGGCTCGTTTAGACTTGTAAGAAATAAAAATATGAAATAAACTTCATCCAATTAGTATGTGAAATAAGACATATTATCCCCCCGTATGTTTTACAATTAGCAATATTAAAAAAGAGAAATTTTATAATGTGTTGAAGAATGTTAAGGTCCCAGATGATTATGCAGCGAATATTTCACGATGTGTACACCCCTAAAAACGTAAGATTTCAGGACTCAAGAGTCATGATTGTCATGTGTTAATGCAATAACTACTTCTGATAGCCTTGCGAGGTACATTGGTTAAGCATGTAAGCGCAAACCTAATTGAGTTGTGCACGTTCTTTAGAGAGTTGTGTTCTAAGGTTGCACGGGCAGATGACTTTGAAAGGTTGTAGTCTCGGATTGTACTAATATTATGCCACTTAGAGAGAATTTTTCCCCTAGCGTTCTTTGATGTTATGGTGTATTTACCAGTTCATTTGGCTGCCGAGGCACGAATCACTGGACCAGTACATTATCGATGGATGTACCCTATTGAAAGGTATGCATTAATTTTTGTATTCTTTTTGTTTTAGTTTCACATGCACCACATTATTCAATCTCATAGTCAAATTATCTCAATGCATGGTCATAAGTACCTTTTCACACTTAAATCATATGTGCGGAATCGAAGTCGACCAGAAGGTTCCATCGCAGAATAGTACCTCGTAGAAGAATGCTTAACCTTTTGCTCGAGATACTTTGATAGTGTGGAGACAAGGTTTAATTGGCCAATAAGAAATGATGACTTTGGTAACACTATCTCAGGTCGACCGTTGGAGAAAGAACAAGTGTTTACTCTAGATGAAATATCATGGAGATAAGCAAATCGATACATGCTCTTCAACTCTGAGACACTTGTCCCATACTTCGAGTAAGAATGCTTATTTATTTTAAATTTTACCATGCATGTTGAATGTAATATATCCATAGTTAATCATATCTCTTGAACTCAAACATATACAGAAAACACAATAATGAACTTAAGCAGCAGCATCGTCGGGTCAGTCGTTTTGAAATTGATAGGCTTTATGCCAAAGAATTTGATGATTGCCTTTTCAACAAGTCCTCTCATTCGGAGAATTTTGCACTTTCAGATGAAGTTAAGAAATTAGCAAAGGGTCCTGATCGTGTTGCAAAAAGACTCAACACGTACATTATTAATGGGTTCAGATTTCGCACAAAAGATAGTGAAAGTAAGAGAAAAACTCAAAACAGTGGAGTTATCGTAGTTGCAAATACATCAAGTTTCGCAAGTGTTAGTGATAGAAATCCAATTCAAGAAGACATTACCTATTATGGTATATTGACTGATATCATTGAGCTCAATTATTATGTATGGAAGTGTGTTGTGTTGTTTAAGTGTGATTGGGTTGATGTTAGAAGAGGAATAAAAAAAGATGACTTGGGGTTTACACTCATGAATTTCACATACTTATCCAATATTGGAGCAAATGTTTACGATGAACCACTTGTACTAGCATCTCAAGCCACACAAGTATTCTACGTCAAGGAATCCATGGATTCAAACTGGTATACTATTGTACAGGCAAAACCAAGAGATTTGTTTGAAATGGGAGGAAATGGTACAGTAGAGGATATCGAGGATTACTTGCAAAGCTTGCCTTGCAATGATCAAAGCATAGTAGATACTTTGATCGCCTCTGATGATAATGTAACATGGGATAGGTAAGATATGCTAGGACTAACGATTAATGGACCTCTAATTATCACGACATCTTTAACTGACACAAATGAAATTAGGGAGAATGACATTGACGAGTCAGATTTCAATAGTATTGATGGGGATAAGTTGGAGTCCAGTGATGCTGTTTTAAATTATTCATAGACAATTATGCAATTCCAAGTTCAATGTATCATTGACATAGATTTGGTAATTAATAATTCAAAAAACTCATTGCTAAATATTGGAATTAACCTCCATTATCATTAACTTAATAACATTTCTTATAAGTTTTCAAAATAACTAATCATTTTCTTGATCTTTATTATAGGATGTATAGTCATGATTTACAACCTCCCCAACATGGGGATGAGATGGTACATCTAGGGCCCACGCAGATAGACATGACTGCCCCTTCCGGTCAGGCATCTGATTCAACATCTAGTAAGATGGAGTAATTAGTTTTAAGATTTTGCACTCATATATGTACATGTAAGATAATTGAATGATAATTAATTTTTTGTACATGATTTTCTACAAGGTTTACCAAGATGCATAAAAAACGTGTGCGGGGCAATACACGTCTTGAATCACTTTGGAACATTGGCCCACAGGATTTTAAAAACACGTGTTCGAAAAAATAACTACAAACAAACTATTGGCAATGGGGCCAAGTTACTTGGCCAGTTCTTAGGTACCGCGGTATGGAAGCCACGATTCATATCTTTCATGTATTCAGATTGGTGGCGAATGCCGATTGAAGCTAAAGAAAACATTTGGCAAACTGTTCAGGTAATCTAAAAAATAAATCAATTAAACTACACTGGCTGTTTATATTTATCTAGAAACTTTACTCCTATGCTTTTTTAAAATTGATGTAGAGGATTTTTGATATTGATGCCAACTTGAAGGGTTGGGTTCTTGAATCCTTCAATCAAAAATAGAAAGACCGCAAATCTCTTTTGAAAAAATAATACTATTTAGACTTTGTGGGCACTCCAGATGAGGCAAAAAAGAACCTCCCACCTTTCATGGATCAAATGGAGTGGGATTGGCTTGTTCAATTTTGAAAAAATAAAGTTGGTAAGGTATGAGTAACAATCATAATTACATATAAATTCATTTAATTAACTGTTGGTAAGATTTGAATATTATCTAAATTTTTTATGGTTTACTTTGTAGATGCGTGAAATGAAAAACAAAGTCAATCGTAAGAATAAAAAAATGCACCACACATCTGGCACAAAGAACTTTGTAAGAAAATTCGAGGAGGAGGTAAAATCAAATAATCATCGAGCCTATTTAGTACATGATTGCAATAATATTTATTGACTTGTTATGCTTTACTTGTTAATAGACAGAAAATAATAATGGGATGGATCCATCCCGGATGCAAATGCTCATAGTAACCCACACAAGAAAAGACCAGACCTTTATAGATGCAGAGACAGCGAGAGTCGTTGTAAGTATATATTTCCAATCTATTCTATTAGAAAAACTTATGTATCCAAATTTTTTATCTTATAAAAATATTTTAAAGTTACAATAATTTGTCTATGTATTTTTTTTTCTTCTAAATCATGTTAGTAATGATTGTATTTAATTTATTTTAGGATGAGATGAGACAAAAAGAGAACGAGTCCCAACTGTCAGATAGTTCCCAAAGCAACATAGGTAAGAACGACATCTTTTTCCAAGTCATGGGAGAAGATGGACATGGTCGTGTCAGGCAGATGGGGATGGGAGTGAGACCTTCAGCATTTTTTGAACCCCAACCTACCCGTCAAGAGTGTATCTCACAGGCCGTTGAGGCAAATCGTCAGGCTAATGAGGCATGCCTAGAAGCCACTGCAACACGCCGAGAGATGATTGAATTTCAGATAAATATGTCGATGCAATTCAAAGTATTGATGTCATTTATGAGTCAGCAACTTGGTTTCCATAAATATGGCTGAAGTACTTCGGGGTACACAGGTAATAACTTGTTATTCTGCCTTCTTAAACAAAAAAATTTTAATTACATTTTCTTGTACTAATACTTAAAATAATATTGTTTGTAGGCTTCCAATGGTAGCGATCCACAAATCTCTGTTGAGCAGTAATAGTTTGATTTGCAAGCTTTTCTGACAATGGTGGGTGATCAATTTTTTATTTTGTAGGTTTCATTACTAGTAACAATTTGATCAACAATACCTTCTGTTAATTAGAGATCAATGATCAATATTTTGTTTTCTTAGTTCTGTTAATAGTAATAGTTGGATCCACAAACTTTTGTTTATCAGGTAGGAATGATCAACTTTTTGTATTGCAAATTAGACAAAAACTTGGTCTTCAATGTGTATATTGTGTCCTATATATATGGTTTGATATCTAACACTTATTAGGTAAAACCTTTTTAACTCCGCCAATGTAAAATTAACGTTTTACATTGCCGGTCCCAAGCTCGGATAAAGGAGGATGGAGAAGGTATGCCATGGAGGGTTGTTTGAATCTCAAGGAGGTCCAATAATTCTTGCTCAGGTAAACTGATCAATTGTCTAAGCTATCTATTCTCCTATTTCCTTGTTTTTAAGAAATGGGGTTGTGAATCTTTTACTTGATTAAAGTTAATTCTCTATTTAATTTACCAATTTTTCATTGACATGTTGATGGGTGCAGATAGAGAATGGAGTATGAGATAGGTGCTCCTGGTCGAGCTTATACTGAATTTGCTGTAGAGATGACAATGGGTCTTGGCACTAGAGTCCCATGGGTCATGTGCAACAAGATGATGCACCTGATCCGATCGTAAGTGATTGTTCACTTTGTTGACAATTTTCATTCACTTTTTCTTATCATTTTCCTATAATTATGATCATTCTTGGTGGTTTTCATGTGATGTGTTTCCTGACTTTCTTAGTGGGGTTTACTACTCACCAATATGCTTGGGTGGTTTGTGTGCTTTTTTGTTTTCTTTGTATCCTAGGTTAAGGGATGGCTAGGCAAAATAACACCATTAGACAAGCCTTACTGATTTTTCTAGGCATTGCTTATGAAAGAACTAAAGAATAAGTATAATATGATAAAATGTAAGGTAAAATAACATATTTCCATTGGCTATGTCTGATATTAGTAGTAAAAATTATCAATTATTTATTTCTAGATTTGATTGTTCTCATGGCAAGCATGTTCTTTATGTTTTTTGATTTTTTTTGCTTCTATGGTTAATCCCAAATTCCTAGTTGTTGTTATAAGCTTCGGCCTTGAGCTGGAGTTACTTTAATGCTAAATCTAAAGTGTTCTTTCTTTTGCTAGACTTTATCTTAAGTTTAGTTACTCACCTTTATTATGTTTCGAAAGAGAAAGCTCTAAAATATTCAGTGTATGTTACTCCAACACAAAACACTCAATTTTGGGTAAATTGTCCATATGTTCTACTATAATCTTTCCACAGACCTGTTTCCTAGTTGCCTAACCTCCAGCTCGATAAAGCCACTCTCAGTATTGCAGTTGTGTCATAAAATTTTCACTTTAGTCTGATGGGTACGCTTTGGTCTCATTAACTTCAAAGTGTTGTCCACTTTAGCCATCCAACGACAATTTTCCTACCCTAACCAAAATAATAAAAATGTTCATGTTGGGTGTTTTGTGGCTATCAATATTCACTAACAAATCATCCCATAAGTTTCCATACTAAAGTTGTGTTGTGCATATTTTTTCTTAGTCCCGATTTTAAAATCCTTAGTTTCTATGGTTTTAGTTTTGTATCTACTCTCGTCTCATCAACTAACACTATATTGTCTGAAAATAACATGTACTAAAGAATCTGAACATGAGTATGAGTAGTTAGTCCGTCTATTATAACTAGAGAAAAAATGTCTCAAGGCTAACCTTTGACGTAAACCCACTTGACTGGAAACCCACTTATAGCACCACGAAAATTACTCACCAAATTAATTCTTTCAGGATTCTATAACATACTTTTAATTAATTACCATATGAAAATTTCTTCCTCCTTTCTCGAACCATCTCCGACAATCCTAAGTAAGATGATAATCTTACTGATTGATCTCCCTGTCACAAATTGTTTGAGGGAAAGAGTCAAAGTTTTTGATTTTGCAGAATGGACCCGATTTAACAACAGAGGAGACGTGGGGTGTAAACTACCAAGCTTTAAGTGACTTATTCCAAATATCAAAAGCTAGGATGGATGTTATACATATGAAGTTAGTGTTCAGATGATTTAAATATACAACGAACAAGTCAGGGATCTACTAGTGTCTGATGGCTCTAATAGAAGATATCCTTATGTGATTTTTTTTTTTGAAATATTCTTCTTGTATTTTCATTTTCATTTTTCCAAGTGAGGGAGAGGGTAATCACACGCTTCCCCATTCCAGTCTACATTGGAATTTCAATGTCGATGTGTCAATAGAATCAATTCTTGCAAATCATGTTTGATGTGCCTTAACTTCTTGCACATTAGATATATGGAACAATTCACAATCACAACTGAATGGCCTCAATGTACCTGATGCAAGCTTGGTTCCGGTTAAATGTAGTTGAGATGTTTTGGATTAGATGAAAATCGGCCAGAGGAATCGTGCAATGGGTGCTACAACACTAAATGAACGGAGCAGTCATTCTCATAGGTGTTAACTTTTTCTTGTTCCCCTTGTTTTATTTTTTCTTAATTATTTTCTTATTCGGTGATCCTTACAGCTTGTTTGTGGGTTTTGTTGTTGTTGTTATTCTTCTAAAGTGTATTAACAGTTCATGTCCAAGGAAAAGAACTAGTCTCCCGATCCATCCTCCAAGGTTGCCTCCATCTGGTGGACCTAGTTGGAAGTGAGCACGTAGATAAATCTGAGGCTGTTGGAGAGAGACTAAAGGAAGTCCAATACATAAACAGATTGCTTTCTGCTCTTGGAGATGTTATTTGCTCCCTAGCACAAAAAAGTAAACATATTCTTTACAGAAATAGCAAGCTCACTCAAGTGTTGCAAGACTCGTTAGGTAACTCTATTCTGGTGATGAAGGATTGTTACTCTCATTGATCTTACCACATTCTTTGAATAATTTTTCTTACCACAATCTTTTTATTATAGGTGGGCAAGCTAAAACATTGATGTTTGTACATATAAATCCTAAAGTTAATTCTTTTGGAGAGACAATTAGCACATTGAAATTTGCTGAGCGGGTAGCCTCGATAGACTGGTGAAATAAGAGAATTTAAAGAAGAGGTTTGGTCATTGTTAATCTCTTGTTTAATTCTACCTTGAAAATGTGTTGTTTCTCTATAGAACTTAAAAAAAAAATGTCTTCATCCTTCCAGATCTCAAATCTCAAACTGGAATTAGAGAGGAAGGAAGCTGAGATGGAACAACTGAAAGGTGGGAATATTCGGATAGGCGTGGAGTTACAAAAAACAAGAACGCATTGAGGTGAGATCCTTTACCTTTGCCTAGAATTGTTACGAGTGCTAGTGTAAAACCTGAATTTACACAACGGCCCGTCGATGACACTAGAAGCATTGAGGTGACCCATAAATGTTGCCTTTTTTTCCACCTCTGTATAACATGCTTAGTACTATAAGCATGGCCAAGTGAGAGAATTTCTAAAAAAATAAAGGAAAGAAGGCAGATAAATTAACAATGTGGATTAGGATTTGTTTAGGAGAAAACCAAGAGTTATAGCAACGCTCTAATGAAAGATAAGAAACAATGTGGATTAGGATTTTCTATGGCTTTTTTGTTTATGAAACATAAACTTATTTCTAATGTGAATTGCTTTCTCTTCCTATCATTTTCCAGGTCTAACCTCCTAAGATTAACAATGTCCAGCGGCTATGAGTTGCATAGCTGCTTCACATACTCCATGCTACTTTTATTCCTTAGTACAGCTGGATTTTGGGTAACAACTTATGTTGTAATTTGTTTGTCATGTTTTGAGATATATTAATTCCAATGCATCAACCGTGTTTTAACTCCTCACTTCGATCTCTTTTTCTCTCTGTCTTAATTTTTTGGAATCGATCGATCATTTTTGGTGAATGATTAATTACAGGCACCACCACCACCACAAAGGAAATGCAAACCCCATCGCTTTCATCTAAGAACAGTGGCTCTTCGTGAGATTCAACATTTTCAGAAAAAACTAGAAGCTTCTCATATTAGCAGCCCCTTTCATCAGAATTGTGAGTTTTAAGCTTATTTGGAATCCAAAACCAGAACTATTTGTAGAATAATCTAATTAGAGACTTCGATCTATCATTTTAGGGTTTATATCAATTACTAGGTGTTAATCACGCTTGAACTATGACTTATAGTCTTAATTTAAGCTAGAGCAAGTCAAATTACTTAAATCAGATAGAACCCCAAAATGCTTTGCAATGTTAACTTAGGATTGAAATATAGCCATCTTTTAAATAAAATTTCAAATTAGGATTGTCTTGTCTTGTGTCACTCTTGCATCAATGGTCAATGGAAATAGCATTAGAACTTATGCTTGATCTTGAAAGATTCTTATCTCCTTGAAGAAAATTTCAACCTTTTGGAAGTTATTCATGTCTGGTGCGTGAAAAATAGAGCAACTGTTTTTCTCGCCAAATTTTGTAATACATTTTCTTTTTCTCTTTTAGATTCTCCCTTTTTCTTGTGCCCCTTCCAAGGTGTCCTTGTAGTAGATGCTAGTAATTGTAAATATTGTCTTATTCCCACCTAACCAGAGTTTAGCTGCCCCCCCGGCTCTATCCAAACTCCCTCCTCATTGTTGTTTTCTGATTTTGATCCCTCTTGAGATGGCTCAGTTATGGTTTGCACCATGGGTTTCAACTTAAGTTGGTAATGTTGAACCACTAGTAGATTTTGCAGCATGAGTTCTAGTGGAAGGAGGATGACCATGTAACTTTCAGCAAATTGCTAATATGATTTGGATCTCTGCCATGGTAAATTCAAATATTTTCCAAATGTCCTACATTTTTCCAAAATTAATTTTTTGGTCCTTGTTTATGATCGTGACAACACTTGGTACCATCCGAACATGGGTGATATTTCTGAAACATAAGTATGGCAATCAAGACCCATAAGAGCAATTCATGGTCGGTATAGAAATCCATGAAATTGACAAAAAAAAAAATCTTGATTAATTGTGTGCTACCTAAGCAGCATAGTCTTGGTTAGGAAAAAAGGAAAAAAAAAAACTAACTTCTGTTTAGAGAAGATTGATTCTCAAACCTTGATCTTTACTTGAAGCTTTGATTTTGACTAATCATGGCTTTGATTCCATTATATAGCTTGCTATTGCTACTGCGTTTTTATTTTAAGTCAGACATATGTTACATTCGTAGTTCTTTTGAAAATATATGGGCATTTATCATTTCTTAGAGGTATATCCGTTGAATGTATGTGTAGCATCTTAATATGCTTTATATTCGGGTACAATTTGTAGTGTTCGGTGAACTCTACAGGTTTAGTTTTGCATTCAAAAGCCATATGACAACATTTCATTATCTGCACAAAAACCTCCAAATTTTTTAATTTTTTATATTGGAATTATTGATTGGATGTAGGTAGATGCTATTGCTATACCTTGTTAAAATGTACATAGACACATGTTACATTCAATGGGGTGACCATTTCTGTAGGCGGCTGAAGATTATTTGGTTCAGATGTTTGAAGATGCAATGCTTTGTACTATTCATGTGAAGCATGCTACACTTAGTAAGTTGAAACTCTGTTCTATGCATGCTCTTTTTTGTTTGAGTTTTCAATGGACGTAGGTAGGAGGATATAGGTTAAACGTAAAATATATATATATATATATATATATATATATATGGAAAAAAAACACTTACAGCAGCGGATGTTATTATGTGCCTCTATAAGTAATATATTTTATTTTCTAAAAATTTATCTATTGCAGCGGATATTTATATCCGCTGCTATATGTAGTATATTTTATTAATTAAAAAACTGATATATTGCCGCGGATAGTAAAATTCGTCGCTATATGTAGTACATTTTTTTTATTAAAAACTGATTTATTGCAGCAGATATTAAGTTCTGCCACTATAGGCAGTGAATCTATTGCAGCGGATATTAATATCCGCTGCCAAAGGTAGAATATTCTATTCATTAAAAAATCGACATATTGCAGCGGATATTAAGATCCGCTGCTATAGGTAGAATATTCTATTCAATTAAAAAAATAACCTATTGCAGCAGATATTGAGATCCGCCGCTAACTGTACTACCTGCAATAGCAGAATATATTATCCGCTGCTATAGTTAGCGACGGAGGAAACAACGACGGATCTTTGGTTCTACTGCTCATCACCACAATAGCTTTTACCGGCGGAAAAATTACCTTGTAGCGACGGAAAAATCCGCCGCTGTATATCAAAAATGTTGTAGTGATAGAATTTTGAGAATTTTGTGCGTGTCATTATAAATTGCATGACAAGACTACTCATTATGCACTCCGCAATGAGCTTATCGAGTACTTATGAAAACGTCATGGACAAAGTGATGTTTGATTTTTAATTAATGTATTTGACTTTTATTTAGTGTACTTTGGTTTTATTACTAAAATAAATAGATATTTTCATCAATTAACAAAATATTTCATTCATTAGTAATAGTTAGTAAAAGATATTACAACGAAAGAAAAATCAAACCTACTCAGCAAGGTACCCACAAAACTTGGATGTTGCTTTTCCTATCATTGAGCAACAATTCTTCAATGACACCTCTGTTCTTAAATTAGGAATTCGAATAAAATTATAGTAATATTGGAAATTTCGTACCCAAATTGATTTTTTTGATTGACAATTACTGTAGATAGGATCTTACGAGATCGCTAACCAACTATTCCACAAGACAGTGGATTTTTCAAGTGAAAAAGATGAATCACACACCGCTCGAGTATTCTATGAGTTAACCATTTTTTAAGAGAAGTTTAGAAAGAAGAGAAATTAGATAGAAAAGTAAATATAGAAACAAGAAAGAGCAAAAATATGCAAATATATAACATTTGGAGTATTAAAGGTATACAAATAATTTCAAATAAAAATAATCCTTAAGAGTCATCCAAAATTTAATCATTGAAAAGTAAATCATATCTCTATTTTCTATTTTAATATTGATGGGACATTTTTGAAGAGAGAATAGTAATTCTTAAAATTTGAAGAGTTTTAAGCTTAAAGTCAAAATGACTTTAGCTTTTAGCTATAGGTTGGAGAGACTTGCCTTTTCAAATTTGAAAAATCTGAAGAGGCGTTGGAGATGCGTTTAGTAGACAGATTACAGTTTATAGTTTTGAATTTACAACGTATCCCTCTACATTTTTTTGAATATTTGAGATACCTCCTCGTATTTTTAAACTATTGACATGCTACCCTTTGATTTTGGTCTTCTCTTATTGACCAATGAAAAGTTTATATCAATACCCTCATCCTCACCATCATTACCTTCATCAGCATATCATCATCATTATCGCCATCATCATATCTCCAGGGGCGGAGCTAGTAAGGAGCTGGTGGGGGCAATTGCCCCCCACAGAACTTTGAGAAACCCCTATATTTTCAATTAACTACATGTCTCATGTGTCCCCACTCCCTCACCTCTCTCCCCATTTGCCCCCACACCCTCACCTCCTCCAATTTTTGTCCTCACAGAAGTTTGAGACACCCTTATATTTTCAACTAATTACATGTCCCATTTGATCACATTCCCTTACCTCTCTCATCATTTGCCCCCACACCCTAATCTCCCTCCAATTTTTGCTCCCACAAAATTTTGAGACACCCTTATATTTTCAACTAATAACATCTCCACTCACCTCTTTAATTTTTTGTTGATGACATTGCCTCTTGATCGGGATTTCTTAAATATTTATTGAAAATGACCTAAATATCATTTTCTTCAACTACTAACAAAAAACCTCTTAATATCTCCCTAAAATCAATCATCGGAAATGACCTAAATATCATTTTCTTCAACTACTAACTAAAAATCTCTTAATTTCTCCTTTAAATCATTAATTGGAAATTATCTAAATATCATTTGCTTCAACGACTAATTAAAAACCCTCATAATTTCTCCCTAAAATCATTCATCTTCACTGTACAATTAACCATAGTTTGCCCTCACTATAGGAAAATCTTGGCTCCGTCATTGATTAGTTTTGGAGAAACTAGAGGGGCATGTTGTAAATTTGAAAGTATAAGAGTATCTAAAATATATCTTGGAAGACGGGGGTCCCACGCATCATTGGAGGAGTAGGGTTCCTCCATAATTTTGAAGCTGGATGACGCCTTCAAAGTTTTTTCCGTTTCTGATTATTCTGTAATGGAAGCCAACAAGCATTTGGGAACTTCATTAAATCTCTGGACCTGATCATTTTTGACCCGATCAGATATATTGTTTTAAGTTTTGGATTTGATCGAAAATAATACTTGTTGTTATGGATCAGATCTCATCCCATACAAATATTTATATCTTAATTTTAATCGGGTCTTATTGAATTCATTTCTGTTTTGATAAATATCTGAATTCTAAAATAAAACGTGCAATTTAAATATACAAGTATATATTTTCGCATGTATAAGAGGATCATATCCATTACGGATCAGACATATTTTTATTCAGGAATAGGGGTATGAGCATGATTTTTAAACTCGGTATTTCGTCTCGTCTCGTCTCGTTCAGTTCTGATACCGAGTCATCTCGGACGAGTTTTCCGATACGTTTGAGACGTCTCGTGAGACAAATCAATAAATTGAACTGTGACTCGTAAATCTTGATCAAAAAATGATTTTGTGAGTTGATCTCGTTCAACTTTGATACCGAGTTAAATCGAGCGGTCTCAGTCTCGGACGAGTTTAAAAATCATGGGTATGAGTTATGGAACAGTTCAAATCCGCGGGTATTGTGTCTAATTCGACCTAGTGACAATGACAGTCCCACCAACCAAGGACAAACCATAGTTTTAGAAATTGGATGGAGGCAGATACTGCCACCTGTATGTGAAAGCCAATCAATCCAGAAAACACTTGCAATGACCAAATATGAGAGAAAGATAAACATTATAAGCTGAGGCAATTCTTCTCTGTCAACTCTTCAAATTGATTTTTCCACAAAGAAAATAGAACCACACAAAAGTTGGTGGCCATCTTTGGTCCTCTTTGAATTTGAACATTGAAATGAATGTTAAAATATTATTAGTAATCAGTTAGTTAATAGTTAGCTAATTTGTTACTAATGATGTTTTAATAATGAAACCTATATATGTGGCAACATATTGATGTACCCTTTCTTACCAAAGCCAAGAAAGAAACCGAATTAATGGCCAAATTACGCCAACATCACCATTATTTCTCTTACTTCTTCATCTTCCTCTTCACATATCTGAATTTCCTTAACACTTGTCTATGCTGTACTCAACAACATAAACAAGCTCTCCTCCAATTCAAATCCTTGTTCATTGGAAATCATAATGAGCGCTTGTTGAAGTCCTCCGACTTAGAGTCTTGGGTCCCCAATTCTGATTGTTGTACATGGAAGCGGGTGAACTGTTCTACTCTCTTGTCTTCTTCGGGGCACATCCAAGGCCTTCATCTCTCCTATATTACTAATGGTTCAATTGCTGAATCCATGACATTACTCTTCCAGATAAGAAGCTTGATCAATCTGGATATATCTGGGAATGGAATGTATGGTGTAATTCCGACAAACGGCTTCCTCAACCTCACCAGATTGGTTTATCTCAACATGAGTGGTAATAGCCTTAGTGGCTCCATTCCTTCTCAAATATTTGGTCTTAGAAATTTAAAATTCCTTGATCTGAGATCAAATTCACTTGGTGGAAATCTAACTAGTGAAGTAGGAAGTCTTTTAAGCTTGAGAGTGCTTGATTTATCCATTAACAAGCTATCTGGAAAGATCCCTGAGGAAATCGGAAACCTATCCCATTTGCAGATGTCGACGCTATGGGATAATGACTTTACAGGGAGAATCCCAACATCAATTGGCAATTTGTCGAACCTTGTTGAGTTGGACTTAAGTCACAACAGAATAACAGGTGGGCTGCCAAAATCCATCGCGAATTTGAGAAATTTGCAGTCCTTGAACCTCAGAAACAATTCTATTTCGGATATTCCAATGGAAATCGGCAATTTGCTCAATCTTAAGGGATTGGACGTCAGTTACAACAGCTTAACCGGTGGATTTCCAAAATCTCTTGCGAACTTGTCTAACCTTGCTTTCTTATACCTCGAGAACAACAAATTATCAGGTAGAGTTTCAATGTCAGTTCAATAAGTTATTAGTTTGGAAATCCTTCATTTAACAAATGGTTCTATTTTTATTTTACAGGAGGGGTTCCAATGGAGTTGTTCGAAAATGAGCAATTGGAGCAACTCTCTCTAGAGGGAAACAAACTCAATTGGAGCGACAACTCAATGATCACCGCCAAATTTTCGTTGCAATTCTTATCTTTGCGATCCTGTGGCATCGTCGGAAACTTTCCAAATTGGCTATCCAACCAGAAAGATCTTGAAACATTGAATCTAATAGACAATGAATTGGAAGGACCGATTCCTCATTGGCTTCTTGATTTGGATATCTCTGAAATTTTTCTATCCAACAACAAGCTCACAGGTTCACTCCCTCCTTGTCTTTTCCATTTTAACTTGCTAGTGCTTGATCTTTCAAACAACAGTTTTATTGGCCAACTTCCAAAGAACATGGGCGATTCAATCAGTCTTAGAATCCTTTGGTTGGGCCTTAATAACTTTTCCGGGTCATTGCCAATATCCATGTCAAGAATGGTTAACTTACAATATCTGGACTTGTCGCGGAACAACTTTTCAGGTGATAAAATTCCTAAAGTTGATTATCTGTCATATGTGGACCTTTCCTCTAACAAATTCTCTGGTGAAGCTCCACTGAACATTGGCTCGCATGTACAGACACTCAAGTTGGGCCAAAATAGGTTTTCAGGTTGCTTGCCAGAGAATTTGACAACCACTGAAAACCTCCAACACCTTGAACTCCAGAACAATAGAATTTCAGGCGAGATACCAAGCTTTCTCACTCGAATATCAAGCTTGCGAATTCTAATCCTAAGGGACAATAACCTACATGGATCAATCCCCCCTCTTCTATCCAATCTAACTTACCTTCATATCCTCGACCTCTCTGGCAACCAATTCACTGGAAAAATCCCACAAACGTTTGGAAATCTCATCGAGATGATTGAGAGCCATGATACTTTTGATGATCAATCAAATGTCTTTTATGGAACAAGGCCACGAAATTTTGTGACACCGAGAGGAATGAACCTGAATTGGAAGAGTATGATGCGAAGTCTACCTAGCAATATCTTACATATATATATACTTGCTAGATTTGTCAAGAAATCATTTATCCGGTGAGATACCGCCTTCGTTAGGTCTTCTTAGAGGCCTTAAGTCACTTAACATTTCATATAACAAACTCTCTGGGAGGATCCCTGCAAGCTTTGGAGGATTCGAAAATTTGGAGAGCTTAGACTTATCATATAATAAGCTTTATGGTGTAATTCCACCAGAATTCACGAATCTCAAACAACTTACTACATTGGATGTGAGCCATAATGAACTTGAGGGTCAGATTCCGATGGGTGGTCAGATGGACACTATGAATGATTTCAATTCTTATTCTAACAACAAGGGTTTGTGTGGGAAACAAATTCCGGTTCCCTGTCAAACTATGAGTCCACCAAGCTACATAGCAAATGAGGAGGAGAAGGAGCTATGGTTTTTGTGGGAAGGCGCATGGATCGGATTTCTAGTTGGATTCTTTTGGACGGTATTAATCTTCTTCTTAATCAATTTTTTCACTCAAAATCCACAGAAGTGCCGACGGGGAACGACTATTGCACATGGTTTCTAAACTCATCCGAGACTGAGACATATCGCCCAAGTTAACTCGGTATCGGAGCTGAACGAGACCAACTCACAAAGTCATTTTTTGACCGAGATTTACGACTCAGGTTAAAATTTTTCATTTGTCTCATGAGACATCTTAAACATATAAGAAAACTCATCCGAGACGACTCGGTATCGGAACTGAACTAGACGAGACGAGATACCAAGTTTAAAAACCATGCTATTGCAAGCTTTTAGTAACAAAATGAGGTGAGGATTTTCTCAAATGTGTTTAGTGAGTGGGAAGTGTGATGCCCATGTAAATGATATAATGCACTTGGTATGCTTGTGTACATATATATATATATATATATATATATGATTAGGATCCGTATACACATAAAGCTATTCATAAAGCTACAACGTGTTTTGTCTTTATGGGTAAAAATGTTTGGAGTGGGCTGATTTTTTGCGAGGATGATATCTATGGTGAGGAGATCATCCTTGCCAAAAATCAGCCCATTATGAAATTTCTAGCCCCATGTTTACAAGTTGAAAAATTTTAGACCGTCCAATTTTTGTTAATCACTTTTGATGGGGTTAGAAGTTTTGGAATTGAATGATTTTTTTGCAAGGATGATCCCCTCACCATAGAGATCATCCTCACAACTTAGATCATTTATGGGCTTAAAGTTGTGGTGAGATTACTTACATCTCTCACTCCTTTATGTAGAAAAGATTCCCATAGAGTCCCAAATTCATCGTGGAGGTCTTGGGGTGAGGGATACACCATTAACAGGGACGATACATTCCCTTACTTAACAGGGATTCTTGGAACACTTCTCCCTTTGAACTTAGAGAATTTTATTGGGATTTTGATTCACTAGCCTTTTTACCATTCTATTGCAATCCAACTAACCAAATTTTATCAGGGTTGTTTTACATAGACTAAAATAAAAATCTCAAAAAATTACATAGCCATATACGATTTTGAAATATTTACTTAGTTAAAATTAGTGGATTTTTATCAATTATTTTGTGAATATGTAGAATCTTTGTACTGTTCAAAAAACTAAAATTACCTTAATCCCATAACTATTACACAAAAGGTAATTCTAACAGAATCTGAAAAGGGTATTTACATAAAAATAGTAAAAGGTATATATATACATACATACATAGGTAGCAGACAATGTTAGGGTGACAACATTGAGGCAAAGTCGAAGAATTGTGGACTGTCGATTTTTATCATTAATTTGTAAATCATTTTTGATAGGGTTAGAAGTTTCAGGTTGGACTGATTTTTTGTGAGGATGATCTCCTCACGATAGAGATCATTCTCACAAAAAATCAGCTCAATTTGAAACTTTTAAGCCATATAGGACAAATTTTTTCTCCCAACCTAAGATTGTCTACCAAACGCTCCCCGTATATATATATATACAAGTGACAACTATTTTTACATCTCTTGGATGCTATCCATTTCACAAGATCCAACGATATTTGGTAATGTTGTAGAAAACATTGAAAAAATGGACAATATCCGGGTGATTGTGTAAAAATAGTTGTCAAGTTTTAACAACCGGTAATTCCAACAAAATCGCCTCTAAAACTTTTACCAACGGTTCAACAAAACGCCATCAATCATCGTGTTGGTAAAAGGTTTCACCGACAAAGTAGCAACGGTTTTTCAAAACCACCAGTATATCAACACCTTTAACGGCCTTACCTAAACCTCTATTAATAGTTTTCAAAAATTTGTAGTGCTGGAAAAATCCACTATAATAGATCCATAGTTTTAAAAAAGAAATTGTAAATTTTTTGCCTGCATCCTGTATATATGTGAACCTATATGAATAGAATTTCCATAATTAGCTATAATATACATTCTATTTAGAATGAACATTATCAACTGGACATCAGGATGCGTAAACAAACATTGCAATGATTCTTTAGAGTCATGGACAATTTTACACTAGCAAGGCCAATTTAGGACACATGAACAATGATATAGAGTCTCATTTGTAGAATTAAGCTAGTAGTATAAAATTAGTACATAAATATCAACTTCATCTAGAGGTGTTCGCTTCCAAGCAATTAAAGTTCAAGTTTTCCTGCTCTAGTCAAACTCCCTCACATTAACGATGACCCTCCATATCTAAATTCACTCTCTAATGACCTGTCAATGTTTGCAATAGCTCAGGCAACTTAAGGAGAAACAGATTGGAAGTGTAATTGTTTACATTGGCCAGATTATTGTATTATAATTCAAAGACTAACCAACCAAGTTTGAAATCTATAATGGTTATATACACAAACATGTAACACTAGCTACGAGTAAAGTTTAAAAAGTCTCATCTCGGCTCCTCCACTTGTAACGACGTTTGAAGTGTTTAACGATGCACCTAAAACTCTGCCAAGAAAGCGCTACCTTTAGGTTTGTTCCAGTGTGCCCAGAGAATGCTATGCACTTTCCACTTTCCAACCTCATAAAAAGAGAACGTGTTTTTTCCTCAGAGTTAGCTTCCTATCCTTTTCTATAATGTTCCTCTTTCTATAAATAACTTTGTTGTTATCTACGTTTTAAAAGGAATAAAAAATAATGCAAACTTAAAGAAAAGAATAAGAGTCAATGTAGTATGAACTTTCTCTTTACGAGTCATATATGAGCTTGAGCCTAACCAATACACCCAGTCATCCTTTATCTTGAAATGTAAAACCACATTCATGAACTCCCAACCTATTACTATCCAATAGTGTCTAAAGAAAGTTTTTGAAATATGGATCAAGGTTCATAACACTCTTTTTACTGTACAAACTACACTAAAATACATTTGACTCTTTAATAATCTAAAAAAACATTACTTTAATGAAATAATAATACCTCTTTAAGCAAATAGCAAAATTAAGTGAACTAATCTACCTACATGTTGAAGAAGGTGGCTAAGATTTAAGTTTCACAAACTATGCATGACTTTGAAATCTGTGTATGAGCAGAAGAATATAAACCAGACTTGAATCCACGACCTTAATGTTGCTCTGGAATGAGTGAAACCAAGAGCAGAACAATATAATTTGTCAATTGATCTAGACTTACTAATTGTTAACCATCAGTCTAATGGACACAACATAAAATGAAACCCAAAAGAAACACCCATTGTCTAGATGTTGCAAATAACCTCTTGGTCTCATTTCAAACATTCATTAGAAAGAAATAGATTCCAATTTCAATTTCAATCATCCATATGCATTCAATTTCAAACATCCAACACAACTACTTTAACTTGGTATCGATCCAATAAGAATTTAATTAGATCTGGACCCAATTGGACCTATTGCCACATTAAGTTTTGGATCCAATGCAATTTCAATCATCCATATGCATTCAATTTCAAACATCCAACACTATTAATTTAACTTGGTATTGATTCGATAATAATTTAATTAGATCTAGGCCCTATTGAACCTATTGCCACATTAAATTTTGGAACCAATGCAATCTGATCCATAATAGTACTATTAAATTATTCATAAAACCAACTTGCAAGTGATACCTTGACATGTGACATGTGCTATAGTCTCAATGTCCAAATGTAAGACAATACAACCTCCGAACATGGCTTTCTGCTAAGAGTAGCATGAACACAGATTGCAAACATTAACTGAATGTCTCAAACACTCTAGCTATCTTATTTGCAATATCAATTCAATTGATACAAGCATGCATCACAATCAGTTCAAAACTTTTCAAAATGTGAATAAAGTCATCATACCTTCACACATAGGTACTCTTTAAAATGTAAGGTCTTCACATCACAAGATACCAACAATAACACAAGTATACTCATTAGATAACTTACTGTTTTGTGGGTACCTTCACATGAATTAACCTTCCTTCATCTGTAATGGACCACAAGAGAAGCCTCAATATGCAATAATTCATATGAATGAACTTGTGTAGATTGCCATTTGTGAGCAAATGGTCTTCTGTTTGTATCTTGACGCATTGATACACCATTGCGTCAACAAATCCAATTGGCCTTCCAAAGATGTATGGGCAATAATTCTTTGATTAAGTAGCTATAGGAAAGACATCAAAGAACTGATAGTTACGGAAAATCCCAATTGCTTTAAACATTCTCCCCTTCATGCAATGCCCAATAATTAAAATGGTTAATGTTTAAGTATCAGGGTTGCATTTTTTTCCTCCATTTTTACCACATTAACAATCAAACCTGATATGATCAATGTGAAGTTAACAACATCCATAAAACGATCATTTTTCAATTTAATTTCTTTCAACAATTCATACCCTCTGCCTAACTTATCAACCTACACAATCCACTAATAAGCTGTTATAGGTAACGACGGAACCCTATTTGACAGAGGAATTTAACTAGAAAATTATAAGTGTAGACCGAATGGTTAATTTCACATTGTACTCTACTAAATTCAAAGAATTTCAAACCCAATTTCAGATTTTTCAAGTAATGACCTCAAAAGCAAACGAAGGATACAAATTCTTACTTAAATAATCAGAAAAAGTAGTGAAAGTTTGTGAATGAACATAGAGTACAAATAACCTTAACAATCCAAGCATTAAGGCTTTTAATTACCAAAAATTCTTTCTAGCTCACACGTGTGTTTAGCAAAATTTCTTTAAAAAAATGAGAAATTTCTTTTCAGAAACCCAACTTAACTCACAAATTCAACAAGAAATTCTAATTAGAAAAAAAAAATCTCGAATTTGCCCTAAATTCCATCAAACAATCACAAAATCACTAGAAATAGAAACTACAAACAACTAGATATTATTATTTCCAAATTAGGACAAGAAACCTAGAATGATAAGTAAAGATCACAAAAGAAACAAAAGACAAAAAAGAAAAGAATCCATACAATAAAACAAGATTGAACAAATCAAGAAATCAAGCAAAAGATTATAGGGAGAAAAATCACTTGAAAAGAACTCTTATTCTCTCTTAGGGCTTTGTTTGACGAGCAAAATGAAAGCACGACACCCTATTATTATAGAAGATTGAACAAATAGGTTGGAGGGAAATGTGACTTGGTTGAGAACCTTTGAAATCTGAACGTGAGGTTGTGTAAGAGAGCAATGAAAAAATTTGGAGGAAGCTCGAGCCCCATAACCTCTGAACGCAGGATTATGTATTGTTCGATTTGCACTTTTGATCTCTTCACCTCAGCAATTATGAGAGATCTGTATAAAGTGGCATAGCAAACCTTAGAAAAAGACTATCATATTAATGTTGTAGGATTTGACCTTGAACAAAACTATAAACCAAAAATAAATGATAATTATAAAATGCTTAGAATCATTTTCCGAATAATCTGCAAGCGATGCTTCAATCTTGATTTGTAAAGAATAGGCATTCTATCCTGACTCTACCTATACCTTGGCGATGGGTGCCACTATCTCAAGAATAGAAATTATGTGCAGAGAGGAGGGATAACTACCTATTTATAAAGAGGGATACTAAGTTTTGTACCCATCGTAGAATTCTAATATTAGGTGGATACCACTTAAATTAGATAAGGTGTTCACTAACCTATCATATTTTATTTTGGGAGCATGGTTTCAAAACTAGCTTGAGATCGAGACATATCATCCGAGTCGTCTAAGTATCAGGCATGAACGAGATGGACACACAAGTCAATTTTTAGAACAAGATTTAATACCTCATGTTCATTTTTGAAAATTTTGATGAGACATCTCAAACGTATTAGAAAACTCTTTCGAGATGACTTGCTATCTAGCATGGACTAGACGAGATGCGAAACTAAGTTTTAAAATCATGATTGGGAGTCAATACTAGACTATATGCATGAATCCAAATTTTACTTTCATGTTTTGAAAAATTACAATCTAGTATTTATAAAATTGTATATATAAGGCCACAAACTTGTTTTAATTAGAAAATAATGACTATATAATAATCCAATAATCTCCCGCTTGGCCTTCACATATACCCTCCTTTAAAAAACGACTTTGTGGATTGTTATATTTAAAATAATCGAGTGAACTCTTTTGAAAATTCAATTGTTCATCTCTAACCTTAATCTATAAGAGTGAACAAGCCTTGAAGATAACTCATAAACATTAAAGAAAGTTAATAGGTAAATAAACTAAATACAACAAAGTAATCTTGATTTAGGCTTCTCCACTCTTCAATAAAGTGAAGATTAACCTAAAGTCATTGCAATTAATAAAGAAAGATATATGAAAAATAACAAATCATGCTTCATTAAACAAAGATAATTACAATCTCTTCTCACTCTATCACTTACAAGAATTACATAACTTTAATAAAAAATCTAAGCTAAAAATAAAAAAATATAGGAGAAAAGGCCAAGAGCCTTAAGTTAAAGGAAAAGAGGCAAGAAACCAAGAGGGGCTAAAGAAAGGGGCCATTTCTACATTGAAAAATGCTTTATTTATAGAAATCCTAGGTTTTGGAAGGATCAATTCTTATTCGTCTTAGTTATTGCAAATAAGATCACGTGTGGAACATACTCTTACGATTTTAGGGCATTCCAATCGAGGTCTACAGCGCCGCTATTGGGTTGAAACCTTTGGTCTTGAAATTTGGTTAGGATACTTAATTGGTCCTCCTGATTGTAATGCAATGTTTATTTTTTGATTTCAAAGCCTAATTTGATAGTCTGATCTATGATCTGCACAATAAACACATGTAATCAGGATTTTCTAATAAGTACAACTATTTATGCATAATTAAGCCTAATTAACATAGAAGAGCATGTAACTTGATATTTCAAGGCTTAACATGATTATTAACTTAATATAAAGAAATAAGGATAAAAATTGAGATAAATGCCAAGAAAAAATGTGGATAAATTAGTGTTTTGTGACACTGATCAATTATTGAAAACTTCTGGTAAACATTTTAGTAGGTGTGTAATTCTTCTTTGGAAAACTTGTTTTTAAAACACCACTGACGGTGTTGGCCATTAATAGGAACACCCGATATATTGCAAGTGTCAGCATCCTATACATTGCGGATGCATCCAATTATGTTAGAACATTTGGGTATGTACATTATTGGTTGCATTTTTTATTTTAAAGTACTTTCGATGGTGCTGTCAATTATGGGAATACCTTGTACAAAGCAGGTATCAGCATCCTGTACATTGCGGATGCGTCCAGCTATGTCGAAACATTAAAGGTATTTTGAAAATTTTATTTTTATTACTCATTCATTTTTGTGTGAAACACTTATCAACTTATGACACTTAAGAAACAATCTGAGAATTCACATTCTTTATATTTAACAGTTTAAGAACGAGTACATCATTTAAAGAACATTCATGGTTAAGCAAGTATTTGTTAGAGAAAATAATTTTTCTACTGATAGGTAAAACTTTGAATTGGCACAATTGGTTTTCCATACTTTGAAAGTTTCTTCTATGACCCATATAACTTTTTGTTGTTCATTCGAAGAATACTTGAAGCATTGATGACAAGATGGAGTTATGCAATCATGACAATGGATCTAGGGCCTTCCCAATAGAATATTGTAGGAAATGATCACATCCATCACACAAAAGTTGTGAATGGAATCCAACTCGCCGCAAATAACCCTAATTGATATTATCCCCATGGTTTGTTGCATTATTTTACCGACTCCCTAAATTATTTGGGTAGCTTCGGTAAAAGTTTTGCTATTTGGGATCTCAAATACTTTAAGCATGGATAGGGGCAGTATGTTTACTGAATGTCCTTTCTCAATTAAAGTTCATTTGACTAAAACATCATCAATTTGCACTTGGATATATGGGGGTTGCTTATGAAATTTTTTTATCGTTAAGTCATTATTGGAAAAACATATCAAGTTTTTCTTGTCTTTCTAGTTATCTGTATTAAATACCCTCTCTATTTTCTTTTCTATCATTAATTCTGAAAGCACCCTCGATCCGCGGGGTGCGCGGATCCACTTTTTACCCTTGAGGTTTGGGAGTCGCCACCTAGTTATTACGGTCTAGGAACCGAATATAGACTCGAAATGGATAAATCAACTAATCTACTACAAAAAATATAGGTCTGGGGATCACGTTACGAGGTTGGAAGGTGTTAGGCACCAACCCCGCCCGGCCAATGTCGGTCTCTACTTATCCCAAATAAAACTACATTGCTAACCAAAAGACCTAGATAATAAAAAAAATTAAGAAATTTATACCTTTCCGAAGACAACGTTATCGTTCCCTCAAATCTGACAGAGTACTCCTTGTACAGCACTCCTCGCTTCGTTCTATCTCCAGATCTGATTTCTGATCTCCGAGGTAAGGTATCTCTTCCTTAGATCTGGATTTTTTGGATTTTCTTACGGATTTCTGGGTGTTTTTGAAGGGCTTCTAGGTGTTTTTTAAGCTAAAATCGAAGTATGGGTGTTAGGTAAGGAGTTGGGGCTTCAAAATTAGGGTTTATGGGAGGCTAGGGAAGTTTTTTGACCTACTTCTCCTAGGATTTTTTATTTGATACGAAAATAGGGTGTGAAGACCCCTATTTATAGATTTTTTTAAGGGTTTGTTTAGATATAATTAGTGTTTAATTAGAATTCTTTTAGTTAGAGTTATATTTTAGTTAGAATTATTCTAGGTAGAGTTGTATTTTAATTAGAATTATCTTAGGTAGAGTTATATTTTAATTAGAATTCTATTAAATAGAGTTATTATTTAATTAGAACTCTATTAGGGTTTTGACTTTTGATCTTATTTGATTGACTTTAAGATTTTGACTTTAGTCTTACTTGATTGACTTTCATACCTTGACTTTAGTCTTACTTGATTGACTTTAATTTTTTGGAGAACCCCTCTCTATTACATCTTTAATTCTTTGGACTCCCAAATGGAGGGGTCCTTGAATAAATATCTTGGCAGCCCTCAACAATTTTGCCTAAAAGCCTGATTGATCGATTTTTTTAATTTAAATTTTTAAATGAATTTTATTAATGTTTCACTTTAATTATTTAATGCTTTATTTATTAATTTCAAAATTTTTAATTATAAAAATTGTAAAATTACTGTTTTGCCTTCGGAGAGGACTTTTTGTGTTTCAAGTCGATTTTTGATGTTCCAGAATGTTTTGAAATCGATTTTTCGTAATAAATTCAATGGGAATATTGGTTTGTGTCATTTATGAAAATTTTTGGGTGAAATGGTCGTGAACTTTATGAGGGGCATTTTTATAATTTTGTCAAATTTTGTGAAAATTGGCGAAATGATTTATTTGATTTCAATTTGTTATTTTATGTGTTTAAATGGGTTTTCCTAAGTATAACGTAGGCTCTAGGGATATTTTAAGGTTAGGGGTATTTTGATAATTTGATAATTTTTTAGTGATTTTTATCATAAAACTTTTTTTTGTCTACAAGATGATGATTTCTATGTTTTTGGGATTATATTTTCTTAACGTAGCGTGGTTTCTATAGTTTTGTTAGTTCGAGATACCTCATCTGGATTTCTGAAACATATCTGGTAACAAAATAAAGCGTTGGAATAATCACCCATCATTGGGAACCGTTGCGATCGGGTTGACGAGTTGATTATCAGGCGAGTGCAAAAATGGGGTGTCTACAGATGCCCCTCTTTGGCAGAGGGTTGAAGCAAACAAGATAGGAAATCTATTTTGGTAGATAGTGCGGTATCCAAATGCCAAAGCTAGTGACAGTTCATTTTGCAGCCTAATTTAGCAATTCGTCTGGGTGTTTGGATCTTTGAGGGTAAAACTCTCCCCGAACTAAACAAATGTCAGGTCCTTGAGCGCGAGCTCTCACTGACAGTGTCAGATCATTGAATTTTAGAAAATTCTCCTTGACTGATGTAACAACTGTGCATGTGTGTGACTTAAAATTTGAGATAAATTTCAAAGAGTTTAAGTTAGAACTGAGTAAAATCTGAGCATAAAATGAATATAAATTGAGCATAAACTGAGCATAATTTGAGCATAAACTGAGCATAATTTTGAGAAACCCTCGGTGGTAATTGAACAAAATCCAAGACCACCATTAACAGTAACTGAGCAAATTCCAAGTTAACTCTTGGCGGCAACTGAGCAAAATCCAAGATAACCCTTGGCGACAACTGAGCAAAAATCCAAGATAACCCTTGGTGGCATCTAAGCAAAATCTAAGATAACACTTGGCAGCAACTGATCAAAATCCAAGATAACCCTTGACGGCAACTGAGCAAAATCCAAGATAACCCTTGGCGGCATCTAAGCAAAATCCAAGATAACCCTTGGCAGCAACTGAGCAAAATCCAAGATAACCCTTGGCGGCATCTGAGCAAAATCCAAGATATCCCTTGGCGGCAACTAAGTAAAACTGGCAGAGAAATGAATTTTGGAAAAGAATGAATGAATTTGGAGAAGCCTGATTAAAATGAATCGGAGAAAGAATAAATCGAGAAGATAATGAATCTAGAAGAGAATGATCGAATCCAAGAATAAATGGATCTGGAAATAATCTAGGAACGAAAGAATGCCATATCTCCTACTCTAGGTAAATGAATTATTAGTTAATCTCTGGGCACAGTCAAATGTGAGGTCCGAAATGCTTTTGTTTGAACCTCAACGTTTTATCCAAAAGTTTTATGAATTTAAAACTTGAGTTTTTATTTCTTTTGAATCTTAAGGGTTTTTCGAAAAAACTATTATCAAGAGGGTAACCTTAAGTTTGGGGTTCTCATTATCTTTTAGGATTAACATTGCTCAAAAACAAAATGCCCCTAGTTTGACAATAAACATGGCATTGAAGATATTTGAACACATTATGCAAAAATTTAAAAAAAATGCCCTTAGTATAAGGGGGAAACTACATATTTAGAGGAAAAAGAAAATGCCCCTTGTATAAAGGTCTGAACTATTTGATTACTACAAGCGCAATAAAGATCCAACTTTTAATTTTGATTAATTTTATTGAAGATTTTGAGTCAAGCTCAAGAGAACAAAATATTTCCTTTTGAAACTCGTCATATAATTCATCCTTATCTCCCTTGGTTCACTTGGGGAAGTAAAATTTTTCAAATCGATCATAGACAAGATACTTGTGACTTCTAAGTTTGTGCCTGGTTTAAGTTAAGTATTAAACTTGATTATTCAAACTTCTCATGTTTCAGCTCGGACCGCTCTTAGCTTTTTAACTCCCCAAAGATTTTTTCTGTTTTTCTTTGTTGCTCTAACTTTTGCCTAGATCGCCCTTTCAAGTTTTCAAATTAGCGAGCTTTCTTTTTTTTTTTGCTCTGATTGTTGCCAAAGTTGTCCTTTCTGATTTTTCAATCTTGCGAGCTTGCCTTAATTTTTGCTTAAATCGTCCTTTTCGGGTTTTCAACCTAGTAGGTTTTTTTTTTTTTTTTTTTTTTTTTTTTTTTTTTTTTATAGAATTGCTGTCTGATCATGCTTTGCTATCTTCCTTGACTTTTCGCACAGTATTAGGAGGACTTTTATAGGTAAGCTTAGGACTGAGTATAAAAAAAAAGGGATTTGGGGGCTCAAAAATCCAAATGCCCCGTGTGGCATTTTTTTTATTTTGCCTTGAATTTTCTTCCCCATTTTGAAGATATTTCTTTTTTTTTTCTTTTGAATTTTTTCTTGATTTTTTATTGTGTGGGGAAATAGATTTTTTATTTTTATTTTGATGTGGTCGGGCCTGAAGTAACTTCTCAGGTTGCCTACGTACCCCAGAATTTTGGGATCAGACCAAAACGTAGTTCGAATCTTCCCTCCCCTAGGTTAGGTGATCGGGCTGAGAAAGAAAAAGGCATAAATTTTCTTTTTGAAAAGGCTGTAAAGGGGTTGAGAAAGGATATATTGAACTGGGTAACTGGGTAATATGAGGATTGATTCGGCCAAAGATGACCTCCTAAGTGTAGTACCGTTTGATTTGGTCAAGGTTGGTTGGTTCTGGTAATTCGATTCCATCATGATCTTGAAGCTTGACAGCTATTCCTGGTAATATTTCCTTGGCGATGAACGGATCTCCCCAATTTGGTTTGAATTTCCCTCTAGGGTCAAAGATAGGTGCCCGATTCTCTTTAAGTACTAAATCCCTGACTTGTAAGTGACGGGCCTTGATCTTTTTGTCAAATGCACGGGTGACTTTTCTTTGATAAGCTTGCATGTGATACAAAGCTCTTAGTCATTTTTCTTCGATCAAATTTAATTCTTCATACCGTTGACGAACCCAATCTGCTTCTGACAACTGACTTTCCAACAAGACCCTGAGAGATGGAATTTCCATTTCAACTGGCAAGACTGCTTCCATGCCATACACTAAGGAGAAGGGAGTAGCTCCAATAGAGGATCGAATTGAAGTTCGATATGCCCATAGTGAAAATGACAGTTTTTCTGACCAATCTTAATGTGATTGACATATTTTCCTGATGATAGTCTTAAGATTCTTATTAGCTGCTTCTACTGCTCCATTAGTCTGAGGGCGGTAAGGAGATGATTTGTGGTGTGAGATTTTGAACTTTGAATACAATGTAATAACCTCAGCTTTAAAGTGTGACCCGTTATCAGAAATCAACTCCGAAGGTACCCCGTATCGACTGATGATGTTTGTTTGGATAAACTTTGCAACTCGAGATGCAGTGAGGACAACATAAGAGGCAACTTCGACCCACTTAGTAAAATAATCGATAGCAACTAAAATGTATTCATGCCCGTTTGGTGCCTTAGGCGATATTTTACCAATAATGTCAATTCCCCAAATTGAGAATGGCCACGGTGAAGTCAGACCAACTAACTGAGATGGTGGCACATGTATAAGGTTCGCATGTATTTGGCATTTATGACAGGTTGACCATGTGGTGACAATCTGTTTCCATCGTGGGCCAATAGTACCCTTGTCTCATAATTTTCTTAGCTAACATTTTCCCACTCATGAGAGGGTCACATTCTCCTGAATGTAGTTCAACCATTATCTGTTCAGCTTAATCTTCATCAACACACGACAAATGAATCTCCTTCTAAGACCTTTTGTATAAACTTCCTGCGCACAAGATGAATTGAGATGCTAATCTTAGTAGGGTTTGTCGTTCCTTCCTCGATGCTTCTTCCGGGAATTCTTGTTTTTGCAACACTCTCTTTATATCTGTGTACCATGGCTTCCCATCAGGTAGTCGAGTAGCAATATTGATCTGATGGCAATATGCTGGTTTGTCTTTGACTTCGACAGTGATCGACCTCAATTCCATACCAGGGGGCAAATGGATCATTGAAGATAAAGTGGCTAAGGAGTCGGCAAATCTGTTATCCTCCCTTGACAAGTGTTAGAACAGGATAGCTTTAAACTTACTGATTAAGTTTAACAGATACTCATGATAAGGTTTCAACTTTTCATCCCTAGTCTTCCATTCTTCCAATGACTGATATATAACCAAGGCTGAATCCCCAAAAACTTTAATTTCAGTAATGCCCAGGCTCAAAGCAGCTTCGAGCCCCACGATCAATACGTCATACTCAACTGTGTTATTGGTGTTCGAAAATGTTAATTTAATAGCGATAGGAATGTGGCATCCTTCCGGAGAAAACATGACTGCCCCTATTCCATACCCATTTTGATTGGCGACTCCATCAAAGTACAACTGCCATGTTTGGTTCTGCTGTTCTTCTTTAACATGCAAGATGTTCTCATCTGAGAATTGATCAACAGGCTTTATTCCTTCTACTACAGGGTGATCTGCCAAGTATTCTGCTATAGCTCTCCCCTTGATAGATTTCTGTGTAACATGCATGATGTCAAACTCTGATAGCAACAATAACCATCGCGTGGTTCTCTCTGTCAACACCGATTTCTCGAAGAGATACTTGAGAGGATCCATCCGAGATAACAGGATAATTGAATGAGATAGCATATAGTGCCGGAGTCTCTGAGTAACCCATACCAGTACTAAGCAAGTTTTTTCGAGGGCTGAATACTTTCGTTCATACTCTAACATCTTTTTGTTGATATAGTATATAGCCCTTTATTTGCGAGTATCTTTGTCATACTGTGCAAGCATGCATCCCATAGCTTCTTCCGTGACTGACAGATAAAGAAGAAGTGGTTCACCCGGTATAGGTGGAACCAAAATAGGTGGGTTTAAGAGATACTCCTTGACTTGGTCGAAAGCCTTTTGACATTGCTCATTCCAAACTGTTGGTTCATTTTTCTTGAGAAGCTTGAAAATAGGTTCGCAGACGTTGGTGAGTTGAACGATGAATCTGTTAACATACTGAATTCTGCCCAGAAAACCTCGAATCTGCTTTTCAGTCACAAGTGGTGGCATCTCTTAAATAACTTTAATCTTCACTTCGATCCCTCTTTGACTGATCACAAATCCCAAAATTTTTCCAAAAGTTATTCCAAATATGCATTTTTACGGGTTGAGGCGGAGTTGGTACTTTTGAATCCTTGTGAGAAATTTTTCTAACGCAACAACATGCCCCAGTCGTTCTTTGGATTTAACTATCATATCATCTACATAGATTTCGACTTCCTTGTGTATCATGTCATGCAGTAAAGTTGTGGCTGCTCTTTGATAGGTGGCTCCGGCATTTTTCAAACCAAAAGGCATAACCTTGTAGCAAAAGGTCAATGTGTGATAAAGGACATTTTTTGCATATCCTGAGGATCCATTTTTATTTGATTGTACCCTGAAAAACTATCCATGAAGGACAACAAAGCGTACCCTGCCGTACTATCTACTAGAACATCTATGTGTGGTAAAGGAAAACTGTCTTTTGGGCTTGCTTTGTTTAGGTCTCTAAAGTCCACACACATTCCGACTTTTCCATCCTTTTTCGGTACTGGGACGACATTGTCAATCTACTCAGGGTATTCTACTACTTCCAAGAATCCAGTGTTAATTTGCTTCGTAGCTTCTTCTTTAATTTTCAGAGTCCATTCTGGTTTTATACGTCGAAGTTTCTATTTGATTGGTCGAGCGTCAGGATATAACAGAATCCGATGTTGAACAACGTCAATGCTTACTCCCGGCATATCCTCATAAGACCAAGCGAACACATCTTTAAACTTTCTGAGCAAGTCTACTATCCCTTTGCGTTCATCTGGAGATAAAGTGATCCCTATTCGAATTTCTTGAGGACTTTCTTTTGTTCCTGAAAGCGCCCTCGATCCGCGGGGTGCGCGGATCCGCTTTTGACCCTTGAGGTTTGGGAGTCACCACCTAGTTATTACGGTCTAGGAACCGATCAATGACTCTAAATGGATAAAAACTAATCTAAAATCAAAAAAACTGAATTCGGGGATCATGTTACGGGATTGGAAGGTGTTAGGCACCAACCCCGCCCGGCCAAAGCCGATCTCTACTAAATTCTCGAAGATATCATATTGCTAAAAACCTAGATTAAAATAAAAATAAAAATTTCATACCTTTCCGATAGCAAGGATTTTGCTCCCTCAGATCTGACAAAAAGAGCTCCTTGTACTGTACTCCCTTACTTCGTTCTGTCTCCGGATTTGACTTCAAATCTCCTTAATCAATGTATCTCTTCATTACTGAATCTGAACTCTTCAAGTTTGTTGCGGATTTAAGGGTGTTTTTAGAGGGATTTTAGATGTTTTCTAGACTAAAATTGAAGGGGGGAAGTTAGGTAAGGAGTTGGGACTCCAAAACTAGGGTTTATGGGGGGCTAGGAGAGCTTCTAGACCTACTTCTCTTAGGGTTTATGATTTGATACGAAAATAGGGTGTGAGCACCTCTATTTATAGATGTTTTTTTAGGGTTGATTTGGATAGAGTTAGTGTTCAATTAGAGATCTTTTAATTAGAGTTGTGTTTTAGTTAAAATTGATTTAGGTGGAATTGTGTTTTAATTAGAATTGTTTTAGGTAGAATTGTGTTTTAATTAGAATTATTTTAGGTAGAATTGTTTTTAAGTTAGAACTCTATTAGATAGAGTTATTATTTAATTAGAATTCTATTATGACTTTTAGTCTTATTTGATTGACTTTTAATGTTTTGACTTCAGTCTTAATTGATTGATTTTTAATATCTTGACTCCAGTCTTACTTAATTGACTTTAATTTTGATTTCAGTCTCACATGATTGACTTTAATACCTTGACTTTAGTCTTGCTTGATTTACTTTTAATTTTTGGAGAACCCCCCTCCATTATTTCTTTAATTCTTTGGACCCCCAAATGGAGGGGTCCTTAAAGAAATATCCCACGAACCCTCAACAATTTTGCGTGAGAGTCCGATTAATCGATTTTTTAGGTTCAAAATTTTAAATTAATTTTATTAATGTTTCACTTTAATTATTTAATGTTTTATTTATTAATTTCAAATTTTTTAATTATGAAAATTGTGAAATTACTATTTTGCCCCCGGAGAGGACTTTTCACGTTTTAAGTCGGTTTTTAATGTTTTAGGATGTTTTAGAATCGATTTTTCGTAAGAAATTCAATGAAAATATTATTTTGTGTCATTTATGAAATTTTTTGTGTGAAATGGTTGTGAACTTTATGAGGGGCATTTTCGTAATTTTGTCGAATTCTGTGAAAATTGGCTACACGATTTATTTGATTTCGATTTATTAGTTTATGTCTTTGAATGGGTTTTCCTAAGCGTAATGTAGGCTCTAGGGTTGTTTTGATGTTAGGGGTATTTTGGTAATTTGATAGTTTTTTAGTGATTTTTATCGTGAAGCTTCTTTTTGTCTGAAAAATGATGATTTCTATGTTTCTGGAGTCATATTTTCCTAGCGTAGCGTGGTTTCTAAGGTTTTGTTAGTTTGAGATACCTCATCCGGATTTCTGAAACACATCTAGTAACAAAATAAAGCAATGGAATACACATCCATCATTGGGAATCATTGCGATCGGGTTGACGAGTTGATTAATCAGGCGGATGCAAAAATGGGGTGTCTATAGATGCCCCTCTTTGGCAGAGGGTTGAAGCAAATTAGATAGCAAATCTATTTTGGTAGATAGTGCGATATCCGAATGCCAAAGTTAATGACAGTTCATTTTGTAGCCTGATTTAGCAATTCGTTGGTGTTCGGATCCTTGAGGGTAAAGCTCTCCCCGAATTAAAAGGTTGTCAGGTCCTTGAGTGTGAGCTCTCACTGATAGTGTCAGATCCTCGAATTTTAGAAAATTCTCCCTGACTAATGCAAAAGTGCACGTGTGTGCAATGGTGTGATGCTTACTAAGTAAAAATGTGTCAGGTCCTAGAGATCTTCTCTCACTGACAATAATGATTCAAAATTGAGATGCACTTATGCAATGAAAACAATCATGGCAAGGTTTAACAATGTGGTAATTAGAGTCATAACATTGTAGGAACTTCATTAAATCCTATTTGAAATTCTTTTTTAGAGTTCAAAAAAATGAGTTTCATTTATCGAATTCGAACCTATTGTAACCACGCTTCTCGGGCTAAAGGACTTAAATAATCTTGTTAATTCAATATGATTCAAACAAAGCTGGAGTCTCGTTTCTCGGACTCCGACTAAGGTTTAGAGGAACTTAAACAATCCTATTAAAATTGGAGTTTCGCTTCTCGCACTCGAACCTAGTTTTGTAGGCACTTCAAAAAACCTACTCATTCTATGATTCAAAAGGTTGGAGTCTCGTTTCTTGGACTCGCACTTAGGTTTGTAAGCACTTCCAAAAGCCTACTCATTCTATGATTCAAAAAGTAGGAGTCTCGTTTCTCGGACTCGAACTTAGGTTTATAGGCACTTCAAAAGCCCATTCATTCTATGATTCAAAAAGTTGGAGTTTCGTTTCTCGGAATCAAACTTAGGTTTATAGGCACTTCAAAAAGCCTATTCATTCTATGATTCAAAAAGTTGGGGTCTCGTTTCTCGGACTCAAACTTAGGTTTGTAGGCACTTCAAAAAGCCTATTCATTCTATGATTCAAAAAGTTGGAGTCTCGTTTCTCGGACTCGAACTTAGGTTTATAGGCACTTCAACAAGCCCATTCATTCTATGATTCAAAAAGTTGGAGTCTCGTTTCTCGGACTCGAACTTACTAAGCTACGTTTCTCGGGCTTAGATTTATAGGAACTTAAACAATCCTATTAATTCATTTTATGATTCAAAATTGAGTTCAAAGTTTGAAAGATCAAGCCTTTATTGGCTTATCATGCATCTGGATTCATAATTATCATTGGGTTTCACCGGACTTTTAAGCTTTTGTAAGATTTTCTTTTTATCATGTGATTAAGAACAAAAACTTTGGAATTAAATGACCTTCAAAAATGCCCCTAGTTTCAAGGTTGGCTTTAACTGAGACTTGACTACGAGACTAATGTATGACAGATAGAAGCACTGACATTCTCTTAAATTTAAGACTCTTAAGATTATCATATGTGGAATAAGGAATTCGAACATTTTCTTTTAGAGTATCTTTTAAAAAATGCTTGAGCTGGACTTAAAAAATCTTGATAAATATTAGAATATAAGATCTTCCTCTTCAAAGTGGTTGATGATTCTACATTTTCCATTAGCGAACACTTGAACAAGTAAACATACTTTTGAAGATCCTACAATGTTCAAGATGACTTCTGATTTTTTTCGACTTCAATATTGTCTTTGTCGGATGTGAGCTCTTGGCTAAAAGACAAATATCGTGGCTTGAATGGTTCTGAATTTTTGCCTAGATCGCCTCTTTAGGTTTTCAATCTAGCGGGCTTTGTTTTTTTTTTCTGATGATGCCTTGATTTTTGCCTAGGTCGCCTTTTCAGATTTTCAACCTAGCAGGCTTTCTTTTTTATGGTTATGCCCTAAATTTTGCCTAAGCCGCCTTTTCAGGTTTTCAACTTAGCGGGCTTTTTTTTTTTTCTTGATGATCTTGTATAACCAACTCGACAACTTCTCAGTTCCCTGCACATTAACCGAGTCAATTAGCCTTCAGGAGGACTTAATAGGTGGGCTTAGGATATGGTTTAGAAAGAAAAGATATAAGGCTCAACTTCCCAAAATGTCCCTAGTTTGATATTCTCTCTTTTCTATCAATTATTTTGATTTTTTTTCTAAATGCCCCTAGTTTGGCATTCTTTTCTTTTTATCAATTCTTTTGATTCTTTTTTCTAATGCCCCTAGTTTGACATTCTTTTCTTTTAAACCTTTCAATAGGGGATTTTCCTTTTGGATAATACTTTCCTTAAGAGAATATTTTTTTTTCATGACCGGGCCTGAAGTAACTTCTCAGGTTGCCTACGTACCCCAAATATTTCTTTTCTCTTTTGAGTTCAGGTCAAAACGTAGTTCATAATAAGATTCCCTCCCAAGGTTGATCGGTATGATTTAGAAAGAAGAGGCTATTGCTTTTATTTTTTTACAGGCTGCGAGGGGCTAAAGAAGGTTTTTTTTTTTGGTAAGATAGGAAAATGATTCGACCAAAGGAGGCCTCCTTTGATGAATGCTGCTCGACTTGGTCAAAGTTTCAAGAATCTGATATTTGGATTGCTCTGTCGAGTAAGGTCTTCTTTTGAGAATGAATATTCTTCAATCTTCTTCTGAGAAGGAATAATCTTCGGTCTTTTTCTGATAAAGAGAAATCTTCTGTCATTTTTTACAAAGTTGAGTATGATTGACTTCTTTGTATTTGACGTTGACTCGTTCAATCTTTTCCAAACTTCAAAAAAAAATTTATATTCTTTCGTGAATGAGAACTCTTCTTTCTTAAGTGAAAAACATGATGAATCCTTTCTTTGCAGATCTTAACACCTTTGTTGATGGTTTCAAATACATCATTCTTGATAATATTTGATTTTGAAATTCACCCTCAACTTTAGGATTTGATCTTTTTTGGTGCAATCTATCCATATATTCTCACGAGACCATGCATGAACGTTGTTGAATTTCTCAAGTAAATTTATTATTCTTCTCATGTTCTGCTAAGGAAAATGTAGTACCCATTTGCACTTCTTGAGTGTACTATTTAATTCAAGTATTTATCGAGTTTGATTAATGAGATCTAAGTCAATCCTCATATTAGATATTATGCTCAAATCATTATTACACGCATGATAATCAGAAGCTTCTATATTTTATTGGAATTGAAAAACATAGATTGACAAACTCGACTAAAACTTGAAAATTGAAGAAAGACTAACGTAACTGAAACAACTAACTGGATTTAAAGACTAACGAAAATTGAATTGAAACTCAAAGAAAACTAGGGACAATTATCTATAAAGAAAGAAGGTCTTTCTGAGTGGATAGACTACTTGGATTTGACATTAGTACTTTGACTAAACGACTCTTTTAAAGGACCCAAAATGACACAGATGAGGGTTTAGAACGTTTAAGGGTACCTATGATTAACCATCGATTATGAAGGTTTGTCTCTTAATCACATGATTAAAATTTTGATATAAATTGGCCCTCCGGTGGAAAATATTGAATCCAAATGCACTATAAATCTATATTAACCAAGAAAGTGAGAAAGGTTAGATGCGGGTCTACCCCTGATTGGGATTGAACCTTTGATCAGACAAATTAATTTGATCTTAAGATCGAATCTTTCTAGATAAAGTGGTCTGGATCTTTAAAAGTGAAACCAATTAGTCCAACTGATTTGGTATTGATCAGTTTGATCCACTTGTCCATTGGGTTAACTGGTTTAAGTGGTTCAAGTTAATATGTACATTTCACCGATTGGGTAGGACCGATATTGCGGGTTTTGTTTGATTATTCTGGATCGGTATGCCCACCTACCTGTTGGTTGGATTGAATAAAGCAACCCAGGAACACCCATAGTCAATTCGGGTCGTGACCTATAGGAAGGTTTCTAGACTCTAGGTTTACTACGTGCAATGCATTTTTATCTAGCCACCCTTGCCCAAGCACACCTATATACCTCTCGATACGTGGTGACTTGATTTGATATATCATATAGGTGATAATCTAAAACCTCAACTCACTTCTCTGAAGTCAAAAACAACCAGTTTGATCTCCAGTTGAGAGGTAGCGCACAATGCTGAGCAAGGGCCCACTTAAATACCTCTCGTCTAGAATAGACGTAGTCTATCCCCCTCGTACAGTAGGGTACATCGGAGCAAGATCTTGCTTAGGCACCGGTTTTGACCAAGAAGTGCAATTGATATACTCAGATTATCTTTTACATACCTATGGGTACGAGTCAAGAGTTGTAGCTTTCATAAATGGTTTGGCATCCCACGAGGGGACCGACCACGTACTAGTACTACGTTGGCAATCGGGACATGTGACTGTGTGACTTACAATAGGTAAAAGGCTCAGGTCGCTCCAACCTGGGTGCATCAATATATCTCTCAGAATCACCTAATCAGATGGTATTGATGCCCCAGTTTGATATACCCTAAGGTACGTGACTGGAGTTGTGGGTTTCGTGAATGACGTCGCATCTCCGAAGAGACCGGGCCACGCACTAGTGCCACGTTGGCTAAATGGGACGTGTAAGTGAGTAAAACAGCAAACGTGCATGTGGTGTGTACAAAACAGGGTGGGGTGTGCCCGAGACCTTTTTCAAACAAATGGGCCCATGGATCCAATCAAACCAATCATACATTTAATCAAAACCAAAATCATTTAAATCATATGAATATTCAATTAAGATCACATTATTCCCATCACATAAGCACATTAACATTACGATCAACATCAATCATGTATTTCAAGCAAGATCATGGTAAATTAATCAATAAATATGGCATATGATAATGATCAAACAAACATTGTAATAGGCATAATTTTTATAATTTTTAAGGTCCAATCAATGATCACTTTTGGGTGATCCAAAATAAATCGAGATTCCAATAGGTGTTACATTGATGATAGAATGACAATGGTTGAGATGAGCTCACTCTCAAGAACATTAATTGTGCCAACATTAGATAAATTCAGATTTTCTGTAAATTAGGAAAATACAATCTGAACTTGCCTCGATGATATCTAAGGCTCCCGATAACGAAATCGAGTGAACTCAAGTTCTAAATTAATCTACTCGATGAGATCTACATTTTATTAATAGGTGCCTAGACTTAATTCTCACCAAAATGTTCTGTAAAAAAGTTTTAACGTTGCTGTCCCAACTTTCATTCAGAAATAATTCCAGATTTACAGATTGAACTTGCATCGATGATATCTAAGGCTTTCGATAACGAAATTGAGTGAACTCAGATTCTAAATTAATCTACTCGACGAGATCTACATTTTATTAAGAGGTTCCCAGACTTAATTCTCACTAGAATATTCTGTAAAAAAGTTTTAACGTTGCTGTCCCAACTTTCATTCAGAAATAATTCCAGATTTACAGATTGAACTTGCATCAATGATATCTAAGGCTTCCGATAACGAAATTGAGTGAACTCAGATTCTAAATTAATGTATTCGACGAGATCTACGTTTTATTAAGAGGTTCCCAGACTTAGTTCTCACTAGAATATTCTCTAAAAAAGTTTTAACGTTGCTGTCCCAACTTTCATTCAGAAATAATTTCAGATTTATAGATTGAACTTGCATCGATGATATCTAAGGCTTCCGATAACGAAATTGAGTGAACTCAGATTCTAAATTAATCTACGCGACGAGATCTATATTTTATTAAAGGTTCCAAGACTTAATTCTTGCTAGAATATTCTCTAAAAACGTTTTAATATTTCTGTCCAACTTCCATCATTCCATCATTTTCATAGGTTAATTTGAATCTTTCATTATTTAGGAGTCATCAAAAAGTGATCCTTAATTGGAAAAAAATGCAATACCAAAAATCATTTACAATCAAGATAAAAAAATAAATAAAGAGAAAAAATAAATAAAATAAATCCAACTAAATAAAAAAAAACTAGGTCATCTTGGCAATGATCCCATACTTGGGGTTTTTCAAGTTTGATCCTCAATAGTCCCCAGTGGAGTCGCCACTGAAAGTGCCCTCGATTCGCGGGGTGCGGGATCCGCTTTTGAACCTTGAGGTTTGGGAGTCGCCACCTAGTTATTACGGTTTAGGAACCGATCAATGACTCTAAATGGATAAAAACTAATCTAAAACCAAAAAAACTGAATTCGGGGATCATGTTACGGGATTGGAAGGTGTTAGGCACCAACCCCGCCCGGCCAAAGCCGGTCTCTACTAAATTCTCGAAGATATCATATTGCTAAAAACCTAGATTAAAATAAAAATAAAAATTTCATACCTTTCCGATAGCAAGGATTTTGCTCCCTCAGATCTGACAAAAAGAGCTCCTTGTACTGTACTCCCTTACTTCGTTCTGTCTCCAGATTTGACTTCAAATCTCCTTAATCAAGGTATCTCTTTATTTCTAAATCTGAACTCTTCAAGTTTGTTGCGGATTTAAGGGTGTTTTTAGAGGGATTTTAGATCTTTTCTAGACTAAAATTGAAGGGGGGATATTAGGTAAGGAGTTGGGGCTCCAAAACTAGGGTTTATGGGGGGCTAGGAGAACTTCTAGACCTACTTCTCTTAGGGTTTATGATTTGATACGAAAATAGGGTGTGAGCACCTCTATTTATAGATGTTTTTTTAGGGTTGATTTGGATAGAGTTAGTGTTCAATTAGAGATCTTTTAATTAGAATTGTGTTTTAGTTAGAATTGTTTTAGGTAGAATTGTGTTTTAATTAGAATTATTTTAGGTAGAATTGTTTTTAAGTTAGAACTCTATTAGATAGAGTTATTATTTAATTAGAATTCTATTATGACTTTTGGTCTTATTTGATTGACTTTTAATGTTTTGACTTCAGTCTTAATTGATTGATTTTTAATATCTTGACTCCAGTCTTGCTTAATTGACTTTAATTTTGACTTCAGTCTCACTTGATTGACTTTAATACCTTGACTTTAGTCTTGCTTGATTTACTTTTAATTTTTGGAGAACCCCCCTCCATTATTTCTTTAATTCTTTGGACCCCCAAATGGAGGGGTCCTTAAAGAAATATCCCACGAACCCTCAACAATTTTGCCTGAGAGTCCGATTAATCGATTTTTTAGGTTCAAAATTTTAAATTAATTTCATTAATGTTTCACTTTAATTATTTAATGTTTTATTTATTAATTTCAAATTTTTTAATAATGAAAATTGTGAAATTACTATTTTGCCCCCGGAGAGGACTTTTCACGTTTTAAATCGGTTTTTAATGTTTTAGGATGTTTTAGAATCGATTTTTCGTAAGAAATTCAATGGAAATATTAGTTTGTGTCATTTATGAAATTTTTTATGTGAAATGGTTGTGAACTTTATGAGGGGCATTTTCGTAATTTTGTCGAATTCTGTGAAAATTGGCTACACGATTTATTTGATTTCGATTTATTATTTTATGTGTTTGAATGGGTTTTCTTAAGCGTAATGTAGGCTCTAGGGTTGTTTTGATGTTAGGGGTATTTTGGTAATTTGATAGTTTTTTAGTGATTTTTATCGTGAAGCTTCTTTTTGTCTGAAAATTGATGATTTCTATGTTTCTGGAGTCGTATTTTCCAAGCGTAGCGTGGTTTCTAAGGTTTTATTAGTTTGAGATACCTCATCCGGATTTCTGAAACACATCTAGTAACAAAATAAAGCAATGGAATACACATCCATCATTGGGAATCATTGCGATCGGGTTGACGAGTTGATTAATCAGGCGGATGCAAAAATGGGGTGTTTACAGTTCCGAGGTTGATAACTTCTTCTTCCTCTATTAGAGGTTGAGCCCGACGTTCCTCTTCTTGTTCAAGTAACTTGATTATTTCAGGAGTGGTTCTTCGTCAAAAGACTCTCCCTCCGAAGTCAGATTATTAGTTAAATTATTATTGCGCTCGGGGTAATCAAAAATTTCTTTCATTTCATTAAAAAGAGATGGGGTAACAGGACTCATTGCAGACTTGACAGACTCACTTGACTCAGTAGAAAAAACAGACTCACTAGAAATAACGGACTCAGCAGAAACAACTAACTTACTTGACTCAAAAGAAATAAATGACTCATCCGGCATGTCAAATTGAACAGGACTAATGGGAATGACAGACCCAGCCTTGACGTGTAACACAGGACTAATTCCATGATGGTTAGAGAGACACCCAACAGCGGGTTTGATTATAGACTGAGGATTTGGGATCCCCTTCTCAACTGACAACACTAGGACACTGTGAACTTCAAGGAATAGTTGATCAATGTTTAGGGAGTCCAGTTCGAGCTGCCAGTTTTCAACTTTCTTCTCTTTAACTTCTGTGCTTGCTTCCTTTTTAGACCATTCCATGCCAAAGAAGATTTCAAACTCCGGCAGACGAGTACCTGTGATGTGATCAATAAACGGCCCTGGGAACCCACAGTAACGGAAGTCTTCTCATTCTTTCACAAAATAACCATTGAGGGTCTTTCGATAGGGCTTCATTTTATTGAGATCTGTGGTGCGCCTTTGCCTTTTTGCAATTGCCTTGTCCCGCTTTGTCTTCTAGTATTGGGCCCAATCTTCCTCAGTAGGCTTATATCCTAGCTCGAATATGTCAATGACTTCTTTAATCACTGGTGCCTCTTTGATACCTTGTTGCTTGCGACCTAGGCTCATACCCGGGAAAAATCTCATTTTTTTGAGCATATTGGCCATATAACAGTTAGAGGTGTTCTCAATAGGGAAATATTCTTTCACCGAGTGATCCCATTGAACTGAGCAGATCTTCTCGAATTCGAACCCGCTAAGTTCTATCCTTTGTTGTTCTGGCTGAATCTCAAGTAGTGGCTCATTCTTGGCCTCAGTACTGTTTACGATTCCTACAATTTCAGCATCTTCATGAAGAGTAATCACTAGCCCATCCTTGATAAACCTGACCTTCTGGTGTAGCGTGGAGGGGACAGCTTTGATCTGGTGTAACCATAGTCTCCCTAACAGTAAATTGAAAGAAGATTGGATATCAATAACTTGAAATTCCATAGGAAATTCTTCTATGCCTGTGAACAATCGAAGGTGCAAAATTCCCAGTACATCCCTTTTGATGTTATCATAAGCCCTAACACCTTGATTAGTGGGTTTGGGGTCTTCAGCCTTAAACCAGAGACAAGTAGCTGTCTTCAAAGGGCAGACATTCAGTGCACTCCCATTATCAATCAAAACCAGCGGTACGTTCATCCCGTTATAGTCGACTGTGATGTGCAATGGTTTAGTATGGCTTACCCCTTTTTTTGGGAGATCTGAGTCCGAGAAAGATAGGATATTCTCCACGTAAGTTGCCCCTACTATACTGGCCAGTTGATATGGAGAAGTGTCAAAGGAGACTTGGGCTGTGTTTAGTGCTTTGAGAACCACCTCTCTATGAGCAGTGGAAGCCATGAGTAAACCCACCATACTGAGATATTGGCCTCTGATTTCTTCAACTATTTGATCTCAGAGTTATCTTCTTCGATATTTTTTTTGATGGGATCTTCTCCTTCTTTTCTTGCCAGGACTGCAAGATTATTAACATAGAGTTCTTGTGGCTTAAAAAGTCTTCCTCCTTAAGTCATATGTCTAACTTCATCACAGGAGAAGAAGAAAGGCTCATCTTCTTCAGTCAACAAGTATGGATCTTCATCTATCAAAGATACAGGGCTTTTCAGGTTCATTTGAGCCAACAGGTAACTAGTGAATACAGAACTACTGTAGCGAAGCGGGGATAAACAACACGTATCATCTGAGGTGAGATCAAATGGTTCATAGTTCGTAGTGAAAACCTCATTAGTAAAAGCTATCCCGGCAAGGGGGTAACTAGGCGATTTGACTTGGATTAGATGGATAAGAGAGATGGGATCAAATGGCAATGGGGTATGAGAAACCATGTTCAGGGTTGGTGGAAGTTGATAGGTAGGTAGTGGATTAGTGGTGACATTTGGTGGGCTAGGGATTGTGATCATTTTGTTGTCAATAAGGTTTTGAATGGCATGGCGCAAGGTGATACATCGATCTGTGTGATAGTCAGGATTTTGCTGAAATTTGTAGAATAAGTTAGGGTTGTGTCCGGTTGGCAAGGGGTATAGTAAAGGTCGGGGTTGAATCGGGGTAAGCAACCCTTTTTTCAACAGTTTTTGCAAAGCCACGGTAAGGGTCATCCCTAAATTGGTAAATTAGCACGGAGTTCGAGGTTGACTTGGGTGAACCTGGTTATTAATCCTTGCCAGGAGTGTAGCTGGGGTAACTGAGATATTGGCGATGTAAGTATGGTTGATATTGGGTTTGGGAACATAAGGTTTCTTAGGCTTGTTATCTGAGGGGTTAGAAAGAACCCCAGAGGCAAATGCATCCTCGAGTTGGCTTCCGACTTGTAACAAGGACTCAAAAGTAGGGAGATATTGGGCCACTAGGTGCTGAGTATATCCTTGTGAGAGGTTCTTTAGGATAATCGCTACTTGTTCCTTCTTCTCTGAAGGTCTATCCCACATTTGTGCAGCCTTGGCCCTCCAGCGACCAATGAAATCAATGAATATCTCCCCATTATTCTGTTTAGTTGCTTCCAAATCCCTTCTTGAAGTCTCAATCTCGGTATTGTACTTATACTGATGCCAGAAGGCCTTTGACATGTTTTCCCATATACCAACAGTAGCTGGATCTTGAGACATCAACCAACGTAGTGTTGATCCTGATAAAATTCTTTGAAACAATAACGTCATCTATTCGTCGCTGAGCCCCATAGTGCGCATGTTGGTAACATACACCTTAAGATGTGTTTTCACACACTCTGTCCCACTAAACTTGTCCATTTCTGACATCACAAACTTCTCTGGCAAATGGATTCTAGGGATGTGGTTCAGAACTTCAATGCCTGCTGCAATTTCATCGATACCCTTTATACTTTTCATAACTGACTCCAATTAAGATATTCTATTAGATAACGTCGGATTTTCATCAACATACTCTTCGTCTTTGTCAAGTTCGAAGATTGGACGTTTCTCTTCTACCTTTTTTTCGTTTGGGTCATCTAGAGGATTGTCTGTTGATTCCGAGGTCTGTTCTAACACTTCCACTTTGCCTTTTATACTGTTGATATCATTGGTAAAGGCTGTCAAGATCTTACGGATCTCTGTGAGCTCAGATTTTGAAACCATCTCTGCTTGTTGACTTGGTATTATGGCTCGTTCTAACCGACTGAACTTACGACTCCAACTAGGAAGTGGACGCTTGAGTTTGGGTGCAATGATAATCCTTCATGACCCCATCAAATGTAGATTTAGTCAATTTCAATATTACCCCCTTGATAACATTTTAAAGAATCATTTTATTGAGGTTTGTGCACCAATCCATTAATTAATCCATTCACACAATGAACATTCAAAAAAGAAATAGATATTTATTCAAAAGAAAAAATAGCTTTACTGAAAATGATTGACAAAGACATGTTCTTATAAAAACATCTTTCAACAAATTTGACTTGAATTATTTTTACATGGACGGTTGGCTTTGTCTTGATGGTCACCAGGATTGCTGTCAGGCTTGATCCTCTTAACTCTAACAACTGGCTCTTTAAATTCTGCTGGTCCGTTTGGATACCCTAAGGTGCGCTTGTTCCAAGCCTTCTCAATGAGATGCACTAATTTTTCAATCAAATGCTCGGGGGGAAAGAAAGCTTTGTGCTGAGGTAAATATAACTCTATGGGTACGTCGTACTGTTCTGGGATCAAATTAGGATGGTAAAAAGATGTTTCTTCTAAACCGATCAGACGGACATAGTAGGATCCTTTGGTTCTTAGAACATGGGGATCAGTCATCCACCAAGGGCATCTTAAACCGATATGACAGGCAAGGCGAGAGTCTAACCATTTGCTCCAAACCTTGACTGAGTCGTGACGCACTAACAGGTTTCTCTTGGAAAAGTTCTTTGGTCCATACTCGAGGTTTGAAGGAACATCTACAATTTTGAGACGGTCACAAAGCCACATATAAAGTAGGTGTAGGCTTCCTTTGAAGCTTTCCCTCTCACCATTTTTTATGGCATCTAGACCTGAGAAAGTTTTAGCTAGGATGAGAGGTACTAGGTTGGCTTTCTTTGAGAGTTGAGCTGCTATATCTATGAAGGATTGAGGGATAGTTTGGCCATCACTATTGGAGGTCAATAAGTATTGAGCTAGGATTCCTAGGCATAATCGATAGTATTTAGTGGCATGTCAGGCTTCTGATTTTACATTGACGGGATGACTGCGGGAGCGATACGGGCCCAATAAAGGTACTAAGTCCAATATCCCGTTATGGACTAAGGCCTTGACTTCTTCCTTGAAAATGTTCAGTCCTATGGCGAGGTCACCAGAATATCCGGTCTTCAATGAGGGCCTGACTAGAGGTCCTGAAGTGGATATCCCCATGATGCCACAGTACTTCTCGTGAGTGGGGCACAAATGCATATGCCCTATATGGAATATATGAAGATAGGGGTTCCAACGCTTAGCCATAGCACGTAAGAGGTTCCAATCTATCTCAAACTCGTGAAAGTAGAGAGTACTCCTCAACATGAATTTTCTAAAATTGATCTTCTCTACAGGGTGCATCCCTATGATGGTTGTTTTGACTAAATGGTCGATCGAGTTATTGCTAGCGGCTAACATCCTGGTTTAACATAAAAGGGTATTTTAGTATTCTTCCAAGGTCCATGTAAAATGTCAATTTTCTTTTTATTTTCTTTTAGAAAATATTTTCCTTTCGAAAAATCTTGTTCTTATGAAAAATATTTTCTAGAAAACATTTTTTTCTAAAGAACAACACTTTTTCTGGAAAATATTTTTTCTAAAGAATACTTCTTTTGGAAAACATTTTTTTCTAGAAAATATTTTTCTTTTGTAAACTATTTTTCTTCTTTGAAAATTTGATTTTCATTTTGATTTAAATGGCCTGGTCCATCATGATTGTTGGATCGAGATGGACTAGGTCATTATTTAATTTTTACAAGAAATGGATTCTTTATTGGGTCGGTGCACCCGTTTTAATTTCTAAAACAAAATTTTTGATCCTTGCGGGCATTCAAATACTCTGATCTCATCATTCACATCATTCACATACACTCATCAATCATAGGTTCCATTCAATGAACAACCCGGGAACACCCACGATGAGTTCGAGTTGTGACCTACAGGGAAGGTTTCTAGACTCTAAGCTTAGTACGTGCAATGCATTTTTATTTGGCCACCTTTGCCCAAGCACACCTATATACCTCTCGAGCGTACTCAATCAAACGGTACGTGGTGATTTGGTTTGATATACCGTATAGGTGATAATCCAAAACCTCAACTCACTTCTCTGAAGCCAAAAACAGTCAGTTTGATCCCCAATTTAGAGGTGGCGCACGATGCTGAGCAAGGGCCCACTTAAATACCTCTCGTCTAGAATAGACGTAATTTATCCCCCTCGTACAGTAGGGTACAACAGGGCAAAATCTTGCTTAGGCACCGATTTTGACCAAGAAGTGCAATTGATATACTTGGATTATCTTTTATATACCTATAGGTACGAGTCAAGAGTTGTAGCTTTTATAAATGGTTTGACATCCCACGAGGGGACCGACCACGTACTAGTACTACGTTGGCAATTGGGACATGTGACTGTGTGGCTCACAATAGGTCAAAGGCTCAGGTCGCTCCAGCATAGGTGCATCAATATACCTTTTAGAGTCACCTGATTAGATGGTACTGATGCCCTAGTTTAATATACCCTAAGGTATGTGACTGGAGTTGTGGTTTTCATGAATGATGTCGCATCTCTGAAGAGACCGGACCACGCACTAGTACCACGTTGGCAATATGGGACGTGTAAGTGTGCAAAACAATAAACGTGCATGTGGTGTGTGTAAAACAGGGTGGGGTGTGCCCGGGGCCTTTTCCAAACAAATGGACCCATGGGTCCGATCAAAACCATTACAACATACGGATATCAAATGAATATTGATCAAGAAAATAACACAAAATCCATCACATCAAAATTAAGATGAAAGCAAACATATCACAAATATATCTGTAGAGATCATGGCACATTATGTGGGCATATAACACAAAGAATAATTAATTTGATCCAACATTGAAAAGGCCCACAAATTTATTATCTATGGTCCAATCAGGCGTTACTTTGGGTGATCCTAAATTAATCAAAATTCCCAAAGAATGTGGAATTGAGGATTAAATTGCCGAGATGAGGAATAATGAAATTCTTTTTTTTTTCTTTTTATGAATTGATTTTTTATTATTATTTATTTATTTATTTATTTATTTTTTAAAACTAACTATTACTAATTAAAAAAAAACAATCCAAAAAAAAAAATCCACCGCTACATCAACTTATACATTATTAGCCAAGCTACGCTATAATGTGACACATGTAAGAATCAATGTGACAATAAAAAATGAATCTCTTTTGACCATGTGAGGGTTGCCAAGAGTCCTACGTTTTTTTTTTAAAGAAATATATATATATATATATATATATATATATATTTTGTTCGCTGTTTTGAAACCTTGCTGCATCAATGTTTCAGTACCAACAAAAGAAAATTATCAGCACTTTTGAAGTTCTGAAAAAAACTCAATTTGTTAATGACAGCCAAAAATCGAGCACCCAAAACTCTTACAAACCCGCTGATGTCGTTCTTCTGTAACCAATTATATCCGGAAAAAAATGAAACAAAAAGGAATTTTTTTGAAATCGAGGGCATTTCCGTCAAATCAAACTGTATCTATTTCATTCTTTTAGGAACTGTGGACGACCTCAGAACAATCGTTCTTGTTCCAACAAAACCCTTTTTTTTTTGAAAAAATTTCTTGACCTTTCCCTCAATCACGTAATCTTTATTATTTTTTTCAACATTCATCTCTTGATCGTGACCATACGAAGCGCGTTCTCATTGCGACATTGGCCTTCTTCATTTGAGAATCAAAGAATAGGGACTATTGGGGACTCAGTCGATTAATAGAAAAGGGATCGTCAAATCCTTTAGAATCTCACAAGAGTTTTCAAGATCTTGAAATAAAGAGTGTAGCAGGTAAGGTGTCGATTTTTTTTTTAAAAACAAAAAATGAAATCCTACTCTTTTATTCCAAATCACAAGTCTACTGCCGATCAAAACCAGCAGCCCATGAGTTCTTGCTTCGACAAACGAAAAGAAGGCCGATTAAAAATGTTTTACATCGAAAATATTTCAAAGGGGGCTGTCGATTCAAAGCTCCATGTCTCTTCATCAAGGAAAGAAAAACAAAAATTCCTTGGCTCCTAAACTAATCGGCCTGTGAGGATGAAGCCGATCGTCTCTGTTGGAAAACAACAAAATTGGGTAACCAACGACTTAGAGCAATGGTCTCTCTTGTTAGAGACAATGAAAACAATGGTCTCTCTTGCTAGAGATGATGAAACAATGGTTTCTCTGATAGAGACAATGAATAGGAGAGTAGGATGTTTTAAGGAGTTGATGCGCGATTTTTAAAAAATCGATTTTTTCTTGTTACACACCCACCTAAAGTTGCTGTCAACAGAACCTAAAAAAAACAAAAATTAAAAAAAAAAATCGATTTTTTTCTTATTACACACCAGCCTCACGTTGCTGTAGACAACACCTTAAAAAACATTTTTTTTTAACAAAAAACAGAAAATGGGGGATGTTAAAAGGATTAGCTTTTATTTGTTACACATGAACTCCCCCAACCCATTATCATTGTTAATGGAACCTAAAAAAAAATAAACTTTTAAAAAACTAAAAAAAAATAAAAAATTGTCGAAGGATACATCGCCCACCAAAAACTTTATTTAAAAAAAAAAAACGTTACTTAAGAATAGAACCTTAAAACAAAAAAAAAAACAAACCTACATGACTCATTAATCATCACTCCGTCCTCAATTAAACTTCTTGATCTTTTTAATTATTTAGGATCGTTTTAAATAACCCTCGATTGAACCATAATAATAAAATAATATGAACATACAAGGGCAGAATATTCATGATCTAAACACATGATCAAAAGGATGAGAAAAAAAATAAAATAAAAATAAAAAACAAGTAGATAAATAAATAAACAGATAAACTAACAACTAAAAAAATTAGATCATTTTAGCAATGCTCCCATACTTGGGGTTTTTCAAGTCTGATCCGTAATGGTCCCCAGTGGAGCCGCCACTGAAAGCGTCCTCGATCCGCGGGGTGCGCGGATCCGTTTTTGACCCTTGAGGTTTGGGAGTCTCCACCTAATTATTACGGTCTAGGAACCGAATATAGACTCGAAACGGATAAATCAACTAATTTACTACAAAAAATATGGGTCTGGGGATCACGTTACGGGGTTGGAAGGTGTTAGGCACCAACCCCGTCCGACCAATGCTGGTCTCTACTTATCCCAAATAAAACTATATTGCTAACCAAAAGACTTAGATAATATAAAAAAAATTAAGAAATTTGTACATTTCCGAAAATAACGTTATCGTTCCCTCAGATCTGACAGAGTAACTCCTTGTACAATACTCCTCGCTTTGTTCTGTTTCCGAATCTGATTTTTGATCTCCGAGGCAAGGTATCTCTTTCTTAGATTTGATTTTTTTTAGATTTGTTTACGAATTTTTGGGTGTTTTTTAAGGACTTCTAGGTATTTTTTAAGCTAAAATCGAAGTATGGGTGTTAGGTAAGGAGTTGGGACTTCAAAATTAGGTTTATGAGAGGCTAGGGAAGCTTTTTGACCTACTTCTCTTAGGGTTTTTTATTTGATACGAAAATAGAGTGTGAGGACCCCTATTTATAGACTTTTTTAAGGGTTTGTTTAGATAAAATTAATGTTTAATTAGAATTCTTTTAGTTAGAGTTATATTTTAGTTAAAATTATTTTAGGTAGAGTTGTATTTTAATTAGAATTATTTTAGGTAGAGTTATATTTTAATTATAATTCTATTAAATAGAGTTATTGTTTAATTAGAACTCTATTAGGGTTTTGACTTTTGGTCTTATTTGATTGACTTTAAGATTTTGACTTTAGTCTTATTTGATTGACTTTAATATCTTAACTTTAGTTTTGCTTGATTGACTTTAATTTTGACTTTAATCTTACTTGATTGACTTTAATACCTTGACTTTAGTCTTACTTGATTGACTTTAATTTTTTGGAGAACCCCCTCTATTACATCTTTAATTCTTTGGACTCCCAAATGGAGGGGTCCTTGAATAAATATCTTGGCAACCCTCAACAATTTTGCCTGAGATCCTGATTGATTGAATTTTTTAATTTAAATTTTTAAATGAATTTTATTAATGTTTTACTTTAATTATTTAATTCTTTATTTATTAATTTCAAAATTTTTAATTATAAAAATTATAAAATTACCGTTTTACCCTCGGAGAGGACTTTTTGTGTTTCAAGTCGATTTTTGATGTTCCAGAATATTTTAGAATCGATTTTTTGTAATGAATTCAATGGGAATATTGGTTTGTGTCATTTATGAAATTTTTTGTGTGAAATGGTCGTGAACTTTATGAGGGGCATTTTCGTAATTTTTTCAAATTTTGTGAAAATTGGCGAAATGATTTATTTTATTTCGATTTGTTATTTTATGCGTTTGAATGGATTTTTCTAAGCATAACGTAGGCTCTAGGGATTTTTATCGTAAAGCTTTTTTTTGTTTGCAAGATGATGATTTCTATGTTTTTGGGATTATATTTTCCTAACGTAGTGTGATTTCTATAGTTTTGTCAGTTCGAGATACCTCATCCGGATTTCTGAAACATATCTGATAACAAAATAAAGCATTGGAATAATCATCCATCATTGGGAACCGTTGCGATCGGGTTGAAGAGTTGATTAATCAGGCGAGTGCAAAAATAGAGTGTCTACAAATTCCTTTATCTTTTCTTTCACCTGAACCGGCAAAATCTCTTCTTGTATATTTTGTGGACATAGAACCTCTTTATAAAAATTAACTTATATCTCATTGCTTCAAAGTAAAGCTTGGCCAAAGCTATTACGAGCGCTAGCCGTGTCCCAAGAGAGAATTTTAAAATATCAAACATAAATACTATGGCAAGAATCTTCTTTAGATGTGCTACCACATCTTAAAGAGATTTGATGGAAAAATTCAAGTATCCTCTTCCATAAGCTTGAACGTCATTATACTCAAGTGAGCAACCTATTCAGTTATCTCTTCGTTGTCCACTTCTGTTGGTATTGTGTTTCCTTGTGATTTTCTCGTATCCTCTTTCTCTAAAACCTTTTCAACATCTTTCTTCTATATTTCTTTCTTGTTTTCTTCATTCTTATTTTCTTTAGACTTCTTCTCTTTTTTTCTTTAGGTATCTACTATCATTGCATTTTCAGTTACTTCATTCTCTCTGTTGCTATTTTTTGTCTCTCCTACCGTAGAACTATGGTAGGTTTCCATTCTCTCTAGGCCCTAACCATTTGCCTGTTCTGCCAAAGTGTTATTGGCCACTTGGTCATAAATAACACTTTGCAGTATGAAATAATACTTAGTCCCATGTCCAGGCATTTTGTAGAATTCACACTATTTAGCATCATCAATTAAATTAGTGTGCTTATCCCGAAGGTTTGATAGTGATAATGTGATTAGATTGTTCTCTAGTAGGTGTCAAAAAATTACATTTGTTTTTTCAGCATCATAATTCAATTCTTCCTTAGTCTTGTATTGATACCTCCTGTCATTTGCTCCGATTCTCCCTCGGCCACTTCCTCAAAACCTCTTCTTTTTCCCTTATGGCTAGATTGAAACCCTTCTTCTACAATGCGTGCATACAATCTGATTATAACACTATTGGAATCTTTTTATTATTCTATGCAAGTCTACTGTTGTCTTTGTTGCTTTGACGATCAAGTCTTTCCAAAAGTTTGTAGATACTCCTCCAATGAAAGTGCTCGCCATAATTTTTTCTTACACATCATTAGTAAGTTAGTAGATGAGTGTTTGAAAGTTGTCAAAGTAAGTTGCCAATGACTATTCGGGTTCCTGTTTATATCTTTTGAGGATTTTCAATCGTTATAATTTTTTGAGAGAAAAAGAATATTTTGTAAAACAATTCACAAAAATCTTCCCAATTTTCCACACTATATGTTGGGAGGTTTGAAAATCATGTGAAAGTCGGACCACTTAAAGATGTAGGAAACAACTTGAGCATCAGTGTTATATCCATGTTTTCCACACAGTATTTCAAACTTGGAAACGGGCTCACTTGGTGTAGTGGATCTGTCATATTGCAGAAACATTGGTGGAGTAAATTTCTTCTGGAATGGGTGTAAGAGTAATTCTCTTCAGAACACCCTTTGGTGATTCTTCCCTTCTCATTTCTTCAAGCTTACTATATCCTTTATCATCACTTGCATCACATTCCTAATATCAGTCATGTTCAAAGACAAGCTCTTCTGTAATTGCTTCTTAGTTGGATTTTTCTAATGTTTTAGGAGTTCAAAAAATTCACTCTCTTTTTTGTTTGTGCTTTTCTCTATCTTTCATAATCTTATCTATAGTCTCTCTCATTTTATTTTTCTATATTTTGATAAAAGGGAATGTATTCTAGACATTAAGGTTTTGAAAATGAATAAATATTTAATCAAAATAGTAACACATTACATGAGAAAGACTTACAGCGATAATCCAAACATCTCAAAGATATCGAGTAAGCCACTACAATAAACAAATTGTAGCCCAAAACAATCATATATTGCACAAAATAAGGTTTAAATCAATAATCCAAACATTCCAAAGATTTTGAATAAATTGAAATGATTATTAGAAATAATATAAGAACCAAAATTATGTCTAATTTCCTAAACAGAAAGCTTGCATATAGAAACCCAAAAAGAAACATGCATTCATTCAACAAATGAGTATAAAAACGATATATCTATGGTAAAATCGTTATATAGTAGAAGCATATAATTAATCAAAATAACGATATAGATCTAGAGAAAATTGGGCAGCTTTACGCCTTATAGTGGTATGAGAAAATATTTTTCTGAAGAAAAATATGGGGTGTTATTCAATCCTTAATCTTTTTCCAAATTGAAATCACAAAAATGAAATCAGGAAAAGAAAAAAATATGAAACACGATCATAAGAACAAAAGCACAAAAGTAAGGAAGAAAAATAGATATACAAAACACAAAGAATAGAAAAATGCAATAGAAATCATTATAAATGATTACACAAAAATTATACATAATAATGTCAAAATCGCTATATAGCGATCTATGAAATCGCTATATAGCGATCTATGAAATCACTCTACATAGCGATATGAACAGAAGTAATTATAAAAATTTGAAAAGAAAATTGCAAAAAATTGAGTCGAGTAAAGTTTAGATACCAACTTATCAACAAAAAATAATGCAATATAGAGATTATAAAATCATTACATAGCAAATTTTTAGTAAAAATGGAGTACCGACATCTCTCTAAATAAAAAATTAAAAACATCAAACATGCATGTAACAGAAGAAAGTAATAATGGACATGGTGCATAGAAATTATCAAACAATGCAAGAATAAGAAGAAAAACTAAGACACAAATTGAAATATTAAGGAAAGAGGGAGCAAATGAATCTCAATTCTACAATAAAACAAAAGACTAGAACAAAAGTATAAGAGAAATAACCAAATAAGAATGAGAGTATTTCTAACACAAAGGAAAAACTAATCACAAAAATCTAAAAAATTATAATCAACTAGAAAAATTAAGAAAAAAAGATAATTGAATAAAGAAAAAAATCGAATGAGAATTGCAAACTTTCATAGCATAGTCAAAATAAGAAAATAACTATAAATGAAGAATGAAATCATTCAAAGAAAGAAATAATAAAACAAAATTTTTGAGAGACAATTCGAAAATAAAAAAATAGAGATACAATTAAAGAAATACAATTGAAAACCCAAAAGGATGGTCTAAGAAAAATTTAGGGAAAAAATAAGAAAAACAAATAGAGCTCATTGTAGACACCCCCATTTTATACTCGTCTAATTAATCAACTCGTCAACCCAATTGCAACGATTCCCAATGATAGATGTTTATTCCAATGCTTTATTTGGTTATCAGATGTGTTTCAGAAATTCAGATGAGGTATCTTGAACTAACAAAACTGTAGAAACCACGTTAGGCTAGGAAAATATAACTCCAAAAACATAAAAATCATCATCTTGCAGACAAAAAGAAACTTTACGATAAAAATCACTAAAAAATGAATAAATTACAAAAATACCCCTAACCTCAAAACATCCCTAGAGCCCCTTTACACTTAGAAAAATTCATTCGAATACATAAAACAACAAAAGGAAATCAAATAAACCATTTCGCCAATTTTCACAAAATTCGATAAAATTATGAAAACGCCCTTCATAAAGTTCATGACCATTTCGCACAAAAAATTTCATAAATGACACAAACCAATATTCCCATTGAATTCCTTACGAAAAATCGATTCCAAAATATCCTGGAACATTGAAAAATGACTTAAAACGCAAAAAGTCCTCTCCGAGGGCAAAATAGTAATTTTATAATTTTAATAATTAAAAATTCTGAAAATAATAATTAATGTAAAGTGAGATCCTAACAAAAATCTAATCAATTAAATGAGACTTAAGTCAAAATCCTAAAATCAAGTCAATCAAGTAAGACTTAAGTCAAAATTCTTAAATCAAGTCAATATAATAAGACCAAAGTCAAACCCTAATCTATCAAATAGAATTCTAATTAAACTCTAAAACTATCTAATAAAATTCTAATTAAACTCTAAAACTATCTAATGTAATTCTAATTAAATACTAACTCTATCTAAAATAATTCTAATTAAACACTAACTCTATATAAAATAATTCTAATTAAACACTAACTCTATTTAAAAAGCACCTAAAAAAATCTATAAATAAGGGTCTCTATAACCTATTTTCGTATCAAAAAATAAACCCTAAGAAAAGTAGGTCAAAAAGCTTCCTTAGCCTCCCATAAACTCTAATTTTGAAGTCTTAGCTCCATACCCTAACTTTAGCTTAAAAAATACTTAGAAACCCCTTTAAAAACACCTAGAAATCCATATACAAATCAGAAATATTCAGACTTAAGAAGGAGGTACTTCGTCAAGGAGGTCTGAAATGAATCCGATGACAGAACAAAGCGAGGAGTACTATATGAGGAGCTGTTCTACCAGATCTGAGGGAAAAAAATCGTTGCGTTGCAAAGGTAAATATCTATTATTTATTATTATTATTATTATTATTATTATTATTATTATTATTATTTAGGTCCTTTTAGCAATGTAATCATTTTTGAGAATTAGTAAAGACCGACGTTGTCCGAGCGGGGTTGGTGCCTAACACCTTCCAACCCCGTAATATGATCCCTGGACTCAGTATTTTTTAGTAGATTAGTTGTTTGTTTATCCGTGTCAAGTCAATGTTCGGTTCCTAGACCGTAATAACTAGATGGCGACTCCTAAACCTCAAAGGTCAAAAGTCGATCCGCGCACCCCGCGGATCGATGGCGCTTTCAATGGCGACTCCGCTGGGGATTATTGAGGATCAGACTTGAAAAACCCCAAGTATGAGAGCATTGTTAGGATGACCTAATTTTTTTTTTATTATTTAGTTTGATTTATTTTTTTTATTTTTTTATTTATTTTTGTGACTTGATTGTGGATGCTTTTGGGTATTGCATTTTTGTCCAATTAAGAGTTACTTTTTGATGATCCCTAAATAATGAAATATTCAAATTGACATATGAAAAGGTTGGAATGATGAAGGTTGGGATGGTAATGTTAAAACGTTTTCACAGAACATTCTAGTGAGAATTAAGTCTGGGTACTTGTTAATTAAATGTAGATCTCATCGAGTAGATTAATTTAGAACTTGAATTCGTTCAATTTCGTTATCGGGAGCCTTGGATATCATCGATGTAAGTTTGGATTAATCTGTAAATCTGGAATTGTTGCCGAATGATGGTTGGGATAGTAATGTTAAAACATTTTTACAGAACATTCTAGTAAGAATTAAGTTTGGGCACCTATTAATAAAACATAGATCTCATCGAATAGATTAATTTAGAACCTCAGTTCACTCAATTTCGTTATCGGGAGCCTTAGATATCATCGATGAAAGTTCAGATTAATTTGTAAATCTGGAATTATTGCTGAATGAAGGTTGAGATAGCAATGTTAAAACGTTTTTGCAGAATATTCTAGTGAGAATTAAGTTTAGGCACCTATTAATAAAACGTAGATCTCATCGAGTAAATTAATTTAGAACCTGAGTTCACTCAATTTCGTTATCGAGAGCCTTGGATATCATCGATGCAAGTTCGGATTAATCTGTAAATCTGGAATTATTGCTGAAAGAAGGTTGGGACAACAATGTTAAAATGTTTTTACAAAATATTTTAGTCAGAATTAGGTCTAGGTACCTATTAATAAAATGTAGATCCCATCGAGTAAATTAATTTAGAACCTAAATTCACTCGATTACGTTATCGAGAGCCTTAGATATCATCGATGCAAGTTCGGATTATATTTTCCTAATTCACAGAAAACCCAAATTTATCTAGTGTTAGCACAATTAATATTCCTGAGAGCGAGGTCATTTGGCACTAGGATCTTTCTTTTTGATTTTCTTTTGGGATGTATTTCTAATTTTTTATATAATTTAAAAAAAAGACGGTTCATCGCTTCTCATCTCCACAATTATCATTCTATCATCAATGTAACATCTATTGGAATCTTGATTTATTTTGGATTACCAAAAAGTGATCATTGATTGGACCTTAAAAATTATAAAAATTACACCTATTGTAATGTTTGGGTTTGATTAATTATTCTACGCCATGCTCAGTAATTGATTTGTCATTGATCTTGATCAGATATATAGTTGATGTGCTTATTGGTGATATTAATGATGTTATTGGATTGGTATTTATTTTGGCTAATAAATGATCAGGTCTATGGGCCTATTTATTTGAAAAGGCCCTGGGCACACCCCAACCTGTTTTGCACACACCACATGCATGTTTACTGTTTTGCACGCTTGCATGTCCCAATATAGTCAACGTGGCACTAGTGAGTGGTCCGGTCTTTTCAGAGATGCGACATCATTCCTGAAAACCACAATTCTAGTCATGCACCTTAGGGTATATTAAACTAGGGCATCAGTACCGTCTAATCAGGTGACTCTGAAAGGTATATTGATACACCCAGGCTGGAGCGACCTGAACTTTTGACTTATTGTAAGTCGCACGGTCACATGCCCTTTTTGCCAACGTAGTACTAGTACGTGGTTGGTCCCCTCATGGAATGTCAAACCATTTATGAAAACTACAACTCTTGACTGTACCCATAGGCATATCAAAGATGATCCAAGTACATCAATTGCACTTCTTGGTCAAAACCAGTACCTAAGCGAAATCCTGCTCCAATGTATTACGATACTAGGAGGATAGACTACATCTATTCTAGAAAAAAGGTGATTTAAGAGTGCCTTTGCTCAAGCATCTCGCTCCACCTTTGATATGGGGATTAAACTGGCTACTTTTTTACTTCAGAAAATTGAGTTGGAGTCTTAGATTATCACCTATACGGTATATCAAACCAAGTCACCACGTACCGTCTGATTGAGTACGTTCGAACGGTATATATATGTACTTGGGCAATAGTGGTCAGATAAAAATACATTGCATGTAGTAAGCTTAGAATCTAGAAATCTCCCCTATAGGTCACGACTCGAACTTATCGTGGGTGTTCCCGGTTGCTCTATTTAATTCAACCAAAAGGTAAGTGGGTGGACCGGTCCACACAGCTCCAATCGAACCCACAATACCGGTCCAACCCAGTAGACTTAACTGATAAGACATGTCGATCAATATCAAATTAAACTAATTAGTCCGATTGGTAAATGGTTCTTAGGATCAACACATGGACCGGTTGAACTAATAGGCTTAAAAATAATTAATGAAGTGATTCAAGTAGAACATTTAGATCCATTGGGTCAAACCGATCCAAATTCAAATGGGTACATGGTCCTAATCACCTTGTATCGGCCAATTTAATTCAATGGACTGAATATTTCATATCTAACAAGATCAGGATCAGTTAAAAAAATTATATTAAGGGATGTACTGATTAGTACAATCTGGATCTTACTTTTAGAAAATCGTACAACCTTTAATCATGATTCAAAATTTTTTAAGATTCATGATCAATCGGTAAATCATCTTCATGTAATATTTCGTGATCGAAATATTTCATCGATTAGAGTTTTTGAATCTAGGGGTTAACTTAACCAATGCTATCAAGAGGGACCTATATTTCTAATTGCTAAAAGCCTACTCCACCTTTGATGGGGTTTCAGGATTATCATTGCACCCAAAATCAAGCGTTGTGACGCCCCGCCAAATGCTAACACAAATCCCAATGCCAAACCTCAAGGTACTAGGTGGCACCTCAAAATTTCGGCATGGTCTCCTCTACTTATGTTAGCGTTTCACGGAACTCAAACCTGGTAAACCAATTTATATCAAAACCTGTATATAAAGCTGTAAATACAGGAAATGAACAGCGGAAGACTAATTACATCTAACATGTAAGTAGATCAGAGTGCGGAAGATTTAATCATATACAGGCTTACAAAATACTTTCACTCTAACATAGGCCTAAACTCTCAATCCCAAAAACTACATACATCCTAGATGAAACTGGCAATTCTAACGGATGTAGCCTTAGTGCTCACCAGGCAATAAACTCTGATCGTCGATCTGACCGACCAGATACTCCTCAAATACTGACTCTACGCCTGTCTCGGTAGCTGCAAGTGCTGAAACTAAAAAAAAATAGGAAGGAAAGGGTGAGTAACAATGGTTACCCAGTAAGTCCACAGCCAATTCCTACTAATAACCCTTCCTAAGTATGATCGAATAAAGCATACTGAACATTTTAATACATGCAAAGTTTTACAAGATAAAATACGATCAACTGGTACATATAGCCAGGGATGAGCAACTAAACAGTTTAAAAATTACACATAGCATCAATCGTCCATACTCGTTACACATTCTCCATTTTATGCAAATAATGTTGACAGCATTAAAATAATAGACATGCTTCTCAGTTTGTAATTCGAAATATAACAACAGATACATAATACAAGTGGTGGAGTAATGGAATTTGAGCGTTGGGATTCACGACTGGATCGCTCCCAGTCGGGACATGATGTTACAACATAAATCTGGCTTTTAGTTCCTGATTTTGTGGCCGGTCGCTGCGCTTACCACACTGGTGACCATTTATCCGGCTCAGGCTGGCCGTTTGACGTGACCGTAAGCAATGGGTCTCTTTTCGATGTGTCAGAACGTTCGACTACTACTAGATTGTTAGTGATCACTGACTAATCATCTTCGTCTATGCCTATCAGGCGTGCATATGATTCCCAAAGGGCACTCCACTCGTATACGACCACCTTTACAAAACACGTTCACTGGTAAAGATAAGAAAGGAATGGACCCGGATTCCAGTTGTGACTCCACTCTCATACGCGTCCCATACCACGTATGAGTTTGGTGGTCCCTACCGTACATCCCAGGATAGTGCACCCCTCCGGATGATGTGACACACTATCCCTTCAGGCATTCACAAACCCTTTAATAGCTCACAAAATAGCTACGTACATATATGATTTTTCATTTAAAATAAAAGAGAAATTAACAGAACAGGGTTGAGAACGGATATCCAGTTCCTACCATGCAACCGTGGCCAATCGGCCTAAAATAAATAACAGTACTCAGCGCAAGCGCTAACATAATCGGAAATAAACATGCAACCCTTTCATTAATAACCTGGATATCCTTTCACCAACCTACACACAACATACAATGTAAAACGCAGACATCACCCCTCGGGTGTGATTCTGACATTTTACCGCTCATTCCCTTTTCCCATTCTCTCAACATTCTCATTTTTCATCCTTTCAAATCAACCATTCATTTTCAATCTTTCAAAGTCATTCTTTTGGTCTTTCCATTGAAAATCTCCGAAGTTTATTCAAAAACAAGGTCCCAGCAATGCTCGGGACCAAAGCTGTTAAAAATAGAGAAAGCTGGTGAAAATTTGGCTAAGTGTCAGAAACTCAATTTTTCAAAGTTCTCGAAATTGAAAACGGGTTTTTCGAAATGAAAGTCTCGATCATGAGATTCGACACCATATAGTTTTTGTAATCTAATTCAAAGAAACGCGAAAGTTATTTCATTTTGAAAACTTGCCGAAAACGTCGAAAATTACGTTTTGTTCTTTAAACCAAAATTCGGATTTTGATCCTTTGAGATTTGGATCTTAAAACCATTCTCATTGTTCCGAAATGGGGGGTAAAACCTTAATTTCATTAAAGAACTTAAAGTAAATGGAAAGGTGTATAAGGTGTGAGGAGGTCAAGCCAAGAGTCAGAACACTGTTCTGATCAAAACTGTGTCTGTCGGTGGCTGTCGGTGGCAGAATCAGGATTCTGTCGGTCGAACCGACAGATTGGTCTTCGACAGATGTCGGTGGGACCGACGGTCCTGCCGACAGCATAAAATTTCATCGCGTTTCTTCGGTGGCAGAAGCTTCATTCTGTCGGTGGGACCGACAGAATGCCTTCGGTAGGTGCCGGGGGAACCGACCCTACCCGCCTACAGCCTGAACCTCACTCGCGATTTTTGGGTTTTTCGATCCCTTTTTCGATTTCCTTTTTCATTCTTCGAACCATTCTACCCACCCACGATTTTGTTATCAAAATTCGATCAACCATAAGCAAAACAACTACTTCTACCATGAATTTGAAATCGAACAACAACTTTCTACGATTTAAATGCAAACAATAAGTTTTGTTTTAAAACCCTAAATGCACATTTCGGAAATCTAAAGCTACCAATAAGAATTGGAAGTCCCTTACTTGGTTGTGGACGTCGAACGTGATAAACTCACACAATGATCAAGGTTGGTGGTTCGAGAGTCGAGGTTGGGCTGACTTGGATGCCAAATGAGCAAGGGTTCGCAAGGTATCCGACAATGACGTTCTCCTTCTCCTCTATAATGAAGCATAGACCTAGCTCCTAACTCGATGAAGCCCTCGGATGGAAGGTGTTGAGGTTTACTCGAGCTACCCAGCTGGTTTTGATGAAGGATGGGGAAAACGAACAAGAATGGGTAAGTAAAGATTGTGAAGTTGTAGCTCTCGACGTGGCCGACAACTTTGTCTTCTTCGTCGATGTTCAACTCGGCTTCGTTTGCGCACAAACTTGATGACAATGGGTCGAAACCCTTGGATTGAAAGTGGCTGTCGTTTGGGTTTCTTAGAGAATGAGAGAAAAATGAAATAAAAGAAAATCAGATTTTTCTTTTATAACACAGCTAAGGGCATACTTGTAATTTCCCCCTTATTTCTAGTTTCGATCGTAACTTAACTATTCGGACTCAGAAAACGACAAACGAATATACCATTTCGAATAATTTTTCGATTCGGATCTAATGGTGTCATCAAATCTTTTCGATTCTCGCTCTAACGAAATTCTACTATTTTGGGTCCCACTTAACACGAAATTCGAGGATTCTATAACTTCTCTACCCGAATTCGAATTCAGACTTGCTTACAGGCTAATGTATATATTTCGATCCTTTTGAATCTAATGGCGAAGTTGATTTTCCTCGAAATTAACCATAACAAGATCCAAGTATTTTACTCTAAGTCTCTCATTCGATATTTTCTTCCAAATCTCACCATTTAATTTCCTCGAGATATGAGTTGAAAATCCGGGGTGTTACAAGCGTCCACCTCCTAGTTGGAGTCGTAAGTCCAGTTGGTTAGAACGAACGTTGATATCAAGTCAATAGGTAGAAATGGCTTCATAATTGAGATTACAGAGATCCGTAAGATTTTGGCAGTCTTTGCTAATGATATCAATAGTATAAAAGGCAAGGTGGAAGCTCTAGAACAGACTTCAAAATCAACAGATATCCTCTTGACGACCCAAAAGGAAAAAAGGTAGAAAAAAAACGTCCACATGAAGTTTTTGAACTCGACGGAGATGAAGAATATGTCGGTGAAAACCCGGTGTTAGCCAATAGGATGTCCCAGTTGGAGTCAACTTTGAAAAGTATAAAGGGAATCGATGAAATTACAGCAAGCATTGAAGTTCTAAACCATATCTCTAGGATTCAATTGCCAAAAAAATTTGTGATACCTGAAATGGATAAGTTCAATGGAGTAGGTTGTGCAAAAACCCATCTCAAAGTATATGTCACTAACATGTGCACTACGGGGATTAGCGATGAACATATGACATTACTATTTCAGCGAACTCTGTCAGGATCAGCTGTACGATGGCTGATGTCTCAAAATCCACCTATAGTAGGTACATGGGAGAATATGTCAAAGGCCTTTTGGCATCAGTACAAATACAGTACCGAAATTGAAACTTCAAGAAAGGACTTGGAGTCAATTAAACAGAAGAATGGGGAAACATTTACTGACTTCATCGGTCGTTGGAGGGCCAAGGCTGTACAAATGTGGGATAAACCTTCAGAGAAATAACAAGTGGCTATTATCTTAAAAAACCTCTCGCAAGGGTATGCTCGACATCTAGTCTCCCAATACTTTCCTACATTTGAGTCTCTATTGCAAGCTGGTAGCCAATTGGAAGATGCTTTCACTTCCGGAATCCTTTCCAATCCTTCTGGCAATAAGTTCAAAAAGTCTTTCACCAATTCCAAGTCTAGAGCTGATCACGCCTATGTAGCCAATATGTTTACTACACTCGTCTAATACTACTATCCTGCCTAGTGACTAAGTTAACCCTAGTCAACCTCGACCACGTAAGAAATTCACCAATCTTGGTATGCCTTTGAGCATTGTCTTTCAGAAATTATTAAGTAAAGGGCTCATTGCACCTCTCCTACCTCGACCTTTACCCAATCCACTCCCCACTTCTCACAATCCAAACTTATTTTGTGAGTTTTACCAAAATCTTGGTCATCTTACTGATCGTTGCGTCACTCTTCGTCATACAGTCCAAGACCTCATTGATGACAAAAAAGTTACTGTCCCTGCCCTTGAGCAGCCAAATGGTACCACCAACCCTCTACCCACTTACCAACCTCCTCAGATTTTGAACATCGTATCCAATACTCAACTCTCATTTGACCCAATCCTTCTCATCCGCTCAATCAATCATAAACCCCCTAGCCCCCCTCTTACCAAAGTGACGGTCCCTGTAGACACCCCTTTTTTGCATCCGCCAGATTAATCAACTCGTCAACCCGATCACAACGATTCCCAATGATGGATGTTATTTCCATTGCTTTATTTTGTTACCAGAAATGTTTCAGAAATCCGGATGAGGTATCTCGAACTACAAAACATTAGAAATCACGCTACGCTAGGAAAATACGATCCCAGAAACATAGAAATCATCATCTTGCAAATAAAAAAAAAACTTCACGATAAAAATCACTAAAAATTGATCAAATTACCAAAATACCCCTAACATCAAAACAACCCTAGAGCCTACATTACGCTTAGGAAAACTCTTTCGAACACATAAAATAATAAATTGGAACCAAAGAAATCATTTCACCAATTTTCACAAATTTTGATAAAATTACGAAAATGCCCCGCATAAAGTTCACAACCATTTCACACAAAAAATTTCATAAATGACACAAACTAATATGTCCATTGAATTTCTTACAAAAAATCGATTCTAAAACATCCTAGAACATTAAAAACCGACTTAAAATGTGAAAAGTCCTCTCCGGTGGCAAAACTGTAATTTCACAATTTTCATAATTAAAAATTTTGAAATTAATAAATAAAACATTAAATAATTAAAGTGAAACATTAATAAAATTAATTTAAAAATTTGAACTAAAAAAATCGATCAATCGGACTCTCATGAAAAATTGTTGAGGGTTCGTGAGATATTTTAAGGACCCCTCCATTTGGGGGTCCAAAGAATTAAAGATATAATAGAGGGGGATTCTCCAAAAATTTAAAGTAAATCAAGCAAGACTAAAGTCAAGGTATTAAAGTCAATCAAGTAAGACTAAAGTCAAAATTAAAGTCAATTAAGCAAGACTAAAGTCAAGATATTAAAAGTCAATCAATTAAGACTAAATTCAAAATATTAAAAGTCAATCAAATAAGACCAAAAGTCAAAATCCTAAAAGAGTTCTAATTAAATAATAACTCTATCTAATAGAGTTCTAACTAAAATACAACTCTACCTAAAATAATTCTAATTAAAATACAATTCTACCTAAAATAATTCTAACTAAAATACAACTCTAACTAAAAGAACTCTAATTAAACACTAACTCTATCTAAATCAACCCATAAAAAAATCTATAAATAGAGGTCCTCACACCTATTTTTGGATCAAATCATAAACCCTAAGAGAAATAGGTCTAAAAGCCCCCTAGCCTCCCATAAACCCTAGTTTTGGATCCCCAACTCCTTACCTAACATTCTTTCTTCGTTTTTAGCCTAAAAAAAACCTAAAAGCCCTTCAAAAATACCCCAAAATCTATTAACAAACTCGAAGAATTCAGATCCAAGAAAGAAGAGATACCTTGCCTCGGAGATCGGAAATCAAATTCGGAAACAGAACGAAGAAAGAAGTACGGTACAAGGAGCAATTTTTGTCGGATCTGAGGGAACAAAGTCTTTGCTATCGGAAAGGTATAACTTCTTATTTTTATTTTATTATTATCTAGGTTTTTTTTAGCAATGTAACCTATTTGGGAAATTAGTAAATACCGACTTTGGCCGGGCGGGGTTGGTGCCTAACACCTTCCAACCCCATAACATGATCCCTGAATTCAGTTTTTTATATTCTAGATTACTTCTTTATCTATTTAGAGTCATTGATCGGTTCCTAGACCGTAATAACTAGGTGGCGACTCCCAAACCTCAAGGGTTAAAAGCGGATCCGCGCACCACGCGGATCGAGGGCGCTTTCAGTCCCTAATGAGGTTTCACCCCCAAATGTAATCTTGGCCAAGAGAGAAGAAGTAAGTTAAAGAATGCAAAGAATTTGAAAAAGAAGACTCAGTCTAACCGCTTGGAAACAGTTTCTGTAATCAAGCCTGTTGTGGGTAATTGTTTTTAGTTGTTTATGAGTCTTAAGTCCAGTTCTTTCTATTAATTCAGTTATCAAGTCTGTCTTTTTATTTCTTATTTTTTTCTAGTCAAGTTAGTTTATCGAGTCTGCAATGGTGTCAGTCGCTCCATCTGAATTTAATTAAATAAAGGAAATTTCTGAATACCTTGAGCGCATTAACGATTTAACTAATAAACTGACTTCAATGAGAAATTCCTTTAATAAGGAACCCCCTTATGAATGAGAAGATAAATGTCTTGCTCGACCTCTAATAAAGAAAGCAAAGAGCATTGACCTCAAAAAAAAAATAATTCCTAAGAAATTCATATTAGAATTAACTTATCCCCATTGAAAAACGAAGAGATGACGAATTTATTCAGAAAATTCTAAAGACTTGCTTACATGGTCCTATGAGGATATGTCGGTTAAGTTTGGAGTGTTGTTCAACATGAAATATATACCCATCCTGTGATAACACCACATGTACAAACTAGAATAGACTTACATAGTCAGAGGAGAGATTACAAAATGTATCAGTGCTAGACTTTTAAAAAGTTTACTATTTTCATATCGATGGAATAGTTGAAGCAGCCAGTAAAAATCTCAAGACAATCATCGTGAAAATGTGTCAATTATACATCACACTGGGATTGGCCAGAGAAGTTACATATTACACTTCAATACAGTCTTCCACTCGAGTCACTCTAGTGTATGATATGGAAGCAATCTTACCGGTTAAAATGGAAAATCCCGCATCTCAAGGTCTTGATGGAAGTCAATTGTTAGAAATAGATTGGGTCTATCAACGGAGAGGAGTCACTCGCATGTTTGACAAGAAAGTCAAAGTTCATCACTTACAAGTCAAGTATTTAACCATCAGACTACAAAAAAAAATTAAGCACTCTTCCTTAATCATAAGAGGAAGTTTGAACCCAATTGGAGAGTTTCAATCATTAAAGAAATACTATCTGGAAAAACTGTCAGACTTCAAGATCATGATGGAATCGAATTACCAGAACTAACCAACCTTGACCAGATCAAGCAGTACTACATTTAAGGAGGTCATCTTCTGTGGAATTAATTTTCCTACTACCTAGTTCAATATCTTTTTTCTCAGTCCTTTGCAATCTTTTTCAAAAAATAAAAAGGAAATGCCTTTTTCTTTCTCAGCCAGATCACCCAACCTAGGGTAGGAAAATTCGAACTACGTTTAGGTCTAATCCCCAAATTCTGGGGTACGTAGGCAACCTGAGAAGTTACTTCATGCCCAATTACATCAAAGTAAAAAACATATATAAATAGATTTCCCTACAAGAAATCCTGAAAGAAAGAAATTCCAAAGAAAAAAAAAATATCTTCAAAATGGAGAAGAAAATTCAAAGAAAAATAAAATAAATGCCACGCAAGGTGCATTTGGATTTTTGAGCCTAAAAATTCCTTTCATTTTATGCCCAGTCCTAAGCCTACCCATAAAAGTCCACATAAGTATTGTGCGAAAAAGTCAAGGAAGATAGCAAAACATGATCAGACAGTAACTCCAGAAGTTCAAAATGAAATAAAAAGAAAAATGAAGCCTGCTAGGTTGAAAACCCAAAAGGGCAACTTAGGCAAAAATTAGGGCAAGCTCGCAAGGTTGAAAATCTGAAAGGAAAACCTTGACAACAATCAGAGCAAAGAAAAGAGAAAAAATTGTAAGCTCGCTAGATCGAAAATCTAAAAAGGCGATCTAGGCAAAAGCTAGAGCATGCTTGCTAAATTAAAAACCTGAAAAAGTAATATAGGCAAAACTTAGAGTAACCAAAAAATAAAAAAAAAATCTCCGTTAATTTGAGACGCTGAAAAGGTGGTCCGAACCAAAACATCAGAAGTCCGAATGATCAAGTTTCAATACCCAATTTGAACCAAATATAGACTCAGTAGATACAAGTATCTTATTTGTGATTGATCTGAAGAGTTTCATGTCCCCAAACGAACAGGCGGGGAGAAAGAACAAATTCTATGATGAATTTCAAAAAGAAATATTTTGTTCCAATTTCTTTGAGCCTGACTCAAAATCTTTAATATAAAAAGTCAAAATTAAAAGTTAAACCTTTATTGCGCTTGCGATAATCAAGGATTTCAAACTTTCATAAGAAGGGCACTTCTTTTTTCTAAAGAGTACAGTTTCCCCCTTTACACTCGGGACATTCGTTTTCAAATTATGTTCAATTATCCCTAGTGCAATATTCTCTGTCAACTATGGGCATTTTGATTCTGAAGCTTGGTCAATTTCAACCCCAAAGGATAAAGTTAACTTTGAATTAAAGGTTACCCTCTTGATAGCAATTTTGAAAACTCTCAAGATTCAAAGAAAGTTAAAATGTTTACCAGACCTTCATAAAATCCAATTTTTTATTTAAAAAAAATCAAATGCGATGTAAATCCCCCATTTATTCCAAAAAAATTAGTTCATTACTCTTTCCCTTTGAGTAGGTAGAGTAGAACTTCCCAAAAAAATTAGTTCATTACTTTTTCACCCTGGGCAGGTATAGTACACTACAAAATAAACGATCTTCACCGGCGTTTTAAAATTGTCGCCATATTCTATGGAAGCATCGGTATTATATTTCAACGGCGGTTGGCATTTGACTGGCAATTATGGCATCGAGGAAAGTTATAGCGGTGGTTATAAAACCACCAGAAATAATATATTTTTTTCCAACAATTTTATGACCCATTACCGGTAGTTACAAAATACCGATACAAGTTTTTTTTACATGTGTATTTGTCTATTAGTGGCGTTTATGAATAGCCGGCAATACATAATATGAACGACGCTTCTTAGAAACCGCCACTGAAATAATGTATTAGAGGCAGTTTAAAAACTGTCGGTAATATATAATATTAACGGCATTTCTTAGAAACCGTCGTTAATAATGTATTAGAGGTGCTTAAGAAACTATTAGTAATATAGGTTATTGACGGCATTTATGAGGAATTGCTAGTAACTCATGAATTAGAAGGCGCTTTTATGAACCGCCGGGAATACATAACATTAATGGCTTTACCTGCAAACCACTGCTAAAGCATGCATTTAGAGGCGCTTTAGTAACCGCCGGTAATAAAATTACAATTCAAAAAAAAAACCCTATATAGACAACCTGAAATTAGAAAACAAGTGCAATGGCAAGTGCAGAGGAGGAAATGACAATGGCACTTAGTATTTCTAAACGCTGTATCAACCACTCATTTGCTAAAAAATTGTGGAAAAAAGAACTAGATGGTTTGCTAACATAGATTTAGTTGTGCCATTGATCCGCATCAATTCTTTTGCAGTAGCAGAGTAGTAAGAACATTAACAACTGACCCCATAATAAGAACATTAACAACTAAAACTATCAATTTTTTTTACCCAAAATGAACAGTTGATTTTTCAATAAATTATTGGTCGAATGAATTATTGATGTCACAATTACCTATCAAAAAAACTAATTAGAATTATTATTTCTTAGAAGGTTTTGATTTGTGCCTGTAATTTTGTCTGAGACATTCTGAAACAAAGTGAGACATCACAATACAATCTATACAAAATGAAATATTGAACAAAACATTCAATTCACGACTTGTACAGTCTCGGAATGTTCAAAACCGATACATCTTGGACGATACATTTCGAGATGGTACGATATTTTGAACCTTGGGTACAAAGTAATTTGGGCTTTTGGATGAAATGGTGAAAGGAAGTTAATTCAACATACAAAAGATCATACAGAAACATGTCATGTTCAATCAGAAAAAAGTTTTCTTAAATTTCAACCACAATCAACACAATAGAAACAAATTGTGGATATGAAATAATAATAATAATAGAAATAGAAATATAAAGTAGAAATGAAAGATGGGCCAACCAATTGTCTTTCATTAACTGAAGAAATGTTGCCGCTTGGAGCAGCAACTAGAGGAAGTTCCCATCCAGAAGGATCCAGTTATTTCGCTTGAACAGAAGAGTCAAAGGGTGCAGACGCATCTGCATTTATGGAATTTCCTTTGTTTTGTAAATTTAAAAAAAAAATACGTAAATGACTGTTGAAAAAACTAAAAATGATAAAAGAAGAGAACAATGAGCATGGCTTACTACATGGAACTATGGCTAGAGCCAGTGCATTACTGTCCTATATTATGGATGCATTGGGAGTTATAGAAGCATTTAATCCCTACACAATAAGTAGAAAAAAAATATGAAATGGGAGCACATGCAACAGAATAGATGTTAGCTGAAATAATAATGCTCTTTCAAGATCAAGAGGCTTACGATTAGATCTCCAACATCCAAGTAGTTCCTGAATCAGCATATGCACATATTACTGATATTGGTGTCCTCCAAATGGGTATCCTACCTTTGATATCAGAAAATACGATTGAAATTACAGAGATGAAGAAGATTTATTAAATAGATGGGATGTTTATATCACGTGTAATGTATTTTAACTGTTGTAGAACAACAAAAAATAAATTATATGAGATATTCCAATTCCAATCCAATGGTGTCGACATTTTTTTATACTAGAAGCAATTAAATCTGGGTACTCCATCTAATTAATTAAATTAGAAAGAGAGTAGCCGAAGCCATGTTGTTGATTGGTGATATGTGAAAACAACAGCAACAGGAGTAAGTTTGAAGCAATAAAAAAGATAGGATGAGATTATGGATTAACTTTGTGGATGAATGAATGGTTGTGGTCTTCACTCCCTCACACTATCATATATCCTCTACTCTTCCTCCTCTTACCTTACAATTCCTTTGTTCATGATTGTATTGGACATGGGCCAAGTGTGTTACTGTTTCCATGTGTGGATAAGAAAAAAATAAAACCCCAATAAAATCTTCTACACATATAATGACTACAAGTGATATATTTCTGAAATTACAAGTATACAACTATGGGCCAAGTGTGTCACTATTTCCAAGTGTGACTTCTTTCCTTCCTCACTTATTCCAGTCACCTAGACAGTTACATGGACAGATAAAAAAAATCTAATCTTTTTTATTTTATTTGTCTACCACCCTAAAAGTTCTAAATTCACTCCTACCATACTAATCTCAACCATATCCTTTCTCTAACCACAAAAGGCCCCCCTCGCTGGCTTCTACAACTCAACACAATCACAGGTGATATGAATTCTTTGGTTTCATTCAATGTAAAGGAGATGATAAATTTATATAAACCCAATACAAAAATCAGCCCAACCCTTTCTTCAAGAACCTAGAAGAAGAAATCAAAAGACATTATATATCAAGTTGAAAGACATTTTATATCTTCAAGTACTATGATCTCCATCATAGTACTTTGGCTGAAAATTAAAGACAGACATCTGAATAACATATCAGTAGTTTATTCACATTCCTAATATTAACAGATGTATTATTTAAAGATGGTTCATAAAACATCTTCCAATCTACGGATGCAAAAGAAAGTGCATTAGTAACATAGAAGATCAAGACAGGGAAAGGACACTCAAAACAAATGTAAGAAAAAAAACAGTGTGAGCTCATTATATTCAAGTCAATAATATGGTAAATCTACATTCTGAGCATATTAATTTGTTTTAGAGCAAAGGAAGCTTGTATATGGGTTTAAGCAGATGTTATCTTAAACATAGGGAAAGTAAAGGACCAAGACAACAACAAAGGGCATCTCCTATTATAAAATGGTTCATTGGGTAATAGAACCACGACTCATTGTTTAAGGTTTCTGATGATCCTGAGTTGGATAGCCCAATCTAAGGTCAAACAAGCGAAGGGAGATTCCAAAAATAAAATCAAATACTCAAACCTAGTTTGAATTTTGAACAAATTATCCATGGTTACACCTCTGGGGACCATCATATCATCAAGCTCATGTTGTTCTCAGATTTTACAAACTCTACCAACAAAATCTCTACTTCTAGTTTGAAAGAGACATCTAATAGCTAAAGATTGCCAAAGTTCGTTTTATGTAGGCTTACCCAAAACTGCAAGCACTCTCCAATTAACAAAAAGTCCCAATATATAAGCCAGCATAATCTCGATCTCGATTGTGACAGAGAGCTACATAGAAAGAAAACAGAGAGATCAAACTTGTTTGATTATAAGGATTACTTATTATTAGTATAATTTAGTCCGTGTCACCCCAGAGCATTACTCAAAAGCTTACTATGTAGGAGATTACATCCACACCAAATCCTTCCAACAACCTTACCTTCTGTATCCCATATACAGAAACCAAGAATCCTACACACAATTGGCAAATTAAAAGTAGTTAAGAATAATACAATAATCTAACAGTAGTCAATTTATCATGGCTTGTTGGATCAAGAAACACTACCTGAAGTTGGGAGATCCTTCCTCTCAAATCTGCTTTAATAGCTGCTGGAATAGTTGCCGAGTCCACACAACTTCTCAGAGAAGCTACTTTCTAGCGTGGAGAAAAAATATAATTCAAAATTTGATTCTCAGATTCGGAGAAAGCGGAGAAAGCATAATTAAGTGTGCAAAAGCAAACAATCAAATGTTGGGCATGCTATGGATTTGGGATAATTCTTCAAAGTGAAGAGATGATAGAACTCTTAACAGCCGTTTAATTAATGTCATGTGAGTCAATCATAACCAACTAACACAAGAGCAGATGGTTCCCCAAGTTTAAAGCTTCCCAAAGTTAGAAGATGAGTGTGCAACAACAACGGACAAAGAATGCAACTCCTTTTCCTTCCAAATAACATAATGCTTTTAAAAAGTAATCAGCATCCCAGGGAATCTCTTTTGTAAAAATTTCGATTTATAACTACTAACTACCCTCAATCACCATCACCAGGGAGATACCATAACATGAAGTCAGGATAGGATAGGTAAACGCATTACAAGTAAGAGTGCGAAAAACATGCTTTCCCATATCAGGCAGAGCGCTCTTGAAAGCTGATCAAATACACTGTCAAGGTTTGACTGAATGAACTCTTACCAAACATACTTGTTTACTAGCATGTCACAAGAAAAGAGAAATATATGAAAAAAGTAGCATAAAAGAAATGGTTTGAAATATAAGAAAAGACAAAAAAAAAAAAAGGAAAGGATGAAGAAGGTAAGCTCCCTCCAAAACTTTTGAGAAGTTTGTCAGACGTTAGCCTCAGCTTCAAATGTCTCCCCCTCCACAAGCTCCGGGACATCATCATCATCCTCCTCTTGTGTCACACCTGCACGTGCTCCTGCTCCCGCACCCAGTGCCTGCTTCTGGAACTGTTCGGCGAGCATTCTAAGGTTGTCCAAGTTATCTGGCCTTGAAGAAAATAAATTAAAATAAAAAATAATGCCTAATGTCATCATTATCACACTTGGCCTCGATGTTTTTGAGGTCAATTTGCGCATAGGTTCACCAACCATCCATTTTAGGTGTGCATCAACCCATAAGTTCCCCAATAGAATTACACTAGGCAAGGGCATCTTCTTTGGGGTTTAAGAGGGTAAAAGAGAAAAGACAATTATCCCAAGAAATATGACCAAGACCATAATCAATCACATGCATTCAACCTAGGAACTTCAAGAAAAAACAACAAGGTTTAAGTTAAAACACAAAGTGCTCACAATTGAAGCACAACATGCACTTCAACCCATCCATTTACTGATAACTTTTTTTTTTTTTGGATAGGTAAATGCAAGATACATTAAATGTGGCTGGATGACCAACAAAAAGAGTATAGAACAAGACACTCAAACTGCAACAAAGCTAAATAATAGACCCACTCCCATCTCCCCATGAAGTCCTCAAAGAAGACTCCTTTGAACTCAATGAACACCTTACACCAAAAGAAAAGAAAACCTTTGATGGACACGATAATACTCTCAAAATAGGTCTCATTTCCTTCAAACATGCGACGATTCCTCTTTTTCCAAACACCCTAACATACAACAAAAGGCAAAATAGGCCATGATATGCGTTTAGTCTGCAAGAACGAAGTGCCTAAGCCCATCCAAGCCTTGAAAGGACCTTTAACCGTACAAGGGAAGCAACCCATAACGCCAAAGAGATCCCAGAAGTACATCCAAGTCTCCCGAACGAACAAGCAATGAAATAACAGATGCCCGACTGACTCTCTGTCCCACCTACACATAATGCAAAATATCAGAGTACAAAGCCCCCCCCTTTTCCTCCTCTGGATAAGACTATCCAATGTCAGAATGCTCTCCCAAAAACGGACCATATAAAGAATGAAACCTTCGACGAGACTTTTGGTCCCTAAATCGCAGCAGCTAGGAAGTCTACCCTGTTGTCCTCTTGTAAAGCCCCACATAAAGATTTTTCCGAGAATAGTCCATCCTTAGCCCCCTTCCAAATCCACATGTCAACAGATAATTTGGACTCTAGAGTATATACATAACTTTAACACTCAAAACACCTAAATAATAGCCACGCACTACATTGGTTCTTGATTAACCTTTTCTATTACGAGAAGTGCAATGCACAATGCTTTCACAAATAATCTACTAGATTATTCAAAGATCAGCCCCATTTAGTATTTCTAACACATAATTCTGCAAATACAATCTATTAATCTTTAATCTAATAACCTGTGACCATATAAACTTGCAGCTATCATCTGTCACAGCCACTCCCTTCTTGTGAAATTCTGAGTTGGCATCAGCATCCATGACAATAACACCACCACCTTGCTGTAAGAAATAATATAAGCAAAAAAAAGCCAAAAAAATGCTTGGACTTGACAACTTGTGTATCTCATGCTTATTAGACCATAAAACTACAAACCAGAATTTCTAATTATCAAGTAACATAGCTCACAACTGTACTAGATTAGAAACGAAAACATCTGCTAGCACCATACATTTTCAAGTGTACTTTCATTTTCTTCCTGTAGCATATAAAACTGCAATTAGATAGCAAAACCATAAAATAAGGAAACCTTACAAGAATATCATTTCTGAGTGACCATGTTATATCTAAGTTTAACGATTGAAGCTTAATCAAAATAGAAGCAAAAAATTTATATACTGAGGAGCTGAACGCTGATTGCCACTTTCTCACATATTCAAATTCCCTAAATCTGAAGGCATCCTGCATACTAGTGGAAAAAATATAAAAGAGATAAATGATCTATTACCAAGCAAAGGCAGCTACATAGTTGGTTGATTTCCTTACATTATTATAAAATTACATTCAACAAAATATATTGTTTTTACCAAGCTTTCAAAATTTTGGACAAGGATGAAACCATTTCAAGCTAAAACATTGTGAACAATATATTATTACTGATATATAAACCAAAAATTAAAAAATTCCTCCATAAATTTTTTAAAACCTGTATAAGCATATCCAATTCAAGATTCTACACAAAATCCACCATCCAAGTAACAATATTACCTAAAAAATCTATAGTTTTATAAAGAAAAGGAACAAAAACTCCAAAATTCATGAAAAAAATAACCTTCAAGATGAAAATAAATGAGATTTATTAAAGTAAATAAGGTTTTAAAAAAAAACTTTACAAACCTCAAATCTATAGAGCTTCTATGTCTTCTACGTCTTCTACGTCTTTTGTAGGGATGAAAATCGTAACAGAGACTAAGAGGATATGATAAGAAGAGATTGGGAGTTAGGGCAAGAGAGTAAGATGGATAAAGAGAGCCCTGATAAAATAACCGCAAGGAGTTGAGCTTCTACGACTTTTGTAAGGATGAAAACTATAACAAAGACGAAGAAGGTGTGAAAAGGAGAGATTTGGAGTTAGGGTAAGAGAGTGAGATAGAAAGAGAGAGTGCGAGCAGGAGATGGAATGAAATCAAGGGAGACGTATAGTGCAAAAGGGAGAGAGGAAACAAAAATGAAAGATTGGCGCCAAAATATTGGTGATTCGTCGACAATTTCCCAAAAACGCTGTCGATGTTGCTGTGTTGGCGGCGGTTCACGGCAAAATCGCCTCTAAAAATGATTTTTTCTAGGTAAATATGAGTTGGGTGGCGTTAGCAAAAGTTGGTGTGGCACTAGAAGCTCTCTTATTTTACCCAAATGAGTTGAGATTCAACTCTATGTAGGACTGTCAGTGGATGCTTATTGGTTCGGATGCAGAAATATCTAACTTCAAATCCAAAAATTTTATCTAATATCCGAATTCGAATTCGAATCGAATAATATACGATAATTTCATTATTAAAAATAATTATTATATATTATATTATTTATATAAAAAATTAATCAAATAAAATAATATATATTATATATTATTTCAATTCGGATATTATCGGATTCGAAACGCTAATATCCGAATCCATATCCTATAAGGATTCGAATATATAAAACTATCTGAATTCAAATTCAATATTAGAAATTTTCGGATAATATCCGATTTTTTGAATTCGAATTTTCTTCTATCCATTTATACCCCTAACTCTATGAACATCTAAACCGATTTAGATACAAATTTTTTTATATTTATTTCAACCGATTTAATCAAGATGAAGTTTTACACAGTTTTTAAACTCGAGCACTTGAATTGAATCGGTCTCCAACTAATCTAAAAGGATAAAAAACTTGCAAGTCTACTCAGATGAAATAAATAAATATATTTAACATATCAGTATTTTTAAGATACATCTCCTAAAAAATATCATATATAGCCAATTAAATTGGTTAAGTTTCTGATCCAAGGTGGTTCATTTTTGGGATAACTCAGTCGAGATGAGGAGTTGAGTCAGTTGATCTGCCAAGTTAACTTGGCAAGTTGGGTTCACAAAGTTTTAGGATCAAGACACCTTGAAATCCAATCAAGTGAAATTGACTCAGTCAAGTTTTGAGTTGACTCAATGAGTTCTAAAACTATGATTTTATGTGCTAATGTGTAGTAAGGTGAATATTTCATTGTGCACCCTGTGATATCAACCATTTCGTCGACTAGTCTTTGAATAGTTTGAGAAATATAGGGAGTAAAATGGTGCCCTCAAAGAGATCTGTGGCAATTACTCATTCAAATTTTTTTCCCTTCTTAGTTGTTAATTTGTTTTTGTTTTTGTTTCTTTTTTTACTGGTAATAAAAATTATTATTTAAGATATAAATTTGGATATTTTGTGAGTGTAGGGGAGAGAAGCTAAACAAGATAGCTTTAGAAGCATGGATGAAAGGGAAAAAGGCCTCGGATCTTGAACACACACTCAAATTGTTTAATGAGATAAAAGGGAAAGGGTTGAAAATCTTCTAGAAAAAATTATGAAAACATCTGCAACTTTTGTTAAAATTCCCATTCAAGTACACTATTCATTTTACTTCAAAAAACATGCATAATGAGATTACAGAGATTTTAAAGTAATGATTTCGTCTCTCTTATAAAAGGTAGCGAGATCACTAATATTTATTCGAAAAGTGACAATCTTGCTAAAAGCTAGTGAGCTTGCTGCTTTTTATATTTTGAAAGTGACGATATCACTAAAATAGTGTGTGTGAGAAAGGGAAAATTTTTATCACTTATAATTATAATCAAACAAACTAAATGCGTTTACGGCGAATCATTAATTACTACCATTAAAGACTGTATTACCGACGTTTAAAAAACGCTATAAAACATATTTTATAAATTTAATTAATTTAAAAAATGAATGGATTAAATTATTGGCGATTCTAAAGAAAAAAGTCGTTGTTTCATGTGTATTAGCGACACCTGATGACCGTCGTTAAGTCTTTTGTATACATTTAAAAAATATTTGAACTAATTACCAGTGGTTTAGTAGAAAATGTCATTGTTTCATATGTATTAAATCAATTTTATACCATTAAAAATATTCAAGCTCATTAATGGCGTTTGATTAAAATGCCGTTATTTAAGAAATATTACCGGCCATTTAGTAGAAGCTGTCGTTGTTTCATTTGTATTAGCCGCACTTTTTTAACCGCTGTTATATCTATTTTATACATTTAAAAAATATTCAAGCTAATTAACCGTGTTTTAATAAAAACGCCTTTATTTGAGTAATATTACCGGCGGTTTAGTAGAAAATGTCGGTGTTTCACATGTATTAGCGGCACTTTCGAACCGCCATTATAGCTATTTTTATATATTTAAAAAATATTCAAGCTACTTAATGATGGTTTCATTAAAACGCCGTTGTTTGAGTAATATTATCGACGGTTTAGTGTAAAATGCCGATGTTTCACATGTATTAGAGGCACTTTCGAACCGTCGTTATATCTATTTTTATACATTTAAAAAATATTCAAGCTAATTAACAGCGTTTTCATTGAAACGCTGGTATTTTATACTATTACCAGAGGTTTTAAACCGCCGTCTACTATTTAACAAAATTTAAAAAATATTGATGATAAGATTTCCTATGGTTTAAGAGCAAATGCCATTGTTGGTCTGCAATTAACGGCGGAGTTTATAAAACGCTGTTAAATTTCTGCCGTTAAAACCACCCATTTTTGTAGGGGTAGGACTCCCAAAAAGCTTAGTTCATTACTCTTTCACTCCGAGTATGTAGAGTAGAACTTCCCAAAAAAATTAGTTCATTACTCTTTCACCCTGGGCAAGTAGAGTAGGACTCCCAAAAACTTAGTTCATTACTCTTTCACTTCGAGTAGGTAGAGTAGAACTTCCCAAAAAAAAAATTAGTTTATTACTTTTTCACTTCGAGTAGGTAGAGTAGAACTTCTCAAAAAAATTAGTTCATTACTCTTTCACCCTGGGCAGGTAGAGTAGGACTCCCAAAAGCTTAGTTCATTACTCTTTCACTCCGAGTGGTAGAGTAGAAGTTCCAAAAAAAAAAACATAGTTCATTACTCTTTCACTCCGAGTAGGTAGAGTAGAACTTTCCAAAAAATTAGTTCATTATTCTTTAACCCTAGGCAGGTAGAGTAAGACTCCTGAAAGCTTAATTCATTACTCTTTCACTCCGAGTAGGTAGAGTAGAACTTCCCAAAAAAAAAAATAGTTCATTACTCTTTCACTCCAAGCAGGTAGAGTAGAACTTCTCAAAAAAAATTAGTTCATTACTCTTTCACTCCGAGCAAGTAGAGTAGAACTTCCCAAAAAAATTAGTTCATTACTCTTTCACCCTGGGCAGGTAGAGTAGGACTCCCAAAAAGCTTAGTTCATTATTCTTTCAATCCGAGTAGGTAGAGTAGAACTTCCCAAAAAAAATTAGTTCATTACTCTTTCACCCTGGGCAGGTAAAGTAGGACTCCCAAAAAGTTTAGTCCATTGCTCTTTCACTATGAGTAGGTAGAGTAGAACTTCCAATACAAAAAAAAAATAGTGCATTACTCTTTCACCCCGAGCAGGTAAAGTAGGACTACCAAAAAAGAAAATTCATTACTCTTTCACCCAGGGTACGTAGAGTATAACATTTAACTTCTTCTCAACTTTTGCTCAGATTTTTCTCAAACCTCAATTTTTTTTCAAGTTTTGTTTAAAGTCAGTTTTTTTCTCAGGTTTTCCTAGATTTTATGTTTTACCTAGATTTTACTCAGTTTTACTCGAATTTTGCTCAGACCCTTTGAGATTTATCTCAGATTTTTATGCACATACTTGCACATTTTAGTCAGGGAGAATTTTCTAAAATTTAAAGATTTGACACCGTCAGTGAGAGCTCTCGCTCGATGACCTGACAACCTTTTGTTCGGGGAGAGTTTTACCCTCAAGTCAATCATGTAAGACTTAAGTCAAAATCCTAAAATCAAGTCAATCTAATAATTCCAAAGTCAAACCCTAATCTATCTAATAGAATTCTAATTAAACTCTAAAACTATCTAATAGATTTCTAATTAAACTCTAAAACTATCTAATGTAATTCTAATTAAACACTAACTCTATCTAAAATAATTCTAATTAAACACTAACTCTATCTAAAAAGCACCTAAAAAAATCTATAAATAAGGGTCTGTACAACCTATTTTTGTATAAACAAATAAACCCTAAGAAAAGTAGGCCAAAAAGCTTCCCATAAACCCTAATTTTGAAGTCCTAATTCCTTACCTAACTTCCATACCCTAACTTTAGCTCAAAAAACACTTAAAAATCCCTCAAAAACACCCAAAAATTCATAAACAAATCAGAAATATTCAGATCTAAGAAGGAGGTACTTCGTCTTGGAGGTCTGAAGTGAATTCGGTGACAGAAGAAAGAGAGGAGTACTATACGAGGAGTTGTTCTATCAGATTTGAGGGAACAAAATCGTTGCGTTGCAAAGGTAAATATTTTTTATTTTTTTTATTATTATTATTTAGGTATTTTTAGCAATGTAATCGTTTTTGGGAATTAGTAGAGAGCGGCGTTTGCCTAGCGGGGTTGATGTCTAACACCTTCCAACCCCATAATATGATCCCTGGACTCTGTATTTTTTAGTAGATTCGTTATTTGTTTATCCGTTTCGAGTCAATGTTCGGTTCCTAGACCGTAATAACTAGGTGGCGACTCCCAAACCTCAAAAGTCAAAAACGGATCCGTGCACCCCGCGAATCGAGGGCGCTTTCACTCATTAGGTTGAAAATCCAAAATGAGTGCCTAAGCAAAAGTCAGAGCAATCATAAGTTCCAATCTCACCTAATTGAAAATGATGATTTAGCCACCAATCTAGCTTAATGGTTGATTTGAAAGATGATTTTCATGAACTTTGCCCACTCAATTTCTCTCATGCTCCCAACTTTACTAACCCTTCAACTAGTTCTACTAACCCTTCATGAGTCATAGTGATGATATTCTCGACTATGTTTTTTTCTTCCTCACAGTATTCCCATTGTTAGTTTGTCCATGGTTCTAAGGCTCCTACTTGGCCTACCTTGGCTACCGTTCTAGTATGTCAATTCCCTCACCCCGATCTATGAACTCTCACAGGTATCCATATTTGACAAGGTACTCTATTGTAAACCTTAGACTGTTGTATGAAGCCACCATATGCCCATAGTCTTTGTAAAACATGTAATACATGCTTAGATCATTGTTCTTTGGGTTCCAGTTTATAGTTTTGGCCATTTTAGGAAATCCATGATTTTGATAATGTTGAAGATCTTTTTTGTCGGGGTGTTTAATGACATGAGTCCAAGGGAGAGCTCAGGCAATGGCCTCAACCTTTAATTTTCTTGTGGTATGATTTATTTTTTATTTGATGGTTTTTCCTGATAAATGGGTGTGTATGTGGCTTTCTGACTCGGTTTGTGGTATATTGAATAAGGTATCCGAGTTTTGATCTTGGTTTATACTTCTTGTAAATTGGAAGAGAAAGTTTCAACAGAGTTGATGGAATGACAAAACTACCCTTGCCCGTAGATATCTAAACAACGTTAGGGCCATATCTTCTAGGTTGGCTAAGATTCTTCAACATTTTAGAACTTTTTTACCCTTTTGTAGCACCATAATCTATTAGTAATAGGAAAGGTAATCCATTGATCAAATGTTCTATTGTACAAAGTGAACTTTGGAGTACTAAAATTGCTTAGGATGATCAAGTGTGTGATTTTGTCCATGAAGGGATTCCCTCGATCGTTTTGCATGACTGCTACTGTCAATTGGTCTTTCACCCTTCCTCGACTTAAATCAAATAACTAGTCAAAATCGGCCTTCTTCCTAAGTACCTCAACAACCTTTTATCTTCTTATGCAATCTTGACTTCCCCATTTTTTATCTTGACGCCTCTCCCTATCATAAATGTACTCATCACCATGCCAACATCTTGGTGGAAGTGGGTAATACTCCTGATCTTCAAAATATTCCCGAGCCTCCTAAAGGGTTATCCCTAGGTATTTTTCTGATGTATTGCCTACCTCTCCCCTCATTGTTGATGTATTGTTGGGTGGGAAGATTTTTTGTGGCTCTAGATTTCCATCCTTCGCCTTTGGCTACACTACCATTCTCGATGTTCTTGGTGTCAGCTTTGTTTCTCTTTTGTTATCCACCTGAGGATCAGTTAGTGTGTCTAACTGTGCTCCGAGTAAGTTGTTCTCATGTTGGATCTCAATCACCTGATCACTCGATATCGTGAAGTTTTGTTGTAACTTTATGATCTGATTATAAAGACTAGGGAGTGGTCTTGATTTAATGAAGGATGATTCCTCGACCGATTCCATCAAGATGTAGATGGAAGTTCCTAAATTTGGTTGTGCATGGTCCATAGTTTGGTTGGTGATGTTATTTTGCTATGGTAAAATGGATGACAACTTGTTATGATTCGAGTTCCCACGAATGGCACCAAAACTGTGGAGGATTTTTAAAGCCACATTCCTCGAGATAAGTAATGTTTTTTTATCAAACTTCATATGCCTTGCTCTACTGGCTCTTTTGTTTCAATGGATGTCTCATCAATCTTGCTCATAAACTCCAAAAGATGAGATGAGGTCAGATATGAGTTTTTGCTGTTGAATTTGCAGAAGGTCCCAGTATGGTGCCTACCAATGATTCTTTGATGATTAGGTTAGATTGGAGTAATATTGGAGGATAAAATTGAATTCAGATAGCTTAGAGGAGATGATGAATAGCGAAACTCAGAAGGGTGATTTTGCTAAGCTTGATTTTGTTATCCAAAATCTTAAGCTTTTGTCTTACTTTGAGTGGGGGTTTTATAACCCCGTGTTTGGACAAGTGTCTCCATATGATTTACGCAAGTGTACAAGTCGAGTGGGTTATGAACTAGCTAGTGGTTACGTTCTTGAGTTCTATTCCCACACCTCACTAATGCTTGCACTTGAGTTTGATTAAAAATATCTCAATGTATTAATTGTTGAGTTGACCTGATTTCATGGTTTTGGGGTTGGTGAGTCAGAGGATTTCATTATTAGCTATGTTTTGATAAGTGTTAGTGGATAACGTTTTAAATACGACGATATCTTTTGTAATTTTGAATTTAGATTGCCTTGAATGTTGAGGTAAAAGCTCAGATGTTACAGTCTTCCCTTCCCACGGTGAACATTTTTGCAGATTCATAAGTTGAGCTTAATTTCTCAAGAACTTTTGGGTCACATGTCATTTCTCTATGTCATAACTTAAATAGGCTTCATATGGATTATAGTAAAGAGACTAATCTATTATTAGGAGGGATTGATGCTTAATATTGGGACCTTAAGGGCCTGTTTGGATACCAGGAGCAGAACTACTCTTCCAAAAAACAGAAGCTGAAGTACTCTATGGAGGAGTTGGAAAAGTAATTCTGTGCAGAAATGGCGTTTGGCAATCAACTCTATGAAGTACTGGCAGAAGTACTTTTGTGTTGGAAGTCTGTTTGGGAACCATACTGACTTCTCATGACTTCTAGAAAAAAGACCAGAATACCCTTATATTATACCAGTTACTGTTTTTTATCTTTTAGTGTCATAATATGCCTTCAAACTATACTGTTTTTGACATTTTAACTATAATATTAATATAATATAATATAATAAATATTAATATAATATAATATAATATTTTAAATATTAAATATTAATATAATATGTTTAAATCCATTATACTTAAAATTTTTAAAAAAAATTGACTGACTGTTTTTGACAAAATATGACATAATATTTTATAAAAAAAATTGACAGACTATCTTTTAGTGTCATAATATTCCTTCAAACTATATTGTTTTTTACATTTTAACTATAAATATTAATATAATATAATATAATAAATATTATTATAATATAATATAATATTTTAAATATTGAATATTAATATAATGTGTTTAAATCCATTATACTCAAAATTAAAAAAAAAATTGACAGACTGTCTTTTAGTGTCATAATATGCCTTCAAACTATATTATTTTTGACATTTTAACTATAAATATTAATATAATATAATATAATAAATATTAATATAATATAATATAATATTTTAAATATTAAATATTAATATAATGTGTTTAACTATAAATATTAATATAATATAATATAATAAATATTAATATAATATTTTAAATATTAAATATTAATATAATGTCTTTAAATCCATTATACTCAAAATTAAAAAAAAATAATTTAATATTAATAAATGTTTCTTTTGTTTGATTTAAGGGCAAATGAATTAGAAATATTTTCATAGAAAATTAATAAAGTTAGGGGTATTTTGGTAAAACGAATCGTTAGATTTTGACTCCTCGCAAGAAGAGTTTTGAGAAATAGGTTTTCTTGACTTCTTTATAAAGAGTAATTTCTTGCTCTTGCGCGGAGTAACTCTTCGAGGGAGTAGTTCATACAAACGCATCCAAACGACTTCTAACTCCCCGCAAGAGTCAGAAGTAGCCAAGGAGTCCTATCCAAACGCCTACTAAAATTTTACCCCTAAACCAGATCTCTTATCAAAATTGACCTAATCCCATATTCAAAGTCACATGCAATTTCTAGACCTTCAAATTAGGCCACAACTCTGACCCAAACTAAGTAAAGGACTTTATTTGGATCCTCCGAACCAAGAAGGATCCTTACAAAAATATGCATATTTTAAGTTATTCTTTGCATTTATATCATGGTAGTAGGTCATACATAATCAATAGATTAAACAAAAAAATTAGATTTTAGTATTGGCACATCATAACATACATCCAGGCATAAAAGACCCATGTTTTATCGTAAGAGTCATACTAGAGTATGTAGACACCTTATTTTTGCATATACCTGGTCTGATAATCTGTCATCCGGTTGTAGTGGATTCCTAATGATGAACGTAGAATATGTGAAGAAGTCGAAAGCTTATAATAAATCCTCTCTCGATTATCCACGATTCTTTCTTAGGCACGCTCATGGTAGAAATTACGCATGCTTAGTATTGTCATATTCTACACTAGATTTAATAAATACGTACGCTTAGGTTCATCACGTATTGCGATGAATTAGAGACCCCTCTACCCAGAAAAATGGGACCTCGAGACTTAAAAATAATCATATTGGGACATAAAAAAGTCGCTCGTCGAAATTCATAAAAATTTGACAAGATGACAAAAATACCTCTGACAATCAAATTCATACTTAGAAATATAGCTCTGTTAAGAAAATACCTCTAAAATTCGAAACAAATCTAAAATCACCAACGCTTAGGAAAATTAAAATTTTCACATAAAATAATGAATTTTTACATAAAATGACAATAAATGATAATTTTTGACCTCATAAAATGACGCTTTTCACTACGTGGAATGACACCTATCAATCATGATGAGGTGATAAAATTGGAATTTAAATCAAGATATTGAATATCGAACCCTTGTCGATAAAAATATAAAATTTTACTTATTACGTCTAAATTTAAAAGTAAATGAAAGAAATCAAACTAAAGTAGTGTACCAATAGTATTTAAAACCAACCAACCAATCTTAAAATCGTTAAATCAAGCCAATCAATTTTGGCCATTGATCCAAGAAGAACTAAATGTGAACAAACCAATCTAAACTTTTAAAACAAAATTTCACCAATCAACTGACTGAACCAATTAATAAAAAAAAAAATTAACCAATCGAACCAATACATAATTTTTTTTTACTAAACCATGACTACTCACCATTAATCCATGACCAACCCCAACAAATGACCCTCTACTTCTCGACCTTATTCAAATGATAGTCCCAACCTTCTTCCACAACCTACTCTATTCCTTCCGGTTCAACCCAGCCAATCCACTCGCACCCTTAAAATTCATGAACCTATAATAGTTACGCAACTTCTCAGGCTCTCTCTTTTATTCCCATTGCTCTCACAAGTTTTTCTTAGAATAAATCTTAAAGGAATTACACAACGTCAACAACTTTTCACCGCTCAAGGTGAGCCTTTTTTTTATTTTTTCAGTTTTGGTTATCTTATTTTTTTATTATCATTATTTTCTTTCCCTCTTATATTTTACTAAAACAACATTTGTTTGATCGTTTTTTCTCTTGTTTATTCTCCTGAATTTTTTTTTCTAGTTTGAATATTAATGAAATACGAATAAGCTTTTGAGAATCGATCGAGTTGGATAAGTTTCTTTCGTTTTCATTTTTTTTCTCTCTTAATCATCATGTGAATCTTAGTTTTTATTTATCAAGGCATGTTTAATGCTACTAGGTAGATTTTTTATGCATAAATTGACAATGTTCGAGTTTATCTTTGGCATTTACTTGTGCTCACCATGGTTTAATTGATTTGATGATATTCGTGTTAATATACATGATTGATGGGATAAGATGCATGCTTATATATTACTGACTTGACAATAATTCTTGCTCATTAATGATAATTGACTAACTTAGAAACTCATTTGTGCTCCCACTAAATTTTAATCACTTTGGTATTACTTATGATTATGACTTGAGATGATGATCAATTTTAAAGTTAAGTGTGTTTAAAGTTATGACTTATTTGAAAAAGTATTTATGCACATGATTTTTTGTCAACTTGTGAAGTTATTAATATGCATAATGATATTTACCGATTTGAAAATAAAATATGCATATGTTAATACATTCATCGATTTATAAATTAATTTACTGATTTAGTAATTAATTTGCATGTGATGATAGGGCTATCAACGGATGCTTATCGGTTTGGATACAACAAAATCTGAATTTGAATACAAAATTTTTATTTGATTTCCGAGTTCGAATTTGAGTCAGACAGATGTTCTAAAACTCTATCTGAATTCGAATTCGATTATCTTATCGGATATCAGATAATATCCGATTAGAAGTCGAATAGTTTGTATATAAAAAATGCAATTTTTCCTTGTCCAACTGATTTTTCAATATTAAAAAAACTTGTTATATATTATAATATTTATATGATAAATAAATAATATAATATAATACAATATAAGATAATATAATATAATAGATATTATATTATTTATATAAAAAAATTAATTTAATAGAGTAATATATATTATATTTATTTCGAATTGGATACTATCGGATTTGAAATGTTAATATCCGAATTCATATCTGATAAGGATTCAAAAATATAAAACTATCCGAATTCAAATCTGATATCCGAAATTTATGGATAATATTCGATTTTTCAAATTTGAATTCGAATCAGATTTGAATTTTTGCCTATCCATTGACACCCCTATGTGATGATATGTTTATTGATTCGGAAATCGATTATTCATGCAATGATATTTACCAATTTGAAATTTTATTTGTGTACGTGATATACCAATCTGGAAATTGACAATGCATTTAGCATTTACCAATTTGAAAATTTACTTGTGCACGTAACATTTATCAATTTGGAAATTGATTACATATGTGGTGGTATCTATTAGCTTGGAAATTAGTTGGGTATGTGATGATTTTTTATCAATTCATGAATTAACAATGCATGTAAAAATTTTGACCTATTCGAAAATTTTCTCCGTGTGTGACATGCTAATTGATTTTTTTAATTTTTTGTACTTTGCCACGTGAGCCTTAAGGCATTAGACATGATTTAGGTTTTTTCAAATTATGTTCTTTCTTTGTGTACGAAATTCAATAACTTGTATAATATTTGAAAGAATCTTAGTCATAGGATTTATTTGGCAAATTTGATATAAAATAATGATGATTGGACCTTAGTTTTGACCTTAGCCTTATTTCCTTGATCGTAGGATATTTTGGATTATAATAGAGACCAGTCACCTTGATAGGGCGGGTTTAATGTCTAACACCTTCCAAAACCCGTAACTTAACCCCTTGCCCTTGTCTCTTACCCATAGATCACTCCGGATCCATTTGGAGTTATTTTGGTTCCTAAACCTAAACTAGGTTACAACTCTCCATTCTTAGAAAATCCCCCGAATTGGCAATACCTTTTTATTTGTTAAAAGTGTTCAAGTTGCTTTCACTGGCGACTACACTGGAAATTTTAGTGTCAAACTTGACCCAATCCGAGACTATCTATAAGTTAACTTCTCCTTGAATCAACCCAGTTGACTTAAGAAGACTTTTAGACTAGGTTAGCTTTTGTCATTTCTTTTGTGGATGAGTGATCTGATATTAGATGTTTGATGTTTGTGTGGATGCTTATGTGATTGGATTATGTTGTTTGTGTGGTTGATCATTCTCGAAAAATGCCTCGGGTATATCCTATCCCTTTGCCACATTTACGAGCATGCATATTCTTGTTTGCATCATGACATGTCCCCACAAGCCTCGTAGCCAGATCTAAGCTAACAGGGTTCTTTAGGACATAGGGGATGCTTGAATATGTTATAACTTCAATACAATACCTTCAGGTATATCAAATTGGAGTACCACGTACTTGTTAACCTTGTGAAACTAGGATATATATTGGTGTTCCAAGCTAAAGTGGCCCACACTTTGACCTAACCGAGCCTTAATCATGTAGTGAGTTTTGAAAATAAAACCTAGGTGTCGTCTTAGAAAGACACGACTTGAATCAACAACGAGTGTTCCCAAGTTGCTCTATTAAATCCAATCAAAACGTGGGTGGGTTGACTGGTCCACATCTCTCAAATTAAACCTATAATATCAGTCTAACACAATAGACTTAATCAACGAGACGTATTAGTCAACATGATATAAACCAGTTAGCCTAATTGGTAAATGGATCATATGGATCAACACATGAACCAGTTGGATATAGGTACCCTATAAAAGGATTGACTACTAAGTTTTTGGAGCATATAGCTACCGTATAGGATCATCGAGCGACTGTAAAATTAGAAATCAAACTAGTGCCTAAAAAGTAGAAAATGGAGAACTTAGAACGTGCATAGGTTAGAAGTTAGTAATAATCTTAGATCAAGTTAGCATTTTCTTTGCAATAAAAGGAGGGTCTCTTCATTTCCTTTATTTTTTGAGTTAACGTAAGTTGTTTACATTCAATTTGTATCGTTTTCCAAGTTGTTAAAAAAATTAATGAAAATTCACTTAATTGGTACAACCCTTAATCATAGTTCTGAATCTTTCAAAATGGTTCCCAATCTATTAATAAACCATTTCATCAGATAATCCTTAACCAGTAAACTTTATCAATTAGTGACTCTAAATCAAAGGCGTTAATTAATTTATACTATCAAGAAGAACTTTTGTTGGCATCACAACCAATAACCTTATAATTGCGCCTAAATTGAAGCGTCCACCGCCTAGTGGGGGTTATGAATTGAGTCTATTAGGTTAAACGTCAGCACCAAGTCAACAGTCAAAAATGGCCTTAAAATCTAAACTCATAGAGATCCACAAGATAATGGTCATCTTTGCCACAAACATAAAATGCGTGAAAGGTAAGATTGAGTTGTTAGAATGTGATCCAAAATCAATGAAAACCCCCTCTACTGAATTAAAGGGTAAGATAACAGAAAGCAACACAACCAAACATTTTGAAAATGTTGATTAATGGTGAAGAAGAACCTGCCATTAAAAGCCTTATGTTGGCTAACAGAATGTCTTAACTAGAGACGGCCTCTGAATAACATAAAAGGGATTAATGAAATCACAGCAGGCATTTAGAATCTGAACCTTATACCTAGGGTTCACTTGCCAGAAAAATTTGTAATGCCAAATATGAAAAAATTTGATGAAGTTAGTTGTGCAAAAACACACCTCAAGGTATATGTCACCAATACGCATACTTTGGGTCTCAATGATGAATAAATAACGTTGATCTTTCAACGTATCCTATTGGGATTGACATTATGGTGGCTAATGTCTCAAGATTCATTCGTAATATGGATTTGGAAGCAACCAAACATAAAAATGGTAAAACTTTTACTAACTTCATCAGTTGTTGGGGAATTAAGGCTGCACAAATGTGGGATAAGACTAGCCATTATTACGAAGAATATGACTCAGGGATATGCCCAATACCATATTGCCCAATATCTTACCACATTAAAGTCAATGTTACAAGCCAATAACCAACATGAGGATACCTTTGCCTCTGGAATCCTTACCAACCCTTCTGACAATAAGTTCAAGAAACTTTTCACCAATTTTAAGACTAGTATCAACCACATCTACATAACCAATATGTCTACTACCACTGTCCAGTCTACCGTCAAACCTACTAGCCAAACTGGTTCAAGTCAACCTCGAACCTTTTGTCAATTCGCAAACTTGGGGATGACTCTTATGGTGGCCTTTCAGAAACTATTGAAGAAAGGACTCCTCACCCCTCTTCAACTTTCACCTCTGCCAAATTTCCTACCAACTTCACACAATCCCAACTTATTCTATGAATTCCATCAAAATCTTGACCTTCACATTGACCATTGCATCACCCTTCGCCTGTTATCCAAAACCTCATCAATGCAAAAAAAAGTTCACCATTTCTACCCCTACACAACAAAACATCACTACCAACCCATTGCCTACCTATCAACCTCCTCAAATATTGAACATGGTGTTTGATGCCCAACTCCCATACAACCTAATCTTTCTCATCCACTCAATCAACTATAACCATCCAACTACCCCTTTGTTGGGATTGCTTCCACCGATAAAGTATACATAAGCAATAATGAACCAATTGACCTTACATCGGAAGAAACATACTGTTTATCCCTACCTACTATGATAACCCCACCTTCACTAGTTACCTCTTGGCTCAAATGAACCCAAACCCTTCTCTCGGATTGATCAGGACCCTTACTCATTGACCAAAGAAAATAAGCCTTTCGCTCTTTCTTACAACGAAGTCAGATACATGACTTGAGAGAGAAGAGTCTCCAAACCATCAAAACTTAGTGTCAACAATCCTGCAACCTTGGTCAGGAGAGAAAGAACAAATCCCATTAAGAAAATTATCGAAAAATATGACATCATGATTAAGTAATTAAAGAAATTATGTGCAAATATCTCAGTTTGGGGATTGCTTATGACCTCAACTGCTCACAGGAAAACAATTCTGAAGGGACTAAGCGCAGCTTAGGTATCTCTTAACACTTTTCCAAATCAACTAACAAATATAGTAAGGGAAACTTATGTGGAAAACATTATATCTTTCTTAGACTCGGAACTCCCTAAAAAAGGGGTAGGCCACAAGAAACCATTGCATATCATAATCAACTACACTGGGATCACAGTCCCCTTTGGTATTAGTTAACAATGGAAAAACACTAAATGTTTACCTCGAAAGAACTGCTACCTATCTTGGGTTCAAAGTAGAAGATCTCAAGCCAACTAATCAGGGTATCAGAGCTTATGATAATACTAAGAGATAGATATTGGGAATTTTTCATCTTCAGTTATCCATAGGCATAGTTGACATTCTTGTTGAGTTTCAAGTCTTAAACATCCAGTTTTCTTTCAATCTACTATTGGTGAGACCATGGTTACATCAAATCGATGCCATACCTTCTATATTACATTAGAAGATCAACCTTATCAAGGATGTTTTAGTGATAAATTTTCATGGAGATACCGAAATAATAAGAGCCGTATAGAAGGCAAAAGTGAGCCACTACTTGCGATTCATCCAAAGCATCATGGGGTACAACTTAGTAGGTTTGAATTCAAGAAAATCTACTTAGTTCAATGGGATGAATCCACAAAAGAATATTTCTTCATTGAGAACACCTCTAATTTTTGTGTGGCTTATACGTTCAAGGATATGAAATTCTTCCATAGAATGGGTTTAGGCCACAAACAACAAGGGATCAAGGTCGCACTAGTTGATCAGGAAGTTGTTGATACATTTGGATTTGGGTACATACCCACTAAGGAAGATTGGTCCCACTACTGGAAAATAAAATGAGATAAGGCGAATGCAAAGAGGCAAGTGCATACTGTGGATTTGATCAAAATGAAACCCTATCATATGACTCTCAATTGGTTATTCGTTAAAGCAGGGAAAGACTTCCATTACTTTGATTTTTTAGAGCCCTTCGTTGATAACATCATGGGTATCTATCTATTTGGATTTCAAATCTTCTTTAGAATGAACTTGATGAAAAGGAAGAAGAAGCTGAAGGCTGACAAGTTGCTATAGATTTCCTCAACATTGTTCAGACGTTTCTCAAAAATCATAGTGTCTTAGTCTTATTAGTCGGTTGTGGTGCCCCAAATTCACAGTTTGTAATCAAACCTATTATTGGGTATCTTTCTAATTATCATGTCATAAGTCATTTATTTTACATTGAGTCTGGTCCTATCAATCCTATTATGTCTACTAAGTTTATTAATCCTACTGAGTCTCTTATTGCTGCTAAGTCTATTACGTTAACTAAGTCTATTATTTTCTCCAAGTCCATTTCTATTGAGTCTGTCATGTTATGGAGCCTGTTACCCCACCTAAATTTAATGATATAAAAGAAATTTTTTACTACCCCGAGCGCAATAACAATTTAAGTAAAAAATTTGGTTTCAAAGGGAGAATCTTTTGACGAAGAACCTCCCCCTGAGCTAATCAAGTTACTTGAACAAGAAAATGAATGTCGAGTTTAACCTCTAATGGAAAAAAACAGAGGTAATGAACTTCAGAAGAAAAGAGAATCCACAAGAGGTTTGGATTGGTTCTACCTTATCCTCTGAGGAATATGATGAGATAACAAATTTACTTAGAAAATTCAAGAACATATTCACGTGGTCGTATGAGGATATGCCTGGGGTAATTAAAGATATTGTTCAACATCAGATTCCACTTCATCCAGATGCTCGCCCCAATTAAACAGAAGCTCAGACATATAAAACCAGAATGAACTTTCAAAATCAAAGAAGAGATTACAAAACAGATTAATGCTAGATTTTTGGAAATAGTAGAGTACCCTGAATGGATTGTTAACGTAGTCCCTATTCCTAATAAGGATGGAAAAGTCAAAATGTGTGTGGACTTTAGGGACCTGAACAAAAGAAGTCTAAAAAATAATTTTCCTCCTCCACACATAGATGTTCTAGTCAATAACACGACATGACACGCTCTATTGTCGTTCATGGATGGGCTTTCGAGGTACAATCAGATAAAAATAAATCATTGAGATATGTTTAAGACATCTTTCATCACAAAATATGAAAGATTCTATTACAAATTTATACCCTTCAATTTGAAAAATACTAGGACAACCTATCAGAGAGTAGCAATAACTTTAGTACATGACATGATCCACAAGAAAGTTGAGGTTTATGTAGATGACATCATAGTCAAATCAAAGAAACGAACTGACCACGCAATTGTACTAGAAAAATTTCTCACAAGGATGTAGAAATACCAATTGCATCTCAATCTATAGAAATACGTGTTCAAAGTCACGTTAGGAAGATTACTGGGATTTGTAATCGGTCAAAGAATAATCAAAGTAAATCTAGGGAAGAACAAAGCTATCCAAGAAATGGCACCTCCCAAAATAAAAAAAATAAATTTGAAGGTTCTTGGATAAGATCTAGTACGTTAGTAGATTCATCACTGAGCTCACCAATGTCTTCGACTATATTTTCAAGCTTTTCAAGAAGAATGAACCAATAGATTGGAATGAATGATATAAAAAACTTTTGACCAAATCGAAGAGTATCTTGTAAATCCACCTATCCTGTTTCCTCTAACATGGGTGAACCATTTCTTCTCTATTTATCAATTTCAGAAATAGTTATGGGATGTATGTTGGCATAGTATGATAAAGATAGTCACAAAGAAAAATCCATTTACTACATCAACAAGAAGATGTAAAGTATAAGCAGAAGTATTCCTCACTTGAGAATAATTGTCTAATGGTGACTACTCAAAGACTTGGACATTATATGCGCTTTAACTCGGTTATCTTGCTATCTCGAATGGGTCTTTTAAAATGTCTCTACGAGAAATCGGCACTGATAGAAAAGACCGTACGACGTCTATTGTTGTGCTTGAATTCAACATCGTGCATGCTATATAGAAGTCTATTAAGGTAAAGCTTTGGTAGAGTACTTAGTTAATCATCTACTAACCAATTCCCATATGAAAATATCCTGAATATCGAAAAAGAGTTACCAAATCGAGTATGGCAGTTGTACTTTGATAGGCCACAAATCAGAGTGGATATGGAATATGGGAAGTTTTGTTCCCACCTAAAGGGTGCCCTATTCTGATTACTATTAAGTTATTGTTCTCAAACACGAACAACACAACCGAATACAAAACATGCATTGTTGGTTTAGAAGTTGCTCTAGAGTTGGGTATCATAGACATTGAAGTATTCAGAGATTCGATGTTAGTTATAAATCAATCATTAGAATAGTGGAAAACTCATAATGAGAAACTGAAACCGTATCATGAGTACTTATTGAACCTATTGAGGAAGTTCAAGGCTATTCAATTCCAAGATTTTTCAAGAGAAGATAATAGATTTTTCGATGCCTTGGCTACTTTTTTATCAATGATCTATTTACCTCCAAGAATGGAGTTAAAGCCCTCACTATTAAAGTCAAAAATAAGTTAGCTTATTGTCGTCAAGTCAACATTGCTACCTGACTCCCTAATGGAAAATCATTGTACATAGACATTTGAAGAGTCATAGACTATGAAAAGTTCCTAGAAGAAGCTTTGAAGAAAAAAATGCAAACCCTCCAGAGACTCGCATCTTAGTTTATCCTATGCAAAGGAAATTTATACAAGAGGTCTTACGATGGAATCTACTTGTCATGTGCCAATGAAGATCAAGTTGAACATATAATGGTCGAACTGCATTCAGAGGACTGCGGACCTCACATAGGATGGAAGATTTTAGCAAAGAAAATCATGAAACAATGGTATTATTAGCCAACGACAAAGATAGATTGTCATCACATAGTCAAGACTTTCCATAAGTGCCAAATATATGCCAATCTCATACATGTGCCTCCATCTCAACTAGTTGGTTTGACTTCGTCCTAGCTATTTTCTATTTGGGAAATCGATATGATTGGAAAGATTACACCCAAAGCATCAAATGGACATGAGTACATTCTAGTGGCCATTAATTACTTCATTAAGTAGGTTGAAGCTGCATCTTACGCCATGCTCATAGCATTACGAGTTGCAAAGCTCCTCTAAGAAAATATTATCAATCGATATGAGGTACCTTCTGATTTCTGACAATGGGTCACATTTCAAAGCTGAGTTTATTACTTTATGTTTGAAATTCAAGATCAAACACATATTGTCTTCTTACCATGATTAGACTAATGGAGCAGTTGAAACAACTAATAAGAATTTAAAGACAATTATTAGGAAGATGTATCAATCTCACCGAGATTGGTAAAAAAAGGTTGTCTTTTGTATTTTAAGCATATCATACATCAATACGATCTTCCCAATAGGTTATTCTGTATTCTCTAGTATATGGTATGGAAACAGTCTTACTAGTTGAAATGCAACTCCCATCTCTTAAGGTCTTGATTGATAGTCAATTGTCAGAATTAGGATGGGTTCATCATCAATACGAAAAAATGAACCTAATAAAAAAATTGACTTAGAACTCTTTATCATGTGCAAGTTTACCAGATAAGAAAGTCAAACTTCAAGACATGGAAATCGAGGATTTGGTCCTTAAAAAAAATTGAGCACCTATCTTTGATCCTAGAGGGAAGTTCAAACCTAACTGGGGAAGTCATTTTATCACTAAGGAAATATTGCCTAGAAAAACCATCAGACTTCAAGATCATAATGGCATTGCACTGCCGAACTAACCTCAATCAGATCAAATAGTATTACATGTAAGGAAGTCATCTTTGGCCCATACAATTTTCTTATTATCGAGTCCAACATCTCTTTGGTTAGCCCTTCGAAACCTTTTTTTACAAATAAAAAAAATTCTTTATCAGCATGATCACTCTACCTAAGCGATGGAATGTAATCAAACTACTTTTTCGGTTTAATCCAAAAAATATGGGATACGTAGGCAACCTAAAAAGTTACTTTAGGCCTGACCACATCAAAAAATAAAAACATATTTTCCTAAAAAGAAAAAATAAGAAAAAATGTCAAATCGGGAAAGAAAAGGTAGAGGAATGCCATACAAAGGGCATTCAGTTTTTGAGCTTCAAACTCCCTTTTTCTGAGTCTTATGCTAAGCTTATCTATAAAATTCCTCCTAAATATAGTATGAGAAGGTTAGGGAAAGAAAAGAAATATTACCAAGCAGTAACTGTAGGATTTTGAGGAAAAAAATAAAAAAGGAGAAAAAATAGCCCACTAGGTTGAAAACTTGAAAAAGTAACTTATGAAAAAATTAGGATGAACTCACAAGGTTAAAAACCTAAAAGGGCAGCTTCGTCAATAATTCGAGTAGAGATACATAAAAAGAATGAAAGCTCGCCAGATTGAAAAATCGAAAGGGCGATCTAGGAAAAAGTCAGAGCAACAAGATTTCTAGTGACCTAGTCGAGGTTCCATCAATTATCATACCAATACCCAATTGTCAACTCAAATCAATATTAAGTTTAAGTTAAATGGAAACTCAAAAAACACTAGTCTCTCATCTCTGAAAAATACAAAAACTATTCAATATCTTAAGGTGTATCGAAGAAGACAAAAGATTAAGTTTCATGATCAATATCAAAAAGAAACATTTTGTTCAAATTCTCTCAAGTCCGAATTAAAATCCTCAAACACTAAAGTCAAAATTAAAAAAATAAATTTTTATTGCACTTATGGTAATTACGAATTTTGAATCATTCATAACAATGGGTACTTTCATCATGAGAAATCTATAGTCTAGTCCATCATATTAAGGGTGTTTTGCAAATTGTGTTTAATGGTATCCCTAATGTTGTTTCTTTTGTCAAACTAGGGGCATGTTTGTAGAATTCCCAAGCCAGATCATTTTCAATTCCAAATGATAAGGTTAACTCTGAATTAAAAAATATATTCTTGATAGAATTTTTGAAAACCACTAAGATTCAAAGAAAGCTAGAATATAGATTTGAAGTCACAGAAATTCAAAGTTTCTTTCGAAGGCCAATGGGTTTGTTCTCACAATCGTTTGTTCATTTTTTACTTCTTTTGTAAAATAAGTGATGGGACTATCATTGTCCTTCCCATAGAAATTAAAATATATGTAAATTTTCTTGACCTGTGGGGCAAGTAAGGAATTGAACCTAAGAGAAAGGGGGAAGAATCAAGCTAAGATTGCGAAATTAATCTATGCTAACAAATAAATCTATTTTTGTGTTTTTGAAGTAACCAAAAGAAATTAAAAGTTAGTGGAAAATTAGCCTAATAGAAATGAAATTAAAGTTAAAACTATGGAGAAAAATACTATTGGAAAGGGATCCATCTAGAGAAAATTACTAAACCAAAATCTATCTCCTAACCTCTTTGATAACTCAATCATAAGGACTTGGTATTAGCTCTTTAAATCAGAAGATTTAACTAGATAAAATCAAATTAAATAACATAAAAATAGAATTCCTTCACTCTTTAACATATGAATTTCTTACTACTAAATATCTATATGAAACATGTTACATCTTTATTTTATCTAAGTATGAAGCATCTAGGTTAAGCATAAAAGGTATAAGAGTTAATCTTTAGCCTTAATTCATAGGAGTCGACAAGTCTTGAAGAGAACTCATGAATATTAAAGAAAATTAAGAGGTAAAGAAACTAATAAAACAAAGTAATCTTTCTCTAGGCTCCTCCACAATCTAATGGAAGAGAGATTAGCCTAAGGCCATTGCAAGTGATAGAGAAAGATAGATGGAGAAGAACAAACCATGCTTCATTAGACAAAGATAATTACAATCTCTCATCACTCTCTCACATACAAGAATTACATAAATTAATGAAAAATCTAAGCTAAAAATAGAAATTACAAGAGAAAAGGCCAAGGGCCTATGAAAAACCTAAGCTAAAAATATAAATTAAAAGAAGAGATGTAAGAAATCAAAAAGGATATAAGAATGGATCAAAGAAAGGGTCATTTCTACATTGAGAAATACTCTATTCATAGAAATCCTAGGTTCTGAAAGAATCCATTCTTAGCCACCTTAACTATTATGGATAAGATCACGTCCGAAGAACACTCACACAATTTTATGACATTCCAGCCGAGGTCTATCGCATTACCCAAGTTACTCACCGCGCTATAGTTGGAATGAAACCTTTAGTCATGAGATTTTCTCAAGATACTTGATTGATCCTTCATATTGAAATAACTTGTCTAATTTTAATTTTGGGGCCTAATTTGATGTTCTGGTCTTTAATCTACATAATAAACACACGTAATCAGGATTTTTTAATAAATACAATTATTTATGCATAATTAAGCCTAATTAGCATGAAAGAACATGTAACGTAATATTTTGAGGCTTAACATGATTATTTGCTTAATATAGAGAAATAGGGACAAAAATAGATATAAATGTCAGGGAAAAGTACATATAAATCAATGTTTTGAGATACTGATCAATAAGATTCCCAGCCTTGCACAAGTTTTTTTTAAACTTTTCTCCAGTTTTATCATATTCTTTTTTCCCATTTACTAATATTTTTTTTCTCAATTTTTCAAGGTTTTTTTTTTCATTCTTTAGATTTTTTTTCTTCACTTTACTCATATTCTTTCTCAAATTGTCCCTCTTAGATTTTCTTAGACTTATTTTTCACAATTTTTCCTAGTCTTTTTTATTTCCCAAATTCTTTATCAGATTTTTTTTCTCTTATTCTCTCTCAAATTCTTTCCTATATTTTTTCTTAGGCCTTACTCAAATTATGCTCAGTCCTTTCTCAGATTATGCTCAGTCCTTTCTTAGATTTTGTTCAAACTTTTCTCAGATTTTTCTAAGTTTTCACTCAAATTTTTTTCAAGTTTTGTTCAGATTTTACTTAGACTTTTATTCAATTATTTTACCCAAGTTTTCATTTATTGTAAGTTTATCATCTTCTCATCATGAACGCGTAGAATGGATGTACGTCTTTTCAAAATCATATTTTCATCATTACATTATTGCATACACGTGCACTCTCATTGCATTTGCATTGGTCAATGAGAACTCATGCTTAAGGATCTGACATCTTTTAGTCTGATGAGAGTTTTACCCTCAAAGATATAGACATCTTGGCAAATAGTCGAATCTGGTTGCAAAATGAAGTGTCACTGGCTTCGACATTTGGACATCGCATATTATACCAAAGTAGATTCGCCATCTAGTTTGCTCCCACCCTCTGCCAAAGAGGAACATCTATAGACACCCCATTTTTACATCCACCTGATCAAATAATTCGTTACCCGGTTGTAGTAGATTTTTAATGGTGAACACAAAAATATGCAAAAAAAGTCAAAAGCTTGTGAGAAATCCTCTCTCAATTCTCTATGATTCCTTTTTTCCTTCCTGGGCATGCTCGATGTAAAAATTACACATACATAAGAGTGCCACATTCTACACTCGATTTAGCAAATACATACGCTTAGGTTCATCACGTATTTCGATAACTTAGAAACCTCGTCACATTAGGAAAATGGGAGCTCAAGACTTAGAATAATCATATCGAGACACAAAGAAGCTACTCGCCAAAATTCATAAAAATTAAAAAAAGACCAAAATACCCATGACTATCAAAATTTATTCATAGAAACGTCGCTTCCCTAAGAAAATGCCCTTGAAAGTTGAAACACATCTAGAAACCTCCACACTTAGAAAAACTAAAAATTTCACATAAAATGATAAATTTTTACATAAAATAACGCGAAATGTAAATTTTCGACCACATAAAATGAAGATTTTCATTACGTGGAATGATACTTATCGATCATTATGAGGTCATAAAATTAGAATTTAAATCAAGAAATTAGATATCGAACTCATGTCGATAAAAATATAAAATTTCACTTATTACACCTCAATATAAAAGTAAAAGGCAAAATCAAACTAAAGTGGGATGCCGATAGTATTCAAAACCGACCAATTAATTTTGAAAATCATCAAGTCAAGCTAATCAATTTTGAGAATCAATCAATCGATTCAAGCAAAATTAAATATGAACAAACTAGTCCAAACTTTTAAAATAAAATTTCACCAATCAAGTGATCGAACCAATTAATTAAAAAGTTTTTTTTAACTAATCAAACCCATCAATAAAAAATTACTAAATCAATTAACCAAAATCGTGAAAAAATTTAATAACCTACGCGAAGCATGGGATAACACCCCCACACATATTCTTACTACTAGTTCGACTAAGAAAGAATAAAAAGAAAGGATAAAAATAAAGAAGAGAAAAGAAAACAAAATAGAAATAAGAAAAAGAGGAAACCCTCCCACTAACTCATGTTCGATCATAAAAAAAGAAAAAAGCATGAAATATCTTAATATTATAAAAAAAAAGGTAATATTTGGGATGAATCTTCTGCTACCAAACATTTAAAAAAGCATGAAACATCTTAATCTTATATAAGTATGATCCGTCAACTCTATCATATAATGCGTAGCAATTTACTATAGCCTTGATCCATAACAGTTGGACAAACCTTTAATTGGACTCATGAATATTAAAGTAATATAACAGAATTAAAATCAAATAATAGCGGAAAGTAAGTTTGCTTTAAGCTTCTCCAATCTCCAATACAGGAAAGATTAGCCTAAGATCATTGCAAGTGATAAAGAAACATAGATGAAGAAGAATAAATTTTGCTTCATTGAATAAAGGTAATTACACTATCTTCTTCACTCTCTTACTTACAAATTTACAAAACTTTAATGAAAAATCTAATCTAGAAATAGAAAAATACAAGAGAAAAAGGCCAAGGGCCTTAAGGTTAAAGGAAAAGGAACCTCCAAGAAGGAGAAGACAAGGGGTCATTTCTACACTGAGAAAGGCTCTATTTATAAAAATTTGATATTTTGGAAGGATCCATTTCGAGCTGCCATCATGACTACAAATAAGTTCACGGCGGAGTAAGATCCTAAAAAATTCAGGTGATCTATCTAAATTTCACCACCACGCTGTGATGACCCACTGCCATGCGCTGATGGCATCACTTTTTGGGCTGGATTTTGACTAAGTTGCTCTATTTTTTCTCTTGATTGTAATGCAAAAGTGTTTTTTTTAATTTTGGGTTCATCTTTGATGATTTGTTCTTTAACCTATGCAGTGAACACGTGCGTAGTCAGGATTTTTTTATATATACCATTATTTATATGTAATTAAGCCTAATTAGAATTATGGAACAAGTAACAAGATAATTTGAGGCTTAACATGATTATTTACATAATACATCAAAATAAGAACATAAATTGAGATAAATGCTTGGGAAAAATATTGATAAATCTGTGTTTTGAGTCACGGATCAAGCTCTCTCACTTCCCTCTTTTTTTGGACTACAAAGAAAAAAAAAAGGAGAAAGAGAATAAGAAAAAGAAGAATGAAAGGAAGAAGCCAAAGCAATCATCTCCTTCTTCTTCTCTTCCTTTCGAAAGCAACCTAGTCATACCAGCATCCTTCTCCCTCTTTTCCTTTCTGTTCAACCCATACGAATTACCATTTTTCTCCCTCTCTTCATTTTTGTTTAGCTTAACCATGCCAATACCTTCTTTATCTCCTTCTCTTAACCCACCCACGATTACTCTCCATTATCCCACGACCAACCCCAAAGCACAACCCCTACCTCTTGGCCTCTTTCACACGATAACCCCAACCTTTGTCCATAACCCACTCTCTTTCTTCTTGTTCAACCCAGTCGATCCATTCGCATCCTCCAAATTCACGAACCTATAACAGTCGTGCAACTTCTCGGATTCTCTCTTCTATTCCCATTGCTCTTGCCAGCTATGTGAGAATAAACCTTGAAGGAATTACACAACAACAACTTTTCACCACTCAAATTGAGTCTTTTCTATTTTTTTTTTTTTTTTGTACTTTAGTACTCTTATTTATTTTTATTATTAATTTTCTTTTTCGTTCTTACATTTTGTTAAAATGAAATTCATTTGATCACTTTTTTTCTCTTATTTTATTCTTCAAAATTATTTCTAATTTGAACAGTAACCATATACAAATAAGCTTTTATGAACCGATCTAATTGGATAAGTTTATTTCATTTCCACTTTTTTCTTCTCTCTTAATCATCATGCGATCTTTATTTTTTATTTATCAAGGCATGCTATTTGCTACTTGACAGATACTTTTTTTTTATGCATAGATTGACAATGTTTGAGTTTATCTTTAGCATTCACTTGTGCTCACCATGGTTTAATTAATTTGATGGTATCCATGCTAACATTCATGATTGATGGGATAATATCCATGCTTATATATTACTGACTTAATGATAATTCATACTTATGATAATAATTGACTAACTCGGATACTCATTTGTGCCCCTACTCAAGTTTGACCACTTCGATAATTACCTATGCTTATGATTTGAGATGATGATTAATTTAGGAGTTAAGTGTGTTTAAAGTGATGACTCATTTTGGGAAATTATTTATGCAAATGATTTTTTGCCAACTTGTGAAATTATTTATACATATAATGATATTTGCCAATTTGAAAATTAAATGTGCAAATGATGATACATACACCAATTTGGAAATTAATTTGCATGTGATGTTATGTTTATCGATTTGGAAATTGATTATGCATGCAGTGATGTTTACCAATTTGAAATTTTATTTGTGCACATAATATTTACCAATCTAGAAATTGATTATGCATGTAGCATTTACCAATTTGAAAATTTACTTCTGCATGTAATATTTATCAATTTGGAAATTGATTATGTATGTGGTGGTATCTATCAGCTTGAAATTTTAGTTGGGTCTGTGATGATTTTTTATTAATTCGGGAATTAACTGTGCATTTATAAATTTTGACTTATTTTGAAATTTTCTTCGCATGAGGAATGCTAATTGAATTTTAAAAATTTTTATACTTTGCCATATGAGCCTTAGGGCATTAGACATGATTTAGTCTTTTTCAAATTATTTTTCCTTCTTTGTGTATGAAATTCGAGGAATTATGTAATATTCGAGAGAATCCTAATCATAGGATTTATTTGGCCAATTTGACATAAAATAATGATGATTGGACCTTAGTTTTTACCTTAGTCTTCTCCCTTGATCCTAGGATAATTATTGATTGTATTAGACACTGATCACCTTGATCGGGCAGGTTCAGTGCCTATCACCTTTCAAAATCCCGTAACCTAGCCCCTTGCCCATGTCTCGTACCCATAGACGTCTCTAGATCCATTTAGAGTTATTTTAGTTCCCAAACCTAAACTTGGTGGCCACTCCCCATTCTAAGTAAATCCTCCGAATTTCAATTATCTTTTATTTGTTAAAAGTGATCAAGGCACTTCCAAAGTGACCTCAATATTGTATCTCATATCGCACATCTTGATGTGAAAGTATATAGGAACCTTTGATGATTTTGACTCGTATCTCAATGAAACATCTATGCTTCCTGCACACTTTCACATCAAGATATGCAATATGAGGTACAATCTTAAGGTTACTTCAACATTATTCTTATCATAATTGAATTCGAACCAAGGCTTCAATAATTCATTAACACATATCCACAGGATCCAAAATAGCTAATCTTGACTCTAGTCAAAGAAACTTGACTAAAGTCCAACCCCCATTGACCCATGTAAATAATATTTTGGATTGCAATATAAATCAATATTTGAACCTGTGAGTTCGGTACCTATCACTTTTCTAACTAGTAACCCGATCCCAAAACCAAAATCTCTAACCCAAATCAACCATAATCTTCATTTGGTGAAAAATCTAAAATTAAATGGCGACTTTAGAAGACAAACGAATGCAACCCAACCCAAATCTATAGAATGGACCAAGAGGGTTCCTTATAGATACTCACAACGATACTACTGAAGGTTTGAATTAAACTCTCATAGAAAATGGTCAAATCATGAAAACTTCACACTTTGTGAAGATAAGAACTTACCAATCAATAATAGCTTTTACAACTTAGCATAAAAAACAATTATATTGTTTTCACCATATCAAGATCAATTTCCATACCCTAAGATGACACCACAAAACTAATAAAGATAATACTAATAGTTTGTTTGATAAGTGAGAGTTGGACTTTCAAGTGTTCAACTCTCGGAAGTTCAACTTTTGAAAGTTGACAATGAATGTTAATTATAATTTTTGTATTTGGTTGTTTACAAGAATTCACCTTGGAGTTATATAGAGCTTCAAATCTATTGCGAGATAAGAGGAAACTTAAAAAAAAAAAAAAAATCCAACTTCCTAATTGAGATTGAAGACAATTTCTTATTTATTTATTTTTTGAAATTTAATTTGTTTTAATTATTAATTAAATTTTCTCATTGTAACAAAATATTTGTAATATAGGCTTTATTATTATTATTTCATTAGTTTCTTTTTATTACCTTTTCTTTTCTTATTACCATAATAAAATAATTATATAGGTTTTATCATTATTAATAATTATTTTTTATTATCTTTTCTTTCCTCATTACTATAATAATATAGTAATATAAGTTTTATTATTATTTTTTTGTTATTATTACAACTATACTTTTTCTTTTCTTTTCTTTTCTTTTCTCATTACTATAATAAAATAGTAATATATTATTATTTTTAATAATAATATTATGTTATTATTATTATTATTCAGCTATTTATTTACTATTTTTTTTTACATTGTCATAATAATAAATAAAAGTTTAAAAAAAATGAGAATGAGAGTTGCCAATTTTCACCTCTTAGAGTAAAAGTTGAGATGCTACAATTTTAGACGGGTCGTTCAAAGTGAATGTCTTCCTTGTCTCACCTAAATTCGACATATAATTAGTTGGATTTTAGATCCCAAGAAAAACTTCTTACCCTTGCAAGTTAGTATTTTGCATTCTAGAGGCCCTTGTTTTTAGAATGAGGTATGGTTTATAGTACAGCGGAGTGGTAATTCAACGGCTCAGTAATAAATGTTTTATAGGGCTTTTTGTGAAAAATTAAAATTTGAAGAGCTTGCAACCCCATTTCTTTTCGACATTTTTTTATCACTGACCAGGCCCATATGTAACAAAACTTAGGGTTTAAGCCCTTGATGTAAAGTTTAAAAATCCAATGGCTAAAAATTGACAATCATGTTGTTTTGGTTTGTAGGACTAAAAGTGGTAAATGAAATAATTGCACAACGAAGGCCCAGGCCAAAGAGTATATGTTGTAGACCTTCTTGGGCCCAAAGACTCCTAAATTTTTGTCCACAAAAGCAACCAGATTATTGATTTTAAACAACTAATTGGAGCATCTTTGTTTTGGTTGGGATCATCCACCCATAGTTGTCTAGGTTAACTAGAAGATGATCCAGCATTCATGGATTGGTGAGCCAAAAAAAATGACACATGGCACTTAAAGGAGACCTGGAATTGGGTTGTTAACCAACTCCTGAATGCACAAGAATAGCACTCCAAAATCATACTACGTCATATTGCTAAAAACAACGGACCAAGACCGTCATTTTTTAAAAAATGACGGCTACAGTGCATTTGTTTTTTTTTTTAATGATAGTCTTGGGCAATCATTTTTAGTACAATATGACGTAGTGTCATGGTCGACCAAAGTACGATTTAACAAAAAGGAAAACTGATTTCTTGGAATAATAGAATTCAGATGTTTGATTGTACCTGTAGAGGAAATTTTGTGTTACCTCTTACAACTCAGCTCCCTCTAAGTATCTCATATTCCTTGTCCCTCTGATCCTCGATGGTGATACCAGTGTGGTAGTTGCCAAAAAATCTCTGATGATAAAGTCAGCTCTATAGTTAATCAATAATGGACTCTGTGACCTTTTGAACCCCTCCCTTCTGAGTCTCCTCCTCTATTTATAGCTTTTTCTAAGAAATCTCTTCGAATAAAGAATCTCTTTGAAATTCATAATCTTCAAAGCAGGGATCTCCAATAGAGAATCCTTACCTATAAGAGATGATGTTGAGAAGGGAAAGATTATCTCGGACTCTATTATCCACTCCTTTGATTCTTGGGATCTTCCCTAAAATCAAGGAATCTGAGTTGATTCAAAGGCCACTCAAAAGTCTTCCTTGCTCGATTTATATACTGGGCATGGCTTACATTCAAGCTCTATCCTTCAGATGAGCAAGGTGTTCTAGATACCACAGGAAAAAATCGGCTAGTTCTATTCTCCTGCTAATCTAATATCTTGACACATGTAGGGTTTAGATGCCTTATCGAATTAACCCTCTACAATTATCCCCTAAAGAGATGACAATAATCCTCAATCTCGTTTAGAGAAACGAAGTTCAAACATCATTAAATGTCAATTAAGCTTTATTATTTCATCGTTGCGTCGCTTTCTTTTTCATCCCGTATCATCAAAAATCAGTTGTATTTATATACGGGAATTTTACAACTTCGACCTCGGATTTCATCTGTTTCAAGATCAAACTGTCATCCGTCTCTGAAGGGAGAAATGACAACGACGTCGAGACCTTAAAAACCACAAGGTGAAATTCAAAAATTAGTAGTCTCAAAGTTTGATCTATCTTGATTTTCGTGTCAATTGTCTCGATTTTCGTGCACGTGTTTCAATTCTATCACCTGGAGATTGTAAGGAACTTTCAATTTCTATTAGTAATCGTAAATTATGAAAATTGCATTTAGGATTTTATTAAAAAATTTTGATGTATTTCCAAAAATATAGAATTCTTTTTGTTATTTCAAATTCACGTCAGAACTTACATGTTTATATGTTTAACTGTGTTTTATAACAAAATATATGTGGGTAGGATATATCACAAGGTTATTTTCGTCAGGTGGGTCCTGTGCACCATTCGGACCCCATTTTGATTTAAGTTTTGATACTTTTTCAATGTTATTGATCAAAATAAATTTTATAGTTAAAAAAATGATTTAATATTCAATGAACTCAAATTGAGTTAATGAATATCAGAAGGTGGATATCTTGTTTATAAGATTGAAAACGATAAAAAACGAAAAAATGGAAAAAGGGTATGAAACCCGAGGGGTGATGTCTGCATTTTATATTGTTGCGTTGTGTTTAGGTTAGTGAATAAATATCTAGGGATAATGTTATTGGTTGTATGTTTATTTACATTCTGTTAGCGCGAGGCGTTGTTTACTTTTTATTTCTATTATTTATTTTAGATCAGATGGCCACACTTGCATAATAGAAAACTAGATATCCATTCTCAATCTTGTATTGTTAATTTCTCTTTTTTTTCAAATGGAAATACTATCCCTTCAGGCATTCACAGACTCTTTAGCAATTCACAAAATAGCTACATATATATATATATATATATATATATATATATATATATATATATGTAGCTATTTTGTGAATTGCTAAAGAGTCTATGAATGCCTGAAGGGATAGTACGTCATATCATCCGGAGTGGTGTACTATCCTGGGATATACGGTAGAGACCACCAAGCTCATACGTAGTATGGGACACGTATGAGAGTGGAGTCACAACTGGAATCCAGGTTATTCCTCTTTATCTTTACCAGTGAACTTGTAATGGAAAGGTGGTCATATACGAATGGTTTGTGTATTTGGGAATCACATGCACGTCTGATAGGCATAGACGAAGATGATTAGTCAATGATCACTAACAATCTATAATAGTCAAACGTTCTGACACATCGAAAAGAGACCCATTGCTTACGGTCACGTCAAACAGCCAGTTTGAGCTGGATAAATGGCTCACAAGTCTGGTAAACAGCAACCAGCCACAAAATCAGGAACTAATACTTTATTATGAAACATCATGTCCCGACTGGCAGCGATCTAGTCATAGATTACAACTCTCTAATTCTACTACTCCACCATTGTGTATTATGTACCTGTTGCCTTATTTTAATATATAAAATGAAATGCATGTTTAATATTTCCACTAGATCAATTAGTGTTGTATAAATTGAAAATGTTATAGTAAGTACTGCTGATTGATGTAATATGAGTTTTAAAACGTTTAGTTACTCATCCCTAGCTATATGTATCAGTTAATCGTAGTTTCTACTATAAAATTTTGCTTATTTTAAAATAGTTCAGTACGTTTATTCGTTAATGTTAGGAGAGGTTATTGACATAAATTGTTTTCTTCCTTACTGGGTAACCATTGTTAGTCATCTTTTTCTTCTCCATTTTTTTTAGTTTCAGATCCGAAGTTTAGCGAAGTAGGTGTAGAAAACGAGTAAGAATCATCTGGTGGGTCAAATAGACAGCCAGAGTCCGTCAGTTGGTGAGTTTGGGGTTATACCCCTAGTGGTGTCGATTTGTCCAAGAGTATTATAGATTTTGTTCTGAACAATAGAACTTTTGTTAGAGTGAGAAATTTTTATATAATCTCGTATGTAAATTTCTTCTTTCGCTCTCTGATTTATCGTACGTTATTAGATGTATATAGACTTTTGCTAGTATTATATTTTTGTATGTATATATGTAGGATTGTATGTCATTTATCAGGTGCAGGTTGAACGCCTTGGAATGCTAACATAAATAGAGGAGACCATGCCGAAATTTCGAAGTGCCACCTAGTTTCTCGAGATCTTACATGGGATTTTGGGTTATCGTTTGGCAAGGCGCCACATACGAATTAGATTTATCTAGTAAATGAATTTATTTATGTATAATTAAGCCTAATTAACATGCAACATGATGTTTCGAGACTTATCATGATTATTACTTTAATACAGAAAAATATGGACAAAAATCAAGATAAATGTCTGGGAAACGTACGTATAATTCAGTGTTTTGAGACACTCATCACACCCCAAACTTATCTTTTTCTAGTCCATAGAAAAAAAAACTGCTACTTTCGTAGGCACCTCGACTGTATTTAGCTAATGCAGCAAGCCTTTGAACCGCTAGGTTACCCCTAGTGGACGAGTTTGACTCATGAGGATTTGTAGAAAATATCCTATAAAATTGAAAACAACTTTAAAGAAAAAATAATCAAAATCAAAACTTATATTGAAAAGCACAAGTTTTTTTTGGTTTTGTCAGTCAATTGGAAGTAATGCTTGGTATAGAATCCCAACCCTTATTTCTCTACAACAAAATTTATACTTAAATTAACCTTTGAGTGATAGTAGATCTAACTCAGAAATTTAAGAGATTCGATTTCTGAAATGAGTTTCAACCTTCTAACTACTCAAGAATAGTTGGAGTAACTTAAGATTTAATTCTAAACTTAGCATCATATCTGGGGTAGTGAGAAGAATATACATTTACTTTAATACCTCTAAGGGACTTTATCTGTGATATTCCAGTATACTTACATTTTTACACTTGATGCCTTTCACCTTACTAAAACTTTACATAAACTTTTGGATCTTTGATTCCTTTTTTTTTATTACTTTTTTTTCTAGAAAAAGTAGTCAGCCATTTTAAAGGTACCTAGTCTAATTCAATGGTTGTTGTACAAGGTGTATACAGCCCAATTCTATTTTTCTTCTAATCAGCCAACCAATTGAACAAGGAAGTCAAAGTTCATCAAACCCAATTTTTTCTTAAACTCTAAGTAGAAAGATAGTAACAAGCTCTCTTATTACAATCTAGACTCTTCGTAACCTTATTAGAAGTGACTATAAACCAAAATGTAACTTTACTCTAACTTTTGCCCAAGAAAAACACAAATGGGAATTCTTGATCATAGCTTCCAATGAAAGACTGATTAAATATTTTAACTAAGTGCTTAAAGATACAAGCTAAGATTTTGAGCAAAATACAACAAAGTCACCAATCAAAATTTTTTCAAACTTTTTTTTTTAGAATTTTCAAATTTTTATGTTTTTTTAGTATAAAAGAAGAAAATAATAAGTGGGAAATTCAACCCATACACCCCGAAACTTAAACATTATATTGTCCTCAATATTTCAACATATATATGTAAAGGTAAAATTGAAATTGACAAAATGAAATGAAGTGGGCTAGATAGCACTTGAAAAAAACCTTACAGTCCAGTTGATATTTAACACAATGTTCCTTGAAACGCGTGGTTTGCCTCCTAGAAGCGCTAAGTTTAACGTCTTTAGCCAGACAAAAACTTAATTAATTTTGATTGACGGGGTCATCGAGGAGAAGAACTTCTTCCTACAGAACATACTCGAGAAAAACTTTGAGACGTTGGCCATTCACTTTGAAAGTGGATCCGTCCTTAGGATTAAGGACTTCAACAACACCATGGGAGTAAACTGTTTGGATAATATATGAGCCAATCCATCGTGACTTAGTTTTCTTGGAAAAAGATGGAGTTTGTTATCATACAACAAAACTCTTTAATTGAGAATGAAATTTCTCCTAAGAATGTGCCTATCATGAAATAATTTGGTACGCTCTTTGTACCTTCTGGCACAATCATACGAGTCATTTCTAATATCTTATAACTCGTCTAGTTGTAACTTTCGCTTCTCACCGACTTTATCAAAATCAAAGTTGAGGTGCTTGATCATCCAATACACACGATGCTCGAGTTCTATAGGGAGATGACAGGCCTTGCAAAAAACTAACCGGTAGGGAAACATCCCTATGAGTGTCTTGAATGCTATCCTATAGGCCCAGTGAATCAGTCAATCTCAAATACCAATCTTTCCTTGAAGGATTGACTGTTTTATCTAATATAGTCTTTATTTACCTGTTAGAAATCTCCACTTGTCCACTTGTTTGTGGGTGGTAAGGTGTGGCAACCTTATGCGTTATAAGATATGTTTTCATCAACGCAGCAAAGATCTTGTTGCAAAAATGCAAGCCACCATCAGTTATGATAGCTCGCGGAGTATCGAATCTTGAAAAGATTGTCTCCTTGATGAATTTTATCACAACCTTATGATCGTTAGTTCTACATGCCACAACTTTACCCCATTTTGACATGTAGTCAACGGCAACTAGGATGTATTGGTAACCCTGGGAAATAGGAAAGGGTCCCATGAAGTTTATACCCCACACGTCAAAAATTTCGATATCAGGATAGGATTTTGAGGCATTTCGTTTCTCTTGGAGATTTTTCCTAATCATCGACATCTATCACAAGATTTGCTAAACTCGTGGGCATCATGAAAAATACAAGGCTAGAAAAAATCGCACTGTAAGATTTTCATAGCGATCTTTTTACCACTGAAGTGTCCTCTACAAGTATGATTATGACAAAACTCTAGAATATTGACTTGCTCACAGGTTGAAATACAACATCTAATGATTTGATCGAGACAATACTTAAATAAGTATGGCTCATCCCAAAATATTATTTTATTTTCGATAGAGGACGGAGTTTTTCTTGACTATTCATTTCGACTAGGAATTGACCTATAATTAGGTAGTTGACAATGTTCGCATACCATGGAGCATTGGCTTGAGAGATTTGCATAAGTTGCTCATCGAGAAAGGATTCAAAGATGGATAAGGACTTCTCGGATGGCTTATTAACTATCCTAGACATGTGATCAGCTACGATATTTTCTGTCTCATTTTTTTCTCAGATCTCGAAATCTAACTCTTGTAGAAGTAGAATTCATCGGATAAGCCTTACTTTAGCATCTTTCTTTGATAAAAGATACTTCAATGCTACGTGGTTTGTGTAGATAACGACTTTAGATCCTATGAGGTAGGAGAGGAACTTTTCAACTGCATAGACCACTACTAGCATTTTCTTCTTTGTTGTAAAGTAGTTAAGCTGAGCATCGTTAAGGGTTTAACTAGCATATTGGATAACATGAGGTTATTTTTCGATTCGCTGATCCAAAACAGCGCCAATTGCATAATTTGAAGTGTCGCACATAACTTCAAATGGAATGCTCCAGTTTAGAGGTTGAATAATGGGTATCGAAGTTAAGTCAGACTTGACCTTGTTGAATGCAAAGAGACATGACTGAAAAGTCAAAAGGAACATCTTTTCCCAATAACTCACATAAAGGCTTCAAGATTTTCTTGAAATCTTTAATGAATCTACGATAGAAACCCGTATGGCCTAAGAATGACCTAATTTCTTTGACCGTTCTTGGAGGTGGTAATTTTTTTATTAGACCTACCTTCGCCTTATCTACCTTAATTCCTTTAGCAGAAACAATGTGCCCTAACACAATCCCCGATGTTACCATGAAATGACATTTTTCTCAATTGATGACTAGATTGACCTCTTTGCAATGTACAAAGACCAAAGTTTTGAGGTGGTAATTCCTCAAAACTTAGTCTGAAAACTGAAAAATTATTCATGAACACTTCGAGATATCTTTCAAGCATGTCGAAAAAATACTCATCATGCACCATTGAAAAGTAACGGATGCATTGCACAATCCAAAAGACATGCAATGATATGCGAAAATTTCGAAAGGGTAGGTGAAAGTTGTTTTCTCTTAATCAATTGGAGCAACGGGTATCTGATTGTACCCGAAAAACCATCTAAGAAGTAATATTAAGAATGTCCTGTTAGACGCTCTAACATTTCATAAATGAAAAGTAAGGAAAAATGATCCTTAGGAGTCATCGAGTTGAGTTTTTTATAATTGATACACACTCTCCATCTATCTAGACTCGAGTGGGGATTAATTCGTTGTCTTGGTTCACTACGACAGTGACACCAGACTTCTTAAGACCTATTTGTATAGGACTCACCCAATGACTATCAGAGATGGGATAGATAATACCCGCATATAGCAATTCATTACTTCCATCCAAACTACATATTTCATGATAGGATTTAGTCGTCTTTAAGGTTCTGAGGAAGGCTTAGCGAAATCCTCTAGACGAATATGGTGCATCACCACAGATGGACTAATTTATTTAATGTCAGTTATGGTCCAACCAATAGATTTTTTATGTTCTCTTAATACTCCTAACAACTTTCCCTCTTAGACTTCATTGAGGCGAGAGAAAATGATCACGGGCAAGGTTTGATTCTTGCCAAGAAATGCATATCTCAAAGTCTTTGGAAGTGACTTAAGTTCTAATTTTGGAGGCTCGACATGGGAAGGAATAAGATTGGATGTGCATACAAGAAAGCTTTCAGCTTTTGTGTGCTACCACACAGAATCTAAAAGTGGAACGGATTCAAGCAAAGCGTTAACTTCGCTTATAGACTCTTCTACGTCCAAATCAAGGCCAAAGTGAGCCAAACATTTTTCTAGGAGATTAGAGTACCCTAACTTTTGATAGGTTTGATTGACTAGCGTATCTATCATGTTCACTTTCTTCATACTGTCATCTACATCAATTCTTTGGAAATTGTGGAAGACGTTCAGTTTCACTTTCATATCCCCAAATGCTAAAGTCATAATCCCGTTTCTACAATGAATGACTATGTCAAGTGTGGCTAAGAATTGACGTCTTAAGATGATAGGAATATGACTGATTGAATTGATTACTAGTTCTATGTCTAAGACAACAAAGTCAATAGGGAAATAGAAATCTTTGACTTTAACTATCACGTTAAAGTCTTTTAGGAAACGTTGTTTTCCTTTTAGCTATGGTCAAATCCTTTAGGAATTTCGCATAAGAAGGTATCTGCTTAATGGCATCTAAGAATGGGATATTGATATGCACATTTTGGAAGACTTCTAAGGCACTCTCAAACTGCTTACCTTTTTTAGAATCTCTAAGGCAATGGAAAAATAGTACTTTTGGAATTGACAAAATGATAGGAGGATTTTTCAAATCTTGCTCCTTCTCTTTTGGAAACTCTATGAATTTTTTTTGAACTTTATCTTTCTCTAGGACTTTTTCTTCCTTGTCAATAAGTTGGACCTTGTTGTCTACCTTCTTTCCCGAACGCAAGGTATGGATAGCCTGGATTGAGTTTTAAGGAGCTCCAAAATAGCTTCCTACTTCGTATTGACATTTCGATCCGTTTGGAATGGAAAGTTGACCTCTAGGATTATGGATAGTCTGACTAGGAAATTGACCTTTGTCTCTCGTAATTAAGGAGAGAGCTAACTGCCCCAACTGAACTTCCATCCTAGCTATGGATTGCGTAGTGACTTGGTTAATCTGAGTTTGATTTTGATAGGTTTGCTATTGAGTTTGGATGAACTGCTATTGCTATATCACCAACTCGACAATCATAGATTCTAAGGACAACTATTGTTAGGCAGGCTGTTGGTAATTGGTCATGGGATCTGGTATGAGGGCTCTATAATCTGTAAATTATTGGGGTTGCTAAGAAACTTGAAGAACAATGGTTTCATTTGTGAAAGAACCAAATTGCCTAGGAAAACTCCTATTGTAACCTGATAGACCACTAGATTGAATAGGTTCGTTTTGTCTGTACGAGAAATTAGGATGGAACCTATTATCTGGGTAATACAAGGCTCTAGGTGAGGTTTGGATGCTGAGATGGTAAAGGCATCTAACTTCTTCGTGAGACTATTCATCCCACTTACTAGCCTAAATGTGACATTTTTGATATCAGGGTCTGTCTTCATCTCATACATGTCTGTCTTCCTAACCAGATCATTTTTATCAAACTCTTCCTGGTTAGTGCTCCAATTTTGAGTACTTTCGACTAACTCTACGAAGAAATCGTACGCTTGGTTGGGAATCTAGTTCATGAACTTACCCTTATGCATAGACTCGACTAAGGTACGTTGATTCATTATTAATCCTCAATGAAAACTTTGCACCAACTGTGTTTTGTCAATGCCGTGGTGTGGGCACTTTACCAATAAATCGTTGAATATTTCTCAAGTTTGAGAAAATTCACCATCAAGACGGGCTCTAAAATTTCTAATGGAGTCCTTATGTATCCTACTAATGGTACGTTCGATCTCAGGATCAAATGGTTCTAATAAGTTACTCTATGAATGTCTACCAAGCATGCAAATCACATAGTCGATCAAACAATCACGAAAAGAAAAAACTGGACCTAAATAGGTTTCTTAAATCTAGACAGCTCCTAACTGGGTAGAAATAGCACAATTAGCTTTCCAACTCGATTCTATGAAGTTAATTTTGAATCATTCGGATCTCTAAATCGGAGGTGGCGCATAATGCATAAGCAAGGGCACTCTTAAATCACCTTCTTTTCTTGAATAGACTAAGTCTGTCCCCTCAAAGGGTAAGATCTTACTCGATACAAGAGATGACCAAGAAGCACAATTAGCACAACTTGAAGTGAAATTTCTCCTATTGAACTCGTGGGCCCTATAATCAATTCTAATTGATTTATTTAATTTGATTGGATGACTAGTGAGTTGATTATCCTAATTAGAGCAAGGAATTGGTAATGACTTTCAATCCTTATCTTATCATGCTATCCCTAGGAGAAGGGTGCTATTTACTAGTTAATTAACTATTTCACGTATGTGCAAATTGGAAAAATAATACACAAAAACAAGGAGTAACCCACTAACGTGGAGAGGTGTAGGTATTTTGAGATTACCTTTCGTGCTAGACGGGGTGAAGATGATTTAAGCCGACTTAGGACACCAATTCCAAATTTGATGTGTGAACCTAAGGAGCCGTGATGGTATCGTCCACCCGTCATCCTTCCTTAATCTATTACAATCCAAGCCTTCTTGGATAATTGAAAAAAATTACAAGGAACCCTATACAAGAGTTTCTACAATAGAAAAATAAACCTAACCAACGATTAAAGGAAATTGAAAGAAAAGAAAAAAAAAACAAATACATATATATAGCTATATATATATATACACTAACAAAGAGCATAACAGAAATGTTAGCAAAAATGATAGTAAAAGGAGTCAAAAACTGATTCTGACTTATCAAAATCTTGTTGACTTTGTCACATTTAAGAGAAAATTTTTATTATACCCCAAATCGATATACTATAATAATTCGGAGATTGGAATAGAAAGTTACAGTCAATTTAAGTTCTGTTTTCTTGGGTAAAAAGAATACGGGAATGCCTTTTTTTTATCAATTTTTTCTTCTTTCTTCTCTCTTAAACCCTCAAGAATACTTGAATTACAGAAAGAAACCAAAAGAAAAAAAAATGAAAGAAATGAATTTTAAATCAAAACTTACTACTACATTTACCTTTCCTCGACAGTGGAGCCAAAATTCTGGTGGTAATATCGTTGTTCTTTCCACCGAAGTTAATATTAATCTTATTTTTATCTTACTTGTGGGGCAAGTAGGGGATCAAACCCAAGAGAAAGAGGGAGTAGAGTTGAGCTAAGAGAATAAAATTCGTTTCAACCAAATGGAATTAAAAAAAAAATTTCTTTTCATGGATTTTTGAACTTATCAAGAAAATTTAAAGTTGTTGAAAAATGAACCAAAGTAAATGAAGTTAATAGTAAGTAAACTTATGAATTTTAAGTACCATTAGAGGTTGATCTGCCTAGAACATGTTAATGAGGAACTCCTACTCTCTAACCTTTTTATAACTCAATCGTAAGGCTTCGTGTTACATCCTTAGATCAGAAAATTTAGCAAATGAAAGTAAATGAGAGAACATAAACAAAGTAGAATTCCTTGAACTTCCTACTAACCACTATCTATTTTAAGCATACTTTATCTTGATCTAATCTAAGCATAAAGTATTTATATTAAGAATAAAAGGTGCAAGAAATCTTAAAGAGAACTCATGAGCATTTTAGATAGAAGAAAGGCATGAAACTAGAAATAACAAAAGAACTTGCTCTTGGCTTTTTTACTCTCTAATGGAGGGGAGCTTAGTCTAATGTCATCGCAAGAGAGAGAAGATAAAAGATGAAAGAACTTTTCTTCATTTCATTGAGAAACTTACAAATTCTTCTTCTACTACTTCTTACAAGACTATTTAGCCAAAAAGAAAATAACTATAAGATAAAAATACAAAAATATAATAAAAGAGATTAAGAGCGTTAGATTAAAGGAGTCTTGGATAAAAGAACCAAGAGGGAGGGTTTCTCTAGGGATTGAAGCTTTATTTATAGAGAAAAATATATGTAAAAGAGTCTAAAGCTAACCCCCACTTTTCTTTGTACAAAAAGACAAAAGAGGAGAATATGAGTCAAGGATTAATGCATTCCAAAGGATTAGGACATTCCAAAGTGGGCCCAAATACTTTTGTCTTGAGATTTTAATTTTAAAATGTTGACTCTCTGCACAAGAAGCACACGTAATTAGATTTATTTAGTAAATAAATTTATTTTTGTTTAATTAAGCCTAATTAACATGCAACATGATGTCTCGAGACTTATCATGTTTATTACCTTAATACGGAGAAATATCAACAAAAATCAAGATAAATATCTGGGAAACATGCGTATAATTCAGTATTTCGAGACACTCATCAGGTTACCCAGTAGGTTCACAAACAATTCCTACAAATAACCTTACCTAACGTGATCGAGTAATCATCCTGATACATTTCAATACATGCAAGGCTTTACAAAATAAAATACGATCAACTGGTAGATATAGCCAGGGATGAGCAACTAAATAGTTTAAAGTTCCACATAGTATCCGTCATCCATACTCATTATACATTTTCTATCTTATGCAAATATAATTGACAACATTGAAATATTAGACATGCTTTCCAATTTATGATTCAAAATAGAATAACAGATACATATTATACAGTGGTAGAATAATGGAATTAGAGAGTTGGGATTCATGACTGGATTGCTCTCAATCGAGACATGATGTTACAGCATTTCACTAGCTTTTACTTCGTGATTTTGTGGCTAGTTAGCACGCGTACCACACTTGGTGACCATTTATCAGGCTCAGGCGAGCTGTTTGACTTTATCGTAAGCAATATGTCACTCTTCAATGTGTCAAAATGTTTGACTACTACTAGATTGTTAGTGATCACTGACCAATCATCTTCGTCTATACCTATCAGGCGTACATGTAATTTTCAAAATAAACAACTCTATTCATATAGGACCACCTTTACAATACAAGTTCACTAGAAAATATAGAAAGGAATGGATCCGGATTCCAATTGTGACCCTATTATCATACACGTCTCATACCACATATGAGCTTGGTAGTCCTTACCGTACATCCCAGGATAGTACACCACTTCGGATGATATGATGTACCATCCCTTTAGGCATTCACAGACTCTTTAACATCTCACAAAATGGATACATATTGATATATTATTTTCCTTTCAAAACAAAAGAGAAATTAACATAACAAGGTTGAGAATGAATATCCAGTTCTAACCATGCAACAGTGGTCCCCCAACCTAAAATAAATAACAGTACTCAGCACCTCTATTCTAAGAGAATTTAAATAAGCATGCAACTATTCATTATCCCTGGATATCCCTTCATCAACCTACACACAACATATAATGTAAAATTTAGAAATCACCCCTCGGGTGTGATTCTAACATTTTACTATTTCATCCATTTCTAATTCTTCGGTGTTTTCACTTCTCAACTTTTCAAACCAAACCTTTATTTTTAAGCTTTCAAATTTACTTTGATCATTCAATCAAAAAACTATCAACTTTTGTTAAAATGGGGTCCCAATAGGTACGCGAAGCCAATTTGCCAAAATTGAAAATTTTGGTGAAAATTTGGCCAATTGTTGGAAACTCAATTTTTTAAAGTTCTCAAAATTTAAATTGGATTTTTGGAAATGAAAATTTTTAACACGAGATTCAACACCATATAATTTTTATAGTCTAATTCAAAGTAATGCAAAAGATATTAACTTTTGAAAATTTGTCGAAAACGTCAAATTTTACATTTTGTTCTTGAAACCAAAATTTGGATTTTGATCTTGAAACCATTTCCATTATTCTGAAATGAGGGGTAAAACCTTAATTTCTTTAAATAATTTAAAATAAATGGAAAGTAAAACATTTACTTAAATGTTTTTAATGAAATTAAGGGTGGGAAAATATGTATAAGGTATGAGGAACATAACCCAAAAGCCAGAAGTAGTTTTGAAAATAGTTATGTCGGTGGCAGAAACATCATTTTTTCGGTGGAACCGATAGAATGACTTGCGGCAAGTGTCGATGGCACCGACACCTCCTGCCAACAGCACTGAACCATTCACGAAATTTTGGTTCTTCAATCTATTTTTTGGGTTTTTCTTCTGTTCTTGGAACTCTTCGACCCACCCACGAATTTGTTGTTAAAACTTCATAAAACACATCAAATCTCTAATTCTAACATGAATTTTAAAATCAAACCCAAGATTTCTACGACTTATAAAATACTACACATATTTGATAAAAATTTTCTAAATGCACATTTTAAAATCTAAGGTTACTACTAAGAATCGAAAGTCCCCTACTTGGTTTGTGATTGTCGAGGGTGATGAACTAGCACTAAGGTCCAAATGAGACCGTAAGAACTTGAAATTTGGCGAACTTGGTTGTCAATAGTCAGGTTGATGTCGAAATCCTCGATGGAGATGTTCATCTTCTTCCTACAACGATGAACGACCTCTCCACTAAATGGGTAAGAATCCTAGTGGGTAATATCGAACCCACATGCTGTTTTTGGGTGAGGGACCAAGAGAAAATGAAGTTTGAATGAGGTGAGAATGTGAAACTCGATAATATTGATGACTTTTCCTTTTTCATCGATGATCCACACGAGCTTGGTCGTGATGGATTTAGATGAGATTGGGTTGAAACCTTAGGGTTGAGAAAAGTGCTAGTTTGGGTTCTTTAGAAAAGAGAGAAAGAAATGTGATAAAAAGAAAGTTACCTTTCTTTTATAAGAGGCTGAGGGCACTTTTGGCATTTTCCTCCCATTTTTATTTTCGACAATAACCCAACTATCCAGACTCGAAAAATGGTGAATGAATATTCTATTTTGAATATTTTTTCATTGAGGACCTAATGGTGACGTCGAATTTTCTTGATTCTTGTTCTAACGAAATTTTACTATTTTGGGTCCCACTCAACACGAAATTCGAGAATTTATATAACTCTTTCATCCGAACTCGACTTCGAACTTGCTTACAGGCTAAGGTATATGTATTTCGACCTTTTTAAATACAATGATGAAGTCGATTTTCATTGAAAATGAACATAACAATATTCGAGTACTTTAATCTAAGTTTTCCTTTTCTCACAATTTCATGATCAAGTTCCCTAGAGATACAAGTTAAAAACTCAGGGTATTATACTCTCTCCCCTTAATGAAAATTTTGTCCTCAAAATTAAAATAGTACCTTTGTCTTAGAATAGTTCTGGGTATTTAGCCTGCATCTCTGCCTCTTTTTCTCAAGTAGCTTCTTTAATGTTGTGGTGGCTCCACAATACTTTGACTAAACGAATAGCTTTGGATTTGAGTTGTTTTACTCTCCTGTCAAGTATTTGTATCTCACCTTTGTTGTATGATACATCCTCGTCTACCTCTAACTCCTACAAGTCGACCATGTGTGAAGAATTAGGTAAGTACTTCTTCAACATAGACACGTGGAACACGTTGTGAACTTGCTCAAGCTGTGGGGTAGGATCAAGCTATAAGCCACTGGACCTATCCATTCAGCTATCTCGAATGGTCCAACAAACCATGACTTTAACTTGTCCTTCATACCAAACCTGGAGATTCCTCTTCAGGACGATACTCTCAAAAATATTTTATCCCCAACTTGAAATTCCAAAGGTCTGCGCCACTTGTCTGCATAGCTTTTCTATCTACTCTGGTCAGTTTTTAGTCTATCCCGTACAATGCGTACAGTCTCCGTAATTTCCTCAACAACCTCCGGTCCCAACACCATGGCATCTCCTATCTCTACCCAACATATTGGTGATCGACACGGCCTACCGTATAAAGCTTTGAATGGTGCCATGCCAATACTAGCTTGAAAACTGTTATTGTAGGAGAATTCCACCAACGGTAAGTGGCACTTCCAACCTCTTCCAAAATTCAAAACACATGCCCGAAGCATATCTTCTAAAATCTGAATAACTCGCTTAGACTGTCCATTAGACTATGGATGAAAAGTTGTACTGAAGTTCAACTGAGTACCCATGGCTTTGTGTAGACTCTAGAATCGAGAAGTAAATCTGGGATCCCTGTCTGACACGATAGAAACTGGCACCCCATGCAATCGAACTATCTCAACTATGTATATCTGGCTCAGTCTATCAACGTCAAATAAAACTTGGATTGAGATGAAATGTGCCAATTTCGTTAGTCGATCCACAAATACCCATATGGCATCTGACCAGTTACTAGTTTTCGGTAACCCCACTACAAAGTCCATGGCCATGTGCTCCCATTTCCATTCCACTATTGGTAATACTTGGAGTAAGCCCACTGGGTTGCAGTGTTCTGCCTTAACTTGCTAGCAAGTTAGACATTTACCTACATATTCTGCAATTGCCTTCTTCATAGTCGAGAACCAAATTTTTTTTTGCAAATCTTTATACATCTTCGTACCTCGTGGGTAGATAAAATACCAAGAACTGTGTGCCTCACCCAGTATATCGAACCTCAATTGCGAGTCCTGTGGTATCTACATTCTGCCTTGAAATTTGATAACCTCATCTGATCCTTTTGACCAATCCAGGTCGGTCAAGTCCCTAGCTCTTAGCTGATATTCTTCCACATCTTCATTTGCCCTCTGGCCTTTACTAATTTGTGCTACCAACTCATTTTCGATCCTCAATGTACCCAGGTAAATATGTGATCTATACCTTCCTCTCAGAATCTCGAACACTGTTTATATGGCTTGTTCAAACAACTGTTATTCTTTCATCATCATATGAGCCATAGTATATCTACTCGACACATCGGCAACCACATTGGCCTTCCCCGGGTGATACTCAAGGGTAAAATTGTAGTCCTTAAGGTACTCCATCCAACATCGTTGTCTCATATTTAATTCTTGTTGCGAGAATATGTACTTGAGACTCTTATGATCGGAGAATAGTTTAAACTTCTCTCCGTATAAGTAATATCTCCAAATACATAGTACGAAAACTATAACAGCTACTTTCAGGTCATGAACGGGGTAATTCTTCTCATGGTTCTTCAACTTTCTTGATGCGTATGCCACTACCTTCCCAAACTACATCAATATGGCTTTCAAACCAATCCCAGAAGCATCTGTAAAGATCGTCAGACCTTTATTCGAAGTTGGTGATACTAAAATTGGAGCGGTCGTCAATCTTTTCTTCAATTCTTAAAATGCAGTCTCGTACTTGTCATTCCACTCAAGCTAGACATTTTTTTGCGTCAGTCTCATCAACGGTGCTGCAAGAGTGGAGAAGCCCTTAAAAAAACTTCTATAGTAGCCGACCATCCCAAAAAAATACCTAAAATCTGTCACTGTCTTCGGCTGCTTCCACATCAACACGGACTCAATCTTAGAGGGGTCTACTGCTATCCCTTCATTGGACACCACATGCCCTAAGAATTTCACCTTCTAGAGCCAGAACTTATACTTACAGAACTTGGTATATAGCTTATGCTCTCGTAAAATCTATAGTGTGATCCTGAGGTGCCTCTCGTGATCCTCCATCGACTTAAAGTAAATTAGGATGTTATCTATGAACACAATGAAAAATTTGTCGAGGTACTCCCCAAATGTCTAATGCATCAGATCCATAAAAGCTGTCGGTGCATTCATCAGACCGAAAGGCATCACTAGATACTCGAAGTGTCCTAGCCTAGTCTGAAATGCAGTCTTTGGAACATCTGCCTCCCGAATCCTCAACTGATGGTACCCAGATCGCAAGTCGATCTTAGAGAAATACTGGGCACCTTGTAGTTTGTCAAACAGATCATCGATGCGCTAAAAGGGGTACTTATTCTTGATGGTAACTTGATTTAGCTTCTGATAGTCGAACATAATCGAAGTAACCCATCTTTTATCTTGACAAACAAAACCAGGGCTCCCCAGGGTGAAGAACTCGGTCGAATAAACCCCAAGTTAGTAAGCTCATCAATTTGTGATTTCAACTCTCGGGTTTCTATCGGGGCCATTCGGTATGGTGCAATAAAGATAGACCCTATACCTGGTACCAAATTGATAGAAAACTCTATCTCACGACATGGAAGTAAACCCAATAACTCATCTAGAAAAACATCTCCAAATTTTCTAACTACCTCTGCCATATCCGTCGATGTCTCTAGCACGATATACTTAAAGTTTCCAACTAGTTGTATAAATGACCGTCTCTTCTATACCTGGATCCTCGAACCTTGACTTTGGAATATCTCGACTGTCTAAAGACTACTGATCTCGTGAAAAAATCGACGTGGGCATAATTCTATATTAGCCAATCCATCCCTAAAATGGCATCAAAGTCAGAACAATCTAATGTCATTAGGTTGATACTCATCTCCTTGTCCTCTATCCTAATTACATAGTTTCGACATAATTTCTGAGCTATCAGTCAGTTTCCCAACAGTGTAGATAGTTTCATTATCCGACTTGTGTTAGAAATCTCTAATTCTAGCAACCATGCAATCTCAGTGGAAATATATGATTTAAAAGAACCGGTATCAAACAGAACTCAAATCTTAATATTGGAAATCAAAATTGTACCTTCTAACACCTCGTCTGAAACTGGTATCTCCTCGTGAGGTAGATGATAAACTCTGTCTTGGGGTTTAGGAATCACCCCTGATTGTGACTGTGATAAAGGATAATGTACCCTGATGTGTTTTGTCTGCCCGCACCTGAAGCATGCCAATGGTCCCGTCTGTATAGGTCTCTATGAAGTGGATGGTCTTGAAATCTGTCTGGTTGGTCCCCTTGGCCTTGATGACCTCATTGGAACCCCAACTGGTCCATAACTCGGTAGCGTAGGAGCTCAATAGTGTGGATATGTGGGTCTAGAAGCACTCGATCTTGAAAACATCGCCCACCTCCTCTCGCTCAACCCTCTAAGCTCGACTCACCAAGATTCTGTAGCTAGTGGTCTCAATCACTGACATCCTGGCCTTCAAGTAAGGTCGTAGTCCTCTGAAACATCTACGATCCTTCTATAGATCGATCGAAATGAGCTCCGGTGTATATCGTGACAATCTAGTAAATCTCAGCTCATAATCCGTAACGGATAGATTGTCTTGCACCAAACCTGAAAACTTCTTATGCTTAATCTCTCGAGCCGTCTCAGATGTGAATCAATCTAAGAACATCCTCTCAAAATCAGACCACTCGAAAAGAACATTCCTCTCAGAACACCACCAATGGCTAGCAACCCCGTCAAATTGAAATGCAGCCATCGATACCCACTGGTCTCTCAGACATTGCATGGTATTCAAGATCTCCCCAATCCTCAAAACCCACTCCTCGACCTCAATCTGGTCGGAAAAACCTCTAAATCTTGGTGGACGTAGTCTTTGGAAGTTCTATAGCCACATCTCCGGATCTGTCTGTACCTAGGGTGTGGGAGTTCTTACGACCCTCATTGGTACAACTTATGGCCATGGCTCGTGTGGTGGCTTTGGGGGTGGAATAGTGTCAGCCTCTTGTGAAGAAGCCTGGCGCTCCCTCAACTCAGCCACTTCTACGGCTAGTCTAGCCTGTAACTCTAACATCTCCTTCCTAAACATATTCTATGAATTGGCCATCTGTCCCATAAACGACAGTAAATGTGTTATTGGATCGGGGGTCTAATTCGATGCTTGTCCCGTTTCTACTGTGTTTCGGCCTCTGCCTCTACCTCTACCTCATCCGCTCATCTTATTTTTGTTCATCAGCAACAAGATATTTATTATCATAAGGCTAAGGTCATTCTTATGGAAGAACTAATCGATATCTTAAGTAGGATTTAGTAATGAACACCATTTTCATTACGAATAGAACGAACTTAGAATCCTATCTTAGTCTTACTAGGATCTATGGACTCTAAACACAGAAGGGCTCATAATCCCAATATGAAACTACTAATGAGCTCTAATACAATTTGTGACATCCCGCCAAATGCTAACACAAATCCCAATGACACCTCAAGGCACTAGGTGGCGTCTAGAAATTTTGGCATGGTCTCCTCTATTTATGTTAGCATTCTACGGAACTTAAAACCTGATAAATCAATATCTAACCAAACCTGAATATAACAAATGCCAAGATTATGCAAGGTGCAGAAGATGGTAAATTACGAATGGCCTAAGGTTAGATTAGAGTTGCGCAAAATGGAAAAATATACAAGATTACAAAAATTTGTCCTCTCTCTAACATAGATCTAATCTCATAACCTAAAAGCTATATACACTTCTTGAGATCGACGGGCTCCTAAGGGAAGTAATCCCAATACTCACCAGGTAATCGACTCTAGTCGTTGGTATGACCCACCAGAGTATCCTCCCTCGATGGCTCTACGAGTGCTTCTCCGACTACAGGCTCTGAAACTAAAAAAAATAGGATGTAAAGGGTGAGTAACAATGGTTACTCAATAGGTCCACAAACAATTCCTACTAATAATCTCACCTAACGTGATCGAGTAATCATACTGATACATTTCAATACATGCAAGGCTTTACAAAATAAAATATGATTAACTGGTACAATAGCCAAGGATGAGCAACTAAATAATTTAAAGTTCCACATAGCATCCATTTTCCATACTCATACATTTTCTATCTTATGCAAATATAATTAACAACATCGAAATAGTAGACATGCTTTCCAGTTTATGATTCAAAATAGAATAACAGATATATATTATACAGTAGTGGAGTAATGGAATTAGAGAGTTGGGATTCACGACTGGACTACTCCTAGTCGGGATATGATGTTACCTCATTTCACTAGCTTTTATTTCTTGATTTTGTGGCTGGTCGGCCCGCGTACCACACTTGGTGACCATTTATCCGACTCAGGCGGGTAGTTTGACATGACCGTAAGCAATAGATCACTTTTCAATATGTCAGAACGTTTGACTACTACTAGATTGTTAGTGATCACTGACCAATCATCTTCGTCTATATCTATCAAGCGTGCATGTGATTCCCAAAGTAAACAACTCCATTTATATATGACCACCTTTACAATACAAGTTCACTGGAAAATATAGGAAGGAATGGACCCCGATTCCAATTGTGACTCCACTATTATACGCGTCTTATACCACGTATGAGCTTAGTGGTCCCTATCATACATCCCATGATAGTACACCACTCCGGATGATATGACGTATTATCCCTTCAAGCATTCATAGACTCTTTAACAACTCACAAAATAAATACATATTGATATATTATTTTATTTAAAAAAAAAAAGAGAAATTAACATAATAAGGTTGAGAATGGATATCCAGTTCCTGTCATGCAAAAATGGTCCCCCGGCCTAAAATAAATAACAGTACTCAGCGCCTATACTCTAAAAGAATTTAAATAAGCATGCAACCATTCATTATCCCTGGATATCCCTTCACCAACCTACACACAACATACAATGTAAAATGCAGACATCACCCCTTGGGTGTGATTCTGACATTTTACCATTTCATCCATTTTCAATTATTCAGTGTTTTCACATCTCAACTTTTCAAACCAAACGTTTCTTTTTTAAACTTTCAACTTTACTTTGACCATTCAATCGAAAAACTATCAACTTTTGTTAAAACGGGGTCCCAATAGGTAAGAGAAGGCAATCTGTCAAAATTGAAAATTTTGGTGAAAATTTCGTTAAGTATCGGAAACTCAATTTTTCAAAATTCTAAAAATCTAAAATGAATTTTTGAAAATGAAAGCTTTGAATACGGGATTCAACACCTTATAATTTTTACAGTCTAATTCAAGGTAATGCAAAAGATATTAACTTTTGAAAATTTGTCGAAAACGTCGAATTTTACACTTTGTTCTTGAAACCAAAATTTGAATTTTGATCCTTTGAGATTTAGATCTTGAAACCATTCCCATTATTCCGAAATGAGGGGTAAAACTTTAATTTCAAAAATGAAATTAAAGTAAATGGAAAGTAAAACATTTACTTAAATGTTTTTAATGAAATTAAGGGTGGGAAAACATGTATAAGGCATGAGGAAAATAACTCAAAAGCCAGAAGTAGTTTTGAAAATAATTATGTCGGTAGTGTTCGGTGTTAGAAGCATCATTCTATTGGTGGAACCAATAAAATGGCTTGCGACAGGTGTCGGTAGCACTGACACCTCCTGCCGGCAGCACTGAACCATTCACGAAATTTTGGTTCTTCGATATATTGTTCAGGTTTTTCTTCCATTCTTCGAACCATTCGACCCACCCATAAATTTTTTGTTAAAACTTGATAAAACACATCAAATCTCTAATTCTAACATGAATTTTAAAATCAAGTACAAGATTTCTATGATTTATAAGTACTACACATAGTCGATAAAAGTTTTCTAAATGCATATTTTGAAATCTAAGGTTACTACTAAGAATCGAAAGTCCCCTACTTGGTTTGTGGTTGTCAAAGGTGATGAGCTAGCACAAAGGTCCAAGTGAGACCGCAAGAAACTTGAAATTTGGCGAACTTGCTTGTCAATAGTCGGGTTGATGTCGAAACCCTTGGTGAAGATGTTCTTCTTCTTCCTACAACGATGAACGACCTCTCCACAAAATGGGTGAGAATCTGAGTGGGTAATATCGAACCCACACGCTATTTTTGGGTGAGGAACCAAGAGAAAAAGAGAAAATGAAGGTTGAATGGGGTGAGAATGTCGAGCTCGATAATGCCGATAACTTTTCTTTCTTCATTGACGATCCACACGAACTTGATCGTGATAGATTTAGATGAGATTGGGTTGAAACCCTAGGGTTGAGAAAAGTATTGGTTTGGGTTCTTTAGAAAAGAGAGAAAGAAATGAGATAAAAAGAAAGTTAACTTTCTTTTATAAAAGGCTGAGGGCACTTTTAGTATTTTCCTCTAATTTCTATTTTCGACGTTAACCCGACTATCCAGACTCAAAAAATGGTGAATGAATATTCTATTTCAAATATTTTTTCGTTGCAAACCTAACGGTGACGTCGAATTTTCTTGATTCTTGCTCTAACAAAATTTTACTATTTTTGGTCCTACTCAACACGAAATTCAAGAATTTATAACTCTTTCATCCGAACTCGACTTCGAACTTGCTTACAGGCTAAGGTATATATTATTCGACCCTTTTAAATCTAATGGCGAAGTCGATTTTCATTAAAAATGAATAAAACATTATTTGAGTACTTTAATCTAAGTTTTCCTTCAGAATTTTCCCATAATTTTATTATCAAGTTCCCTCGAGATACAAGTTAAAAACTTGGGGTATTACACACTCCGAGTGGTGAAGTGGAATGTTTGCACTTCGAGAAGTCTTCTTCTTTTAGTTCCTTCTAAGTATGATGAAAAAATTGCCAGCAGAATTGAAGTGATCAAAGTTGATAAAGGGTCTCTAGTTGCTGCAGTTTTGGTGCTAACCCTCCCAACTCTCTTCTTTGACCTCGCTACATATCCAACCTCAGTTTTATCCGCTCAAGATCCTACCCATCCTGATTTTGTACAAAACTCATAGTTGTATTTTTTTTTTCTTATAATTGCCCTTACTAGGGCTTTTTCTTGTAATTTTAGTTTTTCAATGAAATGAAAATTTTGATAACACCTTGTGTACCTTCTAATTTCTTTCATTTACTTGATCTGCATTACCTCTATTTTATCACACTTATGCTTTGCTTGTGGGAGGGCAAAATAGATACTCACTTGAATCCCATTATCCCTAATGTTTGTTTTGTTCATCATATACATAAACAAGCCATATACTAAAGTTTTCTAAGTATTAAAATACTGTGCTAATTGTGTTGTAGAACTTTTAATTTTGTGCCCCTTTACTCAACTCAATGCGAGGTTCTAAGGGCCTTACTCAATGAGTAAATTCTATTCCTTGCCCTGCTCTTCATGATATAGTAAGGTCATCAAGTCTAACTCATTAAAGTTTAAAATTTTGTCATCTCATAGCAGAGCAAGATAACTTTTATCCTATCTCATGAAAAGAAAGACTTTCCTCTGCCATTCATGACAGAACAAGGTCACGAGGATTTTGGCTCACATGAAAGTCCAACTCATTACTTTGCCACTCAGGATAGAGCTAGATCACTAAGACCTTGACTCACAAGAGGGCCCAACTAACTACACTGCCACTTAGGACAAAGCAAGGTCCCTAGGACCTTGACTCACAAAAGAGCCCAACTAATTGTTATGCCACTTATGAGAGCCCAACTAACTGCTCTGTCACACAAAACAGAGCAAGGTCACTAAGATGTTGACTCACAAGAGAGCCCAACTAATCATTTTACTACTCAAAATAAAGCAAGGTCACTAAGACCCTGACTCACAAGAAAGCTCAACTAACTGCTCTTAGTTCATAACTGAATGTCAAAGATACCTTATTGATAATATTTCTTCAAATTACATGTGTTCCATGGTCCAGGCACATCCTACCCTACCATGGTTTTTAGATGATAAACTTTATTGCTTCCTACTTTAGATACCAGATATGGCCTCTCTTAGTTCGAGCCTAGGTTACTATTGTTTAGCTCTGTTGTGTTTAGGAACACTTTCCTCAAAACTAGCTTTCCTATTAGGAAATATTTTTCCTTCATTTTCTTATCGTAATATCTCTGTAGCCTTAAGTGGTAAGCTTCTAACCTGGCCTTTGCGTCATCTCTTTTCTCTTCTAGTAGATCTAATTCTAATAGTAGTTGCCTTTCATTCTACCATGTTATCACCACGTTTGGTCAAGTCATAGGAAAGGCATTTATATAGGTATTACTACCTCCATCCCATATGCCATTGAGAATGGTGAGGCCCTTATTAACACTCAAGCAGTAGTCTTATATGCTCACATTACCTCATGTAGCGTAGAAGTCCACTTTCCTTTAGCCTTATTCAATTTTTTTCTTTAGCATATCATTTAATATTTTGTTTGTAGCTTCTCTTTGACAATTTTCCTATGGGTACCGTGGAGTAGAAAAGGTCTGCCTAATTCCATACCCCTCACAGAAAGTTCTAACCTGACCTCTACAAGCGCCCTCGATCCGTAGGGTGCGTGGTTCTACTTTTGATTTTCGAGGTTTGGGAGTCGCCACCTAGTTATTACGGTCTAAGAACCGAACATCGACTCTAAACAGATAAGAAAAACTACTAATATACTAAATAAAATACTGAGTCCAGCGATTACATTACGGGGTTGGAAGGTGTTGGGCACCAACCCCGCCCAGCAAACGCCGGTCTCTACTAATTCCTCAAAAATAATTACATTGCACAATAGACCAAAAAAATAACAAATAATAATAATAAATAAAAATAAAATTACCTCACGGATTATAACGATTCCCTCAGCATTGGCGGAAAGTATCCTCGTATGTATTTCCTTGCTATTCGTCCGTCACCGGATATGATTTCTGATCTTCGAGTTGAGGTATCTTCTTCTTAGATCTGTTAGTTTTCTGATTTTTTATAGATTTTAAGGTGTTTTAAAAGGGTTTTAGGGTATTTCTTGAGCTAAAGTTGGGGTATGGTCATTAGGTAAGGAGTTAAAGCTTCAAAATTAGGGTTTTGAGAAGGTTGGGGAGGCTCCTTGACCTACTTTTTCTAGGATTTTCTCTTAAATACGAAAATATGTTGTAGAGGTCCCTATTTATAGATTTTTTAAGAGTTTTTTAGATAGAGTTAAAGTTAGATTATGTTTCTTTTAGATAGTTTTAGAGTTTAATTATGTTTCTTTTAGATAGTTTTAGAGTTTAATTAAAATTCTATTAGATAGTTTTAGAATTTAATTATGTTTCTTTTAAGGTTAGGGTTTGACTTTGATCTTATTAGATTGATTAGGGTTTTGACTTAAGTCTCACTTGATTAAATAAAATTTAGGATTTTGACTTAAGTCTCACTTGATTAAATAAAATTTAGGATTTTGACTTAAGTCTTACTTGATTGAGTTTAATTTTAATTAGGATTTCACTTTACATTAATTAATATTTTAATTATTAATTTTAGAATTTTTAATTATTAAAATTATAAAAATACCATTTTACCCTCGGAGAGGACTTTTTGCGTTTTAAGCCATTTTTTAATATTCCACGATGTTTTGGAATCGATTTTTCATAAACAATTCAATGGGAATATTGTTTTGTTTCATTTATGAAATTTTTTATTCAAAATGGTCGTGAACTCTATGAGGGGAATTTTCATAATTTTGTCAAATTTTGTGAACATTGGCAAAATAATTTATTCGGTTTCGATTTGTTATTTTATATGTTTGAAAGGGTTTTTCTAAGCATAATGTAGGCTTTAAGGATGTTTTGAGGTTAGGGGTATTTTTATAATTTGGCCATTTTTTAGTGATTTTTATCGTAAATCTTCTTTTTGTTTGAAAAATGATGATTTCTAGGTTTTTTGAATCATATTTTCCTAGCGTAGCGTTGTTTTTATAGTTTTGTTAGTTTGAGATACCTCATCCAAATTTCTGAAACATATCTAATAACAAATAAAGCATTGGAATGATTATCCATCATTAGGAACCGTCGCAATCGGGTCGACGAGTTGATTAATCAGGCGAATATGAAAATGGGGTATCTACAGATGCCCCTCTTTGGCAGAGGGTTGAAGCAAACTAGATAGCAAATCTATTTTGGTAGATAGTGCGATATCTGAATGCCAAATCTAGTAACAGTTCATTTTGCAGTTTGATTTAGCAATTCGTAGGGGCGTTCGGATCCTTGAGCGTAAAACTCTCCTCGAACTAAAATTTGTCAGGTCCTTGAGCACGAACTCTCATTGACAGCGTCAAATCCTTGAATTTTAGAAAATTCTCCTTAACTAATGAAATAATTGTGCAAGTGTGTGCACTTAAAATCTGAGATAAATCTCAGAGGGTCTAAGTGAAAATTAAGTAAAATCTGATAAAATCCTCGGTGGCAACTGGTTGAGCATAATCCGAGCAAACCCTCAGTGGTATCTGGCTGAGTATAATCCGAGTAAACCCTCGGCGACAACTGGCTGAGCATAATCCGAGCAAACCTTCGACGGCATCTGGCTGAGCATAATCCGAGCAAACCCTCGGTGGCAAAGGAAACCCTTGGCGGCATCTGGCTTAGCATAATCTTAGCAAACCCTCAGTGGCATTTGGCTGAGCATAATCCGAGTAAACCCTTGGCGGCAATTGGCTGAGCATAATCCGAGCAAACCCTCAACGACATCTGACTGAGTATAATCCGAGCAAATCCTCGGGGGCAACTGGTTGAGCATAATTCGAGAAAACCCTTGATCGCATCTGGCTGAGCATAATTCGAGCAAACCCTAGGCGACAACTGGCTGAGCATAATTCTAGAAAACCTTGGTGGAAACATAATTCGAGAAAGAATGAACAATTCTAGGAAATAATGACTGGATCTAGGAGTTTTACTCTACCTACTCAGGGCGAAAGAGTACTGAATTATTTTTTGAGCAAAATCAAATATAAGATCAGAAACGCTTTTGTTTGAACTTCAAGATTTTATTCAAAAGTTTTACGAATTTAAAACCTAAGTTTTTATTTCTTTTGAACCTCAAGGGTTTTCGAAAGATTGTTATCTAGAGGGTACCTTAAGTTTGGGATTCTTTTTATCTTTTAGGATTAACATTGCTCAAAAATAAAATTCCCCCTAGTTTGACAAGAAACATGGCATTGGAGATAATTGAACACATAAAAACTAAATATAAAAAATGCCCCTAGTATAAAGGTTTGAAATATTTGATTACTACAAGCGCAATAAAAATCCAACTTTTAATTTCGATTTTTTTATTGAAGATTTTAAGTCAGGCTCAAGAAAACAAAACATTTCCTTCTCATACTCATCATAGAATTCACCCTTCTCCCCCTTGGTTCACTTGGGGAAGCAAAATTTTTGAAATCAATCGTAGATAAGATACTTGTAGCTTCTGAGTCTCTGTCTGGTTTAAGCTAAGTATTGAACTTGATTATTTGGACTTCTAATATTTCAGCTCGGACCGCTCTTAGTTTTTTAACTCAGTGGAAATTCTTCTATTTTTCTAACTTTTTCCTAGATTGCCCTTTCAGTTTTCAATCTACCGAGCCTTTTTTTTACTTCGTTCTAATTGTTGCCAAAGTCCTCCTTTCGGATTCTCAACCTTGCGAGCTTGCCTTAATTTTTGCCTAAGTCGTCCTTTTGGGATTTTTAACCTAGCAGGCTTCATTTTTTTTTTTTTTTTTTTGAACTTTTGGAGTTACTATCTAATCAAGCTTTGCTATCTTCTTGACTTTTTCGCATGGTACTTAGGAGGACTTTCATGGGTAAGCTTAGGACTAGGCATAAAAAGAAAGGAATTTTGAGGCTCTAATAACCCAAATGCCCCTTGTATGGTATTTCTTTTAAATTATTTTCTTTTTCCTTGAATTTTCTCCCCCATTTTGACAATATTTCTTTTTTTTCTTTTTTCTTTGTGGGGGAATCTTTTTTTATTTATTTTGATGTGGTCAGGCTTGAAATAACTTCTCAGGTTGCCTACGTACCCTATAATTTTGGGATAAGACCAAAACGTAGTTCGAATTATTCCCTTCCCTAGGTTAGGTGATCAGGCTGAGAAAGAAAAAGGCATCATTTTAAAAAAAAAAAAGATTGCAAAGGGCTGAGATAGGAGATATTGAACTGGGTAATAGGGAAAATCGATTCAGCAAAAGATGACCTCCTTAAATGTAGTACCGTTTGATTTGGCAAGGTTGGTCGGTTTTGGTAATTCAATTCCATCATGATCTTGAAGTCTGACAGTTTTTCTAGGCAATATTTCTTTGATGATGAAAGGACCTCCCCAATTTGGTTTGAACTTTCCTCTAGGGTCAAAGATAAGTGTTCGATTCTCTTTGAGTACTAAATCCCCGACTTGTAAATGATTGGCCTTGATTTTCTTATCAAATGCACGGGCAACTCTTTTTTGATAAGCCTGCACATGGTACAAGGCTCTTAGTCATTTTTCTTCGATCAGATTTAACTCTTCATACCGTTGACGAACCCAATCTACTTCTGACAACTGACTTTCCAACAAGACCCTTAGAGATGGGATTTTCATTTCGACTGGCAAGACTGCTTCCTTGCCATACACTAAGGTGTAAGGAGTAGCTCCGGTAAAGGATCGAATTGAAGTTCGATATGCCCATAGTGCAAATAATAGTTTTTCTGACCAATCTCGATGTGATTGACACATTTTCCTGATGATAGTCTTAAGATTCTTATTAGCTACTTTGACTGATCTATTGGTCTGAGGGCGGTAAGGAGATGATTTGTGATGCATGATTTTGAATTTTGAATACAGTGTAATAACCTCAGCTTTAAAGTGTGACCCATTATCAAAAATCAGTTTCGAAGGTACCCCGTATCGACTGATGATGTTCATTTGGATAAACTTTAAAACTCAAGATGTGGTGAAGGCAGCATAAGAGGCAGCTTCGACCCACTTAGTAAAATAATTGATAGCAACTAGAATGTATTCATGCCCGTTTGATGCCTTAGGCAATATTTTACCAATAATCTCAATTCCCCAAACTGAAAATTGCCACGGTGAAGTCAAACCAACTAATTTGGAAGGTGGCACATGTATGAGATTTGCATGTATTTGGCATTTGTGGCAGGTCTTGACCATGTGATGACAATCTGTTTCCATCGTGGGCCAGTAATACCCTTGTCTCATAATTTTTCTAGCTAACATTTTCCCACTAATTTGAAGGTCACAGTCCCCTGAATGTAATTCAACTATTATCTTTTCAGCTTGATCTTCATCAACACATGACAAATGAATCCCATCATAGGACCTTTTGTATAAACTTCGTGCGCACAGGATGAATTGAGATGCTAATCTTAGTAGGGTTTGTCGTTCCTTCCTCGATGCTTCTTCCGGGAATTCTTATTTTTTCAACACTTTTTTTATATCTGTATACCACAGCTTTCCTTCGGGTAGTCGAGTAGCAATGTTGATCTAACATCAATATGCAGGTTTCTCTTTGACTCCGATGGTGATCGACCTCAATTCCATACTAGGAGGCAAATGGATCATTGAAAAAAGAGTCGCTAACGCGTCAGCAAATCCATTATCTTTCCTTGACAGATGCTAGAACAAGATAACTTTAAACTTACTGACTAAGTTTAACAGATACTCATGATAAGGCTTCAACTTTCATCCCTAGTTTTGCATTCTTCTAACGACTAATGTATGACCAAAGTTGAATCCCCGAAAACTTCAATTTCTATGATACCCAAATTCAAAGCAGCTTTGAGTCCAGCGATGCATGCCTCATATTTGGTTGTATTATTGTTGTTAGAAAAAGCTAATTTAATAGGGATAGGAATGTGACATCCTTCAGGAGAAAATAGAACTGCCCCTATTCATACCTATTCTAATTGGCAGCTCCATCAAAGTATAACTACCATGTTTGATTCTGTGGCTATTCTTCAACATGCAAGATATTCTCATCTGGGAATTGATCAACATGCCTTGTTCCTTCTATCACTGGATGATCTACCAAGTATTCTATCACAACTCTCCTCTTGATAGATTTCTACGCAACATGTGTGATGTAAAATTCTAATAACAACAATAACCATCGTGCGGTTCTCCCTTTCAGGGCCGATTTCTCAAAGAGATATTTGAGAAGATCCATCCGAGATAACAAGATAACTGAATGAGATAACATATAGTACCGAAGTCTCTTAGTATCCCATACCAGTGCCAAGCAAGTCTTTTCAAGGGCCAAATATTTTCGTTCATATTTCAACATCTTTTTGTTGATATAGTAAATAATCATTTCTTTGCGATTATCTTTGTCATACTGTGCAAGTATGCATCTAATACCTTCTTCTATGACTGATAGATAAAGAATAAGTGGTTCACCCGGTGTAGGTGAAACCAAAATAGACGGGTTCAAGAGATATTTCTTGACTTGATCGAAAGCCTTTTGACATTGTTCATTCAAAACTGTTGGTTCATTCTTCTTGAGAAGCTTGGAAATAGGTTCACAGACATTAGTGAGTTGAGCGATGAATTTGCTGACATACTGGATTCTGCCTAAAAAATCTCGAATTTGTTTTTCAGTTTCAGGCAGTAGCATTTTTTGGATAGCTTCAATCTTCACAGGGTCTACTTTGATCCCTCTATGACTGATCACAAATCCCAACAATTTTTTAGAAGTTACTCCAAATACACATTTCTGCGGGTTGAGTCGGAGTTGGTCCTTTTGAATCCTTGTGAGAAACTTTTCTAGTGCAGCAACATGCCCCAGTCGTTCCTTAGACTTGACTATCATACCATCTACATAAACTTTGACTTCCTTGTGTATCATGTCATGTAGTAAAGTCATAGCTGCTCTTTGATAGGTGGCTCCAGTGTTCTTCAAGCCAAAAAGCATAACCTTGTAGCAAAAGGTTCCCCATTGTGTGATGAAGGACATTTTTTGCATATCCCGAGGATCCATTTTTATCTGATTGTACCCTGAAAAACTATCCATGAAGGACAACAAAGCGTACCCTGCCGTACTATCTACTAGAACATCTATGTGTGGTAAAGGAAAATTGTCTTTTGGGCTTGTTTTATTTAGGTCTCTAAAGTCCACACACATTCTGACTTTTTCATCCTTTTTAGGCACTGGGACAACATTGGCAATCCATTCAGGGTACTCCACTACTTCCAAAAATCCAACGTTAATCTGCTTTGTAACTTCTTCTTTAATCTTTAGAATCCATTTCGACTTCATACGTCGAAGTTTTTATTTGATTGGTCGAGCATCAGGAAATAATAAAATCCGATGTTGAACAATATCTGTGCTTACTCCTAACATGTCCTCATAAGACCACGCGAACACGTCTTTGAACTTTGTGAGCAAGTCTACTATCCCTTTGCGTACATCAGGAGATAAGGTGATCCCAATCCAAATATCTTGAGGATTTTCTTTTGTTCCGAGGTTGATAACCTCTACTTCTTCTAGTAGAGATTGAGCCCGACGTTCATTTTCTAGTTCAAGTAATTTGATTATTTAAAGGGGAAGTTCTTCATCAGAAGATTCTCCCCCTGAAATCAGATTATTAGTTAAATTATCATTACGCTCAGGGTAATAAAAAATTTCTTTCATTTCATTGAAAACAGATAGGGTAACAGGACTCATTGCAGACTTAATAGACTCACTAGAATCTGCAAAAATGACAGACTCACTTGACTCAACAGAAATAAAGGACTTGTCAGACTGAACATGACTGATAGGATTGACAGAACCAGTCTCGACATGTAGCACAAGACTCATTACATGATAATTAGCCAAAAATCTGATCGCTGGTTTGATTACAGACTGAGGATTTAGGGTCCCCTTCCCAACTGACAACACTAAGACACTATGATCTTCAATAAAGAACTGATCAATATTGAGGGAGTCCAGATTGAGTTGCCAGTCTACAGCTTCCTTTCTTTCAACTTTTGTGTTTGCTTCCTTTTAAGGCCATTCCATGCCAAAGAAGATTTCAAACCCCGGCAGACGAGTACCTGTGATGTGATCAATGAACGGCTCTGGGAACCCACAATAACGGAAATCTTCTCCTTCTTTCATGAAATAGTCATTAAGGGTCTTACGATAAGGCTTCATTTTAATCAGATCCGTGGTGCGCCCTTGCCTTTTTGCAATTGCCTTGTCCCATTTTATCTTCCAGTATTGGGCCCAATCTTCCTTAGTAGGCTTATATTCTAGTCCGAATGTGCCGATGACTTCTTTAATCAATAGTACCTCTTTAATACCTTGTTGCTTGCGACCTAAGCCAATACCAGAAAAAAAATCTCATTTTTTTGAACATATTGGCCATGTAACAGTTAGAGGTATTCTAGATAGGAAAATATTCTTTCACCGAGTGATCCCATTGGTCTAGGCATATCTTTTCAAATTCAAACCCACTGAGCTCTACCCCCTGTAGTTCTGGTTGAATCTCAAGTAACGGTTCATTCTTGACTTCGATACTATTTACAATCCCTACAATCTTAGCATCTCCATGAAAGGTAATTACTAGTCCATCTTTGATAAATTTAACTTTCTGGTGTAGTGTGGAAGGTATGGCTTTGATCTGGTGTTACTATGGTCTTCCTAACAGTAAATTGAAAGAGGAATGGATATCAATAACCTGAAATTCCACAGGAAATTCAGCTATGCCTGTGGACAATCGAAGGTGTAAAATTCCAGTACATCCTTCTAACTGTTATCATATGCCCTAACACCCTAATTAGTGGGCTTGAGATCTTCAGCTTTAAATCCAAGGCAAGTAGCAGTCTTTAAAGGAAAAACATTCAATGCACTTTCATTATCAATTAAAATTAGAGGTACTCTCATCCCGTTACAGTCGACTGTGATGTGCAATGGCTTAGTGTGGCTTACTCCCTCTTTTAGGAGATCTGAGTCCGAGAAGGATAGGATATTTTCTACATAAGTCGCCCCTACTATACTGGCCAGCTAATCTGGGGAAGTATCAATGGAAACTTGGGCTGTGCTTAGTGCTTTGATAACTGCCTCCCTATGGGCAGTGGAAGCCATGAGCAAACCCCAAACTGAGATATTGGCCCCTGATTTCTTCAACTGCTTGACCACAACATCATCTTCCTCGATATTCTTTTTGATAGGTTATTATTTTTCTTTTTTAGCCAAGGAGCATGATTATCGACACAGAGTTCTTATGGCTTAAAAACTCTTTCCCCCGAATCACATGTCTGACTTCATCACAAGAAAGGGAAAAAGACTTATCTTCTTCAGTCAGTAAGTATAGATCTTCCTATGTCAATAAGATGGGACTTTCCGAATTCATTTGAGCCAAAAGATAACTAGTGAATGCAGGACTATCATAACGAGGTGGGGATAGACGGTATGCATCATCTAGGGTTAGGTCAAGAGGTTCATAACTTGTGGTGAAGACTTCGTCGGTGAAAGTTATTCCAATAATGGGGTAACTGGGTGGTTTGACTTGGATGTGATGAATGAGATAGACAGGGTCGAACAGTAACTGGGTGTTGGAAACCATGTTCAGGGTTGGTGGAGGTTGATAAGCAGGCAGTGGATTAGCGGTGACATTTGATGATGTTGGGCTAAGGATTGTGACCTTTTTTGCATCGATAAGATTTTGAATGGCATGACGGTGAGTGATACTGTAGACACCCCATTTTTGCACTCGCCTGATTAATCAACTCGTCAACCCGATCGCAATGTATTCCATTGCTTTATTTTGTTACCAGAAATATTTCAGAAATCCGGATGAGGTATCTTGAACTGATAAAACTGTAAAAACCACGCTACGCTAGGAAAATACGACCCCAAAAACATAGAAATCATCATCTTGTAGACCAAAAAGAAGCTTCACGATAAAAATCACTAAAAATTGACCAAATTACCAAAATACCCCTAACCTCAAAACAACCCTAGAGCCTGCGTTACGCTTAAGAAAACTCATTCAAACACATAAAATAACAAATCGAAACCAAATAAATCATTTCGCCAATTTTAACAGAATTTAATAAAATTACGAAAATGCCCCTCATAAAGTTCACAACCATTTCACACAAAAAATTTCATAATTGACACAAACCAATATTTTTATTGAATTCCTTACGAAAAATTGATTCTAAAACATCCTAGAACATTAAAAACCGACTTAAAACGTGAAAAGTCCTCTCTGGGGGCAAAACGGTAATTTCACAATTTTCATAATTAAAAATTTCGAAATTAATAAATAAAATATTAAATAATTAAAGTGAAACATTAATGAAATTAAATTAAAAATTTGAATTAAAAAAAGCGATCAATCGGACTTTCAAGTAAAATTGTTGAGGGTTCGTGGGATATTTCTTTAAGGACCCCTCCATTTGGGGGTCCAAAGAATTAAAAAATAATGGAGGAGGGGTCTCAAAAAATTAAAATTAAATCAAGCAAGACTAAAGTCAAGGTATTAAAGTCAATCAAGTGAAACTGAAGTCAAAATTAAAGTCAATTAAGCAAGACTGAAGTCAAGATATTAAAAGTCAATCAATTAAGACTAAAGTCAAAACATTAAAAGTCAATCAAATAAGACCAAAAGTCATAATAGAATTCTAATTAAATAATAACTCTATCTAATAGAGTTCTAACTAAAAAACAATTCTACCTAAAATAATTCTAATTAAAACACAATTCTACCTAAAACAAGTCTAACTAAAACACAACTCTAATTAAAAGAACTCTAATTAAACACTAACTCTATCCAAATCAACCCCTAAAAAAATCTATAAATAGAGGTGCTCACACCCTATTTTCGTATCAAATCATAAACCCTAAGAGAAGTAGGTCTAGAAGCCCCCATAGCCTCCCATAAGCCCTAGTTTTGGAGCCCCAACTCCTTACCTAACATCCCTCCTTCAATTTTAGCTTAGAAAACACCTAAAAGCCCTCCAAAAACACCCACAAATCCGCAACAAACTTGAAGAGTTCAGATCCAAAAATAAGGAGATACCTTGATCTCGGAGATCCGAAATTAAATCCGGAGACAGAACGAAGCAAGGGAGTACGGTACAAGGAGCTATTTTTGTCAGATCTGAGGGAACAAAATCCTTGCTATCGGAAAGGTATAAAATTTTTCTTTTATTTTTATTTTTATCTAGGTTTTTAGCAATGTGATTTATTTGGGAAGTTAGTAGAGGCCGGCTTTGGCCGGGGCGGGGTTGATGCCTAACACCTTCCAACCCCGTAACGTGATCCCCGGACTCTTTTTCTCTTTCGTAGATTAGTTTGCCTTTTTTAGAGTCAGGTTGGTTCCTAGACCTTAACAACTAGGTGGCGACTCCCAAACCTCAAGGGTCAAAAGCGGATCCGCGCACCCCGCGGATCGAGGGCGCTTTCAGTGGCGACTCCACTGGGGACATTGAGCATCAAACTTGAAAAACCCCGAGTATGGGAACATTGCCAATGACCTAGTTTTTATTTTTAGTTGATTCTATTTAATTTTTAGTTAGTTTGTTTTTTATTGCTCATTTATCATTTTTTTATATTGGTGGGTTTAATCATTAATTTCGGTTCAACTTTGAATATGTTATTCTAGCATAGTTCAATCGAGAGTCATTTAGGGTGACTTTAAATAATGATATCAAATGTTAACGGATAATTGTGTTAAGGGTGGAATGATGATCATTGAGGATAGAATGATGAAATTAAAAAGGATTTTTTTTTATATTATTCCTTTTGGGGGGATGTCGACCCGTTTTTGGATAACAAAAGATTGTTTTTTTTTAAGGAAACGTGTTTGATGTGTTATTTGATAACGTTTTTTTAAAAAGAAAATTTTTTTGATTAGTTGGTTATTTTTCATTTATTCCATAGGTGTTCAATTTTCTTTAGTGAGCAAGACATGCTGTCCATTGACAGCATATAGGATTTCAAAAAAAATTTCAAAAAAAAAATAAAAATTTCTTTTTTTTTGGAATTTCTGCCGGCAGAAACTCTTGATGGTGTGTGTTTAGTAAATCCACTAATTTGGGGTGCTGTTAGTAGAAAAACCTTTTGCTTATTTATTTTTTCACCCTTTTTTAAATAGTTTTTTTTTTAAAAACCCATCTTCTTCTCCAAAGCGCTGTCGAAACTTACGAATTTCAATCCTCAAGGGTTCCAAACCCATATTTTCGTTTTGCGAAGCTTGAACGATCTAAAGCTTGGACGTTTGATCTTACTCTCGACCTCGCGCCCTCTTCTTAATCGGTTTCCAATCGTGTTCTTCGCTGTTTCAACAGAGGTCGATCGGCTTAGCTCAGTCGAACCCAATCGGCCTGCTCTTTCAAGCCGATCGAACCTTCCTTCTAATCGATTTCAAGGCCGTTAATACTCGAAGAAAGCTTCCGATCTCATCTGATTTAGAGGCGCGAAACCTGTAGCGTTGAACCTAATCAACCTTGATGGTTTATTTTCGTGAGAATCCATGCCTTTTTGGGCTGTTTTGAGTGCAGAGTTTTGCTGATTCGATCGGTAAGGAGCCTTTGGGAACGGCCGAAGAAAAATAAAAAAAAAAACAAAATTCAGGACCAGCCCAGCCCAATTAAGGTTTCATCTCGATCTGATCGTGATCCTTAAAACTCTTAAAGAGATAGAGAAAGAATGGAAAATGGCAAACTTCACAGTTACCACATTCGCCAAACCTTTTAGAGAGAAAATTAAAATTCTTATTTCTCTGTTTTAATTCCGGTTTTGTAATCTCCTCTTAGTAAACTTAGTCAGAAAAATGGATAGAACAATTCGAGATTTTGAATTGGAAACTAAGAAGTAGATCGAAAGAGAGAACTCGATGACTTTTCAACGATTCAGTTTGGGACTTTGAGTTCATCCAGTCTAGACAGAGTAGAACAAATTGCCCCTTGAGTTGTTCACTGGTTCCAAAATTTTAAAAAATATATATATATATTTAAAAATAATAATAATAATAATAACAGGCAAGGGAAAGACTACTAACAGCTTATATGTGGCTACTAGGGGATTTTTCTTTGTCACACCAATACATCATCGAGATTTATTTGGCATGGCAAATATTGGTGGTTTTGTGTCATTTTTTTTTTTTTAAAATGTGTTCTTTTAAGTTTTTTTATATAAAAAATTAAAAAAAATGATGTTCATTACTTGATAAAAGTTGGTTTGTTTTCTAAAACATTTTTTTTTTTTAGTTATTTATTTTATTTTCTTGTCCTCTCTTTCGATTTGCTAAAGATCGTCACAATTTCTCATCTCGATAATTATCATCTCATTCTCAAATCAATATCCTTTTGTAATCCTAATTTGTCTAAGGTCGCCCCAAAATACCCTTGATTGGACTATAAAAATTATCAAATTGTACCTATTGCAATGATCGGGTCTAATTGATTGCCACATACCATATTTATTAATTTACCATGATTGATATATGAAGGTGATGTGCATGTTTGGATCTTAAATCGGACCATATTATTAGTTTATGTTAATAGCCCTTCTAACATGCCATGATCTTGCTTGAAATATACGTTTGATATTGATCATAATGTTGATCGTGATTAAATATTCATGTGATTGGAATGATGCCGACCTTGATTAAATGTTCATATGAGTTGAATGGTGTCGATTTTGATTAAATGTTCACGTAATCCGATGTATGATGGTATGATCAGGCCCATGGGCCCATTTCCTTAAAAAATCCCGGGCACACCCCACCCTGCTTTGCACACACCACATGCACATTTACTATTTTACTCACTTACACGTCCCATGTGGCCAACGTGGCACTAGTGCGTGGCCCGGTCTCTTCGGAGATGCGACGTCATTCATGAAAACCACAACTCCAGTCACGTACCCTAGGGTATATCAAACTGGGAACATCAATACCATCCGATCAGGTGATTCTGAAAGGTATATTGATGCACCCAGGCTGGAGCGACCTGAGCCTTTGAATTATTGTAAGCCACACAGTCACATGTCCCGATTGCCAACGTAGTACTAGTACGTGGTCGGTCCCCTCGTGGGATGCCAAACCATTTATGAAAGCTATAACTCTTGACTCGTACCCGTAGGTATAAAAGATAATCTAAGTATATCAATTGCACTTCTTGGTCAAAACCGGTGCCTAAGCAAGATCTTGCCCCGCTGTACCCTACTGTACGAGGGGGATAGACTACGTCTATTCTAGACGAGAGGTATTTAAGTGGGCCCTTGCTCTGCATTGTGCGCCACCTCTCAACTGGAGATTGAACTGGCTATTTTTGACTTCAGAGAAGTGAGTTGAGGTTTTGGATTATCACCTACACGGTATATCAAACCAAGTCACCACGTATCGAAAGGTATATAGGTGTGCTTGGACAAGGGTGGCCAGATAAAAATGCATTGCACGTAGTAAGCTTAGAGTTTAGAAACCTTCCCAGTAGGTCACGACTCGAACTTATCGTGGGTGTTCCCGAGTTGAATGAATGCATGTGATTGATGAATGTATGTGAGTGTTGAGATCAAAGTGTATGATTGGCCTCAAGGATCAAAAATTTATTTTTGAAAATTAAAATGGGTGCACCGACCCAATAGAAAATCCATTTCTTGCAAATGACCCAACCCAACTCGATCCAACAATCCTAATGGACCGGGCCATTTAAATCAAAATAGAAATCAAATTTTCAAAGAAGAAAAATAGTTTACAAAGGGAAAGTATTTTCCAAAAATTTCCAAAAAAAGTGTTTTCCAGAAAAAGTGTTATTCTCTAGAAAAAATGTTTTCCAAGAAAAAAAAATATTTTCCATAAGAATAAGATTTTCCAAAAAAAGATAAAAAAAAAACTGATCTTTTACATGGACCTTGGAAGAGTACTAAAATACCCTTTTGTGTCAAACCAGGATGTTAGCCGCCGACGATAACCCAATCGATCAGTTAGTCAAAACAACCATCATAGGAATGCACCCTGTAGAGAAGATCAATTTTGGGAGATTCATGTTGAGGAGTGCTCTTTACTTCCATGAGTTTGAGATAGACTGGAACCTCTTACATGCTATGGCTAAGCGATGGAACCCCTATCTTCACATATTCCATATGGGGTACATGCATTTATGCCCTACTCACGAGGATTATTGCGGCATCATGAGGATATCCACTTCAGGTCCCCTAGTCAGGCCCTCATTGAAGATCGGATATTCTGGTGAACTCGCCACAGGGCTAAACATTTCCAAGGAAGAAGCCAAAGTCTTAGTCAATGACGGGAGATTGAACTTAGTACCATTACTGGGCCCGTATCGCTCCCGCAGTCACCCTATCAATGTAAAACCCGAAGCCTGGCGAGCTACTAGAAACTATCGATTGTGCCTAGGAATTCTAGCCCAATACATACTGACCTCCAATAGTGATGGCCAAACTATCCCTGAATCCTTCATAGATATAGCCTCTCAACTCTCAAGGAAAGCCAACCCAGTACCTCTAATCTTAGCTGAAACCTTCTCAGGGTTAGATGCCATAAAAAATGGTAAGTGGGAAAGCTTCAAAGGAAGCCCCTACGTACTCTATATGTGGCTTTGTGATCGTCTCAAAATCGTAGAGGTTCCCTCAAACCTCGAATATGGCCCAGAACACTTTTCCAAGAGAAACCTGTTAGTGTGTCACAACTCAGTCAAAGCTTGGAGCAAATGGTTAGACTCTCGCCTCACCTGTCATATTGATTTTAGGTCCCCTTGGTGGATGACTGATCCCCCTGTTCTAGGAACCAAAGGATCCTACTATGTCCGTCTGATTGGTTTAGAAGAAACATCTTTTTACCATCCTAATCTGATCCCAGAACAATACGATGTACCTACAGAGCATAAAGCTTTCTTTTCCCCCGAGCCTTTGACGGAAAAGTTAGTACACCTCATTGAGAAAGCTTAGAACAAGCGCACCTTAGGGTATCCAGATGGACCAGCAGAATTCAGAGAGCCAGTTGTTAGAGCCAAGAGGGTCAAGCCTGACAGCAATCCTAATGACCATCAAGACAAAGCCAAGCGTCCTTGTAAAAATAGTTCAAATCAAATTTGTTGAAAGATGTTTTTAATAAGAACATATTGTTTGTCAATCATTTTCCATAAAACTATCTTTCTTTTTGAATAAATATCTTCTTTTCAAATACTCATTGTGTGAATGGATTAATTAATGGATTGGTGCACAAACCTCAATAAAATGATTCTTAAAAATGTTATCAAGGGGGTAATATTGAAATTGACTGAATCTACCTTTAATGGGGTCATATAGGATTATCATTGCGCCCAAACTCAAGCGTCCACCTCCTAGTTGGAGTCGTAAGTCCAGTCGGTTAGAAAGAACCACAGTACCAAGTCAACAAGCAGAGATGGCTTCAGAATCTGAGCTCACAGAGATCCGTAAGATCTTGGCAGCCTTTGCCAATGATATTAGCAATATAAAAGGCAAAGTGGAAATGTTAGAACAGATCTCGGAATCAACGGGAATTCCCTTAGATGACCCAAAGGGGAAAAAGGTTGAAGAAAAACGTCCACGTGAAGTTTTCGAGCTCGACGGAGATGAAGAGTATGTTGATGAAAATCCGGCGCTATCGAATAGAATGTCTCAATTGGAGTCAGCGATGAAGAGTATAAAGGGTATCGATGAAATTGCAGCAGGCATTGAAGCTTTGAATCGCATCCCTAGAATCCATTTGCCAGAAAAGTTTGTGATGCCTGAGATGGACAAGTTCAGTGGGACAGGGTGTGCGAAAACACATCTTAAGGTGTATGTTACCAACATGCGCACTATGGGGCTCAGCGACGAGCAAATGACATTGTTGTTCCAAAGAACTTTATCGGGATCAGCACTACGTTGGTTAATGTCTCAAGATCCAGTTACTATGGGTACATGAGAAAACATGTCAAAGGCCTTCTGGCATCAGTATAAGTACAGTACCGAGATTGAGACTTCAAGAAGGGATTTGGAAGCAACTAAACAGAAAAATGGGGAGACATTCAATGATTTCATTGGTCGCTGGAGGGCCAAGGCTTCTCAAATGTGGGATAGACCTTCAGAGAAGGAACAAGTAGCAATTATCTTAAAGAACCTCTCTCAAGGATATGCTCAACACCTAGTGGCCCAATACCTCCCTACTTTTGAATCCTTGTTGCAAGCAGGGAGCCAACTTGAGGATGCATTTGCCTCTGAGATCCTTTCTAACCCCTCAAATAACAAGCCTAAGAAATCATATGTTCCCAAACCCAACATCAACCATACTTACATCGCCAATACCTCAGTTACCCCAGCTCAACCCCGACCCGGGTTAATAACCAAGGTCACCCGAGTCAACCTCGAACTCCGCGTCAATTTACCAATTTAGGGATGACCCTTACCGTAGCTTTGCAAAAACTATTGAAAAAAGGGTTGCTTACCCCGATCCAACCCCGACCTTTACCAAATCCCTTGCCAGCCGGACACAACCCCAACTTATTCTGTGAATTTCATCAAAATCCTGGCCATCACACGGATCGATGTATCACCCTGCGCCATGCCATTCAAAACCTTATTGATAACAAAAAAATCACGATCACTAGCCCACCAAATGTCACCACTAATCCACTACCTACCTATCAACCTCCACCGACCCTGAACATGGTTTCTCACACCCCATTACCATTCGACCCTGCTTCTCTCATCCATCCAATCCAAGTTAAACCGCCCAGTTACCCCCTTGCCGGGATAGCTTTCACTGATGAGGTTTTCACCACAAACTATGAACCATTTGATTTAACCTCGGATGATACCTATTGTTTATCCCCGCCTCGTTACGATAGTCCCGCATTCACTAGTTACTTGTTGGCCCAAATGAATCTGAAAAACCCTGAACCTTTGACAGCCGAGGATCCATACTTGTTGACCGAGGAAGATGAGCCTTTCCCCCTTTCCTGTGATGAAGTTAGACATATGACTCGAGGGGGAAGAGTTTTTAAGCCACAAGAACTCTGTGTTGAAAATCCTGCAGCCCTGGCAAGAAAAGAATGAGAAGATCCCACTAAGGAAAACATCGAAGAGGATAACTCCGTGATCAAACAGTTAAAAAAATCAGGGGCCAATATCTCAGTGTAGGGTTTACTCATGGCTTCCACTGCTCATACGGAGGCTATTCTCAAAGTACTTAACACAGCCCAAGTTTCCCTTGAAACTTCTCCAGATCAACTGGCCAGTATAGTGGGGGCAACTTACGTGGAGAATATCTTATCCTTCTCAGACTCAGATCTCCCAAAAGAAGGGGCAAGCCATACTAAGCCGTTGCACATTACAGTTGACTGTAACGGAATGAGGGTACCTTTGGTTTTGATTGATAACGGGAGTGCACTGAACGTTTGCCCGCTAAAAACGACTACTTGCCTCGGGTTTAAGGCTGAAGATCTCAAACCTACTAATCAAGGTGTTAGATCCTATGATAACACCAAGAGGGATGTACTGGGAATTTTGCACCTTCGACTGTTCACAGGCATAGCTGAATTTCCTATGGAATTTCAAGTTATTGATATCCAGTCTTCTTTCAATTTACTGCTAGGGAGACCATGGTTACACCAAATCAAAGCCATCCCTTCTACGCTACACCAGAAGGTCAAGTTTATCAAGGATGGGCTAGTGATTACTCTCCATGGAAATGTTGAAATTGTAGGGATTATGAACAGTACTGAGGTTAAGGATAAGTCGTTGCTTGAGATTCAACCAGAACAACAGGGAGTAGAGCTCAGTGGGTTCGAATTTGAAAAGATATGCTCAGTCCAATGGGATCAAGCCATGAAAGAATATTTTCCATTGGAAAATACCTCTAATTGCTGCATGGCCAATATATTCAAGAAAATGAGATTCTTCTATGGTATGGGCTTAGGTCGCAAGCAGCAAGGTATTAAAGAGGCACCAGTGATTAAAGAGGCCATCGACACATTCGGACTAGGATATAAGCCTACTAAGGAAGATTGGGCCCAATACTGGAAGACAAAACGGGATAAGGCCATCGCTAAAAGGCAAAGGCGTACTGCAGATCTCATCAAAATGAAGTCCTATCGAAAGACTCTCAATGGTTATTTTGTGAAAGAAGGAGAAGACTTCCGTTACTGTGGGTTCCCAGAGCCTTTCATCGATCACATCACTGGTACTCGACTGCCGGGGTTTGAAATCTTCTTTGGCATGGAATGGCCTGAAAAGGAAGCAAGCACAGAAGTTAAAGAGAAAAAAGTTGAAGACTGGCAGCTCGATCTAGACTCCCTCAACATCGATCAGCTATTCATTGAAGACCATAGTATCTTAGTGTTGTCGGTTGAGAAAGGGATCCCAAATCCTCAGTCTGTAATCAAACCCGCTGTTGGGGCTCTATCAAATTATCATGTAATTAGTCCTGTGTTGCATGTCAAGGCTGGGTCTGTCGGTCCCATTAATCCTGTTCAGTCTGACATGCCAGTTGAGTCATTTATTTCTGTTGAGTCAAGTAAGTTAGTTGTTTCTATTAAGTCTGTTGCTTCTAGGGAGTCTGTTTTTCCTACTGAGTCAAGTGAGTCTGTCAAGTCTGCAATGAGTCCTGTTACCCCATCTCTTTTCAATGAAATGAAAGAAATTTTTGATTATCCCGAGCGCAATAATAATTTAACTAATAATCTGGCTTCGGAGGGAGAATCTTCTGACGAGGAACCTCCCCCTGAAATAATCAAATTACTTGAACAAGAAGAGGAACGTCGGGCTCAACCTCTAATAGAGGAAGTAGAGGTTATCAACCTCGGAACAAAAGAAAGTCCTCAAGAAATTCGTATAGGGGTCACTTTATCTCCTGATGAACGCCAAGGGATAGTAGACTTGCTTAGAAAGTTCAAAGACGTGTTCGCGTGGTCTTACGAGGATATGCCGGGGGTAAGCACAGATATTGTCCAACATCGGATTCCGTTATATCCTGATGCTCGACCAATCAAACAGAAACTTCGACGTATGAAGCCGGAATGGACTTTGAAAATCAAAGAAGAAGTCACGAAGCAAATTAACGCTGGATTTTTGGAAGTAGTAGAGTACCCTGAGTGGATTGCCAATGTTGTCCTGGTACCGAAAAAGGATGGAAAAGTTAGAATGTGTGTGGATTTTAGAGACTTAAACAAAGCAAGCCCAAAGGATAGTTTCCCTTTACCACACATAGATGTTCTAGTAGACAGTACAGCAGGGCACGCTTTGTTGTCCTTCATTGATGGATTTTCAGGGTACAATCATATAAAAATGGATCCTCGAGATATGCAAAAAACGTCGTTCATCACGTAGTGGGGAACCTTCTGCTATAAGGTCATGCCTTTTGGTTTGAAAAACGTTGGAGCCACCTATCAAAGAGCAGCCACGACTTTACTACATGACATGATACACAGAGAGGTCGAAGTCTATGTAGATGATATGATAGTCAAATCCAAAGAACGACTAGGGCATGTTACTACGTTAGAAAAGTTTCTCACAAGGATTCAAAAGTATCAACTCCGCCTCAACCCACATAAATGTGTATTCGGAGTAACTTCTGGAAAGCTGTTGGGATTTGTAGTCAGTCAGAGAGGAATCAAAGTAGACCCTGTAAAGATTAAAGCTATCCAAGAGATGCCACCGCCCGAGACTAAAAAGCAGATTCGAGGTTTTTTGGGCAGAATCCAGTATGTTAGCAGGTTCATCGCTCAACTCACCAACGTCTGCGAACCTATTTTCAAGCTTCTCAAGAAGAATGAACCAACAGTTTGGAATGATCAATGTCAAAAGGCTTTCGACCAAGTCAAGGAGTATCTCTTAAACCCGCCTATTTTGGTTCCACCCACACCGGGTGAACCACTTCTTTCTTATCTGTCGGTCACAGAAGAAGCTATGGGGTGCATGCTCGCACAGTATGACAAAGATACTCGCAAAGAAAGGACCATCTACTACATCAGTAAAAAGATGTTAGAGTATGAACGAAAATATTCATCCTTGGAGAAAACCTGCTTAGCACTGGTATGGGCTACTCAGAGATTCCGGCACTATATGTTGTCTCATTCAATTATCCTGTTATCTCGGATGGATCCTCTCAAGTATCTTTTCGAGAAACCAGCATTGACAGGGAGAACCGCACGATGGTTATTGTTGCTATCAGAGTTTGACATCACGCATGTTACGCAGAAATCTATCAAAGGGATAGCTGTAGCAGAATACTTGGCAGATCACCCTGTAGTAGAAAGAATAAGGCCTGTCGATCAATTCCCAGATGAGAACATTTTGCACATTAAAGAAGAACAGCAGAACCGAACATAGCAGTTGTACTTTGATGGAGCCGCCAATCAAAATGGGTATGGAATAGAGGCAGTCCTGCTTTCTCCAGAAGGATGCCACATTCCTATCGCTATTAAATTAGCCTTTTTGAACACTAATAACACGGCTGAATATGAAGCGTGCATCGCGGGACTCGAAGCTAATTTGAACCTGGGTATTACAGAAATTGAAGTTTTTGGGGATTCAGCCTTGGTCATACATCAGTCATTGGAAGAATGGAAGACTAGGGATGAAAAGTTGAAACCTTACCATGAGTATTTGTTAAACTTAGTCAGTAAGTTTAAAGCTATCCTATTCCAACACTTGTCAAGGGAAGATAACAGATTTGCTGACTCCTTAGCAACTTTATCTTCAATGATCCATTTACCCCCCCTGGCATGGAATTAAGACCGATCACTGTTGAAGTCAAAGACAAACCCGCATACTGCCATCAGATCAACATTACTACTCGATTACCCGATGGAAAGCCATGGTACACAGACATAAAGAAAGTGTTAGAGAAACAAGAATTTCTGGAAGAAGCATCGAGGAAAGAACGACAGACCCTACTAAGATTAGCATCTCAATTTATCATGTGCGCAGGAAGCTTATACAAAAGGTCTTATGATGGGATTCACTTGTCGTGTGTTGATGAAGATCAAGCAGAACAGATAATTATTGAACTACATTCAGGAGAATGTGGCCCTCACATGAGTGGAAAAATGTTAGCTAAGAAGATTATGAGACAAGGATACTACTTGCCCACGATGGAAACAGATTGTCATCACATGGTCAAAACCTGTCATAAGTGCCAAATACATGCAAACCTGGTACATATGCCACCATCTCAATTAGTGGGTCTGACTTCACCATGGCCATTCTCAGTCTGGGGAATTGACATTATCGGTAAAATATCGCCTAAGGCATCAAACGGGCATGAATACATTCTGGTTGCCATCGATTATTTTACCAAATGGGTCGAAGCTGCCTCTTATGCTGTCCTCACTGCGTCTCGAGTTACAAAATTTATTCAAACGAACAACATCAATCGATACGGGGTACCTTCAGAGTTGATCTCCGATAACGGGTCGCACTTTAAAGCTGAGGTTATCAAATTGTGTTCAAAGTTCAAAATCTCACACCATAAATTATCTCCTTACTGGCCTCAAACTAATGGAGCAGTTGAAGCAACTAATAAGAATATTAAGACTATCCTTAGAAAAATGTGTCAATCACATCGAGATTGGTCAGAAAAACTGCCATTTGCATTATGGGCATATCGAACCTCAATTCGATCCTCCACCGGAGCTACTCCCTACTCTTTAGTGTATGGCATGGAAGCAGTCTTGCCAGTTGAAATGGAGATTCCATCTCTTAGGATTTTGTTAGAAAGTCAGTTGTCAGAGCAGATTGGGTTCGCCAACGGTATGAAGAATTGAATTTGATCGAAGAAAAACGACTAAGAGCATTGTACCACGTACAAGCTTATCAAAGAAGAGTCGCCCGTGCGTTTGACAAGAAAATCAAGGCCCGTCACTTACAAGTCGAGGATTTAGTGCTCAAAGAGATTCGGGTACCTATCTTTGACCCTAGAGGGAAGTTCAAACCAAATTGGGGAGGTCCGCTCATCGTCAAAGAAATATTACTAGGAAAAGCTGTCAAACTTCAAGATCATGATGGAATCGAATTACCATAACCAACCAACCTTGACCAAATCAAACGGTACTACATTTAAGGAGGCCATCTTTGGCCGAATCAATTACCCAGTTACCCAGTTCAACATATCCTTTCTCAAACCTTTTGCAGCCTTTTCAAAAAAAATAAAATTATGCCTTTTTCTTTCTGAGCCCGTTCACTTAACTTAGGGGAGGGAAAAATTCGAACTACGTTTTGGTCTGATCCCAAAATTCTGGGGTACGTAGGCAACCTGAGAAGTTACTTCAGGCTCGACTACATCAAAATAAATAAATAAATCTATTTCCCCACACAATAAAAAATCAAGAAAAAAATTCAAAAGAAAAAGAAATCCAAAATGGGGAAGAAGATTTAAGGAAAAAAAAACAATTTAAAAGGAAATGCCACACAAGGGGCATTCGGGTTTTTGAACCTCAAAATCCCTTTCTTTTTATACCCAATCCTAAGCTTACCCATGAAAGTCCTCTTAAGTACCGTGCGAAAAGTCAAGGGAGATAGCAAAGCATGATCAAACAACAACTCCAGAAGTTCAGAAGGAGAAGAAAAAGATAAAAAATGATGAAGCCTGCTAAGTTGAAAACCCGAAAAGGGCGACTTAGGCAAAAATTAAGGCAAGCTCGCAAGGTTGAAAATCTGAAAGGATAACTTTGGCAACAATCAGAGCAAAGAAAAAAAAGAGAAGAGCTCGCTAGATCGAAAACCTGAAAAGGCGATCTAGGCAAAATCTAGAGCAAGCTCGCTAGATTGAAAACCTGAAAAGGCGATCAAGGCAAAAGTTAGAGCAACAAAGAAAAACAGAAGAAAATCCCAAGCTGAGAGCCGTCCGAGCTGAAACATCAGAATTCTGAATAATCAAGGTCAATACTTAGCTTAAACCAGGCATAGACTCAGAAGCCACAAGTATCTTGTCTACGATCGATCTGAAAATTTTTACTTCCCCAAGTAAACCAAGGGAGATAAGGGTGAATTCTATGATGAGTCTCGAAACCAAAGGAGATAAGGGTGAATTCTATGATGAGTCTCGAAAGGAAATAATTTTGTACTCTTGAGCCTGACTCAAAACCTTCAATAAAATTAATCAAAATTAAAAGTTGAGTCTTTATTGCGCTTGTGGTAATCAAATATTTCAAACCTTCATACAAGGGGCATTTTCTTTCTTGTAACTTTTCCCCCTTATACTAAGGGCATTTTTTTTAATTTTTGCATGATGTGTTCAATTATTTTCAAGGCCATGGTCATTGTCAAACTAGAAGCATTTTGCTTTTGAGCAATGTTAATCCTAAGAGATAATGAGAACCCCAAATTTAAGGTAACCCTCTTGATAACAGTTTTTCAAAAAAACATTCTTGAGGTTCAAAAGAAATAAAAACTCAGGTTTTAAAATTTTTTGATAAATCCTTAAGGTTCAAACAAAAGTATTTTGGATCTCACATAAGGAGATATGGCATTCTTTCGTTCTCCAGATTCTTTTCAGATCCGATCATTCTTGGAATCGATCATTTCTCTTCCAGATTCATTATCTTCTAGATTTATTCGTTCTCCGGTTCGTTCTAATCAGTTTTCTCCAAATTCGTTCATTCTTTCCCAAAATTCATTCCTCTGCCAGTTTTGCTCAATTTCCACCAAGGGTTATCTTGGATTTTGCTCAGTTTTCGCCAAGGGTTATCTTGGATTTTGCTCAGTTGCCGCCAAGGGTTATCTTGGATTTTGCTCAGTTTTCATCAAGGGTTAACTTGGATTTTGCTCAGTTTCCACCAAGGGTTATCTTGGATTTTGCTCAGTTGCCGCCAAGGGTTATCTTGGATTTTGCTCAGTTGCCGCCAGTTTCCACCAAGGGTTATCTTGGATTTTGCTCAGTTATCGCCAAGGGTTATCTTGGATTTTGCTCAGTTTCCGCCAAGGGTTATCTTGGATTTTGCTCAATTGCCACCAAGGGTTATCTTGGATTTTGCTCAGTTTTCGCCGAAAGTTTTCTCGGAATTATGCTCAATTTATGCTCAGGTTTTACTCAGTGCACACACTTGCACAGTTGTCACATTAGTCAAGGAGAACTTTCTAAAATTCAAGGATTTGACACTGTCAGTGAGAGTTTGCGCTCAAGGACCTGACAACCTTTTGATTCGGGGAGAGCTTTACCCTCACGGATCCGAACACCTTGACGAATTGCTAAATCAGGCTGTAAAATGAACTGTCACTAGCTTTGGCATTCAGATATCGCACTACCTACCAAAATAGATTTACTATCTAGTTTGCTTCAACCCTCTGCCAAAGAAGGGCATCTGTAGACATCCCATTTTTACACTCGCCTGATTAATCAACTCGTCAACCCGATCGCAATGATTCCCGATGATGGATGTGTATTCCATTGCTTTATTTTGTTACCAAAAATGTTTCAGAAATCTGGATGAGGTATCTTGAACTGATAAAACTGTAGAAACCACGCTACGCTTGGAAAATACGACCCCAAAAACATAGAAATGATCATCTTGCAGACCAAAAAGAAGCTTCACGATAAAAATCACTAAAAATTGACCAAATTATCAAAATACCCTAACCTCAAAACAACCCTAGAGCCCGCGTTACGCTTAGAAAAACTCATTCAAACACATAAAATAACAAATTGAAACCAAATAAATCATTTCGCCAATTTTAACAGAATTTAACAAAATTACGAAAATGCCCCTCATAAAGTTCACAACCATTTCACATAAAAAATTTCATAATTGACACAAACCAATATTTTCATTGAATTCCTTACGAAAAATCGATTCTAAAACATCCTAGAACATTAAAAACCGAAATAAAACGTGAAAAGTCCTCTCTAGGGGCAAAACAGTAATTTCACAATTTTCATAATTAAAAATTTCGAAATTAATAAATAAAATATTAAATAATTAAAGTAAAACATTAATGAAATTAAATTAAAATTTTGAATTAAAAAAATCGATCAATCGGACTTTCAAGTAAAATTGTTGAGGGTTCGTGGGATATTTCTTTAAGGACCCCTCCATTTGGGGGTCCAAAGAATTAAAAAATAATGGAGGGGTCTCCAAAAATTAAAAGTAAATCAAGCAAGACTAAAGTCAAGGTATTAAAGTCAATCAAGTGAAACTGAAGTCAAAATTAAAGTCAATTAAGCAAGACTGAAGTCAAGATATTAAAAGTCAATCAATTAAGACTAAAGTCAAAACATTAAAAGTTAATCAAATAAGACCAAAAGTCATAATAGAATTCTAATTAAATAATAACTCTATCTAATAGAGTTCTAACTAAAAAACAATTCTACCTAAAACAATTCTAATTAAAACACAATTCTACCTAAAACAAGTCTAACTAAAACACAACTCTAATTAAACACTAACTCTATCCAAATCAACCCCTAAAAAAATCTATAAATAGAGGTGCTCACACCCTATTTTTGTATCAAATCATAAACCCTAAGAAAAGTAGGTCTAGAAGCGCCCATAGCCTCCCATAAACCCTAGTTTTGGAGCCCCAACTCCTTACCTAACATCTCTCCTTCAATTTTAGCTTAGAAAACACCTAAAAGCCCTCCAAAAACACCCCCAAATCCGCAACAAACTTGAAGAGTTCAGATCCAAAAACAAGGAGATACATTGATCTCAGAGATCCGAAATTAAATCCGGAGACAGAACGAAACAAGGGTGTACGGTACAAGGAGCTATTTTTGTCAGATCTGAGGGAACAAAATCCTTGCTATCGGAAAGGTATAAAATTTTTCTTTTATTTTTATTTTTATCTAGGTTTTTAGCAATGTGATTTATTTGGGAAGTTAGTAGAGACTGGCTTTGGCCGGGCGGGGTTGGTGCCTAACACCTTCCAACCCCGTAACGTGATCCCCGGACTCTTTTTCTCTTTCGTAGATTAGTTTGCCTTTTTTAGAGTCAGTTTGGTTCCTAGACCTTAACAACTAGGTGGCGACTCCCAAACCTCAAGGGTCAAAAACGGATCCGCGCACCCCGCGGATCGAGGGCGCTTTCAGATACATCGATCGGTGTTATGGCCAATGTTGGCCAATGTTTGACACATTTAGATGATGATTTATAACTTCTGGACTAATCCTTAGCAAGTCCTCCATTGACCATGCAAAGACATCCTTGTTTCTCAAGCTACCAGCTCCTCATTTTCTTGCACCCTCAGCTCGGATCCTACTCCTATTTGCTTCTCATATATGATTTTTACCATATGCACATCATCAAGGTTAGGGGGCCACTCTCCCTAACTAGCCCCCACTGTAATTGTTATTGGGTACTTTCTAGTGGGATCTGTTCTTCTTGACTAATAGTGTAAATATGGGCCAATATTTGATCTCTCCAAAAGTCCCACATCCAATGAGGGGTCAAAAATCTCAAGACTTGGTAGAAAGTCAAGTGACTGCTCTCATCTCATGTGTCCACCATCTTCTCAAGATAACATTATAAGGATGTAAACACCCAAATTTGACCAGGCCCTCTACGCGAAATGCCCCAAAATCTATAAAAATCGGAATGGGCCCTTAAAGCCTAAACCTTCAAAAATCTTATTTTTCTTTCAATAAATGGCCCAAGGCCCTTCCTACGTGGCCCATGGATCAAAAATCCACCTCTCCACTTTACAATTCTCAACATATCCCAACCCTAATCCAATTCAACTCAACCCATTACTATACCCAAGCCCAACCTACTACCTAAGCCCATTGGACTCAACCCAACATTATACATATTCAACCCATTACCCAATTATCCTATCCAAGCCCAACCAATCTACCCAAACCCAATTCTCAACCCAAGCCTAACATCACAACCAATCAACTAAGACCATCAAGGTGGAATACATGTCACCACTTTAATTCACTTCCATCATCCAACTACCTACCCCCTGTAGACACCCCATTTATGAATCCGCCTGATTAATCAACTCATCAATCCGATTGTAACGGTTCCCAATGATGGATGATTATTCCAATACTTTGTTTGTTACTAGATATGTTTCAGAAATCTGAGGTATCTCGAACTGACAAAATTATAGAAACCACACTACGCTAGGAAAATATGACCCCAGAAACATGGAAATCATCATTTTATAGACAAAAATAAGCTTCACGATAAAAATCACTAAAAAATAATCAAATTACTAAAATACCCCTAACCTTAAAACAACCCTAGAGCCTACTCTACGCTTAGAAAAATCTTTTCAAACACATAAAATAATAAATCAAAATCAAATAAATCATTTCACCAATTTTCACAAAATTTGACAAAATTACGAAAATACCCCTCATAAAGTCACGACCATTTCGCACAAAAAATTTCATAAATGACACAAACCAATATTCTCATTGAATTCCTTACGAAAAATTGATTCTAAAACATCCTGGAACATCAAAAATCGACTTGAAATGCAAAAGTTCTCTTTAGGGGTAAAACGTTACAATTTTAATAATTAAAAATTCTGAAATTAAAACATTAATTAAATGTAAAGTGAAATCCTAATTGAAAATAAAGTCAATCAAATAAGACTAAAGTCAAAGTCTTAAAGTCAATCAAGTAAGACTAAAGTCAATCTTAAAGTCAATCAAATATGACTAAAGTCAAGAAATTAAAGTCAATGAAGTAAGACTAAAGTCAATCTTAAAGTCAATCAAGTAAGACTAAAGTCAAGAAATTAAAGTCGATCAAGTAAGACTAAAGTCAATCTTAAAGTCATTCAAGTAAGACTAAAGTCAAAATTAAAGTCAATCCAGTAAGACTAAAGTCAAGATATTAAAGTCAATCAAGTAAAACTAAAATCAAAATCTTGAAGTCAATCAAATAAGACCAAAAGTCAAAATCCTAATAGAGTTCTAATTAAAAAATAATTCTATTTAACAATCCTAATTACATAATAACTCTATTTAATAGAATTCTAACTAAAATATAACTCTACCCAAAACAGTTCTAATTAAAATATAACTCTAACTAAACGAATTATAATTAAACACTAATTCTATCTTAAAAAATACTTAAAAAATCTAGGATGGGCTAGTGATTACTCTTCATGGAAATGCTGAAATTGTAGGAATCGTAAACAGTACTTAGGCTAAGAATGAGTTATTGCTTGAAATTCAGCCAGAACAACAGGGGATAGAACTTAGCGGATTCGAATTCGAGAAGATTTTCTTAGTTCAATGGGATGACTCGGTGAAAGAATATTTCCCTATTGAGAACACCTTTAACTGCAATATGGCCAATATGTTCAAAAAAATGAGATTTTTCCCTGGTATGGCCTAGGTCGCAAGCAACAAGGTATTAAAGAGGCACCGCTGATTAAAGAAGTCATTGGCACATCGGGCTAGGATATAAGCCTACTAAGGAAGATTAGGCCCAATACTGGAAGACAAAGCGGGACAAGGCAATTGTAAAAAGGCAAAGGCGCACCACGGATCTCATCAAAATGAAGCCCTATCGTAAGACCCTTAATGATTATTTTGTGAAAGAAAGAGAAGACTTCCGTTATTATGGGTTCTTAGAACAGTTCATTGATCATATCACAGGTACTCGTCTACCGGGATATGAAATCTTCTTTGGCATGGAATGGCCTGAAAAGGAAGCAAACACAGAAGTTGAAGAATGGCAGCTCAATCTGGACTCCCTCAATATTGATCAACTATTCATTGAAGATCATAGTGTCCTAGTGTTGTCAATTGAGAAGGGGATCCCAAATCCGTAGTCTGTAATCAAACCCGTTGTTGGGTGTCTCTCTAACTATCATGTAATTTGTCATGTGTTGCACGTCAAGGCTGGGTCTGTCAGTCCCATTAGTCCTGTTCAGTCTGACATGCCGAATGAGTCCTTTATTTCTGTTGAGTCAAGTAAGTAAGTTTTTTCTGCTGAGTCTGTTATTTCTAGTGAATCTATTTTTCCTGCTGAGTCAAGTGAGTCTGTCAAGTCTGCAATGAGTCCTGTTATCCCATCTCTTTTTAATGAAATGAAAGAAATTTTTGATTACCCCGAGCTCAATAATAATTTAACTAATAATCTGGCTTCGGAGGGAGAGTTTACTGACGAAAATCCTGCCCCTGAAATAATCAAGTTACTTGAATAAGAAGATGAACGTCGGGCTCAACCTTTAGTAAAGGAAGTAGAGGTTATCAACCTCGGAACAAAAGAAAGTCCTCAAGAAATTTGGATTGGGGTCACTTTATCTCCCGATGAACGCGAAGGGATAGTAGACTTGCTCAGAAAGTTCAAAGACATGTTCACTTGGTCTTATGAGGATATACCGGGAGTAAGCACAGACATTGTTCAACATCGGATTCCGTTATATCCTGATGCTCAACCAATCAAACAGAAACTTTGACGAAATGAAGTCGAAATGGACTCTGAAAATTAAATAAGAAGTTACGAAGTAGATTAACGCTAGATTCTTGGAAGTAGTAGAATACCCTGAGTGGATTGCCAATGTCGTCCCGGATCCGAAAAAGGATGGAAAAGTCAGAATGTGTGTGGACTTTAGAGATCTAAACAAGATAAGCCCAAAAGACAGTTTTCCTTTACCACACATAGATGTTCTAGTAGATAATACAGCAGGGCACGCTTTATTATCCTTCATAGATGATTTTTCGGGGTACAATCAGATAAAAATAGATCATCGGGATATGCAAAAAATGTCGTTCATCACACAGTGGGGAACCTTTTGCTACAACGTTATGCCTTTTGGTTTGAAGAATGCCGGAACCACCTATCAAAGAGTAGCCACGACCATACTACATAACATGATACACAAGGAAGTCGATGTCTATGTAGATGATATGATAGTTAAATCTAAGGAACGACTGAGGCACGTTGCTGCGTTAAAAAAGTTTCTCACAAGGATTCAAAAGTACCAACTCCGCCTCAACCCGTAAAAATACGTATTTGGAGTAACTTCTGGAAAATTATTAGGATTTGTGATCAGTCAAAAAGGGATCGAAGTAGACCCTGTGACAATTAAAGCTATCCAAGAGATACCACCGCCCGAGACTGAAAAACAAATTCGAAGTTTTTTGGGCAGAATCCAATATGTCAGCAGATTTATCGCTCAACTCACCAACGTCTACGAACCTATTTTCAAGCTCCTCAAAAAGAATGAACCAACTATTTGGAATGAGCAATGTCAAAAGGCTTTCGACCAAGTCAAGGGATATCTCTTGAACCCACCTATTTTGGTTCCACCTACACCAGGTGAACCACTTCTTCTTTATCTGTCAGTCACGGAAAAAGCTATGTGATGCATGCTTGCACAGTATGACAAAGATACTCACAATGAAAGGGCTATATACTACATCAACAAAAAGATGTTAGACTATGAACGAAAGTATTCAGCCCTAGAAAAAACCTGTTTGGCACTAGTATGGGCTACTCAGAGACTCCGGCACTATATGCTATCTCATTCAATTATCCTGCTATCTCAGATGGATCCTCTCAAGTATCTCTTCGAGAAATCGGCGTTGACAGGGAGAACTGCGCGATAGTTATTGTTGTTATCAAAATTTGATATCACGCATGTTACACAGAAATCTATCAAAGGGAAAGCTGTGGCAGAATACTTGGTAGATCACTCTATAGTAGAAGGAATAAGGCATGTTGATCAATTCCCAGATGAGAACATCTTGCATGTTGAAGAAGAACCGCAGAACCAAACATGGCAGCTATACTTTGATGAAGTCGCCAATCAGAATGGGTATGGAATAGGGGCAGTCATGTTTTCTCCAGAAGGATGCCACATTCCAATCGCCATTGAGTTACTTTTTTCTAACACCAATAACACAGCTGAATATGAGGCATGCATCGCGGAGCTCGAAGCTGCTTTGAACCTGGGTATTACAGAAATTGAAATTTTTGGGGATTCGGCCTTGGTCATACATCAGTCATTGGAAGAATGAAAAACTAGGCATGAAAAGTTGAAGCCTTATCATGAGTATCTGTTACACTTAGTGAGTAAGTTTAAAGTTATCCTGTTTCAACACTTGTCAAGGGAAGATAACAGATTTGCTGACTTTTTAGCCACCCTATCTTCAATAATCCATTTACCCCCTGGCATGGAATTGAGGCCGATCACCGTCGAAGTCAAAGACAAACCTGCATATTGCTATCAAATCAACATTACTACTCGAATACCCGATAGAAAGCCATAGTACATAGATATAAAAAGAGTCTTAGAAAAACAAGAATTCCCAGAAGAAGCATCGAGGAAGGAACGACAAATCCTACTAAGATTAGCATCTCAATTCATCCTTTGCGCAGAAAGTTTATACAAAAGGTCTTATGATGGGATTCATTTGTCATGTGTTGATGAAGATCAAGCTGAACAGATAATGGTTGAACTACATTAAGGAGGATATGGCCCTCACATGAGTGGGAAAATGTTAGCTAAGAAAATTATGAGACAAAGGTACTACTGGCTCACGATGGAAACAGATTGTCACCACATGGTCAAGACCTGTCATAATTGCCAAATACATGTGAACCTTATACATGTGCCACCATTTCAATTAGTTAGTCTGACTTCACCCTGGCCATTCTCAATTTGGGGAATTAACGTTATTGGTAAAATATCGCCTAAGGCATCAAACGGGCATGAATACATTCTAGTTGCTATCGATTATTTTACTAAGTGGGTCGAAGCTACCTCTTATGTTGTCCTCACTACGTCTCAAGTTGCAAAGTTTATCCAAACAAACATCATCAGTCGATACGGAGTACCTTCAGAGTTGATTTCTGATAACGGGTCACACTTCAAAGCTAAGGTTATTACATTGTGTTCAAAGTTCAAAATCTCACACCACAAATCATCTCCTTACAGCCCTCAAACTAATGGAGTAGTCAAAGCAGATAATAAGAATCTTAAAACTATCATCAGGAAAATGTGTCAATCACATCGAGATTGGTTAGAAAAACTGCCATTTGCACTATAGGTATATCGAACTTCAATTCGATCCTCTACTAGAGTTACTCCTTACTCCTTAGTGTATGGCATAGAAGCAGTCTTGCCAGTTGAAATGGAAATTTCGTCTCTCAGGATCTTGTTGTAAAGTAAGTTGTCAGAAGCAGATTGTGTTCGTCAACGGTATGAAGAATTAAATTTGATCGAAGAAAAATGACTAAGAGCTTTGTATCACGTGCAAGCTTATCAAAGAAGAATCGCCCGTGCATTTGACAAAAAGATCAAGGCCCGTCACTTACAAGTCGGGAATTTAGTATTCAAAGATAATCGGGCACCTATCTTTGACCCTAGAGGGTAGTTCAAACCAAATTGGGGAGGCCCGTTCATCATCAAAGAAATATTATCAGAAAAAGCTGTCAGGCTTCAAGATCATGATGGAATCGAATTATCAGAATCAACCAACCTTGACCAAATCAAACGGTACTACATTTAAGGAGGCCATCTTTGGTCGAATCAATTCTCCTATTACGCAATTCAATATTTCCTTTCTCAACCCCTTTGCAGCCTTTTCAAAAAGAAAAATTATGCCTTTTTCTTTCCCAGCCTGATCACCTAACCTAGGGGAGGGAAGATTCGAACTACGTTTTGGTCTAATCCCAAAATTCTGGGGTACGTAAGCAACCTAAGAAGTTACTTCAGGCCCGACCACATCAAAATAAAAAAAATCTATTTCCCTACACATCAAAATTAATTTTAAAAAAATTCAAAAGTAAAAAAAGAAATATCTTAAAAAATGGGGAAGAAAATTCAAGGCAAAATAAAAGAAATGTCACACAAGGGACATTCGAATTTTTGAGCCTCAAAATCTTCTTCTTTTTTATACCCAGTCCTAAGCTTACCTATAAAAGTCCTCCTATGTACCGTGCGAAAAGTCAAGGAAGATAGCAAAGCATGATCAGACAGCAATTCCATAAGGAAGAAAAGAAAAAAAACCTACTAGGTTGAAAACTCGAAAAGGACGATTTAGGCAAAAATTAAGGCAAGCTCGCAAGGTTGAAAATTTGAAAATACAACTTTGGTAACAATCAGAGCAAAGAAAAAAAAAAGCTCGCTAGTTTGAAAACCTGAAAAGGCAATCTAGGCAAAAGCTAGAGCATGCTCGCTAGTTTGAAAACCTGAAAGGGCAATCTAGGCAAAAGTTAGAGCAACAAAGAAAAATAGAAAAAATCTTTGAGGAGTTAAAAACTAAGAGCGGTCCGATCTAAAACATTAGAAGTCCGAATAATCAAGTTTAATACTTAGCTTAAATCAGGCACAGACTTGGTACCATAAGTATCTTGTCTACGATCGATGTGAAAATTTTTACTTCTCCAAGTAAACCAATGGAGAGAAGGGTGAATTCTATGATGAGTCTCAAAAGGAAATATTTTGTTCTCTTAAGCCTGACTCAAAATCTTCAATAAAATTAATCAAAATTAAAAGTTGAATCTTTATTGCGCTTATGTTAATCAAATATTTCAAACCTTCATACAAGGGGCATTTTCTTTTTCCTCTAAATATGTAGTTTCTCCCTTATAATAGAGGCATTTTTTTTTGCATGATATATTCAATTATCTTCAATGCCATGTTTATTGTCAAACTAGGGGTATTTTGTTTTTGAGTAATGTTAATCCTAAAAGATAATGGGAACCCCCAAACTTAAGGTTACCCTCTTGATAACAATTTTTCGAAAACCCTTGAGGTTCAAAAGAAATAAAAACTCAAGTTTTAAATTGATAAAATTTTTGGATAAAATCTTGAGGTTCAAACAAAAGCACTTCGGATCTCACATTTGATTGCGCCTAGAGATTAACTAATAACTCATTCACCTAGAGTAAGGGATATGGCATTTTTTCGTTCCCAGATTCTTTTTCAGATCCATTCATTCTTGGATTCGAGCATTCTCTTCCAGATTCATTCATTCTTTCCCAAAATTCATTCATTTCTCTATCAGGTTTGCTCAAATGCCGCCAAGGGTTATCTTGGATTTTGCTCAGATGCCGTCAAGGGTTATCTTGGATTTTGTTCAGATGTCGCCAAGGGTTATCTTGGATTTTGCTCAGTTGCCGCCAAGGGTTATCTTGGATTTTGCTCAGATGCCGCCAAAGGTAAACTTGGATTTTGCTCAATTGCCGCCAAGGGTTATCTTGGATTTTGCTCAGTTGCTGCCAAGGGTTATTTTGGATTTTGCTTAGATGCCGCCAAGGGTTAACTTGGATTTTTCTCAGATGCCACCAAGGGTTATCTTGAATTTTGCTCAGTTGCTGCTAAGGGTTAACTTGGATTTTGCTCAAATGCCGCCGAGGGCTTTTTAGGAATTATGCTCAGATTTCGCCAAGGATTTTCTTGAAATTATGCTCAATTTTTACTCACTTTCATACAGTACACACACTCACACTTGCATTTTTTTTTAATCAGGAAAAATTCTTTAAAATTCAAGGATCTGACACTATCAGTGAGAGCTCTCACTCAAGGACTTGAAAACCTTTTAGTTCGGGGAGAGTTTTACCCTCAAGGATCCGAACGTTCTAACGAATTTCTAAATCAGACTGCAAAATGAACTGTCACTAGCTTTGGCATTCGGATATCATACTATCTACCAAAATTAATTTACTATCTAATTTGCTTCAACCCTCTACCAAAGAGGGGCATTTGTAGACACCCCATTTTTGCATCCACCTAATTAATCAACTCGTCAACCCGATTGCAACGGTTCCCAATGATGGATGATTATTCCAATGCTTTGTTTGTTACTAAATATGTTTCCGAAATCCGGATGAGGTATCTCGAACTGACAAAACTATAGAAACCACGCTACGCTAGAAAAATATAACCCCAGAAACATAGAAATCATCATTTTACAAATAAAAATAAGCTTCACGATAAAAATCATTAAAAAATAACCAAATTACTAAAATACCCCTAACCTTAAAACAACCCTAGAGCCTACATTACGCTTAGGAAAACCTTTTCAAACACATAAAATAACAAATCAAAACTAAATAAATCATTTCACCAATTTTCACAAAATTTGACAAAATTACGAAAATGCCCTTCATAAAGTCACGACCATTTTGCACAAATTTTTATAAATGACACAAACCAATATTCCCATTGAATTCCTTACGAAAAATCGATTCTAAAACATCCTGAAACATCAAAAATCGACTTGAAATGCAAATGTTCTTTTTAAGGGCAAAACGGTAATTTTACAATTTTAATAATTAAAAATTCCAAAATTAAAACATTAATTAAATGTAAAGTGAAATCCTAATTAAAATTAAAGTGAATCAAGTAAGACTAAAGTCAAAGTCTTAAAGTCAATCAAGTAAGACTAAAGTCAATCTTATAAGACTAAAGTCAAAATTAAAGTCAATCAAGTAAGACTAAAGTCAAGATATTAAAGTCAATCAAGTAAGACTAAAGTCAATCAAATAAGACCAAAAGTCAAAATCCTAATAGAGTTCTAATTAAATAATAATTCTTTAACAATCCTAATTAAATAATAACTCTATTTAATAGAATTTTAACTAAAATATAACTCTACCTAAAATAGTTCTAATTAAAATATAACTCTAACTAAAGGAATTATAATTAAATACTAATTATATCTAAACAAACACTTAAAAAATCTATAAATAAGGGTCATCACACCCTATTTTCGTATCAAATAAAAAACCTTAATAGAAGTAGGTCAAAAAGCTTCCCTAGCCTCCCATAAATCCTAATTTTGAAGTCCCAACTCCTTACCTAACACCCATACTTCGATTTTAGCTCGAAAAACACCTAGAAGCCCTTCAACAACACTTATAAATTCATAAACAAATCCGAAGAATACAGATCTACGAAAGACAAACCTTACCTCGGAGATCAGAAATCAGATCCAGAAATAGAACGAAGCGAGGAGTACTGTACAATGAGCGATTTTATTAGATCTGAGGGAATAGCATCGTTGCGCTCGAAGGTAAAATTCTTTTCTTTTTTTTATCTAGGTCTTTTTGTTAGCAATGTAGTTTTATTTGGGATAAGTAGAGACCGGTATTGATCGGGCGGGGTTGGTGCCTAACACCTTCCAACCCCGTAACGTGATCCCCGGACCCATATTTTTTGTAGTAGATTAGTTGATTCATCTGTTTCGAGTCTCTATTCGATTCCTAGATCGTAATAACTAGGTGGTGACTCCCAAACTTCAAAGGTCAAAAACGGATCCGTGCACCCCACGGATCGAGGGCGCTTTCACCCCTATCATCTTTCTCTAAAAAATTCATCTACCCACATCTCAACCCATACCCTCCTCAACCTACCCTCATCATTCTCTACAAACCCATCCTTACAAATCAAACCCACACTCCTCATCTCCAATCAAATACTTATTATCTCCAATCAACATACCAAAATACTTCATCCCATGCCTTTGAGATACATTTCACCACCTTACTCATCCTCCCAAAACCTAATCAATTAATCCCTTACACAATCCATTTTTTTAATCAAAACCCACTACTCTCAACTCACCAAATACTCAACTAACAACCACTCTCTTACACCCAAATTCTCTCAACCAAACACTACTCATTTCACTTCACCTAATACTCAACTCAAATGGGTTGAAAGATTCAACCCATTTGGGTCACAAATAACCCATTTAAACTACCTTACACAAATGCCCTTCCGTCATCCTCAATTAACACACACCCCCTCTCACAAACCCCAAATTATTTTACTTCTTCTCATTATTTCACCCCAACTCTAACCCTAAAAATAACTCCCAAAATCCTATAAAACCTTCTCATTCTCAATTCACAAATACTTGTGAAAAAAATAAGAAAAAATGCATTCTCAATCTCAACTTTCTTTACTCTTAACTCTCTACTCTCAACTCACTACTCATTTTCAATTCTCTACTCTCTCTCTCAAGTAAGTCAAGAAAAATCAAGAAAGCACATCTTTTAAAATCAAGGATGATCAAGATAACATCAAGGTAGGACATAGACTAAAAAAGAAGAGAAATATTCTCCTTATTCCTCTTCTCTCCCCTCTAACTTCCCCTCTTCTACTTCTCTCATTTCTCTACACCTACGCACACACTATGAAGGGTTTGAGTCAATAAGGGCCCTTTTTTCCAAAAGAAATGGTAATGACTACAAAACCCCAAGTGGAAAAGATATTCGAAAATAAAAATCTCGTGTCCACAAAGGAGATAGAACATCTATCACCGTAAACCTCACCATTAGCGTGATTGGTCCTGCTTGGATTGGCAAGACTATCTTTCCCCATGGTATCTTTAAGGCTCCATCAAACCCAATTAGTGGTGCCCCGGCAGGACTGAGCACGCTCTTTGCCAAACCCATCTTCTTAAAAAGGGAAGAGTACATGATATCCTCCAAACTTCCACTATCAATTAGAATTATTTTCAAGATGAAAATACCAACCTTGAGGGTGATTATTAACACATCATAATATGGGTAAATAATCCCCCTCCAAGTCTTTCTCTAAAAAGCCTATTGTTAGCTCGTATTCTTTTGTCCCCATTTTTGTCGATCCATTCCTAATATGGTAGACCTGCCCCATATGATCTGCTATTCTAACCTTCACTTTCCTTTCCAAATCATCATTCCCTTCTCTTTTCTCATCCTACCTCAATACAACATGGATGATTATTGCCTTGTCACTCTATCCTCCATCTAGCTCAGGATCCCGTCGTTCTTCTCTATTCTGGCTCTCTAGTCTTCTTTCGGTTCTAGCCTTGCCTACAAAGTTTCTTAATAGATCCTAGTCAACTAAACTTTTGAGGAAACCTCTTAAAAGTTTACATTTGTTAGTCCTATGAGCCCTAACTTTGTGATACTTGCTATAATTTTCTTCTGGCCTAGTTTGTGCAGCTAAGAGCACCCTCAACCATTCAAAGAAAGTTCTCATTTAGAATAAGCGATAGAATTTCACTTGGCGGAATAAAAAAGTATGTATTCCTCTTTCTTTACTCCACTTTCCTACTTGGTCGCTCTTGATCTCTCTTTTTCTACTACTGCTTCTCAATCTTCTCAACTGTGTGGACTATTTTACTATTACTAGTAGCTTTCCTCGGATCATCTTTGATCTTGATGTATTTCTCTGCCTTTTATGCCAACTCGACTAAACTTGAAGGCCTTTTCCATATCAAAGATTTTTATAGATTAGAATCTGGAGGAAACATAATTCTGTATGTCACCACTATTGTCTTCTCATCACGACTCTCTATTATCATAGTTTACCTCTCGAAACCTCTTAGTGAAATCTTTAAGGCTCTCTGTTGGATTCATCCTCATGCCGAGTAGGGTATCGACATCCCGACCCAATCTCTTGTTGCCTGTGTACAACTTGAAGAATGCCAAACATAGTTCTTCGAAAGAAACTTGTAGACACCTCATTTGTGCATTCACCTGATTAATCAACTCGTCAACCTGATCGCGACGATTCCCAATGATGGATGATTATTCCATTGCTTTATTTGTTACTGATATGTTTCAAAAATTCGGATGAAGTATCTCAAACTAACAAAACTGTAGAAATTACGCTACGCTAGGAAAATATAACTCCTAAAATATAGAAATCATCATCTTGTAGACAAAAAAAAATTTTACGATAAAAGTTACTAAAAAATGATAAAATTACCAAAATACCATTAACATCAAAACATCCCTAGAGCCCACATTACTCTTAGGAAAACCCTTTCGAACACATAAAACAACAAATTGAAATCGAATAAATCATTCCATCAATTTTCACCAAATTCAACAAAATTACGAAATGCCCCTCATAAGGGTTGACAATCATTTCACGCCAAAAAATTTCATAAGTGAGATAAACCAATAATCTCATTGAATTCCTTACGAAAATCGATTCAAAAACATCCTGGAACATCGAAAACAGACTTAAAACGCAAAAGTTTTTTTCGGGACAAAATAATAATTTCTCAAATTTTAAAAATTTTAATTTCAAAATTAATAAATAAAATATTAATTAACGTAAAGTAAAATCTTAATAAAATTAATTTTAAAAATTGAACCAAGTCAATCTCATAAGACTTAAGTCAAAACCTTAATTAAAACCTAATCTAAAGAAACCAAGTTAATCTTATAAAACTTAAGTCAAAACCCTAATTAAAATCCTAATCTAAAAAGACCAAGTCAATCTCATAAGACTTAAGTCAAAACCCTAATCTAAAGAAACCAAGTCAATCTCATAAGAGTTAAGTCAAAATCCTAATTAAAATCCTAATCTAAAAAGACTAAGTCAATCTCATAAGACTAAAGTCAAAATCCTAATTAAAATCCTAAAGGAAACCTAATTAAACACTAACTCTACCTTAAAAAATCTATAAATAGGAGCCTCCACACCCTAATCTCGTATCCAAGAGAAAATCCTAGAAAAAGTAAGTCAAGGAGCCTCCCCAACTTTTCCAAAACCCTAATTTTGAAGCCCTAACCCCTTACCTATCATCCAACTCCCAATTTTTGCTTAAAAACACCCAAAGACCCTTCAAAAATATCCAAAAATTCATAAAAACTCATAAAATTCACAGATCTAAGAAAAAGATATCTCAACTTGGAGATCAGAATCAGATTCGATGATGGGTGAATAGCAAGAAAATATATACGAGGATACTCTCCGCCAGTGTTAAGGGAATCTTTGTAATCCGCAAGGTAACTTTCTTTTATTTTTTTATTATTATTATTTGTTATTTTTGGTCTATTTTGCAATGTAATCATTTTTAAGAAGTAGTAGAAACCGACGCTTGCCAGGCAGGGTTGGTGCCTAATACCTTCCAACCCCTTAACATGATACCCGGATCTAGTTTCTTTTGTAGATTAATTTTCCTTATCTTTTTAGAGTTGATGTTCGATTCCTAGACCGTAATAACTAGGTGGCGACTCCCAAATCTCGAAATTCAAAAGTAGATCCGAACATCCTGCGAATCGAGGGCACTTTCAGTGACAACTCCACTGGAGATTATTGAGGATCAAACTTGAAATGCCCCAAGTATGGGAACATTGCCATTTAGACTTAGTTTTTTTTTATGTTTGTTTTGTTTATCTTTAGTTTATTTGATTCGTTTATTTTTGGAATTGTATTATATTCTCTCGGCATCATTTTTAGCGTATTATTATGGAATATTATTTGTTATGATTCAATTTAGAGTCGTTTGGGATGACCCTAAATAATGCAGGATATTAAGAGGATGATGATGTGGACAAATGGGTGTTGACCCATTTTTATTTGGATTACTTTTTAAGTTTGTATTATCCTTTATTGGTATCCTTTGATTTGATTTTAGATACTATGATTTGGCATATTTTGTTTTTATGGTTAAATCGGGGGTCATTTAAAACGGTCCTAAATAATGAAATATTCAAATTGACATATGAATTAAGGACGGAATGATGGAGGTGGGATGAGAAGCCATGATTTTTATCCATGTTGCTATGCATACATGGTGTATGATTAGTTTTGTTTTTCCCTTGTGCGTGATGAATGATTTTAAAGTAAGGGATGAAAAATAAAGATTCTCTCTTTTCCTCAAACTTTCTTTCCTGTTTTGTTTTCAAATCGGTTTTTTTTAGTTTCTTTTTTTTTTAATTTAATAATAAAAAGGGTTTTTCTTTTAAATAAAAAACAAAAAAAAACTGCACTGCCAAGCGTGGTGTGCTGTTAAAACAATGTTTTTTCTTTTTTTATCTCCTTCTTACATGAGCTGAAAGGAAAGCAACCACACGTTAATAGCAAGAGAATTTCAGAGGGAGAGAGAAAAAGCAATCGAAGTTGTTCTTTTTTATTCGGAGATCTAACGTTTTCTCATCAAAATGTCTTTGACTCTCCCCCACACAAATTGTTTTCTCCGAAGAATCAAGATTGTGTTTTGAATCTCTAAACGCCTGTAAATATTGTCTAAATTTTCACACGTTTACATCTTTTCCAAAATCGGTTGACTTTCATGTATTCAAATTTGGTACAGATTGATTTCTACGGTTTGATTTGTTTTTTTTTCTTTTTGGGAGTTTCTAAACTTATGGTCTTTAATTCCTAGAACAATAGGGGTTTTGATTTGAGATTTGGCTGTATCGTCCATGGCTGTTTTGTTTTTTTTTTCTTTTCTCTTTTCTTATCTCCTGATTTCAATTCGAACCCACGGACTCCATCTCATTCGCCTCAAAGAGTGATGGTGGAAGAACTTGATTTCTTGTTTTCTTCATCATCACCGATGAAACACGTTTCGAGTTTCAGTAGTGGAGGATCTGATTTGGGTCTAAAATAGTACGGAAGAGGCAAAGAATTTAGTGGTTCATTCGCTTAATCATCCTCTCAATGTAGAGATCAGAGCCCTATGTCGATATTCCAAGACTCTGATTTTGCCTTGATGGAAAAAAAATGTATTTTTTTATGTTCTTTTTACGTGGAACAATGGATAATGGAATGTTGGGAGTTTAAATATTCTGAGATTTTTTCTTGGAAATTTTGGGATCAAAACTAGGAGTTCAATTGAGAAGCCACAATTAAATAAACGAATTTTTGAATAATTTTTGTTTAACTTAACTGGTGAAAATTGTGGTCCCGCCAATTTCTACTTACAATATACCGGTCCATATTATTTATTGGTATGTTGTAAGTAAATGTTGGGTTGTTAATGATTGAGTGTTAATCTCGATTGTTGTAAGAAACATAGCCCTCTTTCGCTAAGGAGACTCTTCTTTATGGTTGCAACAATTGCTCTTTATAACAAGCCATTGGTGTTTGTTATCGCTAACATGGAAATTGATGTCGCAATAATAAATTTATCAAAGATGGGCTAGTGATTACTCTTCATGGAGATGCTGAAATTGTGAGAATTGTAAACAGTATTGAAGCTAGGAGTGAGTCGTTGCTTGAGATTCAGCCAGAACAATAAGGGATAGAGCTTAGCGGGTTTGAATTTGAGAGATCTGCTCAGTTCAATAGGATCACTCCGTAAAAGAACATTTTCCTATTGAGAATACTTCCAATTGCTGTATTGTTAAAATGTTCAAGAAATGAGGTTTTTTTCCGGGTATGGGCTTAAGTCGCAAGCAACAAGGTATTAAAGAGGCACTAGTGATCAGAGAAGTCATCGGCACATTCGAGTTAGGGTACGAACCTACTAAGGAACATCGGGCCCATTATTAGAAAACAAAGCGAGACAGGGCAAGTGCAAAGAGGCAAGGGCGTACCACGCATCTGATTAAAATAAAACCCTATCATAAAACACTTAAAGGATACTTCGTGAAAGTGGGGGAAGATTTCCCTTACTGTGGTTTCTCAGAACCATTTATTGATCACATCACGGGTATTCATCTACCGGCGTTTGAAATATTTTTCGGTATGGATTGGCCTGAAAAAGGAAATAAGCACAAGAACGGAAGAAAGGGAAACAAAAGATTAGCAACTCAACCTGGACTCCCTCAACATTGATCAGTTGTTCATTGAAGATCATAGTATCTTAGTGGTGTCAGTTGGGAAGGGGACCTCAAACCCCAAGTCTGTAATCAAACCCGCGGTCGGGTTTCTAGCTAATTATCATGTAATGAGTCATGTGTTACATGTCGAGACTGGTTCTGTCAATCTTATTAGTCCTGTTTAGTCTGACATGTCTGGTAAGTCCTTTATTTATGTTGAGTCAAGTAAGTTAATTGTTTCTGCTGAGTCAAGTGAATATATTATTTCTAGTGAATCTGTTTTTCCTATTGAGTCAAGTGAGTCTATTAAGTCTGCAATGAGTCTTGTTACCCCATCTTTTTTTAATGAAATGAAAGAAATTTTTGATTACCTTGAACGCAATGATAATTTAACTAATAATCTGGCTTCGGAAGGAGGAATTCTGATGAGACTATCGTTGTTCTTCTCACCGGAGTTAATAATAATCTTAGTTTTACCTTACTTGTGGGGCAAGTAGGGGATCGAACCCAAGAGAAAGGAGGAATAGAGCTAAGCTAAGAAGATAAAATTCAAATTAACTAAAAGGAATTAAAACTGTTTTTCTTTATATTTTTGAACTTATAAGAAGATGTAAAATTGCTAGAAAATAAACTAAAGTAAATGAAATTAAAAGCAAGTAAACTTATGAATTAAAACACCATTGGAGGTGGATCTACCTAAAACATGTTAATGAGCAATTTCTAGTCTCTAGCCTTTTTATAACTCAATCATAAGGGCTTGGTGTTAGCTCCTTAGATCGGAAAGTTTTGCAATTAAAATGAAATAAAGGAACAAAAATAAAGTAGAATTTCTTGAGAACTTCTTACTACAAATTATCTAATTTAAGCATACTTTATCTTGATCTAATCTAAGCATAAAGTATCTATATTAAGAATAAAATGTGCAAGAAACTTAAAGAGAATTCATAAGCATTTTAAATAAAAGCAAGGCATAAAATTAGAAATAACACAAGAACTTGCTCTAGGCTTTTCCACTCTCCAATGGAGGGGAACTTAGCCTAATGTCATTGCAAGAGAGGGAAGACAAGAGATGAAAGAACTTTTCTTCATTTCATGGAGAAAATTACAACTTCTTCTTCTTCTACTTCTTACAAGATTAGTTAACCAAAAGAAAATAACTAGAAAATGAAAATACAAAAAATAAGAGAATAGGCAAAGAGCCTTAGATTAAAGGAGTCTTGGATAAGAGAACCAAGATGGGACCCTTTCTCTAGAAATGAAGGCTCTATTTATAGAGAAAAATGTGTGTAGAAGAGTCTAAAAGTAGCCTCCACTTTTCTTTGCACAAAAAGACAAAAGAGGAGAATATGAGTTAAGGATTAGGGCATTCCAAAGTGTTAGGGCATTCCAAAGTGAGCCCAAATGCTTTTGCCTTGAGATTTTGATTCCAAATTGTTGATTTTCTGCACAAGAAACACACGTAATTAGATTTATCTAGTAAATGAATTATTTATATATAATTAAGCCTAATTAACATGCAACGTGGTGGTTTGAGGCTTATCATGATTATTATCTTAATATAGAGAAATAGGTACAAAAATCAAGATAAATATCCAGAAAATGTGCGTATAATTGAGTGTTTGGAGACACTCATCACACCCCCAAACTTACTTTTTTCTAGTCCCTAGAAAATAAAATTGCCACTTTCGCAGGCACCTCGACTGCATTTAGCGAATGCAGCAAGCCCTTGAACCGCTAGGTTACCCCTAGTGGACGAGTTTGACTCGTGAGGGTTTGCAGAAAATATACCCACAAAATTTGAAAACAACTTTGAAGTAAAAATAGTCAAAATCAAAACTTATATTGAAAAGCACAAGTCTTTTTTTTTTATTTTATTTTGTCAATCAATTAGAAGTACTGCTTGGTATAGAGTCCCAACCCTTATTTTTCTACGACAAAACTTAGACTTAAATTGACCTTTGAGCAATAGTGATTCTAACTTAGAAATTTAAGAGATTCGATTTCTCAAAATGAGTTTCAACCTTCTAACTACTCAAGAATAACTGGAGTAACTTAGGGTTTAATTCTAAACTTAGCATCCTGTCTGGGGTAGTGAGAAGTGTGGATATTCACTTTAATACCTCTAAGGGGCTTTATCTGTGATATTCCAGTATACTCACATTTTTACACTTGATGACTTTCACCATACTAAAACTTTACATAAACTTTTGGATCTTTAACTTTTTCTCTTTTTTTTTTTTTTTTTTTTTATATTACTTCTTCACTATTTTTCTAAGAAAAGTAGGCAGCCCTTTTCAAGGTACCCAGTCTAATTCAATGGTTGCTGTACAAGGTGTATACAATCCAGTTCTGTTTTTCTTCTAATCAACCAACCAATTGAACAAGGAAGTCAAAGTTCATCAAACCTAGTTTTTCCTTAAACTCTAGGTAGAAAGAAGGTAACAAGCTCTTTTAATACAATCTAGACTCTTGGTAACCTTATTAGAAGTGACTATAAACCAAAAGATAACTTTGCTCTAATTTTTGCCTAAGAGAAACATAAATGGGGACTCCAGATCATAGCTTCCAATGAAAGACTGATTAAATATTTTCACTAAGTGCTTAAAAGATACAAGCTAAGACTTTGAGAAAAATACAACAAAGTTGCCAACCAAATATTTTTCAATTTTTTTTTTTGTATAAAAGAAGAAAATAATAAGTGGAAATCCAACCCATACACCCCCAAACTTAAACATTATATTGTCCTCAATATTTCAACAAATACATGCAAAGGTAAAATTGAAATTGACAAAATGAAATGAAGTGGGTTAGATAGCACCTGAGAAAGACCTTATAGTCCTGTTGATATTTAACACAATGTCCCTTGAAGTACATGGATTGCCTCCCAGAAGCGCTAAGTTTAACGTCTTTAGCTAGACGAAAACATAGTTAATTTTGATAGACGGGATCATCGAGAAAAAGAACTTCCTCCTGCGGAAATACTCGAGAAACGGTTTGAGACGTTGGCCATTCACTTTGAAAGTGGATCCGTCCTTAGGATAAGGACTTCAACAGCACCATGGGGGGGTAAACTGTTTGGATAATATATGGGCCAGTCCATCGAGACTTAAGTTTTCCAGGAAAAAGGTGGAGTCTATTATCATACAACAAAAATTTTTGATTAGGAATGAAATTCCTCCTAAGAATGTGCCTATCGTGAAAGAATTTGGTACGCTCTTTGTACCTTTTGGCACAATCATACGAGTCATTTCTAATCTCTTCTAACTCGTCTAGTTGTAACTTTCGCTTCTCACCGGCTTTATCAAAATTAAAGTTGAGGCGTTTGATCGCCCAATATGCACGATGTTCTAGTTCTACAGGGAGATGGCAGGCCTTGCCAAAAACTAACCGGTAGGGAGACATCCCTATGGGTGTCTTGAATGCAGTCCTATAGGCCCAGAGTGAATCACTCAATCTCAAAGACCAATCTTTCCTTGAAGGATTGACTGTTTTTTCTAAGATAGTCTTTATTTCCCTGTTAGAAATCTCCACTTGTCCACTTGTTTGTGGGTGGTAAGGTGTGGCAACCTTATGCGTTATGAGGTATTTCTTCATCAACGCAGCAAAGATCTTGTTGCAAAAATGCGAGCCACCATCACTTATGATAGCTCGCGGAGTACCAAATCTTGAAAAAATCGTCTCCTTGATGAATTTTATCACAACCTTGTGATCGTTAGTTCTACATGCCACAGCTTCGACCCATTTTGACACATAGTCAACGGCAACTAGGATGTATTGATAACCTTGGGAGATAGGAAAAGGTCCCATGAAGTCTATACCCCACACGTCAAAAATTTCGATGATCAGTATAGGATTTTGAGGCATTTCATTTCTCTTAGAGATTTTTCCTAATCTTTGACATCTATCACAAGATTTTGCTAAACTCGTAGGCATCACGAAAAATACTAGGCCAGAAAAAACCGCATTGTAGGATTTTCATGGCGGTTTTCTTACCACTGAAGTGCCCTCCGCAGGCATGATTATGGAAAAACTCTAGGATACTGACTTGCTCACAGGTTGGAATACAACGTCTAATGATTTGATCAGGACAATACTTAAATAAGTATGGCTCATCCCAGAAATACCATTTTGTTTTTGACAGAAGACGAAGTTTCTCTTGACTAGTCATTTCGATTGGGAATTGACCTGTAACTAGGTAGTTGACAATGTCCGCATACCATGGAACATTGGCTTGAGAGATTTGCATAAGTTGCTCATCGGGAAAGGATTCAGAGATGGGTAAGGATTCCTCGGATGGCTTGTTAACTATCCTAGACAAGTGATCAGCTACGACATTTTCTACCCCTTTTTTATCTCGGATCTCGAGATCAAACTCTTGTAGAAGTAGAATCCAACGGATTAACCTTGCTTTAGCATCTTTCTTTGATAGAAGGTACTTCAATGCTGCGTGGTCTGTGTAGATCACGACTTTAGATCCTATGAGGTAGGGGCGGAATTTTTCAATGGCATAGACCACTGCTAGCATTTCTTTCTTTGTTGTAGAGTAATTAAGCTGAGCATCGTTAGGGGTTTACTAGCATATTGGATAACATGAGGTTGTTTTTCAATTCGCTGACCCAAAACAGCGCCTATTGCATAATCTGAAGCGTCGCACATAACTTCGAATGGAATGCTCCAGTTTGGAGGTTGAATAATGGGTGCCGAGGTTAACTCGGACTTGAGCTTGTTGAACGCAGAAAGACATGACTCTGAAAAGTCGAAAGGAACATCCTTTCCCAATAGCTCACATAAAGGCTTCGAGATTTTTCCGAAATCTTTAATGAATCTATGATAAAAACCCGCATGGCCTAGGAATGACCTAATTTCTTTGACCGTTCTAGGAGGAGGGTAATTTTTCAATTAGACCTACCTTTGCCTTATCTACCTCAATCCCTTTAGCAGAAACAATGTGCCCTAGCACAATCCCCGATGTTACCATGAAATGGCATTTTTCCCAATTGAGGACTAGATTGACCTCTTTGCAACGTTGAAGGACCAAAGTCAAGTGATCGAGACATTCCTCAAAACTTGGTCCGAAAATTGAAAAGTCGTCCATGAACACTTCGAGATATCTTTCTAGCATGTCGGAAAATATACTCATCATGCACCGTTGAAAAGTAGCGGGTGCATTGCACAATCCAAAAGGCATGCGACGATACGCGAAAGTTCCGAAAGGGCAGGTGAAAGTTATTTTCTCTTGATCGATTGGAGCAACGGGTATCTGGTTGTACCTGGAATAACCATCTAAGAAGCAATAGTAAGAATGTCCTGCCAGACGCTCTAACATTTGATCAATGAAAGGTAAGGGGAAATGATCCTTAGGAGTCATCGAGTTGAGTTTCCTATAGTCAATACATACTCTCCATCCATTTTGGACTCGAGTGGGGATTAATTCATTGTCTTGGTTCACTACCACAGTGATACCAGACTTCTTAGGAACTACTTGTATAGGACTCACCCAACGACTGTCAGAGATAGGATAGATAATACCCGCATCTAGCAATTTCATCACTTCCATCCGAACCACACGTCTTTCATGATAGGATTTAGTCGTCTCTGAGGTTCTAAGGAAGGTTTAGCAAAATCCTCTAAACGAATGTGGTGCATCACCACAGATGGACTAATTCCCTTGATGTCAGCTATGCTCCAACCCATAGCTTCTTGATGTTCCCTTAATACTCCTAACAACTTTCCCTCTTGGACTTCATTGAGGCGAGAGGAAATGATCACAGGCAAGGTTTGATTCTTGCCAAGAAATGCATATCTCAAGGTCTCTGGAAGAGACTTGAGTTCAATTTTTGGAGGCTCGACATGAGAAGGAACAAGATTGGATGTGCGCACAGGAAGACTTTCAGCTTTTGCGTGCCACCGCACAGAATCTAAGAGTGGAACGGATTCAAGCAAAGCATTGACTTCGCTTATAGACTCTTCTACGTCCAAGTCAAGGCCAAAGTGAGCCAAACATTTCGTTAGGGGATCAGAGTACCCTAATTCTTGATACGTTTGATTGACTAGCGTATCTATCATGTTCACTTCCTCCATACCATCATCTACATCAATTCCTTGGAAATTGTGGAAGACGTTCAGTTTCACTTTCATATCCCCAAATGCTAAAGTCATAATTCCGTTTCTACAACGAATGACTACGTCAGACGTGGCTAAGAATGGACGTCCTAAGATGATAGGAATATGACTGTTCGAATTGATGACTGGCTCTGTGTCTAAGACAACAAAGTTAACAGGAAAATAGAAATCTTTGACTTTAACTATCACGTCCTCAACTATACCCTTTGGAATTTTTATGGACCTATCAGCTAGACTCAACGTGATATCTGTGGGTTTCAAAACCCCCAAACCTAATTGTTTATAAACCGAGTATGGTAAAAGGTTCACACTGGCCCCTAAGTCTAAGAGACATTTTTCGACCACTTGATTTCCAATATGAATAGAAATTGTCGGACATCCAGGATCCTTAAATTTTGGTGCAATCGTTTGTTGGATGAGTGACGAAGCTTGGGCTGCCATAATAGCTTCCCGAGGGAATGGTGTTTTCCTTTTAGCTGTGGTCAAATCCTTTAAGAATTTCGCATAAGAAGGTATCTGCTTAATGGCATCTAGGAATGGGATATTGATATGCACATTTTGGAAGACTTCTAAGACACCCTCAAACTGCTTACCCTTTTTAGAATCTCTAAGGCGATGGGGAAATGGAGCTTTTGGAATTGGCAAAATGATAGGAGGATTTTCCAAATCTTTCTTCTTCTCTGTTGGAGACTCTATGGCTTCTTTTTGAACTTTGTCCTTTTCTAAGACCTTTTCTCCCGTGTCAATAGGTTGGACCTTGTTGTCCACCTTCTTTCCCGAACGCAAGGTGTGGATAGCTTAGACTGAGTCTTGTGGAGCTCCAGAATGGCTTCCTACTTCGTATTGACCTTTTGATCCGTTTGGAATCAAAGGTTGACCTCTAAGGTTAGGGATAGTTTGACTAGGAAATTGACCTTTCTCTCTCCCACTCAAGGAAAGAGCTAACTGCCCCAACTGAACTTCCATCTTAGCTATGGATTGCGCAGTGACCTGGTTAATCTGAGTTTGATTTTGATGGGTTTGCTGTTGAGTTTGGATGAACTGTTGTTGCTGCCTCATCAACTCGGCAATTATAGATTCTAAAGACGACTGTTGTTGGGCAGGCTGCTGGTAATTGGTCATAGGATCTGGTATAATGGCTCTGCAATCGGTAGATTGTTGGGGTTGATAAGGGACTTGAGGAACAATAGCTTGGTTTGTGGAAGAACCAGATTGCCTAGGAAAACTCCTATTGTAACCTGACGAACCACTAGATTGAATAGGTTCATTCTGTCTGTATTAGAAATTAGGATGGAACCTATTATCTGGGTGATACGTTTGGCTAAAAGAGTTTGGAGTTGGCTTCCTAAAAGTACTATAGCCATTAATCACATTTGCTTGTTCAGCTTTGATTTGAGGCAAGGTGGGACAACACTCGACCAAATGGTCGTTGCCGTCGCATATGACACACAAAGAACTCGGTTCGACAGTCACTTGCGAAATTGTACGAGGGTCTAGGTGAGGTTTGGATGCTGAGATGGCAAAGGCATCTAACTTCTTCGTGAGATTATTCATCCCACTTACTAGACTAGACATGACATTTTTGAGATCAGGGTCTGCCTTCATCTCATACATGCCTGTCTTCCTAACCGGATCGTCTCTATCAAATTCTTCTTGGTTAGTGCTCCAATTTTGAGCACTCTCAGCTAACTCTACGAGGAAATCATACACTTGGTTGGGAGTCTGGTTCATGAACTGACCCTTATGCATTGACTCAACTAAGGTACGTTGATTCATTGTTAATCCTCTATAAAAACTTTGCACCAACTGTGCTTTGTCAATGCCATGGTGTGGGCATTTGACCAATAAATCATTGAATCTTTCCCAAGTTTGGGAAAATTCATCATCAGGACGGGCTCTAAAATTTCTAATAGAGTCCTTCATTTTCTTAGTTTTGGCCACGGGGTAGAATTTGGCCATAAATTTCTTGGATAGAACATCCCAGGTAGATATGGAATTGGGTGTTAGGGAGTTCAACCACGCAGCTGCGTGGTCTTCCAAGGATAACGGGAACAAAATAAGCTTGATACTCTCCTCATCTAGATTCTGATTTCTAAAAGTTTGACATATAGTCAAGAATCGATTAAGATGGGTGTAAGGTTGTTCACGCTCTAAACCGTGGAACTTAGGGAGCATATTGATGGTGGCAGCCCTAATTTCAAACTGAGGTGCATTGTTCAATGGTAAAACAATGCATGTGGAGGAGATGCGGAAGCTGGAGCGAAGAGCTCATTGAGAGTTCGCTCTCGATCACCCATCATAACTACTGATGGTGTCTTGCGTATCCTACTGATGGTACGTTCAATCTCAGGATCAAATGGTTCTAACACGTTATTTTGTGAACGTCTACCAAGCATACAAATCACACAGTCGATCAAACAATCACGAAAAGAAAAGACTGGACCTAGATAGGTTGCCTAAAGCTAGACAGCTCCTAACTGGGTAGAAATAGCGCAACTAGCCTTCCAACTCGGTTCTATGAAATCAAGTTTGAATCATTCGGATCTCCAGATCGGAGGAGGCGCATAATGCATAAGCAAGAGCACGCTTAAATACCTTCCTTTCTTGAATAGACTGAATCTATCCCCTCAAAGGGCAAGATCTTACTAGATACAAAAATGAACAAGAAGCGCAATTGGCACAACTTGAAGTGGAATTTCTCCTATTGAGCTCGTGGGCCCTATAGTCAAGTCTAATTGATTTTAATTAATTTGATTGGATGACTAGTGAATTGATTATCCTAATTAGAGCAAGGAATTGGTAATGACTTCCAATCCTTATCTTATCATGCCATCCCTAGGAGAGGGGTGCTCTTTACTATTTAATTAACTATTCCAAGTGTGCAAATTGGAAAAATAACATACAAAGGCAAGGAGTAACCCACTAGCAAAGAGAGGCGTGGGTGTTTCGGGATTACCTCCCGTGCTAGACGGGGTGAAGACGATTTGAGTCGACTTAGGCCACCAACTCCAATTTTGATGTGCGAACCTAAGGAGCCGTGACGGTATTGTCCACCCGTCGTCCTTCCTTAGTCTATTACAATCCAAGCCTTCTTGGATAATTAATAAAAATTACAAGAAATCCTATACAAGAGTTTCTAAAACAGAAAAATAAACCTAACTAAAGATTAAAGGAAATTGAAAGAAAAGAAGAAAAAAAGAAAAAAAAAATGTTCACCTACAAGAAGCAAAACAGAAATGTTAGCAGAAATGATAGTAAATGGACTCAAAAATAGAATCTGACCTACCGCTATCTTGCTGACTTTGTCACATTTTATAGAAAATTTCGTTCTACCCCAAATCGATATACACTAATAGATAATCGGAGATCGGAGTAGAAAGTTACAGTCAGTTTAAGTTCTGCTGTCAAGGGTGAAAAAGAAAACGAGAATGACTTTTTTTTTTTTTTAAATGTTTTTTTTCTTCTTTCTTCTCTCTTAAAATCTCAAGAACACTTGAACTTATAGAAAGAAACCAAAAGAAAAAAATAAAATAAAATAAAAATGAAAAAAAAAAAAAAAAATTTTAAATCAAAACTTACTACTACTACCTTTACCTTTCCCCGGCAGCGGCGTCAAAATTCTGATGAGACTATCGTTGTTCTTCTCACCGGAGTTAATAATAATCTTAGTTTTACCTTACTTGTGGGGCAAGTAGGGGATCGAACCCAAGAGAAAGGAGGAATAGAGCTAAGCTAAGAAGATAAAATTCAAATTAACTAAAAGGAATTAAAACTGTTTTTCTTTGTATTTTTGAACTTATAAGAAGATGTAAAATTGCTAGAAAATAAACTAAAGTAAATGAAATTAAAAGCAAGTAAACTTATGAATTAAAACACCATTGGAGGTGGATCTACCTAAAACATGTTAATGAGCAATTTCTAGTCTCTAGCCTTTTTATAACTCAATCATAAGGGCTTGGTGTTAGCTCCTTAGATCGGAAAGTTTTGCAATTAAAATGAAATAAAGGAACAAAAATAAAGTAGAATTTCTTGAGAACTTCTTACTACAAATTATCTAATTTAAGCATACTTTATCTTGATCTAATCTAAGCATAAAGTATCTATATTAAGAATAAAATGTGCAAGAAACTTAAAGAGAATTCATAAGCATTTTAAATAAAAGCAAGGCATAAAATTAGAAATAACACAAGAACTTGCTCTAGGCTTTTCCACTCTCCAATGGAGGGGAACTTAGCCTAATGTCATTGCAAGAGAGGGAAGACAAGAGATGAAAGAACTTTTCTTCATTTCATGGAGAAAATTACAACTTCTTCTTCTTCTACTTCTTACAAGATTAGTTAACCAAAAGAAAATAACTAGAAAATGAAAATATAAAAAATAAGAGAATAGGCAAAGAGCCTTAGATTAAAGGAGTCTTGGATAAGAGAACCAAGATGGGACCCTTTCTCTAGAAATGAAGGCTCCATTTATAAAGAAAAATGTGTGTAGAAGAGTCTAAAAGTAGCCTCCACTTTTCTTTGCACAAAAAGACAAAAGAGGAGAATATGAGTTAAGGATTAGGGCATTCCAAAGTGTTAGGGCATTCCAAAGTGGGCCCAAATGCTTTTGCCTTGAGATTTTGATTCCAAATTGTTGATTTTCTGCACAAGAAACACACGTAATTAGATTTATCTAGTAAATGAATTTATTTATATATAATTAAGCCTAATTAACATGCAACGTGGTGGTTTGAGGCTTATCATGATTATTATCTTAATATAGAGAAATAGGTACAAAAATCAAGATAAATATCCAGAAAATGTGCGTATAATTGAGTGTTTGGAGACACTCATCACAAGTCTTCTGATGAATAACCTCCTCCTGAAATAATCAAATTACTTGAACAAGAAAATGAACGTCGGGCTCAACCTCTAATGGAGGAAGTAGAGGTTATAAACCTCGGAACAAAAGAAAGTCCTCAAGAAACTCAGATTGGGATCACCTTATCTCCTGATGAATGCAAAGGGATAGTAGACTTGCTCAGAAAGTTCAAAGACGTGTTCGTGTGGTCTTACGAGGACATGCCAGGAGTACGCACAGATATTGTTCAACATTAGATTCCATTATATCCTGATGCTCGACCAATCAAACAAAAACTTCGACCTATGAAGTCGGAATGGACTCTAAAGATTAAAAAAGAAATTACAAAGCAGATTAACGCCGTATTTTTTGAAGTAGTAGAATACCCAGAGTGGATTGCTAATGTTGTCCTAGTGCCTAAAAAGGATGAAAAAGTCAGAATGTGTGTGGACTTTAGAGACCTAAACAAAGTAAGTCCAAAAGATAGTTTTCCTTTACCACACATAGATGTTCTAATAGATAGTATGACAGAACACGCTTTGTTGTCCTTCATGGATGGTTTTTTAGGGTACAATCAGATAAAAATGGATCATCGGGATATGCAAAAAATGTCCTTCATCACACAATGGGGAACCTTTTGCTACAAGGTTATGCCTTTTGTCTTGAAAAATGCTGGAACCACCTATCAAAGAGCAGCTATGACTTTACTGCAAGACCTGATACACAAGGAAGTCGAAGTTTATGTAGATGATATAATAGTCAAATCTAAGGAACAATTGGGGCACGTTGCAACATTAGAAAAGTTTCTCAAAAGGATTTAAAAGTACCAACTCCATCTCAACCCGCAGAAATGTGTATTTGGAGTAACTACTGGAAAATTATTGGAATTTGTGATCAGTCAAAGAGGGATCGAAGTAGACCCTGTGAAGATTAAAGTTATCCAAGAAATGCCACTGCGTGAGACTAAAAACCAGATTTGAGGTTTTTTAGGCAGAATCCAGTATGTCAATAGATTCATTGCTCAACTCACCAACGTCTGCGAACCTATTTTCAAGCTTCTCAAGAAGAATGAACCAACAATTTGGAACGAACAATGTCAAAAGGTTTTCGATCAAGTCAAGAAATATCTCTTGAACCCGCCTATTTTGGTTTCACCTACATCGGGTAAACCACTTCTTCTTTATCTGTCAGTCACAGAAGAAGCTATGGGATACATGTTTGCACAGTATGACAAAGGTAATTGCAAAGGAAGAGCTATCTACTATATCAGCAAAAAGATGTTAGAATATGAACGAAAGTATTCAGCCCTTGAAAAGACTTGTTTGCACTGGTATGGGCTACTTAAAGACTTCGGCACTATATGTTATCTCATTCAATTATCTTGTTATCTCGGATGAATCCTCTCCAATATCTCTTCGAGAAACTGGTACTGATAGGGAAAACCGTACGATGGTTGTTGTTGTTATCAGAATTTGACATCACACATGTTACACAGAAATCTATCAAGGGGAGAGCTGTGGCAGAATACTTGGTAGATCATCCAGTGGTGGAAGGAGAAAGGCCGTTTGATAAGTTCCGAGATGAGAATATCCTGTATGTTGAAGAAGAGCCACAGAATCAAACACGACAACTATACTTTGACGGAACAGCCAATCAGAATGGGTATGAAATAGGGACAGTTATGTTTTCTCCTGAAGGTTGTCACATTCCTATCACTATTAAGTTAGCCTTTTCTAACACCAATAATACAGCGAAATATGAAGCGTGCATCGCTGGGCTTGAAGCTGCTTTGAATCTGGGCATTACAGAAATTGAATTTTTAGGGATTTAGCCTTGGTCATACATCAGTCATTAGAAGAATGGAAAACTAGGGATGAAAAGTTGAAGCCTTATCATAAGTATCTATTAAACATAGTGAGTAAGTTTAAAGCTATCATGTTCCAACACCTGTCAAGGAAAGATAATAGATTTGCTGACGCGTTAGTCACTCTCTCTTCAATGATCCATTTGCCCCCTGACATGGAATTGAGGCCGATCACCATCGAAGTCAAAAACAAATCTATATATTACCATCAAATCTACATTGCTATTCGACTACCAGATGGAAAGCCATGGTATACAGATGTCAAAAAAGTATTGGAAAAACAAGAATTCCTGGAAGAAGCATTGAGGAAGGAACGACAAATCCTATTAAGATTAACATCTCAATTCATCCTGTACGCAGGAAGTTTATACAAAAGATCTTATCATGGGATTATTTGTCATGCGTTGATGAAGATTAGGCTGAACAGATAATGGTTTAACTACATTCAGGAGACTGTGGTCCTCACATGAGTGGGAAAATGTTAATCAGGAGAATTATGAGACAAGGGTATTACTAGCCCACGATGAAAACAAATTGTCATCACTGGTCAAGACCTGCCACAAATGCCAAATAAATACAAATCTCATACATGTGCCACATTCTCAATTAGTTGGTTTGACTTCACCGTGACCATTCTCAATTTGGGAAATTGACATTATTGGTAAAATATCCACTAAGACATCAAACGGGCATGAATACTTTCTAGTTGCTATCGATTATTTTACTAAATGGGTCGAAGCTGCCTCTTATGATGTCCTCACTGCATCTCGAGTTGCAAAGTTTATCCAAACAAACATCATTAGTCGATATGGGGTACATTTAGAACTGATCTCTGATAATGGATCACACTTTAAAGTCGAAGTTATTTCGCTGTGTTCGAAATTCGAAATCTCGCACCACAAATCATCTCCTTACCGTCCTCAGACCAATGGAGTAGTTGAAGCGACCAATAAAAATCTGAAGACAATTATCAGGAAAACGTTTCAATCACATCAAGATTGGTCAGAAAAATTACCATTTGCATTATGGGCATATCAAACTTCAATTCGATCCTCTACTAGAGCTACTCCCAACTCCTTAGTGTATGGCATGGAAACAGTCTTACCAATTAAAATGGAAATCCCATCTCTTAGGGTCTTGTTGGAAAGTCAGTTGTCAGAAGCAAATTGAGTTCATCAACGGTATGAAGTATTAAATTTGATCGAAGAAAAATGATAAAGAGCTTTGTACCACATGTAGACTTATCAAATAAGAGTCACCCGTGCGTTTGACAAAAAGATCAAGGCCCGTCACTTACAAGTCGGGGATTTGGTACTCAAAGAGAATCGAGCACCTATCTTTGACCCTACTAGGAAGTTCAAACCAAATTGGGGAGGTTCATTCATCATCAAGGAAATATTACTAGGAAAAGTTGTTAGACTTCAAGACCATGATGGAATTGAATTACTAGAACCAACCAACCTTAATCAAATCAAACGGTACTACATCTAAGGAGGCCATCTTTGACCGAATCAATTCTCCTATTACCCAGTTCAAGATATCCTTTCTCAACCAGATCACCCAACCTAGGGGAGGGAAAATCCGAATTACATTTTGGTCTGATCCCAAAAGTTTGGGGTACGTAGGCAACCTGAGAAGTTACTTCAAGCCCAACCACGTCAAAAAAAAAATTATATATATATATTTCCCTACACGAAAAAAAAATAAAAAAAAATATATTATCAAATAGGAAAGAAAGTTCAAAAAAAAAAAAATCACACAAGGGGCATTCGGGTTTTTGAGCCTCAAAATTCCCTTTTTTTTTATACCCGGTCCTAAGCTTACCCACGAAAGTCCTCCTAAGTATCGTGCAGAAAAGTTAAGGAAGGTAGTAAAGCATGATCAAACAGTTCAAAAAATAAATCTGCTAAGTTAAAAATCCGAAAAGGGCGACTTAGGCAAAAATTAAGTCAAGCTCGCAATGTTGAAAATCTGAAGGGATGACTTTAGTAACAATTAGAGCAAAGAAAAAAAAAACTCACTAGATTGAAAACCTAAAAAGGCGATTTAGGCAAAAGTTATAGCAAGCTCGTTAGATCGAAAACCTGAAAAGGAAATATAAGCAAAAGTTAGAGCAACAAAGAAAAATAGAAGAAAATCTCAGGAGGTTCGAGCCGAGACATTTAAAGTATGAATAATCAAGTTCAACACTTAGCTTAAACCAAGCAAAGACTCAGAAGTCACAAGTATCTTGTCTATAATTGATCTGAATTTTTTTGCTTCCCCAAGCGAATCTAGGGGGAGAGGGTGAATTTCATGATGAGTTTCAAAAGAAAATGTTTTGCTCTCTTGAGCCTGACTCAAAATCTTCAATCAAAATTAAAAGTTGAATCTTTATTGTGCTTGTGGTAATCAAATATTTCAAACCTTCATACAATGGGCACTTTATTTCTTCTCTGATATGTAGGTTCCCCCTTATACTAGGGGCATTTTTTATTTTTTTTACAAGATGGGTTCAATAGAATGTTTCCTGTCAAACTAGGAATATTTTTTATTTCAAGCCTGATCAATGTTAATCCTAAAAGATAATGGGGACCCTGGATTTAAAGTTATCCTCATGACAGTAATATTTTTTTTTAAACCCCTGAGGTACAAAGAAATTAAAAAATTCATAAATTTTTTGAAAAACTTTGAGGTTCAAACAGAAGTATTTATGAACTCATGTTTGGTTTTGCCCAGAGATTAACTCATTACCCTTCCACCTAGACTAGAAGATAAGCCATTCTCTCTTTCCCAGATTCATTAATGTATTTTTCACACTTATTCATTCTTTTCCAGATTTATTTATTCTTTCTCAGATTCATTCATTCATTCTCAGATTCATTCTTTCATTCCTAGATTTATTCATTCTCTCTCAAATTCATCCATTCTCTCCCAAATTTATTCATTTTGCTCAGATGCCACTGAGGGTATCTCGAATTTTACTCAGATGCCGCCAAGGATTTTCTTGGATTTTGCCCAAATTCCACCGAGGGTTATCTCAGATTTTGCTCAGTTGTCGCCGAGGGTTATCTCGGATTTTACTCAGTTTCCACCAAGGATTTTCTTGGATTTTGCTCAGATGTCACCAAGGGTTATCTCGAATTTCGCTTAGATACCGTCGAGGGTTATCTAGGATTTTGCTCAGATGCCACCGAGGGTTATCTCAGATTTTGCTCAGTTGCAGCCAAGGGTTTTCTTGGATTTTGCTCAGATTCTGCCGAGGGTTATCTTGGATTTTGCTTAGTTGCCACCAAGGATTTTCTTAGGTTTTGCTTAGATGCCGCCAAGGGTTATCTCATATTTTGCTTAGATGCCGCCGAGGGTTATCTCAAATTTTGCTCAGTTGTCATCGATTTTCTTGGATTTTGCTCAGATGTCACCGATAGTTATCTCGGATTTTACTCAAATGCCGCCGCGGGTTATCTCGGATTTTGCTCAGTTGTCGCCAAGGATTTTCTTGGATATTACTCAAATGTCGTCGAGAGTTATCTCGGATTTTGTTCAGTTGCCACCGAGGGTTATCTTGGATTTTGCTCAGATGCCATCGAGGGTTATCTCGGATTTTGCTCAGTTTATACTCAGAACACATGAGATTTATCTCAAATACACATGTGCACATTTGTTCCATTAGTCAAGGAAAATTTTCTAAAATTCAAGGATCTGATACTGTTAGTGAGAGCTCGTGTTCAAAGACCTGACAAGTTTTAGTTCGAGGAGAGTTTTATCCTCAAGGATCTGAACGCCTCGACGAATTTCTAAATCAGGCCGTAAAATGAACTGTTACTAGCTTTGGCATTCAGATATCGTACTATCTACCAAAATAAATTTGCTATCTAGTTTGCTTCAACCCTCTACCAAATAGGGCCATCTGTAGACACCCCATTTGTGCATTCACCTGATTAGTTAACTCATCAACTTGGTCGCGACGATTCCTAATGATGGATGATTATTCCATTACTTTATTTGTTACTAGATATGTTTCAAAAATTTGGATGAAGTATCTCAAATTAATAAAATTGTAGAAACCATGCTACAGTAGGAAAATGTAACTCCAAAAACATAGAAATCATCATTTTGCAGATAAAAAGAAATTTTACGATAAAAGTTACTAAAAAATGATCAAATTATCAAAATAATCCTAACATCAAAACATCCCTAGAGCCCATATTACGTTTAAGAAAACCCTTTCAAACACATAAAATAACAAATTGAAATCAAATAAATCATCCCGCCAATTTTCACCAAATTCGACAAAATTATGAAAATGCCTTCATAAGGTTTGACAATCATTTCACACCAAAAAATTTCATAAGTAACATAAACCAATAATCCCATTGAATTTCTTACGAAAAATCGATTCCAAAACGTCCTGGAATATCGAAAACCGACTTGAAACGCAAAAGTTCTCTTTGGGGGTAAAACAGTAATTTTCTAAATTTTAAAATTTTTAATTTTGAAATTAATACATAAAATATTAATTAATGTAAACTAAAATCTTAATAAAATTAATTTAAGATTTTGAACCAAGTAAATCTCATAAGACTTAAGTCAAAATCCTAATTAAAACCTAATCTAAAGAAACCAAGTCAATCTCATAAGACTTAAGTCAAAATCCTAATTAAAACCCTAATCTAAAGAAATCAAGTCAATCTCATAAGACTTAAGTGAAAACCTTAATTAAAATCCTAATCTAAAAAGACCAAGTCAATCTCATAAGACTAAAGTCAAAATCCTAATTAAAATCCTAAAGGAAATCTAATTAAACACTAACTTTACCTAAAAAAAATCTATAAATAGGAGCCTCTACACCCTAATCTCGTATGAAAAAAAAATCCTAGAAAAAATAGGTCAATGAGCCTTCCCAACCTTCCTAAAACCCTAATTTTGAATCCCTAACCCCTTACCTATCATCCAACCCCCAACTTTTGCTCAAAAAACACCCAAAGACCCTTCAAAAATACTCAGAAATCCATAAAAATTCAGAAAATTCACAGATCTAAGAACAAGATATCTCAACTTGAATATCAGAATCAGATCCAGTGACGGGTGAATAGCAAGAAAATACATACGAGGATACTTTCCGCCAGTACTGAGGAATCGTTGTAATCCGTAAGGTAACTTTCTTTTATTTTTTTATTAATATTATTTGTTATTTTTTGTCTATTTTGCAATGTAATTATTTTTGGGAAGTAATAGAGACCGGCGCTTGCCGGACGGGATTGGTGCCTAATACCTTCCAACCCCGTAAAATGATCCCCGGATCTAGTTTCATTTGTAGGTTAGTTTTCCTTATCTGTTTAAAGTCGATGTTCGGTTCCTAGACTGTAATAACTAGGTGGCGACTCCCAAACCTCAAAATCACAAGCGGATCCGTACACCCCGCGGATCGAGGGCATTTTCAAAGCTATGGTTCCAATAGGAATCCTATGAAACTAGGTCAAGACATTCTTTTGCAAGCTAACAAGGAAAAGATTATATATCAAGGCTTTATTGTTCTCCCACAAAGTTAGAAACTGTCTAAAGTCGTACAAGTATTCTATTAGGTCTTTTATTCTAGTAAATAGTGTGAACCTCGGGGCAACAAACTTCTTCGGAACTTCAGTTGCCATGATTTTAGGAGTAAATAGGGACCCATATATACCCTTGATGGCCTGTGGGCTACCAAGTCCATTTCATCAATCCTTATGACCTCATTTTCTCTCCTTATTAGTTTCTTAACCTCCTCTCTGGTTAAAGGTATAAGGCCAGTTGGAAGTCTCGCATGAGTGGCAACCTCGTATGCACTACTGGTTTCGCATCTCTATCTAACTTATCCTATGCATGGGTAGGCCTCGTACCGTTACTACACAAAGATACATTATCGTCGCCATTTGTGTCCTAATGTTACCTTTTCCTACAAAAAGCATGTTGTTGAGTCTCTAACCATTGATTCAGCATTAGGTTTTCTTTGGTAAAAACGTCTATGTTCCACTGCATCTGCTCACACCATTTCCTCATCTCTTTTATCTGAACGGCCAACGAGTCCTCAGCATTTTGTAGATGAACAACAGGAGGTGGTTGGGGTTGACTAGTACCAAATCGCGTTGGTATCACCATTTTAGTAATAAATCTCACAAGAAAATATAGACAAATTTTTTTAAAAAAAACAACGTAGTGTTTTCCCACGGATGACGCCAAAGATGTAAAGGTGATTTTGTGTTACCTCTTACAACTCAGCTCCCTCTGATCGTCTTGCGTTCTTTGCTCCCTTCGATCCGCGATGGTGATACCGGTGTGATATCTACCAAAAACTCTTCGATGATAAAGTCAACTCTGTAGTTAACCAATAATGAACTCTCTGATATTTTGAACCCTTCCTTTTTGAGACTCCTCTTCTATTTATAACTCTTTTTGAGAAATCACTTCAAATAAGGAATCTCCTCGAGATCCCTAATCTTCAAGGAACTCTTGTAGGGATTCCTAACCTTTAGGAGAGGATGCTGAAAAGGGAAAGATTTTCTCGGACTCCGTTACCATTCCCTTGATTCCTAAAATCTTCCCTAAAATCAAGGGATCTAAGTTGATTTGAAGACCACTCAAAAGTCTACCCTACTCGGTTTATATACTCGGTAGAGTTGACATTTAAGTTATGCCCTTCAGATGGTTGGGCATCCTAGGTACCACAGGAAAAAATTGGCTAGTTATGTTCCCCTACTAATCTAATACCAGGACACATGTAGAATCTAGATGCCGTATTGAATTAACCCTCTACAGTACCTATAGAAAATGTGAAAAATAGTTGGTTTTTCATTTTAGAGGTGGGGATAATCTTGAGAGAATATTTCCGGTAAATGAGAAGATCATTTTCCTTGGGAGTTGAGTGAGAAATCACTAACCTACCAAGAGAGATAAAAATTGTTTTTTTAGGAAAAATGGTTTTCTAATGAAATAAAAACAAGGAAAATGTTGAAGTGAGATTGAAATTGACATCGATTCATACATCACTAACGTGGAGGTAAGCACAAAACAATTGATGCCAATCCCCCTCCCTTGCAATTATAAGACCCTAACAAAGTTGAGTGTCAAACACGAAAATGTTTGCTTTTTCTTTTTTTGAAAAATGTAAATTTTCCAATCATTTGCTTTGGCATTATTTTTGATAAATTGACTTTTTCACGAAATCCTATGTTACATAAGTTGTTGGTCGATATTATTTTACACCGTTTGAGAGAAGGGTAGTCTTATGAGACCGAGAAAATTAGGTGTAAACTTTTTTATTTCCAAAGGCATGCTATTTGGAGGAATTGAGATTTGTTGTTAATGAAAAACTGTGTTAAGCTGATAAATCAATGGTATGACGTCACGTGTATTGAATAACATCAATGAATTGGTTAGTTGGAGAGAAAATTGTGGAAGAGGATGTTATGCATTTAGGTTTTTGGATTTTATCATTTTATTTGTACATGTCACATCGTGACATTAATTTATCAACTTAGCACACTTTTTCATTATCAGCAAATTCGGACTCTATTTGGCTGAGCACAATTACCCAACAATCATGCTCATCTTGGGCCAGCGTTATGTGAGGCTCGAGTAGTTGATCGGACAAATTGATAAGTTGGGCATTCCCCAAAATTGGCATAGTATTTAATGAATTTCAAAATATAAAAAGGTGGATCTTTTGGGTGTGGTTTTTTTTTTTTTGAAACAAAGTATTGGAGTGTTTCGTGCCAAATACAACATTTTTCCACTTTCTTGTTTTAAAATTGAGATTGAAAAAGATTATTATAGCACTTCCATTGGAGATATCCTAACCACTATTAAGTATATAAAACAAATTATTTTGCAAACCATTATCTTTCTGTGAAGATATTTTCTCAAGAAACAAATAAACTCTGAACTATTCTTGGGAAATGATTGTGAAGGACTATTTATTGAGAATATCTACTGAATAGTCCCCTAATAAACAATATAGACTATTTAAGTCTCACTTAATAAAATATTAATCTATTAAGGATCTTTTGAAGATTCTTTTTAAGAAAAATACCTTAAATACACTTCTAACACCTTTACAAAGTGGTTTGATCTAATAAAAATATACCAAGTCAAATAAAAAATTTGGCCAATTTATTTGGTCATTAATATTTCTGTGAAAAATAAAAAAATAATTATTTTATTTATTAAAATTTATTCATAAATTCAATATAATTTTATTTGACTCATTTAAGTCGACTTGCTAATTTTTTGAGCTGGATCAATTCAATGAACATTCAAGTTGAGTTTTAAAATTATGTTTTAATTATTGAAAAATATTTATATATTTTAATAAATCTAACATACATAGATCAAATTAATTTGATGGTGATGATGACCATACTTATCTCCATCCATCATCTATGTGAATTAAAGATTATTAGTTTTTAGAAGAGAAAACAATGATTGTTTTTTCATTTATATCTTATTTTTCATTATTTTGTAAGAGATGACCATAATCAAGGAGCATGTCATTAATTTTAAAACATAAGAGTACCAAAAATAATCTCAAATAAACACATTTCCTTAAACTTCAAAAATCATTGAAAGGATAGTTACAATATTTTCTTTGCAAAAATAATTTTTAAACTAATATTTGATATAAGAAAAAAAAGAGTATTGAAGAATCCATATTTTTTGAGAAGGGACTCTCTGGTACATATTTAAAAAAAATAGGTCTTTACGGTCATTGACCCTATATTCTTAGGCTTAATGTGATAGCTCAAAACCTTATTTCCTTCAATGGTTACTTTATGTTTTAATGGAAATATTCTAGCCTTACATGTTTAGATTTTAACTTCCTTTAGACTTTACAGCTATGGATGATCACTTGAGTTGAATCATTAAATGTTTCCTTTGTGTCTTAACCCAATTCTCTCACTTTCTCTCTCTCTCTTTTATATCGCTCAAAATGAAAAATAATGTCAAATGGTGGGACACTTTGTCATGAGGCAGACAAAAACATAGCGACGCACCAAAGAAGCCTCAATCATGCACCCCTCAAACCCCACAAGGCCATCATCCTTTTATGCAGTAAAGTATGACTCTCACCTCTATTTTTGGATGTGAGATCCCACAACTCTCTAACCATCTTCATTCTTCCCTTTCATATATTAAGTAGAGGACGCAGAAAAAACATAAATAAATATATATTTTTTTTTAAATGTATAAATCGTTAACTAGGAAGCCTATCATGATCAAGTTATTTCTTGATTTCAAAGCCATTGGCCAAGATGATCAATGTTAATCGTTAATCAGTTTAACTCATTCGAGATGACTCATCCAATATTTTGAAAATATCAACTGAATTTATAAAAACTCTGTTGATTTAAGTTTATATATATAAAGATTTTGTGAGTAAAGATATTAATAAATATAATTACTTAAGTATAAAATATATATTAATAAATAATTTTAAGTCAATTTATAGGATTTTTCTTATCCAAGAGGTGATGATGATGCTAGGAATCCATTCTTCACACATTGAATCAAATCTTATTTCGTTCAATTAGTTATTTTTTAAAATGATCAGTTTGGTTGGTTCAATAGTTGAATCAAACTGATTTATTGGCTAAAATATAAAATTTTGAAACATAAAATATTTTAAACAAGATTTTGTAGAAATACAAATGTGATTCCTTAGAGGAGATTCTTTACCAAACAAGATGTTACGCTTTTTATGAAAATTAATAAAGATAACTTAAGAAAAATATACTACAAGAGATGAGGGATATGTTTCACAAATAAATTAATTAGACATATTTCAAAAAATCTTTGATAAATAAATAAATAAAATTAGTTCAAACTAATTTAATCTGGATCAGATCACGGTCCAACCAATGTTACAAGTTTTCGGTCCAATCATCAGTTAAGTCTTAAAATATTACTATGTATCTATCATCACTTTTTGTATCAAAAAGCTTATTTCAAAGATGGGATGAGATCTTTGACTGGTCTCTCAACAAAAACTTTAATATCTAGCTATTAGTGGGAACTTAAAGTTGTTTTTGTAACAAAAAGGTTACTTTAATTAAAAAAATTTGAGTGGAAGTTTGAGTTGATGAGTTTAAATTACCCATCGTATATCAAATAAATAAATCGCTGTTATAGTAAATAGACACCCCTAAAAATTATATTGATGTTGACCTTTTAAAGATATGATGATGATTAAATCAAACTATTTATTTGATTATATTATTCCCACCATGATTTTTAAAATCTAATTTTCTAAATCCATTACCCTCTAAGTCCAATTTGCTTTGATTGATATGGTCCAACTCCCACAAGTCAAAGCGTAATGTTAAAGTTATTTGAAAAATAATGATAATACGATGATCCAGATGGGGGACCTTGGTCCAAGCTCTAGATTTCGTGATCTAGATTAGATTTGAAAAGAATTTTAAAAAATATACATAAATAAATAAACAAATGTATATATATATATATATGGGGGCGGTTCAAGGGCCATATGAGAAAACATATGAAAAAACTTTCGTTTTTCAAAATAAGAGTTAGAGGTTTTTGATTGAGCTGATTTTTTGCAAGGATGGTCACTATGATGAAAAGATCATCCTCACAAAAAATCAGCTCAATTAGAAACTTTTAAATCCATCAAAAGTGATTTACAAATTAGTGATAAAAATTGGTAAAAAATCGACGATCCACATTCTAAATCACTTTTAATGGGGTTAGAAGTTTCAGATTGGGCTGATTTTTTTTTTTTTTTTGGATGATCTTCCCATTATAAAGATCATCCTCACAAAAAATCAGTTCAATCCAAAATTTCTAACCCATATTTTAAAATTTTATTAAAAACGAAAGTTTTTACATATGTTTTCTCATATGGCCCTTGAACCTGACCCTATATATATATATATATAGGGAGTGGTTCGGCAGTCCTAAAGTTTACCAAGTTTGGTGCCAAACATTTTTTGTAAATCACTTTTGATGGGGTTAGAAGTTTTAGAATAGGCTGATTTTTTGTGAGGATGATCTCTACGGTGAAGAGATCATCCTCACAAAAAATCAGCTCATTTTGAAATTTCTAACCCTAGTTTACAAATTGAAGAATCGTTGATCGTCCAATTTTTGTAAATCACTTTTGATGGGGTTAGAAGCTTTGGAATAGGCTGATTTTTGGTGAGGATGATCTCCTCATCATAGAGATCATCCTCACGAAAGATCAGCTCATTCCAAAGCTTGTAACCCATATTTTGAAAAATGTTTGGCACCAAACTTGGCAAACTTTAGGGCTGCTGAACCATCCCCATATATATATATATGGAACAAATCAAGGGACATAAGAAAAAACAATGTAACATTAATAAAATTTTAAAATATGGGTTAGAAATTTCGGATTAAGTTGATTTTTTGTGAGGATGATCTCTATGATGAGAAGATCATTTGAAAAAAAAAATAAAAAAAGAATCAGTCTAATCTGAAACTTATAATCCCATTAAAAGTGATTTAGAATGCGGGCCGTCGATTTTTTACCAATTTTTATTAATAATTTGTAAATCACTTTTGATAGATTTAGAAGTTTCAGATTAAACTGATTTTTTTGTGAGTGTGATTTTCTCATCATAGTGACAATCCTCGCAAAAAATCAGCTCAATCCAAAATCCCTAACCCACATTTTGAAAAATCATTGCTTTTACATATGTCCCATGAATCGCCTCCATATATATATATATTATATATATATATATATATATATATATATATATATATAATATATATATATATATATATATATATATTATATATATATATTATATATATATATATATATATTTATTTTATTATTATATCTAATATTTTGAATATTGAGGGCTCCCAAACCCTAATTGAATCCTCTTAAGATATATATTATTTAGGTACATATAAAATCCCAATAATTGATGTTACAGAGTTACATAGTTGGCATTGGGAGAGAGGCCAAATTGGATAAGTAGATCCAATTGATTATGAGTTCAATTAAGATAGGTGGGAAACATATAAATTAATTTTTACGAGTGGGCCCAATCCTCTCTCTAAGTATAAATAGGCACGCAACACAAGTCTGTCGGTACAATTTTTATTTATCTGGGAAAAGGTTTAACCTGTCGAAATTTTAGTGGTGTGGGATTTTTCATGTAACGTGTCACTGAAATAATTGGTGTCATATTCTTCTTCTTGAGGAGGAAAAAGTCTATCACTGGTTCAACTGTTTCTTAAAGTGAAAAGTCTAAGCTGTCTTTATTACTTTCATACGAAAATCTTTCAAAAATGCCATTCACCGATCACAAGTGATTTTTAAACATTTGATTTGACTAGTTTTTATCATAGAAGTTAAAGCCATTAATGGGGCCACTTGAGATATTAAAAAAAAATATATTCTCAATCTCAAAGTGTGTTACGTGGCATTTTGGGTTGTCGGTATAAAAGGCTAACTCTCCATCATAAAGCGATCAAGTTTGATCCCAAACCCAAAGAGGTCTATGGATTCGAGTCCGACTTTGACGTGGACCACTTCAAAATTTTGAATGAGCCCTCCTGTTAAAGACACTTGGTGTTTTGAATTTATTTTAGGTTCCTACATTTTCACCAAAATTTGGACTACCTCCTTATAAATGCAAAGTATAATCATAATGAAGAGGGTTCTTTCAAAGTTTTTGAAATAGACTTCAAAGATTTTTCGACTCTTTGCCAAATCTAAAATTTTCAAATAAAAGAAAACAAAATTTTCAGAATTTTGAGAAGGAAGGGAATCCCCTCGTCTATCTTGTTGTCTTAATGCTTAAAAGAATGAGTTTTTACGCTTGCAAATCAAAACACCTTGTTTATTCTTTCAATAAATATATATTTTTTATTTTAATTTTAAATAAAGGCTTTTGTTAACATGTGCCCAAGGGCACACGTTTAATGCAATAAATACACCTTGAAAATTGAATTTTCAATAGAAAAAATCCTTTACACGATAAAGAACCTCAAATGCTTATTTTCAAGATGTATTTGTTGCATCATATGCTACTAGGGCATACAATAACAAAGGAAAAACTTAGAAAAAGAGTAGTTAATTTCAAAATTTTGAAGAAACCCTTTCCATTAGATTACACATAACATTTTCAATGAGGCATTTCAAAATTTGGTGGAATTGTAAGGGTGTGAGATTAATTCAAAATGCCATGTGTCTTGTATTAAGGAGGGTTCTTTCAAATTTTGAAACAGGCTGTGAGTTTCAAAGTCTGACTCGGTAATAAAGCTCTTAAATAAATGTGTTTTTTTTTTCAAATTTTAAAGAGATTATATTGCCACACCAACTTGTATTAGCGCCACCCCAATTCATATGTAAATCACTAAAGAATTAATACATATCTTGAGGTGGCATTAGCAAAAGTTGGTGTGATAATAGAAGTTCTCTTATCTTATACCACTGGTTCAAATCTCCCCCCTAATGACCTAACTTCAATTTTTTCTCTTTTGGATGAGTCTGATCATCTTTCTTACACAAAAAGACTTAAAATAACAATTGATCCTCTCTAAAGTGAAATTACTAAAGGACTCTTACGTATGAGAAGATAAATAAGGCCAAAGGAACATAGTAATTCAATCCATTACGAGAGAATTGATTGATACTTCAACCTAAAATGTGACTAATTATTGACTTATATAAACATCTTAATATTGTCAGCCTAAATAATTGAGATAAGGCATAGAAGGCGATGTTGATTTCAATCTAATGTTGACATTGTCACGATAGTAATTCAACCCGATGCAAAAATAAATACTGATCCATATAATATTTTTGGTACTACTACAACAATACCAAATTATAGTGACCCAAATCCGAATGAGTAGAACTTTGGAGTGATACTTCTATTCAATATATATCAGTGATAGTGTCAAAATGGTAATTCCACCTATTACAATATAAATTTACATCCTATACTTTTCTAATTAAAGATCATATGCAATCAGTAATGTGACAAATTAACGACAAAGAATCATCTTTAATGAAAATAATAACCATTCTAGATCCCTACTCTTCCTTTTTTTTTTTTCTTTTTCTTTCAAATTGAAATATAGAAGATACAAAGAATATAAGAACTGTCTTCCATTTCTTCAAGAATCACTGATATATAATATCCCACGTGCATGCAGAACAAATTATCCTATCTCATTAAAAAGAGGGAAAAATAAATACAAATTGATAAAAAGAGATTTTATTTTTTATTTTATTTTTTACAACAAAGATGTTTGGCTGTATATTCTAATTACATTTGGTCTATACATTCTAACTTGAAAATTAACTGTATTAAAGTACAAAACCAAAACTTAATTCCAATATACTTAAGGTTTGTGAAATTTAAAAAGGACTAGGAACTAGAAGCATAGTAACCAAAACCTATCGAATTGCTTCCAAAAGATGGGTGTCAAATTCCATTTAATTTGGGTAGGGTTGAAAATATTTTTCAAGAATTCAAAAGAAAATTCGGAAATTATTAAAAAGAAAATTGCCTAGATGGAGAGGAGGGAAGTTCAGGCTTAATTGGGAGGGGAATGTTTCAGATAAAACTAAAAAGAAAACAATCCTTAAATGGAGAAGGGAGACGTTGGAAAGAGAAAAATCAGTAATTCATCGGTGAAACACCAATTAAATGATGATTAATTGGTGAATTACATATTAATGAGCTTTTACATCATCTGACTTTTAAGGTGTCACCGTCAAAACTGACCCACAATTTTACTATAAATTTTTTTTTTTTTTTTTTTTGCTACACAAGAAATAAAAGAGTAATGCTGGGTGACATTGGAATTTATTGGGATTCTCATATCTCTGACGTGTTGGTTTGCACATAACCTTTTTTACGAGACTTCAGAAAAGAAGGATTTCCTAAATAAAATAAAAAATTTCCCAAGAAAAATAAATAATTCCAGAATAGAAGCATCTCTAACAGAAATTTGAGGTTTTAAATTTCTCTCTTTTACAAGAAAAGCTGAAATTATTCATAAGGGATAGAGGAGGGAATTGACATTCTCATCTCCATAACTTTCTTGTGAGAATTAGAATGCTTATAGCTTACAAAAGTGGGGCTTTTGGCTGGCCTATACTCGGGCAGCAACCTGCCCGACTTGAACCTCACCCCACATGCGTTGCACAATGTTTTGGGACCCAAAGGTCCAGTCCTCCACTGTGGGGTCCTCTGTGAAAGACAATGAGTACACCTCCTTGGCTGCCCAAAACTGCCCTCCAAACTGCCCTTCCCCGACTTCTCTATTTCTTCTTCATCTCCACTGCTACTATTATGATTATTCTCCTCCTTTTTGGGCAAAATTATAAGTTCACTATCAGCTAACCAATAAGCTTGGTGGAGTAAAGGAGGGTCTGATGTGGTCACATTGTGGGGTAGATGAGATAATGGGGTTGTTGGTGTGGTTGTGGTTCTTCTTCTTTTACTTCTTGCCTTGCTTGGGATTGAAAACTCTTGTAGAGATTTTGGGATTGTGTGGTAGGTTTTTTGTGGGGGTTTTGAGGGTTGTGAGTGTGGATTTGGTGTTGGTTTTGGGATGTAATTTCCAGTGCTGGATAAACAGTCTTCTACAAAGATTGAAAGCCATTCTAGACTAACATCAACCTCCTGCATTAGAAAATATTTTAAGAGGAGAAAAACCCATTAAAAAAAAAATCTAAGATCAGAATATAGAAAAATAGAGGAATATTAGTGTGTGTGTGTGTGTGTGAGTGGTTGGGTGTGGGGGTGGGGGGAGGAGATGTGAGAAACAATTTTAATGTACAAAATCTAAAATAAAACCCATTGGAGAAATACCCAATACTAATAAATGTACAACACAAATCAGAAAAGAAGAAAATTTTCCCATAAAACTCTTTAAAAAAAAAACCTACCATAAATCGAGAGAGAGAGAGAGAGATTAAAGCAAATTAAGAAAAACACTTACAGTATTCTCACTTGGGAAAAGTTCATCTAGAGATGTGGAGAAGCCTCCTCCAAACTTAGAGCAAGCCGGAGAAAGGACCTGCTCCGGCGGATATTCTGACGGAAAATTACTGGAAACTGACACATTCCGGCAGTAATCCATTCTTCCTAGTAAAAGCAAAGCTAATGAACGAGAGAGAGAGAGAGAGAGATACTTAAATAAATAAATAAATGAGTGTGTACTCCAATGCCCTCATGGCCTCGGTTTCTGTCGGCAGACAAAGCAACCCCTCCACGATTAACACTACGATCAATCAATGACTGGCCCACCCTCACTTCTGTTAATGATTTGAAAACTCAGACCGGTCCACTGAACCCGGTTCTTTCCATGACCTCATCAACATTTGACATCCAAAATCATGATAGATGGTACATGGATGGATCACAAAATTTTAGCAAATTTTAAAAAATGTATATTTTTCACTGTTGAATTTTGGAAAAATTATGAAAAAATTCCAAAAATAAAAATTATTTATAAAAAATAATCTAATTTTTAAAAAATTAGAAAAAAGATACAAATCCGATCATTGAAAGATTGATTTTTCTCTCTCTTCACTTCTCTCTCCTTTTTCTCTTTCCTCTACAGTTAAAAAAAAAATCGAATTTTTTTAAAAATACTGATCATTGAAAGACCGGTTTTTCTCTCTCCTCTATATTTAAAAAAAAATCGAATTTTTTTAAAATATCGATAATTGAAAGATCGATTTTTCTCTCTCTTCACTTCTCTCTCCTCTACATTCAAGATTAATATGTCTAATAAAAATTATGAAAAAATATATATCTAATAAAAATTCTTAAAATCAAGTTATCATCATCAAATCCCATATTTTTACATTTATGAATTACCAAATTCTATCATACATCAAATCCCACGTTTAAAAAAAGAGAGAAATTGCAAATCGCATTTTAAATGTGATTTTTTTTTTTAAATTCACCAATTTTTTTTACTATGGTTATAAGTGAATGCAATGAGCACAAATGGTGGGTGCAAATAGCCTAGCTTGTACCCTTATGTATGAAGGGTTGGGACTTGGGAGAGTTTAACTACCATCTCATCGTTTATTATTAACTTTAAAAAGCGATGGCATATTTTGTAGAATAAGGAAAAGGGATGAAAAAAAATTAAATAAATAATATGTAAAAGTGACCAACTTCGTGAACATTATGGGTGTCAATGGATCGGTTCCGGTTTGATTCCTATAAATATTAGAATCATAATCACTATAATTTTTATTTTTTGGGTTTTTTTTTATAATTTTCCCTTTTTTTTTTAAATGTAGAGGAGAGAGAAGAAATCGGTCTTTCAATGATCGGTATTTTTTAAAAAAATTTGATTTTTTTTTAAATGTAGAGAAGAGAGAGAAAAATCGATCTTTCAATGATCGGTATTTGAAAAAAATTCGATGTTTTTTTAAAAATACAGAGGAGAGAGAAAAAGGATAGAAAAGTGAAGAGAGAGAAAAATCGTTCTTTCAATGACCGGTATTTTAAAAAAAAATTAATTTTTTTTAAATATAGAGGAGAGAAAAAGAGGAGAGAGAAGTGAAGAGAGAGAAAAATCGATCTTTTTAATGATCGGATTTGTATTTTTTTTTCTAATTTTTCAAAAATTAGATTGTTTTTTATAAATAATATCTTTTTTGGATTTTTTTCATAATTTTCCCTTGAATTTTAATTTTAAATTTGAGATTTTCATCTATTTTCAAAACCTTAGATCAAAGTCCAAATTTATATATATATATATAAATATATAAATTTCCTCCAACTCCCAACCCATTTAAAAATTGAGCCTGGTTAAATCTCGAATTTTTGAAATTCCTTACCAATTTTTTTCTATTGACTAAAATACCCTTTAAGTCTTAAACTCTTTTAATAAAATTAATATTGTCGTAACTTATCATACTAAATTCAGATTCAAACATGTTTATAGCCAAAACCATGTTTTTTTTATACTTTTGAACTCAATGATTGTGGTGCCCCGCCAAACGCTAACACTACTCACAAGGTCAAACTCAAGGTATTAAGTGGCACCTCAAAATTTTGATATGGTTCCCTCTATTTATGCTAGCATTCTATGGAACTTGAAAACCTGATATGCTGATTACCAATTGTAGACACCCCAATTTGAACGGGTCCCCACTCGAAAGGATCCAAAAAATAACAAACTTTCAATTAAATTGGTGAACGGGCCTCAAGAGCCCGAATCACTTAAATATGGTATTTTGATCGAACCGAGGCCCCTGAGACCTCTTAATGGTCTAGCGGGCCTACTAAAAGAATTGACGCACCCCCACCTTCACCGCTCCACCCCCAAAGCCCAAACTTTCAAAAAACTCCATTTCTTTCAATAAATAGCCTAAGGCTTCCCATGTGGCCCATGGACCCCAATTCCTCACCACCTTTCTACATTCTTCAACCCATTCCACCTAAGCCCAATTATTCTACTCATTACCTAAGTCCATTCAACTCAACCCATATCTATTCCTATTCAACCTACAACCTAAGCCCAACCCCACACTATACCCAAGCCCAACTCATTACCCAAGCCCAATTCTTAACCCAACCCAACATCATAACCAATCAATACAATTATCAAGGTGGGACACATGTCACCACCTCAACTCACCTCCCTCATCCCACTAACCATCCTATCACATTTTCTTTAAACATCATCTATCCACACCCCTAACCTTACCTACCCATAATCTACTCACATCAACCCATCACATTTTCTCTAAAAAAATCTAATCTACCCACACCCCTAACCTATATCCCCCTAATTTACCCTCATCATTCCCTACAAAACCCATACTTACAATTTAAACCCACACCCCTCCTCTCAAATCAAATACCCATACTCTCCCATTAATTCATCTCAACCCTTCATTTCCACCCATTTTAACACATGGCATCATCTCCTACACCCTCCTAAAATATCATCAACCACCCTCTTACACAACCTTTCTTTTAATTAAAATCCCATCCCCTCAACTCATTTCACCAATTAATTACTCTCATACACAATCACATCCTTTCAACCACTCTCATTTATTTTATTCCATCTTATAGTCAACCCAAATGGGTTGAAAGATCCAATCCATTTGGGTTGTAAAACAACCCATTTACCCTTCTTATACAAATGCCCTTCAATCATCTCTAATTTACCCTCACATTTCTCTTAAACCCCATACCATTCTACCACTTCTCTTCATTTCACCCCATCTTACCCCTAAAAATAACTCCCAAACTCTATAAAACCCCACTCATTCTTAACTCTCATTACCTAATGAAAATTTGAGAAAAATACCTTCTAAAAAAAACTCTCAACTCACCTCACTACTCTTAACTCTCAAACTCTCAACTCTCAACTCACCTCAATTATCCTCAACTCTCAACTTTTTCTCAAGCAAATCTAAGAAGATTAAAAGGATTCATCAAGAAAAGGTAAATAAAATCAACAATGGAGCAAGTGGGTTTGGACAAAAGAACACCCCCTCCAACTCCCCTCTTCTACTTATCCCTTTCTTCACACCTTCACACACACCACCTTTGTTTGAACCATCAAAGGACCCATTTTTCAATAAGGGTGCCCGTAATGGGTTGAACCAACATCAAAGCCCCTCATACTTGAGGGCACATATCGAATTTTTTGATTCTTTTTCTTATTTTATTTTTATTTTCAAGATGAACCGAGTTTGAGGTTATTACCAATGGTGGATGGAGTAGGGTGCTTAACACCTTCCCTACTCCATAAAATGGACCTCCTTACCTTGAATCAAAAGTTGGACCAAATGATCTATATCTGTATGAGAGTCATCAAATGCCAAAAAATATGATTTTTCAAAAAAATGCAATCCGGGTGACCATTTACACCCATTTCAAATATGAATGGTGGTAACTCCAAAATCCCCCAAAATGGATGATATATTCAAAATTGAATAAATTACGTGTCCACAACTTGACGACTCCACTAGGGAGAGAAGGCTCTACTCTTGTGTCAACTCGGTCATTTTAAAAAAAATACAAAATATTTTTATTTGCAAGCTAACATTATCCGTTGTATTTGTTGTTTAGGTGGATTTTTCTTTCTTTATTTACTCTTTTTAGTTAAAAAAAATTCATTTTTTTCTTTAGTTATCCGATTATGTTTCTTTTAAGCATGTATATCATAAAAAATAAAAAAAATGAAAAAAAATTATTTTTATTGGCCCAAGCCAAAAACCAGAGGTAATGTGCCTCAAAATGAGTTAAAAAAATCAATTTTTTTCTTTAGTTATCCGATTATATTTCTTTTAAGCATGCATATCATTAAAAAAATAAAAAAAATGGAAAAAATATTTTTTTTTCCCAAGAAAAAAATCAGAGGCAATGTGCTTCAAAATGAGTAAAAAAAAAACGTTTTTCTTTTTTTTGCTGAATGGATAGTCGGACTTAAACTGATTGTAACTTTCTCGTCTAATCTCCGATTAACTATTATAACATATCGATGGGATAGAACAAAATTTCTTTCAAATATGACAAAGTCAACAAGATTTTGACCAGTTAAAATCAGTTTTCGAGGCAGTTTACTATCCGTTCTGCTAATATTTATGTTATGCTTCTTGTATGGATACAAAATTTAAAAATATATATATATATAAAAGAAAAAAATTGGCCCAAGCAAAAAACTAGAGGCAATGTACCTCAAAATGAGTAAAAAAATTAAAAATTTCTCAGTTTGTTCCTTACTTCAGTCTTGGCAACTTTCTTCATGGAATTTATTTTTATTTTGAGTTTTAAAGCTTCAAAAGATCAAACGGATCACTATTCGTTAAACTTAGGGCGTACCGATCGTCACTTTTTAATTGATCAAAATGGAAATTCAAAGCAATATTCGATTGGATAAAAAAAAGTAAGAGAAGTCCTTTTATGATTAGTTCATTCGTTTGAAAAAATAAAAAATAAAAATATAAAAATATAAAAATATAAAAAATAAAAATAAAAAATAAAATTTTTTGATTAGTTGATGGTTAACTATGGATGTGTTATTTTTGTTGATCAATTATGGATGCCCATTCATCTAGAAAATGCCATGGGCACACCCTATCCTATTTGCACACACCACTAAGACGTTTACTTTATTGTAGTACACGCTTGCATGTCTCTAATAGCCAATGTGGCCCTATTGTGTGGTCCGATCTCTTCGAAGATGCAACGTCATTTATGAAAATCACAACTCCAATCACGTATCGTAAGGTATATAAAACTGGGGCATCAGTACCGTTTGATCGGGTGATTTTGAAAGGTATATCGATGCACCCATGTTGGAGTGACCTGAGCCTTTGTCCTATTGTAAGCCACACGATCATATGTCCCGATTGCCAACGTAGTACTAGTATGTGGTCGGTCCCCTCGCGGGATGTGAAAACTATTTATGAAAGTTACAACCCTAGACTCGTACCTATACGGTATATCAAAATAATCTGAGTTCACCAATTGCACTTCTTGATCAAAATCAGTGCCTAAGCGAGATTCTGCCTCGATGTACTACTGTACTAGAGGGTAGACAATGTCTATTCTAGATGAGAGGTGACTTAAGAGTGTCTTTTGTAAGCATCATGCGTCACCTCTCAACTAGGGATTAAACTGGCTATTTTGTCTTCAAAGATTGTGAGTTGGAGTCTTAGATTATCACGTATATGGTATATCAAACCAAGTCACCACATACCGTTTGATTGAGTACGCTTGAGAGGTATATAGGTACACTTGGGCAAGGGTGGTGTAGACACCCCATTTTTGCACTCGCCTGATTAATCAACTCGTCAACCTGATTGAAACAATTCCTAATGATGGATGATTATTCCAATGCTCCGTTTGTTACTAGATATGTTTCAGAAATTCAGATGAGATATCTCAAGCAAACAAAACTATAGAAATCACGCTATGCTAGGAAAATATAACCCCAAAAACATAGAAATCATCATTTTTTAGATAAAAAGAAGCTTTACAATAAAAATCACTAAAAATGATCAAATTATCAAAATACCCCTAACCTCAAAACATCCCTAGAGCCCATATTACGTTTAAGAAAATCCTTTCAAACACAAAATAACAAATTGAAATCAAATAAATCATTTCGCCAATTTTGACAAAATTTGACAAAATTATGAAAATGCCCCTCATAAAATTCACGACCATTTCACATAAAAATTTTTTATAAATGAAACAAATCAATATTCTCATTGAATTCCTTACGAAAAATCGATTCTAAAACATCCTGAAACATAAAAAACTGACTTGAAATGCAAAAGTCCTCTCCGAGGGTAAAACGGTAATTTTACAATTAAAAATTTCGAAATTAATAAATAAAATATTAAATAATTAAAGTGAAACGTTAATAAAATTAATTTAAAAATTTGAATAAAAAAATCGATCAATTAGGTTCTCAGGCAAAATTGTTGATGGTTGTCAAGATATTTATTCAAGGACCCTTCCCTTTGGGGGTCCAAAGAATTAAATATATAATAGAGGAGGGTTCTCCAAGAAATTAAAGTCAATCAAGTAAGACTAAAGTCAATCAAGTAAGACTATAGTCAAGATATTAAAGTCAATCAAGTAAGACTAAAGTCAAAATCTTAAAGTCAATCAAATAAGACCAAAAGTCAAAATCCTAATAGAGTTCTAATTAAATGATAATTCTATTTAACAATCCTAATTAAATAATAACTCTATTTAATAGAATTCTAACTAAAATATAACTCTACCTAAAATAATTCTAATTAATATAACTCTAACTAAAAGAATTATAATTAAATATTAATTATATCTAAACAAACACTTAAAAAATCTATAAATAAGAGTCCTCACAACCTATTTTCGCATCAAATAATAAATCCTAAGAGAAGTAGGTCAAAAAGTTTTCCTAGCCTCTCATAAACCCTAATTTTGAAGTCCTAACTCCTTACCTAGCACCCATACTTTAACTTTAGCTCGAAAAACACTTAGAAGCCCTTCAAAAACAACCAGAAATCCATAAACAAATCTGAAAAATTCAGATCTAGGAAAGAGATACTTTGCCTTGGAGATCAGAAGCGAATCCAACGACAAAATGAAGCGAGGAGTATTGTACAAAGAACTATTCTACCAGATTTGAGGGAACAAGACCGTTGTCTTTGAAAAGGTATACATATTTTCTTATTTATTTTTCTTTATTACTTAGGTCTTTTAACAATGTAGTTTATTTAAGAATTAGTAAAGACCGGAGTCTGTCGGGCAGAGTTAGTGCCTAAAATCTTCCAACCCCGTAATTTGATCCCCGGACTCAGTTATTTTTTAAGCAGATTAGTTATTCTTATCCGTTTAGGGTCGATGTTCGGTTCCTAGACCGTAATAATTAGGTGGCGACTTCTAAACCTCAAAGGTCAAAAGCGGATCCGCGCACCAAACGAATTGAGGGCGCTTTCAGTGGCGACTCCACTGGAGAACTTTGAAAATCAAACTTGAAGAACCCCAAGTATGAGAGCATTGCTAAAACGATCTAGTTCTTTTAGTGATTATTTTATCTATTTATTTATTTATTTTTTATTTTTCTATCATCCTTTTTGTTCAATGATTGATCGTGTGTTTAGATTATGAATATTCTGCCATTGCATGTTCGTATTATTTTATTATTATGGCTCAATCGAGGGTTATTTAGAATGACCCAAAGTAATTAAAGAGATCAAGTAGTTTAATTGAGGATGGAGTGATGATTAATGAGCATTGGAGTTTTATATATATATTTTGTTGGATTCTATCTTTAAGCATCGCTTTAAACAAAAATATATATAATAATAATAAAAGTAAAATTTTTATTTAAGGGTGGGCGATGTATCCTTCGACAACATTTTTTTTATTTTATTGTTTAAAAAAAAAATTATGTTAACAACAACAATGGGCTCATAGAGTTGGTGTATGACACATAAAAACCAATTCTTTACAAATCTCACATTTAAAAATAAATAAAAAAATAAAAAAAATTTTAAGTTCTGTTAACAGCCTCCCACTGTTTCTAATTTTTTAGAGTGGGGTGCCCCCAGTATAAATTCGATTTTAATGTTCAAACCTTTAGCTTTTAATTTGATAAGTGGGGTGCCCCTAGCAGAAACTCATCTTTAAGGGACAAACCTTTAATGTTTTTAAGCTAAGACGTGGTGTGCTGTTAGAAGAAGCTGCTTTGTTTGATTTTTATCTTGTTCCCCACTTTAGAAAGAAGAGACGATAGAAGGAAAAGTCCCTCTTCTTCGTTTCTCTCCCTCTCTCTGTTGTGGGACTTGATTAAGAAGGAAAACCGATGCTTGGGTGTTGTTGGCAGCAACCAAAATGCAAGGGCATTGGGTCAGTGTGTTTGATTTTTTAAACCTATGTGTTTTTACATCTGTTTTCACACCCTGTTCATCGTCTCTAAAAGAGAGATCCATTCCAAATCATCTCGTGACCCAGATCCATCATTTTAAAAGAGGCTCGGCTTGATCTCTTGTTCCAATCGATATAGAAGCTGAAAAATCATGGGTTTTTCCTAAGGAAGAGGCGCCATGGTCTCCTCGAAGGATTGTCATCTCAAGATCAGTCGACAACCCCTCTCAAGATCTATTCTTTAAAATAAATTATCCTCCCGTTCATCTGTTGAAGACGTTGGTGCTGGTCAGTGGACATATTTTTTTTTCGGAGTAAAACGGTGGGTCTCTATCGAAGAGTCAAAATTTCTTTCCTTCAAAACCAGATCTCAGTTGGCTTTCTTGTTGAAAAACCATTAGGTTCCTCAACCAACAATTCTTGTTTTGAAACTCATTTTTTTTTAAGAAAAAGAAGAAAAGGCTCAAAGGCCAATTGGGAAAGATCAAATGGAGAGATCAATTCGAGTTTTGTTTGATCAGAGTTTTCCAAGTCATCAACTTAATACAGATTTTTTTTTCCAATTCAAAGTAGAAATTAAGATCAAAGGCTTTTTCGATTATCAGATTTAAATTTTTTTTTTTTTTTTAGGACGAAACCTCAAAAATTTTAATTCATTCCCCAAAAACCCAATGGGTGTACCTCAATCTGGACATTCTGACATATGGGGTTTGGTTTGAAATAGAGATGGTGATGATGTTTCGTTGTAAAAATTCTAATTGTCATTTTTTATTTTTTTTTCTTTCCATTGATCATACCCTCAAAAGAATTGTCATGGTTCTGAACCATAAAATAGTAGGTGTTAACCCGATTTGGGGTATTACTTGAATGAGGAGAGTATGGAATTCAAAATCATTGGTTGAGTTATTAGAATTTTTGGGATAAAAACCAATGAATTGGACGAAGAATGATAGTGGAGTGGGTTTTAATGTGGTATTTTCTAACCGATAAAATTTTTGTTCGATTGATTTCTTTTTGAATTTCTATTGTCACACTAATTTTTACCCATCGCACATTACTTTAAAGGTATCCGCTAATGCTACTTTCAATCGCCAATGTGTAAATTGACATGACAATAGAATTTCTCTTTTATTGAGCAATGTTTCAGTATTTTTAATTAACATTAACAGTTTTTTTTTAAATAAAAATTCTTTTCTAAAAGGAAAAAATAAATCAATATGAAAAGATACCCATATGTTCATAACTACCATACTATCATTAATTCAACATCCATGGAGATTTCGATTCGTTTTTGGGTCATCCAAAACCACCCTCGATTGGACCATAAAAAAAATCTCTTTGGTTTAGACTAAAAATAATGAGCTTGTGCCAATGATTGGATCCAATTATTATTTGTTGTATCAATTGCCTATCTAACGGTGCCATGATCTTGATAGGTTTGATGTGTGTATATTTAATAATGTGATTGGAATAATGTTTATTTTGATTCATGTTTATGTGGTATCAATGTTATAATGGTTTGATCAGGCCCACGGGCCCAGTATTTGAAAAAGGCCCCGGGCATACCCCAATCTTGTTTTGCACACACCACATGCACGTTTACTATTTTGCACGCTTGCATGTCCCATATAGCCAACGTGGCACTAGTGTGTGGCCCGATCTCCTCAGATATGTGACATCATTAATGAAAATCACAACTCCAGTCAAGTACCTTAGGGTATATTAAACTGGGGCATCAGTATCGTCTGATCAGGTGACTTTGAAAGGTATATCGATGCACCCAGGCTGGAGCGACCTGAGCCATTGACCTATTGTAAGCCACATAGTCACATGTCCCGTTTGCCAATGTAGTACTAGTACGTGGTCGGTCCCCTCGTGGGATGCCAAACCATTTATGAAAGCTACAATTCTTGACTCGTACTCGTAGGTATATCAAAGATAATCCAAGTACATCAATTGCACTTCTTGGTCAAAATCGTTGCCTAAACGAGATCCTACCCCACTGTACCCTACTATATAAGAGGGATAGACTACGTCTATTCTAGACGAGAGGTATTTAAGTGGGCCCTTGCTCAGCATCGTGTGCCACCTCTCAACTGGGGATCAAACTGGTTGTTTTTTACTTCAGAGAAGTGAGTTGGAGTTTTAGATTATCTCCTATATAATATATCAAACCAAGTCACCACATACTGTCCGATTGAGTACACTCGAGAGGTATATAGGTGCACTTGGGCAAGGGTGGCCAGATAAATTGCATTGCACGTAATAAACCTAGAGTCTAGAAGCCTTCCTATAGGTCACGACCTGAACTGACTATAGGTATTCCCGGGTTGCTCTATTTAATCCAACTAATAGGTAAGTAGGTGAATTGATCCAAACTGCTCAAACTAGACCCACTATATCGGTCCGACCTAATCGGTGAAATGTACCAATCAATTTGAACCAATTAAACCAGTTAGCCCAATTGAAAAATGAATCAAACTGATCAATACCAAATCAGTTGGACTAATTGGTTTCACTTTTAAAGATTCAGACCACCTTATATAGACAGATTCGATCATAGGATCAAATTAATTTGTCTAATCAAATGTTCAATCCCAATCAGGGGTAGACCCGCGTCTAACCTTTCTCACTTTCTTGGTCACCATAGACTTATAGTGCATTTGGATTCGATATTTCCCACCGGACTTGGGCTATTCTATATCGAAACTTTAATCATGTGGTTAATAATCAAATCTTTAGAGTCAATGGTTAACCTTGGTTTACTTCCAATCAGGTGATAATTGATCCCAAACGTTCTAAATCTCCATCTGTACCACTTTGGATCCATGAAAAAATTCGTCTTTCCAGAGTATCATTGCCACGTAGTCAATCTTTGCCACAAGAAGAAACGAGTATTATGGATGAAGCTGCGTTCCGTCAGATTTTAGAATCTTTTCAAGCACAGATTATTACTTCATTCTAAATACAAATTGAATCCCTAAAAATTGAAAAGGGAAAAGATAAAGCTATAAAACCTCAGGATGTGTTTGATCTTGTCGAAAACTAAGAAGATGATCAATTACTTGTCGATCTTGTCTTAGCTCATCGAATAACTCAGGTTGAAACTGCTTTGAAGAATATTAAAGACCCCGATGATCTTACTCTTGGATTAGGGGCAATGACCTTATTTCCCACGGTCCATTTACCATGGAAGTTCACAATGCCAAATATAGAGAAGTTTGACGATATTGGATGTCCTAGGACTCACTTAAAAGTATATGTCGGCATAATTCAATCTCAGGGTCTGAGTGAAGAACAGATGACTCAACTTTTTCAAAGAACCCTTATAGGTCCTGTCTTACGTTGGTTAATGTCATTGGACTCATCTTGTGTAAAACATGGCATGAATTGATGAAAGAGTTTATTAATCGATATTCATTCAACACAGATATTGAACTCACAAGAAAAGACCTAGAAACTACTAAACAGAAATCCGGGGAAATTTTCACTGACTTCATTGCTCGATGGAGAGCTAAAACCACTCAATTGTGGGATCGACTTCAAGAGAAGAAACAAGTCAAGATTATCCTCAGGAATCTCACTCCAAATTATGCCAAGTACTTGATGCCTCAGTACCTTCCCACTTTTCAATCTCTCGTTGAGGTTGGAAATCAAGTTGATGATGCCTACTCCTCGGGACTTTTTGATAACCCGTCTGAGTCAAAACCCAAAAATTTCAAACCTAATGTCACTTCCTTACAAGTGGCCAACATCTCCTTCGCATTATCTCCTTAAGTTACTCAGCCTTCATAAGCTAAGCCTAGGAGACAATTTGCCAATCTTGGAATGTCCCTTAGTGTTGCTTATCAAAAAATGATGAAAATGGGATTGTTGATACCTTTACTACCTAAGCCTTTGCCTAATCCTCTTCCCTCAAGTATGGATTATGGGCAATTATGTGAATTCCATCAGATGCCTAGTCATATTCTTGACAGGTGTATTACTCTCCGACATGTTATCGAAGACCTTATTGAGCAAGGAAAAGTCATCATACCTACTCCTACTACTCCCAATGTTAAGACTAACCCTTTGCCTACTTTTCAAAATCAACCTCCTCCTACTCTAAATCTAATATCCATATCCAAACCCAAATCAGTTGACCCAGTTTCCTTCATTCACCTAATTGATATTAACAGTGCATTCGCTCCATGTTAGAATGAGCTCAACTACTCTAAGGCAGTAACAGAACTAAAGAACAGAGAAATTATTGAAGCAACGGGTTATCCTGCATATGACAGGCTTGAATCGAAATATGAAGAGATAGTAAAAGTAAACAAGTTCAAGTCATCCATCGAAGAAAATCGAAGTGTCATAGACTCTAGAATTGTGTCCCTCTATTCAGAATGATGTCGGTTTTTTTAAGTCTTCTTAATTTTTTTTAGCTTTAGTTGTGTCAGTCTTTGAATTCAGTTAGTCATCTTTATTTTTGGGTTTTAATATGGTTTGTCAGTCTATGTTCTTTTTTATTCTAATAAATAAAGAAATTTTTGATTATCATGTGTGCAATAATGATGTGAATATAAAATCTAACATGAGAAATGACTTAAAGCTCACTAACCAAATTTGATAAATATTAGAATTAAAGAGTACACTCAAGAAGTGCAAATTGGTGATACGCTATCCTCAGGAGAACATGAGAGAATAATAAACTTACTTGAGAAATTCAACAACGTTCCTACATGGTTTCATGAGGATAGATTGTACTAAAATAGATTAAGGCATAAAGTCGATAGTGAACTTCAAAATCAAATATTATCGATTAAGAATGATGTATTTGAAACCATTACAAATGTACCAAGACTCACAAGAAGAGATCCATATTGTTTTTCACTCAGAGAAAAGAATTATCATTTGCAAAAAAAATATGAGATTTCTTTTGAAATTTGGAAATGGTTAAACGAGTCAATGTCAAATATAAAAAACTCAATCACATTCAATTTTGTAAAAGAAGATTGAAGATTACTCATTTTAAAAAGAAGACTGAAGATTACTCATTCTCAGAAGAAGACTGAAGATTACTCCTTCTGAAAAGAATACCGTACTCGACAGAGCAATCAAGACATCAGATAACTAGAACCTTGACCAAATTAATTAGTATTTCACTGAAGGAGGCCTTCTTTGGTCAAATCATTTTCCTATCTTACCAAGAAAAAAATAATTTTCTTTAGCCCTTTGCAGTGTCTAAAAAAATCAAACAACATGTTTCTTTCTAAACCACACCAACCAACCTCGGGAAGGAAGTCTAAGTATGAACTACGTTTTGATTTGATCCCAAAAGAAAAAAAGAAATATTTAGGTTACGTAGGCAACATGAGAAGTTACTTCAAGCTCAGTCATGCCAAAAAAATAAAATAAATGTATTCTTTTAAGAAAAATGTCATCCAAAAGGAAAATCCCCTATTGAAAGGTTCAAAAGAAAAGAATGCAAAACTAGGGGTACTAGAAGAAATCGATAGAAAAGAAAAGAATGCCAAACTAAGGGCATTAGAAAAAAAGAGTCAAAAGAATTTATAGAAAATAATGGCAAAAATTAAGGCATCATAAAAAAAAATAAAAACAAAGCATGCTAGATTGAAAACCTAAAAAGGTAATCTAGGCAAAAATTAGGGCATCATCAAATTAGAGGAAAGGTGTCATTAAAAAGAAAAATTCAGAAGGAAACTCATGCAGAAACTAAGAAATGCAGAACCATTCAAGTCATAACATTCAATGAAAATAATGTTGAAATTGAAGAAACTTAGAAGTCATTTTGAACGTTGTAGAATATTTAAGAGTATGCTTACTTGTTCAAGTGTTCGGTAAAGGAAAATGAAGAACCATCGATCACTTTGAAGAGAAGGATCTTCTATTCCAATAGTTATCAAGATTTTTAAGTTCAACTTAAACATTTCTCAAAAGAAAATGATCAAATTTCTTATTGTACATATGATAATCTTAAGAGTATTAAATTTAAGGAATTTCAGTTCTTCTATCTGTCATACATCAGAGTCCATCCATTCCATCAGTCTTGTAGTCAAGTTCTAGTTAAAGCCAACCTTGAAACTAGAGGCATTTTTAAAAGTAATTTAATTTCAAAGTTTTGTTCTTACTCACATGATAAAAAGGAAAATCTTACTTAGAAGTTCGATGATAATTATGAATTCAGATGCATGATAAGCCAATAAAGGCCCGATCTTTCAAACTTTGAGCTCAATTTTGAATCATAGAATGAATTAATAGGATTGTTTAAGTTCCTATAAATCTAGGCCCAAGAAACTGCGCTTAGTAAGTTCGAGTATGAGAAACGAGACTCCAATTTTTTGAATCATAGAATGAGTAGGTTTTTTTTGAAGTGCCTACAAACCTAAGTTTGAGTCCAAGAAACGAGACTCCAACTTTTTGACTCATAGAATGAGTAGGCTTTTTGAAGTGCCTATAAACTTAAGTTTGAGTCCGAGAAACGAGACTCCAACTTTTTGAATCATAGAATGAGTAGACTTTTTGAAGTGCCTAAAAATATAAGTTCGAGTCCAAAAGAAACGAGACTCCAACTTTTTGAATTATAGAATGAGTAGGCTTTTTGAAGTACCTATAAACCTAAGTTCGAGTTCGAGAAACGAGACTCCAACTTTTTGAATCATAGAATGAGTAGGCTTTTTGAAGTGCCTACAAACCTAAGTTCGAGTCTGAGAAATGAGACTCCAACATTTTGAATCATAGAATGAGTAGGCTTTTTGAAGTGCCTACAAACCTAATTTCGAGTCTGAGAAATGTGACTCCATCGTTTTTGAATCATAGAATGAGTAGGCTTTTAGAAGTGCCTACAAACCTAAGTTCGAGTCCGAGAAACGAGACTTCAACTTTTTGAATCATAGAATGAGTAGGCTTTTTTGAAGTGCCTACAAACCTAAGTTCGAGTCCGAGAAACAAGACTCCAACTTTTTGAATCATAGAATGAGTAGGTTTTTTGAAGTGCCTACAAACCTAAGCTCGAGTCCGAGAAGCGAGACTTTAACTTTTTGAATCATAGAATGAATAGGTTTTTTGAAGTGCTTATAAACCTTAGTCCGAGTCCGAGAAACGAGACTCCAATTTTAATAGGATTGTTTAAGTTCTTGTAAACCTTAGCCAGAGTTCAAGAAATGAGACTCCAGCTTTGTTTGAATCATAGAACAAATTAACAGGATTGTTTAAGTTTCTTAGCCTGAAAAGCGTGGCTACAATAGGCTCGAGTCCGATAAACGAGACTCAAACTTTTTTAAACTCTAAAAAAGAAAGAATTTTAAATAAGATTTAACGAAGTTCCTACAATGTTATGATTCCAATTACCTCATTGTTCAACCTTGCCATGATTGCTTTCATTGAATAAGCACATTTCAATTTTGAATCATTATTGTCAGTGAGAGAAGATCTCTAGGACCTGACACATTTTACTCAGTAATCATCACACCATTGCACACACGTGCACTTTCGCATTAGACAAGGAGAATTTTCTAAAATTCAAGGATCAACACTGTTAGTGAGAGCTTATGCTCGAGGACATGACAACATTTTTGTTCGGGGAGAGTTTTACGCTCAAGGATTCGAACGCCCTGACGAATTGCTAAATCAGGTTGTAAAATGAGCTGTTACTAGTTTTGACATTCAGATATTGCGCTATCTATCAAAATAAACTTGCTATCTAGTTTGCTTCAACCCTCTACCAAAGAGGGGCATCTGAAGACACCCCATTTTTGTACTTGCCTGATTAATCAACTCGTCAACCTGATTGAAACGGTTCCCAAGGATGGATGATTATTCCAATGCTCTATTTGTTACTAGATATGTTTCAGAAATTCAGATGAGGTATCTCAAGCAAACAAAACTATAGAAATCACACTATGCTAGGAAAATATAATTCCAAAAACATAGAAATCATCATTTTTCAGATAAAAAAAAATTTCACAATAAAAATCACTAAAAAATGACAAAATTACCAAAATACCCCTAAGCTCAGAACATTCCTAGAGCTTACATTACGTTTAGGAAAACCCTTTCAAATACATAAAACAATAAATCGAAACCAAATAAAATATTTCGTCAATTTTACAAAATTTGAAAAATTTATGAAAATGCCCTCATAAAGTTCACGACCATTTCACACAAAAAATTTTATAAATAACACAAATCAATATTTCCATTGAATTCCTTACGAAAAATCGATTCTAAAACATCTTGGAACATCAAAAACTGACTTGAAACCAAAAGTCCTCTTCGAGGGTAAAATGGTAATTTTACAATTAAAAATTCTGAAATTAATAAATAGAACATTAAATAATTAAAGTGAAACGTTAATAAAATTAATTTAAAATTTTGAATAAAAAAAATCGATCAATCAGGCTCTCAAGCAAAATTATTGATGGTTGCCAAGATATTTATTCAAGGACCCCTCCCTTTGGGGGTCCAAAGAATTAAAGATATAATAGAGGGAGGTTCTCCAAAAAATTAAAGTCAATCAAATAAGACTAAAGTCAAGATATTAAAGTCAATCAAGTAAGAATAAAGTCAAAATTAAAGTCAATCAAGTAAGAATAAAGTCAAGATATTAAAGTCAATCAAGCAAGACTAAAGTCAAAATCTTAAAGTCAATCAAATAAGACCAAACCCTAATAGAGTTCTAATTAAATAATAGTTCTATTTAACAATTTTAATTAAATAATAACTCTATTTAATAGAATTCTAACTAAAATATAACTCTACCTAAAATAATTCTAATTAAAATATAACTCTAACTAAAAGAATTATAATTAAATATTAATTCTATCTAAACAAACACTTAAAAAATCTATAAATAGGGGTCCTCACAACCTATTTTCGCATCAAATAATAAATCGTAAGAGAAGTAGGTCAAAAAGTTTCTCTAGCCTCCTATAAACCCTAATTTTGAAGTCCTAACTTCTTACTTAACACCCATACTTCAACTTTAGTTTGAAAAACACCTAGAAGTCTTTCAAAAACACCTAGAAATCCATAAACAAATCTGAAGAATTCAGATCTAAGAAAGAGATACTTTGCCTTGGAGATCTGAAGCGAATCCAACGACAGAACGAAGCAAAGAGTACTATACAAAGAACTATTCTTCCAGATCTGAGGGAACAAGACTATTATCTTTGAAAAGGTATACATATTTTCTTATTTATTTTTCTTTATTACTTAGGTTTTTTAGCAATGTAGTTTATTTGAGAATTAGTAGAGACCGGCGTTTGCCGGGCGGGGTTGGTGCCTAACACCTTCTAACCCTGTAATTTGATCCCTAAGCTTAGTTATTTTTTAAGTAGATTAATTATTCTTATCCATTTAGGGTTGATGTTCGGTTCCTAAACTGTAATAACTTGGTGGCGACTCCCAAACCTCAAAAGTCAAAAGCGGATCCGCGCACCCCGCGGATCGAGGGCGCTTTCAGGTGGCTAGATAAATTATATTACACATAGTAAACCTAAAGTCTACAAACCTACTCATAGGTCACGATTTGAACTTATCGTGGGTGTTCTCGGGTTGCTTTTCAGAAATGGACATTACAAATTGTTGAGATCAGGAAGTTACAATTTTATTTTCAAGATAATCAAACCATTTGTTCAAAACTATTATATTAGTGGGTGCACCAACCCAATAAAGAATCCATTTTAAATATGACAGCGATGCATAATGACCCAGTTCATCTCGATTTAACAAGCATGATAGGCCGGACCATTTAAGTCGAAATGGCATTCAAGTTCCCTAATTCGGATCCCAATCCATTTCAATATAAGAAAAATATTTTTCAAAAAAGGAAAAATGATTAAAAAAATGACTTACAAAGATATATTTTACATAGACTTTGGAAGTGTACTGAAATATTCTTTTGTGTTAACTCAAGATGCTAGTTGCAGACAATAACCCAATCGACCAGTTGGTCAAAACAACCATCACAGGGATGTACACTGTAGAGAAATTCAACTTTAGAAAATTCATGTTGAGATGCGCCCTGTACTTCCACGAGTTTGAGATAGATTGGAACCTTTTGCGCATCATGACTAAGCGTTGGAACCCTTATCTTCACATATTTCACATTAGGCATATGTACTTGTGTCCTACTTATGAAGATTATTGTGGCATTATGGGGATATCTACTTCAGATCCTCTAGTCAGGCCTTCATTGAAGATAAGATATTCCAGTGACCTCGCCACAGGCCTAAACATTTCAAAAGAAGAAGTCAAGGCCTTAGTCCATAACGAAATATTGGATTTAGTACCCTTATTGAGTCCATACCACTCCCACAGTCATCCCATCAATGTAAAATCCAGAAGCTTGACGAGCCACTAGAGACTATCGATTGTATTTAGGAGTCTTAGCCCAATACATACTGACCTTCAAAAGTAAGGGTCAAACTATCCCTGAGTCCTTTATAGACATAGTTTCCCAACTCCCCAGAAAAACCAACCCTGTACCTCTTATTCTAGTTGAAACCTTTTTAGGTCTAGATGTCATAAAAATAGTGAGGGAAGGGGTTTCAAAGGAAGCCTTCACCTACTTTATACGTGGCTTTGCGATCGTCTTAAAATTGTGAAAATTCCTTCAACCCTCGAGTATAAGCCAGAACACTTTTCCAAAAGAAATATGTTAGTGCGTCACAACTCAGTCAAGGCTTGAAGCAAATGGTTGGATTCTCGTCTTGCCTATCATATTGGTTTGAGATGTCCTTGGTGGATGGCTGACTATCCTATTTTAGGTACTAAAGGATCTTATTATGTCCGTTTGATTGGACTGGAGAAGACATCTTTTTACCAACCTACCTTAATACCAGAACAGTACGGAATGCTTATAGAGTTTTTGCTGCCTCAACCCAAATAATTCTTTTTCTCCAAACCATTGACGAAAAAGTTAGAGCATCTCATTGAAAAGGCTTGGAACAAGCGCACCTTAGGATATTCAGATGGACTAGCAGAATTCAAAGAGCTAGTTGTTAGAACCAAAAGAAGCAAGCCTAATTGTTCTAGCAATCCTGATGATACTCAAAATAAATCCAAGCGTTCATGTAAAAAAATCTAAGTCAGAGTTATTGAAAGTTGTTATTCAAGGAAAATCTTATCTGTCAAATAATTTTTAATAGTTCAATAAAATTTCCTTTAGTTTCTTTGTGAAAATCATTGCATAAATGAATTATTTAATGGGTTGGTGTACAAAATTGAATCTCAGGATTCACCAAAATGTTATCAAAGGGGTAACATAGCAATTGATAATCCACCTCAAATGGGTCCACAACCCATATCCATCTCAGATTGGGTCCATGACTCATATCCGATTTCGAATCAAGCCATGACCCATCAGTTAATCTATTTTTGCAAAATGTCATACCGACTCCGTGTCGATACTAGCTCCGTGCCGATGAAATAATTTTTAAATATTATCGACTCCGTGTCGATGCCAGCTCTGTGCTGATAACATCATTTTTAAATTATATCGACTTCGTGTTGATGCCAGCTCCGTGTTGATGAAATTATTTTTTAATTTTATTGACTCTGTGTCGATGCCAGCTCCGTGCTGATGAAATTATTTTTAAATTTTATCGACTCCGTGTCGATGCCAACTCTATGCTGATGAAATCATTTTTAAATTTTACCGACTTTGTGTCGATGCCAGCTCCGTGCTGATGGAATTCATTTTTAAAAAAGTTGTACCGACTCCGGGTCGATGCCAATTCCGTGCTGGTGTAATCATTTTTAATTTTATCGACTCCGTGTCAATGCCAGCTCCATGCTGATGAAATCATTTTTAAATTTTACCGACTCCGTGTTGATGCCAGCTCCGTGCTGATGGAATTCATCTTTCAAAAGTTTTACCAACTCCATGTCGATGCCAGCTCTGTGCTGATGTAATCATTTTTAAATTTTACCGACTCTGTGTCGATGCCAGCTCCGTTTTAAATTTTACCGACTCTGTGTCGATGCCAGCTTCATGCTTATGGAATTCATGTTTTTTTAAAAAAAAGGTTTTACCGACTCCATGTCGATGCTAGCCCCATGCGGATGTAATTCATTTACAGACTCCGTGTCAATGCCAGCTCCGGCTGATGTAATTCTTTTTCAAAAAGTTTTACTACTCCCGTGCTGATGCCGACTTCGCGTTGATGTTGGCTCCATACCAAAGAACTCTTTTCTTTAAAACTTGTTTATTTTAAAATAAATAACTTTACCCGACCTAATAAAATGTCATGCATTTTCCTTTTGTAAAACAAGATAGTAACGCTTGGTCTTTTGAACCCGAAGGTGGCCAAACGAAAGAAATATAAGTAGCCAACAGAGCCTCCGTACTTTCTCAGATCTTCCACCGTCACCATGAGTTCTTCTGAACAGGCACAACCCACAGTAGCTGAAACGTTAGAGGTTGATCCCAAAATAGCAGAGCTATTAAAAATGATCGAGAGGCAAGAAAAGATGATAAGTTTCGTATTAGCCAACGCCAGCATCATACAAGCACAGCACCATGAGTCGGGGTCAAATCAGGATCTACCCGAGCAACCTCCACAGGGACTACAGACTACTATGCCTCCAGCAGTGTCAGAATACCAAGGGCCCCCATTCTACATTCCATAGAATCGACTACCTCCGATGGTCATTCCTGATGATGAGTGCGAGAATAGGGCCACAGAGGCCAAAAGTGCGATAGACGAACAAATGGCACAACAAATTGAGGCTCTACAGGAAGAAATAAGGAGAATGAAAGACCTCAACACTATGAGTGGAACTCTGTTCAAGGACCTCTGTTTCTACCCTTATACTCAATTACCGACCAAGTTCAAATGTTCAGAATTTGAAAAATACAATGGGGTGGGGTGTTTGCTGTCACATCTAAAGCTATATTGTAGGTCTACGTGCCAATACGGCGAGGATGACAAGCTGTTGGTACAAATATTCCGAAGAAGCCTAACATGACCAGCCCTTAAATGGTTCTCAGGATTGGACCATACGCTCATCAAGAGTTGGCAGGACTTGACTGAAATGTTCTGGCACAATTATCGGTTCAACACAGATGTAGGTTTGGATCGAAATGATATGGCTAAGATGACGAGGAAACAATGAAAAAGTATGTCCAAAGATGGCAGGAGTTTGCTTCCCAAGTAAGGCCCGCGATGACTGAACAAGAGATGAACACCACGTTTATCTCGACAATAAGGCATGCTTTTTATACTCATATAGTGGGACACACTACTGGCACCTTCTCAAATCTGGTACAAATAGCAGGTAGGGTCGAGGATGGGATCCAAACCGGTCTAATATTTGATTTTACAGTCTTAAGTGCAGCAACAGGTACATCAATACAAAAGAAATCAATACTTTTTGTTAAAAAGAAAAATGAAACTCAAGTCAACAATGTACAACCTAGTCAACCTCTCTTTATTCAGGCACCAGTACAGGGCCACCGACGCCACAAGTCCTTTGAATGTCGATGTCTCGAGCTACCTAAGTTCCAACACCAATGAATCCCTTTCGAAAAGTTCCTCCGTAAGTACAACTAGTACCGTAGTATGGGCAAACTCAACAAGAAAGGCCCAACAGGGTAAATAGAGTATTCACCAGATTGCCTATAACGCTAACATAATTACTGCCGATCTTGCTCAGAGGAGAGTACCTCACAAAACGACCACCAAATCCAGAAGCTGCAAAAGGACTAGGGTATAACCCCAAATTGTTTTGTGAATTTCATATGGGTGCACTGGGGCACTCTATATATCAGTGCTGGCAACTCAAGCACCAGGTGCAAAATTTGATAGACAAGAAAACGCTCATACTAAATGGACTTGAAAACCCCACTTAACAACAAAATATCAATCAAAACCCCCTACCTACCCACAATGGAGAGGGAAATGGGCATAGGGTAAATGTCATTCTTAGGGAATCTGATTTTAACCCATCAACTTTGATAGCTCCCATCGGGTCGAAAATCAGGATCCATCTAGCGAAAGAAATAGAAATACCAACAGTTCACACCATCAATCAGTACACAACAAATCCACTTCAAAACTCGCGACCGTCACTCAGACTGGCTGATGTCACCATCCATACCATTCACTAAATTCCCAATATTGTTACTCGACCACCCCTCATTATACCATATACATCGCCAAGTTATCAAAATACGACTCGACCCCCCCTTTACATCCCTTACACTTCATCCTCACGACCACCACTAGTCATTCCTTACATTCCATCGACCCCTCCTCAAGTAGCTCCTCCCATTACCACAACAGCCAAAGCACAACCACTACCCCTTATCCTCAATGTAAAACCCGATCCATTCCCAATAACCATACATTCACCAAAACTATTTCCATACAACTCTAACCAAGCAGTCCCTTGGAGCTACGATACCACTATCACCACATCAGCAGGGGTCGAGACAATGAAAAAAACGATGGTGGCCGACATTGGCCACATGAAAAAAATAGGAGGGTGTCAAAGGGTACTGGAAAAATGGGTAAGCATCGGGGAAGAGGCAAAAGAAACAACAAAGGGGACAGAGGACGAGAAGAGAAAAAAGGAAAAGGAGAAGGGCAAGATGAATGAGGACGACAAGGGAAAAGAAAAGGCAAAAGTGAGAAATAAGGAGGCTGCAGACTTCATTAAGGTTATTCATAAAAGTGAGCATAATATAGTAAAACAATTGAACAAGTAGCCAACTCAGATCAACATTCTGGATCTACTACAGAAATCAGAAGAACACCAAGAAGTATTATTGAGAATTCTGGGAAAGTCACATATACCTTCAACTACCTCACCAGCGCAGTTGGAATAGACAGTAGGATAGATCATGGCCCCCAATCCCATCATCTTCATAGAAAATGAGTTTGTGACAGAGGGGCGGGGCCACATCGAGCCATTGAATATCATGGTCATGTACAAAGGCATGATGGTTGCCAGGATATTAATCGATAATGGCTCAGCTCTCAACATCTGTCATCTCGAAACATTTCGCAAGCTCAACGCCAACTGGTCACATATCAAATCCAACAACAAGGTCGTCCGAGGTTTTGATAGTTTAAGAAGGGATTCTTTGGGGGAAGTGGATATACTTATCACAATAGGCCCCTGTACGTTTGAAGTAATATTCGAAGTCATGGAGATACCAACAACATTCAACTTGTTACTGGGCAAATCAAGGGCACTCTACCACTTCTATTAATTCGCTGCAATTAATCATGTTGAAAAAGGGAAAGAAAAGAAAAGAGCAGAGTTATTAAGGGAAAATTTGATGATTGGCTAGGTTTTGAAAAAAACAAGTGAAAGCGCCCTCGATCCGCGGGGTGCGCGGATCCGCTTTTGACCCTTGAGGTTTGGGAGTCGCCACCTAGTTATTACGGTCTAGGAACCGATCAATGACTCTAAACGGATAAAAACTAATCTAAAACCAAAAAAAAAAAAACTGAATTCGGGGATCAAGTTACGGGGTTGGAAGGTGTTAGGCACCAACCCCGCCCGGCCAAAGCCGGTCTCTACTAAATTCCCAAGTAAATTACATTGCTAAAACCTAGATAAAAATAAAAAAAATACCTTTCCGATGCAAGGACTTTATTCCCTCAGATCTGACAAAAAGAGCTCCTTGTACCGTGCTCCCTTACTTCGTTCTGCTTCCGGATTTGACTTCGGATCTCCGAGGCAAGGTATCTCCTTGTTTTTGAATTTGAACTCTTCAAGTTCGTTGCGGATTTGGGGATGTTTTTAGAAGGCTTTTGGGTGTTTTCTAGACTAAAATTGAAGGAGGGATGTTAGCTAAGGAGTTGGGGCTCCAAAACTAGGGTTTATGGGGGGCTAGGGGAGCTTCTAGACCTACTTATCTTAGGGTTTATTATTTGATACGAAAATAGGGTGTGAGCACCTCTATTTATAGATGTTTTTAGGGGTTGATTTGGATAGAGTTAGTGTTGAATTAGAGATCTTTTAATTAAAGTTGTGTTTTAGTTTGACTTGTTTTAGGTAGAATTATGTTTTAATTAGAATTGTTTTAGGTAGAATTATTTTTAAGTTAGAACTCTATTAGATAGAGTTATTAATCATTATAATTCTATTATGACTTTGGTCTTATTTGATTGACTTTTAATGTTTTGACTTTAGTCTTAATTGATTGACTTTTAATATTTTGACTTCAGTCTTGCTTAATTGACTTTAATTTTGACTTCAGTCTCACTTGATTGACTTTAATACCTTGACTTCAGTCTTCCTTGATTTACTTTTAATTTTTGGAGAACCCCCCTCTATTCTTTCTTTAATTCTTTGGACCCCCAAATGGAGGGGTCCTTAAAGAAATATCCCACGAACCCTCAACAATTTTGCCTGAGAGTCCGATTAATCGATTTTTTAGGTTCAACTTTTTAAATTAATTTCATTAATGTTTAAATTTAATTATTTAATGTTTTATTATTAATTTCGGAATTTTTTATCATGAAAATTGTGAAATTACTGTTTTATCCTTTCCCCCGGAGAGACTTTTCACGTTTTAAGTCGGTTTTTTAATGTTCTATGATGTTTTAGAATCGGTTTTTCGTAAGGAATTCAATGGAAATATTAGTTTGTGTCATTTATGAAATTTTTTGTGTGAAATGATTGTGAACTTTATGAGGGGCATTTTCGTAATTTTGTCAAATTCTGTTAAAATTGGTGAAATGATTTATTTTATTTCGATTTATTATTTTATGTGTTTGAGAGAGTTTTCCTAAGCGTAACGTAGGCTCTAAGGTTGTTTTGAGGTTAGGGGTATTTTGGTAATTTGGTAATTTTTTAGTGATTTTTATCGTGAAGCTTCTTTTTGGTCTGCAAGATGATGATTTCTATGTTTCTGGGGTTGTGTTTTCCTAGCGTAGCGTGATTTCTAAGGTTTTGTCAGTTCGAGATACCTCATCCGGATTTCTGAAACACATCTGGTAACAAAATAAAGCAACAGAATACACATCCATCATTGGGAATCCTTGCGATCGGGTTGACGAGTTGATTAATCAGGCGGATGCAAAAATGGGGTGTCTACAACAAGTTATCAACCCAGGCAAGGGTTAGGACAGGAAGGAAAAAAGAAAGCTATGCCAGTTGAAGCAAATAAACATACTCCTTATTTTGGTTTGGGATTTAGGCCTACAAAAAAAGATATTATTGAAATGAACGACAAAAAAAGGGAACTCTGATTAGCCAGAAAGCAAAATCGTGAGCCTAATGTCTGGAATCTGGACATGACTCCTCATATCAGCGTCAGTTTCCTGAAATCACAAGTCAGACCCAACAATCTTTCAGAACTACTGTCAACAAAACTAGCCAAAAAGAAGAAAATAGTAAGTTTTAAACCCCAGCACAGTCAAGGAGACTCAATTGTTGAGTCCTAATCATCCCTCGTGGAGGGTATTGATGTTCTATTCAATGAGGATTCCAATGAAAGTCCACCAGAAATAATGGGAGAACCTGCAAAGGTGGTACTCACTACAAGCAAAGAAAATGAATCACTTTTCCCCATCTGCATCGATTGGGCATCGGTCGTCATTCCACCCACTTAGGATGACCTAAGTCCAAACCTGACAACTGGCAATCAGAGATCATGGTCGTCTCCGAACCACCGACCAAACCACTCAACAAATCACTTTCTCATCTCATCCGCTCCCTAGAGAAGGAGAAACCTTGAACAATTGAGAAAAATTCCCTCTAATCCTCGAGGCTGTTGAGGCCTAAAAAAAATGCCATTAGGCAAAATTAGTTTGCCCGAGGATCATAATGAGCCCTCGTCCTCAGGTAAAGACTATTTTGAGGGCTCCTTATATTTACTAATGCATGATTGCTCTTCTTATTTCAGATGTATAGAGAATAGCACTCAAAAGTCAAAAACATAAAAAATTATTCAAAAATCAAAAAAATCAAAAAGCTTTCAAAATCTCAAAAAAATAGATATCTTCCAAAAATTAAAAATAGAGTTTTCTCAAAATTTAAGGGATTTGTCTCAATCGAATGGACATTTAGATATAACAAAATATGAAAGGGATGAATATGACTTCGATCTCAAACTCAATTTCAATCTTGAACTCGACTTTGATCTCATGGGAATCGAGGAAGAGTCTGAGGTTGAAGTGGAATATCCTCCTAAAGAAATCAAAGACCTTCTAAAATGACATGAAAGAGGTGTTCAGCCAAACATTGAGGATACAAACTCGATTAATCTCGGCACTGAAGATGACCCACGTGTTGTAAAAATTGGAACCTTATTAACCCCTCAACAGAAAAAAGAAATGATTGAACTACTGCGTAACTATCAAGATATCTTCGCGTGGTCTTATAGAGATATGTCGGGCTTAGACACAGATCTCGTCGTTCATAAGCTGCCTATCGCTCTTGGAAGTAAGCAGATCAAACGAAAATTGAGAAGACTCAAGCCAGAATGGACACTCAAAGTCAAAGACGAAGTGATGAAACAATTCCAAGTAGGATTTCTCGCAGTCTCCACGAACCCCGAATGGCTAGCTAATGTCGTTCTTATACCAGATAAGGATGGGAAAGTATGAATGTATGTCGATTATCGAGATTTTAACAAAGCCAATCCTAAAGATGATTTTCTACTACCCCACATCGATACTCTAGTCGATAGTAAAACATGGCATGGTATGTTCTCATTCATGGATGGTTTCTCAGGCTACAATCAGATAAAAATGGTAGAAGAAGACCAGGAGAAAATAACATTCATCACATCTTGGGATACTTTTCATTACAAAGTTATGCCATTCAGGCTCAAGAACACCGGGACAACTTATCAATGCGCAATGACGACCTTATTCCACGATATGATCCACAAGGAAATGGAGGTCTATGTAGATGACATGATTGCAAACTCTAACTTGGAGGAAAATCATTTGATAAATTTGAGAAAGTTATTCGATCGACTAAGGAAGTACAGTCTAAGGCTCAACCCGGTAAAATGCGTCTTCGGGGCAATGTGAGGCAAATTATTAGGCTTCATCGTCAGTAGAAGAGGCATCAAGATAGACCCAGCAAAGGCCAAATACATTCTTGAAATGAAAACACCAGTGTCAGAAAGGGACGTCAAAGCATTTTTGGACAGAATACAGTATATTAGCAGATTCATTGCGCAACTCACGCTTATCTGCGAACCAGTTTTCTAACTACTGAGAAAAGATGTACCAAAAGCGTGGAACGAGGACCATCAGGAAGCCTCGACAAGATAAAGAAATATCTGCTCAATCCGCCAGTCTTGGTTCCTCCTACTCCAGACGACCATTACTAATGTATATCTCCGTGTAAGAAACATCTATGGGCTGTGTACTGGGTCAACACGACGAGTCAGGTCAAAAAGAACAAGCCATTTACTATCTTAGCAAGAAGTTCACCGATTATGAGGCTAAGTACTCGATGCTTGAGAAGACTTATTGTGTACTAGTCTGGGCATCTCAACGATTGCGCCATTACCTCCTCAACTACTCAACTATACTTATTGCTTGAATGGACCCTCTCAAGTATCTCTTCGAGAAGCCAACGTTGACAGGTGGCACCGTAAAATGGCAATTACTATTATTTGAGTTTGACATTACCTATATCACTCAAAAGGCCATCAAGGAACAAGCCATTGCCGACCACTTAGTTGAGCATCCCAGACCTAACTATGAGCCTTTAAAGACAAATTTCCTAGATGAAGTCATCCTGTTGACAGAAGTTGAAGATAGTGACGAAAAGTAAGGTTGGAAGATGTATTTCGATGGAGCTACAAATCAGAAAGAAATGGAATAGGGGCGATTTTGATCAAACCAGGCGGTCCACTTCCAATTCGATTGAAATTCCAATGTTTCAATAACGAGGCAGAGTATGAAGCATGTGTCGTAGGGTTAAAAGCAGCAATCGACTTGGAAGTGGACGGAATCGATGTATTCGGAGATTCAAGTCTAGTAGTCTATCAGACAATCAGAGAATGAAAAACTCGAGAACAAAAATTAGTCCCTTACCATGAGCACTTGGAAGAACTGAGCTCAAACTTCACCAGGATGTCATTCACTTACATGCTGCGAGCCAAAAGTCAATTTTTAGATGCACTGGCCACGCTTGCTTCCATGATCAGTATTTCAAAGAACCTAGTCATCGATCCTATCAAAATTGGCGTCCAAGACAAACCAACCTATTTTTTACCAGTGGATATAGCAAAGCCCGAGGAGAAATTGTGATATTCAGACATTAAGGCATACTTAGAAGATTGAACCATCCCATCAGATATAACGGTAAATAAACAAAAGACTATTCAAAGATTGGCAGGTCAATTCTTCCTAAGTAATGGGACTCTATCTCCATTGTGTCACAGAAACAGAGGCTAACCGATTGATCGAGACTGTACATGGTGGAATTTGCGAACCTCACATGAATGGTCACATGCTTGCCAAGAAGATCGTGAAAATAAGGATATTATTGGACAACAATGGAAAACGATTGTTATTAGCACGTTCGTAAATGACATCTCTGTCCGATCTATGCCAATAAGATCAACGTTCCACCTTCAGAATTGCACAGCATGACTACTCATTGGCCCTTCTCACTTTGGGGCATGGACGTTATTGGACAGATTTTTTCAAAAGCTTCAAATGGATATCGTTTCATCGTCGTCGCTATCGATTACTTCACAAAATGGGTAGAAGCTGCATCATATGCCAATGTCATCAAAAGCAATGTATTGAAGTTCGTTAAGAACAACATCATCTATTGATATGGACTCCCCAATGGATTAGTAACGGAAAATGTGAAGAACTTCAAGAACAAGGATATGATCAAGATGTGCAAAGACTTCCAGATCACTCATCACAACTCGGTACCCTATAGACCCAAGATGAATGGAGCCGTCAAGGCAGCAAATAAAAAAATTAAAAGAATCATCGAGAAAATGACTGTTACATACAAAGATTGGTATGACATGTTGTCTTTCGCCCTTCATGCCTATCAGACTTCATTTCGAATCTCGATTAAAGCAACTCTGTACTCGGTATACGGAATGGAAGCAGCCTTACCCGTCGAGGTTGAGATTCCCTCCTCGAATCTTAAAAGAAGTAGAGTTAGACGAAACAGAATGGGTTCAAGTTCGGTTCGATCAATTGAACTTAATAGAGGAGAAACGGCTTGCAGCTATCTGTCATGGGCAAATTTACAACGGAGAATAGCTCGTGCTTACAACAAAAATGTCAAACCTAGAGATTTCTAGTCAAGAGACCTTGTTTTGAAGAAAATTTTACTAATCCAAGAAGATGCTAGGGGAAAATTTCTACCATAGTACGAGGGACCATTTATCGTGAAAAAGGTAATAACGGGAGGAGTTCTGATTCTCACAGAAATTGACGGACAAGTCTTCTCACAACCGATTAATGTTGACATTGTCAAGAAATATTACACTTGAGATTCTACCCTGAGATGACGAAAGGCCATCTTTGCTATCTTAAACTAATTATCAACCCTAGACAACCTTTTTGAGCTATCACGTTCATTTCTTAACCTAAAACTAGGGCAAGTCAACAGTACAAAAACAATCAGAAAAATCAAAACATCAAAGTACTTCTTGCCTGTATGAGGATAAACTGTAAACGACTAGGAATACAAAAAAAAATCAAAAATGTCAAAAAATAGAACACTTGATTTTTAGCTCGACCCAAGTCTTTAGCTTAAACAAGTTCGAGAGATGCTTGGGAGGCGATAGAGATCACCTTTCCAAAATAAAATAGATTCAGATCTTAAAATTTTTGTATCTTTTCCATTACCCTTAACTTAAGCTAACGTTTCATCCCACCAAAAGTCCTTTCGGATTAGGGAACGTTCTAAGGCTTCACAATGACAATGGTAGCACCAATGATCTTGTAACTTGATCCAGATCTTAAGTCTTATTAGTCGTTGGAAGACTCGAGAGGAGAGTCCAGATCAGATATTAAAAAGGTAGAGTAGCCAATCTTGCAGCTTAACTTGAATTGTCGAACCAAGAATAGTCGACAGTAAACTCGAGAGGAGAATCTAGATCGATCACTGAAGAAAGAGCGCCACTATAAGAGTAGAGTCACTGATCTCGCAGTTCAACTTGAGTCACCAAGCCACAAAGACACTGAGGTTCCAAACGAGAATGGTAATATAAAAATCCAAAAATATACAAGCATAGTCTGCAAGGGCATAATGAAAACCTAAAAGGGCACTATAAGTAAAAAAAATCAGATTATGGCAAGATCAAAGTCACCGGCACGATGAATATCCAAAAGGACGTTGATGTTTAAAAATGTGGCAACTGGGTCTGGTGAAAATCGTAACTGGCGCTAGGGGCAATAAGGGAAAATAAAAAAATAAAAAAAATATTTAACTCCTGGCCCGCATGAGTATAAACTGTGAACAACAAAAATTTTCCAAAATCCCAAGTCCCGCACTCAATTGACGTTCACCCAGTATTAGGACACTAGGGATGACTCTAAAAAGAGCCAAAGAGGTACTGACATCGATATCCTTAGTAGTTGGCAAAAACACATAAATCATTAGAGTAACAAAGGTTTTTCAAAAATGTTCATATTCTACATCTTCCATAATTATTCTACAAAGACAAATCACAAAAATTCAAATATTTTCAAAACAACTATTTTGGCCGATGATGAAAAATCTAGGATTGATTCAAACTTCATATTTTCAAAGCAATAGATACACCTGAGGCCAAGTAAGTAAAAAACTTATTTTCTTTTCATTTTAAAAGTTTCACATCACAAAAAGAAAATACAAAAATATATGGTGCCAATCACACGTCTCGATCAAATCTCTCTTTCAAAGCACGAATTCCGATAGCTTGCCCCATCATCACCACCTTGGCGTCCGAAGCATCACGACTCACTAGGTAAGATGCGAAGATATCGAAGCAGGGACCCTGAGCAAGCTCCTCCTGAGATCACTCTCCAGGTCTACTGAGGCAGATAAACCATTGATCATCAAACTTGCAGTTGCAGCAATGGAAGAGCTTATAATAATCGCCCAACTAGGAAAACCATTGTGGGTGCATAACCTTGATCATGCTTAAGAGATTTTAAGTGAAGATGAGTACATGTAAACATTCCCGAGAGGAATAGGGCCAAAACCATTTGGATTGAAGTCAGAAGGTTCTCGAGAAGCTGCCGTTGTTATCATGAATCACATTAACCTTGTTGAGATCCTCATGGATGTAAATCAATGGTCAAATATATTTTCTAACATTATTTCAAAAAGCCATGACTCTAGAAGTCCTATCAACCGGTATAGCAAGAAACTATAATGGAGCTCTTCAAGTGATGATAACAGAATTTCAAGTCCCTTCACTTCTGGTTCTGACTCGAGAGAGTTTCTTTGTAAGGTATTGTAAACAAACATCCCGAGATTTGGGTGGTGGTCGATGTTTCCTTGGATCATTTACGTCCTAGCCCGATATTGAGATGTCGAAGAAGGCCATCAGGCTGTTTAATCCAAAAAATGCCAAATGGTTACTCTAAGGTCATATGGGCCGAACATGTAGAAGTGGATGACAAAGTAGTTCACAGTATATATAGAACATTGGTTAACTCTGACCTTGGATTTGGAGCAAAGCGATGGGTTGCTACCTTAAATCCATAGTGTGAACGCCTTGCAAGTGTTATGTCTAGTAACATGCCAGCTATAAATATTTGTGTGATAATGAATCAAAAAGGACGAAAGAGTATGTTGATATGCCAAGAGAGTAGCACCGATACAATAGGCTCTTTCGTAGTTTATGCTCTTGTTGATATTGTTGCAATGAATGGGGTTCTAAATGGGGGTGACTCAGACTATGTAGCCTTCCTGCCTTCAGATCTTGGTTGATTCAACTCCAAACAACAAAACTCTCTCTTGGATTTGTGACAACTGTTAACAACCTTATTGCTTGCACCATTGAAATGATCAAAGGCGTCATTACAAAGGACAATGCATGAATTGAGAGGGATAACTTATGGTACAAATAGAGTAAGATAAAAAAAAGAAATTTCAAAAAAACCTTTCGAGTTGCATTCAACTCCGATTTGTCAAAACACGACCGAAAAAATAGTCGAATTTCAAAACTCATCAAATTTTCATCAAATCCAAGATCTCACACGAGCTCCGCACCATCGAGATCAAGGAATTAATAAGGCAAAACTCTATTAGACCCCGTGCTTGAGTCGTCATTTTCCACAAAATTCATCAATTTAATCGATAATCCGAAGTCATGTTTTTTACAAAAAATTTTCGACTCGTACAAATAGGGGTTTAGTCTATTCTTTGCACGCAATTCTTGCAAAGAAGGGTAGTTGTAGACACCCCAATTTGAATGGACCCCCACTCGAAAGGGCTAAAAAAATAATAGATTTTCAATAAAATTGGTCAACGGGCCTCAAGAGCCCGAATCACTCAAATATGGTATTTTGATTGAACCAAGGCTCTTAAGACCTCCTAATGGTTTATCAGGCCTACCAAAAAGAATTGATGCACTCCCACCTTCACCGCTCCACCCCCAAAGCCCAAACCTTCAAAAAACTCCATTCCTTTCAATCAATGGCCTAAGGTTTCCCACGTGGCCCATGGACCCCAATTCCTCACCACCTTTCTATACTCTTCAACCCATTCAACCTAAGTCAAATTCTACCCATTACCTAAGCCCATTTAACTCAACCCATATCTATTACTATTCAACCCATAACCTAAGCCCAACCCCATACTATACCCAAGCCCAATTCTCAACCCAACCCAAAATCAAAACCAATCAACACAATCATGAAGGTGAGATACATGTCACCACCTCAACTCACCTCCTACATCCCACTAACCATCCCATCACCTTTTCTTTAAACATCATCTATCCATACTCCTAACCAATACCTACCTCTAATTTACTCACATCAATCCATCACATTTTCTCTAAAAAAATCTAATCCACCCACACTCCTAACCTATACCTCCCCCTAATCTACCCTCATCATTCCGTATAAAATCCATACCTACAATTTAAACCAAAACTCCTCCTTTCAAATCAAACACTCATACTCTCTCATCAATTTATCTCAACCCTTCATTTTCACCCATTTTATCACATGGCATCATCTCCTACATCCTCCCAAAATATCATCAACCACCCTCTTACACAACCCTTCTTTTAATTAAAATCCCATCCCCTCAACTCACTTCACCAATTAATTACTCTCTTACACAATCCCACCCTCTCCATCATTCTCATTTATTTTATTCCATCTAATACTCAACACAAATGGGTTGAAAGATCCAACCCATTTGGGTTGTAAAATAACTCATTTACCTTTCTTACACAAATGCCCTTCAATCATCTCTAATTTACCCCCACCTTTCTTTTAAACCCCACACCATTCTACAACTTCTTTTCATTTCACCCTATCTTACCCCTAAAAATAACTCCCAAACTTTATAAAACCCCCCTCATTCTTAACTCTCATTACCTAATGAAGATTTGAAAAAATTACCCTCTAAAAAGAAAAACTCTTAACTCACCTCCATTACCCTCAACTCACAACTTCTTCTCAAGTAAATTCAAGAAAGTCAAAGGGATTCATCAAGAAAAGACAAAGAAAGTCAACAAAGGAGCAAGGTGGGTTTGGACAAAGGAACACCCCCTCCAACTTCCCTCTTCTACTTATCCATTTCTTCACACCTTCACACACACCACCATGGTTTGAACCATCAAATGGCTTATTTTTCAATAAGGGTACCCTCAATGGGTTGAATCAACATCAAAGCCCCTCATACTTGAGGGCACATATTAGATTTTTCGATTCTTTTTCTTACTTTATTTTTATTTTCAAGATGGATCGAGTTCACCACCAATGATGGATGGAATAGGGTGCTTAACACCTTCCCTACTCCATAAAATGGACCCCCTTACCTTGAATCAAAAGTTAGATCAAATGAGCCATATCCGTACGAGAGTCATCAAATGCCAAAAAATATGATTTTTCAAAAAATGCAATCCAGGTGACCATTCACACCCATTTCAAATATGAATGGTGAAGACTATAAAATCCCTCAAAGTGGATGATATATTCAAAATTGAATAAATCACGTGTCCATACCAACAAATCCTCTATATATAATATACCAAAAATATACAAGATGCGAAAGACGATAAATTTCAAGCATCAAAGTGTTAGATTAAAATAGTGCAAAAAGGTAATAAATATACAGGATTACAAAAGTATTCTTACTCTAACATGGACCTAATCTCTCAACTCAAAAACTATGTACACCTCTCAAATCTCATGTTCGAGGCTTTCATTTCTAAAAATTTATTTTCAATTTAAAGAATTTTAAAAAATTACATTTTTAACACTTAGCCAAACTTTCTCCAATTTTTCACAATTTTGATAGTTTAGTTATACACATTGTATAGACCACATTTTGAGTAAATTTTAGTAGTTTTTTGATTGAATGATCAATATAAATTTGAAAGTTTGAGAAATGAATATTGTGTTCAAAAAGATGAAAAGTGAAAATACCAAAAAAATAGGACAATGGATGACATGGTAAAATGTAAGAATCACGCCCGAGGGGTGATGTCTACATTCTACATTGTTATGTTGTGTGTAGGTTGGTGAACAGATATCCAGAGATAATGAGATTGATTGCATGTTTATTTACTTTCTATAGTGCAATGCGAATTTATGTTTTCACACTATTAATTTTTTTTTATCGCGGGACCATAGTTGCATGGTAGGAAATTGGATATTCATTTTCAACCTTGTAATGTTAATTTCTCATTTGTTTTCAAAGAAAAATGATATACATATGTAGCTATTTTGTACACTGTTAAAGAGCTTGTGAATGCTTGAAGGGATAGTGTATCATATTATCTGGAGTGATATACTATCCTTGGATGTACGGTAGGGACATCCAAGCTCATATGTGATATGAAATGCATATGAGAGTAAAGTCACAATTAGAATCCTAGATTATTTCTCTCTATCTTTACTAGTGAACTTGTAATGTAAAAGTGGTCGTACACGAATGGGGGTTGTATAATGAGAATCAAATGCATGTCTGATAGGTATAGACGAAGATGATTAATTAGTGATTACTAACAATCTAGAGTAGTTAAACATTCTCACACATTGAAAAGAAACTCATTGCTTACGATTACGTCAAATGACCAACTTGAGCCAGATAAATGGTCTCACAAGTGTAGTAAATAGTGACCAACCATAAAATCAGGAAATAATACCTTATTATGAAATATCATATCTTGACTAGGAGTGATCTAGTTGTAGAATTCTAACTCTCTAATTTCACTACTCCACCATTGTGTATTATGTGTCTATTGCTCTATTTTGAATTATAAAATGAAAAGCATGTTTATTATTTATAAATTAGAATGGTATGAAAGGAAATACTATAGTGAGTACTATTGATTGATGTAATGTAAATATTTTAAAATGTTTAATTACTCATTCTTGATTATATGTAATAGTTAATCGTAGTTTAATTTGTAAAATGTTACATGTATTTAAAAGTGTTAGTACACTTACTCGATCATGTTTAGGAGATTGTGGACTTATTGGGTAACAATTGTTACTCACCATTTCCTTTTTATTTGTTTAGCTACGAAACTTGTAGTTGTTGAAACGAGTGCGAAACCAGTAAGTGACAAGCATCTGGTGGGTCATATAGACGACCAGAATCAGTTGCATGGTGAGCACTAGGACTACACCCATTAGCATTGTCAATTTTATCCATAGTGTATATAAATTTTGACACGAGTGTTAGGTTCATGTTAGAGTAAGGGTATTTTTATAATCCTGTATATTATTAATCTTACGCACTCTCATCTGCCTTTATATTGTTTGATGCATATAGTCTTTTATTGCTTGTTCAATTCTTGGTATATTTATATGCAAGATATTATGTTTATTTTTAATTAGGTTTTTGAGTGCCTTGGAACGTCAACATAAACAGAGGAAACCATGTCGAAATTTCAAGGCGCTACCTAGTATCTTAGGATTTGACATTGGGATTTGTGTTAGTGTTTCAAGGGTATCACATATTTTAAAAAAATTTGGGTTTAAGTGTAATTATTTACATAAGAGGGATTGATTTGAAATTATTGAAGTGTTAAAGGAGTGAGATGTAATTAATATAAATATAAATATTATTATATAATATTTTAATATATTATAAGTTATAATTGTGTTAACAGTTTAGATACCTAGGTGTATTCATTTTATATAATATAATATAGTATATTATATTATATTATTATATATTATAATGTAATCTGATGTTCATTTATTCCTACAAGAGATAAATAGAAATCAGAGACGATTGAGTTTTGATAGTTGGTTCATGTACATTACTTTCGATTAAGATTTAAACGTGTTTCAGACCTGAATTAAAATCTGACACTAAAGAACAAAATATCTATGACGTCGAGATCTACTTAGTCACTAGAATATTTTGTCAAATCGCCAAGAAAATTAGTGAGAAAAATTATTTTAGTGTTGTAGGGATGCGTAAAATCCAACTGCGAAGGTAGGAAACTTATAATTTAAAATTCGTTGTATAGTTTTCAATGAAATTTATTTTATTTTAATTTTGATAGTTAGTTTTAAATTTATTATGACTTCAATTCAAAATTTATGCATCTAATTGTAGAATAATTCATTTTATATCTTTTCTTTGATATTTTATTATGAAATAAAAATAAATGAATTTGGGTGAGTATAACTACAAAATCAATTTGAAACAAAGTGATTTTCATAGTAATTTTTGTATAGTGTTCATTTTAAAAATTGTTAAGGCGCCTTGTTTGAAAGTGTATTTTCATTAGGTAATAAGCTATAAAAAATGATGAAATATTTAAGTTTAAAATGGTATCAAGAATAAAAATCTCATTGGTTAGAATCGAGAATGACATTCTCGATTGGTTGGAATTGAGATTGGGATTCTCGACTGTATGTGTTTGTGTTAAAATTTTTTAGGTTTAGAGTATTTTTTAGCACTATGTAATAGAACATGAGATACAATTAGAATATTAACCATGGGAAAGTGTATTTGCCTGTTTAATGCATGGGACAGATGACTTAATCTAATGTCAAGTTGAGAAAGGAAATATGAATAATACAACCACCACCATCTCGAAGGCAAATGGAAGAAAGACAATTAGTATCTGATAAAAAATAAATAATTACAAAACTAACAAATTCATAGGAAAAATAACCATACATGAAGAGTGAAATTATAGACATACCAACTCAATGTATGGAAGACTTTTATAAAAAACAACAACATATACTACTAAATTAGTCGAAATAAAGAGTTGTGATATATTACGAATGTGGTAAATTGGGACATAAAGGAGAGTAACGTTTGGGTTGACGTCAACCGATTAAGAATGCGTGGCTCAAAAATATGTCAGACAAACCAATGTAGACACCCCAATTTGAACGGGCCATCACTCGAAAGGGCTCAAAAACAGTGATTTTTTGATAAATTTGGCCAACGGGCCTCAAAGGCCCGAAGCATTAAAATCCGATATTTTCGTCGAAACCCAAGCCACTAACACCTCTCAATGGGTTAGTAGGTTCACCAAAGGGATCCGGCAAGTTCGCATCTACCCCACCCCCTTTTAAAATACCGACTTTTCAAACAAAATAGGCCAACGGGCCTCAAGGGCCCAAAAGATTAAAATGTGGCAATTCAATTGAACCAAGGCCCAAAGACCTCCCAATGGTCTAGGGAACCTATGAAAGGGGTTGTGACCCGTCCTATACGTGTTTAACATCACCGATCCACCTTCATATCCAAGAAAAATAGAACGATTGATAAATTCCCCAATAGGGCGGAAAGGCCCCAAATCGTCAAACACGTGTCATTTTTTTATTGGATCAATGATCTCAAGAAAAATACAAAAAATTGAAAAATTAAGAAGCGAGACTTGGGATACCTACCCATCATCCATCCTCTACCGCTCCACCTCAAAATTCGCAAATGCCCTAAACCTACCTAAGTGATGAGACTATCGTTGTTCTTCTCACCGGAGTTAATAATAATCTTAGTTTTACCTTACTTGTGGGGCAAGTAGAGGATCGAACCCAAGAGAAAGGAGGAATAGAGCTAAGCTAAGAAGATAAAATCCAAATTAACTAAAAGGAATTAAAACTGTTTTTCTTTGTATTTTTGAACTTATAAGAAGATGTAAAATTGCTAGAAAATAAACTAAAGTAAATGAAATTAAAAGCAAGTAAACTTATGAATTAAAACACCATTGGAGGAGGATCTACCTAAAACATTTTAATGCGCAATTCCTAGTCTCTAGCCTTTTTATAACTCAATCATAAGGGCTTGGTGTTAGCTCCTTAGATCGAAAAGTTTTACAAATAAAATGAAATAAGGGAACATGAACAAAGTAGAATTCTTTGAAAACTTCCTACTACCAATTATCTAGTTTAAGCATACTTTATTTTGATCTAATCTAAGCATAAAGTATCTATATTAAGAATAAAAGGTGCAAGAAACTTAAAGAGAATTCATAAGCATTTTAAATAAAAGAAAGGCATGAAATTAAAAATAACACAAGAACTTGCTCTAGGCTTTTCCACTCTCCAATGGAGGGGAACTTAGCCTAATGTCATTACAAGAGAGGGAAGATAAGAGATGAAAAAACTTTTCTTCATTTCATGGAGAAAATTACAACTTCTTCTTCTTCTACTTCTTACAAGACTAATTAGCCAAAAGAAAATAACTAGAAAATGAAAAATACAAAAAATAAGAGAATAGGCAAAGAGCCTTAGATTAAAGGAGTCTTGGATAAGAGAACCAAGATGGGACCCTTTCTCTAGAAATGAAGGCTCTATTTATAGAGAAAAATGTGTGTAGAAGAGTCTAAAAGTAGCCTCCACTTTTCTTTGCACAAAAAGACAAAAGAGGAGAATATGAGTTAAGGATTAGGGCATTCCAAAGTGTTAGGGCATTCCAAAGTGGGCCCAAATGCTTTTGCCTTGAGATTTTGATTCCAAATTGTTGATTTTCTGCACAAGAAACACACGTAATTAGATTTATCTAGTAAATGAATTTATTTATATATAATTAAGCCTAATTAACATGCAACGTGGTGGTTTGAGGCTTATCATGATTATTATCTTAATATAGAGAAATAGGTACAAAAATCAAGATAAATATCCAGAAAATGTGCGTATAATTGAGTGTTTGGAGACACTCATCACACCCCCAAACTTATTTTTTTTTAGTCCCTAGAAAATAAAATTGCCACTTTCGCAGGCACCTCGACTGCATTTAGCGAATGCAGCAAGCCCTTGAACCGCTAGGTTACCCCTAGTGGACGAGTTTGACTCGTGAGGGTTTGCAGAAAATATACCCACAAAATTTGAAAACAACTTTGAAGTAAAAATAGTCAAAATCAAAACTTATATTTAAAAGCACAAGTCTTTTTTTTGGTTTTGTCAATCAATTAGAAGTACTGCTTGGTATAGAGTCCCAACCCTTATTTCTCTACGATAAAACTTAGACTTAAATTGACCTTTGAGCGATAGTGATTCTAACTTAGAAATTTAAGAGATTCGATTTTCAAAAATGAGTTTCAACCTTCTAACTACTCAAGAATAACTGGAGTAACTTAGCGTTTAATTCTAAACTTAGCATCCTGTCTGGGGTAGTGAGAAGTGTGGATATTCACTTTAATACCTCTAAGGGGCTTTATCTGTGATATTCCAGTATACTCACATTTTTTCACTTGATGGCTTTCACCCTACAAAAACTTTACATAAACTTTTGGATCTTTGACTTTTTCTCTTTTTTTATTTTTTATTTTTTTATATTACTTCTTCACTATTTTTCTAAGAAAAGTAGGCAGCCCTTTTCAAGGTACCCAGTCTAATTCAATGGTTGCTATACAAGGTGTATACAATCCAGTTATGTTTTTCTTCTAATCAACCAACCAATTGAACAAGGAAGTCAAAGTTCATCAAACCTAGTTTTTCCTTAAACTCTAGGTAGAAAGAAGGTAACAAGCTCTTTTAATACAATCTAGACTCTTGGTAACCTTATTAGAAGTGACTATAAACCAAAAGATAACTTTGCTCTAATTTTTGCCTAAGAGAAACATAAATGGGGACTCCAGATCATAGCTTCCAATAAAAGACTGATTAAATATTTTCACTAAGTGCTTAAAAGATACAAGCTAAGACTTTGAGAAAAGTACAACAAAGTTGCCAACCAAATATTTTTCAATTATTATTATTATTTTTTTTTTGTATAAAAGAAGAAAATAATAAGTGGAAATCCAACCTATACACCCCCAAACTTAAACATTATATTGTCCTCAATATTTCAACATATACATGCAAAGGTAAAATTGAAATTGACAAAATGAAATGAAGTGGGTTAGATAGCACCTGAGAAAGACCTTATAGTCCTGTTGATATTTAACACAATGTCCCTTGAAGTGCATGGATTGCCTCCCAGAAGCGCTAAGTTTAACGTCTTTAGCTAGACGAAAACATAGTTAATTTTGATAGACGGGATTATCGAGAAAAAGAACTTCCTCCTGCGGAACATACTCGAGAAACGGTTTGAGACGTTGGCCATTCACTTTGAAAGTAGATCCGTCCTTAGGATTGAGGACTTCAATAGCACCATGGGGGTAGACTGTTTGGATAATATATGGGCCAGTCCATAGAGACTTAAGTTTTCCTGGAAAAAGGTGGAGTCTATTATCATACAATAAAACTCTTTGATTAGGAATAAAATTCCTCCTAAGAATGTGCCTATCGTGAAAGAATTTGGTACGCTCTTTGTGCCTTTTGGCACAATCATACGAGTCATTTCTAATCTCTTCTAACTTGTCTAGTTGTAACTTTCGCTTTTCACCGGACTTTATCAAAATCAAAGTTGAGGCGCTTGATCGCCCAATATGCACGATGGTCTAGTTCTACAGGGAGATGACAGGCTTTGCCAAAAACTAACCTGTAACGAGACATCCCTATGGGTGTCTTGAATGCAGTCCTATAAGCCTAGAGTGAATCACTCAATCTCAAAGACCATTCTTTCCTTGAAGGATTGACTGTTTTTTCTAAGATAGTCTTTATTTCCCTATTAGAAATCTCTACTTGCCCACTTGTTTGTGGGTGGTAAGGTGTGGCAACCTTATGCGTTATGAGGTATTTCTTCATCAATGCAGCAAATATCTTGTTGTAAAAATGCGAGCCACCATCACTTATGATAGCTCGTAGAGTACCAAATCTTGAAAAAATCGTCTCCTTGATGAATTTTATTACAACCTTGTGATCGTTAGTTCTACATGCCACAGCTTCGACCCATTTTGACACATAGTCAACGGCAAGTAGGATGTATTGGTAACCCTGGGAGATAGGAAAGGATCCCATGAAGTCTATACCCCACACGTCAAAAATTTCGATGATCAGGATAGGATTTTGAGGCATTTCATTTCTCTTAGAGATTTTTCCTAATCTCTGACATCTATCACAAGATTTGCTAAACTCGTGGGCATCACGAAAAATACTAGGCCAGAAAAAACCGCATTGTAAGATTTTCATGGTAGTCTTCTTACCACTGAAGTGCCCTCCGCAGGCATGATTATGGCAAAACTCTAAGATACTGACTTGCTCACAGGTTGAAGTTTCTCTTGACTAGTCATTTCGACTGGGAATTGACCTGTAACTAGGTAGTTGACAATGTCCGCATACCATGGAGCATTGGCTTGAGAGACTTGCATAAGTTGCTCATCGGGAAAGGATTCAGAGATGGGTAAGGATTCCTCGGATGGCTTGTTAACTATCCTAGACAAGTGATCAGCTACGACATTTTCTGTCCCTTTTTTTGTCTCGGATCTCAAGATCAAACTCTTGTAGAAGTAGAATCCAACAGATTAATCTTGCTTTAGCATCTTTCTTTGATAGAAGGAACTTCAATGCTGCGTGGTCTGTGTAGATCACAACTTTAGATCCTATAAGGTAGGGGCGGAATTTTTCAACGGCATAGACCACTACTAGCATTTCCTTCTCCGTTGTAGAGTAGTTAAGCTGAGCATCGTTAAGGGTTTTACTAGCATATTGGATAACATGAGGTTGTTTTTCAATTCGCTGACCCAAAACAGTGCCTATTGCATAATCTGAAGCGTCGCACATAACTTCGAATGGAGTGCTCCAGTTTGGAGGTTGAATAATGGGTGCCGAGGTTAACTCGGACTTGAGCTTGTTGAACGCAGAGAGACATGACTCTGAAAAGTCGAAAGGAACATCCTTTCCCAATAGCTCACATAAAGGCTTCGAGATTTTCCCGAAATCTTTAATGAATCTACGATTAAAACCCGCATGGCCTAGGAATGACCTAATTTCTTTGACCGTTCTAGGAGGTGGTAATTTTTCAATTAGACTTACCTTTGCCTTATCTACCTCAATCCCTTTAGCAGAAACAATGTGCCCTAGCACAATCCCCGATGTTACCATGAAATGGCATTTTTCCCAATTGAGGATTAGATTGACCTTTTTGCAACGTTGAAGGACCAAAGTCAAGTGATGGAGACATTCCTCAAAACTTGGTCCGAAAATTGAAAAATCGTCCATGAATACTTCGAGACATCTTTCTAGCATGTCGGAAAATATACTCATCATGCACCGTTGAAAAGTAGCGGGGGCATTGCACAATCCAAAAGGCATGCGACAATACGCGAAAGTTCCAAAGGGACAGGTGAACGTTGTTTTCTCTTGATCGATTGGAGCGACAGGTATCTTGTTGTACCCGGAATAACCATCTAAAAAGCAATAATAAGAATGTCCTGCTAGACGCTCTAACATTTGATCAATGAAAGGTAAGGGGAAATGATCCTTAGGAGTCATCGAGTTGAGTTTCCTATAATCGATACACACTCTCCATCCATTTTGGACTCGAGTGGGGATTAATTCGTTGTCTTGGTTCACTACCACAGTGATACCAGATTTCTTAGGAACTACTTGTATAGGACTCACCCAACGACTGTCAGAGATAGGATAGATAATACCCGCATCTAGCAATTTCATCACTTCCATCCGAACCACGTCTTCATGACAGGATTTAGTCGTCTCTGAGGTTCTAAGGAAGGTTTAGCAAAATCCTCTAAACGAATGTGGTGCATCACCACAGATGGACTAATTCCCTTGATGTCAGCTATGCTCCAACCAATAGCTTCTTGATGTTCCCTTAATACTCCTAACAACTTTCCCTCTTGGACTTCATCGAGGTGAGAGGAAATGATCACAGGCAAGGTTTGATTCTTGCCAAGAAATGCATATCTTAAGGTCTCTGGAAGAGACTTGAGTTCCAATTTTGGAGGCGCTCACATGAGAAGGAACAAGATTGGATGTGCGCACAGGAAGACTTTCAGCTTTTGCGTGCCACCGCACAGAATCTAAGAGTGGAACGGATTCAAGCAAAGCATTGACTTCGCTTATAGACTCTTCTACGTCCAAGTCAAGGCCAAAGTGAGCCAAACATTTCGTTAGGGGATCAGAGTACCCTAATTCTTGATACGTTTGATTGACTAGCGTATCTATCATGTTCACTTCCTCCATACCATCATCTACATCAATTCCTTGGAAATTGTGGAAGACGTTCAGTTTCACTTTCATATCCCCAAATGCTAAAGTCATAATTCCGTTTCTACAACGAATGACTGCGTCAGACGTGGCTAAGAATGGACGTCCTAAGATGATAGGAATATGACTGCTCGAATTGATGATTAGCTCTGTGTCTAAGACAACAAAGTTAGCAGGAAAATAGAAATCTTTGACTTTAACTATTACGCCCTCAACTATACCCTTTGGAATTTTTATGGACCTATCGGCTAGACTCAACGTGATATCTGTGGGTTTCAAAACCCCCAAACCTAATTGTTTATAAACCGAATATGGTAAAAGATTCACACTGGCCCCTAAGTCTAAGAGACATTTTTCGACCACTTGATTTCCAATATGAATAGAAATTGTCGGACATCCAGGATCCTTAAATTTTGGTGCAATCGTTTGTTGGATGAATGACGAAGCTTGGGCTGCCATAATAGCTTCCCGAGGAAATGGTGTTTTCCTTTTAGCTGTGGTCAAATCCTTAAAGAATTTCGCATAAGAAGGTATCTGCTTAATGGCATCTAGGAATGGGATATTGATATGCACATTTTGGAAGACTTCTAAGACACCCTCAAACTGCTTACCTTTTTTAGAATCTCTAAGGCGATGGGGAAATGGAGCTTTTGGAATTGGCAAAATGATAGGAGGATTTTCCAAATCTTTCTTCTTCTCTGTTGGAGACTCTATGGCTTCTTTTTGAACTTTGTCCTTTTCTAAGACTTTTTCTCCCTTGTCAATAGGTTGGACCTTGTTGTCCACCTTCTTTCCCGAACGCAAGGTGTGGATAGCCTGGACTGAGTCTTGTGGAGCTCCAGAATGGCTTCCTACTTCGTATTGACCTTTTGATCAGTTTGGAATCAAAGGTTGACCTCTAGGATTAGGGATAGTTTGACTAGGAAATTGACCTTTCTCTCTTCCACTCAAGGAAAGAGCTAACTGCCCCAACTGAACTTCCATTTTAGCTATGGATTGCGCAGTGACCTGGTTAATCTGAGTTTGATTTTGATGGGTTTGCTGTTGAGTTTGGATGAACTGCTGTTGTTGCCTCATCAACTCGGCAATCATAGATTCTAAGGACGACTGTTGTTGGGCAGGCTGCTGGTAATTGGTCATGGGATCTGGTATGATGGCTCTGCAATCGGTAGATTGTTGGGGTTGATAAGGGACTTGAGGAACAATGGCTTGATTTGTGGAAGAACCAGATTGCCTAGGAAAACTCCTATTGTAACCTGACGGACCACTAGATTGAATAGGTTCGTTCTGTCTGTATGAGAAATTAGGATGAAACCTATTATCTGGGTGATACGTTTGGCTAAAAGAGTTTGGAGTTGGCTTCTTAAAAGCACTATAGCCATTAATCGCATTTGCTTGTTCAGCTTTGATTTGAGGCAAGGTGGGACAACACTCGACTAAATGGTCATTGCCGTCGCATATGACACACAAAGAACTCGGTTCGACAGTCACTTGCGAAATTGTACGAGGGTCTAGGTGAGGTTTGGATGCTGAGATGGTAAAGGCATCTAACTTCTTCGTGAGATTATTCATCCCACTCACTAGACTACACATGACATTTTTAAGATCAGGGTCTGCCTTCATCTCATACATGCCTGTCTTGCTAACCGGATCGTCTCTATCAAATTCTTCTTGGTTAGTACTCCAGTTTTGAGCACTCTCAGCTAACTCTACGAGGAAATCGTACGCTTGGTTGGGAGTCTGGTTCATGAACTGACCCTTATGCATTGACTCGACTAAGGTACGTTGATTCATTGTTAATCCTCTATAAAAACTTTGCACCAACTGTGCTTTGTCAATGCCATGGTGTGGGCACTTGACCAATGAATCATTGAATCTTTCCCAAGTTTGGGAAAATTCATCATCAGGACGGGCTCTAAAATTTCTAATAGAGTCCTTCATTTTCTCAGTTTTGGCCACGGGGTAGAATTTGGCCATAAATTTTTTTGATAGAACATCCCAGGTAGATATGGAATTGGGTGTTAGGGAGTTCAACCACGCAGCTGCATGGTCTTCCAAGGATAACGGGAACAGAATAAGCTTGATACTCTCCTCATCTAGATTCTGATTTCTAAAAGTTTGACATATAGTCAAGAATCGATTAAGATGGGTGTAAGGTTGTTCACGCTTTAAACCGTGGAACTTAGGGAGCATATTGATGGTGGCAGCCCTAATTTCAAATTGAGGTGCATTGTTCAACGGTAAAACAATGCATGTGGGAGGAGATGCGGAAGCTGGAGCGAAGAGCTCATTGAGAGTTCGCTCTCGATCACCTATCATAACTACTGATGGTGTCTTGCGTATCCTACTGATGGTACGTTCGATCTCAGGATCAAATGGTTCTAACACGTTATTTTGTGAAAGTCTACCAAGCATACAAATCACACAGTCGATCAAACAATCACGAAAAGAAAAGACTGGACCTAGATAGGTTGCCTAAAGCTAGACAGCTCCTAACTGGGTAGAAATAGCGCAACTAGCCTTCCAACTCGATTCTATGAAGTCAAGTTTGAATCATTCAGATCTCCAGATCGGAGGAGGCGCATAATGCATAAGCAAGAGCATGCTTAAATACCTTCCTTTCTTGAATAGACTGAGTCTATCCCTCAAAGGGCAAGATCTTACTAGATACAAAAATGACCAAGAAGCGCAATTGGCACAACTTGAAGCGGAATTTCTCCTATTGAGCTCGTGGGCCCTATAGTCAAGTCTAATTGATTTTAATTAATTTGATTGGATGACTAGTGAATTGATTATCCTAATTAGAGCAAGGAATTGGTAATGACTTCCAATCCTTATCTTATCATGCCATCCCTAGGAGAGGGGTGCTTTACTACTTAATTAACTATTCCAAGTGTGTGCAAATTGGAAAAATAACATACAAAGGCAAGGAGTAACCCACTAGCAAAGAGAGGCATGAGTGTTTCGGGATTACCTCCCGTGCTAGACGGGGTGAAGACGGTTTGAGTCGACTTAGGCCACCAACTCCAATTTTGGTGTGCGAACCTAAGGAGTCGTGACGGTATTGTCCACCCGTCGTCCTTCCTTAGTCTATTACAATCCACGCCTTCTTGGATAATTATAAAAATTACAAGAAATCCTATACAAGAGTTTCTAAAACAGAAAAATAAACCTAACTAAAGATTAAAGGAAATTGAAAGAAAAGAAGAAAAAAAAATGTTCACCTACAAGAAGAAAAAAGAAATGTTAGCAGAAATGATAATAAACGGACTCAAAAATAGAATCTGACTTACCACAATCTTGCTGACTTTGTCATATTTTATAGAAAATTTCGTTCTACCCCAAATCGATATACACTAATAGATAATCAGAGATCAGAGTAGAAAGTTACAGTCAGTTTAAGTTCTACTGTCAAGGGTGAAAAAAAAAATGGGAATGACTTTTTTTTTTTTTTCAATGTTTTTTTTTCTTCTTTCTTCTCTCTTAAAATCTCAAGAACACTTGAACTTATAGAAAGAAACCAAAAGAAAAAATAAAATAAAATAAAAATGAAAAAAAAAATTTTAAATCAAAACTTACCACTACTACCTTTACCTTTCCCCGGCAGCGGCGCCAAAATTCTGATGAGACTATCGTTATTCTTCTCACCGGAGTTAATAATAATCTTAGTTTCACCTTACTTGTGGGGCAAGTAGAGGATCGAACCCAAGAGAAAGGAGGAATAGAGCTAAGCTAAGAAGATAAAATCCAAATTAACTAAAAGGAATTAAAACTGTTTTTCTTTGTATTTTTGAACTTATAAGAAGATGTAAAATTGCTAGAAAATAAACTAAAGTAAATGAAATTAAAAGCAAGTAAACTTATGAATTAAAACACCATTGGAGGTGGATCTACCTAAAACATGTTAATGAGCAATTCCTAGTCTCTAGCCTTTTTATAACTCAATCATAAGGGCTTGGTGTTAGCTCATTAGATCAGAAAGTTTTGCAAATAAAATGAAATAAGGGAACATGAACAAAATAGAATTCTTTGAAAACTTCCTACTACCAATTATCTAGTTTAAGCATACTTTATCTTGATCTAATCTAAGCATAAAGTATCTATATTAAGAATAAAAGGTGCAAGAAACTTAAAGAGAATTCATAAGCATTTTAAATAAAAGAAAGGCATGAAATTAAAAATATCTCAAGAACTTGCTCTAGGCTTTTCCACTCTCCAATGGAGGGGAACTTAGCCTAATGTCATTGCAAGAGAGGGAAGATAAGAGATGAAAGAACTTTTCTTCATTTCATGGAGAAAATTACAACTTCTTCTTCTTCTACTTCTTACAAGACTAATTAGCCAAAAGAAAATAACTAGAAAATGAAAATACAAAAAATAAGAGAATAGGCAAAGAGTCTTAGATTAAAGGAGTCTTGGATAAGAGAACCAAGATGGGACCCTTTCTCTAGAAATGAAGGTTCTATTTATAGAGAAAAATGTGTGTAGAAGAGTCTAAAAGTAGCCTCCACTTTTCTTTGCACAAAAAGACAAAAGAGGAGAATATGAGTTAAGGATTAGGGCATTCCAAAGGTTAGGGCATTCCAAAGTGGGCCCAAATACTTTTGCCTTGAGATTTTGATTCCAAATTGTTGATTTTCTGCACAAGAAACACACGTAATTAGATTTATCTAGTAAATGAATTTATTTATATATAATTAAGCCTAATTAACATGCAACGTGGTGGTTTGAGGCTTATCATGATTATTATCTTAATATAGAGAAATAGGTACAAAAATCAAGATAAATATCCAGAAAATGTGTGTATAATTGAGTATTTGGAGACACTCATCACTAAGGCCCACAAGGCCTCAACTCTTTCCTAAAACCCATTTCCCAACCCTATCCTTAAGCCAAAATCAGCTCCATACCACCTAAACCTAAAACTAACCTACCTTCAAAATCCCAATCCAAAATAAGCCCTATCCAAACCCACAACCTCCTAAACCCAAGCCCAACACTTAAAAGCCCATTAACTATTACCCATACCCCATAATCTTAACCCATTACCCATTACCCACATCAACCAATCAACCTCTCAATGTCAAAAGGTGATAAATGTCATCACTACCTTTAACCTCCCTCATCTAATCACCTACCTCCATCACCATTCTCTAAAAAATCAACCAAACACATCACCATCCTTCCAAAATCAACTCAACCCATACCTTACCCTAACCTAACCTATCTTCATTATCTAACATCATCAACCACCCACACCTCAACCCATACCCTAATCCATTACCATTCCCTAACATCATCAACCACCCACATCACCACTTATATCTCTTACATATCAACCCATCACTTTTCCTTAAAACACTCTTATATAATCCCATCAACCCATACTTCCCTCATCATCAATTAACTGACCCATTTCCTTCTCTCTAATCAAACAATCCCCATCAACCAATCAACCAATCAACCAATCTCATCACCTTACCCTCTCATCATGATTGCCACCTGGCATCATCTCCTTTCTCCTCCCAAAAACCAACTTAACAACCTCTTACACAACCCATTCTCCTAAATCTACACACCTCACTTCATCAATCAACCTAACACTCATTCTCTAAACCACCCCCTTACACCCCCACTCCACCACTAACCATCACTCATGTCAACCCATCAAACACTCTACCCAAATGGATTTGGATAGGATCCAACCCATTTGGACCTAAACCTCACCCATTTTCACTCATTACACATTTACCCTCCATTTCACTTTAAATTTCACACCTTTCACTCCTAAAACCTATGCCATTACCCCTCCTCTCACATTTTAACCCCATTATGCCCCCAAACCTTCTCTCAACTCCTATAAATACCCCCTTCCTTCCTTCCAAAAGGGGTTACAAAATATCATCAAGTTATACCAAGTCTCCCTAAGAAAAAAACCTATTCTTTCTACTCCTCCTCACTACTCCCTCATAACACACTCTAAAAAAGGAAAGATTCACTCTCAAATCACCAAGGATCTAAGAAGCATAGAAGAAGAAGAAGAAGTGAAGAAACAAGAGTGAACTTGGAGCTTCAAGGTGCGTTCAAAACACCCCTTCTCTCTAACCTTCTCTTCCTCCCTCTTCTATCTTCCCCCTTCCATTCATTTTATTTTAAAGTTTAGGATGGTTGGACCCTAAGACACATGATCCATTAGGATCATCTCTTTCAATGAGATAATCCTATGATCATGCTGAAAGCAACCCCTATCTAGGGTACAAATGCACCCATGTGGCATTCTTTTTTTTATTTTTATTTTTAAAACAAAATGACCGAGTTCTTTGAGGTTACCGCCATTCGACGGGAAGAAAGGGGTGCTTAACACCTTCCCCTTTCTCCAATCGAGTCGCTTACCCGAATCTCAAGGTTTGATTACCCTTATCCATCGTGAGTCACTAAAAATGTCAAAAATATCATTTTTTGGAAAATGTCCCTTGGGTGACCATTCACACCCACTTCCACCATGAATGGTGGCGACTCCAATATTTAATAGTTGTGGCCGTCGTAATAACAAAAACCACGTAGCTACAATCAATTCAAGGAACAATAAGGTCACTAGATTTCAATAAAGTTGATAACGTATTCGTGCCATCCCAAATAAATAAAGACTAGCGATAGGAAGCGAGAAATGGTATAAGACTTACCACAATTGCAAGGTACACCACTAAATCCAAAAAATGATGGAGTGCTAGACTTCTTCGTATGAGACAAATATTATTCCACCTCAGGGATCACTACCATAGGTTGTGCCTTTGAAGAATGAAAAAATTTTCCAGTCCAAAAGATAGGTAAATCTAGGGATATGGTTGTAGAATTTCTAACGATTACGTACATCGAGATTTAGAGGCTTTTATGATCTGATTGAGGTCAATGAGTGGGTTTTGAAGACCTGAAAGAGTTTTTGAGTATCATATAGTGCCCGAAAGATCAGTGGGTGGTAGTGACTACATTCCAATTGAATGGGGATGCCAGTCAATAGTAACATTTTGAAAGGAATGTATTGGAAGATGGATCATTTGAGTGGGTAAACTTCGAGAGGATGTTTATTAATAGATTTACATCCGAAACTGCTCAAGAAATCAAGCACTAAGAGTTTTTGAGATTAGTGCATGATAACCTATCTATTATAGATTATGATATGATGTTCACTAAGTTGTCATGATATGCGCTCGAGCTTATCCTGACAGATCTGTAGAAGGCCCATAGATTCTTTAGAGGACTACAACCCTATCTAAGGGCTAAGAAATCGATGATTGAGATTACCAATTACAGAGATATGAAATTGAGCTTAGAAGGTAGAACGAGGAGATATAGAGTTACAGATCTCCAAGGGGTAAATTAGTCAATCTTAGATTTCTTTTCTTCCTAGATCAGATCCGGACAAGAGGTCGATATATTCGAAGTCAATCTCCCCCAGATCAATGTATCTACAATATAGAACTCCTCCACTACCAAGTTGTAGAGTTCTCCCATCATTGAGTTATAGAGCAATTGGAGCTCCAATGATGCCAACAAGACCAAAGAAACCACAAGGTAGGTTCAGAGCCTACATACCCCAGTCTACCAACTGCCCACAAAATCTACGAAGACAAGATCGTTGACAGTCGCAAACAAGAATTGTGATCAAGTGGGACATATCAAGAGAGAGTACCCTATATCACAGTCGCAAACAAGAATTGTGATCCAGGAAAAAATACCTGTCTCCGACGAAATTTTGAAAGGTATAGTTTCTAATTATAATGTTAGAATGTGGAGTTTTATTCAATATTGATTCTTCTAGGTCATATAATTTTGCTGAGATTTTGTATACTTGTTAGAGCTAGAAATTATTGACATGGGTCGAGTAATAAAATCATTTACGCTACAAATTTATCGAGGTAGTATGGGCAAAGAATGTTGATGAAATAGACACGGTAAGGTAGAGTAGAAAATGAAATATTGAATTTAATATAAAGATAGTGGTGTATTGGGAATGGAGATTTTAATGTAATTTACGAATCTAGTGTTAGTAAATATCTGTATTATAGTAAGGATATATTAAATGTGGATGTTGTTTATTATTTTATTAAGAAGTATTAAAGTGTGTGCAAATCGTAGTGGTGTGTTTGTGATAAGTCTATGCAGTGAAGAGTAATATTCAAGGTAAGTATGTGTAAAACATAATAGACGGTATAATTGGTGAGAGAAGTAAAGAAGATGTGAAATGATTATTTTGATAGATATTGGTGGGGAAGTGATATAATGTGAATTGGAGTGATTAATTGATGGATATATTGGGTTGATGAAAAATAGGTGACATAAGGTTTAGGAATTGAAAATGACATTGGCTTAGAACCAAAAATAGATGGTAATTGAGGGTAGGTATTGTTTACTATACATGTTGTGTTAGTATGGTGATGACGAAGTTTCATAAGGTATGATTTCAATTTCGAGAATGAAATTTTTATTAAGGGGGTGAGAATGTAAAATCCCGAGTTTTTAATTCGTATCTCGAGAAAAAATAAATAGTAAAATTTTGAGAAAATCTTGAAAATGGGACTTAGGATAAAACTGTAGGATTTTATTCTAGTCATTTTTAATGAAATCTGACCTCACTATTAGATTCAAAATGACTGGAAAACATACTTTAGCATATAAACATGCTCAAATACAAGTCCAAATAGAAAAATTATAAAATTCTTGATTTTTGAGTCGAACCAGGATAAAATAATGACTTTTTTCAAGAGCAAGAATTTTTAAAATTTGATCACAACATTGGGTTTGTATAAAAAAATTATAGAAAATGACTACTTACTTGTCATTTTTGGAGTCTAAAAAGTCGAATTATCGTAAAAAATTGAAACGACATCAATTTTAGAGTCCCATTGGGCCAAAAAAGTTAATTTTTTTTAGAGAGATAATTTGTAGAATTTGACTATGTCATTAGATTCAAAACGAAAAATTAGATAAAATGGAGTATTCATTCGTCACTTTTGGAGTCCAGACAGTCAAATTATCGTCGAACGAAATAATAGGTAAAATACCAATTTTGTCCCATACTTATATAAATAAATTTTTTTAATAAAAAGACACTATTCATCGTCATTTTATTCGTCCAAAATAACCATAATTTTTACAAAAGAAATTAGTTTTTTCTGATCTTCTAACTCAGATTCATCGTAAACGGTCCGTCTTCGACTTTCGATGCAGAAGGAAAAATCATCCGCAACCTCGTTCTCTAAAAAACCCACCCAATTTCCTTTCATTTTCTCTTCTTTTTCAATCCGTATTGTTAAAAATTAGTCGAATATAATGCAGGAGTTTCAAAACTTCAATCCTAGATTTCATCTATTTTAAGGCCAAACCATCTTTTGTCGTGGAAGGGAGAAAGGACGATGATATCGAAATCTTCGAAACCACCAAGTTAGATTAAAGAATTAGTTACCTAAAAGTTTGAACCACTTTGATTTCCACGTTGATCGTCTCGATTTCTACTCACGCGCTTCAATCTTATCGCATAGAGAATAGTAAGGACTCAATTTCTATTAATAACCATAGATTGAAAAAATCGCATTTAAGATTTTAATGAAAACTTGTGATGTGTTTCGAAAAAAAATATAGAATTCTTTTTGTTATTTCAAATTCACACTAGAACTTGCATATTTGATATGTTTAATTGTATTTTATAATAAATTATACGTGGGTAGAATATTTCACTAGGTTATATTAGCCAGTTGGGTTCTTTGCACTGCTCAGACCCTATTTTGATATAAGTTTAGTAAATTTTCAATTTAAATGATAAAAATAAATTTCAAAATGTGAAAAAAGATTTGATATTAAAAAATGAATATTTGAGTGAATGAATTTGAAAAATGGATGATGTGTTTGAAAAAGTAAAAAGTGTAAGAATTGAAAAAGGAAAAAATGAGATAAAACGGTAAAATGTTAGAATCACACCCAAGGGGTGATGTCTGCATTTTACATTGTAATGTTGTGTGTAGGTTAGTGAAGGATATCTAGGGATAATGATTGGTTGCATATTTATTTAAATTATGTTTGCGTAAAGATTCCAAGTTTTGTTATTTATTTTAAATCGGGTCGCCACAATTGTAAAGACAATCAAGTTCATACGTAGTATGGGACGCGTATAAGAGTAGAATCACAAATGGAATCTGGGTTTATTCCTCTTTATCTTTACCAGTGAACTTGTAATGTAAAGGTACGAATGATTTGTATATTTGGGAGTCACATACACGCCTGATAGGCATTGACGAAGATGATTAGTCAGTGATCACTAACAATCTATAGTAGTTGAACGTTCTGACACATCGAAAAGAGACCCATTGCTTACAGTCACGTCTAACGATTAGCTTTAGTTAGATAAATGGTCCCACATGTGTGATAAACAGCGACCAGTCACAAAATCAAGAACTAATACTTTATTATGAAACATCATGTCCTGATTGGGAGCGATCCAGTCGTGAATTCCAATTCTCTAATTCTACTACTCTACCATTGTGTATTATGCATTTATTGCCTTATTTTGATATATAAAATGAAATGTATGTTTAATGTTTTCATTTAGTCAATTAGATTTGTATAAAAAGAAAATCTTATAGTTAGTACTGCTGATGATGTAATGTGAGTTTTAAAATGTTTAGTTGCTCATCCCTATCTATATGTACAAGTTAATCGTAGTTTCTTCTATAAAACTTTGCATATGTTAAAATGATTCAGTATGTTTATTCGTTCATGTTAAGAGAGGTTATTAACAGAAATTGTTTGATTCCTTATTGGATAACCATTGTTACTCAGCTTTTCTTTCTCCATTTTTTTTAGTTTCAGATCTAGAGCTTGGCAAGGCAGGTGTAAAACAAGAGTTAGGACTATTTGGTAGGTCAGATAAACAACTAGAGTCCGTTACTTGGTGAGTACTAGGTTATACCCCCTAGTGGTGTTAGTTCATTTAGGTAGTATTATGGGCCTTGTAATGAACGTTAGGACTTTTGTTAGAGTGATGAATATTTGTAAAATCCTGTATTTTGTTTATCCTTTCGCACTCTGATCTATCATACATTATTAGATATATATATATATATATATATATATATATATATATATATATATATATAAACTTTCACTTTTATTCTATCATATATATATGCAGGATATAGTGTATGTCATTTATCAAGTGCAGGTTGAATGCCTTCGATGCCAACATAAACAGAGGAGACCATGCTGAAATTTCAAGGTTCCATCTAGTGCCTCGAGATCTAACATGGGACTTTTTGTTAGTGTTTGGCGGGGCGCTACATCTGTCCCATAAGATAGATTAACAATCTTTACAATAGAAGAAGATATTTTATACGAATGGGTGCTACTTTAGATACTTGATCGAAATGAGAATAGACAAAATTTTGGAAGTCATTACTGTGATAAGCAAGAAGTAGACATGAATAGTAAAAATAAGAGAAAATGTTATTTCCAACAAGAAATATAGGAGAATATTAGATTAAAGAAGATCAATTGAAAAAAAAAATAGTTGCAAAGAATTAGTTAAAATAATGGTTTATTGTATATTATCAATGATGGGAATTAGGACATATAAAAAGATAATCTCCAAAATTATTCTAGTATATGAAAAATACAACGACTGAAACTAGAGAATCAGTACGTTAAATTTTTTCGTTGATTCAACAACGCTAGAGAAGATTAAACATAACTAAGATTAGCTAAGAGATAGATTATAATGACTTAATGACAATATCTTAAATCAGTTGAAAGCAAATGTGAATAACAATAATAATAAGATAAACCCAATATCATCATAAAGAGTTTTTTGTGGATGTGGAACTAAACTATATATATTAGGATCAAGTTTATAGAATGAGAGGATAATACAAGCCATAGATGACTTAGATCAAAAGTAGATAAAATATTAAAAAGATAAAAAAGTTTTATGTAAAATCCGAGTTTTTAATTCATATATCAAGAAAAAATAAATAGTGAAAGTTTGAGAAAATCTTCAAAGTGGAAATTAGGGTAAAACTTTAGGATTTTATTTTTAGTCATTTTTAATAAAATCTAACCTCACCATTGGATTCAAAATAGTCAAAAAACATACTTTAGCGTATAAGCATGTTCAAATGTGAGTTCGAATGAAAAAGTTGTAAAATCCTTGATTTTCGAATTGGACAAGACCAAAACAATGATTTTTTTCTAAATCAAGAATTTTTAAAATTCAATCACACTATTGGGCTAATAACGAAAAATTATAGAAAATAGACTATTTACTCGTCATTTTTAGAGTCCAAAAAGTCAAATTATCGTCAAAAACGGAAATAATGTCAATTTTAAGGCTCTACCCGGTTGAAAAAGTAAATTTTTGTTAGAAATTGAATTTGTAAAATTTGACTACGTCATTAGATCTAGAATTAAATTTTTTATAAAATAGAGTATCTACTCATTACTTTTGGAGTCCAGACAATCAAGTTATCATCAAACAAAATAATATGTAAAATACCGATTTTATCCGGCATCTTATATAAATAATTTTTAAAACAAAAATCACTATTCATCTTCTTTTTCAACGCATACAAACTAGCCGAGAGTTTTTTTTTTAAAATTTGATTTTTTTTTCAACTTTCAATCTTAGATTTATCGTGAACGGGTCACCATTGACTTTCAACAAAAAAGAGAAAAACATCCGTAGCATTGACTTCTAGAAAACCCACCCAATTTCTTTTCTTTCTTTCAGTTCCGTAAAAAATAAATCATATGAGATACGAGAGTTTTGACTTTTAAATCTCAGATTTCATCTATGTTTAGGTCAAGCCGTCCTCCACCACAGAAGGGGGAAAAATGACGGCATTGAGATCTTCGAAACCACCAAGCCCGATTAAAATATTAGTCGTCTCGACGTTCGATTCATCTTGATTTTTGTACCGATCATTTTGATTTCCGTGCACATACTTAGATCCTATTGCACAAAAATTAGTAAGAACTCTCAATTTCTATTGATAACTGTAGATTGTGAAAATCGCATTTAAGATTAAAAAAAATACTTGTGATGTGTATCAGGGACGCCATAGATGGTATCAAAGCATAACATTAGATCTGTATGGGATACAAATCTACTATGTTTTAAGAAGTTGGTTGATACCATAGATATTAGAATGATATTAAGATTCCGATATTCGTGCCCATTAGTAGTTCTATATTGGGATTATGAGTTCTTTTTTTTTAGAGTCCATAGAACCTAGTAAGCCTAAGATAGGATCCTAGGGTCATTCTGTTAGTAATGAAAACGGTGCTCATTACTAAATTCTTCTTTAAAATAGTAATTGATGTTTTCATAAGAATGACTTTGACCTTATGTTAATAAATGCCTTGTTGTTTATAAATAGAAACAAGATAAGCAAACGAGACAAAGGTTGAGAGAGAAGCCAAAACATAGTAGAGGTGAGATAGGTGTCGGATCAGACCCCGGATCCGATAGTGCAGCTAATGTCATTTATGGGACAGATAGCTGACTCTCAATACAAGTTTCAAGAGGAGATGCTTGAGTCACAGGCTAGATTACTCGGGGGGTGGCTAAGTTGAGGGAACACCAAGCTTCTTTACAAGGGACAGACCACATTCAACCCTGACTGAGGTCGAGAAGTGTGGCGCCTCAACAAATGCTCACACAAAGTCCCATGTCAGATCTCGAGACATTAGGTGGCACCTCGAAATTTCGGCATAGTCTCTTTTATTTATGTTAGCATTCAAAGGCGTTCAACCTGCTTCACTTGCTAAACAAAATCTACAATATCTTGTTTATACATACAAGAATAGAATAACAATGAAAAATCTATATACATCTAGCAATGTAAGGTAGATCAAATTGCGAAAGGATAATAATATACAGGATTCTACTGAAAATCCCCACTTTAACAAAAATCCTAATGCTCAATACAAAATCTATAATACTCTTGGTCTGACCGACACCACTAGGAGGTATAACCCCAGTACTCACCAGGTAATGGACTTTAGTTGTCTATTGGATCCACCAAATGGTCCCTACTTGCTGGTTCTGCACTCACCTTGCCAACTATAGGCTCTAAAACTAAAAAAATATGACAGAAGGGTGAGTAACAATGTTACCCAGTAGGAAAATAAACAATTTATGTCAATAACCTTCTCCTAACATGAACGAATAAACATACTGAATCATTTTAACATATGCAAAGTTTTATAGAAGAAACTACGATTAACTGGTACATATAGCCAAGGATGAGTAACTAAATATTTTAAAACTCACATACATCATCAGTAGTACTCACTACAATATTTTTTTTATACAAATCTAATTGACTAAATGAAAATATTAAACATGTATTTCATTTTATATATTAAAATAAGACAACATATACATAATGTACAATGGTGGAGTAGTGGAATTAGAAAGTTGGGATTCACAATTGGATAGCTCCTAGTCGGGACATAGTGTTACAATTATTTACTAGCTTTTAATTTTAGATTTTGTAGTTAGTTGCTACAATTACCATGCTTGCTTAACCATTTATCCAGTTCAGGCTGACTGTTTGACGTGACCGTAAGCAATAGGTCTCTTTTCGATGTGTGAAAACGTTCGACTATTATAGATTATTAGTGAACACTAACTAATCATCTTCGTCTATGCCTATCAGGCGTGAATGTGATTCTCAAATGTACAATCCATTCATATACAACCACCTTTACATTACAAGTTCACTAGTAAAGATAGAGAAAAATAAATCCAGATTCTAGTTATGACTCCACTCTCATATGCATCCTATACCACGTATGAGTTTGGATGTCCCTACCGTACATCCAAGGATAGTATATCACTATTTAACAATGCTCAGACCATACCTTCTTATTTACTTCTCTATCTATTAGACAACAACAACACCTTCCTCCTTCGTCCTTCATCAGTCTTACTTATTTTCCCTTATCTTTTCGTGAGTCCCACTTATTCTCCCTCATCTCTTCCACTTTCAATATTTTTTTTCAACATTTTCTCTTACTCTTTCTCGTTTCCACTGATCACATAGTAGCCTCACTCATTTCGTTTCAATCCATCATGATAAATGTTCTCTCTCATACAGTTCATTTAGAAGTCCTTTCTCGTGTTCCTCTTTTACAACCATCATTGAAACGTGTGCATTGCCTTGAAGGAAGCCAAAACAACTGTCCGAATCCACATTATTTTCAGGTTTGTTTTTTAATTTTTTAATTTTCTTTTTCTTGTTTTGCCCATGTTTTAGATAGATTTTGATTTTATTTATTTTATCATAGAGCCACGAATCTTAAATTATTTTTAAGATTTCAAATATCATCAAAATCATAAGTGATTAGTTATTTCAGGAAGTTTAATTCGTAGATTACGTATGTCTCAATATTTGATCAAGTTGGGGAACATTTATGCATTAGTGCTTTTTACCAATTTGAAAATTTTACATGTCATAATGTGCTTACAAATTAGAAAATTTTCATGCTATAATATTTTTTTCAATTTGGATTTTTTTTTCATGTGAATAAATGCTTATCGAATTGGAAATTTCACATGTAATAATGTGTTACCGAATTGAAATTTTCTCATGTTATAATATTTTTTTGGAAATTTTCATATAGTGATGTGTTGACCGAATTAAAAAATTTTCATGTAATCATGTGCTTACCAGATTTGAAATTCCATGACATGAATTCTCACCAATTCAGAAATTTCATGTTATGAACTCTTATCAGTTTGAAAATTTCATGTTAAGAATTTTCATTGAATTGAAAACTTTTATGTGATGGCTTGTTTATCAACTTGAAAATTTTATGTATGTCATAGTATTTGCTAATTTGATAATTCAATTATGAACATGATATTTTCATTGGTTTAGAATTTTATGCATGTAACAATTTTTTTGAGATAAAATTACATATGATTGCATACTTATCCATTTGAAAAAATATTTATGCATGTGATATTTATCACATTAATCATGCATACGCCATGCAATTGGGATTTCATTCTTACAAAAACTTGTCACGTGAGCCTTAAGGCACTAAATAGGATTTAGACTTTTTCACATTTTTCACTCTCTCTACACATACGGGACTCGAAGAAGTATTCAATATTTTGAGAGAATTTTAGTCGTAGGATTTGTTTCATAAATTTGACATAAAATGATGATGCTTGGACCTTAGCCTTGACCTTAGTCTTTGTTTTTTGACTTTCAGATAGTTTTTGGATCATAGTAGAGATCGATCAGTTCAATCTACTACAATCGGGTAGGTTCGGCATTTAACACCTTCTAAAACTCACAACCTAACCCTTTGTCCATGTCTCTTAGTCGTGGACCATTTCAGGTCCATTTGGAGTTATTTTTGTTCCAAGACCTAAACTAGGTGGCGGTTCCTATTGTCAAAAAATCCCCCATTATCGTAGTAGATGCATTTTATTTTTTGATAAAAGTGTTGAGGCATTATCAATAAAAGTCAAACGATTGATCTCTATTAGGATCAACGGTCAACCTGAGCCGAAAAACACGATCACTCAATTATGGTAAATTACTAGACTGACCATAAAATAGGGAATTAACGGTGAGTTCCACACTAATTAAATATTAGAGCATCGATATACTGATAAGTATTTTTGTACTGGTCGTGTAACTCATCATTCTTATCAAATATATTATCAAGATTGAAAGTCTTATGACAGATTTATGTTTATTTTATTTTATTATAAGATGAAGATATTTTGTTACTATTCTATTAAAGATTACCTTATTTTGAGTGTTATTCATTTTTGTTTATTTATTAAAAAACTTGCATTATTTGTAATATATTAGCTTATTTATCCATTCATATTAAGACTATTAATTTAAAATGTGAGTTTACTATTGAGTAACTTTCCTACTACTCACCCTACTAACAAAATATTATAGATGTTCTAATTATTGAGATGCCTATTTCTGATGGAGAATCTTATATAGAGAGATCGTAGAATCAAGATGATGAATACTTTTATTTTTTTTATATGTGAGTTAATATTAGAGTTTAGTGAAACTATTTTTGTGTACTTTTAGACTTTTTGGTATACATTAACACTATATGTATTGTGTATTCTTCTATTTATATGTCTAGAAAGTGAGAGTTAGTATTTATGATGTGAATAATTGTCAATCAATATGGGATGTGGAGTAATACTTTTGGGTTATATTTATAATTATTATTTTAAGAATATATATATATATATATATATACTCGATACGATATGGAGGTTGGAATACAGTTTGATATATGAATTTTGATTATACAGGAATGTTTACACAGGCAAACAAATTTCATAAATCCTATTTTTAGAGGAAACTCTGTCAAAATTATTTGGAAGTAATTCATATCATATTTAAGCTTTAAAGATCTGGATCTTGATTTTTTTTCTTGTACTTCGCCTTCAAGATTTGGAAAAATCTAGACTCTAAATTGAGGGCAGGCCATAACATAACTCGACTACATTTAGCTTATATAGCTAGTCTTTAAACTTCTAGGTTACCCTAGTGGATGAGTTTGATTAGTGAACATGGCTTTAAACTCGGTTTCATGTCTCGTCTCGTCCATGCTAGATATCGAGTCATCTCGGATTAATTTTCCATTATGTTTGAGCTGTCTCATTCAAAAAAATGAAAAATGAACATAAAGTTCTATATCTCATCTAAAAATTTGATTTTTTCACCCGTCTCGTCCATTACTACTATCAAGACGACTCAAGTGATGTGTTTTTGTCTCAAATGAGTTTTGAAACCATGCTTGTGGAGGTTTGTAGAGAATATTCCCACAAAATTCAATCAACTAGATCAAACCTGTAAGATTGTTATTTAAAGATCCTAGATAATCATGGATTGCCTCCCAAGAAACGTTAAATTTAAAGTCTTCAGTCAGATAATAAGTCTGAAGAAAAAACCAATTTTGTTTACAAAGAACAAAAGTTAAATGCATATGTTCCAATTTATTCTCTTAGTAACACCATTAAATCTCGACAAAAAATTTAACTTAGATTATAAGGATATAATTTAATAGTTAAATAATCAGAATAATCATTGTAAAACACAACCAACAATACTCCATCTTTTTAAAATAATTTTCAAATCTATTCAAAGATCAACATCAAGTACTGCATAAATTACTTAAGAATCAAACTCAGAATTACTATGGCATTGGATGTTGCAAATTTTCAACAAAGAATTCATTCATTCAAAAGAAAGTCCAAATTACTAATTTACTATTAGAAATTTTAAAATAATTTAACCTTGAGGCATGTGAAGTCTGTCAAATAACTAGAGATTTGATTTCCTAAACTAGACTTAAACTTATAAGCACTAAAGAAATGGTTGGATTAACCAAAGATTTTAATTAAAAACTATATTGAATTGTCCAGGATCACAAAAATTGTGGATGTTCACCTTAATACCTCATGGGCTTTATCTATGATATTCTAATTTATTTGCTTTTTTATAATGATGGCTTTCATACCCAACGTTTTCAACAATTATTCTTCATATTTTCATTGCTGTTTTATTTTTCTTTTCTATTCAACTTTTTCTTCAATTCAGATTTTTTCAAACTTAAACAATGGATAGTCCTTTTCAAAGTACCTAGTCTAATTCACTGGATATTTTTCGTAAAGTAATAATATCTAATTCTATTTTTCTTCTTTTCCTAACCAACCAAATGAACAAGTTAGTCACAATTCATCAGATTTGGTCTCTCCTAACATTCTAGGCAATCACTAGTTTAACAATCACTAGATTCTACCTCAACTCTAGAAGTTGTCAGATGTGTATTGAAAGTTCAAAAGTTTAACTATTTTAGAATCCACTAATTGAAAAATAGTAATAGGGACTTATCATCAATAAAATTAAAATTTAGCTGATTAAATATTTACACTTTTTTCCATCATAATTCAAAATTCAACAACTCAAGCTATTCAATACCAACAATTTTTTTAAAGGGATGAATGTAGTGATCAATACTATTAACAAAGATTATTAAGAAAAAAAATATGTACATACACCCCCAACCAAAATCAAACATTTTCCTCAATGTTTTTTTTTTTTTTTTAAATATATCATAATGAATATCATTAAGAATGAAATATTAAAAAATAATACAAGGATTATAAAAGGAACATGCATACATAACTAACGAGAAATACAAAAACTAAAATACATACTGTGGGGGTCAGATTTTTGTGAACGTTGCTGATGGACTCTGCCTCATAGATCTGAAGTTACTCTTTCCACCTCTTTGTTAGCACTAGCGTGGTACCCGCCAAAAACTCTACGACGCTCAAGTTATAGTAGAGGAATAATGGATATTATTGGTTAGACTCTCAATTCACCAAAAGATCCTTAAACTTACATTTATTGTGCTACTTATAGATCATTCTTCTGAATCAAGATTATCCCTTCCCTTGGAAGGTGACTTGGAGGATCCCCTGATTCCCAAGATTTAAAATGAAATGGGGATATTTGAGATTGGAAATGCTATATTGGGGAAATCTCTTCCAAGATCTCTAGGCTTGATGTGCGCAAACTAAAATCATGGATATTCTTTGATCTAGTCTGCCATGCATGGAAGACCCACGTCTTGCTCAGTGCTATGCTACCCTTCTCGGCTAGGCCAGGCGTTCTCTACCTTGGCCTGCCGTTCTACTAGGCAACACTCTATATGCTAATCTATGCATGGTACCACTTAACCGATTTGGACACATGTATAGTTTAGATGATTGTGCGGTTATTTCCCTTTACAATTATCCCTTCTCGAAAAGATGCAAAGTCTCGTTGTCTTCTCGAGATGTGTAATCACTTTTTAATTGGCTGTCAAGATTCTCTATCATTATATCCGTTCTTAATGAATCGACGCATTCAATGTAATGTCATTTCAAATCTTTTTTGATGGCTGAAATGAATTGTCTCTTATCTGTGGTCATCCACATACCCCACTAACGTCTACACTACGCCCTAGGTTGTGACGATTACATTGGATTAGGCTATCCAATTAGGAGTATGTACTCCTTCATGTTCTTCTATAAATAAAAGACTTGGCCAACTTTTCTTCTTACTATGCTATTGCCTTTGATATCTCATCTTTCTATGCCTTTCACATTTCTTCATTTGTCTCTCTACTTCACCACCATATTTACTTCTCAAGTTGAGGTAATTATTCTGTTCTTACCTTATCTTTTCTACAAATTTAATTTCTCAATGACTTCCAACATGATCCAACTTTGGAGGAGACTCTATATCTCTACTTCTATTTTATTCGGGTTTGTAAAGACCCCAAAAACCCTGATGAGTGTGGTCAAGGGGAAATCATGGTTTATACTGGCCAAATCAAGGCTAGCCTAAATTTTCCTTTCTCTTCCTTTCTTAGGAAGGTGTTGAATAAAATAAACCGAGCCCCAAGAAAAATGCCTGGCAACTTTTACCACCTGGTGGAGGTAATGGAGAAAATGGGTATAACTCCCAATGACTTCCTTCCAAATAAAAGTTGAAATCTATCCCTTAGCGCCCTGGGTACTATTCATTGTTCTCCAAGAGTGCAGTAGTTGTACTGGTTCCATTTCTCTCTAATGCTGAGAATAGGTGGTCCAAGGACCCCCTAATTCTCTCTGAAAATTGAAAGTTTGCCCTTGGTGCTTCTCGTGAGGGATTTAAGGTCCCTCAAACTCTCCAAGGTAAGTCTAATTTTTAGGCACCTAGCTGCATCCCATTTTTCAACTTTGCATAAAGTTTAATCTAACTTTGAATTTTCATTCTTTTCATTATGTAGATTACTCTACCCTTTCTATTGCTAAGGCAAAGAAAAAACAACGTAGAGCCTCCACAGATAGGGGGCTAATGGCAGTAGGTCTCCAAACCAAGATGACCGACAAGATGATCGAAGGAGATCAGAATATCCTTCCCCTTTTTCTTTGCCTTGACCACTTGCACGATGGGCTTTTTTATTTATCAAGTTGAGTAATCTTGGAAGACCTACCTTCTTCTTTTGTCTTTGTGCCTGTCCTTCCTCCTCTTTTATCCCCCTCAGGGTCTTTTAATGCCATAAATATTGATATTTCAAAGTACTTTCTCTTCCTCACCCCTATTATTAAGGCAACTCCTCCCTTTGACCAAGATAAGAAAAAAAATAATAGGAATCTTGCCCCGCGTGCCTCCGTCCACACTAGAGAAGCAACTCAGTTGACACCGGTGCTTAGAGAGCATGCTGCTCCTACTTTTATTGTTATTGTTGCTTCTTCTAAGCTTTGTGAGGAGATTCATACTTAGGCAGTGCAGAGCTCAAACGCCATCAGGGAGCACAACCTTGTTCTTATGCTCCAATTGCCGAAGAGGCACAGGTTGATAAAAAAAACTTGATGAGCCTTTCCCCCTAGGGGAGTCTAAGCAAGAGGTTCCTATTGACCTTATGACTCCTCTGGAGGAAGCCACTTTTTCTTAAAGTTGTGGGGCCTCCCTCAAAGATGTAAATGAGAACAACGATTTTTGACCCCATTTTAACCATATCTCCAATAGGAGTTACGGGGTGAGGAACCCTATCCTTGCTGCCTCCCTACTCTTCCACTTCATTTCTCCCAAGGACTGGGATGTTGTGGACTGGGCCAATACTGATTTGGACTTTGGTTAGTTATTATGATTTTACTAGATAATTTTCTACTCTTTCCAGTTAATTCCTTACTTTTCATGTTTTACTCATTTTATTACTTTATTTTCTTACAAGCCCACTCCCATGATACTTTAGCCTTCTTGAAGTGGCGTGAAACTGAGGATCAGGTAACTATCCTGACTAACGAGTATGAGGAAAAAATCGCTATACTCCAGGCTGATTTGACCTACTTTAGCCAATTTTCTCAAGATGCCAAAGAAGAGATGGAGGCAATTTGGCCTAGTTTTCTAAACCAAACTTAGTATTGGAGACCAAAAATAAGAAGCTTATAGATTTACAAGGTGTTCTTCAACTGGAACTAGCCAGCTACAAGAAATGAGTGCAATGAAGAAATGTAGACTTGACGGATCTCCAAGAGCGAGTACAACAGCAAGAACTTGAGCTAGGCTCCCCCAAGGTTAGTCTTGAGAACTAGGGCACATAGGCCAAGGAAGATGAGATTGAGATCAAGAAACTACTAGGTCAACTGTAGGCCCAATACTCTCAACTGGTAGAGGAAGCTTCTACCAAGGGCTTGTCACGAAAGCCTTAAGGCTGCTCGACTTTAGTATGAGGAAGATGAGGATGAAGAAGACAATGAGAACTATGATAGTCCTGCTGATCCTCTCCCCAAGAAGATTCTCAATTGGTTTGGTGACTATGGGTGAGCCCCACCCTTCCAACTAGGTGTGGAGGGGAACTTAGTTGCTATCCTGAATCGAGTTCCTAGTGAGATTATGGAGGTTAGGCATATCATAAATTTGAATCAAACCAGACAGATCGAGTCACTTGTCCCTACTAGTGACCCGCATCCTATCCCTATCATTGACATCGATGAGGACAAGATAGTCAATCCTTCCAATACTGTTGAGGTCTCATTTTCTACCAACCAGTCATCTGTTGTTGAATGAGGACTTATTTTTTGTTGTACTTTACTTTTGCTCTGCTTTTGTTATACTCTCCCATTTTTGGGATTTCTCTTGTACTTCTTTCATTATTAATGAAAAATTCTATTATTATGCCAATTGCTATTCTATGCTTAACTTAGCATAAACTTTACCTTTTAGCACTGTTTGCACTGTACATTTTACTTTACTTAAGTACTTAAAAAAAATTTGATCTATCTTTTGCACTGCTTGTACTTTATCACCTTGTATTGCTTGCACTGTATGTATCACTATCTCTTCCCCCCCAAATTCTACCTTATGTTTTCCTTATTTAGGTAGAACCTTTTTTAAAAATAGGTGCATAGTAAAATATAGCTTAGGATTTTAAGCAATATAACCTTCTGCATTGAGCAATCTCAATCTTATCAAGCCATAATTGTTTCACGTACACCCTTGTCCTCAAAAGGGTTCTATTATAGTACTTTTTCATTTTAGAGCAAATTACAGTCATCTAGCTCATTTCTTTACCGCTATAGGTAGAGGAGAGTTGCGAGGATCTGTCTCTCAAATGAGCCCATCTCTATGCTTTGTGACATAGGGTTGAGTATGGTCATCCAACTCTTCACTCTACCAATTAAAGCATATGAGAGCTGTGAGGACCTGACTCTCGGAAGAACTCAACTATTTGTTTTATCACTCAGGATAGAGCGTAGCCGTCCAATTCTTCACTCTACCAATTAAGAAAAAAGAGAGCTGCAAGGACCTGACTCTCGAAAGAGCCCAACTTAGTATTATGTTACTCATCCCAGAACAGGGTCCCGACCAGCTCAATAGGCGGAGCATAACCAAGTAGACCTAGACTCATGTGGGGTCCTTATTAGTATTATTGTACTCGTGGCAGAGTAGGCCCCTAACCAGCTTCTTACCCTGCCAATTATGATAGAGTAGACCCACGTAGACTCGGACCCACAAAGGGGTCCATCTTAATGTTGTATTATTCGTGTTAGAGTAAGGCCTGAGCCAACTCCATACTCTACTAATTAAGGAAAAGTAAAATCACGTAGACTCAGACCCAGGTGGGATCCATCTTAGTACTTTATTACTCTTAGTAGAGTAAGGTCCCGACCAACTTTATGCTCTACCAATTAAAACAAAGTAGAACCACATAGACCTGGACCCAGGTAAGGCCCAATTCTAATATTTTCGTACATAGGCTATTAGCAAACAAAGGAGCTTTCTTTTATTGATAGTATATTTTGAGATTACAACTATTTCACAATCTAGACAACTTTTGATCGATCATTATCACTAAATAGTACACTTCCTTCTGGTTTATTTTTGCTACTTTGTATGGCCCTTCCCAATTTGGACCTAATTTTCTACTATTTTGCTCTTTTGTGTTTTGGAATACTCTGTGCAACATTAAATCTCCTTTAAACTGCCTATGGTGAATTTTTTTATTGAAGTAATTTTGCAGCTTTTGATGATAACTTTCTAGCTTTATTAACATTGTTTCTCATTTTTCTTCAAACAAATCCAATTCCACGATTATTTATAGGTTATTTTGGTCAATCTACGTCACTTTTGACCTTATTGTGGGGAAGCTGTTCTTTGTTGGTATTACTACCTCCATTCCATAGGTCATAATGAATAGAAATGTCCCTGTAGACATCCTGACAGTCATCCTGTAGGCCTATAGTACTCCGTGCAGAACCGCTGTCCACCTATCCTTCACTTCTCCCAACCTCTTCTTTAATATATCTATCAATACCTTGTTTATGTCTTCAGCTTGTCCATTGTCTTGTGGATACTGTGGCTTGGAGAATAATTGTGTTATCCTATGTTCTTTATAAAAATCTTTAATTTAATCTCCTACGAATTGCCTTTTATTATCTGAAACTATCATGCGTGGCAGTCCAAATCGATAGATTATATTTTTTCATATGAACTTATGTACTTCTTGTTGGTGAATTCTAGAAAGGAATGTTTTTGCCCCTTTTTAAAGTAGTATGTTCTCACTAGCAAGAAAGTTAGGTTCTTTGGAGCTTTAGGCAATGGACCTACCAGATCAATCTCCCATTGTGCGAACAACCATGAGCTAATTAGGAAATTGAGCTGCACTACAAGCTAACGGATAATCCTTAGATGTCTTTGGTAATTATCGCTATACTTGACGTATAGAACTGCATCTTTCTATAAGTATGGCTAGAAATACCCTTGGAAGAATACTTTATGAGAAAAAGATCTTATTCCTGAGTGATTTCCGCAATCTTCTTCATGGATCTTGCTCAACACCTCCTTTATTTTTTCTGATGTTAGGTAGCGTAAGAGTAGTCTTGTAATACCCCGAGTTTTTTATGTGTATCTTGAAGAAATCTAATAGTGAAATTTTGAGAAATTCTAAAATAAAATTTTTGGGTAAAATACACAAATTTTTTTATGTTTATTTTCAATAAAAACTAACTTCGCCATTTGATTTAAAATGGTCGAAAACATACTTTAGCATGTAAGCACACTCAAATTAGAGTTCAGACGAGAAAGTTGTAAAATCCTTGAATTTTGTGTTAGATGGGACCTAAAAGGATGAATTTTTGTTAGAATGAGAATTAATAGAATCCTATCACACCATTAGGTTTGTAACGAGAAATTATTAAAAATAGAATATTCATTCATCAAAATTTCGAGTCTGGGAAGTCGAAATATCGTCAACAATTGAATTAAATAAAAAATATCAAAATACGCCTCTAGCTTTTTATAAAAGAACAAACTCTTTTTTTTATTTCATTCTCTTCTATTGAACTCACAAATAACTAACCTATTCCCAACCTAAGGGTTTCAACCTTCTTCTCATCTAGATCCATCATGAAAGAGCCATCATTGACCCTCGACGAACAAAGAAGAGTTATCGAAATCGACAAACTCTATAACCTCACTACCTTCGATTTTTATTTTATTTTCTTTATCTCCATTTCTCGTAAAAAATAGTGAGTAGGTTTCGATACCACCTACTCGAAGTTTTATTGAGTATAAAAAGGATTATTCTTCATCGTAAGAGGAAGAACACCATCACAAAAATCTTTGCCAACTACTGTTCGTTTGCAACCAAACACACTCAACCTCAACTTTCTTGGTGTCTCACATTGGCTTCCGTGCTAGCTTTTCACATTGAACAATCATGAACTTCGGTAGGAGATTCTCAAATCCTATTGTTAATCATAGATTGTGAAAACATGTATTTAAGACTTTTATTAAATATGTGTTATGTTTATAAATCATAGAAATTATTTTTTTATTTTCAAATTCATGTTAGAATTACATATTTGATGTGTTTTTATCGAATTTTAACAATTAATTCATGGGTGGGACAATGGATTTGAAGAATGGAGGAGAAACCTTAAAAATTGGATGAAAAATTCAATCTTCGCGAACTAAGTAGCTTGCTAACGGCACTGCCATCAGAAACTTTTTTGGATAGAAAATTGTTTTTTATTTTTGGGTTGTTCTTCTCACAATTCACACGTGTTTTTTCAGCCTTTATTTCAGTAAAAATATTTAAGCAAATTCATTTACTTTAAGTTCTTAAATGAAATTAAGGTTTTACCCCCCCCCCCCCCATTTCGAAAAAAATGGAAATGATTTCAAAATCCAAATCTCAAAGGATCAAAATCTAATTTTTGATTTTAAGAACAAAATGTAAATTTCGACGTTTTCGTAAGATTTCTAAAAGTGAATACCTTTTGCATTACTTTGAATTGAGCCATAAAAATTATATGACGTTGAATCTTATGTTCAAGACTTTCATTTTCAAAAATCCATTTTCAATTTAAAGAACTTTGAAAAATAGCATTTTCGAAATTTAGCCAAATTTCCACTAGTTTTTCCAATTTGACAATTTTGTTTCATGCAATTATTTGGACCCCATTTTAAGTGGATTTTGGTAGAATGACAAAAATGAATTTGAAAATTTGAAAAAGAAATATGTATAGGATGGGGTTCCGTACACATATAAAGCTACAACATTTTTGTCTTATATGATTAAAAAGATTCAGAATAGGCTAATTTTTGGCAAGGATGATCTCCTCACCATAGAGATCATCTTCACAAAAAATCAGCCCATTCCAAACATTTTGTCCATATAAGACAAAACACGTTGTAGCTTTATGAGTAGCTTTATGTATATACGGATCCTAATCCATATATATATATATATATACATGTAATTATTTTGTGAACTATTAAAGAGCTTGTGAATGCTTGCAGGGATAATGCGTCATATCATTTGGAGTGATGTATTATCCTTAGATATATGATAGAGACAACCAAGCTCATAAATTGTAACACCCCAGATTTTCAACTCATATCTCGAGGAAATTAAATGGTGAGATTAGGAGGAAAATGTCGAATGAGAGATTTAGAGTAAAATAATCGAATATTGCTATGATTAATTTTGAGGAAAATCGACTTCGCCATTAGATTCAAAAGGATCGAAATATATACATTAGCCTGTAAGCAAGTTTGAATTCGAGTTCGGAGGAAAAAGTTATAAAATCCTCGAATTTCGCGTTAAGTGGGACCCAAAATAGAAAATTTTCGTTAGAGGGAGAATCAAGAAAATTCGACTACACCATTAGAACCACAACGAAAAATTATTTGAAATGGTATATTCGTTTGTCACTTTCCGAGCCCGAATAGTTAAGTTATGATCGAAACTAGAAATGATGGGAAAATTACAAGTATACCCTCAGCCCTTTTATAAAAGAAAACTCACTTTCTTTTATTTCATTTCACTTCTTCATTCTTCTCCAAAGAACTCAACTCAGCCATTTTCTAAACCTAGGGTTTCAACCCATTCTCACCATGTTCTAGAGCGAACGAGTCCGAGTTGAACCTCGACGAAGAAGGCAAAGTTGTCGGCCACGACGAGGGCTACAACTTCACCACCTTTGGTAGTTCATTCTTGTTCGTTTTCTCCATCCTCCATCAAAACCAGCCGGGTAGCTCGAGTAAACCTCAACACATTCCATCCGAGGGCTTCATCGAGTTAGGAGCTAGGTCTATATTTCATTGTAGAAGCGAAGGAGAACGTCATTGTCGGATACCTTGCAAACCCTTGCTTATTTGGCATCCAAGTCAGCCCAACCTCGACTCTCGAGCCATCCAACCCTGATTTGTAGTGCTAGCTTGTATCCTTGGCGTCCACAACCAAGTAAGGGACTTCCAATTCTTATTGGTAGCTTTAGATTTCCGAAATGTGCATTTAGGGTTTTGAAACAAAACTTATTGTTTGCATTTAAATCGTAGAAATTGGTGTTTGATTTCAAATTCATGGTAGAAGTAGGTATTTTGTTTATGCTTTATCGAATTTTGATAACAAAATCGTGGGTGGGTCGAATGGTTCGAAAAATGGAAGAAGAAATCGAAAAAGGGATCGAAAAATCCAAAAATCACGAGTGAGGTTCAGGCTGTAGGTGGGAAGGGTCGGTGCCACCGGCACCTACCAAAGGCATTTTGTCGGTCCCACCGACAAAATGTTGCTTCTGCCACCGACGAAATCAAGAAGCCGCCGAAAACTTTGTTCTGTCGGCAGGACCGTCGGTCCCACCGACACCTGCCGATGTGTATTCTGTCGGTTCCACCGACAACATATTAATTCAGCCACCGACAGACACAGTTTTGACCAGAACAGTGTTCTGACTCTTGGCTTGAACTCCTCACACCTTATACACTATTTCTCACCCTTCATTTCATCAAAAACATTTAAGTTAAGTTCTTTAATGAAATTAAGGTTTTACCCCCCATTTCGGAACAATGGGAATGGTTTTAAGATCCAAATCTCAAAGGATCAAAATCCAAATTTTGGTTTTAAGAACAAAACGTAAATTTCGACGTTTCGACAAGTTTTCAAAATATAATAATTTTCACATTACTTTGAATTAGATTACAAAAACTATATGGTGTCGAATCTCGTAAGCGAGACTTTCATTTCGAAAAACCCATTTTCAATTTCGAGAACTTTGAAAAATTGAGTTTCCGACACTTAGCCAAATTTTCACCAACTTTCATTATTTTTAACAGCTTTTTCCCCGTGCATCATCGGGACCTTGTTTGTGAATAAACTTTGAAGGTTTTCAATGGAAAGACCGAAATAATGACCTTGAAAGATTGGAAATGGATGGTTGATTTGAAAAGACGAAAAATGAGAATGTTGAAAGAATGGGAAAGGGATGAAACGGTAAATTGTCAGAATCACACCCGAGGGGTGATGTATGCCTTTTACATTGTATGTTGTGTGTAGGTTGGTGAAAGGATATCCAGGTTATTAATGAAAGGGTTGCATGTTTATTTCCGATTATGTTAGCGCGTGCGCTGAGTACTGTTATTTATTTTAGGCCGGGTGGCCACGGTTGCATGGTAGGAACTGGATATCCGTTCTCAACCCTGTTCTGTTAATTTCTCTTTTTTGTTTTAAATGAAAATTCATATATGTACGTAGCTATTTTGTGAGCTATTAAAGGGTTTGTGAATGCCTGAAGGGATAGTGTGTCACATCATCCGAAGGGGTACACTATCCTGGGATGTACAGTAGGGACCACCAAACTCATACGTGGTATGGGACGCGTATGAGAGTGGAGTCACAACTGGAATCCGGGTCCATTCCTTTCTTATCTTTACCAGTGAACGTGTATTGTAAAGGTGGTCGTGTATGAGTGGAGTGTCATTTGGGAATCACATGCACGCCTGATAGGCATAGACGAAGATGATTAGTTAGTGATCACTAACAATCTAGTAGTAGTCGAACGTTCTGACACATCGAAAAGAGACCCATTGCTTACGGTCACGTCAAACGGCCAGCCTGAGCCGGATAAATGGTCCCGCAAGCGTGGTAGACACGACCAGCCACAAAATCAGGAACTACGATGTTATTGGGGAATATCATGTCCTGACTGGGAGCAATCCAGTCGTGAATCCCAACTCTTTAATTCCAATACTCCACCACTTGTATTATGTATCTGTTATTATATTTCGAATTACAAACTGAGAAGCATGTCTATTATTTTAATGTTGTCAACATTATTTGCATAAAATGAAAAATGTATAATGAGTATGGATAATTGATGTTATGTGTAATTTTTAAACTGTTTAGTTGCTCATCCCTGGCTATATGTACCAGTTGATCGTATTTTATCTTGTAAAACCTTGCATGTATTAAAATGTTCAGTATGCTTTATTCGATCATACTTAGGAAGGGTTATTAGTAGGAATTAGCTGTGGACTTACTGGATAACCATTGTTACTCACCCTTTCCTTCCTATTTTTTTAGTTTCAGCACTTGCAGCTGTCGAGGCAGGCGTAGAGGCAGTAATTGAGGAGTATCTGGTCGATCAGATCGACGATCAGATTTTATTGCCTGGTGAGCACTAGGGCCACATCCCTTAGTGTTGTCAGTTTCACCCAGGATGTATGTAATTTTTGGATTGAGAGTTTAGGCCTATGTTAGAGTGAGAGTGTTTTGGTAAGGTTGTATATTGATAAATCTTCCGCACTCTGATCTACTTACATGTTAGATGTAATTAGTCTTCCGCTGTTATTTTCCTGTATCTACATTCTTATATACAGGTTTTGTTATAAATTGGTTTATCAGGTTTGAGTTCCGTGAAACGCTAACATAAACATAGGAGACCATGCCAAAATTTTGAGGTGCCACCTAGTACCTTGGGATTTGGCCTTGGGATTTGTGTTAGCGTTTGGCGGGGCGCCACATAAATGGTATGGGACACAGATGAGAATTGAATCACAATTGAAATTCGGGCTCATTCCTCTCTTTCTTTACCAGTGAACTAATGTAAAGGTGATTGTATACGAATGGGATTGTATATTTTGTGAATAACATGCATGTTTGATAGGCATAAGTGTAGACACTCCATTTTTGCATCCGCCTGATTAATCAACTCGTCAACCCGATCGCAATGATTCCTAATGATGGATGTGTATTCCATTACTTTATTTTGTTACCAGATGTGTTTCAGAAATCCGGATGAGGTATCTCAAACTAACAAAACCTTAGAAACCACGCTACGCTAGGAAAATACGACTCCAGAAACATAGAAATCATCATTTTTCAGAAGTTTCACGATAAAAAACACTAAAAAACTATCAAATTACCAAAATACCCCTAACATCAAAACAACCCTAGAGCCTACATTACGCTTAGGAAAACCCACTCAAACACATTAAACAACAAATCGAAACCAAGTAAATCACTTCGCCAATTTTTACAAAATTTGACAAAATTACGAAAATACCCCTCATAAAGTTCACAATCATTTCATACAAAAAACTTCATAAATGACAAAAACCAACATTCCCATTAAATTCCTTACGAAAAATTGATTCCAAAACATCCTGAAACATTGAAAAACGACTTAAAACGTAAAAAATCCTCTCCGAGGGCAAAATGGTAATTTCACAATTTTCATAATTAAAAAATTCAAAATTAATAAATAAAACATTAAATAATTAAAGTAAAACATTAATGAAATTAATTTAAAATTTTGAACCTAAAAAATTGATCAATCGGACTTTCGGGTAAAATTGTTAAGGGTTCGTGGGATATTTCTTTAAGGACCCCTCCATTTGGGGGTCCAAAGAATTAAAGATATTTTAGAGGGGGGTTCTCCAAAAATTAAAAGTAAATCAAGCAAGACTGAAGTCTAGGTATTAAAGTCAATTAAGCAAGACTAAAGTCAAAATTAAAGTCAATTAAGTAAGACTAGAGTCAAATATTAAAGTCAATTAAGCAAGACTAAAGTCAAAATTAAAGTCAATTAAGTAAGACTAGAGTCAAATATTAAAGTCAATCTCATAAGACTAAAGTCAAAACCCTAAATCAAAACCCTAATCTAAACTAATCGAGTCAATCTCATAAAACTAAGGTCAAAACCCTAAATCAAAATCCTAATCTAAACTAATCAAGTCAATCTCATAAGACTAAAGTCAAAACCCTAAAACCCTAAAGACTAAGTCAAAACCCTAATTGAATCCCTAAAAGAAATCCTAAACAAACCCTAATGCTTCTAAAAACTTTATAAATAGGAGCCTCCACACCCTATTTTCGTATAAAAGAAAAAACCCTAGAAAAAGTAGGTGAAGAAGCCTCCACAACCCCTCCAAAACCCTAATTTTGGAGCCCCAACTCCTTCCCTAACACCCCTACTCCGATTTTAGCCTAAAAAACATCCAAAAACCTCTCGAAAACATCCCAAAAATCCATAATAAATTCGAAGCACCCAGATCCAAGAAGGAGATACTTCACCTCGGAGATCAGAAATCAGATCCGGAGATAGAACGAAGTAAGGAACACGGTACAAGGAGCCGTTTTTACCAGATCTGAGGGAATAACACTTTTGCAGATCGAAGGTAAGTTTTTTTTTCATTATTTTTTAATCTAGGTTTGTCATTAGCGATGTAGATTTATTTGGGATAAGTAGAGACCGGCAATGGCCGGGCGGGGTTGGTGCCTAACACCGTCCAACCCCGTAACATGATCCCGGATTCAGATTTTCTGTAGTAGAGTAGTTTTTATCCATTTTAGAGTCAGTTTGGTTCCTAGACCACAATAACTAGGTGGCGACTCCCAAACCTCAAGGGTCAAAAGTGGATCCGCGCACCCCGCGGATCGAGGGCGCTTTCAGTGGCGACTCCACTGGGGACTATTGAGGATCAAACTTGAAAAACCCCAAGTATGGGAGCATTGCCAAGATGACCTAGTTTTTTTATTATTTAGTTGGATTTATTTTATTTATTTTTTCTGTTTATTTATTTTTTTATCTTGATTGTAGATGATTTTGGGTATTGCATTTTTTTTTTCCAATTAAGGATCACTTTTTGATGACCCCTAAATAGTGAAAGATTCAAAATCACCTATGATAATGATGGAATGATGAAGGTTGAACAGAAATATTAAAACGTTTTTAGAGAATATTCTAGTGAGAATTAAGTCTGAGAGCCTATTAATAAAACATAGATCTTGTCGAGTAGATTAATTTAGAATCTGAGTTCACTCAATTTCATTATCGGAAGCCTTAGATATCATCGATGCAAGTTCAATATGTAAATCTGGAATTATTTCTGAATAAAAGTTGGGACAGCAATGTTAAAACTTTTTTAGAGAATAATCTAGTGAGAATTAAGTCTGGGAGCCTCTTAATAAAACATAGATCTCGTCGAGTAGATTAATTTAGAATCTGATTTCACTCAATTTCGTTATCAGAAACCTTAGATATCATCGATGCAAGTTTAATCTGTAAATCTGGAATTATTCCTGAATGAAAGTTGGGACAGAAACGTTAAAATTTTTCTACAGAACATTCTAGTGAGAATTAAGTCTGGGAGCCTCTTAATAAAACATAGATCTCGTCGAGTAGATTAATTTAGAATCTGCGTTCACTCAATTTCATTATCGAAAGCCTTAGATATCATCGATGCAAGTTCAATCTGTAAATCTGGAATTATTTCTGAATGAAAGTTGGGACAGTAATGTTAAAACTTTTTTACAGAATATTCTAGTGAGAATTAAGTCTGGGAACCTATTAATAAAACGTAGATCTTATCGAATAGATTAATTTAGAACTTGAGTTCACTCAATTTCGTTATCGGAAGCCATAGATATCATCGATGCAAGTTCAATCTGTAAATCTGGAATTATTTCTGAATGGAAGTTGGGACAGCAACGTTAAAACGTTTTTGCAGAACATTCTGGTGAGAACTAAGTCTGGACACCTGTTAATAAAACGTAGATCTCATCGAGTAGATTAATTTAGAACTTGAGTTCACTCGATTTCGTTATCAGGGGCCTTAGATATCATCAATGCAAGTTCAGATTGTATTTTCCTAATTCACAGAAAATCTGAATTTATCTAATGTTGGCACAATTAATGTTCTTGAGAGTGAGCTCATCTCAACCATTGTCATTCTATCATCAATGTAACACCTATTGGAATCTCGATTTATTTTGGATCACCCAAAAGTGATTATTGATTGGACCTTAAAAATTATAAAAATTATGCCTATTGCAATGTTTGTTTGATCATTATCATATGCCATATTTATTGATTAATTTACCATGATCTTGCTTGAAATACATGATTGGTGTTGATCGTAATGTTAATGTGCTTATGTGATGGGAATAATGTGATCTTAATTGAATATTCATATGATTTGAATGATTTTGATTTTGATTAAATGTATGATTGGTTTGATTGGATCCATGGGCCCATTTGTTTGAAAAAGGTCCCGGGCACACCCCACCCTGTTTTGCACACACCACATGCACGTTTGCTGTTTTACTCACTTACATGTCCCATTTAGCCAACGTGGCACTAGTGCGTGGCCCGGTCTCTTCGGAGATGCGACGTCATTCATGAAACCCACAACTCCAGTCACGTACCTTAGGGTATATCAAACTGGGGGCATCAATACCGTCTGATCAGGTGATTCTGAAAGATATATTGATGCACCCAGGCTGGAGGGACCTGAGCCTTTTACCTATTGTGAGCCACACAGTCACATGTCCCGATTGCCAACGTAGTACTAGTACGTGGTCGGTCCCCTCGTGGGATGCCAAACCATTTATGAAAACTACAACTCTTGACTCGTACCCATAGGTATATAAAAGATAATCCAAGTATATCAATTGTACTTCTTGGTCAAAACCGGTGCCTAAGCAAGATCTTGCCCCGCTGTACCCTACTGTACGAGGGGGATAAACTACGTCTATTCTAGACGAGAGGTATTTAAGTGGGCCCTTGCTCAGTATTGTGCGCCATCTCTCAACTGGAGATCAAACTGGCTGTTTTTGACTTCAGAGAAGTGAATTGAGGTTTTAGATTATCACCTATACGGTATATCAAACCAAGTCATCACGTATCGAGAGGTATATAGGTGTGCTTGGGCAAGGGTGGCTAGATAAAAATGCATTGTACGTAGTAAACCTAGAGTCTAAAAGCCTTCCTATAGGTCACGACCCGAACTGACTATGGGTTTTCCCGGATTGCTTTATTCAATCCAACCAATAGGTAGGTGGGCAAACTGATCCAGAATAATCAAACAAAACCCACAACATCGGTCCGACCCAATCGGTGAAATGTACCGATTAATTTGAACCACTTAAACCAGTTGACCCAATGGACAAATGGATCAAACTGATCGATACCAAATCAGTTGGACTAATTGGTTTCACTTTTAAAGATCCAGACCACTTTATCTAGAAAAATTCGATCTTAAGATCAAATTAATTTATCTGATCAAAGGTTCAATCCCAATCAGGGGTAGACCCGCATCTAACATTTCTCACTTTCTTGGTCACTATAGACTTATGGTGCATTTGGATTCGATTTTTCGTCAGACTTGGACTATTTTATGTCAAAACTTTAATCATGTGGTTAAGAGTCAAACCTTTAGAGTCAATGGTTAACCTTGGTTTACTTCCAATCAGGTGATAATTGATCCTAAACGTTCTAAACCTCCATCTGTACCATTTTGGGTCCGTGAAAAGAGTCGTCTTTATAGAGTACCATTACCAAGTAGTCAGTCATTACCACAAGAAGAAACGAGTACCATGGATGAAGCTGCGCTCCGTCAGATTTTAGAATCTTTTCAAGCCCAGATTATTGCCTCTGTCCAAACACAAATTGAATCCCTGAAAATTGAAAAGGGAAAAGATAAAGCTATAGAACCTCAGGATGTGTTTGACCTCGTTGAAAACCAAGAAGATGATCAGTTACACGTCGACCCTGTCCTAGCTCATCGAATAACTCAAGTTGAAACTGCTTTGAAGAACATCAAAGACCCTGACGATCTTACTCTTGGATTAGGGTCAATGACCTTGTTTCCCACGGTCCGTCTACCAGAAAAGTTCACAATGCCTGATATGGAGAAGTTTGACGGTATTGGATGCCCTAGGACTCACTTAAAAGTATATGTCGGCATAATGCAATCTCAGGGTTTAAGTGAAGAACAGATGGCTCAACTTTTTCAAAGAACCCTGACAGGTCCTGCACTACGCTGGTTAATGTCATTGGACTCATCTCGGGTAAGAACATGGCATGAATTGATGAAGGAGTTTATTAGTCGGTACTCATTCAACACAGATATTGAACTTACAAGAAGAGACCTAGAAACTACTAAACAGAAACCCGGAGAAACTTTCACTGAGTTCATTGCTCGATGGAGAGCTAAAGCCGCTCAACTGTGGGACCGACCTCAAGAGAAGGAACAAGTCAAGATTATCCTCAGGAATCTCACTCCAAATTATGCCAAGTACTTGATGCCTCAATACTTGCCTACTTTTCAATCCCTCCTTGAGGCTGGAAATCAAGTTGAAGATGCTTACTCTTCGGGACTTTTTGGTGACTCGTCTGAGTCAAAACCCAAACATTTCAAACCTAATGTCAATTCCTTACAAGTAGCCAACACCTCCTTCGCACTATCTCCACAAGCTACTCAACCTTCACAAGCTAAACCTAGGAGACAGTTTGCCAATCTTGGAATGTCCCTTAGTGTTGCTTATCAAAAATTGATGAAAAGGGGATTGCTGGCACCTTTACAACCTAAGCATTTGCCTAATCCTCTTCCCCCAAACATGGATAATGGGCAATTCTGTGAATTCCATCAGATGCCTGGTCATGTTCTTGACAGGTGTATTACTCTCCGACATGCTATCCAAGACCTTATTGAGCAAGGAAAAGTCACCATACCCACTCCTACTACTCCCAATGTTAAGATTAACCCTTTGCCTACCTTTCAAAATCAACCCCCTTCTACTCTAAACCTAATATCAATATCCAAACCTGAATTAGTTGACCCAGTTTCCTTCATTCACCCAATCGATCTTAACAGTGCATTCGCTCCATGCCAGAATGAGCTCAACTATCTTAAGGCAGTGACAAAACTGAAGAACAGAGAAATTATTAAAGTAACGGGTTGTCCCGCATCTGACAGGCTTGAATCAGAATATGAAGAGATAGTAAAAACAGGCAAGTTCAAGTCATCCATCGAAGATAATCGAAGTGGCATAGACTCTAGAATTGTGTCCCTCCATTCAGAATGATGTCGTCTTTTAAGTCTTTTTAGTTTCTTTTAGCTTTAGTTGCGTCAGTCTTTGAATTCAGTTCTTCATTTTTTTATTTTTTTTTTTAGTAAGGTTTGTCAGTCTATGTTCTTCCAATAAATAAAGAAGCTTTTGATTATCATGTGTGCAATAATGATGTGAATATAAAATCTAACATAAGAAATGACTTAAAGCTCACTAACCAAATTTGATAAATATTGGAATTAAAGAGTACACTCAAGAAGTGCAAATTGGTGATACATTATCCTCAAGAGAACATGAGAGAATAGTAAACTTACTTGAGAAATTTAACAATATTTCTTGCATGATCTCATAAGGATATATGGAAGAATTACACAAAAACATAGATCAAGTCAAGAGTGATTTCAAAGTCAAAGATTATCGGTCAAAGATGATATAGCTGAAAGCATCAACAAAGATGCTAAGAGTTACAAGTGGATCTACCATGTTTCTCACTCAAAAGAAAGAAGAGTTCTCATTCGCAAAAGAATATAAGATTTTTTTTTTGAAGTTTGGAAAATATGGAACAAGTCAACGTCAAATACAAAGAAGTCAATCACATTCAACTTTGTAAAAGAAAACTAAAGATTTCTCTTTATCAGAAAAATACTGAAGATTATTTATTCTCAGAAGAAGATTGAAGATTACTCATTCTCAAAAGAAGACCTTACTCGATAGAGCAATCAAGACATCAAGTACCTAAAACCTTGGCCAAATCAAGTAGTATTTCACAAAATGAGGCCTTCATTGGTCGAACCATTTTCCTGTCTTACCAAGAAAAAGAAAACCTTCTTTAGCCCCTTGCAGCCTTTAAAAAAATCAAATAGACTGTTTCTTTCTAAACCACACCAACCAACCTTGGGAGGGAATCTTAGTATGAACTACGTTTTGACCTGATCCCAAAAGGAAAAAAAGAAATATTTGGGGTACGTAGGCAACCTGAGAAGTTACTTCAGGCCCGGTCATTAAAAGAAAAATGTATTCTCTTAAGGAAAGTGTCATCCAAAAGAAAAATCTACTATTGAAATGTTCAAAAGAAAAGAATGCCAAACAAAGGGCATTAGAAAAAAGAATCAAAAGAATTGATAAAAAGAAAAGAATGCCAAGCTAGGGGCATTTTAAAAAAAATCAAAATAATTGATAGAAAAGAGAGAATATCAAACTAGGGGCATTTTGGGAAGTTGAGCCTTATATCTTTTCTTTCTAAACCATATCCTAAGCCCACCTATTCAGTCCTCCTGAAGGCTAATTGACTCGGTTAAGGTGCAGGTAACTGAGAAGTTGTCGAGTTGGTTATACAAGATCATCAAGAAAAAAAAGAGAAGCCCGCTAAGTCGAAAACCTGAAAAGGTGGCTTAGGCAAAATTTAGGGCATAACCATAAAAAAGAAAGCCTGCTAGGTTGAAAACCTGAAAAGGCGACCTAGGCAAAAATCAAGGCATCATCAGAAAAAGAAAAACAAAGCCCGCTAGATTGAAAACCTAAAGAGGCGATCTAGGCAAAAATTAGGGCATCATCAAATGGGAGGAAAGGTCCCGTCAAGAAGAAAAATTCAGAAGGAAGCTAGTGCAGAAACTGCAGAATCATTCAAGCCACGATATTTATCTTTTAGCCAAGAGCTCACATCCGACAAAAACAATATTGAAGTCGAAAAAAATCAGAAGTCATCTTGAACATTATAGTATCTTCAAAAGTATGTTTACTTGTTCAAGTGTTCGCTAATGGAAGATGTAGAATCATCAACCACTTTGAAGAGGAAGATCTTTTATTCTAATATTTATCAAGATTTTTTAAGTCCAGCTCAAGCATTTTACAAAAGAAATTCGAAAGAAAATGATCAATTCTTTATTGCACATATGATAATCTTAAGAGTCTTAAATTTAAGAGAATGTCAGTTCTTCTATCTATCATACATCAGAGTCCATATTTTTCAAGCATAATCCATTCCATCAATCTCGTAGTCAAGTCCTAGTTAAAGCCAACCTTGAAACTAAGGGCATTTTTGAAGGTCATTTAATTCCAAAGTTTTTGTTCTTAATCACATGATAAAAAGAAAATCATACAAAAGTTTAAAAGTCCGGCGAAGCCCAATGATAATTACGAATCCAGATGCATGATAAGCCAATAAATGCCCGATCTTTCAAACTTTGAGCTCGATTTTGAATCATAGAATGAATTAATAGGATTTTTTAAGTTCCTATAAATCTAAGCTCGAGAAACGTGACTTAGTAAGTTCGAGTCTGAGAAGCGAGACTCCAACTTTTTGAATCATAGAATGAATAGACTTTTTGAAGTGCCTACAAACCTAAGTTCGAGTTCGAGAAACGAGACTCCAACTTTTTGAATCATAGAATGAATAGGCTTTTTGAAGTGCCTACAAACCTAAGTTCGAGTCCGAGAAACGAGACTCCAACTTTTTGAATCATAGAATGAATAGGCTTTTTGAAGTGCCTATAAACCTAAGTTCGAGTCCGAGAAACGAGACTCCAACTTTTTGAATCATAGAATGAATAGGCTTTTTGAAGTGCCTATAAATCTAAGCTCGAGTCCGAGAAATGAGACTCCAACTTTTTGAATAATATATAGGTTTTTTGAGGTGCCTATAAACCTAAGTTCGAGTCTGAGAAACTAGACTCCAACGTTTTGAATCATAGGCTTTTTGAAGTGCCTGCAAACCTTAGCTCGAGTCCGAGAAACGAGACTCCATATTTAATAGGATTGTTTAAGTTCCTGTAAACCTTATCTAGAGTCCGAGAAACGAGACTCCAGCTTTGTTTGAATCATATTGAATTAACAGGGTTGTTTAGCCCGAGAAGCTTGGCTACAATAGGCTCAAGTCTGATAAACAGACTCATACTTTTTCGAACTCTAAAAAAGAATTTCAAATAGGATTTAACGAAGTTCCTACATTGTTATGACTCCAATTACTTTATTATTCAACCTTGCCATGATTGCTTTCGTTGCATAAGCACATTTAAATTTTGAATCATTATTGTCAGTGAGAGATGATCTCTCGGACCTGACACATTTTTACTCAGTTTCACATAGTACACACACTCACACTTGCACTTTTTAGTCAAGGAGAATTCTTTAAAATTCAAGGATCTGACACTATCAGTGAAAGCTCACGCTTGAGGACGTGACAACCTTTTAGTTCGGGGAGAGTTTTACGCTCAAGGATCCGAACACCCTGACGAATTGCTAAATCAGGCGGCAAAATGAACTGTCACTAGCTTTGGCATTCGGATATCGCACTATCTACCAAAATAGATTTGCTATCTAGTTTGCTTCAACCCTCTGCCAAAGAGGGGCATCTGTAGACACCCCATTTTTGCATCCGCCTGATTAATCAACTCGTCAACCCGATCGCAATGATTCCCAATGATAAATGTGTATTCCATTACTTTATTTTGTTACCAGATGTGTTTCAGAAATCCGGATGAGGTATCTCAAACTAACAAAACCTTAGAAACCACGCTACGCTATGAAAATACGACTCCAGAAACATAGAAATCATCATTTTTCAGAAGTTTCACGATAAAAAACACTAAAAAACAATCAAATTACCAAAATACCCCTAACATCAAAACAACCCTAGAACCTACATTACGCTTAGGAAAACCCACTCAAACACATTAAACAACAAATCGAAACCAAGTAAATCACTTCGCCAATTTTTACAAAATTTGACAAAATTACGAAAATACCCCTCATAAAGTTCACAATCATTTCATACAAAAAACTTCATAAATGACAAAAACCAACATTCCCATTAAATTCCTTACGAAAAACTGATTCCAAAACATCCTGAAACATTGAAAAACGACTTAAAACGTAAAAAATCCTCTCCGAGGGCAAAATGGTAATTTCACAATTTTCATAATTAAAAAATTTAAAATTAATAAATAAAACATTAAATAATTAAAGTAAAACATTAAATAATTAAAGTAAAACATTAAATAATTAAAGTAAAACATTAATGAAATTAATTTAAAATTTTGAACCTAAAAAATTGATCAATCGGACTTTCGGATAAAATTGTTGAGGGTTCGTGGGATATTTCTTTAAGGACCCCTCCATTTGGGGGTCCAAAGAATTAAAGATATTTTAGAGGGGGGTTCTCCAAAAATTAAAAGTAAATCAAGCAAGACTGAAGTCTAGGTATTAAAGTCAATTAAGCAAGACTAAAGTCAAAATTAAAGTCAATTAAGTAAGACTAGAGTCAAATATTAAAGTCAATTAAGCAAGACTAAAGTCAAAATTAAAGTCAATTAAGTAAGACTAGAGTCAAATATTAAAGTCAATCTCATAAGACTAAAGTCAAAACCCTAAATCAAAACCCTAATCTAAACTAATCGAGTCAATCTCATAAGACTAAGGTCAAAACCCTAAATCAAAATCCTAATCTAAACTAATCAAGTCAATCTCATAAGACTAAAGTCAAAACCCTAAAACCCTAAAGACTAAGTCAAAACCCTAATTGAAACCCTAAAAGAAATCCTAAACAAATCCTAATGCTTCTAAAAACTTTATAAATAGGAGCTTCCACACCCTATTTTCGTATAAAAGAAAAAACCCTAGAAAAAGTAGGTGAAGAAGCCTCCACAACCCCTCCAAAACCCTAATTTTGGAGCCCCAACTCCTTCCCTAACACCCCCCTACTCCGATTTTAGCCTAAAAAACATCCAAAAATCTCTCGAAAACATCCCAAAAATCCACAATAAATTCGAAGCACCCAGATCCAAGAAGGAGATACTTCACCTCGGAGATCAGAAATCAGATCCGGAGATAGAACGAAGTAAGGAACACGGTACAAGGAGCCGTTTTTACCAGATCTGAGGGAATAGCACTTTTGCAGATCGAAGGTAAGTTTTTTTTCATTATTTTTTAATCTAGGTTTGTCATTAGCGATGTAGATTTATTTGGGATAAGTAGAGACCGGCAATGGCCGGGCGGGGTTGGTGCCTAACACCGTCCAACCCCGTAACATGATCCCGGATTCAGATTTTCTGTAGTAGAGTAGTTTTTATCCATTTTAGAGTCAGTTTGGTTCCTAGACCACAATAACTAGGTGGCGACTCCCAAACCTCAAGGGTTAAAAGCGGATCCGCGCACCCCGCGGATCGAGGGCGCTTTCAATAAGCGAAGATGATTAGTCAGTGATCACTAACAATCTTGAGTAGTCGAACATTCTGACAGATTGAAAAGTGACCATTACTTACAATCGTATCAAACGGCCAGCCTGAGCCGAATAAATGATCAACCAAGTGTGGTACGTTGCATCAATTGACTACAAAATCAAATACTAAAAACTAGCAAAGTATCGTAACATCATGTCCCGACGAAAAGCGATCTTATCATAAATCCCATCTCTCTAATTCTACTACTTTACTATTATGTATTATGTATTTATTATTCTATTATGAATTATAAAATAAAAAGCATGGTTAATGTTTCAATGTTGTTAAATAGATTTGTATAAAAATAAAATGTTATAGTAAGTACTGTTGATTAATGTAATGTGAAACTTTTAAAATACTAGTTGTTCAACCCTAACTATATATACCAGTTATTCATAGTTTATTCTATAAAATCTTGTATGTATTAAATGACTCAGTAGGCTTATTCGTTCATGTTAAGAGAGGTTATTAGTAGGAATTGTTTGTGGACATACTGGATAATTATTTTTACTCACCTTTTCCTTCCTATTTTTTTAGTTTCGAAGCTTACAGTTGGTGAGACGAGAGTATAACCAACAATTGGAGAGTGTTTGGTTGGTCAAATCGATGAACATAGTTAGTTACCTGGTGAGTAATAGGGCTACATTCACTAGGAGTCAATTCGTCTAGGGAATGTATATAAATTTTGGGGTCGAGTGTTAAATTCATGTTAGAGTGAGGATATATTTTTGTAATCCTGTATATTTTACTCCTTGCGCAACTCTGATCCAATTCTACGTTGTTCAAAATTTATCATTTCCCATATCTTAGATATTTTTGGTACATATTTACATACATATTTATTGCATATTTGCTTATTTGATTTTTCGAGTGCCTTAGAACGCTAACATAAATAGAGGAAACCATGTCGAAATATCGAGGCCCCACCTAGTACCATTAAATTGGACATTGGGATTTTTGTTAGTGTTCTATGGGCGTTACAGATCTTCCTATAGATTTCCTATATAGTTTTTCATCCAAGATCGTATATCTCTTTGCTCTGAATTTCATACGCCTTGCCTCCTTAAGATCTTCAAGCAATAGTTATGATTGGAGGAAAGCCAAGATTGGGCTCATCCACCCCTGACTTCCAACTATAGTCACTATTCTGATCAGCTTAGGTTCATTTATCGAGGGCCTTTCCTAGTAGTCTAGCGGTAGTTCTCTCTTATCTCATCCGACCTACATTGAGGCTATAATAGCTAGTACGTCTGCATGCCTATTATTTGCCCTAGGAATGTGTTCTATACTCACCATTTACTAGAAATATGGCAAATCTGATTTTCTCTATATAGAATTGCATTCTGGGATCTCGCACCTTAAATGTTTTGTTGACATAATTAACTACTAGCTACGAGTCACTGTATATTGTAACTTCTTTTACCCCTAGCCTTGTCAACAAATTGAGGTCGAACATCATTGCCTCATATTCTACTTTATTGTTTAAGACTTTGAACCCAAATCTGATTATGTTTTCCATCTTAGAGTCATCAAGAATGATTAACACAACTTTTATACCAGATCCTTCTAGATTTGAGGACCCATTCATGTAGACTTTCCACCCTAGATGGTTGCTCATCTCTTGCCCATCTTTTATATTTTTTAGTTCTTCTACTAGTAGATCTTTTTTTTCTTCGACTGGGAAGTTTACTAAGAAATCAGTCACTTCTTAGCCTTTCAATGAGACCCTAGGCTTGTATTCAAGCCCGAATTATGCTAGTTGTATAGCTCATTTTGCCATTTTGCCTGATCCCTCCGTCTTTCCTAAGATTGACTTCAAAAGATACTATGTTGTAGACACCCCATTTTTGCACTCGTCTGATTAATCAACTCGTCAACTCGATTGCAACGGTTCCCAATGATGGATGATTATTCTAATGCTTTATTTTGTTACCAGATATATTTCAGAAATTCGGGTGAGGTATCTCAAATTAACAAAACTATAGAAACTACGCTACACTAGGAAAATATAACCCCAAAAACTTATAAATCATCATTTTCCAGACAAAAAGAAGCTTCACAATAAAAATCACTAAAAAATGATCAAATTATCAAAATACCCCTAATTTTAAAATATCCCTAGAGCCTTCGTTACGCTTAGGAAAACTCATTCAAACACATAAAATAATAAGTCGAAGTCAAATAAATCATTTCGCCAATTTTTATAGAATTCGACAAAATTACGAAAATACCCCTCATAAAGTTCACGATCATTCCACACAAAATTTCATAAATGATAAAAACCAACATTTCCATTGAATTCCTTACAAAAAATCGATTCTAAAACATCCTAGAACATCAAAAATCGCTTTGAAACACAAAAAGTCTTCTTTGAGGATAAAACGGTAATTTTACAATTTTTATAATTAAAATTTTTGAAATTAATAAATAAAGTATTAAATAATTAAAGTGAAACATTAATAAAATTAATTTAAAATTTTGAATCAAAAAATCAATAAATTAGGCTTTTAGGAAAAATTGTTGATGGTTGCCAATATATTTATTCAAAGACCCCTCCATTTTGGGGTCCAAAAAATTAAAGTCAATCAAGTAAGACTAAAGTCAAGATATTAAAGTAAATCAAGTGAGACTAAAGTCAAAATTAAAGTCAATCAAGTAAGAGTAAAGTCAAGATATTAAAGTCAATCAAGTAAGACTAAAGTCAAAATCTTAAAGTCAATCAAAAAGATCAAAAGTCAAAATCCTAATAGAGTTATAATTAAATAATAATTCTATTTAACAATCCTAATTAAATAAATAACTCTATTTAATAAAATTCTAACTAAAATATAACTTTACCTAAATAATTCTAATTAAAATATAACTCTAACTAAAAGAATTATAATTAAACACTAATTATATCTAAACAAACACTTAAAAATCTATAAATAGGGGTCCTTACACCCTATTTTCGTATGAAAAAATTAATCCTAAAAAAAGTAGACCAAGAAGTCTCCCCAACCTTTTCAAAATCATAATTTTGAAGTCCTAACTCCGTACCCAGCATCCCTACCCCAACTTTAGCTCAAAAAGTACCCAAAAACCCTTCTAAAATATCTTAGAATCTATAAAAATTTGAAAAACTCACAGATCCAAGAAGAAGATACCTCAACTGGGAGATCAGAAATCAGATCCGGCAATAGAACGAAGCGAGGAATTCTATACAAGGAGTTGTTCTATCAGATCTGAGGGAATAAAATCGTTGCATTCAGAAAAGGTAATCATTTTTATTTTTTTATTATTATTATTCGATTATTTAGCAATGTAGTTTACTTGAGAATTAGTAGAGACCGACGTTTGTCGGGTGTGGTTGGTGCCTTACACCTTCCAACTTCATAATGTGATCCTCGAATTCAGTATTTTTTAGTAGATTAGTTATTTTTATCCATTTCGAATCTATATTCGGTTCCTAGACCGTAATAACTAGGTGGCGACTCCCAAACCTCAAAGGTTAAAAGCAGATCCACGCACCCCGCGGATCGAGGGCCCTTTCAGTGGTGACTCCACTAGGGACATTGAGGATTAGACTTGAAAAGTCCCAAGTATGGGAAGCATTGCCAGTAGAGACCTTTTTATTATTTTATTATTATTATTTTAGTTTATTTGTTTATTTGTATGGTTTATCCTTCTTTTGGCTCTATTATTGATTGTTATGTTGAATATTTTGATTGACACATTTTTTATGGTTCGATCTAAGAACATTCGAAATAACCCTAAATAATTTGGGATTTCAAAAGGGTGATTTCATTAAGGACGAAATGATAGTTATAAACCATATAGAATTTTTTTTTTGTTTTTTAGTTTTTTATTTATTTTTTAGGAATCGATCTGTCCTTTGACATTTTTTTTAGTTTTTATTTTATTTTTTTGTCAATTTACACTTTGGCACTACGTATATTAAAAAAAAGAATTTTTTGGCATGCTGTTAGCAAGATCAGCAACTTACTATTTTAACTCAATGGTGTGCCCCTAGTAGAAAGTCACTTTTATGTGTTAAACCCTTTACATTTATATATTGATGAGTGGTGTGCCGATAGCAGAAGAGTTTTTTTTATTTTCTATCTCCTTCTCAAAAGAGAAAGAAGAGACAGCAAAGGGGAGAAAACGTCTCTCCTTCATCTCGCTCTCTCTCTCTTTATCTCTTCGTCTTTTCCTTCTCTTTGGGATTTCTTCATCGGTTGATATCTGCCAAACTCCAATCTAAGGATTCAGATTTATGGACTCGATTAAGGAATCGATTAAATGGAGAACAAACTTGCTAATAGATGCGATGGATTTGAATATTTGATACAATTATGTTTTCTTTGATCGATCCGATTAAATTCGGAGCAAAAAAAATAGAGAGAGAGAGAGAGGGAGAGATAAATACGAATTAGCAAGTAAAGGAGAAAAGAGAAGAAGATAGTCCATTATTGTCCAACATATGAATCGACAGCAAGAAAGGGAGCATAGATGTTGCACCAGGCCATACATTCACATTCTCTACAGCAGAGGCTGTGGATTGGCCAACAAGACATGTGAGATGGGTTATGAGGTTGGATGAAACTCCATAATAAACGAACCTCTCTGTGATTTCTACTCCAATAATACAGATCACCTCCATCACCATTGGACCTGGTGTGGAGGTTGAGGTTACGTTTTTTGACCCATAAGCATATGTTTGAAGTCGTTGTTTTCTTGATTCCTTGATTGTGTCGTTAATATAGATGCCCTTTTTTATTATGTTCGCATCTTATCATTTACTTGGTTGAGGGATTTGTCGGCTTTTAATGCGAATATGTCTTTGAAAGAGGTCGTGAGTGTTGCTACAGCAACATAAAGAAGATAATAAGCTTGTAAGTGTTGTGAGTGTGTGCTGCTGGCAGCAACTTATTTTAAAAATAAAAAAATAAAAGATTTTTTTTTGACACACCAATTTTTGCTTGCATTTTTACTAGTGCTACGTGGATTGGGTTTGTGTTTTTGAAGAAAAATTGAATGAAGGCATGAGTGATGTGGCTGCCAGCAATATTAAAATGCAAAAATGTTGAAGTGTTGGCAGCATGTTGTGTGCTAGCAGCAATTTAAAAAAAAAACTTGAGTTGTGCGTTGTGTGTCATGTTGTGGCAGCATGGCAGCAACATATAAAAATGTGAGTTGTGTTGTGGTATGCTGTTGTAGCAACAACAAAAAAAAAGGGGGTAGGACTATCTTCACCAAGTTAGTAAGGTTTTCTTCCTTACCAAGCGTCATTGACCCCCCCCCCCACGTGGCAGCAATTTTTTTAAAAACAAAAAAAAGAGTTTTGTTGTGTGGTGGCAGCAAGAAGATGGTGGTCTATGTGTGTGTGATGGCAACAATTGAAGAAAGTTAGATTGTGGGTATCCTGGCAGCAACATAAAAATTTGTGGCTTATAATTTTTTTTTAAAAATGGGCTAGTCTTACTAATTTAGTAAGGTCTCTTCCTTACTAAGGGTTATCAATCTCACCATGTGGCATCCAAAAAGGTGATCTAATGCACGTGTTTGTGGCAAACAAAATTCCATGAACTTTTAAAGGAAATTTTCAATTTAAAAAAAAAAAAAATTTATCTTAAACTTTGATTTGAAATTTCATAATCACTCATTTTCAAAACCTTGGACCTAAATTTCTCATTTTTAAAATTGATTTTTTGGATCCAAATCTTTTCCAATCAAAATTGTAAAGGTCACGAAATTAGATTATCAATGAGGGAACCACGTGGCCTAATGACCCTTAGTAATTTTGAAATCTTAATGTGTTAGTCGAGATTACCCAAGTTCTCATTGAGAAATTTGTTGAGTCCTAAATTCAAAAATGCAAAAAATTCCTAAAATTCCAAGAATTTTTTTTTTTTTTAAAAGAATTTTTTGTGCATGTTTCAATATTGGATTTGATCGATTATTCTATGTTATGTTCATTGATTGATTATCTGAAACACCATGATCTTAATGGATATACATGCTTTGATTTCGAATTGGATATTTTGGATATTTCTGTATTTTTGATCAATATTTATTCGATATCCATATGTTGATGGTTTGATTGGTGTGATCAGGCCCAAGGGCCCATTTTATTTGAAAAAGGCCCTGGGCACACCCTACCCTGTTTTGCACACACCACATGCATGTTTACTGTCTTGCATACTTGTACGTCCCATATAGTCAATGTGTCACTAGTGCATGGCCCGGTCTCTTCGGAGATGCGACGTCATTCATGAAAACCACAACTCCAATCACGTACCTTAGGGTATATCAAACTGTCGCATTAGTACCGTCTAATCAGGTGACTCTGAAAGGTATATCAATGCACCCAAGCTGGAGCGACCTGAGCCTTTGACCTATTGTGAATCACACAGTCACATGTCCCGATTGCCAACGTAGTACTAGTATGTCAGTCCCCTCGTGAGATGCCAAACCATTTATGAAAGCTACAACTCTTGACTCATACCCGTAGGTATATTAAAGATAATCCAAATACATCCATTGCACTTCTTGGGCAAAACCGGTGCCTAAGCGAGATCCTGTCCCGTTGTACCCTACTGTACGAGGGGGATAGACTACGTCTATTCTAGACAAGAGGTATTTAAGTGGGCCCTTGCTCAATAGTGTGCGCCACCTCTCAACTGGGGATCAAACTAGTTGTTTTTTACTTCAGAGAAGCGAGTTGGAGTTTTAGATTATCACCTACACGGTATATCAAACCAAGTCACCACGTACTGTCTAATTGAGTATGCTCGAGAGGTATATAAGTGCACTTGGGCAAGGTTGGCCAGATAAATTGCATTGCATGTAGTAAATCTAAAGTCTAGAAGCCTTCCTATAGGTCACAACCTGAACTGACTATGGGTGTTCCCAGGTTGCTCAATTTAATCCAACCAACAGGTAAGTGGGTGGACTAATCCAGACTGTTCAAACTAAACCCACTATATCGGCCTGACCCAATCAGTGAAATATACCGATAAATTTGAACCAATTAAACCAGTTGGCCCAATTGACAAATGGATCAAACTGGTCAATACCAAATCAGTTGGACTAATTGGTTTCACTTTTAAAGATCCAGACCACTTTGTATAGAAAGATTCAATCCTATTATCAAATTAATTTATCTGATCAAAGGTTCAATCCCAATCAGGAGTAGACCCGTGTCTAAACTTTCTCACTTTCTTGGTCACCATAGACTTATAGCGCATTTGGATTCAATATTTCCCACAGGACTTGGACTATTCTATATCAAAACTTTAATCATGTGGTTAAGAGGCAAACCTTTAGAGTCAATGGTTAACCTTGGTTTACTTCCAATTAGGTGATAATTGGTCCCAAACGTTCTGTACCACTTTGGGTCTGTGAAAAAAATTGTCTTTCTAGAGTACTATTATCAAGTAGTCAGTCTTCACCACGAGACGAAATGAGTACTATGGATAAAGTTGCGCTCCGTCAGATTTTAGAATCTTTTCAAGCACAGATTATTACTTCTGTCCAAACACAAATTGAATCCTTAAAAATTGAAAAGGGAAAAGATAAAGCTATAGAACCTCAGGATGTGTTAGACCTCGTTGAAAACCAAGAAGATGATCAGTTACACATCAACCCTGTCCTAGCTTATCGAATAACTCAAGTTGAAACTGTTTTGAAGAATATTAAAGAACCCAATGATCTTACTCTTGGATTAGGGGCAAGGACCTTGTTTCCCACGGTCCGTCTGTCAGAGAAGTTTACAATGCTAGATATGGAGAAGTTTGACAATATTGGATGCCCTAGGACTCACTTAAAAGTATATGTTGGTATAATACAATCTCATGGTCTGAGTGAAGAACATATGGCTAAAATTTTTCAAAGAACCCTTACAAGTCCTGCCCTATGCTGGTTAATGTCATTAGATTCATCTCGGGTAAGAATATGGCATAAATTGATGAAAGAGTATATTGGTTGATATTCAATCAACACGGATATTGAACTTACAAAACAGAAACTCGGGAAAACTTTCACTGAGTTCATTACACGATGGAGAGCTAAAGTCGCTCAATTGTGGGACCGACCTTAAGAGAAGAAGCAAGTCAAAATTATCCTCAAGAATCTCACTCCAAATTATGCCAAGTACTTAATGCCTCAATACCTTCCCACTTTTCAATCCCTCATTGAGGCTGGAAATCAAGTTGAGGATGCCTACTCTTCGAGACCTTTTGATAACTCGTCTGAGTCAAAACCTAAACATTTAAAACCTAATGCCAATTTCTTACAAGTGGCCAATACCTCCTTCGTACTATCTCCTCAAGCTACTCAGCCTTGACAAGCTAAGCCTAGGAGACAGTTTACCAATCTTGGAATGTTCCTTAGTGTTGCTTATCAAAAATTGATGGAAAGAGGATTTTTGACACCTTTACAACCTAAGCCTTTGCTTAATCCTCTTTCCCTAAACATGGAAAATGGGCAATTCTGTGAATTCCATCAGATGCCTGGTCATATTCTTAATAGGTGTATTACTCTCCGGCATGCTATCCAAGACCTTATTGAGCAAGGAAAAGTCACCATACCCACTCCTATTACTCCCAATGTTAAGACTAACCCTTTGCCTACTTTTCAAAATCAACCTCCTCCTACTCTAAACCTAATATCCATATCCAAATTTCAATTAGTTGACCCAGTTTCCTTTATTCATCCAATTGGTCCTAACAGTGTACCCCCATCATGCCGAGATGAGCATACCTACCCCAAAGCAGTACTAGAACTAAATAATGGAACAATTATTGAAACAACGGATTATCCAGTATATGACAGACTTGAATCGAAATATGAAGAAGTAGTAAAAGTAGGCAAGTTCAAGTCATCCATAGAAGATAACCGAAGTGGCATAGACCCTAGAACTGTGTCCCTCCATTCAGAATGATGTAATCTTTTTTTTAAGTCTTCTTAGTTTTTTTTTTAGCTTCAGTTGCATTAGTCTTTGAGTTCAATTAGTCATTGTTAATTTTAGGCTTTAGTCAGGTATATCAGTCTATGTTTTTTTTTATTCTAATAAATAAAAAATCTTTTGATTATCCTGTATGTAATCATGATATGAACATAAAATCTAACATGAGAAATGACTTAAAGCTCACTAATCAAATTTGATAAATATTGGAATTAAAGAGTACACTCAAAAAGTGCAAATAGGTACTACATTTTTCTTAGAAAAACATGAGAGAATAAGAAATTTACTTGAGTAATTCAACAATGTTCCTGCATGATCTTGTAAGAATATATGGATAGATTGCACCAAAATATATCAAATCCTAAAGTTGAGGGTGAACTTCAAAATCAAAGATTATCAAGAATGATGTAGTTGAAATCATCAACAAAGGTGTTAAGATCTGTAAGAAGGGATCATCATGTTTTTCACTTAAGAAATAAAAATTCTCATTCGCGAAAGAATATAAGTTTTTTTTTTAAGTTTGGAAAGGGTAGAATGAGTCAACGTCAAATACAAAGAAGTCAATCACACTTAACTTTGTAAAAGAAGACTAAAGATTTCTCTTTATCAGAAAAAGACTGAAGATTATTCATTCTCAGAAGAAGATTGAAGATTACTCATTCTCATTAGAAGACTTTACTCGATAGAGCAACCAAGACATCGAGTTCCTAAAACCTTGATCAAATCGAGTAGTATTTCATAAAAGGAGGCTTTCTTTGGTCGAACCATTTTCCTGTCGTACCAAGAAGAAGATAACATTATTTAGCCCATCGCTGCCTTTTAAAAAAAATCAATAGCCTCTTCTTCTAAACCACGTCGACCAACCTTGGGAGGGAATCTTAGTATGAACTACGTTTTGACCTAATCCCAAAAGAAAAAGAAATATTTGGAGTACGTAGGCAACCTGAGAAGTTACTTCAGGCCCGATCATGCAAAGAATAAATGTATTCTCTCAAGAAAAGTGTCATCTAAAAGGTTCAAAAGAAAAGAATGCCAAACTAAGGGAATTAAAAAAAAGAATTAAAAGAATTGATAAAAAGAAAAAAAATGCCAAACTAGGGGCATTTAGAAAAAATCAAAATAATTGACAGAAAAGAAAGAATATCAAACTAGGGGCATTTTGGGAAGTTGAGTCTTATATCTTTTCTTTCTAAACTATATCATAAGCCCACCTATTAAGTCTTCCTGAATGTTAATTGACTCAGTTAAGGTGCAGAGAACCAAGAAGTTGTCGAGTTGGTTATTTAAGATCATCAAGAAAAAAAGAGAAGCCCGCTAAGTCGAAAATCCGAAAAAGCAACTTAGGCAAAAGTTAGGGCATAACTATAAAAAAGAAAACCTAGTAGGTTGAAAACCTGAAAAAGCAACCTAGGTAAAAATCAATACATCATCAGAAAAAAAAATAAAGCCCGCTAGATTGAAAGCTTGAAAAGACAACCTAGGCAAAAATTAGGGCATCATCAAATGGAAGGAAATGTCCCATCAAGAAGAAAAATTTAGAAGGAAGCTTGTACAAAAACTAGAAAATGCAAACCATTCAAGTCACAGTATTCGTTTTTCAGTCAAGAGTTCACATCCTACGAAGACAATGTTGAAGTCAAAAAAATTAGAAGTCATCTTGAACATTGTAGGATCTTCAAAAGTATGTTTACTTGTTCAAGTGTTCGCTAATGGAAGATGTAGAATTATCAACCACTTTAAAGAGAAAGATCTTCTATTCTAATATTGGATAAGTTTTTTAAGTCTAGCTCAAGCATTTTTCAAAAAAAATTCTAAAGAAAATGATCAATCCCTTATTGCACATATGATAATCTTAAGAGTCTTAAATTTAAGAGATTGTCAGTTCTTCTATCTATCATATATCAGAGTCCATCCATTCCATCAGTCTCATAGTCAAGTTCTAGTTAAAACTAACCTTGAAACTAGGGGCATTTTTGAAAATTATTAATTCTAAAGTTTTGTCCTTAATCACATGATAACAAGGAAAATCTTACTTAAAAGTTCGATGGAAATCTATTGATAATTATGAATCTAGATGCATGATAAACCAATAAAGGCCCGATCTTTCAAACTTTGAGTTCAATTTTAAATTATAAAATGAATAAGCTTTTTGAAGTGCCTATAAACCTAAGTTCGAGTTCGAGAAACAAGACTCTAACTCTTTAAATCATAGAATGAGTAGGCTTTTTGAAGTGCCTACAAAAATAAGTTTGATTCCGAGAAATGAGACTCCAACTTTTTGAAACATAGAATGAGTAGGCTTTTTGAAGTTCTTACAAACCTAAGTAAGAGTCCGAGAAACGAGACTCTAACTTTTTGAATCATAAAATGAGTAGATTTTTTGAAGTGCCTACAAATCTAAGTCCAAGTCCAAGAAACAAGACTCCAATTTTTTGAATCATAGAATGAGTACGCTTTTTGAAGTGCCTATAAACCTAAGTTCGAGTCCGAGAAACGAGATTTTAACTTTTTGAATGATAGAATGAGTAAGCTTTTTGAAGTACCTACAAACCTAAGTGTGAGTTTGAGAAACGAGACTCCAACTTTTTCAATCATAGAATGAGTAGGTTTTTTGAAATGCCTACAAACCTAGGTTTAAGTCTGAGAAGTGAGACTCCAATTTTCTGAATCATAGAACAAATAAGTTTTTTGAAGTGCCTATAAATCTTAGTTCGAGTTTAAAAAATGAGACTCCAATTTTAATAGGATTGTTTAAGTTCCTGTAAACCTTAGCTAGAGTTCGAGAAACTAGATTCCAGGTTTGTTTGAATCATATTGAATTAATAGGATTGTTTAAGTTCTTTAGCCCGAGAAACGTGGCTATGATAGGTTCGAGTCCGATAAACGAGACTCATACATTTTCGAACTCTAAAAAAGAATTTCAAATAGGATTTAACGAAGTTCCTACATTGTTATGACTCCAATTACCTCATTGATCAACTTTGCCATGATTGCTTTTGTTGCATAAGCACATTTCAATTTTGAATCAATATTGTCAGTGAGAGAAGATCTCAAGGACCTGACACATTTTTACTCAGTTTCACACAGTACAAACACTCACACCTACACTTTTTAGTCAAGGACAATTCTTTAAACTTCAAGCATCTGACACTGTCAATTAGAGTTCTCGCTCAATGACCTGACAACCTTTTAGTTCGGGGAGAGTTTTACGCTCAAGGATCCGAACACCCCGAAGAATTGTTAAATCAGGCTGCAAAATGAACTATCACTAGCTTTGGCATTCGGATATCGCAATATCTACCAAAATAGATTTGCTATCTAGTTTTCTTCAACCTTCTGTCAAAGAGGGGCATCTGTAGACACCCCATTTTTACACTCATTTGATTAATCAATTCGTCAACCCGATTGTAACGGTTCTCAATGATGGATGATTATTCCAATGGTTTATTTTGTTACCAAATATGTTTCAAAAATTCAGGTGAGATATTTCAAATTAGCAAAACTGTAGAAATCACGCTACACTAGGAAAATATAACCCCAAAAGCTTAGAAATCATCATTTTTCAAACAAAAAGAAGCTTCACAATAAAAAATCACTAAAAAATGATCAAATTATCAAAATATCCCGAATCTTAAAATATCCCTAGAGCCTACGTTACACTTAGAAAAATCCATTCAAATACATAAAACAACAAATCAAAATCAAATAAGTCATTTCGTTAATTTTTATAGAATTTGACAAAATTATAAAAATACCCCTCATAAAGTTCACTACAATTCCATAAAAAAATTTCATAAATGATAAAAATCAATAATTCCATTGAATTCCTTATAAAAAATCAATTCTAAAACATCCTATAACATCAAAACCCGACTTGAACGACAAAAAGTCCTCTCCGAGGGCAAAACGATAATTTTATAATTTTTATAATTCAAATTTTTGAAATTAATAAATAAAGTATTAAATAATTAAAGTGAAACATTAATAAAATTAATTTAAAGTTTTGAACCAAAAAATTGATCAATTAGGCTGTTAGGCAAATTGTTGATAGTTGCCAAGATATTTATTCAAGGACTCCTCCATTTTGGGGTCCAAAGAATTAAAGATATAATAGAGGGGGGTTCTCCAAAAAATTAAAGTCAATCAAGTAAGACTAAAGTCAAGATATTAAAGTCAATCAAGTAAGACTAAATTCAAAATTAAAGTCAATCAAGTAAGACTAAAGTTAAAATCTTAAAATCAATCAAATAAGACCAAAAGTCAAAATCCTAATAGAGTTCTAATTAAATAATAACTCTATTTAATAGAATTCTAACTAAAATATAACTCTACCTAAAACAATTCTAATTAAAATATAACTCTAACTAAAAGAATTATAATTAAACACTAATTCTATTTAAACAAACACCTAAAAATCTATAAATAGGGGTCCTTACACCCTATTTTCGTATGAAAAAATAAATCTTAAAAAAAGTAGGTCAAGAAGCTTCCCCAACCTTTCCAAAACCCTAATTTTGAAGTCCTAACTTCTTATCTAACATCCCTACCCCAACTTTAGCTCAAAAAACAACCAAAAACCCTTCTCAAATACCTTAGAATCTATAAAAAAAATTGGAAACTCACAGATCCAAGAAGAAGATACCTCAACTGGGAGATCAAAAATCGGATCTGACAATAGAATGAAGTGAGGAATTCTATACAAGGAGTTGTTCTATCAGATCTGAGGGAATAAAATCGTTACGTTTGAAAAAGGTAACCATTTTTTTTATTTTTTTATTAGGTCTTTTAGCAATGTAGTTTACTTGAAAATTAGTAGAGATCGGCGTTTGCCAGGCGGGGTTGGTGCCTAACACCTTCCAACTTCATAATGTGATTTCCAAACTCAGTATTTTTTAGTAGATTAGTCATTTTGATCCATTTCGAGTCTATATTCGGTTCCTAGACTGTATAACTAGGTGTCGACTCTCAAACCTCAAAGGTCAAAAGTAAATCCGTGCACCTCGCGGGTCGAGGCCGCTTTCATATGTAAAGACATATACTCAATGCACATGGAAGTACAATCTCAGTCATAAAGTTGCGTAAACTAAGGCTGGTCCCATATTTTCGATTATAGAATATCGTGTTTATAAGTCAGTAAAGGTCTTGCTCAGGAAGTAGATGGGCTCCTTAGTTGCTATCCCTACTGTAACAAAGATTGAGTTGAGCGTGCACTTAGAAATTGCCAGGTGTAGCCCAAGTTCCTTTCCAACTTCTGCTTTGGAGAGCATAGGTGGTCGCCCAAGTATTTTTTCAGCTCTATGAAAGTATGTTCACCTTCTTTTGTCTATTTGAACTTGTTGTTCTTACGTAGCAGCTGGTACATAGGCCTGCACTTATTTGAAGACCAGGATATAAACTTGTTAACAGTTGCTACCCTTCCTACTAGCTTCTAAACTTATTTTTGTATTTTTGGTGGGGGTGAAAGCGCCCTCGATCCGCGAGGTGCGCGAATCCGCTTTTGACCCTTGAGGTTTGGGAGTCGCCACCTAGTTGTTAAGGTCTAGGAACCAAACTAACTCTAAAAAAGGTAAACTAATCTATGAAAGAGAAAAAGAGTCCGGGGATCACATTACGGGATTGGAAGGTGTTAGGCACCAACCCCGCCCGGCCAAAGCCGGTCTCTACTAACTTCCCAAATAAATCACATTGCTAAAAACCTAGATAAAAATAAAAATAAAAAAATTTCATACCTTTCCGATAGTAAGGATTTTGTTCCCTCAGATTTGACAAAAAATAGTTCCTTGTACTATACTCCCTTGCTTCGTTCTGTCTCCGAATTTGATTTTGGATCTCCGAGGTAAGGTATCTCCTTATTTTTGGATCTAAACTCTTCAAGTTTGTTGCGGATTTTGGGACGTTTTTGGAAGGCTTTTAGGCGTTTCTTATGCTAAAATCGAAGGAGGGATGTTAGGTAAGGAGTTAGGACTCCAAAACTAGGGTTTATGGGAGGCTAGGGGGCTTTTAGACCTACTTCTCTTAGGGTTTATGATTTGATACGAAAATAAGGTGTGAGCACCTCTATTTATAGAATTTTTTAAGGATTGATTTGGATAGAGTTAGTATTTAATTAGAGATCTTTTAATTAGAGTTGTGTTTTAGTTAGACTTGTTTTAGGTAGAATTGTGTTTTAATTAGAATTGTTTTAGGTAGAATTGTTTTTAAGTTAGAACTCTATTAGATTGAGTTATTATTTAATTAGAACTTTATTATGACTTTTGGTCTTATTTGATTGACTTTTAATGTTTTGACTTTAGTCTTAATTGATTGGCTTTTAATATCTTGACTTCAGTCTTGCTTAATTGACTTTAATTTTGACTTCAGTTTTGCTTGATTGACTGTAATACCTTGACTTCAGTCTTGCTTGATTTACTTTTAATTTTTGGAGAACCCCCCTCTAAAATATCTTTAATTCTTTGGACCCCCAAATGGAGGGGTCCTTAAAGAAATATCTCACGAATCCTCAACAATTTTACTTGAAAGCCCGATTGATCAATTTTTTTTAATTCAAAATTTTAAATTAATTTAATCAATGTTTCACTTTAATTATTTAATGTTTTATTTATTAATTTTTAATTTTTTAATTATGAGAATTATGAAATTATCGTTTTGCCCCCGGAGAGGACTTTTCACGTTTTAAGTCAGTTTTTAATGTTCTAGGATGTTTTAGAATCGATTTTTCATAAGGAATTCAATGGATAAATTAGTTTTTGTTATTTATGAAATTTTTTGGTGTGAAATGGTTGTGAATTTTATGAGGGGCATTTTCGTAATTTTATCAAATTTTATGAAAATTGGCAAAATGATTTATTTTGTTTCGATTTGTTGTTTTCTGTGTTTTAATGAGTTTTCCTAATCGTAACGTAGACTCTAGAGTTGTTTTGATATTAGGGGTATTTTGGTAATTTGGTCATTTTTAGTGATTTTTATCGTGAAACTTCTTTTTGGTCTGCAAGATGATGATTTCTATGTTTCTGGAGTTGTATTTTCCTAGCGTAGCGTGGTTTCTAAGGTTTTGTCAGTTCGAGATACCTCATCCGGATTTCTGAAACACATCTAGTAACAAAATAAAGTAATGAAATACACATCCATCATTGGGAATCATTGCGATCGGGTTGACGAGTTGATTAATCAGGCGGATGCAAAAATGGGGTGTCTACAGATGCCCCTCTTTGGCAGAGGGTTGAAGCAAACTAGATAGCAAATCTATTTCGGTAGATAGTGCGATATCCGAATGCCAAAGCTAGTGACAGTTCATTTTGCAGCCTGATTTAGCAATTCGTCGGGGTGTTCGGATCCTTGAGGGTAAAACTCTCTCGAACTAAAAGGTTGTCAGGTCCTCGAGCTTGAACTCTCACTGACGATGTCAGATCCTCAAATTTTAAAAAATTCTCCCTGACTAAAAAGTGCAAGTGTGAGTGTGTGTACTATGTGAAACTAAGTAAAAATGTGTCAGGTCCCAGAGATCTTCTCTCACTGACAATAATGATTCAAAAGTGAAATGTGCTTATGCAACGAAAGCAATCATGGCAAGGTTGAAAAATAAAGTAATTGGAGTCATAACAATGTAGGAACTCCGTTAAATCCTATTTGAAATTCTTTTTTAGAGCTCGAAAAAGTATGAGTCTCGTTTATCGGACTCGAACCTATTGTAGCCACGCTAACAATCCTATTAATATGATTCAAACAAAGCTGGAGTCTTGTTTCTCGGACTCAAGCTAAGGTTTACAGGAACTTAAAATTTTTTTTTAAAATTGAAGTCTTGTTTCTCAGAATCGAATTAAGGTTTATAGGCACTTCAAAAAACTTATTCATTCTATGATTCAAAAAGTTGGAGTCTCGTTTCTCGGACTCGAACTTATTGTTGTAAGCACTTCAAAAAGCCTATTCATTCTATTATTGAAAAAGTTGGAGTCTCGTTTCTTGGACTCGAACTTAGGTTTATAGGCACTTCAAAAAGCCCATTCATTTTATGATTCAAAAAGTTGGAGTCTCGTTTCTCGGACTCGAACTTAGGTTTATAGGCACTTCAAAAAGCCCACTCATTCTATGATTCAAAAAGTTGGAGTCTCGTTTCTCAGACTCGAACTTAGGTTTATAGGCACTTCAAAAAGCCCACTCATTCTATGATTCAAAAAGTTGGAGTCTCGTTTCTCGGACTCGAACTTAAGTTTATAGGCACTTCAAAAAGCCCACTCATTCTATGATTCAAAAAGTTGGAGTCTCGTTTCTCGGACTCGAACTTAGGTTTGTAGACACTTCAAAAAGCCTATTCATTTTATGATTCAAAAAGTTGCAGTCTTGTTTCTCGAACTCGAACTTAGGTTAGTAGGCACTTCAAAAAGCCTATTCATTCTATGATTCAAAAAGTTGGAGTCTCGTTTCTCGGACTCTAATTTAGGTTCTAGGCACTTCAAAAAGCTATTCGTTCTATGATTCAAAAAGTTGGAGTCTCGTTTCTTGGACTTCTATGATTCAAAAAGTTGGAGTCTCGTTTCTCGGACTTGAACTTAAGTTTGTAGGCACTTCAAAAAGCCTATTCATTCTTTGATTCAAAAAGTTGGAGTCTCGTTTCTCGGACTCGAACTTAGGTTTATAGGCACTTCAAAAAGCCTACTCATTCTATGTTTCAAAAAGTTGGAGTCTCGTTTCTCGGACTTGAACTTATGTTTGTAGGCACTTCAAAAAGCCTATTCATTCTATGATTCAAAAAGTTGGAGTCTCGTTTCTTGGACTCGAACTTACTAAGTCACGTTTCTCGAGCTTAGATTTATAGGAACTTAAAAAATCCTATTTATTCATTCTATGATTCAAAATCGAGCTCAAAGTTTGAAAGATTAGGCCTTTATTGGCTTATCATGCATCTGGATTCGTAAGTATCATTGGGCTTCGCCGGACTTTTAAGTTTTTGTATGATTTTCTTTTTATCATGTGATTAATAACAAAAACTTTAGAATTAAATGAGCTTCAAAAATGCCCCTAGTTTCGAGGTTGGCTTTTACTGGGACTTGACTACAAGACTGATGGAATGGATTACGCTTGAAAAATATGGACTTTGATGTTTGATAGATAGAAGAACTGACATTCTCTTAAATTTAAGACTCTTAAGATTATCATATGTGCAATAAAGAATTGATCATTTTCTTTCGAATTTCCTTTGAAAAATGCTTAACCTGGACTTAAAAAATTTTGACAAATATTAGAATAGAAGATCTTCCTCTTCAAAGTGGTTGATGATTCTACATCTTCCATTAGCGAACACTTAAACAGGTAAACATACTTTTGAAGATCCTACAATGTTTAAGATGACTTCTGATTTCTTCGACTTCAACATTGTCTTCGTCGGATATGAGCTCTTGGCTGAAAAATGAATGTTGTGGCTTGAATGGTTCTACATTTTCTAGTTTCTGCACAAGCTTCCTTCTAAATTTTTCTTCTTGATGGGACCTTTCCTCCCATTTGATGATGCCCTAATTTTTGCCTAGATCGCCTCTTCAGGTTTTCAATCTAGCGAGCTTTGTTTTTCTTTTTCTGATGATGCCTTGATTTTTGCCTAGGTCGCCTTTTCAGGTTTTCAACCTAGTAGGCTTTCTTTTTTATTGTTATGCCCTAAATTTTGGCTAAGTCGCCTTTTCAAGTTTTCGACTTAGCGGGCTTTTCTTTTTTTTCTTGATGATTTTGAATAACCAACTTGACAATTTCTTGGTTTTCTGGACCTTAATCGAGTCAATTAGCATTTAGGAGGACTTAATAGGTTGGCTTAGGATATGATTTAGAAAGAAAAGATATAAGGCTCAATTTTCCAAAATGCCCCTAGTTTGATATTCTCTCTTTTCTGTTAATTATTTTGATTTTTTCTAAATGCCCCTAGTTTGGCATTCTTTTTATCAATTCTTTTGATTTTTTTTTCTTTTAATGCCCCTAGTTTGACATTCTTTTCTTTTGAACATTTCAATAGGGGATTTTTCTTTTGGATGACACTTTCCTTAAGAGAATACATTTTTCTTTTAATGACCGGGCCTGAAGTAACTTCTCAGGTTGCCTACGTACCCCAAATATTTCTTTTTTTCTTTTTGGGATTAGGTCAAAACGTAGTTCATACTAAGATTCCCTCCCAAGGTTGGTCGGCGTGGTTTAGAAAAAAAAAGGCTATTGATTTTTTTTAAAGGCTGCAAGGGGCTAAAGAAGGTTATCTTCATCTTGGTAAGACAGGAAAATGGTTCGACCAAAGAAAGCTTCCTTTTGTGAATGCTGCTTAATTTGGTCAAAGTTTCAGGAATTCGATATCTGGATTACTCTGTCAACTAAGATTTTCTTTTGGAGAATGAATATTCTTCAGTCTTCTTCTGAAAAGGAGTAATCTTCAGTCTTCTTCTACGGAGTTGAGTGAGATTTGACATTGACTCGTTCAACTATTTCCAAACTTCAAAAGAAATCTTATATTCTTTTGTGAATGAGAACTTTCTTCACTTGAGTGAAAAACATGGTAGATCCACTTGTAAGTCTTAGCATCTTTGTTGATGCTTTCAGCTATATCATCTTTGACCGATAATCTTTGACTTTGAAATCACTCTTGACTTGATCTATGTTTTTGTGTAATTCATCCATATATCCTTATGAGATCATGCAAGAAATATTGTTAAATTTCTCAAGTAAGTTTACTATTCTCTCATGTTCTCTTAAGGATAATGTATCACCAATTTGCACTTCTTGAGTGTACTCTTTAATTCCAATATTTATTAAGTTCAGTTAGTGAGCTTTAAGTCATTTCTCATTTTAGATTTTATGTTCACATCATTATTGCACACAAGATAATCAAAAGCTTCTTTATTTATTAGAATTGAAAAAAATATAGACTGACAAACCTTACTAAAACCCAAAAATAAAGATGACTAAGTAAATTCAAAGACTGACGCAACTAAAGCTAAAAAAAAACTAAGACGACATCATTACGAATGGAGGGACACAATTCTAGAATCTATGCCACTTCAGTTATCTTCGATGGATGACTTGAACTTGCCTGCTTTTACTATCTCTTCATATTCCTGTCATATGTGGGACAACCCATTGCTTCAATAATTTCTCTATTCTTCAGTCCTGTCACTGCCTTAGGGTAGTTGAACTCATTCTGACATGGAGCGAATACACTGTTTAGAACGATTGGGTGAATAAAGGAAACTGGGTCAACTGATTCGGGTTTGGATATTGATATTAGGTTTAGAGTAGGAGGGGGTTGATTTTGAAAGGTAGGCAAAGGGTTAGTCTTAACATTGGGAGTAGTAGGAGTGGGTATGGTGACTTTTCCTTGCTCAATAAGGTCTCCGATAACATGTCGGAGAGTAATACACCTGTCAAGAACATGACCAAGCATCTGATGGAATTCACAGAATTGCCCATTATCCATGTTTGGGGGATTAGGTAAAGGCTTAGGTTGTAAAGGTGTTAGCAATCTCCTTTTCATCAATTTTTGATAAGCAACACTAAGGGACATTCCAAGATTGGCAAACTGTCTCCAAGGCTTAGCTTGTGAAGGCTGAGTAGCTTGAGGAGATAGTGCGAAGGAGGTGTTGGCCACTTGTAAGGAATTGACATTAGGTTTGAAATGTTTGGGTTTTGACTCAGACGAGTTACTAAAAAGTCCCGAAGAGTAAGCATCTTCAACTTGATTTCCAGCCTCAAGGAGGGATTGAAAAGTAGGCAAGTATTAAGGCATCAAGTACTTGGCATAATTTGGAGTGAGATTCCTGAGGATAATCTTGACTTGTTCCTTCTCTTGAGGTCGGTCCCACAGTTGAGCGGCTTTAGCTCTCCATCGAGCAATGAACTCAGTGAAAGTTTCTTCGGATTTATGTTTAGTAGTTTCTAGGTCTCTTCTTGTAAGTTCAATATCTGTGTTGAATGAGTACCGACCAATAAACTCCTTCATCAATTCATGCCATGTTCTTACCCGAGATGAGTCCAATGACATTAACCAGCGTAGTGCAGGACCTGTCAAGGTTCTTTGAAAAAATTGAGCCATCTGTTCTTCACTTAGACCCTGAGATTGCATTATGGCGACATATACTTTTAAGTGAGTCCTAGGGCATCCAATACCGTCAAACTTCTCCATATCTGGCATTGTGAACTTTTCTGGTAGACGGACCGTGGGAAACAAGGTCATTGACCCTAATCCAAGAGTAAGATCATCAGGGTCTTTGATGTTCTTCAAAGCAGTTTCAACTTGAGTTATTCGATGAGCTAGGACAGGGTCGACGTGTAACTGATCATCTTCTTGGTTTTCAACGAGGTCAAACACATCCTGAGGTTCTATAGCTTTATCTTTTCCCTTTTCAATTTTAAGGGATTCAATTTGTGTTTGGACAGAGGCAATAATCTGGGCTTGAAAAGATTCTAAAATCTGACGGAGCGCAGCTTCATCCATGGTACTCGTTTCTTCTTGTGGCAAAGACTGATTACTTGGCAATAGTACTCTAGAAAGACGACTCTTTTCACGGACCAAAAGTGGTACAGATGGAGGTTTAGAACGTTTAGGACCAATTATCACCTGATTGGAAGTAAACCAAGGTTAACCATTGACTCTAAAGGTTTGACTCTTAACCACATGATTAAAGTTTTGACATAAAATAGCCCAAGTCTGACGGAAAATCGAATCCAAATGCACCATAAGTCTATAGTGACCAAGAAAGTGAGAAAGGTTAGATGCGGGTCTACCCCTGATTGGGATTGAACCTTTGATCAGATAAATTAATTTGATCTTAAGATCGAATCTTTCTAGATAAAGTGGTTTGGATCTTTAAAAGTGAAACCAATTAGTCCAACTTATTTGGTATTGATCAGTTTGATCCATTTGTCCATTGGGTCAACTGGTTTAAGTGGTTCAAATTAATCGGTACATTTCACCGATTGGGTCGGACTGATATTGCGGGTTTTGTTTGATTATTCTAGATCGGTCTGCCCACCTACCTGTTGGTTGGATTGAATAAAGCAACCCGGGAACACCCATAGTCAGTTTAGGTCGTGACCTATAGGAAGGCTTCTAGACTCTAGGTTTACTACGTGCAATGCATTTTTATCTAGCCACCCTTGCCCAAGCACACCTATATACCTCTCGATATGTGGTGACTTGGTTTGATATACCGTATAGGTGATAATCTAAAACCTCAACTCACTTCTCTGAAACCAAAAACAGCCAGTTTGATCTCCAGTTGAGAGGTGGCGCACAATGCTGAGCAAGGGCCCACTTAAATACCTCTCGTCTAGAATAGACGTAGTCTATCCCCCTCGTACAGTAGAGTACATCGGGGCAAGATCTTGCTTAGGCACCGATTTTGACCAAGAAGTGCAATTGATATACTTGGATTATCTTTTATATACCTATGGGTACGAGTCAAGAATTGTAGCTTTCATAAATGGTTTGGCATCCCACGAGGGGACCGACCACGTACTAGTACTACGTTGGCAATCGGGACATGTGACTGTGTGGCTCACAATAGGTAAAAGGCTCAGGTCGCTCGTGCCTGGGTGCATCAATATATCTCTCAGAATCACCTGATCAGACGGTATTGATGCCCCAGTTTGATATACCCTAAGATACGTGACTGGAGTTGTGGTTTTCTGAATGACGTCGCATCTCCAAAGAGATCGGGTCACGCACTAGTGCCACGTTGGCTATATAAGACGTGTAAGTGTGCAAAACAGTAAACGTGCATGTGGTGTGTGCAAAACAGGGTGGGGTGTGCCGGGACCTTTTTCAAACACATGGGCCCATGGGCCAGATTATGTCATCACATATGGATATCAAATGAATATTGATCAAGAAAATAATACAAAACCCATCAAATCTAAGTTAAGATGAAAGCAAACACATCACAAATATATCTGTAGAAATCATGACACATTATATGGGCATATAACACAAATAATAATTAATCTTATCCAACATTAAAAAGGCCCACAAATTTGTTGTCTATGGTCCAATCAAGGGTTACTTTTGGGTGATCCAAAATAAATCGAGATTCCAATAGGTGTTACATTGATGATAGAATGACAATGGTTGAGATGAGCTCACTCTCAGGAACATTAATTGTGCTAACAGTAGATAAATTCAGATTTTCTGTGAATTAGGAAAATACAATCCGAACTTGCATCGATGATATCTAAGGCTCCCGATAACGAAATCGAATGAACTCAAGTTCTAAATTAATCTACTCGATGAGATCTACATTTTATTAATAGGTACCCAAACTTAGTTCTCACTAGAATGTTCTGTAAAAACGTTTTAACATTGCTGTTCCAACCTTCATTCAGAAATAATTTTAGATTTATAGATTGAACTTGCATCGATGATATCTAAGGCTTCCGATAACGAAATTTAGTGAATTCAGATTCTAAATTAATCTACTCGATGAGATCTATATTTTATAAATAGATTCTCAGACTTAATTTGTAAGTTCCATGTTTTGTCAATCCCGAGACACATGTTGAGTGTCGGATTGATTTGCCATTGAAGACATATGAAGACTCCGTTAAAGCTGCTCAACCGTACATGCCTCGACAAAAAGCTTCCATGTGTGTGCACAAAGCCTAAGAGGTAATGAGACTACCTAATACCATTTTCCAACACTTAGATGATTGATAGGTCGACCCGTTGTAATTAGGAAAAACTCTTTCCTCGACACGTTCGCTCATCGGACCTTTTGGGAATCGAATATGGACATAGAGGGGACATTAAAGATTTGACCACCCTAAAACTATTTTCAGTCATTGGTGTTTTATAGGTGTCATTATATAGGTAAAATCTAGCACACCTTCGAACCGTTTCGACGTCGGACTCCCGAAAGCTCGTTTGACCAAAAATGATAAAAAGGGTATTTTGATCATTTTATCCATTTTATCATGGCCCACCCCTTGGTGGAAATTTGGGGATATTCTAATAGTGATATCTATCAGCTCCCCGAACGGTATACAAATCGGAGCTACCATTTGAAAGTTATGGTCAAAACACTCTGCGGGGGTATTTTGGTAATTTACTGATGTGCCTTACTTGTGGCTGACGGTGCCACCGACAGTCCTGACGGTGCCACCGACAGCAAGCGCTCAAACGGTCATATTTATGACCGTTGAGCCTCGAATTTGGCTCTCTTCTCATATATAACAACTCCAACTCTTTCATTTGGGTTGGTTGAAGCTTGAGAGAAGTAAACCCTCCTTTCTACATACTTTTAACCCTCTCTCTAGCCATGGAAGGGCTCAAACTTCATTGAAAATCCTTTTGACCCTTAGCCCTTCCTTTGGATCAATCCTAGAGAAGATTGCCTCTCCTCTCTCCACACTTTGAGAGTCTTCTCTACTTTCATGAGAGTCTAACTTAGGTGAACCCTTCAACATTCCTAGACTTCTCATTTGATCCCTCTCCGCCCATCAAACGTCACCTTGCACACACATTGGTACATTCATGGAGCAAGGAGCAAAAAGGAGATGATGGTAGGAGTAATTACAAGTAGCCGACGAACTCGAAAGCTTGATTGGAAGATCCAACCGTCGAGACGTACTTGTAAGCTCAAGGACTCGAAGAACTCAAGATCTCCATTGAAAAATCTTATGAAGTTGAGTGAGTCTTTGATTTTGTTTTTAATTTTAAAAACATATGTATGTGGTTACTTGGTTCAGCCCTCAAAAACCAAGCTCTTGATTAGAATCGAGGATTCTTGACAAGAGTAGAGGTTTGTGAGTTTCCACGAAACAAAACTCACAATTTCGAGAGAATGCGTTCTCTCGATCTTAAGGTTTTAGAATTTAGCCTATGTATAAAAATTCTATGTAAAAGGTTTGAGGTGAACCATAAACCCCTTTGATAGTGAACACCAAGTTCCTAGGTAGGAACCTTGGGAGTGGATGTAGGCACGTTGCCGAACCACTATAAAACGCTTGTCTCGTGTTTGTGAAAATGCTTCTATTAGTTTATACTTAGATGAATGTATGCTATGAATGAATACTATGCTAAGTATGCCATACGATGAATGTTTATATTCTAAGAAAATTTCAATTGCATTGCAAACTAGAGACTTGCAATAAGAATGGATGTAAGCACATTGTCGATCCATTAGATGACGTATGTTTTGTGCATGTGTTTATAATTCCGTAATTTACACTTGAATGTTTTGAATGTCATGCGATACCATAAAATGCCGAATAGGTAAATCGTATATGAATGTATCATTGAATGACATGATTAAATGAATGATTAAATTTCAAGTGTATTTTCATTAAATGCGTCTTAGAGACATAAGTGCCAATTCGAGGCTAGGTGAATGACTTAGAACACATAGTCAAATTATCAATCTAAGTTAAAATTTGGATAAATCGAAAGAAATTTTAATTATCCTATTCACCCCCCCTCTAGGACTAGATATGGTACGAAGCACGTATTTTCATAATTCTCACTAGAATATTCTCTAAAAATATTTTAATATTTCTGTCCAACCTTCATCATTCCATCATTTTCATAGGTCAATTTGAATCTTTCATTATTTAGGGGTCATCAAAAAGTGATCCTTAATTGGAAAAAAAAATGCAATACCCAAAATCATCTACAATCAAGTCACAAAAATAAATAAATAGAAAAAATAAATAAAATAAATTGAACTAAATAATAAAAAACAAACTAGGTCATCTTGGTAATGTTCCCATACTAGGGGTTTTTCAAGTTTGATCCTCAATAGTCTCAAGTAGAGTCGCCACTGAAAGCGCCCTCGATCCGCGGGGTGCGCGGATCCACTTTTGACCTTTGAGGTTTGGGAGTCGCCACCTAGTTATTAAGGTCTAGGAATCAAACTGACTCTGAAAAAGGCAAACTAATCTACGAAATAGAAAAAGAGTCCGGGGATCACATTACGGGGTTGGAAGGTGTTAGGCACCAACCTTGTCCGGCCAAAACCGGTCTCTACTAACTTCCCAAAGAAATCACATTGCTAAAAACCTAGATAAAAATAAAAATAAAAATATTTCATACCTTTCCGATAGCAAGGATTTTGTTCCCTCAGATCTGACAAAATATAGCTCTTTGTACTGTACTCCCTAGCTTCGTTCTGTCTCCGGATTTGATTTTGGATCTCCGAGGCAAGGTATCTCCTTATTTTTGGATCTGAACTCTTCAAGTTTGTTACGGATTTTGGGATGTTTTTGTAAGGCTTTTAGGCGTATCTTATGCTAAAATCGAAGCAGGGATGTTAGGTAAGGAGTTGGGACTCCAAAACTAGGGTTTATGGGAGGCTAGGGGGCTTTTAGACCTACTTCTCTTAGGGTTTATGATTTGATACGAAAATAGGGTGTGAGCACCTCTATTTATAGAATTTTTTAACGATTGATTTGGATAGACTTAGTATTTAATTAGAGTTCTTTTAATTAGAGTTGTGTTTTAGTTAGTCTTGTTTTAGGTAGAATTGTTTTTAAGTTAGAACTCTATTAGATTGAGTTATTATTTAATTAGAACTCTATTATGACTTTTGGTCTTATTTGATTGACTTTTAATGTTTTGACTTTAGTCTTAATTGATTGACTTTTAATATCTTGACTTCAGTCTTGCTTAATTGACTTTAATTTTGACTTCAGTTTTGCTTGATTGACTTTAATACCTTGACTTCAGTCTTACTTGATTTACTTTTAATTTTTGGAGAACCCCCCTCTAAAATATCTTTAATTCTTTGGACCCCCAAATGGAGGGGTCCTTAAAGAAATATCTCACGAACCCTCAACAATTTTACTTGAAAGTCTGATTGATCAATTTTTTTTAATTCAAAATTTTAAATTAATTTCATCAATGTTTTACTTTAATTATTTAATGTTTTATTTATTAATTTTGAATTTTTTAATTATGAGAATTGTGAAATTACCGTTTTACCCCCGGAGAGGACTTTTCACGTTTTAAGTCAGTTTTTAATGTTCTAGGATGTTTTAGAATCGATTTTTCATAAGGAATTCAATGGAAATATTAGTTTTTGTTATTTATGAAATTTTTTGGTGTGAAATGGTTGTGAATTTTATGAGGGGCATTTTCGTAATTTTGTCAAATTTTGTGAAAATTGGCAAAATGATTTATTTTGTTTCGATTTGTTGTTTTATGTGTTTTAATGAGTTTTCCTAATCGTAACGTAGACTCTAAAGTTGTTTTGATGTTAGGGGTATTTTGGTAATTTGGTCATTTTTAGTGATTTTTATCGTGAAGCTTCTTTTTTATCTGCAAGATGATGATTTCTATGTTTCTGGAGTTGTATTTTCCTAACGTGGCGTGGTTTCTAAGATTTTGTCAGTTTGAAATACCTCATCCGGATTTCTGAAACACATCTAGTAACAAAATAAAGCAATGAAATACACATCCATCATTGGGAATCATTGCGGTCGGGTTGACGAGTTGATTAATCAGGCGGATGCAAAAATGGGGTGTTTACAGGGGGCATTTCTAGTAGTACTCTAATCTGGTCTAGGTTAGCTTTTATCCATCTCTTCATAACCAGGTAACCTAGGAATTTTCTTGAAGTTAATGTGAAAGTGCATTTTTCCAAGTTAAGCTTCATTCCAACCTTCTTTATTTGAGCGAATACCTCCTCCAAATCAATAACATGATATTTCTTCTTCCTGTTCTTCACCAACAAGTCATCAATATAGACTTCAACTGTCTTTCCTAATAGGGCTCTTAAGAGCTCTGTTACTAGCCTCTAATAAGTTGCTTTTGCATTCTTCAATCTGAAGGACATAACTTTGTAGCAGTAAAATCCTTGCTCAGTGATTAATGATGTCTTTTGTTGATCTGTTGGGTTGAGCTGAATCTGATTGTAGCCAAAATAATCATTCACGAAAGACAACCTTTCGTGACCTGAAGTAGCATCTACTAACTAGTCAATATTTGGCATAGGAAAGTTATCCTTAAGACAAGTCTTATTTAGGTTTGTAAAGTTGATACAAACTCTAACTTTCCCATTCTTCTTTGGCAATGCGACTACATTAGCTATCCAATCAGGTAACAATACTTCATTGATAAACCTCACTCTAATCAGTTTGTTCACATCTTCATTTACTGCTTCATTGAAATGAGGTGTTAATCTTTTCAATTTATACTTTACTGGCTTTACAACTGGCTCCACGTTTAAGTGATGGTAGATCACTTCAAGGCTGATCCCCGACATCTCTTTTATGGACTAGGAAAAAATGTCAATGTTCTTCCTCAAGCAATCTACCAACTCTTTCAACTCCTCTGGTCCCAGTTCTACCCCTACCTCAATCTACATTCTTTTTCCTACATCAACGATTTGGATGTTCTCCAAGCATGTGGGTTCATTGGGCTCAGCTTCCCCTCATTGTAACTTTTATTGTTGAGTGTTTTCCTTGGAGAACTCTTCCTTGCCAAGCATGCACACCTGGGCTGCTACCTAATCTTCTTAGATGTTCCACATCCCTTGTGATGTTGAGAATCTCAAGACCTGGTAAAACGTTGAAGGTATGGCCCTCATCTCTTAGGTCCACCATTTACCCAGGCTCCAACTTAGGTGAGCATGCTTTTGTTAAGACTTACTTTTAGAAAGGTTAAAGCGTACAAGATGTCAACTGAGTTGCCATTGTTGATTATCACCCTCTTGAGAGTGAAAATGCCTACCTAGAGGGTTACCACCAATACATCATAATGTGGCCTTGCCACCCCTTCCAAGTCTTTTTTTGTGAAGACCACGGTTTGTTTTCCATAGTACTTCGTCGACTCTGTGGACCCACTCTTCATTGTAAAACGTAAACAAGGTACTCACCTCCTTTTTGACTCTCTCGTCAGTCTTATTCAGGTCTGACCTTCTAGGTTCTTGCTTTAGGACAACATGAATAATTGTTGTCGTTCCATCCTGCCCTTCATTAGGTGGCTAATTAGGCCTCTAATTCATATTTTGGGAAAGATTCTCTCTCTCTCTTCTAAGCAAGTCCTTCAATTTGCCCTGCTCTACCAATCTTTGTAGAAATCTTCTTAAGGCCTGGCACCTATTGATAATATGGGCCCGTACCTTATGATACTTGTAGTATCGTCCATTTTGCTTTATTTGATTTCGAGGGAGAGGTGATAGCCACTCGAAATAAGACTTGTTCATGATGAGTAGTAAGATTTCATTACAGGGCATAGATAATTATGTCCCCTCCCTCGTCCGCTGTCTATCCTGCTCGAGCGGTCTCTTCCTATTCTTCTATTGTGGTTGTTGTTTGCCAGGATTTGCCACAGTGTGTATGACCTTGCTCTTCCCAGTTGAATTTTGAGGCTCATCTTCTAATCTAATGTACTTTTCTGCTCTTTTGAATAGTTCACTTAATGTTTCTGGTGTCCTCTTTACAAAATACCTATACAATCTTGATCCAGATGGCAAAGAGTTCTTGAATGCCACCACTGCCACTCTCTCATCATAACTTTCCATGGTCATCATCTCTTCCTTGAATCTTCTCATAAATTCTCTGAGATTTTCCCCAGACTGCATTTTCATGCTAAGCAGAGCATCCACATCTCCGTTACTTCCTGTTGCTAATGTAGTGCATTACAAAGACAATACAAAGCTCTTCAAAAGAAACTACTGATCCATATGGTAACTTGTGGAAACCAGATCAATGTGTTTCCTTATAAACTAGAAAGGAAAAGCCTCAACATCAAATCCCCATTCCCTTCCCACAGTGTAAGCATCTGTCGAAAGTGGAATAAATACTCTATTGGGTTCTTCATCCTAGAGTTGGTGGCACTAACTTCTTCGAGATCTCTCCATACAAGATCTCCGTTGTAAAAGGGGATCTCTGAATACCCTTGACGGCTTGCGTCACTACTGTGCCAATATCTGCACTCTTCATCGTCGCCTTCTTCTTTTGGATCATCTCTTTAATCTCGTCTCGAGTTAGACCCACAATGGGCTCTACTCAAATAGTAGCAGTGGCAACTTCTGTTTCTCTCTCCTCAGTTGGGGTCTATGTTTAAGGCCTTCTGTATTTGAAACGAGATCATCTCCAAAAGGAGGCTAATGATTTCGCAGTAAGAGATCTTGTCTTGCTTGTTGTTAATTCTCAAGACATTGACTCAAATTTCAATTCTATTCAACCAAGTAATCCATCTTCTTTTGTGTATCCTCTTGTTGCTTTATCATAGTTTCTACTATTGTCAGAAGTTGAGCATCTAGGGCAAGTGCCATGAGTGGGGGGGGGGGGTACATTAACTTTGTTGTTCTAGTGGATCTCACCACTGTTTTGACTGAAATCAATATGTTATTGGTGTTCCCACGGACGGTGCCTAATTTATGGGCTTAGATTTCGATAAATGGTGTTGATGGACTCTACCATAAAGATCCGAAGTCGCTTCTTCCATCTCCTTGCTAGCACCGACTTGGTATATGCCAAAAACTCTTCGACACTTAAGTTAGAGTAGCAAAGGAATAATGGATATTATTGGTTAGACTCTCAATCCGCCAAAAGATCCTTAAGCTTATGTTTATTATGTTACTTATTGATCCTTCCTCTGAATCAGGTTTTCCCCTTCCCTTAGGAGGTGATATTGGAAGATCTCCTGATTCCTAGGATCTAAAACGGAGTGGGGATCTTTGAATTGGAAATGCTATATTGGGGAGATTTCCTCTAAGATCTTAGGCTTGACGTGCACAAACTATAATCACAGACATTCTTTGACCAAGTCTATCCTGCTTGGCAAGCCAGGTCTTGCTCAGTGTTCTACTAGCCTTATTGGCCATGCCAGGTGCTCTCTACCTTGGCCTGCCCTTTTGGTGAGCAACGCTTCATATGCTGATTTACTCATGGTACAACTTAATCGGCTTGGACACGTGTACGGTCTAGATGATTGTGTGGTTATTTTCCTCTACACATACTATACACAAAATTCGTCTTCAAGTGAGATGAGGGATCAATCCTGATAAACAGGATCTTTCAAAGTTGTGGACTCAATTTCTACAAAAATCAGGCCCAACGTGAATTGGTTAGTCATAAAAACCAATCCTTACGATCTAGGTTTATTGTTTTCTCTAAAATATTTTTGATTTTTTTATTGGAAACTTCTACGTGTCTATTAATTTACGGATGATCGGGGTAGCCACTTTATGGGTAATCCCATATTTTCTCACTCAGGCCTTGATTGATTGTAAAAGTGGGTACCTCTATCACTTATAATGGCTCGAGGAGTTCGAAATCTAGACAACACATTTTCTTTAAAAAAATTAAAAAAAATTTGTAATCATTGTTTCGGCAAGGAACTGTCTCAATCCACTTTAAAATATAATCGACGACTACTAGAATATGAATATATCCAAAACTAGGAAGAAATGGTCCCATAAAATCCATATCCCAAACATCAAAAACTTCAATAATAAGAATTGGATTTAAAGACATCATATTTCGATAGAACATTCCCCCCAACTTTTGGCAACGTTCACAAACTTTAAAAAATGCATGGGTATCCTTAAATATGCTAGGCCAATAAAAAACACATTGCAAAATTTTGAAAATAATTTTCTAAGTAGAAAAATGGCCACCACAAGCATATGAATGACAAAAAGAAATAACACTCAATTGTCCGTCATTAGACATACATTTCTTAATTATTTAATTTGAACAATTCTTAAACAAATGATCATCTCAAAAAAATTGTTTTACCTCAATCAAATTTGTATTCTTACCTTATTGGTTCCAATGACTGGGAATTTGATATGTAAAAATAATAATTTGTAATATCTTCAAACCAAGGTAATTGGGAATGTGGCGCCCCACATCACTAACACAAAACCTATGCCAGATCTCAAGGTACTAGGTGGAGCCCCAAAACTTTGGTAAACTTTTTTTTATTTATGTTAGCATTTTAAGCCACACAACAACCTGAAAACGTCCTTGATTCGCAGGTTGTGCGGATCCACTTTTAATTTTTGAGTGTTGGGAGTCACCACCTAGTTATTATGGTGTAGGAACCAAATATTGACTCTACCAATAAATAAAATACTGATCTACACAGAGAATAGGTTCAGGGATCAGGTATGGGGTTTGAAAGTGTTAGGCATCAACCCCGCCCGACAAACGTTGGTCTCTATTTTTCCCAAATAATACTACAATGCAAAATAGACCTAAAAACAATAATAAAAAATAATAAAAACAATTACCTAGCTGATTACAACGGTTCCTTTAGTACTGATAGAGAGTATCTTGTATGAGTTTTCTTGATATTCCTCCATCATCGGATCTGTTTCTGATCTCCAAGTTGAAGTATTTTTTTATAGATTTGAATGTTTCCTAACTTTTTTAAGGATTTTTGGGTGCTTTTGGAGGGTTTCTGGGTGTTTTTTTTTAGGGGGGATTCTGAGGGTTTTAAGTAAAAACTGAAGTTTAGATGATAGGTAGGAGTTAGGGATTCAAAATTAGGATTTTAAGAGAATTAGGGAGACTTTTTAACCTACTTTTTCTAAGGTTTATTTTGACCTACGAGATTAGGTTGTGGATGCTCCTATTTATAGATTTTTTTGGAAGAATTAGAGTTTCACTAGGTCTCTTTTTAGATAAGGTGAATTAGGATTTTGACTTATGTCTTATTTGATTGACTAGGTTTCTTTAGATTAGGGCTTTACTTAGGATTTTGATTTAAGTCTTATAAGATTGGCTTGGTATTTTAAATTAGATTTTTTAATCTTACGTACAACGAAAAAATATATTTTTAAGTTTTGTGGAGAACCCCCTAATTATATATTTAATTAGTTGGACCCCCAGATGGAAGGGTCTTTTAAAAAATATCAAGGGGGCTCCATTTAAATAAGTGGGCAACTCAACAATTTTGCTTGAGGGCATGATTGATTAATTTTCTTTGTTCAAATTTTTAAATGGTTTGTTTCATTTACGAATTTTTTGCATGAAAGGATTGTGAACCCTATGAGGGGCATTTTCATAATTTTGTCGAGTTTGGTGAAAATTGGCGAACTGATTTATTTGGTTCCACTTTATTATTTTATGTGTTCGAAAGGGTTTTCCTAAGCATAAAGGGGGCTCTAAGTATGTTTTAATTTTAGGGATATTTTGATAATTTGATCATTTTTTAGTAATTTTTATAGTAAAACTTCTTTTTATCTGTAAAATGATGATTTATATGCTTTTGGGTTATATTTATCTAGCGTAACGTGATTTCTACAGTTTTCTTAGTTTGAGATACCTTATCCGAATTTCTGAAATATATCTAGTAACAAATAAAGTATTGGAATAATCATCCATCATTGGGAACCATCGCAATTAGGTTGACGAGTTGGTTAATCAGGCAAGTACAAAAATGAGATGTCTACATATGCCCCTCTTTAGCAGTGGGTTGAAGTAAACTAGATATCAAATCTATTTTGGTAGATAATACGATATCCGAATGCCAAAGCTAGTGATAGTTCATTTTGCAGTCTTATTTAGCAATTCGTTGGGACATTCAGATCCTTGAGGGTAAAACTCTCATCGAACGAAAAGTTGTCAGGTCCTCGAGGGCAAGCTCTCACTGATGGCATCAGATCCTTGAATTTTGAAAAATTCTCATTGATAAATGCAAAAGTGCACGTGTGTGCAATAGTGTGATGCTTACTGAGTATTCTATTGAATCATTGAGAATAAACTCTCAATTAAAAAAGAATGTCAGGTCCTAGAGATCTCCTCTTACTGATAATGATTCAAATTGAAATACACAATATTGAATTATGGTAAGTTTGAACAACGAGATAGGTGATGTAGACACTTCATTAAATCCTATCAATATTCTTTTTTAGAGTTCAAAAAAATTTGAGTTTCATTTATCTGACTCAAACTTATTAAAGCCACGTTTCTCGGGCTAAAGTTTATAGGAACTTAAACAATCCTATCAATTTGTTCTATGATTCAAAATGTTGGAGTCTCATTTCTCGGACTTGAACTTAGATTTGTAGGCACTTTAAAAAACCTACTCATTCTATGATTCAAAAAGTTTGAGTCTTGTTTCTCGAACTCGAACTTAGGTTTGTAGGTACTTCAAAAAACTTACTTATTCTATGATTCAAAAAGTTGGAGTCTTGTTTCTCAGACTCGAACTTAGGTTTGTAGGTACTTCGAAAAACCTACTCATTCTATTATTCAAAAAGTTGGAGTCTCGCTTCTCAGACTCGAACTTAAGTTTTTAGGTACTTCAAAAAAACCTATTCATTCTATGATTCAAAAAGTTGGAGTCTCGTTTTTCAAACTCGAACTTAGGTTTGTAGGTACTTCAAAAAACCAAGTCATTCTATGATTCAAGAAGTTGGAGTCTCAATTCTCGGACTCGAACTTAGGTTTGTATGTACTTCAAAAAACTTACTCATTCTATGATTCAAAAGCTGGAGTCTTGTTTCTCGGACTCGAACTTAGGTTTGTGGGTACTTCAAAAAACCTACTCATTCTATGATTCAAAAAAGTTGAAGTCTCGTTTTTCGGACTCAAACTTTGGTTTGTAGGTACTTCAAAAAATGTACTCATTCTATGATTCAAAAAGTTGGAGTCTCGTTTCTCGGACTCAAATTTAGATTTGTAGGTACTTCAAAAAACTACTCATTATATGATTCAAAAAGTTGGAGTCTCGTTTCTCGAACTCGAACTTAGGTTTGTTGGTACTTCAAAAAACTTACTTATTCTATGATTAAAAAAAATCAGAGTCTCATTTTTTGTACTCGAACTTATTTAAGCCATACTTCTCAGGTTTGAATTAGTTAAAGACTGAGTATTATCGAGTTCAATGTTTGAAAGATTGGGCCTTTATTGGCTTGTCATGCATTTGGATTCATAATTATCATTGGATTTCACCAGACTTTTAGGATTTTGTAAGATTTTTCATTTTATCATGTGATCAAGAATGAAAACTTTGAAATCACAGTTATTTTAAAAAGATGCTTCTAGTTTCAATGTTGGCTTCTAATTGGAACTTGATTATGAAATTGATGAAATGGATTGCACTTAAGAAATATGAACGAACAACTATGGACTCTGATATATGACAGACAGAAGAATTAACATTCCTTTAAATTCAAGACTCTTAAGATTATCATATGTGCAATAAGGAATTTGATCAATTTCTTTTGAGAAATGCTGAACGTAAAATCTTGATGATTATTAGAATAAAAAATCTTTCTTTTCAAAGTGGTCGATGGTTCTACATTTTTCTTTGACAAACACTTGAACAAGTAAACATACTTTTAAATATCCTACAATGTTCAAGATGACTTTTGAATTTCTTCAACTTCAACACTATCTTCATCAGATGTGAGCTTTCATCTGAAAATGAATGTTGTGACTTGAATAATTTTCTATATCCTCTAGTAAACTTCCTTTTGTATTTTTCTTCTTGATTGGACATTTCCTTCCTTTTAATGATGTCCTAATTTTTACCTAAATCGCCTCTTCAGGTTTTCAATCTAGCGGACTTATTTTTCTTCTTTTGATGATGTCTTGATTTTTTCTTAAGTTACATTTTCAGGTTTTCAACCTAGCAGGCCTTTTTTTATGGTTATGCCATAACTTTTGCCTAAGTCCTTCTTTTGGATTTTCAACTTGTGTATTTTTTTCTTCTTGATGATCTTGAATATTTAACTCAACAACTTCTTGGTTCCTTGGACCTTAACCGAGTCAATTAGCATTCAGGAGGACTTAATAGGTGGGCTTAGGATCAACTTTTCAAAATGCCCCTAGTTTGATATTCTCTCTTTTCTATCAATTATTTTGATTTTTTTTTTCTAAATGCCCCTAGTTTAGCATTCTTTTCTTTTGAACTTTTCAATAGGGAATTTTCTTTTTAGATGACATTTTCCTTAAGAGAATACATTTTTTTTGTGATCGGACTTGAAGTAACTTCTCAATTGTCTATGTACCCCAAATATTTCTTTTTTTTGCTTTTGGGATCAGGTCAAACGTAGTTCATATTTAGACTTCCCTCCAAAGGTTGGTTGGTGTGGTTTAGAAAGAAGAGGTTATTAATTCTTTAAAAGCTGCAAAAGAACTAAAGAATGTTATCATTTTCTTGTCAGATAGGAAAATTATTCGATCAAAGAAGGCCTCCTTTGTAGAAATGCTACTTGATTTGGTCAAAGATTCTAGGAACTCGATGTCTTGATTGCTCTGTCGAGTAAGGTTTTCTTTTAAGAATAAATAGTCATCAGTCTTCTTCTGAGAATGAGTAATCTTTAGTCTTCTTTATGAAGTTGAGTGTGATTGAATTCTTTGTATTTAACATTGACTTGTTCAACCCTTTCCAAACTTCGCAAGAAATCTCATATTCTTTTGAAAATGAGAATTCTCCTTTCTCGAGTGAAAAATATGATGGATCCCTTCTTATAAATCTTAGCACCTTTGTCAATAGTTTCAACTGCATTATTCTTGATCGATAAACCTTGACTTTGAAAATCACCCTTAACTTTGATCTATCTTGGTGCAATCTATCAATACATACTCATGAGAACATATAGGAAAATTGATGAATTTTTCAAGTATATTTATTACTCTTTCATATTCCTCTGAGAATCATGTTGTACCAATTTGTATTTCTTGAGTGTACTCTTTAATCACAATATTTATCAAATTTGATTTGTCAACCCTGAGTCATTTCTCATGTTTGATATAATACTCAAATCATTATTACACGCATGATAATCAAATTTTTTTTTATTCTATTGGAATTAAAAAAAACATAGACTGACAAACTCAACTAAAGAAAGACTAACGCGACTGAAATGACCAATTGAATTTAAGGACTGACAAAAATTATACTAAAACTAAAAGAAAACTTAGGAACACTTATCTACAAAGCGGGGACGTCCTTCTAGGTAGATGGGCATAATACTATGGTGCAAGGATAGACTACTTGGACTTAATATTAGTACTTTGGAAAGACGACTTTTTTTACTATCCCAAAGTGGCACAGATGGCGGTTTAATGTTTAGGAGCAATTATTACTTGAGTGGAAGTACACCAAGATTAACCATTGATTATGAAGATTTGACTCTTAACCACCTAATTAAGATTTTGACATAAGTAAGCTCACGTCTGGTGGGAAATATCGAATCCAAATGCACTATAAGTCTATAGTGACCAAAAAAGTAAGACATATTAGTCACGGGTCTACCCCTGATTGGGATAAAACCTCTGATTAGACAACATAATTTGACCCTAAGATCGAATCTTTTTGGTATAAATAGTCTGAATCTTTTAAAGTAAAATCAATTAGTCCAACCGATTTGGTGTTGATTAGTTTAATCCATTTGTTGATTAGTGTAAACACCCCATTTTTGCATTTACCTGATTAATCAACTCGTCAACCCGATTGCGACAATTCCCAATAATGGATGATTATTCCAATGCTCTATTTTGTTACTAGATATATTTCAGAAATTCAGATGAGGTATCTCAAACTAAAAAAACTATAGAAACCATGCTAAGCTAGAAAAATATAACCCCAAAAACATAAAAATCATCATCTTTAAGATAAAAAGAAGTTTTATGATAAAATTACTAAAAGATGATCAAATTACCAAAATACCCCTAACATCAAAACATTCTAAAGCCCCTTTACGCTTAGGAAAACTCATTTGAACACATTAAACAACAAAATGAAATCAAATAAATTATTTCGCTAATTTTTACCAAATTTGACAAATTTATGAAAATACCCCTCATAAGGGTTGACAATCATTTCATGCCAAAAATTTTTATGAGTGACACAAACCAATAATACCATTGAATTCCTTATAAAAAATCGATTCCAAAACATCCTGGAATATCGAAAACTGACTTGAAACGCAAAAGTTCTCTTCGAGGGCAAAATGATAATTTTTTAATTTTTTAAAATTTTTAATTTCTAAATTAATAAATAAAATATTAATTAACGTAAAGTAAAATCTTAATAAAATTAATTTAAAAATCTAAACCAAGTCAATCTCACAAGACTTAAGTCAAAACCCTCATTAAAATCCTATTCTAAATAAATCAAGTCAATCTCATAAGACTTAAGTCAAAATTTTAATTAAAATCCTAATCTAAAAAGACTAAGTCAATCTCATAAAACTAAAGTCAAAACCCTAATTTATCTTATTTAAAAGAAACATAATCAAACACTAACTCTACCCAAAAAAAAACTCTATAAATAAATAGCCTCCACAACCTAATTTCATAGGTCAGAAAATCTTAGAAAAATTAGGTCAAACAGCCTTCCTAACCTTCCCAAATCCCTGATTTTGAAATCCTAACCCCTTATCTATCATCAAAATCCTAATTTTTGTTCACAAACTCCTAGAACTCTCTAAAAAATACCTAAAACTCCATCAATAAATTTAGGAAACACTCAGATCTAAGAAGGATGTACTTCATCTTAGAGATCTGAAGCAAATCCAGTGACAGAAATGAAGCGAGAAGTATCTTATGAAGAACCATTCTACCAGTTCTGAGGGAACCAATTATTACGATCATACAAGTATATTTCCTTTTTATCTTTTTTATTTATTTTATTTATTTATTTTAGGTTTTTTTAGTAATGTAATCTTCTTGGAAAATAGTAGAAACCGACATTTACTGGATGGGATTGGTGCCTAACACCTTCCAACCCAGTAACGTGATCCCCAGACTTAGTTTTTTTTTTTTTTTTTGTAGATTAGTTGTTTTTATCCATCTTGAGTCAATGCTCAATTCCTAAATCGTAATAACTAGGTGGCAACTTCTAAATCTCAAAAATCAAAAACGAATTCACACACCCCACAGATCGAGGGTGCTTTTAGTGGCGACTCCACTAGGGATTATTAAGGATCAAACTTGAAAAGCCCCAAGTATGGAAACATTTCCATTTAGAACTAGTTTTTTTTTGTGTACTTTGATTATTTTTAGTTTATTTGATTGTTTTATTTTTGGGATTGTATTATATTCTCTCGGTATCATTTTTAGTATATTATTATGGAATATTATTTGCTATGATTCAATTTAGGGTCATTTGGGATGACCCTAAATAATGCAGGATATTGAAAGGATGATGTGGAAAAATTGGTGTTTACCAATTTTTATTTGGATTATTTTTTGGGTTTATATTATCCTTTATTGGTATTCTTTGATTCGATTTTGGATACTTTGATTTGACATATATTTTTTTATGGTTTAATCGGGGATCATTTAGAACGACCTTAAATAATGAAATATTCAAATTAACATATAAGTTGAGGATATGATAATGATTACTGGACCATGATTTTTTTATTACATATGTAGATAGTTTCTTTAGGTGTGTTTGATCTGTCGTTTGACAATATTTTTTTTTTTTTTTAATTTATTTTATTTTATTTATATGTGGTCAATCTTTTTAGGCAAGTTGTGTTGTCTATTGACAGCAAGCAACAAAAAAAAATTGAAAAAAAAAAGTTTTTTTAAGAGTGTTGTTGGCCAACAACATCTTCTCCTCGTTTTAAATCAATTTTAGGAGCGGTATGCCCCTAGCAAAAAATCATTTTTAAATGTCAAACCCTTAATGATTTTAGATTGATGGGTGGTATGTCGTTAGCAGGAGTATTTTTTTTCTACTTTCTATCTTCTTCTCAAAAGAAAAAGAAGAGTACAGCAAGAAGGGGACGTCCGTCTCACTTCTCTCCCTCTTTCTCTCTCTCTCTCTCTCTCTCTCTCTCTATGATGGAGCCTCTCAACACGTCCAAGATTTCACTTTTGTTCATCACCCAAACCTAGTTCATTTTCCAAGAGAGACGGAGATGGACAAACTCATTTTCTTCAACTCTAATCTGTCAATTTTTTTAGGAAATTTGCTGTGTTCTTGGGAGATTGATGTTGAAATATAGAAAGATTAGTTCGATTCTTGGCTAAAATTTTTAACATCTTGTCAGAATCAATCGAAGGTTGGGGAAAACCATTACAAAAATAAAGATCATTTTTCTCTTCCCCTCTTTTGTCGAATTATTATCTTCAAGTCGATAACAAAAGGGGCCTGACCTTTCTCGATCGCAAATCTCCAAGCTCCATCAACTGGTTCTACCTTCGTTGAGGTTTGGAAGAAGATGGATCCGAATCTGGAATCACCAAAGACTCCTCTTTTTTTAGGGAACCTCACCCACCGATTGAATTTCACATATTTTTGTTAAAAAAAAGATAGCCCATTTCAATCATTATCGATCTTGAGTTAAAATTTGAAAACTTAGATCAAAGATCTTGGACGTGTGCTCAAGAGATTCAATGTTATTGGCTTGGATTCATCGATTTGAATGAAACCAGATCTATCTTGGAGAAAATCTGGTGTAGACGTGTAGACACTCTTTAATTCTTTGATTTCGGCTGCATCCTGAGATTACAGAAAGAAATTGAATGATCGAAGATATGGAATCATCAAGCGGCTCTATGAGTCGATCTCTTCTTTTAGTAGAAAATGTGATCGTGAACCTTACTAAGGAGAAAACATACCAAGGCAACTATTGTTAAAGAGAAAAAGAGCAACTGTCTGTGTTGTTTGAGAGTAGTTATTAGCTACACCAATTTTTAAAGAAAAAAAAATAATTTGTTTTAAAAACAAAAAAACAATGGGGCTAGGAAGCTTTTCAATGAAAGTTTTAGAGAATTGTTATTAATACACCAATTTATACTCGTAATGCACCAATTTTTGCATAAACAATTTATTAAGGGTTTGGTGTGTTGTAAGTAAACAATGGATGTGTTAATAATATCTCAATTGTTGTAAAATACTATTGGCAGCCCTATCTGTGACCAAAGAGATTTTTATTGTCACACCAATTTTTCTAATGTTACCTCAATGAAAGCATTTACTTAGTGATTTACATAAAACTTAGGGTGGCATTAGTAAAAGATGGTATGGCAATAACGACTCACTTGCAGGTTACATGATTCTTTTTTTTAAACTTTTGCTTTTATTTTTAGTTTTTTTGAAAAAAATCTCCGGTTCCACAAGCATCATTTTATCAATATTCCATCCTCAATTCAATATTCTTTGAGAATCTTGTTTAATTTAGGGTCACCCGAAGTGATCGTTGATTGGACCATAAATTGTTTTGGTTCATTCAATGCATGGTTCAAAGTTGGATTTGATTGAATATTGTATGATTACCCATCTATTATGGCACGATCTCAATAAATATTTGAATGTGCTTACTTTGATCTTAATGTTGATGTGATGGGATGTATATTGTTTGTTTGGTTTTAATCTGGCTTATAGGCCCATTTGTTTGAAAAAGGCCCCAAACACACCCCACCCTGTTTTGCACACACCACTAGCACGTTTATCGCTTTGCATGCTTGCATGTCCCTTATAGCCAACGTGGCACTAATGTATGGCCCGGTCTCATCATGAGATACGACGTCATGCATGAAAATCACAACTCCAGTCACGTACCTTTATGGTATATAAAACTGGGGCATCAGTACCGTTTGATCAGGTGATACTAAAAGGTATATCGATGCACCCAGGCTGAAGCGACCTGAGCTTTTATCTTATTGTAAACCATAGAGTCACATGTCCCGATCGCCAACCCTAGACTCATACCTATATGGTATATCAAAGTTCACCAATTACAATTCTTGGTCAAAATCAATGCCTAAGTGAGATCCTGCCCCGATGTACCCTACTGTACGAGGGGGATAGACAACGTCTATTCTAGATGAGAGGTATTTAAGTGGGCCCTTGCTCAGCATCGTGTACCACCTCTCAACTAGGGATTAAACTGACTATTTTTTTACTTCAGAGATTTGAGTTGGAGTCTTAGATTATTACCTATATGGTATATCAAACCAAGTCACCACGTATCGAGAAGTATATAGGTGGACTTGGGCGAGGGTGGCTAGATAAATTGCATTGCACATAGTAAACCTAGAGTCTAGAAACCTCTCTATAAGCCACAACTCGAACTTATTGTGGTTGTTCCCGGGTTGTTTGTTGGAAATGGACCTTACAAATGATGAGATCAGGAATGTACAATTTTGTCCTTAAGGAGCAATTTTTTTCTTGGAACCTGATTCGAAATTATTGTATTATTAGGTGCACCAACCCAATAAAGTGTCCATTTTTAGAAAAAAAAAAAACTTGGCAATGATTCATGATGACCCAATCCATCTTAATCCAACAATCATGATGGACTGGACCATTTAAATCAAAATGGAATTCAAACTCTTTGCTAATTCGGGTTTCAACCCATTTTAAAAGAAAAAAAATATTTTCCAGAGAAATGTTTTCCAAAAGAAAATGCTTTCTAAAAAGAAAAAATGAAGGAAAAATAATTTACAAAATGATTTATTTTACATGGACCTTGGAAATGTATTGAAATACCCATTTTTGTCAAATCAAGACGCTAGCCATAGGCAATAACCTGATCAATCAATTGATCAAAAGAACCATCATAGGGATGCACCCAGTAGAGAAGATCAACTTTGGGAAATTCATGTTGAAATGTGCCTTATATTTTCACGAGTTTGATATAGATTGGAATCTTCTACCGCACTATGGCGAAGTGTTGGAACGCTCATCTCCATATCTTCCATCTTGGGCATATGTGTCCTACTCATGAAAAATATTGTGGCATCATGGGGATATCTACTTCAGGACCGCTAGTCAGGTCCTCATTGGAGACAGGATATGCTGGTAAACTTGCCACAGGATTAAACATCTCAAAAGAAGAAACCAAGGCTTTAGTTCATAACGGGATATTAGACTTAGTACCTTTGCTGGGCCCGTATCGCTCTCGCAATTATCCCGTCAATGTAAAATCAAAAGCCTGGCGAGCCACTAAAGACTATCGATTATGGTTAAGAATCCTAACCCAATATATACTGACCTCCAAAATTGATGGTCAAACTGTCCCTAAGTCTTTCATAGATATAGCTTCTCATTTCTCAGGTAAAGCCAACCATGTACCTCTCATTCTAACTGAAACCTTCTCGGGTTTAGATGCAATGAAAAATGATGAGGGAAAAGGATTCAAAGGAAGCCCCCACCTACTTTATATGTGACTTTGTGACCGTCTCAAAATTGTGGGCATTCCTTCAATCCTCGAATATGGTCTAAAACACTTTTTCAGAAGAAACCTGTTAGTGCGTCACACTGAAAGCGCCCTCGATCCGTTGGGTGCGCGGATCCACTTTTAACCCTTGAGGTTTGGGAGTCGCCACCTAGTTATTAAGGTCTAGGAATCAAACTGACTCTCGAAGAAATGCAAACATTACTAATTTACGAAAGAAAATATGGTTCAGGGATCAAATTACGGGGTTGGAAAGTGTTAGGCACCAACCTCGCCCGGCCAAAATCGATCTCTACAAACTTCCCAAATAACCTAGATAATAATAAAAAAGTAAGAAATTATACATTTCAGATAACAAAGACCTTGTTCCCTTAGATTTGATGAAAATTGCTCCTTGTACCGTACTCCTTGCTTCATTATGTCTCCGAATTTGATTTTTGATCTTCGAGGCAAGGTATCTCTTTGTTTTTTTTTAATCTGAATTCTTCAAGTTTGTTATAGATTTTGGGGTGTTTTTGAAGGACTTTTAGGTGTTTTTTAGGCTAAAATCGAAGAAGGGATGTTAGGTAAGGAGTTGGGGCTCCAAAACTAGGGTTTATTGGAGGCTGGGGGCTTTTAGACCTACTTCTCTTAGGGTTTATGATTTGATACGAAAATAGGGTGTGAGCACCTCTATTTATAGATTTTTTTAGGGGTTGATTTTGATAGAGTTAGTGTTTAATTAGAGTTCTTTTAATTAGAGTTGTGTTTTAGTTAGACTTGTTTTAGGTAGAATTGTATTTTAATTAGAATTGTTTTATGTGGTGTAGACACCCCATTTTTGTATCCGCCTGATTAATCAACTCGTCAACCCGATCGCAATGATTCCCAATGATGGATGTGTATTCCGTTGCTTTATTTTGTTACCAGATGTGTTTCAGAAATCCGGTTGAGGTATCTCAAACTAACAAAACCTTAGAAACCACGCTACGCTAGGAAAATACGACTCCAGAAACATAGAAATCATCATTTTTCAGACAAAAAGAAGTTTCACGATAAAAATCACTAAAAAACTATCAAATTACCAAAATACCCCTAACATCAAAACAACCCTAGAGCCTACATTACGCTTAGGAAAACCCATTCAAACACATAAAATAATAAATCGAAACCAAATAAATCGTTTAGCCAATTTTCACAGAATTCGACAAAATTACGAAAATGCCCCTCATAAAGTTCACAACCATTTCACACAAAAAATTTCATAAATGACACAAACTAATATTTCCATTGAATTTCTTACGAAAAATTGATTCTAAAACATCCTAAAACATTAAAAATCGACACTTAAAACGTGAAAAGTCCTCTCCGGGGGCAAAACAGTAATTTCATAATTTTCATAATAAAAAATTCGAAATTAATAAATAAAACATTAAATAATTAAAGTGAAACATTAATAAAATTAATTTTAAAATATGAACAAAAAAATCGATCAATCAGGCTTTCAGGCAAAATTGTTGAGGGTTCGTAAGATATTTCTTTAAGGACCTTTCCATTTGGGGGTCCAAAGAATTAAAGATATAATAGAGAGGGGTTCTCCAAAAATTTAAAGTCAATCAAGCAAGACTAAAAGTCAAGATATTAAAGTCAATCAAATAAGACTAAAGTCAAAATTAAAGTTAATTAAGTAAGACTAAAAGTCAAGTATTAAAGTCAATCTCATAAGACTAAAGTCAAAACCCTAAATCAAAACCTTAATCTCAACTAATCAAGTCAATCTCATAAGACTAAAGTCAAATCCTAAATCAAAACCCTAATCTAATCAAGTCAATCTCATAAGACTAAAGTCAAAACCCTAAGTCAAAACCCTAATGACTAAGTCCATCTCATGAGACCAAAGTCTAAACCCTAATTGAAACCCTAAAAAGAAACCCTAATCAAACCCTAATGCTTCTAAAATTTTTATAAATAGGGGTCTCCACACCCTATTTCGTATCAAAGAAAAAACCTTAGAAAAAGTAGGTGAAGAAGCCTCCATAACCTCCCCAAAACCCTAATTTTGGAGCCCCAACACCTTCCCTAACACCCCTACTCCGATTTTAGCCTAAAAAAAACACCCAAAAAACCTCTCAAAACATATCCCAAAAATCCACAATAAATTTGAAGCACCCAGATCAAAGAAAGGAGATACCTTACCTCAGAGATCAGAAATCAGATCCGGAGATAGAACGACGAAGTAAGGAATACGATACAAGGAGTCATTTTCACCAGATCTGAGGGAATAACACTTTTGCAGATCAAAGGTAAGTTTTTTATTATTTTTTATTTAGGTTTGTCATTAGCGATGTAGATTTATTTGGGATAAGTAGAGACCGGCATTTGCCGGGCGGGGTTGGTGCCTAACACCTTCCAACCCCGTAACATGATCCTCGGATTCAGATTTCTATAGTAGATTAGTTTTTTATCCATTTTAGAGTCATTTTGGTTCCTAACCTCAAGGGTCAAAAGCAGATCCGCGCACCCCGCGGATTGAGGGCGCTTTCAGTGGCGACTCCACTGGGGACTATTGATGATCAAACTTGAAAAACCCCAAGTATGGGAGCATTGCCAAGATGACCTAGTTTTTTTATATTATTTAGTTGGATTTATTTTATTTATTTTTTCTGTTTATTTATTTTTTTATCTTGATTGTAGATGATTTTGGGTATTGCATTTTTTTTTTCCAATTAAGGATCACTTTTTGATGACCCCTAAGTAGTGAAAGATTCAAATTGACCTATGATAATGATAGAATGATGAAGGTTGGACAGAAATATTAAAACGTTTTTAGAAAATATTCTAGTGAGAATTAAGTCTGAGAGCCTCTTAATAAAACATAGATCTTGTCGAGTAGATTAATTTAGAATCTGAGTTCACTCAATTTCGTTATCGGAAGCCTTAGATATCATCGATGCAAGTTCAATCTTTAAATCTGGAATTATTTCTGAATGAAAGTTGGGACAGCAATGTTAAAACTTTTTTACAGAACATTCTAGTGAGAACTAAGTCTGGGAACCTCTTAGTAAAACGTAGATCTCATCGAATAGATTAATTTAGAACTTGAGTTCACTCCATTTCATTATCGGAAGCCTTAGATATCATCGATGCAAGTTTAATCTGTAAATCTGAAATTATTTCCGAATGAAAGTTGGGACAGCAACGTTAAAACGTTTTTACAGAATATTCTGGTGAAAACTAAGTCTGGATACCCATTAATAAAATGTAGATCTCATCGAGTAGATTAATTTAGAACTTGAGTTCACTCGATTTCGTTATCGTAAGCCTTAGATATCATCGATGCAAGTTCAATCTGTAAATCTGGAATTATTTCCGATTGAAAGTTCGGACAGCAATGTTAAAACTTTTTTACAGAATATTCTAGTGAGAATTAAGTCTGGGAACCTCTTAATAAAATGTAGATCTCATCGAATAGATTAATTTAGAACTTGAGTTCACTCAATTCTGTTATCGGGAGCCTTAGATATCATCGATGCAAGTTCGAATTGTATTTTCCTAATTCACAGAAAATCTGAATTTATCTAATGTTGGTACAATTAATGTTCTTGAGAGTGAGCTCATCTCAACCATTATCATTCTATCATCAATGTAACACCTATTGGAATCTCAATTTATTTTGGATCACCAAAAGTGATCATTGATTGGACCTTAAAAATTATAAAAATTATGCCTATTGCAATGTTTGTTTGATCATTATCATATGCCATATTTATTGATTAATTTACCATGATCTTGCTTGAAATACATGATTGATGTTGATCGTAATGTTAATGTGCTTATTTGATGGGAATAATGTGATCTTAATTAAATATTCATATGATTTGAATGATTTTGGTTTTGATTAAATGTATGATTGGTTTGATTGGATCCATGGGCCCATTTGTTTGAAAAAGGTCCCGGGCACACCCCACCCTGTTTTGCACACACCACATGCACGTTTACTGTTTTGAGCACTTACACGTCCCATTTAGCCAACGTGGCACTAGTGCGTGGCCCGGTCTCTTCGGAGATGCGACGTCATTCATGAAACCCACAACTCCAGTCACGTACCTTAGGGTATATCAAACTGGGGGCATTAATACCCTCTGATCAGGTGATTCTGAAAGATATATTGATGCACCTAGGCTGGGGCAACCTGAGCCTTTTTCCTATTGTAAGCCACACAGTCACATGTCCCGATTGCCAACGTAGTACTAGTACGTAGTCGGTCCCCTCGTGGGATGCCAAACCATTTATGAAAGCTACAACTCTTGACTCGTACCCGTAGGTATAAAAGGTAATCTAAGTATATCAATTGTACTTCTTGGTCAAAATCGGTGCCTAAGCAAGATCTTGCCCCGCTTGTACCCTACTGTACGAGGGGGATAGACTACGTCTATTCTAGACGAGAGGTATTTAAGTGGGCCCTTACTCAGCATTGTGCGCCACCTCTCAACTGGAGATCAAACTGGCTGTTTTGGCTTCAGAGAAGTGAATTGAGGTTTTAGATTATCACATATACGGTATATCAAACCAAGTCACCACGTATCGAGAGGTATATAGGTGTGCTTGGGCAAGGGTGGCTAGATAAAAATGCATTGCACGTAGTAAACCTAGAGTCTAAAAGCCTTCCTATAAGTCACGACCCGAACTGACTATGGGTGTTCCCGGGTTGCTTTATTCAATCCAACCAATAGGTAGGTGGGCAGACATCGATCCGACCCAATCGGTGAAATGTACCGATTAATTTGAACCACTTAAACCAGTTGACCCAATGGACAAATGGATCAAACTGATCGATACCAAATCAGTTGGACTAATTGGTTTCACTTTTAAAGATCCAGACCACTTTATCTAGAAAGATTCGATCTTAAGATCAAATTAATTTATCTGATCAAAGGTTCAATCCCAATCAGGGGTAGACCCGCATCTAACGTTTCTCACTTTCTTGGTCACTATAGACTTATGGTGCATTTGGATTTGATTTTTCGTCAGACTTGGACTATTTTATGTCAAAACTTTAATCATGTGGTTAAGAGTCAAACCTTTAAAGTCAATGGTTAACCTTGGTTTACTTCCAATCAGGTGATAATTGGTCCTAAACGTTCAAAACCTCCATCTGTACCACTTTGGGTCCTTGAAAAGAGTCGTCTTTCTAGAGTATCATTGCCAAGTAGTCAGTCATTACCACAAGAAGAAATGAGTACCATGGATGAAGCTGCGCTCCGTCAGATTTTAGAATCTTTTCAAGCCCAGATTATTGCCTCTGTCCAAACACAAATTGAATCCCTTAAAATTGAAAAGGGAAAAGATAAAGCTATAGAACCTCAGGATGTGTTTGACCTCGTTGAAAACCAAGAAGATGATCAGTTACACGTCGACCCTGTCCTAGCTCATCGAATAACTCAAGTTGAAACTACTTTGAAGAACATCAAAGACCTTGATGATCTTACTCTTGGATTAGGGTCAATGACCTTGTTTCCCACGGTCCGTCTACCAGAAAAGTTCATAATGCCTGATATGGAGAAGTTTGACGGTATTGGATGCCCTAGGACTCACTTAAAAGTATATGTCGGCACAATGCAATCTCAGGGTTTAAGTGAAGAACAGATGGCTCAACTTTTTCAAAGAACCCTGACAGGTCCTGCACTACGCTGGTTAATGTCATTGGACTCATCTCGGGTAAGAACATGGCATGAATTGATGAAGGAGTTTATTAGTCGGTACTCATTCAACACAGATATTGAACTTACAAGAAGAGACCTAGAAACTACTAAACAGAAACCCGGAGAAACTTTCACTGAGTTCATTGCTCGATGGAGAGCTAAAGCCGCTCAACTGTGGGACCGACCTCAAGAGAAGGAACAAGTCAAGATTATCCTCAGGAATCTCACTCCAAATTATGCCAAGTACTTGATGCCTCAATACTTGCCTACTTTTCAATCCCTCCTTGAGGCTGGAAATCAAGTTGAAGATGCTTACTCTTCGGGACTTTTTGGTAACTCGTCTGAGTCAAAACCCAAACATTTCAAACCTAATGTCAATTCCTTACAAGTGGCCAACACCTCCTTCGCACTATCTCCACAAGCTACTCAGCCTTCACAAGCTAAGCCTAGGAGACAGTTTGCCAATCTTAGAATGTCCCTTAGTGTTGCTTATCAAAAATTGATGAAAAGGGGATTGCTGGCACCTTTACAACCTAAGTCTTTACCTAATCCTCTTCCCCCAAACATGGATAATGGGCAATTCTGTGAATTCCATCAGATGCCTGGTCATATTCTTGACAGGTGTATTACTCTCCGACATGCTATCCAAGACCTTATTAAGCAAGGAAAAGTCACCATACCCACTCCTACTACTCCCAATGTTAAGACTAACCCTTTGCCTACCTTTCAAAATCAACCCCCTCCTACTCTAAACCTAATATCAATATCCAAACCTGAATCAGTTGACTCAGTTTCCTTTATTCACCCAATCGATCTTAACAGTGCATTCGCTCCATGCCAGAATGAGCTCAACTATCCTAAGGCAGTGACAAAACTGAAGAATAGAGAAATTATTAAAGTAACGGGTTGTCCCGCATCTGACAGGCTTGAATCAGAATATGAAGAGATAGTAAAAACAGGCAAGTTCAAGTCATCCATCGAAGATAATCGAAGTGGCATAGACTCTACAATTGTGTCCCTCCATTCAGAATGATGTCGTCTTTTAAGTCTTTTTAGTTTCTTTTAGCTTTAGTTGCGTCAGTCTTTGAATTCAGTTCTTCATTTTTATTTTTGTTTTTTAGTAAGGTTTGTCAATCTATGTTCTTCCAATAAATAAAGAAGCTTTTGATTATCATGTGTGCAATAATGATGTGAATATAAAATCTAACATGAGAAATGACTTAAAGCTCACTAACCAAATTTGATAATATTGGAATTAAAGAGTACACTCAAGAAGTACAAATTGGTGATACATTATCCTCAAGAGAACATGAGAGAATAGTAAACTTACTTGAGAAATTCAACAATATTTCTTGCATGATCTCATAAGAATATATGGATGAATTACACAAAAACATAGATCAAGTCAATAGTGATTTCAAAGTCAAAGATTATCGATCAAAGATGATATAGCTGAAAGCATCAACAAAGATGCTAAGACTTACAAGTGGATCTACCATGTTTCTCACTCAAAAGAAAGAAGAGTTCTCATTCGCAAAAGAATATAAGATTTTTTTTTTTGAAGTTTGGAAAATATGGAACAAGTCAACGTCAAATACAAAGAAGTCAATCACATTCAACTTTGTAAAAGAAAACTAAAGATTTCTCTTTATCAGAAAAAGACTGAAGATTATTTATTCTCAGAAGATGATTGAAGATTACTCATTCAAAAAAGAAGACCTTACTCGATAGAGCAATCAAGACATCAAGTACCTAAAACCTTGGCCAAATCAAGTAGTATTTCACAAAATGAGGCCTTCATTTGTCGAACCATTTTCCTGTCTTACCAAGAAAAAGAAAACCTTCTTTAGCCCCTTGCAGCCTTTAAAAAAATCAAATAGCCTGTTTCTTTCTAAACCACACCAACCAACCTTGGGAGGGAATCTTAGTATGAACTACGTTATGACCTGATCCCAAAAGGAAAAAAAGAAATATTTGGGGTACGTAGGCAACCTGAGAAGTTACTTCAGGCCCGGTCAGTAAAAGAAAAATGTATTCTCTTAAGGAAAGTGTCATCCAAAAGAAAAATCTACTTTTGAAATGTTCAAAAGAAAAGAATGCCAAACTAAGGGCATTAGAAAAAAGAATCAAAAGAATTGATAAAAAGAAAAGAATGCCAAACTAGGGGCATTTAGAAAAAAAATTGATAGAAAAGAGAGAATATCAAACTAGGGGCATTTTGGGAAGTTCAGCCTTATATCTTTTCTTTCTAAACCATATCCTAAGCCCACCTATTAAGTCCTCCTGAAGGCTAATTGACTCGGTTAAGGTGCAGGGAAACTTAGAAGTTGTCGAGTTGGTTATACAAGATCATCAAGAAAAAAAGAGAAACCCACTAAGTCGAAAACCTGAAAAGGCGGCTTAGGCAAAATTTAGGGCATAACCATAAAAAAGAAGCCTGCTAGGTTGAAAACCTGAAAAGACGACCTAGGCAAAAATCAAGGCATCATCAGAAAAGAAAAAAAAAGCCCGCTAGATTGAAAACCTAAAGAGACGATCTAGGCAAAAATTAGGCATCATCAAATGGGAGGAAATGTCCCGTCAAGAAGAAAAATTCAGAAGGAAGCTTGTGAAGAAACTGCAGAACCATTCAAGCCACGATATTTGTCTTTTAGCCAAGAGCTCACATCCGACAAAGACAATATTGAAGTCGAAAAAAATCAGAAGTCATCTTGAACATTGTAGGATCTTCAAAAGTATGTTTACTTGTTCAAGTGTTCGCTAATGGAAATGTAGAATCATCAACCACTTTGAAGAGAAGATCTTTTATTCTAATATTTATCAAGATTTTTTAAGTCCAGCTCAAGTATTTTTCAAAAGAAATTCGAAAGAAAATGATCAATTCTTTATTGCACATATGATAATCTTAAGAGTCTTAAATTTAAGAGAATGTCAGTTCTTCTATCTATCATACATCAGAGTCCATATTTTTCAAGCGTAATCCATTCCATCAGTCTCGTAGTCAAGTCCCAGTTAAAGCCAACCTTGAAACTAGGGGCATTTTTGAAGGTCATTTAATCACATGATAAAAAGAAAATCATACAAAAGTTTAAAAGTCCGGCGAAACCCAATGATAATTACGAATCCAGATACATGATAAGCCAATAAAGACCTGATCTTTCAAACTTTGAGCTCGATTTTGAATCATAGAATGAATTAATAGGATTGTTTAAGTTCCTATAAATCTAAGCTCGAGAAACGTGGCTTAGTAAGTTTGAGTCTGAGAAGCGAGATTCCAACTTTTTGAATCATAGAATGAATAGGCTTTTTGAAGTGCCTACAAACCTAAGTTCGAGTCCGAGAAACGAGACTCTAACTTGTTGAATCATAGAATGAATAGGCTTTTTGAAGTGCCTACAAACCCAAGTTCGAGTCCGAGAAACGAGACTCCAACTTTTTGAATCATAGAATGAATAGGCTTTTTGAAGTGCCTACAAACCTAAGTTTGAGTTCGAGAAACGAGACTCCAACTTTTTGAATCATAGAATGAATAGGCTTTTTGAAGCGCCTATAAACCTAAGTTCGAGTCCGAGAAACGAGACTCCAACTTGTTGAATCATAGAATGAATAGGCTTTTTGAAGTGCCTATAAACCTAAGTTCGAATCCGAGAAACGAGACTCCAACTTTTTGAATAATATATAGGTTTTTTTATGTGCCTATAAACCTAAGTTTGAGTCTGAGAAACGAGACTCTAACGTTTTGAATCATAGGCTTTTTGAAGTGCCTGCAAACCTTAGCTCGAGTCCGAGAAACGAGACTTCATATTTAATAGGATTGTTTAAGTTCCCGTAAACCTTATCTAGAGTCCGAGAAACGAGACTCCAGCTTTGTTTGAATCATATTGAATTAAAAGGATTGTTAGCGTGGCTACAATAGGTTCAAGTCCTATAAACGAGACTCATACCTTTTCGTGCTCTAAAAAAAGAATTTCAAATATGATTTAACGAAGTTCCTACATTGTTATGACTCCAATTACTTTATTGTTCAACCTTGCCATGATTGCTTTCGTTGCATAAATACATTTCAATTTTGAATCATTATTATCAGTGAGAGAAGATATCTGGGACCTGACACATTTTTACTCAGTTTCACACAGTACACACACTCACACTTGCACTTTTTAGTCAAGGAGAATTCTTTAAAATTCAAGGATCTGACACTATCAGTGAAAGCTCACGCTTGAGGACGTGACAACCTTTTAGTTCGGGGAGAGTTTTACGATCAAGGATCCGAACACCCTGACGAATTGCTAAATCAGGCGGCAAAATGAACTGTCACTAGCTTTGGCATTCGGATATTGCACTATCTACCAAAATAGATTTGCTATCTAGTTTGCTTCAACCCTCTGCCAAAGAGGGGCATCTATAGACACCCCATTTTTGCATCCGCCTGATTAATCAACTCGTCAACCCGATCGCAATGATTCCCAATGATGGATGTGTATTCGTTGCTTTATTTTGTTACCAGATGTGTTTCAGAAATCCGGATGAGGTATCTCAAACTAACAAAACCTTAGAAACCACGCTACGCTAGGAAAATACGACTCCAGAAACATAGAAATCATCATTTTTCAGACAAAAAGAAGTTTCACGATAAAAATCACTAAAAAACTATCAAATTACCAAAATACCCCTAACATCAAAACAACCCTAGAGCCTACATTACGCTTAGGAAAATCCATTCAAACACATAAAATAATAAATCGAAACCAAATAAATCGTTTAGCCAATTTTCACAGAATTCGACAAAATTACGAAAATGCCCCTCATAAAGTTCACAACCATTTCACACAAAAAATTTCATAAATGACACAAACTAATATTTCCATTTAATTTCTTACAAAAAATAGATTCTAAAACATCCTAAAACATTAAAAATCGACTTAAAACGTGAAAAGTCCTCTCTGGGGGCCAAACAGTAATTTCATAATTTTCATAATTAAAAAATTCGAAATTAATAAATAAAACATTAAATAATTAAAGTGAAACATTAATAAAATTAATTTTAAAATATGAACAAAAAAATCGATCAATCAAGCTTTCAGGCAAAATTGTTGAGGGTTCGTAAGATATTTCTTTAAGGATCTTTCCATTTGGGGGTCCAAAGAATTAAAGATATATAGAGAGGGGTTCTCCAAAAATTTAAAGTCAATCAAGCAAGACTAAAGTCAAGATATTAAAGTCAATCAAAAATAACTAAAGTCAAAATTAAAGTTAATTAAGTAAGACTAAAGTCAAGTATTAAAGTCAATCTCATAAGACTAAAGTCAAAACCCTAAATCAAAACCTTAATCTCAACTAATCAAGTCAATCTCATAAGACTAAAGTCAAGTCCTAAATCAAAACCCTAATCTAATAAAGTCAATCTCATAAGACTAAAGTCAAAACCCTAATGACTAAGTCCATCTCATGAGACCAAAGTCTAAACCCTAATTGAAACCCTAAAAAGAAACCCAAATCAAACCCTAATCCTTCTAAAATTTTTATAAATAGGAGCCTCCACACCCTATTTTCGTATCAAAGAAAAAACCTTAGAAAAAGTAGGTGAAGAAGCCTCCATAACCTCCCCAAAATCCTAATTTTGGAGCCCCAACACCTTCCCTAACACCCCTACTCCGATTTTAGCCTAAAAAACACCCAAAAACCTCTCAAAAATATCCCAAAAATCCACAATAAATTTGAAGCACCCAGATCCAAGAAGGAGATACCTTACCTCGGAGATCAGAAATCAGATCTGGAGATAGAACAAAGTAAGGAATACGATACAAGGAGTCATTTTCACCAGATCTGAGGGAATAACACTTTTGCAGATCAAAGGTAAGTTTTTTTTATTATTTTTTAATCTAGGTTTGTCATTAACGATGTAGATTTATTTGGGATAAGTAGAGACCGGCATTGGCCGGGTGGGGTTGGTGCCTAACACCTTCCAACCCCGTAACATGATCCCCGGATTCAGATTTCTATAGTAGATTAGTTTTTTATCCATTTTAGAGTCATTTTGGTTCCTAGACCTTAACAACTAGGTGGCGACTCCCAAACCTCAAGGGTCTCGCGCACCCCGCGGATCGAGGGCGCTTTCAGGTGGAGTTGTGTTTTAGTTAGAACTCTATTAGATTGAGTTATTATTTAATTAGAACTCTATTATGATTTTTGACTTTTGGTCTTATTTGATTGACTTTTAATATTTTGACTTTAGTCTTAATTGATTGACTTTTAATATCTTGACTTCAATCTTGCTTGATTAACTTTAATTTTGACTTTAGTCTCACTTGATTGACTTTAATACCTTGACTTTAGTCTTGCTTGATTGACTTTAAATTTTTGGAGAACTTCCCTCTATTATATCTTTAATTCTTTGGACCCCCAAATGGAGGGGTCCTTAAAGAAATATCTCACGAGCCCTCAACAATTTTACTTGAAAGCCTGATTGATCGATTTTTTTAATTCAAATTTTTGAGATTAATTTCACTAATATTTCACTTTAATTATTTAATGTTTTATTTATTAATTTCGAAATTTTTGATTATGAAAATTGTGAAATTATCGTTTTGCCCCCGTAGAGGACTTTTCACGTTTTAAGTTGGTTTTTAATATTCTAGGATGTTTTATAATCGATTTTTCATAAGGAATTCAATGAGAATGTTGGTTTGTGTCATTTATAAAAAAATTTATGTGAAATGATCGAGAATTTTATGAGGGGCATTTTCGTAATTTTGTCAAATTCTGTTAAAATTGGTGAAATGATTTATTTGATTTCGATTTGCTATTTTATGTGTTTGAATGGGTTTTTCTAATCGTAACGTAGGCTCTAGGGTTGTTTTGATGTTAGGGGTATTTTGAAAATTTGGTAATTTTTTAGTGATTTTTATCGTAAGGCTTCTTTTTGTTTGAAAGATGATGATTTCTATGTTTCTGGGATCGTATTTTCCTAGCGTAGCGTGGTTTCTAAGTTGTGTCAGTTAGAGATACCTCATCCGGATTTCTGAAACATATTTGGTAACAAAGTAAAGCAATGGAAATAACATCCATCATTGGGAATCATTGTAATCGCGTTGACGAGTAGATTAATCAAGCGAGTGCAAAAATGGGGTGTCTACAGATGCCCCTCTTTGGTAGAGGGTTGAAGCAAACTAGATAGCAAATCTATTTTGGTAAATAGTACGATATCCGAATGCCAAAGCTAGTGACAGTTCATTTTGCAGTCTGATTTAGCTATTCGTCAGGGCGTTCAGATCCTTGAGCGTAAAACTCTCCCTGAAAAAAATGTTGTTAGGTCCTCAAGCGTGATCTTTCACTGACAGTGTCAGATCCTTGAATTTTAAAGAATTCTCCTTGATTAAAAAATACAAGTGTGAGTCTGTGTATTGTGTGAAATTGAGTAAAAATGGGTCAGGTCCTGGAGATCTTCTCTCACTGACAATAATGATTCAAAATTGAAATGTGCTTATGCAACGAAAGCAATCATGGCAAGGTTGAACAATAAAGTAATTGGTGTCATCACAATGTAGGAACTTCGTTAAATCCTATTTGAAATTCTTTTTTAGAGTTCGAAAAAATATGAGTCCCGTTTATCGAACTTGAACCTATTGTAGCCACGCTAATAATCCTGTTAATTCAATATGATTCAAACAAAGCTGGAGTCTCATTTCTCGGACTCTAGCTAAGCTTTACAGGAATTTAAACTATCCTATTAAATATGGAGTCTCGTTTCTAAGACACGAGCTAAGATTTGCAGGCACTTCAAAAAGCCTATGATTCAAAACGTTGGAGTCTCGTTTCTCGGACTCGAACTTAGGTTTATAGGCACTTCAAAAAGTCTATATATTATTCAAAAAGTTGGAGTCTCGTTTCTCGGACTCGAACTTAGGTTTGTAGGCACTTCAAAAAGCATATTCATTCTATGATTCAAGAAGTTGGAGTTTCATTTCTCGGATTCGAACTTAGGTTTGTAGGCACTTCAAAAAGCCTATTCATTCTATGATTCAAAAAGTTGGAGTCTCGTTTCTCGGACTCAAACTTAGGTTTGTAGGCACTTCAAAAAGCCTATTCATTCTTTGATTCAAAAAGTTGGAGTCTCATTTCTCGGACTGGAACTTACTAAGCTACATTTCTCGGGCTTAGATTTATAAGAACTTAAAAAATCCTATTAATTCATTCTATGATTCAAAATCGAGCTCAAAGTTTGAAAGATCAGGCCTTTATTGGCTTATCATGCATCTGGATTCGTAATAATCATTAGGCTTCACCGGACTTTTAAGCTTTGTAAGATTTTTTTTATCATATGATTAAAAACAAAACCTTTGGAATTAATTGACCTTCCAAAATGCCCCTAGTTTCAAGGTTGGCTTTAACTGGGACTTGACTACGAGACTGATGGAATGGATTACGCTTGAAAAATATGGACTCTGATGTATGACAGATAGAAGAATTGACATTCTCTTAAATTTAAGACTCTTAAGATTATCATATATGCAATAAAAAATTGATCATTATTTTTTTTATTTTTTTTTGAGAAATGCTTGAGCTGGACTTAAAAAATCTTGATAAATATTAGAATAGAAGATCTTTCTTTTCAAAGTGGTTGATGATTCTACATCTTCCATTAGCGAACACTTGAACAAGTAAAAATACTTTTGAAAATCCTACAATGTTCAAAATGACTTCTGATTTTTTTGACTTCAACATTGTCTTTGTCGGATGTGAGCTCTTGGCTGAAAAATGAATATTGTGCCTTGAATGGTTCTGTATTTTTTAGTTACTGCACAAGCTTCCTTTTGAATTTTTCTTCTTGATAGGGCCTTTCCTCCCATTTGATGATACCCTAATTTTTGCCTAAATCGCCTCTTCAGATTTTCAATCTAGCGGGCTTTATTTTTCTTTTTCTGATGATACCTTGATTTTTGCCTAGGTCGTCTTTTCAGGTTCTCAACCTAACAGGCTTTCTTTTTTATGGTTATACCCTAAATTTTGCCTAAGTCACCTTTTTGGATTTTTGACTTAGCGGGCTTCTCTTTTTTTCTTGATGATCTTGAATAACCAACTCGACAACTTCTTGGTTCCCTACACCTTTACTGAGTCAATTAACATTCAGGAGGACTTAATAGGTGGGCTTATGATATGATTTATAAAGAAAAAATATAAGGCTCAACTTCCCAAAATGCCCCTAGTCTAATATTCTCTTTTTTTTGTCATTCTTTTCTGTAAATTCTTTTGACTTTTTTTCTAATGCCCCTAGTTTGGCATTACTTCCCTTTTTGTCAATTCTGTTAATTTTCTTTCTAAAATGCCCCTAGTTTGACATTCTTTTCCTTCTTTTTTTTAAATACCCCTAGTTTGGCATTCTCTTCTTTTGAACCTTTTAATAAGGGATTTTCCTTTTGGATGGCACTTTTTTAAGAGAATAAATTTTTTTTTACATGACCAGGCCTGAAGTAACTTCTAAGGTTGCTTACGTACCCCAAATATTTCTTTTTCTTTTGGAATCAGGTCAAAACGTAGTTCATACTAAGATTCCCTCCCAAGGTTGGTCGGTGTGGTTAGAAAGAAAAGACTATTTATTTATTTATTTATTTAAAGGCTGCAAGGGGCTAAAGAAAGTTTTTTTTTTGGTAAGACAAGGAAATGGTTGACCAAAGGAGGCCTCCTTTCATGAATGCTGCTCAACTGGGTCAAAGTTTTAGGAATTTGATATCTGGATTGCTCTATCGAGTAAGGTCTTCTTTTGAGAATGAATATTCTTTAGTCTTCTTTTGTGAAATCGAATATAATCGAGTTTTCTGTGTTCGACTATTCAACTATTCTATAACTCCGAAAAAATCTTTTATTTTCTTATGAATGAAAACTCTCCTCTTTTAAGTTATAAACATGGTAGATCCACTTGTAAGTCTTAGGGTCTTTGTCGATGCTTTCAACTATATCATTTTTTACCGATAATCCTTGACTTTGAAATCACTCTTGACTTGATCTATGTTTTTGTGTAATCCATCCATATATCCTTATTAGACCATGCAAGAATATTGTTGAACTTCTCAAATAAGTTTACTATTCTCTCATGTTCTCCTGAGGATAATGTATTATCAATTTGCACTTCTAGAGTGTACTCTTTAATTTCAATCTTTATTAAGTTCAATTAGTGAGCTTTAAGTCATTTCTCATGTTAAATCTTATATTCAAATCATTATTGCACACATGATAATCAAAAGCTTCTTTATTTATTGGAATTGAAAAGAAAATAGACTGACAAACCTTACAAAACCTAAAAATAAAAATGACCAACTGAATTCAAAGACTGACGCAACTAAAGCTAAAAAATAAAAAATTAAGAAGACTTAAAAGACGACATCATTCTGAATAGAGGGACACAATTCTAGAGTCTATGCCACTTCAGTTATCTTCGATGGATGACTTGAACTTGCCTACTATTACTATCTCTTCATATTCCAATTCAAGCCTGTCATATGCGAGACAACCCGTTGGTTCAAGGATTTTTTTGTTCTTCAGTTCTGTCACTGCCTTAGGGTAGTTGAGCTCATTCTGGCATGGAGCGAATGCATTGTTAAGACCAATTGGATGAATGAAAGAAATTGGGTTAATTGATTCGGGTTTAGATATGGATATTAGGTTCAGAGTAGGAGGGGGCTGATTTTGAAAAGTAGGCAAAGGGTTAGTCTTAACATTGGTAGTAGTATGAGTGAGTATGGTGATTTTTTCCTTCTCAATAAGGTCTTGGATAGCATGTCGGAGAGTAATACACCTGTCAAGAATATGACCAGGCATCTGATGGAATTCACAGAATTACCCATTATCCATGTTTGGGGGAAGAGGATTAGGTAAAGGCTTAGGTTGTAAAGGTGTCAGCAATCCCCTTTTCATCAATTTTTGATAAGCAACACTAAGAGACATTCTAAGATTGGGAAACTGTTTCCTAGGCTTAGTTTGTGAAGGTTGAGTAGCTTGAGGAGATAGTGCGAAGGTGGTGTTGGCCACTTGTAAGGAATTGACATTAGGTTTGAAATGTTTGGGTTTTGACTCAGACGAGTTACCAAAAAGTCCCGAAGAGTAGGCATCCTCAACATGATTTCCAGCCTCAAGGAGGGTTGAAAAGTGGGAAGGTACTGAGACATCAAGTATTTGGCATAATTTGGAGTGAGATTCCTAAGGATAATCTTGACTTGTTCCTTCTCTTGAGGTCGATCCCACAATTGAGCAGCTTTAGCTCCCTATCGAGCAATGAACTCAGTGAAAGTTTCTCCAGGTTTCTGTTTAGTAGTTTCTAGGTCTCTTCTTGTAAGTTCAATATCCGTGTTGAATGAATACCGACCAATAAACTCTTTCATCAATTCATGCCATGTTCTTACCCGAGATGAATCCAATGACATTAACCAGCGTAGGGCAGGACCTGTAAGGGTTCTTTGAAAAAGTTGTGCCATCTGTTCTTTACTCAAACCATGAGATTGCATGATACCGACATATACTTTTAAGTGAGTCTTAGGGCATCCAATACCGTCAAACTTCTCCATATCTGGCATTGTGAACTTTTCTGGTAGAAGGACCGTAAGAAACAAGGTCATTGTCCATAATCCAAGAGTAAGATCATCGGGGTCTTTAATATTCTTCAAAGCTGTTTCAACATGAGTTATTCGATGAGCTAAGACAGGGTCGACGTGCAACTGATCATCTTCGTGATTTTCAACGAGGTCAAACACATCCTGAGGTTCTATAGCTTTATCTTTTCCCTTTTTAATTTTAAGGGATTCGATTTGTGTTTGGACAGAAGCAATAATATGTGCTTGAAAAGATTCTAAAATCTGACGGAGTGCAGCTTCATCCATGGTACTCATTTCTTCTCGTGGCAAAGACTGACTACTTGTAAATGGTACTCTAGAAAGACGACTTTTTTCACGAACCCAAAGTGGTACAGATAGAGGTTTATAACGTTTGGGACCAATTATTAACCAATTAGAAGTAAACCAAGGTTAACCATTGACTCTAAAGATTTGACTCTTAACCACATGATTAAAATTTCGATATATAATAGCCCAAGTTTGGTGGAAAATATCGAATCCAAATGCACTATAAATCTATAGTGACCAAGAAAATAAGAAAGGTTAAACGCGGGTCTACCCCTGATTGGGATTGAACTTTTGATCAGACAAATTAATTTGATCCTAAGATTGAATCTTTTTATACAAAGTGGTCTGGATCTTTAAAAGTGAAACCAATTAGTCCAACTGATTTGGTATTGATCAGTTTGATTCATTTGTTAAATGGGCCAACTGGTTTAAGTGGTTCAAATTAATCGGTACATTTCACCGATTGGGTCGGACTGATATTGCGGGTTTTGTTTAATTATTCTGGATCGGTCCGCCTACTTACCTATTGGTTAGATTGAATAAAGCAACCCGGGAACACCTATGGTCAGTTCGGGTCGTGACCTATAGGAAGGTTCTTATATTCTAAGTTTACTACGTGCAATGCAATTTATCTAGCCACCCTTGCCAAAGTACACCTATATACCTCTCGATACGTGGTGACTTGGTTTGATATACCGTATAGGTGATAATCTAAAACCTCAACTCACTTCTCTGAAGTCAAAAACAGCCAGTTTGATCTCCAGTTGAGAGGTGGCGCACAATGCTGAGCAAGAGCCCACTTAAATACCTCTCATCTAGAATAGACGTAGTCTATCCCCCTCGTACAGTAGGGTACAGCGGGGCAAGATCTCGCTTAAGCACCGATTTTAACTAAGAAGTGCAATTAATATACTTAGATTATCTTTTATATACCTATAGGTACATGTCAAGAGTTGTAGCTTTCATAAATGGTTTGGCATCCCACGAGGGGACCGACCATGTACTAGTACTACGTTGGCAAACAAGACATGTGACTGTGTGGCTCACAATAGGTCAAAGGCTCAGGTCGCTCTAGCCTGGGTGCATCAATATACCTCTCAGAATTACCTAATCAGACAGTATTGATGCCCCAGTTTGATATACCCTAAGGTACGTGACTGGAGTTGTGGTTTTCATGAATGACGTCGTATCTCCGAAGAGACCGGGCCACGCACCAGTGCCACGTTGGCTATATGGGACGTGTAAGTGGGTAAAATAGTAAACGTGCATGTGGTGTGTGCAAAACAAGGTGGGGTGTGCCCGGGGCCTTTTTCAAACACTGGGCCCATGGGCCTAATCATATCATCAATGGGCCATAATCATAGTGAATACAATCATCAAAAAATTATTAAGATCAAAGTCATGGCATGCAAATCAGGAGGAATCAAAATCAACCAATCAATCCAAACCAATCAATTAATTAAAACCAATCAATCAATATGTTATAGTTAAGGTTCCAACAATCAAGATATCAAAAGGGTATCACCATATCAATCGGATATCAAAAGGGAAATCATGCACCCTAATCTAACACATAACCTATTCAAACATGGACTCATCGAGTTAACTCATCTCATAGCATTCAATCCTCATATAACATGGAAACAATATCATCATAACATATCAAGGGAATGTATAAGAACAAGCAACAAATTGCATGAATCCAATAAATTCAAATGAGTTGACTCGACTCATTATGTTCAAAATAGCAACACATTATGGTAAAATCATACAAAGGGAATTAAAATAAATAGCACACAATTAGTTCCTCACGTGATGTAAGATGAGTTCAACTGAGTTAACTCATCTAAAAATTCACTCTTATGGTTGATTTTCGAAATCCAATCCCTCTTTTTTTATGGTCCAATCAAAGATCATTTCGGACGACCCAAAACGATTCGAAATTTCAAAGCATATTGAATTGAGGATAGCACAATACTAATTGACATAAGGAATGCTTTTTTCTTTTTTACCAAATTGATTTTTTTTTTAAAGAAGCAACAAAAAACAAAAAATAAAAATAAAAAAAAAAAAAACAAACTATTACTAATTAAAACACAGCCAATACAAAAATTTTATTGCCAAACCAACTCGTTTGCAATCAAGCAAATGTCAAAATGTGATGTATTGTCGGTAAGAATTGGTGTGATGATAGGAAAAACAAAAAACAAAAAACTCTCCTTGACACCATTGCTACAAGGACCATAAAAATCGAATCGCCCCCAAAAATCAAAACATCACTTTCAAAAACCCCTTTCTTCAGATACTCCGAATCAACGCTAAAAACCCCATTTTTACACTCGCCTGATTAATCAACTCGTCAACCTGATCGCAACGATTCCCAATGATGGATGTTTATTCCAATGCTTTATTTTGTTACCAGATATGTTTCGAAAATTCGGATGAGGTATCTCGAACTGACAAAATCTTAGAAACCACGCTACGTTAGGAAAATACAACCCCAAAAACGTAAAAATCATAATCTTGCAAACAAAAAGAATCTTCACGATAAAAATCACTAAAAATTGACCAAATTACCAAAATACCCCTAACATCAAAACAATCCTAGAGCCTACATTACGCTTAGGAAAACTCATTCAAACACATTAAACAACAAATTGAAATCAAATAAATCATGTATCCAATTTTCACAGAATTCAACAAAATTACGAAAATGCCCCTCATCAAGTTCACGACCATTTCATACAAAAAATTCCATAAATGACACAAACTAATATTTTCATTGAATTCCTTATGAAAAATCGATTCTAAAACATCCTAGAACATTGAAAAATGACTTAAAACGTAAAAACTCCTCTCCGAGGGCAAAATGGTAATTTCACAATTTTAATAATTAAAAAATTTTAAAATTAATAAATAAATCATTAAATAATGTAAAGTGAAACATTAATAAAATTAATTTTAAAATTTGAACCAAGAAATTGATCAATCAGGCTTTTAGGCAAAATTGTTGATGGTTCGCAAGATATTTCTTTAAGGACCCCTCCATTTGGGGGTCCAAAGAATTAAAGATATAATAGAGGGGGGTTCTCCAAAAATTTAAAGTCAATCAAGCAAGACTAAAGTCAAGATATTAAAGTCAATCAAATAAGACTAAAGTCAAAATTAAAGTCAATTAAGTAAGACTAAAATCAAGTATTAAAGTCAATCTCATAAGACTAAAGTCAAAACCCTAAATCAAAACCCTAATCTAAACTAATCAAGTCAATCTCATAAGATTAAAGTCAAAATCCTAAATCAAAATCCTAATCTAAACTAATCAAGTCAGTTTCATAAAACTAAAATCAAAATCCTAAATTAAAACCCTAAAAACTAAGTCAATCTCATAAGACCAAAGTCAAAACCCTAATTAAAACCCTAAAAGAAACCTTAATCAAATCCTAATTCTCCTAAAAGAGATTTACAAATAGGAGCCTCCACACCCTATTTTCGTATCAAATCATAAACCCTAGAAAAAATAGCTTAAGAAGCCTCCCCAACCTTCTCAAAACCCTAATTTTGAAGCATCAACTCCTTACCTAACACCCATACTTCGATTTTAGCTTGAAAAATACCTAGAAGCCCTTTAAAAATACCACAAAAACCCATAAATAAATTCAAAGAATTTAGATCTAAGAAAGAGATACTTCAACTTGAAAATCAGAAATCAGATCCGGTGATAGAACGAAGCGAGGAATACTGTACAAGAAGTTGTTCTATCAGATCTGAGGGAAAAGAAAATCATTGCGTTCGGGAAAGGTAAGCATTTTTATTTTTTTTATTGATTAGGTCTTTTTAGCAATGTAGTTCTACTTAGGAATTAGTAGAGATCGATATTTGCCGGGCGGGGTTGGTGCCTAACACCTTCCAAGTCCGTAATGTGATCCTCGGACTTAGTTTCTTATTTTTCATAGATTAGTTTCTTGTGCCTTTTAGAGTCAATGTTCGATTCCTAAACCGTAATAACTAGGAGGCAACTCCCAAACCTTAAGGGTCAAAAGCGGATCCACGCACCCCACGGATCGAGGGCACTTTCAGTGGCGACTCCGCTGGAGACTATTGAGGATCAGACTTAAAAAACCCCAAGTATGGGAGCATTGCTAGGATGTCCTAGTTTTTTTTATTTAGTTTGACTTATTTTATTTATTTATTTTTGTGGCTAGATTGTGGATGATTTTTGGTATTGTATTTTTATCCAATAAAGGGTCACTTTTTGATGACCCCTAAATAATGAGAGATTCAAATTGACATATGAAAAGGATGGAATGATGAAGGTTGGGACAGCAATGTTAAAATATTTTTACAGAATATTTTAGTGAGAATTAAGTCTAAGCACCCATTAATAAAATGTAGATCCCATCGAGTAGATTAATTTAGAACCTGAATTCACTCGATTTCGTTATCGGGAACCTAAGATATCATCGATGCAAGTTCAATATGTAAATCTGGAGTTATTGCTGAATGAAGATTGGGACAGCAACGTTAAAAGATTTTTATAGAATGTTTTAATAAGAATTATGTCTGGACACCTGTTAATAAAACGTAGATCTTATTGAGTAGATTAATTTAGAACTTGAATTCACTCAATTTCGTTATCGAGAGCCTTAGATATCATTGATGCTAGTTCAATATGTAAATTTGGAATTTCTGTTGAATGAAGATTGGAACAATAATGTTAAAACGTTTTTACAGAATATTTTAGTTAGAATTAAATCTGGGACCTCTTAATAAAATATAGATCTCATCAAGTAGATTAATTTAGAATCTGAATTCGCTCGATTTCGTTATCAGGAGCCTTGGATATCATCGATGCAAGTTTAATATGTAAATCTGAAATTTCTGCTGAATGAAGATTGAGACAGCAATGTTAAAACGTTTTTACAAAATGTTCTATTCAGAATTATGTCTGGGCACCTATTAATAAAATGTAGATCCCATCGAGTAGATGAATTTAGAATCTAAATTCACTTGATTTCGTTATCGGGAGCTTTAGATATCATCGATGCAAGTTCAGATTGTATTTTTCTAATTCACAGAAAATCCAAATTTATCTAGTGTTAATACAGTTAATGTTCCTGAGAGCAAGCTCATTTGGCACTAAGATCTTTCTCTTTGATTTTCTTTTGGGTTGTGTTTCTAGTTTGTTTTCATAATTTAAAAAAAAAAAAAGGGTTCATCGCTTCTCATCTTAACAATTATCATTCTATCATCAATGTAACATCTATTAGAATGTCGATTTATTTTGGATCACCCAAAAGTGATCATTGATTGGACCTTAAAAATTATAAAAATGCCATGATCATTAATTGATTTGCCATGATTTTGATTCATATATATTTTGATGTGCATGCTTTAATCTTGATTTTAATGCTTGGGATATTTTTGTTGTATGATCACATTTTCTAATATCCATATTTTAATGGTTTGATCTGGCTTATGGGCTCACTTGTTTGAAAAAACCCCAAGCACACCCCACCCTGTTTTGCACAGACCACATGCACGTTTACTGTTTTGCATACTTACATGTCCTATATACCCAACGTGGCACTAGTGCGTGGCCCGGTCTCTTCGGAGATGCGACGTCATTCATGAAAATTACAACTCTAGTCACGTACCTTAGGGTATATCAAACTGGGACATCAATACCGTCTGATCAGGTGATTCTGAGAGATATATTGATGCACCCAGGCTGGAGCGACCTGAGCCTTTGACCTATTGTGAGCCACACAGTCATATGTCACGATTGTCAACGTAGTACTAGCACGTGGTCGGTCCCCTCGTGGGATGCCAAACCATTTACGAAAGCTACAACTCTTGACTCGTACCCATAGGTATGTAAAAGATAATCTAAGTATATCAATTGCACTTCTTGGTCAAAATCGGTGTCTAAGCAAGATCTTGCCCCGCTGTACCCTACTGTACGAGGGGGATAGACTATGTCTATTCTAGACGAGAGGTATTTAAGTGGGCTCTTGCTTAACATTGTGCGCCACGGGAGATCAAACTGGTTGTTTTTGGCTTCAAAGAAGTGAATTGAAGTTTTAGATTATCACCTATATGGTATATCAAACCATGTCATCACGTATCAAGAGGTATATAGGTGTATTTGGGCAAGGGTGGCCAGATAAATTGCATTGCACGTAGTAAACCTAGAGTCTAGAAGCCTTTCTATAGGTCACGACCTGAACTGACTATGGGTGTTCCGGGTTACTTTATTCAATCCAACCAACAGGTAAGTGGGCAGACTGATCTAGAATAATCAAATAAAACCAGTAATATCGGTCCGACCCAGTAGGTGAAATGTACCGATTAATTTGAACCACTTAAACCAATTAGCCCAATTGACAAATGGATCAAACTGATCAATACCAAATCAGTTGAACTAATTGGTTTGACTTTTAAAGATCCAGACCACTTTGTATAGAAAGATTCGATCTTAGGATCAAATTAATTTGTCTGATTAAAAGTTCAATCCCAATCAGGGGTAGACCCGCATCTAACATTTCTCACTTTCTTGGTCACTATAGACTTATAATGCATTTGGATTCGATATTTCCCACCGGAGGACTAATTTATATCAAAATTTTAATCATGTGGTTAACAGTCAAACCTTCAGAATCGATGGATAATTTTAGGTGCCCCTAAATGTTCTAAACCTCATCTGTGTCATTTTGGGTCCGTCAAAAGAGTCGTCTAGTCAAAGTACCAATATCAAGTCCAAGTAATCCATCCATCTAGAAGGACCTTCTCATTTTTTAGATAATTATCCCTGAGTTTTCTTTGAATTTCAATCCAGTTTTCGTCAGTTTTTAAATCCAGTTAGTTACGTTAGTTTTTCTTCAATTTTCAAGTTTTAGTCGAGTTTCTCAGTTTATGTTTTTCAATTCCAATCAAATATAGAAGCTTTTGGTTTTTCATGCGTTCAATAATGATGTGAACATAAAATTGGATATGAGGAATGCCTCAAAGCTCACTAATCAAACTCGATAAATATTGGAATTAAAGAGTACACTCAAGAAGTGCAAATTGGTGATACATTATCCTCAAGAGAACATGAGAGAATAGTAAACTTACTTGAGAAATTCAACAATATTTCTTGCATGATCTCATAAGATATATAGATGAATTACACAAAAACACAGATCAAGTCAAGAGTGATTTCAAAGTCAAAGATTATCGGTAAAAAATGATATAGTTGAAAGTATCGATAAAGACGCTAAGACTTATAAGTGGATCTACCATGTTTCTCACTCAAAATAGAAGAGTTTCATTCATAAGAGAATAAAAGATTTTCTCGAAGTTTTAGAAGAGTTGAATAGTCAGAAAACTCAAAAGAAGACTGAAGAATATTCATTCTCAAAAGAAGACCTTACTCAACAGAGCAATCCAGATATCAAATTCTTGAAACTTTTACCAAGTCAAGCAGCATTCATCAAAGGAGGCCTCCTTTGGTCGAATCATTTTGCAATCTTACAAAAAAAAATATAACCTTCTTTAGACCTTCGCAACCTTTTAAAAAAAATTAATAACCTTTTCTTTCTAAACCATACCGACCAACCTTGGGAGGAAATCTTAGTATGAACTACGTTTTGACTTGATCCCAAAAGAGAAAAGAAATATTTGGGGTACGTAGGCAACCTGAGAAGTTACTTCAGGCCCGGTCATGCAAAGAATATGAGTATTCTCTTGTCATCTAAAAGGAAAATCCCCTATTGAAAGGTTTAAAAGAAAAGAATGTCAAACTAGGAGCATTAGAAAAAAAAATTAAAAGAATTGATAAAAAGAAAAGAATGCCAAACTAGGGGCATTTAGAAAAAAAATCAAAATAATTGATAGAAAAGAGAGAATATCAAACTAGGGGCATTTAGAAAGTTGATCCTTATATCTTTTCTTTCTAAATCATATCCTAAGCCCACATATTAAGTCCTCCTGAATGCTAATTTACATCGGTTAAGGTGCAGGGAACTGAGAAGTTGTCGAGTTGGTTATACAAGATCATTAAGAAAAAAAGAGAAGCCCGCTAAGTCGAAAACCTGAAAAGGTGATTTAGGCAAAATTTAGGGCATAACCATAAAAAAGAAAGCCTGCTAGGTTGAAAACCTGAAAAGATGACCCAGGTAAAAATCAAGGCATCATCAGAAAAAGAAAAATAAGGCCCGCTAGATTGAAAACTTGAAGAGGCGATCTAGGCAAAAATTAGGACTTCATCAAACGGGAGAAAAGGTCCCATCAAGAAGAAAAATTCAAAATGAAGCTTGTGCAAAAATTAGAAAATGTAGAACCATTCAAGCCACAATATTCGTTTTTCAGTCAAGAGCTCACATCCAACGAAGATAATGTTGAAGTCAAAAAAATCAGAAATCATCTTGAACATTGTAGAAACTTCAAAAGTATGTTTACTTATTCAAGTGTTCGCTAATGGAAGATGTAAAATCATCAACCACTTTGAAGAGGAAGATCTTCTATTCTAATATTTATCAAGATTTTTTAAGTCCAGCTCAAACATTTTTCAAAAGAAATTCGAAAGAAAATGATCAATTCTTTATTGCACATATGATAATCTTAAGAGTCTTAAATTTAAGAGAATGTTAGTTCTTCTATCAGTCATACAACAGAGTCCATATTTTTCAAGCGTAATCTATTCCATCAGTCTCGTAGTCAAGTCCTAGTTAAAGTCAATCTTGAAACTAGGGGCATTTTTGAAGGTCATTTAATTCCAAAGTTTTATTTCTAAATCACATGATAAAAAGAAAATCATACAGAAGCTTAAAAGTCCGACAAAGCCCAATGATAATTATGAATCCAGATGCATGATAAGCCAATAAATGCCTGATCTTTCAAACTTTGAGTTCGATTTTGAATCATAGAATGAATTAATAAGATTGTTTAAGTTCCTATAAATCTAAGTCCGAGAAACTGACTTAGTAAGTTCGAGTCCGAGAAACGAGACTCCAACTTTTTGAATCATAGAATGAATAGGCTTTTTGAAGTGCCTACAAACCTAAGTTTGAGTCCGAGAAATGAGACTTCAACTCATCGAATCATAGATGAATGGGCTTTTTGAAGTGCCTACAAACCTAAGTTTGAGTCCGAGAAACGAGACTCCAACTTTTTGAATCATAGAATGAGTAGGCTTTTTGAAGTGCCTATAAACTTAAGTTCGAGTCCGAGAAATGAGACTCCAACTTTTTGAATCATAGAATGAATAAGTTTTTTGAAGTGCCTACAAACTTAAGTTTGAGTCCGAGAAACGAGACTCCAACTTTTTGAATCATAGAATGAATAGGCTTTTTGAAGTGCCTACAAACCTAAATTCGAGTCCGAGAAACGAGACTCCAACTTTTTGAATCATAGAATAAGTAGGCTTTTTGAATTGCCTATAAACTTAAGTTCAAGTCCGAGAAATGAGACTCCAACTTTTTGAATCATAGAATGAATAAGTTTTTTGAAGTGCCTACAAACTTAAGTTTGAGTCCGAGAAACGAAACTCCAACTTTTTGAATCATAGAATGAATAGGCTTTTTGAAGTGCCTACAAACCTAAATTCGAGTCCGAGAAACAAGACTCCAACTTTTTGAATCATAGAATGAATATGCTTTTTGAAATGCCTACAAACCGGAGTTTGAGTCTGAGGAATGAGACTTCAACTCATTGAATCATAGATGAATGGACTTTTTGAAGTGCCTACAAACCTAAGTTTGAGTCCGAGAAACGAGACTCCAACTTTTTAAATCATAGAATGAGTAAGCTTTTTGAAGTGCCTATAAACTTAAGTTCGAGTCCGAGAAACAAGACTCCAATTTTTTGAATCATAGAATGAATAGGTTTTTTGAAGTGCCTACAAACCTAAGTGCGAGCCCAAGAAACGAGACTCCAACTTTTTGAATCATATAATGAATAGGCTTTTTGAAGTGCCTACAAACCTAAGTACGAGTCCGAGAAACAAGACTCCAACTTTTTGAATCATATAATGAATAGGCTTTTTGAAGTGCCTATAAACCTAAGTTTGAATCTGAGAAACGAGACTCCAACTTTTTGAATCATAAAATGAGTAGGTTTTTGAAATGCCTACAAACCTAGGTTCAAGTCTGAAAAGCGAGATTCCAACTTTTTGAATCATAGAATGAATAGGTTTTTTAAAGTGCCTATTAACCTTAGTTCAAATTCTAGAAACGAGACTCCAATTTTAATAGGATTGTTAAAGTTCCTGTAAACCTTAGCCAGAGTCCGAGAAACGAGACTCCAGCTTTGTTTGAAATCATATTGAATTAATAGGATTGTTTAAGTTCTTTAGCCCGAGAAACGTGACTACAATAGGTTCGAGTCCGATACTCGAGACTCATAATTTTTCGAACTCTAAAAAAGAATTTCAAATAGGATTTAACGAAGTTCCTACATTGTTATGATTTCTCACAGTACACACACTCACACTTGTACTTTTTAGTAAAGGAGAATTCTTTAAAATTCAAGGATCTGACACTGTCAATGAGAGCTCGAGCTCAAGGACCTGACATTCTTTTTTAATTCGGGGAGAGCTTTACCCTCAAGGATCTGAACACCCTGACGAATTGCTAAATCAGGCTACAAAATGAACTGTCACTAGCTTTGGCATTCAGATATCGCACTATCTACTAAAATAGATTTACAATCTACTTTGCTTCAACCCTCTGCCAAATAGGCGCATCTGTAGACACCCCATTTTTACATTCGCCTGATTAATCAACTCATCAACCTGATCGCAACAATTCCCAATGATGGATGTTTATTCTAATGCTTTATTTTGTTACCAGATATGTTTCGAAAATCCGGATGAGGTATCTCGAACTAACAAAACCTTAGAAATCACGCTACGCTTGGAAAATACAACCCCAGAAACGTAGAAATCATCATCTTGCAAACAAAAAGAAGTTTCACGATAAAAATCACTAAAAATTGACCAAATTACCAAAATACCCCTAACATCAAAACAATCCTAGAATCTACATTACGCTTAGGAAAACTCATTCAAACACATAAAACAATAAATTAAAATCAAATAAATTATTTCGCCAATTTTCACAGAAATCGATAAAATTACGAAAATGCCCCTCATCAAGTTCACGACCATTTCATACAAAATTTTTTATAAATGACACAAACTAATATTTTCATTGAATTCCTTATGAAAAATCGATTCTAAAACATCCTGGAACATTGAAAAATGACTTAAAACATAAAAAATCATCTCCAAGGGTAAAATGATAATTTCACAATTTTAATAATTAAAAAATTTTAAAATTAATAAATAAATCATTAAATAATGTAAAGTGAAACATTAATAAAATTAATTTTAAAATTTGAACCAAAAAATCGATCAATCAAGCTTTTAGGCAAAATTGTTGATGGTTCGCAAAATATTTCTTTAAGGACCCTTCCATTTGGGGGTCCAAAGAATTAAAGATATAATAGAGGGGGGTTCTCCAAAAATTTAAAGTCAATCAAGCAAGACTAAATTCAAGATATTAAAGTTAATCAAATAAGACTAAAGTCAAAATTAAAGTCAATTAATTAAGACTAAAGTTAAGTATTAAAGTCAATCTCATAAGACTAAAGTCAAAACCCTAAATCAAAACCCTAATCTAAACTAATCAAGTCAATCGCATAAGACTAAAGTCAAAACCCTAAATCAAAACCCTAATCTAAACTAATCAAGCCAGTCTCATAAGACTAAAGTCAAAATCCTAAATTAAAATCCTAAAAACTAAGTCAATCTCATAAGACCAAAGTCAAAACCCTAATTAAAACCCTAATAGAAACCCTAATCAAATCCTAATTCTCCTAAAAAAACTTTATAAATAGGAGCCTCCACACCCTATTTTCGTATCAAATCATAGACCCTAGAAAAAGTAGCTCAAGAAACCTCCTCAACCTTCCCAAAACCCTAATTTTGAAGCCTCAACTCCTTACCTAACACCCATACTTCGATTTTAGCTTGAAAAACACCTAGAAGCCCTTTAAAAATATCCCAAAAACCCATAAACAAATCCAAAGAATTCAGATCTAAGAAAGAGATACTTCAACTTGGAAATCAGAAATCAGATCCAGTGACAGAACGAAGCGAGGAATACTGTACAAGAAGTTGTTCTATCAGATCTGAGAGAAAAGAAAATCATTACGTTCGAAAAAGGTAAGTATTTTTATTTTTTTTATTGATTAGGTCTTTTTAGCAATGTAGTTCGACTTGGGAATTAGTAGAGATCGGTATTTGCCGGACGGGGTTGGTGCCTAACACCTTTCAACTCCGTAATGTGATCCCCGGATTTAGTTTCTTATTTTTCGTAGATTAGTTTCTTTTGCCTTTTGGAGTCAATGTTCGATTCCTAGACCGTAATAACTAGGTGGTGACTCCCAAACCTCAAGGGTCAAAAGCGGATCCGCGCACCCTGCGGATCGAGGGCGCTTTCAACCTCAATGATAAAAATTAGTTGGAGCAATCTAAAATCTCACCAAATTACCGAATGAAAAAAATAAAGAAAAACAAATCAGAAAAATAATGTTTCAAACCAAATACCAATAAAATCCATTGACAAAGAAATATAGAGAAGAAGGCAAATAAAACGCAGACAGAGAAGGAGGGAGAGAGAGTTGTGGTCGTTGAACTCAAAGGGACACTGTCACAGATATAAATCAAGATCTATTGAAGATTTCTCCTCAATTTCCCTGGCTAAAGAGGTGGTTGCACATACAATCACTGTACCACGCTTACTGTCTGAGGTACTTGGTGAACAACCTAGTCCAAGAACCAGCGAAGATCCAACTCTCGATCCCATTTGCCCATCAAGCATACTCTATTTCTTCTTAATACCCCTTTAGTTGGCAGAGTCAAGGAGGAAAGCACCAAGCGAATCAGGCCATAGACTGATGTCCGGATGACAATCAGATTTTACTCTAATGGCGTTTCACGGACTTTAAAATACATCTAAAGTAAACTTTTCATGAAAACTCAGTTGTGGGAACCTGGTGTTCATGTCCTGTTTCGCTTCAAATAAGATCATCTCGCCACAAACAACTCTCAACGTAAATCGCAGACTACCTGACTTCAAGGGCTCATGAGACTTGGCAACATCGAAGAGGTTTCTTTTTTTGTTTTTTGAATTTTCCTTTGATTTTTCAAACAACAGCGTTTAATTATTTCTGATTCAAAACAGAAAATCCAAGATTTTACCCAAAAATGGCCGATCAAATTTGGTGATGAGGTTTAGGAATAGAGGTTAAAATAGTGGTAGTACCCTCTTTGGATCCGTAGAGAAGACGAAGTGGAAAGGCATTGACCCTCTCTCCCTCTCCTCTCAAACGAGATCACACCATTCTACTTTGAATCTTGGAGCTTTTTCCGACGGAAGGGAGAAGATATCAACTTTCTTCGTTCAAACTCAAGAATAATCGATGATTCAAAGCTATAACTCGACATTTTCATTAAGAGTTCTAACTGATCGGGCTAAGATTTCAGCCGATCGAGTCGAGAGATGAGTTCGGTCTCTTGGTTAGGGACGATGAATAGAAGGGTAATATTTTTAAGAAGATGATGTGTGGATAGAAAAAACACAATTTTGTTTATTACACACCAACTAAATTAACACATTGTTATTGTTAAGATGGTGTAAAAACAAACGAATTACTTTTGGCACACCAATTATATCAGCACACTGGTACTATTAACGAAATTAAAAAAGTTTTCTTTTCTTGCTGTCACACGCCCACAGAACATAAAAATGAAATAAAATAAAATAAAAATAAGAATTAAAAATTAAAAAATATAAAAAATCAGCATCTAACCATTATTATCCCATCTATCCCCTCGAAATATATCGTTATTTAGGGTCTTTTTAAATAATCTTCGGTTGAACCATAGAGAATCAGATGCCAAATCAAGGCATTTTGAAATTGGATTGGATGATGCTAATAGAGGATAATACAGACCCAATAATCCAAATAATACACATGGGTCATTTTCCATGTCATTAACCTTCAGTACCTTGCATTATTTAGGGTCATTCTGAATAACTCCAAATTGAGTCATAACAAAGATGTGCCAAACAAACATATTCGACATCTCAATCAATGATCAACAATAGAGCTAAAAAAATGATGAAAGTAATAAAAATAAATAAATAAATAACTAAAAATAAAACAAAATAAAAATTAGGTCCTACTTGCAATGCTTCCCATACTTGGGGTTTTTCAAGTTTGATCCTCAATAGTCCCCACCAGAGTCGTCACTGAAAGCACCCTCGATCCGTGGGGTGCGCGGATCCACTTTTGACCCTTGAGGTTTGGGAGTCGCCACCTAGTTATTAAGGTCTAGGAATAAAAATGACTCTCTAGGAAAGGCAAACATTACTAATCTACGAAAGAAAAAAGGGTTTGGGGATTAAATTACGGGATTGGAAGGCGTTAGGCACCAATCCTGCCCGGTCAAAGCCGGTCTCTACTAACTTCCCAAATAAATTACATTACTAACAAAACCTAGATAATAATAAAAAAGTAAGAAATTATACCTTTCCGATAGCAAAGACCTTGTTCCCTCAACTTCGACAAAAATTGCTCCTTGTACCGTACTCCTTGCTTCGTTCTATCTCCGAATTTGATTTCTGATCTTCGAGGTAAGGTATCTCTTTATTTTTATTTTTAATCTGGATTCTTCAAGTTTGTTATGGATTTTGGGGTATTTTTGAAGGACTTTTAGGTATTTTTTTGGCTAAAATCGAAGAAGGGATGTTAGGTTAGGAGTTGGGGCTCCAAAACTAGGGTTTGTAGGAGGCTAGGGGGGCTTTTAGACCTACTTCTCTTAGGGTTTATGATTTGATACGAAAATAGGGTGCACCTCTATTTATAGATTTTTTTAGGGGTTGATTTTGATAGAGTTAGTGTTTAATTAGAGTTCTTTTAATTAGAGTTGTGTTTTAGTTAGACTTGTTTTAGGTAGAGTTATGATTTAATTATAATTGTTTTAGGTGGAGTTGTGTTTTAGTTAGAACTCTATTAGATTGAGTTATTATTTAATTAGAACTCTATTATGATTTTTGACTTTTGATCTTATTTGATTGACTTTTAATATTTTGACTTTAGTCTTAATTGATTGACTTTTAATATCTTGACTTCAATCTTGCTTGATTGAGTTTAATTTTGACTTTAATACCTTGATTTTAGTCTTGCTTGATTGACTTTAAATTTTTGGAGAACCTCCCTCTATTATATCTTTAATTCTTTTGACCCCCCAAATGGAGGGGTCCTTAAAGAAATATCTCACGAACCCTCAACAATTTTACTTGAAAACCCGATTGATCGATTTTTTTAATTCAAATTTTTTAGATTAATTTCACTAATATTTCACTTTAATTATTTAATGATTTATTTATTAATTTCGAAAATTTTAATTATGAAAATTGTGAAATTACCGTTTTGCCCCCGTAGAGGATTTTTCACATTTTAAGTCGATTTTTAATGTTCTAGGATGTTTTAGAATCAATTTTTCATAAGGAATTCAATGAGAATGTTGGTTTGTGTCATTTATGAAAATTTTTATGTGAAATGATCGTGAACTTTATGAGGGGCATTTTCGTAATTTTGTCGAATTCTATTAAAATTGGTGAAATGATTTATTTGGTTTCAATTTGTTATTTTGTGTGTTTGAATGGGTTTTCCTAATCGTAACGTAGGCTCTAGGGGTGTTTTGATGTTAGGGGTATTTTGGTAATTTGGTAATTTTTTAGTGATTTTTATCGTGAGGCTTCTTTTTGTCTAAAAGATGATGATTTCTATGTTTCTAGGATCGTATTTTCCTAGCGTAGCGTGGTTTCTAAGTTCTGTCAGTTCGAGATACCTCATCAGGATTTCTGAAACATATCTGATAACAAAGTAAAGTAATGGAAATAACATCCATCATTGGGAATCATTGCGATCGCGTTGACGAGTTGATTAATCAGGCGAGTGCAAAAATGGGGTGTCTACACATACCTCAGGTAAGGCTTGGAGTAAATAGTTAGATTTTACCTTGCTTGTAATACTGGTTTGAGATGTCCTTGGTGGATGATTGACTACCCTGTTCTAGGTACCAAAGGATCTTACTATGTCCGTCTGATCAGTTTGGAAAAGATAGTTTTTTATAGACCTGACTTGATCCCAAAATAATGCGAGGTGCCTATAGATTTCTCTTTGCCTCAACACAAAGATTTCGTTCCCCTTGAGCCCTTGACTGAAAAGTTAGTACATCTTATTGAGAAGGCTTGAAACAAACGCACTTTAGGATATCCAGACGGACAAGAAGAATTCAAAGAACCAGTTGTTAGAGCCAAAAGGATCAAGCCTGATAGTTCTAGAAATCTTGATGACCATCAACACAAGGCCAAACGTCCATGTAAAAATAGTTTTAAGTCAAAAAGGTGTTATTCATGAATTTTTCTTTGTCAACAATTTTCAATATGTTCAATAAAGCTATTTTTTCTTTTGAATAAACGTTGCATGAATGGATTATTTAATAAATTGTTGCACAACGTCAATAAAAGGACTCATTAAAATGTTATCAAAGGGGTAACACTAAAATTGATTAAATTTATCTTTCATGGAGCATATAGGATTATCATTGCACCTAAACTCAAGCGTCTACCTCCTAGTTGGGGTTATAAGTCCAATCGATTAGAGCGAATGTCAGTACCAAATCAACAGGCATAAATGACTTCAGAGTCTGAGCTTACAGAGATCCGTAAGATTTTGGCAACCTTTGCCAATAATATCAATAGTATAAGAGGTTAAATGGAAGTTTTAAAACAGATTTCAGAATCAATGGACAATCCCCTTGACGATCCAAAAGAAAAAAAATGGTATAAGAAAATGCAATGCGACGTGCACATGAGGCCTTCGAACTTGACGGAGATGAAGAACATTTTGATGATAATCTGGTGTTAACCAATAGGATGTCTTAGTTAGAGTCAGCTCTAAAGAGTATAAAGGGTATTGATGAAATTGCTGTAGGCATTAAAGTTCTGAATCGTATCCCTAGAATTCATTTGCCAGATAAATATGTGATGCCTGAAATAAACAAGTTCAGTGGGGTAGGTTGTGCAAAAACGCATCTTAAGGTGTATGTTACTAACATGCGTACTATGGGGCTCAGTAATGAACAGATGACATTGTTATTTTAGTGGACTCTATCAAGATCAGCTCTACAATGGTTGATCTCTCAAGATTCAACTGTAGTAGGTACATGGGAGAAGATGTCAAAGGCTTTCTAGTATCAGTATAAATACAGTACCGAGATTGAAACTTCAAGAAGGGATTTTGAGACAACTAAATAGAAAAACGGGGAAACATTCACTGATTTCATTTTCACTAGAGGGCCAAGGCTGCCCAAATGTGGGATAGACCCTCAAAGAAGGAAAAAGTAGCGATTATCTTAAAATCCTCACACAAGGTTATGCTCAGCACCTAGTGGCCCAATATCTTCCTACTTTTGAGTCCCTATTACAAGTCGAAAACCAACTTGAGGACGCATTTACCTTTGGGATTCTTTCTAACTCCTCAGACAACAGGTCTAAGAAACCCTTCGTTTCTAAACCTAGTACCAACCATGTTTACATAGGTAACACATCAGCTACCCCAGTTCAACCCCCAGCCCAGACTAATAACTAGGTTCACCCAAGTCAACCTCGAACTTTGCGTCAATTTACCAATCTAGGGATGAGTCTCACTGTAGCTCTTCACAAATTGGTAAAAAAAGGGCTTCTTACCCCCATCTAATCCCGACCTTTACCAAATCTCCTGCCAGTTGGACACAACTCTAACTTGTTCTGTGAGTTCCATCAAAACTCTAATCATCACACTGATCGATGTATCACTTTATGCCATGCTATTCAAAACCTTATCGACAATAAAAAAGTCACTATCCCTAGCCCAGCATCACTAAATGTCACCACTAATTAATTACCTACCTGTCAACTTCCACCAATCCTAAATATGGTTTTCAACACCCAATCACCATTTGACCCTGTATCTCTCGTCCATCCCATCCAAGTCAAACCACCCAGATTATCGGAATAGCTTTCCTCGATGAAGTCTTCACCACAAGCTATGAGCCCTTCGATCTAGCCTCAGACGATACATATTGTCTATCCCCACCTCGTTACAGTAGCCCCAGATTCACTAGTTACCTATTTGCTCAAATGAACTCAAAAAGTCCTTTGACAGATAAAGATCCATACCTATTGACTGAATAAGATGAGTCTTTCTCTCTCTCATGTGATGAAGTTAAACATATGACCCAAGGATGAAGATTCTTTAAGCCACTAGAACTTCGTGTTGACAATCCTACAGTCTTGACAAGAAAATAAATAGATCCTATTAAAGAGAATATCGAAGAAGATGACTTTGTAATCAAGCATTTGAAGAGATCAGGGGCCAATATCTCAGTTTGGGATTTGTTCATAGCTTCCACAACCCATAGGGAGGTTGTTCTTAAAGGGCTAAGTATAACCCAAGTCTCCCTCGATACTTCCCCAGATCAATTGGCCAGTATAGTAGGGACAACTTATGTGGAGAACATATTGTCTTTCTCATACTCAGATCTCCCAAAAGAAGGAGCAAGCCACACTAAGCCGTTACACATTACAGTCGACTGCAACGGGATGAGGTTATCTCTGATTTTAATTTATAATGGGAGTGTACTGAATGTTTACCCTTTAAAGACTACTACTTGCCTTGGGTTCAAAACTAAAGATCTCAAGCCCACTAATCAAGGTGTTAGGACATATGATAACACCAAAAGGGATGTACTGGGTATTTTGCACCTTCAATTATCTACGGGCATCGCTGAGTTTCCTGTGGAATTTTAGGTCATATACATCCAATCTTCTTTTAATATGTTATTAGGAAGACCATGGGTACACCAGATTAAAGTCATACCTTTCACATTACATAAGAAAATCAAATTTATCATAGATGGGCTAGTAATTATTTTTCATGGAGATATTAAAATTGTAGGAATGGTAAACAGTATTGAAGCTAAGAGTGAGCCGTTGCTTGAGATTCAGTTAAAACAATAGAGGCTAGAGCTCAGTAGGTTTGAATTCGAGAAGATCTGCTTAGTCCAATGGGATCATTCGGTGAAAAAGTATTTTCCAATTAAAAATACATATAATTATTATATGGTTAATATGTTCAAGAACATGAGGTTCTTTCATGGTATGGGCCTAGGTCGCAAGCAACAAGGTATCAAAGAGGCACCAGTGGTTAAGGAGGTCATCGGCACATTCAGATTTGGATATGAACCTACTAAGCAAGATTGGGCCCAATATTGGAAGACAAAACGAGACAAGGCAATCGTAGAAAGGTAAGCCACGGATTTGATCAAAATAAAGTCTTATCGTAAGACCCTTAATGGATATTTTGTAAAAGAAGTAGAAGACTTTCGTTACTATGGGTTCCCATAGCCATTTACTGATCACATCACGGGTACTCGTCTGCCAGGACTTGAAATCTTCTTTGGTATGGATTGGCCTGAAAAGGAAATAAGCACAGGAGTAGAAGAAAAAGAAGCTGAAGACTGGCAACTCAACCTAGACTCCTTCAACATTAACCAATTGTTCATTGAAGATCATAGTGTCTTAGTGGTGTCAGTTGAGAAGGGAACCCCGAATCCTCAGTCTGTAAGCAAACCCGTGATTGGGTTTCTGGCTAATTATCATATAATGAGTCATGTGTTACATGTCGAGATTGGTTCTGTCAATCCTATTAGTCTTGTTCAGTCCGACAAGTCCTCTATTTCGGTTGAGTCAAGTAAGTTAGTTCTTTCTGCTGAGTCAAGTGAGTCTGTTATTTCTAGTGAGTCTGTTATTCCTACTAAGTCAAGTGAGTCTATCAAGTTTGCAATAAGTCTTGTTACCCCATCTCTTTTTAATGAAAATATAAGAAATTTTTGATTATCTTGAGTGCAATGATAATTTAACTAATAATCTGACTTCGGAGGGAGAGACTTCTGATGAAGAACCTCCCCCTGAAATAATCAAATTACTTGAACAAGAAAATGAACGTCGGGCTCAACCTCTAATAAAGAAAGTAGAGGTTATCAACCCCAGAACAAAAGAAAGTCCTCAAGATATTCGGATTAGGATCACCTTATCTCCCGATGAACGCAAAGGGATAATAGACTTACTCAGAAAGTTCAAAGACGTGTCTGCGTGGTCTTACGAGGACATGCCGAGAGTAAGTACAGACATTGTTCAACATCGGATTCCATTATATCCTGTTGCTCGACCAATTAAGCAGAAGCTTTGACATATGAAGCCGGAATGGAGTCTAAATATTGTAAAGAAAAAATTACAAAGCAGATTAACACTGGATTTTAGAAGTAGTAGAATACCCTAAGTGAATTGTTAAAGTCGGCCTAGTGCCTAAAAAGGATGGAAAAAACAAAATGTGTGTGAACTTTAGAGACCTAAACAAAGTAAGTCCAAAAGACAGTTTTCCTTTACCACACATAAATGTTCTAGTAGAAAGTACGGCAGGACACGCTTTGTTGTCCTTCATTGATGGTTTTTCAAGGTACAATCAGATAAAAATGGATCCTTGGGATATGCAAAAAATGTCGTTAATCACACAATGGGGAATATTTTACTACAAAGTTATGCCTTTTGGTTTCAAGAACGTTGGAGCCACCTATCAAAGAGCAGCCACGACTTTACTTCACAACATGATACACAAAAAAAATCGAAGTTTATGTAGATAATATGATAGTTAAGTATAAGGAACGACTAAGATACGTTAATGCACTGAAAAAGTTTCTCACAAGGATTCAAAAGTACCAACTCCGACTCAACCTGCAGAAATGTGTAGTCAGAGTAACTTTTAGAAAATTGTTGAGATTTGTGACCAGTCAAAGAAGGATCGAAGTAGACCCTGTGAAGATTAAAGCTATCCAAGAAATACCACCGCCTGAGATTAAAAAGTATATTCTAAGTTTTTTAGGCAGAATCCAATGTGTCAGCAGATTCATCGCTCAACTCACCAATGTTTAGGAACCTATTTTCAAGCTTCTTGTAGACATCCCATTTTTGCACTCGCCTGATTAATCAACTCGTCAACCCGATCGCAATGGTTCCCAATAATGGATGTTATTTCCATTGCTTTATTTTGTTACCAAAAATGTTTCAGAAATTCGGATGAGGTATCTCGAATTGACAAAACTTTAGAAACCACACTACGTTAGGAAAATACGACCCCAAAAACATAGAAATCATCATCTTGCAGACCAAAAAGAAGTTTCACGATAAAAATCACTAAAAATGACCAAATTACCAAACTACCCCTAACATCAAAACAACCCTAGAACTTACATTACACTTAGGAAAACTCTTTCGAACACATAAAATAACAAATCAGAACCAAATAAATCATTTCACCAATTTTCACAGAATTGAAAAAAATTACGAAAATGCCCCTCATAAAGTTCATGACCATTTCACACAAAAAATTCTATAAATGACACAAACTAATATTTCCATTGAATTCTTTACGAAAATCGATTCTAAAACATCCTAGAACATTAAAAATCGACTTAAAATGTGAAAAGTCCTGTCCGGGGGTAAAACGATAATTTCACAATTTTTATAATTAAAATTTTTTAAATTAATAAATAAAACATTAAATAATTAAAGTGAAACATTAATGAAATTAATTTAAAATTTTGAACCAAAGAAATCGATCAATCGGCCTCTCAGGAAAAATTGTTGAGGGTTCATGAGATATTTCTTTAAGGACCCCTCCATTTGGGGGTCCAAAGAATTAAAGATATAAAGAGGGGGGTTCTCCAAAAATTTAAAGCCAATCAAGCAAGACTAAAGTCAAGGTATTAAAGTCAATCAAGCAAGACTGAAGTCAAAATTAAAGTCAATTAAGGAAGACTGAAGTCAAGATATTAAAAGTCAATCAATTAAGACTAAAGTCAAAATATTAAAAGTCAATCAAATAAGACCAAAAGTCAAATCATAATAGAGTTCTAATTAAATAATAACTCTATCTAATAGAGTTCTAACTAAAACACAACTCACCTAAAACAATTCTAATTAAAACACAACTCTACCTATAATAAGTCTAACTAAAACACAACTCTAATTAAAAGAATTCTAATTAAACACTAACTCTATCAAAATCAACCCCTAAAAAAATCTATAAATAGAGGTCCTCACACCCTATTTTCGTATCAAATCATAAACCCTTAGAGAAGTAGGTCTAAAAGCTCCCCTTGCCTCCCATAAACCCTAGTTTTGGAGCCCCAACTCCTTACCTAACATCCCTTCTTCGATTTTAGCCTAAAAAACACCTAAAAGCCTTCAAGAATACCCCAAAATCCATTAACAAACTCAAAGAATTCAGATCCAAGAAAGAAGAGATACCTTACCTCAGAGATCGAAAATCAAATCCGGAGACAGAACGAAGCAAGAAGTACGGTACAAGGAGCAATTTTTGTCTGATCTGAGGGAACAAAGTCTTTCCTATCGGAAAGGTATAACTTCTTATTTTTTATTTTATTATTATCTAAGTTTTTTTAGCAATGTAACTTATTTGGGAAGTTAGTAGAGACCAACTTTGACCTGGCGGGGTTGGTGCCTAACACCTTCCAACCCCGTAACATGATCCCCGAATTCAGTTTTTTTTGTTCTAGATTAGTTCTTTATCTATTTAGAGTCATTCATCGGTTCCTAGACCGTAATAACTAGGTGGCGACTCCAAAACCTCAAGGGTCAAAAGCGGATCCGTGCACCCCGCGGATCGATGGCGCTTTCAGTGGCGACTCCACTACGGACCGTTGAGAATCAAACTTGAAAAACCCCAAGTATGGGAGCATTGCTAAAACGATCTAGTGTTTTTAGTTGATTAGCTTATCTGTTTATTTATTTGTTCTTGTTTTTTTTAGTTTTTTTTATCATCCTATTGTTCAAGGTTTAATCATGTATTTGGATCCTAAATATTCTGCCCATGTATATTCGTTTTATTTTATTATTCTGACTCAATCGAGGGGTTTTTAGAATGATCCTAAATAATTAAAAAAATCAAGAAGTTTAATTGAGGACGGAGTGATGATTAGTGGATCATGTAGGTTTTTTTTTTTTTTTTTTAAATAGAGTTTTTGGTGGGGTGATGTATCCTTCGATAATTTTTTATTTGTTTCTTTTTATTTTGTTTTATTTCTATTGTTATTTTAAAGTTATTTTTTTAGTTTCCATTAACAATGGTAATGGATTGAGGGAGTTGATGTGTAAAAAATAATCCTTTTAACACCCCCCATTTCCTGTTTTTTGTTAGAATTTTTTTAAAAAACAAAAAGTGCTGCCTACAGTAACATGAAGCTGGTATACATTAAAAAAAAATTGATTTTTTTAAAACAAAAATTCTATTTTTTTAGGCACTGTTCACAGGAACAATAGGTTGGTGTTACACTCACACATCATCTTCTTAAGATGATTAAATCAGTTGGGTTCAACGTCTTTTAACAGAGAACGAAATCTTCTCTCTTCTTCTATAGTAAATCTTGAGTCTTTTTAAAAGATGGTTATACAATCAGAGATTTCAAGTTTTGATTGATCAACTGAAATCAATGTATTTATCAAAGAAAGATTCGAATCGAACCAAAGGTCCATGGAGTCCAGAAAAAGATAGGAAGATCATCGGTGCTCAGACGAAATCTAGAAATAAGTGGGCTACAATCGTTAGATTTTTGTTTGACCGAACAGATAATGCAATCAAGAATCTTTGGAATTCAACTTTAAAAAGGAAATCTTGGTTAATGGTGGAAGATGAAGGTGAAAAACAGCACTAACACCAACGTTTAAAAAAAAAAAAAAACTGCTAGTTTTGGTGCTGTTAGTGATTCTAGTTTTCCTTTTGTTGGTTTTTTTGCGCATGTGTATCGACTTATGCAGAGACCAGGAAGAGTAGTGATGACTCCATCACAGATGGAGATGTCTTCTTCGATGATTGATCCACACATCAGAGGCGAACATAACAACAATAGCGACATTAGAAACAATAAAAAACTTTAGCCAAAACGAAGTTTCTCTTCTAGTGTTGGTACCATTACAGCAAATTTCCTTAGAGACTCAACATAATGGACATACTGAGTTTAAGTTGCCAGTTGTAACAGAAAGTAGAAAAGAGTTTAATTCTGTTTAGTCCTGACTTTTTTGGTATAAGAGATGGTCAAGAACGAAGTTAAGGATTATTCATCAGCGTTGGATCAGGGCAGATTACACTTGAAAATTGTAGACATAATGAGGAATGATGTGGGGAGACAGATTGATTTAAGAGACTTAAAAAATATATTATGCTTTCTTTCAATCATTTTTTGTTTAGTAAAATTAAAAAAAAAAAAAAATATATATATATATATATATATGAAAAGGTTGTGTTTAGTTATGATGCTGGTTTCATTTTATTTTTTATTTTTTTTTTTTTTTTTTTAAGTAAAAAAGGGAGATGGGGCCAATAAGTTGCTTGATGGGAATTTTGAGAATTATTATTAACCCACCAGTTTTTACTTATAACTCATTAATGCTTGGATAAGTAATTATCTATTTTCTAAATAATTGGTATGTTGTAAATAAATAATGGGTGTGCTAATAATGTCTCAAAATTTTATCTCAAATGTTGTAAAAGACTAGTGGCAACCCTCTTTGTGGCCGAGTGATTTGTTATTTTGACACACCAATTGCTCAAATGTCACCTTAATGATTTACATGGAAATTGGGGTGACACTAGTGAAAGATGGTTTGTCAACAACGATCCGCTGGTTGGCTAATTTTTTGTTAGAATTTTATTTTGTTTTTCAAAAAAATAAAAATAGGGTATTTGATTTCAAAATCTCCATACTAGCGATCATCTATTCATCCTCAATCCAATGTGCTTTGAAATTCTAAATTATTTTGGATCATCCCAACAAATCCTTGATTGAAACACATCAAGAAATATTTCAGATTAAAGGTTGCTTCTGCCATGGATATATGCTTGATTATGCTTGTCTTTAATCATATGATTAGAATGGTGTTGATCATGATTAAATAATCATGTGATTGGAATAATGCTTATGTTGAATATTCATGTAACCCATGTTATAATGACTGGATCGATTGGACCCATGGGCCCATTTGTTTTTTTTTTTTTTTTAAAAGCCCCGGGCACACCCCACCCTGTTTTGCACACACCACATGCACGTTTACTGTTTTACCCATTTACACATCCCATATAGCCAATGTGGCACTAGTGCGTGGCCCAGTCTCCTCGGAGATGCGATGTCATTCATGAAAACCACAACTCAAGTCACGTACCTTATGGTATATCAAACTGGGGCATTAATACCGTCTGATCAGGTGATTTTGAGACGTATATTGATGCACCCAGGATGGAGCGACCTGAGCCTTTTACTTATTGTGAGCCACACAGTCACATGTCCCGATTGCCAATGTAGTACTAGTACGTGGTCGGTTTCCTCGTGGGATGCCAAACCATTTATGAAAGCTACAACTCTTGACTCGTACCCGTAGGTGTAAAAGATAATCTAAGTATATCAATTGCACTTTTAGGTCAAAATCGGTGCCTAAGCAAGATCTTGCCCTACTGTACCCTACTGTACGAGGGGGATAGAGTACGTCTATTCTAGACGAGAGGTATTTAAGTGGCCCTTGCTCAGCATTGTGTGCCACCTCTCAATTGGAGATCGAACTGGCTGTTTTTGGCTTCAGAGAAGTGAGTTGAGATTTTAGATTATCACCTATACGGTATATCAAACCAAGTCACCACGTATCGAAAGGTATATAGGTGTGCTTGGGCAAGGGTGGCCAGATAAAAATGCATTGCACGTAATAAGCTTAGAGTCTAGAAACCTTCCCTGTAGGCCACGACTCGAACTTATCATGGGTGTTCCCGGGTTCTTTATTGAATGGAACCTTTTGATTGATGAATGTATGTGAATGATGTGAATGATGAGATCAGAGTGGATGATTGTCCTCAAGGATCAAAAATATTGCTTTTGAAAAGTAAAATGGGTGCACCGACCCAATAAAGAATGCATTCTTTTACAATAATGACCCAATCCATCCCGATCCAACAATCATGGTGGGCCGGGCCATTTAAATCAAAATGAAAAATCAAATTTTCAAAGAAAAAAAAGAAAATATTTTTCAGAAAAGAAAGTTTTCCAAAAAAAAAAAAGAGTGTTCTCTAGAAAAAATATTTTCCATAAGATTTTTCAAAAGAAAATAAAAATATTGATATTTCACATGGACCATTGGAAGAGTACTAAAATACCCTTTTGTGTCAAACCAGGATGCTAGTCGCAGGCGACAACCCAATCGATCAGTTAGTCAAAACAACCGTCATAGGAATGCACCCTGTAGAGAAGATCAATTTTGGGAGATTCATGTTGAGGAGTGCTCTCTACTTCCACGAATTTGAGATAGACTAGAACCTCTTACACGCTATGGCTAAGCGATGGAACCCCTATCTCGACATATTCCATATGGGACATATGCATTTATGCCCTACTCACGAGGATTATTGTGGCATCATGAGGATATCCACTTCAGGACCTCTAGTCAGGCCCTCATTGAAGATCGGATATTCTGGTGAGCTCGCCACAAGACTAAACATTTCCAAGGAAGAAGCCAAGGTCTTAGTCCATAACGGGAGATTGAACTTAGTACCTTTACTGGGCCCGTATCACTCCTGCAGTCACCCTATCAATGTAAAACCCGAAGCCTGGCAAGCTACTAGAGATTATCGATTGTGCCTAGGAATCCTAGCCCAATACATACTGACTTCCAATAGTGATGGCCAAACTATCCCTGAGTCCTTCATAGATATAGCCTCTCAACTCTCAAGGAAAGTTAACCCGATACCTCTCATCCTAGCCAAAACTTTCTCAGGTTTAGATGCCATAAAAAATGGTGAGCGGAAAAGCTTCAAAGGAAGCCCCTATTTACTATATATGTGGCTTTGTGACCGTCTTAAAATCGTAGATGTTCCTTTAAACCTCGAATATGGGCCAGAATACTTTTCCAAGAGAAACCTATTAGTGCGTCACAACTCAGTCAAAGCTTGGAGTAAGTGGTTAGATTCTCGCCTTGCCTGTCATATTGGTTTTAGGTGCCCTTGGTGGATGGCTGATCCCCCTATTCTAGGAACCAAAGGATCCTACTATGTCCGTCTGATTGGTTTAGAAGAAACATCTTTTTACCATCCTAATCTAATCCCAGAACAGTATGACGTACCTATAGAGTTATCTTTACCCTAGCACAAAGCTTTCTTTCCCCCCGAACCTTTGACTGAAAAGTTAGTACACCTCATTGAGAAAGCTTGGAACAAGCCCACCTTAGGGTATCCAGACGGACCAGCAGAATTCAAAGAGCCAGTTGTTAGAGCCAAGAGGGTCAAGCCTGACAGCAATCCTGATGACCATCAAGACAAAGCCAAGCGTCCATGTAAAAATAGTTCAAGTCAAATTTGTTGAAGAATGTTTTTAATAAGAACATAATTTTTTGTCAATCATTTTCAAAAAAACTATCTTTCTTTTTTAATAAGTATCTATTTCCTTTTCGAATATTCATTGTGTGAATGGATTAATTAATGGATTGGTGCACAAACTTCAATAAATGATTTTCTAAAATGTTATCAAGGGGGTAATATTGAAATTGACAAAATCTACCTTTGATGGGGTCATATAGGATTATCATTGCGCCCAAACTCAAGCGTCCACCTCCTAGTTGGAGTCTTAAGTCCAGTCGGTTAGAAAGAACCACAGTACCAAGTCAACAAGTAGAGATGGTGTTAGAATCTGAGCTCACAGAGATCCGTAAGATCTTGGCAGCCTTTGCCAATGATATCAACAATATAAAAGGTAAAGTGGAAATGATAGAACAAACCTCAAAATCGACGGAAAATCCTCTAGATGACCCAAAAGGAAAAAAGGTAGAAGAGAAACGTCCACGTGAAGTCTTCGAGCTCGATGGAGACGAAGAGTATGTTGATGAAAATTCGACGTTATCTAACAGAATGTCTCAATTAGAGTCAGCTATGAAGAGTAAGGGTATTGATGAAATCGCAGCAGGCATTGAAGCCCTGAACTGTATCTCCAGAATCCATTTGCCAGAAAAGTTTGTGATGCCTGAAATGGACAAGTTGTGGGACAGGGTGTGCGAAAACACATCTTAAGGTGTATGTTACCAACATGCGCACTATGGGGCTCAGCGACGAACAGATGACATTATTGTTCCAAGGACTTTATCAGGTCAGCACTACATTGGCTAATGTCTCAAGATCCAGTTACTGTAGGTACATGGGAGAACATGTCAAAGGCTTTCTGACATCAGTATAAATATAGTACTGAAATTGAGACCTCGAGAAGGGATTTGGAAGTAACTAAACAAAAAAATGGGAAGACATTCACTGGTTTCATTGGTCGCTAGAGGGCCAAGGCTACTCAAATGTGGGATAGACCTTCGGAGAATGAACAAGTAGCCATTATTCTAAAGAACCTCTCTCAAGGATATGCTCAGCACCTAGTGGCCCAATACCTCCCTACTTTTGAAACCTTGCTACAAGCCGAAAGCCAACTCGAGGATGTATTTACCTCTGGGATTCTTTCCAACCCCTCAGATAACAAGCCTAAGAAACCATAAGTTCCAAAACCCAATATCAACCATACTTACATCGCCAATACCTCCGTTACCCCAGCTCAACCCCCGGCCAGGGCTAATAACCAGGTTCACCCAATTCAACCTCGAACTCTGCTTCAATTTACCAATTTAGGGATGACCCTTACCGTAGCTTTGCAAAAACTATTAAAAAAAGGATTGCTTACCCCGATTCAACCTCGACCTTTACCAAATCCCTTGCCCGCCAGACACAACCCCAACTTATTCTGTGAATTTCATCAAAATCCTGGCCATCACATGGATCGATGTATCACCTTGCGCCATGCCATTCAAAATCTTATTGATAACAAAAAGATCACAATCCCTAGCCCACCAAATGTCACCACTAATCCACTACCTACCTATCAACCTCCACCAACCCTAAATATGGTTTCTCATACCTCATTGCCATTTGATCCCGTCTCTCTTATCCATCCAATCCAGGTTAAACCACCTAGTTACCCCCTTGTCGGGCTAGCTTTCATTGATGAGGTTTTCACAACGAATATGAACCATTTGATTTAACCTCGGATGACACATATTATTTATCCCCGCCCCGTTACGATAGTCCCGCATTCACTAGTTACCTGTTGGCTCAAATGAATCTAAAAAATCATGTACCTTTGATAGACGAAGATCCATACTTGTTGACTGAAGAAGATGAGCATTTCTCCCTTTCCTGTGATGAAGTTAGACATATGACTTGAGGGGGAAGAGTTTTTAAGTCACAAGAACTCTGTATTGATAATCCTGCAGTCCTGCTAAGAAACAAATGAGAAGATCCCACCAAGGAAAGCATCGAAGAGGATAATTCCGTGATCAAGCAGTTGAAAAAATCAGGTGCCAATATCTCAGTATGGGGTTTACTCATGGCTTCCACTGCTCATAGGGAGACTGCTCTCAAAGTACTAAACACAGCCCAAGTTTCCCTTGACACTTCTGCAGATCAGCTGGCCAGTATAGTAGGGGCAACTTACATGGAGAATATCCTATCCTTCTCAGACTTAGATCTCCCGAAAGAAGGGGCAAGCCACACTAAGCCGTTACACATTACAGTTGACTGTAACGGGATGAGGGTACCTCTGGTTTTGATCGATAATGGGAGTGCACTGAACGTTTGCCCGCTGAAAATTGCTACTTGTCTCAGTTTAAAACTGAAGATCTCAAGCTCACTAATCAAGGTGTTAGGGCCTCTGATAACACCAAGAGGGACGTATTGGCAATTTTGCACCTTCGATTGTCCACAAGCATAGTTGAATTTCCTGTGGAATTTCAGGTTATTAACATCCAGTCTTCTTTCAATTTACTGTTAGGAAGACCATGGTTACACCAAATCAAAGCCATCCCTTCTACGCTACACCAGAAGGTCAAGTTTATCAAGGATGGGCTAGTGATTACTCTCCAAAGAGATGCTGAAATTGTAAGGATTATAAACAGTGCTGAAACTAAGGATGAGCCGTTGCTTGAGATTCAACCAGAACAACAGGGAGTAGAGCTTAGTGGGTTCGAATTTGAAAAGATATGCTCAGTCCAATGGGATCAAGTCATGAAAGAATATTTTCCAATGGAAAATACCTCTAATTGTTACATGGCCAATATATTCAAGAAAATGAGATTCTTCCCTGGTATGGGCTTAGGTCACAAGCAGCAAGGTATTAAAGAGGCACCAGTGATTAAAGAGGCCATCGGCACATTCGGACTAGGGTATAAGCCTACTAAGGAAGATTGGGCCCAATACTAGAAGACAAAACGAGACAAGGCCATTGTAAAAAGGCAAAGGTGCACCACGGATCTCATTAAAATGAAGTCCTATCGAAAGACTCTCAATGGTTATTTTGTGAAAGAAGGAGAAGACTTCCGCTACTGTGGGTTCCCAGAGCCGTTCATTGATCACATCACAGGTACTCATCTACCGGCATTTGAAATCTTTTTTGGTATGGAATGGCCTGAAAAGGAAGCAAGCACAGAAGTTAAAGAGAAGAAAGTTGAAGACTGGCAGTTCGATATGGACTCCATCAACATCGATCAGCTATTCCTTGAAGATCATAGTATCTTAGTGTTGTCAGTTTAGAAAGGGATCCCAAATCCTCAGTCGGTAATCAAACCCGCTGTCGGGTGTCTTTCAAATTATCATATAGTTAGTCCTGTGTTGCATGTCAAGGTTGGGTCTGTTGGTCCCATTAGTCCTGTTCAGTCTGACATGCCAGTTGAGTCCTTTATTTCTGTTGAGTCAAGTAAGTTAGTTGTTTCTACTGAGTTTGTTATTTCTAGTGAGTCTGTTATTTCTAGTGAGTCAAGTGAGTCTGTCAAGTCTACAATGAGTCATGTTACCCCATCTCTTTTTAATGAAATGAAAGAAATTTTTGATTACCCCGAGTGCAATAATAATTTAACTAATAATCTAGCTTCAGAGGGAAAATCTTCTGACGAAGAACCTCCCCCTGAAATAATCAAATTACTTGAACAAGAAGAGGAACGTCGGGCTCAACCACTAATAAAGGAAGTAGAGATTATCAACCTCGGAACAAAAGAAAGTCCTCAAGAAATTCGTATAGAGGTCACTTTATCTCCTGATGAACGCAAAGGGATAGTAGACTTGCTCAGAAAGTTCAAGGACGTATTCGCGTGGTCTTACGAAGATATGCCGGGGGTAAGCGCAGATATTGTTCAACATCGGATTCCGTTATATCCTGATGTTCGACCAATCAAACAGAAACTTCGACGTATGAAGTCGGAATGGACTTTGAAAATTAAAGAAGAAGTTACGAAGTAGATTAACGTTGGATGTTTGAAAGTAGTAGAATACCCTGAGTGGATTGCCAACGTAGTCCCAGTATCGAAAAATGATGGAAAAGTTAGAATGTGTGTGAATTTCAGAGACCTAAACAAAGCAAGTCCAAAGGATAGTTTTCCTTTACCACACATAGATGTTTTAGTGGACAGTACAGCAGGAGACGCTTTATTGTCCTTCATGGATGGATTTTCAGGGTACAATCAGATAAAGATGGACCCTCGAGATATGCAAAAAAATGTCATTCATCACACAGTGGGGGACCTTCTGCTATAAGGTCATGACTTTTGGTTTGAAGAACGCTGGAGCCACCTATCAAAGAGTAGCCACGACTTTACTACATGATATGATACACAAGGAAGTCGAAGTCTATGTAGATGATATGATAGTCAAATCTAAGGAACGACTAGGGCATGTTATAGCGTTAGAAAAGTTTCTCACAAGGATTCAAAAGTACCAACTCTACCTCAACCCATAGAAATGCATATTTGGAGTAACCTCTGGAAAATTATTGGGATTTGTGGTCAGTCAGAGAGGGATTGAAGTAGACCCTGTGAAGATTAAAGCTATCCAAGAGATGCCACCGCCTGAGACTGAAAAGCAGATTCGAGGTTTTCTGGACAGAATCCAATATGTTAGCAGATTCATCGCTCAACTCACCAACGTCTGTGAACCTATTTTCAAGCTTCTCAAGAAGAATGAACCAACAGTTTGGAATGAGCAATGTCAAAAGGCTTTCAATCAAGTCAAGAAGTATCTTTTAAACCCACCTATTCTGGTTCCACCTACACCGGGTGAACCACTTCTTCTTTATCTGTCAGTCACAGAAGAAGCTATGGGATGCATGCTTGCACAGTATGATAAAGATACTCGCAAAAAGAGGCCTATATACTACATCAGTAAAAAGATGTTAAAATATGAACGAAAGTATTCATCTCTCGAAAAAACTTGCTTAGCACTGGTATGGGCTACTCAGAGACTCTGGCACTATATGTTGTCTCATTCAATTATCCTATTATCTCGGATGGATCCTCTCAAGTACCTTTTCGAGAAGCCAGCGTTGACAGGGAGAACCGCGCGATGGTTATTGTTGCCATCAGAGTTTGATATCACGCATGTTACACAGAAGTCTATCAAAGGGAGAACTGTAGTAGAATACTTGGCAGATCACCCTGTAGTAGAAGGAATAAGGCCCGTCGATCAATTTGCAGATGAGAACATCTTGCACGTTAAAGAAGAACCATAGAACCAAACATGGCAGTTGTACTTTGATGGAGCCGCCAATCAAAATGGGTATGGAATAGGGGCAGTCCTGCTTTCTCCGAAAGGATGCCACATTCCCATCGCTATTAAATTAGCCTTTTCGAACACTAATAACACGGCTAAATATGAGGCGTGCATCGCAGGGTTCGAAGCTGCTTTGAACCTGGGCATTTCAGAAATTGAAGTTTTTGGGGCTTCGGCCTTGGTCATACATCAGTCATAGGAAAAATGGAAGACTAGGGATGAAAAGTTGAAATCTTATCATAAGTATTTGTTAAACTTAGTCAGTAAGTTTAAATCTATCCTATTCCAACACTTGTCAAGGGAGGATAACAGATTTGCTGACTCCCTAGTAACTTTATTTTCAATGATCCATTTACCCCCTGGCATGGAATTGAGGTCGATCACTGTTGAAGTCAAAGACAAACGCGCATACTGCCATCAGATCAACATTGCTACTCGACTACCCGATGGAAAGCCGTGGTACACAGACATAAAGAGAGTGTTGGAAAAATGAGAATTCCCGAAAGAAGCATCGAGGAAGGAACGACAAACCCTACTAAGATTAGCATCTCAATTCATCCTGTGCGCAGAGAGTTTATACAAAAGGTCTTATGATGGGATTCATCTGTCGTATGTTGATGAAGATCAAGCTGAACAGATAATGGTTGAACTACATTCAGGAGAATGTGGCCCTCACATGAGTGGGAAAATGTTAGCTAAGAAGATTATGAGACAAGGATACTACTGGCCCACGATGGAAACAGATTGTCATCACATGGTCAAAACCTGTCATAAGTGCCAAATACATGCGAACCTTATACATGTGCCACCATCTCAATTAGTGGGTCTGACTGCACCATGGCCATTCTCAGTCTGGGGAATTGACATTATTGGTAAAATATTGCCTAAGGCATCAAACGGGCATGAATACATTCTAGTTACCATCGATTATTTTACCAAATGGGTCGAAAGCCTCTTATGTTGTCCTCACTGCGTCTCGAGTTGCAAAGTTCATTCAAACAAACATCATCAGTCGATACGGGGTACTTTCAGAGTTGATCTCTGATAACGGGTCGCACTTCAAAGCTGAGGTTATCAAATTGTGTTCAAAGCTCAAAATCTCACACCATAAATCATCTCCTTACCGCCCTCAGACTAACTGAGCAGTTGAAGCAGCTAATAAGAATATTAAGACTATCCTCAGAAAAATGTGTCAATCACATCGAGATTGGTCAGAAAAATTGCCATTTGCATTATGGGCATATCGAACCTCAATTCGATCCTCCGCTGGAGCTACTCCCTACTCCTTAGTATATGGCATGGAAGCAGTCTTGCTAGTTGAAATGGAGATTCCATCTCTCAGGATTTTGTTAGAAAGTCAGTTGTCAGAAGCAGATTGGGTTCACCAACGGTATGAAGAATTGAATTTGATCGAAGAAAAATGACTAAGAGCGTTGTACCACGTGCAAGCTTATCAAAGAAGAGTCGCCTGCACATTTGACAAAAAAATAAAGTGAAATTACGGGCTTTGTACCGTGTCTAAACCTAGAGGGGGGGTGAATAGGTTAATTAAAATTTAAGTCTACAAAACACCCCACGAAGTTTCAACTTTCTCGATTATACTAAAAAGTATACAACTTAGAGATGTACAAGAATAATATCTTATGAGCTAAAGCCTACATCATACATCATACATCACAAGATAAGTATTTTATCAAGCATTTGATGAGCAAGTAGTTGCATTCATATAAATTAACGCTTAGAGCATAATCGTAAAGGAAACACACGATTTATAGTGGTTCGGCAACTTGCCTACATCTACTACCAAGTACCCTACTCTTGGGTCTTGGGTTCCACTATCAAAATGGAGGTTTATGGTTCACCCCGAAACCTTACACATAATTTTTTAAGCCTAGGACAAATTCTAAACCTTAAGATCGAGAAAATGACTTTCTCTCGAAATGGGATTTTTCTATCAGTAGAATCCCCAAACCGATTTGTTCAAATGAGGTACCACCTCATCCAAACACTAAGTTTTGTTCTTTGGAAAACTTAGAACCTTGTTCTCTTGAGTAGAGTCCTCAACTCTTCTCAAGAGCTTGGTTTTAGGATGAAACCAAGAAACTCCTTTTTGGTTGTAGAAAAATAGAAATCTAACAACAACAAATCATACTCACAAGGACTCGACTCAATGGATCGATCTACCACGATGTAGCATTGAGTTCTTTCATGTCCTTGAGAGTGATATCTTCATCTTATTGTACTCCTTGCTTCAAAGAGATGCTTCAAGCTTCCTTTTGGGTTCACCAATGTGTGCACAAGCAAGGGTGTGGTTAGATGAAGAGGTTCACCATTGAATAAACTTAGATTAAGGTTGTTCAACTAAGTATGTAGCCTATTCAAGCTTAGAGAAAGCAAGGGGATGTAGATATGAAGTGTGAGCTTTCTCTAGGGCTAGAACCATCAGAGAAATGAGCCAAAAATGCCTTTTTAAAGTCATTTTCAAAGTTCCAACGGCTCTTTCGGTGGAACCGTGCTCAAATGGTAGTTGCTGCCGGTGCTACCATGCCTAATGAACAGTGCTACCGTGAAAATTACAGAAATGCCATTGGAGGAGTATTTTGGCCATAACTTCCAAACGGTAAGTCCGTTTTGCATGCCGTTCGGGGAGGAGATAGATCTTACTATATAGAACATCCCCAAACTGAAACAAAGGGTTAGATCTAAGAATAATGAGTTAAATTACCAAAATACCCTTTTTACCTTTTTGGATCAAATTGGGCTTTCGGGAAGGCCGGTGCAGAAACGGTTCGAAGGTGTACTAGATATTATCTATATAATACTACCTTAAAAACACCAAGGTCATAAAATGGGATTAGGATGATTAAAGCGTTAATGTCCCCTCTGTAGCCATTTTCGATTCTCGAAAAAGCCTTTTTACCTTTTTGAGTCAAATCGAGCTATCGGGAAGGTTGGTGCTGAAACGGTTCAAAGGTGTGCTAGGTATTACCTATATAATGACACATATAAAGCACCAAGGATAGAAAATGGGTTTAGGGTGGTCAAAACTTTAATGTCCCCTCTATGGCCATTTGGTTCCCGAAAAGTCCGATGATAGAATAGGTCGAAGAACGAGTTTCCCTAATAATTATGGGTCGACCTATCATTCATCTAAATGTTGGAAAATGGTCTTGGGTGGTCTCATTACCTTTTGGGCTTCTTGTACACACAATGGAGGTTTTTGTCGAGCCACGTGCGATTGAGAAGCTTTACCGGAGTCTTCATTAGTCTTCAATGGTAGATCGATCCGACACTCAACATATGTCTTGTAATTGACAAAATATGAAATTAACATAAAGACCCGTCACTTACATGTCGGGGACTTAGTACTCAAAGAGAGTCGAGCACCTATCTTTGACCCTAGAGGAAAGTTCAAACCAAATTGGGGAAGGTCCGTTCATCTTCAAGGAAATATTACCAGGAAAAGCTATCAGACTTCATGATCATGATGGAATCGAATTACCAAAACCAACCAACCTTGACCAAATCAAACGGTACTACATTTAAGGAGGCCATCTTTGGTCGAATCAATCCTTATATTACCAAGTTACCTAGTTCAACATATCCTTTCTCAACCCCTTTGCAGCATTTTTAAAAAGAAAAAATGATGCCTTTTTCTTTCTCAGCCCGTTCACCTAACCTAGGGGAGGGAAAAATTATTACTACGTTGTGGTCTGATCCCAAAATTCTAGGGTACGTAGGCAACCTGAGAAGTTACTTCAGGCCCGACCACATCAAAATAAAAAAAATCTATTTTTCCACACAATAAAAATATTCAAAAGAAAAATAAATTCAAAATGGGAAAGAAAATTTAAGGAAAAAGAAAATAATTTAAAAGGAAATGCCACACAAGGGGCATTTGGGTTTTTGAGCCTCAAAATTCCTTTCTTTTTATACCCAGTCCTAAGCTTACCTATAAAAGTCCTCCTAAGTACCGTACGAAAAGTCAAGGAAGATAGCAAAGCATGATCAGACAATAACTCTAGAAGTTTAGAGAAGAAGAAAAAGATAAAAAAAATGATGATGCCTGCTAAGTTGAAAATCCGAAAAGGGCGACTTAAGCAAAAATTAAGGCAAGCTCGCAAGGTTGAAAATCTGAAATGACAACTTTGACAACAATCAGAGCCAAGAAAAAAAAAAGCTCTCTAGATCGAAAACCTGAAAAGGTGATCTAGGCAAAAGCTAGAGCAAGCTCGATAGATTGAAAACCTGAAAAGGCGATCTAGGCAAAAGTTAGAGCAAAAAAGAAAAATAGAAGAAAATCCCAAGCTGAGAGTGGTCCGAGCTGAAACATCAGAAGTCCGAATAATCAAGTTCAATACTTCGCTTAAACCAGGCATAGACTCAGAAGCCACAAGTACCTTGTCCACGATCGATCTGAAAATTTTTACTTCCCCAAGTAAACCAATGGAGAGAAGGGTGAATTCTATGATGAGTCTCGAAAGGAAATAATTTTGTTCTCTTGAGCCTGACTCAAAACCTTCAATAAAATTAATCAAAATTAAAAGTTGAGTCTTTATTGCGCTTGTGGTAATCAAATGTTTCAAACCTTCATACAAGGGGCATTTTCTTTCTTCTTTAATTTAACATTTCCCCCTTATACTAGAGGCATTTTTTTTTTATTTTGCATGATATGTTCAATTATTTTCAAGGCCATGTTCATTGTCAAACTAGGGGCATTTGTTTTTTAGCAATGTTAATCCTAAAAGATAATGAGAACCCCAAACCTAAGGTTACCCTCTTGATAACAATTTTTCAAAAAACTCTTGAGCTTCAAAAGAAATAAAAACTCAGGTTTTAAATTCATAAAACTTTTTTATATATCCTTGAGGTTCAAATAAAAGCATTTTGGATCTCACATAAGAGATATGGCATTCTTTCGTTCTCCAGATTCAATCATTCTTGGAATTGATCATTTCTCTTCCAGATTCATTGTCTCCCAGATTCATTCGTTCTCCGATTCGTTCTAATCAGTTTTCTCTAAATTCGTTTATTATTTCCCAAAATTCATTCATTCCTCTGCCAATTTTGCTCAGATGCCGCCAAGGGTTATCTTGGATTTTGCTCAGATGCCGCCAAGGGTTATCTTGGATTTTGCTCAATTGCCGCCAAGGGTTATCTTGGATTTTGCTCAGATGCCGCCAAGGGTTATCTTGGATTTTGCATAGTTTTCACCAAGGGTTATCTTGGATTTTGCTCAGTTGTCGCCAAGGGTTATCTTGGATTTTGCTCAGATGCCGCCAAGGGTTATCTTGGATTTTGCTCAGTTGCCGCCAAGGGTTATCTTGGATTTTGCTCAGTCGCTGCCAAGGGTTATCTTGGATTTTGCTTAGTTTCCGCCAAGGGTTATCTTGGATTTTGCTCAGTCACCACCAAGGGTTATCTTGGATTTTGCTCAGTCACCGCCAAGGGTTATTTGCTCAGTTGCCGCCAAGGTTATCTTGGATTTTGCTTAGTTTCGGCCAAGGGTTATCTTGGATTTTGCTCAGATGCCGCTAAGGGTTATATTGGATTTTGCTCAGTTGCCGCCAAGGGTCATCTTGGATTATGCTCGGAATTATGCTCAGTTTGTACTCAGTCTATGCTCAGTTTATACTCAGATTATGCTCAAATTATGCTCAGATTTTACTCAGTTCCAACTTAAACTCTTTGAAATTTATCACAGATTTTAAATCACACACTTGCACAGTTGTTACATCAGTCAAGGTGAATTTTCAAAAATTCAAGGATCTGACACTGTCAGTGAGAGTTTGCACTCAAGGACCTAACAACTTTTTAGTTCGGAGAGAGCTTTACCCTCAAGGATCCGAACACCTTGACGAATTACTAAATCAGACTGCAAAATGAACTGTCACTAACTTTGGCATTCGGATATCGCACTATCTACCAAAATAGATTTGCTATCTAGTTTACTTCAACCCTCTGCCAAAGAGGGGCATATGTAGACATCCCATTTTTGTACTCGCCTGATTAATCAACTCGTCAACCCGATCGTAATGAGTCCCAATGATGGATGTTATTTCCATTGCTTTATTTTGTTACCAGAAATATTTCAACAATCCGGATGAGGTATCTCAAACTGACAAAACTTTAGAAACCACACTACGCTAGGAAAATACAACCTCAAAAACATATAAATCATCATCTTGCAGACCAAAAAGAAGCTTCAAGATAAAAATCACTAAAAATGATCAAATTATCAAAATACACCTAACATCAAAACAACCCTAGAGCCTACATTATACTTAGAAAAACTCTTTCGAACACATAAAACAACAAATCGAAATCAAATAAATTATTTCACCAATTTTCACAGAATTTGACAAAATTACGAAAATACCCCTCATAAAGTTCATGACCATTTCACACAAAAAATTCCATAAATGACACAAACTAATTTTTCCATTGAATGCTTTACGAAAAATCGATTCTAAAACATCCTAGAACATTAAAAATCGACTAAAAACGTGAAAAGTCCTCTCTGGGGGTAAAACGATAATTTCACAATTTTCATAATTAAAAATTTCGAAATTAATAAATAAAATATTAGATAATTAAAGTAAAACATTAATGAAATTAATTTAAAATTTTAAACCAAAGAATCGATCAATCGACCTCTCAGGAAAAATTGTTGAGGGTTCGTGAGATATTTCTTTAAGGACTCCTCCATTTGGGGTCCAAAGAATTAAAGATATAATAGAGGGGGGTTCTCCAAAAATTTAAAGTCAATCAAGCAAGACTAAAGTCAAGGTATTAAAGTCAATCAAGCAAGACTGAAGTCAAAATTAAAGTCAATTAAGCAAGACTGAAGTCAAGATATTAAAAGTTAATCAATTAAAACTAAAGTCAAAATATTAAAAGTCAATCAAATAAGACCAAAAGTAAAATCATAATAAAGTTCTAATTAAATAATAACTCTATGTAATAGAGTTCTAACTAAAACACAACTCCACCTAAAACAATTCTAATTAAAATACAACTCTACCTAAAATAAGTCTAACTAAAACACAACTCTAATTAAAAGAACTCTAATTAAACACTAACTCTATCAAAATCAACCCCTAAAAAAATCTATAAATAGAGGTCCTCACACTCTATTTTCGTATCAAATCATAAACCCTAAGAGAAGTAGGTCTAAAAGCTCCCCTAGCCTCCCATAAACCCTAGTTTTGGAGCCCCAACTCCTTACCTAAAATCCCTTCTTCGATTTTAGTCTAAAAAACACCTAAAAGCCTTCAAGAATACCCCAAAATCCATTAACAAACTCAAAGAATTCAGATCCAAGAAAGAAAAGATACATTGTCTCGAAGATCGGAAATCAAATTCGGAGACAGAACGAAGTAAAAAGTACGGTACAAGGAGTAATTTTTGTCGGATCTGAGGGAACAAAGTTTTTGTTATCGGAAAGGTATAACTTCTTTTTTTTATTTTATTATTATCTAGGTTTTTTTAGCAATGTAACTTATTTGGGAAGTTAGTAGAGACCAGCTTTGGCTGGACGGGGTTGGTGCCTAACACCTTCCAACCTCGTTACATGATCTCCGAATTCAGTTTTTTCTGTTCTAGATTAGTTCTTTATCTATTTAGAGTCATTGATCGATTCCTAGACCGTAAAAACTAGGTTGCGACTCCCAAACCTCAAGGGTCAAAAGCGGATCTGCGCACCCCGCAGATCGAGGGCGCTTTCACTTCTCAAGAAGAATAAACCAACAGTTTGGAATGAACAAGGTCAAAAGGCTTTCGATCAAGTCAAGAAATATCTCTTGAACCCATTTATTTTGATTCCACCTATACCAGGTGAACCACTTCTTCTTTATCTGTCAGTCACAGAAAAAGCTATGGGACGCATGCTTACACAGTATGACAAAGATAATCGCAAAGAAAAGACTATTTACTATATCAGCAAAAAAATGTTAGAGTATGAACGAAAGTATTTAGCCCTCAAAAAAACTTGCTTGGCATTAGTATAGGCTACTCAGAGACTCTGACACTATATGCTATCTCATTCAATTATCATGTTATCTTGGATGGATCCTCTCAAATATCTTTTCGAGAAACTGGCACTGACAAGGAGAACCGCATGATGCCTGTTGTTATTATCAGAATTTGACATCACGCATGTTACGCAGAAATCTATCAAAAGGAGAATTGTGAAAAAATACTTGACAGATCATCCAGTGGTAAAAGGAATAAGGCATGTTGATCAGTTCCTAGATGAGAATATCTTACATGTTGAAGAAGAAACACAGAATCAAACATGGCAACTATATTTTGATGGAGCCGCCAATCAGAATGGATATGGAAAAGGAGTAGTTCTATTTTCTCCTGAAGGATGCCACATTCTGATCACTTTTAAGTTAGTCTTTTCTAACACCAATAATATGACTGAATATAAGGCATGTATCACTAGACTCGAAGCTGCTCTGAATTTGGGTATCATAGAAATTGAAGTTTTTGAGGATTCAACCTTGGTCATACATCAGTCGTTGGAAAAATGGAAAACTAGGGATTAAAACTTGAAGTCTTATCATGAGTATCTGTTAAACTTAGTAAGTTTAAAGCTATCATGTTCCAGCACCTGTCAAGGGAAGATAATATATTTGCTAACGCGTTAGCAACTCTTTCTTTAATGATCTATTTGCCTCCTAGCATGGAATTGAGGCCGATCACCGTCGAAGTCAAAAATAAACCTGCATATTACTATCAGATCAACATTACTACTCGATTACTTGATGGAAAGCTATGGTATACAGATGTCAAAAGAGTATTGGAAAAACAAAAATTCCTAAAAAAAGCATCGAGAAAGGAATGATAGACCCTACTAAGATTAGCATCTCAATTCATCCTCTACGCAGGAAGTTTATACAAAAGGTCTTATGATGGGATTCATTTTTCATGTGTTAATGAAGATTAAGCTAAACAGATAATGGTTGAACTACATTCAGGGGACTGTGGTCCTTACATGAGTAGGAAAATGTTAGCCAAGAGAATTATGAGACAAGGGTATTACTGGCCCACGATGAAAATAGATTTTCATCACATGGTCAAGACCTGCCACAATGTGAAATACATGCAAATCTCATACATGTGTCACCTTTCAAATTAGTTGGTTTGACTTCACCGTAGCTATTTTTAGTTTGGGGAATTAACATTATTGGTAAAATAACGCCTAAGGCATCAAACGGGCATGAATACATTCTAGTTGCTGTCGATTATTTTACTAAGTGAGTCGAAGCCGCTTCTTATGCTGTCCTCACTGCATCTCGAGTTGCAAAGTTTATCCAAACAAACATCATCAGTTGATATAGGGCACCTTTGGAACTGATCTCTAATAACGGGTCACACTTCAAAGCTGAGGTTATTACGCTATGTTCAAAGTTCAAAGTCACGCATCATAAGTCATCTCCTTACCTTCCTCAAACCAATGAAGTAGTTGTAGCGGCCAATAAGAATCTGAAGACAATCATCAAGAAAACGTGTCAATTACATCGAGATTGATCAAAAAAATTACCATTTGCACTATGGGCATATCAAACTTTAATTTGATCTTCCATTCGAGCTACTTCCTACTTCTTAGTGTATGGCATGGAAGCAGTCTTGCCAGTTGAAATGGAAATCTCATCTCTCAGGGTATTGTTGAAAAGTCAGTTATTAGAAGCAGATTGGGTTCGTCAACGATATGAAGAATTAAATTTGATCGAAGAAAAATGAGTAAGAGCTCTATACCACGTGCAAGCCTATCAAAGAAGAGTCGCCCGTGCATTTGACAATAAGATCAAGGCCCGACACTTACAAGTTGGGGATTTAGTACTTAAAGAAAATCGAGTACCTAGAGGGAAGTTCAAACTAAATTGGGGAGGTCCGTTCATCATCAAGGAAATATTACGAAGAAAAGTTGTCAGACTTCAAGATCATGATGGAATTGAATTATCAGAACCAACCAACCTTGATCAAATCCAACGGTACTACATTTATGGGGGCTATCTTTGGTCGAATCAATTCTCTTATTACCCAGTTCAATATATCTTCTCTCAACCCCTTTAAAGTTTTTTTCAAAAGAAAGATACCTTTTTTGTTCTCAACCTGATCACCCAACCTAGGGGAAGGAAAAATCTGAACTACGTTTTGGTCTGATCCCAAAAGTTTGGGGTTCATAGAAAATCTGAGAAGTTACTTCAGGCCTGACCACATTAAAAAAAAGATATTGTCAAATGGGAAAGAAAATTCAAGGGAAAAAAAATGCCACACAAGGGGCATACGGGTATTTGAGCCTCAAAATTCTTTTTTTTATACCCAGTCCTAAGCTTACCCATGAAAATCCTCCTAAGTACCATGTGAAAAGTCAAGGAAAGTAGCAAATCATGATCAGACAGTAATTTCAAAAGTTCAAAAATAAAGAAAAAGAAAAATGGAGCCTGCTAGGTTGAAAACCCAAAAGGGTGACTTAGGCAAAAATTAAGACAAGCTCATAAGGTTGAAAATCCAAAATGACGGTCTTGGTAACAATTAGAGAAAAAAAAAAGGTCTGTTAAGTTGAAAATCCGAAAATACGACTTAAGCAAAAATTAAGGCAAACTCAAGAAATTGAAAATCCGAAAGAACGGTCTTGGCAAAAAAAAAAGCTCACTAGATCTAAAACCTGAAAAGACAATTTAGGCAAAAGTTAGAACATGACTAGGCAAAAGTTAGAGTAACAAAGAAAAATAGAAGAAAATCTCAATAGAGTTAAAAGGTTAAAAGGCAGTTCGAACCGAAACATCTGAAGTCTGAATATTTAAGTTCAATACTTAGCTTAAACCAGGTAAATACTCAAAAGCCACAAGTATCTTGTCTACAATTGATCTGAAAACATTTTCTTCCCCAAGTGAACCAAGGGGGAGAAGGATGAATTCCATGATGAGTTTCAAAAGAAAATGTTTTGCTTTCTTAAGCCTGACTCAAAATCGTCAATCAAAATTAAAAGTTGAATCTTTATTGTGCTTGTGGTAATCAAATATTTCAAACCTTCATACAAAGGGTACTTTCTTTCTTCTTTGATATGTAGTTTTTCCCTTACATTAGGGGCATTTTTTTACAAGATATGTTCAATACAATATTTCCTGTCAAACTAGGTACGTTTTGTTCTCAAACTTGATCAACGTTAATCCTAAAGGATAATGGGAACCCCAAATTTAATGTTACCTTCTTTATAGCAATTTTTATTTTAAATTCCTAAGGTACAAAGAAGTTAAAAAATTCATAAAGTTTTTGAAAAACCTTGAGATTTAAGCAGAAGCGTTTCTGATTTCATATTTGGCTTTGCCTAGAGATTAATGCATTACCTTTACGCACAGAATGAGAGATAGAGTATTCTTTCTTTCCCAGATCCATTAATTCCTTCTCAGATTTATCAGATTCTTCCATTATTTTCTAGATTTATTTTATGCTTAAATGTCACAGAGGATTTTTTCGAAATTATGCTCAAATGCCACCAAGGGTTTTCTCAAAATTATGCTCAGATACCGCCGAGGGTTTTCTCAGAATTATGCTCAGATGCCATCAAGTGTTTTCTCAGAATTATGCTCAAATACCACGGAAGCTTTTCTCAGAATTATGCTCAAAAACTGTCGAGGATTTTCTCGAAATTATGCTCAGATGCCACCGAGGGTTTTCTTGAAATTATGTTCAGATGCCGCCGAGAGTTTTCTCGAAATTATGTTCAGATGTCGCCGAGGGTTTTCTCGAAATTATGCTCAAATACCACCAAGAGTTTTCTGGGAATTATGCTCAAATACCGCCGAGGGTTTTCTCGAAATTATGCTTAGATGTCGTCGAGGGTTTTTTGGGAATTATGCTTAGATACCACCGAGGATTTTCTCATAATTATGCTCAGATGCCATCGAGGATTTTCTTGGAATTATGCTCAGATGCCGCCGAGGGTTTTCTTGAAATTATGCTTAGATACCGCTGAGGGATTTCTCGAAATTATGCTTAGGTACCGCTGAGAGTTTTCTCGAAATTATGCTCAGTTTTACGCTCAGACTATGCTCAGATTATGCTCAGTTTATGCTCAAATTTTACTTAATTAATGCTCAGATCTAGCTCAGACCGTCTGTGAGATTTATCTCAGATTTCTAGTACACAGAATTGCACGTTTTTAGTCAAGGAGAACTTTCAAAAATTCAAGGATCTGATGTTGTCAGTAAGAGTTCGTGCTCAAAGACCTGATAATTTTTGTTCGAGTAGAGTTTTACCCTCAAGAATCTGAATGCCTCGATGAATTGCTAAATCAGGCTGCAAAATGAGCTGTCACTAGTTTTGACTTTCAGATATCACACTATCTACCAAAATAGATTTGCTATCTAATTTGCTTCAACCCTTTGCTAAAGAGGGGTATCTGTAGACACCCCACTTTATACTCACCTAATTAATCAACTCATCAACCCGATTGCGACGGTTCCCAATGGTGGATGATTATTCTAATACTCTATTTTGTTACTATATATGTTCCAGAAATTTAGATGAGGTATCTCAAACTAACAAAACTGTAGAAACCATGCTAAGCTAGGAAAATATAACCCCAAAAATATAGAAATCATCATTTTATAGACAAAAAGAAGTTTTATGATAAAAATCACTAAAAAATGATCAAATTATCAAAATACCCTTAACAGCAAAACATCCTTAGAACCCCCATACACTTAGGAAAATCCATTCGAACACATAAAATAACAAAATGAAATCACATAAACCCGTTCGTCAATTTTCACCAAATTGGACAAATTCATGAAAATACCCCTCATAAGGGTTGACAATCATTTCATGCCAAAAAATATCATAAGTAACACAAACCAAGTCAATCTCATAAGACTTAAGTCAAAATCCTAATCTAAAGAAACCAAGTTAATCTCATAAGACTTAAGTCAAAACCCTAATTAAAACCCTAATCAAAAATGACCAAGTCAATCTCATAAGACTAAAGTCAAAATCCTAATTTATCTTATCTAAAAGAAACCTAATCAAACACTAACTCTATCCAAAAAACTCTATAAATAGAGAGCCTCCACAACCTAATTTCGTAAGTCAAAGAAAACTCTAGAAAAAATAAGTTAAAATGCTTCCTTAGCCTTCCCAAAACCCTGATTTTGAAGCCTTAACCCCATACCTATCATCCAAACCCTAGTTTTTATTCACAAACTCCTAGAAACTCTCCACAAAAAACTCAGAAATCCATCAGAAAATTTAGGAAACACTCAGATCTAAGAAGGAGGTACTTCATCTTGAAAATTTGAAGCAGATCCAATAACAGAAACAAAGCGAGGAGTATCTTACGAAGAACACCTTCCAACCCTGTAACGTGATCCCCAGACTTATTTTCTTTTTGTAGATTAGTTGTTTTTATCCATCTTGAGTCAATGCTCAATTCCTATACCATAATAACTAGGTAGCGACTCCCAAACCTCGAAAATCAAAAGTTGATCCACACACCCCGTGGATCGAAGGCGCTTTCAACTAGGCCAATTGATTTACATTTCACACATTAGGTCGGATCGATATTACGGGTTTAATTTGAATAGCTTGGATCAGTCCGCCCACTTACCTGTTGATTGGATTGAATAGAGCAACCCGGGAACATCCATAGTCAATTCGGGTTATGACCTATAGGAAGACTCCTAGACTCTATGTTTACTATTTACATGCAATTTATCCAGCCACCCTTACCTAAGTGCACCTATATACCTTTTGAGCGTGCTCAATCAGACGGTACATGGTGACTTGATTTGATATACCGTATAGGTAATAATCTAAGACTCCAACCCAAATCTCTGAAGTCAAAAGCAGTCAGTTTAATATCCAATTGAGAAGTGGTGTACAATTGATTTACATTGTGCGCATGACCTATAGGATCGAGGGCACTTTCAACTAGGCTAATTTATTTACATTTCACACATTGGGTCGGATCGATATTGCGGGTTTAATTTGAATGGTTTGAATCGGTCCACCCACTTACCTATTGATTGGATTGAATAGAGCAACCCGGGAACACCCATAGTCAGTTCAGGTCATGACCTATAGGAAGATTCCTAGACTCTATGTTTACTATTTACATGCAATTTATCCGGCCACCCTTGTCCAAGTGCACTTATATACCTTTCGAACGTGCTCAATCAGACGGTACGTGGTGACTTGAATTGATATACCTTATAAGTAATAATCTAAGACTCCAACCCAAATCTCTGAAGTCAAAAGCAGCCAGTTTAATCTCCAATTGAGAGGTGGTACACAATGTTGAGCAAGGACTCTTTTAAGTCACCTTTCATCTAGAAAAGACGTAGTCTATCCCCCTTGTACCGTAGTACATCGAGGCAGAATTTCACTTAGGCACTGATTTTAATCAAGAAGTGTAGCTGGTGAACTTAGATTAACTTTGATATATCGTATAGGTATGAGTCTAAGGTTGGCGATCGAGACATGTGACTATGCGGTTTATAATAGATCAAAGGCTCAGGTCACTGCAGCTTGGGTGCATCGATATACCTTTCAAAGTCACCTGATCAGACGGTTCTAATGCCCCAGTTTAATATACCCTAAGGTACGTGACTAGAGTTGTGATTTTTATTAATGACGTCACATCTCCGAAGAGACCGAACCACGCACTATGCCACATATTGGCTAGAAGGGACATGCAAGCGTACAATGCAATAAAGTAAATGTGTTAGTGTTGTGTGCAAAACAGGGTGGGGTGTGCCTGGGGCCTTTTTCAAATAAATGGGCTTATGGGCTAGATCAAATCATTAACATATGGATATCAAATAAATATTGATCAATAAATATAAGAACATTCAACACATCTAGTTCGAGATCAAAACATGCACATCATAGAGATATATCAATTAGATCACGGCATATTACATAGACAATCAATCAGAGTAGTGCAAAATAGCATAGAAGTGATTAATCAAGATAGCACATAAAATCAATCATTGAGATAAGCACAAGAAATTTTTATTTTATTTTTTCTTAAATGAAAAAACAAAAGGACTTTTTTTTCTTATGGTTTAATTAAGAATCGCTTTGAGCGACCCAAAACAAATTGAGATTTCTCCAAATATTGAATTGAGGATAGATTGATAGTTGTAAAGATAAAGGGCGATAAACCACCCCCCCCCCCTTTTTATGAACCAAAATAATTTTTTTATTTTTATGATCCAATCAACAATCACTTGGGGCGAGGACTAACTAACTTGACTAACACAATAAAATTTCAAAATTTTGCTAAACGTCACTAAACCAACGTGGTTATCTCATCGAAAATCGAATTCCATAGACTTTATAAATTTGAAGGAAGAAGTTTGGATCCAACAATAAAATGTAATAATTTTTTATTACTCGTGAAATTCCATCCTTTACAAGCCTATGGTGATCATTCTTTTGGGAGCCACATGGTTAGCTTAACAACCCTTAGTAAGAAAGAAATCTTACTAAACTTGTGAGGTTAGTCTTGTCTTTTGGGAATCGCACTTGCTGTCAGGAACACCCTTGGGGGAGGAAAGTGATTTCCTTAACTAAATTGAACTTCAAATGGACTCATCTAAATGATCAATTATCTTTAAAACTCATCTAAACTTTTGTTTGAGAATTTAGTATTAATGATTTGTGGGTATTAAAAAATAACCTTTAAAAAAAAAAACATTAAGAGTCCCACCTCAAAGTTTGTTAAGAAACAAACTTGATAAAGTAAGGGAGGCTTATGAAAAAACTCAACAGACTGACCTGCCCCAGCAAACTATTTTTCTTTTAAGTTGTAGCAAAGAAATGTATCACACACGCACGCATATACAAGCAGGTTATGTTCGTACAGGCAACAACAAAATAAAATCAAATTTAAAAAATAAGAACATGCAAACAGTGAGTCAACCCATTAAATCTCTTTAAGTGGCTACCAAAACAATCACTATCTTTTTTTTTTCAAAATAATAGAGAATATTTTCAAACTCCAGCTAATATTCTTAGAGTGTAGCTCCAAGAACTAGAAAGCATGCCGATGTAAAGTGCTCAAATGGAGAGCTTCCACCCATGTCTGATGTTCAACCCTCTATCAAGTCGATCATCTCTTTCTCTCATAAAACCCCACAAACTCTTCAATTTTCACAATAGAGTAAAATCGAAAACTTGTAATTTCTAATCCGAAACATATCGGCATTTCTATTTCAACGCTCTCACAAATCCCACACGTGCCTCTACATTTTACCATGATTTCCATCATCTCTCCTCTGTGATCCCACTTGATTAAAAAAAAATAGGAAACCTAAGTCCAAAAATACCCAAATCATTAAGGGAGAAGATTTCGCTTTCGATTTCAGTATGCAACTAAAGAGAACCTCTCTTAAGGCAAACGAGCTCTTCGATGGTGGAAGAATCCGACTTTTGAAACCCCCAGCATGTTTACCACTCAATGTGGGACTCAACGAGTCTATAACTCAAAAATGCCCTATCTCATCTCTAAGATCACCACTCGAATAGGGGAAGAAACTGTTCCACAACGCTTCTCTCCATGAAACAAGGAATTCAATTGATTTAAGGTAGCAATGGAACAGACCCGTAGAAGAGAAAAAAGAGAGGAATCTCTTATTTTTTATTGATTTTATTTATCTTTATTTTTTTTAAACATACACAGCAGCACGTATAAAAAGAATTTTTTTTTCTTTACCATTGGTTTGGACCTTAGAACCAGACGAGCCGCCAAGAGACGTCTTTGCATGCTTCACTCTTCGTTAGAGAGAAAGAGAGAGAGAAAGAGATGAAGGAGAGAAGGGCGCCTCTCTCTATGTTGCCCCTTCTTACTTTGCTCATAAGAGAAGAAGATAGAAAAGGAAAAAAAAAACATTATTATTAGCTGCACACCACGCGTCTTTAAAAACTTCTTGTTGCCAACAGCACGCCACTAACGCAAAACCCTTTTTTTTTTGTTAAAAGAAAACATCCACTTTTTGAAAAAAAAATTAATTATTGGCAACAGCACAACATAAGCATTTTTTTTCTTAAATAAATAAATAAAAACTATTTGAAAAATAAGAAAGAGAGTTTGAGAAAATCTTCATTTTTTATTTTTTTCTTTGATACCACTCATCATGTATTGAGAAAGGAAAAAAACTCACAATGCACCATGCATAGCAACGCTGATTAAAAAAATATTATTTTTATTAAAAAAAAAAGAATTGATCGCTCCTCATCCCAACCACAATCATTTCATCCTTCAATGAAACTAACCTCTTGAATTATTTAGGATCATCCCAAGTGACCCTCGATTGAACCATAAAAATTAATATGCCAAGATAAAATTTTCACCATTCAAACACGTAATCAATAATCGAGCCAAAAAAATGATAAAAAAATAAAAACAAACAAACAAACAAACAACTAAAAATAAAATAAAAAAAACTAAGTCGTTCTGACAATGCTTCCCATACATAGGGCTTTTTAAGGCTGATCTTCAAAAACCTCCAGCGGAATCGCCACTGAAAGCACCCTCAATCTGCGATGTGTGCGGATCCACTTTTGATTTTTGAGTGTTGGGAGTTGCCACCTAGTTATTACGGTCTAGGAACCAAATATTGACTCTACCAATAAATAAGATATTGATCTACATAGAGAATAAGTTCAGGGATCATGTTACGGGGTTGGAAGGTACCAACCCCACCTAGCAAATGTCGGTCTCTACTTTTTCCAAATAATACTACATTGCAAAATAGACCTAAAAATAATAATAAAAATAATTACCTAGCGGATTACGACGGTTCCCTTAGTACTGGCAGAGAGTGTCCTTGTATGAGTTTCCTTGTTATTCTTCTATCACCGGATCTATTTCTAATCTCCAAGTTGAAGTATATGTCTTCTAGATTTGAATGTAGTGTTTTTGGAGTAAAAACAGAGGTTTAGATGATAGGTAGGGAGTTAGGGCTTCAAAATTAGGGTTCGGAAAGAGTTAGGGAGACTTTTTGACCTACTTTTTCTAGGATTTATTTTGACCTGTGAGATTTGGAAATTCTTTGAATTCCAATTTGGTAGTTTCTACTTTGGATGGTTATAAAAATACATGCAGATGGAATTTCTTAATTGATTTTAGATCGTGGAGCTAATCAGGGTTTTTTCAAGTCATATTTTATGGAATTCAAGGAATGATCATTTAATAATTGGGACAATTTTAATCATAGGATTTGTTTGGCAAATCCAACATAAATTGATGATGATGATCGGATTGTGACCTTGACTGTAATCTTTGTATGTTGACCATAGAATGATTTTGGATTGTATTAGAAATCGATCATTTTGATCGGGCGGGTTCGGTGCCTAACACCTTCCGAAACCATAATCTGACCCCTTACCCATATCTTTGATCCGTTGACTGATCCATATCCGTTTGGAGTTATTTATGAGTCCTAGACTTAAACTAGGTGGCGACTCCTTTATTTCAAAATCCCCCATTTAATAAATCGGACCCCTATCCACTATTTAGTGGAAAAAGGTCGAGACGATTTCAGTGGCGACTCCACTTGGGATTTTAGGGTCAAACTTGACTCAATCTAAGACTCTCCTTATATTGATCTTTTGCTCGAGTCAACCCAGTTGACTCAAATGAAACTCTCAGATTAGGTTAGATTTTGTCCTTTTTTTCATTGGATTGTGATTGGATGTAATCAATTATTGTATTCATTGTGATTGGTTTGATGATGGGATGAATGTGATTTATATGATTGGATATTCTCAAAAATGCCCTGGGCGCACTTTGTCCCTTTGCACACACTCACGATTATGCATATTCATATTTGCATCATAACATGTCCCTCCAAATCCCGTAGCCGGATCCAAGCTAACCCTGTCCTTTGGGACACGGGGGATGATAGTGAACACTACAACTTTAGTACAGTACCTTCGGGTATATAAAACTGGAGCACCACGTACTGCTTGACCAAGTAAAATTGGGATAGTATATCGGTGTTCTGGACTGAAGTGACCGAAGCTTTGTCCTAACCTAGCCTCAATCATATAGTGAACTTACAACCTTGAATATAGGTGCGGTCACACTAGGCCACGACTAGAACTGACCAAGAGTGCTCTCGGGTTGCTTTATTTAATTTAACCAATAGGTAAGAGGATAGACCGGTCCACACCGCTCATATTGAACCCGCAATATCGGTCCAACCCAATAAATATAATTGATGAAACATGCCAATCAATGTTAAGTTAAACTAGTTAGCCCAATTGGTAAATGGATCTTATGGATCAACACATAGACCAGTTGGACTAATTGGCTTAAAAATAATAGATGAAACGATTCAAGAAGAATATTCGAATCCATTGGATCGAACCGGCCAAAATTCCATTGGGTACATAGTCCCAATCACTTTTTATTGGCCAATTTAATTCAATGGATTGAATATTTTTATGATCAACAAGATCGAGATTAGTAAAAAATCATGTTAAAGGATGTATCGATTAGTACAATCTAGATCTTGTTTTTTTTAAGGTCGTGCAATCTTTAATTATGATTCATAATTTTCTAAGATTCTTGATCAATCAGTAAATCATCTTCATGTAATTCCTTGCTCAGAATGTTTCATCGGTTAGAGATTTTGAATCTAAGGGTTTGATTTAATAAACACTATCAAGAAGGACTTTTAGTTCTAATTGTTAAAATCTATCCTCGAGCATGTAACAAATGATCCACTATTGATGGGGTTTCAGGATATCATTACTCCTAAGTTTAAGTGTCCACCACCTAATTGGAGTCGAGAGTCAGGTCGTTTGGGACGGACATCTACACCATATGAACCATGAAAAATGACTTCTGAATCTGAACTTGCAAAAATTCGTAAGATCTTGACCGTCTTTGTAATGGATATAAACAACATCAAAAGTAAGTTAGAAGTGCTAGAACAGATTTCTGAATCAACAAGAAATCCCCCTGATGGTCAAAAGGACAAAGGACCAGAAAGAAGTATTGCTAAAAATCTAGAAGATGTCTATGAACTCGATGAAAATCAAGAACACTTCAATGAAGATCCGGTGCTGGCTAATAGAATGACTCAGTTAAAAACACAATTAAAAATATAAAAAGGATTGATGAAATCGCAGTAGGAATCAAAACTTTAAATCAAATCCCTAGGATTCATTTGCTTAAGAAGTTCATAATGCCAGAAATGGAAAAATTCAATGGGGTAGCTTGTGCGAGAACGCACCTCAAATTATATGTCACTAACATGCGCACTCTAGGCTTAAGTGATGAACATATGACATTATTATTTCAACGTATCCTATCGGAATCAGCGCTACGACGGCTGATGTCTCAAGATCCGTCTACAATCGAGACATGGGAGAATATGTCAAAGTTGTTTTGACACCAATATAAGTATAGTACTGAGATTGAAACCTCTCGAAAGGATTTAGAGTCAACTAAGCAAAAGAACAGGGAAACATTTACTGGCTTCATTGGTCGCTAGAGGGCCAAAACTGCACAAATGTGGGATAGACCATCAGAAAAGGAACAAGTGGCAATCATACTGAAAAACCTCACACAAGGGTATGTTCAGGACTTGGTCGCCCAGTACCTCCCCACATTTGAATCTCTATTGCAAGCCGATAGCCAACTAGAAGATGCCTTCCCTTCCGGGGTCCTTTCCAACCCTTCAGACAATAAGCTCAAAAAGCCCTTCCCCAATTTCAAGCCTAGTACTAATCATGCCTATGTAGCCAATACATCTGCTACACCCATCCATTATACTACCTCACCTATTAACCGGCTAATTCTAGTCAATCTCGACCGTGTAGGAAATTCACTAATCTTGGGATGTCTTTGAGCATTGTTTTTTAGAAACTATTAAGTAAAGGGCTCATTACACCTTTTCAACCTCGACCTCTACCAAGTCCACTCCCCGCTTCTCACAATCCCAACTCATTTTGTGAGTTTCACCAAAATCCTGGTCACCTTACTAATCAGTGTGTTGCCCTTCGTCATACTGTTCAAGACCTCATCGATACCAAAAAAGTTACCGTCCCTACCCCTACGCAACCAAATGTTACCACCAATCCCTTACCTACGTACCAACCTCCCCAAACCTTGAATATGGTGTTCAATGCCCATTTTCCATTTGATCCAGTTCTCCTTATCCACCCAATCAATCCTAAACCACCTAGCCTTCCTCTTATTAGAATGATAGTCCCCAAGGAAGTTCTCACTATTGGCTGTGAATCATTCAACCAAATTTCAGATGAAATCTATTGCTTGTCCCCATCTCATTGTGATAACTCTACTCTCATCACTTATGATTTAACACAGACGGACTTGGAAGAATCTAGTTTCGTAGAAGATGAAAATCCTTACTTGTTGGACCAAGATTACGAATCTTTCTCCCTCTATTGCAATGAACATGAATATGTTACTCGAAAAGAAAGAACTTTCAAAATATCTAAACTCGATACGACATTGGCCAAGGAAGAAGAATCAAGTCTGAATAAGAAAATGTCAGAAAAAAATAAAGAACATGAAAAAGAAGTTCAAGACTGGCAAATTACCACAGAGTCTCTCAACATCGCCCAGTTGTTCCTTGAAGATTATCATGTTTCAGTCTTACCGGTTGAAAGCGACGTCCTGAGTCCTCAGTCTGTAATCAAATCCATTGTGGGTACTTATCTTTAATTTTTCATGAGTCATGTGATATAGTTTCGGTCTTGTTTTTCTTATTATTTATTTCATAATGTCTTATTCTTGTTAGATCAAGTCTAACCTTTTATTTTTGCTGAGTCAAGTCAGTTTGTCGAGTCTACAATGGTGTCTGTCACCCCATCTGATTTTAATTGAATAAAAGGAATTTCTAAATATCTCAAACGTATTAACGAGTTAACTAATAATTTTATTTTATGAGAGGATCCTCTAACAAGGAATCCCCTCCCGAATTAATCGATTTTTTTAAAGAAGAAGACAAAGGTCAAGTTCAACCTCTAATCGAGGAAGCAAAGGTCATTGGCCTCGGAACAAAAAAGTAATTTTCAAAAATTCCAGATTGAAACTGACTTATCCCCAGAGGAATACGAAGAGATGATGAATTTATTTAGAAAACTCAAAAGACTTGTTCACATTGTCCTATGAGGATATGTTGGGTAAGCTTGGGTGTTGATCAACAAGAAATGCGTACTTATCCTACGAACTATAGCGGAATCACATAATTAGAGGATGAGTCATATCATTACTGAATTTTTCAAAAATGGAAAGGAATCCAAAGTGGAGCACTGTTAGAGCAGGTAATAAGAATCTCGAAACTTGTATCACAAATGTGTTAGACACATTGAGATTAACAAGAGAAATTATAGTTCACGCCTTCAACATGTCAAACTTGGACTCAATTTTCTATACGGACTACTTCAGGGTTCTATGTTATCTGGCATGAAAGGAAGTTTGAAATGGAAAGTTTGTTTCTTAAAGTGTGAATAAAATACCCATCGTTAGAAGCAAATTTGATACAAAAGCAAAAATGCGAAACATGCAACTTGAAGATTGAGCCTTTAAAGAAAATTGCAAATCCAACAAGGAAAGTCATCTTGTCACCAAAACAAAATTATTTGAAAAAGCTATCAGACTTCAAAGATCATCACGACACTAAAATACTTAAATCAATCAACCTTGGCTAGATCGAGCGGTACTATATCTAAGGAGGCCATCTTTGGCCGAACCAATTTTCATGTTACCCAGCATTTTCTTTTTCAGCCCTTTTGTAGTCTTTCAAAAAAAAATATTGCCTTTTTTTTTCTCAGCCCGATCACCTAACCAAGGGGAGGGAATGTTTGAACTACGTTTTCATCTGATCCCAAAATTTTGGGGTACGCAGGCAACCTGAGAAGTTACTTTAGGCCCGACCACATCAAAATAAAAAAAATATAGATTCTCCCACAAAGAAAAATTCCAAAAAAGGAAAAAAATCTAAAAAAGATATTCAAAGAAAAAAAAATACCACACAAGGGGCATTTGGGTTTTGAGCCTCAAAATTCCTTTCTTCTATGCCCAATCCTAAGCTTGCCTATCAAAGCCCTCCTAAATACCGTATGAAAAAGTCAAGGAAGGGGAAGCAAAGCATGATCAGACAGTAACTCCAGAAGTTCAAAAGAAAGAAAATGAAAAATAAAGCCTGTTAAGTTGAAAACTCGAAAGGACGACTTAGGCAAAAATCAAGGCAAGCTCGCAAGGTTGAAAATCAGAAAGGACGGCCTTGGCAACAATTAGAGCAAAGAGAAAAGAAATAGAAGAAAAAATATAAGCTAGTTAGATTGAAAACCTAAAAAAATGATCTAGGCAAAAGTTAGAGCACGCTCGCTAGATTGAAAACCTGAAAGGGCGATCTAAAGCAATCAGGGGAAAATCTCACTTAAGTTGAGAATCTAAAAGCGGTCCGAGATAAAATCTTGAAAGTCCAAAGGGACAACTGCATCGACTTTGGGGTGAACAATTAATCATCGTAGAATGAATACCCAGTTTGAATCAAATATAGACTCAATGGATACAAGTTTCTCGTCTACGATTGATCTAAAGAGCCTCACATCCCTAAGTGAACCAATGGGGAAAAAGAACAGATTTTGTGATGAATTTCAAAAAGAAATATTTTGTTCCAATTTCTTCGAGCCTTACTCAAAATCTTCAATATAAAAAGTCAAATTAAAAGTTAAAACTTTATTGCGCTTACGGTAATCAAAGATTTCAAACTTTTATAACAGGGGCACTTCCCTTTTCTAAAGAGTACAATTCCCCTTTTACACAAGGGGCATTTTTTTCAAACCTATTCGATTATCCCCAATGCCACACTCCCCATCAAACTAGGGGCATTATGTTCTGAAGCCTGATCAATTTCAATTCAAAAGGATAAGGTTGACTTTGAATTGAAAGTTACCCTCTTGATAGCAATTTTTGAAAACCCCCAAGGTTCAAAGAAAATTAAAATGTTGACCGGACCTTCATAAAATCCAACTTTTTCAAAAAGTGTTATTACTCTCCTAATTGCTTTGCCCAGATAAGCAGTTTATTACTCTTCTACCCCGAGTAGGTAGAGTAAAACTTTCCAGAAAAATAGCTCAATACTCTTTCACCCTGAGTAGGTAGAGTAGGACTCCTATAAAATAGTTCATTACTCTTCCACCCCGAGTAGGTAGAGTAGGATTCCCAGTCAGTAGTTCATTACTCTTCCACCCCGAGTAGGTAGAATAGAACTCCCAGACAACAGTTCATTACTTTTCCACCCCGAGTAGGTAGTGTAGAACTCCTAGATTACTTTTTCACCCAGAGTAGGTAGAGTAGAACTCTCAGAAAATCGTTCATTACTCTTCCACCCTGAGTAAATAGAGTAGAACTCTCATAAAATCGTTCATTACTCTTCCATCTCGAGTACGTAGAGTAGAACTCCCAGATTACTCTTTCACCCTGAGTAGGTAGAGTAGAACTCTCAGAAAATCGTTCATTACTCTTTCACCTCGAGTAAGTAGAGTAGGACAACCAGAAAAAGTTCATTACTCTTCCACCCCGAGTAGGTAGAGTAGGACTCTCAGACAACAGTTCATTACTCTTTCACCCCGAATAGGTAGAGTAGAACTCCCAAAAAATCATTCATTACTCTTCTACCCCGAGTAGGTAAAGTAGGACACCCAGAAAATCATTCATTACTCTTTCACCCCAAGAGGTAGAGTAAGACATTCAACGCTCGCTCAGACCTTATGTTCAGTTATGCTCAGTGTATGCTCATATTTTACTCAGTTTTACTCAATTTTTAGTTCATAATTTCTTCAGATTTTGCTCAGATTTTATTACACAGTTTTTCATCAATAAGTTTGTTATCCTCTAAGCATGAATGCGCTGAATGGAGATGTTTCTTTTAAAAATCATCACTACACAATTGTATACACACACACTTGCAATGCATTTGCATCAGTCAAGGAGAATTTTTCAAAATTCAAGGATTTGACATTTTTTAGTCCAATGAGAAGTTATCCTCAAGGATCTAGACGCTCCAACAAATTGTCGAATCAAGTTGCAAAATGAGCTGTCACTGGCTTTGGCATTCAGATGTCCCACTATCTACCATAATAGATTGGCCATCTAGTTTGCTTCCACCCTCTACCAAAGAGTGGCATCTGTAGACACCCCATTTTTGCATCTACCTAATTCAATAATTCGTCACTGAATTATTGTGAATTCCTAATGATGATCACAAAGAACTCGAAGGCTTGTAAGTATTATCCCTGATTCCCTCCGTTTTCACTTTTTTCATCACCCCTACTCGTTACGACTCAACATAGAAATTTACGCACGTTTAGGATCGCCACACGTTACACCCGATTTAGCAAGCACGTACGCTTAGGTTCATTACACAGTTCGATAACCTAGAGATCTCCTCACAATAGAAAAATATGACTTTGAAACATAAAAATAATCACGTTGGACTAAAAGAAATCTCACGCCAGAATTTGTAAAAATTGACAAAATGACAAAAATACACCTCATAAATTTTGGACCCCCGAAAGACCTCGAAAGTACCTCCATTGCACTCAGAACATGATTTCTAGTCTAACGGTACCCAAACCAATGAAAAAAAAAATTTAAGAAAAATCATAAAAATGACCAGAATACCCCTTAACACCCAAATTCAACTTAGAGATCTTGATCTTTAGGAAAATATAATAAAATTGAAATCTAATTAAAAATTCAATCTAGCTAAAAATTAAAAATTAAACAATTCAATTTCAACCAATTAAAACAAAAAATAAAATTCAAATTAAAAATTAAATAATTCAAAGTCAAACAATTAAAATTAAAATCCAACAATTCAAATTAAAATCAAACAAAAAAAATTAAATAATTCAAACAAAAAAATCCAAACAATTAAAACTAAACAACTTAAACAATTAACGTTTAACAATTCAAACGAAAAAATCCAAACAATTAAAATCCAATTAAAATTTCTTTTAAAAATCGATCAACCAATAAAACCAAAAAAAAACTTTTCAACCAATAAAAAATTTTCAGTTAATTAATCAACCAAAAAATAATATATCCGTCAACAAATAAAATCAAAATTAAACAAACTAAAAATCGATCAATCAATAAAATTCAAAATAAAATTTTAAAGTTAAAATCGACCAATCACTATTGGCCAATGAGGGACTACTAATGTAATGCGAGTAGCGCAAGATCATAACTCCCATTCTCCCAAAGGAAAGAAGGAAAGTGAGTGAAACGTGTTAATTGAAAAAAAAAAGGAGAAAGAAAATAAAAAATTAGAAAAAAAAAACGAAAAATATAAGGATTTTCTATATAAAAGAAGGACGTAGCCTTCTTCTTCTCCTCTCTGCTCTTCGGTAGGACTTCATCTTCTCTCCACAAACGACTTCATCTTCATCTTTTGTCATTTTTTGAAAAAACTCTCTTCTCTGATTCGAATCTCTCTCTCACTGCACGCCTCTCTCTTTTTTGTGTTCTCTTTGCAGCACAGCCTGCTGCTGTGAAATCTGCCACGTCTTAGCCTTCATCTCCTTGAATTGGTTGCTGTACCAACGCCCTAGCAAGTTCCTCATAGCACTGCAAAGCAGTCATAGTGCTGTCTTCGTCATCTTCAACAGCCCTCTCTGCAAAATGTGGCTGTTGCAGCCATCTATCCAGCCACCCCTCGATCAATCTTCACCTCATGTGTTAACACGTTTCCAACGCCCCCATTGCAGCCTTCTCTCTGTCTTCATTATTCTAACAAGTAGATAACACGATCCTCTCAGCCGTCATCTTCTTCCGTACACAACCGACTAGCCTTCGCAAAATGCTGGGAATATTCACAAGGATTCAAGTCATACCTGAAGGAATCGGATTCCATCACCTCTCTATAGGTTAGTTTCTTTTTTTTATTTTCTTAATTTGTACTTTTATTCTTTTATCAATAGGATTAGTAAGATTTTTTGCGCATTCTGCTATTTTCTTTTTTTTTTCTATATATCATAGGGTAGGAGAATATTTAGTTTATGTTTTTTTTATTCATTATTTTTGCATATTGGTAAGATTAGAAGAGTTTTCTTTTTTTTAATATTTATCTATATTTTTATTTGTTTTGTGTATAAATAGGGTTAGGAAAATATTTTATTATATACTTGTCTATGATTTTTATTTATCTTGGCATATTGAAGAGGGCAATACACATATATTTTTTTTTTGGTTTTTTTTAGGCTTTATTCATTTTTGTATGTTAATAGGGTTAGGTGTTTCTTTATATTTATTTATTTATTTATTTTCCTATTGATAAGAAGAGGAGAATGTTTAGGTTTTATGCTTCTTTTTTGTTTATTTTTATTTTTTTATGTTTTGTTTTTATTTTTTTGTTTTTAGTTGTATTATTTGCATGTTAGTAGGACTAAGAGGATATTCTGTTTATATATATTTTTTGTGTTTTTTTGCATATTGATAGGATTAGGAAAGAAGTTGTTTTACTTTTGTCTTTATTTTATTTTTATTTTTTATGCATTTTTTATGAACTTGTGATGACATGATCCTTGTATTTAAGCATGATGGTCATATACTTTTACAATGAGCTTGTGATGATTTTTTTAGCATGACAAGTTTGCATGTCATTGAATGATAAAAGTTGCTGAAAAATTGAGATATGTCATTGCATGATGGTTGCTTTGAAAAAATCGATGGTCCTAAATGCTTGCCCGTTTGAGTCGATTTGAGAATAATTTGAGTTTGAAAATTTTGTATGCGTTGGTGTTAGTCGATCTCCAATATTTTGTATGCATTGGTATTTGTTGATCTACAATTTGGTAAGTAGGGTATTGTGACTTTTTTCCTTGTTATTTCATAAATTTCCAAATTGGTGATCCTTGGTAAATCCACATTTGTTTTTATTCGGAAATTCCCATTCATAATTTCATTTTGAAAATTGATATTTGGAGTTTTCTGATATGGAAATTATAAAATTTTCTATTTAAGGAAGGAATATATTTATAAATTTCTATTTTAGGAATTTCACATTTTAGCAATTTATAATTTAGATGATTTTACAATTTCATATTTAGAAAGGTCATGGATTTAGAAGTTTCTAACTCAAAAATTGTGATATTTTTGGAAAACTTCTATTTTGGGAAAATCCCATTTTTAAAAATTCTAATTTGAGAATTCAGCATATATTTTTGAATATTAATTTGGGGAACTTCGGATTCCAAATTTGGAAATTCTTTGAATTCCAATTTGGTAGTTTCTACTTTGGATGGTTCTACAAATACTTGCAGGTGGAATTTCTTAATTGAATTTAGATCGTGGAGCTAATCAGGGCTTTTTCAAATCCTTCTATATTTTATGGAATTCAAGGAATGATCCTTTAATAATTGGGATAATTTTAGCCATAGGATTTGTTTGGCAAATCCAACATAAATTGATGGTGATGATCAGACTGTGACCTTGACTGCAATTTTTATATATTGACCATAGGATGATTTTGGATTGTAGTAGAGACCGATCATTTTGATCAGGCGGGTTTAGTACCTAACACCTTCCGAAATTGTAATCTGACCCCTTACCTATATCTTTGATCCGTGGACCGATCCATATCCATTTGAAGTTATTTATGGTTTCTAGACCTAAACTAGATGGTGACTCCTTTATTTCAAAATCCCCCATTTAATAAATCGGGCCCCTATCCACTATTTAGTGGAAAAGGGTCGAGGCGATTTCAGGGGGTAGTCATCTCCTCACTTTTACTGTCCTCCTCATGTTTTTTCCCTTTTATCATTGTTGAGTAACACTTCCATGCCGCTAACTAATCTCCATTGGTCCTTGTTGGGTCGAAAAGCATCAATTGGTGATAAGTTGAAAGGACAACTTGGATCCACCTTCAGCCAAGGATAGCATTGTAAGCTACCCCGGAATTGACCACCATGAACCTAATCATAATCATTTATAGCCCTGTCAAAACTGACAATATAATCTCCCCCATCAATCAAGATGCTTCTCCATTGAAATCATACATACTTATTTCTGATGGTTCAAGGCTCTCAACTACTCTCATCTACTATGTTGCTGGTAAGAACAATATATCTACTGCACTCCTAGCATCTACAATGATGACCAGGGTGTTGTTGTGAAGGAGTGATATCCCTCTGAATTCCTCTTGAGTAAACACCATGGCCTTTATTCCCTAGATCGAGTTTGAAACTCATGTTATCGTCACCCCTTTAGAAGCTTGGAAAAATTCATCTCATGAACTATCTTCCTGATCTTATCCCTATGCGAATTGTTTGTTTCGTCCTTCAAAGAATTTTCTCTAAAGATCATATTAACGACTCTCCATGCTCAAGCTCCTATCTTAGTATATCCCTTAATGGTGGATGCAGAAGTTCACAAACCATGCTTGCTCTATCAAATGTGGCAACGAATCTCCTCAACTTACCTAGATCAATCATGTCTTGTATAATTTTCTTCAGTCTGTAGCAATCATCCATCAGATGATCTTTGGCTCGGTGGTATTCACAATATGGTTTTTTGAGCCTACTCATGTAATTATCCTAAAGATGTATAAAGGTTGGGTCATTCCTGATGTAATTCAGTATCCCTGAGGGTTTCTTAGAGATAGGTGTCATTACCCTATTCGTAATCCACAGCGTCCTTCCCTCTTTATCCCAGGTTCAGTTTTACCCAATCTAGCTCGATCTTCTAGTGCCTCTGCCTTCGTTGCTTCTCTTTCTGGGGCGATTGTGTTCACTGTTGGAGAACTTCTTATCACCCATACCTTCATGGTGTCTTCCAAACAGATGAATTTTTCAACTGTTACATAGAGATCCTCCATCCTTTCTAGCAAATTAGTTATTAGTTCTTTGTGCATCCTAGTCTTAAGTATGATCATGTTCACATAAGCCCACGCTACCAATTCGTTGTCTCGATTCTCCATATGTATAGCCTAAGTGAAGGCCCAGATATTTTCTCCTTCTTTTTGCCTTAAGTTAAACAGCACGTTAGCATTTATCTTCCTCCTCCGGTTGTGGATGTACTGAGCCACAAAAGATTCCTCCAACTCTACGAAGTTTTTCATTGAACTTGTTTTCAGCCCCTGGAGCCAGGAGATGGCTATTGACCTGAGTGTTGAGGGAAACATCTTACATATCAAGGCATCGTCTCTTTAATATAGAATCATCTAATTTTTGTAATGCATGATGTGTTCCATCGAGTCTTGCGTTCTGTCGAAGGAATCGAATTTTAGTGCATTAAATTTCTTGGGAGGCTTGGCTCGGAGAATCCCTTTTAAGAAAGGCAAAGACTGCAAGTCTCTTACAACCAATCGAGCCAACCATCTAGCTTGACCTCCTTTAGTAGCAGTGTCTTCCCTTTTCTTGAGCATTTCTTCTATCTCCCCCTTGGTTACAAGGTTCTCTAGTGAGGAAGACTTGTGTGTGCTCTATGAATCCTCCTTTCTTCTATCAGGGTTCAAGCTTTCTTCCTTAGTCTCTCCTTCAATTTCAATCATTTTTCTTTTCTCGAATCCCTTTGTTAATCGTTGCCTCATCTCTTAATTGTCTTTTTCAAGGTTCAAAGCTCCTCTGCTTGTCTATTGAGACATTGTTACAGCCCGTATTTGGGCAAGCAAAGTTTTTATAGTTTGTAAAAGCCTTTGATCCTCCAGTATTGGATGGGGCACAATATTTCCCGGATCTCTGAGAACCACCTGGACCGTTGTTCTCCTTTGAGCCTCTAGTGCTACTCATCTCATAGCATCCCCTTGACTTTCTATTATGACTTAAATGACAGTAGCCAATTGTCCTCCTAGGGTTGTCTGTGCTATAGAAACTCCCTTGGGTTCTTCGTTCCTCATACTCACCATGTTTCGTCGTGTTATTATTTTTTATCCCACAAACGACGACAAATTGTGAAGGTATTTTTTGTGATTACCTCGGTGTCGTTCCTTCGAGCTTATTTCCTTTCGTTCCTTACAATCGTCTCCGTCCCGATCTTCCGTTCCTTAATAAGATTTAAATACCTATCATGCCACATGTCCTTTTTCTGAGGCTGACTAATTTTTCCTTCACAGTTTACAATTATGATAAGGGCTCATATAAAATCCTAAACCCGAAACATAGAAATCTAGGAGAAAAGAGAGAGAGAATTCTTTTAGTACCCCAACTTTTACTCATATATTCTCAACCATTAACTTAGTCGCTTTATTTTTAATTGGGGTGTAATAAGTAAAAGTTGGGATGCCAATAGAAGCTCTATAATTTTCAAAAATGAAGTTGCCATCAAGTGGTACTTTTTTGATAGGTGCCTACCAAACCATTGTTTCAACTGTATCAGCTGGTAGGGCCGGTTCTTCGATGAGCATTTATTTGAAAAGGGAGGTCTTGAAAGTCTAGTTTTCGTCTTTTTCATTCCTAACTTGTTTCTGAATTTCAAAATTTAAATGAAATTTGACTTGATTTTCAATTTTTCAATTTTTTTTTTAAACTAAACTATGAATTCAATGGGAGGCCCATTTAAATCTAATATATTATTATAATTGTAATAATGCCAAGTGTCACCACCCCACTCTAGAAGATTTTTTTTCATCAAAACACAAGAAATAAAAACAAAAATTAGAAGATTTGTGTTCATCAAATCATTATAAAAAAAAAAAAGTAGAGGTTTATGAAAGGCCTAGAATATTCTAGAACAATCTAGAGAAATGTAGAATAATCTAGAGATGCATGGAAGGATCTAAAATACTTTAAAGAGCAAAGAATGGAAAAACTATGTCCTACAACCTCAATTTTGCTCTTTAGCCAACAAGATGTAAGACACAACTAATGTTTTTTAGCTTTCATTGTGCCATGGTATTTTGAGGGAAAAAAAAAAAAAAAAAAAACTTTAAAAATTTACTTACAAAATGTCATCCCAGACAATGATAGCATGATACCTTTTTTTTATATATAAAAAGTTAAAATAATAAATATTTTTAAAGGCGTTAGCAAAAATTTAAGGTTATAGAGATTGGGAACTAGGGCTAGCCATGGGTCGGATAATCTCACTTACTCAACTCATCCTAGATGAGTTATTTGGGTAGTACAGTTTTTAATCTAATTATCCAACTCATTTGGCTAAATCTTCGTAGGTTGAGTTCAATACTTAGTATGAGCATTAATTCCTCAAGGGCTCCCTCGAGGGTTACCAGGTTTGTGTGATATGGGGGTGTTGCATATGCCCCAGGACTAATCCTTGAACAAAACCATGGTTTATAAAATTACCAGTAATTGTTTATCCCCATCACAATGATATATACAAACACCGACATGGATACCTGCTTTAAATTTGGGTACCAGTCAGATATGGATATCCTTACTAAAATCGGATATGGATATTCAAGATACAAATAGGGATATATATGTTTCCCATGACCTGTTGTCAGCCCTATTGGGAACATTCCCCATCAAATCATAACGTTAAAATTCCCCTTGATTAATTTAGAAATATTTTATTGTGATGCCAACTTTTACTAAGAGCACCCCAATTCATAAGATAGTATCCACACATGTTGATGCTCATAGTAAAAGTGGGTGTGGCAATAGAATCTCTCTTAATTTATTATGGGAAAAAAAAAAAAAAAAAAGGTAAAAGAAATATCTATCCCCTTTCTTTATCAGTAAGAAGTTTACCCATGAAAAATTATGTTGGTAGGTGGGGGAGATCATTGGATTCTTTATAGAGCTCTTGAATTCTACCTCAAAAATGATTGATAGAGGAAACAAGCATGAGTAAAATTTCTTACTTTTCCTTTTTGTTCTTACTGTTCCTCCCCCCACCCAAAAAATAAATAAATAAATAAAATTTTAAAAAAAAATGTCAAAATCACTCAAGTAAGTAAATGAGACTTAGATAATTGAAGTTTTAGAACACCAAGCAACATCTTAAGAAATCAAATCCTAAATATAAAGATGGGTATTTGATCCTTTGTTTTGCAAATGTAAAAATCCTTTGCTTGTATTTGCAATCACATCACAGGACCCTATTGTTCATCAGCTTTTCAAAGGCAAGGAAATGAGATCAGATGACCATATTTTCACTAACAGTATCAGTTTATTTATTCTAATGTATGTTATATAGGTAGGACCCATCAAATGGTGAGGTCTACTCCCTTTCATGTAAACCAAAACATGAAATTATTGGTGCAGTAGGGATCCTACAAGATACTGATCCTGTAGTGCTTGATCGACTCCAGCTCCAATAAACATATGACAAAAGTACAATATTTATATAGGGTCTTGGATTCAGTGACTCAAAAATTATCTCAATAAAGAAAAAGGAAAAAAAATGAAATCTTGCGAGTTAAACGAAAGAAAAAAATTAAAAAAAAAACCAATAGTTATGGTACAACATTTCCAACCATCTAAGGATTGGTCCTGATGAAACAGAAGTCTTGAGTTCAAATCCCCTCTTCGGTGCCACCCTTAGGGATTTATCTCAGAAATTACTTGTTACGTGTGAGCGAAGGGGACTGTATGTGCCACGAGAATTAGTCAGTTGCTTTTAAGAGACCCAGTTCATTAGGATAAAAAAAACATGTACACCAAAGATATCTGATGTACGCCTAGGATAAATGCCCAATGTTTAAAATGTCGAGATTTTGGGAGTAACTTGAAAATGAATAAAATTAGATTTATTAATTAAGATTCAAGCTTATAATTTAATTAACTTCATTTTACAAATTGAATTCTTATATTAGTTGACGAGATTGAGGGAGCTGACACAAAATTAGATTTATAGACTTTGGAGTCCAAAGACTAGAATAACTAGAATCAAGATCGAGTATATAGAATGTGAGGAAGAATGTCTTGTAAATCTTGATAACATAGAAATGTCTTGAAGCAATCACCAAGTGATCTGAATTCCATTTACCTAAGGGAGGGCAGGTGGAAAAAACATTTACTACAAAATCAATATCGGAGGAGGGCTTCGAGCTTCTAGAGTACGAAGTGATGGATATACCGATCAAATTAAAAGGAATATTTTATAAGATAACAATAAGATCAATTACGTTTTACAAAGTAGAAAGTTCGTTTATAAATTAAGTGCCAGAAAGAAGAAAATGTTCTCATGAACAAGTAAAAGATCAAGAAAGATTAAATTAGAAATGAACAAATTCCAAAAAAATAAAAAAATTGATATTAACTCTAATACAATTTGATTAAATCAATTGCAATCCCAATTAAAAGAAACATTCAAGTTGAAGATCTTAATAGAATGAGAGAAAAAAACACCCAAAAGCACGTGACTCAGAATAAAGGAACAGCCAACCTGAAGTATTTGGAAAAAGGTTTTGTTCTCGAATAAGAAAGATGCAAGTTTTGAGCTGATTCATTTATAGCTATGCCAACATAGAAATCTGAATAGAGCACTCATCTCTCAAGGTGGATTCGTGATTGAATCAACTTTAAATTTAATAAATGAATACATCATAGACCAGCGCACAAGTCCATCATGAACTTCAGTAGTAATATTGCTGAAATTTACCTGGGTCATATCTTGTGATCATTGATCTAGACATGAATTACATCAGAACTTAATATTGAACATGAATTACCTTCAAAGCGGTTCGGACATGACTTACATCAAACTAATAAACTACCCACAGAGTAATACTCACTTTCGATTAAATCACAAAAACTCAGTATTGAACTTGAATTTTTAAGTATTGGGTTAAAGAAGTAGAATAACTCATTTTCTTATTAAGATTCGATCACCAAATAAAAGCAAGACTCTACATCAGAGAACAAAATTTAACTGTTTTACCTTCCTACATGTCAACACTCCTACACCTGATGAACTCCTGATGCCGAAGAAGCCATAATAAGCAAACAATTAAAACCCAGGGAACACTTTCTTCTTCATTTCTTTCCTCCAGAAGTTACCAATCACCCAAGAGCTGCAACCAGAATCTCCATTCACCCTATTTACATTTTTAAAAGCACATTCCTCGACACAGCAGTACATGCATTGCACTCTCAAATAAATATCTGCACACATATGCAGAGACATAAGAATTCTTTTTATCCAAAAATGGCTAACATCATCATAATTCCAGAACAGTAACAGGTGTAGTTAATTCTTTTGTAATATTGCCCAATTCAATGATCAAAACCTCATTTTTAATTCAGTTTTTCTTTTCTAATGTTTCCCAACCAACTAAGTCCCCAATAGACACGTGGAAAGGGAACTCATATATTCACTCACAATCCTGACTGTCCATGTGAAATCTGAAGGTCGGGATTAGAAGAAAGTATCCCAGAATATAACACAAATCTCAAAGATAAATCCCAACTGTTGGATTTAGTATTTACAACGTTGGGATTGTATATGAACATATGAGTTCACTTTCATGAGTCTACGGATCCCAACCTATAATATAATTAAGGCCCAGCTCTCTAATAATAATAGATCCAAGTCCTAAGCATCAATACACCCACAAATGTCGCATACCATTGCTGGCTTTTCCTGAACTCCGTAAGAACTGGGTATATGTTCTCAAAGGCAGTGTATGTCTCATCTCTTACCTGAAGAGTTAAAAACCAAGGCAATCAACAACAACCCATTAAGATGGAATCGATCATATAGAATGGGATGAATGGGATATGGCAAGGATATTTTTTAGTTTATATCCCACAATAAACTACCATATATATATTACCTTAGCACCTGTGAGAACAATCTTCCCTGACACAAAGATGAGCAGCACAATCTTCGGCTGTTTCATCCGATAGATTAAACCTGGGAATAGTTCCGGTTCATACTGTACCAACACGATGCAGCTGCATTCAAAATGCGAAAGCCCAGAAAAATACATGACACAACTAATACAACTAAAGCTATAAATGAACAATATCACTCACACTTGAAAAGGCCCCATGAGAATATGCAAGCCCTTCAAGCCTAATAGGAAATTTTACATCACAGGAGCCCACAATGTTTTGAATCTTAAAATCCTAGAAATCAGAATTAAAAAAATTAATATTAGCAAGAAGAATAAGCAGACAGAGAAACCTTCATAGATATTAGTGAACAAATGAGTACCTTAAACTTCGCTGGAAATCCAAGTTTCTGAATGATTCGAGCATACTGAAAACAAAGATATGTCGTCAGATAAAAAACAATGAAGATATAATCATTTTCATCTATCTTAGTGGTAATAAAAAAGAATTACAGAAGTTCTCATGATAAAATTTACAATCGAAGATACATTTCGGTAGTCATCAGTCATCACTACCTTCCGTGCAGCAAGCTTTGACTGTTGTTCACTCTTGGCTCCAGTACAAACCTGAAAGACCGTGGGTAACAAATCAGGCATCAAATAGCTTGAGAAATTGTATATCAAAAGGTTCTAAGTTCTGAAATGAAAAATATCTATTTTTAATCATGTGTCGATCACTACTTGGAGAATGGTAAATAAGACAGTATAAAGCAAAAACGTCCTCAAGAATGATAAAGTAAATATCTAAAATGTATTACAAAAGCACTCTCATCATCGTCAAGCCATATCGAAAAGATTTGGGTCGGTAGAATGAATCCCATTGCTCCATTCAATTCTGTCTAGATCCACGTCTGTTGTTCTTGGAAGTTGTGTGTTCATATCAGCTTTCACAAACTCTATCCACATTCTTCTTGAGTCTTTCGCTCGCTCTTTCAGAACCTTACTTAAATATTCCTTCTAATTGGGATTGTAATTGGCCTTCATTGAATGTGCCCAAACCATCTCAATCAGCTTCCCTTAATTCATTGTCTATTGGAGCTACTCTATATTTACATTTTTTTTTTTTTTTTGAATTTATCTCAAGTCTTTCCACTCCTCCATTTCAGCATCTTCATCTCTCCTACACTCGATCTATCAGCATGATGTCTCTAAGCATAGTTTCTCTTACTGTCGTCTTATAAAATTTTCCTTGTTATTTGATTGATATGACTTGGTCACACTGCTCTCCAGAAGCTCACCTCTACTTTAACCATCCAACTCTGATTCGACTGACAATATCTTTTCCTCAATTGCAAGGAGAGAAAGGATGGCACTCTATAGTAATGTTTTCAGAGGCATTTGAGGCATAAGCTTCGAGGCACGCCACAATATGAGGCATATCAAAAACGTGCTGAGGTAGATTGAGGTGTTTCTGTCACTTGAGGCATTAAGAAACGCTAAAAAAGTGAATGCCTCAACCGAGGCATTCATTTTTTTTTTATTGAGGCATAAGCCTCAGTTTAAATAGAAATTCTTTTTTCAATAACTTATTTCTACTTATATTTAAGTGTTTTTATATACATATGCTTGTCATACCACTAAATAGGTTGTTGTATAGTGTAAGCTTGAGAGTGATTGGCTCTTAAGAGTGTTTCTTAGCAGTGGGTGTGAACTTTTTATAATGGTGGATTATGGACATGATTAGCATTGGGTATTGACTATTGAATCTTAATTACAGGGAATTAAAATACTTATCAAAAAAATTATGGGAAATTAAAACTCGAAATCAATTATGTGAATAAAAACTTGGAATTTTAAATATTAGAAATATGTGTTGGTTATCCTTTTTTTTTAATATAAACTATTTATACATTTCATATTATGAGGCTTACGCCTCAAGGCACTAAGCCTCACGCCTTAGCGTCTGAAAACATTGCTCTATACAAGCATGGACGAGAGTATGATGAGAGGGACATCAAAGCTTGAAGAGTAGATTTTAGGTTTATTTAATTTTCTATTTTCGGTTATTATTTTTATTTTTATTTTTTGACTTATTTTCATGTTTCATTAGCCCATGGTCTTAATATAATGTTTAGGGGTAGTTTGGTAACTTTAGAATGTATTTTATTTAAGTTTACAAGAGTCAAAAATTTGGGAGAGATTTAATTAAGAAAATTAGTTTTAATAGTTTCTTTATTTGGTATTTTAGTTTTAGTAGGATTTTAAAGATTTTCTTTATTTATAGATTGATTAGGGTTTATTAACAGATAAAATAAATAAACAAACAGAATTGTTTTCTTGTTTTGAATGTTGGTGCATTCAACATGGTTTTGTCATGAAAATCATTGGCGTGATTCCAAGGTAAATCTACCATATTTTCTATTCAATCCATCTTTTTTGCTTTACGTTATTATTATTTTATTTATTTTTTGTTTATTTGTGAGAAATCAATCCATCCAAACCCTGATTCAATTTTGGTAGAATTCTTTAATCTTGTTAGAATTCTAAAAATCTTGAATCCTTGAATCTTGATTTCTTGAAACCTCTTTTCCTCAACCCTTAATCCTTTCCCCAATTTCTTAAACCTTACCATATAAACCTAAATCCTTAATCATAATTGCAAAATGCTACAGTTAAACCTCAAAACCAAACCTTTGGGGCTTACCTTAAAAGTTTGAGGTAACCCTATTGTGGCCGAATTCCTTAAAAAAAATCCCAAACCAAATCCCCTAACCCCCTTCTTTCCTCTTCTTCCCTCACGATCCTACGTCAATGTGACATCAGCAAAGAACACTTCCATCATTGCAACTCAAATAAACCATGGTTCCACTATCCAATAATGAAATTAAAGCTTTTATCCTTTAAGGATCTGTTTGATTGCATGGAAATTACTTTTACATAAAATTCCCAATCCATGGGAAAATGGGTTGGAAAAATGGGTATGTTGGAAAAACACAAGTTTGGTGGTTGGTTGCATATGGAAAAAATACAACCAAAAAAAAAATATTAGAGGAAGAAGAAGAAGAAGAGAGAGGGAGAGGAGTGGAGCCGATGGCAGGAGCCAAAAAAGGGTGGAGGAGAGGAGAAAGAAGAAAAAATAGAGAAACAGAGAGGCTTACCGGTGGTGACGACGATGGTAATAGCGGCAATGATCACTGAAGGCAACAATGATGTTAGTGGTGGTGGTGAAGAAAAAGAAAATGGATAATAAGATTAGTGGTGGTGAGGAAGAAGAAGAAAATGGATAATAAGATTAGTGTTTGTAATTTGGGGGTAATTTTAGGGTGGATTTCATTTGTCCCATGGGTGGAGGTGGGAAAATAATATCAAGCCTTTATTGGATTTTTAAAAAGAGGGGGATTTTCATTTTCCATGAAAAAACCTGATCAAACAATGAAAAATGGAAATCCAACCCATTTTCGATGGCTAATCAAACACATCCTAATTTTTTGGTTTCCCAATAATTCATTTCACCCCTTAGATCATAGTAGTGAAAAGATATCAATTAACTCGGGCCACTGGGGAGTCTAGATATTAGTGAAATGAGCAACAGACCCACTCAAATTTCCTTTTCTCTATTGTCCTCTATATTTTTTTCTCTACAAACACTGTACAAGCAGCTTTTCTTTTACACAAGGAACTACTCAAAGGAGCAGTATAAAACTAAATTAGACCACCCCAAATGAATTCAAGCCCCCTTTAAGATACAAACATCCAACGCGTGTGGCAATGACTTCACCCCAAGGTCAAAATTAGGATGATCATAGCTCATTATTGCTCAATTAAAACCCACAAAATGACCATGTTTAAGGGAAATGAAATGGAGATAGAAAATAATATACCTAAAATGCATAAAAATATGTGAATTTCAGGGACCATAATCTATCCCCAGCAGGAAACTAGAAGTCGGTAGAGATTGTATACATGGTGCTGCATCCTTATTAATAAAGAAATAATGCCCTTGTCATGATACTGCCACACTGTATCTTTAAAAAAATTACAGTAATGCCCCTACTAGAGAATTTGCAATCCCTTAAAAAACTTGACCTATACCTACCAAAACAAAAGGAAAAAAAAAGACCCATATCTATATAAAGGTCTACTGATATGATCTTTTGCTATGATCTCCTCCTTTATGAATTCCCCAACAATATGATAAATGCATGTGCTCCCTGGGTAAAATTGTTAGGGGCATCTGAAGAATCGTCCAAATTACTGTCTACATGAATTGTTTGGGATAAGGCTGCACAAGAGAATACAATGTGTCCACTTGTATGGAGGTATCCAAATTTTTTAATGGGGCATCAGATATCAAGGACATATCATATTTGGGTCAGAGTTTAGTTTGCATTTTATTTTATTTTATTTTAGTTATTAGGCTTTAGTTGTGGACCTATTTTATGTTTTTGGAGTTCTATCTGTTTTAAAAGTTTATTATCAGGTATTTTAAATTAGTAAAGACTTTTTAATTAAGAATTTTTCTATTTTGGTAAAGCTCCTATTTCAAGAATGTTTCTATTTCGGGAAAGTTACCTTGAGGTACAAGAAAGAGTCAAATTAGAAGTCCTTTAGCTTGTAACAACTTATTTTTTTTATTTAAACATTGTAATAGATTGATTTAGAGAGAATGGAGTTTATGGAGTAAATAATCAGTTTTCTTTCAACGAGTACTTTGTGCGAACTCCAATGGAGTTTATTGGTATGAGTTCTCCATTATTCTATGTAATTACAAGGTTTAATCCTTCTATTCCTTCTTGTTCTCTTCTAATTTCATTTCTCATTTCTCGTTTTTCTTTTATTTTTCTAGTTCTTGATTTTCTTGAATTCTTGAAACAACAAACCTATTTGTTTTGTTTTCTTTATTCTAAACCTTTTTACCCTATCAACTTAAACCCTTAACCCCAACAATTGTAAAACATCATAATCAAATCCTGCAACCGAAATCCTTATGGATTTTCCTTAAATCGTAACGGAAACCCTATCGTTGTCCAAATCCTTAACTCAATCCCAAACCAGATTCCCTACCCCCTACTTCATCTTCTTCCCTTCCTTTCCATCCTACATCATCTTTTGAGTGTCCTAAGTACCAGTGTGCCTCACAGTGTATCTTATAATCAAGAACATTCAGCCTTCAAAATTCTCACAAGTTTCATAACGAAGTTCATTCAAAAGATCTCTACCACCAGTGAGTCCTCTTTAGTTCATCAAGTCTTTTTGCTGCTTTACCAACGTATGCTCTAGTTTCTCATGAATGATATTGCTCTTCTAGGTCATTGAGAATTGACATTGACACTTCTTCCTTAAAGCAAGTGCCACACAGGTCTCCAATGCACACTCTTAACGACCAAGAAATTGTGAATCTGCAAACAAATTTATTTTTTATACCCACCAAAGCAAATACAAGGAACGTTCATAGACATGCCAAGAGAAGGAAAATCAAGCAATTGCTCAGGGTTTGCAGGGGATAAGGTTGGTCACCTCGCCCGACCTTGCTTTTACTTAATAAATTTTGGCTTATTAAAAAAAGGTTGTCTAACAGACATTATTAAGTGTTTTCATTTTGCAAAAAACAAAGAAAAGAACAAAAAAAAAGATAAGTGTTCAAACTTAAATGAAGGCTGGTGCTTTGAAAATAGCTTATGTTATTACCAATATTTCTGTTAAATTCAAACTTCAAATTTTGAATCCACAATTCAAATGTCATTTTGAAACATGCTTTAACAACGACGTCATACTTTTTACATCATTGAAAAACCTTGGTTTGCAGCAAAAACAGATCTAGTAGAATGCTCTCATTCAGATCTTTCTTGTGGCATCCATTATTAATTATTCTATTCAATTATAACTGATATTGGCTTTAATCTTAAATTCCTAGCATGCCTTTTTATACTTGAACTTTAATAAACAGTAAATGGATATGTAATGCAGCCATTTCAGTACCAACTGCCCTTCCAACACAATTCTCTATTGTTTTGCATGTTATCCTAAAAAGGAAAAACTCTTATATAGATATGTATTTACTGGATCTAAGGGCCACTTCCCATCATCATACTAGTGAAGATAGTCCAGGTGCAGGTATGCACCCACCATTCAATGAAACCCGCCTGAAGTGTTTCTCATGAAATCAATCTTATATGAATGGACATAGAAATCCAGTTCAAGTTTTTTGAATCATTAAGAAGATGCATTGGATCTAAACTAAAAAGTATAATAGCTAAAGAGATAGGCATGGATGTCTCATCGAAGCAAGATTTGGCACAATAGCCATCCATGTATGGACAAGTAAATGTGGATCCCAGCGTGATATCTACACCATACGAAGAGTAACTGCGATGCGACTACTTAAGCATCACAAGCATCGCATGCCCCTACACAAGGCATTATTTAATTAACATCATTCACTTCTTCAAACAAATGGTTTAATTAATATTTCCATTACTATGGCTAATATAACGGGCATTTCTATAGAAGAAAACAAATACGGTGAGAGGAATAGAATGCATCACTTATTAGAACATTTATGAAAGCGATACTAAGTCAACTAGTTTAATAAAAGAAACATCACAAATTCCACGAAGGAGCAACTCACCATTTTTCCAGAGGCAAATATCAATGCAGTTGTCTTTGGTTCCCTTATCCTCATAATTACGGCAGCAAAACGCTGTGAGAGAACACTTGTAAAATGAAGTCATTTCAAGTAGTCAAAAAATGAAAAAGGCTTAAGCTATATAAAGAACAGGATTTAAAAACTAGGCCTAGTTGTCTAGGTGTACAAACATGTAAGGAAGCTATGCTGAGACTCTCTCAAATTCATGAGTTTGACAATGACACCCCCCCCCCCCCCGGTCTTAGATTCAGCTAAGCAACTACAAAATTATATCATTCTTTTTTATTATTATTTTTTTAGGTAAAGAACTATAACGTTTTGGCGTTGGCGATGCACACCAGCACTTTCATTTAATTCCTAGTTGAGCAGTCAGCAATGAAATTTAATGCACAATCATCAGAGTTATATTAGCATATGATTGAACTTTGTTATTGCTGGATAAAATCAGATGAAACTGTTTCCATTGCTTACCTTGGGATTATACTCAGCATTACGAGCTTGCAGAGCTATGGCCTTAAGATCCAATTTGCAGTCCAAGTTGACCGTTGACACGATGTTTCTATATACATGAACAGTACCACATAAACTATCATAAACATAGTTAAGAAATCCCCTTCAATATTCAACAAATAAATAACATATCATCCCCCAAAAGAATCATTGGCCAAGAGAGAACCCACGGCAGCAGTGGCTGCTGCTGCTTTGGTGTCTTAAAATGTTGTGGGTCCTTCTTGACATTTTATTAACAGTTCTCTAACGGGAGATAGAATTTTCATAGATTTATAGGATTTTCATGGTTGGTTATTCAAGATGCTAATAGCCATAAATCAGAACTTATGGAGCTGCTCAGGAGAGACTAAATAAAAACGGGATAACCTGAATTAGAGACCTACAAAAGACTAAGAATTATAGAAAACAGTGGTGATAACTTAAGGGTTTTCTACATGCATCTAAAGGTCCAAGAAAATGGTGTAGTCCTCAAGTTGTGGATGGTCAATAATATAGCAATGAGAATGCCAACATGAAGAAACAATGACTACACTAGTAATTTGTGGGATGAGTGTCTCGCATGATGGCCAGAGAGATCATTCAGACATCTGAAGATACAAACTGCAATTCCTCCAAAAGGAAGAGAAGAATCTCCTTGCTGCAATAAGTGATATAGGAGATTCAATCCCTTCCCTAATGTATCAAGAATCTAAACTGGTTTCATATAAATTTTCCTAGTATGATATTCTTCAGAAAATCAACAACTTCACATGTGCCAACTCAACTACAACAAGTAATGTACAAATTTGAAGTTCACTAGAAAACACACACACACGAAATCACAATATTGTCATTAAATTTGAGAATGTAATCAATGGATCCAACAAATATCACCTTGTACATTTACAATTCCCATCACTAAACCCAAAGAAGAAGGAAGAATTGGAATTAAAGCTGCAAATACTTGTGTAACTGTTGCAATTCAAATATGGGTACAGAAATCTTCTTTATTCCTCCACCACACATTTGATATTTTCAAGATTGAGTGTGGAATTCATGGAGACTGATAAAAGAGAAAGTAATTTATTAGAGAATTTCATAATCCACTGGAGGAGAAATATTGTTAGAAATATATACTCAATATGTCTCTTCAATGAGTGTTAGAAATATATACCCAATATGTTTCTTCGCGGATTTTTATCACTATGATTAGCATGAATAAGTATGAAATTCATATTTTCTTCCCATCTTCACTTCTCATACATATTCAAGATATTTACTCAAAAAGCATACACGGGTGATCAAGAATCTGACCATCTTAACCTTTCTATCTAACCTTTCTTAATTATTCTGAACAGAGCAATAGTTAACAATAGTGCGATTTACATGAATTACCACAAAAAAGACTTGCTTGCTTACAACCACACAATGATCAAACTCCTGCTAAGGAAACCACACTTACTGTAGAGTAGGAACAATGCCAGAAGGATGTTTGGAAAGATCAACTGGCTGGCTCCCTTCCAAGACTTGGTCGGCCATGTTCATGTTCATGTTCGTCTTCAGAAATAGAATCAATTGCACTACTTAACACAATCAACGATTAAATCTAAAGAATTTTCGTTTTCTTCCTTTTACTCCTACAGAGAATCAGTTATCCTCGACTTCTATATATAAAACAAAGGAGGAGGATCTATCAAGTAGTATTTGTGTTTGTATTTGTTCCCTTCTTAAACCTAGATCAGCTTTTCTCCAAAATTTTAGGGTTTCAAATGAGCTCCAAAATATAAAGCTTTGTCCGAAGAATCAAATCAGATTTTCAGAAGAAAACCAACACAAATTATGTTTTTAAAAAGGCTTTTTGGCTCTTCGAACAAGATCCTACCATTTCACTTCGAATCAAGGGCTTCCTACCGATCTGAACCAGCAAACTCTGAAATTTTCTTCGACAGACGAAAGAAGGATCGATTTTCAGTGAAATTGTTCAAGATCGAGTAGGTTTCAGGAGGATCTGATGATTCTAAGCTCTGTGTCTTTACATCAGAAGAAATCGGAAATTTTCTTCGAGTATTAGGGTTTCTAAACCGATCAGAATGAGAAATTTCTTAAATTTCTGTTGGAATCGATAGAAGAGATCGAATTAAAGCGGTAAATGTTTGAAAATAGGTGTCTTTTATATGAAAGAAGAAGAGATCTGGAGCCAAGAAGAGGATAGTATCTGTAGGGTTTCGTTTGGTTGAATATAAGAGGGGAAGAGTTAAAGACTTAAGAGAGAGAGAGAGAGAGAGAGATGGCTTTATCTACCTTCGACTTTATATTTATAGAGGGTTACCTGTTTTGGTGTCTTTTAGCCGGTAACAAGGAAATTTACCGGCTATTGCCCGTTAAAAAGAAAAATTACCTTTTTGTGCGAAGGGTTCTTGCGCATTTTTGAGCTGGAGCGTGTCTTAGCACTCGATTAAAGCAGGGGTACCATCGTCATTTCGTTATTCCAAAATTACAAACAGCTAAACGCGGATTTCCAAAGAGAGCTGCTATTGTCATACCAACTTTTACTAATGTCACCGCAATTCCTATGCAAAGCCATCTCTGACAATGACTTAAATTTGAGTAAAATTTTCATTTCATACGGAGCTCTCTAATGGTAAACTACAGCTTTTACTCAAATTATTTTTAAAATTTTCTATTTTATCTTAAAAATAGATATCTTTCAATTTTCATCTAAATTTATTCTCTCGCTTATCTTTCTTCTAGTTTCCGTCCAAATTCATTTCCCTCTTAATTTTTTCTTTCCTTATCAATTATTTTTCCCAACTCCAAAACGGTTTTCTCCAAATCCAATATTTTACTCATTAAAAGATAGAACATTGCATTCATTTATTGAACAATTATTCCAATGATAATACAAGATGAAAATAAATATAAAATATTAAAAACCTATTATTTCTATTTCGAGTAATAATTTGTTGTTGAAGATCTTCGTAGTAATATCTCTATATAGGAGTTAAATTGGTCATATCCATCAACATGATTTTGTGATCAGTATTTCTCTGCTCTCTCTCATTTATCATCGTTAACATATGTAGTTAGGGTTGTGGATAGTCGAAATCCGAATTCAATTTTGTATCAAAAACGTGGATATTATTCGAAAAATTTGGATATTGAATTTGAATTCGAATAATATTTTACATTTGAAACATTATCAGACATAGATTCGAATATTGGTGTATTTGATTCGATAATAATCAATTCAAAATAATAATAATTTATTACCAATAAAGTTTTTTCTTTTATAATAGATAACAAAGTAACAAATCATTAAACGCATCAACACTCTCTCCACTTCGTCTCCTTTTACTCTCTTAGGGTTGCGAATTATGAACCCATGCTTGCAAGAGTGATTTTTTGACGATCTTCTCCGATGATGTTCCAGGTAAGTTCTAAATTTTCTCCTCACGCTGCTCTCTCTCTCTCTCTCTCTATCCAAAGAAATTCTTGTTTTTTTCTTTCAAAATGAATCTTCAACCTTTCCCAAACCATTTGTAAAAAACCCCTAATTTTTCTGTCAAAAATTTCATCACTTTCTACTTATTTAAAAATCCTATATTACATTCTGATTTTTAGGTGAGATTGATATAATATCAAGTGGAGATGATTAAATCCATCATTTTTAACCACTGCCTAACCCCTTTTAGAAAACCCTTGTCTTTCTATCAAATATTTAATGGTGTTCTAGTTTCCAAAAACCTTAACATGGCTTGAGATTTTGTTGCCTTGAGGTTTGTTGGTTTGAAATGTAGGTGTACTGATTTTGAAGATTAAATATCAAATAATTAAAGATGGCTGGTTTTAAGGTAAAAATCTATGGGTTTTGGTTACGAGTTGATGACAAAGGCATTTGGTCATTTTATTTCTTTCACTAAAGACCTAAGTTTAAGGGGCATGCCTTTATTTGTCTAATATGATATTATCCGATATTCAATAACATCATCAAATACAAATTCAAATATTTTTCAATATTATCTGTTGGATTCAAATTCAAATTCAGATATTGTAAATATTTTTCATATTCAAATTTGGATATACATATATCTGAATCTATAAGTATCTGTTGACAGTCTTGTATGTAGTTGCACCTCCCTATTCTCAGTCTTACTCCAACAATCTATAGCCTTTTGTTGTTCTCGATCCATATTTTGAATGGAAATATTCGTTAAAGCATCAATAAGTTTAGTTTGATTGGCTACCAAACCATCATATTTGCCATCATTGATTATTTTCTTCATTCATGCTTTTTTCTCAGTCTTGTTACCAATGGGTCGCTTTAATTTCGTTCTTGAAGACTGATGGTCTACATCCAAATCAGAATCAAGAGATACTGAAGTACTTGGAGTAGAGGGATTTGAAGGGGAAAAAGCTTGGACTGTAGTTTTCTTGCATTGTGTTCTAATTTCATCTCATTTACAACTCAATTGCAATACTTTTCAACATGTATCAAATGTGAAGTAATTTTTTATTTTTATTTTTGATAATATGATACATGCATTTAGCCTCACCAATATAAAAATAAAATTAACATCTAAAGTCACAACTTTATCACAAATTTTAAGTTTGAAATAAATACCTTATCTGTTTCTTCAAGTCCACTTTGTTGTTGCATTTGCAATTGATCATAAAAATCAGAAAATTTATTCACTGCCTTTTGAATTGAAGACCAATGATGAGACAAAGAAATACTTTATCTATTTTGTCCAAAATTTGATTAGGAAGAGAAATAAATACGAACACGGTCTCAAAACACCGCCATAGTTTGAATATTACCCACAACTGGATCTTGGGAGACAGCCAATCAGGCTCTACAAAGTGATTTGTCTTCTATTATACTGAAGGATTTACAAAGAACACAAAAATTTTGAGAAATTATCTCAACTCTGTGAGATTCCTCCAAACTTGGAAAATCATCAAATATTGGATAATCATGATCCATTGCTTAAATAGAAAATTAACAAAATAGAAAAATGAAAATGATAGAATTAGATTTATTAAAAAAAAATATAGAATTTAAAATAATTAAAATTTTGGAGAATGGTGTATGAGATGAGGAGTAGAGAAGAAGGGCGTGGAAGTAGAATAAGTGTATGGAAGTATAATAAGTGTGTGTGAGTTGAAGTATGAGAAATTGAGAATTTATAAAATAAAATTTTAATGTTTATCTAATTATCGTTGGGGCCCAAAAAGAATCGTTGGGGATTTGAGTAAAACTGGATTTGGAATGGGTTTAGGTAAATGGTTGGAGGGTCGAAGTCACGTTTTTACTCAAATTTAAAATTTGAGTAAGAGTTTGGTTAAGGGCTATAGATGACCTAAATCACCAAATGATTGCACACAGTTGGTGCGTCGTTAGCAAAAGTTGGTGTAGCAATAGTAACTCTTTTTCTAAGACATGGTTTTAAAACTTGTCCGAGATCGTGATGACTCAGGTGAGTCATTATGGGCGCGACTCAAGATAGTCAACATGAATGGTAGATTATTTTGACTCATTCAAGATCCAATATAACTAATCAAATATTTAGGTTATATTTGCCAGAGTCATCATGGTCCGGAAGACTAACAATTTAATGGGTGGGACTCAAGAGAGTCGATGTGAATCATAAATTATTCTGGCTGTCAAAAGAAATCTAATATAACTAACCAATTATTTAGGTTATACATGCAATGAAAGTTTGATTGAGTCATTGGATTTTGTATTTTTCATTTAAACAATTAATTTATGACTAATGATAAACTGATGCTCTTATTGTGGCATGTGATCAGAACCACAGATCTTTTTCCTTGTGTATCCCAAAGAAAAAGATCTATGGTTATGTGCACTACAACACCAAGAGTGTCAGTTTATCATGGCTCTTAATTTATATAGATATTTAGACATTTTAAATAGAAGATTTTATGATCAATGAGTTATCCATAACGTTGACTCGTTTAAGATTCCGGATAATAAATTAGAATTGACCAAGTTTAATTGTCATGCCACAACATCCCAACACAAATCGTTATGACTCAATAGTCATAATCTCTCAATGTGAGGTGAACATACACATAACCTGATAAAACATACACAAGCAATATTATTTATGGAAAAGAAAACATACGCAGCAGAATAAACATTTGAGTAACATATATATAAGAGTCTAGAGTAAGTAGATCAATCGCCATAACAAAATTGATATCATCAAAGTCCTCAGCCTCATAATATATTGGATTACAAAAATTTCTAAAACTAACATGTTCTTATTTACAATAAAAAACTGCTAGGATCCTCGACTAGTTTTCAAAGACACAGCGGTGGCAAGACATCAATTTGATCCTCCTAGAGGACCTCCTCAAAGAACGGCTCCTCAAGAGCTAAATAATTTGAAATGTAAATGATAGGGTGAGTAACAGAGGAATATTACTCAGCAGAATAAACGTCGTTCTAACAGCGAATCATACATGCACGAGTAAACATCTGAACAGTTAAATAATGCAAGTTTTTCATAATGTAATATACGATAAATATCTAAGCATACTTAGTAAACAATTATAGAAATTTTCAATCTATCATTTCTATCATTTAAAGTAACATATGCATCTTTTAAATGAAAACATATATCAGTCATTATAAAATAAGAAAAAAATACATAATAAGAATATGGCGGTGTAATCAATAAGAAAGTAAAGGAACACGTCGATAGAACCGCCTTGACTATGGCAATATGATATTCTAAACTTCCAATCTGACGTGGAATCCCATCGTTAATATCTGATTTTGTGGCCGGTCTAGCATACCACGGTTAGATGACCATTTATTTGGTTCAAACTAGCTGTTGACCAAGAGCCCAATACTGAGTTCAACTAATGGTGAGGTCGACCGTTTGACGACTACAGATTAAAAGTGATCACTAACTAGCCTAGGAAATCCCTTACGTTGAAGCCTATCAAGAGGCAATACATGTGAATCCCGCCTACCTTTACATTATACAATGATCGCCTTTATACACAATTTTTCCCAAGAAATAAGTAGGAGAAATTCCGAGATCTCATAAGCTGTAATATCTAAGGTATCCCATACTACCGAAGAGCATATGACATATTGCGCTATCCTAGATTGACTCGTCACTTCTGGATACACATTAACACGTCACTTTTTATGAGTTTTCTACGAATCTTTTATAGTAAACAAAATAATTTATTTTGTATATAGTATACTATTTTTTTTTATCGAAAATACAAATAAAGTCTGGTAGTACTCTCTAGTGACAGTCATTTGTCATTTCTATCTATCAACCATTTCATCCATCTATTTATCTATCTATCACGTTTTACGTGTACGTAAAACTAGAGGCACTGTCCCAACAATCAGTCAAGAACATACATTCCCTCTATTCATCCATCAATCAATTGATCAATCAATCGTCTAACTTTCTACATATTTATCAAAATATGTTCGTTTTTAAAGTTATTTGAAAATCATATAACATCAACCAATTCCATTCGATGGTTTTGGTTGAATAGAAAGGTTTGGAAAACATGATAAAATTATATGACATGAAAGTTGTAAAAACTGTCAAAATTTGACTAAGTGTTGAAAAAAGTGATTTTTAGAATTATCAAAATTGAAAATGAATTTTTGTATATGAAAGTCCTCGACAACATGAGAAAGACTATAATTTTTATTACTTAATTCAAACTAATACTAAAGGTGCCACATTTTCAAAATTTGACGAAAACTTTGAATTTTATATTTTGTTCTTGAAGTCAAAAATTATATTTTAATACGATGAGATTGGGATCTTAAAACCATTCCCAACGTTCCAAAATAGAGGGTAAAATCTTAATTTCATTAAAGAACTTAAAGTAAATGGAAAGAAAAAATAGTGTATAAGTTGAGTGGGGATAAAAGCTGAAGAAAAATTTCAGTTTTTGAAATTTTTCATGTCTAACGATGGCGCCGTCAGCAAGCTTGAAGCCAAATTTCAAAAATTTTCAAAATGTTGTTTTTTCTGTCGAAACTTGACAAAACTCGCTCCCACTGTTATATTACTCATACAAAGTATAAAATACATTGAAAAACCAAAATAGACTAAAAATAATCATGCAAACTTGATCCAAAATCATTCAAATATGTATAAATGAAATGAAACGATAGATCTACCGAAGATCGTATGAGTTTTTTATGAATTTATTGCATGACTAGAAGGTAAAAAGGAAGGCAACTTACTTCAACTATTCTCTACGGCTTAACGGAGTCTAAGGATCACCTTTGACCGAATACCAAGATTTTCTTCTGATGGAAATCGAAGTTTCTAGTGTCCACGTAACCTTTGACCAAAGGAACAACTTTCCTTCTTGTGACGAAGTTCGGATCGTTTTCATTTGACGTGAAACTGAGTTTCAAATCTTAAGAAAAAGATAGAGTTCATATTTTTTGGAGAGAAAAATAAGAAAAATTAGATTATTTTTTAATGTTTTCAGATATTTATAATTTAAGTGGGACGTAAGTGTTATTTCAAAAATTATTTTCTTGAATGTCGATTTAGACAAACTTATACTCTATTTCGAGTGATTTTTTGATACGAACCTAATGGCATGATCGGTTTTATCAAATTATGTCTCTAAAGTGTCGTTTACCTATGAGACAAATATCTAATGCGAAACTCGAGAATTTGATAACTTTCTCAATCAACTTCAGATTTAGGCATGCTTATAGGCTAGAGTATGTTTCTTGACCCTTATTAATCTATTGGTGAAGTTAGTTTTCCTCAAATATTGAAAACTAAAAATCCATACTTTAAATCAATATAAAAATTTTAAATACTTTCCTCAAGATACCCATTCAAAATTTTTAGGTCATTACTTTAATAAATGTTGGATAAGTCTACTGGTTTTGTGTTTTTATGTAAATTAATTAATTTTTACGATGATTTGAATGTGTTTAAATAAAAGAGACTATGATTCAACAGTTATTATCTACCTGTAGACACCCCAATTTGAACCCCCAACCACTCGAAAGGATAAAAAAAAAGTTGATTTTTATAATAAAATTCAGCATCTTGATCAAATCGAATGTTCTTATGACCCCTAAAGGTGTCATGGGCCCACCATGAGGTTTTACCTGCTCCCCACCTCTTCTATCTCTCACAACTCCATTCTCGAATCCGAAACTACCCCAAGCCCGCTTAAAGCCCCCCAACCCTCAATTCCCTAAAAAAAACCATTTTCACCTCACCCAACTTAGTTTAACCCTCCATACAACTCAAATTCTAAAACTCGCTTACCTTCAAAACCCCATCCTAAAATAAATCCAAATCAATTCTAACAACTTAAAAACCTAAGCTCAACATATCAAACCCCACATCCATATCCATAACCATAATTCACAAATAATTATCTACATCAACCAATAAATATTTTATCATCAAATAGGACACTTGTCCTCACTACAACCTATCTCTCAATCATTTTATACAACCTAACCCCTCACCTTTCTCTAACAAAATCACCACCCATTGAAAGCGTCCTCGATCTACGGGGTGTGCGGATCTACTTTTATTTTTAGTGTTTGGGAGTTGCCACCTAGCTATTATGGTATGAAAATCAAATATTGACTCTAACAAAATAAATAACACTAATCTACGAAAAAGAAACTACGGGTTCGGGGATCACGTTACGGGATTGGAAGGTGTTAAACACTAACCCCGCCCAGCAAACGCTAGTCACTACTATTTCCCAAAACATATTACATTGCTAAAAAAACCTAAAACCAAAAAAAAAAAAAAAGTACTTAGATGATCGCAACGATTTGTTCCCTTAGAGTTGGCGGAGAGACTCTTTGTATGAGATTCTTTGCTTTGTGTTCCGTCATTGGACCTGCTTTTAATCTTCAAGTTAAGGTATCTAGATCTGTGTGTTTTATGTGTTTTTCTTTTTTGGAGGGTTTCTAGATGTTTTTGAAAGTTTTCTGGATATTTTTTGAGTAAAATATGGGATTTGGATGAGAGGTAGGGAGTTAGGGCTTCAAAATTAGAGTTTGGAGAAGGATAGGGTGCCTTTTTGACCTATTTTTTTAGGATTTATTTGACCTACGAGATTGAGTTGTGGATGTTCTTATTTATAGATTTTTTTTGGAAGAGTTGGTATTTAATTAGATTTCTTTTAGATAAGGTGAGTTAGGATTTTGACTTTAGCCTTATTTGATTGACTAGGTTTCTTTAGATTAGGGTTTTAATTAGGGTTTTGACTTAAGTCTTATTTGATTGACTAGGTTTCTTTATATTAGGATTTTAATTATTACGTACAATGAAAGAACATATTTTTAATTTTTTTTAAAAAACCTCCTAATTATATCTTTAATTCCTTGAACCCTCAGATAGAGGAGTCTTTTAATAAATATCAGGGGGCTCCACTTAAATAAGTGGGCAACCATAAACAATTTTGCCTGAGGGTTTGATTGATGATTTTCTTTGTTTAAATTTTTAATTTTATTTTATTAAGATTTCACTTTACATTAATTAATGTTTTATTTATTAATTTTAGAATTTTAAATTTTTTAAATTGAAAAATTACCGTTTTGCCCCCCAAGGGGACTTTTGTGTTGAGGAGTTGTTTTTCGATGTTTTGGAATCGATTTTTTGTAAGAAATTTGATGAGATTATCGATTTGTGTCATTTATGAATTTTTTGATATGAAATGATTGTGAACCGTATGAGGGGCATTTTCGTAATTTTTATTGAATTTAATGAAAATTGACGAAATTATTTATTTAATTTTACTTTATTGTTTTATATGTTCGAAATGATTTTCCTAAGTGTAATGTAGGCTCTAAGGATGTTTTGATGTTAGGGGTATTTTGATAATTTGATCATTTTTTAGTGATTTTTATCGTAAAGCTTTTTTTTATCCGAAGAATGATGATTTCTACGTTTTGGGTCATATTTTTCTAGCGTAGCGTAGTTTCTAAAGTTTTGTTTGCTTGATATATCTCATCTGAATTTCTAAAATATATTTAGTAATAAATAAAAAAACATTGGAATATTCATCCATCATCGAGAACCATCACAATAAGGTTGACAAGTTGATTAATCAGGCGAGTGCGAAAATGGAGTGTTTACACCCATACCAATACACACTCTACGTCATAAACTTAATCCATCATTTTTATCTAATAAAATTACCTACCCACATCACAACCCACATCATTTTTTCATCATTCCCCTTAAATATATCCTCACAAGCCATCCTCACACCTCTGATACTCAATCAATCCATCTCCATACCTTTTGGACACATGTCACCACATCCCTCACTATTCCAAAACCTAACCACCTAATCATTTATATAACACATTCTTTCAAACAAACACCACACACATTCACTTCACCAAACACTCAACCCAAATGGGTTGAGGGATCCAACCCATTTGGATAAAAACTATCAATTTTCCTCCCCTTCCATAAATACCCTCCTATCAACCCTAAATGTCATACTCTTCACCCTTAAATCTCATGTCATTATCTACTTTTCTATTTTTTCACCCTATCCTATCCTCAGAAACAACCCTCAACGCTTATAAATACCCCCTTCACCTTCTAAAAAGGGGCACCAAGTCTAAAAAAAGAAAAAAAAGAGGAAATCCATCAACTCTTATCTTTTTTATTACTTCATCACTTTAAAAACATATTTTTATAATTCTACTAAAGACCCAAAAAGAAGAAAATAATGAACAAGAGAAGAAAAGGAAAACCCAAGACTCAAGGTAGGGTTGAAGATAGCATTGCATTCCCCCCACTCTCCTTTCTCTATCACCTTCTTTTTATATCCCCCTCTTTTTTATTTTAGCAAACTTCTAAGATGTAGTGTTTCCCTTCCCCTATCTCCGGTAGATCGGATTTCGACTCGATTGAAAGTATAGGGGCTGTAACCACCTTCAAAGGACAACAGTTTTAGACTTTTAAAACACTCTTTACACACACCTCACTCAACTCGTTTTAAGGCAATCAGTATTTGGGTCTTTTTCAACCCATAAGAATGGGTCTGCAACTATTAGCCAACATTTTTAAAAAATATATATGTTATTCCCAAGGCTAAATTTTTATAAGGATCATTTTCTTCAATGAGATGATCCCTATAATACGAGTCGACAGTAAATCCCTTCTTAGGGAACAAGTTGTCAATCGATTGACTCTTTTATTTTATTTATTTCGTTTTATCCGAAAATGATTAAGTTACTTTTTGAGGTTATTACCAATTGGTGGAGAGAAATGTGTGCTTAATACCATCCCTTTTCTCTAATCAAACCATTTACCTAGATCTTAGGTAGATCAATGTTTTATTTGTATGAGAGTCACTAAACGCCAAAACAACACTTTTTCTAAAAATACACCTCGGCTGACCATTCACACCCTTTTATAAAAATGAATGATGATGACTTCAAAACTAAAAAATCACGTATCTACAACTGGTGACTCCACTGGGGAAGCTGAGTTTAGCCATCATGTCAACTCGATTATTTATAATAAAAAAAAAACAAAATGGTTTTTATTTACTTGCTAACGTTGTTTGTTGTTTGTGTTATTTCTTTTATTTACATATGAAATATTGTAATATTTATTTACTTTTTTTCTTTCATTACATACTTGTACGGGGGTCGATAAAAAAATGATAAAAATGAATGCACGAGCACTTGCAAGCATAGCTCATTGCACAAACCACCCCACCCTTAAAAATATCAAGCCCCGATGCCTAGTAGTTCTATGGATTGATATCGTTATTTCAAGTGTTGGGGACTCATCAAGTTTGATCACCAACTAGCGACGTATGTCCGGTATGCATTGAGGTTTGTAGATCGAGTAACCATAAATCCACCTATTGGCCGCATGCATATGCCTGATTAGTTGATTTAAGACATAAATTCTCAAGAACGTATCAACCCTCGAAGCCAAGTTGTATTTGCTTAGTTACTTTCGGGCCTCGAAGCCCAAGTTGTAAGCCCAAGAAGGCACACTTGTATATATCATAGGTTTCTTGTTGTTTATTTCATTTTTTTCATTTTCTTTATCCCTTAGGTAAAAAGGGATGAATGTGTTTGTTGCATCATGTTAAAAAAATAGAAAATGATAAAAGAAAATAGGAACCAATGGGTAGACATTCGAAATAAAGGCTAAAAAACTAGTTTCTGTCAATTCTAGAAAATTTGATTTCTTTTTGGTCTGTGCTCATAACACAGACAGTCAGATATGTGCATTATCCACGCTTCAAATATGGACAGAACAATACATGCCTTCTCTGTACTTAAAAAACGGATAAGGCAATATTTGCTATGACCGTACTCCAAGAACGGACTAGCACTAATATGAAAACTGGCATGAGCATAGGCCAAATTTATGAGTTGCCAAGCTATTATTTTGAAGCCTAATGTCATTTTTGAAAGAACACAACAGTTGAGACCTCCAAGAAAATTTCAAGTTTTGGAAAACTAAACAAAATGACTTTTATTAACCCATGATTTCTAAAACAACAATCATCTTTCGACTAGTCGAATCAGAATCGATTAAGACCTTACTTGACATTGGGCCTCAAGTGGGCCTATTGCGTTTCACAGGACTATGGAAAGTTACTCGACCAACCAAATCGACCTTGAGACCTAGGCACAAGCAAGGTCTAGTACACTCAAGCCTCCCACCAACCATCCACAGAAGATGGGGGTTTTTCCCTAACCAAATCAATCCTATGATCCGACCCGAATAGGGTCCACTATCCAACTTGACCAAAATCAGGTCCACCATCCAATTTCCACCTAAACTATGTTTATGATCCACATGAGAACTAATAAGGTCAACAACTGACTGATTGAACCAAATGAATTCAATCATTTTCCAAAAAATATAGATTTTAAAACCAAAAAAAATTTAAAGGCGCCAATTGCATTTTTTGATCAAAGTCGATACCTAGGAACGATATTGCTTTATTGATACAAGGGGATTATACTACATCTATTCAAGGAAATCAGGTGACTTAAGAGTGCCCTTGCTAAAACATTGTGCCCCGCCTCTTCTTTGGGAGATCTGACTAGCCAACCTTGATTTCAGATAGTTGAATTTGAGGCTAACAAAAAATGTGTGTTTTTCCCAACTCGATTTGTTTGTAATAATCTATTTTACAAAATGTTTTTCAACTCCGTATTGATGCTAACCACATGTTGATGTAATTCCTTATTTTCAAATTATACCAACTCCATATTGATGCTAGCTCCATGTTGATGTAACCATCCTCACAAAATACGCAATCCAGCTCTATACAGATGCTGGCTCAGTGCTGATACTAGTCTCGTGTTGATATAACTCGCTTTCTCAAGAGCATGCAATCTAGCTCCGTGCTAATTTAATTCAGAAATCTGCAACCCAGCTCTACGCTGATGCTGGCTCCGTGCTGTTGTTAGCCCCGTGTTGATGTAACCCATTCTTTCAATAACACGCAATTCAGCTCTGTGTTGATGTCAATTCCATATTGATGTCGGTTTCGTACCAAAAAACCTTTTTTTCTTTAAAATTTACTTACTTTAAAATAAATAACTCGACTCGGCCAAATAAAAAAGTATGCATCTTCTCTTTTGCAAACAAGACACTAACACTTGGTATTATGTACCCATAGTAACCAAGCAAAATAAGTATAAATAACTAGAAGAGCTTTTGTATTTCCTACGATCTTCAGCCATCATGAGTACCTTTGAAGTACCATAACTAGAAGTAGTCCAAGTAATAGACATCGATGCAAGTATTGCAGCAGTATTGACAACTACAGAACAGTAAGAGAAAATGCTAAGCACTGTAGACACCCATTTTTGCATCCGCCTGATTAATCAACTCGTCAATCCGATCGCAATGATTCCCAATGATGGATGTGTATTCCATTGCTTTATTTTGTTACCAGATGTGTTTCAGAAATCCGGATGAGGTATCTCGAATTGACAAAACCTTAGAACCACGCTACGCTAGGAAAATACGACCCAGAAACATAGAAAACCATCATTTTACAGATCAAAAAGAAACTTCACGATAAAAATCACTAAAATTGAACAAATTACCAAAATACCCCTAACCTCAAAAAACCTAGAGCCTACGTTACGCTTAGGAAAACTCTCTCAAGCACATAAAACAACAAATAGAAACCAAATAAATCATTTCGCCAATTTTAACAGAATTTGACAAAATTACGAAAATGCCCTCATAAAGTTTACAATCATTTCACACAAAAAAACTTCATAAATGATACAAAAATAATATTTTCATTAAATTCCTTACGAAAAATCGATTCTAAAACATCCTAGAACATTAAAAACCGACTTAAAACGTGAAAAGTCCTCTCCGGGGGCAAAACGGTAATTTCACAATTTTCATGATAAAAAAGTCCGAAATTAATAAATAAAATATTAAATAATTAAATTTAAATATTAATGAAATTAATTTAAAATTTTGAACCTAAAAAATCGATTAATCGAACTCTCAGGCAAAATTGTTGAGGGTTCGTGGGATATTTCTTTAAGGACCCCTCCATTTGGGGGTCCAAAGAATTAAAGAAATAATGGAGGGGGGTTCTCCAAAAAACCAAAAGTAAATCAAGCAAGACTAAGGTCAATGTATTAAAGTCAATCAAGTGAGACTTAAGTCAAAATTAAAGTCAATTAAGCAAGACTGAAGTCAAAATATTAAAAGTCAATCAATTAAGACTAAAGTCAAAACATTAAAAGTCAATCAAATAAGACCAAAAGTCATAATAGAATTATAATTAAATAATAACTCTATCTAATAGAGTTTTAACTTAAAAACAATTCTACCTAAAACAGTTCTAACTTAAAAAACAATTCTACCTAAAACAATTCTAATTTAAAACACAATTCTACCTAAAACAAGTCAAATTAAAACACAACTCTAATTAAAAGATCTCTAATTAAACACTAACTCTATCCAAATCAACCCCTAAAAAAATCTATAAATAGAGGTGCTCACACCCTATTTTCGTATCAAATAATAAACCCTAAGAGAAGTAGGTCTAGAAGCTCCCCAGCCTCTCATAAACCCTGTTTTGGAGCCCCAACTCCTTACCTAACATCCCCCTTCAATTTTAGTCTAGAAAATGCTAAAAGCCTTCCAAAAACACCCCCAAATCCGCAACAACTTGAAGAGTTCAGATCCAAAAGCAAGGAGATACCTCGGTCTAGGAGATCCGAAGTCAAATCCGGAGACAGAACGAAGCAAGGGAGCACGGTACAAGGAGCTCTTTTGTCAGATCTGAGGGAACAAGTCCTTGCTATCGGAAAGGTAAATTTTTATTTTTATTTATTTTTATCTAGGTTTTAGCAATGTAATTTACTTGGGAATTTAGTAGAGACCGGCTTTGGCCGGGCGGGGTTGGTGCCTAACACCTTCCAATCCCGTAACATGATCCCCGAATTCAGTTTTTTTTTGTTTTAGATTAGTTTTTATCCGTTTAGAGTCATTGATCGGTTCCTAGACCGTAATAACTAGGTGGCGACTCCCAAACCTCAAGGGTCAAAAGCGGATCCGCGCACCCCGCGGATCGAGGGCGCTTTCAGTGACGACTCCATTGGGGACATTGAGGATCAAACTTGAAAAACCCCAAGTATGGGAACCTCGCTAAAATAACCTAGAATGTTTTTATTTAGTTTTATTTATTTATTTTGTTCTTGTTTATTTGTTTATTCATGATTATATTTGCATCTCCGTTTTTTTTATTTATTATTATTTGATTATTAAGCATGCATTTTGATTCTAAATATTTGATGACTTGGCATATTATTTTTACGGTTTAATCAAGCACTACTTTTGTGAATCAACTGAGGGACGTTTAGGGTGATCCTAAATAACGCAAAAATTTCAAAGGATTGGTGTTAAAAATGTATTAATGGCTGTGGAAGCGGAGAGATCACTGATTTTTATTTCTAATTAGGCATGCGTCGATTTATCCGTGGGCGTTTCTTTTAAAAGAAAAATATAATAAAAAGGGGAAATTCTTTTTTGATTTATTTGTAGGCGAGTTTGACCTTTCGATTGACAAGTTTTTTTTTTATAATAATTTTTCTATGAAAGGCGTGCTGCCCCTGACATCAAGCAAGAAAAAAATTTTGGGTACCGTGAGCCAACAACAACTATGCGTTTTAAATTTGGCTGTAGAAGTGGTGCGCTCTTAGTAGAAATGCGATTTCAATCGTCAAACCCCCAATATGTTCAATATGATGAGTGGTGTGCCAACAATAAAATCAAAATTTTCTTTTTTCCATCTCCTTCTCCAATGAGAATGGACAGCAAAGAGAAACGCAGTGAGAAACCAATGAATTCAGTTGAATTGGATCGTGATGGAGAGTTCATCATGGAAGAAACATCTTCCAATCAGTTTCTCTCTCCGGGTTCCGATGATGTGAATGATATCTTTGGAGATCTTCAGATATTTCCTCGAGTTGGAGATCAGTACCAGGAAGAAATTCCATCGTTAATAACAGAAATTGATTGTCTTCATCTTATAAAGAATCCAATTGATACAGAGGTCATGGTTGACGTTTCTCAATTTGCTGTAATTGGACTACTCATACGAGTTATGTGGGTCCATGACCAAGTTGATGGTATTAAGCATGAACCACTGTATACAAATGGATCGGCAGAATCTGTGAACAGTAAAGTGAGCCATAAAAGCTCTAGTGAATGTGCATTGGTAAGCATTAAGTACATCAGTCAAAAGTCCTAATTTCAGTTGTGAAATTTTGACTCGTTGCTTTGTTGCTGAATCTTAATTGTGAAATTGAAAAGTTTCCTAGTTGCTGAAGTCATCACTCATTCAAAGGCTTGACTAGTTGGGCCTATATAGATTTTGTCCCCCTTAAAAAAAGAAAAAAGAGAGAGAGAGATATTAATGTGTGGATGTTTGAGTTGAGAGCTGGCAGAAAATACGGTAAAAGAGAAAATGCTTTATAAGGTCTTTGATTTTGCAAATCACCGTATATATACATATGCTGTGCGTGCTAGTTGAAATAAAACAAAAATTTTTGTTTAAAGTGATGTCATTCACAATTTTTATGTCATGAATGTTGCTGGTAGCAACATAGTTTTTAAAACAAAAAAAATTTTGGACTTACATTGTGTAAAAGAGAGTATTGTGAGTGGTTTGCTGGGAGTGCTGGCAGCAAAGTGAAGTGCCGGCAGCAAAGTGAAGTGCCGTGAGAATGCTAGTAGCAACACATCAAAGATAAAAAAAATGTTTTGATTTTTGTTGCGTGAGTGTTATGTTGGCAGCAACACATAAAAGAAAGAAATGTTTTTTTTGTGGGTGTTATGCTGGCAGCAACATGGAAATTTTTGGTTTGAATTTTTTTTTATATAAAAAAAATGGGCTAATCTTACTAGTTTAGTAGGGTATCTTCCTTACTAAGAGTCGTTGACCTTGTCACGTGGCACCCGAAAAAAATGATCCAATGCCACGTGTTTATGGCGAATGAAATTCTAAGAATTTATATATATATAAATTGATTTTCATTTCGAATTTTGATTTTAAATTTGATTTCATGGCCATTCCTTGGATCAAAGAAAAAAGAGTAATGTGAATTTTATTTTCGGATTTAAACTTTTCCATCGAAATCTATAAAGTCGTGGCATTGGATTATCAATCACGTGGGCCCAATGACTCTTTGTAAATTTTGAAATCTTAATGTGTTAGTCGAGATAACCCAAGTTCTCATTGAGAAATTTGTTGAGTCCTGAATTCAAAAATGCAAAAACAATTCCTGAAATTCCAAAGAAAAAAAGAATTTTTTTGCATATTTCAATATTGGATCTGATCGATTATTATGTGTTATGTTCATTGATTGATTATCTGAAATGCCATGATCTTAATGGATATATACATGCTTTGATTTCGAATTGGATATTTTGGATATTTTTGATCAATATTTATTCGATATCCATATGTTGATGGTTTGATCTGGCCCATGGGCCCATTTATTAGAGAAAAGGCCCCGGGCACACCCCACCCTGTTTTGCACACACCACAAGCACGTTTACTGTTTTATCCACTTACACGTCCTATATAGCCAACGTGGCACTAGTGCGTGGCCCGGTCTCTTCGGAGATGCGACGTCATTCATGAAAACCACAACTCTAGTCACGTACCTTAGGGTATATCAAACTGGGGGCATCGATACCGTCTGATCAGGTGATTCTGAGAAGTACATTGATGCACCCAGGTTGGAGCGACCTGAGCCTTTGACCTATTGTAAGCCACACAGTAAATGTCCTGATGCCAACGTAGTACTAGTACGTGGTCGGTCCCCTCGTGGGATGCCAAACCATTTATGAAAGCTACAACTCTGACTTGTACCCGTAGGTATAAAAGATAGTCTAAGTATATCAATTGCACTTCTTGGTCAAAACCGGTGCCTAAGCAAGATCTTGCCCCGTTGTACCCTACTGTACAAGGGGATAGACTACGTCTATTCTAGACGAGAGGTATTTAAGTGGGCCCTTGCTCAGCATTGTGCGCCACCTCTCAACTGGAGATCAAACTGGCTGTTTTTGACTTCAGAGAAGTGAATTGAAGTTTTAGATTATCACCTATACGGTATATCAAACCAAGTCACCACGTATCGAAAGGTATATAGGTGTGCTTGGACAAGGGTGGCCAGATAAAAATGCATTGCACGTAGTAAGCTTAGAGTCTAGAAACCTTCCCAGTAGGTCACGACTCGAACTTATCGTGGGTGTTCCCGGGTTGTTTATTGAATGAATGCATGTGATTGATGAATGTATGTGAGTGATGTGAATGATGAGATCCGAGTGCATAATTGATCTCAAGGATAAAAATGTTGCTTTTGAAAAGTAAAATGGGTGCACCGATCCAATAAAAAAATCCATTCTTTTACAATAATGACCCAGTCCATCCCGATCCAACAATCATGATGGACCAGGCCATTTAAATCAAAATGGAAATCGAATTTTCAAAGAAGAAAAAGAAAATATTTTCTAGGAAAAATGTTTTCCAAAAGAAGTGTTTTCCAGAAAAAGTGTTATTCTCTAGAAAAAATGTTTTCTAAGAAAAAAATATTTTCTAGAAAATGCTTTCCATAAGAACAAGATTTTTCAAGAGAAATGTTTTCCAAATAAAAACTATTTTTCAAAGAAAAAATATTTTCCAGAAGAAAATATTTTCCAAAAGAAAAGAAAATGAAGGAAAAATGATTTACAAAAGATATATATTTGCAAAGTGTAGTAAAATTATTTTTCTTCTGAATAATCATTAAATGGATGAACTTTTTAATGGATTGGTGCACAAAATTCAATAAAATCTCAGGGTTCATTTAAAATGTTATCAGGGGGGTGACACTGAAATTGGTTAAATTCATCTTGAAAGAGGTTTTAAGGGTTATCATTGTATCTAAGCTCAATCGTCATCGTCTAGGTAGGGTGTAAATCCGATCAGTTAGAGTAAACGTCAATATCAAGTCAACAGTCAGAAATGACCTCAAAATTTCTCAACATCATCCAATTTTTCTTTGAAAATCATAGTGCTTCAATCCTACCGGTTGTAAGTAATGTCTCAGTTCTCATCAAGCCCGTTTTGGGTAGTCTTGAGTTTTCATGGGTCATTTGGGTTAGCTCGAGTCCTTTTTCTAGCAAGGTCATGTCTTCCTTAGATTGAGCTACTCTTTCTTATTGAGTCAAGTTAGTTCGTCGAGTTTATAGAGGTGTCTGTCGCCCCTTCTGAATTGATCGTACAAAAGAAATTTTTGAATATCTCGAGCGCATTAACGAATTAACTAATAATCTAGATTCAAAGACAAGAAGATAAGAGTCGGGCTCAAGAAAGCAAAGGTCATTGACCTCGGAACAGAAATAAATTCCTAAAGAAATTCAAATAGAAAATAGAAACCATCTTATCTCTAGAGGAACACAAGGGGATAATGAATTTACTCAGAAATTTCAAAAGACTTGTTCGTGTGATCATATGAGAGTATGTTAGGTACAAGCTTGGGTGTTGTTCAACACGGAATAGATACTTGTCTATATCGATGGAATCAAAGAAGATGTTTAAAATGTATCAGTACTATCCTTACTACATCTTGAGTTCAAATCACATATTATCAGTCGATATGGGGGTACTACTTTTGAACTGATCTCTGATAATGGGTTGTACTTCAAAGCATAAATCATTACTCTATGTTTAAAGTTGAAGATCCGGAAGCACAAATCATCCCCCTACCGTCCTCAGATCAATGGAACGGTTGAAGCAGTTAGTAAGAGTCTTAAGACTATTATCAGGAAAATGTGTCAATCACATCGAGATTGGTCAGAAAAATTATCATTCACGCTATGGACATATCAAACTTCAATTCGATTATCTAGTGGAGCTACTCCCTACTCTTTAGAGTATGGCATGGAAGCAGTCTTGCCACTTGAAATGGAAATTTCATCTCTCAGGGTCTTGTTAGAAAATCATTTGTTAAAAACAGATTGGGTTCGTCAGCAATATGAAGAATTAAACTTGATAGAAGAAAACGAGTTAAAGCCATGTACCATGTGCAAACTTATCTAAGAAGAGTCACCCGTGCGTTGGACAAAAAGGTCAAAGCTCATCATTTACAAGTCAAGGATTTAACTATCAGACTTCAAAGAAAATTGAACACTCCTCCTCGACTATAGGAGAAAGTCTGAATCCAATTGGAGAAATTCATTCGTTAAGGAAATATTACCAGGAAAGGCTGTCAAACTTCAAGATCATGATGGAATTGAATTACCAGAACCAACCAACCTTGACTAAATCAAACGGTACTACATTTAAGGAGGCCATCTTTCGCCGAATCATCATCCTCATATTACCCAGTTACCCAGTTCAATATATCCTTTCTCAACCCTTTTTGTATTTTTTTTTAAAAAATGATTTGCATTTTTCTTTCTCAGCCCGATCACCTAACCTAGGGGAGGGGAAATTCGAACTACGTCTTGGTCTAATCCTAAAATTCTGGGGTACGTAGGCAACCTGAGAAGTTACTTCAGGTCCGACCACATCAAAATAAAAAAAAATCTATTTCCCCACACAAAAAAATAAAAAAAATCAAAAAAAAAAAAAAAAATTCAAAAGAGAAAGAAATATCATCCAAAATGGGGAAGAAAATTCAAGAAAAAGTTTTAAATGAATGCCACACAAGGGGCATTTGGGTTTTTGAGCCTCAAAATCCCTTTCTTTTTTACCTAGTCCTAAGCCTACTTATAAAAGTCCTCCTAAGTACCGTGCGAAATGTCAAGGAAGAGATAGTAAAGCATGATAACAGCAACTCCAGAAGTTCAGAAGAGAAGAAAAAGATATAAAAAAATGATGATGCCTGCTAAGTTGAAAACCCAAAAATGGCGACTTAGGCAAAAATTAAGGCAAGCTCGCAAAGTTGAAAATCTGAAAGGACAACTTTGGCAACAATCAGAGCCAAGAAAAAAAAAAGCTCGCTAGATCGAAAACCTGAAAAGGCGATCTAGGCAAAAGCTAGAGCAAGCTCGCTAGATTGAAAACCTGAAAAGGCGATCTAGGCAAAAGTTAAAGCAACAAAGAAAAACAGAAGAAAATCCCAAGCTGAGAGCGATCCGAGCTGAAACATCAAAAGTCCGAATAATCAAGGTCAATACTTAACTTAAACCAGGCATAGACTCAGAAGCCACAAGTATCTTGTCTACGATCGATCTGAAAATTTTGACTCCCCTAAGTGAACCAAGGGAGATAAGGGTGAATTCTATGATGAAACTCGAAAGGAAATAATTTTGTACTCTTGAGCCTGACTAAAAAACCTTCAATAAAATTAATCAAAATTAAAAGTTGAGTCTTTATTGCGCTTGTGGTAATCAATTATTTCAAACCTTCATACAAGGGGCATTTTCTTTCTTTTTTAATGTAACTTTTCTTCCTTATACTAAGGGCATTTTTTTATGTGTTCAATTATTTTCAAGGCCATGGTCATTGTCAAACTAGAGGCGTTTTGCTTTTGAGCAATGTTAATCCTAAGAGATAATGAGAACCCCAAATTTAAGGTAACCCTCTTGATAACAGTTTTTCAAAAAAAACTCTTGAGGTTCGAAAGAAATAAAAATTCAGGTTTTAAAACTTTTTGATAAATCCTTGAGGTTCAAACAAAAGCATTTCGGATCTCACATAAGAGATATAACATTCTTCCAGTCTCCAAATTCTTTTTTTAGATCCAATCATTCTTGGAATCGATCATTTCTCTTCCAGATTCAGTATCTTCCAGATTTATTCAATTCACTCTGATCAGTATTTTCCAAATTCATTCATTCTTTCCTAAAAGTCCTTCATTCCTTCGCCAATTTTGCTCAGATGCCGCCAAGGGTTATCTTGGATTTTGCTCAGTTGCCGCCAAGGGTTATCTTGGATTTTGCTCAGATATCGCCAAGGGTCATCTTGGATTTTGCTCAGTTGCGCCAAGGGTTATCTTGGATTTTGCTCAGTTGTCGCCGATAATGCTCAGTTGTCGCCAAGGGTTATCTTGGATTTTGCTCAGTTGCCGCCAGGGGTTATCTTGGATTTTGCTTAGATACCGCCAAGGGTCATCTTGGATTTTGCTCTGTTGCCGTCAAGGATCATCTTGGATTTTGCTCAGTTGCCGCCAAGGGTTATCTTGGATTTTGCTCAGTTTCCACCAAGGGTTATCTTGGATTTTGCTCAGTCTCCGCCGAGGGTTATCTTGGATTTTGCTCAGATGCCGCCAAGGGTTATCTTGGATTTTGCTCAGTTTCCACCAAGGGTTAACTTGGATTTTGCTCAGTTGCCGCCAAGGGTTATCTTGGATTTTGCTCAGTTGCCGCCAAGGGTTATCTTGGATTTTGCTCAGTTTCCGCCAAGGGTTATCTTGGATTTTGCTCAGTTGCCGCCAAGCGTTAATTTGGATTTTGCTCAGTTGCCGCCAAGGGTTATCTTGGATTTTGCTCAGTTACCGCCAAGGGTTATCTTGGATTTTGCTCAGATACCGCCGAGGGTTTTCTCGGAACTATGCTCAGATACCGCCGAGGGTTTTCTCGGAACTATGCTCAGATGCCGCCGAGGGTTTTCTCGGAACTATGCTCAGATGCCGCCGAGGGTTTTCTCGGAACTATGCTCAGTTACCGCCGAGGGTTTTCTCGGAACTATGCTCAGTTACCGCCGAGGGTTTTCTCGGAACTATGCTCAGATGCCGCCGAGGGTTTTCTCGGAACTATGCTCAGTTACCGTCGAGGGTTTTCTCGGAACTATGCTCAGATGCCGCCGAGGGTTTTCTCGAAACTATGCTCAGATACCGCCGAGGGTTTTCTCAGAACTATGCTCAGATACCGCCGAGGGTTTTCTCGGAACTATGCTCAGTTACCGCCGAGGGTTTTCTCGGAACTATGCTCAGATGCCGCCGAGGGTTTTCTCCGAACTATGCTCAGTTACCACCAAGGGTTTTCTTGGAACTATGCTCAGATGCCGCCGAGGGTTTTCTCGGAATTATGCTCATATTATATTCAAATTATGCTCAGTTTATATTCAAATTATGCTCAGTTAATACTCAAATTATGCTCAGATTTTAAGCCACACACTTGCACAGTTGCTACATCAGTCAAGGAGAATTTTCTCTAAAATTCAAGGATCTGACACCGTCAGTGAGAATTTGCGCTCAAGGACCTGACAACCTTTTAATTCGGGGAGAGCTTTACCCTCAAGGATCCGAACACCTTGACGAATTGCTAAATCAGGCTGCAAAATGAACTGTCACTAGCTTTGGCATTCGGATATCGCACTATCTACCAAAATAGATTTGCTATCTAGTTTGCTTCAACCCTCTGCCAAAGAGGGGCATCTGTAGACACCCCATTTTTGCATCCGCCTGATTAATCAACTCGTCAAACCCGATCGCAATGATTCCCAATGATGGATGTGTATTCCATTGCTTTATTTTGTTACCAGATGTGTTTCAGAAATCCGGATGAGGTATCTCGAATTGACAAAACCTTAGAAACCACGCTACGCTAGGAAAATACGACCCCAGAAACATAGAAATCATCATTTGCAGACCAAAAAGAAACTTCACGATAAAAATCACTAAAAATTGAACAAATTACCAAAATACCCCTAACCTCAAACAACCCTAGAGCCTACGTTACGCTTAGGAAAACTCTCTCAACACATAAAATAACAAATCGAAACCAAATAAATCATTTCGCCAATTTTAACAGAATTTGACAAAATTACGAAAATGCCCCTCATAAAGTTCACAATCATTTCACACAAAAAAACTTCATAAATGACACAAAATAATATTTTCATTGAATTCCTTACGAAAAATCGATTCTAAAACATCCTAGAACATTAAAAACCGACTTAAAACGTGAAAAGTCCTCTCCGGGGGCAAAACGGTAATTTCACAATTTTCATGATAAAAAATTCCGAAATTAATAAATAAAATATTAAATAATTAAATTTAAACATTAATGAAATTAATTTAAAAATTTGAACCTAAAAAATCGATTAATCGGACTCTCAGGCAAAATTGTTGAGGGTTCGTGGGATATTTCTTTAAGGACCCCTCCATTTGGGGGTCCAAAGAATTAAAGAAATAATAGGGGGGGGTTCTCCAAAAACCAAAAGTAAATCAAGCAAGACTAAGTCAAGGTATTAAAGTCAATCAAGTGAGACTGAAGTCAAAATTAAAGTCAATTAAGCAAGACTGAAGTCAAATATTAAAAGTCAATCAATTAAGACTAAAGTCAAAACATTAAAAGTCAATCAAATAAGACCAAAAGTCATAATAGAATTATAATTAAATAATAACTCTATCTAATAGAGTTCTAACTTAAAAACAATTCTACCTAAAACAATTCTAATTAAAAACAATTCTACCTAAAACAATTCTAATTAAAACACAATTCTACCAAAACAACTCAAATTAAAACACAACTCTAATTAAAAGATCTCTAATTAAACACTAACTCTATCCAAATCAACCCTAAAAAAATCTATAAATAGAGGTGCTCACACCCTATTTTCGTATCAAATAATAAACCCTAAGAGAAGTAGGTCTAGAAGCTCCCCGCCCCCCATAAACCCTGGTTTTGGAGCCCCAACTCCTTACCTAACATCCCCCCTTCAATTTTAGTCTAGAAAACGCCTAAAAGCCCTCCAAAAACACCCCCAAATCCGCAACAAACTTGAAGAGTTCAGATCCAAAAACAAGGAGATACCTCGGTCTAGGAGATCCGAAGTCAAATCCGGAGACAGAACGAAGCAAGGGAGCACGGTACAAGGAGCTCTTTTTGTCAGATCTGAGGGAACAAAGTCCTTGCTATCGGAAAGGTAAATTTTTATTTTTATTTATTTTTATCTAGGTTTTAGCAATGTAATTTACTTGGGAATTTAGTAGAGACCGGCTTTGGCCGGGCGGGGTTGGTGCCTAACACCTTCCAATCCCGTAACATGATCCCCGAATTCAGTTTTTTTGGTTTTAGATTAGTTTTTATCCATTTAGAGTCATTGATCGGTTCCTAGACCGTAATAACTAGGTGGCGACTCCCAAACCTCAAGGGTCAAAAGCGGATCCGCGCACCCCGCGGATCGAGGGCGCTTTCAAGCACCGTGTTGGCTAATGCCAATTTCATACAAGCCCAAATAGTACCACACCAAACGTTAGGATCGAATCATGATCCCTCAAAGCAACCACCGCCAAGGCAGCAGACACCCTGCCACCCACAATTCTGGGATATCAAAGGCCTCTGTTCTACATTCTTTAGAATCGACCACCTCTTGTGGTCATTCACGATGATGAATGTCATTATAAGGTCATGGAGGCCAAAAATATGATAGATGAGTAAGATGACCCAATAAATTGGGTCTCTCCAAGAGGAGATGAGGAGAATCAAGGGCATCAACACCTTGGGAAGGACTCGGTTTAAGGGCCTCTATTTTTATCCCAATGCACTACTATCGACCAAATTCAAGTACCTAAAATTTGAGAAATATAACGGGGTAAGATGCCCTTTGTCACATCTAAAATTATATTATGAGTCAATGTGCCAATACGACGAGAATGACAGATTACTAGTGTAATTGTTTCAAAGAAAGTTGACTGGGCCAGCCTCAAATGATTCTTAGGACTGGACTATACACTCATCAAAGGCTGGCAAGACCTGACCGAGATGTTTTGGCACAACTACAGGTTCAATACGAACGTGGGGCTAGATTGTACGACATGGCAAAAATGACATAGAAACAAAGAGAAATGGTGAAAGAGTGTGCTCAGAGATGGCAAGAGTCAGCTTCACAAATGAGGCTAGGAATGACTGAATAAGAAATGAACACCACGGTTATCTCGACATTAGGACACGCATTTTATACTCACTCGGGGGGATACACTACAGGTACCTTCTCAAACTTAGTGTAAGTTACAAATCGGGTCAAAGATAGGATCTGAACCGGCCTGATATTCGACTTGACGAGTCTCGGGGTAGTAGCAGGGGCCCCCTTATAGGAAGCCAGTGCCTTTGGGAAATAAGAAAGAGGAAACACATATTAACAACATACAACCAAGCTGACCTTTCTTTATCCCTACACCAGTATAGAGACCACAAGTTCTGCCAACCTCATAGGCTCTAATGCCTCCAACAACCTGGACCCCTGCACCTCAAAACCCATTCTAAATGAACCCCCCCCAGTTGCACAACAGGTGCCACAGTATAGGCAGAATCAACAAACACAACCTAATAGAGTAAACAGGGTATTCACCAGGTTGCCAATGACACTGTTAGAGTTACCCCCAATCTTGCTTAGGGGAGAGTATCTCACAAAATGACTACCGAACCCAGAAGCTGCAAAAGGACCAAGATACAACCTCGACCTATTTTGTGAATTCCACATAGGTGCACCCAGGCACTCTATAGACCAGTGCTGGCAACTCAAGTATCATATACAGAACTTGATAGATAAAAAGGCCCTCATATTGAACGGACTTGCAAATCCAACTCAGCAACAAAATATCAACTAGAACTCCCTACCTACCCATAGTAAAGGGGGAAGTGGGCACGCAGTGAATGCCATTATAGGAGAAGAACCATATTTTAGTTTATTAATTTTAATAGCTCTTGTTGGATCGAAGGTTAGGATCCACCTAGCAAAGGAACCAGAGACATCGATAGTCAACGCTCTCCCTTAATACACGACAAACTCACCTCGAGGCTCACAATTGCCAATCAAAATGGTTGGTCTCACCATCTATCCTAATCCACAAGCTACGAATTTTACCACCCGACTACTTCTCATCATACCCGATCGTTAAACCCTCAAAACTCTACCCGACTACCTCTTCACATGCCCTACACTTCATCTTCACAACTACTATTCGTCATTCCTTATACTCCATCAACCCCTCAAGTATCTACTCCCATCACCTTCACATCCAAACTAGAGCCACCGATCCTTATCCTCCATGTAAAACCCCATCCATCCTTGATAACCATACTCTTACCTAAACCATTCACATATAACTCTAACCAAGCAATCCCATAGAGCTACGAGGTAAGCATTATCACATCTACAAAGGTCGAAACAATGAAAAAAACGATGGTGACTGACATTGGTCACATGAAAAAAGCGGAGAAGTGCTAGAAGGTACCAATGACAAAAGTAGGAATCAAGGAAGAGGCAAAAGAAACATTAAAGGTAAAAGAAGATGAAGAGCAATTGAAAGAAAAATGAAAGGATAAGGTAGAAGAAGATAATAGGGAAGAGAAGAAAGGGAAAATGTAAGATAAGAAGGCGATAGACTTTATTAAGCTTATTCACGAGAATGAGCATAATATAGTAGATCAATTTAACAAATAGTCAGTGAAAGTACCCTCGATCCACGGATCTGCTTTTGACCTTTGAGTTTTGGGAATCGCCACCTAGTTATTGTGGTCTAGGAACCGATCATTGACTTAAAAAAAAAAGACAACTAATCTACGAAAGAAAATACTGAGTCCAGGGATCACATTACGGGGTTGGAAGGTGTTAGGCACCAACCCCGCCCGGCAAACGCCGATTTCTACTAATTCCCAAATAAACTATATTGCTAAAAAGACATAAATAAAAATAAATATATAAATAAAAAAATTACCTTCACGAACGTAACGGTTTTGTCCCTTAAATCTGGTAGAATAGTTCATTGTACAACATTCCTCGCTTCGTTCTATCACCAGATTCATTTCAGATCTCCAAAACAATGTACTTTCTTCAAAGATCTGAATTTTCTGGATTTCTAGGTGTTTTTGAAGAGCTTCTAGGTATTTTTTGAGCTAAAGTTGGGGTATGAAAGTTAGGTAAGGAGTTGGAACTTCAAAATTAAGGTTTATGGGAGGTTAGAGAAGCTTTTTGACCTACTTTTTCTAGGGTTTCTTTTTTTTTTTTGCGAAAATAGGGTGTGAGGACCCCTATTTATAGATTTTTTAAAGTGTTTGTTTAGATATAATTAGTGTTTAATTATAATTCTTTTAGTTAGAGTTATATTTTAATTAGAATTATTTTAGGTAGAGTTATATTTTAGTTAGAATTTTATTAAATAGAGTTATTATTTAATCAGGATTGTTAAATAGAATTATTATTTAATTAGAACTCTATTAGGATTTTGACTTTTGATCTTATTTGACTTTAAGATTTGGACTTTAATCTTACTTGATTGACTTTAATATATTGACTTTAGTCTTACTTGATTGACTTTAATATCTTGACTTTAGTCTTATTTGATTGACTTTAACTTTTTGGAGAACCCCCCTCTATTATATCTTTAATTCTTTGGACCCCCAATTGGAGGGGTCCTTGAATAAATATATTGGCAACCATCAACAATTTTGCCTGAGAGCCTAATTGATTAATTTTTTTGGTTTAAAATTTTAAATTAATTTTATTAATGTTTCACTTTAATTATTTAATTTTTTATTTATGAATTAAAAAAATTTTAATTATAAAAATTATAAAATTATCGTTTTGCCCTCGGAGAGGATTTTTTGTGTTTCAAGTCGATTTTTGATGTTTTAAGATGTTGTAGAATCGATTTTTCGTAAGGAATTCAATGGAAATATTGATTTGTATCATTTATGCAATTTTTTGTATGGAATGGTCGTGAATTTTATGAGGGGTATTTTCGTAAAGACCTTATGTTATTTTATGTGTTTGAATGGGTTTTCCTAAGCGTAACATAGGCTCTAGGGATGTTTTAAGGTTAGGGGTATTTTGGTAATTTGATCATTTTTTAGTGATTTTTATCGTAAAGCTTCTTTTTGTCTGAAAAATGATGATTTTTATGTTTCTAGGGTCATATTTTCCTAGCGTAGTGTGGTTTTTATAGTTTATCGGTTCGAGATACCTCATCCGGATTTCTGAAACATATCTAGCAACAAAATATAACAATGGAATAATCATCCATCATTTGGAACCGTTGCGATCAGGTTGACGAGTTGATTAATCAAGCGGATGCAAAAATGGGGTGTCTACAGTCAGCTTATATCAGCATTTTAGGTTTCTACAAAATTTGGAAGAATGCCTAGAAGTGCTACTAAAAGTTATGAGAAAATCGTATGTACCTACAACCACTTCACTCGCGTAATTGGAACAAATAGTAGGTCAAATCATGGCCCCTACTTTCATTGTCGTCACTGAGAGCAAATTTATGCAAGAAGGATGAGGGGCACGTGGAACCCTTAAACATCATGGTCATGTGTAAAGGCATGATGGTCGTCAGAGTGTTAATTGATAATGGCTCGGCACTCAATATCTGTCCTCTAGAAATCTTTGTCAAACTCAACATCGACTGGTCGCATGTTAAACCCAACAATAAGGTTGTCTAAAGTTTTGATAGTTCAATAAGGGATTCTCCAAGAGAGGTGGACTTACCAATCACTATAGGCTCTTGTACATTCACGGTCATGGAAATAAAGATAACATTCAACCTACTGCTAAGAAGGCCATAGATCTACATTGTAGGGGCGGTACCTTTCTCTTTTCACCAATAGATCAAGTTTATCATAGGATAGAGAACTATACTAGTCTTAGTAAAAATCCTGATCTGGTAGGAAGATCTCTGGACATTCCCTTTATAGACACAAAAATCACGAAGGATAAGACATTGTACAACTCCTATCAATTTGCTAGCATTAATCACGTCGATACTGGAAATGAGAAAGTAAGGATAAAATTATCAAGGGTAAATTAGATGATCGGATGAATCTTAAAGAAGGCGGGTTTATCGACCCATGCAAGGATTAGGACCTGGAGGAAATTGGAAGGCCACACTAGTCATGGCGAATAAACACACCGCTTATGTTTGTTTAGGATTTAGGCCCACAAAAAAGATATATTGGATATGAATGACAAGAAGATGAAACTTCGACTAGCGAGAAAACAAAATCACAAACCAAACGTCTAGAATTTGGGTAAGGTTCCTCATATTAGTGTCAATTTTTTGAAATCACAAGCCAGACCTGACAACCTATCAGAACAATTACTACCAAAACTAACCAGAAAGTTGAGGACTATAAGTCTTAAACCCAAACACATTCAAGAAGACTTGGTTGTTGAGTCTCAACCCTCCTTCGTGGAAGGCATTGACGTCCTATTCAATGGGGATTCCAACGAGAGTCTACAAGAGACAATAAGAGAGTTCGCGAAAGTAGAAGTCCTTATGAGCGAAGAGAAAGAATCACCTTTCCCTGTCAGCATCGATTGGAGTTCAATCGTCATCCCACCGACCTTTGGAGGGACCATGCCTGAATCTAACAGCAGTCAGTCGAAGGTAATAGTCATTTCCAAACAACCAAGGGAATCACCTTCCCACTTCATCTACCTTGTCCAAGTAAGGGAAGTCTTGCACAATTAGGAAGAATTCCCCATAACGAGGTTGTAGAAGCCTAAAAAATGCCGTTAGACAAATCTAGCTTATTCGAGAACCATAACGAGCCCTCGTCCTTAGGGAAAGACTAGTTTGAGGGTTCCTTATCTTTACTAATGAATCTGCATGATTGTTCTTCTTATTTCAGATATCCAAAAAGTAACAAAAAATCAAATATTTCTCAAAAATAAAAAAATAAAAAAAAATCTCAAAAACCAAAAAAATAAAAAAATAAACTTTGAAAATTATAAAAAAAATAAATATTTTCTAAAACTCAAAAAAAAAGTTTTCAAGGGATTTGTCTCGATCAAATGAGTACTCAGATAAAACAAAGTTCGAAAGGGATGAGTACAATTTTAATTTCAAATTTACTTTGACCTTATGGGGATTAAAGAAGAATCTAGGGACGAAATAGAGTACTCACCTAAAGAAATGATGCACCAAAGGAGTGGAACAAGTATATCAGGAAGCATTCGACAAAATTAAGCAATATCTACTCAACATACTAGTCTTGGTCCCTTCTATGCTAGGGCGATCTCTACTGATGTACATCTAAGTGTAAGAGACATCAATGGGATGCGTATTAGGATAACATAATAAATCAGGACGGAAAAAACAAGCCATTATTACCACAGTAAGAATTTACTGAGTATGAAGAAAAATATTCGACGCTTGAGAAGACTTGTTGTGTATTAGTATGGGCATCTTATTATCAACATCATTATTTACTAAGTTACTCGACCATGCTCATTGTCAGAATGCACCCCCTAAAATACCTTTTTGAAAAACTAGCATTAATAGGTTGCACCACGAAATGACAGTTATTATTATCCAAATTTGATATCATCTATGTTATTCAAAAAGTCATCAAGGACCTATTGCTCGATTATGAGCCGTTGAAGACGAACTTTCCCGACGAACCCATACATGTAAAACCTCGAGTTTTTTATTCGTATATCGAAAAAAATAATAAATAGTGGAAGTTTGAGAAAATCCTAAAAATGAGACTTAGGATAAAATTTTAGGATTTTGTTCTACTCATTTTTAATGAAATCTGACCTTACCATTAGATTTAAAATGGTTAGAAAATATACTTTAACATATAAGCATGCTCAAATGTGAGTCCAAACAGAAAAGTTACAAAATCTTCGATTTTTGAGTCAGACCAGGTTAAAATAATAATTTTTTCCTACAATAAGAATTTTAAAATTCGACCACATCATTGGGTTCGTAACGAAAAATTATAAAAAATAGACTAACTTGTCATTTTTGGAGTATAGAATGTCGAATTATCGTAAAAAACGGAAACAACGTCAATTTTAAGATTCCATCGGATCGAAAAAGTGAATTTTTTTTAGAGATGGAATTTGTAAAATTTGATCACACCATTAGATCCAAAAAAAAAATTATAGGATATTCATTCATCACTTTTGGAGTTTGGACGGTCAAGTTATCGTTAAACGAAATAATATATAAATATCGATTTTATCCCAAAACTTATATAAATAATTTTTTAAACGAAATCACTATTCATCATATCTTATATGCGTCCAAAAACCAGCCGAAGGTTTAAAACAAAAATTTAATTTTTTTTTCCAAATTTCAACCTTAGATTCGCCGTGAACAAGTCGTCATTGATTTTCGACGAAGAAGGGAAAAACATTCGCAATGTCGACCTCTATAAAGTCCACCAAATTTCTTTTTGTTTTCTCTTCTCTTTTGCCCTGTTTAATCAAAAATCAATCGTATGTGATATGGGGGTTTCAATTTTTAAATATCAGATTTCACCTATTTTGAGGCCAAATCGTCCTCCGTCGCAGAAAGGAAAAAGGACGACAACATCAAGATCTTCGAAATCATTGGATCAAATTCAAAAATCAACCACCTCGACGTCCGACCCGCATCGATTTTCATACTAGTCATCTCGATTTTCACGCATGCACTTTGATCCTATCGTATAGAGATTTATAAGGACTCTCAATTTCTATTGGTAATTGTATATTGTGAAAATTGAATTTACGATTTTTAACAAAAATTCGTAATATTTTTAAAAATTATAGCATTCATTTCGTTATTTCAAATTCACGTTAGGACCTGCATATTTGATGTGTTTAATTGTATTTTATAACAAATTATATGTGGATATGACATTTCATCGGTTATTTTCGTCAGTTGGATTTTGTGCAGTGCTCAAATCCCATTTTGATTTAACTTTTATAAATTTTCAGTTTAAATGATAAAAATGAAAAGTGAAAATATTGAAAAAATGAGATGTTGTACCTCGTGTGAGTGCCAAATTAGGCCTATGATCAATTGGGATAACGGTGTGGTAACAGTACTACATAGGCAGGCTCCATGAGTTAACACGTGGTTTCGGGGGAAGGGGGAGGGTAGGAAATACGGCCAATGAGTGATGTCTGCATTTTACATTGTTGTGTTATGTGTAGGTTGGTGAACGAATATCTAATGATAAAGATATTGGTTGCATGTTTATTTACTTTCTGTTAGTGCGAGACGCAGTTTATGCTTCTCTTCTATTACTTATTTTAAGCTATGTTGCTATAGTTGCATGGTAGGAAATTGGATATCCATTCTCAACTCTAAAATGTTAATTTCTTATTTATTTTCAAAGAAAATTTCCTATTTGTTTTCAAAAAAAGAAATGATATATATATATAGCTATTTTGTGAACTGTTAAAAAGCTTGCGAATATCTGAAGGGATAGTTTGTCATATTATTTGGAATGATTTACTATTTTGAGATGTACGTAGGGACAACCAAACTCATACGTGGTATGGGATGCGTATGAAAGTGGAGTCACAACTAGAATCTGGGTTTATTTCTCTCTATCTTTATCACATGCACATCTGATAGGCATAGACGAAGATGATTAATCAGTGATCACTAACAATCTATAGTAATCGAAGATTTTTACACATCAAAAGAGACCTATTGCTTACGATCATGTCAAACAATTAGCCTGAGCCGGATAAATGGTCCCACAAGTGTTATTAATAGTGACCAGCCACAAAATCAGGAATTAATACTTTATTATGAAACATCGATCCAGTCGTGAATCCAACTCTTTAATTTCACTAATCTACCATTGTGTATTATGTATATGTTGCATTATTTTGATATATAAATGAAATGCATGTTTAATGTTTCCATTTTGCCAATTAAATTTGTATAAAAAGAAAATGTTACAGTAAGTACTGTTGATGGATGTAATGTGAGTTTTAAAATGTTTAGTTGCTCATCCATGACTATATGTACCAATTAATTTTAGTTTCTTCTGTAAAACTTTGCATATGTTAAAATGATTCAATATATTTATTCGTTCATGTTAAGAGAGGTTATTGGCAGGAATTGTTTGCTTCCTTATTAGGTAACCATTGTTATTCACCATTTCCTTCTCTATTTTTTAGTTTCAGATCTGGAATTTGGCGAGGTAGGTATAGAACATGAGTGATGACTATCTGGTAGGTCGGATAGACGATCATAGTCCGTTACCCCGTAAATACTGGGATTATACCTCCTAGTGGTGTTAGTTCGTTCAGGTAGTATTATGGGTCTTGTACTAAGCGTTAGGACTTTTGTTTGAGTGAGGAATATTTGTATAATCCTGTATTTTATTTATCCTTCTGCACTCTGATTTATCATACATTATTAGATGTATATAGGCTTCCGCTATTATTATATTTTGTATGTATGTACATGATATTATGGATTTTGTTTATCAGGTGAAACAGGTTGAACGCCTTGGAAAGCTAACATAAACAGAAGAGACCATGTCAAAATTTCGAGACGCCACATAATTCCTTGAGATCTGACATAAGGCTTTGTGTTAGTATTTCGGGGGATGTTACAATACTACTCATTGAGATTGAAGACGATGATGAAAGACCAAACTGGAAAACTAAATTTTGATAGAGCAGCAAACTAAAAAGGGAATGGAATAGGGGCATTCTTGATCAAGCAAGATGGGTTCCATGTATTGATCGTTATTAGATTGAAGTTTCAAAGCTCCAACAACAAGGTAGAATATGAAGCATGCATAACAGGGATAAAAAGAAAATTGGATCTTAAGGTGGATGAAATCTACGTATTCGGAGATTAAAGCCTAGTGGTCTATCAAATAATTGGAGAATGGAAGACCTGAGATCAAAAATTGATCCATTACCACGAGAATTTCAAATAATTAAGTTAAAACTTTAACAGGTTTTCATTCACATACATGCCAAGAGCTAAGAATCAATTCGCAGATGCATTAGCTATACTTGCTTCCATGATCAATATTTTGGAAGAATTAGTCATCGATCCCATTAAGATTGAGATTCAAGTGAGTCGGCCTATTATCTACTAATGGAAGTAAAAGAGTCCGATGAAAAGCCATGGTATTTGAACATCAAGGCATACCTTGAAGATTGAACCCTCTTACTAGATGCAACACCAAATCATATCACGAGGTCTTGCTCCAATGCATAGTAGAAACATAAGCAAAATGACTAATCGAGATTGTGCATGGTAGATTTTGCGGACCCCAAATGAACGGTCACATGTTCGTTAAGAAGATCATGAGAATGGGGTATTATTGGACAACAATGAAAAGTGACTACTATCAGCACGTTCAAAAATGCCATCTATACTAGATTTATGCTAATAAGATTAATGCTCCACCTTTAGAACTAGATAACATGATCACCCATTGGCCCTTCTCACTCTCGGGCATGGACATCATTAGATAGATTTTGTTAAAAGCTGCAAATGGACATTGCTTCATCCTAGTTGCTATCGATTACTTCACCAAGTGGGTATAAGTGGCATCCTACGTCAATGTCACGAAAAATAATGTCCTAAATCTCAATAACAACAATGTGACATAGATGTGCGAAGACTTCCATATTACTCATCACAACTCGATACTTACATACCCAAGATGAACGGAGCCGACGAGATAGCCAATAAGAATATCAAGAGAATCATTAAGAAGATGATAGTTACATACAAAGATTGACATGACATGTTATCTTTCACACTTCATGCCTATTAAACCTCGTTCAAGACTTCGACTGGGCAATGCCTTGCTAGTATACGGAATGGAAGCAGTCTTGTTCGTCGAAGTCAAATCCTATCCCTCTGGATCCTGAAAGAATTAGAGTTGGATGAAGTCGAATGGGTTCAAGGTTGGTTCGACTAGTTAAATTTGATTAAAAAAAGTGCATTGCGGCCATTTGCCATAGACAGATCTATCAACGATGCATAGCTCGTAGCTATAATAAAAAAGTCAAACCTAAAGATTTCTGGCTAGGAGATCTCGTCTTGAAGAAGATTTTATCAATCCAAAAAGACGTCAGATGAATGTTTCGACCAAACTACGAGAAACCGTTTATCATACAAAAAATGATGACTGGCGGAGTTCTGATCCTCATTGAGATGGATGGAGACGTCTTCCTTCAACTAATCTACGTCGACATCATAAAAAATATTACGCCTAAAACCTGATCCTAAGATGACGAAAGGCCATTTTTCTATTTTTCTAAAACCATTATCTAACTATTTTTCTAAAAAAAAAGAGAAATAAATAAAGAAAGAAAAAATGAGAATCATCAAAATATCGACTTACTCCTAGCCTGCATGAGGATAAACTGTGAATGACTAAAAATACAAAAAAATCAAAATCAAAATCAAAACTTGGACGTCTAATCTTAATCTCAACCTAAATATCCAACCCAAATAAGTTCATGAGACACTAGGAGAAGACATAGATAAAAATTTTAAAACAAAAATAGACAAAACCTTTGTGTTTAGCCCACTTCAGATAAACCTAGACCATAACACCTTTTTTGTATCCTTCCATTATCATTAGCCTAAGACAATGTTTCGATATACTAAAAGTCTTTTTAGATATGGGAATGGTTTGAGGTACCATTGTGATAACAACAATTCACACGAAGACATCATCGATCTTGTAGTTCGACCCATACCTGAAATCTTATTAGTTGTTGGAAGATTCGAAAGGAAAATCTACATCGGATGCTTGAAAAAGAGAATCTTGAAGCTTAAAGTAACTAATTTCGTAGTTCAACTTGAGTTATCGAACCGCGAGAAGTCATTGAAAAATCCGAAAGGAGAATCTAGATCAATTACTTGAGAAAAAGTGCCATTACAAGAGTAGAGTCACCGATCTCGCAACACAACTTAAGTCACCGAACCATATAGACATAGAAATTTCGAGCAAACACCAGAACTATACGACAATAATCCAAAGAAAATATGAGCATGATCAGAAAGGGCATAGTGAAAACCTGAAAGGGTGTTATAAGTAAAACAACCAGACCATGGAAAGATCAAAGCTACCAGCACGATAAAAATCCAAAAGGGTGTCGATGCACAAAAATGTGAAAAACGGGTCTAGTGAAAATCGTAACTGGCACCAGGGGCAATAAGGAAAAAAAAAACTCCTGGCTTGTAAGAGTATAAATGGTAAATGGCAAAATCTTCTCAAAACATTTTGAGGTCCGAGCAGATAGTAGTCTTCTAGCACCAAGGCATTGGAGATGACTTTAAAGAAACCAAAATAACAATTGACATTTGTATCCCCCCATGGTTGGCAAAAATACCGAAACCGTCAAAACCAAAGATTTTGCAAACTCTGAATTTATCATACTAATTTGATAAAGACATTTCACAAAATTTCAATATCTTCAAAAAAACTACTATTTTGGCTAATGATGACAAATCTAGGACTCATTTGATAAAACTTTGCGTTTTCAAAAGCAATAGATACACTTGAGGCCAAATAAATACAAAACCTATTTTCTTTGTATTAAATCTTTCAAAGTTTTGCATACATTTAGATAATGACAAGAAAATACAAAAAGTGGGAGTACAACACATAACCTGTCAAATGTTATGGTAAGAAATAAAGGAATCAAGGCATTCTTCTAAAGCATGAATCTAGGCAGCATGACCAATCATCATTTTCTCAGCATCTGAAGCATCACACTCACCAAATATGCCGCAAACTTGTCAAAATGAGGACCCTAGGTGAGCCTTTCCCTCAAGTTAGTAACTTCAGCTCGAAGCCTAACCACTTCACCGTTATTACTGGACCCTGAAAGTGCAAGCTCGGATGTCAGTCACGCAATCTTTTTATGAATCATTTTTTCTAATTTGAGCCAACTAACATGAATTCGACGATGATCAACTTGGGTCTCATCCACTCGATCTCAATAAAAAAAAAAAGAGAAGGCACCAAGCTGTACTCGGGGTATTACTGACATCGATTGTCTCCTTGAGATAAGATCTCAAATCCAATACATATATGATGGGAATTGACGTGTTGCAAAGACGGATCGGCTCAAAACCTCAACTCGGACCCATTCCTTCACGAGTGGACTCAGAAGTGCAGACTCACGACATTTGAGAACATACTTGAGGGGTCCTTTGGACCTCGATCGCCCTTTTACCTACTTGTAGACTCACAAACACTCATCAAGCCTATAAAAACCCAAATGAGCATGTCACTCAGTGAATGCCTATTGAGGCCTGAATCATTTACACACACAATCAAGTTAATGCCATAAATAATAGAAATAAACAACATGACTATATATAAAATGTTAAAATACATGACAATGTCTGTGACTAATACAAAGTATCTAACAAATGTTTTGCAAGGTACATCAAACATCAGACGGAGGGGACCTAGTCTCATCACAGGTACTCTGAGTCTTCGAGAACGCCCTAGAGGAAGAGCCAGGCACTGCGTCAAAACTAGACACCCTAGAGGAATGTAGACCATGCATCCGCAATCATCCCTCATAATCCTTAAAGAAAAGCTTAGCTTTTAAGATAGTATACTGTTCGGTCCTCCTCGCTAGAAAATCAACATCTAGAGCAGACGGTATGGCAGAAGGAGAAGCCTGAAAAGAAAAACAAAGCAAGTTAAACACAGACTGATATATATGTAGGATATAAAAATAAATGACTAAAGCAAAGTTCTTACCCGATGAGGTGTCAAAGGACGGGTAGAAGTGCTCGCTCCATCCTAGTGTTGATGGTAGTCCTGAAAAAATCATAAGAAAACAAATAAAAAATAGAAGATAAATAAGCTACGATTTACATAAAAATGAAAAGGGGAGCGACATACCATTTTGGCTTATAGGCGGGACTCCCGCAGGGCCATCTTCGATTCCAGTTCCTGTATATGGGCTGACTGCGCCTCGATACGAATGACGTGCTCCTCGATACGAGCCGTCTGCTCTTCCACTTTTGCCAGAGATGCCTTCCATCAATTCTCCATTTCCATGGATCTTACTGCTTGCACCTCAATGGCGTCGTAACCGTCTCGGAAGGGACGAAGATTATCGACTTGAAATCAAAAGCACATAACCAATGAGAACAATAAAAGGTAGAAAATCCTAAATAAAGAAAAACAAGGACACAATCTATACCGTAACAACATGTACTTGGATTAAGACCACTCCAATCTCAATGATCTCAGCTCGAGCAGTGACTGTAGGCATAATGCATTCGATAGACTCCACTTTGAACCAGGCTTGGAAGTTATCCTCCTTCACCAAACCAACAACATCTATGCCCATATCTTGGGTTAGATACTCATCCATCATCATAGCCACATAGATAGGCTCAGGTGGCCCGACAAAGATGCAAAGGCTCTCGTCGTGCTGAAAGAACAAACGCTACCCTAAATAAAATGTGTAGCACTGCTCGTCGATGAAATATGGGTAATATAGTCACTGAGTGTTACATCAATAAGTGTTCTACACCTCTTAACTCCTTCTGACTATGCGGGGAAAATTACGAAGTGTAATGGAGAAGATCTACAAAAGAAGTGAATCAGACGACGAGCATAAAAAACTTTAAGCTGAAAAGACAAGGGTAAAATAGTAGATCACTCACGTATCGAAGATGACATCGATCAATGTGGGCCCGATCACTTTAAGTGCTACTCCTGATGGCCTTAGCATCCCTGGTAGCCTAAAGAGATCCCAAGGGATAACCCTTGTCAGGGTGACGTCGAGTCGACAAGTATAAGGGGAAATAGACATGGATGAATATCTAAAAAAGGGGTAAAGTGTTAGACGAAGTATACAGGATGAAAATGGAAGCAAATAAAAAATGAAAATGAAGTATATTTACCTCGATGAACTGCCAGAAGAAGTGGGTTAAGATCCTTGCTCCATGGGGTGTTGTGATCCCCTCTACTACTTGATCTAGTCCCGTAAGAATCGTGTCATAGATTAAGCTCCCCCAATCAAAATCTCCAATATGGTCAATGTCACACATCACCAAGAGGAAGGTGGTAGAGATCGAAGAATCATACTTTAAGAAGAAGTAGTTGCCAATGAGAAGAAGGAAGCATATGCGGAAGACGATGTCGAAATCATCATCGCCAAAGCGGGTTACTCTCTCTCTATAAGTATGAGGAGCTTCATTTTCTCTCTTGACTAGAAATAGTCTCATCAAAATCTTGTGCTGAGTCGACTCATTTTCCCTACCATGGAGGCTAGGACCCTCGCAATGCCCAGCAACTCACCCACCTCTTAAATAAGTAGCATGGACAGGGGCAGGGGCTTTCTATCCATAGCGATGTTCGTGATCGCAACAAAATCAGAAGGCCTGATACCTATCTCCACCTCTGGCATATGGAATAAATGTATCGTCGGGGAACCATCTCTCAACCATGGCCAAGAAAAGCAGACGATTAACCTTGGGAGCAGGGATCTGTAAAAAAAATGCCAAACCCCATCGTTGAGAATTGCATCCTGATGTCATTTGAGAACAGGGCAATTGTAAACAAAAATACGTTTTAGTTCCCCCTAAAACTGGTTGATCGATATGGGGTAGGGATGTCTAACCTTTTCTAACATTGATAAGTGCCTCCCTAGTCCGCGCAAGAGGGAGGTGTTAGGAACCCTTTGACTCTCTTCCGTAAGAATCTCAATCCGAGGGGTGTCCCGACCAATTCTGCCTCCACCAACGGGCCTATCCACCTAGCCTCTACCTTCGACACCTCTACTACTTAGTCTGCCAGTAATTCGGCCGCTTATACCATCGATCTGGTCTTATGCAAGAACATTTTTAGAGGTACTCGTCTCATTAGCTCGGTTCCCAAAGGAAGAGCCGGCAGCTGAAGAAGAATCAGGCTTCGGTAAAGGCTGGCATGGCTTGGCCTCCTCAGTCATTACGCCGGACCCAAAGGCAAAAGGAGTCCTGGTCATGGTTCTGGCCTCATCATCATCATCAGAAGAATGGCGTGCTACCCTAATTCGTTACTCTCTCCCCATCTGTAAGCTACCAATTTGTCGGATCAACGGTGAAAGACCCTATGATTTCCCATCTCAGCGTAACCTACCAAAAACTCAACCAACCTTATCCAAACTTACCCATCTTGAACTGCGCCTAAGCAAACCAAGTGGACACATTTTCCAAACCTAGGAAAACCGACCCTAAACCTGACTACAAAACTTGTAAGAAGTTGAGTCTACGCCAATCCATTTACTTAAACCTATAAGTGCCAATCCCAACCCCGCATTTCACCTACCCAAGTCCACCACAGCATGAGTTTGACACCAACATTCATCATCTCCCACCTACACTTATCGAACCCAAAACCAAGACCTAGTTCAACCTACCTCAAACTTGTTTTGTCTCATATACTCCCTCGGCTAACCTACAATGATTCATATACCTAAACCCTCACCTTTCCCGTATAAACCAAACCACAAGTTCTTGACAATTCGAAGGGTCACAATGCAAATATAAACAAAATGGAAGACATGAAAAAGGAACATGGATACATTTTAGCATGATCAAAGATATTGCTAAATTAAAAGCAAGCCACAAAAAAAAAAGACCAACTTGCCAAAACCCCTCTATTCTAATCCAATGTCAATCAATCATTCCCAAAATCCTCCCTTCAAAATAATCTCAAAAATCATCCCCTAAAACAGCCCCACTCAAACCACACTAGATTCCTACCTTGAAACAGCTCCAATATTAACCCTGTTCATCATTTTCTCTAAGACAACCACCAAATCCCAAAATCCTACTGCAAAACCACCCCAATCCTCACCCCAAAACAATCTCCAACTCGCTCAAAATAGCCTCACCCCCGACTCACTCAACATCTCAAACACAAAATTCATTAAGCCATCATTCACTGACGCTCCCAACCCTTCGCCCAAGCTTAAAAATCTGATTACTGGCCTTTACCTAAGTAATCCACCATCAACCCCCAATCCAAAACTTACCCCTATCTTCATATCAACCAAAAATTAGACCCAAACCCAATATGACCTTCAATCCGATCCCACCACGTCCATACCATCCACTGAACTTCATCAATTGACATCCACTACAAGCATCACTCACCAAGAGAATGGCCAATAAAACAATAAAGAAAAAATGTTTGTGTGTGTAGATATACAGAAAAACAAAAAAACATTCCAACATGTCCTAAAAGCATTAAAGGAGGGACAAAAATACGAAAAAAACAAAAAATGGATATGCAATCAAAGTAAAAGGGCAAGGTGGAGGGAGACTTACCTTGACTGATCGAAGATGCAAGACGCTTCAAATCAATTGAACTACTCAAAATCCACTTGGGAAGGTCATTCCAAGTCAAAGAAGGGGTTTTTGAAGTTTAGAAGAAGAAAATCAAATAGAAAATACAAAAAGGTGATAGGAAACATACCTCAATGCTCGCAACACGTTCCAAGCTATCCCAATGTTCAAACCAAGGTCCCAAATCAATTAAATCAAAGAAAAGTAAAGTAAATGGAAAAAAGGAAGAGAAAATCGCAAGAAATCGGAGAGAAAATCGAAGAAGAAGAGTGAAAATAAAAAAAATAGGAAGGTGCACAGGTCTTAAGCGTTCAAAATTCGTACTGGTCCGTGTTACCAATACGGATAAGAAAAAGTTTATTTCATATGTGCCCCATGCACGAACAAAATAAATATCACCCTATCCGTTATTTAATAATGGATGAATCTAATCTAAACGTTATTCGTGCACCGTGCACGGATTAGTCAATAAAATAAAAAAAATTAAAAGAATAATAATAAAAAATTAAAAAATCAAAAGAATTTCAAAAAATCCTTTTAAGATGCGTTCAATTCTGACTTGTCAAAACACTAGCAAAAATATCCAAATTTCAAAACTCTTCAAATTTTCATCAAATCCAAGATCTCAAACGAGCTACGTGCCATGAGATCAAGAAATCAATAAAGCAAAACCTTATTAGGCCCTGTGCTTGGGTAGTAATTTTCTAAAAAAGTTGTCGATCCACTTGATGTTTTGAAGTCGTGTTTTAACAAAGTTTTTGTCTATGTAGTTCTTTACACGCCACTGCTACAAAGAAGGGCAGTTGTAGATACCCCAATTTGAATGGCCCCCCCACTCGAAAAGACAAAAAAATTGACTTTTCTAATAAAATCCGTCAATGGGCCTAAAAAGTCCAAATCGTTGAAACTCGACATTTTGATCAAATCGAAGGTTCTTGAGACTCTTAAAAGTATTATTGGTCCACCATGAGGTTTTAAATTCTCCCCACCTCTTCCATCTCTCACTGCTCCATTCTCAAATTCGAAACTATCCCAAACCTGTTTAAAGCCCACCAACTATCAATTCCTTAAAAAAATCATTTTCACCTTACCCAACTTAGCCTAACCCTAACTCCATACAATTCAAACCCTAAAACTCACTTACCTTCAAAACCTCATCCTAAAATAAATCATAACCAATCCCAACGACCTAAAAACTCAAGCTTAACATATCAAAATCCACATCCACATCCATAACTATAATCTACATCAACCAATCAATATTTGATCATCAAATAGGGGACACTTATCCTCATTACAACCCACCTCCCAAAAATCATTTTACCCAACCTAACCCTCCACCTTTCTCTAATAAAACCACCAATCATATTACTACCCACACTCCATGTTATAAACCTATCTCATCACCTCTCTCTAACAAAATCACCTACTCATATTACCACCCACATTCTTCTCTCATTATTCTTCTTAAATCCATCCTCACAAGCCATCTTCATACCCTTTGTATATAATCAATCAATCTAAACACTCCATCTTCACACATTTTAGACACATGTCACTACATGCCCTATCTTTTCAAAACCTAACCACATAATCCCTTACACAACTCATTCTTTCAAATAAACACCACACCCATTCACCTCATAAAACACTCAATCCAAATGATTTGAGGGGTCCAACCCATTTGGATAAAAATTATCCATTTACCTCCCCTTCCACAAATACCTTATTTTTAACCCTAAATTTCACACCCCTTACCCTCAAACCTTATGCCATTATCTACTTTTTTTTTTTACCTTTTCACCCCATCCAACCCTCAAAAACAATCCTCAACACCTATAAATACCCCCCATCACCTTCTAAAAAAGGGCACTAAGTCTAAAAAAAAGAAAAAAAATCCTCAAATCTCTTTTATTCAACTCTCATTTTCTCTCATTACTTTAAAAATATACTTTCATAATTCTATTAAGGACCCAAGAAGAAGAAAAGAAGGAACAATGAAAGAAAAAGAAGATCCAAGTCTCAAGGTAAGGTTGAAGATAGCATTACATTCTCCCTTTTCTCCCCTCTCCATCACCATCTTTTATATACTTTTTTTAGTAAGCTTCTAAGATGTAGTATTTTCCCTCTCCTATCTCTGGTAGATCGAACTTCATTTTGGTTGAAAGTATAGGGGTTGTAACCACCTTAAAAAATCTATTCTAGATTCTTAAAACACTCTTTACACATACCTCATTCGACTCATTTTGAGGTAATCGGTATTTGAATCCTTCTCAACCCATAAGCATGGCCCTGCAACTATTAGCCGACACTTTTCAAAGAATATATATGTTATTCCTAAGACTAGATTTCTTTAAGCATTATCTCCTTCAATAAGATGATTCCTATAATCCGAGTCGATAATAAATTCCTTTGTAGGGAACAAGTTGTCAACCGGTCAACTCTTTTATTTTATTTATTTCATTTTATTCGAAAATGACTACGTTACTTTTTGAGGTTATCACCAATTGGTGGAGAAAAATGGGTGTTTAACATCTTCCCCTTTATCTAATCGAACCGCTTATCTAGATCTTAGGTGGATCGATGTTTTATTTGTATGAGAGTCACTAAACGCCAAAATGACACTTTTTCTAAAAATACACTTAGGTGACTATTCACATTTTTTTACGTAAAAGAATGGTGGTAACTCCAAATCCTCATAGAGGTGATCTTTAGAAATAAAAAATCGTGCATCTACACTACCTTGTAATAAGAAATATATATTTATTTAAATATCAATATATTAATAAATAATTTAAATAGTGTGACTATACAATCATTATGCAAAAGTAGCGGCTCTTTAATTAATATGTAGAAATTTAAAAGTGACATATTCAAATAAATTCATGATCCAAAATGGTGTTTTGTTCCTATAGTAACATACGATGTCTACATAGTACATTTTAATTGAAGATTAAATACTTTAGGCTGTGTGTCATGTGAAAAATGACATGGATCCCATGTAATTTAAAATACAACAAAAATGTGTTATGTAGACATCATTCCTATAGAATAGAAATGTGACTCCATATACCTGATCTTGATTCTTTCAAATAATATATTTCAATCATTTCTTCTTCTTTAGATCTCTTCAAAATGTTCTCTTACATTTTACCTTTTTCTTACTACCTTACTTTTTCTCTTTATAGTTTCTTCTCTTTGATTTTTGTGAGAACTTCTTTTAATTATAGAAAATGAGACATTGGCATGACATGCAATATTTAATTTAATTAATTGGTGCGCTACATATAAAAGTTGATGAGGAAATAAAAAACCCTCAACTTGGCCAAGTTTTCAAAATATTGTCCAAGATAAATCTAACTCGTTAAAGCAAGCCAATCACATAAGAAATCTCACTAGGATGCCTATAAAATTTTAAATTGTGATATGAGATGAGTAATCTAATAAAAGTAAGGAAAAATACAAGTGCGAGAAAACAATTTGAAAAAATAATAACAATAGAATTTTTATTTCTTTTTCATTATTTTTTAATTTTTATTATTTGAAAATTATAGTTGAATTAAATTCACATTTATATAGTATATAACATTAGCTAACTAAATGAATAGGTCTCTAAAAAGTAGCGTATTCATTAATTCTATACCATTGTAGGATTGACTATCACGTTTATTTATCATTGCAATTCAATTGATGCAAATTCAAATGATGTTTTTTTTTTCCCGCATGAATCATAAAATAAAATTTGTTTGATTTTAGTAGTATTATATTTTTTTTATCTATTAAAAAAAAGTTATCTTTTGTAATAGGATATACCAATAGTACTAATTGAATATGTGGAGTAAATAACAATCTTAATCGGTATGTTAATATTTAAGTTGGGTTTTTGATATGTGGAAATAAGGTGTAGTCATGATTTTTATCCTTTAATCATGTACATCTCGAGATTACTCATTAGACGATTAAACCTACTATCGCTCCTTGCTTGCTTGTTATTTTCGACTTAGGGCACTAGTTTGGTACTTTTCAAAAATCCTTCGATGTCAAAGTTAGACCTCAAGAAAATGCTCAATCTCAGAATGCTTTATAATCTAGGTCATATCCGCAAAAACCTTTTCACTTATTACTCCATTGTGATTTATACGAATCTCTTCCTTAATGATCTCATTTGGCAATTTTCTTGTATAATGCACTCTTTTATGATAGAGTTCTTCTCTATCGTCATATGAATAATTTGTATTCAATTTTTGGATCTCCGTTGGTGGATACATTTTTACGTTGATTTTCATCATGACCTCATATTTTTTAATGAGATTAAATCTCGTCTGAGACGTAATCCTTAGGACTAAAGCTCTTAAACACCTAACCAACTAAGAAAAATACCCAGTACCAAACTTCACGACTTATGACACATCATAATTTGTGCATTTCTGGATTGAAAGTGAAACTCATCCCATCATGCACCTCAACCTGGTAATGTGAATGATTCATATTAACTTCACGTTTTACCTCTTACAAAATGTATAATAAATTTATTAAGCAAAAATATAAATATGTAATGATTTAAATAAATATGCTACAGCTTGACACTGTTGTGTTATTGATCATGCTGTTCCACATTTACTTTTTTACTTTTATTTGAATTAAATCTTCATTCTCTCATCTTTTACCATAATCAAATCATACTTGTGAGGATTTTTTTTTGGATCTCCCACTACTTGAGATATGTGTTACTATAGATAATCAACTCTTCCTTGAGATACATATAATAAATGATTAACCTTTTCCCAAGATACGAATAACAACAAATGAACAACTCTGGTCGTCTTCTTTGATGAAGCTTTTAAGTCTCTGATTGCAGTCTTGTATCACATTAACCTAAAAAGATATCGATGGGGTGCTGACCAAGGAGCCTCCGATGATGAAGATAGATCTTAGTTAAATTATAGATTAAAAAAAAAAGATAAGAACAAGTGTAAAAAAGTTTTATATGCCTTATGTCCTCATGATTTGAGTGGTAGAAGTCTTCTTATTTATATGTTAAACTCATTGAAGGAGGTGGTAAACTCAGTAGTAACTTCTCTCTTATATTTTCTAACATTTATGGTAGTTAATGTCCATAATGCATTGATGACAATGATGACCCATTCCTCATGGTTCTTATAATATACTTGAGGAGTGACCTTAAATGTGTAATCATCTTGATTCGGTGGGTACTCAGTTTTTGAGTTGATTTAGTTAAGTTATGCAACCGCGGTTCTTTCAGGCACCATGTGTAATTTGTGCTACTTGGGTAATTTAATATAAGAGTGCCTCTTTAGTTTCAACGTGATTTTCTCCTTAGTTTGGTAGTTGTACTACCTAGTGTGAAGGGACTTGTTGTCCGTATCTCTTATGAGTAGTGGGCATATTTGGCTGAACTATGTAGAAGGTATATTGGCTAAACCCTATGCATCGACCTAACCAAATAGTGATGGGGCTTGTTGGCTAAATCTTATAGTGAAGGGACTCATTGGTCGAACATCATAATGAAGGGTTTCATTGGCCAAACCTTGTGAAATAAAAAGTGTTAAGAGGAGGGGTCAACCAAGTTGGCCGAACTATGTTGGATTGAGGGGTTAGCCTAGGTGGCTGAACCACCTATTGTGGATAACATTGGATTGACGGGTTGGCTTAGTTGGGTGAACCACCTAGCTTCAGCACGTTGGATTGTAGGTTCGAACTATGGGCTTACCCATTAAATGCTCGATCCAACTCGCATTGATTTGGGTTGAACCGGATCCTAATACCTCAATTTACAATACTCATAGTAACTAAGGAAGAACAACACTGCTTCAGATGATCGAATTGTTTTTTTAGCTATGAAACCCCTCATTGGTGATATGTTCACATGGTTTTATTGCATGCAATTGACTATTAGTTTACATTTATAATCAAACAAGTGACTAACTCAATCTAAGTTGTAAATCAAACAATCATGATTTTCCTATTCTGCTTCATCCGACTCATTGACAACCCTAGAGATAGTCGTTGACTCTTCATTGAAATATAGTGGCAACTGATTTTGTGTTTTGATATAAAATTAGTAATACTTTTAATAATGTATATATTTTAATATGTGTATAAAAAATAAGATTTTGTAATTTGAGCATTTATTAATCCACCATATGATAATAAGAATAAGATTTTGTAATTTGAGAATCTAGTTATCCACCTTATGATAATAATAATAATAATAATTGCATTTTTTTTTAAAATAAGCATATTTAAACCTATTTAAACAGTTTGACTTGTTCAAAATGAGATGACTTAGACGAATCAACTCCGTATTAGTTGTAGGTGAGTCAAGACGAAATAACGATGGTGATTGGTAGAATTTAGAAACACGTCTTTAATTGAAATCCTAACATATATCAAAACTTCATTCTCTGTCTTTATCTCATTCTAGATTTTTCCTTTTACTTTCGTCTTGGCATATATAGGTTACACCTCTCCCTTGATCTTGGTTACATAATTTTCTTCAATTTCGTCTATTTTCTACATTTAATTTGATGAATAACTTAACTTGCTTATAGATTCTAGGTTTGAATTGTGAAAATCATAAAGATATTTTTTTAGAGATTATATTTCATGAATTGGATATCTTGCCACTATCGTTCCTGATCTCATAATTTTCTCATGATTTTTTCAACTTGGATTTGGTTTTCTTAAAATAATTTTGATTTTTTAAAATCATTGTTTTAATTTGATTTTGAAAATTGGAATCCTTTTGTCATTTAAAAATTTATGTGCTTGGTGGTACAATTTATTTGTATTTAGATGATTCGTTCCATAATAAAAAACATAAAAGTTCGATCATAAAGACTAAATCACTGTCTTAGTATAATTGATTATGAAATGTTTATTCTATCAATTAATACATATTCCAGGATAAAATTTGATCTTATCAACTCCACTAGTTGATGAGAACCCAATTCAAAGTAGGAAACTAGGTTAAAACATCTGGTATTATGTTAGGTACCTAAACCAATACATTGAAAAACCAAGACCTGTTGGAATGCGTGAAATTTAATCCCTTAACCGCTTAGGTATGTGACAAACAACTACGCTCCGCAGCCAATGTCCATGACAACTTTCACTCTAGGCAAGGGATTTCTCGGGGCTTTTCTCAGGGTTTTCTTCCCCTAGCTCGTAACCCTTAAACACTTTTTGGGACTTTTCTTGTCGCCCATAGTCCTCCCAAGTAACTTGTTTTCCATGACTAAAACTCGAGACGTGGGGTTGACTATGATACCAAATGTTAGATACCTAAACTAATGCACCGAAAAGGCCTAGGCATGTTGGAATGCGTCAAGTTTAAGCCCTTAACTACTTAGTCACGTAATATGTCAGGGGTTGTTTACTTATGTTGGGACTTTGACATGCACCCCCTGATAAGAACACATATAGAAGTCCATGATAAAGTTCGTCACATTTCATCTTTGTCATATAAGGTTTCTTGTACAAAATGAAAAAAAAATATGATAGATAAATCTTTGGATCTTCTTCTTGCACAATTTTTTGTTTCTTAACTATTAGAAATTCTCCCAACAATGAGCTTACTTCGGTTCAAAAGTATGAAACAATGGATGTAGAAAATTTTAATTTGATTTTGAAAAGCTTGAGATTTGACTACGGAACTTTGGAATGTGAAATTATGAACTGTCAGACTTTTTTTTTTGGAGTTTCTATTTTTTTCATTTTATTAATTTTTTTTTCTATTTATCTAGTGATATGATACACCTCACTGCCTTAGCATTTAAAACCAATGCATATATTCCCTTGGATACTTAAAATTGACTGAGGAGGGGGATGGACGAATGCAATATAACTACCCTTGTTGAGGTTGATAAGGAGGAAATACGTGGGATCTAACTATTCCTCGTAGTTTTGTATAGGAGTTACGTGGGTAGGAGAAGATTAGGAAGTGAGTCCAATAAAGAGGAAATCATTTCGTCTATTCAAGGAAGTGGAGAGGAGAGCTAACGAATGGTTTCTCTTTTTAGGGAGTGAGTTAACTAATAGATTGCAATGTCTTTTAGCTATCAATTGAACTTTAAATGTACTATCTAAGAAAATTAGTTACAATTTAACTTGAGAAACGAATTGAAGCTATTGTTTGAAAAAGCTAAAGGATCTAAAATATAAGTTGGAGTGGAGTAACATATTTTTTTTTTCAATGAACATGATTGTGGGGACCATCCAAGACATCTGATAGTAATGAAGAATTGCACATTGTATTTTCAAAAGAAGTTATTAGAAGAATTCATAAATTTTTTTTTTTTTTTTTAACTTGCAAAATGAGAGGAGTAAGTTTGAAGTAAAGTCAAAGGTATCATGGTTGAAAGAATGAGAGATTTGTTAGAATTAGTAACATTTTAGGCTTCTAGTACTGGTAATTTATTTTTATTATTTTTTTGGAAAAGAAAATCAGAGATGTTGTTGTGAAGTATTGTTATTTGCAAGAACTTGGAAACAATTCCGATAGGCCAAGACTTGATCTTATAGATTTTGATAATATCAACTTGGAATAATGTCATTGGGCTTGAGAGGAAGATCTTAGATTATCTACATAGGTATTCCCTTCCCTATCCTCATATATAAAGAAGAAATTCCATATAAAGATGTTAAAAAAGTGATGTGATGTAGTGGTTTCCTCTTCTTTATCCTTAAAAGTCATTTCTATTACAAAAATGACATGTATTCAATTTAAAACATCCAAAATTCATATAAATATATTTAATAATAAACAATATGTGGTTTGATATTTAAAGAAATAAATAATATTAATAAATAAATATCTAACAATTAAACACAACCGAGTTGGAATAGTTATATGTGACACAAACGTCCAATCAAGTACAATATTGTGAGTTAAACCTCCCATCAAGTTATAGTGTCATGGGGACCCACTTTATTTTCTTATTCTTCACCTTATCTAATTTAATTATATTTTCTCTTCTACCATTTTAATCAGCTTTATTATTTTTTATCTTTTACCCTTTTAATCTCAATTTTTTTAATAATATTCCTTCAACTCTATTTTTTTCACTTTTACCCCCTTAATCCGAAAGAGGATGCCCATATCTAACTCTATTATTTTTTTTTCTTGTACCCCTTTAATCCACTTTATTATTTTTCATCTCTTACTTCTTTAATCTCAATTTTTTTAATAATACCCCTCCATCAAACTTCAGTTTCTTGGAACCTACTTTATTCTATTTATTCTTCATCTCTCCTAATTTGACTATATTTTCTCTTTTACCCCTTCAATCTCAATTTTTTTTATAATAATGCCCCTCCAACTTTTTTCCCCTTAGGTATAGTTTTATAGATGGACAAATGTCCCATCAAACTTGCACCACACTTTTTGTCTTTCCTCTTCATTCTCTCTAACTTTATTATATTATCTTATTTAACCCATTTTATTATTTTTTCTTTTTTCTTTTTAACCTTAATTTTTTTAATAACAACGATAGGACCCACTTTATTTCCTTTACTTTTTACTTGTTCTAATTTTACTATATTTCCTCTTTTACCCTGTTTTAACCTACTTCATTATTTTTCATCTTTTACTCTTTTAACCTCAAAATTCTTTAATAATATCCTTTTAGTTTTATTTATTTTTCACATTTACCCCACTTAACCCTCTCATCAGGTTATACTTTTGTAGGATCAAATTTATTTTGTTTATACTTCACCCCTATAATTTTTCTATATTTCCTCTTTTACCCCTTTAATCCATTTTATTATTTTTCATATTTTACTCCTTTAACCTTAAAATTTTCAATAATACCCCCTATTAACTTTATTTTTATGCTTTTACCCTTTAACCCGATAGAGGATGTTTGTGTTGTAGGCACGAGTAAATTTTAGTGTATTTATATAATAAAACATAACTCAATTGGAACAGTTATGTGTGATACAAATGTCCCATCATCTATAGTTTTGTAGGTTAAACCTCTTATCAAGTTTTAGTGTCATGGGGCCCACTTTATTTTCTTTATTCTCCACCTCCTCTAGTTTTACTTTATTTTCTCTTTTACCATTTTAATCTACTTTATTATTTATCATCTTTTACCCTTTAATCTCAATTTTTTAATAGTACCCTTCCAACTCTATTTTTTTTTCACTTTTATCGCATTAACTTGAAAGAAGATGCCCCTTCCTTTAACTTTATTATATTTTCTCTTTTATCCCTTTTATTCACTTTATTATTTTTCTCATATCTTACCTATTTAATCTTTTTTTTTAATATACTATTTCCATCAAGCTATAGTTTCTTGGGGTCCACTTTATTTTATTTTATTCTTTACCTTCCCTAACTTTAATATATTTCCTCTTTTGCCTATTTAATTCATTTTATTATGTTTTCATCTTTTACCCATTTAATCTCAAATTTTATAACAAGTTTGTGGGTTAAACTCCCATTGAGCTAGTTTCATGAGATCTACTTTTTTTTCTTTATTCTTTACCATCTCTAATTTTAGATTTAGAAGCCTAACTAATATTGAGACTTGAAGATATTGGATTATATATACATATATATATATATATATATATAATAAAAAATAACTCAGATGTTACAATTTTTTGGCACAAACCTTTGTGTGCGACCCACTTTAATCAGTTTATTACTTTTGCAGTTTACCCCTTCAATTTTATTCAATCCTCTAATTTTATTATATTTCATTTTTATCCCTTTTTGACCATTTTATTTTTTTCATCTTTTACCCCTTTAACCTCAAAATTATTTAATAGTACCCTTCCACTTTATTTTTTCACTTTTATCCCCTTAACCCTGCCATCAAACTATATATTTTTTTTGGAACCCACTTTATTTTCTCTACACATCACTAATTTTGTATTGTTTTCGAGTCGTGTTAAGATTGCCACTCCTACACCAACCAACTGCATCCCGAGAGAGGATACCCATTATCTTCATTTATCTTTAGAGTTGTCATGAAAGTTGTAAGTAGAATGGCTACGAGAACAAAAGTAGATGGGGTCCTCAAAGGATTTGATATAAGACAAATGAAGGATGTGTTATCTGTTCGTGCTTTGAACATGGGTACAATTTTTTCCAAGATCTTCTTTTAAACATTTCAGCTTCTTTAGAGCATCTATAGTGGAATCTTCAAATCTTTCCCTTCCCTATATCTAGGGTGGAAAGGATGAAATTTGACTTTCATCGAGGTCTTCTATCCCTTCTTTATCATGTTTCTCCTTATTTTCTTCCCTATATTTGGGGTAATATTTTTGGAGAATCTTCTATATTTATTTACCCTTAAAATCCAAATAATATAACGAGATTGTCACTACTCATATTTAAGTCTATCACATTATTGACATTATTTACCCATAAACTATGTTTATCATTAAATAATATTTATTTATTTCTTCAAACATCCAACCACATATTGTTTATCATTAAATAATATTTATTTCTTCAAATACGTAACCACATATTGTTTATTATTAAATATGTTTATATTAAGATTGAATTTTCAAAATGAATACATGACATTTTTGTAAAAAAAAAAGTAACTTTTAAGGTTATATAGGAAAGAGGAGACCAATACAACACATCATTTTTTTGACATCCCTAAATGGCATTTCTTCCTTATATTTGAGAATAGGGAAGATGAAACTGGTGGAGATGCTTTCAGATATCTATGTATAAAAAATAGTCCTTGAAATGCATGTAAAAGTGCTTTTAGGTGGTATCCGACCTTAGAAATAATCTCTAAATGTTGAGGCTTTTGGCTCTGGAGAATCTGGTTGTACAAGGTTGAAGACTTCCAACATCATAATTGTGATACCTTAGGAGGAAGATATTAGTCAAAAGCATAGTGTGATCTTGTGATGGAAAATGAAAGAAGACTTGCATAAGGGAAAACATGATATCTTTTGAAAGAGACCAAGATAACTTCATTTGAAGCATACTCTCTAGTCATCCAATGTTTTTTGTCTTTCTCTCCCATCCATGCTTACTATGTGTAGATGCACGAAATGGCTCTACACTTTCCTTCTCTTTAAGCTCGGGGGACCTGCAAAACAGCCCACTCCGACGATCAAGTTAGCCAAATTGATCTGTGTAGTGTGTTTAGAGAAGGAGCATTCGAACCTCTTTTACTCGAAGTTTTCTTCCTTATATAGGCGTTTATCTGGTTCGATTTCTGTGCCATCCTTTGAAGTGACCTTGGGCAGTTAACCCACTCCCTGACATGTCAGCTGCAGGAGTTGTTGCAACTGCCCTATCACTTATGAGAAAATCGGAGTTGGTCTGACATGACGTGGGTTGTCAGGACTGACTGTCTATCACTGGCACACATGTCAAATCTGTCCTACCGACCTATGAGGCAGCTGCCCGGACCACTTCAGCGGCTGATGGCTTAGTTCCGAGCTTAGAATCCACGCATTCGTCGGGGTTAATAAACCGAGCAAGAGCCGCGGTTCTTCCGACCTTAAAATCATTAATCCTGGACCTTATCCGAGCCACGTGTCCGTGCTCTAGAATTTTCCCCTACAATACCCCTCTCGGGAGCTCGGTCGGAATGATCGGGCACTCGAGAATATTAATAATAAATTAGGAAACTGACACGTGGGTGCCTCTCATTGGGTCTCAGCTAAGATTAATGATATGTTTATGGCGAATCGTCACTTAGCCTTTTCACTTTTCGAGGGCGGCGGTCGGTTGGGTTGTTATCGTAGTGTGCGTCCTGTCTGTTGGTTTAAACGGCGCAATTATTACAAAGAGTACACGTGGCGCCCGGAGAGTGGCATCGATTCGTGTGTAAAGGGTCGAACGGTCGTATTGGTTTTCTCAGCGTTTAATGCCTCATTATTGTCTCGAGAAACCCTGTCCGTTGATCCTAAGTGCACATCTCGAGGTTCTCCTTATCTATAAATATCCCATTTACCTCTTATTTTCATTTTCACTTTCACTCTCCCTGCTGTTACTCTGCCCGTTTGCCCCCTCGCGCGCTCCCTGCCTTTGCCAGTGCCTCCGCCGCGCCCTTGCTGTGCCGTTCAGTCGCCTGAGGTGTCCGGTTAATCGAAGTGCAAAGTCAAAGGAAGGTAACGGAAAAAACAGAGGCACCTCTCCTCTCCCTTCTTCCTCTTCTTTCTCTGTACATCCAAATGGCCAAGGGAAAATCCCACGCCCCTGCTCGCCCTCCTCTAGAGGTGGTTAGGGACACATTTGGTGTCCCAGCCAGCGTAGGCATGTCCTACGTGGACGAGGCCTCGTCCCTCAGGGAAAGTCCCTCAGGTACCACAATAGTACACTGGGGGCAATTCAGGGCAGGTCTCAGAGTCCCTCTAAGCAGGTTGACTCGGGAAGTCCTGAATTTCTATAGGAGGGCTCCCGGGCAAATGAGTGGAAATTTCTTCCGACTCATTAGCGCTTGCGAGCACATGAACAGCAGGCTGGAGGATGGCCTCCAGCTCGGGCTATGGGACATAAGGGCCCAATTCGTCTTGAAGAAGTGCCCGAACAAACCGGGCTTCTTCTACCTATCTAAGAGGAGAGGGAAGCCGTCCTTGGTCGATCTTCCCGATTCGGACAAGGAATGGTTCTTGTTTCCAATTCGGATATCTGGAGGATGGGAGAGCGTTCCTGGTGACGAGCTTCCCTCTCTGGCCCACCCTTCGTTCAACCCCCAAGGTGAACTTTCCACTTTAATTCCCTTTCCTTCACCCTTTCAATTTCTTCTTTTTTTTTTTTTTTTGGTAACTAACTTCAAACTTTTCTTGTTTCCACAGCTCCGAGTAAAGACAAATTCCCAAGTGATTCGGTGGTGATCAATCACCTGCTATCGAATCCCGAGCTCTACAACTACGCCACCGCCTTCCTACCGCCAGCCATCCGTCCTCCGAGCATGGCGCTCCAATCCAAGCGCCCTCCCCCAGTCCTGGACTCCGACTCCGAGGACGAAATCGCGGAGGCTGCGCCGACACCAACTACCGGGGTCCCAGTGGTGGGGAGCTCCGGCATCGGGCGAGGAGAAGAAGAAGAAGACCGCCAGCCTCTACTTAAGAGGCTGAGGAGGGGGCCTCACCCTTCCAGAGCCCCGGCGGCAGTGATGCAACTACCACCCCCTCCAGCTGCCGACGCCTCAATCCAACCAGCCGAGCCTTCGCACACATCCTCGGCTGGTTCGGCTCGTAGGGGAAGCCTGCCCCTCCCTCCCCCCTGGCTGGTACAACCATCAATTAGGGGTAGGCCGGTATCGGATAAGGATTCTGGCTTATCTGATCCGGCCGTTGCCAGGGCGATCTTCGACGCGTCCGCGCTTCCGCGGGATGTGGAGAAGGTGCGTCGTAGTTTTGTCGGCGATTTGGCAAAATTTTCAAATGAGGCATTCCGAGCTTTGGCCTTGGTAAGTTTTCTACTTTTTGTTTCTGTTTTGATGCTATTTCGCTGCGCTTGTATCTTTCTAACGCTTTGCTCTTCTTTTCTACCAGGTCCAACACGCCGTGGCCCAACACGTTGAGGCTGGCGACACCTCCGCGCAGGACCTCAAATCCACGGAGGGTCGCATATCTCAGCTCCAAGCTGAGAGGGATATGGCTGCGGCCAGCTCCCAAAAACTCCAAAAAAGCTTGGATAGCGCACTATCCAAGCTGGAGCAGAATAAAGACCGCCTGGCTCTCGCAGAGGGGAAAATTTCATCGTTGGAGGAGCTAGTGAAGGCAAAGGAGGCGGAGCAAGAGAGAGCTCTTCAAGACCAACTCAACTCCCTCCAAGCCCAACTGGATTCCTCGGAGGAAGCCTGGGAGGCGGCATACAACAAACTGAAAGCGAAACTAAGGAAAGCCGAGGCTGCTGCGAAGAGGCCAGAGGTGATTCCTGAAGTTGAAACTGTCGTTGCCCCCGAGCCACCTACCGAAGATCAATCTATTCCGATCGAGGAACAAGTCCCCGATGAAGCCGAAGCCACTCCTGCCGCGGATGCTTGATGATGATTTTTTTTCTTTTTCTCTTTCTCCTCCTTTTTGTAACACAATTTTGTAACTTTATGTGTAATTTTCAATGGAAATATATAAATATTTCGTTTTTCGTTAACTCTCGTGCCTTCTTGCTTTCTTTTTCCTGCTTTTTATGCTATGGCATATTGCTTAAAAAAAAAACAAACGAAATAGCTTACTATATTTAAGCCCTTGGGTTCGCCATTTGTCCAAGACCGACATCTTGTCTTGACCATAAGATTTCTCCATGGACTTGATGCTAGCAAAGAACCGGGGCTCCGACTCCGCACTAGACTTTTTTAGTTTATCTTGGCTCCCGTGTAGGGGCTAAGGCTTTCCCTTAATCCAACTCTTCAGTTGGGCTTGGTCCCCGTGGTGGGACCAAGGCTTTCCCTTAATCCAACTCCTCAGTTGGGCTCGGCTCCTATGGAGGGGCTGAGGCTTTTCCTTAGACCAACTCCCCAGTTGGGCTTGGTCCCCGTGGTGGAACCAAGGCTTTCCTCCAAACCAACTCCTCAGTTGGGCTCGACTCCTATGGAGGGGCCGAGGCTTTTCTTTAGACTAACTCCCCAGTTGGGCTTGGTCCCGTGGTGGAACCAAGGCTTTCCTTTAATCTAACTCCTCAGTTGGGCTCGGCTCCTATGGAGGGGCCGAGGCTTTTCCTTAGACAAACTCCCCAGTTGGGCTTGGTCCCCGTGGTGGAACCAAGGCTTTCCTCCAAACCAACTCCTCAGTTGGGCTCGGCTCCTTGGAGGGCCGAGGCTTTTCTTTAGACCAACTCCCCAGTTGGGCTTGGTCTCCGTGGTGGAACCAAGGCTTTCCTCCAAACCAACTCCTCAGTTGGGCTCGGTCCTATGGAGGCCGAGGCTTTTCCTTAGACCAACTCCCCAGTTGGGCTTGGTCCCCGTGGTGGAACCAAGGCTTTCCTCCAATCAACTCCTCAGTTGGGCTCGGCTCCTATGGAGGGGCCGAGGTTTTTCCTTAGACCAACTCCCCAGTTGGGCTTGGTCCCAGTGGTGGGACCAAGGCTTTTCTTTGAACAGCAGGCATAGGCGCAAAGATGGCTTTATTGATAATATTTCTTTAAATTGAATACATTCCATGGTGATTGAATCTCCTCCCCTGCCGGAGTCTTTAAGTAGTACACGCCTGTTTCCCCGACCTTGCGCACGATGTATAGGCCTTCCCAGTTACAGCCAAGCTTACCGCTATTGACTTCCTTGGTGTTAGAAAATACCTTTCGTAGAACCATATCTCCGACTTTGAACTCTCTGGGACGCACCTTCCGGTCATAAGACCTCTTCAACACCTGTTGGTACCGTGCCAATCTTTCTATGACCCTTTCCCGTGTCTCATCCAACCAATCCAAATTTCGTGCCACCAATTCGTCATTGAACTCGGTCTCGGCCACTAGCGTCCTTGTTGTAGGAACCTGTATCTCGGTTGGAATAACGGCTTCCGTTCCGTAGGCTAGTGCGAACGGAGTAAATCCTGTTGCCCTTCTCGCCGTGGTTCGGTACGCCCAGAGGATACTATGTAGCTCGTCTACCCATCTTCCCTTGTGTTCCTCCAGTTTCTTCTTCAAGTTTGCGAGGATTGTCTTGTTTGATGCTTCAGCTTGGCCATTTCCCTGTGGATATCTTGGCGACGATTGCAGAGAACGGATTCCGTATTCCTTGAAGTACGATTGCACGCGGTTGCCCTTGAACTGAGTTCCATTGTCAGAGATCAGTGCATAAGGGATCCCGAACCTCGTTATGATGTGCTCCCACGTGAATTTGACAACTTCTTCCTCCCGAATCCGTGTAAGGGGAACAGCTTCCACCCATTTAGTAAAATAATCCGTGGCTACTAGGATGAATAGCTTGCCCCCTTCCCCGAGGCAGAGGTCCCACAATGTCCATTCCCCATATCGAGAACGGCCAGGGTGATTTCATAGGGTGGAGTTCACTGGCTGGCTGCAGATGCATGGGGGCATGTTTTTTGGCATTGATCACAGGTCCTCACATACCTCTTACAGTCTTCCTGCATTCTTGGCCAGAAGTAGCCCTGAGTGATAATCTTGTTGGCGAGCGACCGTCCTCCGAATGATTACCGCAGATTCTCTCGTGGATTTCCGCCATTATGAGCTCGGACTCTTCCTTAGAAAGGCACTTAAGAAGTGGTCCCCCGAAAGACATTCTATACAGCTCCTCCCCAACGAGAGTGTACTTGCCGACCTGCCGAAGCAATTTTCTGGCCTCCCCCTGTCTGCTGGCAGAACCTCTGAGCACAGATACTGAGTGAATTTTTCTATCCATCCCGACGTTCTTTCGGCCTGTGCGCACTCCCTCTCCTCATGTTCGATGCTTGCTATAGGCAGGTATTCCACAGGTAAAGACCGTCCCTCCGTTTCTCCTAGCATTGAGGCAATGTAAGCCAATGAATCTGCATGCCTGTTCTCATCCCTGGGTATCTGGCATATCTCCACTTGGTCGAACTTCTCAATCTCTCGTTTGACTGAGATCAGGTATCTCGCCATGCGTTCGTCCTTTGTTTCAAATTTCCCGTTGCATTGGTTGGCTACAAGTTGAGAGTCGGTGCATAGTTTTACCCGGCCGATTTTCAACTCACTTGCCATTCTCAGCCCGTGGATAACTGCCTCGTACTCAGCTTCATTATTTGATGGCCCATACCCGAGTTTGATGACCTTTTCCAACCTATCATTGCTCGGTGTTACAATTACTATTCCCACCCCCGAGCCTGAGTAGTTTGACGATCCATCGACAAAAATTCTCCATCCTGCCTGCTTGTCCCATAGCTCCACTTCTTCCGTCCCTTCGTCTTCATTTTCCAACTCTTCCCAGTTCGGATCCTCAACCGGAAAATCCGCAAGGAAATCTGCCAATACCTGCCCCTTTATTGCTGTCCGGGACTCAAATTGTAAGTCGTACTCCCCGAGGATTACAGCCCACCTCGCCATCCTCCTCGACTTTTCGGATCTGTGCATCATTTCTTTCAGCGGGGTGTCCGTCACAACTCGGATGCGGTGGGAAAGGAAGTAAGGCCTGAGCTTGTGCGCCGAGTAAACGAGCGACAATCCCACCTTCTCCGTCCTGGTGTACTTAACCTCCGATACGCCCAATGTTTTGCTGACGTAATAAATAGGATATTCCCGTCCCATTTCAACTTAAAGAGAACTGAGCTTACCGATGATGGACTGGTCGCCAGATAAATCCCCAGCTCCTCTCCTTCTTCCGGAGAGCTAAGGATCGGTGGCTGCCCCAAATACCTCTTTAGGTCGCTAAAGGCTACCTCGCACTCCGTACTCCATGCAAAATTCTTCTCCTTCTGCAATAACGCGAAGAGCGGGCGGCATCGATCGGATACCCTGGAGATAAACCTGTTCAGCGCAACTATTCTCCCTGCCAACTTCTGCACCTGCTTTTGGTTAGCGGGGCTCGGCATTTCTACCAACGCCCGGATCTGGACTGGGTTTGCCTCGATACCTCTCCTGGTGATGATGTGCCCGAGGAATTTCCCAGAGGAAACGGCGAAGACACACTTCTTCGGATTCAACTTCATTTTGAAACTCCTCAGCCGATCAAATGTTTGCTTAAGGTCTGCCAGATGGTCTCCCGCTCTCTTGCTTTTTACCAACAGATCGTCGATATATACCTCCACAATCTTCCCGATCAATCCTTCGAACATTTTTTCACGAGTCTCTGGTAGGTTGCCCCGGCATTCTCAAACCGAACGGCATAATTAAAACAGAACAGCCCTTGCTCGATAATGAATGATGTTCGTTCCTGGTCTTCCACTGCTAGGGGGATCTGGTTATACCCCGAATATCCGTCCATAAACGACATTCTCTCATGTCCAGCAGTGGCATCGACCAACCTATCAATCCTTGGCAGCGGGAAGCTATCCTTTGGGCACGCCTTATTCAGGTTCGTGAAGTCGATGCACACTCTCACCCTTCCATCCTTCTTCGGCACTGCTACATATGTTCGCTATCCATTCTGGGTACTCTACTTCCCTGATAAACCCGGCCTTCAAAAGCTTTTCGATTTCCTCATTCACCCCCTGCCTGAGGCGCGGCGACAGCCTCCGTGGCTTCTGCCTAATAGGTCGGAAGCTTTCATCTCGACATTTAATCTATGACACACGCCACCGACGGGTCTATCCCAGGCATGTCCTCCAATGACCATGCGAATACATCCTTGTTTGCCCTCAGAAGTTGGAGTAGTGCTACCCTCTCCTCCTGCAACATCGTGGTACCAACACTAACTATCTGTCCTCCATCGCCCCCGAGATCCACGGCTTCGACTTCCTCAACTGTTACTCGCTGCTCGCGCAGCGGCTGCTTCTGTAATTGCTACGAAGATTCATTAACAGTTAAAGTTACCTTTCTCTTCTTCAGTGGGACGGCCTCAGGGCCTCGGTCTTGCTTCAAAACCAGGTGAAAACACCTCTGCGCCATCTCCTGATCTCCCCTGATTTCCATTATTCCTTCCTTACCCGGGAAACGAATAACTTGATGATAGGTAGACGGGACTGCTTCCATCTCGTGTATCCATCTCCGGCCCAAGATCGCGTTATAAGCCGAGTCTACATCTATTACCACAAATCTTGTCATTACCACTTTAGACCCTGCTGAGATCGGGAGTGTGATTTCTCCTACCGAACTGCTAGCGGCACCGTTGAACCCATAGACGAGGGTCGGCGTTGGCTCCAAACTACCTGAAACCCCCATTCTCTTAGCCGCGCTTAGGAAGAGAATGTCCACCGCGCTCCCCGAATCCACAAGTATTCTTCGGAGCTCGACGTTTCCCACTGGGAGCGCGATTACTAACGCGTCCTGATGGGGCCCTGCCGTCCCCCTTAGGTCACTCTCTGTGAATACGATTGCCCGGGATCTGCTCCGTGGTTTGTCGTTCCAACTACCCGTACTCCTGACGCCACACTGTTAACCCCGACCATATGTCGGATCTTTTTTACCTTCTCTCGAATCTCCCGTCTAGACGGCACTTCGGCCCCTAATAATCCTGTGATGGTATGAACTATCCTGCGCTCTTTCGTCTCTCGACGCCTCCTTTAGCTGGCCTTCTTTGCTCGGGCTTTCGCTCAGCTCTCTCGGTAGTCTCCCCACTTCTCCTTCCTCCCGCGGAAACATAACCTTTGAGCTTCCCTGCTTCGATCATATCCTGGATGATATGGCGCAGCCTGTAGCAGTCCTCAGTAGGGTGATCCTCAGCCTCATGATACTCGCAGAATGGTTTTCCGGGTTTCCCCTTATACCCCCGTGGCGGCTGAACGAAATCGGGCTCCCCCCTTATGTGCCTCAGTATCACGGATAGTTTTTCGTTGAGCGGGGTATACACCCGACCTCTTTTTCACCACGACTGCTCGTTCGAATCTCTCCGCCTTTTCTTACTTCCTTCCACTCCGGGGTGGGTCGGTACCTTTGAAGCGTCTACTCCTCCTTCGCTGTTAGCCACTGTCTGGGTGCTTTCTTCTTCTGCCCTTCACAGATTCTTCCACCAGGATGTACTTTTCCACCTTCGCATACAAATCTTCTAGACTAGTAGGATCAGACTTGATCAAGGACTCATGCAACCGTGTTCCCGGGATCACCGCAGCGATGCACGCCGCGCATGCTGTGGCCTCGTCCATGCCCTCTACGTCCAGGGCTCTCGTTCGAAAACGGGTTACGAACGACCTAATACTCTCCCCGGGCTCCTGTCGAAGGTTAAATAGAGTGTTAACTCCGACCTTCTTCCTTCGCAGGTGCACGAACTGCCCAACGAACATTTCTTCCAGCTCAGAAAAGTTCGTAATGGACCCAGCTGGTAAGGCCTGGAACCACATCATGGCCCCGAGCCTCAAGGTTGACGGGAACAGCTTGCAGAGCAACGTATCATCATTTTGGTAAAGCACCATTTGACTTCTGTAGTGCAGTATATGGTCCATGGGATCTCGTGTCCCGTCATAAGTTTCAAACTTTGGCATGTGGAAACGACCTGGGTGGTTTCTGACTTCATTATCGCCTGCGAGAATGGTGTCCCTTTGAGTTCCCGAATTGCGTTCCGTACCTTTTGCGCGGGATCCTTTCCTCGCGTGAATTCCTCATCCCTCCTTTTGAGCATCTCCTCCACTTCCTTCCTCGTCATGGTTTCTTTAACTTCGGAGCTTCCCTGCTGCGTTTTTACTGCTGCTGAATCTTCAGTCCAATCTACCTCCGTTCTTGCCGCTCGAACAGGATGGTCGCTACTCTGCTCTGCCCCTAGGCCTTCCTCGGTCTCCGCACGCTCGCCTAACCTTTGCCTGAGCTCTTCATTTTCCCTTCTTATTTTCACTATCTCATCATTTTGTTTCTCCAACCCCCTGCGCATTTCCTCTCTCATCTCCGTGAGTAAGTTGTACATTGCTAGCATTGGATCCGGTGCGTTTGGGGGCGAGTCTGCTGGTAGTGGGTTTGATGGCTCTCCACGATTTTCGCCTCTAGCTCTTCCCATATTGGTCATTTTTCTCCTTGTAAGTATCCCACAGACGGCGCCAAATTGTAGATGCACGAAATGGCTCTACACTTTCCTTCTCTTTAAGCTCGGGGACCTGCAAAACAGCCCACTCCGACGATCAAGTTAGCCAATTGATCTGTGTAGTGTGTTTAGAGAAGGAGCATCGAACCTCTTTTACTCGAAGTTTTCTTCCTTATATAGGCGTTTATCTGGTTCGATTTCTGTGCCATCCTTTGAAGTGACCTTGGGCAGTTAACCCACTCCCTGACATGTCAGCTGCAGGAGTTGTTGCAACTGCCCTATCACTTATGAGAAAATCGGAGTTGGTCTGACATGACGTGGGTTGTCAGGACTGACTCTCTATCACTGGCACACATGTCAAATCTGTCCTACCGACCTATGAGGCAGCTGCCCGGACCACTTCAGCGGCTGATGGCTTAGTTCCGAGCTTAGAATCCACGCATTCGTCGGGGTTAATAAACCGAGCAAGAGCCGCGGTTCTTCCGACCTTAAAATCATTAATCCTGGACCTTATCCGAGCCACGTGTCCGTGCTCTAGAATTTTCCCCTACACTATGTATCGAAGATATTGGAGAGGCAGATTATTTAATTGTTTGTGATAAGGCTCACTAGTTCCATTTCATGGATTCTCAGGGATTATTCATTAAGCTTGTTGAAGATTATGAGGAATCAATGGAGTGGCAACATTGGTGATATTAGTCTTGCAATAGCGAGGGTAAGTGGAAATTAATCCAACAAATCTACAGAAAGAGTGGTTGTATGGAGCTATTAATTATAGAATTATGTATCATGGTTCATTGGATATATAGTACAAAGGTCGGTGGTTATGGTTGTTGGTTTGTTGCTACTTACATTTGGTTGACTTTCTTGATTTTGCTAGATTAATATAAAAAATTGATAAACAAACTCGTTTATAGATAGTTGATTCCTTGTTTCTTGTATACTCTTGTGCTTTTAGGTTTGTGAATATCGATCAAGAAGACAAAAGATAAGAATTTTGAGGAACACTTTGATCCACATGTGTTAAATAGTGTTACTAATTGGAAACTTTGGAGAAATATAATTGATAAGATATTCAGGTTGAAGTCTAGAGTAAACAACAAAGGATTAGGCGCTTTGTAGGGTTTTGAATTGGGGACCTCTGAGCATTAGAGATCTTCTGGGGTTCTAACTATGTTTGAGTGGGTGCTAGTTGTTTAGGGTTTCTTCTAGTTACTACTAGTGAGCCATAGCACGAGAAAGCTGGAAAAGAGAAACTGAAGAGACTGAATGCCAAACACCAAAAGGCTCAATCTTGTGTGCAACGACTGCAGCTTTTTCGGAAGTGTTGCCACCAATAACCTCTGCTCCAAGTGTTACAGATTCATCTTTGTAAAACATCAACAACTCAAGGCGTCTCCCGTCATTTTGATATCTGAGAACATGTCTTTATCATCGACTTCTCTTCAATTTGAATATCTTATTAAAAGGTTGGACAAGGTGAAAGAAAGTGGTGTTCCAAGCGTTGAGGACGGCCCATCATCTGGGGTGGTGGACAAGTAACTATTGAACCATTGCATGGTTTGTCAAAAATGGGTTGGTTTGATAAGATTCAAGTGTTGTTGTGAGGGTTTGTCTGTTCATCAGTACTATGAGAAGTACGAGTGCTCGTTTGATTACAAGAGTAATGGCCAAGATGCCATAACTAAGGAAAATCCTATTGTGAAGGCTGAGAAGATGATGAAGATTTAACACACTCATATGTCTTTTATAGAGTTATGAATCTCACTATATTGGATGTTTATGTATTTCAGGTTTAGGATGTTGCATGCAATCTCTACAATGTGAGATAATCAAACCTTTACTTCAATGGGTTGTTATGTTATTTAATGCTGTGTTTGATAGTCTTTGAAGGTTGTGACATTTGAGCATGGCAGCTTTAGCTATGATCATCAGGGGGAGTGTGATAACATTAATTATGTGTAACAGCTCCTTGTGTTTCTCTTTGACTTGTTGAATTGCAAACAAGTATTTTTTCTCCAATTCTCATTTAGGTTCAGTTTGAGTTTGTACCCTTGGATTAGCCTTCTATGTAAATTATGGTCGTAGTTTGAATGCCCCCTCTTTTTTCAAACTTACAACAATGATGTTCGTCTGTAGAGAAACTTCTCTGGCATGAGCCCATGTTGCTAGAGTAACCATTTGTTTCTTTTTTTTTCAAATTTGATAAATGGTATCATAAGTTAAATGTTCTCATCCAAAAAAATGACACGTGACATACTCCTTTAGGGTTCACTTACCCCTTAAATGTTTAATCCAATGATTTGGATGTTGAGGGGTGAGTATAGGTTGTAAGTGCAAAATATAAGGTTCAAGCCTCACATGGATGAAAACTAGGCAAGTATAATCGACAACCATTTGTTGGTACCATAGTTAGCAATTTGGTGTATGAAAAATTGAAATAAGCTTGATTGAGTACGATTCGGAGTATACAATTAGCAATTCATTTAAAATTTTGATCAAAAAGTCGAAGAATGATAGAAATGTGATACGAGTATTATTCGAGTTCAACACTATAGAAAACTTTCAAATATTTGTGAGTAATTACACTTTTCATAGTATACTCCTTTTATATTTCATTTTTCAAAATCAACAGCATTAACTTTCATCTTTGAACTCTTCTTTTTCAAATTTAAGAAAATTTGATACTTCTATACATGTTTATCAACATTTAAGCCTTAATACAAATAAAAAACACTTGATACTTCTATACTAAATAGAAAATTTCGATACTTCCACACATATTTATTAAACACTTTAGTTCTTATTTTAAGATAGCATAAAAATAATTAAAACTAAGAACATAATACTTTTTATGATTAATCATACTATTAATACACATCTTTATCATGCAAAGTACTTACTCTCTTAATTAATTGAGTTACCATGGCCATTGTTCAAAAAATCTAGGGAGAAGAGAATGGAGAGATATAAAAGGAGTGAAAAAATTAACATGTTGGTTGATTTGAGATTATACGATAAACAATGGTTAGTGATTATCTAATGGTTGAACCTTTAAGTGTAATTTATAATATAAAAAAAGAATAATGAAAATATTATAATGCGTATTGAGATAATATTTTTTTTTCAAATAAAAATAATGGTTACATTGTGTTTTTTCCTCTCTTTATAGAAAAATATTTTTGATTAATTCAAGAAAGAATAATGTTGAAGTAACATTAAAATATACGTCGTGAGGGACATTTTTTATGTAGATGTGTGTCAGAACCATAGATGCTTTCTTCAAGATCTCACTTGTATCTTGATGAAAAGCATCTATGGTTCTGACACACATCCACGTCAGAAATGTCCCCCACAATGTACATTTCAATGTTACTCTAGCACGACTCTTCGAGAAAAGCATAAAAATAATTTAGAAAAACGAAACAAGGATAGCGCCACGTAGGGGTCGAACCTATAAGAAAAAATAACGAAGGGGTCCTTAAAAAATCTTGAATATATAGATTGTTAGTGGTCATAAAATGGAGAGAGGTGTAGGGTGATTTCACCTAACGTTTGAGGGTGGTCTTTGGTCCAAGTGGACAAGAAGATTTTTTAGCTAAAGTCCTTCTAGTTGAAGAATCAGAGAACACTGATGTTGTGGGAGAAAGCGTGGAAACATAAGTCTTCTCTATCCTTTGCGTCATATGAGTTGGTTTGGTTGGTTGATCTGTTGTTGAAATCTAGTGGGTACGCTATGGAGAAGGGGATTTGAAGCAAATCAGTTGCACCTGGGAGTATCAAGCTAGGCATAGGAGAGCTCAATGAGTTTAAGAGATTTCTAAGAATTTATCAATTCTTAGACAGGCATTAGAATAACTCGCTGTGGATTCTTGAAAGGTTAGGAGGTTGGGTTGGAAGAATCTTGCCTCTAAATTGGAAGTCCAATTAGCTTAATGGGAAGGAGTTCATATTCCGAAAGTGATTAACGTGTTGGAGATTTTGTAGGGGCAAAGCAAAGGGAAAAAATTGGTCAACGGAAGTGTGGTTATGGGGAGTGGCAATGGGGTTGTGGGACCTAGGGTTCAAAAACCCTGGCTCACTAAAGTTGGAACTTCCCTTTTTGAGAACAACAAGGTGGGGCCTCATGTCGAAGTTAAAAGGAATTGGTAAGGTCTAGAGTATGTGGTCAAACCTAATAGGGTGTTTAATGGTTTGAAATAGGATAATTCCTTTTGGAAGTGGAAGAAGGCTCTATTTTGTTAAGCGGAGAATCTGGATTTAATTTGGGGTGATGTGGAGGAGGCCATTAAATTTACATGTTTTAACAAAGTATAAAAACCCTTAATCTCATTTGAAGTTAACAGAGTTGTGGTTTTTCTAGAATCTCCTGAGGCTTTTTACTTCTTGCTTAGGTTGGGAATGTTCATAATAAGAATCAATGGGTTTGTTTTTCAGGTTGGTTTGCTCGGTGTAATGGCTTATCAAAGTTAAGGTGGGATGTCCAGTGTAGCTAGAGTTGAGAGGGCTTCCATTTCAGCTATAGAGTGAACTTTTGTTTAAAAAAATTGAAAAGGAATTTTGTGGCCTTAGTGAGGTGGATAAGACTACTTTTAATCAAATTGATTTGAGAACGACCAAAATCAAGGTGGGTGGAGAGTGCAATACTATCCCCAAATGTATTGAGGGGATTTCAGTGGTGGTAGGGGTTGACAAGGGTGTCGAAGAAGGGCTTAGTAACAAAGAGGTAGAGATACTTCAGTTAGGAGGTTTTGTGGAATTGGTTGGTACGGCAGTGACATACGTGGCAGAGGATGGCATTTCGTTGGCTCTGGCTCACTCGGTCGTGGAGGTTGGTGGTCTTTCGATGACATTGGAGGTTCTAGAAGAGCAAGATGTGGAAAATGAGCCAACCTAGGTCTGGTTAAAGGAATCATAGTTAGTGGAATCAGAGGATGGAATTAACTCAAACATGATTAACATAAAGACAATTATCATGGTTAAGAAGGATGAGTTGAAAATGTGTAGGAAAGGACAATACGTTGCACGCATGGAATTCACGAGGAAGAAAAGGTTGGAAACCTTTAACTTCGTTCAAAAGTTTTGAGAGATTAGAGGGGATTTCAAGTCATGCGTCATTAACCTATTGCCAGGTTTCGATTTACTCGAGAGCATATTTAGTTCGAAAGATTTGGTGGTCCCAGACTCACTGTATTGTAGAGATGGGCCTGTAGCGGGAAGGGCATAGTTGAGCCTAATGAGAGTATTTTCTTAACAAGCCCAGAGGATGTGAACGGGCTATCATATGAGCTCTATGAGCCCAGCCCACCTAAGGTTGTTATTGACTTGGGCCTTGACGTAGTGTCTAATAATACCAAGCAGGTCGGGAAAATAAATGTGGTTTGTTTGGGCCCTAATCCGAAGCCCAGCTTGGGAGATGATTTTCTTAAAAAGATGAAAGTGTTGCTTAGATGCAACATTGCTCAACTTGAGGATGTTTTCTAGGCAGCAAGTAGAGCTAAGTTTGATCTCCAACTTGTGCTGCTAAGGGTCTTCTCGGTTTTAGTAGATGTCGTGAAGATGGAAAACTTTGGTCTCTTGATCGACAAAGGAGTGCCAACTCTGATTTTCTCAAGTAATTTTGGCAGGTTTGTCTTATATAATACTAAATGTGGGGTGTATAAAATGCTTGGTGGGGTGTTTCGAGGGTTTGAAAGACTTGGGGAAAGCTTACTTTCGAAAGTGTCCTTCAAAAGTAGCTTGGCAATAGGAATAAGTGTTAGTAATGGTAGGATATGATCAATACTCATCTTTAGTGTAGGAATTAAAGATGGAAAGCTTGGCCGATGGTGTTCCTGTTGGTGTTACTATTAATACACAGCCAGATTTTGACTTCTGCCAAATGTTTGTTCTTTGGTTGATTTAAAACTTATTTGATATAAGCTTGACAGTGGGGATGTTGTTGGAAAGTGATCAAGAAGATGTCAGTATACTGTTAGAAGTATCCCTGAAAAGATAGGAGAAGGTCTATAACTTTTTCCACGTAGTTATGGATAGCTAGAAAAAGGAAATTTTTTTTGAAGTGGCACCAATCTATCGAGTCCAGCCAGGTTGGGGTTTGAATGTTTCCCAATTCGGAAGGACAAATTGTTTGAGGAGCAAGTACTAGAGAGTGCTAAGATTGACTCTAAGAAGAGAAATAGTTATCGGTTTAGGGAGGTTGAGGATTTACAGAGGTCCATAGTTAAGTTTCATATTAAGTCGATTTCAGATAGGAAATCAGGGTGTAAATTGGTAATTTTTAATGTTGCGAAAAATTTTCTCTTAGAATGTTAGAGGTTTTAACAATAGAAGAAAGCATGCTTCGATGAAAGCAATGATTGTTCTTGTGGCACCCCGAAACACTAACACAAAGCCCTATGTCAAATCTTGAGGTATTAGGTGATGCATAAAAAATTCGACATGGTTTCCTTTGTTTATGTTAGCATTTCAAGGCACTAAATACCTGCTTCACCTGATAAACAATATAATTATATCTTGTATATATACATAAAAAATATAATAATAATGGAAGTCTATAGACATCAAATAATGCACGATAGATTAGAGTGCGGAAGGATAAACAAAATACATGATTATACAAAAATTCCTTACTTTAACAAAAGTCTTAACGCTTAAAACAAAATACATAATACTACCTAGAAGAATTGACACCACTAGGGGGTATAACCCCAGTACTCACCAGGTAACAAATTCTGGTCGTCTATCTAACCTACCAGATAATTCTCACTCGTGCTCTATACCTGTCTCGTCAAGTTTCGAGTTTGAAACTAAAAAAAATAGAAAAGAAAAGGGTAAGTAACAATGGTTACCCAATAGGGAAGCAAATAATTTTTGCCAATAACCTCTCCTAACATGAATGAATAAACATATTAAATCATTTTAACATATGCAAAGCTTTATAGAATAAACTGCGATTAACTAGTACATATAGCTAGGAATGAGCAACTAAACCTTTTTAAACTCACATTATATCAATTAGTAGTACTTACTATAGCATTTTCTTTTTATACAAATCTAATAATTGACAAAATGGAAACATTAAATATGCATTTCATTTTATAAAACAAAATAAGACAGCAGATACATAATACACAATGGTAGAGTAGTGGAATTAAAGTGTTGGGATTTACGACTGGATCGCTCCAAGTTAGGACATGATGTTTTATAATAAAGTATTAGTTCATGATTTTGTGATTGGTCGTTGTTTACTATACTTACGGGACTATTTATCCAACTCAGGCAGGTCATTTGACGTGATCGTAAGTAATAGGTCTCTTTTCGATGTGTCAGAACGTTCGACTACTTAGATTGTTAGGGATCACTGACTAATCATTTTCGTTTATGCCTATCAAGCATGCATGTGATTCCCAAATATATAATTTCATTCGTATACGACCACCTTTACATTACAAGTTCACTGGTAAAGATAGAAATGAATAAACCTAGATTTCAATTGTGACTCCACTCTCATATGCGTCCCATACGATGTATGAGTTTGGTTATCCTTATCGTACATCCTAGAACAGTATATTATTCTGGATGATAGGACAAACTATCCCTTCAAGCATTCACAAGCTATTTAATAGTTCACAAAATAGCTACATATACATATCATTTCTTTTCTTTGAAAATAAATAAGAAATTAACATTATAGACTTGAAAATGAATATCTAGTTTCCTCTCATGCAATTATGATTACGCAACCTAAAATAAATAATAGTACAGAAAAGTAAATAAACATGCACGTCACCTCGTGATAATAGAAAATAAATTAATCCTAGATATTTTTTCATCAACCCACACATAGCATCACAATGTAAAATGTTGACATCACCCCTTGGGTGTGATTTTAACATTTTACTATTTCATCCTATTATTTTTTTTTCAATTTTTGTAATTTTTAATATTTCAAACACAATATTCATTTTCCAATATTATTCAACTCAATATGAGTTCACTGAATAATAAAACATTTTTCAAATTTTGAAATTCATTTTCATCAATTAAATTGAAAAATTACAAAACTTGGATCAAAATGGGGTTCGAATGGTGCATAAAACCCAACTAGAAGAAATAACCCGGTGAAATGTCTTACTCATGTATAATTTGTTATAAAATACAATTAAACATATTAGATATGCATGTCCTAGCGTGAATTTGAAATAACGAAAAGAATTCTATATTTTTGAAATATATAACAAATTTTTGTTAAAATCCTAAATGTAATTTTTACAATCTATGATTACCAATAGAAGTTGAGAGTCCCTACCAATCTCTATGTGATAGAATTGAAACACATGCGTGGAAATTGAAGTGGATTGAATGTCGAGGCGGCTGATTTTTGGGCCTAATGGTTTCAAAGATTTCGATCCCTTCTATGACGAATGACAGTTTAGCCTCGAAGTAGATAAAATCTAAGGTCGAAGTTTCGAAACTCCCGTGTATCCTCTAACTATTTTTTGATAAAATGGGAAGAAAGATAAAAGAAAAAAAAAAGAAAATGAGTGGATTTTGTAAAGGTCGATGTTACGGACGTTTTTCCCTTCTTCGTCGAAAGTCGATGGCAATCTATTCGCAACAAATATAAAGTTGAAAGTTGGAAAAAAATGAAATTTTTTTAAAAAACTCTCGGTTGATTTTTTATGCATTGGAAGATAAGTTGAATAGTGATTTTTATTTTTAAAATTATTAATACAAGTTGTGGGATGAAATCGATATTTGACTTATTATTTTGTTTAACGATAATTTAACCGTCCAGATTTCAAAAATGACAAGTGAATACTCTATTTTATATAATTTTTCATTTTGGATCTAATGGTCTGGTCGAATTCTATAAATTTTATCTCTAACAAAAATTCACTTTTTCAAGTTGATGAGACCCTAAAATTGATGTCGTTTATGTTTTTGACGATAATTCGACTTTTTGGGCTTCAAAAATGACGAGTAAATAGTCTATTTTCTATAATTTTTTGTTAAGAACATAATGATGTGATCTAATTTTAAAAATTTCTACTTTAACAAAAAGTCATTGCTTTAGCCTGGTCTAACTAAAAAATCGAGAATTTTATAATTTTTTTGTTCGGACTTACATTTGAGCATGCTTATATGCTAAAATATATTTTTTGACCATTTTGAATATAATGGTAAGGTCAGATTTCATTAAAAATTATCAGAACAAAATCCTAAAATTTTATCCTAAGTCTCACTTTCAAAATTTTTTCAAAATTATATATTTTTTCCCGAGATACGAATCAAAAACTTGAAATATTACATTTGCTAAGAAATCAAATGTAGTTGTGCCCAAAAGATTAAAGTTTGATCATTCTCTAATGTGATGATTGGGGAACTCTAGCACTCTATTCATACTAGTTGGTGTTTTCTATCAGCATTAAGTCATCAGGGGGGTGGTGGTTATATGGGATAAGAGGGTCCTCTTGGTGGAAGATGAGTTAGTTGGGGGTTATTCTATCTTGATCTTGTGTAGAGGGGTGTCAAATAACTTCAATTGAGTGTTCACAGGGGTGTAAGGGTCCACTATAAATGGTGAAAAAAATGAATTTCTAGGAAGAACTGGACGACGTTTGGGGGTATTAAGGGTAAGCCATGGTGCATTGGGGGTGACTTTAATGCTATCAGGTTCTCTTTTCAGAATTTGGGGGGTTTGAGGTTAACTAGAAGGTTGAAGGAATTTGTAGACTTTGTCATCTGTAATGAGTTGTTGAATATTTCTCTTTGTGGGGCTAAATATACATGGTCTAGTCATCAAGAGAGGTATGTTATGAATAGTTTGGATAGATTCTTGGTCTTCAAAAATTGGTAGGACCTTCAAAGATCTAAAGAAGTTTTTGTCCCAAACCCTACTTTTAACCATTACCCTATTGTTTTGAAAGACAGTTTGGTTAAGGGAGGTCCAAAGCCATTTCGATTTGAGAATATGTGGCTCCATCATCACAACTTTAATGAGATGATTCAAGCTTGGTGGAATGAGTTGGAGTTTGTTGGAATGCCAAGGGTTGTTCTTAGATTGAAATTGAAGGAAATAAATGAGAGATTAAAGATTTGGAATGTTGAAGTTTTGGAGAGGGTAGAATTGAGAAAGAAAGAGATCCTTAGGGAGGTGGTGGTTCTTGATTTGAAAGAAGAAATTGAAATCTTGTGTATGGAAGAAAGGGCTAGAGTTGATTTGAAGGCCTCTTTCAAAGCATCGCTCTTTTGGAAAAGGTCAGTTGGAAGCAAAAGTCTAGGATCAAGTGGCTCAAAGAGAGGGATAACAATATTAAGTTCTTCCACAAGGTTGCAAATCAACATAGTCGTGCTAATTGTATTTTCAAGCTTAGGTGCGAAGGTAGCCAGGTGGAAGGGGCCAAAGATGTGGTAAAGTCAGTGGTGGATTTCTATAAGAAGATACAGAAGAAGTGTGTGGGGTGGTTGCGAATTTCAGTAGGGATAAAGCTCCGGGTCTAAATGGGTTCTCTATGGCATTCTTTAAGGTGTGTTGGGCGATGGTGAAAAGGGACTTGATGGAGGTGATTGATGTGTTTTACGTTAACAAATTTTGGGTATAATTGCTTTTTCATGACTTTTGTTTCAAAGAAAGAAGGTGTGGAGGACATAGAGGATTTTAGACTTCTTAGTTTGGTTGGGGCGGTGTACAAGATTATTTCCAAGTTGTTGGTCTTGAGACTTAAAACGGTGTTACCGGGAATTATCAATTTGGCTCAAAATGTTTTTTTGAAAGGAAGGCAAATCATGGATGGTGTTCTGGTAGCTAATGAGTGTATCAATTCCAAGGGGAGGTCAAGGGTGCCGGGGTTGGTGTGTAGAATTGACTTAGAAAAGGTATATAATTATGTTAGTTGGACCTTTCTTAGGTACTTACTTGGCCATTTGGGGATAGGTGGATCCAATGGGTTATGATGTGTGTATCCTCAGCTACATTCTCCGTGTTGGTGAATGGTTTTCCTGAAGGTTTCTTTAGGAGTTCAAGGGGGTTATGACAAGGGGACCTGCTTTCACCCTCCTCTTTCTCATTATTACAGAAGCCCTTGGTAGGATGCTTTGTCAGGCGAGTGAGAATGAAAAAATTATTGGATTCTCCTTGGGTCTAGGGGGGTTCAGTGATATCGCATCTTCAGTTTGTAGATGATTTTTTGGACTTTGTGGAGGTGTTGGAGACTCATGTTGGCTTTTTAGGGGGTTTATTGTGTTATTTTGAGGCGACCTCGGGATTAGCCATCAATCTGAATAAGAGCAAGGTGTTCGTAGCAAGGGAAATTCCTAGACCTCAATTGTTAGTAGCTTGTTTGGGTTGCCATTTAGGTAGTCTTCCTTCTACCTACTTGGGGTTGCCTTTGGGTGTGGAGTACAGAAGTAAAGCTTTATGGGATCTGATGGTGGAAAAAGTGAGTAGGAGGTTGCTTTCGTAGAAATCAAGGTACTTATCAAGGGGGGAAAATTAACTTTAATCAAGAGTGTGCTTGCTAGTATCCCAATCTATTTCCTTTCCCTCTTCACAATGCCTAAAAGTGTGGAAGATAGGTTGCAAAAGTTTTTCATGATTTCTTATGACATGATAGATTGGGGACGAGAAAGTTTCACTTGATGAGTGGGAAAAAAGTTTGTAGGGCAAAAGCTCATAGGGGTTGGAGTATTAGAAAGTTGAAGTTCATGAATCAAGTCTTACTAGGAAAATGGTTGTGGCGATTTGGGGAGGAAATTGATAGCCTTTTGGTGGAAGGTGGGCTCTTCTAAGTTTGGTGTGTTGCTGTTTGAATGGGAGAGCAGGGGTACGAAACTATTGTTTGGTTGTGGTGTGTGGAAAGAGATTCTTAAAGTTCTCCTGGAATTTCGTAAGAGAGTCCTATTCGTGATTGGGTCAGAGGAAATAGTGTGGTATTGGGATGATATTTGGTGTGGCGAGGCTGCTCTAATATCAAGGTTTCCTCAATTGGCATTGATATCATCTAAGAAGAGGCTATCGGTGAGCTCTTTTTTATGACATGATGGGGGTGTTGGAGGTTGGGATTTTGGGTTTAGAAGGAACATCAACTATTGGGAGTTAGAAGGGGTGGCTTTACTTCTTCATGGTATTGATGGTGTGAGTCTAGTGATGGAGATGGGTGATGGTTGGCGTTGAGCAAGAAGTCGGTCAGGGACGATCTCAATTTCTTCATTTTATGAGTCCATGTTGGCCTTGGAGTTGGAGTTCCCGGTTAAGGAGGTGTGGGGGCAAAATATTCCAACCTAGTTGGCCTTTCTTATAGGGTCAATTACCGCAAAGGCTTGTTATTTAAAAATGTGTACTAAAAAGTCCCTTGGTAAAAAATTCAGGCTCAAAAGGACACAATTCATAACGTCTTAGTCTAAAAGACTCTCTTGCAGTATTTTTTTTAATTAAACTACCTTAACTACCCTTACAATAACAATTTAAATGCATAAGAAAATCGTATTTTTATAAAATTGATGACATGCCCCTTGACCCTAGTTTTCTATTACAAAATAAATAATAATTATATAAATGACCTAAAATTCATTGTTTTTTCTTCTTGAAACTTGTCATCTAACTCTCCTAGATGATTGATCGGACTGATTTTTATGTAAGATCTACAATATTTAGAATCCTTTAAACATATATTAAATGTATTAATTATTTGAAACATTGTTTTAAAACTTGAATTAAATCTCCATTAGATTGAATTAACTTAGAAACTTTTGAGTTGAATAAAAATATATATTAATATTATGAATATTTAAAAAAATAATTATAATAAATAAAAAAAAAATTTTGTTCTCCACAAAAATTATTTTATATAACCAAATAACTTAGTTAAGTTTTTTAAGTAAAGCCACCCCTTCTAACTCCCAATAGTTGATGTTCCTTCTTTCCCAATTACTAGAAAAACAAAACAAAACAAAACAAAAACCCTACTATGGAATCACAAACACACAAATTCAAAATAAATAATAATTTTTATCTAATTATTTAATAATTAATAATAAAAAAGAGTCATGCTGCAGTGACCTCAAGATTGGACCTCGTATCACACATACTGACAAGAAAGTGGATATGAATCATAGATATTTTTCACTTGTATCTCGAGAAAAACATCTATGATTCTCATACACTTTCAAGATAGGGTGTGAGGTCCAACTTGAGGTCACTTCAATATAATCCTATTAAAAATAGGGTAGTCATCACATTTTTAAATTTCAAGTTTCAGATTTACACAATTGAATTTTAAATTTTAATTTTTGACATTAACTTAAATGTGAAATATTAGCTAGTGCCAACTAGCTTAGTTGGTAAAATCCTTGGGTGATGACACCAAGGAGTTAGGTTCAAATCCCACAACTCATGAAAAACAAGTTCACCCATAAAAATAGATGAAAATTTTATTATTTATATTTCTACAAGGAATCAAATCTTATATTTGAATTTATTGAAAGTTTTTGTGATAAATAATTATTTTATAATTATTATTTCATAATATGGTTCAGAAAGAAAGGAATAGAAGAGAAAGAGACATCATGATAAGAAACTAATAGAGGAAGAAATAGGTTATTATATGATTTTACTAATGAAATTACATGGATCCCTTGGTCAATAGGCATTTACCCTAGTCATGCCTCAATTGTTTTTACAACAATTTTTAATGACCCTTGCGTTGAGTAGGGTCTAGAGATGTAAATCTTGCCCTTAAAAAGTCTTGAAAAATCGACCCCCACCCACGCCCTATAGGCCTGCCCAGTTTTGATTTTAAAAATGAAAAATCAATTTGATTTCGGGGTGAGGAAAATTTTGATAAACACCCTATCAATTCGGCCGATATACCCCACCATCAACCCAACTTGATATATTACACTTCAATTTCTTAAATTATTTATTACCCTCCAATTAAAGATTAAATTACACCCTTCAAACATTACAAAGTTTTGCCTCAAATTATTATCTCAAATAATTTCAGTAATTATTTATAATTTTGAGTAGACTCATTAAATCTTAAATAAAAAAGAGATATCCAAGAAAAAATATTATGAGGGAACTTCTATTGGTACCCCAATATTTACTTCTCGATAAGTTACTCCCTTGAAGGGGTAGGATTGGTTTTAAAATTTTTATCAAGGATGGGTCAAAAAAAATCAGACCCTAGTCAAGGTTGAACAGGTTCAAGACCTGATTTAACAAAAACTGGCCCAAACCCACCCGTGCCCATTCCTAGTGATTTGACAAAAAATCTAGAATCCACAAATGCCCACACATTTGCTTTTAACCTAATTATCATCAAAGTCATTATTGTCAAAATGTATAAAAAATTATGGTCCATCACTCCTTTACAACGTTTGTTAGTTTTCTAAAATCACAATAAAATGATACTACAAATTGCAGAAGGACCAAAACAAAATTAAGTTAGTTTTCTAAAATTATAGAAATATTATTTTATATAATTATCTTCTAAATCAATTTGATTAATATTTTAAATTATAAAAAGAACCTTACAAAATTTAAATGATAAAATATAACATAAAATTAAATTATTAATTTATAATTTACTTTAAATCATGCATGAATCCTAACACTGTAACACATGTGTTCTAGTACATGCACAAATTAAGTAGCCTCGGAGATAACCAACCAAAACTAAAACACATCAAAGAGAGGGTGAAAAAAAACTAATTTAAATTGAAAATTTACTCTGCCTTTAAAACTCCCATAATGAAAAGTGCCTTTCAAAGGTATGGAACAATAGCCTCAGAGATCTTGGTGGATACAAGAGATCATCAAATGGGGTGTATTAAAACCTCATCAAGAGTAGCAAATATCATTCTAACATCACAGGCATTTTTTTCATACTTTTTTTTTCTGTAAAAATAAAAAGGACATAATATTCTACTTAGATTTATATTGGGAGATTTGCATGATGTGTCAGAAGTAGCTGGTTAAGATATCATGTTTAACACAATCATTGGGAATCCGAATGATTTGTTTCATCATACATCATCAATACAAAATCATCCCTCCTTCCACTCCACACAACAACAAACAACATATTTAAGAAAAGAACCAAACATCACACACACACACGCAAAATCATAAAAATTGAAAATTTGAAACCCTAGAAGGATGTTCATCACCCATACGATTTAAACTAAGAAAAAAAGATTTATAAAATATATTTACGGTGGAAATTATTTGGGGGTTTTGAGGGTTTGGAGAGAATAACAGATCCAATAGAGAGAGATCTGGGAAGGTTTCTTGATGATAAGATTTGAGAAAGAAATTTAGGAAATCTAGGCTTTTTCAGAAGTTCAAGCTAACTCCATAAGATTGAACCTTCCATAAAACCCTAACGCCCACGCTTTGCATATCAAAACTGGGTTGTGTAGTTATCGTATTTATAGATGGATGGGGAAACCCTAGATTTGTAAGGGACTCAAGGGTAGCTTGGTCATTTCAGTGGCTTCCCATTTTTCTATATCTTTTTGTTATGTTTTTTTTATAGACTTTAGTTGTGGTCTATAATCTAAATATTGGCCCATGTTTTTAGAACTCGTCCAAGATCAAGATGACTCGTAATTAGATTTTTTATTTATTTATATGACCGAGTTGTATTTTTTTATTGGTTTAAAGGTTTGTTGTATATATAAAAAATAGAGTTTGTGATTGCTCCTCTACTATTCCACCTTAACTGTAATTATTTAAAGATAAATATATAATATTAAATAAATCTAAATCAATTTGATTTGCAATATGATATGACTAAGATTGAGTGAAGAAAAAATTGCCCACAGAAAATATCAACCAATCACACAAACCCACATGTATTGCGGGCACCCCAATTTGTAAAATTAAGCTCTTGAGGTTTCCATGATCATTCGGGATTCCATGAAATCATGGATTGACTTTTTTAGGAGTAAAAATTTCTCATGATGAGTCAACTTGGTATCAATGAGGAACAAGATAATTGATTGTAAAATCGTGCTTGCACACAGATTAGAAATCTTAGAGATGATTGACAATTACGGTGATAATTGTCCAATTTTAAATAAGATAAGATTGGTCTACTATGTATATTAATCTTTAGAATGATAATTAATTATTATTTCTTGGTCTTGTAGATGGTGCAAAATGCATAGATCTATTTATAAGCCAAGGAATCATCATAAATGAGATAACATAGTATAAGAGAACTTTATTGGCACCCTAATTTTTACTTATTGTACCCCAATTAAAAAAATTAAAAAAATAAATCCATGTTTGAGAATAAGTAAAAGTTGGGGTGCTAATAGAAATTCTCTTTCTCTCTCTCATTTCTATTTGTTAGATTTAGGATTTAGTATGACCAAATCCTAATTGTAAACAACTACGGAAATTGTTTCTGTGTGTTATAATGCTTTATAATTTTGAAGTAATAACTTGAAACAAGCTTTTGTAATGTGTGTGTAGACACCCCAATTTGAAACCCCCCCTCCGTCTCTCAAAACCTAACAACCTAATCACTTACACAAATTATTCTTTTAACCAAATACCACACCCCTTAACCCTACCTAACACTCAACCCATATGGGTTGAAGAATTCAACTCATTTAGGTCAAAAATGACCCATTCCCATCACCTTACACAAATACCCCTTTTCCAACCTCCAAATAACATCCCTTTCATACCTACACCTCATAATATTACCTTATAACCTTTCCCTTTTGACATTTCTAGTCCTAAAAGCAATCCAAAAAACCTATAAATACGCTTATTGCCTCTCAAAAAGGACTCATGCTCTCAAGCCCACAAAATACTAAAAAAATCTCAACTCCTCTCTACTCAACTCTCTTCCTTTCTCACTACATATTTTCTTCTAAAAAGAAACTCTTAAATTCCACTAAGGACGTAAGAAAAAAAAAAGAAGAAAGAAAGAAAGAAAGAAGGAAATAGGAAGTCAAGACCTCAAGGTAGGTTAGAAAAAGTATAGCCTCCTCTATTCTCCTCTCTCTGTTTCCCTTTTCTACCTCCATTTTCACTTTTTTAATTTTATTTTTAAAAAACCTCTAAGATATAATGTTCACCCTCCCCTACATCTGGTAGATCGGCATTTGATTACATCGAAAGTGTAAGGGTTGTAACCATTTAAAAAAAAAGTTATTTTAAATCCTTTAACACCTTTTGCACATACCTCACTTGATTCGCTTTGAGACAATTGGTACTAGGACCATTCTCAACCCATGAGAATGAGCCCATAACCATTAGCCAACATTTTCAAAATTATGTTCTCAAGTCTAGATTTCTATAAGGATCATCTCTTTCAATGAGATGATCCCTATAATCCAAGTCGATAATAAATCCCTTCTTAGGGTACAAGTTGTCGATCATTCGACTATTTATTTATTTCATTTTACTTAAAAATGATCGTGTTTTTCGAGGTTACCATCATTTGATGGAGAGAGAGGGGTGCTTAACACCTTCCCCTCTCTCTAACCGAACTCTTATTTAGATCCTAGGTGGATCGGTGTTCTAATCCGTACGAGAGTTACCAAGATGCCAAAAAAACTATTTTTCTAAAAAAAAAATCACTTCTAGGTGACCATTCACACCCTTTTTGTAAAAAGAATAATGACGACTCCAACTCTTCGTAGAGGTGGTCTTTGGATTCGAAAATTACGTATCTACCATTTGAATGGTGTGTTTTAATCATTAATTAGGGTGCGATAAATAATTTAGAAATTGTAGTATAATAAGTAAAAGTTGGGGTGCCAATAGCAGCTCTTTAGTATAATCAATGTAAGGTTACTTATTAAACATATAAATAAGGATTTTAGAACAATTCCAACTGTTCTTCAAATTTCTAAATGTAGAGATGGAGGCTTATAAACCAAACTCCAATAGGTTTTCAAAATGAGGATATTCACCGTTCATGTATTCAAATATAGAGGGGAGAGAGAATTTTTTAAGGCTTCTCTATATCATTGTTCACCTTTTTCAAATACCTATTATACCCTCATTTTTTAAATGACATTTTTGACTTTTTCTTTTCATGGAACATGTTATAAATACTAGGGGTGCATATGGTTCAGATTGGTTCGATTTTTGTCAAAATTGGAACTGAACCAAACCAATTACCCTATAAAACTGATCCAATGCAAACCAACTTTGGTTCAATTGTAAAATTAAAATAGTTAAAATTTAAAATCAAGCTAAATAAATATTAAATAAAGCATCACGCATAACACATAACACACATAAACAAAGCATCAACATACATATCATTTCAACATAAAAAAGCATCACGCATAACACATTAAAAATAAAAATCATGAAAAAATTAGAAAATAAAAATCATTTAACACTTACCTTGTAAGGGATGATTGAAGATCAAAGTTATTCTTAAAATCAAATGTTGCTTGTTGCTTTATGATTAAAGGTAAGGGGGTACATTTTTATGAGTTTTTGTTAGAAAAAAAAATAAAGGAGATAAAGTTGAAGACTTTGATGAGTTATCTTTAACACACTAACACAGTTAAGAGAGAGAGAGAGAGAGAAAGAGAGAGAGAGATGGGTTATCTCTTTATTTTTCGACAAGGTGGCGAGTGACGAGATGAGTGAGGGAGATGAACGACAACTAGGTTTTCTTTAGACTTGAAGAAAAGAGAAATAGAGAATAAAAGAGTGAAACTAAGAAAGGGTTTTATTTTTAAATAAATAATAAATATTATAATAAATATAAAAACTAGTTTGATTCTTGGATTGGTTCGGTTCTATCATACCCCTAATCCGGAACTGAGCCAAATCAATCAAAAAAAAAAAAAATTTGACAATCTGCACCCGAACCAAACCATGCTCAATCTGGATGAATCCAATCCAAAAGGCTCAGATTTGTTCGATTCTCGAATATACCCAATCCAATGTGCACCCCTAATAAATACCATTTTTTATATTCCCCTTTCATTTATTCAAGTGAGTAATCGATGTTTTAGAGAAGGAAAAGTGATTTAAAGATTGGTCTGCTTGGAGCTCAAAGTGATTTGGAGTCTTAAAAATTTGAAGAAGATTCCAATTTGAAGACTCCGGTTGGAAATGCTTTAAGGGTACAAAATAAGAATTCAATCAAATTCTTAATCCTCTAAGATCAAATATAAAGAGAAATAAAAATTAGTGACTTAGTTCACTACGTCATAATAGGGAAATTGCGACACTAATTTTGTGGTAAAAACGACTGCTATAAGCAGTCGTTTTTAACCGGCAGATTTTATCTGTCGCCCCAATAAAAATGACCCAATTTTTAATTGGGTTTTGGGATCAATTTAACTACAAATCGGGACTGTCCTTCGATGATGTCGTTTGTTCCCCCACACCCACGATTTACCTTATCTCTCGCTCTCATGTATCTCACATCAACTCTTTGTCTTTCTCTCTTTCTCAGACGCACTTATATTTCTCTCCTCTAGGGTTTTGATCTATCTAAGATGCAATTAGATTTTGACCTCTAGGGTTTCGATCTCTTTTAGACGCCATCGAATTTCAACTTTCTAGGGTTTCGATTTCTCTCTCAGGTTGAAAATCGAGTTTCTACTATTTCCTCACTCGTCAAGGTATAATTTCTTCAACTTTACCCCCCCACCCAAATCTTATAAATTTTTGATATTGTAGATTTCTAGGGTTTTACAGATTTCCAAGTTTAGTTCTCTCTTCTTTTGCATTAATCAAATCAATGTTACTTTACTTCTACTGAAATCTCTCAATCGAATCCTTTAAAGTTCTTTTGATTGTAGAATTAATGTTTTGGATCTGATGTATGATTGCTTAGAAAAAACAAATTCCTATTTTTTATTTTTAAAATTTTCTTTGATAAAAATTCTTCTTTCATAACCATTCTTTTTTGTTTTATAGCAACATATAAAATATTTTAATGAGTTTTTCACAAATTGTTTTTTTTTTTTTTTTTTTTTTGAATTATTTGGTGATGATTCTGAAACAGAACAGAGAAGCAGATTCCAGTAGCACAAAGTTGGGAAGATTGATGATGTTGGTATTCATAAGTGAAATATATTACTTTTTTTAAATTAACAGCAGTTTATATCACTAAAGTAGGCTAGATATTTTAGCAAAAGGGCTTGTAAAATATTGAAAATAGTAATCTCTTGGAGCTAGAATTTCTGTTGTTAACTATTGATAGTGAAGGTTTGATGTTTCAACTGAAAGTCATTTCTATATTTCCAATTTTTAAGTTAAAATGATCAACTTTGTTCAAATTCTAGTATTAAGTTGCTGATTTTGGTTTTACTGTGCTTGGTAGTTGTTTAAGAGGTTATTTTTTTATCTATGTTTTATCCTTAGTGGAAAGACTTTTGGCTTTGTAATTTCTCTTCTGTACCTTTTTTTTTTTTTTTTTTTGTTCAAGAAATTTATACTTGTCTATGAACATGCCCCTACCGTCTTGGGACCGTACATGTACAGCAGCAGCAGCCGCGGGTCTTCTTTCAAGACTAGGCAACTAAAGACTATTATGTTCTTAGTTGTCCTCATTTTTTCTATTGATGAGATTTTATGTGCTATTCTATTGATAAGACCTCAGTATTTGCAATTGTAACTGAAAGCGCCCTCGATCCGCGGGGTGCGCGGAATCCGCTTTTGACCCTTGAGGTTTAGGAGTCGCCACCTAGTTATTATGGTTTAGGAACCAAACTGACTTTAAAACGGATAATGAACTAATCTACTACAGAAAATCTGAATCCGGGGATCATGTTACGGGGTTGGAAGGTGTTAAGCACCAACCCCGCCCGGCCATTGCCGGTCTTTACTTATCCAAATAAATCTACATCGCTAATGACAAACCTAGATTAAAAAAATAATAATAATAAAAAAAAACTTACTTTCGATCTGCAAAAGTGTTATTCCCTCAGATCTGGTGAAAATGGCTCCTTGTACCGTATTCCTTACTTCGTTCTATCTCCGGATCTGATTTCTGATCTCCGAGGTAAGGTATCTCCTTCTTAGATCTGGGTGCTTCGAATTTGTTGTGGATTTTTGGGATGTTTTTGAGAGGTTTTTGGGTGTTTTTTAGGTTAAAATCGAAGCAGGGGTGTTAGGTAAGGAGTTGAGGCTTCCAAAATTAGGGTTTTGGAGAGGTCGTGGAGGCTTCTTCACCTACTTTTCCTAGGGTTTTTTCTTTGATACGAAAATAGGGTGTGGAGGCTCCTATTTATAAAGTTTTTTAGGAGAATTAGGGTTTGATTAGGGTTTCTTTTAGGGTTTCAATTAGGGTTTAGACTTTGGTCTCATGAGATTGACTTGATTAGATTAGGGTTTTGATTTAGGGTTTTGACTTTAGTCTTATGAGATTGACTTGATTAGATTAGGGTTTTGATTTAGGATTTTGACTTTAGTTTTATGAGATTGGCTTGATTAGGATTTTGACTTTAGTCTTATGAGAGTGATTTTAATACTTGACTTTAGTCTTACTTAATTGACTTTAATTTTGACTTTAGTCTTATTTGATTGACTTTAATATCTTGACTTTAATATCTTGACTTTAGTCTTGCTTGATTGACTTTAAATTTTTGGAGAACCCCCTCTATTATAGCTTTGATTCTTTGGACCCCCAAATGGTGGGGTCTTTAAAGAAATATCTTGCGAACCATCAACAATTTTTCTTGAAAGCCTTATTGATCGATTTTTTGATTTAAATTTTATAATTAATTTTATTGATGTTTTACTTTACATTATTTAATGATTTATTTATTAATTCCAAAATTTTTAATTATTAAAATTGTGAAATTACCATTTTGCCCTCGGAGATGATTTTTTACGTTTTAAGTAGTTTTTCAATGTTCCAGGATGTTTTGAAATCAATTTTTCGTAAGGAATTCAATGGGAATGTTGGTTTTTGTCATTATAAAAAATTTTGTGTGAAATGGTCATGAATTTTATGAGGGGTATTTTCGTAATTTTGTCGAATTTTGTGAAAATTGGCGAAATGATTTATTTGGTTTCGATTTGTCATTTTATGTGTTTGAACGGATTTTCCTAAGTATAATATAAGCTCTAAGGTTGGTTTGATGTTAGGGGTATTTTTGTAATTTAGTCATTTTTAGTAATTTTTATCGTGAAGCTTCTTTTTGGTCTGCAATATGATGATTTCTACGTTTCTGGGATCGTATTTTCCTAGCGTAGCGTGGTTTCTAAGTTTTGTCAGTTCGAGATACCTCATCCGGATTTTTGAAAATACATCTGGTGACAAAATAAAGTACTGGAATAAACATCTATCATTGGGAACTTTTGCTATCGGGTTGACGACTTGATTAATCAGGTAGATGCAAAAATGGGGTGTCTACAGATGCCCCTCTTTGGTAGAGGGTTGAAGCAAACTAGATAGCAAATCTATTATGGTAGATAGTGCGATATCCGAATGCCAAAGCTAGTGACAGTTCATTTTCCAGCCTGATTTAGCAATTCGTCGGAGTATTCGGATCCTTGAGCGTAAAATTCTCCCCGAACTAGAAAAATGTCAGGTCCTTGAGCGCGAGCTCTCACTGGCAGTGTCAGATCCTTGAATTTTAGAAAATTCTCCTTGACTGATGTAACAACTGTGCAAGTGTGTGGGCTCAAAATCTGAGATAGATTTCAAAGAGTTTGAGTTGGAAATGAGTCAAATCTGAACATGAAGTAAATATAAACTGAGCATAATTCCAAGAAAACCCTTGACGGCATCTGAGCATAATTCCGAGAAAACCCTCGGTGGTAACTGAGCATAATTTCGAGAAAATCCTCGGCGGCATCTGAGCATAATTCCAAGAAAACCCTTGGCGGCATCTGAGCATAGTTCCGAGAAAACCCTCGATGGCATCTGAGCATAATTCCAAGAAAACCCTCGGCGGCATCTGAACATAGTTTCAAGAAAACCCTTGGCGGCATCTGAGCATAATTTCGAGAAAACCCTTGGCGGCATCTGAGCATAATTCCAAGAAAACCCTTGGCGGCATCTGAGCATAGTTCCAAGAAAACCCTTGACGGCATCTGAGCATAATTTTGAGAAAACCCTCGGCGGCATTTGAGCATAATTCCAAGAAAACCCTTGGCGGCATCTGAGCATAGTTCCAAGAAAACCCTTGGCGGCATCTAAGCATAGTTCCGAGAAAACCCTCGGCGGTATCTGAGCATAATTCCAAGAAAATCCTTGACGGCATCTGAGCATAGTTCCGAGAAAACCCTTGACGGCATCTGAGCATAATTCCAAGAAAACCCTTGGCGGCATCTGAGCATAGTTCCAAGAAAATCCTCGGCGGCATCTGAGCATAGTTCCGAGAAAACCCTCGGCGGCATCTGAGCATAATTCCAAGAAAACCCTTGGCGGTATCTGAGCATAGTTCCGAGAAAACCCTCGGCGGCATCTGAGCATAGTTCCGAGAAAACCTTCGGCGGCATCTGAGCATAATTCCAAGAAAACCCTTGGCGGCATCTGAGCATAGTTCCGAGAAAACCCTCTGCGGCATCTGAGCATAATTCCAAGAAAACCCTTGGCGGCATCTGAGCATAGTTCCGAGAAAACCCTCGGCGGCATCTGAGCATAATTCCAAGATAACCATTGGCGGCATCTGAGCATAGTTCTGAGAATGCCCTCGGTGGTAACTGAGCATAATTCCAAGAAAACCCTTGGCGGCATCTGAGCATAGTTCCGAGAAAACCCTCGGCGACATCTGAGCACAATCAAAAATAACCCTTGGCGGCAACTGAGCAAAATCCAAGTTAACCCTTGGCGGTAACTGAGAAAAATCCAAGATAACCCTTGGCGATAACTGAGCAAAACTGGTAGAGGAATGAAAGAATTTTGAGAAAGAATGAATAAATTTTGAGAAGACTGATTGGAATGAATCCGGAAGAGAAATGATCGATTCCAAGAATGATTGAATCTGGAGAACGAAAGAATGCCATATCTCCTATGTGAGATCCAAAATGCTTTTGTTTGAATCTCAAGGATTTATCAAAAAGTTTTATGAATTTAAAATCTGAGTTTTTATTTCTTTTGAACCTCAAAAGTTTTTCAAAAAACTGTTATCAAGAGGGTAACCTTAAGTTTGGGGTTCTCATTATCTTTTAGGATTAACATTGCTCAAAAACAAAATGCCCCTAGTATAAGGGAGGAAATTACATATTTAGAGGAAAAAGAAAAATGCCCCTTGTATGAAGGTTTGAAATATTTGATTACCACAAGCGCAATAAAGATCCAACTTGTAATTTTGATTAATTTTATTGAAGATTTTGAGTCAGGCTCAAGAGAACAAAATATTTCCTTTTGAGACTCATCATAGAATTCACCCTTCTCTCTATTGGTTTACTTGGGGAAGTAAAAATTCTTAGATCGATCGTGGACAAGATACTTGTGGCTTCTGAGTCTATGTCTGGTTTAAGTGAAGTATTGAGCTTGATTATTTGGACTTCTGATGTTTCAGCTCGGACCGCTCTCAGCTTGGGATTTTCTTCTGGTTTTCTTTTTTTGCTCTAACTTTTGCCTAGATCGCCTTTTCAGGTTTTCAATCTATTGAGCTTGCTCTAGCTTTTGCCTAGATCGCCTTTTCAGATTTTCGATCTTGCGAGCTTTCTTTTTTTCTTTTTTTTTTCTTGGCTCTGATTGTTGCCAAAGTTGTCTTTTCAGATTTTCAACCTTGCGAGCTTGCCTTAATTTTTGCCTAAGTTGTCCTTTTCGGATTTTTAACTTAGCAGGCTTTATTATTTTTTTATCTTTTTCTTCTCCTCTGAAGTTCTAGAATTACTGTCTAATCATGCTTTGCTACCCTCCTTGACTTTTTCACACGGTATTTAGGAAGACTTTTATAGGTAGGCTTGGGACTAGGCATAAAAAGAAAGGAATTTTGAGGCTCAAAAACCCAAATGCCCCTTGTGTGGCATTTCATTTAAAATTTTTTCTTGAACTTTCTTCCCCATTTTGGATGATATTTCTTTTTCTTTTGAATTTTTTATTTTTAGATTTTTCCTTGGTTGGGGAATCTAATTTTTTTTATGTGGTCGGGCCTGAAGTAACTTCTCAGGTTGCCTATGTACCCCAAATTTTTGGGATCAGACCAAAACATAGTTCGGATTTTTTCCTCCCCTGGGTTAGGTAATCAGGCTAAGAAGTAAAAGGCATAATTTTTCTTTTTTTGAACAAGCTGCAAAGGGATTGAGAAAGGAGATAATGAACTAGGTAGTAGAAAAATTGATTCGACCAAAAATGGCCTCCTTAAATGTAGTACCATTTGATCTGGTCAAGGTTGGTTGACTTTGGTAATTCGATTCGATCATGATCTTGAAGTTTGACAGCTTTTCCTGGTAATATTTCCTTGATGATGAACGGACCTCTCCAATTTGGTTTGAACTTCCCTTTAGGATCAAAAATAGGTGTCCGATTTTCTTTACATAATAAATCCTCGACTTGCAAGTGAGTGGCATTGATCTTTTTGTCAAACGCACGAGTGATTCTTCTTTGATAAGCTTGCAAGTGGTACAAAGCTCTTAGTCATTTTTCTCCGATCAAGTTTAATTCTTTATGCCACTGACTAGCCCAATCTGTTTCTAACAATTGACTTTTCTTGAAGGCCTTGAGATACAGGATTTCCATTTCAACTGGTAAGATTGCTTCCATATCATACACTAGAAAGTAGGGAATAGCTCCAGCAGAAGATTGCATTGAAGTATGATGTGCCCCTAGTGTGAATGGTAACTTCTCTAACTAATCCTGGTGTGATTGATACATTTCCTTGATGATTGTTTTGAGATATTTTATTGGTTACTTCAACCTTTCCATTAATCTGAGGGCGGTAGAGAGATACTGTGATGTCGAATCTCGAGCTTTGAACACAGAGTGATAACTTAAGCTTTGATTTCATTAATCTGAGAATGATAATCTATGCTGGGAGCTCTACCATGTTGAGAAGTCTAGCACTGATACATTTTGTAAGATCTTCTTTAATCTCATTTTATCAAGTCAATATATAATCTGTAACACCCCAAAATTTTAATTCGTATCTCGAGGAAAATAAATAGTGGATTTTAAGAAAATCTTGAAGTGGGACTTAGGGTAAAACTGTGGGACCTTGTTTTGATCATTTTTAATAGAATCTGACCTCACCATTAGATTCAAAATGATCGAAAAACATAGTTTAGCCTGTAAGCACGCTCAAATGCGAGTCCGAATATAAAAGTTGCAAAATCCTCGATTACCGAGTCGGACCAGGCTAAAACAGTGACTTTTTATTAGAGCAATAATTTGTAAAATTCGATCATACCATTGGGTTCATAACGAAAAATTATTCAACATAGACTATTTATTTGTCATTTTTGGAGATCAGGAAGTCGAATTAATCGCCAAAAACGAAAACGACATCAAGTTTTTGGGTCACGTCAGGCCAAAAATGTAAATTTTTGATGGAGACATAATTTATAGAAATTGACTATACCATTAGATCCGGAATGAAAAATTAGGCGAAATAGAGTATTCGTTTGTCAGTTTTAGGAGACCGAATGACCAAGTTATCGTCGATCAAAACAATAGGCGAAATACCGAATTCGTCCCAAATATTATATAAATAATATTAAATTTTTTTTTTTAATCTCATCTTCCCCACTCGTCCAAACAGTGCGAAAAAAAAAAAAAAAAAAAAAAGAATTTGTTTTTCCTCCGATTTTTCCACTTCAGATCTCTCGCAAACGGTCCACTTTCGACGATCGCCGCAGAAGAGAAAAAGGTCCGCAGCTTTGTTCTCTACAAAACCCACCCAACCTATCTTCATTTCACTTTCTATTTCACCCGATATCGTCAAAAATCAGCCGTATTTGGATACGGAAATTTCGAAACTTTGACCTCGGATTTCGTCTGTTTCGGGGTCAAATCGCTTTCCGACAAGAAGGGAGAAACGTCCGCAGCCTCATTCTCTACAAAACCCACCCAACCTATCTTCATTTCACTTTCTATTTCACCCGATATCGTCAAAAATCAGCCGTATTTTTATACGGAGATTTTCGTAACTTCGACCTCGGTTTTCATCGATTTCGGGGTCAAACCGTCTTTCGCCGTAGAAGGGAGAAGAGACGAGCACATCGAGATCTTTGAAACCACCAAGCCAGTTTCAAAAATCAGCCGCTTCGAAGTTCGGTCCATCTCGATTACCGCGCCAATCGCCTCGATTTCCGCGCACGTGGTTCAATTCCGTCAACTAGTGATTGTAAGGAACTCTCAATTTCTATTAGTAATCATAGATTGTGAAAATTGCATTTAGGATTTTATCGAAAAATTTGGATGTATTTCCGAAATATAGAATTCTTTGTTTATTTCAAAATTCACGCCAGAAATTGCATGTTTGATATGTTTAATTGTATTTTAACAAATTATACGTGGGTAGAGTATTATAACGGGTTATTTCCATAAATTGGGTCTTGTGCACTGTTCGGCCCCTGTTTTGATATAAAAATTGTATTCTTTTTCAATATTATTGATAGAAATAAATTCTATAGTTGGAAAATGTGATTTAATATTCAATGAACTCATTTTGAGTTGCTGAATATCAGAAAATGGATATTTTTTGAGAGATTGAAAACTGTAAAAATCGGAAAAAAGGGAAAAAGGGTATGAAACGGTAAAATGTCAGAGTCACACCCGAGGGGTGATGTCTGCATTTTACGTTGTTGTGTTGTGTGCAGGTTGGTGAACAGATATCCAGGGATAATATTATTGGTTGCATGTTTATTTCCTTTCTGTTAGCGCGAGGCGCTGTTTACTTTCCGTTATGTTATTTATTTTAGGCCGGGTGACCACACTTGCATGGTAGGAAACTGGATATCTATTCTCAACCTTGTATTGTTAATTTTTCTTTTATTTTCAAATGAAAATAATATATATATGTAGCTATTTTGTGAGCTGTTAAAGAGTTTGTGAATGCCTGAAGGGATAGTGCGTCATATCATCCGGAGTGATGTATTATCCTGGGATGTACGGTAGGGACCACCAAACTCATACGTGGTATGGGACGCGTATGAGAGTGAAGTCACAACTGGAATCCAGGATATTCCTCTCTATCTTTACCAGTGAACTTGTAATGTAAAGGTGGTCGTATACGAATGGTTTGTATATTTGGGAATCATATGCACGCCTGATAGGCATAGACGAAGATGATTGGTCAGTTATCACTAACAATCTATAGTAGTCGAACGTTCTGACACATCGAAAAGAGACCCATTGCTTACGGTCACGTCAAACGGCCAGCCTGAGCCGGATAAATGGTCAACCAAACGTGGTAAGGGCAGCGACCGGCCACAAAATCAGGAACTAAAAGCCAGAAAGGAATTGTAACATCATGTCCCGACTGGGAGCGATCCAGTCGTGAATCCCAACTCTCTAATTCCAATACTCCACCATTGTGTATTATGTATCTGTTGTTTAGTTTGATATATAAAATGAAATCCATATTTATTATTTCCCTTTGATCAATTAGATTTGTATAAAAAGATAATGTTATAGTGAGTACTGCTGATCGATGTAATGTGAGTTTTAAAATGTTTAGTTGTTCATCCCTGGCTATATGTACCAGTTAATCGTAGTTTTCTTCTGTAAAATTTTGTTTATTTTAAAATGATTCAGTATGTTTATTCGTTCATGTTAGGAGAGGTTATTGGCAGAAATTGTTGCTTCCTTACTGGGTAACCCTTGTTACTCACCCTTTCCTTCTCTATTTTTTTAGTTTCAGATCTAAAGCTTGGCAAGACAGAGAGTATAGAGCACGAGTGAGAATCATCTGGTGGGTCAAATAGATAGCCAGACTTTGTCACTTGGTGAGCATTGGGGCTACACCCCTCTAATGGTGTTAATTTGTCTAGGTAGTATTATAGATGTTGTTCTGAGCGTTAGGACTTTTGTTAGAGTGAGAAAATCTCTGTATAATCCTATATATAAATTTTCTTCTTCCGCACTCTGATTTATCGTACGATATTAGATGTATATAGGCTTCCGCTCGTTATTACATTATGTATGTAAATGTAGGATTGTATGTCGTTTATCAGGTGCAGGTTGAACGCCTTGGAATGCTAACATAAACAGAGGAAACCATGCCGAAATTTCGAGGTGCTACATAATACCTCGAGATCTGACATGGGGATTTGTGTTAGCGTTCGGCGGGGCGCCACATAATCCGTGTCAGACAACACTCAAACTTGCACCTAACATATCCTCATAGGCCCAAGCGAACAAGTCTTTTGAAATTTTTGAGAAAATTCATTATCCTCTTGTGTTCCTCTAGGGATAGGATGATTCCTATTTGAATATCTTTAGGATTTAATTTATGTTCCACGGTCAATGACCTTTGCCTTCTTGAGCCCGACTTTTATCTTCTTGTTCAGGAGAAAAATATATCCTTGAAGCTAGATTATTAGTTAATTCATTAATGCGCTCAGGGTATTCAAAAATTTTCTTTATCCAATCAAATTCAGAAGGGGCGACAGACACCTCTGTAGACTTGACGAACTAACTTGACTCAATAGGAAAGAGTAAACTCAATCTAAGGAAGACATGACCTTGCTGGAAAAAAGGACTCGAGCTAACCCAAATGACTCATGAAAACTCAAGACAAGTACCCACACGAGTTTGATTAGGACTGAGGACTGAGATATTGCTTACAATCGGTAGGATTGAAACACTATGATCTTCAAATAACAACTGGATGATGTTGAGAAATTTTGAGGTCATTTCTGACTGTTGACTTGATATTGACGTTTACTCTAACTGACCGGATTTACAATCCTAGCTAGACGATGGATGATTGAGCTTAGATACAATGATAACCCTTAAAACCTCTTTGAAGGTGAATTTAACCAATTTCAGTATCACCCCATTGATAACATTTTAAATGAACCTTGAGATTTTATGGGATTCTGTGCACCAATCCATTAAAAAATTCATCCATTCAATGATTATTTAGAAGGAAAATAATTTTATTGCACTCTTGAAAATAATGTTTTTATTGAATAACAATTTTTACAATTCTGATTATTTTTTGCAATCATTTTCTTTTTAGAAAAATATATTTTGATAATTTTATAAGGTCCATGCAAAAAATAAATTTTTGGTAAAAAACATATTTAAAAAAATTTTCATGCAAAAATAGATCTTTTGTAAATCATTTTTCCTTCATTTTCTTTTCTTTCGGAAAATATTTTCTTCTGGAAAATATTTTTTCTCTGAAAAATAGTTTGTTATTTGGAAAACATTTTCTCTTGGAAAATCTTGTTCTTATGGAAAATATTTTCTAAAAAACACTTTTTCTTAGAAAAAATTATTTTCTAGAGAATAACATTTTTCTGGAAAACACTTATTTTGGAAAACACTTTTTCTAGAAAATACTTTTCCTTCGTAAACCATTTTTCTTCTTTTAAAATTTGATTTCTATTTCAATTTAAATGGCCCAGCCCACCATGATTATTGGATCGGGATGGACTGGGTCATTATTGTAAAAGAATGGATTCTTTATTGGGTCGGTGCACCCATTTTAATTTTCAAAAATAACATTTTTGATCCTTGAGGACAATCATACACTCTGATCTCATCATTCACATGCATTTTGATCTTATCATTCACAGGCGTTCTGATTTCATCATTCACATACATTCATCATTCACAAGGTTCCATTAAATAAACAACCCGGGAACACCCACGATAAGTTCGAGTTGTGACCTACAAGGAAGGTTTCTAGACTCTAAGCTTACTACGTGCAATGCATTTTATCTGGCCACCCTTGCCCAAGCACACCTATATACCTCTCGATACGTGGTGACTTGGTTTGATATACCGTATAGGTGATAATCTAAAACCTCAACTCACTTTTCTGAAGTCAAAAACAGCCAGTTTGATCTCCAATTGAGAGGTGGCGCACGATGCTGAGCAAGGGCCCACTTAAATACCTCTCGTCTAGAATAGACGTAATCTATCCCCTTCGTACAGTAGGGTACAGCGGGGCAAGATCTCGCTTAGGCACCGGTTTTGACCAAGAAGTGCAGTTGATATACTTAGATTATCTTTTATACCTACGGGTACGAGTCAAGAGTTGTAGCTTTCATAAATGGTTTGGCATCCCACAAGGGGACCGACCACGTACTAGTACTACGTTGGCAATCGGGACATGTGACGGTGTGGCTCAAAATAGGTCAAAGGCTCAGGTCACTCCAGCTTGGGTGCATCAATATACTTCTCAGAATCACCTGATCAGACGGTATTGATGCCCCTAGTTTGATATACCCTAAGGTACATGACTGGAGTTGTGATTTTCATGAATGACGTCGCATCTCCGAAGAGACCGGGCCACACACTAGTACCACGTTGGCTATATAGGACGTGTAAGTGTACAAAACAATAAACGTGCATGTGGTGTGTGCAACATAGGGTGGGGTGTGCTTGGGGCTTTTTCCAAACACATGGGCCCATGGATCCAATCAAACCAATCATTATAACATGAATTACATGAATATTTAATCGAAATAAAACACCATACCAATCACATGAATATTTAATCGAGATCAACACTATTCAAATCACCTGATTAAAGATAAGCATGTCAAGCATATATCCATGTTAGAAACAAACATTTAATCCGGCACATTTCTTTATGTGTTTCAATCAAGGGTCATTTGGATGGTCCAAAATAATTTAAAATCTCAAAAGGGTATTAAATTAAGGGTGAAATGATGATTGCTGAGGTAAGGAACAATGGTTCTTTTCTTTTAACAAATTGAAAATTTTTTTCCAAGGAGTACCAAAACTCTCCTTTCTTATTTTATTTTATTTTTTAAAATGATTTCAAAATCAAAAAAGAACTATGTATAAAAAATCAAAATCATAACCTAAAAAAAAATCACACCAAACTTGTTTGGAATCAAATAAAGGAAATATTGATTAACATCATGATATGATGTGTTCCATAAAACCAAAATCAGTATGATAATTACTTAGAAAAAATTTCTAAATCAAACCCGAAACGGAACATAAATAATCGGCCCTAGGAGATCTAAGAAAAAAAAATACTGAAACCGACCAAAAAAATCAGAACCTATTTATTTCTATGATGAATATTTCTAAGTCAGAAAGATCTGTATCCGACTAATGTGCGCTGTCACTACAGCACACAATCTGAAATTAGATCAAAAAAATTTCGTTTATAGCGTTGATTGGTGGCTGGTTTTATTGGAATCGATGAACAAGATCCTGATATTTAACTTTAAACTAATCTATCCGTTTCCAAACCAAAATAGAATCGAGGTTCTCAAAAAATCAGAAAATTGGATTGAAGAAAAACATGAAATTTCTGCCATAAAATCCTTTTTAAAGAGAAAAAACCGATCCACATTGGGTTTGCTTTGATTAGCATGGAATGGTTCGTGTCTCCATCTCATTCGAAGTCTGAATACACCACGGCCTGAACCAGCGAACATGGAAGTTTCCTTCGAAAAATATAGAGAAAGAAAAACCGATTTACTCCTGATGAACCCCTTTAATTCGAGTCGGTTTTAAAATAATCTACTTTGAATCAGCGATTTCGAGCGAGATTAACATTGATTAGGCTGAAATTTCAGCCGATATATCAGAGAGAGGAGTCTGTTTTCTGTTAGAAACGATGAACTCAAGTGATTCCATCATCTTAAGAAGATGATGTTCGAAAATAGAATGACGATTTCCCCTCTTACACATGATATTAACGCTAATTGGGCTGAGGTTTCAGCCGATATAACTGAGAGATGTGTTTGTTCTCTTTCAAAAACGATGCACCCAAGTTGATTCAATCATCTCAAGAAGATGAGATGGTAATAGAAAGATTAAAATGCCAAAGACCACATCGATTTTTGAGAGAGATTAGCCCTTCGAAGTTTCAGCCGATCGGTTGGAGCTTTTGTTGGTAAAATGTACCAGTTGGACCTTTTAAGAAGATGATGTGGTAAGAGGAAAAATAAGTTTTTATTTACTACACACCAATTATGTGTTGCTGTAAACAGAACCCCAAAATTTTTTTTTTTTTTTAAAATCGATTTTTTTATTTTACACACTAGCCCCCCACATTTGTTGACAGCACCTTTCTTTTACAAAAAATTTTAAACTACCCCCAGCCCAATATCATGGTTAATGAACCTAAAAAACTTAAAAAGGCAAAAACAACAATTAAAATAAAACAAAATAAAAGAATAAGAAAAAAAGAAAAATAAAAAAAGAAAAAGAAAAGAAAAATCGAAAGATACATCACCTACCGACAAACTCTATTTTTTTTAAAAAAAAATGAAGGAAAAAAAAACACAAAAAAAAAGAAACAAAAATCTACGTGATTCATTAATCATCATTCCATCCTCAATTAAATTTCTTGATCTTCTAATTATTTAGGATCATTCTAAATACCCCTCGATTGAGCCATAAAAGTAATGCTTGATTAAACCGTAAAAATAATATGCCAACACATCAAATATTCAAAATCAAAACACATGCTCAATAATCGAATAAAAAAACGAAGATGCAGATCATGAATAAACAAATAAACAAGAACAAAATAAATAAAAAACATTCTAGGTTATTTTAGCGATGCTCCCATACTTGGGGTTTTTCAAGTTTGATCCTCAATATCCCCAGTGGAGTCGCCACAGAAAGCGCCCTCGATCTGCGGGGTGCACGGATCCGCTTTTGACCCTTGAGGTTTGGGAGTCGCCACCTAGTTATTATGGTCTAGGAACCAAAATGACTCTAAAACGGATAATGAACTAATCTACTACAGAAAATCTGAATCCGGGGATCATGTTACAGGGTTGGAAGGTGTTAAACACCAACCCCGCCCGGCCATTGCCGGTCTTTACTTATCCCAAATAAATCTACATCGCTAATGACAAACCTAGATTAAAAAAATAATATTAATAATAAAAAACTTACTTTCGATCTGCAAAAGTGTTATTCCCTCAGATCTGGTGAAAACGGCTCCTTGTACCGTATTCCTTACTTCGTTCTATCTCCGGATCTGATTTCTGATCTCCGAGGTAAGGTATCTCCTTCTTGGATCTGGGTGCTTCGAATTTGTTGTGGATTTTTTAGATGTTTTTGAGAGGTTTTTGGGTGTTTTTTAGGCTAAAATCGAAGCAGGGGTGTTAGGTAAGGAGTTGAGGCTCCAAAATTAGGGTTTTGGAGAGGTCATGGAGGCTTCTTCACCTACTTTTCCTAGGATTTTTTCTTTGATACGAAAATAGGGTGTGGAGGCTCCTATTTATAAAGTTTTTTAGGAGAATTAGGATTTGATTAGGGTTTCAATTAGGGTTTAGACTTTGGTCTCATGAGATTGACTTGATTAGATTAGGATTTTGATTTAGGGTTTTGACTTTAGTCTTATGAGATTGACTTGATTAGATTAGGGTTTTGATTTAGGGTTTTGACTTTAGTCTTATGAGATTGGCTTGATTAGATTAGGGTTTTGACTTTAGTCTTATGAGATTGACTTTAATACTTGACTTTAGTCTTACTTAATTGACTTTAATTTTGACTTTAGTCTTATTTGATTGACTTTAATATCTTGACTTTAGTCTTGCTTGATTGACTTTAAATTTTTGGAGAACCCTCCTCTATTATATCTTTGATTCTTTGGACCCCCAAATGGTGGGGTCCTTAAAGAAATATCTTGCGAACTATCAACAATTTTTCTTGAAAGCCTGATTGATCGATTTTTTGATTTAAATTTTATAATTAATTTTATTAATGTTTCACTTTATATTATTTAATGATTTATTGATTAATTTCGAAAATTTTAATTATTAAAATTGTGAAATTATCATTTTACCCTCGGAGAGGATTTTTTACGTTTTAAGTCATTTTTCAATGTTCCAGGATGTTTTAGAATCAATTTTTCATAAGGAATTTAATGGGAATGTTGGTTTTTATCATTATAAAAAAATTTGTGTGAAATGGTCGTGAATTTTATGAGGGGTATTTTCATAATTTTGTCGAATTTTGTGAAAATTGACGAAATGATTTATTTGGTTTCGATTTGTCGTTTTATGTGTTTGAACGGGTTTTCCTAAGTGTAATGTAAGCTCTAAGGTTGTTTTGATGTTAGGGGTATTTTGGTAATTTAGTCATTTTTAGTAATTTTTATCGTGAAGCTTCTTTTTGGTCTGCAATATGATGATTTCTACGTTTCTGGGATCGTATTTTCCTAGCGTAGCGTGATTTCTAAGATTTTGTCAGTTCGAGATATCTCATCCGGATTTTTGAAAACACATCTGGTGACAAAATAAAGTATTGGAATAAACATCTATCATTGGGAACTTTTGCGATCGAGTTGACGACTTGATTAATCAGGCGGATGCAAAAATGGGGTGTCTATAGTAACAAAAGAAAAAAACATCAATTTCTAATATAGTTTTTTCTTCATCAGGAACTCAAAATCTTTGAAAGCAGTTTACTAATAGATCCTTTGGGTATGAACCTTACTAGCCATCCTATTTGTAAATTCTTATTTACTCTACTAGAGCTTCCTTGCCCAATTAGCATTGGCTTATTGGCTATTTTGTGTCAATCATAAGCATCTCTAGATTTACTAGGTCATTTTCTTCTTATGCAATTGCTTGTTAGTATGAAATTTATAGTAACATGCCTTTTGACCTTGCAGACCTCTGCGTGGATTTGACCTTGTTAAGGATAGGGACACAGGAAACTCAGAAGGTTATGGTTTCTGTGTGTATTAGGTGCGTGAAGCCATGGTTGAAAAAATAAAACTGAATTGGTTGCCACAACACTCCTTTTTGTTTAATTTCCTTTTATTCTGGCTTCATACTTTCTACTTGACCTGCTTTATTAAAATAATGATTGATGAGTTTTCCGTTCCCTTTCATCTATTTTTTACCCATTAGCATCCTTTTTATTTATTTATTTTTTTCACTAGGCAAGCAAGGGATTTTAGTCGTCAACAGTGAAGGTGGGTTCAACAAAGTTTGAACCTAGGTCGTGGGATGAACATTCCACACGCCTTACCAACTTAGCTAAGTTGGCACCCTTTAAAAAAAATTGGTTCTGTGATTTTTGATCCATCTACGTACACACATTTCAGGATCCAGTAGTTACTGACATTGCTTGTGCCGCTCTTAATGATCTGAAAATGGGTGATAAAACTCTGTCTACCGTGCCACTGCCAGGTTTGTGTTATTTAATAAAAAATTCCTATTTTTTATTTTAAAATTTTTCGTTGATAGAAATTCTTGTTTCAGAATTATTCTTTTATGTTTATTGTCAATTTTATGATCTATGAGTAGTAAATTTGTTGCAAATTTCTAATGTGTTTATTACAGTTTAGACCTAGGGCAGAGCATGTAAACAAATGGAGCCTCTATATATGAACATATTTTACCAATAAAACATAAGGTAATAAGGATGTAAAATATGGTCACCATTATCCTAATGTGTTTATTACATTTTAGACCTAAGTGTTATGTACCAGATGCTTATCAAATCAGTTTCAGGTCCAATTTGACCCGTATAACTATTCTATTTACAAGTAAACTATACAAAGCAATCAAGGATGTTTGTTGCATAGATTGAAGTTTTTTTTTAAATATATATTTGGGTCATGTCCTCTTCAAGATGTTAGCCACCATAACTAAGAAAATATGTATGGATATGTTTTAACTTCAGTCATAGCTCTGAATACCTTACATTCTAATACTTGGACTATTGTTTTGAATCAAGTATGGATTGTTGATTCCATGCTACTCCTGCAACCATTGTTAAATGATCATCAAAGGAAGTGGGATCACCCATGAAGATTGCCAAAATTTTCAGGTTGGAAGTTGGAAAAGGAATTCAAAGGTAAACATACTTTAAATTAGTTTTTTTTACTAATACTATAATTCTAGTATGGTATTTGAAATACTGAATTTGAAAGACCTCTGTTCTTTGCTACTTTTAAAAATCTGTAATATTTCAATGATCACATAGATCATGAGCAATGGGGTAAAACAAGCCCATTTTTTTCTGCCATCTCTCACATATGAATCTAAATTTTGTCATGTATTTGGTCTATATAGGGACACTGTATTAGCTACTTTCACTAATTCCTACAATAATGAATGCCTCCAATATATATTTTTTTCACTACAATGTTTGGACATTTTGGCACAGTCAATTTTTTTAGACCACCATGTATATATTCTTTTTATTTCTTCACCTCGTTGGGTGGTGGTGGGAGGTGAAATTCAAATCCTCGAAGGTTGCATTACTAGTATCATAATCTCTCAAGAATGCTTGTTTGATCTTTTGGAAGTTTGCATCATGAAACACAAAGAATTGAGAAAGATAGACATCACTTGCTATCGTAAGATAACTCATGATGTTCCATGTCAAGATATTCCAAACTTTATAGTTTAAAAGTAGGAATTTTCTTGAATATAACTAATGAGGGGCTTACCCAAGTTGGCACATTTTTTATTGTATCACTCATCAAAGTCTAATATAAAACAGTTATCCAGATGTTAATGAATATTTTTCTTTCATGGTAGTTGACTACTGATAAAATATAATGCACAGAGTTTTGCTTTCTCTTTCTCTTTTTATGCTTTAGAATCACTGTGCAGTTCTTATATTGGCTGTTAGTTTTCTTTCCTGTATCTCTTCCTCACTTGTGATAACTAGTTCATATAGTGTGCAATGTGTTGTTGAAGCACGTCGTTAATTTACATTTCACTAATAACTGTTAAATGATGTAAATCAGATAGGGTATATTCAACTTCTATATTGTTTACTTGTTGTGCTGTTTGGGTGTATATTCATAACAAGTTCATGTTTCTTATTATCAGATGCCTTTGACACTGAACTATGACTACAAAACATTGCTGCAGTCTCTTGTAACTAGGGATTGACTGGTTATGGGTTGAGTCAGAAGGGTACTTCACACTACACCTCTCTGTACTTTTTCTTTTCTTAGCATTTTGGTTGGTTGATACTAGTGGAGAATATTTGCATAAAATATATGTAGATTTTTATAGTCTTACTCCATATCATGATTTTATAAAACCATGTAACACAACTTGTCTCAATTTGGATAGGGGGATGAATTGATTGCATTGAAGGGTTGGGTGTTTATTCTTTTGTAGGTTGGCGATCTTATTGTTCTCTTAAGAGAACTGGCTTATACAGATGCAAATGTAGTGTATCACATGTGGCTCATATGGAGAGTTTTAGTTATGTGGGCAGAGGGTTTTGAAGTATGCGGTGAAGAGAGCAATGGATTGCAAGCTCTTTAAGATGTTGGCATGGGTTACAAAACCAAATAGAAGAAATGATTCTCGGAAGAAGTTCCAACTACGAGTAGCTGAGAAATTGGTCCTCCTCCTCCTATCGCTAGTGATGATGATGATGATGATGATGATTATGATGAGGGTGTAGTCTCATATAGAATACGTGCTTGCTTAGACAATCGAAGCTTCCTATTGGTGCATGATGGTCATTGGGAACTCCAGGATTTGGAAATCATGGGAATTCCAATTTTCAACAGGAGAGGAAATTCTTCCAAGGTTGTAGCACTTTCTTCTACTAACCTAAGTTACCATTCACGTTGCTTTCAAGGACATGGATAACTTGTTATATGAAGAAAAATTGGATTTGATTTTAGAAGAGTGGTGATATAGCTTATTCCCCAAATCTGAGAGGTCTTATTACTCCAGAGGTAGTCATGGACTGCATCTTATACTTCTTATTATTTGATTTAAGAAGTATTGAAATACAAATTTTCACAACCCATACCCAACACACCCTAACCTATTATCATTCTTTAACATCAACAACCACCCACATTACAACCCACATTTACACCCATCATTTTCCTTAAAACACTCCAATGAAATCACCTCAACCCATACCCCCCTCATCATTAACTAACCAACCCATACTCTTCTCTCTAATCAAACAACCACCATCAACCAATCAACCAATCTCATCATCTCACTCTTTCATCACATATGCCACATGGCATCATCCCCTTCCTCCTCTCAAAAATCAATCTACCAACCTCTTACACAACCCATTCTCCTAAATCTAAATACCTCACCTCTTCAACCAACCTAACACTCCTTTTCCAAACAACCCTCTTATACCCCTACTCCCCCCATCAACCATCACTCATCTCATCCTACCAAATACTCTATCCAAATGAATTTGGTTAGGATCCAAACCATTTGGATCAAAATCTCATCCATTTTCATTCTTTGCAAAATTACCCTCAATCTCACTCCAAATTTCATACCCCCATCTTTAAAAAAGAATGCCATTATCCATTCTCCTAACATCATCCCAACACCTATAAATACCCCTACACTCCTTCCAAAAATGGTTATCAAGTTTCATTAAGAAAAAAATACATTTTCTCTACTTATCTCTACTACTCTCTCATACCATCTTCTAAAAAGCAATTTCACTCTCATACTTCACTAAGAACTCAAGAGGACTCAAAGACATAGAGGAAGAAAGAAAGAAGAGAAGAGAAGCTTCAAGGTGGGTTCAAAGTGCACCCCCCCTTTTCTCTCTAACCTCTCCTCCTCCCTCTTCTATTATCCCCATCCTCTTCATTTTATTTTAGATGGTTTAGGATGAATGGACCCCAAGGCTAAAGGTCTATAAGGGTCATTTCCATCGATGAAATGACCCTATGATCAAGTCGAGAATGAATCCTTACTTAGGGTACAAATACACGACACGTGGCACTTTAATTTTTACTTTTTTAAAATTGAAATGACCGAGTTCTTTGAGGTTACCGCCACTTGGCGGGGAGAAAAGGGTGCCTAACACCTTCCTTTTTCTCCAACCAAGCCGCTTACCTCGATCTCTAGGTTTGATTAGTCCCTTATCCAATGTGAGTTACTAAAAATGCCAAAAATGTCATTTTTGAAAAATATACATCGGGTAACCATTTACACCCACTTACAACATGAATGGTGGCGACTCCAATTCTTAGTAGATGTGACCGTCGTAATGATGAAAATCATGTATTTACAATTGGTGTTTCTGGTCCCTGGGTAAACTGGATTCTAATTTTTGACCCAACAAGAATTATCAGAGCTGATGGATTAAAGTCTGGTTTTTCGAGAATGGCATTCACTCTATGCCCATTTCCCTCTCCACTGTGAGTAGGTAAGGGATTTTGGTTGATGTTCTGTTGTTGAGTAGGATTCGATGGTCCATCCAGTATGAGAGCCTTCCTGTCTATCAGGTTTTGTACCTGATGCTTGAGGTTCCAACACTGGTCTATAGAATGCCCTGGTACACCCATATGGACTTCACAAAACAAACTAGGATTGTACCCTTGTCCCCTCGTAGCCTCTGGATTTGGTGGTCTTTTCGTGAGATATTCTCCCCTGAGTAGTATTGGGAGCAACTCTGACAACGACATGGGTAACCTGGTAAACACTCTATTAACTCTGTTAGGCCGTGCTTGCTGACCCTACCCGTACTGTGGTGCCTATGGTACAATAGGTTGAGGGTTTGCCCGAAATTGGTTCTGAGGTGCAAGGGTCCAGACTGGCGGAGGTGCCCATGAATTTAATGGCGCTTGTGATTTTGGTGCTGGTGAAGGGATGAAGAGGGGTCAATTTGGCTATAGGTTGTTGACATGTGTTTCTTCCCTCTTCTTTCCGGGAGGCATTGGCTTTCTCTGAGAAGGGATTCCTACTGTCACCCCTAAACTTGTAAAATCAAATATCAGACCAGTTTGGATTCCGTCCTCGACCCGGTCTGCTACCTATACCAGATTTGAAAATGTGCTTATAGTGTGCCCCATCAGATGAGTATAGAAGGCGGGCCCTAGTATCGAGATAAACATGGTGTTCATCTCTTGCTCAGTCATTGCTGGTCTTACTTTTGAGGCTGACTCTCGCCATCTCTGTGCATACTCTTTCACTGTTTCTCGTTACTTTATTGTCATATTGGGCCTGTCGTTCTGATCTAGATCAACATCTGTATTGAACCGGTAACTTTGTTAGAACATCTCAGTTAGGTCCTGTTAGTTCTTAATGAGTGAGTGATCTAATCTAGAAAACCATTTGAGTGCCGGTCCTGTCAAACTCCTTTGAAACAACTGCACTAACAACCTGTCATCCTCGCCATATTGGCACATGGATCCACAATATAACTTTAGATGCGACAGTGGGCACCCTACTCCATTATACTTTTCGAACGTCGGACAGTTGAACTTGGCCGGTAGTTGAGCATTGGGGTAGAAACAGAGGTCCTTGAACCGAGTTCCACTCATCATGTTGAGGCCTTTCATTCTTCTCATCTCTTCCTGCAGAGACTTGATTTGCTGAGCTAATTTTTCATCTGTTGCACTTTTGGCCTCTGTGGCCCTGTACTCGCATTCGTCATCAGGAATGACCACAGGAGGTGGTCGATTCTGGGGAATATAGAGCGGGAGTCCCTGGTATTTAGGCATTGCAGGTGGCACAGTGGTATGTGGTCCTTATGGAGGTTGTTCGGGTAAATCCTGATTTGATCCGGACGCGTGTTGCTGTATTATTTGGGCTTGTATGATGCTGGCGTTGGCTAACACGGTATTGACTATCTTTTCTTGTCTCTCAATTATTTTCAATAGTACTGCTATTTGTGGATCGATACCCGACGTTTCGTCCGTTGTGGGCTATGCCGGTTCGGAAGAACTCATGGTGACTGTAGATGATCTAAGAAAATAGGAAGGTACCTCTGGCTGTTTATATTTCTATCGTTTGGCCACCTGTTGGTACAAAAGACCAAACGTTACTATCTTGTTTACAAAAATGAAGATGCATGATGTTTTTATTAGGTCGGGTAAAGTTGTTTATTATGAGTTTTAACGAAAAAGTAATTTCTCGACGCGGAGTCGGTATCAACACGGACTTGGTAAAATATTTTTTTTAAAAAGAATCACATCAGCACAAAGTTAGCATCGACACGAAGTTGACATCAACACGGAGTTAGTAAAATACTTTGAAAACAGAATTATCTCAGCACGAAGCTGGCATCGACATGGAGTCGGCATTAACGTGGAATTGGTAAAATGCTTTGAAAACGGAATTATCTCAGCACGGAGCTGGCATCGACATGGATTCGATATCAACATGAAGTTGGCATCAGCATGGAGCTGGCATCGACATGGAGTCAGTAACACATTTTTGAAAATAGAGTTATCTCAGCACGGAGCTGGCATCGACACGGAGTCGGTAAAACATTGTTGAAAAAGTAATTTCATCAGCACGGAGCTGGCATCGACATGGATTCGGGAAAACATTTTGAAAAGAAAATTTCATCAGCACGGAGCTGGCATCGACACGGAGTCAAAAAAATATTTTCAAAAATGTAATTTCATCAGCACGGAGCTGGCATCGACACAGAGTCGGGAAAACATTTTGAAAAGGTTATTTCATCAGCACGGAGCTGGCATCGACACAAAGTCGGGAAAATATTTTGAAAAATGTAGTTTCATCAGTACAGAGCTGGCATCGACGCGGAGTCGGGAAAATATTTTGAAAAATGTAGTTTCATCAACACGGAGTCGGCATCGATGCGGAGTCGACATCGACATGACGTTGGTAAAATTTTTATTTTTATTTTTATTTTATTTATTTATTATTATTTTTTTTAAAGTTACATCAGCACGAAGCTGGCATCGACACGGAGTCAGTAAAACATTTTGTAATAGGTAATTTCGTCAGCATGGGGCTAGCATCGACACGGAGTCGGGAAAACATTTTGAAAAAAAGGTAATTTCATCAGCACGAAGCTAGCATCGACACAGAGTCAAGAAAATATTTTGAAAAAGTAGTCTCATCAGCACGGAGCTGGCATCGACACAGAGTCGGGAAAACATTTTGAAAAGGTAATTTCATTAGCACTGAGCTGGCATCGACACGGAATAGGAAAAATATTTTGAAAAAGTAATTTCATCAACACGGAGCTGGCATCGACACGGAGTCGGGAAAATATTTTTAAAAAAGTCGTTTCATCAGCACGGAGCTGGCATCGACACGGAGTCGGGAAAATATTTTGAAAAATTAATTTCATCAGTACAGAGCTGGCATCGACACGGAGTCGAAAAAACATTTTGAAAAGGTAATTTCCTCAGCACGGAGCTGACATTGACACGGAGTCGAGAAAATATTTTGACAAAGTAATTTCATCAGCACGGAGCTGGCATCAACACGGAGTCGGTAACACATTTTGAAACAGTAATTTCATCAGCACAGAACTGGCATCAACACGGAGTCGAAAAAACATTTTGAAAAAGTAGTTTCATCAGCACAGAGCTGGCATCGACACAGAGTCGGTAAAATGTTTTGAAAGAGCAGTTTCTGAGATAAATCGAGTTGGAATAACCTATGTTTTTGGTAGCCTCCAATTCAGTTATTTGAAATCAACACCGGCCAGGCAGATCTCCAAGGAAGAGGTGGCGCACAATGACACTCTTAAATCATCTCATTCCCTAAATAGACGTAGTCTATCCCCTTCGTATCAACATGGTAAGATCTTTCTAGGCACCGACTTTGATCAATGACTGCAATTAGCACTTTTTAAAATCTTTTTTCTTTTCTTTTTGTTGAGAAAGTTGAATGGATTTGAGTAGATTGATCGGTTGTTATCTTTGTTAGATCATGAACTTGGTTTGAAATTTGATATGGATCCGGTTTGTAGTTGATCTAGGTCTTAAACCCAGTTGAAATGGGTTTGGATCTGGGTTGCAAGCCCAGTTGATCTAGATCTGGGTCGTGGACCCTGTTTGAATGGATTTGGGTCGTGGACCCTATTTGAATGGATCTGAGTCATAAACCTAGTTGAAAATGGATATGAGTCATGGACCCAGTTGAAACGGATCTGGGTTATAAACCCTAGTTGAAATGGATTTGGATCTAGGTCGTGAGCCCAGTTGAACTGGATCTGGGTCGTAAACCCAGTTGAAATGGGTTTGGATCTAGGTCGTGGACCCAATTGAGATGGATCGTGGTCCCCGTTAAAATGGATATGGATCTATGTCTTGGACCCAGTTTGAAATGGATTTGGGTCGTGGACCCAATTAAAAATGGGTCTGGGTCGTGGACCCAGTTGAAATGGATCTGGGTCGTAAACCCAGTTTGAATGGACCTGGGTCGTGGACCTAGTCGTGGTGGATCTAGGTTGGGGACCCAGTTGAAATGGATCTGGGTCGTGGACCCAATTTGAATAGATCTGGGTCATGGACCCAATTGTAGATGGATTTGGGTCGTGGACCCAATTGAAATGGATCTGGGTCGTGAACCCAGTTGAAATGGGATCTGTGTCGTAAACCCAGTTGAAAATGGGTCTGGGTCTGGGTCAAGGACCCAATTGAGATGGATCTGGGTCGTGGACCCAGTTGAAATGGATCTGGGTCGTGAACCCAGTTTAAGTGGATCTGGGTTGGTTGGGGACCCAATTAAAATGGATTTGGGTCGGGGACCCAGTTGAGATAGATCTGGGTCGTGGACCCAGTTTGAATGGATCTGGGTCGTGGACCCAGTCTAAGTGGTGCAGGTCGTGGACCCATTTTTTATGATTGGTGATGGACGGTAACAGATTTGATTGTAGGCGAGGTTGATAGTATACCACGTTAGGTAGGGTCAACTTTGATCGATAAAATGTATGCGAGTTCTGTTTTGACCAAAAAAAGAAAAACGACGAGAAGTAGGCCCTAAGTTTAATTAAAAAATAATTCATTTAAGTATTTTCATGCCTTAAACATCAAAAGAAAAATAAACCCGAGAACAAAAGTTGTCAAGACTGATGTCGAGAACAAAATGAGCAAATTTTTTTATTTATTTATCCATAGTTCAAACACGGATGGGTATAAAATATGCCAAACCGTACTTGAAATACGGACCAGTACGAATTTTTGGCTTTTTTTTTTTTTTTTTTTAATGGTTGTTAATCCAACTTGAGGCATATTGCCTCTGATTTTTGACTTTGGCAAAAAAAAAAGTTACATTTTTTCATTTTTTCAATTTTCTTGTTTTGTTTTATTTTATTTTATTTTATTTTTTGATGATATGCATGATAAATAAAAAAGCTGATTTTTCCCCTCTTACTAAGGGAATAAGCAAAAAAAGAAAATTACACCTAACCTATACAACTTGGCCTAGTGGGCTTACAACTTGGGCTTCGAGGCCCGATCGCAACTAAACAAGTACAACTTAGCTTTAGGGGTCGATGTGGACTTGAAACTTGTGTCCTAGCATTGTCTAATCGTGCATATGCATACAGCTAGTAGGTGGTTTCACGGCTACCCGATCTTCAAACATCGATGCATACTGAAGTACGTACGTCGTTGGTTGGTGATCGGGTTTGATGTGTTCATTCCCGACACTTGAAATAACGATCTCAAGCCGTGGAACTACTAAGCATCGGGGCTAAGTATATTGAGGGTGGGGTGGCTTGTGAAGTGGGCTATGCTCGCAAGTGCACGTGACATTTTTTTTTTTTTTTTCATTTCTTTTCATCGACCCCCATACAAATATACAATCCAAGAAACGAAAGTAAATAAATATTACAATGTGGTCACGTAAGAAAATTAAAAAGGAAACATAGGAAACAATAAACGAACAATGTTAGTAAATAAAATTTTTTTTTTCAAAACAACCGAGTTATCACGAGGGATGAACCATGGCTCCCCAGCAGAGTCGCCAGCTATAGATACATGGATTTCGTCATTACGACAGCCACATCTATTAAAGATTGGAGTCACCACCATTCCTGTAGTAAGTGGGTGTGAATGGTCACTCGATGTACATTGTCTAAAAATTGATATTTTTGGCATATAGTGACTCGCGATGGATAAGGGGTAATCAAATGTTGAGATTTGGGTAAGCGGCTCGGTTGGAGAAAAAGAAAGGCGTTAGGCACCCCTTTCTCCCCGTCAAGTGGCGGTAACCTCAAAGAACTCGGTCATTTGATAATAAAAAATTGGAAAAAGAAAGCGCCACGTGTCATGCATTTGTACCCTAGATAGGGGTTTGCTTTCGGCTTGATCATAGGATCATCTCATTGATGGAGATGATCCTTATAGATCCTTAGCCTTGAGGACCACACATCTTAAAAATAAGATGAAGAGAAGATGGGGATAATAGGAGAGGGAGGAAGAGAGGATAGAGAGAGAGAGAAAGGGGGGGTATTTGTTGCACCCACCTTGTATCCTTGATCTTATTTTCTTCTTCTTAAATTCTTTTGAGTCCTTAATGAACTATGAGAGTGAAATTTTCTTTTTTTGAAGATGATATGAGAGAGTAGTGGGGATAAGTAGAGAGAGTATATTTTTTCTTAGGGAGACTTGGTAACCATTTTTTGAAGAAGGGAAAGGGTATTTATAGGTGTTGGGAGGATGTTTAGGGGTATAATGGGGTGAGTATTTGGAATAATAGAGAATAGCATGGGTTTTTGAAGTGAAGGATATGAAATTTGGAGTGTAAGTGAGGGTAGTTGTGTAATGAGTAAAAGTGGGTGAGGTTTAGATCCAAATGGTTTGGATCCTATCCAAATCCGTTTGGGTAGAGTGTTTGGTGGGGTGAAATGAGTGATGGTTGATGGAAGGAATGGGGGTGTAAGAGGGTTTGTTTAGAGAAATAGTGTTAGATTGGTTGAAGATGTGAGGTATGTAGATTTAGGAGAGAGGTTGGTAGATTAGTTTTTGGGAGGATTAAGGGGATGAAGACATGTGGCAAATGTGATGAGAGAGTAAGGTGATGAGATTGGTTGATTGGTTGATAGTGGTTGTTTGATTAGAGAGAAGGGTATGGGTTAGTTGGTTGATGATGAGGGAAGTATGGGTTGAGGTGATTTTGTTGGAGTGTTTTAAGGGAAAGTGATGGGTTCAGATGCAGGAGATATGGGTGGTTGATGATGTTAGAGAATGGTGATGGATTAGGGTATGGGTTGAGGTGTGGGTGGTTGATGATGTTAAATAATGGGGATAGGTTATGGTAGGGAATGGGTTGAGGTGATTTTGGCGGGAAAAGCGATGTGGTTGGTTGATTTTTTAGAGAATGATGATGGAGGTAGGTGATTAGATGAGGGAGGTGAAAGGGGATGATGACATGTGTCATTTTTTGATGTTGAGAGGGTGATTGGTTGATGTGGGTAGTGGTTAATGAGTTAGGATTGTCGGTTGGATAATGAATGGGGTATGGATAATGGTTTATGGGCTTTTAGTGTATTGGGCTTGGGTTTTGAAGATTGTTTATGTGTGTTTTGGATTGAGTAGGGTTTGTTTTGGATAGGATTTTTGAGGGTGGGTAGGCTTTAGGGTTTAGGTGATATGAGATTAATTTTAGGTTAAGGGGGGTAAGGTTGAAAATTGATTTTTGAAGGATTGCCGGTTCATGGGCTTAAAATGTTTGTGGATTTTGAGGCGAAGCAGTGGAGTGTAGATGAAGGGTAGGTATCCCAAGTCTCACATTTTTTTATTTTTTAATTTTTTTGTATTTTTTGAAATCATTGATTTGATAAAAAATACCACGTGTTGGCAAATCGGGCTTTTTGGGCTCATTGGAGAATTTTATCGAGCTTTCGGTATTTTTTGGATGTAAGCGTAAAGCGATGAAGTTTAGGAAAACATAGGATGGGTCCGATCCCTTCGGTGGGTCCCTTAGACCCTTGAAAGGTTTAGGGGCCTCAGTTTGATCAAAACGTCACTTTTTAGTAATTTGGACTTTTGAAACCCGTTGGCCAATTTTTGTCAAAAAATTGATATTTCGAATGGAGCGGGGTAGATGGGAGCTTGCTGAGTCCCTGCATGTGGACCTGTTAGACCATTAGGGGGTCTTAGGGGCCTCAATTTTGACGAAAGCGCCACATTTCAATGATTTGGACTTTTGAGGTCCGTTGGCCAAGTTTATTGGAAAATTACTATTTTTGGGTCCTTTCGAGTGAGGGCCCATTCAAATTGGGGTGTCTACAGTCATGCATATTATCAAAAAATGAAAAAAATATTTTTATTTTTTTATGGTTCAAGCATAAAACCAAAGGCATTGTGCCTTTAGTTTGGACTAACAAACTTAAAAAAACAAAAATCAACTTATTTGCCATGCAGACAACAGAATTTAAATTGACAGTAACTTTCTGCTTCGATCTCCGATTAACTATTATAGTAATATCGATTTGGGGTAGAACGAAATTTTCTTTTAAATGTGACAAAGTCAGCAAGATTTTGATAAGTCAGAATCAGTTTTTGAGTCTATTTACTATCATTTCTACTAACTTTTCTGTTCTATCATTTTCGTGTTGTTCTTTACCCCAAACAACAGAACTTAAACTAACTGTAACTTTCTGTTCCGATCTCTGATTAACTATTAGAGTATATCGATTTAGGGTAGAATGAAATTTTATTTCAAATGTGACAAAGTCAGCAAGATTTTGATAAGTCAGAATTAGTTTTTGAGTCTGTTTACTATCATTTTTACTAATATTTCTATTCTGCTCCTTATAGGGATATATATATATATATATATATATATATGTATGGGTCAGGTTCAAGGGCCATGTGAGAAAACATGTAAGAAAACTTTCGTTTTTCAAATAAGGGTTAGAGGTTTTGGATTGAGCTGATTTTTTGCAAGGATGGTCACTATGATGAGAAGATCATCCTCACAAAAAATCAGCTCAATCAGAAACCTCTAAATCCATCAAAAGTGATTTACAAATTAGTGATAAAAATTGAAAAAAAATCGACGGTCCACATTCTAAATCACTTTTAATGGGGTTAGAAGTTTCAGATTGGGCTGATTGTTTTTTTGGATGATCTTCCCATCATAGAGATCATCCTCACAAAAAATCAGCTCAATCTAAAATTTCTAACCCATATTTTAAAATTTTATTTACCGCCGAAAGTTTTCTTACATGTTTTCTCACATGGCCCTTGAACCTGACCCTATATATATATATATATATGGGTCGGGTTCCGTATACCCCTATTACGACTTACATTGCGACACACCGTTTTGTCTTATATGGGCAAAAATGTTTGGAATGGGCTGATTTTTTGTGAGGATGATCTCTATGGTGAGGAGATCATCCTTGCCAAAAATCAGCTCATTATGAAACTTCTAGCCCCATGTTTACAAGTTGAAAATTTTTAGATCGTCCAATTTTTGTAAATCAATTTTGATGGGGTTAGAAGTTTTGGAATGGGATGAGTTTTTGCCAGGATGATCCCCTCATCACAGAGATCATCCTCACAAAAAAGTAGCCTATTCCTAACATTTTTTCCCATATAAAACAAACGGTGAGTCGCAATATGAGTCGTAATAGGGGTCATAATAACGCCATCCTATATATATATATATATATGGGAAATGTTCAGCAACAAACATTTTGGCAAAACATGGGTTTGAGGTTTTGGAATGGGCTGATTTTTGGTGAGGATGATCTCTACAGTGAGAAGATCATCATCACAAAAAATCAGCCCATTCCAAAACTTCTAACCCCATCAAAAATGGTTTACAAAAAATGGACGGTCCATGATTTTTCAACTTGTAAACTGGGGCTAGAAGTTTTGGAATGGGCTGATTTTTGGTGAGGATGATCTCCTCACCGTAGAGATCATCCTCACAAAAAATCAACCCATTCCAAAAACCTCTAACCCATGTTTTGAAAAATATTTTGCCAAAATGTTTGTTGTTGAACGGGACCCTATATATATATATTGGTCAGGATCAAGGGACATATGAAAAAACATATGTAAAAACAATGTAACATTAATAAAATTTTAAAATATAGGTTAGAAGTTTCGGATTGAGCTGATTTTTTGTGAGGATGATCTTTATGATGGGAAGATCATCCGAAAAAAAAAATCAGTCCAATATGAAACTTCTAATCCTATTAAAAGTGATTTAGAATGTGGATCGTCGATTTTTTACCAATTTTTGTCAATAATTTGTAAATCACTTTTGATGGATTTAGAAATTTTAGATTGAGCTGATTTTTTGTGAGGATGATCTTTTCATCATAGTGACCATCCTCGCAAAAAATTAGCTCAATCCAAAACCTTTAACCCATGTTTTGAAAAACCATTATTTTTACATATGTCCCTTGAATTGCCCCCTATATATCTCTATATATATGTATATATATATATATATATATATATATATATATATATATATATTATATATATATATATTTTTTTTTTTTCTTTTTTTTTTTCTTTTCTCTTCTTTCAATTTTCTTTAATCTTTAGTTAGATTTATTTTTCTTCCACGACCCATGTCCATCCAAACTGGGTCCACGACCCGTATCCATCTATTCAAACAGGGTCCACGACCTGTATCCATTCAATATGGGTTCAAGACCCATATCCATCTCAGATTGGGTTCACGACCCATATCCGATTTCGAATCAAGTTCATAATCCATCAGTGATCTAACAAGGATGAAAATCAATCAAACAACTCAAATGAATTCAATCTTTTTCCAATATTATTTTGAAAAAAAAAGATTTAAAAGCACTACTTGCAATCCTTGATCAAAGTCGATGTCTAGAACGATCTTGCCCTGTTAATACGAGGGGGATCAATTACGTCTATTCAAGGAAATGAGATGATTTAAGAGTACCTCGTGCGCCACCTCTTCCCTAAGGATCTGACTGGTCGACTTTGATTTCAGAGAACTAAATTGGGGGCTAACAAAAAAGATGTTTTTCCAACTCAACTTGTTTCAATTAATCTACTTTTACAAATTGTCATATTGACTTCATGTCGATGCCAATTCTGTGCTGATGTAATCTTCCTTTTTCAAAAATGATTTACCGACTCCGCGTTGATGTCAGCTTCATGTTGATGAAATTACTTTTTCAAAATATTTTATCGACTCCATGTTAATGCCAACTTTGTACTGATGTAATTTTTTTTTCAAAATATTTTATCGATCCGGTGTCGATGTCAGCTCCATGCTGATGTAATTCTTTTTTTCAAAATATTTTATCAACTCCGTGTCCATGCCAGCTCCATGCCGAGTCAACTCTCTTTTCAAAATATTTTACCGACTCTATGTCGATGCCAGCTCCGTGTTGATGAAATTACTTTTTCAAAATATTTTATTGATTCCATGTCAATGCCAGTTCTATGCTGATGAAATTCCATTTTCAAAATATTTTACCAGCTCCATGTTGATGTAAATTTTTTTTCAAAATATTTTATCAACTCCGTGTCCATGCCAGCTCCATGCCGAGTCAACTCTCTTTTCAAAATATTTTACCGACTCTATGTCGATGCCAGCTCCGTGTTGGTGAAATTACTTTCTCAAAATATTTTATTGATTCCATGGCAATGCCAGTTCTATGCTGATGAAATTCCATTTTCAAAATATTTTACCAGCTCCATGTTGATGTAAATTTTTTTTCAAAATATTTTATCGATTTCGTGGCGATGCCAGCTCTATGCTGATGAATCTACTTTTTCAAAATATTTTACCGACTCCGGGTCGATGCCAGATCCGTGCTGATGAAATTCTCTTTTCAAAATGTTTTACCGACTCCGTGTCGATGCTAGCCCCGTGTTGATGTAGTTTCTTTTTCAAAAATCACCGACTCTGGGTGGATGCCAACTCCGTGCTGATGTAATTCCTTTCTTCAAAATATTTTACCAACTCCGTGTCAATGCCAGCTCTGTGCTGATGCCAACTCTGTGTTGATGTCGAGTCCGTGTCGATGGCAGCTCCATGCTGAGGTAATTCTTTAAAAAAATATTTTACCAACTCCGTGTTGATGACAGCTCAATGCTGAGGTAATTTTTAAAAAAAAAATGTTTTACCGACAACGTGTCGATGCCAGCTCCGTGTTGATATAACTCTCTTTTTCAAGAATATTTTACCGACTCTGTGTCGATGCTATCTTCGTGCTGATGTAATTTTTTTTAAAAATTTTTTATCAACTCTGTGTTGATGCCAACTCCATGTTGATAAAATTCTCATTTCAAAATATTTTACCGACTCTGTGTCGATGCTAGCTCTGTGTTGATGCGAACTCCATGTTGATGCCAACTCTATGCTGATGCTAGCTCCGCGCTGATGCCAACTCCGTATTGATGCCAGCTCCGTACTGATATAATTATTTCAAAAATACACAACCCAGCCCTGTGCTGATGCCAACTCCGTGTTGATGTTGGCTCCGTGCTGAGAATTACCTTTTTCTTTAAAACTCGTTTGCTTTATTATAAATAACCTTACTCGACCTAGTAAAACATTATGCCTTTTTCTTTTTGAAAACATGATAGTAGCGCTTGGTCTTCTATACCCACAGGTGGCCAAACGAAAGAAGTATAAGCAGCCAGAGGTGCCTCTATACTTTCTTAGATCTTCAACCGCTACCATGAGTACTTCCGAAGCAATACAACCTACAATGGCCGAAACATCAGATGTTGATACAAGAATAACAACATTATTGAAAATAATTGAGAGGCAAGAGAAAATGTTGAGTGCCGTGTTAGCTAATGCCAGCTTTATACAGGCCCAAACAGTTCAACACCAGAAATCAGGGTTAAATCAAGATTTACCCAACCAACCTCCACAAAGGCCACAGATCACCCTGCCACTCGCAGCTTCAGAATACCAAGGGCCCCCTCTCTATATTCCTCATAATCAACCACCCCCGGTGGTCATTCTTGGTGTCGAATGCTAATATAGAGCCACAGAGGCCAAAAGTGTGACAGACAAAAAAATGGTGCAACAAATCGAGTCTCTTTAAGAAGAAATGAGGAGAATGAAAGGCCTCAATACTATGAGCGGAACTCGGTTTAAAGACCTCTGCAACCTAATGCATAGTTGTTGGCCAAGTTCAAGTATCCGGAATTTGAAAAATATAATGGAGTAGGGTGTCATCTGTCGCATCTAAAGTTATACTATGGGTCCATGTGTCAGTACGGTGAAGATGACAAGTTGTTAGTACAGTTGTTTCAAAGGAGTCTGATAGGGCCGACTCTCAAGTGTTTCTTCGGATTGGACCACACACTCATGAAGAATTGGCAGGACTTGATTGAAATATTCTGGCACAATTACCGTTCAACACAAATATGGGTCTAGACTGGAATGACATAGCCAAAATGACGCGAAAGCAAAGGGAGACGGTAAAAGAGTATGCTTAGAGATGGCGGGAATCTGTTTCACAAGTGAAGCCCGCAATAACTGAACAAGAGATGAACATTACGGTTAGCTCAACACTAGGGCACTCTTTCTATACTTATCTGGTGGGACATACTACAGGCACCTTTTCAAATCTGGTGCAAGTAGCAGATCAGGTTGAGGACGGGATCCAAACCGGTCTGATATTTGACATTATAAGCCTGGGGACAGTAGCAAGAATCCCTTCTCAGAGAAAGTCAGTGCCTGTGGCAAAGAAGAGAGAATAGACACAGGTTAACAATGTACAACCAAACTGACCACTCTTCATCCTGGCACCAGCACCGAGACCACAAGCTTCGCCAACCTCATGGGCTCCAACGCCACCACCAGTATGGACTCCTACACCTCAGAACCCATTTAGGGCCAACCCTCCACTAGTTGCACAACAGGCACCACAATACAGGTAGGGTCAGCAAGCACGATCTAACAGAGTTAACAAAGTGTTTACTAGGTTGCCAATGGCATTATCAAAATTACTCCCAATCTTGCTTAGGGTATATTTTCTCGCTAAGAGGCCACCAAACCCAGAAGTTGAGAAAAGACCAGGGTACAACCCTAGCCTATTTTGTGAATTTCATATGGGTACGCCAGGGCATTCTACCGATCAGTGCTGGCAACTCAAACATAAGGTGTAGAATCTAATAGATAAATGAGCTCTCATAGTGGATGGACCAGCAAACCCCAATCAGTAGTAAAACATCAACAAAAATCGCCTGCCTACAAACAACGGATGAGGGAACGGTCGTGTGGTAAACTTCATTCTAAAAGAAGAACTGGAAATTAATCCATCAATCCTAATAGATCCTATTGGATCAAATATCAGGGTCCATCTAACAAAAAAAATAGGAGCACCAATAGTTAGCACCATCGACCAGTACACGACAAACTCACATCAAAATCCCCGACTACCATTTAGAATGGCTGAGCTCACCATCCATCTCACTTGTCACAATGTCACTACCCGATCGCCTCTCATTATACCCTATACATTGCAAGTCCCCAGAATACCACTCGACCTCCTCTTCACGTACCATATGCTCCATCTGCACGACCATCACTCGTTATCCCTTATACTCCATCAACCCCTCAAGTAGCTCCTCCTATCACCACAATAGCCAAAACATAACCGCCACCCCTTATCCTCAAAGTAAAACCCGACCCATCTCCAATGACCATACGCACTCCTAAACCATTCCCACATAGCTATAATCAAGTGGACCCATGGAGCTAAGAAACAACTATCATCATATCAACAGGAGTCGAGACGATGAAGATGGCAATGGTAGCTGACATTGGTCACATGACAAGGGTAGGAAGGTGCCAAAAATTACCAGTAAAAAGGGTTAACATCAGGGAAAAGATGAAAGAAACAACAAAAGGTATAGAATACGAGAAGAAAATGAAAGTAAAGGGAAAAGACAAGATGCACAAAGATGACAAGACAAAAAAGAATGTGAAGATATCAGAAAAAGAGGCAGTGGATTTCATTAAGCTCATTCGTAAGAGAGCATAATAAGTGGACCAATTGAACAAACAACCAGCTCAGATCAACATTCTAGGTCTGCTGCAAAAGTTTGAAGAACACCAAGAACCATTGTTGAGAATTTTGGAAAAATTGTATGTACCTACAACTATCTTGCCAGCATAGTTAGAATAGACAGTTCGTGCCGGAGAGACAGGAACACGTTGAACCCTTAAATATCATGGTCATGTGCAAGGGCATGATGGTTGCCAGGGTATTAATTGATAACAGCTCAACTCTCAATGTCTGTCTTTTCAAAATCTTCTGTAAGCTCAGCGCTGATTGGTCGCATGTCAAACCCAACAACAAGGTCGTCTGAGGTTTCAATAGTTCAAGAAGGGATTCTTTGGGAGAAGTGGACCTACCAACTACTATATGCCCTTGTATGTTCAAGGTAACGTTTGAGGTCATGGAGATACCGACGACATTTAACTTATTGCTAGGGCAGTACCTTCATCTTTGCACCAAAGAGTCAAGTTTATCATGGGGCAGAGGATGATATCGATTGTAGCAGAAAATCTTATCCCAGTTGGGAGAGCTCTAGACGTGTCGTTTATCGATATAGAAATGACAAAGGACAAAGTATTATACTACTCCTATCAATTTGCTACTGTTAATCATGTCGAAAAAGGGAAATAGAAGGTAAAAACAGAGTTATCAAGGGCAAATCTGATGGTTGGCAGAGTCTTGAAGAAAGCATGTTACGGACCCAAGCAAGGGTTAGGACCTAGAGGAAAGGGAAAGCCACGCCGATTGAAACAAAGAAGCACACTCCTTATTTCGGTTTGGGGTTCAGACCCACGAAAAAATATATATCAAATATGAATGAAAAAAAAAGATAACTCCGGTTAACTAGAAAATAAAACTGTGAACCAAATGTTTAGAATCTGGGTAAAGTCCTTCATATCAGCGTTAGCTTCCTGAAATCTCAGGTCAGACCCGATAGTCTGTTGGAACAATTGCCAACAAAGTCAGCCAGAAAGAAGAAAATAGTAAGTTTCAAACCCCAGCACATTCCAGAAGACTTAGTTGTTGAGTCCCAACCATCCCTCGTGGAGGACATTGATGTCTTATTCAATGGTGATTCCAACGAAAGTCTACAAGAAACAATAGGAGAACCTACACCCGTCGAATCCCTTGTAAGCAAAGAAAATGAATCACCCTTCCCTATCGGCATTGATTAGGCATCAGTCACCATCTCACCAAGTTTGGGAGGGAATATGCCCAACTCTAACAACATTCAACCGGAGATCATGGTCATCTCCGAACCATCAAACAAACCACTTTCCCACCTTATCCGCCCCGTCAAAGAAGGGGAGGTCTTGAACAACTGGGAGGAATTCCCATTAATTCTTGAAGTTGCCGAGGCCTCTAAAAAAATGCCATTAAACAAGTTTAATTTATCCAAGGATCATAACGAGCCCTCTTCCTCGGATAAAGACTATTTTGAGGGCTTCCTATTTTTACTAATGAATTTGCATGATTTTTTTTTATTTCAGATATCCAAAAAGCGAAAAAAAAATGAATATTCTTCAAAAATTAAAAAAATTAAAAACATCTCAAAAATCAAAAACCTTTCAAAATTGCAAAAAAATAGATATCTTCCAAACATCAAAAAAAGAGTTTTCAAGAGATTTGTCTCGATCAAATGAGTATCTAGATGGAAAGAAATTTGAAAGGGACGAGTATGATTTTGATCTTGACCTCGACTTTGACCTCATGGGGATCGAAGAAGAATCTGAGGACGAAATGGAATACCTACCCAAAGAAATCAAAGACTTGGTAGAACGTCACGAAAAATGTGTTCAGTCAAAAATTGAGGATACAGATTCAATCAATCTTGGTACCGAAAAGGACTCGTGAATTGTCAAGATCGGAGCCTTATTGACACAACAACAAAAGGAAGAAATGGTCAAACTCTTACAGAACTATCAAGATGTCTTTACATGGTCATATAGAGATATGCCTGGGTTAGACATTGATCTTATTGTCCACAAACTGCTAATTGCTCTCAAAAGTAAGCCAATCAAGCATAAATTGATAAGGCTGAAATCAGAATGGACCCTCAAAGTCAAGGATGAGGTCATGAAGCAGTTTGAAGTCGGATTCCTCGCAGTCTCTACATACCTCGAGTGGTTAGCTAATGTCATTCTAGTACCGTAAAAAGATGGAAAAGTGCAAATGTGTGTCGACTATCGGGACTTGAATAAGGCCAGTCTTAAAGACGATTTTCCACTACCACACATCGATACTCTAGTCGATAGTACAGTAGGGCACGACATGTTCTTGTTCATGGATGGCTTCTCAAGCTATAATCAGATAAAATGGTATAAGAAGACCAAAAGAAGACTGCATTCATCACACCATGGGATACTTTCCACTACAAAGTCATGCCATTCGAGCTGAAGAACGTAGGGACGACTTACCAACAGGCAATGACCGCGTTATTCCATGATATGATTAATAAAGAAATCGAGGTTTACGCAAACGACATGATCGCTAAGTCTGGCATAAAAGAAGATCATTTGGTAAATCTCAAGAAATTATTCGACAGGCTGAGGAAGTACAGTTTTAGGCTCAACCCGGCAAAATGTGTATTCGGGGGAACCTCGGACAAGCTACTGGGGTTCATCGTCAGCAGAAAAGGCATCGAGATAGATCCAGCAAAAATTAAATATATCCTTGAAATGAAGGCACCTGTTTCAGAGAGAGATGTTCGAGAATTTTTGGGGAGAATACAATACATCAGCCGGTTCATAGCTCAACTCACGCCTATCTGTGAGCCAATCTTCAAGCTACTTAAAAAGGATATGCCAAAGAAATGAAACAAGGACTGTCAGGAAGCTTTCGATAAGATCAAGCAATATCTGTTCAATCCACCAGTCTTGGTCCCTCTTACGTTAGGGTGACCTCTGCTGATGTACATCTCGGTGCAAGAGACGTTAATGGGGTGTGTACTAGGACAACATGATGAATTAGGACGAAAAGAATAGGCCATCTACTATCTTAGCAATAAATTTACTGAGTACGAATCAAAATATTCAACGCTTGAGAAGACTTGCTATGCATTAGTTTGGGTATCTTAACAACTATATCATTATTTGCTCAGTTACTCGACTATGCTTATCGCGAGGATGGACCCTTTGAAGTACCTATTCAAGAAACCAGCGCTAACTGGTCGCACTGCAAAATGTCAACTATTGTTATCCGAATTTGACATCACCTATGTCACTCAAAAGGCCATCAAAGGGTAAGCCATTTAAGCCATTTAGCCAAGCACCCGTTGTCCTATTATGAGCCATTGAAGATGAACTTTGCCGACGAAGTCATATTACTCATTGAGATTGAGGACGGTAACGAAGAGCCAGGCTAGAAAATGTATTTCGATGGAGCAGCGAATCAGAAAGGAAACGGAATAGGATAGTTTTGATCAAGTCGGACGAGTCCCATATACCAATAGCCATCAGATTAAAATTTCAATTACGAAGCATGCATAGCAGGGTTGAAAGCAACACTATATTTCGAGGTAAATGAAATCGATGTGTTCAAAGATTCAAGCTTAGTAATCTATGAAACGATTGGAGAATGGAAGACCCGAGAGCAGAGATTGATCCCTTACCATGAGTATCTTGAAGAATTAAGCTCAAGCTATAATAGGATTTCATTCATATATATGCCAAAAACTAAGAATCAATTCGCAGATACATTAGTTACGCTCGCTTTCATGATCAGTATTTCAAAAGACTTAATCATCGACCCTATCAAGATAGGGATTCAAGATGAGCCAGCTTACTGTCTACCTGTCGAAATAGAAGAATCTGAAGGAAAGCCATGGTACTCGGATATCAAGGCATATCTCGAAGATCAAACCCTCCCCTTATATGCAACGCCTAATAATCGAAGAACTATTTAGAAATTGGCAGGACAATTCTTCTTGAGCAACAATATTCTATACAAGAAATTGCATCACAAGGTCTTGCTTCGATGCATGGCAGAAGCAGAAGTAAAACTATTAATCGAGACTGTACATGGCAGAATCTGCGAACCCCACATGAATGGTCATATGTTAGCCAAGAAGATCATGAGGAGGGGATATTACTGGTCAACAATGGAGAGTGACTACTATCAGCACGTTCACTAATGCTATCTATGTCAGATTTATGCTAACAAGATTAACGTTCTGCTATCAGAATTACATAATATGACCACCCCTTGACCCTTCTCACTCTGGGGCATAGACGTCATTGGGCAGATCTCACCAAAAGCTGCAAACGGGCATCGTTTCATCCTAGTTGCTATCGACTACTTCACTAAATGGGTAGAAGCTGCTTCATATGCCAATGTCATGAAAAACAACGTCTTGAAGTTTGTCAAGAACAACATCATCTACAAATATGGGCTTCCCAATGGGTTAGTAACTGACAATGCAAAAAAATTTCAAAAACAAGGATATGATCAAGATGTGCTAAAACTTCCAAATCACTCATCACAATTTTGTACCTTACAGACCCAAGATGAATGGAGCTGTCGAGGTAGCCAACAAGAACATTAAAAAAATTATTGAGAAAATGGATGTTACATACAAGGATTGGCATGACATGTTGCCTTTTGCATTTCAAGCTTATCAAACCTTATTCAAGACTTCAACTGGGGAAACTCCTTACTCACTAGTATACGGAATGGAAGCAGTTTTACCCATCGAGGTTGAGATTCCCTCCCTCTGGATCTTAAAGGAAGTAGAATTAGATGAAATGGAATGGATTCAAGATCGGTTTGATCAACTGAATCTGATTGAAGAAAAACGCCTTGCAGTTATTTACCACAAACATATCTATTAGTGACGAATAGCTCGCTCCTACACAAAAAAGTCAGACCTAGAGATTTCTCGCCAAGAAACCTTGTTTTGAAAAAAAATTTGCCAATCTAAGAAGACGCTAGGAGAAAGTTTCGACCAAACTATGAGGGACCCTTTATCGTATAGAAGGTGATGATAGGAGGAGCTCTGATTCTTATAGAAATGGACGGACAAGTCTTCCAGTAATCGATCAATGTTGATACTATCAAGAAATACTACGTCTAAAAACTGATCTTGAGATGACGAAAGGCCATCTTTGCTATCCTAAACTAACTATCAGCCCTAGTCAACCTTTTTGAGCCATCACATTCATTTCTTAACCTAAGACTGTGGCAAGTCAACATAACAAAACAAAAACAAAAAAAACCAAAGAAAAAGAAAAAAAACAAAAAATCAAAAATCAAAAGCATCAAAGTACTCCTGGCCCGCATGAGGATAAACTGTAAACGGTTAAAAATACAAAAAAAATCAAAAAAGTCAAAAATCAGACACTTGATCTTGAGTTCGATCCAAATCTCCAGCCTAAACAAGTTCGAGAGACGTTGGGAGGAGACATAGATCACCTTTCTGAAATAAAAATAAACGAACTACATGTCTAACCCACTTTAAAAAGACCCACACCTTAACCTTTTTGTATTTTTCCACTACCATTAGCATAAGCCAACGTTTCGTCCCAACAAAAATCCTTTCTGATTAGGGAATGTTCTAGGGCAATACAATGACAATGGCAGCACCAATGACCTTGCGACTTGGTCTGGACCTTAAAGTTTTATTAGTCGTTGGAAGATTCGAGAGGGGAATACAGGTTTGATATTCGGAAAAAAGAGTACTCGAAGTGTAGAGTAACCGATCTCGTAGCTCAACTTGAGTTGTCGAACCACGAATAGTTGTTAGCAAACTCGAGTGGAGAATCTAGATCTATTACTTAAGAAAAAGTGCCACTACAAGAGTAGAGTCGCCGATCTCGCAGCTCAACTTGAGTCACTAAGCCACAAAGACACAGAGACTCCGAGAAAGAAATGCAATGTAAAAATTCAAAAATTACAAGCATAGTCTGAAAGGACATAGCAAAAACCTGAAAGGCGCTATAAGTAAAAGAATTAGGTTATGGCAAGATCAAAACCACCAGCACGATGAAAATCCCAAAAGGGTGTCGATACGCAAAAATATGGAAATCGGGTCTGGTGAAAACCGTAATTGGCACCAGGGGTAATAAGGGAAAATAAAATAAAAACAATAAAAAATTAACTCTTGGCCCGCAAAAGTATAAACTGTGAACGGTAAAATCTTTTCGAAAATCTCGAGGCCTAAACAAAAAATAGTCTTCTAATACCAGGGCACTGGGGATGACTCTAAAGGAATCGAAAGAGTAATTGACAATCATATCCCCTGTGGTTGGTAAAAACACTGAGACTGTCACAACCAAAAATTTTTACAAACTCTAAATTTATCATACTCATTTGATAACGACATTTCATAAAATTTCAAAACAAAACTACTATTTTGACCAAGGACAACAAATCTAGGACTTATTCAATAAAACTTCGTGTTTTCAAGAACAATAGATATACCTGAGGCCAAGTAAGTACAAAACCTATTTTATTTGCATTAAGTCTTTTAACATTTTTGCATACATTTAGATAATGTCGAGAAAATACAAAAAAATGGGAATACAACACACAACCCATCAAATGTCATGGTAAGAAATGAAAAAGGAGTCAAGGCGTTCCTCCAAAGCACGGATCCGGGTAGCCTAGCTAGTCATCACTTTTTCAACATCCGAAGCTTCACGACTCACAAAATATGCTGCAAAGTCATCAAAATGGGGACTCTGGGTAAGCTTGTCCCTCAACTCAAAAACTTCAGCTCAAAGCCTAGCCACTTTACCACTATTACTAAATCCTAATCGTGCAAGGTTAGATATTAGTCGAGCAATCTCTTTTTGCATTTTCTTCTCGAATTTGAGTCAAATAGCTTGAATTCGATGATGATCAGTTTGGGACTCCTCCACTCAATCTCGATAATCAAAAAGAGATGAAGCACCAGGACGTGCTTGAGGCACTATTGACACCGACTACCTCCCAAAAATAAGTTTTCGAATCCAATGTAAGTATGAAGGGAATATGTGAGCTGCAAAGACGGGTCGACTCAAAACCTCAACTTGGCCCTATTCTTTCACGAGTGGACTCAGAAGGTGAATGATAAGGGACCAACTAGTTCACCAAGATTCTCAGGGATGAGCACACCCTGATCATAACTGAATTGTTGAAGAACCCGAAGCGGTACATAGTCAGTTGTCCCATGAAGACCAATCGAAACAAGGAAATGGGCCCTGTCAAAGGCAATCACTAGAGACCCCCGAGGTTAGAACGCACCGACCTATCTTATATCCTCATCGTCAAGGTTGCAAATGAAGGCATACCACGCCTCCTTACCACTTGAGATCTAATGAGCAACTCGCCTCAACATCATGAGGCAAGATCGACATTAACGCAAAATGGACGGTTAACGAATTCAGTCGAAGCCACATGATCCATAAACCAAAGCTATAGAAACAGGAGCATTCAAAACTTTTGAAAACTAAAATTTAAATTATAAATATATGCTAAGTTTGGAACTTACCTGTAGGAGTGGACCACATTCTCAAAAAATCCGATCATGACTGGACTTACAAGCCGTAAGAGATTGGGAGAATTCTTTTAAAAGCATGTGGACCAACTAGCGTCCCTCCCAGACTAGTTGTATCACATGAATGAGGGAAAGGTCCATAAAGTCTCCGCCACCTAGAAACAAGAGTTGACTCACTACCATCAAAGTGAGGGCATTAAAATGAACAAACAAACCTCAAGGGATCCGTAAGACGCTCAACCAAGAATGATCTAGATATCGTCTTCAAAATCGACCCGTCATCTGGGATTTTCAAAAACTTACAAGTTATCCCCAAGAAGTCTGAAGCCTCACCTCGATAACCATCGCGCAAAGGTGGAACAATCGCACCCGACATCTCGAGACCTAACAATACTTCAATCTCCTCAATAGTGGGAGTCATTTCATACTCCCTAAATCGAAAAAAGGTTGAGTTCGGGAACCTAACACGTCAACATAACCTTGATCAAGTCTTATTGCAACGGGACCTTAGACAAGGAGAGTATGAACACCAGCTTGTTCAAACCCCATTACACCTTCTAGTAAAAAAAAATCAAGAAAATACAAAAATCAAAAATTCAAAAGATTCAAAAATACAAAAATATAAAAATACAAAAATACAAAAAAAATCAAAAATAAAAAAATATTTTTTTGCAAAAAAGTCAAAAAAATCAAAAAGAATTTCAAAAACCTTTCGAGTTATACTCAACTTCGATTTGTCAAAGCTCGAATTTTTGTCAAAATCCGAGATCTTACACGAGCTCCACGCCATCGAGATCAAGAAATTAATAAGGTAAAACTCTGTCAGACCCCATGCTTGAGTAACCATTTTTTACAAAAATCATCGATTCAATTGGTAATTCAAAGTTCTGTTTTATAAAGTTTTCTGGCCCATACAAATAGGGGTTTAGTCTATTCTTTGCACGTAATTTCTGCAAAGAAGGGCAGCTATAGACACCCTAATTTGAATAAGCCCCTACTCGAAAGGGCCCAAAAACACCGTTTTTTCAACAAAATTTGCCAACGGGCCTTAAAGGCTCAGATCAATGAAATGCAACATTTTGATTGATTTAGAGGATCCTATGACCCCCAAAGGGCCTAGTGGGCCCACCCAAAAAGATTTGGTGTACCCCTACCTTCACCATTTCGTTCCTATGACCAAAAATACCCGATTTTCAATGAAAGTCGTCGACGGGCCTAAAAAGCCCAATTTGCCAACACGTGATTTTCAATCAATCCAATGATTCTCAGAACCCCTAAAAATATAAATAAATGTAAAATGAGACTTGGGATACCTACCATCTTCCATAACCTCACCGCTCCACCTTTGAATCCGAAAAAAAACCCTAAGCCCACCTAAAGCCCACAAACCTATAACTTTCCAAAATTAATTTCTCACTTTACCCCTAACCTAAATTCAATCCCATATCACCTAAACCCTAAAACCTACCCACCCTCAAATTCCTAAAACAACCCTACCCAATCCCAAAACCTACTAAAAAGCCTACAAACCCTTATCCATATCCAATCCATATCTAACCCATAACCCTAACCTAAAAATCACTATCCACATCAACCAATCACCATTTTGATCACCAAAGATGACACATGTCATCACCCCCTCTCACCTCCCTCATCTAACCACCTACCTCTATCACTTTTCTCTAACAATCATCTACCCACATCATCTCTCGCTAAAAAATGATCTCAACCCATACCCTTCCCTAACTTACCCACCTCACCATTCTCTAACACAACCAACCACCCCATATCCTTTATCCATCACTTTTCTCTAATCACTCCACCACAACCCACACTTCCCCTAATCGTTTCTTATAAAACCATTTTCACAAACCTAACCAACACTCCTCCTCTCCAATCAAACACCTACTCACACCAATCAATTCATCTAATCACCCCATCTCCCCATCCTTTTAACACATGTCATCATCTCATTAATCTTCCCAAAAATTTAAATACCTATAAATACCCCCTTATCTTCCCAAAATGGGTTACCAATTCTCCCTACCAAGTCTCATAAAAAAAACTCCCTCTCATTCTTTTACTCTACAATTAATTTTCTAAAAAAATATATATATACTTTCTCATTCTACTAAGGACTCAAGAAAATTTAGAAAAAGAAGAAGAATGAAGGAAGAAAAGATAAGAAAACTTTGAGGCTTCAATGAACCCTTTGATAACATTTTAAATGAACCCTAAGATTATATTGAATTCTGTGCAACAATCCATTAAACAATTTATCCATTCAATGATTATTCAGAAGGAAAATAATTTTATTGCACTCTTGAAAATTATTGAATAAAATTTTTCACAAATCTAATTATTTTTTGCAATCATTTTCTTTTTAGAAAAACATATTTTGGTAATTTTTCAAGGTCCATGCAAAAAATAGATTTTTTGTAAAAACAATATTTTTAAAATTTTTCATGCAAAAATAGATCTTTTGTAAATAATTTTTCCTTCATTTTCTTTTCTTTTGGAAAATATTTTTTCTGAAAAATATTCTTCTTCCGAAATTTTTTTTTCTTATTTTAAAATGGGTTGAAATTCGAATTAGCAAAGAATTTGAATTCCATTTTGATTTAAATGGTCCGGTCCATTTTGAGTTAAACTTTTTGATTAAACAAAAAGTTTGGTTATTTTGAGGAAAAAACTATAACTTCCTGATCTCAACCATTTGTAAAGTCCAATTCCAATAAGCAACCCAAGAACACCCACGATAAGCTTGAGTCATGACCTATAAAGAGATTTCTAGACTCTAGGTTCACTACATGCAATGCAATTTATCTGGCTACCTTTGCCCAAGTGCACCTATATAGCTCTCGATACGTGGTGACTTTGTTTGATATACCGTATAGGTGATAATTTAAAACTCCAACTCAAATCTCTAAAGTCAAAAAGCAGCCAGTTTAATCCTCAGTTGATAGGTGGCGCTGTAGACACCCCATTTTCGTACTCGCCTAATTAATCAACTCGTCAACCCGATCGCAACGGTTCCCAATGATGGATGTTTATTTCAATGTTTTATTTGTTACTAGATGTGTTTCAGAAATTCAAATGAGGTATCTCGAACTAACAAAACCTTAGAAACTACACTACGCTAAGAAAATATAACTCCAAAAATATAAAAATTATCACCCTACAGACAAAAAGAAGTTTTACGATAAAAATTACTAAAAGATGACCAAATTACCAAAATATCCCTAATCTCAAAACAATCCTAGAGCCTACATTACTCTTAGGAAAATCCTTTCAAACACATAAAACAACAAATCGAAACCCAATAAACCATTTCGTCAATTTTCACAAAATTTGACAAAATTACAAAAATGCCCCTTATAAAGTTCATGACCATTTGCACAAATGTTTTTCATAAATGATAAAAACCAATATTCTCATTGAATTTCGTACGAAAAATCGATTTCAAAACATCATGGAATATTAAAAAATGACTTAAAATGCAAAAAAGTCCTCTTCGAGGGCAAAACAGTAATTTTATAATTTTAATAGTTAAAAATTTTGAAATTAATAATTAAAACATTAATTAATGTAAAGTGAAATCTTAATTAAAATCTTAAAGTCAATCAAGTAAGACTAAAGTCAATCTTAAAGTCAATCAAGTAAGACTAAAGTCAATCAAAAAAGGCTAAAGTCAAAATCTTAAAGTCAATCAAGTAAGACTAAAGTCAAAATCTTAAAGTCAATCAAGTGAGACTAAAAGTTAAAACCCTAATAGAATTCTAATTAAATAATAACTCTATTTAAAACAAACGTAATTAAATAATAACTCTATTTAAAACAAACGTAATTAAATAATAACTCTATTTAAAATAATCCTAATTAAATAATAATTCTCTCTAAAAGAATTATAATTAAACACTAACTCTATTTAAAAGGCACTTAAAAAAATCTATAAATAAAGGTCCCTACAACCTATTTTCGTATCTTAAAAAAAAATCTAAGAAAAATAGGTCAAAAAGCTTCCCCAACCTCCCCAAAACCTTAATTTTGATGTCTTAATTCCTTACCTAACATCCATACCCCAACTTTAGCTCAAAAAATACCTAAAAACTCTTCTAAAATACCTTAAAATCCATTAAAAAAAATTTAAAAAATTCACACATCCAAGAAGAAGATACCTCAACTTGGAGATTAGAAATCAGATCCGACAACAGAATGAAACGAGAAATACTGTACAAGGAATTGTTCTATCAGATCTGAGGGAACAAAATCATTGTGTTCAGAAAAGATAACTATTTTTATTTTTTTATTATTATTTAGGTCTTGTTAGCAATGTAATTTTATTTGAGAATTAGTAGAAATCGGTGTTTGCTGGGCGGGGTTGGTGCCTAACACCTTCCAACCCTGTAACGTGATCCCCAGACTCGTATTTTTCTTTCATAGATTAATAGTATTTACTTTTTTGAGTCAATATTCGGTTCCTAGACCGTAATAACTAGGTGGCGACTCCCAAACCTCAAAGGTCAAAAGCGAATCCACGCACCCCGCAGATCGAGGGCGCTTTCAGTGGTGACTCCACTGGGGATTATTGAGGATCAAACTTGAAAAGTCCCAAGTATGGGAAGCATTGCCAGTAGGACCTTTTATTTTAATTTATTTTTAGTTATTTGTTTATCTGTTTATTTTTTATTTTTATCATTCTTTTTTACTTAATTATTGATTATTTGTTTGGATTCCGAATACTTTGGCACATTTTTATGGTTCAATCTAGGATCATCCGAACTGACCCTAAATAATGCAGGATCTCAAAAGGATAATATTGTGAAAAAAATGGTTGTTGAACTATTTTCATTATTTGATTTATTTTATATTTTTGGGTTGTATTATTATTTATTTATTTTTGGCATTATTTGGATTGATTTTGGGTATGTCATTTTGGAATATCACTTTTTATGATTCAATCTAGGGTCATTTTGGGATAACCTTAAATAATGATAGATTCAAATTGACATAAATTGAGGACGATGAGAGGTATGATTTTTTTTTAAAGAAAAAAATCTTGGATGAATTTTTTTTAATGCGTTACTAGGCATATGCGTCAAGTTGTGAAAATAAATTATTTGTCAGTAATGCGCTAAGAAACAAAAAAGTACGTTTTTTAATGTTGTTCGTGTCGAGGAGAAAATTTCAAGAAAAAAAATCGCAAAAGTTTTTTTTTTTACACGTGGTGTGCCATTAGCAAAAATCCGTTTCTGCTATTTTTTATCTCCTTCTCCAATAGAAAAAAAAATGAAAAACAGCAAATAAAAAAAACGTTATCTCTTTCTCTCTCTCTCTCTCTCTCTCAAGATTTGTGCTTCAAGTTTCAAATCACAAGAACTCTTAAATCCAATACTTCAATCTACGGTTTGAATTCGATAAACAACTTGTTTATTCTTGGAAATTTTCTGTTAAAAGAACTATATTAGATCCAACGCTATTTTCTCAATCTTGATCATTCTTGTTCTGGTTCTATAAATCTTGGTTTTTGATGGACGATATTGAGATACCCAATTGGTTAAATGGATTGCCCTTAGCGCCCAAATATCACTCACTGATTGAATTTCACATGTTTTGTTAAAAAAAAAAATCAAAACAGAGAGAGAGAGAAACAATCCATGGGCTGATGTGAAAAAAATATAAAAACAAAATTCGATTTTTCTCTTTTAATTTAATTTTATTTTTTTTTAACCCGAATTCAATTTTTATTTTTTATTTTTTATTTTTTTATAAAACAGAGTTCGATTTTTCTATTTTTAAAAAAAGTGGAATTCATTTTTTTTTTCCTTAAAAAAAAAAAAGAGTTTTCATACATTGTTGTCCATAGCGTGCTATAGCTACAGCAACAAGTTTTTTTTTGGTGTGCGGTTAGTAAAAGTTTTTTTTTAAATTATTTTCCATCTATCTGTGAAGAAGAAACAAGAAATAAACGGAGTGACGTCTTTCTCTCTCTCTCTCGGTCGATCATAGTATCGATGGATGTAGATCCAATGAAGCGTGCATTGTAGAACAACAAGGCTATTCTCTTTATCTGTGTTTGCTATACTTCCACTGGTGAGATCGTGCGCACGCAGTCAAGTCGTCTGATAATGAGAAAAAGGTTGAAATTCGACAATTGTTGACTAGTGAGGTGAGAGAAGAGAAGCCAAGGAGATTAAAAGGAACGTGGGTTTTATGGGGTTTCTTTGCATGATTGAGATGGAGGTGATTTAATGGTCGGTTGATGGGCTAGTGAGATGGTGTTAGTCGTTCAAAGAAACATCCAAATTTGATGATTTTGTTTGAAATCATGGATTCTGCTATTGTTGTGAGTGGATTGGTAAGGGTGGCCACTACAAGAATATGATGGATGGTGATTCTGTTAGTAAAGTTCATAGTAAACTATGGTGTTGATCACAAACATCTCTCTCGTGTGTGGATCATTCATAATATCGCCATTTGGCATTTTTTTTTCTTCTTTCTTCTTTCTTCTTTCTTTAAAAAAAAAGTTTTTTTTTTGTTACTCCAAACAAACTTTGGATAGGACCCACTTGTTCGTTTTTAAAATTAAAAATCCTTCGAATATGTTTTTTAAGATTAAAAATCCTTCAAATATGGTCTTTAATAAGTATTTAATTATTTACAATACCGTGGGCCCCACCTCAAATTTTTGGAAATCACATTCCTTACTAAGGATTTTTCATCACAACAGTATAATCTAACTCACTTAGTAAGGTTTTACTTTTGCTATGGGTCGTTAAGCTCTCACGTGACATGATCCAATGTCACCGATTCGATGAATTTTGAAAGAATTTTTTTTTTCTTTCTCTTTTAATATAAAATATTAGGACTTTGGTTGAAAGTTAATAGCTATAAATTTTCAAGAATTTGGATCTAAGCTCATTATTTTTTAATATTATTTTGGATCAAAACATTTTCCTTGAAATTTAGAAGGCCGTGACATTGGATTATCGATCACGTTGGCTTAATGACTATTCGTAAAATTTGAAATCTTAATGTGTTAGTCAAAATAACCCCAGTGCTCATTGAGAAGTTTGTTGAATACCAAATTTAATTTTTTTTTTCTTTTTTTTTCACAAAAAAAAAAAAAAAAAAGTTTCATCACTCCTTATCTCCACCAATACCAATATGTCCTCAATTCAATATTCGTGGGGAATTTTGGATCATCCAAAAGTGATCAATGATTGGACCATAAAATAAAAATTTTATTTTGATTAATTTTATTTTGATTTGAATGTTAGATCTGATTAAATATTCTATGATTACTCATCTAATACACCCTGATCTGATGATGTGCATGCTTTGATCTCGAATTGAATGGATGTTGTTTATATTTTGTTCAATATTTGAAATCCATATTGTGATAGTATGATCAAGCCCATGGGCCCATTTGTTTGAAAAAGGCTCCGGGCACACCCCATCCTGTTTTGCACACACTACTAGCATGTTTACTGCTTTGCACGCTTGCATGTCCCTAATAGCCAACGTGGCACTAGTGCGTGGCCCGGTCTCTTCAGAAATGCGACTTCATTCATGAAAACCACAACTCCAGTCACGTACTTTAGGGTATATTAAACTAGGGCATCAGTACCGTCTAATCAGGTGACTTTGAAAGGTATATCGATGCACCCAAGCTAGAGTGACCTGAGCCTTTGATATATTGTAAGTCACACAGTCACATGTCCCGTTTGCCAACGTAGTACTAGTAACTGGTCAGTCCCCTCATGGGATGTCAAACCATTTATGAAAGCTACAACTCTTGACTCTTACCCATAGGTATATCAAAGATGATCCAAGTATATCAGTTGCACTTCTTGGTCAAAACCAGTGCCTAAGTGAGATCCTGCTTCGATATATTACGGTACTAGGAGGATAGACTAAGTCTATTCTAGAAAAGAGGTAATTTAAAAGTGCCTTTGCTCAAACATCGCGTGCCACCTCTGATTTGGGGATTAAACTGGTTGTTTTTTGCTTCAGAGAAGTGAGTTGAAATTTTAGATTCTCATCTATATGGTATATCAAACCAAGTCACCATGTACCGTCTGATTGAGTACGCTCGAGAGGTATATAGGTGTACTTGGGCAAATGTGACCAGATAAAAATGCATAGCATATAGTAAGCTTAGAGTCTAGAAACCTCCCCTATAGGTCACGACTCGAACTTATCGTGGGTGTTCCCGAATTGTTTATTGAATGAGATCTTGTGAATGATGAATGCATATGAATGATGAGATCAGGATGCATGTATGTGAATGATGAGATCAGAATGTATGGTTGTCCTCAAGGATTAAAGTTTTTTATTTTACCTAATTAAAATGGGTGCACCAACCCAATAAATAATCCATTTTTTGTAATAATTCATAATGACCCAGTCTATCTCGATCCAACAATCATGATGGGCCGGACCATTTAAATCAAAATGGAAATCAAATTCTTTTCTAAATTCGGGTTTCAACCCATTTTCAAAGAAGAAAAATGGTTTACAAAATGAAAGTATTTTCCAGAAAAATATTTTCTAGAACAAGTGTTCTCTAGAAAAAAGTATTTTTCAGAAAAATGTTTTCCAAAATTTTTTTTTTATAAGAACAAGATTTTCCAAGAGAAAATGTTTTCCAAATAAAAAAATATTTTTCAGAAGAAAATATTTTCCAAAAGATCTATTTTTTTCAAGGAAAAATGATTTACATGGACCTTGAAAATTTTCTAAAATATTATTTTTCTAAAGAAAAAGAAAAAAATTTTACAAAAAATCTATTTTTTTTTTGCATGGACCTTGAAAAATTAATAAAATATATTTTCCTAAAAAGAAAATGATTGCAAAAAATAATCAGATTTGTGAAAGTTTAAAAACATTATTTGTTAATAATTTTCAAGAGTGCAATAGAATTGCATGAATGGATTGTTTAATGGATTGGTGCACAAATTCAATAAAATCTCAGGATTTATTAAAATGTTATCAAGGGGGTAACACTGGAATTCACTTTTGATGGGGTTATCATTGTATCTAAGCTCAATCGTTCGTCATTTTGTTAGGGTCACTAGTCCGGTCAGTTAGAACGAACATCAACACCAAATGAATTGTCAGAAATGACCTCAGAAATTTTCAAAATTACACAGTTGTTCCCTGAAGATCATCGTGCTTCAATCCTGTCGATTGTAAGCAATGTCTCAGTCTTAATCAAGCCCATTGTGGGTAGTTATCTTGAGTTTTCATGAGTAATTTGGGTTAGCTCGAGTTCTTTTTTTCAGCAAAGTCATGACTTCTTTAGATTGAGTCTACTCTTTTCTATGAGTCGAGTTCGTTTGCCAAGTCTAGAACAACGTCTGTCCTCTCATTTGAATAAATGAAATTTTTGAATACTTCGAGCGCATTAACGAGTTAACTATTAATCTGGCGTCAAGGATAGATTTCTTTCTTGAACAAGAAGATAAGGGTTGGGCTCAACTTTTAATCAAGAAAGCAAAGGTCATTGACCTCGAAACAGAAAATAATTCCTAAAGAGATTCAAGTAGAAATCATCCTATCCCTAGGAACACAAAAGGATAATCGTCCTATTTATTTATGGTCATCCTCCTTCGATAATCGTCATATCCTCCACGATCTCTTTTCTGTAGTTTATGGGATATGCGAATATGTATCCCCTGAATTTTCATGGATAGTTAAGGAATGGAGCTATAAAGGTATTGAACTTTCCTAAAGGAATCACATTTCACAAGTTGGGTAGGTCTACGATCGAGTAGAGGTACCCCAATCTTGCAAACTCCCAACCTCATGATCCCAACAATGTACATAAAATCTAACGGTTGAGATTTATTCTCGAAATAAATATTCATGAGATTTATATTATCTGGATGCAATAAATCTTACCCGTTGTATTTCATAAATATGGTTCCCGACCCATATTTAGAATTTGTTATATTAATTGCGATTCATACTATACTACGGTTGACGGATGGGAGATCCCATGAGTTATCATATTTGAACCTTTTGACAACTTAAGTGATTAGATTACCCTTTATCACTGTAATGACGTAAGTGCCCCTTTAATAATTATAAAATAATAAAAGAAAAATAAAAAACATACATTAATTTGAAATTTCCTTACCAAACACCTTACTGCCCACTGCGAAGTTCATTATAATATACTGACACCCTTTGTATGAGTCATAAATTTACATATTTATTAAGATCGCCCTTATACAAAATGAAAGTTCACCTTTGCTATTTTTTAAATCTTACCCCACCAACTTTAAGAACATGAACAAGCCAACGTTCATATGCGCAGACAAGTGGTCATTTGTCCCCTCTTAGAAGGCCAAGCGAGACTGAGCCCAAAACCAACTTATTAAGTTATGCACATATATTCTCTTTGCATTCTCAATTATTTAGTTACCAAAAATGCCTTTTTACAAACTTATTATTACAAAGACACCCTTCAAAAAAATTACTCAATTTAAGTAAATTTTGATTTTCATACATACCTTATGATATGGGTCACTAATTGTTGAGATTGATCTCCTTGTGGAAAGGATACAAGTTGATTATATTCCAACGATCTACAGAGATGATACCTCATAGTATTTGATAAGATCTTTCCTTAACTTTTAGAATTTTTAATTATTATTACTATTTTTTTTTTTTTTGCTAAGCAAGTAAATGAATTAAATAAATGATAAAAGTGAATTACAGAGGAACCAGGGCATAACCCCTTATGAGACAAAATGGGCTCTAAAATTAGTAGAAATCCAAATCAAGGACCCAATAAAATGTCCAAACTCTTTTTACTTGATTTACTCAATTGAGTCATAATTATTAGAGAAACTTTGCAGTTCACTTGATTTTAGAGTTGGGTAAGACATAGCCCTTAATCCAGTTAAAAAATTATAGGAAAATGTTTGTCCTTGGGATGTGTCTACTCACATTTCACCTTGGTACATATCTATTGAGTGTTTTTTTTTTGTAGCTCCTTGTATTGGACTTAAGAGTCACCTTAAGACGACCATTACTTTGGGGAGATTCAAGATGAAAGAGGGGAAACACAAAATATATTGTTTAGGGATAATTATTGATAATTTACTTCAGATTTTTTCAGACGATAAATCAATTATAAAATAGAAAAGGATCTAGAGGAACCTCACCGAGCACGTAAGTTTACTTCAATGAGACCAATAACTCGCAGATGAAAGGAATTGTACCTAGGTCATGCTATCAGTACTCATAGGCTTTACCAACTAAGCTATCCAGTACCTTCCTTGGAAAGTAAACATACTAGACAGTAAAGGCTAAGTCATTAACTAAAAGGGTTTAATATTAAGAAGATAGTCTATCAATTTATATTGAACTATAAAAATATTATTAATTTGAACATTGGTGTGTATTTGACATGTATAAGTTCAAGGTGGAGAAAAAGACTAATATTTGGACAAATTGTGATACAAATAACAAGTTGTATGGATCCCAAAAAAATCAACCATTGTGAGCCCTTTCAATCAAAATATTCAGAGTGGAGATATCTAATGGATGATACATACATGCAAAGAAGCTTAACTGGTAAAGTTTATAGATGATGATACCATCCGTATCCCTATACCTATGTTTAATTTCTGTTGGTTTCAAATTATTAATCTCATTAAAAATAAGCTTATTGATTAAAAAGAAAAAAAAAAAAAAGTCTAACTTTGAATAATACTTGTACATCATGCCTATGTATTACAAGCCTCCATTGATATGATGATCTAAATGCTATTTTTTTTTTTCCTTTGGCAGGTTTCTAACCAAGTCATTGTTTTCAGTAATTACAAACTTTTAACCACCTTTGATCACCGTTCGATTGCTTTCCTTTGATTGTCCAAGAATCACCATCGGTCAAGATTGTATTATTCAGATGCTTTTGATCAGCTAATCGGGCTGTTATAGAATTAAGCAATCACTTTGATAGGTCCATCATTTGAGTTGATCCAAACAAATAGATTTAGCTATAATATAAGAATAGCACCATAAATATCAGATTATTTCCTATCATTAGGGGGATAGCCAAAGCTCAACCAATTTTGCAAGCTTACCAAAATGATCTTTATTTCTAGAAATCAAATTTTTTATAGGCAATTAACATGTCATATAGTCCAACCAACGGTAATATTTCGCTAAAAAGGAATAACTAGACGTACATATTAGGAAATGACAGATATACCCTTAACGTTTTGTTGGACACGAAAGTTACATGTTTGTACATTTAATCCTTCAGTCATACGTTTATCGTGATCAAAGGGGCCGTTACAAATGGCACTTTCGTAATAGAATATTAAGATCTATTTCGCTAAATGTACTGTTCGAGATTCATGTCTTCCACATGGCATGTGATCTGACGTGTTCTTAATGACGTGGCAATAGGCTCCTCCTCCTTTATATAAAGAACAGTCTTCGTTTTAAACGACATCTAACACTTCAAAGTTTCAGACCTCAAATTTTCTCAGTTATTTTTCCCTAAATTATTTTTTTTTTTTCAGATAATTTTGATTTCTCTCTTGAAAATCTACTTCGAATTCCGAAATTTCAGTTTCTTGAGGTGAAAATCATGGAGAATTTGAATCGAAAGGTTGTTGTTGAAGTCTGCAATGCGAGAAATCTAATGCCGAAGGACGGACAAGGAACTTCGAGCCCTTACGTTCTTGTCGATTTCGATGGACAGAGGCGACGAACGAAGACGAAATGTAGAGATCTGAATCCACAGTGGGACGAGAAGCTCGAATTTCTAGTTAACGATCCAGAATCCATGGTTTCTGAAACCCTAGAACTCAACATCTATAACGACAAGAAGACTGGAAAACGAACCACTTTTCTTGGTAAAGTTAAGATCTCTGGTAGTAGTTTCGCGAAATCTGGATCTGAAACCCTAATTTACTACCCTTTAGAGAAAAGGAGCGTTTTTTCGCAGATCAAAGGCGAGATTGGCTTGAAAGTCTGTTACGTAGATGATGGTCTGCCAGCGCCGCCAGCTGAAGCGACCGTACTAGAGAAATCTGAAGCGCCAAATCCAGAATCGGAGAAGAAATCTGAGGAGAAAGAAGAGGAGAAGATCGAAGAAGAGAAAAAAGAGGAAGAAAAACCAGAAACAAAAGAAGAAGAAAATCCGAAAACAGAATCGCAAGAAAATTCGAAATTGGAGGAAGTTTTGGTGGCTGCGCCACCGGAAGAACCGGTGAAGAATCCTCCGATCGCTCATGAAATGAAACCAAAGGTGCAGAAAGATAAGATTTCGACTGGAAAACAGCTTGTTAGAGATCTGGAGATCCGATCACTTGGTAGTGGCGATCGCAGCCGTAGCACATACGATCTTGTAGACCGTATGCCGTTTCTCTACGTACGCGTACTCAAAGCAAAGCGTACAGATACGGATCTCGATTCATCTTCTATTTACGCCAAGCTCGTTATCGGCACTCACAGTGTCCGTACGAAGAGTGTAGCAGATAAGAATTGGGATCAAGTCTTCGCCTTTGACAAGGAGGGACTGAACTCAACTGCTTTGGAGGTATCCGTATCTATAGAAAACAAAGATACCGTTGAAGATACGGGTACGGATACGAATACAATCAAGGAAACTTCTCTGGGTACGGTGTCATTTGATCTGCAAGAAGTACCCAAGCGAGTACCACCAGACAGTCCTCTTGCTCCACAATGGTATACTCTTGAAGGATCGCCGGAAAATTCAAATGGAACTGATGTCATGTTAGCTGTTTGGATCGGAACTCAGGCTGACGAGGCTTTTCAGGAGGCGTGGCAGTCAGATTCCGGGGGTTTGATACCGGAAACACGAGCAAAAGTGTACCTTTCTCCGAAGCTGTGGTATCTAAGGCTAACGGTCATCCAAACCCAAGATTTGCAGCTTGGTTCGGAAACCAAGCCTAAGGTTCGGTCTCCAGAACTTTATGTGAAGGCTCAGCTTGGCGCTCAGATTTTCAAAACGACTAGAATCTCGATCGGCTCTTCCAGCTCGACTAACCCAAGTTGGAACGAAGATCTCGTGTTTGTCGCAGCCGAGCCGTTTGAGCCGTTTTTGGTAATAAGCGTGGAAGATGTATCTAGTAGTCAGTCAGTGGGCCATGCGAAAGTACACGTGGCAAGTGTTGATAGGCGCATAGATAATCAGATGGAGGTCCGATCCAAATGGTATAATTTAATCGGAGACGAGAATCGACCGTACGCAGGGAGAATCCACGTTCGCGTTTGTTTAGAGGGAGGGTATCACGTGCTGGATGAGGCAGCACACGTGACAAGTGATGTTCGAGCCGCAGCGAAGCAGCTAGCTAAGCCACCAATTGGCTTACTTGAAGTAGGTATTCGTGGGGCCACCAATTTGCTTCCCGTTAAAACCAAAGATGGGACACGTGGCACAACTGATGCTTATGTGGTTGCCAAGTATGGACCCAAGTGGGTCCGCACACGTACCATCCTTGATCGATTTAATCCACACTGGCACGAGCAGTACACGTGGGACGTATACGATCCTTGTACGGTACTCACCATAGGCGTATTCGATAATGGCAGGTACAAGCGAGACGAAGTTGGTAAACAAGGGAAAGATGTACGTATAGGGAAAGTACGTATACGGTTATCTACGCTTGATACAAACCGAGTGTACATGAATTCGTATTCACTCACTGTGTTGAACCCTAGTGGGCCCAAGAAGATGGGTGAGATCGAGCTTGCTGTGAGATTCTCATGTTCATCATGGGTTAGCCTACTCCAGGCGTACAATAGCCCAATGCTCCCTCGAATGCACTACGTGCGACCACTGGGCCCCGCACAGCAAGACATCTTACGACACACAGCAATGCGAATGGTAACAATTCGGTTATCGAGATCTGAGCCACCAATGGGACAAGAAGTGGTTCAGTTCATGTTAGACACGGATACACACGTGTGGAGCATGAGGAGAAGTAAGGCCAATTGGTTTAGAGTTGTGGGTTGCTTATCACGTGCGGCTTCTTTCGCACGGTGGCTTGATGAGATTCGCACGTGGGTACATCCATCCACAACCGTGCTAGTCCATTTGCTACTCGTGTCCATTGTTTTATGCCCACATTTAATACTCCCAACTTTGTTCATGTATTTGTTCTTCATTATTGGCATGAGGTTTCGAAATCGACCTAGATTACCAACCAACATGGACCCAAGATTGTCTTATGTTGATGCTGTGGGCCCAGATGAACTTGATGAGGAATTCGATGGTTTTCCAACCACACGATCGTTAGAACAGATCCGAACGAGGTATGATCGATTGCGGGCCCTAGCTGGGAGGGCCCAGACATTGCTTGGTGATGTGGCAGCTCAGGGTGAGCGTGTGGAGGCTTTATTCAATTGGAGAGACCCACGTGCGACTGGAATATTTGTGGTGTTTTGCTTTTTTGCATCCTTGATATTCTATGTGGTGCCATTCAGGGCATTTGTGCTTGGCATGGGGTTCTATTACTTGCGCCACCCAAGATTTCGTGACGACATGCCATCAGTTTCCATCAACTTTTTCCGACGCCTTCCATCATATTCCGACCAGATTCTCTAGATTATCCGGCGTGGCTGTAACGTACGCACTACTTTCCCACTAGAGAAAGTTGGTAATGTAATTTTGATATTACTTGCATTAATTAATTAATAAATTATTGATTTGGGTTTTAACTTTTAAGCCTTTTGAAATTATATAAAAAAAAAAAATACGCTTAAAGTGTGAAAAAATTGACCGTTAGTGTCGGGGTCCAGTAGGCTGTAGGCATTTAAGAGACACGTGGATTCCCTAATTTGAATCACTCGATGTGACCGTTTGCTTTGGATTTTGGTGGGGCATAATTTATGTGCGCGGAACTCTTTTGGCGCAGTGAATTTATTAAGTTCGTATCATGTGACTGGGACATACTTAGATAAAGATCATAGGCGGCCTTCCTTTATATGCTGCAAAATCCTATTATCTCGAATGTTTTGCCATCCATAACTTTCTAGTCGGTTAAATTCTATCTTGGCTTGTAATGACTCTTTAAAAATATTGAGAACTCACATTAATATTCATGAGAGGTTTTATACAATTATTTTTTTTATTTTTTATGATGTATTTACAACAAATTTTATCCATCTATAACTATAAGAGATTAACTTCAAGTAGGAGAGATTTAGATAAGATAATCTTCGCTAAGATTAAGGAGTTGTAGTGTACACGGTTGATTGAGTTTATTGAGAAACAAAAGCCGTGTGATCCATCACAAAATCTTGAGAATCTTTGATATACCCCTACAAAGTTGTTGAAAGCGAGACATACTCAACCTCTGGTGAGAATATCTGCAATTTGTTCGTTGGAAGAGATAAAATGAACCCTGAGATCTTTGCGTGCAACCTTCTCTCGTACAAAGTGAAAATCTATTTCAACATGTTTCGTGCGCGCATGGAATATCGGATTCACAGAAAAGATAAGTAGCCCCAAGATTATCACACCATAAGATTGGGGCAGATGTAAGAGGAATGTTAGATTCTTTTAAGAGAGATTAGATCCAAGTAACTTCTGATGTAGCTAGTGCAATACCACGATATTTAGATTTTGTGCTCGACCAAGAGAGACAGTGCCTGCTTTTTGAAGCTCCAAATGATGATGAGATTAAGACCAAAGAAAGTACATACGCCACTTGTGGATCTACTATCATCTGGACAACCAACCCAATCTTCATCAGCAAATTCATGCAAAGTAATTGACGAAGATGGATGAATCCATATACGATAAGTTGGTATGCCCTTTAGGTAACGTAGAATTCGTTTGACTGCAATCCAGTGATCATCAGTTGGACTTTGCATAAATTGACAAACTTTTTTTTACTAAAAATGCTATGTCAGGCCGAGTGAATGATTTGAGAGTTTTGTTTTGGTTACCATAAGGGTTGAAGCTAGTTTAGCACCATCCATTTTGTACTTGGTTAACAAGTCTACAATATATTTATGTTGGTAAAGAAAGAACCCATTCCGTTTTCTTAAAGTTTCAATTCCCAAAAAGTTGGAGAAAGGGCCAAGATCTTTCATAGGAAAATCTAAAAGAAGTTTTGCCATGATGGAGCGTATAACTTTTGTACTTGATCCTGTGATAATGATATCATCAACATAAACAAGAATGTACACAACTACATGCGAGGTCTGCACGATAAATAAAGAGTTGTCTGATTTGGATATGATGAAGCCAATATGACAGAAAAAAATGCCTAATCGATGATACCAAGCTCGAGGAGCCTGTTTGAGACCCTAAATAGAGCGATGTGGATGACATACACGAGTTGAAAAATCTTGATTGACAAATCCAAGGGATTGAGCCATATAGATTTCCTCTTCCAATTTTCCATTTGAAATGCACTTTGGACATCTAATTGTTGGATTGAGCCATATAGATTTCCTTTTTCAATTTTCCATTTGGAATGCACTTTGGACATCTAATTGTTGTATTGATCAGTTTTTAGATATTGCAATGGAAAGAACCAAACGAATTGTGCTTGGTTTAACTACAGGACTAAAGGTCTTTTCATAATTTAGCCCATATTGTTGATGAAATCCTTTTGTTACAAGCCTAGCATGATATTTATCAATGGTCCCATTCGGTTTTATTTTGATTCAAAAAACCTAATTACAACTTGTGGTGCCCCGCAACGCTAACACAAATCCTCATGTCAAATCCCAAGGTACTAGGTGGCGCCTCGAGACTTTGACATGATTTTTTCTACTTATGTTAGCATTCCATGACACAACTACTACTTGCTAAATCTTATAGAAAACATCCTGTATATATAAACGAACAGAATAGTAGCAGAAGTCAAATGTACAACGAACACGAAATGTAAATCAGAGTGTGGAAGGTGTAACAATATATACGATTTACAAAAATGTCCACTCGCTAACAAAGTCTTAACTCTCGATCCAAAATCTATATACAACCTATACGGATTGATGCGACTAAGCATAACCCCAGTGCTCACTAGGTAGTGGACTCTAATTATCTATATGACCAACTAGATGTTCCCGAAAGCGCCATCGATTCGCGGGGTGCGCGGATCCACTTTTGACCCTTGAGGTTTGGGAGTCGCCACCTAGTTATTACGGTATAAGAACTGAATAATGACTCTAAACGGATAAAAAAATTAATCTACTACAGAAAAACTGAATCCGGGGATCACGTTACGGGGTTGGAAGGGGTTAGACACCAACCCCGCCCGGCCAATGCCGATTTCTACTTATCCCTAAATAAGACTACATTGCTAATGACAAAACGTAGATAAAAAATAACAGAAATTTTACCTTCGATATGCAAAGATTCTATTCCCTCAAATCTGATAAAACTGCTCCTTGTACCATACTCCTTGCTTCGTTCTGTCTCCGGATCTGATTTTTGATCTCCGAGGCAAGGTATCTCCTTCTTGGATCTGGATTCTTTGAATTTGTTATGGATTTTTAGGGTGTTTTTGAAGGACTTCTAGGTATTTTTCAAGCTAAAATTAAAGTATGGGTGTTAGGTAAGGAGTTGGGATTTCAAAATTAGGATTTTGGGAAGGTTGTAGAGGCTTCTTGACCTACTTTTTCTAGGATTTTTTCTTTGATACGAAAATAGGGTGTGAGGACCCTTATTTATAGATTTTTTAAGGGTTGGTTTAGATAAAATTAGTGTTTTATTATAATTCTTTTAGTTAGAGTTGTATTTTAATTATAATTATTTTAGGTAGAGTTATATTTTAATTAGAATTATTTTAAGTAAAGTTATAGTTTAGTTAGAATTCTATTAAATAGAGTTATTATTTAATTAGAACTCTATTAGGATTTTGACTTTTGGTCTTATTTGATTGACTTTAAGATTTGGACTTTAATCTTACTTAGTTGACTTTTAATATATTGACTTTAATTTTGACTTTAGTCTTACTTGATTGACTTTAATTTTTGAAGAATCCCCTTTTATTATATATTTAATTCTTTGGGTTCTCAGATAAAGGGGTCTTTGAATAAATATCCTAGCAACCATCAACAATTTTGCCTGAAAGCTTAATTGATCGATTTTTTGGTTCCAAATTTTAAATTAATTTTATTAATGTTTCACTTTATATTATTTAATATTTTATTTATTAATTTTGAAAATTTTAATTATTAAAATTATAAAATTACCGTTTTACCCTTGGAGAGGTTTTTTTACGTTTTAAATCATTTTTCAATGTTTCAGAATGTTTTGAAATCCGTTTTTCACAAGGAATTCAATGGGAATGTTGGTTTTGTCATTTATGAAGTTTTTTATATGAAATGGTCGTGAACTTTATGAGGGGCATTTTTGTAATTTTGTCGAATTTTGTGAAAATTGGTGAAATAATTTATTTGATTTCGATTTGTTATTTTATGTGTTTGAATGAGTTTTTCTAATCGTAACGTAGGCTCTAGGGTTGTTTTGATGTTAGGGGTATTTTGGTAATTTGGTCATTTTTAGTGATTTTTATCGTGAAGCTTATTTTTAGTCTACAAGATGATGATTTTTATGTTTCTAGGGTCATATTTTCCTAGCGTAACGTGATTTTTAAGGTTTTGTCAATTTGAGACACCTCATCCGGATTTCTGAAACATATCTGCTAACAAAATAAAACATTGGAATAAACATCTATCATTGGGAACCGTTGCAATCGGGTTGATGAGTTAATTAATCAGGCGAGTGCAAAAATGGGGTGTCTACAGATGCCCCTCTTTGGCAGAGGGTTGAAGCAAACTAGATAGCAAATCTATTTTGGTAGATAGTGCGATGTCCGAATGCCAAAGCTAGTGATAGTTCATTTTGCAGCCTGATTTAGCAATTCGTCGGGGTGTTCAGATCCTTGAGCATAAAACTCTTTTCGAACTAAAAGGTTGTCAGGTCATTGAGCAAGAACTCTCATTGACAGTGTCAGATTCTTGAATTTTAAAGAATTCTCCTTGACTAAAAAGTGCAAGTGTGAGTGTGTGTACTGTGTGAAACTGAGTAAAAATGTGTCAGGTCTTAGAGATCTTCTCTCACTGACAATAATGATTCAAAATTGAAATGTGATTATGCAACAAAAGCAATCATGACAAGGTTGAACAATGAGGTAATTGGAGTCATAACAATGTAGGAACTTCGTTAAATCCTATTTGAAATTCTTTTTTAGAGTTCGAAAAAGTATGAGTCTCGTTTATAGGACTCGAACCTATTGTAGCCACGCTTCTCGGGCTAAAGAACTTAAACAATCCTGTTAATTCAATATGATTCAAACAAAGTTGGAGTCTTGTTTCTTGGACTTTGACTAAGGTTTACAGAAACTTAAACAATCTTATTAAAATTGGAATCTCGTTTCTCAGATTCGAACTAAGGTTAATAGGCACTTCAAAAAGCCTACTCATTCTATGATTCAAAAAGTTGGAGTCTTGTTTCTCGAACTCGAACTTAGGTTTATAGGCACTTCAAAAAGCCTACTCATTCTATGATTCAAAAAGTTGGAGTCTCATTTCTCGGACTCGAACTTAAGTTTCTAGGCATTTCAAAAAGCCTACTCATTCTATGATTCAAAAAGTTGGAGTCTTGTTTCTCTAACTCGAACTTAGGTTTTTAGGCACTTCAAAAAGTTGGAGTCTCGTTTCTCGGACTCAAACTTAGGTTTATAAGTACTTCAAAAAGTCTATTCATTCTATGATTCAAAAAGTTGGAGTCTCGTTTCTCGGACTCAAACTTAGGTTTGCAGGCACTTCAAAAAGCCTATTCATTCTATAATTCAAAAAGTTGGAGTCTCGTTTCTCGGACTTGAACTTACTAAGCCTCGTTTCTCGGGCTTAGATTTATAAGAACTCAAACAATCCTATTAATCGAGCTCAAAGTTTGAAAGATCGGGCCTTTATTGGCTTATCATGCATCTGGATTCATAATTGTCATTGGAATTCATCGGACTTTTAAATAAGATTTTCTTTTTCATCATGTGATTAAGAACAAAACTTTGGAATTAAATAACTTTCAATAAATGCTCCTAGTTTCAAGGTTGGTTTTAACTGGAACTTGACTACGAGACTGATGGAATGGATTACGCTTGAAAAATATGGACTCTGATGTATGATAGATAGAAGAACTGACATTCCCTTAAATTTAAGACTCTTAAGGTTATCATATGTGCAATAAGGGATTGATCATTTTCTTTTGAATTTCTTTTGAAAAATGCTTGAGCTAGACTTAAAAAATCTTGATAAATATTAGAATAGAAGATCTTTTTCTTCAAAGTGATTGATGATTCTACATCTTCCATTAGCGAACACTTGAACAAGTAAACATACTTTTGAAAATCCTACAATGTTCAAGATGACTTCTGATTTTTTCGACTTCAACATTATCTTCGTCGGATGTGAGCTCTTGGCTAAAAAGTGTATATTGTGGCTTGAATGGTTCTGCATTTTCTAGTTTCTGCACAAGCTTCCTTCTGAATTTTTCTTCTTGATGGGACCTTTCCTCCCATTTGATGATGCCCTAATTTTTGCCTAGATCGCCTCTTCAGGTTTTTAATCTAGCGGACTTTATTTTTCTTTTTCTGATGATGCCTTGATTTTTGCCTAGGTCGTCTTTTCAGATTTTCAACCTAGCAGACTTTCTTTTTTATGGTTATGCCCTAAATTTTGCCTAAGTCTCATTTCCGGGTTTTCGACTTAGCGGACTTTTTTTTTTTTTATGATCTTGAAAAATCAACTCGACAACTTCTTGGTTCCTTGCACCTTAACCGAATTAATTAGCATTCAGGAGGACTTAATAGGTGGGTTCAGGATATGGTTTAGAAAGAAAAGATATAAGGCTCAACTTCCCAAAATACCCCTAGTTTGATATTCTCTCTTTTCTGTCAATTATTTTGATTTTTTTTAAATGCACCTAGTTTGGCATTATTTTATTTTTATCAATTCTTTTGATTCTTTTTTCTAATGCCCTTAGTTTGACATTCTTTTCTTTTGAACCTTTCGATAGGGGATTTTCCTTTTAGATGACACTTTTCTTAAGAGAATACACTTATTCTTTGCGTGACCGGGCCTGAAGTAACTTCTCAGGTTGCCTACGTACCCCAAATATTTCTTTTTCTTTTGGGATCAGGTCAAAACGTAGTTCATACTAAGATTCCCTCCCAAGGTTGGTCGGTGTGATTTAGAAAGAAGAGGCTATTTATTTTTATTTTTTTTTAAAGGCTGCGAGGGGCTAAAGAAAGATTTTTTTTTTGGTAAGATAAGAGAAGGGTTCGACCAAAGAAGGCCTCATTTAGTGAAAGTTACTTGATCTGGTCATGGTTCTGGGAACTCGATGTCTTGATTACTTTGTCGAGCAAGATCTTCTTTTGAGAATAAACCGCTTTCAATCTTCTTTTGTAAAATTGAATATGATTAAGTTTTCCGCATTCGACTGTTCACTTCTTCTAAAACTCCGAGAAAATCCTTTATCCTTTATGAGGAATCCCTTCTTGCAAATCTTGGCATCTTTATCGACGGTTTAATTACATCATTCTTGATGATCTTTGGCTTTGAAGTTCACTTTTGACAGTAAGTTCTGATTTATTCTAGTGCAATCCATTCTGATAAAAGGTAAAATGGTGTTCATATTCAACATACCCTCATGAGACCGTACGAGAACACTGCTGAATTTCTTAAGTAAGTTCATCGTTTTCTTATGTTCTTTTGAGGATAATGTAGTGCCAGTTTGCACTTTTCGAGTGTACTCTCCTATTCCAATATTTATCAAATTCGATTAGTGAGCTCTGAGTCATTTCTCGTGTTAGATTTTATGTTCACATTATTATTGCACGCATGATAATCAAAAACTTCTTTACTTTATTGGAATAAAAAGATATAGACCTACTAACTTGACTAAAAGTTAACAATTAATAAACCCTAACATAATGAAACTAATCAACTGAATTTAAAGACTGACGCAACTGACACTTAACAAAAAAAACTCAAAATAGGGATATGATTCTGAGTAGAAGGACACAGTGCTAGGGTCTATGTCACTTTGGATATCTTCACGAGAGATGATTTAGGCTCGTCCGCTTTTGCTAGACCTTCATGTTTTGATTCAAGCTTGTTTGATGCTGGATAACTCATTGCTTCAATACCGTCCTTGCTTTTCTGTTCTGTCATTGTCTCAGGGCAGATGAGCCCATTCTGGCATGATAAGGATGCACTATCAATACTGTCCTTGCTTTTCTGTTCTGTCATTGTCTCAGGGCAGATGAGCCCATTCTGGCATGATAAGGATGCGCTATCAATACCAATCAAGCGGATAAAAGAAACTGGGTCAACTGATTCAGGTTTTAACATGGATATTAGATTCAGCGTAGGAGGGGGTTGATTTGAAAGGTAGGCAAATGGTTAGTTTTGACATTAGACATGGTAGGAGCAGGTATGGTAACTTTTCCTTGTTCGATAAGGTCTTGGATAGCATAGCGGGAGGTAATGCACCTATCTAGAACATGGCCGGGCATTTGATGGAATTCACAGAATTGCCCATTATCCAAGTTTGGAGGGAGAGGGTTAGGCAACAGCTTGGGTTGTAACGGTGTCAATAGTCCCCTTTTCATTAGTTTTTGATAAACAACACTAAGGGACATCCCGAGATTGGAGAATTGTCTCCTAGGCTTGGCTTGTGAGGATTGAATGGCTTGAGGAGCTAGGGCAAAAAAGGTGTGGACCACTTGCAAGGAATTTGTATTGGGTTTGAAGTATTTGGGTTTTGACTCAAACGAGTTGCCAAAGAGTCCTGAAGAGTAGGCGTCCTCGACTTGGTTTCCAGCTTCAAGAAGGGATTGAAAGGTAGGCAAGTATTGAGGCATCAAGTACTTGGCGTAATTGGGAGTAAGATTCCTGAGGATAATCTTAACTTGCTCTTTTTCTTGAGGTCGGTCCCATACTGAGCGGCCTTGGCTCTCCATCGAGCAATGAATTCTGTAAAGGTTTCCCCGGGCTTTTGCTTAGTTATTTCTAGATCTCTTCTTGTGAGTTCAATGTCCGTGTTAAAGGAATATCGACCAATGAACTTTTTCATCAATTCGTGCCATGTTCTTACCCGAGACAAGTCCAGTGACATTAACCAGCGTAAGGCAGGACCTGTAAGGGTTCTCTGAAAAAGTTGGGCTATCTGTTCTTCTCTCAGACCTTGAGACTGCATGATACCGACATATATTTTTAAGTGAGTCCTAGGGCATCCAGTCCCATTAAATTTATCCTTATCTGGCATTGTGAACTTTTCTGGCAGACGAATTGTAGGAAATAATGTCATTGCCCCTAATCCAAGGGCGAGATCGTCAGGGTCTTTGATATTCTTCAATGTAGTTTCTACCTGAGTTATTCGATGAGCTAATACAGGGTCAACGGGCACTTGATCATCTTCAAAATCTTCAACCAGGTCAAACACAGCCTGAGGTTCTACAACTTTATCTTTTTTCTTTTCAATTTTCAGGGATTCGATTTGTGTTTGAACAGAAGCAATAATCTGTGCTTGAAAAGATTCTAAAATCTGACGGAGCGCAGCTTCATCCATGGTATTCATTTCTTCTCGTGGTAAAGACTGACTACTTGGCAATGGTACTCTAGAAAGATGACTTTTTCCATGGACCCAAAGTGGTACAGATGGAGGTTTAGAACGTTTGGGATCAATTATCACCTGATTGGAAGTAAACCAAGGTCAACCATTGACTCTAAAGGTTTGACTCTTAACCACATGATTAAAGTTTCGATATAGAATAGCCCAAGTCCAGTAGAAAATATCGAATCCAAATGCACTATAAGTTTATAGTGACCAAGAAAGTGAGAAATATTAGACGCGGGTCTACCCCTGATTGGGATTGAACCTTTGATCAGACAAATTAATTTGATACTAAGATCGAATCTTTCTATACAAAGTGGTCTGGATTTTTAAAAATGAAAATCAATTAGTCTAACTGATTTGGTATTGATCAGTTTGATCTATTTGTCAATTGGGCCAACTGGTTTAAGTGGTTTAAATTAATCGGTACATTTCACCGATTGGGTCGGAACGATATTGCGGGTTTTGTTTGATTATTGTAGATCGGTCCGCCCACTTACCTGTTGGTTGGATTGAATAAAGTAATCCGGGAACACCCATAGTCAGTTCGGGTCGTGACCTATAGGAAGGCTTGCAGACTCTAGGTTTACTATGTGCAATGCAATTTATCTGGCCACCCTTGTCCAAGTACATCTATATACCTCTCGAACGTACTCAATTGGACGGTACGTGGTGACTTGGTTTGATATACCGTGCAGGTGATAATCTAAAACTTCAACTCACTTCTCTGAAGTCAAAAATGGCCAGTTTGATCCCCAGTTGAGAGGTGGCACACGATGCTGAGCAAGGGCCTACTTAAATACCTCTCGTCTGACGTAGTCTATCCCTCTCGTACAGTAGGGTACATCGGGACAGGATCTCACTTAGGCACCGGTTTTGACCAAGAAGTGCAATTGATATACTTAGATTATCTTTTACATACCTATGGGTACGAGTCAAGAGTTGTAGCTTTCATAAATAGTTTGACATCCCACGAGAGGACCAACCATGTACTAGTACTACGTTGGCAATCGGGACATGTGACTGTGTGGCTCACAATAGGTCAAAGGCTCAGGTCGCTCCAACCTGGGTGTATCAATATACCTCTCAGAATCACTTGATTAGACGGTATTGATGCCCCGTTTGATATATCCTAAGGTACATGACTGGAGTTATGATTTTCATGAATGACGTTGCATCTCCGAAGAGACCGGGCCACGCACTTGTGCCACGTTGGCTATATGGGACGTGTAAGTGTGCAAAACAGTAAACATGCATGTGGTGTGTGCAAAATAGGGTGGGGTGTGCCCAGGGCCTTTTTCAAATAAATGGGTCCATAGGCGTAATCAAACTATCACAACATGAATATCATATGAATATTACCCACATAATTCATCACATCAAGATTAAGATCAAAGCATGCACATAAAAATATATCTATCAAGATCATGGCAAATCAATTAATGAGCATGACATATAATAATTGATCAAACAAACATTGCAATAGGCATAATTTTTATAATTTTTAAGGTTTAATCAATGATCACTTTTGGGTGATCCAAAATAAATCGAGATTCCAATAGATGTTACATTGATGATAGAATGACAATTGTTGAGATGAGCTCACTCTCAGGAACATTAATTGTGCTAACATTAGATAAATTCGGATTTTCTGTGAATTAGAAAAATATAATCCGAACTTGCATCGATGATATCTAAGACTCCCGATAATGAAATCGAGTGAATTCAGGTCCTAAATTAATTTACTCGATGGGATCTGCGTTTTATTAATAGGTGCCCAGACCTAATTCTAACTAAAATGTTCCGTAAAAATGTTTTAACATTGTTGTCCCAACCTTCATTCAGCAATAATTCCAGATTTACAGATTAAGCTTGCATCGAAGATATCTAAGGCTTCCGATAACGAAATTGAGTGAACTCAGGTTCTAAATAAATCTAATCGATGAGATATACGTTTTATTAAAGGTTCCCAGACTTAATTCTCACTAGAATGTTCTATAAAAATGTTTTAACATTGCTGTCCCAACCTTCATTCAGCAACAATTCTAGATTTACAGATTGAACTTACATTGATGATATCCAAGGCTCCCGATAACGAAATTGAGTGAACTCAAGTTCTAAATTAATCTACTTGATGAGATCTACATTTTATTAATAGGTGCCCAAACTTAATTCTCACTAGAATGTTCTGTAAAAATGTTTTAACATTGTTGTCCCAACCGTTATTCAGCAACAATTCCAAATTTACAGATTGAACTTGCATCGATGATATCTAAGGCTCTGGATAATGAAATCGAGTGAACTCAGGTTCTAAATTAATCTACTCGATGAGATCTACGTTTTATTAAGAGGTTTCTAAACTTAATTCTCACTAAAATATTCTGTAAAAATATTTTAACATTGTTGTCCCAACCTTCATCATTCCATCATTTTCATATGTCAATTTGAATCTTTCATTATTTAGGGGTCATTAAAAAGTGATCCTTAATTGGACAAAAATGCAATACCCAAAATCATCCACAATTAAGCCACAAAAAGAAAGAAAGAAATAAATAAATAAAATAAATCGAACTAAATAATAAAAAAACTAGGTCATCATGACAATGCTCCCATACTTGAGGTTTTTCAAGTCTGATCCTCAATAGTCCCCAGTGGAGTCACCACTGAAAGCGCCCTCGATCCAAGGGATGCCCGAATCCACTTTTGATCCTTCAGGTTTGGGAGTCGTCACCTAGTTATTATGGTCTAGGAATCGAATAATGACTCTAAACGGATAAAAAAACTAATCTACTACAGAAAAACTGAATCCAGAGATCACGTTACGGGGTTGGAAGGTGTTAGGCACCAACCCCGCCCGGCCAATGCCGGTCTCTACTTATCCCCAAATAAGACTACATTGCTAATGACAAAATCTAGATAAAAAATAACAAAAATTTTACCTTCGATACGCAAACATCTATTCCCTCAGATCTGATAAAACTACTCTTTGTACCGTACTCCTTGCTTCGTTCTGTCTCCGGATCTGATTTCTGATCTCCGAGGTAAGGTATCTCTTTCTTGGATCTGGATTCTTTGAATTTGTTATTGATTTTTGGGGTGTTTTTGAAGGGCTTCTAGGTATTTTTCAAGCTAAAATTGAAGTATGGGTGTTAGGTAAGGAGTTGGGACTTCAAAATTAGGGTTTTGGAAAGGTTGTGGAGGCTTCTTGACCTACTTTTTTTAGGGTTTTTTCTTTGTTACGAAAATAAGGTGTGAGGACCCCTCTTTATAGATTTTTTAAGGGTTGGTTTAGATAGAATTAGTGTTTTATTATAATTCTTTTAGTTAGAGTTGTATTTTAATTATAATTATTTTAGGTAGAGTTATATTTTAATTAGAATTGTTTTAGGTAGAGTTATAGTTTAGTTAGAATTCTATTAAATAGAGTTATTATTTAATTAGAACTCTATTAGGATTTTGACTTTTGGTCTTATTTGATTGACTTTAAGATTTGGACTTTAATCTTACTTGGTTGACTTTTAATATATTGACTTTAGTTTTACTTGATTGACTTTAATTTTGAATTTAGCCTTACTTGATTGAATTTAATTTTTTGAGAACCCCCTTTTGTTATATCTTTAATTCTTTGGACCCCTAGATGAAGGGGTCCCTGAATAAATATCCTGGCAACCATCAACAATTTTGCGTGAAAGTCTAATTGATCGATTTTTTGGTTCAAAATTTTAAATTAATTTTATTAATGTTTTACTTTACATTATTTAATATTTTATTTATTAATTTCGAAATTTTTAATTATTAAAATTGTAAAATTATCGTTTTACCCTCGGAGAGGATTTTTTACGTTTTAAGTCATTTTTCAATGTTCCAGGATGTTTTGGAATCCGTTTTTCACAAGGAATTCAATGGGAATGTTGGTTTTTGTCATTTATGAAGTTTTTTGTATGAAATAGTCATGAACTTTATGAGGGGCATTTTTGTAATTTTGTCGAATTTTGTGAAAATTGGCGAAATGATTTATTTGATTTCGATTTATTATTTTATGTGTTTGAATGAGTTTTCCTAATCGTAACGTAGGCTCTAGGGTTGTTTTGATGTTAGGGGTATTTTGGTAATTTGATCATTTTTAGTGATTTTTCTCGTGAAGCTTATTTTTGGTCTGCAAGATGATGATTTCTATATTTCTGGGGTCATATTTTCCTAGGGTAACGTGGTTTCTAAGGTTTTGTCAGTTCGAGACACCTCATCCGAATTTCTGAAACATATCTGGTAACAAAATAAAGTATTGGAATAAACATCCATTATTGGGAACCATTGCGATCGGGTTGACGAATTGATTAATCCGGCGAGTGCAAAAATGGGGTGTCTACAGTTCCTCACTCGTCAATTCCATGTCCATTTCTACAACAATAGGCTCTAATGCTAAAAAATAGAAAGAAAATAAGGAGTAACAATAGTTACCTAGTAGATGAACAAATAATTTTCACTAATAACCTCTCCTATAATGAACGAGTAACATTTTCAATCATTTCAATGCATATGCAGTTTTACAAGATAAACTATGATTAATTGGTACGTATAATTAGAGATAAGTATCTAAATAATTAAAATTCATATCACATCAATCACCAGTACTCATACTATAACATTTTCCTTTTATACAATTCTAATTGATAAAATTGAAATAATAAACATGCATTTCATTTTATAATTCAAAATAAAATCACATATACATAATACACAATGGTGAAGTAGTGGAATTAAAAAGTTGAGATTCTACGACCGGATCGTTCCTAGTCAAGATATGATGTTCAAATACTTTACTGGTTTTAGTTCCTAATTTTGTAGCTGATCACTATATTATCACGATTGGTTAACCATTTATTTGGCTCAGGTTAGTCATTTGACGTGATTGTAAGCAATGGGATTTTTTTCGATATATCAGAATGTTCGACTACTCTAGATTATTAGTGATCACTAACTAATCATCTTCGTTTATACTTATCAAGCGTGCATGTGATTCCCATTATACATCCTCATTCGTTTACATTATAAGTTCACTAGTAAAGATAGAAAGAAATAAACCCAGATTTCAATTATGACTTCACTCTCATACATGTCCCATACCATATATGAGCTTGGTTGTCCTTACCGTAGATCCCATTATAGTATTTCACTCCGGATGGCATGACATACTATCCTTTCAGGTATTCACAAACTCTTTAATAGTTTACAAAATAATTATATATATATATATATATATATATATATATATATATATATATATATATATATATATATATATATATATATATGTCATTTTTCTTTGAAAATAATTAAAAAAATTAACATTACAGAGTTGAGAATAAATATTTAGTTTCCTATCATGCAATTGTGGCCCATCGACCTAAAATAAATAATAGTACGAAAATTAAACCAGTGCCTTGAGCTAACAGAAAGTAAATAAACATGCACCCGAAAATAAATTATCTTTGAATATCCATTCATCAACACACACAAAATATCACAATGTAAAATATAGACATCACCTCTTGAGTATGATTCTTACATTTTACCATTCCATCATTTTTTTTCGGTATTTTCACTTTTTGTCTTTTCGAACACAAAATTCATTTTTCGGTATTCATCAACTCAATATGAGTTCATTGAATATTAAATCGTTTTCCAAACTTTGAAATTCATTTTGACAGTTTAACTAAAAAACTATCACAATTTATGTCAAAACGGGGTCTCGATAAATGCATGGAATCAAATTACCAAAATTATGAAAAATTAGTGGAAATTTGGTTAAGTGTTGAAAATGTGAATTTTCAAAGTTCTTTAAATTGAAAATGATTTTTGAAATTGAAAGTCTAGAATAAATGTATTGACATCACGTAATTTTTATAGCTCAATTCAAAGTAACGCAAAAAATATTTGAGTTTGAAAATCTGACGAAAACATCAAAATTTATGTTTTACTCTTAGAACAAAAATTTATATTTTGATCCTTTAATATTTGGATTTTTAAACCATTTCTATTATTTCTAAATGGGGGGTAATCTCATAATTTTATTAAAGAACTTAAAGTAAATGGAAAACTCAATTAAAATATAACATTTAGTTTAATATTTTTAATGAAAATAAGGCTAGGAAAATAGTTACACAACACTGTGAGTAAATAGTGCTGACGATGGCAAAAAGCTAATTTTGGTGGTGGCACCGCTAAATTGGCATGCGGTAGGTGGTGATGGCACCACCAGTTTCTACCGACAAAACTGGGTAGCCTATGTGAAAATTAGATTTTTGACCAATTTTTGGATTCCTTCATCAATTCTTTGATCCATTATCCCACCCGTGTATAATTGTTAAAACATGTAGGTTTTGCATGAATTTGAAATAAGCGAAAAAAAAATTTGCATTTTAAAATAACATCACAATTTTGATAAAAGTCATAATGTAATTTTCATAATCTATGATTATCAATAGGAATTGAAAGTCCCCTATCAATGATTGTGGTTGTCAAAAGTGAAAAGCTAACACAAAAATCGATGTTGAAAACACAAAAATTGATTTTGGATGGAATTGGATGCGAACAAAAGACAAATTTGCGAAAATCTTGATGACGATGCTCACCTTCCCTTTTACGATGGAGGACAAGTCCACCTCTAAATAAATGAAGCCTCGAGTGGAGTGTATCGAAACCCACTCGTTGGTTTTTGGTGAGAGACAGAGAAGAAAAAAAGGAAAACTAGGATCAAGGATGGTGGAAACGTAGAGCTCATCGATGCTGGCAACTTCTTTTCTTTGTCGGCAATCAACTAGGACTCATTCATGACTAATCTTGATGAGAAGCAATTGAAACCTTTGGTTATTTTAGTCAACTGGGTTTTGGGCTCGTTGGAGAGAATAATGAAATAAAAGAACTTAATAGTTCTTTTATATGAAGGCTAGATGGGCACTTTTGGTATTTTATCATTTATTTTATTGTTGGTGGTATTTTGACTTTCCGGGCTCTGAAAATGATAAATGAATACTTCATTCTGTATAATTTTTTGTTGCGGACCTAATGGTGCAATCGAATTTTATTAATTCTTTATCTAAACGAAAATTTACCTCTTTAAGTCCCGTTTAACATGAAAATTGAGGATTTTATAACTTTTTCGTCCGAACTCAAATTCACTAGTGTTTATAGGCTAAAGTATGTTTTGTCGATCATTTTGAATCCAATAGAGAAGTTGGTTTTCTTTAAAATGAACAAAACAAAATCTGAAGGTTTTACCCTAAATCCCATTTTTAGAATTTTTCCAAAATTCCACTATTTGATTATCCTCGAGATACGAATTAAAAACTCGAGACATTACATTTTCCCCCCTAAATAAAAATTTCGTCCTTGAAATTGAAATAGTACCTTAGTCTTGAAATAGTTTTGGATACTTAGCCTGCATCTTTACCTCTTTTTTCCATGTGACTTCTTCCATGTTGTGGTGTCTCCACAATACTTTGGCCAGATGAATAGATTTAGATTTAAGTCGTTTTACTCTCCAGTCAAGTATTTGTATTGCATCTTCCTTGTAGGACATGTGAAACATATCTGGAATCTGTTCAAGTTGTTGTGGTAGAATCAATATGTAAGCTACCGATCATATCTGTTCAACTACCTCTAATGGTCCCACAATCTGTAAACTACAAGTCTTTTCACTTATCATCCAATATTGATATTACCATAATTAACCTTTACAAATCTCACAACTATCTTTCATGAACTTTAACGCATAAGCATACTATTGTTATCTTACCTTTTGCAACCATAACAGTCACCTTACTTTTTTACTATCCTAGTTTATTCATATGTTTTTCACAACTCCATTAAATCACCACTAATGCAACATTGTCACAAAATTATTCTTTCTCACATCTTACATTGACATCCACCACCTCCTAACTTATACTCTATTAAATCTCTTTTCTTTTACATATTAAATGTTTCTTCGAAACTATACATTACACTTCCCAAACTTTACCAATTCTTCAACTTAATCATATATAATATCAATTATTACACATACTTTCACATGCTACATAGTTACATAACCAGCCTTACAAATTGCACTCATCTTCTCACACTTTACAACCATCTAACACCTAAAACATACTCATTACTTTCAAAACTACCTTCTCTATCTAACTCTCACATATTACAATTCTATCTTATTAACAATATTTTTCACTTATGTAATCTTTAAATCCAACATGCTCCACTATTCATAAATTTATTTCTTACATCTTCTATAAAAATGCATTTTTATACATCAAGTTTACCTCCTAATATTTATTCATTTTTGTCACCTACCAATTTTCAGTTTTAGATTGCACACTTATGTTCTGCAGGTTCCTAAATAATCTTAAAAAAATCCCAATCTTTCTTCACAAGGCCTCCCAAGGCGATAAAATCTTTTACTCAATCTTTCCTAATCGAAAGTCTAAGCTACCTTCCATTAATACGCTACTACGCTACTACGCTACTATCATTACCATTTCCATATTGTATATTCCCTCTAATATTTACCATAACCATACACTACCTTATTTTCATCATTCAATACTATATCATTCTAAAACATAACTTACCAACAAATACTTTTAACCTTTACACACATAAACACAATATCTTAATACTATCATGTTATAAATACACTCATCCCCACAACACACATTTTCACTCATAATATTCATTTTTATCCTATCTTACCATGCCTATTTCTTCAACACACTTTATCTTACACTACTCAACAACTTTTTACCAATCATAGTCTCCTAGTGGTGTAGAAAATTTCATTACTCGACCCATATCAGTAATTTCTAACTTAAAAAAGTGTGCAAAATCTCAGTGGAAATATATGATCGAACAAAACTCAAATTTTAACATTATAAATTAAATTCATACATTTCGAAACTTCGTCAGAAATATGTATTTCTTCCTAGGTCAGATGATATGTCCTACCCTAGGTTCTAGGAGTAACTTTTGCTTGTGAATGTGATAGAGGGCAATCCCTTCTGAAATGTCCCATCTGACCACACGTGAAATACATTGACGATCTTGCTTTCATAGGTTTCTATGAAGTGGGCGGTTGGTAAATTGGAGCCTACAGTTTCTAAACTTTCCTTGGTTCTTCTCTTGGCCCTGATGGCATCAGTGGAGCCCCAATTTTTCTATAATTGGGGAAGGAGGAACTCTATACAGTGGATACACTGATCTAGAGGCCATCAGCCTCGAATACATCGACATCTTGACTGAATCTAATCCGGGAGGAAGAGAGGTCTAGGATTGACTGGTTTTCCCCAGCTCAGTACATCTATAGTGTAGACACCCAAATTTGAGCGGGCCCTCGACGCAAAAATACCCAAAAAGATAATAAAAGTTGCATCGGGCCCTCAAAGCCCAAATCCCCCAAAAGCCCTCTTTCATTCCATAAATGGTTCAAGCCTACTCAAAAACCCAACCTAACCTAAGCCCATCACCTAAAATCCAAAACTATCTTATTCTATATTCCTAAACCCAATCCAACATAAACCCAACCCAACCCAACCTAAGCCCATCACCCAAAGCCCAACTCATCACCCAAGTCCAATTCACTACCCAAACCCAATCTAACCCATCATCCATATCAAACCAATCACCAATTCAACACCAAAAGATGACACATGTCATCATCCCCTTCCACCTCCCTCATCTAATCACCTACCTCAATCACCTTTCTCTAAAAAATCAACCAACCACATCACTTTTCTCCAAAAATCACCTCAACCCATATCTCATACACCTTAACCCATCACTTTCCCTTAAAACACTCCTACAAAATCACCTCAACCCATACCTCCCACCATCATCCCCAATCAATTTTTCTCATCACCATATCACCTCCCCCCTTTTAACACATGTCATCATCCCCTCAATTCTCCCAAAATCCAACCAACCAATCTCTTACACTACCCATCCACCTAAACCTAAACACCTTACCTCTTCCATCAACCCAATACTCAATCAAACACCTAACACCTTACACCCCTATTCTCTCCATTAATCATCACTCACCTCATCTCACCAAACACTCTACCCAAATGGATTTGGGTAAGATCCAAATCATTTGGGTCAAAATACAACCTATTTCTCTCATTACACAAATACCCTTATTTCCATTTCAAATTTCATACCTTTTATCTCTAAAACCCATGCCATTAACCATTTCTCCAATCCTTCACCCCATTATACCCCTAAAATAACCCTCCAACTTCTATAAAAATCCCTTCATTCTCCCCTCACAACACCTAATGAAAAATTAAGAATACCTCAAAAAAAAAAAACACAACTCATCTCAACTCAACCCTCAACTCCCTACTCTTACTCTACTCCCTAACCATCATCAACTCTCAACTCTCAACCTTCTCTCAAGCAAATCAAGAAAGGAAAAAGGAGCACATCTTTGAAGATCAAGATTGGATCAATGTGGGTTTGGACAAAAGAACACCCCCCAACTTCCCTTTTCTACTCATCCATTTCTATACACATATGCACACACCACGACGGTTTGAATCACCAAAGGGCCCCTTTTCAATAAGGGTGCCCCAATGATTTGAACCAATACTGAAAGCCCCTCATACTTGAGAGCATATATCGAAATTTCCAATATCTATCATTTTTCTTTATTTTTAAAATTTGACCGAATCCGAGGTTACCACCTACGCTGGATGGAGTATGATGCCTAACACCTTCCCTACTCCATAAATGGACTCCCTTACCTTTGAATCAAAGGTTGGACCAAACACACTTTATCCATACGAGAGTCATCAAATGTCAAAAATGACATAGTTTTTGAAAAATGTGACATTGGGTGACCATTCATACCCTTTTACCAAATTTGAATGGTGGCGATTCCAAAATCTCCCAAAGTAGAAGGATATTTTAAAGAGTTGAAAATCCCATGTCCACAGCTTGGCGACTCCACTGGGGACGTAAAACTAGTGGGTCCGACCCTCTTTTGATTCGGTCATTGTTTCTAAAACAAAAAAAAAAATGTGTTTTCGTTTTCGTATTTGTGCTTACCTTCTAATATTTTTCATGTCTTTTTTTATTTTTTTATTTTTTTCATCAAGAATGCTTGTAATATTTACTTTTTTCATGCTTTGTATATGTGTTTTATTTTGTGGAACAAGGAATGTAAGGATGAATATGTTTTGCAAAAAAAAAAATGCACGCACATGCACATGCGATTCATAGCCCTATGCATAAGCCACCCCCCTCCTCGTTAAATTTCTAACCCCGGATGCCGGTACTATCTAGCCCCCGAGATCGCTATTTTGGGTGGTAGGGAAGAGAACATCCACTCCATTCACCAACCTAAGACATGTACACTTCGGTGTACATCGAGGTTTGAAGAATGGGTAGTCGAAAAACTACCTACAAACCGCATGCATCGAAGCATAATTAATAGACAAAGCACGCTAAGGTTTTCAAAATTCAATTTTATATCCATCCCACGTGTGTATGTTGTAATTTTATTTTATTTCTTTTTTTTTTTAGCCCACGAAGGCAAGTTGTATAGACTGTAGGACATTTTCACTTTATTCTCTTTTGTATGTCCCCCTAGGTAAAAGGGGGAAATCTTTTTTCTATCATTTTGCATCATAAAAAAAAAAGAACATTTTTATGACCCAAGCCAAAAAACAGAGGTTATGTGCCTCAAAATTCAGAAATTTTGGGTTAAAATGGGATGAGGACAAAAAACAGAGTAAGTTTGGAGAGTCAGAAAAGGTTTTGGTCCGTGTTTGAAGCACTGATTCAAGAAAAATGGTTAAGTCCGTGCTTGGAAAACGAACTTGGCAAATTTTCTTAGGTCCGTGCATGAAGCCCGAACCAGTGTAAAAAAAAAAATATTTAAGGTTCTGGTCCGTATTTGAAGCACGGACCAGCAAAAAAATGTTAGGTCCGTACTTGAAAAACGGACCCAAAAAAAAAAATTCTTTTTTACTTATTTTGTTCCTTATGTCAGCCCTAACAACTTTTTTTCTTGGAGTTTTTTATTTATTTTTAGTTTTAAAGCTTGAAAATGGTTGAATGACTTACTTTACCGTAAAACTCAAGGCCTACCACTTAGAATCGATCCCGCTCAAAATGGATTTTGCCCAACGTGGCTCATTATCGATCTCGGTCATAATCAAACCCATTGTCATCTTTCACTGAGTATTCACTTCAAAATGGGTCAATGACCCATATCCAATCAAACTGGATCCACGACCCAGGTCCATTTCAACTGGATCCACGACCTAGATCTATTTCAAATTGGGTCTCCGACCCAGGTCCATTTCAATTGGACCCGACCCAAATCCGTTTTAACTGGGTCCACGACCCAGATTCATTTCAAATGGCGATCCAAACCCATTTCAACAAGGTCCGTGACCCAGATCCATATCCATTTCAACTGGGTCTACGACCCAGATCCAATCAAATTGGGTCCACGACCCAGATCCATTCCAACTGGGCCCACGACCCAGATCCATTCCAATTGGGTCCACGACCCAAATCCAATCAAACTGGGCCCACGACCCAGATCCATTCCAATTGGGTCCACGACCTAGATCCATGTCAACTAGGTCCTCGACCCAGATTCATATCCAATTTCGAACCAAGTTCATGATTTAACAAAGATAACAACCGATCAATCAATTCAAATGCATGCAACTTTCTCAAAAAAAAAAAAGAGTATCAATTGTAGTTCTTGATCAAAATTGGTGCCTAGAAAGATCTTACCATGTTGATACAAGGGGGATAAACTATGTTTATTCAAGGAAATGAGGTGATTTAAGAGTGTCATTGTGCGCCGCCTCTTCCTTGGAGATCTGTCTGGCCGGTGTGGATTTCAGATAACTGAATTGGAGGCTACCAAAAATATGGGTTATTTTAACTCGATTTATCTCAGAAAACTACTCTTTCAAAATGTTTTTCCGACTCCGTGTCGATGCCAGCTCCGTGCTGATGAAAGTACCTTTCCAAAATGTTCTACCGACTTCGTGTCGATGCCAGCTCCGTGTTGATGAAATTTCTTTTTCAAAATTTCTTGTCGACTCTATGTCGATGCCAGCTCCGTACTGATGAAAACTTCTTTTCAAAATATCCTACCAATTCCGTGTCGATACCAGCTCTGTGCTAAGGAAATTTATTTTTCAAAATATTTTATCGACTCCGTGTCGATGCCAACTCCGTGCTGATTAAATCTCCATTTGAAAATGTTTTACCGACTCCGTGTCGTTGTCAGCCCCATGCTGATGTAATTTCTTTTTCAAAACGCTTTACCGACTCCGTGTCGATACCAGCTCTGTGCTGATATAATTTCGTCTTCAAAATGCTTTACCGACTCTGTGTCGATGCCAGCTCCATACTGATGTAATTTCTTGTCGAAATACCTTACCGACTCCGTGTCGATGCCAGCTCCGTGCTGATGAAATTTTTTTTAAAATGTTTTACCGACTCCGTGTCGATGCCAGCTCCGTGCTGATAAAATTTCTTTTTCAAAATGCTTTACCAACTCCGTGTCGATGCCAACTCTGTGCTGATGAAATTTCTTTTTCAAAATGCTTTATCAACTCCGTGTCGATGCCAACTCCGTGCTGATGAAATTTCTTTTCCAAAATATTCTACCGACTCCGTGTCGATGCCAGCTCCCATTGATGTAATTGTTTTTCAAAGTGTTCGTCCAACTCTGTGTTGATGCCAGCTCCATGCTGATGCCAACTTCGTGCTGATTAATTCTTTTCTCTCAAACGATCGAGTTCTGTGCTGATAAACTACGTTTTCAAGCTCACCTAACTAAATTTCCCTTCTAAGTACCATCCCTAATAATTATCGGACTTAATAAAACATCATGCATTTTCCTTTTGGTAAGTAAGATAGTAATGCTTGGTCTTCTGTACCCACAGGTGGCCAAACGGAAGAAGTATATGCAGCCAGAGGTACCGTCATATTTTCTTAGATCATCCATAGTCACCATGAGTTCTTTCGAACCGGCACAACCCCTAACGGCCAAAATGTCAGGAATAGATCCACAAATAGCAACGTTATTGAAAATAATTGAGAGGAAAGAAAAGATGGTAAGTGCCGTGTTAGCCAACGCCAGCATAATGCAAGCTCAAACAATGCAGCAACACGCGTTCGGACCAAATCAAGATCTACCCGAGCAACTTCCACAGGGACCACAGTCCACCATGCCTCTTGCAGTGCCTGAATACCATGGGCCCCTGCTCTATTTTCTACCGAATCGACCACCCCTTGTGGTCATTCCTGATGACGAATGTAAGTACAGGGCCACGGAGGCCAAAAGCGCAACAGATAAAAAATTGGCTCAGCAAATCGAGTCTCTAAAAGAAGAAATGAGGAGGATGAAAGGCCTCAACACTATGAGTGGAACTCAGTTCAAAGACCTTTGTTTCTACCCCAATGCTCAATTACCGACCAAGTTCAAGTGTCCAGAATTTGAAAAATACAATGGAGTGGGATGCCCGCTGTCACATCTGAAATTATACTGTGGATCCATGTGCCAATATGGCGAGGACGACAAGTTGTTGGTACAATTATTCCAGAGGAGTTTGACGGGGCCAGCACTAAAATGATTCTCTGGATTGGACCACACACTCATCAAGAGTTGGCAGGACTTGGCTGAGATGTTCTAGCACAATTATCAGTTCAATATAGATGTGGGTCTGGATCGAAATGATATGGCTAAGATGACGAGGAAACACAAAGAAACAGTGAAAGAGTATGCTCAGAGATAGCGGGAGTCCGCTTCACAAGTAAGGCCTGTGATGACTGAACAAGAGATGAACACTACATTTATCTTGACATTAGGGCATGCCTTTTATACTCATCTGGTTGGACACACTACAGGCACCTTCTCAAATTTAGTTCAAGTAGCAGACCGGGTCGAGGACGGGATTCGAACTGGTCTAATATTCGACTTTATAGCCTTGAGTACAACAACGGAGACATCGGCACAGAAGAAATCACTGCCTTTTGTCAAAAAGAAAAAGGAAACCCAAGTCAATAATGTACAACCCAGCCAACCTCTCGTTATTCAGGCACCAGCTCAGTGGACACCGGCAGCACATGCCCCTTAGGCACCAGTACCTCGAGCTGCTTGGGCTCCAGCACCGCAGATTCCCTTTTGGACAGTTCTTCTACAAGCACAGCCAGCACCACTATATAGGCAGAACCAACAGGCACGATCTAACAGGGTAAATAGAGTGTTTACCAGGTTACCTATGACACTATCTGAGTTACTGCCAATCTTGCTCAAGGGTGAGTATCTCACAAAACATCCGCCAAATCCTGAGGCTGCCAAAGGGCCAGGGTACAACCCCAATTTGTTCTGCGAATTTCATATGGGTGCACCAGGGCACTCTATAGATTAATGCTAACAACTCAAACATCAAATACAAAACTTGATTGATAAGAAGGCTCTTATTCTGGATAGACCCGCCAACCTACCTGAACAACAGAACATCAATCAGAATCCCTTACCTACTCACAATGGAGGGGGAAATGGACACGGGGTAAATGTTATTCACGGGAAACTCAATTTCAATCCATCAGATCTGATAGCCCCTATCGAGGCAAAAATCAGGGTCCACTTAACGAAGGAATTAGAGGCGTCAATGGTTAACACAGTCAACCACTACAAAACAAATCCATCTCAAAACTCACAACTACTTCTCAGAATGGCCGACCTCACCATCCATCCCATTCATCAAAATACTACTACTCGACCACCTTTAGTTATACCTTATGGATCACCAAACCATCAAAATTTGACACTACCTCCTTTTGTTATACCCTACACACTACCAAATTCTCAAGGATCAACCCGACCCCCTCTTCATATACCATACACTTCATCTTCACGTCCACCACTCGTCATTCCATACACTCCATCAACTCCTCACATAATTTTTCCTACTACAATCACATCCAAATCATCACCACCACCCCTCATTCTCAGTGTAAAACCCGACCCACCTCCAATGACCATCCACTCACCTAAACCATTCTCCTATAGCTCCAACCAAGTAGTTCCTTGGAGCTATGAAACCACCATCACCACAACCTCAGGGGTTGAGACCATGAAGAAAGCAATGGTGGCTGACATTGGTCATATGACGAAGGTAGGGAGGTGCCAAAGGTTGCCCGAAAAAGGGGTAAGCATCAAGAAAAAGGCAAAAGAAACAGTAAAAGAAACTGAGGATGAGAAGAGAAGAAAGGCAAAGAAAAAGGGTAAGTTGTACAAAGATGACAGGACAGAAGATAAGGTAAAAGTGACAGATAAGGAGGTTGCAGATTTCATTAAGCTCGTTCGCAAGAGTGAGCATAATATAGTGAACTAATTGAACAAATAACCAACTCAAATCAGTATTCTGGGTTTGATGCAAAAGTCAGAAGAACACCAAGAGGCATTACTGAGAGTTTTGGGAAAATTACATGTACCTGCAACTACCTCACCAGCACAATTAGAGCAAATGGTTGGCCAGATCATGGCCCCCAACCCCATTATTTTTACTGAAAGTGAATTCGTGCCAAAAGGGCAGGGGCACATAGAACCGTTAAACATCATGGTCATATGCAAGGGCATGACGGTTGCTAGAGTACTGATTGATAATGGTTCAGCCCTCAATGTCTGTCCTCTTGAAATCTTCTGAAAACTCAACGCTGATTGGTCACATGTCAAGCCCAATAATAAGGTTGTCCGAGGCTTTGATAGCTCGAGAAGAGATTCCCTAGGAGAGGTGGATTTACCGATCACAATAGGCCCATATACGTTTGAAGTCATGGAAATACCAACAATATTCAACTTACTGTTGGGCAGGCCATGGATCCATATAGTAGGGGCTATACCGTCTTCATTGCACCAAAGAGTCAAATTTATCATGGGGCAAAGGATGATATCTTTGCTGATAGAAAATCTTATCCCGGTTGGAAGAGCTCCGGATGTGCTATTCATCGACATTGAGATGACAAAAGATAAGGCAATGTACCACTCCTATCAATTTGATGCTGTCAATCATGTTGAGAAGGGGAAAGAGAAGGTGAAAACAGAACTATCAAAGGCAAATCTGATGGTCGGGCGAGTTTTGAAGAAGGCAGGCTACCAACCTAGACAAAGGTTAGGACCGAGAGGAGAAGGGAAAGCTACGCCGGTCGAAACAAAAAAAGCACAATCCTTACTTCGGTCTAGGATTTAGGCCACAAAAAAGGATATTACAGAAATGAACGACAAAAAAAAAGAACTTCGACTAGCGAGAAAGCAAAATCAGGAACCGAATGTCTGGAATATGGGCAGAGTCCCTCATACCAGTGTTAGCTTCTCGAAGTCTTAGATCAGACACGACAGTTTATTAGAATCGTTGCCAACAAAATCGGTAAAAAAGTCAAAAGTGATAAATTTCAAACCTGTGCACATTCATGAAGACTCAGTTGTTGAGTCCCAGTCATCTTTCGTAGAAGGCATTGATGTTTTATTCAATGGGGATTCCAACGAAAGTCTATCAGAGACCGCTCTAGAATCCACCAAAGTGGAAATCACTACCAGTAAGGGAAAATAATCACCTTTCCCCACTGGCATTGATTGGGCATCAGTCGTCATCCTACCGAGTTTGGGAGGGACTATGCCCCAATCTGATAAAAATCAATCGGAGATCATGGTTATCTCTGAACCACCTACCAAATCACCCAACAAATCACTTTCACATCTCATTCGCCCCCTTAGAGAAGGAGAAATTCTAAATAATTAAGAGGAATTCCCTATAACCCTTGAGGCTACCATAGCCTCAAAACAAAAACGCCGTTAGGCAACATTAGTTTGCCCGAGGATCATAACGAACCCTCATCCTAGGGTAAAGACTGTTTTGAGGGCTCCTTATCTTTGCTAATGCATGATTGCTCTTCTTATTTCAGATGTCCGGAAAATACCATTCAAAAATAAAAAAAATAAAAAATTCTTCAAAAATCAAAAAAATCAAAATGTCTGCAAAAAATAAAAAAATCAAAAACTTTCAAAATCTCAAAAAAATAGATATATTCCAAAAATCGAAAAAGGAGTTTTCTCAGAATTTAAGGGATTTGTCTCAATCGAATGGACCTTTAGACAGAACAGAATATGAAAAGGATGAGTATGACTTCGATCTCGAACTCGACTTCGATCTCATGGGAATTGAAGAAGAGTCTGAGGACGAAGTGGAATACCCTCCTAAAGAAATCAAGGACCTTCTAGAACGATATGAAAAAGGTGTTCAACCAAACATTGAGGATATAGACTCAGTTAATCTCGGCACTAAAGATGACCCACGTGTTGTAAAAATCGGAGCCTTGTTAACACCTCAACAGAAAGAAGAAATGATTGAACTACTGCGTAACTATCAAGACATCTTCGCCTGGTCCTACAGAGATATGCCCGGCTTAGACACAGATCTCGTTGTTCATAAACTACCAATCGCCTCTAGGAGCAAGCCGATCAAACAAAAGTTAAGAAGACTCAAGTCAGAATGGATACTCAAAGTCAAAGATTAAGTGATGAAACAATTCCAAGCATGATTTCTCGTAGTCTCCACGTACCCTGAATGACTAGCCAATGTCGTTCCGATACCAAAGAAGGACGGGAAAGTACGAATGTGTGTCGACTGTCAGGATTTGAACAAAGCCAGTCCTAAGGATGATTTTCCATTACCTCACATCGACACTCTAGTCGATAGCACAGCGGGACATGGTATGTTCTCATTCATGGATGGTTTTTCTGGGTACAATCAGATAAAAATGGCAGAAGAAGACCAAGAAAAGACAGCATTCATTACACCCTAGGGTACTTTTCATTACAAAGTCATGCCATTTGGGCTTAAAAATGTCGAGGCAACTTATCAACGCGCAATGACGACTCTATTCCACGATATGATCCATAAAGAAATGAAGGTTTACGTGGATGACATGATCGCTAAGTCCAGCTTAGAAGAAGACCATTTGATAAACTTGAGAAAGCTATTCAATCGGCTAAGAAAATACAGTCTAAGGCTTAATCCAGCAAAATGTGTCTTTAGAGCAACGTCGGGCAAATTGCTAGGCTTCATCATCAATAGAAGAGGCATTAAGATAGATCCAGCAAAGACCAAGTACATCATTGAAATGAAAGCACCGGTATCAGAAAAGGATGTCCGAGCATTTCTGGGTAGAATAAAGTATATCAGCAGATTCATTGCGCAACTCACGCCTATTTGCGAATCAGTATTTAAGCTGCTCAGAAAAGATATGCCGAAAACATAGAACGAAGATTGTCAAAAAGTATTCGACAAAATAAATAAATATTTGCTCAATCCACTAGTCTTGGTTCCTCCTACGCCAGAACGACCCTTACTAATGTATATCTCAGTGTAAGAAACGTCTATGGGTTGTGTATTGGGACAACACGATGAGTCAGGGAAAAAAGAGCAAGCCATCTACTATCTCAGTAAAAAGTTCACCGATTATGAGACAAAGTATTCGGCTATCGAGAAGACTTGTTGTACATTGGTCTGGGCATCTCAACGACTACGCCACTACCTCCTCAGCTACTCAACCATGCTCATCGCTTGAATGGATCCTCTCAAGTATCTCTTCGAGAAGCCAATACTAACGGGTTGTACTACAAAATGGCAATTACTATTATCTGAGTTTAACATCACCTATGTCACTCAAAAGGCCATTAAGGGGCAAGCCATTACCGACCACTTAGCTGAGCATCCATTGCCTGATTACGAACCATTGAAGAAAAAATTTCCTAACGAAGTCATATTGCTCACTGAGATTGAGGACGGTGACGAAGAACCAGACTGGAAAATGTACTTTGACGGAGCAGCAAATCAAAAGGAGAACGGAATAGGGGAAATCTTGATCAAACCAGATGGGTCCCATGTACCAATTGCAATCAGACTAAAGTTTCAATGTTCTAACAATGAGGCAGAATACGAAACATGCATAGCAGGGTTGAAAGCAACACTGGATCTCGAGGTAGATAAGAACGATGTTTTCGGAGACTCAAGCCTAGTAGTTTATCAGACAACTGGAGAATAGAAGACCCGATAATAGAGATTGATCCCTTACCATGAGTAACTCGAAGAGTTAAGCTCAAGCTTCAATAGGATTTCATTCACATATATGCCGAGAGCTAAGAATCAATTTGCTGATGAACTAGCAACACTCGCTTCCATGATTAGTATTTCAGAAGACCTAGTCATTGACCTCCTCGAGATAGGGATTCAAGATGAGCCAGCTTACTGCCTACCCCTTCGAAGTAAAAGAATCTGAAGAAAAGCCATGGTACTTGGACATCAAGGCATACCTCGAAGATCAAACTCTACCATCAGACGCAACGCCTAATGATCGAAGGACTATTCAGAAGTTAGCAGGCCAATTTTTCCTGAGCAATGGCATTCTGTACAAGAAGTCGCATCATGAAGTCTTAATCCGATGTATGGTAGAAATAGAAGTAAAATGACTGATTGAAACCGTATATGGTGGAGTCTGCGGACCTCACATGAATGGTCACATGCTTGCTAAGAAGATCATGAGAATGGGATATTACTGAACTACCATGGAAAGTGATTGTTATCAACACGTCCGTAAATGCCATCTCTGCCAGATCTATAACAATAAGATCAACGCGCTACCGTCAGAATTGCACAACATGACTACTCCTTGGCCCTTCTCACTCTGGGGCATTGACGTTATTGAACAGATTTCGCCAAAAGCTTCAAATGGGCATCGCTTCATCCTAATCGCTATCGATTACTTTACGAAATGGGTAGAAGCAACATCTTATGCTAATGTTACAAAGAGTAACATTCTGAAGTTTGTCAAGAACAACATTATCTGCAAATATGGGCTTCCCAACGGATTATTGACTTACAACACCAAGAACTTCAAAAACAAGGATATGATCAAGATGTGCGAAGATTTCCAGATCACTCATCACAACTCTGTACCCTATAGGCTCAAAATGAATGGAGTAGTTGAGGCTGCTAACAAAAACATTAAAAGAATCATCGAGAAAATGGCAGTCACCTATTTTGATTGGCATGACATGTTGCCTTTCGCCTTTCATGCTTATCGGACTTCATTTCAAACTTCAACTGGGGCAACTCCGTATTCATTGGTATATGGAATGGAAGCAGTCTTACCCGTTGAGGTTGAAATTCCCTCCCTCCGAATCTTAAAAGAAGTAGAGTTGGATGAAACAGAATGGGTTCAATCTCGGTTTGATCAACTAAATCTGATTGAAGAGAAAAGCTTTGCAGCTATTTGCCACGGACAGATCTATCAGAGACGAATAACTCGGGCTTACAACAAGAAAGTCAAATCCCGAAATTTCTCACTAGGAGACCTTGTCTTGAAAAAGAGTTTACCGATACAAAAAGATTCCAGGGGAAAATTTCGACCAAACTATGAAGGATCATTCGTTGTACAGAAGGTAATGACAGGAGGAACACTGATCCTTACAGAAATGGACGGACAAGTCTTTCCTCAACCGATCATTGCTGATACTATCAAAAAATACTACGCCTAAGATCTGATCCTGAGATGACGAAAGATCATCTTTGTTATCCTGAAAACAACTATCTAACCCTAGTCAACCCTTTGAGCCATCACGTTCATTTCTTAACCTAAGACTGGGGCAAGTCAGCAATTACAAAAAAAAAATCAGAAACTCAAAAAGTCAACGCATCAAGATACTCCTGGCCCGCATGAGGATAAATTGTGAACGACTAAAATATAAAAAAAGTCAAAAAATTCAAAACTCAGACACTTGATCTTGAGCTCGAGCCAAATCTCCTGCCTAAACAAGTTCGAGAGACGCTGGAAGGAGACATAGATCACCTTTTCGAAACAAAAATAGACGAACACCATGTCTAGCCCACTTCAGATAAACTTAGACCTTAACCTCTTTTGTACCTTTTCACTACACACAACCTTAGCCAACATTTCATCCCACTAAAAGTCCTTTCAGATCAGAGAATGTTCTAAGGCATCATAATGACGATTGCAGCATCAATGATCTTGTAACTTGATCTGGACCTCAAGTCTTACTAGTCGTTGGAAGATTCGAGAGGGGAATCCAGATCGGATATTCGAAAAAAAAGAGTACTTTATGTGTAGAGTAGTTGATCTCGTGGCTCAACTTGAATTGTCGAGCCACGAATAGTCGTCAGCAAACTCGAGAGGGGAATCTAGATCTGTTACCCAAGAAAGAGTGTCATTACAAGAGTAGAATCGCCGATCTCGCAGCTCAACTTGAGTCACCAAGCCACAAAGACATAGAGGCTCCAAACAAGATTTGTAATGTAAAATCCAAATAAATACAAGCATAGTCTGAAAGGGAATAGTGAAAACCTGAAAGGGCGCTATGAGTAAAAAAATCAGACTAGGACAAGATCAAAACCACCGACACGATGAAAACCCAAAAAGGCTTCGATACTAAAAAATGTGGAAACCGAGTCTGGTGAAAACCATAACTGACACCAGTGGCAATAAGGGAAAGCAAAAAAAACAAAATATAAAAAAAAAAAAAAAAAATATATAAAACAAAAAAATATATGAAGAACTCCTGGCCCGCATGAGTATAAAATGTGAACGGTGAAAATTTCCTAAAATCCTAAGTCCCACGCTTAATCGATATTCACCCAGTACTGGGGCACTGGGGATGACTCTAAAAAGAACCTGAGAACTATTGACATCTATATCCTCAGTAGTTGGCAAAAGCATAAATATCATCGAGATAACAAAGGTTTTTCGAAAATTTTCACATTTTGGATCTACAATATCTATTCGACAAAGACAAATCACTAAAAATTCAAATGTTTTCAAAACTACTATTTTGGCCAATTATGAAAAGTCTAGGACTTATTCAAACATCATGTTTTCAAAGCAATAGATACACCTGAGGCCAAGTAAGTAAAAAATTTATTTTCTTTTCATTTCAAAAAAAGTTTCACATTACATTTTGTAAAAGAAAAAAAAAAGAAAAAAAACACAAAAGGATGTCAATCACACATCTCGACGAGAAATGAAGAAGGAATCGAGTCTCTCTTCTAAGGCGCGAATGTGAGCAGCTTGCCCCATCATTACTACCTCAGCATCCGAAGCATCACGGCTCATCAAGTAAGATGCGAAGGCATCAAAATAAGGACCCTGAGCAAGCCTCTCCCAAAGATCATCAATCTCCGCCCTCAAAATGGAAGACTCTTCATTCTTCAAAAACTCGAGTCGAGCTATCTGGTTCTTCAAATCATTCTCAGAATGCAACCAAATCTTCTCAATCCGTTTATGAGACATCTTCATTTCGGCTAGGCGATCACAGGGGCCAAAAGAACGAGAACCAGAAGACCTCCCTTGAACCAAAGACATGGCACAAGCTTTCTTAACGATTTGTTGTTGCATCCAAAGTTGTTAGTTAGGAAAAAATAACCGGGAAATACAGGGCGGTCAAGAGTCACCACGTTCTTCCAAGATTTCTCTAATCGATCACGCAATCGCCATGAGGACAAAGAAGGAGAAAAAGACCCAACCAACTCTCTGAAATCTCTATGAGTTACTATGCCTTGTTCTTCACCAAATTGCCTCAACACACAAGAGGGATATAGTGAGTAGCCCCAGTCAAACCAATCAATATTGCAAAACAACTTGGGAAAAGGAAAGAACAGGTGGAGCCGAAGGCTGGAAGGTGCCTAACCAACGTATCTTTTCATCTAGCATGCCTTGCAAACCGTCAAACCAGCCCAACTTGCCGCCAGAATGGACATGGAGTTTTCTTTTGTTCATCAAAACCACTAAATCCGTGTGGATGTTGAAAGGGTGACTAATGGACGCAGTCAAAGCCAAGTGATTGAAGAACCAAAGCTGCACAAAAAGGAAGTCAACTCTAGTCATAATGCTTCAAAATTTAAAAACAAAGGCTTCAACTCTAATCACGATATTTACAAACTTGAAACAGACAAAAAAATGGACATTACCTACAACAATGGAGCACACCCATGATACATTCGCTCTCTCTGCTCGAACAAGCTGTGAGAGACAAATAGGTTTCCCCTAGAAGCATATGAGCCAATCTAAAACCTTGTCGAATTTGGTCGAGTACACTTATCAAAACTGGATTCACATACTCATCGTTCCGAGGGAACAAGAGTTGGTTCATTACCACCAAGGTCAAAATGTCAAATCGAGATTGGGAATTCATGTCCCCAAGCCATTGAAGCAAAAATTCTTTAGAAACTTTGAGAAAATTTGAGTTTCCATCAATCTGCTCTAATTGTTGCTTTGTGACCCCAAAGAATCCCGACGCTTCTTTCCTATAACTTTCACGCAAGGGTGGTACGACCACTCTAGGCGATTGGCAAATGCCGAGAATGCCCTTAAACTCTTCAATCATAGGAGTCATCTCTTTGTCTCCAAAACGAAACAAATTGAGTTCTGGGACCCAAAATCCCATAAGAGCCTCTATCAAGTCCCACATGATAGTGACCTTCGACAAAGAGAGAGTGAACCCAAGCTTGTTAGAATCCCACCTAATTCTCTCTTCATGGGTCATAGAACTAAGTCATTAATGTAAAAATGGGTCTACGATGGCGTACCTTTTGAGATTTGGAAAGTTGAGGTTACCTTCAAAAGCAGGAGATGAGCTTTCGACAGCGAGATCAAAGTTGGTTGAAACCTCCAAAGCATAAGTGGGCTCCATTGATGCTCTAATGGGTGTGAAATTTCTAAAATCGTGAAAGAGAATGACCAAATGAGGTTCTGTGGGTTAAAAAGGCAAAATAAAAGGTTCTGGTCCGTACATGGAGTACGGACTAAATAAATTCACTTGAGTCCGTGCTTCATGCACGGACCGAAAAATTCAAATAGTCCGTACATGAAGCACGGACTGTTCAAAATTGGCGTAGTCCGTGCTTCATGCACGAACGAGTACATTCAAGATGCCATTGTGTTGAATTGATGCACCACAAACCCTGATTAATTCGATATTACCACTTCTAAGCCTCGGTTGCTCAATAATGGTTACAGTCACACTCATGCGGGGTCTCAAAAATCCTGGTCATACCATGAGGGCTTTTTGGGGCCCAAATACCTCGAAACACTCACGTAGACCTTTGAGAGGTCAAAAATACTATCAAAACCTTGCACTCTCACGAGGCCTACAGAGGCCCAAAAATCTCATCGCATGTATCTCGAGATCTCGAAAAGACCTAAATCTTGGGACAAGCCAATTGAGAGTCCTAAAGACTCGCGAGCTCAAACACCCTAAAAAAACTCACAATTTCACAAAAGGATCCAAAATGAAATAAACGATGTCATATATATAATCAAAATGAGTTATACAAGGTGCACAAAATACAAAAAAACATATATACATATGTTTCAAATGTTCATAAATACATCTTAAGATCTATCATCATCTGATCCATGAGCATCTCGAGCAGCAGAGTCAACGCCAGATAGATCTACGTCCCTCAGACTGGAGAAGACAGAGCTGGTACCCGAAGAGGCAGGCAGATCGTGCATCTCTAAGCCCATATCGAAAGTCTCCGAAAAATCTGCAATAAAAGTTGGGGGTCGGGTAGAAGGTTCGGCACCATCCGAAGCCTGAAAAGATAAACAGATCCACTCAAATGACAGGCAAGTATGCAAGCAGGCTAATGAAAGAAAATGATTGAAATTAAATATACCTAAGTAGGAGGGGTGGATGAGCAGATGTGCTGGCCCCATCATGGCGTCGATGATAGTCCTAAAACACCACAAGAAAACAAAACAATCAGCATACAGTGATGAAAATACTGAATTGAAAGAGGTAAAGGAAAAGAAGAACGTACCATCTCAGCCTATGAACGAGACTCCCTCATAGCCAGCCTCATCTCTAACTCATCGATGCACTCGGCATGAGCTTGCCACCTCTGCTTTAGCCGCTCTCCACCGAGTTTCCATCTCAGCACAACGGGCCGCCTGGGCCTCGATCACGTTGTACCCCTTTCGGAGGCGACGTAGATCATCAATCTGAGAAAAAGGTGAAAAATTAGACCTGGATAAATATAGAGAATTGGAAGATAAGAATAAGAGAAAAGTTAGGACTCACGGTATCATCATGCTCCTGGATGAAGACTCCACCGATCTTAGTGATCCCGGCACGCATGGGCATAGTAGGCATCAGGCAACCAATGGAGGCGGTCCTGAACCAACTGATATAATCGCCCTTCACTAGAAGCCCTCGCGCTGGTACCCCACCGACCTGGGCCAAGTACTTCTCAGCTGATAGATCCATAGAAGAAGGCGTCACCGAAGCTGTCGGGATACTGAGAGATCGATCATGCTAAAAGAATAGCCGCTCCCCAAAGTAGTACACATAGAGGAGACGGCCAATAAAGCAGGGATAGATCTCTCGTCGCATGTCTCGATCGAAGGCTGCCCACACCTCTCGGCTCTCCTCGACCTAATGAGGAAGATCCAAAAGGTGATTGAGAATATCTGCACAACATAAAACAATGAGATTCTAAAATGACAGAAGGAAACCCTAGTGCTACAAACCGAAATAAGTTACTTACCTCATGAAGTCGGTACCTGTCAAAATGGGCCTGAGTGCTCGGGTATTGCTCTTGATAACGCGTCCATCTCGCGTCATCCAAAAAGCACCGAGGGGGTAGCCCTCATCTGGAAGGCTCATCTCAGGTATATAGTATGGGAAGTGTACACGTACAAAAAGCTAGAAGAAAAGGAGGCAACGAGATCAGACCAGAGAAACGAAATGCTAAAAAATTCAAGACTTGAGAAGGAAAGTACCTCGATAAAAGGCCAGAAGAACCTGGCAGAAATACCGCCACCTTGTGGGGAAGTAACACCCTCCACGATACGATCTAGGCCACCAAGGATGGTGCCATAGATCAGACTCCCTCAGTCATAGGTAGCTACTCGGTGGATGTCTCCGAAGAAAGGGACAAACCAAGTCATCACCGTGGAGTCATCCTCCAAGAAGAAGCAGCTCCCCAACAAAAGCAAAAAACTGATGAGGAAGACTACAGCAAAATCGGTGTCCCCTCGCCTCACATTCCAACCCCGCTGGCCCAGGGTCGACCACAAAAACCTCATGCCCAGCCTATGCAGCTTGCCGACCTCGGCAGCTGGGATGAAAGGAGCCCCGATCAGCTTAGCGATCTCCTCTAATGGCAGCATATGAGGGAAAATAGCCTCTCCCTCTATAGAGATCCCGATAATAACGACAAAATCTGATGTGCTGATGCCAATCTCTGTCTCTGGCATGAGAAATGAATGTGTAACCGAGAACTACCTCTCCATTATCGCGACGAAGATCGGTCGATCTGATCGAAAATAGGAAATCCTCAACAATGCTCCAAACCCGGCCCGAGTAAACTAGCCTCTCAAATCCTCAGTAAATAGGACGAACTCCAGCAAAAAAGTCCTCCAACTGCCTGTAGACACCTCATTTTTGCGTTCGCCTGATTAATCAGCTCGTCAACCCGATCGTAACGGTTCCCAATGATGGATGTTTATTCTAATGCTTTATTTTGTTACCAAATATGTTTTAGAAATTCGGATGAGGTATCTCAAACCGACAAAGCCTTAGAAACCACGCTACGCTAGGAAAATACGACTCTAGAAACATAGAAATTATCATTTTATAGACAAAAAGAAGTTTCACGATAAAAATCACTAAAAAATAACCAAATTACCAAAATACCCCTAACATCAAAAGATCCCTAGAGCCTACGTTACGCTTAGGAAAATCCATTCAAACACATAAAATAATAAATCGAAATCAAATAAATCATTTAGCCAATTTTTACAGAATTCGACAAAATTACGAAAATGCCCCTCATAAAGTTCACGATCATTTCACACAAAAAACTTCATAAATGACACAAACCAATATTTCCATTAAATTTCTTATGAAAAATCGATTTTAAAATATCCTGGAACATAAAAAATCGACTTAAAATGCGAAAAGTCCTCTTCGGGGGTAAAACGGTAATTTCACAATTTTTATAATTAATAAATAAAATATTAAATAATTAAAGTGAAATATTAATGAAATTAATTTAAAATTTTGAACTAAAAAAATTGATCAATCAGGCTCTCAGGCAAAATTGTTGAGGGTTCGCAAGATATTTCTTTAAGGACCCCTCCATTTGGGGGTCCAAAAAATTAAAGATATAATAGAAGGGGGTTCTCCAAAAAAATTAAAGTCAATCAAGAAAGACTAAATTCAAGGTATTAAAGTCAATCAAATAGGACTAAAGTCAAAATTAAAGTCAATTAAGCAAGACTAAAGTCAAGATATTAAAGTCAATCAATTAAGATTAAAATCAAAATCCTAAAGTCAATCAAATAAGGCCAAAAGTCAAAATCCTAACAGAGTTTCAATTAAATAATAATTCTATTTAATAGAGTTCTAACTAAAATATAACTTTACCAAAAAAAATTATAATTAAAATACAACTCTACCTAAAACAATTCTAACTAAAATACAACTCTAACCAAAAGAATTATAATCAAACACTAATTCTATCTAAATCAACCCTTAAAAAAAATCTATAAATAGGGGTCCTCACACCCTATTTTCGTATCAAATCATAAATCCTAGGAAAAGTAGGTCAAGAAGCCTCCCCAACCTTCCCAAAACCCTAATTTTGAAACCCTAACTCCTTACCTAACATCCATACCTCAATTTTAGCTCAAAAAACACCCAAAAACCCTTCCAAAACACCTTTAAATCCATAAGAAAAATAAAAAAACTCACAGATCTAAGAAGAAGATACCTCAACTTGGAGATCAAAAATCAAATCCGGTGACGGACGAATAGCAAGGAAATACATACGTAGATACTCTTCGCTGGTGCTGAGGAAATCGTTGTAATCGGCAAGGTAACTTCCTTTTATATTTTTTTTATTATTATAATTATTCGTTATTTTTGGTCTATTTTGCAATGTACCGATTTTTGAGAAGAAGTAGAGACCGGTACTTGTCGGGCGGGGTTGGTGCCTAACACCTTCCAACCCCGTAATGTGATCCCCGGACCCGTATTTTCTTTCGTAAATTAGTTGTCTTTATTTTTAGAGTTAATGATTGGTTCCTAGACCGTAATAACTAGGTGGCGACTCCCAAAGCTCAAAGGTCAAAAGTGGATCCGCGCACCCCACGGATTGAGAGCGCTTTCAGTGGTGACTCCACTGGGGACTATTAAGGATTAGACTTGAAAAATCCCAAGTATGGGAGCATTGCCAGGATGACCTAATTTTTTTATTATTTAGTTCGATTTATTTTATTTATTTATTTATTTTTGTGGTTTGATTGTGGATGATTTTGGGTATTGCATTTTTTTCCCAATTAAGGATCACTTTTGATGACCCCTAAATAATGAAAGATTCAAATTGACCTATGAAAATGATGGAATGATGAAGGTTGGATAAAAATGTTAAAACGTTTTTACAGAATATTCTAGTGAGAATTAAGTCTCGGAACCTTTAATAAAACTTAGATCTCCTCGACTAGATTAATTTAGAACCCGAGTTCACTCAATTTCGTTATCGGAAGCCTTAGATATCATCGATGCAAATTCAATTTGTAAATCTAGAATTGTTGCTGAATGAAGGTTGGGACAACAATGTTAAAACGTTTTTATAGAATATTCTAGTGAGAATTAAGTCTGGGAACCTATTAATAAAACATAGATCTTATCGAGTAGATTAATTTAGAACCTGAGTTCACTCAATTTCATTATCGAAAGCCTTAGATATCATCGATGCAAGTTCAATTGTAAATCTGGAATTGTTACTGAATGAAGGTTGGGACAGCAATGTTAAAACGTTTTTACAGAACATTCTAGTGAGAATTAAATCTAGGCACCTGTTAATAAAATGTAGATCTCATCGATTAGATTAATTTAGAACCTGAGTTCACTCAAGTTCATTATCGAAAGCCTTAGATATCATCAATACAAGTTCAATCTGTAAATCTGAAATTGTTGCTGAATGAAGGTTGGGGCATCAATGTTAAAACATTTTTACAGAACATTTTAGTTAGAATTAGGTCTGGGCATCTATTAATAAAACGTAGATCCCATCGAGTAGATTAATTTAGGACTTAAATTCACTCGATTTCGTCATCGAGAGCCTTAGATATCATTGATGCAAATTCAGATTGTATTTTCCTAATTCACAGAAAATCCGAATTTATCTAATGTTAGCACAATTAATGTTTTTAAGAGTGAGCTCATCTCAACAATTGTCATTCTATCATCAATGTAACATCTATTGGAATCTCGATTTATTTTGGATCACCCAAAAGTGATCATTGATTGGACCTTAAAAATTTTAAAAATAATGCCTATTGCAATGTTTGTTTGATCAATTATTATATGCCATGCTCATTAATTGATTTGCCATGATCTTGATAGATATATTTTGATGTGCATGCTTTGATCTTAATATTGATGTGATAAATTATATGGGTAATATTCATATGATATTCATGTTGTGATGGTTTGATTAAGCCTATGGGCCCATTTGTTTGAAAAAGCCCCGGGCATACCCCACCTTACTGTGCACACACCACTAGCACGTTTATATTATTGCATTGCATACTTACACGTCCTATATAGCCAACGTGGCACTAGTGCGTGGCCCGGTCTCTTCGAAGATGAGATGTCATTCATTAAAATCACAACTCCAGTCACGTACCTTATGGTATATCAAACTGGGGCATCAATACCGTCTGATCAGATGATTCTGAGAGGTATATTGATGCACCCAGGCTGGAGTGACCTGAGCTTTTGACCTATTGTGAGCCACACAGTCACATGTCCCAATTGCCAACGTAGTACTAGTACATGGTCGGTCCCCTCGTGGGATGCCAAACCATTTATGAAAGCTACAACTCTTGACTCGTACCCATAGGTATGTAAAAGATAATCTAAGTATATCAATTGCACTTCTTAGTCAAAACCGGTGCCTAAGCGAGATCTTGCCCCGCTGTACCCTACTGTACGAGGGGGATAGACTATGTCTGTTCTAGACGAGAGGTATTTAAGTGGGCCCTTACTTAGTATCGTGCGCCACCTCTCAACTGGAGATCAAACTGGCTGTTTTTGGCTTCAGAGAAGTGAGTTGAGGTTTTAGATTATCACCTATATGGTATATCAAATCAAGTCACCACGTATCGAGTGGTATATAGGTGTATTTGGGCAAGGGTGGTCAGATAAATTGCATTGCACGTGACAAACCTAGAGTTTAAACGCCTTCCTATAGGTCACGACCCGAACTGACTATGGGTGTTCCCGGGTTGCTTTATTCAATCCAACCAACATGTAAGTGGGCGGACCGATCCCCAATAATCAAACAATACCCGCAATATCGGTCCGACTCAATCGGTGAAATGTACCGATTAATTTGAACCACTTAAACCAGTTGGCCCAATTGACAAGTGGATCAAACTAATCAATACCAAATCAGTTGGACTAATTGGTTTCACTTTTAAATATCCAAACCACTTTGTATAGAATGATTTGATTTTAGGATCAAATTAATTTGTTTGATCAAATTAATTTGTCTGATCAAAGGTTCAATCCCAATCAGGGGTAGACCCGCGTCTAACCTTTCTCACTTTCTTGGTCACTATAGACTTATAGTGCATTTGGATTCGATATTTTTCATCGGACTTGGATTATTTTATATCAAAACTTGAATCATGTGGTTAAGAGTTAAACCTTTAGAGTCAATGGTTAACCTTGGTTTGCTTCCAATCAGGTGATAATTGGTCCCAAACGTTCTAAACCTCCATCTGTTTCACTTTGAGTCCGTGAAAAAAACCGTCTTTCTAGAGTATCATTGCCAAGTAGTCAGTCTTTGCCACGAGAAGAAACGAGTACCATTGATGAAGCTGCGCTCCGTCAGATTTAAGAATCTTTTTAAGCACAGATTATTGCTTCTGTCCAAACACAAATTGAATCCCTGAAAATTGAAAAGGAAAAAAATAAAGCTATAGAACCTCAAGATGTGTTTGACCTCGTTGAAAACCAAGAAGATGATCAGTTACACGTCGACCCTGTCCTAGCTCATCGAATAACTTAGGTTGAAACTGCTTTGAAGAACATCAAAGACCCTGATGATTTTACTCTTGGATTATGGGCAATGACCTTGTTTCCCACGGTCCGTCTACCAGAAAAGTTCACAATGCTAGATATGGAGAAGTTTGACGGTATTGGATGCCCTAGGACTCATTTAAAAGTATATGTCGACATAATGCAATCTCAGGGTCTGAGTGAAGAACAAATGGCTCAACTTTTTCAAAGAACCCTTACAGGTCCTGCCCTACGCTGGTTAATGTCATTAGACTCATCTCGGGTAAGAACATGGCATGAATTGATGAAAGAGTTTATTGGTCAATATTTATTCAACACGGATATTGAACTCACAAGAAGAGACCTAGAAACTACTAAACAGAAACCCGAGGAAACTTTTACTGAGTTCATTGCTCGATGGAGAGCTAAAACCGCTCAATTGTGGGATCGACCTCAAGAGAAGGAACAAGTCAAGATTATTCTCAAGAATCTCACTCCAAATTATGTCAAGTACTTAATGCCTCAGTACCTTCCCACTTTTCAATCCCTCCTTGAGGCTGGAAATCAAGTTGAGGATGCCTACTCTTCGGGACTTTTTGGTAATCCGTTTGAGTCAAAACCCAAACATTTTAAACCTAATGTCAATTCCTTACAAGTGGCCAACACCTCCTTCGCACTATCTCCTCAAGCTACTCAACCTTCACAAGCTAAGCCTAGGAGACAATTTGCCAATCTTGGAATATCCCTTAGTGTTGCTTATCAAAAATTGATGAAAAGGGGATTGCTGACACCTTTACAACCTAAGCCTTTGCCTAATCCTCTTCCTCCAAACATGGATAATGGGCAATTTTGTGAATTCCATCAAATGCCTGGTCATGTTCTTGACAGATGTATTACTCTCCGACATGCTATCCAAGACCTTATTGAGTAAGGAAAAGTCACCATACCCACTCCTACTACTCCCAATGTTAAGACTAACCCTTTGCCTACCTTTCAAAATCAACCCCCTCCTACTCTAAACCTAATATCCATATCCAAATCCAAATCAATTGACCCAGTTTCCTTCATTCACCCAATTGATCTTAACAGTGCATTCGCTTCATGCCAGAATGAACTCAACTACCCTAAGGCAGTGATAGAACTGAATAACAGAGAAATTATTGAAGCAACGGGGTGTCCCGCATATGACAGGCTTGAATCGGAATATGAAGAGATAGTAAAAGCAGGCAAGTTCAAGTCATCCATCGAAGATAATCGAAGTGGCATAGACTCTAGAATTGTGTCCCTCTATTCAGAATGATGTCGTCTTTTAAGTCTTCTTAGGTTTTTTTAGCTTTAGTTGCGTCAGTCTTTGAATTCAGTTAGTCATCTTTATTTTTGGGTTTTAGTAAGGTTTGTCAGTCTATATTCTTTTCAATTCCAATAAATAAAGAAGCTTTTGATTATCCTGTATGCAATAATGATATGAACATAAAATCTAACATGAGAAATGATTTAAAGTTTACTAATAAAATTTGATAAATACTGGAATTAAAGAGTATACTCAAGAAGTGCAAATTAGTGATACATTATCCTCAGGAGAACATGAGAATAGTAAACTTATTTGAGAAATTCAACAATGTTTCTTGCATGGTCTCACAAGGATATATGGATGGATCGCATAAAAATATAGATCAAGACATAAAGTAAAGAGTGATTTTAAAGTCAAAGATTATTGGTCAAGAATGATACAGTTGAAAGCATCAACAAAGACGCTAAGACCTACAAGTGGATCTACCATGTTTTTTACTCAAAAGAGGAGAGTTTTCATTTCACAAAGGAATATGAGATTTCTTTCGAAGTTTGGAAATGGTTGAACGAGTCAATGTCAAATACAAAGAATTCAATCTCACTCAACTCCGTAGAAGAAGATTGAAGATTACTCCTTCTCATAAAAAGACTGAAGATTACTCCTTCTCAAAAGAAGACCTTACTTGACAGAGTAATCTAGATATTAAATTCCTGAAACTTTGACCAAGTCAAGCAGCATTCATCAAAGGAGGCCTCCTTTGGTCGAACCATTTTCCTGTCTTACCAAAAAAAAAAAACCTTTCTTTAGCCCCTCGCAACCTTTTAAAAAAATAAAAATAAATAGCCTCTTCTTTCTAAATCACACCGACCAACCTTGGGAGAGAATCTTAGTATGAACTACGTTTTGACCTGATCCCAAAAGAAAAAATAAATATATTTGGGGTACGTAGGCAACTTAAGAAGTTACTTCAGGCCCGGTCATGAAAAAAAAATGTATTCTCTTAAGGAAAGTGTCATCCAAAAGGAAAATCCCTTATTAAAATGTTCAAAAGAAGAGAATGCCAAACTAGGGCATTTAAAAAAAATGAAGGAAAAGAATGCCAAACTAGGGGCATTAGAAAAAAGAGTCAAAGGATTTACAGAAAATAATATTAGACTAGGGGCATTTTGGAAAGTCGAGCCTTTTACCCTTTCTTTCTAAACCATGACCTAAGCCCACCTATTAAGTCCTCCTGAATGCTAATTGACTCGGTTAAGGTGCAGGAAACCAAGAAGTTGTCGAGTTAGTCATTCAAGATCATCAAGAAAAAAAAGAAGTTCGCTAAGTCGAAAACCCGAAAAGACAACTTAAGCAAAATTTAGGGCATAACCATAAAAAAGAAAGCCTGCTAGGTTGAAAACTTGAAAAGGTGACCTAGGCAAAAATCAAGGCATCATCAGGAAAAGAAAAAGAAAGCCCGTTAGATTGAAAACCTAAAGAGGCGATCTAGGCAAAAATTAGGGCATCATTAAATGAGAGAAAAGATCCCATCAAAAAGAAGAATTCAGAAGGAAGTTTTTGCAGAACCTAGAAAATGCAGAACCATTCAAGCCACAATATTCGTTTTTCAGCCAAGAGCTCACATCCGACGACGACAATGTTAAAGTCGAAAAAATTAGAAGTCATCTTGAACAGTGTAGGATCTTCAAAAGTATGTTTACTTGTTCAAGTGTTCGCTAATTGAAGATGTAGAATCATCAACCACTTTGAAGAGAAAGATCTTCTATTCTAATATTTATCAAGATTTTTTAAGTCCAGCTCAAGTATTTCTCAAAAATAATGATTAATTCTTTATTGCACATATGATAATCTTAAGAGTCTTAAATTTAAGAAAATGTCAGTTCTTCTATCTGTCATACATCAGAGTCCATATTTTTTAAGCGTAATCCATTCTATCAGTCTCGTAGTCAAGTTCTAGTTAAAGCCAACCTTAAAACTAGGAGTATTTTTTGAAAGTCATTTAATTCTAAAGTTTTGTTCTTAATCACATGATAAAAATGAAAATCTTACTTAAAAGTCCGATGAAATTCAATGATAATTATGAATCCAAATGCATGATAAGCCAATAAAGGCCCGATCTTTCAAACTTTGAGCTTGATTTTGAATCATAAAATGAATTAATAGGATTGCTTATGTTCCTATAAATCTAAGCCCGAGAAACGTGGCTTAGTAAGTTCGAGTCCGAGAAACGAGACTCCAACTTTTTGAATCATAGAATGAATAGGCTTTTTGAAGTGCCTATAAACCTAAGTTCGAGTCCAAGAAACGAGACTCCAACTTTTTGAATCATAGAATGAATAGGCTTTTTGAAGTGCCTACAAACCTGAGTTCGAGTCCGAGAAACGAAACTCCAACTTTTTGAATCATAGAATGAATGGGCTTGTTGAAGTGCCTATAAACCTAAGTTCGAGTTCGAGAAACGAGATTCCAACTTTTTGAATCATAGAATGAATAGGCTTTTTGAAGTGCCTACAAACTTAAGTTCGAGTCCGAGAAACGAGACTCCAACTTTTTGAATCATAGAATGAATAGGCTTTTTAAAGTGCCTATAAACCTAAGTTCGAGTCCGAGAAACGAGACTCCAACTTTTCGAATCATAGAATGAATAGGCTTTTTAAAGTGCCTACAAACCTAAGTGTGGGTCCGAGAAGCGAGATTCCAACTTTTTTAATAATAGAATGAATAGGTTTTTTGAAATGCCTACAAACCTAGGGTCGAGTCCGAGAAGCGAGACTCTAACTTTTTGAATCATAAAATGAATAGATTTTTTGAAGTACCTATAAACCTTAGCTCGAGTCCGAGAAACGAGACTCCAATTTTAATAGGATTGTTTAAGTTCCTCTAAACCTTAGTCAGAGTCCGAGAAATGAGATTCCAGCTTTGTTTGAATCATATTGAATTAACAGGATTGCTTAAGTTATTTAGCCCGAGAAGCGTGGTTACAATAGGTTCGAGTCCGATAAACGAGACTCATAATTTTTCGAACTCTAAAAAAGAAATTCAAATAAGATTTAACGAAGTTCCTACAATGTTATGACTCCAACCTTGTCACGATTGTTTTCGTTGCATAAGCGCATCTCAATTTTGAATCATTATTGTCAGTGAGAGAAGAACTCTAGGACATGACACATTTTTACTCAGTAAGCATCACACCATTGCACACACGTGCACTTTTGTATTAGTCAAGGATAATTTTTTAAAATTCGAGGATCTGACATCGTCAGTGAGAGTTCTCACTCAATGACCTGACAACCTTTAGTTCGGAGAAAGTTTTATGCTCAAGGATCCGAACACCTGACGAATTGGTAAATCAAGCTGCAAAATGAACTGTCACTAGCTTTGGCATTCGGAATCGCACTATCTACCGAAATAGATTTTCTATCTAGTTTGCTTCAACCCTCTGCCAAAGAGGGGCATCTGTAGATACCTCATTTTTGCGTCCGCCTGATTAATCATCTCGTTAACCCGATCGTAACGGTTCCCAATGATGGATGTTTATTCCAATGCTTTATTTTGTTACCAGATATGTTTTAGAAATTCGGATGAGGTATCTCAAACAGACAAAGTCTTAGAAACCACGCTACGCTAGGAAAATACGACTCTAGAAACATAGAAATCATCATTTTATAGACAAAAAGAAGTTTCACGATAAAAATCACTAAAAAATGACCAAATTATCAAAATACCCCTAACATCAAAAGATCCCTAGAGCCTACGTTACGCTTAGGAAAATCCATTCAAACACATAAAATAACAAATCGAAACAAAATAAATCATTTAGCCAATTTTCACAGAATTTGACAAAATTACGAAAATGCCCCTCATAAAGTTCACGATCATTTCACACAAAAAACTTCATAAATGACACAAACCAATATTTCCATTAAATTCCTTACGAAAAATCGATTTTAAAACATCCTGGAACATAAAAATCGACTTAAAACGCGAAAAGTCATCTCTGGGGACAAAACGATAATTTCACAATTTTCATAATTAAAATTTTCAAAATTAATAAATAAAATATTAAATAATTAAATTGAAACATTAATGAAATTAATTTAAAATTTTGAACTAAAAAAATCGATCAATCAGGCTCTCAGGCAAAATTGTTGAGGGTTCGCAAGATATTTCTTTAAGGGCCTCCATTTGGGGGTCCAAAGAATTAAAGATATAATAGAAGAGGGTTCTCCAAAAAATTAAAGTCAATCAAGCAAGACTAAAGTCAAGGTATTAAAGTCAATCAAATAGGACTAAAGTCAAAATTAAAGTCAATTAAGCAAGACTAAAGTCAAGATATTAAAGTCAATCAATTAAGACTAAAGTCAAAATCTTAAAGTCAATCAAATAAGACCAAAAGTCAAAATCCTAATAGAGTTTCAATTAAATAATAACTCTATTTAATAGAGTTCTAACTAAAATATAACTCTACCAAAAAAAATTCTAATTAAAATACAACTCTACCTAAAACAATTCTAATTAAAATACAACTCTAACTAAAAGAATTATAATTAAACACTAATTCTATCTAAATCAACCCTTTAAAAAAATCTATAAATAGGGTTCCTCACACCCTATTTTCGTATCAAATCATAAACCCTAGGAAAATTAGGTCAAGAAGCCTCCCCAACCTTCCCAAAACCCTAATTTTGAAATCCTAACTCCTTACCTAACATCCATACCTCAATTTTAGCTCAAAAAACATCCAAAAACCATTCCAAAACACCTTCAAATCCATAAGAAAAATCAGAAAACTCACAGATCTCAGAAAAAGATACCTCAACTTGGAGATAAAAACTCAAATCCGGTGACGGACGAATAGCAAGGAAATACATACGTAGATACTCTTCGCTGGTGCTGAGGGAATCGTTGTAATCGGCAAGGTAACTTCCTTTTATATTTTTATTATTATTATAATTATTTATTATTTTTGGTCTATTTTGCAATGTAACCGATATTTGGGAAGAAGTAGAGACCGACACTTGCTGGGCGGGGTTGGTGTCTAACACCTTCCAACCCTGTAACGTGATCCCCGGACCCGTATTTTCTTTCGTAAATTAGTTGTCTTTATTTTTAGAGTCAATGATCGGTTCCTAGACCGTAATAACTAGGTGGCGACTCCCAAACCTCAAAGGTCAAAAGCGGATCCGCGCACCCCGCGGATTGAGGGCGCTTTCACTGCCCTTATAACTACTAGACGGATAAGGGGTCGGCACATCCATCCGCACGTACATCGAAACGTGCCTGCTCAATCCAGTGAGAAGAAGAGTGTCCGCTACATGCTCCCTAGCCTCTGTAGGAATCGAAATACGGGCTCCCTCGACCCCTCGCCCTCGACCACTACCACGGCCACCACCACTGCCATTGCTACTACCACCATCACCTCAGCCACCATGACTACTTCTACTGGCCGCCTCGTCTGTCCTACTCCTCCCAGGCACTTGTCGAACTGCAACCCGACGTCGAGAAGAACCAATTTCCTCCTTGCTCCCAGAAGATGAACCACTCGATAAAGACTGAGTCGCCTCCTCTGCAAGTGGTGCCCTAACAGTCTCCTGCTCATGCTTGGTGCTCGCAGTCGATCTACCCCCCGACTCACCAATCAAAGCTGCCCTACTCCCTCGAGTGCGCACCATCTACAGGAAAAATCAACTACCCGATAAAAGCCCTAACTGTGATCAAACCCATTAACCTAAATCAAACTAACTGTGAAAAACCTGGCCCAAACCAGAACCTATCAACAAACCAAAGCCTTAACCTGAACCAAAACCCACCAATAACCAAGAAATTTACCCAACCAAGTGAATTCGTCCAAGACACCCCCTACAAATCAAAGTTCCACCTATCTTTCTCCAATAACTACGCCTCACCACCTCGAACCTCGAAAACCAACCCCAACCTATGCCTAACCTCCCCTAAAAGCACTCAAATCATCCCAATCGATGGCTTAACCATTTCCCAATCATTTCCAAAATCCCCCACCATCTAACTATACCTACATCTAAAGGACCCGCCCCAAAGTTCAAAGCAAATCCTATGGGTTCTAAAAGAGCATATTCGAACATTAAAAATGACAAAAGCATGCAAAGCAAAATAATTAAATCATAATAGCCATGCCATGAACATTTGGCATTTAAAAGCACAGGCGATAAGGACATCCAAAAGAATATAAAAAGCAAAATAAAGTCACAATGGGCACACAACAGAATTTCATGATCACATGTGAGTGAGCAAAGCAAAAGAAATATCTGAAATAAGCATACAACCGGGTTTTCATGCAATAAAAGTTTCAAAGAAAACAAACATGACAAAGGCATAAAAAGAAATCCTATTCTAACAAGCATACATGCAACAAGTTGGTGTGTTTGTCATGAGTTGTTCAAAACAAGTGGGCATGCGATATAGGTTTTACAAATCAAAATAGGATAATTAAAGGGAAAGGAAGAAGGACTAACCTCGATCCAAGAAATAAGTCTAAAGAAGTGCTCCAAATCTGAATCCCCACGCGCAAACGTCCACGCAAAAGTCTCCTTGACTACCCAAGAACGTAAGAGAATAAGAATGAGAGAGGAAGATGAAGAACTAGAGGAAAACAAAACGGAATAGCCAAGTGAAATGTCTTGGTGCGACGTTCCGATTTTAAAAATGTTCTAGTCCGTGCATGAAGCACGGACTGAGTTAATTTTACGAAATCCGTACTTCATGCACGGATCGAAACAGAGTCCGTGTTTGAAACACGAACTGAATAGGATTTAAATAGTCCGTGCTTCAAGAAAGGACCGCAAAAAATAAAAAAAATAAAAAAAAATTAATAATAATAATAATAATAAATAAATAAAAATCAAAAGTCAAAATGGTATTTTTGGAAAAGCCAAATTCAATTGCTTAAAGACTCGTTTGAAAATACCCATTTCCAAGTTTTCACCAAACTATCGCAAATCCGAGACCTCACACGAGCTCTACGCCACGAGGTCGAGGAAATCAAAAGGCTCACCCTGTCAGACCCCGTGCTTGGGTAGCCACTTCTTGTCATCAAATCTATCAATCGGTGTTTTCAAAAACTTGTTTGAGCAAAATCCTCGGACCCGCACAATCAGGGTTTCGTCTATTCTTTGCAGTTCTTTGCACGCAATTCCTGTAAAGAGGGGCAGCTGTAGACACCCAAATTTGAGCGAGCCCTTGACGCAAAAATACCCAAAAAGATAATAAAAATTGCATCGGGCCCTCAAAGCCCAAATCCCCCAAAAGCCTTCTCTCATTCCATAAATGGTCCAAACCTACTCACAAACCCAACCTAACTTAAGCCCATCACCTAAAATCCAAAATTATCTTATTCTATATTCCTAAACCCAATCCAACATAAACCCAACCCAACCTAAGCCCATCACCCAAAGCCCAACTTATCACCCATGCCCAATTCACTACCCAAACCTAATCTAACCCATCATCCACATCAAACCAATCACCAATTCAACACCAAAAGATGACACATGTCATCACCCCCTTCCACCTCCCTCATCTAATCACCTACCTCCATCATCTTTCTCTAAAAATCAACCAACCAAATCACTTATCTCCAAAAATCACCTCAACCCATATCTACTATACCCTAACCCATCACTTTCCCTTAAAACACTCCCACAAAATCACCTCAACCCATACCTCCCACCATCATCACCAAACTAACCCATACCTTTCTCTCTAATCAACCAACCATCATCCCCAATCAATTTTTCTCATCACATCACCTCCCCCCTTTTAACACATGTCATCATCCCTCAATTCTCCCAAAATCAAACCAACCAATCTCTTACACTACCCATCCCCCTAAACCTAAACGCCTTACCTCTTCCATCAACCCAACACTCAATTAAACACCTAACACCTTACACCCCCATTCTTTCCATTAATCATCACTCACCTCATCTCACCAAATACTCTACCCAAATGGATTTGAGTAAGATCCAAACCGTTTGGGTCAAAATACCACCCATTTATCTCATTACACAAATACCCTTATTTTCATTTCAAATTGCATACCCTTCATTTCTCCCATGCCATTAACCATTTCTCCAATCCTTCACCCCATTATCCCCTAAAATAACCCCCCAACTTCTATAAAAATCCCTTCATTCTCCCCTCACAACACCTAATGAAAAATTAAGAAGAACACCTAAAAAAAAAACACAACTCATCTCAACTCAACCCTCAACTCTCTACTCTTACTCTACTCCCTAACCACCATCAACTCTCAACTCATCTCATAACTCTCAATTTTCAACCTTCTTTCAAGTAAATCAAGAAAGGAAAAAGGAGTACATCTTTGAAAATCAAGATTGGATCAAGGTGGGTTTGGACAAAAGAACACCCCCCACCTTCCCTCTTCCACTCATCCTTTTCTATACACATTTGCACACACCACGATGGTTTGAATCACCAAAGGACCCTTTTTTCAATAAGGGTGCCCCAATGGTTTGAACAAATACCGAAAACCCCTCATACTTGAGGGCATATATCAAAATTTCCAATATCTATCATTTTTCTTTATTTTTAAAAGTTGACCGAATCTGAGGTTACCACCTACGGTGGATGGAGTAGGGTGCCTAACACCTTCCCTACTCCATAAATGGACCCCCTTACCTTTAAATCAAAGGTTGGACCAAATACACTTTATCCATACGAGAGTCATCAAATGTCAAAAATGACATAGTTTTCAAAAAATGTGACATCGAGTAACCATTCACACCCTTTTACCAAATTTGAATGGTGGCGAATCCAAAATCCCCCAAAGTGGAAGGATATTTCAAAAGAGTTGAAAATCCCATGTCCACACATAGCATATGAGGTGATCCTTATTTCTTAGATTTTGTGATGCACCTTGCAATTGTGGTGACTTTTACAATATTTCTCATTTTCGACTACTAGTCCTATTTATTCAAGGTGGTACGAGTACATTATCAACTTTATTAAAATCTCGTGGTCTAATTGTCCATGAATTGGTTTGTCAACATTTTGCTAAGTCACACATCTTTAATCGGTTGACGTCAACCTGAACATTACTCTCTTTTATGTCCCAATTTACTACATTCATAACATGTCAAACTATTTATTTCGACTGATTTAGTAGTATATGTTGTTATTTCTTGTAAAACTCTTCCATCTCTTGATCTGGTATTTTCATAATCTCAATTCTTATGTATGGTTGTTTTCCCCATGAATTTTTTAATTTTGTAATCGTTTGCTTCTTATTAGATCTTAATTGCCTTCATTCCATTGGACTTTGAGGCGGTGGTTGTATTATTTTTATTTTCTCTTGTAGTTCTTCATGTTGGGGGTATTTACTCCATGGTCTCTTTGGGATTTATCCCTAAAATGATGGTCGAGCCTTTCTTCTATCCCCTATAAACTTTTTGTTAGTTGACTTACCATGATCATTTGGGCTTCAAACATCTCCGACTATCTCTTTTTCATGTGAATCTGACTCTGGGATAATTCTAAGATTATTTTTATCAACTGTTCGATCTTGGTAAGTTTACTCAACCAAGGTAGATCTTCCCCACAAGTTTGACTCCTTGTCACAAGTCCAATTGTACTTCTATTTCCTTGCATCTTTTCTAATCTACAAGTTCAATAATCTTCTATTTATTAGAAACAAAGTACTTATCAAAATAAGGTCAAAAATTTTTCTTACATAATTATTAATTACTACCTTAATTCGAAATTGAGTAATGGACACCATTTCCATTACTAACAGAAAAAACCTAGAATCTTATCCTACACTTACTAGGCTCTACAGACTTCTAAATATAAAAGAGCTCATAATCCCAATACATAACTACTAGTGAGCTTAGATATCAAATTTCTGATATCACTCGATGATATCAAGTACATCTTCAAAACATAGCAAATTTGTATCCCATACAGATCTAATGCTATGTTCTGATACCATTTTGTGGCGTCCCGCAAAGCTAACACAAATTCCCATGTCAAATCCTGAGGTACTAGGTGATGCCTTAAGACTTCAGCATGGTCTCTTTTTTTTATGTTAGCATTCCACAACACAACTACTACCTGCTAACCTTTGAAATACAAAATAAATGCGTTTTATGTTTTCACCTACAAAAAAGGGTGCACACTCCAAAGAATTAGATCATTATCCAATCTTGCTATTACTCATTCTTGGAAGTTTGGTAGGTTCCATGATCACAATATTTTCAAAGCAAAATCATACTTTTTATTAGGGGTGCACATTGGATTGGGTAAATCCGAGAATCGAATCAATCCGAAGCCTTTTGGATTGGATTGGTTCGGATTGAGCATGGTTTGGTCTAGGTACGGATTGTAAAAAAAATCGATTGATTTGGTTCGATTTCAGATTAGGGGTATAATAGAACCAAACCAATGTTCATATTTATTATAAGGGAGCGGATCATGAGACATGTAAAAACAATCATTTTTCCAAATATGGGTTAGAGGTTTTGGATTGAGCTGATTTTTTGTGAGGGTGGTCTCTTTGATGAGAAGATCATTCTCATAGAAAATCGACTCAATCTAAAACTTGTAAGTCCATCAAAAAGTGGTTTACAAATTATTGCTAAAAAATCGATGGTCCACATTCTAAATCACTTTTGGTGGGGTTAGAAGTTTCATATTGGACTGATTTTTTTTCTTCCGGATGATCTTCTCACCATAGAGTTCATCCTGACAAAAAATTAGCTCAATCCAAAACTTATAACCCATATTTTGAAAATTTATTATTATTACATTGTTTTTACATATGACCCATGATCCATCCCCTTATTATATATATATATTTAAAAATAAAATATAATCATAAAAGACAAAAGGTAAAAACATTCAAACAATATTCAAAGTCTCAAATCCCTTTGTTTATGCATGTTATTTGTTATGCTTGATGCTTTATTTAATATTTATTTTGCTTAGTTTTAAGTTTTAACTATTGTAATTTTACTATTGAAAATAATAAGTTTGAGAATCGAGAACTGATCCGAACCAATCCAAATCAAGGTTGGTTTGGTTCCAAATTTGTAGAACCGATCATGTTTGGTTCGGTTCCAATTTTGCACAAATCCGAACGAATCCAAACCATGTACACCCCTACTTTTTATAATAAAAATTTGACTTTTCAGGTCTTAAAGCTGCATAGAGTTCTGGTTCATGGTTCACCTTTGGACTAGGGGAAATTTTTGCCTGACCGAATCTAACCTTTGGCTAAAGCAAAATTTACTAGAACAAACCTGACCCTTGGCTAGCCTAGAATGGCTTAGCATCGGGCCACCTTCGAACCAAAATACTTCTTCCAGAATTCCTCGTTTCTATTTTGATTAATTTATCAATTTTGCTTACAACTATTCCCCAAGGAATTTCCCCCTTCGCATTTTGGACTTAACCTATCAATTTTGCAGAAAATAAACATTCATTAAAACATACATCTAAAAGGCAAAATAGGTGAAAACTGACGAATTCAACTCCAATCTCATGGCTTGAAGAAATTAAGTGACAAATTGAAGAAATTTAGAGATTACCACATACTTTATAAGAAAATTTGAGGTTCTAAGATAAAAGATCGGCTCGATCACAATCAGTTGCGAATCTTCAAATCATCGTGAATCAGATATGGCAAACAAAATCGAACCGAGGCAACTCACCACGAGTTGAGTTCACACCGTGGGAAACAAAACTTCAAAAATCTGTGGGTCGAAGTTCTGACAAACCAATAAGCAAATGAGATCCGGTTGTGGAAAAAATGAACAAATGAGGTTGAAGTTTAGCTTTCAAAAATTACAAAGTTCTGGTATGGGGATGACCCACATGCAAGCTAAATTTTTTGCCTGGTTGTACCTTACCCACGCCAAGAATAAAAACAACCAAAAAAATTTGAAAAATTCAAAAAAATAAAGAGAAACAAAAAAGTCAAAAGGAAAAAAAATAAAAAGTCATAAAAATAAAAAATAAAAAAAGTTTTTTTGGTTTAATGCAAGGACACGCAACTCAGGATGAAGGGAAAATATCACGAAAAGCTGTTTCGGAGCACATAGGGGAACAGAATAACAACAAAATCCATAAGCGACAAGACTTTCAAAAATGAATCGAGCATTATTTTGCTTACCTAAGGCATGACGTAGCGGTAAGAACTCGAGGTCATCCAAAGGGCGAGCGTTCAAACCTAAACCTACCTAAGGTGTGATGTAGTGGCAAGAACTCGAGATCCTCCAAAAGGCTAGTGTTTAAACCCACCTACCTAAGGTGGGATGTAGTGGCAAGAACTTGAGGTCCCCTAAAGGGGAAGCGGTTGAACGCAAACCTACCTAAGGTGTGGTAAAACGGCTAAAACTTGAGGTCCTCTGTAGACACCCCATTTTTGCATCCGCCTGATTAATCAACTCGTCAACCTGATCGCAATGATTCCCAATGATGGATGTGTATTCCATTGCTTTATTTTGTTACCAGATGTGTTTCAGAAATCCGGATGAGGTATCTCAAACTAACAAAACCTTAGAAACCACGCTACGCTAGGAAAATACGACCTCAGAAACATAGAAATCATCATCTTGCAGATCAAAAAGAAGTTTCACGATAAAAATCACTAAAAATTGACCGAGTTACCAAAATACCCCTAACCTCAAAACAACCCTAGAGCCTACATTACGCTTAGGAAAACCCATTCAAACACATAAAATAATAAATTGAAACCAAATAAATCATTTCACCAATTTTAACAGAATTTGACAAAATTACGAAAATGCCCCTCATAAAGTTCACAATCATTTCACATAAAAATTTTCATAAATGACACAAACCAACATTCTCATTGAATTCCTTACGAAAAACCGATTCTAAAACATCCTAGAACATTAAAAACTGACTTGAAACGTGAAAAGTCCTCTCCGAGGGCAAAATGGTAATTTCATAATATTCATAATTAAAAAATTCGAAATTAATAAATAAAATATTAAATAATTAAAGTGAAACATTGATGAAATTAATTTAAAAATTTGAACCAAAGAAATCGATCAATCGGGCTCTCAAGAAAAATTGTTGAGGGTTCGTGAGATATTTCTTTAAGGACCCCTCCATTTGGGGGTCCAAAGAATTAAAGATATTTTAGAGGGGGGTTCTCCAAAAATTTAAAGTCAATCAAGCAAGACTGAAGTCAAGGTATTAAAGTCAATTAAGTGAGACTGAAGCCAAAATTAAAGTCAATTAAGCAAGACTGAAGTCAAGATATTAAAAGTCAATCAATTAAGACTAAAGTCAAAACATTAAAAGTCAATTAAATAAGACCAAAAGTCATAATAGAATTCTAATTAAATAATAACTCTATCTAATAGAGTTCTAACTTAAAAACAATTCTACCTAAAATAATTTTAATTAAAACACAATTCTACCGAAAATAAGTCTAACTAAAACACAACTCTAATTAAAAGGTCTCTAATTAAACACTAACTCTATCCAAATCAACCCCTAAAAACATCTATAAATAGAGGTGCTCACACCCTATTTTCGTATCAAATCATAAACCCTAGGAGAAGTAGGTCTAGAAGCTCCCCTAGCCCCCCATAAACCCTAGTTTTGGAGCCCCAACTCCTTACCTAACATCCCCCCTTCAATTTTAGTCTAGAAAACACCTAAAATCCCTCCAAAAACATCCCTAAATCCGTAACAAACTTGAAGAGTTCAGATTTAGAAACAAGAAGATACCTTGATCTAGGAGATCCGAAGTCAAATCCAGTGACAGAACGAAGCAAGGGAATACAGTACAAGGAGCTCTTTTTGTCAGATCTGAGGGAACACAATCCTTGCTATCGGAAAGGTATGAAATTTTTTATTTTTATTTTTATCTAGGTTTTTAGCAATGTGATATATTTGGAAAGTCAGTAGAGACCGGCTTTGGCCGGGCGGGGTTGGTGCCTAACACCTTCTAACCCCGTAACGTGATCCCCGGACTCTTTTTCTCTTTCGTAGATTAGTTTACCTTTTTTAGAGTCAGATTGGTTCCTAGACCACAATAACTAGGTGGCGACTCCCAAACCTCAAGAGTCAAAAGCGGATCCGCGCACCCCGCCGATCGAGGGCGCTTTCAGTGGCGACTCCGCTGGGGACTATTGAGGATCAAACTTGAAAAATCCCAAGTATGGGAGCATTGCCAAGATGACCTAGTTTTTTTTTATTTAGTTGGATTTATTTTATTTATTTTTTTATCTTGATTGTAGATGATTTTAGGTATTGCATTTTTTTTTCCAATTAAGGATCACTTTTTGATGACTCCTAAATAATGAAAGATTCAAATTAACCTATGAAAATAATGGAATGATGGAGGTTGGACAGAAATATTAAAACGTTTTTAGAGAATATTTTAGCAAGAATAAAGTCTGGGAGCCTATTAATAAAATATAGATCTCGTCGAGTAGATTAATTTAGAATCTGAGTTCACTCAATTTCGTTATCGGAAGCCTTAGATATCATCGATGCAAGTTCAATCTGTAAATCTGGAATTATTTCTGAATAAAAGTTGGGACAGCAACGTTAAAACTTTTTTACAGAATATTCTAGTGAGAATTAAGTCTGGGAACCTATTAATAAAACGTAGATCTCGTCGAGTAGATTAATTTAGAATCTAAGTTCACTCAATTTCGTTATCAGAAGCCTTAGATATCATCGATGCAAGTTCAATCTGTAAATCTGGAATTATTTCTGAATGAAAGTTGGGACAGCAACGTTAAAACTTTTTTACAGAATATTCTAGTGAGAATTAAGTCTGGGAATCTTTTAATAAAACGTAGATCTTGTTGAGTAGATTAATTTAGAATCTGAGTTCACTCAATTTCGTTACCGGAATCCTTAGATATCATCGATGCAAGTTCAATCTGTAAATCTGGAATTATTTCTGAATGAAAGTTGGGATAGCAACGTTAAATTTTTTTTATAGATATTCTAGTGAGAATTAAGTCTGAGAACCTATTAATAAAATGTAGATCTCGTTGAGTAGATTAATTTAGAACTTGAGTTCACTCGATTTCGTTATCGGGAGCCTTAGATATCATCGATGCAAGTTCAGATTGTATTTTCCTAATTTACAGAAAATCTGAATTTATCTAATGTTGGCACAATTAATGTTCTTGAGAGTGGGCTCATCTCAACCATTGTCATTCTATCATCAATGTAACACCTATTGGAATCTCGATTTATTTTGGATCACCTAAAAGTGATCATTGATTGGACCTAAAAAATTATAAAAATTATGCCTAATGCAATGTTTGTTTGATCATTATCATATGCCATATCTATTGATTAATTTACCATGATCTTACTTGAAATACATGATTGATGTTGATCGTAATGTTAATGTGCTTATGTGATGGGAATAATGTGATCTTAATTGAATATTCATATGATTTGAATGATTTTGGTTTTGATTAAATGTATGATTGGTTTGATTGGATCCATGGGCCCATTTGTTTGAAAAATGTCCCGGGCACACCGCACCCTGTTTTGCACACACCACATGCACGTTTACTGTTTTACTCACTTACACGTCCCATTTAGCCAACGTGGCACTAGTGCGTGGCCCGGTCTCTTCGGAGATGCGACGTCATTCATGAAACCCACAACTCCAGTCACGTATCTTAGGGTATATCAAACTGGGGGCATCAATACCATCTGATTAGGTGATTCTGAGAAGTATGTTGATGCACCCAGGCTGAAGCGACCTGAGCCATTTACCTATTGTAAGCCACACAGTCACATGTCCCGATTGCCAACGTAGTACTAATACGTGGTCGGTCCTCTCGTGGGATGCCAAACCATTTATGAAAGCTACAACTCTTGACTCGTATCCGTAGGTATAAAAAGATAATCCAAGTATATCAATTGCACTTCTTGGTCAAAATCGGTGCCTAAGCAAGATCTTGCCCCGCTGTACCCTACTGTACGAGGGGGATAGACTACGTCTATTCTAGACGAGAGGTATTTAAGTGGGCCCTTGCTCAGCATTGTGCGCCACCTCTCAACTGGAGATCGAACTGGCTGTTTTTGACTTCAGAGAAGTGAATTGAAGTTTTAGATTATCACCTATACGGTATATCAAACCAAGTCACCACGTATCGAAAGGTATATAGGTGTGCTTGGGCAAGGGTGGCTAGATAAAAATGCATTGCACGTAGTAAACCTAGAGTCTAGAAGCCTTCCTATAGGTCACGACCCGAATTGACTATGAGTGTTCCTGGGTTGTTTTATTCAATCCAACCAACAGGTAGGTGGGTAGACCGATCCAGAATAATCAAACAAAATCCGCAATATCGGTCCTACCCAATCGGTGAAATGTACTGATTAATTTGAACCACTTAAACCAGTTGACCCAATGGACAAATGGATCAAACTGATCAATACCAAATCAGTTGGACTAATTGGTTTCACTTTTAAAGATCCAGACCACTTTATCTAGAAAGATTCGATCTTAAGATCAAATTAATTTATCTGATCAAAGGTTCAATCCCAATCAGGGGTAGACCCGCATCTAACCTTTCTCACTTTCTTGGTCACTATAGACTTATGGTGCATTTGGATTTGATATTTTCCACCGGACTTGGGCTATTCTATATCGAAATTTTAATCATGTGGATAAGAGTTAAACCTTCAGAATCGATGGTTAATCTTAGGTGTCTCTAAACGTTCTAAACCCTCACCTGTGTCATTTTGGGTCATTCAAAAGAATCGTCTAGTCCAAGTACCAATGTCAAGTCTAAGTAGTCCATCCACCCAGAAGGACCTTCTCTCTTTGTAGATAATTGTCCCTGAGTTTTCTTTGAGTTTCAATCTAGTTTTTGTCAGTCTTTAGATCCAGTTAGTTGTCTCAGTTACGTTAGTCTTTCTTCAACTTTCAAATTTTAGTCGAGTTTGTCAGTCTATGTTTTTTCAATTCCAATAAAATATAGAAGCGTATGATTATCATGCGTGTAATAATGATTTGAACATACAATCTAACATGAGAAATGACTTAAAGCTTACTAATCAAATTTGATAAATATTGGAATTAAAGAGTACACTCAAGAAGTACGAATTGGTGATACATTATCCTCAGGAGAACATGAGAGAGTAGTAAACTTACTTGAGAAATTCAACAATGTTTTTGCATGATCTCATAAGGATATATGGATGGATTGTATAAAAATATAGATCAAGACATAAAGTCGAGTGATTTCAAAGTCAAAGATTATTGGTCAAAAATGATATAGTTGAAAGCATCGACAAAGACACTAAGACTTACAAGTGGATCTACCAGGTTTCTCACTCAAAAGAGGAGAATTTTCATTTATAAGAGAATAAAAGATTTTCTCGAAGTTTTAGAGTTAGAAAACTCAATCATACTCGATTTCACAAAAGAAGACTGAAGAATATTCATTCTCAAAAGAAGACCTTGCTCGACAGAGCAATTCAGATATCGAATTCCTGAAACTTTGACCAAGTCAAGCAGCATTCACCAAAGGAGGCCTTCTTTGGTCGAACCATTTTCCTGTCTTACCAAGAAAAAGAAAACCTTCTTTAGCCCCTTGCAGCCTCTAAAAAAATCAAATAGCCTATTTCTTTCTAAACCACACCAACCAACCTTGGGAGAGAATCTTATTATGAACTACGTTTTGACCTGATCCCAAAAGAAAAAATAAATATATTTGGGGTACGTAGGCAACCTGAGAAATTACTTCAGGCCCGGTCATGAAAAAAAAATATATTCTCTTAAGGAAAGTATCATCGAAAAGGAAAATCCCCTATTAAAAGGTTCAAAAGAAGATAATACCAAACTAAGGGCATTAGCAAAAAAAAAATGCCAAACTAGGGGCATTAGAAAAAAGAATCAAAAGAATTGATAAAAAGAAAAGAATGCCAAACTAGGGGCATTTAGAAAAAAAATCAAAATAATTGACAAAAAAAAGAGAATATAAGACTAGGGGCATTTTGGGAAGTTGAGCCTTATATCTTTTCTTTCTAAACCATATCTTAAGCCCACCTGTTAAGTCCTCCTGAATGCTAATTGACTCGGTTAAGGTGCAGGGAACTGAGAAGTTGTTGAGTTGGTTATACAAGATCATCAAGAAAAAAAAGAGAAGCCCGCTAAGTCGAAAACCTGAAAAGGCGACTTAGGCAAAATTTAGGGCATAACCATAAAAAACGAAAGCCTGCTAGGTTGAAAACCTGAAAAGGCGACCTAGGTAAAAATCAAGGCATCATCAGGAAAAAAAACAAAGCCCGTTAGATTGAAAACCTGAAGAGGCGATTTAGGCAAAAATTAGGGCATCATCAAATGGAAGGAAAAGTCACTTCAAGAAGAAAAATTCATAAGGAAGCTTGTGCAGAAACTACAGAACCATTCAAGCCACGATATTTGTCTTTTAGCCAAGAGCTCACATCCGACAAAGACAATATTGAAGTTGAAAAAAATCAGAAGTCATCTTGAACATTGTAGGATCTTCAAGAGTATGTTTACTTATTCAAGTGTTCGCTACTGGAAGATGTAGAATTATCAACCACTTTGAAGAGAAAGATCTTATATTCTAATATTTATCAAGATTTTTTAAGTCCAGCTCAAGTATTTCTCAAAAATAATGATCAATTCTTTATGGCACATATTATAATCTTAAGAGTCTTAAATTTAAGAGAATGTCAGTTATTCTATCTGTCATACATCAGAGTCCATATTTTTCAAGCGTAATCCATTCTATCAGTCTCGTAGTAAAGTTCTAGTTAAAGCCAACATTGAAACTAGGGGCATTTTTGAAAGTCATTTAATTCTAAAGTTTTTGTTCTTAATCACATGATAAAAAGAAAACCTTACAAAAGCTTAAAAGTCCGGTGAAGCCCAATGATAATTATGAATCCAGATGCATGATAAGCCAATAAAGGCTTGATCTTTCAAACTTTGAACTCGATTTTGAATCATAAAATGAATTAATAAGATTGTTTAAGTTCCTATAAATCTAAGCCCGAGAAACGTAGCTTAGTAAGTTCGAGTCCGAGAAACGAGACTCCAACTTTTTGAATCATAGAAGGAATGGGCTTGTTGAAGTGCCTATAAACCTAAGTTCGAGTCCGAGAAACAAGACTCCAACTTTTAGAATCATAGAATGAATAGGCTTTTTGAAGTGCCTACAAACCTAAGTTTGAGTCCGAGAACGAGACCCCAACTTTTTGAATCATAGAATGAATAGGCTTTTTGAAGTGCCTATAAACCTAAGTCTTGTTTGAGTACCGAAGAAACGAAACTCCAACTTTTTGAATCATAGAATGAATAGGCTTTTTGAAGTGCCTATAAACCTAAGTTCGAGTCCGAGAAATGAGACTCCAACTTTTTGAATCATAGAATGAATAGGCTTTTTGAAGTGCCTACAAACCTAAGTTGAGTCCGAGAAACGAGACCCCAACTTTTTGAATCATAGAATGAATAGGCTTTTTGAAGTGCCTATAAACCTTAGTTTAAGTCCGAGAAACGAAACTCCAACTTTTTGAATTATAGAATGAATAGGCTTTTTGAAGTGCCTATAAACCCAAGTTCGAGTTCGAGAAACGAAACTCCAACTTTTTGAATCATAGAATGAATAGGCTTTTTGAAGTGTTTATAAACCTAAGTTCGAGTCCGAGAAACGAGACTCCAACTTTTTGAATCATAGAATGAATAGGCTTTTTGAAGTGCCTACTAACCTAAGTTTCAGTCCGAGAAATAAGACCCCAACTTTTTGAATAATAGAATGAATAGGCTTTTTGAAGTACCTATAAACCTAAGTTTGAGTCCGAGAAACGAAACTCCAATTTTTTTGAATCATAGAATAAATAGGCTATTTGAAGTGCCTACAAACCTAAGTTCGAGTCCGAGAAACGAGAATCCAACATGTTGAATCATAGAATGAATAGGCTTTTTGAAGTGCCTACAAACCCAAGTTCGAGTCTGAGAAATGAGACTCCAACTTTTTGAATCATAGAATGAATAGGCTTTTTGAAGTGCTTACAAACCTAAGTTCGAGTCCGAGAAACGAGACTCCAACTTTTTGAATCATAGAATGAATAGGCTTTTTGAAGTGCCTACAAACCTAAGTTCGAGTCCGAGAAACGAGACTCCAATTTTTGAATCATAGAATGAATAGGATTTTTGAAGTGCTTACGAACCTAATTCGAGTCCGAGAAACGAGACTCCAACTTTTTGAATAATATATAGGCTTTTTGAAGTGCCTATAAACCTAAGTTCGAGTCCGAGAAACGATACTCCAACGTTTTGAATCATAGGCTTTTTGAAGTGCCTATTAACCTTAGTTCGAGTCCGAGAAACGAGACTCCAATTTTAATAGGATTGTTTAAGTTCCTGTAAACCTTAGCCAGAGTCCGAGAAACGAGACTCCAGCTTTGTTTGAAATCATTTTGAATTAATAGGACTGTTTAAGTTCCTTAGCCTGAGAAGCTTGGCTACAATAGGCTCCAGTCCGATAAATGAGACTCAATTTTTTTTTGAACTCTAAAAAAGAATTTCAAATAGGATTTAATGAAGTTCCTACAATGTTATGACTCCAATTACCACATTGTTAAACCTTGCCATGATTTTTTTCATTGCATAAGTGCATCTCAATTTTGAATCATTATTGTCAATGAGAGAAGATCTCTACGACCTGACACATTTTTACTCAGTAAGCATCACACCATTGCACACACGTGCACTTTTACATTAGTCAGGGAGAATTTTCTAAAATTCGAGGATCTAACATTGTCAGTGAGAGCTCACACTCAAGGACCTAACAACCTTTTAATTCGGGGAGAGTTTTACGCTCAAGGATCCGAACACCCTGACGAATTGCTAAATCAGGCTGCAAAATGAACTGTCACTAGCTTTGGCATTTGGATATCGCACTTTCTACCAAAATAGATTTGCTATCTAGTTTGCTTCAACCCTCTGTCAAAGAGGGGCATCTGTAGACACCCCATTTTTGCATCCGCCTGATTAATCAACTCGTCAACCCGATCGCAATGATTCCCAATGATGGATGTGTATTCCATTGCTTTATTTTGTTACCAGATGTGTTTCAGAAATCCGGATGAGGTATCTCAAACTAACAAAACCTTAGAAACCACATTACGCTAGGAAAATACGACTCTAGAAACATAGAAATCATCATCTTGCAGACCAAAAAGAAGCTTCACGATAAAAATCACTAAAAATTGATCGAGTTACCAAAATACCCCTAACCTCAAAACAACCCTAGAGCTTGCATTACACTTAGGAAAACCCATTCAAACACATAAAATAATAAATCGAAACCAAATAAATCATTTCACCAATTTTAACAGAATTTGACAAAATTACGAAAATGCCCCTCATAAAGTTCACAATCATTTCACATAAAATTTTTCATAAATGACACAAACCAACATTCTCATTGAATTTCTTACGAAAAACCGATTCTAAAACATCCTAGAACATTAAAAACCGACTTGAAACGTGAAAAGTCCTCTCCGGGGGTAAAAGGTAATTTCATAATATTCATAATAAAAAAATTCGAAATTAATAAATAAAATTAAAATAATTAAATTGAAACATTGATGAAATTAATTTAAAAATTTGAACCAAAGAAATCGATCAATCGGGCTCTCAAGCAAAATTGTTGAGGGTTCGTGAGATATTTCTTTAAGGACCCCTCCATTTGGGGGTCCAAAGAATTAAAGATATTTTAGAGGGGGGTTCTCCAAAAATTTAAAGTCAATCAAGCAAGACTGAAGTTAAGGTATTAAAGTCAATTAAGTGAGACTGAAGTCAAAATTAAAGTCAATTAAGCAAGACTGAAGTCAAGATATTAAAAGTCAATCAATTAAGACTAAAGTCAAAACATTAAAAGTCAATTAAATAAGACCAAAAGTCATAATAGAATTCTAATTAAATAATAACTCTATCTAATAGAGTTCTAACTTAAAAATAATTCTACCTAAAACAATTTTAATTAAAACACAATTCTACCTAAAATAAGTCTAACTAAAACACAACTCTAATTAAAAGGTCTCTAATTAAACACTAACTCTATCCAATCAACCCTAAAAACATCTATAAATAGAGGTGCTCACACCCTATTTTCTTATCAAATCATAAACCCTAGGAGAAGTAGGTCTAGAAGCTCCCCTAGCTCCCCATAAACCCTAGTTTTGGAGCCCCAACTCCTTACCTAACATCCCCCCTTCAATTTTAGTCTAGAAAACACCTAAAATCCCTCCAAAAACATCCCTAAATCCGTAACAAACTTGAAGAGTTCAGATTTAGAAACAAGAAGATACCTTGATCTAGGAGATCCGAAGTCAAATCCGGAGACAGAACGAAGCAAGGGAGTACAGTACAAGGAGCTCTTTCTGTCAGATCTGAGGGAACACAATCCTTGTTATCGGAAAGGTATGAAATTTTTTATTTTTATTTTTATCTAGGTTTTTAGCAATGTGATATATTTGAAAAGTCTGTAGAGACCGGCTTTGGCTAGGCGGGGTTGGTGCCTAACACCTTCCAACCCCGTAATGTGATCCCCGGACTCTTTTTCTCTTTCGTAGATTAGTTTGCCTTTTTTAGAGTCAGTTTGGTTCCTAGACCACAATAACTAGGTGGCGACTCCCAAACCTCAAGGGTCAAAAGCGGATCCGCGGGGTGCGCGGATCCGCTTTTGACCCTTGAGGTTTGGGAGTCGCCACCTAGTTATTGTGGTCTAGGAACTATACTGACTCTAACATGGATAAAAAGAACTAATCTACCATAAAAAATCTGAATTCGGGGATCAAGTTTCGGGGTTGGAAGGTGTTAGGCACCAACCCCGCCCGGTCAAAGCCGGTCTCTACTAAAGTCCCAAGTAAATTACATTGCTAAAACCTAGATAAAAAAATAAATAAAAATAAAAATTTACCTTTCCGATGGCAAGGACTTGGTTCCCTCAGATCTGACAAAAAGAGCTCATTGTACCGTGCTCCCTTGCTTCGTTCTGTTTCCAGATTTGACTCCGGATCTCCGAGGCAAGGTATCTCCTTGTTTTTGAATCTGAACTCTTCAAGTTCGTTGCGGATTTGGGGGTGTTTTTAGAAGGCTTTTGGGTATTTTCTAGACTAAAATTGAAGGAGGGATGTTAGTCAAGGAGTTGGGGCTCCAAAACTAGGGTTTATAGGGGCTAGGGGAGCTTCTAGACCTACTTCTCTTAAGGTTTATCATTTTATCCGAAAATAGGGTGTGAGCACCTCTATTTATAGATGTTTTTAGGGGTTGATTTGGATAGAGTTAGTATTTAATTAGAGATCTTTTAATTAGAGTTGTGTTTTAGTTTGACTTGTTTTAGGTAGAATTGTGTTTTAATTAGAATTGTTTTATGTAGAATTATTTTTAAGTTAGAACTCTATTAGATAGAGTTATTAATCAATTATAATTCTATTATGACTTTTGGTCTTATTTGATTGACTTTTAATGTTTTGACTTCAGTCTTAATTGATTGACTTTTAATATTTTGACTTCAGTCTTGCTTAATTGACTTTAATTTTGACTTTAGTCTCACTTGATTGACTTAATACTTTGACTACAGTCTTGCTTGGTTGACTTTAAATTTTGGAGAACCCCCTTCCATTATTTCTTTAATTCTTTGGACCCCAAATGGAGGGGTCCTTAAAGAAATATCCCACGAACCCTCAACAATTTTACCCCGAAAAGTCCGATTAATCGATTTTTTAGGTTCAAAATTTTAAATTAATTTCATTAATGTTTAAATTTAATTATTTAATATTTTATTTATTAATTTGGGAATTTTTTATCATGAAAATTGTGAAATTACCGTTTTACCCCCGGAGATGACTTTTCACGTTTTAAGTCAGTTTTTTATGTTCCAGGATGTTTTAGAATCGATTTTTCGTAAGGAATTCAATGAAAATATTAGTTTGTGTTATTTATGAAGTTTTTTGTGTGAAATGGTTGTGTACTTTATGAGGGGCATTTTCGTAATTTTGTCAAATTCTGTTAAAATTGGTGAAATGATTTATTTGGTTCCGATTGTCATTTTATGTGTTCGAATGGGTTTTCCTAAGCGTAACGTAGGCTCTAGGGTTGTTTTGAGGTTAGGGGTATTTTGGTAATTTGATAATTTTTAGTGATTTTTATCGTGAAGCTTCTTTTTGGTCTGCAAGATGATGATTTCTATGTTTCTGGGGTCGTACTTTCCTAGCATAGCGTGGTTTCTAAGGTTTTGTCAATTCGAGATACCTCATCTGGATTTCTGAAACAAATCTGGTAACAAAGTAAAGCAATGGAATACACATCCATCATTGGGAATCCTTGCGATCCGGTTGACGAGTTGATTAATCAGGCGGATGCAAAAATGGGGTGTCTACAGATGCCCTCTTTGGCAGAGGGTGGAAGCAAACTAGATAGCAAATCTATCTTGGTAGATTAGTGCGATATCCGAATGCCAAAGTTAGTGACAGTTCATTTTGCAGCCTGATTTAGCAATTTGTCAAGGTGCTCGGATCCTTGAGAATAAAGCTCTCCCCGAATCAAAAGGTTGTCAGGTCCTTGAGCGCAAACTCTCACTGACGGTGTCAGATCCTTGAATTTTAGAGAATTCTCCCTGACTAAAAAATGCAAATGTGTAAGTGTGTGCACTGTGTGAAACTGAGTAAAACCTGAGCATAAATTTAGCATAATCTGAGTATAAACTAAGCATAATTTGAACATAAACTGAGCATAATTTGAATACAATCTGAACATAGTTCCTGAGCATAGTTCCGAGAAAACCCTCGGCGGTATCTGAGCATAGTTCCGAGAAAATCCTCGGCGGCATCTGAGCATAGTTCCGAGAAAACCCTCGGCGGTAACTGAGCATAGTTCCGAGAAAACCCTCGGCGGTATCTGAGCAAAGTTCCGAGAAAACCCTCGGCGGTATCTGAGCAAAATCCAAGATAACCCTTGGCGGAGACTGAGCAAAATCCAAGATAACCCTTGGCGGCAACTGAGCAAAATCCAAGATAACCCTTGGCGGAAATGAGCAAATCCAATCCAAGTTAACCCTTGGCGGCAACTGAGCAAAATCCAAGATAACCCTTGGCGGCAACTGAGCAAAATCCAAGATAACCCTTGGCGGAAACTGAGCAAAATCCAAGTTAACCCTTGGCGGCAACTGAGCAAAATCCAAGATAATCCTTGGTGGAAACTGAGCAAAACTGGTAGAGGGATGAATGAATTTTGGGAAAGAATGAACGAATTTGGAGAAAACCGACTAGAACAAACCGGAGAACGAATAAATCTGGAAGATAATGAATCTGAAGGAGAAATGATTGATTCCAAGAATGATTGAATCTGGAAAAGAATCTGGAGACTGAAAGAATGTTATATCTCCTATGTGAGATCCGAAATGCTTTTGTTTGAACCTCAAGGATTTAAAAAAAATTTTAAAACCTGAATTTTTATTTCTTTCGAACCTCAAGAGTTTTTTTGAAAAACTGTTATCAAGAGGGTTACCTTAAATTTGGGGGTGTCATTATCTCTTAGGATTAACACTGCTCAAAAGCAAAATGCCTCTAGTTTGACAATGACCATGGCCTTGAAAATAATTGAACACATCATAAAAAAAAATGCCCCTAGTATAAGGGGGAAAAGTTACATAAAAAAAGAAAGAAAATGCCCCTTGTATGAAGGTTTGAAATAATTGATTACCACAAGCGCAATAAAGACTCAACTTTTTAATTTTGATTAATTTTATTGAAGGTTTTGAGTTAGGCTCAAGAGTACAAAATTATTTCCTTTCGAGTTTCATCATAGAATTCACCTTTATCTCCCTTGGTTCACTTCAGATCTGACAAAAAGAGCTCCTTGTACTGTACTCCCTTGCTTCGTTCTGTCTCCGGATTTGACTTCGGATCTCTTAGATCAAGGTATCTTCTTGTTTCTAAATCTGAACTCTTCAAGTTTGTTACGGATTTAGGGATGTTTTTGGAGGGATTTTAGTTGTTTTTCTAGACTAAAATTGAAGGGGGGATGTTAGGTAAGGAGTTGGGGCTCACAAACTAGGGTTTATGGGGAGCTAGGGGAGCTTCTAGACCTACTTCTCCTAGGGTTTATGATTTGATAAGAAAATAGGGTGTGAGCACCTCTATTTATAGATGTTTTTAGGGGTTGATTTGGATAGAGTTAGTGTTTAATTAGAAATCTTTTAATTAGAGTTGTGTTTTAGTTAGACTTATTTTAGGTAGAATTGTGTTTTAATTAAAATTGTTTTAGGTAGAATTGTTTTTAAGTTAGAACTCTATTAGATAGAGTTATTATTTAATTAGAATTCTATTATGACTTTTGGTCTTATTTAATTGACTTTTAATGTTTTGACTTTAGTCTTAATTGATTGACTTTTAATATCTTGACTTCAGTCTTGCTTAATTGACTTTAATTTTGACTTCAGTCTCACTTAATTGGCTTTAATACCTTGACTTCAGTCTTGCTTGATTGACTTTAAATTTTTGGAGAACCCCCCTCTAAAATATCTTTAATTCTTTGGACCCCCAAATGGAGAGGTCCTTAAAGAAATATCTCACGAACCCTCAACAATTTTGCTTGAGAGCCCGATTGATCGATTTCTTTGGTTCAAAATTTTAAATTAATTTCATCAATGTTTCACTTTAATTATTTAATATTTTATTTATTAATTTCGAATTTTTTAATTATGAAAATTATGAAATTACCAATTTGCCCCCGGAGAGGACTTTTCACGTTTCAAGTCGGTTTTTAATGTTCAATGAGAATGTTGGTTTGTGTCATTTATGAAAATTTTTATGTGAAATGATTGTGAACTTTATGAGGGGCATTTTCGTAATTTTGTCAAATTCTGTTAAAATTGGTGAAATGATTATTTGGTTTCGATTTATTATTTTATGTGTTTGAATGGGTTTTCCTAAGCATAATGTAGGCTCTAGGGTTGTTTTGAGGTTAGGGGTATTTTGGTTAATTCGGTCAATTTTTAGTGATTTTTATCGTGAAGCTTCTTTTTGGTCTGCAAGATGATGATTTCTATGTTTCTGGAGTCGTATTTTCCTAGCGTAGCGTGGTTTCTAAGGTTTTGTTAGTTTGAGATACCTCATCCGGATTTCTGAAACACATCTGGTAACAAAATAAAACAGTGGAATATACATCCATCATTGGGAATCATTGCGATCGGGTTGACGAGTTGATTAATCAGGCAGATGCAAAAATGGGGTGTCTACAAATGCCCCTCTTTGACAGAGGGTTGAAGCAAACTAGATAGCAAATCTATTTTGGTAGATAGTGCGATATCCGAATGCCAAAGCTACTGACAGTTCATTTTGCAGCCTGATTTAGCAATTCGTCAGGGTGTTCGGATCCTTGAGCGTAAAACTCTCCCAGAATTAAAAGGTTGTCAGGTCCTTGAGTGTGAGCTCTCACTGACAATGTTAGATCCTCGAATTTTAGAAAATTCTTCCTGACTAATGTAAAAGTGCACGTGTGTGCAATGGTGTGATGCTTACTGAGTAAAAATGTGTCAGGTCCTAAAGATCTTCTCTCACTCACAATAATGATTATAAATTGAGATGCACTTATGCAATGAAAACAATCATGGCAAGGTTTAACAATGTGGTAATTGGAGTCATAACATTGTAGGAACTTCATTAAATCCTATTTGAAATTCTTTTTAGAGTTCAAAAAAAAATTGAGTCTCATTTCCGGACTGGAGCCTATTGTAGCCAAGCTTCTCAGGCTAAGGAACTTAAACAATCCTATTAATTCAGTATGATTTCAAACAAAGCTGGAGTCTCGTTTCTCGGACTCTGGCTAAGGTTTACAGGAACTTAAACAATCCTATTAAAATTGGCTAGTCTCGTTTCTCGGACTCGAACTAAGGTTAATAGGCACTTCAAAAAGCCTATGATTCAAAACGTTGGAGTCTCGTTTCTCGGACTCGAACTTAGGTTTATAGGCACTTCAAAAAGCCTATATATTATTCAAAAAGTTGGAGTCTCGTTTCTCGAACTCGAACTAAGTTCGTAGGCACTTCAAAATCTATTCATTCTATGATTCAAAAAATTGGAGTCTCGTTTCTCGGACTCGAACTTAGGTTTGTAGGCATCAAAAAGCCTATTCATTCTATGATTCAAAAAGTTGGAGTCTCGTTTCTCGGACTCGAACTTAGGTTTGTAAGCACTTCAAAAAGCCTATTCATTCTATGATTCAAAAAGTTGGAGTCTCATTTCTCAGACTCGAACTTGGGTTTGTAGGCACTTCAAAAAGCCTATTTATTCTATGATTCAACAAGTTGGAGTCTCGTTTCTCGGACTCGAACTTAGGTTTATAGGCACTTCAAAAAGCCTATATATTATTCAAAAAGTTGGAGTCTCGTTTCTCGGACTCGAACTTAGGTTCGTAGGCACTTCAAAAATCCTATTCATTCTATGATTCAAAAAATTGGAGTCTCGTTTCTCGGACTCGAACTTAGTTTGTAGGCACTTCAAAAAGCCTATTCATTCCATGATTCAAAAAATTGGAGTCTCGTTTCTCGGACTCGAACTTAGGTTTGTAAGCACTCAAAAAGCCTATTCATTCTATGATTCAAAAAGTTGGAGTCTCATTTCTCAGACTCGAACTTGGGTTTGTAGGCACTCAAAAAGCCTATGTATTCTATGATTCAACAAGTTGGACTCGTTTCTCGGACTCGAACTTAGGTTTGTAGGCACTTCAAATAGCCTATTTATTCTATGATTCAAAAAATATGGAGTTTCGTTTCTCGGACTCAAACTTAGGTTTATAGGCACTTCAAAAAGCCTATTCATTCTATGATTCAAAAAGTTGGGGTCTCATTTCTCGGACTCAAACTTAGGTTTGTATACTTTTCAAAAAGCCTATTCATTCTATGATTCAAAAAGTTGGAGTCTCGTTTCTCGGACTCGAACTTAGGTTTATAGGCACTTCAAAAAGCCTATTCATTATATGATTCAAAAAGTTGGAGTTTCGTTTCTCGAGCTCGAACTTGGGTTTATAGGCACTTCAAAAAGCCTATTCATTCTATGATTCAAAAAGTTGGAGTTTCATTTCTCGGACTCAAACTTAGGTTTATAGGCACTTCAAAAAGCCTATTCATTCTATGATTCAAAAAGTTGGGGTCTCGTTTCTCGGACTCAAACTTAGGTTTGTAGGCACTTCAAAAAGCCTATTCATTCTATGATTCAAAAAATTGGAGTCTCGTTTCTCGGACTCGAACTTAGGTTTATAGGCACTTCAAAAAGCCTATTCATTTTATGATTCAAAAAGCTGGCGTTTCGTTTCTCGGAGTCAAACTTAGGTTTATAGGACTTCAAAAAGCCTATTCATTCTATGATTCAAAAAGTTGGGGTCTCGTTTCTCGGACTCAAACTTAGGTTGTAGGCACTTCAAAAAGCCTATTCATTCTATGATTCAACAAATTTGGAGTCTCATTTCTCGGACTCGAACTTAGGTTTATAGGCACTTCAACAAGCCCATTCATTTTATGATTCAAAAAGTTGGAGTCTCGTTTCTCGGACTCGAACTTACTAAGCTACGTTTCTCGGGCTTAGATTTATAGGAACTTAAACAATCCCATTAATTCATTTTATGATTCAAAATCGAGTTCAAAGTTTGAAAGATCAAGCCTTTATTGGCTTATCATGCATCTGGATCCATAATTATCATTGGGCTTCACCGGACTTTTAAGCTTTTGTAAGGTTTTCTTTTTATCATGTGATTAAGAACAAAAACTTTGGAATTAAATGACTTTCAAAAATACCCCTAGTTTCAAGGTTGGCTTTAACTAGAACTTGACTACGAGACTGATAGAATGGATTACGCTTGAAAAATATGGACTCTGATGTATGACAGATAGAAGAACTGACATTCTCTTAAATTTAAGACTCTTAAGATTATAATATGTGCCATAAAGAATTGATCATTATTTTTGAGAAATACTTGAGCTGGACTTAAAAATCTTGATAAATATTAGAATAGAAGATCTTTCTCTTCAAAGTGGTTGATAATTCTACATCTTCCAGTAGCGAACACTTGAATAAGTAAACATACTCTTGAAGATCCTACAATGTTCAAGATGACTTCTGATTTTTTTCGACTTCAATATTGTCTTTGTCGGATGTGAGCTCTTGGCTAAAAGACAAATATCGTGGCTTGAATGGTTCTGTAGTTTCTGCACAAGCTTCCTTATGAATTTTTCTTCTTGAAGTGACTTTTCCTTCCATTTGATGATGCCCTAATTTTTGCCTAGATCGCCTCTTCAGGTTTTCAATCTAACGGGCTTTGTTTTTTTTCCTGATGATGCCTTGATTTTTGCCTAGGTCGCCTTTTCAGGTTTTCAACCTAGCAGGCTTTCTTTTTTATGGTTATGCCCTAAATTTTGCCTAAGCCGCCTTTTCAGGTTTTCGACTTAGCGGTCTTCTCTCTTTTTTTTCTTGATGATCTTGTATAACCAACTCGACAACTTCTCAGGTCCCTGCACCTAACCGAGTCAATTAGCCTTCAGGAGGACTTAATAGGTGGGCTTAGAATATGGTTTAGAAGAAAAGAGATATAAGGCTCAACTTCCCAAGATGCCCCTAGTTTGATATTCTCTCTTTTCTATCAATTATTTTGATTTTTTTTTTCTAAATGCCCCTAGTTTGGCATTCGTTTCTTTTTATCAATTCTTTTGATTCTTTTTTCTAATGCCCTTAGTTTGGCATTCTTTTCTTTTGAACATTTCAATAGTAGATTTTTCTTTTGGATGACACTTTCCTTAAGAGAATACATTTTTCTTTTAATGACCGGGCCTGAAGTAAATTCTCAGGTTGCCTACGTACCCCAAATATTTCTTTTTTTCCTTTTGGGATCAGGTCAAAACGTAGTTCTTAACTAGATTCCCTCCCAAGGTTGGTTGGCGTGGTTTAGAAAGAAGAGGCTATTGATTTTATTTTTCAAGGCTGCGAGGGGCTAAAGAAGGTTGTCTTTTTCTTGGTAAGACAGAAAAATGATTCGACCAATGAAGGCCTCCTTTGTGAAATATTAGTCGATTTGGTTAAGATTTTAGAAACTCAATGTCTTGATTGCTCTATCGAGTAAGGTCTTCTTTTGAAATGAGTCTTCAATCTTCTTCTGAGAATGAATAATCTTCAGTCTTTTTCTGATAAAGAGAATCTTAGTCTTCTTTTACAAAGTTGAGTGTGATGGACTTCTTTGTATTTGACGTTGACTTGTTCAACATTTTCCAAACTTCAAAAAAAATCTTATATTCTTTTGCGAATGAGAACTCTTCTTTTTTTTGAGTGAGAAACATGGTAGATCCACTTGTAAGTCTTAGCATCTTTGTTGATGCTTTCAGCTATATCATCTTTGACCGATAATCTTTGACTTTGAAATCACTCTTGACTTGATCTATGTTTTTGTGTAATTCATCCATATATTCTTATGAGATCATGCAGAAATATTGTTGAATTCTCAAGTAAGTTTACTATTCTCTCATGTTCTCTTGAGGATAATGTATCACCAATTTGCACTTCTTGAGTGTAACTCTTAATTCCAATATTTATTAAGTTCAGTTAGTGAGCTTTAAGTCATTTCATTTCTCAGTTTAGTCATTTGATCCATTTGTCCATTGGGTCAACTGGTTTAAGTGGTTCAAATTAATCGGTACATTTCATCGATTGGGTCGGACCGATATTGCGGTTTTTGTTTGATTATTCTGGATCGGTCTGCCCACCTACCTGTTGGTTGGATTGAATAAAGCAACCCAGGAACACCCATAGTCAATTCGGGTCGTGACCTATAGGAAGGCTTCTAGACTCTAGTTTACTACGTGCAATGCATTTTTATCTAGCTACCCTTGCCCAAGCATACCTATATACCTTTCGATACGTGGTGACTTGGTTTGATATACCGTATAGGTGATAATCTAAAACCTCAATTCACTTCTCTGAAGCCAAAAATAGCCAGTTCGATCTCCTGTTGAGAGATGGCGCACAATGCTGAGCAAGGGCCCACTTAAATACCTCTCGTCCTAGAATAGACGTAGTCTATCCCCCTCGTACAGTAGGGTACAGCGGGGGCAAGATCTGCTTAGGCACTGGTTTTTGACCAAGAAGTACAATTGATATACTTAGACTATCTTTTATACCTACGGGTACGAGTCAAGAGTTGTAGCTTTCATAAATGGTTTGGCATCCCACGAGGGACCGACCACGTAACTAGTACTACGTTGGCAATCGGGACATGTGACTGTGTGTGCTTACAATAGGTAAATGGCTCAGGTCGAGCCTAGGTGCATAAACATACTTCTCAGAATCACCTGATCAGATGGTATTGATGCCCCTAGTTTGATATACCCTAAGGTATGTGACTGGAGTTGTGGATTTCATGAATGACGTCGCATCTCCGAAGAGACCGGGCCACGCACTAGTGCCACGTTGGCTAAATGGGACGTGTAAGTGAGTAAAACAGTACACGTGCATGGTGTGTGTGCAAAACAGGGTGGGGTGTGCCCGGGACCTTTTTCAAACAAATGGACCATGGATCCAATCAAACCAATCATACATTTAATCAAAACCAAAATCATTTAAATCATATGAATATTCAATTAAGATCACATTATTCCCATCACATAAGCACATTAACATTACGATCAACATCAATCATTATTTCAAGCAAGATCATGGTAAATTAATCAATAAATATGGCATATGATAATGATCAAACAAACATTGCAATAGGCATAATTTTTATAATTTTTAAGGTCCAATCAATGATCACTTTGGGTGATCCAAAATAAATCGAGATTCCAATAGGTGTTTACATTGATGATAGAATGACAATGGTTGAGATGAGCTCACTCTCAAGAACATTAATTGTGCCAACATTAGATAAATTCAGATTTTCTGTAAATTAGGAAAATACAATCTGAACTTGCATCGATGATATCTAAGGCTCCCGATAACGAAATTGAGTGAAATCAAGTTCTAAATTAATCTACTCGATGAGATCTACATTTTATTAATAGGTGCTTAGACTTAATTCTCACCAGAATGTTCTGTAAAAAAGTTTTAACGTTGCTGTCCCAACTTTCATTCAGAAATAATTCCAAATTTACAGATTGAACTTGCATCGATGATATCTAAGGCTTCCGATAATGAAATTGAGTGAACTCAGATTCTAAATTAATCTACTCAATGAGATCTACATTTTATTAATAGGTTCCTAGACTTAATTCTTACTAAAATATTCTGTAAAAAAGTTTTAACGTTGCTGTCCCAACTTTCATTCAGAAATAATTCCAGATTTACAGATTGAACTTGCATCGATGATATCTAAGGCTTCCGCTAACGAAATTGAGTGAACTCAGATTCTAAATTAATCTACTCGACGAGATCTACGTTTTATTAATAGGTTCCCGGACTTAGTTCTCACTAGAATATTCTGTAAAAAAGTTTTAACGTTACTGTCCCAACTTTCATTCAGAAATAATTTCAGATTTACAGATTGAACTTGCATCGATGATATCTAAGGCTTCCGATAACGAAATTGAGTGAACTTAGATTCTAAATTAATCTACTCGACCAGATCTATATTTTAATAATAGGTCCCAGACTTAATTCTCGTTAGAATATTCTCTAAAAACGTTTAATATTTCTCTGTCCAACTCCATCATTCCATCATTTTCATAGGTTAATTTGAATCTTTCATTATTTAGGAGTCATCAAAAAGTGATCCTTAATTAGAAAAAAAAATGCAATAACCCAAAATCATCTACAATCAAGATAAAAAAATAAATAAAGAGAAAAAATAAATAAAATAAATCCAACTAATAAAAAAAAAACTAGGTCATCTTGGCAATGCTCCCATACTTGGGGTTTTTCAAGTTTGATCCTCAATAGTCCCCAGTGGAGTCGCCACTGAAAGCGCCCTCGATCCGCGTGGTGCGCGTATCCGCTTTTGACCCTTGAGGTTTGGGAGTCGCCACCTAGTTATTGTGGTCTAGGAATCAAACTGACTCTAAAAAAGGTAAACTAATCTACGAAAGAGAAAAAGAGTCCGGGGATCACGTTACGGGGTTGGAAGGTGTTAGGCACCAACCCCGCCCGGCCAAAGCCGGTTTCTACTGACTTTCCAAATATATCACATTGCTAAAAACCTAGATAAAAATAAAAATAAAAAATTTCATACCTTTCCGATAGCAAGGATTGTGTTCCCTCAGATCTGACAAAAAGAGCTCCTTGTACTGTACTCCTTTGCTTCGTTCTGTCTACGGATTTGACTTCGGATCTCCTAGATCAAGGTATCTTCTTGTTTCTAAATCTGAACTCTTCAAGTTTGTTATGGATTTAGGAATGTTTTTGGAGGGATTTTAGGTGCTTTCTAGACTAAAATTGAAGGGGGGATGTTAGGTAAGGAGTTGGGGCTCCAAAACTAGGGTTTATAGGGGGCTAGGGGAGCTTCTAGACCTACTTCTCCTATGGTTTATGATTTGATACGAAAATAGGGTGTGAGCACCTCTATTTATAGATGTTTTTTAGGGTTGATTTGGATAGAGTTAGTGTTTAATTAGAAATCTTTTAATTAGAGTTGTGTTTTAGTTAAAATTGTTTTAGGTAGAATTGTGTTTTAATTAGAATTATTTTAGGTAGAATTGTTTTTAAGTTAGAACTCTATTAGATAGAGTTATTATTTAATTAGAATTCTATTATGACTTTTGGTCTTATTTGATTGACTTTTAATGTTTTGACTTTAGTCTTAATTGATTGACTTTTAATATCTTGACTTCAGTCTTGCTTAATTGACTTTAATTTTGACTTCAGTATCACTTAATTGACTTTAATACCTTGACTTCAGTCTTGCTTGATTTACTTTTAATTTTTGGAGAACCCCCTTCCAAATAGAGGGGTCCTTAAAGAAATTCTCACGAACCCTCAACAATTTTTGCCTAAGAGCCCGATTGATCGATTTTTTTTAATTCAAAATTTTAAATTAATTTAATTAATGTTTCAATTTAATTATTTAATATTTTATTTATTAATTCGGAATTTTTTATCATGAAAATTTTGAAATTACCGTTTTACCCCCAGAGAGGACTTTCCACGTTTCAAGTCGATTTTTAATGTTCTAGGATGTTTTAGAATCGATTTTTTGTAAGAAATTCAATGAAAATATTGGTTTGTGTTATTTATGAAATTTTTTGTGTGAAATGATTGTGAACTTTATGAGGGGCATTTTCGTAATTTTGTCGAATTCTGTGAAAATTGGCGAAATGATTTATTTGGTTTCGATTTGTTATTTTATGTGTTTGAGAAAGTTTTCCTAACCGTAACGTAAGCTCTAGGGTTGTTTTAAGATTAAGGGTATTTTAGTAATTTGGTCAATTTTAGTGATTTTTATCGTGAAACTTCTTTTTGGTCTGCAAAATGATGATTTCTATGTTTCTGGGGTCGTATTTTCCTAGCGTAGCGTGGTTTCTAAGGTTTTATCAGTTTGAGATACCTCATCCGGATTTCTGAAACATATCTGGTAACAAAGTAAAGCAATGGAATACACATCCATCATTGGGAATCATTGCGATCGGGTTAACGAGTTGATTAATCAGGCGAGTGCAAAAATGGGGTGTCTACAGATGCCCCTCTTTGGCAGAGGGTTGAAGCAAACTAGATAGCAAATATATTTTGATAGATAGTGCGATATTCGAATGCCAAAGCTACTGACAGTTCATTTTGCAGCCTGATTTAACAATTCGTCGGGGCGTTCGGATCCTTGAGGGTAAAACTCTCCTCGAACTAAAAGGTTGTCAGGTCCTCGAGCTTGAACTCTCATTGACGATGTCAGATCCTCGAATTTTAGAAAATTCACTCTGACTAATACAAAAGTGTACGTGTGTGCAATGGTGTGATGTTGTGTGAAACTGAGTAAAAATGTGCCAGGTCCTAGAGATCTTCTCTCACTGACAATAATGATTCAAAATTGAGATGCACTTATACAACAAAAACAATCATAGCAAGGTTTAACAAAGGTAATTGGAGTTATAACATTGTAAGAACTTCGTTAAATCCTATTTGAAATTCTTCTTTATAGTTCGAAAAAGTTTGAGTCTCATTTATCGGACTGGAGCCTATTGTAGCCAAGCTTCTCAGGCTAAGGAACTTAAACAATCCTATTAATTCAATAGATTTCAAACAAAGCTGGAGTCTCGTTTCTCGGACTCTGGCTAAGGTTTACAGGAACTTAAACAATCCTATTAAAATTGGAGTCTCGTTTCTCGGACTCGAACTAAGGTTAATAGGCACTTCAAAAAGCCTATGATTCAAAAAGTTGGAGTCCGTTTCTTTCTCGGACTCGAACTTAGGTTTATAGGCACTTCAAAAAGCCTATATATTATTCAAAAAGTTGGAGTCTCGTTTCTCGGACTCGAACTTAGGTTTGTAGGCACTTCAAAAAGCCTATTCATTCTATGATTCAAAAATTGGAGTCTCGTTTCCTCGGACTCGAACTTAGGGTTGTAGGCACTTCAAAAAGCCTATTCATTCTATGATTCAAAAAGTTGGAGTCTCATTTCTCAGACTCGAACTTGGGTTTGTAGGCACTTCAAAAAGCCTATTCATTCTATGATTCAAAAAGTTGGAATCTCGTTTCTCAGACTCGAACTTGGGTTTGTAGGCACTTCAAAAAGCCTATTCATTCTATGATTCAAAAAGTTGGAGTCTCGTTTCTTGGACTCGAACTTGGGTTTGTAGGCACTTCAAAAAGCCTATTAATTCTACGATTCAAAAATTGGAGTCTCGTTTCTAAGACTCGAACTTACTAAGTCACGTTTCTCGAGCTTAGATTTATAAGAACTTAAACAATCCTATTAATTCATTCTATGATTCAAAATCGACCTCAAAGTTTGAAAGATCAGGCCTTTATTGGCTTATCATGTATCTGGATTCATAATTATCATTGGGCTTCGTCGGACTTTTAAACTTTTGTATGATTTTCTTTTTATCATGTGATTAAGAAAAAAAACTTTTGAATTAAATGACCTTCAAAAATGCCCCTAGTTTCAAGGTTGACTTTAACTGGGACTTGACTACGAGACTGATGGAATGGATTACGCTTGAAAAATATGGACTCTGATGTATGATAGATAGAAGAACTGACATTCTCTTAAATTTAAGACTTTTAAGATTATAATATGTGCCATAAAGAATTGATCATTATTTTTGAGAAATACTTGAGCTGGACTTAAAAATCTTGATAAATATTAGAATAGAAGATCTTTCTCTTCAAAGTGGTTGATAATTCTACATCTTCCAGTAGCGAACACTTGAATAAGTAAACATACTCTTGAAGATCCTACAATGTTCAAGATGACTTCTGATTTTTTTTTCGACTTCAATATTGTCTTTGTCGGATGTGAGCTCTTGGCTAAAAGACAAATATCGTGGCTTGAATGGTTCTGTAGTTTCTGCACAAGCTTCCTTATGAATTTTTCTTCTTGAAGTGACTTTTCCTTCCATTTGATGATGCCCTAATTTTTGCCTAGATCGCCTCTTCAGGTTTGCAATCTAACGGGCTTTATTTTTTTTCTGATGATGACTTGATTTTTGCCTAAGTCGCCTTTTCAGGTTTTCAACCTAGCAGGCTTTCTTTTTTTATGGTTATGCCCTAAATTTTGCCTAAGTCGCCTTTTCAGGTTTTCGACTTAGCGGGCTTCTCTTTTTTTTCTTGATGATCTTTTATAACCAACTCGACAACTTCTCAGTTCCCTGCACCTTAACCGAGTCAATTAGCATTCAGGAGGACTTAACAGGTGGGCTTAGGATATGGTTTAGAAAAAGAAAAGATATAAGGCTCAACTTCCCAAAATGCCCCTAGTCTTATATTCTCTTTTTTCTGTCAATTATTTTGATTTTTTTTCTAAATGCCCCTAGTTTGGCATTCTTTTCTTTTTATCAATTCTTTTGATTCTTTTTTCTAATGCCCCTAGTTTGGCATTTTTTTTTTGCTAATGCCCTTAGTTTGGTATTATCTTCTTTTGAACCTTTTAATAGGGGATTTTCCTTTTGGATGATACTTTCCTTAAGAGAATATATTTTTTTTTAATGACCGGGCCTGATGTAATTTCTCAGGTTGCCTACGTACCCCAAATATATTTATTTTTTCTTTTGGGATTATGTCAAAACGTAGTTCATAATAAGATTCTCTCCCAAGGTTGGTTGGTGTGGTTTAGAAAGAAATAGGCTATTTGATTTTTTTAGAGGTTGCAAGGGTTATCTACCACAAAAAATCTGAATTCGGGGATCATGTTACGGGATTGGAAGGTGTTAGGCACCAACCCCGCCCGGCCAAAGCCGGTCTCTACTAACTTTCCAAATATATCATATTGCTAAAAACCTAGATAAAAATAAAAAAATTACATACCTTTCCGATAGCAAGGATTTTGTTCCCTCAGATCTGACAAAAAGAGCTCCTTGTACTGTACTCCCTTGCTTCGTTCTGTCTCCGGATTTGACTTTGGATCTCCTAGATCAAGGAATCTCCTTATTTTTGGATCTGAACTCTTCAAGTTTGTTGCGGATTTGGAGATGTTTTTGGAGGGATTTTAGGTGTTTTCTAGACTAAAATTGAAGGAGGGATGTTAGGTAAGGAGTTGGGGCTCCAAAACTAGGGTTTATGGGGGGCTAAGGGAGCTTCTAGACCTACTTCTCTTAGGGTTTATGATTTGATACGAAAATAGGGTGTGAGCACCACTATTTATAGATGTTTTTAGGGGTTGATTTGGATAGAGTTAGTGTTTAATTAGAGATCTTTTAATTAGAGTTGTGTTTTAGTTAGACTTATTTTAGGTAGAATTGTGTTTTAATTAAAATTGTTTTAGGTAGAATTGTTTTTAAGTTAAAACTCTATTAGATAGAGTTATTATTTAATTAGAGTTCTATTATGACTTTTGGTCTTATTTGATTGACTTTTAATGTTTTGACTTTAGTCTTAATTGATTGACTTTTAATATTTTGACTTCAGTCTTGCTTAATTGACTTTTAATTTTGACTTCAGTTTTACTTGATTGACTTTAATACCTTGACTTCAGTCTTGCTTAATTGACTTTAATTTTTGGAGATCCCCCTCTAAAATATATTTAATTCTTTGGACCCCCAAATGGAGGGGTCCTTAAAGAAATATCTCACGAACCCTCAACAATTTTACCCGAAAGTCCGATTGATCAATTTTCAGGTTCCAAATTTTAAATTAATTTCATTAATGTTTCACTTTAATTATTTAATGTTTTATTTATTAATTTCGAAATTTTTAATTATGAAAATTGTGAAATTACTGGTTTGCCCCCGGAGAGGACTTTTCATGTTTTAAGTCGATTTTTAATGTTCTAGGATGTTTTAGAATCGATTTTTTGTAAGGAATCAAATGTAAATATTAGTTTGTGTCATTTATGAAATTTTTTGTGTGAAATAGTCATAAATTTAATGAGGGGCATTTTCGTAATTTTGTCAAATTCTGTTAAAATTGGCGAAATGATTTATTTGATTTCAATTTGTTGTTTTATGTGTTTGAAAGGGTTTTCCTAAGCGTAATGTAGGCTCTAGGGTTGTTTTGATGTTAGGGGTATTTTGGTAATTTGATAGTTTTTTAGTGATTTTTATCGTGAAGCTTCTTTTTTCTGAAAAATGATGATTTCTATGTTTCTAGAGTCGTATTTTCCTAGCGTAGCGTGGTTTCTAAGGTTTTGTTAGTTTGAGATACCTCATCCGGATTTCTGAAACACATCTAGTAACAAAAAAAAGCAATGGAATACACATCCATCATTGGGAATCATTGCGATCGGGTTGACGAGTTGATTAATCAGGCGGATGCAAAAATGGGGTGTCTACAGATGCCCCTCTTTGGCAGAGGGTTGAAGCAAACTAGATAGAAAATCTATTTTGGTAGATAGTACGATATCCGAATGCCAAAGCTAATGACAGTTCATTTTGCAGCCTGATTTAGCAATTTGTCGGTGTTCGGATCCTTGACGGTAAAGCTCTCCCCGAATTAAAAGGTTGTCAGGTCCTTGAGTGTGAGCTCTCACTGACAGTGTCAGATCCTCGAATTTTAGAAAATTCTCCCTGACTAATGCAAAAGTTCACGTGTGTGCAATGGTGTGATGCTTACTGAGTAAAAATGTGTCAGGTCCTAGAGATCTTCTCTCACTGACAATAATGATTCAAAATTCAGATGCACTTATGCAATGAAAACAATCATGGCAAGGTTTAACAATGTGGTAATTAGAGTCATAACATTGTATGAACTTTATTAAATCCTATTTGAAATTCTTTTTTAGAGTTCAAAAAAATGAGTTTCATTTATCGAATTCGAACCTATTGTAACCACGCTTCTCGGGCTAAAGGACTTAAATAATCTTGTTAATTCAATATGATTCAAACAAAGCTGGAGTCTCATTTCTCGGACTCCGACTAAGGTTTAGAGGAACTTAAACAATCCTATTAAAATTGTAGTTTCGCTTCTCGCACTCGAACCTAGTTTTGTAGGCACTTCAAAAAACCTACTCATTCTATGATTCAAAAAGTTGGAGTCTCGTTTCTCGGACTCGCACTTAGGTTTGGAAGCACTTCCAAAAGCCTACTCATTCTATGATTCAAAAAGTTGGAGTCTCGTTTCTCAGGCTCGAACTTAGGTTTATAGGCACTTCGAAAAGCCTATTCATTCTACGATTCAAATAGTTGGAGTCTCGTTTCTCAGACTCGAACTTAGGTTTGTAGGCACTTCAAAAAGCCTATTCATTCTATTATTCAAAAAGTTGGAGTCTCATTTCTCGGACTTGAACTTAGGTTTGTAGGCACTTCAAAAAGCCTATTCATTCTATGATTCAAAAAGTTGGAGTTTCATTTCTCGAACTCGAACTTGGATTTATAGGCACTTCAAAAAGCCTATTCATTCTATGATTCAAAAAGTTGGAGTTTCGTTTCTCAGACTCAAACTTAGGTTTATAGGCACTTCAAAAAGCCTATTCATTCTATGATTCAAAAAGTTTGGGTCTCGTTTCTCGGACTCAAACTTAGGTTTTGTAGGCACTTCAAAAAGCCTATTCATCTAGGATTCAAAAAGTTGGAGTCTCATTTCTCGGACTCGAACTTAGGTTTATAGGCACTTCAAAAAGCCAATTCATTCTATGATTCAAAAAGTTGGAGTTTCGTTTCTCGAACTCGAACTTGGGTTTATAGGCACTTCAAAAAGCCTATTCATTCTATGATTCAAAAAGTTGGAGTTTCGTTTCTCGGACTCAAACTTAGGTTTATAGGCACTTCAAAAAGCCTATTCATTCTATGATTCAAAAAGTTGGACTTTCGTTTCTCGGACTCAAACTTAGGTTTATAGGCACTTCAAAAAACCTATTCATTCTATGATTCAAAAAGTTGGGGTCTCGTTTCTCGGACTCAAACTTAGGTTTGTAGGGACTTCAAAAAGCCTATTCATTCTATGATTCAAAAAGTTGGAGTCTCGTTTCTCGGACTCGAACTTAGGTTTATATGCACTTCAACAAGCCCATTCATTCTATGATTCAAAAAGTTGGAGTCTCGTTTCTCGGACTCGAACTTACTAAGCTACGTTTCTCGGGCTTAGATTTATAGGAACTTAAAGAATCCTATTAATTCATTCTATGATTCAAAATCGACCTCAAAGTTTGAAAGATCAGGCCTTTATTGGCTTATCATGTATATGGATTCGTAATGTCGGACTTTTAAATTTTTGTATGATTTTCATTTTATCATGTGATTAAGAACAAAAATTTTGGAATTAAATGACCTTCAAAAATGCCCCTAGTTTCAAGGTTGGCTTTAAATGGGACTTGACTACGAGACTGATGGAATGGATTACGCTTGAAAAATATGGACTCTGATGTATGATAGATAGAAGAACTGACATTCTCTTAAATTTAAGACTCTTAAGATTATCATATGTGCAATAAAGAATTGATCATTTTTTTTCGAATTTCTTTTGAAAAATGCTTGAGCTGGACTTAAAAATTTTTGATAAATATTAGAATAGAAGATCTTTCTCTTCAAAGTGGTTGATGATTCTACATCTTCCAGTAGTGAACACTTGAACAAGTAAACATACTCTTGAAGATCCTACAATGTTCAAGATGACTTCTGATTTTTTCGACTTCAACATTGTCTTCGTCGGATGTTAGCTCTTGGCTAAAAAACAAATATTGTGGCTTGAATGGTTCTGCAGTTTCTGCACAAGCTTCCTTCTGAATTTTTCTTCTTGATGAGACTTTTCCTCCCATTTGATGATGCCCTAATTTTTGCCTAGATCGCCTTTTCAGGTTTTCAATCTAGCGGACTTTGTTTTTCTTTTTCTGATGATGCCTTGATTTTTTGCTTAGGTCGTCTTTTCAGGTTTTCAACCTAGCAGGCTTTCTTTTTTATGGTTATACCCTAAATTTTGCCTAAGTCGCCTTTTCGGGTTTTCGACTTAGCAGGCTTATCTTTTTTCTTGATGATCTTGAATGACCAACTCGATAACTTCTTGGTTCCCTACAACTTAACCGAGTCAATTAGCATTCAGGAGGACTTAATAGGTGGGCTTAGGACATGGTTTAGAAAGAAAGGGTAAAAGGCTCAACTTCCCAAAATGCCCCTAGTCTAATATTCTTTTTTTTTGTCATTATTTTCTGTAAATTCTTTTGACTCTTTTTTTTTATGCCCTTAGTTTGGCATTCTTTTTCTTTTTTTTTTTTCTAATGCCCCTAGTTTGACATTATCTTCTTTTGAACCTTTTAATTGGGGATTTTCCTTTTGGATGATACTTTTCTTAAAAAAATATATTTTTTTTCATGACCGGTCCTAAAGTAACTTCTCAGGTTGCCTACGTACCCCAAATATATTTATTTTTTCTTTTGGGATCAGGTCAAAACGTAATTCATACTAAGATTCCCTCCCAAGGTTGGTCGGTATGATTTAGAAAGAAGAGGCTATTTTATTTTTCTTTTAAAAGGCTGCGAGGGGCTAAAGAATATTTTTTTTCCTTTTTTGGTAAGATAGAATAATTGTTCGACCAAAGAAGGCCTCCTTTGGTGAATGCTGCTTGACTTGGTCAAAGTTTCAAGAATTCGATATTTGGATTGCTCTGTCGAGTAAGGTTTCCTTTTGAATAATGAATATTCTTTAGTCTTCTTCTGTGAAATCGAGTATGATCGAGTTTTCTGATTATTCAACTCTTCTAGAACTTCAAGAAAATCTTTTATTCTTTTGTGAAAGAGAACTCTCTTCTTTTGAGTGAGAAACATGGTAGATCCACTTGTAAGTCTTAGCATCTTTGTTGATGCTTTCAACTATATCATCTTTGACCGATAATCTTTGACTTTGAAATCACTCTTGACTTGATTTATGTTTTTGTGTAATTCATCCATATATCTTGATGAGATCATGCAAGAAATATTGTTGAATTTCTCAAGTAAGTTTACTATTCTCTCATGTTTTCTTGAGGATAATGTATCACCAATTTGCACTTCTTGAGTGTACTCTTTAATTCCAATATTTATTAAGTTCAGTTAATGAGCTTTAAGTCATTTCTCATTTTAGATTTTATGTTCACATCATTATTGCACACAAGATAATCAAAAGCTTCTTTATTTATTGGAATTGAAAAGAACATAGACTGACAAACCTTACTAAAACCCAAAAATAAAGATGACTAACTGAATTCAAAGACTGATGCAACTAAAGCTAAAAAAAACTAAGATGACATCATTATGAATGGAGGGACACAATTCTAGAGTCTATGCCACTTCAGTTATCTTCGATGGATGACTTGAATTTGCCTGTTTTTACTATCTCTTCATATTCTTGTCATACGCGGGACAACCCATTGCTTCAATAATTTCTCTATTCTTCAGTCCTGTCACTGTCTTAGGGTAGTTGAGTTCATTCTGGCATGGAGCGAATGCACTGTTTAGACCGATTGGGTGAATGAAGGAAACAGGGTCAACTGATTCGGGTTTGGACATTGATATTAGGTTCAGAGTAGGAGGGGGTTGATTTTGAAAGGTAGGCAAAGAGTTAGTATTAACATTGGGAGTAGTAGAAGTGGGTATGGTGACTTTTCCTTGCTCAATAAGGTCTTGGATAGCATGTCGGAGAGTAATGCACCTGTCAAGAATATGACCAGGCATCTGATGGAATTCACAGAATTGCCCATTATCCATGTTTGGGGGAAGAGGATTAGGTAAAGGCTTAGGTTGTAAAGGTGCCAGCAATCCCCTTTTCATCAATTTTTGATAAGCAACACTAAGGGACATTCCAAGATTGACAAACTGTCTCCTAGGCTTAGCTTGTGAAGGCTGAGTAGCTTGTGGAGATAGTGCGAAGGAGGTGTTGGCTACTTGTAAGGAATTGACATTAGGTTTGAAATGTTTGGGTTTTGACTCAGACGAGTTACCAAAAAGTCCGGAAGAGTAAACATCTTCAACTTGATTTCCAACCTCAAAGAGGGATTGAAAAGTAGGCAAGTATTGAGGCATCAAGTACTTCGCATAATTTGGAGTGAGATTCCTGAGGATAATCTTGAGACTCTAAAACTAGGGTTTATGGGGGGCTAGGGGAGCTTCTAGACCTACTTCTCTTAGGGTTTATGATTTGATACGAAAATATGGTGTGAGCACCTCTATTTATAGATGTTTTTTAGGGTTGATTTGGATAGAGTTAGTGTTTAATTAGAGATCTTTTAATTAGAATTGTGTTTTAGTTAAAATTATTTTAGATAGAATTGTTTTTAATTAGAATTGTTTTAGGTAGAATTGTTTTTAAGTTAGAACTCTATTAGATAGAATTATTATTTAATTAGAATTCTATTATGACTTTTGGTCTTATTTAATTGACTTTTAATGTTTTGATTTTAGTCTTAATTGATTGACTTTTAATATCTTGACTTCAGTCTTGCTTAATTGACTTTAATTTTGACTTCAGTCTCACTTAATTGACTTTAATACCTTGACTTCAGTCTTGCTTGATTGACTTTAAATTTTTGGAGAACCCCCATCTAAAATATCTTTAATTCTTTGGACCCCCAAATGGAGGGGTCCTTAAAGAAATATCTCACGAACCCCCAACAATTTTGTTAGAGAGCCCGATTGATCGATTTCTTTGGTTCAAAATTTTAAATTAATTTCATCAATGTTTCACTTTAATTATTTAATATTTTATTTATTAATTTCGAATTTTTTAATTATGAAGATTATGAAATTACCTTTTTGCCCCCGGAGAGGACTTTTCACGTTTCAAGTCGTTTTTTAATGTTCTAGGATGTTTTAGAATCGGTTTTTCGTAAGGAATTCAATGAGAATGTTGGTTTGTGTCATTTATGAAAATTTTTATGTGAAATGGTTGTGAACTTTATGAGGGGCATTTTCGTAATTTTGTCAAATTCTGTTAAAATTGGTGAAATGATTTATTTGGTTCTAATTTTTATTTTATGTGTTCAAGAGAGTTTTCCTAAGCGTAACGTAGGCTCTAAGGTTGTCTTGAGGTTAGGGGTATTTTGGTAATTTGGTCAATTTTTAGTGATTTTTATCGTGAAGCTTCTATTTGATATGCAAGATGATGATTTCTATGTTTATGGGGTCGTATTTTCCTAGCGTAGCATGGTTTCTAAGGTTTTGTCAGTTCGAGATACCTCATCCGGATTTTTGAAATACATCTGGTAACAAAATAAAGTAATAGAATACACATCTATCATTGGGAATCATTGCGATCGGGTTGACGAGTTGATTAATCAGGCGGATGCAAAAATGGGGTGTCTACAGATGCCCCTCTTTGGTAGAGGGTTGAAGCAAACTAGAAAGCAAATCTATTTTGATAGATAGTGCGATATCTGAATGCCAAAGCTAGTGACAGTTCATTTTGTAGCCTGATTTAGCAATTCGTCAGGGCGTTCGGATCCTTAAGCGTAAAACTCTCCCCGAACAAAAATGTTGTCAGGTCCTCAAGCGTGAGCTTTCACTGACAGTGTCAGATCCTGAATTTTAAAGAATTCTCCTTGACTAAAAGGGCAAGTGTGAGTGTGTGTACTGTGTGAAACAGAGTAAAAATGTGTCAGGTCCCAGAGATCTTCTCTCACTGACAATAATGATTCAAAATTGAAATGTGCTTATGCAACGAAAGCAATCATGGCAAGGTTGAACAATAAAGTAATTGGAGTCATAACATTGTAGGAACTTCATTAAATCCTATTTGAAATTCTTTTTTTAGAGTTCGAAAAAATTTGAGTCTCGTTTATTAGACTCGAGCCTATTGTAGCCAAGCTTCTCAGGCTAAGGAACTTAAACAATCCTATTAATTCAATATGATTTCAAACAAAACTGGAGTCTCGTTTCTCAGACTCTGGCTAAGGTTTACAGGAACTTAAACAATCCTATTAAAATTGAAGTCTCGTTTCTCGGACTCGAACTAAGGTTAACAGGTACTTCAAAAAGCCTATATATTATTCAAAAAGTTGGAGTTTCGTTTCTCGGACTCGAACTTAGGTGTGTAGGCACTTCAAAAAGCCTATTCATTCTATGATTCAAAAATTGGAGTCTCGTTTCTCGGACTCGAACTTAGGTTTATAGGCACTTCAAAAAACCTATTCATTCTATGATTTCAAAAATTGGAGTCTCGTTTCTCGGACTCGATCTTAGGTTTGTAGGCACTTCAAAAAGCCTATTCATTCTATGATTCAAAAAGTTGGAGTCTCGTTTCTCGGACTCGAACTTGGGTTTGTAGGCACTTAAAAAAGCCTATTCATTCTATGATTCAACAAGTTGGAGTCTCATTTCTCGGACTCGAACTTAGGTTTATAGGCACTTAAAAAAGCCTATTCATTCTATGATTCAAAAAGTTGGAGTCTCGTTTCTTGGACTCGAACTTAGGTTTGTAGGCACTTCAAAAAGCCTATTCATTCTATGATTCAAAAAGTTGGAGTCTCGTTTCTCGGACTCGAACTTAGGTTTGTAGGCACTTCAAAAAGTCTATTCATTCTACGATTCAAAAAATTGGAGTCTCATTTCTTAGACTCGAACTTACTAAGTCACGTTTCTCGGGCTTAGTTTATAGGAACTTAAACAATCCTATTAATTGATTCTATGATTCAAAATCGAGCTCAAAGTTTGAAAGATCTGGCCTTTATCAGCTTATCATGTATTTGGATTCATAATTATCATTGACTTCATCGGACTTTTAAATAAGATTTTCATTTTTATCATGTGATTAAGAACAAAACTTTGGAATTAAATGACTTTCAAAAATGCCCCTAGTTTCAAGGTTGGCTTTAATTGGAACTTGACTACGAGACTGATAGAATGGATTACGCTTGAAAAATATGAACTCTGATGTATGACAGATAGAAGAACTAACATTCTCTTAAATTTAAGATTCTTAAGATTATCATATGTGCAACAAAGAATTGATCATTATTTTTGAGAAATACTTGAGCTGGACTTAAAAATCTTGATAAATATTAGAATATGAGATCTTTCTCTTAAAAGTGGTTGATGATTCTACATCTTCCAGTAGCGAATACTTGAACAAGTAACATACTGTTGAAGATCCTACAATGTTCAAAATGACTTCTGATTTTTTTGACTTCAACATTGTCTTCGTCGGATGTGAGCTCTTGGTTGAAAAATGAATATTGGTGCTTGAATGGTTCTGCATTTTCTAGCTTCTGCACAACAGCTTCCTTCTGAATTTTTCTTCTTGATAGGACATTTCCTTCCATTGGTGATGCCCTAATTTTTGCCTAGATCGCCTCTTCAGGTTTTCAATCTAGCGGACTTTGTTTTTCTTTTTCTGATGATGCCTTGATTTTTGCTTAGGTCGCCTGTTCAGGTTTTCAACCTAGCAGACCTTCTTTTTTTATGATTATACCCTAAATTTTGCCTAAGTCGCATTTTCGGATTTTCGACTTAGCAGGCTTCTCTTTTTTCTTGTTGATTTTGAATAACCAACTTGACAACTTCTTGGTTCCCTAGACCTTAACTAAGTCAATTAGCATTCAAGAGGACTTAATAGGTAGGCTTAGGATATGGTTTAGAAAGAAAAGATATAAGGATCAACTTCCCAAAATACCCCTAGTTTGATATTCTCTCTTTTTTGTTAATTATTTTGATTTTTTCTAAATGCCCCTAGTTTGACATTTTTTTTTATCAATTCTTTTGATTTTTTTTAATGCCCCTAGTTTGTCATTCTTTTCTTTTGAACATTTCAATAAGGGATTTTTTTTTGGATGACACTTTCCTTAAGAAAATACATTTTTCTTTTAATGACCGGGCCTGAAGTAACTTCTCAGGTTGCCTACGTACCCCAAATATTTCTTTTTTTCTTTTTGGGATCAGGTCAAAACGTAGTTCATAATAAGATTCCCTCCCAAGGTTGGTCGGCATAGTTTAGTAAGAAGAGGCTATTGATTTTTATTTTTTTTTTAGGCTGCGAGGGGCTAAAGACAATTATCTTTTTCTTGGTAAGACAGGAAAATGGGTCGACCAATGAAGGCCTCCTTTTGTGAAATACTACTTGATTTGGCCAAGGTTTTAGGAACTTGATGTCTTTATTGCTCTATCGAGTAAGGTTTCCTTTTGAAGAATGAATATTCTTCAGTCTTCTTTTGTGAAATCGAGTATGATTGAGTTTTCTAACTCTAAAACTTCGAGAAAATCTTTTATTCTCTTATGAATGAAAATTCTCCTCTTTTGAGTGAGAAATCTGGTAGATCCACCTGTAAGTCTTAGTTTCTTTGTCGATGCTTTCAACTATATCATTTTTGACCAATAATCTTTGACTTTGAAATCACTCGACTTTATGTCTTGATCTATATTTTTATACAATCCATCTATATATCCTTATGAGATCATGCAAGAAACATTGTTGAATTTCTCAAGTAAGTTTACTACTCTCTATGTTCTCCTGAGGATAATGTATCACCAATTTGCACTTCTTGAGTGTACTCTTTAATTTCAATATTTATCAAATTTGATTAGTGAGCTTTAAGTCATTTCTCATGTTAGATTGTATGTTCAAATCATTATTACACGCATGATAATCATAAGCTTCTATATTTTATTGGAATTGAAAAAACATAGACTGACAAACTCGACTAAAATTTGAAAGTTGAAGAAAGGCTAACGTAACTAAGACAACTAACTGGATCTAAAGACTGACAAAAACTGGATTTAAACTCAAAGAAAACTCAGGGACAATTATCTACAAAGAGAGAAGGTCCTTCTGGGTGGATGGACTATTTGGACTTAACACTGGTACTTTGACTAGATAACTCTTTTGACGGATCCAAAATAACACAGATGAGGATTTAGAACATTTAGGGGCACCTAAGATTAATCATTGATTCTGAAGGTTTCACTCTTAACCACATGATTAAAATTTTGATATAAATTAGCCCTCTGGCGGAAAATCGAATCCAAATGCACCATAAGTCTATAGTGACCAAGAAAGTGAGAAAGGTTAGATGCGGGTCTACCCCTGATTGGGATTGAACCTTTGATCAGATAAATTAATTTGATCTTAAGATCGAATCTTTCTAAATAAAGTGGTCTGGATCTTAAAAAGTGAAACCAATTAGTCCAACTGATTTGGTATCGATCAGTTTGATCCATTTGTCCATTGGGTCAACTGGTTTTAAGTGGTTCAAATTAATCGGTACATTTCACCGATTGGGTAGGACCGATATTGCGGGTTTTGTTTGATTATTCTGGATCGGTCTGCCCACCTACCTGTTGGTTGGATTGAATAAAGCAACCTAGGAACACCCATAGTCAATTCGGGTCGTGACCTATAGGAAGGCTTCTAGACTCTAGGTTTACTACGTGCAATGCATTTTTACTTAGCCACCCTTGCCCAAGCACACTTATATACCTTTCGATACGTGGTGACTTGGTTTGATATACCGTATAGGTGATAATCTAAAACCTCAATTCACTTCTCTGAAGCCAAAAACAGCCATTTCGATCTCCAGTTGAGAGGTGGTGCACAATGCTGAGCAAGGACCCACTTAAATACCTCTCATCTAGAATAGACGTAGTCTATCCCCCTCGTACAGTAGGGTACAGCGGGGCAAGATCTTGCTTAGGCACCGGTTTTGACCAAGAAGTACAATTGATATACTTAGACTATCTTTTATACCTACGGGTACGAGTCAAGAGTTGTAGCTTTCATAAATGGTTTGGCATCCCACGAGGGGACTGACCACGTACTAGTACTACGTTGGCAATCGGGACATGTGACTGTGTGGCTTACAATAGGTCAAAGGCTCAGGTCACTCTAGCCTGGGTGCATCAACATACTTCTCAGAATCACCTGATCAGACGGTATTAATGCCCCCAGTTTGATATACCCTAAGGTACGTGACTGGAGTTGTGGGTTTCATGAATGACGTCGCATCTCCGAAGAGACCGGGCCACGCACTAGTGCCACGTTGGCTAAATGGGACGTGTAAGTGAGTAAAACAGTAAACGTGCATGTGGTGTGTGCAAAACAGGGTGGGGTGTGCCCGGGACCTTTTTCAAACAAATGGGCCCATGGATCCAATCAAACCAATCATACATTTAATCAAAACCAAAATCATTCAAATCATATGAATATTCAATTAAGATCACATTATTCCCATCACATAAGCACATTAACATTACAATCAACATCAATCATGTATTTCAAGCAAGATCATGGTAAATTAATCAATAAATATGACATATGATAATGATCAAACAAACATTGCAATAGGCATAATTTTTATAATTTTTAAGGTCCAATCAATGATCACTTTTGGGTGATCCAAAATAAATCGAGATTCCAATAGGTGTTACATTGATGATAGAATGACAATGGTTGAGATGAGCTCACTCTAAAGAACATTAATTGTGCCAACATTAGATAAATTCAGATTTTCTGTAAATTAGGAAAATACAATCTGAACTTGCATTGATGATATCTAAGGCTCCCGATAACGAAATCTAGTGAACTCAAGTTCTAAATTAATCTACTCTATGAGATCTACATTTTATTAACAGGTTCCTAGACTTAATTCTCACCAGAATGTTCTGTAAAAAAGTTTTAACGTTGCTGTCCCAACTTTCATTCAGAAATAATTCCAGATTTACAGATTGAACTTGCATCGATGATATCTAAGGCTTCCGATAACGAAATTGAGTGAAATTAGATTCTAAATTAATCTACTCGACGAGATCTACATTTTATTAATAGGGTCCCTGACTTAATTCTCACTAAAATATTCTGTAAAAAAGTTTTAACGTTGCTGTCCCAACTTTCATTCAGAAATAATTCCAGATTTACAGATTGAACTTGCATCGATGATATCTAAGGCTTCTGATAACGAAATTGAGTGAACTCAGATTCTAAATTAATCTACTCGACGAGATCTACGTTTTATTAATAGGTTCCCAGACTTAATTCTCACTAGAATATTCTGTAAAAAAGTTTTAACGTTGCTGTCCCAACTTTCATTCAGAAATAATTTCAGATTTACAGATTGAACTTGTATTGATGATATCTAAGGCTTCCGATAACGAAATTGAGTGAACTCAGATTCTAAATTAATCTACTCGACGAGATCTATATTTTATTAATAGGCTTCCAGACTTAATTCTCCCTAGAATATTCTCTAAAAACGTTTTAATATTTCTATCCAACCTCCGTCATTCCATCATTTTCATAGGTTAATTTGAATCTTTCATTATTTAGGAGTCATCAAAAAGTGATCCTTAATTAGAAAAAAAAAATGCAATACCCAAAATCATCTACAATCAAGATAAAAAAATAAATAAAGAGAAAAAATAAATAAAATAAATCTAACTAAATAAAAAAAAACTTGGTCATCTTGGCAATGCTCCCATACTTGGGGTTTTTCAAGTTTGATCCTCAATAGTCCCCAGTGGAGTGAATTGAGGTTTTAGATTATCACATATACGGTATATCAAACCAAATCACCACGTATCGAAAGGTATATAGGTGTGTTTGGGCAAGGGTGGCTAGATAAAAATGCATTGCACGTAGTAAACCTAAAGTCTAGAAGCCTTCCTATAGGTCACGACCCGAACTGACTATGGGTGTTCCCGGGTTGCTTTATTCAATCCAACCAACAGGTAGGTGGGCAGACCGATCCAGAATAATCAAACAAAACCCGCAACATCGGTCCGACCCAATCGGTGAAATGTACCGATTAATTTGAACCACTTAAACCAGTTGACCTAATGGACAAATGGATCAAACTGATCGATACCAAATCAGTTGGATTAATTGGTTTTCACTTTTAAAGATCCAGACCACTTTATCTAGAAAGATTCGATCTTAAGATCAAATTAATTTATCTGATCAAAGGTTCAATCCCAATCAGGGGTAGACCCGCATCTAACCTTTCTCACTTTCTTGGTCACTATAGACTTATGTTGCATTTGGATTCGATTTTCCGTCAGACTTGGACTATTTTATGTCAAAACTTTAATCATGTGGTTAAGAGTCAAACCTTTAGAGTCAATGGTTAACCTTGGTTTACTTCCAATCAGGTGATAATTGGTCCTAAACGTTCTAAACCTCCATCTGTACCACTTTGGGTCCGTGAAAAGAGTCGTCTTTCTAGAGTACCATTGCCAAGTAGTCAGTCATTGCCACAAGTAGTCAGATTTTAGAATCTTTTCAAGCCCAGATTATTGCCTCTGTTCAAACACAAATTGAATCCCTGAAAATTGGAAAGGGAAAAGATAAAGCTATAGAACCTCAAGATGTGTTTGACTTCGTTGAAAACAAAGAAGATGATCAGTTACATGTCGACCTTGTCTTAGCTCATCGAATAACTCAAGTTGAAACTGCTTTGAAAAACATCAAAGACCCTAATGATCTTTCTCTTGGATTAGGGTCAATGACCTTGTTTCCCACGGTCCGTCTACCAGAAAAGTTCACAATGCCAGATATGGAGAAGTTTGATGGTATTGGATGCCCTAGGACTCACTTAAAAGTATATGTCGGCATAATGCAATCTCAGGGTTTAAGTGAAGAACAGATGGCTCAACTTTTTCAAAGAACTCTGACAGGTCCTGCACTACGCTGGTTAATGTCATTGGACTCATCTCGGGTAAGAACATGGCATGAATTGATGAAGGAGTTTATTGGTCGGTACTCATTCAACACAGATATTGAACTTACAAGAAGAGACCTAGAAACTATTAAACAGAAATCCGGAGAAACTTTCACTGAGTTCATTGCTCGATGGAGAGCTAAAGCCGCTCAACTGTGGGACCGACCTCAAGAGAAGGAACAAGTCAAGATTATCCTCAGGAATCTCACTCCAAATTATGCCAAGTATTTGATGCCTCAATACTTGCCTACTTTTCAATCCCTCCTTGAGGCTGGAAATCAAGTTGAAGATGCTTACTCTTCGGGACTTTTTGGTAACTCGTCTGAGTCAAAACCCAAACATTTCAAACCTAATGTCAATTCCTTACAAGTAGCCAACACCTCCTTCGCACTATCTCCACAAGCTACTCAGCCTTCACAAGCTAAGCCTAGGAGACAGTTTGCCAATCTTGGAATGTCCCTTAGTGTTGCTTATCAAAAATTGATGAAAAGGGGATTGCTGGACCTTTACAACCTAAGCCTTTACCTAATCCTCTTCCCCCAAACATGGATAATGGGCAATTCTGTGAATTCCATCAGATGCCTGGTCATATTCTTGACAGGTGCATTACTCTCCGACATGCTATCCAAGACCTTATTGAGCAAGGAAAAGTCACCATACCTACTCCTACTACTCCCAATGTTAATACTAACCCTTTGCCTACCTTTCAAAATCAACCCCCTCCTACTCTGAACCTAATATCAATGTCCAAATCCGAATCAGTTGACCCAGTTTCCTTCATTCACCCAATCGGTCTAAACAGTGCATTCGCTCCATGCCAAATTGAACTCAACTACCCTAAGACAGTGACAGGACTGAAGAATAGAGAAATTATTGAAGACATGGGTTGTCCCACGTATGACAAGAATATGAAGAGATAGTAAAAACAGGCAAATTCAAGTCATCCATCGAAGATAACTGAAGTGGCATAGACTCTAGAATTGTGTCCCTCCATTCATAATGATGTCATCTTAGTTTTTTTTAGCTTTAGTTGCGTCAGTCTTTGAATTCAGTTAGTCATCTTTATTTTTGGGTTTTAGTAAGGTTTGTCAGTCTATGTTCTTTTCAATTCCAATAAATAAAGAAGCTTTTGATTATCTTGTGTGCAATAATGATGTGAACATAAAATCTAAAATGAGAATGACTTAAAGCTCACTAATGAACTTAATAAATATTGGAATTAAAGAGTACACTCAAGAAGTGCAAATTGGTGATACATTATCCTCAAGAGAACATGAGAGAATAGTAAACTTACTTGAGAAATTCAACAATATTTCTTGCATGATCTCATCAAGATATATGGATGAATTACACAAAAACATAAATCAAGTCAAGAGTGATTTCAAAGTCAAAGATTATCGGTCAAAGATGATATAGCTGAAAGCATCAACAAAGATGCTAAGACTTACAAGTGGATCTACCATGTTTCTCACTCAAAAGAAGAGAGTTCTCTTTCACAAAAGAATAAAAGATTTTCTTGAAGTTCTAGAAGAGTTGAATATCAGAAAACTCGATCATACTCGATTTTACAGAAGAAGACTAAAGAATATTCATTCTTCAAAAGGAAACCTTACTCGACAGAGCAATCCAAATATCGAATTCCTGAAACTTTGACCAAGTCAAGCAGCATTCACCAAAGGAGGCCTTCTTTGGTCGAACAATTATCCTATCTTACCAAAAAAGGAAAAAAAATATTCTTTAGCCCCTCGCAGCCTTTTAAAAGAAAAATAAAATAGCCTCTTCTTTCTAAATCATACCGACCAACCTTGGGAGGGAATCTTGGTATGAACTACGTTTTGACCTGATCCCAAAGAAAAAATAAATATATTTGGGGTACGTAGGCAACCTGAGAAATTACTTCAGGCCTGGTCATGAAAAAAAATATATTCTTTTAAGGAAAGTATCATCCAAAAGAAAATCCCCTATTAAAAGGTTCAAAAGAAGATAATGTCAAACTAGGGGCATTAGAAAAAAAAGAAAGAAAAAAGATTGCCAAACTAAGAGCATAAAAAAAAAGAGTCAAAAGAATTTACAGAAAATAATGACAAAAAAAGAATATTAGACTAGGGGCATTTTGGGAAGTTGAGCCTTTTACCCTTTCTTTCTAAACCATGTCCTAAGCCCACCTATTAAGTCCTCCTGAATGCTAATTGACTCGGTTAAGGTGCAGGGAACCAAGAAGTTATCGAGTTGGTCATTCAAGATCATCAAGAAAAAAGATAAGCCTGCTAAGTCAAAAACCCGAAAGGCGACTTAGGAAAAATTTAGGTTATAACCATAAAAAAAAAACCTGCTAGGTTGAAAACCTGAAAAGACGACCTAAGCAAAAAATCAAGGCATCATCAGAAAAAGAAAAACAAAGTCCGCTAGATTGAAAACCTGAAAAGGCGATCTAGGCAAAAATTAGGGCATCATCAAATGGGAGGAAAAGTCTCATCAAGAAGAAAAATTCAGAAGGAAGCTTGTGCAGAAACTGCAGAACCATTCAAGCCACAATATTTGTTTTTCAGCCAAGAGCTAACATCCGACGAAGACAATGTTGAAGTCGAAAAAATCAGAAGTCATCTTGAACATTGTATGATCTTCAAGAGTATGTTTACTTGTTCAAGTGTTCACTACTGGAAGATGTAGAATCATCAACCACTTTGAAGAGAAAGATCTTCTATTCTAATATTTATCAAGATTTATTAAGTCCAGCTCAAGCATTTTTCAAAAGAAATTCGAAAGAAAATGATCAATTCTTTATTGCACATATGATAATCTTAAGAGTCTTAAATTTAAGAGAATGTCAGTTCTTCTATCTATCATACATCAGAGTCCATATTTTTCAAGCGTAATCCATTCCATCAGTCTCGTAGTCAAGTCCCATTTAAAGCCAACCTTGAAACTAAGGGCATTTTTGAAGGTCATTTAATTCCAAAGTTTTTGTTCTTAATCACATGATAAAAAGAAAATCATACAAAAATTTAAAAGTCCGGCGAAACCCAATGATAATTACGAATCCATATACATGATAAGCCAATAAAGGCCTGATCTTTCAAACTTTGAGCTCGATTTTGAATCATAAAATGAATTAATAGGATTGTTTAAGTTCCTATAAATCTAAGCCCGAGAAACGTAGCTAGTAAGTTCGAGTCCGAGAAACGAGACTCCAACTTTTTGAATCATAGAATGAATAGGCTTTTAAGTGCCTACAAACCTAAGTTTGAGTCCGAGAAACGAGACCCCAACTTTTTGAATCATAAAATGAATAGGCTTTATGAAGTGCCTATAAACCCAAGTTCGAGTTCGAGAAACGAAACTCCAACTTTTTGAATCATAGAATGAATAGGATTTTTGAAGTGCCTATAAACCTAAGTTCGAGTCCGAGAAACGAGACTCCAACTTTTTGAATCATAGAATGAATAGGTTTTTTGAAGTGCCTACAAACCTAAGTTTGAGTCCGAGAAACGAGACCCCAACTTTTTGAATCATAGAATGAATAGGCTTTTTGAAGTGCCTATAAACCCAAGTTCGAGTTCGAGAAACGAAACTCCAACTTTTTGAATCATAGAATGAATAGGCTTTTTGAAGTGCCTATAAACCTAAGTTCGAGTCCGAGAAATGAGACTCCAACTTTTTGAATCCTAGATGAATGGGCTTTTTGAAGTGCTTATAAACCTAAGTTTGAGTCCGAGAAACGAGACCCTAACTTTTTGAATCATAGAATGAATAGGCTTTTTGAAGTGCCTATAAACCTAAGTTTGAGTCTGAGAAACGAAACTCCAACTTTTTGAATCATAGAATGAATAGGCTTTTTGAAGTGCCTATAAATCCAAGTTCGAGTTCGAGAAATGAAACTCCAACTTTTTGAATCATAGAATGAATAGGCTTTTTGAAGTGCTTACCAACCTAAGTTCAAGTCCGAGAAATGAGACTCCAACTTTTTGAATCATAGAATGAATAGGCTTTTGAAGTGCCTACAAACCTAAGTTCGAGTCTGAGAAACGAGACTCCAACTATTTGAATCGTAGAATGAATAGGCTTTTCGAAGTGCCTATAAACCTAAGTTCGAGCCCGAGAAACGAGACTCCAACTTTTTGAATCATAGAATGAGTAGGCTTTTGGAAGTGTTTACAAACCTAAGTGCGAGTCCGAGAAACGAGACTCCAACTTTTTGAATCATAGAATGAGTAGGTTTTTTGAAGTGCCTACAAAACTAGGTTCGAGTGCGAGAAGCGAAACTACCATTTTAATAGGATTGTTTAAGTTCTCTAAGCCTTAGTCGGAGTCTGAGAAAAAGAGACTCCTAGCTTTGTTTGAATCATATTGAATTAACAAGATTATTTAAGTCCTTTAGCCCGAGAAGCGTTGTTACAATAGGTTCGAATTCAATAAATGAAACTCCTTTTTTGAACTCTAAAAAAGAATTTCAAATAGGATTTAATGAAGCTCCTACAATGTATGACTCTAATTACCACATTGTTAAACCTTGCCATGATTGTTTTCATTGCATAAGTGCATCTAAATTTGAATCATTATTGTCAGTGAGAGAAGATCTCTAGGACCTGACACATTTTTACTCAGTAAGCATCACACCATTGCACACACGTGCACTTTTGCATTAGTTAGGGAGAATTTTCTAAAATTCGAGGATCTGACACTGTCAGTGAGAGCTCACACTCAAGGACCTGACAACCTTTTAATTGGGGAGAGAGCTTTACCTCAAGGATCCGAACACCGACGAATTGCTAAATCAGGCTGCAAAATGAACTGTCATTAGCTTTGGCATTCGGATATCGCACTATCTACCAAAATAGGTTTGCTATCTAGTTTGCTTCAACCCTCTGCCAAAGAGGGGCATGTAGACACCCCATTTTTGCATCCGCCTGATTAATCAACTCGTCAACCCGATCGCAATGATTCCCAATGATGGATGTGTATTCCATTGCTTTATTTTGTTACTAGATGTGTTTCAAATCCGGATGAGGTATCTCAAACTAACAAAACCTTAGAAACCACGCTACGCTAGGAAAATACGACTCCAGAAACATAGAAACATCATTTTTCAGACAAAAAGAAGCTTCACGATAAAAATCACTAAAAAACTATCAAATTACCAAAATACCCCTAACATCAAAACAACCCTAGAGCCTACATTACGCTTAGGAAAACATTTTCAAACACATAAAAAACAAATTGAAATCAAATAAATCATTTCGCCAATTTTAACAGAATTTGACAAAATTACGAAAATGCCCCTCATAAAGTTCATGACATTTCACACAAAAAATTTCATAAATAACACAAAACTAATATTTCATTTGATTCCTTACAAAAAATCGATTCTAAAACATCCTAGAACATTAAAAACCGACTTAAACGTGAAAGTCCTCTCCGGGGGCAAAACGGTAATTTCACAATTTTCATAATTAAAAATTTCAAAATTAATAAATAAAACATTAAATAATTAAAGTGAAACATTAATGAAATTAATTTAAAATTTTGAACCTGAAAATCGATCAATCGGACTTTCGGGTAAGGAAATTGTTGAGGGTTCGTGAGATATTTCTTTAAGGACCCCTCCATTTGGGGGTCCAAAGAATTAAATATATTTAGAGGGGGATCTCCAAAAATTAAAAGTCAATCAAGCAAGACTGAAGTCAAGGTATTAAAGTCAATCAAGTAAAATGAAGTCAAAATTAAAGTCAATCAAGCAAGACTGAAGTCAAGATATTAAAGTCAATCAATTAAGACTAAAGTCAAAAACATTAAAAGTCAATCAAATAAGACCAAAAGTCATAATAGAACTCTAATTAAATAATAACTCTATCTAATAGAGTTCTAACTTAAAAACAATTCTACCTAAAACAATTTTAATTAAAACACAATTCTACCTAAAATAAGTTTAACTAAAACACAACTCTAATTAAAAGATCTCTAATTAAACACTAACTCTATCCAAATCAACTCCTAAAAATATCTATAAATAGAGGTGCTCACACCCTATTTTCGTATCAAATCATAAACCCTAAGAGAAGTAGGTCTAGAAGCTGCCCTAGCCCCCCATAAACCCTAGTTTTGGAGCCCCAACTCCTTACCTAACATCCCTCCTTCAATTTTAGTCTAGAAAACACCTAAAATCCCTCCAAAAAACACCCCCAAATCCGTAACAACAAAACTTGAAGAGTTCAGATTCAAAATAAGGAGATACCTTGATCTAGGAGATCCGAAGTCAAATCCGGAGACAGAACGAAGCAAGGGAGTAAGTACAAGGAGTTCTTTTTGTCAGATCTGAGGGAGCAAAATCCTTGCTATCGGAAAGGTATGAAATTTTTTTATTTTTATTTTTATCTAGGTTTTTAGCAATGTGATATTTTGGAAAGTTAGTAGAGACCGGCTTTGGCCGGGCGGGGTTGGTGCCTAACACCTTCCAACCCCGTAACGTGATCCCGGACTTCTTTTTCTCTTTCGTAGATTAGTTTGTCCTTTTTTAGAGTCAGTTTGGTTCCTAGACCTTAAACAACTAGGTGGCGACTCCAAACCTCAAGGGTCAAAAGCGGATCCGCGCACCCCGCGGATCGAGGGCGCTTTCAGTGGCGACTCCACTGGGGACTATCGAGGATCAAACTTGAAAAACCCCAAGTATGGGAGCATTGCCAAGATGACCTAGTTTTTTTTTTAGTTAGATTTATTTTATTTATTTTTTCTCTTTATTTATTTTTTTATCTTGATTGTAGATGATTTTGGGTATTGCATTTTTTTTCCAATTAAGGATCACTTTTTGATGACTCCTAAATAATGAAAGATTCAAATTAACCTATGAAAATGATGGAATGATGGAGGTTGGACAGAAATATTAAAACGTTTTTAGAGAATATCTAGCGAGAATTAAGTCTGGGAGCCTCTTAATAAAATATAGATCTCGTCGAGTAGATTAATTTAGAATCTGAGTTCACTCAATTTCGTTATCGGAAGCCTTAGATATCATCGATGCAAGTTCAATCTGTAAATCTTGAATTATTTCTGAATGAAAGTTGGGACAGCAACGTTAAAAACTTTTTTACAGAATATTCTAGTGAGAATTAAGTCTGGGAACCTCTTAATAAAACGTAGATCTCGTCGAGTAGATTAATTTAGAATCTGAGTTCACTCAATTTCGTTATCGGAAGCCTTAGATATCATCGATGCAAGTTCAATCTGTAAATCTGGAATTATTTCTGAATGAAAGTTGGGACAGCAACGTTAAAACTTTTTTACAGAATATTCTAGTGAGAATTAAGTCTGGGAACCTATTAATAAAATGTAGATCTCGTCGAGTAATTAATTTAGACTCTGAGTTCACTCAATTTCGTTATCGGAAGCCTTAGATATCATCGATGCAAGTTCAATCTGTAAATCTGGAATTATTTCTGAATGAAAGTTGGGACAGCAACGTTAAAAAATTTTTACAGAATATTCTGGTGAGAATTAAGTCTAGACACCTATTAATAAAATGTACATCTCATCGAGTAGAATAATTTAGAACTTGAGTTCACTCGATTTCGTTATCGGGAGTCTTAGATATCATCGATGCAAGTTCAGATTGTATTTTCCTAATTTACAGAAAATCTGAATTTATCTAATGTTGGCACAATTAATGTTCTTGATAGTGAGTTCATCTCAACCATTGTCATTCTATCATCAATGTAACACCTATTGGAATCTTAATTTATTTTGGATCACCCAAAAGTGATCATTGATTGGACCTTAAAAATTATAAAAATTATGCCTATTGCAATGTTTGTTTGATCAATATCATATGCCATATTTATTGATTAATTTACCATGATCTGCTTGAAATACATGATTGATGTTGATCGTAATGTTAATGTGCTTATGTGATGGGAATAATGTGATCTTAATTGAATATTCATATGATTTGAATGATTTTGATTTTGATTAAATGTATGATTGGTTTGATTGGATCCATGGGCCCATTTGTTTGAAAAAGGTCCCGGGCACACCCCACCCTGTTTTGCACACACCACATGCACGTTTACTGTTTACTCACTTACACGTCCCATTTAGCCAACGTGGCACTAGTGCGTGGTCCGGTCTCTTCGGAGATGCGACGTCATTCATGAAACCCACAACTCCAGTCACGTACCTTAGGGTATATCAAACTGGGGCATCAATACCATCTGATCAGGTGATTCTGAGAAGTATGTTGATGCACCCAGGCTGGAGCGACCTGAGCCTTTGACCTATTGTAAGCCACACAGTCACATGTCCCGATTGCCAACGTAGTACTAGTACGTGGTCGGTCCCCTCGTGGGATGCCAAACCATTTATGAAAGCTACAACTCTTGACTCGTACCCGTAGGTATAAAAGATAATCCAAGTATATCAATTACTTCTTGGTCAAAATCGGTGCCTAAGCAAGATCTTGCCCCGATGTACCCTACTGTACGAGGGGGATAGACTACGTCTATTCTAGACGAGAGGTATTTAAGTGGGCCCTTGCTCAGCATTGTGCGCCACCTCTCAACTGGAGATCAACTGGCTGTTTTTGGCTTCAGAGAAGTGAGTTGAGGTTTTAGATTATCACCTATACGGTATATCAAACCAAGTCACCACGTATCGAAAGGTATATAGGTGTGCTTGGGCAAGGGTGGCTAGATAAAAATGCATTGCACGTAGTAAACCTAGAGTCTAGAAGCCTTCCTATAGGTCACGACCCGAATTGACTATGGGTGTTCCTGGGTTGCTTTATTCAATCCAACCAACAGGTAGGTGGGCAGACCGATCCAGAATAATCAAACAAAACCGCGCAATATCGGTCCTACCCAATCGGTGAAATGTACTGATTAATTTGAACCACTTAAACCAGTTGACCCAATGGACAAATGGATCAAACTGATCAATACCAAATCAGTTGGACTAATTGGTTTCACTTTTAAAGATCCAGACCACTTTATCTAGAAAGATTCGATCTTAAGATCAAATTAATTTATCTGATCAAAGGTTCAATCCCAATCAGGGGTAGACCCATCTAACCTTTCTCACTTTCTTGGTCACTATAGACTTATGGTGCATTTGGATTTGATATTTTCCACCGGACTTGGACTATTCTATATCGAAAACTTTAATCATGTGGATAAGAGTCAAACCTTCAGAATCGATGGTTAATCTTAGGTGTCCCTAAACGTTCTAAACCCTCATCTGTGTCATTTTGGGTCATTCAAAAGAATCGTCTAGTCCAAGTACCAATGTCAAGTCTAAGTAGTCCATCCACCCAGAAGGACCTTCTCTCTTTGTAGATAATTGTCCCTGAGTTTTCTTTGAGTTTCAATCCAGTTTTTGTCAGTCTTTAAATCCAGTTAGTTGTCTCAGTTACGTTAGTCTTTCTTCAACTTTCAAATTTTAGTCGAGTTTGTCAGTCTATGTTTTTTCAATTCCAATAAAATATAGAAGCTTATGATTATCATGCATGTAATAATGATTTGAACATAAATCTAACATGAGAAATGACTTAAAGCTCACTAATCAAATTTGATAATATTGGAATTAAAGAGTACACTCAAGAAGTGCAAATTGGTGATACATTATCCTCAGGAGAACATGAGAGAGTAGTAAACTTACTTGAGAAATTCAACAATGTTTCTTGCATGATCTCATAAGGATATATGGATGGATTGTATAAAAAATATAGATCAAGACATAAAGTCGAGTGATTTCAAAGTCAAAGATTATTGGTCAAAAATGATATAGTTGAAAGCATCGACAAAGACACTAAGACTTACAAGTGGATCTACCAGGTTTCTCACTCAAAAGAAGAGAATTTTCATTCATAAGAGAATAAAAGATTTTCTCGAAGTTTTAGAGTTAGAAAACTCAATCATACTCGATTTCACAAAAGAAGACTGAAGAATATTCATTCTCAAAAGAAGACCTTGCTCGACAGAGCAATTCAGATATCGAATTCCTGAAACTTTGACCAAGTCAAGCAGCATTCACCAAAGGAGGCCTTCTTTGGTCGAACCATTTTCCTGTCTTACCAAGAAAAGAAAACCTTCTTTAGCCCCTTGCAGCCTCAAAAAAATCAAATAGCCTATTTCTTTCTAAACCACACCAACCAACCTTGGGAGGGAATCTTATTATGAACTACGTTTTGACCTGATCCCAAAAGAAAAAAAAAAAATATTTGGGGTACGTAGGCAACCTGAGAAGTTACTTCAGGCCCGGTCATTAAAAGAAAAATGTATTCTCTTAAGGAAAGTGTCATCCAAAAGAAAAATCTACTATTGAAATGTTCAAAAGAAAAGAATGCCAAACTAAAGGCATTAGAAAAAAGAATCAAAAGAATTGATAAAAAGAAAAGAATGCAAACTAGGGGCATTTAGAAAAAAAATCAAAATAATTGATAAAAAAGAGGAATATCAAACTAGGGGCATTTTGGGAAGTTGAGCCTTATATCTTTTCTTTCTAAACCATATCCTAAGCCCACCTATTAAGTCCTCCTGAAGGCTAATTGACTCGGTTAAGGTGCAGGGAACTGAGAAGTTGTCGAGTTGGTTATACAAGATCATCAAGAAAAAAAAAGAAGCCCGCTAAGTCGAAAACCTAAAAGGCGGCTTAGGCAAAATTTAGGGCATAACCATAAAAAAGAAAGCCTGCTAGGTTGAAAACCTGAAAAGGCGACCTAGGCAAAAATCAAGGCATCATCAGAAAAAAAAAATAAAGCCCGCTAGATTGAAAACCTAAAGAGGCGATCTAGGCAAAAATTAGGGCATCATCAAATGGGAGGAAAGGTCCCGTCAAGAAAAAAAATTCAGAAGGAAGCTTGTGCAGAAACTGCAGAACCATTCAAGCCACGATATTTGTCTTTTAGCCAAGAGCTCACATCCGACAAAGACAATATTGAAGTCGAAAAAAATCAGAAGTCATCTTGAACATTGTTGGATCTTCAAAAGTATGTTTACTTGTTCAAGTGTTCGCTAATGGAAGATGTAGAATCATCAACCACTTTGAAGAGGAAGATCTTCTATTCTAATATTTATCAAGATTTTTTAAGTCCAGCTCAAGCATTTTTTAAAATAATTCAAAAAGAAAATGATCAATTCTTTATTGCACATATGATAATCTTAAGAGTCTTAAATTTAAGAGAATGTCAGTTCTTCTATCTGTCATACATTAGAGTCCAAGCGTAATCCATTCCATCAGTCTCGTAGTCAAGTCTCAGTTAAAGCCAACCTTGAAACTAGGGGCATTTTTGAAGGTCATTTAATTCCAAAGTTTTGTTCTTAATCACATGATAAAAAGAAAATCTTACAAAAGCTTAAAAGTCCGGTGAAACCCAATGATAATTATGAATCCAGATGCATGATAAGCCAATAAAGGCCTTGATCTTTAACTTTGAACTCGATTTTGAATCATAAAATGAATTAATAGATTGTTTAAGTTCCTATAAATCTAAGCCCGAGAAACGTAGCTTAGTAAGTTCGAGTCCGAGAGAAACGAGACTCCAATTTTTGAATCATAGAATGAATGGGCTTGTTGAAGTGCCTATAACCTAAGTTCGAGTCCGAGAAACAAGACTCCAACTTTTTGAATCATAGAATGATAGGCTTTTTGAAGTGCCTACAAACTAAGTTTGAGTCCGAGAAACGAGACCCAACTTTTTGAATCATAGAATGAATAGGCTTTTTGAAGTGCCTATAAACCTAAGTTGAGTCCGAGAGAAACGAAACTCCAACTTTTTGAATCATAGAATGAATAGGCTTTTTGAAGTGCCTATAAACCCAAGTTCGAGTCCGAGAAACGAAACTCCAACTTTTTGAATCATAGAATGAATAGGCTTTTTGAAGTGCCTATAAACCTAAGTTCGAGTCCGAGAAACGAGACTCCAACTTTTTGAATCATAGAATGAATAGGCTTTTTGAAGTGCCTACAAACCTAAGTTTGAGTCCGAGAAACGAGACCCCAACTTTTTGAATCATAGAATGAATAGGCTTTTTGAAGTGCCTATAAACTAAGTTTAAGTCCGAGAAACGAAACTCCAATTTTTGAATCATAGAATGAATAGGCTTTTTGAAGTGCCTATAAACCAAGTTCGAGTTTGAGAAACGAAACTCAACTTTTGAATCATAGAATGAATAGGCTTTTTGAAGTGCCTACAAACCTAAGTTCAGTCCGAGAAATGAGACTCCAACTTTTTGAATCATAGAATGAATAGGCTTTTTGAAGTGCTACAAACCTAAATTCGAGTCTGAGAAACGAGACTCCAACTATTTGAATCATAGAATGAATAGGCTTTTCGAAGTGTGCTATAAACCTAAGTTCGAGCCCGAGAAACGAGACTCCAACTTTTTGAATCATAGAATGAGTAGGCTTTTGGAAGTGCTTACAAACCTAAATGCGAGTCCAGAAACGAGACTCCAACTCTTTGAATCATAGAATGAGTAGGTTTTTTGAAGTGCCTACAAAACTAGGTTTGCGAGAGAGAAGCGAAACTCCAATTTTAATAGGATTGTTTAAGTTCCTCTAACCTTAGTCGGAGTCCGAGAAACGAGACTCCAGCTTTGTTTGAATCATATTGAATTAACAAGATTATTTAAGTCCTTTAGCCGAGAAGCGTGGTTACAATAGGTTCGAATTCGATAAATGAAACTCATTTTTTCGAACTCTAAAAAAGAATTTCAAATAGGATTTAATGAAGTTCCAACAATGTTATGACTCCAATTACCACATTATTAAACCTTGCCATGATTGTTTTCATTGCATAAGTGCATCTCAATTTTGAATCATTATTGTCAGTGAGAGAAGATCTCTAGGACCTGACACATTTTTACTCAATAAGCATCACACCATTGCACACATGTGCACTTTTACATTAGTCAAGAAGAATTTTCTAAAATTCGAGGATCTGACATTGTCAGTGAGAGCTCACACTTAAGGACCTGACAACCTTTTAATTCGGGGAGAGTTTTACGCTCAAGGATCCGAACACCTGACGAATTGCTAAATCAGGCTGCAAAATGAACTGTCACTAGCTTTGGCATTCGGATATCGCACTATCTACCAAAATAGATTTGCTATCTAGTTTGCTTCAACCCTCTGCCAAAGAGGGCATCTGTAGACACCCCATTTTTGCATCCGCCTGATTAATCAACTCGTCAACCCGATCGCAATGATTCCCAATGATGGATGTGTATTCCATTGCTTTATTTTGTTACTAGATGTGTTTCAAAAATCCGGATGAGGTATCTCAAACTAACAAAACCTTAGAAACCACGCTACGCTAGGAAAATACGACTCCAGAAACATAGAAATCATCATTTTGCAGACAAAAAGAAGCTTCACGATAAAAATCACTAAAAATTATCAAATTACCAAAATACCCCTAACATCAAAACAACCCTAGAGCCTACATTACGCTTAGGAAACCCTTTTCAAACACATAAAATAACAAATTGAAATCAAATAAATCATTTCGCCAATTTTAACAGAATTTGACAAAATTACGAAAATGCCCCTCATTAAGTTCATGACTATTTCACACAAAAAAATTTCATAAATGACACAAACTAATATTTCCATTTGATTCCTTACAAAAAATCGATTCTAAAACATCCTAGAACATTAAAAACCGACTTAAAACATGAAAAGTCCTCTCCGGGGGCAAAACAGTAATTTCACAATTTTCATAATTAAAAATTTCGAAATTAATAAATAAAACATTAAATAATTAAAGTGAAACATTAATGAAATTAATTTAAAATTTTGAACCTGAAAATCGATCAATCGGACTTTCGGGTAAAATTGTTGAGGGTTCGTGAGATATTTCTTTAAGGACCCTCCATTTGGGGGTCCAAAGAATTAAATATATTTTAGAGGGGGATCTCCAAAATTAAAAGTCAATCAAGCAAGACTGAAGTCAAGGTATTAAAGTCAATCAAGTAAACTGAAGTCAAAATTAAAGTCAATCAAGCAAGACTGAAGTCAAGATATTAAAAGTCAATCAATTAAGACTAAAGTCAAAAATTATTAAAGTCAATCAATAAGACCAAAAGTCATAATAGAACTCTAATTAAATAATAACTCTATCTAATAGAGTTCTAACTTAAAAACAATTCTACCTAAAACAATTTTAATTAAAACACAATTCTACCTAAAACAAGTCTAACTAACTAAAAACAAACTCTAATTAAAAGATCTCTAATTAAACACTAACTCTATCCAAATCAACCCCTAAAAACATCTATAAATAGAGGTGCTCACACCCTATTTTCGTATCAAATCATAAACCCTAGGAGAAGTAGGTCTAGAAGCTCCCTAGCCCCCCATAAACCTTAGTTTTGGAGCCCCAACTCCTTACCTAACATCCCTCCTTCAATTTTAGTCTAGAAAACACCTAAAATCCCTCCAAAAACACCCCCAAATCCGCAACAAACTTGAAGAGTTCATATTAAAAAACAATGAGATACCTTGATCTAGGAGATCCGAAGTCAAATCCGGAGACAGAACGAAGCAAGGGAGTACAGTACAAGGAGTTCTTTTTGTTAGATCTATGCTACTTCGATGGATGACTTGAACTTGCTTGCTTTTACTATCTCTTTATATTCTGATTCAAATATGTCAGATGGGGGACAACCCGTTGCTTTAATAATTTCTCTGTTCTTCAGTTTTGCCACTGCCTTAGGGTAGTTGAGCTCATTCTGGCATGGAGCGAATGCAATGTTAAGACCGATTGGGTGAATGAAGGAAACTGGGTCAACTGATTCGGGTTTGGATATTGATATTAGGTTTAGAGTAGGAGGGGGTTGATTTTTAAAAGTAGGCAAAGGGTTAGTCTTAACATTGGGAGTAGTAGGAGTGGGTATGGTGACTTTTCCTTGCTCAATAAGGTCTTGGATAGCATGTCGGAGAGTAATACACCTGTCAAGAACATGACCAGGCATCTGATGGAATTCACAGAATTGCCATTATCCATGTTTGGGGGAAGAGGATTAGGTAAAGGCTTAGGTTGTAAAGGTGCCAGCAATCCCCTTTTCATCAATTTTTGATAAGCAACGTTAAGGGACATTCCAAGATTGGCAAACTGTCTCCTAGGCTTAGCTTGTAAAGGCTGAGTAGCTTGTGGAGATAGTGCGAAGGAGATGTTGGCTACTTGTAAGGAATTGACATTAGGTTTGAAATGTTTGGGTTTTGACTCAGACGAGTTACCAAAAAGTCCCGAAGAGTAAGCATCTTCAACTTGATTTCCAGCCTCAAGGAGGGATTGAAAAGTAGGCAAGTATTGAGGCATCAAGTACTTCGCATAATTTGGAGTGAGATTCCTGAGGATAATCTTGACTTGTTCCTTCTCTTGAGGTCGGTCTCATAGTTGAGCGGCTTTAGCTCTCCATCGAGCAATGAACTCAGTGAAAGTTTCTCCGAGTTTCTGTTTAGTAGTTTCTAGGTCTCTTCTTGTAAGTTCAATATCTGTGTTGAATGAGTACCGACCAATACTCCTTCATCAATTCATGCCATGTTCTTACCCGAGATGAGTCCAATGACATTAACCAGCGTAGTGCAGGACCTGTCAGGGTTCTTTGAAAAAGTTGAGCCATCTGTTCTTCACTTAAACCCTGAGATTGCATTATGCCGACATATACTTTTAAGTGAGTCCTAAGGCATCCAATACCATCAAACTTCTCCATATCTGGCATTATGAACTTTTCTGATAGACGGACCGTGGGAAACAAGGTCATTGACCCTAATCCAAGAGTAAGATCATCAGGGTCTTTGATGTTCTTCAAAGCAGTTTCAACTTGAGTTATTCGATGAGCTAAGACAGGGTCGACATGTAACTGATCATCTTCTTGGTTTTCAACGAGATCAAACACATCCAGAGGTTCTATAGCTTTATCTTTTCCCTTTTCAATTTTCAGGGATTCAATTTGTGTTTGAACAGAGGCAATAATCTGGGCTTGAAAAGATTCTAAAATCTGACGGAGCGCAGCTTCATCCATGGTACTCGTTTCTTCTTGTGGCAATGACTGACTACTTGGCAATGGTACTCTAGAAAAACGACTCTTTTCACGGACCTAAAGTGGTACAGATGGAGGTTTAGAACGTTTAGGACCAATTATCACCTGATTGGAAGTAAACCAAGGTTAACCATTGACTCTAAAGGTTTGACTCTTAACCACATGATTAAAGTTTTGACATAAAATAGTCCAAGTCTGACGGAAAATCGAATCCAAATGCACCATAAGTCTACAGTGACCAAGAAAGTGAGAAAGGTTAGATGCGGGTCTACCCCTGATTGGGATTGAACCTTTGATCAGATAAATTAATTTGATCTTAAGATCGAATCTTTCTAGATAAAGTGGTCTGGATCTTTAAAAGTGAAACCAATTAGTCCAATTGATTTGGTATCGATCAGTTTGATCTATTTGTCCATTGGGTCAACTGGTTTAAGTGGTTCAAATTAATCGGTACATTTCACCGATTGGGTCGGACCGATGTTGCAGATTTTATTTGATTATTCTGGATCGATCTGCCCACCTACCTGTTGGTTGGATTGAATAAAGCAACCCGGGAACACCCATAGTCAGTTCGAGTCATGACCTATAGGAAGGCTTCTAGACTCTAGGTTTACTACGTGCAATGCATTTTTATCTAGCCACCCTTGCAAAAGCACACCTATATACCTCTCGATACGTGGTGACTTGGTTTGATATATCGTATAAGTGATAATCTAAAACCTCAATTCACTTCTCTGAAGCCAAAAACAGCCAGTTTGATCTCCAGTTGAGAGGTGGCGCACAATGCTGAGCAAAGGCCCATTTAAATACCTCTTGTCTAGAATAGACGTAGTCTATCCCCCTCGTACAGTAGGGTACAGCGGGGCAAGATCTTGCTTAGGCACCGGTTTTGACCAAGAAGTGCAATTGATATACTTAGACTATCTTTTATACCTACGGGTACAAGTCAAGAGTTGTAACTTTCATAAATGGTTTGGCATCCCACGAGGGGACCGACCACGTACTAGTACTACGTTGGCAATCGGGACATGTGACTGTGTGGTTTACAATTGGACAAAGGCTCAGGTTGCCCCAGCCTGGGTGCATCAATATATCTCTCTGAATCACCTGATCAGACGGTATTAATGCCCCCAGTTTGATATACCCTAAGGTACGTGACTGGAGTTGTGGGTTTCATGAATGACGTCGCATCTCCGAAGAGACCGGGCCACGCACTAGTGCCACATTGGCTAAATGGGACGTGTAAGTGAGTAAAACAGTAAACGTGCATGTGGTGTGTGCAAAACAGGGTGGGGTGTGCCTGGGACCTTTTTCAAACAAATGGGCCCATGGATCCAATCAAACCAATCATACATTTAATCAAAACCAAAATCATTCAAATAATATGAATATTCAATTAAGATCACATTATTCCCATCACATAAGCACATTAACATTACGATCAACATCAATCATGTATTTCAAGCAAGATCATGGTAAAATTAATCAATAAATATGGCATATGATAATGATCAAACAAACATTGCAATAGGCATAATTTTTATAATTTTTAATATCCAATCAATGATCACTTTTGGGTGATCCAAAATAAATCGAGATTCCAATAGGTGTTACATTGATGATAGAATGATAATGGTTGAGATGAGCTCACTCTCAATAACATTAATTGTGCCAACATTAGATAAATTCAGATTTTATGTGAATTAGGAAAATACAATTCGAACTTGCATCGATGATATCTAAGGCTCCCGATAACGGAATTGAGTGAACTCAAGTTCTAAATTAATCTATTCGATGAGATCTACGTTTTATTAAAGGTTCCCAGACTTAATTCTCACTAGAATATTCTGTAAAAAAGTTTTAACATTGCTGTCCCAACTTTCATTCGGAAATAATTCCAGATTTACAGATTGAACTTGCATCGATGATATCTAAGGCTTACGATAATGAAATCGAGTGAACTCAAGTTCTAAATTAATCTACTCGATGAGATCTACATTTTATTAATAGGTGTCCAGACTTAGTTTTCACCAGAATGTTCTGTAAAAACGTTTTAACGTTGCTGTCACAACTTTCATTCGGAAATAATTCCAGATTTACAGATTAAATTTGCATCGATGATATCTAAGGCTTCCGATAATGAAATTGAGTGAACTCAAGTTCTAAATTAATCTATTCGATGAGATCTACGTTTTAATAATAGGTTCCCAGACTTAATTCTCACTAGAATGTTCTGTAAAAAAGTTTTAACATTGCTGTCCCAACTTTCATTCAGAAATAATTCCAGATTTACAGATTGAACTTGCATCGATGATATCTAAGGCTTCCGATAACGAAATTGAGTGAACTCAGATTCTAAATTAATCTAATCGACGAGATCTATGTTTTATTAAGAGGCTCCCAGACTTAATTCTCACTAGAATATTCTCTAAAAGCGTTTTAATATTTCTGTCTAACCTTCATCATTCCATCAATTTGAATCTTTCATTATTTAGGGGTCATCAAAAAGTGATCTTTAATTGAAAAAAAAAAAAAATGCAATGCCCAAAATCATCTACAATCAAGATAAAAAATAATAAATAAAAACAGAAAAAATAAATAAATCCAACTAAATAATAAAAAAGAACTAGGTCATCTTGGCAATGCTCCCATACTTGGGGTTTTTCAAGTTTGATCCTCAATAGTCCCCAGTGGAGTACCACTGAAAGCGCCCTCGATCCGCAGGGTGCGCGGATCCGCTTTTGACCCTTGAGGTTTGGGAGTCGCCACCTAGTTATTGTGGTCTAGGAACCAAACTGACTCTAACATGGATAAAAAGAACTAATGTACCATAAAAAATCTGAATTCGGGGATCATGTTACGGGGTTGGAAGGTGTTAGGCACCAACCTCGCCCGGCCAAAGCCGGTCTCTATTAACTTCCCAAATATATCACATTGCTAAAAACCTAGATAAAAACAAAAATAAAAAATTCATACCTTTCCGATAGCAAAGATTTTGCTCCCTCAGATCTGACAAAAAGAGCTCCTTATACTGTATTCCCTTACTTCGTTTTGTCTCCGGATTTGACTTCGGATCTCCTAGATCAAGGTATCTCCTTGTTTCTGAATATGAATTCTTCAAGTTTGTTGTGGATTTAGGGGTGTTTTTTAAGGGATTTTAGGTGTTTTCTAGACTAAAATTGAAGGGGGGATGTTAGGTAAGGGGTTGGGGCTCCAAAATTAGGGTTTATGGGGGGCTAGGGGAGCTTCTAGACCTACTTCTCTTAGGGTTTATGATTTGATACGAAAATAGGGTGTGAGCACTACTATTTATAGTTTTTTTTAGGGTTGATTTGGATAGAGTTAGTGTTCAATTAGAGATCTTTTAATTAGAGTTGTGTTTTAGTTAAAATTGTTTTAGGTAGAATTGTGTTTTAATTAGAATTGTTTTAGGTAGAATTGTGTTTTAAGTTAGAACTCTATTAGATAGAGTTATTATTTAATTAGAATTCTATTATGACTTTTGGTCTTATTTGATTGACTTTTAATGTTTTGACTTTAGTCTTAATTGATTTATTTTTAATATCTTGACTCCAGTCTTGCTTAATTGACTTTAATTTTGACTCCAGTCTCACTTGATTGACTTTAATACCTTGACTTTAGTCTTGCTTGATTTACTTTTAATTTTTGGAGAACCCCCCTCCATTATTTCTTTAATTCTTTGGACCCCCAAATGGAGGGGTCCTTAAAGAAATATCCCACGAACCCTCAACAATTTTGCCTGAGAGTCCGATTAATCGATTTTTTAGGTTCAAAATTTTAAATTAATTTCATTAATGTTTCACTTTAATTATTTAATGTTTTATTTATTAAATTCGAATTTTTTAATTATGAAAATTGTGAAATTACTATTTTGCCCCCGGAGAGGACTTTTCACGTTTTAAGTCGGTTTTTAATGTTTTAGGATGTTTTAGAATCGATTTTTCGTAAGAAATTCAATGGAAATATTAGTTTGTGTCATTTATGAAATTTTTTGTGTGAAATGGTTGTGAACTTTATGAGGGGCATTTTCGTAATTTTGTCGAATTCTGTGAAAATTGGCTAAACAATTTATTTGATTTCGATTTATTATTTTATGTGTTTGAATGGGTTTTCCTAAGCGTAATGTAGGCTCTAGGATTGTTTTGATGTTAGGGGTATTTTGATAATTTGATAGTTTTTTTAGTGATTTTTATCGTGAAGCTTCTTTTTGTCTGAAAAATGATGATTTCTATGTTTCTGGAGTCGTATTTTCCTAGCGTAGCGTGGTTTCTAAGGTTTTGTTAGTTTGAGATACCTCATCCGGATTTCTGAAACACATCTGGTAACAAAATAAAGCAATGGAATACACATCCATCATTGGGAATCATTGCGATCGGGTTGACGAGTTGATTAATCAGGCGGATGCAAAAGATATGCATTCAAACCCAAACCCACCAATGACACGACATTGTGGTAAGATCTTGAAATCCTCCAAGGAATGTGCATTCAAACCCAAACACACCAAAGACGTGGTATAGTGGTAAGATCTTGAAGTCCTCCAAGGGGTGTGCATTCAAACCCAAACCCTCCAAAGGCACGGCATTGTGGTAAGAGCTTGAGGTTCCCGAAAATGCGTGCGTTCAAACCCAAGCTACCTCTTCAAAAGTAGAATTCAAGTAAAATTCTCTTCACGCTAATCTATTTGTGGATGTGCAATCATCGGAAAACACCTAAATTAAACCCAGTCTTGGAAGGTTTTATCAAATTCAACTACAAAGTCAATTTTTACCAAAGGGAACATAGACAGAAATCCTTATATTCGAATCATCTCTTTCATCAAACAATTCAAGAGCTCTACATCGTGCTACGAAACTTGTTCTTTTCGAAAGCTTCAAGAGACATGCATATAACCAAGAAACCTAGAATTTTAGGAATCCCTGTCAAACTCAGAGTTGGGAAAACTAACTTCTTGTTTTAATAGATTGAATTTAAGTTCACTAAAGTGAAAGGCGAAGAAGCAAGTAGGCTTGAGCTCGGTCAGACAAAAAAAATTTGAGTTTACATCAATGTGATTCGCTATACACAACTCTCACAAAAAGGGGTAGTTGTAGACACCCCATTTTGCCTTGGTTGAGCCCGAGAGTACCAAAAACCTTCTGAGAAAGGATTTAACTCAAGTTGATCTTCAAGTGGTCGCAAGGCTCCCATAATAAGTCAATAGATAAATTACATTTTTTTTTTTTTTAGTATGGTATGGAGATAACCAATGGCTAGGCTTAATTTTTGGCCTAGTTATAGGTTACCAATGGCTTGAAAAGAAAAATGCACTGTATAGAGGTAACCAATGGCCAGGCTTAAATTTTAGCATTGACATAGGTGACCAACGGCCAGAAGATAAATTTGTTCAGTATGGAGGTAACCAATGGCCAGAAGGAAAATTTGTATTGTTCATTGGTTACCTACGGCCAATTTTGTTAGGCAGTTTTAAGTCCCATGTGCACTCAAATTTTGGGAGGGTTAATTACCCTTTAACCCACTTTTTAATTATTTTTTCCCTCAAGAAACCCCTCTATTTTACTTTTTTGCCCATAGCTTAAGTCCCTAATAAATCCATCACCAAGGTTCTTTTGTAAATTTCATTTTTCTTCTAATAAAGACCCTTGGTCAATTTCTTCTCCACATGAGTGTAATTACTATCCTAACCTCAACTTGTTAAAACCTAATCTAGGTAGTTTACACTTATGCCCCCTAAGTCTATCTTCAATTCTAGAAGAGTCAATGTAATTAGATCAAGTTCTAGAGGTGTTGACAATTTTGCCCAACCCTTAAAATTCTCTAGAACTTGTAAACAAAGACTAGACAAACCCTACATTGTTACAGAGTTAGTTGAGTTAGATGATATTAATATCCAAAATCCTCATTCATATTTACATGCCATCTAGCATAATTCTCTAGGATTTGACCCAAAACCAAGGACCTAAGACTCTTTTCCCTCCTCAAAGAATTTTCTAGAAACTAAGACCTTTTACAATCATATCCTCTTGATCACCATGATTGGTAAGACCTTAGGTAAATGAAAGACCTTTAAGTCCAAGGAGAGTATAAGTCATTTGGATTTTCTCTAGAGGTTTGTTTGCAAATAATGGGAATGTTAGAGTTTAGGATAAGTTTATCCCTAAGGGTCCCCCAAACTCCTATAAATATAACCCCCATTCAAAGCAAAAGAGGAAGAGAATGATCCAAAATTCTATTCAAATCTCTCTTCAAAGGAGGAGCTCAAGAAGTTAAAATTTTGTCCAAGTCTTCCTTCAAAGCTCTCTAACCTAACAAAATTCTATAAAAATCTATTCCCAAACCTTCAAGAAACTCTAACCAAGAAGAAGAAAATCAAGGTGGGGTTGGACCCTCCATTATCCCTTTCTAAACCTCCATCTCCTACCTATCCCCTTCTTTTCATTTAAGCAAGCTTATTCCATGTTTCTTTGTTTGTAGTAATGTAGATCTTAATTTTATTCTTGTGAGACTAGGAGGTAGAGAGTAAAACCTCTTAGAGGTCATCTCCTCCTATAAGCCCTCAATAAGATCTCAAGAGCATTAGAATAGATAATTATTTTATTTACATTCTAGTAAGTTTAAAGTTTTAGATCAGTTTTTTCTTATTTTCCATTGCAAGTTAAATTCTTATAATAGTACTTTGTTTTATTTTCTTTTCTAATGACTTAAAAGCTAGAGAGTAATCCCTCTTTATAGGTAATCTTTTCATTCTAAGTCCATTACATGCATACACAACATGTACACACATTACTTTGTCTGTCCATGGACATCTCCTAAAGGCTAAACCAACAAAAAGAAGCTCCCAAGTAAGCACATAACTTTTCAAAAAAGCTTTGGATCTAAAAAGGGAAAATCCACATGGATTCTCACTAAAATCTTGGACTCATAAAAAATTTCAGTAAACAACATTTTTGTTTTAGCTTGCTCACTATTTCATTTCGTTCATTTTCTAAAACTAGACTATAGTTGTTTGATTTTTTTTTTTTTTATTTATAATTTCGTTTGTTTTTTTTTTCAAAATCAAGTTAATCTTTCAAAACCACATTTGTAGTCATGTATTGGTAACCATCTTATGATGAGTGAGACAAGGTGCCTAACACCTTCCTTATCCCTCAACCCAACCTCCTTACTTAGAAATCTAGTAGACCATTTCCCTTCTTCTTTTGGATATGTGAGTCACTACAAGCCAAAGAACAAAATTTCACAAAACAATTTTTATAACTTTAATTGAATGGTGGTGACTCCTATACCTGTGTAGATGAGCTCAAAACCTCTCAAAAGGTTTTCATACCTATGTATCTACATAAGGGAAATGTTCTAAATGCGGTATGAATGAAAGAGTTATAGCCATTACCTATTTTGATAGAGTTAAGGCCATGATACTCCGATCGAAAATTAAGATTTGGTATATCTACAGTAAGATGATTTGTTACACCTGAATCAGGGTACGAATTAAGATCAGGGAGAGATGTTGGGATAGCCAAAAGAGCGGAGTTATTCGAGGGAGGATGATCACTATGATATGAGTGATCAAAGCAGTGCCAACATGTAAGAGCACTGTGATTGTTGACGCCACACACTTGACATGGTCCTCGTGAAGAAGTCGAAGAAGGTCTAGTGCCATGGATAGGAGAATGAGTGCCATTATTAGAAGAAGTATAAGAATGTCCTATGCCTCCCCTACCACAATTTTGTTGTCCATGACCTCAAGTTGATTGTTGATACCCCATGATTAGAGGAACGTCCTTGAGAGTGAGTGGCCACATTAGCTGAGAGTGAAGTAGTATCTGTGGTAGCATTGTGTAGATCAAGACTATGTTCAAAGGCTAGTAAGTGAGCCCGAAAATCCTCCATAGGAGTGTCTTCAATAGTAACTATGAGAGTTGTATAGATAGCATCATATTCAGGGGTTGGGAGACCGCCGAGTATTAATTGTTGAAGATCGGAATCTGGAATGATTTGACTTGCTGCATCAAGGTTATGAACAAGGGTTTTAGCATGGTGAAGATAAGGTCTGTATTTCTCATCTTAAAGTGTTTATGTGAGCACGAGATTTGGATGCAAACATTCGTTCAAGGGCAAGCCACTCGGATTGAGAAGATGTAAGGCCTACAACTTGAGCCAAGACAGGTTCAGAAAGATAAGAAAGGATCCATCCTAACAGGATCTGATCCTGTTTGTGCCAAGCCATAATGCTTGATTGGGGTTGGTTGGCCAGATTCTGTGGATGGAAGTTGTTGGGGTGGGCAAGGTAAGGTACCATTCACATAGCCTTCAAGATTATATCCTTTCAGATGAGGGATAAATTGTGTCTGCGATAGGAGATAATTCTTGCAATCTAACTTGATGGAGACGAGATGATTTATATTAGTGATATGAGAGGTGTTAGATGAGACAATGGAGGAATGTGAAGTGCTAGAATTGCTTGACTTAGAGGAAGAGTGCATAGCAAAAACCAAAAAAAGGAGAAGAGAAGAAATTGAGGATGACGTGAGTCTAAAGTAGCTCTGATACCATAAAGACTCTTTAAAAATATTGAGAACTCACAGAGGTTCTGTACATTCTTTTATAATGCAATTACAACAAATTCTATCCATCTACAACTAGAAGAGATTAACTTCAATTAGGAGAGATGTAAATAAGATAATCTACACTGAGATCAAGGAGTTCTGGACCTGTGGTGTACACGGTTGGTTAAGTTTGTTGAGAAACTAAAGCCATGTGATCCACCACAAAATCTTGAGAATCTGTGATTACTTGTTACTGTTTTGCAAAAAATTTACAATGACTTGTCCACGTTTACATTGTGATTATCGAAAACCACGAATTACTCTTATCAATGTTGTCTTTCTCGTCAAAGGACATTGGCGTGATACGCCTACTAAAGATTCTTAGATGCTTGTCAATAAATTACTTAAGACCGGGGATAACCAAAAGTTTCTTAATGCATGACTTCTTCGGCCTATTTATAAAATGTTAACCGACCAACTACTCCAAAAGACCCAACTGTGGGAGAGGGGGAGAACTATGAATATATGCAGGTCACGGTATTTAACTTTGGGCATGACAACCGAGAGTGGAGGAAAATATACACTCAAAATAAAATTACCTCTCCCTTAACCTTAATTTTGTAATTTATTTTAATGTTACCTCTTGAGATAATTCCTGTGATCTTAGGGATCCATGATTATTTGATACCTAGACTCATGACCTCGATGAAGAACTGTTCTATCCTAACAAGTACTTCCCATCAAAGAAGATACACGGGTGGTAATGGTTACACCATAACAATGGACTCACATATACCCAAGTAAGCTTATACCCCATCTCAAGGTACCTCATCTAATTTACCCTTAATAGGATCACCTGGCACACAATATTTCACTGTTGTCCCGCTCAATGTGAATTTCAAGGCAATACATCTGATTAATATTAATTTCATATTTTTGCCTACACTAATATCTTTTAAAAGTTTTATTTAATAGTAGTGTGAGTACCCTTTCCATGTTCATGGGTATTCATATAATAGATGGTGGAAATAATTTGGGAAATGCAAACAATTGCAAGTGAGATAAATGACTGATAAATAATTGGAAAGTAGTTAAAAGAGAATAATTTGGGAAATTTGAATAATTGAAAGTCATTTATTAAATGACCATGATACATCCACGAAGAGGAAAATGTGTCGGGTGAACCATAAGAATTGTTTATGGATGATTTTCCTGAAGTTTAATATGCAACTTGATGAAGAAAAAAACATAAAAAGTGATAAGAAATTGACTTAGACATCAAAGTCTCTTCAACAAGTACCGCATCAGTACCCAAAGTAGGATCTTAGTTAGGAAAGCATTGGAAGAACACGAGGTGCGGAGGGAAGAAAGCTTATTCCATTACAACAACTATTTAAATAAAAAAAACATGTCAATCACCTCCCAAATGAGAATCCTACCTTGCAAAGATACTACAGTTTTTAGATAGATATATGAATGGTATAAAAGATTCATGGTGCCAATCCCAATATTTAAGACAGAGTTGTGCTGGAGTGACAGTGAAATTCATTGTGTTTCACACTTCTGGCATGGAGGTCCGCACAGAGCCATAGATGCTTTTCATCGAGATACGAGTGAAGCATCTATGGTTCCATACACATGTCCACATCAGCGCAGTGTGAAACGCAGTCACTTCAGTATTTTCACATAATTAGTACTACCATGACGGAAAAAAAAAAGACGAGGAATTGAAGTAATTTAATAGAATTATGGGTACCTCTATTACAACCATGATTGCAAGATTACATAATTTATGGCTCTTACACATATTCATGAGATCTTCAATGAAAAACTCCCAATTTTTAAACAGACATACATTCATTTTCATGAAAAACTCCCATTTTCCTTTTAATTCGTGATGAATCTGTAAGGCCAATCAAGATATTACATAAAAGAAAATCACACTCCATGATGATCAAAAGCCCTTCAAATCATATAAATTAATAAAATCCATAATAGAACAATGAACCCACTAACAAAAGGTAACAACTTTTCGAAGAAATTTCACTTAACAAATAAAATACATGTTTGAAAATTGTAAACCTTGATGGTGAGCATCACTGTTGCCTCCAATGCTGCTTCCTATAAACATACGAAATCATACAATCCATCATCATCCCAATTGAATACCCAATGTTTGCTAACATAAGTCAAATAAATGGGTACTTAGTCTTAAGAATCCAAAGATTTTCTCTCATATTACTTAGGAAATGCATGACTTGTCCCTAACAAGACCCACCAATGAAGAAAGCAAAGTGATTGATAAAATATAAATCATGGAGAATTCAAGGGATATGCTGACTAAGACGGTTCAAGTAGAGAAGTTGAAATGGACATTGATTTCTCTAGGTTTCAAGCCAAGGTAAGCTTCATGGTTTGAATAGGGCATATACGTGATTTTTATCAAGTTAAAGATTGTTGGGTTCAATGAGAAAATCACCACCCCTTTTGTGTGATGGAGTTGATTTCTGTTACCACTCTTGTGTAGAGGTACTTTGGGTAATGTTTTCATTCGTTTGAAAAAACAAAAAACAAAAAAACAAAAAGGAGTCTTATTTATGGTTCTTCTAATCCACTAATAGGGGTTCTCTCTTGAAAAGTTCTCTTTCCCCCTCTTTCTTGTTGTGTGAGAAAACATTAAGAGGTCTCCTATTTATTAAGGCTCTTATGTTGGGTGTGTTTCCTAAGATGGTCTTACCATAATAAACACCAATGTTTCCTTCTTCTATTAAAATCCGGTTGATTTGTTTCTGGTTTGAGAAGAGAGAAAGTTTCCTTGTAATCCACACCGTTTAGGGTGAAACCTTTGGCAACCAACCTAGCTTTGAATCTTTCAACCTTTCCCTTACTGTCTCGTTTGGTCTTAAACACCCATTTTCATCCAACTGGCTTGATTCCTTCAGGTAATTGAACAAGCTCCCAAACCTGATTCAACAAATGACATTGGATCTGATTCTATTCCGACATCATAATCACACTCCTGAAGATATACGAGATAATTGTCTGATATTGTTGACCTTCTTTCCATACTCAACCTCCTCAATGGAGGCTCATTAATAGGCTCAGCTGCAGCTTCTACCATATATAATTGGATGCTCCTTAATTAGATGGGAGTAATTTACAACATCAGTTTAAAAGATCGACATCGATATTAGGATCTTATTTTCCTCAAACACAAACTGTCTAAAATCAACATCCTCCAAGAACTTAGCAGTTCCTGATTGAACAATTTTCATGGTATGGGTTGGGCAGTAGAACCTAAACCCTTTGGATCTTTCATGGTAACTAATAAAATAACAGCTAATAGTTCTAGGATCTAATTCCTTCTCTTGTGGTTGTACATCCTTGCCTCAGCAGGACATCCCCATACGTTCAAATGTTCCACAATTCAAAAGGTGTCTTCGTTACAGCCTTGAAAGGAACACAATTTAAAATGTATATGGCCATTTTCAAATATTCTCCCCACAATGAATCTGGCAATTTTGAATTACTAGCCATTCTTCTTACCATATCCTTAGAAGTACCATTCCTACTTTCTGCCACTACATTTTGAGCCACAATCTCGTACTCTTATAAAAGCAAATGGTCATGGGTCCCATGTCATTATATCTTCCATAATATCCACCCCCCAAATCATATCTGACAATTTTTATCTTCTTCCCAAGTTGGTTTTCTACTTCTAACTTGTAAATCTTAAACTTTGTCAAGGCATCCAATTTGTCATGAATTAAGAACACATAACAATAACGAGAAAAGTAATAAAATAATTTTGTCCTCACAAAGAAGGAAAAGGAAATGGCCCACAAATGTCTATGTGAATGATTTCTAATAACGCTCAACTTCTAGTAGCTCCTTTCTGTCTATCTAGACTAGGTCATTTTTTTCCTTAATACAATCAATACATAAACTAAAGTCCGAGAAGTCAAGTGCACATAAAATACCTCCCTTCACAAGCCTCTCTTTTGATATGTGACCTAACCTTCGATGCCATAACGTTGACTTCTCATTTGTAACACCAAGCTTCACACCACACACATGCAGAGATAGGAGTGATTGAGCATATGCATCATCCAAATTCAATTTATACAAACCATCACATAATTTTCCAGAAACCACAGCTATATTATAATAAAATAGGTTAAACATTCCATGTCCAAAGTGAAAATCAAAACCTCGAGTATCCAACCTAGGTACAGACAAGAGATTCTGCCTAACAGATGGAACAAAAACAGTATCTTTCAAATTTAAGACAAACCCACTATCAAGCACTAACCTATAAAGTCCTATTGCCTCCATTTTATTATACTCCATTTGGCATCACGAGTATTGGATCCCCTTCACTGAGGTTCCAGCTGCTTGTGAATCCCTGCATGGTGGTACCCCTTCTTTCAATGCCAAAACCCCTAGCATTATTATTTAAATATTATGCTTCCAACCCAGGAAATTTGATCAATTTAGGACCTCAATGCCAGCCAAGTAGCCAATAACTATAGAGGGATTATAGCTGAAAATAGCAAAGAAATACACCCATAAATAATTTCATATAAATTCCATGACACAATCTTAAACAACATTTTAAAATCAAGTGGAAGCCGGCCATAAGTTGAGGGTGACCCACTTGTCCCTAATTTTGTCTGCCCTGATGGGACAGCCTATGCATTATTATAAACCCTCCTTTGGGTAGAGATTATAACATGCCAATGGCCTCCCGATTGGTCAACACACTATATAATCGCCCACCATGGAGCTAGTTGATTGTAGACGTCATAGGTGTTGAAGATTTTATTCGTTTCTACTCCATTAGACCATTCTCATAGTGATCCACCTTTGAGCTTGATCAATATTTGTAACAGTCTAACTCAATTTTGTAGGCATCCCATGGTTCAACCAATCCAAAATGGACAGTTTTGAATAAGAATGCCTACAAGATTGGTGTCTCAATGAGTTCTACCTATTTGGATCTCCTTACTACATGAACCAATTCGGTGCAAAATCAATTAAATTAATAGTCCCAAAATGGTTGTACCAGGTTGAATAAAAAAGGTTTTATCAAATCTGGTCGGACCATTTTAGATTGTCAAATCAGGCTGGACTGTACGTTCAATCAGTTTGGCACAGATACAACTCAATACGTTTTGTACTTGCTTAGTTCATAATTTATTAAATAACCATTATACTAGACTTGACTTAAAAGTTTAACAACAGAGAACATGTCTTCTCCTTTACCTAACAAAACTGCGATATGAGGGTTTTGAGGTTGTGGCAAACTAACATACAGCCCCAAAACCGCACTTAAATCGTTTGCGGTTGTTCCCATTCGACTGGCTAAACTAAAAAGAATATCCAGCAGTTTTTTTTTTTTTTTTTTTTTTTTCTTTTTTGTCGCGGTCGATGGGGATCGGTGGTATTGCTGAAATCATGGTGGTACAAACATAGATGTTTGCAATGACTTGTTCATGTAGCACAACAACTAAAATAAATGTATTCAAAGTCTCATTATTAGGCTCCAACAAGAGTTAACGATCAACATGGCTTTGTTACCATTTGATAGATTTTCCAGTTTAGATTGGATCATGGTTAACCTTTATTGAAAGACAATAACAAGTAGAAAAGAAACACATACTACCATTGTTTGCTTCTAAATAGGATTAAAGATGATTCTTAATCACTGCAAAAAAATAAAAAAACAAGTTGGTGCAGTCTTAACTCTATCCTATGCCAAGCTTGATGGAAATGCTTTTCTTTATGGTATCAGTTATAGTTGGGACCGACCAACTATTTATAGAGATTCATGGTACTCACCCATCATAGAGCTTTCTAAGTGGGAATTTCCTTTAGAATCATTTCCATTTTTAAAGGAGAGAAAAGAAACAACTTCCTAAAACACAATCTATAATTAGGAAGGTATCTCTATGCTCAAACCTGAAACAAATCACCCAAAGGAAGGTGTGGATTACAAGGAAATTTTCTCCCCTATTTCAAAGAAAGATTCCTTTAGGATAATCATGGCACTCGTAGCTCACTGTGGTCTTGAGTTACATCAAATGGATGTCAAGACTGCTTTAAAGTGAAGGTTTTATAGTAAAAAACCAAGAACATCTTGTAAATTGAAGAAATCAATATATATATATATATAGACTCAAACAAGCATCTAGAAAATGGTATTTAAAGTTTGAACAATTAATCAGATCATTTGGGTTTGTCAAAAATATTGTGGACCAATGCATCTATATCAAAATTAGTGGGAGTAAGTTCAATATTTTAGTTCTTTACATTGATGACATCCTTCTTGCGAGTAGTGATCTCCACATGCTACATGGGTTGAAGAAATTTCTTGCAAGCCTTTTGATATGAAGGACTTAGGTGAAGCCTCTTATATAATTGGTATTGAAATTGTCCGAGACAAATCTTGAGGTGTCTTGGGCTTGTCACAAAAGGGTTACATTAGTAAAATTCTCAAACTATTTGGTATGGAATATTATTCACCTAGTCCAGCGCCCATTGTTAAAGGTGATAAACTAAGCACATGGCAATGCCCTAGAAATCAAGTTGAAAAGGAATTCATGAAGAATGTACTTTACACATCAGTTGTGAGAAGTTTGATGTATGCTCTAGTATGCACCCGTCTAGATATAGATCTTGTTGTAGGTGTACTTCGGAGATATCAAAGCAATCCGAGAATGGAACATTGGAAAGTCATCAAGAAAGTCATGAGGTATTAGCAGGGACTAAAGATTATGCACTCACATACAAGAGATGTAATTATCTCAAGGTGATTGCATATTCAGATTCGGACTATGCTGGCTGTCCAGATGATAAGAAGTCGACATCAAGATACATTTTCAAGATGGCTAGTGGTGGAGCCATATAATGGAAAAATGAAACGCAGAAATTGACATCTACATCAACTATGGAAGCTGAGTTTGTGTCTTGCTATAAAGCTACAAAGCAAGCTTTGTGACTGCAAAATTTCATCTCAGGGCTTGGTTTGTGGATTCAATTACCAAGCCGTTGAAGATCTTCTACAATAACTTAGCAGCAGTCTCGTTGAAGAACTTGTTGTGCTTATTGAAGGCATCACTTCAGAGCTTATGATTGCCAATCCACTAACCAAAGGGTTGAACCCATGTTATTTATTTAGCATGTTGCCCAAATTGGTTTTACAAACAATTTTGATGTACTTGGTCAGTGGAAGTTAAGTTCCTATCATTCTGTTTATGACACTATTTGGTATCTTTCTTACTTCATCAATTAATATATGATGCATCATGTTTCTTTCGTAATGTTGTTTGGAAAGACTTCAGTTGTTGAAATGGGCTGATTTATAGAATATTGATAGTTGCCATATCATTCAGACAAATCCATCATTAAGTTTAATATTTCGGGCCATGGAGAGTGATGGTACTAATACGTAGAAGATTAGATTATGGTTTAGATAAGAAAAGAAGGAAAGAATGGAGAAAGTGGGAGTCAAACTTGACTCTCACTGTGAATCATGGTATATATAAAACTAGAAAATAAATGAAATTACAAAGATGCCCTGAAATATATTAAACAACTTAAAACGATCCTTCATTAAAAATAACCAAGTCATCCTTGAATAGCCATCCACAAAAATAACAAAATATTTAAAACCTAAATAAAAAGTAGTGGGAGAAGATCCCCATACATCGAATGTACCAAATGAAAAAGACTGGACTCTCTAGGACCACACTAAGTGAAAAAGACACTCTATGGTGTTTGCTAAACTGATACACTTTAGAATTAAGTGTGCAGTCTTTATTTAAAATAAGAATTATGACTCCGTAAAACACGAGGAAAAGAATGATCAAGTCCACAATGCCATTGAAAGGTGCTAAAAGATGAATGAAGAGTTGTTGGGACTGGAGCACTATCAAGAAGATACATACCATCTACTTCACACCCGGCACCAATCATCTTCTTTGTGTTTAGATCCTGAAACACATAGTGAGAGAGGAAAAATGTCACTGAACAATCCAATTTCTTTGTAAGTTGACTTGCAAAAAGAAGACTAAATGAAAATTTAAGAATATAAAATACTTAGGATAAAGAAATATTAGGATTGGGTTGTGAAGTTCCTAACCCAACAACTTTTGAAAATGACCCATCAACTAATTTAAGGTTTTGACAAGATGGAGAAATAAATGATAACAGGTGAGAATTACCTATCATATGATCTGATGCACCAGAATCAATGATCCACGGGCTCATAGATGATAATAAACAAATGGAAGCCTTACCTGTTTGAGCTAAAGTAGCAGTAGTTGATAAGGTGGAAACTAATTTGTCATACTCTTCCCGAGAAAGGATGATGGATTCCCTCTCTATACTCTAGTTTGATGAAATAATAAGCTGAACAACATCCTGAATTGAAGATAATAAGGTCTGAGAGACAACTGGTCTCCTATGAAGACGCCAACAAAAGTCAATAGTGTGCCGATCCTTACCACAGTGGTATACTTTTGGGTTCCACGACATCCACGGTCTCCCCCTGAATCTCTACTACTACCTCTACAACCACCACCACGTGCCCTACAACTACCTCTATGACCATAACCACCACGATCTCCAATAATAGCTAAAAAAGAGCAGCTACTCGTAGGTTGGCCGACTCTATCTAGTAAAGCGACCCTCTTTAGCCTGGAAAAAACATCTGTCAAGGAAAGAAGATCAAGACTTCCTAAAATCTAAGACTAGACTCCATCATACTCTAATTGGAGGGATGAAACAAGATGAATAAAATTCATATCCTCTCTTGGCTTCTGTATTTAAAAGATATCACTAGAAATGGGTTGATATTGATTCAATTCTTTATGCATACGCATCAATGAAGGGAATGTCTAACCTGCGGCTCCATATTGTTCCACAACCAAGTAACTGTAATGACCTAAACATCTTAATATGTATCTCGAGGAAGGAATTTAAAGTTTATACAATGATTCAAAAGTATGGATCCTAAATTTTCAATATTTGAGGAAAATTAATTTCACCAATAGATTCAGAAGGATCGAGAAACATATTTTAGCCTGTAAGCACAACATAATCAGAAATCGATCGAAAAAGTTACTAAATCCTCGAGTTTCACATCAAGTAATTACCAAATAGGTAAACAACACTTTAGAGATATAATTTGAGGAATCCAATCATATCATTAGATTCGTGTCGAAAAATCACCGAAAATAGAGTATAAAAATATCTAAATCGGCATTTGGAAAACACAATTCCCGAAATGACTCGTACATCCCAACTTAAGTTATAAATATCAATCCCTAATTAAAAAAATCTGATTTTTCTTATTTTCCTCTCTAAACAAAACTAAACCCTTTTTCCTCAAGATTTGCAACAAAGATCTACACCAAACGAGAACGATCCGAGCTTTGTCGCAAGAAGGAAAGTTATTCCTCTCGTCAAGGGTTACGCGTGAACGCTAGAAACATCGATTTTTTTTTAACGAAAATCTTTGAGATCGGTCAGAGGTGATCCTTAAACTCCGTTGAACCGTAAAGAATAACCCGAAGTAGGTTGCCTTCCCTTCTACCTTCTAGTCATGCAATAATTTCATAGATAATCCATGTGATCTTCAATAGATCGATTGTTTCATTACATTTATACATATTTGAACGTATTGGATCATATTTGCATGGTTATTTTTTATTTATTTTAGTTCATTTGATGTATTTTATGCATTTTATGAGTATAAGATTTAGATCAATTTTGGTTAAGTTTCGACAAAAAATCAGCAATTCGAAAAAATAAATAAATCAAAATGTTAAGTTTAGTTCCAATTTTTTTTTCACTTCTATATAGTATGTATACCCATTTCCTACCATCATTTCATTAAAAACAATTAAGTAATTTTCAATTACTTTAAGTTCTTAAATGAAATTAAGGTTTTACCCTCCATTTCGAAATGCTGAGAATGGATTTAAGATCCAAATCTCATTGTATCAAAATGTGATTTTTGGTTTCAATAACAAAATGTAAAATTTGACGTTTTTGCCTGATTTTCAAAACGTGATATCTTAAGCGTTCCTTTGAATTAAGTAATAAAAATTATATGGTATTTCTCATATTGTCGAGGGCTTTCATGTACAAAAACCCGTTTCAATTTTGACAACTTTGAAAAAATCAATTTTTTCAACACTTAGCCAAATTTTCACAAATTTCCAACTTTTACGTCTTATGGTTTTATAGTATTTTTCAAGTCTTTCAACTCAATCAAAACCATCGAATGAAATTGGTTGATGCCTTATGAGTTTCGAATTACGTTAAACATGAAATTACTTTGATAGATATGTAGGAAATTAGATGATAGATTGATCGATTTGATTGATGGATGGATGGATAGAGAAAACATGTTCTCGACTGATTGATGGGATAGTGCCTCCAGTTCTACGTAGTGGCTATGCCACGTAAAATGTGATAGATAGATAGAGGGATAGGATGGTTGATGGAAGGAAATGATAGATGATTGTCACTGGAGGGCACTACCAGACCTTGTTTGTATTTTCAATTAAAAGAAATGATATACTATATACAAAATAAACTATTTTGTTTACAAGAAAAGATTCGTAGAAAGTCTATAAAGAGTGACGCGTTGTTGTGTATTCGGAAGCGGCGAGTCAATCTAGGATAACGCTAGATGTCATATGCTCTTCGGTAGTATGGGATACCTTAGAGCATATTATAGCTTATGAGATCTGGGAATTCCTCATACTTATTTCCAAGGGAACGTTGTATGTAAAGGCGATTTCTGTATAATGTAGAGATAGGCGGGGTTCACATACATTGCCTCTTGATAAGCTTCAACGCGAGGGGTTTCCTGGGTTAGTTAGTGATTATTATTAGTCTGTAGTTATCAAACGGTCGACCTCACCATTAGTTGAACTCAGTATTGGGTTCTTGGTTAACGGCCAGTCTAAGCCGAATAAATGATCATCCAACTGTAGTATATTAGACCGGCCACAAAATTAAATTATAACGATGGGATTCCACGTTGAATTAGAAATCTGGAATAACAAATTGCCTTAGCCGAGACGGTTATATCGACGTGTTCCTCTGCTCTCTTATCGACTACACCGCCGTGTTCTTATTATGTATCTTTTCTTTATTTTGTAATGTTGATAGATGTTTTCATTTGAAAGATGCGTACGTTACTTTAAATGATAGAAATGATAGATTGAAAACTTTTATAATTGTTTATTGAGTATGCTTAGACATTTATTATATGTTAAATAATGAAAAACTTGCATTATTTAACTGTTCTGGTGATTACTCGTGCATGTATGACTCGCTGTTAGAATGACGTTCATCCTGCTGAGTAACACTCCCTTGTTACTCACCCTATCTTTCCCCTTATAGATTATTCAGCTAGTGAGAAGCCGTTTTTTGAAGAGCCTTTTGAAGAGTCCTTGAAGAGAATCAGATTGATGTCCTACCACTGCCATGTCTTTAATGATTAGTAGAGGGTCCTAGTGGTTTTTGCTTGTAGATAAGGAACATGTTAGTTTAGAAATTTTTATAATCTAATGTACTATGAGATTGAGGATTTTGATGATATCAGTGTTTGACGATTGTTCCGCTTATTCTAGACTCTTGTATTGATGTTAGTCAAATGTTTTTCCGCTGCGTATATTTTCTTTTCTATAAGTATTATTGCTTGTGAATGTTCTAGTAAGTTGTGTGATTGGTTACCTCACACCTCGAGATTCTAACTGATGAATCATAGGGATTCGTGTTGGGATTTGGGGGCGTGACAGTAACAATCTAAGCATTTTTTTATTCCCATATCTCAATGGCCTTTTCATCAAGAGAATCAAACTTCGCTTTAGTTAGATAAGATTTCTTACTCGACATTCAAAAAAATCTCTACAATTTTCGACCATTGTATGTAATTACTCCCATTTAAGCGAATGAAAGTTATTTGAGTTCCAACCAAATCAGTAGATATACCCAAGATAGTCTTTTGTTCCATGATGAAATAATTGATTACCCAAGAATCAATAAAATTTCTAAACAATTTTCGGTGTTTCTTCCCCCACAAAATTAATTTTCAGATATTTTCGTGAACGATTTTTTACTACCTAAAAATCTCCTCAACACGAATTCCTTATAGCCAAGATGTGCAAAAAACCTCCCAAAAAAGAGAGAAATCTATCTCAGTGAAGTAAGTTTCTAAAACCCCTCCAGATAAAATAACAGGGCTCCAAAACCCTTTTTAGATAAAATCGCAAAACTCCAATACCTCAGAAAATGAAATCGTAGGGTACCTTGAAGGCCAAAAACATAATCTGAAACCTAACCACTACACCGCACCACAACCAACCACTAATAACTGATGAAAATCTCTTGATCTATGATCACATTAGGGATATTTTTCAACCAACAACGAAAAATCCTCCAAAAAGAGGATTTTAACCACCATGGGGATAACGGGTACAAATCAGATCAGAAAAATCTGGTTTATAGGAAGAGAGAAAAGAAAAAAGAGAACCAAAATCTGACCACTAGAGTGGCACAAAACCATGTAGAAGATCAAATTAGGGTTTAGTGAAGAAAAAAACGGAGAAAGTGGGAGGAGTCGAATTTGACTCTCACTATGAACGTGGTATATATAAAACTAGAAAATAAATGAAATTACAAAGATTCCCTTATGACACATGTAAAAATACTAATATATCTAACATACTGCAACCAAGGAATGGTGATATGTTGTTGGTTAAAACAAAGTAGCCTTCTTGATTCGATATTAGCAGTTTCATTCTTTTTGGTCTTGAGGAGAGAATATTTAGTTCTCTCAAACCAGAAACATGTTTTCAATAAAGATTGGCCACTCGTCAAGTCATTTTAAAATTAGTTCATTCGGGAGGTACTAAAAAAAATTAATGATTATTGTTAGACCAAGTGGGAGAATGTTAGGTGTGTTTCCAAAGATGATCTTTCCACAATCACCAATGTTTCCTTTTCTTTTAAAACCCAGTTGATTTGTTTCTGATTTGAGTAGAGAGATACCTTCCTAATCTAAAATTGTGTTTCAGGAAGTTGCTTATTTTCTCTCCTTAAAAAATGGAAACTATACTAAAGGGAATTCTCACTTTTAGAAAGCTCTATGAAGAGTGAGAGCCATGAATCTCTATAAATACTTGGTCGGTCCCAACTCTAACTGATATCATAAAGAAAAGCATTCCCATCAAGTTTTGCATAAGATAGTGTTGAAGAGCGCACCGGCTTGTTCTATTTTTTTTTTTTTTTTTGCAATGTTTAAAAATCATTTATAATCCCCTTTAGAAGCAAACAATGGCAGGTATGAATATATTTTCTACTTGTTATTGTCTTTCAAAAGTTAAACTGAAAAATCTATCTTATTCTCTTGTAAAAACCTAAAAACTCAAGGAAGGTATTCTAATCACATTTTTGTGGGTTTGCGGCAACGAGAGTGGAGGCAAGTTTGTTTGATGGAGCAATACCATTTGGGTATTTGGGAGGTACATATTGACATCCATTGTTGCAAGTTTCATTTTGATTAGTGGATTGAATCCTATTGTGGGTGAGCTTATGTTGTTGTTATTGACTCTCTTACTTGTTCCTTGCACTTGCTTTGCACTCATTCTTAGGTTGTGGTAGCATGATTTAACTAATCGGTTATCTTGGAAGCTTGATTTTGGTAATTGATTTTGCGTATTTGGTGCTAGCTCTCCGCAACAAGTGGTATTAGAACATTTGGGTTGCAAGTGTCCGTTGAATTGTTGGTAATGGGAGTTTGCAAGAAAGATGACAAGTAGTCAATTTGAGGTGGATAAATTTGATGATTGAAACTTGAAAGAACTCTGAGCTTTCATGATGGGGTGGACCAACAAGGGCAACACAAGCTTTACTCGAAGAAAATAAAGTTGAAATTTATGTCGAATGATACTTGGAAGGAGATGGATATGAAGACATTGTCTACAATTCACTTGTGTTTAGCAGATTATGTTTTATTTCAAGTATATGAAAAACAATGGCTGCTGAATTATGAAAAAATTTACAAATCTTATACCAAAGCAGGTCTCTTACTAATCATTTTTCCTGAAAAAAAGAAGTTATATTCTTTAAAGATGGAAGGACAAACAAAAATACCGGAACATTTGAACACATTGAACATTAAGTGGAGAATAAGGCAGTGACATTGCCATGTACATAGTCGAAATCTTATGACAATTGAATCAAAATGATGCAGGACAATGCAAGTAGCCTAGAATGATGAATCTAAGATCAAGCTAAATTACCAAGAACAAGGAAAATCATAAACAAGCTAGTCACCTTAAATTTAAGAGAGACCTAATAAAAGACTACGAAAAGGTTTTAGGCTAAGCATAGTCCAACAAGGTAAATCCCTAAAATATGGAGTGAGGGGTTGAAAGGATATTTTGTAATTCCACTAGCCTAGAGTTTCAGTTCAATAGCCAATTTAGATTCCATTGATCCTTTCAAGGATTTCAAAGAATAATTAGGCCCAAAGAGTTTTTATTGGTGTCGTGAAAATTTCCACAATCCCAATATATATAACTTGAAATGTAAAATGAAAATTTTGCAATTATGGGCATGTAGTAAAACATTCAACAAAGAACCAGCAGTAATATCTTCAATAAATAAAAAAAAATAGGCAAGGCTTGGGTTCAGGGTGTTTAGGAGGTTAAATAGGCGAATCTAGGGTGCTGGAAAATACTGGCAGCAGTATTGTTGCACAGAATAAATTTTCTGCTAGCAAAGGTTCTTAAAAGGTAGTTTGGTCGGTGTCGAAAGACATGATATTAGTCTAGTTTTTATATATGTAGGGGTAGTCATGTAATTTCTCTAATTATTATATAAAATAGAGAAATGGGTCAATTGACCTAGATGAGTTCTAGAGCAAACTTCTTCCATCTTTCTTCTCTTAACCTAGTTTCTATACTACTACATGGTATCGGAGCACAACAAAGATCAGGGTTTTTTTTGAAGGGAAAAACTCTTGTTGGGCTGCTGATTTCAGCATGATGTCATGCTGATGTCAGTCCTAGGTCAGCCATAATCATCTAAAAACCCTAGTTTTCTTGAGATATCAACCTTACAAGTCTCATAGGCTTGTTTCTAGGGAGTTTTGGTGCTGCTTGGTGGGTTTTTTTTTTATATTAATGAACAATAAAGATTTAATAAATAAAGAATGAATTTCTTTAATGGAGTGAAGTGAGTATTTCACCATTCTTATTGTGATTCCAAGGTTCTGTCTTTCTATCCCTTCTCTTTTTTATTAATCTTTTTTTTTTCTGTTTTTTTTATTTTCTTTTAATTCCTTGTTCTTGATTTTCTTGATTCTTGAAACCTACAAATTTTTAACCCTTAATCATTTCTTTACCCTACAAACCTTTAACCCTTTTCATCTATCCCGTTGTAATTGTGAAAAAAAATTTTACTTTTGGGTTTACCCTATCCTAACCCAAATCCTTAAACCAATCCTAAACCAAATTCTCTAAAACCCCATAATTTTCTTATCTCCCCTCATCGTCCTGTATCACTTCTCTTAGGAATCTTTATTTTATTGAGTTTCTATTTTTTAAGCTGCTTAAATAGTCCTAGTTAGTTTCTATTTCAATTTTAGAAAATTTATTTTCCTAGTTAATTTCTATTTTAACTTTAGGAAGTTTCTAATTTGATTTATGTTTCTATTCTTTCCTAAAATTCGTTTTTATTCTTTATGTTAAAATTAGAAGTCCTTTTAGGTATCCAAATTGAGTTCTAATAGGATTAGAAAGTTACTTTTTAGTATTATAAAAGATTTCTAAGTTGTTATGAAGGAGTTATCTATATAAGGAGCTCCAATAAACAAATTCAATAGTTAACTTTTTTAAAGATTGACTAATAAAAAATAAAATAAAAAAGACTTTTCTTCCCTTTTGTAGGAAACTGAATTTATTGAGAATTCTTTTATATCCATTACAAATGCCCTAATAGGGTATTTATAGACCAATTATCCTTTACAAGAAGATTCTAGAAAACTATCTATTGTAGAGGATTACAAGAATATTCTAGATAACTATACCAACTATCCTATTACAAGAATATTCTAGAATATCCTATTATAGAGGATTACAAGAATATTCTAGAAAACTATACCAACTATCCTATTACAAGAATATTCTAGAAAACTATCCTATTGTAGAGGATTACAAGAATGTTCTAGAAAGTAAAAAAATGATCAAGAATAATCAAGAAGAATATCCTATTTTTCTAAAATAAGCCTTGTAGATTTTTCAGCACTCCCCCTCAAGCTGGTGAATATATGTTTTCCATTCCCAGCTTGCCAATGACCTTTTGAAATGTGGTTCCAGATAATCCTTTCGTTAGAACGTCTACCAGTTGCCCTTCTATTGAAACGTATGGGGTGCAAATTAAACCACTGTCTAGTTTTTCCTTTATGAAATGTCGATCCACTTCCACATGTTTGGTACGATCATGTTGCACTGGATTATGAGCAATATTGATGGATGACTTGTTATCACAATACAACCTCATTGGACTATCCCAGGTGATTTTAAGATCTTCCAGAATTATTTTGATCCACAGAAGTTCACAAATTCCTTGTGCCATTGCCCGAAACTCTGCCTCTGCACTTGATCTTGCTATAACCGGTTGTTTTTTACTTCTCCATGTAACTAGATTTCCTCCTAGAAATGTACAATAACCGGATGTCGATCTTCTATCCACCACGGCCCTGCATAATCTGAGTCTGTGTATGCTTCCAAACGCAAGTTTGCTCCCTTTTTAAATAAAATTCCCTTACCTGAACTACCTTTTAAGTATTGGAGGATGCGGTATACGGCTTGCAAGTGTATACTCTTAGGATTGTGCATGAATTGGCTAACCACACTAACAGAATATGCTATGTCAGGCCTAGTATGAGAGAGGTAAATCAGTCTTCCAACCAAACGTTGATACATCCCTTTGTCTACAATCTCATCTTCTGGAGCTTCACTTAGCCTATGATTTGCTTCTATTGGTGTCTCCATGGGCCTGCAACCTATTTTTCCAGTTTCCTTGAGAAGATCTAGCACATACTTCTGTTGTGAGACAAATATTCCTTCCTTTGAACGAGCAACCTCTATACCTAGGAAATACTTCAACTTGCCTAGGTCCTTTATTTCAAACTCTTCTGCAAGACGTTTCTTGAGTGCTCCTTCTTCCTTCGCATCATTACCAGTGAGAATAATATCGTCCACATATACCAGTAGTGCAGTTACTCCCCCAAAGGCTGAGTGTTTTATGAATAAAGTGTGATCACCTTGACTTTGTTTGTAGCCCATTCCTAACATTGTCTTTGTAAACCTTCCAAACCATGCTCGTGGAGATTGTTTTAACCCATACAATGCTTTCTTCAGCTTGCATACCTTCTTATCTCCTGAATTGTCATCAAATCCTGGAGGCCTCATCATATAAATTTCTTCCTCTAGGTCTCCGTGAAGAAAGGCATTTTTCATGTCGAATTGGTGTAAACTCCAATCTAAGTTGGCTGCCAATGACAACAAAATCCTTACTGTGTTCATCTTAGCCACCGGTGCAAATGTTTCTTCATAGTCCACTCCATAGGTCTGTGTATAACTTTTTGCAACTAACCTGGCTTTGTATCGTTCAAGTGATCCATCAGCTTTATACTTCAGAGAAAACACCCATTTGCATCCAACAGGTTTCTTTCCTTTGGGCAGCTCCACCAACTCCCAGGTTTTGTTCTTTGTGAGTGCATCCCTTTCCACTTTCATAGCATGTCTCCATTCTTCTTTGCTTAGGGCCTCGGATAGTGTTTGTGGTATGGTTGTGGAGTTTAGATGGGTGAGAAAGCTTTTGTGTGATGGTGCCACTTTTTCGAATGACACAAAATGAGACAATGGATATTTTGTACAATTTCGGGTACCTTTTCTAATTGCAATGGGTAAGTCAAGATCATTTTTTTCAAAAACTTCAGAAGACAAGTTGATGACAGGGATATCAATATTTACCTCATTTCCGAGAGTTGGTTCGGACGCTTGAGTTTGCTTCGGCTTAGCAGTGGAACCACTCTTCCTTGAGTAAACTTGCAATGGTTTCGTGATAACTGATTCAATACAAGTATGTCCTGGGGTTATAGGTTCAAGCTGTTCAGCTTCGGGTTGTTTTGATGGCTCAACTTCTTCTTGTTCAAGTTGTTTTGGTGATTCAGTTTCAGACAAGGGAAATGGTGGAGTGTTTTGGGTTGGTGGTTGGCTAGCTTGAACAGGAAAGTCCATTAGAAAGCCATGATCCCCTTGGACCTTATCTTCACTAGTAAGTGTCTCCCCCTGAAGAGAAGGTTGGAAAAAACTTTCACTTTCAACAAAAATTATATCGGCAGACACAAAGATTTTGCGAGATGGTGGATGATAACATTTATAACCCTTTTGAGTTGAGGAATACCCCACAAAGACACACCTAAGAGCTCGATGATCAAGTTTACTACGACCATGAGAATGAATATGAACAAACGAGACACATCCAAAAACTCGAGGTGACAATTGATTGTGAGATGCAAAATCAGGAAAAAAATTTGGAAAAGACCTCCCAGGGACTTTTAAAATCAAGAACTCGAGATGGAGTACGGTTTATTAAGTGGGCTGATGTGAGAACTGCTTCACCCCATAAATATTTGGGGACATTCCGTTGGAATAACAATGCACGAGTTGTTGACAAGAGATGGCCATTCTTCCTTTCTGCCACTCCATTCTGTTGGGATGTATCTATGCAAGAGGATTCATGTATTATCCCCTCTTTTTGAAAATATGGAGATAATACTTGATTAAAATATTCTCTTGCATTGTCAGATCTTATTTTTTTTATTTTAACCCCAAACTGATTTTTGACCATGTCATGAAAGATAGGGAGAACCGTGCAAACATCAGATTTTTGTTTTAGCAAAAAAACCCATGTGACACGAGTACAGTTGTCAATAAACGTGACAAACCATTTAGCCCCTGAAATATTTGAAATTCTTGACGGTCCCCAAATGTCACTATGGATTAATTGAAAAGGAAATGAGGATTTTTTATTACTCGAAGGAAAAGAAACTCGTTTGTGTTTGGCAAACTCACAAATGTCACAATGAAATTCACGAATATCAATATTCTTAAATAAGGAAGGAAACATGACACTCAAAGTCCTAAAGGAAGGATGTCCAAACTGAAGGTGATAAAGGCAAATCTGGTCTTTTATTGGAGATCTTGTATCTGACAACAAGGAAGATGGATTGTCAATCCTACAACTCTTATTTTTATTCTGCACATCAAGATAATAGAGGCCACTGCTTTCCTTAGCATGCCCAATCGTCATCCCCGTAGCTCGGTCTTGAAAAATACAAGAGGTGGATGAAAAAGTCAAGCTACAATTCAAATCCTTTGTAAGATTTTGGACAGAGATTAGATTTATTGTAAGTTTTGGAACGTGCAAAACATTTTTCAGAATTAATGAAGGACTTATGTGAATATCTCCTTGACCTGCTACAGTAGCAAGTGACCCATCGGCCAATGTAATTTTTCTGTTACTAGAACATGGACTATATGTGGAGAATATAAAGGAGCAATGAGTCATATAGTCAGTTGCTCCTGAATCAATGATCCAAGAGTCGAAATAATTACTATCCGAGACACTAAAGGCATGAGAAGAAGAAACTATACCTGAATGTGCAAATGACCACATACCCGATGGTTTCTCCAAGGAGTTGAGAAGTGATCTTAGCCATTCAATGTCTTCTTTGTTGATCTCCTTACTATTAGAATTCTCTTGAGCACCCGAGCCATCACTGCCGGTTTGTGCCAGATTAGCATGTAACTTTTGTTGCCAATTCTGTTGCCAATTTCTTGATCCTCCCCCATTTCTACCAGAAAAGTTTTGTGGTTTCCCATGAAGTGTCACCATCACAGACTGATTGGTGGCTCCTGACTCTTCTGACATCGTGAATTTAGCAAAGATCACAAGGGAAAAAAAAAAGGGAGGGTAAAAACAGATGAACAACGAACAAGATGGCAACAAAAAAAAAAAAAAATCGATTCCTAGGATATGAACCTAAGGCTCTGATACCATGTAGGAAACTGAATTTATTGAGAATTCTTTTATATCCATTACAAATGCCCTAATAGGCTATTTATAGACCAATTATCCTATTACAAGAAGATTCTAGAAAACTATCTATTGTAGAGGATTACAAGAATATTCTAGATAACTATACCAACTATCCTATTACAAGAATATTCTAGAATATCCTATTATAGAGGATTACAAGAATATTCTAGAAAACTATACCAACTATCCTATTACAAGAATATTCTAGAAAACTATCCTATTGTAGAGGATTACAAGAATGTTCTAGAAAGTAAAAAAATGATCAAGAATAATCAAGAAGAATATCCTATTTTTCTAAAATAAGCCTTATAGATTTTTCAGCACCTTTGTTTTTTTTTTAGTATAAGGGCTCGATATTGGTTCTTAATTTTAGTGTTTGCGATTTATTTCCACCAATCAATCAATCTCAAACCTAGATTAAAGTTTCTAGTCTATTTTGCTCGACATAGAGATTTTTCATTACTCTTAGTTCTTGGGATTTTACCTTAGAATCTGATTTTTAACATAAACTCTAGGTTTGTGTGTTCTACCCTACATCAGTCGGTATCAAAGACATACTTTGCTCTTCTCCACGCCAATGGATACAAGGATGCATGATCTTTTGAAAGGAGGATGCACAAGAAGATATTAAGAGCGTAGAAGTACATAGTACGCTTGAGGAAGTTACTACTCGGTTTGATAATGTTCATCAAACATTTGATAAGAGATTGGAGGTGAAATTAAAGAAAATTCAAGCCAAATACAACAAAAAGATGGAGGAACTTTGAAGGCAAAAAACAAGCTTTTAATAAGAAACTCAAATCACTTTGGAGTGAAATTCATTTCGTGGTCAAGGCCAAAATAGAACCACCACTACAGAGGGTTTGCCAAGTTAAAGCAGATGTTTTACAACTCTCTACAAGTCTATATTCTCTCCCTCAATTTGCCGATGAAGGTATCTCTTCTCATCCCCAAGTTACTTCTGCTACCAAAAATCCTTTCCAAACCATCTAGGGCCTAAACCGAAATTCCCCACCCCCAACCCTCCTTCCCCAACAAAATCTCTCTATTCCACCACCTTCAAACCAAGTTGTTTACGGACTTCCCCAACATTATACCTCTTTGAAACACCAAAATCAACCCCGAAACCATCACCAAGTTCCTTATGATCCTACCTATTTAAGTAACCCAACCAACAATTATTCCCCCACTACCCAAATCTACCATATGGGTAACACTCACCATGAGGAGGAGTTAAATGCTTTTCCAAAGTACGGCAATGCCACACAAAGGGTAACACTCATCCATAACATCAAAACCATCTCTACTAACCACATTTTTTACCTCGATTGATCAATAACACACACATACACACACAATAGTGTATCACCAACAAAGCCAATTAAATTTATAAATCCATACCATCAAAACCATCCCCACTAACCACATTTTTTGACCTCTATTGATCATCGACATGCCACCTAACATGAAAACTCGACACTTGGACCATCACCTCACAAAATAAAACAATTCCTAACAAACTAAATGCACAAAGTTCTAATGTCATTTATAAGTTAGCTAAATCAATAAAAAAGTATGTTCTTTGATGAACACCATGTAAGTCATTTGCAATAGTTAAACGAACTACAAAATCACCTGCTTCATACATAATCCAGTAAATCCTTGTTCAAATTATAAGATTTAAACCCTAATTTTGCCCCTCAAAACATATGAGGCGTCGCCAGCTATTTTAAACAAACTGATTCATACACAATTCATCAAATTCATGTTCAAATTGGGAGATTAACTGATTTGCCCACTAAATTAAACATCTAATACATATGTACCTTGAGGAGTTCATTGGATTCGAGGATTTTGATGAATGAAACAGCGGCAGAGGAAGTAACACCAGACTTACCCACTTGTTGGCATTTAAGTCCTAGGCTGTGAGCGTTAGATGCTAACTCCTTTTCCTTTACACTCAGACTCGGCAATTTCGCTGTTAAGTTGTTACTAGAAGAAACCTTCACAGATGATTCGGGCTCTTGTTCTTGTTTAATGTTTTGGGGTTCGATTTGTTGGTGTTCTTGATGAATGATTTCATCATCCGAGTTGAAATCGAATGTGTTGTCTCCTTGAAGCAAAAGAGGAGAGAGAAAAGGGTGTTGAAGATATGTGGGAGAAGATGAGGAGCAGAAGAAATGACAAGGGTGTGGTGATGGAGAAGAGAGAGGATTGTTGAAGATTTCACGGAAGGGTCTAATAAAAATAGAAGAAGAAATAGGAGGAGGAGATTTGAAGAGCAAATGGTGGAGCAGCAAAAGAGATGTCGCTATTACTACTGCTGGACATACTGTGATGGATGGACTGCAATTTGTTGGTGGGGAAGATAAGTAGCAAGCAGTAGAGGTGTCGATGGACCGGGTTGATGCAAATACAAGCCCAATTAGGTTTCAGATCTAATCCATGAGGGTGGGGCTTGATCCAGAAATGGAAACCTTTCTTTGACTGAATCAAAAGCGGTCTCAATGGTCAATAAATGTCTCGGGTTAGTAATACAAATGAGATTTTGACGATCAAGTGCGCCTCAAATAGTGAGATCATTTCAATCTCAATGATCATCATTCATATCAAAGGGAAATAACAACTTCTACATGAAAGAGTGCTTTGTTCGGGATCTGTTGTGGTTTGTGGAGCCTGATGTTACAAGTAAAAAATGGAGTGTTGTTCATCATTTGACATAGTCCTCGTTGGTAGAGCTCAACACTAAGCTTGCTAAGGGGTCAGGGGTGGAGTCCCGAAAGAAATTTTCCAAGAGTATTTACGTAATTTTATTAGCATTGTGTAAAACCCTAGTTAGGTTTTTCTTGGGGATATATATTTCTATTTTCGGTGAAAGGGTGTAATCCATAACTGCAAGTTTTCTCTTCACACTGGAATCAGTGTGATCTATAGACACCCTTAAACTGAATCTTGTCTTCATAACTTTATTGCTTTCTGTTGTTGTGCATTTTCATGCTATATACATAACAATTTAATGTTCCTTGCTCAGTTCACAAGGGATGATGACTGCACGTTCATTTTTCATATTCTAATTTTTATAAAAGGATTGACAAAATGTTCTATTTGCTGACTAAGTAGTGGATGACCCCTTCATAACTTGATGTCGTGGCTCTCTTGGTTTTTACCATTTCGATACACACTTTTATAGATGTTAAAAACATGAATCTACATCATACTCCCTAGAAGCCAATAGAATAAGTGTCTTTCCAAGTCCTACTACACCTATTATTGTTAAGCTTTTATGATCTTGATGTTTCGTTGGTAAGAATTATAAGGCTACCATTTGGTATATGGGATTTCTGATTCATGAGGACAAACCTCCAATGCTTTGTTTCTGAATATAAATATTTTTTGTTGATTATGGATGGTTTTACTAGCTATTCTTGGATATATCATTTTACAGGAAAATTTGACACGTTGCTAAGTATTCTTATGTAAGTGTAGTGTAATATGTTTTTTTCTAGTATCTTACAGTTTGACTGAGGAGGCTAGTACATAGCAAGCTCATCCTTACATTATTCCTTTTGCATTTAAATGACTGGGTATTATGCGCAAAGTTAAATACATTCTTTCCAAGTATCAAAAAATCAATCCAAAAATAAATATCCCCATCTTCGCCAACTGTATTAAATAAAACATTTTCATGTTGAAAAAACTGCAAGGCTTATTTTAGGAAAACCATGTATAGCACTAGTTTAGGAAAGATATATTTGACTTTGTATATTCCTGATTTAGTTAAAGAAATCCCTGATCTTATGGGATTTAAAATTTGTATTCATTCCTAATGTACAGCAGTAATCGGCTCCTTATAAGGGCTGCCATCTCTTTGTATTTGATTAATCAATTCCTTAATACAATTCAAAAAAAAAAAAAAAAAAAAAAACAATTCTTCTCTCATTTGTCAACATGGTATCAGAACCTTAGGCTCATATCCTGGGAATCGACTTTTTTTCATTGTCTTGTACGCTGTTCATCTGTTTTTCCCTTCCCTTATTTTTCCTTTGTGATCTTTGCTGAATTTACAATGTCAAAAGAGTCAGGAGCCACCAGTCAGTTCGAGCTGGTGACGGTCAATCAGGCCGCAGGGGAGTTGCAGAATATTCAAGCCACTTACAGACTTAATGTTAAAAATTACCTAAAATGGTCACAACTTGTTCGAACTTTTCTCAAAGGCAAGGGAAAACTCAATCATCTCCTTGGTACCAAACCCAACTAGAAGGATCTTGTATTCGTTGCTTGGGACGAAGCAAACTCCATGGTCATGGCCTGGCTTTGGAATGCAATGGTGCTGGAAATCAGTGACACTTGTATGTTCCTCACCATGGCCAAGGATATATGGGAGACAGTTTGACAGACATATTCAAAAGTACATGATTCAACCCAAATTTATGATATTGAAACCAAACTCATTGCTACAAAACAAGGTTATCGTGCAATTACAGAGTATTCTAATCTATTGAAAAACATGTGGCAAGAGATGGAACATTATAGGTGTATTCTGATGAAAGATAGTGAAGATGCTACCATTCTCAAAAAATTTATTGAGAACAATCGAACATATGACTTCTTGGCGGATCTCAATCCCGAGTTTGATCAAGTGAGAATGCAAATCTTTGGAAAGGAAGAATTACCGTCTCTAAATAAGAAAATTGTCCGTGCCGAGGAAAGCTGAAGGGGAGTCATGCTCGTTCCACATGCATCGCTGGAACCCTCGGTGTTAGCTACGACAAGTCCTAAAAAGCCAACTCCCTCAGAGAAGGCCCTTGTTGTAAACTCAGAAGACAAACGGCAAGATCAAAGAAGTGGTAACAAGGCCAATCTCATCTGCAACTATTGCAAGAAGACAGGACACTTGAAGGAGTAGTGTTGGAAACTTCATGGGAGACCACAAAACTTTGCTGGCCGAAATGGGGGAGGATCAAGAAACTAGCAACAGAATTGGCAACAAAAGGGACAGGTTAATCTGGCACAAACTGATAGTGATGGCTCAGGTGCTCAAGAGAATTCTAATAGCAAGGAGATCAATAAAGACATTGAACGGCTAAAATCACTTCTCAACTCTTAGGAGAAATCATCGAGTATGTGTTCATTTGCACATTCAAGTATGGTTTCTTCTTCTCATGCCTTTAATGTCTCGGATAGTAACCATTTTGGCTCCTGGATCATTGATTCCGGAGCAACCGATCACATGACCCATTGCTCCCTTATATTCTCCACATATAGTCCATGTTCTAGTAACAGAAAAATTACATTGGCTGATGGGTCATTTGCTACTATAGCAAGTCAAGGAGATATTCATATAAGTCCTTCATTAATTCTGAAAAATGTTTTGCACGTTCCAAAACTTACAATAAATCTAGTCTCTATCCAACATCTCATAAAGGAATTGAATTGTAGCCTGACCTTTTCATCCACCTCTTGTATTTTTCAGGACCAAGCTACAGCAGTGGCCTCTATTACCTTGATTTGCAGAATAAAGATAAGAGCTGTAGGATTGACAAACCATCTTCCTTGTTGTCAGATACATGATCTCCAATAAAAAATCAAATTTGGCTTTATCACCTTTAGTTTGGACATCCTTCCTTTAGGACTTTGAGTGTTATGTTTCCTTCCTTATTTAAGAATGTTGATATTCGTGAATTTCATTGTAACATTTGTGAGTTTGCTAAACACAAAAAAGCTTCTTTTCCTTTGAGTAATAAAAAATCCTTATTTCCTTTTCAATTAATTCATAGTGACATTTGGGGACAGTCAAGAATTTCAAATATTTCAAGGGCTAAATGATTTGTCACGTTTATTGACGACTATACTTGTGTCACATGGGTCTTTCTGCCAAAACAAAAATCTGATGTTTACACAGTTTTCCCTATCTTTCATGGTATGGTCAAAATTCAGTTTGGGGTTACAATAAAAAAATAAGATCTGACAACGCAAGAGATTTTCAAAAAGAGGGGATAATACATGAATCCTCTTGCATAGATACACCCCAACAGAATGGAGTGGTAGAAAGGAAGAATGGCCATCTCTTGTCAATAACTCGTGCACTGTTATTCCAATGGAATGCTCCCAAATACTTATGGGGTGAAGTAGTTCTTACATTAGCCCATTTAATAAACTGCACTCCATCTCGAGTTCTTGATTTTAAAAGTTCCTGGGAGGTTTTTTCCAAATATTTTCCTGATATTGCATCTCACAATTAATTGTCACCTCGAGTTTTTGGATGTGTCCCATTTGTCCATATTCATTCTCATGGTCATAGTAAACTTGATCCTTAAGCTCTTAGGTGTGTCTTCATCAGGTATTCCTCAACTCAAAAGGGATATAAATGTTATCATCTACCATTTCGCAAAATCTTTGTTTCCGCCGATGTAACTTTTGTTGAAAGTGAGTTTTTTCCAGCCTTCTCGTCAGAGGGAGACACTTACTAGTAAAGATAAGGACCAAGGGTATCATGGCTTTCTAATGGACTTTCTTGCTCAAGCTAGCCAACCACCAACCCAAAACACTCCACCAATTCCCTTGCCTGAAATCGAACCACCAAAACAGCTTGAACAAGGAGAAGTTGAGGCATCAAAACAACCTGAAGCTAGACAGCCTGAACCTATAACACTAGGACAAACTCGTATTGAATCAGTTGTCACGAAATCATTGCAGGTTTACCCAAGGAAGAGAGGTTCCACTACTAAGCCAAAGCTAACTCAAGCATCTAAACCAACTCTTGGTAATGAGGTAAATACTGAGATCCCTGTCATTGACTTATCTTCCGAAGTTTTTAAAAAAGATGATCTTGACTTACTCATTGCAGTTAGAAAAGGTACCCGAAATTGTACAAAACATCCGTTGTCTCATTTTGTGTCATTCGAAAAAATGTCACCATCACAAAAAAGCTTTCTCACCCATCTAAACTCCACAACCATATCACAAACACTATCCGAGGCCCTAGGCAAAGAAGAATGGAGACAAGTTATGAAAGTGAAAATGGATGCACTCGAGAAAAACAAGACCTGGGAGTTGGTGGAGTTGCCCAAAGGAAATAAGTATGTTGGATGCAAGTGGGTGTTTTCTCTGAAGTATAAGGCTAATGGATCACTTGAACGATACAAGGTCAGGTTAGTTGTGAAGGGTCATACATATACCTATGGAGTGAACTATGAAGAAACATTTGCACCGGTGGCTAAGATGAACACAATAAAGATTTTGTTGTCATTGGCAGACAGCTTAAATTGGAATTTCACCAATTCAACGTGAAAAACGTCTTTCTTCACGGAGACCTAGAGGAAGAAATTTATATGGTGAGACCTCTAGGATTTGATGACAATTTAGGAAATAAGAAGGTATGCAGGTTAAAGAAAGAGTTGTATGGGTTAAAACAATCTCCACGAACATGGTTTGGAAGGTTTACAAAGACAATGTTAGGATGGGCTACAAATAAAGTCAAGGTGATCACACTCTATTCATAAAACACTTGGCCTTGGGGGGAGTAACTGCACTACTGGTGTATGTGGATGATATTATTGTCACTAGTAATGATGCAAAGGAAGAAGGAGCACTCAAGAAATGTCTTGCAAAGGAGTTTGAAATAAAGGACCTAGGCAAGTTGAAGGATTTCCTAGTATAGAGGTTGCTCGTTCAAAGGAAGGAATATTTGTCTAACAAAAGAAGTATGTGCTGGATCTTCTCAAGGAAACTGGAAAAACAAGTTGAAGGCCCGCAGAGATGCCAATAGAAGCAAATCACAGTCTAAGTGAAGCTCCAGAAGATGAGTTGGTTGACAAAGGGATGTATCAATGTTGGTTGGGAGGCTGATCTATCTCTCTCATACTAAACCTGACATACCATATTCTGTTAGTGTGGTTAGCCAATTCATGCACAATCCTAAAAGTATACACCTGTAAGCCGTATGCCGCATCCTACAATACTTAAAAGGTAGTCCAGGTAAGAGAATTTTATTTAAAAGGGGAGCAAACTTGAGTTTGGAAGCATACATAGACTCAGACTATGTAGGGTCTATGTAGGGTCCGTGGTGGATAGAAGATCGACATCCGGTTATTGCACATTTCTAGGAGGAAATCTAGTTACATGGAAAAATAAGGGCTGCCATCTCTTTGTATCTGATTAATCGATTCCTTAATACAATTCATAAAAAAAAACAATTCTTCTCTCATTTGTCCACACTTCATATTCCATAAAATGCAAAGAACAAGACAAATACAACACTCAATACTGAAAATGAGGAGTCATTCTTCATATTCCACTAGAAATGCTTGTGCACATGGAAATAAATAAAAAAAGAAAGGAAAAAGGAGAAACAAACCATAAAATTGATCAACTCAAAGATGACCTCGTCCTCCACAATCTGAACACATGATGTTGCCAGTGCCTCCGCAACCTACACATTATGATGAACGCAAAAAAAATATTAGAAATGCTTCAAACAATCTATTACAAACAAAAGAGAAAAAGAAAACATTAGTGAGAAGGAACATGCACGATGAACTTTCTAAAAGTGGTGTGGATTAAGGTATTAATGGCAGGCAGATATAGAACCGCACTAGTCTATGGAAGACCATTGCTTTAGGTAGAATTGAACATGCAAGCAAGATTCATTCAATGGGCTCCGCATATTTTTGGGGTATGGCTCTTATGATAATAATGAGCATTATTTGGTGGCATTATGATCAAATATATTAGTGATATTAGCAAAAAAATGCATAAGCGGCTGAAAATAATTTTAGAAATCCTAAAATATCTGCACTAATAGTACTAGAAATATCAAATTAAAAATAAGCTGATATTTATTATAAGAAAAAGATAGCTAAGGAGTGCCACTTTCATGTAAGATAGGCCTATTTATCAAGAAACATAGCAATTGATTGCCAATTTACACTTCTTTGGCCAATTAGTTGGTATGATTTTCAAAATTTCCAGGGGTTCTGCAAAGAAGAACGAAAAAATTTCAATCCTTTGACAATGGCAGACATCCTTATTAAATTCCTCAACTAAATTGCCCTTATTATCAAGTTAATTTCATTTACTTACGAAACAATATTTTCTGAAAAGACCAGTCTTGAGATTGGTTCAGAGCACCAATTGAGCAGTAAGAGATGCAAATATAAGATATTAACACATCAAGGTGAGGGAGAGAGATTTGGGTGGGGTTTAAGATCATTACCTAGGCATCGAACTTTGACAATGATTCCTTGGCTCTCCAATATAGAGTCAACATATAATCCTGAACCAGAGCAAGTGATGCAAAGGATTGCACCTTTGGTTTCACAGTTAATGCAGCGAGGATTGTCCCCGATTCTTCTTTCAGCTAAATGCAAACCAACTGGTTTCTCGATGATCTCCTCTGGTGTGGTCTTCTCGTAAGAAAACATAGAGTTGGTACTACTTCTGCATCTATGCACATCTACTTGGTTTGACCCTGTCTGAACCAGCAATAGGAAATAATACTAAATAAACAGTTATGTTGGTTGAATATTTTTTCCTTAAGGAAAAAAAAAAAACATTTATGGTTTAACATGGTAAGCAACACATAAACAAGTAGACAATTTACAGTAAAAAAAACCCAGAATCTTGGCTCAGTTGACAAAGCAAAAGTAAGGTCTTGAGTGGGTCCTGGCACAGTCATTTGCTGGGCACCAGACAGGTCTTGACCAAGAACCTGTACTGGAAGGTTGAAAAAAAAAAGGCAAAAAAATAACTATAGGTGACTATCCCAAATTTACAAGCAATACATGAGATCCTAAGATTTGGATAATCAGGACTGCTGAGCATGAGTGCCATATTTATGACCAAGTATAAAGAGACAGCTGAACCAACTTCACACAAAACACATTTGGTTTCTTCTCAATAGATTTTTTTCATATTCCACAGAGCAATGAAGTGCATGAATTGAAGCCAGTGGTGGAGCCAGGATTTTTGGTCAGTGGGGGCAAAGTGTTAACATCGATCGATAATCTTGGTTTCCTTCTATGTCAATGTTGGCTCCTCACTATAAATGATGGTTGGCTAATAATCTCCATAATAACAGGCTTACCAATCCAAAAAAGAAAGTTTCTATTGTAGGATAAACCATGTTTAACCTATTCAACCTCATATTCAATCCAACGTCTTCAATGTGTTGTCCTCAAATGACACGTGTTCACTCTAGATTTTGCGAATTTTTCAAATATCCCTCTATTTTCACTTTCTTGACATGCCCCCTTGACCTCAGTCTTCACTTATCAACTAAAGAAAAAACTATTTTGAAACTTTGATTTTTCTTAAAATCAGTCATTTGCAACCTTTTGGGTATGATGAAGATGATGATGGTTATGAGACGTTGATGGCAAAAGGTAGTGATCATAACAATGGTGATAGTGATGAGATGATGATGACGGTTGTGTTACTGATGAGTATGATGATGGTGATGAGGGCATTGGGATTAGTTTTTATTATTCTATAGGGAAATGCCAAAGTCAAGAGGCATGTCATCAACTTGTAGAAAATAAGGAGGTATCTCAAATATGCATTAAACATTGAAGAGCATATTGTTATTTTTTTATTTTTTTTTTAAAAACACCACTTGTAAGTACAAGGGGGTTAGCAGCTTCAAAGTGGAGCTTTCAGGATGCATGACGTCGATTTGCAAAAAAAAAAAAAAAAACTTAGGGGAATCTCTAGTATTGATCAAAACATAGGGGGGTGAGGGATAAATCATAGATTATTACCAAGTCCAACTAGCCTTACTAAGGGTCATTGAGCTAATCTTGTGGCATCCAAAAATATGATCCAATGCCACAGTGTTGTAGAGGACAAAATTCTATGAATTTTGAAAAAGAAAATGTTATTTTTCATCGTTGAAAGTTAATTTTATATTTGGGAGTTCCGTGGAAGTTCAGAGCCGTCCATTTACAAAACCTTGGATCTAGCCCAAAAAAAATTAAGTTTGTTTTTAAAGAAAATAAAAATTGGATCTTGAGTTTTTCCATGTAATATAAGAGGGTTGTGGTGTTGGATTGCCAATGAGGTAATCCATTTGAGCTCAAGGACCCATAGTAAGAGTTAAAATCTTAGCCAATTGGTAAGGAAAGTGTTTTTAATTATTAACTTTCAGTACCTATGTGGCTCTGCCCCTTACTTTGAAAAACACAACGGTAACCTCTAATATCAATCAATTAGAAGGGCTAAATATTAGAATTTTTTTTTAAAGTTAAGTGGGGGCTATAGCCCCCACTCAGCCCTATGTAGCTCTCCTGATTAAAGCCATGCTTATGTTGTAGAGAGATGGTCAAAGAAAATGGTATTTTGCTATATTGAAATAATTGAAGAGATCAAAGAAAATGGTATATTGATATATTGATATATTGAAATAACTGAAAACATGCATAACAGGGTTGTGATAAGAGTGAGTTAAAACATAGAGGAGACAAATGAGTTCTAAGTTACGATATAAGAAGTGCCACTTAGCTAAGTGGTAAGATATGTGGAAAGTTGTTCCCACATCTTAGGTTCAAGCCCCCTTGAAATCATACTTCTTCACCTATAAAAAAAAAAAAAAAGTTCTAAGTTACAATTGATTAACATCAGGCATCAACTTTGAGTTCATATTTGTTTGCTCAAGTTATGGACGAAGTAATTTCTCATATCCAAGAGCACGTAACTTGGCGTATATTAGGAGGGATGGGTCTGGCTAAATCTAATCCAGATCCATGCATTTAATTACTGATTAGGCAAGAGCTGAATCAGGGAAGGATTGATCTAAAATTTTCTTGCCCTGAGTATGATAGCAAGGAAAAAAAAAAAGAAAATCGACAACTTCTATATCATAGTAATCATCCGGTAAAAACCGTCGACTCTTGCCTAGATCAACATGATTTTCCAATGGAAAAGAAAGGATCATCATCTACCAAATAATACAGTTAAAAAATAAATCCTATTAGAATTAGAAGATAGAAATCCTATTAGAATTAGAAGATAGAAATCGTACTAGAACTAAAAAATAGAAATAAATCCTACTAGAATTAGGAAACTATTTAAAACTAATTAAAATTGTAGATGTTCTACATCATGTAGATGTTCTACATCAAGGGAAAACTTCAGAAATATTGAAAAACCAAGGAAGAAACGAGAAAAAAGGGAAAAATGATAATTATAAAAGATAAAAAGAAACATTAAAAATTATGAAATATATAATATATACAATACATTATACTTCCATTCTAAGTTTCCAATATATTTTTTAGCAAAAAAGTAGTATTGAATATCTATGCATAACATGTTTCCACACATAATTATACATTTTATGATGCCAAAAGAGTCTAATCATCAACATACCTTTTGAGGAAAAAGGACAATTAAAAAAAATCAAAAATAAAAATTTTTAAGACATATCATCAAATCTCACATTAAACAACATTAATGAACCAAATCACAAACAACCATAAGGCCACAAAAATTAAACATAGGCCTTCAAAAAATAGGTTATTATAAGTTTTATTTATTTTGAAAAAGCATGTATAAAACATAAAGGACACATTTAAAACATAAAAAACGTGTTCAAACGTTAAAAAAAGTGGTTTTTCAATTGCTTTGATCATTAGGTGCTAACTACATTTTAAACGAGACTTTTAAACAAAAAATGAAGCTTTGAGTGTGACTATGAGACCAATACACAGTTACAAATATTAGTAAATGAAAGAGATCAAACGTGGTCTGTGTAGCATGAAAATTACATGTAACAAAGAGACCAGTCATGTCTATTTCTAATTTGTCTAACTTTCAAAAACTTAGGCCCTATACCCTACTTAACCAAAACTTAAATGCACAAACAAGAACTGGAAAGCAAAAATAAATAAATAAATAAACTTTATATAGAGTTATCAATAACTCTATGTGATCACTATAAATGTCTATACTTCACGGAGATAATTACACATACTTGCACTAACAAAGTAAATCTCAAGGATTACTGTTCCCAGGTGATGAGGATTCAAGGGTGTCGTTCCTTTACTTCGCAGATGATACTCTAGGCTTCTTGGACGTGATGGATTCTCAAGTAAAATATCTGAAAGGGGTATTATGTTGTTTCGAGGCGGTGTCGGGGATGAGGATCAATTTCAAGAAAAGTAGGATATTCAAGGAAGGGAACGACATCGGGTGTCTAGACTGACAACCCTCTTTGGTTGCCAAAATGAGTGTTCCCCTTCTTCGTTTTTGGGTTTGCCTCTAGGTGAGGAGTACAAGAGCAAGTCGATTTGGGATTCAGTGATCAAACGTATAGAGAAACGACTGAGCTCCTGGAAAACTAGGTACTTATCTAAGGGAGGCAAACTTACCTTGAGTAAAAGTATTTTAGCTAGCATCCCAGTCTACCACCTTTCTTCGTTTTCAATCTCTAGGAACGTAGAGGAAAAACTGAACAAACTTGTTAGGGACTTCTAGTGGAACGATAAAGACGGGCCAAAAATGATACATTTAAAGAAGAATGGGGGTCTTAGGATCAGGGGCTTCAGGGCCGTAAATAAGACTATGTTGGGAAAGTGGTTGTGGAGGTATAGTGCTGAAAATTCTAGTTTGTGGAAAAGAGTCATCAAAACAAAGTACAAACAAAAATGCAATGGATGGGAGTCCAAGGAAGTCAGGTTTTCATTTGGGTGTAGCTTTTGGAGAGAGATTATGAAGATTGGCTCGGATTTTAGGAAGTTGGTAAGGTATAAGGTGAGGAAGGGAGATAAGATCATATTTTGTGAGGATTGGTGGTGTGGAGATTCAGTTCTCTGCCTTCAGTTTCCTCGTCTTAACAACCTTTCCTTAAAAAAAAGATTGTCTTGTTCTTTCTTGAAACTTGAGGGAAACGAGCCGGTTTGGGACTTGGATTTCAAGAGGGATTTCAATGATTGGGAATTTCAAAATCTAATAGACCTAACAATTCAGCTTGATCAAGCCCGTTGAGATACCACGAAAGACGACAAAAGGGAGTAAACTCTCACCAAAGGAAAAGTCTTCTCTGTTAACTCCTTCACCTCATGGTTGGCAACCAAAGCTAGTTATATTAGTCGGTTCCATGCTGACTTCATTTGGGGTTCGAAGGCTCCATTCAAGGTACGTTTCGTCATTTGGGTAGCTATGTTGAACAAGCTTCCAACTCTTGATCTTTTGATTCATAGGGGATTTGTGTCTCCTAATTTTTGTTTCATTTGTAATTTGGCTGGTGAATCAATGAATCACATTTTAATCCATTGTAAGTTTTCCTTCTCCATTTGATCTCATTTCTTTGGTCTTTTTAAGGTATCTTGGGTAGTCCCAAATTTGATTTAATCACTTATTCAAAGCTGGGATACTACTTTGTTTTCTGGGAAAAGAAAACCTTGTGGACATTTTTACCTTTAGCCACTGCTTGGGGGATTTGGTTAGAGAGGAATAAGAGAGTTTTCAAAGGAAATGAAGCGTCTTTTGAGAAAATGGTACTAAATATCCTAGGATTGCTGTTTTTTTTTTTTTTGTAATTTTGTTTTTTTGTGGTAGTTAAGTTTTTCTCTATCTTCGTTGGTCACCTTGACCGACCTTCGTATTTAGATAAGACTCTTTGGCAACGAAGAGGGTGATTGGCAGTGGTCGTAAAGCAGATGGCTTGTACCTTCTCAACGTTCGAATATCTCAGTACATTCCACATGCTCATGCTTCTCGGAGTGATAGTAATAGAGTAGTCAATAAAACTCGAATAATGCGGTGGTATATTCGTTTAGGTCATATTTCTTTTTAGTATTTACAACGTTTATTTCCTTCTTTGTTTTTTTCTATGTCATTGTTAGAATTACAGTGTGAAGTTTGTCAATTGTCAAAACATTATCGTTCGTCTTATCTAACCAGTTTAAATAAAAATAGTTCTTTATTTTCTCTTGTATTCTGATGTTTGGGGTCCATCCTCCATTACTTCTTTGTTGGGTTTCCACTATTTTGTTACATTTGTCGATGACTATAGTAGATGTACGTTGGTGTACTTAATGAAAACAAAAGATGATGTCTATTCTATATTCCAAGAGTTTCATGCGATGGTTCTAACGCAATTTGGAGTAAATATCAAAATCCTTCATTCAGATAAAGGAGGAGAGTAGGGGGTTAAAAAAATTATGTGCTACTCACGGTATAGAACAACAAACTTCTTGTGCTTCTACACCCCAACAAAATGGCACTATCGAAAGGAAAAATCGTTATTTGTTGGAGTTAGGAATAGCTTTGTTGATTGGGATGAATGTTGCTAAGCATTTCTGGTCAATAGCAGTTCTTACTGCATGTTATATTATCAATCGTACTCCCTCCAACATCTTGAACTTCCAACTTCCTCTGTTAACTCTTTATTCTGATCGTCCATTGTTCCCTGTGGTTTCACCAGTCTTTGGGTGCGTATGTTTTGCTCATGTTTTTAGTCATACTCGCACTAAACTTGACCCTAAGGCATTGAAGTGTGTTTCTTAGTTACTCTAATTCTCAAAAGGATTATAAATGCTATCATCCACCTACTCATTGTCGTTTTATTACAATGAACATCACATTCTTTGAAGATCAATGTTACTTTCCTCGTCCTGATCGACAATGCCTTCAGAAGGAGTGGTTTCTTCAATCCACTAATGATGAGTCACTTCTAGAGTCTTCTTTTCCAGTTTCACTGCCTTTGGAAATTATTCCCGACTATACTAGAAAAGTTGAACCACCGATGTCAATGCCTAACCCTAATCTGTTTAGGCGTATTTACACTATAAAGGGAAAACAAGTCATTGCGGATCCACCATGCCACATCACTAATGAGCTAAATCCAATTTCTTCAGATTCCATAGTTCCCATTGCTCCTTGGAAAAATAAACGTACTCGTACTTCGCACCCTATTTCTTAATTTGTTTCTTATCATGATGCGTCTCCATCCTATCATTCCTTTGTTGCTACTATGTCTTCTATTTCCATCCCATCCAATGTGAAAGAAGCTCTCTCTAATCCCAAGTGGAAATAGGTATAGATGAGGAAATGCGAGCTTTAGAAAAGAATGATATCTGGGAGTTAGTGTCCTTACCACAAGGGAAGAAGTCAATTGGGTTCAAGTAGGTGTTTACAGTTAAGTACAAGTCTGATGGATCGATTGACAGGTACAAGGCTAAGTTGGTTGCCAAATGCTATGCTCAAACTTACAACATTAACTCAAGAAACTTTTGCTCCAATAGCAAAAATGAATTCTATTCATGGCAACCAATTTCTCGTGGGAGATTCACCAACTAAATGTGAAAAAGGCCTTCTTGCATGGTGATTTGCAAGAAGTATACATGAATACTCCTCCAAGAGTTCTTTTTCCTAGTGCTGATGGGAAAGTTTGTCGTCTCAAGAAGTCATTATATGGTCTCAAACAATCCCCGCGTGCATGGTTCGAACGGTTCCGCTCTGTTATGCACGATGTGGGTTACAAGCAATGTCAAGCTGATCACACTTTGTCAAGCACAGTAGAACGTAGACTACAGTTCTTATTGTATATGTTGATGACATTGTCATTATAGGCAACTGTTATATTGAGATCCAAACTTTGAAGCATCTTCTTGGAAATCGCTTTGAAGTAAAAGACCTTGGACTTTTAAGATATTTTTTAGGTATTAAGGTGACTCGGTCCAAGATAGGCATTTTTATCTCACAGTGGAAGTATGTGCTAGATCTGCTCCAAGAAGCAGGTAAAATTGGGGCTAAACCAATAGATACTCCAATCGAGCCTAATCATCGATTGAGTGATAGTAATAGTGAAGCCCTTGAAGATATCAGTCGTTATCAACGGTTGGTGGGTAAACTCATCTACCTATCTCTTATGCAACCCTACATTGCCTATGCCATCAGTAGTTTTAGGCAATTCATGCATGCCCCTCGCACGACAAATCTTGATACTGCCTTCCGCATCCTTCGATACCTGAAAGGGTGTCCGGGGAAAGGTTTACTATTTCGTTCCCATGGTCACATGCGTGTTGAAACATGGACCAATGTTGATTGGGTAAACTTTATTACTGATCGTCATTCAACTTCTGGGTATTGTACTAACGTAGGTGGAAATTTGATAACTTGGCACAGTAAGAAACAATCGATAGTTACCCACTCTAGTGCTGAAGTTGAGTCCAAAGCCATGGTTCTTGGCATATGTGAGTTACTTTGGTTGCGACTATTACTGTGTGAATTGGGTTGTTTACTTCCTATGCCCTTTCAGTTGTACTGTGATAACAAGGCGGCCATTAGCATCGCTCATAATCTAGTTCAACATGATCACACCAAGCACATTGAGGTCAACTGTCATTTCATCTGGGAGAAAGTCACTTCCAGTGACATCTGCACCATCTTCCTTCCTACCACACAACAGTTAGCCAACATCCTCACTAAAGCCTTGGATCATGAAAATTTAAATAGTCCTATGGGCAAGCTGGGCATATGTGATATCTTTGCCCCACCTTGAGGGGTAGTGTTAACAGTAGTTAGTTTAGTTTATTTTAGTCTATGTCTATTTAATCTTTTCATGTCTATCTATGTCTATTTTAGTCTTTTCATGTTTATATCATTTTCTGTCTTTTCCTATTTATTTAGGTAAATGTATAAACAATGCACAAAGATAAATAATTAATCTGATTTTTTATAGAATTTCTTTTCTTCTCTTTCTCTCTATCTTCTCTAAAACCCTAGATCAGTTTCTACAAATAATACAAATCTTGATAAGCCTACAACTTTGGAGAAGTCAGTCAATTCCTAAATTTGTATTATCTACAACAACAACCTACATTATTTAAAATCCTAAGCATTATGGTGTGTTTGAAAAGTATAAGTTCATTGTGAGCGTTGGAATTCAAAAGTTCAACTTTTGGAAGTTAAGAGTAAGGGTTAATTATGACCTATGTGTTTGGATACTATGAGTGTTCACCGAGTCCCTACTTCTTCCATAAACTACAATGAAACCCTAAATAATTTTTCAAGAAAAAAAATCCCCCCAAAATATCTATATGTTTACTCAATAAAAATCCTAGAAACTTTTTGTTTTCTGCAAAAATGGAGCTTCAAACTCAAAACAAGCCCTACAAGAATACCTTATGTATTTAGGGTTTACCATTTCCCATTTCAAGAGAAATAGAAGCCATTTATGTTCTTAATATGCACAAGAGAGAGAGAGAGTTGGAGAAAGTACCTGGTTAGAAAGGTAAGAGTACCTGCTGCGATTTCGTGATGAATATTTTCGACATTCACCCTTCAGGGTGAATGTTGAACTTCGCAAAAGACAACCGATTTGGAAAGTTGGCGAGTCGTGCAAGTTGTCTTCCAAATGCACAAAATTCTCCAACATGCGCAACTAGGTGATTATCACACGCAACTCTCGTTTATCAAACACACCTTTAGTCTTCGTTTGCACCCACTACCAACGACGAGTCTAAACATAAACTAATACAATCCAATTTATATAATAAAACACAATTGTAAGACCCACTTTTGTAGGGGACAAACTTCCATCCAACTACAATTTTTGTGGGGCCACCTTATTGCATTTCCTCTTCATCCCCTCGAACTTTACTATATTTCCTCTTTTACTTCCTTAACCTACTTTATTGTTTTTCATCTTTTATCCCTTAACCGCAAATTTTTTTAATTAATACCCCTATCTTTATTTTTTTTTCACTTTTACCCCCTTAATCCTAAAGAGGATGCTCGTGTTGTAGGCACGGGTGAACTCTAGTACAAGAATATAACTCAATAATCTTGAACTTAATCCTTAAAAGAAAAAAATAATGATAGAGCACAATTTGGTGACCTACCAATAACAATTCATCTAAATTTGAGGTCTACATTGTTAAAAGATTTATTCCCTAATAAATCAATCTATATATTATATATAAATGATGGATTGTAAATGTCATTAAAACTCCTAAAATGATGCAAAGTGGTAAATCAGGGTAATATGCATAAAAACAACATCATCAATATCTTGATAGACTGGTTATAAACTAATATTTTTTTAATTTCTTAGTGGGTAATCTTTTTGTGCTAAAAAATATGCTGACTTTATATTCACTTTAAGACAAAAGACGACACTTGAAAATGACTTTTTTACATGCTAAAATCAAGCTTTAATAAAAGGGCCAAAAGATATTTGGGTTAGGCCTTGAAATGGGCAAGGGCCGCAGGGCAAAGTCTACTATTTGTGGTGGGATGAGTACATTTATGGATTATGATCATTTTAGTTTAGGCAATAGGTCCCAAGTTAATTTGAGCAAAGAATAAATAATAAATAAGATTGATTTAACTTCTAAAAAAAACCAATAAATATAAACAAAACTTAAAAAAGCCTTCAATTTCATAAGAGGGGGAATTTATGATAATCGATCACTTGAGATAGAAAACCGTCGTTTTATATTGCAACTAGGCAACGCCATTGAATTTGGAACCATAATTCAATCGCCAAATTCAAATCATAATTCTTTTTTCTTAAAAACGTAATCCAAAATATGTATTAAACAAGATGCATTGCTTAGGTAAATCTTGTAGAAAAATTTATTTCTGTAATCTATTCTCTAACCATCGATACATGATTGCTCTAATTTCACTTGCTAGAGTTTAATCATACGACCATCCATGATTCTAATACATGATGGATAAAATATAATATAATTTGTGTGTACATGTTTTTATGATCCTGGCTTTGAATAATCTTCATGATTACCTCGATGGCTATGGTCTTCCATCCTACTTCTTTCTTGTGCAATATTTTGATAAAAATGTAACTACAATTATTTTGTGTTAAAGTAAGATGGGGATCATAACCCCATTTATAGGTTCTCCCATCCACCATTTTTAATTTTTCATAAAGGATGATGAATCATAAAGTAACACGGTTTCTATATGTTAAAGAAAAACATATTTCCCCAGTTTAAGAGGGAATGTAGCTTTTACACTTTGATAAACCCTATATCAGAGGCACATTTACAGTGGAGGCAATAGAAGCACTTGGCCCCACAAGAAATTTTAAAAAATATGAGGATTTTTTGTTACTCGGACTAATAACAACGGACGGAAAGAAAGATCCACCGCTACTGCCCCCACAAGAAATTTTAATTGCCCCCACGTTAACAAAATCCTGGCTCCATCCCTACCCCATGTTAACTAATTCCTCATATAACATAATTAAATGTATATGCAAGATGTGTCATGGACCCTGATCATGCCTTGATTGGTAACTAATAAAATGGTCCCACTAGCATTACCCATTCCTTTACCTAACGGTCGACATGTAGATACGGTGTGATCTATGCAAGCCTAATTTTGTGACTATATATTCTAACATGGATAAATATGGGCCTTTTTTATTTATGTTTGGATAAATATGGATACATTATTTTATTTAGGAATGGATAATTCAATAGCTTTAATGGCTCAAATATCATTTGTACTGGCTCTTTCATTGATAAACTGGATAACTAGAATTAGAAACACCATGCTTGAAGTTTAATATGCTTCTAATGTGTATAAGAGTGGTATGAAACGATGATTTCTAAATGAAAATCCTTTTATGTTGTGGCACAGGCATCTAGGAAAAATTTCTAAAGAGAGAATCAAAAGATTGTGAAAGACAAAGCCCTTACCTCTATTTTACAGATTTCAAAGTTTGTAGCAATTATAATGGCAAACAAACAAATAAAAAAAATTGGTGTCATTATGAAGTTCAAGCGTCTTAAGAGTGACTACATACAAATACATGTGGTGTGGTCCATTTCCTAAGATTGCTTGGAATGGTTAAAGATATTTTATCATTTTATAGATGATTATTCTCGATATGGGTATTTATACTTGATTCACGAAAAGTCACTAGTTCTTGACGTATTTAAGCAAGGTCAAAATCAACGTGATAAGAAAATCAAAGCCATCAGATTTGATCATGATACTGAATGCTATGGAAGATCTGATGGATCTAGTCAGTTACAAGGATGTGGTATTGTTCCTCAAGAGACCATGCCTGGGACAACTCATGAGAATGGTGTAGCTAGGAGATGAAACCAATCCTTAAAGAACATTGTAAGGACTTCAACCTGGAGTGAATCCTTAAAAAAGTGGAGTCTATATCTTTAATCGAGTACTTAGTAAGGCTGTCTCTAAAACCCCATTCGAGTCATGGACCAAAAGAAAAACTAGTAATAGGTATATCTGTGTTGGGGTTATCCAGCAAAGTTCAGCTTTTACAAACATGAAAAAAAATTAGACTCCAAAATTGTAAGTTTCCATTTTATAGGATACCTAAAAAGGTCGAAGGGATTTTAATTCTATTACCCTTCTACAAAAAACATAATTGAGATGGATAATGCCAAAATTTTCAAAGATTAAAAAAATAATGAGAATATGCCACCCAAAATTTTGTGCTTGACGAAAAACAATCATTACCATGTTAACAATTCAAGACGATGTGGTGACCACACCTGTAGTTGAACCGGATGCAATTGCAAAGCACCAAAAGATTCTTGAATTGTCTCCAACTAACATGGTAAGAACCAAACATCCTCATATTGTGAGGCATAAAGTTGGATCAGTTTAAAATAGCATGATTGATCACTGTTTAGTTTTTACATGTAATTTCCATTCTACACATACCACATTTGATCTGTCGCTGAGGGTACTAATACGTGGAACCATGAATTAGTCCGACCACAATAAATGGGATAACGACTGTTATGATTCAATATTAGTGCTTAAGTTAATGTACGTAAAAACCACTACCCCCTTAGACCATGAAAAAAGTATTTTTCTTTGACACGTAGAAACTATGTTTCTTCATGGCTCAACATCCTTTATGACAAGTTAAAGATGATACATGGGAGGACCTGTCAATAAGGTCATAGTTTCCACATACCTCAACATAAAATGACTACAAGCAAATTCCCATCAAAGTTTTGTGTAAGAAAGAGGCTAGAACGGAAGAGCATAGTTGTTGAATTAGCAATTAATACCATGTAAAGTCAGATCGTAGAAACAGGTCAAAATAAATTATATTCACTCTATCTATCGCATAAAAAAATTCCTAAACGGTTACAAGATGAAAATCCAACAAGTGGTATTAGAGGAATCATTTATCAATTGTAGAGGTAGAGATTTTAAAAAATGGACTTTATAATCCATCAAGTTTTACCTAAACAATGCAGCAGTATTGTTTAATATTTATTTTGGATTATTTTTAAAGATATGAAAACCTTATGATTTGGATTCCATAAATAGATGATCAATTGGATATGGTGTCTCAATCATGGTGTCGGATTCAATAGCATTGTCTGTAACATTGTAGCAAGGTGGGCACCCATCTCGACAGATTGATCATCATAAATTATTTTATTATGGAGTTGAAAGCATTGATAGGTTTATGTTATGGGTAATACTAGTTTATTTCTTGAAATTAAATCTTTCATTTATTATTTCTTATTTATTTTAATTTATACAATTCCTCTACTCTTATTTATTTTAAATAACTTGGGATCTATAGCTCAAACCAATTCATGCACTACTTAAAGCAAAAGTACTATAATCCATAAATACACCCAATCTACCTCAAATCATAGAATCTACCCAAACAACCTTTGGACCCCTATTAAAGCCTAATTTTTGCCCATAATTAGTAATTTTAAAGTCCTTTTTAATAGTTGTCTGTTGGACTCAAGTGAAAATATTATAGGATATTTTTAGAACTCCAAAAGATTTTCCACTACGGAATTTAAGGCTTAAGAATATATATTTGGCCCCGTCAAGAAATTGGCGCTTCTGCATTTATGCATACTTGCATATTTCCTTCATTTAATAATTACATTATTTTAGTTCTTTTAATGATATATTTTAATTAATGAAAATTCGTACTTGCTTAGACAATAAGTTTTTGTATACATTGTTCGATTGGGACATAAACATTATAGCAATCAAGACTGGAAATAAAAAATAATTCTAATTGGTATGTCGCCGAAGTGGTCTTAATCGTGAAAGTTTTTGTCCAGTTTAGAATCAAGGTTATTGAATTATACTCTTTACATTACATGGCATTGCGTAAGTTTGCGTTTCACTAATCTGGTTAACAGTCAGCCCAGAGGAAAATTGTTTCTTTAGTAGGCTTTAGACGATGCATGGTCGTTGATGTGGATAATATAAATTAAAAATTAGCCTACTTTCCCAAAAGTGTAGGATCATCAAAATTGATAGTATTTATGTTAACTAGCATTATGTTTAAGAGAATTGCTTGCATGTTGTAATCTTTGCCTAAAGGTTAATTGCAATTGTAAACTAGGACTCCCAACAAGGCAAAATTGTTTGGAAGCACCTAGAGTATCCAATTGATTGCCCCATCGATCAGATCAAAGTTGCATTATGACAAAACATCGTAACTAATTTAGTAATTAATGCATAAAAATGATGAAAAAAATTTGTTGATTGTGAACATTTTTTATTTTTACTATGAAAATAATGGATGCATCTTTTACATCTACCAATTTTAAGAGTATTCCAATGTTAAATGGATCAAATTAATTGAAATGGAAAAAAAGAATGTTTGGTCTGGACCCCAATTATGTGTTGCAAGTCGATGAACTTATGTTGTCCACTGAATCTAGTACGCCAAAGAAAGAACATTATATGAAAAAGTAGGACCATTCAAACCAAAGGAATCTTAATGAGATATATTCAAGGTGAAATTACTAAGGAAGATAATGCAAATACATTCCTAATCAAAATCCAAAAACGTTTTGTTGGATCAGATAAGGTGGAGTCAAGTACGTAGTCACCATGAGGTATAACAATCATGAAAATAGGTTGTCACCATGACGTATAACAATCATGAAAATATAAGACAATACTCAATAAAAATGTTTAATCTAATTAGTAGAATGAGGTTTTCGAAAGTAGAATTCTCTCATGAATTTCTTGTGCACACCTTATATCTTGTTGTCACTCTACAATCACTCCTTTCAAGATAAATTATAACACTCAAAAAAAGAAATGGAGTCCTAATAAGCTCCTTGCTTAGTATGTGGTGAGAGGAAAGAATAAAGCAAGAAACGAAAGTGAGTACTCATTTGGTAACCCTCACCCAAGGCAAAACAGGGCACCAAGAAAAGGGAAGAGAATCTCTAGACATAAAAGAAAAACATGCTTTCCACATTCTAACGAGGGAAGTGGTTTCTACTCATTCATAGACCCCACATTAATTCATTCTACATACAACATGATCAAGTGTATGTGCAGGATGTGGCATGATCTCATTCATGTCTTGATTGATCACCAATATAAAGGAAAAAAAATCAAACTACAAATTTCAGAAGGTTTCAAGGACTTTTCCTTGTATTAAAGTTTTTCCTGCCTTAATAAGCGGTCATGCATATGGCATTCGAATGAAACTATTGTTGGCTAGTGTGGGATTGCTTCATGTTCACCCAGTCTTCATAACATGGTTTCTTTTGTTTGGAATTATTTATATTATGTGGCCTACATGTTTAGTATTTCTAAATTACTTGAATTCTCAAATTTAAAATCTTAATATATCTAGTCTAAGTTAATGAGGGACACAAATGAATCATATTCTATTTGTTTCCTTGATGGGTTAAGATACCTAATTGGAATAGAAACACTTAGCCCCCTCTCCACCCAATAAAGCCCTTTAGCAAACAAAGGAAATGAGGGGGTAGATGAGTCAAGAGAAATCCGATCAGTGGATAAAGCTTCGATCTATCATGGATTGATGTACATTGTTTGTCATTAATCAATGAAGTGCAAGGATTAAGAATTTGGCAAAAGGTACACAATTTTTGTTATTTTTTTTCCCTATGTAGACGATAATCGTATGATTCCAAGATCCACTGTTCGTGGTTTTAGAACATCAATGATATCACATAAAGCTAAAGTTCCCATCTTTCTCTTCTCTCCCTTTTTTTTTTTTTTGTTATGTTTGTCTGAATAAGTTGAAAATCCAAAAAGAAGACCACAATGTACAAATTAGTTACTCATGGGTAAGGGAAAAAAGGTAAAAACCATTTAAGAATCTCAATAACTACAACACATTTACATATGTTTACATCAAAATAAGGGGAAAAAACACAACAACTTGAGCTCATCACCATCTTAATTTATTTCTCCCGTCAACAGAAGAATCATTCACATATGTTTGACATAACAAGCAAGAAATGAAAGAAATCTTAAATAACCCAAATTTCCTTTTCGATCAATAAACAATACACAAATTTCCATCAATCAAAATTTTAACTAAAAAATAGGGAGAAATTCATAGAAACCAAATAATATCTACGAAAGACACCAACCCATTAAACCAAATTCCGAAAAAAATCATAAATTGTTCAAGAAATTAATATAAAATTAGGCTTACAATAGAAAGAAGAAGAGAAGGAAAAAAAATTACCCAATTGGAATTATGGAGAGGAAACGAATTGTTGAGGGAGAGAGCATGGAAGTTTATGATGTATTCTCTTCTTTTGGGCAGAAAGTTTGAGTGCTTTTCGAGAGAAGATCTGCATGAAGGAATTGGCGAGGGTATGGAAGAGATTTTAATGGTCGTCTCCATTAGAGAGAAGAGGAGAGAAGTTGATCTTTTGTTTCAAACGACCATCGTCTCTCTCTCTCTCTCTCTCTCTCTCTCTCTCTCTCTCTCGTCATTAACTAGAAATCACCTAAATGACACGTGGCATTAATGAGTAGAATCGCCGGAAATATCACTCTACATGACACGTGGCATTTAGAAGGCTTTCCAGCTAGAAGTGGAGATTTTCGGGCGGTTCGGACCGGACCCATCTATATTATGTTTGGAAAAGCCGGGTGAAGGCTAAATTCATATCGAACACATTCCGTTTTTGGAACTTCAGTCTTTGGGATCATTACAAACTCTTTTTAGTTGTCTATTCTCTCAATTACCAACACTTCAACGAACTTTTGTAAAATCACACGCCTCTCCAAAAATAGAGTAGTAAAGTTGACGCCATTTCGCAAAAACAAAATGTAACACCCCAAATTTTTAATTCGTATCTCGAGGAAAAATAAATAGTGAAATTTTAAGAAAATCTTGAAAGTGGGACTTAGGATAAAACTGTGGGACCTTGTTTTGATCATTTTTAATAGAATCTGACCTCACCATTAGATTTAAAATGATCGAAAAACATAGTTTAGCCTGTAAGCACGCTCAAATGCGAGTCCGAATATAAAAGTTGGCAAATCCTCGATTACCGGGTCGGACTAGGCTAAAACAGTGACTTTTTATTAGAGAAATAATTTGTAAAATTCGATTATACTATTGGGTTCATAACGAAAAATATTCAACATGGACTATTTATTTGTCATTTTTAGAGATCAGGAAGTCAAATTATCGTCAAAAACGAAAACGACATCAAGTTTAGGGGTCACCTCAGGCCAAAAATGTAAATTTTTGTTAGAGATAAAAATTTGTAGAAATGGACTACACACATTAGATCCGGAACGAAAAATTAGGCGAAATAAAGATTCATTCGTCAGTTTTTGGAGTCCGGATGATCAAGTTATCGTCGATCAAAACATTGATAAAATGTCGAATTCGTCCCAAATTTAATATAAAAATAATATTTAAACTTTTTTTTATATGTCATCTTCCCCAACTCGTCAATACAGCCGTGCGAAAAAAAAAAAAAATTCCATCGATGTTCTACCTCAGATCCTTCGCAAACGGTTCACCATCGACGATCGCCGCAGAAGGGAAAAAGATCTGCAGCTGCGTTCTCTACAAAACCCACCCAACCTTTCTTCATTTCACTTTCTATTTCACCTGATATCGTCAAAAATCAGTCATATTTGGATACGGAAATTTCGAAACTTTGACCTCGGATTTCGTCCGTTTCGGGGTCAAACCGTCTTCCGACGTAGAAGGGAGAAACGTCCGCACCCCTCATTCTCTACACAACCCAATCAAATTCCTTTCGTTTTCTCGTCTTTTTCATCCCGTATAGTCAAAAATCAGTCGTATTTTATAGGAGATAGATTTTCGTAACTTCGACCTCGATTTTCATCGATTTCAGGGTCAAACCGTCTTTCGTCGTAGAAAGGAGAAGAGACGAGCACATCGAGATCTTCAAAACCACCGGGCCAGTTTCGAAAATCAGCCGCTTCGAAGTTTAGTCTGTCTCGATTTCCGTGCCATTCGCCTCGATTTCCGTGCACATGCTTCAATTCCGTCGCCTAGTGATTGTAAGGAACTCTCAATTTCTATTAGTAATCGTAGATTGTGAAAATTGCATTTAGGATTTTATTAAAATTTGTGGTGAGTTTCCAAAATATAGAATTCTTATGTTATTTAAAAATTCACGCCAGAAATTGCATGTTTAATATGTTTAATTGTATTTTTACACAATTATACGTGGGTAGGATATTTTATCGGGGGTTATTTCTGCCAGTTGGGTCCTGTGCACCGCTTGGACCCTGTTTTTAATATAAGTTTGTATTTTTCGAAATTTTTGATAGAAATGAATTTCATAGTTAGAAAAACGATTTACTATTCAATTAACTCATGTTGAGTTGATGAATATAGAAAATGGATGTTTATTGAAGATATTGAAAATTGTAAAAATCGGAAAAAGGGAAAAAGGGTATGAAACGGTAAAATGTCAGAGTCACACCCGAGGGGTGGTGTCTGCATTTTACGTTGTCGTGTTGTGTGTAGGTTGGTGAACAGATATCCAGGGATAATATTGTTGGTTGCATGTTTATTTAAATTTCTGTTAGCGCGAGGCACTCCGTTATGTTATTTATGTTAGGCCGAGTGGCCACACTTGCATGGTAGGAAACTGGATATCTATTCTCAACTTTGTATTGTTAATTTCTCTTTTGTTTTCAAATGAAAATAATATATATATGTACCTATTTTGTGAGCTGTTAAAGAGTTTGTGAATGCCTGAAGGGATAGTGCGTCATATCATCCGGAGTGATGTACTATCCTGGGATGTACGGTAGGGACCACCAAGCTCATACGTGGTATGGGACGCGTAGGAGTGGAGTCACAACTGGAATCCGGGTTTATTCCTCTCTATCTTTACAGTGAACTTGTAATGTAAAGGTGGTCGTATACGAATGGTTTGCATATTTGGGAATCACATGTACGCCTGATAGGCATAAACGAGATGATTAGTCAGTGATCACTAACAATCTATAGTAGTCGAACGTCGTCTGACACATCGAAAAGAGACCCATTGCTTACGGTCACGTCAAACGGCCAGCCTGAGCCGGATAAATGGTAAAACCAAGCGTGTTAAACAGCGACCAGCCACAAAATCAGGAACTAAAAGCCGAGAAGAATAATTGAAATCATGTCCCGACTGGGAGCGATCCAGTCGTGAATCCCAACTCTCTAATTCCAATACTCCACCATTGTGTATTATGTATCTGTTGCTTATTTTGATATATAAGATGAAATGCATGTTTATTGTTTCAATTTGATCAATTAGATTTGTATAAAAAGAGAATGTTATTGTGAGTACTGTTGATCGATGTAATGTGAGTTTTAAAATGTTTAGTTGCTCATCCCTGGTTATATGTACCAGTTAATCGTAGTTTTCTTCTGTAAAACATTGTTTATTTTAAAATGTTCAGTATGTTTATTCGTTCATGTTATGAGAGGTTATTGGCAGAAATTGTTGCTTCCTTACTGGGTAACCATTGTTACTCACCCTTTCCTTCTCCATTTTTTTTAGTTTCAGATCTGAAGCTTGGCGAAACAAGTGTAGAAAACGAATGAGGATCATCTGGTTGGTCAGATAGACAACTAGAGTCCGTCACCTGGTAAGTACTAGGACTATACCCCCTAGTGGTGTCAGTTTCTCCAAGTAGTTTTATGGATTTGTCTTGAGTGTTAGGAATTCTGTTAGAGTGAGGAATTTTGTATAATCCTGTATATAATTTTTCTTCTTCCGCACTCTGATCTATCGAACATTATTAGACGTATATAGGCTTCCGCTAGTATTTATATTTTGTTTGTTATATGCAGGATTGTATGTCGTTTATCAGGTGCAGGTTGAATCGTCTTAGAATGCTAACATAAACAGAGGAGACCATGCCGAAATTTCGAGGTGCCACCTCGTACCTTGAAATCTGACATGGGGATTTGTGTTAGCGTTCGGCGGGGCGCCACACAAAAGAATGACAATTTTGGATCATCTTTAACGTAATTTTACTTCACTTTCTTTCTTACTCTATTGGTTGTTGATCGATAGATTATCTTGGAAGAGTTTTTTTCTTTTGTTTTCAGCTTTATCAAGATTAAATTTCACTTCAAGTTTCTATTTGCACATTTTCTTTATCTAATCGATTCTTCGGCTTCATCATCACTAATCTGAAAAACTTGGAGGTAGTAATCTAATCTTTGTAGACACCCCATTTTTGCATCCGCCTGATTAATCAAGTCGTCAACCCAATCGCAAAGGTTCCCAATGATGGATGTCTATTCCAATGCTTTATTTTGTTACCAGATATGTTTCAGAAATCCGGATGAGGTATCTCGAACTGACAAAAACTTAGAAAACCACGCTACGCTAGGAAAATACGACCCCAGAAACATAGAAATCATCATTTTGCAAATCAAAAAGAAGCTTCACGATAAAAATCACTAAAAATGATTAAATTACCAAAATACCCCTAACCTCAAAACAACCTTAGAGCCTACATTACGCTTAGGAAAATCCGTCTCAAACACATAAAACAACAAATCGAAACCAAGTAAACCACTTCGCCAATTTTCACAAAATTTGACAAAATTACGAAAATACCCCTCATAAAGTTCACGATCATTTCATACAAAAAACTTCATAAATGACAAAAACCAACATTCCCATTGAATTCCTTACGAAAAACTGATTCCAAAACATCCTGGAACATTGAAAAAACGACTTAAAACGTAAAAAATCCTCTCCGAGGGCAAAACGGTAATTTCACAATTTTCATAATTAAAAAATTCGAAATTAATAAATAAAACATTAAATAATTAAAGTGAAACATTAATGAAATTAATTTAAAAAGTTGAACCTAAAAAATCGATTAATTGGACTCTCAGGCAAAATTGTTGAGGGTTCGTGGGATATTTCTTTAAGGACCCCTCCATTTGGGGGTCCAAAGAATTAAAGATATAATAGAAGGGGGTTCTCCAAAAATTAAAAGTAAATCAAGCAAGACTGAAGTCAAGGTATTAAAGTCAATCAAGTGAGACTGAAGTCAGTCAAATAAAAGTCAATCAAGCAAGACTGAAGTCAAGGTACTAATCGAGTCAATCTCATAAGACTAAGGTCAAAACCCTAAATCAAAACCCTAATCTAAACTAATCAAGTCAATCTCATAAGACTAAGGTCAAAACCCTAAATCCAAACCCTAATCTAAAACTAATCAAGTCAATCTCATAAGACTAAAGTCAAAACCCTAAACCCTAAAGACTAAGTCAAAACCCTAATTGAAACCCTAAAAGAAACCCTAATCAAACCCTAATGCTTCTAAAAACTTTATAAATAGGAGCCTCCACACCCTATTTTCGTATCAAAAAAAACCCTAGGAAAAGTAGGTAGGGAAGAAGCCCCCACAACCCCCCAAAACCCTAATTTTGGAGCCCCAACTCCTTCCCTAACACCCCTACTCCGATTTTAGCCTAAAAAACACCCAAAAACCTCTCAAAAACACCCCCAAAATCCACCACAAATTCAAGCATCCAGATCCAAAAGAGAGACACCTTGCCTCGGAGATCAGGAAATCAGATCCGGAGACAAAGCGAAGCAAGGAGTACGGTACAAGGAATTGTTTTTCAGATCTGAGGGAATAGTACTTTTGCAGATCGAAGGTAAGGTTTTTTTATATTTTTTAAATCTAGGTTTTATCATTAGCGAATGTAGATCTATTTGGGATAAGTAGAGACCGGCATTGGCCGGGCGGGGTTGGTGCCTAACACCTTCCAACCCCGTAACATGATCCCCGGATTCAGATTTCTATAGTAGATTAGTTCTTTTTTATCCATTGTAGGGTCAGTTTGGTTCCTAGACCACAATAACTAGGTGGCGACTCCCAAACCTCAAGGGTCAAAAGCGGATCCGCGCACCCCGCGGATCGAGGGCGCTTTCAGTGGCGACTCCACTGGGGACGTTGAGGATCAAACTTGAAAAACCCCAAAGTATGGGAGTATCGCTAAAATAATCTAGATTGTTTTATTTTATTTTTATTCTCTTTTTGTTATTTTTGTTTCATCCGATTTATTGAGCATGCCATTTTTGATTGAAGGTATTTGGCTTCGGCATATTGTTCTTATGAGTTAATCAAGGGCATCTAGGTGATTGTAACTAATGCAATATTTTGATATGGATGATTTTATTGAGGACGGGATGTTGATAATTGGACAATAATTTTATGCATGGGTTAAATTCATTTAAAAAAAAAAAAAAAAAAAGCTTTAACGTGTGCTTGATTTGTTGTTCTATTATTTATTTCTGTTTTTTATTTTTATTTTTATTTTATTAATTTTTTTTTTTTTTAAACTTTTTGCAAGCCATGCTGTCCATTGACAGCAAAAGGAAAAGGAAAAAGAGTGGAAAAATAAAAAAAAGAGGCGTTTTGAAGGTTCTGTAACCTAGAGACCAATTTTCGTTTTCATTAATAGATGGTGTGTCCCAAGAGAAAATCGAGTTTTAATAAATACATCTTTTTTTAAATCATTTTCTCTTCTTCTCTGCCAATGGATCCTAACGTCTCCAACAGAGACCGATTGTTCTAAAAAAAATATAACGATCAGTTTGATCTCTCAAAGCAAATCGTTTTGAATCTGTCACGTTAATCGGATTATGATCGTACCTCTTCAAAGAGAATGAGTGTTTCATTCTTTGAACGCTTGGAATCGGTAACCAACCCAAGGCCGTTGAGTTCATCAGATTTTATTTTCTCTCTTTGATTATCAAAGAACCATTGAAGTTTCTGATTGGTGGAGAAATTTTAGAGTAGGATCGGATTGTTCGTGATGATCTCTTCTTGAAAAATCTGTTTTGAGTTTCGAATTAATCAAGATTTTTTCGGTATTTCGAGTTTCAGTCAAATTTCCAACGAGAAAAACCTCGTGGTCATTAAATCACTCGGTTGAAATTGCGACTCATGGAGTCTGTGGATACAATGTCCATTCCAATATTGAATTTTAACGAATGATTAATGGCAGTTTTTTTAATGTTATTTTTCTGAAATTCAGATTTGAGATCACATGAGATCAGTGATCATTGAACTAATGGCAGATTTTTAAACGTCATTTCTTGGTAATTCAGATTCGAAATCACATGAGATCAATGATCGTTGGACTGATCTCAACCGATTGTATCAAAAAACAAGATTGTCTTCTATATTTTAAACAAAAAAAAAACTTGGCGGACATGGCTGAAATCTGTTGGAGAAGATGATGTGAAAATTAAGTAAAAATTTTATTTTATTTACTAAGGGCACACCCCTTTTAATTATAATGATTAGTTGTTATAATAACCTACCAAATTGCTCTTATTTCATTTTTTTTTTCCATTTTTTATTTAATTTAGTTTTTTTTTTCTACTATTTTTACTTGCTGTATTTTTAATAGTTTAAAAAAAAATAAAAAAAAAATGTGTTTTTTAGTTTGTTTATAAAAGTAAAAATCGATTGTTTTTTTTAATGTTTTTTTTTTTTCTTTCCTCTCTTTCAATTCGCGTAAAAATCATCATCCCAACGATTTCATTTTGTTCTTAATCCAATATCCTCAGAAATATCAATTTGGTTAGTGTCACCCAAAATGACCCTTGATTAGACTATATAAATTGTAAAAATTGCGCCTATTGCAATGATTGGATTTAATGGATTATCATATGCCATTGATTAATTTACTATGATCGATGTAGGAAGGTGATGTGTATGTTTAGATCTTAAATCGGACCATATCATTAGTTCATGTTAATCACCCTTCTAACATGCCATAATCTTGCTTGAAATACACGTTTGATATTGATCATAATGTTGATCGTGATTAAATGCTCATGTGATTAGAATGATGTTAATCTTGATTAAATATTCATATGATTTGAATGATGTCGATCTTGATTGAATGTTCACATAATCCGATGTATGATGGTATGATCAGGCCCATGGGCCCATTTGTTTGAAAAGGCCCCGGGCACACCCCACCCTGTTTTGCACACACCACATGCACGTTTACCGCTTTACTCACTTACACGTCCCATTTAGCCAACGTGGCACTAGTGCGTGGCTCGGTCTCTTTGGAGATGCGACGTCATTCATGAAACCCACAACTCCAGTCACGTACCTTAGGGTATATCAAACTGGGGGCATCAATACCATCTGATCAGGTGATTCTGAGAAGTATGTTGATGCACCCAGGCTGGAGCGACCTGAGCCTTTGACCTATTGTAAGCCACACAGTCACATGTCCCGATTGCCAACGTAGTACTAGTACGTGGTCGGTCCCCTCGTGGGATGCCAAACCATTTATGAAAGCTACAACTCTTGACTCGTACCCGTAGGTATAAAAAGTAATCTAAGTATATCAATTGCACTTCTTGGTCAAAACCGGTGCCTAAGCAGATCTTGCCCCGCTGTACCCTACTGTACGAGGGGGATAGACTACGTCTATTCTAGACGAGAGGTATTTAAGTGGGCCCTTGCTCAGCATTGTGCGCCACCTCTCAACTGGAGATCAAACGGGCTGTTTTGGCTTCAGAGAAGTGAATTGAGGTTTTAGATTATCACCTATATGGTATATCAAACCAAGTCACCACGTATCGAAAGGTATATAGGTGTGCTTGGGCAAGGGTGGCCAGATAAAAATGCATTGCACGTAGTAAGCTTAGAGTCTAGAAACCTTCCCAATAGGTCACGACTCGAACTTATTGTGGGTGTTCCCGGGTTGTTTGTTGATTGGAACTTGTTGATTGATGAATGTATGTGAATGGTGTAGATCAGAGTGTATGATTGTCCTCAAGGATCAAATAATGTTTTTGAAAATTAAAATGGGTGCACCGACCCAATAAAGAATCCATTCTTTTACAATAATGACTCAGTCCATCCCGATCTAACAATCATGGTGGGCCGAGTCATTTAAATTGAAAATGGAAATCAAATTTTCAAATAATTTATAGAAAGAAAATCTTTTCAAAAAAGATTTTTCCAAAAGAAGTGTTTTTAGAAGAAATGTTTCCAGAAAAAATTTTTTCCAAAAAGAAGTGTTCTTTAGAAGAAAATTTTTCCAGAAAAAAATATTTTCCAAAATGTTTTCCAGAAAAAATATTTTCCAGAAATGTTTTTCAGAAAAAAATATTTTCCAGAAAATATTTTCCATAAGAATAAGATTTCCAAAAGAAAATAAAAAATTGATATTTTTACATGGACCTTGGAAAAGTACTAAAATACCCTTTTGTGTCAAACCAGGATGCTAGTCGCAGGCGACAATCCAATCGAACAGTTAGTCAAAACGACCGTTGTAGGGATGCACCCTGTAGAGAAGATCAATTTTGGAAATTATGTTGAGGAGTGCTCTTTACTTCCATGAGTTTGAAATAGACTGGAATCTCCTACATGCTATGGCTAAGCGATGGAATCCCCACCTTCATATATTCCATATGGGGTATATGCATTTGTGCCCCACTCACGAGGATTATTGCGGCATCATGAGGATATCCACTTCAGGACCTCTAGTCAGGCCCTCATTGAAGACCGGATATTCTGGTGAACTCGCCACAGGACTAAACATTTCCAAGGAAGAAGCCAAAGTCTTAGTCAATGACGGGAGATTGAACTTAGTACCCCTACTGGGCCCGTATCGCTCTCGCAGTCACCCTATCAATGTAAAACCCGAAGCCTGGCGAGCTACTAGAGATTATCGATTGTGCCTAGGAATCCTAGCCCAATACATGCTGACTTCCAATAGTGATGGCCAAACTATCCCTGAGTCCTTCATAGATATAGCCTCACAACTCTCAAGGAAAGCCAACCCAGTACCTCTCATCCTAGCTGAAACTTTCTCAGGTTTAGATGCCATAAAAAATGGTGAGCGGGAAAGCTTCAAAGGAAGCCCCTACTTACTCTATATGTGGCTTTGTGACCGTCTTAAATCGTAGAGGTTCCCTCAAACCTCGAATATGGGCCAGAACACTTTTCCAAGAGAAACCTATTAGTGCGTCACAACTCAGTCAAAGCTTGGAGCAAATGGTTAGACTCTCGCCTTGCCCGTCATATTGGTTTTAGGTGCCCTTGGTGGATGACTGATCCCCCTGTTCTAGGAACCAAAGGATCATACTATGTCCGTCTGATTGGTTTAGAAGAAACATCTTTCTACCATCCTAATCTAATCCCAAGCAGTACGATGTACCTATAGAGTTATCCTTACCTCAGCACAAAGCTTTCTTTCCCCCGAGCCTCTGACTGAAAAGTTAGTACACCTCATTGAGAAAGCTTGGAACAAGCGCACCTTAGGGTATCCAGATGGACCAGCAGAATTCAAAGAGCCAGTTGTTAGAGCCAAGAGGGTCAAGCCTGACAGCAATCCTGATGACCGTCAAGACAAAGCCAAGCGTCCATGTAAAAATAGTTCAAGTCAAATTTGTTGAAATATGTTTTTAATGAGAACATTTATTTGTCAATTATTTTCAATAAAGCTATTTTTCTTTCAAATGAATATTGATTTCTTCTTTGAATGTTCATTATGTGAATGGATTAATTAATGGATTGGTGCACAAACCTCAATGAAATGATTCCTTAAAATGTTATCAAGAGGGTAATACTGAAATTGACTAAATTTACCTTTGATGGGGTCATATAGGATTATCATTGCGCCCAAACTCAAGCGTCCACCTCCTAGTTGGAGTCGTAAGTCCAGTCGGTTAGAACGAGCTACAGTACCAAGTCAACAAGCAGAGATGGCTTCAGAATCTGAACTGACAGAGATCCGTAAGATCTTGGCAGCCTTTGCCAATGATATCACCAGTATAAAGGGTAAAGTAGAAGTGCTAGAACAGACCTCGGAATCAACAGGCAATCCCTTAAATGATCCAAAAGGAAAGAAAGTAGAAGAGAGACGTCCACATGAAGTCTTCGAACTCGATGGAGATGAAGAATATGTCAATGAAAATCCGATGTTAGCTAACAGAATGTCTCAGTTAGAGTCGGCTATGAAAAGTATAAAAGGCATCGATGAAATTGCAGCAGGTATTGAGGCTCTGAACCGCATCCCTAGAATCCATCTGCCCGAGAAGTTCGTGATGCCAGAAATGGACAAGTTTAGTGGTATAGGGTGCGCAAAAACACATCTTAAGGTATATGTTACTAACATGCGCACTATGGGGCTCAGTGACGAACATATGACGTTGTTGTTTCAGAGGACTTTATCAGGGTCAGCACTACGCTGGCTAATGTCTCAAGATCCAGTTACTGTGGGCACATGGGAGAATATGTCAAAGGCTTTCTGGCATCAATATAAGTACAGTACCGAGATTGAGACTTCAAGAAGAGATTTGGAGGCGACTAAGCAGAGAAATGGAGAGACATTTACTGATTTCATTGGTCGTTGGAGGGCCAAGGCTGCCCAAATGTGGGATAGACCGTCAGAGAAAGAACAAGTAGCGATTATCCTAAAGAACCTCTCGCAAGGATATGCTCAACACTTAGTGGCCCAATATCTCCCTACTTTCGAGTCATTGTTACAAGCTGGAAGCCAACTCGAGGATGCATTTGCCTCAGGGATTCTTCTAACTCTTCAGATAACAAGCTTAAGAAACCCTATGTTTCTAAACCTAGCACCAACCATGTCTACATAGCCAACACATCAGCTACCCCAGCTCAACCCCCAGTCCGAACTAATAACCAGGCTCACCCAAGTCAACCTCGAACTCCGCGTCAATTTACCAATTTAGGGATGAGCCTCACTGTAGCTTTTCACAAATTGGTGAAAAAAGGCTTCTTACCCCTATCCAACCCCGACCTCTACCTAATCCCTTGCCAGCTGGACACAATTCTAACTTGTTCTGCGAGTTCCATCAAAATCCTGGCCATCACACAGATCGATGTATTACCCTACGTCATGCCATTCAAAACCTGATTGACAACAAGAAGGTCACAATCCCTAGCCCACCGAATGTCACCACTAATCCACTGCCTACCTATCAACCTCCACCAACTTTGAACATGGTGTCCCATACACCATTACCATTCGATCCTATCTCTCTCATCCATCCCATTCAAGTCAAACCACCTAGTTACCCCCTTGCCGGGATAGCCTTCACTGATGAGGTTTTCACCACAAATTACGAACCATTCGATTTAACCTCAGATGATACGTATTGTTTGTCCCCGCCTCGATACAGTAGCCCCACATTCACCAGTTACCTGTTGGCCCAGATGAACTTAAAAAGCCCGGTACCTTTAACAGATGAAGATCCATACGTGCTGACTGAAGAAGATGAACCTTATCCTCTCTCCTGTGATGAAGTTAGACATATGACTCGAGGGGGAAGAGTTTTTAAGCCACAAGAACTTTGTGTTGATAATCCGGCAACCTTGGCAAGAAAAGAAAGAGAAGATCCTATCAAAGAAAACATTGAAGAAGATAACTCCGTGATTAAGCAATTGAAGAAATCAGGAGCCAATATCTCGGTTTGGGGATTACTTATGGCTTCCACTGCCCATAGGGAGGCTGTTCTCAAAGCATTAAGTACAGCCCAAGTCTCCCTTGACACTTCTCCAGATCAGCTAGCCAACATAGTAGGGGCGACCTATGTGGAAAATATCTTGTCATTCTCGGACTCCGATCTCCCAAAGGAAGGAGCAAACCACACTAAGCCATTGCACATCACAGTTGACTGTAACGGGATGAGAGTACCTCTGGTATTGATCGATAATGGGAGTGCATTGAATGTTTGCCCTTTGAAGACCGCCACTTGCCTTGGGTTAAAACTGAAGATCTCAAGCCCACTAATCAGGGGTTAGGGCCTATGATAACACTAAAAGGGACGTACTGGGAATTCTGCACCTTCGATTGTCCACGGGCATAGCTGAATTTCTGGTAGAATTTCAAGTCATAGACATCCAGTCCTCCTTTAATCTGTTATTAGGAAGACCGTGGCTACACCAAATCAAAGCTATACCTTCCACGCTGCACCAGAAGGTCAAGTTTATCAGAGATGGGCTAGTGATCACTCTCCATGGAGATGCTGAAATTGTAGGGATCATAAATAGTACTGAAGCTAAGGATGAGCCGCTGCTTGAGATTCAGCCAGAACAACAGGGAGTAGAGCTCAGTGGGTTCGAGTTCGAGAAAATATGCTCAGTCCAATGGGATCAAGCCATGAAAGAATATTTTCCAATGGAAAATACTTCTAACTGCAACATGGCCAATATATTCAAGAAAATGAGATTTTTCCCTGGTATGGGCTTAGGCCGCAAGCAGCAAGGTATTAAAGAGGCACCAGTGATTAAAGAGGCCATTGGCACATTTGGGCTAGGATATAAGCCTACTAATGAAGATTGGGCCCAGTACTGGAAGACAAAGCGAGACAAGGCAATGGCGAAAAGGCAAAGACGAACCATGGATCTCATCAAGATGAAGCCTTATCGTAAGACCCTTAATGGCTATTTTGTGAAGGAAGGAGAAGATTTCCGTTACTGTGGGTTCCCCGAGCCATTCATTGACCATATCACAGGTACTCGTTTGCCGGGATTTGAGATCTTCTTTGGTATGGATTGGCCTGAAGAGGAAGCAAGCACAGAAGCTGAAGAGAAGGAAATTGAAGACTGGGCAGTTCAACATCGACTCCCTCAACATCGACCAGTTATTCATTGAAGATCACAGTGTCTTGGTGTTGTCAACTGAGAAAGGGATCTCAAATCCTCAATCTGCAATCAAACCTGCTGTAGGGTATCTCTCTAGCTATCATGTAATTAGTCCTGTATTGCATGTCAAGACTGGGTCTGTCAGTCCCCTTAGTCCTGTTCAGTCTGAGTGTTGCCAGATGAGTCATTTGCTTTCTGTTGAGTCAAGTAAGTCCCACTATCGCTGCTAAGTTAAGTGAGTCTGTCAAGTTGGCAATAATAATTTAACTAATAATCTGACTTCGGAGGGAGAATCTTCTGATGAAGAACCTCCCCCTGAAATAATCAAATTACTTGAACAAGAAAATGAACGTCGGGCTCAACCTCCAATGGAGGAAGTAGAGATTATCAATCTCGGAACAAAAGAAATTCCTCAAGAGATTTGGATTGGGATCACATTATCCCCTGATGAACGCAAAGGGATAGTAGAGTTGCTCAGAAAGTTCAAAGACGTGTTCGCGTGGTCTTATGAGGATATGCCGGGAATAAGCACAGACATTGTTCAACATCGAATTTCGTTATATCCAGATGCTCGACCCATTAAACAGAAACTTCGACGTATGAAGCCGGAATGGACTCTGAAAATAAAAGAAGAAGTTACGAAGCAGATTAACGCTGGATTCTTGGAAGTAGTAGAATACCCTGAGTGGATTGCCAATGTCGTCCCGATGCCGAAGAAGGATGGAAAAGTCAGGATGTGTGTGGACTTTAGAGATCTAAACAAAGCAAGCCCAAAGGATAGTTTCCCTTTACCACACATAGACGTTCTAGTAGATAGTACAGCAGGGCACGCTTTATTGTCCTTCATGGATGGTTTTTCGGGGTACAATCAGATAAAAATGGATCCTCGAGATATGCAAAAGACGTCATTTATCACAGTGGGGAACCTTTTGCTACAAGGTTATGCCTTTTGGTTTGAAGAATGCCGGAGCCACCTATCAAAGAGCAGCCACGACATTACTACATGACATGATACACAAGAAGTCGAAGTCTATGTAGACGATATGATAGTCAAGTCCAAAGAACGACTGGGGCATGTTGCTGCGTTAGAAAAATTTCTCACAAGGATTCAAAAGTACAAACTCCGTCTCAACCCGCAGAAATGTGTGTTTGGAGTAACTTCTGGAAAATTGTTGGGATTTGTGGTCAGTCAAAGAGGGATCGAAGTAGACCCTGTGAAGATTAAAGCTATCCAAGAGATGCCACCGCCAGAAACCGAAAAGCAAATTCGAGGTTTTTTAGGCAGAATCCAGTATGTCAGCAGATTTATTGCTCAACTCACCAACGTCTGCGAACCTATTTTCAAGCTTCTCAAGAAGAATGAACCAACAGTTTGGATGAGCAATGTCAAAAGGCCTTTGACCAAGTCAAGGAGTATCTCTTGAACCCACCTATTTTGGTTCCACCACACCGGGTGAACCACTTCTTCTTTATCTGTCAGTCACAGAAGAAGCTATGGGATGCATGCTGGCACAGTATGACAAAGATACTCGCAAAGAAAGGGCTATCTACTACATCAGTAAAAAGATGTTAGAGTATGAACGAAAGTATTCAGCCCTGGAAAAAACTTGCTTGGCGCTAGTATGGGCTACTCAGAGACTCCGACACTATATGCTATCTCACTCAATTATCTTGTTATCTCGGATGGATCCTCTCAAGTATCTTTTCGAGAAACCGGCACTAACAGGGAGAACTGCACGATGGTTATTGTTATTATCAGAGTTTGACATCACGCACGTTACGCAGAAATCTATCAAGGGGAGAGCTGTAGCAGAATACTTGGCAGATCACCCCGTAGCAGAAGGAATAAGGCCCGTTGATCAGTTCCCAGATGAGAACATCTTGCATGTTGAAGAAGAGCCTCAGAACCAAACATGGCAATTGTATTTTGATGGAGCCGCCAATCAGAATGGGTATGGAATAGGGGCAGTCCTATTTTCTCAGACGATGCCACATTCCGATCGCTATTAAGTTAGCCTTCTCTAATACCAATAACACAGCCGAATATGAGGCATGCATCGCTGGACTTGAAGCTGCTTTGAATCTGGGCATTACAGAAATCGAAGTTTTTGGGGATTCAGCCTTGGTCATACACCAGTCATTGGAAGAATGGAAGACTAGGGACGAAAAGCTGAAGCCTTATCATGAATATTTGTTAAACTTAGTGGGTAAGTTTGAAGCTATTCTGTTCCAACACGTGTCAAGGGAAGATAATAGATTTGCTGACTCGTTAGCCACTCTATCTTCAATGATCCATTTACCCCCTGGCATGGAATTGAGGCCGATTACTGTTGAAGTCAAAGACAAACCTGCATATTGTTGTCAGATCAATATTGCTACTCGACTACCCGATGGAAAGCCGTGGTACACAGATATTACAAAGGTGTTGGAAAAACAAGAATTTCCAGAAGAAGCATCGAGGAAGGAACGGCAAACCCTTTTAAGATTAGCATCCCAATTCATCTTGTGCGCAGGAAGTTTGTACAAAAGGTCTTATGATGGGATTCATTTGTCATGCGTCGATGAAGATCAAGCTGAACAGATAATGGTTGAACTACATTCAGGAGAATGCGGCCCTCACATGAGTGGGAAAATGTTAGCTAAGAAAATTATGAGACAAGGGTACTACTGGCCTACGATGGAAACAGATTGTCATCACATGGTCAAGACCTGCCACAAATGCCAAATACATGCAAATCTCATACATGTGCCACCTTCTCGATTAGTTGGTCTGACTTCACCATGGCCATTCTCAGTTTGGGGAATCGACATTATCGGTAAAATATCGCCTAAAGCATCAAATGGGCATGAATACATTTTGGTTGCTATCGATTATTTTACTAAGTGGGTCGAAAGCCCTCTTATGCTGTTCTCACTGCGTCTCGAGTTGCAAAATTTATCCAAACGAACATCATCAGCCGATACGGGGTACCTTCAGAACTGATTTCTGATAACGGGTCACATTTCAAAGCTGAGGTTATTACTTTGTGTTCAAAGTTCAAATCTCTCACACCACAAATCATCTCCTTACCGCCCTCAGACTAATGGAGCAGTCGAAGCAGCTAATAAGAATCTTAAGACTATCATTAGGAAAATGTGTCAATCACATCGAGATTGGTCTGAAAAATTACCATTTGCACTATGGGCATATCGAACTTCAATTCGATCCTCTACTGGAGCTACTCCCTACTCCTTAGTGTATGGCATGGAAGCAGTCTTGCCAGTTGAAATGGAAATTCCATCTCTGAGGGTCTTGTTGGAAAGCCAATTGTCAGAAAACAGATTGGGTTCGCCAGCGGTATGAAGAATTGCATTTGATTGAAGAAAAACGACTGAGAGCTTTGTATCACGTTCAAGCTTATCAAAGAAGAGTTGCCCGTGCATTTGATAAAAAGATCAAGGTTCGTCACTTACAAGTCGGGGATTTAGTACTCAAAGAGAATCGGGCACCTATCTTTGACCCTAGAGGGAAATTCAAACCAAATTGGGGAGGTCCGTACATCATCAAGGAGATACTACCAGGAAAAGCTATCAGGCTCCAAGATCATGATGGAATCGAGTTACCAGAACCAACCAACCTTGACCAAATCAAACGGTACTACATTTAGGAGGCCATTTTTGGCCGAATCAATTTTCCTATTACCTAATTCTTTATCTCATTTCTCAAACCCTTTGCAGCCTGCTCAAAAAGAGAAAAAATTGTGCTTTTATTTCTTAGCCTGATCACCTAACCTAGGGGAGGGAAAAATCTGAATTACGTTTTGGTCTGATCCCAAAAATTTGGGGTACGTAGGCAACCTGAGAAGTTACTTCAAGCCCGACCACATCAAAATAAAAAATAGATTCCCTGATGAAGAAAAAATCTAAAAAAAAAATGCAAAAAAATATCATCCAAAATGGGGAAGAAAATTCAAGAAAAAGTTTAAATGAAATGCCACACAAGGGGCATTTGGGTTTTTGAGCCTCAAAATCCCTTTCATTTTATGCCTAGTCCCAAGCCTACCTATAAAAGTCCTCCTAAGTACCGTGTGAAAAAGTCAAGGAGGGTAGTAGAACATGATCAGACAGTGATTCTAGAACGTCAGAGGAAAAGAAAAAAAGATAAAAAAAAATGATGAAGCCTGCTAAGTGAAAACCCGAAAAGGGCGACTCAGGCAAAAATTAAGGCAAGCTCGCAAAGTTGAAAATCTGAAAGGACAACTTTGGCAACAATCAGAGCCAAGAAAAAAAAGAAAAGCTCGCTAGATTGAAAACCTGAAAAGGCGATCTAGGCAAAAGTTAGAGCAAGCTCGATAGATTGAAAACCTGGAAAAGGCGATCTAGGCAAAAATTAGAGCAATAAAAAAAAAGAAGAAATCCCAAGCTGAGAGCAGTTCGAGCCGAAACGTCAGAAATCCGAATAATCAAGTTCAATACTCAGCTTAAACCAGGCATAGATTCAGAACCCACAAGTATCTTGTCTACGATCGATCTGAAAAATCTTACTTCCCCAAGTAAACCAATGGAGAGAATGGTGAATTCTATGATGAGTCTCAAAAGGAAATATTTTGTTCTCTTGAGCCTGACTCAAATCTTTAATAAAATTAATCAAAATTAAAAGTTGAATCTTTATTACGCTTGTGGTAATCAAATATTTCAAATCTTCATACCAGGGGCATTTTTCTTTTTCATCTAGATATGTAATTTCCTCCTTATACCAGGGGCATCTCTTTATGATGTGTTCAATTATTTTCAATGCCATGTTTATTGTCAAACTAAGGACATTTTATTTTGAGCAATGTTAATCCTAAAATGAGAATTCCAAACTTAAGGTTACCTCTTTATAGCAGTTTTTCAAAAAACTCTTGAGTTTCAAACTCAGATTTTAAATTACAAAACTTTTTTAAAATCTTGAGGTTCAAACAAATGCATTCTGAATCTCACATAGGAGATAGGACATCCATTATGTCTCAAATTTATTCATTCCCAGATTCAAACACTCTTCTCCAGACTCATTTTCAATCGTTTCTCTCCCAGATTTATCTCTTTGTTCTCAGTAGTTTTACTCAGTCAGTCTCCGCAAGCGTTATCTTGGATTTTGCTCAGTTTCCGCCAAGGGTTATCTTGGATTTTGCTCAGTCTCCGCCAAGGGTTATCTTGGATTTTGCTCAGATGCCGCCGAGGGTTTTCTCGAAACTATGCTCAGATACCGCCAAGGGTTTTCTTGGAATTATGCTCAGATGCCGCCGAGGGTTTTCTCGGAACTATGCTCAGATACCGCCAAGGGTTTTCTTGGAATTATGCTCAGATACCGCTAAGGGTTTTCTTGGAATTATGCTCAGATGCCGCCGAGGGTTTTCTCGGAACTATGCTCAGATACCGCCAAGGGTTTTCTCGGAACTATGCTCAGATACCGCCAAGGGTTTTCTTGGAATTATGCTCAGATACCGCCAAGGGTTTTCTTAGAATTATGCTCAGATGCCGCCGAGGGTTTTCTCGGAACTATGCTCAGATACCGCCAAGGGTTTTCTTGGAATTATGCTCAGATACCGCCTAGGGTTTTCTTGGAATTATGCTCAGATGCCGCCAAGGGTTTTCTTGGAATTATGCTCAGATGCCGCCGAGGGTTTTCTCGGAACTATGCTCAGACGCCGCCAAGGGTTTTCTTGGAATTATGCTCAGATGCCGCCGAGGGTTTTCTCGGAACTATGCTCAGATGCCACCGAGGGCTTTCTCGGAACTATGCTCAGATACCGCCAAGGGTTTTCTTGGAATTATGCTCAGTTTATATTTACTTCATGCTCAGATTTGACTCATTTCCAACTCAAAACTCTTTGAAATCTATCTCAGATTTTGAGCCCACACACTTGCACAGTTGTTATATCAGTCAAGGAGATTTTTTTTTAAAATTCAAGGATCTGACACTGCTAGTGAGAGCTCGCGCTCAAGGACCTGACATTTTTTTTTCGAGGAGAGTTTTATGCTCAATGATCCGAATACCCCGACGAATTGTTAAATCAGGCTGCAAAATGAACTGTCACTAGCTTTGGCATTCGGATATCGCACTAATCTACCAAGATAGATTTCCTATCTAGTTTGCTTCAACCCTCTGCCAAAGAGGGGCATCTGTAGACACCCCATTTTTGCATCCGCCTGATTAATCAAGTCGTCAACCCGATCGCAAAGGTTCCCAATGATGGATGTCTATTCCAATACTTTATTTTGTTACCAGATATGTTTCAGAAATCCGGATGAGGTATCTCGAACTGACAAAACTTAGAAACCACGCTACGTTAGGAAAATACGACCCTAGAAACATAAAAATCATCATCTTGCAAATCAAAAAGAAGCTTCACGATAAAAATCACTAAAAATGATTAAATTACCAAAATACCCCTAACCTCAAAACAACCTTAGAGCCTATATTACGCTTAGGAAAATCCGCTCAAACACATAAAACAACAAATCGAAACCAAGTAAACCACTTCGCCAATTTTCACAAAATTTGATAAAATTACGAAAATACCCCTCATAAAGTTCACGATCATTTCATACAAAAAACTTCATAAATGACAAAAACCAACATTCTCATTGAATTCCTTACGAAAAACTGATTCCAAAACATCCTTAGAACATTGAAAAACGACTCGTAAAACGTAAAAAATCCTCTCCGAGGGCAAAACGGTAAATTCACAATTTCATAATTAAAAAATTCGAAATAAATAATAACACATTAAAAATAAAGTGAAACATTAATGAAATTAATTAAAAAGTTGAACCTAAAAATTCGATTAATTGGACTCTCAGGCAAAATTGTTGAGGGTTCGTGGGATATTTCTTTAAGGACCCCTCCATTTGGGGGTCCAAAGAATTAAAGATATAATAGAAGGGGTTCTCCAAAAATTAAAAGTAAATCAAGCAAGACTGAAGTCAAGGTATTAAAGTCAATCAAGTGAGACTGAAGGCAAAATAAAAGTCAATCAAGCAAGACTGAAGTCAAGGTACTAATCGAGTCAATCTCATAAGACTAAGGTCAAAATCCTAAATCAAACCCTAATCTAAACTAATCAAGTTAATCTCATAAGACTAAGGTCAAAAACCCAAATCCAAACCCTAATATAAAACTAATCAAGTCAATCTCATAAGACTAAAGTCAAAACCCTAAAATCCTAAAGACTAAGTCAAAACCCTAATTGAAACCCTAAAAGAAACCCTAATCAAACCCTAATGCTTCTAAAAACTTTATAAATAGGAGCCTCCACACCCTATTTTCGTATCAAAGAAAAAATCCTAGGAAAAGTAGTAGGTGAAGAAGCCCCCACGACCCCTCCAAAACCCTAATTTTGGAATCCCAACTCCTTCCCTAACACCCCTACTCCGATTTTAGCCTAAAAAAAAACACCCCAAAAATTTCAAAAAACACCCCAAAAATCCACCACAAATTCGAAGCATCCAGATCCAAGAAGAGACACCTTGCCTCGGAGATCAGAAATCAGATCCGGAGACAAAGCAAAGCAAGGAGTACGGTACAAGGAACTGTTTTTCAGATCTGAGGGAATAGTACTTTTGCAGATCGAAGGTAAGGTTTTTTTATTATTTTTTAAATCTAGGTTTTATCATTAGCGATGTAGTTATATTTGGTATAAGTAGAGACCGGCATTGGTCGGGCGGGGTTGGTGCCTAACACCTTCCAACCCCGTAACATGATCTCCGGATTCAGATTTCTATAGTAGACTAGTTCTTTTTTATCCATTGTAGGGTCAGTTTGGTTCCTAGACCACAATAACTAGGTGGCGACTCCCAAACCTCAAGGGTCAAAAGCGGATCCGCGCACCCCGCGGATCGAGGGTGCTTTCAATCTTTACTCATTTTTTTTCCTTCGTTTTTTAGCACTCTGATTCATGTTTTATTGTTTATGGACAATTGTACCTTATGTGTTGATCATGTTTAGTTTAGGGTTGTCTTTGTTATCTATTGATTTCAACATTGTTTCAATTGTTTTTTTTGTGATTCAGTTTAACTGGTCTATATGTTTGTGGATTTCCCTTACTACAAATTGGTAAGAGTAATTGCTTGAAATTCTCGATTTAGTAGAGCTATGCTTTGAAATTCCTTACTCTTTAGCTTAAGATAGTCCGCAATTTTTTAATCTATGTAACATGGGATATATACAAAATCATCGAACGTGATAGTCAATTTAATATCCCCACCAAGACATTTCATTGATTTCATGGATCTGAACTTTTTAATGGGCATTATAATGATAAGAATGCTATCACTTGGCCGAATAACTAGGATAATCATATTCTCAATGGATTTGATAGTTTTGTAGTTTCATTTGATTTGGAAGAACATTTCATTGTTATATCTCAGCCATTGTCTATGTTGGAAATTAGGCGTAGCAAGGTTTCGTCCATAGCTTTCACTTCAAAAGCATATAGCTGCAGTATCAGAATTTTAATGATTTGGGTCGCAAGTAGTGTAATTTTTCTCAAGCAATCTTTTTTTTGGAATACCTAGATGACACCTTGGTTTTTCTTGATACCTTGGGCGACCAATTAAGATTTTTGACAGGCCTTTTAACTTCATTTGAAGTGGTATTTGGGTTGGAAACCAACTATCAGAATGTGAGGTGTTTTTTTATGAAAACATTCTTGTATGATGTTTTGACTGGATTTCTAGTTTGTTTGGTAGCTTATTTTTTGTCCTCCTATGTTGAGCTTCCATTTAGTGCAGCACATGATAGTAAATTCATTTCAGATCCAATTTTGGAGAGTGGACAAAAGGTACTATCATGGAAACTATACCATCTTTCCAAAGAATTCAAAATGAAACTTATCATGAGCACTTTTGCCAATATTACGATATTCTTCCTTTCATTGTTCTCTATATGCCTACATGGTTGAGATTAAGCTTGACACATTGTTTTAAGATTTTCTATAGATAAAGACAATAAAAGAAAGTTCTACCTTGTCAACTGAAAAAACATTATTTATCGGAAGACAATTTGGGTTTGGCTTTTGGAGGTTGGGGAAATGGTTGTAACATGTTGGATTAATCAAAACAACTTGTAGAGGAGAGTTATTAAAGAAAAGTTTGGAAAGGACTTTAAGTGAGGAAGCGTGTTTATGCGAACTTTCTTCGATAGTGGGGTTTGGAAAGATATACTTAAGGTCCTCACTGCCTTCTATAAGAAAGTTGTCTTCTTATTTAGGAAAGGAAATATGATTCGTTTTAGAAACAATCTTAGTGTGATGTGGTGTCTCTCATGGAGCAGCTTCCTAGTATGTTTGTTGTGTTAGATAAAAAAAAGTATGTTGATTGTTGAATTCATTACATGGTCAGAATCAAACGTGACCTGCAATTTTGGTTTCAAAAAAAGCAATCAATGACCAGGAGATCGATTCCATATCTAGGTCGATCTATTGCATTTCCTCAAGAAAGATTTTTGCAGCCTTGTAGGTGGGATAGGGTTCTCTTACATAGGTTTTCTTTATCATTTCTTATCAAATGAAACCCAATTTTATTTATTTCTATAGCAATTTGGGGTCCATACGTTGTTTTCTTCATTCGGGTGGCTGCATTGAATAAAAATATCACTATGAATTGGGATGCTCTTAGCAAAAATTGGTGAGGAAATAGAATCTCTAGATCTGAAGTGCCTTAATATGGATGGATACCAAATGTCAGATTCAACAACTCTGTTGTTAGAATATATGGATGTAAATGCCATTTACTGTTTGACTAGGTCACATTAATGGTGGACTGTTGCATATTGGAAAGGCTAAAGAACCTGATATATTGGCCTGCACCATTCTATAAATAGAGAAGATATCAATGTGAATAATCATCGATGAATATAGAAAATCTCTATTTTGTTTACCTCGTTGCATTATTCAGTTGGCAATTTGTGGTTGTAGTAATTATTATGACACTAATTTTGATTGATTTATTTGGTGACCTCTTTAAAATACCAAGGTTATATATTTTGTTGGTTTTATATTATCAGAAATAAGCACGACCAAGGAAATCTATAAATAACTCTAATAGGGAATAAAATAAAATTTGTTGTGATGCCTAGTTGTGATTAGCTTGTATTTATGGGTCATGTAAAAGGAGAAGACTACATGATTACCTATTACTTAGTGCATCTTCCTCTTTGTAGTTCTTTGATTATTTATCTGACTTAAAATGTGCGTATGTTTTACTTCTATAATTAGGCCATAGAAGTTTGAGGCAATAACAGGTTTGTGATGCCCTTAGATGTTCTGGGCCGTACACACGCCACACTGATGTATTCAACGAGTATATAGCCTTAGCCGACAGGCCTGGATAATCTTTGAAAATTTCATCATGATGGGGATAGATCATTGCAATTGTTGGTCTTCAACGAGGAATTCCTAGTAAGCGTGAGTCATCAACTTGAGTTGACTACGTCCCTGCCCTTTGTACACACCGCCCATTGCTCCTACCAATTGAATGGTCCGATGAAATGTTCGGATCGTGGCAACGTCGCGAGAAGTCCACTGATACTAAGGTACTCCGTACTACTCACTTAATTTTATTTTTTTTAATTTAAATTTTACTTTTGTAATTTTTATCAAAATAATGTATAGTCAACCATTAGTAAAAGCATATTAGGATTCAGCAATACATAAAATCTGGGTGGAATGTTATGTTGAAGTAGTTCACAAATATGGTAAAAGGATTAGAGGATCTAACTTCAAAAGGACACGATTATTTTATAACTATATTTGAAGAAAAGTCAAAAAAATCTTACACCAAAATTCAATACAAGCATCGCTGGGATTATGTGAAGGATAGATGGAAAGCATGGAAGAATCTTATGATGAAATTTGGATTATGATGGGATATAAATACGAGATTCTTTAAAGTAATTGATGAACAATGGAAGTCATATGTTTTGGTAATTTTTTTATTTTCATATGATAATTGAAGTTAAATGAGTTAGTTAATTTTTTTTTCTGATTATGTTTTATATCTTTTATCAGTTAAATAAACATTTCAATTAATTTTAATATAAGACATTAGAGTACGAAGATGAAGTAGACCAAATGTTTAGTGGGATCATTACAACTGGAAAATATTGCATGACCCCAAACGAGACATCTTCTTCAATAATGCAAGATAATCGTGTTTCTTTCGAAGATTTGGATACAGATATTGATGATGTGAATAAAGGGTCAACACTAAATACTTCAATTGATCTAGTTGAAAAATCTATTTAAAAAATACTTAAAAGACATCATAAGAGATCGAATGAGTTTGACCCCTATTCTATCACAAATGCGAATGCGAAAAAGGAATAAAAAACGGACGATGTTGAAGTCCATAGAATGCTTTATGTGATGACTAACAGTATAAAGGTAGATTTCAAAAAAATAAGAGATAACGTAGAACGCAAAGAAAGACACTTTTATTATCCCATTCATCAACCTGTTAAGTATTTTCTATGATATGGATCGGTGTGGAGCAGTATAAATGTTTTTAATTGACAAATTGTTCAAAAATTCTTCTAACATGAAGATTTTTATTGGATTGCTGGATATTGATCACATGTCTACATCAGAGTGGATTAAAATGAAGTTTAAAGAGGCTCATGGGATCTCGTGATAGACAATCTTTTAAGGATAGGATAGATTTATGATTACAAATTTTATTAAATGCTATAATAGAAGAATGATATTATTTTTTAGTTTTTTACTACCATAGTTGTTAGAAGCACTATTTTAGTTTATTAAATTTTACATACATTTTTTACTTAATATTTTTACGTTATATTTGTTAGAAATGTTTGTATTTAATTTTTTTATTTTTCATTTAAACTTTATATGATTAAATAATTATGAATTGCTATATATTTATAATCATGTGATTTGCATATATGCAATAACAGATGGATGATAACACAAAGAAGAAAATTTTCTTTTTTATTTTACTGTGGTATTTCTACTGTACAAGGAATCGATGCATGAAACAATCATGTCGAACTTCACTACTTTATAGTGATTCATATGTCAAAGAAATATTTGATTTAGACAACCCAATGCCTTATTATGACAATTTTCATATGGGTAAGTATGAACTCTATATGATTAGATAATTATGAATTGCTATATATTTATAATCATGTAATTTGCATATATGCAATAACAGATGGATGATAACACAAAAAAGAAAATTTTCTTTTTTATTTTACTGTGGCATTACTACTGTACAAGGAATCGATGCATGAAACAACCATGTCGAACTTCACTACTTTATAGTGATTCATATGTCAAAGAAATACTTGATTCAGACAACCCAGTGTCTTGTTATGACAATTTTCATATGGATAAGTATGTCTTTAATAGATTATGTTATTTTATGACAGATAAAGGATTACTTCATGAAAATAAAATGATGAGAGTTGAAGAAAAAATTATAATTTTTTTTATATACAATTGGACATAATGTTAGGAATAGAAATAATCAGGATACATTCTAACATTCTGGTGAAATGATAATCCAATATTTTCATTATGTGTTGCAAGCATTATATAGTTTTGCCCATGATTTAATAAAAACACCTAACTTGAGCATCACACCACCAAAAATATTAGTAGATTGACGATAATTTTCATGATTTAAGATAATTAATTATTTAATATTTGAATTAATATAATCAATAACATAATAATTGTTTAATATTTACTTTTAAATAAAATATGATTGCGTAAGTGTAATTGATAGGACTCATATACCTGTGATTGTATCATTTGACAAATAAATACCATTTCAATTAGGAAGAAAGACCGAATGTACACAAAATGTCTTGGCTATTTGTTTATTTGACATGTAGTTCACTTTTTTTTTAGTTGAATAGAAAGGTTTGACATACGATTGGCGAGTTTTTCAATCTACGCTTAGCGATCCAAGTTTGAATTTTTCGCATCCTCCTACTGATAATGAGACGTTATTTTATTTTCTTATTTTTGATATCTTTTATATCTATTAAGATAATTTAAATTTACTGAAAAAAATCTAATTATCTTAGGAAAATATTACGTGGTTGATGCGAGTTACCAAAATATGCGAGGATATCTACCACTATATAGTAATATACGGTATCATATACATATTTTCATAGAGAAAATGGGTCAAAAATGAAGGAGTGGTTTAATTATTATCACTCTTCGTGTAGAAATGTTATTGAGCATTATTTCGATGTACCGAAGAAACGATTCCCAATTTTGAAATGGATGGTTTCGTATTTTTTTGTGACTTAGATATGTATTGTATGTGTGTGCATGACCTTATATAATTTTATCAAACAACAATCAGTTATTGATAGTTGATTTACACAATATGAGGATGAACATGTTGACATTGATAGAGGAAACTCATCTAATACGACACCAAATGAAATTGATGATGAATTGGTTGCTGATATGAATATTGTACGAGATGAGATTATTTAACAAATTTATAATGCCATATATACATGATATACAATTTTATTTAATTATTATTTTTTGTTTATTTAATAGACATTAAGTATATTAGTACAAAAAAATGAAATGAAATTTTAATTTTAATTTTTTAATATTAAATCTCATGTTTATACTTATTGTTTACATATTAGTACTTATATCACATAAATAATCTATTTTTCAAATATTATTTTTAATTTCATCCCGTAATTTTTAGACAATAGGTGACCAAACAGTTTAACATCTTAACAGCACAATTAGACAATATATTATCAAATAATATATTCAATTCAGCAAGTTGCTTCAACAACAACAATAACAACTTTCTTTCAGATTCAACAACTTAATTTAGCATCATCAACTTTACATACAACTTTTCCAAACAGAGTACTAGTCCTGGAGAGGTGGGTTATACCTTAAACTAGTCCTTCATCCCTTTCGAGCCTAAGTTAGTTAAGCTTAGGCCTCACACTAAACTCAAGTTGATTTTCAGATTTTATAAAAATATTAAACTGATAGATCCACTAGAAGCTTGTAGGTTCCTAATGTCGTGCAAAATTGTTGATATTCAATTTTTAGGAGGTTGGTTAACACATATTTATTAAGAGCATTTCAAGAAAGGGTTGGGATCCGTTAACTCCTAAGAATGACTCATGAAAAAAACACATGATTCCAACCCTTTAAAGACAAAATCCAATTGGTTGAGAGTTATGAGTATCTTGGTAACACAAATCTCAGAGATACTTATCTCGAGAATAAATCTCAACCATTGGATTTTGCATTTAAATGGTTGGGATCATGTGTTTTTTCATCAGTCATTTTTAGTAATCAAGGGATCCTGGCCCTTCAAGAAAATAAGCAAGTGACAGATAAATAACAATCATAAAGCATGAGATCTAATGAGTTGAAAGGGAATGAACGAGATTTTGAAATAGAAAGAATAGGTTGACATTAAAGAAAATGAGGTAAGGAAGATAGTAATTAGAACCATTAGAAGTAGGTTAATGTTAGAGGAAAAAAAAGTGAGTAGTGTTCCTTTAAAATAATGTAGACATTTGCATTGAAGACTTGTCAAATAAAAAACCCAAGTGTAACATGTCACATGTAGCCGAATGCGAAGCTAGTAAAATAGAAGCCAAGAAGAGCATCATTGACGTACCAAAAAAGAATAAATTAAGGGGTAACAAACTACTTCGAGGGGATTTATTTGTGAAGTACAATATCTTGACTATATTGCAAATATCATTGACATCTAAGGTAAAATGGGAAGATCAGAGTCAGCATGGGCTTCATAAGTCAATAGATCTCTCCTCAAAGAACTTCCTATCTTTTTTTGACTCTTTTGAATCGTAAATTCTTAATTATGAATTCTACTTCTTTTTTGCCAACTCTTTCTTAATCGAGTTGAGTTGCTCAATCGTTAACTTGATGATATCTTTGTCCACTTGCTCCTTTATCTTCAAAGTGGTTGTCATGCCCCAAAACCCCAACACAAATCCCTATGAATAAATGTTAGAATATTAAGGTGTGATTAACCGTTTTTGTAATGTCCTAAGTTTTTTTTTACTTGTATCTTGAAGGAATCTAATAGTGAATTTTAATAAAATTCTAAACGAAAGATTTATGATAAAATACCCCAATTTTATTTCGTTCATTTTTAACAAAAATTAACTCCGCCATTGGATTAAAAAAAGTCGAAATATATACATTAGCCTGTAAGCAAGTTTGAAATCGAGTTCGGATGAAAAGATTATAAAATTCTCAAATTTCGTGTTGAGTGGGATCCAAAATAATAAATTTTTGTTAGAGGAAGAATAAAAAAAATTCAATCAAAAATAGAAACAAGCAGAAAATGTCAAAAATGCCCCTAGCCCTTATTTAAAAGAAATATAACTTTCTTTTATTTCATTTCTTTCTTTCTTTTCTAAAAAACCCAAATCAGTCATACCTCTACCCTAGGGTTTCGACCCATTCTCATCAATATCCCTCGTGATTAAGCCTGTGTTGATCGTTGACGAAGAAGGAAGGATCGTCGGCATTGTCAAGCTCCACATCCTCCCCCTTATTTGACCCTTATTTTCTCTTCTTTCTCTTGGTTTCTTACAAAAATCAACAAGTGGGTTCGTTTATACCCAGTTAGAGTCACATCCAAATCAAGGAAGAGTCGTTTATCGTCATTGAAAAGGAGAAGAACACTTTCATCGAGGGTTTCACGACCAACTTGGCCGTTGGTACCCGAATTCAACCAATTTTGAAACTTAGAGTCGTCGAACATTGACCCTTTGTATTAGTTCATCACCATTGACAACCACAAACCAAGTAAAGGACTCTCAACTTTTATTAGTAGTTGTAGATTTCGAGAAAATTTCATTTAGGGATGTTTCGAAACTTATTTTGTGTTTTAAAAATTGTAGAATATTGTTGTAATGGCTTCAAATTCATGCTAGAACTAATGTATTTGATGTATTTTATCATGATTTAAATATTAGATCCGTGGGTGGGTTAGTAGAATCGAAAACGAGTCAAAAACTCAAAAGAAAAGACGAAAAATGGAAAAATTTGCGAGTTTCAGTGTTTTAACAGTTCCACCGTGAATAGTTACGGTGCCACCGTGCTCAAACTTTTTTTTTCGAAACTACTCCATATTTTAACCTTGAACTCCCTATCACTTGTAGGTGTATTTCCACCCTTTATTTCATTAAAAATATTTAAGAAAATGTCCTCTTTCGGAATAATGGGAATGATTTTAAAATCCAAAACTCAAAGGACCAAAATCCGATTTTTGGTTTAAAAAATAAAATGTAAATGCGACGTTTTCGTCCGATTTTCAAAAGCGAATATCTTTTGCATTTTTGTGAATTATGAAATAAAAATTACATAATGTCAAATCTCATGTTAAAGGCTTTCAAGTACAAAAATTCATTTCAATTTCGAGAACTTTGAAAAATTGAGTTTCCGACACTTAATCAAATTTTCACCGGCTTTTCCAATTTTGGCAATATGCCTTCGCGTACTTATTGGGATCCCGTTTTAACAAAAATTTAATAGTTTTTCAATCGACTGATCCAAGTGAATTTGAAAGCTTAAAAAAGAAAGATTTGATTTGAAAATTCGAGAAGTGAAAATACAGCATAATAGGAAATGGATGAATCGGTAAAATGTCATAATCACACCGAGGGGTGATGTCTGCATTTTACATTGTATATTGTGTGTTGGTTGGTGAAAGGATATCTAGGGATAATTAATAGTTATATGTTTATTTCAATTCTATTAGCGCAGAGGCTTCGAGTATTGTTATTTATTTTAGGCCGGGGGGCCACAGTTGCATGGTAGGAACTGGATATCCATTCTCAACCTTGTATTATTAATTTTTTTTTGAAATATGATATATATATATATATATATATATATATATATATATATATATACGTAGCTATTTTGTGAGTTGTTAAAGAGTCTGTGAATGCTTGATGGGATAATACGTCATATCATCCAAAGTGATGTACTATCCTAAGATGTACGGTAGGGATCACCAAGCTCATACGTGGTGTGGAACGCATATGAGAGTGAAGTCACAATTAGAATCCGGGTCAATTTTCTTCTATCTTTACTAGTGAACGTGTATTGTAGAGGTGGTTGTATACGAATGAAGTGTTTATTTTGGGAATCACATGCACGCTTGATAGGCATAGACGAAGATGATTAGTCAGTGATTACTAACAATCTAGAGTAGTTGAACGTTCTGACACATCGAAAAGAGACCTATTGCTTACGGTTATGTCAAACGGCCCGCTTGAGCCAAATAAATGACCACCAGTGTGGTAAGAGCAGCGACTAACAACAAAATCAGGAACTAAAGTCAGATTTATATTGTAACATCATGTCCCGACTAGGAGCGATCCAGTCGTGAATCCCAACTCTCTAATTCCACTACTCCACCATCATGTAATATGTATCTGTTGTTATATTTCGAACTATAAATTGCAAAACATGCTTGTCATTTCAATGTTGTCAAATTATTTGTATAAAAATGGAAATGTATAGTGAATATTGATAATGGATGTATGTGGACTTTTAAACTGTTTAGTTGCTCATCCCTGGCTATATGTATCAGTTAATCGTATTTTATTTTGTAACACCTCGCATCTGTTAAAATATTTTAGTATGTTTATTCCTACATGTTAGGTGAGGTTATTAGTAGGGGTTGTTCGTGGACTTACTGGGTAACCATTGTTACTCACCCTTTACTTCATAATTTTTTTTACTTCAGAGCCTGCAGCCAGAGAGGCAGTCGTAAAGCAGTCGAGCGATGACTATTTTGAGGGTCATACTGACGACCAAAGTCCATTACCTGGCGAGCATCAGGGCTATTTCTACTAGGAGTATGTTCATCCTAAGAGGTGTATGTAGTTCTATGTTTTGGGGGGGGGGGAGGGAGCCGAGTGTTAGGTTTATGTTAGAGTGAAGATAAATTTTTGTAATCTTGTATATTTTCACTTTTTTGTACAACTCTGATCAAATTCTATGATATTCGCAAATTGCTGTCTTCCGCATCTTGTATATTTTGGTATATTATTATATACAGGAATTGTTAGTTATTGGCTTATCAATTTTCTTTGTTTTTGAGTTTTGTGGAACGCTAACATAAACGAAGGAAATTGTCCAAACTTTGAGGTTTGATCTCGGGATTTGTGTTAGCATTCAACGGGATGCCACAATCCCATCCCATGCTAATATATAATAATAAAATAATTTATATTTAACAATTGTATCATATCAAAAATAATAACTAAAATCAATAGATAAGAGTTTGTGGAAGCTAACAAATTATTAATAATCTATAATCCTCAATCTGATGATATTATAAACCGATGACTCTAAAATTGACATATAAAGATAGCTAATAAGTAAAATTGAAACAAATGGCACACAATGCATTGACATAAGTTTCTCAAATTGAAACATTAAAATTAAATAACTACTAAATTCTAAGACTATTCTAATTGATAGAGGTAGCCACTCATCCACATACTTTATCTCTAGTATTTCCTCGTAAATCTTATCCACAATGACTGACTCCTCTAAAACCATATGATTTGAAAATGTGAATGGTAAGGTGAATAACGGGAACTACTCAGCAGGATATCTACTTTTCTAACAACTAGTTACAACATGTGATGAGTAGCCATATTAGAATTAAATCATGCAAGTTTTGATATAACATAGCATTCGAATAAAGATGAACAAAATTGTAGAACAATTTAGATAATTATCAATCTATCAGTTCTATCAAATTTATTGTTATCAATTCTAACATGCTTTCAAAATATAAGCATCTATCTATCAACATATACATAATACAAGCACGGCGATGTAATCGATAAGAGGGTTGAGGAACATGCCGATATAACCGCCTCAACTATACAAAATTGATATTCTAGTATTTAACATTTGGTGTGGAATCCAATCATTTTCATCTGATTTTGTAGTCAATTTAGCATTCCACAGTTGGATGACTATTTATTCAGTTCAGATTGACCGTTGACCAAGAACCTAAAATTTAGTTCAACTAACGGTAAAGTCAACTATTTGATGACTACAGATTCTTAATGATTACTAACTAGCCCAAGAGGGAACTCCCCCTGTCTAAACCTATCTAAAGACAATACATGTGAACCTTGACTTTCTTTACATTTTATAAAAATCATCTTTACAGACACAGTTGTTCCTAAGAAAGAAGAGGGGAAATTCTCGAATCCCATGAGTTTTATTACTCTGTAAGGTATCTCACACTATCGAAGAGGATATGATATCACGTGTTATTCTAAATTGACCTGCCACTTCCAGAAATATAGCAACGAATTACTCTTCATAGGTTTTTTACGACTCTTTTCTAATAAATAGAAATAGTTTTATTTAAATATTTATATATATAATTTCTTTCTATGAAAGATACAAACAAGGTATGGTAATGTCCTCCATTGACATCTATCTGTCATATTATCCATCTGTCAATCATATCTCATGTGATCGTGGGAATATGAGATATGCATCCATCTATCTATTTATTATGCATAATGTGACATAGTCGCTGCATAAGTCTGGAGACACTGTCACATCAATCAATTGAGAACATAAATTCTCTCTAAACATACATAAATCAATCGATAAACATCTATCATTCTAGGTATCTATCAACATATATATTTTTGAAACATATGTGACTTCAAAAGGTATCAACCCACCCCATGTAATGGTCTTGATTGGGTAGAAAAGACTTGAAAATCGTGATAAAACTAATAATAGCAAAAGCTGTACAAAGTTGTGAAAATTTGGCTAAGTATTGGAAAATGTGATTTTTTTCAAAATTATTTAAATTAAAAATGAATTTTTAAAAATAAAAGCCTTAAATAAATGCATTGACATCGTGTAATTTTTATAGCTTAATTCAAAGTAACATAAAAGATATCGGGATTTGAAAATCTGATAGAAATGTCGAAATTTACGTTTTGTTCTTGAAATAAAAAATTATATTTTGATATATTGAGATTTGAATTTTTAAACCATTCCCATTGTTTCGAAATGGGGGGTAATCCCTTATTTTTATTAAATAACCTTAAAATAAATAGAAAACTAAATATTTTTAAACGTGACATTTATTTTAAAGTGTTTTAATGAAAATAAGGTATGCTTGAAGTGCAAGAGCTGTGAGAGCAAAATAGGATTGGAACAGTGCTATTGATGGCAGAAGGAATTTCTGTTAGTGCCATCGACACAAAGAAATTTTCAGTGGAAAAACCAAGTTTTTATTGGTGGCAAGTCGGTGCCATCGATAGACACGAACCATAATCGAATTTTCCTCCATATTTTATCTGAATTTGTCCCAAAATCAACCTAATTATTTCCAGCAACTTTCTAAATAATTTTTTATTTATGAAGTGTCCAATTCATAGTATACAACATAAGATCTACCGATAACAATCGAGAATTGCAATTCAAAACATCTAATTGTGCATGAATTTTAAAGAAATTTACCTAATTCAAAGTTATAATTATTACCATGGATTAAAGATGGATTTCTACATAAAATTCGTATAACTAGAAGGTAGAATGGAAGAGATCCTACCTGATCATATCTTCTACAAAGAATCAACTTTAATTGGGTTTGAGACGATTACCACTATTCGATCTCAAATCTATTCTTCCGACCGAAAATGAAATCTTAATGGTTCAAAATGATGTTATTGAGACAATGATACTGCTTTCCTTTTTCACCTAGTCCCGAATCTCGCTTCACGTCTTTGGATTTATGTTTGAAGTTTTTAAGAGGTTAGAGTTAGGATTTTAGTTTGGAGAAGAGATTAAAAGAAAAATCTGTAAATTTTTCTCTAACTTTAGTATATATAGTGTCCCAATGACTTGAAGGTCATTCACAAATTTGTTATATTTTATTTAGAAAGTCTATGTTCCAGGATCCATTTTTTACAAACTTATAGTTGTTTGGATAAATTTTCAATACAAACCTAATGTTATTCTTAGATTTTCTAGAATCATTTTCTAAAAAAAAATTATTTCTAAGTGACCAAATTTAATCATTAATCAAAAGTTCTCGAGATACGTAATGAATTTCTAAGACATTACAATGGAATTTCAAGATTGCACAAGGGAAGATGTAAACTATAATATAAAACAAATGGGACCTTAATTGGTCCTTATCCCTAGGAAGTCTCAACATGTGCAAATTCCCTTTGGATCATCATGCAACGACGTTGTAGCATATATGAGACAATCTGATGCACCTCTTGCCTAAAAAGCCTACTCAAGACTTTCGACCCTTAGAGTAGGATATTCTGCACAATAATACACCCAAAGCCATAAAGTAATCATCTTTATTGAGATGTGTTTGCTTCTTTAAAAGAACAAGTTCACCCCTAGTCCCAATTGGAAGCTCACATTTTGTGACATGAAAGATTCTACTTTATACATTTTTTAGTTGATTGCTTTGATAAAACCTAACGCTTGCCCAAGATCGATACTAGTTACGGGCAGAGCTAGTAGGAGGTAGTGGGGGCACTTTTCCCTGTAGAACTTTGAGATACCCCTTATTTTCAACCAATCATATGTGTTACTTACCCTCACTCTCTCATCTTCCTCCTCATTTGCTTCCTCCCGCTTACCTACCTCCAATTTTTGCCCCCCTCACCCCATAATTTTTTGAAGATGGAAGTTCTTCTTGAATAGGTCTTCTCTCATTGACTAATTGGAAATGACCTAAATATAATTTTTAAAGTTCTAACAAAAACCTTTGAATTTCTTCCCAAAAGTATTCATCTTCAAGCTATTCAAGTGTACCATTAATTATAGTGTGCGCCCACTACAAAAAAATTCTTGACTCCACCCATGGTACTAGTTGAGTATTTGATCCAACAAAGTGGAGGTTGAAAAGTCATAATATATTAATAATAAGTACATGCCTCCCAATTAAAGGCTAAAGGTTCATGAGGAAAGACTTGGACTAGATCTTTTGCGATCTGATTCAAACAAGCGGGAGAGAACAAGTTTATTGGAACTTTAGCTTAACCATTGAAGTTTTTGAATTTGACAAAAATAAGAGTGCAAAGAAATATTTTGTTCCTTCTTTTTTATATTATTTGGGAGGTCTTTGAAGAACATGATGTTGAAATATAACCATAAAGAAATTCAATATGACAGTATTTGCTCGTCGTGTAAAGATGTCTCTGAAAAGTACAAGAACAAAATATAAAATAAAAGTAAAAATTTATTTTAGATTGACAACTATAATCATTCTACTGAGGATTGGGGGATTAATATTTTAAATTTTAGAAATCCAAAAGAACAATGGTGTGATTTTGAATACTAAACTAAAAACTAATTAAATTAATTAAAAAAAATCTGAATTGAAAAATATCGAAGGAGACTGAATCTTCCTAGGATAATTAATTTAAATTAATTTATTTTTAAGTTCTTTTTCAATAAATCAAATTAAGAAATCAACAATGGTTCTTGATTCAAAAAGTTTAACAATAATATTTTTTTTTACAAATCTAAGAATTGACAAAGATTTCCTTTCCTTCAAACTGTTATCGCCCAATGATCATGCATCACAGCAAACATTCGATATAATGGTTCTCCGTAATAATAACAGATCACGTCTAAAATAAAAGATAAGGAGAAATAAATAACATAATTTTAGAAACAAGATTTGTTGAAGACAAATCTATTAAGAATTTTGAAAAACATGAAAGAAATTTAAAAATAAAAATAAAAATAAAAATAATTAAATATCTTGGTTATTAATTTCCCTTCGAAGATTAGCCAAGACTCAATCTAAAAAATTAACAAATAAATAGATGAAAAAATAATATATCTTTTACTAATCTTTGAAATATATCTTGAACAAATACTTTTCTTCCAATTTGCAGAAAATAATAACTAAAACTTCAATTTAAATAAGAAAAAGAAAATATTTGAAAGAGAGAGAGAGAGACAAGAGAATAAGCCAATAGACAATCCAAAAACTTAGAGAGTTAATGTATTTTTATAAATAAAAAATTAAGATTGTTTTGGCGACACATTTTTGTCATTTTTTCATCTCAATTTGATCTTCTATGTAAAATAAAATTATCTTCCCCTTTCAATTAGAGATTTAACCTACTAACATTGTCTCATTTTGATAACCGAGTTAAAAGTTACATCCAAAATGGTGAAACGTGACAAACTTGGAGTCTTTGGATAGTTACATATTTTTGACCAATTCAAAGTTTGAATTAGCTTTGCTATGTGAAATAAAAATTTGTTCTCCTATGAATCAATTTGTACACTCTAAAATCTTGTCTTATTTCAATAAAACAGTATGACGTGGCAGATTCAGAACTTCATTTTGTCAATCTAGAATCATCAAATCTCTTAGATCATGCTTATTCCCATTTATTTTACATACAAGAAATGAGAATATAATTAAACCTTCAAAATATGTGAAAATACATGTAATTTATATAATAAAATATAACTTATGATGAATTAATTATTATACTTGATTCTATGAAGAAATCATAGTTCTAGATTTGAAAATATGGTTAAGTGTTTTATAAAATAATGGGAAAATATATATTTTTAAACACTTAATGTAAAACCCCGAATTTTTAATTCGTATCTCAAGGAAAAATAAATAGTGGAATTTTAAGAAAATCTTGAAAGTGGGACTTAGGGGGTAAAACTTTAGGATGTTTCTGATCATTTTTAATAGAATCTGACCTCACCATTAGATTCAAAATGATCGAAAAACATAGTTTAGCCTGTAAGCACGCTCAAGTGCGAGTCCGAATATAAAAGTTGTAAAATCCTCGATTACTGGGTCGGACTAGGCTAAAATAGTGATTTGTTGGTAGAGAAAGAATTGTTAAGATTCGATCATACCATTGGGTTTGTAACAAAAAATTATTGAACATGGACTATTTATTTGTCATTTTTGGAGATCAAGAAGTCGAATTATCGTCAAAAACCAAAATGACATCAAGTTTAGGGGTCACCTCAGGGTAAAAATGTAAACTTTTGATAGAGACATAAATTGTAGAAATTGACTGCATCATTAGATCTAAAACGAAAAATTAGGCGAAATAGAGTATTCATTTGTCAGTTTTGGAGTCCGGATGGTCAAATTATTGTCGATCAAAATAATTGACAAAATACCGATTTTGTCCCAAATTTTATATAAATAAAATTTAAATTTTTTTCTTATTACTTCGTCTCCTCCAACCGTCTAACAGCCGATGTTTAAAAAAAAATTTGTTTTTTTCTTAAAACTTCAACCTCAGATCTCTCGCAAACGGTTTGCCGTTGACCACCGACGCAAAAGGAGAAATGTCCGCAGCTGCATTCTCTACAAAACCCATCCAACCTCTTTCCATTTCACTTTCTTTTTCATCCAATATCGTAAAAAATCAGTCGTATTTATATACGAAAATTTTGAAATTTTAACCTCGGATTTCATCGATTTTGGGGTCAAACCGTCTTTCACCGTAGAAGGGAGAAGAGATGAGCACATCGAAATCTTCGAAACCACCGGGCCGGTTTCAAAAATCAGCCGCTTCAAAGTTCGGTCCATCTCGATTTTTGTGTCGATCACCTTGATTTTCGCGCACACCCTTTGATCCTTTCGCCTATAGATTGTAAGGAACTCTTAATTTCTATTAGTAATCGTAGATTATGAAAATTGCATTTAGGATTTTATTAAAAATTTGTGATGAGTTTTCAAAATATAGAATTTTTTTGTTATTTAAAAATTCACACCAGAAATTACATGTTTGATATGTTTAATTATATTTTTAACAAATTGTACGTGGGTAAGATATTTTATCGGGTTATTTTTGTCAGTTGGGTCTTGTGCACTGTTCGGACCCTATTTAGATATGAAATTTGTATTTTTTATTATTATTATTGATAGAAATAAATTCTATAGTTGAAAAATGTGATTTAATATTCAATGAACTCATATTGAGTTGATGAATATCAGAAAATAGATATTTTATGAAGAGATTGAAAACTGTAAAAATCGGAAAAAGGGAAAAAGGGTATGAAATGGTAAAATGTCAGAGTCACACCCGAGGGGTGATGTCTGCATTTTACGTTGTTGTGTTGTGTGCAGGTTGGTGAACAGATATCCAGGGATAATATTGTTGGTTGCATGTTTATTTAAATTTCTGTTAGCGCGAGGCGCTGTTTACGTTTCCGTTTTGCTATTTATTTTAGGCGGGGTGGCCACATTTGCATGGTAGGAAACTGAATATCTATTCTCAACCTTGTATTGTTAATTTCTCTTTTGTTTTCAAATGAAAATAATATATATATATATATATATATATATATATATATATATATATATATATATATATATATGTAACTATTTTGTGAGCTGTTAAAGAGTTTGTGAATACCTGAAGGGATAGTGCGTCATATCATCCGTAGTGGTGTACTATCCTGGGATGTACGGTAGGGACCACCAAGCTCATACGTGGTATGGGACGCGTATGTGAGTGGAGTCACAACTGGAATCCGGGTTTATTCCTCTCTATCTTTACCAGTGAACTCGTACTGTAAAGGTGGTCGTATACGAATGGTTTGTATATTTGGGAATCACATGCACGCCTGATAGGCATAGATGAAGATGATTAGTCAGTGATCACTAACAATCTATAGTAGTCGAACGTTCTGACACATCGAAAAGAGACCCATTGTTTACGGTCACGTCAAACGGCCAGCCTGAGCCGGATAAATGGTCAATCAAACGTGGTAAACAGCGACCAACCACAAAATCAGGAACTAAAAATCAGAGAAGAATTGTAACATCATGTCCCGACTAGGAGAGATCCAGTCGTGAATCCCAACTCTCTGATTCCAATACTCCACCATTGTGTATTATGTATCTGTTGCTTATTTTGATATATAAAATGAAATTCATGTTTAATGTTTCCATTTGATCAATTAGATTTGTATAAAAAGATAATGTTATAGTGAGCAATGATGATCGATGTAATGTGAGTTTTAAAATGTTTAGTTGCTCATCCCTGGCTATATATACCAGTTAATCGTAGTTCTTCTATAAAATTTTGTATATTCTAAAATGATTTAGTATGCTTATTCGTTCATGTTAGAAGAGGTTATTGGCAGAAATTGTGTTATTCCTTACTGAGTAACCATTGTTACTTACCCTTTCCTTCTCCATTTTTTTTAGTTTCAGATCCTAAGCTTGGCGAGGCAGGTATAGGGCATGAGTGAGAATCATCTGGTGGGTCAGATAGACAGCCAAAGTTCGTCACTTGGTGAGTATTGGGGTTATTACCTCTAGTGGTGTCGATTTATCTGAGAGTAATATAGATTTTGTTCTGAGTGATAGGAATTTTGTTAGAGTGAGGAATTTCTGTATGATCCTGTATATAATTTTTTCTTCTTCCGCACTCTGATCTATCGTACATGATTAGACGTATATAGGCTTCCACTAGTATTATATTTTGTTTGTTATATGCAGGATTGTATGTCGTTTATCAGGTGTAGGTTGAACGCCTTGGAATGCTAAAATAAACAGAGGAGACCATGCCGAAATTTTGAAGTGCCACCTAGCACCTCGAGATCTGACATGAGGATTTGTGTTAGCGTTTGGCGGGACGCCACACTTAATAGCATTCGAAGACAAGCCAGGTAAATACACAAGAGTTGGGTAAGAGTCTTCTTTTTATTTTTCTTCTTCCACCTCATGATCCCAAATTCTTCGAACACGCAGAAAAATGTTCTAGTTTAAATATAACTTCTCGAAGGAAAGAGAGTTAAGTTCGACAAACGAGAATAGCAACTTGGTTTTTGTTAGACTAAACCCTAGGATCCGAAGTATAAATCAAGTAAGAACACAAGAATCTCACATGACACAAAATATACGTGGTTCGGTCAAAGAATCGACCTATGTCCACGGGCGAAAACGACGATTTCACTATATTAACCAAAGAAGAACACAGTTACAATTTCTCTATGTCTCTCGTATCTCACTCTCCCCCCTTAGGGTTTCATTTCTTACCCTTTATATACTTAAGGTTACAAAGAGGTTAAACGGGTCGGATCCAAAATCAAACCAAATGGGCCCAATATTTTGCCCGGGGGCTTCGCCCATGCGGGTCGTTAACGGATTTCAAAAGATCCGGGTTGAATCCATGACAACCCTCCACATACAAGAATAGAAGACATAACCAACAAATCTCCACCTTGGCTTCAATTCTGCAAAAAAGAAACCGCTTTCGCCTTGTCCCATTAGGGCCTCAAGAACTGCAAACACCTATCAAGTTCAGGCTGCCCCTAAACTTGATACTTGGGATGACCTTAGCCATTAAATCTGTTGGATTCTTCACAGTATCAATCTTTTTCACTACAATAGCACCCTGAGCAACCACATCTTGAATGAAGTGTAATCTAACATCAATATGCTTGGTCCTCTCGTGATACATCTGATTTTTGGTTAGATGTATGGCACTTTGGCTGTCACAAAATACTGTAGTAACACCTTGTTCCAAACCCAAATCAGTAACCAAGCCTTGCAACCATATTGTCTCCTTCACTGCCTCTGTAGCTGTCATATACTCTGCCTCTGTAGTAGACAATGCGACTGTTGACTGTAAAGTTGCCTTCTAACTGATGATACTACCGCAAAGAGTGCAAACATAGCCCGTCAAAGATCTCCTCCTGTCTAAATCACCAGCATAATCATAATTGACATACCCAACAACATTATCAGAAGTGTCACTACTTCTATCATATAGCAAACCAACTCTTGTAGTACCCTTTAAGTACCTCAGTATCCATTTAACCGCTTGCCAATGGATCTTCCCAGGTTTATCCATGTATCTGCTGATTACATTACCTGCATGTGAAATGTTAGGCCTAGTGCAAACCATGGCATACATAAGACTGCCAACAGCACTAGCAAAAGGAACATAGGACATGTGCTCCACCTCCTCCTCCGTCTGTGGGGACATCTGAGCTGAGAGTCTAAAGTGAGCTGCTAGAGCAGTACTCACAGATTTACATTCTTGTATCCCAAAACGATCCAACACCCTCTCAATGTATTTCCTTTGTGATACATACAGTCTACCTGCTCTTCTATCCCTATGAATCTCCATACCCAAAATCTTCTTTGCAGCCCCTAAGTCTTTCATCTCAAACTCACTACTGAGTTGAGCTTTCAGCCTCCTAATCTCAGATGTATCTCTGCATGCAATCAACATCTCATCCACATATAAAAGTAAGTATATAAACGAATCATCTGTGAACCTCCGATGATAAACACAACTGTCATACTTACTCCTGGTATAGTTGTTTCCTACCATAAAAGTATCAAACCTCTTATACCACTGTTTATGAGATTGCTTCAGGCCATATAAATATTTTTTCAGCAAATACACACAATTTTCCTTTCCTTGAATAATGAATCCCTCTGGTTGATGCATATAAATCTGTTCTTCTAACTCACCATGTAGAAAATCAGTCTTTACATCAAGTTGTTTAATCTCTAAATTGTATAAGGCAACCATGGCAAGGAGCACCTTGATAGATGTATGTTTCACCATAGGCGAGAAAACCTCGGTGAAATCCACACCTTCCCGTTGGGTATACCCCTTTGCCACCAATCTTGCTTTGAACCTAGCATTTTCAACACCTGGAATTCCTTCATTTTTCTTGAAGACCCATTTGCATCCCACAATCTTCTGACCCTTTGGCTTCTCAACAATCTCTCATGTTTGGTTCTTGTGAAGAGATTCGATCTCCTCACTCATAGCAATACACCACTGTGTTGACTCCTCACATGTGATGGCCTCCTGATAGGTACATGTCTCCTCATCATCCATAGTCTTTGCCACACTAAGTGCATAAGCCACCAAATCTCTGAGGTGGCTTAACCTGCCTCCTTTGTCTGTCTCTAGCCAAGCTGTACTGTTGTAACAGAACCTCATCCATGATAGTAGGATCCTGTCGTGGTTTTTCATCCTCTTGATCTAAGTCATATGTACCATTATTTTCTAAAATAGGAGCCTCGAACTCCACCTGTTCAATGACACCACGAGGCCTCTCAGTATCGAGTACCTCATTTGCACTGAACATGGCAGACTCATCGAATGTCACATCCCTACTGATAAGAAACTTTTTCCCTATCGCATTTAGGCACCACAATCTGTAACCTTTCATTCCAGTCTGATATCTAAGAAATATGCATTTTTTTGCCCTCGGTTCAAGCTTCCCATCATTTACGTGAGCATATGTTGGACACCCAAATATCCTCAACCCAGAATATGTAGCAGGAAACCCCGACCACACCTCCTCTAGAGTTTTGAACTCAATAGCACTGTTAGGAGATCTGTTCACCAGATAACAAGTTATGTTAATAGTTTCAGCCCAAAACTACTTTGGCAAACCAATTTAATTGCATGCACCGCGCTCTTTCCAATAAAGTCCTATTCATTCGTTCTATTGTGGTGTCTTCCGTACTGTGTGATGCCGCACAATACCCTCATATTTATAGAACTCATCGAATTCTCCAGAGCAAAATTCCAAACCGTTATCAGTCCTCAATCTCTTGATCTATTTTCCAGTTTGTTTTTCTATCAATGTCTACCATTGCTTGAATTTGACAAAAACTTCATCTTTGCTCTTCAAAATAAATATCCAGACTTTCCTCAAAAAATCATCTATGAAAGTCAACACTTGCCTTGGTTATGTGAATACCCGTACTAAACTTTACTCTACACTGCTTCCAGAAAACACAATGCTCACAAAAGTCCAATTTGCCAATTTTTGTCCATTAAGTAAATCCTGTTTGCTCAATACTGTCATCCCTCTCTCACTCATATGCCCGAGGCGCATATGTCACAATCTGGTGGTGTCTAAATCTGTTGCTGATACAGACGCCGTACCTGTAATTATCTGCCCTTACAATGCATACAACCCATCTTCTTCAGCCCTTTCATTACCACGAGAGAACCCTTAGAAATCCGAATTACTCCATCCCCTGCTTTGTAACAACAACCATTAGAGTCTAGCATACCTAAGGAAATCAAAATTTTCTTCAAATCTGGAACGTGCCTAACATCTGATAATGTTCTCACAATACTGTCAAACATTTTCACCCGAACTGTGCCTATCCCCACTACCTTACAAGCAACATTATTTCCCATAAGAACTTTACCCCCATCAAAAGGTCGATAGGTTGTGAACCAGTCCTTATTGGGACATAAAGTGCACGCCGAATCAAGAATCCACTCCTCACCGGAGAAATTGGTAGAAACTGAGAGTACATCACCGTTATCACTGTTTCCATCTGCCACTGCTACATCGTCAGCATCATGGTCATTATAATTTTGTTTTCCCTTCCCTTTACGCTCCGGACAATCTCTTTTAAAGTGTCCTTCTTGATGACAATTGAAACACTTTAACTTTCTAGTATTCGATTTTGATCTAAACCGTCCTTTTCCATTATGGTTCCCTTTATGATTTGATCTCCCCCTAACAAACAAACCTTCGCCTGAGCTTTCTGTAATTCCATCTACTTTCTTCTTCAATTCTTTAGAATTTAAAGCAGATTTAATCTCCTCAACCGAAATAGTAGTTTTTCCATACATTAGGGTATTAACAAAATTTTCATATGAGGGTGGTAAGGAACAAACCAAAAGTATTGCCTGATCTTCTTCATCAATTTTAACATCAACATTCTTTAAATCCATAAGAATATTATTATATTTATCAAGATGATCAGGCATAGAAGTACCTTCTCACATCTGTAGGGTGTAAAATCATTTCTTTAGATACCACCGGTTTGTGAGAGATTTTGTCATGTACCGAGTTTCCAGCTTTGTCCATAGTAGATCTGCCGTGTCTAAATCATCGACCTCTCGCATGACCGCATTCCCCAAAGACAACAGAATCACACTGTGTGCATTCTCCATGATCTCCTCTTTCTGTTTTGGTTTCAATGATTCAGGCAAATTATCACTTCCCAACAACGCCTTTGATAAACCTTGCTGAACAAGTAAAGCTTTCATCCGAACCCGCCATAGATTAAAATCATTCCTTCCATCGAACTTCTCAACATTATACTTCACAGTCATAGCTCTGATACCAGTTTGTTAGACTAAACCCTAGGATCCGAAGTATAAATCAAGTAAGAACACAAGAATCTCACACGACACAAAATATACGTGGTTCGGTCAAAGAATCGACCTACGTCCATGGGTGAAAACGACGATTTCACTATATTAACCAAAGAAGAACACGGTTACAATTTCTCTATATCTCTCGTATCTCACTCTCCCCCTTTAGGGTTTCATCTCTTACCCTTTATATACTTAAGGTTACAAAGAGGTTAAACGGATCGGATTCAAAACCAAACCAAATGGGTCATGCGGGTCGTTAACAGATTTCAAAAGATCCGGGTTGAATCCATGACAACCCTCCACATACAAGAATAGAAGACATAACCAACAGTTTTCAATGGTAACCTTGTGTTATAAAGACAACAACAGAGGTAATTATTACCAACATAAACTCTTTTTTGGGGAATACCATTAGAGTAATACCTTTAGTGTTCCACTTAAAAAGAACACTTAAGATTTTACCTCAGGATCTAGAAACTCCAATTTTTAGGCACGATGATTGGTTTTTCATCCACTTCATGTTTAAAGATAAGACACCACAAATAATATAATCATAAACTTCATGATAAAAAATTGAAAAAACTACAAGCATGACGATTTTTACCAAGACAAGACGTGGGGAATAACAACGAAACGGGATATCAGCTTGTAGAGGGATGCCTTTGTCATCCCAAAGATAGATCATCCAAATTAGTAAACGATATGAATACCATTGAGTTGGCTGGTAACACAATTAATGAACCAAAGAAATTTCCTAATAAAATGATCAAATGGGAGTTGTAGACCAATATTAAGTAGCCTGACGTAGATGCAAATTTTTTTGTTATCTCTGACTTCACCAATTTGGTCTACTCAATGAAGTCCTATATCATTTAGGATGTTAAAATGTTGCCTGCGACATTTTGAGGTGTTAGGAAGTGCAATAATTAATAAGAATATGAATAATTAAAAGTAGATGCTAGATAAAAGAAATTATTCCAAATAGGCAAGAGAGAGATTGGTCAATGACATGTAGACTAAGTCACTAATTTTTGAAAATTGAAAGCAAAATTGAAAAAATCAACATAAGAAAAGAAAACGTGAGAGGGAGAAAATGGTTGTAGGTGACTTAAGGAATGATCAAACTCATCTAAGAAAACAAAGAGAAAGGAAAAATAAATAACAAAACGAAAACTCAAAAAATAAGATAAAAGTTCTAGAATGATAACACTCCCACCTATTTATAGGGAATGATAAAGCCAACTCAATATGTCACACCCAAAAATCTTAACACACACCCCCTGAATAATATATTAGAATATCGAGGTGTGATTAATTATTCCATCCCATTATAACATTTAATAATAAAGACATTATGTTTAATAATTATAATGCAGCAAAAATATATTAAAATCAATAAATAAGAATTCACAGAAGCTAATAATCGATAATAATCCATAATTCTCAATCTGGTGATAACATAAACTGATGACTCTAAATATGAAATATAAAAAAATAACTAATAAGTAATACGAAAACAAAATGGCACACAATGCCCTGACATAAGTTTCACAAATGGAAACATAAAAAAAAAAAAAACTACTAAACTCTAAAACTACTCAAATTGATGAAGGCAACTACTCATCCACATATCTGGTGTCTCTTCCTGAATCTCATCCTCAAAGACTCGATTCACTAAACCTGCATGATCTGAAAACATGAATGATAAAGAATAGTTAAAGCTGTGAAAAACTGTGAAAAAATGGCTAAGTGTTGAAAATGAGATTTTTCAAAGTTCTTCAAATGTAAAATGGATTTTTAGAGATGAAATTCTTAATCAAGAGATTTGACATCTTGTACTTTTTGAAATTTAATTTGAATGGAGGTTAAAGTAAACATGATTTGAAAATTTTACAAAAATATCATAATCTGTGTTTGTTCTTAGAACTAAAAATTAGATTTGGATATGTTAAGATTTGAATTTTTAAAATATTCTCATTATTTCCAAATAAGGGTATTTCATAATTTCATTATAGAACTTAAATGAAAAATGAAAAATTAAACATGACATTTACTAAATGTTTTTAATAAAAATAGATATACTAAAAATGTATGAGATGTGGGAAAAATTCAGTACCAAAATAGTTTTGTCGATAACAAGATCGATGCCACCGAATAAATCTTGTCAGGAAGTATCAGTGCCATCGAATGTATCTTTCAGTGCCACTGGCAGAACACAATATTTTGGTGCCAGAAGAAAATTCTATTGGTGGTAGGGCCAATAACATCGACAAATGTGAACCCACAATGATTTTTCTTCAAAAATTTATCTGATTTTTTTCCAAATTCATCCAAATTACTTCCAATAGCTTTTAAGTTAAAAATTGATTTATGTAATGCTCAATTCATCTTGTATAACATAGGATATACTGAGATAAATCAATATTTATAATTCAAAACAACTAATCATATATGATCTTATAAGGAAATTATCTTAAATTGGAAATATAATCAATATCAAAGATCAAAAACTAATTTTTATAGAAATTTATGTAACTACAAGGTAAAAGAAAGGTATTCAGTTTTTTTTTGCATCTTCTACAATGCATAGGCTTCGAGATCAACTCCCAATATCCTTCTTCATTTACTTTTCATCTTTCTTCTCCGACAAAATCATGATTTTTCTAGATCCACCTTTCATCAAGTCTTGGATTCCGCTCTACATATCTAAGTTTTAAGTTTAGGGAGGTAAGGGTTAGGGTTTAGTTTGGAGTAGAGATTACAAAAATTTCTATAAATTTTTTATAACTTTAGTATATATAGTGTCTTAAGAACGTAAAGGTTGTAGACACCCCAAGTTGATCGAATAAGCCTGAGAAGTCATTCGAATCCGATATTGAGGGTCAAATTAAGAGAATTTCGATCAATCAAGTGAACCCAAATCAAATCAATTGAGGAAATCATATTTAATAAAAAAATTGGTTTTTGCTTGAATATACTTACCGAATAGACAAGTATAGAAATAACTTGGCCATTTGGTACATATGGCCACGTCATTTTTTATTCTAACCTTGACTTTGGTAATGCTTAGGTTTAATTTGCCTTGGCTGTACCTAATATATGTCCAATTCAGTTAAGTAGTTAGAGAGCTCCTGTGCGCACGAGATTCTTCACAAGAAATGACTCCTTAAACCTTTTTGTTAATGACTTTTTTCCAAAAAAGCCCTCTTAATTCTACTTCTACTCATGCTAAAACCTTTATAACTCCTTCCACCCAGGGTCTTTTAATAAACCACTCATTCTTCTTATCTTAACCCAAGATCTTGCTTGGTCCCACTCAAGACCAATTACCTCCTTTAACCTTTGTTTGTTAAAACTCATCAAAGGCAAATCCCTTGTGGCGCCCCGCCGAACACTAACACAAATCCCCATGTCAGATCTCGAGGTACAAGATGGCACCTCGAAATTTCGGCATAGTCTCCTCTATTTATGTTAGCATTCCAAGGCGTTCAACCTGCACCTGATAAACGACATACAATCCTGCATATAACAAACAAAATATAATACTAGCGGAAGCCTATATACGTCTAATAACATACGAAAGATCAGAGCGTGGAAGAAGAAATTATAATACAGGATTATACGAAAATTTCTCACTCTAACATAAGTCCTATCGCTCAGAACAAAATCTATAATACTTTTTGGACAAATTGACACCACTAGGGATAATAACCCCAATACTCACTAAGTGACAAACTCTGGCTGTCTATCTGACCCACCAGATGATTCTCACTCGTGCTCTATACGTGCCTCACCAAGCTTCGAAACTGAAACTAAAAAAATGGAGAAGGAAATGGTGAGTAACAATGGTTACCCAGTAAGGAATAACACAATTTCTGCCAATAACCCCTCCTAACATGAACGAATAAGCATACTGAATCATTTTAAAATATACAAAATTTTAAAGAAGAAACTACGATTAACTGGTACATATAGCCAGAGATGAGCAACTAAACGTTATAAAACTCACATTACATCGATCATCATTACTCACTATAACATCATCTTTTTATACAAATTTAATTGGTCAAATGGAAACATTAAACATAGATTTCATTTTTATATATCAAAATAAGACAACATATACGTAATACACAATGGTGGAGTATTGGAATTAGAGAGTTGGGATTCACAATATTAAACATGAAACCAACAATATTATCCCTGGAAATCTGTTCACCAACCTGTACACAACACAACAACGTAAAATGCAGACATCACCCCTCGGGTGTGACTCTGACATTTTACCGTTTCATACTCTTTTTCCCTCTTTTCGATTTTTACAATTTTCAATCTCTTCAATAAAACATTCATTTTCTGATATTCATCAACTCAATATGAAACCAACAATATTATCCCTGGAAATCTGTTCACCAACCTGTACACAACACAACAACGTAAAATGCAGACATCACCCCTCGGGTGTGACTCTGACATTTTACCGTTTCATACTCTTTTTCCCTCTTTTCGATTTTTACAATTTTCAATCTCTTCAATAAAACATTCATTTTCTGATATTCATCAACTCAATATGAGTTCATTGAATATTAAATCACATTTTCCAACTAAAGTGTAAAATCCCAAATTTTTAATTCGTATCTCGAGGAAAAAATAAATAGTAGAATTTTAAGAAAATCTTGAAAGTGGGATTTAGGGGTAAAACTTTAGGATGTTTTTGATCATTTTTAATGGAATCTGACCTCACCATTAGATTCAAAATGATAAAAAAACATAGTTTAGCCTGTAAGCACGCTCAAATGCGAGTCCGAATATAAAAGTTGCAAAATCCTCGATTACCGGGTCGGACCAGGCTAAAACAGTGACTTTTTGTTGGAGCAATAATTTTTAAAATTCGATCATACCATTGGGTTCATAACGAAAAATTATTCAACATAGACTATTTATTTGTCATTTTTGGAGATCAGGAAGTTGAATTATCGCCAAAAAACGAAAACGACATCAAGTTTATGGGTCACGTCAGGCCAAAAATGTAAATTTTTGATGGAGACATAATTTGTAGAAATTGACTATACCATTAGATCTGGAATGAAAAATTAGGTGAAATAGAGTATTCGTTTGTTAGTTTTGGAGACCGAATGACCAAGTTATCGTCGATCAAAACAATAGGCGAAATACCGAATTCATCCCAAATATTATATAAATAATATTTAAATTTTTTTTTAATCTCATCTTCCCCAACGCGTCTAAACAGCCGAGACCTATACGAAATGAATTTTTTTTTCTCCTCGACCTTCCACCTCAGATCTCTCGCAAACGGTCCACTTTCGACGATCGCCGCAGAAGAGAAAAAGGTCCGCAGCTTCGTTCTCTACAAAACCCACCCAACCTTTCTTCATTTCACTTTCTATTTCACCCGTATAGTCAAAAATCAGCCGTATTTTATACGGAGATTTTCGTAACTTCGACCTCGGTTTTCATCGATTTCGGGGTCAAACCGTCTTTCGCCGTAGAAGGGAGAAGAGACGAGTACATCGAGATCTTCGAAACCACCAAGCCAGTTTCGAAAATCAACCGCTTCGAAGTTCGGTCCGCCTCGATTTTCACGCCAATCATCTCGATTTCCATGCACGTGCTTCAATTCTGTCGTCTAGTGATTGTAAGGAACTCTCAATTTCTATTAGTAATCTAGATTGTGAAAATTGCATTTAGGATTTTATCGAAAAATTTGGATGTATTTTTAAAATATAGAATTATTTTGTTATTTCAAAAATTCACGCCAGAAATTGCATGTTTGATATGTTTAATTGTATTTTTAATAAATTATACGTGGGTAGGGTGTTTTAACGGGTTATTGTCATAAATTGGGTCTTGTGCACTGCTCGGACCCCGTTTTGATATGAAATTTGTATTTTTTTCAATATTATTGATAGAAATAAATTCTATAGTTGAAAAATGTGATTTAATATTCAATGAACTCATATTGAGTTGATGAATATCAGAAAATGGATATTTTATGAAGAGATTGAAAACCGTAAAAGTCGAAAAAAGGGAAAAAGGGTATGAAACGGTAAAATGTCAGAGTCACACCCGAGGGGTGATGTCTGCATTTTACGTTATTGTGTTGTATGTAGGTTGGTGAACGGATATCCAGGGATAATGTTACTGGTTGCATGTTTATTTACTTTCTGTTAGCGCGAGGCGCTCTGTTATGTTATTTATTTTAGGCCGGGTGGCCACACTTGCATGGTAGGAAACTGGATATCTATTCTCAACCTTGTATTGTTAATTTCTCTTTTGTTTTCAAATGAAAATAATATATATAAGTAGCTATTTTGTGAGCTGTTAAAGAGTTTGTGAATGCCTGAAGGGATAGTGCATCATATCATCCGGAGTGGTGTACTATCTTGGGATGTACGGTAGGGACCACCAAACTCATACGTGGTATGGGACGAGTATGAGAGTGGAGTCGCAACTGGAATCCGGGTTTATTCCTCTCTATTTTTACCAGTGAACTTGTAATGTAAAGGTGGTCGTATACGAATGGTTTGTATCTTTGGGAATCACATGTACGCCTGATAGGCATAGACGAAGATGATTAGTCAGTGATCACTAACAATCTATAGTAGTCAAACGTTCTGACACATAAAAAAGAGACCCATTGCTTACGGTCACGTCAAACGGCCAGCCTGAGCCGGATAAATGGTCAACCAAACGTGATAAGGGCAGCGACCGGCCACAAAATCAGGAACTAAAAGCTAGAGAGAAATTGTAACATCCTGTCCCGACTGGGAGTGATCCAGTCGTGAATCCCAACACTCTAATTCCAATACTCCACTATTGTGTATTATGTATCTGTTGCTTATTTTTATATATAAAATGAAATCCATGTTTATTGTTTCCATTTGATTAATTAGATTTGTATAAAAAGAGAATGTTATAGTGAGTACTGCTGATCGATGTAATGTGAGTTTTAAAATGTTTAGTTGCTCACTATGGCTATATGTACCAGTTAATCGTAGTTTATTATGTAAAACTTTGATTATTTTAAAATGATTCAGTATGCTTATTCGTTCATGCTAGGAGGGGTTATTGGCAGAAATTGTTTGTTTCCTTACTGGGTAATCATTGTTACTCACCCTTTCCTTCTCCATTTTTTTAGTTTTAGATCTGAAGTTTGACGAGGCAGGTATAGAGCATGAGTGAGAATCATCTGGTGGGTCAGATAGACAGCCAGAGTTTGTCACTTGGTGAGTATTAGGGTTACATCCCTCTAGTGGTGGTAGTTTGTCTAGGTAATGTTATAGATTTTGTTCGAGCATTAGGACTTTTGTTAGAGTGAGAAATAATTGTATAATCTTGTATTCTGATTATTCTTCCGCACTCTGATATTTCATTCGTTATTAGACGTATTTAAGCTTCCGCTAGTATTATATTTTGTATATATATGCAGGATTGTATGTCGTTTATCAGGTGCAGGTTGAACGCCTTGGAATGCTAACATAAACAGAGGAGACCATGCCGAAATTTCGAGGTGCCACCTAGTACCTCGAGATCTAACATGGGGATTTGTGTTAGCGTTTGGTGGGGCGCCACATAAAGAATTTATTTTTATCAATAATATTGTAAAAGAAAATAAATTTTATATCAAAACGGGGTCCGAGCAGTGCACAAGACCCAATTTATGGAAATAACCCGTTAAAATACCCTACCCACGTATAATTTGTTAAAAATACAATTAAACATATCAAACATGCAATTTCTGGCGTGAATTTTTGAAATAACAAAAGAATTCTATATTTTAGAAATACATCTAAATTTTTTCGATAAAATCCTAAATGCAATTTTAACAATCTACGATTATTAATAGAAATTGAGAGTTTCTTACAATCTCTAGGTGAAAGGATCGAAGCACGTGCGCGGAAATTGAGGCGATTGGCACGGAAATCAAGATAGACCGAACTTCGAAGCGACTGATTTTTGAAACCGACCAGCTGGTTTCGAAGATTTCGATGTGCTCGTTTCTTCTCCCTTCTACGGCGGAAGACGATTTGACCCCGAAACAGATGAAAATCGAGGTCGAAGTTACGAAATCTCCGTATACAAATACGGCTGATTTTTGACGATATTGGATGAAAAAGAAAGTGAAATGGAAAGAGGTTGGATGTGTTTTGTAGATGTCGAAGCTGCGGATCTTTTTCTCTTTTGCGGCGATCGTCGAAAGTGGACCGTTTGCGAGAGATCTGAGATGGAAGATTAGAAAAAATCGAAGAAAATTCGTTTTATTTTGTTGGCTGTTTTGGACGAGTTGGAGAAGATGAGATATATAAAAAAAATTTAAATTTTATTTATATAAAAGTTGGGACGAAATCGATATTTCGCCTATTGTTTTGATCGATGATAACTTGGCCATCCGGACTCCAAAACTGACAAATGAATACTCTATTTCGCCTAATTTTTCATTCCGAATCTAATGATATAGTCAATTTCTACAAATTATGTCTCCATAAAAAATTTACATTTTTGGCCTGAGGTGACCCCTAAACTTGATGTCGTTTTCATTTTTTACGATAATTCGACTTCCTGATCTCCAAAAATGACAAATAAATAATCTATGTTCAATAATTTTTCGTTACGAATCCAATGGTATGATCAAATTTTAAAAATTCTTTTCTAACAAAAAGTCACTATTTTAACCTGGTCCGACCCGATAATCGAGGATTTTGTAACTTTTATATTCGGACTCGCATTTGAGCGTGCTTATAGGCTAAACTATAGTTTTCGATCATTTTGAATCTAATGGTTAGGTCAGATTCCATTAAAAATGATCAGAAACATCATAAAATTTTACCCCTAAGTCTCACTTTCAAGATTTTCTTAAAATTCCATTATTTATTTTTCCTCGAGATACGAATTAAAAATTCGGGGTTTTACATCCCTCTTCCACCCTTCTAATCTTTTTTTTAAAATTTAAAAGGATTCTATGGCATTCAATTTAAATTCACCACTTTCCAAATCTTATGACTATTTTGTCCACACAAGAGAAGTTTTTAGAATTTTTGCCTAATGACATTTGTATCTCTAGTTTGTTAAAAAAACTAGCCTAAGGAAGTAACCAAAGAGGACAAAAAACCACCACCTAATTACATACCATTTGGCTTAGATATCTCACAATTGATCCAAATCATAAGGTTTAGGATCATTTTACCCCCCACTAAGAATTCTGTAGAATTTTGGGTGCAAAGACTACCCTCACTACAAAATATGAGGTATTTAGAGGCGGTTTTAAACTGCTACCAATTTCAACTAAACCGCCTCCAATATATTTAAGGGCGGTTTAGCCAAACCACCCACTATAGTGGCGTCGCTGTTCCTTTTAGTGGCCAACTAAGGGTGGTTTTAAAACCGCCTCAAAATAATGATTGAAGGGTGTTTTTTATATTTTAGAGACTATTTTAAAACCGCCTCTAATAATAATATTTTAATGGTGATTTTAAAACCGTCTCTAAAGAATATGATTTAAGGGCGGTTCTTATAATTTTAGAGGCTATTTTAAAACCACCTCTAATAAAAATAATTTAATGGCGGTTTAAAAACCACCTCTAAAGAATATGATTTAAGGGCGATTCTTATATTTTAGAGGCTATTTGAAAATTGCCTCTAATAATAATAATTTAAGGGCAGTTTTAAAACCGTCTCTAAATATTGATATTTAAGGACGGTTTTTTATATTTTAGAGGCAGTTTGAAAACCGCCCCTAATAACAAATTAGTTTAAAAAAAAAACATTAGAGGTAGTTCAAAACCGCCTCTTATGTTGTAAAAAAAAAATTAATAAAATATTCATTCCAAAATAAAACCTACAATTATATAAAGAAAAAGAGCTGCTATTGGCACTACAAATTTCACTTATCACTTATTTATACAAAGATATCACAACCTGTAAATGAATATTTTACCAAACATAAGCTACAATCTACCAAACATGCATCAACGAAATCCATAAACAAAGTACGCATTCACGAATATTTTCACTATAAAAAAAGAGACAACTCTATGAATTATAAACAAATGTGATATGTTTTTTAGATTTAGTGTGCACTTGAAGCCAATCATCTCTCATACTCCACCCCATCTCCATGCTCACTCTGGCAAAATAAAATGGTAAAGCCATAAATCATGTGCAACCAAAACATACTTTAGAATCTGTCGTTTGCAATGATTTTATGGATGGCGTCACTGACAGCTTGATCCTCAGATCAAACAGTCAACTTCATTGCTACTACCTGTGTAAAACCCCTAGTTTTCAATTTGTATGTCGAGGAAAAATAAATAGTGGAATTTTGAAAAAATCTTGAAAGTGGGACTTAGGGGTAAAACTTTAAAATATTTCTGATCATACTAAGGAAATCTGATCTCACCATTGGATTCAAAATGATCGAAAAACATACTCTAGTCTGTAAGCACGCTCAAGTGTGAGTCCGAATAGAAAAATTACAAAATCCTCGATTACCGAGTCGGACTAGGCTAAAATAATAACTTTTTACTAGAGTAAGAATTTTTAAGATTCAATCATACCATTGGGTTCGTAACGAAAAATTATTGAACATGGACTAGTTATTTGTCATTTTTGGAGACCAGAAAGTTGAATTATCATCAAAAATGAAAACGACATCAATTTTAAGGGTCACCTCAGACCAAAAAAGTAAATTTTTGTTAGAAACAGAATTTGTAGAAATTGACTACACCATTAGATCCGGAATAAAAAATTAGACGAAATAAAGTATTCATTCGTCATTTTTGGAGTCCAGACGATTAAGTTATCGTCAATCGAAACAATAGGCAAAATATCGATTTCGTCCCTAATTTTATATAACTAAAATTTTAATTTTTTTATATACACTTTGTCCTCCTCAACCCATCAAAATACAGCCAATGAAAATTTAACGAAAAATTCATCTTTTTCTTCGAATTTCAACCGCAGATCTACGATAAACGGCTCACAGTCGACGACCGTCGCAGAAGGGAAAAAGATCTGCAGCTTCGACATCTATAAAACCCACCCAAGATCCTTTCATTTCATCTTCTCTTTTACCCCATATCATCAAAAATCAGCCTGTAGACACCCCATTTTTGCACTCGCCTGATTAATCAACTCGTCAACCCGATCGCAATGATTCTCAATGATGGATGTGTATTCTATTGCTTTATTTCGTTACTAGAAATGTTTCAGAATCCGGATGAGGTATCTCAAACTGACAAAATCTTAGAAACCACGCTATGCTAGGAAAATACGACTCCAGAAACATAGAAATCATCATTTTTCAGACAAAAAGAAGCTTCACGATAAAAATTACTAAAAAACGACCAAAATACCCCTGACATCAAAACAACCCTAGAGCCTACGTTACGTTTAGGAAAACCCTTTCGAACACATAAAATAACAAATCAAAACCAAATAAATCATTTCGCCAATTTTAACAGAATTCGACAAAATTACGAAAATGCCTCTCATAAAGTTCACGACCATTTCACACAAAAAATTTCATAAATAACACAAACCAATATTTCCATTGAATTCCTTACGAAAAATCGATTCTAAAACATCCTAGAACATTAAAAACCGACTTAAAACGTGAAAAATCCTCTCCGGGGGCAAAACGGTAATTTCACAATTTTCATAATTAAAAAATTCAAAATTAATAAATAAAACATTAAATAATTAAAGTGAAACATTAATGAAATTAATTTAAAATTTTGAATCAAAGAAATCGATCAATCGGGCTTTCAAGTAAAATTGTTGAGGGTTCGTGGGATATTTCTTTAAGGACCCCTCCATTTGGGGGTCCAAAGAATTAAAGATATTTTAGAGGGGGGTTCTCCAAAAATTAAAAGTAAATCAAGCAAGACTGAAGTCAAGGTATTAAAGTCAATCAAGTGAGACTAAAGTCAAAATTAAAGTCAATTAAGCAAGACTGAAGTCAAGATATTAAAAGTCAATCAATTAAGACTAAAGTCAAAGTATTAAAAGCCAATCAAATAAGACCAAAAGTCATAATAGAGTTCTAATTAAATATTAACTCTATCTAATAGAGTTCTAACTTAAATACAACTCTAATTAAAAGAACTCTAATTAAACACTAACTCTATCAAAATCAACCCCTAAAAAAATCTATAAATAGAGGTGCTCACACCCTATTTTCGTATCAAAGAAAAAACCCTAGAAAAAGTAGGTGAAGAAGCCTCCACAACCTCCTCAAAACCCTAATTTTGGAGCCCCAACTCCTTCCCTAACATCCCTCCTTCAATTTTAGCCTAGAAAACACCTAAAAGCCCTCCAAAAACACTCCCAAATTCGCAATAAACTTGAAGAGTTCAAATCCAAAAACAAGGAGATACCTTGATCTTGGAGATCCGAAGTCAAATCCGGAGAAAGAACGAAGCAAGGGAGTACGGTACAAGGAGTTCTTTTTGTCAGATCTGAGGGAGCAAAATCCTTGCTATCGGAAAGGTACAAAATTTTTTATTTTTATTTTTATCTAGGTTTTTAGCGATGTGATTTATTTGGGGAGTTAGTAGAGACCGGCTTTGGCCCGGCGGGGTTGGTGCCTAACACCTTCCAACCTCGTAACATGATCCCCGAATTCAGATTTTCTGCGGTAGATTAGTCCTTTTTATCCATGTTAGAGTCAGTTTGGTTCCTAGACCACAATAACTAGGTGGTGACTCCCAAACCTCAAGGGTCAAAAGCGGATCCGCGCACCTCGCGGATCGAGGGCGCTTTCTTAGTCGTATACATATACGGGGATTTCGAAACTTCGACCTCAAATTTCATCCGTTTCGGGGTCAAACTGTCCTCCGTCGCAAAAGGGAGAAAGGACGACGACATCGAGATCTTCGAAACCACCGGACCGGTTTGAAAAATTAGCCACTTTGAAGTTTGGTCTATCTCGATTTTTGCACCGATCACCTTGATTTCCGTGCACGTGCTTCGATCCTTTTGCCTAGAGATTGTAAGGAACTCTAAATTTCTATTAGTAATCGTAGATTGTGAAAAATTGCATTTAGGATTTTATCAAAATTTTTTTGATGTATTTCCAAAATATAGAATTCTTTTATTATTTCAAAAATTCACTCGAGAAATTACATGTTTGGTATGTTTAATTGTATTTTTAACAAATTATACGTGGGTAGGGTATTTTAACGGGTTATTTCCATAAATTGGGTCTTGTGCACTACTCGGACCCCGTTTTGATATAAAATTTATAATTTTTTTAATATTATTGATAAAAATAAATTTTATAGTTGGAAAATGTGATTTTATATTCAATGAACTCATATTGAGTTGATGAATATTAGAAAATGGATATTTTATTGAAGAGATTGAAAATTGTAAAAATCGAAAAAAGGGAAAAATGGTATGAAACGGTGAAATGTCAAAGTTACACCTGAGGGGTGATGTCTGCATTTTACGTTATTGTGTTGTGTGCAGGTTGGTGAAAGGATATCCAGGGATAATATTGCTGGTTGCATGTTTATGTAAATTTCTGTTAGTGCGAGGCGCTGTTTACCTTTCTGTTGTGTTATTTATTTTAGGTCGGGTGGCCACACTTGCATGGTAGGAAACTGGATATCCATTCTCAACCTTGTATTATTAATTTCTCTTCTGTTTTCAAATGAAAATAATATATATATGTAGTTATTTTGTGAGCTGTTAAAGAGTTTGTGAATGCCTGAAGGGATAGTGCGTCATATCATCCGGAGTGGTGTACTATCTTGGGATGTACGGTAGGGACCACCAAGCTCATACGTGGTATGGGACGCGTATCAGAGTGGAGTCACAACTGGAATCCGGGTTATTCCTCTCTATCTTTATCAGTGAACTTGTAATGTAAAGGTGGTTGTATATGAATGATTTGTATATTTGGGAATCACATGTATGCCTGATAGGCATAGACAAAGATGATTAGTCAGTGATCACTAACAATCTATAGTAGTCGAACATTCTGACACATCGAAAAGAGACCCATTGCTTATGGTCACTTCAAACGGCCAGCCTGAGCTAGATAAATGGTCAACCAAACGTGGTAAATACAACGATCCGCCACAAAATCAGGAACTAAAAGCTAGAGAAGAATTGTAACATCATGTCCCGACTGGGAGCGATCCAGTCGTGAATCCCAATTTTCTAATTCCAATACTCCACCATTGTGTATTATGTATTTGTTGTCTTATTTTGATATATAAAATGAAATGCATAGTTAATGTTTCCATTTGATCAATTAGATTTGTATAAAGATAATGTTATACTGAGTACTATTGATTGATGTAATGTGAGTTTTAAAATGTTTAGTTGCTCATCCCTGGCTATATGTACTAGTTAATCGTAGTTTCTTCTGTAAAAGTTTGTATATTTTAAAATAATCCAGTATGTTTATTTGTTCATGTTAGGAGGGGTTATTAGTAGAAATTATTTGTTTCCTTACTGGGTAACCATTGTTACTCACTCGTTCCTTCCTATTTTTTTAGCTTCAGAGCCTGCAGTTGGCGAGACGGGCATTAGACCAACGAGTGAGGATCATCTGGTGGGTCAGATAGACGACCAGAGTCTATTACCTAATGAGTATTGGGGTTATAACCCCTAGTGGTGTCGATTCGTCCAAGAGTAATATAGATTTTTGTTTTGAGCGTTAGGAATTTTGTTAGAGTGAGGAGTCTTTGTATACTCCTGTATATAATTTTTCTTCTTCCGTACTCTGATCTATCGTACATTATTAGACGTATATAGGCTTCCGCTAGTATTATATATTTTATTTTTTATATGCAGGATTATATATTGTTTATCAGGTGCAGGTTGAACGCTTTGGAATGCTAACAAAAATAAAGGAGACCATGTCGAAATTTCGAGGTGCCACCTAGTAGTACCTCGAGATCTGACATGGGGATTTGTGTTAGCGTTTAGCGGGGCCCCAAACCTGCTTGGGTCCAAATGTAGCTTCGGGTTCAAGGAAGACACAGATGTAGCTTCGGGTTCAACAAACTTTGTAAGTGCAGTGTCCCAGTCCCAGTATTTTTCAAACACTGAATGTAAGCAACATGTGCAGCAGCGAGTAAACACCTTCCATCAAGTGCTTGTCTAACAAACGTTCCTTTCACGACATAATTGCATGACCTTGACCTTGTCTTCTTCTATTCTAGAGCTTGAGTTACCCATTTCTAATACTATACTAATAGTTAATAGAGATTCCTTCAATGAAGTGATTATGGTTGAGATTTCTTCCTGAAATGAGAAAGGCTCAACTGAATAGTGGTTCAACTAATACAGAAGGAAACAAAAGGCCTCTCTAGCTAAACTATGATACTAAGTCATTAAACTTATCGAAAAAAATTCAGAACTAAATTTCTCCAAGAGTCGAAGTCATTCAAAAGCAATATAAATTCGGAAAGTTAACATCCAATAATACTGTATTAAGATTTGGGAAAGAAACAAAACGAAATTAAATCTCCATCAATCTCTTTGTTCCAAAAGAAATTCCCATGAAAACTATCTATTTAAATTGATAGTTCTAAGTTCTAACAAACCAAAGATAGAATTACAATCACTAGCGCAATTTCCCCTTTTCTTCAAGCATCCAGATCTTTAAGAAGGTATAGATCCCATCTCAATATTATTTTCCATGAGTAGCCGAGTCAACAGAAATAAAATCCAAATCTACGGAAAAGTTATCACTTTTATGCCTTATTTTTACAAACCCATATTAAAAAAAGAAAAAATTGGAATCATGGTCAGAAATATCAATCTCCAGAAGTTAGAGACAAGGAAAAAATAAAGAAATTCATCAAACATCAATGCAGAAAATTACTTATAAAAATTCAAAAGCAATATCTAGTTTATACCCAAATGAAAACAATGAAGCTAATTACAGAAACAACATAAACACAAACTCATCCCAGAACAGAATCAAAATCTCAATTTTAAAAATCAATCAAGTTATTGCCAAATAATATCAAAAGAAAGAGAGAGAAAAGAAGAGAATATTTCCAAATTCATGCCACGTGGAGAAACACAATGGTATCTCAAATATTCACCAAAATATGGAGAGGTATATCTAAATCACCCACAAATTTCACATTTTTACTGTCTATGTAATCTTGTCAATAATGTTCAAACCCCCAAAAAGTAGAATGCATCAAGAGAATAACGAAGTGTAGCAAAAACTTATAGTAAGGCAGCCAAAATCAAGGTTTAGTCTGAAAACGCTCCAAATTGGCTGCCTCTACAATGACAAACAGTTGTCTGATAGATTGTTTTTCAATTAGGTGTGACCCATTGAATGGTGGGTCAAGGTCCATATGGGTGCCATTTGTGTGGCTATGTCACTATAGTCCATGGTTACAATCAATAAGAATTGGATCGTGGATGATCATCTTTTGTGATACTCAATTCCATGGCCAACCTATGACTTGAATCTATCTAACCCAAGTCCACCTGAAACAAATAATAAGATTGAACTAAAAGTGCAGGTAATTACCGACGCCAAGATGGAGAGAACGGTACAACAAACCATTGAAAAAGCTAGAGGACCTCTTGTATGATATTTTCTGTAAGAGACTTGGGAAGCCCCATAACACTATCCATGTTAGTAAATGAATCTCACTTTTTCACCTTTCTAAAGTAAGTTTCAATTTACTAAAATGTAGTTATTTTCACAATGGGATTATACCCAGATAATGAGATAAAATAATTTTCTTTCTTTAAAAAAAAACATCTAAAACTTGGTCAAACGTATAATTCAAACAACTTCCAAAGTCATATAACTTCAAATAACACCCATACACAGTAAGGCAAATGTGGATAAAGAATAATACAAGAAAAGAAGAGAAGCCTTGATAGTTGGCACATTTAAGACATTTATTTATAAGTCACATCATAAATATTACCATTCATTTGCTCCTAATATGTTTTAATGTTCAAAGAAGCAAGTAAAATATGAACCTAATCATATCATTATTACAGTCTTATCCCAAAGATTTGGGGTCGGCTTTAAAATATGAACCTAATTGAATGACATTTATAGGGAAAATAAAAAGGAATATTTTTCAAATCCTACAATTCATCACTGTAAATTTATTGAAATTACATTATTATATATATATCACAAATACACCAGAAATATTTTGTTGGGTTTGAAAAGATAGAAGAATTAGAAAACAGATGCAACCAACTACATATCGGAGGAATCAAAAGAAACTTTGTTTGGTGTCTTTCCTTTCTTTTCCCTCTTCGAAAAGAGTTTAGGGATGAAGAACAGAATTAACAAGCAGAACCAAAATATGTAAAAGAAAGGAAGAAAACCTTACCTGAGGGTATCAATATGTAAAATAGAGACACTTTTCTAAATTCATATTGATATAATTATATGAGAGATCTTTTCCCAGAAAAATCCGAATCATGTATTCAAGTGATGATACAAGTTGTGTGTGCTTTCTCTGTTGAGAATTGTTTTAGCCATTTGAATCAGTAGGTGTTCTCCCTCTCCTACTCAATAAAGAGAAAGACATAAAATAGCAAAATACCTCTCTACTTCCACAGTAGCGTCTGGTGGTTGCCATAAAAGTTCCGTTAGAAAAGCAGTTCTCCAAAATCCTCATCCCATGGCCTTTACAAAGAGATTCAAAATGCTAGTTCTATACTTGAATTTCCCTAATAGTAATGTTTAGATCCTCAGAACTAGTGCAGCCAATAACGTGGATAGTTGAAACTCTATGTTATCATTAGACTCCTCAATCTGATACTTCTCAAACTGAAGTTCACAATAAGAGTTCGAAGCTTTTAAACCGTATCCCAATCCCTAGCCTAACATATTTCTCACTGATTACTTTAACCACAACAAAATTTATGTTAGTAAAATAATAAAACAATTTACATTCTTGTGCACCTTTCTTTCCTTTTTCTTGAATCATATAGAAATTAAGTTTATCATTTAATAATATTAAACCACTTGTATTAGCAGGAATTATGCCAAGTGCCCCTGTTCTTAAATGAAACAAACAATGCCACAACTATTGCACGTGAAAACATAGAAATTTGTTGATCCTTCTGTAAAGATTTATAGTACCTCTGATTGGGAAGAGGTTTCTTAGGGGCTGATGCATCTTTATTCTGCAAACAAGAAAATAAAAGCACTCAACAAGACAAGCAGTGATGTCGGAACTAGCAAACTCTAGATAAAAATGAAATGTTCTTGAAGACATCATGACTACTTCCATTATATTAAATTACTTAACACAATAAGAGAAATAGGAGATGTACTGATAGTCCTGTGCAACGGGAATAAGAGAGATTAAAAACGTGATAAGGGAGGATGTGCTTACACTTTCTCTCACAATTTCATATTAATAAAGGAGAATCAATTTGACAAGTTTTTCTTATCTCGGGATAATGAATTTATGACAATGTTTCCACGTGTCTACTAGCTAGTCTGTTATACAAAATATCAGTGAACTGGCACAACTACAATACATTTTTGCATGGCAGGTTGAGGATGAAGGAAACATGAAACAATTACCTCCATAGATAATCCTGGTTGCGGCAACAACTTCATCACCAACATTCTCTTTGAGCCATTTCCTCAATTGGAAATGCACCTATTATATACAAAATATTTAGTGTGAGAAAACGACATGGTGGAAAAGCAGATTTTATCAATAACAGAAAAGTTGGGCTATCCCATACAAAAGGGCTCCCACGATAGTCAACACAAGCTTCATTACTGCAACTGATAAGACATAGAACTTGTAATCTCTAATAAATGTTAATTAGTATTCTAGAATGAGGGAAGACAAAAAAGAAAGTGTCACCCAAGAATCCGTCTCTTGTTGGAATCTTAGTCCAACACTAGCACTTCAACATTTCACAAGACACCAAGCAACATTGGTCCACTACAATGAGAAATACAGCAATAACTCTTGAGTTTCAAGAAGGAAACATAAAACATGCTTGCACATACTAAGATTTTTTGGGATAAAACATTGAATTCTACCAATAAGATTAAGAACCCAACTTCCTGAGCCTGAGCAGGAGTTGCAACCTTTCCAGTTCCAATAGCCCACACAGGTTCATAGGCCACAATAACATTAGCCTAGTTTGAAACCAAATCTGCAGGAAAAAAGGGAATTATCACCAAAATCATAACATGGAAATAAACAAGACTTAATTGTACATTAGAAACAAAGTGAACACATATCCAAAGGATAGAAATAGGTCAGATTATAAGCAAGTAAATACAAAACCACACACAAACGTGTGCACACCGATAGACACACATATACACATATACACATAGGCATACTCAAATTCAATTGCAGGTAAATAGAGAGGGAGGGGGTGGGGGGCTATCTTTACCATCCATATAAAATTAGTAATGTGAGGTCAATGAATGGAACAGTTCCAAAAGATTTTTTTTAAAAATGTTTTGAGCCACTTTTTCCTTCTTGGAAAGTGTCCCAAGACCTATTATTTGTTTTCTAAAATCAACTTTGTTTTCTAAAATCAACGATAACAAGAAGCAATATGAAATAAAGGTCAAATTGGCCACAAGACTAATTTAGAATCTAATACAAAAGTAAATGTTTGCACTGGGTACATGTTTCTCTAAACATAACAGGATAAGTTGGGCTGCATGAATTAGTAATTTCAATATTCCATAAAGTGACATAAGTAGGGATAAAAGATGTAATTAATTTCATTGGCGTTATTTATGCCATATCCTGAAAGTGAGTTTGTTAAGGCCCTTTCTCCATTTCATAAGCTTATATGCATGGAAAAGGACTTAAAATTTTGAAGTAGATATTGAAATAAAACATGATTTTTGGGATAAGTATTTGATGATGATGATGAAGCAGATATCGAAAAAACAAAGTTGAGGAGAACAACAAAACTTACATTATCAACAAAGACAGTACCAAAGTTTCCGATAATATTGATGATTCCGAAACAAGGCCACCATAACTCAACATTGTTATATAAGACCCTTTGTAGTTCCCATTTACAGGATCACAAGATTGCCCATCATGAAAAAGCAGTTCCTAACAGATTCTTGATTTACTAGCAACATCCAAGAGATGATTGTATATGACTTTCGGGCTTCCAAGTTGCTACTAGCCTTGTAAACAAGAAAGACAAATACGACCAAAACAACATGAACTGAAAGCAGATATATTTAGACCAAATGTTAGAAAACTTCAACAAAGTATCGAAAATCAAACAAATTCAAGTTGGTTACCTATAACAGAATGTATGTAGCTTGCCAAGAAAGTGGCCGTTAGTCCTCTTGCTAATGTGTAGATTATAACACCAAGGGGTAACAGAAAAAGTACAGCATAGATGTTCACTCCTGTAAGTGCATTTCAGATGCCAGAATTACCAAGAAGAAGCATTACAGTGACAATAATATTCGTCAAGAAATAGAAATCCAAAAAGACAATATGAGCAATAGTGCCCCATCTGGAATTTTTTTTTTTAAGAACTAAAAAAGATACAAATATATTCAAGTAAAATTTGTGTACATGTAATTCAGATGGTTTAATTAGTCTGTAATCTAAGAAGTTATAGTAATTATCATCTACAAACGAAGAACTGTACATTAGGCACGATCATAGGGGTCATGAATTTAGTCCTACTTTAGAAAATCCTATTCTGAAAAACAAATTCCTACCATTTTTCTTCTATTGTGCCAAATGTCCTCATATTCTGTTTAAAGATAGTAATTAGGTGACCCAATATTTAGTTTTATTAATAACTAAAAAAGTAATACAATTCAATCAAATTAATGCCAAATATAATACATAAAAAAGAATTACTTCTTGGCCAGGTGCATCAAGCAAACTACTCATTGCTTCATCCTTTTTACTCCTCCTTTATCCGGGCTTGGGACTGGTAATGTAAAATGTTTAATTTTACATTGACGGAGTTAAAAAAGGTTTACCTAATAAGTAAAAAAAATATGAGTTAGTAACAAGTAAAAAAAATGATATAGTAAGAAACATAAAATATGCAATACGAGATACTAACAATAAAAAAAATATGAAGTACTAACAAGCAAAAAAATATGATAAAAGGTAGGAAAAGTGTATGAAGTCTTACACTAACATATTAGTGTATGTGTACCTTACACATTCCAAAATAAAAAATATGATATGGGTGAAAGAAGTAATTCTTACCTATGTTGAAATAGTTCAAAAAACCCCAAAAGTTACTGATGTTACTTAGTATTTAAAACAAAGTACTTTACTAAAGACATTAAAAGAAAGAGTAACTCTTAAAAGTTACAGTAAATTAATCATTGTCCGGAGGCTGGGTAGAAGAGTTAGGTGGAACTGAGTACGAGTTTTCGAACTGCAAAAAAAAAAAAAATATTATGAATTATATTGTATTACTTTATTATAAAACTTAAACAATAAGAATAAATACTTACTAATCGTTCCATTCTCATAAAAAAACGTTTGAGCTCCTCATTCGCCTCCCTATCAGATTCTCTTTGTCGCGCAGCCTCGACCTTATCAACTTCTGTTTGTTTCTCCATTTCAATTAGTTGATTTTCTAAAGTTTTCATTTTATCCTTCAAAGTGATAAGATCCTCGATATTTGTGGATGAGGAGGCACCTTGGCTAGAAGATGATCCAAACAATGATGTTGGAGTCGGACCCAAGCCATACCCACGAACACGGCCAGGTTTCTCAAGTCCCATAACCTTAGTAAATATGTCATTCGGTCCGATGATGTCTTGAGAGTCCAGTGATAAATCTTTCATGAGTTCTTTCATCTCATCCTACAAAAATATTTATGATTTTAATTAATTTAATCAACAATTATTGACAATGATTAATTATAGTAAATAATTGATATTTTTCAATAACGTAATTTTGCACTTACAATTTTCTTAGCAGCAACATCATCTACTGGAATGTTATCACCATTAGTATGGGTCTTGATAAATAATTATGTTCGGCTAAGTCGACCTTTCGTTGGATTTTGCTTTTCCTATTCACATATTAGAAAATAACATAATAGTGATTAGTATAGTTACATATGTAATTGATATATCAAACAAAATAATGACTATATTTATAATTAATGAAATATTAATATGATTGATATACCTCTTCATGAAGTATACGTGAGAAACTCTTCGAACCACATGTATGAAGTATCGTTTGGTGGGAATGTTTTCTCGATTAATAGTATTTCGACGCTATATCAAGATCAATTAATTAATTAAAAAATCAATATGTAATGTTAACAAACTAAATTCTTTCATACAAAATATAACTGACCCAATTTAGAATTTCAAAAATCAATCAACGTGATCCACTACTCAAGAGGAATATCATCTAGACAGTTTTGAACTCGAATTCTATCATCATTAAATACATCATAAATACGAGCCTTCAGTCTATGCTTATAGTCCTTCCATAATTTGTTAATTTTTTTCATTACATGCTTACGATATTTAGAGCCGATGATAAATTTATCCTAGAAATCAAAGAAAAATGTAAAACTATTACAAAAAAATTCATAAAATTATATCGAAAAAAAAACCTACATAATTCTGTTAAAGATATCTAACATACCAAAACGCTCTGCCACACCCGTTCTTTGGCATCCTTATCAATTATCTTCCATGATGGGACATCTAATCTGAGTAGATGTGGGTCTCTAGCCAAGATACCACAAAAACTAGACAACTTTTGAGCATGTTTACCATAAGCTTGTCCAGCCTTATTGAAAAGTACTTCCGGTCTTCGATTAGGTTCGACATTAAATATATTAATGTATTGTGTCGGGCCTCACCTTCTCTTGGGGGACACTCCTGAATCATCAACCTCATGCTGGAGTAAGTCCATCTACATTTACAAACAATGTTAGAATATAAATATGAAATCAAAATAAAAATTAATTAAATATTTATTGAAAATTTAAGTAGTAAATAATTAATTAAACAATGATATTGATATACCGATGAACATTTAAATTAAATAATTCATTACAAAAAATGAGCTTTACCTTAGTGATTTTCAAAATCAGAATCATTTGCATCATCAAGAGCATCAACTGGATAAGAAAGCAGTTCAGATAACAAGTGAGGAGGTGCATTGATAGTAACCCCCGGTACATCATCTCTAACCCAATTGACATCACCATCATTGCTCTCTTCAAAGATATTTCTATCAAAACCATCACCAAATGGATGACTCTCCCATATATCGTCTTCCTCATTAACAATTTTCTCATTCATGTCATACAAATATCTCGATTTAGTCTTTACAACAACATTCCATCCTAAATCAACAAGATCTTCTACATAGAAAACTTATCGTGCTTGTGAAGCTAGTGCAAATGTTCATCTGTGACTTTATCTCCTTGAAATAAAAGTCGTGTGAAGTTGACAAGAGTAAATCCATGATCATCAATCTTTATTCCTTTGTCCATTGTCGTAACATCAGTCCAATCACACTTAAACAATACAAACTTAAGATTATGAGAATATGTCAATTCAATTATATCTGTTAAATGCCCATAATATGTTATTGATCCTGTAACGGGTCTTTTATCTCTAGCGCTTGCATAACTTGTAGTGGTTGCACTAACCGCAACACCACTATTTTGACTTTTACATCCCTTCTCGTTATCCGATACACGAAATATAAAATCGTTTTGAATATACCCCTTAAATCTTTTTAAAACTTTGTGAACCTAAGCTTAAGCTCACAATTTCATCTGACATGATTTTATTTGATTTCTTCAGTAATTGCACCTGATTGAAGTGAAAAAATTAATATTGATACATTACCAAGATTAAACTAATGAGTCATAATCATATTTAATCTATTTCACTTACATGATCCTTGAACCAAGTAGTAACATTCATTTGTAAGCAATTTCATGTAATTCTTCGCTGAAACGAGAATTCTTGCGTGAAAACTGCATTCTAAGAGAACGCATATGTTGTCTGCACACATCACAAAACTAAATTACATTACACTTATGCATAACTTAAATGATTCAAACAAAATTCTCTTACTCTATGTAACACGTAACATTCTTGTTGTTGAACAGTATGTAGCAATGTGCTTGTTCTCTTTCCAATTCCCTCAAATGAAATGTAGCAACGCCTCCTATCGCACAATCATTGTAATTTCTAATTGGTCTATTGAACCTTGTCTCAACATTATGTAGATATCTTGAATAGAATGTGAGACATTCCTTAGCTAAGTATCCTTCAGCTATGGATCCTTCCGGTTGAGATCTGTTTCGTACATAAGATTTTAATCTGTACAAATACCTATATAAAAACAAACATAATTTATATGAGATAATTGTTTGAAAGCAGTTTGAGCTAATATCTTAATTACTTTTAATAATACACACCTTTCGATTGGATACATTTAACGATACTGAACAAGATCACCTAATATTGCTTTTTTAACCAAATGGATCGGTAGATGCACATAATGTCAAAGAATGCAGGTGAAAAAATTCGTTCTAAATTGCACAATGTAAGCGCAATGCGTTCCTCAAGTTGATGTAACTCCTGAACATTACATACTTTACTACATAATTCACGGAAGAAACTACACAATTCAATGATAACTGTAATAATATTCTTAGGCAGTGATCGTTTAATATCCAATGGCAACAATTGTTACATTAAGACGTGTGAGTCGTGACTCTTCAAATCAGTAATTTTACGTTCCTTCTTATTGACACGTCTTGTGATATTAGAAGAGTACCTATCTGGAACCTTCAGACTCTTCAATACCTTACAAAACAACTCTTTCTCGTATTTGTCCATGAAAAAGCAAGGAGTTGGCAAATAAATTTTATTTGTCGTAGACTCTATATACGGGTGAAATGTGTCCCTTAAGCATATTTCTACCAAGTCCAAACGAACCTTTAAGTTGTCTTTTGATTTACCTTTGAGGTTCAACAAAGTATCGATTATATTATCACACACATTCTTTTCAATGTGCTTCACGTCCAGATTATGTCTCAATAAATTATTCTTCCAATATGGCAATTCGAACAATATGCTTAACTTCTTCCAATTATCTGGCATTATCTCATCTTGTGCTTGTCTCGATCGCTTCTTCCCAACTTGTTTCCCAAACTTAAACGCAATCCCGTTCAACAAATTTATAATGTCATTTCTAGATACAACAAATGGTGAAGTCTTATCTTCCATCGTGCCATCAAATGATCTTTTTTTCTTTCGAAACTTATGGTGCGATTTTAAAAAATGACGATGGCCCATGTAACAATGTTTTCTTCCTTTATTCAAATATCGGCTACATGTATCCTTATTGCAAATAGGACACGCAAGTTTTCCTTTTGTACTCCAACCTGATAACATTGCATAAACAGGAAAGTCACTAATGGTCCATATCAAAGCTACACACATCTGAAAGGTCTCATTTTTTTATGCATCATACGTCGTTATTCTGCATTCCCATAATTCTTTCAATTCTTCCACCAGAGGCTTCATGTAAACATCTATGTCATTTTCAGGACTACTAGGACCAGGGATCAATAGGGATAAGATCATGTTTGACTGTTTTATACACATCCATAGGGGTAATTACATAGAATAAGAATCACAGGCCATGTGCTATGATAAATGCCCATCGTCTTAAAAGGGTTAAAACCATCGTTAGCCAATCAAACCTTAAATTACGATCATCTGAAATAAATGATGGATTTTGATCGTCAAAATATTTCCATGCTAATGAGTCTGCCGGGTGCCTTAACAAACCATCCTTCGTACGACCCTCGTCATGCCATCTCATGTTAGAAGCAGTTTTGGTTGACATAAACAGTCTTTGTAGCCTTGATTTTAAAGGGAAATATTACAATAACTTAGTCGGACTTTTGTTCTTATCCCTTGGATCATCTCCTTCCATTTTTCATCTTGAAGCACCGCATGTATCACATTCTTGTTTCTCACTGGTCTCCCTCCAATATATCATGCAATCGTTAGGGCATGCATGGATCTTAGTATAGTCGAGACCTAAATCTGATATGATCTTTTTGGTCTGACTAAAATTTTCTGGCAATGTCGACCCATCTGGAAGTACTTCCCTCAACAATTCAAGTAACATTGTAAATGATTTGTTGTTTCATCCACTAAGACACTTTATGTGAAATAGTTTGACGATGAAAGATAATTTGGTATGTTTTATACAACCAGGATACAACTCTTTCTCTCCATCACATATCAGATTGTAAAATTTTTTAGCTTATGCATTTAACTCATTATTTATTGTGTGCATACGACTACCCATATCACAATTTGCGTTGGGAATTCTAAAAATATCATTTAAAAGATCTTCCATTTCATCTCCCATACTTTGTACGTTTGATCCCACATCTGAATCCAAATTCCACTCTCTCTCTCGATGATCCAATATCTTCACAGTGGAAGAACCATCTAGTATAATTCTTATCAAATCCAAAATAGATCATTTGGTCATATGCATTTTCTCTACTCTGATATAACACATTGTTACATTTCGGGCATGGACACTTCAACTTCTCATTAACAATGGCTCCACGCTTAAATGCTAACTCAATGAATTCTTTTACCCCTTCAATATATTATTGGCTAATCCTAAGACATTCAACATATTCATGCAATCAATGTATAAACGGTGCGACATTCCCACATTAAACTTAATAAACTATCAAATGTAAACATACATCGACTTATGAATCCAACTCTTATCCATTAGGGGTATGTTTGTGAATCTAACATCCGTCAAAGAAACCGACACTAAAATAGAGAAATGAGAAAGAGTTACATATATTCTAACTTATATATCACAATATTCCTAAAACTTCATACTTGCCTCTAAGTAAAAGACGAGGTTAGTCATCGTCCATGAAGTATTTCTAGAACTACCCAAGGTATGAATCAACCAAGTATACCAAAATCATTACTATGGCTGAGTAATAAGAAATTTAAAAGCCAAACATTTATACAATGTACCTATTATTGTTCATAAGATCAATGAAAATAGAAATCAACATCACATCTAATAAGGAAACTATAAAAGTACCCCACGGATTAATTAAGGCAACCCACATAGTTGAATTATTTGGTCTTATATAGGTTAAAAGTTTTGGAATGTGCTGATTTTGGATGAGGATGATCTTTGTGATGAGTAGATCATCCTCCCCAAAAATCAGCCCATTCTAAAAATTTTAACTCCCCTCATAGGCTTACATCCTATTCAAATAGGTATTGAAAAAGTTAATACTTTAAGAGATCATACTTTTTTTTTTTTTCATCTTTTGACTAAGGCATACGCCTTATGGGAATATGTTATAGTATCTTTTTTTCTTTGTCTTTTGTAGTATTTTACATAATAGGCTTTTGTAGTTATATGGTTTCCCTTATTATCATGGTTCAAAGTTTCGTGCCATTTTGGATAAATGAAAGAATATTTTATTAAAAACAGATAATCCCTTTAAATATATTCTAGAATCATAGATTTTCTAACGCCCCCTCTAACATATGCCTTCCTACTCTCCTATAACAGAATTGTAGATCATTTGCCTTGTGATACAAAGAACCATTAATCTCTTCCTTTTGTACCTCGAGGCAAATGATCTACAGTTATGTGATGGGGACGTATGTCATAGTGGGGCGTCATATCATCACGACTCTAAAATAATAGAGACAATTCTATTAGTTCAAGTAGAGAGAAATAAAACAAGAGTCGGATCTCAATATCGTAATCACCCAAGGAAATATATTGAGAAAAAATTGAAAATAAATTATATTAGCCCAAACAAAGAGAAATTTGTAGTTGTAACAAGTTATCAACGTCCCTTAGTAGGTTTAAATTCTTACTTCAACTTAAATATATATATAAAAAAAGAATTCAAGAATATGAAGATGTTCATGTTTACAAAAAATTAGTGTAGGACTTACCGAGGGGGTGACTTAGTAATTAGTGAACCAAATAAGAGCAAGACTTATGAATTCTATGAAGAAAAAATACCAGTGATCTCGCTATATCTTGTTTTAAGGTTTATATGTTCTTGACATTAAAATTCATAAGAATCATAGGGTTGGATACCATAGTTTACATTGATAAGGTATTTTGAATTTTTGGGATTCAAGATTGTTGTTCCCTTGGAGATATTCTCAGAGTTAAAGGAAATGCCTTTATGGAAAGTTAGTGTCTCAATAACAAAGTAGAGAAAGAATTATGTTTTTGCATTGACACTTTTATTCCCCATAATTTAGTCAAGTTAAAAAAAAATTTGGTGTCTTTGTTTAGTTGATTAGTTTCATATTTTCTCGTATCTATACTATTATAGGACCAACTAAGGGTTTATTGTTAACTAAATGCTTAGTTGCTTACAAGTAGATAATCATTGTTATAAATATTGCTTCGAACATAGTTTCTTGTATTTCCACTTCAGTCTCATGACTTTTAGAAAGTAAGGGCAACTCAAAGTAAAATCATGATTAGAATGGGCATGCTAGTTAGGTCAACTATCATGCTTCTAACATTGCTATGGTGTTCTTGTGTTGTTTTTGGAAAGTATGATCTTAAGGATTAAACTTGAATGACTTACAAGATACAAAATGAGTAAACTTGGCTTACTCTAGCTGAGTTTGGATTGGGTTATTGATCAAAATATTAATTTAGTTTTTGATTGAGTTATTGTTGCATAGATATGCATATAGTTCACCATGAAGGTGACCAATTGAGTTGTTTTGTGACTCTTATATTGATTTAGTTGAGTTAAGTCACCTCAAATTGACTCATTGAGTTTTATAGTTGTGATTTAACACACTTTCTATTCAAGAATATATGATTTAACACACAGATGTATTGCTTACCTTAGCATAGTTTTCTTGTTTAACTTTAGACCAAATTGTGTACATGAATTATAGCATTGCTTAAGTTTTTTTTTTTTTTTTTTTTTTTTTTTTATAGGAGGAGGGGGTGAAAGCGCCTTCGATCCGCGGGGTGCGCGGATCCGCTTTTGACCCTTGAGGTTTGGGAGTCGCCACCTAGTTATTGTGGTCTAGGAACCAAACTGACTCTAACATGGATAAAAAGAATTAATCTACCATAAAAAATCTGAATTCGGGGATCAAGTTACGGGGTTGGAAGGTGTTAGGCACCAACCCCGCCCGGCCAAAGCCGGTCTCTACTAAAGTCCCAAGTAAATTACATTGCTAAAACCTAGATAAAAAAATAATAAAAATAAAAATTTACCTTTCCGATGGCAAGGACTTGGTTCCCTCAGATCTGACAAAAAGAGCTCCTTGTACTGTGCTCCCTTGCTTCGTTCTGTTTCCGAATTTGACTTCGGATCTCCGAGGCAAGGTATCTCCTTATTTTTTGAATCTGAACTCTTCAAGTTCGTTATGGATTTGGGGGTGTTTTTAGAAGGCTTTTGGGTGTTTTCTAGACTAAAATTGAAGGAGGGATGTTAGTTAAGGAGTTGGGGCTCCAAAACTAAGGTTTATGGGGGGCTAGGGGAGCTTCTAGACCTACTTCTCTTAAGGTTTATAATTTTATACGAAAATAGGGTGTGAGCACCTCTATTTATAGAATTTTTTTAAGGTTGATTTTGATAGAGTTAGTGTTTAATTAGAGATCTTTTAATTAGAGTTGTATTTTAGTTAAAATTGTTTTAGGTAGAATTGTGTGTTTTAATTAAAATTGTTTTAGGTAGAATTGTGTTTTAATTCAAATTATTTTAGGTAGAATTGTTTTTAAGTTAGAACTCTATTAGATAGAGTTATTATTTAATTAGAATTCTATTATGACTTTTGGTCTTATTTGATTGACTTTTAATGTTTTGACTTCAGTCTTAATTGATTGACTTTTAATAACTTGACTTTAGTCTTGCTTAATTGATTTTAATTTTGACTTCAGTCTCACTTGATTGACTTTAATACCTTGACTTCAGTCTTGCTTGATTTACTTTAAATTTTTGGAGAAGGCCCCCTTCATTTTTTTTTTTTAATTCTTTGGGCCCCCAAATGGAGGGGTTCTTAAAGAAATATCCCACGCTCAACAATTTTGCCTGAGAGTCCGATTAATCGATTTTTTAGGTTCAAAATTTTAAATTAATTTCATTAATGTTTAAATTTAATTATTTAATGTTTTATTTATTAATTTTAAATTTTTTAATTATGAAAATTGTGAAATTACTATTTTGCCCCCGGAGAGGACTTTTCACGTTTTAAGTCGGTTTTTAATGTTCTAGGATGTTTTAGAATCGATTTTTCGTAAAGAATTCAATGAGAATGTTGGTTTGTGTCATTTATGAAAAATTTTATGTGAAATGATTGTGAACTTTATGAGGGGCATTTTCGTAATTTTGTCAAATTCTGTTAAAATTGGTGAAATGATTTATTTGGTTCCGATTTGTTATTTTATGGGTTCGAAAGAGTTTTCCTAAGCGTAACATAGGCTCTAGGGTTGTTTTGAGGTTAGGGGTATTTTGGTAAATTGGTAATTTTTAGTGATTTTTATCGTGAAGTTTCTTTCTGGTCTGCAAGATGATGATTTCTATGTTTCTGGGGTCGTATTTTCCTAGCGTAGCGTAGTTTCTAAGGTTTTGTCAGTTCGAGATATCTCATCCGGATTTCTGAAACACATCTGGTAACAAAATATAGCAATAGAATACACATCCATCATTGGGAATCATTGCGATCGGGTTGACGAGTTGATTAATCAGGCGGATGCAAAAATGGGGTGTCTACAGGGGGATAGATTTTTACCAAATAGAATTGAAGAGAGAATATGTAGAAATCAGTTTTTAGAAACAACTTAGGCAAACAAATGTTTGGAATCTAGTGAGTGAATCTCATGCTTATTTTCCCTTCCATAGTTTATAGTCCAACATTTCAAACTGCAAACATACAAGTGTCTGTAGTGTAAAAAAAATTTTGGTTGATAGTATATGGGGGCAATCCAATTGGAATTTCCAACCTAATGTGTTTTCTATTTATTTCAATCAGAATTTGTTCATTCTATTTTTAGTTCCTCCTATCGATGAGAATATTTTATGTGATGTTTCTTGATTTCATTTCTCATTTTCATTTATGGAAAAAAAAAAAACAACTTTCCAACTTTTCTTATAACAACAATAGAAAACAAGACTACTAATTGAGTAATAACAATAGAAACTTCCATAAATGAAATTGAAAACAACACAACTACTAATTGAGTAACAACAATAGAAACTTCCATAAATGAAATTGAAAACAAGACAACTACTAATAACAACTATTTCAACACTCCATTAATCAATAGCAACTAAAAGTGCACACACACATTTGAACAACAAGAATATAATACAACTTGGCTGCAAGCTGCGAGTCTTATACATGTATTTGCAACTCAATTACAAGTTGCATGTATTATTAGCAATATATATATATTATATATATATATATAATATATATATATATATAATATATATATATATATATAGATAAAATCTGATTTTTACTTCTCGGATTTTACTCAGACCTACTCAGATTTTGCTTAGACCTGCCGAGATTCTTTCTCGGATTGCTCAGATACCGCCGAAGGTTTTCTCAAATTTTGTTCAGACACCACCGAGGGTTTTCTAGGATTTTGCTCAGATACCGCCGATGGTTTTCTCAGATTTTACTCAGACCTACTCAGATTTTGCTCAGACACTGCCGAGGGTTTTCTTGGATTTTGCTCAGACACCGCCGAGGATTTTCTCGAATTTTGTTTAGACACCGTCAAGATTCTTTCTCGGATTTTGCTCAGACACCGCCGAGGGTTTTCTCGGATTTTACTCAGACCTGCTCAGATTTTGCTCAGACCCGCCGAGATTCTTTCTCGAATTTTGCTCAGACACCACCGAGGGTTTTCTCGGATTTTACTCAGACCTACTCAGATTTTGCTCATACACCGCCGAGGGTTTTCTCGGATTTTGCTCAAACACCGCCGAGGGTTTTCTCGGATTTTACTCAAACCTGCTCAGATTTTACTCAATTTTATCTGATTTTCTAAAAAAACATGTTGCACGAATTTTTATGTTCATCACTACACAATGTCACACCCGTGCACTCGTATTGCATTGGCATTAGTCAAGGAGAATTTTTCAAAATTCAAGGATCTGACATTTTTCCAAGGAGAGATTACCCTCAAGGATCTGGATACTTTGACAAATTATCGAATTAGGCTACAAAATGGACTGTCACTAGCTTTGGCATTCGGATGTCGCACTATCTACCACAATAGATTGGGCATCTAGTTTGCTTCCACCCTCTGCCAAAGAGGGGCATCTGTAGACACCCCATTTTTTCATCTGCCTAATTTGACAATTCGTCACCCGGTTTTGGTGGATTCCTAATGATGAATATAAAAGAACTCGAAGGCTTGTGACTACTGCTTGATTCCTTCTGTTTCTAGTTTCTTTTCATCCCCCTACTCGTCACGACTCGACATAAAAGTTTATGCACGCTTAGGATCGCAACATCTTACACCTGACTTAGCAAGCACGTACGCATATGTTTGTTATACAATTCGATAACTTAGAGACCTCACTACGCTAGAAAAATATAACTTTAGAACTTAAAAATACTCACACAGTGACTGAAAGAAATCTTACGATAAAATTAAAAAAAATCAATAAAAAATTATCAAAACAACGAAAATACCCTTCATAAATTTTGAATCTCTAAAAAGTCTCGAAAGTATCTCTATTGCACTCAGAATGTGATTTCGAATCTAACGGGACCCAAATCGATGAAAACAGAGAAATTTATAAAAATTTGTAAAAAATCATCAAAACGACAAAAATACCCTTCATAAATTTTGGATCTCCGAAAAGTCTCGAAAGTATCTCCATTGCACTCAGAATGTGATTTCGAATCTAACGGGACCCAAATCGATGAAAACAGAGAAATTTATAAAATTTTGTAAAAAATCATCAAAATGACGAAAATACCCCTCATATACCTCGGACCTCCGAAAAATCTCGAAAGTACCTCCATTGCACTCAGAATGTGATTTCGAGTTTAACGAGACCCAAATTGATGAAAACAGAGAAGTTTGAGAAAAATCTGTAAAAATCGCCAAAAGACCAAAATACCCCTCATATACCTCGGACCTCCGAAAAATCTCGAAAGTACCTCCATTGCACTCAGAATGTGATTTCGAGTCTAATGAGACCGAAATCGATGAAAACAAAGAAGTTCGAAAAAAATCTGTAAATCGTCAAAAGACTAAAATATCCCTCAATATCCAACTCTACAATTTAGAGATCCCGATCCCTAGGACAATATAAATTGAAATCCACTCTAAACTAAAAATAATATTCAAATTAAAAATTAAACAATTCAAATTAAAAAATTCAAATAATTAAAATTAAAATCAAACAATTAAAATTAAATCTAACAACTAAAATTAAAATCGAAAATTAAATCCAATCAAAAAGAAATTTCAAATTCAAAATAATAATAATAATAAAAAAAATTAATCAACCCTTTCAAAATTGAAATTAAAAATTAAATTCAAATTAAACAAGTAAAACTCAAATAAAATCAAATTGAAAATCACCCAACCAATTAAAATGTAAAAATAAAATTAAAATCGAACGATCAACCAATCAAAAGTTAAAATCAAATCAACCAACAACCAAATTTAATATCAAAATTAAAAATTAAATTCTAATTGAAATTCAAAATTAAAAATCAAATACAAATTCAAATGTAATTTAAAACATCAAATTAAATTTCAAATCAAAATATCGACAAAAATAAAAAATATTTCGAAATCAACCAATCGGAAGCAAAATCAATTCATTAACCAATCACAACTCATTAACGGGAAATTACCATAGTACGGGTAACGTGGGATCTCCATCCCCCATTATTAAAAATAAAATAAAATAAAAATAAAAAATGATATAAAAAAAAATAAAAAAAAAAAGAAAAGAAGAACGTGGGCACTCTCATCGTCTTCTTCTCCAACTCCTCCTTCTCCATCTTCTCCAACGACCCACGTTTTGGACCACCCTCACTCCCTCTTTCTTCCCTACTTCTTCTCCCATTTCTCTATAAACAACCACTCTCTCAACTGCTCTGAGGGCTTCATATAAATGAGTTACTATGATCAACAAAAGGGGGACGATTTTTAAGAGGTAGCCATTAAGAAGAAAAAAAAAACAGCAGTAACTCCATTAACGCCCACAACCTTTCTCTACACTTCATCTCTCACATCTCAACCAATCTTCATCTTCTTTGTATCCTAGCACAGCCACCTCTCTCTTTCTGCCGACAATAGATATTTCTGCCCAGCCACCTCTATCTGTTTTCATCTCCTTCACAACATAACCCAGCCATCTTCTTCAGCCTCCATCATCTACAGAACACCCCCTCTCACCCATGTTCTCCTCTAACAGGTCTCTTCTTCCCTTTCATCTGCCAGTCTCTTCTCTATCTTCTTCACCCTCACTCCATAGCAGCCATTGCTACAACGTCATCTGTCAAGCCTCCTCTCTCAACCTTCCTCTCTATCTCTCTCACGTTTTAAACCCCTTTTGCTACCCCACACCCTCTCAGACTTTTCTCCATCTCCCAACCTCCATCTACTTCTCTCAGCCACCGTCACCTTTGACCTCATACACGAAACAGTAACCCAACCATTTTTTTTTATCTCTTTTCTACCCATTGTAATACCTTTCAGATCAACCTCGCCGCTCACAGCAAACATCAATCGAGTACTCACTGATCTTCGAGTTATACCTGAAGGAAACAATCCGCTATTCTTCGGTAAGCCCTTCTTTGGTGTTATGATTATCATAGACATGGTTATGAGATGATCTTATTTTTTATTATTACTTTTTTTTCTCTTTCTTTTTTCGATACCATGTGATATTTTGTCGCATTTTGAACGAGATGCATTGTTTATGAGTGTTGTTTGTTTCCGCATGTCAATAAGATTAGGAAAACAATTTTATGAAATCTTATTTTCTTACTTGCTCATGTACATTGGTAGGATTAGAAATTCTCTTGTGTATTCCTTATGTTTGCATATCAATAGAATCCAAATATTTTTCATTATGCGGTTTTGAGTTTTTATCGATAAGATTAGATTTTTTTATACTCTTTTATATGTTTCATTTTATTTTTGCATGGAGATAGGTTATAGGAATATTTTTATGTTTTATTTTTGCATGGTGATAGGTTAGGAGAATTTTTTTTTATGCTTCTATCTTGTTATTTTATTTTAGTGATTCTTGATTGCGTATTTTTATGCATCAATTACCGGTTTTTGGGGTATACGTGGCACTAATGGCCAACTTTAAATTTTCGAATATTAATGAATCAATTCGTTCATTTTTTATTGATAGATTGATTGAATCAATTGCTAATATTAAGTTGATGAATTGGCTCATTAGTGTTAAGATTATCGGGTCAATTCATGAATTTGTGAATACACGGAAAATTAAAAATCAATTTTCTCAATGAAAATTAACGAGTCGACTCACTGATTTTGGGGACATTGAAAGTTTGAATCGATTTTTTTTGACACGTGGATTAACTCACTGATTTAATGCACGTGACAATTCAAAAATTGAATTTCATTGATTAATAATTTGTGAGTTAACTCGCTGATTTTAGAATGCACGTGTAATTCAAAAATCGAATTTCTTTGATAAAAAATTGCGAGATGACTCACTAACTGTAATATACGTGGCAATAAAAAAAAATCAAATTTCTTTGAATAGAAATGTGTGGTTTAACTCATTAATTTAATGCACGTGGCGGTTCAAAAAAATCGAATCTATTTGATAAAATGTCATCAATGAGCCAATTCATTAATTTTGCATATAAGATATTAATTGATTTCACTTTCTTTCAAATATGACTGAATCGATTCACTAAATTTTGGTGCCATGTAAGCCTCATCAATCATGGGATTTTATTATGCGAAATTCGAGAATCTATTTTTAGGATTTGTTTAATAAATTCGATGCAATTTGATGATGATTGGACCCTAGTTTGATTTTTAGTCTATGAATGTTGACCGTAGGATATTTTTGGATCGCAGTAAAGACTGATCATCTTAATCAGGCGTGTTCGATGCTTAACACCTTCTGAAACCCGTAACCTGACCCCTTACCCATCTCTCCGATCCACGGATTGACCCATATCCATTTAGAGTTAATTTTGGTTCCTAGACCTAAATTAGGTGGCGACTCCCGATTATTTAAAAAATTCCCGAGATACGTAGATCGGACCCCTATCTGCTATTTAGCGAACGGCCGGGGGTCGAGGCGATTTCAGTGTGACATAATTGATAGATATAACAAAAATTATTTTTTTAATTTGTGTATGTTTTTTTGTATTTATACAGTAAATTGCAATGACATCTAAAAACGTAATAGCGAATTTACATAAGGGAGAGAAACTGGATGGTAATAATTATGACATTTGGCACCGTAAAATTCAGTATCTTTTATATAAGTAAGGGGTCCTAGATACTTTGACCATAATTATGGACATACCAGAAGAAGAGACTTCTGCATAGCATCATCGTAGCATGGACACATACTTGAATTGACAAAAATAAGATCAGTACGCTCGCTTTACTATGATGAGTGGCCTGTACAATGATCTTATTGGCGAATTCGGGGGTTATCAGACATCTAAATAAATGTGGGATGCTTTGAAGCTGTCTTTTGCGGGTACTTCAACAACCAGATTGCGCGCATTGACACTAAAATTTGACTTATATAAAAAGGATCCAAATGATACCATGGTTGAGCATCTTAAGAAAATGTCTCAAATAATATGCGATATAAAAACTGCTAGAAATGTTCTGACAGATGAGCAGTAAATTCTTGTTGTCTTGAAATCTTTATACGATTCATGGAAGCAGATGAAACTCAATATGATGCACAATGAGAGTATTATCAACTTCTCTCAGTTGTCGTGATATCTTGAATTAGAAGTTGAACGTCAGTTTACAAGGACAAACAATGTCGCTTTCACTGTTAAATTCGATAAGCGCAAAAACTTCAGATTTAAGCACAAGCCAATGAAAAGAATTCAGACTAATGGAATTGCACCTAAGAAGAACTCGAATTTCAAATGCCATAGAGGAAAACGTGGTGGAAAGAAAGACAAATCTAAAATGGTTGTCACAAATGTAAGAAATTAGGACACTTCGCTTGTGATTCCATTGAGCCGAAGAAGGTAAAAACCAAATCTAAAATCCTTTTCATTATTTTGTTTAAACAGAAGTGCTTGTTGCTGATTCTTGTGATCCTGATTGGATTGTATATTCTGAAACAACCAAACATATAGCAAGGGATAGAGTTGGGTTCGTAGAGTTTTATTGAGTCCTATATGGTAGCATGAAGATTTTCATGAGAAACAATTCTAATAAAGACGTAGTGGAAGGGGAAACATACCAACTATGGATGCGCACAAGATACACCTTATTACTCCACGATGTTCTTAATGTGTCAAGAGTTCGACATAGTTTGTTTTCAGTTACATAGCTATTAGATATAGCTTTGGATTCAATTGTTTATGGATACATTTTTATTTCAAATGATTTGTTTAAATTAGATGTTAATTTTAGTAATTTAAACCTTGATGCTTATTCGATTTCCAATGATGTTGTTTCTAATTCAGTGAAATGGCATGCTAGATTAGGCCATATTGGACAATATAGGATGAAAAGACCAGCGAAGGATGGATTATTAGGTCCACTTTCAAAAATTGATCTTTCGGTCTGTGAACATTGTCTAGCTGGAAAGTCAAATAGGAAACCATTTTGAAAGGCAGTACATGTGTCAATTCCCTTAGAGTTAGTTCATCTTAACATCTACGGATCACTTAATGTGAGGGTACACCATAGAACGACCTATTTCATCACATTTATTGATGATTATTCGTGATTTGGATATATTTATTTGATTTCACATAAATTTTAAGCATTAGATTGCTTTTAGAAATTTATGTTAGAAGTTGAAAATCAGTTAAAGAGGAAAATTAAGATTCTCAGAACTGACTAAGGACGTGAATATTTATCAGAGACTATGAAGAGACTCTGTGAAGAAAAATGTATCCGTAGGCAATTAACAATTCCTTCTACTCCTCAACAAATGGCGTAATAGAAAGAATGAATAAAATCCTTTTAGACATGGTGAGATTGATGATGGCGCAAGCAAACCTTTCTCTTTTTTTCTAGGGAGATGCTCTTTTGACTGCAGCCTACATCCTCAATAGGGTACCTTCCAAATCTGTTACATCCACCCCTTATGAGTTATAGACAGGTAGAAAACCCGATTTGGGTCATCTACGTCCATGGAGATCATCTGGTTTTGTTCATATTCATTTCCATCAGATTGGGAAGTTAGACATGAGAGCTAAGAAATGCACGTTTATTAGATATTCTAAGCATTCTAAGGGCTTTGTGTTTATTTATGAATGAGATAATGATGAAATGGTAGAGATTGAGTCGCGAGAAGTAGATTTCATTAAGAATGATTTCCCAAGCAGAAAAAAAATTTAGACATCACATGAGTTCTATGAGTTGATATACCCAACTCCAAAATCAGAAGAGGAACTTCCACCTATTCCTGACGAGGGTAAGATAACTAAACCTTCTGATGATTCAATAATCGTCGAGGATAGTGGGAGTGTACCAATCAGTGGGAGTGTACCACTAGATGTTACTGATGATGATCTTGAACTACGTAGGAGTAAACGTGGAACAATACCCCGTCATCAATTTGAGATTGAAAAGGAATCATTCATGTTTGCTCTACTTGACGATAATGAACCTAGGAATTACTAGGAGGCATTGTCTCATCTGCTTCTAAAGAATGGATGACTACTATGCAATATGAAATTAGTTCTTTGCTGAAGAACCAAGTTTGAGAACTTGTTGATCTTCCCCCTAGACGCAAGATTGCTGAAAATAAATGGATTTTAAAAGTCAAGCAAAAGATCGATGAAACTATTGATAAGTACAAAGCTCGTCTGGTTGCGAAAGGATATACCCAAATAGAGGATATTGACTATGATAAGACTTTTTCACTAGTAGTGAGACTTACATCCGTTCGCCTCATTTTAGCCATTATTGCACATTTAAACTTAGAACTCTTCTAGATGGACATTAAGACAACATTTCTCAATAGAGATTTGCATGAGGAGATCTGTATGGATTAACCAATAGGCTTCAAAATAGAAGGACATGAGCGTAAAGTCTACAAGCTTAAAAAGTCCATCTATGGTTTGAAACAATCATCCAGCCAATGGTACTTGCAATTTCATCGAGCCATTACTACACATGGGTTTACGATAATGGAAGATGACCATTGTGTGTATGTTAAATAGAGTGGAAAGAGTTTCTTAATATTGTCTTTGTATGTTGATGACTGAAAATGATATGGAGTTGATTGTCGCCACTCAGAAGTGGTTATCCTCAAATTTTGAAATGAAGGATATGGGTGAAGCAAATTGTACTTGGAATTAAGATCACTTGTGATCACTCGAATAGACTTTTTTATTTGTCTAAAGAGACTTACAATAAGAGAGTGTTTTAGTGTTTTCGTATGCAAAATTGTAAACCCATAAACACTCTAGTCCAAAAGGAACATTCCTTACATCTTAGTCTTTGCACTATAACGGATGCAGAGAAAGAAAAGATGGCACAAGTGCTCTATGCAAATGCAATTAAAAGTCGGATGTATGCTATGATGTGTACTCGATCGAATATTTATTTTACAGTAGGATCGGTCAGTCATTATCAAAGTAATCCAGGAATTGCTTATTGGAAGGCAATAAAGAGAATTTTTCGATACTTGTGTGGGACTACAGATTATTTACTTTGTTACTAGGGAGCAAATTTGTGATTACAGGCTAGTGATCTAGATGAACATAGATCCACATCAGGTTATGATTCTTCATTAGAGGTGGTGTTGTTTCTTGGTCTAGTAAGAAACAACTTATGTAGCATTATCCACGATGCAATCAGAATACATTGCATGTAGTGCTGCAATTGAAGAAGCTATGTGGTTGAGAAGGTTCCTTATTTGACTCAGTATAATGCATAAAGCCTCATATCATGTGTCATTGTATTGTGATAGCATGGTAGCACTAGCATATGCAAAGGATCCTAAATACAATGGAAAATCGAATCATATTGACATTCGTTACCATTACATTCGAGATATGCTTGTGTAGAAGGAGATAATCTTATCATATATTTCTTCAGGTCAGATGGTAGTAGATCCCCTGACTAAACCCATTCCCTAAGACATTCATCATTTTCATGTTAGAAGTTTGAGACTTCGTAGGTGTTGATTTGTGATTGTAATAGATTTTTTTATTTTATTATCACTATTGGAATTTTTTTTTTATACAGATATTTATTCCTTCCATTTGATTATACCATCATTATATTGTATTCTTTTTGGATTATCTTATTCCCACACAATTTTTATTATATTTTTTAACATGAACTTATTTTTCGTCATTAGGCTAAGGTCATTCACTCACACAATGATCGCCCTGGCGTATAGAATACGAGTAGGAAGGTATTATATAGACAATTAAACCATAAAGGTTGAACTAATTTATAAAGCGTAATGATTGTGAGTTTGATAATTGTATTATTGTCAGCTTGAATATTGTCAAGATGAGATTCATAGGAATCGATTATGATTCATAGACTTGTAGAATTATAAAGCTTAAAAAAGTTGGATGTGAACTCTAATCAGGTACTTTAGTAAGCAATTGGATTGGGAAGTTCAGGTTAGGCGTTCATAGTGCGACTAGACTTAGATCTGTATGGTGTTGAGGTTGACAAACTCTTGAGGAACTCCACCATAGCATGTAAGTCATACTACATACTCTATTTATTTTTTACCTTTATTATTACCTATTGTAGACACCTCATTTTTACACTCGCCTGATTGATCAACTCATTAACCCGATAGTGACGGTTCCCAATTATGGATGAATATTTCAATGTTTTTATTTATTACTAGATATGTTTCAGAAATTTGGATGAGGTATTTCAAGTAAGCAAAACTTTAAAAACCACACTACGCTAGGAAAATATGACCCAAAAATATAGAAATCATCATTTTGAGACAAAAAAAAGTTCTACGAGAAAACCACTAAAAAACTATCAAATTATCAAAATACCCCCGACATCAAAACATCCCTAGAGCCTACGTTACATTTAGGAAAATCCTTTCGAACACATAAAACAACGAATTAAAATCAAATAAACCATTGCGCCAATTTCTACCAAATTTGACAAAATTATGAAAATGCTCATCATAGGGTCCACGACCATTTTATGCCAAAAACCCATAAATGACACAAATCAATACTCCCATTGAATTTCTTATAAAATATTGATTTTAAAACATCCCAAAACATCGAAAAATGACCTCTCAACACAAAAGTCCTCTTAGAAGGTAAAACGATAATTTTCCAATCCTAAAAATTAAAATTTGAAATTAATAATTAAAACATCAATGAACGTAAAGTGAAATCTTAATAAATTAAATTAAAATTTTTAAACAAATAAAATCAATCAATTAAACCCACGAGCCAACTTTTAAGTAGGGACCCATTTATTTAAGTGGAGGCCCACCTGACATTTATTAAAAGACCCCTCCATTTGAGGTCCCAAAGAATTAAAATATAATCAGGGGATTCTAAAAAAATTAAAAAATATTCTTTCATTGTACGTAAGAATAGAAAACCTAATTCAAAATCCTAATTAACCTTATATTAAAGAGACTTAGTAATACTAAAAAAACTCTATAAATAGGAGCATCCACAACTCAATCTCGCAATTCAAGAGAAATCCTAAGAAAAAGAGGCCAAAAACTCTCTCCAACTTTCTCAAAACCCTAAATCTGAAGTCCTAAGTCCCTAACTAACACCCAAACCTTATTTTTTTTTACTAAAATAACACTTAGAATTCTTTATAAAACACCCAGAAACCTTCAAAACACTCAGAACATCCAAAAAAAATATTTAGATCTAGGATAAGGATACCTAATGTCGAAAATCGGAAGTTGATCCAGTAACGGAGACAAAAATAGGATGGATAATTTTTTATTTTATTTTATTGTTTAGGTCATTTTTTAACAATGTAATTTTTAGAAAAGGTAGAGACCAGCACTTATCGGGCGGGATTGGTGCAATACGTTCCAATCCCGTAACATGATCCCTAGACTCTTTCTTTTCGTAGATTAGTACATTTTTTCGATTTTGAATCATGTTTTGATTCCTAGATCGTAAAACTAGGTGACGAGTCCCAAACACCCAAAAAGCTGATTCTCAACCTGCGGATCAAGGCGCTTTCACTTATATGAGTAAGTAAATGATTCCCTGTTTCCTTACTGTGTGAGTATTTTAAATAATTAAGTAATTGTTGTGCCCTTAGTGACTTATGACTATGTTGTAAAGTAGAGGTCAATATTTATTGACTCTAGCATGTTACATATGACTAAGATTGATAAGGTCTAATTGAACATAACTGGGAAAAAAACTTAACCAATACTAAGCAACATGAGGGCTTGAAGAAGATTATTTGGCATCACATTCTATTGACAGATTGTACACAATGACTAGAACTTATGCCGACACTAATATTTTTACTTTCAAAAGTTTTTTTAAACTATTGTATATTTAACAAAATGTATAGAGTTACAAATTATTTTTGGAAAGAAAGCTCATGTATTGTGTACATGATTGAACATTTTTCCGAGCTTAGGCTCATGAGAGTTTAAAAAATGCTAAATTCGATGTGACCAAATAAGTCTGGAGCATATGTGAGTTATAGGAGATGAGATGTGTTTTGTCAGTTAGATAGAAACTTGGCATAATGCTATCTCTTGAAGTCAAACTCCCGTTGGTCGCATATCTTATTCCCTTGTATGAAGAAAATACATGCATAACTTGAGATGAGGAGATGATTGTTGAGTCCCACCATGGACAAGTGGGAGATGTTGGTTGTTTTGGGTATCCATGTGGACCTAATCTATGTTTATCACGTATTAGGACTCCTCTTGGAGTCAGAGTCCTAATAAGGTTGAGTCCCTATTATAATAGGAGACTGCAATCCCTTTTCTATTATTTATCTCTTTAAATAGATGAGATGTGGGGAAGTGAAAAATAGAACAAAACGATTATAGAAAATCAGATTCTCCCAAAAAGGATTTCTTCTCTCTAAGTAGTAGTTTTTTGGGTTTTTATCAAAAGACCCTAGGGTTTAAGGCGGGGAAACAACGACTGCTCTAGAAGCATTGATGTGACAGGTATTTGGACTTCCAATCTCCAACAATCAACTTAATATGACACAACTCAAGGTTTGGATTTCCACTACGACTAAAAGGTACGTTCCCTAAATCCTAACATAAACAATAAGCAATTTTTCTAATAACTTCCCTAATCTCCTCTATTTTGAGAACTAAAAAAATTTAGTTTTAATATTTTTTTTATGGTCATATTAGTAACCATCCTTGGATGGAAGGACAAAGTGCTAACACCTTCTTTATTCTTCAATCAAACTCCCTTACTTAGAACTCTAAGTAGACCTTTACCCATCCTAAAAGAGTTACTACAAATCAAGAAAAATGAATTTCAAAATAATTTTATGGTGTCCATTCACACCTTAATTGAATGGTGACGACTCTAAAATCCAAGTAGATGAGCTCAAACCTTCAAAAGATTTTGAAACCCAAGTATCTACAGCTTGGCGACTCCATGGGATCCTAAGAGTGTTCAAACTAAATCATTTTGATTATTTTTTAAGAAAAATACCAACTTCTTTTTTGTTTCCTACTATCTCTATTTCTTATTTTCTCCCTTTTGTGGGAATGTTACTTTATGTTTGGGTTTTGAAGTTCTTTATTTATTTGCTTCTTTTGGTATATCTCAATTGTAATTTGTACGTGCACCGTGAAGCGAAGCCCTTGCACAAAGTTCTTTTATCCCAAGAAAATTTTTAACCGGATGCAAATAACCATTCGCCTCAAGGTCACTTACTTTGGGGGACGGAAACGAAAGCATCCACCTCACCACTAATAGATGAAGTATTTTCTTTGGCTCGCATGAAGATTTGAAGGTCAGTCCCTATAAATTCCAGCTATTACTCATGCGATCCCTTGCAATAGATATCATTAAGACAAAAAAAATAATGAGTATGTTTTGAGTTTAGAAGTGATTCGATCAATGAAGATCAAGTTGTAAACGGGCGGGAGCATTATTTTAGAATAAGATACCCATCCTTGGTATGGGGTGGGTCTTCACTTTCAAGCTTTTTCAAGTATTATTCCTTTGTTGAACATTTTTCAAAGTTGGTTTCCAAGCAACAAATCAGAAAGGAAGAAAATTTGCTTGAAGACTAATGTTGAAAAATGCTCTTAAAAGGAAAACCTGGGCCAAATACCTCCTAGAAGCAAAACTTCCTTAGAGGGATCTTGCTTTGCCATACCAATTAAGTAGACAAAAAAAATTTCCTGGTCATATCCCAAGTACGGCCATGTTTAATTTTTGCCTGGCCATAACTTTGTGAAGGCAAGGAGGCCATTTTGCCTTGCCATAAGCCCAAGTATGGCCATGCTATTTCTATGGTCCTAGTTTGCTATTTTATAAATAGAAAACTCCTCCTTCTCCTCTTGCAACTTCCATGGTGGTTCATCTCAAGGACTTAGCTCTTCTAAATACCATTTTTCACTCAATTTAGGTCTTGGTTTCAACTCTAAGTTTAGGGTCAATCATTGTACCTCAATTCCCATTCCTTGAAGGTCATCCAAAGTGTAGTTTTGGGTGTGAATTCATCGAGAATCTAAGGCAGTGTTTCGCTTTAGGAATTTTCATAGTAATAAGGTATATCTTTTCGAATCGATTCTAAACCCCTTAGGATTAATGTACCTTTATCCCAAGATTTTCCCCACTCTACTCTCGCATCTTCTACTTATGGCATACTTGAAACTTCTCTTTCCCACTAGTGTTTAGGATCAAGGTTGAGCCTCGAATTAGTGGTTATGCCCAAGCCTAATTGTTCATCCAACCTTAGACCTAAGTGTAGTATTCCTAGTTTACTCAACTTCTTAGGTTTAGGTATTAGATTCTGACAAGTGCATCCAAATTCATAAATCCAAGTCTGGCTCTCAAAATTTCTTAACCTATTGATTCGAGGTAGGTGGAAAGTTTTCCACCCCATCAATTTACATTCTTCCATCAAGGAACTTCATTTCTTCCTTAGATTTCTTAGGAAATCCTATAAGACCTAGATCAATAAATCTTATCAATTTTAGGTTTGTTAGAACCTCTTAAGATCAACCCCACCCATAGGTCACGTTTATTCTTCAACAGCAAAAGGCGTACATTGTGATCAATTCCTATCCATTTTAGGTTTGTTAAGAACCTTCAAGCTCGGCCCCACTTGTGAGTCACCCCAATCATCTTTCGTCGACAAGGGTCATGTACACAATCAATACTCATCTGTTATATTGTTGTTTGAATCTTCGGGCTCGATCCTACCCGTGGGTCACCACGATCTTCATCAGCAAGGACCATGCAATCCTTTCAGAATTTTATGGGTTCAAATCTCATGTAGTTGAGATACCCATTTCCAAGTTTTAAGGGCAAAAGACATATACGATGAACCTATTTCAAGTCCTTTCGAGTTCAAATATCATATATTCGAGATACCCACTCCTGAGGTTCAAGGGCAAAGTAATCCTATATAATGAATCTTTTTTAAAGTCTTTTGAATTTTTCCTTATACATTTGAGGAACCCAATCCAAAGGTTCAGACATAGCACTCATACGAGGGGCTTTTTTCTTTGTGTCTCCTACATTCAAGACACTTTCGTAGATTGAGTCTCTTAAAGATCTTTGAACCTTTTAAATGTCAATTTAATGTGTTTTCATTCCGTAGATCGGGTCTCTCAAATACTTTTGAACCTCTTAAAGGCCACCTTAGAATGAGCTTTAATGTTAAAAGGTCTGGGCAGAGACCTGTCTTCATTTCTATGACACAAACTCTCTCAAATTCACAACCTATCATTTTATTTTGTAGATCAGATCTCTCGAGGATCTTTAGACCTCTTAAATGTCAATCTAGTACATTTTCCTTTCATAGATCGAATCTTTCAAAGACATTTGGACCTTTTAAAGGTCAACTTAGTGCGTAGATCGAGTCTCTCAAAGACCTTTGGACTTCTTAAAAGTCAATTTAGTGCGTTGTCCTATAGTAAATCGCGTCTTTCAAAGACCTTTGGACGTTTTAAAGGTTAACTTAATTCCTAGATCGAGTCTTTCAAAAACCTTTTGACCTTTTAAAGGTCAACTTAATATAATTTTTTTATTTCGTAGATCAAGTCTCTCAAAGACAATGGGCCTCTTAAAGGCCATCTTAGCTTCATTTTTCATTTTTTCCTTCTATTGTTTAAGGGTCCTTAGTAGAGTAGCTTAGATTCTTCTAGGATAATTCCATTACATTCCTTTAGGCGTAAAAAAATGGGATAGTAAAAGATTATAATTAGATTCATCATTTTTTTACATAAGTTTTTAGGGTCTCTTTCAATTCCACCATGAGAGGGGCATGCTCTTGAACTTAAAAAAATTGATAAAAATAATAAATTCATCATTTTCATGCAGCTAAAATTGGATCTTTTGTCTTTTTTTATCCAAGGTACCTACACAGAAAGTAATCTCATAGTACCAAGGGAAAAATATTTGGTGTCCAAAGAATAGAGGATTGAGAAAAGGAACTATAACGCATAATCGCTATCATCTCATATTTATAATTACTATAATGGAGCCGATCGACAGAATTGAATCTTTGGTTACAAAAATCCATTTGTTATAGACAATCTAACTGGTAGCTGTTCTGTTAACGAGGAAGTGTTTAAAAAAAATCAAATGATCAAGTGGCATCAATCGAGAACATGCTATCAATACTAATTTAGATTCTGGGGTTAATCAAGCTATTCAGAATCATGCAAACAGTTCAAGATAGTCCAGTTAGCAAATCCCCAGCATAACCAATCCGATAGTGGTACCTCCTCCAATGGGACTAACTCTTGATCTTACATCGGCACAATTTTAAAACAATATGCCAACAACAATACCTGCAGTAGCTCAAGCCATGAACATCCTTCCCTTCATCTTTATTCCATGTCCACTTCTATAACATGATGAGGTAGCACATGAGGGAGATTCAAACTGGCTTAGGATGCCCGAGTGGAACTATGTTGAGGACAGACTGTCAAGTCACATGGATGCGATTATGGAAGAGTTGAACCAACCAAAATGAGGAGATTCTTAAGATAGTTTCGTGTTTGATAATTTATGTTTTTATCTAGATTTCGTACCATCGACGGACTTCAAGTCTCCAAAATTTGAGAAATACAATAGCATCGAATGCCCTCTCACCCATATGAAATTATACTGTGGTGCTATGAGCCAATTCAAAATAAATGACAAGCTATTAATATAGATGTTCCAAAGTAGCTTGACTAGGGTAGCGCAACAATGGTTTACTCAATTGAATCACAACAAGATTCGGTGTTGGAGAGATCTAACCACAATCTTCCTAGGCAACTATAGATTCAATATATATGTGATAATGAACATGTAGGGCATAGCTAAGATGACGAAGAAGCCTAAAAAAATTATTTGAGAGTATGCGTAGGTGGATGGAGTCAGCTTCACCGGTGAAGCCTTTCATGAAAAAACTCGAGATGAACACAACATTTATCTCAACACTAGGCAATACTACTACATTCATTTCATAGGGCATACTGCGTGTAATTTCTCCTCTTTGGTTCAGTCAGGGATGATTATAGATTGGACAATTCCATGGTAGGGTACTTCATATAGTGGTGCAGTAGAAAAAAAATCAGTAGCCGCAGTGAAGAAAAAGAATGAAATATAGATTAATTATGTACAGCCAACCCAGGTACCAATTCATTTCTCAATCGAGGCACCAAAAACACCTGTGACTTTTCAAACATCACCGAATCATCCGTATCAAGCACAACCCCCAACAAGGTCATATAATAATCAACAATAATTTTAGTTTCAAACACAATCTCCACAATAGTATCTGAAAGCGCCCTCGATCTGCGAGGTGCGCGGATCCGTTTTTGTCCCTTGAGGTTTGGGAGTCGCCACCTAGTTGTTAAGGTTTAGGAACCAAACTGACTCTAAAAAAGGCAAACTAATCTACGAAAGAGAAAAAGAGTTCGGGGATCACGTTACGGGGTTGGAAGGTGTTAGGCACCAACCCCGTCCGGCCAAAGCCGGTTTCTACTAACTTCCCAAATAAATCACATTGCTAAAAACCTAGATAAAAATAAAAATAAAAAATTTTATACCTTTCCGATAGCAAGGATTTTACTCCCTCAGATCTGATAAAAATAGCTCCTTGTACCGTACTCCCTTGTTTCATTATGTCTCCGGATTTGATTTCGGATCTCCGAGATCAAGGTATCTCCTTATTTTTGGATATGAACTCTTCAAGTTTGTTGCGGATTTGGGGGTGTTTTTGGAGGGCTTTTAGGTGTTTTCTAGGCTAAAATTGAAGGAGGGATGTTAGGTAAGGAGTTGGGGCTCCAAAACTAGGGTTTATGGGAGGCTAGGGGGCTTTTAGACCTACTTCTCTTAGGGTTTATGATTTGATACGAAAATAGGATGTGAGCACCTCTATTTATATTTTTTTTAGGGGTTGATTTGGATAGAGTTAGTGTTTAATTAGAGTTCTTTTAATTAGAATTGTGTTTTAGTTAGAATTGTTTTAGGTAGAATTGTGTTTTAATTAGAATTATTTTAGGTAGAATTGTTTTTTAGATAGAACTCTATTAGATAGAGTTATTTTTTAATTAGAACTCTATTATGATTTTGACTTTTGGTCTTATTTGATTGATTTTTAATATTTTGACTTTAGTCTTAATTGATTGACTTTTAATATTTTGACTTCAGTCTTGCTTAATTGACTTTAATTTTGACTTTAGTCTCACTTGATTGACTTTAATACCTTGACTTTAGTCTTACTTGATTTACTTTTAATTTTTGGAGACCCCTCCTCCATTATTTCTTTAATTCTTTGGATCCCCAAATGGAGGGGTCCTTAAAGAAATACCTCACGAACCCTCAACAATTTTACTCGAGAGCCCGATTGATTGATTTCTTTGGTTCAAAATTTTAAATTAATTTCATTAATATTTCACTTTAATTATTTTATATTTTATTTATTAATTTCAAATTTTTTAATTATGAAAATTGTGAAATTACCGTTTTGCCTACGGAGAGGACTTTTCACGTTTTAAGTCGGTTTTTAATGTTCTAGGATGTTTTAGAATCGATTTTTCATAAGGAATTCAATGGAAATATTAATTTGTGTCATTTATGAAAATTTTTGTGTGAAATGATCATGAACTTTATGAGGGGTATTTTCGTAATTTTGTCAAATTCTGTTAAAATTGGTGAAATAATTTATTTAGTTCCGATTTGTTATTTTATGTGTTCGAGAGAGTTTTCCTAAGCGTAACGTAGGCTCTAGGGTTGTTTTGAGGTTAGGGGTATTTTGGTAATTTGGTCAATTTTTAGTGATTTTTATCGTGAAACTTCTTTTTGGTCTGCAAGATGATGATTTCTATGTTTCTGGGGTCGTATTTTCCTAGCGTAGCGTGGTTTCTAAGGTTTTGTCAATTCGAGATACCTCATCCGAATTTCTGAAACATATCTAGTAACAAAATAAAGCAATGGAATACACATCCATCATTGGGAATCATTGCGATCGGATTGACGAGTTGATTAATCAGGCGGATGCAAAAATGGGGTGTCTACAGTATCATCAATCCTACAATAATTAGTACAACAACAATAACCGACAACAAAGAAAAAAGGAGTTTACTCGATTATCGATATAATTGTCTGAATTCTTACATATGCTCGTCATGGGAGGTTATGTCATGTTGATATAGCCACATCCAGAAGTCGAGAACACATTTGGGTATGACCCTACCACCAACTGCAAGTTCCACATGGGAGCTCCTAGTCATCCCACAAACTGGTCCTAGCAGTTAAGGAAAGTTGTTCAGACCTCATAGATAGAAAGTTGATAATTTTGAATCCCGTACCAACATAATAGAATATCAATCAAAACTCTCTCCTGGCTCATAACAGGAATGGTGTAAAGCCAACAAACACAGTGAACACAATCTCAAATGAAGAGATAAGCTTCGACCCCTTACAGTTGATTATCCCTTTGGAATCAAAAGTTAGAGTTTACCTCAAACTCACAACCTTAGATGTATCAATCAATACCCTTATCTCATAAAATCAAAATGACACTCACATTCGCATTAGTACCCAATTTGGGGGTCTCATCCTAAATCCTTTACCATCTTCTTCAGACCCACCACCACTTGTCTTATCCTCAAACATCGCTACTCCGTACCATATCACACCACTTCCATTATCCTCACCACCACCCCTCATCATTCGTACACCCACTTCACCCTTTCCAACTGCACAACCACCACCCCTAGTCCTTTATGTTGAATCAGAACGTCCTTAATTCACTTTCAGTATTCCCAAACCCTTTTCTTATGTATCCAACAAGGTAGTTTCCTAAAGTTATAAGATGAGGTTAGTATTTTTTAAATGGAAGAAAAGATAAGGAAATAAAAATATTAAAAAATCGAAGAAAGAAGAAGAGCCCAATCATGCAAACCACATTTCTAAAGTAAGTTGAGTGGTGAGAGCAACTAAGAAATGAGAGACATGGAAAGGAAATGATAATAAGAAGAAGACTGAGAAAGAAAATGTAAAATAGATAGTGATAGAGGTCGAACAAAGCAACAAAGAGGGGGTCAAATGAGCAGATTGAGGGTAAAGAACAAGCAACCAACAAAAATTTAGTTGTTGGTACAAAACAAACAAAACAGATTGGGAAAACAACTGAAGTAAAGATAATGATTGAGATATC